>NC_091639.1:42381391-47381391 GCF_027580195.1 Bos mutus | reverse complement strand
CTTGTGTTTCCTTCCCAAAGAATCCCTTTAACATTTACTGTAAAGCCAATTTGAAAGTGAAAGTATTAGTCTCTCAGTCATGTCCAACTCTTTGCAACCCCAAGGACTGTGGCCCACCAGGCTCCTCTGTCCATAGAATTCTCCAGGCAAGAATACTAGAGTGGGTCCCAGCCATTCCCTTCTCTAGGAGATCTTCCCAACCCAGGGATTGAACCTGGGTTTTCTGCATTGCTGGTGGATTCTCTACTATCTGTACCACCAGGGAAAGCCAGTTTAGTGGTACTGAATTCTCTTAATTTTGCCTTGTCTTAACTTTTGATTTCTCCATTGATTTTGATGAGACCCTTACTAGGTAGAGTAATTTTGATTATAGGTTTTCCCTTTTCATTGCTTTAAATATCTCCTGCTACTCCCTTCTGAACTGCAGAGTTTTTGTGAGTGATGAGCTGTTAATCTTAAGGGATGTTTCCTATAAGCTTAAATTATACATAGTGGCCCATCTCTGGGAACCCTGCCTCCCAGGTAATGAGCATTAAGCTAAAATACTTCTGTTTAACCCACAGGAAACAACCTGACCAGGCCCACCTATGAATGACTGTGGGAAGAAGAAATTCATACATCCCCTCCAGAGGCTGGCCAAAACCAGAAAATGTTTGACTTTACTGCCTCCTCTCTTAAATAGTTATAAAAGAAGCCTGGATTCTAACTCAGATAAGATGGTTCTTTGGGACACGAGTCCACCATCCTCTGTCTGCTGGCTTTCTGAATAACGTTGCTATTCCTTGCCTTAAAAACTCATCTCTCAATTTATCAGCCAGTCTTGCAGCAAGTAATACAGGCTTGAACTTGGTAACTGTTGGAGGGCTTTGAGCAGAGGAAACATCAGATATAAGCTCTGACAGGATCATTCTGGCTGCTGCATTGGGAGATCAACTGGGAAGCTGGTGAATTATCAGAGGAAGAGGAGATAGGGCTGAGGTGGTAAGCAGGGAGATACTGAGAAGGGACAAGATTCTGGGGATATTTTGGACTGATAAGATTGTCTTTTAGTTCTGATACAGAATATGAGAGAGAAGTCTGAGGCTGAGTCCAAGCTGTTTAGCCTGAGATGTTAGAAGGATGGGTGTCCACAACTAGCTGGGGTCTGAAGCAAAGTAGATGAGGCTGGGGAAGATTGAGAGTGTAGTTTTGGACAAAAATAAGATTCAGGGAAATGTCAGGGGAGCCGAGAAAGTAAGTTTAGATCTATAAGAATATAGAGTTTATATATGCTATCTGAAGTCTTGGGACTGGATGATCCAACATGGGAGTAATGTAGATAATTCATCAATAAGATCATCTCACATCAAGCAATAAATGAACACGTGCCTCATGGAAGCTTCCAGAATGGAATGATTTCTTCCAAAAATTGGTCTAATGTAGTTAAAAAAAAAAAGAAAAAGAAGAATCTAATCCAACTTGTAAATGTAACAGAAATGGAGCCACATAGAACATTTGTTGCAATTTGGCCAGAGAACTAATTTTAATTTGTGATGGCCGAGAATTTAATTACTTCTGATATTATTTTCAGATCACTGAAACTGAGCTTTATGCTTCTTGAAAACACAACTAGGGCTATGTTAGGGAAGGCAACATTATCTCGATCTGACTTCTGACAACATTTCTTTACACTTGTATTCTAGAAATTCAAGAATAGTGCATCTAGAAATTTACTGGCTAGACTTAAGGAAAGTAAACATATCAAGCCCTCTTACAGTGGTTTTAATAGAATACTAGATATGTCCTGTAACTCAGGAATTGGCAAGCTTTTTCATAAAGGCCAAATAGTAAGTTTTTTCTAGTTTTATTGAGAAATAATTGATTCACATCACTGTATTAAGTTTAAGGCATCAAGTATGATGGCTTGATTTACATATGTTATGAAATGATGACCATAGTAGGTTCAGTTAGCATCAAAATTTCATATGGATACAATAAAAAGACAAGAAAAAACATGTCCTTGTGATTAGCTCACTTAGGTTCTACTCTTTAATGACTTTACTGAGCATCACATAGTTAATAGCAATGTTAACCACAGTCATGTCACATGTTACATTCTTGGAACTTGTTTATCTTACAATTGGATGTTTTTACCTTTTGATCACCTTCCTCCAATTCCCCTTCCCTGTACCCCCTGCCTCTTGCAACTACGTATCTTTTTTTTTTCCTATGAATTTGTTGGGTTTTTTTTTTTAATGGTAAATATTTTAAGCTTTGCAGATTACTTGGTCTCTGTCTGGACTATTCAACCCTGCCATTGTAACGTGGGCAGCTATATATCATATGCAAATAAGTGGGCATTGTTGTGTTCCAATAAACGTTTATTTACGAAAACATGCAGCAAGGATTTGGCTGGCTGGCCATTGTCTGCCTCTTTCCATCACTACCCACAAAAGCTTTACCCTTCACCATGCAAAAGCTTAGAGAAGCAGCTGTTTGATTTTATTCAACTTGTTTATAAACAAAGATACATTGTCTTTGATGAAGTTGTCATTAAATGTTCAACAAATTTAGGAATGAGTTATATAGTATCAGTTAAAGTTCCGGAGAAGGCAATGCCACCCGACTCCAGTACTCTTGCCTGGAAAATCCCATGGACGGAGGAGCCTGGTGGGCTGCAATTCATGGGGTCACTATGAGTTGGACACGACTGAGCGACTTCACTTTCACTTTTCACTTTCATGCATTGGAAAGGAAATGGCAACCCACTCCAGTGTTCTTGCCTGGAGAATCCCAGGGGCGGGGGAGCCTGATGGGCTGCCGTCTATGGGGTCGCACAGAGTCGGACATGACTGAAGCGATTTAGCAGCAGCAGCAGCAGTTAAAGTTCATTGCAATAATTCAGGCAAGAGTGGATGAGACCTTGGAACAGGATGGGAACAGTAGAGATGATGGGAAATGATCACATTATGGATGTATTTTGATGACAGAGGCAAGAGGACTTGCAGAATGATTGAGTATACGGTGTGAGAGGAAGAACAGCGTTGAAGATGGATCCAAGAATTCTGGTTTACCCAGTTAATGACAGCTATTATTGTTGTCTTCATATAATTACGTGTATATTAATATATTTTACTTTATTAACCTGACTTATATAAGCACTCAAAAAAATGTTTTGCCTTCTTTCAGTTCCCTGTACCACAGATCTACAAGTAAAATACTCTCCAATTTACAGAAAAAAAGTATCCCTAAATTGTATTTTATGAATCACATCTTAATATTGATTGTCAAGGGTGCCCTTCATAAGAAACATCACAATCACAGCATAATCATTCTCCTTAAACCAGCCTCCAGTTTTGGTTTTATTTTTCCTTTAGCGCCTCCTTGACTGCTGAGAGCACTCAGGGATAATGCGCTGATGAGAGTCTGCCCCAGTGTGATTCCCTGGTACCTGACCTCTTCCTCTGAGCTCATCAACAGTCCAGAGCACTAGCTCACACACTCACCAGAGGGATGAATAATCATTTGCATTTTGCTTTGACAGACTGATCATTAACATAAAGCCACTCCTGCATGACTTTCTGAAGGACATATGAAGATGTTCATGGGCAGTTGAGCTGTGAGTTTCATAGTGAATTTAAATTATTCTAAGATAAACTTCAGGGTCTTATCTTGTGCTCCCTGGTTTACCTGTGAAAAACCAGTTGGACAAGTAGTCTCATTAAATGACTCAGTTTCAGTCCACTGGAGAAGGAAACCCAAATTGAAGGTGGGAGTTATTTGCTAAGGCATAACTTCCAATGTAGCTGAGAAAATAAGCTAAAGGCAAAAGAGAAAAGGAAAAATATACCCATTTGAATGCAGAGTTCCAAAGAATAGCAAGGAGAGAGAAGAAGGCCTTCCTCAGTGATCAATTTTAAAAAATAGAGGAAAACAATAGGAAAGATTAGAGACCTCTTCAAGAAAATTAGACATACCAAGGGAACATTTCATGCAAAGATGGGCTCAATAAAGGACAGAAATGGTATGGACCTAACAGAAGCAGAAGATATTAAGAGGTGGCAAGAATACACAGAAGAACTGTGCAGAAAAGATCTTCACGACCCAGATAATCACAATGCTGTGATCACTCACCTAGAGCCAGACATCCTGGAATGTAAAGTCAAGTGGGTCTTAGGAAGCATCACTATGAACAAAGCTAGTGGAGGTGACGGAATTCTAGTTGAGCTATTTCAAATCCCAAAAGATGATGCTGTGAAAGTGTTGTACTCAATATGCCAGCAAATTTGGAAAACTCATCAGTGGTCACAGGACTGGAAAAGGTGAGTTTTCATTCCAATCCCAAAGAAAAGCAATGCCTAAGAAGGTTCAAATTACTGCATAATTGCACTTACCTCACCCACTAGCAAAGTAATCCTCAAAATCCTCCAAGCCAGGCTTCAACAGTACACGAACCATGAACTTCCAGATGTTCAGGCTGGATTTAGAAAAGGCAGAGGAACCAGAGATCAAATTGCCAACATCCATTGGATCATTGAAAAAGCAAGAGAGTTCCAGAAAACATCTACTTTTGCTTTATTGACTATGCCAAAGCCTTTGACTGTGTGGATCACAATAAACTGTGGAAAATTCTTCAAGCGATGGGAATACCAGACCACCTGACCTGCCTCCTGAGAAATCTGTATGCAGGTCAGGAAGCAACCGTTAGAACTGGACATGGAACAACAGACTGGTTCCAAATAGGAAAAGGAGTACATCAAGGCTGTATATTGTCACCCTGCTTATTTAAGTTATATGCATAGTACATCATGAGAAATGCCAGGTTGCAAGAAGCACAAGCTGGAATCCAGATTGCTGGGAGAAATATCAATAACCTCAGATATGCAGATGACACCACCCATATGGCAGAAAGTGAAGAAGAACTAAAGAGCCTCTTGATGAAAGTGAAAGCAGAGTGTGTAGAAGTTGGCTTAAAGCTCAATATTCATAAAACTAAGATCATGGCATCTGGTCCCATCACTACATGGCAAATAGAAAAAATTTAAACAGTGACAGACTTTATTTTTGGGGGGCTCCAAAATCACTGCAGATAGTGATTGCAGCCATGAAATTAAAAGATGCTTGTTCCTTGGAAGAAAAGCTGTGACCAACCTAGACAGCATGTTAATAAGCAGAGACATTACCTTGCCAACAAAGGTTAGTCTAGTCAAAGCTATGTTTTTTCCAGTAGTCATGTATGGATGTGAGAGCTGGACTATAAAGAAAGCTGAGAGCCAAAGAATTGATACTTTTGAGCTGTGGTGTTGGAGAAGACTCTTCAAAGTGCCTTGCTCTGCAAGGAGATCCAACCAGTCAATCCTACAGGAAATCAGTCCTGAATATTCATTGGAAGGACTGATGCTAAAGCTGAAACTCCAATGGTTTGGCCACCTGATGTGAAGAACTGACTCATTTGAAAAGACATTGATGCTGGGAAAGATTGAAGGCAGGAGGAAAAGGGGATGACAGAGAATGAAATGGTTGGATGGCATCACTGACTCGATGGACATGAGTTTGAGCGTGCTCCAGGAGTTCGTGATGGACAGGGAAGCCTGGCGTGCTGCAGTCCATGGGGTCACAAAGAGTTGGACAGGACTGAGAGACTGAATTGAACTGAACTTTCAGTGAGGCAGTCTTAAGGTCTTGAGAAACTTTGAAAACACAAGTCAGAGGGAAATATCCATCCATTTATTTACACATTCAACAGGTGTTTCTTTAGGACCTAGGAATTGCAGGAGACGTTCTAGATGGTCTGTGTGTGTGTGCTTAGTCAGTCATGTCCAACTCTGCGACGCCATGGGCTGGGGCCTGCCAGGCTCCTCTGTCCATGGGGATTCTCCAGGCAAGAATACTGGAGTGGGTTGCCATGCCCTCCTCCAGGGGATCGTCCCAACCCAGGGATCGAACCCAGGTGCCCCGCATTGTGGGTGGATCCTTTACTGTCTGAGCCACCAGGGAAGCCCTCTTTGTGTGGAAGCAAACAAGGTGGTCCAAGTTTGTGCTCTTAAGAATTCGTACCACTGAACATACACTTAGATTAGGGTCAGTCAGACAGAAAGCATGTAACCAAAGGATAATTTGAGACACAAATGACAGCCATAAAGACCATGTCATAGATCTCTTAGACAATGAGCCCTGAGAATATGGCCACTTTACATAGGTCACTTTTGGAAAAGATATTTGAGCTGAGCCCTGAACAATGATAGTTTCTGAAAGATTTAGTAAAAGACTATGGCAGGCAAAGTAAAAGCAAATTTTAAAATCTGACCATGGAAATGATCTGGGTGTCTCTGGGGACACTAGGTATCCCTTTAGCGGTGCTGGCATTTACTGACTCATGATGACCAGTTAAGACAGAGCGGCAAGATTTTTCAGCCATCTCATGAGTAGAAGTTTGAGTTTAAGGCTTGAACCCACTGCCCAATTTCTCTTAGGACTGAGGGGTTTCTAAGGATACAGGATATTTGTTGCAAAAACTGGGAAAGTCCCACACAAACTTGAAGAAATTAGTCAACTTTTCAAAGCCCAGCAAGGTAAAGGGTGCTCTTAATTACCCAGTACTCTAATTTTAGACTCCTCAAAAGCTATGCCTTTGAATAAAATAAGCCAGAAAAAGGCCAGTCCTCACAAAGACCTAGCTTTGCCCCTGCTACAGTTTCTCTCATATTTTATTACTTTTCAACTTTATTGAGGTATAATTTATAAACAAAATTGTAAGATATTTAAAGTGTACATTGTGGTGATCTGATATCCATTTATGTTTTTAAAGTCTTTCCCTTCTAATTAATTTGTTAACATCCATCACTATACATACATATATACTTTTTTGGTAAATTTATTTGTTGTATACTTTTAATAAATTTATTTATATAACAGTATTATCAAATATAGTCAGTGTGCTTTGCATCACATCCTCAGACCTCCTTCATCTTATAACTGAATGTCTGTAGTTCATGGGGTCACAGAATTAAGACATGACTGAGTGACTGGACAACAACAAAAGCCTTCTACCCACCCCTCCCTATTTCCTTTAATCCAGCCTCTGAAAGTGATACCATGCAGGCTTTATCTTTCTCTGTCTGGCTTATTTTACTTAGCATAATGTCTTCATGTCCATCCATGTTGTTGCAAATGCAGGATTTCCTGGTCCCTTGGTGAATAGACACCCAAGGGGGTTGGCTTGAAACAGCAAACTCTCTTTTTTTAGTCTTTTTGTCCCTTCTCCCTACTTCACTCCCTCGGTCCTCACACCTACACTCTTGTCCCTTTTCATCCTGGAGACTCTCTGTGGGGTCACCCTTTTCACAACTTCCCCTCACCCAATCTTTTCTGCCTTGTTCCCAACTCCAGCTTGCAGATGGCTGCAAGACAATGGACTGGACAAAGTCCTCTAGAGACTACCTCACAGTGAGACCATCTCTTTGTTTCTTGCTTGTGTCTTTAAGATTCTGTCATTGGTCACATGTTGAGTCTCAATCAGTGAATTCAAAAGAATCTTTGTTTTACTTATAGTTTATTTATTTATAGGTATTTATGTCAGTCCAAATACCCCTGCAAGTCTCTGCCACATTGTGGGCACGGTGCAGCATGTAAATCTTGAAATAAAAGCACAACCTAGAAGAGGAGCTTGCATTTCTCTCCCCACCTTTACAATATAAGTGTCTTGCTTGGGCTCTCAGGAACTATTTTATCCATCTGTAGTCTCTCAGACTTTTAAAATTCAATCAGGAAAACTATGTTATCTCTGGTTCTGGTTTTACATAAAATTTAACTTGTAAATGGGCTGTATTTAATTGGCTTAAAGGACATTAAGCATGTGTATACATTTCCAGAAATATAAAATAAACTCACCAGGGTACATTTCAGATTAATGTGATCTGGGAAATACTCAGTAATAAATTAATATCTGGCATTAGAGCTAGCTTAAGCTTATGGATTTAATTAACACAGAGTTGTCTTTAGAGTCATCAGCATTAAATATAATATTTTTTATTGTACTGAGTTACTTGACATCAATAAGTGCATATTGTTTCTGCCATAAAATTTGTCAACAAGGAAAATCACCTGATATGATGAAACTTTTAAGGAAATGTAACAGAGATAAGGACTTTTGGTAAACTCTATAGGAATAATTTGATTTTGGAAATGCCCACCTAAAATAGTCCCTCCAGATTTTGGTAATTTGAAATTAAAGTTAAAGATGGGAACTCATTGAATATCCAAGCCATTTCAAGTAAGATAAAATATTGGAACATTAATTGCTAAACAGGTCAAAATTTATTTGTTTTGTCTCCTTGCAAGAGAGAAACTAAAGATACTTTGATTTATTAAACATATGTCCTATATTACATTATATACACATTGAGGAAATGTCTCTCTCTCTATATATATATGTTTATATATATATATAAAGAAAAATATATATATATATTATATATATATAAAGGAAATGTTTATATATATATATATATATATAAAGGAAATGTTTATATATATATATATATAAACATTGAGGAAAGAAATTGTTCTTGGAAAAATATATGTTTCTGGAGATTATGGGATATTCCAGTCAGAAAATGCTAGTATGACAAACATTTACTTGTTTCTTAGTTTTTGCTAGAGATTAGGACTTTAAGGTTAACAATTATAAGGGAAATATTTCAGTATACAAGGAAAATTGAAAGTATGTTTTTGGTAGAAGAAGGTATGAGGAATGGGAAGGTATGAGGGGAAAAGAGGAGGGTATCCTAGAGCTGGTTGTTTCTGGATAAAAAAAAAAGTGAAGGACAGGATAATATGGATGCAGAAAGCTGTGGGAGGTTTATGAAAAAGGAACGTTGGGAAAAGAGTTTTGTATATGGTCAGAACTTTCTAAGACTAGATTAAATTTATTTAGGTAAATGGATTTTAAGTGTAGATTGGTGCAAGACTAGACTTGGTTTCTCTCTCTCCTAAGAAAACTTTGTTTTCCTGGAATGCTGATTTTGATAATGGATTGTGCAAATTTCTTTGCCTTTGAATGGAGGGACCCTGGCACCCTGGAGGTGACCCAATATACCTGAACAGTGATTCTACAGGGCTTTGAAGACAGCCCCCATCTTGCTGGAAAAGCAATATCAAGGGAGCTGAGCCTTGAGAAGGGACTCATCTACAATATTTTTATGATTTATTGATAAGCAGTGAGACAACACAAGATTCAGATCAACATATTGTTAAAGTCCTAAATTTTTTGACAAGAATGGTACATAAAATCTCCCCAAATCAATGCTCAGATCTCACAGCAAAAGGTTCAGTATTTAAGATTTGTTTTGGGCGGGTGAACTGGGACGACCCAGAGGGATGGTATGGGGAGGGAGGAGGGAGGAGGGTTCAGGATGGGGAACACGTGTATACCTGTGGCAGATTCATTTTGATATTTGGCAAAACCAATACAATATTGTAAAGTTTAAAAATAAAATTAAAAAAAAAAAAAAGATTTGTTTTGACCCCCATAAGCACAAGCCCTGGCCATAGATCAAAAAACAGCAAGTAGTGCATTACTGTCTTCAAGCACAAAGAGGCAACCCCGAGGCCTTCTCAAAATGGCTGGACTCTGTCACATCTGGATTCCAAATTATGATCTTACGGCCTATGAGGTTTTAAAGGGAGGAGAAAGGGAACTCCTTCAGTGGAATAAGACCACCAGTGGACATTTGAAACTCTAGAGCCTGAGTTGAGTAGGGCCCCAGCATTGGGGTTTCCAAATTTGGAAAGCTCTTTACCCTATATGTTCATAAGAAGTCAGGGACAGTGCTTGGAAACCTGACCAAAAAGCTGGGACCAATCAGAGGCCAGTGACTTAATTTTCAGAACAACTGGACTCAGTAGCCTTGGGATGGCCAAGCTGCCTGTGGGCAGTAGCAGCCACAGACCTGTTGGTTAATAAGGCCTCTAAGTTCACCCTGGGATGATGCTTAGTTGTGTTAACCTCTCATCGGGTACAATCTGGGCTGGAGGTCAAAGGACATCATTGGTTGACAGGAGAAAAGTTAAAAAGATATTAGGCCAGCCTAATGGACATCTCTGACAGTACCTTAAAGGTGTGCGAAACACTGAACTCAGCAACTCTGTGTCCAGCAGCCAAAAAGTAGAGACTAATTTCATCAGTGTATAGAGACCATAGACCAAACTTACTATACCAGGTCTGATCTTCTAGATGAACCTCTTGACAGGCAGGAGTCGAATGGTTTACTAATGGGAGCAGTTTTATAGAAATGGGAACCTAAAAGGCAGGGTATGCAAAGGTTAGTTGAGATGAAATCATAGCAGCTTAGGCCCCACCACCCCAGACACTAGCCCAGAAGGCTGAACTAATTGCACAAAGAAGAGCTTTGCAATTAGGGAAGGATAAGAAACTGCATACTTTTACTGACTCTAAATGTAGGTTCCACATGCTACAAGCTCATGCTGCCATTTGGAAAGAAAGTAAAATGTTAACCACTAGAAGTTTCCCCCAAAATGAAAAGATTTGATTCTGGTTCTTTCAGAAGGAGTGGAGCTCCCAACCAAGGTAGCAGTAGTCCACAGTAGGGATCATCAGAGGGATGGATCCTTTGTGCCAAGAAAACAGCAAAGCTGATCAAACTGCAAAACAGAAAGCTTGACTGCAGGAACCTGAACAACTTACGGCTCAGGTGATTGGCCCCCTGAACTCCCTAGCCTCCCCGAGTATTCCCCACAGCAATAAGAACATGCTGAGAAATGGGGCTATGAAAAGGGAAGCACAGGCTGGCCTAAAAAGGAGAGTAAGTTTCTAATAAAATCATAGCAGACTTCATAGCCTTTTGAAGTAGGTCACCATTATCTTCATTACCTCCACCATAGTTTGGCTTCAGGTCAAATAACAGTTAAACTCAGATGACCATTATATCTACTACTGCAGGCAGGAATCCCTTAGAAGAAATGGAGTAGCCATTATAGTCAACAAAAGACTCCTAAATGCAGTACTTGGATGCAATCTCAAAAACAACAGAATGATCCCTGTTCGTTTCCAAGGCAAGCCATTCAATATCATAGTAATCCAAGTCTATGCCCCGACCATTAATGCTGAAGAAGCTAAAATTGAACAGTTCTATGAAGCCCTACAAGACCTTCTAGAACTAACACCCAAAAAAGATGTCCTTTTCATTATGGGGGACTGGAATGCAAAATAGGAAGTCAAGAAACACCGGGAGTAACAGGCAAATTTGGCCTTGGAATACAGAATGAAGCAGGGCAAAAGCTAATGGAGTTCTGCCAAGAGAACACCCTGGTCATAGCAAACACCCTCTTCCAACAGCACGAGAGAAGACTCTACACATGGACACCACCAGATGGTCAATATTTAAATCAGATTGATTATATTCTTTGCAGCCAAAGATGGAGAAGCTCTATACAGTCAGCAAAAACAAGACCGGGAGCTGACTGTGACTCAGATCATAAACTTCTTATTGCCAAATTCAGACTGAAATTGAAGAAAGTGGACAAAACCACTAGACCATTCAGGTATGACCTAAATCAAATCCCTTATGACTATACAGTGGAAGTGAGAAATAGATTTAAGTGACTAGATCTGATAGACAGAGTGCCTGATGAACTATGGACAGAAGTTCATGACATTGTACAGGAGACAGGAATCAAGACCATTCTGAAGAAAAAGAAATGCAAAAAAGCAAAATGGTTGTCTGAGGAGGCCTTACAAATAGCTGTGAAAATAAGGGAAACAAAAAGCAAAGGAGAAAAGGAAAGATATACCTATTTGAATGCAGAGTTCCAAGGAATAGCAAGGAGAGATAAGAAACCTTCCTTAATCAGTGCAAAGAAATAGAGGAAAACAATAGAATGGGAAAGACTAGAGATCTCTTCAAGAAAATCAGAGATTCTAAGGGAACATTTCATGCAAAGATGGGCTCAATAAAGGACAGAAATGGTATGGACCTAACAGAAGCAGAAGATATTAAGAAGAGGTGGCAAGAATACACAGAAGAACTGTATAGAAAAGATCTTCACGACCCAGATAATCACGATGGTGTGATCACTCACCTAGAACCAGGCATCCTGGAATATGAAGTCAAGTGGGCCTTAGGAAGCATCACTACAAACAAAGTTAGGGGAGATGATGGAATTCCAGTTGAGCTATTTCAAATCCTGAAAGATGATGCTGTGAAAGTGTTGCACTCAATATGCCAGCAAATTTGGAAAACTCAGCAGTGGCCACAGGACTGGAAAAGATCAGTTTTTATTCCAATCCCAAAGAAAGGCAATGCCAAAAAATGCTCAAACTACCACAAAATGGCACTCATCTCACATGCTAGTAAAGTGATGCTTAAAATTCTTCAAGCCAGGCTTCAGCAATACGTGAACCATGAACTTCCAGATGTTCAGCTGGTTTTAGAAAAGGCAGAGGAACCAGAGATGAAATAGCCAACATCTGCTGGATCATCGAAAAAGCAAGAGAGTTCCAGAAAAACATCTATTTCTGCTTTATTGACTATGCCAAAGCCTTTGACTGTGTGGATCCACACAAAACAAACTGTGGAAAATTCCAACAAACTGTGGAAAATTCTTGAAGAGAAGGAAATACCAGACCACCTGACCTGCCTCCTCAGAAACCTGCATGCAGGTGAAGAAGCAACAGTTAGAACTAGACATGGAACAACAGACTGGTTCCAATTAGGAAAAGGAGTACGTCAAAGCTGTATATTGTCACCCTGCTTATTTAACTTATATGCAGAGTACATTATGAGAAATGCTGGACTGGATGAAGCACAAGCTGGAATCAAGATTGCCAGGAGAAATATCAATAACCTCAGATATGCAGATGACACCACCCTATGGCAGAAAGTGAAGAAGAACTAAAGAGCCTCTGATGAAAGTGTAAGAGGAGAGTGAAAAAGTTGGCTTAAAACTCAACATTCAGAAAACTAAGATCACGGCATCCAGTTCCATCACTTCATGGCAAATAGATGGGGAAACAGTGGAAACAGTGGTTGACTTTATGTTTCTGAGCTCCAAAATCACTGCAGATGGTGACTGCAGCCATGAAATTAAAAGACGCTTGCTCCTTGGAAGAAAAGTTATGACCAACCTAGACAGCATATTAAAAATCAGAGATGTTACTTTGCCAAAGCTTTGGTTTTTCCAGTAGTCATGTATGGATGTGAGAGTTGGACTATAAACAAAGCTGAGTGCCGAAGAATTGATGCCTTGAATTGTGGTGTTGGAGAAGACTTTTGAGGGTCCCTTGGACTGCAAGGAAATCTAACCTGTTCATACTAAAAGAACTCAGTCCTGAATATTCATTTGAAGAACTGGTGATGAAGCTGAAACTCCAATGGTTTGGCCACCTGATGCAGAGAACTGACTCATTCGAAAAGACCCTGATGCTGGGAATGATTTAAGGCAGGAGAAGGGGATAACAGAGGATGAGATGGTTGGATGGCATCACCAACTCAATGGATATGAGTTTGAGCAAGCTCTAGGAGTTGGTGATGGACAGGGCAGCCTGGCGTACTGCAGTCCATGGGGTCGCCAAGAGACAGACACAACTGAGGGACTGAACTGAACTGAACTGAAGTTTCTAATCTCTGAGGCCCAACAACAGAAGCTCACTAAGAGCTTACATGATGACACCCACTATGGGAGGGATGTACTGTAGGACTTGGTGCAAAAGGCTTTTTCAGCGAAGGAGCTTAAAAGAACAGTAAAAACAAGTAATGTTTGCCTGTGATTTATGTGTCCATAATAACCCGGAGACTTACCCAATTCCTCACTTCTTTACTCAAGCCAGTTCAAAATCACGGGACATACCCAAGGGAAGACTACCAGTTAGATTTCACCCAAATGCCCCCACAATCAGGATATAAATATCTTCTTGTGCTCACTGATACTTTCACAGGATGAGTTGAAGCCGTTCCCACCCCATCTGAAAAGTCTGATGAAGCCTGTGGTGGTGGTTTAATTGCTATGTCTGACTCTTGAGACCCCATGGACTGTAGCCTGCCAGGCTCCTCTGTCCATGGGATTCTCCAGGCAAGAATACTGGAGTGGGTTGGCATTTCCTTCTCCAGGGAATGAAGCCTGTAACTCCTTGTAAAAGAAGTAAGTTCTCAATTTGGATTTCCAAAGTCCCTGCAGAGTGATAACAGACCCTCTTTTATAGGCAAAACCACAGAGGGACTCATAATGGCCCTAGGGATAGATTAGAAGCTGCACACCTCTTAGAAGTAGAGAAAATGAACCATCCTTTAAAGAAAACGGTAGCAAAGCTGGACTTCCCTGGTGGCTCAGACGGTAAAGCGTCTGTCTACGATGTAGGAGACCCAGGTTCGATCCCTGGGTTGGGAAGATCCCTTGGAGAAGGAAATGGCAATCCACTCCAGTACTATTGCCTGGAAAATCCCATGGATTTTTGCAAAGAGTCGGACACGACTGAGCGACTTCACGTTCACGTTCACATTTAGCAAAGCTCTGCCAAGAAACTCATGCACTCTGGACTCCTCAGGGTCCATGTAGCCCCCAAGAGTGGTCTGAGACTAAGTCCACTTGAAATGAGCCACAGGAGACCTTTTATTCCTACTGACATTCTACCTGAAGAGGAGGTAAACCAGGCCCTGTGATGGACTGTTAATCTAGGACAAGTTCAGAAGGCAACTCAGGGTGATACCCACAAGGCACTGCCAGTTCCAACAAATATACAGTGGAAGGAGCAGTTCCTTCAAAAATAAACCCAGAGATAAACTTCTTAAAACTTTGAAAGAAGGGTCTCCCAAAGACCAACTATTGTCAAAATAGAAGGGTCCCCATACAGTCTTTTGTCAGGCCCATTTGTCAAACTGCAAAGCATATCTAATTGGGTACATTTGTCCAGACTAAAGCTTTCACCTCCAAAAACACCACAAGTCACAACAGAAGAATAATGTACCTGTGAGCCAGTGGAAAATCTGAGAGACCTATTCAAAAGACAGGCACCACAGAGGATGAGATGGTTGGATGACATCACCAACTCGATGGACATGAGTTCGAGCAACCTCCAAGAGATAATGAAGGACAGGGTAGCCTGGCATGCTGCAGTCCATGGGGTCACAAAGAGTCAGATACAACTGAGCAACTGAACAACATCGATAGATAAGTAAAATGATGTGCTGGGTTGGACTCCTCTTTGACATTCTTGCTGTTGTAACTCTTGCCTGCATTCTACCGCTGTGCTCAGCCACCCACACCAGGGAAGCAGCTCCTCTGTCCATGCTGGGTGTAAGAGAAACACCCCACACAGACATGCTCCTCCTATCAACCCTGCCCCCCTTACTAGTCCCTGTAACTAGAGGATAGTGACAAGAAATCTCACCATTTCTAGAATCATATCTGAAGGGGAGCGTTGAAAAGAATACTGGATACAACACCCCCAACTGGCTACCGGCCTTTTTCCTGCATTTCTCCTGAGCCTGCCGGGTCCAGTGGTGACTAACAACCTCGAGGGAGACAACTGCCAGCCCCTCGACCTCTGCTAGTCACATTTGCACCTTCTAGGGGACTATCCCAGTGCTTTAACTTGACTCACCCATACAGCCGGCCCAAGGCACTTGTGAAACTGCACAAGAGGCATTTGTTCCACACGCCCCCAGAACCCTCTGAAACAGAATTTCACCAGAGATCCTGCCTGTTTTATAGGGATAAACTGTACCCATAACCTTACCAACTGGTGCCCTGTTTTAAACTATGGCCTCCTCTCCTTAAACACCCATCACCCGGTCAGTCCAATTCTGCCCATCTGCAGGATTCCAGGCAAACAGTGATCTGGCCTATGGAGCTGGCAGGATCATACACAAGCATCTTGTTAAAAACACTGTAGAGTTTGACATGCTTAATTATTGATATAATGTTCTGCTGTCCCCTAATTGTTCAAGTACTAAAAATAGTTATGTTCTTCAGGAACTGTCCGGTCTTAATAACTGTGAGACAGAAATTCAGGTCTGTACCCCTGTAGGGTTTGTTTTCTTCTGTGGATATCCAAACCACCATATGTTGTAGAATTATGGCCAAGCCCGTCATTTTCCAACCAAGCTATAGCCTATAAATGCATAAATAATGCCCACTACATAAAAGAGTGCACTCTAGGAGTTGGAGGGATAAGAGGGGCTTTTATCTATAACAGAAACACTCTGGCTCACCGCCAAAACCAGAGGGATGACGTTGGTGGGGCAGAATTGGCCATAGGAACCGGCAGCTCCAAGGGGAGTCTTTCCCTATCGCGAGGCAACACTGAGCAATCTCACCACACAGCTTGCTTCTGTGATAGAACACACAGGGCAAGCCTTAACAGAACTTAAGACCTCTAGTGTTTCTTTTGCTAAAGTAGTTCTTGACAACGATCTGGCTCGTGACAACCTTCTGGCAGAAGAAGGTGGACTTTGCATGGTAATTAATACTTCCTGCTGCACCTGGACCAATGTGATGGGACAGATAGACATTAATATCAAGGAAAAACATGCCCAGACAGACTGGTTTCACCGTTTTGGCAGGGGCGACATCACCTCCACTCTCTGGTCAACAGGAAAGTCCTCCAAAGTTAACCTGGTTCCTTCCCTTCCTAGGCCCCTTAATCGTTGCTCCTTGGGCCCTTGTCTGTTTAACCTTTTGGTTAGGCTTGTGTCTTCTAGGCTCCAACAGTTGCAAGAAAGCTTCATGATGGCTCAAGGAATTCAGCCCATTCCAGCAGAGGGTGGCCCAGGTCCCTACCGGTTCTTGGCAGTCAGTGAAGGGCTTCTACACCTATAGGATAGGCTAGGGTCTGCAGCCCCGTCCAGCAGGAAGAAGTTTCAGAAGAATAGACCTGTGGCCCCTTACCCCTTAGGAATAAGAATGTGGGGTCGCTCAGAGGGGAATGAGACAGGCATCCTTTGCTGCAGTGCTGCACCTGGACAAACATGGGCATGAGCGAGGGCACCGGCCACTCGTTCTCACTGCCCCCCGCTGCAGCGGGAGGCCCAGTAAACACTAGTGTAAACTTCTTGTCAGGCTTCTTGTAAATTCCTGTTGATTAAAGAGTCCAAGAAACCTGGGAGTTTCCTGGGATAATCATGGGAGTGCATTCCCTGGTGCCACTGGTGGTAAAGAACCTGCCTGCCAAGGCAGGAGAGATGCAGGTTCAATCCCTGGATTGGGAAGATTCCCTGGGGATAGCATGGCAACCCACTCCAGTGTTCTTGCCTGGAGAATCCCATGGACAGAAGAGCCTCGGGGTCTCCAGTCCATAGAGTCATACAGTTACATGGCTGAAGCAACATAGCACAAGAGTCTGAGAAACATGGTTGGTGACACAGTAATCTCTTCAGAGTGCAGGGATCTCTTCAATATCCTGTTTTTAGTCCCTTTTATTTATATACAAACATGGGATTGCTGTGTAGTATGGCAGTTTTATATTTTATTTCTTTCAGTATTTCACATTTTAAAAATTCACATATATATACATATATGGTGTGCCTGGTCTTAGTTGCAGCACACAGTATCTTCAATCTTCCTTGTGGCATGCAGGATCTTTTTTTTTTTTTTATTGAAGGATAATTGCTTCACAGAATTTTGTTGTTTTCTGTCAAACCTCAACATGATTCAGCCATAGGTATACATACATCCTCTCCCTTTTGAACCTCCCTTCCATTTCCCTCCCCACCTCACTCCTTTAAGTTGATACAGAGCCCCTGTTTGAGTTTCCAGAGCCATACAGCAAATTCCTGTTGGCTGTCTATTTTACATATGGTAATGTAAGTTTCCATGTTACTCTTTCCATTCATCTCACCCTCTCCTAATGCAGGATCTTTTTAGCTGTGGCATGTGGGATCTAGTTCCCCAACCAGGGATCAAACTTGATCCTGCTGCATTAGGAGCTCTGAGTCTTAGCCACTGGACCACCAGGGAAGCCCCTTACATTTTTTTTTTAAGTGAAAAAATATATGGATGAACATATGCTTGCAGATACACACATGACTGGAAGTGGACAGACATCCAGCAACTACCTCCAACTCCAGAAACCCTAACTGCAGACCCCACCTATGTACACTCCTTTTCCTTCCTCCTGTTCATCTGATTGGTGCTCATAGCTGGTGTAAGACAAAGGGCATAAGCCTGTGCCTCCCAATGGAGCTATGTCTCTGGGAGCTGGGAGAAAGGATGACCTTCTGGTGTGAGGACCACTCCAAACAACTGTCTGTGTGGGCTCTCAGATCCCCTGACAGTCTCCCACTGGGTGAGTATCTGGGCACTGTGCCCAGCACTCTCGTCCCCTTTGGTATGATCTCAGCACAAAATGAGCTGTGCCATGGTCCCCTTCTACCAGCAATGAGGGTTCCAGGGCTTGTGATTTTATTTTTAAATAGGCAGTATAGAGACTGTTTTCCCTGGTTGCTCCACCAGTTTCCATTCCCCTCAACAGTGCACAAGCATTCCCTTTTCTCACAGCCTTGCCAACTCTTGCTAGCTCATCTTTTTTTGTAACAGCCATTCTAACAGGTATGAGGTATTATCTCATTATTGTTTTGCATTACATTTATCTGATGATTAGTGACATTGAGAGCCTTTTCATGTACCTATTGACAATTTGGAGGCCTTCTTTGGAAAAATGACTCTTCAGTCCCTCTGCTCACTTTTTAGTTGGGTTGTTTATTTCCTACTAAGTTGTATACCTTTATATGTATTTTACATATACATGGAAAACCCTTATCATGGTTACTCCCATGCCGTAGACTGCCGTTTGATTTGCTGATTGTTTCTTTTGCTATGCAGAAGTTTTCTAGTTTGATGTAGTCTAACTTGTTTCTTGTTGTTTTTGTTGCATGAGTGGTGTCCTATCCAAAACAATCATTCTAGTTGTGGTTCAGTTGCTAAGTCATGTCCAACTTTTTGTGACCCATGGACTTCACTGTCCATGCTTCCCTGTCCTTCACTGTCTCCGAGAGTTTGCTCAAACTCATGTCCATTGAGTCTGTGACACCATCCAACCATCTCATTCTCTGCCTCCTCCTTCTCTTCCTGCTCTCAATCTTTCCCAGCATCAGGGTCTTTTCCAGTGAGTTGGCTCTTCCCATCAGATGGTCAAATTACTGGAGCTTCAGGTTCAGCATCAGTCCTTTCACTGAATATTCAGGGTTGATTTTCATTAGGATTGACTGGTTTGATCTCTGCTGTCCAAGGGACTCTTTGGGAGTCTTCTCCAACACCACAATTCAAAAGCATCAAAGGTGCTCAATCTTCTTTATGGTCCAAATTTCACATTCATATATGACTACTGGAAAAACCATAGCTTTACAATATGGACTTTTATCAGCAAAATCAAGTCTCTGCTTTTTAATATGCTGTCTAGGTTTGTCATAGCTTTTCTTCCAAGGAGCAATCGTCTTAATTTCATGGCTGCAGTCACCATCTGCAGTGATTTTGGAGGCCAATAAAATAAAATCTGTCATTTTTAAATAAATAAAATCTGTTTCCACTTTTTCCCCATATATTTGCCATGAAGTGATGGGACTGGATGCCATGATCTTAGTTTTTTGAATGTTGAGCTTAAAGCCAGTTTTTCACTCTCCTCTTTCAACCTCATCAAGAGGTTCTTCAGTTCCTCTTCACTTTCTGCCATTAGAATGATATCATCTGCATGTATGAGGTTGCTGATATTTCTCCCAGCAATCTTGTTTCCAGCTTGATTTCAATCACTGCCAGGACCAAAGTGAAGAAGCCTACCACCTGTGTTTTCTTCTAAGAATCTTACAGTATCAGTCCTTATGTTTAAGTTGTTAACCCATTTCAAGTTGATTTTGTGAGTGGTATAAGATACAGGTTCAATTTCATCTTTCTGTCTGTGATTATCTAGTTTTTTCATCACAATTTGCTAAAGATACTAAACTTTCCCCATTGATTGTTCTTGGCTCTAAGAAATAATACTTGACCATATACATGGGGTTGACCGTATATTTCTGGGCTCTTTATAGCATTCCACTGGACTATGTATCTATTTTTATGAAATACCATCCTTCTTGTATGTATGTTGATTTTATTTTTTTAACTTTTTCTTTTCTCTTTTTAAAAAAATTTTATTTATTTATTTGGCTGTGATGGGTCTTCGTTGGTGTATGGGTTTTTCTCTAGTTGCAGAGAATGGGGACTACTCTCTAGTTGCAGTTGGTGGGCTTCTCGTTGTGGTGGCTTCTCTTGATGGCATTTCTTTTTTCAGAGCACAAGGTCTTGGGCATGTGGGCTTCAATAGTTGCAGCTCCTGGACTCTAGAGCACAGGCTTAATAGTTGTGGCCCACAGGCTTAGTTGCCCAGAAGCATATGGGATCTTCCTGGATCACGAATTGAACCTTCTTCTCCTGCATTGGCAGGCAGATTCTTTACCACTGAGCCACAAGGGAAGCCCTGTATATTGATTTTATGTCTGGTAGCTTTACATATGGAGAAGGAAATGGCAACCCACTCCAGTGTTCTTGCCTGGAGAATCCCAGGGACGGGGGAGCTTGGTGGGCTGCCGTGTATGGGGTCGCACAGAGTCAGACATGACTGAAGCAACTTAGCAGCAGTAGCAGCAGCAGCTTTACATAACTTTTTTTTAAGTTCCAGCAGTTTTTTGGATGAGTCAATAGAATTTTTGATACATAAGATTATATCATCTGCCAATAATGACAATTTTTACCTCTTCGTTTCCAACTTGGATGTCTTTTATTGCTTTATCTTGTCAGATTTCTTAGCTAGGGTTTTCAATAATATGTTGAATAGAGCAGTGAGAGAATCCAGTTCAAGATGGTGGAGTAGAAGGATGTGTGCTCATCTCCTCCAGCGAAAGCACCAAAACAACAGCTAGCAATTGAACAATCATCTATAGGAGAATGCTGAAACCCACTAACAAAAGATACCCCATGTCCAAAGACAAAGAAGAAGCTGCAGCAAGATAGTAGGAGGGGTGCAATCATGACAAAATCAAATTCTATACCTACCAGGTGGGTGACCCATAAACTGGAGAACAATAATGCCAAAGAAGTTTTCCCAGTGTTATGAAGATTCTGAATCCCATATCAGGCTTCCCAGCCGGGAATCTGACAAAGGGAGTGGGAATCCCCAGGGAATCTGACCTTGAAGGCAAGTGGGATTTGATTATAGACTTTCCACAGGACTGGGGGAAACAAAGACTCCAGTCTTGGAGGGCACAAACAATATCTTGTGCACACAAAGTGCTAGATGAAAGGAGCAGAGACCCCAGAGGAGACTGAACCAAAACCACTGGCTAGTGTTGGAGGGTCTCCTGTGGAGGTGTGGGTTGGCAGGGGCTTACCACAGGGACCGGGGCACTGGCAGCAGCAGTCCTGGAAGGTCTCCCTTGGTGTAAGCCCTCTTGGAGGTCACCATTAACCCTACCATACAGCCCACAGACCACAGGGCTGAGTCACCTCAGTCCAAGCAACTAACAGGGAGGGAGTCTAACTCTACTCATTAGCACATAATTGGATGAAAGCTTTACTGAGCAAGGCCTGGCCTTGGGCATGGGGTAGCTCCTCCCTGCCACCGCCCCTCGGGCATAGGGCGAAGATCATGGCATCTGGTCCCATCACATCATGGGAAATAGATGGGGAAACAGTGGAAACAGTGGCAGACTTTATTTTTCTGGGGCTCTAAAATCACTGCAGATGGTGACTGCAGCCATGAAATTAAAAGACACTTTACTCCTTAGAAGAAAAGTTATGACCAACCTAGATAGCATATTGAAAGCAGAGACATTACTTTGCCAACAAAGGTCCATCTAGTCAAGGCTATGGTTTTTCCTGTGGTCATGTATGGATGTGAGAGTTGGACTGTGAAGAAGGCTGAGCGCCAAAGAATTGATGCTTTTGAACTGTGGTGTTGGAGAAGACTCTTGAGAGTCCCTTGGACTGCAAGGAGATCCAACCAGTCCATTCTTAAGGAGATGAGCCATGGGATTTCTTTGGAAGGAATGATGCTAAAGCTGAAACTCCAGTACTTTGGCCACCTCATGCGAAGAGCTGACTCATTGGAAAAGACTCTGATGCTGGGAGGGATTGGGGGCAGGAGGAGAAGGGTACGACAGAGGATGAGATGGCTGGATGGCATCACTGACTGGATGGACATGAGTCTGAGTGAACTCTGAGAGTTGGTGATGGACAGGGAGGCCTGGCGTGCTGCCATTAATGGGGTCGCAAAGAGTCGGACACGACTGAGTGACTGAACTGAACTAAACTGACTGAGCAAGGCCTTGCCTACCAGAGCAAGACCCAGTTTTTCCTACCACCAGTCCCTCCATCAGAAAGTTTACACAAATCTCTTAGCCTCCGCCATCAGAGGACAGAAAGAAGAAGCAAGAAGAACCACAATCCCACAATGGCTAGAACAAAAACCACATTACAGAAAGTTAATCAGGATGAAGAAGCAGAAAGTTGTGTCTCAGATGAATGGACAAGATAAAACCCCAGAAAACAACTAAATGAAGTGGAAATAGGCCATCTTCCAGAAAAAGAAATCAGAATAACGATAGGGAAGATGATCCTGGATCTCAGGAAAACAATGGAGAAGATCCAAGAAATTTTTACCAAGGCCTCGAAGAATGAAAGAACAAACAAACAGAGTTGAACAATACACTACAAGGAATCAATGAATAACTGAGGCAGAAAAATGGCTAAATAACCTGGAGGACGAAATGGTGAAAATCATTGCTGCAGAACAGAATATAGAAAAAAGAATGAAAAAAAACTGAAGATGCCCATGAGACCTCTTCTTCTTGTTGTTCAGTTGCTCAATTGTGTCTGACACTTTGTGGCTCCATGGACTGCAGCACACTAGGCTTCCCTGTCCATCACCAACTCCCGGAGCTTGCTCAAACTCATGTCCATTGAGTTGGTGATGCCATCCAATGATCTCATCCTCTGTCGTCCCCACCTCCTGCCTTAAATCTTTCCCAGAATCAGGGTTTTTTCAAATGAGTCAGCTCTTTGCATCAGGTAGCCAAAGTACTGGAGCTTCAGCTTACTCCTGCCAATGAATATTCAGGGTTGATTTCCTTTAGGATTGACTGATTTGATCTCCTTGCAAGCCAAGGGACTCTCAAGAGTCTTCTCCAGCACCACAGTTCAAAAGAATCAATTCTTCAGTGCTCAGTCTTCTTTACGGTCCAACTCTCACATCCATACATGACTACTGGAAAAACCATAGCTTTGACTAGACAGAGCTTTGTCAGCAAGGTAATGTCTCTGCTTTTTAATATACTATCTAGGTTGGTCATAGCTTTTCTTCCAAGAAGCAAGCATCTCTTAATTTCATGGCTGCAGTCACCATCTGCAGTGATTTTGGAGCCCCCAAAAATAAAGTCTCTCACTATTTCCATTGTTTCCCATCTATTTGCCATGAAGTGATGTGACTGGATGCCATGATCTTCATTTTTTGAATGGTGAGTTTTAAGTCAGCTTTTTCAGTCTCTTTCACTTTCGTTAAGAGGCTCTTTAGTTCCTCTTCGTTTTCTGCCATAAGGGTGATGTCATCTGCATATCTGAATTTACTGATATTTCTCCTGACAATCTTGATTCCAGCTGTGCTTCATCCAGCCTGGCATTTCGCATGATGTATTCTGCATATAAGTTAAATAAGTAGGGTGACAATATACAGCCTTTCCCAATTTGGAACCAGTCTATTCCATGAGTCTGTTCCATGTCCAGTTCTAATTGTTGCTTCTTGACCTGAATACAGATTTCTCAGGAGGTGGGTCAGGTGGTCTGGTATTCCCTTCTCTTGAAGAATTTTCCACAGTTCCACACAGTCAAAGGCTTTCCTCTGGGCAACATTAAATGCACCAACATTCACATTATAGGGGTCCCAGAAGGAGAAGAAAGAGAAAGGACCTGAGAAAATTTCCCTAACATGGGAAAGAAATAGTCAACCAAGTCCAGGAAGCACAGAGAGTTCCAGGCAGGATAAACCCAAGATGAAGACACTGAGACTCATAAAAATGAAACTGACAAAAATTAAAGACATAGATAAAACATTAAAGGCAACAAGGGAAAAACAACAAAGAACTACATGGGACTCCCATCAGGCTATCAGCTAATTTCCCAACAGAAACTCTACAAGCCAGAAGGGAATGGCATGATATATTTAAAGTGATGAAAAGGAAGAACCTACGCCCAACAATACACTACTCAGCAAGACTCTCCTCCAGATTTGATGAAGAAATCAAAAGGTTTCCAGACAAGCAAAGGTTAAGAAAATTCAGCACTACCAAACCAGCTTTACAATGAATGCTAGAGGAACTTCTCTAGGAAGGAAACACAAGAGAAGGAAAAGACCTACAGGAAATAAACTCAAAACAATTAAGAAAATGGTAATAGGTTCACATATTAATAAGTATCTTAAATGTAAATGGATTAAATGCACCAACCAAAGACAATGGCTGAGCAGATGAAACCATGTGCATGTATGCACTTCCACTTACCACACCACTCTGCTTGACCAGCCAAATCATGTGTAATTATTTTATATTGTTAGGCTAGTCATGTTCCCATTATGACTTGCAGTTGTAATATCTCCTATTTTTTGTCTGGCTATTGATTGTGAAAACTGATAAACATTTTTTACTATTGTGATTATGTAACTATTACTCACGTAATGATTGCTCAACAGAAAAATAATAGAATTCTATATCACCAAATTACCACTTAAAAACTGCAATTACTTTTTAAAATCCTGATGCATAACAGAATTATCATGGAATTTTTTGAAAAATGCAAATACCCAGGTATTGCTTTTTTTTCTCCAAAGGTCCAGATAAGTTTTTAATGAGCAACCATTTTTAAAAACAAATGGACTATATGATAATCTTTTACTTTTATCTAGTTTGTTTCACTTTTTCATTTCATATTCAGTGCTCCCATTTCATTTAGTTTTTTTTTCCAATTTCTCCAACTCTTCTTCATTTTTTATGTTCTTTCTCAAGCCTTTAATCAGCATAGTAGAAAAGCTCTTTTATACATATATATAAATTATATGTATAATATATATATTTTAGAAAACTTAAGAATTTTTTTACCTAATTAAAAATTAGACATTTTTACTTCACTTTTTTGGACTTAGTATTAATAGAATGATAGATATATTATTTTAAAAAATAGATATGAAACAAACAACAAAAGTTTACTGAATAGCACAGGAACCTATAGTCAATATCTTATAATAACCTATAATGGAAAATAATCTGAAAAATGATACACGTGTATATTTATCACTGAATCATGTTTGCTGTGCACCTGAATCATTGTGAGTCAATGATACTTCAATAAAGAATATATAGATATAGATATTAAGCTCCCTCATGGCTCAATCGGTAAAGAGTCTGCCTGCAGTGTGGGAGACCTGGGTTTGATCCCTGGGTCCGGAAGCTCCCCTGGAGAAGGAAATGGCAATCCATTCCAGTATTCTTGCCTGGAGAATAGATATTAAGGGGAAAAAAAAGAGTAGTGAGAGAGGGCAGCCTTGTCTTATGCCTGTAAATTTTCAGTGTTTTGCCTTTGAGTATGATGTTGGCTGTAGGCTGGTCAAAGGTGGTCATATGGCCTTTATTGGTTGAGATATGTTCCCTCTACAAACAATTTGTTGAGGGCTTATTATAAAAAAAAAACATAAAAGGATGCTGTATTTTGTCAAATGCTTTTTATGAATCTATTGAGACACTCATATGATTTTTGCTTTTATTCTATTAATGTGGTGTATCCCATTGATTGATTTGTGTATGCTGAACCATTCTTGTAACCCGGGAAGAAATCCCACTTGGTCATGGTGTTGAATTCAGATTCCTAATATTTTGTTGATAAGTTTTTCATATATATTCATCGGAGATGGTGGTCTATAGTTTCCTTCTCTTCTAGTGTCTTTATCCTCACTTTTGTATCAGAATGATGCTGACCTCATAAAATGTGTTTGAGTGTTCCCTCATCTTCTATTCTCTTGGAAAAGTTTAAGGATTAGCATTAGTTCTTCTTTAAATGCTTGGTAAAATTCACCAGTGAAGTTGTCTGGATTTTTCTGTGTCGGAAGGTTTCTGATTACTGATTCAATCTCCTTACTGGTTATTGGTCTGTTTTTATTTTATATTCATAATTGAGTCTTAGTAGGTTGTATATTTCTAGGAATGCATTTTTTTCTTCTTGGTGGGCCATTTGTTGGCATATAATTATTCTTGGTAATCTCTTATGAGCTTTTGTATATCTGTAGTATATGTCATTTGTAATGTCATTTGTAATTATCATTTGTATAACATTTGTAATGTCTCCTCTTTAATTCCCTGTTTCACTTATTTGAGTATTACTTTTTTAAGTTAGTCTAGCTAAAGGTTTGTCAATTTCATTTATCTGGTCTATAAAACCAGCTCTTAGTTTTATTGATTTTTTCTATCCTCTTACAGTGTTTATTTCCTTTATTTCTGCTCTGAATTTTATAATTTTCTCAATTCTGCTAACTTCAGGCTTTGTTCTTTTTCTAATTCCTTGATGGATAATGTTAGACTTTTTATTTTATACTTTTCTATTTTCTTAATACATATTTATTGCCATAAACTTCACTCTAACAACTACTTTTCCAGCCTCCCATAAATTTGGTGTGCTGTGTTTCCGTTTTCATGTTTCAAGATATTATTTCCCTTTTGTTTTATTATTTAACCCACTGATTTTCAGAAGTGTGTTGCTTAGTTTCCATGTTTTCCAGCCTTCCTCGTGTTGTTGATTTCTAGTTTCATACCATGTGGTCAGAGAAGAAACTTCATATGAATTCAATCTTCTTGAATTTCCTAATACTTGTTTTATGGCCTGTTGGCATGATCTAACCTAGAGAGCAGTCTGTGTGTCCTTGAGAAGAGTGTGTATTCTGCTGCTGCTGGATATAATGTTTTATAAATATGTTAGGTCCATTCAGTCTAATACACAGCTCAAGGCAAACATTTCCTTGTTGATTTTCTGTCTGAATGATATATCCATTGCTGAAAATGGGGTATTTACGCCCTACTATTATTTTATTTTGTCTACTCCTCCCTTAAGACGTGCTGCTGCTGCTAAGTCGCTTCACTCGTGTCCGACTCTGTGCGACCCCAGAGACGGCAGCCCATCAGGCTCCCCCGTCCCTGGGATTCTCCAGGCAAGAACACTGGAGTGGGTTGCCATTTCCTTCTCCAATGTATGAAAGTGAAAACTGAAAGTGAAGTCACTCAGTCATGTCTGACTCTTCGTGATCCCATGGACTGCAACCCACCAGGCTCCTCCGTCCCTGGGATTTTCCAGGCAAGAGTACTGGAGTGGGGTGCCATTGCTTTCTCCTTAAGACATGCTAGTATTTGTTTAATATATTTAGGTGCTCTAATAGGGAGTCCATATATATTTCAATTGTTCGTTTTCTTGATAAACTGATTTATCATTATATAATAACCTTCTTTATCTCATTTTTAGCTTAAATTCTATTTTATATAAGTAACTAAGTACTCAAACTTTCTTTTTGTTTCCACTTTTCATGGAATACCTTAGTCCACCCCTTTGCTCTAAAATTACATGTGTGTGTGCATGAATACTAAGTCACTTCAGTTGTGTCCGACTGTGTGACCCTATGTCCCACCGGTCTCCTCTGTCCATGGGATTCTCCAGGCAAGAATACTGGAGTGGTTGCCATGCCCTCCTCCAGGGTCTCAAATTTCATGTGTCCTTAATGCTAAAGTGAATCTCTCAGAGGCAGCATATAATTTGAGTCTTATTTTCTTAAGCCATCCTGAAGGTCTGTGCCTTTTGACTTCTGGATTAAATTCATTTACATTTAGAGTAATTACTGATACATAAAAGACTTACCATTGCCATCATATATTAATTTCTTTCTGTTGATGAAATTGTTGTATATATACAAAATTCTCTGGGCTCTCCAGAAATGTTGTGCTGGAATAAATAAGAGAATTTAGCAAGAGGATACAAAGCCAATATACAAAAATTATTTATATGCTAGCAACAAATAATTAGAAATTAAAATTTAGGGTTTCCAGTTCAAGATGGTAATGTAGGAAGATCATGAACCCACTATCTCCCATGGGCATTCCAAATCTACAGCTACATATAGAACAATTTCTGCTGAAAAAAAAAAATAAAACTATCTGAGTACTTCCTACACGTTGGGCAAATGAGATAAAACCCAAACTGAAGCAAGTAAAAGAGGCTGAGACATGCTGTTACCATAAACCCTCCTCCTAGTGAGGCAATCCACAACTGGGAGGGAACTCAAAACCCCAAGCTTCTGTCTGACACATGAACCCCACATTGGGCACCGCAGCTCTTAAGACTTGCACCTGAGAGAAAAGCCCCCAAAGCATCAAGCTGAAAGCCAATGAGGCTTGTGTCCACAGAGCCAGAAAGCTATAGTGAGCTGAGAAAATTCCTCAAACACCCAGGTCCAGGTGCAGAAGCAACCACAAAAAAATACCCAGACTTTCTGAAAGTGTTTATTTGCTTACCTCAGAGCATCAGCCTGAGGAGCAGGCATCTAATTTAATACATATCAAGGAGCCAATCCAGGGAACGAGGCTGGCAGATGCCATCTTTACACATTCCCCTCGCCTCACTCCAAGGTCTAGCATCTACCACGTAGAAGTTGGTATCCTCATCTAGCACCCAGATCTCAGAGGCTGCTGCCCAGGAGGCAGCGCTAGATAGCTTGGCTCTCATGGGCAGTGGGGTTGCAGGTCCAGGTCAGTTCAGTGGCTCAGTCATGTCCAACTCTTTGCGACCCCATGAACCGCAGCACGCCAGGCCTCCTGTCCATCACCAACTGCCGGAGTTTACTCAAACTCATGTGCATTGAGTCAGTGATACCATCCAACCATCACATCCTCTGTCATCCCCTTCTCCTCCTGCCCTCAATCTTTCCCAGAATCATGGTCTTTTCAAATGAGTCAGCTCTTTGCATCAGGTGGCCAAAGTATTGGAGTTGTAGCTTCAAAATCAGTCCTAACAATGAACACCCAGGACTGATCTCCTTTAGGATGGACTGGTTGGATCTCCTTGCAGTCCAAGGGACTCTCAAGAGTCTTCTCCAACACCACAGTTCAAAAGCATCAGTTCTTCAGCACTCAACTTTCCTTATAGTCCAACTCTCACATCCATACATGGCTACTGGGAAAAAACATAGCCTTGACTGGACGGACCTTTGTCGGTAAAGTACTATCTCTGCTCTTTAATATGCTGTCTAGGTTAGTCATAACTCTCCTGCCAAAGAGTAAGCGTCTTTTAATTTCATGGCTGAGGTCACCATCTGCAGTCATTCTGGAGCCCCCAAAAATAAAGTCTGGTGTTCTTTCCACATTTTCCCCATCTATTTGACATGAGTGATGGGACCAGATGCCATGATCTTAGTTTCCTGAATACTGAGTTTTAAGCCAACTTTTCATTCTTTTCTTTCACTTTCTTCAAGAGGCTCTTTAGTTCTTTACTTTCTGCCATAAGGGTGGTATCATCTGCATATCTGAGGTTATTGATATTTCTCCCGGCAATCTTGATTCCAGCTTGTGCTTCCTCCAGCCCAGCATTTCTCATGATGTACTCTACATATAAATTAAATAAGCAGGGTGACAATATACAGCCTTGACGTACTCCTTTTCCTATTTGGAACCAGTCTGTTGTTCCATATCCAGTTCTAACTGTTGCTTCCTGACCTGTATACAGATTTCTCAAGAGGCAGATCAGATGGTCTGGTATTCCCATCTCCTGAAGAATTTTCCACAGCCTGTTGTGATCCACAAAGTCAAAGGATTTGGTATAGTCAATAAAGCAGAAAGAGATGTTTTCCTGGAACTCTCTTGCTTTTTTGATGATCCAGTGGATGTTGGGAATTTGATCTTTGGTTCCTCTGCCTTTTCTAAATCCAGCTTGAACATCTGGAAGTTCATGGTTCATTTATCGCTGAAGCCTGGCTTGGAGAATTTTGAGCATTACTTTACTAGTGTGTGAGATGAGTGCAACTGTGTGGTAGTTAGAGCATTCTTTGGCATTGCCTTTCTTAGGGACTGGAATGAAAACTGACTGTTTCCAGTCCTGTGGCCACTGCTGTTTTTCAAATTTGCTGACATATGGAGTGCAACACTTTCACAGCATCATCTTTCAGGATTTGAAATAACTCAACTGGAATTCAATCACCTCCATTAGCTTTGTTCATAGTGATGCTTCCTAAGGCCTACTTGACTTCACATTCCAGGATGTCTGGCTGAAGGTGAGTGATCATACCATCGTGATTATCTGGGTCATGAAGATCTTTTTGTACAGTTCTTCTGTGTATTCTTACCACCTCTTCTTAATATCTTCTGCTTCTGTTAGGTCCATACCATTTCTGTCCGTTATTGAGCCCATCTTTGCATGAAATGTTCCCTTGCTCTCAAGGAACTGTAACAAATGGAGAAAGAGTTCTTAACTGGTTACCACCCTGGTAGTCCAGCAGGAGGCAGCAAATGGAGGCTGTCAGTCTGAAAGAAGTCCACTGGCTCATCTTCACAGTTGTAGTCTCAGGACAGACTTCTATCTAAACACATTTCTCAGTTCTGACTCTGATTGTATCCAGAGACCTTGGAGGAGGCCAGGTTAACTTCATGCTACCACTCCATGCTCCAGAGGGCCAGTATCTGGAAGAGAACCACACAACCACACAGGAAGTGTCCACAACCTGGTTGTTACCTTTGGTGCTGGTGTTTGTGGCTGCAATCCAGGGATGCCCTGTTCGTGTCTTTGGTCTTGTGGGACTAAAACAATCAGAATGACCTACCACCCCCAGGCACAGTGCAGACAGCATACAGAAACACATTCTCATCTGCTGTGACTCTGGCCTGCCTGCTGGTCCTGCAGCTTCAGCCTGAAGCAGGCGTTGGGTTTGACACAGGTCTGGGGTTCTCAGGTCATATTTGGCCCATTTCAGACCAAAGCTAGCAACACCTATTTGTTCATATGTGGTCTGTGGTTGCTTTTGCATGAAAATAACAGAGTTGAGTAACTGCAACAGAGACTGTAGGGCCCACAAGATAAAAATATTTATGGTATCGAGTTCAGTTCAGTTCAGTCACTCAGTCGTGTCCGACTCTTTGTGACCCGTGAATCACAGCACGCCAGGCCACCCTGTCCATCACCAACTCCTGGAGTTCACTCAGACTCACGTCCATCCAGTCAGTGATGCCATCCAGCCATCTCACCCTCTGTCGTCCCCTTCTTTTCCTGCCCCCAATCCCTCCCAGCATCAGAGTCTTCTCCAATGAGTCAACTCTTTGCATGAGGTGACCAAAGTATTGGAGTTTCAGCCTTAGCATCATTCCTTCCAAAGAACACCCAGGGCTGATCTCCTTCAGAATGGACTGGTTGGATCTCCTTGCAGTCCAAGGGACTCTCAAGAGTCTTCTCCAACACCACAGTTCAAAAGCATCAATTCTTTGGTACTCAGCTTTCTTCACAGTCCAACTCTCACATCCATACATGACCACAGGAAAAACCATAGCCTTGACTAGATGGACCTTTGCTGGCAAAGTAACGTCTCTGCTTTTCAATATGCTATCTAGGTTGGTCATAACTTTCCTTCCAAGGAGGAAGTGTCTTTTAATTTCATGGCTGCAGTCACCATCTACAGTGATTTTGGAGCCCAAAAAAAATAACGTCTGACACTGTTTCCAATGTTTACCCATCTATTTCCCATGAAGTGATGGGACCAGATGCCATGATCTTCGTTTTCTGAATGTTGAGTTTTAAGCCAACTTTTTCACTCTCCTCCTTCACTTTCATCAAGAGGCTTTTTAGTTCCTCTTCACTTTCTGCCATAAGGGTGGTGTCATCTGCATATCTGAGGTTATTGATATTTCTCCCGGCAATCCTGATTCCAGCTTGTGCTTCTTTCCAGAGCAGTGTTTCTCATGATGTACTCTGCATATAAGTTAAATAAGCAGGGTGACAATATACAGCCTTGACATACTCCTTTTCCTATTTGGAACCAGTCTGTTGCTTCATGTCCAGTTCCAACTGTTGCTTCCTGACCTGTATATAGGTTTCTCAAGAGGCAGGTCAGATGGTCTGGTATTCCCATCTCTTTCAGAATTTCCCACAATTTTTTGTGATCCACACAGTCAAAGGCTTTGGCATAGTCAATAAAGCAGAAATGGATGTTTTTCTGGAACTCTCTTGCTTTTTCCATGATTCAGTGGATGTTGGCAATTTGATGGTATTGAGTTAGAGATTTAAATTAAGACACCTCCAAAGTGTCTTCTGTTGGATAGGCTTAAGAGGATGAAACAAACAGATTTGGGTGGCTTGACCGTGTCCAATGTACCTTGATTCATGGACCTAATATGCAATATTCCTATGTAATGTTGTTCTTACAGCATCAGACTTTACCTTCACCACCCAACACATCCACAACTGAGGCATCACTTACACTTTGGCCCAGCTGTTTCATTCTTTGTGGAGCTACTAGTAATTGCCCTCTGCTATTCCCCAGCGGCATATTGAACACAGTTTGACCTGGAGGACTCGTCTTTCAGGGTCATATCTTTTTGCCTTTTCATACTGTTCATGGAATACATAATGTTTCTCCCTCTTTTTTAGTAGTATATATTTTTTAAATTATTCTTTTGTTTTGTTTTGTTTTAATTTTATTTTATTTAACTTTACAATATTGTATTGGTTTTGCCATATATCAAAATGAATCTGCCACAGGTATACATGTGTTCCCCATCCTGAACCCTCCTCCCTCCTCCTTCCCCATACCATCCCTCTGGGTCATCCCAGTGCACCAGCCCCAAGCATCCAGTATCGTGCACCAAACCTGGACTGGCGACTCGTTTCATATATGATATCATACATATTTCAATGCCATTCTCCCAAATCATCCCACCCTCTCCCTCTCCCACAGAGTCCAAAAGACTTTTCTATACATCAGTGTCTCTTTTGCTGTCTCGTATACTGGGTTATTGTTACCGTCTTTCTAAATTCCATATATATGCATTAGTATACTGTATTGGTGTTTTTCTTTCTGGCTTACTTCACTCTGTATAATAGGCTCCAGTTTCATCCACCTCATTAGAACTGATTCAAATGTATTCTTTTTAATGGCTGAGTAATACTCCATTGTGTATATGTACCACAGCTTTCTTATCCATTCACCTGCTGATGGACATCTAGGTTGCTTCCACGTCCTGGCTATTGTAAACAGTGCTGCAATGAACACTGGGGTACACGTGTCTCTTTCAATTCTGGTTTCCTCAGTGTGTATGCCCAGCAGTGGGATTGCTGGATCATAAGGCAGTTCTATTTCCAGTTTTTTAAGGAATCTCCACACTGTTCTCTATAGTGGCTGTACTAGTTTGCATTCCCACCAACAGTGTAAGAGGGTTCCCTTTTCTCCACACCCTCTCCAGCATTTATTGCTTGTAGACTTTTGGATTGCAGCCATTCTGACTGGCGTGAAATGGTACCTCATAGTGGTTTTGATTTGCATTTCTCTGATAATGAGTGATGTTGACCATCTTTTCATGTGTTTGTTAGCCATCTGTATGTCTTCTTTGGAGAAATGTCTATTTAGTTCTTTGGCTCATTTTTTGATTGGGTCATTTATTTTTCTGGAGTTGAGGTGTAGGAGTTGCTTGTATATTTTTGAGATTAGTTGTTTGTCAGTTGCTTCATTTGCTATTATTTTCTCCCATTCTGAAGACTATCTTTTCAACTTGCTTATAGTTTCCTTTGTTGTGCAGAAGCTTTTAACTTTAATTAGGTCCCATTTGTTTATTTTTGCTTTTATTTCCAATATTCTGGGAGGTGGGTCATAGAGGATCCTGTTGTGATGTATGTCGGAGAGTGTTTTTCCTATGTTCTCCTCTAGGAGTTTTATAGTTTCTGGTCTTACGTTTAGATCTTTAATTCATTTTGAGTTTGTTTTTGTGTATGGTGTTAGAAAGTGCTCTAGTTTCATTCTTTTACAAGTGTTGGCCAGTTTACCCAGCACCACTTGTTAAAGAGATTTTCTTTAACCCATTGTATATTCTTGCTTCCTTTGTCAAAAATAAGGTGTCCATATGTGCGTGGATTTATCTCTGGGCTTTCTATTTTGTTCCATTGATCTGTATTTCTGTCTTTGTGCCAGTACCACACCATCTTGATGACTGTGGCTTTGTAGTAGAGCCTGAAGTCAGGCAGGTTGATTCCTCTAGTTCCATTCTTCTTTCTCAAGATAGCTTTGGCTATTCGAGGTTTTTTGTATTTCCATACAGATTGTGAAATTATTTGTTCTAGCTCTGTGAAGAATACTGTTGGTAGCTTGATAGGGATTGCATTGAATCTATAAATTGCTTTGGGTCGTATCCTCATTTTCACTATATTGATTCTTCCAATCCATGAACATGGTATATTTCTCCATCTATTAGCGTCCTCTTTGATTTCTTTCACCAATGTTTTATAGTTTTCTATATATAGGTCTTTAGTTTCTTTAGGTAGATATATTCCTAAGTATTTTATTCTTTTCGTTGCAATGGTGAATGGAATTGCTTCCTTAATTTCTCTATTTTCTCATTATTAGTGTATAGGAATGCAAGGGATTTCTGTGTGTTGATTTTATATCCTGCAACTTTACTATAGTCATTGATTAGTTTTAGTAATTTTTAAATTTTAACTGCGGAAAATTGCTTTACAGAGCTGTGTTGGCTTCTTCTATGCAACAATGTGAATCAGCCATAACTAAACACATATCCTTTCCCGCTTGAGCCTCTTGAGCCTCCCATTACCCCACCCCTCTCCATCATCAGAGAGCATCAGGCTTGGCTCCTTGTGTTATATAGCAACTTCTCACCAGCTATCAATTTTACACATGATAGTGTATATATGTTGATGCTGTTTTCTCCATTTGTCCCATACACTCCTTCCCCCACTGCATCCACAAGTTCATTCTCTACATCTGTGTCTCCATTCCTTCCCTGCAAATAGGTTCATCAATACCATTTTTCCAGATTCCATATATATGTGTTCATGCTCACAAACTAAATCGCTTCAGTTGTGTCTGACTCTGTGACCCCATGGACTGCCAGGTTCCTCTGTCCATGGGATTTCCCAGGCAAGAATACTGGAGTGGGTTGCCATGCCCTCCTTCAGGGGATCTTCCTGACCCAGGGATTGAACCTACGTGTCCTGTTTCCTGTATTGGCATGTTGGGTTCTTTGCCACTAGCACCACCTGGGAAGCCTTCATATATGTGTTAATATATGATATTTTTCTCTTTTTGACTTACTTTACACTCTATAACAGGCTCTAGGTTCATCCTCTCAGTACAACTGATTCAAATTCATTCTTTTTTATGGCTGAGTAATAATAGTCCATTGTATATATGTACTACATTTGCTTTATTCATTCATCTATAGATGGACATCTAGGTTGCTTTCATGTCCTGGCTATTGTAAGTAGTCCTGCAATGAACATTGGGTTCATTGAATTTCTTTTAGAATTGCGGCTTTCTCCAGGTACATGCCCAGTTGTGGGATTGCTAGGTCATATAGTAGATTTATTGCTAGTTTTCTTAAGGAATTTCCACACTGTTCTCCTTATGGCTGTAACAGTTTACATTTCTATCAACAGTGTAGAAAAATTCCCTTTTCTCTACATCCTCTCCAGCATTTATTGGTTGTAGGTTTTTTGATGATGGCCATTCTGACTGGTGTGAGATGATACCTCACTGCAATTTTGATTTGCATTTCTCTAATAATTAGTGATGTTGAGCATCTCTTCAAGTGTTCATTGGCCATCTGTGTGTCTTCTTTGGAGAAATGTCTGTTTAGGTCCTCTGCTCATTTTTTGATTGGGAAGTTTTCTTTTTTCTTTCTGATATTGAGCTGTATGAGCTGCTTGTATATTTTGGAGGTTAATGCTTTGTCAGTTTTTTCATTTGAAGTTATTTTCTCCCATTCTCAGAGTTGTCTTTTCATCTTGTTTATTGTTTCCTTTGCTATGCAAAAGCTTTTAAGTTAATTAGGTCACATTTGTTTATTTTTGCTTTTATTTCCATTACTTTAGGAAGTGGGTCAAGGAGGATCTTGCTGTGATTTATGTCAAAGAATATACTGCTTATGTTTTCCTCTAAGAGCTTTATAGTTTCTGGCCTTACACTGAAGTGTTTAATCCATTTTGAGTTTATTTTTGTGTATAGTGTTAGGAAGTGTTCTAATTTCATTCTTTTACACAAAGCTGTCTGGTTTTCCAAGTGCTACTTATTGAAGAGACTGACTTTTCTCCATTGTATATTCTCAGCTCCTTAGTCAAAGATAAGCTGCCCCTAAGTGCATGGGTTTATCTCTGGGGTTCTTATCTTGTTCCATTGGTCTATATTTCTGTTTTTGTGCTAGTTCCACACAATCTTGATGACTGTAGCTTTGTAGTGTAGTCTAAAGTTAGTAAGGTTGATTCCTCCAGTTCCATTTTTCTTTCTCAAGATTGCTTTGGCTATTCAGAGTCTCTTGTGTTTCCATACAACTTGTGAAATTTTTTGTTCAAGTTCTGTGAAAAATAGCATTGATAGTTTAATAAGGATTGCATTGAATCTGTAGATTGCTTTGGGTAATATAGTCATTTTCACAATATTGATTCTTCCAATACCAGAATATAATACATCTCTCCAGCTGGGTCATCTTTGATTTCTTCCATCAGTGTCTTATAGTTTTCTGCATACAGGGCTTTTGTCCCTTTCGGTGGGTTTCTTCCTGGGTATTTTATTCTTTTTGTTGCAGGGGTCAACAGGATTGTTTCCTTAATTTCTCTTTCTGATTTTCACTGTTAGTGTATAGGAAAGCAAGGGATTTATGTGTATTAATTTTATATTGACTTTACTATATTCTTTGATTAGCTCTAGTAATTTTCTGGTGGTATCTTTAGGGTTTTCTATGTATAGTGTCATGTTACCTGTAAACAGTAAGAGTTTTACATCTTCTTTTCCAATCTGGATTTCTTTTCTTTTTATTCTCTGATTGATGTGGCCAGGACTTCCAAAATTATATTGAATAATAGTGGAGAGAGTGGGCACCCTTGTCTTGTTCTTGACCTCAGAGAAAATGCTTTCAGTTTTTCACCATTGAGAATAATGTTTGCTGTGGGTTTGTCATAGATGCCCTTTATTATGTTGAGGTAGCTTCCTTTCATGTCTACTTTCTGCAGAGTTTTTATTATAAATGGAAGTTGAATTTTGTCAAAATCTTTCTCTGCATCTATTGAGATGATCATATGGGTTTTAGTTTTCAATTTGTTAATATGTTGTAATCACATTGATTGATTTGCATATATTGAGAAACCCTTGCATGCTTGGAATAAAGCCCATTTGATCATGATGTATGATCCTTTTGATGTGTTATCGGATTCTGTTTGCTAGAATTTTGTTGAGGATTTTTGCATCTATGTACATCAGTGATATTGACCTGTAATTTTCTTTTTCTGTTTGTGGTGTCTTTTTCTGGTTGTGGTATGAGTTTGGGAGTTTTCCTTAGTCTGTAAGACACTTCCAGAGTCTTACAGATAGGTGCCAGCTCTTCTTAAACTTTGGTAGAATTCATCCGTGTCCCTGTGGGTTTTTTTTTTTTTTTTTTTTTTTTTTTGCTGTTTTAGGAAGATTTTTTATTAAAGTTTTGATTTCTGTGCTTGTGATTGATCTCTTAATATTTTCTCTTTCATCCTGGTTCAGTCTTGGAAGTTTATAATTTTCTAAGAATTTGTCCATTTATTTCAGGTTGTCCATTTTATTGGCATATAATTGTTTGTAGTAGTCTCTTATGAGCCTTTGTATTTCTGTGTTGCTTGTTGCAATTTCTCCTTTTTCATTTCTAATTTTATTGATTTGAGTCTTCTCCCTCTTCTTGATGAGTCTGGCTAATGATTTTTCAATTTTTTTTTTATCTTTTCAAAGAACCAGGTCTTATTTTCATTGATCTCTGCTATTGTTTCCTTCTCTTCTTTTCTTTTCTTTTTTCATAACAAAGATCACACTATTTATTTAGTGTGGGAGTTGGGGGAGGTAGGGAGGGAAAACCACACAGACATCCCTCTGGATTGCTTGGGACCTTTTCCCACTTGGAGAAAATTCATTATTGCCTCCATATTCTCAGTAATGGGTCCTCCAAGCAGCCGGACTAAGAGGCAGAGAGAGGAGGTGATCTGAGCCTTCTCTGTGTTCCACTAGAGTAAAATCCAATTCCAGATCAAAGGCATCATTGCTGCACTCTCCTTTCCTTCCTCAAATAGAACTTTCTGGCCTAGAGGGAAACAGCAAAAGCTCAAGCGCAGAAGCCAAGATGCCAAAGGCCATGGGTTCTAGACAGAAAGACTCCTCCCCCACTATTCCCAAAAAGCAATGAATGAGGGGAGGGGTTAAAAGGGTGCCAGTCATAGCTCTGATGGCTTCAGAAGGGGTACCCACACTATCCTTGGGTTACCCAGCACCCAGAGGCCCAGAGACCTAGCTCCCTAGGCTGTATGTATTCCTGACCTAGACTGGCCCCTCTGTATACTTCTGTCTGGTGGGAGAAAACTCTAAACCAGAAATCAACAAGGTATCCCCCCGCCCACTCAACTCACGTGCACATGTGTGTGTGCATGGCACCCCCCCCCCCACACACACACTGCTGAGACAGATTCCAATCCTCTTCATATCTTTTCAGTGTGGATTAAATCAGTGGTATGTGGAGATGCGGGCAGGTCCTGGGTTCATGGAAATGTGTGTATGTACTGAAGCATGTATGTTTGAGGAAACAGAACCAATATAATCCTCTGTGAGCCATACTGTTTAGCTCCACTGAACCCTTTTCTTCAACTCAAATTCCATTAACATCTCTAAGTCTCCTTTGCCAGGCCAGAGTCTGCACTCTCTGGCCTAAAAGAACTATTAGTGTTTCCATTCCCTGCCAATTCCAAGTCCTCAACTCAGGCTGTTTCCCCCAAAGCCTTCTTCCAGAAAGTCTTATCCCCTCCTCCCCTTGTTGGGCTGGTCCAGGATTGTTAACTTCTGCTCTAGAGTGCTGTCTCACCTCTCTCTTTGGACAGAAAGAACAGGTATCTTCCTTCCTCTGCAAGTCCCAATAAACCCTGGGAAAGTGACCAAAACAGGGAGTGAGGATGAAAATCACAGCCTGCTTCACCTGCCCCACCTTCAGTGTGGAAGTATAGTATTGGGTAGGCTAGACATGGGAGGGGATGGGGAAGAAAAATAAGGAAGACTTACCAAAACTAAATATGAGACAAGAAAAACTTTAGTGCTAGAGATGGAATACCCTGTCCAATAAACCAGAGAATGGTTTCTCTTTTAACTCTGCACTGCTACTGAGAAGTTTGAAGGTTGCAAAAAGATGGTTGTGGGGCAAGGAGGTGGTGCCAATCAATAAAAACTACACAAACTGTTTAAATAGCTCTGTTGCAAGCAGGGCCAGGAGAGAAGGTTCTATAAGAGGTGGAGAAGTAAAACTAGAATTCTCAGAGTTATGGGGCTGGGGCCCACACCTCTAACGTCACCCTGCTGTCTGGAGAGGACAAGGGATAAAAACAAAACAGAAGGGATGACCCACAGAGGGTCTGGTTGACAGAGGAACCAAATGCTGGCATCAAGGGAAGGGAGATGCAGGAGGACCATGGCATCAAGGGAAGGGAGATGCAGGAGGACCAGGGCTGAGAGGTTAGGAGAACTAAGAGCCCAGGAGTCTCTTGATATCTGCTTTGATGTCCTGTCCTGTGGTGATCAGGGCCTGCAGTCTGGCCTTTCATGAAGCCCATGGAGTTGAGCTGCTCCAGCTGCTGTTAAAATCTCACTTCTGGAGTTTGCACCTGTGAACTTCCACTTCCAGCCAAAAGCTGGATCATCTGCTGCATGAGTTGCTGCTGAACACTGGCGGCATCTGTTGGAGAGGATGTGACTGGCAGGGCTGGAGAGGAGGTGGGCACCTTGGGTGCAGATCCCATGTTGCTGCCTGCCAAGGATATTGGGGTCCAGGCCATCCCAGAAGAGCCAAGGCTGGATACCAGCCTGGGGGCTTCAGTCTGCAAGGTCTGAAGCCCCTGCTGGATGTGCAGCAGTCCCTGCAAGGCTCAGGGATTGGTGAGAATGGAGAGCAACTCTGGATTCTGCAGCTGCTGCAGGAAGACTGGGAGCTGCAGGCAGAGCCGCTCCTGAACCTAGGGGTTCCCTGTGAAGCGTGGCACATTCACCAAAGTCAGGGTTCTGAGCAAGCATTTGCATCATGCTACGCATTTAGGGGACTGAGATCATGTTCTGCATCAGTTGGGGGTTCTCAGAGATCTGCTGATGAAGGGCCTACATTTCTGGGCTGTTGAACATCTCTGACTCCAGGCTCAGTTCAGGTCAATTGCTCAGTCGTGTCCAAATCTTTGTGACTTCATGGACTAGAGCACACTAGGCTTCCCAGTCCATCACCAACTCCTGGAGCTTACGCAAACTCATGTCCATTGAGTCAGTGATGCCATCCAACCATCTCATCCTCTGTCATCCCCTTCTCCTCTTGCCTTCAATCTTTACCAGCATCAGGGTCTTTTCAAATGAGTCAGTTATTTGCATCAGGTGGCCAAAATATTGGAGTTTCAGCTTCAGCATCAGTCCTTTCAGTGAATATTCAGGACTGATCTATCTCCTTTAGGATGGACTGGTTGGATCTCCTTGCAGTCCAAGGGATGCCCAAGGGACTCTTCTCCAACATCACAGTTCAAAAGCATCAGTTCTTTGGCGCTCAACTTTCTTTATAGTCCAACTCTCACACGCATACCTGACTACTGGAAAAACTATACCTTTGACTAGACAGACCTTTGTTGGCAAAGTAATGTCCCTGATTTTTAATATGCTGTCTAGGTTGGTCATAACTTTTCTTCCAAGGAGTAAGCGTCTTTTAATTTCATGGCTGCAGTCACCATCTGAAGTGATTTTGGAGCCCCCCCAAAATATAGTCTGTCACTGTTTCCATTGTTTCCCCATCTATTTGCCAATTAGTGATGGAACCAGATGCCATTATCTTAGTTTTCTCAATGTTGACTGTTAAGCCAATTTTCTCACTCTCCTCTCTCACTTTCATTAAGAGGCTCTTTAGCTCTTCTTCACTTTCTGCCAGGCTAGCTGCATTGATCCCAAAGGGGTTGGAGACTGCTGGGTGCACTTGGATGGTCCCCAATCATCCAGTGACCTCCCCACCAGAGCCAGAGGCCGGGGGGTTGAGGGGTCAAGGTGCTCCAGGAGTTAGGGAGGGGCTCTTGTTTCTCAGTCCACAGAGGCTGGGAGGAAGAGCTGTCAGAGTTCCCAGCCAGTAAAGAAAAGGGATTGTTGCCAAACTGTTTCTGGGCAGCTGCAAACATGGGCTCCTTGATGTCCATGCACATGTGGCAGAAGGCATTACACCCTCCATTGATGCTCTCCAGATTGCTTAGAGCCTAGTCCTGCTTCTGCATCATCTTTCACATCATGGCTGGATTTCCAGTCAGCTCCATTGTCTGCATCGTAAGCTCAGGGTTGTGAGCATGTGATAAGAGCATGTGATTGTGGCTTTCAGTCTGTCTGCCCTCTGATGGACAAGGACAAGAGGCTTATGTAAGCTTCCTGATGGGAGAGACTGACTAAGGGGGAAACTGGGTCTTGTTCTGATGGGCGGGGCCATGCTCAATAAATCTTTAATCCGATTTTATGTTGATGGGTGGAACTGTGTTCCATGCTATTTCCCTGGGGCCAAACTATGGTGGAGGTAATGAAGATAATGATTCAGTTCAGTTCAGTTCAGTCATTCAGTCTTGTCCGAATCTTTGTGACCCCATGAATCATAGCATGCCAGGCCTCCCTGTCCTTCACCAACTCCCAGAGTTTACTCAAACTCATGTCCATCAAGTCGGTGATGCCATCCACCTGTCTCATCCTCTGTTGTCCGCTTCTCCTCCTGCCCTCAATCCCTCCCAGCATCAGAGGCTTTTTCAATGAGTCAACTCTTCACATGAGGTGGACAAAGTATTGGAGTTTCAGCCTCAGCATCAGTCCTTGCAATGAACACTCAGGACTGATCTCCTTTAGGATGGACTGGTTGGATCTCCTTGCAGTCCAAGGGACTCTCAAGAGTCTTCTCCAACACTACAGTTCAAAAGCATCAATTCTTCAGTGCTCAGCCTTCTTCACAGTCCAACTCTCACATCCATACATGACCACTGGAAAAACTATAGCCTTGACTAGATGGACCTTTGTTGGCAAAGTAATATCTCTGCTTTTCAATATGCTATCTAGGTTGGTCATAACTTTCATTCCAAAGAGTAAATGTCTTTTAATATCATGGCTGCAATCACCATCTGCAGTGATTTTGGAGCCCCCAAAAATAAAGATAATGATGACCTCCCTCAAAAGATCCCAGGCATGTACTGCTCCACTCAGTGCTCCCAACCCTGCAGCAGGCCACCACCAACTCACATCTCTGCTGGAGACTCCTGGACACTCACAGGCAAGTCCAAGACAGTCTCCTGTGGGGTCACTGCTCTTTTCTCCTGGGTTTCTGGTGCACAGGAACCCAGCTGGTTCTGTTTGCCCTCTGCGAATTCACCCCTCCTATAATCTTGCTGGGGCTTCTCATTTGCCCTTGGATGTGGGGTTATCTCCTCACAGGCAATCCAGCACATACCGTCTTACACGGGTTTCTCTGACCTTGCATGTAGGGTATCTCCACACGGCTGGTCCAAAAAAGCACGGCTGCCGCTAATGACCTTGGGTATGGGGTATCTACTCTCAGCCGCTCCAGTGCCATGCAGCCGAAATCAGATTGATTATATTTTTTGAAGCCAAAGATAGAGAAGCTCTATACAGTCAGCAAAAACAGGATTGGGAGCTGACTGTGGTTCAGATCATGAATCCCTTATTGCCAAATTCAGACTGAAATTGAAGAAAGCAGGGAAAACCAATAGACCATTCAAGTATGACATAATCTAATAATGGCAGAAAGTGAAGAGGAACTAAAAAGTCTCTTGATGAAAGTGAAAGTGGAGAGTGAAAAAGTTGGCTTAAAACTCAACATTCAGAAAACGAGGATCATGGCATCCGGTCCCACCACTTCATGGGAAATAGATGGGGAAACAGTGGAAATGGTGTCAGACTTTATTTTTCTGGGCTCCAAAATCACTACAGATGGTGACTGCAGCCATGAAATTAAAAGACGCTTACTCCTTGGAAGGAAAGTTATGACCAACCTAGATAGCATATTCAAAAGCAGAGACATTACTTTGCCAACAAAGGTCCGTCTAGTCAAGGCTGTGGTTTTTCCTGTGGTCATGTATGGATGTGACAGTTGGACTGTGAAGAAGGCTGAGTGCCAAAGAATTGATGCTTTTAAACTGTGGTGTTGGAGAAGACTCTTGAGAGTCCCTTGGACTGCAAGGAGATCCAACCAGTCCATTCTGAAGGAGATCAGCCCTGGGATTTCTTTGGAAGGAATGATGCTAAAGCTGAAACTCCAGTACTTTGGCCACCTCATGCGAAGAGTTGACTCATTAGAAAAGCCTCTGATGCTGGGAGGGATTGGGGGCAGGAGGAGAAGGGGACGACAGAGGATGAGATGGCTGGATGGCATCACTGATTCGATGGACATGAGTCTGAGTGAACTCCGGGAGTTGGTGATGGACAGGGAGGCCTGGCGTGCTGCGATTCATGGGGTCGCAAAGAGTCGGCTACAACTGAGCGACTGATCTGATCTGATCTGATCTGAATCCCTTATAATTATACAGTGGAAGTGAGAAATAGATTTAAGAGACTAGTTCTGATAGACAGAACGCCTGATGAACTATGGATGGAGGTTTGTGACACTGTACAGGAGACAGGGAGAAAGACCATCACCAAGAAAAAGAAATGCAAAAAAGCAAAATGGCTGTTTGAGGAGGCCTTACAAATAGCTGTGCAAACAAGGGAAGCAAAAAGCAAAGGAAAAAAGGAAAAATATACCCATTTGAATGCAGAGTTCCAAAGAATAGAAAGGAGAGAAAAGAAAGACTTCCTCCGCAATCAGTGCAAAGAAACAGAAGAAAACAATACAATGGGAAAGACTAGAGCTCTCTTCAAGGAAATTAGAGATATCAAGGAAATATTTCATGCAAAAATGGGCTCAATAAAGGACGGAAATGGTATGGACCTAACAGAAGCAGAAGATATTAAGAAGAGGTGGTAAGAATACACAGAAGAACTGTACAAAAAAATCTTCATGACCCAGATAATCACGATGATGTGATCACTCACCTTCAGCCAGACATCCTGGAGTGTGAAGTCGACTGGGCCTTAGGAAGAATCACTACGAACAAAGCTAGTGGAGGTGATGGAATTGCAGCTGAGCTATTTCAAATCCTAAAAGATGATGCTGTGAAAGTGCTGCACTCCATATGCCAGCAAATCTGGAAAACTCAGCAGTGGCCACAGGACCAGAAAAGGTGAGTTTTCATTCCAATCCCAAAGAAAGCCAATGCCCAAGAATGCTCAAACTACTGCACAATTGCACTCATCTCACATGCTAGTAAAGTAATGCTCAAAATTCTCCAAGCTAGGCTTCAACAATAAATGAATCGTGAACTTCCAGACGTTCAAGCTGGTTCTAGAAAAGGCAGAGGAACCAGAGATCAAATTCCCAACATCCACTGGATCATTGGAAAAGCAAGAGTTCCAAAAAAACATCTATTTCTGCTTTATTGACTATGCCCAAGCCTTTGACTGTGTGGATCACAACAAGCTGTAGAAAATTCTGAAAGAGATGGGATTACCAGACCACCTTACCTGCCTCTTCCAAATAGGAAAAAAAGTATGTCAAGGCTGTATATTGTCACCCTACTTATTTAACTTATATGCAGAGTACATCATGAGAAACACTGGGCTGGATGAATCACAGGATGGAATTGAGATTGCTGGGAGAAATATCAATAACCTCAGATATGCAGATGACACCACCCATAAAGCAGAAAGTGAAGAACTAAAGAGCCTCTTGATGAAAGTTAAAGAGGAGAATAAAAACGGCTTAAAACTCAGCATTCAGAAAACTAAGATCATGTCATCCGGTCCCATCACTTCATGGCAAGTAGATTGGGAAACAATGGAAATGGTGAGACTATTTTTCTGGGTTCCAAAATCATTGCAGTTGGTGACTGCAGCCATGAAATTAAAAGACTCCTTGAAAGCAAAGCCATGACCAACCTAGACATCATGTTAAAAAGCAGAGGCATTACTTTGCTAACAAAGGTCCATCTAGTCAAGGCTATGGTTTTTCTAGTAGTCATGTATGGATGTGAGAGTTGGACTGTGAAGAAAGCTGAGCACCGAAGAATTGATGCTCTTGAACTGTGGTGTTGGAGAAGACTCTTGAGAGTCCCTTGGACTGCAAGGAGATCCAACCAGTCCATTCTGAAGGAGATCAGCCCTGGGATTTCTTTGGAAGGAATGATGCTAAAGCTGAAACTCTAGTACTTTGGCCACCTCGTGCGAAGAGTTGACTCATTGGAAAAGCCTCTGATGCTGGGAGGGATTGGGGGCAGGAGGAAAAGGGGACGACAGAGGATGAGATGGCTGGATGGTATCACTGACTCGATGGACGTGAGTCTGAGTGAACTCCGGGAGTTGGTGATGGACAGGGAGGCCTGGTGTGCTGCAATTCATGGGGTCACAAAGAGTTGGACATGACTGAGCGACTGAACTGAACTGAACTGATGGTTCTGTATAAATTTTATGATTATTTGCTCTAATTCTGTGAAAAATGTCATGGGTAATTTGTGAAGTGAAGTTGCTCAGTCATGTCCGACTCTTTGCGACCCCATGGCCTGTAGCCTGCCAGGCTCCTACGTCCATGGGATTTTTCAGCCAAGAACACTGGAGTGGGTTGCCATTTCCTTAGAGATTGCATTAAATCTGCAGATTGCCTTGGTTAGTATGGCCATTTTAACAATATTAATTCTTCCAATCCAAGGGCATGGGATGGCTTTCCATTTCTTTGAATCATCTTCAGTTTCCTTTATTATGTAATTCTCATTATGTAAGTTTTTCAACTCCTTGGTGAGATTTATTCCTAAGTATTTTATTTTTTGATGTGTTTTTTAAAAATGGATTGTTTGTTTACATTCTCTATTTCATTGTTGGTCTACAGAAATGCAATTGATTTCTCTATGTTAGTCTTGTATACTGCTACCTTGCTGAGTGTATCAGTTCTAGAAGTTTCTGAGTGGAGTCTTTAGGGTTTTCTATACACATAGTATCATGTCATCTGCACATATGACACTGTTAAATCTCTTCCCTACCAACTTGAATACCTTTTCTTTCTTTTTCCTGTTGGATTGTTATGGCCAGGATTTCTAATATTATTCTGAAGAGAAGTGGTGAGAGTGGGTATCCTTCCCTTGTTCCATGTTTTAGCAAGAAGGCTTTCAGCTTTTTGTGGTTGAGTATTATAATGGCTGTGGGTTTGCCATGAATAGCTTTTATTATGTTGAGGTATGTTTCCTCTGTACTGACTTTGGTAACGTTTTTTTTTTTTTTTTTTATCATGAATGGATGATGGATGTTAAATTTTACCACAGCTTTTTCTGCATCTATTGAGATGATCAAGTGGTTTGTGTCTTTATTTTTGTTGATGTGGTGTATCACATTGATTGATTTTCATATATTGAACCATCATTTTGACCCTGGGAAGAACTCAACTTGGTCATGGTGTATGAACTTTTTTATTTGTTGCTGGATTTGGGTTTCTGTTTGTTTGTTGAGAATGTTTGCATCTATATTCACCAAAGATCCTTGCCTGTAATTTTTTTGGTAGTGTGTCTGGTTTTGCTATCAGGGTGATCGGTTTCTTCATAGAATGTCTTGTTCCCACCTCTTCAATCTTTTGGAAGAGTTTCAGAAGAATTGGTATAAGTCCTTTTTTTTCTTTTTTTAAAATATATATTTGGTTGAATATACCTGTGAAGCCATCTCAACCTGGACTTTTGTTTGTAGAAAGTTTTTGTTTTGTTTTATTACCAAATCTATTTCACTTCTACTTACTGGTCTGTTCAAGTCCTCTGTGCAGTATTGGTGGGCTCTGTGTTTCTAGAAACTGTCCACTACTTCTAAGCAGTTGAATTCGTTGATGTATAATTGTTCATAGTATTCTCTTATGGTTTTTGTATTTCTACAGTATCAGTTGTGATTTCTCCTCTTTCATTTCTTAGTTTATTTGGGTTTTCTCTCTTTTCTTCCTGGTGAGCCTGGCCAGAGGTTTGTCAATTTTGTTTACCTTTTCAAAGAAACAGCTCTTAGTATTATTGACTTTTTCTATTTTTTTTTTAATCTCTACTTTATTTTCCCTCTGATCTTTATTATTTCCTTCCTTCTGCTGACTTTGGTTTTTTCTTTTTCTAATTCTTTTAGGTAGTATGTTAGGTTGTGTATTTGAACATTTTCTTACTTCTTGAAAAGGGCCTGAATCGCTATGAATTTCCATGACTGCTTTTCATGCAGCCCATAGATTTTGTATGGTTCTGTTTTGTCATTTGTCTCGAGGTGTTTTTTAATTTTTCTTTGACTTCATCATTGACTACTTGGTTTTTAAGTAGCATGTAGTTTAGTCTGCATGTAATTGTTTCTTGTTTGCTTGTTTCTTTTTCTGTGGTTGGTTTCTAGTTGCATGTCATTGTGATCAGAAAAGATGCTTGAATACTCCTATACTCTCAAATTTGTTGAGGCTTTTTTTGTGCCCTGGTATAGCAGTACTCTATTTCTGCTTTATTGACTATGCCAAAGCCTTTGACTGTGTGGATCACAATAAACTGTGGAAAATTCTTCAAGAGATGAAAATTTGTATGCAGATCAGGAAGCAACAGTTAGAACTGGACATGGAACAACAGACTGGTTCCAAATAGGAAAAGGAGTTCATCAAGGCTGTGTATTGTCACTCTGTTCATTTAACTTATATGCAGAGTACATCATGAGAAACGCTGAACTGGAAGAAACATAAGCTGGAATCAAGATTGCCAGGAGAAATATCAATAACCTCAGATATGCAGATGACACCACCCTTATGGCAGAAAGTGAAAAGGAACTCAAAAGCCTCTTGATGAAAGTGAAAGTGGAGAGTGAAAAAGTTGGCTTAAAGCTCAATATTCAGAAAACGAAGATCATGGCATCCGGTCCCATCACTTCATGGGAAATAGATGGGGAAACAGTGGAAACAGTGTCAGACTTTATTTTTCTGGGCTCCAAAATCACTGCAGATGGTGACTGCAGCCATGAAATTAAAAGACGCTTACTCCTTGGAAGGAAAGTTACAACCAACCTAGATAGCATATTCAAAAGCAGAGACATTACTTTGCCAACAAAGGTCCATCTAGTCAAGGCTATGGTTTTTCCTGTGGTCATGTATGGATGTGAGAGTTGGACTGTGAAGAAGGCTGAGCGCCGAAGAATTGATGCTTTTAAACTGTGGTGTTGGAGAAGACTCTTGAGAGTCCCTTGGACTGCAAGGAGATCCAACCAGTCCATTCTGAAGGAGATCAGCCCTGGGATTTCTTTGGAAGGAATGATGCCAAAGCTGAAACTCCAGTACTTTGGCCACCTCATGCGAAGAGTTGACTCACTGGAAAAGACTCTGATGCTGGGAGGGATTGGGGGCAGGAGGAGAAGGGGACGACAGAGGATGAGATGGCTGGATGGCATCACTGACTCGATGGACGTGAGTCTGAGTGAACTCTGGGAGTGGTGATGGACAGGGAGGCCTGGTGTGCTGCGATTCATGGGCTCACAAAGAGTTGGACACGACTGAGCGACTGATCTGATCTGATCTGATCTGATAGCAGTACGCTTGCCTGGAGAGTCCCATGGACAGAGGAGCCTGGTAGGCTGCAGTCCATGGGGTTGCCAGGAGTCGGGAATGACTGAGCCACTTCACTTTCACTTTTCACTTTCATGCATTGGCAAAGGAAATGGCAACCCACTCCAGTGTTCTTGCCTGGAGAATCCCAGGGATGGGGGAGCCTGGTGGGCTGCCATCTATGGGGTCGCACAGAGTCGGACATGACTGAAGTGACTTAGCAGCAGCAGAAGGCAATGGCATCCCACTCCAGTACTTTTGCCTGGAAAATCCCATGCACAGAGGAGCCTGGAGGGCTGCAGTCCATGGGGTCGATAAGAGTCGGACACGACTGAGCGACTTCACTTTCACTTTCATGAATTGGAGAAGGAAATGGCAACCCACTCCAGTGTTCTTGCCTTGAGAATCCCAGGGACGCGGGAGCCTGGTGGGCTGCCGTCTATGGGGTCGCACAGAGTTGGACATGACTGAAGTGACTTAGCAGCAGCAGCAGCAGCATGGCTAATCCTAGAGAATGTTTTGTGTGCACTTGAGAACTATGTGTACTCTTTTTCTGGATTTAATTAATGTCCTGAAAAATATCAATTGAGTTCTACCCTTTAGGATTTCTGTTGCAGTATTTTTGTTCTCAAATATCTGTCCACTGATGTGAGTGGGGTGTTAAAGTCTCCCACTATTATTGTATTCCCATCAGTTTCTCCCTTTATGTCTGTATTTGTTTTGTGTATTTGGGTGCCCCTATATTGGGTGCATATAGTCTGATGAGTGTAATATCCTCTCCTTTTATTGATCCTTGTATCATTATACAGTGCTCTTCTTTTTCTTTATAGCCTTTGCTTTAAAGTCTGTTTTTTCTAATATAATTATTGTGACCCCCACTTCCTTGTTCTGTTTGTATGAAATCTTTTTCCATCCCCTCACTTTCAATCTATGTGTGTTCTTTGTCCTGAAGTGGGTTTCTTTTAGGCAGTATTTGTAGACTTTGATTTTTTGAAAATTCAATCTGCCATACTGTGACTTTTAATTGAAGGATTTAGTCCATAGACATTTAAGGTAATTATTGACTACTTTGTATTTCTTGCCATTTTAACCCTTGTTTTCACTGGTCTTATATTTACTCTTTTTCCTTTTGTAATTTGATGATTTTCTTTTGTATTATGCTTTCACTCTGTACATTTTGCTTTTTGTGAATGTACTATATGGTTTTGATTGGTGGTTACCCTGTTTTTCTAGTATGTTAACCCCTTCCTATATCTGCTTGCTTTTAACTGCTAGTCATATAGGCTAAAACACATTCTAGAAAAAAAAAAATCTACATTTGCTTACTCTCATCCCCCACATTTTATGATTTTGTTGTCTTCTTTCACATCTTCATGTTCATCCTTTTGCTACTCATTGTCGTTATCACTTTTACAGAACTTTTTTGATTTTTAAAAATCTGTGTACTAACTTATTTAAATGATTTACTTTCCAATTCTGATGTTCTCTTTCCTATAGCTCTTACTTCCCTTCTATGTAGAGATGACTTTTTAGTAGTTCCTTTAGGATAGGTTTAATATTGCTGTATTCTTTTAGTTTTTGCTTATCTAAGAAATTCTTTCTCTCTCTTGTTCTAAATGATAATCTTGCTGGGTAGAGTATTCCAGGTTGTAAATTTTTTTCCTTCAGGACTTTGAGCATATCTTACCACTCTTTTCTGGCATGTAATGTTTCTATAGAGCAATCAGCTGATAACGTTATGGGGGCTTCCTTTGTCATCTTTCTTTTTTCTGCCTCTAGAATATTCTCTTTAATTTTTGCCATGTGGCACTAGTGGTAAAGTATCCTGCTACCAATGCAGGAGACATAAGAGACACAAGTTTGATCCCTGGGTCAGGAAGATCCCCTGGAGTAGGAAATGGCAACCCACTCTAGTATTCTTGCCTAGAGAATCCCTATGGACAGAGGAGGCTGGCAGGCTACAGTCCATAAGGTTGCTAAGCGTCAGATATGACTGAAGCGACTCAGCATGCATGCGTGTCTTGACGTAGATCTCCTTGTGTTTATCTTGTTTGGAATGCTCTGTGCTTCTTATATCTGGATATGTTTCCTTCTTTAATTTGGGACATTTTTAGTCATAATTTCTTCAACCTCTTCAAATACAGTAAGTCCCCTACATATGAACCTTCAGGTTGGGAACTATCGGTGATGTGTGTGTTTGCACGTCCAATTACATGTTAGTTCACGTGTCTGGAGAATATGGTCACATGGATGCACCCTCTACAAGTGGTTGTGCTTTTGTGTGCTTTATCTGAGGAGGTACTGTCAGTTTTTGAAACATAGGACACAAATGTAGAACAGCACATGAAGCTCGCAGCAGCTTCCAGTGCTACCGTTTCATCCACTATGAGGAAAAAAGAGCTACCACCCAGATGTCACTGAATCATTCTTTAAGAGGGTAGACAGAATTTAACCCAGCAAGGAACCAGCATGTGTGCCATCCACGTTAGGCCTGAGTGAAACCACAGCTGATAATCCTTCAGCTCTACTGTCTCCAACTTCCTCACCCTCCTCCAGTCAGTAACTCTTCTTGACTCTTCACTTGATGCCAGACCATGTATGACAGCTGTTGTAGTATAGTACTGTACTTTTCAAGGTACTGTACTATAAGATTAAAAATGTTTCTTATTTTTAATGTATTATTTATGTGAAAAATCTTATATCATATATTTGTGTTATATAATGATATATATCATTAACCAATTGTGTTTGTTGGGTACCTAGGCTAACTTCATTAGATTTACGAACAAATTGGACACGTGAACATGCCTTTGAAGCCGAACTTGTTCGTATGTAGGGGACTTACTATACATTTTCAATCCCCTTTTCTCCTTCTTCTGGGGTCATTATGCATATATTGGCATGTTTTATATTATCCCATAAGTCTCATATTCTTTTTTTTCCTTTTGGCTTTCTGTCTGCTGTCCAGATTAGGTGATTTCTATTGTTCTACGTTCTAGATCACTTATTCTTCTCAATTATTAATCCTGCTTTTCAATGCCTTTAGCTCAGCTTATGTCCTGGCAAATGAATTTCCTAATTTGTCTTAGTACTTGGTTATAGTCTTTAGTTCCTTTTTATAGTAATCTACATTTTTATCAATAGCCCTTTTTAAAATTCCTTCAGTATTTTCATTATCTCCCTTGAACTTGGTGTCTATTAGACTGAAGAGAAACTGACCTTTTCCAGTCCTATGGCCACTGATGAGTTTTCCAAATTTGCTGGCATATTGAGTGCAGCACATTCACAGCATCATCTTCCAGGATTTGAAATAGCTCAACTGGAATTCCATCACCTCCACTAGCTTTGTTCGTAGTGATGCTTTCTAAGGCCCACTTGACTTCACAGTCCAGAATGTCTGGCTCTCTAGGTGAATGATCACACTATTGTGATTATCTGGGTCATGATGATATTTTTTGTACAATTCTGTGTATTCTTGCCACCTCTTAATATCTTCTGCTTCTGTTAGGTCCATACCATTTCTGTCCTTATTGAGCCCATCTTTGCATGAAATGTTCCCTTGATATCTCTAATTTTCTTGAAGAGATCTCTAGTCTTTCCCATTCTGTTGTTTTCCTCTATTTCTTTGCATTGATCACAGAGGAAGGCTTTCTTATCTCTCCTTGCTATTCTTTGGAACTTTGCATTCAAATGAGTGTATCTTTCCTTTTCTCCTTTGCTTTTTGCTTCCCTTCTTTTCACAGCTATTTGTAAGGCCTTCTCAGATAGTCATTTTGCTTTTTTGCATTTCTTTTTCTTGGGGATGGTCTTGATTCCTGTATCCAATACAATGTCACGAACCTCCATCCATAGTTCATCAGGCAATCTGTCTATCAGATCTAGTCCCTTAAATCTATTTCTCACTTTCACTGTATAGTCATAAGGGATTTAAGTCATACCTGAATGGTCTAGTGGTTTTCTCCACTTTCTTCAATTTTATATGCCAACAAATTTGGAAAACTTAGCAGCGGCCACAGGCCTGGAAAAGGTGAGTTTTCATTCCAATCCCAAAGGCAATGCCAAAGAATGCTCAAACTATCGCACAATTGCACTCATCTCACACGCTGCTGCTGCTGCTAAGTCGCTTCAGTCGTGTCTGACTCTGTGCGACCCCATGGACTGCAGCCTACCAGGCTTCTCCGTCCATGGGATTCTCCAGGCAAGAACACTGGAGTGGGTTGCCATTTCCTTCTCCAGTGCATGAAAGTGGAAAGTGAAAGTGAAGTCGCTCAGTCATGTCTGACTCTTAGCGACCCCATGGACTGCAGCCTACCAGGCTCCTCCATCCATGGGATTTTCTGGGCAACAGTACTGGAATGGAGTGCCATTGCCTTCTCCCATCTCACATGCTAGTAATACTTAAAATTCTCCAAGCCAGGCTTCAGCAATATGTGAACCATGAACTTCCAGATGTTCAAGATGGTTTTGGAAAAGGCAGAGGAACCAGAGATCAAACTGCCAACATCTGCTGGATCATCAAAAAAGAGAGTTCCAAAAAAATCTCTTTCTGCTTTATTGACTATGCCAAAGCCTTTGACTGTGTAGATCACAATAAACTGTGGAAAATTCTGAAAGAGATGGGAATACCAGACCACCTGACCTGCCTCCTGAGAAATCTGTATACAGGTCACGAAGCAACAGTTAGAACTGGACATGGAACAACAGACTGGTTCCAAATAGGAAAAGGAGTATGTCAAGGCTGTATATTGTCACCCTGCTTATTTAACTTATATGCAGAATACATCATGAGAAATGGTGGGCTGGAGGAAGCACAAGCTGGAATCAAGATTGCCAGGAGAAATATCAATAACCTCAGATATGCAGATGATACCACCCTATGGCACAAAGTGAAGAAGAACTAAAGAGCCTCTTGATGAAAGTGAAAGAGGAGAGTGAAAACGTTGGCTTAAAGCTCAACATTCAGAAAATGAAGATCATGGCATCCATCACTTCATGGCAAATAGATGGGGAAACAGTGGAAACAGTGGCTGTCTATTTTTCTGGGCTCCAAAATCACTGCAGATGGTGACTGCAGCCATGAAATTAAAAGACTCTTACTCCTTGGAAGGAAAGTTATGACCAACCTAGACAGAATATTAAAAACCAGAGACATTATTTTGTCAACAAAGGTCTGTCTAGTCAAGGCTATGGTTTTTCCTGTGGTCATGTATGGATGTGAGAGTTGGACTATAAAGAAAGCTGAGCTCCAAAGAATTGATGCTTTTGAACTGTGGTGCTGGAGAAGACTCTTGAGAGTCCCTTGAACTGCAAGGAGATCCAACCAGTCCATCCTAAAGGAGATCAGTCCTGGGTGTTCATAGAAAGACTGATGTTGAAACTGTAACTCCAATACTTTGTCCACCTCGTGCAAAGAGCTGACTCATTTGAAAAGACGCTGATGCTGGGAAAGATTGAAGGCAGGAGAAGGGGACGACAGAGGACAAGATAGGTGGATGGGTTTGGGTGGACTCTGGGAGCTAGTGATGGACAGGGAGGCCTGGCGTGCTGCGGTTCATGGGGTCACAAAGAGTCGGGCATGACTGAGCAACTGAACTGAACTGATCTGTTTCATTGTTCTTTCCGAGGAATTCTCTTGATCTTTTCATTGGGAGTGGTTCCTCTGCTTCTTAACTTTACTTATATTTCTGTTACTCTATATGAGTTTAGGAGAAACAATTACCTACTGTAGTCTTAGAATACTATTTATATGTAGGAGCATCCCTGTGTAACTTGTGAGGGTTTAATACTTATAGTGTGAGGGTTGTTTTCAGTACGAATGTCTGCCACCCCCATCCTCAGAGCGTGCTGGCCACTATCCCCATGACAGGAGGTGTAACTGGTGGTGTGATGGCCAGAGCCTCCAGTGGATCTTCACTGAGGCCTCCTCTGTGCTCTCTGGCTTCCACAGCCCTATCAAGGACAGAATCTGCTCCCCCAGTGTGGGAGGAGATGCTCCCAGATCTATTTTTGAGCTGTGGTGTGAAATAGGTGGGACTGGAATGTTCCCACTGGGAGAGTGCCACTGAGTAGTCCTCCCCTGGAGTTGTTCAGCACTGAGTGTGCTCTGTTGTGTCACCTGTTGTGTGGGCTCACAAAGTACACTGTTGTTGGCTCTGCCCTTGGTCCTGCCTCTACTGTGGGAACGTTGGCAATCAGCCCTGGTGTCCCTCAGGCATTGTTTTCACAGGGCCATCAGCGCAGACCCACTGGAGTCAGGTTCCAGGACTGCAGTACTCGTGCACATGACCCACTGTGGGAGCTACCAGCAGCTCAGACCCTGGCCCAACCCAAGCCCCACATGCACGTGCCCATAAAGCCCACACTGCTAAGGCCAGACCCGTCCCAGCAGCAGTAGCACCCACTGCTTGGACCTCCTCCAGGTGCTGAATTTACAAAGCTGGTGGAGCTGTGAATCCATGACCTGCACGGCCTTGGGGGGATTTCAGTCCTGTTTCCTAAGTTGTGCAGCCCCTGGGGCTTCTCTGTGATTTCAGCCCCACCTCCATGTGGGGGCACTCTGCTGGTACCTGTTCCTAGAGCCCCCTGAGGTGGTGGCTTGTGCAGGAGCCCACTGAGACTGTAGCTGGGTGTGCACTCCCAGAACCCATGGCAGTGGGCACTGGTGTGTGGAAAAGAGGCCATTATGGCAGCCCGCCCCTCCCCTTCCCTCACAGCGCTGGACAATGGAGGACGGGGCTTTGTTTCTACGGTGGCCCAGGCTTCTTCCACCTACACCCCTGGTTGCAGCCACACATTGCAGCCACTTCAGGCGGTCCCCACACAGCCAACTGCAGTCCTTTCCCTGGGATTGTCCTCTAAACTCCGATTCCAGCACCCAGCCCCGGCCCATAGCAGCAGATGCACCCCTTAGGTTGGGGTGGGTGTGCAGGGCAGTGGCAGGGACTGTCTAATGCAGGTCTCTGTTGTCTGCTTACCACAAACTGGCTGCTGCCTTCTCCTCTGAGCCTCTGGAGCTCCCTTTTCTGTCCTGGCTGACCTCCTCACTGGCAAAGATGCTTCCCCAGATACAGGAACATTTCCTTTCTCAGTTCCCTCCCAGGGGCACAGATCCCATCCTGCTTCCTCCTGTTTTTATTTCCTTTTGGCCTACCTAGTTGCATGATCTTTCTTGTCCTTTCAAGTGTTTGAGATCTTCTGCTGATGTTTAGGTGTTCTGAGAGTTGTTCCATTTGCAGATGTATTTTTAAAAATTACTTATTTGGCTGTGCTGGGTCTTCATTGCTGTGCGGGCTTTTCTCTAGTTGCAGCGAGTGGGTACTACTCTAGTTATAGTACATGGGCTTCTCACTGACGTGACTTCTCTTGTTGCAGAGCAGAGACTCTAGGTGTGTGGACTTCAGTAGTTGTAGCATGTGGGCTCAGTAGCTGTGTTCTCTGGCTGTAGAGCACAGGCTCAATAGTTGTGGCTCACAGGCTTAACATCAGCATGTGGGATCTTCCCAGACCAGGGATCAAACCCGCATCTCGTGCACTGTATGTAAACGCTTAGTCACTCAGTCATGTCTGACTCTTTGCAATCTCATGGACTGCAGCCCTGCAGGGCTCCTCTGTCCATGGGGATTCTCCAGGCAAGAATACTGGAGTGGGTTGCCATGCCCTCCTCCAGGGGAGCTTCCCAACCCAGGAATGGAACCCAGGTCTCCCACATTGCAGGCGGATTCTTTACCAATTGAGCTGCCAGGGAAGCCCTCATCTCCTGCATTGGCAGGCAGATTCCTTAACAAAGAGCCAGCAGAGAACCCCTGTAGATGTATTTCTGATGTATTTGCGGGAGGGAGTGAGTTCCATATCCTTCTACTCCACTATCCTGATTGGAGTCCCCACAGATTCTTAAATGCATTATTTGCTGACTTAATTTTCTCTCTATGCTTTCAGCACAAAAATTCAACATCACTATACATAAAATAGGTAAACAACAAGTACCTACTACTGTACAATGGTGGGAACTATTGACATACTGTTTCTTGTAATAATCTATAATGGAAAAGAGTCTGAAATAAAAAAATATATATACACACATAAATATAAAACTGAATCACTGAGCTGTAACACTTGAAACTAATGCAGTATTGTAAATTAGCTATTAACTAATAAAAAAAATCCAAAAAACCAAAACCCCTCAAAAATCCTCATAGTTCCATTACAGGGAAAGAATACCTAGAAACTACAGGGCTAAATTGAAAACTCCATCCTGCATTTATTAGCAATTCACTACCTTGTCATCAATGTTTAAAAACAGACCTGCAGTGGAAGACTCAGGGGAAATACAGAAGCTCTCTGTACAGACATATTCTTTAACTTTTGATAAGGTTCTACAGTCATAATTCTTGGAGAAAATAAAATGCCACGAGGCAATGGACAAAAGGAGCTTATGGGATAGAAGCAAATCCAGTAACAGGAAACTGCATCACTTTTGGCAGGAAGGTCAAATGAAGTGGGAAGGTAATTTCCTGCAGGTGACAAGATTCCATAGACTCACAGCACTAATTTCTTGGAATGCCGATTACAGTGAAAAGCCTCAGACCAGGACAACAGCTACCTGTCAAAAAGGAGCTCAACACTGAAAAGGAGGCAGATGCTCTAGGTAAATAAGTGATACTTGAATGTGAGTGAGGTACCCTTGTTTCTCACAAGAAACACTAACTCTGGGCCAAGATTGTCTTCGGAAGCTCACTCCTAGGCAGTGCCGTGCATTCGAGAGCCTGACAGTCAAACCTGTGCACTTGTTCAAAACACATGGCTCACATGCAGTGATCCTGCCTGTGTATAAAAGGGAGATGAGACACATCAGGCCCCCCCATCCACCCCCGTCAGGGGGAAGCCGCATCTCCCCTGTAGCAGGGCTCTGCCTGCCCATTTCCACAGCCCCTCCTCCAGCCTTCTCTCACCCTCCTCTGCCAAATGGATATAACTAATTACCACAGTGGTTTGAGACTCTCAAACTTCTTCCCTTCAAGCTGTAAAGATATCCTCAGACAGAGCCTCACATTCAGAATGGCTGTCAGCTCTCACTTTAATGGGCACTTAAATTTAATGTCAAGCTGATGTCTGTGGAAGACCTTGATTAAATCTGCAAACAGTAGACTCTAACTAAACCAGAATTTTAGAGTTGTCTCATTTCGCCTTTCAAGCTTAAATCCCAGAAGTTTTCTTTTTTTCTGTGCAAAGAATTGCAAGAGTTTGTTTGCAAAGACCCTGAGTATCAGTCAGGCAGCAAACTGTAACAAGCAGGACACTGCCGTGCTTTTACAGAGGGAAATCCCTCAGCTTACAAGGCCAGATGATTTAAAGATCCTTCCTTTTCATTGCTCTGTTCTGCTCCCTCCCTTTCAAAATCTGTAACTGTTTACTTTCACGACTATACTATTATAAGCGACTATATATGAAAAGTTTACTTAAACCTTCCTAGTATTCTTTTATGCACATTGCAATCAAGGGTTTTAGACTATCTGAATGGAGTGAGAAATAAAATGAAAGAAATGGGACAGTATCTTAAAAAACAACGTTGGTGCTCCCATCAGCTGCAAATTTCCAACCTGGGCTCGGCTTCTCCTGTCTCTTCTTTTGTCTCTGATCACTGTACAGCCTTTCCTTCTTGAGGTAATAAAAGACGGATGTTAAAAGACCTGGAAGGCTCATGTTCTTCTTCAATGGCTGCTGTTTTGAAAAGAGGTTGCTGGCTTTTGATTTTTCTTTTGAGTTCTTCCTACATCATCTGATTCACACAGGTCTTTCAAAGAAAACAAATCAAAATTGTCAAGACCTGTGAAGCATGAAAAATAAATTGCTTTTCCCAACTCCATAAAGCACCAGAAAGGCATTAAAGTCTATCTTCTTATATAAACCTCTAACCCCATCCTCTAATCTACACGATTCACAAAATATTTATATATTCTTCTGTATAATACACGACAGGAAACCAAGCCTTATTACAAAGAAATGAAACTGGGAAAACAACTAATATTTAAACAAGTGTTATTTTGGAGTTTGACTAGACACACATAAAACAGTCAAACTCTGACAGTGCCCTCAGACACAGGTGCTTGCTGTCAAGGGCTCCGTGCTGGGCGCTCAGGCTTCAGGAGAGGTGAACACACGGCAGGAAAGAAAGCCTTGCAAATCGTGCCAGGTACGAAATGCCCTGTCCTGAGGCTCTCGCTGAGCTACAGCATGAGGCTGCGGCTCGATTTCCCTTCTTGTAATACAATAGAGACCTGCTTTTCTGTGCTTGGCTTTCCATCACTAACTTGACTTTGGGGTTAAAACAGTACTCATCCTTAACATTAAAAAAAAAAAAACTTTTGCAGTTTAGGGATGAAGTGGTTGGCAGTCATTGGAGTTCTGCTGAGAACTATACATGATACAAGGAATAGCAGATGGTTTCAGAAGGGAGAGATTTATAAAGGTAATTTGTATGGAATAACACTATTTTCTGAACTAGGTAATAATAAGTCACAAAGACAAGCAAAGATTCAGATGTATCTTCTTTAGTTATCAGTTTAATTCAGTTCAGTCACTCAGTCATGTCCATCTCTTGGCGACCCCATGGACTGCAGCATGCCAGGCCTCCCTGTCCATCACAAAATCCTGGTGCTTACTCAAACTCATGTCCATTGAGTCAGTGATGCCATCCAACCATCTCATCCTCTGTTGTCCCCTTCTCCTCCCGCCTTCAATCTTTCCCAGCATCAGGGTCATTTCCAATGAGTCAGTTCTTCACATCAGGTGGCCAAAGTATTGGAGTTTCAGCTTCAACATCAGTCCTTCCAATGAGTATTCAGGACTAATTTCCTTTATATGTCACTAAATATTCCAAGAAATTTTTGCTCAGCAGCCTAAGATAAAACCTGATCAGCTGACATTTTTAGGTTCTGATGCTCTGATCCTGTTTAAGACAGACAGTGCAGTGTCTCATGTGATTAAAGAGGATAAAGGACAAAAAGAGCGCATATATGTATGTGTGTAATTGACTCACTTTGCTGTACATATGAAATTAACACAACACTGAAAATCAACTATACTACAATAATAATAACTTTTAAAAAAGGGATAAAGGGCAAGGGCCCTCTTCCTCAGGAAAAGAGACTTGTGTAGAATGGCATCCAAGGGAGTCGGTGAGTGAGGGTCACATTTCTCTATGAGTGTAAATGCTCTAGCGAGTGAGCAGCACCCACAGGGAGGAAATACCTCAGATCAGGGCACCACCCGCAGGCACACGGTGTTCACCAAAGACAGGCAAGGAGCAAGGCAGTAGTTCGGGGCACACCCATGACATTTCACAACCAACTCTCCTGCTGGCTCTGAAACAGGCATTACTAAAAATACAAGCATAGTCACCACCGAAGTCAATGAATTTACCAAACCTACCTGGTAGTTCACAGCAACCACAGAAGCAGTGAGTTGTGGAAGCTGGAGGGGGGGATGAAGAAACACCTCAGTCTTTACTTAGAACCTTCTCACCTTAGTGATAGCTGTTCCCCCAAGAGAGTGGAAGTGGCAGCGGAAAAGGAATACTATGGTTTTATATAATAAAACCCTTCTATTCCTTGTAACAGTATGAGTGACTGTACACATTCAGTTTCTCTTAATTCCTGAGTCACAACTCACTTCAATAGAGTTTGCTCCCATTCAAAGGGGCAAAAATTCTCTTGCTAATGCAGAATAACTTCAAATGGCCAACTCAAGAGAAAAAGGAAGCAGAAAAAGTTTAAAATTTGGCAGTATGTTGAATATTCCAGAATACCACATTAAAACCTGAGGCAAAGGCATAATATGAGTCTCACAATTATATGCAGACATACAATTATATACATTTTGATATTTATTAACAAAGATGGTCCAGAAAAGGTCTGGGTCAACATTACAGTGATAAGCATTAAACTAAAAGCTGTCCTCAGTTGTATTGTTTCTAGACGACAGTAACCAGTCCAGAATGCTGCTTTCTCTCCTAAAATAGGACTTAAGTCACATCATTCAAGTGTTATATTTCAAAAGAAATACTTCCTCTTCTCTTTTGACAAAGCAAAATACACTGGAGGTCTTTGTTTTTACCTGCAAGCCTGCCTTCCTGAGAAGCATGCACATGTGGATGGATGAAGGAGGTAGGGCAGAGGGAGAAGGTGACGAAAAAGAAAAAGGCAAAATTGCGAAGTTGGAAATAAAAGCCAGTGAAGAAGATGGGCTACCAACTGCCCAGGAACCATTCACTGAAGCAACTCCTCCAGTTCCTCCAGATCCATGTCCAGAGCGGAGCTGAGTGAGTCCAAAGTGGAGGACGAATCCTTGCTTCTCTGGACACTCGGTCTGGGTTGGGGCGTTTCAGGTTGGACAGAATCCTTCTTGATGTCTTTACCTCCACTGAGGATCCGCTGGCTCTCAAAAAAGAACTGGTTTGGATGACTCAAAGAAAAGCCACAATCATCCACCTGCACAAGAAGCAGATGTGTGTCACAATAACACGTAAATAACAAAAGTACAAATAAAGGGGGTGTGAAGAACCATCCAGACCTCATTCAGAACCTACTCAACATCTGAAACACAGATTCTCCTTCAAAATCTCAACCACCACTCACACAATCTCACTCACAGGGAGCTCCAGCCACCCCCGACAGTAACGAGCAGTGAGGGGTACTTCCAGCTCAGACCCCTGCTTCCCCACCCACCTCCTACCTGACACCTCAGACGCTCAAAGGCACGTCAGAGCAAAATGCTTGGCATCTTGTCAGTCAATATTTGTTTAAAAAACAAGAAAAGAAAAGAGGAGGATCTTCCTAATGAGCTGAGTCTAGAAGGATGAGAGAGTAACAGCTGGGACGATGAGGGTGAGGGCCTACAAGCAGTGGGTCCCCAGGAGCAGGGGACAGAGGGCTGCCTGGAAAAGCAGGAAGTGCGGGCGGGCTGGTGTACAAGGCACAGAAAGGGGCGACAGGACACGAGGCTGGGTGAGGCCGCGGCCAGGGCGCAGAGACATCCGACAGCTGTGTCAGTAACCCAGACCCAGCTGCGCAGGGTCAAAATTTTTAGTGGTCACTAACATTTCTTAAGAAGGGAAGTGATGTGATTAAAGATATGTGCAATCTTATGGTGGATTAAAATGGATTAGCAGGGGGTTAAAGTTACCATTACAGTTCAGGATGAACCTTAAAAAGTAGACCAATAAACAGAAAGAAGATCTTTCCTGGTAAAACTTACTTGAGAATCCCAGGGTTCTCTGATTCTCTGTAGTCATTGTTGATACATGTCGGACCAATAATTTTATAATAATTCAGTGTATAGCAGATTGATAGTGGACACACTGACTTATGAGTTATTACCCAGATCACTAAGAAAAATTTTTTATCTGCTCCTTTTCTGCTTAGTTTCAAAATATTTACTGAATGTTTTATCTATAATTTTTATTAACAATGGAGTCATTTTGTGAACTTCTTTATTATATTGTTTTTCACTCAATTCATTAAAAACTGGGAGATTCAATATAAAGTTTGCATTTTACAAAGTGTTTCATGAAAAGTAAGTTCATTTCCCAGCACATTTTCAACCAGTAGGCTTTGCTTTTATAAATAAAGAATTCTAGAGATTGGAAAGATATAAGGAATCCTTTAAATTGAATCTCCTCCAAGCACAGACTAAGAAAGTGAGACCCAAATGGTTTAGACACAGTCACGGCACTAATAACCAGTTGTGCCTGAATTAGAATTCAGGCCTTTAGGTCACTTAGTTACTCTGAAATCTGTTTTAAGGGGTTTTATGCAAAGTCAAACTTACAATCACAGCATTATAAATATTATTTTAGAGATAAAACTGTCTATAAGAATTATAAAAAGTACAGTTGGGTCACTTTATGCAAAAACAAGCTAGCACCTTTTGTGATCATTAATTACATATTTTCTACACCTTGTTTCAAGTTGTTAAAACTGTCAAAATATCTATCACAGATATCTGCGGAGTAAACTGAATGATTAGATTTTAACGTGGACAAAATGAAATGTGGTCAACTTTGTATTTTATACACCAGGCTTCTCTAGTGGCTCAGATGGTAAAGGATCTGCCTGCAATGTGGGAGACCAAGGTTCAATCCCTGGGTTGGGAAGATGCCCTGGAGAAGGAAATGGCAACCCACTCCAGTACCCTTGCTGGGAAAATCCCAAGGACAGAGGAGCCTGGTAGGCTACAGTTTATGGGGTCGCAGAGAGTCTGACACGACTGAATGACTTCACTTTCAGTTTTCACTTTATATTAAGCATCAGTTTGTTCTCCCCTGAAATGGGGGTAATAATAGTTATGTCACAGGGCTGCTACGAGGAAAACCAAGGAAATATGAGGATAAAAAGAAAGGGTTGTTGGGTCTAAGAAATCTACATTAAATGCTTTGGAAAGATTCAAGAAAGGCAAGTTAAAAATAAAACAACCTGAATTCTCAAAAAGACAGGGAGAAAGATCATTCATACTGCTTTGTATTATCATTAAGTTCTTTTTCCACTTTAAAGAAACATAAACTGGAAATCAGTGGTGGTGTATTATGTGTATGGTTTTCGAAAAAAAATGAAATCAAATTCCCATCCCTAAACTATACTCAAATAAAAGACTTTGCCTTTATATCAGAAAATTAGCAAATAAATGACACTCAAATGTTTTAAGTTTAAAAGGTAATATTTTGTTTGTGTTAGTTGCTTAGCTGTGTCCAACACTTTGAGACTCCATGGACTGTAGCCCGCCAGGTTCCTCTGTCCGTGGAATTCTTCAGGCAAGAGTACTAGTGGGTAGCCATTCCCTTCTCCAGGGGATATTCTTGACCCAGGGATCGAACCCAGGTCACTTACATGCAGGCAGATTCTTTACCATTTGAGCCACCAAGGAAGCCCAAAATGTAATGTTAGGTTACATTTGAAATGTAATCCGTTTTAATTAATATTTTTATTAACCAACTAAATAATGCCAAGGGTATTGAAATGAGGGCTGTAACCTAGGTTCTGTGTGATGTCATGTTTCCCAACTTTCTCTCTTAGGTCTGCAATCGCCCTTTCTTAACTCATTTTGTTAAATAAGCTAATTTTACCAAACATCTATTAAGATGCCTGATAGCATGATGAACTTATGAAGAGTTTCCTTCTGTTTACTGGACTATATTTCTTCTAAGATGGGGTATTTCTTTTGAAATTTTTCTTTCTTTCACTTTTATTTTTGGCTGAAGGAAGTTATCTTTCATCCTGTTCAGGAACATAAAACTAGGAAGTTATAGGGAGGAAGGGGAGAAGCATAAACCAAATAGAATGAAAACAGATTTTACTTTAAATCCAATTAGTAAAAAGAATAGAGTAAGAGATTTATCCACATCAAAATCTCCCACTTCACTTAATGCTTAGAAGTTATGTTACTTCGTTTGTGTGGTGGTGGCACTCAAGTCACGTCTGACTCTCTGCAGCCCCATAAACTATAGCCCTGCAGGCTCCTCTGTCCATGGAATTCTCCGGGCAAGAATACTGAAGCAGGTTGCCATTTCCTACTGTAGGGAATCTTCCCAACCCAGGAATAGAACCTGTGCCTCCTGCGAAGCCCCATTATTACCTTTACTTCTCACTAAAAAACAAAGGGGGGGTGAGAACCAGTTTGCTTCATTCTATATTTGGAAATACTAAGTGAGAATTTTCACAATTTTGTTTGCTGTGAATGTTTCCCTCCTTGCCTTTTTTCTTGTTTGGTTGCTACTATTGATATTTTTCTTTGTGGTTAATAATTTTTTTACTATTATTATGTTTTCTACTTTCTGTTAAGTACTGAGAGAGGGAAATCCTGTGACACATCTTCACTCTGTCCTATGAACTTGGAAGTCCCAAAGCAAAGATCTAACAAAAGGTGAGCAGAAGAAAGAGGTGGAATGGAGACCTTTATAGGCTACATCATAAATTTTGAGTTTCCTCTTAAGAGGGATGGGGAAGGCTTTTTAAATGTTTTTAAAAAGCACATTACTGAAATGGTCAGATTTCTCTGTTTTACAAGCGACCTGGCAGCCGTGTGGAGGAGAAGGAACTGGGCAGATAAGTGCACAGCTGCTGGGGAAGGAGTCAGGAAGCTGCTGCAGTGAGTGACCCACACAAGAGACAGTGGTACTCCTGGCCCAGGGTTCTGACTGATCCCCAAAGTGATCTTGAGCAAGGATTAAAAGCTTAAGTGTACTTGGTATATCCTATTTAAGACTATAGGAAAATGTGTGATAGATTTTAATAAGATTTGTGTAGAGATCTCTTACAGTGAAAAGGAATTATGCTAAGCTGTTTGGAAAATAAGTATCCAGAATGACTCAGTACCTAAAGAGACCTATTTTTAAAGAAACAATTTTCAATTAAAATCCAGAGTTTAATCTACACAAAGGCCTAGTATTTTCATTTACAAACAGAGTATGACAAAATTTTTTAAAAATCACTACAATATAAAATATTGCTCTCTAAAAATATTGAAGAAAACAGATTTCAAGCAGGCCCGCCTTTGATATCTACTAAGTGAATCTCTCTCTAACATCTGCTTTGAATCAGCATGTTTTGCACACGACGACCTTCACAGTAACAAAGGTTTTATATATCTGCTGTAGCAAATGTGGATTCTGAAGGAATGGAAGCAATACTGTTTTACCTATGGGATGTTTGGGTTTTAATCAAGAGGTTTTCAATGACAGCTTATAATGAGGCAGCTGGTCTTACCAAAAAAAGCCATATGGAACCATCACAGCACTGCTGTAAATGTTATCAGCTAACTGGTTCATTTTCAAAACTTTCATTAAAGTGAGTTGGATCACACAGGGCTCAAAAAAATAATCACAGGTTTTTTGGGAAAAGCAGGCAGAATGATAGCAACATGACAATAAAAATAGACTTTGTTTTTAAATTAAATTAGAAAAAATAGTAAGTGAAGAGAGAGATTCACAACAAAAAATCTATAGGGAGACATTTAGTGAATACAAACAGCCTTTTTATTCCATTGATTTATATGTGGTTTAAAGTAAATTTTCTTTATGTGGGAGGATTTAGACATGTGTCTTTTTAGTCTCTTCATTAATCTAAGGCAAGTTTTAAACACTGGCAATAGTAGTAATACTCTTATAGGAATAATCAATAGGAGAGATGCTACAAAAGCCGATCTGAGAAATAAACACATCTTACTTTTTAGCAATGTCACAGACTCAGTGTTAAATATAATTTTCATATGTTCTTAAAAAAAGAGGTTACATAAGTTGACCTTAATTTGTCAAAGTTATAAGGCCTCTTACTTAAAAAGGTCCACAAATAATTAAGAATTAAATTAAATTAAAATTTTCAAGTTGAGCAAGCAAATTAAAGAATACAGTCTATAGGGGAAAGAGTTGTGCAAGGCTGATGCTGAAAATACCAAACATGTGGCTCATCTGTTGAGATTCCTATTTTAATAAAACTGATGTCAATTTGTTGTTCACTACTATACTGACATTTAGTCCTTTCAACTTTGTAAAAATAAAATTTTTATGCTTTCAAATAAAATCACTATTTTCAACAGTTAGGTGTAAGAGTAAGAGGACTGGACCCACGGCCCAGAGCAGACCAGGATTCTGTCTCCAGAATTCTGTTTCCAGACCTCCCACTAACCAGCTGTGGTCCCTCAGGCGAGTCGTGTTGAATTACTAGGCCCGCTTATTTTTTAAAGTAAATTGTGAAGTCTGGATTGTGAATCTAGACAGGAAAATACTAATGGCCTCCACAGTTGTTATTACAAACACAGTTTCAGGTGCTCCAGAACAGCAGTCAGGATTGGTTCAAAAGCTCCAGGTGAGGGCTTTGACAGCCTGTTCAAATCCAAGCTTCACCCTTTAGGGCCTTAATCCCTCAGACTCTCTAAGCTCTGACATGATGGGGATGTGGATCGGGCTTACTCTACTCTGCGGTGTAAACCAAAGGACCAATATGTCCAGAGCACTAAGTGCTGGGCCTGGCATACATGAAGGGTTTTGTAGGTGTTGGCTGATATTATTCAATATTATTATTATTTTCATTATTATCAGTGATGTTATAAGATATATTTGTCCTAAAAAATTTAATGTAAGAAATTTTGCAATTATATAACCACAAAAGAAAAATGATTTCATGAAAACCAGAAAACATAAAACTGATTATAAAACTTAAAGTACCATGGTAGCTGATGATGAATTCCATACATGTAGCATCTTTTTTGGGAGGATCATGGATCCTTCTGAAACCTGATAAACACTAGGCTCCAAAAATGTGCAATATGTACTTAGAGAAAAAATGTTTCAAGGGTGCATGGCCCAGGTCCATTCTTGGCTTTCTGTCCCATGTTAGAAAGCCATGATCAGGACCAGTGACTGCAAACGGGGGTCTGTGAGCTAAGTTGACCTGCTCACACTGTCAGCCTGCACACAGCCGCAAAACTTGTCAACGTTCACAACTCTAGCAGTGTGACTTGTCAGTGGTGTTCATCTCAGGCAATTTCACTTGTCTGGGTTATCTGCCTGACCCCTGCAGACCTCTGAGTTTGTGACCTAAGCATTACACCTCTCAGAACCTACTAACAGGCCTTTTGTACAGGAGTCTGGCAAGAAAACAACCAAACACAGTTCCCTGACTCCCTTGCAGCTTGGGGGTCCACTGCATAACCTAGGGTCTGCCAAGCAGATAAACATGAGACTAAGAAACAGACTAAAGTAACATGAGGGAGCAGTCACAAGTAAAAGCATTCAATTTTCTACAAGGAAGATGGCAAAAGCCTTTGGTTCTTCTGGACAACAGCAGTCAGCATTCCACACCTACTCTGAGGATTGGGGACCTAAGGCCTGAGGGCCCAGTCCAGCCCACCATGTGCTCCTATAAATAAAGTTCTCCCGGGACAGATGCAAGCCTGCTCCTTCCCACAATGTCTAGGCTGCTTTTGCATGACAACAGCAGAGAGGAGCAGCTGTGACAAAGGGCACATGGACCTGTCATGACCTGGCCCTTTACAGAAAAAATGCCAACCCTTGGTCTCATCCATAGAAGTGGAGGGGTAGGTGGTAGCCATAGCAAAGTAAGATTTTCTCAGAATATAGTTTTTCTTAGTTACACTATTGCTGGTTCTCCAGCATCCAAGCTTAATTCCCTGCCTCTTCTATAAATTTTATAAGCAACCTCATGTTGTGTAATAAATCCCTTTCCCCTGAAAACAGCTGGAGTGGTTTCTACTGCTGTAGCAAAAACTCCTGAATCAAACACTAACAGAAGACAAAGGATAAGGTTATAAAGTTTAAAAATTTACTTACATTATGTGTCATCTCAAAGAACTTCTGACAGGCTACCTGGTAATGCGTCCCTTTTACTAAATCCAAAATCTAAAAATGAAGGGAAAAAAGAGAAAGAAAAATTAGAAATTAATTTTCTTCTAAACCACTGTAGCTCCTGCTTGCTGGCCTTTTCATAATCTTCATTCCAGACAGGAAATACATTAAATCATGTGGTACGTTGTACCCCTGCAGCCTGGGCACTGTGATAATTTTGACATTATACAGTAGCTGTTTAGGTTGGCATTAAACCACTGATGATAAGAGATAAGAAGTGATCTTTCTGACCTCCTGACTGTGAATTTCAATAACTTTACCTTGACAACAAGATGAAAAGAAATCCCAGCATTATGATTTTGACAGTTATTCTCAGAATATCATATTGCAACACATCTTCCAAAATTGTAAATATAAATCTAGTAACTTAAATGGTTGGTGCATGAAGCAATCAAGTATACTATTTAGAGTTTTATTTTCCACATTACCACTTTGTACAAAAATAGTATAAAATACAGCTGTGTGCCCATCAGGAAAACCTAATGTAAAGCCTTTGGATGAGTATCTGTGGAGAGGGAATGCTTTTGCCTTCAATCAGATTTGTCCTTTTTGAAATGAAGTTATTTCTAGTAAAGCTCAGCAAAATGTGAGAATAAATAGAACACCTATTAGGAACATCATCCCATATTGTGTAAATACAATTTGCTTCCCAATTCCACTTCATGTAACCTCTTCAGAGCCACGTAAACTCCCATCCTTATCAGCAGAGTGCAATGCCAGCTGAAATTTGTAAATATTCATCACTTCTCCTGACAAATAAAATATATATGTGGCCTGTTCATAAAACACATTACAATGCTGGAAGTAAGAAATAGCCTCGAATGAAGGAAAAAAATAATTCTAGAGAAATGTTAATTTCTATCCTTTTTCAAAAGCATGAACTTCCTATCAGAAAAAGAAATGTAAGTGAAGTCTCAAATTCTTGCTGTCCTCCTTACTGAATATAGCTTACATCTTTTGACAGATACAAAAAAAATTACAGTACAGAATAAGCAGCACATTATACTGACAGGGGTGTACTTAAAAGAACGTTTTCTCTGACTGTCTTACAGATTACATTTCTAAATTTCAGGTCACCTTTTACTAAATCCTACATGAAAAAACTGTGTAAATGCCAACCAATCACAGCACCCAAGATCCTGCCTGTCTACCCATGTGACCTGTCCACTTTTCTTGAATTATTAGAGCAAAATGAAAAACACATCAATTTAAAATGAATGACTGTAAATCTTTAAAATGAAGAAAGTCACAAAGTTTTTAAAGTAATTCAAACATTCTGAGCTCATATTTGCCAATGTTTTTACACATGGATAAGTCAACTGTGCGGAGATGAACTTGCAGTTGAGAACTGGCAAACATCAGTGATACCAAGGTGTTAATGTCTGCAAATTACAATCTTGGAGAAGCAAGGACTTTAAATATAAACTTAAGTTTAAATGATGCCATAAATTACCTGGGAGAAAATAAATTCACAGAAACAGACAAAAACCTCAACTGTGTGGTATGGAATAAATTCCCTTTGTGTAAAAACAAAACAGTGAATCTAACATCCTATTCTATGCATACACACTTCTTGTTTATATATATATATATAGTATATTTAAATATCTTGCAAAATATGTAACATTATATGTAATAATAGAATCCATATGTTTGGGAAACATACTATAAAACAATACTTTTATAATATGTAAGAAACATAATGGTAAAATTACGTAGTTGGGTAAGGTACACATATAAAAAGTTACTATGAGAAATTGACATAGAAACCATAGAATGCAAGGAAAGATGATGTATCTTTAAATTTTAGGTTCCATTAAAAAATTGAATTTAGATTAAAAAAAAAATCATACAACAATCCTCTTTCTACCCCAATTCCTACTCCACTCCAGAGACTAGGCTCTTCCTTAATGAAAACCATTTACTTTTCCTCTTTTATTTCATCTTCCTATGAAGAATTTTTATTGAAAGTTTTCTTGCAAATTCATAAATAAATCATTTGCCCATCTATCCTTAAACAACTTCGCTGACTGTGCAGCAGCACATTTGAGTGAATGAGGTTTCTGCACATCTGTAAAGGTGCAGTAGGGGAAGAGGTCATAGTGCTTTTCACTGGATGAACTGTGTCCCAGGAAGAAGAGTGAGGGAAGAAGACAGGTAACAACTGACCAGCCTGGGAGACGGTCAGTGAGCCAGCAGGGAAAGCTGAGAGCAAGGTGCCCTGAGGTGACTGGGGGTTACTGGTAGGGATTATGAAGAAATAGACCTTCCCAGAACAGGGGAGTCTGTCTGTGCTCAGTCATGTCTGGCTGTTTGTGGGTCCCATGGACTGTAGCCTGCCAAGCTCCTCTGTCCATGGGATTTCCCAGGCAAGAAATACTGGAGCAAGTTGCCATTTCCTGCTCCAGGGGATCTGCCCAGCCCAGGGATTGAACCTGCATTAGCAGATGGGTTCTTTACCACTAGCACCCTGGGAAGCCCTAGGGGTGCCTGTCTACTCAAGGCCATTTAACTGTGGAAAGAATTATAAATTGAAAAATCTTACAGCTGAATGATCTTATTTTCATTGAGACAGTTTTTCCTTAAAAAACTTATGTGTTTTAAATTAAGGTAGAAAATGTGAAACATTACTATTCTATTTTTTGGCAATTTATTTTTTATTTAAAAAAGATTTTAGTCGGAGCATAATCGGTTTATAATAATGTGCTGATAATTCTGCCATACACATGAATTATTCATGAATCATGAATCAGCTCTAATTTATCAGTTCCATGTATACATATATCCCCTACCTCTTGAACCTCCAATCCCACCCCTCTAGGTCATCATGAGCTTCCTGCATGATACAGCAAATTTCCACTGAACTATTTTACACACAATTGTGTATATGTGTCAATGCTACTCTCTCAATTCATCCCATCCTCTCCTTCAAGTAAGTCAGAAAAACAAATACTGTATATTAACACATATGTGGAATTCAGAAAAATGGTACTGATGAACCTAGCTGCAGGGCAGGAATAGAGATGCAGATGCAGAGAATGGACTTGACACAGCACAGTAAAGGTCAGGCTGGATCATTACTATTCAAAAAACAAACAAACAAACAAACAAAAACATATACTTTAGTTTCCCATTATGATCTACATTAAAGAGATACATGAAAAGAAATGCAAGGGTCCTGGCACTGATGGGGAAGGACTGAAGGCAGGAGAAAGGGAAGGCAGAGGATGAGATGGTTGGATGGCATCACCGACTCGATGGACATGAGTTTAAGCAAGCTCCGGGAAGACTGAAGTGAACTGAACTGGGCACTGAGTGAAGTTTGGTTCTCCTGCGGGGAATGGGAGCGTCGCTCAGAGCACAGGTGTGACACAAACATGCACTTTTCCCAGGACAGCCTGCCTGCTGTGCCGGGGGCAGGTAGAGAGGGTGAGCTAACGGCACGAGTCCAGGGGACAGACGGGGGTGGGAGGGAGGGGGGCTCTGCAACAGATGCTGACCATTGTTGGTGGGGGGTAGGGGGACAGCTGCTCCATATGAAAATGCTCCACCACAGCACTATATGGTTTTATATATTCCTGAAATACAGGGTCTTTAGGAAGAGCTGGTCTCATTCAGAGTTTAAATGTTTCATGTAGTCGTAATTCAAGTGACCTTTTCTAAAGTGCTAAGTTTTAACAGAAGAGTCTGAGCCCCTGGGCTGTGGACAGATGTGCCTGACTTACAGCCAGGCCACCATGAGCTCGAAGAGATGTTAACTTCAACCAGAAGTGCTGTGCTTTTCCTTGAAGCTGAAATTTTCTTTTATATTTTCTCAAGAAAGAAGAAATACTGGACATGGTAATATTTTATAGTGTCAATGTTGAACGTACCTAACCATGTTTTTTTAAAATATACTTGGTGGGAGAGAGGGGTACACAGCAAGTTAGTTCATAATGTGCTTGCTTACATATTTTTTGTGTTATCATGTGCTGCATATTGAGAGGGTAACAGGCAAGAAGGCCAGGGGTCTCCAAACAGGAAATAGCCTTCAAGTGTCAGACATTTTTCTCTCTCTTAAGAGGCAGGAGGAAACAAACTAGAGATATTTTTTCCTTCTCTATACAAATTTAAAAGGAGGTTTCTCTTCAAATACTGTGTTGCCATAATGACACCTGGTTTCACCTGAAGTTAATTATTCTCAAACCTAGAGATAACCAATGCCTTTTTCTTATGGAAATGATTGTCTTAAGCTATGCTAATGTACTATGCATTTACCCCAAACTCTGTCTTCAAGTCGGTTCTGCCTCTTGGCTCAGAACCTACTTGACAAACCAGTATGTTATATTCAGATATTGTTCCCCTAATCTATGTAAATGAAACTAATTGTATGGTGATCTGCCCTTCTTCAAGATTCAAGTTAATCTTTTTATGGCCCAGGATGAACCATTTAGTGCCAAGATTATCCCAAAATGCATCTTACGGGTGAGGGGCCTGGTGCCATTCTGAGTTTTAAGACATTCCTTTCTTTTATTAACAGACTGCTAGTGACTATATTAACATCCAGCTGAAGACTAGCAGGAGGGTACTCTTTCTGCCCCTTCTGATGCCTATGTCAGAAGCTTTCTCTCCTTTATATTTTAATAAAACTTTATTACACAAAAGCTCCGAGCGATCAAGCCTCGTCTCTGGCCCCGGACTGAATTCGTCTCCTCCAGAGGCTGAGAATCCGGGCGTCTTTGCGTGATTCAACAACAACCTTTCAATATGATGTTAAAATTTTTTAAAGAAAAAATATTTTTGTAGAAAAGCCAGAATGAGGAAGTAGTCAGGCAGTAGCACTTTCTGGACAGTGTTTGTCTCATTGAGCTCCTGAAGGGCCAGCTCACCAAGGCTGGGCTCAGAGGCAGGGCTGGCCAGAGTGGGGTTTGAAAGAACCAGAGAGAGAGAGACACACACTCATAGGGTGAGAAGCTCTACCGGAGGAAGGAGGGAATGTAAGGAGACAAGAAAACATAAACAGGAAGGTGAGGGAGGCAGGTGGGAGCAGAGTGTGAAAGGCCCAAGCAATGGGTCCACAGGACAGAGCCCACAGCTGCTCTGCATGGCCTGTCCGCAACTGCGCTCACCCAGCAGGGGCGTGAGTCTCCCTGCTCCCCGGTCCTTCGGGAAGAGACAATGCACCACAGCTTCCTCATGAACCAGCATCGGTACCAAATAGTCCTTTAAGAAGGAAACCAAATCAAGTGCCAATTCTGATGTCTACGCTAGAAGTTTCTTAATTCTGCTTTAGAAAAATACAGTCTGAAGAATCGTATTAAATAAAGGCTTATTTGAAAACAAAAGCTTGTTATTTAAAGAAAAATTCCAATGAAGGTCTAAGAATATTGCTCAAATGCCAATTTGAGTTTGGTTTTTAATGTCAATATTTCCAGGCTAGAGTACAAAATGTAAAGCACAACAATCATTCTAGTCTACTTCATCAGTAGTCAGAAGGTTAAGAAAAATTAAAAGGAAAAGCAGTATCTTACTACTATATTTTGGTAACTTATGTTCTTTAACTTTTTTTCTATGTATCTTAAACTACTTATCAGCGGACTAAAGTCCATCAAGAAGAATATTAGATGATTTTTCTTTTTTTTTTTTTTAAACAATGCAGTTTGCCATTTTTATAAGACATTCACCATGTTGGTACTTACTAAGTTTGGTAACAGTATTACACTTCATCGACTATTTTATCATCAAGGCAAATTACTGTTTGGTCTTGAATGCCAATAAAACAGCTGATAACCAAGATAACCTTGCAGAGAAGGGCAGAGAGAAGTAAGGTGGCAGTTTTCTCATCTGGCTTGTGTTCCTCCACAGCCTACTGGCAGACATGTGACCCGAAGTACACTTGCACACACACGTACACATATGTGAAGGAGGAATTTCAATGACATTTTATAACTTCAGCTCCCTGACACTTCCTCTACACCTTCATTTTGGCACCTGCCACAAGTTCCAGAGGCTTCTCTGGCGGCAGGATGCAGCGACCTGCCCGTCCTGGGCTTTGTGCAAGGGGGCAGGGCGGGGAGAGACACGCAACTCAACTATCTCTAACTCAAGGTCATGTTCTGTTTTATTTAAAAGTGATAACAAGTGTGTTTCTTTCTTTAAAAGTCAACCTTTCAAGGAGATATTTGCTAATATTTTCCCACTCCCTTTCTAACTTTATTTTGAAGGTGAGAGAAACAGTCATGATGCAGAGTCCGGAACACTTTTGAGCTCATTTATCTGGCTCCTGTTTCTCCCAGATACATGATGACTTCACCTGCCGGCAGGTCAGGAGCAGGCTTCCCACTCCTGAAAATGTGCTGCAATGTGTTAAAACACCATGTGCCATGAATCCTTCTAACTCACTCTTCATTGTCTATAATAGTTAGCCAGTTGAATTATTTCTACCTCCAAAGGTCCTTAAGACCCATCTTTTCCTCCCCATTGTTCAGGCCCTCGTCATCCGCTTTTTATGGCAAAACTTCTTGGTTCCTCCATCCTCACTCAAGACTGCTGCTGATCCAACCCCAGAGGAAGCTTCCCTGCAGTCCAGGCCTAACCCTGGCATTGTTGGCTCCTGCACGGCAGTGACCGTCAGGACACAGCCTCCCCCGGGGCCCTCCTGCCCACCCGTCCTGGGGCCTCACCTCCAGCCCAGCTTCTCCCATGGGATGTGCTTTGCAATTTCAGCTCACAAAATTCCAGTGATTTCTCAGAGGGTGTTTTTGGTCTAATGCGCTGTTTGATATGGTCTAGTCCAGAATTCCCTAGTTTCTTCAGGGCAAGGTTTACCAGGGTAGTGCTTCTCAACTAGTCTCTTCCTAGAACCTGTGTTCACAGCTCTCACAGGACCAGGCTGCCCAGAACACACCAGGACTTTATCTGACCATGCTCACCGCCTCCCAGCAGAGCCTTGTCTCACCACACTGGACTTCTCTACCACCTGTTTCCACTTGAGCATCTCCTCCGAGAAGGTAGAGGCCATGTTATTAGCTCACTGCTATATTCCCAGGATCTGGAAGGTGACTGGAATGCAGACATATCCTATCATACTTGCTGATGCTGGATGGACGCTGCCCCTGTGGCCTGACCAGCCTGACCTCCCTCCAGGGTACTCCTACCCCTACCTCCTCACTCAGTGCAAACATCACTTCCTGCGGGAAGCACTCCTTGGTGTTACCCCCACCCTCCTCAGCAGGTCTTCTCCCTCTGGCTCTTCAACTAGCATTTAGGATAATTTTTAAAAGAACTTCTCAAACTTCATTATAGTTAATTATGCCCTTTAATGCCACCAGATTAAAAGCTCTAACACAGTTTCTTAATCATCTTTCTGTTTCCAGATTTGAACATATGGAAAACTAAGCAACATGGATGGTGCTCAGAAAATGTTTATTGAGCCATAAAATAAATGTCTTTCCTCCCCAAAGAAACTTCCTTCTGTTTGAATCTGTCTTAGAGTACTTTTACCAGAACCTCTGCAATTAGACACTTGATTTCCAATTCTCTCTTTATTTTTTGGTATAGCACCACAGAGAAAATTGCTAACTTAATTCAGTTCTTCCACAGGCTTTAAAAGGGCTTGAGAGGTTTCTCTAGTCATATCTGAGGACACTCTGGAGAAGAGAGTGACAACGCACCATCAAATTAACTGAAATCCAAATGCAGAAATCTGCCATTGCTGTGTATAGTTATCCTGGTCTGTGCACACAGCAGCCTCAGCCCATACCTCTCAGACAAGCTTTCAGACTGTGAACCAAGTCAGTCACTGTCTCCACCCATGTGGTCTACATTCACTAGGCCCCTGGAAGGGAGTCCAGCGTCGGGTTTATAGAGATGAAAGATACCACTTATGCCCCTGGGGAGAGTAAGGGCACAGAGTCAATTTGGAGGGAAGGACAAACAAGGGAACAAGCAGTCCAGAACAGGCACTGACCTGACAGGAGCACAGAGGATGCTACAAGGCGGGGGCGGCTCAATATGAGCATTTGCAGAGGATGGAACCAGGTGGTAACAATGAACCACAGTGTCGAAGATAAAGTATAAAGCATCAGAGCAACCCAGACACAGGACAACATGCAAAGGAGGCACAGACGCTCCAAGCAAGGCTCTTGGGGATGGGCAGACTCTCAAACATACTAGAAAGATGATCTGACCTCAATATGAAGGACTTCTGGGGGGACACGGACTGTGGACAATGGGGAGACATAATGAGAGCAGGGACATCCTTGAGAGCCCTGGGACCAGCCGTGGATGTCGCCCCAATTTTTAGCTTGAAGATCTGGTGTCCTACTAGCTCTCCCTGAAGGCAGATAACTGAGGCCGCACCGTCCCCTCAGGACGGGCATGCAGGTCTTCAGGCTTAGAGGCCACTGATACTGAAGGCCGCGCTGTCCCAGCAGCTCGGGAGATCTGACAGCAGCCCGACTCTGACTGCCAATGTGGCACATGAAGGTCATGCCCCATCAGGGACCAGTCACAGGGCCATCCCCCTCAGAGGGGAGAGACCACTCCCCTTCTGCTCCCTCCCTATCAGGTGCTGACCCGAGAACACCCCCAGCGAACATCCTGAACGCAGACCCCACCGCAGTGAACCAGACTTGGACGCACTGCAAGCTGTTCTGCTTGCTTGCTTGCTTGCCTTTTCAGGGACAAGGGATGGGCTCAAGGTGAGAAGTAATAGGGACTCCTGCTCCATCCATATCAGACACTGTTCTGGTTATTTTACTTAATTACCAGCTCTCTAAATCTGCTCTTCCCATATATATGCAAACATGTTAAAAAAAGAATGCTTACAGCAATTTAGGCCCTTGTAATGCCTGGTAGAATCGAATCCAAAACGGTGACCCTCTCCAGCTAGAGAATTGTACTATGCCATCCCTCATAAATCCTGAAATGTCCTGCAAGTCAGCTAAATTCTAAATATAAGAGGCTTTCTGAAAGATGGATTATGCTGTTTAATAATCATATTACATCATTTCCTTATTATACTTTCATCCACAATATGAAAACCCAAATATTGAAAATGTCCCCCAAAAAGGAAAATGTCCCACTGTCTTTTACTGTATTTGGATAAAGGTTTTGAATTATTAAAGATATGTCTAACATTTGGGTTAAAGGATTTAAACTTTAGGGAAACATAAACAACCAAGTGAACTTGGAATCGGGGAGGGAGAGAAAGAGAAGACTGAGGAGAGGACAGGAGGGAAGGGCAGGCAAGACTCCTGTCAGGTCTGCGGAGAGGGGCAGAGAAGTGTGAAAAATCACAATCCCACTCTTTACTCTCTAGTTACACCTGCCTTGTGGCTATCTCAGTTTGTTTTTTTTTGCCTAGTGTAAAAGCCAGCCACTTCAGAATCACTGTGTCCTACGTGATCTTTATGGAAATGATGAAAAGGATTTATCCCTGACAACAGTTATTTTCAAATATTTTATAAAAAGAGATGTATCAGATACTCTACTGAAAACAAACCAAATTAGAAGAAACCAAACATCTGTCATTTAAATAAAGTTTTTCCAAGCACTGGAAGATTAAAAGAAAAATAAATAAATATATATATACTTTATTTATATATATATATATATATATATATACATATATATATAATATGGCCTTCCTCAATGGCCCAGCTGGTACAGAATCTGCCTGCCAGTTCAGGAGGTTCAAGAGGCAAGAATTTGGTCCCTGGGCCAGGAAGACAGCCTGGAGAAGGAAATGGCAACCTGCTCCAGTATCCCTGCCTGGAAAATCCTATGGATAGAGGAGCCTGGCAGGCTGCAGATCTTGGGGTCTCAAAGAGTCAGACATGACTGAGTGTGCGCATACATATTTTATACACACACACACATATGTACACATACATGCACATATACATTTAGAAACAGAAACTTCGTCTAATAAGAACTACATTGCAAATTGATGGTCAGCACTACCAGGAAGTCTGAAATGGCTAAACAGCAAGCAGACTAAGAATCTGAAACACTTCTTATGGAAAAAAAATTACTTAATTTCTGTATAGTTTAAGTTTGCTTTTCAAAAAAAAAGGGAGGGCAGGAGGAATCCTCTGGGAGAATAGTCTACAAAACGGATCATGAAACAGAACTAAGTTGGGAGAACAGTATTTTGTCCACAGGAAGGCAGGTGGATTTTATTATAAGTATCATAAGAGACAGTGACCATACGTGACTGAATGAAATTCCTCTACAGATACCAGAAATTCCACATGAATAAATAATAATGACAGAAAGATACATAACAGTAAACAGAATTGAATGTGTTTTTAATAAAGACTTTGTTTTCCATTTTAGTTCAATTTTACTGAAAGCAAACTTTAATAGCCTTGGTTAACAAATGGCATATGTTATTTGACTTTCAAAGTGATTTTCCTTTGAATCACCTTGAACAATATCAAATAATCTTCAAATGACCATTCTTCTTCAGCCTAATGAAAAGGAAAGATATACACAAATATTAAGTTAGATGTTCAGAGGTTTTTATTATAAAGCCAAAAATGGAACCATATCTTCCTAACACCAATTCTAAAGTTCAACTTCCCATCTTTTCTTAATGCTATTCTAAGATTTATCAAGAACAATGTACACATTTTCAACTATATCACCAAGAAAAGCAAAACTAAGTGCAGCAATTCTTATAAATCAGAAGAGATGCTCATGGAAATGGAACAGACAGGGAAGGTGTTCTTGAGAGCAGTTGCCATTCATAAAGCAATGAACAGATGGATACCATATTCCACTGTGCTCCTCACCTAAGGAGACCACAGGAGTTTTAGGTCAGATTTATGTGAACACCGAAGGAGAAGGCAATGGCACCCCGCTCCAGTACTCTTGCCTGGAAAATCCCATGGACAGAGGAGCCTGGTAGGGTCTCAAAGAATCAGACACAACTAAGCAACTTCACTTTCACTTCTTACTTTCATGCATTGGAGAAGGAAATGGCAACCCACTCCAGTATTCTTGCCTAGAGAATCCCAGGGACGGGGGAGCCTGGTGGGCTGCCATCTATGGGGTCGCACAGAGTCGGACACGACTGAAGCGACTTAGCAGCAGCAGCAGCCAGCAGCATATGAACACCAAATAAGGAGTCATTGAGATTTATATTTGCCATAAAATCTTGACATAGTGTTACTTTTAAGTCTTTAAACTATTTTGAAAGATTTCTTCATTAAAAGGCATTTAACAGTTTTAGATTTAATACGGTCACTAACTTCTTGAGAATTTTTGGACTGTGAAAAAGAGAAGTTAATCAACCTTTCAAAAACTATAAACAACATACATTTTTACATATTTCAAGGTTTTAATATCATTATTAATTTCCCCAGAAGCACCAATTGGATTTGCCTTTAAAATAATTATTAATGGTTATGTTGAGTAAAATTTCTAAGTCACATTTTCTCCTTCTCTTAAAAAAAAAAAAAAAAAAAAAACAAAGTGAAAAATAAAAAGTTTAAACAACACTAGTACTGAAAGGAAAAGTGAAAGTCGTTCAGTTGTGTTTGACTCTTTGCAACCCCATGGACTATACTAGTACAGAAATATACTTGTAAATGATGAATCATTCATCAAAACTTGAAAAATGAGTAGCCTTATTTTCACTCATTTATAGGTCAACACGTAAAAGTAAATATTGGCTCTAATAGGTTAAGCACGACTGTATGTTAGAAGCAAATATTAAAATATGAATATAGAAATAGGACCAAATCACTGTAATACTTAACAGTCTCAACTAACCATTTAGAGAAATACTCAGCAATGGGAACACAATGAGTAACATTTGCAATTTTAAATTTTCTAAAATTACAAGTAAAAAGGTAAAAAGAAATGTGAAATCAATTTAAATAATACATCTTATTTAAATAAGTATTGTTTATGATCATTTCAATATGTAATCAATATAAAAATATAATTACTAAGATATTTTACACTTGCTTTTCATATTAATTCTTTGCAACCTGGCATGCATTCTCCCCTTATGGCAGGCAGTGTGCTGGAGTGGACAACACTGGCTTGTGTGTGGGAGCTGTGCACATCTCTTCCCAAGTAAGGGTTTGAACATCACGTTGATAATGTGTCCAGTAGGAGTATTCACACAACAAAAATCAGCAAGTGACACAAGTCAAGGTCTTTTTCTTTTCCCAGGAGAGCTGGTCCCTGAACTCACCACTGCCCTCAGCACCTCTCAGTGTGGATCATCCACACGTCAAGCGCTGAACCGTCACTGCATGCAGCTGTGCCTGCAATTGGAGAGCCCAGATCAAGCATGCACAGACAGTCAGGCTTTCCGAGTTAGCAACCTGGAATATTTCAAATGTCCAGTTTTCTAGAAATTATTATAAAGTTTGGAAAGAAACAAGTAGGCAGGGTCCATTCACAGGAGAAATGAATACAAACTGTCCCCCTGGAAGCACAGGCATTGGATTCATCTGACAAAGACTTGACATCAGCTGTCTTGGGGGTGAAGTCGCTCAGTCGTGTCCGACTCTTTGCGACCCCATGGACTATAGCCCACCAGGCTCCTCCATCCATGGAGTTTTCTAGGCAAGAGTACTGGAGTGGGTTGCCATTTCCTTCTTTTGGTCAACCACCAAAAAAAAATACACATTCTTCTCAAGTGCACAGGGACCATTCTCCAGGATAGACCATCTGTTAGGTGGCCAAACAAGACTTAATAGTTTTAAAAATACTGAAATTATAGAAAACATCTTCTGTGATCAAAGTGGGGTGAAATTAATTACACAAAGAAAACTGGAAAATTTTAAATATGTAAAAATTAAACACATTCATAACCAATGGGTCAAGGAATGAAGAAAATCATAAGGGTAATTGGAAAATACTTTGAAACACATGAAAACAAAAATACAACATCCAAGCCTTATACAGAATGTAGAGAAAGCAATGCTCATGGGGAAATCTTCAGCTGTACACACTACAATAAAAAAGAAGAAAAAGCTCAAATCAATAACCTACCAGAAAAAGAGCAAACTAAACCCAAAACCAACAAAAAGAAGGAAATAAAAATTAGAATTAAACAAAATAGAGAAGAGAAATACAATAGAGAAAATTAAAAAACAACTTGTTACTTTGAAAGGATCAATAAAATTTGACAAAGACTGAATAAGGAAAAAAAAAAATGAGACAAGACACCAAGACTAAAATCAGCAATGAAAGAGGGGACATTACTAATGACCTCACTGAAAGAGATCATAAGGGAATACTACAAACAACTTCATACCAATAAATTAGGTAGCCTCGATAAAATGGACAAATTGCTAGAAACACACAAATTACCAAACCTGACCTAAGAAGACAGAAAATCTGAACAAACCTATAATAGTCAAAGAGATTGAGTGTTTAAAAAGTTCCCAACAAAGAGAGCCCAAGACTAGCGACTTCACTTTCATTTTTCACTTTCATGCATTGGAGAAGGAAATGGCAACCCACTCCAGTGTTCTTGCCTGGAGAATCCCAGGGATGGGGGAGCCTGGTGGGCTGCCGTCTATGGGGTTGCACAGAGTCGGACATGACTGAAGTGACTTAGTAGCAGCAGCAGATGGCTATCAAACATTTAAAGAGTACGAATGGATGGCATCACCAACTCGATGGACGTGAGTTAGAGTGAACTCCAGGAGTTGGTGATGGACAGGGAGGCCTAGCGTGCTGCAATTCATGGGGTCGCAAAGAGTCAGACATGACTGAGTGACTTAACTGAACTGAATGCTTCGCAAGTGAGTGAATGAAAGCTGCTCAGTCATGTCCGACTCTCTGCGATCCCATGGACTGTAGCCCACCAGGCTCCTCTGCCCATGGGATTCTCCAGGCAAGGATACTAGAGTGGGTTGCCATTTCCTTCCCCAGGGATCTTCCCAACCCAGGGACTGAATCCAGGTCTTGCATACCTCAAGTAAATTCTTTACTGTCTGAGCCACCAGGAAAGCCCAATTGTCTCAAGTCCTTCTCCAAAAAGGAGTCAACACTTTCTAACTCAACTCAAGAGGCCAGCTATTACCCTGACAGCAAAGTCAAAGAAAGATATCATTAAGAAAATTACAGACCAATAAACCTTATGAATCCAAGATACAAAATATCTAGCAAACCAAATCTAGCAGCACATTAAAAGTATTATAAACCATGTCCAAGCAGGATTTATCCCCCTGATGCCAGGGTGGCTCACAGATGAAAACTGATCAATGTGTAAACCACAGACAAAAACCACACCGTCACTTCAGATGCTGAAAAGGCTTCTGAAAATATCCAACACACTTTCATGTTTAAACACACACACAGAATAGAAAGGAACTTCCTTAACATAATGAACGGCATCTATGGAAAACCTATGGCTAGTATCATATTCACGGTGAAAGACGAAGTCTTAGCCCTGAGATCAAGAATAAGCAAGACAAGGCTGCCTGCTTTCACCGCTGCTATTCAAAAACACACTGAAGTCCGAGTCAGAGCAAATAGGCAAGAAATAAAAGGCATTCAAATGCAGATGAAAAAGGCAAAACTATAATATATATCCACAGATGACATGATCTCATATACAGAAAAATCCTAAAAAATCCGTTAAAAAAACTATTAGAGCAATAAACTACGCAAAATTGCTGGATACAAGAACATTTCTTTGTAGAAACCACTTGTAGTTCTAACACTAGCAATCAACTATCAAAAAAGGACACAAAGTAAAAGTTCCATTTACAACAAAGAATAAAATGACTAAGACCAGGAGACGAAAGACAGGTATGCTGAAAACTGCAAAACACTGCTGAAAGAAATTAAAGACCTAAACAAACAAAAAAAAAAAAAAATCCCTTGTCCACAGATAAAAACATAATATTGAGAGGATATCGATACTACCCAAAGCAAACTACAGATTCAGTGGAATCCCTATGAAAGTTCTAATGGCCTTTTCTGCAGAAATGAAAAAGCCAGTCCTTAAATTCACATGGAATTGCAATGGACTCCAAACAGTCAAAACAATATTGAAAAAGATGAAGTTGGAAAATTCAAACCTCCTGATTCAAAATCTACTACAATTTTAGTAATCAAAAAAAGTGTTATATGGCAAAAAGACAAACATACTGACCAACACTATAGAATCTTTGGGAACCTTGATTGTACAGAGTATTGAAATAAAGCCATATAATTACATCCCATGAAATTTTAACAAGGGTCTTAAGATGATTACGATGGGAAAAATGGTCTTTTCAGTAAATGATGCTGGGACAACTGGCCATCTACATGGAAAAGAATGAAGATGGACTTCTGTATATCACATCATATACAAAAATTAACTCAAAGTGGACTGATGACTTAAATATGAGTTAAAACTTTAAGACTCCTACAATACATGTGTCCATTTTCAATAACTTTGAATTTGGCAATGGACTTTCAAATATGACAGTAAACTGTAAATAACAACAACAACAAAAACATACTGGATTTCATCAAAATTAAAAACTTTTGTCCCTCAAGTGAAGTGAAAGTCACTCAGTTGTGTCCGACTCTTTGCAAACCCATGGACTATACAGTCTATGGAATTCTCCAGGCCAGAATACTGAAGTGGGTAGCCTTTCTCTTCTCCAGGGGATCTTCCCAACCCAGGGATTGAATTTGCATTGCAGGCGGATTCCTTACCAGGTGGGCCACAAGGGAAGCCCAAAGGACACTATCAAAAAAGTACTGATAAGACAACCTCAGAATGGGAGGAAAAAATTGCTGTTATAGACTCAATGTTTGTGCCCCTCACCCCTCACCAAAGTTTGTATGCTGAAATCCTAAGCCCCAGTGCAATGGAATGAGGAGGTAGGGCCTTTGGGAGGTGCTCAGTGCTTTGTAAGAGAGACCCCAGAGAGCTCTTGCCACCTTCTGCCTCGTGAGAACACAGCGAGAAGACGAAGACAGCCATCCATGAGTCAGGAGGCGGGGCCTCTCCAGGCACTGAATCTACCAGGGCCTTGACCTTGGACTTCTCAGCCTCCAGAACCATGAGGGTAGAAGTCATCCACCCTACAATAACTTGTTACAGCAGCTCACACAGACCTAAAAAATCAAATATCATCTGATAAGAGCCTAGTATCCAAAATATATAAAGAACACTTAAACTCAATAATAAAAAGACATCCCAATTCAAAATGGGCAAAAGATTGGTACAGACATTTCTCCAAAGAAGACAGAGAAGCCATCAAGCACAAGAGATGCTCAGCATCACTAGTCATCAGAGTAAATGTAGGTCAAATCCCCGACAAGGTACCACTTCACAAGGTGTTAGGGGCTGAACTGTCTTCCTTCAAAAAGCTAATCCCTCCTGCCTCAGAACAGGATCCTATTTGAAGAAAAGGTCTTTACAGAGGAAATGAAACTAAAATAGGTCATCAGGGTCAGTCTGAATCCAACCCGATTGGTGTCCTTATAAAAAAAGGAAACAAAGAATACACAGAGGGAAGATGTGATGTGAAGACACACAGGGAAAATGTCCCATGAAAAGGAAGAGACTAGGGTGATGCATCTACAGAGCCAGAGATGTCAGGCTCAGATGGTTATAACTGACAAAAGGGGGCAGGGTGACAGGTGTTGGCAAGGAAGTGGAGAACTCAGAACCCCGCACAGCACAGCTGGTGGGATGTGAAACTGTATTGCTGCAGTGGAAAACGGCCTGGTAGCTCCCCAAGAGGTTAAACACAGAATTATCCTATAACCCAGCAATGCCACTTTAAGGTGTACACCCGGAAGAACTGAAAGCAGGCACTCAGACAAATACTTGTATGTGAACGCCCACAGCGATGCTATCAGACTATACAGCCAAAAGGGGAAACAACTTACTGTCCATTGAGGGGTGAACGGATACACACACACTGGAATATTATTCTGCCACAAAGAGGGATGAGGTACTGGCAGACGCTACAAGGAGGAACTTTGAAAACATGCTCAGCGAAAGAAGGCAAACACAGAAGGCCCCTGTTGTGTGACTCCATTCACAGGCGGCCCTGGCACGGACACACCCGTGGAGCTGGCTGGCTGCCAGGCGGGGAGGGCTGCCACCAGGGACCGGGCTTCACCGGGTGACAAGCTGGCTGGTGCTGGCTGCACAACACTACGAATGTGCAAAACGTACTGAATCGTACGCCTTTAAATGGTTTATTTCATATCATGTGAATTTTATCTCAATAAGAAGAAAAGTAACTAGGACTTCTGAAACCCTGTTTCCACCTGTAAGTGGAATTATTCTCATCTTTATTTCATATTATTTGCCAGGGTTTAAATAATTTATTAAACACATTCCTAAATTTAGGTACATAAAAATCATTATTCACCTCACAATAAAGGCTTTCCCTGAAAGAAACCAAAAAGAATTTCAACTGAATTTAAAGTAAAAAGAAAAACAAGCAAGTCGTGCAGAGCAGGCCAAAATATAAAACCAGAGAAGAGGTCCTGTGTCCAGTGACAGAACAAGCACATCACTTATTTCTGCATAATAAGAGAGAAAAAACACTAAAGGGTACAAGCATTCACAGACTGCAATAAAAGGTATTAACTCTACCTTGACATATATTACAAAGAACTACCACCTTTAAGTTATCGTGTATGCAGCAATTACCGTTCTTTATTAAATTCTATGAGAATTAATGATATGCATGCATGACTCAGCATAGTAAAAAGAAAACTTTACAACTTGAAAAGGATACAGCACACTGTTCCAAGTGCCTGTGAAAAAATTACAATGTGAAAATTTCATGTGTATCTTTTCACAATAGAAAAAAAACTCTTCAGAGAAATGAAACTATTTAAGATCAATTAAAGATTTTATTCTTAATATTTTGAATGCAGATTCTTCTTAAATTTCTGTATCATACTATAAAATATTACCATTTCATTATAAAACTATAATTTTTTATACAAGAGGTGAAGGCAAAATGAAAACTAAAAACGAAAACTCAAGACATCTAAATTTGGCAGGAACTACTGATAGGGATGGTTAACTGAACAAACCAGCAAAGCACTGGCAGGATTATTACCTCACTGGAAATTCTTAAAAGAAACTGAGCTTAAAATGCATACCAGTATTTCAAGAAGAAGAATGGACGGTGTGGGCAAAAAATTGGCCAATATAGCTTATAAACATACGTATTCATTTGGTCACCAGCGTGGACAGCTCAGAGAGAATTTTCCAGGGTTCCAAACCCCTGAACGTTTTACAAGCAGAGAAAACAATGGCCTTTGCCTCAGGTGTTTCAAGGGTGTTCCTGTAACCGACAGCTTAGAAGACACAGAACGTTCCTGGAGCCATGCTCACTGCCTGGGGGAGGCCTCAGAGCCCCACTCCGACAGAACCCCGCACAGGCAGCAGAGCCTGCCTTTCTCAGCCCGCTCAGTGGGAACTGGGGCTCAGTGGGCGGACACAAGAGAAGGGCAATGAACTGCAAATGCTACTGTCACCTTTCTCCCATCATCTACGAAACTGAAGCAGCTAGTTTCTTCATTAGCAAAGAGAACAAAACTTCAGACCAGTCACCACTTTTAACAGGGGCCAGACACTACAGTGCTGGGAGGATAGGGGGTAGAGGCTGAAACCCTCACAACCAAAGATAACAGGTCGGCTCTCACTACTGCTATTAGCACCTTCCCGTCAGGCACATGACCACTTAATTTAAACTTCATAAATAACACTAGACTGTTCTGTTTAACCATAAGCGACTGCTTATGAGAGTGAAAATAAATGTTTTAAGTATACAGTGTGGCTAATTATTAATATCAAAAGCTCCCACCACAAGCTTCTTCCCTGACTGGTCTATTCTCAAGATGCAGTTCCTTTAACCATTTCCACTTTGGGGCCATACAGATTGTTGCCTATATAATTCTAAGTTACATGCTGATACTTTGGGTTCTTTATTTATTAACTTAATCTATAGAAATCCTGCCATGAAAGATGGTTATTTGGCTCTTTATGTTACTTGGACTTCCCTGGTGGCTCAGATGGTAAAGTGTCTGCCTACAATGCAGAAGACCCAGGTTCAATCCCTGGGTCGGGAAGATCTCCTGGAGAAGGTAATGGCAACCCACTCCAGTATTCTTGCCTGGAAAATCCCATAGACGGAGGAACCTGGCGGGCTACAGTCCATGGGGTTGCAAAGAGTTGGACACAACTGAGCAACTTCACTTTTCTTTCATGCTACTATCTACCCATTCTCTCTTTCTTTCCATTAAAAAAATTAAGGTATACATTTTCATGCAGTAAAATATACCCCCCTTTAGTGTATAGTTTAATTTGGACAAACTCAGTCATGACATCACGTCCACAGTCAGACAAAACATCTCCATCATTCAGTCAACCCCCGACCCTTTGTAACCAATACCTCCTCCATTCCCAACAATCACTCTGCTTTCTGTACATAGAAGGAATCATATCTGATGTCTCAACTAGCATGGTGCCGCCTGCTGGACATACCAGAAGTTTGTCACTTTTTTATTGCTGAGTAATATTCCACTGTGTGACTACAGGCAATGCAATATTAGAGATATTGTGGGTTCGGTTCCAGACCACTACATTAAAGCGAGTACTGAAACAGAGTGAGCCACAAATTTTTTGGTTTCCTAGTGTGTAACAGCAATATGTCTTAAGGAAACGTTATGTATATTTTAAAAAATATTTTAATTGTTTCTTTTTTTTTGGCTGTGCTGGGTCTTCCTTGCAGTACCTGGGCTTTCTGAAGTTGTGGCATGAAGGCTTCTCACTGCACTGGCTTCTTCTTGTTGCAGAGCATGAGCTCTGTAGCACGGGATTAGTGGTTGTGCATGGGCTCAGTCACCCCGTGGTATGTGGAATCTTCTAGGACCATGGATCAAACCTGTCCCCTCATGGGCAGGTAGACTCCTAACCACTGAACCACCAGGGACCTCCCAATGTTCATATCTCAATTTAAAAATCCTTTACTACAAAATAACACTAACCATCATCTGAGCTTTCAGCCTGTCATAATCTTTTTGCTGCAGGAGGGTCTTGCCTCAGTGTTAATGGCTGATGACTGATCAAGGTGGTGGTTGCTGAAAGCTGGGGGCAATTTCTAAAAATAAGACAATGAAACTTGCAATGTTAACTAATTCTTCCTTTTGCAAATGATTTCTCTGCAGGACACAATGCTGTATGATGGTATTGTACCCACAGGAGAGCTTCTTTCAAAATTGGAGTCAGTCTCCTCCAATCCTGCTGCTGCTTTATAAAATAAGATTACAGAATATTCTAAATCCTTTGTTGTCATTTCAGTAGTCTTCATAGAATCTTTACCAGGATTACATTTAATCTCAAAAAAACACTTTGTTGATTCATAAGAAACAACTCATTCATTCAAGATTTACACTAAGATTATAGCAATTCAGTCACACCTCTGAGCTCTACTTCTAATTCCAGTTCTTGCTACATTCACCGCATCTGCAATTACTTCCTCCAGTGATGTCTTGAACCCCTCAGTCATCCACAAAAGTTGCAATCAACATCTTCCAAACTCCTGTTAATGTTAATATTTTGACCTCTTCCCATGAATCATAAACATTCTTAATGGTATCTAGGATGGCGAATCCTTTCCAGAAGGTTTTCAATTGACTTTGCCCAGATCCTATACAGTTATAACCTTACAAAACATTTCTTAAATAATAAGACTTGGAAGTTGAAATTATTCCTTGACCAATGGGTTGCAGAGTGGGCACTGTGTTAGCAGGCAGGAAAACAACATAAATGTTGTACGTCTCCATCGGAATTCTTGAGTGTCCAAGTGGATGTTCAATGAGCAGTTATAATTTGAAAGGTTATCTTTTTTCCTCAGCAGTAGGTCTCAACAGTGGGCTTAAAATATTCAGTAAACCATGCTGTAAACAGATGTTCTGTCATCTAGACTGTTCTGTTCCATTTACAGAGCACAGGCAGAGTTGTTGCTGTCCAGTCACTAAGTCGTGTCCAACTCTTTGCAACCCCACAGATTGTAACCCACCAGGCTCCCATCCATGGGATCTCCCAGGCAAGAATACAGGAGTGGGTTGCCATTTCCTTCTCCAAGGGATCTTCCCAACCCAGTGATCAAACTTGCATCTCCTCCTTGGCAAGTGAATTCTTTACTACTGAGCCACCTGGGAAGCCCTTGGTGGTAAAGAATCTGCCTGTCAATGCAGGAGACACAGGAGACTCGGGTTCAGTCTCTTGGTCAGAAAAATACCCTAGAGGAAGAAATGGTAACCATTCCAGTATTCTTGCCAGGAAAATCCCATGGACAAAGGAGCCGGGTGGGGTATAGTCCATGGGGTTGCAAAGAGTCGGACACGACTGAGCACGCATGCATGCACGCCCAAGCTCCAACTTAAAGACCAGCTGCGTCAGCAGCTGAGAGTCAGCCTGTCCTTTGAAGCTTGGAAGCCAGGCATGTCAGACTTCTCCCTCCCAGCTATGAAAATCCTAGATGGCATCTTCTGCTTGGTGGCTACACTGTGGTCTAGTAAAGCCACCTTCATGAATTATTTTAGCTAGATCTTCTGGAGAACTTGCTGCAGCTCCTACATCAGCATTTGCTGCTTACCTCACATTTTTAAGTTATGGAGACGGCTTCTTTCCTTAAACCGTATGAACGAACCTCTGCTGGCTTCAGACTTTTCTTCTGCAGCTTCCTTACCTCTCTCAGCCTTCACAGAATTGAAGGGAGTTAGGTCCTTGCTCTATATTAAGCTTTGGCTTAAGAGAATGTTTCCCTTGTGGCTCAGCTGGTAAATAATCTGCCTGCAATGCAGGACAGCTGGGTTCAATCCCTGGGTTGGGAAAATCCCCTGGAGAAGGGAAAGGCTACTCACTCCAGTATTCCGGCCTAGAGAATCCCAGGCACTATATAGTCCATGGGGTCACAAAGAGTTGGACACAACTGAACAACTTTCACTTTCATTTCACTAAGGGAATACTATGGTTGGTTTGATCTTCTATCCAGAGACTGAAAGTCTCACCATACCAACAATAAGGTCTTTCTTATTATTCAGGTGTTCATTGGAGGAGCACTTCAATTTCCTTTAAGAACTTTTCCTTTGCTTTCATAGCCTGGCTAACTGTTTGGTACAAGAGGCCTAGCTTTCAGCCTGTCTTGGTTTTTGACATGGTTTCCTCACTGAGCTTGATCTTTTGATTTTAAGTGAGAGATATATAACTCTTCCTTTTACTTGAACACTTGGAGGCCACTGTAGAGTTATTAATTGGCCCAACTGCAATATTATTGTGTTTCAGAGAGAAGGGAGGCCCAAGGAAAGGGAGAAAGATAAGGGACTGGCGTGTTAGTGGTGCAGTCAGAACACACCCAACATCCACTGACTGTCACCTTATATGGGTGCAGTCTACAGTGCTGCCCCTCAACATTACAACAGTAACATAGGTCATAGCTCATAGGTCGCCATAACAGCTCATAGGTCGCCATAACAAATAATGAAAACGTTTGAAATATTGCAAGAACTACCAAAAGCTGACACAGAGATATGAACTGAGCAAATGCTATTGGAAAAATAGTGCTGACAGACTTGCTTGCCACAAACCTTCATTTTGAAAGAAAACACACTATCTGTGAAGCACAAAAAAGTAAAGCACAAGAAAATGAGGTATAACATATTTGTTTATTCAATCACATATGAAGAACACTGGGCTGTTTCTAGTTTTGGGGAATTAGAATAAACCTCTCTAAACACGCACAGCTTTCTGGGTGGACTTAGGCTTCTATTTCAATGGTATAATTATCTAGAAGTGCTATGACTAAGTCAAACAGTATGCACAAACTTAACTTTATAAGAAACTGCCAGCTGCCTTCACAATGGCTTTACCATGCAGAACCCCAGTCTACAGGTATCAGACTTCCAGTCATTCTGCATTCTGACCAACACTTGGTACTGTCAGGGTTGTTTTTTTTTTTTTTAATAATTAGACCAATTCAAATTGACATATAGTTTTAAAATCACATTTCCCTAATATCAAATGATAAACACTTTTTTCAAGCATTTACTTATTATTCAAATATTTGGTGAAATGTCTGCTCAAACGTTTTACTTACTTAAAAAACTATTTTCCTATTATTGAGCTTTGAGAGGTCTTTATATCTTTTAATTCTGAAGACAAGGACTTTATGACAGATGTGATTTGCAAATATTTTTCTTTCAGTCTTCGCTATTTTATCATTCTCTTAACAATATTTGTGCAGGACAAAAGTTTTAATTTTCATAAAGTCTAATTTACCAACATTTTCTTTCATTGAACATATCAAGTGCAAGATTATTCAGATTTTCTTGTTTTCTCCTGGAAAGTTGACATTTAGATCTATGATCCACTTTTAATTAAGTTTTTCAAAAGTGTGGGGTAGGTATCTGGGTTCTTTTGGGGCAACAGCAGAGGTGGTGGGGGATATGGACTAGAGCTAGTACAGTTGTTCTAGAACTACCTGTTGAAAAAATTACCTTTTCCTGTTGTCATCTCCCTAGAACCACACTGTTTTGGTGTGGTTAGAGCTACAGCAGCTCAACATTAAGCCCTGAAACCAGGCAGTGTGTGCCTCCAACTCTGTTCTTTGACTGTTTTCATCAGTGTCTCAGCATAAAGATCTTGCACGTATTTTATAAATAAATTCATTTAAAAACATTTATGTCTTTTTGATATGACTGCATATGATAAAACTTTTTACATTCTGGTGGGTTCTTTGAGATTTTTTTTCATAGATAATCACATTCAGAATAGAGGAAGGTTTTCTTTCTCCCCTTCTAATCTGCCTTTGATTTCTTTTTCTTGTCTTCTTATAATGGTTACAGTCAGAGAACACTGTCTGATTTCAATTCATTTAAATTTGTAATGAGCTTTTTAAGACCCAGAATGTGACCTAACTGGGTGAGTCTCCTCACCTGCTGTGGGATGGCATGTCTACAGATGTCAGTGTGGCTCAAGGCATCTACACCCCTACTCATTCTCTGTCTGCCCACGTCAGTCATTCCTGAAAGAGCAATGCTCAAGTCTCCAGATGTCACTTGTGCATCTGTCCAGTTCTCTACTCAGGTCTCTCTCTTCTTACTTCGTGTGTTTTTAAGCTATGCCGTTGTGGTATGAACACTCAGGATTCTGGTGTCTTGTTGGTGACCTGACTTCCATGCTTTTCTCTTCTGGGGAGGGCTGAGGAACAAATGCAGGACTACCTATCATCTTTGGCTTTATTGTGTTGTTCAATTCTGGTCTTCCTAAGCTGGATACCAAGATCATTCAAAAAGGATGATAAAATGTGATCCTATAAATATGCTTTTATGCAAGTAGGTGATGCCAGTTAAATCACAATGATCTCTCCTCTGACCAATAAAATTCTGATTATTTTAATAATAATATTATAAAACTTAGCAGAAGATACAAGTACTTCTTAATGTTGATGGTATCTTTTTCAAATAGTTATTCTTTGAAATAAAAATAGCTCTGAGTTTTACCTTAAATGCATTTAAATGATATTTTTCTTGACTTTCTTTTAATATTTTAACATATACTTGGAGTTTTTAAGATCTAATTTCCTCTTATGCCAAGCTGCAACTAAGTATCCATCCAAATGTTTTACGTGATTTTTCATCCATCAACTTTATTCCTTTTAGAACACAGCCCTAAGCTGCTTTACTCTATTGAGAACCACTCAATAAAGCCATTATATAACAGTACAACATTATCTACAGCCCGCCCACATGCCCTGTGCATCTTGAAAAAGGTTACAAAGCGGGTCCAAAGGATCATGCTTCAACTAACTAAGGGATCTACTTGCAAACTAAATGGAGGAATGCAATGGAGTCAGAGCTAAGAATGTACAAACATGTGCTCGCTTTGACAGCACATATACTAAAATGGGAACGATACAGAGAATATTAGCATGGCCCCTGCATAAGAACGACACACAAATTCTTGAAGCACTACGTATCTTTTTCAAAAAAAGAGAATGTACAAACATAGTCACTCCTGTTAAATAAAAGCATCACTCTTTTCAATAAACATCTTAATAGCCTATATTTTTTTAAAAGTGATTGTTCATGAAGTACCCATCAGCAGACAAATGGATAATGAAGATGCGGTACATATATACAATGTAACGTTATGCAGCCATAAAAAAGAATGAAATATTGTCCTTAATATGGATAGACCTAGAGATTATCATACCTAATAAATCAGACAGAGAGAGACAAATACTGTATGATTTCACCTGTATGTGGAATCTAAAAAACAAAACGAACAATATAAATAAACAGAGTCAAAGATACAAAGAAAAACAGATGTTTACTAAAATGGAGGAGGTGAAATATTGAAACAGAAATAGCGAATCACTATGTTGTATACCAGGGACTAACATGGTGTGAAGGTCACTTTGAAAACCAACTAACCAACCATGGGAAAAAGGATCAGATTTGTGATTTTCAGAGACGGGGTTGTGGGAAGGGGAACTGGACGAAGGCAATCAAAAGGCAGGAACTTCCAGTTGTAAGAAAAATAATTACTAAGGATATAATGTACAACATGATAAATATACATTATATATGAAAGTAAAGAGAGTAAGCTCTAAGAGTTTTCATAACAAGGAAACAACACTTTTTTCTATTTCTTTACTTTGTATGTATATGATGACATACGTTTGCTAATTTTACGGTGGTCATCACTTCACAGCATCTATACATCACAGCACTGTGCTGCGCCTTACACAGTGCTGTATGTCACTCTTGTCTCAAGAACACTGGACGAAAAAAAGACCACAGGCATGTACAGCGTGGTCATGATGTAACAGAGAAAAGCTAATACTGCTTGGTTAGAGAGGGGCTGTCTTTGCTTCCGTCTTTATCAAGCCCAGCCTCTCTGACGGGTTCTTTTCCTACAAACAGGCTCAGGTCCCCAGTAGCCCCAAACATGCAGGCAAACCACCCAAGAGGCTCATGCTGACAGAGCCAACACTTTCTGTGAGGTGTGCTCGCTGCCTGCGAGTCCAAGCCGCTGCCTCACTCACTCCTCAGTGTGTCTGTGGTCTTGCTCTGCTTTCCCTGAAATGTTGACGCCTCTCACCGAATCCAGCTGCCTCTCCTCAGGCCTAATCCCAGACAGTCTCTCCACTACAAAGGACTCTGTCTCTCCACTACGAAGGACTATACCCTCCTCTCACAGTTCTCTGCTGACTTTTGTAGCCAGCACTTCCTAATGCATTTCTTCCCTTTTCCCCCATTTCTGCTCTGTCCTCTCTGATTCTACTTCCTTCCACTATCTGACAAAGGGAAGTGTGAGCCAAGATTGCATCCTGAGTCCTGGCTTTGACTCCCTCGCCCTCTCTCATTATCTGCTCCCCTCTCCCAGAGAAAACTCATGACAATCAGCTCTAAAGCAGAATGGGGTTGAGAAAACATCATGGAGTCAGAGGCCTGGCTTCCATCTCTGGTACCAATGACTCCAGAGCTATGTGCCCATATTACACTCCCTACCCCAACTCCACAAAAGAAGCACTCTCCTCTAATGTTCATTCCAATCAAATTGATTGTTAGATCTACAATTCTAACCCAAAAGAACACCAGATTTCCAGCTGGCACTTCTCTAACACACTACAAATCTGTCATTTAACTGTCCCAGCTCCAAACCTAATCTCTCAAACCAACAAAAACTCCTTTCAAGTGACCCATTAATGTTGATATACTGGTGCTACCAATACTTTAAGCTTGAAATGCTAGCAATCCTATACACTTATTGCCTTTTATTCACACTTTCTCTCTTCCTAGCCACCTCCCATACACTCATGGTCTAATTCACAGAGCATCCCTTCCAAGAAGTGATCCTCAGCCTCCCAATCTGATTACCGACTCCTGTATGCAGAAGAACCAAGACACTCTATGTGTGCCTCTCTCTTAAGACTTAGGTTTTATAGGAACATGGGTTTATCCAATTCTTCTTAGCATCTGCAAATAGTTGGGCACCTTGGACACTGCCTTTTCCAGAGGATGGAAAAACCAAGATACGAATTCAATTGATTAAACTCAATATAAACTCTGGACACAGTAGAAACAAAATTTTCTAAAATAATTATTTTTTTCAAGAAAAACTGATATATAATGAATTAGATGTTCTGGCTCTAAAATAGTGTTCTTCTTAAGCTAAGAAAGCAGAAACTCCTTTTAAATGCCTTAAAATCCCAAGCCAACTTCACAGAGAGAGCGCATGTCTGCAAGCTCACAGGTTTTTTTAAAGCTTATTTATTAAAAGACACACTCTTAAACATTTACGGTTCCCTTCGAGCATTTCTTTTTTTACCTAAGTGGTTTCCAAGACAAAGCATCTGATGAACCGTTGGACCTGATGAACTATCCTCCTAAGTGTGGATATGATTAGTAAATCAGAACACACAGGCTGCACACACTGCTCTACATTCTGCTTCAACCTCCAGCAGCACAGTCTCCAAAACGCAACACAATGTCATTCATTTTCAGCTTCATTAATAAGCTTCAATGCATTCCTCTAAAATCTTATTTTCTAAAATGCCCCCCATTGAGATAGTAAAGCAAATAGAGAGAGGGGGGAAAAAAAGGGGGGTTGCAGCTTTATTACACAAAAATGTTGCCTAGCAGAGAAAAGAACTAGAATGTCCAAGGAGTCTAAACCAGAGAAGCCAAAGCTTTGGCTTCCTTCACTTAGAAGAGGGGCTGTCCAATGTGAGGCCAAGCAGGCAGTACACAGCGTCCCTGCTGGAATATGACATGAAACCCAGGGCCTGTCCACTGTCTAGTTGTTGAGACTGCGGGGAGGGTCCGACCTACCTGGCTGATCCCTGCGGGAGGGATCTTGTAGGCCTGCAGTTTCTGCCTCAGCAGCTCGGGGTCGCTGTGTCGGAACGGGCACCCTGGAAATGACAAGCAGCACAACAGCAGGTTATCCACCCAGACTCAACACAACACCACGCTCGAGAGACTCCTGAGCACCCCCAACTGTCCAACAGCCTATAAATAAAAGGGTTAACTACCCATGGGTGCAGCTGCTTTCCTCTCTTCATCTAAGTGACAGCTAAGCTGTGCGTTATCAGGGCACTACAGGCTTGAGAGTGACACAAAGCTTTCAGCATTCTCAGGAGAGGCCACCCACTCACGAGGAAGGGGAACAGCTTTAATCATGCTACTTGCTAACAACCTGACATAATCACCAAGTAGCTATGAAGCATTTTACCTAAAAATTTCATTCAATCTTTCAATCGCACTTTTTTTTTCTAGTTTACAAAAATACATAAAAGCATAAAGGAAGATAAACGGCATAAACAAAAAGAAAAAATGTGAAAACTCTAGGAAATATAAAAATCTCACATCATTTACAGATGTTAATTTTATGCCTACTTCCCCACATCTAAGGTCAGGGGCAGCGGCTGAGAGGAGCTACCCCACATCCAAGGTAAGGAGCAGTGGCTGCGCATTGCTGGAGCAGCCGTGAAGAGACACCCCATGCCAAAGGTAAGAGAAACCCAAGTCAGACGGTAGGCACTGAGAGAGGCCACCAGAGGGCGGACAGACAGAAACCACAACCACAGACAACAAGCCAATATGATCACACGGACCACAGTTTGTCTAACTCAATGAAACTAGGCCACGCCATGGGGGCCACCCCAGACAGGAGGGTCATGGTGGAGAGGTCTGACAGAATGCGGTCCACTGGAGAAGGGAATGGCAAAGCACTTCAGTATTCTTGCCTCGAGAACCCCATGAACAGTATGAATACACAAAATGACAGGATACTGAAAGAGGAACTCCCCAGGTCGGTAGGTACCTGATATGCTACTGGAGATCAGTGGAGGTATAACTCCAAAAGAATGAATGGATGGAGCCAAAGCAAAAACAATACACGGGTGTGGGTGTGACTGGTGACAGAAGCAAGGTCCAATGCTGTAAAGAGCAATATTGCATAGGAACCTCGAATGTCAGGTCCATGAATCAAGGCAAATTGGAAGTAGTCAAACAGGAGATGGCAAGAGTGAATGGCAACATACTAGGAATCAGTGAACTAAAATGGACTGGAACGGGTGAATTTAACTCAGATGACCATTATATCTACTACTGTGGGCAGGAATCCCTTAAAAGAAATGGAATAGCCATCATGGTCACAAAAGAGTCCGAAATGCAGTACTTGGATGCAATCTCAAAAACGACAGAACAATCTCTGTTCGTTTCCAAGGCAAACCAGTCAATATCACGGTAATCCAAGTCTATGCCCCAACCAGTAACACTGAAGAAGCTGAAGTTGAACAGTTCTATTAAGCCCTACAAGACCTTCTAGAAATAATATGCCAAAAAGATGTCCTTTTCATTATAGGGGACTGGAATGCAAAAGTAGGAAGTCAAGAAACACCTGGAGTAACAGGCAAATTTGGCCTTGGAGTACACAATAAAGCAGGGCAAAGGCTAATAGAGTTTTGCCAAGACAACGCACTGGTCATAGCAAACACCCTCTTCCAACAACACATGAGAAGACTCTACACATGGACATCACCATGTGGTCGACACCGAAATCAGATTGATTATATTCTTTGCAGCCAAAGATGGAGAAGCTCTATACGGTCAGGAAAAACAAGACCGGGAGCTGACTGTGACTCAGATCACGAACTCCTTATTACCAAAAACAGAATGAAATTAAAGAAGGTGGAGAAAACCACTAGACCATTCAGGTATGACCTAAATCAAATCCCTTATGATTATACAGTGGAAGTGAGAAATAGATTTAAGGGACTAGATCTGATAGATAGAGTGCCTGATGAACTATGGACGGAGGTTTGTGACATTGTACAGGAGACAGGGATCAAGACCATCCCGAAGAAAAAGAAATGCAAAAAGGCAAAATGGCTATGTGAGGAGGCCTTACAAATAGCTATGAAAAGAAGGAAAATGAAAAGCAAAGGAGAAAAGGAAAGAAATACCTATTTGAATGCAGAGTTCCAAAGAATAGCAAGGAGAGATAAGAAAGCCTTCCTCTGCGATCAATGCAAAGAAATAGAGGAAAACAATAGAATGGGAAAGACTAGAGATCTCTTCAAGAAAATCAGAGATACCAAGGGAACATTTCATGCAAAGATGGGTTCAATAAGGACAGAAATGGTATGGACCTAACAGAAGCAGAAGATATTAAGAAGAGGTGGCAAGAATACACAGGAGAACCATACAAAAAAGATCTTCATGACCCGGATAACCACAATGGTGTGATCACTCACCTAGAGCCAGATATCCTAGAATATGCAGTCAAATGGGCCTTAGAAAGCATCACTACAAACAAAGCTAGTGGAGGTGATGGAACACCAGTTGAGCTATTTCAAATCCTGAAAGATGATGCTGTGAAAGTGCTGCACTCAATATGCCAGCAAATTTGGAAAACTCAGCAGTGGCCACAGGACTGGAAAAGGTCAGTTTTTATTCCACTCCCAAAGAAAGGCAATGCCAAAGAATGCTCAAAAGTGAAAGTGAACGTGAAGTTGCTCAATCGTGTCCAACTCTTTGGGACCCCTTGGACGGTAGCCCACCAGGCTCCTCCATCCATGGGATTCTCCAGGCAAGAATACTGGACCAGGGGATCTTCCCGACCCAGGGATCGAACCTGGGTCTCCCACATTGTAGGCAGATGCTTTACCGTCTGAACTACCAGGGAAGTCTGTTTTTAAGAATGCTCAAACTACTACACAATTGCACTCACCTTACATGTTAGTAAAGTAATGCTTAAAATTCTCTAAGCCAGGCTTCAGCAATACATGAACCATGAACTTCCAGATGTTCAAGATGGTTTTAGAAAAGACAGAGGAACCAGAGATCAAATTGTCAACATCCAATGGATCATTGAAAAAGCAAGAGAGTTCCAGAAAAACATCTATTTCTGCTTTATTGACTACACCAGAGCCTTTGACTGTGTGGATCACAATAAACTTTGGAAAATTCTGAAAGAGATGGGAATACCAGACCACCTGACCTGCCTCTTGAGAAACCTGTATGCAGGTCAGGAAGCAACAGTTAGAACTGGACATGGAACAACAGACTGGTCCCAAATAGGAAAAGGAGTACATCAAGGCTGTATATTGTCACCCTGCTTATTTAACTTATATGCAGAGTACATCATGAGAAACACTGCTCTGGAAGAAACACATGCTGGAATCAAGATTGCCAGGAGAAATATCAGTAACCTCAGATATGCAGACACCACCCTTATGGCAGAAATTGAACAAGAACTATAGAGCCTCTTGATGTTGAAAGAGAAGAGTGAAAAAGTTGGCTTAAAGCTCAACATTCAGAAAACTAACACCATGGTGTCCAGTCTCATCACTTCATGGCAAATAGATGGGGAAATAGTGGAAACAGTGGATGACTTTATTTTTCTGGGCTCCAAAATCACTGCAGATGGTGACTGCAGTCATGAAATTAAAAGACTCTTAGTCCTTGGAAGGAAAGTTGTGACCAACCTAGACAGCATATTGAAAAGCGGAGACATTACTTTGTCAACAAAGGTCTGTCTAGTCAAGGCTATGGTTTTTCCAGTGGTCATGCATGGATGTAAGAGTTGGACTATAAAGAAAGCTGAGCACCGAAGAATTGATGCTTTTGAACTGTGGTGTTGAAGAAGACTCTTGAGAGTTACTTGAACTGCAAAGAGATCCATCCAGTCCATCCTAAAGGAAATCAGTCCTCAATATTCATTGGAAGGACTGATGCTGAAGCTGAAACTCCAACACTTTGGCCACCTGATGCGTAGAGCTGACTCATTTGAAAAGAGCCTGATGCTGCGAAAGACTGAGGGCAGGAAGAGAAGGGGATGACAGAGGATGAGATGGTTGGATGATCGATTCAATGGACATGGGTTTGGGTGAACTCCGGGAGTTGGTGATGGACAGGGAAGCCTGGCATGCTGTGGTTCATAGGGTCGCAAAGAGTCGGACACGACTGAACGACTGAAGTGAACTGCACCCAAAGTGCAGAATCCATACAAATTTAGAGGAATCCCAGATGGAAATGAGATGAACAAATAGGAAAATACTTCACAGAAAAATGACTTATAGGAGGTATACAGAGTCTCTATATTATTTCATAAGAAAAATAAAGATAGACTGCTAAAAATATTGGCATAAACAAGAACACAGAAAATATCTAAAAGCTGTATACACCAAAATCCAGGAAATTTTAAGTATTTTAATAAGAAACTGCAATGATAACTCAACATATTTTATTTAAAAGTTGACACAGGAAGCAAGGGCAATTTTTTTTCAGTCATAGCTGATGGACCTGTAAGTTAATTAGAAACAAGTGTGCATTATTAATGAAATCAATGGGAATTTGGCTGCCCCAGAAGCTAAACAAATATGGTTACCAAAAGCCTTAACCACGAATAAAAGCACACATGATAACACTGCTGCTGCTGCTGCTGCTACTAAGTCGTTTCAGTCGTGTCTGACTCTGTGCAAACCCAGAGACGGCAGCCCACCATGCTTCTCCATCCCTGGGATTCTCCAGGCAAGAACACTGGAGTGGGTTGCCATTTCCTTCTCCAATGCAGGAAAGTGAAAAGTGAAAGTGAAGTCGCTCAGTCGTGTCCGACTCTTAGCAACCCCATGGACTGCAGCCTACCAGGCTCCTCTGGTCCATGGATTTTCCAGGCAAGAGTACTGGAGTGGGGTGCCATTGCCTTCTCCGATGATAACACTGGATTTCTATAAATTATGAAAGTCACAAAACTCACGGTAGCATATATTTTATTAAGATCAACACTGTTTAGTACTAGGAAGTGTGATGAGCAGGTGCACAGCATGTGGTTAAGAGTCTGGAGCTGCCCTGCCTGCATCTGAATCTCGGTTTACCAGCTAAGGATTGGGGGGCTGTGTGCATGTCTGCATCTTGTTGACTCAGCTTCACTCTCTGTCAGCATGGGAAATACGTAGCGGAGCTCCTGTGAGAATGGTATATAAAGCCCTTCCACACGCCCAGCATAGAGGAAGCACACCTCAACATGGGTTAGCCAACATTATTATTCTTAAAAAAAGTCTTATAATGAAATTGCAAAGGATCCCAATGAGAAGGAAATGAGGCTTAGTTAAGTCCAGAATTATTAAAAGTGAAAGTCGCTCAGTCGTGTCCAACTCTTTGCGACCCCATGAACTATACAGTCCATGGAATTCTCCAGGCCAGAATATTGGAGTGTGCAGCCGTTCCCTTCTCCAGGGGATCTTCCCAACCCAGGTCTCCCGCACTGCAGGCAGATTCTTTGCTGTCTGAGCCACTAGAATTATTAAAAGACAGTAACAAGAGACAGATTAACTGAATTGTCCAAACTGCACTTGAAATACTGCCCATGCCTATATGAAAAGGTCAGAAAGGGCAAAGCCATGAAGAAACCAAAGATTGACAAAAAGCCACAGATGACAAAAAGCCTTTCAAAGCTTTGCTCACAATAAGAAAACAGAAGAAACAATCCACCTTAGGAGTAGGGAAGCTGGTGTTTTTGACAAATGACAGAAAGAAAATAGAATTCAGCAACTCCGAACTTTGCTTCTATCGTCTAACAACCTTCCCAACTGGAAAGGGCTGAATTCACAAGGTAACTGAAGGTAAAGGGAGTGTAGATACAACTCATGGTGTTCTAGACAAGTGTTGAACAAAACTGCCCAGCACACATTGTGGATGGAATGGATTAACAGTCTGGAATACAGTTCTACCTATATCGACTCAAGATTGGCTAAACAACCATTCCTGGCAGCATTGGTTAATGAAATGCTGTCAACCTAGGGGACTACAGAGCTGTGCAAATTACACAAACCTGAAAGGATAGAGACTTCAGGTTTCCAGCTTGGCACAGAAAGAGCAAAGAAGTTTTCACTTCATCCCAGCAAGTAAAAAGTTGAACAGACTGGAAATCAACAACTCCACTCAGACCCATCAGAGAAATGAGGTAACAGGGCAAAGCACTGCCCGCCAAAATTAGAGAGAGAGGCAGACACAGAGAACCACAACATACCAGAGCAGAAATCTCTGCAGGAACCAGCACTGGCGTAGGAACTCCTACCCTGGAACTGACAGATTTATGGTCTCTGTGTGGATGACTCTGAGAGACAGAAACTCCAGGGCAACTGGCCAGAGGAGGCCACACTGTGCAGCTGAATGTCAGGGGCCCCACTATGTGCTCACAGCATGTAACAGAGAAACCCACTCATGTTCTGGCATGGGGCAGATGCACCATCCTTAAATACTCTGGAGCACTCTGTTCTGTTTAGCAAGGCTGCCCTCAGGAGAAACTATCTTACCTGAGTCTCACCTGTGTGGGCGAATGGAAATGCCCAGCTCTAGCCTCCTCTGACCACTCTGTCCCCTTGGAAGCAGGGAAGCTGAGAATCATTCATGAAGTTCACAGCCACAGGCACACTAAACACTGTCTATAGTCATCCCCCTCCTGCTCACCAGCACATCACTACAGGCGAGTGTACTAGATTTCTGTACATCCTGTATGTCACATCTACCTTTCAACAAAAAATTACAATATGAAGAGGCTGAACACATGTCAGAACCAAAGCCAGATATGGCAGTGTGTTGGCATTATCAGACTGGAAATTTAAATTAACTATGATCAACATGATAAGGGCTCTACTGGAAAAAGTAGACAACATGCAAGCACAAATGTGTAACATAAGCAGACAGATGGAAATTCTAAGGAAGAATCAAAAAAGATATCAGGAATTAAAACACTAACAGAAATGAAGAATGCCTTTGTTGGACTTATTAGCAGACACAGCTGAGGAAACAAACTCTATGCTTCAGCATAGGTCAATAGAAATTTCCAAAAGCAAGAAAAGGAAAAGAGATTGGGGAAAAAAAAACAAGAACAAAATAGCCAAGAACTGTGAATAACAAAGGTGTCACATATGACAATTGGAATCCCAGGAGGAGGAGAGAAAAAGGAAAAGAAGCAATAATGACAGAGAATTTCCTCCAAATTAATGTTAGATACCAAACCACAGACCCAGAAGACTCAGATAACACCAAGCCCAAGCAGGATAAATGCCAACAGAAGACAGTGAGGCATATTATATTACATTATATTATTATAGTATAGTATATTAATAGTTTAGAAAATCAATGACAAAGGAAAATCTTAAAAGAAGCTAAAGGAGAAACATCTTACCCACAAAGAAAAAACTTTTATTGAACTTATCCTCAGAAACTATGCAAGAAGGGAGTGGAGTGAAACAGTTAAACTGTGTAGAGAAAAAACTCCCTCAAACTCAGAATTGTGTACCCTACAAAATTCTCCTTCAAAAGAGAGAAATAAGGAGTTTCTCTGACAAACAAAAATTGAAGTAATATGTTTCCAGATCTCCAGGGCAAGAAATGTTAAAAGAAGTTCTTCAAAGACAAGTAAAATGATATAAAACCAGAAATTCAGATCTACCCAAAGAAAATCTGAACATCAAAGAACAGGAAAACAAAGCAAAACCTTTGCTTTTCTTATTCATAACTAATCTAAGATAAAAGTTTGTTCAAAGCAATGGGAACAATGTATTCTATTATGTAGGTTTATGTACCTATCTGCATGTGTTTATATATTCTTATTATAAATGAAATGAATGACAGAAGGATACAAGGGAAGTAGAAATAACTCATTATTATAAGGCACTTGCATTACTTGTGCCTGACATGGTGACCCAAAAAGAGACAGATTAGTTGTACATATATATGAAAACTCCTTAAAAGTAAAACCAATTTAGAAAGTAATAAAATAAGTATAATAGATATGTTAAAAAGAAAAAAAATGGAATCATATAAAATGCTCAGTTAAAACCACAAAAGGCAAAAAAAGTATGGAAGAGAAAAACACAAAGAAAAAGGACAACAAATAAAAAACAGTAACAAACACAGCTGCATTAACCCAACCATATCAATCCTTACTTTAAACGTGATGCTGCTGCTGCTGCTGCTGCTGCTAAGTCACTTCAGTCGTGTCCAGCTCTGTGCGACCCCATACACGGCAGCCCACCAGGCTCCCCTGTCCCTGGGATTCTCCAGGCAAGAACACTGGAGTGGGTTGCCATTTTGTTCTCCAATGCATGCATGCATGCTAAGTCACATCAGTCATGTCCAACTTTGTACAACCCTATGAACAGCCAGCCCACCAGGCTCCTCTGTCCACGGGATTCTCCTGGCAAGAATACTGGAGTGGGCTGCCATTTCCTTCTCCATGGTCACCCATTAAAAGCAGACTGTCAGAGTGGATCAAAATCAAGACCCAACTGTACATTGTATACAAGAAAGCCACTTTAAAGACACACATGGATTCAAAGGAACAGAAGAGAAAGATACATCATGCTAACACAAACCAAAGCAAGTGGGAGTATATATTACTTTCAGACAGAGTAGACCTCAGAACACAGGGTTTATGTAGGATAAAAAGGGTCTTTACATAACAACAAGGGGTGAACACTGCAAGAAGACATCGCCATCTGTAATGGGCATGCACTTAACAACAGAGTAGCAAAACACATAAGGAAACACCCAACAGAACCACAAAGAGAGGTCCTGGCCCCACTGCTGGCAACCTCCACACCTCTATCAAACTGGACGGGTTCTGCAGGAGAGTCAACAACACAGGAGAGCGCCTTAGCACTCACCAGAGACGGAAATGATACCCACAAACAGCTACACCCGACAGCTGCAGACAGCACATCTTCGCTCACAGGGACAAGCTCTGCCACAGGCCATGTCAACATGGGGACAGCTAAGCACATGGAGGGCAGAGTTCACCTAGGAACTCTATCTCTTGCTCAGTATTGCTGTGGACCAAAAACCGCTCAAAAAAACCAAAGATTATTCATTAAAAAAAAAAAGAGAGTAGACCAGTGTATCTAATAAACAATATGAGCTTCCTGAATGTTTGCTAAGTACAGAGAGCCCTCAGCATCTGTGGGGACTAGTTCTAGGACCTGCCCAGGATACTAAAGTCTGCAGGTACCCAAGGCCATTGGCTGGGCTTCCATACACAAGATTCTACAGCCTCATACTCAACCAACCTTGGATCTTGTACTACTATATGTATTTGCTGGAAAAAAATCCACATGCAAGATGACCCTTGGAGCTCATATACTTGCTGTTTAAGAGTCAGCTATGTATTATTTTCTAGCTGATTGAGTTTAAACTAAAAACAAAATTTAAAAAAGGAGAATGGACAGGAATAAATTAGATAAAATAACAGAAAGAAGAAATACAAAATCCTGTTTTTAAGGTAACAAATGTCCAAAATCACTATTACAGTAATTCAAGTCTATGCCCCAACCAGTAATGCTGAAGAAGCCGAAGCTGAATGGTTCCATGACGACCTACAAGATCTTCTAGAACTAACACCCAAAAAAGATGTCCTTTTCATTATAGGGGACTGGAAACCAGAAGTATGAAGTCAAGAGATACCTGGAGTAACAGGCAAATTTGGCCTTGGAATACAAAATGAAGCAGGGCAAAGGTTAATAGAGCTTTCCCAAGAGAACGCATTGGTCATGGACATCACCAGATGGTTGACACCAAATCAGATTGACTATATTCTTTGCAACCAAAGATGGAAAAGCTCTATACAGTCAGCAAAAACATGACTGGGAGCTGATTGTGGCTCAGATAATGAACTGAATGAATATGGCAAAATTCAGACTTAAATTGAATAAAGTAGGGAAAAGCACTAGACCATTCAGATATGACCTAAATCAAATGTTACAATTATACAGTAGAAGTGACAAATAGATTCAAGGGATTACATTTAATAAACAGAGTGCCTGAAGAACTATGAACGGGGGTTCGTGTCATTGTACAGGAGGCATTGATCAAGATTATCCCCAAGAAAAAGAAATTAAAAAAGGAAAATGGTTGTCTGAGGAGGCCTTACAAATATCTGTGAAAAGAAGAGAAACAAAGGGCAAAGGACAGAAGGAAAGATATTCCCATTTGATGCAGAGCTCCAAAGAATAGCAAGGAGAGATAAGAAAGCCCTTCTCAGTAATCAGTGCAAAGAAATAGAGGAAAACAATAGAATGGGAAAGACTAAAGATCTCTTCAAGAAAATTAGAGATACCAAGGGAACATTTCATGCAAAGATGGGCTCAATAAAGGACAGAAACAATATGGACCTAACAGAAGCAGAAGATATTAAGAAGAGGTGGCAAGAATACACAGAAGAACTATACAGAAAAGATCTTCATGACCCAGATAACCATGATGGCGTGGTCAATCACCTAGACCCAGGCATCCTGGAGTGCGAAGTCGAGTGGGCCTTAGGAAGCATCTCTAAAAACAAAGCTAGTGGAGGTGATGGAATTCCAGTTGAGCTATTTCAAAATCCTGAAAGATGATGCTGTGAAAGTGCTGCACTCAATATGCCAGCAAATTGGGAAAACTCAGCAGTGGCCACAGGACTGGAAAAGGTCAGTTTTCATTCCAATCCCAAAGAAAGGCAATGCCAAAGAATGCTCAAACTACCTCACAATTGCACTCATCTCACACGCTAGTAAAGTAATGCTCAAAATTCTCCAAGCCAGGCTTCAACAGTATGTGAACTAAGAATTTCCAGATGTTCAAGCTGGATTTGGAAAAGGCTGAAGAACCAGAGATCAAATTGCCAACATCTGCTGGATCACTGAAAAAGCAAGAGAGTTCCAGAAAAATATCTCTTTCTGCTTTATTGACTACACCAGAGCCTTTGACTGTGTGGATCACAATAAACTGTGGAAAATTCTTATAGGGATGGGAATACCAGACCACCTTATCTGCCTCCTGAGAAATCTGCATGCAGGTCAAGAAGCAACACTTAGAACTGGACATGGAACAACAGACTGGTTCCAAATTGGGAATGGAGAACATCAAGGAGTCGGGAAAGGAGTACTGTGTATTGTCACCCTGCTTATTTAACTTATATCCAGAGTACATCATGAAAAGCACTGGGCTGAATGAAGCACAAGCTGGAATTAAGATTGCCAGGAGAAATATCAGTAACCTCAGATACGCAGATGACACCACCCTTATGGCAGAAAGTGAAGAAAAACTAAACAGCTTCTTGATGAAAGTCAAAGAGGAGAGTGAAAAAGTTGGCTTAAAACTCCACATTCAGGAAACTAAGTTCATGGCATGCGGTCCCACCATGTCATGGCACATAGATGGGGAAACAATAGAAACAGTGAGAGACTTTATTTTTGGGGGCTCCAGGGTCACTGCAGATGGTGTTGCAGCCATGAAGTTAAAAGAGTCTTGTTCCTTGGAAGAAAAGCAATGACCTAGAGAGCATGTTAAAAAAGCAGAGACATTACTTTGCCAAGAAAGGTCCATCTAGTCAAAGCTATGGTTTTTCCAGCAGTCATGTGTCGATGTGAGAGTTGGACTATAAAGAAAGCTAGTGTCAGATTTTATTTTGGGGGGCTCCAAGATCACTGCAGATGGTGATTACAGCCATGAAATTAAAAGACTCTTACTCCTTGGAAGGAAAGTTATATCCAACATAGATAGCATATTAAAAAGCAGAGACATTACTTTGCCAACAAAAGTTCATCTAGTCAAGGCTGTGGTTTTTCTAGTGGTCATGTATGGATGTGAGAGTTGGACTGTGAAGAAAGGTGAGCGCCAAAGAATTGATACTTTTGAACTGTGGTGTTGGAGAAGACTCTTGAGAGTCCCCTGGACTGCAAGGAGATCCAAGCAGTCTATCCTAAAGGAGATCAGCCCTGAGTGTTCATTGGAAGGACTGATGTTGAAGTTGAAACTCCAATTCTTTGGCCACCTCATGCGAAGAGTTGACTCATTGGAAAAGACTCTGATGCTGGGAGGGATTGGGGGCAGAAGGAGAAGGGGACGACAGAGGATGAGATGGCTGGATGGCATCACCTACTCGATGGACATGAGTTTGGGTAAACTCCGGCAGTTGGCGATAGACTGGGAGGCCTGGAATGCTGCGATCATGGGGTCACAAGGAGTCAGACATGACTGAGCAACTGAACTGAACTGAACTGAACTGAAGCACCAAAGAACTGATGCTTTTGAACTGTGGTGTTGGAGAAGACTCTTTGAGAGTTCCTTCGACCGCAAGGAGATCCAACCAGTCCATCCTAAAGGAGATCAGTCCTGAATATTCACTGGAAGGACTGATGCTAAAGCTGAAACTCCAATACTTTTGCCTCCTGATGCGAAGAACTGACTCATTTGAAAAGACCCTGATGCTGGGAAAGATGGAAGGCAGGAGGCAAATGGGATGACAGAGGATGAAATGGTGGGATGGCATCACCAACTCAATGGACATGAGTTTGAGTAAGCTCTAGAAGTTGCTGAAGGACAGGGAAGCCTGACGTGCTGCAGTCCATGGGGTCGCAAAGATTCGGACACAACTGAGTCACTGAGCTGAAACTGAAGTAAATAAGCAATGTGCTGAGGACCTGGAAACAGACAGAACCCTCTCTTCGAGACCTGCACTTGGCCAAGTAAATTCAGTTCAGTTCAGTTCAGTTGCTCAGTCGTGTCTGACTCTTTGCAACCCCATGAATTGTAGCACGCCAGGCCTCCCTGTCCATTACCAACTCCCAGAGTTCACTCAGACTCACGTCCATCCAGTCGGTGATGCCATCCAGCCATCTCATTCTCTGTCATCCCCTTTTCCTCCTGCCCCCAATCCCTCCCAGCATCAGAGTCTTTTCCAAAGAGTCAACTCTTCGCATGAGGTGGCCAAAGTACTGCAGTTTCAGCTTTAGCATCATTCCTTCCAAAGAACACCCAGGACTGATCTCCTTTAGAATGGACTGGTTGGATCTCCTTGCAGTCCAAGGGACTCTCAAGAGTCTTCTCCGACACCACAGTTCAAAAGCATCAATCCTTTGGCGCTCAGCTTTCTTCACAGTCCAACTCTCACATCCATACATGACTACTGGAAAAACCATAGCCTTCGCTAGACGGACCTTTGTTGGCAAAGTAAAGTCTCCGCTTTGAATATGCTATCTAGGTTGGTATTAACTTTTTTTTAACCTACAACTTAGGCAAATTGATAGATATGTGAAATCATGACTTGTTAAATCCCTCGCTTAGCCTTTTTTTGTTAATCAGATAGAAAATTAATGAATCTACCCTTCTAAAATTTGAGGCACTCAACTTTAAAAAGCTTTGATCAGCTGTCTAAGCCACATGCAGAAGAAGGAGAACAGCAGGTGAAGAAGCTGTATGCCTGAAGAGCCTGGCTCAGCACAAAGTGGAACACAGAAGGACCACGTTCTCTTACTGGCCCGGCTCAGTAATAAAACAGACTATAACAGCCAGTGGACCTCTGGCTTGTCCTGATGACTGACAGGAAGCCACAAGCCCACTCCCTTTAGTAATGCAAAGTCTGCTGCGCTGTTCCCTGCAAAGCTCCTGGGTGTCTGTGCATTACAGACATGTCAGAGAAAGCACTTACCGTGATAATCCCCTTGGCCTGGTGTATTGGTGAGGATGATCTTCATGCAGCTGTAAGGTGTGTAGTCTGTCCTCTTGCCTTCCTTTCCGTAGCTGTGACGAATGTTGTAAGAGTACCCTTTATTAAACTGATTGGAGGAAAAAGAGAGAAGAGACAAATTAAGCCAGCATTGAACTGATGGTGCCAGCAGTGCCAGCTGGAATCAAAGCATACAAAGTAACACTTTCTAAAATAAATTCAGCATTCACGGCAGATGTACATCTATATCAGACCCAACATTGGGTCCTTTATAAGTTTTTAAAGGTGCAAAACTTAAAGGAAATAAATTTATCAGGTTAGAGACAGTTAATGTTCATATTTATATGTTTAAAGATGAGGATAATTCTTTCCTGAGAAGAATAATCGATTTGCCTTTTCTTGGCTTGATTCCAAAGACCATGCAAGATGTCAATCATCTTCTGTATCCACCTTATGCTAGTCTTCCCTGAATTCCCACATCTTGCCTACTCTACTTCTGAAGGGCCTCCTGATATAATTAATGCCTCCCCTGCATTTTCACTACACAAAAGCAAGCCGTCAGCAAATGCTTCAAGAATGAAAGAATACTGTGACTGCCTCCTGCCAGGAATTCCCGACTCATGTTGAACAAGCAAGATAACTGCACAGGAAGGACTTTGCATGGGTGGGATGAAAAGGAACTCATATTTATTGAAAGGCTCAGTATAGTGGGTCTAAGCTGTCCAATACTTTAAAGAGCACAGGAAAAAGAATCACGAGATGAGAAAATACTATGGGTTTCTATGGATGAGATTTCTTTTTATTGAGGTATACAGCTGATGTACAACATTGTGTTAGTTTCTGGGGTATGGCAAAGTGATTCAACTACGCATATACATACATATATTCTTTTTCAGATTATTTTCCAGCATAGGTTATTATAAGACACTGAATATAGTTCCCTGTGCTATACAGTAGGACCTTGCTGTTTAGAAGTGAGATTTTTAATTTTGAGGCTATAATCTACACTGAGTGACATGCGTAAATATAAAGTCTCCAGTTTGATGTAACATACACCACCATCAAGAAACGGCACATTTCCATCATTCACAGAGCTCCCTCAAGCCTTCACAGCATCTTCCCCAACCCACACACCCAGAAGCATCCACTGGTTTCACTTCTGTCACCATGGCTTTAGACGTTCTACAACTTCACTAAATGGTATCACCTACAACTTGGCACTTGCCTTCTACCTCTACAAGGATCAAATTATGAGCTGCTTCAGCTGTTGAACCTCAAACCCCCCTGAAAGGAGTTCAGTTTGGAGATTAGGAATGAGGCACTCTGCGTTCTGAGAAAAAATGACAGAAGAGGTCCTCAGAGAGTTAGATGTTTTCAGGATAAGATTTTATGAGCCTAATTCTTGCATCTCCTTGTTATCTATGAAAGCACTAAAATCCTTCATGGTGATATCTGTTCCTTGTAATGAGCAGTAAGCCTCACAAGACTAGCAGAAACCTTATGCAATAAATATGTGATTGATTTTGGGTACTCCCCCTTCCCCAAAATCACAAATATACCTCCCTGCTACCTCTTCAGGGCACTTTCTGAGAGGTATCTGAGATGCTGTCTCCTGAGCTATAGTCCTTATTTGGCCCCAAATAAAACTTAACTCACAACTCTCACATTGTGCTTTTTTTTTTTTCATCAACATGCCAAAGTAGTGTATTATGGGATAGTATATCTGGTACCCCCATGTAAACTGGAAAACACATTTTCCAACACCATTTATTGAAGATAATTTATTCCATTGCTCTATAAGTTCAATTCAGTTGCTCAGTCATGTCTGACTCTTTGTGACCCCATGATCTACAGCACGCCAGGCCTCCCTGTCCATCCCTAAATTCCAGAGTTTACCCAAACTCATGTTTATTGAGTCAGTGATGCCATCCAACCATCTCATCCTCTGTCATCCCCTTCTCCCCCTGCCCTCAATCTTTTCCAACATCAGTTCAGTTCAGTTCAGTCGCTCAGTTGTGTCCAACTCTTTGCAACCCCATGAATCACAGCACGCCAGGCCTCCCTGTCCATCACCCAACTCCCGGAGTTCATTCAAACTCAAGTCCATCAAGTCCATGATGCCATCCAACCACCTCATCCTCTGTTGTCCCCTTCTCCTCCTGCCCCTAATCCCTCCCAGCATCAGGGTCTTTTAAATTGAGTCAGCTCTTAGCATCAGGTGGCCAAAATATTGGAGTTTCAGCTTCAACATCAGTCCTTCCAATGAACACTCAGGACTGATCTCCTTTACGATGGACTGGTTGGATCTCCTTGCAGTCCAAGGGACTCTCAAGAGTCTTCTCCAACACCACAGTTCAAAAACATCAATTCTTCGGCACTCAGCTTTCTTTATAATCCAACTCTCACATCTATACATGACCACTGGAAAAACCATAGCCTTGACTAGATGGACCTTTGTTGACAAACTAATGTCTCTGCTTTTTAATATGCTGTCTAGGTTGCTCATATCTTTCAAGGAGTAAGAGTGTTTTAATTTCATGGCTGCAATCACCATCTGCTATGATTTTGGAGCCCAGAAAAATAAAGTCAGCCACTGTTTCCAGTGTTTCCCCATCTATTTGTCATGAAGTGATGGACCCGATGCCATGATGTTAGTTTTCTGAATGTTGAGCTCTAAGCCAACTTTTTCACTCTCCACTTTCACTTTCATCAAGAGACTCTTTAGTTCTTGTTCAGTTTCTGCCATAAGGGTGGTGTCATCTGTATATCTGAGGTTACTGATATTTCTCCTGGCAATCTTGATTCCAGCTTGTGATGCATCCAGCCCAGTGTTTCTCAGGACATACTCTGCATATAAGTTAAAAAAGCAGGGTGACAATATACAGTCTTGACGTATTCCTTTTCCTATTTGGAACCAGTCTGTTGTTCCATGTCCAGTTCTAACTGTTGCTTCCTGACCTGCATACAGGTTTCTCAAGAGGCAGGTCAGGTGGTCTGGTATTCCCATCTCTTTCAGAATTTTCCACAGTTTATTGTGATCCACACAGTCAAAGGCTCTGGTGTAGTCAATAAAGCAGAAATAGATGTTTTTCTGGAACTCTCTTGCTTTTTCCATGATCCATTAGATGTTGGCAATTTGATCTCTGGTTCTTCTGTCTTTTCTAAAACCAGTTTGAACATCTGGAAGTTCACAGTTAATGTATTGCTGAAGCCTGGCTTGGAGAATTTTGAGCAATACTCTACTAGTGTGTTCTTTGGAAGGACTGTTGCTAAAGCTGAAACTCCAATACATTGGCCACCTCATGCAAAGAGTTGACTCATTGGAAAATACTCTGATGCTGGGAGGGATTGGGGGCAGGAGGAGAAGGGGACGACAGTGGATGAGATGGCTGGATGGCATCACTGACTTGATGGACATGAGTTTGAGTGAACTCCAGGAGTTGGTGATGGACAGGGAGGCCTGGCATGCTACAATTCATGGAGTCGCAAAGAGTCGGACACGACTGAGCGACTGAACTGAAATGAACTACTAGCATGTGAGATGAGTGCAATTGTGCAGTAGTTTGAGCACTCTTTGGCATTGCCTTTCTTTGGGATTGGAATGAAAACGGACTTTTTCCAGTCCTGTGGCCACTGCTGAGTGTTCCAAATTTGATGGCATATTGAGTGCAGCACTTTCACAGCATCATCTTTCAGGATTTGAAATAGCTCAACTGGTGTTCCATCACCTCCACTAGCTTTGTTCGTAGTGATGCTTCCTAAGGCCCACTTGACTTCACATTCCAGGAGGTCTGGCTCTAAGTGAGTGATCACACCATCGTGATTATCTGGATCGTGAAGATCTTTTTTGAACAGTTCTTCTGTGTATTCTTGCCACCTCTTCTTAATTTCTGCTTCTGTTAGGTCCATACCATTTCTGTCCTTTATCGAGCCCATCTTTGCATGAAATGTTTCCTTGGTATCTCTAATTTTCTTGAAGACATCTCTAGTCTTTCCTATTTTATTGTTTTCCTCTATTTCTTTGCATTGATCGCAGAGGAAGGCTTTCTTATCTCTCCTTGCTATTCTTTGGAACTCTGCATTCAAATGGGTATATCGTTCTTTCTCTCCTTTGCTTTTCACTTCTCTTCTTTTCACAGCTGTTTGTAAAGCCTCCTCAGACAGTCATTTTGCTTTTTTCATTTCTTTTTCTTGGGGATGGTCTTGATCCCTGTCTCCTGTACATTGTCACGAACCTCTGTCCATAGTTCATCAGGCACTCTTCAGATCTAGTCCATTAAATCTATTTCTCACTTCCACTGTATAATCATAAGGTATCTGATTTAGGTCATACCTGAATGGTCTAGTGGTTTTCCCCACTTTCTTCAATTTCAGTCTGAATTTGGCAACAAGGAGTTCATGATCTGAGCCACAGTCAGCTCCTGGTCTTGTTTTTGCTGACTGTATAGAGCTTTTCCATCTTTGGCTGCAAAGAATATAATCAATCTGATTTTGGTGTTGACCATCTGGTGATGTCCATGTGTAGAGTCTTCTATTGTGTTGTTGGAAGAGGATGTTTGCTATGACTAGTGTGTTCTCTTGGCAAAACTCTATTAGCCTTTGTCCTGCTTCATTCTGTAGTCCATTGCTCTACAGGCCCATTCTTTTGCTAATGCCATACTGTCCTTGTTACATATTTAAAGCATGTCTCAGTTTCAGGTAATGTAAGTCCTCTTGTTTTGTTCTTTTTCAATATTATTTTGGCTATTTTATATCCTTGCTTTTCCTTATAAACTTTAAAATCAGTTTATCAATTTCTACTTTAAAAAAAAGAAAAAGACTGCTATAATTTTCAACAACCAGTAGCTTATGGTTTCATAACTACTGATGTGCCCACAAGCAATCTATAGCCAGGAAAACAAATGGCATTTCAACTGAAAGAAAACTTTCAAGAAATAAAAAAATCTTTCAAATTATCATTACATTTCACTGGTGAAAATAAGAATGTTAAAAGTTCCAGCAAACATCTTTTATGGACAACTTCTGTTTGTTTTGTTAGTCATAAGCATTTAACTATAATCAATCTCTTTGTGCAAACTTTCAGGTATGAAGTGAATTTAATTAGACGTAAGATTTCTCTACGTTCATCAGGAAACACTAAAAGAACTTTTCAGTCAGCCATTCTGTTTAATGAAAAGCTACTCTCTCTAAGGAAAAAAAGCTAATGTTAGTATCCTCCCTCTCCCTTTTCCTTCCAATTTGTTTAGCATTTATGTGTATGTATATCTAAATTTGGACCTTATTAAGTTTTCAGGCTACTCACATATTTATAATACAAATTGTCTTCTTTAGTTTTCAAAGTGGCAAACTCTTGAAATATTGTGCAGAAGGTACATTTATTGGGTGATGTTTTAGGGAATACTTTTCAGGTGTCCACATCCACAATTCAAAGGAACGTCTCTAAGTACTTATATGGGAAGGAGCGTGAGAACCAGGTGGAAGCACTCTTTTCTGTCTTGCCTCCTCCAACCCACCCCAGCCAGCAATAGGAAACACCAGAAAATCAACAGCCTGAAGGTGGTCAAGCAGAAGTTGGCACCCTTCCAAATTAGTCCTAACATTCCAGCTGTGGCACTGCAATCTGCATTTGTGCCCAAGTTAGCAACAAGTTGTTTTCCGAGCCACTATGTCACCAATGGAATTCAAGATATGCAATAAAGCAGGTGCATCTTAATCCTCTCATGCTGGTCTATTTCAGAGTGCCTCACAAGTCTGCCTCCCACCCCAGCTCCACCCACAGCACAGAGACTCCATTTTATTTTATTTTTTATAGTATTTACACCCAAATCTACTCAGAAGCCGTAAGTATATATAAACCTCTAAGTGCCAAGAGTCATGCATGGTCTTCCTTAGAAGAAAGTATTTCCTGCCAAGAAAAGCCCCCAGACCAAGTATTATTCCTACTGGCAGGACGGCAACACCTGCTTTTCATAAGTCAAGGTGCCTTGCACAGTTAAGTGACAACAGTTCAAAACCAAGTATTCTTCAGAGAGAGATTTATATTCAAAAAGGAAAATCTTCTTGACCTAAGGGAGGCAAAACAACCATAAGTATACGAGCAGAGAAGAAGGTAAAGATATGGCAATTCTAACAAAGACATAGTTAATCCCTTTTTCTGGGTTGTTTCCTACTCACAAGAATCTGGAACTCTGGTTTACATATTGAGGAACACACAGAGGGTGTTCCCTACAGAGGCCGGTCCTTCAGTGCCCAGGTCCAGCGTTCCACACATCACCAGAGGGCCCCCCGAAGCTACCAGGAAGGCACAGCTCAGCAGCAGAGCCACGTGTAGAAACAGAGCTGCCCTGGGGAAGGGCGTGAAGCCACCATGGGCTCGCCGTGACACCCATTCTCACCAGCTCTCCTGCAGCTGGAGACCTGTTGATTCTCGCTCCTCCTGCCACTTCTCTAAAGCTTTGCTTAAACGCATGCCATAAACATTTAATACACAGCGCACCCATTAAATACTTACTAAATTACTGAATTATCTGTAAAACTAATCTTGTTACCGTTCACCTACAGATTCCAAGTACTTCTCTTTAACTCTTAACTTTAGCCACAGTTTAACTCTTTGAGAGATCACTGAAACATCACACATTCTAACCCAACAACACAATGAAGGAGGCTTGAAGACTGAAGATTAATAGTTAAGACAAGTGCTTTAAATCAAATACTTGAATTGAAATCCACCTCTACTATGTGTTAACTGTGTGACCTTGGACAAGTGACTCAACTTCTTTGTAGCAATTCCCTTACACAGTATATAAAAACAAAGGAGTAACATTTCACTCACAGGGTTGGTATGACAATTAGCTAATAGCTCATCTGAATAAAGCACTTGGCATAACATCAAGCACAGAATTAGCTCTGTATTGAATACATTCTCAATCAATATTTTTTAAAAAACCAATCCAATCAAAAAATGGGCAGAATACATAACTAGACATTTCTCCAAAGAAGACATAAAGATGGCCAACAGGAAAGATGCTCAACATTACTCATCACCAGAGAAATACAAATCAAAACTACAGCAAGGTATCCCTGCACACTGGTCAGAATGACCATCATAAAAAGTCTACAAATAACAAACGCAGGGGAGGATATGGAGAAAAGGGAACCCCCCTACACTGCTGCTGGGAATGTAAGCTGGTGCAACCACTATGGAAAGTAGTATGGAGGTTCCTTAAAAACTAAAAACAGAGCTACCATAAGATCATGTAATCCCATTCCTGGGCATATCTACAAGAGATGAAAACTAATTCAAACTGATACATGCACCCCAAAGTCCAAAGCAGCACTATGCACAATAGACAAGACATGGAGACAACCTAAATGTCCACCTGCAGATGAATGGACATAGAAGATGTGGTACACACACACATGGCCTACTATTCAGCCATAAAAAAGAATGAAATAATGCCATTTGCAGCAATACAAATGGACCTAGACATTATCATACCTAGTGAAGTAAGTCAGACAGAGAAAGACAAATATCACATGTTATCACTTATACATGGAATCTTAAAAAATAATACAAATGAACTTATTTACAAATCAAAAACCAATTCACAGACAGAGAAAACAATTTTATAGTTACCAAAGGGGAAAGTGAGAAAGGGACAAATTAGGATTTTGGTATTAACATATACACTGCTGCTGCCATGTACTGGCTAATTCATATCCAACTCTTTGTAACCCCATGGACTGCAGCCCACCAGGCTCCTCTGTCCATGGGATTTCCCAGGCAAGAATACTAGAGTGGGTTGCCATTTTCTTCTTCAGGGGATCTTGCTGACTCAGGGATCGAACTTGAATCTTCTGCTTCATAGGTGAATTCTTTACCACTGATCCACGTGGGAAACCCAACATATACACATTACTTTATATAAAACAGATAAACAACAAGGACATACTTATAGTAGAGGGAATTATAGTCAGTACGTTGTGATAACCTGTAATGGAAAATAATGTGAAAAAGAATAGATATATGTATGTGTGTAATACATGCATACATGTGTGTGTGTGTGTATATATATATATATATATATATATATAAAAACTGAATCACTTTGCTGTACACCCAAAACTAACACAATATTGTAAATCAACTATACTCCAATTTTCAAAAAAAACCCCACAAAACTGTGGGGTAATCATTACCTATTTATTATTTTCAAGTGAAAAAAAAATGTACAATGTGAGAGTTGTGTTAAGTTTTATCTGAAATAAGAACTACAGCCCAGGAGACAGCCTCTCAGAAAGCTCTGAGGAACTGCTCCAAAGACTCAGAGGGGAGGTCGGTATACATGTGATTTTAGTAACAAGGCACACAGGCAATCAAACACACACTTAGGCAGAAGGTAGCTGCGAGTCAAGAGTAGATGCTTCCATTAATGATTTTAGTGGTTTTCTAGGTATGAGAAGGTGCAAGAATTTGGGTTCATAAAATCTCTACCTGAAAGTATCTAACTATTTTAAGCCTGTTCTGCCAGGCATCCCAGAGCACAGAGTGTCTCTCCTGCTCTCAGCCCTAACCTCCTTTCAGGGGGTGTTGAAGGTCAGTGACTGCAGTGGTCAGGGACTTCCTCCTTGTAGAAGCAGATGACTAGTGACAGTTCGTAGCTGGCGTTATTAAGTAGTGAGTCAGATGTGGTATGGTGTTTAATATTACTTAAATTACTTGTATGTTTTGCTTCCAGCTTCCTCATCAGAAAACCTGAAATCTCATTATTCTAATTTTCATCAGACCTTCAGTCAGGTGAGCAATTTGAGGTCTGTAACTCAGCTGGAAGGCACTGCTGCTATTACTTTAATTCAGTCAATTTTCTCATATGGATACTGAATATTTCTTCTGCTCTGTAGGAGTTAATTCATTTCTCCCTGGCGAGAAATTTTCACCAGGTGGAGAGGAAGCAGAAGTCAGACAGAGAACACAGATTTGGGTTCTAGCTCTGACACCTACAAGCTGAATGTTAGGGAATTATCTCAGTCTCTTTTTTTCATTTTTAATATTGAAACAATGAGACCTGTCCTTCACTCTGTGCAAAAACATTTTGTAAACTGTAAGCTACTAAGTATACACTATAATTATTTGCTACAATAATTTGCACAAAACTTGCACAAAACCAGTTTGTGTCTGTCTGAAAGGTGAAATTTTAAAAAGAGATTTTACTTAATGGTCAAGTATTAGGTTGGTGCAAAAGTAATTGCAGTTTCAGGCTGTGAATTTTAAGTCATTATAAGTAGGCTCAGACACACCTTTGTTAATCAAAATAGGAACCATTATAATCAACACATTTTTGCCAACCAGAAATAAGTTTGCTTATTCCTGAAATGTAAAAATCTGTGCTTCAGGATTGCGATGAACCCTTGGCAAGCATTTTCAGTAACCTGCTGGCTGCAGAAGCATTTTCCCTGCAAAAAGTCATCAAGATGATTCAAAAAGTGGTAATCAGTTGGCAAGAGGTCAAGTAAATATGGCGGATGAGGTGATACTTTGTAGCCCAATTCATTCAACTTTTGAAGCACTGGTTTTGTATGTGTGGCAGGTGTTGTCATGGAGAAGAACTGGGTTCTTTCTATTGACCAAGCCAGCTGCTGGCATTGCAGTTTTTGGTGCTTCTCACCTATTTGCTGAGTATACTTCTCAGATGTACTGGTTTCGCCAGGATTCAAAAAGCTGTAGTGGATCAGACTGGCAGCAGACCACCAAACAGTGACCATGACTTTTTTTGGTGCAAGTCTGGCTTTGGGAAGTGCTTTATCTGCCTCCTGAGAAATCTGTATGCAGGTCACAAAGCAATAGTTAGAACTGGACATGGAACAATGGACTGGTTCCAAATAGGGAAAGGAGTACGTCAAGGCTGTATATTGTCACCCTGCTTATTTAACTTATATGCAGAGCACATCATGAAAAATGCCAGGCTGGATGAAGCACAAACTGGAATCAAGATTTCCAGGAGAAATATGAATAACCTCAGATACATAGATGACATTACCCTTATGGTAGAAAGCAAAGAAGAACTAAAGAGCCTCTTGATGAACATGAAAGACAGTGAAAAGGCTGGCTTAAAACTCAACATTCAGAAAACTAAGATTATGGCATCCAGTCCCTTCACTTCATGCAAATAGATGGGGAAAAATGGAAATAGTGACAGACTTTATTTTCTTGGGCTCCAAAATCACTGCAGATGGTGACTGCAGCCATGAAATTAAAAGATGCTTGCTTCTTGGAAGAAAAGCTATGACCAACCTAGACAGCATATTAAAAAGCAGAGACATCACTTTGCCAACAAAGGTCCATCTAGTCAAAGCTATGGTTTTTCCATTAGTCATGTATAGATATGAGAGTTGGACCATGAAGTAAGCTGAGTGCAGAAGAACTGATTCTTTTGAACTGTGGTGTTGGAGAAGACTCTTGAAAGTCCCTTGGACTGCAAGGAGATTCAACTAGTCAATCCTAAAGGAAATCAGTCCTGGATATTCTTTGGAAGGACTGAAACTGAAGCTGAAACTCCAATGGTTTGGCCACCTGATGCAAAGAACTGACTCATTTGAAAAGACCCTGATGCTGGGAAAGATTGAAGGCAGGAGGAGAAGGGGATGACAGAGGATGAGATGGTTGGATGGCATCACTGACTTGATGGACATGAGTTTGAGTAAGCTCCAGGAGTTGTTGATGGACAGGGAAGCCTGGCGTGCTGCAGCCCATGGAGTCGCAAGGAGTCGCAAGGAGTCAGACACAACTGAGTGACTGAACTGACTTCCCAAACTTGCCTCCCTGGCCCAGAAGCTCCAAACCCCTTTTCTTTTATTTAGGCTAAAACTGAATATGAGTGCAAATTGAAAATACCCCATGAGTTACTCATCACTGTGTGTTCCTGTATGTACTGCATGTGTATAAATTACTATACTTCTCTTTGTTTTTTCCTTGGAAACCTGTCCTTTGCCAGGCTAATCTACAGGGTCCATGCTGGGGAACTTGGGATGAGTACAGGACAAGATTTATTCCTCCCTGAAGGTATCATCAGAAAAGCAGGATATATGTTTTTCATGTTCACATCCTAATCCCTTTTCATGAAGAACATTTTCAGTTCTAGATCCCCAAATGTGTGGATTTTCTTTCCTTCAAATTTACCTGAGACAAGATCAAGCTACAATTTAAAAATTTTGTTTCCCCGCTTTGCAATGTGTTCAGGAATGCAGGGTGTGGTGTTAATGGGTTGGTTTGTCTTTCATACTCTGCTACAAGGTCTGTATTGATATAGACTCAAAAAATTAGATTTGAGAGTCTTCTGTAACCTAGGGCTGTGTGGTCTCCATCACTTTAACTGTATCTATTCACTCAGATATTAAAGAGCGTCGTTTCTAAATGCCTAATGGAGGATTTAGTACAATTAGATAACTACTGTTATCTACCAGCAATCAAATCAAAGTCATGCTTAGTGATACTTCAATAATTAACAGTTTTCATTTCCACAGATCTTTAGTGGTGACAAAATGGTTCTTCTCAGACCCCTTACTACTTGTAATGTATGGAAGTCAGGTATCCCTATTTTATAAATAAGCCAACTTTCAAGAGGTCAAGTGAATAGCTATTTCAATTATTTAGTAGAGAAGAGATGGAATTTAAAATTTTACTCTCACTTTCTAGAAACTACTCCAAAGTTAATAAATACAGAAAACTGTTAGTTATCCATGGCAAGCATGCAACTGTAGGCTGCCTCCCTGTTGCAACTCAGTCGCTTCATGGACATCTGAAAGTCACAGTGAACCACAGCTAAACACAATGCTTCTGATTCTACTGAATACCAGGGAAAAGTGTCTACTCTCAAAGAAATGGTAACTAACAAGTCACTTACATAGCATTAGTTTCTAATTTATCATGATTTTAGAATCATTAAAAATGGGAAATTTGAAGTTATCCATCTAAAATGAAAAAATAAAATCTGAAAAAGTGTTTCTTCCTGCTTTCAAATTACCAGTACCAGGCACTCTACCATTTGAGGTGAGATGTGACAAGGAACTCGGTACAAAGTCAGGAGAAAGGGGGAGTGAAAGAAGAGAGCGAGGATGCAGGACACAGTACCTACCCCTCTCCTCCCCGGTGTCTGGACCTGAACTTCAGTGAACGCAGCTCCCTCATCAGCTGGAATTTAAAGACCTGCAGCAGGTGTCAGCCAACGTCTAGTGCAGCCCTGCCCATGTACGAAAGCATGCAAGGGGTCTAGTTCCCAACCGCAGGGCGACAGGGAAAGAACCCTGGTCTCTGCAGTGCCTACTCGGTGCCCCTTGTGGTCCAGGCTGAAGCCCAGGCCAGCACAAAGCCTAGCAAACTGCAGCTGTTCACTCCACATTCACAAGGCTGAACCGCTGAGCATCTTCCTTGTATGAATGCTCACTGGATCCATCCCCCACCAGGGAACTGAAAGCGAGCCTTACACTGATCACTCCCTTAGCTCTCAGTGACAAAGGAGAGTTAACAACTTCCCACTGCCAAATACTTAACATGATTTAAAAAGAGGTCTCAACAATTCGACTTTTAATCACCTTAAACAACAAGGCCCAACTGTAGAAAACAGGGAACTACATTCAGCATCTTGTAATAAACCATAAAGGAAAATAATCTGAAAAAGAATATTAGCTTGGTGCAAACATAATTATGGTTTTCGACTGTGAATTTTAAATCATTATAACTAGGCTCTAACACATCTTTAATAATCAAAATAGGAGCCATTACAATCTACACATTTTTGCCAACCAGAAATGAGTTTGCTTATTCCTGTAACATAAAAATCTATCCTTCAGGATTCGATGAACTCCTGGAAAGCATTTTCTGCCTCCTGCCTGTTGTGGAAGCGTTTTCTCTGCAAAAAGTTGTCGAGATGCTTGAAGAAGTGGTAGTCAGTTGGCAAGATGGCAGGTGAATATGGTAGATATGGCAAAACTTCATAGCCCAATTCGTTCAACTTTTGAAGTGCTGGTTGTATGACATGCAGTTAGGCATTGCTGTAGAGAAGAACTGGCCCCTTTCTGTTCACCAACGCCAGAGGCAGGTGTTGCGGTTTTCAGTGCATCTCATGGATTTGCTGAGCATACTTCTCAGATGTAATGGTTTCACTGGGATTCAAAAAGCGGTACTGGATGAGACTGGCAGCAGACCACCAAACAGTGACCATGACCTTTTTTGGTGCAAGTCTGGCTCTGGGAAGTGCTCTGGAGCTTCTTCTCAGTCCAACCACTGAGCTGGTCATTCCCAGTTCTCATACACAATCCACTTTTTATCACACATCACAATCCGATTGAGAAATGGTTTGTTGCTGTTGCATACAGTTAGAGAAGATGATACTTGAAAGTGACAATATTGTTTATTTTCAGTCAGTTCATGAGGTACCCACTTTATTGAGCTTTTTCATCTTTCCAATTTGTTTCAAAAGCCAAACAACTGTAGAATGGTCAACACTGAGTTCTTTGACAACTTCTTGTGTAATCATAAGAGGATCAGTTTTGATGATGGCTCTCAACTGGTCCTTGTCAACTTCTGGTGGCTGGCCACTACACTCCTCATCTTCAAGACTCCTCTCTTTCACAAAACTTCCTGAACCACCACTGCACTGTACATTCGTTAGCAGTTCCTGGGCCAAATGCATTGCTGATGTTGCAAATTGTCTCTGCTACTTTACAACCCATTTTGAACTCAAATAAGAAAATTGTTTGAATTTGCTTTTTGTCTAACATAATTTCCATAGTATAAAATAAATATAAAATAAATAGCAAGTAATAAGTCATTAGCAAAAGAACATAAAGTGAGAAATGTGCATTAAAATGATGTATGACATAAGCACATTTACTTAGAATGTATTCCTATATCAAATGGCAAATTTCAACAATGCAAAACTACAATTACTTTTGCACCAACTCACTTTGCTGTACACCTGAAACTAATACAATTGTATTTCAACGTTTTAAAAAATTTTTTAATAGAATAAAAAATCACCAATTGTTCATCCAGTTTGCCTGATACTAAGAAGGCACAGGTCAATAGTGGAATTTTCAGCATCCTATGTGATATACTTGTTTTAGAAAGTCTGCTTTATTCACTGGTATGGATGCCACTGACATAATAGTGAATGAAAACTTACAAGATTCTAAACAAATTTTCTAAAAATTTGAAGACAGAAACCACAGACAAACCTTCATTCACTAAAGTAAAATCATTTACTGAATCACACACAGACAGTATAGAAGACTAAATTCAGTAGCCCTTAAAAAGGTTGCCAATTATCTTGTTGGCAGCCTAAGAGCCAACAACAAACAAATACCACAGAGAAGCAGAGGAGCAGGCTGCCTGATGCTCTGGGTCTAAGACCAGCTGGCTCAGCCTGCTTAAACCGGTCTTTACACTCACTGGAAACAGGAGAAGCAAACTGAAAACAATGCAACCCGAGAGTATGCAGAAGTGAGCTGACCAGAATGTCTCACTGGCCAGGGAAAGGCGCCCTCTTCACAAATACAGTATTGCTTTTTACCAACATTTTGAGGTCAAAATAAATGTAGATTAGGTTCATCCTATTCACTGATTTCCCCAGATTTCGTTTTCGTCAAATTATCATTTTTTTTAATACTTTGCTTTGTTAGATTACCTTATCTAGAGTATACTTTAATCCACAGTGTTTGTATTTTCTAGAACTAAATTTCTATTATGACAGAATTTTAAAGATCTAGCTTTATCATTAAAAAGGTGTCTCAAGATATTGCTTTATAACCTACTGTACACATTAAGTGCAATAAATCTAAGGTTGTGAAGAGCTACAAGGATGACTGCAAAAATATAACTCCCCAATCTTGCAAATGTTAAGAAACATCTAAACATTTTTAGAATAAATGCTTAAATATTTACATATATACTGATATATTTCAATGATATCTTTCTGGGTGCATAAAGTTTCAGAACTGTCATATTTCCGGTGGAGTACACCTTTTATCAACATATAGAAATATAAGTATTTTCCTGTTTAATACTTTTCTCTGGTATACCATTTTGTACAAATCAATATCTTCACTCCAGCTTTCCTTGTTAAGTTCACTCGCTGGTACTCCTCTCTCCACCTTTACTGTCAATCTTTTTGCATCATAAAGTCTCAAATAAATAGCAAATGGGAAACTAGCTACCCATGACCCCCCTCTAGTGGTTACTCAGAGCTCGTGAAAATACACATTTTTCTATCGATGTCAAAAATAAATCAGATTCTCTACAAAAAAGACAAGATCTTTAACACACTTTTACTTCCATAATAATTATAAAATCAGATTCAGGATAACTGAGGATCAAATGATTTTCCCAGAGTCACAATAATACATTTAGATTTCACTTCATCTTCTAATTATCTAAGCTTGGTTATATAGCAGATAACCAAAGGAAAAAACTACATTGCATTTTTATAGGAAATAAACATAGATGGACTATATCATATCCTGAAATGACAAAGAGCATGAGATAAAGATTTAATTTACAGCGGGAAGTTACATTGTTCCTTTACAATTTCAGGGACAAAAAGAAGACGAATATGGATCTGCTGCCTCCTGTTGTAGGCAAGTGTTTTCTTTGTCTTCTAAAGGTTGCTGCTGCTGCTGCTGCTAAGTCGTTCCAGTCGTGTCCGACTCTGTGCGACCCCATAGATGGCAGCCCACCAGGCTCCCCCATCCCCGGGATTCTCCAGGCAAGAACACTGGAGTGGGTTGCCATTTCCTTCTCCAATGCATGAAAGTGAAAAGTGAAAGTGAAGTCGCTCAGTCATGTCCGACTCTTAGTGACCCCATGGACTAAGCCTACCAGGCTCTTCTGTCCATGGGATTTTCCAGGCAAGAGTACTGGAGTGGGGTGCCATTGCCTTCTCCGCTTCTAAAGGTTGCTGCTCACATATTAATCAAATTAACAAAGATCAAACACAAGGAACAAATATTAAAAGCAGCAAGGGAAAAACAACAAATAACACACAAGGGAATTCCCATAAGGATAACAGCTGATCTTTCAATAGAAACTCCTCAAGCCAGGAGGGAATGGCAAGACATACTTAAAATGATGAAAGAAAATAACCTACAGCCCAGATTATTGTCCCAGCAAGGATCTCATTCAAATATGAAGGAGAAATCAAAAGTTTTTCAGACAAGCAAAAGCTGAGAGAATTTTGCACCACCAAACCAGCTCTCCAACAAATACTAAAGGATATTCTCTAGACAGGAAACACAAAAACGGTGTATAAATTCAAACCCAAAACAATAAAGTAAATGGCAACGGGATCATACTTATCAGTAATTACCTTAAACGTAAATGGGTTGAATGCCCCAACCAAAAGACAAAGACTGGATGAATGAATACAAAAACAAGACCCCTACATATGTTGTCTACAAGAGACCCACCTCAAAATAGGGGACACATACAGACTGAAAGTGAAGGGCTGGAAAAAGATTTTCCATGCAAATAGGGACCAAAAGAAAGCAGGAGTAGCAATACTCATATCAGATAAAATAGACTTTAAAACAAAGGCTGTGAAAAGAGACAAAGACAGTCACTACATAATGATCAAAGGATCAATCCAAGAAGAAGATGTAACAATTATAAATATATATGCACCCAACACGGGAGCACCGCAATATGTAAGACAAATGCTAACAAGTATGAAAGGAGAAATTAACAATAACACAATAATAGTGGGAGACTTTAATACCCCACTCACACCTATGGATAGATCAACTAAACAGAAAATTAACAAGGAAACACAAATTTTAAACGATACAATAGACCAGTTAGACCTAATTGATATCTATAGGACATTTCATCCCAAAACAATGAATTTCACCTTTTTCTCAAGCATACATGGAACCTTCTCTAGGATAGATCACATCCTGGGCCATAAATCTAGCCTTGGTAAATTCAAAAAAATACAAATCATTCCAAGCATCTTTTCTGACCACAATGCAGTAAGATTAGATCTCAATTACAGGAGAAAAACTATTAAAAATTCCAACATATGGAGGCTGAACAACACGCTGCTGAATAACCAACAAATCACAGAAGAAATCAAAAAAGAAATCAAAATTTGCATAGAAACAAATGAAAATGAAAACACAACAATCCAAAACCTGTGGGACACTGTAAAAGCAGTCCTAAGGGGAAAATTCATTGCAATACAGGCATACCTCAAGAAACAAGAAAAAAGTCAAATAAATAACCTAATTCTACACCTAAAGCAACTAGAAAAGGAAGAAATGAAGAACCCCAGGGTTAGTAGAAGGAAAGAAATCTTAAAAATTAGAGCAGAAATAAATGCAAAAGAAACAAAAGAGACCATAGCAAAAATCAACAAAGCCAAAAGCTGGTTCTTTGAAAGGATAAATAAAATTGACAAACCATTAGCCAGACTCATCAAGAAACAAAGGGAGAAAAATCAAATCAATAAAATTAGAAATGAAAATGGAGAGATCACAACAGACAACACAGAAATACAAAGGATCATAAGAGACTAGGATCAACAATTATATGCCAATAAAATGAACAATGTGGAAGAAATGGACAAATTCTTAGAAAAGTACAACTTTCCAAAACTGGACCAGGAAGAAATAGAAAATCTTAACAGACCCATCACAAGCACGGAAATTGAAACTGTAATCAAAAATCTTCCAGCAAACAAAAGCCCAGGTCCAGGCGGCTTCACAGCTGAATTCTACCAAAAATTGAGAGAAGAGCTAACACCTATCCTGCTCAAACTCCTCCAGAAAAATGCAGAGGAAGGTAAACTTCCAAACTCATCCTATGAGGCCACCATCACCCTAATACCAAAACCTGACAAAGATGCCACAAAAAAAGAAAACTACAGGCCAATATCACTGATGAACATAAATGCAAAAATCCTTAACAAAATTCTTGCAATAAGAATCCAACAATACATTAAAAAGATCATACACCATGACCAAGTGGGCTTTATCCCAGGCATGCAAGGATTCTTCAATATCCGTAAATCAATCAATGTAATACACCACATTAACAAATTGAAAAATAAAAACTATATGATTATTTCAATAGATGCAGAGAAAGCCTTTGACAAAATTCAACATCCATTTATGATAAAAACTCTCCAAAATGCAGGAATAGAAGGAACATACCTCAACATAATAAAAGCTATATATGACAAACCCACAGCAAACATTATCCTCAATGGTGAAAAACTGAAAGCATTTCCTCTAAAGTCAGGAACAAGACAAGGGTGCCCACTTTCACCATTACTATTCAACATAGTTTTGGAAGTTTTGGCCACAGCAATCAGAGCAGAAAAAGAAATAAAAGGAATCCAAATTGGAAAAGAAGAAGTAAAACTCTCACTATTTGCAGATGACATGATCCTCTACATAGAAAACCCTAAAGACTCCACCAGAAAATTACTAGAACTAATCAATGACTATAGTAAAGTTGCAGGATATAAAATCAACACACAGAAATCCCTTGCATTCCTATACACTAATAATGAGAAAACAGAAAGAGAAATTAAGGAAACAATTCCACTCACCACTGCAACAGAAAGAATAAAATACTTAGGAATATATCTACCTAAAGAAACTAAAGACCTATATATAGAAAACTATAAAGCACTGGTGAAAGAAATCAAAAAGGACACTAATAGATGGAAAAATATACCATGTTCATGGATTGGAAGAATCAATATAGTGAAAATGAGTATACTACCCAAAGCAATTTATAGATTCAATGTAATCCCTATCAAGCTACCAACGGTATTCTTCACAGAGCTAGAACAAATAATTTCACAATTTGTATGGAAATACAAAAAACCTAGAATAGCCAAAGCTATCTTGAGAAAGAAGAATGGAACTGGAGGAATCAACCTACCTGACTTCAGGCTCTACTACAAAGCCACAGTTATCAAGATGGTATGGTACTGGCACAAAGACAGAAATATAGATCAATGGAATAAAATAGAAAGCCCAGAGATTAATCCACACACATATGGACACCTTATCTTTGACAAAGGAGGCAAGAACATACAATGGATTAAAGACAATCTCTTTAACAAGTGGTGCTGGGAAAACTGGTCAACCACTTGTAAAAGAAAGAAACTAGAACACTTTCTAACACCATACACAAAAATAAACTCAAAATGGGTTAAAGATCTAAACGTAAGACCAGAAAATATAAAACTCCTAGAAGAGAACATAGGCAAAACACTCTCTGACATACATTACAGCAGGATCCTCTATGACCCACCTCCCAGAATATTGGAAATAAAAGCAAAAATAAACAAATGGGACCTAATTAAACTTAAAAGCTTTTGCACAACAAAGGAAACTATTAGCAAGGTGAAAAGGCAGCCTTCAGAATGGGAGAAAATAATAGCAAATGAAGCAACTGACAAACAACTAATCTCAAAAATATACAAGCAACTCCTACAGCTCAACTCCAGAAAAATAAATGACCCAATCAAAAAATGGGCCAAAGAACTAAATAGACATTTCTCCAAAGAAGACATACAGATGGCTAACAAACACATGAAAAGATGCTCAACATCACTCATTATCAGAGAAATGCAAATCAAAACCACTATGAGGTACCATTTCACGCCAGTCAGAATGGCTCTGATCCAAAAGTCTATAAGCAATAAATGCTGGAGAGGGTGTGGAGAAAAGGGAACCCTCTTACACTGTTGGTGGGAATGCAAACTAGTATAGCCACTATGGAGAACAGTGTGGAGATTCCTTAAAAAACTGGAAATAGAATTGCCTTATGATCCGGCAATCCCACTGCTGGGCATACACACTGAGGAAACCAGAAAGGAGAGAGACACGTGTACCCCAATGTTCATCGCAGCACTGTTTATAATAGCCAGGACATGGAAGCAACCTAGATGTCCATCAGCAGATGAATGGATAAGAAAGCTGTGGTACATATACACAATGGAGTATTACTCAGCCATTAAAAAGAATACATTTGAATCAGTTCTAATGAGGTGGATGAAACTGGAGCCTATTATACAGAGTGAAGTAAGCCAGAAAGAAAAACACCAATACAGTATACTAATGCATATATATGGAATTTAGAAAGATGGTAACAATAACCCTGTGTACGAGACAGCAAAAGAGACACTGATATATAGAACAGTCTTATGGACTCTGTGGGAGAGGGAGAGGGTGGGAAGATTTGGGAGAATGGCATTGAAACATGTATAATATCATGTATGAAACGAGTTGCCAGTCCAGGTTCGATGCACGATACTGGATGCTGGGGCTAGTGCACTGGGATGACCCAGAGGGATGGTATGGGGAGGGAGGAGGGAGGAGGGTTCAGGATGGGGAACACATGTATACCCGTGGCAGATTCATTTCGATATTTCGCAAAACTAATACAAAATTGTAAAGTTTAAAAATAAAATAAAATTTAAAAAATAAAAAAAATAAAGGTTGCTGCTACTGCTAAGTTGCTTCAGTCGTGTCCGACTCTGTGCGACCCCATAGACGGCAGCCCACCAGGCTCCCCCGTCCCTGGGATTCTCCAGGCAAGAACACTGGAGTGGGTTGCCATTTCCTTCTCCAATGCATGAAAGTGAAAAGTGAAAGGGAAGTTGCTCAGTCGTGTCCGACTCTCAGCGACCCCATGGACTGCAGCCTACCAGGCTTCTCTGTCCATGGAATTTTCCAGGCAAGAGTACTGGAGTGGGGTGCCATTGCCTTCAGGAACCAGTAATTCACCCTGGGCAAGACTGAATTCCCTAAGGCTGCATCTGAAGATCAAAAGAGAAATACACAAAATATCTATCAAGAGTGAGAGAAAGGTATCTTGAGTGACAGATGGGTACTTTATTTTTCAAGGGAATTACAAGGCATTTTGAAGAACTGGTTAATTCTAAGACTGAGGCAGGAAAAACAACATGAGCCCAGAGCATCTTGCGGTACCGAGCAGATGTGCTCAGGGAGGAGGGGGCCTGTAGAAAGGGCACCAGGACTAGTCTCGGGGAGCAGGAGGAACAGAGCGGGGACAATGCGAGCAACAAAGTGAACCCCAACAGCCCTGAATTACAGCCCGCAGAGTGAAGCATACAACTCACGGAGATCCATGGGCATGCTCTGACATAAACAACTGAGTTCTTTCCCCTACAAAAGAATCCAAACTGATAAACGCAGGACAAGGAAAAAGAAAATAACCCTTAGAGTGTCATACTAATAATAGCTGCTAACAGATCCACCAAGGGATGCAAAACTGAGTGGGGAGACAGGATATTTGCATGGTCTAAAATGTCTCCCCCAAGACATTTTGAAGAGAATACAGCACCTCTACAGTGGAGAAGCCCAGCAGAGAGAGCCCCTGACCCAAGTGATCAAGATTAATAAACTATGATGATATCACCTGTCTCTGATATGATGCAATCAGGAGGAAGCATCGCTCCTGTGAGATTCTTGCCAAAAATGGATAAACTTGATCTAAACACATATAAGCCCAAAATAAGAGAGAAACTATCCAGTTCCCGCCAAAAACATCAAGGTTGTGAAAGAAAAGACAGAAACTGTCCCAGAAGCAATGCTGGGTGGAACCTCGAACAGCAAAAAGACATTAGTGAAAATAATGCTGTCATCTAAACAAAATCTCCAGCTAATGACATTACACCAAGGTTAACTTGCTGGGTGCCACATGGACCTCTTGGTACCATTTCTGTAATTTTTCTGTACGTCTAAAATTTTTTCAAAATAGAGGTTTATATACCAGGCAAAGGACTAGGCATAACAGGTTATCTCATTTGATTCTCCTAACAACTGTGCAAAATTAGTGTGATTATCTATATTTTATAGCCTGGAAAATTGAGATTTGGAACAATTTTAAAAACGTTCAGATGCACACAGCAAAATGCTGTCAGAACTGAAACTACTTTAGAAGTTGCTCAGTATCTGTGTTCTTTCCATCATGTTATGATAAACAAATGGAAATGCATTTATCCATCCAAGAAACACAGGTCATCTCTTCTGAAACTAGATTAAAAATTTAAAGTGTCAACAACAGCAGAAATTAATTTTAGAACTCAGTGTTAATTTTCAATTTGCTTAAAATATGTGGCATTAGGACCTCCCTGTAGCTGAGATGGTAAAGAATCTGCCTGGGTTTGATTCCCGGGTCGGGAAGATCCCCTGGAGACAGGAATGGCAACCCACTCCAGTATTCTTGTCTGGAGAATCCCACGCGCAGAGAAGCCTGGTGGGCTACAGTCCATGGGGTCACAAAGAGTCGGACAGGACCGAGCGACTAACACTACAGGGAAACAAAAAAGCTTTTCTATCGTAATACTAAAAGGCAAATACATACTTAAATAAAGCCACTTTAATCTCCTGTAATACCCAGCAAGTCTCACAGAACTCTATAAACTACACCACATTGCTATGCTTCCTGACATGAAGTATAAGAAAGGCTGGTTGGTTATAAGCGTCCTTCAAGTTTAAGAGGCACTAAAACAACATTAAGGTGTTCTCTTAACTAGTTCACAGGTGTCTAGCAAGGAAAACTCAAGTGAATTTCTACATTTATTTCAGTGGAGTTTTTTTGCACATTATACCACCTGCTTATATAACCATAAAAATATTATTTAATACAAAAAAGAAGCATATCAAACTCTAGGGAAATATCAGAGAAATAATAAAATATTCATGATGGAGGAGAAACTTCCCTCTTTCTCCTCTTGATATGTTACAGGCACCACAGTAATGGTTAAGTTACTTTACCTTGTGAACTATGATAAAGAATCAGAATTAAAGTTTCAAAACAGGAGTGGCTGCCTTCTCATAACCCAATGTAACTAAACTGAATTACTGAAGATGGTGTCCTGCAATGCAGGAAGATGGCTCAACCAAGGGAAGTCTATAGAAACCTGCTACATGGTTCTAGATCATCTGTTCGCCTCTAACTTTGATGAGGCATCTCATTAAGAGACAGAATTTATTTTGCCCGTTGGGACATGACAACAGGAAAGAACAAGACAAAACATTTTTTTCAATTTTGTCAACTTAAAAAATTTAAAGCATGTATTTTTCAATGTTAGAAGATGCTTTAAACAGCCCAAGAAATCTCCTTTTTTCATTCATAGGGATTTAATTTGAAAATTAATCTATGAATGATATATTACAATGGACACAGTCAAAAAACAGCTGAAAGGACAACCTGTCTGTTGAGCTAAGATGAAATCAGGCAGTTTGATACAGGTCAAAACAAAGTGTTTGGGTTTTGTTCAAAATGAGATTTTGAAGTCTGTAGCACCTTAATCAGAAGGCACTATGAATATGAAAATGGCTACTATCCGTATTTTATATGCAATTGTCACCTTTTTTAAAGGGTGAATTTTCAAACCACTTGTTATTATTATCTCATTGATTTTACCACGTCACTGAAGTAAGTTAGCAGAGGTAACGTATTGCATTTCCTGATAGATACCTGAGCTTCCCAACAGCAAACCTGAAACCACAACCTAGCTCTGTTGAGCCCCATCCCTGAGCACATTCACTGAATTCTAACACGTCTCAGCCACTCACCCCACAGAGTGAAGGACACAGAACAGCCTGGCCCAACAAATTAAAGCAAATACATCAGAGTTGTGTTTAACCCTCATGACTAGATATATTTTAAAATTCAACAGATAAAAATCACCATTTGATGCCATAAAAATTAGTGCCTTGTTTACTGCCTCTACTACTTTGTCACACACACACAGGTCAGGGGCATTTCCTGGGCTTGGTCACACATCCATGGTCCTCCTGGCCCTGATTTCTATTTATAGAGCAGATGACATCACATCTAGATGTACTGCTGATTCATCTATTTGGCATGCGAGTGGAGCGTAGAGTAGGCAAATAGATGTCCTACAGTAAGAGAGGTCTGGCTGGAGAACCCACGAGAATGTCAACTCCATGAAGGCAGGAATGGTGTCCACTTTGTTAACTTCTATGCTTTCAGCTCCCACAAAAATGCCAGGCACACGTCAGAGGCCCTGTAAATATTATGTGGGTCCAAATACAACTGCTTTGATGTTACACGTATAGGTTCTATGTAAATGGCAGATTCACATGGTTCCATCTAATACTAAATGAATTGATGAAAAACTCTAATTTTTCATGTCCATCTTTCTTCTGGCCATGAGCTAGAAAGACAGTGGCAGCTGCAGAATGGAGAAGCTGAGGGTAGACCCTGCTCCCCACAGACCTCTGGGGTCCTCAGCCCCCTGTTCACATCTAGTGCATTAGGGGCACTGAAGAAACACCGACTGTTAGCGGTGATAATGCCAGTAATTACCTTTTCCTGGTATTTCCTGTAGGCAATTACTAGAAAGTTAAAGATAGCAATTATAAATTACATAGGCACTTGACTTTGAATTTATTTGTAACACCTTTTTCAGTACTATAATTACCATTTTATAGTCAAATAACTTGAGCAAGAGGAGGATTATTTTCTAAAACCATAGTGAAAGAGCAGAGAAACTCAAGCTTCCCAAATTCACTTCTATGCTCAATTCATTACCATCTGCCTCCATCACCAATGATAAAGAAATATATGTATAGTCATGCTCCTAAGGTATTTCATGACATTAAGGGGTTTTCCCACTTTAACTTTTTCCCATGCTATGTCACATTTAGAAATTTGGCAGGGGGGAAATCCCATTGCTATTGATTTCGCCCAGATAGTTACCTAGATAGAGTATCATGCGAAATGGCGGTCTTGCTAAACCACAAGCTGGAATCGAGATTGCCTGGAGAAATATCATCAACCTCAGATATGCAGATGATACCACTCTAATGGCAGAGAACGAAGAACACTAAAGAGGAGCATGAAAAAGCTGGCTTAAAATTCAACATTCAAACCACTAAGAGCATGGCATCTAGTCCCATCACTTCATGGCAAATGGGGGGAAAGTGGAAGCTGTGACAGATTTATTTTCTTGGGCTCCAAAATCCCTGCAGACAGTGGCTGCAGCCATGAAATTAAAGATGCTTGCTCCCTGGAAGGAAAGCTATGACAAACTTAGCATATTAAAAAGACATCATTTGTCAACAAAGGTCCATAGAGTGAAAGCTATGGCTTCTCCAGTAGTCACATACAGATGTGAGAGTTGGACCACTAAGAAGGCTGAGCACCAAAGGACTGATGCTTTCAAATTGTAGTGCTGGGGAATACTCTTTAGAATCCTTTGGACTGCAAGATCAAATCACTAAATCTTAAAGGAAATCAACCTTGAATATTCATTGGAAGGACTGGTGCTGAAGATGAAGCTCCAACACTCTGGCCACCTGATGTGAAGAGACGACCCATTAGAAAAGACCCTGATGCTGGGAAAGATGGAAGGCAAAAGAAGAGGGCAACAGAGGATAAGATGGTTGGATGGCATCACCGACTCAATGGACATGAATTTGATCAAACTCCAGGAGATAGTGAAGGACAGGGCAGCCTGTTGTGCTGCAATTCATGGCCTCATAAAGAGTCAGACACAACTAAGCGACTGAACAACAACAGAGTAATCATGTGAAACACCTTTCTTACACACAAACACCCCCCAAATCTGACCCTTAAAATATACATATGAATAATGCCTTAAATTATCAAAATTTATCAAAAAATGTTTTGAGTAGCTATCTTCTTCAATTTCTCATGTCATAAATTCAACATTTATTAGAAATTATCAATTTCTGTTTTACAAAGAAAAGTTATTTCTGAAATAAGACCTCTTAGGAAACATTAACTCAAACTTGATGATCTGTATGACAAGGTAGTAACAAAAAATAAAGCTCTGCATAGCTATGAAAATCTCTGCATGGTGCTCTAAATGACAACTTTTAGGATCACAAGTCTACTAGCCACTTACTATCTAGATTAATTTCTTTAAAATCTGAAAGCTGCCTCTGGTGTTCTATGCAGCACACAAATAAGAACAGTAATGAGAAGCATAACACATGTAAAATTACAGGAATAATAATATTTTGACATGTAGCTAAGGAGTAATTTGTTAAACACTATAATCCCCAATAATAGTATTATTTAATGCTTATTTAATTTATTTCATGGTTATAGTATTATTTAATACTTATTTAACTTATATGCAGAGTACATCATGAGAAATGCTGGACTTGATGAAGCACAAGCTGGAATCAAGACTGCCAGGAGAACTATCAATAACCTCAGATATGCAGATGACACCGTATTTATGGCAGAAAGGGAAGGAGAACTAAAGAGCCTCTTGATGAAAGTGAATGAGGAAAGTGAAAAAGTTGACTTAAAACTCAACATTCAGAAAACTAAGATCATGGTATCTGGTCCCATCACTTCATGGCAAATAGATGGGGAAACAATGGAGACAGTGCCAGACTTAATTTTCTTGGGCTCTAAAATCACTGCAGATGGTGACTGCAGCTATGAAATTAAAAGACAGTTGCTCCTTGGAAGAAAAGTTACGACCAACCTAGACAGCTTATTGAAAAGCAGGGACATTACTTTGCCAACAAAGGTATGTGTAGTCAAAGATATGGTTTTTCCAGTAGTCATGCTAGGATGTGAGAGTTGGACTCTAAAGAAAGCTGAGCGCTTTTGAACTGTGGTGTTGGAGAAGACTCTTGAAAGTCCCTTGGACTGCAAGGAGATCCAACCAGTCAATCCTAAAGGAAATCAGTCTTGAATATTCATTGGAAGGATTGATGCTGAAGCTGAAACTTCAATACTTTGGCCACCTGATGGGCCACTGATTCACTGGAAAAGACCCTGATGCTGGGAAAGATTGAAGGCAGAAGGAGAAAGGGACGACAGAGGATGAGATGGTTGGATGGTATCACCGACTCAATGGACATGAGTTTGAGTAAACTCCGGGAGTTGAGGATGGACAGGGAGGCCTGACGTGCTGCGGTCCATGGGGTTGCAAAGAGTTGGACAAAACTGAACGACTGAACTGAACTGATAATTCCCAAATCAAGCAGGTACACTTAATTTGCTTCTAAAGAAATATTAATAAAAGCACAGCATCACTTTTGAGGGCTTTCCTGTTGGCTGAGTGGTAAAGAATCAGCCTGCCAATGCAGGAGATGCAAGAGACATGGGTTCAATCTCTGGGTCAGAAAGATTCCCTAGAGAAGGAAATGGTAGCTCACTCCACTATTCTCACCTGGGAAATCCCATGGACAGAGGGGCCTGGAAGGCTACAGTCCAAGGAGTCACGTAAGAGCTAGACAGGACTTAGTGACTAAACAACAATCACTTTTGAAATTTAAATAGTAGATCATGATAACCCTTTCACCAAGCAGCTGCAACATTAGGTGATTTCCAAGAACACTGAAGAATATATTTTTGTCTTCTGATACTAGAGAGTCCAAATTTCAAAACACTCGCCCCCTGTCGTAGGCAATGAATGTACCATCATGTGGTTTGGGTTTCTTTTCCTCAGCTGTATCATATCTAGTTCAGAGTGAACTGTGATGGCAGGGGCTTCTGCTTCTTTAAATCTCTCTACAGATGCTCACTACTCTTGATAGTGAGGGTCTTCAACAATTACAAATTAAATTCAATAGGTGTGCACATAAAATTGCACACAAAAATGTAATAAATTTTATTTGTAATAAATATATGAATTTCCTAAAGGCTCAAAGGATGGCTATCTACCCTTCCCTTCTATTATGAAAATGTTGTACCCAAAAAGCCACAGAATTAAGCCACGTGACCAACGAGCAAAAGCTGTTTAGTGCCTAAAGTGAGGTGACACCATGTACAAAGGAAAGTCACCTTAGTTTCACTAAGGGGAAAAAATGCACTAAAACCCATCTTTCTCAGCTGAGCCTTCATTCAACATTGAAACAAGTATCTCAAACTCCATGGTTTTAGCTGCTGCTCAACACCATGCACAGAGTCGGACATGACTGAAGTGACTTAGCAGCAGCAGCAAAACCATCCCATTCAACTGGGGATTGAACAAAGAAAAACAGAAAAAACTTTAATCTGTCTTTTCTTCTCTTTTTGCTACAATACACTGACAGCATCTTGTTCATTAATTAAACTTTTTTCCTTAAAGAAATGTACTGGAGAATGCTATTTTAGACAACCGTAGAAAAGGCAGGAAATAAAAGGCATAGTTTGAAAGAAAATCGAGGGTTTTAAAATTCTAGGTAGAGATGCAACATATTCATAAATGATAATACAAACATAGAGAAATATTTCAACAAATATAGAGTGAGACAGAATTTAAGAATTTAACACAGCAGGACTAGGGGTGGCTGGAAGTCAGGCACTCAAACAACGCAGGAAATTAAGAGGGCTCCATTCTGGTGATCAGAAGGGGAGACCTGCATTGCCATTTACACTCATCCAGTAAGAAGGCGGGTTATGATTATAAGTGGAAACCATGAACCCAGTTTGTAACAACTATAATTAGCCAAACTTGCTGGATAACTCACAAATAAGTTTTGGTTTTGTGAGCCTGACTCTCACTGTATTTCTTACTTGTATTCACTCATGTTTGTTCTATCTAATAACAATCAGGGTAGAAACATCCTGGAGGGGAAACCCGTAACTCTTATTCATCATCTCGTTGATACGTTGGTCGCTCATTCATATGCGACTCTTTGCAACCCCATGGACTGCAACCCGCCAGGCTCCTCTGTCCATAGAATTCTTCAGGCAAGAATACTGGAGTGGGTTGCATTCCCTTCTCCAGGGGATCTTCTCAAGCCTGGGACTGAACTCTCCCACATTACAGACAGATTCTTTACTGTCTGAGCCACCAGGGAAGTGGAAAATTCTTAAAGAGATGAGAGTATCGGACCACCTTACTTGTCTCCTGAGAAACCTGTATGCAGGTCAAGAAGCAACAATTATAACCGGACATGGAACAATGGACTGGTTCAAGACTGGGAAGGGAGTACATCAAGGCTGTGTATAGTCCCTCTGCTTATTTAATTTATATGCAAAGTACACCATGATAAATTCTGGGCTGGATGAATCACAAGCTGGAATCAAGACTGTCAGGAGAAATACCAACAACCTCAGATATGCAGATGATACCACTCTAACGACAGAAAGTGAAAAGGAACTCAAGAACCTCTTGACGAGGGTGAAAGAGGAGAGTGAAAAAGCTGGCTAAACACTCAACATTCAGAAAACTAAGAGCATGGCATCCAGTTCCATCACTTCATGACAAACAGATGGGGGAAAAGTGGAAACAGTGACTGATTTTATCTTCTTGGGCTCCAAAATCACTGCAGACAGTGACTACAGCCATGAAATTAAAAGAACTTGCTCCTTGGAAGAAAAGCTGTGACAAACTTAGTGTATGAAAAAGCAGAGATGTCACTTCGCTGACAAAGATGACAAACATAGTCAAAGCTGTGATTTTCCCAGTAGCCATGCAGGGATGTGACAGTTGGACCATAAAGAAGGCTGAGCACCAAAGAATCGAGGCTTTCAAATTGTGGTACTGGAGAAGACTCCAGAGAGTCCCTTGGACAACAAAGAGATCAAACCAGTCAATCCTAAAGGAAATCAACCCTGAATATTCACTGGAAGGACTGATGCTGAAGCTCTAATACTTTGGCTCACCTGATGCAAAGAGAAGATATTGGGAAAGACCCTGATGCTGGCAAAGATTAAGGGCAGGAGGAGAAGGGGGCAACAGAGGATGAGATGGTTGAATGGAGTCACTGATTCAACAGACACGAGTTTGAGCAAACTCCAGGAGATAGTGAAGGACATGCTGCAGTCCATGGGGTTGCAAAGAGTTGGACACAACTTAGCAACTGAACAAATTTGGTATGTAGGAACTCGGATGACAATTTAAAAAGAATATGTCATTTCCACTTTTGGCATCTTAAAACTCAATAATGCCATAAAATTCTAAGTTTGTACAAAGTCTGATAGAAATGATAGGTGTTCTCTAAAGGGAGTGATTAAAACATTAAAAAAAAAAAGAAAATGCTTTTCATATATTTTTGATCTGGGGTTCTGATACCTCAATACAAGAGAACTAGAGGAACTCTCGCATCCTCTACTGTTTTATCATTATATAAATCAAATGGATTTTTTCCAATAAAATTCTATGCATAAATTGCCAATGCAAGTCTCTTGAAGGCAAAAAAATTATAGGAATGATGCCATTTTGATGGTAGTTTGAATAAAAAATGCTCTTCAGCTTTACAACCTGAAGACTAAGAAACTTTACAGACTTCCTTAAAGTGTCTCAGTAATATCAACCATTGTGAACTATATCTTCTCACAACTTGTGAAACAGTGACTCCAAAATTCAAATTAAACAATAACCTTGCATTCATATTCCAACATTTGTGCTTTACTTTCTGATAGAGAAAAGTTATTTTCCTGCTCCATTCCAAGTACTTTTTTACATATTACTTTGCTTAAGCCCTAACACCACTCAGAAAAAGGCTTCAGTCCCATTTTATAGATAAGGGGACTGAGGTTTAGAAAAATAAAGCAACATGCTTCACAAAGCCTGTATAGCTGGTCAGAAGTGGAACTCAAATCTGAAATCAGGTCTAACTCTAAAGCACTTACTCTAAACGTATTTTTTGTTTTGTTTTTTAATCAAATTAATGTGTTTCAAATCTGAAATACAAAATTTAACCAGCACATATGACATCACTTATATATATGGAATCTAAAAAAATAAAACAAACTAGTGAATATAATAAAAAAGAAAGAGACTCACACAGAGAACAAGCTAGTGGTTACCAGTAGAGAGGGAAAGAGAGAAGGCAAGACAGGCCCAGGGGATTAAGAGGTACAAATTATTGTAAATCACCATGTTATATACCTGTAACTTAAATAATACTGTACATCAACTGAAGTTCAACTTAAAAACAATTAACCAGCATGTAACAATATTTTCAAAGTATGATTATTCCTCCAATTTTCCTAGATTGAAAAGTAGACATCATAGTCAATTATTTTTTCTAGATCATACTGTTCATACATTATATACAGCATGAATAACTATACCAAGAGTTATCTGTTTATTTAAAATATTAGGTGTACTTTAATCAATTTGCTAACAGAAACACAAACAACATTTTTACAAACTTCAAAAATTGTCATGATATTTGACATTTTGATAGTATAACAAGTGGCTGCGATGAGTCACAGAATGTGAAATGGTCATAGTGGCACACTCACCTCTTAATTATCATGTAGCACAAGATATTTTAGTTTCTGAACAAAAGTCTCAATGCTTTACTGACAATCATACAATTATAGCAACTATTAAAAATATGTTGAATGGCATGGTTTGTTTTCCTCCTAATAAACTGTGTTTTTATAGGGATAAAGTTGACAAGAATCTTTACAGTTTATATAGGACATCCTGGAAAGCCATGTAACACCTTTTCATTAGAACTCTCAAAAAGGAATTAATCTTTTCAATGTTAAGTATCAAAGTATTTTTACAACAATCAGAAAATGATCTGAATATGAGAAAACAATGCTGTTTATAGGTACCAAGAGAAAGCACTCAGAATATAGAGAATTGTGATAGACAAGATTACTGACAGAGTGAGGAAACATGATCAAGTTCATGGATTCTAGAAGGAAATTGAAGACACCTGTTAAATGATCACAAAAAAAAAAAAGAGATATGGTAAGAAATCATTTTCTACTCCACAATATTGATAAGGGATCAAACCAAAAAGCTGAAAGAAAAACATCTGGCTTGTACTATAAACCTACATAAACCAGAATTTTAAAAGGCTCCTTCATATCAGTTACCTCCAATTCCTCACATTTTCCTATACAAGTGTTTCTATCAATACTACCTTTCTTGCAGATGATGCCACGGCAGGGTGGGTGGGCGGCTGCCATGATGGAATCAATGAACTAAAAAGGAGGTTTCTCATGCACACATCACTCATGTCCATGTCCACGAGAAAAAGACAGGCAAGGGCCGCTCACTGAGCTAACCAACACCATGTGTGAGAACAAACGCAAGGTGGGAGGTTATGAATTCATTTTAGAATTCACAAAGAGAAGCTGAACTTTAACAAAAAAGTTTTCTCATTTAATTATACTTTACTTCCACAGCTTTATGTCCAAATTCTAATTTTTTAAAAAGCTTGAGTAATGAACAAAGTAGATGACATCATTCAGGGAAGAAAGAAAGATCTAGTGTAAATGAAATCTAAACTTCAAAATTCCTTAACTAATTTCATCATCAGTGTTTTGCTTTCAAGAAAAGCCAACATTGCTCACTTAATTTTGCAAAGCTGCTTTTTAATTAATATGATTAACTTAAAAAATAAAATTACTACAAACAGACAATTTCCCCACATGCCACATGCTGTCAGTTAATACAACAGCTTCCTCCTTCTACCAAAAGGGCTCAGTTCCTTTCACAGTAACAGGCATGAAATGAAAATCTTTTAGAGCAAACACCAGCAGCAGTGACCAACACAGAGCATCTGTGTTTGCCTGGCCACGTGCGGGGCACCTGGAGGACACGATCCCTGCACCTCACCAGAGACAAGACAAACTAGGGCCTCCTGTTTCCACACACAGACGAGGGCACAGGGCAGGCCTTGAGGAAGGCAGCTCTTTTGACCGAGATCACAAAATGAACCAAGCCAAACCTTAACAGACCTTAACAATGATCACAACCCTCCTTCACAACGGGTACAGCTCATCCAGCCCATCTCTGATGCTCTAGCAATCTGCAGCTTAAAATCCTCATTTCAAGAAACTTAACCTTTAATACTCACCCATAAAAACAGATATTCTTTCCTATTTTTGTAGAAGAGAAAGCAGAGGCGTGGAACACCCGAGGCAGAGACCAGGGGCTGTTCTGTGCCGTAGCCTTCACCCAGAGCTCCATTAGATACTCAGGTCCCACCAAAAGCTAGAAAGAGCTGTGTATGCACCAGAGGCCCCGGGCTGGCATGGCCTCTTGGAGACTGAGACCTCTCTGATCTGCACATTTAGTCACATACTTGCTCATTCCCTTAACAGCTGTGTAAGAAGAGAAATTTACATACATTTCCCTTTATTTGAAAATCAGAGTTAATTAAGAACTATGATTACTGTTCCTAATGAAATTGTATTCAATCAGAACTTAATATAATGACATTTCATTCACAAAAACAGAAATTCTGGGGCATGTAGTAAGCAAATAATACTAGAAAACTGGCTTAGAGAATAAATAGTGTTTTCTTTCATGGATTGTTAACATAGGCCTGAAACCTACAGCTCTGCATGTGTTGTCTCTCCCTACTTCAGGCTGGTTGATACAATCTCACATAAATAATGAGGGAGACTGATAAAAACCAAAGAAAGCACTCACTGCATTTGGGTCACATCCTAACAAATCACATTATCAGTCATGGATATCTGCTTACTATCCATCTAGAAAATTGGACCCCTATATCCATCTGATTCACATGGTCAAACACTTTTAAACACGCGGAAAAATTTTAAGTGAGGTCAAACTACTGCACAATTGCACTCATCTGACATACTAGTAAAGTAATGCTCAAAATTCTCCAAGCCAGGCTTCAGCAATACGTGAACTGTGAAATTCCAGATGTTCAAGCTGGTTTTAGAAAAGGCAGAGGAACCAGAGACCAAATTGCCAGCATCCACTGGATCATCAAAAAAGCAAGAGTTCCAGAAAAACATCTATTTCTGCTTTATTGACTATGCCAAAGCCTTTGACTGTGTGGATCACAATAAACTTTGGAAAATTCTGAAAGAGATGAGAATACCAGAGCACCTGATCTGTCTCTTGAGAAACCTATAAGCAGGTCAGGAAGCAACAATTAGAACTGGACATGGAACAACAGACTGGTTCCAAATAGGAAAAGGAGAACGTCAAGGCTGTGTATTGTCACCCTGCTTATTTAACTTTTATGCAGAGTACATCATGAGAAACGCTGGGCTGGAAGAAGCACAAGCTGGAATCAAGATTGCCGGGAGAAATATCAATAACCTCAGATATGCAGATGACACCACCCTTATGGCAGAAAGTAAAGAGGAACTAAAAAGCCTCTTGATGAAGGTGAAAGAGGAGAGTGAAAAAGTTGGCTTAAAACTCAACATTCAGAAAACAAAGAACATGGCATCTGGTCCCATCCCTTCATGGGAAATAGATGGGGAAACAGTAGAAACAGTGTCAGACTTTATTTTTCTGGGCTCCAAAATCACTACAGATGGTGACTGCAGCCATGAAATTAAAAGATGCTTACTCCTTGGAAGAAAAGTTATGACCAACCTAGATAGCATATTGAAAAGCAGAGACATTACTTTGCCAACAAAGGTCCGTCTAGTCAAGGCTATGGTTTTTCCAGTGGTCATGTATGGATGTGAGAGTTGGACTGTGAAGAAGGCTGAGCGCCGAAGAATTGATGCTTTTGAACTGTGGTGTTGGAGAGGACTCTTGAGAGGCCCTTGGACTGCAAAGAGATCCAACCAGTCCATTCTGAAGGAGATCAGCCCTGGGATTTTTTTGGAAGGAATGAGGCTAAAGCTGAAACTCCAGTACTTTGGCCACCTCATGCGAAGAGTTGACTCACTGGAAAAGACTCTGATGCTGGGAAGGATTGGGGGCAGGAGGAGAAGGGGACGACAGAGGATGAGATGGCTGGATGGCATCACTGACTCGATGGACGTGAGTCTGAGTGAACTCCGGGAGTTTGTGATGGACAGGGAGGCCTGGCGTGCTGCGATTCATGGGGTCGCAAAGAGTCGTACACGACTGAGCGACTGAACTGAACTGAACTGATAGCACATATCTACAGTATAACTGACCTTTTGAATATGACTCAGCAGGTACTTGACAACTCAAGAAATTAAAACCTTTCATAATACTGTTACGAATCAGAGAAGAAATGGCTGTGAACAAACAAGAATAGTCTTTGATTAAACCAAACGCATACACATACCTTCAGTCCAGCCTTAAAATATCAACCATGAGAAAATAATGCAAAATGATAAACTTATAAGCACTGCAGTACATCTTGAAAAACAGAATGACGATTTCCATTCCTTTATAAAATGATTTAAAATACTCTGCTAAAAGAATCTTTTAAAACTGATCATTAAAGATCCCCCCAATGCAACTAAGACATAATTCTAAACACAACTTGAATATAGTGATACCATCTGTAACTCTAGTAAGTAGAAATGTAGGTAATGGAAGAAGGGGTACAGAGTATATTTTGCTTTTTCCACACTCTGCACAATAAAGTATTTTACATCCTATTGAAAATATGACAAGTGACAGCTTTTCCTACTGTTCTCAGAGGAAAGCTTTAAGGTGGCAAAAAGAAATATTTTTCACATTAAGAAATTCAATCATAAAACATCTAAAATGAGAAACATTCAGATAACATAACATCTACAATCACTGTCCACAAGTTCTCTAAATAGTCCCATGGATGCCAACTCTAACTATAAAAATCGTCTTTCTCCACATCTAACAGCCATCACAGGAGACACAGCAGCCATAGTCTCTGCCCCTCAGGTTCACACAATTCTTAGGTCTACAAAACGAGACCACCTTGATCCTTACCTACCATCACTTTTAAGCATCAACAGTGCAACATGACACTGCTTTCCTAACAATTACTATATTTTTCAAATGTTTGATTTGGATGTCCAGCAGAATTAAAAATGTAATTACGGGTGAGTTTTACTTCTGAAAAGCTGAATTGTACTGAGTACTGATTATCTGCAAGGTACTGTTCTAGCCTTTATCATGGATCAAGTTCACTTAACCCTTACAACTACCCTTTAAGGCAGATACTATCAGGACACTCATTTACAGACAAGAAACCCAGAGCCTGTAAGTAACCGGCCCAAAGTCAGATGATAGCTGCTAAGAGGTAGAGCGGGAACAAGAACACAAGCAATGGAAATATCTCCATAGTTAATCAGATAAAACTACCTGCTCTTTTCTGATTTATTTGGGGAGCAGGGGAGTGACAAAGAGAGTTAAGAGAAATTATACGAAATCATTATCTCAATTTCTCACTTTTTACCTTCTGAACCAAGAAGAACTTGTATGATGTTGATCCACCGGTTCCCACTGGTATGCATCCGAGGTAACCAGAACCGGTTAACCAGTTCAGTACCTCAGTTGTGTTCAACTCTTTGCAAACCCACAGACTGCAGCAAGCTGGGCTTCCCTGTCCATCAACAACTCTCAGAGCTTGCTCAAACTCATATCTATCAAGTTGGTGATGCCATCAATCTCATCCTCTGTCATCCCCTTCTCCTCTCCCTTCAATCTTTCCCAGGATCAGGGTCTTTTCAAATGAGTCAGCTCTTTGCATCTGGTGGCCAAAATATTGGAGTTTAAGCTTCAACATCAGTCCTTCCAATGAAAACTCAGGACTGATCTCCTTTAGGATAGACTGGTTGCATCTCCTTGTACTGCAAAGGACTCTCAAGCATCTTCGCCAACATCACAGTTCAAAAGAATCAATTCTTCAGCGCTCAGCTTTCTTTACAGTTCAACTCTCACATCCATACATGACTACTGGAAAAACCATAGCTTTGACTAGAAGGACCTTTGTTGGTAAAGTAATGTCTCTGCTTTCTAATATGCTATCTAGGTTGATCATAACTTTTCTTCTAAGGAGCAAGCATCTTTTAATTTCATGGCTGCAATCACCATATGCAGTGATTTTGGACCCCAAGAAAATAAGGTCTGTCACTGTTTACATTGTTTCCCCATTTATTTGCCATGAAGTGATGGGACCGGATGCCATGATCTTATGTTGAGTTTTAAACCAACTTTTTCACTCTCTTCTTTCACTTTCATCAAGAGTCTCTTTAGTTCTTCTTCACTTTCTGCCATAAGGTTGGTGTCATCTGCGTATCTGAGGTTATTGATAGTTCTCCTGGCAATCTGGATTCCAGCTTGTGCGTCATCCAGCCAGCATTTCTCATGATGTACTCTGCATACAAGTTAAATAAGCAGGGTGACAATATACAGCCTTGATGTACTCCTTTCCCAAATTAGAATCAATCTGTTGAGCCATGTCCGATTCTAACTGTTGGTCCTTAACCTGCATACAGATTGCTCAGGAGGCAGGTAAGGTGATCTGGTATTCTCATCTCTTGAAGAATTTTCCACAGTTTGTTGTTTGTGATCCACGCAGTCAAAGCCTTTGACATAGTATATAGAGCAAAAGTAGATGCTTTTCTGGAACTCTTTTGCTTTATTGATGATCCAACGGATGTTGGCAATTTGATCTCTGGTTCTGCAGCCTTTTCTAAATCTAGCTTGAACATCTGGAAGCTAACAGTTTACATACTATTAAAGCCTGGCTTGGAGAATTTTGAGAATTACTTTGTTAGCATGTGAGATGAGTGCAACCGTGCAGTAGTTTGAACATTCTTTGTCATTGCCTTTCTATGGGATTGGAATGAAAACTGACCTTTTCCAGTCCTGTGGCTAATGCTGAGTTTTCTAAATTTGCTGGTATATTGAGTGCAACACTTTAACAGCATCATCTTTCAGGATATGACATAGCTCAACTGGAATTCCATCACCTCCACTAGCTTTGTTCGTAGTGATGTTTCCTAGGCCCACTTGACTTCACATGCAGGATATTTGGCTCTAGGTGAGTGACCACACCATCGTGGCTATCTGGGTCATGAAGATCTTTTTTGTATAGTTCTTCTGTGTATTCTTGCCACGTCTTCTTAATATCTTTTACTTCTGTTAGGTCCATATTGTTTCTGTCCTTTATTATGCCCATCTTTGCATGAAATGTTCCCTTGGAATCTCTAATTTTCTTGAAGAGATCTCTAGTCTTTCCTATTCTATTGCTTTCCTCTATTTCTTTGCATTGATCACTGAGGAAGGCATTATCTCTCCACACTATTCTTTGGAACTCTGCATTCAAATGAGTATATCTTTCCTTTTCTCCTTTGCCTTTAGTTTCTCTTCTTTTCTCAGCTATTTGTAAGGCCTCCTCAGGCAACCATTCTTCCTTTTTGCATTTCCTTTTCTTAGGGATGGTCTTGATCACTGCCTCCTGTACAATGTCACGAACCTCTGTCCATAGTTCTTTAGGCACTCGATCAGATCTAGTCCCTTGAATCGATTTGTCACTTCCACTGTTTAATCGTAAGGGATTTGATTTAGGTTATACCTGAAAGGTCTAGTGGTTTTCCCTACCTTCTTCAATTTAAGTCTGAGTTATTAACTCCTTATTGCAAAATTCAGACTTAAATTGAAGACAGCAGGTTGATCAGAACAGGTATCAAAAACTTTGGTTTGATTCTGAGCTACTTAGGTTAGTGGGTTAGTGACCTGAGACAATTCATTTAACCTTTTTAGGACTCAATGCCAAACTATACACTGAAATTCAAAAATACTGCCTTCCTTACAAAACAAATATCCAAGGCAGGGTGGTAATATTCTTTATAGAAGAATTCTATAAAGAATGTTACCACATTCAATAAGATAATTGATTTGGAAAATCAACAGATACTCAATATAAAACCATTACATGAAAAGCTAAAGGGAATTTTACAATGGAAGGTTTCAGCTACCTATATGCCTCCTAATGGGACAGAAATGGTATTGACCTAACAGAAGCAGAAGATATTAAGAAGAGGTGGCAAGAATACACAGAAGAACTGTATTAAAAAAGATCTTCACAACCCAGATAATCACGATGGTGTGATCACTCACCTAGAGCCAGACATCCTGGAATGTGAAGTCAAGTGGGCCTTAGAAAGAATCACTACGAACAAAGCTAGTGGAGGTGATGGAATTCCAGTTGAGCTATTTCAAATCCTGAAAGATGATGCTGTGAAAGTGCTGCCCTCCGTATGTCAGAAAGTTTGGAAAACTCAGCAGTGGCCACAGGACTGGAAAAGGTCAGTTTTCATTCCAATCCCAAAGAAAGGCAATGCCAAAGAATGCTCAAACTACTGCACAATTGCACTCATCTCACATGCTAGTAAAGTAATGCTCAAAATTCTCCAAGCCAGGCTTCAGCAATACGTGAACCGTGAACTTCCTGATGTTCAAGCTGGTTTTAGAAAAGGCAGAGGAACCAGAGACCAAATTGCCAATATCCGTTGGATCACTGAAAAAGCAAGCGAGTTCCAGAAAAACATCTATTTCTGCTTTATTGACTACGCCAAAGCCTTTGACTGTGTGGATCACAATAAACTGTGGAAAATTCTTAAAGAGTTGGGAATACCAGACCACCTGACCTGCCTCTTGAGTAATTTGTATGCAAGTCAGGAAGCAACAGTTAGAACTGGACATGGAACAACAGACTGGTTCCAAATAGGAAAAGGAGTACGTCAAGGCTGTATATTGTTACCCTGCTTATTTAACTTCTATGCAGAGTACATCATGAGAAATGCTGGGCTGGATGAAGCACAAGCTGGAATCAAGATTGCCGGGAGAAATATCAATAACCTCAGATATGCAGATGACACCACCCTTATGGCAGAAAGTGAAGAGGAACTAAAAAGCCTCTTGATGAAGGTGAAAGAGGAGAGTGAAAAAGTCGGCTTAAAACTCAACATTCAGAAAACGAAGATCATGGCATCTGGTCCAATCACTTCATGGGAAATAGATGGGGAAACAGTGGAAACAGTGTCAGACTTTATTTTTCTGGGCTCCAAAATCACTGCAGATGGTGACTGCAGCCATGAAATTAAAAGACGATTCCTCCTTGGAAGAAAAGTTATGACCAACCTAGATAGCATATTGAAAAGCAGAGACGTTACTTTGCCAACAAAGGTCCGTCTAGTCAAGGCTATGGTTTTTCCAGTGGTCATGTATGGATGTGAGAGTTGGACTGTGAAGAAGGCTGAGCGCCGAAGAATTGATGCTTTTGAACTGTGGTGTTGGAGAGGACTCTTGAGAGGCCCTTGGACTGCAAAGAGATCCAACCAGTCCATTCTGAAGGAGATCAGCCCTGGGATTTTTTTGGAAGGAATGAGGCTAAAGCTGAAACTCCAGTACTTTGGCCACCTCATGCGAAGAGTTGACTCATTGGAAAAGACTCTGATGCTGGGCGGTATTGCGGGCAGGAGGAGAAGGGGACGACAGAGGACGAGATGGCTGGATGGCATCACGGACTCGACGGACGTGAGTCTGAGTGAACTCTGGGAGTTGGTGATGGACAGGGAGGCCTGGCGTGCTGCTATTCATGGGGTCGCAAAGAGTCGGACACGACTGAGCGACTGAACTGAACTGAACTGAACTGAATGGGACACAATATGAAAAAGAAAGTACCATTTAGGAATGATTCCTTCCAAAAAGGCTGAATTTGAATTTATAAATGTCTTTACAGTTAATTCCATTTATAGGAAAAATGGTAAAAAATTAAATAATACCATAGGAAGCAAACAAATAAATCCAGAATGTGAAATTCCATAGAACAACTTGCTCATTTCTTCAATAAAGTTATAGACTGACAAAACAGCACAAAGAGAAAAATAATGGATCTCTAAAAGATACTGTGAGACAAAAGCCAAATGTAACATATGTAGATTCCAGTTCAAATAAATCAGATGTTAAATACATATACATATATATATATTTAGGCAATTGGAGAAATTTCAACAAGACCTAGATATTAGATGTTGTCAAAAAGTTATTGTTACTTTTGTCAAGTGGTAAGATAATCATATTACAATTATGTAAGGAAATTTTTGCTAGAGAGACATATTAAAGTATGTAGCCATCATATGACATTGTCAAGATCTTGCCTTAAAATACTTCAGAGAAACTATAAAGAATATAAAGTAATAAATAAATGAAATGTGGAAAAACTGGGCTTCTTCCCAGGTGGCACTAGTGGTAAAGAACACACCTGCCAATGCAGGAGATATAAGAGACAAGAGACGCAGGTTTGATCCCTAGGTCAGGAAGATCCCCTAGAGGAGGAAGTGGCAACCCACTCCAGTATTCTTGCCTGGAGAATCCCATGGACAGAGGAACCTGGCAGGCTACAGTCCATAGGGTAGCAAAGAGTTGGACACAACTGAAGTGACACAGCACACATGTGCACAGAAAAACTAATAAATGTTTGACATACTTTTTCGAGACACATCAAGAAATTATTTTTAAAATTTCTCTTTAATATTAGCCCTAGGGAAGAGGGTGTCCCATTAAGACTCCAAGCCTGCTGGGTTTCCCTGTCAGGCTGGAGCAGAGTTTAAACCAGGCCAGACACCCTCTGGTTGTGGCTACAGCCTCCTCTTGGTCCCAGAGTCACTGGTTGCAAACTGTCATATGGAGATTTGTATTTGTACTTGTTTGAAATGTTTCATGATATAAAAATATTCACAAGTATTTTCTCCACCTGTTTCATAAGTTTACTATAATGATCACTGATTAAAAAGTAGCTAAGACACATATCAAGTATTTGATGAATGACAGTTTGAAAACTGAATAAAGAAAAAAGTTAAAGAAACCAGGTTCTAAATCAGGAGTCTGCAAACTATGTCCGGCCCACAGGACAGACCCAGACAACTGCCTGTTTTTGTCATGATGAAATCATCTTATCCATCTGTTTAGATACTGTCTGCAGGAGCTTGTAGGCTACATATATCAGAGTAAGTGCAAAAGAAACATGGTCCACAAAGCCAAAAATATTTTCTGTCTCTCCCCGGAAACAAACTTTATTTACTCCTGTTCTGAATTCTATCATTTCATTGTCTCTTTAAAGAGGAAATTCAACCTCAAAAGGTTTTTAGAACTTTTCTCCTTAAAATTTACAAAGGACTTTCTCTCTTTTAGTTTCTCACAAATAAAAACAAAACTACCACAAAGTAGGGTTTAGGTAGCTTCATATTTTTGTCCCACAAATGAATAAATCATTTCATAGGTTCAAGGTAGTTACTTTTCTGCTAAATCAAGAAACTTACAATGAAAGTAAACAAGCCAAAAAGGCAAAGATATAAAAAAATGTTTAACTTAAAGAAAAATCATTATTAATTATTGTTAATGTTACTTCAAGTTCACTGGGTTTTATAGAATCACCCAAGGGAAACAATACATTATGTGTTTGCACACACTACAATCAAAGGGTAATTTTACTTAGGGAGGGAAGGAAGGAGGAAGCTCACAGACACAATGTTGGAATTTCTCCTCAATAACCCAGCAAAAAACACTATACACCCATGGGCCATTTTTTCTATGAACTTCTGTATATTTTGGATTAATAGTTTAAACACATTCTTTGGCAGTCTTCAACTCAGCTTACATAACCTTTGGGTACACCCATGAGCTGATTAGTCATTTAAGGCCGGACAGAAGCAAAGTTTCAGAGGGAAATACACTGAGACCCGAATGGTTTAATATGCAAGCACACTAGCTAAAGGGTATAATTAAAATGACAGTGCTCCTTTAAATCTACATAATTATGTCCCAAAGACAGTCTCATTAGTAGCTTTTACTTTGCTACTAAACTAGAGACAGCCTCGGGTCTACATGGCTGGAAAATAAATATAAAATAAGTAAGGTACATACAAGTCAAATAAAATACCTGCACAAATCAATTACTGAACTTTTCTTTTTGAGCGAAATATAAAACCCACCAGCCAACCTTCAGTATTGGTGAGTCCCCAGCAAAATACGCTACCACTGTACCAAAGATGACCCTTACACCTCAAATTTCAGAGGTAAAAAATAACCAGAAAGATTTAACAAACTATTTTTAATAGAGAGAGAGCTGCTTTTGCCTACACTAACTCTACTGGAAATCTCTCTTAACCAGCACTTCCTTTACTACACAATGATAACTGATGTTACTATCACCAGCCTGCGCCAGGTCCAAACCCTGAAGATCATTCTAAATCATTAAACAGAAGACGAGATTATGTTCAGCACACTTTCGGCAGTGAGTGTAGTTCATAATATTCACATTACGTTAAGATTAGTAATATATCTAAGGTATGGGGCTTCCCTGGTAGCTCAGACAGTACAGCGTCTGCTTACAATGCAGGAGACCTGGGTTTGATCCCTGGGTCGGGAAGATTCCCCTGGAGAAGGGAAATGGCAACTCACTCCAGTATTCATGCCTGGAAAATCCCATGGACCAGGGAGCCTGGTGGGCTACAGTCCATGGGGTTGCAAAGAGTCGGACATGACTGAGTGACTTCACTTCACTTCACTTCATATAGGGCAAGAGTCAATCAAGAGACTGGTCAACTCCAAGTCAGACATTCACAGGGGCCATACTGAGCAATATGGTCAACAATACACAAGGGGGGAGAGCACTCCTCTTGAAATCTAGGGCATGAAACTCTACAGGGTATTCAGAGAAATTTTAACCCCACAGCGTACTCAGAGAAATTTTTCCAAGGGCTCAAAGGAATTTTAAACTACTTTTAAAAAAAGTACTGCCTAACCAGTGGCCCTTCTTTCCCTGCTCTGCTGACACTTATCAAATCTTCTGAATCAGAGCTGGAAATGCAGTTAAGAAACTGCTGCAATAATTCGGTGAGAGATGGTGACGGCAGGGACCAGTGCTCAGCAGCAGGGGTAGTAAGAAGGATGCGCCTTCAAGGCTGAGCCAAGAGGATCTGCTGAGAGGGCAGGTACAAGAGGAAGAGTCAAAGACTGTGCAGCAGGGTTTTGGATCTGGGCAACATAAAGAATGGAACTGCCATTATCTGAGATGGAAAAGGCTGCAGGAGGAGCTGGTTTGGGCAGGCTCATGGACAAGAGCCTCACTTTTGGAGACTATGAGACGCTTCAAGTATTATTGAGTTTGCCTGATCTAGAATCTAGATCCTAAGTAGGCCGTTGGCTATCATGGTCTAAAACTCAGGCAGAAGGATAGGCTGAAGAGACACATCAGAAGCCTTAAGACAGGATGAATTCATCTAGGGATTCAGTATAGATTATAAACAATAAACTGGGCTTTGTTCCTGGGGCACTGGATTACTGAAAATGAGTAATACTGCCTTAGAGCCCCTGAATGTCATTGGTGGACACAGGACTGAGCCCATCAAGTATCCTATGAACTCTTCTGAACCAGTTCTTTAAACTATGATCAAAGGGTAAATCTGTGTTTGCTGCAACTGAACAAAGATGGTTACTGTGACATCAGGCAGATAAGACCCTGAGCCAAGCAGGTCCTCAGATACAATTCTGAGGAAGGAACAACCTGCTGCAAGCAGGAGGTATGGGCAAGGCCAAGGAAGGGTCAACCACATCCTTGATGCGTGCTGCCCAAATTCAAGCAGCCAAACATGAGACAAACATGAAAAATCTGAGGGCACTGAGCAAAATCATCTGAGGCCTGAAAGGTATCCTGAGTGACTACCTGGAAGTTAGCTTTCAGCATTCATTAGAAAAGTGAACTCGGCACAGATCTCATCTCTGTACTCACTGCTAACTTTCTTTGGATATGTGACATTCTGGTGGAAAATCCAAATGCACCTAACAAGCAACTACTCAGATTTGCTAATCTCTCTCCCTGTACTAAGAGCCCCAGACGCCATCCTGGAACTTCTCCCCATCCAGCAAGAATACTGTCACCGAGACCTAACAACAGGTGCTCAGCTTTTTATGAGGTTCAGTGTAAGATGCATTCCCTGGAGGAGTGGATCTGTGTCTTTAACCAAACCATGGTAGTAAAGAGACCTCCATTATGATACCAACAGCCTTTCTATAAATACTTCATGGGTTATGAACTACTCATGTGTCCAAATCCTATCACCTTTCAAAGTTCAATTCAAATATCAGTTTCCCCATGAAGCCCTCTCCGAGGTCCGTCGGAAGGGGTGCAATATTTCACTCCATGCTGTACTTACTACTTTCTAACTTACCTGAAATGAGCACTAAAGGGGGACATTTTATTATCTTCTATACATCACACACTAATACTAAGAATACTATCATGTAAGTCTACATTCTCCCTGGGCTTCCCAGGGGGCTCAGCAGTGAAAAATCCACTTGCAAAGCAGGAGACATAGTTTCAGTCCTTAGGTCAGGGAGATCCCCTGGAGGAGAGCATGGCAGCCAACTCTAGTGGGCTGGGAAAATGCCGTGGAAAGAGGAGCCTGGCTGGCTACTGTCCATAGGGTGGCATGAGTCGGATGTAACTGGAGCACGCACATACACAAGCACACACCCTCTCCCTATCAAATCACTCTGTCTTTGAAACAAGCTCAGCTACTCTGCTTGAGAGGCTAGTATTATATTTACTAAGGTATGTGAAAGATTTCCAAGTATCCAATAAATGTTACTTGAATTTAATGCCCCTCCCACAAAAAAACACTATTGTCTCCACCCTTCAATACTGTATTATAATAAAAGTTCTCTCAGTCTGATACAGACTGTATTCCTTGAGGCTATGAGTCATGTCTTATGCATGTTTTTCCCCCTCATAGTCCTTAAAGCATTGGTATATGTAGATTTTAAATGCTATGAATACATAAGCTTTTATAGTCTAATAAAATCAGAATTCTTTCCAAAAATGAGGATCTTGGGATTTTTCCCCACCTCCGCTACACTTAGGTCTCAGGAGAGTAATTAAACACTCAGGTGTTCAGAAATGCCTAGCCCTCTGTTTCCTTCAACATTCTGCCTTTCTTCATCTTTGTAAAAGAGGAGGACAATTCCATCAAAGCAGACCGAGCGTTTGTAGCGTGGCCTCTCCAGCAGACAGGAAGATCTTGTGACCCTGGACCTTCCACTTACTAGGAAACTCACTGAGCTTCAGTACAGTTTGCTTCAGTATACAAAATGTTCTCTTTCAGAGTTTTGTATCTCTTCATAAAGAGGAAACATCACAAACCAGTCACTCTAGCACTCAGGGTCCACTTGTCTGAGGAGAAGCTACCGTATAAGCAACAGTCAGAAGAGTTAAGTCACTCAGCTGGAGGGTTTCCCTGAAACAATACTAACTTGTTCCTGACCAATTATACCTTTTAAATGAAAAGTAGGTCTTTATTGTGAAAAAGAAGTGTTATTCTCTCAGTCATGTCCGACTCTTTGTGACCCCAGGGACTGTGGCCTGCCAGGTTCCCCAGTCCATGGGATTCTCCAGCAAGAGCACTGGAGTGGGTAGCCATTCTCTTCTCCAGCGGATCCCAGGGATCAAACCTGGGTCTCCTGCATTGCAGACAGATTCTTTAACATCTGAGCCACCAAGGAAAACCAGGTCTTTATTACTAGAGCTAAATCTAAAAATGAAAGAAGAGGGGAAAACACAAAATTAGCACATCCGGTAACTTATAATGAGAAAAACTAACGCTTGACTTAGGAGGACAGTTTTCGACCAATGAATACATAGTGAGGAAAGACTATGTAGATAGCTTTCTATCCCTGCCATGTGGGTGGCTAGAGGATGAAAGCCTTAAGAAAGTTTTTCTGCTACAAAGGCACTTAAAATCTAGTTGACATTAAAAGAAGTACTGAGGGGGTCATCACTGCTGGCTCAGATATTTAGGAAAAGGCTAACACAAGAGTCCAGCCTTAGAGGATCAATAGGAAAGATTTTTTGGCTCCAACCAACAGTGGCTTAAATGAAATCTAATTCATCTCCAGTAGTCCTGAAATTAATTCCATTCAGTTGTCATTGATTATTCAGAATTTTCTCCCTGACCCGAAAGTACAATCTCTCTCTTTTCTCTAGACAGTAAACTTACCCATCCTACAGGCAGATTTAAATTATCTTTAAAAAAAAATCACATAGGGTTTTATGAATGACCTTGAATATAAATTTCTAAATTTAACAAAAGTATAGCTTTTAAAACAATATTTACATGTAAATCACGCATACCATGGACTCCACTAGAAGGAGTTCTCATTACTGGCTAAAATGAAACATAATACAGTTGTAAACAGAGTTTAAATGACATTACCACAGCATTATTCAACCTGCATACTTTATGTAAAAGGCCTCAAGGTGCAATCAATAAGTTAATAATTAAAATACATAAAACTGCAGGAGATAACAATCATCATAAAATTATGTTAAAATAATGTTTAACAGTGACTTATCAGAAAATGCTCATTACTTGGATTTTTTTTTAAGAATTTAGAAACTGCAGAAACATCTGCTTGAATTCACATGTGGCCAAGGCAGCACTTGGAAAAGGGTAAAGAAGCAGGAAGAGGGGACAGGAAGCAGCTGTGTTATTATATCCCTGAAATTCCAAGATCCCTCTAGTGTTTCTGTGGTCATATTATCATTCCTGAAGGCCACCCAGACCTCACGGCCGGCCAGGAGGACGGAGGAGCGCTCATGGTGATCTGCTTACTAATCCAGGCTCACCTGGCGGCAGAGGAGGGGCCATGAGAGCGGAAGTGACACAGGAGAGGTGAGAAGCCACGCCCACCAGGAAAGACAAAGGGGTGGGACGCCTCCTAGGAGAAGGAGACATATTCTATGATCTCTTCGTGAATTATCTTGAAAGAAGCCGCTTTTGTTGGTGATACTATATTCAAGTATACATGTTCTTGGGGAAGGAAATGTCAACCCACTCCAGTACTCTTGCCTGGGAAATCCCAGGGACAGAGGAGCCTCGTGGGCTACAGTCCGTGGGGTTGCAAAGAGTCAGACACGACTGAGCAACTGAGCAAATACATGTCCTAGATTTATGTTTTTCTAAATACATATTTTCAAGGGGAATTTTTAAGTGGTTTCAACCTGAAGGCATGATTGTGATAAAAGTCATACCTAAGAAAATTAGTCAACATACATTTTTCCCCTCTGTTGGTAAAGAAATACCACATCTATGATAAAATCTGAAAACATCAAAGTGGAATGCACAACTAATCTTTAAAGGAGACTTGAAAGTACTGTCATTATATTTATATACAATATATATATAATCACCATATTTATACAGATAAAAAGGTCTTTAATCCACACATTACCAGTGAAATGTCAGTTTTACTAAATTGACTTTACCACTACACAAGCATTAACTGAACAACACTACTCACCACTACCAGCTAATGATGATGGTGTACTGCTGGGTAAATGTCTACCTTTCTGACCAGTGCTTTGTTTTCCACTGAGTCAGACACGACTGAGTGACTGAACTGAAGTATCCATAAAACAAATAGGATAAAATACAACTTCTTTGCAGGGTTTTTAATATTACAAGGAGAATATCTGAGATGAATTTTCATTATGGAGTTTATTTTGAAAGACTATGGGAAACAGCATTTATTTACAGAAAAAACTTCTCACTAAAAACTGTCCAGTTCAGTTCAGTTGTCGTGTCTGACTCTTTCCCACCCCATGGACAGGTTTCCCTGTCCGTCACCAACTCCTGGAGCTTGCTCAAACTCATGTCCATCGAGTCGGTGATGCCATCCAACCATCTCATCCTGTTGTCCCCTTCTCTTCCCTCCTTCAATCTTTCCAGCATCAGGGTCTTTTCAAATGAGTCAGTTCTTCACGTCAGGTGGCCAAAGCATTGGAGTTTCAGCTTCAGCATCAGTCCTCCCAATGAATATTCAGGACTGATTTCCTTTAGGATGGACTGGTTGGATCTCCCTGCAGTCCAAGGGACTCCAAGAGTCTTCTCCAATACCACAGTTTAAAAGGATTAATTTTTGAGTGCTCAGCTTTCTTTACGGTCCAACTCTCACATCCATACATGACTACTGGAAAAACCATAGCTTTGACTAGATCAAACCATAGCTGTGATCACATGGATCACAGTCTTGTCTAACTCAATGAAACTATGAGCCATGCCATAAAAGGGCCACCCAAGATGGATGGGTTATGGTGGAGAGTTCTGACAAAACGTGGTCCAATGGATAAAGGAATGCCTTGAGAACCCCATGAACAGTATGAAAAGGCAAAAAAAACTGTCCAAGGAAGGAACAAAAAAACCAGGAGGGTGGAGAGACTGCTGGATTCTTTGCATGGTGATGACAGCATAGACCTGCTAGGGGCAGTGCCAGGACTTCAGTGCATAATGACTACTATGTATTTCTTTGAGGTCAATGGGAAAATTCAGAAATGAGGGTGGCATTTAGGAATCCATCTGCAGAGCTGAGAAAGTGTAAGAGACAGTCAGTCTTATTCAATGCAAAGGACAAAAAGAAATAAAAGGTTGCAATAAGACTTTTTTAGGTGAAAAGATGTAAAGAAAAACCAAAGGATAAAGTAGCTAAGAGGATTAATTTGGCTCAAGATCTACACACTATGTTGCAGACATCAATCATCTCTCTGGGGTATCTCTCCAGTGGGGATAAACAGAGTCAGCAATTCTACTGAGATCCTAGTAGGAAACCAGCTTTCTCCCTCCCTGGCTGAAACCAGAGATGCACTGTGCTTAGTGCCAGCTGGTGTGTGCACGTCCTCTCCCAGGCTGTCCATGGCGGTGCCCACTGTCTCCTCCTGGCTTGTCCTCAAACCCTGACTTTCTAGCCGGCTCTGGCTGCCTGCAGCTCAGCTCACAGAGATCCACAGCACCACAGCCAAGGCTCTGAGATCCAGGATCTGGATTTCTGAGTGAATGTGGGTAGTTCTCCTTGACTCAAGTTTCTTCATTATAAAATGGTGAGGACTGACGTTTGCTCATTCAGATTCTACCATGGTATAAGTAACCAAGGCTCTTATGCAGAGCTCAAGTGGTGAGTAAAACGTCACCTTTGGTTTAAGCCTTCACTGACTACTCTATTCAAAACTACATTCCCTGCCTTCTCCTAGCATCAGGAGTCTGGCCCATTTTGGAGTTTACACTTACCCAATTACCTGGAGTCAATTTACTACTCTGTAAAACCTTAAACTAGTATCTTCTCGTTATCATTTTCTCCTAAGGGCACTGCGAATATTAACAACAAAAATTTAGACTACATTTTAAAATGGTGGGTAATGTGTCATTTTAATACAACTCAATCCATAAGGTATCACTGATAAGACAACAGCTACAAATGAAAGATTAAAGCTGAAGTGTTCTACTTTTTATCTCGTTTTCCTAATGTAAGTATGGCAAGCATTTGCAGTAGAACAGCAAAAGGAGTTATTACTGAAGCAGTTTTTCACCAAAATAGTGTTTGGAGGGAGGGATGATAACACCTATTTTATTCTAATGATAGGTTTAACACAACACATAATTTAATTGAACAGCAGACTAGCTAGCCTCTTGACAACTCATGAAGGCAAGTCCAACCTGCTCATGTCAATGTTTAAATATTAGTTCTTATACTGTGTTATCTAGAATTTGTATTCCAAATGCAATGGAAGGCACGGAGGTAAGAGTTAAAACCTTAACAGGCACACATCTTTATTATACAATAAAATACTTAGAACAGCAAATATAACAGAAGCTTCATATAGCAAAACTTTAAAAAACACATTCTAGAGACTTGGTAGTTGCTAAGGGTACCTTTAAATTGCCACCCAAGAGAAAAGTGACAAAGATTAGACTACTTTCACTAGAAACTACTTTTTATTACATTTCAAATACTTTCCTAGGATATAGCTAATGGGAAAGTTCTAACAAAACAAACTTTTCTTTGAAAGAAAAGCCAAAAACATAACCAATTAAACTAAAGTTTGTGTCCAAACTTTATTATAAAGTTTTATAAAGTTAAATAGATTTATAAATATATGGAGAAAACACGTGAATGATTATAGACTAATCCATTTATCAATTTTTTAAATTAACTGACACTGGTTTAGTACTTTATAAATTACACAGTATTTCATGCATACTCTCATTTCTTTGCAACGTTTTAGTAAGTTACATTGTCCCCTTTTTAATGATGATGTAATCGCAGCTCTGGTGATTAGACACAGAGCCGAAAACCTCTGTTCTAAGCTGAGCCCTCTTAGATTTACATGGCGGGTCAGACATGCCTATATTCTACACAACACGCCTGTTCCTCCTGAAAGCACTTGGGAAAACACATGAAGTGGAATAAGATGGACTGGGGTTCTAACTCCCAGGTGGTGCTAGTGGTAAAGAATCCACCTGCCAATGCAAGAGATGTAAGAGAGGCAGGTTTGATCCCTCGAGGAGGGCATAGCAACCTACACCAGCATTCTTGCCTGGAGAATCCCACAGAAAGAGAAGTCTGGCAGGCTTCAGTCCATTCAGTTGCAGAGAGTCGGGCACGACTGAAGCGACTTAGCACACACGCACAGGTCCACTCATGCACCACCTCTGGCGCCTGGACAAAAACCATTAAACTCTCCATGCTGTTGCTGTTTAGTTGATCAGTTGTGTCCGACTCATTGCTACCTGACCCCATGGACTGTAGGCCACCAAGCTCCACTGTCCATGGGACTTTCAGGCAAGCATACTGGAGTGGGTTGCCATTTCCTTCTCCATGGGATCTTGCTGACCCAGGGATCAAAACGGTGTCTCCTGCATTAGCAGGTGATTCTTTACCAAGGAGCCACCAGGGAAGCCCAAACTCTTCATAGGCAGACGATATGTATTTTGCAGTGCTGTTGTGAGATTAAATGACACAAAGAACATGGAAAGGACTTAGTGACAGCATGGCTGTGTTGCCAGGTCCTAAACCAGCACAAGCATTCCCTTCTGCCCTCTCTGCTTCTGCTCTCTGGCCGCAAGGACCACCAGAGAAAGCAATGAAACAGTGCAGCTGCTGCTGCTAAGTCGCTTCAGTCATGTCCGACTCTGTGCGACCCCATAGATGGCAGCCTACCAGGCTCCTCCGTCCATGCGATTTTCTAGGCGAGAGTACTGGAGTGGGTTGCCATTGCCTTCTCTGATGAAACAGTGCTGCTGCTGCTGCTGCTGCTGCGTCACTTCAGTCGTGTCCGACTCTGTGTGACCCCATAGACAGCAGCCCACCAGGCTCTGCCGTCTCTGGGACTCTCCAGGCAAGAACACTGGAGTGGGTTGCCATTTCCTTCTCCAATGCATGAAAGTGAAAAGTTAAAGTGAAGTCGCTCAGTCATGTCCGACTCTTCGAAACCCCATGGACTGCAGCCCACCAGGCTCCTCCGTCCATGGGATTTCCAGGCAAGAGTACTGGAGTGGGGTGCCATTGCAGACATAGTCAATTACAAATTTATGGTCTGGTATGGTTTCCTCATCAGTAAACAGACCTAAATAATAAATAGTATTCATCTCCTAGGACTGTTTTAATGCGTCCATAAGAGGATGTGTTAAGTATTAATTTTGGTGTCTGGCATAGGCTAGGCACTCACTAAGTGGTTACACTGGACTCATTCTGCTGCAGCCTTTCAATCTCAGTAATTATCACAGGTGACCGCCTCTGCTTGTGCAGGTCCAGAAGGTGTTAGTCTACACTCCTTCCAACATTCCTTAAGCCCTGTTGGCACCCAGCCTTCTGGTAAGTGATCTCCTGCCTCCGTTACTGGAAAGACAGGAGTGGGGGCATGAGTTTACTCAGCTCCGCTTTCTTCCTCCCAACACTTATTTACCAGCTTAAAATCTCTCAGAAAACCACCGTCAAGTCTCAGACAAATATCCTCACTCAACTCCTAACTCATCTCATTCCCTCATTCAACACATTTTACTGACCATCTACGGCCTTTCAGGCACTCAACCAAACGCTGGCTGCTGGGGGCAGGGAGCCAGAACAGAAAAGTTCCTGTTCTCAGGAGCGTGGTGGGAGCGGAGTGGTCACACTGCATAATGACCATACTATAAACAGATGCAGGTTCATAAACGATCTTCCCGTCACCCCAGGCCTCGAGTCCTCACTCACTTCCGGCGCCTCCTGCATCTCCAGGAGCCCCAGTGCTTCCACCCATCCCACGTGAGGACAACCTCTGTCCACACAGGTATCTCCTACAGCAAACAGTTCTATTTCTCGTCTTCCTGATTTCTCAGACTTCTAGACATTACTGCTGTTGCCTCTATTTTGTCATCTATCATCAAGACCAGGAAATCTGTCTCCTGTTCTGTACTTCTCTTAGAAGTAACTTCCAACATATACCACCCATGCTGGGTATCAGGAACAGCTTACTTCAGAAAGCCTTCTCCTTCTTAGTGCCTGGACCCCAGACTATTCTCGCTCTTTCTCTCCAATATTTCTAGTAATTCAGGTCTCACTCCAGGCTCCTCCATCACTACTACAATGGGGTTATCCCTTGAGGCTGAGCCTCTGCTCTCTGCACTGCTCTATATTCTCCATCTGCCCATTCACTTACCTGCATGAGGCTTTTCCCTCCACTCTCCCTGAAGGGCTCTCAAATCCACATCCCTGCGTTTCTCCTCGCAGAACAGCACCTCTCACACTCTAAGGGCTCCATAAGAACCACAGAGGAAGGAAGGAACAGATAAGCCAACCAATCAACCAAGAAGAATTTCTACCTGGACATGGATTTAAATTTACACCAAAAACTCAACTCATGACCCATTTCTCTCTACTCTGATCCCAGACCCACCAGGTCCATGCACAACCTCTGCTCCTGGAGTTCCCACCTTCCTGTTACCTGTGGACTGTCCAACCTCCACTCTCCTGCAACCTCTTCCCTGATTCCTCCATTTAAACTTGTCCTAGTACTACCACGAGAAGACCTGACTCTCTCCCAGTCTAAAGGCTGCATACCACTTCCAGATTCTTTTCTGAAAAAACAATTCTCCCTGTTTAACACTCGCTAGTGGCTTTCTCTTGACTAAAAATGAGGTTCATTTCAAGCAACTCTATTCTCACACTAATCTCTTTCTCCTCCTGTCTCATCTCCTACTTTCCTAAATTCTACACCACAAATAAACAATAGTATTTTGTAAACACTTTTAAGTAGGAAAACCCTCTTTTAAGAGAAATCTTACATAGAATCCCAACACATAAAAATAGATGAAGGTACGGTTTTGTTACACTTGTTAAAGTGTGGACAGAAATCAGATATCTCAATCTCCCCTGTAAACTTCAGTCCTCTTTCCTCTGGAACCTAGGAGTTTCTAAGAACACAGCCTGAAATGCATTCCCTTAGTCTAAATCCCTTAAACATTTCCTAAAACAAATCATTTCTGCTGGAATTCAGTCTTTCCCCTTAACCCTCCTCTGTATTTTAGGTGACATGAAATCTTAACAAGCCATCAGATTCTATTCTACTTGTGCAAACTTTACTGATTACTCTGCATCAAGCTAACCCCACCTTCCTATGAAGTCCTAAATGAGAAGAGCTAGCATTTACTACATGCCAGAATGTGGACTAATCCTTTACCAAATCCTCAACACATCAATCAAGTGTAAACAGGGACAGAGCTATATATCCAGATGGATACACTGTTATTGTCCATATTCTGTAGATGAGGACACATACCAGGTAATCCGCCCAAGTGTGCATACAGTGGAGTCAAATGTCAATTCAGTCTGACTCCAAGTCAGTACTTCATATTAGTTTTCTCCAACCTTTTTCATATGAGCACATGTAAAACACTGTTTTGTAAAGTAAGTGGAAGGAGCTACTCACAGTTGAAGGCAACTAACCCTGAGCACCCCAGGCCCAGCCTGACTCCCTCAAGGGCTCAGGGGGCATCACCGAGTGTGCTGGAGGGGCTCCAGCTGAGGAACTCCGCTGTGTGTGTTCATTTAGTATTGACCAGACCTGACATGCAGCCAGACCTCAAATATATACACATGGGTTACTAACAAAGGACAACATTACCCTCAAATTGCAACAGAAATAGACAAGAGAACAAACAGCTGGAGATTTTCACGCCTCTATTTGATAAACTATGATCACTTAGATTTCTATGAGGCAACATCTAAAAGACAGTTCTCAGTCTGCAGTGTACATTACTTCCATGTGGAGTCTTGGAAACCATCGGCTATGGACCCGCCTCCATAGTCTGATTCTCAGAGTCATCATTTGTGACAAATTCCCAGATACTGCTAAAGCTGATGCTGCTGACTGGGGTCATGGGAGAACCACTGGTATTAAAAAGAAAAACCCAGTGGTAAATATGCTTTATATATGCACACCCCACCAGCCAAAGACTTAATCCTTGGGTGGTCCATTTTTAATGACATAGGTCTGCAATAAGTCATGATGTGAGCTGGATCTGGGACAGAAGATAAGCATTTTGACAGTGCTAAACACTGCCTGACCCAATTATGACAACATGGAGTAGACTTCGGGTACAGCCTCACCAGGGAGGAGAACTCAGCCACACAACACGCTTGTGATCTACACTGCACTTAGTGTCCAACAGAGTTGGGTCAAAGCAATTCAGACAACAGCTCTACAAGCAATCTGATTAAGCAGACACATTGCTTTGAATTTATGAGAAGAATTATCTAGTTCAATTTAATCCTTAACAAAGCCAGTGGCTGAAGGGATTTAATATCCAAATTCCAAGTGAAAGAATATTTAGTGCTAAGTTTCTTCATGCCTTCAATAGAGGTTTGATTAATTTTATCTCTTGCATATAGGGTGAGGCTTTTTCTCAGGTAGACTGCCATGTAAATTATAATTACAACAAGAAAAACTTGCATAAAACTGTACTATGATTCATAAATATATTTTATTTGCATAAAGCATAAGTGCATTTATTTCAGGAATCTCAGAAATAAGACATTCAAAGCTCTGAGTACCTCTTATAGAATCATTCATAAATCCAAAGAATCTTATTTGAAACCTAAGTGCAATTTTCACATGTCCCTGATCCCCACTGACAAGAGTAACTGAAAAAGTTTTACTGTCAAATTTTTAATATATCGTAAACATTCACACTCAATATAATTAATCTAATATAAAAATTCTACATAATACAACTAATACTTTGGGAGTAAGTTATACCCTAAAGCAATTAGTCTGCTACAAGATGATTCATAACAACAGAATGTTCCCTGGAAGTGGGTGATGTTTTAATACTAGAATTCCTTACCCTCTAGTATAATATGCATCCAAATAAAAATGGTATTTGAATATACCGACAGGTCAAATCCATACAGAAGTCTGAAAGCAGACATTCAAAAATCACAACCCCAAACCAGCTGACAACAGTAAAACCTGGGGAATGAGTAGCAGCAACAGAAATGGAAGAAGCATAAAGTGACGGTAGACAACAGTGAAGAGCCTGCCCTGCTTTCCCGTGGTTCCTGCTGCCCGTGCACTGCTGTCCTTTCTTCTCTTTCAACTGATCAGCACCATCACCTCCTTCAAACCTTGATGTGAGACTGATCTCACCAAATCTTCTCTAGCACAACCCTCTCTAGTAACTTCCTGCCTCCATGCCACCTCAACAACATGCTCCTCACCACCATGTTGTGTAATTGAGTTCTGGTTACTTTTCTCAGGTCATTCTATTACCAAATAGACTGAAATCTTACAAAGCAACAGTCTTTTAAAAAATCAGTGTTGGCCAATACAATCTAAAATCCATATTTAAAGAAGTGAAATTCATTTCAACCAAGAGGGAATGTAAGTGGAAACCTTGTTCATACTATTTTCTGTGTAAACTTTTATAACATCTCAAATTGATTATATGATGCTAGTGAATGTTCAAAGCTATGAAATTATGTATCTTTAAATTACACTATCATGACCCTACACAGCTGGTCCCAGTTGGTAGTCATTTATCTAGCAAGACCAGGCCCTACTGGCTACTAATCCTTCAATTCTTAGTAACCGTGTTGGAGGGTGGGGGACAAAGCCTGCATTTGCAGAATCACCTCTGCCACAAGTATACTTTCACAGTTCAATTCCTACTACCTACAAGATGACCGCTTCCTGCTCCCCCAAAAGCAACAGTAAGGTATCCATAATTTCTGCTCAGATGCACAAAGCAACGTATGTCAAATAAGTTACAATGAGGGCATGAACAGAAGAAAAAGCAATCAGAAGTATGGTCACCTGGGAAACCACAGAAAGGAGCAGTCCAGGTGAGAATGACTGAATCACCTCAGAAGCATCCCCCACAGTCAGGAAACAAGCTATCCAACAGAAGCAATGTTCCAAGTCATTTCTGGGCTCAACGTCAGGTCCTTTCATTAGAGCACTACAAAAAATGTCCAATATATCCTCCATAATCGTGCTCTATAAGCAGTATTTTAAGGAATTAATTTCCTATACCTCTAAAAAGTAGTTTTAATTGTATGTACCATTTAACAGTATTTTCGTAAAGAGATGCTAAATTAATTTCATTGCAAATATATGTAAGATATAAACATGAACTTTTAAAAAAAGAGAAAAACATGAACTTTTATTTACAACAACAGACCGTAACAACAGAACACTAGAGAGAAACAGTAAATCATACATGTACCTTAAAATATTTTCATAAAAATAATATATTTGCTGTAATCAGTAATAAGCTAATGAAAATACAGACTGCTACATATTATCTAGAAAGATAAAAATTATTGATTTTTCTTTTCCAATAATTTTTGAAGAAAACTTTTATATTTTAAAATAAAAATCTCATTTGAAAATTTTTTTCAAACACATAGGTTTAAAAGTAAATACTGATGGCCCTGATACGAGACCATCCCAGATACACACATAAGCCAGCGGGGAGGAGGGGGTGCAGGACAGACGCACAAGCCCAAGACCTGGGGCCCAGATCTGCCTCTACCTTCATTCAGCTCCTCTTCCCCTCACGTAGTTATAGCACAAACCAGGCTAAAGAGCTACCTCAACCTCACTAACTTCACTGAAAACCCCACCTCGTAAATCCTTCCTTACTGTGATGGTTAATTTTTTGACCATCACGGCCCCCAGACCTCTGGCCATATTCTGGATATGTCAGTGAGGGTGTTTCTAGAGGAGATTAACATCTGAATTGGTGGACTGAGCAGAGCAGATGCCTCCCCAGCATGGGGTGCCTCATGCAATCCTCCCCTGGCCTGGACAGAACAAATAAGCCAACTCTCCTGTGACTAAGAGGTTATCTCCTCCTGCTTCCCCAGTGGCTCAGATGGTAATGAATCTGCCTGCAGTGCAGGAGACATGACTTCGATCCCTGGGTCAAAAAGATCTTCAGGAGAAGCAAATGGCAACCTTCTCTGGTAATCCTGCCTGAGAATTCCACAGACAGAGAAGCCGGGTGGGATACAGTCCATGGGGTCACAAAGAGTTGTACACGGCTGAGTGACTAACAAATTGTGTGGATCACAACAAACTGGGGAAAGTTCTAAAAGAGATGGGAATACCAGACCACCTGGCCTGCCTCCTGAGAAATCTGTATGCAGGTCAAGAAGCAAGAGTTAGAACCAGACATGGAACAACAGACTAGTTCCAAATTGGGAACAGAGTATGTCAAGGCTGTATATTGTCACCCTGCTTATTTAACTTATATGCAGAGTACATCATGAGAAATGCTGGGCTGGATGAAGCACAAACTGGAATCAAGATTGCCGGGAGAAACATCAATAATTTCAGATATGCAGATGATACCATCCCTATGGCAGAAAGTGAAGAACTAAAGAGCCCCTTGATGAAAGTGAAGAGGAGAGTGAAAACATTGGCTTAAAACTCAAAATTCAGAAAACTAAGATAATCTGGTACCATTACTTCATGGCAAATAAATGGGGAAAAAATGGAAACAGTGACAGACTTTATTTTCTTGGGGTCTAAAATCACTGCAGGTGGTGATTGCAGCCATGAAATTAAAACACGCTTGCTCCTTGGAAGAAAAGCTATGACCAACCTAGACAGTATATTAAAAAGCAGAGACATTACTTTGTCAACAAAGGTCCATCTAGTTAAAGCTATGGTTTTTCCAGTAGTCATGTATGGATGGGAGAGTTGGACTATAAAGAAAGCTGAGTTCCAAAGAATTGATGCTCTTGAATTGTGGTGTTGGAGAAGACTCTTGAGAGTCCCCTGGACTGCAAGAAGATCAAACCAGTCCATCCTAAAGGAAATCAGTCCTGAATATTCATTGGAAGAACTGATGCGGAACCTGAAACTCCAACACTTTGGCCACCTGACGCGAAGAACTGACTCACTAGAAAAGACCCTGATGCTGGGAAAGACTGAAGGCAGGAGGAGAAGGGGACGACAGAGGATGAAATGGTTGGATGGCATCACCGACTTGATGGACATGAGTTTGAGTAAGCTCCGGGAGCTGGTGATGGACAAGGAAGCCAGGCGTGCTGTGGTCCATGGGGTCACAAAGAGTAGGACACAACTGAGCGAATGAACTGAGTTACTAACACACACACACACCTCCTGTCTGAGGGCTGTGAGTTCACTCACGGACTTTTTTTTCCTGCCTTCACACTCAAATTGAAACACCAACTCTTTCCTCTTGGTTCTCCAGCCTGCTACCTGAAGATTTTGGGGACTCAGCCTCCATAATCACATGGGCTGTTAAATACCTGTCTTTCTGTGTACACACACACACACACACACACACACACACACACACACAATTGGTTCTGTTTCTCTGGAGAACCCTAACACACCTATCTACTTAATACATCAACTTCCTAATAAAAAGATCAAAAAACATTTTCAATAACATACAGTGATGTCAATGACAGAGCAAAGTTCTCACAACGGCTAATTTACAGACTTTCCAGTCATTTAGTAGCATGATAGAATTCAACAAAACTTTAAAACTGTCTACAGTCTTTCACCAAGTAAACTGATCCTCTGATGAATACATACAGAGGACACAATCAGAGTTATAATCAGAGATTTATGTGCTCAGGATATTGTTTGCAATAACATTTATGACACTGTCAAATGGATACAACCAAGTGTTCAATAACATGCAAATAATTAAGCAAATTATATCACTTTCAAAGGACGTGATTTCATGCAACTAATACAAATGATATTTTCAAAAATGATTCAACCACCTAAGAAAATGATCATAATATAGTGTCAGTTTTTAAAATGAGAAAAAACAATGATATCTCAAGTTTACAGTGATAAACATCTATCTAAAAATTCCCTATGAAAGATTTAGAAAACGAACTTATGGTTGCCAGGGGGAAAGGATAATTAAGGAGTTTGGGAAGGTCATGTACACACTGCTATATTCAAAATGGATAGCCAACAAAGATCTATTGTATAGCACACAAAAGTCTACTCAGCGTTACGTGCCAGCCTGGATGGGAGGGGGGTTGGAGGAAAATGGGTACATGTATATGTATGACAAAGTCCCACTGCTATTCATCTGAAACTACCACAACATTGTTAATTGGCTATACCCAAATACAAAACAAATTTTAAAGTTTGAGGAAAAATAAATTCCCTGTGAAAGATTCTGCATAGCACAATAAAATGCATTCAGAACTGTTTTCACTTTATTCTTTCTCAGCATTTCCTAGTTCTGTGCATGTATGTATATATGCCTATATATATTACATATACACACGCATTCCTACAGAAACACAACTCAGAACACAATTTCAGGTACAGCGATACTGGCAGTCTACCTACCAAAGAGAAGTACAGCATCCTCATCCAAGCATTACTTTACATCTTACATTGGCTGTTTCAATCTTACCCTTTGAACTGAATCAACCTTTCCCAACCTTCTGTTTAGCAAATATTAGATTAATTAATGAGTTTCTTTTTACATAGGTAAATTATAGAATTTCAACTACATTATAGGGGCATATTGAAAAATTTTTTAGTCTTCAGACCAAATTAAAATTTCAGTTACTGCTCAGATTTTCCAAAATTACCTTGTCTGGATCCATCTTCCCTCTGATAAATTCTTGCTTCCAGAACTGCAACGCCTGTTCCAAGGTTAGGCCAATGCCCTTAAGGAAGAGGCCATACTGCATGCGGCCCCCATGACGGAGATGGTGATTTTCCCGCAGGGCTTTATGTAACTGACGCATGCAGGGTGGGAAGGACTTGGTAGAAAGCTACAGAAAAAAAGAATATTTTGTTATTTATCAATCTCCACAATATCTGTTACAAAATCAATCTAATTTGCAAATTACAAATTCAGTTTAACTGGAATAAAAACAAAAACCATAAAGAAGTTATTATTGTCTCACTGTGACTACAGATGAATTGTTTTTCTTATTAATATTCTTATACTGATTACATGTCAAAATGATAATATTTTAGATATATTAGGTTAAGTAAATTATTAACATTTATTTCACCTATTTTCTTTTTTTTTTAATTAAACTTTCTCTTTTGAGATAACTATAGATTCCCATGCAGTTGTAAGAAATAATGCAAAGAGATGTCATGTATCTGGTTCCCCCTAAAGGTAATATCTTGTAAACCTGTAGTGAATTATCACCACCAAGATACTGACACTAACACAATTTAGATTTTCTGTGACACTCACGTGCTCATATCTGTGTACTTAACTCTATGGAACTTTTTCCCATGTAGGTTCAAGAATTCCCCCCCACCCAACCAGGCTCCTTCCTATCTCCCTTCTTATAACCTCCACCTTCTGCAGCCTGCCCCCACCATTCCCGAACCCTTGGCAACCACTAAGCTATTCTCCACCTCTGTAACTTTGTCATTTCAAGTGTTACATAAATAGAATCATATAAAGTTTTGAGAGTGGCTTTTTACTCAGCATAATTCCTACAAAATTCTTCTAAATTATTGCAGCTATCAATAGCTCGTTCCTTTTTTATTGCTGAGTAATATCTCCTCAGTGTGTGGATGTAATACCATTTGTCTAACCATTCACTCATTCACTCATTGAAGGACATTTGGGTCAAATCCAGTTTAGGGTTATTTCAAATAAATGAGTGTATGGGTTTTCATGTATACCTAACATTTCATTTTACTGGGAAATATGTTCAAAAGTACAACTGGTGAATCACAGATGAAATTTTAAAATAACCCAAAAGTAAACACAAAAATAAGAGAAATGGCTCTCAAAAGGCAAATTCAAATAAATGTGTTAAAGAAATTAACAATTAAAGAAAACTTTTTTCATTTATGGTCTCAGCTGTATCTCCCTCACCTTCTCAAGTATCCTCCTCCTGAGACTTAACTCCCACCTCTCATGGGCTCCTTGGCAGGTTCCACTTTGCTTGTGAGCAGGGATGGGTCTCACTTTGCTCCCCTGACTGACCAGGCAGCCTCTTTGTCTTTCATTGTAACAACTTCTACTTGATTATAATTTCTTGAATAGGAAGATGATCTATTCATTTTGGTCTCCAAAAGCTCAGAATCTCCCCCTACTCACCATTATAACTCTTGTTTCCAAGCATTAAAACCTCAGTGTACTTTTAATTTATTGTAAATAAATTGGTAATTATCTAAACAAAGATTATTTATGGTTGACTTACTTTCCCTTTTTTGGGTAATGCAGAAATCCTAAAGTGCATTAAAGTGAAATTCTATACAGTAAAAGTGTAGTTGAGTGTACACACATTGATTCTCCTATAGAGCTTCACAAAGTGAAGCTGAAATGAACTGCCCACTCTGGAGGCAACACAAGACCTATACTTAGTGTCATGGAATACTCTGCATCCTTCTCAAATTTATATGCCAAGTCCTAACCCCACAATCTCAGAATGTGGCTGTATCTAGAGCTGGGACCTGTAAGAAGGCAATCAAGGTTAAATGAGATCATGGGGGTGGGGCCATGGTCCAAGGTGATTAGCAGCCTTCTAAGCAGAGAAAGAGACAGAGGGATGGGGCAGACACCCAGAAGCCAAGAAGAGAGGCCCTCAGAAGAAACTGATAGCTGACAGCTTGATCATGAACTCTCGCCTCCAGAAATGTGAGAAGATAAGATCCTGTTGTTCAGAGTACCCAGCCTGTGGTTTGCTGTTACAGCAGCCCTAGGAGACAGCTATACTTAGTACTCTCCATTTCTCCTTTCCTAAATTATATGGTGTTTAAATATAAACACATAAATACTATTTAAGTGTCATCACTTAAAAGAAACCTCCTTTTGGAAAACTGGTTAAATTGTTTTTATCAGACTACAAATAATTTTCTGATTGTTTGGTTTTCCTATAATGACAAAAAGTCATATGCACAGCACATGGCATTTATTTTTAAAATGATTGGCAAGCAATGAAATAACATTCTCTTCCATCACCCCACCCTAAAAATAATCTTTGGTTGAAGAAAATCTTTTTTCTCTGTTGACAAAGGTTTAACAGGATGAGATGCTTACCGAATCGATCTGATCTAAAGAAATCTTGCCAGCATTGCCCTGTGTACTGTAGTCTTGACCAGTGTAGGAATGACTAAAAAAAAAAAAAAGAATAAAATATCAAAATCGAATTTATAAAACATACTTTGATCACCTCAAAGGAAATTTTCAAAATTCTGACAAAAAGTCACGAGAAAACATTTCATACGTAAACCTTAGGAGAAACATAGCCAAGTGTTTTAAAGGTATTTCATAGAATATGTTTAAGTAACTTTCCCCATAAATAATACAGAAATATAGTGCTCATCTGTGTCTCCCGATTCCTAATTTAGAGTACTGTTTCCTTAAGAGCAATATGCAAACTGTTGTTAAAGTTCACACTCCTCTACTACTGACCCCTTATAACATCACAGCACAGTGGTGGTGGTGGTTTAGTCACTAAGTCATGTCCAACTCTTGCGACCCCATGGACTGTAGCCCACCAGGCTCCTCTGTCCGTGGGATTCTCCAAGCAAGAATACTGGAGTGGGTTACCACTTCCTTCTCCAACAGCACAGCACAAAGCTAGGGATAAACAGAGCTTATGTCTGAAGTCATTGCTCAGCAGGCCCTAGAGTGAGTCACCAAGACTCTCCACACTCTGGATGCCTGTCTGTCAAATGGAGACGGCACTGCCTGCCTGCAGTGTTGACGACAGGTTGGAGTTGAAATATTTTTCGTTAAAGGACCTAACATATCGTAATCACTATTCATTAAAATAAGTAACATGTGAACAGCACCTACATGTGCAGAGTCCTCATCCATATCCTTACAACAGCCCCAAACGAGTGAGTTTACTGTATATTTGAGAAGAGGGGAACTTCTGGGGTCAGAGAGCAAGGCAGCAGTACAGCAGGAATTCAAACTTTTGACTCCCAACTTCCTGTTTGTTCACTACACTACACTACTCTACTACTCTCTTCCCTGTGATACACTGTCGTCTTATATATTTAGAAATGAGGAAATGCAACATGGTTCATTCTACCTAAAGGCTCCACCTGTACACTTTATCACCTCCTTGATACAACTCCACACCCACAGCTCCATCAACAGGGACTCAGATGCAGACATCCAGAAAACCACAGTCAAACAGGGGTTCATGCAGACCTAACAACTAAAGGAAGTTCTGGACTAAAGTATCATTACAATCACAGGGGATTCCAGATGCTCTACTCTCTACCGCTCGGCACTAGAGCTTCTTGCTGCTAGTTAACATATGACCTCAAGATGCTCTCAAGTGCTGCCCTCAAGGGCTTCCCTGGTGGCTCAGATGGTAAAGCATCTGCCTGCAATGTGGGAGACCCAGGTTCAATCCCTGAGTCAGGAAGATCCCCTGGAGAAGGAAATGGCAACCCACTCCAGTACTCTTGCCTGGAAAATCCCATGGATGGAGGAGCCTGGTAGTCTATAGTCCATGGGGTCACAAAGAGTCAGAAATGACTGGGCAGCTTTCGCTTTCTTTCAAGACTCTCTGTAGAAAAGCTGTTCTACAATCAATCAAGTCACTGATTAAACAATGCGTACGGATTATGAAGCAAAACTACGGGCTATCTCAAGACACTGTAGCCACTGGCGAGGAAAGTGTCACAAGTACAGACATCCCCTCCCCAAAATCCCCCCTCTATGGGCCAAGAATGGTCAGAATCACTCTGAGAGCAGGACACGCAAATGGTGGAGAGTGACACAGAATGATGTTGTGCCTAAAACACATCTCTGGCCTTTGGTTTTATTTCTCCCTCCAGTAACAAATTTCTGACAGTATACCATAAAGGGATTCATTCTCTTTAGCCTTGGACTAGTAATACCATGGCACATAAAACTCAGGCTAAGTTAAAACAACAGCTGCAATTTAATTTTAATATTTCACATTTTAATACAGAACACAACCAGAGAAATGTTTCAGTGAAGTGAAGTGTTAGTCACTCCATCGTGTCTGACTCTTTGCGACTCTATGGACTGTAGCCCACCAGGCTCCTCTGTCCATGGAATTCTCCAGGCAAGAATACTGCAGTGGGTTGCCATTCTCTTCCAGGGGATCTTTCTGACCCAGGTTCAATCCCCACAAAGTAAAAACACATTTCACTTTCCAATGTATCTTATACATAGGGCAATGAAAACAGCACAGGCTACGAGTCTGATGACCTGCTGTTGTTTCTGTTCTTTAAATCACTGGTTTGGCAAATTGGCAATCAGCATTATTATCATTTGTAAAATAGTGTTAATAATGTAAAATAGTATTAATAATGCCAGGCCTGCCTAACTGACAGAAATGCTGGGGAAATCAAATGAAAATAATAAATTCAAACTGCTAACTAAAGTCACTAAAGCATATTCCAGTACACAGACTGGAATGTACATATTCCAGTACATAGACTGGAATGTACATATTCCAGTACATACACAAAACTGCCTTATGGCAGTCTTGACCAGTAAGTACAGAGGACAACAAAACAGGATGGGAAGGGAGGCAGCTGATCCTGGAGAGAATTCGTCCCCCAGTTAGGAGATGCTGGGTCACTCCTTGACCCTTGCGTTTCTTAGGCTATAAATTGATCACAATCATCTAACAGAACTTTTCAGCTCAAATATATGAACAAATATAAAAGCCTTATATAAATGACGTACAAACATGATTATAGTTATGAGTAAACAGTTTTCTCAGCCCAGATTAATGCAGTATACAAAGTACAAAGAGAAGATGTATATAAAAAGGACCTAAAAGGCAGTATAAAATGCTTCCTCAGTGCTTTGATAGGATATGCAAAAGGGCCAAATTTCAAGGAAAAAAGTTAAAAAGAGAATGGTAGCAATGATAAACACAATGAATTTGCTGGGTATAAATAATTACAGAGAGAATATAAGGAAACTGTCAGACATCACATTTCTAAAAACATTATGAATAGACAGGAAGATGGCCACCAGCCAACCCAGTAAGGGCAAGCGTGAAACTCTCAGAAGAAAAGTGACAGAAATTTAGAACTGAAGCATAAGTACTGGGAATAAGACTTCTCCCCCATTCATTCAGGATCAGAAAGGCTAGCTTGTATCTTGTTAAAGGAGTCAGTACACCACAGCTATTTAATACATACTTGAACTAGTTATGGATAGGTGAAGCCAAGGTGGGGAGGATTTTCAGATACAAGAAAGAGAAATCATGAGAAGCAGTGTATCCAATGGTCTGTAAACAGTAAAGAACCATAAAACTATCTGGGGAAAGAATTCACATGAGCAGTTTATACTCGAGAAAGAAAGCAGAAATTGGAAGGACTGAGCAATAGAAAATCAGTTGGAAGAATATAATAATATTCCAGACAAGAGAAGTCTTTGTAAAAACTGTAAAATAGCAGCAACAGACAGAGAAAGGTAGGCAATTAAGGCAAAAGAAAAAGGAACAAATAGTGCTGCCATAAAAGAATAAAAATCCTTAAGAACAACTCACATTAGCTCATGAGACAGGACCCTTGGCTTTTACTTGGAAGTGCAGAGGGAGCTATGAGATGAGACTCCCAACAGGCCCAGGACAAGTGAGGCGCCTCCTGCCACCCTCAGAGCCTGGGGCAGCTTCATGTCACACAGCTCCCAAATAACGCAGCTGCTACACTAACGAGTGAAAACATGTGTCATGAACTGTCAAAATATTGTCTTGGTTTCATGACTTTAAAAACTTCATCAATTTTATGAACAAATATTTCTTAATCACTGTACTAGGGTAATAGAGAAAAATTAATACAAATGTTTTGCTACTTTTTTATTGTAATTTTTAAAAGTAAAAACAATTTCTAATTGGTTTGATACACACACACACACACAAACACCAAAAAACACTGTTTTTCAGCCCATTGTAAATAATCACAGCTTTAAGAAATACTTGCTATCACTAATATACAGTTTTAACAAGGGGGATTTAGTCAGCATAAAAGCTTTCTTAGTTTTAACCTTCCATAGAAAAATAAATTGAGACACAACACAAATGTCACGTTTTCAACACAGTAGACAAAAAAATATTTTAATGGGTCACAAAATTCAAATTATTTCACTAATTATTATCCTGGCAAATATAAAGAGGAATTTATGACTAATCAGAGAATCTTAAAAAGTCAAAATTTGATTTAATTCTCAGTTTAGCCACTAATCTGGCACAAGTAAAAAAGAAAAAGGATAAGTCCAACTATGCATTAATTGTGTGCGTTAGTCGTTCAGTTGTGTCTGACTCTTTGCAACCCCATGAACCTCTGCTCCTGTCCATGGAATTCTCCAGGCAAGAACACTGGTGTGGGTTGCCACGCCCTCCCCCAGGGAATCTTCCCAACCCAGGGATCAAATCTGGGTCTCCTGCATTGCAGGCAGATTCTTCACCATCTGAACCACCAAGTTGTTCATCCATAAATGTGGAGAGTAACTTATTTCCATCCTGTATGCTAATTTATCTTCTATTTGCTAGAGTGTCTGGCGAAAGGCACTGAAGGTAAAATGGTATCGTTTTTCTCAAGTTACCAAAAAGTCAGAGAATAAAGACGTGGGTCCACTATAATTGTACAGTTACACTGCACTGTGCAAACAACACAAACACCTGCACTCACCAAAGAGAACTAGAGAAATGCAGAAACCCAGAACGAACCTTATTTTTTTAAAGGCCATTAGAATGTCAGACTCTCTATAACAGACTTTCTCTATCACAGTAGTTGTCCTTTTCTAATTACCCTTTTTTTTTAAAAAAAATAAACTTTCAGGAGTCTCTGCACAGTTCTTCAATGCTTCATCAAGCACTTTTTTGACCAAGGAAGAGTCACAAAGTCGTGATGGGCCCAGAGATGATACAAATAGTGCAACATGACGAGGTGTTGAGAACCCCGACGAGGATGCAGAGAACAGGCCCTTCTCAAAGCAGGGGGAGGACCCATCATGTGCAGCCCCAAAATGGCACCACAGAGGGGGTGCTCAGGGGCAGCATCCAGAATTCTGAGTGTCCGGAGAATGCTATTGAGACAACTGACCACGGTGTCCAGGCTGATCAGAGACACTTGCCATGCCAGCTCAAGGCCAGAGAAGAAGGTGACCTGGGTGGGCCTGGACAGCAGAGGGGACGAGCAGGAGACCACAGTCAGGGAGTAACAGAAAAGTCACGGGCCTGGTTGTTTTAGTGTTTTTACCATTTGTAGTTGAACAATTTTATTTGCATTAAAAACACTCTTAAATTTTGACCTGGTTCAGAAAAGTACATATTGTGAGTTTATTAGCATTGCTGGACCGTTTAAAAGTAAGCACATGATAAAGAGGTGACATTTAGGGATAATAAAAGAGTCTGTTTTCTCAGCAAGTAGAGGGTTACACATATCAGGTGGACAAGTAGAAAGAGATCAGTGAAACCAAGGAAATTTCACAGTTTATAGATGAAGAGGTAGGGTTAGGCCACAAAAAAGACAAGCAGAGGCAAGAGAGAAAAAAAAGAGCTGAAACTGAGCGGGTGGGCCATGAAACACAGGTCTCCAAGCAAAAACCATCAAGATAAAAGGCAAATCCTATCTCCTTTTGCAATAACATAGTGCTAAATCATGACTTCAATGATTTTGTCTTGTCAAGTGACAATGAAGGTCTTGTCAAGTTTAAAACCTTTAAAACCCTAAACTTGTGCATTATAATACTTTCTGAGAAAAGTAAATTTTGCAATTGTGTATAACAAACCCTTAGCTTACAAGGAAGAAATTCAGTGTTTGTCCTTGATTATTTTTTCTGTTTTGTTTTGAGGTGATGGTCCTAAGTTATTCATCTACAATAAGAGAACTAATTGTACGCAAAATATACAAAAGCATCTGTCTACATGTTCAACAGGCCTACATACCACTTAATTAAAACTCAGTCACATCTGAGAAACTTTCCCCTCCCACATTATCTTGCTCATTAAACAGTAACATGTAAATAGAGTTAGGTTTCCAATAGAGTTAAAAATCACAATAAACAGAAAATTGTAAAGCTAAGAAAGGTTTCAACAAATTAAAGCTGAAGGGAGAAAAGACTTTCAAATATTCATAACACATATTTACGTAACCATATTTGACATGATACCATTTTCAGTCCCATTAAATCTAGGGAGGAGGGGGCTGAGGATCATGAGACAGGAAGGCACAGTCGGTCACAGCCACAGGGAACCAATGCTCCAAACACCACCACACAAACACTGAACTTACACAATAAAAATGAAGTGGCTATACAAAGAGTTCTGAAACATACACAACTGCACACATCTGATTGTGAAAGGCAGACCCATGCCTGGTCTTTGTAGAAACAACAGAAAACTAAGCCCGGTTCAACAAACCACTAAGGACAATAACAAGCACTTTGGGTCTCAATAGGGAGCCAGGTTTGGGTGCTGAAAATAAGAGTCGGAAACAAAAGGAAAAAATTACACGAAAGTGGGTTGTGGGTCTCATGATAAATCAGCTGGCTAAGGAAAAAACCCTTTTCTGCTGTGTCACTGAACTCAGCAGAGACGGCCATCACACCTCTGCTCAGTGGTCTGTGGGAGCCCCCACCCCCAAGCCCCAAGACACGGGGCCCCAGGGCGCAAGCTGGCAACACAGGTGATCGCTCTCTAATCACTTCCCTTGCTCGGCCCTGGGAAGAAACTTGAAGGAGGGAGCAGGAGGAGTGGAACAGCTGCAACAGCTTAAGAATCAGCCACAATTCTTCCGTACCTTCATAATTTTCCCAAGTCCAATCTGCCCAAAGCAATCAGGGAGCACAGCAGAGTAAGGGAGAGCCAAGCAGGATGGTGAGGAGCTCAGGGGTCAGACCCACAAGTTCTGGCTGTTACACTTACTGCCTGCTGACTCTGCTTCCAATTTCCTTACAGGGAAACAGGGATCATAAAAGGGGTCACGAAAGTATCCCCTCCATGGGCTACAGTGAGGATCAAAGGAGATGTTTTTGTTGCATGATTCTTCACTCAAGTTGTTTTTTTAAATTGTGAATAATATTTTACTTAGTCATATTTGTTTACAATTGAAGCTCTGGCAATTCAAAATTTATATCCTTGCCCAGGAGCTTCTTATAGACACCAGAAAACGTTAAACCTTGGGTTCCACACTGTTCTGCTGTGCTTTACGAGCTGCCTGCCATCTGGCTTCATGCGGATTTTCCTGCCCACAATCTCACTTGGGAAAACCAAGTCCTCCAGGATGGTGTCATGCAAAGCTACCAGTGTGCAGCTCCTGGGTAGTTTTTGCTTGTTTTTTTGTACAGCTTTTTCGAGTTTGCTTAGGCAGAATTCTCGTCTGAGCAATAAAGACAACGCGCTTCCCACTGAACTTCTCCAGCTCACATACCAGCAGGACCTGAATTTTCTGGAGAAATTTCAGTTGAGGAACGGGAACAAAGATTATGATACCTTTCTGACCACCACCAACTTCAATTTCCTTGGTGGCCATGATGTTCAGCTTCTGCAGCTGGGCCCTGAGGTCCAAGTTCATCTCCAGCTCCAGGAGGGCCTGGGAGATGCCCAACTCAAACTCAGGGGGCTTCTCACCACTGGGCTTCACAATCCTGCTGGGCCTGGACATGGCCTGGGCCCTGCCAGTGTAGCCAACACCTCAGTCAGACTGTAATACTCATCATCACCCAGGCCTCTAGACATTTTGGCTACTGCTTTTCTCTACTGTTAACATTCACCAGTTTCTTCCCTTTATTATCAGGAAGAAAGCAAACTCCTTTCCTATCTTCCTTAAACTATCACATATAATATTTAATCTTGAAGTAGAATTTAGATGTCTTTGAATAACCTGATGATTTGGAAGCTTATACCTATATCTACACTCTTAGGAAGTTTTCACGGTGCCAAACTCCAACTGTAAACACTGCAGGTTTCAGTGGGACCCAGCTGTGCCAAGCTGCATGTCCAACATGGTAGCCACCAGCCAACTGTAGCAACTGGGTACTTGAAATGCAGCTTAGTCAGAATTAAGACATTCTATGGGTGTAAAGTCTGCACTGGATTTCCAAGACTTACTATGAAAAAATAATGTAAAACATTTCATTAATAAATTTTCATACCAATTACATGTTGAAGTGAGTTAAATAAGATTATTACTAAAATCAATGAGACTGAAGTAATTTAAAATTACACATCTGGCTCATGTCTGTGGTGCTCACTGCTTCTCCTGAGCAGCATGGTCGCAGAGAGCAGACAGTGACCAAGGCTGCCAAGGTCCTCCCGTGAGGACTAGGTCCACCTGGAGAAATGCCAGCTGACCTGTCCGGACTCTTGTCTGCCAAGTTAGGTCAGACTCTGCTGGTCATATTCGGAATACAAGCTGCAACTCCAGCTGACTCTTAATATATCTGTTTTCGCAGCACTGTGCTTGAGAATCAAGGTTCCAAACTTGAGCCACAGTTCGCCATTTCTACGAATTTCATGAATTCTGATTAGCCTGGAGGTAACTTGAATCTTGAGAAACCTGTATGCAGGTCAGGAAGCAACAGTTAGAACTGGACATGGAACAACAGACTGGTTCCAAATCGGAAAAGGAGTACATCAAGGCTGTATATTGTCACTCTGCTTATTTAACTTCTATGCAGAGTACATCATGAGAAACGCTGGGCTGGAGGAAGCACAGGCTGGAATCAAGATTGCCAGGAAAAATATGAATAACTTCAGATATGCAGATGACACCACCCTTATGGCAGAAAGTGAAGAAGAACTAAAGAGCCTCTTGATAAAAGTCAAAGAGGAGAGCGAAAACGTTGGCTTAAAGCTCAACATTCAGAAAACAAAGATCATGGCATTTGGTCCCATCACTTCATGGCAAATAGATGGGGAAACAATGGAAATAGTGGCTGACTTAATTTTTCTGGGCTCCAAAATCACTGCAGGTGGTGACTGCAGCCATGAAATTAAAAGACACTTACTCCTTGGAAGGAAAGTTATGACCAACCTAGACAGCATATTAAAAAGCAGAGACATTCCTTTGTCAACAAAGGTCTGTCTAGTCAAGGCTATGGTTTTTCCAGTGGTCATGTATGGATGTGAGAGTTGGACTATAAAGAAAGCTGAGCGCTGAAGAATTGATGCTTTTGAACTGTGGTGTTGGAGAAGACTCTTGAGAGTCCCTTGGACTATAAGGAGATTCAACCAGTCTATCCTAAAGGAAATCAGTCCTGAATATTCATTGGAAGGACTGATGCTGAAGCTGAAACTCCAATACTTTGGCCACCTGATGCAAACAGCTGACTCATTTAAAAAGAGCCTGATGCTGGGAAAGACTGAGGGCAGGAGGAGAAGGGACAGTAGAGGATGAGATGGTTGGATAGCATCACCAACTCAATGGACATGGGTTTGGGTAGACTCTGGGAGTTGGTGATGGACAGGGAGGCCTGGCATGCTGCAGTTCATGGGGTCACAAAGAGTCGACCACGACTGAGCGACTGAACTGAACTGAATGAACCTGAATCTTCAGGGGTTGAGGGTAGCACATTTCTGTCTGGGAGTCTTTGGGCTTCATGGTCCACCTCAACACTGCTGAACCAAGGTCACTCTGAAGTTAACTTGGCCTCTTTGTTACCATTGCCAAAAGCCCCTGACCACCACACCCTTTAGCACCCCAACCAATCACCTAAAGCCAACCTTCCAGCAGGAATTTTCTTTGTCTTGTGGCTATAAAAATTGGCTACTAACTCACAAAAACTGTCAACCCTCCCTGGCCTGTCAGGAGTTGTGCGCTCAAAGTGCCCACTTTATCTCTGCTCTTTGTTCTTAATAAACTCACTCTTTCCTGCAGTTCTCTGTGTCTGGAAATTCTTTTCCAACCTGCACTCAGACTGCCTCAACAGACACTTAATCACAACTCTCCATTCTCATCTGTAAGAAGCTATGCTGGGGTAGGTATGACCACAGGACCGGGGCCCAGGCTGGACAGAACTCACCTTCCAACCTCAGAAAGTATCTCCATGCCCTCCCTCCTCAATGACAGACAAACTCTGAGGTTCATAGAACAGTAACACATAAAACACATTTCCTTTCCGTGTCAACTATCTACCAGTAGTCTTGAAAGACGTTTACTCCTGTTTACTCCTTTCCATCTGGCAGCTATAGGTTATCATAATTTAAAAACCGATATCAAATAAAAAAGCAGTGAAGAAAGCATCACAAGTAATCAAAACTGGCCTCTGCATTAAGGAAACATATTTCTGTTTAAATTAAAAAGTAAGCTGATATATCTTTCAAAATGAACTGTAATTTCCTATATCATTCTATAAAAGCATACCAAGTTCCAATACAGCCTTTTCACAGAAACTCAGGTGTAATCACAGCACAAATGGAAAAACAATTTTGAAAGAGCAAACAAAGGTTTTGTATGTCACCCATATATCTACTTTTGCAGTCACAATTCTATCTACTTTGGCATTAAAAATTACTCTGACTGCTTAAGCTAGGCTATTCAGACATTCAGAAAGCACAGTCCTGTCAGGCTCGATTTCAGCAGTGGGCAGGAAATCAGGGAACCACAGTTACAATGTATCATTTCCTGCTGTGAGGGTATCACAGAAAAATTCACTCAACAGCTATCACCACTGAAATTGAATGAGTTTCTTTCTACATCTAAATCCCTTGAAAATGGTATCCAACTTATGTTAGCCCAGGTGATTTTGCCTGCAGTTACTCCAATGAGAACAAAATCAATAAAATTCTATTATAAATTGAATGTAAATTATTTTTCCATAAGCATGAAGTTTAATCCATTTTGTAAAAAAAAAAAAAAATTCTCTCTAAAAAACTACCAGCAGACAATAAGAAGGATAATGATGTATATTTCCTTACAACTAAGAGACAAGAGGCACACAAACCCAATAAAAACCCAGGCTGACATGGGTTTCCACATCAGGCAAGGACTACAAACATTACAATTACTACTCTTCCTTGTTTCAGGCTGGCCTCATATTTTCCCATGTGGTCCATATTTTCTTATTCATTCCAATTTCTAAGCTGCAACAGTCCAATGAACTGCAAGAGCACTGAGATGCATTTCATTTTTCTATCAAAAATATCTGTACCTCACATTGTCAAAAGTCATAGAACTGCACCCTTAAAATGAGTACATTTCATTGTACATAAATTATACTTCAATAAAATTGATTTATAACAAAGTATACACATAACATCCCTATTAAGATAGTAGCTCTACAACACTACACAGGTGTTTTCACCATATACACTTAAAGCCCCTCCAAAAGATCTCTACTTTCATGACTACATTTTTTTATATTCCTTTACATTCTCAGCATATTCTGCAAGTACATGACTCCCTAAGTAGAGGCTGTTTTGACTGGACTTTGACCCAGGATGGTCAAATGATTACAATAAAGAAAAGGTTGCCTGAGAGACTGGTTATGAAAGGCTGAGGATGGGTGGGAGTGAAATAAAGCTCTAATATCCAGAAGAACTAAGACACTGAACTGACGGTCACTGTCTCTTTTCCCTACAATTCACAGAGGATGGGACGTTTCTGAGATGGGCTGTCACAGGCTGAGGCATGCTACAATGCCCCCTCACAGCTGTTCCCTAATAAGAGAAAACCAGGAACATGAGATTGGGGTTTGGTGGGGTTTTTGGAAGGAGAGGAGATGAAGGGGACAGCTAATGAGGATGATTATGACAAGTCACATCCAAAGACCCCGTCACACACTTTCTGCACACTCCTTTGCTCTTGCACAGCATTACCAATGGCTCATCATGTTAAGGCTTTCATTCCACAGATCAAAACAGCGAGTTTCATAACAGATTTGGTTTTATTCTGTTTTTAAATACAGTCTTCAACAATTGTATATGTCACTGGAGGAAAAAAAATGGGGTCTTTCTAAAATCACACAGACAAAAAGAAAGAAAGGACTCTCCCCAGTTAGCTATCGACTCCAAGAAAGAGTCCCAAGTCCCAGAACAAAAGGCAAAACCAGCACTGAATTTCTACAAAGTATAGAGTGTTTCTTTACTTAGTGTTTCCAAGAGCTTTCCCTTGGAATTGACAAAATTCACCGTTTCGTCTAAACTACCATCTCATCCAGTCTCAACATTTAGTAGCTTAAGAAACCTACTGCTGCTGCTGCTGAGTCACTTCAGTCGTGTCCGACTCTGTGCAACCCCATAGACGGCAGCCCATCAGGCTCCTCCGTCCCTGGGATTTTCCAGGCAAGAGTACTGGAGTGGAGTGCCATTGCCTTCTCCAATGCATGAAAGTGAAAAGTGAAAGTGAAGTCGCTCAGTCGTGACCAACTCTTAGCGACCCCATGGACTGCAGCCCACCAGGTTCCTCTGTCCATGGGATTTTCCAGGCAAAAGTACTGGAGTGGGGTTCCACTGCCTTCTCCGTAAGAAACCTAAGTGAGAGGTAAATTTTAAAACCTGAAGGGGTCTTCTCCCAGCACCGGCTCATCCAGGAGATTCCCTGAGGTGCGGCCATGTTGCAATAACAGGGAAAGAGGAAAACAGGAGGACAGACAGATGCCTTGCTCTCATGGAACATACACCCCAGACAAACACCAAAATCAAATGAACACGTAAAAACGACCATTTTGGCCAGCGACACTGCTGCACAGCAAACAGAGCTGAGAGCGTCACAGAGGCCCAGGAATGCGGGCTGGCGACCAGGAGGAGCCCCCGTGAGGCTGAGGACCCAGCTCGCCCTATGACCCAGGTCCCCAGGGGCCTCCTGTGGACGATGTGTCTGCTGCCCACGGAGGACCACAGGGGCTCAACTACAAACGGGCTTCTTATTCCCTTTGTATTATCTTTTTAGAGCTGCTTTCTACACGGTAGCTACGAACAGCTAAGAGGGCACCATTCACCTTTGGTGAGTCCAGGCCGTCTGGCTTACCTCAGCCCAATCTATCAAATTTAGTTTCCTTTTTACCGTGAATTGCGTCCGGTTACCAGGACACAAACACGTAGACTTGCAAAATTCCCACAGGTCACATGTGGCACCAGGCAGCTCACCACCTGGGTAGCCTGAACACCCCGACCGCGCTCCTCCAGCAAGGCCAGCACGGGGGACGGCTCCAGGTGATGGGCCCACCTACCCCGGGGACGGGGCTGCCGCAGCTCAGCACCCCACACCCCAGGACCACGGGCACAGCCATCACAGACTGAGAAATCCAAATCCATTCATCTAAAAACCGTTATTGTACTTTTTAAAATACATGATTATCTAAACACATTTCAAGTATGACAGAGAAACATGCTGTCCAATCCAATACGCATCAGTTACGACCATTTAAAAATGAATTTAAATGAAAACACAGGAGCTATACTTCAAGCACTCAACAGCCTAAGCAGCTGCTGGCTACTGGGTTGAGTGGTGTGGGTACAGAACACTTCCATCATCACAGAAAGTTCCACTGCAAAGTCTTTAGCTGCTAATATTTCACAGTAACTACCACAACGTTTTCCCAGGCTTTTAAGGAAAACTGTTTCCCATAGTATCATCACCATTTTGTACTTTGTTAGGGCTTTATGCCTAACACAGTATAAAATAACTTTCTTTGTTACTTAACTATAGGACAATCAATATTGTAAAGAAAATCAAAGAGTAAAGAATGGGAAATTTAATAACTACAGGCAATGAAACTACTTGAAAAACATAAATAATCATAAACTTTGCTTTCCAGGAAGACTGACAGCATCCGCAACGCATAAATGCCTAAGAAACCCTGGACTCGCAATGAACGGACACTTGACCCTCTGGTTGGGAACAAGCTGCATGGACGCAGTGCTGTGGGGGCCGTGAGCCCAGAGTCAGGGGCCACTCCTACGCTAACAGCCACCATAATTTACTGTAATTACTTTAGTCAAGATTCTCCCTTTTCTGACCAACAATCAGTTCTGTAAGATCAGAAGTGAACACGTATCCCGAGAACCTAACATCATATCTGGCACCAAGTAGTCCCCGTGTGTTAAATCAATGATAAACAAAACTAATTCTTCAGATGCTAAAAGATTTGTGACCCTGAATCTACTCCCAAGTCACAGCCAGTACATACAATCTCACTACAAAGTCTACTATTTACAAAGGTATCTATTTGCCTCGGCTGGATGGCCAGTTGAACAAGCAAAGAAAGATTTTCCTATCTTCTTTCTATATCACTGAAAAGAAAATCAGTACTTTATATTCTTATAAAAATCACTGTTAACCATTTTTTCAACTTTCCAACATGTTAAGCTAACAAAGTGACCTAACTATAAAACCCCAGGGTAATTCAGTATTGTACATAAATGAAGTGGTTTACTTGTAAAACTGATGAAAGTGAATAATATTAAAAGCTGTCTTCAATCCAAGAGAAAACCCTCACTGTAATAGGCAGATCAATGGCTTCCAAAGATGTTCACCCATAAACACGATAGGTTACATAGCAAAAAGGCCACTGAAGATGTAATTAAGATGTAATTAAGATGAGGGACCTTGAGGTGGGGTGATTCTCCTGGGTCTCCATGTGGACTATCCAACCACATGAGCCTATAAAGCAGAAAGCTTTCTCTGGGAGGAGGCAGATATGCAGCCAAATAAGTCACCCTTGATAAATGAGAAGGACTGGGGCACCACTGCTGGCTGAGGCAGGGGACCACACGTGAGGACCACAGAGCGGCCATGGGGGCAAGGGCGGCAGAGGCAGGAATGTGGCCCTGGCGACAGCCTGCAAGGGGCGGAGGACCTCAGGCCCACCTCCACAAGGAACCAAACCCAGCCAACAACGCACATAAGCGCAGCAGCAGATTCTGCCCCCGAGCCTCCAACAGGAACCACAGCCCTGCTGACACCTCGATTTTAGCCTGGGGAGGCCCAAGTCACACTTCTGACCTGTATGAAAAAAGTAAGTGCTGTTTTGATCCATTCAATTTCTGATAATTTGTTAGGGCTACAATAAAATTCTAATCCAGATGCACTATAAGGTTTAAAATTCATTATTCTGAATTCTGTCTTCGTCAAGTGACTGCTTCCCTTGCTAGGCGCATGGCCACTCTCTCGCCTCTCCTGCCCCAGGAAGGCGCCCCACTCCCCGCCCTGCCTGCTGCTGGGCGACACCTCCTCCTCACGGATCAGCGCAGCGCCCCTTCTCCACCAGGCCCTCACCTGGCCGCAGACGCCGCAGAGTCTGCAATTTTTCTTCACAGGCTTAGGCAACAAAGAAAGCCTAAGAATATCCAGTGAAATGGGAATGGTGATGTAAAGATAGATATATACATCCTCAACTAAGTATTACAAATCACTTAAAATTAGAGCCGTGAAAAGTAATCTCCTTTATCATAATAGGTATGATATATTAAGTGAAAATGAATGTTTTTAAAGTTTAACCATTTAAATTTTTATTACATAAAAATATGCACAGAGATCACAACGATTACAACAAAAACCTAGCAGCAACTATATTAGTGAGGCAGAATTCGTTTCTATTTTTCCAAATTTTATTGGGTTGGCCAAAAATTTCCTTCAGTTTTTCTAAGTAAAAATAAAACACATTTTTCATTTTCACCAAGAATTTATTTGAAAAACATATTCACCATTTTGTTCTACTACCTTCTGCCACAGGCACTTAACACGTTACATTCATAAACCTCTTAAATGAAACTAAACACACTTAAATGAAATCAAAATGCAAATTTCTTGAGAACAGAAATTGTGTCATTTTTTTATTCCAAGCACAATATAGGCACTCAGTTCCTGATGGGATGCCACTAATGAAGAGCTTGCATTTCCATAAGAGATTGAAGCAAAATGCTTTCCTGTGGATAATTTAACTTTTAACTATAGAAGTAAGTTCAGCTAAGAAAATCTGGGCACAATGCCTCTACATTCTCAGAATTATGTATATTGTTAAGCAATATCCCAAATTACTAGGTTGGAAAAATGTTATAATAATTCTCTTTCAATGTCTAAATCCTGTAAAATGACTTGACAATTTCCCTATAGCTACTTTCATTTTTACAGGTATTGGTGTCATCCACCATATTAGTTTTATTGACAAACTTAATGAAAATGCTACTCATCATTCCTCTTTGATCATTAAAGGCACTAAACAAAATTATACCTAATAATGATTTCAATTTCAACCTCCTAATGTTCTTCCTCTCTAGGTTATATTTAAACTATACAGTTCATACAAATGAATGATGATTATTTTTTCTAACAAGATTATCATTATCATCTTTCAAACTAAACAGTACTCTTTCCTATTTTGACCTAAGCAAAAATAAGGTAAGAGAAAAACATTATATTTAAACAGCCTAAAGAGACAATTCAGTATGCTTGAAAGACTTTCACAAGGTTACTTTGTATAATAGGAAGCCACAAACTATGCACATCAGCTACATACAGATGACTCTGACATGGTAATAAAACAAGAAACCATTTGATTAAATAATAATAAAAACAGCAACATCGGTTGGTGCATATTACATGTAGCATCCAGCCCTGGTTGCCTGGCAACCAGCCATGAGTGAATTCCACAGAGAATGAAAGCCCTAAATGAATGTACAGTTTCTGCATGTTTCAAGGACTCAAGAAGTGTCAGTAGTTAATCTAAATTCTTGTTGACAATGACCAGACTGGGGTAGAGGAAGAGGAATCCACCATTATTGCACAGGACTGAGCACTGACTGGAGGTAAGATCCAATCCTTTAGGTCTATGTCTTCTGAATTAGTGGTTTTACAGAAGAAAGAACTGTAATAATATAATTTATAAATTATATAAATTATAAGAACTTTATGCAGGAAAAAAGCAACAAAACAGCACTTCTTTGGTGGCACAGTGGGTAAGAATCCACCTACCAATGCAGGGACGTGGGTTCATTCACTGGTCCGGGAAGATCCTACACACCACGGGGCTACTGAGCCCCTGCACCACAACTACTGAACCCGCACTCGGGAGCCTGAGAGCTGCAACTTCCGAAGCCCACACACCCTCGAGCCTGTGCGCAGCAACAAGAGAAGCCACGGCAATGAGAAGCCCTCACACCTCAACAAAGAGCAGACCCTACTTACCTCAACCAAGACAAAGCCCACACAAAGCAACAAAGAACTAGCACAGTTATAAATAAATGAAAAAACTATTTTTAAAAATATCACTGGTATGATATATATTCATTTATTCAACAAAACATATGGAAGACCTATCATGAAAGGCACTTTGCAGCTCTCATACTTTACTGGAGAAATCAGATGAAGAAGCAAGCAATGACAACAGCACAAGTCCTGTGACAGAGGAGCCACTGGTTATTACAGGAACACACGTGAAAACACGAATGGACACTGGGCAGGAGTAGGGTGAGAACCAGGTGGTCTGGAAGAGGTCATCAGAGGAGGCAAATGAAGACAAGTGGTCTTTAGGCGGGTCACAGAAGTAGAGGAAGGGGGAAGAGCAGTCCCCGCAGGAGGCAAGCACAAGCCTGGCACTCGGGAAGAGCCCCAGGGGCCCCACTGGCAGAAGAAGTCAGGGTGTCAGCACTGAGACGAAGTCCAGAGTCAGGCCGGTTCCTTCCTGAAGGACCTTGTATGCCAGGCTGAGGTGTTCTCACCTCATCCCATGGGAAAATGGGGAGACAAAATCCTTTTAAACTGAGAAGTAACAGAATCCCTGCAGTGATGACGTGAAACAGTACAGAGAGGGCAAAGCTGGCACCAGAGGGAGACACTGGAGTGGGGCTGGGATGGGAGGAGGATACCTCCAGGACACAGAGCTCTCAGGAAGGTTAACAACTGTGCAGTATTCAGGCTGCTCCCAGTCCCTCAAGAGGTGTTCGCCTGGACCCCACCCTCCCCACTGCAGAGATGGCAGGAGAGGAGGAAAAGAGGGACCGACTGGGGAGGCAGGGGGGAGGACTGAAAGATACTGGAAATAAACTCCAGGCCAATTTCTGACCAAGCAGTGGCACTCTAGGTTTCAGAAGAATAAAAAGAAACCATAAAGGAAAACACTAAAGGTGCTTAGCTACATAAAACTTGAAAATTTAGGCATGCTAGATAATGCAACATAATAAAGAAAACTTTCAGAAAAAAATCTTTGTAACAAAAACAATGAAGAGTTACTACCCTTTATATCTAAAGTCTGTGCTCATTTGCTCAGTCCTGTCTGACTCTTTGTGACCCTATGTTACTGTAGTCTGCCGGGCTTCTCTGTTCATGGGGATTCTCCAGGCAAGAATACTGGAGTAGGTTGCCATTTCCTCCTCCAGGGGATCTTTCCAACCCAGGGATCAAACCCATCCATGTCTCCTGTGTTTCCTGCATTACAGAGGGATTCTTTACCCGCTGAGCCACCAGGGAAGCTGGTATTTATATCTAAAGTACATAAGATCAAATAAAACCAAGAAATGCTATCAATAAATAGGCAAAGATACAGAGAATTAAAATTACTTTAAAATAAAATGGATAATTAAAATGTTTTAAAATCACTCTTAATACAGTCAATGCAAGGTACATGATACCAATAGTATCTCTATGGTAAACCTATTAAATTAGCAACTGTTTTCACTGTCCCATCTGTTCATGGTACAGCAACATGGAGGATCTTGTACAATATGAGAGCATAAGTAGAATAAGGTTTTTGAAAAAGAAATAAATATACTTAAACCTTTAAAATGATTCATAAACTTTGACAAATTCCACTTTTGAAAACCTATGCTAAGAAAATGATCAAAAATACAGATAAAGATTTACATACAATATTTTTTGTACTAGTGAAAAGAATGAACAGTGGTCTAAATACTCCATAATGAACGATAAATACACTATAGGATAACCATACAAGAAAATAAAATTAAGCTTTTCAAGAGATTTTAGTAACATAAAAAATGAAAAAAATAGCTAATTACATAATAGTATAGTGATGACATGCTTTTCTTCCTCCTTTTCCATATTTTCTAAGTTTGCTTTTTAAATAATGAGGATAATTTTTTTTCAATTTAGAAAACAAATAAAACTTATCTGAACTACTCCCAATAAAACATATGCAGGTTCCTCAAGTCTGCCTTAGTCTCACAGTTAAGAAATTGGCTCATTCCCTTTGAAACCTTTCTCAAGTCAGTCATCGCTACTCATTTTAACTTAACAACCAGTTCTACACACTTTTATTCAATTAAAAGAACTTTCTATAGTACACTGAAGTTAAGGGTAACAAGCACATGGCACTAAGAACTTAAATCACAGAATTAAAGGGGGGAAGAAAGAAGAGGAAAAGAAAACCTTTGTAAAGTTTCTAGCCCTGCAAGGCGCTTCACCCACAGCGGTGCTTTACCCGCTGTGCTGGAGGGGCACTTGCACGCACGACAGGGTGCCTTTGTGTTGTTACCTGAGGTGGTTGAGCAGAGGCTGGAGTCTCTCGTCGGACTGCACGGCAGGCAAGGACCTGGCTGTTAACTGAAAGCAGAGAAGTGGGTGAATAACCACACCAAAGGCCTCAGACTGAACTTATTTGAATAATAAATGCAAAATGGGGACAAGAGAATGGAAGGAGAGGGTGTTCCTAAAACTTAAGGACACTTTTTCCCAATTTTTAAATCAAAGAATTTTAAAGAAAGCTGATCCATTCTTTCATTAAAGCTAACCATATGACCTGAGCTTTACAGAGTCAATCTTACATATGTCCTGAGTCTGGAAGTAAACAAAAAGGGGGCAAAACAGAGAGTAAGAGGGAAGCATCCACCTGAGTTCATGAAAAAGCCTCTGGTCACAAAAATATTATCTTTGAAAATAAAAATGGAAAAACTTCTAAATCTATAACAACCAATCATGTAGCACTGAATCCTAGGATGATGAAGAAATTAGGGAGAGAGACTTTCATTTATAGCTCAGCCACTGTGAAACTGGTTACATGCAGAAGTGTATGCATACACATACATACACACACAAACAAACACTGATTCCTTCATTTTGACAACAATGTTACTATAAGAAACCATATTAAGGCAATTCACACATCTCACACTCTTGCAAAGTAATGCTCAAAATTCTCCAAGCCAGGCTTCAACAATATATGAACCATGAACTTCCAGATGTTCAAGCTGGATTTTAAAATGGCAGAGGAACCAGAGATCAAATTGCCAACATCCGCTGGATCATCAAAAAAGAAAGAGAATTCCAGAAAAACATCTATTTCTGCTTTATTAACTATGCCAAAGCCTTTGACTGTGTGGATCACAGCAAACTGTGGGAAATACTTCAAGAGATGGGACTACCAGGCCACCTGACCTGCCTCCTAAGAAATCTGTATGCAGGTCAGGAAGCAACAGTTAGAACTGGACATGGAACAACATGCTCATTCCAAATCGGGAAAGGCGTACATCAAGTCTGTATATTGTCATCCTGCTTATTTAACTTATATGCAGAGTACATCATGAGAAACGCTGGGCTGGATGAAGCACAAGTTGGAATCAAGATTACGGGGAGAAATATAAATAACCTCAGATATGCAGATGACACCACCCTTATGGCAGAAAGTGAACAAGAACTAAAGAGCTTCTTGGTGAAAGTGAAAGAGGAGAGTGAAAACAATGGCTTCAAACTAATCATTCAAAAAATGAAGATCAAGGCATCCGGCCCCATCACTTCATGACAAATAGATGGGGAAATAATGGAAACAGTGGAAGACTTTATTTTTGGGGGCTCCAAAATCACTGTAGATGGTGACTACAGCCATGAAATTAAGACACTTGCTCCTTGGAAGAACAGTTATGACCAACCTAGACAGCTTATTAAAAAGCAAATACATTACTTTGCCAACAAATATCCATCGAGTCAAACTATGGTTTTTCCAATAGTCATGCATGGATATGAGAGTTGGACTATAAAGAAAGCTGAGTGCCGAAGAACTGATGCTTTTGTACTATGGTGTTGGAGAAGACTCTTGAGAGTCCCTTTGACTGCAAGAAGATCAAACCAGTCCATCCTAAAGGAAATCCAATATTCATTGGAAGGACTGATGCTGAAGCTGAAACTCCAATACTTTGGCCACCTGATGTGAAGAACTGACTCATTGGAAAAGATCCTGATGCTGGGAAAGATTGAAGGCAGGAAGAGAAGGAGACAACAGAGGAGGAGATGGCTGGATGGCATCACCGACTCTATGGACATGAGTTTGAGTAAACTCCGGGAGTTGGTGATGGACACGCAAGCCTGGCATGCCACAGTCCATGGTTTCGAAAAGTCGGACATGACTGAGTGACTGAACTGAACTGATATGAAGGCAATTCAAAGTATTCAGCACTGAAATATGACCCCCAATTGATCTATAAACAAAACGTAAGAGCCAAAGCCTTATTCCTAAATACTGTGTCAGGTTGAAAGTGTATCATGGAAATGTGAGCCTCTGATATATTTGAGTGCAATAATATTAACATTATATGTCCCTGTATCTATATTTCTCTCTTTTCTTGAGGAAGTCCTCTTATTCTACAAGAATTTGAACTAAAGAAATTTAAAACATTCATTCAAAGTAATAAGATACTTAAGTCACCTAAATAAAACACCAAAAGTAAAAGATTTCTTTTGGATTCAACTGTATCAAATATATAGCTCTTGTATTCTACTAATAAACCATTTGATAATTCACAAAAGAGAACCTTCTTAAGACAAAAAAAGAAACTGAAGGATATCCTCTGGTTTTATACAGGTTATCAGTTGTTTCTGACCCTCTGCGACTCCACAGACTGCAGCACGCCAGGCTTCTGTGTCCATCACCAACTCCCGGAGTTCACCCAAACCCATGTTCGTAGAGTCGGTGATGTCATCCAACCATCTCATCCTCTGTCGTCCCCTTCTCCTCCCACCTTCAATCTTTCCCAGCATCAGGGTCTTTTCAAATGAGTCAGCTCTTTGCATCAGGTGGCCAAAGTATTGGAGTTTCAGCTTCAGCATATATATAGGGTAACCTGTCTCTTTAATCATTTTGTTAATTAAAAGTAATTCATCAATTAATTTAATTCATCAAACCTAATTTTCAACATTTTATAAATAAAACTATTGCTTTAAAAACATCTAATAAATACTATATTGTGAAAAAATGTTGACCAAAATGCAAAATATGGAGTCATTTTTATATATTGTATCTAATAATAATGAAAAATCCTAATTCTGTGAGTCAAAACATATGAACAGTTAATAAAGTGAGACAGTCTGCTGCAATTTCAGTGCAACCAAAAGACTCTTAGTATCCCCCAAAAATGTTAAGTCTACTAGTTCATGACAAGAAAATTTTATCAAGGTTTTATAAATAAAACACTTTACTACACCTATATCTGCTAATGTCAAATCTCTTTACAAATGTCATTTTCATTGTTCAAGAGGTTTCATGGTTCAGAACTAAAGCTATGCTCTAAAATGGTTAAAATAATTGATTTAGATATTTCAAAATCAATTTTCTGAAAACAGATGAATCAGACAGTCTAGGCTTTTTCAGTTGCTCCTGTCAATCCATGTAGCATGATTCCTAATCAACCCATGTTTGCTAAATGAAAGCAAGCAGACAGAAACACCAGCAAAATATTTATAAACAGCTCTTCAATCCCTGTAGGAAATATTTCTAAATCATACTCCCATCTCCACCTGAGCCTGTTTCCTTTGTCCTGGACTATGGAGACAGCATCTCCACTCACCATATTTCTGCCTCCAATTCTTTCCTTTTATACCAAGGCTCGAGTGAAATTTTCAAATGAAAGTTACCCACTCCCTGAGTTAAAAATCACTTAAAATTCCCTCAGGCTAACATCATCACACCTACTCTCTCATCAGATAGCTTCCTAGAAACCTCCGCTTGTGCTGAACTGTTAAGACAAAGCAGACGACTGCTCAGCATCTCCACCAGACAAGGCAGGGCAGAGCAGGCAGAGACGGGCCCCAGCTCCAGTTTCCGAAACGCAGCCTCAACGATCCAGTCCTCTGCCCACCTCTTCCCAACCCCCAAAACCTATCTCCAAGTTTGAATCACTTACAACAGTAATTCCTAAAACAAGGATCAATGTTCCGGGTAAAATCACATCGAGGAAGATTTCTGAGTTTTCCAAAGGTTCTGCTTTCAACTTGTAAAACAATTAGCATTTTCAAAAAGAGCATACATCTTAGATTAGGGTTTTGTCAATGAAACCGAAACCACAGTGAATGGGAATACTGTCAGAGATAAGAATAAAATTCCTGCCTTCAAGAATAAACCTAGTCTTGTTTTCAAAATGATAAAATGAACTAGCAAAGATTATTCATTTATTTTAGTATTAAAAATACATCTTACAAAAATGGTTCAAGCAGAGTAGAAGGATGTGAGCTCATCTTCTCCTGCAAGAACACCAAAATCTCAACTAGCCGTTCAACAACCATCAACAGGAGGACACTGGAACCCACCAAAAAAAAAAACCACCACTTCCCAGGACAAAGGAGAAGCCACAATGAGACAGCAGGAGGGGTGCAATCACAACAAAAGCAAAGCTCACACCCGCCAGGTGGGTGCCCACACTGGAGATCTGTCATTGCTGTGAAGGCTTTAGGCCCCACATCAGGCTTCCCAGCCCAGGGATCCGGCAAAAGACTGGGAATCCCAGAGACTGACTGTGAAGGCCAATGTGATTTGATTACATGACCTCCACAGGACTAGGGGAAATAGAAACCCCACTCTAGGAGGGCACAAACAGACCTGCTGTGCACCAGGACCCAGGGGAAAGGAGCAGTGGCCCTACAGGAGGCTCAGCCAGACCTTCCTGCAAGTGTGAGAGGGTCTCCTGCACAGGATGGGTGGTCAGTGGCCTGCCACAGGTTCAGGCACCAGCAGCACCAGTCCTGGGAGGCACGTGTTGGCCACACGTTGGGGCAAATCCTCTTGGAGGTCGCCATCAGCCCCACCACAGAGCTTGCCGGCTAGCACCGGTGGTAAAAACCCAACTGCCAATGCAGGAGAGGTAAGAGACACAGGTTCGATCCCTGGGTTGGGAAGATTCCCTGGAAGAGGGCATGGCAATCCACTCCAGTATTCTCGCCTGGAGAATCACATGGACAGGGGAGCCTGACAGGCTGCAGTCCATACAGTCACAGAGTCAGACGTGACTGAAGCAACTTAAAGTGCAAGTGAAGTCACTCAGTCATGTCCGACTCTTTGTGACCCCATGAACTGTAGCCTACCAGGCTCCTCCATCCATGGGATTTTCCAGGCAAGAGTACTGGAGTGGACTGCCATTTCCTTCTCCAGGGGATCTTCCCAATCCAGGGATCGAACCCCGGCCACACTTTACCCTCTGAGCCACCAGGGAGGCCCCTTAACACTCACCAGGAAGCAACTTAACACCCACACAAAGCCTACAGACTCCATGACTGAGTCGCCTCAGGCCAAATAACTAACAGGGAAGGAGCACAGCCCCACCCATCAGCAGACAATTGGATTCTTTACTGAGCATGGCCCTGCCCACCAGGGCAAGTCCCAGTTTTCCCCACAGCCAGTCCTTCCTTCCCATCAGGAAGCTTGCACTAGCCTCTTAAACTCACCCACCAGAGGGCAGACAGAAGAAGCAAGAACTATAATCCCACAGCCTCGAAAACCACAATCACAGAAAGCTAACCAAAATGAAAAGAAATTGGACTATGTCCCAGATGAAGGGACAAGATAAATTCCCAGAAAAAGAAGTGAATGAACTGGAGATAGGCAACCTTCCAGAAAAAGAATTCAGAATGATGACAGTGAAGATGACCCAGGATCTCAGAAAAGGAATGAAGGCAAGGATTGAGAAGATGCAAGAAATGTTTACCGAAGACCTAGAAAAACTAAAGAACAAACAAACAGAGATGAGCAACACACTAGAAGGAATCAATAGCAGAATAACTGAGGCAAAAGAACAGATAAGTGACCTAGAAGACAGAACGGTGGAAATCACTGCTGCAAAATGGAATAATACAGAAAAAAGTATGAAATAAAGGAAGACAGCCTGAGAGACCTCTGGGTCAACATTAAACAACCAATATTCACATTATAGGAGAAGAAGGAAAGGAAAAGAAGAAGGAGAAGAAAGAAAGAAAGGACCTGAGAAAACATTTGAAGACTATAGCTGAAAACTTCCCTACCATAGGAAAAGGAAATAGTCAAGCAAGTCCAGGAAGCACAGAGAGTTCCAGGCAGGATAAACCCAAGGAGGAACACACCAAGACACATAGTACTCAAACTGACAAAAATTAAAGACAAAGATAAAATATTAAAAGCAATAAGGGCAAAAAGACAAATAACATAGAAGGGAAGTCCCATGAGAGTATCAGCTGACTTCTCAACAGAAACTCTACAAGCCCAAAAGGAATGGCACGATACATTTCACTTGATGAAAGGGAAGAACCTACAACCTAGAACACTCTACCCACCAAACCTCTCTATCAGATTTAATGGAGAAATCAAAAGTCTTACAGACAAGCAAGAGTTAAGAGAATTCAGTAAGTGAAGAGGAACTAAAAAGCCTCTTGATGAAAGTGAAAGTGGAGAGTGAACAAGTTGGCTTAAAGCTCAACATTCAGAAAACGAAGATCGTGGCATCCGTTCCCACCACGTCACGGGAAATAGATGGGGAAACAGTGGAAACAATGTCAGACTTTATTTTTTTGGGCTCCAAAATCACTACAGATGGTGACTGCAGCCATGAAATTCAAAGACGCTTCCTCCTTGGAAGCAAAGTTATGACTAACTTAGATAGCATATTCAAAAGCAGAGACATTACTTTGCCGACAAAGGTTCATCTAGTCAAGGCTATGGTTTTTCCAGTAGTCATGTATGGATGTGAGAGTTGGACTGTGAAGAAGGCTGAGCGCTGAAGAATTGATGCTTTTGAACTATGGTGTTGGAGAAGACCCTTGAGAGTCCCTTGGACTGCAAGGAGATCCAACCAGTCCATTCTGAAGGCGATCAGCCCTGGGATTTCGTTGGAAGGAATGATGCTAAAGCTGAAACTCCAGTACTTCGGCCACCTCATGCGAAGAGTTGACTCATTGGAAAAGACCCTGATGCTGGGAGGGATTGGGGGCAGGAGGAGAAGGGGACGACAGGGGATGAGATGGCTGGATGGCATCACTGACTCGATGGACGTGAGTCTCAGTGAACTCTGGGAGTTGGTGAAGGACAGGGAGGCCTGGCATGCCGCGACTCATGGGGTTGCAAAGAGTCAGACACGACTGAGTGACTGAACTGAACTGAAACCAGTTTTACAATAAATGCTAAAGGAACTACTCTAAACAGAAAACACAAAAGAAGGAAAAAGACCTACAAACAATAAAGCCAAAACAATTAAGAAAATGGCAATAGCATGGTTCACATTGATAATTACCTTTAAATGTAAATAGATTAAATGCACCAACCAAAAGACACAGACCAGCTGGATCGATACAAAAACCAGACCTATATACATGATGTCTACAAGACACCCACCTCAGACCTAAGGATACTTACAGACTGAAAGTATGGGCCTAGGAAGAGGTATTCCATGCAAATGGAATTCATTAGAAAGCTAGAGTAACAATACTCATATCAGACAAAACAGACTTTAAAACAAAGACTGTTATAAGAGACACATAAGGACACTACATAATGATCGAGGGCTCAATCCAAGAAGAAGATATAAAAGTTATAAACATATATATACCAACATAGGAGCACCTCAATATATAAGGTAAATACTAACAAAAAGAGCACACATCTCTGCATGTTAGTGAAATGAGGTAATAATGCTATTCCAAAGCTCTTTAGAGTGAAAGTCATCTGCTGACCTTTTTGATGACAAAATGTAAACTTCATTTTAAAGACTGCTGTTTCCATTGTTTCTTCTGACAGTCCTCTCCAAGCCCAAATTGCTACTACTGTATGAGGGGTCAGAAACTTGCAACTGTGTAATCCCATTAATGATGAAAATAAAAGAGTATCTAGGTTCATCTATGTCATATTTTAGATTCCACATATAACTATATTCTATATCCTATGACAAACCATAATTGAAAAGATTTTTTTAAATCAGTAATGTCAATCTAATCCACTAGAACCACAGCCTTATCTAACTCAAGAAGGGTCATGGTGGAGAGATTTGACAGAATGTGGTCCACTGGAGAAGGGCGCAAAATGATAGATACTGAAAGAGAAACTCCCAGGTCAGTAGGTGCCCAATATGCTACTGGAGATCATTGGAGAAATAACTCCAGAAAGAATGAAGGGATGGAGCCAAAGCAAAAACAATACCCAGCTGTGGATGTGACTGGTGATAGAAGCAAGGTCCGATGATGTAAAGAGCAATATTGCATAGGAACCTGGAAATGTCAGGTCCATGAATCAAGGCAAATTGGAAGTGGTCAAACAAGAGATGGCAAGAGTGAATGTCGACATTCTAGGAATCAGTGAACTGAAATGGACTGGAATGGGTGAATTTAACTCAGATGACCATTATATCTACTACTGCAGGCAGGAATCCTCAGAAGAAATGGAGGGCCATCATGGTCAACAAAAGAGTCCAAAATGCAGTACTTGGATGCAATCTCAAAACGACAGAATGATCTCTGTTTGTTTCCAAGGCAAACCATTCAATATCACAGTAATCCAAGTCTATGCCCCAACCAGTAACGCTGAAGAAGCTGAAGTTGAACGGTTCTATGAAGACCTACAAGACCTTTTAGAACTAACACCCAAAAAGATGTCCTTTCATTATAGGGGACTGGAATGCAAAAGTAGGAAGTCAAGAAACACCTGGAGTAACAGGCAAATTTGGCCTTGAATACGGAATGAAGCAGGGCAAAGACTAATAGAGTTTTGCCAAGAAAATGCACTGGTCATAACAAAACACCCTTCCAACAACACAAGAGAAGACTCTATACATGGATATCACCAGGTGGTCAACACCGAAATCAGATTGATTATATTCTTTGCAGCCAAAGATGGAGAAGCTCTATACAGTCAGCAAAAAAGAAGTCAAATCCCTTATGATTATACAGTGGAAGTGAGAAATAGATTTAAGGGCCTAGATCTGATAGATAGAGTGCCTGATGAACTATGGAATGAGGTTCATGACATTGTACAGAGACAGGGATCAAGACCATCCCCATAGAAAAGAAATGCAAAAAGCAAAATGGCTGTCTGGGGAGGCCTTACAAATAGCTGTGAAAAGAAGAGAAGCAAAAAGCAAAGGAGAAAAGGAAAGATATAACATCTGAATGCAGAGTTCCAAAGAATAGCAAGAAGAGATAAGAAAGCCTTCTTCAGCAATCAATGCAAAGAAATAGAGGAAAACAACAGAATGGGAAAGACTAGGATCTCTTCAAGAAAAATCAGAGATACCAAAGGAACATTTCATGCAAAGATGAGCCTGATAAAGGACAGAAATGGTATGGACCTAACAGAAGCAGAAGATATTAAGAAGAGATGGCAAGAATACACAGAAGAACTGTACAAAAAGATCTTCACGACCCAGAGTTATGACTAACTTAGATAGCATATTCAAAAGCAGAGACATTACTTTGCTGACAAAGGTTCATCTAGTCAAGGCTATGGTTTTTCCAGTAGTCATGTATGGATGTGAGAGTTGGACTGTGAAGAAGGCTGAGCGCTGAAGAATTGATGCTTTTGAACTATGGTGTTGGAGAAGACCCTTGAGAGTCCCTTGGACTGCAAGGAGATCCAACCAGTCCATTCTGAAGGCGATCAGCCCTGGGATTTCGTTGGAAGGAATGATGCTAAAGCTGAAACTCCAGTACTTCGGCCACCTCATGCGAAGAGTTGACTCATTGGAAAAGACCCTGATGCTGGGAGGGATTGGGGGCAGGAGGAGAAGGGGACGACAGGGGATGAGATGGCTGGATGGCATCACTGACTCGATGGACGTGAGTCTCAGTGAACTCTGGGAGTTGGTGAAGGACAGGGAGGCCTGGCATGCCGCGACTCATGGGGTTGCAAAGAGTCAGACACGACTGAGTGACTGAACTGAACTGAAACCAGTTTTACAATAAATGCTAAAGGAACTACTCTAAACAGAAAACACAAAAGAAGGAAAAGACCTACAAACAATAAAGCCAAAACAATTAAGAAAATGGCAATAGCATGGTTCACATTGATAATTACCTTTAAATGTAAATAGATTAAATGCACCAACCAAAAGACACAGACCAGCTGGATCGATACAAAAACCAGACCTATATACATGATGTCTACAAGACACCCACCTCAGACCTAAGGATACTTACAGACTGAAAGTATGGGCCTAGGAAGAGGTATTCCATGCAAATGGAATTCATTAGAAAGCTAGAGTAACAATACTCATATCAGACAAAACAGACTTTAAAACAAAGACTGTTATAAGAGACACATAAGGACACTACATAATGATCGAGGGCTCAATCCAAGAAGAAGATATAAAAGTTATAAACATATATATACCAACATAGGAGCACCTCAATATATAAGGTAAATACTAACAAAAAGAGCACACATCTCTGCATGTTAGTGAAATGAGGTAATAATGCTATTCCAAAGCTCTTTAGAGTGAAAGTCATCTGCTGACCTTTTGATGACAAAATGTAAACTTCATTTTAAAGACTGCTGTTTCCATTGTTTCTTCTGACAGTCCTCTCCAAGCCCAAATTGCTACTACTGTATGAGGGGTCAGAAACTTGCAACTGTGTAATCCCATTAATGATGAAAATAAAAGAGTATCTAGGTTCATCTATGTCATATTTTAGATTCCACATATAACTATATTCTATATCCTATGACAAACCATAATTGAAAAGATTTTTTTTTAAATCATGTATGTATGTCAATCTAATCACACTAGAACCACAGCCTTATCTAACTCAATGAAACTAAGCCATGTCCGTGGGGCAACCCAAGACGGGCGGGTCATGGTGGAGAGATTTGACAGAATGTGGTCCACTGGAGAAGGGAATGGCAAACCACTTCAGTATTCTTGCCTTGAGAACCCCATGAACAGTATGAAAAGGCAAAATGATAGGATACTGAAAGAGAAACTCCTTAGGTGAGTAGGTGCCCAATATGCTACTGGAGATCATTGGAGAAATAACTCCAGAAAGAATGAAGGGATGGAGCCAAAGCAAAAACAATACCCAGCTGTGGATGTGACTGGTGATAGAAGCAAGGTCCGATGATGTAAAGAGCAATATTGCATAGGAACCTGGAATGTCAGGTCCATGAATCAAGGCAAATTGGAAGTGGTCAAACAACAGATGGCAAGACTGAATGTCGACATTCTAGGAATCAGTGAACTGAAATGGACTGGGAATGGGTGAATTTAACTCAGATGACCATTATATCTACTACTGCAGGCAGGAATCCCACAGAAGAAATGGAGTGGCCATGATGGTCAACAAAAGAGTCCAAAATGCAGTACTTGGATGCAATCTCAAAAACGACAGAATGATCTCTGTTTGTTTCCAAGGCAAACAATTCAATATCACAGTAATCCAAGTCTATGCCCCAACCAGTAACGCTGAAGAAGCTGAAGTTGAACGGTTCTATGAAGACCTACAAGACCTTTTAGAACTAACACCCAAAAAGATGTCCTTTCCATTATAGGGGACTGGAATGCAAAAGTAGGAAGTCAAGAAAACCTGGAGTAACAGGCAAATTTGGCCTTGGAATACGGAATGAAGCAGGACAAAGACTAATAGAGTTTTGCCAAGAAAATGCACTGGTCATAACAAACACCCTCTTCCAACAACACAAGAGAAGACTCTATACATGGATATCACCAGGTGGTCAACACCGAAATCAGATTGATTATATTCTTTGCAGCCAAAGATGGAGAAGCTCTATACAGTCAGCAAAAAGAAGACCAGGAACTGACTGTGGCTCAGACCATGAACTCCTTATTGCCAAATTCAGACTTAAATTGAAGAAAGTAGGGAAAACCACTAGACCATTCAGGTATGACCTAAATCAAATCCCTTATGATTATCCAGTGGAAGTGAGAAATAGATTTAAGGGCCTAGATCTGATAGACAGAGTGCCTGATGAACTATGGAATGAGGTTCATGACATTGTACAGGAGACAGGGATCAAGACCATTCCCATAGAAAAGAAATGCAAAAAAGCAAAATGGCTGTCTGGGGAGGCCTTACAAGTAGCTGTGAAAAGAAGAGAAGCAAAAAGCAAAGGAGAAAAGGAAAGATATAAGCATCTGAATGCAGAGTTCCAAAGAATAGCAAGAAGAGATAAGAAAGCCTTCTTCAGCAATCAATGCAAAGAAATAGAGGAAAACAACAGGATGGGAAAGACTAGGGATCTCTTCAAGAAAATCAGAGATACCAAAGGAACATTTCATGCAAAGATGAGCTCGATAAAGGACAGAAATGGTATGGACCTAACAGAAGCAGAAGATATTAAGAAGAAGTGGCAAGAATACACAGAAGAACTGTACAAAAAGATCTTCACGACCCAGATAATCACGATGGTGTCATCACTGACCTAGAGCCAGACATCCTGGAATGTGAAGTCAAGTGGGCCTTAGAAAGCATCACTACGAACAAAGCTAGTGGAGGTGATGGAATTCCAGTTGAGCTATTTCAAATCCTGAAAGATGATGCTGTGAAAGTGCTGCACTCAATATGATAGCAAATTTGGAAAACTCAGCAGTGGCCACAGGACTGGAAAAGGTCAGTTTTCATTCCAATCCCAAAGAAAGGCAATGCCAAAGAATGCTCAAACTACTGCACAATTGCACTCATCTCACACACTAGTAAAGTAATGCTCAAAATTCTCCAAGCCAGGCTTCAGCAATATGTGAACCGTGAACTTCCTGATGTTCAAGCTGGTTTTAGAAAAGGCAGAGGAACCAGAGATCAAATTGCCAACATCCGCTGGATCATGACAAAAGCAAGAGAGTTCTAGAAAAACAACTATTTCTGCTTTATTGACTATGCCAAAGCCTTTGACTGTGTGGATCACAATAAATTGTGGAAAATTCTGAAAGAGATGGGAATACCAGACCACCTGATCTGCCTCTTGAGAAATTTGTATGCAGGTCAGGAAGCAACAGTTAGAACTGGACATGGAACAACAGACTGGTTCCAAATAGGAAAAGGAGTTCGTCAAGGCTGTATATCGTCACCCTGTTTATTTAACTTATATGCAGAGTACATCATGAGAAATGCTGGACTGGAAGAAACACAAGCTGGAATCAAGATTGCCAGGAGAAATATCAATAACCTCAGATATGCAGATGACACCACCCTTATGGCAGAAAGTGAAGAGGAACTAAAAAGCCTCTTGGTGAAAGTGAAAGTGGAGAGTGAAAAAGTTGGCTTAAAGCTCAACATTCAGAAAACGAAGATCATGGCATCCGGTCCCACCACTTCATGGGAAATAGATGGGGAAAGAGTGGAAACAGTGTCAGACTTTATTTTTCTGGGCTCCAAAATCACTACAGATGGTGACTGCAGCCATGAAATTCAAAGACGCTTCCTCCTTGGAAGAAAAGTTATGACCAACCTAGATAGCATATTGAAAAGCAGAGACATTACTTTGCCAACAAAGGTTCGTCTAGTCAAGGCTATGGTTTTTCCAGTGGTCATGTATGGATATGAGAGTTGGACTGTGAAGAAGGCTGAGCGCTGAAGAATTGATGCTTTTGAACTGTGGTGTTGGAGAAGACTCTTGAGAGTCCCTTGGACTGCAAGGAGATCCAACCAGTCCATTCTGAAGGCGATCAACCCTGGGATTTCTTTGGAAGGAATGATGCTAAAGCTGAAACTCCAGTACTTTGGCCACCTCATGCAAAGAGTTGACTTATTAGAAAAGACCCTGATTCTTGGAGGGATTGGGGGCAGGAGGAGAGACTACAGAGGATGAGATGGCTGGATGGCATCACCGACTCAATGCACATGAGTTTGGGTGAACTCCAGGAGCTGGTGATGGACAGGGAGGCCTGGCATGCTGCCATCCATGGGGTCGCAAAGAGTCGGACACGACTGAGTGACTGATATGATCTGATCTGATCTATGTATATAACTGAATCATTTTGCTATACAGCAGAATTTAATACAACACTGCAAATCAACTATACTTTAATTAAAAATTGATAACCAGAAAAGGTTTTATCTGTATACTTTTCCTGCTAAAGCTTTTCAAATTCGTACTTTGAGCAAAACTAAATCTAAATCAAAAACTAATAAATCACAACTGTCAGCCTTCCAAGAAAGTGATATACAATCATAACAAGATTTTCAGCATTAAGGACTTTGCTCTACAACCTGAAATGAGTATTTGTCTAGTTTAAATAGTCTTCGGTTTCTATGCATGTCTTAGCACTTTGTTTTGACAGAAAATACAATGGCGTCCTTGACACACGAATCACCAACGATGAAAGACAAAGATCTATCGAGAGTTTACATCTGCAAAGGCTAAATGCAGGGTCTGTGTCAGGGCTATTTCATGGGAATCATAATAAAATTTGGCAATAACATCTATCTTATTTCTTATTATTATTGAGAGGTCAAAGGTGAGCTATTAAGATGTCTTCTCATTAAAGATACATCTAAAACACTAAATTAATGCAAGGTTTATGCTGGTTTTTTGGCAAGTTTATACTACGGACTCTTACATAAACCTCATTACAAAGATGATTATCATTTAGTAAATCTTCCATTTTGCCATACATTTGGGTATGAGAAATAATGTGTTTTGCCAACTAATAATTCTCCTTTTAATGACATTAAATATCACACAGATTCAAAGGCTCAAAAGGTAAAAGCAAGTCAGGAGGACTCAGGTCCACCTCGTCATCTCCTCCTGAGGAAGCAATCCCCTCAGCAGGAGCACAGGACCTGCAGACGGCAGCCACGTGAGGCCAGGACGGAATGCCGGGGTCTGGTGAAGAAATAGCCCGTGTCACTTATGGAACAGTGCTGGAATTACAGTGCTAGGGTAAACACTTTTTGAGATATTAATTAATGCCAGCTATTACAAGTTGTAGTTTCTGGTGGATAAATAATTTTGAAAAGGAGTCCAAAATATTTGTCTTGAAACACATCTATCCAAAGGGACATAACATTTTGAAAACACTGACACAATTAGCAATTAGATTAATCCACTTAAGAATGGAAAAGTCTGGCTATAGAACCTACTGGGTTCTCAGATCTCTTCAAGAGTAAGGCAAACAGAGAAAACAATGTCGAGATGTCTCACTGAAATTAGGCCAGTGTGGAAAAGGTAACCTTTGGAATGAGGATCCTGGAGGTGAGAACACGGGCGTCTGTTACACCATTTTGCATCCATTTGTGTGAAGCAGTTCAGGCAGGGAGGGCAGGCTGAGGGAACTTCTCCGAGAGAGGAATGTCTTGGAGGAGGGCCATCTGGAAGCCGAGGTGCAGAACACGGCAGCAGTAACAGAGAAAACGAGAAGGAGGATCCTCCACACAAGTTCACAGCTAGAGCAGGAGAGTCAGAGAGCAGGGTCGGGGGATGGACAGTTCTTATAAACTGCAATACAGCGGCCCCGGGAGAGGAGAACACGCAGAGGCATGCTGAATTTGAGGTGCTTTTAAATATTCAAGAGGCAAGTGAACACATACCCATGAGAAGGTGTGGAGCTGAGGACGTCGATTTAGGCTCAAGCAGGGGCACGACTTGGACGGGCAGGGTTACGGGTTGGGTTCCCCAGGGAGTGTGCACAAGGCAGGGACGTCACTGACAGTGCTGCTTAGAGCTCAGGATTCATACACATTCACACATAACAACGAGACCAAAGTTAGATTGGTTTTTGGTTTTTTTTTTACTTTTTATTTTTAATAGACTTTTTTTGGAGCAGTTTTAGGTTTACAGCAAAATTGAGAGGAAGTACAAAACTTCCCATACACTCTCTGCCCCCACACGCACACAGCCTCCCCACCACCACCACAAAAGTGGTGTATTTATTACAACTAGTGAACCTACACTGACACATCACCATCATCCAAGAGTTCACCGAGGGTTACAGAGGCTCACTTCTGCTGCTGTACGTTCAATGGGTTTGGACAATCACATGATGACAGTCACCCACCACTGCAGCGTCACGCAAAACAGTCTCACAGCCCTAAACTCTGTACTCCACGCACGCATCCTCTCCTCCCTCCTCTTCCTGGGCAAGCACTCGTCTTTTCCCTCTCCATAGCTCTGCCTTCGCTAGAATGTTATATAGTTGGAAACGTATAGGACGCAGCCTTTTCAGACTGGCTCCATGTTTTTCACAGCTTAAGAGCTCATGTACTAGCTTACTTTACTTTTCCATTCCCCACCTGAAAGACATCTTGGTTGCTCCAAGCTTTGGTAATTATGAATAAAGATGCAGGTTTTTGTGTGGATGCCAGGTTTCTAATAGGTGGTTTTTGTTTTTGTTTTGTTTTTAATGAAAAACAAACAGGGAACACTTTCCAAAATGTCTTTTTGTCCTTCCCACTTTACACAGGAGCTGGGGTGTCTCCTCCTGCACTCCCTAACTTCTCGGGAGCATCAGGTCAGTATCAAGCATGCCAACCCTTCTCTATAATAAACTGAAGACACAGACTACAGTCATGCATATATATTCTGAGAGACACACAATTCATAGTCAAGAAAACAATCTTTGAAACCAAAGGGCAACAATTTATGTAAAACGAGACCTCAGAGTAACTGAGATCCAGCTCCAGAGAGAACAGGATGTTCCACAGATCGCGCCCTTTCATTACTGGGATGGAGGTAGTCATCAAGTAAAACTAACTTTTACAAGCAGCTGCTCTTTTAACTTCATTGATTTTAACAATGGAAAAATCTGCATCTTTCTGAACTGTATTTTCTTATAATAGCAACAGATCCCAACTACAAATCCCAGACAGTGAGAATTCACATTCTGTCACTCTGGCAACCCAATCTGCTCCTTGCTTTCATGTTCAGACACCTGTAACACTTTCTGGTTTTCCTCAAGCTTGGACACATCATCTCACTCAATCTGCACAGCAGAGCTGGTCTCATCTGTGCAATGCTTCCACACAGGGACCCTCCCCTCTCTGGTGCTCACAAACATGATTTCCAATACATGGCCTCTAAACACCAGTCGACAACCTTGTCAAACAAAATGCACAGATTCCACTCGAGCTCTAAGTATGACAAGCAGTTTAGTTTCCAAAGAATATTAAACAGTGCAGAGTTAACAAGATATTTCCAGAGTTAACAAGGTATTTCCAGCTCAGGAGTCTGGATGATGTGAAGAACAGAGAAAGCAAACCCAGGACCAGTACAAGCAGATATCCCAGGGCTGATTTCTGGTCATGAAGCCTATGGTGTGAAAAGAACCTTGTCATTCAAAGGTTAAGCTAAGCACGTTACTGAGGTTCTACATCATTTAAAAATGTAAAACAATTGCTTGAGCAAGGAAAAAAGGAGTGAAAAAGAGATGTGAATGTGAAAGTCACTCAGTTGTGTCCGACTCTTTGCGACCCCATGGACTATACAGCCCATGGAATTCTCCAGGCCAGAATCCTGGAGTGGGTAGCCTTTCCCTTCTCCAGGAGATCTTCCCAACCCAGGGATTGAACCCAGGTCATGTGGTGCTAAACGTACACGGATCGCTGAACTTTCTCCCTCAGAATAAAACAACCATAAAATCATTTTACTTCTAGAATACTCTCATAATTTGAGTACCAAGTTCTTAAGCTCCTATAGCAAGCAGTTTCGCAGCAGGACTTCTCACAAGCAAAACTAAAACCTGACAAGTGGATTCAACACATTCTGTTTTTCACATTGGCACCTGAGAGACTGAACTATCGACCTTTTGTTTGTCCTCGTAAAGGACTGACTGCTCTTGCGGGTGGGAATAAGCAGCAGCAACACAGCTGCATTCCTAGTGTCTTTCATACTCAGAGCATTCTGCTAGGAGCCCTACCCAGCTTCCAATCCTACAACGTTCTCTAAAAGGGTTATTCCTCCCAAGGCACCGAAAGGATTTAAGAACCATTCAGCCAAAAGCACCAGGGAACCAGTGACCTTTATGCCTTAATGTTTTAGTCTCCTGTATTTATTTTTAAAATGTATCCCGAATTTGCACTTGATTTACTATTAAAGATGTTTATTTTACTTACCATCGAGTAAACTGTGCTATACATTCTCTATACATGCCGTAGGACATACAATCTCATAGACGTGGCCATCTGATAGCTTCAGAAAACATACGACCACACTTTCACTCCTACAGCCCCTGAGAGCAGTCTCCGCTAGTACATTTGAGGTGGGGGGTTTGGCTGCGGTGATTCTGGCTCCTGCTACATTTCACTGGCCAGGTCCAGTGTCACTTCATGTAATATCACAACTACAGAGGGACAGACCAGACACTTATTTCCACCATATATTTTTATATGCAAAGACTCTAAACATCATTGAAATACCTAGATTTTTTCATTCACTTAATAAATTTGTGAGGCAATAACTGAAGTTCTAATGGTCCTTTTTCATTATTATCACAATTTCATGCATCATTTTTGTCTTCCAAAATCTTTATACCATATTTACCTAAATTTACATTTGTCAACTTCTTATTTAATGTAAGTATACTTATATGGGTTTTCTGGAAGGAAAGTATTCCTTTTCTGTTTGTTATAAGCATGAATCTTGAGCAGAATCTTATTATGTGGAAGTTTCTCACAAAGCTTCCTAAATATCCACACAAATTCCACTATATGCACTGGAGTTGCCTATTTCTATAGGCTTCTAGTAAAGGTTTGAAGGACTGTCCAGAGAGAAGAGTGGCCTTCACAGTGCATGTTTTTAGCTTAAGTCCAAAATTCTTTAACTTCCTGCTGAACCTATTTCCTGTTAGAAATGTCAGACTCCAGCTGCCTGTTAAACTGGCAATCTTAGCTCTTTTGTAAATATTACCAAGCAATGTACCATTTCTAATGTTGAAAACTTCAAATTAAACAACCCACTCTACCCTACACTTACATAAATTTATTTATTAAATAAACTAAACTGAATTTAATGTCAAAGTATCCACAACTATATTTAACTACCAAGTGTAGAGACAGGGCTTCCCTCATAGCTCAATTGGTAAAGAATCCACCTGCAGTGAAGGAGACCCCGGTTCAAATCCTGGGTCGGGAAGATCCACTGGAGAAGGAATAGGCTATCCACTCCAGTATTCTTGGGCTTCCTTTGTGGCTCAGCTGGTAAAGAATCTGCCTGCAATGCGGGAGACCTGGGTTCGATCGCTGGGTTGGAAAGATCCCCTGGAGAAGGGAAAGGCTACCCACTCCAGTATTCTGGCTTGGAGAATTCCATGGACTAAGTCCACGGGATCGCAAAGAATCGGACACGACTGAGTGACTTTCACTCACTTAACCAAGTGTAGCGACACACAAAAGATATGTATGTGTCAGTACTTTCGTTTTTCTACAACTCATGTTCCCTTAATTTCGTCTTTCACGAGCACTTGGACGTGGAGACAGGGCCCAGAGGAGTGGAGCGACAGAAGTGGACAGGGACTGTCATCACAGCCTCAGTGACAGGTACGGTTGTATGACAAAACACAGTTCCTGGGCATGCACTTGAAGTCATGTAAAAACAACTCCTCCCCCGCCACGGCTAAACTTCAGTGCATGACTGATTCGGGGAAGGCATCCCTCAACAAGGAGCAATGACACGCAATGCAGGAGGCGCTCATCACCGAACAGCTGAGCAGCCTCGCCTGCCTCTGTGACCTGCTCCTGCACCTCGACGCCCCCGCTTCTTCAGCTGCAGCCTGTGTTCTCATTCGGGTGCACAGTGCAGTGTGCCTCCACATCTCCCTCAGTCTATTCTGATAGAACAAAGCTTTGCACTACTGTTGGTTTCATTCAATTCAGCTGAGATGTAAACGATTTTCTCTATTCATGAAGTAGTCCTATAGTTTTCCTTTAAAAATAAGTACAACTATTATATAGAATTTTGTTACTCTACTTAAAATTTTCTACACTTAAGCCCTTCTAAAAGGAGTGTCTTAAAATATTTGACCTGCTTTCAATAATGCACAGACAAGCATGTTTTGACTCCCCTTGTGATCATAAAATTTCTGATGACTATATTTAAAACAAATCAGAACAGGAAAAAAAAATTTCCCTTACTAGGACGTAAAAACCAATAACCACCACCCATGAGAAGGCAATAGAGAACTATAACATCTTTGTTGTGATAAGGACATTTAAACAACACCAACTAAACTTTCCACCTCAGCACTCCACCATCAGATAAGATGATTGTCAAAATATTTTACTATACATTTGGAGACAAAACTCAGAACAACTGAAGAAGTATGAAAGAAAATGAAATAAATGTATTTTGAAGTGTTTCAACCAACACAGCCGAGTTCCCCAAACTCTCTTTTCTTTCTTCCTTTTATTTTTCTGTTTTTTCCAAAGTTAAGAATTATCACAAGTAGTGAACTGGATGCCTGGTCTCATTTCTAAATTCATAGAAGTTTCTAATAATATACAATCCCCTTAAGAACACCAACCTAAACCCATGAATTTAATTTATTAATACAACCATAAAGTCATTCATAGTTCATTTAGATCACCAGCAAACAGAAATTTCAAGCAAAATTCCGTTTTCCTAAGAAAGGTCAAATTTTTTCTTACTCCTTATTTTCTTCCAGGCTATGACCTTTTCTATGATTTTAAAGTTAGAGACAGAAACTAGATTCTGTAGTAAAGAAGAGATGCTGGTCTGAAAATGTAAAGAATCCTTCCCTGCTTGCTTAGCTGGAGAAGGTTTTCAAAGAATAACGCGGCTATTATAACAAGTGCCTATTGTTCTGAGGGCCCAAAACTATGAGCTGTGTTTAAGTGACAGACGCCCCCCTGCAAGTTGTCTAGGATGCAGATGCCAGACCACCCTGACATACATATTATGATAACCTGCACCTTAATCTAGCCCAAAGCACCAAGGACTGAAATCAGGAAGGGGTAAAGTAAGCATGGGGCTTCTCAGGTGGCTCAGTGGTAAAGAATCAGCCTGCCAACCAGGAGACATGGGTTTGATCCCTGGGTATGGAAGATCCACTGGAGAAGAAAACGGCAACCCACTCCAGTATTCTTCCCTGGGAAATACCATGGACAAGAGGAGCCTGGCAGGCTATAGTCCATGCAGTCACAAAAGAGTCAAACATAACTGAGCAAGCAGGCAACAACGATAAAGTGAACGTGTATAAAGATCCATCTCCTAAAAGCAATCATTTTCACAGAGCGTATTTGTAAAACATCCTTTGACATCAGAACAGCTAGTTGAGACTTTAAAAGACTGTGACATACATGTGACCAACAGCTTTACAATGACATTATTTCATACTTTCTGGCACCATCAGGTTGATAGTGTTTGATGGATAACCAGACAAGCAAAGGACAAGTCTGAGCAACAGCTATCCTTTTATCTGACATCTTCACGCTTTATTACATATCTTAGGAAAAGGAACAAAAACCTATAGGCAATGTTCCAAAAAATCGTATTACACACAGAAAGGCCCAAAGCAGTATTCTCCTGAAGCAATCTATTCTTAAGTAAAAACGCATTTTTGTTGCAGTTAGAGAGTCAAACCAGTTACAAAACTGGTGTGAGGGACAGCTTTGCATCTTACATTTCTAAGTTAAAGTTTACTTTTTCCAATAAAATATTCTGAACAAACAGTCACAAGATCCTCCAGACAAAGCACAGTTAACCAAATGCAAAGTTTGATTTTGTTCTGTTCTGCTATTTATGCCAGGCTTACATTTTCCCCTCAGTTTGATCATTTCAATCAAATATAAATGAATACCAGTATGAGCTAACGTCGGTCCTACCAAGATGCTTCCACAGTGTTGGCATGTGAACTACCAAAAGCTGACAAACTTAAAAGTCAATGACTGAAAAACACAAATATTTGTCTTAAATCTTCACTGAGGTTAATTATTTACGTGACATTAACATTAAGTAAAACTTTTTTTTTTTCACTAAAGATACATCATCGTAAAACCATGGGCAATGAAGGACTTAAGGCAACTGGACCTTTGCAACAGGAGACTATGGTTTTTCACCAACTTTCCAGCTGGAAGTCAAAGACAGAGCTGCTGGCCTCTGTGCCAGGAGAGAACCAAGAAGCTAGTTACTAATACAGCAGGAGCCAATCTGGAAGGAAGGTCAGAGTTCAGCTTTGTCCGTGATAAGTTTGAACTGCCTGTTAGGCATTGTGTGTTTTAACATAATTTCTACCTGGAAGACCACATCAATCAATTTCTTGTGATCTTAGTGCTCCTTTTTATCATCAGCTACAATTAACAGATGAAGCGTCATTTGCTATAGGACCACCAAGGCCTGAGATCCCTTAATACAACTGAAGCCTTGCAAGAAGCTCTGAAGTTACCCAACAATTCTTAGGATACTGAACCATCATTTCCTTAGGAATGCACAGACAGGATGGCAGCTACCAGCCACATGTAGTATTAAGTTCATGAAATGTGGCCAGTTAAAATTAAGATGTACTACAAACTCTCCACCAAACTTTTAAAAATTAAAAGAATGTAAAATATCTCATTAAAAAGTCTGTATATTGATATCATGTTGAATATTTTATACATATAGGTTCAATAAAATATAGTAAAATTCATTGCAATCTTTTGAAACTTTTTTAGTATAGATTTCAGAAATTTTAAAATACATAAATCACATTTTATTTCCTCTGGACAGAGGATTTCTGAACCAAAGGTGAATATGACTTCCTTCTGGTACCAACACAAGCAGTAATCATATGCTATTTAAATAATTTAAATCTAGGAGCATGAAGAAGAGAAACTGCAAATCACTAGAGTCACATGCAAACATCAGAAATTGAAAATCATCCATCTTATATCTGTGGCTGCCAAAGCATGCTTCTAAAAAGTGCTATGCCCAACAGGAGATAAAGTAGAACTATACCCACTCCCCCAAAAAGGTAAGAAGAAATGCATCTCTTTAATGAAAACAGCAGCAACTTTCCCAAATATTTATATATTCATAAAATTATATACAGAAAATCTTTTCTCAAGTAGGAAGATTATAGAGAAAATAGGTCCCTTATTACACTGAGAAATATTTTATCAAATGCAGTAAGAATTGATAAATTTATTTTCCAAGTTTTCAATTATATATTCAGTTCAGTTCAGTCGCTCAGTCGTGTATGACTCTTTGCGACCCCATGAACCACAGCACGCCAGGCCTCCCTGTCCATCACCAACTCCCAGAGTCCACCCAAACCCATGTGATGCCATCAAACCATCTCATCCTCCATCGTACCCTTCTCTTTCTGCCTTCAATCTTTCCCAGCATCAGGGTCTTTTCAAATAAGTCAGCTATTCGCATCAGGTGGCCAAAGTATTGGAGTTTCAGCTTCAGCATCAGTTCTTCCAAAGAACACCCAGGACTGATCTCCTTTACAATGGACTGGTTGGATCTCCTTGCAGTCCAAGGGACTCTCAAGAGTCTTCTCCAACACCACAGTTTAAATGCATCAATTCTTTGGCACTCAGCTTTCTTCACAGTCCAACTCTCACATCCATACATGACCACAGGAAAAACCATAGCCTTGACATATATTATATAGATGATTTCCCTCCCTCATCTCAAATACTCACAATAACCAAGAACCTCAGGGATGAAAAGAAAACTTAATCTAATTCATTTTAATTTGTGGATAATCTATTCTTTAGCTCCAAAGGTTTTAGATTTCTTTGGCTATGACAGTCTTAAATTTGACTCATCTACCAATATATGCAGATGAAACAACCCTTATGGCAGAAAGCAAAGAGAAAGTAAAGAGCCTCAAGCCTCTTGATGAAGGTGAAAGAGGAGAGAGAAAAAACTGGCTCAAAACTCGACATTCAAAAAACTAAGATCATAGTATCCGGTCCCATCACATCATGGCAAATAGATGGGGAAAAAATGGGAACAGTGACAGACTTTATTTTCTTAGGCTCCAAAATCACTGCAGATGGTGACTCAGCCATGAAATTAAAAGACACTTGCTCCTTGGGAAAAAAGCTATGATCAACCTAGACAGCATATTAAAAAGCAGAGACAACACTTTGCTGACAAGTCTGTGTAGTCAAAGGTATGGTTTTTCCAGCAGTCATGTTTGGATGTGAGAGTTGGACTATAAAGAAAGCTGAACCCTGAAAAATTGATGCCTTCAAACTGCGGTGCTGGAGAAGACTCTTGACAGTCCCTTGGACTGCAAGGAGATCAAACTAGACAATCCTAAAGGAAATCAACCCTGAATATTCATTGGAAAAACTAATGCTAAAGACGAAGTTCCAATATTCTGGCCACCTGAAGTGAAGAGTCGACTTATTGGAAAAGATCCTGATGCTGGGAAAGACTGAAGGCAGGAGGAGAAGGGGCAAGAGAGGATGAGATGGTTGGATGTCGCTACCAACTCAATGGACATGAGTTTGAGCAAGCTCTAGGAGTTGCTGAGGGACAGGGAGGCCTGGCGTGCTGCAGTCCATGGGGTCACAAAGAGTCAGACACAACTGAGCGACTGAACAACCACCACCACCATCAAGATGTAGGTTTTTCTTATTTTTCCTCCTTGGTATTTTATTAGTTCTTTCCATCTGAAGTCTTCGTTTTCTTAATTCTGAATAACTAACCATCATTAGTTCTTCAAATATTCTTCTCTCTGCCAATTTCTCTTCTCCCCTCGAAGTCCTATTCTCTGAAATGTTGGCACCACTCTCTCTCCTCCATATTTCTTAGCTTATTTTCTATTTTCTATCCCTGCTTTTCCTCTGCCTCCAGAATTCCTTAACATGACCTTCAAGTTCAATAATTTGCTTTTCACTTGTATCCATCTTGTTTATCTGATTTATTAAGTTCTGTAACTCCAACTATTCTATCTGTCATGTCTAGTATTTCCATCTTTTTCTTTTCGACTTCTTATTTCTTCTTAATACTACTAAGTGTCCTCCTTTATCACTGAGTATGTGTGTTATGTTTATTATACATTATTAATTTTTCTATTCTAATGACCCTACTTCATGGGGCATATATCATTCAGTTTATCTTTCATGTTTTCACTAGTAGTTGTACTCTTCATGTGTCTAATTATTTTAGCCTATGCAGTCATATTCACAAAGAATACGAGCTAACAGATCTGGAAACCTGTAGAAAACGGCCCAAATTCAAGTCCTATCCTTCCCTGTGAATTTGAAAAGGAGGGGGGTGGTGGGATGAGCCACAGGCACTGAATAACCACTCTTGAGCACTTACTCCTGTTGATTAGATGGGCCTGGCCTTTGAGCTCTGAAAGCAGCAGCACTGGGAGAAGGCAATCTCCACACAACCCTCAGGGCCTGGGAGGAGGGAGTGTCCTGTCTTCTACACTCTCCACCCCAGCAGGACTCCCGTGCTGCCCTGACAGGGCCTGCCTACGTCAATCTCTGGAGCAGTCAGTCAGGCGATCATTATTTCAAGCCAAAGGAGAAAGTCAAAAACGCAACTTAAAAGGAAAAATCTTAAAACAATGTACCTTCTCCTGAGTCTTCAGGCCTATATCCAAGACTGAACCACCTACACACACACCAACCCACAACAGCCTCACCACCCCTGGAGTTTCCATAACTATTTGACTTTCCTCTTATGTCTGCAGCATCTCCATGGTTAGTTTGAGAAAAGGAGCCAACAGCCCTCATCACCTCTCCATCCTGACAGAGTATCAAGTAACTTAGCAAAGGAATGGGATCCCTGTGCTATAGTTTAGGAAAATGGTAAAATACTAGAAAACAGGATTATCTGTAAGGATAACTGATGACACTGAGTATAAATAAAGCAGGACATGCTCACTTAAAAATACAAACAAACCTCTAATCCAATTGTTAGACTAATGCCAACAATTAAGAGTAATTCTTAAAACAGAGCCAGACTCTCTGACTCAACGCCACCCCGAGATGTCTCACAACAAAAGCATCACAGGGACGCCTGCGCCCCTGGCACACCTGTGGAGAAAGCAAGTCTCAGGCCAGAGCGTCTCCTTACGAGGAGACACGCTCTCCCGGCCTGGAACGCTCACTCTTCTCTTGGGATTTCTCCCTGCCGGAGGTCTGGCGTGTACTTTTTCATTTTGCATAAAGCTCTGTGGGTGGCACCTGGCCAAGCTTGCTGCCACAGCTGCCACGGGCAGGGACAGGATGGGTCCTCAGCCTGCAGCACAGAGGGACGTCAACAACCACCCCCTGCAACCCCACTAACGGGGCCCATCTACTGCTGAAGCTGACCCTGGCCTGCCTCTTCTCCCCAGGAACGAGGGCCATTCACCCCGGTGTGAGAGCTGTGCCTTCTGTGGTGACCTCAGCACCTACAGGCCAGTGGGCTGCACTCCTAGGTCACACGTGTGCTCCCCTCCCAAGGTGGGGCTCCTCCTCTGTGATGCTGACAAGTGGCACTTGCTTCAAGTAAAAACATATTTTCAAAATCACAGATTTTTCCATGAAAGTCTAGATGACTTGAACCTACATGTTACTTTTAAGTTAATCACAGTTTCTGCTTTAAAAGGCAGTCCTGAAACCTACTGCAGAAATCCTAGTATTAACTTGGAACCAGTGGCCCTGCTCACACTACACTGAAGATGATGGAGATCGGGCCTTGGAGGAAGGAGAGAGACAGGAAAGGCTGCTGAGACGGTAATCCCAGAAACACTGAGCCACCAGATTCCACACATCACCACCAGCAGCACCACATCGTCACTGGCCTCTGTCCTAGTCGACCCAGCATTGGGGCCACACGCTAGGACTTTAACGTGTGGGAGGCTGAAGGGGCAATCAGGCAGGAGAAACACAGTTGTGAACAATGTCCACCTGAGCTTCAAGTTACACAAGTCTGGATTCACATCCAGACCTCACTAGCTTACGACCTTGGGGTAGGTATTTAATTCCTTAAGGCTTCAACTTTGTCATCTGTAAAGTGATGGGACAAGTTCCTACTTCACATGGCTACTGTAAGAACTAAAAATAATAAATGAAGGAGACTTACAGATTTATAACATAGTATATATTTATAATATAATATAGTACGCTATATACAATACATTCAGAAACACGCACTGTGCAAAGCAACAGGGTCCATGCTGAGAGCTAGCGCTAGCTGCCGCTGGTGCTAACCACTACTACAACTACCACCTCACCGTTACTATTACTTCCACTATTTCAGTCATACTGTCTGAGCTTCATTCAGAATTAATATGCTTACTCTTGAGGCAATTATCCTAAGAATACATTTATGGATTTCTCAAATTATTTCAATTTCCAATGGAGCCAATCTATTTCTTAAAAAAAAACCAAAATCTATTATTATATGATTTCAGTAAAATGCCACCGCCACAAAATATTTGCTTCTCATTACTTCTAAATACAGTGCTAACAGTACCATGAAATTAATTACTTTAGGTTCCAAATTTCATTGATCAAATAAACTCAGCCACAAGCATGATACATATTTCTACTACAATATTATCCCAAAAGTAGACAATTCTTTAAAAATAAATATATATACATTAATACAAATACAGACACCTTGAACCACGTGAGATTATGTCTCTTTTACGGTAGTTTCCACCTTCTTGTCCATCTTTACTATATGAACATTTCAGAGAAGAGGGCAAACAAACTTGAATACACTGATTCAAAACCAAATTGCACGCTTGTTCCAGTTAAAATTGAACATTAAGCTGATTGGAAAACATTTTTTTGTCATCACTTTCTAGCAGAATTGTTAGAACTTCACTAGGGATCTTTTGTTTTTCTGATGCAACAGTGAATAAACATTCAACAGCTAAATAAATGTCACAAAACAAACATTAAATGTTTTTGCCACTCAATGAGCCATTGGAAAAGACCCTGATGCTGGGAAAGAATGAAGGCAGGAGGAGAAACGGACGACAGACAATGAGACGGTTGGATGGCATCACTGATTCAATGGATGAGTTTGAGTAAGCTCCGGAAGTTGGTGATGGACAGGGAGGCCTGGCGTGCTGCGGTCCATGGGGTGGCAGAGAATCAAACACGACTGAGCAACTAAACTGAACTGAAACAAGTTTTCCTGAAATGCTTTACTTTAAGAATATGAGTAAAACCCTTATGCTTCTAACTAGAAGAAATTATCTTCTGTGTGAAGGGAAGAAGAGATTATGACTCCAGCAACTGTTATATGAATAACCAACCACAGAAATATCTGTTAAGTGTCTCTCAATTTTGAGGCATTTTCCCATGACCTTCACCTCACTTGGTGAAAAATACTGGTGTTTTGGTGTTTTCCAAGATCTCGTTTCTGATATGCAGGCTTGTCCCTCAGTGTGAACTAAGACTGGTTGAGTCATGAAGATGATGCCAGTCCTGGGCAAGGTGGCCACATCACAGACACTCAACAACATCAGGAACATGTCCCTGCTGCCCAGTGCCCTTTGGAAGCCAAATCAAGGCTCTGCTCAGGCCAGGTCTCGAAACTCTCTTCTCCTCGAAGGAAAAGTCCAGGAACAGGAGGCTTCAGGAACCTGCCCTCCTGCTCCCTGCCCACCCCCACCCCCATCTCACACACCTTGAGCCTATGCCCCCCTCTGCCATGCCAGAAATCAGCTAAATACAGGTCTGTTCTGCTTTTTCCTTAAATAACTCTCAAGTGACCCCTTCCTGTCTTCAAGATACCGTCTCACCCTTGAGCCTGGTCCGCCTCTCTAGCCTCCTCTTCGGCCACATCCCTCACCCTCTCTGAAGCCCAGCTCTCAGCAGTAGTCAGGGTCTGGGAGCTCAGCGCCTCTGCCCTCTGGATTCCACACCCCAGCCCGCCCATTCCCGTGAGCCTCCAGGAAACATCTCCAATCCACCCCAGTCAAAACCTCCCGCACACAGCACTCGTATGGTTTCCTGTTGCTCTCCCTCTCCTGGAGTCCAGGCTCCTTGATACAGACCAGGGCGTGTTCATCTCACAGCAGAGAGTTTACACTCAATAAAAATCTCTTGTCAAATGAATGAACTAGCCTTGACATGTAAGGAAGATGCCCTACCTGTGGTAAGCACTCATTAAACACCTACCAAATAAATGAACAAGTAGATAATTCTCTAGCTACTAGTCATCTGTGGACCACTATGGACATTCTCACTTCCTATAACTTAAGAGTTCTCAAAATACAGATTAATTTTTTCCTATCTTCTACTCTGCCTTGGAGACCTAAAACTCAAAGAACAAGAAAATAATATACATACTAGCCCTTTCCGTCAAGCAATATCCATTCAGATCTAATGTTAAAAAGGTCATCAAACACTGAACTAATTCACAGGACCTGTCTCTGCCCACCTACATGAGCAGAACTCTCAGAGACAACAGACAGATGCCAAATTCTAACCATCCAAGGAGGAAAATAGCAACTGTTAAAGGGTCCAGGTTGGAGCAACTCAGAGACGCTCAGGAAGAGCTACAGCCAACAGGGCAGCAGGCCTCACAGACACAGGCCAGTTCTGCCCATCCGCTCCGTCCGGGGAAAGACACCCTGCTGGATTAACCACCATGGCCAAATGAATGTGAAGCTGTGATTTCCTGGCCTATGTGACAGGGTCATAGAACCTGGGCCTCCATTTGTGGGTTTTTATCCCTCTACTCATCACCCCACACAGTTAAACCACTGGTCAAACATTTCCAAACACTGGCTCCATAGTAACTGTCTTTACAACTTCACTGGCAAGGATCCATCCCCTCATCACTATTTGGTCACTGTTCTGGGTGCTAAGGACAGAACACTGAACCAGGCAAAGCCCCTGCCCCCAGTGGTGGAGATGGTCAACATAAAGTTTAAGGTCAAGATGACTGAGTGTGGTAATGACAATGCCAAAGAGGCTGATGAGGACAGGTCAGGAGGGCCCAGCCACTGAAGGCAGGAAAGCTTCTCTGAGAATACAACACCTGAAGAATGAGACATAAACACAATGAGAGCCTAAACCATCTCAGCATCAGGGGGTCTTTTCCAGGATGAGGGAAAAACAATGCCTGAAGTCAAATGAGAACAGAATGCTGGACAAGGCTGGTCCCAGGAAAGAAGAGAAAGGACAGCCCTGAAACAAGGACAGTATGGACTGGCAAAGGAGCAGGCATGAGACAGGGGTCTCACAAACGACCCTCAGCAGACAGGTACCATATCACACTTTTGGATCAGGGTTAACAGTCAGATTCTTTACCCTGATGGTGGTAAGAAGCCATGTGATTGCCTCCTCATCCCAAACCAACTGCTTCACTTAAGACTTGCACCTACACCTTCTACTGTAGAATAACAAGAACAGCAAAACAACCACAATAGTTAATCACTCCGTAATCCCTACAGCAATCCCTGCCTCCATTATTTACTTCCTCAACATCTGTGTAAATACTATAATGCATCAGATTTTTGAACCTGCTATAAAAAGAGTTTGTACAGTCATCCAAAGGAGAGACATGATTTTAATTTTCCATATTCTAAAGCTTTTAAATCTATAAAACTCAAAGTCAAAATATTGTTTGTGACCAAGCAGAATGAAGTAAATAAATTTAACTATTATAGCAACCAACAATCACAGGATCAAGTATTTGAAATAGCATGGGGTACTGTTAAATCAGTAAAACAAACAAAGCCTAGTACTATTCAGAACTACTTTGTCACTTAAGCATCAAACTCAGGCCACTTCATTTATTTACCTTTTTTAAACTACTGCATCACAATTAAATTTTCTTCTTGTGCCTTTGCTCAATGCAGACCAACACTGGCTCACACTGCATTGCATGCTATGTACCATTTCAAAGAGAATAAATATTCCACTTCACAGCAAAAGTACTTCTGCTGGATGAAACCCCAAGCCTCACTGATAGGTGATGCCGTTACCACCAGCAACAGAGAGCCTCCCCAGTCAAAAGCCCTGCACGCAACACCGCAAATGGAACATCTTCACTGTTACCATTTCTTCTTGCAGTCTGTTCCTTCTCTTGCTTTCCAGGGCCACAGAATGTCATCATCTGCACTGATTTCACTGTCATTAGCAACACTGCCTTTCCCCAGCAATCCTGTCCTCAACTCAGCATCACCAAGATATTCTAGCTTCTGGTTTATCTAACAGTCATAAACTTTGGTTTGGGTGGGGTTTTTTTAAGATTTGGATCATATGTGATAAGTGTGTTTTCATGTTTGCCATAATATTTTTGCTAAATATAATTTCTAAGTTATTTCATAAGACAGAGGTAGATATGCATTTTTAAAACCAGCCCAGAGAGAGGATTATAAGACACACTGTTTATGCTGCTGGCATTTCTCTTTGCTGCTGCTGCTGCTGTTTAAACTTTCTAATGAAAGACTGTGTTGTGCTCATATCCTAAAGCTTTAATCAAAGCCATGGTTTACAAAAGAAGCAATTTGGAATCATCCAAAATATCTTATAAATGAAAACCTACTTTTCTAACAGGATGGCGGAGGCCTCTGACACTGGTGCTCAGTCTCCCTGCTCACATCCTGTTCCTTCCTCCTGGGTCCAAGGATGAGGGATTCAGTCTCCTGAGTGCAGACGACACCTCCTCTGTCCCTGCCGCTCTCCCTCGGCTGTGCTCTCGCCTGGCTTCTTCCTCTCCAGCACCCTTGCTTTGCAGCTTTGAGGTGATCTGCTCTCACCTGCAATCTTACATCATTCATGGTTCTACTGGCTCCTCTTTTCTCTTCATACATGCATGCGTATCTCATTGTTAAAAAAAATAATCCCCAGACTTCCTGCTGACACGTACACGTAAGTCCACATCCCAGTGGACTGCAGGGGCTCCTACACCTTTCTTCCAGCTGCATCTTCCTCCAACTTCTGTGAGACAGGACCCTGCTGGCCACCAATATCTACCAAACTGGTCCCTCCAAGGTTTCTTTTGCTTGCTATTGTCCATCTCCAAGCAAAAGGTGAAGTCTCATCTCTCTGTATTCCATCTTCAAACAGTTCTAGTCCAAACCTTTCCTTAAGCTGCAGACTCAGATTTATAACTTCCTTCTGGACACCTCCACCCAAAGGGTCCAGATGCACTTAAAATTTGAAACCAAATTAGTCACTGTCTCAAAACAAAAAGAAAATTCTGAATTTACTTTTGTCAAAAATATCCCAAACTTTCATCACCTAACACCAATACCCAACTTTTCATTACACTTTTTCCCTCCATGGTCTTTACGGTCCATGTCCACACAGATATCCCCACCACCCCTCTCTGCTAGACTGAATCTATGATGACAACTCTCAGACCACAAGTTCTCTCCACGTGGATCACCTGCCTGACTCACTCCTTCCACCCTGTCAGCAGCTAAGGAAACCCTTCTCATGCCTCAAGGTGCATTTAAGAAGGTCTCTTCTTATGTAACACCTGTCTTGCCTCCCTCAAGCAGGTATCAACTCCCCTTGCGCTGAATGCCACCAATGACTATTTCTAGAATGGAAATCCACACTCAGCCAATAGTGCAGTCATTTGTTCTGCTTCTTGTCACACTACATGGCCTCCATATTCATGGCTACATTACTCATCTTTTTATCTTGCCTAGCATCTAGCTGCTGACCTTGCAGATGGTTGACAATACATGTTGGCTAGATTTCCAACAGACAAAGCGTCCTGCAAATCTTAAACACATGCACACATGCACCCTTAAATATGCTGGCAGGTCTCTACCTACAACTCCTGTAGTCATCTAAGCACCATTATGAGGACTGTGGTGCCCTCAAATGTCACATTAAATGTCACATGTATATGGAATATTACATCTAGCTGTGACAGACAAAAAAATTTTTTAAAAAGTTCCTCTCCCTGCAAGACAGTAATAAAAATTTTTAAATTATGCTTAATCTAACACTTAAGATGTCTATCTTTTAGAAATCTCCAAAGAAGAGCTGCAAATTATCTCCTACTCAGACAGGCAAAATCATTAGTTTTCTCTTACTCAAGTTAAGACCTGAGAAACAAGATGAATTACGAAAAGGGTATGAATAAGAGCAGTTAATGTATAACTTTTCCAATTCCTGTTCTTCTTGAAAGAATTATTTTAAGTATTGATTTTTTTTAGCAGTTCACAAATACATTAATCAAGTAACTATGGTCAATCAAGCAATTTCAAGTGTGTTTTATATACACACAATTTCAAATGTGTTTTATACACACACACACATACATGAGTAAGTAACAGTCACTCAGTTACTCAGTAATGTTCAACTCTGCGACCCCAAGGACTGTAGCCTACCAGGCTCCTCTGTCCATGGAATTCTCCAGGCAAGAATATTGGAGACGGTTGCCATTTTCCTTCTTGTATATTTATTTATTTATTCAAGAAAATTAGAGATACAAAGGGAACATTTCATGCAAAAATGGGCACAAAAAAAGACAGAAATGGTATGGACCTAACAGAAGCTAAAGATATTAAAAAGAGGTGGCAAGAATACACAGAAGAACTGTACAAAAAAGATCTTCATGACCCAGATAATCACAATGGTATGAACACCCACCTAGAGCCAGACATCATGGAATGCAAAGTGGGCCTTAGGAAACATCACTACGAACAAAGCTAGTAGAGGTAATGGAATTCCAATTGAGCTATTTCAAATCCTGAAAGATGATGCTGTGAAAGTGCTACACTCAACATGCCAGCAAATTTGGAAAACTCAGCAGTGGCCACAGGACTGGAAAAGGTCAGTTTTCGTTCCAATCTCAAAGAAAGGCAATGCCAAAGAATATCCAACTACTGCACAATTGCATTCATCTCACACGCTAGCAATAAAAAATGCTCAAAATTCTCCAAGCCAGGCTTCAACAGTACATGAACCAAGAACTTCCAGATGTTCAAGCTGGATTTAAAAAAGACAGAGGAACCAGAGGTCAAATTGCCAACATCCATTGGATCACAGAAAAAGCAAGAGAGTTCCAGAAAAACATCTATTTCTGCTTTATTAACTATACCAAAGCCTTTGACTGTGTGGATCACAATAAACTGTGGAAAATTCTGAAAGAGATGGGAATACCAGACCACCTGACTTGCCTCTTGAGAAATCTGTATGCAGGTCAGGAAGCAACAGTTAGAACTGGACATGGAACAACAGACTCGTTCCAAATCAGGAAAGGAGTACGTCAAGGCTGTATATTGCCACCCTGTTTATTTAACTTATATGCAGAGTACATCATGAGAAACACTGGGCTGGAAGAAGCACAAGCTGGAATCAAGATTGCCGGGAGAAATATCAATAACCTCAGATACACAGATGACATCAGCCTTATGGCAAAAAGCAAAGAAGAACTAAAGAGCCTCTTGATAAAAATGAAAGAGGAGAGTGAAAATGATGGCTTAAAACTCAACATTCAGAAAACTAAGATCATGGCATCTGGTCCCATCACTTCATGGCAAATAGATGGGCAAACAGTGGATACAGACTTTATTTTTCAGGCTCCAAAATCACTGCAGATGGTGACTGCAGCCATGAAATTAAAAGACGCTTGCTCCTTTGAAGAAAAGTTATAACCAACCTAGACAGCGTATTAAAAAGCAGAGACATTACTTTGCCAACAAAGGTCTTTCTAGTCAAAGCTATGGCTTTTTCAATAGTCATGTATAGATGTGAGAGTTGGACTCTAAAGAAAGGTGAGTGCCAAAAAATTGATGCTTTTGAACTGTGGTGTTGGAGAAGACTCTTGAGAGTCCCTTGGACTACCAGGAGATCCAACCAGTCCATCCTAAAGGAGATCAGTCCTGAGTGTTCATTGGAAGGACTGATGTTGAAGCTGAAACTCCAATACTCTGGCCACCTGATTGGAAGAACTGACTCATCTGAAAAGACCCTGATGCTGGGAAAGATTGAAGGCAGGAAGAGAAGGGGACAACAGAGGATGAGATAGTTGGATGGCATCACTGACTCAATGGACATGAGTTTGAGTGAACTCTGGGAGCTGGTGATGGACAGGGAGGCCTGGCGTGCTTCAGTCCATGGGCTACAAGGAGTCGGACACAACTGAGCAACTGAACTGAACTGATATATATATACATATATATTTATCTGTGTATATATACACACGCACATATGTATTAGAAAGATGACCATTTAATGCTCAGAATTAGCAACTAACCCTCAAATAAATCGGATAATCTATTCTTTCCCATTCCTTCCAGTTTTATTGAGGCATAGTTGACATACAGCACTGTACAACTTTAGAGTGTGCAGCATAATGATTTGACTTACAGACATCATGAAATGATGACCGCAATAAGTTTAGTGAACATCCATCTCACATAGAAACAAAAATACAAGAAAAAACATGTTTTTCTTACTGTGGAAACTCAGGATTTACTCTCTTAACAACTTTCATATATAAGGTACAGCAGTGTTACTTATATTTATCATGTGGTACATTATTTTCCTAGTTCTTATTTATCTTACAGCTGGCAGTTGATACCTTTTAACCACATTATTTAATGCCCCCTTCTCCCTACCTCCTGCATCTGGTAACCACAAATCTCATCTTCTTTTTCTATGAGTTTGTTTGTTTATTTGAAGTATAATTGGCCTACAACACTAGTTCCTGTTACACAATATAGTTACAGGTATATATGTATATATTATAAAAATGGGTGCTCTATTCTTAATGTATACACGTTCTTCCCATTTTCAGCCTAGCTGCTAAAATTTAGATAACATGTTTAACCTAGAATGTAGTTTTACTGAATCTCTTCACTCTCCAGGACAGTCAGTAAGAGAGCAACAGAACAATGACACCATATCACAGCTGAGAGCCCACCTGAGGGAATGGTCAGACAGCATTGCTAACTAACCTTCAGACTCAGGTCTGTCCAACCTCGGGAAAATACCAATTCCAACATCCCCCCCACCCCCCCGCTTCCCCCAACACACATATGCACACCAAAGTTCACTTACAAATTCACAGTTAAGAAAAGATACATTCTCACAATGGGAAAATTAAATATTAGTAGAGTCATTTTAATCTGTCTTTATGTGTATCAAGAAATATACAAATATATACCCCATATTTGCTCAATCTGTTACAACAAACATAGTATTTCATAATTTAAGAAAAAGAATTTAATGGGAAAGTTACAAGACAAAGCAGTATGATGGTGGTGGGGAACACAGATAAGTAGGCGTGACCTCTGGCAAGTTGCTTAGCCTCTCTGCGCCTCAATTCTTTTTTTGTTGCTGTTTGCTTTTTAATTGCAGGATAACTGCTTTATAAGGTTGTGCTATCTTCTGCCATACAACAATATGAATCAGTCATAATTTTATATATACATATATACATGTGTGTGTGTGTGTTATCTCCCCTCTGAGTCTCAGTTCTTAATCTGTAAAGAAACCCCTGCACCTCATAGAGTGTGGTTATGTTAAAATATGCACATTATCTGGCTTACAGTAAACAACCAGCACCAACCATTATTGTCATTTTACTGTTGGTTATTATTTATATAATCAACTCACACACTATCTATTTATTATGGCCATGGGTGACGAATACTATGCTATCTATTATAAAATGTAAATAGCTTCCAGCTTCAGTGGGGTGTATGATACTTACTATAAAAATATTGCTTATAACACATATACACACTATTGTTTTATGCTGACTTACTGCACAGAAGCTATTATCTGTCTTTAAACAAATACATCTATCTTCAATTGAGCTTGCAATCCCCTATCACCACTTACTTGCACTATGACACCTTCCTGTCTATTATTCTACCCTTAAAAGCTGACAGATATAGATATTTGCTGCTTAACTAAATATCTACGACTATTATTGTTACTGTTAGTAGACTGTAGTATAAAAAAAACTCTTTGAAGTTTTTTAAACAAATGCTATACAAATAGAAAGCATTTTAGTTTCCTTTCAAAAGTGGAAGAAAAGCTAGCTATTTTCTATGGATGTCAAGTCCTAAAGAACATTTTTGATATCTGATGCTGTTAATTCTGTAGATGTCTTTATACTACTTTTAAACGAACATATAGGGTCCAAACTATAAGTAGTACTATTCGTAAAAGCTAACATTATCATCTTCAAAAACCAGGAATTAAATTTCACATAATTCTTAAAATGCAACTCATTCACAAAATTATTAATATGACCTTTTCCCAGTTTCTTATAAATTTAAAGTTTTAAATCATATATTATTTAAACTATACGATATTTAAATCAATGAATGAAGATGGCATACAGAATTTTTAGCAAACAGCAGTGTATGTACACAGTTGTGCATTCATCTTCCACAGCTGATGACACCACATTACAAATACAATGACGGTAGTGTGGTGAATATTTTATATCACATACTATTACATAACAGTAACAAACAAGAAAGGATGACATTCAGCTAGGACATCTAACTGAAGCAAATGAATGCACTTCAAAGCATCCTGAAAGATTTTATCTTGTGGACTGTAGTTCATTCAAGTGCTACGACTGGTATTTATGCAACGCTTATCATATCAGGCTTTGAGATCTCTCATCCATTAAACCTGCCTTTAGCCTGAATTCCAGCTGAATTAAATAGGACATTATCACTGTGCAATTTTAATGACAGAGTGTACCATTTCTGAATAACGTGATACTGTTTTTAGACCCATTATGACCCATGACCTTCAAAATTCTAATATTTTAATATTTTTAGTTTTAAACTGAAAAAAACTGCAAACCAACTCAGACTCATATTCTAATATTTAAATTCATGGCGGGGGTGGTGGGCAGTGCACATAAAGTTGTTGAAGAGAGCTCCCACCCAGGACCCAAAGCACTGGGTGGGGACAGGCAAGGCCGGGAGGCCAGAACTCGCAGCCAACAACCCACACAGGGACACCGAGCTTCCCTTCCTCTGAAGGTGACTTACTGCACAGGTCACCACATCATGCCTTCCATGTGTCTCCATGTGTATGAGGTAAAACCCCAGCCCAGTCCTGGGCACTCAGTAAACGCTGGGCAAACACCTCGCTCCGTTTCAGCCGGGTGAGCACGTAGATGGGCATCATCATGGGAGCGACCGGAGGCCCAGCCCAGCTGCAACATCCGGACGAGGCTGGGACCAGGGATGCGGCAGGGGTGGAGAACCCCAGCCCCAGACTGCTGCGTCCCCACAGTCACTCAGAAACCGCTCAGACGTGTTCTGGGATGTCACTGGGCAACGAGAATGGACCTAGCGTGAGCGCTGCTGCACAAGAGAGCCCAGCACAGATCCCACATGCGGCATGACTGTTTACACAAGCACCCAGAGCTGGTGTGAGAAGAAAGGAGATGGGGACGGAGCAACGGAAATGATCAAGGTGATGGTCACACAGCTTTATGAATCTACCAAAAATCAATGATTTTTACACTGCATATGGGTGAACCATGTAGTATGTGAAGTATATCTCAGAATGAGTGTTAGCAAAAAGCAGAACACAGTAACCACACAGCACTCAGGCCTGTAAGGGAACCGTCACAGCCGCCCTCCATGGCCTTCCTGGAGGCCCTTCCCCTCCTCTGCGAGTCCAGAGCCAGCCTGAATCCCCAGAGCCTCGTCCAGCAGACGGGAAGAGAGGAGCCACAGCAGAAGGCGCCTGTGGCTCAGGGCACGCTGGGAGGTGCAGGGCGAGAAGCAGAGGCCTGGCTCCCCCTTGCCCCCTGCCTTCCTCCCACCTACAAACCAAGGATGGGAAAAGCATGCTCCCCCAAAGTCAGTGTGAGGTTCGACAGCGGGTGCGTGGAGGGCGAAGCGGGGCTTCTGACCAGCTGCCACCACCGCTGCCTGACACTGGCAGTATCCTCCCCTCAGACCTGCCTGCAGCATCACTGTGGACTGCCGGACACTACTGAGTTATCGCCACACAGCCAAACAAGAGACGGCACAGCGGTCACAGACACTAACCCATTTTCAAATTCAAGATGAATCTGTACTTACTACATCTTTCTCTTATAAAAATGGTGGATAATACTTATAAATTCCTCAGGTACGTGAAATCTAAACAAAATGAAGTTTAATTAGTAATTTGCAAAAAAAAAAAAAAGATGTACAGAAAAACACTGTAAACCCTTATTTTAAAACTTTTCTAGATCAAAATGTAATGTTAAATATTCAGGGGAAAAAAACAGCAAAGCCTCACTGAGAAGAAACAGGTCTTGGACAGAGTTAGAAACCAGGTGAATTTAGCAAAGAAATCTTGGATTAGACATTCTTCATATGGGAAAAAAAGGGTGAAGTTACAAAAAATTAAGGGAGTGGCCAGGGAAATGCCTGTCTCTGAAAAGAATCAGACCATCACAGAAGCCCAAGAGGAAAGAAGGCAGCCAGATTCTGTTCATTTGTTCTGCTTGATTATACTTTATACTTCCATGAAGCCAAAACAAAGGAAAGAGAAAAACTAACTTTTCAAGAGAAAAGTCACCAAATAGGTCTGAACAGATATGTGTTTTCATTCTTGGCTACACATTAGATTCAACAAGGAGCCTCTTAAAAAATGAACATCAACAGAGGAACAGAAAAAGAAGATGTGGTACATATATACAGTGGAATATTACTCAGGCAGAAAAAGTACAGAACTGTGCCATCTGCAGATATGTGGAAAGACCTAGAGACTGTCATACATAGTGAAGTAAGTGAGAAACAGAAAAACAAATATTGTATATTAAGATATTTATAAGGAATAGAAAAATGGTACAGATGACCCTATTTGCAAAGCAGAAATAGACACAGAGATGTAGAGAACAAACATATGAATACCAAGCGGGTATGGGGGAAGTGCTATGAATTGGGAAATTGTGACTGACATATATATACTATTGATACTATATATAAAATAGATATCCATAATCAATGAGAACCTACTGTAGAGCACAGGGAATTCTATCAATGCTCTGTGGTGACCTGAGTTGGAAAGAATTCCAAAAGAGAGGGGATATGTATATACATATTGCTGATTCCCTTTGCTGTACAGTACAAACTAACACGATAGTAGAAAACAATTACATTCCAATAAAAATTGTTTAAAAAAAAAATCCCAGCCTGGTGTCTATAGCTCTGGGTGGGGATGGCAGATTTTTGGTAAAGCCCCAGGTGAACCTAACGATCATCTGGCTGAGGACCACTGAGCTCAGCCTGGTGCCCTACAGCTATAGCCTGCATGGTGCTCGGAGGGTGGCAGCCACTGGTGGACAAACACATGTGACTAATGTGCTGCAGTCTCCCATCCTCCCTGAGGTGCAGGCTGCCTTCTCATCACCAGATCAGGCTCTCCTCCAGGTACCTCATCCCCCTACAAAGCTAACTGGCTTCCGAGCTGTACATTCAAAGCCAACTGAGAAGTCCTTTCTGTGCCAAGCACCCCTGATGAGCTTCTAAAAGACAGGATTCACTACTTAGCATAGACCTAATGAAAGGAATTCTTCAAAAGGAGAATTTAGGCTTACTGAAGCAGAAAAGCAAAAGCCTTTAATATGAAACTGTAATTATGATTTCAGGTTTATGGGCTGCACTGCCTGTAACACGCAGGAATTCAACAAAGAGTGGCTTTCTGCGTGTAACTGCCTTTCCTAGAGAAAACCAATTGATCCGAAAAAGGCTAGAATGGAATACAGATAATTACACACACTTACAGTTGTTTCCTGCTCTCCAAAGCAAACTTTTAAAAGTATGCTTTTATTTTAAGCAAAATAATTTTTCCTTTTTAATCTAATAGTAAGGTCAAAATTTCACATTTGCCTATGATTAAATTTAACTAGTTATCCTCAGACTTGAACATTATAAGATTTCATACTGATTAAATCCCTCTATTCCCCCCAACAGAATGATAAATTGCCCCAACAAAAAAATTCAAATCAAGGATTTGAAAGGCATCAATTTAAGGATGTGACAAGCAGAGCACCCAGGTAGGAACTGACTAAAGGCCAGCGAGTTGGTGACCTCCACTCCACACTTAACTCCCACTCGGCAGGGAAGGCCAGCTCTGGGCAGAACTTGATCTCTGTCAAGGCCACTGTCTGCCTTCTCAGGCAAAAGTCACGCTTACAGCTCCAGGTATATCCTTCAAGTCTCTGCCTCCATCCTACTCAGCTATCTGTCCTCTCCATCCATCAGAGTCACCTAAATGATGGCTGACTCCTAGAATTAACTCGTTACAGGTAGGCCTTTTTTATAAGTTTGAAGTATTACCTGGCCAACAGCGACAGCTCTCCAGAAAAACTGCACATCTCAGAACAAGTGTTCTGAATAAACATTACCAAAGTCTGCTTTATAATAACTTGCATCTTTCCAAATGTTTGGCTTTAGTTTTACTTCCTCTCATATCTTGAACAAAATAGATAAAATTCAACTTTTCATGTATGTAGTAGACATCGCTATCACACAAAGCTCTCTTACTGAAGTGTTACGCTTAATCTGTTTCAAGAAAAAGAAGGTACTTTGAAGATTCACCTGATTTGTGTAACTTTATAACATGGGAAGATATGCACCACCATTTCTGTAGCCTCCTCAGGAGCCTACAGCCCCAGCAATGCCTGCCGCGGACGCCCCCGCAGGGACGGACAGAGCAGCACAGGCAGGGCCGCGCCTGCAGGCAGACAGGTGGACACCGGACGGGGCGACCCCTCCACCCCACCCACCTCCCCTCTCTGCTAACCCTTCATTTTCTCACCTCCCCTACTCTGTGCTTCCTCCTCTCCTCTAACTGCTATTATGAGCTATGTTTCTGCCTGACTGTGAACCAGTCTACCCCCATTCTTTCTCTCACCACTGACCTTCCTCTAGATTCTCTCTGACAACCTCCTCTCCCCTGTCCTCAGGGCGCCTCTCCTGCCCCCCAGCCCGTCCGCCTTCCTGCCCTGCACCCCCACCGCCCCCTCCCCTGCCCTCTGCCGCCTCGGCATCCGCTCCACTGTCCCCTCGTGGCCTGCCCTGGTGTCACTCCCAGAAGCTCACACCTCATGTGACCATCCAAGTACCTTTCCTGAAGCAGGGACTCCCTGGAGAAAGGTAAGGTCTAAAATTCCAAGGAACTAGAAAAACTAGGCTCCGGGTTGTGTGTTTTTGCTTTTGTTTTTAAAAAGTCAAATATATCACACTATAAAACTAACAACAACCTCAGATGTGCAGATGATACCACCATAATGATAGAAAGTGAAGAACTAAAGAGTCGACTGATGAAGGTAAAAGAGCAGAGTGAAAAGCTGGCTTAAAATTCAACATTCAAAAAACTAAGATCATGGCATCCAGTCCCTTCACTTCATGGCAAATAGAGGGGAAAACAATGGAAACAGTGACGTTATTTTCTTGGGCTCCAAAATCACTGCAGACAGTGACTGCAGCCATGAAATTAAAAGACATTTGCTCCTTGAAAGAAAAGCTATGACAAACCTAGACAGCATATTAAAAAACAGACATTACTTTGCCAACAAAGGTCCATATACTCAAACCTACAGTTTTTCCAGTAGTCATGTACGGTTGTGAGAGTTGGACCAAAAAGAAGGCTGAGCACCGAAGAATTGATACTTTCAAACTGTGGTGCTAGAGAAAGACTCTTGAGAATCCCCTGAAGAGCAAGGAAATCAAACCAGTCCATCCTAAAGGAAATCAACCCTAAATATTCATTGAAAGGACTGATGCTGAAGCTGAAGCTGAAGCTCCAATACTTTGGCCACCTGATGCAAGGAGCTGACTTATTGGAAAAGACCCTGATGCTGTGAAAGACTGAGGGCAGAAGAAGGGGATGACAGAGGATGAGATGGTTGGATGACATCACTGACTCAACAGACATGAGTTTGAGCAAGCTCCAGGAGATGGTGAAGGACAGAGAAGCCTAGCATGCTGTAGTCCATGGGGTGGCAAAGAGTCAGTCATGACTTAGGGACTGAACAACAACAACAATAATAAAACTGTCACAGTGAACCAACTCGATTAGTACTGTAATCTCCACTGATACTTTTACAAAAATTGAGTAGAGAGAATTAGGTCCAATCTTACAGAATTAAATATGTGGTATGAAAAGTGAAAGTGAAGTCGCTTAGTTGTGTCCAACTCTGCGTCCAACCCTTCCCTTTTCAGGCAAGGGTACTGGAGTGAGTTGCCATTTCCTTCTCCAGGGAATCTTCCCAACCCAGGGATTGAACCCAGGTCTCCTGCATTGTAGGCAGACGCTTTACCATCTGAGCCACCAGAGAAGTAGGTGGTATGTTCATCTCTATATCTGCACCCTGGAAGCTATGGCCAGGACTTGTTCTGGGAAGTTGCTATGAGGAGGGAGAGTCAATGGGGAGGAATACGTGAAGTGCCAACACCAAGGAGAAGGCTTGGTCTCAGTGAAAACCTAGAATCCAGGCACGATTTGACCATAAAAGCAAATGCACAAGATAACAGGCTGTTAAGTAAAGCTAACTGTAACTAAAATCTAGTAAGATTTTTAAAAGACAACGGACATTAATTCCACCAAACTAGAATTAATACCTGCTAACACAGACGCTCAGTTCAGTTCAGTCACTCAGTCGTGTTCAACTCTTTGCGACCCCATGAGCCGCAGCACGACAGGCCTCCCTGTCTATCACCAACTCCCAAGTCCACCCAAACCCATGTCCATTGAGTCGGTGATGCCATCCAACCATCTCATCCTCTGTCGTCTCCTTCTCCTCCCACCCTCAATCTTTTCCAGTATCAGGGTCTTTTCAAACAAGTCAGCTCTTTGCATCAGGTGGCCAGTGTATTGAATTTCAGCTTCAACATCAGTCCTTCCAGTGAACACCCAGGACTGATCTCCTTTAGGATTGCCTGGTTGGATCTCCTTGCAGTCCAAGGGACTCGCAAGGGTCTTCTCCAACACCACAGTTCAAAAGCATCAATTCTTCAGCATTCAGCTCAGCTCACGGGGGCTACATACAATTTATTTAATAAGTACCTTTTCCAGTATAAATTCTCAATGTCATTTAAACATTAAAGCAGAATCCTAGGATTTCAGGTTCCCAAATTCATCCTGAAATATGCTGACATATTTACTCTCTACACATTATTCTACCAAAGCAGCAACTCTCTAGTCTTAAGCTTTGCTAAAAATTCCTGAACAATCAGAATAGAATTCTTCCCCCATATTCTACTTACTGCAATTAGCCCACTAAAAGCTTAAGCCAACTAACTTGTGATGGAATTTAAGTGAAGAGGCACCCAGCTCTCAGAATACAGCACCAGAGAGAAAAGAAGATAGCAAGGATGAGAGGGTTACATCGAGTGAAGAAACAGAAGTGTTTCCAAATATTTGCAAGATGTGGTTGAAACAATGAGGGGAAAATGGAAAGCACTTCTGATAAAATGCTACAAGGCTCAAATTAAAATCCACCCACATTACTGTTTTAGGAAGCAGAACTTATTGAACACTATTTGTCCAAAAGATAATCTGTGTTTCTAAAGGTGAACTTCAGTTAAAATGGAAGGTCAGGGTAACTGAACCTACTGTATTTTTAGCTTTTAATGCACCAGAAATTGACAGATAAAGCTCTCAATGGGCAATTTTACTAAAGAGCAAAATTTAAAAGGATGAGAATGCAGAAAAAAGTATGTCCAAATGTAGGCAGAGGAAGTTTATAACATTATGCAGCTAGAGCCTTTTTAAGATTTAGATACCTTGCTAGGTTCCTAGTAGAAGTATATATTTATTAATAAATTAGTACCATTTTAAAACAAATTCATATATAAGTACAAATTACGATGTTTTAAACATATAGCTATAAACACATGGAAAACTGAGTATCTCTTCTGCTAATATTTGTTAAAATATTCAACATGAATTCAAATCTCCAGCTTCAGACCCTGGCTCTCAGTGCTCATTCTGAATCAAGGACAAACACTCAATCTATTTTCATGCCTTGCATACAAAACAGCTTAATTCGCCAAAAATCAATAAGTCAAATGTTCGACTGCTCTGTGAGCTCTGATTAGAGAATTAGTATCATTCAGGTCACAGTGTTCTACCTGATTTTTCAAGTTTTTCACATCAATAGTCAATACCAGGGTTGAATGTTCCCAGGTTTAAATGTCACTCTCAGTTCTGATTGTAATGCTGACAAAACCAGAAATGTGATTCAGGAGTGTTTTTACACGAAGGGTGCAGAGACTCTGCCTGCTGTGAAAACACTAACAGTGCAGCGGCACCACAGCTTCCCTCTGGAGAGTCCACTTCAGGGACCCAGAGCGACGGGTCCCAGAGGAGCGTCTACTGGGAAGTGGGGGCTGCGGGGGTGGGGGGCAGGAGCAGGTACTGGTCCAGTGATGCCTGGGACTGTGCAGAGAGGCCTGCAAGGGCAGCGGCAACGAGATTCCCACCCACACCCCGGATGTCGCCCCAGAGCCTCCTCACCACAGCTGCCTCACCTTCGGGGTGGCTCTGCAGCAATTTATGAACAAATACAGCCGTAAGTCTGGGGTCCAAGCCTGAGGACTAAGCAAAGCGAGTTGGGGGAAAGAAACCAGAGAGCAGGTGAGTTCAGCATATCAATTAAAAAAAAAGTGCACTTTGGTCCAAGACAGGCATAGAGAAATGGTTCTACAGATGCCCAGTTAAAAAAGAAATGGTTTGTTCTACTGGACTCACAGTAGTCATTCAACAAATGTGTGCCGCAGCATCATCCAGGGTACTAGTTGTCAGCAAGACTGCAACCGACAAGTTCAAGTAGAAACAGTAATTTGCTAAAAAGATCTAGGCTCTGAATGCAGCCAGCCTGGCCGTGGATGATGAATAAGGCCCAGTTACGTCCAACACTGGCTCCCGGGAGAAGCACTGCTCTGTTTCCAGGCACAGACTCACAGTGTGCCCTGGACCACCTCCCCCACCCTCTCCCGGCTCTAGAGCAGCTGCTGGTGATCCTCTGCATACCCAGCTGCTGCTCCTGCCTGACCCTCAGCAGGCGGGCTCTCCTTGGTGCCTATTTGGCAACGGGGACAAACGCATCAAATGCCCACACCCAAGCTTCAGGAAGAGCTGGGAAGGTGAGTGTCTGACATTCTCCACTTATGTAAGAAGAGGAAGGCTCTGTCCTCACAGGAGAAAGAGAGGGTCTCCATATGCAGACATTCCCTAGGAAACTAGAGAGAGTGAGAGTGAAAGTCGCTCAGTCGTGTCCGACTCTTTAAGACCCCATGGGCTATACAGTCCATGGAATTCTCCAGGCCAGAACACTGGGGTGGGTAGCCTTTCCCTTCTCCAGGGGGATCCTCCCAACCCAGGGATCAAACCCAGGTCTCTCACATTGCAGGCGGATTCTTTACCAGCTAAGCCACCAGGGAAGCCCAAGAATACTGGAGAGGGTAGCCTATCCCTTCTCCAGGGGATTTTCCCAACGCAGGAGTTAAACCGGGGTCTTCTGCATTGCAGGCTGATTCTTTACCAACTGAGCTTTGAGGGAAGCCCTAGGAAACAAGATGTGGGGCCAGAATCAGTGCCAGGAGAAGCACTGCAACGACCGTCTCACAGTGCTGGTGGACACAGCAAAGAGAAAGACTGCAGGGCAGAGGACAGGACTTGGTCTGAGTAAAAGCACCACAGGAAGCTTTTGGAGCGGCTGCAGAGCACAGCTGTGGAGGATGCAGACTCCAGGGGCCATGCCTGGATTAAAAGACTCAAGAATAGTGGTGATGATGATGACCATGAAAATACCAACGACGTGGGGACAGGTTCCCAAGCAGGCCAGTGGCACGTAGAGTGCTAGATAAGCAGCACAGCCTCTGTGACCACGGTGACTGCTGTCATCATCACTCATCCCATGTCAAGATGCTCGGGAGCTCTGGTGCCTGAATTCACAACGAATACATACTGAGCCAGGGTCCAGAAATAGAGACATAGTCTGCATACTCGTGGGGCTTACAGTCTACAGGGAAGCAGCTGAGTCATTAAATGACCATGCAAATCCAGGACATCATCACAAAGCAGAGCACGCAGCACGGGGACTGTGTAAGGAAATGTGACAGGCAGGAGGTAGCCTGACAGAGTGCCCTGCTGGGGACACATGAGGAGAAGACGGTGTGACCAGGGGGACGCGGCAGGGCTCAGATGCAGAGAGGCTCCCAACCACGTCAAGAGCACCCATCCAACCACAGGGCAGGCAGGAGGTGACAGCACCACACCCCTCCTCAGGAGCCAGCTCAGACACCAGGCGCTGCTGGACGCCACCGGCACTGAAGAGGGGACCCCAAGGAGGAAGAGGCAATTCAGACTCAAAACGTCATGCCCCTGACTGCAAAGGCCTGAATGTCTGGACTCAAGATTCTGTACAGGCACTTGCTGGCTCCCCACCTACTTCAGTCCTGTCCTCCACCGACCCAGAATGAGTTCTGAACCAAAAAACTAAAAAGGATATATCAAAGATAGAAAAGACCGAGAGACAGGATCCAAGATAACCTCCCTCATTTCTGGTTGAGGAAATCATGCTATCCTTAGTGACAAAAGCAGGCCAAAGTCCAGGCCCAGATTTCCAATCCAGGGCTCTTCCCACAGCTCCTCTACACCTCAGAAAACACCGTGTCCTTAACCTGCCCAAGAACCAAAACTTTATTAACTCACTGAGAAAGCCAGTCCTTTCTCACCTTGACATAAATAACACTAATGTGCAACATGACAAACCAGAAACGAAAGAGCAGGCAATGTTGGACAACCTTTGTTTAATACCTGTCCGCTGTCCTCCCAAATAATTAAATTTTGATTAACTGAAATTTCCCTGATTTGTTAAGGATTCCGCTTTCAAGAGGAATCAGATTATAAGCAAAGAATGGGTATCAGAGATTTTTTTGTTAGAAATAATGATCAGAAGAAATAAAAACCTGCACCACATGCCAGCTGACCCTCTTACACTAACTCCATTACAGGGCGAAGTCCTGGGCAAGACGGTCGCACTGGAAAGCAAGGGTCTTTTAAGTGCAAAGGAAACACCCCCCAACACTGAGGGCCCTAGACTGGGTCACAGAGAAACTAGGACAGTGAACCCCTGACACGACTCTGCATCAGGCTGGGCCCGACACACGAAAAGGTCGCTTACAGTTTGGACAACTGCTAACAAAGAGGCTAACTAGTTTCATGCTTCTAATACCAATTAAGACCTTTCATTTTCTGTCAAATAGGATAAAACATTGGTGCAAAATCATAACAGTAATTCAAAGACTTTAGGACAAAAGTTTGGTGAATCCAACATCATCTTCAAATGGACAGAACTAAGAATGTTAACAAATGAGTTGTTCTGAAAGACCACAACTCTTTTTTCTTCATTGATTTTGATAAAGAGACATTTCTACAACATTCATCTTTTCATACTTCCAGAAGCTTTAGTTTAATTTTTTGCAACAACTTCACTCATTTTCATCAAATGGTCATAAACAATCTAAGTTTATCCACTGCTACAGAGTGAACTATCTCCCCAAATTCATGTTTTGTAGCTGTAATGCCCAACCTAACACATCTGGAAACAGGATATTCGGAGGTACTTAAAGCTAGAGGAAGTCCTATGGAAAGAGCCCTAACCCAACAGGACCGACAGATGGTACAAGAAGAGAGACTGTCCATCTCCCTACCTGACCCCTAGCCAGGAAATGGGGCTCTTGTCAGGAAGCTAACTGGCCAACACTTTGATCTTGGACTTCCTAGCATTAACCTTTGAGCCTATCTTGCATGAAATGTTCCCTTGGTATCTCTAATTTTCTTGACGAGATCTCTGGTCTTTCCCATTCTATTGTTTCCCTCTATTCCTTTGCACTGATCACTGATTCCAGGTACTAGTCTATGTAAATTTGTTTTAATACTATTACTTTTATGTACAAAAGGGTACTCCAGAACTGGGTGATCCAATTCTATGAAGAGAAAAGGGTGGGCATTTACTGTGTCTGACATAGACTAGCATTTATATACACAAGCTCTTTTTGCATGAATTCCCTATTATCTTCTTAAAGGCCTGTACCATCAAAATTCACCAAAGGTAGCTAAAGATAGCTTCCCTGGTGGCTCAATGGTAGAGATTCTGCCTGCCAAGCAGGAGAAGCGGGTTTGATCCCTGGATCAGGAAGGTCCCCTGGAGGAGGAAATGGCAACCCACTCCAGGATTCTTCCCTGGAAAATCCCAGGACAGAGGAGCCTGGCAGGCTACAGTCCATCAGGTTGCAAAGAGCTAGACGTAAACTAGCAACCAAACGGCAGCAGCAGCAAGAGAACCACACGAGCACATCCTGATTTCCAGTATTTCTCCTCTCTTGCAGGCTGATTTCCCCTGAACTTACTGTGGGTTCCAGCTATGGGGCATGCTAGGTGCTCTGGAACACCACTCAGGCCCTCAGAAACAATGAAGCCGCACCAGCATATCTACCAGAAGCTTCTGTAGTCAGAACCTATCAGAGCGAGAATGGTTTAGGATAGTTTGGCACTAACTGAGCGCCCTTGATCAGGGGCTACCCAACTCAGTGAGACCAGCAGGGAAGGAGCAAGCAGTCAAAAGAGGAAGAGCACCAGTTCCTCTGACAGTAGAACAAGGAGACCGTCAGGATCACGGCTCATCTTCCCATCAGGCCAGCAGAGCTCACCCACAGGTTTCATGTAACATTCCGCTGGCTTTACTTCCCAGAAGCTATCTTCAAAACCATGCCCAAGCTGAGCCTTCTCTGCTCTTCCCACTACTCCATGCTGCTGTGCTAGCCCTGACTTTCCCCTCTTTCACAGATCATATCATCCTTAAACACTGATTTTCAACCTTCCTGAGATGAGGGACTCCAGGCTTTCTTGAGTGAAATCCTGCTGCAGCGATGTACATTTTTCTTATCTGTGTCATTAATCAATAAAGGCGCTGATGAGAAGTCACTCACCATTTTGAGCCCCTCAGCTGAGCTGGAGCATCACTCAGGTAAAACTCAGAACAGGAAGCCGTTAGGCTTCATAAAACTGATTTTACTCCAATAAAACTTAGCTAAGGAGTCCTTCTGCATTTTTCATAGAGAAAATCCAAGAACAAGGAAAGCACAGCTTAGAAGCAGTCTCATAAATTAATAATATTACTTTTGCAATAAATCAAACCCACAGAGAGACTTCAGAAATTATATCTAGAAGTCAACCTTAAAGTTCAATTTAAAGGCACTAAAAAAAAAGAAAATAAAAAGTAAAATCAAACTGACAGCCATAAGCCAGGCCTAATCAAAGACGTAAATCAGTTAACTCTTAAAAGACACCTTTTAAAATGACAGAGGTGTAAAATCCAATAGATATAATATTTAACCTCCTAAAGAAGACAAACTTAAGAAGCATTACAGAATAAAACTGTGGTGGTTTCCACAAGCACTGTGGCCTGTGAAATCACAGAGACTGTTTTTGATTCTCAAAGGAGAAGTTTACTGAGACTTGGGTATATTCCAAAATACCTGAGAAGGCTCTGCAAAGGTCTGCCATAACCATCACTAAATTAAACACACCAACAAATTTAATATGTTCCTAACTTTTCTACTGGCAGCAAGTGACCAGCAGTAGGAAATTTTTCTAGACTCACCCTCCCTCTGACATCTAACACGCGTGCATGCGTGCTAAGTCATTTTCAGTCATGTCCAACTCTTTGCAACCCCACGGACTGTAGCCCACCAGGCTCCTTTGTCCATGGGATTCTCCAGGCAAGAATACTGGAGTGGGTTGCCATTTCCTTCTCCAGGGGATCTTCCCAACCAAGGATCAAACCCTGTCTTTTGCACCTCCTGCACTGGCAGGCAGGTTCTTTACTACTAGCACCAACTTGGAAGCCCCTAAACAGGAACAAAATTTACTTTTTCTTTAAACATAAATTTGAGAAACAGAGCCCCCTAGACAGGTTAAAGACCACCACCAAAGCCGTTTGCTGACATATATTACCATCACCACCACATGGCATCAAATGCACTAAAGGAGAAGAGAGAACAGGCAGCAACAGCCTTCACACAAATGCATGAGGGAGAGGAAGTCTCCATGCCCCACACTCCCTCCTCCGCCCTGTTCACCTGCAAGATCATTAACTTTGTGTCAACTTGGTTGGGCTAGATGCCCAGTTGTTTGGTTAAACACCGATCTAGATGTGGCTGTGCTAGTATTTTGTAGATGTGATCAACATTTACAACGAGTGGACTTTACAGAGGTTACCCCCTGCTAATGGGGATGGGCCTCGTTCAGTCTGTCAGTTGAAGGCCTTAAGAGCAAAAACCAAGGTTCCTGATAACAGAGTATATTGCCTCAACACTGTAATCTAGAACTCCTGCCAATGTCCAGTATGACAGCCTGCCCTACGTAGTTCAGATTCAAAATGACAACTTCAATTCTCACCAGAGGTTCCAGCCAGCCAGCTGACTGATCCACCCACAGATTTCAGACCAAATAGCCTCCCAGTCTGTGAACCAATGCCTTAAACTTTTATCTTCTATCAGGCCTGTTTGTCTGGAAAATTCAGCCTGATACAACCTGTTTTAAGTTTTAGGCTCAGGAAATACTAAAATTTGGAAAATCAGTTAAGTAGAAAATCAAACAAAAGAAAATATCAACAATAAAAAGTCTTATAGTTTTTCCCCAACATAGGCTACACTTTAAACCCCTGTCCTCCTTTTAGTGTTTTATTAAAATCATCATTTTAAACCAGAACAAATGAAACTTAAGTATAGTGTAACAACTGTTTTTCTGAGTCATTTTGTCCAGTTGAAAGAACACAGTGTATACTGAAAGGTTTACACTGGGTGTCACTAAAAAGACACTTGCATCCATTCAGAGATCTTATCTGCTGTGCAGTGACCCCACAGCTCCTGAGGGCCTCAGCAGGAGGTTCAGGCTCATGGCCCATTATCAGCTGCAGTCAGGCCGGGGGTGAGTGTCCCGGTCACCAGAGGACCCGCCTGGGGCTGGAAACCTGTGTGAAGACAGATCTCTCACACTGGCTTGTGGCACCACACTTCCACACATGGACCTTTCCCAGAGACTGTGTGGGTGTTTTCACAACGTGGCGGCTGGCTTCTCGCAACATGAGCAATGGGGGCTGAGAACAAGGAATCTGGCACCACGCGGGCATGAGTGTGTACTGGCAGCCACATGCCAGCACCCCCACCCCCCTGCTATCTGCAGGGCACACGTCACCTTCAGAAGGGAAGAGTATCAAAAAGCTTCAGGAACATCATGAGGCAAGAAACTACTCTTGCTGTGATCCTTGCCAGTCTAGCTTTCACTGGTCTTTGCCTCTCTTTCTCAGCTTTACCCTTACTGTTGGGACTGAGAATTAGTTTGTCTCTTTCTATCTTACAAAGTTCAAAACGTGTAGACTCTCTACAGACGTTTCTTTATGCCTGTTTGTGAATGGGACACTTCATCTCGTGTAACCAGCCAAGCCACACACCATGGGCTTTCTGTGTTGTTTTCTGTCTTCTCCTGCAGGCACAGGTTAACTCGGTCCATGATTTCACACAAGCATCTCATCTTCTCAAGCTCAGGCAAACCTGAGGCCACTGGCAAGACACTGGGCTAACTGCCCTGTTCCCAGTGCAGCAGGTCCCTCTCTGTGGAGGAGGCACTGGAGGAGACCATGGAGCTCTTAATGTCCCTGATGGACTGTTCAACAGGCAGAAGGGGATCTCTCAGACAGTCTGTGGGGCTGGCAGGCCTACTGCAGCAGGACCATTCAGCTTAGTTACAAACCTAGCTGACTTATCACTGCAATAAGAACCCAACATTTGTGAAAAAGATCAGGTATGAGAGCATTTTGGATTCTCTTCAGAAGGAAATTTTTGAACTGGGGCTAACAAGGCCCACTTAAAAAGAGCATTTTATCCAATCCTTAATCTCATAACTGATTCTTTTCAATTAATTATCTACATCCTCTGAAGTAATCCTGCACTGAAACATCTCCACTAATGGGGCAGAACATAAAGGGAAGGGAGTGACATTCACTGACTCTTCCTGAGGGCTGAGTGCTACACTAATTACTTGATAAGTCACTCAATTTAACCCTCACATCAAAACTGTAAGGTAGGCATTATTACCTTCATTTTATAGATTAAGAAACCCTTCTAAGGAATCCCCAAATCCCCACCCCAAATCACACAACTAGTGGAGTTAACACTCAAGCCCAGGTTTTCTTAACTCTAAATTTCATGGTGTAAAGTAAGCTCTTGCTGGTAGTAACATAGTCAAATGTCAATGGCCAACTGCACACAGAGTTCACAGTAAGTTGAAGGTAAGGGCTGAGTCAAAGCCTGTTCCAGGCTACAGGTCTACATTACACCTCTTCTCACTCTGGAATCAAAGCATAAGGAGCCTGAACTTCCCATCTGGAAAGAATTCAAGTCAAATCACACAAACAACATCTACAGCTTCTGCCCGGAGCTGGCATATATCATGTCTGCACGTGCTCCATGTCACATGGAAGCCCTGCCACTGGGGAGACAGCACACTTTGCCTCCAAGGAGTTTGCGGAAGTCACCTGGCCAAGGACACGGACTATCTCCCAGGAAAAAAGGAACCCGTGTGGCAAGAAATGTGAGTGGCTGACAGCTAGAGGGGCCAACTGCAGTCATCGTTAGTGCTTGTCCCCCAGATACCTGGAGCTCTCCTCCAGGGCACAGGAGGGGGACCATGCATTTTCACTCTACCAGTGCCATGGGGAGTAGGCAACTTGCTTCAGTCAGTGAAATATGAGCCAGAGTGATGCTACTTCTGGATAAAAGCTGGATAAGCTGGTGCACCCACGGGGACTTCATTTCTGACAGTGCCTCAAAAAATGAGCATAGCTTGGATCCCTGAATGAAGAAAATACGGGACAGAGTTCCCAATCAATCCACGATGACCACATGGCAGTAGGTAGATAACCTCTGTTAGCACCACATGCCTATCTTGACTGATCCTCTCTGTCAATTAGCTTCCTTCCCTGAGGAATGGAGAGCGAGAGACAGAAAGAACTGGGGCACTGAGCAATGCATGACAAACGCTACAGCTGGACCCACAATACTTCACGACAAGTCAGAGTTGTAAGTAAGCGAAAGCTGTGAGAGACAAAGAGGAAAGACAAAGCAGGAAATGATGAAGATAGCACACAGTGATAGAATTTTAAAGATGGAGCCAACACAAAGCAACAGACACACCAGGAGAGACCACGGGCTCATGGACGTCCTGGCAAGGGCCTCCAAACCCCAGTGCTGCCCTTTCCACACAGCCTTTGGGCCCCATTCAGGACGACTGAAGAATTACAAGTCCCTATTCTTCTTAAAAAGCCCAAGTAAGTCTTCAAAAAAAAGAAGTAGGACAAAATGAAACCTGTTAGACGTTCTAAGGAAATTATTCAGAAAAATTCTGTAGTGAAGCTAATCACAGAATATGCACTTCCTAATATAATCATTAAAAAATTTCCCTATATTAAGCTTATTTAAAGTAATGTTCACAAATAATCAAAAATAATATATACATACACTTACATAAACTCATTAAATATCTCCTACTCAATATCATCTAGGTACTTTGCAGGAAAACAGAGAAGTAAGGCAAAAGTAAGAGAAGATTTTCCTAGAATCAAGATGATGAAACAAAAGAGAAAGAGAATGCACCTTCCTAAAGGTGAGGAGAGAAGCTGACTGCTTCCTAAGCACATGCTGATCATGGACCACCGCCTGGAGAAAGCCTTAAGCACATGAAAGTACCCACTGCAATACTAGACTTAGCAACAGAATTCAGTTAACACTAGGTTGACTGGTAATACAAACCTCCGGGGAAAGCATTTACTCTATAAAACATTTAGTACCTGCATTCATACTTCAGGTCCCACACAAAAAGCTACTGGCCGTGATTATGTTGGTTGACTTTTAGGCCACATGCTGTGATTCTACATCTAAGATCTGAATAGAAATTAATCTGTTACGTGAGACATCCGATGGGGCTCTAAACACAAGCCAAGCCTTTTATATCAAAACAGGAAGCACTTACTGAAAACCTACCAATGGTTGACACAATGCTAAGACTTTCCATAAGGAAGAAACAAAAAACATCAAAAAGTCTTTTCAGTAAATTCAAATAGTAAACTGACCAAGTGGATAACTATAAAAAAAATGTTTCCAACAGATTCAGACAACAAACAACCAAAAGAACTAATAACCAAAAAGCTGCAGTGGTTGTTTCAACTACATTTTTTTACAATTTAATGAATTCACAGTTGCTAACTTTCGGAAGGGAGATTCAAGGGACTAGATCTGATAGAGTGCCTGAAGAACTATGGATGGAGGTTCGTGACATTGTACAAGAGGCAGGGATCAAGACCATCCCCAAGAAAAAGAAATGCAAAAAGACAAAATGGTTGTCTGAGGAGGCCTTACAAAGAGCTAAGAAAAGAAGTGAAGCTAAAGGCAAAGGAGAAAAGGAAAGATATACTCATCTGAATGCAGAATTCAAAGAATAGCAAGGAGAGACAAGAAAGTTTTCCTCAGTGATCAATGCAAAAAATAGAGGAAAACAACAGAATGGGAAAGACTAGAGATCTCTTCAAGAAAATTAGAGATACCAAAGGAACACTTCATGGACACATGGGCACAATAAAGGACAGAAATGGTATGGGCCTAACAGAAGTAGAAGATATTAAGAAGAGGTGGCAAGAATACACAGAAAAACTATACAAAAAAGATCTTCATGATCCAGATAATCACGATGGTATGATCACTCACCTACAGCCAGACATGGGATGAGAAGTCAAGTGGGCCTTAGAAAGCATCACTACAAACAAAGCTAGTGGAAGTGACGGAATTCCAGTTGAGCTATTTCAAATCCTAAAAGATGATTCCGTGAAAGTGTTGCACTCAATATGTCAGTAAATTTGGAAAACTCAGCAGTGGCCACAGGACTGGAAAAGGTCCGTTTTCATTCCAATCCCAAAGAAAGGCAATGCCAAAGAATGCTCAAACTACCACAGAATTGCACTCATCTCACACGCTAGCAAAGTAATACTCAAAATTCTCCAAGCCAGAATTCAACATTTCATGAACCTAGAACTTCCAGATGTTGAAGCTGGATTTAGAAAAGGTAGAGGAACTAGAGATCAAATTGCCAACATCTGTTGGACCATCAAAAAAGCAAGAGAGTTCCAGAAAAACATCTACTTCTGCTTTATTGATTAGGCCAAATCCTTTGACTGTGTGGATCACAGCAAACTGCGGAATATTCTTCAAGAGATGGGAATACCAGACCACCTGACCTGCCTCCTCAGAAATCTGTATGCAGGTCAAGCAACAGAACCAGATATGGAAAACGGACTGGTTCCAAACTGGGGAAGGAGTACATCAAGGCTGCATATTGTCACCCTGTTTATTTAACTTATATGCAGAGTACATCATGGAAAATGCCAGGCCGGATGAAGCACAAGCTGGAATCAAGATTGCCAGGAGAAATATCAATAACCTCAGATAAGCAGATGACACCACCCTTATGGCAGAAAGTGAAGAGGAACTGAAGAGCCTCTTGATGAAAGTGAAAAAGAAGAGTGAAAAAGCTGGCTTAAAGCTCAACATTCAGAAAACTAAGATCATGGCATCCGGTCCCATCACTTCAAGGCAAATAGATGGGGAAACAATGGAAACAGTGACAGATTTTATTTTCTTGGGCTCCAAAATCACTGCAGGTGGTGACTGCAGCCATGAAATTAAAAGACACTTCCTCCTTGGAAGAAAAGCTAGGACCAACCTAGACAGCATATTAAAAAGCAGAGACATCACTTTGCCGACAAAAGTCCGTCTAGTCAAAGCTACAGTTTTTCCAGTAGTCATATGGATGTGAGAGCGAAGAACTGATGCTTTTGAACTGTGGTGTTGGAAAAGACTCTTGAGAGTCCGTTGGACCACTAGGAGATCCAACCAGTCCATCTCAGTCCTGCATGTTCATTGGAAGGACTGATGCTGAATACTTTGGCCATCTGATGGAAAGAACTAATTCAGTGGAAAAGACCTGATGCTGGGAAAGATTAAAGGCAGGAGAAGCAGGGGACAGCACAGGATGAGATGGTTGGATCACCAACTCAATGGACATGAGTCTGAGCAATTCCCTGTGATGGACAGGGAAGCCTGGCGTGCTGCTGCATGGACTCGCAAAGAGTCTGACAGGACTGTGTGACTCAACTGAAACGAACTTTTTGAAATATCACAATCTGTACATTGCCTATTACTTAAGTCTTGTTTTTGTGTTTAATTCAGCTAGGTGATAGATAGAAAAGTAACAAAACTGACACTTAATTGATTTTTAATAGATTGGATAAATTTTCATCTTTTAGTGACAAGCTCTTCAGAATGACAAGCAATGTGACAGGTAAAAGAAAATGAAACAAAACTGAATTACCCTTGATATCAATCTTGTTCCATTGTGTAGTAAATCGGGTTTGGGAGTGACATATTCTGAATTTTACTGTTCAAACACTAAATGAATCTGTCTCTTCCACTGTGACAGTTCTAGCACAGCCGTGATACATATCCTCATTTTAATTAACCTAATGGTCTATTCACTGATCATACTTGGAGGTCTATTTCATTACCCTAAATTAACATTTTCTTTCCATTAAAGTTACAGATAATAAAAAGACACTGCTTCCGTGTGTGGTTCATAACACATTTAATCTATAGTACTCCTTTGTTTAGTGATTACAAGCATTAAAACGCTCTTTGAAAAGCACTTAGAGCTACTAGCAGCCAGACGATTAACTTATTCCTCTGCCTGCTGGGTGGGGGGGAACAAACATTAGTAAGGAGACTAAAAATGCAGTATTTCCATAACAAAAATATCTACTTGTCAGCTCAATAAAAACAATCCTAACAAAAGGTGTTGATTGATGTCATTTTAAAAGGTGTGATGGTTCTCCTTAAAGTAAATGGGTTTATATTTACATAAAATAATTGAATAGTCCTGACACATTTTGTCATTTTATTCTCCTTACAATTAGAAGACTTAGTTTCTCAAATTTAGAGTCGAACATAAGAACAATAATAATTTTAATTGTTCGAGAGAACTGTTTAAAGCAAATGTTTGTCAATTTAATGAGAAATTATTTGATCATAATTCTTTGATACAAATTTAGCACCTAAGGCTAAACTGTCAACCCCGAGAAATTAACATATATATTGGCTCATTAGTGTTTACTTTTCCAAATTAATCCCTATTGATCAAAATGAAAACATAAACCTCAATTTGATTTAAAGATGGCTTAAAATTTTTTTCGACATTATCCCAGGCTTATAACAGATCCCCAAAACAGTCTGCTGTTAGATGGGCATCCCTCTTCCCATCCAAACCCCATCCTATTTCAGAATTTACTCTCAGTATAAAGGTTAATGTCTGAAAGAAACCATAAGTATTAAGCAGACATTCTATTTTCATTACATGAAATTGTGAGACTCCTGTTGATTTGAAATTTTAGGTATCTTATAAGTTACTGGATTTTAAAAGTAATCTATTTTGATTAAAATTTCTTGCCAGGAATACATTTTGTGTTAGATTTTTCCTTAGAAATTTCCATAATGCATTGTCCCAATAAATAGCCTTAGAGGACTGCACTTTAAAAATGTTTGCTATACATTTGAAAGGAATATTTTTTAATTCTTTCAAATTCACTTCAGAAAAGTGAATGACAATTTGCTTATTTCACTTCCCAAAAGAAAAAGAAACAAATAATACAAATACCTCAAAATTTAACTACTCCCAAAAGTAACCTTGGAAGTCTGGGAATAGTTCTGCTATCTATTTGAATAACACCAAAAAAAAACAAAAGGTTATACATTACCTATTTTTCTTCAATGATGAAAATATGAAACTATTTTATCAAAACATACATACATTTTTTTGAGTTATGGGCCATTTTAATGACAAGTTTGAAGGTTTTCCTAATTCCCTAACACTTCTTCAATTTGGAACAAATCATTTGAAACAAATTCTTTCTCTACATAAAGAAGCTACTGCTGAGAAGCTTAATTTAATAGTCTCCTAAAATACCGAATTTTCAACCTGCAACTTCTCTCTGCACTGCTTCTTTGGCCTCATATTAGAATGTCTCATCCTGTCTCATCCTAGTCAACTTGATTTCCACCTGTGCTCCCTCAGTTACATCGCTATGATCACTGTCTGCAGTGCTGATTTTATTCATCGCACCCTCTCCCCACGCCCACATTCCCCCTCACCCATTCTCTCTGAAAAGCCTGTACTCCTCTCCAGCTCCTCAGACCCTGCCCACCTTCAGCACACAGCTCAACACATCTCTCAGTTTGGGACCGTAAGAGCCTGACTTTCCTTTGACTCTCGAGAAACTCACTGTCACATCAACTGTCACTTTGTTCAATTCTGTCACGTGTGTCAGTTCTGCGATCAGCTACTTGAAGAGCAACTGAGACCGGGTCAGCCCCACACACCACATCCAGAGCCACTACCTTTGTAAATCTGCACAGACACACCTGAGTATTCCCAGATTTCACGACAGAGCTCACCAAAGGTAAAGAGGCCCAGATCCACAACAAAAACTCACTAAAGTCATTCTCAACTGTCACATATCATACACTTGTATACATCACAGAATTTGGTGGGAAAATTATTTGCAACGGTATAGTGGCTGTGAGACTTTGGTCAGATCAGGCCTCCCAAGAGTTCATGGTGGTGAGGTTCGAGGGCCAAGACCTCACTGCTCCCTGGAGGAACCACATCTGGACCAACCATGACTGCCTGCCTTCCACCAAAGAGCGCGGGTTCAGAGCAGTGAACAAGCACGCACAGCATCTGGTGAGTGCCAGGATAACACACGAGAAGTGGAGGCGGCCAGTTCAGCCCCCGTTCATCTTGAGGGAAGAGTGTAGGTTCTACTCCCAAATACCTACTCCAGGAAAATAGCAAACTCCTGTGCAGAACTGTGAACTTTAAGGGCTGTTTAACTGACAGCCTTGGACCGAGTCTCCATTAATAACTGACTGGTTATTTCTGATGGTTCTTATCTACCCACCTCATTGTCTGTGTTTAGCAAAGCAGTCTCCTTATAAGCCCATATAAGAGACTATATTCTATTTCCTATCTCGCTAGAAACTAACCAAATCCACCACACACTTAACATATTATACTACTTACCTTTCACACACTGCACTTTTAAACATATTTGCATGAAAGTATTAATATTTTACATGAAAGAGCAGAAGTTCATCTGATGTTAGCCTCGACTTCAACTATCCTCCAGCATAAACAATTAGTGTCCATTTCACATGATTCACAACTACTCTATGAAAGAAAAACAATCCTGAAACTGAAAATGAAGAATACTGCTTTAAAAAAAAAAAAGAGCTTAAGATGCATATAATCCATCATCCCCCTTGCTACAATCCATGATTCACAGATAAAACATATTACCAGAGCTGGTCCAATCAGTATAAAACCAAACTACTATTCTCTTTCTCCCTGGACCTTTTGGTATGTCGATGTGAAGTCTGGGACCACTAGGGCCATTCAGTTTCCATAAGGGAAGCGGTCAAGGTCAAAGCTGATCCAGAGAGAACACAACCAAGAGATTCACAAAGAAACAGAGCCAGTGCTTGCCAGGCCTGAAGCCCACTCAGCTCTGAATTTCATCAGCTGCATGGTCACATACACTTTCTTTCTTCTTCAAGCTATTCTATTATCTGCACTAAAAAGAAATGTTATTTATCATTCTGAGCAACAAAAAAAGATAAGAGTTCAGAGTAACATATACACACTACTATATATAAAACATATAGCTAACAAGGTCCTGTTGTACAGCACAGGGAAATACAATCAATATTTTATAATAATCTACAAGTGAAAAGAATCTGAAAAAGAATACACACACACACACACACACACACACACACACACGTAACTGACTTGCTATGCTATATACTTGAAACTAACACAAAATTATAAATCAACCATTGTTGTTGTTCAATCCCTAAGTCATGTTCCACTCTTTGCGACCCCTTGGACGTCAGGCTTCCCTGTCCTTCACTGTTTCCCAGAGTTTGCTCAAACTCCTATCTGCAGAGTCGGTGATGCCATCCAACTTCCTCATTTACTGTCACCCCCTTCACCTCCTCCCCTCAATCTTTCCCAGCATCAGGGTCTTTCCAATGAGGCAGCTTTTCGTACCATGTGGCCAAAGTATTGGAGCTTCAGCATCAGTTCAATTCAATTCAGCTGCTCAGGCGTCTCTCACTCTTTGTGACCCATGGACTGCAGCACACCAGGCCTCCCTGTCCATCGCCAACTCCCGGAGTTTACTTAAACTCATGTCCATCGAGTCGGTGATGCCATCCAACCATCTCATCCTCTGTCAACCCCTTCTCCTCCCACCTTCAATCTTTCCCAGGATCACGGTCTTTTCAAATGAGTCAGTTGATTTCCTTTAAGATTGACTGGTTTAATCTAATTGCAGTCCAAGGGACTCTCAAGAGTCTTCTCCAACACCACAGTTCAAAAGCCTCAATTCTTAGGCAATCAGCCTTCTTTACAGTCCAACTCTCACATCCATACATGACTACTGGAAAAACCATAGCTTTGACTATATGGACCACTGTAGGCAAAGTAATGTCTCTGCTTTTTAGTACACTGTCTAGATTTGTCATAGCTTTCCTTCCAAGGAGCAAGCATCTTTTCATTTCATGGCTGCAATCACTGTCTGCAGTGATTATGGAGCCCAAGAAAATAAAATCTGTTACTGCTTCCACTTTTTACCCTTCTGTTTGCCATGAAGTGATGAGACCAGAAGCCATGATCTTAGTTTTTGGAGTGTTGAGTTTCAAGCCAGCTTTTTCACTCTTCTCTTCCACCTTTATCAAGAGGCTCTTTAGTTCCTCTTTACTTTCTACCATTAGAGTGGCTATCATCTGCATATCTGAGGTTGTTGTTATTTCTTCTGGGAATCTTGATTCCAGCTTGTGATTCATCCAGCCTGGCATTTTGCATAACGTGTTTTTCATGTTAAGTTAAATAAGCAGGGTGACAATATACAGCCTTGTGGACTCCTTTCCCAATTTTGAACCAGTCCATTGTTCCATGTCCGGCTGTAACATACTGGTTTCTCAGCATACAGGTAAGGTGGTCTGGTACTCCCAACTCTTTCAGAATTTTCCATAGTTTGGTGTGATCCAAAGGCTTTAGCATAGTCAGTGATGCCAAAGTAGCTGGAATTCCATTGTTTTCTCTATGATCCAATGAATATTGTCAATTTGACCTCTGGTTCCTTTGACTTTTCTAAACCCAGCTAGTATGTCTGGAAGTTCTTGGTTCATGTACTGCTGAAGCCTAGCTTTAAGGATTTTTGAGTATAACTCTGCTAGCATGTGAAATGAATGCAACTGTCCAGTAGCTGGAACATTTTTTGGCCTTGCCCATCTTTGGGATTGGAATGAAAACTGACCTTTTCCAGTCCTGTGGCCACTGCTGAGTTTTCCAAACTTGCTGACATACTGAGGACAGCACTTTCACAGCATCATCTTTCAGGATTTGAAATAGCTCAACTGGAATTCCATCACCTCCACTAGCTTTGTTCGTAGTGATGCTTTCTAAGGCCCACTTGACTTCACATTCCAGGATGTCTGGCTCTAGGTCAGTGATCACACCATCGTGATTATCTGGGTTGTGAAGATCTTTTTTGTACAGTTCTTCTGTGTATTCCTGCCACCTCTTTAATATCTACTGCTTCTGTTAGGTCCATACCATTTCTGTCCTTTATTGAGCCCATCTTTGCATGAAATGTTCCCTTGGTATCTCTAATTTTCTTGAAGAGATCTCTAGTCTTTCCCATTCTGTTGTTTTCCTCTATTTCTTTGCATTGGTTGCTAAAGAAGGCTTTCTTATCTCTTCTTGCTATTCTTTGGAACTCTGCATTCAGATGCTTATATCTTTCCTTTTCTCCTTTGCTTTTCGCTTCTCTTCTTTTCACAGCTATTTGTAAGGCCTCTTCAGACAGCCATTTTGCTTTTTTGCATTTCTTTTGCATTTCCATGGGGAGGCTCTTGATCCCTGTCTCCTGTACAATGTCACAAACCTCATTCCATAATTCATCAGGCACTCTATCTATCAGATCTAGGCCCTCAAATCTATTTCTCACTTCCACTGTATGATCATAAGGGATTTGATTGACTGTATTCCGAAATCAGATTCATTATATTCTTTGCAGCCAAAGATGGAGAAGTTCTATACAGTCAATAAAAACAAGACCAGGAGCTGACTGTGGCTCAGATCATGAACTCCTTATTGCCAAATTCAGACTTAAATTGAAGAAAGTAGGGAAAACCACTAGACCATTCAGGTATGACCTTGATCATAGATCTATGCAAAACTGTTCTTCATAGCACTGGACTTTATACTCTCACATCAGACACATTCACAACAGAGTGTCATTTCCACCTGGCCCAGTCACTTCAATTTTGTTGGAGCTATTTGTAATTGCTCTCTACTCTTCACCAGTAGCATAATGGACATGTTCTAACCTGTGGGGCTCATCTTCCAGTGTCATATTCTTTTGACTTTTCATACTGTTCATGGAGTCCTCCAGGCAAGAATACTGGAGTGAGTTGCTACTTCCTCCTCCAGTTGGACCATGTTTTGTCAGAACTCCTCTATGACCCATCCGTGTTGTGTGGCCCTGCATGGCATGCTCATAATTTCACTGAGTTACACAAGCCACTTCACTGAGACAAGGTTGTTCTACTAAGAGTTCCTTCTACTCAGTTGTGGGACAAACTCAGGCCCAAGAACATGAATGAGTCTACAACAGCTAACCTTCTCCACTGGTTTTTAGAGAAGCACCAACATTACAGACCAGGAGAAAAGGAAAAATGTTGTTTCTTCTATAACATAAGATGTGTTTAATCTTTAATATCAAACACTGTCAAAGTAAAAATTTCTTACCTAACGTGTCTTCTTTTTTCCTAAACTTCCCCCTTCATGTTCTTGTAATAAAGCAAACATCATGTTCCTTCTTTTCCATTTTTTTCCCTTTTCTTTATATCAAGAAAAAAAGGTATCCAAACTTGGGAAACATCTGGGCACATGTTTTCAGCTTCAAATGGAGAGGAAAAGACACAGCAAGCACGTGGACCTAATGCAACTCATTGTTTACTTTGGATTAAGCTCCCAGGATGAGAGAAGGAGTTTGTGAATTTGCAAATATTTATCCAAATGAGATGCAAAAATTGTGTGTCTGGTGGACCAGATAACCACAAAGGGTGATGTCTTCCATCAGTATTAACCAATTTTCTATCATTAGATAGAAACATTTCATTGTTAAATTGCCTATATATACCTAACGTCTCAAATGCTCTTTGAACCAGCCATAACATTTTCCTGATTCCCTCATTAATCTCATGAGTTAAATAAAATCTCTGACATACATTCACTTTATATTTACCTGAGAGTGGATTTTACTTTTTTGAAAATTATCCATTAACGCTAGTAAAACCAGAAAACTATCATAATTCTGTAGGGAAGTATGATAGGTCTGTTTACATAACCACTGTTTCTTAGATTGTTTAAACAAAACACTGATGAAAATCAAAACTATTTACATACTATCATATGTTATTGGGCTTCCCCTAGTGGCTCAGATGGTAAAGAATCTGCCTACAATGCAGGAGACCCGGGTTCAATCACTGAGTCAGAAAGACACCCTGGAGGAGGGCATGGCAACCCACTCCAGTATTCTTGCCTGGAGAATTCCATGGACAGAAAAGCCTGGTGGGGCTACAGTCCATAAGACTGCAAAGACTCAGACACAACTGAGCAAATAACACATACACATATGTTATTACTTTCCTTATAGGAATCATTATTATCACTGTGCAAAAGCAAAAATAAATTTAAAAAAACCAATTTTTTTAATGTACTGGTTTATTTTCTCCCATTGGGTTAAAACTGCAATTGTTCTGGTAAGCTCAGAAAAGAAAGAAAGAGGTATTGATTATTAAGCCTGGCAGAATGAACAACTCATAGCCAAGACTGCTACTGCTCTGGCGGTGGGAAGAGGGTTCTCTTGATGGAGCTTTTCCTTAAGTTACACCTGAGAATGAAAGAGCACACAGCTCCTTCACGTGAAAGCCCACACAGACACGTGAGCTGATGAACAATGCAACCTCTGAAAGCTACATTCAGTATCACATCATTGACACAGTAAATGTCAAAGATGCACTTGATTTCAGCAAAAAATAACCAGCCCCTGTTAATTCCTTCACATTCACGGAGATGCCACATCAGAGATGCAGATGCCTTTTGATGTCAGAGGGATTCTAATGCCACTTGTGCCAAACCAGCGTCATTTCTGTTCTGAGATGATTATCCTCAACCAAAGTACTATTCAAATTTTGCTGTTAAATGGAAAGAAGGCTCTAGGGAAAAGATTTAGACACAGTGAGCTTCACAGAGAATGAATAAATATGGCTTCTGGGAAGTAATTTAATTTGATCAACAAATATAGTTACTGTATGGTCTTATTAGTTGATGGAATCATTCAAAGCGCAGTCAGTCAAAAGTCAAAATCTAAGGTATTACCTAAATGACAAGAAAGTTCACAAAGACAGATTAGTCAGAGGACTGGACATCCTGCAGTCTAGAGAAAGCTCTTGAATCCAGGGCATGGAGGAATGGATGTCTGTGCCTCAAAATAAATTAGCTGTCTGAAAACAACTGCTTTTTCAAAAGAGAAAACTAAAGGGGAAACCAAGTACCATCCCTAACTCCTTTTCTTACATTTCTCTCTTGGTGTCAACTAATAATCAATACTATCTACAGAAGCCTTGGTTGAAAATCTGACTGAGAAGTTTCTCCTAACGATAAAATACAATTTGAACTAGAAAAATTATATTTACCAGAATGTAAACTGATGTTATTTCTATGTGATTGGATTGCAAGTAATTTTCATTTACTTACTGGCATTTTGCTGTTATTTTCTGAAATTTCCAAAGGGAACATATATTATTCTAGTTTAGTCATCAGAAAACAGATAGAAAGATCTAGATTTATAGCTAGATACATTTATATACATATATATATATGCAATTTAAAATATTTTTCAAAAATAAGCACAGACCATTCAAGTTTCCACATTAAATAAACCTGAATTTTAAATTGATAATCTAGTTATTAGCTTCAAAAAAATCCAACTATAATGTTTGATGTATGAAAACTAAAATTCTAGCATCTGCTTTAAACATATTTTACATAATCTTGAACTGAGCATACAATGTAACAGAATTTACATAAATTTCACAAGGAAAAAAGTATCTGTCCTCAAAGTTCATGGCAATCTAATCCTCTCAACATGAGATAAAGGCAAAAAAAAAATTCATAGACTACTGACCAGGACTGACCTCTCTAAGAGAAGAGTTTGCCTCATTTAGATTCAATTAAAAGAAAAAGTTAAACACATAAGTCTTTTCCACATAACACTGTCAACTCCACTCAAAAGACAAAAAGTCTTCAACTCAAATTCAAAGTCAAAGTGACCATAATTAAAATTAAAAAAAAAAAAACATAATAGGTCCAAGATATGGCCACGGAACTCTCTTTTAAAAACCAACAGTGACTGACTCCTATCCTAAGATGTAGCATTTCCTTAAAAAGTTCAAAAGCAAGATGCAAGGTTCATTAACTTGAAAGAATCAACCTACAGAGGGAGGGACCACCACCCCCAACTCCCAGAGACAGTATAGATTTCTGCTCCTATAAACAAACACTATTAGACAGACTTCATAAAATCCTCCAAATTTCAGAACCCAGTCATTTTAAACTAAACCTCTCAAGGAGCATTTAAATCTATTTCCTTCATGCTTGAAGCAATATGACGTTGATGCACCAATATTCAGCCAGAATTAGGATGATTTCTGAAATAATTTTAAAACACGCTCATATCCATCAAGCTCAAGGAGAGCCACAGCTGCAGGCCAGGGGGGGGAGGTGATTCCAGTGGCCAGCACCTCTTTACTGGAGTTGGAAGAGCCAGGAACAGACCGCCCATGTCAATTTCCACAACAATTTTCCTTCTCTTCATTTTCCTCTACACAGTCCCTGGGATGCAAGTCTGTGAACCCAGCCCCAGCAATAATCTTTCCTGGACGGACTTTCCACGTCAAAGCAACAAAGCTTGAAAAACTGAACGTTTCTACAGGAAAAGACTTTGGTCACTGATACACTACCAAGAAGAAAGTTCTTTAGGGTTTTGGAAAAAACCTTAAAGAGCAAATCATGGGAAAAAAATAACTAGCATATTTTTAATTTATTAAGCAAAAGACTACATTTAAAATATTTCAAAACTGAAAAAAGAGACTTTCTTAAAGCAATTTTACAACACTGTTAGGAAAACATTTAACTTCTTTAAGTAATGAATACCATTTAAAAAGGGAGTGGAATTGGAGAAGAGTTTACAGTTGACCCCTGAACAACATAACAACATGGGGGCACCAACCACCCACCCCTACTCAAAAATCCGCTTGTAACTTTTTAGTCAGCCCTCCAAAACAGGGGTTTCACATTCAAGGATTTGATCAGCCACTGATCGCATACTACAGTAGTCTATATTTACTGAAAAAAAATCCACATATAAATGGACTCACAAAGTTTAATCCCATGTAGTTCAGAGGTCAACTGTATTTAAAAATCCTTCCCAAGGATCTTTGTTACTTGCTAATGTACAAATCATCTCTCTTTCAATCACTTTATCTCAAAAGTCTACACTGAAAATGAATTCCAGGTTTCAACCCTTCCCTCCGAAAAACTGTGCATCTCTTGTCGGGAGCCGCGTTAGGCATTACTGACAAAACGGAGGCACAGTCCCCAGCCCCCTCTCCTCATTCCACAGGCACGGATCCCAGGATGAAGGAGTTACGCTTTGTAATTCTGACTTGTCTCTTCCTCTCCTCGGCTGAGTTGACTGAAAAGGTATATTAAGGTGCTTACTGTTCATGAGAAGAGCATGAGAAGGCACAAAGACTTCTGCAGTTGTGCTCAGAAAATAATTCATAAAGTTAATTATTGACATTTGTTCAAGGACTTTTACAAAAGAGTTTTCCAGGATGAGCACATAGGTCGTAGCTTGAGGCCATGGGAGGGATTGATATCTGAAGCCTATTTGTGAAGAGAATGTTTATGGCAAAGGAGTTTACTGAATTTAGGGCTTAGAAATAATTAAAATAGTTAGAAGTTAAAGATTTCAACCAGCACATTAAGCGCGACCGAGAGGAGCTACCCCATGTCCGAGGTCAGGGACAGAAGCTGGGAGGACCCCATGCCCAAAGGGCGGTGGCCAAGAGGAGTTACCCCACATCCAAGGTCAGAGGCAGCAGCCGAGAGTGCCAGGCTGCGATGGTGCAGGAACGGCCGAGAAGAACTACCCAAGTCCGAGGTCAGGGGCGGCAGCCAAGAGGAGCTGCCCGTGTCCGAGGTCAGGGGCGGCGGCTGGAGGAGCTACCCCACACCTGAGGCCAGGGGTGGCAGCCAGGAGGACCAACCCCATATCTAAGGAGCAGTGGCTGTATGGGCGCAGGAGGGCCTAGAGAAGTTATCCCACGTTGAAGGTCAGGAAGGGCGGCAGTGAGGAGATGCCCCTCATACAAGGTAAGGAGCAGCGGCTGCACTTTGCTAGAGCAGCCGTGAAGAGAGACCCCACGCCCAAGGTAAGAGAAACCCAAGTAAGACGGTAGGTGTTGCAAGAGGGCATCAGAGGGCAGACACACTGAAACCATACTCACAGAAAACTAGTCACTCTAATCACACTAGGACCACAGCCTTGTCTAACTCCATGAAACTAAGCCATGCCCATGGGGCCACCCAAAACGGGTGGGTCATGGTGGAGAGGTCTGACAAATGCGGTCCACTGGAGAAGGGAATGGCAAACCACTTCAGTATTCTTGCCTTGAGAACCCCATGAACAGTATGAAAAGGCAAAATGATAGGATACTCAAAGAGGAACTCCCCAGGTTAGTAGGTGCCCAATATGCTACTGGAGATCATTGGAGAAATAACTCCAGAAAGAATGAAGGGATGGAGCCAAAGCAAAAACAATACCCAGCTGTGGATGTGACTGGTGATAGAAGCAAGGTCCGATGCTGTAAAGAGCAATATTGCATAGGAACCTGGAATGTCAGGTCCATGAATCAAGGCAAATTGGAAGTAGTCAAACAACAGATGGCAAGAGTGAATGTCGACATTCTAGGAATCAGTGAACTGAAATGGACTGGGAATGGGTGAATTTAACTCAGATGACCATTATATCTACTACTGCAGGCAGGAACCCCACAGAAGAAATGGAGTAGCCATCATGGTCAACAAAAGAGTCCAAAATGCAGTACTTGGATGCAATCTCAAAAACAACAGAATGATCTCTGTTTGTTTCAAGGCAAACCATTCAATATCACAGTAATCCAAGTCTATGCCCCAACCAGTAACGCTGAAGAAGCTGAAGTTGAATGGTTCTATGAAGACCTACAAGACCTTTTAGAACTAACACCCAAAAAAGATGTCCTTTTCATTATAGGGGACTGGAATACAAAAGTAGGAAGTCAAGAAACACCTGAAGTAACAGGCAAATTTGGCCTTGGAATACGGAATGAAGCAGGACAAAGACTAATAGAGTTTTGCCAAGAAAATGCACTGATCATAGCAAACACCCTCTTCCAACAACACAAGAGAAGACTCTACACATGGACATCACCAGATGGTCAACACCGAAATCAGATTGATTATATTCTTTGCAGCCAAAGATGGAGAAGCTCTATACAGTCAACAAAAAGAAGACCAGGAACTGACTGTGGCTCATATCATGAACTCCTTATTACCAAATTCAGACTGAAATTGAAGAAAGTAGGGAAAACCACTAGACCATTCAGGTATGACCTAAATCAAATCCCTTATGATTATACAGTAGAAATGAGAAATAGATTTAAGGGACTAGATCTGATAGATACGGTGCCTGATGAACTATGGAATGAGGTTTGTGACACTGTACAGGAGACAGGGATCAAGAGCATCCCCATGGAAAAGAAATGCAAAAAAGCAAAATGGCTGTCTGAGGAGGCCTTACAAATAGCTGTGAAAAGAAGAGAAGTGAAAAGCAAAGGAGAAAAGGAAAGATATAAGCATCTGAATGCAGAGTTCCAAAGAATAGCAAGAAGAGATAAGAAAGCCTTCTTTAGCAACCAATGCAAAGAAATAGAGGAAAACAACAGAATGGGAAAGACTAGAGATCTCTTCAAGAAAATTAGAGATACCAAGGGAACATTTCATGCACAGATGGGCTCAATAAAGGACAGAAATGGTATGGACCTAACAGAAGCAGTAGATATTAAAGAGGTGGCAGGAATACACAGAACTGTACAAAAAAGATCTTCACGACCCAGATAATCACGATGGTGTCATCACTGACCTAGAGCCAGACATCCTGGAATGTGAAGTCAAGTGGGCCTTAGAAAGCATCACTACGAACAAAGCTAGTGGAGGTGATGGAATTCCAGTTGAGCTATTTCAAATCCTGAAAGATGATGCTGTGAAAGTGCTGTCCTCAGTATGTCAGCAAGTTTGGAAAACTCAGCAGTGGCCACAGGACTGGAAAAGGTCAGTTTTCATTCCAATCCCAAAGATGGGCAAGGCCAAAGAATGCTCAAACTACCGCACAACTGCAGTCATTTCACATGCTAGTAAAGTAATGCTCAAAATCTCCAAGCCAGGCTTCAGCAATATGTGAACCGTGAACTTCCTGATGTTCAAGCTGGTTTTAGATAAGGCAGAGGAACCAGAGACCAAATTGCCAACATCCGCTGGATCATGGCAAAAGCAAGAGAGTTCCAGAAAAACATCCATTTCTGCTTTACTGATTATGCCAAAGCCTTTGACTGTGTGGATCACAATAAACTGTGGAAAATTCTGAAAGAGATGGGAATACCAGACCACCTGACCTGCCTCTTGAGAAACCTGTATGCAGGTCAGGAAGCAACAGTTAGAACTGGACATCGAACAACAGACTGGTTCCAAACAGGAAAAGGAGTATGTCAAGGCTGTATATTGTCACCCTGCTTATTTAACTTATATGCAGAGTACATCATGAGAAACACTGGGCTGGAAGAAGCACGGGCTGGAATCAGGATTGCCAGGAGAAATATCAATAACCTCAGATATGCAGATGACACCACCCTTATGGCAGATAGTGAAGAGGAACTAAAAAGCCTCTTGAGGAAAGTGAAAGTGGAAAGTGAAAAAGTTGGCTTAAAGCTCAACATTCAGAAAACGAAGATCATGGCATCCGGTCCCACCACTTCATGGGAAATAGATGGGGAAACAGTGGAAACAATGTCAGACTTTATTTTTCTGGGCTCCAAAATCACTGCAGATAGTGACTGCAGCCATGAAATTAAAAGACGCTTCCTCCTTGGAAGCAAAGTTATGACCAACCTAGATAGCATATTGAAAAGCAGAGACATTACTTTGCCAACAAAGGTCCGTCTAGTCAAGGCTATGGTTTTTCCTGTGGTCATGTATGGATGTGAGAGTTGGACTGTGAAGAAGGCTGAGCACTGAAGAATTGATGCTTTTGAACTGTGGTGTTGGAGAAGACTCTTGAGAGTCCCTTGGATTGCAAGGAGATGCAACCAGTCCATTCTGAAGGAGGTCAGCCCTGGGATTTCTTTGGAAGGAATGATGCTAAAGCTGAAACTCCAGTACTTTGGCCACCTCATTCATGCAAAGAGTTGACTCATTGGAAAAGACTCTGATGCTGGGAGGGATTAGGGGCAGGAGGAGAAGAGGATGACATAGGATGAGATGGCTGGATGGCATCACTGACTACATGGACGTGAGTCTGAGTGAACTCCGGGAGTTGGTGATGGACAGGGAGGCCTGGCGTGCTGCGATTCATGGGGTCGCAAAGAGTTGGACAGAACTGAGCAACTGAACTAAACTGACTGACTGACTGATAAAAGTTAGGAATTTTTAGAGACACTATAGCTAGAAGCCTTCTTAAGAGACAGTGAGCTCAGGATGTTAGAGGCAAACTGGATTTAGGAAGATAAGTAGTAAACTGAGGAATATAGCATGAGTTACAATGTAATCACAAGTTAACTATGGGACACATTAGAAGAGGTAGATAATAGATGATAAGGCTGATTCTGAGAGAACCATTGAAGCAGGAACTCTGTTTGAAAAGCAACAGTGATTTATGGAGATAATAAATCTGGGAGAGGAGGAACTGAAAATGTCAAACCTCTGGCCTAATGTTTTTTGTAAAATTATAAAAGAGAATCTTAAACTTGAAATAAACAGGCAGTCCATAGAAAACTGAGAGGCTGTCTCATTGGCCGACACCGTCCATCTCTTCAGGTTGAATCCCTAGTTGCTGGAGTTGGACTCCGGCACATCTCTGTTACTCCACCTCTGCTCAGGGAAGTCTGAACAAGAACACATAGGAATCAACCAGATGAAAACAGGGTAACTGAAGAAGACAAAGAGTGAATAAAATAACAGCATCCCAAAACCTCACTCCTAAGACCCAAAATAAAAGGCCTAGTCTACATAACTATTTTCTATAAAAACTTCAAAACACAAGAAATAGAGAAGCTTAAAGTGGCTTCTAGTTTCTTCCACTTTCTTCCAGTTTCAAAACCAGGGCACACAATTTCTGCTAAACATGTATACACCAACAAGACTCCCAGAGCTCACACAACTTACTTAAAGAATCTACAAAAAAAAAGAGTCCTATTTTCATTCTTCCACGCAAATTCTTGCTCAACAGTAAGACAAATCTGTTTATCATAACAACAAAAAAGGGTTAAAACTTCACACGAAATATATTCCATCACAGGTCCTCTGCCCATCAACACTCAAGCCCAGAGCACAAGTCGAAGGCCCTAAGGGCTGGGGAAACAGCATCCAATCTAAGGCAAGTCAGTCTCTATTTTGCCCCTGAACACTGCCCAGCAATCAGTCCTGTTGATGGGAATCCAACTCATTACTTCTTATAAGTTTTGTGACCCTAAGAAAGTTGAAAATCACATTTTCTAAAGACAAATGATCACACATTTAAGTAGAAATTTTTCTCTCTCATGATTGACGACGTCTGCAGCTCACAAAGGTGACAACTGACAAATCACATTATGCTCTGGAAGAGACTTGGGGGCCTTATAAGGATTTATAAGATATGATGTGGTTTTTCCACAGCTTTATTCATTCAAATCCTCTTCATCCAAAATAAAGCTGTCCCTACAGCTCTTAAAAATTACAACCTAGTCAATACCACTGTTGGCAAACTCAGCAAAAGCTCTGAAATCAAATATTAGGCCCCTCACTCTAACACAAGAGAAGGCAGAGGGCAAATGCAGGGAGAGATAAAACATGGAAAGAGACGATGGGAACAGAACAAAAGGAGTAAATGAAGAAGTACTGAAGACTTACAAGCTAAAATTAGACTCAATTTTATTAATGAAAAGAGGATGGCATAATTTTGTTAGAATCTGAATATAATTTGCCAACTGCTGACAAGAAGAATCAATCAGCAGCTCCAGAGAATTCTAAATTAAAAATAATCAGTCACCATACTCATGAAATATAATAAAGCCCACTGATGGATTAAAAGACTAAATGCCCCAAAAATGATATGGGTAATGTCTAGTCACACAAACATGGGAGCAGTGAAAGATCTCAAAATCATAATAGACCATGAGTTTAATCAATCAGTATTAATAAACTAAAAGAAACTTCATGTGTTTCAAAGCAACAGCTTGATGGTGGTACAGAAGAACTGTACTATAATCTGTAATGCTGATTAAATACTGGAACAGATTATCATGACAGGCTGTGAAACTGTCTTTGTTAGAGACTTTAAAACGGGATATAATATAAGAAATTCCCTGGCAGTCCAGTGATTAGGACTCAGTGCCCTCACTGGAGAGGGTCAGGGTTCAATCCCTGGTAAGGGAAGAAAGATCCCACAAGCCATACAGTGTGGCAGAAAAAGAAAAAAGCATAGAACAGTTTAGACGTGGGCCTCTCCAGAGTCAGGAGACATGGAAAGGGCCCCTCCAAGCATGCAAATAACCTTCCCCACCGGGGGAATCCTACAGCACTCGTCACTGAATAACTCAAATATCTGCAATCATGGGGATGGGAGTCCCATGTCAGAAGAACCACCTCACCCTTCCTCTACTATCCCTCCTAATGAAGGGAAGGAAAAGGAACACTCATTTTACAGGAGTTAAGTTAATGGAAGTCTCCAGAAAAGTAAAAAGTGAAAAAGAAAGTGAAAGTGAAGTCGCTCAGTCTTGTCCAACTCTTTTCGACCCCATGGACTGTAACGTACCACACTCCTCCGTCCATGGGATTTTCCAGGCAAGAGTATGGGAGTGGGTTGCCATTTCCTTCTCCAGGGGATCTTCCCAACCCAGGAATCAAACCCAGGTCTCCCACATTGTAGGCAGACACTTTACGGTCTGAGCCAGCAGGGAAGGACCCAGAAAAGTAAAGGAGTAGCAAATTTATGAAGATTGTTTAAGTAGTAACCACCCATGACCAACAAAGAGATACTGAATTGGTGACACTCTTGAGGCTAAACTGAGAAGATCTATGGAAATCTGGCATTTTAAAGTAAACCAGCAGTAGGCACTGTCTTAAGAGAAGCCACACGAGCAGGCAGCTGGCCTCTATGTGGCCTCAGAGGAGGCGGTGCACACTGGGGGGCCTGGAAGCAGAGCCAGCTGTGCACATCATCGCAACTGCTGGGAGAGAGGGAGCCCAGGATCCAATGGGTCTTCAGAAGCAGACAGAAGCCCACACTTCACGACGTTTGTCTCTTCCTTTAAGCATCTGTTTTCTCCTCAGTCTCCAACATTCCCTAGGAATTATCAGGCTGCTCTAAGAGGGTTAGCTCGTGTAAATGCGGCTCAGCTGGCGGTCAAAGGGAAGCAGTAACCTGAGGGACAGAAAGGTGACCTCGCCAGGACAGCAAGGAGGAGGAAGGACAGGCAGAGCCCAGAGTCTCTTGAATGGCCTTCTTCCACGAGCCCTGTGTGAACCTCAGCAAATCCTGGGGTCGAACAGAAATCCATTCTCCTCCCAGTGGGGCCTCTCACCGAAAACACTGGAAAAGAGAATGCGGTCATTTGCATCTTAAGTCACTCTGTCCCCTGGTCTGGTTTGCAGACTTCAGTGTGCATGAGAATCACCTCAGGCTCATTCCAAGAGAGCTCAACTCAGTAAGTCAGAGCAGAGACCCAGGAATCTGACATATTAAAGGGCACACCACACTCTCAGAAGCTCGAGCTGTAGAGAAAAATATTTAAATGGCAGAAAGCAGGCAACAGAAAAATTAAATCAAGGGTTTAAAAGAAGCATTTGCCTCAATTAATCTGTTAACAAATTAAATTTGATTGTACTGTATTGATGGACAACCTTCATGTTACTCCAGAAATGCAGGTGTTTGCTTGGTTTTCAACTCTGATAACTCATAGGAACAGCATAACTTGACAGTTACTGCTGTTACAGAAAGAGCTAAGGGTTCAGGGCAAATTCTTACAAACAAATTCGTTTACCTTCATTCAAGCACGCTGCTTTCAATGATAGAGGCTGCCCCCTTGTGGCTGGAGATATTTTAATGAAGTGCTATAAAACCAAACCATACAGATGACAACGTACAGTAAGCATTTACAACATGAAGGCACTGTACTACATGCTTTACATTATGTGCTTTACATGTATTAAGCCAACAACCCTACAAGGCAGGTTTGACATCCCCATTTTACCATGGGAGCTTCCCCGGGGGCTCAGCTGGTAAAGAATCTGTCTGCAATGCAGGAGACCTGGGTTCCATCTCTGGCTCAGGAAGACCCCCTGGAGGCGGGCATGGCAACCCACTCCAGTATTCTTGCCTGGAGAATCCCCATGGACAGAGGAGCCTGGTGGGCTATAGTCCATGGGGTCACAAAGAGGTGGACTCGACTAAGCAACTAAGCACAGCACAGAGAAGTGAAGTTACCTGCCCGCATAACTATTAAGGGGAAAAAGCAGGATTCAAACCCAAGTCTCTCTAGACATGCCACAAAACAAGCCCACTCAGGCATTAGGGGAAAAATTAAACATTTATTTCCATATCATAAAACATAAAGTAATTTGCTATAAACTGCAAACAAAATAAAATGTGAAAATAAATGGTTCCAACCACCTGCTTTGAATGTCTTGTATAATTTAACTGTTAGCTTCTTAAAAGACACTGGTCTGACATATTTATTCAATGACTAAAAACTTCTGACTGTTTCTATTTAAGGTTATATACATAATCACTAGTTGAGGTAAAGGAAGGATCCCCAAAGTTGCCAACATTAAGTGCCCTGTTTCCTTCAGTGTAAAATGATAGCTTAACTTTTTAACTAGAAAAGAGTCCCAGTCTTTCAACACAACTTAAAATAAAAATAAAGATTTACAAACATTTTTTGTGCTACCATGTAGCACTGGGGGTCTGCAGTCTGATAGCAAATATTTTAGGCTTTGAAGCCCACATGATCTCAGTATTCAAACTCTGCCACCAGAAGGTTCTGTCCCAGGAAAACTTTATTTACAAAAATATTATTTGCTCTATATAGCCCCATAGTGTGCCAACTCCTGATTCAACAGGTGCTTAATGGTAGAAAAACTTAGGAAAAGCTGTAGTTTTTCTAGAATGTAAGCAAATTTCATTCATGAAAGCAACTGCATAATCTGTTGCCCATAATGTAATACGCTTTTCTCATTTCTCATATTTCCAAGTTCACTTACTCCAAGAGAAGATGAATAGACAAAAAAGAAATCCCAAATGCCAGTATTCCATTCATCTTTTTTACTTTACAAAGGCTAAGTTGGTGATAACATAGTACTTGGAATAGACCACATCCATATTAAGGGAGAAAATAATGTTTTAATATCTTACAGTTCCTACAGTAAAACCAGACGCTACGGTAAACCATGTCTACAAAAACGCTTCAGTCTTGCTGCATTACAGCCACAACTACTCATTCAATTCTCTATTTCAGATCCAAAATAGACACAGAAATAAAAACCTACAGACACGTGCATATATTTTAAAATCCTGACTTAGAAGAACGTGCCCATGTTATGCTTGGAAGGAGAGCTGAGAGGAGCACATTCATTCATCACAGCCATGCTGGGCCACAGGAGCAGCAGACACTCAGCAGCTTTTACATGAAAATGTCACTAGGTGCCTGGGAATCAAATACCAGGCTTCACTCTCATAGCAGCTGAAGTTGTCTTTTCCAGAACATCACCAGTCGAGTCACTCACGACTGAAACCGGCAGAGCAATTTACCCTGAGTGCTCACAGGCATCATGTAGTGAAGGATGGTCTGGCCCCACGGACACCTCTCTGAGCGCGACCCTGGCGCTGCAGGTCACGAAGACCTGAGCACAGTCACTGGCCAGTTTCCACATGGACACGTTAGAGAAGGGGGCTGGGGCAAGGAGGAGAAGCACCCAACCCAGAGGACAGGCAGGGGAAGGGGCCGAAGGAGGGGAGCCACGTGTGTCCACGTCTACGTGTGCGAGTGTTTGCATGTGGTGATGCATGTGTGCGCCCAGGAGCATTCACTCTGAAACCTGGCCCTAACACTTCTGTCCACAAAATCCACAACAGTGTGAATACTTTGTGAGAAAGCAGTCTGATTTGAAACAGTTTATCTTCAAAACATGCAAAAGCTTTTCTGTTTTGGTTCTGCAACCAGTCTCACTAAAGCTAGGATATGCTTATTTGAAGAAAATGCCTGAAGTTAATAGAGGATACGTTTTAAAATTACTTATTATGCAAATAATCTTCAAAACCTACATTATGGGATTTAATTACACGTATTACACCTTTAGTCTAACTTGTTTCTTTCAATATGAGGTTTTCAAGATACCAGAAACTCATGTGAGAAGCTGACAGTTCACATAAAGTTGCTTTCTTTTTTCTACTACTTATTTACAGATTCAGACTTCAATCCAGTGTCTTTAGGACTCCAGTGTTTCTCAGCTACTTACCAACTAACCCACAGAGTACATGAGCAAATGGGGAAAGGGACAGAACCCTTCATGAACAATAGACTTTAAGAGTCTCCAAAGAGATGGATTTCTCCTTCAAGCACTGCCTTGTCCTGCCAGGACACACAGCACAGCACCAAGGACAGACCCCAGGTGCAGAGCTCAGTTCAGAGGACTACTTCACTGAGGCTGGACTAACAACTCTCCACCTCTAGAGCACCCCACACCCTCTGATGCCAACTGACCCCATACCCATCCTCAAGGTCAACTTCCTGGCCCTGACTCCAGGACTGCAATGCTCTACATCTGAACTAAAATCAGAAACAACTACTTCATCAAAGTGGAGAATTCTTGCCTGGAGAATTCCATGGACAGAGGAGCCTGGTGGGCTACAGTCCATGGAGTCACAAAGAGTCAGACATGACTGAGAGACTAACACACACACACACACACACACACATTTCATCAAAGAGGACAGAGGGATGCAAGCAACTAAAAAGATGCTGAATGTCATTAGCCATTAGGGAAAGGCAGATTAAAGCCATGATGAGATACCAGCACACACCTAGCAGAATGGGAATGATAAGAATACTGCCAATACCAAGTGCTGCTAAGAATGCAGAGCGGCTATACTGTTGCACATCACCAGCAGAATTGCAAAATGGTTCAACATTAAACAATATACTTACTACATGACCCAAGAACCTTACTCCTACGAGTTTACCCTAGAGAAATAAACATGTACATTTGCACAAAAACCTGTACATGAGTATTCAGAGCAGCTCTATTCAGAAAGGCCAAAACGTAGAAACACCCCAAATGTCCTTGAACAAAAGAATGGATAAACAAGCTGAGGGACATCCACACAATGGAATTCCATTCAGCAATTAAAGGAAAGAACTGCTGATACACTGGTAGATGCAGAATTAGACTGAATTTTTTTAAATCTTTAAAGGTTACAGACTATGCATGTATTAGTTTGCCAGGGCTGCCATAACAAAACACCGCAGACTGAGTGCCTTAAACAACAGGAAACAGTTTTCGTACAGTTCTGGAGACTAAAGGTTCAAGATCAAGGTGCTCTTCCGAGGCCTCTCCTGGCCGCCTTCCCTCTGTCTTCACACGGTCTGTTCTCTGTGGATACACCGCTGGTGTGTCTCTGTGTGCCCAAATTTCCTCTGCTTATAAGGACACCAGTCAGACTGGATTAGGGCCCACCCAAACAGTTTCTCATTTTAATTCAATCAACTCTTTTAACAGCCTTGTAGCTCAAACAGTTAGGAATCTGCTTGCAATGCAGGAGCCCAAGGTTCAATCCCTGGGTCGGGAAGATCCTCCAGAGAAGGGAATGCCAATCTACTCCAGTATCTTGCCTGGAGACTTCCATGGACAGAGAAGCCTGGTGGGCTACAGTCCCTGGGGTCACAAAGAGTCGGACACAATTGAGTGACTTCACTTTGACTTCGTCCCCAAAGACAGTCACACCCCAAGGTACTGAGTGCTAGGATTTCAACACATGAATTTTGGGGAGACACAATAAAGCCTATAATGGTATGGCTCCATTTATATATCATTCCCAATATGACAAACTATAGTGATGGAGAACAGATTAGTGGGTGCCAGGGGTGGAGAGAAGGCATTACTATGAAGAAGAGAATGGTGATGGAAAAGTTCTGTATCTCAAGTGTGGTGGTTACAAGTCTCAATGCATGTGATAAAACTTCACAGAAAACACACACAAAGAGTACATGTAAAAAGCAGTGAAATCTGAAAAAAAGGTCTGGAGTTTAGTTAGTAACAAGGTAGTGTTGTGGTTAGGTCAGGTGTTATCTTTGGGGAAAGTTAAGCGAGGAGTAGAGTAGAAACTCTCTGAACTATTTTTTCAACTTTTATGTGAGTCTAAAATCATCTCTAGGGCTTCTCTGGTAGCTCAACGGTAAAGAATCCACCTGCCAACAGGAGGAGACATGGTTTCAATCCCTGATCCTGGAGGATCAACATGCCGCAGAGCAGCTAAGTCCATGCTCTGCAACAATTAAGCCAGTGCTCTAGAACCTCGGAGTGACAAAACTGAGTCTATGGGCCACAACTACCGAACCACTAGAGGCCTAGAGTCTGTGCTCTGCAACAAGGTGGGGGGCCACTGCAGTGAGAAGCCCTCACACAGAAACTACAAAGTTGCCCCAACTTGCCACAACTAGAGAAAAGCCCAAGTAGCAACCAAGACCCAGCAGGGCCAAAAATAAGTAATTTTAAAAATTAAAATCATTTCTTTAAAAAATGTTTAAAATAATACACATTCATAGCTCCTGGACGCTCCAGGGAAGCCTGAAGAAGCATGCTGAGTGGCTGTGCTGCCCAGCTCATGCCCACCCTCCACACCTGCCAAAGAAACAGCTGGGGCATCAGGCCGCCCCCACCCAAAACATGCATGTCCCCCCACAGTCGTGCGGGTGTGCTGCCAGAGCCAAGAAAACCCAGACATGGACCTTGAGCAGAAGTAACGAGAATCAAGGTTTCAGGCAAAAATCAACAGTGATGTCATTCTTTCTTTCTTCAAAATACCTTTACATAGGGATTTGATTAATATACCTTGAAATACACTGTCCAGGATCTCAAGAGCAATTTCACACCAATTTCTATTTGTTAATTTTATCCTCCCTAGATTTAATTTTAGAAACAATGAAGCAAGGTAAAGAGGAAAAGTAAACAACTTAACGTATTGGTACTGATTCATATTCCGTTACCAGAGAGTAACTGATTATATTTCAGCAATATGATAATGACAGGTTTAACACATCTATTGTGTGTATAATTTTTTAAGAAAATCAGAGTATAAATAATCTTTTATTCAAAAAATATATATCAACTCCACCTGTCTAAAATTAAACCACATAGTTAGTAAGTGGCTTTTTTGTAAAGTCAGTTTGTAGTTTAGTTTCTCTACTGTCTAGATGTAGCCACAGGATTCCTAAAGTCCCCTTAGGAAATAATCGCTGAGTTTTCTATACAAATTTAAATTAATTGAAACAGCTTGAAATTTGAAGTTAATGTGCAAAGTTTCATTTATAAGAACAAGGCTCCAATTTACAGTATTCTTATTTTAAGAAAAAGCAGCATTATAACATGCAAACCATATGTAAAAGATTCAGGAATTCTGATTTCTGATCTTACAATTTTCTACTATCTGAGTAAGTAATCCTAACAACTCGTAATTCATCATCCCTAATGAATTCATATAATACAGCTTAATTTCATTTATAAATAAACCATAAACCCAAAAAAGATATGAATGCAACACAGACAGACAACACTGATAAAAATTCAGTAAGGCTGAAAATTGAATGACACAGTTAAATTACAACTGCAGAAAAGTTTTTGGTTTAAAACAATCTGACACATCCATTCCCCAAATCATTTTGAATAGTTATGAAATGTGTAAAATAAGAAAACATGTAACAAAACTAAGACTGAAAGAATCTGAGAGGAACAAGACAAACTACTGCATTGTTTAAGCCAATCTATGCCAGGGGATAGAGAAGTACAGAAGTCCATCTCATTTTCTAGACAATTCAGTTCTAACCCAGGAGAAGGGAACTATTTTCAGATAGACAGAGCATGGCTGGGCCACAATTTCAGGTTTTCCAGCTTATTCTAGGTCACAAACACAATGCAGAGAGCCACTGTTTTTTAATATTTTAGGAATGAAATGACAAAGAATTCTACTACAGTCTTTAGCTTAACAAAGATCTGGCAATTTTTTTCAAGAATCTTTCAGTACCACATTTCTAAAAATTTTACACATTTCTAAGTTAGCCAAGGACAAACCTTGGGTACAAGAACAAAATCAAATCTATATTAGAATGCATTAATCCATTCACTTACTGGTGGGCATTTGGGTTGTTTCTAGTTTGGAGATATTATGTATAAAACTGCTATGAATATTAATGAACAAGACTATGTATAGATATGGTTTGCTTTCTTTGGGGTAAATATCTCGGAGTGAGACTGCAGCATCCTACAGTAAATACATGCTTAATTTTATAAGAAACTGCCAAGTTACTTTGCAAAGTAGTGGCACCATTCTACACCCCCAGCAGAAAAGCATGAGAATACAATTTGGTCACCAACACTTGTTGTGAATGGTTGTTTAATTTTAGCCATTCTAGAGGGTATGTAGTTACATCCCAGTTTGACTTTAATTTCCATTTCCTTGGATGACACATGATACTGAGGATCTTTTTCACATATTTATAAGCCATTAATACATATAGAACTCTGTAAAATGCCTGTTCGAATTTTTCCCCATTTCAAGATACTCACATAATGGAATAATACTCCGCAATAAAGAGGAATAAAATACAATAAATGATGAACCCAGATGAACTCATCGTTACCCAGACTATTAACAACATCTAGCTTCTGAGAATTATCTAGTCTTTAAAGAAACCATTAAACTTATGTTGACCAAATGGTTCACATGTATGAAAGAGATTTCCAGTGTTTGAGTCAAATGCCTAATGTTATTATAAATTAGACCACACTATGAACAATAAAAATAATCCCATAAAATATTGTGTTTAGAATCCAAATCAAATGTACAAATATTATTTGTTCAAAAAGCAAAGGAAATAACAATATAATTTAACTGTACAACCAGGGACTTCCCTGGTGGTCCATGTTCCCAACTCTGATGTCCTGGGTTTGATACTTGGTGGAGGAACTAGATTCCACATGCTGCAACTAAAGACCCAGCGTTTCACAAATAAGATCCAGTGCAGCTATATTTTTAAAAAATACACAATCAGACCAAAAATACTAAACACAGTACTTATTTTATGTGAGAAAAGTTTGAGAAGTCAAAGCTATTCTTAAGTATAAGATAGTTACCCACCTAACCAAGAAAAAAAAAGTTTTATATGTAAGTCTGTTCGTTCATTCATTCATTATTCTTCTACCTTACACTTGAGGGAACACAATTCAAGAGTTTTTTAAGTTATCTGAATAGCATTTATTTGCATATGCATAAAGTATCTAAAGAGACTCTTTAATAATTAATAATGTATTCTAGTTGTCTCAAATTATACACTATCTGCATCAAGATTAATAATAACTTCTTCATAAAGACTGCTGATGAAATGGTATTTTAGCATCAGGTGCAATAACTTATGTGAGAAATGCACTTTCCAATCTCTTCCAACTTGAAGTATCCAATGTGACAGTCTTTTGAATGTACTGTTCTGCATAAGTAAGATCCCCTTAAATTACTGGCCAGAATTACTGTGTAAGCAGTTCTTTGATTTAGTGGCAATTTAATCTCCTTATTATAAAAGTTTCCCAAATGTGATAGTCTTTTAATGAAGCTACTGCAAAGATCTCTACCCTTGATCTGCTGTTTATCAATTACTTTACAATTTCAAATACCTTTATTTTAGCACTTTCTCAGGTTATCTTCTGGAGTCTGGTAACTGCTCCTATATTTTGCATCTGTTCTCATCTAACTGAATATTTAAAATCTGGTTGTTTTTCTTTGGCCAGACTTTCAATTAGGTTTAATCTCTCCTTTGATGCCAACTTAAAAAATCTTTTACTACCCTTACATTAATAAAGTACATTACTTCAAGCACTATAAGATGTGGTTGTGACAAACAAGTATTTATTAAAAATTTGTCTTGGTCTTTTAATTAAACCCCAGAGAGCTAACCTGACTAAACAGGCAGCAAAAGAATCTCTTAATTTCTGGGAGTATCTGATGTTTAAATTAAATCCACATTTTGTTTTTTTGTTTTTCTTATAATTCACTGAAGTAAATGCACTTTTTTACAATCCATGCTGGCTAAAACACACCCATCTCTACTTCTGTACCCATCCACTCACAGCTGGCCTCATATACAAAGATTCCTGGTCAGTCCAAAGTCAAAATGCAAGAATGCCACTCCTAAGAAATAAGGTATTAAAAAGAAAATACTCAGAACATAGAATGAACATATCCTGATGGGGCTTCAGTCAAGCCAAAACCTTGTGGGATACAAGCGCCCCCATGTGCACCCACAGGCACGCCTGCAGCACACAGAGACCCAGGCACACACAAGGAGGACCTCCCAACAGAGCCAAAAGGTCTAAGTGCACCCTCAGACAGACTCACCAAGCTCCTGCACCGCTGGGATGACTGGCCACTAATCTGCCACCGTCAGCAGAGCTCTAGGAGCTCCTCCACGACAGCCCTGGACCTTCAGCACTAAGCTACTCATTCCAGCAACGCAGAGCCTCTGATGGCTGTGCATGGACCCAGTTTAGTTTGCTTCTTCATCACCTCAAAAGGATTTGACAGAGACCACCTTAGGCCCTGCACCTTCACCTTAAACCCTACGGTGCAGTGACTGTGGACCTCTTACCAGACCCAACTCTGTGGCCCTCAGGCTTCCCAACTGTGCCACAACCTTACCCACCACGTTCATTTTATTCCAAATTCCAAGGTTCCTACCCTCAACCCCACTCAGGGAAACAGGGTTTAACTGTCAGGAAGCATTTAACAGGAGGCTTCCTGTGTGCTGTTTTGGATCTGTCAGGAATCCTCCGTTCCTTATTAATTCCTGAATATTCAGGAATTAAGAGGAGATGCAAGCCTCTCCCGGGGCTGAGGGATCCAGGCAATTCCTTCCTTAGTTTTTCAATACAGTGATAAGTACCCTCTTCCTTCTTGTGAACCATAAGGTAAAAGTGATTATTTACAACCCTCTCTCTTTCATATGGATGACCTCATGTAAGTTTTGATTTTATCTCTGCTGAAAATAGCTGCCTTGTAAGACAGTATAAATACTCACACAATGTTGAATAAAACACCTTTGCTCCATCAGAGCTCTGGTCCCCGTGTCTTTCTTTCTCTTTCTTTCTCTCTCTCTCAGGCTATTTCTTTGGAGTGCAGAGGGCCTCTGAGTTCACTTTCCTGCCTGGGCTTCTCAGACTGTCTCGAGAAGGCACTCTGCACCTCCACCCCATCAAGAAGGCACCTGAGGCCTCCGTAAACAGAGCACGCCCTGTGCCAGGGGCTTTATTGGCTTTCTGCGTAAACCAAGGAATATCAGTCTCCTTCTCTCCTTTACTTTCTTATCGGTCAACTCTGGACCACCAGGTTCCAGTTCATTAAAGGACCTCAACATTAACGTAACGTTTGTGTTGTCTCACACGTGGCCTTGGGTTCTTTTAAATCTCTTCCACATTAACCGTCAACATACTGATCCTGGTTAATTTTACATACTATCAACTGCAACATTTCTGGCCTAAAATGAAGTTTACCCACATGCTTATTTGGATAATGATGAAATAGGTGAAAGTACATAAAAATCTATTAAAATATGCTCCTAAACCTAGAACTTCTCAGAAAAAAAAAAAATATATATATATATATATATGTTTATATATGTGTGTATACAGTGCACACACACATATATAAAATAAATTTTCAGCAGAATCCCTTAATACCTTGGTACAATGCTAAGGAAGAAATGAAAATAAGCTTTCTGATAGGCTAACAAGTCAACTTCATAATGAACAAAGGCAAAGGACACAAGGCTTTTACTGCATTGCTAAATTACTATCTTCCTACACTAACCTTGTATGTACACATTATAAAAATCATCCATTTGTGTTACAAGCAGTGACTCTGGGTTGACACTCTAAATAGGACCTGAAGTGAATCCCAAGTGACAAGTTCCTCATTAATCATCATTTTGAAACAGTCCATGTTTCAACATGGTCCTTTAACTCATTGTTTTAAAATTTCAAGTAAATGAAGCATCCCAAAGATTCATCAGCAAGAAACTGTTTTTCCAGCCCTTTTTAGCGCTGAGCATGACATGCTTGCCAATTTACTCTGAAAGGTCACACTGTAAACAGAGCTCTGCTGCACCTAGGGAAAAACCTGTTTAGCATAAGATGCTCTCATTTGTAGATCAGCAATACACTATGGGGAAATCCCATCAAGAAGAAATGTAGGGGGAAGGGGGGGAAGAAAAAAAAAAAAAAGAAGAAATGTAAATAGTATTATTGCCATCAAATTCTGACATGTGACTTCTAATAAAATTTGGTGGGGTTTTTGGTACAGCAACTTGGTCTCGAAGTGAAATTCTAAGCTTCAGTAGTTAGCCTGCTCAATACAGATAATGACAAAAAACATTTTTAAATATTTAATTTTTAGACTATATGAATTATAAACCTGTTGACATAGTTTATTAAAACAAATGACGAATATCGGGCTAGGAATTCAAACTCCCTGACAGACTTCCATTCTGCAGCAGATGCCACCCGGTGCAAGGCAGCCTCTGGGGGCCTCGTCTTCCTCCATCATGGGGACAGGGCAGGAGGAACTCCAGCACCGTGTGTGCTGCCAGGAATCAGGTCCTAAGCAAAACCAAAAACTAAAAAGACACTTGAAACTTTCATTTACATAAAGGAATAATTTATAGGAGGGTTTAGATTCTGAACTAGACAACCACTGAAGAACCCTTAAAGTTCTATGATATGTAGTAATATTCAGATCATCTTCCACAAACCAAGACTGGACGGCAATTCATTTTAAAACACACTGCACAAAAATGACAGAACACATAAACAAATCTTCATCTTAAGAAACGTTTTGAATTTAATGTCTTCTCACAACTTGAATCAAAAAATAGGACCCTATAAATTTAAACTGCATGTCTGATGAGATACCCATAGCTCAAATCACAATGCAAGACATACGTTTAACACTGGGACAAGTCAAGATCCAGTCTCGTTGATAATAAACCTTTGTAAATGAAGGCTGACATCTTGGAACCTTTCATCTTGCTCTAGTACCTCATATCTATTTTAAATGATTATTTTGAAGTCAGAATTCAAGGAGCATACACTTTCATTTTCAGCAGATAATTCTATCAGAATATCAAACATAAACAGATAGCTCTTTAAAATAGAGAAAATGAAAATATAAAAAGACAGCACTTCAAAATACAGAGAAAAATGAAAACCTTGAGTCACAGAGGCTCTAATCAAAAACAGTAGTCAAGCCTCTCATTCAGTAATAATGAAGTCATTGTTTATGAGGATGGGGGAAACTAGGATAAAAGGGAGAAAAGATATAAATCAAATAGCTATCACTGAATACTCTGGCAGAAATATACAATGAGGTCAAATTGTTAACGATAATCATTGTAATACAAATTAATATCTCACACTCACAATAAAAACACAAATGTCACAAACATTTAAGCTCTCTGACATTTGTTTACAGCTTACATAATAGTGTTCAATGAACACTAAAACTGAAACGCAAAATATTTTCCCAAGTTTTCCACACTAGAGCGCTGTTGCCTCATGAAAACAAAAGGATTTGATACCCTGGTGCAAGTATTGAGACGAACTTAACAACAAGCCTGATAAAAACTACTAAGGATATGGGTTGTTTCCTAGTTTCAGAATTTATTTTATGATTTAGATTCCAAATCTAACAAAATCTGACCAGAATCTTCACTTAACTTCTACTGTTCCAGATGCGATTTCAGCCTTTCACTCTGCTACTGTAGGTTTTGTTCTATTTTCCATGATTTTCTCCAAAGTCACAAAAACACCAACGGCCTCTCTCAGTCTCTATGCCCTCTGCAGGATGTGGCGCTGCCACCTGCTCCCGGGAACACTCTGCCCTCCTCAGCCTCTCCCTTCCACCTGCGCTCGCTCCCCCACAAGTATGAACGCCCACCGAGGCCTGCCCTCCACCCTTTTCTCCTCATTCCCTGTTGCTCTCATCCACCTTCAACAGAATCTTAAAATAACTGTCAGTTGAATAAATCACTTCTATTCCCCAAATGTTAGAACTGCATTTCCAATTACATGCCATATAGCTCCAAAAATGAATAATTCTACTGGAACCTTAAACATGTACAAAACTAAAACCACTGTTTCATACACTCAACAGTCAGACCAAGTATCACCACAGCTGTTTGCCATTTCTCTTCTAACTCATCCTCAAAGAACAATCTAAAACGAGTCCTGTAGGCTCAGGGGTCAGTCTCCAGCCACCCTCACTCCTACTCGACAGCAGGCACTGACGGCCGACCCCTCGTGCTCAGCTGCAGCCAGGTACACTGGGGGGACACTACGGCCCTCAGCAGAACACAGAAGAAGTTGACCCCGGCTAATCGGTAGAAAAGGGGTTTAAGAGGTTCCTGGGCATCTCACAGGACTGCTGGGAAGATAAATATGGTCAAAAGTAATCTTCCAGGGACAAGGTCCCAACCATGCTACAAAACAGGAGTAATTACAAAACGGCCATCACAGCAATTGACCTGGTGACACTGGGAAGCCCTGGCTGCAACCCACACCCTCCACTGACACAAGCGGAAGCTCTCTGCAGACTCTGCTCCCTTGGTTCTAACCGAGGTCTCATGGAAGGTGGATCTAATGGGTTAAGTCTAAGTCATATTCTTATGATCTGGCTAGAAAAGAGAATGAAAATGTGAGTACAACTCTCTATACTGGCAAAACTGACTCCTACACTAACAAGACTATATTTATGTTGGTAAAACTTGCCCAAACATAAAAAGGCTATTCAAAGGTTGAGCTTAAATATAAACACAAGTTGTACTGCACCCCACCTATCCTTCCTGCCCCTGCCTCCACACCTACTATGGGTCTGTCCAAGATCCCATCAGACTGCTGGTGAGCTCACTCCAATGTGCTGCTGGAAGGGGACCCACACTGCAATCCAGACCACTTGGCTGGAGCCCAAATACCTTGGCTGGGTCCTGCCAGTCACCAGGCCCAGAGAGACCACCCTTTGCTCTGGACCAACTCCCAAGCCCCAGCCACGGCTACTTCCCCTTCCATACAAAGAGACCACCCGAAACCACATCAATTTCAGCAGACCAGACAGCACTGGCAGTAACAGGACAGTTGTGTTGCTGTACCCCATGCACCTGGACACCAACATCAGTCTGCAGGAAGTCTGAGAGCTACACACCCTCTGGACATTTGTCTTTGATGGCAACTCCCCACACTCTCCCTGCCCATCCTCCTGGGTCAGCCCTTTGTCATCGACTGGCCGAGCTCAAGGGCACGTAGCTCACACCCTCACGCCTCCTCCTATCCACTCTGAGTTCTCAGAGCTTCTTACCTGAATACTGCACCTGTGTCCTAACAAATCCCCCCACAGCAAAGCCCACCTTGTGCCACCTCTACTATCACACACACAGGTAAATTCATGTCAAACACTTAACTCTTTGGAAAACTGGACACCTCAGAAGTAAAATGTGTGTACAAACACAGAAAGAACTGTGGAAAGCATGCTCCAGGACCATTCCTCTCGGTGCCCTCAGATGCAAGGAGCCTACACTGCGCCCCTGCCATCCTCATCACTTTCTCATGTGGGTGTGAGTAGGTGTGTAGGGAAAAAAGAAACCAAGTCTGGCAAGCAAATAACTAATCTCTACTCTAACTGACAAGGCAAAACTAAACTACAGAAAATACTTCCTAAGCTTCTCTTTACAGACTGTGGACAGAGGAGGCAATCATGAAATATTAATGAGTGAACAAGAACATAAAAGTATAGGAAACACAATTTTATCCCATTACTATTCCTAAGTTTATCCCTTATCCTCCCTCTAAATTCATACCTTATCTTTTCAATTTAGACCTAGACTTCTTATCTAAAACCCCCTTTTGACGAATAGAAACTTTCCCTACTTGAGTTTCCCCCCTAAAATTTCCCCTACATTTTTCCTAATGTAAATGTGGTCTTCTGCCCAGTTATTTTTCTCCAATCTTATGACTATGGCATCTGTATATGTCCATTTTTAAGTATTCTTAATTATAAATACCTCTGATTCTTTGGTGAAGGATTTTTTAGCATTTGTTTTGCACTACAATTTCCCTCACAGCTGCCTTGTAGCAACCTTCTGGCTATAAATATTCACCTACTTGCAAAAGGCTAAATTCCTGTTAAAATAATGACTTACAATTTTTGTGTTCAAACAGATTAGCAAGGCTCTAGATGTCTGCAAACATGTCAAAAGAAGTGCAAAAAGATGCATAGTTCCTTTTCTTTCTTTAACCAGTAAGAAGCGACTAAATAAATTAATAAATTTCACATTCATTGTGTAAATTCATTCATTGTGTAAATTTCACACAATTAATCTTTGTGTTAAAGATTAATCAGTGTTGCCTTCATATTCCTTAACAGTTAGAGATCCCTTTCCTTCTCCAAACCCACACAGCCGTTAAATGATGTTTTTATTATGCTATATTGATTGTTATCATGTGAACTAGAAGAGAAAACAAGGTACTCATATCAAGAATCCTATTTTACACAGTGAACAGACTTATGGTTGCCAAGGTGGGGAGGGAGGGATGAACTGGGAGTTCGGAATGAGCAGATGGAAACTATTCACAACAAGGTCCTATTGCTGTTATAGCACAGGGAACTATATTCAATATCCTATGATAAACCAAACTGGAAAAGAATATGAAAAAGAATGTATTTATATGTATATGTGTGTATATGAATGTATAGGATGTATATCTAAGAATGTACATATAATGTATATATATGAGTCACTTTGCTGTACAGCAGAAATTAATACAGCATACTAAATCAACTACACTTCAGAAAAATAAAAAAATCTTAAATACATTAAAAAGAAAAGAATTCTGTCCTAAACCACTTCTACTCCACATGTAGAAAGTACTTATGAAACTTGTTCACACATTGCATATATAATGCTGGACACTGCATAAGATGCCAGAAATATCAAACATATCAAAGTCCAGCAAGTTGTCTGATAATAAAGAATGTATTCAAAGAGCTTTGATAATTAAGAAGCAATATTACACCTGCTACTACATTCAGCTATTTGAAATTTGAGGTTTCTCTGCCAGGTTAGTGAGAAGTGACTTAACATTGGGATTATTTTGTAAGTATATACAACATCCTATAAATTAGTACTGTTTCAGTTAAATTCTGAAGAGAAACTAGATTCTAACAAAGACATTACTGGCAAGTTGTCCCCATAACTGTATTAACATAATTAACGCTCTCATCACCTAATTAACTTCAAAAATTTTTAGAAAGGTTTCTATTCTTTTTAATATTTTATTTCTCTTACAAATCTTACAAATCTCTCCAATTTTTCTTTTTAGTCATTCATTCAATAAACATTTATTGGATCTTTATAATATGCAAAGTTACAAACAACTTCACATAGATGAGAAAAGAAGAGAATTGAAGGACGAAGGAGGAAGTGAAAGACACCCATCTTAATGCAGAGCTCCAGATAACAGTAAAGGAGAGATAAGAAAGTCTTCTTAAATGAACAATGCAAAGAAATAGAGGAAAACAAGAGAATGGGAAAGACTATAGAGATCTCTTCAAGAAAGCTGGAGATACCAAGGGAACATTCACGCAAAGATGGGCATAATAAAGGACAGAAACGGTATGGACCTAACAGAAGCAGAAGATATTAAGAAGAGGTGGCAAGAATACACAGAACTATACAAAAAAATGCCTTAATACCCAGATAACCACAATGGTGTGGAGACTCACCTACAGCCAGACATCCCAGAGTGTGAAGTCAGGTGGGCCTTAGAAAGCATTACTACGAACAAAGGTAGTATAGGTAATGGAATTTGAGCTAAGCTATCTAAAAATTCTAAAAGACAATGATGTTAAAATGCTACATTCAATATGCCAGAAAATTTGGAAAACTCAGCAGTGGTCACAGGAATGGAAAAGGTCAGTTTTCATTCCAACTCCCAAAATGACCAATGTCAAGGAATGTTCAAACTACCATACAATTGCACGCATTTCACACGTGAGCAAGGTAATGCTCAAAATCCGTCAAGCTAGGTTTCAGCAGTACATGAACTGAGAACTTCTAGATGTACAAGCTGGATTTAGAAAAGGCAGAGGAAGCAGAGATCAAATTGTCAACATCCACTGGACCACAGAAAAAGCAAGGGAAATCCAGAAAAACATTTACTTGTGCTTCATTGACTATGCTAAAGCCTTTGACTGTGTGAATCACAACAAACTGTGGAAAATTCTTAAAGAGATGGGAATATCAGGCCACCTTACCTGCCTCCTGAGAAACCTGCAAGCAGGTCAAGAAGAAACAGAACCAGACATGGAACAGTCTGGTTTCAAACTGGGAAAGGAGTACGTCAAGGTTGTATATAGTCATCATGAGAAATGCTGTGCTAGATGAATCACAAGCTGGCATCAAGACTGCTGGGAGAAATATCAACAACCTCAGATAGGCAGATGATACCACTCTAATGGCAGGAAGTGAAGAGGAACTCAAGAGCCTCTTGATGAGGGTGAAAGAGGAGAGTCAAAAAGGTGGCTTGAAACTCAACATTCAAAAACTAAGATCGTGGCATCCGATCCCATCACTTCATGACAAATAGATGGGGAAACGATGGAAACAGTGACAGACTTTATTTTCTTGGCCTTCAAAATCACTGCAGATGGTGACTGCAGTCACAGAATTAAAAGACACTCCTTAGAAGAAAAACTACAACTAACCTAGATAGCATATTAAAAAGCAGAGACATTACTTTGTCAAAAAAGGTCCATATAGTCAAAGCTATATTTTTTCCAGTAGTCATGTACAGATGTGAGAGTTGGACCATAAAGAAAGCTGAGCGCCAAAGAATTGATGCTTTCTGAGTGTGGTATTGGGATAAGACTCTTGAGATTCCCTTGGACACCAAGGAGATCAAACTAGTGAATCCTAAAGGAAATCAACCCTGAATATTCATTGGAAGGTCCCATGCTAAAGATGAAGCTCCAATACTGTGGCCACCTGATGTGAAGAGCCAATTCAATGGAAAGACCCTGATGCTGAGAAAGACTGAAGTCAGGAGAAGGTGGTGACAGAGAATGAGATGGTTGGATGGCATCACCGATTCAATGGACATGAGTTTGAGCAAATTCCTGGAGATAGCTAAGGACAGGGAAGCTGCAGTCTATGGGGTCACAGAGAGTTGGACATGACAGTGACTGAACAACAACAACAATATGCAAAGTAATATGGTAAGCATTGAGAATTCAAAGATGAAAAAGAAGCATCTATTCTTTTCAATCTATGTTTCTCAACTGTAATAAAAATACTCATGCTCTTCAAATGGGTATCGTTTGTGATCATCCTTCAGAGAAGGTATGAAAGTAGCCTCTGATCGTCTACTCTGATGTTGTTTGGGCTCTGAACTGAACTCAAAGGATGAAGTCCAGGTGTACCTCACCATTGTAGCGGCAGAACTCGAATCAACCCCACACCTTATTTACCACTTAGTCAAATACCTCTAGACTTGGATCAAGTATATTGCACAGTCCACATCAATATATTTATGGCAAGAGAAAAGGGTACTCTCATGTACTAGTGTTGGATTGGTAAATTGATACAACCACTGTGGAAAACAGTATGGAGGTTCCTCAAAAAATAAAAAGATAAAACTACCATGTGATCCAGCAACTCCACTTCTGGATATTTTTCCAATGAAGACAAAAACAGTAATTAGAAAAGATATATGTATCCCTATGTTCATAGAAGTATTATTTACAATAGACAAGATTGGAAGCAACTTAAGTGCTCACTGATGAATGAATGGTTAAAGAAAATGTAGCATATACTGTATATACAATGATATATGGTGAAATATAGGTGATATATTACTCACCTATTAAAAATAATGAACCTCTACCACTTGCAACAACATGGATGGACCTGAAGCATATTATGTTCAGTGAAATAAGTCAGAAAGAGAAAGATAAATACCGCATATGGTCAATTATATGCAGAATCTAAAAAACAAAACAAACAAATGTACAAAACAGAAACAGACTCACAGATATTGAGAACAAACCAGAAGAAAGAGGGATGGCAGAAGAAGCAAACTAGGTGAAAGAGATTAAGAGATACAAACTACCAGTTATAAAATAAATAATCGTGGGAAGTAAAAGCCCAGGGGATATAATGAATATTTTATAATAATTCTGGATGATGTATAATCTGTCAAAATATCAAATCACTGTTGTGTACTTAAAACTAATAATAAGCCAGCTATATTTCAATAAATTAAATGAATAAAAACTAAAAACAAAAGATTTCAAACCATTTATATCTACTATAGTGTCTGACAAGAGTCTCAAATATTGAAAGGTTTACCATTTTGGTGATTTATGCTTTTTATATTAATTCATATATCTTCCATCAGTAAAAAAATTTTTACTCATCTGGAAGAGCACAGTTCTCATGTCTTGGATTTCAGAAACTGGCATAGTCACCTCCATTCTAGGAAAACAACTGGTTTCCTTTTTGCCTTTAGTCCCAGTAAGCTTACACCGAAATACAAAACCCAATCACAGCATCCATACTAACACAAGTTATGATTTATTCATTTATCCTAATTTTCTTTCCTTTTTCTTTTTTAAATTGTTTTAATCAATATGCTTCGTGTAAGCTGCCTCAGACATTTGGTGGAAACAAAGAGGTTATAAATGAATCTACCTACTATAAAAATGATATACACCAAGGTTCTATTTAAAAGTTTATATTTTGTTTTGCCAACCAAAACACACATCAATTCATTCTCCTCCATTTTTCTGTCAGTGTCTGTCAGTCATCCTACTCTTAAATTATATTGTCTATCAAATTTACTTATAAAGGACAAATTTTCCACCCTCCCCTTCACACAGTTTTGAGTTTCACTGCTATTTTCTTTCATTTCTTGCAAATTGCTACTTTTGAGTGGTCTCGCTCTGTGTTCCAGACACCTATTTTTAGATAACAGGTAGCTAATTCCCCCCCAGAAAAACTTTAAGCAATGACATAAGTCATAAAAAGTGAGCTTATAAGTACTGAGATTCTTTCACTAAGTTTATGAGGTGTTGGTGTATTTTGAAGAAATGAGAATATGAGACTCAGCTTTTATTCACTCTATCCATTTTCTACTAAACTAATAAGACCATTTAATACAAAATAAAACCCCTTTCCTTTTTCTTATGTTATACAAATTCAATGGCCTTATGCCTTTGGGTTTACTTCAAGACACTATTTGTGTTTGCTTACTTCACTATTTAATACACTATTTAATTCACTAACACTATTTATGTTTACTTCAAGAACTCATTTTCCATATATGTCCCCTTAATACTACTGTTGTATAACTCTTCTGAGTGACTACTTCAAAAGTCTTCTAGAGACTTTTTAAAATATTTCCCAAATAATTTTACAAATGGAATTAAAAGCAGAAAGATACTACTTTTACCTATTAGAGCAGCCAAGTCTTACTACATGGGGAAATACAAACTGTGGTAGTATATGAAAAAGCAGTTCCAATAAAATATATCAAAAGTTTTTAATAAAAAGATACCAAAAAATAAAGGTTCACATAAAAATTTAAATTACATTAAAAAATCAGAAACAATAAAATTCTAATATCACTGATATAGGTAATTAAATCAACATCATGACAGATAATATAATCATTAGAAAATGTTGTTCATAAAAATTATAATATTTTAAGAAAATGCCTGTGAAATAATGTTAGAAGACAATGGATTCTAAATGCTAAGTACCATACTATCAAAACAAAACTATATAAATATTTTGTCTTCACACATTCCACACTTTCCAAATTTTTTATGAAAAGCCCTTCTCTCCTAAAATTATTGGACACCTATGTGTGTGTGTGTGAAATCTTTGCTTTTGTTGTTGTTTTGATTCTGACACGCATCATACAGGATGTCAGTTCTCCAACCAGGGACTGATGCCACACCAGGCCCTGCAGTGGAAGTGCAAAATCTTAACTGCTGAACCACCAGCGAAGTCCTTGGACACCTATTTTTTAAATCACAGAGGTTTATCCTTCTGCTTCTAAAAAAATCCTAATGCTAAAAATATTAATTTTTAATTATAAAATATTAAATCACCTTGTAACACAAACTTACTTAAAGCTTCAGTTCAGTTCAGTTGCTCAGTTATATCTGACTCTTTAAAACCCCACAAATTGCAGCACGCCAAGCCTCCTTGTCCACCACCAACTCCAGGAGTTCACTCAAACTCACGTCCATTGAGTTCATGATGCCATCCAGCCATCTCATCCTCTGTCGTCCCCTTCTCCTCCTGCCCCCAATCCCTCCCAGCATCAGAATCTTTTCCAATGAGGCAACTCTTCGCATGAGGTGGCCAAAGTACTGGAGTTTCAGCTTTAGCATCAGTCCTTCCAAAGAACACCCATGACTGATCTCCTTTAGAATGGACTGGTTGGATCTCCTTGCAGTCCAAGGGACTCGCAAGAGTCTTCTCCAACACTACAGTTTAAAAGCATCAATTCTTTGGCACTCAGCTTTCTTCACAGTCCAACTCTCACATCCATACATGACCACTGGAAAAACCATAGCCTTGACTAGATGGACCTTTGTTGGCAAAGTAATGTCTCTGCTTTTCAATATGCTATCTAAGTTGGTCATAACTTTCCTTCCAAGGAGGAAGCGTCTTTTAATTTCATGGCTGCAGTCACCATCTGCAGTGATTTTGGAGCCCAAAAAAATAAAGTCTGACATTGTTTCCACTGTTTCCCCATCTATTTGCCATGAAGTGATGAGACCGAATGCCATGATCTTCGTTTTCTGAATGTTGAGCTTTAAGCCAACTTCTTCACTCTCCTCTTTCACTTTCATCAAAAGGCTTTTTAGTTCCTCTTCACTTTCTGCCATAAGGGTGGTGTCAACTGCATATCTGAGGTTATTGATATTTCTCCCCGCAATCCTGATTCCAGCTTGTGCTTCCTCCAGCCCAGTGTTTCTCATAATGTACTCTGCATATAAGTTAAATAAGCAGGGTGACAATATACAGCCTTGACGTACTCCTTTTCCTATTTGGAACCAGTCTGTTGTTCCATGTCCAGTCCAGCTGCTTCCTGACTTGCATATAGGTTTCTTAAGAGGCAGATCAGGTGGTCTGGTATTCCCATCTCTTTCAGAATTTTCCACAGTTTATTGTGATCCACATAGTCAAAGGCTTTGGCAGAGTCAATAAAGCAGAAATAAATGTTTTTCTGGAACTCTCTTGCTTTTTCAAAGATCCAGCAGATGTTGGCAATTTGATCTCTGGTTCCTCTGCCTTTTCTAAAACCAGCTTTAACATCTGGAAGTTCATGGTTCACATATTGCTGAAGCCTGGCTTGGAGAATTTTGAGCATTACTCTACTAGCATGTGAGATGAGTGCAATTGTGTGGTAGTTTGAGCATTCTTTGGCATTGCCTGTCTTTGGGACTGGAATGAAAACCGACCTTTTTCCAGTCTTTAAGGGAAAAGAGGACAGAAAAAGTTGAGGATAATTTATATAATTCCACATTAAAAAAAGGAGGAATTATTTAAAAAGAGGAATTAAAGAGCCTCTTGATGAAGGTAAAAGAAGAGAGTGAAAAGCTGACCTAAAACTCAACATTCAAAAAACATTCAAGAATATCACAGCATCCAGTCTTATCACTTCATGGCAAATAGATGGGGAAACAATGGAAACAGTGACAGACTTTATTTTCTTGGGCTCCAAAATCACTGTGGACGGTGACTGCAGCCATGAAATTAAAAGATGCTTCTTCCTTGGAAGAAAAACTATGACCGACCTAGACAGCATATTTTAATATGCTGCAGAGACAATACTTTGCCAAAAAGGCTCATATAGTCAAAGCTATGGTTTTTCCAGTAGTCATGTATGGATGGGAGAGCTGGACAATAAAAAAGGCTGAGCACCAAGAAAATGATGCATTCAAATTGGTACTAGAGAAGACTCTTGAGGGTCAGTCCTGGGAAAACAAGTAGATCAAACCAATCAATCCTAAAGGAAATCCACCCTGAATATTTATTGGAAGGACTCATGATGAAGATGCAGCTCCAATACTTTGGCCACCTGATGTGAAGAGTCAACTCATTGGAAAAGACCCTGATGTTGGGAAAGACTGAAGACAGAAGGGGATGACAGAGGATGAGACGAGTGGCTGGCATCACCAACTTGATGGCCATGAGTTTGAGCAAACTCCAGGAGATGGTAAAGGACAGGGAAGCCTGGAGTGCTGCAGTCCATGGGGTTGTAAAGAGTCGGACATGACTGAACGACTGAGTAACAACAACAACATATAAAATAATTAAGTTGTATGTTTAATATTATACTGTTATATAAACTACATAAAAGGAGGAAATATTTCCCAACTCATTTTACAAGGTCAGGGTTAATCTGATACTAAAATCAGACATATAATATTAATATATAAAAAGGAAACTCTAGACCAATATCCCTTATAAGCAATTAAGCAAAATTTCAGCAATATATAAAAAGTATAATATACCTTGACACAGTAGGTTTATTCCAGGAATATAAGAGGATTTAATATTTATAAAATAATACTCAAGCAATAATACTAAACAAATATTTTAAAGTCACATCTCAATAAACAAATTAATAATAAAATATCTCAAATTAATTGATGCTCCAAGGATTAAATAAAATTCAAAACCACTAGCACCACCCCCCACCAAAAAAATTAGCAAACTGGGAACAGAAAGAAGCTTCCTTTACCTGATAAAATGACATCCATGTAAAATCTACAGTTAATATCCTACTTAATAGTATCAAATGTGTCCTCCTAAGATCAAGAACAAGGAACTCATCACTTCTACCTGACACTGTAAGTCCTGCTGCTGCTGCTGCTAAGTCGCTTCAGTCGTGTCCAACTCTGTGCGACCCCACAGACCGGCAGGCCAACAGGCTCCACCATCCCTGGGATTCTCCAGGCAAGAATACTGGAGTGGGTTGCCATTTCCTTCTCCAATGCATGAAAGTGAAAAGTGAAAGTGAAGTCGCTCAGTTATGTCCGACTCTTAGCAACCCCATGGACTGCAGCCTACCAGGCTCCTCCGTCCATGGGATTTTCCAGGCAAGAGTACTGGAGTGGGGTGCCATTTCCTTCTCCAATTATAAGTCCTAGCCACTGTTAACAGTCAAGAAAAAAAAATAAAAGGCATAGAGACTGAAAGCAAAGAAGTAAAACTGTCTTTATTTACAGACTACATGGGCGTCTATGTAGAAAATACTACAGAACCTACCAAGATGCTACAAAATTAATAGGTGAGTTTAGCAAAATCACAAGATACAAATATTTAAAAATCAATTCTATTTCTACACACTAGCAACAAAAAAATTGATAATGAAATAAACTATACTGCTCTTTATTAAAGCATCAGAAACATAAAATACTTAAGAAATAAAATATGTGAAAAATCTCTACACTGAAAACTAGATGACACTGCTGAGAAATGAATGGGACAGTGAATGGGAATTTGCCTGCCAAAGCAGGGGACAAGGGTTTGATCCCTGCTCCAGGAGGATTTCACATGCTGCAGAGCAACCGAGCCCATGCTGTAGAGCCTATGAGTTGCAACTACCGAGCCCGTGTGCTCTGGGGCCCATAAGCCACAACTACCAAGCTTCTGTGACACAGCTACTGAAGCCCACACACTCTAGAGCCTGTGCCCTGCACCAGGAAGACGCTGCTATGAGCAGCCGCACACCCCGACAAGGAGCAGCCTCCACTCGCCACAGCTCGAGGAAATCCACAGGCAGCAACAAAGACCCAATGCAACTAAAAAATCTAAAAATAAAAAAATACTGATAACTGGATATATACAATATTCATGGATTAAAAGACTTCATGTCATTAAAGTATCAATCCTCTACCAATTGATCTATAGATTCAATATAATCCCAATCAAAATTCTGGCAGATTTCTTTGTAGAAACTGACAAGCTGATTCTAAAATGCATTTGGAAGTAGAAAGATCTAGATGAGTCAAAACAATTTTGAAAAAGACCAAAGTTGAAACACTTGTACCACATGATTTCACAATCTATTACAAAACTAAGGTAATCAAGACAGGGTGCTATTATTCTAAGGACAGACATGTGCATCAGTGGAACAAAAATAAAGCACAGAAACACCCCCATGTTCACATGATCAAATGATTCTCAACAGGGTGCCAAGCTAATCTACCTAGAATAGGTAGCCTAATCTAGAAAAGACCAGTAGTGGTGCTCATACAACTGGAAATGAACATGCAAAAGAATGAATGCTGACCTTTACATTACTACATATCTTAAAATCAATCTAAAATGAATCACAGAGTTAAATAAGAACTAAAATCATAAAATTTCTAAAAGATAATGTAAGAAAAATTATTTTGTGTCTTTGGTTAGATAATTTTTTTTTTTTAAAAACTGATGTAGCAGTGATATTTCTTAGAAAATGAATCATAAAAGAAAAAACTAATAAGATGGACTTCATCAAAGCTTAACACTTTTGCTCTTCAAAAGATATTGTTCAAACAAACAAGAAATGTGTAGGTATGTGCAGGTTGGGTTAAAATAGTCATAAAATACACAAACATACACACACATATTTATATATGGATGTATATATACAGACATAATTCTATTGCTATAGATATACAAAACTCATAAAACTCAACAAGAAAACAACTCAATTATTACAATCAGAAAAGGATATAAACAAACACTTTATCAATGGGGGTACAGAAATCACAAGTTAAGAATTGAAAAGATGGCCAGTATCATTAGTCATTAGGAAAATTAAAAACAAAAGGAGATATCATCACATACCCACTGAAAGTGAAAATAAAAGTCGCTCAGTTATGTCCAACTTTTTGTGAGCCCATGGACTCCAGGCCAGAATAATGGGGTGGGTAGCCTTTCCTTTCTCCAGGGGATCTTCCCAACCCAGGGATTGAACCCAGGTCTCCAGCATTACAGGCAGATTCTTCACCAGCTGAGCCACAAGAGAAGCCCAAGAATACTGGAGTGGGTAGCCTATCCCTTCTCCAGCAGATCTTCCTGACCCAGGAATCAAACCAGGGCCTCCTGCATTACAGGTAGATTCTTTACCAGCTGAGCTACCAGGGAAGCCATACCCACTAGAAGCGTTAAAATGTAAAATTCTGATGATACTAACTTTCCCCAAGGTTGTAAAATAATTGGAACTTATACACTACTGGAGGGAACGCAAAAGACTCCAGCCTGGTTTCTCATAAAGTTCAACATATCTATACATACTAACCATACACCCCAGCAATTCCATTCAAAGGTATTTATCCCAAAGTTCTCAGCAGTTTCATTCATAGTAGGCAAAAACTAGAAATAATCTAAATATTCATCAAATCAGGATGGGATAAAAAAACTGTGATACATTCATAAATGAAATACTACACAATAATAAAAAAAGAATAAATTACCAAAATATGAATTGACAAAAATGAATACTGAAAACATAATACAGATCAAAACAAGCCAAACACAGAATACATATTTGGTTTAATTTATATAAAATTTATATATATATAATTATATATATAAATATATATTATATAAAATTCTATAATTATATATAAGATAATTTTGTTAGTTTTTCTCTTATAAAATTCTAAAACCAACAAAATTATCATGACAGAAAGCAGATGGGTATTTGCCCAAGGCTACACATAGAAGAAGATTAAATGTTTAAGGGACAAGGAATTTGGAGGGGGTAGGGAGGTTGAAATATTACATACCTTGATTATGGTGATGATTCACATACACATGTCAAAACTCATCCAACTGTACACTTAAAACTCCTGAATTTTATGCATTTAACTTATACCTCAATAAAGCTAGTTTAAAAATTTAAATATAATACTTATAAAAACCATAGTCCCAATCATAGAAAAGAGGAACAATTATTAAAAAGAAAAAAATAGAGCTCATAAACATTAAAATATACCCTGCATACATTTTTAACCTAAGGTATACTACAGGGATATGTAATTCTAATCATCACTACACTTACTCTCCAAGAATATGCTGTAAATCTTTAACAAGTGGAAAAAAATACACTCATTTAAAATAGCTTCTATTCTGTTTGATGGCTTCTGTTGGATAGTCATGGGAGAAGTATATCTGATCTTTAAAGAACAAGACTGTGAAACAAGGAATAAGGGATTCTTGAGTGAATTGGGCCCCTGCTGAAAAGGAGACCCTACTGTGAGGCATTTCTTAACAAAATGTCAGTTTCAATGCCTCTGATGCCAAGGATGGCCTTAAAGAGCAATACTGGGCACAGTTAAAGCAAATACAGGGCAAAGAAGATCACTAACACTTCATTGAGGGACACAGGCATGCATACACATACACACACACAGAGCAGTTCTAACAATTTCCAGAGAATGACCTAGAAAAGAAAACAGCCTTTAGTGAATATAAAGGACAGAACAGTTTTGTACTGTGCTGACTGCAGCATTCACATTTCTCCTAATTTTCAAACAATGTTCTCTATCAAAAGTAAAATACAATCAACATATGGATGTTTCTTTAGTGAAGAACTATATATTAACACAATAGACATCGTCTCAGTGGAAGGCAGGGCTTGTCCATTAGGCTTAAGCTACTCTAAATTAAACCACCTATTATTGCCTGGTTGCATCTTCCTGAAAACTATTAATCTTTTTTTTTTTTTTTTTAATTTTATTTTATTTTTAAACTTTACAATATTGTATTGGTTTTGCCAAATATCGAAATGAATCTGTCACAGGTATACATGTGTTCCCCATCCTGAACCCTCCTCCCTCCTCCCTCCCCATACCATCCCTCTGGGTCATCCCAGTGCACCAGCCCCAAGCATCCAGTATCGTGCATCGAACCTGGACTGGCGACTCGTTCCATATATGATATTTTACATATTTCAATTCATTCTCCCAAATTATCCCACCCTCTTCCTCTCCCACAGAGTCCAAAAGACTGTTCTATACATCAGTGTCTCTTTTGCTGTCTCGTACACAGGGTTATTGTTACCATCTTTCTAAATTCCACATATATGTATTAGTATACTGTATTGGTGTTTTTCTTTTTGGCTTACTTCACTCTGTATAATAGGCTCCAGTTTCATCCACCTCATTAGAACTGATTCAAATGTTAATCTTTCTTAACATAACACTGTGATAAACCAGCAGAGTCATGAAGGGAAAAGTTTAAAAAATAAAACTGGAGAGTGTATGTAAGTGTGTGTATGTGTGTGTGTACACATGGAACCATGTCCAAGCCACAATGAATTATGAATTGAGTCTGAAATGTGTTGAAGTATTCTAAGTAACATAAACAATGAACCAAAAGTTATAGATGAATCGTTTGACACTATAATATGAAAATTTTAAAGTCCCATACCATATTTTTAAACAAATATTTACAACTCTATTTAATACAGATTTTTTTCTTCATAATTAAAAGAATGGGTTCAAATATATGATATTCTTAGAAGCTGAGACATTATTGAAGGCAAAATAAATATCAAATTGATGGCTAGTTCAATAACAAGTAACATTCACAGACTTTTTTAAAAACCATTCATGTCCTTTGTACTTTCAGCAATGGCACATGTAGAAATTACAAGGTGAGACAGAAGAATCATAACTATATTTGGCCCCAGAAACAAGGTTGCGATCAAGCACTAAGAGCTATAACTGTATTTCATCACCAGAAACAGAAAGAGAAATGCCTGGTTTGACAACAGCAAGAGCAGTGCGTGGGGATCTCCTCACAGGACACACAGAACCACATACAACTGCCCCACACAAACATGACATAACAAGATGGTAAAGGTCATGTTACATGTATTTTACCACACGCACACACACACACACAAAAAAAAAATGCTGGGAAGAAGTATGGATGAGAGACCTGTTACTGAAAGCTCATACAATATGTAAGTGATGAGTATACGAAATATAAGACACATGTGTATACCTGCACATAGAACTTACCGCCTCAGCTGAACCCATGGTATGCAACTGATTGTTGCTGTTCAGTCACTCAGTGTCGGACTCTTTGCAACCCCATGGACTGCAGCACGCCAGGTTTCCATGTCCCTCATTATCTCCCAGAATTTGCTCAAACTCATGTCCATTGAGTTGGTGATGCCATCCAACCACCTAATTCTGTCACCCCCTTCTGCTCCTGCCCTCAATCTTTCCCAACATCAGGTTCTTAGCAGTGAGTTGGCTCTTCATACCAGATAGCCACAGTATTGGAGCTTCAACTTCAGCAAAAGTCCTTCCAATGAATATTCAGGGTTCATTTCCTTTAGGATTGACTGGTTTGATCTCCTTATTGGCCAAGGGACTCTCAAGACTCTTCTCCAGCACCACACTTCAAAAGCATCAATTCTTTGGCACTCAGTTTTCTTTATGGTCCAACTCTCACATCCATACATGTGGATGGAAAAACCATAGCTTTGACTATATAGACTTGTGTCAGTAAAGTAATATCTCTGCTTTTTAATATGCTGTCTAGTTTGGTCATAGCTTTTCTTCCAAGGAACAAGCGGCTTTTAATTTCATGGCTGCAATCACCATCTGCAGTGATTTTGGAGCCCAAGAAAATAAAGCCTGTCACTGTTTCCATTTTTTTCCCCATCTATTTGCCATGAAGTGATGGGACCAGATGCCATGATCTTAGTTATTTGAATGCTGAGTTTTAAGTCAGCTTTTTTCACTCTCTTCTCTCACCTTCATCAAGAGGATCTTTAGTTCCTCCTTTCTGCCATTAGGGTGGTATCATCTGCATATCTGAGGTTGTTGGTATTTCATCCAGCCCAGCATTTCACAGGACACACTCTACTTACAAGTTAAATAAGCAGAGTGACAATATACAACACTGACGTACTCCTTTCCCAATTGTGAACCAGACTGTTGTTCCATGTTCAGTTCTATCTGTTGCTTCTTGAACTGCATTCAGGTTTCTCGGCAGGCAGCTAAGGCGGTCTAATTCCCATCTCTTTAAAAATTTTCCATAGTTTGCTGTGATCCACACACTCAAAGGCTTTACCGAAGTCAGTGAAGTAGATGTTTGCCTTACTTTTTCTATGATCCAATGGATGTTGGCAATTTGATTTCTGGTTCCTCTACCTTTTCTTGTACATATTGTACATCCAGCTTGTACATCTGGAAGTTATCGGTTCATATACCGTTGAAGCCTAGCTTGACGGATTTTGAGCATTACCTTGCTAGCATGTGAAATGAGCACAACTGTGTGGTAGTTTGGCATTGCCCTTCTTTGGGGTGGGAATGAAAACTGAACTTTTCCAGTCCTGTGGCCACTGCTGAGTTTTCCACATTTGCTGGCATATTCAGTACAGCCTTTTAACAGCATCATCTTTTAGGAACTGAAAGAGCTCACCTGGAATTCCATCACCTTTGTTTGTAGTAATGGCTCCTAAGTCCACTTGACTTCACACTCCAGCATATCTCGCTCTAGGTGAGTGATCTAGACATCATGGTATCGGGGTCACTTAAGACCTTTCTGCACAGTTCTTCCATGTATTCTTGCCACCTTTTCTTAACGTCTTCTGTTTCTATTAGGTCCTTACAGTTTCTGTCCTTCATTGTGCCCATCTTTGCATGAAATGTTCCCTTGGCATCTCCAATTTTCTTGAAGAGATCTCTAGTCTTTCCCATTCTATTGTTTTCCTCTATTTGCACTGTTCACTTAGGAAGGCTTTCTTATCTCTCCTTGCTATTATCTGGAACTCTGCATTCAGCTGGGTGTATCTTTCCCTTTCTTCTTTGCCTTTTGCTTCTCTTCTCAGCTATTTGTAAGTCCTCCTCAGACAACCATTTTGCCTTCTTGCATTTTTTCCTTGGGGATGGTTTTGATCACCATCTCCTGTACAACGTTACGAACCTCTGTCCATAGTTCTTCAGGCACTCTATCAGATCTAATCCCTTGAATCTTTTTGTCACTTCCACTGTATCATAGTAAGGGATCTGATTCAAGTCATACCTGAGTGGTCTAGTGGTTCTCCCTACTTTCTTCAATTTAAGTCTGAATTTTTCAATAAGGAGCTCATGATTTGAGCCACAATCAGCTCCTGGTCTTGTTTTTGCTGACTGTATACAGCTTCTCCATCTTCAGCTGCAACGAATATAATCAATCTGATTTCAGTACTGACCATGTGGTGATATCCATGAGTAGAGTTGTCTCTTTTGTTGTTGGAAGAGGGTGTTTGCTATGACCAGTGTGTTCTCTTGGCAAAACTCTGTTAGCCTTTGCCTACTTCATTTTGTACTCCAAGGCCAAACTTGCCTGTTACCCCAGTTGTCTCTTGACTTTCTACATTTGCATTCCAATCCCTATGATGAAAAGGACATCTTTTTTGATATGAGTTCTAGAAGGTCTTGGTGGTCTTCATAGCACTGCTCGACTTCTTCAACATTAGTGGTTGAGACATAGGCTTGGATTACTGTGATATTGAATGGTTTGTCTTAGAAAATCACTTCAGCATCCTTGCCTTGAGAACCCCATGAACAGTATGAAAAGACAAAAAGATATGACACTGGAAGATGGGCCCCTCAGGTATCCAATACGCTACTGAGGAAGAACAGAGAAATAGTTCCAGAAAGAATGAAGGGGCTGGGCAAAAGCAGAAACAACAGCCTGTGGTGGATGTGTCTGGTGATGAAAACAAAGTCCGATGCTGTAAAGAACAATACTGCACAGGAACCTGGAATGTCAGGTCCATGAATCAAAGTAAATTGGACATGGTCATGCAGGAGATGGCAAGAGTACACTGACATTTTAGGAATCAGTGATGAATGGATGAATTTAATTCAGATGACCATTATTTCTACTATTGTGGGCAAGAATCCAGTAGAAGAAATGGAGTAGCCCTCACAGTCAATAGAAGAATTCAAAATGTAGTACTTGGGAGCAATCTCAAGAACGACAGAATGATCTCTGTTTGATTTCAAGGCAAACCATTCAACACCACAGTAATCCAAGTCTGCGCAACTGATAAATATTGCCAAAGGATAAATTCCTTGGTCAACGTGTTTAAAAAAATGAGAGTTAGAAATACACAAAACACTGAATCCATCAAGGAAAGCCATAATTTCTATGACTTTCAGTATATAATTTTTTTCAAGCATCCTTGTAGAAATGACTTCCTTCCTGATATTTTAAACAAAGCTCAAAAGGAGTCCAAAGGATTAATAATAATGTACTTATTACAAAACTGTTAGAAAAGACTATAAATGCAAATTGCTACTCCCTTTCTTTGGGATTACAGCTACTCTGCCAAAATCCAAAATTGTATTAGTCCGTTTCTTTCTTAAAGACTGCATGTTATTTCATCTTCTCTCCATTATTGCAGCCTGTAATAGTCAATGTGAAAACTGGGTATGGAAGATAACATCCCTGTTACCAACTTTGTTATTCTTCTATTTCCAAGTTTGTGAGAAAGAAATCTACTTCCATTTTCAGGTCTGTATTTTTCAGATTAGCACTCTGAATATCACACCTCAATTTAGCTGCTCACTAACACTGTTTCCCAAACTGCTCTGCAACTCAACAAATACAGTCTTATATATGGACAAAATCACAGGTGCTCAAAGGACATCCATAATTTTTTCTACACTAGCGCTTAAGTGCCTTCAATATTAATACTACTAAAGTCTATGATAGGTTAGTAATTTAAAATGTAGGCCTGAAAACACTGAAACTCACCTAATATGTTCTAAGACGTATCCTAAAAGTACAAAGTTAGTAAAAATAAAATGGATTTTATACAAACAGCAAGTCTCATAAAACATTTACTCCTACTCTTAGTGCCTTTTTAAAAATTTAGGTGAAACCAAACCTATACATTTAATGATTCTCAATTCCCTCTTTCCTTAATTATTCCTAGTATCAACATGTCTGGGACAATTTTCAATGGATGCTTTTATTTCTGTTTTGAATTCACACATTACTCTCCTCGTACATTTCACACAACATTCTCCACACCATTCTTATTTTAGTACACACGCTGTCTACTTGAGATCACAGAGCTCTCTCTGTGTCAGTTGGATTAAGACATAAAGCCTTAACAAGATTTTTATTTCTGAGGCACAAGATTCTCAATGCACGTAAATAAGAAGATGGATTCTTCACTCCCTGCCAAAGTCCTCAGATATATGTGTGCAATTAAATAGGCAAGCAGTGAAACTTGGAAGATTCAGAATGAGTATGCCTGAACAGAGAGGCGGGGAAGACAAACTAACCAAAGTGTGGACAAAGAAGAAACAAAGAGCAAATCTACAAACAAAGACAACAGACACCAGTCTTATTCCTCATCCCCAATGCCTCCCATCCCAAAAAAAAGACAAGCCAGGGGACTGTTCACATTCAAGAAAGGGTCCTACAAAACTCAGCTCAGAACTGACCTCTCCCTTGAAGCCCTCTCTGCAGTCCCCTCATAGCCCATCACCTCTTTTCTGTGCTACAGGACACACTGCTCTGCTCCTGACCACAGCGCAGGAGGACTGTTTACGTCTCTGCCCACTGCTGCCTCCTCACCATCTGAGCACCCTGAAAGCTTAATCAAACCTGTGTCCCTGTGCATTTGACTGGCATACAGTGAATACTCGCAGAGTTACTATGCTGAATTGGAATAAAAATCTTTTTCTAAACACAATATAATTATGACAAAAATGTTAATCACTCATAAAATAAAGCCAAATGTATACAACCAAATGCTTCTTTTTAATATTTATTCTTTTTCTGGCCACTATTCTTTTTAATACCACTATTAAATGTCATAGATAAAAAAGCTGATCTGGATTGAATACAGGATATAATCAATCCTATTTCTATGAGACAAAGTTGTTTTAATTAATACAATATTTTACTTTGGTTTAAATTCTTCTGTGTCATGTATGTCTCTCTCTCTCATCCTCATTCTTTCTCATTAATGAAGAATCAGAAAACGTAAAAAAGCCTGAAACTCAAAGATACACACATAATCATTACTTCTCAATGTCCAGTCACTTAATTACATTTCAATATTTAATCAATCCTGGAACAAAATGTATTCACATTCTTAGCAACCTCAGTACAAAACTTCTAAACTAGAAAACTAACAGGTATGTATCTTTCTTTGTAGAGACTGAATAAATTTCTGGTCTGCAAGAGTAGAGCTGTCAAAGAATTGAATTTATAAGGACTAACCCCTCCTCCCAAAAAAAAAAAAATTTCTGTATTCAGCTGTTTCCTAGCAACTGAACCTTCAGATATTTCCTCATCAAAAGAGAGTAACAGGGATTAAAAAAAAATCAGTGTTTCAGTGCACTCAGGTGTCAATGAAAGCAATGCAGCTCAGTGGAAAAAGATACTACAGACAGTGTATAAAAATACTATTTTCTACCAATCTGGGCTATAGTGTTAACAGGGGTAATTATAACTGCTAAATATGATAAATGATCTAAAGAACAGGCGTATTTATAAACAAGTTCAGGGGGAAGGGTGCTCAGGGAATACAAAGTGACCACAGAAATAGTAACCCAAGAACTCCTCTGGAGGGTGAATTCAATGTGAGAAGAGAAGCTGCTGTTCTCAAGGAAGCTAGAGTTTAACCCTGGCTGATGCTGCATCATTAATTTCTAGACAAAATATAACCTCACATTTTACATACTTCAGAGAAAAACTATCAAGAGAGTAACAACTGTAATTCCTGCAGCCAACTGCAGTGGTTCTTGGGAAGCAGGCCACTGTGGCCGCAGACATTCCCAACAGAGACTGCAGAAATATCCCTGCACACAGCCCTTCCCACATAGTGAGGTGCTCTACTCTTTCCTGTTATAAACAGAACACTGAAGTGCCACCTCGTTTAACTCACTGTTCTCAGTAAATCTGGAGAAAACACAAACATGCAGCTCTCAGAGGGTTCACCAGATCCTGAGCACCTGCTCTTCCTAAGGTACTGTGCTTGGCATCAGAGAGGATGAAGTCGAATAGGGCTCAGTCCCTACCCTGGAGAAGCCTACATGTCAGACATGTCATGAACACTAACTGAGGGTGAATCAGAGAGCAACAGAGGGGCTCAGGGAGAGGTAATAATCTATAGGGGAAAGGCAGTGACTTTCAGGAGTTATGGGACACCCACAGCCAAGAATCCGAGTCCTTCACCCACTCACTGCATGAATTTTGGTAAGCCATTCAGCCTCTACAGGACTAAACTTTCATGGGCAAAGTGAAGAGGCCTGTACGTTTTACTGAAAGATTCTCATACACGTGTACCCCAATGTTCATCGCAGCACTGTTTTTAATAGCCAGGACATGGAAGCAACCTAGATGCCCATCAGAAGAGGAATGGATAAGAAAGCTGTGGTACATATACACAATGGAGTATTACTCAGCCATTAAAAAGAATACATTTGAATCAGTTCTAATGAGGTGGATGAAACTGGAGCCTATTATACAGAGTGAAGTAAGCCAGAAAGAAAAACACCAATACAGTATACTAATGCATATATATGGAATTTAGAAAGATGGTAACAATAACCCTGTATACGAGACAGCAAAAGAGACACTGATGTATAGAACAGTCTTATGGACTCTGTGGGAGAGGGAGAGGGTGGGGAGATTTGGGAGAATGGCATTGAAACATGTACACTATCATGTATGAAACGAGTCACCAGTCCAGGTTCGATGCACGATACTGGATGCTTGGGGCTGTTGCACTGGGACGACCCAGAGGGAGGGTATGGGGAGGGAGGAGGGAGGAGGGTTCAGGATGGGGAACACAGGTATACCTGTGGCGGATTCATTTCGATATTTGGCAAAACTAATACAATATTGTAAAGTTTAAAAATAAAATAAAACTTAAAAAAGAAAGAAAGATTCTCATAAAAGACAGCTAAAGAACCACCATTCACAAGAGGACATGTCCACTCAAGTTTGGATTCTAATTGTCAGGAATAAGGACAAGATAACACACAGATGATTACCACACACCTCTAAAACCCTGTCCTGCTCTATAAACCCTGTCCTGCTCTATAAACCCTATGTCTATGTGCTGCTAATATCTGCTAGCAACCAGAAAGCAAAGAAAACTTGAAATAAATGAATCATTAAAATCTTTGCCACCAATAATTTCCATAAACACAAAATGCAAGAAATAAAAAGAAGGTCAAAATCCCTTAAAACTCTATTCTACACATGAACAAGCCCATTCAAATGAACACCTGAAAAATTTACATTTTGGAATTTTTAAAGCACTTTCATATGTATATATGACTTTTTTCAATGAATCTAACCTATCCTATCAAAAACCTAGAATATTTCACTAAAACAACTTCAACTCAATCCTATTTTAGATGGTGCTAAAAGCCTGATTCTCTAAAATATGGAGAAAGATATGTACATATCACTCATAAGGACTTGTTCATTTGTGGGATCCAGTGGGTCTGCCTGACCCCACACTCATCCTTGAAATACTCAGTTTAGTTAATAGGTCTTCTTCAATCTTTACACTTTACTCCTTAGAAATGGCATCAACTGACTTGGCTGTAAATTTCACAATCACATAGTTGACTCCCAAATCTGTGTCCAAATCTCTAAGCACTCTTATAAGTTCCAACTCAAATTTACCAGACTGTCCTATTAATTCAGTTAACACACCTAAATAACAAAATCACTTTCTCTCCCGAATAACTCTGTCTCACATTCCTATCACTAAAACACATCTCCAGTGATAACACCAGAAATGTATAAAAGTGTTTCCAAAATGAATATACACAAGATGGTCTACTGAAGTGGGGAAAGAAATAACTAAACATCTATTCCTATTTTTTCCTAAAACTTCTTTAAAACCCCCAATTCTAATGTACACATCTGTACATTAGAGATATGTAGGTAACACAGTCAAAAAGTTTGCAAACCACTATTATATTCAAACTCAAACTTTTCCAATCTGATATTCCACTATTCTTCATAAGCATTAAATCCAAGCAAACAAACCACTGACCATTCCCAAACAGAACCCAGGCTTTTTAGCATTTTAACCACTGAGCTCTACTGCTCTCTGCAAACTCTCCATCTCCCTAGAGCCAAATCATTACTCTACCCTTTCTCAAAATGTCCTGAGCTTAGGTGATACAACTCTCGGGACACTTTCCATTTTCAGCCTAGCCACTGAGTACTTCATGTTCATTTTAGCCTCTCTCTTTCCCCTCTAGTCCCACCAGTGGATCAGAGGGACCTTGAGGGTCAGGATCCTGTCTTATGAACTTCCCACTTCCAACTCTAGGTCACCCAGGCCCCACGCAATAAACCTGATATGCTAAAGAAATGCTGCACAGACAATAAACTGTAAGTGGGACATTATCAAGGGCTTAACAAACCAACATCTCGCAAACAGAAGGGTATTCAACTTAGCATCCCTAGTCAACAAGTGCATCTCAAAGTAAAAAGATGTTTATTTTTTTCCCCCAAATTGAATGATTTCTTTCTGTTAGTTTCATGGCTTTCAACTGTACTGCTTTGTCTCCCAGAGCTCAGGACCAGGGGAGAATGAACAGGCCATGCCAGAGAGGAAAGGCAGAGGTGAAGGATTAGCAGCTGCACTGACTGGTCCACTGCGATCGCTTTAAAATAACATGAAATAACCAGGAAGTAATACTAGAAAAGACCTATTAATCAATCCCAAACCCAAGTAAATCAATTAGCCAGATGCAAATGAGACAATGAAAATTCTTATCTGATTACAAAATAAGTAACCATTCAAGGAAATTAACTCTATTTAAGCATAGCTTAAGAAATCAAACTGAACACTGCTTATAAAAGATTTAAGAGGATTCTAAACTCTGTAGAAATAAAAATTACTTGATCAAGTGCTACAAAAAGAACACTTTTCCAAAGCAACAAATACTTGATGAGTCACAGTTGAACTACTATTCTAAAAATATGAAAAAGAAAATCTTTTTCAAAGAAAGAAAATCTTTACTTTCCTCTCAATTCTAAAAAAAAAAGCTGCTTAATCACTGTCAGTTATTTCCTAGGGCACATCTCAAAGTCCTTCTTTCTCTCTTTAAGATACAAAAATATATATTTTCTTAAAGTCAATCTTCTAAGTTTTACCAACACCTTCTAATAATGAATCTCACCTTTAGAGAGTGAAATTAGTCAACAGTATGTGAGAAAAAAGAGAATCTGCCTTAAAGACATCCAGCTAGAACTTAAGAAGCTGCCCATTTTCTAAAAATCAAGCTAGCATGCTCCACCAATGACACAGAGTGGAAGTGGTGAGAACCCAAACTGGGGGGTGGGCTCCGCCTTCTCCACACCTCCCAGTGTGGCCCTCACACCTCAGGGCTTCACTTTAATCCTCCCCGGAAATCCAGACTTAAACCCAGCTTCACACTTTCATCTCCAGCTGGATGACAAGCACCTCCCACTTAACATGATCAGAACAGAACAGTTTCATTCTGTGGACTTCTCACAGTCTTCCACGTCATGGTAAAAGGTGTCAGCCTCTAATCAGTTACTCTGGCCAAGAGTCTGGGCTGTGCAGTACCATGGTCAGGAGTACAGACTGAAGCCAGGCTACACGGATGCAAACCCTGCCCTGCTCCCCACTACCTGAGACTGCTGTAGGCCTCAGACAGGGAAAACGGTACCCGCCTAACAGGACTCCATGAAGACGAAATGTGAGCTCATGTGAGGTATTTAGAACAGTACCTGGCAAATATTAAGTGCTCATAACGTGTAAGCTATCATTACCATTTTTATCCTGATTTCCTTTTTCTCTCATGCCCAGTCTGTCATGTCAACAGCACTTCAAAAAAGAAACTGAAATCCAGCAACTTCTCTCAGTCATCACCATTACAACCAGCCTCTTTCCAGGCACCATCTAGATTCAAGAGATAAACTTCTGCACAGTCTTCCTTCTACCATTCTTTCTCTACCCTCCAAAATGGTTTTCAGCCACAGTAACCTACTTTAAATATAAATCAAACTACATCACTCCCTTTTCCTAACCATCCAATGGTTTTCCAGCACATTAGGCCCTTTGTTCAGAGTCCTGTGTCTGCACCACTCTCTGCCAGCTCACTATACTCCAGCATTCTGCAGAAAGGTCCCCTTTCTCTCCTTGGGGCCCTGGCATCAGTGACCTCTAGGGCTTGGAATGGACTTTACATCTGCTCTACCGGCTACTTCTCTTCATGTTATATGTAATGTATTACTGTTTACTTCTGTGGGAACTGTCTATATCCCACTAGAATGTAAGTTTTATAAGATGAGAAATTTCATATATCCTGTTAAGTACTGTATCCCTAGTACTTAAAGTAACGTGTCGGTAAACAAATAAAAAGTTATTAAAAACAAACAAACATTAGCTGAGAGAACTGGTTAAAGGTTATAAACTTGTGTGAAGCACAGAAATGTATCTTTCCTTCATTCTCTTCCCTAACTGGCCATCAATTTATTGCATCTCAGCTCCAATTCATCCTTTTTTCCCTGCTCTGTGCTGTGCTTAGTCGCTCAGTCGTGTCCAACTCTTTGCAACCTGGTGGGCTGCAGCCCACCAGGCTCCTCTGTCCATGGGGATTCTCCAAGCAAGAATCCTGGAATGGGTTGCCATGCCCTCCTCCAGGGGAACTTTCCAACCAAGGGATCTAACCCAGGTCTCCCACATTGCAGGAGGATTCTTTACCAGGCTGAGCCACCAGGGAATCCTGGACCCTAATACACTTGCCTTTCAATATTTCTTCAGAGTTTGAAAATCTAACTCCCCTGATAATACAACTTCTCACAAAGGCACAGTTTTCAGTAAAAGATCCTAAGAATCACAATTAGAAAATATGAGATTCAGATATGGCTCTAGCAGTTACTGGCCAACATGACACTGGACAAACCACCTGGCCTCCCTGAGCAGCACTTGCCTGGCTGTATGAGCAGACTGTCATCTTCATCTACCTCAGAGGCTTGTGGTGAGGATCCAGTGGCAGTGAGCTTCATCTTCATTATTCAGCATCAGTCACTCCAACAAAATGTTATTGAGCACAGACCCTAAGTTATGTTGAGCTGCTGCTGCTGCTGCTGCTGCTGCTAAGTCACTTCAGTCATTTCCGACTCTGTGTGGCCCAATGCACAGCAGCCCACCAGGCTCCCCCGTCCCTGGGATTCTCCAGACAAGAACACTGGAGTGGGTTGCCATTTCCTTCTCCAGTGCGTGAAAGTGAAAAGTGATAGTGAAGTCGCTCAGTCGTGTCCGACTCTTAGCGACACCATGGACTGCAGCCCACCAGGCTCCTCCGTCCATGGGATTTTCCAGGCAAGAGTACTGGAGTGGGGTGCAATTGCCTTCTCCGAGTTATGTTGAGAGAAAAGTCTAATTAAGACCAAGCCCTTACCTTCAAAAAGCTTACACTGTAGTTGAGAAGAAAAACACTAACTAGAATAATTTCAATGGGTGCAGAGTGCAGTGGGGACACAAAGGAGACAATTCAACTTAATTCCAGGACTCAAGGGAGGCTTCCAGCAGGAAACAGTGCCACAACTGAGTCTCCCAGGATCAGCAGGGTGAGAAAAGAGTTCGTACCAAGAAGATAACGTCCGTATTCTACCAGTCTTAAAGCACATTCAAAAGGCAGATTCATTATAACCCACATGGTCAAAGCTGCTGTTAAACACCTTGAGATGTCAGCTGGGATAAAACTCTCCCATCATATTTGACTTCCCCCAGCACTGTCAGGGAACATTTAACAGGAGGATTCCTGTGTGCTGTTTTCTGTCTCTCATAAATCCTCTGTTCCTTATCATTTCCTGATAATGGAAACCAGTGGAGCATCACACTGCTCCCAGGACTGAGGTCATGGGATGAAAACGCATGCATGGATTTCTTTCAGTAAACATTCTCCTTACGACAAAACTGCTTAGTCAGGACCCTCTTTCTTGAGATATGGATTGTCTTCTGACCTTATAACCATTGCTAATTCCTTGTTTCCTTGATAATGGTTGCTGTATGTTTGGTTTTCTGATCTTTATCACTGTCAAAAGAAATTCCTTGTATAACAGCCTATATATACTCACAGAAACATCAATAAAGCACCTTTGCTCCACCAGAGACTTGGGTCCCCGTGTCTTTCTCTCTCTACCCCCTGCCCCCACTCCCTCCCTCCAGCTAATTCTCTGGAGCGTGAAAACCCACCAAGCTCACTCTCCTGCCCGGGCTTTCAAGACCTCATCTAGAGGACGCCCTGTGCCTTCGTGAGCCGTGCAAGCCCTGTTCTAGGGTTTTATTGGTTCTCTGCATACACCAGGGAATACTAGCTTCTTTCTCTCTTTCACTTTCTTATCGTCGACCTTGGACCACCAGGTTCCGGTCCATTAAAGGACCTCAACACAGCACCATTTATTTCATCCTCTTCCACTACTTAGAATAACTTTTTCTAAATCTTTAGGGCAATTTTTCACATCCTCAAGAAGGCAATGGCACCCCACTCCAGTACTCTTGCCTGGAAAATCCATGGACGGAGGAGCCTGGTAGGCTGCAGTCCATGGGGTCGCTAAGAGTCGGACATGACTGAGAGACTTCACTTTCACTTTTTACTTTCATGCATGGGAGAAGGAAATGGCAACCCACTCCAGTGTTCTTGCCTGAAGAATCCCAGGGATGGGGGAGCCTGGTGGGCTGCCGTCTATGGGCCGCACAGAGTCAGACACAACTGAAGCGACTTAGCAGCAGCAAGAACATTTTCAATTTTTGCAATTACATACTCTATGGTCAAAACCTTCCTCACCGGAAAGGGCAGTAACCACAATAGGTTTAATTTCCCCTTCAGCACAGTCCTAACAGCAGCAACTTCCCCATCTGCCAGCACCTTTAGCCCCCAGACTGTCAGGACAGCTTCCTGGACAACCCCCCACCCACTCCCCTGCACAGCGAGACAAAGGGCAGACGCTGGACAGCCTCGCAACCAGACTCAGCCTTGACCTACCAGGAGAAAGCCAAGCACTGTCTGCAGGAACTAGTCACTGTTCCACTCAGATCAACCCAGACTAAGGCCAGAACTCTCCACAACCCACTGGTGATCAGGACCCATTCATTAAAATACACCTGAATTCACTAAAGTAAAACACAGACATACCTCATACCCTACAGTTTCACTCCTAGGCATATAACCAACAGAAATGTGTCTGTCAAAGATGTCATAGGATGTTCATAGTACCAGTACTAGTAATTACCACAAGAATGAAAACAAAACCCAAATGCCTATCAACAGTTGGGATAAATTGTGATAAAGACAATCAGAACTGGGATGAATCAAAATCATGTGTCACCTGCCAGGATTCAGTGAAAAGAACACAGTATCACTTCTATGATATTCCTGCTCAAGATTTATAACTATACTCTAAACATGCAGAAACAACAAATCTGAATCGACAAAGATTCTACAAATACCTAGCCTGTAATGCTCAAAAATAGCGAAGTCACAAAAGTAAAGGAGAAATTAAGAACCCCTTCCAGACCAAAGGAAACTAATGTGACCACAGCGAACACTGCTTGTGATTTACATTAGATCTTTTTGAAATAAAGGACATGACTGGGAGAAGTAGTGAAAACTGAACGAGGTCTGAGACGACAGCCATGTATTGACACTAAGCTACCACTCTAAGGATGTGAAGACATCCTTATTTGTAGAAATTACATACTAAAGTACTGGGGATAAGGAGTTCTTACACTGGGAACTTAAATGTTTAGGGGAAAAGTTACTGTTTCTTTACCTGTATCTTTTCTGTAAGTTTCTCATTGTTTCAAAATTCCAAAAATTTATTAACCTTTTTAAAAAGTATGTTGGAAGAAGAATGAATGAGCAGGAAGGACAGCAGGAGAAACAAATTCAAAGTTCACATGCTATATTTCTTACCAGAAAATACAAAGCTTAAGTGAAATTTGTTGAAAAAATTACTAACTTAAGAACTCATTGTTTTATCTTTAATCTCAGTACATTTAGATCTCCATATTCTACCCAGAAAGAAAAAATTTATAAAATTTGCAAATAATTGCCACATACCCTTCTGTGTACTTTAGATTTTGGGAAGATAAACTAAACAGCAAATATATATGGTCTTTTAGCCCATTTTTATCAGCAAGGAAAACATTTTTCAAAAGGTCCCCTCAACAACTTCTCATATTTTCAGTCAGAACTACACCATCTCACATGCAAAATTTGGAAAGGAGAAGGAAATAGCCGTGATCAGTTCAAGGTGGCACCACAAGCTTCCTGAAATTCATGGTGGTATTTCTGGCTGTCATAGGGCTAGAAGGCCAATACTGGCATTTAGTGGATGACAGCTAGAGATGCCCAATGTCCTAGAAATCATACACCTGCCTCACACAAAGAAGTGCTGCCCAAAATGTTGCGAGAGAGAGAGAAAGAACAAAACCAATCATAATAAAAGAAGGGGGGCAGCCAGTCAATAGGCAGACATCAGTGTCTCCAGAGAGACTTTCAGCCGTGGAAGGCACAGCCCTTATCTGTAAGTACATTATGATGCAGGGTCAGTCACAGTAGAAACTGCTAGTAAACCGTCAAGAAACTACTTAAGGAGCTTCCTTGGTGATCCTAGTGGTAAAGAATCTGCCTGCCAAGGCAGGAGGCACAGGTTCAATCCCTGACCCAGGAAGATCTCACATGCCCCGGAGCAACTAAGCCGGTGCACCACAAGTGCTGAGCTGATGCCTGAGCGGTCAGGAGCCGTAACCACTGAGCACACACACCAAGAGCTGAAGCCTGCACACCCCAGAACCTGTGCTCCACAACAAGACAGCTGCTGCAATGAGAAGCGCAGGCACCACAACAAAAGAAAAGTCCACACAGCAGTGAAGACCCAGCACAGCCAAAAACAAATGAATAAAATTATTTTGTAAAACAGAAACTATTTCAGAACACTGACTTTACTGAGGACAAAACACATGCACAGATACACATAGGAGTAAGGAGAGAGGAAGAGCACCCAATATGCTATGTGATTTCATAAATGGCCTCATTTAATAAAAGTTAGTATTTTAGTGTTTCCAAATGCTGATACAGCTAAACTGTATATGTGCAGGTAACCCCAGAGTCAGGAAACAAAATTACTTATACCAGAAAACAATTTAAGTTTTAACTCAAAAGGAAAGATTGGCATTTGCTTATATTGTAATCAGTAAAGCTTAAAAAAAGCAACACAACCTAACTTTGAAGTTATGTACTAGACATTCACTTCAGTTCAGTTCAGTCGCTCACTTGTGTCTGACTCTTTGACACCCCATGGACTGCAGCACACCAGGCTGCCCTCTCCATCACCAACTCCCAGAGCTTGTTCAAACTCACATCCATAGAGTTGGTGGTGCAACCCAACCTTCTCATCCTGTCGTCCCCTTCTCCTCCTGCCTTCAGTCTTTCCCAGCATCAGGATCGTTTCCAGTGAGTCAGTTCTCCACATCAGGTGACCAAAGTTTTGGAGTTTCAGCTTCAATATCAGTCCTTCTGATGAACATTCAGGACTGATTTCCTTGAGGATGGACTGGTTGGATTTCCTTGCAGTCCAAGGGACTCTCAAGAGTCTTTTCCAACACAACACTTCAAAAGCATCAATTCCTCGGTGTTCAGCTTTCTTTATAGTCCAACTCTCACATCCATACATGACCACTGGAAAAACCACAGCTTTGACTAGACGGACTTTTGTCAGTAAAGTAATGTCTCTGCTTTTTCTATGTTGGTCTAGGTTGGTCACAGTTTTTCTTTCAAGAAGCAAGCATCTTTTAATTTCATGACTGCAGTTATCACCTGCAGTGATTTGGAGCCCAAGAAAACAAAGCTCGTCACAGTTTCCATTGTTTCCCCATTTATTTGCCATGAGGTTATGGGACTAGATGTCATGATCTTTGGATTTTGAATGCTGAGTTTTAAGGCAGCTTTTTCACTCTCTTCTTTCACTTTCATCAAGAGGCTCTTTAGTTCTTCTTCGATTTCTTCCATAAGGGTGGTGTCATCTGTATATATGAGCTTATTGTTATTTCTCCTGGCAATCCTCATTCCAGCTTGTGATTCATCCAGCCCAGAGTTTCTCATGATGTACTCTGCATATAAGTTAAATAAGCAGGGTCACAATATACAGGCTTGACATATTTCTTTCCCAATCTGGAACCAGTGGGTTGTTCCAAATCCAGTTCTGTTGCTTCTTGACCTGCATATCAATTTCTCAAGAGACAGGGAAGGTAGTCTGGTATTCCCATCTCTTGAAGAATGTTCCACAGTTGGTTGTGATCCACACAGTCAAAGGCTTTGGCGTAGTTAATGAGGCAGAAGTATATTTTGCTGGAACTCTTGCTTTTTCAATGATCCAGTGGATGTTGGCAATTTGATCTCTGGTTCCTTTGCCTTTTCTAAATCCAGCTTCAACATCTGGAATTTGACAGTTCACGTACTGCTGAAGTCTGGCTTAGAGAATTTTGAGCATTACTTTGCTAGCGTGTGAGATAAGAGTGACAGCATTTAAATTTGAAGTTATGTACTAGACATTAAGCACTCAAAAAGTGCCCCAAAAAAGTACAAAAGGAAACCAGACTCAGATTAACAGACAATACCACTGAAAAATGTATGTATTTTTAAGATATTACTGCTTAAGTGTCTGTTTTTAACAAGTCTCTTAAAAAGCACTGATTATGGTACTTATTTAACTCACCATCTCCAATTTCACCCAGCAGTGTTAACCTAGCACTGCTTTTAGTACTTAAATATAAAGACGGTCTTCTATATTGCCCTCTACTGACACAAAATTCCAATTTAGAGCAGAAATCTACGGGTTTTATTTACCACAAGCACCACTAATTGTTAATGGTCATACACGACATCCATCTCCAAGGGAAAAAAGGCACAACCTTGAAGAAACAGAGGTTGTTCACAAAATTAGTCATCTCACCATCAGCATTATCAGAAGAAAGAAAAAATGACAAAATTAACTATGAGTTGGACTGTGAAAAAAGCTGAGTGCCAAAGAATTGATGCTTTTGAACTGTGGTGTTGGAGAAGACTCTTGCGAGTCCCTTGGACTGCAAGGAGATCCAAGCAGTCCATTCTGAAGGAGATCAGCCCTGGGATTTCTTTGGAAGGAATGATGCTAAAGCTGAAACTCCAATACTCTGACCACCTCATGCGAAGAGTTTACTCATTGGAAAAGACCCTGATGCTGGAAGGGATTGGGGGCAGGAGAAGAAGGGGACGACAGAGGATAAGATGGCTGGATGGTATCACTGACTCGATGGACATGAGTTTGAGTGAACTCCGGGAGTTGGTGATGGACAGGGAAGCCTGACATGCTGCGATTCTTGGGGTCGCAAAGAGTCGGACAGGACTGAGTGACTGAACTGAACTGAGAAACAAATGAAAATCTACTCAAAGATTTAAATATAAGACATGACAACAAGAAACTCCTAGAAAGGAACAGAGGCAAAACATTCGTTGACATAAACTTTACCAATGTTTTCAGTTTTTAGGTTAGTCTCCCAATGCCATAGAAATAAAACTAAAAATAAACAAATGGGACCTAATCACCCTTATAAGCTTTAGCACAGTAAAGGAAACCATAAACAAAACAGAAAGGCAACCAATGGACTGGCTGGGAGAAAATATTTGCAAATGATACAATGAAGAAGGGCTTAATTTCCAAAATATAAACAGCTCATACCACTCAATAGCAACAACAACAAAAAACAAATAACCCAATCAAAAAGTGGGCAGACTATCCAAACAGACATTTCTCCAAAGAATACATACAGATGGCCAAGAGGCACATGAAAAGATGCTCAGCATCACTAATTACTAGAGAAATGTGAATCAAAACTAGAGTGAGGTATTACCTCAAATCAGTCAGAATAGCCATCATTAAAAGCCTACAAAAACAACAAATGCTGAAGAGGGTGTGGAGAAAAGGGAATCATTCATGGGAATATAAGTTGGTACAGCCACTATGAAAAACAGTAAGGAGTTTCCTCAGAAAATTAAAAATAGCATTGCCTTATGATCCAGCAAACCCCCTCCTAGGTATATATCCAGAAAAACCATAATTCAAAAAGATCTGTGCACCCCTATATTCATAGCATCACTTATTTATAGTAGTTTAGAGATAGAAACAACCTCAATGTTTACTGACAGATGAATGGATAAAGAAAATGTGCTATGCATATACAATGAAATACCACTCAGCCATTAAAAATATATATACGAAATAACGCCACTTGCAACAACATGGATGGCTGCTACAGATTATCATACTAAGTGAGGTAAACGAGAAAGAAAAAGACAAATACCATATGACATCATTTATATGTGGAATCTAAAATATAACACAGGGGGAGGAGCTAAGATGGCGGAGGAGTAGGATGGGGAGAACACTTTCTCCCCCACAAATTCATCAAAAGAACATTTAAACGCCAAGTAAATTCCACAAAACAACTTCTGAATGCCAGCAGAGGACATCAGGCACCCAGAAAAGCAACCCAAGTCTTCGAAAGGAGGTAGGAAAAAATATAAAAGACAAAAAAAGGAAGAAAAGAGGGAGGGACGGAGTTCCGTCCCGGGAAGGGAGTCTTAAAAAGAGAGAAGTTTCCAAACACCAGGAAACCTTCTCACTGCCGAATCTGTGCCGAGCCTTGGAAGCACAGAGGGCAACATAACAGGGAGGAAAAATAAATAAACAATTAAAACCCGCAGATTACGAGCCCTACGGTAACTCCCCCAGAAGAGAAGCAGCAGACACCTGCACACGCCATTAGCAAGCGGGGGCTGGGCAGGGAAGCGCAGTGTGGGCTGCATCGCTTAGAGTAAGAATCTGGCCTGAATACCCCGAGCGCTATCTGAGTGAAATAATTTGGGCTAGCAAACAAGACTGTGGGATATCTACCACGCGAAAAGCCAGCCCTAACCTAAGACACCGCCAGGCCCGCGCACGGAACAAAGGACTGAACAGAGATAGCCGGCTGCAGACCATCCCCCTCCGGTGACAGGTAGCCAGAGCCGGAAGGGGGCAATCGCAGCCACAGACAGACATTATCTATAAAACTGTAAGCAGGCTTCTTTGCTAACTAAGACTTCTTGGGGGTCTGGACAGTCAACAACCGCCTGAGAAGGTGCGCCGGTTGTACACCTAGATAACTGAGCTGCAGGGAGGTGATAAGTAGCAGCAATAGCGCTCACCAAACACCTCATCACCTGAGCTGCTCGGACCTGGGAAGGGCACAAAACGCAGGCCCAACCGAGTCTGCGCCTCTGAGGACTACCCGAGTGCCTGAACCTGAGTGGCTTGGACCTGGGAGGTGCAAGCAGCCCAGGGCCAGCCATGGATGGTTCCCGGTGGAGCAACCTAGAGCCTGAGCAGTGTGGGCAGGGAGGCTACATGCACCGTGAGCAGGGCAAACCCAGTGTGGCTGAGGCACTGCGAGCCCATGCCAGTGTTATTTGTTTGCAGCGTCCCTCCCCGCCACAGCGGGACTGAACAAGTGAGCCTAAAAAAAAAAAAAAAAAGTGTCCTCCACCGCCCCCTTTGTGTCAGGGCGGAAACCAGACACTGAAGAGACCAGCAAACAGAAGAAACTATAACAGAGGGAACCGCCTTGGAAGCCACAGGCAATAGATTAAAACCCTGTGGCTAGTACCCTCTACATAGGAAGGGGCCTATAGATCTTGAGAAATATAAGTCGGACCAAGGAACTAGCCGAAAATGAACTGAACCCACGATACCGACAACAAAACCAGAGAAAGTCCTAGATATATTTTTACTATTTTTACGATCATTCTTTCTTTTTTTTTTAATTTTTTTAAAAAATTTTAAGTCCTCTATTATTCCTTTTTCACTTTTATAACCTACTATTACTTTGCAAAAAAAAAAAAAGGCCCTATTTTTTTAAAGCAAACTTCATATATAAATTTTTATAATTATTTTGACCTTTTTTTTTTTTTTTCTTCTTTTCTTTAACATTGTATTTTTGAAATTCCAAACTCTACTCTAGATTTTTAATTTTAGCTTTTTGGTATTTGTTAACAATTTTGTACCTATATATATATATTTTTTTTTATATATAATTTTTGTGACTTTTTTTTTCTCTCTTTCTCTTCTTTTATATAACATTGTATACCTGAAACTCCAAAATCAACTCTAGATTTTTAATTTATGCTTTTTGGTATTTGTTATCAATTTTGTACCTATATTTTCTTTATAATTTTTGCGACTTTGTTTATTTTTGTCTGTTTTTTTTTTCTCTCTCTTTCTTTTTCTTCTTCTTTTTTTTTAACATTGTATTTTTGAAATTCCAAACTCTACTCTAGATTTTTAACTTTTGCTTTTTGGTATTTGTTATCAATTTTATACCTATATTTTCTTTATAAGTTTTGCGACTTTGTTTTTGTTTGTTTTTTCTCTCTTTCTTTTCCTTCTTCTTTTCTTTAACATCGTATTTTTGAAATTCCAAACTCTACTCGAGATTTTTAACTTTTGCTTTTATATATTTGTTACCACTTTTGTACCTTTAAGAACCCAATCTTCAGTACCCATTTTTCACTAGGGAGCAAGATTACTGGCTTGACTGCTCTCTACCCCTTTGGACTCTCCTTTTTCTCCACCAGGTCGCCTGTGTCTCCTCCCTAACCCCTCTCTACTCTACTCAACGCTGTGAATTTCTGTGTGTTCCAGACGGTGGAGAACACTTAGGGAACTGATTACTGGCTGGATCTGTCTCCCTCCTTTTCATTCTCCCCTTTTATCCTCCTGGCCACCTCTGCCTCCTTCCTCCTTCTTCTTTTCTCTGTATAACTCCGTGAACATCTCTGAGCAGTCCAGTTGTGGAGTGCACATAAGGGAGTGATTACTGGCTAGCCCACTCTCTCCTCTATTGATTCCACCTCATCTCAGCCGGATCACCTCTAACTCCCTCCTCCCTCTTCTCTTCTCCATGTAACGCTGCAAACCTCTCTGGGTGACCCTCACGGCAGAGAAACTTTTCATCTTTAATGTAGATGTTATATCAGTGGTGCTGTATAGAAGGAGAAGTTTTGAAATTACTGTAAAAATAAGACCAATAACTGGAAGCAGGAGGCTTAAGTCCAAACCCTGACTCCAGGGAACATTAATTGACAGGAGCTCATCAAACGCCTCCATACCGACACTGAAACCAAGCACCACACAAGGGCCAACAAGTTCCAGGGCAAGACATACCAAACAAATTTTCCAGAACAAAGAAACACAGCCCTGAGCTCCAAGATACAGGCTGCCCAAAGTCACCCTAAAACCACAGACATCTTATAACTCATTACTGGACACTTCACTGCACTCCAGAGAGAAGAAATACAGCTCCACCCACCAGAACACTGACACAAGCTTCCCTAACCAAGAAACCTTGACAAGCCACCTGTACAAATCCACACAGAGTGAGGAAACGCCACAATAAAGAGAACTCCACAAACTGCCAGAATACAGAAAGGACACCCCAAACTCAGCAATTTAAATAAGATGAAGAGACAGAGGAATACCCAGCAGATAAAGGAACAGAATAAATGCCCACCAAACCAAACAAAAGAGGAAGAGATAGGGAATCTACCTGATAGAGAATTCCGACTAATGATAGTGAAATTGATCCAAAATCTTGAAATCAAAATGGAATCACAGATAAATAGCCTGGAGACAAGGATTAAGAAGATGCAAGAAAGGTTTAACAAGGACCTAGAAGAAATAAAAAAGAGTCAGTATATAATGAATAATGCAATAAATGAAATTTAAAACACTCTGGAGGCAACAAAGAGTAGAATAACAGAGGCAGAAGATAGAATTAGTGAATTAGAAGATAGAATGGTAGAAATAAATGAATCAGAGAGGAAAAAAGAAAAACGAATTAAAAGAAATGAGGACAATCTCAGAGACCTCCAGGACAATATTAAACGCTACAACATTCGAATCATAGGGGTCCCAGAAGAAGAAGACAAAAAGAAAGACCATGAGAAAATACTTGAGGAGATAATAGTTGAAAACTTCCCTAAAATGGGGAAGGAAATAATCACTCAAGTCCAAGAAACCAGAGAGTCCCAAACAGGATAAACCCAAGGCAAAACACCCCAAGACATATATTAATCAAATTAACAAAGATCAAACACAAAGAACAAATATTAAAAGCAGCAAGGGAAAAACAACAAATAACACACAAGGGAATTCCCATAAGGATAACAGCTGACCTCTCAATAGAAACTCTTCAAGCCAGGAGGGAATGGCAAGACATACTTAAAGTGATGAAAGAAAATAACCTACAGCCCAGATTATTGTACCCAGCAAGGATCTCATTCAAATATGAAGGAGAAATCAAAAGCTTTACAGACAAGCAAAAGCTGAGAGAATTCAGCACCACCAAACCAGCTCTCCAACAAATGTTAAAGGATATTCTCTAGACAGGAAACACAAAAACGGTGTATAAATTTGAACCCAAAAGAATAAAGTAAATGGCAATGGGATCATACTTATCAGTAATTACTTTAAACGTAAATGGGTTGAATGTCCCAACCAAAAGACAAAGACTGGCTGAATGGATACAAAAACAAGACCCCTACATACGTTGTCTACAAGAGACCCACCTCAAAACAGGGGACACATACAGACTGAAAATGAATGGGTGGAAAAAGATTTTCCATGCAAATAGAGACCAAAAGAAAGCAGGAGTAGCAATACTCATATCAGATAAAATAGACTTTAAAACAAAGGCTGTGAAAAGAGACAAAGATGGTCACTACATAATGATCAAAGGATCAATCCAAGAAGAAGATATAACAATTATAAATATATATGCACCCAACACGGGAGCACCGCAATATGTAAGACAAATGCTAACAAGTATGAAAGGAGAAATTAACAATAACACAATAATAGTGGGAGACTTTAATACCCCACTCACACCTATGGATAGATCAACTAAACAGAAAATTAACAAGGAAACACAAACTTTAAACGATACAATAGACCAGTTAGACCTACTTGATAGCTATAGGACATTTCATCCCAAAACAATGAATTTCACCTTTTTCTCAAGCGCACATGGAACCTTCTCCAGGATAGATCACATCCTGGGCCATAAATCTAGCCTTGGTAAATTCAAAAAAATAGAAATCATTCCAAGCATCTTTTCTGACCACAGTGCAGTAAGATTAGATCTCAATTACAGGAGAAAAACTATTAAAAATTCCAACATATGGAGGCTGAACAACACGCTGCTGAATAACCAACAAATCACAGAAGAAATCAAAAAAGAAATCAAACTTTGCATAGAAACAAATGAAAATGAAAACACAACAACCCAAAACCTGTGGGACACTGTAAAAGCAGGCCTAAGGGGAAAGTTCATAGCAATACAGGCATATCTCAAGAAACAAGAAAAAAGTCAAATAAATAACCTAACTCTACACCTAAAGCAACTAGAAAAGGAAGAAATGAAGAACCCCAGGGTTAGTAGAAGGAAAGAAATCTTAAAAATTAGGGCAGAAATAAATGCAAAAGAAACAAAAGAGACCATAGCAAAAATCAACAAAGCCAAAAGCTGGTTCTTTGAAAGGATAAATAAAATTGACAAACCATTAGCCAGACTCATCAAGAAACAAAGGGAGAAAAATCAAATCAATAAAATTAGAAACGAAAATGGAGAGATCACAACAAACACAGAAATACAAAGGATCATAAGAGACTACTATCAACAATTATATGCCAATAAAATTGACAACGTGGAAGAAATGGACAAATTCTTACAAAAGTACAACTTTCCAAAACTGGACCAGGAAGAAATAGAAGATCTTAACAGACCCATCACAAGCACGGAAATTGAAACTGTAATCAAAAATCTTCCAGCAAACAAAAGCCCAGGTCCAGATGGCTTCACAGCTGAATTCTACCAAAAATTGAGAGAAGAGCTAACACCTATCCTGCTCAAACTCTTCCAGAAAATTGCAGAGGAAGGTAAACTTCCAAACTCATTCTACAAGGCCACCATCACCCTAATACCAAAACCTGACAAAGATGCCACATAAAAAGAAAACTACAGGCCAATATCACTGATGAACATAGATGCAAAAATTCTTAACAAAATTCTAGCAATCAGAATCCAACAACACATTAAAAAGATCATACACCATGACCAAGTGGGCTTTATCCCAGAGATGCAAGGATTCTTCAATATTCGCAAATCAATCAATGTAATACACCATATTAACAAATTGAAAAATAAAAACCATATGATTATCTCAATAGATGCAGAGAAACCCTTTGACAAAATTCAACATCCATTTATGATAAAAACTCTCCAAAATGCAGGAATAGAAGGAACATACCTCAACATAATAAAAGCTATATATGACAAACCCACAGCAAACATTATCCTCAATGGTGAAAAACTGAAAGCATTTCCTCTAAAGTCAGGAACAAGACAAGGGTGCCCACTTTCACCATTACTATTCAACATAGTTTTGGAAGTTTTGGCCACAGCAATCAGAGCAGAAAAAGAAATAAAAGGAATCCAAATTGGAAAAGAAGAAGTAAAACTCTCACTATTTGCAGATGACATGATCCTCTACATAGAAAACCCTAAAGACTCCACCAGAAAATTACTAAAACTAATCAATGATTATAGTAAAGTTGCAGGATATAAAATCAACACACAGAAATCCCTTGCATTCCTATACACTAATAATGAGAAAACAGAAAGAGAAATTAAGGAAACAATTCCATTCACCATTGCAACGGAAAGAATAAAATACTTAGGAATATATCTACCTAAAGAAACTAAAGACCTATATATAGAAAACTATAAAACACTGGTGAAAGAAATCAAAGAGGACACTAATAGATGGAGTCATGGATTGGAAGAATCAATATAGTGAAAATGAGTATACTACCCAAAGCAATTTATAGATTCAATGTAATCCCTATCAAGCTACCAATGGTATTCTTCACAGAGCTAGAACAAATAATTTCACAATTTGTATGGAAACACAAAAAACCTCGATTAGCCAATGCTATCTTGAGAAAGAAGAATGGAACTGGAGGAATCAACCTACCTGACTTCAGGCTCTACTACAAAGCCACAGTCATCAAGACAGTATGGTACTGGCACAAAGACAGAAATATAGATCAATGGAACAAAATAGAAAGCCCAGAGATTAATCCACACACATATGGACACCTTATCTTTGACAAAGGAGGCAAGAATATACAATGGATTAAAGACAATCTCTTTAACAAGGGGTGCTGGGAAAACTGGTAAACCACTTGTAAAAGAATGAAACTAGAACACTTTCTAACACCATACACAAAAATAAACTCAAAATGGATTAAAGATCTAAACGTAAGACCAGAAACTATAAAACTCCTAGAGGAGAACATAGGCAAAACACTCTCTGACATGCATCACAGCAGGATCCTCTATGACCCACCTCCCAGAATATTGGAAATAAAAGCAAAAATAAACAAATGGGACCTAATTAAAGTTAAAAGCTTCTGCACATCAAAGGAAACTATTAGCCAGGTGAAAAGACAGCCTTCAGAATGGGAGAAAATAATAGCAAATGAAGCAACTGACAAACAACTAATCTCAAAAATATACAAGCAACTCCTACACCTCAACTCCAGAAAAATAAATGACCCAATCAAAAAATGGGCCAAAGAACTAAATAGACATTTCTCCAAAGAAGACATACAGATGGCTAACAAACACATGAAAAGCTGCTCAACATCACTCATTATCAGAGAAATGCAAATCAAAACCACTATGAGGTACCATTTCACGCCAGTCAGAATGGCTGCGATCCAAAAGTCTACAAGCAATAAATGCTGGAGAGGGTGTGGAGAAAAGGGAACCCTCTTACACTGTTGGTGGGAATGCAAACTAGTACAGCCACTATGGAGAACAGTGTGGAGATTTCTTAAAAAACTGGAAATAGAACTGCCTTATGATCCAGCAATCCCACTGCTGGGCATACACACTGAGGAAACCAGAAGGGAAAGAGATACGTGTACCCCAGTGTTCATCGCAGCACTGTTTATAATAGCCAGGACATGGAAGCAACCTAGATGTCCATCAGCAGATGAATGGATAAGAAAGCTTTGGTACATATACACAATGGAGTATTACTCAGCCATTAAAAAGAATTCATTTGAATCAATTCTAATGAGGTGGATGAAACTGGAGCCTATTTTACAGAGTGAAGTAAGCCAGAAAGAAAAACACCAATACAGTATACTAACGCATATATATGGAATTTAGAAAGATGGTAACAATAACCCTGTATACGAGACAGCAAAAGAGACACTGATGTATAGAACAATCTTATGGACTCTGCGGGAGAGGGAGAGGGTGGGAAGATTTGGGAGAATGGCATTGAAACATGTACACTATCATGTATGAAACGAGTTGCCAGTCCAGGTTCGATGCACGATCTGGATGCTTGGGGCTGGTGCGCTGAGACGACCCAGAGGGATGGTATGGGGAGGGAGAAGGGAGGAGGGTTCAGGATGGGGAACACAGGTATACCTGTGGCGGATTCATTTCAATATTTGGCAAAACCAATATGATATTGTAAAGTTTAAAAATAAAATAAAATTTTAAAAAAATTAAATAAATAAAAACTATAAAACTTAAAAATAAATAAAATAAAATATAACACAAATGAACTTATCTAGATCAAAGCCAAAGAATGTTCAAACTACCACACAATTGCACCCATTTCACATGCTAGCAAAGTAATGCTCAAAATCCTTCAAGCTAGGCTTCAACAGTATGTGAACAGAGCACTTCCAGACGTTCAAGCTGGATTTAGAAAAGGCAGAGGAACAAGAGATCAAATTGCCAACCTCTGTTAAATCATAGAAAAAGCAAGAGAATTCCAGAAAAACATCTACTTCTGCCTCATTGCCTATGCTAAAGCCTTTGAGTGTATGGATCACAACAAACTGCGAAAAATTCTTAAAGAGATAGGACTACTAGATGACCTCACCTGCCTCCTGAAAAGTCTATGCAGAAGCAATAGGTAGAACCAGACATGGAAAAACTGACTGTTTCAAAACTGGGAAAGAAGTACACCAAGACTGTATATTGTCACTCTGCATATTTAACCTTTATGCAGAGTATATCAAGTGAAATGCTGGGTTGGATGAATCACAAGCTGGAATCAAGATTGCCTGGAGAAATATGAATAACCTCAGATATACAGAAGACACCACCCTTATGGCAGAAAGTGAAGAGGATTCATAGAACATCTTGATTAAAGAGAAAGAGGAGAGTGAAAAAGCTGCCTTAAAACTCAACATTCAAAAAACGAAGATCATGGCATCCAGTCCTACCATTTCATGGTAAATAGATGGGGAAACAATGGAAACAGTGACAAACATTATTTTCTTAGGCTTCAAAATCACTGCAGACAGTGACTGCAGCCATGAAATTAAAAGACGCTTGCTCCTTGGAAGAAAAGCTATGACAAACTTAGACAACATATTAAAAAGCAGAGACATCACTTTGCCAACAAAGTTCCGTATAGTCATAGCTATGATTTTTCCAGTAGGGATGTATGGATGTGAGAGTTGAACCATTAAGAAGAGTTGAACTGTAAAGAAGGCTGAGCACCGAAGAACCCATGCTTTTGAACTGTGATGCTGAAGGAGACTCTTGAGAGTCCCTTGGACTGCAAGGAGATCAAATCAGTCAATCCTAAAGGAAATCAACCCTGAGTATTCATTGGAAGGACTGATGCTGAAGCTCCAAAATTTTTGTCACCTGATGCAAAGAGCTGACTCACTGGAAAAGACCCTGATGCTGGCAAAGACTGAGGGCAGGAGGAAAAGGGGACAATGGAGGACGAGATGGTTGAATGGCATCACCAACTCAATGGAAATTAATTTGAGCAAAGTTCGGGGGATAGTAAAGGACAGGGAAGCCTGGCATGCTACAGTCCACAGGGTTGCAAAGCATTGGACACTACTGAGCAACTGAAGAACAACAACAAACGAAACAGAAACAGACTCACAGATATAGAGAACAGACTTGTGATCGCCAAGGAGGAGGGATGGATCGGGAGCTTGGGATTATCAGACACACACTATTACATATAGAATAGACAAATATCAAGGTCTTACTGTATAGCACAGGGAACTACAGTCAATATCCTGTGATCAACTACAGTGGAAAAGAACATAACAAAGAATATATATATGCATAACTGAGTCACTTTGCTGAAGAGCAAAATTAACAGAACACTGTAAATCAACTTCAATAAAACAATTCTTAAAAAAATTAAAACCTAAGAGTTCTATAAATAACAGAAGCAATCTCAATATCATTATAATAATTATATTACTTCTTAAGAAGTACAGAACAAATCTATCAAGAGTATGTAATTACAAACATGAACATATGGAAATGAAGTGAATATGGAAACTAAATACTTACAGCCAAAGCCTTGGACAGTTTGGTTCTAAACTCATTCAGGATGATCGCGACAATATCCTTGTGTGGTACATAAGCAAAGCCATTTTCCAAATAGACTTTCCTCCCTCGGAATAAATCCAAAGCTTCAGCAAAAGGGATCTGAATTCAGAGTGAAACATGGAAAATAAGTCAGTACCTGTCATTACAAAATTCTCCTAAAACTTCATCACTAGGGAATCTAAACAAAATGCCTCCTTTGAAAAAGTCATCAGTGCCAGCAGATCAAAAACAAACAAACAAACAGAAAAGCAAGATCAATTTGCACTCCTTGTGAGTAAACAACAGCATTAGGAAGGAGTGTCAGGCCAAAAAAGGTTTTGCTTCAGAGTAGATCTTTCAAAAATGAATAAGCCAAATTAGAATGGATTATTTCTATTCTTATCAATTTATAAATTATAATCACTAGAATTTCAAACTCTAAGCTCAAGCCCTCTAGGTACATCGCACTGCCCTCATACAACATATTTTCTGCATCAAGTAGAATCCAATGTATATACAGTATGCTCAGTGCTAAAAATTGCTAGTAAGTAAAATGGTTCCAAATTTCTTCATCTATGTTTCCACTCTTTCTCCACAGGAATATATTAGAAAAGTTAATCTCAATACTAAGAAATGGAAATAATAATAAATGTCCAGCTTTGCCTTTAAAATAAGTATTTGCCAGTAAACATTTTTTTAAAACTGAATACTATTCTACTTCAGTTCAGTTCAGTTCGGTTGCTCAGTCATATCCGACTCTTTGCAACCCCATGAATCGCAGCACACCAGGCCTCCCTGTCCATCACCAACTCCCAGAGCCCACCCAAACTCATGTCCATTGAATCGGTGATGCCATCCAACCATCACATCCTCTGTCGTCCCCTTCTCCTCCTGCCCTTAATCTTTCCCAGCATCAGGGTCTTTTCAAATGAGTCAGCACTTCGCACCAGGTAGCCAAAGTATTGGAGTTTCAGCTTCAGCATCAGACCTTCTAATGAACACCCAGGGCTGATCTCCTTTAGGATGGACTGGTTGGACCTCCTTGCAGTCCAAGGGACTCTCAAGAGTCTTCTCCAACACCACAGTTCAAAAGCATCAATTCTTCGGCACTCAGCTTTCTTCACAGTCCAACTCTCAGGTCCATACATGACCTTTGCTAGCAAAGTAATGTCTCTGCTTTTGAATATGCTATCTAGGTTGGTCATTACTTTTCTTCCAAGGAGTGAGCATCTTTTAATTTCATGGCTGCAGTCACCATCTGCAGTGATTCTGGAGCCCAAAAAATAAAGTCTCTCACTGTTTCCCCATCTATTTGCCATGAAATGATGTGACCAGATGCCATGATCTTAGTTTTCTGAATGTTGAGCTTTAAGCCAACTTTTTCACTCTCCACTTTCACCTTCATCAAGAGGCTCTTTAGTTCCTCTTCACCTTCTGCCATAAGGGTGGTGTCATCTGCATATCTGAGGTTATTGATATTTCTCCTGGCAATCTTGATTCCAGCCTGTGCTTCTTCCAGCCCAGCATTTCTCATGATGTACTCTGTATATAAGTTAAATAAGCAGGGTGACAATATACAGCCTTGATGTACTCCTTTTCCTATTTGGAACCAGTCTGTTGTTCCATGTCCAGTTCTAACTGTTGCTTCCTGACCTGCATACAGGTTTCTCAAGAGGCAGGTCAGGTGGTATGGTATTCCCATCTCTTTCAGAATTTTCGACAGTTTATAGTGATCCACACAGTCAAAGGCTTTGGCATAGTCAATAAAGCAGAAATAGATGTTTTTCAGGAACTCTCTTGCTTTTTTGATGATCCAGCAGATGTTGGCAATTTAATCTCTGGTTTCTCTACCTTTTCTAAAACCAGTTGAAGATCTTTTTTGTACAATTCTTCTGTGTATTCTTGCCACCTCTTCTTATTATCTTCTGCTTCTGTCAGGTCCATATCATTTCTGTCCTTTATTGAGCTCATCTTTGCATGAAATGTTCCCTTGGTATCTTTAATTTTCTTGAAGAGATCTCTAGTCTTTCCCATTCTATTGTTTTCGTATTCTACTTACATTTCTTTAAAGTTTTATAAACTACCATAAAATTTTAAGAGATGAGCAGATTATGATAACAGTATTAATAAGTTGAAGAAAGTCATCCTTACTCTTCAATAGTTTTTCTACTTCTTAAAAATGAGGTAAAAAATTAGGTAAAAAAAAAAGAAAAGAAAAGAATCCCCATATAACCTATTGCCTCAAGTTTTATGGAAGAGTTAAATTATATGGCCATAATTCTTCAGTGTATTCAATGACACCACATAATAATCAGATCATGTGTTTTTGCAGAAAGTTTCTGGTTAGTTTACACATTTCTACATCTAGCATACAGTTCCTGCCCTGAAACCATTCACCGCTTGGTTGAGGCAACAATGCGGACCCACATGGCAGTCCCGCAGCCACAGAAAGCAGCAGTGACCCAGCTCCGTGTGGGTGACACAGGACACAAGGAGGCGGGAAGAGGGTTTATTTCCATAATCCCAAGAAGGACCGGAGCAGGAAGTCTGAACAGGTGGCTCCAGCTCAGGCTCTTTTCTCGTGAGACTGAGCCTTCAGTACATGTCATGACGTTTGCCAGGTCCAGAACACCGCTGAGGGGCTGGGACCCTGGGGGCTCTTTAGAGCTACTGCCCCATGACAAATGCATCCCCCGCCACCACCCTGCATGTGAGAGGCAAGACTGCACACAGGGAGGAAAGCTTGCCTGCAAGCAGTTCAGTACCCAGGCAGGGCCGGAGTTGCTGCAGCGCAGCCTTGAGCAGAGCAGCAGGTAAAACCAACCTCAAGTAGGAGGGGTGAGGCTGCACCCCAGAGGCTGCACAAATAAATCAGTTAAGCACCATGGAACCTCGGAAGTGCTTTAAAAGTGCACCTACCTTATAGACTGACTCCAGATCCAACTGAGCCCCACCAAAACTGGATGATGAAGCAATAATATCCTGTTCTCGGACAGTCTTTTCTTCATCACTTATCTAGAAGGAAACATATGTCATTTAAAAATTAAAGCTCTGCATTCAGTTTCAATAAAGTACTTCCTGTTCTAGCGAAGATTCTATACTGTTTTAAAACTCTCAAAACCCTGATATCTCAAATCATTCCTAATACAATTACTAGGTGATTTTATAATCATCAATGAAGCCAAAATATGGAAGAAAATTTAAATTCAATTTACTTTCAAATTTCTACTCTGCCAATTTCTGAGGACACATACCAAAAGAATAGTAGCAAAGAAACAGAAAGTATTATAATATGAAACAAAAGAAATTATAATAAAAATTAAGGTAATACAGACAAAAAAATGAACATTACCTCAATGTGGAGTTATGTTAATTTATTAAAATACCTATTTGAACTAAGAGTGGAATTTTCTAGCCACAGAAAACAATTTCAAATTTAAATAAAACACTAGTATTTGTAAGAACAACTACAGTCTATTATCTCTAATTATGGCTTTGAAAAAAAATACTGATAGATATGATGAGATAAAAATCATAAACTTCTTTACAGAAAAAGAAAAGATCTACAGATGAAGACGAATTATAAATGATAAACTGGGAAATCTTTGTATCATGTGACGTCTGAGTTACTGTCAATAAACCCCAAGGTAGTAGGGCATAAATACTAATAATGCAAAAGTAAAACAAAGCCAAGATTCATATAACTGAAAATAATGAAAGTAAATTAAAATAATAATGGGATATTATTTTCTACCTATTAAAATGGAAAACGTTAAAATCCACAGGGTTGGAACAATCCTTGCATACAGTACTTTGACAATACACATAAATAAGCATTAAAGTACACTGACGCTAACAATTTCACTTCTAGAATTAATCTTAATAAGAGAACAAATACACAAATTGGGAAATTTTCTTTCATCACAATGCTATTTATAATAATTTTTAAAAGCCTAATGCCCAGAACAGGTATTTGGTTAAAGTACAGTACAATGTGATGTTTAAGTAAAGCAAACCATCATATTCAGATCAGCTTCTCACAGAAATCAAAGAAAATACACTGACAGAAAATTTTAAAGCATCTTCTTTAAGGCACAGAAGATTAGTACATAGAGGTGGGCCCTCTTTAAGTGGGATATCATTAACAAGAGATGCTCCTGCTCTAACGCTGCAGGTCATTAGAGAAATCCCAAGCGTTGAACTTGTTTTAAGGTCATCCCTGATTCAAAGGCCCCAGACATCTGACAGAAGCAAACTCAAATCCTCTCTGAGCAAAGTACATCCGCAGCATGCCTCAAAGGATTTCTGCAAACACATTTGCAAATACTGTACCAAGCACACTGTATTTTATAACAAGGCAAACAGTAAAACATCACTTCATGAGCAAAAACAAAAAGATTCATAAAGTACATAGATAGCAATTGTGTGAAGATTATAAAAGATAAGGATAATGATATCTGCATGAATGAGAAAGTATAAAAAGTGACTGGACAAAGTGGCAGAGACAAAAAGAGACTATCAGACGGGTGGCCTAGTGGTAAAGACGCAGCGCTTTCCCTGCCATGGCCTCGCGTTCAACCCCTGGTCAGGGAACTGAGATCCCACAAACCTCACAGCAAGGCCAAAAGAAAAGTATGAGAAAAGAGAGGCTTTTATTTTGGCTAATTCTGGTGAAGCAACTTCAAAGCAACTCTGCCACAACAGGTAGACTGTCTCTCCTCTCTTGAACCCAGGAGGAGTGAGCAGGGGGCACCGGAAGCTAATCAGTCTCGGTAGGGATCTGCAGCGCAGCATCCAGGGATCTAAGATTCTGGATGGAAATAAACAGTATCCTGACCAGCTGTACCCACAGACTAATGAAAGGAGTAAATAAAAACCTTTCCCAACAAAGATACAATTCTCCTAAGGCTCAATACACTCCTCCAATCAATCTCTAGCACACAGAGAAAACAAACACACAAGGAAACAACGCTCCATGAATGGAAACCAGACTGGTAAAACCAAAAGAAAAGTGTAAGAAATGGAAAAAAAAAAAAAAAACTGGCTTTATTTATAGATTATATGAGTAGAATCCTTAGAAAATTCAAAGAATCCACAAATAAATTATTAGACCTATTTACCTAATTAAGCAAGGTTTCTAGATACAATGCCATATACAGAAAAACTAATTATATTTCTATCTGCCAACAGCTAAGCTTAAAAATGGATTTTTTTCAAAAAACTATCATTTATAACATTCGTTGGATCACTGAAAAAGCAAGAGAGATTAAGAAAAAAATCTACTTCTGCTTTACTGATTACACCAAAGCCCTTGACTATGTGGATCACAACAAACTGGAAAATTCTTCAGGAGATGGGAATACTAGATCACCTGACCTGCCTCCTGAGAAATCTGTATGCAGGTCAAGAAGCAACAGTTAAAACTAGATATGGAACAACAGACTGGTTCCAAATCGGGAAAGGAGTATGAAAAGGCTGTATATTGTTACCCTGCTTATATAACTTACATGGAGAGTACATCATGTGAAATGCTGGATTGAATGAAGCACAAGCTGGAATCAAGATTACCGGGAGAAATAGCAATAACCTCAGATAAGCATATGACACCACCTTTACGGCTGAAACAGAAGAACTAAAGAGTCTCTTGATGAAAGTGAAAGAGGAGAGCAAAAACGTTGGCTTAAAACTCACAATCAGAAAACTAAAATCATGGCATCCGGTCCCATCACTTCATGGCAAATAGATGGAAACAATGGAAACAGTGACAGACTTTATTTTGGGGGGCTCCAAAATCACTGCAGATGGTGACTGCAGCCATGAAATTAAAAGACGTTTGCTCCTTGGAACAAAAGCTATGATCAACCCACATAGCATTTTAAAAAGCAGAGACATTACTTTGCCAACAAAGGTCCATGTAGTCAAAGCTATGGTTTTTCCAGTAGTCACGTATGGATGTGAGAGTTGGGACTAAAGAAAGCAGAGCACCAAAGAATTGATGCTTTTGAACTGTGGTGTTGGAGAAGACTCTTCAGAGTCCCTTGGACTGCAAGAAGATCCAACCAGTCCATCCTAAAGGAAATCAGTCCTGAATATTCATTGGAAGGACTGATGCTAAGGCTGAAACTCCAATACTTTGGCCACCTGATGCGAAGAACTAACTCACTAGAAAAGACCCTGATGCTGGGAAAGACGGAAGTTGGGAGGAGAAGGGGATGACAGAAGATGAGACGGTTGGATGGCATCACCAACTCAAGGGACATGAGTTTGAGTACGTTCCAGGAGTTGGTGATGGAGGGGGAGGCCTGGCATGCTGCCGTCGATGGCGTCGCAAAGAGTCAGACATGACTGAGCAACTGAATTGAACTGAACTATTCATAACAGGATTAAAACTAGTAACAAAATAAATTTAACAAAGGATATGTAAGACTCCAGAAAAAAACTATAAAACCTAACTGGAGAAAACCTAAATAACAGAGAGACATATAAACATGCACCAGAAGAAATAATACTGTACCAATTCTCCTCAAATTAACCTGAAGATTCAATATGCTCTCAAGCAAAATCACAATAGCTTATGTGTCTGTGTTGTTTCTAGAATATACAGGGACAGACAGTGCCAAGGAAAGCCAAAACAGAAAAATAACAAAGTAAGAAACTGACAGACGAGACATGGCAAAAGGGAACAAGAAATGTGTACATCTCATGATACTCTTTCTTTATTAAGTGATTTCCAGTTTAAATATAAAAATACATCAAATATGTGCAATGAACACTTACTAATTTGAAATTATATAAAAATTTAATATACATGCCTGTTCTTCCCACCATTAATGGGGATAATCATAAGCGACTCTATGGATTTTTTTTTTTTTTTGCCCAAATGGTTTTCACAGGATCTGGCAATACTGAAGTTGACACCAAATGTGCTAATCAATCATGTCCCTTTTACAATCACTTATTACAGCAGCAAAGAGTTAGGGAACTCTGAACATACAGATGTTGGTCATAATAATATCTGGGATTTTAACTGAACAAATTCCACAGCAATATAAGCACTACTAATACTTCACCACCACTAATCCAAAACTGGGAAAAGAGTATGTCAAAACTATATATTGTCACCCTCTTATTCAACTTATTTGCAGAGTATGTCATGCAAAATGCCAGGCTGAAATCAAGATTGCCAGGAAAAACATCAATAACCTCAGATATGCAGATGACACGACCCTAATGGCAGAAAGTGTCTTGATGGAAGTGAGAGAGGAGAGTGAAAAAGCTGGCTTAAAACTCAACATTCAAAAAACCAAGATCATGTCATCCAGTCCCATCTGGTCCCATCACTTCATGGCAAATAGATAGGGAAACAACGGAAACTGTGACAGACTCTGTTTTCTTGGGTCCAAAATCACTGTGGACGGTGACTGCAGCCATGATATTAAGACACTTGCTCCTTGGAAGAAAAGCTATGACAAACCTAGTTAGTGTTAGTTGCTCAGTCGTGTCCAACTCTTTGCAACCTCCATGGACAGCAGTCCACAAGACTCCTCTCTCTGTCCACGAAATTCTCCAGGCAAGAATACTGGAATAGGTTGCCATTCCCTTCTCCAGGGGATCTTCCTGGGTCTCCTACATTGCAGGCGGATTCTCTACTGTCTGACAAAAGGCATGTTGCCTCCCCATTGGGGAATCAAACCCCAGTCTCCTGAGTGACAGGCAAGGATACTCACCACTGTACTAACAAAAGCAGAGACATCACTTTGCTGACAAAGGTCCGTACAGTAAAGCTATGGTTTTTACTGTAATTATGTACGGATGTGAGAGTTGAACCATAAAGAAGGCTGAGCACCAAAGAGCTGATATTTTTGAACTGTGGTGCTGGAGAAGACTCTTGAGAGTCCCTTGGACTGCAAGGAGATCAACCCAGTCAATCCTAAAGGAAATCAACCCTCAATATTCACTGGAAGGACTGATGCTGAAGCTCCAAAACTTTGGTCACCTGAAGTGAAGAGCTGACTCACTGGAAAAGACCCTGCTGCTGGGAAAGACTAAAGGCAAGAGGAGAAGGAAGAGGATTAGATGGCTGGATGGCATCACCGACTCAATGGAGACGAGTTTGACCAAACTCTGGGAGGTAGTGAAGGACAGAGGAGCCTTGTATGCTATAGTCCGTGGAGTTACAAAGAGTTGGACATGACTTAGCGATTCAATAACAAAGATGTTTTGGTTTAACTCTGGCATATAATTTGAATTGAGACTCACAGGAGTCTAATGCATTTCTGTATACTAATAACTATCAGAAAGAGAAATCAGGCAAATCCCATTTTGCATCAAAATAAAGATAATATCTGGAAATAAATTTAACCTAGGAGGCTAAAGACCTGTACTCTGAAAACAGTAAGACAGTGATGAAAGAAAAGGAAGACAATATAAGCAATTGGAAATACATTAGATGATTATGGAATGAAAGAATAAATATTATTAAAATGTCCACAACACTCCCAAAAATCTACAGTCAATGCAATTCCTATCAAAATACCAAAAAATACCAAAATGCCAAGAATAGCATTTTTCACAGAACTAGAGCAGTCCTAAACAGTCCTAACTAGAATAAGCCCTAAAATTTGTGTGGAGTCACAAAAGACCCCAAACAGCCAAAGCCATCTTGAAAAGAAAAAAAAAAAAAAACTGGAATAAATATCACACTCCTGATTTCCAACTGTACTACAAAGCTACAGTAATCAAAATAATATGGTACTGCCACAAAAGCAAACAGATCACCAGAACAGAATGCAGAGTCAGAAATAAGCCCACACTTTTCTGATCAATTAATTTACTACAAAGGAGCCAAAAATTTACAACAGGGGAAAGACAGTCTCTTCAATAAATGGTGTTGGGAAAACTGGACAACTACATACAAAAGAATGAAATGGCCATTTTCTAACACCACATTAAAAAAATAAACTGAAAATGGGTTAAAGACTTTAATGTAAGACCTAAAAGCATAAAACCCCTTACATTCCTATACACACTGACAATGAAAAAAACAGAAAGAGAAATTAAGGAAACAACCCCATTCACCCTTGCAAGAAAAAGGATAAAATACTTAGGAATAATTTACCTGAACAAACAAAAGACCTATATATAGAAAACTATAAAACACTGATGAAAGAAATCAAAGACTACACAAATAGATGGAGAAATAAATTATGTTCGTGGATTGGAAGACTCAATATACTGAAAATGAGTATACTACCCAAAGCAATCTACACATTCAACGCAATCCCTGTCAAGATACCAATGGTATTTTTCACAGAACTAGAACAAATAATTTCACAATTTGTATGGAAATACAAAAAAACCTCAAATAGCCAAAACAATCTTGAGAAAGAAGAATGGAACTGGAGGAATTAACCTTCCTGACTTCAGACTATACTACAAAGCTACAGTCACCAAGACAGTATGATACTGGCACAAAGACAAAATATAGATCAATGGAACAAAATAAAAAGCCCAAAGATAAATTCACGCACCTATGGACACCTTATCTTTGACAAAGGAGGCAAAAATATACAACGGAGAAAAGATAATCTCTTTAACAAGTGGTGCTGGGAAAACTGGTCAGTCACCTGTAAAAGACTTTCTAACACCATACACAAAAATAAACTCAAAGTGGATTAAAGATCTAAATGTAAGACCAGAAACTATAAAACTATAAAACTCTCCTCTTAAGAGGAAAACACAGGCAGAACACTAGCTGACATAAATCACTGCAAGATACTCTATGACCCACCCCCCAGAGTAATGGAAATAAAAACAAAAATAAACAAATGGGACCTAATTAAACCTAAAAGCTTTTGCATAAAAGAAAACTATAAACAAGGAAGAAAAAAACAGCAAACGAAACAACTGACAAAGAATTAATCTCCAAAATACACAAGCAGCTCATGCAGGTCAATACCAGAAAAATAAACAACCAATCAAAAATTAGGCCGAAGAACTAAACAGGTATTTCTCCAAAGAAGACATACAGATGGCTAACAAACACATGAAAAGATGCTCAACATCACTCATTATAAGAGAAATGCAAATCAAAATCACAATGAGGTACTATCTCATGCAGGTCAGAATGGCTGCCATCAAGTCTACAAACAAATGCTGGAGAGGGTGTGGAGAAAAGGGAACCCTCTTACACTGCTGGGAATGCAAACTAGTACAGCCACTATGAAGAAGAGTGTGGAGGTTCCTTAAAAAACTGACAACAGAACTGCCGTATTACCCAGCAATCCCACTGATGGTCAAACACAACAAGGAGACCAGAACTGAGAGAGACACATGTGCCCCAATGTCCGCTGCAACACTGTTTACACTGGCTAGGACATGGAAGCAACCTAGATGTCCATCAGCAGATGAATGGATAAGGAAGTTGTGGTACATATACACGATGGAATATTACTCAGCTATAAAAAAAGAACACATTTGAGTCAGTCTAATGAGATGGATAAAACTGGAGCCTATTACACAGACTGAAGTAAGTTAGAAAGAAAAACATCAATATAGTATATTAACATATATATTCGGAATTTAGAAAGACCCTATATGCAAGACAGCAAAAGAGATACAGAAGTAAAAAACAGACTTTTGGACTCTGTGGGAGAAGGCGAGGGTGGAATGATTTGAGAGAATATCATTGAAACATGTATATTACCATACGAGAAATAGATGATCAGTGCAAGTTCAATGCATGAAGCAGGGCACTCAAAGCTGGTGCACTGGGACAACCCAGAGGGATGGGGTGGGAAGGGAGGTGGAGAGGGGTTCAGGATGGTGGGACACATGTACACCCATGGCTAATTCATGTCAATGTATGGCAAAACCCACAATATTTTAAAGTAATTAGCCTCCAATTTAAAAAATTAATTAAAAAAAAAAAACCTCCCAGAAGATAACACAGGCAGTATGCTCTCTGACAGTCCTGGCAATTTTTTTTGGATCTGTCATCCCAGGCAAAAAAAACAAAAGTAAACATGAATATGTGGGACTACATCAAACCAAAAAGCTTTTACAGAACAAGAAAAACTATCAACAAAACAAAAAGGCTGCTTATTAAATGGGAGAATATATTTGTAAATTATAACTGATAAGTGGTTAATATCCAAAATACATGAACAATTCATATAACTTAATGTCAAAAAACAATTTGATTAAAAACTGGGGGGACTTCCCTGGTGGTCCAGTGGCTAAGACTCTGTGCTCCCAATACAGGGGGCTGGTGTTCAATCCCTCATCAGGGAACCAGATCCCACACGCCATAACTATGAGTTTGCATTCCATAACTAAGACTGAGAGCAGCCAAATAAATAAACGGATTTATAAAAAGAAAAACAAAACAAAAATGGGCAGACGAACCAAACAGATACTTCTTCCAAAGAAGACAAACAGATGGCCAACAGGCACATGAAAAGATGCTGAACATCATTACTCACCAGGGAAAGGCAAATCGAAACCAGAGATATTACTTCACACCTGTCAGAAAGGTTATTATCAAAAACATGACAAATAATACACTGTTGGTGCAAACTGGTGCAGCCACTATGGAATAATACATTGTTGGTACAAACTGGTGCAGCCACTTTGGAAAACAGTATGGAGATTCCTTAAAAAACTGAAAATAAACCTTCTGTAAAATACATCAATTCTACCCATGGGTATTTATTTATCCAAAGAAAACAAAAACACTTAACTCAAAAGATACATGCACCCCCATGTTCAATGCAGCATTATTTACAACAGCCAAGATATGGAAGCAATCCAAGTGCCTACTGACAGACAAAAGGAGAAAGAAGATGTGGTGCATATATACACAATGGAATACTCCTCAGCCATGAACAACATCTTTCTACTGTGACAACATGGATGGATCTAGAGTGTATTATGCTAAGTGAAATAAGTCAGAGAAAAACAAATACCATATGATCTAACTTATATGTGGAATCTAAAAACCAAAACAAAAGAACAAACACAGAACAGAAACAGACTCATCAATACAGAGAATGAACTAGTTTTTGCCAGAGGGGTGCAGGATAGGGCAAAGGGCAAATAGGTGAAGGTAATTAAAAGGAACAAACTTCTACTTAAGTCATGACGATACCATGTACTGCACAGGGAATATAGTCAATACTACTGTAATGACTTCGTATGGTGACAGATGGTAAGTAGACGCATAGGGGTGATCACTTTGTAATGTACACAAACAATGAATCATTATGTTGTGTAACTGACACTAACATGACACTGTGAGTCAACTATATTTCAAGTAAATAAATAAATAAAGTGAAATGCCTCCTGAAAATAAACTGGTTTCTAAGAACTTGTCATTTTATTAAACTAACACAGGACTGGTCTTTAGGGGGGTGTACAAAATAAGTAATAAAGTTAGCTAGGCTATCACTACAGCACCTTACAATCAAGGTGTATTATCCCTCCCAAATTAACATCTTCCTGAAAAGATGTATGTAACAAATTGCTCTAAATAAAACTGCATTTCCAGAATGACTTACTTTTTTATTCCAGGGGTGCTTCACCTTCAGTCTGGTTAACTGTCAATCAGCAAAGACCCTGAACATTTGAGCCCTAAAGTTTTCTTTCCACCACTACTCACAATCTCCCACCTTAACCTCTATTTTCCACAACTACCCACCAAATACTAAGTACTTGAATGTTTCAAATGGTATACGGGGTAGTGGTATAATCTTTTTTCAGGCAAAAAATTACACAGGGCTCTAATAGTTTTGATAAAGTTATATTTCCCTATTTTATAATAATGTCGTTTTACATGCTCCTTAGTAACAGAATTAAGGATTTGGGCCGTGGTATCTTTTTCTTTTTGGTATTCTTCATCAAACCATAGAATAGGGAGACCAGGCTCCCTCTGCCAGGGCTCCTGAAAGGCTCAGGAGTTTTGCTGCTGGAGCTGCAAATGCCCCTACACTGAACAAGCAGGTGGTGGAGGCTGGCTGTGTAGACTGCCCTCTGCTCGCCCATGCAGAGTCCCTCTCTGAGGGGGTTACACAACTGCTACCTGCTGCACTCACAAGCAGTCACACGACTTGCCAGTGAAATATGAGCAGAGGTGACACATGTCACTCCCAAGCCAATGCTTTACAAACATGTGATTAACTGGGTTCTCTCCTTCCTCCATCACAGCAACTGGTGAAGTTCCAAACAAAGACTGCTTAATCCACCTGAGTCACGGCACGCAAATGACACAGGGAAGGGCCACCAATGGCCCACAGGAGACGCAGAGTAGGAACAAGAAACAAACCTTTTAGCAGTCTCTGAGGCCTGGGGTCATTGGCTAACACAGCACCACCTATCTTGACTGACCAGTCATCTCCCTCCTCTCTGAATCACACATTTTCATCAATAAATTATCTTGAGCACGTAATTCCAGTATGTTTATAAATTACATATACATATCACTGTACATTAGGTACTGAAAACATGTCCATCCACCCCCCTAAAATGTAAAAGGAATGATATTAAAAACATATAAGTTGTATTACTTACATCCTTCCCACACTCTCAAATGATCATCTTGGGCACGCCACTTTGAAACCACTAGGCTATTATCCTGGCTACTAAAGCAAAGAGATAAACAAATGCTTCCCAGAGATTTATTCTATAAACTTTCAATCATCAATATTCATTCATGTTAATAAACAGTTTGGCCAGTTTTCTCCTTGAATCCACATAGCTTTCTCAAGCCCTGGTCCTTAAACATGGCTATACCCCAGATTCACAGTGGAGCTTTTCAAAATTACAGATCCTTCATACCACTTAGACCTACAGGTTGAAGCACAGAGGTGTGTATTTCTTTAAAAGGTCCTTTAATGACTCTGAAACATACCACTAGTCTAAAACAGTAAATACCAGGGAAGGAATCTTCTTTTCTAAAATAAATTTATCATGTTCTAGAAATACTGCCATCAATTCTAGCATTTGATTTTTTTGTGTGTAGAATTCACTCATTCTGAAACACTGAGGACCTACTATGTACCAAACACAATTTCCAGCAGATGGAATCCAGCTATTAAATAAGCAAAAAAAAAAAAAAAACACTGCTTTCATGCAGCTTATATTTTAATGGGGTGACTCAGAAAATAATAAACTATCAGGTTGTGATCAATGGTGAAAATAAAGCAAAGGGATGTGCTCCAGATGGGACGGATTTATACTTCAGCTGTGTAGTCAATTAAAGCCTCTCAGGAGAAGTGACACTTAATTGGCAACCTGAATGACAAGAGCATCCGAAGCAGAGGTAACAGCTCGTGCTGAAGTGATGGAGAGAGAAAAGCCTAGTGGGCGAGAGGAATGGGAGACCATGAAGCAGGGGCCGGAGTGGGGCAGACAGGGCCCAAGGCCAGGACAGGCCTTTGTGCTAACAACGGTGCACTACGCTGAAATTTGAGGCAGAGGAAAGCTCAGATCTGATTTACCCCGAGATTTTAAGCTTGCTCTGGTGCTGAATGGAGAAGGGATTGTGTTGTAAGGAACTGTATGAGGGAGAAGGCGCTCTACCGGCAGTCGGCAATAGGGAAAAGACACAGGCCTCAAAGAGGAAAAACACAAGTGGGCAGAGCTGAGGCGTGTTTGGGAGGTAGCAGGGCTGACAGGCTACAGATCGAGGGGTGGAGAGACAGACTCCCGGGTGTGGGCTTCAGCCACGGAACAGACGGGGACACCACTTACTGACTCATCTTTTTCTTGATCCGCATCCTCCACTACCATTTATATTTTGTCTCTACACATACTTCTCACACGTGCCTTGTTGCAAGTCACCTCAAATCCTTTGAGGGAAGGGGCATGGCATCAGTCAGTTCAGTTCAGTCGCTCAATCGTGTCCGACTCTTTTCGACCCTATGAATCACAGCACGCCAGGCCTCCCTGTCCGTCACCAACTCCCGGAGTTCACCCAAACTCATGTCCATCGAGTCGGTGATGCCATCCAGCCATCTCATCCTCTGTCGTCCCCTTCTCCTCTTGCCCCCAATCCCTCCCAGCATCAGAGTCTTTTCCAATGAGTCAACTCTTCACATGAGGTGGCCAAAGTACTGCAGTTTCAGCTTTAGCATCATTCCTTCCAAGGAACACCCAGGGCTGATCTCCTTTAGAATGGACTGGTTGGATCTCCTTGCAGTCCAAGGGACTCGCAAGAGTCTTCTCCAACACCACAGTTCAAAAGCATCAATTCTTCGGCGCTCAGCTTTCCTCACAGTCCAACTCTCACACCCATACATGACCACAGGAAAAACCATAGCCTTGACTAGATGGACCTTTGTTGGCAAAGTAATGTCTCTGCTTTTTAATATGCTATGTAGGTTGGTCATAACTTTCCTTCCAAGGAGTAAGCATTTTTTAATTTCATGGCTGCAATCACCAATAAATACAAATCAATGATTTCAAGTACCCGTTTTTCTTAAAATAGAACATATCTATATAGCAGGTAAAAAGTAATAATCCAACAATATTAAAACTTCTAGTTTTATTAATATTAAATATTAATATTTAGGTATTATTTACTACAAAATTAACTTAAAATATTGATAGTAAAAACCAAATTGAAACAATGGGAAGACTGCTTAAAGTATCCAGTATATAATAAAACAATTAGGAATCATTTATAATGAAGTTAACAATTTGTGGGAAAAGCAATTATCATGATGTTAATAGTTATCACTGTTTTTAATAAATATTGGTCCTACACGGATAGTAAACATTGTGATCTATGGAGGGCATGCATTTCCCAAACGCCTTGTGACCCAATCATTACCCCTACTGTAGGGACTGAGGATGGTGGCAAACGCCTTGACTCTCCCACTGAGAGCTAAGATCTATCGGCCTCCCCGTGACTGGGCTGGCCTGGGCCTGCCTGACCACCAGAGCATGGAACGGGGTGCCATGCCCCTCCAGGCTGCACCTCTGAGGGACTGATAGCTTCCATCTCCTGGAGTCCTGGGCGACCAGGAAAGAAGTCCACCTCTTCACCTGCAGGATGCCATGGAGAGGATCCCAGCACTGCCCAGCCTTCTAGAAGTCCTCACCCAGCACAAGGCATGTGTGAAGCTGTCCTGGACATCCTAGACCAGACTGGCTCATGGAGCCCCATATGACACCATGTGAAGCAGAAGAAATCTGCTGTTGAGCCCAGTCTGAACCTCTGACCCTCAAAATTGTGAGATACAATAAAATGGAATTGTTTTAAAACCGTAGGATTAGGCTGTGGTTTTAAGTTTTAATGTTAGTTTTCAGAATTGTTGTTTTAAGCTTGTTGACAAATGTTACGTAGTAATAAATAACCAGGCTTCCCTGGTGGCTCAGATGGTAAAGAATCTACCAGCAATGCTGGAAACCCTGGTTCGATCTCTGGGTTGGGAAGATACCTTGGAGAAGGAAATGGCTACCCGCTCCTGTATTCTTGCCTGGAAAAGCCCACAGACAGAGGGGCATGGCTACTACAGTCCATGGGGTCGCAAAGAGTCGGACATGACTGAGCTACTAACCAGAACACTTATCTACCTAAAATAAAAGTTCATTTAAAACATTTTTTTTAACTTACAATCTAATTCTTATAAAATACTTCCTTCATTTAAACATCCAGAAGAGAATCAAATAAAGGGAAGTATGAAAAAAATTAAACTGTTAATAACTGGTAAATCTCTAGGGAAATCTCCACTTACAAATTATCTGTCATTCATTTATAGTTGCCCAAAACATATAAAGTTAGAAAAATGAATAATAATTTAATATCCTGTCATTCTAATTAGTATGTTGATGTCTCAGTAACTTTGCTAACATGATCCATGTAAAAATCAATCATCTGGTTATTTCATTAATGCCCTTTTCTTTAATAGCATAGGCACATTTGGAATACACTAAAATTTATACCAAAAAGGAAAGATTAATCACTTACACTTAAGCACATTTCTTCTCCCTAGAAAACAAGCCTCTTAAAAAAAAAAAGCTGGGTAATTTATACAAGACTTCTTTAAGTATCCTAAATAAAAGAGCACTCAGTCCTGAGTTGGGCATAACAAGCCTAGACACACACGCAAGCAGCTCAGTCTGAGAGGAAGTATCAGGAAAGTATTCCACCCACCCCACCCCACCCAGCAACGCTCCTGCAGCACCTTCCAGGAGGGGACAGTGCCAACAGGTGACATGAAGAAAAGTAAGGTGCTACTTGTAAGCAGTGTTACTCAACCACAGCAAAAGCTTACGAAAGACAAGTTGACTCCACCAACAGTAACACTGGAAAGCAGCAGTGACTCAGAGGAGAAGGTGAGGTGCCCTCTCGCTACTGCAGGAGGGCAGACGCTCCTGGAGGCCCAGCGCATCCCCAAGCCTGGGGGGCGGGGGTGGGACACACACCGGAGGGCTGCCAGGTGAGGGGCGGAACAGCCTCCCAATGGCCCGGGGGCAGGATGCCCAAGGCCCGGCGCTCAGCCTCTCACAGGAGCGAGAGGTGTGCAGACAGAGAGGTGGCACGTGCCACCGTGGAAGACAGGTGACAGGGGTCCACTCCAGGCAACTCCAGGCACCAGCCTTCAGAGATCAGCACAGCGACCGCTCACTCCAACAGCCGCAGATACACCTGAAAGGCACCAATGGCACCATTGGGCCGTGGCTTTGGCGGAGGTTTACGGATCATCACTAACAGGGCAGCCAGGCAGCTCTCACCATCAAACACTGAGGTTTATTATGAACAGCTTGATGCCACTGAAAGGCCAGAAACCCAGGAAGTCACATGGAGCACAGAAGACAGAAGAAAGTCACTCCCCGTTAATCAACCTCAATTAATCGATCAATCTCGCTTGCTCTCTCTCACACACACACACTCCACCCCAGATCTGAATTGAAAAGCAGGACTCAACAGTGGCCACTTTATGGGACTGAGTCACTCCTAGGCTGGTGCGGTCTAGGAAAATGCCAGTAAATATAGAAAAATATAAAGCAGAGTAACAATGAGTAAACAACACGTTGTGTAATAAATAACGCTGAGTACACAGAAAGCAATGCTAAGAAAATTTATTTAAAAATTCATCTCTAATCCTGAGACCAAATGTAAAAATATATTACAAAAGACAATGGGTTAAATATAAAAGTACTGAACCTTAGTGAAATAAGTGGCAGAGAAAAATCAGATTATATTATTCCACCCCAGTCCAGTTCAGTTACTCAGTCGTGTCCGACTCTTTGCAACCCCATGGACTGCAGCACGCCAGGCCTCCTTGTCCATCACCAACTCCCAGTTTACTCAAACTCATGTCCATTGAGTCAGTGATGCCATCCAACCATCTCATCCTCTGTCGTCCCCTTCTCCTCCTGCCTTCAATCTTTCCCAGCACTGGGGTCTTTTCTAATGAGAGTTCTTCGCATCAGGCAGCCAAAGTATCGGAGTTACAGCTTCAGCATCAGTCCTTCCAATGAATATTCAGGACTGATTTCCTATAGGATGGACTGGTTGGATCTCCTTGCAGTCCAAGGGACTCTCAAGAGTCTTCTCCAACACCACAGTTCAAAAGCATCAATTCTTCAGCGCTCAGCTTTCTATATAATCCAACTCTCACATCCATACATGACTACTGGAAAAACCATAGCCTTGACTAGATGGACCTTTGTTGGCAAAGAAATGTCTCTGCTTTTTAATATGCTATCTGGGTTGATCATAGCTTTCCTTCCAAGGAGCAAACGTCTTTTAATTTCATGACTGCAGTCACCATCTGCAGTGATTTTGGAGCCTGAGAAAATAAAGTCTGTCACTGTTTCCACTGTTTCCCCATCTATTTGCCATCCCCAACCAACGGGCTAAAAAAGCCTGAGTCAGAAACCTAGAGCCAGAATTGAAACAGCTTTGACCAAAGTTCTCAATGAATCTCTTGCACGATTATCTTCACATATGTCCCTTGTCCTTGCCCTTAGTACCCAAATTCAGGCCCTCCAGAGACCCCACCGTTCTCCCAGTCCCTCTCATCTCTTTCACCCGGTCCTCTACAAGCCCCCCACTTTTGGCATACCCACTCTGAGCTCACGCCAAAACATCTCCCACTGTGCCATCCTAACCAGCTGCCTACTCCCTTCCCAGGGTTCCTGCTCCACCTAAGTCGACACAGACTTACCCCTCTCCCCCGACTCTAGCCAGCACCTCCACACATCACTCGAGGCCCCAAAACCATCAGCCCTCCCCATGAAGACCCCGTCCCAGTTCTCATAGAACTTAGGGTTTTTCAGGATGTGGGATTTTCAGGGCTAAAACCAGGAGAGACAGAATCCAAATCCAAACTTTGTTGACCCAGTATCAGCTCCCTTCTTGCCACTGTCCAAAGTGCCTCTCATATCCACGTGAAGACCAGAACATTCCAGGTTCATGGTCCCAGCCCACTGCCCACCACCCCTCCACTTCAGCAGCCCACAGCCCACACACTCTCCCCAGCCAGACGCTTCACCCACCACTCACGGCCCATCGTGCCCACTCCACACAGTCCGTGGGCCCATCAAAGCCTAGTTTATCCCAGGTCTTGAAGCTCATCCTGGTTTCCATTTTCAACCCCCAGGTACTCTGTTCTCCAATGATACCAGCCTATACGATTCCGTGGCACCATGACTTTCATCACTTTGATTTTGCACGTATTTTCTAGATCTGAAATGTCCTTCCATACCCTGCTTTTCTACAGTAAAATGGCTATGCAGGTAACATTATCTACACAGAGTTTCCCCCAATTTCATCAACAAGTTACTCTCTTTTCTGTGCTTGAACATGCAGTGCTACAGCATTTACACACTGTATCACAAGCATGTGTGTATCTTCCTCACCATAACATGAACCCAAGCAAAGACACAGGGGCTTCCCCTGTGGCTCAGCAGTAAAGAATTCGTCTGCAGTGCAGAAGACGCAGGAGATGCGTGTTCAATCCCTGGGTGGGGAAGATCCCCTGGAGGAGGGCATGGCAATGCACTCCAGTATTCTTGCTGGGCAAATCCCATGGACAGAGGCGCCTACTGGGCTACGGTCCATGGGGTCACAAAGAGTTGGACACGACTGAAGCAAATGAGCACACATACACAAGCGGAGATAAATGTGTTATATTTATTTTTATATTCCCAGCTTCTGTCATAATAACCTGGTAAAACGTTTACCGACTAGAATATACAAACTACAAGAGGTGACGATGTTCAAAATGAAGAAATACAGAAAAAGAGAATAAATATTCTGTATAGTAAAATTTCAAATGACTAAAAATTTTTGACAGCATATAATAAAATAATTCATCACATGATAAAAACAGATAACTCACACAAGAGGCCCTAAGAATTCACAAAAAAGATGTTCAATTTTCATAGTAATCAAAGACTACTCAAGAGGTTACTACAGTAGACCAATGAGCAACAGTAAGGTAATCTAAGAATTAGGACACTGTGATAGAAATGGAAGAAAAAGATAAGCAGTAAGAAAGATGGAAAGGAAACCCCCAGAAATGAAAGACACAGGATCATGCCAGGTGAAAGCATGAGTAGTGCCTTTAATAAGGTACTTATTAGAGTCACGGTTGTCCTAACACAGTAAGAGCGGTCCTCTCTGCACCCAGCCTGCACAGAGGCTGCTCAGCCCTCGCCAGGGGAGGCAGTGTGTACATCTGCAACAGCCAGGGAGCTAACAGAGGCTCCTGGCTCCAGCCCTGGGCCATTAGTCAGTTTCTGATTTCTTAAGTTACTCAGATCTACTTCCCACTGAAAACAATGAAAAATACTGGATAAACCATTAAAAAATAATTAGTTTAAAGAAAGTGAAAGTGAAGTCACTCAGTAGTGTTCCACTCCTAGTGACCCCATGGACTGTAGCCTACCAGACTCCTCTGTCTATGGACTTTTCCAGGCAAGAGTACTGGAGTGGGTTGCCATTTCCTTCTCCAGGGGATCTTCCCAACCAGGGGTCGAACCCGGGTCTCCCACATTGCAGACAGACGCTTTACCATCTGAGCCATAAGAGCACTAAAAAATTGACAGAACAAGGGAAACTGCCAAGCCAAATTTGAGGACACCTGAAACCCAGGAGAACCAATGCTACTTTTGCCCTGAGGGCATTAGCCATCTGCTTCTGCTCAGAACCACAGCCTCAAGGACCAAGGTGGCAAAAGTCAAGATTAACGCCCGAGGACCATGGCCTCCTGAAGGAGACCCTGACCCTCCCAAAGGACAACACCCCAGGGGAAGAATGAACTAGCATGACTAACCATCCCTCCCCCAACGACTCGAGAATAAAGAGCAGGCTCTCAAGGCATCAGACAAAGAGGAGAAGAAAAAGCCAGGAACACAGTCTTGAGAAGCTGTGGCCACTCCAGGCCAGGCAACATGCCACGCACACAGCCAGAGCGCACACAGGCCCAGGAGGAACGGTGCTAAGATGACTCAACAAGAGTCGCCAACTGGTGACACCCCAGGACTGTCAGAGGCCACACACTGCCTCTCAGAGAGCACACTCACCCTCAGAACACCAGAATCGTGTACGGGCAACAACCAGGCATAGAAAACCAGGCTCATGGAAAGCAAGGCAACACAAGTTAGAGATAAGCACAACCTGTAACATTTAGAAAAGAGAATAACAAATTTTCAAATATCAGCAAGGAACAAGAATCTATAAAAACTAACAACATTTCTTTAGAAGAACTTCAAGAAACTACAATAGCCAAAATTTAAAACACAATGGAGGGACTCCCCTGATGGTCCAGTGGTTGGGAATCCGTCTGCCAAGGCAAGGGACAGGATTCGATCCTCAGTCACAGAGCTAAGACCCTACATGCTGAGGGGCAACTAAGCCTGCAGGCTGAAACCACTGAGCCCACACGCCGCAGAGGAAGTCACTGCCGCAGTAACAGACCCACATAGACCCACGTGCTGCAACTAAAACCTGATGCAGTCAAATAAATAAACATTAAACAACCAAACACATGACAGCAAAACAGACAAAGCAGGACCGAGAGATAATAAACTGGGAAGTTGTTCAGGAGAAATCTGTAATTCAGCAGAGATAATGATTTAAAAAAGGAAAAGGCAGAGATGAGAATGAGACGTGAAGGACTGGCTAAGAAGGTCTCCAATACATTAACTGGAATCCCAGACAGAAAGGAGAAAGAATGAATGGAGGGAAATTTTAAATTAGTATAGCCGAGAATGTCCAGAATTAGTGTTAGACCCCAATCTACAGATCCAAGAAACCTAGAGAAACTCTAACAGGATAAATTAAAGAATTTCACTCCTAGTCGAACTGAAAAAGTTTAAATTAAACAGAAGTGAATCAAACAGTATTTTAAAAGCATACAATAAGCAGGCTGGTGATCTGACCCTCAAAGGAGCAACAGTTAGTCCACCAGCTGACTTCTCAGCAGCCAAAGAAGAAGCCAGAAGACAGCAGAGTCATATATTTTCAATGTGTTAAAAGTATCTGCCAACAAAGAATTCTTCATCCAGCAAAAATATCCTTCAACAGAAAACAATGCAATCTCCTTTCTTGTTTTTGTTTGGATGAGAGGCATAGTCATTCAAACAAAAGAATAATAATAAAACCTAAGAAATTGTACTTTACCTCAAACTAGTACAACATGAGAACAGCTTAACATTTATGGGAAGATTAATATTTAATGCTTTCCGGTATATATCTTATATATACAATCACACATTTTCTACTATTATTAACTGGTTACTTATATAATTGTGTCATGGTTCTTCAACAGATCAGAAGACCCAAGGGTCAGGAACCATTTACAGGCTTCAGTGGGTGGCCCTCCTACATACTTAGAATCACTGCGCCTAGTTTGAGAAATATTTACTGGCTGCTGACTTAGTCAATAGTTCAGGACTGAATACCTACCATCACAATTTATTTTCACCCAAATATACGTGGAATTTTATTTCAATGGTTTGACATAAGATATTAGATTAAAAATTGCTCTGATTTTACATTACTATACTTTATAATCAATAAATATTTTAAAGCAAAATTTTAATAAATGCCAAGAAGACTTCACAACTAAAGCAATCTGAAGTGTGTTCCCCTTCTCCAGTTTTCCTGTGAACTAAGTTAATCAAGTATATGAAATCTGTAACTGTTTCTTTAATTCCAAACTATTTATTTCAAGAACCCAGTAAACTGGCAGAATGCCTATACCTTCACATGGCTTTCTATTACTGAGCTTCAAATTTGCCACTTTATGACATCTCCTTATGTTATCTTCTGCAATAACCTTTTGGTGCTCAATTAAAGGCCTCTAAACTCAATCTTTGTTGAGGCTCCAACTGGCAAATGTCTCCCCAAAAAAAACAAAGGAAAGTAATTTTCTTTCCCACTTTTACAATGTAGCCCAGTAGAAAATTGCTCAACTTTACTTAGTTCTAAGTTTTTTTTTTTAAAACTCTGCAACATTTTGGACATTTTCAAGGTCACTGGAAGAGAGGCAGCCAAACTCATTCACAAAAGATGGGATAAGATGAAAGCTTTCCAATGTAACCAGCTAACAGTCAGATATTATAAAAATAAGGCTTTACTTTTGTCTGGGGAGGAAATGATGAAGCTTGCTTACAGTCCATACAGACTAGCAATAAAGTCATGTTCATTCAAGCAAATGGAGAATGAATAAAAGGAGGAGAAAATAAGGTCAGAAAAAGAAAATGAGTTGTTATAAGCTATGGGATATCAAATCTCGGAAATTCAGTAAAAACTAAGTTGTGCATGCTCAGTCGTGTCCAACTCTTTGTGACCCCGTGCACACCAGGCTCCCCTGTCCATGGGTTTTCTCAGGTAAGAATACTGGAGTATGTTGCCATTTCCTTCTCCAAGGGATCTTCGCAACCCAGGGATCGAACCCATGTCTCCTGAGTCTCCTGCATTTCAGGAAGATTCCTTACCTCTTGAGCCACTAGGGCTTCCCTTTTGTAAGTTAGGTGTTATTACATTTATATGTTTATCATGTATTCTAAATTCAAGCAGACAGTAGAATGTGCTGTGCTGTGCTTAGCGGCTCAGTCATGTTCAACTCTTTGCAACCCCATGGTCTGTAGCCTGCCAGGCTCCTCTGTCCACAGGGATTCTCCAGGCAAGAATACTGGAGTGGGTTGCCATGCCCTCCTCCAGGGTATCTTCCCAACCCAGGAATCAAACTGGGGTCTCTTGCATTGCAGGTGGATTCTTTAGCAGCTGAGCTACCAGGGAAGCCCAGAGAGTAGAACAGTAGGTACTTTTAGTGCCTGAGTGAAGGAAAAGGAGGTGTCTATTCCAAGAGATGCTCAGATACATACGTTTGTAACTGAAAATTTTAGAAATCAGCTTTAATGGCTTTGAAAAAGGGGTTCTAATTGGTGACCCAACTCAACAACTTTCATTCCTCAGAAAATTACCAGACATTTGAGGCTGCAGCGGGCATGGAAAACCCCCGTCAGAGCTTCTCTGCCATCTCCTTTCTGCCTTCTTATCTTTTTAAGATTCAGATGAAATACCATTAGCTCAGTGATCCCCTCCTAGATTAATCCAGCCCACAACACCACCTTCTTTACTTTTTCACAACTTTTACTGATAGCATCAGACATTTCACCTTGTTCTATCTCCTTAAAAGTCCCTTCTTCCTCTCCCCACTATAAACATATTAATGCAAATCTTCCATCACACACTGCTGGATATATATAAAGCCTTTATTAAATACTGGTTACAAACTAATATAAAGGATTTCTAGGTAGGATAGACTCAGCAGTGAATTCTGGCAGCTAAGGGAATTATCTTACAAACAAGTCTGCCTTGCAAGCACATTTCTTATAAACTGTGTGTGAATCTGAAGACCCTGGTAGGAAAGGAGCTGTGCAGTCAAGTCCTCTCAGGTCACCAGCTGACGCTGAAAGAGACACAGACACATGTTCCCCAGCATCTCCACACACGTGCCTGCAGACAGACGCTGCTCACCATGATCGTACTTCCAAGTCGTCCCCGGGTATCTCTCTTCCCAACTCACAGTTCATCCCTCATTACAGTCCTACAAGCACTCCATCTGGACTCAAGTACATGAAATACGGATTCAAACACAGGAAAAGCCGTGACACAACTAAGAGAGCATGTGTATCTTCAGGAATATCCCGTCTCCAGTTCTCCAGGCTGCAACGCTGCAGCATACAGGAAGCACCCTGCCCACACCACCCAGGGACCTCATCTGGGCTCAGTCAGTTCACAGCCCTCCTGCTCCTCCACATCAGAAATACGAGGAAAGACCTCATGTCAGCCCTGAGGAGCCTGTGATACTAACATAACCCTTCGTGTTACAAACATTATTGTGGCAATACTGTAAGTACATATCTCATCAACACAGTCTCCCTCCAAAGCCTGAACTCGCTCAACTAAATGGAGCCATTTTCACTCTGTATGTCCTCAAAATTGCAAGAAGAGACAGAACACACTGAATTCATACCTTATATTGCTCTCTGTAATAAACCTGACACTGATCTTTTATTCAAAACATCAGTCACTTGGCTCCTTAACTGCATTTTCCTTGCTACTGTTAGTTTAAAATTACCCCCAAAAAAGGCAAAATTATTAACTATTAACTTTATAGAAATAAAGAAGACAGTCTTTGAAACTTACAAGAGAATATTATGCTATACTTCATTCACTTTGTTTCTCACATTGAGTAAGAGTATTACAACCCCAAAGTGGTACAGCTTAAGGGATCCAGAGAATTAAGCAGCAAATTCAAATAGTTGTTTGTGTTTGTATTCATCTACAATTCTCTGCTTCCTTAAGTGTTATAATGGCAGCAAATGTGTCTGTCAACATACAGAAAGAGGTTTTATTAGATCTCAACTATCCTACTTTCCTGGAATTATGGAATAGTTTTTAAACATACTTTCAGTTTTTCAGTACGAAATAATTTCAATACATTTTCCACACAAATTAAAGGCTCTCTCTTACATACTGTAATCCAAATTACATAATATGAAGAGCCAGACAAGGCATTAAAGGCTGAAAGAAAACAGGAAAGTAGCAGTTGTTGTTGTTGCTGTTCAGTCGCTCACTTATTTCCAACTCTTTACGATCCCATGGCTGCAGCTGCAGCCTGCCAAGCTTCCCTGTCCTTCACCATCTCCCAGAGTTTGCTCAAATTAATGTCCATTGAGTCAGTGATGCCATCCAACCATCTCATCCTCTGTCATCCCCTTCTCCACCTATCTCCAATCTTTCCCAGCATCAAGTTCTTTTCTAATGAGTCAGGTCTTCACATAAGGTGGCCAAAGTATTGGAGCTTCAGCTTCAGCATCAGTCCTTCCAGTGAATATTCGGGATCGATTTCCTTTAGGATTGTCTAATTTGATCTCCTTACAATCCAAGGAATTCTCAAGGAAACAGGAAAGTAAAAATCTACAACCATTTCAAAACAGGGTATGCAAAAATCAAGGAGCTGTTATAGTATGTTGTCTACAGTAACTTTCAATAATTTATGAATGCCCCTTTCTATTTAACAAAGTGCTTTTAAATCCCCCACAGCACCTGAACAGTTCAGTTCAGTCGCTCAGTCGTGTCTGACTCTGCAACCCCACGGACTGCAGCACGCCAGGCTTCCCTGTCCATCACCAACTCCAGGAGCTTACTCAAATTCATGTCCAGGGGGTCCATGATGCCTTCCAACCATCTCACCCTCTGTCATCCCCTTCTCCTCCTGCCTTCATCTTCTCCAGCATCAGAATCTTTTCCAATGAGTCAGCTCTTCACATCAGGTAGCCAAAGTACTGGAGCTTCAGCTTCAGCATCAGTCCTTCCAATGAATATTCAGGGTTGATCTCCTTTAGGATGGACTGATTTGAACTCCTTGCAGTCCAAGGGACTTTCAAGAGTCTTCTCCAACAACACAGTTCAAAAGCATAAATTCTTCAGCACTTAGGATTCTTAATGATACAACTCTCATATACATACATGATTACTGAGAAACACATAGCTGTGACTAGATGGATGTTTGTCAACAAAGTAATGTCTCTGCTTTTAAATACTCTGTCTTGGTTTGTCATGGTTTTTCTTCCAAGGAGCAAGTGTCTTTTAATTTCATGGCTGCAGTCACCATCTGCAGTGATTTAGGAGCCCAAGAAAATAAAGTCTGTCATTGTTTCCATTTTTTCCACATCTATTTGCCATTAAGTGATGGAACCAGATGCCATGATTTTAGTTTTTTGAATGTTGAGTTTTAAGCCAACTTTTTTCACTCTCCTCTTTCACTTTCATCAAGAGGCTCTTTAGTTCTTCACTTTCTGCCTTAAGAGTGCTGTCATCTGCATATCTGAAGTTTTGATATTTCTCCCGGCAATCTTGATTCCAGTTTATGCTTCATTGAGGCAGGCATTTCACATGATGTACTCTAAGTTCAGTTCAGTTCAGTCGCTCAGACGTCTCCAACTCTTTGCAACCCCCATGAATCGCAGCACGCCAGGCCTCCCTGTCCATCACCAACTCCCGGAGTTCACTCAAACTCATGTCCATCGAGTCAGTGATGCCATCCAGCCATCTCATCCTCTGTTGTCCCCTTCTCCTCCTGCCCCCAATCCCTCCCAGCATCAGAGTCTTTTCCAATGAGTCAACTCTTCACATGAGGTGGCCAAAGTACTGGAGTTTCAGCTTTAGCATCAGTCCTTCCAAAGAAATCCCAGGGCTGATCTCCTTTAGAATGTACTGGTTGGATCTCCTTGTAGTCCAAGGGACTCTCAAGAGTCTTCTCCAACACCACAGTTCAAAAGCATCAATTCTTCGGCGCTCAGCTTTCTTCACAGTCCAACTCTCACATCCATACATGACCACTGGAAAAACCATAGCCTTGACAAGATGGACCTTTGTTGGCAAAGTAATGTACTCTACATATAAGTTAAATAAGTAGGGGGACAATATACAGCCTTGATATTCTCCTTTCCAGATTTGGAACCAGTCCATTGTTCCAAGTCCTGCATAGAGATTTCTCAGGAAGCAGGTAAGGGTTCTGGTATTTCCATCTCTTGAAGAATTTTCCACAGTTGTGATCCACACAGTCAAAAGCTTTAATATAGTCAATGAAGCAGAAGTACATGCTTTTCTGTAATTATCTTGCTTTTTCTATGATCCAACTGATGTTGGCAATTTGATCTCTGGTTCCTCTGCATTTTATAAATCCAGCTTGAACATCTGGAAGTTCTCGATTACGTACTGTTGAAGCCTTGCTTCAACAGAGAATTTTGAGCATTACTTTGCTAGCATAGAAATAAGTGCAACTGCTGTGGTAGTTCACACATTTTTTGGCACTGCCTTGCTTTGGGATTGGAATGAAAACTGACCTTTTCAAGTCCTGTGGCCACTGCTGAGTTTTCCAAATTTGCTGATATATTAAATGCAGCACTTTCCCAGCATCATCTTTTAGGAATTGATAAAGCTCAATGGGAATTCCATCCCCTCCACTAGCTTTGTTTGCAGTGATGCTTCCTAAAGCCCACTTGACTTTGCACTCTAGGATGTCTGGCTCTAGGTGAGTGAAGACACCATCATGGATATCTGGGTCATGAAGATCTTTTTTGTACAGTTCTTCTGTGTATTCTTGCCACCTCTTCTTAGTATCTTCTACTTCTGTTTGGTCCATAACGTTTCTGTCTTTTATTGTGCCCATCTTTGCATGAAGTGTTCCCTTGATATCTCTGATTTTCTTGAAGAGATCTCTAGTCTTTCCCATTCTACTGTTTTCCTCTATATCCTTGCACTGATCACTGCAGAAGGCTTTCTTATCTCTCCTTGCTATTCTTTGGAACTCTGCATTCAAATGGGTATATCTTTCCTTTTCTCCTTTGCTTTTCACTTCTCTTTTCTCAGCTCTTTGTAAGGCCTCCTCAGACAACCGTTTTGCCTTTTTACATTTCTTTTTCTTGGGGATGGTTTTGATCACCATCTCCTGTACAATGTTATGAACCTCCATCCAGAGTTCTTCAGGCACTCTGTCCTTTAGATCTAATCCCTTGAATCTATTTGTCACTTCCATTGTATCATCATAAGGGATCTGATTTAGGTCATACCTGAATGGTCTTCACGACCCAGATAATCACGATGGTGTGATCACTGACCTAGAGCCAGACATCCTGGAATGTGAAGTCAAGTGGGCCTTAGAAAGCATCACTACGAACAAAGCTAGTGGAGGTGATGGAATTCCAGTTGAGCTATTCCAAATCCTGAAAGATGATGCTGGGAAAGTGCTGCACTCAATATGCCAGCAAATTTGGAAAACTCAGCAGTGGCCACAGGACTGGAAAAGGTCAGTTTTCATTCCAATCCCAAAGAAAAGCAATGCCAAAGAATGCTCAAACTATCGCACAATTGCACTCATCCCACACACTAGTAAAGTAATGCTCAAAATTCTCCAAGCCAGCTTCAGCAATATGTGAACCGTGAACTTCCTGATGTTCAAGCTGGTTTTAGAAAAGGCAGAGGAACCAGAGATCAAATTGCCAACATCCCCTGGATCATGGAAAAAGTAAGAGAGTTCCAGAAAAACATCTTATGCCAAAGCCTTTGATTGTGTGGATCACAATAAACTGTGGGAAATTCTGAAAGAGATGGGAATACCAGACCACCTTATCTGCCTCTTGAGAAATTTGTATGCAGGTCAGGAAGCAACAGTTAGAACTGAACATGGAACAACAGACTGGTTCCAAATAGGAAAAGGAGTACGTCAAGGCCGTATATTGTCACCCTGTTTATTTAACTTATATGCAGAGTACATCATGAGAAACGCTGGACTGGAAGAAGCACAAGCTGGAATCAAGATTGCCGGGAGAAATATCAATCACCTCAGATATGCAGATGACACCACCCTTATGGCAGAAAGTGAAGAGGAACTAAAAAGCCTCTTGATGAAAGTGAAAGTGGAGAGTGAAAAAGTTGGCTTAAAGCTCAACATTCAGAAAACAAAGATCATGGCATCCGGTCCCACCACTTCATGGGAAATACATGGGGAAACAGTGGAAACAGTGTCAGACTTTATTTTTCTGGGCTCCAAAATCACTACAGATGGTGACTGCAGCCATGAAATTAAAAGATGCTTACTCCTTGGAAGGAAAGTTATGACCAACCTAGACAGCATATTCAATAGCAGAGACATTACTTTGCCAACAAATGTTCGTCTAGTCAAGGCTATGGTTTTTCCTGTGGTCATGTATGGATGTGAGAGTTGGACTGTGAAGAAGGCTGAGTGCCAAAGAATTGATGCTTTTGAACTGTGGTGTTGGAGAAGACTCTTGAGAGTCCCTTGGACTGCAAGGAGATCCAACCAGTCCATTCTGAAGGAGATCAGCCCTGGGATTTCTTTGGAAGGAATGATGCTAAAGCTGAAACTCCAGTCCTTTGGCCACCTCATGCAAAGAGTTGACTCATTGGAAAAGACTCTGATGCTGGGAGGGATTGGGGGCAGGAGAAGAAGGGGATGACGGAGGATGAGATGGCTGGATGGCATCACTGACTCGATGGACATGAGTTTGAGTGAACTCCGGGAGTTGGTGATGGACAGGGAGGCCTGGCGTGCTGTGATTCATGGGGTCGCAAAGAGTCGGACACTACTGAGCAACTGATCTGATCTGAATGGTCTAGTGATTTTCCCTACTTTCTTCAATTTAAGTCTGAATTTGGCAATAAGGAGTTCATGATCTGAGCCACAGTCGGCTCCCAGTCTTGTTTTTGCTGACTGTATACAAGCTTCTCCATCTTTGGTTGTAAAGAATAAAATCAATATGATTTCGGTATTGACCATCTGATGATGTTCATGTGTAGAGGTGTCTCTTGTATAGGTTGGAAGAGAGTGTTTGCTCTGACCAGTACCCTTTCTTGGCAAAACTGTTAGCCTTTGCCCTACTTCATTTTGTACTCCAAGGCCAAACTGAAGAGTACCCCGAATATATCTCCTTGTTTACTACCTCTTGCTGTTGTTGGTATCTAAGTTGTATCCGACCTCCACAATCTCCGAAAGTTTGCTCAAATTCATGTTCAACGAGTCAGTGATGCTATCTAACCATCTCATCCTCTGCTACCCACTTCCCCTTTGACTTGAATCTTTCTCAAAATCAGGGTCATTTCCAATGAATCAGCTCTTCACATCAGATGGCCAAAGTATTATAGCTTCACCATCAGGCCTTCCAATAAATATTCAGGCTCATTTCCTTTAGCCTTGATTGGTTTGATCTCCTTGCTATCCAAGGTACTCTCAAAAGTCTTTCCCAACACCACAATTTGAAAGCTTTAATTCTTCGGCACTGCCTTCTTTATAGTTCAACTTTCATATCCGTACATGACCACGGGAAAACCCACAGATTTGACTATATGGACCTTTTTCAACAAAGTGATTGTGTCTGTTTTTTAATATGCTGTCTAGACTTCCAAGGAGCAAGTATCTTTTAATTTCATGGCTGTAGTCACCGTCTGCAGTTATTTTGGAGCCCAAGAAAATAAAATCTGTCACTGATTTCACTGTTTCTACTTTTATATGTCATAAAATGATGGGACCTGATGCCCTGATATTGTTCTTCAAATGCTGAATTTTAAGCCAGATTTCTCACTCTCCTCTTTCACCCTCATCAAGAAGCTCTTTAGTGCTTTTTCACTTTCTTCCATTAGAGTGGTGTCATCTGCATATCTGAGGTTGCTGATATTTCTCCCTGTAATCTTGATTCTGGCTTGTGCTGATCTAGTCCCACCTTTCCTATGATGTACTTGGTATATAAGTTAAGTAAGCAGGGTGACAATATACAGCCTTCTCATACTTCTTTCCCTATTTGGAACCCATCAGTTGTTTCATGTCTGGTTAACTGTTGCCTCTTGACCCACATCGGAGAAGACCATGGCACCCCACTCCAGTACTCTTGCCCGGAAAATCCCACGGATGGAGAAGTCTGGCAGGCTGCAGTCCATGGGGTCGCTAAGAGTCGGGCACAACTGAGTGACTTCCCTTTCACTTTTCACTTCCATGCACTGGAGAAGGAAATGGCAACCCACTCCAGTGTTCTTGCCTGGAGAATCCAAGGGACGGCAGAGCCTGGTGGGCTGCCGTCTCTGGGGTAGCACAGAGTCGGACACGACTGAAGCGACTTAGCAGCAGCAGCAGCAGCTTGACCCACATACAGTTTCTTAGGAGTCAGATAAGACGGTCTGGTACTCCCATCTCTTTAAGAATTTTCAAGAGTGCTGTGATCCCCCACAGTCAAAGGCTTTAATGTGGTCAATGAGGCACTAGTAGATGTTTTTTCTGAAATTTCCTTGCTTTCTCCATGATATTAAAAATGTCAGCAATTTGATCTCTGGTTCCTCTGTCTTTTCTAAATACAGCTTGCACATCTGGAAATTCTCAGGTCATGTACTCCTGAAGCCTAGCTTAAAAGATTTTGAGCATAACCTTGGTAGCATGTGAAATGAGCACAATTGTAGTTTTGAACATTCTTTGGCATTGCCTTTCTTTGAGATGGGAATGATAATTGACCTTTTGCAGTCCTGTGGCCACTGCTCAGTTTTCCAAATTTGCTGACATATTGAGTGCATCACTTTAACAGCATCATCTTTTAGGATTTGAAATAGCTCAGCTGGAATTCCATCACCTCCAATAGCTTTATTCATAGTAATGCTTCCTAAGGCCCACTTGACTTAGCACTTCAGGATGCCCAGTTCTGTGTGAGTCACCACACCATCACGGTTATGCAAGTCATTAAGATCTTTTTTGTACACTTCTGTGTATTCTTGCCACCTCTTTTAATTTCTACCGCTTCTGTTAGGTCCTTGCCGTTTCTGTCCTTTATTGAACCCATCCTTGCACAAAATGTTCCCTTGATAGCTCCAATTTTCTTGTAGAGATCTCTAGTCCTACCCATTCTATTGTTTTACTCTATTTATTTGCACTGTTCCTTTAAGAAGGCCTTCTTATCTCTCCTTGCTATTCTCTGGAACTCTGTATTCAGTTGGGTATGTGTCCCTTTCTCCCTTGCCTTTCACTTCTCTTCTTTCCTCAGCTATTTGTAAAGCCTCCCAAGACAACCACTTTGCCTACTTGTACTTCTTTTCCTTTGGGGTACATTTGGTCACTGCCTCCTGTACAATGTTACAAACCTTCATCTACAGTTCTTCAGGCACTCTGTCTACCAGATCTAACCCCTTGAATCTATTCATCACCTCCACTGTATAATGATAAGGGATTTGATTTAGGTCATACCTGAATAGCCTAGAGCTTTCTACTTTCTTCAATTTAAGTCTGAATTTTAGAATAAAGAGCTCATGATTTGAGCCACAGTCAGCTCCAAGTCTTGTTTTTGCTGACTGTATACAGCTTCTCTATCTTTCACTGCAAAGAACATAATCACCCTAATTTTAGTATTGACCACCTGGTGATGTCCATGTGTTGTTTCTTGGGTTGTTGGAAAGGGGTGTTTGCTATGACTTGGTGTTCTCTTGACAAAACTCTGTTAGCCTTTTCCCTGCTTCACTGTGTACTGCAAGGTCAAACCAGCTTGTGAGAGAGATCTGTCCTGAAACCAGCATGGCAGCTGCTACTTTATGCTGGTTTCAGGACAGATCTGTCCCACAAGCTGGTCTCAGCAAGTCTAGCTGGACATCTTACATGGCATCTCAGAATGCAGGAGGCAGCAGCTGCCAGTTTGAGGGCATTCCCTGGACACTGGCAGGGCACCACCACTCCCATATTCTATGGTCAAAGTCCCTGTGGTAACAAACCCTTTCATCCTATTAGATAATAGCTTGTTTTTAATCTTCTGGGAGCTAGAATATAACTGAATTTTAAAGTAAGCTCTCCTTTCACCCTCTGAATTAAAATGTAAAAAGTGTTCGTCTAATTATCCAACGCATACTTGCATGTATCCCTAACCCCTCACACTATACACAGAAAAGCAAGGTTTGGACTAAAATCTGCGCTCCATCCATTGAATTCTCCAGGCAGAAATATTAAGAGCTGGTACCCATTCCCTTCTCCAGGAGATCTTCCCTACCCAGGATCAAACCCAGGTCTCCTGCATTGCAAGTAGATTCTTTAGGGTCTGAGCCACCAGAGAAGCCCATTCATTTTAATGAAACACTCATGTTTCAAATTCTCTCCACTTATCTAACTGAAGTTCTTATAATTTTTGTTATTTTACATGTACCTGTAGCCATCACTTTTTAATTGAAGCATAGTTGACTTACAATATTGTGTTAACTTCCGCTCTACAGCAGTGACTCAATTATACACCGATTTTTTAATATTCTTTTCCATTATGGTTTATCATAGTATACTGAATATAGTTCTTTATGCTATACAGTAAGACCTTTGTTGTTCATTTATAAAAGCTTACATCTGCTAACCCCAACCTTCCACTCCATCCCTCCTGCTGGCAACACACGTCTGTCCTCTATGTCTGTGTCTGTTTCTGTTTCATAGATAAGTTCATTTGTGTCGTATTTTATACTCTTCTTATAAGTGATATCATATGGTATTTGTTTTTCTCTTTCTGATTTACTTCACTTAGTATGACAATTTGAAGTTGCATCCACATTGCTACGAATGTAGCCATGATTTTTAAATGGTTCAAAGTGCTACTGTGGGAAACTATCCAATATTCTCTGTATACACCATCTTTTGGAGATCTTATGCAAAAGCTAGCATGGCAACTAAAAATAATAATAGGAAGGGATAACATTTATTATGTGCTTGCTACCCGCCAGGCACTGTTCTAAGGAATTGCCACAAGTAACTTATCGAAGCTTCCCAAAGGATGAGGTAGTGCTGCTACAGTTTCTGTTCTGCAGGCAAGAAGCCCACGGGGAAGGAGGAGGACCAGTAAAGTGGTGGCACCACAGTCAACCCCAGGAGGCGCAGCACTGAGGCCCAGGCCGAGTGACCTCAGACGACCCCAATGAACCGGCGCACCACCCTCAACCCTGGCACAGATCAAAGCAGGATTCTTGTATCTACACCTCAGGTCCCCTTCCCAACACCCTAGGTCTCCACTAAAAAACCCCAAACATTCACTGTTACTCAGACTAGGACTAATGCATTCTTTATTTTAGTTTCTCTAGTCTTACCCCTAAATCAGCGACAGACAATTGATCAGTCTACAAAGAGTCTTATCTTTGTTCTTCCTGGTTTAAAAAAAAAAAAAACAAGCTAGGAAGAACGCAAAGGCAGGGATCCAAATTCTTGCTCAGGTACTGAACCAAGATGCTCCCATGCCTTCCAGCATTAATGCTGGCCCATATCTTTTGACCGTCTCCGGCCACATCTCTCAGACTTGTCCCGGGGAATATCTAGTCAGCTGTGAGGAGAGCCTGGCAGCCCTGTCTGTGACACACCTGCCTGTTCCCATGCTTGGTTTGAAGGCACGTGCAAGGATTATTACTGGCTCCCTTGTGCTGACTCACAGTGGGAGGAAAAAGAGCCAGGAAAAAAATTAGAGACCCAAAAGACCAACAAAGTTATGACTAGAGACTCTAATGAGCTCCGTAAGATAAACCAAAGTTCAACTCTTAAACCTTGGGAAAAATGAAATTGATAATGACATTATACACCAAGTCTTCAGCCCTGGGTTATGCTGCCCTGTGTTACACTGGAAATTTACAGATGACCACTGGTATTTGTTATCCCTTAAGTTTATGTCTACATTAGTTTGACAAGTTGATTTTAAATAATGAAAGCCATCTTTGAAAGGTCCGTTTAGATTTTTGCAGATAATCCACATCTGCTTCTAATCAAACAGAGATGATTAACAAATTAAACTCTTTAATTAGTATTTTGCATAATTCAGGCAAACTATGCTTCTTAGGTTTAAGAAGGTGAAACAGGGTGAGTTTATTAGTTAGATATCCCTTTAAATCTTTATTAATTATCTAATTTTACCACATAAACAGTAAAAATAAAGAAACACAAATCAAGACTTCCCTAGTGGTACAGTGGATAGGAATCTTCTTGCCAACGTAAGGGACACAGGCTCCATGCCTGATCCAGGAGGATTCCCACACAGTGGAGCAACTAAGCCTGTATGCCACAATCCCTAAGCCCACACACCCTGCAGCCTGTGCTCCACGACAGGAGACGTCACCACGATGAGAAGCCCGTGCACCACGACTAGAGAGGAGCCTCCACCTGCCACAACTAGAGAGAGCCTGCATGAACCAACGAAGACCCAGCACAACCAAAAAGTAAACAAATAAAAAATTAAAATTTAAAAAAAATTTTTTAAGAATCTTTTTCAAAAAGAAATATATATTAAGTTCAGCTTAGTTTGCTAAATCCAGCACTTCACATTTGGGCTAATTCTATCATTTGGGGAGAATTTAACACAAGGCTCAGAAAAGAAGAAAAAATAAGTATTTTATTTCAGTTTTCTCTATCAACACCCTCAGAGGTCAACTTTACTCGAACTAGGTTCAAATAGCATTATTTTAAGAAAAAGGAAGGAGGAGAGAGGGAAGGAGGGGGTTTCCTTCCTTTCACTTTAGCCATTCAGTACTAGAGAAGCCAAAGTCAATTTCACTAGTCAGTCACAGTTTTTTAAAGAAAAGCCCTCAAAGTCAGTTTTATTTGTTAGATGAAGAAAGCTAGCAGACAATACAGTAGCAAAGCTACCATCACAACACACCCAACTAGCCCATTGCTTTTACCTACAGCAACTATGTTCTCTAACACAAAGAGTGATGTGAGCTTTTAAAAAAAATTATTTCCTCTTTTAACTGACCCAAAACACCCCAGTAGCTAACAAAAATAAGCCACCTGAATTTGATCAACAATAGTCACGTAATAAATAGCAAGCATGAACAGGATGTGGAGGAAGCATGTGTCATGTCTGACACACCAACTCCAGCTTTGGAGGAAAATGTGGTCTTGGAGACAGCCCTGTGTGCTAGAATTAATCCTCTCGCAACAAAAAAGGGGCAGGGAAATTCCAAAGTAGACTTTTCTCATGACTATAGATAACAATGTACTAAAAACTTCAAATAGATCATATCTTTATCCTGCCATAAATTCTACCCAAACCGCAGCTCTTCTTTCATGTGTGTGTATACACATGCCTGTGTGTCAGAGACAGTGGTAAATAAAAAGAGGAGGAAAAAAATCATGCCAAGGTTATATTAAAAAGAGATACTAAAATGAGTTCTACTCCATATTAAAGAGTACACAGCAAACTACACAAAAAACGAAGACATGGTATAAAACAAACAAGAGGTTATCCTTTCCAAATCCAAATTCCAATCCATCTGTACATAGATGCTTTGCATCTCCGAACACCCTTGATCTAGAAAACGCAAACAATAGCTCTGATATACACTAATCAACCAGACAGTACCAAAAATTGTTTCTTTACAGACTTATTCAAGTGGCAATATTTTTAATATGATTTACAGAGCTCTGCATCTAGAGGCCCTCAGAAAATATTAGTTGGTTCACTGATTGGAAAAACCAAGTCTCTACTTCAAGGGCTGCTTTTTTAGGCATTTTATGGTAATCTCAATTAGACAGGCTTCCCTCCCTGGTGGCTCGGTGGTAAAGAATCCACCTGCCAATGCAGGAAATGCAAGTTCGATCCCTGGATCAGGAAGATCCACTGGAGAAGGAAATAGCAACCCACTCCAGTATTCTTGCTTGGAGAATGCCATAGACTGAGGAGACCAGCAGGCTACAGCCCGTGGGGTCACAAAGAGTCAGACACAACTTAATGACTAAACAACTCAATTAGACATGGAATCAACAGCCTAATTCAGAGCAACTAGAGCTCTGATGTGGCATGACACACATCCGGTTGAAAAAGACTAATTTCTCTTAACCTCTAAAATATCAACAGGACAACTAAAATCCAAATGTAAAAAGTTAAAACTCTAGATATGTGCCTGACTCTTATGCATTTAATATTTAACAAACCTCTCTAACCACTTACAATTAAGCCAGAAAGAAGAAACATACAAACACCACAAAGCATGGACTTCATTTCCCTATTTGCTTCCCTTTACACTAAACAGACTGTTGGAAGTTAAAGCACAGTGCTTTGGCTCCCCCAAACGACACTTCCAGAGCACAATACTCCTGCCCCAGAGAAAAGAAAGCAATGCCACATCAAAGTGGGTTCCTGCAGTGCATCTGCACTAGGAGAAACCTATGAAGCACTCGATTCAATTTTGGAACTGTCATCTCTCATCTACCCCACTATCAACCTAATCAAAGAAAAATATATTCGACCAAGACTTTATCTCTAAGTCTCAGAAGGTGAAGGAATTATATCAAGAAGAAAACTGAAGGTGAAACTACTGTACTGAAGTTTGCGTCACAGAGGTATTAATGTTCAAGAAAAATGGGAGCTTTTTATAAAAACACCTTAAAGTGAACTGTGATTCCCTGGTGGCTCAGTGGTTAAGAATCTGCCAATGCAGGAGAAGCAGAAGACACAGGTCCGATCCCCGGGTCGGGAAGATCCCTTTGAGGAGAAAATGACAAACCACTCCAGTATTCTTGCCAGGAAAATCCCATGGACAAAGGAGCCTGGCGGGCTGCACTCTGTGGGTCGCAAAGAGTTGAACACAACCGAGCACGAAGCACACACCTATAAAGTGAATTATATACAGGTGACCTTGAACAACAGGGGTTTGAACTATGTGGTTCCACTTACATGGGGGTTTTTTCCCAATAAATGTGTACTACGTTCCACACAATCTACTGTTTGTTAAATCCGAGGATGGGGAGCTACAGCTGACTATAAAGTTACACGTGGATTTTGACAGTGTAAAGAAAGGGGAGAGATGTCATCGCCCCTGACCCCCATGTTGTTCAAGAGTCAACTATAATTATCACAAAAATTAGTTCCACAATTATAACCAACTAGACCTTCAGACGGAGAAGGCAATGGCACCCCACTCCAGTACTCTTGCCTGGAAAATCCCATGGACAGAGGAGCCTGGTAGGCTGCAGTATGGGGTCGCTGAGTCGGACACAACTGAGTGACTTCACTTTCACTTTTCACTTTCATGCACTGGAGAAGGAAATGGCAACCCACTCCAGTTTTCTTGCCTGGAGAATCCCAGGGACGGGGAAGCCTGGTGGGCTGCCGTCTACGGGGTCGCGCAGAGTCAGACACGACTGAAGCGACTTAGAAAAAGAAGAAGACCTTCAGAAACCAAATGTAACAGCTAATTAGATCACTTGCTTAATTTTAAACATTCAATACAACTTCTAAAGTTAGAAGTATTATTTAGTTGTGATTTTATATGTATAACCAAAGTACTTAATAAATGGTAAGATAGCTAACCTTTAGTAAATATTTACTATGTACCAAGAATTATGTCGCTTACACAGATAATTTCATTTGGTTTCACAATAATCGTCCAAGGGCTATGATGTTTAATGAGGCGCTGAAAAGTTAGGCAACTTACCCAGGGACATGAATCCACAGTGAGATTACTCTTCCTAGGTCTTCTCACTCACACTCTCTCCCTCAGCAATCTCCTTTTCCACCATCTCCAATATTAACGTTGCATGGTATTCTGATTATGGATTCCCATGACCCCTTGAACACATTTTAACTGTCCACAGCCAATCTTAGTGCACCAGCTCTCACAGAAATATTTTCGGGACTGAAAGTACTAATACTTCAGTTCAGTTCAGTCACTCAGTCATGTCTGACTCTTTGCGACCCCATGAACCGCAGCACGCCAGGCCTCCCTGTCCATCACCAACTCCAGGAGTTCACCCAAACCCATGTCCATTGTGTCAGTGATGCCATCCAACCATCTCATCCTCTGTCGTCCCCTTCTCCCCCTGCTCTCAATCCCTCCCAGCATCAGGGTCTTTTCCAATGAGTCAGCTCTTCACATGAGGTGGCCAAAGTATTGGAATTTTAGCTTCAGCATCAGTCCCTTCAATGAACACCCAGGACTGATCTCCTTTAGGATGGACTGGCTGGATCTCCTTGCAGTCCAAGGGACTCTCAAGAGTCTTTTCCAACACCACAGTTCAAAAGCATCAATACTTCAGCACTCAGCGTTCTTTACAGTCCAACTCATATCCATATATGACCACTGGAAAAACCATAGCCTTGACTAGACAGATCTTTGTTGACAAAGTAATGTCTCTGCTTTTTAATATGCTGTCTAGGTTGGTCGTAACTTTCCTTCCAAGGAGCCAGCGTCTTTTAATTTCATGGCCGCAATCACCATCCACAGTGATTTTGGAGCCCAGAAAAATAAAGTCAGCCACTGTTTCCCCATCTATTTGCCATGAAGTGATGGGACCGGATGCCATGATCTTCGTTTTCTGAATGTTGAGCTTTAATCCAACTTTTTCACTCTCTTCTTTCACTTTCATCAAGAGATACTAATACTATCCTTCCCCAAAACGTCCTCCTATTTCCGTACTCCCGACCACCACTGAACTGACACTGTCCCTGCACTCCACCCCACAGAGCCTGGTCCCATCCTCCCCTCAGAGGCCATCAGTCCTCACACCCCCAGGCGGCTCCCGTAACTGCCAGCCCTGCCCACTGCTCTCCATTGCCACAGCCTGGCTGCAGGTCAGACTCTCAGCAGGCCTTCGGTGGGCCAGTCATTCACTCAACAAACTCTTCTCTTTATTAACAAAGAAACTGGCAATATCCTAACAGAACCCCAGTAGAAGTCTCAACATTCTATTACGTGGCAATCCCTTTTCTTAACAACTTTTAATTTTAAAATAATTACAGACTCACAGATATTGCAAAGGCAGAGCAGAGAGGCCCTGCAGGCTGCTGCCTGGAGCCCACAGTGACCCATCTTGTGAGCTGCAGGCGGCACCTCAGGCAGGACAGGTGACTTCAGCAAACCAAGCGCACTGCTCCACCACGGCACCACACCTGTAGATCTGCAGGACAACCGCCACTGATGGGAATCACTTTTACGCCAAGGGTCTCAGTGCTAATTAATCAATCCTATTAAGCCTTGAATACACTAATTCTCACGTGTGGCTAACAGGCAGCTTCACTGTAAGATACACGTCAGAATTATGTGGCGATCTAAATGACATTCAGTGAAGAGAGTGTGTGAGAGGAGGTCCCCCCTTAGACCTCCAAAGGGGCGGGGTCTATGCCATGGTTAGGAAAGTGCAACAACGGAGCCATATTTGTGCCCCAGCTGGAAAGCGGAGGAAGAAGCCCCCAACCCCCACAAGAAGGAGGAACTGCTCCTGGCCCCAGAGAAGGGGGACCAGGACCTGCACCACCTGGTGCTCAGAACACAACTCCAGCAGCCACTGAGCCTCCACAGGAGCAGAGAGAAGAGACCACCCTAACCCCCATCCCCTTCCAAAGCATCACCCCATCTATCTTCAGGACCTGCAGACTGACAAGCTAAATGAATTTCACAGCTGCAAGGTCCAAAGGCAATGTTCTCTCAATGGTTTATGATGCTTCGAATTCCTCTCTGATGCTGTTTACCCCCACCACCATTATCATCATGAATTAAAATATAAATAAATTTTGAAAACATACAACTCTTATGATTAACATTCCTCAAGACTAGTTTGTTGTTGTTTAGTCACTAAGTCATGTCCGACTCTTTGCAACCCATGGACTGCAGCTGCCAGGCTCCTCTGTCCATGGGATTTCCCAGGCAAGAATACTGGAATGGGTTGCCACTTCCTCCTTCAGGGCATCTTCCTGATCCAGGAACTGAACCCGAGTCTCCCACACTGGAAGGCAAATTCTGTATTGTGTGAGCCACCAGGGAAGCCCCTCAAGATGGGCTACTTTAGGTCATAATCATAAGTTTATAATTTCTAGGAATTATTTCTACACTAAAGACCAGAAATCCCTATATGGATAGCACAATCCCAGGGAAAAGACACCTTCCCTGTCTGTTCTATGAAACCAGCCCTCCAGGGGACAGACAGACCTGACTGAATGTCCTGCCCCGGGCCTCCCCGAGGACCTGAGAGCAGCCCGAGTCCTTCCTGGGGACTGGACAGCCCGACGGGCAGAGCCCTGCACTGCTGCGGAGGGTGCTCCGGAGAAGCAAGACTGAGGTGCTGCTCTTGGCTGCTTCCTTCACCTGCTATGCTCACAAGTCATGCGTGTCCTAAAAATACGCAACACTGAGGGCTTAATTTAAGATGATTAAAAAAAAAAAAAATAGGAAGACATCCAGATATAACTTTAGTTATGGGAACAACATACCTGGGATGACAGCTACTTTGGTATTAGTGAGGTAGAAAATGTATTTTTTTTCAAGTGGGGTAATACCATAACCAGTTCAGCAGGTGGGACAGTGGTAAAGAATCTCCCTGCCAATGCTGCAGACCTGGGTTCAATCCCTGGGTCGGGAAGATCCCCTGGAGAAGGAACGGCAACCCGCTCCAGCGTTCTTGCCTGGGAAATCCTGTGGACAGAGGAGCCTCGGTGGCTACAGTCCATGGGGGGCAAAAGAGTCAGACACGACTGAGCGACTAAACAACAACAATATTGGAACTAGGATTTTTTAAAAAAGGAAAGCAAAGTAATTTAAAAGAAAATAACTGTGACACAGATACCCGATGCGGCCTCGCACGCTGCTGACCCGCTCAGGAGTCAGAGGCTGTCCCCCGCCAGGAGCGCCGTGCAGCAGCCCCTCAGCAGCAAGTGGGGGGCCTCGGACACCACACGGAGGGGCTTCCTCCTCCTCCTGCCTGGGATTCAGGAACAGCGAGTGCACAGACACCATGGGGAGACAACATGTGGTGTGTATCTACAAACATGTTTGGTTCTAGATTCAGGTCATCAGAAACAGGTCTTCACGCTCCACAAGAATATAAAAAAGAAACATGAAACAGTCAAGAAGATATGGGCAAGTCCCTGTGCAGAGCTGCCCAGAGCACTGCAGGCAACTCAACCCACCCTTCATGGTCACGACTGCCCACACTTCTCCCAACACACCCCTCACTATCACGACTGCCCACACTTCTCCCAACCCACCCCTCACAGTCACGACTGCCCATTTTTCTCCCAACACACCGCTCACAGTCATGACTGCCCACACTTCTCCCAACCCACCCCTCACGGTCACAACTGCCCACACTTCTCCCAACACACCCCTCCCCGTCACAGCTGCTCACACTTCTCCCAACAAACCCCTCACTATCACGACTACTCACACTTCTCCCAACACACCCCTCACCGTCAAGACTGCCCACACTTCTCCCAACACACCGCTCACGGTCACGACTGCTCACACTTCTTCCAACCCACCCCTCACGGTCACAGCTGCCCACAGCCCCACAGAGGTGTCCAGAATATCCACATGGGAACACGGCCCCTGTAGTCCAGAACCCCAAGGCTGGACAAAGAATCTATCCTCCTAAAAATCTGAACAACCAGTGGCCTCCATAACTCATCCTGACTGGTGCAATTCAGTTACTCCCATCCCAGTGTAAAATCTGCTAGTGCATTTTAGTTTACAATGATCTTTGAGTATTACATGAGTCTACTGTTGAACATGAACTAAAACATGCAATGTGAAAAAAGAAATGTTTTTTAAAACATTTCAGAGAAGAAAAGCAAAAAGAGTATGGAAAAGCCATGTGCTGGATAAAGAGCCCCTCCCCAGCGATGTTTCCCAAGAGGCAGCACACATATTATACAGGGAAAACCACTTATGGTATATTTATTAATAACACATTGGTTTCCATTTCTGCTCAAAACTGGCAGCTAAAATAAACATCTCAGTAAACTAATGTTACTGCTTTAATTTTCACTTTGGTATAAATCTCCAGCTCCTATCTGTGTTTGTATATGTCTTTGATGGGTCATGTCAGCATCTATTCCATTTCACTGCCAGTGAAGGACTAACTGGAAAGAAATCTGCTCATATATTTAGTAACAAGCTTCATGATTTACACATTTCAAAAAACCTAGAGGTCTTACTTTTGGATTCCAATTCTATCACTCAACTCTGGGGAGGTTACCTAACCTCTCTGAGTTTCGGTTTCCTCGAGAAGCTGTTGTGAGGATTAAATTATATAAAGCATGGAAAGTGTATAGCTCAGTGCCTGCCACTCAGTAAACACATAACAAACGTTAGCTCTTAGTGACTGACTCTTTCCCTCTGTCTCCTTGTACCACTGGGCAGAAGAAACCTCAATAAGTATCTGTCCATCCAGTCATCCACAAGCAGCCCTTCCCCAGGGAGCAAGGACCTGTGCAAGCTGTCCACACCCCTCCGGGTTTTCCAGCGCGTGTGCAGAGGCCTCACTCCTTGGGTCAACTAAGGGAGCTGGGATACATCCGGTCACTGGGCTCCAAATAGACGACAGAGAGAGTCTCATGCCCACAGGCTGCATGGGTCTCAGACCTGGACAGCACGTTCTAACCAGAGAGGAACAGGGGAAAAGCCACCCAGCTGCTGGGTATCAGGGCTGAAGTATGGCAGGAGGAATCTGAGAGCCAGGAGATTAGCAAATCGGGGCAGGCAGAGAGCAGAAGAATGGGGAGAAGCCCAGAATCTTAAGACCCGTGACATGTGTCAGTGATGCCTCAAGGGGCAGCGGAGAGAGAGCAGGAGAAAGGACACACAGACACAGCCTGGGCTGCCAGGGTAACCATCATCACTGCAACCACGTCCTGCCTCTGTACTCAGATCTAGCTATTTGGTAACTGGGAGCACAATGGTTCTTTCTGCACTTTCATTAGCCCTGCACACTCCAGTTCCTGTTCTCGTTCACAGACCGAGATAAGGTGACCTGACCTAGGCTCTAAACTATCCCATGACATGACTTCAACTGAAAAGGATTAAACTTTCAGGAAGCTTGTGGGCAACAGGAAAAGGCTGGAGAGATTATGGAATGAAAAAAATAACGTGAACATTAAAAAACTACCTCTTTTGATACACCTTCAGAAAACATGAGTAACACTTTACAATGTAAATGTTTAACTACAGAAAATGTTAGAACACTAAAAATGATATTTAGTAAAATTAATTTAATTATTTTAGGAGCTTAATATTAACATATATATAACATTATAAGACAATTAGGACATAGCTCTATATATGGGAAACTAGTTAATTTACAGTTGGACATTTTTTTCAAGGGCAAAGTCACAGGCATGGACTCATCAACAACGAGAGTACAAGGAACCCTAGATTCCTTGTAAAAGTCACAGGAAATTTTTTTTAAAAGATGACTTTCCCGGGACTTCGCTGGTAGTCCAGTGGTAAAGAATCCACCTGCCAGTGCAGGGGACACAGTTCGATCCCTTGTCTAAGAAGAGTCCCACATCTGGTAACTGCTCCATCCTCACCTCCTCCCATTTTTATCCAATAAAACTACATCAGCCATAGCAAAATGAACAAAAACAAAATTTAAAATAAAAAACGATGCAACAAAATTATTTTTTGCATACATATTTCTCCACAAAAGCAAAAATAATGCAATTTAATTATAACACTGCATCTCCTCTTAACATAAAAATGTCACTGCAGCATTAATGAAACAGAAGATGAAGAAATGCACACAAACACACCACACAAGCACCCGCAGTCCAGGCAGATACTAAGATGCGGCACAAGCGGCTATCCAGCTTCTGTGACACGAAAACCAAGAGGGCCCATGTTCTCCATCCTCCGCTGTTTCCTTCTGCCTCAACTTAGGCAAGAGTCTGTTATATACCAAGACCAATTTATGTGACGAATTCTAATAACTTTTCCCTACCCCTTGCTTTATCCTGAGTCTAAAAACATGGATCCTGAGCCTAAAAGCATCACTGACACCTGTTTTAACAAAGAGCAAGCCAAAATGCTAATCAAAGTGAGGAAAATGTTGGAAATTAGGACTACAGGGATCGAGGGGCAAGCTCATCAACAGCACAGGAGTTCAAGTGCCTTACCTGCCAGGAGGAGATGCCAGGGAGGGGCCCAGGGGAGGGGGGAACAGGTCTCCACAAGGAGAGTGATGACAATCTGTCCCACGAGTGACTTTTCTCCAGGCTCCCTACAACAGTTTCTCACTCCACATGCCATGCATCCCCACCAGCTACAAATACTTGATCAAGTTTTACCCACAGTGTTTATTTCAAAAAGAAAATGTGTAACACACGTTTTCTGCACACCTCCATTCACAGTTCTGATAAACCGTGCTCTACCACTCTGCCCCTCAGAGGACTAGCTCTAGCCTATCTACCCACCTAGAATCACTGAACTAGAAAAGCCAGTCACCCAAGCCAAAGCTACTATTCTTTTTAGAAACTGTATGGGACCCCTGTCCACCATGATGAACAAATGTAAATAATAATGCTCCCTTTAGCCAATCTTCCATTTTTATCCATATTTCTACATCTTACTTTAATATATATGTTTATTAAGATGTCCCTCAAATGGCATGGAGAATGACAGGAAATAAATAGTTATAGCAGACAGTCTAGAAGCAACCAGAGTAGTATTAAAAACCAATCATTACTGGCAACAGACTTGTTAAAAGTATGTATATATTTCCTATAAATTACTGTTTCCTAAAATAAAGACCCAAAATAGATTTAATTGTAGCAAAACACACCAATGTAATAACCTCAAAATTCTCCAACATATATGCATTTGCTGCCTGTGAATCCTCCTTAATATCACTAGTGAACATACATGTCAGCCACAGTACTAAACACGCCATATACTCTATCTCATTTAAACCTCATAAATCAGTGAAGTGGGAACTGTGATTATTCCCATTGTGAAGATGAGGAGACTGAAGTACACATTCAAAAATCACATAGCTAACTATCAAGTCTAAATTGACTTTATGCTACTTATAAACCAGCAAGTTCACCCATTACTGCTTAATGCAGGCTGACAGAAGACCCTTTGCGACCCCATGGTCTATACAGTCCATGGAATTCTCCAGGCCAGAATACTGGAGTGGGTAGCCTTTCCCTTCTTCAGGGGATCCTCCCAACCCAGAGATCGAACCCAGGTTTCCTGCATTGCAGGCAGATTCTTTACCAGCTGAACCACCAGGGAAGCCCAAGAATACTGGAGTGGGTAGCTGATTCCTTCTCCAGGGGATATTCCTGACCCAGGAACCAAACCAGGGTCTCTTGCATTGCAGGGGTACTCTTTACCAACTGAGCCATCAAGGAAGCCCCAACAGAAGGCACAGGCTCCTGCATTAGGGACACGGAACTTTTATCACTCACATCACAGGAAGCAGCAAAAGTACCAGCATGTTTCTGTGGTTCTCCTCCCCCAAATTCCTCAACAGCATCATGACACAGCCCAGATGGATGCTTCAGTACAGTAAGCTTGCACTGCAGCTGAGAAGCCCCAACTATATGTAACAGAAAGACATTACCTCATCCCTGGAGGCTGCCTGCTAAAAACATAGCTGTGAGAAATGGCCCAGGATCAGGACCCTGCATTCCCAACATACCCAGCAAGCTGTGTAGGAGCAGAGGAGATCCGTGGAGGGAGGCTTTTGCCTAACACTGATGCATGCTGGACTGTTAGGCACTATTAATAAAATACATTCCAAAAGTTTAACTTTGTTCCCTAAATTTAAAACTGTAATAATTGAGACTGCTGAGGCTTCTGGTTAAAAATGACAAACTGAACATAAATACTTACTTTCAATTTACTTTTCCATATCTCAATCGTAAACAAAAACAAAGAAACAATAACAAAATAATAAGTTTAATAATAATAACTTTAACAAAATAATAATAAGTTTAATAATAATAACTAACACTCACTTAACATTAAAGGATGGACACGACTGAGCGACTAACACTTCCACTTCCACAAATCATCCAGACAGAAACTCATTAAGAAAACACTGGCCTTCAATAACACGTATAAACAGATGAACTTAACAAATATACAGAAAGCAATCAATCCAAAAGCAACAGAATATATTCTTTTTTGCTGCTGCTAAGTCGTTCAGGCGTGTCCGACTCTGTGTGACCCCACAGATGGCAGCCCACCAGGCTCCCCCGTCCCTGGGATTCTCCAGCAAGAACACTGGAGTGGGCTGCCATCTCCTTCTCCAAGTGCACAGAAAACACTCTCTAGGACAGATCACATGCTGAGCCACAAAAGAGTTCCAAAAACATTAAGAAGACTGAACTCATATCAAGCATCTTTTCTGACCACAACACTATGAGACTAGAAATCAACTACAAGAAAAAAACTACCAAAAGAAAAATACATGGAGTCTAAACAACATGCTACTAGATTTTCCTGGGGTTCCAGTGGTTAAGAATACACCTGCCAATGTAGGGGACATGGATTTGATCCCTGTCTGGGAGCATTCCACATGCCATGGGCCAACTAAACCCAAGCGCCACAACCACTGAGCCGCAACTACTGAGCCCACACTGAAGCACACGTGCCTGAGAGCCCAGGCTCGCAACTAAACAGCAGTCCCCACCCACCCCAACTAGAGAAATCCCATCAACAGCTATGAGACCCAGTGCAGCCGTAAACAAATACACACATACATAACAAATATTTTTAAATTTATTAAAAATATATGCTACTAAACAACCAATGCGCCCCTGAAGAAATCAAGAGAAAGTCAAATTACATGGCAACAGATGAAAGGGAAAGACAATAATCAATCAAAAATCTATGGGATGCAGCAAAAGCAGCTCTAAGAGGGAAGTTTACCGTAATATAAGCCTCAAGAAATAAGAAAAGGGACTTCCTTGGTGGTCCAGTGGTTAAGAATCTGCCTTCCAATGCAGGGGATATGGGTTTGATCCCTGACTGGGGAACTAAGATCCCACATGCTGTGGGACAATGAAGCCCACGCACTGCAACTACTGAGCACACACACTCTCGAGGCACACACGACACTAGGAAGCCTGTGCACTCTGGAGCCCACGTGCCACACTGAGACAGGAGCCTGCACACAAAGAACCCACGTGCTGCAACTAACAGCAAACACAGCCAAATACATAAATAAAAATTAAGAACAAAAAAAGAAGAAAAATCTCAAGCAATTTAATCTTACACCTAATGGAAGTAGGAAAAAAAAAAAACTCAACTAGTAGAAAGAAACACAAAATAAAAATCAAAGCAAAAATAAATAAAACAGAGACTAACTTAAAATCAGAGAAGATCAATGAAACTAAGAACTGGTTCCTTGAAAAGATAAACAAAAATGGACAAACCTTTATCATCAAGATAGAGAGAACTCAAATAAAATATTAAGTGAAAAAGGAAAAGTTACTATGTCACAGAAACACAAAGGATCATAAGTGATTACTACAATTATATACCAATAAAATGGACAATGTAGAAAGAATGCACATATTTCTAAAAATGTACACTCTCCCAAGACTGAATCAGGAAGAAATAGAAAAATGTGAATAGACCAATTATCTGCATTGAAACTGAAAGAGCAATCAAAAATCTCCCAGCAAACAAATGTCCATGACCTGATGGCAACACTGGTGGAGCATACCAAAGATTTAAAGAAGACCTAAAATCTACCCTTCTCAAACTACTCCAAAAAAAACTGAAGAAGAAGAAACACTTCCAAACTCATTCTATGAAGTCCACATTACTATGATAGCAAAACCAGACAAACACATCACACACACAAAAAAAATCACTGATAAAAACAGGTACAAACATCCTCAACAAAACACAAGCAAAACAAATTCAATAATACATTAAAAGGAAAATATACTATGAACATATAGGATTTACCCAGACATGTAAGGATGCTTCAATATCTGCAAATCTATTAGGTGTGATGTGCAACTAACAGAGACTAAAAATCATATGATCATCTTAGATGCTGAAAAAGCTTTTGACAAAATTCAAAAACCACTTATGGAAAAACACTCAACAAACAGGGAACAGGGGTATCCCTCAACATAAAGGCCAGATATGACAAATCTACAGCCAACATCAAACTCAACAGTGAAAAACTGAAAGCATTTCCTTTAAGATCAGGAACAAGACAAGAGTGCCACTCTCGACTCTCATTCAACATAGTACTGAAAGTCTTAGTTAAAATAATCAAAGAAAAGAAATAAAAGGAATTCAAATTGGAAAGAAAGAAGTAAAACTGTTACTGTTGACAGATGACATGATACTATATACAGAAAATCTTGAAGAGGCGCCACTATAAAACTATTAAAACTAATAAACGAATCTTGTAAAACTGCAGGATACAAGATTAACATACAGAAATCTGTTGCATTTCCATACACTAACTATGAACTATCAGAAAGAGAAATTAAGAAAACAATCTCATTTACAACTGCACTCACAAGAACAAAATATCTAAGAGAGAAAATCTAACCAAGGAAGTGAAAGACTTACTCAGAAAACTTTAAGACACTGATGAAAAAAACTAAAGACAACATAAGCAAATGGAAAGATAAAGCATGCTGATGGATTGGAAGAAATAATATTGTTAAAATGATCACACTGGGCTTCCTTGATGGCCCCATGATTAAGATTTCACCTGCTGGTTCAGGGGACACAGATTCCTTTGTCCAGGAAGACTCCACATGGCATAGGGTAGCTGAGCCCATGTACTGCAACTACTAAGCCAGCATTCTAGAGCCCAGGAGTTGCAACTACTTAGCCCATGTGCTGCAACCACTGAATCTCGTGTGCCCTAGAGCCCATGCTCCACAAGAGAAGCCATCAAAAGACGCCTGCACACCACAGCAAAAAGTAGCCCCTGCTTGATGTAACTAGAGAAAACCTGCACACAGCAATAAAGACCCAGTGCAGCCAAATAAATATATTTTTTTAAATGACCATACTACCCAAGGCAGTCTTGGGTAGTACAAGACCAATCTTGGGACCCAAGGCAGTCTTGGGAAGTACTACCCAAGGCAGTCAGTCTTGGGTAGTACAAGACCATACTACCCAAGAAAAAGTTGGCTTAAAGCTCAACATTCAGAAAACGAAGATCATGGCATCTGGTCCCATCACTTCATGGCAAATAGATGGGGAAACAGTGGAAACAGTGGCAGACTTTGCCGGGAGCCAGCATATTGCATATTGAGTGCATATTGCATATTGCATATTGAGTACATCATTTACCTTCACATGTTTTGCTGAATTTTATATCCAGACATCCAGTTATTTTTTCTGTCAGATGTAAACAATCTCCTATTCCAAATGCTCAGATAGCCTTTACTGATGGGGCAGCAAACAGTAAAGCCTCCATAGTTACTAAAAATCACCAAAAGGTTTTAGAAACACAGGAAACTTCCGCTCAAAGAGCTAAAATAACAGCAGTCATAAAGGCTTTTGCTATGTTTGCAGATGAGGAATTTAACCTTTATTCTGATTCTCAGTACATTGTCAGGTTGTTTCCACACACTGAAACTGCGGTTTTTGTCTGAAAATAAAACTACCATATTTCATTTGTTAACTAAATTACAGCAACAAATTTGGAAAACAAATAAAATATTTTTCATTGGACACATTCGGGCTCATTCCAGATTGCCCGGCCCTTAAAATGCCTTTAATGATTTGGCTAACTTGTTAACCAGAAATACAGTGGCTACTGTGATTGAGGAGGCCAGAGCCTCTCACTCACTTCATCAATACGCTACTGCTTTAAGATATCAATTCCAAATTCCCAGAGACTGCTCGAGAAATTGTGCGTTCTTGCTTATATTGCCCTACTGTTTATAATAGTCTACCTATGGGAGTTAATCCTCACGGTCTCAAACCTAACGTACTCTGACAAATGGATGTAACTCATGTTTCTTCATTTGGAAAACTGTCCTTTGTTCTTTAACTGTAGACTCCTTTTCTCATGTTATTATTGCAACTGCTCGTACAGGGGAAACAATTAAAGATGTAATACAACATCTCTTTACTTGTTTTTCATATTTGGGCCTGCTAAAAGCTTTGAAAACTGACAATGCTCCTGCTTATACTTCTAAGTCTTTTCAGGAATTTTGTATAAAGTTTCAAATTAAACATAATACTGTCATCCTTTATAATCCCCAGGGACAAGCCATTGTTGAAAGAGCACATCAAACACTTGAGTGACCATCTGCTACTTTTGCCTTTCTGGCCCCATGCCTCCTGCAATCTGGTGAAGGCATCTCAATTGTATTTTGGAGACTCATCACTCTCAGACCTTAAAGGGCTTTAATTCATTTAAGCTTGGTTTCTCTTTCTTACAGAGATTACTGTCTAACATCTGGATGATAATAAAGATACTATGAAACAAACAAAAAAAAAAATCCAAATTCAAAAACTAAAAGAAGGGGAGTTTAAGTATAGCTCTCCCCATCAAATCTTGCAACATGCTCTTTTCGTAATAAATATTCTAAATACTGATCTGGCTGGAACTACTGCAATGCTTCGTCACTGGTGCCTGGAGCAATTAAATGCAAAACCATTAGTTAAATGGAAGGACCTCCTCTCAGGACAATGGAAGGGTCCTGACCCATTATTAACTAGCGGCGGAGGATGTGCTTGTATTTTTCCACAGGATGCAGATTCTCCAATTTACATCCGGGACAGGCTGATTCGACATGTTGCAGTCCCCCAGACATCCAGTTCCCCCATTGCTTCGATCACAAAAGAGGAGCCCACCGGAAGGGGAGGCAAGATAAACATCGAGATCCCGGTGGGACCGACAGGGCTGCTGCAGCGCGAACTCCAACCAGAAAATAATTCTACTTATTCTGTTTTGGCTTGTCTACCCTCTCCTTATGTTTTTCTCTTTACCAATGATTCTGGAAAACTTAATGTACATGTGACTTTCACTGGTGGACCCAATGTAGTGACTTGTGAACAATGCGTGCTCTCATCTTGTTTAAACCCTCAATATAATGTTTGCTCCTTTGTAGTGTTACAACGTCCACCTTATCTTATGATGTAACGACTTATTGATATAACTATAGTCTTGCTGTGTTACAACAACTACAAGATTTAATGTGATCGCGACGATTTGTGGGCTTACTTATTTTAGGAATATCAGCTTTGATAGCAGCAATTACTTCTGTTACTGCAGCAGCAATATCATTGACTCAACAAGTGCATACTGCCCAATATGTTGATACCATATCTAAAAATGTTTCTTTTTAACAACACAGGAAGCTATAGATAGAAAGTTGGAGATGAGAGTAGATGCCTTGAAAGAGGCAATAATGCATATTGGGACTGAGTTACAGGCTTTAAAAGTGAAAATGGCTCTGTCTTGCCACGCTGATTACGGTGGATATCTGACATCTTTAAAGGGAAACGAGACAGATTATAAATGGGAAAAAAATTACAAATCATATTTCAGGTGTTTGGAACAGCTCTGACATTGGCCTGGACTTAGGGAAACTTCATAATCAAATACAGACCCTGGAACACTCTCGACTGGATTTTACCGCCGCTGGAGCAGCTAATGACTTACTTCTCACCTTCTCTAACTTTATTTCTGGAAAAAACATTCTGTCTAATATCTTTAGTTCTAATTTTGCTTCTCATAATCATTCTTCCTTGTATTGTCAGGATTCTTCAGCAGAACATTCAAAAGCTCACGACTGAGCTGCATCTGGCTGTTTTAAGAAATAAAAAAGGGGGAGATGCCGGGAGCCGGCATATTGCATATTGAGTGCATATTGCATATTGCATATTGAGTGCAGCACTTTCCACAGCATCATCTTTCAGGATCTGGAATAGCTCAACTGGAATTCTATCACTGCCAGTAGCCAGCGTGAGGAACTCCGCCCATGACAAAGGTCATGAGGAAGGAGGCTCGGCATACGCAAACGCGGCGGGATCCAGCCTCAGGAGTCCCCCATCTACCCCCAAAAGCAGAGTCTGCCTACTTTCTGCTTTGTGCTTTCACCTACACCTCTGACTTCACGGGGGGCTGTCCCCCATTACCTCTCTCTGAAAAAAGAGTTAGCTTACAGTTCCAGTTAATAATTCCTGGGTGTGACAGTGTTTAACCTACAAACTCCTTTGGAAATCCTCTAGCCTGCCTGAATAGGTTTTTCCGGCCACATGTGATTGCTCAGCGCCTCCCAACTGTGAGAGGCATGAGATGTTCTAAACTGTCTAAACACAGATTCCTTTGAGCAGTTAAAAGATTGATTAGAAATTGTATTGGTGAAGGATTTTCACTTTTTGGGCCAATGTTTGCTGCTAAGTTTCCATATCCCTTACCTGCTGTGTCCCTGGCAGTGTATTGATTAATATAATTGGTATAAGTAGTAGCTTTAATGTTTGTAACCTGGGACCCTTGGGTTAATTCTTTTTCTTGTTATAGCCCACCACACCTTTGCTCTGTAGGAATGCAACTTTATCTAATGTTTTTGGAGGGTGGCGCTTGACTTATCACCTTTAGAGAAAAATAAGTTTTCTGAAGAAAGGGTCTTAAAATGTTAACAGGCCTCCGGGCCAGAAGATGATGCAAATCACCTAAGCTTTTGCATATGATAAGTTTGCAGGAAGAAAGCCTGGCTTGCTGCATGACTCTACCCCTTCTCCCATTATCCTCTATGCATAACTTAAGGTATAAAAACTACTTTGGAAAATAAAGTGCGGGCCTTGTTCACCCAAACTTGGTCTCCCCATGTTGTTCTTTCTCTTACCTTCTGGCTGAATTATTCAGCCTCTTTTCTTCACTGAATTTTCCTACTGAGCTATCCTCATTCTATTACTTTTTATATCCTTAATTAACGTTTAATTAAGCAATTGTTTCCTGATCCTCGCCTATGCCGTCTCTCCTTCGAATACCCTGGATCAGCCAGGGCTGGTCCCCGGCAAGACTTTATTTTTCTGGTCTCCAAAATCACTGTAGATGGTGACTGCAGCCATGAAATTAAAAGACGCTTACTCCTTGGAAGGAAAGTTATGACCAACCTAGACAGCATATTCAAAAGCAGAGACATTACTTTGCCAACAAAGGTCCGTCTAGTCAAGGCTACGGTTTTTCCTGTAGTCATGTATGGATGTGAGAGTTGGACTGTGAAGAAGGCTGAGCGCCAAAGAACTGATGCTTTTGAACTGTGGTGTTGGGGAAGACTCTTGAGAGTCCCTTGGACTGCAAGGAGATCCAACCAGCCCATTCTGAAGGAGATCAGCCCTGGGATTTCTTTGGAAGGACTGATGCTAAAGCTGAAACTCCAGTACTTTGGCCACCTCATGCGAAGAGTTGACTCATTGGAAAAGACTCTGATGCTGGGAGGGATTGGGGGCAGGAGGAGAAGGGGACAACAGAGGATGAGATGGCTGTATGGCATCACTGACTCGATGGACGTGAGTCTGAATGAACTCCGGGAGTTGGTGATGGACAGGGAGGCCTGGCGTGCTGCGATTCATGGGGTCGCAAAGAGTCAGACACAACTGAGCAAGTGAACTGAACTGAACCCAGGGCACTTTACAAGGTCAGTGCAATTTCTATCAAAATACAAATGGCATTTTTCACAGCACTAAAACAAATAATTCTAAAATCCTTGTGGAAACACTGAAGATCCCAAATAGCCAAAACAATCTTAAGAAAGAAAAAACCGGAAGAATCATACTCCCTGATTTAAAACTATACTACAAGGCTACAGTAATCAAAACAGTATGATACTGGTACAAAAGGAGATATATTATATCAATGGGACAGAATAGAGAGCCCAGAAATAAACCCATACTTACGTGGTCAATTAATCTAAAACAAAGGTGTCAAGAATATACAATAGGGAAAAGGCAGCCTACTCAATAAGTGGTGTTGAGAAAACTGGATAGGTACAAAAAGAATCAAATTGAACTACTCTCTCGCAGCAGACACAAAAATAAACTCAAGATGGACTTAAAGACATAAATGGCCAATAAGCACATGAAAAGATGCTCAGCATCACCACTCATCAGGGAAATGCATATCAAAAGCAAAAGGAGATGTCACCTCACACTTATCAGGATGACTACCATTAAAAAGACAACAAATAACAAGTGCTGGTGAGGAGGTGCAGAAAAGGGAGCCCTTGTGCACTCTTGATGGAGAACAGTATGGAGGTTCCTCAATAAACTAACACAAGAACGTCCATCATCCAGCAATTTCACTTGTGGGTATTAGCCTGAAGAAAACATAAACACTAGTTCAAAATGATACATGCATTCCAATGCTTAACTGAAGTGTTATTTACCTTAATCAAGACATGAAAACAACCTAAGTATCCACTGATAAAGGAATGAATAAAGAAGATATGGTATGTTTGTGTATGTGTGTGTACTCACACACACATAATAGAATTATTACTCAGCCATTAAAATAATGAAATCTCATCATTTGCAACAATATGATGGACCTAAAGGTATTATACCAAGTGAGATAAGTCAAACAAAAAAACAAATATGGTGTGACCTTATTTACATGTGAAATCTAAAAAACAAAACAAACAAAGAAAACAAAATGAAAACAGACCTATAGATAGATACAGAGAACAAGCATACTTTTGCCAAAAGGCAGGGAGCAGAAGGTAGGTGAAATAGGTAAAGGAGAGTAAGAAGTACAAATCTCCAGTTTAAAAGAATAAGTCACAGGCATATGATTAAGGAATATAGTCAATAATGCTGTAATAACTTTGTATGGTAACAAATGGTTATTTAACATTGTGGTGATCATTTCATTATGCATGCAAATATCAAATCATTATGTAGGACTCCTGAAACTAACCTAACACTATACATCAACTATACTACAATTCAAAAGAAAAAAAAAGAACACACACCTTGAATCAGTAACTTAAACTTCTACCTTAAGAAACTAGATGGGGAGAACAAACCAAACCCTAAAGAAACAAAAGGAAAACAGTAATAAAAATTGTTAACTGATAATAATACAGAGTATAAGGAAGAGAAAAACAAGAGAAAAATCAACAAAACCAAAAGTTATCTGAAAAGATAAATAAAACTGACAACTGTACTTAAATGATCAAAAAAAAATTTTAATTACTAAAATCAGGAATGAAAGAGAAGATATCATAACCAATCTTTAGAAATGAAAAGGATTATAAACGAACAGTAACTCCAGAGTTCTTTGGTATTGAAAAAGGTCCTACTTTCTACCTACCCCTACACTGGAAGAGAAAAATAGATTAATCATACATCTTGTGGGGTTTTTTTCCTACAGGAAATCATGTTATGGGTAAGTGCCAGATTTCATAAAATTGTTTGCAAGAGGTTTAATGAGAATTTAATAAGAATATCTCACTTTTGATGGAATTGCGTGTGTCTGACAGCTGCATTCTAAGTTTGTTTTTTCACTGCACTGGGCCTTCACTGCTGTGTGAGGGCTATTTCTAGTTGCACCCACAGGCTTACTACAGTGGCTTCTCTTGTTGTGGAGCACAGGCTAGGGTGTGCAGGCTCAGTAGTTATGGCACATGGGCATCAATAGTTGCCCTGCAGCATGTGGGATTCTAGTTCCTGCACCAGGGGTCAAACCCATGTCCCCTGCATCAGCAGGCAGATTCTTAACCACTGGACCACCAGGGAAGTCCTGTGTTATAAGTTTTGATTAGTGGCTTTGGTTAGAAATCTGGGCTCCCAACAAGTTCCCAAGCTCAGAAAGATGCTTGTAGGATCAGACCTGGCCTTGTGTGGACTTCTGGCTACAGCTTTTGAACAGTAGTAGCTTTACATTGGGTTTCCTTGGTGGTTGAGTGGTTAAAGAATCCATCTGCCACTGCAGGTTCGATCCCTGGCTTGGAAAGATCCTCTGGAGAAAGAAATGGGAACCCTCTCCAGTATTCTTGCCTAGAGAATCCTATGAATAGAGGAGCCTGGCAGGCTACAGTCCATGGGGTCACAAACAGTCGGACATGACTGAGCAACTGAGTAACAATAAAATGGGCTTCCCAGTTGGCACTAGTGGTAAAGAACCTGCCTGCCAATGCAGGAGATGTAAGAGACACAGGTTTGATCCATGGAACGGGAAGATCCCATGGAGGAGGGCATGGTAACCCACTCCAGTATTCTTGCCCAGAGAATCCCATGGACAGAGGTGCCTGGACTCTGGTGGGCTAAGGTCAACAGTGTCGCAAAGAGTCAGACACGAATGAAGGGACTTAGCACATGAACAACTATAAGCACCAGTTACATAACAGATGCAATGGACAAATCTCCAGAAAACAGGAATTACCACAACTGACTCACAAAGTAGAAAATCTGAAAAAATCTGCAAGTAAGAAAACGAATCAGCAATTTTAAAACACCCCACAAAGAGAAGCCTAGACCTAGAAAGATCACTGGTAAATTCTACCAAATGTTTAAAATTTAAGACCAATCTTTCACAACTTATTCCCAAAAATAGAAAAGGAAGAAACACTTCTCAATTCACTATATGAGACCAATATTACCCTAACTTTTACACTCTCCTCTTTCACTTTCATCAAGCGGCTCTTAAGTTCTTCTTCGCTTTCTGCCATAAGAGTGGTGTCATCTGCGTATCTGAGGTTATTGGTATTTCTCCCAGCAATCTTGATTCTGGCTTGTGCTTCATCCAGCCTGGCATTTCACATGCTGTATTCTGCATATAAGTTAAATAAGCAAGGTGTACAGCTTGATATACTCCTTTCCCAATTTGGAACAAGTCCATTGTTCCATGTCCAGTTCTAGCTGCTACTTCTTGACATGCATAGAATTTCTCAGGAGGCAGCTAAGGTGGTCTGATATTCCCATCTCTTGAAGAATTTTTCAGTTTGCTGTGATCCACACAGTCAAAGGCTTTCGCATAGTCAATAAAGCAGAAGTAAATGTTTTTCTGAAACTCCCTTGCTTTTCCTATGATCCAACAGATGTTGGCAATTTGATCTCTGGTTCCTCTGCCTCTTCTAAAACCAGCTTGAATATCTGAAGTTCTCAATTCACATACTGTTGAAGCCTAGCCTGAAGAGTTTTGAGCATTACTTTACTAGCATGTGAGATGAGTACAATTGTGGGGTAGTTTGAACATTCTTCGGCATTGCCTTTCTTTGGGATTGGAATGAAAACTGACCTTTTCCAGTCCTGTGGCCACTGCTGAGTTTTCCAAATTTGCTGACATATTGAGTGCAACACTTTAACAGCATCATCTTTTAGGCTTTGAAATATCTCAACTGGAATTCCATCACCTCCACTAGCTTTGTTCATAGTGATGAACAAAGTTCAAAGTGATGAACAAAGGCCCACCTGATTTCACACTCCAGGATGTCTGGCTTAAGATGAGTGATGACACCATTGTGGTTATCACAATATTAATATAATAAAGGACATAGCCCTATGATCATTTCAACAGGTGTAGAAAAAGAACAAAATCCCTTTCACAATGAAAATGCTCAATGAAAATTATAAATCTTCTCAGTCTGTAAAGGCTATCTACAAAAACCCCAGAGCCAACATCATATATCTTGGCAACAGACTGAACGCTTTCACCCTAAAATCAGACACAAGACAAGTACTTCCACTACGGTCACTTCTATTCAACACTGTACTGGAGATGCTAGCTAACGATATAAGGCAAAAGTAAATAAAAAGCATCCAGATTGAAAAGTAAGGATTATTTTTTTATAAGAGCTAATCTCCTAAGGAGTCCACTAAAAACTATCAGAATAAATGATTTTGTAAGGGCACAGGATACCAGATCAATATACAAAAATCAATTGGATTTCCATATGCTAGCAGTGAACATTTCAAAACTGAAGAAACTATATCTATAATGACAGTAAAGAATAAAATACTGAGGTATAAATAAGTACATAACTTTGTTTAAAAAAATTAAAGCTCTCAAGAAACAAAAATTCCCATGTTCATTGATCAGAAGACTTAATATTTAAGACAGCATGCATGCACGCTTATTCACTCAGTCGTGTCCGACTCTTTGCAATCCCCATGGACCCCACCAGGCTCCTCTGTCCATGAGATTTTCCAGGCAAGAATATTGGAATGGGTTGCCATTTCCTATCCTAAGGGATTAAGACGAGGGGATTAAGTATTGGGCAATACTGCCCAAATGGATCTTCATAGACCTCATAATCCGAACCTGAACCCCAGCTGGTTGGTAGAAACTAACAAGTTGATCCTAAAATTCATAAAATATAAAGAACCCAAAACAGTGAAAATAACCTTGAAAAAGAAGAACAAAGTGAGAAAATGCACACTACTGAATTTGAAATCATATTACAAAACCAGAGGAATCAATATTTAAGACCACATCAGATCAGATCAGATCAGTCGCTCAATCGTGTAGTACTGACATAAGGAGAAACACGTGAGTGCTAAGTCACTCAGTCATGTTCAACTCTGCAACTCCACGGACTGCCAGGCTCCCGTCACACAGCGCTAATAAAACTGAGTCCAGAAATAAACTAATTTATGGCCAAATGACTTTTGACAAGAGTGAAAAGACCATTTAAAGAGAAAAGAATAGCCATTTCAACAAATGATGCTAGGTCAACTGTATATCCACATGCAAAACAATGAAGCTGGGCCCCTACTTTACACCATACACAGAAATCAACTTAAAATGTAAATAGACTAAACAGACCTAAAAAGGACAAAAACTATAAAACTCTTAGAGAAAACAATAGGCGTAAATCTTCACGACCATCTGTTAGGCAAATCCTTCCTAAAGCCAACAACAAAAACATAAATAACAAAAGAAAAAAGACAACTTACACTTCATCTGCATTAAAAACTTTCATGTTGCAAATGATCCTAACAAGAAAATGAAATGACAAGGACTTCTGTGTTGACTCAGTGATAAAGAATTTTCCTGGCAATGCAGGGACATGGGTCCAATCCCTGATCCCAGAAGATTCTACACGGCAAGGAGCAGCTAAGCCCGTGTGCTACAATTACTGAAACCCGCACTTGAGAGTCCACAAGCTGCGTCTGCGAGCAACTACTGAGCCTGTGTGCCACAAGTACTGAAATCCACATGCCTGGAGCTTCTGCTCTGCACCAAGAGAAGCCACTGTAACAAGAAACCCACACACTGCAATAATAGAGAGTAGCCCCTGCTCGCTGCAACTAGAGAAAGCCCACATACAGCCATGAAGACCCAGTGCAACCATAAATAAATAATTTTTTAAAAAATGACAATCCTCAGAGTGAAAGAAAAAGATTTCTAATTCATAGAATTAGACCTTACAGTGGCTGTATATTCAGAATATGTTAAGAATATGTACCAGTAAACCACAGAAAGACAATTCAAATAAAAAATGGACTAAGGATACAAATAGACATTTCTCCAAACAAAATATACAAATAACCAATAAGTACATGAAAAGATGCTCAACCTTATCAGTTCAGTTCAGTTCAGTTCAGTCGCTCAGTCGTGTCCGACTCTTTGCAACCCCATGAATTGCAGCATGCCAAGCCTCCCTGTCCATCACCAACTCCCGGAGTTCACTCAGACTCACGTCCATCGAGTCAGTGATGCCATCCAGCCATCTCATCCTCTGTTGTCCCCTCTCCTCCTGCCCCTAATCCCTCCCAGCAACCTCATCAGTCACTATGAAATCAGTCACAAATGAAAATCAAAACCACAATGACATATCACTTCACACCCACCAGGATGACTATAATCAAAAAAAAAGACAGAAGCAACTGCTATAGAATGTAAAGAAACTAGAAGCCTAACAAACTAGTGAGACGTACAATGATGCAGCCCCTCCAGAAAAGTCTGGGAGTCCTTCGAAAGTTTAAATATAGAATTACTCTATGACCTAACAATCCCACTCCTAGGTGTATATCTGAAACAAATAAAAAGATATCCACACAAAAATGTGTATGCAAATATTCACTGCAGCATTATTCATCATAGCTAAAATGCTGAAATAATCCAATGTCCATCAACTACTGAAAAAAGAATGACTGTACAATGAATGAAGTACTGATATATGCTACATATATAACATAGATGAAACCTGGAAACATTATGCTAAGTGAAAGAAGCCAGTAACAAAAGACCATAAACTATATGAAATGTCCATTTATACAAAATGCCCAGAATACACAAATTCACAAAGACGGCAGATTAGTTGTTGCCAAGAGATGACAGAGTGACAAATTGAGAATGACGACTAGTGGGCACAGGTTTCTTTTTTAGGGTAATGAAAATGTTCTAAAATTAGATGGTGATCGTTGTGCAACTCTATGATCATACTAAAAAGCCAAAAACTTGCACACTTTTAGAGTGAAGTTCAAGGTATGTAAACTCTATCTCACTAAAGCAATTATAAAAAAGTATACTTGTGATCTCACTTATCTGTGGGATCTAAGAGTCAAACTCAGAAGCAGAATAGGACCGAGGCTGCCAGGGGCTGGGCAGCAGAGGAGAAGAGGAGATCCTGGTGGAAGGGCGCAAACATCCAGCTACAGGAGAAGTAGGCTCCAGAGATCGCATAACAGCCTGGGGCTGCAGCTGAGGGCCCTGCACTGTGCCCCTGAGAGCGGCTGTGAACGGCCCTCAAAGGGCTCACCACCACCGCAACAGAATGGTGATTGTGTGAGACTGCTGAGCACAGAAGAACTGACGCTTGAGGACCGTGGTGCTGGAGAAGACTCCTGAGAGTCCCTTGGACTGCAAGGAGACCCAATCAGTCCATCCTAAAGGAGATCAGTCCTGGGTGTTCATTGAAGGACTGATGCTGAAGCTGAACCTCCAATACTTTGGCCACCTGATGCAAAAAGCTGACTCACTGGAAAAGACCCTGATGCTGGGAAAGACCGACGGCAGGAGGAGAAGGGGATAGCAGAGGATGAGATGGTTGGATGGCACCACCGACTTGATGGACAAGAGTTTGAGCAAGCTCCAGGAGCTGGTGAGGGACAGAGAAGCCTCGTGTGCCGCAGTCCATGGGGTTGCAAAGTCAGACACAACTGAGTGAGTGAACTGAACTGACCTCACATAACATGCTATGTAAGAATCTGTTAACTATCTTTATAGCAGTAAACATTTCACAACATATACGTGTATCAGATCATCACACTGTGTACCTTAAACTGACATATTAATATATCATCATATCTCAATAAAGCTGGGGAAAAAAGACACACCATTAATACTATTTACATAAGGTAGGAAGCCACACTGATTCTTGTTGCAGTGGACACATCCACTTCTCAGTAGGGTAATTCCTTCACGTACTCCTATTTCTTTTTTCCTTTATTTGGCCTGGAGTCACCCATTCTAACGCCCAAATACACACCACGTAATACTATTTACACAAAGTTCAAAGACAGGCAGAATCATTCATGATATTAAAAGTCAGGACAGTGATTATCAGAGGGAGATGGGGTGGTAAAGAAAGGAGACACAAGGCAACGCCAGTGGACCGCAAGGTTCTCTTCCTTAACCTTCATGATACTTCACGGAGCTAGACAGTTACGACCTGTGCAGTTTTCTGTGTATGTTATACTTCAGTAAAAAAGTTTTTTTAAAAAAGAAAAAAATTCTACCTGACCTACTGAAACAATCTAGAATAAACACAATCTCAAAAATACTTCTCTATGACCTACTAAAACCATAATTTCAACAGCAAAAAAAAAAAGCAACTATTTTTAATATGAGAGGATAGATGAACTATAACTGATATTAGCAGTAAGACTTCACTAAAGATCAGAGTTCTAAGCTAAGTAGAGAGCGCATGGGGTCTGGACAGTGAGATGGCACTGGGACCAACACTTTTCTCTGTCTGAGCAGATGTTATAAGAAACCTCACGGGATTCTCCGAAGTGAGTCAAACTTTGGAAAGTGCCTTGCTCACAGGTGACACACTAAATGCCCACCAAAGGTTTATGTATTTCTCTTCACACATCTCCTTCCCCCCAAAGCAGGAAGCCACACTGGTTCTTGCTGCAGTGGGCACATCCACGTCTCAGCAGGACAATTCCTTCACCTACTCCAATTTCTACTTTTTTACTTTTTTTGGCCTGGAATCACCCATTCTAACGCCCAAATACAGTCCTGACCATCCTACCGCCATCTGACAGCTCTAAGTTTCACAAAACATAATTTTTTCTTTCTTCCCACTGCAGCACAGGCCCACCTAAAAGACATAAATTCTGTTTCTATCCACAATAATTATCCTTGCTAAAAATATACCCAATATTTCTTCTTTCTTATATAATTCCTACATGTAACTCATTCAGATCTGTCTACAAAATTACACCTTAGAACTATTCAGAGATTTTGCTGACAAATGACTTCTAAAATAAAGTATTATCCACCCTAAACCTCATTGCTGGAAATAAGTACTACCACTTCTCTGTTTTCTTTGGAATATTACGAGCTTTAAATTTTTGGCCTAGAAGATTCTGGTTAAAGATGAATTTTTATAAATTAAACCTTTTTTGTGCTTTCATAAATCACATACTTAAAATAGTAACTAAATAAATGCTCTGATGCTCTGATACTAAGGAGCCCCTTTTCTTCTAGTCATGGAAGAGAAAGGTTCACTTTGTGTGAAGCCAAAGTGACTCATTCTTTCAGGCAAGTCCTCAGGAAGAAAATGTAAAGAAAACAAACTCCACATATTAACACCAGCACTAAAGGTCAAGGCAGGTGACACAATTGGAAAGACTATAAAAATATACTTACAGCCTCAAACTGTAAATGGCTATCCTTTAAGAAACTCTGAATTTTGTCCTTGGGTAAAATACTGAATCGAAATCGAAGGAGATCCATTTCTTGCTGAATAAACCAGCGCCTAAGATCTTCACTAAAACAGAGACAAGAAAACTGTAAGTGAAAAGTTTAAAGACAATTTTAAAAGTCCATTGATTATTAAATCCAAGACATTTCTATGAAACAACATTCAAATGTGAGCAATAGGCCAACAGACTGAAGTTCATTAACAGCATCAAGCTCTCTACTATGGTAAGACTGTGAATACAGGTGACATGCCACAATCTCCCAGGACTGAGCAGAACATGGGGAAGAAAGATGTTTTGAACATAATTAAAAGAATTAAATACAGAGTCTAGCTGCATTACCATCAAATAACATAAAATAGTACACTTCGTTTAATCTAACTGCAAAGTATTTGTTTACATCAGAAAATGGAGTATCCCTCCTGTTAATGCCAAATAAACATCACAAGTTTTTAAAGGTAATTTTACCTCTGAATAGATTATAATCAGATAACTCTGCAAAGTAAACTTTGCTTACAGCTTTAGAGTTTATAACTTTACAAAATTTAATAAGCATTAAGATACCTCAACTTTTTAAAAGTCAACATTTGTTACTGTTTAGTTGCTAAGTGGTGTCCCACTCTTTTGCAACCCCACAGACTGTGACCCACCAGGTTCCTCTCTCCATGGGATTTTCCAGCCAAGAATACTGGAGTGGGTTGCCATTTCCTTCTCCAGGGGATCTTCCCCACCCAGGGATCAAATCCACATCTCCTACACTGGCAGGAGGATTCTTTACCACTGAGCCACCAGAGAAGCCCCAAAAGTCAATATAGAACATTAATTTATAAGACAGATGGGCATTATTGTTGTTATAAAATAATTAAGCTACTCCATGTAAAATATGGTTTCTTTCCTCAAATGACTTTCACATTGTCAGCAATTCACTTATTGCATAAACTGCAAAACCTGCATACGCTTTTTTAACAAAAGAAAAGCTCTAGGACCAAAGCTGGTCAATAATTTCTCAGTCATTATCTTGGGATAGTAAATAATTCAAGATTCCCATTTGATAAGCCTATTGCCAAAAAAGAAACAGAAAAGAAACATAGTAAGTATGCAATTTAGCCAAAATAAATATAAGAAAATACACAGTAAAAAAAAAAAAAAAAGCAACCAACTCCTTCCTCTGGGTGGCACTACTGACTTCTAAGAAACTACCAAAGGAAAAGATCTTAATCTAATGGACACCAGCCCATACAAGTCAACTGCTAAAACCTGTGCAGATTCAAGTATGTGTTTGATTCCAAAATCCTTCTTCCTAATGAAATCATCTCTAACTTTAAATCCTAAATGAAGAATCCCTCCCATAAAGTAAAAAGTGTTTTAATAGGCAAAATCTGCAAAAATATTTTATTTTTTTAGTCAACAACTCGTTTCAAACAATTCGCTACAACAGCATTCAGCCCATGAACCACTGGTTTCTGATGTTATCCTGGGATTTCCTACAATGGGTACAATACCTGTCGGCCCTCCTGCACCAGTTTACAGCCCAAGATGTCAGATTTGACTGTGGAAGACAAAGGTATACTCACGACTGGCAGTAAGCAAGGCGCAAAATAAAGTGAGAAATGTGATCTTTTCTTCGAGGTTCATATTCATCTTCCAAGCTTTCCTGAAAAGCAATGGCAAATGAAGAAAATAAATGCAGAACAGTGAAAGGTGTAAAGAATTACTGAGTCAGCATAAGCCAATGGTGAAGCAGAAGTTCAATAACACAGATTTCATAATATGTTCCCCAGGAGGAGTATCACTTTACTTAGGTGGACAACTGGGTGAAACACAATTGAACACCACCACCTCCTGGGTTTGGATCCCACTGTTTTCTTCCACCTCTAACTTTCCTTCTCGTCCAGCCTACACTCACCTACACTCGTCCAGCCACTCACCTCTTCCACCACTTCCCAGATAAACCCTCAACTATTCTCATTTCAACCATTTGGCAAAACCTAGATTCTAAACAAATCCATAGCTATACTCTGCAGTCCTGTTCCCAAAATGCTGAGAACTTCTGGGAAAAAAATATACAATTATAGGAATTTGGAGCATTAAAAATTTACACCCTCTACCGTCAACTGGTCGCAAAGAGTCGGACATGACTGAGCAACTGAACAACAACAAACCTCAACTGGACCTTTATCAACACCCAGAAATCTTTTTTTTTAATATATATATCTTATTCAAGTATAGTTGATTTACAACGTTTCAAGTGCACAGCAAGGTGATTTAATTACACAAATATACATATTATTTTTGAAATTATTTTCCATCATATGTTATTATAAGATATTAACTATAGTTTCCTATGCTATACAGTAAACCTTTGTTGCTTGCTGCATATCTACTAGAATCTAGCATTCTAGTCGTACTAAGTCAAACAAGTAACACTAAGGAATCTTTCCTCAAGTTCAACACAGTCAGAGCAAACATGTCCTGAGCACTTCCAATGTACCAGGCACTGTTATAAGCATTTTTAATCCATTAATCCACATAATCCTTTGAAAGCCCCTATGAGGAGGGCACCACTATATCCCTATTTTAAAGATGAGGAAACTGACTTTGTTCCAGGTCACAAGCCCATAAGCAGCAGAGCTGGGATCTGGCCCCATAACCATTCCTTTCCCTATCTCAGGACAGCTGTTTTGATCTTCACTAGGTGGCCAGCACTCCCCAATACACCACCGTCCCCTCCTCTCATCACAGGACCTCACCTACTTTACAGAAAGCAAAGGCCTCAGGCTGACTCCTCAGCCCAAACTCCTGCCACCGCGTGTGGTACTGCCTTCCCCACTATCCCTACTGACAGACCTCTCTCTCCTCCTACATACAGCTGATCCGACATGGAAACTCCACAGCCCACCTGCTCCTGCCTCCTAAGGACTGTGACTAATCCAAAGTTCTCCCAAAGTATCTACAATCGCCCTCTCTTCTCTTCCAGATCTTTCTGCTCAGCTTATAAATATGTTCAAATATATGCTGTCATGTGTATGTGTGTATCTTTTCCCCTCAAATTTTCCTATACTCAGACCTACCTCCCCGGTCTTCTCAGCTAAACATGTTAGAAGAGGAAATATTCCACACTCATCTCCCACCTCTCACCTCCAAACACCACCACTGTTTCACCTTCTGCCTCTGTCTACAAGCCCGTATCTACTGCACACCCTGCAGCCCTCGAGATAGTTCCCCAAGCACCTCAGAGTTACAACGTGAACAAAACTCAGTCCTCTTTCTATTAAGACTTGCCTCCTCTCCTGTATATCCCACCATCCACCCAGTTGTCATCACCAGAAACCCAAACGTCATTCAGAACTCTTTTGTCCCTCCTCCTTGTACTCAATCTCTATAATCTTATGATTCCATCTTCTCACTATCTCTTCAATCAGTCCCCTTCACGCCATTCAATTTACTTGTCATCTCCAAGCTCCTGATTGGTGTTCCCCAACAGATAATGACCCCGTCCATCTGCCACTGATATTCATCTTCTCAAAATAAAAATGAGATCACATCCAATGAGATTCAGTTCCAGCACTATCTCATCTAGGAAGCCCTCCCCAACCTGAGCTAATTCTCTGTGCTTTTGGAGTTCCTGGTTGTTATTTAGTTGTTAAGTCATGTCCCACTCTTTTGCAACCCCATGGACTCTAGCCCACCAGGCTCCTCTGTCCATGGAATTTCCCCGGCAAGAATACTAGAGTGGGTTGCCACTTCCATCTCCAGGGGATCTTCCCGACCCAGGGAGAGAATCCACAACTCCTGCATTGGCAGGCAGACTTTTTACCACCGAGCCACCAGGAGAACAAAACAGAGTTCTTGGAGCACACATCAAATAACAGCATTTTTCACCTTGACTGCACAGAACACATCTAGCAATATCTGGAAACACAGCCCAGAAGCCACAGATGCCAGTGAGCCCCCTAAATGCACCATGGAATCATCAGGTCCCAAATGTTCACATTCCTAAGGCGGAGACACCCTGCCGCACTGGAGTTTGACTGTATGTCAATCATCCCTCATGGTTGGTAGGTTCCTTCAAGAAGAGTCTTTTTTAAAGCCCTGGGCATAATACAAGACCTTTCCCCCGGTTACTACCAGTACATAAACAAACTGAAGGAACATCTCCGTCCCTCTTTTACTTACTCTGTAGGAAAATTTGAGCTTCCGAAGCTCAGCCTCCAGCTTACTCTGATACTGTTCAGTTCCCTTCATGTAGCTCAGACCAAGATTCTCAACTGATTTTAGCACTAGAAAAAATATGAAAAACAGAAGGGGGGAAACATGTATAAATGCAAGGTAATCTTAAAAAACTAAATCCAAGGCAAATCTATGGATAGCAATTCCATAATTACTTTCTATGACAATACTTACGCTTCATTTTCTGTAAGCACATTATATAAGTTATATGTGTTTGTAACAGAATAACCTCCAACCATATGCAAAAAATAACCACATCCCACAGCATAACCTCATACCACGGATTCTCAACCGGAAAGGAGCAAGGGATGGGGACAATCATGATGTACTGAGCATCACCGCTGAGGGGTGCACAAGTGTGTCAGCGTGCGCATCCACCCCTCATGCGGAGCCGGTTGTGAGGCGGGTTGCCGGGAGCCGGCGAGAGGCACTCCACTCATGACAAAGGTCATGAGGAAGGAGGCTCGGCACACGCAAAGGCGGGATCGAGCCTCAGGAGTCCCCCTGGATATTCTCGAGCATCTACCCCCAAAAACCAGAGTCTGCCTACTTTATTGCTTTGTGCTCTCACCTCTGACTTTACTGAGGGCTGTCCCCCACCACCATCTCGCTCTCTCTGACAAAGAGTTAACTTACAGCTCCAATTAATAAAGTTCCTGGGCAATTAGGAGTGTTTAAATCCAAACCCCTCAGATAGCTCTCTAACTCACCTGACAAGTTTACCCAGACTCTTACAGCTATGCATTCGATTGTTTACAGTCTCCCAGCCTCAAGAGGCACGGGGAGCTTAAGATATTCAAATAGCTTAGAGCCTCTCAGAGAGTTAGAAACTGTCAGAATAAAACTAGTAAAAGATTTCATTGATGAGCCAATGCTTGCTGCCAAGTTTCTACATCCCCTGTATTATATCCTTGAATGTGTATTAATTAATATAGTTGGTATGTAGAAAAAATAAGTAGTGGCCTTGGTGTTAGCAACTTTAGACCCTTAAGGTAATAAATTCTTTCCTTTGTTGTAAACCCATTGCACCTCTGCCCTATAGGAATGCAATTTTATCTAACACCTTCTGAAGATGGCGCCAAACCTTAAAATAATTACTCTTAGAGAAAGTAAGTCTTACGGTTGACAAACCTTTGTCAGGAGTCATAAAATGTTAATAAGGCCTTCTGGCCAGAAGATGATGTAAATCACCTAAACCATTTGTATACGATAAATTTGCAGGAAAGAAACCCTAGTTTTTGGTAAGGATCAAAGACTGCTGACTTTGCATCCCCTATTATCCTCTATGTGTAACTTAGGGTATAAAAACCCCTGTTGAAAATAAAGCTACGGGCCTTGCTCACCAAAGCTTGGTCTCCCCATGTCATTCTTTCTTCTCAATTTCTGGCTCAGTCTCCATCTGGAGCATGGAGGTCCTCTACGACCATTTATTTGCCTGGGCTTCTAAGACCCACTCGAGAAGGTGTCAAAGGTGGGGCACCTTCCGCTATTCGAGAGGGCGCCTGCGGCCTCCGTGGTCAGAGCTAACCTGGTGTCACAGGTTATATTGATTTTCCGCGTAAACCAAGCTACTCAGCCTCTTTTCTCCACTGAATTTTCCTACTGAGCTATCCTCATTCTATTACTCTTTATATCTTTGATGAATATTTAAATAGTCGCCGACATCGTCTCCCCTTCGAATACCCTGGATCAGCCTGGGCGGGACTCCGGCAGTGGGTGCTTCACCAACTCAGCACAGACTCTTCAGAAGACAGCCCGCCCCTTCCTGATGAGGCAGAGAAGAAGACACAGCAGTAAAGAAGCAAACAAGCCACTCTGACTAGATGCTTCGCTCTGTCCAAAGGCTCCTGAAGCCCCTGTCAACTCTTCCTCAGATGAATTCTTCTTCCATTGGTAGGAAAAGAGAGATTAATTTGAGAATGAAAAACTTCTGAAATGAATCCGGAACGTAAAGCCATGTCCAGCAGGGACCTCCGTATTATGGTCTCCCAAACCAAACTCATTCTCTGCCCCTCAATCCTGCCACCCACCTCTAACAGCAGCATTTCTACCCACCAGATCAGCCATCCTGGAACTTCAGCCCTCCCCACCCGATCCCCTGTTCCTCACAGCCAAGTAGTCATCAAACCCTGTCACTTACACCTCCTTGGTATCCCTTCCATCTCTCCCTTCCTGTCCCTGCCTTACCATCTCACCTCCAGGGCCAAACTGAAACGACCCTTTTCAACCACTGTCTTAACCTCTATGAGGCATCCCAGAACCCATGCTAAGCTTCCCAGAACCTATTGTCCCTGTCCTTTACTCTTTTATTCAGCAAACAGATAATACAGGTACTCTGTACTAGCAATTCTCACCCAGCTCCTCTAAGAATGACTAACAGTATCTCACCTCTACTTCTGATCTCCCCATCAGGATACACTCTGGAATATAAACTCTGCAGGCAGTGCTACTGTTGCAGTTGACACCGAACTTATTTCTTTCTTCCACCAACACAGAGAAGACAAGCAGGCAAAAGAAAATCGCTACATCCTTCTTACACCCCAGTATCACAGCATTAGCGTGGTACAAAACACCCTTGGTTACCCACAACTCTCCATCCACCCTGAACTTGCCACCTTTCCCTCCAGTGTGACACTCTCTCTGGTGCTTCCAACTCTTCCTTCAGAACATTAGCTCAGCTTGCAAAAACCCCTCCCTTCCTCTCTATTGAGAAACTGCTACTCCTGCTTCAAGATCCAGGTCACATTTCAACTTTTCTTAAGAAGTTTTACTTAATCAGACTAGGTCAATCATTCCCATCTCTCTGTTTCAATAACACCTCTACTAGAGCACTTAAAATACTAAACTATAATTACTGCTTTGGACATCTGTCTCCAGGTATTAGAATACAGCTTCAACAAAGATGACAATTTCAGTACTCAGCTCAAAATCCCTGCGGCCTACAATAAAGTGGCACTCAATAAATATGCACAGTACATGGAAAAAATGAATGAACAGCAAAATCTCAACGAAAAACCTCAGCAAATATTAGTTTAAAGAAGGAAATAAATTAATTTATCTCTACAAGGTATAAGTGAGGTTCTCAGGAATACAAAAATTCAAATTCAAATAACTCACATTTAACTCTATCGATAGCCAACGTTTCAAATTCTGTCAAAGATACGTTTCCAGAAGGTGGCTGCAAGTAAAACTGAAGGCTATGTGGGTAGCAAGCATTCCTCTGGTCATCTACCAACCTCAGTTTCTTCCGTTTTCCTCCAGAAAACTCCATCTTGTTATCCTGGAAGCAAGCACAAAAAACGGTGGGAAATGGAGTTAAAAACAAAAAATAACTCCACACACGAAGGAAAACATTCTGCCACCAAAAGGTGGCAACTGATTCTGAAGAGCACGCACAACATGTCAAGAGTCGTGTCCCTGTCTTCCAGACCTTCGACAACACCGCTGGAACCGCGGTGCACAGGCGGTGGGGAGAGGTGAGCGCGGCGGAGACGCGGGCAGCGGTCCTGACTTCCCGCAATGTCCACAGCAGGGGACGCGGGCTGCTCTCCAGGCGTCTGCGCGCTCCGCCCTGAAGGCTCTGAACTCTCCAGGGTCAGGCTGAGATTGCCCGAGAGCCGCGACCCCGAACTCGGAGGAAAGCGCGGGAGCTTCAGGCTAGGAACGCGACTCGGTGGGCTTCTTCCCTGACAACCCCTGAAAACTGACGGCAGTCTCTCAGGCGCCGCGCGTCGAGCTCGTCTCCGGAGCGTCCAGCGGCGCCGAGTGACACGCCGCCTCCGCGGTCCCTCAGGCAACGCGGTCTGTCAGCCCCGGCACCTGCCTCCGCCTAGACAAGCCACCAGGACGGACTCGCGTCCCCCGCGCCAGCCGCTCTCCCCCTTCCCTAGGCTCGCACGCCTGAACGCCAGGGTTACTCTTCTTCGCAAACCCCGGCAGCTCCTCTCACCTGCAACTACACCAAACACAGACACACAGAGCGACAACAGGTTTTCTCCGGTGGCGGGAGAGTTCGTACGGGACCGGAAGCGGAAATAGCTGGACCGCGGAGCCCGCCCTCTCCCGCAAGCCGCCCAGCCCAGGCTCGCGCATGCTCAGTGGGGCGCTCTGGGTTCGGGGGGCGGCCTCTGGATTTCGGTCCCAGGTATTGCACTACGTAGCGTGGCCGTCTATGGGGTCGCACAGAGTCGGACATGACTGAAGCGACTTAGCAGCAGCAGCAGCAGCGTGGCCGTGATAAAGCGCTGGATTAAAGCTCCAGTCTCTAGGGGTTTGGAGAAGGCAGTGGCACCCCACTCCAGTACTCTTGCCTGGGGAATCCCATGGACGGAATCCCATGAATCCCTGGTAGGCTTCGGTCCATGGGGTCGTTAAGAGTAGGACACGATTGGGCGGCTTCACTTTCACTTTTCACTTTCATGCATTGGAGAAGGAAATGGCAACCCATTCCAGTGTTCTTGCCTGGAGAATCCCAGGGACGGGGGAGCCTGGTGGGCTGCCGTCTATGGGGTCGCACAGAGTCGGACACGACTGAAGCGATTTAGCAGCAGCAACTCTAGGGGTCTGGGTTCGAATCCCACCGCTGCCAGATGATTTTGGCCTTCCCTTGTGGCTCAGCTGGTAAAGAATCCGCCTGCAATGCAGGAGACCTGGGTTCGATCCCTGGGTCGGGAAGGTCCACTGGAGAAGGGATAAGCTTCTCACTCCAGTGTTCTGGCCTGGAGAATCCCATGGACTGTGTGGTCCGTGGGTTTGCAAAGAGTCGCACACGACGGAGCGACTTTCACTCTCACTGCTGCACTACGTGTGCGTGGGTCTGAGCGGTCGGCGCCGGGTCAGCACCGGCTCCAGACTGGGACCCTGGGTGATAATCTCAGAGAGCCCGGCGAGCGGGAGGCCCGGCTCACCGCTCACAGAGGCGACGGCTAGGCGGCCTGCGTACCGCCGGTCAGCCCGCTTTTCTACTGGTTGGCCGGCCCGCGGGCATCGGTGTGCGTCCAGCGCGCCCCTTCCGCACACTCGGTGCCTGGCGAGCGCCCGCAGGTGACGGGAGTCGAGCCGGGACGCACGCCTTGCGCATGCGCACCCGGGAACGCTCGGCGTCTGCGGAAGGAGACCGCGGGGTGCCGGGCGGTGACGGCCCCCACTGTGCGCGGCAGCGTTTCAGAACTGAGGCCGCCAGGTGGCGGGTCTCGCTCACAAAAGAGGCCTCGAGAAGTTCCAGTCAAGGTAGGAGGGGAGGAGCCTTCAAGACGTTCAAGGTTTCGGAAATGCAGACTGAGGTGAAACAGTGTCAAGCTTCAGAGCATCTGCCCGGCCTGGGCCGAACAGGTTGACCCTGACCTTGTACCAGAACGTGTTCTGAGGGATTTATATGTCAGTTCCCTGTATTGCCATAACCCATTTAAAAGGCTCATGTGAAAAGACCCTGATGCTGGGAAAGATTGAAGGCGGGAGGAGAAGGGGAAGACAGAGGTTGGGTGGCATCACCGACTTGATGGACATGCGTTTGAGCAAGCTCCGGGAGCTGGTGATGGACAGGGAGGCCTGGTATGCTGCAGTCCACGGGGTCACAAAGAGTCGGATACGACTGAGTGACTGAACTGAACCCATTTAAGGTTCTGTTCTGTTCAGTTGCTAAGTCGCTTCTGAATCTTTGTGACCCCGTGGACTGCAGCACACCAGGATTCATTGTTCTTCACCATCTGCCAGAGTTTGCTCAAACTAATATCCATTGAGTCAATGATGCCATCCAACCATCTCAATCTATGTCGTCCCTTCTGCTTTCAGTCTTTCCCAGCATCAGGGTCTTTTCCAATGAGTGGGCTCTTCCCATTAGGTGGTTAAAGTATTGGAGTATTCCATATTCAGCATCAGTCCTTCCGATGAATATTCAGGGTTGATCTCCTTGCAGTCCAAAGGACTCTCAAGCCGTCTTCAGCACTACAAGTCAAAAGCATCAGTTCTTCAATGCCCAGCCATCTTTATAGTCCAACTCACACATCTGCACATGACTACTGGAAAAACCATAGCTTTGACTATATAGACCTTTGTTGAAAAAGTGTTGTCTCTGCTTTTTAACCCACTGTCTAGGTTTGTCATAACTTTCCTTCCAAGAAGCAAGCATCCTTTAATTTCATTGCTGCAGTCCCTGTTATTAACCCACTTTATAGATACGGATTGTACAACAGAGAAGTTGAGTCACTTCAAAGGTCACGTAGTAACTGGCAGAGCCAGGTTCAAAGTCTCAAGAGACTAGCCAAGCACCACAGTGCTAACCACCAAACTACCAATTTCACTAATATGTCAGTTGTTACTGTTCAGTCGTTAAGTTGTGTCTCTTTCGCCACCCCATGAACCCATGAGCCCACCAGGCTCCTCTGTCCATGGGATTTCCCAGGCAAGGATAATGGAGTGGGTTGCCATTTCCTTCTCAAAGGTATCTTCCCAACCCAGGGATCAAACATGTGTCATCTGCATTGGCTGACATATTTCTTTACCACCAAGCCACCAGGGAAGCCCCGTGAGACATTATACAGGCTTTAAAAAAAAAAAATTTATTGGAGTTTACTTGCTACAGTGTTGTGTTACTGTCTGTTGTAGAGCAGAGTGAATACATGTGCATATATCACCTCTTTGTCACCATAGAGCATTGAGTAGAGTTCCCTGTGCTGTACAGTAGTACGTTCTCATTAGTTATCTATTTATACCCAGTAGCATATATATGTCAATCCCAATCTCCAAATTCATCCCACTCTCCCTTCCCCTCTTGGTGTCTGTACATTTGCTTTCTACATCTGTGTCAATTTCTGCTTTGCAGATAGGTTCATCTGTACCATTTTTCTAGATTCCACATGTATGTGTTAATATGGGATATTCTTTCTTCCAACCTCATTCACTCTGTATGACACCCTCTAGGTCCATCCAAGTCTTTGCAACTGGCATAGTTTCAATCCTTTTTATGGCTGAAAGTATTAGTGTTAGTTGCTCAGTTGTGTCTGCCTTTTTGCAACCCCATGAACTGTAGCCTGCCAGGCTCCTCTGTCCGTGAAATTCTCCAGGCAAGTACACTGGAGTGGAGTGCCCCTTCCTCCTACAGGGGATCTTTTCAACCCAGGGATCAAACACGAGTCTTACGCACTGCAAGCAGATTCTTTACCATTTGAGTCACCAGGGAAGCCTTTTTGTGTCTGAGTAATATTCAGTCATACATATGTACCACATCTTCGTTATCCATTCCTCTGATGATGGACTTTTGGGTAGATTCCATGTTCTGGATATTGTAAATATATATGCTTTTGAACAGTATTGACCGGGGAAAATGTTTAGGATGCTATGAAGTTAACAGCAGAATACATAAAACCATGTATGTATGGATGTGAGAGTTGGACTGTAAAGAAAGCTGAGTGCTGAAGAATTGATGCTGTGGTGTTGGAGAAGACTCTTGAGAGTCCCTTGGACTGCAAGGATATCCAACCAGTCCATTCTAGAGGAGATCAATCCTGGGTGTTCTTTGGAAGGAATGATGCTAAAACTGAAGCTCCAATACTTTGGCCACCTGGTGCGAAGTACTGACTCACTACAACAGACCCTGATGCTGGGAAAGATTGAAGGAAGGCAGGAGAAGGGGACGACAGAGGATGAGATGGTTGGATATCATCACCGACTCGATGGACATGAGTTTGAGTAAGGTCCGGGAGTTGGTGTTGGACAGGGAAGCCTGGCATGCTACAGTCCATGGGGTCACAAAGACTCGGACACAACCGAGCAACTAAACTGAACTGATATGTGCCATATGATTTCAAGGTTGTAAGAACTTACCATTACAATTTTCTGCAGTGTTTCTTACTACTATGAGTGGGCTGCCTTCTTCAACTCCCATTCTTATCTTACAATCCAGGCATATAATATGTGTTGCAATCAGAATTTTAGGTGCAAAACCATCCCTCTCTGCTATTCTTCCTTTTATTTAACTTTTCCTGGCTTTATCTTCAGCCTGGTCTTAAACTGGCCCTTTTTTAACTTAAACACAGGCAGTTTCTTTACCATCTGAGCCACCAGGGAAGGAGTGCTCACGTTCCCATGATGTATATCTGTGCTAAGTCACTTCAGGCATTTCCAACTATTTTCCACCCTATGGACTGGAGCCCACCAGGTTCCTCTGTCCATGGGATTGTCCAGGCAAGACTACTGGAAAGGGTTGCCCTGCCCTCCTCCAGGGGATCTTCCCTATCCAGGGATCGAATCCATGTCTCTTACGTCTCCTACATTGGCAGATGGGTTCTTTACCACTCTTACCACCTGGGAAGCCCTTTTCTATGATGGTTTTTGTTCAGACACACTTGTGTCTGACTTTGCGACCCCATGGACTGCAGCACACAGGCCTCCCTGTCTATCACCAACTCCCGGAGTTTACCCAAACCCTGTCCACTGAGTCAGTGATGCCATCCAACCATCTCATCCTCTGTCATCCCCTTCTCTTCCTGCCTTCAATCTTTCCCAGCATCAAAGTCTTTTCTAATGAGTCAGCTCTTAACATCAGGTGGCCAAAGTATTGGAGCTTTTCTATGATAGACGATATTAAATACTTCTTTGGACAATTTAAAAAATGAGTCTATTGCAAACAGAAAAATGCTTACATTTGTGGGAACTAAGACACTGGCAGTGGAACATCTGATGGTATTTTTAAAGTTCTATTTTAATTTTATATGAAGTTCTCCATAAATTTTAATTCATGAAACATGTGAAACCTTCCCACAGCATGGCCCCAAGATTCAATGACTTTCTTGCCTGTAGCTGCCCCCAGCCTGTGGAATGACCTACCAGCTCTTCCCCAAAGAAGGCCTGGAAGTCCCTACCTGTGTCTCTTTGTGGTGACCTCCCCACTCTAGTAGCTCCAACCCTCCTCAGTCAGTATGTCAGTCACCACCCCACTACCTGCCTCCATCCTCCTGAGCCTTTGCTTATGCTGCATGGTTTGCTCCTGGGTTATACCACAGTACTTCCATGTCATATGATTTCTCCTCTAGTTCTATCCATCTACTGCAGATAGCCTTCATCTTTGGGGATCATGAGCTACTGGATGATTCGATGAATGTACTCCTCAGAAAAATGCACCTACATACTAGCTTTGTTAAGTATTTCAAAAACGTTTGTGAATATATGTGTAGCTGACTGTGTAGCACCACCAGATTTTCAGCTCTTTTTGGACAGGCCACTTTTATTGTCTTTGTCTTCCCTAAACTGCCTGCAAAGTGTCTTTTAAATTAAAAGATGAGATAATAAATGTCATTTTAGGACCATTTCAGAGAGAGCTGGTTCATTTCAGTTCAGTCACGTAGTCGTGTCTGACTCTTTGCGACTCCATTGACTGCAGCACACCAGCTTCCTTGTCCATCACCAACTCCCAGAGCTTGCTCAAACTCATGTCCATCGAGTCAGTGATGTCATCCAACCATATCATCCTCTGTCATCCCCTGCTCCTCCTCCTGCCTTCAATCTTTCCCAGCATCAGGGAAAGATTTTCCAAGGAGTCAGTTCTTTGCATCAGATGACCAAAGTATTGGAGTTTCAGCATCAGCATCAGTCCTTTCAAGGAATATTCAGAACTGATTTCCTTTAGGACAGACTGGCTGGATCTCCTTGCAGTCCAAGGGACACTCCAGAGTCTTCTCCAACACCACAGTTCAAAAGCATCAATTCTTCAGCGCTCAGCTTTCTTTATAGTCCATTTCTCACATCCATACATGACGACTGGAAAAACCATAGCTTTGACTAGACGGACCTTTGTCAGCAAAGTAATGTCTCTGCTTTTTAATATGCTGTCTAGGCTGGTCATGGCTTTTCTTCCAAGGCGCAAGCTTCTTAATTTCATGGCTGCAGTCACCATCTGCAGTGAGTTTGGAACCCAAGAAAATAAAGTCTATCACTGTTTCCATTGTTTCCCCATCTATTTGCCATGAAGTGATGGAACCAGATGCCATAATCTTGGTTTTCTGAATGTTGGTTTTCAATCCAACTTTTTCACTCTCCTCTTTCACTTTCATCAGGAGGCTTATTAGTTCTTCTTCGCTTTCTGCCACAAGAGTGGTAACAACTGCATATCTGAGGTTATTGATATTTCTCCTGGCAATCTTGATTCCAGTTTGTGCTTCTTCCAGCCCAGCATTTCACATGATGTACTCTGTATATAAGTGAAATAAGCAGGGTGACAATATACAGCCTTGACATACTCCTTTCCCAATTTGGAACCATATACTGTCCATTTTTCCATGTCCAGTTTTAACTGTTGCTTCTTGACCTGCATACAGATTTTTCAGGAGGCAGGTAAAGTGGTCTAGTGTTCCCATCTCTTTAAGAATTTTCCAGTTTGTTGTGATCCACACAATCAAAGGCTTTAGCATAGTCAATGAAGCAGAAGTTTTTCTGGAATACTCTTGCTTTTTCTATGATCCAACGGATATTGGCAATTTGATCTCTGGTTCCTCTGCCTTTTCTAAACCCAGCTTGAACATCTGGAGGGTCTCAGTTCACAAACTGTTGAAGCCTGGCTTGGAGAATTTTGAGCATTACTTTGCTAGTGTGTGAGATGAGTACAATTGTGTGGTAGTTTGAATTCAGTGTTCTAAATGTTCAACATTTGAACATTGAACAAAGAAAAGCACTGCCTTTTTTGGGATTGGATGAACACTGACCTCTTCCAGTCCTGTGGCCACTGCTGCATTTTCCAAATTTGCAGTCGTATTGAGTGCAGCTCTTTCACAGCATCATCTTTTTAAGATTTGAAATAGCTCAACTGGAATTCCATCACCTCCACTAGCTTTGTTCAGAGTGATGCTTCCTAAGGCCCACTTGACTTCACATTCCAGAATGTCTGGCCCTAGGTGAAGGATCACACCATCGTGATTATCTGTGTCGTGAAGATCGTTTTTGTACAGTTCTTCTGTGTATTCTTGCCACCTCTTCTTAATATCTTCTGCTTCTGTTAGGTCCATCCCATTTCTGTCCTTTATTGTGCCCATCTTTGCATGAAATGTTCCCTTGGTATCTCTATAATAGCAAGGAGAGACAAGAATGCCTTCCTCAGGATCAGTGCAATGAAATAGAGGAAAACAATAGAATGGGAAAGACTAAAGATCTCTTCAAAGAGATACAAAGAGACAGCTGGAAAAGCATACAAACCTTAAAGTTAAACATTTCACATAAGAACTGCCTTTTTATTGTATTAAAGACCTACTTTAAGCTTCGGAGTACAGAATAGCCTGTGTTTTTTCCAACTATTTTAGCATGTTTATTGCTTTCCCATGCCACAGTTTTGATCACCACTTCACTGTGAACAGTGTTTTTGGCAATTACATTAAGAACCTCTGTATTACAGGACCAATAATGCACAATAATGATACATTTCAGTTTGCTGTATCTGGTAAATCACTGTGAGTTCCTCCTGTGTTTATTTCACCAACAAAGTGGACTTACCCAATGCTTAGCTCTGGCAACCAAGGTGCATTTAAATTACAGATCTCAACCTCAAAGTCATGGAGAGGAAAACACATATAAATGCATAACTTTTACTTATACCAGACCATAACCATCTCAAAAACAGGGACCACTGTGTCATTCATCTTTATAACCCTGGTGACTGGCACTCAGTGGGCTCTCAACAAATATTTATTATCCTGAGCTGATGTAAAATATGAGAGAGATATGAAAAAAAGTGATGGTTTCAGCTGAATGTTCAACAGATGTTTTGAATCAAATTGAATTCCAACCTATAAAACTTAAAGTCCTCATCTGAAAGCTTTGTACACATTCCTTCCAGAATAACTTGGCTACCCCAGTTTAGTCTGTAATAAAGCACAGAGTACCTTCTCTAATGGAATTTCCATGAATCATCACTGCTTAATTCAGTGCCTGCCCTGGGCATTACCCAGCTGCCAACAGACTGTCGCATGGAGCTTCCACCCTTAGGTGACTCCAGTTCCAGGACTTTAGTCCTGCTGTGTGTCACACTTACAGCTAGATTTTAGCCACCATGCTTTGTAAATCAAAGAGGTTTCATTTTTATCCTGTGCAGGGTGTCTTCCCCTAAAAACTGAAGGCCTGGTAACTTTCTTTACCCAGGAAAGAAACACTGTAAACACTGGCTCCTTCCAGCTCCTCTTGCCATGGAAAGCAGCGGAACAGGAGGCGTTCCCAGCAGGACAGCTGACCGATGAAAGCTGCTGCACACTTAGTCAGGCACAGGGTGTGAGGTCCAGGTCTGTAATTTCTGTGTATCTCGGCTGCCAAGGCAGAGCGCTGTGTCACCCTACCCTTTCCACCCTGATTCCACCATCCTTTCCATCTTACTGCCCACCTCTGGGAAGTTACCTAAAACCTGTCCTTTCCTCCTTTCTTTCAGATTGCTTTTATTAGTCAGCATCAAGAAGCAAAGGAACTAAAAAGAAAGCATATCTTAAAAGAAAGTACAGTGCAAAAATCCTGAACAAAATACGAGCAAAGAGAATCCAAAACACAGTAAAAAGGATCATACACCATGATCAAGTAGGGTTTACTCCAGGGATGCAAGGATTCTTTGATGTATGCAAATCAATCAAAGTTATGCACCATATAAACAAATCAAAAGATAAAAACCATCCTATAATCTCAATAGATGCAGAAAGACTTTTGACAAAATTCAACACCCATTTATGATTTAAAAAAAAAATTCTCCAGAAAATGGACATAGAAGGAATCTAACTCAACATAATTAAGGCCATCTATGACAAATCCACAGCAAACATTATTCTCAATGGTGAAAGCATCTCCTCTCACATCAGGAACAAGAAAAGGGTACGCATTCTCACCACAATTATTCAATATAGTTTTGGAAGTCCTAGCCACAGCAATCAGAGAAGAAGAATAAATAAAAGTAATCCATATAGGAAAAGTAAAACCCTTACTCCTTCAGATGACATGATACTATACACAGAAAACCCTAAAGATGGTATCAGAAAATTACTAGAGCTAATCAGTGAATTTAGTAAAGTTGGAGGATACAAAATTAATACATAGAAATTTCTGGCATTCCTATACATTAACAATGAAAAATCAGAAGGAGAAATTAGGGAAACAATCCCATTCACCACTGCAACAAAAAGAATAAAATACCTAGGAATAAACCTACCCAGAGAAGGCAATGGCACCCCACTCCAGTGCTCTTGCCTGGAAAATCCCATGGGTGGAGGAGCCTGGTAGATTGCAGTCCATGGGGTTGCGAAGAGTTGGACACGACTGAGCAACTTGACTTTCACTTTTCACTTTCATGCATTGGAGAAGGAAATGGCAACCCACTCCAGTGTTCTTGCCTGGAGAATCCCAGGGACAGGGGATCTATGGGGTCGCACAGAGTTAGACGACTGAAGTGACTTAGCAGCAGTAGCAGTAGCAGCAAGGAGACAAAACACTTGTACACAGAAACTATAAGATGCTGATGAAAGCAATTAAAGATGACTCAAATAGATGGAGGGACAGATTATGTTCTTGGATTGGAAGAATCAACACTGTGAACATGACTATACTATAACACACAAAGCATTCTATAGATTCAATGCAATCCCTATGAAATTACCAATGGCAGTTTTCACAGAACTAGAGCAAAAAAATTCACAATTTGTGAGGAAACACAAAAGACTATATAAAGCCAAAGCAATCTGGAGAAAGAAAACTGGAGTTAGAGGAATCAACCTTCCTGACGTCAGACTATACTACAAAGCTACAGTCATCAAGACAGTATCAGATCAGATCAGATCAGATCAGTCGCTCAGTCATGTCCGACTCTTTGCGACCCCATGAACTGCAGCATGCCAGCCTCCCTGTCCATCACCAACTCCCGGAGTTCACTCAGACTCACATCCATCGAGTCAGTGATGCCATCCAGCCATCTCACCCTCTGTCGTCCCCTTCTTCTCCTGCCCCCAATCCCTCCCAGCATCAGAGTCTTTTCCAATGAGTCAACTCTTCACATGAAGTGGCCAAAGTACTGGAGTTTCAGCTTTAGCATCATTCCCTCCAAAGAAATCCCAGGGCTGATCTCCTTCAGAATGGACTGGTTGGATCTCCTTGCAGTCCAAGGGACTATCAAGAGTCTTCTCCAACACCACACTTCAAAAGCATCAATTCTTCGGTGCTCAGCCTTCTTCACAGTCCAACTCTCACATCCATACATGACCACAGGAAAAACCATAGCCTTGACTAGATGAACCTTTGTTGGCAAAGTAATGTCTCTGCTTTTGAATATGCTGTCTAGGTTGGTCATAACTTTCCTTCCAAGGAGTAAGCGTCTGTTAATTTCATGGCTGCAGTCACCATCTGTAGTGATTTTGGAGCCCAGAAAAATAAAGTCTGACACTGTTTCCACTGTTTCCCCATCTATTTCCCATGAAGTGGTGGGACCAGATGCCATGATCTTAGTTTTCTGAATGTTGAGCTTTAAGCCAACTTTTTCACTCTCCACTTTCACTTTCATCAAGAGGCTTTTGAGTTCCTCTTCACTTTCTGCCATAAGGGTGGTGTCATCTGCATATCTGAGGTTATTGATATTTCTCCTGGCAATCTTGATTCCAGCTTGTGTTTCTTCCAGCCCAGTGTTTCTCATGATGTACTCTGCATATAAGTTAAATAAACAGGGTGACAATATACAGCCTTGACAAACTCCTGTTCCTATTTGGAACCAGTCTGTTGTTCCATGTCCAGTTCTAACTGTTGCTTCCTGACCTGCATACAAATTTCTCAAGAGGCAGATCAGGTGGTCTGGTATTCCCATCTCTTGAAGAATTTTCCACAGTTTCTTGTGGTCCACACAGTCAAAGGCTTTGGTGTAGTCAATAAAGCAGAAATAGATGTTTTTCTGGAACTCTCTTGCTTTTTCTATGATCCAGCGCCCAAGACAGTATAGTACTGGCATAAAAACAGAAATATAGATCAACAGAACAAGATAGGAAGCCCAGAGATAAACCCACACACCTATAGGCACCTTATCTCTGACAAAGGAGGCAGGAATATACAATGGAGAAAACACAGCCTTTTCAATAAAGTGGTGCTGGGAAAACTGGACAGCTATGTGTAAAAGAATGAAATTAGAACACTTCCTAACATCCTACACAAAGATAAACTCAAAATGGATTAAAGACCTCAATGTAAGTCCAGAAACTACAAAACTCTTAGAGGAAAACACAGGCAAATGCTCTTTGACATAAATCACAGCAAGATCCTCTTTGACCCACTTCCTAGAGTAATGGAAATAAAAACAAAAATAAACAAGTGGGACCTAATTAAACTTAAAAGCTTCTGCTCAGCAAAGGAATCTATAAACAAGATGAAAATACAACCCTCAGAATGGGAGAAAATAATTGCAAATGAAACTGACAAAGGATTAATCTTGTAAATATACAAGCAGCTCATGCAACTCAATACCAGAAAAACAAACAACCCAATCAGAAAGTGGGAGGAAGACCTAAACAAACATTTCTCCAAAAAAAGACATGCAGGTGTCCAACAAACACACAAAAAGATGCTCAACATCACTCATTATTAGAGAAATGCAAATCAAAACTAAAATGAGGTATCACCTCACACCAGCCAGAATGGCCACCATCAAAAAAATCTATGAACAATAAATGCCAGAGAGGGTGTGGATAAAAGGGAACCCTCTTGCACTGTTGGTGAGAATAAGTTGATACAGCCACTATGGAGAACAGTATGGAGATTCCTTTAAAAACTAGGAGTGAAACTACCATACGACCCAGCAATCCTACTATTGAGCATATACCCAGAGAAAACCATAACTAAAAAGGACACATGTATTCCAATGTTCACAGAAGCTCTATTTACCATAGCTAGAACATGGAAAGTGAATGTATTGGTCACTCAGTCGTGTCTGACTCTTTGCAATCCCATGGACTGTGGCCCACCAGTCTACTCTGTCCATGGAACTCTCCAGGCAAGAATACTGGAGTGGGTGGCCATTCCCTTCTACAGGGGATCTTCCCAACCCAGGGATTGAACCTGGGTCTCCTGCATTGCATGCAGATTCTTTTTACCAACTAAGCCATCAGGGAAGCCCAAGTACTTGGAAGCAACCTAGATAGTCATCGACAGATGAATGGATAAAGAAGTTGTGTTACATATATTCAAGGCAATATTACTCAGTCATAAAAAGAAATGCATTTGAGTCAGTTGTAAGTGGGTGAACCTGGAGCCTATCATACAGAATGAAGTCAGTCAGAAAGAGAAAAACAAATTTTGTATATTAATGCATATGCTGCTGCTGCTAAGTCACTTCAGTCGTGTCCGACTCTGTGTGACCCCATAGACGGCAGCCCACCAGGCTCCCCCATCCCTGGGATTCTCCAGGCAAGAACACTGGAGTGGGTTGCCATTTCCTTCTCCAATGCATGAAAGTGAAAAGTGAAAGTGAAGTCACTCAGTCATGTCTGACTCTTAGAGACCCCATGGACTGCAGCCTACCAGGCTCCTCTGCCCATGGGATTTTCCAGGCAAGAGTACTGGAGTGGGGTGCCATTGCCTTCTCTGATATTAATGCATATATATGGAATCTAAAAAATGATACTGATGAACCTGTTTGTAGGGCAGGAATAGAGATGCAGACATAGAGAACAGACTTTGGACATAGCAGGGGAAGGAGAGGGTGGGGTTAACTGAGAGAGTAGCACTGACACATACACACTAACATGTGTGAAATGCGCTTCCCAGGTGGCACAGTGGCAAGGAATCCGCTTGCCAATGTAGGAGACGATGGAGACTGGGGTTCGATCCTTGGGTCGAGAATATCCTTTGGTGCTGGAAATGGCAACCCACTCCAGTATGCTTGCTGGAAAATCCCACAGACAGAGGAACCTGGTGGGCTACAGTCCATGGGGTCTCAAAGAGTCAGACATAGCTGAGCATGCGTGCTAATGGTGGTGATGTAGCCTGCTGGTGAGGATTTGCAGTATAGGCTTAGGGAGTTCACCCCGGTATTCTGTGACAACCTAGAGGGGTGGAGGCTGTGGGGGGCGGTTCAGTAGGGAGGGGACATATGTATACTTACTGGCTGATTTATGTTGTTGTATAGCAGAAACCAACACAATATTGTAAACCAATTATCCTCCAATTAAAAATAAACTTTTAAAAATTCCACCTAGAAAAAAGATCAAAAATAAAAAGAGTACAGAGAGGGTGGATCACCTTCCACATAACAACATTATGTGATTTGTTTCAGAAATACTAACAGAGCCTCTGCTAAGTACCAGGTAGTGTTTTCTCTGCTGGGGATACAAGAATGATGAAACCACCTAAACTGCCCTCATAAATGTTATAGTCTATGGGAAAGAGAGACAATAAACAAAACTGTACACATGACTGTGTTAAATAAGAACTGCTGAGCTGGAAATAGAGCAGAGGGAGAGGACATTAACTTTTTGGAGGAGGCATTGAAATTTTAGAAAGGGTAGCCAGGAAAGATTAGCTTAGAATATGATCACAAAGGAGAAACTAGAAGGAAAACTGGGATTTAGTCGTGTGTGTCTTTAGGAGAATAACAGTTTAGGCAGATAGAAGAGTTAGTATTTAAGACAATGTGATATTGATATAGAAATAGACAATTCAGCCACTCAAACAGAACAGAGAACCCAGAAATGGGCCTATAGTTATAAAGCCTGGTATCTGACAGGTCCACTGTACAACTCAGTGGAGAAAAGATGGGTGGTACTAAATGGTGCTGGAACAGTTGGTTTTGGGAGAAATTCTACTTCCTACCTCCTCCTGTCCACAAAAATCAATTCCAGATAATTTAATGACAACTGTGAGCTGCAAAAATAAGAGTTCAGAACAATATATAGATGTTCTTGATGTAGCAAAGAATTTCTTAAACAAGTCATTAAGGAAAAGCACAAACTGGGGGATGGATAGTGGTGACAGTTGCACAAAAAACGTGAAGAAACTTAATGCCAGTGAGTTGTACACTTTAAAATGGTAAATTTTATTCATTTTAGCACAATTTCTTTTTAAAAAAACACAAGGTGTAAAAAGAAACTTGATAATATTAACTACACTAAAAATTAAGAAATTTATTTTTTAAGTGTTATTGGAACATAGTTGATTCACAATGTTGTGTAACTGAATCACATTTCCACTTTTTTAGATTCCTTTCCCACACAGGCTATTACAAAGTATTGAGAAGAGCTCCCTGTGGTATACAGTAGGTCCTTGTTAGTTATCTATTTTATATGTAGTTGTGTGTATGTGTCAATCCCAGTCTCCCAAATTATCCCTACCCTTCCTTTTCCCTCTGGTAACTATTTGTTCTTATATCTATGACTCTATTTCTGTTTTGTAAATAAGTTCAAGGAACTTAACTTTAAAAAGGACATAAACGTACATTTTTAAACCAACTGCAAGTTGGAAAAAGGAAATTGTCAGAAATAACACAGAGTTAGTATCCAAATGTAATCAATAAGAGAAAGGCAAAAACAGTGGAAAGAGGGCAAAAAAACCTTCAACAGATGCTTCACAACAGAGGAAACATAAATGACCAATAAAATATGAAAGTATGTTCACCACATTAGTAATTGGGGAAATGCAAATTAAAACCACAATGAGATAAATCTTGTACGCCCATCAAATGAACAAAAGTTTTCAAGTGTGAAAACATTGTGTGGCCAAGGAACTCATATACTGCCAGTAGAAGTATTAATTGATGAAACTACTTTGAGAACAATTTGATGTCATCTGGAAAATTTGACCATTTGTCCAAGTATTGTAATTCATATTGTAATTCTACTATAAGTATATTCTCTGGAGAGATTTTTGTACATAGACATCAAAAAACGTTGACAAGAATGTTTATATCAACATCAATATATTAAAATGTTGGAAAGTTGCCATCATCAGGAAAACAGTAAGTTAACTATAGTCCATTCACACAGTGGGATATAAAAAACAACAGCAAAACTGAATGAACTACAATTAAATGCATAAGCATTGATGAATCCCAAAAAGATAGTATTAACTGAAAAAGCAGGTTGCAGGAGAATCCACACATGCTGGGATCTTCCACAAGGCCCCTCAGCTAGCTGGCTCACCTTCTCTCCTGGTTTTTGTTTCTGGCTTCTGTGACTCGTCCTCTTGTGCATTAGGCCTCCGGAAATTCTACAGGACGAGACCCAATGGGATGTGGGAAAGAGAGGAGACCCTAAGACAACATACTTGCGCCCCTGGCTGCCTCCTCATAAGGCTGCCTGTGTCCCTAGGCCTGGCTCTGCCCCTCGAGGTAACCGCTGGAAAGGACCTCCTTCTTCACATTGCACGGCTCCGTGTGGTAACCGTGTTGACTTCGCTGAAGCCCGGCTTGAGTGCATGATGCACCCTCCGGATTCCTTTCTCCTACATCTTCGCAAACAGTCTGTGCAAAAACCATCTTTGAGTCCACCTGTTTTGAGTGTGCCATCTGTATCTTGCTGGACCCTGATGAATACAAATCAGTATTAATATGAAAGCTTTTTAAAAACGTGAAATAATGTATTCTTTAGGTGAAAACTGTCAAAAAAGCAAGAGAGAAATCAATATCAAACTCAAGATACTAGCTAACTCTTGGGACAGGGAAAGGATGCACTGTTGTGGACACAGGGGTTTGAAGGTTCTCCTGTGGCTCTGGGATGTATGTTCAACAGTAGCTATATGAGTTGAGTTGAGTTCAGTTCAGTCGCTCAGTCGTATCTGACTGTTTGTGACCCCAAACAGCACACCAGGCTTCCCTGTCCATCACCAGCTCCCAGAGCTTGCACAAACTCATGTCCATTGAGTCGGTGATGCCATCCAAATATCTCATTCTCTCCTTCTCCTCCTGCCTTCGATCTTTCCCAGCATCAGGCTCTTTTCCAATGAGTCAGTTCTTCGCATCAGGTGGCCAAAGTATCGGAACTTCACCTTCAGCATCAATCCTTCCAATGAATATTCAGGAATGATTTCCTTTAGGATTGACTGGTTTGAACTCCTTGCAGTCCAAGGGGCTCTCAAGAGTCTTCTCCAGCACCACAGTTCAAAAGCAGCAATTCTTCAGCGCTCAGCTTTCTTTATAGTCCAATTCTCACATCTGTATATGACTACTGGAAAAATGATAGCTTTGACTAGATGGACCTTTGTGGGCAAAGTAATGTCTCTGCTTTTTAATATGCTGTCTGGGTTTGTCCTAGCTTTTCTTCCAAGGAGCAAGCATCTTTTAATTTCATGGCTACAGTCACCATCTGCAGTGATTTTGGAGCCCAAGAAAATAAAGACTATCACAGTTTCCATTGTTTCGCCATCTGTTTGCCATGAAGTCAGGGGACCAGATGCCATGATCTTCATTTTTTGAATGTTGAGATTTAAGCCAGCTTCTTCACTCTCCTCTTTCACTTTCATCAAGAGGCTCTTTACTTCTTCGCTTTCTGCCATAAGAGTGGTGTCATCTGGATATCTGAGGTTATTCATATTTCTCTTGGCAATCTTGATTCTAGTTTGTGCTTCTTCCAGCCTGGCATTTCACATAATGTACTCTGCATAGAAGTTAAATAGATTCAAAACACATAGATTCAAGGGATTAGATCTGATAGAGTGCCTAGAGAACTATGGACGGAGGTTCGTGACATTGTCCAGGAAGCAGTGATCAAGACCATCCCCAAGAAAAAGAAATGCAAAAAAGCAAAATGGTGGTCAGAAGAGGCCTTACAAAGAGCTGAGAAAAGAAAAGAACCTAAAGGCAAAGAAGAAAAGGAAAGATATACCCATTTGAATGCAGAGTTCCAAAAAATAGCAAAGAGAGATTAAAAAAAAAAAAAAAAAAACCCTTCCTCAGTGACCAATGCAAAGAAATAGAGGAAAACAACAGAATGGGAAAGACTAGATATGTCTTAAAGAAAATTAGAGATACGAAGTGAACATTTCATGCAAAGATGGGCACAATAAAGGACAGAAATGGGATGGACCTAACAGAAGCAGAAGAAGTTAAGAAGAGGTGGCAAGAATACACAGAAGAACTATACAAAAAAGATCTTCATGACCCAGATAACCATGATGGTGTGATCACTCACCTAGAGCCAGACATCCTGCAGTGCAAAGTCAATTGGCCCTTAGGAAGCATCACTACAAACAAAGCAAGTGGAGGTGATGGAATTCCAGTTGAGCTGTTTCAAATCCTAAAAGATTATGCTGTGTGAAAGTGCTGCACTCAATATGTCAGCAAATTTGGAAAACTCAACAGTGGCCACAGGACTGGAAAAGGTCAGTTTTCATTCCAATCCCAAAGAAAGGCGGAAATGCCAAAGAATGTTCAAACTACTGCACAATTGCACTCATCTCACACACTAGTAAAGTAATGCTCAAAATCCTCCAAGCCAGGTTTCAATGGTATGTGAACTGAGAACTTCTATATGTTCAAGCTGGATTTAGAAAAAGCAGAGGAACCAGAGATCAAATTGCCAACATCCATTGGATCATAGAAAAAGCAAGAGTGTTCCAGAAAAACATCTACTTTTGCTTTATTGACTATGCCAAAGCCTTTGACTGTGTGGATCACAACAAACTGTGGAAAATTCTTCAAGAGATGGGAATACCAGACCACCTGACCTGTCTCCTAAGAAATCTGTATGCAGGTCAAGAAGCAACAGTTAGAACTAGACATGGAACAATAGACTGTTTCCAAATCGGGAAAGGAGTACATCAAGGCTGTATATTGTCACCCTGCTTATTTAACTTATATACAGAGTACATCATGTGAAATGCTGGGCTGGATGAAGCACAAGGTGGAATCAAGATTGCTGGGAGAAATATCAATAACCTCAGATATGCAAATGACACCACCCTTATGACAGAAAGCAAAGAAGAACTAAAGAGCCTCTTGATGAAAGTGAAAGAGGAGAGTGAAAATGTTGTCTTAAAATTCAACATTCAGAAAACTAAGATCATGGCATCTGGTCCCATAACTTCATGGGAAATAGATGGGGAAACAATGGAAACAGTGACAGACTTTATTTTTTGGGGCAGATGGTGACCACAGCCAAGAAATTAAAAGATGCTTGCTCCTTGGAAGAAAAGCTATGACCAACCTAGACAGGATATTAAAAAGAAAAGACATTACTTTGCTGACAAAGGTCCATATAGTCAAAGCTATGGTTGATCCAGTAGTCACATATGGATGTAAAAGTTGGACTGTAAAGAAAGCTGAGCACCAAAGAACTGATGCTTTTGAACTGTGGTGTTGGAGAAAACTCTTGAGAGCCCCTTGGACTGCATGGAGATCCAACCAGTCAATCCTAAAGGAAATCAGTTCTGAATATTCATTGGAAGGACTGATGCTGAAGCTAAAGCTCCAATACTTTGACCACTGTGCAAAGAGCTGACTCATTGGAAAAGACCCTGATGCTGGGAAAGATTGAAGTCAGGAAGAGAAGGGGACAACAGAGGATAAGATGTTTTGATGGCATCACTGACTTCATGGACATGAGTTTGAGCATGTTCTGGGAGTTGGTGATGGACAGGGAAGCCTGGCATCCTACAGTCCATGGGTCACAGAGTCGGACATGACTGAGTAAACTAAACTGAACTGATAGAAGTTAAATAAACAGGGTGACAATACTTGACGTACTCCTTTCCCAATTTGGAACCAGTCCATTGTTCCCTGTCCAGTTCTAGCTGTTGCTTCTTGACATGCATAGAGATTTCTCAGGAGGCAGGTAAGGTGGTCTGGGATTCCCATCTCTTGAAGAATTTTCCAGTTTGTTGTGATCCACACTGTCAAAGGCTTTGGTATAGTCAATAAAGCAGAAGTAAATGTTTTTCTGAAACTCCCTTGCTTTTCCTATGATCCAATGGATGTTGGCAATTTGATCTCTGGTTCCTCTGCCTTTTCTAAATTCAGCTTGAACATCTGCCAGTTCTCAGTTCACATACTGTTGAAGGCTGGCTTGTTGAATTTTGAGCATTACTTTGCTAGTGTGTGAGATGAGTCCAATGGTGGGGAGATTGAACATTCTTTGGCCTTGCCTTTCTTTGGGATTAATATTGTTCTTCAAGCAGTAGGTATATGTATAGTGGACATTTAAGAGGTACACAAACATTCCTCTTTAAATTCTTCTTCAAGCGGTAGTATATGTATAGTGGACATTTAAAAGGAAAACACAGCAGGGACAGCCCAAGAAACAGGAGAGCCCAGTCATTCTCCTTGTGGGACTGTACTGGGAAATCTGGGGAGTAATTTTCACTCCTATCTCCTGCTCCCTCCACACCAGACCTCATCCTCACTTCCTAACATTCCAAAACCCTTCTCTCTTCTTAGACCCAAGATAGGGCTAACTGGTAGGAGGGACTGAGGTGTCAGAGCCGAGACTACTGAAGGCTTGGGTTGGGGGTTTCCTGCAGACAGCCATTCACAGCTGGGGCCCCCTGTCTTCCATCCCAGGGTCCTGGCACCAGGGCCTCACTGTGACAACACAGGTCTTTCTCCTGCTTACCTGTCTCCCTGTCTCTGAGCCTCTCAAGGGACCATATCCAGAGGCCCTTTCACTGAAAGTCACCAGCCTTGCCTCAACTGTCATACCACTTGCCAATGTAATTCACCCCTTGATATAACGATCTGGGAGGGGGATCGCCTGAGCCTCCCAAGCAGCTTGTCCTACCGGACTCTCTCAGCACCTGGACACATCTGCAGGAGTGTAGGGGGAGGTAGATTACTGGTCTGACCCTCTCACTTAGGGTAGCATCGTGTGGGCCAGAGGACAGAATCCTTAATATGGGCCAAGGGTAGAGGGAAGAAACTTGGGATGGGAAATACGTGGGATCTTATCTAACACCTCAGCTTCGAGTTCATCTGCCTGGGTAAGTGTGGGGGCTGGAGGGACATGGGTGTGAAATGAACCCATTGTGAACAAAGTATCCAAGAAAGCTGTTCATTTTTGGTGCTGTTTATGCAAATGGACATGGAACAACAGACTGGTTCCAAATAGGAAAAGGAGTAGGTCAAGGCTGTATATTGTCACCCTGCTTATTTAACTTATATGCAGAGTACATCATGAGAAACGCTGGGCTGGAACAAACACAAGCTGGAATCAAGATTGCCAGGAGAAATGTCAATAACCTCAGATATGCAGATGACACCACCCTTATGGCAGAAAGTGAAGAGGAACTAAAAAGCCTCTTGTTGAAAGTGAAAATGGAGAGTGAAAAAGTTGGCTTAAAGCTCAACATTCAGAAAACTAAGATCATGGCATCTGGTCCCATCACTTCATGGGAAATAGATGGGGAAACAGTGGAAACAGTGTCAGACTTTTATTTTGGGGGGCTCCAAAATCACTGCGGATGGTGATTGCAGCCATGAAATTAAAAGACGCTTACTCCTTGGAAGAAAAGTTATGACCAACCTACATAGCATATTGAAAAGCAGAGACATTACTTTGCCAACGAAGGTCTGTCTAGTCAAGGCTACGGTTTTTCCTGTGGTCATGTATGGATGTGAGAGTTGGACTGTGAAGAAAGCTGAGCGCTGAAGAATTGATGCTTTTGAACTGTGGTGTTGGAGAAGACTCTTGAGAGTCCCTTGGACTGCAAGGAGATCCAACCAGTCCATTCTGAAGGAGATCAGCCCTGGGATTTCTTTGGAAGGACTGATGCTAAAGCTGAAACTCCAGTACTTTGGCCACCTCATGTAAAGAGTTGACTCATTGGAGAAGACTCTGATGCTGGGAGGGATTGGGGGCAGGAGAAGAAGGGGACGACAGAGGATGAGATGGCTGGATGGCATCACTGACTTGATGGACATGAGTCTGAGTGAAATTTGGGAGTTGGTGATGGACAGGGAGGCCTGGCGTGCTGTGATTCATGGGATCGCAAAGAGTCGGACACGACTGAGCAACTAAACTGAACTGAACTGATGCAACTAGGAGACTAATAAAGAGAAAAAGATCTGACCTCAGTTTAGCCACGTGAAAGTATCTTCAATACTGCGATCTATGAGTTCCACTTACCATTATGGATGGTACATATGGACCATAACTTTAGGCATTTGATTGCTCTCTGTCAGATAAATTTTTGGCAGAATTTTTATTTTCTCACAGTCCTGATTATTCATGCCAGGTCAGAGCATCCAAAATTGATAAGAAATACCTGTATTCATTCATCTTACAACCCAGTTTGAAGCCTAACAATTTAGTAGAATGTCCCTTATTATTCTTTCTCTATTTACATTTAAGCTGATTGGATTCACTAGGCTAGACCAGTCTACTTGGCATCATCTTTTGGTTTTAAAAGGAATATAGTTGAAGGAAAGGAACTCTCCTCAGACACAATTTTGTTTTATGCTCTATAACTGATGGCATTTTCAATGTACTGTCCATATAACTTGCTAAGTGGGAACTTCTAAGGTAAACTGGTTCTTTTACATGAATTCAGCTAGATCTTGGCAATATCCATTGTTCCTTGGATGTTTGTTCCTTGGGCCCAAACTCCTCTGAATATGTGAATTTTTAATATGAGACTGATGAGTAGATCATGAGCTCCTCGAGGCCAAGTCGACCAGCTCCTGGCGCACAGCAGATTCCAGAGTGTCTGCTGAACTGACATGAACTGTTCTGTATTTATCCCTGATTCCAGATGGGCTCTCATATGCTTTATGATGCAATCCTTCACAGGATATGTGTTTTCACTCTAGACTTTGGCTTTCCCATTCAAATTCCTGATCAAAATATTTTCTCTCTGTTGGCTGATTTTTGGAAACTGAAGTAGGTGTAAATGTGATCATGTTGTTGTGCCAAGATTTCATTCCAACTTGACAGGCTGACTGATAACCACATCCAAAAGTTAGCATCCTGAGCTAGAAGAGGATTTTAACATTTCAGAAAATGGAAATGTAAAAATAAAATCTGCCTTTACTCTGACTAATCTAAACACTTTAGAAGCAATGCTCAGGGTTATCCTAAGTACAGAGAAGAAACGGGCTTTCCTGACACACATATGACAGTCTCATTTGCATTTTCTTCTCTTTAAACAGAATCTGCCAGTCAAGGGCCCAGGTGGTAAAAACTGCATCCATCTACAGGAAACATAGCTTTTTCCTTAGGAGGTTAATATTTCAGGGTTGACGCCCCAGAAGGAGTGTGTGTGTGCTGTGTGACCCGGAATGGGCTTCTCATCTACTGCTCTTTTTCCAGCCTCCCTGCCCCACAAGGCACCAGAAAGTGGCCCCAAGTCAAAGTCTCCAGCCTCTTCCACAGGGACGTTCACCACCACCTCCTGCTCTCCCGACCCACCCCACACACTCAGGCCACACAGCAACGCCCAGAACCTAGGTCAGTCTTCCTCAGAGTACATTGATGAAGGAATTAGGTTCTTTTGTCTTTTTTCCAGAAGAGTGATAGGAGCAGCTGTTTCCCTGGAAACTCAGTTTAATGACCTTCACTGTGGGAATTCTCTGTCTACTCTGTGGAGTTGATCTGAATTTTTTTATGTTGTGTTAACTCCAGACCTTTCCAATTATATTCGTTTCCTAATAATCACAGTATGGGCATCTGTGAGGCACATTATCATGTTCACAGCAATTTCATTTACGTGATCTGACCCAGGGTTTCTCAACTGAATTTCAGGGAACCTTTCGTTTTAACCTTAATTTCCATTTTTTCTTTTCATTTTTTCCTTCCTTGTATATGACAAGCTTTAAAGGAGTTTTTAAAAAGCGTATCCTGCAACAACAGGAAGCCTATGCTATTCCACATATGCCCTCAGCTTGGCCATTGCACGTGACAACAGTCCCACTGGTGCCCTGTGACCACCGGAAATGGCAGTTGGGCCACGTGCTCAGCCCTCCATATCCACAGCTCTGCATCCCTGGATTCAGCCAACTGAGAATTGGAAATATTGAGGAGGAAAACTTCCAGAAAATTCCAAAGTGCAAAACCGAAATTTGTCACGTGCTGGTAACATACTTACATAGCATTTACACTGTATTAAGTATTGTAAATAATCTAGAGATGATTTAAAGTACATGGGAGGATTGCGTACATTATATGCAAATATCACACTATTTTATACAAGGAACTTGAGCATGCTCAGACTTTGGTATCGACTGGGAGTCCTGGAACCAGCCCTACATATCCATCTGCTCTTAGATTGTTAGCAGTTCATAAGTCAAAATTCCAGTAATCATCCTGCATCATCATTGTTCTGAATTCCAACAGTTATACAGACAAAACTACCTTCTATCTTGCAGTCATAATTTGCAATTGTAAGACATTCTCATGAAAAAGCCTTTAGTTTCTTAAGATATACAGCAAGGTTTAGTTTGATAAGAAAAGAAAACAAGCCAGTGTAGAAAAGTCAGGTACTATGGAAAGCATGATAGAGATTAACTTAAACATGAAGAGGATTCATTGTGGCAAATAAGATAAATGATACTTTTAGTTCACTGAACAAAGGGAGATTTCACAGCAGTTGGAACAGAGATTTCTGGGGAGATACTTGGGTTTTCACAGGGTTTATATTAGTAATTCAAAAGACACAGTGATTGATTTCAAAGAACACACCCCATCCCTCCACCCAGTGCTCCATCAGTGTTGCAAGTAGAAGTATTGATCTGATTTATGGATCAATTTGCAGCAGTATATGCACAGTATGCAGAAAAGTAAACTAACAATGACATAATAAACTTATGGTTATCAAAGCAGAAGTGAGAGAGGGACAAATTAAGAGTTTGGTATCAACATAACTGTAACATAACTATCGGAGAAGGCAATGGCACCCCACTCCAGTGCTCTTGCCTGGAAAATCCCATGGGCAGAGGAGCCAGGTAGGCTGCAGTCCATGGGGTCGCTGAGGGTCAGACACGACTGAGCGACTTCACTTTCACTTTTCACTTTCATGCATTGGAGAAGGAAATGGCAACCCACTCCAGTGTTCTTGCCTGGAGAATCCCAGGGACGGGGGAGCCTGGTGGGCTGCCGTCTATGGGGTCACACAGAGTTGGACACGACTGAAGTAGCTTAGCAGTAGCAACATAACTATAAAATAGATAACTAACAAGGTCCTAGTCTATATCACAGGGAATGCCACTCAATACTTTGTAATAGTTCAAGAGGGAAAAGAATCTGAGAAAAATATATACATTTGTGTGTAATTGAGTCACTTTGCCGTACATCCAAAACTAACACAACATTGTAAATCAACTATACTTTGATTAAAAAAAAGAGAGAAAGAAAAAGAAAAGTCAGTCTACAAAGAAGGATGTTAATTTCGTGGTACTTCTAAATTTTGCTCTCCTGCATTTTGCAGTGAACAACTAACTTCATTGGTTCTCCAATCAATTGTGATTTTAAAAAATCATTTTTAAAAAATAAATAAGTAACCAACTACATTGATGATGATTCAGGTGATGATCCACTGTGCTATCCTGCACCAGGATCCAGGGAAAAGGAGCAGTGACCCCACAAGAGACTGACCCAGACTTGCCTGGGAGTGTCAGGAGTCTACAGAGGAGGCATATGTCAGCAGTGGCCTGCTGCAGGGTTGGGGGCACTGAGTTGAGCAGTGCATTCATGGGAACTTTCGAAGGAGGTCACCATTATCTTCATTACCTCCACCATAGTTTGGTCCCAGGTCAAACAACAGGGAGGGAACACAACCCAGCCCATCAACAGAAAATTGGATTAAAGATTTACTGAGCATGGCCCCACCCATCAGAACAAGACCCAGTTTCCTTCTCAGTCTCTCCCATCAGGAAGCTTCCATAAGCCTCTTCTTCTTATCCATTAGAGGGCAGACAGAATGAAAACCACAATCACAGAAAACTAACCAATCTGATCTCATGAACCACAGCCTTGTCTAACTCAACGAAACTATGAGCCATTCTGTGTAGGGCCACCCAAGACAGACGGGTCATGGTGGAGAGTTCTGACAAAATGTGGTTCACTGAAGAAGAGAATGGCAAACCACATCAGTATTCTTGCCTTGAGAACCCCATTAACAGTATGAAAAGGCAAAAATAGGACACTGAAAGATGAACTCCCAAGGTCAGTAGGTGCCCAATATATTACTGGAGATCAGTGGAGAAATAACTCCAGAAAGAATGAAGAGATGGAGCCAAAGCAAAAACAACACCCAGTTGTGGATGTGAATACTGATAGAAGTAAAGTCCAATGCTTTAGAGTAATATTGCATCAGTTCAGTTTAGTTCAGTTCATTTCAGTCGCTCAGTCGTGTCCGACTCTTTGTGACCCCATGAATCACAGCACACCAGGCCTCCCTGTCCATCACCATCTCCCGGAGTTCACTCAAACTCATGTCCATCGAGTCAGTGATGCCATCCAGCCATCTCATCCTCTGTTGTCCCCTTTTCCTCCTGCCCCCAATCCCTCCCAGCATCAGAGTCTTTTCCAATGAGTCAACTCTTCTCATCAGGTGGCCAAAGTACTGGAGTTTCAGCTTTAGCATCATTCCTTCCAAAGAAATCCCAGGGCTCATCTCCTTCAGAATGGATTGGCTGGATCTCCTTGCAGTCCAAGGGACTCTCAAGAGTCTTCTCCAACACCACAGTTCAAAAGCATCAATTCTTCAGCGCTCAGCTTTCTTCACAGTCCAACTCTCACATCCATACATGACCACTGGAAAAACCATAGCCTTGACTAGACGGACCTTTGTTGGCAAAGTAATGTCTCTGCTTTTCAATATGGTATCTAGGTTGATCATAACTTTTCTTCCAAAGAGTAAGCGTTTTTAATTTCATGGCTGCAGTCACCATCTGCAGTGATTTTAGAGCCCAGAAAAATAAAGTCTGACACTGTTTCCCCATCTATGTCCCATGAAGTGATGGAACCAGATGCCATGATCTTCATTTTCGGAATGTTGAGCTTTAAGCCATCTTTTTCACTCTCCACTTTCACTTTCATCAAGAGGCTCTTTAGTTCCTCTTCACTTTGTGCCATAAGGGTAGTGTCATCTGCATATCTGAGGTGATTGATATTTCTTCCGGCAATCTTGATTCCAGATTGTGCTTCTTCCAGCCCAGCGTTTCTCATGATGTACTCTGCATATAAGTTAAATAAGCAGGGTGACAATATACAGCCTTGACGAACTCCTTTTCCTATTTGGAACCAGTCTGTTGTTCGATGTCCAGTTCTAACTGTTGCTTCCTGACCTGCATACAGGTTTCTCAAGAGGCAGGTCAGGTGGTCTGGTATTCCCATCTCTAAAGAATTTCCCACAGTTTGTTGTGATCCACACAGTCAAAGGCTTTGGCATAGTCAATAAAGCAGAAATAGATGTTTTTCTGTAACTCTCTTGCTTTTTCCATGATCCAGCGGATGTTGGCAATTTGATCTCTGGTTCCTCTGCCTTTTCTAAAACCAGCTTGAACATCTGGAAGTTCACAGTTCATGTACTGCTGAAGCCTGGCTTGGAGAATTTTGAGCATTACTTTACTAGCGTGTGAGATGAGATCCTGGAATGTTAGGTCCATGAATCAAGGCAAGTTGCAAGTGGTCAAACAGGAAATGGCAAGTGTGAATATCAACACTTTAGGAATCAACAAACTAAAATGGACTTGAATGGGTGAATTTAACTCAGATGACCATTATATCTACTACTGTGGGCAAGAATCCCTTAGAAGAAATGGAGTAGCCATCACAGTCAACAAAAGAGTCTGAAATGCGGTACTTGAATGCAATCTCAAAAATGACAGAATGATCTCTGTTCATTTCCAAGGCAAACATTCAATATCACAGTAATCTAAGTCTATGCCCCGACCAGTAGTGCTGAAGAAGCTGAAGTTGAACAGTTCTATAAATATCTATAACCTTCTAGAACTAATACCCAAAAAAGATGTCATTTTCATTATAGGGGCTGCTAAGTCACTTCAGTCGTGTCCGTCTCTGTGCGACCCCATAGACGGCAGCCCACCCGACTCTGCCGTCCCTGGGATTCTCCAGGCAAGAACACTGGAGTGGGTTGCCATTTCCTTCTCCATTGCGTTAAAGTGAAAAGTGAAAGTGAAATCTCTCAGTCATGTCCAACTCGTATAGACCCCATGGACTGCAGCCTACCAGGCTCCTCCATCCATGGGATTTTCTAGGCAAGAGTACTGGAGTGGCTTGCCATTGCCTTCTCCGTTCATTATAGGGGACTGGAATGCAAAAGTAGGAAGTCAAGAAACACCTGGAATAACAGGCAAATTTGGCCTTGGAATACGGAATGAAGCAGGGCAAAGGCTAATAGATTTTGGCAAGAGAACACACGGGTCATAGCAAACACCTTCTTCCAATAACACAAAGAAGACTCTACACATGGGCATCACCAGATGGTTAATACCGAAATCAGATTGATTGTATTCTTTGCAGCCAAAGATGAAGAAGCTCTATACAGTCAGCAAAAACAAGACTAGGAGCTGACTGTGGCTCAGACCATGAACTCCTTATTGCCAATTTCAGACTTAAATTGAAGAAAGTAGGGAAAACCACTAACCATTCAGGTATGACCTAAATCAAATCCCTTACGATTATTCAGTGAAAGTAACAATAGACAGAGTGCCTGAAGAACTATGAACTGAGATTCATGACATTGTACAGGAGGCAGGGATCAAGACCATCCTCATGAAAAAGAAATGCAGAAAGGCAAAATGGTTGTCTGAGGAGGCCTTACAAATAGCTGTGAAAAGAAGAGAACCTAAAGGCAAAGGAGAAAAGGAAAGATATACTCATCTGAATGCAGAGTTCCAAAGAATAGCAAGGAGAGATAAGAAAGCCTTCCTCAGTGATCAATGCAAACAAATAGAGGAAAACAATAGAATGGGAAAGGCTAGAGATCTCTTCAAGAAAATTAGAGATACGAAGTGAACATTTCATGCAAACATGGGCACAATAAAGGACAGAAATGGTATGGACCTAACAGAAGCAGAAGATATTAAGAAGGGATGGCAAGAATACACAGAAGAACTATACAAAAAAGATCTTCATGATACACATAACCATGATGGTGTGATCACTCATCTAGAGCCAGACATCCTGGAATGTGAAGCCTACTGGCCCTTAGTAAGCATCACTCCAAACAAAGCTAGTGGAGGTGATGGAATTCCAGTTGAGCTATTTCAAATCCTAAAAGATGATGCTGTGAAAGAGCTGCACTCAGTATACCAGCAAATTTGGAAAACTGAACAGTGGCCACAGGACTGGAAAAGGTCAGTTTTCATTCCAATCCCAAAGAAAGGCAATGCCAAAGAATGCTCAATCTACCACACAATTGCACTCATCTCACAGGCTAGCAAAGTAATGCTCAAAATTCTCCAAGCCAGGCTTCAACAGTATGTGAACTGTGAACTTCCAGATGTTCAAGCTGGCTTTAGAAAAGGCAGAGGAACCAAAGACTAAATTGCCAATATCCATTGGATCATCAAAAAAGCAAGAGAGTTCCAGAAAAACATCTACTTCTGCTTTATTGACTATGCCAAAGCCTTTGACTGTGTGGATCACAACAAACTGTGGGAAATTCTTCAAGAGATGGGAATACCAGACCACCTGACCTGCCTCTTGAGAAATCTGTATGCAGGTCAGAAAGCAACAGTTAGAACTGGACATCGAACAACAGACTGGTTCCAAATAGGAAAAGGAGTTCATCAAGGCTGTATATTGTCACCCTGCTTATTTAACTTATATGCAGTGTACATCATGCGAAATCCTGGGTTGATGAAGCTGAAGCTGGAATCAAGATTGTTGGGAAAAATATCAACAATGTCAGATATGCAGATGACACCACCCTCATGGCAGAAATCGAAGAAGAACTAAAGAGCCTCTTGATGAAAGTGAAAGAGAAGAGTGAAAAAGTTGGCTCAAATCTCAACATTCAGAAAACTAAGATCATGGCATCTGGTCCCATCACTTCATGGGAAATAGATGGGGAAACAGTGGAAACAGTGACAGACATTAGTTTTGGGGGCTCCAAAATCACTGCAGATGGTGACTGCAGCCATGAAATTAAAAGATGCTTGCTGCTTAGAAGAAAAGTTATGACCAACCTAGATAGCATATTCAAAAGCAGAGACATTACTTTGTGAACAAAGGTCCGTCTAGTCAAAGCTATGGTTTTTCCAGTGGTCATGTATGGATGTGAGAGGTGGACTGTAAAGAAAGCTGAGCACCAAAGAATTGATGCTTTTGAACTGTGGTGTTGGAGAAGACTCTTGAGAGCCCCTTGAACTGCAAGGAGATCCAACCTCTATCCTAAATGAGATCAGTCCTGGGTGTTCATTGGAAGGACTGATGTTGAAGCTGAAACTCCAGTACTTTGGCCACCTGATGTGAAGAGCTAACTCATTTGAAAAGACCCTGATGCTGGGAAAGATTGAAGACAGGAGGAGAAGGGAACAACAGAGGATGAGATGTTTGGATGGCATCACCGATTCAATGGACATGGGTTTGAGTAGAGTCCGGGAATTGGTGATGGACAGCAATGCCTGGCATGCTGCAGTCCATGGGGTCGCAAAGAGTCAGACACGAATGAGGGACTGAACTGAACTGAACTGAAAAAAGTGACTAAATCTTTCGTCATTAACCTCAACATATACTCTTTAATTTTAGTAAAACATCATCTAGCAAATCAAATTACTATTGTTCACTGGAATTCTAGGCTTCTCAGGTGACACAGTGGTAAAGAATATGCCTGCCAATGCAGGAGACTGGATTTCAATTCCTGGGTTGGGAAGATCCCCTGGAGGAGGAAATAGCAACCTAGCCCAGTGTTCTTGCCTGGAAAATCCCACGGACAGAGGAGCCTGTTCGGCTATAGTCCATGGGGTCACAAAGAACTAGACACAACTGAGTAGTCTCAGGCAAAACTGCAATTCTATCAGCTTTTCAATTTTGTCTCTGTTTAACATGTAAAGGTATTTAGGTTTGGGGAGATTTGTTAGTTACTCACGTGGTTTCCCTGGTGGCTCAGATGGTAAAGGATTTGCCTGCCAGTGCAGGAGACGCAGGTTTGATCCCTGGGTCATCCCCTTGAGAAGGGAATGGCTACCCACTCCATTATTCTTGCCTAGATAATTCCATGGACAGAGGAGCCTGGTGGGCTGCAGACCTTAGGGTCACAAAGAGTCAGACAGGACTGAGTGACTAATACACTTAGCTATTCACATATAAAAAACTATTGTAACAAGAACAAGGACATCAACTCTGGGTATCCTCGAAAATTTTGTTCCTCTTAAGGGCTTCTTTACATTATCTGAGTTTGAGAGATGCAGTCTAATCATAAATTAGATTACAGGAATACTTTTGATTTATGCTACTCAGGATAAATGCTTCTCACAGTGATTTAAAACAGTTTTCAACAAATTTAGAAATGTAAAATTAATTTAAATTTAAAAATTTTTTAATTTAAAAGTCAGTTATTACTTTCTACTCCAGAAATTATTATATTGGAATTAAGGATAATGGACTTTTATGACCGAGTTATTTCCAGAATGTATTGGCTTAGGGATAGAAGTACTGGGTCTTTGAAGTGTTTATTCTGTGGGAGATAAACAATGTGATTTAAAAGCACTCTTGATAATGGCTCAAGGTAGTTTAGAACATCCATTAACCCTAATGGATTTACAAAATATTAAAGTAGAAAAATGTGTTTTAACAGTCTTTGAGAAATAAACATAATACCTTGAGTCTTTGAGAAATAAACACAATACATTCATTGCTAAGAAATTTTCTATTTTTACCTTTTAGTAATATATGGATAACCAAGAAACAATTTTCATATCTCTTTTGGACACCCTAGTTTTTAATATACTACTTAAAATTCAATAGCTACCTTGAAATCAATGAAATTCTGAGAAAACACTGTAAAAGCAAAACTTAATGATTCAAGGATGAACTAAGGTGGAATACTTAAAAATTCAAGAGCTAAATAACTTGGAATGAAAAATATATATATACATATGCACATAAATAATTTCCCTGGTGGTCTAGTGGTGATCTAGTTAAGACTTCATGCTCCCAACGCAGGGGACCCAGGTTTGATCCCTAGTCAGGGAACTAGATCCCACAGGGCTTCCCTGGTGGCTCAGACGGTAAAGAATCTGCCTGCAATGCAGGAGACCCAGGTTCAGTCCCTGGGTCAAGAAGATCCCCTGGAGAAGAGAATGGCTACCCACCAGTATTCTTGCCTGGAGAATTCCATGGACAGAGGAACTTGGCAAGCTACAGTCTATGGGGTTGAACAGAGTCAGACACAACTGAGCCACTAACACTTTCACTTTTCACACACATATACACACACCCATATATATATATATATAGAGAGAGAGAGAGAGAATACATATATATTCTACTTTTATATATATTAAAAAGTAATTCTGCTTAAAAAACTAAACTACATAGTAACTATTTAGCAAATATTTGTATTTAAAGGTTGTTGGGTTTTTGTTTTTGTTTTTGTTTTTGTATTTTTTTGCCCTTCAGGATGTTATAAAAGGCCCAGATGAGGCAATGTTGCGTATTTGGTATCTCAAATTTGGAAGTGAAATCAGTTCAGATTTGGAAGCAAGACTCCTGAGACCCCTAAGGGTGGAGGCTGAAGGTTCTTTCTTAGTCATAGAAGGTTCTATCCCAGCCAGTAACTGGGAGTATCTTCTGAAATATCTATCTTGAATGGTTGCCATGGAAACAGCAAAGGTAAACAGAACCAGAATTGCATCAGGTTGCACTCTTTACTCATTCTTGACTTTACAGAGAGATCAGACTCTGACTCACAGGCTTTCCCCATGTCATTCTAAGATCATTTCAAATCATCAGGTATGACACTTCTAGGGCTGTTCTCCCATTCATAAGACTACTGTAGTTGACAATGATTTGAGCTCAGGGCCAACAGAAGTTTTAGCCCTGGCAGGAGAATTTAAAAGGAGAGGATAATGAAGCTCAGAAGAAAAGGGGTCTTAACAATGGCTATCCTGTGCTTGAGATAGATAGACATCATTTCTATCTCTTGTAACAAAAACCTTTAAGGGGTAAAAAACAACAACAAACAAACAAAAAAAAAAACCGTAAAACATCACAAGGGCCTCCCTGATAGTTCAGTTGGTAAAGAATCCACCTGCAATGCAGGAGACCTGGGTTTGATTCCTGAGTCGGGAAGATCTGCTGGAGAAGGGATAGGCTACCCACTCCAGTGTCCTTGGGCTTCCATTGTGGCTCAGCTGGTAAAGGATCCGCCCACAATGCGGGAGACCTGGGTTCAATCCCTGGGTTGGGAAGATCCCTGGAGAAGGGAAGGCTACTCACTCCACATGTTTGAAACCAACTACCTTCTTTTCCAAATTCAGCTACTCTCACCAACAATGATATAATAGTAGGATGGCAAAGATAACTGGTGACCCTCCCTCCCTGTCCCCTTTTGATAAGAGGGAAATCCTTTTACCGATCAGTACCTTGTACAAGTTGAGGCAGAGAGCAGCCATTAAGGGTCCCAGCAGCTGCTGCTGCCTCCAATTTCTCAGCACAAGAGAGAAAGGGCTTCACAATTCATGGGCTGCACCTCCCTCTTCAGCCTCTTCTTCCTCTTCCCTGTGGTCATCCCCAACTACTCACAGGCAGTTGGAAGACGTCCAATTTTGCATCTCTGCTTGCAGATGAGGACTGTTGTTTCTAAAGGTAAGACCAGAACTGTGCTAGGATGGAAGATGACAAGTTTAAACTGAGATTTATTCGGAAAACTAATACCTCTGTTTGAGAAATGTGCTCATTTATTGTCAACTTATCAAGAAACCAACAGCCTCTTTACTTGTATTGGAAGGAAGATTGAAATCAAACCATTAGATACACAGTAACTCACATGCAGGGGACCTGGGCCCATCTACTGCCCAGTCCCCAAACCCAGCACACAGGGGCCCAGCCTCAGAGAACGGTCACAGTCACAGTGGGACAGGCTGGGACCTGGGCACCTTTGTTGCCGTGCTTGCATCTGGACAAACCTGTCTGAACAACAAAATACAAAGAAACTGTAAAGGATGAAAAATAACTGCATGAGTGTGCAGTTGGGGCAAATTCAGAACAAAAGATGCAAAGAGACCAAAAAACCCAACTACCACTTTTGAAGAGACCCAAGCAAAAGCTGGGCACTGTGCCTGCCCCCTGGACCCAACACCACCAAAGGGGCAGGCAAACCACCTAAGCCACTCCTCCAGCCCCACCTGGACATACCCCTACCCTCACCCCATGTAAAGAAACAGCTTGCTCCCCCAACCTTAGGGAGCAAACAGGCAAGGGAACCTGCTTGTTCTCACTACCCCCTGCTGCAGCAGAGGCCCCAGTAAAGCCTTGCCTGAATTTCTTGTCCAGCATCTGGTCAATTTCTACTGATTGGGGAAGGCCAAGAATTCTGGTTGGTATCAACAGTATGAGACCAGGACAAGAACCCAGGCCTTCTGATTCCAATCCCAGGGCAAGAACTCGTGTGAAGCAGAGTTGGCAGTGCCTGATGACAGATGGGAGAACAGGACGGGGAGGCTGGGCCTCTAGTTGGCAGAGTCCAGATGATTCTAATTTGTTTGGTGTTTTTTACCGTTCCTGTATTTTATGATAAAATGAACTTTCTGAACATTATTTTAATACTTTCTGTACATTATCTTTAATTTCTATAGCAATGTATGTGTTTGGATTTAATGGTTATCTTAAGCAAATGAGAATAGCTTAATAAAATGACAGTGTTAACTGTTTAAAAGAAGAAAATGTTTCTCATAATTTAGAAAGAAGAATGAAGAGAAATCCACTGCCTTGCAGGAAGGCCCAGTTTGGTCACTGCTAAAACTCTGTTCCCAGGGTAAGAGTCCACGCCTCTGGGGTCTGGTCCAGCGCCCTGGGCCCTGCCTCCAGGGCCACCTCCCCGACAACGGCAGGTGCCCAGCTTTCCCACAGCCGCTCCCATTCCTGTGCAGTTCTTAGGTCTTGTCATTCTGCCAGTACTGAGTGCCAGTCTGCAAATTGGTATATATTTTACCTGATATTTACATTTAAACTTTTCACTTTGAAATAATTCAGGCTTATTAAAAAGTACAAACCAGCACCAAAAACTGCCTATTAGCCTTTATCAACTGACCCCAAAGACGCAGTCCCGCTGCCATTCGCCTTCCGCATCCGGGACCCCGCATTCCATGCAGCTGTCCTGCTTCCTCGGTCTCTTTACATTGGGCCGCTCCTGAGCCACTCCTTGTCCTGTGTGTCCTTGGTACTTCCGAGGAGGACTGGCCAGTGACACTGTAGCTTGCCCAATTTTCCTTATGATTGAATTCAAGTTGTACAATTTGGGCGGGATTATATCTTTCCACAAAAAATGTTGTGCCCACTGTTCTATTCTTTCCATCAAAATTACAGGTTATTTAATCTGGGTGTTGGAGAGGATGTTTTGTTTTGGGGTCTGTTGGGGAATGAAAGAATAGATTGCACATTTGTGGGAAGGAATTGATGCATTCAGTTTTTAAATGAGGAGTCAAAGTGCCGGTGGACCTGCTCACATGAGGATGAGCACCAGGATTCTGGCAAATAAAAATTGCTACCCAGAAGAGATGTAAAGCAAGGAGAGAAACAGTCCTTCTGTTAGTGTCTGGAAATTTTGTATTTTCTTTTATTGCCTCCATGCACTTTCTTTTTATTTCCCTAAAATCAGTCAGTTCATTAAGAACAAAGTTAAGAATTGTAATTCTAACCATAGCATGCATGCTGTCAATCAAATATATAACTGGACTTTTCTCATGCCAGTTATTTCCTTTGACAGAAGAGAGATTTAGGACTCACTCTATGATATTGAAGAAAAGTGACAAGAGTGGACATCCTTGTCTTATTCGGATCTTAGAGGAAATGCTTCCAGCTTTTCACCATTGAGTATAATGCTGGTTGTAGGTTTGTTATATATGGCCTTTCTTATATTGAGGCATGTTCCCTCTATACCCTTTTTTGAGAACTTTTAATCATGAATGGATGTCAAATTTTGTAGAAAAGCTTTTTTTACATCTGTTGAGATGATCATGTGGTTTTTATTATTCAGTTTCTTAATGTGACATACTATTTTGGTTGAATTGCTAGTGTTGAACCATCCTTGAATGCCTGCAATTAATCCCACTTGATCATGGCGTATGATACTTTTAAATTATTGTTGAATTCATCTGCTAACATTCTATTGAGGATTTTTGCATCTACATTCATCAGTGATGTTGGCCTGTCATTTTCTTTTTCTGTGGTGTCGTTGTCTGCTTTTGGTTCAGGGTAATGTTGTCCTCTTAGAATGAGTTTGGAAGCATTCCTGTTCAGTTTTTGGAATAGTCTGAGAAGTATATGTGTCAACTCTTTAAATGTTTGGCAGAACTCCTGAAGCTAGCTAGTCCTGGGCTTTTGTTTGTTGGGTGTTTTTTGATTGCTGATTCAATTTCAGCACTGGTAATGTCATATTTTCTATTTCTTCTTGATTCAGTCTTAGAAGATTCACTTTTCTAGGAATTTTCTATGAATTCCTAGAAATTCACTTTTCTAGGAATTTATCCATTTCTTCTAGGTTTTCAATTTTATTGGCATTTAATTGTAGTATTATCTGAGATCCTTTCTTTGTATTTCTGTGGTGTCAGTTGTATTTCTTCTCTTTCATTTCTGATTTTATTTACTTGGGCCCTCTTTCTTTCTTGTTGAGTATGGTTCAATATTTGTCAATTTGTTTACCTTTTCAAAGAGCAAGTTTATAGTTCATTGTTCTATTCTACTGGGGTTTAGTCTCTATTTTATTTATTTCTTCTCTGATCTTTATGATTTCTTTCCCTTTACTAACCCTGGGTTTTGTTTGTTTCTTAAGGTACAAAGGTAGATTTTTTATTGAAAAATGTTCTTGTTTCCAGAGGTAGACTTGTATCACTATTATATAAACTTTGCTCTTAGAACTGCTTTTGCTGTGTTCCATAGTTTTTGGATCATTGTGTTTCCATTTTCATTTTTCACCAGGTATTTTTGTATTTCCACTTTGATTTTTTTTTTATAGTGACTCATTGGTTGTTTAGTAGCATGTTGTCTAGCCTCCATGTCTTTGTCTTTTTTTTTTTCCAATTTTCTTCTTTAATTGAGGTCTAACTTAATGCCGTTGTGTTCAGAAAAAAATGCTTGATACAATTTCAGTCTTCTTAAATTTTTTGAGACTTATTTTGTGACCTAGCATGCAGTCTATCCTAGAGAATGTCCTATGTGCACTCGAAAAGAATGTATATTCTGCTGTTTGGGAATGAAACATTCTATATATATTCAATAACTCTGTCTACTCTGTTGGGGCATTTAAGGCTGGTGTCTCCTTACTGATCTTTTGTCTGGATGATCTGTCCATCCATGTAAGCAGGATGTTAAAATCCTCTACAATTACTGTTACTGTCTGCTAATATTTGCTTTATGGGTTCAGGTCTCCTTTTGTGAGGCACATTACAGTTACAAATGCTACAATCCCTTATTGGATCAATCCCTTTATCATGTCCTTCTGTATCGCTTGTTACAGTCTTTGTTTTAGAGTCTGTTTTCTGTGATATAGATATTGCTACCCCTGCTTTCTTTTCATTCCTATTTGCATGGAATATCTTTTTTCCATCTCCTCACTTTTCAGTCTCTATGTGTTTCTAGATCTGAAGTGAGTCTCTTGCAGACGGGAAATATGTTGGTCTTGGGTTTTTATCCATTCAGCCACTCAATATCTTTCAGTTGAAGCATTGGTCCATTTACAGTTAAAGTGAATATTGATAAGTATGTGCTTATTGCTATTTTGTTAATTGTTTTTAGGTTGTTTTGTAGTTCTTTTTTGTTTCTTTCTTCCTCTTTTGCTGTCTTACCTTGTGATTCAGTGACTAGTGTTATATTTAGATTCCTTTTTCTTTTTTGCTTGTGTATTTATTTGATAAATTTTTTGGTTTTGGTTACCAAGACAAGTTATACATACATGTGATTATTTTAAGCAGTTTATCTCAAATGTATTCTAATCATCCTACGTTTCTACTTTTCACCTCACGTTTAATGTCTTCAACATCATTTTTCCATATTTTATTTTGTGCATCCTTTAAGCACTTATTGTGGATATAGATAATTTTACTACTTTTGTCTTTTAACCTTTCTACTAGCTTAATATTTTGTTAATCTACTACCTTTACTGGATATTTTCCATTATCAGTGGTATTTTTCCTTTCATAACTTATTTATTTCTAATTGTGACCTTTTCTTTTCCACTTAGAGAAGTCCCTTTAACACGTCTAGTAAAGCTAATTTGGAGAAGGCAATGGCAACCCACTCCAGTATGGATGGAGGACCCTGGTAGGCTGCAGTCCATGAGGTTGCTAAGAGTCAGACACGACTGAGCGACTTCACTTTCACTTTTCACTTTTATGCATTGGAGAAGGAAATGGCAACCCACTCCAGTGTTCTTGCTTGGAGAATCCCAGGGATGGGGGAGCCTGGTGGGCCGCCATCTATGGGGTCACACAGAGTCAGACACAACTGAAGCAACTTAGCAGCAAAGATAATTTAGTGGTGCAAAACTCTTTTGGCTTTTGCTTTTTTGGGAAACTCTTAATTTCTCCTTAAAATCTAAATGATAAGACTATCAGAGTATAGAGTATCAGATAAGACTATCAGAGTATGCTGGGAAGAGTATTATTGGTTGTAGGTTTTTTTTTCTTTCATCACTGACTATATCATACCACTACCTCTGGCTGCAAAGTTTCTGCTGAAAAGTCAGCTTACAGTCTTACGGGAGTTCTCCTGTCTGTAACTGGTCTTTTCTCTTGCTGCCTTTAAGATTTTTCTCTTTAATTTTTGCCATTTTAATTATAATGTGTCTTGGTGTGGATCTCTTTGAGTTTATCTTATTTGGGTATCTCTATGCTTCCTGGACCTGAATGTTGTTTTCTTTCCCAAATTAGGGAATTTCCAGCTATTATTTCTTCAAATAAGTGATCTTCCCCTTGTTCTCTCTTTCTTTTCCTTCTGAGGTGCCTATAATGTGAATGTTAATATACCTGATGTTGTTTCAGAAGTCTTTTAAACTGTCCTCTTTTTTTTAAAAAAAATTGTTTTTTCTTTTCTATTCTTGCATGATTTCCACTGCTCTGTCTTCCAGATCATCAAACCATTCCTCTGTATCATCAAATCTACTGCTGATTCCTTCTGGTTATTTTTTCTTTCAGTTACTGTATTCTTCAGCTCTGTTTGGTTCTTCTTTATAATTTCTAATTCTTTAATAAAGTTATTGCTGTGTTCATCTATTATTCTCCCAAGTTCAGTGAGCATCTTTATAATCATTACTTTAAACTCATTATGGGTAACTTGCTTATCTCCATCTCATTTAACTCTTTTACTGAAGTTATGTCTTTTTCCTTTGTTTGAAGCCTATTCGTCTATCTTCTCATTTTGCCTAATCCTCTGTGTTTATTATATTAGGTGGGTTGGTTACATTTTTCAATTTTGGCCTTCTATAGGAGACATCATACAGTGGCATTGTATAGGGGCCCGGCAGCATACTTCCCTCTGGTCACCAGAGCTATATGCTCTGTGGCTGACCCTACTGGGCCCTGTTGTAGCAGGGCCAACTATGTGAGAGAGCTGGTAAGGGGCTGGCTTCTGGCCCAGTAAGCTGTGAGATCATGTCTTGTGCTGTCCTGGAAGGTGGGGTGCTGGTGCCCTTCAGAAGATGGGACTGGTCTCTATTCAGCTGTCTCCACAACTCAACAGGAGCGTGGGGCTGGTGCTGCCCTGCTGGTGGGCAGAGCCAGGTCCCTGGTACTATTAAGCTGGAGGGAAAATTCCAAAATGGCATTTGACAGAGCCAGTGTTGTTTCCGTAGATCAAGCTCCCAAAATAGCTGTCACCAGCAACTTTGTCCCCAAGAGGAGTCCAAGCTGCCTCCTGCCTCTCCAGAATGCTCTCCAAGATCAGCAAGTGAGTCTGAGAGGCTCCTTTCATGCCACTGCCTCTGCTGGGACTGAGAACATGTCAGATTTTGGACATGCCCTTAAGAGCAGACCCACTCCAGTATTCTTGCCTGGAGAGTTGGACACAACTGAGCAATTAACGCTTTAAGAGCCGAGTCTCTATTTCCTACAGCCCTCTGATTCTCCCAACATAAGTCTTGCTGGTTTATAAAGGCAAGTATTTTGTGAGCACATCACCTCAATTAGGATCTTTGTTCTAGGGAGCCTAATGGAGGGTTTGGGCCTCTTACTCCTTGGGGAGAACCGCTTACAATTGTCAAATTATACATCACGTCCCATTTGTACATCACATCCCTGGAGGTGTCAGTCTTGATTAGACCAAATCTCCATCCCTCCTACCTATCTCATTGTGGTTCCTTCTTTATATCTTTTATTTGTGGAAAATCTTTTCTGCGAGTCTAGTCATTCCATAGGTAGTTGCTCTGGAAGTAATTGTAACTTTGGTGTGTCCATGGGAGGTGAGCTCAGGATCTTCTTACTCCATCATCTTGGCCACCTCTGCCTCCATGTGTTTTTAATGGAAATATATAAATGTCTAAAGTTTATTTGTATATGTACAATGTGTGCTTATATATGTATATTTATATATGTTATGTATATATATATACATATATAGTCACACTATATAAACTCTTTTGAGTCTGCTTTTGCTCATTTAGCTACATATTATCACTTCATGGCAAATAAATGGGGAAACAATGGAAACAGTGACAGACTTTATTTTCTTAGGCTCCAAAATCACCACAGATGGTTACTGCAGCCATGAAATTAAAAGATGCTTGCTCCTTGGAAGATAAGCTAGGACAAACCTAGACACCATATTAAAACTTATAGATATTACTTTACCAACAAAGATTTGTGTAGTCTAAGCTATGGTTTTTCTAGTAGTCATGTATGGATGTGAGAGTTGGACCATAAAGAAAACTGAGTGCTGAAGAATTGATGCTTTTGAACTGTGGTGTTGGAGAAGACTCTTAAAAGAGTCCCTTGGATTGCAAGGAGATAAAACCAGTCAATTGTAAAGGAAATCAGTCCTGAATATTTGTTGGATGGACTGATGCTGAAGCTGAAGCTCCAATACTTTGGCCACCGATGGGAAGAACTAACTCAGTGGAAAAGACTGTGAGGCTGGGAAAGGTTGAAGGCAGGAGGAGAAGGGGATGACGACAGAGGATGAGGTGGTTGGATGGTATCACCGACTCGATGGACCTGAGTTTCAGCAAGCTCCAGGAGTTGGTGATGGACAGGGAGCCTGGCATGCTGTAGTCCTTGGGGTTGCAAAGAGTCAGACATGACTGAGTGACTGAACTTACTGACTGTGGAACTAATACTAATAGGAACTCTCTTCCTATCAACAAATGTAGTACTATATCATCATCTTTAATGACTCCATGTTACTCCACTGCATAATTATACCATAATGTATTTAACCAATTTCTTGTTAATGTTACATTAAATCACATGTAGATTTTCATTAGTACAAACTGCACTGCAATGAATATTGTCTTTTTTTTTTCTTTTTTATAATTGTGGCATGCAAGCTCTTAATTGTGATATGTGGGATCTAGTTCCCCAACCAGGGATCAAGCCCAGTCCCCCTGCACTGACAGCAGGGAGTCTTAACCACTGGACCAACAGGGAAGTCCCTTTCAGTGAACAGTCTCATGTATACATTGTGTATAATGGTGTAACCATTTCTTTGAATTGAAATTTCTGAGTCAAAGAATATGTATGTTTGACACTTTGATGCTTTTGCCAAATTGTCTTCTTGATATTGACTATCTATTAAAAATTACTAATTTTATATTTATAGGACATTTTCATACTTATAATTTAGTTGTACTCAATCTTTATTTTGTGTAATTTTTGGTTAAAATTGGCTTACATGTGAAAAAATGAGATTGGGTGGGTGAGAGATAATGGCAGGGGAGAATTTTTTTTTTTACCTTATAGTTTGACAATCAATTTAACTATACATAACACAAATGTGTACATGTATTACTTGGGTAATTTAAAACAAAAAAACTATTTAAAATGAGAATATCGACATCTTTATTTTGACAACACACATTTTAGCAGTTCAATTAATAACTTTTGAGTGGTAAAGCCTCCAAGTGTTATCTACCAAGAGTTAAAGGCTAAACTTGGCAATATTGCAGCAAAGTGCAGCTAGTTTATCTTATTTGACATCCAAACATTTAAAGGAAATCCATTTATCCGTGGGCTTTATAATGTCCATTAGCTGAACTATTCTCCAAATAGAAGTTTTACTTTTGGATTCATTTGTATTTATCTTCAGGCTTTTCTTCTTGCAAAGGAAGTTTGCCCTGTGGCCTTTTGTCCTCATGAAATAAACTACCACAATTCTGTTTAAGCATTTATTCATGGTGAGGGTGACCATATGATTTATTTCCCAGATAAGCCCATTTTTGAGAGTGAGGAGGGTGCTACAGTAACCATGCTAGGGAAACAAGGATAAACCAGAACAGGTAAAGTGGGTGAATAATCACCCTGCTTGTAAGGTTTTTCATCTTCTGTGATTTTACGACTTAGCTTTTTAAATTTTTTCAATATTTATTAAGAAACAACTAGGTGCTCTAGGAGTCAGAAAGAATATGTGATCTGAGTTCACAAGAGGTTACCAGGTCCTTGGGAAGACAGGACCAGTGGCAATAAACGGCAATATGGGAAATTTCAGGAAGGCCAACGAGCAAATAACCCCAGAGAGTGATTTCTTAGTGCCTTACAAATTTTAATATATTTAATCTGTTTTTCTTCATAAAGCTCAAGTGAAATTAAATACTATTATCTTCACTTCAAACCAGTCAATCCTAAAGGAAATCAATCCTGAATATTCACTGGAAGGACTGATGCTGAAGCTCCAATATTTTGGCCACCTGATGCAAAGAGCCAACTCATTGGAAAAGACCCTGATGCTGGGAAAGACTGAGGCCAAGAGGAGAAAGGGGCGACTGAGGATGAGACGATTGGATGGCATCACCGACTTGATGGACACAAGTCTGAGCAAACTCCAGGAGATTGTGATGGACAGGGAGCCTGGCGTACTGCAGTCCATGGGGTCGCAAAGAGTCAGACATGACTTAGCAACTAAACAACAAACTTCACTTTAGATCTGAGACCGGAAAAATGTTATACCACTCTCCCAAAGATTCAAAGATAATAAAAGACCGAGGCTCAATCAAAACTTCTAACGTGACCCTATGTGAATTGTCAGTGTATGCCACCTGTATCTGTAGTAGGTTACAAGGAGAAGCACCTCGTTGGTTAGAAGCATCAGGGGGTAGTCAAAATTAATTTAATATTCTATACCAGGGGTACCCAACCTACCATAGACTGGTACCTCCTGTCAAATCAATAGTGGCATTAGGTTAGAAATAAAGTGCGCAATAAAGACTGCTGCTGCTGCTGCTGCTGCTAAGTCGCTTCAGTCATGTCCGACTCTGTGCGACCCCATAGATGGCAGCCCACCAGGCTCCCCCGTCCCTGGGGTTCTCCAGGCAAGAACACTGGAGTGGGTTGCCATTTCCTTCTCCAATGCATGAAAGTGAAACCATCCCCACTCCCCCTGGTCTGTGGAAATTGTCTTCCATGATACTAGTCCCTGGTGTCAAAAAGGTTGACGATTCCTGCTCTAAACTACAGCTGGTGTAGAAAAAGAGCAGAAAGATCAGAAAGAGGTTGAGACTAGGAATGTTAAGGACATACACCAAAGTCAGAAGTAGAGGTCAAATGAGAAGTGAGCAAGAAGATGTGGACTTACACGTCCAGAGCCACAAATGACCAGGCCACAGAGAATGGAAGAAAGGGCGCCCCCTGCAGAGGTAATAATGTGAGCTAAAACGTGATCTGACGGTGATCATTCAGTGCGAGATGCACCCAGGAAACATTTGGGCACGTGCTAAAAAAGAAATCAGAGGTGGAGATCTGTGTATGAAGAGGAATGCGTGCAGACTGTTAAGGCTCAAGACTGAGCTGGATTAGAACAACAGCAGTGCCAGTGACACGGAGGAAAAACACACAGCACACATTTAGTGATGATCAAAAGCTGAGAGCTGGAAAAGAGGCCTCAGGTATGTGTGCCTAGAGGGGGTTAGCGGCAGCGGAAGGGTTCCCGGGAGGTGCCCAGGGAAAGCCAGCTCAAAGTCTGGGTGAGGAAGCGTACTCTCTGCTTGGCTGTCCCAGGAGTACCACAGACCGTGCGGCTTAATAAAGGTAGTCCCTTACAGCTTTGAGGCAAGAAGTCCAAAATCAAGGTGTCACCTGCATTGGTTCCCCTGAGGTCTCTCTCCGCAGCTTGCAGAAAGCTGTCTCCCCTCTGTGCTTGCCTGCATCCTAATCTCCTCCTGTTACTGGGGCACCTAGTCATGGTAGATTAGAGCCCACCTGGGTGACCCCATTTTACCTCATTCACCTCTTCAAGGACCCCATCTCCAAATAGTCATAGGGGTACTAGGGGTTAGGACTTCAACTTCTGAATATGGAGGGGATACAGCTCAGCCCATCACAGGAAGAGACTGAAAGAGGGGTTTTTCCCAGTGTAATTCTTTTTGTAATTTGCATATTATAAACTAGATTACTAGATCTAATTATTGGGTCTAAACTATAAATTAGATTATTAATGTAGAACCAGTTAGGAAGCAGCTGGAGATCTCACAATTTACATACTGAAATGTATTACTAAAATATATTTGTAGAAGCTGTGGGCCTCCATGACTTCTCCAAGGGACAGGGTGTAGAAATAATAAATTTAAATGAAAAAAATTATTTATCATGTAATAACTGGGTACTGTTCTGGGAACTGTGTAAAAATGAAGAGGATAAGAAATGCACACACACACACACAGACAACATGAAAATGGTCCTAAGAGAGAACAAAAAATGCCTAAGCGCGTTTTTCAAAGGAAGAGCTCACACTGGATGGTGAAGGTACAGAGTCCAGGACTGGGCTTGGGGATGGCTGTTTCCATCATGAGTGATGACTTTTGCCAGCACTAAATGCTTTGCTTGGACGATCTGTGAGGACAGAGTGATTTACCCCAGGACTTTAGAGCAGATCGTAAATCATTCTGTATTGGCTTTGAGCAATGCCAGTAAATGCTGGATCAGACTCTGGGTTTAAGCTGGTCAAGATCATGCAGAAACTGTTTTATTGCTTTTCTAAACTATAAGGAGAAGCATGAGCAGATGACTAATCAACATCTTAGCAAGTAAGCACTCCCCTGGAAGCCATGCGCAGCGTTGCTTCTGCCAGGCCAGGCCGAGGGTCCCAGGGTGCCATCTGACCAGCAGCACGGCCCCCCCAGGACTGCTTCCGCCCAGAATCCCGCTCCTCCAGGCCCAGCTGGTGACCGCAGGAGAGCTGTGGCCAGGTGCAGTTGAGTCTCACAGGACTATAGGTCAGTGTTTCAGTTTAGTTACCAGTCACTTTAGAAATCTCAGGGGAAATGTGAGGGAAGAAACTAAAGACATTTGACAGAGATGAGAGTTAGAAGGTAAAATGCTAATAGGGACAGCTCAGTGAAGGACATACAGGAACTCTTGCACAGCCTTCAATAAATCTAAAATAATTTCACATTTTAAATATTAATTAATTAATGTATTTATTTATTAAGGCCACACCCTACAGCTTGAGAGATCTTAGCTCCCCAACCAGGGATCGAACCCAGGTCCTCAGGAGTGAGAGTGCAGAATCCTAACCACTGGACCACCAGGCAATTCCCATTTCACATGTTATTCATAAAAAAGAATAGAAAGCAATAAAATACCCAGGAATTAGTATTAAAAGAAAAATGTAGTTTTATATATAAATGATCACAAACATGCAAAAACTTCTACACCATATATACCAAAATACTAGCAATGGTGATCTCTGTGTGGTGAAATTAGAGCTGATTTATATTTTCTCTTGACTCCTTTCCCACCTCCACAGTTTCTCCAATGAGAATTTTTAAATTTTGTAAGATAAAATATAAAGTCTAAAAAAATAAGCCCCTTTGGAAAGCCCCCTCCTCACTCAGGACCCCCGCGTCGCTGTGGAGAGCCGCGGAGGCGTCTGGTTCCTCCCCCAGCAGAGAAGGGGCTTTGGGCTCCTGGGCTGCCCCTCTCCTGGGCTGCCGTCCCTTTGCAGCCTCACCCTCCTCCTCCCTGTGGGCATCCCGAGGCACTCACAGGCCCCGGCCTGCCTCATGTGCGGGCAGGGGGCAGTCCACAAGGTGAAAGCCCTTTCCTCCACCTCTCTCGGTCTAAGAGCCCCACCTCAGGACTCAGCTGAGATCTCCCCTGAGACCCACTCAACCCAAGCATCACATGAAATGTCTCACCCGTTCATCTCTGAGCTCCTTGAAGACAGGCCTCTATGTGACTTTACACTTTGGAGCTGAGCACAGAGGATGATGGGCCTCAAATTTTCTGTGAATGACACAAATTTCATTCACGATATTCATGAGTTTCCCTCTAGCCCACGCCACCCCACTTTCTCCTAAATTTCCCTATATGCAAAGGGAAACTTGCCTCAGTCTAGTCATAGAGTTCTCCAAAATGGGGATGACTGCATCTTCCCTGGGGTAGATAAATCCAGCAGTCATAAATTCCTGGAAATTCTCCCAAGGGCACTGCACTTACTCACTCACAAAAGATTTCTGTGTTCAAAGTGCTGAGAGAAACTTCTCCAATAGTTCCCGCAGCTATTTTCCTGGAGCTTAAAAGCAAATTACCCTATCTGGGAACTGCAAAGAAGTGAAGCAGAGATTAACTTTTCCTCCCAGACCTACAAAATGCATATTCCAGACATTTAAAAAAATAGAGAAAGAGATACCAGTAAAGGAAACAGTAAGATTTTCCAGCTCTAACGGGTGTTTTCCGCCTTCCAAAAGTCTTCCTGAACTCAAGTCCTTTTTAAGATGGGACTTAGAAAGAGGATTTTTAAACCATTTTGGAAGCCAAATGTCTAGTACCGTGGCTTCAATGAGTTGGGCTTGGGTTTTCACACATGACAATCCCTTTGAGCAGCAGAAAAAACACTACAGATGGTCTCAGCTTCTTGTTTCTAATGAATGCTTCAGGTCCTGCCCCTGGGCCTTCATGGGGCCCCCAGCACATAACTGGCAAGTGGAAAGCATAAAAAATCATCAATAAATGCACACATAGAGAGTATTTTCTTATTTACTTCATGCATCAATACAATTGTCACTCAGGGAGGGGAAAATACCCCACAGAGCTCCAGAGCAACATTGATGAAAAGAGTGGTTCCCGATCAGGTTCCTTTTCCTTCCCCAAATGCTGACACCCTTGATCCTGTCCGAACTGAAGACACTCCCTCACCCACACCTCCTAAGAAAGCAAGAGCAAGGACACATCATGTCCATATTTTATAATAAATATATCATGTCTCTCTGAATGTCACAGATATTGATGTGATTTTGTTAATGAGATATTTTAAGACATAGATGTTGGTGGTGCAGTGGTAAAGAATCTGCCTGCCAACGCAGGGGACGTAAGAGATGTGGGTTCGATCCCTGGGTTGGGAAGATCCTCTGGAGAAGGGAACAGCTACCCACTCTAGGATTCTGCCCTGGAAAATTCCATGGACTGTATAGTCCACGGGGTCTCAGAGTTGGACACAACTGAGCGACTTTGACTTTCACTTTCTTGCGCCCTGGAGCCACAGCTACAGAAGCCCTGGCACTCCAGAGCCCACCCTCCCTGGAGCCACAGCTACAGAAGCCCTGGCACTCCAGAGCCCACCCTCCGCAACAAGAGAGGTCACTGCCGTGAGAAGCTCACACACAGGGACCAGAGCAGCCCCTGCTCTCCACAACTGGAGAAAGCCCTTGCAGCAACAAAGACCCAGCACAACCAAACATAAATAAAATAAAAAATTTTTAAAAAGAAGATAAAAAGCCTGTACTCTGAAAACTGTAAGACACTGATAAAAGACATTGAAAATGACACAAATAAATGGAAAGATACACTCACAGACTGGGAGAACTGATGTAATCGGGAAGGGTTAAATTTGACTCCATTGAATTTGTTTCTCACCCTCGAGGAGTCGCTTTTGTTATAAAAGCATGCATAATGACCTGCCTAAGGGAACCCTACCCCTCTCTGCCTGACACTCATCTAAAGTGTCTTTGTTTAGCTCACTGGGGAGAAACCTGACCCTGCCCACCTGTGAATGACTGTGACATCCTTAAGTTTCTAGTGTAAAGAGCAGGGCCACTTGTCAGCCTGGCTCAGAAAGTCTTGTTTAGGAGGCCAGAATCACAGACAACTGTGACATCCTTGTTCATTGATGTGGCAGAAGATACTCCATTTCACATGACCTGTGAAATGGCTGTAAGAAAATGAAACTGACACATCCCCCTGCCTAGGAGATATTTGCGAGAATTAAATGGTCTTTCTACTCTGTTTCCTCATCTCCCCCATCTCTGATCCATAAAAGAAACTGACATCCAGGACCAGACAAGATGGTTATTTTGAGACACTAGTCTGCCAAATTCTCCGTCAGCCAGTTTTCTGAATCAAGTCATATTCCTTGCCTCAACACTTCTCTCTGATTTATTGGCCTATCGAGTGGTGAGCAGAGCAAGCTTGGACTTTATAACAATACTGTTGTTCATTATATATGAAAGTTAAGAGAGTAAATCCTGAGTTCTCATTACAAAGAAAAAAATTTTTTTTCTATTTCTTTAATGTATCTATATAAGATGATGGATGTTCACTAAAGCTATTGTTGTCATCATCTCATGATGTAAGTAAAATCATTATTTATATACCTTAAACTGATACAGTGCTGTATGTCAATTGTATCTCAGTCAAACTGGGGAGAGAGAGAGAAAGAGATGTCCTGAGCCATGGAGTAGAGTTCTGGTCTTAAACTCTGGTTCACACACCTCACTTCACATATATGCTCCACAAGCAGAAGCTTTCATTGACCTTACATATACGCTACACAAGCAGACTCTTTTATCTACTTAATGAGTAACTGACTCAACTGTGGTGAGCCAAGGATGAAAGAGCAGATAACCAAGGAGGGTCTTGGAACGCAGGAATGGAAAACCCAGACCCTATCGTCCTTCCCTCCCCCATGCTGTAACTATTAATGGAACAGCATCACCCGACTCCCCTCCTACCCCACAGGGAGAAGGTGTCTGCCCTACTCTTCCCCCACCCAGTATACACGCCTCATCCAATCAGCAAACGAAGCATAAGACCCCTACCCAACTCCTTGTACCCTGGCTATAAAAGTGGACTAAGGACCCCTGTTCAGTGTTGGATCTCCCTTGAGCTGGCCCGCTGTTCTAACAGAGTCTTCCACTCTAATAAACTTTATTTTCCTCTCGTTCTGCCTCATGTCTGGAAATTCTTTTCCAACGCTTGCATGGACCACAACATCAATTCCCACCATTTTTCTGCAAGACCATCAACTCTATTTCCAGGCAGAAGTGCCCCCTCTGAGTTCCCAGGGTACCTAGTGCACCCCTCCTGCACCCTGCTTGCAAAGTGTAAGTGCACACACGGTCCTCTCTAGACAACTGGGAGCTTCTTGAAGGCAGGGACTCATCTCATCTCCCCAGCACTCAGAGATGTGCGAATATGCCATCTCTAAAGTGTTTGGTGCATATTTGCAGGATAAATCCATCTCCCTCCCTTCTTGGATGCCCAGATCGGAATTTCACAAGTTGGACACAGAACAAATTCACCTGTGACACCTCGACCCTGTCAGGGTACATGCTTGGCCCTTTTGTCCACTGCTGTGTCCTGAAAGAGGGCAGGGCATGTACAGCTAATAAATCTTCAGTACAAGTTGAATGCGTGAATCTGCTCAGTTTGAAAAGGTGCCTTCTTACCGTTTCTATTGTGTCTTATTTCCTAGCAGTCACACACTCTGGCTGTACACTCCTCCTCTTGGTGGTCCCTTTTTTCATCCTGAGTCTCTGAGATGGTGACTTCTGGCCTAAACTGTAAACCCCGTGGACCTCACTGGCTTGTAAGTTCCTGGTCCTGGTCCTTCCGAGTTGGTCTTCTTCCTTTTCTCTCCTCCCCTTTTAATGTCCTCCTCATCTGCCCGCATCACCTGTCCTCCGCCGCCTTCTCCCGTTCTCCCTTTAGTTATTTGAGACATGCAAAAAAGCGTACACTGTGTCTTAATGATCATGTCTCCACCCAACACTCAGCTCACAAATCAAGATTTACAGTTATAACTGAAGCCCCTGTATGTATTACCCCCGACATGCTTTCCCTTCCTAAAAGTAGCCACTATCCATTATTTTTTTTACTACATATATGCATGTATATAATGTGTGTGTTTATATATAGAATTATTTCAGTTATTAAATTCCTGTTATATATAAATAATACTCGCTCATTTTCAAGGGAAACGTGCAGTCTAGTTCCTTCTTTGTCACTGCTGTAACTTGCATAAATATATCACAGCTCATCAATTTGCTTTGTTACTAATTGATGTGTGGATTGTTTCTAATTTTGCTATTAGGAGAACCATGTCTATGGACATTTTAGTTACCCTTAGGTGGGGGTGAAAAGGAGTTCCAGATGGGGCCTTGGGTTAAAGTCCACTGGCTTCTTCATGAAGACTCAGAAAGAGCTGGCACCCTCGAGCCTCATCAGACCCAGGAACCTGGGGGCTCAGAGGAAGCTGTGCCGGGTTTGATACTGACAGCGAGGAAGAATGTGTTCAAGTTGCCATCTCTCCAAAATTCCAACCCTCCGTACAAAACTTTGACTTTTCATGACACCAAAGCAAAGCCCTTCTGTGTGATGCTTCTCTAGCAGCTTGGCAGTTCAAGTGCAAGACTCGAGAATGCAAATATTTGGATTGATCCATGACTGGGTTTGGGAGGGAAAAAAAAAATTATTCTAAGATTGTGCCTCAGGTGTCCGAAACCATCCAGCAGGACCATCACAGAGAAGAGCAAGCCTGACCCCACGTTGCATCTGTTCCTTTAGCGCTAACCCTGTGCTCCGCTGCTGAACTCAGTATTGTTAGCTCTGCACCTTCTGTAAAGGAATGTTGCTTGTAGCCTGGAATATACAGGAGAGTCCATTTGCAGGAGTCTGACCTTTAAAAGTATAACGCTTTCCCATTCATGTAGAGATAAAAAGTTTCAGATCAGAGAGTAACACTTGTCTTGTGGAGGTTTACAGGAACAACCTGACCAGACCTGCATGGACAGCTGCAAGAACAGAGGATTATGACATATCCTCCGGAGTCTGGCCAGCACCTAGAAGCCTGCAACAACCAACCGTACCCTCTCCCCTTTTAGTATAAAAGAAGCCTGCATTCTAACTCGGTAAGATGGTTCTTTAGGACTCTAGACCACTGTCTTCTCCACCTGAGGGCTTTCTGAATAAAGTTGCTTTTCCTTGCCCCAACACCTCCTCTCTGGATTTATTGGATTATGAAGGGCGTGCTGTACAAACTTAGACACAGTAACACCTTCTGCTTTTAACTGTAGTCTTGTTTTCTTGGTCCCACAAGTGGAATTTCATTCTGCTTGCCTTTTTCTCTTTTTCATTGCATTTGACAGAATTACTGATCCACGACTTATCCACTTTGGGGATGAAATTGAAAGACTATGTACAAACGTGGAAAAACAACTTCTTAGTGGTGTTGGCAGCCAAAAGATATGTTAAAATCCTCATAAATGCTCAAGAACCTGGTGTATTAGAATTTTTCTTAAAGCTTAATAGAAAAAAATATTGAATGAAATTCCCTTTGCTACCAACGATGTTAATCTTGACTATGAGGTAGCATTTTTTTCATCTTTTGTGTATAGACATTTTCATGTCGCATGATGTTTTAAAAGCCTTGATATTTGAAACATTCACTTGAGTTCGAAAGAATGCACCCTCCCTTTGATCCTAATGTAATATCCTTACGTCCCACTAGAGGGCAGTAACTGGAGCACCACCCGGCGAGCTCGGAGGGAGAGAGAGATGAAGCCGTTTTTTTGGACCCGGGAAGAAGATGGCGCCCTCCCAACCCGGAGACGGCGGGGAGTGACAGCTTGCCTGATTCACAGACCCTTCCTCCCACCCCAACACTTTAATAACTTTCCTTGGGCTCTTCTAAATCCATCTCGCGTAAACTGCAAAGCCAGAAACAAGAAGCGTCCTTTTCAAGCCCAAACAGCAGCGAGCACACTAACAGGATGGTTTCCGCTCCCACACGCCCAGCTCCTATGGCTCAGCGCCTCTGTCTCACTTCAGTCTCCCTTCATGCGTCTCTCACATCTTTCCCCGGACAGAGTCCAATATAATCTGCCCTTCTGCATTTTCTGTCTGGGTTTCTCCTGTGTTTCCATTTCTAGCCTTTATTAATTTACAAGTTTTCTTACTGGATTATTTGTAATCACCTCTGGTTCCCTAAACTGATTCAAACAGAGTATGTCAGTCTCCTTAAAGAAAGATGCTGGGGCTTCCCTGGTACTTAGACATTAAAGAATCCACCTGCAATGCAGGAGACCTGGTGGGGAATATCCCCTGAGAAAGGGAATGGCTACCCACTCCAGTGTTCTTGCCTGGAGAATCCCATGGACAGAAGAGCCTGGCGGGCTACAGTCCATGGAGTAGCAAAGAGCTGGACACGACTGAGCAACTAACACTTTTAAAGAGAGATGCTAATAATGAGTAGTAAAAACAGTTAACAAAACAGACGCTACTAGTATCAAATCGAAGGTAATTCAAAATAATCCACTAAAATAAGAATTTAAATTCTTAAGAAACAAACAATTCTTAAAGGAAGGAATATTGAAGGCTTAGCACACAACAGTTACTTTACCAATTTATGGAATCATTAATGGCAGAAAACTTGGAAGTCATTTTACTCTTTTACCGTGGTATGAGAATCCCTCCTGATTTCCAAGTATTCAACCAGTCTCTGCCTGAACACTTCCTGGGAGAGAGAAGAAATTTGGTCTGGAATGAAGAAAGGAGCATGGGCTCCAACACGAACAGCTCGAGTTCTAATCCATGTGCTTGCTGTTACTAGTTTTGTGACCTTGGGTACTATCAAAACCTCTGAAATGTCCTTTTTCTCATCTAATATGTATAGTTTGATTCGGGGTTGAGGAAAAAAGTAAAGGTCTCAATCTCCAAGACTATTCTAGAATCAAATGAGCTAAGACACTGCCTTTCACAAGTGGTCCGTTTCACTCTGGGACAATTCTGATGGCAACTTGCATTTGCCTCCCTGTGTATTTGCCCCCCCCATTGACCCTGTTTTTACCCGAATTACTCTTTCCCAGTTTTCCGAGTAGACAAAGACTTTAACCTCCACCCAAACTCACACCTCCTGACCCCCAAACTTAACTCAGGTGTTCCACAGTCCTGGTTAGGACTCCACATCTCTGTCAGCCGTCCTTCATAGCAACACTTCCCAAACTTCCTCACGTGGTACCACATGTGGAAAGTGATGAGATTTGAACAGTGCAGGGCTAGATGGGTAAGGCTGCTCAAAACTCCCAGGTTCCAGGGCAGTCCCGGGGGACCCCAGTGGGGTTGGGCCCAGCTGACCTTGGCAGTGGCTGCTCACCAAGGCACCCTGAGTGCCATTTTCCTTCTGCCAGCCTCACTTCCCCCTCCATGATCATGTTAGCTGGTTTCACTTCCCAAATGAGCTTTTTGCACCCAAATTCTGATTCCGTCCTAGTAAATATCGAGTACCCAAAGAACTGGCAAAATGAGAATAAAAATAATATCCAAGTAAAGTAAACCTTTGTGGACTTCCCTGGTGGTTCAAATGGCAAAGAATCTGCCTGCAATGCAGAAGACCCAGGTTTGATCCCTGGGTCGGGGAGATCACTGGAGAAGGGAATGGCAACACACTCCAGTATTCCTGCTTGGATTCAATGGACAGAGGAGTCTGGTAGGCTAGAGTCCATGGGTTCGCAAAGAGTCAGACATGACTGAGTGACTAAAACCCACAAAGTAAACCTTCATGCATTAAATTCTTCTCCAAAGCATGTATCAACCATTAAGGTAAACAGTATCTGGATTAATTAATAAGGTAATTGTTTAAATTCTACTTTGAATGTGGAGGTAATATATTCATTTTAAGAGCATTTCCAGACTCATCAGTTCAGTTCAGTTCAGTCGCTCAGTCGTGTCCAACTCTTTGTGACCCCATGAATCGCAGCACGCCAGGCCTCCCTATTCATCCCCAACTCCCGGAGTTTACTCAGACTCATGTCCATCAAGTCAGTGATGCCATCCAGCCATCTCATCCTCTGTCGTCCCCTTCTCCTCTTGCCCCCAATCCCTCCCAGCATCAGGGTCTTTTCCAATGAGTAAACTCTTCCCATCAGGTGGCCAAAATACTGGAGTTTCAGCTTTAGCATCATTCCTTCCAAAGAAATCCCAGGACTGATCTCCTTCAGAATGGACTGGTTGGATCTCCTTGCAGTCCAAGGGACTCTCAAGAGTCTTCTCCAACACCACAGTTCAAAAACATCAATTCTTCAACGCTCAGCTTTCTTCACAGTCCAACTCTCACATCCATACATGACCACAGGAAAAACCATAGCCTTGACTAGATGGACCTTTGTTGGCAAAGTAATGTCTCTGCTTTTCAATATGCTATGTAGGTTGGTCATAACTTTTCTTCCAAGGAGTAAGCGTCTTTCAATTTCATGGCTGCAGTCACCATCTGTAGTGATTTTGGAGCCCCCAAAAATAAAGTCTGACACTGTTCCTACTGTTTCCCCATCTGTTTCCCATGAAGTGATGGGACCGGATGCCATGATCTTCGTTTTCTGAATGTTGAGCTTTAAGCCAACTTTTTCACTCTCCACTTTCACTTTCATCAAGAGGCTTTTTAGTTCCTCTTCACTTCTGCCATAAGGGTGGTGTCATCTGCATATCTGAGGTTATTGATATTTCTCCTGGCAATCTTGATTCCAGCTTGTGTTTCTTCCAGTCCAGCATTTCTCATGATGTACTCTGCATATAAGTTAAATAAGCAGGGTGACAATATACAGCCTTGACATACTCCTTTTCCTATTTGGAACCAGTCTGTTGTTCCATGTCCAGTTCTAACTGTTGCTTCTTGACCTGCATATAGGTTTCTCAAGAGGCAGGTCAGGTGCTCTGGTATTCCCATATCTTTCAGAATTTTCCACAGTTTATTTTGATCCACACCGTCAAAGGCTTTGGCATAGTCAATAAAGCAGAAATAGATGTTTTTCTGGAACTCTGTTGCTTTTTCCATGATCCAGTGGATGTTGGCAATCTGATCTCTGGTTCCTCTGCCTTTTCTAAAACCAGCTTGAACATCTGGAACTTCACAGTTCACCATATTGCTGAAGCCTGGCTTAGAGAATTTTGAGCATTACTTTACTAGTGTGTGAGATGAGTGCAATTGTGCAGTAGTTTGAGCATTCTTTGGCATTGTCTTTCTTTGCGATTGGAATGAAAACTGACCTTTTCCAGTCCTGTGGCCACTGCTGAGTTTTCCAAGAAAACAGAAGCAAGGTCCGATGCTGTAAAGAGCAATATTGCATAGGAACCTGGAATGTCAGGTCCATGAATCAAGGCAAATTGAAAGTGGTCAAATAGGAGATGGCAAGAGTGAACGTTGACATTCTAGGAATCACCAAACAAAAATGGACTGGAATAGGTGAATTTCACTCAGATGACCATTATATCTACTACTGCGGGCAGGAATCCCTTAGAAGAAATGGAGTAGCCATAATGGTCAACAAAAGAGTCCGAAATGCAGTACTTGGATGCAATCTCAAAAACGACAGAATGATCTCTGTTCATTTCCAAGGCAAACCATTCAATATCACAGTAATCCAAGTCTATGCCCCAACCAGTAACACTGAAGAAGCTGAAGTTGAACGGTTCTATGAAGACCTACAAGACCTTTTAGAACTAACACCCAAAAAAGATGTCCTTTTCATTATAGGGGACTGGATGCAAAAGTAGGAAGTCAAGAAACACCTGGAGTAACAGGCAAATTTGACCTTGGAATACGGAATGAAGCAGGGCAAAGACTAATAGAGTTTTGCCAAGAAAATGTACTGGTCATAGCAAACACCCTCTTCCTACAACACAAGAGAAGACTCTACACATGGACATCACCAGATGGTCAACACCAAAATCAGATTGATTATATTCTTTGCAGCCAAAGATGGAGAAGCTCTATACAGTCAACAAAAACAAGATCAGAAGCTGACTGTGGCTCAGACCATGAACTCCTTATTGCCAAATTCAGACTGAAATTGAAGAAAGTAGGGAAAACCACTAGGCCATTCAGGTATGACCTAAATCAAATCCCTTATGATTATACAGTGGAAATGGAAATAGATTTAAGGGACTAGATCTGATAGATAGAGTGCCTGATGAACTACGGATGGAGGCTCGTGATATTGTACAGGAGACAGGGATCAAGACCATCCCTATGGAAAAGAAATGCAAAAAAGCAAAATGGCTGTCTGGGGAGGTCTTACAAATAGCTGTGAAAAGAAGAGAAGCGAAAAGCAAAGGAGAAAAGGAAAGATATAAGCATCTGAATGCAGAGTTCCAAAGAATAGCAAGGAGAGATAAGAAAGCCTTCCTCAGCGATCAATGCAAAGAAATAGAGGGAAATAACAGAATGGGAAAGACTAGAGATCTCTTCAAGAAAATTAGAGATACCAAGGGAACATTTCATGCAAAGATGGGCTCGATAAAGGACAGAAATGGTATGGACCTAACAGAAGCAGAAGATATTAAGAAGAGGTGGCAAGAATACACAGAAGAACTATACAAAAAAGATCTTCACGACCAAGATAATCACGATGGTGTGATCACTGACCTAGAGCCAGACATCCTGGAATGTGAAGTCAAGTGGGCCTTAGAAAGCATCACTATGAACAAAGGTAGTGGAGGTGATGGAATCCCAGTTGAGCTATTTTAAATCCAGACTCATACTGAGACATTATCTTTCATAGCTAAAGAACTAGGCTGCAAAAGATTTAATGACTTTCAAGATCCCATCTTTAACAGTAAAAGTACTAATTGTTGTCATCGTTCAGTCCCTAAGTCCTGTCTGACTCTTTGAGACCCCATGGACTATAGCACACCAGATTCCTCTGTCCTCTACCATCTCCTGAAATTTGCTCAAGTTCATGTCCATTGAATCAGTAATGCTATCTAACTATCTCATCTTCTGCCACTCCCTTCTCCTTTTGCTTTCAATCTTTCCCAGCATCAGGGTCTTTTCCACTGGGTTGCCTATTCACATCAGGTAGCTAGAGTATTTGGAGAAGGAAATGGCAACCCACTTGAGTACTCTTGTCTGGAAAATCCCATGGACGGAGGAGCCTGGTAGGCTGCAGTCCATGGGGTCGCTAAGGCTCAGACACGACTGAGAGACTTCAGTTTCACTTTTCACTTTCATGCATTGGGGAAGGAAATGGCAACCCACTCCAGTGTTCTTGCCTGGAGAATCCCAGGGACGGGGGAGCCTGGTGGGCTGCCATCTATGGGGTCGCACAGAGTCGGACATGACTGAAGCGACTTAGCTGCAGCAGCAGCTAGAGTATTGGAGCTTCAGCTTCACCATCAGTCTTTCTAATGAATATTCAGGGTTGATTTCCTTTAGGATTGACTGGTTTGATCTGCTTGAAGTCCAAGGCATTCTCAAGAGTCTTCCCCAGCACCACAATTTGAAAGCATCAATTCTTCAGTGCTCATTCAGCCTTCCTTATGGACCAACTCTCACATCCAAACATGACTAATGGAAAAATCATAGCTTTGACTATACAGATCTTTGTTGCAGTGATGTTTCTGCTTTTTAATATGCTGTCTAGGTTTGTAATAGTCTTCCTTCCAAGAAGCAAGCATCTTTTAACTTCATGGCTGCAGTCACTGTGCACAGCAATTTTGGAGCCCAGGAAAATAAAATCTGTCACTGCTTCTACTTTTTCCTCTTCTATTTCCCATGAAGTGATGGGACCAGATGCCATGATCTTAGTTTTCTGAATGTTGAGCTTTAAGCCAGCTTTCTCACTGTCCTCTTTCACCCTTATCTAGAAGCTCTTTATTTTTCTCTTCACTTTCTGCCATTAGAGTGGTATTGTCTGGATATCTGAGATTGTTGATATTTCTCCCAGCAATCTTGATTCCAGCTTGTGATCCACCCAGCCTGGCGTTTCACATGATGTACTCTGCAGAGAAGTTAAATAAGCAGGGTGACAATATATAGACTTGTCATACTCTTTCCATTTGGAACCAGTATGTTGTTCCATGCACAGTTCTAACTATTGCTTCTTGACCTGCATACAGTAGACAGGTAAGGTGGTCTGATATTCCAATCCCATCACCTCCATTAGCTCTGTTCATAGTAATGCTTCCTAAGGCCCATCTGACTTCACATTCCCAGATGTCTGGCTCTAGGTGAGTGACCACATCGTGGTTATCCCAGTCGTTAAGATCTTTTCTGTATAGTTCTTCTGTGTATTCTTGCCACCTCTAATTAAGATTTATTGAGCATTTACTATATGCCAGAAATGTGTTAAATCCTTTGCATCATCCCACTAATCATCACAACAACCTCATATTGTTTTAGAGGTGTTACTATACCTATTTTAAAGTTTTGAACTGGAAAATAGAACCTTTTATATAAATAGGCAAGGTAAACTATTTTTATCCTACAAAATATTATTCTAATAAAGGCTGCATACACAGGTGAAGTAGAGAGGATGACAGAGGCAGGTAAACTGATCACTCAACAGCCACAAATTATCCTTTTCCCTGGTAACTTATGAAGAACATTTTGCAGATGAATGTGGCTGAATCAAATCTCCCCTATATATTGTACATTCAGCTAACTTTAGACTTCATCTTAAACAAATGGCCACTGAGGTCAGCCCAGTAATCAATAATGGCTGCAAAAGGGTCAAGGTGATTATTTGATTTAGTAGAACTAAAAATTTGCGTATTTTTAGAGCTGACATTATCAGAACTTAAGTAAAATGAGTTGTTTATTCTTGACTTAGTAAGACTTCTGGGTTTGTTTTCTAGATACAGAGATGGAATTTGCACCAAAATTCTAAATACAGAGAAATAGTCCTGAGCATATGGCCAAGTTTTCATGTCGAGATGCTTAAATACTTGTCTGCCCACATGAAACGGCTGTCATCTTCCATGAAGCCTTGGCTCCTTAGTTTATATATATTGACTCACATTACAGCTATTTTGTATTTAAAGTAAAACGGAAAATTTGCTGCATTCTACTCAAAACCATGCAAATTACAGATCTTGCTTTTGTTTCTGGGTGTCTCATTTGTTCAAGCTTCTTAGAATAGTAGTCCCAAGCTTGGAAATTACTTAGGTTTCTGGCTATTCTTTTTTTTTCCCTTATAATTTAAAAATCAAATTATCTGACTTCATTCTATTTCTGTAAGAGTAGGCAAAAAGCCTGTTCCCTATTAATGATGAGTTGACCATATTCTGACAGTATTTTAAAAAGTTGGACGACACACTGGCAGGAAAAAGTCAATTGGGAAAAAAAAATGTACTCGTATTCTGAAAATGAGTCAGTGTCTGGGAACCAATTGCATTCAACACAGAAGACTGGCTCTGAAGCAGCAAATTGAAAATGTGTCAAGAGAAGCTGCGTATTAAATATATCTAGAGTTGTCAGGCAGGAAATTCTTTATAAAGAATTCTGTTGAATTGCAATGACATCAGTTTCTGAAGCATCTCTAGACTGAATTGATAGATTTAAAAAAAACTAAAATACATCACTAAACACATTCAGAACTTTCCCTAGAATGATTAGAGTCTGCAGGCCTAAAATGTGTTCTGGTAAGTCACTGAGTGTCTATCCTAAAACAAAGTACATTAAAAACACACATATAAACACACTTTTTAGAGAAGCAAAATTACAATGGTGCATGCCAACACGCCAAACAAGCAACAGGGGCATCACAGAAACTGTATATTAAACAACTAACTGGAAAAAGATATCCAAACCATCAAGGTTTTTCCTCCTTTTCAATCTAATAATAAAAGTCACATTATCCCTTCCCTCCCCAAAATAAAAGAGGAAGAAAGAATAGACAAGGTTAACATACACAATGATATTGAAATGCTGTGAGACGGCCTGTTTGCTCAGGTGATTTAGGAAAGAGGCCAAATCAGGTCTTCGGATTTAAGTTGCCTCCCCCTCACCAGGCCACGGGCAGAACCAGGACTACTGGGATTCTACTTGCTGTGACGCACGTGACGTTGTGAGCATTTGTAGCACTGTGAAGCTTACAAATCGCTTTCATGGACAGTAATCATATTATCCTTATAACAATCCTATCAAGCAAGCAGGACATATATCACTATTACTGCTTCCCTTCCACAGAAGAGACCAAATCCAGGTCTCTAGGCAGCTCAGTTTTCCCTCCTCCAACCACTCCTCAAGCTCAGTTCTTGAACTGTATGTACATCCTTAAAAGAGTTCGAGTGCTTTCACAAGCTTAGCTTGCCCCTTACCACACTGATATCAGAGGGACTGCATCTGTTTACCGATTTATTCAATGTCAAGAGAACGAGGCTATTTCTGTCATTACACTCTGTGAAATAATGGGTTGATTATTTAAGATGATGAGCACTCCAGAACCAATGCGAAAAAAAATCTATGCTAAATCAGGAGACTAAAACAAACATGCATCTTTTCCCTGATGACAACAAGTTAGGAGGCCAGAAAACTAGCAAATGAAGCACCCCCAGCTCGGGCAGTGTCAGAAACCACACTAAAATGTCTCCAGGCAGCGCCCCACCCAGCACTGCAGGAAATATCAAAATACTCCCATAGCAACTGTAACTAAGCCCATCATCAGAACATTGAAAACTGAAATGAAGAAAAAAACATGAACTGGGAACAAACAAGGTTGTTTCCTGGTAGCATGAAGCCCCCTGTTCACTCCCAGAAAGAATAAATATTTAACCATCTGAGGCAGACTGTAACCAGCTATTTCAGCTAGCCAAAACCATCCTTCTAGTTTATATTCACTTTTTTGGCTACAGTTCTCGGTTTATGGGATCTTAGTTCCCCAACCAGGCACTGAACCTGGACCACAACATGAAAGTGCCAACTCTAACCAGTAGGCACCAGGGAACTCCCTGACCCATATTCTTTTAAGAAAAGAAATCAACCAAAGAGTTGAAAACACAGGAAAGTCAGAAATACGTGTTCTAAGCATGTGGTAGCATGCTCTAGCCTGATGGATTGGTCCTGAGTCCGCAGGGGAGCCCAGTGACTGATTAACCAGTAACCCTACTATGGCCAGGTAGGTATTGTCGAAGACACAGAAGTGGATCAGAAGTAGATTCTGTCCTTGGAGTGTTCCCTGGTGGCTCAGATGGTAAAGAGTCTGCCTGCAATGCTGGAGACTCGGGTTCGATCCCTGGGTCGGGAAGATCCCCTGGAGAAGGAAATGACTACCCCACTCCAGTACTCTTGCCTGGGAAATCCCATGGACAGAGGAGCCTGGCAGGCTACAGCACATGTAACAAAGAATCGTACACAACTGGGCGACTTCACTTTCTTCTTTGGAGTGTTCAGTGCTGTAGGGAGAAATAAATTAGTATAAAATAAGCTAAAATGTTTCGGTTGTCAAAAGAGAAATAAGATTATTGCCGTTTGATTTTAGATGATTGGAGAGTCTTATGGGTTGAATTGTGTCCAGCCTCCCCCAAAATATGTTAAAATCCTAACCCCTAGTACCTCAGAATATGACCTGATCTAGAAATAAGGTCTTTGCAAATACAATCAAGTTTAAGTGAGGTCACTGATATGGGCCTTAATCTGCTGTGACTGAAGGAGAAGAAAAGAAAAGCCGTGAGTGACAGAGACACAGGAAGAGGATGGAGGAGGCATGAGCAGAGGGATGACACCGTCAGCCAGGGAGCGCCAGAGCGGCAGAGACCAGCAGACGCCCGGGAGAGGCGAGGATGCAGCAGACAGACAGGGAGAAGACGGATCGCTTACACAGCGATTTCAGACTTCCAGCCTCCAGACCTGTGGGAATAAATTTCTGTTGTTCTAAGCCACCCAGGTCTTGGTAAGTTGTAACTGCAGCCCTAGGAACCTAACACAGAGGGAGAGAACACTTCGTGGGAATAGATTATTGTAAGTTCTTCTAAATGGAACCTTGAAAAACCTTGTTGCTGTTCAGTCGCTCAGTTGTGTCTGACTCTTTGCAACCCCAAGGACTGCAGCACACCAGGCTTCCCTGTCCTTCACCATCTCCCAGAGCCTGCTCAAACTCATGTCCATCGAGTGAGTGATGCCTTCCAACCATCTCATCCTCTGTCGTTCCCTTCTCCTCCCGCCTTCAATCCTTCCCAGCATCAGGGTCTTTTCTAAAGAGTCAGTTCTTCGCATCAGGTGGCCAAAGTATTGGAGCTGGCAACATCTAAACGGCAGGAAATGGGATTTCCTATTTCTATGGTCATAGAGTCTACCATTATGAGGTCACACCATGTGCCAATATTGTACCAGGAATCATTTGTGTATCACTGGCTCAGACTCCGGGAGCTAGACTCGCCTCCCTAGTTGACCTCCCACCCCACCCACAGTGGTTGACACGTGTGGCAGCTTCAGTTTGGTAAATGGAAGAGGAAAGGTGTGGGGGTGTGGGGCTGAGGAGGGGGAGAATAGTGGGGCAGCCGGCACAGCGTGCATCTCCACCCAGCCCTGCCATGATACCCTGAAGGAGACAGGATGGAAGCAAGGTCCAGAAGCTCTCTGACCTGTTTTGTTCTGGTGTGAAACCAAGTGCTGGAGGCTCTGCGCTCAGGGCTGAGACAGCTTCCAGCCAGTGCAGCCCGTCCCCTCCCCCAGCGCGAGGCCACACAGAGGCATCCAAGGACCAGGCTCTAGGGGAGTTGACCCTCGCGGGCCGTGTTCTCATGGTGGACGGTGACCCTGGGGACACTCCGGCCTTGACGAAGCTGCAGCCAGCGGCCTTGCAAGCAGACGGTGGGCATGTGGGAGATGGGGGAGGAGCACAGAGCAGGGTGGAGGCCTTCAGCAGCGTCTGCGCAGGCAGGGCGGCAAGAGAGCGTCTTCAGGAACTTCGGGGAAGAGCTGGAAATACTTTGAAGGGAGTTCACTGCCTGCAAGCAAGTATGAAGAGATTCATGCCATAAAAATTTAAATAGGAAGGGAATGTGAGACCTTGTTTGGTGATAGCAGGTGAAGGAGGCCCAGAACACATTGGTCAGGACAGATATTTCCCACTTGATTCACCCGAAACCCATCCCTGTCCCCCCTTTCAGGCCGGAAAACTGAAGCTCTGGAGGTTACATAACCTTCCAACCCTGTGACCCAGTCACCAAGTGACCGAACCAGAAATAAATCCGCATTTGGCTTCCTGTGCTCTTTCTGTTGTTCCATGTTTGCTGATCCAGGCAGGGGGTGCGCATGACACTTGCAAGGAGTTTGGAAAAGACTGCAGGAGGTCAGGACACCAGCCAGAGCTCTGGCAAGAAAGGGAATGCTGCCCAAGTTGTTCAGGTAAAGAGACAAAAGGCACGCGGGTAAAGGCACGCGGGTGCAGCTGTGCGCAGCATCAGGAGAACCATCGGGGATGGTGGGAAACGCAGAGACCAGCAGCGGACAGGAACCAGGGCTGTCCCGGGCGGTCCTCGTGGGACCTAGAGCCACAGCGGACAGGCCGCCAGCCTCACCCGTGACCTGGAGGCACACAGCCCTGCCGGGTGCGGCCGCGCAGCAGGGGGAGGGCGGGCAAGGGTAATCCGACCTCTCCTCTCACTGCCCATCTGCCCCTGCCCCCTACCAGCTGTGCCTGCTGGGATCCCTGTGCCCGCTGGAAACCCGCTGTCAGAGAGCCTGGAGAGGCGGGAAGCGGGGATCAGAGCCTCCCCAGACCACGGAGAGGGCGGACGCGTCCGTGGAGAGAAGGCGCTGAGGCCCCGCCTCGCCCTGTCTGGTGTCACTGGGGGTCGTGGCCCCCAGCCTCCCTCGCCCTCTGTTTTCTGCATCAGTTCAGCCGGAGGGAGGCCCTGACGGAGACGCTGGGGCAGGAGAGTAGAAGCAGGGCATTTGCCCTCTCTCCTGCTGCCTTGGGCACTGTCTGCAGCAGCGGCTGCCTCTTCTGTGGGCCCTGTTCTCACAGCCAGAACCACCGCGGCCCCGGTTTCTTCCTGGCAAGCCCGGTCCTTTCCCCTTAAGCTCTAGGGAGGGGCAGCAGGGTCTCGCTCCGAATGACCTCGAAGATGCCTCTCTGTCCCACTCCAGGCCTCTCTACTCTGAAATCTCCTGTTTAACAATTCCCTGATACGAAATTCTCTGTTTAAAATATCAAAAATATTTGCTGAACTCTGAATGAATGACATAGAAAACACATCAGAAACCTCACCTTCCCAGCAAAGTAGGAAGAAAAGGAATGTAAGCATGACTCACAAACCATCAAAGGACGGAGTAGATGGCTATCGTGAGCCTGTCTCTTGCTCTCAGCGGGACCCCCGCTTCCCCAAACCCCAGGCTTCCCATCTGCTTTCCAGCCCAGCACGCCCTTCTGACCCCTGGGGTCGCGAACACCATGTAAGAACTATCCTACCAGAATTCTTGGTTTTCTTGCAGAGTTGTCCTCCTGCTACAGTAGTGTTATCAATACCATCCCTGAATAGAGCAAATTGTCTTCTTTCTCTGTTCCTGCTTGTTTACCAGAGAAACACTACTTGGTCAAAAATCTCTTCTCTTGGGATGTTTTTCTGCTCTGTTCTCTGTATCCAGCAGTCCTGCACCCATATCTTTCTCCAGAGTTCCTTAATCTGCTGAGATTCCTATCTGTTGATGCAAAGGAAATCTACTAAGAATCGAAGCCCCCAAACTAATGACAATGTGCTGTAATTTCACATGCGGAATTATAAACAAAGTGGAATGGGTTTATAAAAATGAAGTAAATGCTAATATAGAAAACCCGACAAAGAAAAATCGATGTGATTAAGGTGATAGTCCACAAAACAGTTCTGTGCCTTTTTCACTTTAGAACACCAAACTTCCACCATGCACTTGAAATTAAATTCAATGTACAAAGCTTCCATTTGCCCACAACGCTTCAGGACCACCTACCTTTGCAAACTGAGTTCCAGTTCTAGTTAAGGGTCCGAGCACGTATTAGGACATTTCAGACACAGGTTCAGTGTTTCTCTAACACACACTTGTGTTCTAAGCTGAGATGCATGTAGTTGTTGAATGCGGAGGTGTGATTTGTAGGAAATCACCTTCTTGGTGCGATTCTTCCCACACTCCATCCGTACCCTCTGGCACCGTCTTTGGAATTTCTCCAAAGGTTAGATGTGCGTGTGTGGTCGCTACTGAGACGTACTCTTAGGAGCAGCACTTTTTACAGAATGAGGAAGCAAGATTGGACAGAGAGGAAAGGGGGCTCAGTTAGATGCAACTGAGGCTTCAGCCAGTCCCACGGGACCTCTGGAGCTTGTGGCCCTTCAGAGATGTTCTGGGTTAAGGCAAGGTGTCAGGCCTTCACTTGCTCACGTCTGACCCCGTCAATGTGGGTGGGCCACCCGAGTCGGGCACCCAAGGGCAAGGCCGTGTCCTTCACCCGAGGGTCATGCCTAGCAGGCAGTGGGCTGGGGGACCAGGGGTGAGGGCGGAGGTGGGAGTTGGGGTGAGTCTGTCTGGGAGCCGCCATCAGCAAGCACTGCTCCCAGCTGCCCAGTAAATCAGAGCCTTCGTTCTGAGCAAGGATCAGAACACAGAGCACAGTCAGGGAGGTGTGTCTTTTCTTCTTGACACCAGGTTTGGGCTGGCGATTGGCCTTGCCCAGGGAACGGGGCAGAAGTGGGCGTGCAGCACCAAGCGTCGGCCTTAGGAGAGCTTGCGTGTTTCCAGTCTCCTCCTCGTCCCGTCCAGGCGGCCCTGCTGCTCTCAGGCACGTGTGCGTCACTTCCGCAGCTCCCACAGCCACCCGGCCCAGGCTGGTGCAGACCCACTGACCCCCAGGGAGGCCCATCGCAGCCATCGGACAAGTGCTAGCTGTGTACAATGTGGTTTTTATGCTTTGACAGCAAGTGGCCAGGACAGACTCCATCTCAGCCACCCTGGTCCAGCATCCAGTACTTGTGGCGGTTAAATCTATGTGTCACGGTGACCGGCTGTGGGTGCCCAGAGTCAGCGTGATTCCCGGGTGTGTCTGTTAGGGTGTCTCCTGCTGAGACTCGCACCGGAGTCAGTGGACTAACTTGCCCACCGCCACCACCACCCCCCGTGTGAGTGGACAGCATCCACTGTCACCGCCCTGGATAGGGGAAGGCAGAGGAAGGAGGAATTTGTTTCGTTCCCACCTCACTACTTGAGCTCACTACACCTCACGACATCGCGCCCTATCTTCTGCCCTTGGACTGAGGTTTGCACCATTAGATCCCCTGGCTCGCAGACCTTTGGACTTAGACTGAGTCACACCACTGACTCTACTGGGCTCCAGCATGCAGAGAGCAGATATCATCTTCTTAGGGGGCTTCTCAGCCTCCACAAATCATCATAAGAAATCTCCCCAGGGCAACTCAGAAGCACCTGATCACTGTGAGTTACGGTTCATATTCGCTTGCTTTCATTTCTAGTCGCAGGGATCCTGCCCCTGGAAGGCCCTGTGGGTAAAAGGGGCACAGAGGGCTCAGTCCCTGCTGCCCTCCAGCCCCCGCGGCCCAGCCCTCTGCCCTCCACATGCAGGTTCTGGCTGTGGACGAGCAGCTGGAGTTGGGTACGGCAGTGCCCGTGGTCAACTGGAGTGTCTGCTCACGGGTTCCTGATCCTTGAGCCAAAGACAGTGTCAGATGGAAGAAGCAAGGAGGAACGTGGGGCAGGGACCCTGTGTCTTTCCCCGTGTCTTCCAGCCTCTGGGACTTGCTTCACTTCAAGTCACGTTGTGCCCTGAGGCATCAGGAGCAGCCGTGGGGCCTCACTGTGCAATCACTTCAAACGCTGCTGAGGCCGGGGAGACTGTGTTCCCTGAAAATTCTACTGCCAGGTTTTGGCAATGTGCTTTGCTTTTTTTCTCTTCCTTTTAAAGCTGACAAGGAGAGACAAAGTGCAGAAATAATGTTGACCAAATAAAGAGACTATTTTTTTTTAACCTCATTTGCGTCAGAAAATCCATTCCCAAATGAGCCATAACCAGATGAGATTCCACGTCCCCTGAGTCTTACAAGAGAAAGTTCTAATTGCAAATTTCATATTTTTATGTGCAGGAGATTCAAAGGCAGTTGAGATTTGAAACTGTTCAAATCTCCAGTTCTGAAATCCTAACCATGGCACATTATTCCTAATTATTAGGTTATTTCATTTTAAACATGAGAGACACTGAGAGCCATCCCCCTTCACTCCTCAAATTCCTAAAACAGCCACTAGTTGTTTGTAATGGTGTTAGGAAAAAAAAAAACACAGAAAGAAAACAGTGCATTCCTGAGACATTACAAAAGACCGACAGAAGACAAGCAGGGGCGGCAACTGGAGGAGATCCTGGAGAGGGCTTCTCAGACGCCATCACCGAGCCACCACCGCAGACGGGGAGAGGGCGGCCCGGCACGCGCGGCGCACAGACAAAATGAACAGTCCTCACATCCAAAATGAACAGTCCTCACATCGGTGACGGCTGGCTCTGCGCCGGCCCCGCTCCTCGCGTGCAGCGTGTGCTTGTCCTTTATTCTCACGGTGACCTCACTACTACGCCCATTTTATAGACGAGAAGATTAAGAAACTAGCCACAAGGAGGTGAAGCTACATCCCAAGAACCCTGGCTAGAAAAGGATGGGGCTGGGATTCAAAGTCTCGCTCCGAGCTTGCGGTTTCAGCCGTGAGTCGCCATGAGTGGTCCTCTCACAAATTTAAAAATGCACGTGGAGGGCAGGAGACAGGACGTGGCGTAGAAGGACTTGAGCTCATCTCCGCTTGTGAGCGCACCAAAATCACAGCTAACGGCTGAACAGCTATTGATAAAAAGGCTGGAACCTACCTAAAAAATCCTACATCCAAAGACAAAGAGGATACCACAACAAGATGGTAAGAGGGCCACACTCATGACATAATAAAAAATTCATATAATAAAAAAATGAATATTTTATTCTGGTCCATGATATTTACACATGTGCTTTAAGTTAAAAATACTCTTTCAAAGGTTTTTATCTACATTTTCCAAGGTCCTACTTAACTTCCCTTTCAAGTAAAACTGATGCTCCAAGAAGATACACCAAGCGTCTGAGGTGACTGCACAGTTTGAGAAGTACTGACCCAGGGTAGCTAACTTGCCCCCGCAAAATAGAAATACCTTCATGGTAGCAGTCATAATTAATGTGTTCAATTCACCAGATATATAAGAAAGATTCATTTCTTCCCCAAAGTCAAGGCAACTAATTCCAAAGGCTGTGGGTACAATGAAATCAAATAAAATAGATTAACAGTAACTTAGCAGAAGAAAGGAGGCTAACACGTGAGTTAGATGCTCACCAGGGCTAAATTCAGCATAAACAGAGACTCGACATAAGGCAGAGCACCTTATAAGCAGAATATTTTTAGTTTGGACCGAGATTCAGGCCATGTAAGAAAGAGAGAGAGAGAGGAAGAAAGTGTGTGTGTGTGTGTACGTGTGACTTTCTGTGTGTGTGTGTGTGTGTGTAAGAGGGAGAGAGAAATTTTGGAGAAGGAGCACAAAGCCTGCTTTTGTTCAGAAAGCCCATGCTATTTAGTTGGGGGAAAGGTACAAGACTCAGAGCAAATTCAACGCTGAATGAGAACAGTGTATGTAATACTAAGAGTGCAACTTATTTTATCAGTTCTACAACATCATCAATGACAAGATTCATTCAGGGGGCTTCCCTGGTGGTCCAGTGGCTGAGACTCCGCGCTCCCAATTCAGGGGCTTGGGTTTGATTCCTGGTTGGGAACTAGATCCCACATTGCTACGACTAAGAAATTCCACGTGCAGCAGCTGAAGGTCCCGCAAGCTGCAGCGAAGATGGAAGATCCCAGGTGCCACAGCCAAGACCCAGCACAACCAAACAAGTAAATAAAACTTCTTTTTAAAAGATTCATTCACATTTCAAAGATCAAAAGCATTTCTTTAAATTTCATTTTGGAATTGATGAAATACAATCATTTATCAAAATCCCATTTGCAAAGTGAAGTTAATACACAGTACAGACTTGCAGGGCCGTGGTGGGGAAGAAATGAGGTAACATATGCCTAACAAATGGTAGGTCCTCAGGAAACATAAGAAGTATTATTATTTCTACCCCTTTTTGCCAAAAGCAAGTTGATTTCCTTCTTCTTCAAATAATATTTTAATTTTTACTACAAAAGCTTAAGTTGCAAAAGGGGGCATTCACCTCATTGCACAAATAAAAACATCATGCTGATGGATAAAGCAAAGCAGTATTTATCTTCCTCCCCAGATTTTTCAATCTCTACAGAATATGTATGTGTAAGTATCTACACACACATAAACAGTAATAAATCACTTTTTAAAATGTATTCATTGGCTCACCCTTAGGGTATTTCACACTGTACTGCATAAAAGATAAAGTATCACATTAGAGAAGACACAATTCATTAATTCTCTTTTTAAAAGTGTTAGGTACTATGAGTGAAATGAATATAAATTGCAGCATTCTGAAAGAGCTTTAGAGACTAGCAGTGTGTCTCTTGTATTTGTGTTTTGAAGATTTTTCTGATCATCCTAATTAGATAGTCTTTCCCAGCTTTGCAAGTTCATGGATTTCTGTTTTATGCTTATCATTTTTATGCGACACTGCACATGGTGGGTTACCTATATTTATACTTATCACCTCTTCTAGCACGCTGAACAACAGTCATGATAGGCTGGAAAGGGCAGTAGAAAAATAAGATTGGAAATAAACGGAGAGTAATTCTAACAACCAGCCTTGGGCTCCAGGCCATATAGGGTTAGAAGAAGGGCTAGAAGGGCTGAATTTGTCCAAGGCATTTCGACATCCATGGACCTTCAGAACTAAAGCAGCAGGGAAAACAGCGAGCTTAATGCTGTTAGGTCCTCTGAGAGAGTATATGGGGTTACTGGGATGTCTGTGAAACACAGCCACAGGTTGGAGAATGGGTAGGAAAGGAAGAAGAGCATTTTCAGGCTGAAATAGCAAGGAATCTCATGCTGGGTCTCACAGTGTGGTTCCTGAGTTGCATCACCTAGAAATTTGTTAAAAATGCCCATTCTGGGGGCTTCCCTGGAGGTCCAGTCGTAAAAAACCCAGCTGCTAATGCAGGGGACATGGGTTCCATCCCTGGTCTGGGAAGATCCCACTTGCTGGAGCAACTAAGCCCTCGCGTCACAGCTGCTGAAGCCTGTGCACCCAGAGCCCGTGCTCAGCAGCAAGAGAAGTCACCTTAGTGAGAAGCCGGGGCACCACAAGAGAAGAGTAGCCCCCACGCTCTCTGAGCGCAGCAACCAAGACCCCGCACAGCCAAAAAGAAATAAACACATCTTTAAAAAAGAAAAAGAGAGATGCAGGAAAGTACCTTCTCTAATTGAAGACTCCACGCTGATTTCCCTTAAAAAACAAATAAAATGCACATTCTAGGCTCCACCCCAGAGGGACAGAATCAGAAACTGAGGGCAAGGCTCAGAAATCAGTGTTTAGACAAGCCCTTGGAAAGATGCTGAGGTTTGCCAAAGTGTGATGGCCACTGGTCCCAAGGTGGCCGTGGGGAGGACTGAAGGGCAAATCAGCACCACCAGCTGACCATGACACCATCTCGTGAGTCACCTGGGAAGCTTAAATTCCAATATAAGCCAGGAAGTGCAGGGAGCATCATGAAGAAAATCTGCAGGGAGAGGAGATGGTCACAGCGGAAGGAGCTTCCAAAGGCAGCCTGAAGTGGACCCTCTGCCTGTCTATCCTCAGCCGTCCACGATGGAAACTCGGGGCCAGTTGGACCACTAACTATGTGTCAGTGCTTTATAAAACAGCCAAACTTCTAGTAACTACACGTAATTTGTAACGATTAACCCAGGTGCAATTATAAAACCAGCAGGCCAAGCTCCCGGTCCGCCAGTGCAGAAGGATGGGACGTTAGTTTTTCAGATGAAACAGATAGAGCCACACAGACTGAAGACTGTTCAACTTAGCCTCAGTCCAACAGCACATCAACAAGCCTGAGTACCTAAGAAGCACTCAAGTTCATGGAGTGATTTATACTCAGAGATATAAGTTCCTCCTGAACCACCACTGGGATCACCCCCAAATAGAACTAACTACGCCTCACGTTGCTTCGGCCCTAATTACACAAGTTCCTTCATTGCTGTTTATGTCATTTGCATGTTGCTTCCTTAGGAAATTGAGGAGGGGTCCTGGAACGCAGACCATGGAGATGGATGGGGTGGGGGCTGGCGCCTGCGGGGTGTATATAGCTGGACTCTCTCCACTCCTTGTGCACGACACTGCTCTCAGCTCTCTCTGCTTCTGAGACCCCGCACTGCACACATTGGGAACTTCACCCTCTTTATCTTGTCTGAAACTCCCAATGTCTCCCTGCATTTACTGACCTATTTCAAATAACTATTAGCCAAATACATTTCTTTCCTTCAATAAAATAGATCTTCTTTCTGATCAAACAACCCCCAGTGGGGACTTCTCTGGGGGTCCAGTGGCTAAAACTCCCAATGCAGGGGGCCAGGGTTCCATTCCTGGTCAGGGAACTAGATCCCACCTGTCACAACTAAAAGAGATCCCACATACAGCAACTAAGGTCTGGAGCAGCCAGATGAATAAATATTAAAAAAAAAAAAACCCAAAATACAACCCAGTGGACATGGCGGGAAGGTAGGATGGGGCATCCACAGTGAGGAACGTGGGGTCTGAGAACATCCGGAGCCTCACTGGGAATGTGTTCAAGGCGAGAGTTTGGAAATGTAGACAGACTTGGGTTCCAGAAGGAGATGAGCCAGGAATTAGCCGTGTGACCCTGGAAATAGTGATAGTGTTACAGGTTATAAGATAATGCATATAAATGTTCAGGGTTCTCAGTAGAGGGGAACCTCAATAAATGGTAACGTGAGTTTGCCCTTCTTGTAGATAAACGACACCATCCCGTAGGCCAATTAAGAGACAATGCACAATACAGAACCAAGTGATAATTGAGTATTTGCTGCTTTTGATGAGCATAAAAATATTTCTGAGGAAGGAGATACTATGAAGTCTTCAAATAAGATTCAGTGAAAAATACAGTTGTCGAAGAAGAATTCCTAGTAGAAGATATGTCTTCTTTCTCAACGGGGAAGACAGGAAATTTTTAAAAGCTTAATTTTTTGGAGGACTTTTGGGTTTACAGCAAAACTGAAAGGCACAGAAATTTCCCATATATTCCTTGCCCCCACACATGCACAGCCTCTCCCATTATTAACATCACCCAGCAGAAGGATATACATGTTTTGGTTTTTTTTATGGAGGATGAACCTACATTGATAACATCATAATTACCCAAAGTTTGTAGTTTACTATTAACTCTTGCTGTTGTACGTTCTGGCTTTCCCTGGTGGCTCAGATGGTAAAAGAATTTGCCTGCAGTGCAGGAGACCCAAGAGACAAGTGTTCGATCCCTGGGTCAGGAAGATCCCCTGGAGAAGGGAATGGTAACCCACTCTGGTGTTCTTACCTGGAGGAGCCTGGACGGTTACTATCCATGGGGTTGCAAAGAGTCAGACATGACTGAGTGACTAAGCATGCACGCACGTTGAACTTTCTACAAATTTGAACAAAACTGAAAGGCACATATCCATCATTAAAACATACAGAATATTTTCACTGCCCTAAAAGCTGCCTGTGTTCTATCTATTCCTCTCTCCCCACTCCCACCCTGGCAACCACTGATCTTTTTATCATCTTCACAGCTTTGCCTTGTCCAGAATTCTTTATAGTTGGATTTATACCATATATAACCTTTTCTAATTGGCTTCTTTCACTTAGTAATGTGCATTGAAGATTCCTTCATGTTTTTTCATGACTTGATAGCTGACTTATTTTCAGTGCTGAATAACATTTCCACTATCTGGATGAATCACACTCAGCTACTGAAGGAAGGTTGCCTCCAAGTCTGCCAAGTATAGATAAAGCTTCTATAAACAGCTACGTGCATGTTTTTGTGTGGACAAAAGTTTTCAGCACCTTTGGGTAAATATCAAGGGTAAATACCTAGCAATTGGTGGATCATATAGTAAAAATATGTTTGGTTTTTATAAGAAACTGCCAAATTGTCTTCCAATGGGGCTAGACCAATTTGCATTAACACCAGAATGTTCTGCATTTTGACCCTTCTAATAGTGAGTTGTGGTATCTCACTGTTATTTTCATTTGTGTTTGCATTTCAGTGGTGATATACAATGTGAAGCTTTTCACATGCTTATTTGTCGTGTGTATGTCTTCTTTGGTGAGGTGTCTGTTAACGTCACTGGCCCATTTTCTAATTGGGTAGTTTGTTTTCTTATTGTCAATGTTTGAGTCCTTTTATATTTTGGATAACAATCTTTTATCAGATATGTCTTTTGCAAATCTTTTCTCCCAGTGTGTGGCTGAGTTTCTAATAGTCTTGACAGTCTTTTTCAAGAGCAGACATTTTTTACTGTAATGAAGTTCAATTTCTCATTTTTTTTCCTTTCATGGATTATGTCTTTGGTGTTGTATTTAAAAAAGTACCACTTTACCTAAGGTCATTTAGGTTTTCTCTTATATTTTCTTCTAGGAATCTGTTAACTTTGCTTTTTACATTTATTTCTATGATCCATCTTGAACTAATGTTTGTAAAGCTTGTAAGGCAAGATATGGAATTTTAAATGCCGAAGATTAATGCTAAGCAACTGTCAAACAAGGTTAAAAGCTGTTTGATTGGATAGATTGTAGGAATTAGGAACCACAGAATAATTAGTAAGGAAAGGACTTAACTAAGAACCTCTTCTTAGAGGAGGTAAAGTTTAAAGGAAATTTTTAACTAGAATTTTTAGAAGAATGTTGACAAACTAGTGTAAATAACCTAGATTGTTCAGGCTCTAGAAAGCTGACAGTATTTAAAATGAAGCTGGTGGGAAAGAAAAGGATTGGATGATTTTTCAACCATATGAAGAGCTATTATACAAAGTAGAAGTGGCTGCCTGAACAACACCCCTGGTATCTGCCCAGCTCCTTCCCCCTTCTGTGTCAATGGTTCCAATCCACAAAAATGACCACCACACCCATGTTTGAAGGACTTAACCACCCCCCTCTTTGGCCTCAGTTGATGGGACCAAAGGAAACATCTAATCCAAGCTAGGCATTCAGAGTCTCTCTTCTGGAAATTTGAACTTGGTCCAGAAGAGTCGAAAGCTTAGTGGTGACTTACCCACTAAGCAGAAGTGACCACGAAACGACTGCTGGAGCAGAGCACCCCTGCCAACCCGCACTGGCCTGTGACCAGCGGGAAGCAACGTGCCTTGCGTTAGGCCCCCAGGACTCGGGGATGTTTGCCGCAGCATTTGCCCTGCTTGAGAATATAGTAAGCCAGACTGTCTCACCTTTAAATATTTCAAATCCTTCAAAAACTTCTATTTGTTAATGAAAGTAAGATTTTTGAAAAGTCTAACATTTAGATGACCTGAAAGATGCATCAGAGGGAAAGGAAATTTGGGAACAGGGAAGAAACAGAAAATAAGATATGACTGAGAGGACGATTACAAAAAATAAATCAAAATAACTAACTGCATTAATCATGTCTGTCTATAGCCTGTGTCTCTGATGCTTTGGCATCTGGGGTCTTTCTGACCCTGGGGAGCCTGGCCCTTCCAGGGCTAACTAGTTTCTAGAGATGGAAAAGCCCAGGCAGTCAGCACCCCTGTGTAAACCGAGGCGTCCAGACCCCACAGGGTAACTACCTGCTCTTCACCTGCCTTTATCGCTCAAGGGCCAGGGACAGACAACTGGAGATGACCCTGGTGCCCCGTAGCCCACAGAAACCACTCCCATGCGTCACCCTAAGCCCGCCCCCACCCCACACCTTCCTCCCCTGGAGCCAGCACTAAGGCTCCCATCCTGTCCTCCCTTCCTCGCTCTGCCACGACGCCCTGGTGCTTTTCCTCAGGGCCCACGCAGCCCCGCACGGCACATGCGCCCCTGCTCTCCTAACTGCGGAGAGCAACCTCTCTCTTCAATGGCAGTGCCCCGACCTGTGCATCCTCACAGTGCCTAAGTAATAATAAAATTTATCCTGAAACCCCAATCAGGGATGATGAGTGAGAAGGAAATCTGACCTTCACTCTCTCCACCTGCCCACTGTCGTTAGTGGTCACTCAGAATCTTGAACACACTCAGCTGTCTCCTGCCTCAGTCCTTCTTTTTGCTTGAAATTTTCTTTTTTAGCATTACTACAAGCAAAGCTAGTGAAGGTGATGGAATGCCAACTGAGGTATTTAAAATCCTAAAAGATGATGCTGTTAAAGTGCTGCACTCAATATGTCAGCAAATTTGGAAATCTCAGCAATGGCTACAGGACTGGAAAAGGTCAGTTTTCATTCCAACCCCAAGGAAGGGCAATGCCAAAGAATGTTCAAACTACTGTATAATTGCGCTCACTTCACATGCTAGCAAGTGAAAGTGTTAGTCATTCAGCTGTGTCTGACTCTTTGGATCCCATGGGCTATAACCCAACGGGCTCCTCTGTTCATGGAATTCTCTAGGCAAGAATACTGGAGTGGGTTGTCATTCTCTTCTCCGGGGGACCCTCCCAAAACAGGGATCAAACTCAGGTCTCCTGCATTGCAGGCAGATTCTTTACCATCTGAGCCACCAGGGAAGCACTACACGACTTGCTAGCAAAGTTATACTCAAAATCCTTCAGGCTAGGCCTCAGCAGTATGTGAACTGAGAACTTTCAGATGTAAAAGTGGGGTTGTGGAAAAGGCAGAGGAACCAGAGTTCAAATTGCCAACATTTGTTGGGTCATAGAAAAAGCAAGAGAGTTCCAGAAAAATGTCTACTTCTGCTTCATTGACTATGCTAAAGCCTTTGACTGTGTGGATCACAACAAACTATGGAAAATTCTTAGAGATGGGAGTAACACACCACCCTACCTGTCTCCCCAGAAACCTGTATGCAGGTCAAGAAGCAACATGTTCCAGATATGGAACAATGGACTGGTTCCAAATTGGGAAAGGCTGTATATTGTCACCCTGCTTATTTAACTTCTCTGCAGAGTACATCATGTGAAATGTCAGGCTGGATGAAACACAAGCTGGAATCAAGATTTCTGGGAGAAATGTCAACCTGAGATATGCAAATGATACCACTCTAATGGCAGAAAGCGAAGAGGAACTAAAGAGCCTCTTAATGAGGGTGAAAGAATAGAGTGAAAAGCTGGCTTGAAACTCAACATTCAAATAACTATGATCATGGTATCCAGTCCCATCTCTTCATGGCAAATAGAAGAGGGAAAATTGGAAGCAGTGACAGATTTTTTTCCACTGGAATCCAAAATCACTCTGAATCATGACTCCAACAATGAAATTAAAAGACGCTTGCTCCTTGGAGGGAAAGCTATGACAAATCTAGACAGCATTTTAAAAAACAGAGGCATCACTTTACCGACAAAAGTCCCTATAGTCTAAGCTACGGTTTTTCCAGTCGTCGTGTACAGTGTGAGAGCTGATCCACAAAGAAGGCTGAGCTCCAAAGAATTGATGCTTTCAAACTGTGATGCTGGAGAAGACTCTTGAGAGTTTTTTGAAGAGCAAGGAGACCAAACCAGTCCATCCTAAAGGAATCAACCCTGAATATTCATTGGAAGGACTGATGCTCAAGCTGAAGCTCCAATATTTTGGCCATCTGATGTGATGAGCCGACTCATTGGAAAAGATTCTGATTCTGGGAAAGATTGAAGGCAAAAGGATGAAGCAGAGGATGAGATGGGTAGATAGCATCTTCGACTCAATGGACATGAGTTTGAGCAAACTCCGGGAAACAGTGGAGGACAAAGAAGCCTAGTGTCCTGCAGCCCATGGGGTCACAGAGAGTCAGACATGACTTAGCAACTGAACAACAACCAATAGCTGATTGACAACGTTGTGTTAGTGTCAGGTAGAAAGCAAAGTGATCCAGTTATACATGTATCTACTCTTTTTCAGACTGATTTCCCATATAGGTTATCACAGAATACTGAGCGGACCTCCCTGTGCACAGAGGTCTTTGTGGTTATCTGCTTGGCCTTTTCTTACCCTCTCTCTTCACATGGCTAACTCTCTCCTGGCTGTCCTCCAGTGTCTGTTCATGTGTCACTTTCATAAAAGGCTTTCCTTGACTCCTCAAGCCTCATTATTTTTTCACAGTTCCCTGAACTTTTTCTGTCACAGTATTTACCATAAATCACTCTTGAAGCTGTGATTACAAATATCTGTAGCTATTAGTTTACTCACAGTCAGTCTGTCCCCCTGGGTGGTTAGTGTCATGAAGTTAGAGTCACTCTTTTATACCGAGTCCCCAGCATCATACCTGACACTAGCCTAGCAAATACTCCATAAATACTTGCTGAGGGGATGAATGAATTCCCAGACTTCTAACCTGAAACCCTGGAGAAATGACACATACTATCTGAGCCAGTATTCACATGTTGAAGAAATAGCAATATTTGTAGAATCAAATAATTAAAGGCTTAGGGAATAAGAGTGAGTGAGTCAGGGAAGGTCAGTGGTCAGGTGCCATTTCCAGGGCACAAGAGCGGTCAGCTCCTTCCTTTGTCTCCTGGGATTGTGCCCCAAACTGGCAGGCGAACCGCCTGCCACCATGATACTTCCACTGAAAGAAGAAAGATGGCTTTTAGATACTGATCTTCCTAAATCCAAGAAGGCCAAAAACTAGTCCAGGCAGGATGGAGTGACCTTAGGCGCTTCAGGCCTGTAGGTGAGCAACTCTCCCCCTTGGCAATGACCAAGACTCCACGTTAAAGCCTCTCCTGGTTCAGGCTGTCAAGCTCAGGGCACCAGCTCGTGGGTCTCCACAGCCTGTGGGCTCCCAGGCTTTGACCAGCACTTTGACCTGAAAGTCCGTTCCCTCTCACTAGAGAGCCTGTGTCCCCTCTTAGGAAGCCTCACCCCGCTCTGACCAGGGAGACTGGGGCTAGTCTTACTCCCAATATCCAATTACAAAAGGACTTCTTTCTTCCACAGCTGGCCTATTTTTCATAATAGAGAAAACCTGCTCAGCAAATATGTGGGCAAAATATGCTCTTTGCAGAAGCAAAGGAGGAAAGAAAAAGCTAGTTTAGATTTTCCTAGAATATTTCATGTCTTATAAAATGTTTGCTGAAATCAGCATGTCACATCCCAGATGCAAATGTTTTTGGAGAACAGTTTTTACAAATTTGTAGCGTCATAGTCCAGTCTTTCAAATTGACATTTTTTTCATAACTGTCCTCTGCATGCTTGCATGCTTAGTCGCTCAGTCATGCCTGACTCTTAGTGACCTGTGGTCTGTAGCCCACCAGGCTCCTCTGTACATGGGATTGTTCAGGAAAGAATACTGGAGTGGGTTGCCATTTTCCTCCTCCAGGGGATCTTTCCAATGTAGGAATCAAACCCATGTCTCCTGTGTCTCCTGCATTGCAGATGGATTCTATATCCACTGAGCCATTGGGTAAGCCTCAACTGTCCTCTGATCATTGTTCAAAGGGAACTGAGTCATTTCCCCAGTATATTAACGTGGCTTCAATAATGTGGAGAAGGGGAATGGCAGAATAGATCTACAGAAATAACATGCTGAGAAAGTTGACACAGTGCCAGTCAGTGAATATTGGTGTTTTGAAGTAACAACTACTTAAAGGGATGAAGAGATACCACTAGCCCCACTGTCAGGCACCATCTAAATATCGCACTCTCTCTCAGTTGGCTGTCAAATGAGAGTGGAAGGCTCACAAAGCTGAACCTAAAATTCTTAGCTAAGGACAATTAGGTAAGTTAATACGTGTGATTTATCTCTCTCCATGGAGAGCAAAATGAATTTGAAAATCTCTTTGTAACCCAGAGAGTTGGCTCAGGTTCAAACTGCTCCCACCATCTGTTCCCAGTATTAATTTGCCGAGTGACCTGCTGCTGTGTGTTCCCAGCCAGCTCTGCAGTCACAAGTCAAAGTCATGTGCATCTACATTTGGACACATTTGGTCAAAGCCTGTGACATACATGTTATATGATTTGGTTATGCCACTCAACAAGATTCTATATAATCCAAGATTTTATGTATATTCCTCACATGAAAGGTATGGTCTCATTCTGACCATTGGCATCTGTAATAGATTCAATTCTTTTTTTGGTTAAATTCAAAATTCCCAAGCAAAGTTGAGTGGCATGCTATGTTCACTAGTGTTACTGCACCTCTGGTCTTTTCTTTAAACTCACTGTTCTCTAAGGATTTCAGAAATGATCTCATCACACTCACTAGCTAGGGCTACAAATACATCCAGAGAGAGCGTTTTTTTGTTTGTTTGTTTTTTAAAGCTTAAATAGAGGTTTCCCTTGCTAGAGTAAATCCTTTGAGTTATACAGAAATCTGTTGCCAGAGGTTTCTAGGCCATGTCAAGAGAAAAACCCCAAGATTCTTTAAATTACCACTTGAAAATTTTAGGATCCTAAATTATATATATATATATATATATATATGTTTTGAGTCCTCCCCATCAAATTCATATATTGAGCCCTAACCCCAATATGGTGGTAATAGGAGGTGGGGCTTTTGGAAAGTGATTAGGTATAGCTGAGGTCATGAGGGTGGAACCCCCAGGATTGTATTTGTGACCTTGTATGAGGAAAAAGGGACATCAGTGAAGAAACACCATGTGAAGATACTGTGCAACCAGTCAAGAAGAGAGCCTTCCCCAAGAACCAAATCAGACAGGACCTTGATCTTAGACTTTCCAGCCTCTGAAACTGTTGAGAAATAAATATCCGCTGTTCAAGCCAAATAAAAAAATATATATAGTTGATTTATAATGCTGTGTTAATTTCTGCTATACAGCAGTGATTCGGTTATACATATACAGACATTCCTTGCCATATTCTTTTCTGTTATGGTTTATCACAGGATATTGAACGGTTCCTTAATGTGACGCTGTAGGACTTTGCTGTTTATCTGTTCTGTATATAACAACATCTGCTGAACCCGCCTCCCACTCTCCCTCCCCCACCGCTTGGCAACCACCAGTCTGCTCTCTCTGTCTGCGAGTCTGTTTGGTAGATAAGTTCATTTGTTTCATACTTTAGATGCCACATCTAAACCACATTTTAAGACATAATTTTGGTAGCCCTGTGAAACACTTTCTCACACAGATCACATAGAGAGAATTTCTGTTTTGTCTGCAGCAGGAGCAAATGTGAATTTATGCCATTTCAGTCATTTTTGCTATTTATCATTGATTTCCTCGACATTTATCTGGTGCTCAAAATATACCAGAAATAATTTTGCCCTGAATAAGTCTCAATTATAACTTTGTCATTTATTTCACAAAACTTTTTCTCTTCCTTCAAAGTTATTCACTGATGGGGAATTATTAAGCATTTTTCAAATTCCTAACACTAGGTGTGGTATGAAACAGAGCCTTGAAATTTGACAAGCCCTAAAACTCATTACAATACATTCAGGGCAGAGAAGACTTCCACCCTCAACCAGCATCACCTCTGGATGTAAGGCTAGTTTCCCAGCAAAGTGGGAGAGATTGTGGATACCCTGGCTCCATGCGATCAAGGAATTATGTCCAGAGATGTCAGCCAGACAGGCAGGAGCACGTGAGGACAGCAGTGGCCGAAGCTAGCAGGGGAGGGGATTGCAGGAGTGCTCCCTTGGTAGGCGTCTGCCCAGCGTAACAGAGCAGCACCCTGGGGGGGCTTCCCAGAGCAGAACATCCCCCCCACACACACACCCCACCTCTTGTGTGTAGAAAAACGTTTGCCTCCAAATTCCAAAGAATGAATTTAATCAGAAAAGTGAGAAAATGCAGAAAGGAAAACAAATAAGACAAAATAATAATAGTTTAGCCATTAAACAAAATCAAGGACCTTTCATTTCTCCTCAGGGCTTCCCAGGCAGCACAGTGGTGAAGAATCTGCCTGCCAATTCAGGAGGCAAGAGATGCGGGTTTGATCCTTGGGTTGGGAAGATCCCCTGGAATAGGAAATGGAAACCCACTCCAGTATTCTTGCTGGAAAATCCCATGGACAGAGGAGCCTGGGGGGCTACAGTCCATGGGGTCACAAAGAGTGGGACACAATTGAGCAATAGCACCCATGCACTGCACGCAACGGCTGTAGATAATATTCTGAGCCGTATGCTTGAGCTGTTTTGCAGATACTGAAACCCCATCAAGTGGGAGATGTTAACAGCATGCTGCTCACAAGCACATAGACCCTCAGGCTGGTTGGAACCGAAAGGTTGATGCTGTTGACACCCAATTACCACGCCACCAACCAATCAGAAGAATGTCCACGAGTTGACCACACACCCAAACCCTCCTCCTCACCTCCTCATCTTTAAAAACCTTTCCCTGAAAGCCTCCAGGGAGTTCGGGCCTTTTGAATACTCAAGCTGCCAGAACTTCTTGCCTGGGACCTGCAGTAAACACTTTCTTTCACCAAGATCTGCTGTCCATGGACTGGCTTCACGCATATGAGTGAGCAGACCCCCGCCGGGCGGTGACCCCAGCACTCTCGCGGTGGTGAGCGCCCCCCAGCCTCTCCTCCCCATCCTCCCAGCACAGGCTCGATCCACAGAACAGGCTGAGTAGACGAACACCACCGCATCAGGCTTCACTGCGCTCCTGGTCTCTGAGCTGCTGCAACCCTGCCCTGCCTTCAGCTCCTGCCCTATTGCCAGAACAAGCATCACTTAGGTGGGCAAGTTGTTGGTAGGATCTGAGCCAGAAGAGGAAGGAGTGGCTGCTTTTTCCTCCCTGGTGAAGCATGTCTCAGCTGTATCTAATGAGCATCCCAGGACACCCAGGCACAGCGAAGGTAGAATGGTATTATCTCAAGTTTCACAGACATTTTTTCTTTTGGCCTCTGGAGGAAAGAAAATCTATGATTTCCTACTGTTTGTCACTTGAAGAAGTAAGTTATACAGGAATAGAAGGAATAGATGCCTTCGGAATAGAGACCAAGAAAACTTAGGCTGAAATACACCTCTAGGCCCAAGACGGAGCAGCTCCTGCCAAAGGCCAGGTCAGCAAATCAAAACTTCAATAACTTTCTCTGTCCCATGGACAGAGGAGCTGGCAGGCTACAATCCGTACGGTCACAAAGAGTCGGACAAGACTGAGTGACTAACACTATATGCTATAAGGATAAATAGACTTACAAGTTGTTTGAGCCCTCGGAGCTCTGAGGTCCCAGCAGCTGTGCTAACCCAGGAACCTGGGCCACAGTCTCTCAGAGGAGAATCCAGGCAATAATGTGCAAAACTGAAACCATGGAGAGCAGGATGGAGAGAGTGAAAACGGAGCTTTCTTGTGATTTCTGGAGCTTACTTGGCTAACTGGTTACCAGGCCCAGGCAAAGTGAGCTTACAGGTGCGCTTTCAGAGAGGACCGATACAGCAGTCTGTAACAGGAGGTCAGCAGACTGGGCCTCGTGTGTGAGACTCGGGCTGTGCTCTCAGAAGGACTCACACGGTCTTGAAATCATTAATAATTTCCCCTTGAGCTTGTGCTTTGTAAGTGAGGTGTGAGGGCGCCCCGCACAGGTACTGAGCGCAGACAGGCAGGGTGCCTGCGTGCACAGGCGGGCTCAGGCCAGGAGCAAGGCCTGCGCAGGAAGCCAAGCCACCCAGCGCCGGATGACCTGGCGGGCACCTGCGTGCCTCGGGGCAGGCAGCTGAGGGTGTGTGGGGTCCCAAGGTGATTGGAGACTGGCCCGGCAAAGGCTGGAGCGGCAGGGAGCGAGGAGGGCCTCCACTAGGGACATGCTGGGAGGACCACTGCCCGTCCATCCTCAGTGGGTCCCGGGCGCTGCATCTGAACAGACATCTTATCAGCTCAGTGAGGCAGGAAACGCCCGAGCTCAGGCTGTAAACTCAGTAAATTTTGTCTTGGTAAACTTTTATTTTGTAGTGTATTACAAAATAAAGGAAATTATTATGCAATAAAAATATAGACTTAATAGACACTGCATTAAGCATTTTTAAGGGAGTTATTTCAATTCTTCAAGGAGTTTGGAATCTTTGGTTTTGAAAACTGCTGCAGGCTTACAAATAGAAATTAAGTGCAAAGATTGTTCTATTCAGTGGTAAAGAATGCTATTGGATTCACCAGAAAGTTTGCTTGGGTTTTTCTGTAAGACATTATGGAAAAACCAGAATGAAGTTTTTGGCCAACCCAATGGCTTTGAATGAATGAATTATTAAGAAGGAAGATAACTTTAAAATTGCTTTTTTCCTTGAAATTGAAGATACAACAATGCATGTATAAATGGGTCTACTGAATTTTATGAAAATCATGAAGCCATTTTAGGTTCTTATAAGACCTCCACAGTTAAAGGAAATGTCAGAAGAAACATCAAAATGCCATCGTATGGAATACCATGTAGCCGTGAAAATGAATGAAATAATGCCATCTGCAGCAACATGGACCTAGAGATTATCACACTAAGTCAAATAAGTCAGAAAGAGAAAGACAGATGTCATGTGATATCATTTATTGGTGGAAACTAAAATATGACACAGATGAACATATCTCCAAAATAGAAACACACTCACAGACATAGAGAACAGACCTGTGGTTGCCGAGAGGGAGGGAGGGGGGCTGGACTCGGAGTTTGGGATGAGCAGATGCAAACTGTCACATGTAGGACAGATAGACAAGGTCCTGCTGCACAGCACAGGGAACCATATTCAATACCCTGTGATAAACCATAATGAAAAGAATATGAAAAAGAATATATATATGTATATCTGAGTCACTTTACTGTACAACAGAAACACAACATTTTAAATCAACTATATTTTAATAAAAAAAATTTAATGTCATTATATACACTTTCACTGAAAATTAAATTTCCACTCGGGCTTACACGAAACATATTGGTATGAAGAATTAAATCTTTCTAGAAAAATTGTTCCACAAGAAGCATGAGATTTACATGTGTCACAATTTATATTTCAAAATAATTAATCAGAAACATATCACAACCTTGTCACAGCTTGTAAAATACTCATAAGAGCTTCAGTAACAGCTGCATCAGCAGACCTCAAAAATTTTAACTATAAAACAATCATGTGTGGTCTTGTATTTGCCAAGTGTGACTCATACTACTTTCTGTTATATCAGTTGAAAACGAAGTTGCTAAAAGTGTAAATTTGATGACCTAATAAATTAATTTGCAGAAATCCAATACAGAAGTCTTATGATCATTCAAGATATTATATTATCATGTTATTATTTATTGTAGTAATGAAAATTATGACATCAAAGACATTAATTTTCAGTTTGAAAGTTATGTTGTTACTTAGGTGTCACTATTTCCCAGCTCATCTTTAGTAATAAAGACATTAAGAAAAAGCATTACATTTTAGCTCCTTTAGTGACACTTTACCCCTACTTTTTGAACAAGGGGCTCCACAGTCTTACTTTGCACTGGTCCCTTCCGATCATATAGCCAGCCTGAAGATAGGACTAAACCAAAGAACTGGCTGTCTAACAATTTGCTTTTCTATATCACCCCAGAACTATGGGAGTAAATTTTTTTCTTTTGAAAAGAGGTGGAACAGGAAAGCTTTCACAGTGTCTGTAAAGTTACATCATAAGAACCTGCTCTGATTATTCATGAATTATTCCTAGTGACCTTATTCATATGTACGGTTAAAAAAGAAAACAAACTAATATTCAAAATATGGAAGAATAATTCACTGAGATAATTATGCTTAGGTTTCATCAGCCATTGTCACATTTAACTATTTTTATCCAAGAGTTTACTGAATGTCACCATGTCAAAGGCATGTGAAGTACAAAGAAAGATTTCTTGTTTTGCTTTTGTTTATTTCAGGGGTATTTTGTTTGCCACACGGTGCAGCATGCAGTATCTTAGTTCCCCAGTCAGGGATCAAACCTGTGTCCCCCTGTGTTGGAAACCAGACTCCTAACCATTGGACAAACAGGTAAGTCCCCAAAGTATAAAAAGTATTTAAAAGGATGTGGAGTTCAGGCTTTAGGATATGGCTTTGAGGCAGGAGACAGATGGACTCCAAGTTCAGTTCAGTTCAGTTCAGTCACTCAGTCATGTCCAACTCTTTGCGACCCCATGAATCGCAGCACGCCAGGCCTCCCTGTCCATCACCAACTCCCGAAGTTCACTCAGACTCATGTCCATCGAGTCAGTGATGCCATCCAGCCATCTCATCCTCTGTCGTCCCCCTTCTCCTCCTGCCCCAATCCCTCCCAGCATCAGAGTCTTTTCCAATGAGTCAACTCTTCGCATGAGGTGGCCAAAGTACTGGAATTTCAGCTTTAGCATCAGTCCTTCCAAAGAAATCCCAGGGCTGATCTCCTTCAGAATGGACTGGTTGGATCTCCTTGCAGTCCAAGGGACTCTCAAGAGTCTTCTCCAACACCACAGTTCAAAAGCATCAATTCTTCGGTGCACAACTTTCTTCACAGTCCAACTCTCACATCCATACATGACCACTGGAAAAACCATAGCCTTGACTAGACGGACCTTTGTTGGCAAAGTAATGTCTCTGCTTTTGAACATGCTATCTAGGTTGGTCATAACCTTCCTTCCAAGGAGTGTCTTCTAATTTCATGGCTGCAGTCACCATCTGCAGTGACCTTGGAGCACAAAAAAATAAAGTCTGACACAGTTTCCACTGTTTCCCCATCTCTTTCCCACGAAGTGATGGGACCAGATGCCATGATCTTCGTTTTCTGAATGTTGAGCTTTAAGCCAACTTTTTCACTCTCCTCTTTCACTTTCATCAAGAGGCTTTTGAGTTCCTCTTCACTTTCTGCCATAAGGGTGGTGTCATCTGCATATCTGAAGTTACTGATATTTCTCCTGGCAATCTTGATTCCAGCTTGTGCTTCTTCCAGCCCAGTGTTTCTCATGATGTACTCTGCATATAAGTTAAATAAGCAGGGTGACAATATACAGCCTTGATGTACTCCTTTTCCTATTTGGAACCAGTCTATTGTTCTATGTCCCGTTCTAACTGTTGCTTCCTGACCTGAATATAGGTTTCTCAAGAGGCAGGTCAGGTGCTCTGGTATTCCCATCTCTTGAAGAATTTTCCACAGTTTATTGTGATCCACACAGTCAAAGGCTTTGGCATAGTCAATAAAGCAGAAATAGATGTTTTTCTGGAACTCTCTTGCTTTTTTGATGATCCAGCTGATTTTGGCAATTTGATCTCTGATTTCTCTGCCTTTTCTAAAACCAGCTTGAACATCTGGAAATTCACAATTCATATACTGCTGAAGCCTGGCTTGGAGAATTTTGAGCATTACTTTACTAGCATGTGAGATGACTATAACCGTGCAGTAGTTTGAGCATTCTTTGGCATTGCCTTTCTTTGGGATTGGAATGAAAACTGACCTTTTCCAGTCCTGTGGCCACTGCTGAGTTTTCCAAATTTGCTGGCATATTGAGTGCAACACTTTCACAGCATCATCTTTCAGGATTTGAAAGAGCTCAACTGGAATGCCATCACCTCCACTAGCTTTGTTCGTAGTGATGCTTTCTAAGGCCCACTTGACTTCGCATTCCAGGATGTCTGGTTCTAGTTAAGTGATCATACCATTGTGATTATCTTGGTCATGAAGATCTTTTTTGTACAGTTCTTCTGTGTATTCTTGCCACCTCTTCTTAATATCTTCTGCTTCTGTTAGGTCCATACCATTTCTCTCCTTTATCGAGCCCATCTTTGCATGAAATGTTCCTTTGGTATCTCTGATTTTCTTGAAGAGATCTCTAGTCTTTCCTATTCTGTTGTTTTCCTCTGTTTCTTTGCATTGATCGCCGAGGAGGGCTTTCTTATCTCTCCTTGCTATTCTTTGGAACTCTGCATTCAGATGCTTATATCTTTCCTTTTCTCCTTTGCTTTTTGCTTCTCTTCTTTTCACGGCTATTTGTAAGGCCTCCCCAGACAGCCATTTTGCTTTTTTGCATTTCTTTTCCATGGGGATGGTCTTGATCCCTGTCTCCTGTACAATGTCACGAACCTCCGTCCATAGTTCATCAGGCACTCTATCTATCAGATCTAGTCCCTTAAATCTATTTCTCACTTCCACTGAATAATCATAAGGGATTTGATTTAGGTCATACCTGAATGGTCTAGTGGTTTTCCCTACTTTCTTCAATTTCAGTCTGAATTTGGCAATAAGTAGTTTATGATCTGAGCCACAGTCAGCTTCTGGTCTTGTTTTTGTTGACTGTATAGAGCTTCTCCATCTTTGGCTGCAAAGAATATAATCAATCTGATTTTGATGTTGACCATCTGGTGATGTCCATGTGTAGAGTCTTCTCTTGTGTTGTTGGAAGAGGGTGTTTGCTATGACCAGTGCATTCTCTTGGCAAAACTCTATTAGCCTTTGCCCTACTTCATTCCATATTCCAAGGTCAAATTTGCCTGTTACTCCAGGTGTTTCTTGACTTCCTACTTTTGCATTCCAGTCCCCTATAATGAAAAGGACATCTTTTTGGGGTGTTAGTTCTAAAAGGTCTTGTAGGTCTTCATAGAACCGTTCAACTTCAGCTTCTTCAGTGTTACTGGTTGGGGCATAGACTTGGATTACTGTGATGTTGAATGGTTTGCCTTGGAAACTACAACTAGCCTGCTGTTTGCATTTCCTAAGACGCGCGGGCTGCAGGTAAGGCGTCTGCACTCTGCCTCCTGATCTCCAGTGTGGAAGTAACAACGGAAACGGTAAATAGCCAGGCTTTGTCACCTGTGGACACTTCAAGGTAACAGTCATGACGAGAAGAGAGGAGTTGCACCTTGTTTGAATAAACGATTAAGGGATCTCTACTTCCTCCCTTCCTTGGGGCAGGGAGACACTACACGCTCCTTGGGGATCAAAAGCCAGAGGACAATGCCAGGCCATAATGAGTTTTGCTTCTTTCCTCCCGGGGGCCTTTGTGTTGAAATCCGTCTTGGCTGAGGATACTCAGAAACAGCATAGGGCTTTGTTCCATGTGGCTGTTCACAAAAACAAAGAGGGAGGTGCCATGTTATACAAGGATCCATTTCCTTTGCAAAGAATCTCTCTCTCTCTTTTAAAGTCATGAAGAGCTAGTGGTGAGACACAATAATCTGTGACACTATCTGTGCGTCTAGGCTGTGCGCACCCAGGGGAGGGTCCAGAGACAAATCAGCCAGGGGGGCAAAGCAAGATGATTGGCCAGAGAGAAGACAAAGACCCAGAAAACTGCCCCCTATAACAGATTTAAACTTCCCAAAGGCACGACTCTCGGGACTCTCGCAGAGTTCGCCCGTGCATCTTTCTCCATGTACTCTGCTTTCCCAATAAATGTTTTACTTTTCTCTTTACCTTCCACCTTCTGGTCAGAATTCTTTCTTGTCAACGTAGTCAAGGTCTGGAGGACTTAGGCCCTAGCCACTGAACTCTGTCATAGATGGTTAGGACTCCTGGTCAGGGAACTAACATCCTGCTTCACACTCTTTGAGACCCTATGGACCGCAGCACGCCAGGCTTCCCTGTCCTTCACTATCTCCTGAAGTTTGCTCAGATTTATGTCCATTGAGTTGGTGATGCTATTTAGCCATCTCATCAACTGTCCTCTTCTCCTCCTGCCTTCAGTCTTTCCCAGCATCAGGGTCTTTTCTAGGGAGTCAGCTCTTCACATCAGGTGGCCAAAGTATTGGAGCTTCAGCTTCAGCATCAGTCCTTCCAATGAACATTCAGGACTGATTACCTTTAGTTTGGTTTCTTTTGGTTTGATCTCCTTGCTCCAAAGGACTCTCAAGAGTCTTCTCCAGCCCTACAGTTCGAAGGCATCAGTTCTTCAGTGCTCAGCCTTCTTTATGGTCCAACTTTCACATCCATACATGACTACTAGAAAAACGGTAGCTTTGACCATATGGACCTTTGTCGACAAAATGATGCCTTTGGTTTTTAATATGCTGTCTAGATTTGTCATAGCTTACCTTCCAAGGAGCAAGCATCTTTTCATTTCATGGGTGCAGTCACCATCTTCAGGGATTTTAAAGCCCAAGAAAATAAAGTCTCTCACTGTTTCCACTTTCCCCCATCTATGTGGCATGAAGTGATGGGACCAGATGCCATGATCTTAGGTTTTTTTAAAGTTGAGTTTTTAAGCCAGCTTTTTCACTCTCCTTTGAGTCCTCTTAGACAAATACTTCAGTGGTTTTTGTGTATTAAAGGAAAAAGAAAAAAAAGACAAAGTACTTCCTTACCTTTTCACACTAAACAAGAAGAAAAATCTATTTAAACGGTGTCATTTCCCCTCAAACTCCTGCCATGATGTTCAGAGATCATCCCTCAGTATCACCCTCCTCCCTAGAAAAGTGCACTCTTAATTGAATGTTTTGTATCATTGGTGAATAGAGTTCAGCTTTGTGTTGCAAGATAAAGGGGGAAATGTCACACAAAGCAACATCATTCCCCAGGTTACTGAGAAGAGCTCCCGTTGATCCCAGTGTGTCCCCGATGCCCTGTGGATGAGGCCTCGGGCTGTCAGCGTCTGCAGGTGCCTGCGAGGCAGGACACTGCTGCGGGGCCTCTGCTGCTCCCTGAGTGAAGGTCCTACTGAGGTACTGACCCTAGTCAAGAGAGTAATCAGGGGTCAGTTCTCTTTTCACCAACATTTCCTCCTCATGAAGCCTTCTTCAAGTGACTTCAGGCTCTTGAGATGTGAGTCCAGGACGGTGGTTTCCTTTACGTGTTCTTTCTCTTGTCCCCAAGAACAGGACCCATTCTCCACTTCTCTATCCAGACACGTTCCTGAGCTCACCTGGCCCAGTTCCGTGACTTTAGCCTCCTCACCGTGATGACTCATGTTTCCCACTCTCCATCTGTCCCCTGAACTCCAGACCCACATACCCAGCTGTTTATTCAGTGACTATTCAGGGCTTCCCTGGTGGCTCAGATGGTAAAGAATCCACCCACAATGCAGGAGACCTGGGTTCGATCCCTGGGTAGAGAAGATCCCCTGGAGGAGGGCATGGCAACCCACTCCAGTATTCTTGCCTGGAGAATCCCACGGACAGGGGAGCCTGGTGGGCTGCAGTCCATGGGGTTGCAAAGAGTCAGACACAACTGAGCAACTAAGCACACGGCACATGCAATGACTCAACTTGAATTTCCAATAGAAACCTCCAGCCTAACACATGCACATACATGTTCTGCCGGTTCTCCTCTGTGTGGTGGGAGCCCCTGCCCTTTACAAGGTAGAGCCCCTTCCACTACAGAAGCTGAAAGTGCTGGGTTCCACTTTCCCAGCCTCTCACTGCTGGAACGCGAGCATGTGAACGAGGCTCTGCCAACCACATCCACCTGCGCTAGACTCTGAAGCCACAGCTATGCACATGGAGAGACCGTGTCCACACGGGGTCCTTTCCAGGGACACACTGTGGCAGCAGTGGCCACAGCTGGTCAGGACGCTAACGTGAGCAACAGCAGCAGTGCTGAAGCTGCATTCGGTTCTGGGTCCTGATGAGATCAGCCGTGGGGATTGCAGTGTCTGCCTGGAAGGGAGAGTGTATCTTCACAACACCCATTTCTGAACACGATTTAGGGATTGGTTTCTGGCTTTGTAGACTTGAGGCCTTGCTTCCTCATCCTCCCAGAGATTCTCAGAACTACTTAATGTTCATTTAATGAATTATTTTTCTTAAAGTATCTGTTGCTTGCAGCTAGGAGTCCTGACTTCTAAAATATCTAAACTCAAGACAATCCTCAAGGTAACAACTTCTTTTCCATTAATATTGCTAAGAAATTTAAAACAGTTACAAGAAACAAGTCCAGTTAACCAGTTGTAACTAACGCAGCAGACATAGTGCTAGGAATCCTAAAACATAAGGAAGTCCAGGCTCTTGTTATAAATTAGCATGCTTATGATAGATTTTAAACAATGACTTCATTACAGGCTTCTTTTTCTTATATTTTTTAAACTTTATTTTTAATTGGAGGATAATTGCTTTACAATATTGTGTTGGTTTCTGCAGTACAAGAGCATAAATCAGCCCTAAGTATACATATATTCTTTCCCTCTTGAACCTCCCTCCCACCCGCTTCCCATCCCATCCATCTAGGTCGTCACAGAGTACAGAGCTGAGCTCCCTGTGTGCAAGCTTCTATTAAAGAAAAAACTCCTATGTTATACTGAAATTACGATATGATGTGATGACATGTTATATTCAAGCAGTTATTCATGAACACTGCTATAGCCGAGAGCAAGTAACCCTGTACAGCTGCTGTACCTCAATGCATGAGGACGGAATTCTGGCTGGTCGTCTGGGTGAATTTAATTTACCTTCCAGTAAGTTCCTCAACAGAGATGCTAAGGAGTAGGTCAGAGTGGTCTCGGCCAGGTCGTATTTGCGGAAAGCTTATTCCACAATTGCTTTTCTGTTTTCACAAACTTACTTCTCAGTATTTACAAGATCTGGGCTGAATACGATTTTGGATTTTTACCAACTTGTTTCTCACACTAAAGCTGACTCATGGTGTCCTCAGGGTGAGAGCTCTTTGCAGGGCTCCAGGAGACCTCTGGCTGCAAGATTCCCATAAGACGTGTGAGATGTGAGGTCCAGTTCTGGTTTGTCATCCCTGCCTGCAGCCTCTCCTGACGGTAACTGGCAGCTGCAGCCCACTCACCGATGAGCCACCCTCCGGTGGCGGGCTGGGGGTGGGGTGGGGGCAGGGTACCCTCGAGATGGCGGCAGCCCAGCCCCCTTCAGCATTGTTCACCGCATCTGCTGGAAAACGATGAATCCTTTCAACACCAAAGCACAGGTGCGCAGGTTGCATCTGCCCTTCCTTCTCTCCTCCCCAAAAGGCACCCTCCACTGCCCTCTCCTCATTCAGCCGGCACAGGGCACACAGCAGTACCGCCCTCCCTGTGGGTACCCTCCACCTTTCTGAACCGTTTTGTGAGCACTCCCACAGCCTGGTTTAGAGCGGGGGACGCAGGGTCTCCCCCATCACGGAATAGTTCCCCTCTCACCGTGAAGCTCGCTCTCACCAGTGCTCGGTGCTCGTCTTGACTCCACAGCCGCTCAGTCCCCTCCTCCTCCCCAGCCTTCTGCTCAGATGGGCTGGAGGGAAGTGAGGTAAGGCGTTGTCTTTGAGCCAATGCCTAGGAAGCCCAGAGGGCCCATATATCACAATATATCATAATTGTGATACATTTCATATATGATATGAAACATAATTTCATAATTCATTTATGAAGACTGTGGAAGTTTCTTCAGGGGGTGGGGTCCTTGGCATCTTTCATCATAGTCAGTGATCCTGGAGAAACTTGCATCGTCCCATTCATCACCCCTGTGATGTTCTTTCACTGAAGTGCCCCAACCACAAGTTGACTATGCTTGAGGGCAAACATGCTTTTTGGCAACAAAATCCAAAGTCATCATGGGACAATTTTAGTGGTAGAATCTATGTGTTTGCTTCCATTGCAGTGACTTCTGTTGAGGTAAAATGACCTTTATAATTAGAATGTATTCTTTAAAAAAAAAAATTTTAGTTTTAGTTGTGGTGCGCAGGATCTTCAGTCAATGTTGGGGTGTGCAGATCTTTCAGCTGTGGCATGCAAACTCCTAATTACAGTATGTGGGATCTTGTTCCCCAGCCAGGGATGGAACCTGGGCCCTCTGCGTTGAAAGCGCAGAGTCTTAGCCACTGGACAACCAGGGATTATGTATAGTATGTATTGAATAGTATGTATTCTTATTGATTCATTCGATAACCATTTGTGGAAAATCTACCCTAACCAGGCACACTGCCAAACACTGGGTTACAATGCTGAGCCAAAAATAGATGAGGTGCTTCTCTTTAGGGAACTTACAGTCTAGGGGGTGAGAATAATGAAATAAAAGAATCACACAAATATGTGTAAAATTCAAACTTAATAAACTTGTGGAAGAAAAGACTATAACTAAGAGGACTGGGGAAGCAGGAAAGTGTTCTCAGGTGATCGAGGTAGCAGTGTTTCCACATTATATTAACTGAATTCCAGTGATACAGGAAGAAATAGATTGTGGGCCTAAAGCTGAGTCAAGGCCTCATTCTGCCAACATCATTTGCCTTTTTCACCACCTGCATTTTAAGAAGCTATGTAATATTGATATTCAGGAAATGTGAAAATGTGAAATTATGAATTGTAGATTGCAGATGAGAGTGGGCTGACATTAGGAACCTTCTAAGATTCAGTTTTTTTTCACAGGTGACCTGCCTTAGTATGTGGTATTGACATTTGATACCAGGTTGGTGAACAAGTAATACTATATTGATTGAGGATGTTAATGAAATTCCCCAAGCCATTTAAAACAAAATTTCTAGAAAGCTCTTCTTTTCCATGCAAATTCGCTCAGTGACTGAGTGAAGTCGCTCAGTCGTGTCCAACTCTTTGCGACCCCGTGGACTGTAGCCCACCAGGCTCCTCTGTCCATGGGATTCTCCAGGCAAGAATACTGGAGTGGGTTGCCATTTCCTTCTCCAGGGGAAGCTTCCCGACCCAGGGATCAAACCAAGGTCTCCCACATTGCAGGCAGACGCTTTAACCTCTGAGCCACCAGGGAAGCAATAATGAAATTCCCCAAGCCATTTAAAACAAAATTTCTAGAAAGCTCTTCTTTTCCATGCAATGAATATTCCATGCAATGAATATTAGGAATGAATATTCCTAAAACACAAAATTCAAACTATGAGATGACATGTGATTATTCCATATACAAATCCAGGTCAGATCACATCATCACTTAATTATAATGTAAGAAGCCTGGACTTTTCAGGGCTCTAAACAAAGTCTGGGTAGCAACTTGGTTAAAAAAAAAAACCAGGCACATGATACGTTACTAATCATCCTCTGAGAAAATACACACCCTAAAATGTTATACAGTAAGAACTTTAAAATTGTTTCTACCATATTAGGAAAAAAGCTTATGCTATGATTAACTGGCATGATTTCCCTTTTGATTTGGTAACCATCATGTTGGTTTGGGAAAACATGAAACAATTTAAGTCAATTGTAAGCTATTTGATTTTCATTCTGTAGGTACAGAACTATAATTTTTCAGTATCAAAATATTATTGTATATTATGATAATTCTCTCAAGGAATATTTGTTGGTAGATCCAAAAAATCAAAGCATATCACTATTCTCTTTTCTTTTCAAATTTTTGTATTTGTTAACCCAGTTATTCTATTGACAGGAAATTACTAATGCTTTTAATAGAGGCTTTTAATGTATTTTGATATGAGGACAGTTTTTAGGTACTCTGATTTAGAGGTATAGAAGAAAGGAATCTTTATTTATTGATCTTATGCGTCAAGCAGTGGACATGAGTTGATCTTATATCATGTGTCAAGCAGCAGATATCAAAAAACGTATTATATTTATTGATCTTATATTATGTGCCAAGCAGCGGACATTATATTGACCAATGCCGTGGACATGGGTTCGATCCCTCCTCCAGGAAGATCTCACATGTCCGGGAGCAACACACCCTTGTGTGCCACAACTACTGAGCCTGGACTCTAGAGCCCACCAGCCGCAACTACTGAAGCCCACACCCAACAAAGAGGAGCCGCCACTCACCGCAATGAGAGAAAGCCCGCGGAAAAGCGAAAAAGACCCCCTGCAGCCAAAATAAATTAATTAAAAAATTGTAATCATGATAATCTCTGTCGCTTTACAGTTTACAAAGAAAATTTAATGTAATTTTCTTTATGAGTTTACATAATCATAGTTTTAAAAATTAAATAGCTGCACAAGTTTATTGTGAAAAATAACAAATCAAAAAAAGGTTCATATGCTCTCTTCCCAATTCTTGTTCCCAAAGCACTAGTTTTCAACCCTTTTCTGTTTCGTTTAGTATTTATAGTTGTATTTCTATATTTGGTCAATAACTTTTAAACAATTTTTCAGTTTTATATATCAACTTCCTGTTACAAAAGGTGAGAACGTGTTTCTCCTACACCTTTACTGCCCCTCCACCAACACATACTCACTTATATGTCTCCTTCTTCCTCTTAATGTGATGTATTATTGTCTCATCTTTGAATCAATAATCAGTACCTACATTGCTATGATTGTGAAATATTTTTTGTTACTCAGCCATATATGATTATGTTTCCTTTCTTTACCACTTTGTTTTTCTGGTATTTGATCGGTCATTTGCTTAGTTTTCTGCATATCTTGCATGAATTTACCCTGAACGCCTTCTAGAACATGTCTTCTCTCACATCCTTCTCCAGCACACTGCACCCTCCCTCGGTTCTGTCTCCTTGGAGACAGCCCTTCCTGCCTCTCCCTCTTCCGCCAGTCGGGCTGCGCCTGTGCTCCTGTCTCTGACCTGGGCTCTCCCTTCTCGATCACCTGCGCTGGATCTCCATTTCCTGGATCCTGCACGTGCCCCTTTCTTTGCTGACTCTTTCATTTTAATAAAGCATCGTCTCCATTAGCTTCCTGAACAAATGTGTATAGAAGATAATTTTTTCAGACCTTGGAATGTCATCACTACAGATGGTGACTGCAGCCATGAAATTAAAAGACGCTTACTCCTTGGAAGGAAAGTTATGACCAACCTAGATAGCATGTTCAAAAGCAGAGACATTACTTTGCCAACAAAGGTCCGTCTAGTCAAGGCTATGGTTTTTCCTGTGGTCATGTATGGATGTGAGAGTTGGACTGTGAAGGCTGAGCGCCGAAGAATTGATGCTTTTGAACTGTGGTGTTGGAGAAGACTCTTGAGAGTCCATTGGGCTGCAAGGAGATCCAATCAGTCCATTCTGAAGGAGATCAGCCCTGGGATTTCTTTGGAAGGAATGATGCTAAAGCTGAAACTGCAGTACTTTGGCCACCTCATGCGAAGAGTTGACTCATTGGAAAAGACTCTGATGCTGGGAGGGATTGGGGGCAGGAGGAGAAGGGGACGACAGAGGATGAGATGGCTGGATGGCATCACTGACTCGATGGACGTGAGTCTGAGTGAACTCCGGGAGTTGGTGACGGACAGGGAGGCCTGGCGTGCTGTGATTCATGGGGTCGCAAAGAGTTGGACATGACTGAGCGACTGATCTGATCTGATCTAATGTCTAAAAATGTTTCGACTTAAAAACAAATGGGACCTAATCAAACTTACAAGCTTTTGTACAGCAAAGGAAACCATGTGCTCAGTTGTGTCCAACTCTTTGTGACCCCATGGACTGTAGCTCACCAGGCTCCTCTGTCCATGGAATTTTCTAGGCAAGAATACTGGAGCAGTATTTCCTACTTCAGGGGATCTTCCTGACCCAGGGATCGAACCCACATCTCTTGTGTCTCCTGCATTGCAAGCAGATTCTTTACCACCGCACCACCTGGGAAGCCCCATAAGCAAAACGAAAAGAAAATCTATGGACTGGGAGAAAACATTTTCAAATGATGCTACTGACAAGAGCTTAATCTCCAAATTATACAAACAGCTCATATGAGTCCATGACAAAATAACAAACAACCCAATCAAAAAATGGGAAGAAGATCTAAATGGACATTTTTCCAAAGAAGACACACTGATAACCAAAAGGCACAGGAAAAAATGCTCAATGCTACTAATTATTAGAGAAATGCAAATCAAAACTATAAAGAGTTCATACCCATCAGTATGGACATCATAAAAATTCTACAACTAACAAATGTGGAGAGGGTGTGGAGAAAAGGGAACCCTCCTACACTGCTGGTGGGAATATAAATTGGTGCAGCCACTATGAAAAACAGTATGTAGGTTCATCAAAAAAACTAAAAATAGAGACTTCCCTGGTGGTCCAGTGGTTAAGAATCCATCTTGCAATGCAGGGGACACAGGCTCGAACCCTGGTCTAGGAAGATCCCATGTGCTGAGGAGGAGTAGCTGAGCCTGTGCCACAACTACAGAGTCTAGTGCACCGCAAGAAGGATCCTACCGTTCAAAAAGATGCCTGCACCCCTATGTTCATAGCAGCACTATTTACAATAGCCAAGACATAGAAACAACCTAAGTGTCCATCAACAGTTGAATGGATAAAGGTGTGGTACATACACACACACACACACACACACACACACACACACACACACTAGAATACTACTTAGCCCTAAAAAGAATGAATAATGCCATTTGCAGCAACATGGAGAGACCTAGAGAATTTCCAGGAATTCTTTCTTTGTTCTCATAAATTTCTTTTTTTGTACTCATCTGGTCATTTCATGAATGTATTATTTTTTCCTTATATTTCTGTAGATTGAGTTGAGGTTTTTTGTAACTTTTCCTCTCTCTTAGTTTCTGTTTTCTATAAATTCTAGCTTAAATTTTTATTCTGTCTCTGTCACTGGTGTTGCAGACTTTTCTCTGTTTGAAATCCTTGTCTGTTCACTTCATCTAAGGGTGAACACGTTCAAGTCCAAGTTGAAGCTCTTTGTGCATGGGCAGGACATATTAACTGGTGGGCTTCACTACAGAGTGATCATCCGGCTGAGGGGAATTAGGAAAGACCCCCAATTATCAGGATGTTTAGGACTGTCTTTGGGCTTCTTAGAGTTGCAGAGAAAATGTGTCCAATGTTCTGCTTGGAGGCTCTCAGTCTGTTTGCTTCTAACCTTGGAGTGGAATGAATCTATGGTTTCTCTCTTCACTACTAGACTTGCACTTGCTACTCTTGTTTTTGGTGTAGTGGCCTCACTCCAGGGCCTAGTGCTTGCTCTGGTTCACTTGTGTTAGAAAGCAAAGTTTCTGCTAAGGGTTAAGCCGCCATGCGTGGTGGCAGGTAAGGGGTAGGGGAACAGCCAAGGACAACTGGAGTGTCTAACTGCCTCTTATATAAACTCCCCAAATCCTCCTGCTTTACCTTCTTTTTCAGAGATTCCTGGCACTTTAAAATTTAGGTTTTATATTTATCCATATACTGTGAGGCCAACAGCTTAGGAAACAACTGCTATGGAAAAGATAGCCTGTGGGTCGCTTGTCCTGAGAGGAGGAGCAGGCCACATGCCTTCGAACCACATGGGGAAGCTCCAGGGTTGGTCATAAGACAGACGGGAATGGGGGGCTGGGGCCAAGAGCCTTTATTGTGGTTTTCACAGGAGGTGTGGGAGGGGCAGGGCGAGCAGGCTGAGGACTGGGCAGCTTGATTAATTTCAGCTCTGTGGCATTGGGGCTGTCCCTAGCCGCCGGGTACCTAGCCCTGGGATATAGAAGAGGTGGGGGTGATGTGGGCTCAGGATTGGTTGGTTTACAGGTGAAAGGCACATCAAAAGGGATCTTTATCATCTCCAAGAATTGGCTGGTTCTGGGAGGTGCAGTCTCCTCATGAAGTAAGGCCCCAAATGTCAAAACAAGGGAGTAAAAGGTGTGCATAATGTATTTGGCATCGCCAGCTCCTGAGCCTCTGAGAAGGACTGTCTGCAAGACGGCTCCCTTCTGGATTTCGTCCACTGCTTGTTCTCAGTTCTGCTTTCATGGATAAAAGATGATTATGACAGGTGAGGGTTACTCACCCGTCCAGCTACTCTCCAGCTTCCAGAATCTTTTCCTGTTGTACCTCCATCATTCTGTTTGAATGGAAGACATTTATGTCTTTTAAAAAAATCCTTTATGGTCATTTGAGTGGGATTTGGAGAGGCAGCAAAGGTGAGTGCCTGTGTTCAACCCACCACCTTTAACTGGTCATCAAATACTACCTCTTACACAAATGCTTTTTCCTTCTTACTTTGAAGGAATGGGGATATTTAACCACTCCACTCCACCCATTTCTGCCCAGAACAGGATATACACAGGGCCATATAACTTACTTATCTTAAAATACTTGAAGAGCTAACACAGAAGAAAGAGTGAGCTTACCCTGAATACCTCCAGACCATATGTAGGAACAAAGAATAAAAATTTTAAAGAGACTGTCCAGATAAACAAAAGAAAAAATATATTATACACTGAAAATTTAAGGGACTTCTCTGCAGTCTAGTGGTTAAGATCCTGTGTTTCCATCGCAGGGGACACAAGTTCCATCCCTGGTCAGGGAGCTAAGATTCCGTATGCTGCAACAAAGACCTGGTGCAGCCAAATAAATAATTTTTTAAATGCATGTTTTAAATTTTTTTAATCAAAAAAGAATAATAAAATTTAATCTGCTGCCTCATGAAATAAAGAGCTTTGCATCATGGAACGCATGAAAATGCAGTAGGCAGAAATGTCTGACCCTAAAGATTCCTAATCCCATGGGTCTTCCTGTGACTTCTCTTTTGTAGCACTTATAGTTGCTGTTTTCTCTTCAGGCTGTGAGCTGTACACGAGCAAGAGCTGTCTTTATTCATCACCTCTTTCCCAGTTAGATTTAGCATGGGGCCTGATACATCGTAGGTGCGCTAAAGCAAACCAAAATTTACATAGCAGATTAAGAACTAGGACGATATTAAATGTATCATGACACTAGAAGAGGATTCTAGAAGAAATAGAATTAAGTAAAGATATTTAATTCAACGTGGGATGATAAGGGAGGACTTCCTAAGGGCGGTGGTGTTTAAATTAATTCTTGTGCTATGTGCTAAGTCACTTCAGTCGTGTCCGACTCTGTGTGACCCCATAGACAGCAGCCCACCAGGCTCCCCCATCCCTGGGATTCTCCAGGCAAGAACACTGGAGTGGGTTGCCATTTCCTTCTCCAATGCATGAAAGTGAAAAGTGAAAGGGAAGTCGCTCAGTCGGGTCCGACTCTTAGAGACCCCATGGACTGCCCACCAGGCTCCTCCATCCATGGGATTTTCCAGGCAGGAGTACTGGAGTGGGGTGCCATCTTAGAGAGCATAAAAGAGTTAGTAAGGCAAGGAAGGGAGGGAAGAGAATTCTAGGAGAAAAAACATCAGATCAATGTCACAAAGACACCAGATAACATGATGTATTCTGGGAACTTATTCCAAACAGCAGGGTAACATGGAAGACATGGAGGGATTCGGAGAGAGAGGAGACCAGAGCACAAGACCAGGTCAATGTCACGCTAAGAATTTGACAATTATGTGCTGGAAAGAGTTGCTCCAGACTCTGAAGCAGAAAGTCTTACAGTTCAGTTTGGAAAGGTCATCCTGGCAGCGACAGGTAAGGCGCATGAGAGGCGGAGGCTAGAAGTACAGGACCAAGAGAGAAGTGGGAACCGGGACAAAACACTAAAACGAGAACATAATTCAGCCAAGTTCTTTGATACCTGGTAACAAGAATCACCCTTTCTCCAGCTTCCAAGAACATGTTCCCCACTTCTGTCTGGATCTCCCCAGAATGGCCTTCACTGTCACCGTACTCTTAGGTACCTCGTAAGATTATGGCTTTTTCCACAGCCCTCCTGCTTTCTCTCTTGCCCGTTCATGTCAATGTACACTTTTTCCAGCAGGAATTTCATGTTACCAGAATTTCCTCTGCTTCTAGAAATTCATTCCTCAGGAAAGGAGTTATGAGAAGCCCTACATGTTTTCCTTTGATCTGATCCCACATGTACTGACAGAAATTCCTCCACATTTGCAGCATATAGATGGTATTTTTCTTCATATTTCAGTATTAATTCAAGCTGTTTTAACTATCAAATGCTGTGTAATACACAGCCCTCAAATTTAGTAACTTAAAACAATAACTATTTCTTTGCTTGTGATTTTGCAACCTGGGCTGGCTCCATGGGCGCTCCTGTCTCCCCTACGTGCCACTGAGGAGGCTGCTGAGACTCAGTCTGGGGGTCCACGTGTAAGCTGGCCCTCAGCTATCACGTGGGAGCTCAACAGGGCTGCAGAGGCCTTCATTCTGGGCCATGGGAACCCCCACTGGACTCACACATTTCACTGCAGCATGGCCACTGAGTCTCAGAGATAAGGAGGAAAGCGAGCGGGGCTTACTCGTGCCTGCGCTCAGAGACCCTGAACGCCACTTCTCTGCATTCCCCTGGACAAAGCAGCTCCAGGCCCAGGTCAGACTCAAGAGGAGGAGATGTAAGCTCTCCTGCCTGAGGAAAGGATGTGTGTGATGTACAGGGATGGGCAGAATTATTTGGAGGCATCTTCAGAGAGTATTTACTACTCAGGTTGCTCCTCAGTGTTATATTTCATTGGTCATATTAATTAGTGGTGTCTCCCAGAAAAGAAGCACAACATTGCTGTTCTAATTTTTTTACTGAAGTACAATTTACATTCAATGAAACAAACAGTCTTAAGTGTACAATTCAATGAGTTTTGGTGCATGTACACAGTTGTGTAACACGTACCAACATCAAGATACAGATTATGTTTCTCACTTTAGAACATTCTCTTGTGCTTTTTCCTTGTCAAGACATGTTTCCAGAGGGAACCACTCACTGCTCTGACTTTTTCCATCTTAGATTAGACTTCCCCGCTTTAGAACTTAAATGAAATTATAAATGAAATTATAAAGCACCTATTCTGGTGTGCTAGACTTTTGTTCATCATAAAATTTTTGAGATTCATTCATGTTGTTTTGTGTATTTTGTTCCTTTTAATTATGAGTACTATTTCATTTTATGAATATATTTATAGTTTAGTAACTATTCATTTGTTAGTGGATACCTGAATTGTTTTCCCTTCGAAAGTTAGTTGCTCAGTCATGTCCGACTGTTTATGACCCCATGGACTGTAGCCCCCCAGACTCCTTAGTCTGTGGAATTTCCCAGGCAAGAATCCTGGAGTGGGTTGCCTTTCTTTTCTCCAAGGGATCTTTTCAACCCAGGGATTGAACCTGCTCTCTTGCTTTGCAGGTAGACTTTACCATTTGAGCCACCAAGGAAGCCCTTGATAGTACAAATAAAGTGGTTTTGAACATTCTTGTACTCATACATATAATATTTTCTTTATTTTGGGTTAGGACTAGGAATTCACCTGGAAGTAAATTACTAAGTCATAGAGAAGACATTTCTTTAATTGTACAAGAAATTGTCAAACACTTTCCCAAAGTGGTTGAACTAGAGTTCCAGTTGTTCCACGTCTATGTAAGTATTTGGTGTTGTCAGTCATTAATTGTAGCCATTCTGCAAATGTGAGTGGGCTTCCCTGGTGGCTTAATGGTAAAGAATTCATCTGCATGCAGGAGACTGAGGTTCGATCCCTGGCTTGGAAGGATCCCCTGGAGAAGGAAATGGCAACCTACTCCAGTACTCTTGCCTGGAGAATTCCATGGGCAGGAGCCTGATGGGCTACAGGTCATAGGGTCGCAGAGTTGAACAGACTGAGCAACTAACACACACTTAGAAGTGTGATGGTATCCCACTGTTGTATTAATTTTCATTTCCCTGATGACTAATCATGTTGAGCACATTTTCATGCATTTATTGCTCATTCATTGTGACATTTCCTTGTGAAGTGTCCATTAAAGTATTTTGCCCATGTTAAACACATTTACAATGTTTCAGGTGTGCAACACAGTGATTCTGTTTTTAAACTACACGTCAATGAAAAATAAATTAGAAAGAAGAAACCCTGATCTCATAATTTCAGATTAAAAGTGGCCTAATTAGAACCCAAGTGTTGTGATTCCCCCAGAACTACTCCCACTGCCCCAAGATCCTGCCGCCTTTCAGAGGGAAGTGCTGAGCACACCCCAAGCACAGATGGTGCTGGGTAGCCAGGCCCTGCACCTGGCTGTGGACAAACAAGGAAAACAAGTACCAACAAGGGAACCTCCTCACCCAAGTCTAGTTCTCCTATTACATCTCAGCAATGCTTTACTAACCTCCGGCAAAAAACCAGAGTCCCTCATAGGCAATATCCAAATTAATACCATCCAATTAATATCCTAGGATCCTAATGTTAAATCATCAAGAAAAAAAATAAAGTGTATTATTAAAAATCCTTATAATTCAAGAATAGACAGTTTCCATATCAAGTTACAAAATATGAGATGAAAGCATTCCTGTAACTATGAATACAAAAATCTACTTGTGCTGTTTGCCTTTTTATAAATGAGTTTTACACGTTTTTGGAGAGAAATGACAAAAAATAAGATATGATTCCAATCATATACATAACATATCTCTCTAGTTAAGTCTTCTTTAATTTATCTCAGCAATAGGTATCACATATTTTAATTTAAAATGTTTGTTTATAATCTGCTGTAATTACTGTTAATTTTTAATCTAAAAGTTCCGAGAGGAAATTTCAAGAGAGTATGACAAATTTTTCCCTACAATCTAAGAGAAGACAGAATAGCATCATTACTATTTTAGAAGCAGAAACTTTTGAATAAAATTTTTTAATTAGAAGAAATGAAATATGCACAATTTAATAATAGTACAAAGGTAGAATTTGATGAGTTATGGAAGAGTTACACATGGTACAATACAAAAGTCAAGGAGAAAGCAAATTCAGCCTTTGATATTTCTTAACCAGTTAAAAATAATAAAAACATACTTAGGCAAATCTGTCTTAACTATATGAAAAATTGAATCCTAAAAGATGTAAGAAATTGGAAAAATAAAAAAGATTCTTATGACAACTTCTACATCCAAGATGGCATTCAACATGGATAATAGTCTATTTTTTTAATTTAATGTTATCATTTATAGAGACTGCTCTTCTTACTTCATTAAATGATTTCAGCATTTAGTAATCAACATAACCAAGCTAAGTCCTTCAGATTTCATCTTTCACTATAATTAAAAGTAGCTGGTCAGTAAGTAGACATTTCTTCAAAGAAGACATACAGAGCCCAACAAACACATGAAAACGTGCTCATCCTCGATAATTATGAACACAACTTAGCAACTGAACAACAGCAACAACAAAGCCAAAACTACAATGAGGTCCCCCCTCACACTAGTCAGAATGGCCACTGTTAAAAAGTCTACAAATAACAAATGTTGGAGAGAGCGTGGAGAAAAGGGAACCCTCTAATACTGCTGTGGGAATGCAAATTGGTGCAGTCATTATGGAAAACATTATGGAGTTCCCTCAAAAAGCTAAAAACAGAGTTGCCATATGATCCAGAAATTCCATTCCTGGGCATACATATACTCAGGTAAAACTGTAAAGATAAAAAAGTATTCAAAAGATACTGCAGGGAGCAATGGGGACACAGACGCAGAGAAAAGACTTGTGGACACAGGGGAGGAAGGAGAGGGCGGGACAAATTGAGAGAGTAGCATTGAAACATACATATTATCATATGGAAATTAGATAGCCAGCGGACATTTCATGTATGACACAGGGAGCTCAAATCTGGTGCTCTGCGACAACCTAGAGGGGTGGGAAGGGGTAGGAGGTGGGAGGAGTTTCAAGAGGGAGGGGACACATGTATACCTATGGCTGATTCATGCTGATATATGGTAGAAACCAATAAATATTGTAAAGCGATTATCCTCCAACTAAAAATAAATTGATTAAAAAAATTAAAACCAATAAATAAATAAAATAGGCAGGCAGCATGGCACAGGGCAACATAAGCAAAAATGTATATTCAGGCCATAGGGAAAAAAAAAATCCTGACCTCCTCTCTTGCCAAGCAACAATTCCATAGAAAGTTTGTGTTCTAATGGTATCAGTTCAGTTCAGTTTAGTCGCTCAGTCATGTCCGACTCTTTGTGACCCCATGAATTGCAGCACGCCAGGCCTCCGTGTCCATCACCAACTCCCGGAGTTCACTCAGACTCACATCCATCTAGTCAGTGATGCCATCCAGCCATCTCATCCTCTGTTGTCCCCTTCTCCTCCTGCCCCTAATCCATCCCAGCATCAGAGTCTTTTTCTAATGAGTCAACTCTTTGCATGAGGTGGCCAAAGTACTGCAGTTTCAGCTTCAGCATCATTCCCTCCAAAGAAATCCCAGGGCTGATCTCCTTCAGAATGGACTGACTGGATCTCCTTGCAGTCCAAGGGACTCTCAAGAGTCTTCTCCAACACCACAGTTCAAAAGCATCAATTCTTCGGCGCTCAGTCTTCTTCACAGTCCAGCTCTCACATCCATACATGACTACAGGAAAAACCATAGCCTTGACTAGACGGACCTTTGTTGGCAAAGTAATGTCTCTGCTTTTGAATATGCTATCTAGGTTGGACATAACTTTCCTTCCAAGGAGTAAGCGTCTTTTAATTTCATGGCTGCAGTCACCATCTAATGGTATAGGGAGTATAAAATTTTCATATTCCAGGTATGTTTTATTTTTTCACAGAATCGTAACCCTTTATTTGCTTCATAAGTGCTTCTTACATGGATAGAGGAGCCTATATATTTCATAAAACATTCTCAGCTCTAATAACTATTAACATGTTAAGACACATACAATGTCATGAGCCCATAAGCATGTGCTGGGAAATAAAGCCAGACTTTCCCATCTCCAGTGTTACTCACACTTTCTTTAAGAATTACCTAGGAACTGTTAACACAGTTTCCCTGGTCCTGGACTGAGATTCTGACTTAGTAGGTAAAGGTTGAGCCCTTGAATTTGCATTTTTAATAAACACAGACATCATCCTGAAAAAAAAGATATATTGACCCCTATGTTCATAACACTGTTCACAACAGCCAAAACATGGAAACAACCTAAATGTTTATCAATAGATGAATGGATAAAGATGTGGTATATAAACACAATGGAATATTGTTGCTGTTCAGTCATGCAGTCGTGTCTGACTTTCTGTGACTACATGGACTGCAGCACGCCAGACCTCCCTGTCCCTTGAAATTTGCCCAAATCCATGTCCATTGCATTGGGGACACCATCCAGCCATTTCATCCTCTGACGCCCTCTTCTCTTTCTGCCCTCCATCTTTCCCAGCACCACAGACTTTTCCAATGAGTCATTTGCTCCATCAGGTGACCAAAATACTGGAGCTTCAGCTTCAGCATCAGTCCTTCCAATGAGTACTTAGGGTTGATTTCCCTTAAGATTGACTGGTTCATCTCCTTGGGGTCCCAGGGACTCTCAGGAGTCTTCTCCAGCACCACAGTTCAAAGGCATCAATTCTTTGGAGCTCTGACTTCTTTACGGTTCAGCTCTCACAAATGTACATTACCACTGGCATGACCATAGCCTTGACTATACAGACCTTTGTCCACAGAGTAATGCCTGCTTTTCAACATGATGTCTAGGTTTATCTTAGCTTTCCTGCTGAGAAGGAATCGTCCTCTGATTTCATGACTGCAGTCACCATAAGCAGTGATTTTAGAGCCCAAGAAGAGGAAATCTGTCACTACTTCCACCATTTCCCCCTTCTATCACATAGATAGGGAGTCCAGAGGATCACAAAGAGTCAGACACAACTGAGCACGCAGAGCACACACAAGCAGCATGGAGCCAGACGCCATGATCTTATTTTTTTTAATATTTAGTTTTAAGCTGGCTCTTTCACTCTCCTCCTTCACTGTCATCAAGAGGCTCTTTAGCTCCTCTTTGCTTTCTGCCATTAGTGGTGTCATACACATATTTGAGGTTGTTGATGTTACTCCCACCTATCTTGATTCCAGCTTGTAATGGCCCGGTGTTTCTCATGATGTGCTCAGCGTATACATTAAACAAACAGGGAGACAGCAGACAGCTCTATTGTCCTCCGTTCCCAATCTTAACCAGTCAGTTGTTCCATACAGGGCTCTAACTGTTGTTTCTTGACCCGCATCCAGGTTTCTCAGGAAACAGGTAAGATGCTCTGGTGTTATCATCACTTTAAGAGCTTTCCACAGTTTGCTACCATCCACACAGAAAAAGGCTTTAGCATAGTCGATGAAACAGAGGTAGATTTTTTAAATTTACAGTTTGATTTATAATTAGATATATCTAACTGTATAGAAAGACAAAAAAGGCAAATGAAATATTAGCCATAAAAAATGAAACAATGCCATTTACAGCAACATGGATGGACCTAGAGATTATTACACGAAGGAAAGTACGTCAGGCAGAGAAAGACAAACACCATATGATACCACTTACATGTGAAATCTAAAACATGACACAAATGAACGTATCTACAATAACAGAAACAAACTCACAGACATAGAGAACAAGGGAGTGGGGATGGTGAAGGAGGGAAGGATTGGGAGTTTGAGACTGAGTTCAGTTCAGTTCAGTCGCTCAGTAGTGTCTGACTCTTTGGGACTCCATCACACCAGGCTTCCCTGTCCATCACCAGCTCCCAGAGCTTGCTCAAACTCATGTCCATAGAGTAGGTGATGCCATCCAACCATCTCATCCTCTGTTGTCCCCTTTTCCTCCTGCCTCCAATCTTTCCCAGCATCAGGGTCTTTTCCAATGAGTCAGTTCTTGCACCAGGTGGCCAAAGTACTGGAGTTTCAGCTTCAGCATCAGTCCTTCCAATGGACACCCAGGACTGATCTCCTTTAGGATGGACTGGTTGGATCTCCTTGCAGTCCAAGGGACTCTTAAGAGTCTTCTCCAATACCACAGCTCAAAAGCATCAATTCTTCAGTGCTCAGCTTTCTTTATGATCCAACTCTCACCTCCATATATGACTACTGGAAAAACCATAGCTTTTTTTTTTTTTTTTAAACCATAGCTTTGACTAGACGGACCTTTGTGGGCAAAGTAATGTCTCTGCTTTTTAATATGCTATCTAGGTTGGTCATAGCTTTTCTTCCAAAAAGCAAGTGTCTTTTAATTTCATGGCTGCAGTCACCATCTGCAGTGATTTTGGAGCTCAAGAAAATAAAGTCTGTCACTGTTTCCATTGTTTCCCCATCTATTTGCCATGAAGTGATAGGACCAGATGCCATGATCTTCATTTTTTGAATGGTGAGCTTTAAGCCAACTTTTTTACTCTCCTCTTTCCCTTTCATCAAGAGGATCTTTAGTTCCTCTTTGCTTTCTGCATATCTGAGGTTATCGATATTTCTCCCGGCAATCTTGATTCCAGCTTGTGCTTCATCCAGCTGGGCATTTCACATGATGTACTCTGCATATAAGTTAAATAAACAGGGTGACAATATACAGCCTTGATGTAGTCCTTTACCAATTTGGAACCAGTCCATTGTTCGATGTCTGGTTCTAACTGTTGCTTCTTGACCTGCATACACATTTCTCAGGAGACATGTCAGGTAGTTTGGTATTCCCATCTCTTGAAGAATTTTCCACAGTTTGCTGTGATCCACACAGTTAAAGGCTCTGGAGTAGTCAATAAGGCAGAAGTAGATGTTTTTCTGGAACCTAAAAAGGTACTTATGACCAAACCTGTTATAAAGGATGTGGATTTATTCAAATAGACTTAATGATCTTAGGCAATGCACACCTCAGTGATTATTATAGTTGACTGTGTCAGAGGTGCTTCCCCAGGTTTTGCAAACTGTGCAAGCCTCTGACAAGCCTTGCGGTACTGTGGAAAGGGGAAGGAGCTCTTAAAGACTGATATTACATATCTTAAGGTGTCCCTAGGTGGTGCAGTTGTAAAGAATCCTCCGGCCAATACAGGAGACACAAGAGACACAGATGCAATCCCTGAGTAGGAAAGATCCCCTGGAGAAGGAAATGGCAACCACTCCAGTATTCTTGCCTGGGAAATCCCATGGACAGAGGAGCCTGGCAGGCTATAGTCCATGGAGTTGCAAGAGTTGGAATGACTTAGTGACTAAACCATCACCCCACATTGGGTATCTTACAACCCTAACAAGTGAGGGCTCAGATCAGAATTGAATGCGATATGAAAAACAGAGCAAGATTTCCTGTTCCTGTAACAAAGCTGACTGAGCTTATCTCAACCCTCCCACTGGGTATACATAGACTTGACAAGCTTAGATGAACAGACACAGCTGGATAAACTATAAACACACACACTCAAGAACATATAGCCTAAATCAAGAGAAAGAAAAGGAACAATCCAGGACAGTGCCATTCCTGAGTCTCAAAACAGAGGTTTTAATGACTCAAAGGATTGAAGATATGTCTTGGTCTTGGTGGAAGACAGAGTTGAAAGTGAGACACTTACATAAAGACAAGATGCTAGAAGAGCCATCAAGCTGTGAAAAGAGAACTAGAAAAATTAGATCAAGTGAAATTTCAGAGAAGCAGCAAGGAAGCTTGTCATCCTCTAGGGTTCTGAATAGGCAAGACATTTCTCAAGAGTCAAACCCCAAATTTATACCACGTGTAGGTATAGTCTCTTAATTCATACTATCCATGTGATGTGGTAATTACAGCTGTGAATTTAACATAAATGCTAGTCCCAGATCCATGAATATTTTAAAACTCTGACTTTGGAAAAAGCAAATATCAAAAGCAGATATTAAATCACTGTGCAGGGGCTCAGCCCCAGTCACATAGAAAACACAGCCTCAGTGAAGATGAGTTCACATTCCTAAACTACAAATTACACAAAGACATATAATAAGGCAGAGTCATCAAGGGAAACAAAGAAAGAGAATTAGAAACAATGGAACAATCTAAAAAGGACTAATTAATTGTGTTCAAAATAATTACAGCAATGCAAAAAAGATTCAAAAGCATAAGGAATAAAATAATTTGACTGCAGGAAAAAAATAAAGATTTTAACATAGCAGTGGACATCTAGATTTTTTTTAACATAGTCACTGTAATTACAAACTCAATGGACACATTTAAACTGTAATTGGAGAGATTAGTAAACTGAGAGACATTCATCACACATAATTAAGCCCTAAACACAAAAGATATGGAAAATATAAGAGAGGGTTGACTTCATGCAATAGGAGCTCCAGCTGAAGAAAATAAAATAGGTTAGAGGCAATATTTGAAGAGATAGGGCTGAGAATTTCCTAGAATTGAAGAAAGGCATTATTGTAGTAGCTCATCAAATATTGTAGGTAAAATAAAAACAACTTGTATTCAGACACTACAGAACAGTAAAAATGAAGAAAAACTCTTAAATGCAACTAGAAGAAAAAAAAAAGATGTATCATTGGCAATGCCATTGGCATTTCTGGAGATGTGTTCATTCAGAGGTATTTCTGCACATTCCATTGCCATAGTGGCTTTCAAATATGAATACTACCATCTGGGACACTCCCACACTACACAAGCTATCAGTGTAAAACTGCCATGGGTATCTTATCTTAGACTTAATCTTCTGTTCATTCCCAAACGCCCCCCCTTTGCCTGCCCAATCCATTTATTTGTCCCTCTGGTTGATAGTAACTCAATTTTAAAAATAGCTTCAGTCATGAAATTCCAATCTCTGATCAATGTGGAAATGACTATATTTGAGAGAAAAAAATTCTGTTGTGAGCAAGGATTTGATTGTTACCATAAGTAGAACATCTCCCCACCACTGTATGTGGCTTAATAATTGTACATCAAGGGAATGGACAACTCAATGAGCTTGAATTCATAATTGACCATTAAAACAAATGGATTCTTATACCTAATCTACCTGCAGGGCACATCACCTTTACTTACATCTAAAATTAGGGTTGATCATATACTCCCCCTACTTATTTGGTGAGAACACTGAGAAGAATTTAAATGGAGTGGGTGACAAAATGCTGAATGTGAATAAGGTCTTGAGAATGCATTAACTGCCAGATCATTAGTATGATGTCTAAACTAATATTCCAGTAGATGTACAAGACCATGACACTCTGATGTACCATCAGTGAAGTCCTCAAAAATCAGAGTTGTCTAAACAACCCAGCCCTTTCAGAGATCTCTCAGTACATTAAGACCATTTCAACAAAAACAAATGTGTATATGAGAAAGACTTGGGCAGTGAAGGAGAATAAAGATTTTTATGTTCTAACAATTTATTTATTAGTAAGTGCCTTAAATCCAGAAGTGTATGGATGTTATAGTTAGCTCATGTGAGACAAAAACAATCTGTGAAAAACCAAAAAGGAATCTAGAATGAACTGACGACTCCCTGACTCACACTGGTTAGCAGTTGTCATTAGTGTCTGTAGTGACCACTATCGGCAGCGTGTTGTGATATTGTGATTTGTAATATGAAAAATATATTTGGTCTTTGTCCTTGTTAGCTCCTGGGATAGAGCTCCTAAGACCTTTGGAATTTCCTATGGGATAAGAGCCTTAAAGGTGCTTTTTGTTATGTTTAGGAGGTGACTTTTGGAAAATCCCGAAGTCACCTGAGGATGGGAGCTGGTTGCCAGGGGAATAAACCCAATAATTAGAGGGTAGGAACTCTCAGTTCCAGCCCCTGACCTCTGGGGACTGAATATTAAGTTCAATCACCTATGTCCAATGATCAAGTAAATTATGCCTATGGAATGATGCTTCCATAAATCCCGAAAGGACCAGCCTGGAGAGCTGGTGACCACACGGAGATGCTGGGAGAGTAGGCTCTGACAGGCATGAAAGTTCCCCAGCCTTTCGCCATAGCTGGCCCTATGCGTCCCTTCTATCTGGCTGGTCTGAGTTACATTCTTTTTTAAAACATTTTTACTTATTTACTTTATTTTTGGTTGTGCACACGCTTTCTTTAGTCTTGGTGAGCAGGGGCTACTCTAGTTGTAGTTCACAGGTTTCTCACTGCAATGACTTCCCTTCTTTCAGAACACAGGCTCCAGGCTTGCAGTCTTCAGTATTTGCTGTGCACAGGCTTAGTTGCCCTGCGGCACGTGCGATCTTCCTGGACCAGGGATTGAACCTGTGTCTCCTGCACTGGCAGGTGGATTCTTAACCACTGGACCACCGGAAGTTCCTATATTCTTTATAATAAACCAGTATCTCGGAGAAGGCAATGGCATCCCACTCCAGTACTCTTGCCTGGAAAATCCCATGGACGGAGGAGCCTGGTAGGCTGCAGTCCTTGGGGTCACTAATGGTCAGACACGACTGAGCAACTTCAATTTCATTTTCACTTTCATGCATTGAAGGAAATGGCAACCCACTCAATGTTCTTGCCTGGAGAATCCCAGGGGACGGGGGGAGCCTCGTGGGCTGCCGTCTTTGGGGTTACACAGAGTCGGACACAACTGAAATGACTTAGCAGCAGCAAACCAGTATCTAGTAAATAAAATGTTTTTCTGAATTCCGTGAGCCACAATAGCAAATTAATTGCCCTCAAGGAGAGGGTGGTGGTTGATCAGAAACACAGGTGATAACCTGGACTTGTGATTGGCATCTGAAGTGGGGTGGGAGGTGAAGAGGGCAGTCCTCCAGGACTGAGCCCTAACCTGCAGAATCTGGCGCCATCTCCAGGTAGATAGTATTTGAACTGTATTAAATTGTAGGACAATCTAGCTGGTGTTTGAAAACTGCTTGCTGGCATGTGGAAAAAATCAGAATTTCAGGGGATCATTCAAAAAGCCCATGAGTCACTGTTGATGTTCCTCTGTTCCTGCTCCATAGCCAAGTCCAGGAGATTTTACCTCCAAACTTAAAAACAAATAGATCCACTTTTCCGTATCAACCCTATTACCAGCTCAGCAAGCCTCCATCATTTCTCCCTAGATCAGCCTTCCACTGGTCCATTTTTCCTCTACTCTATCCTTTCATAACAGCCAAAGTAATCTTCCAAGTGGATCTTCTTACCATCACACTAAACATCCTTCAAAGGCTTCCTAATATTCTTGATATAATACAAATTGCCTATGTGACCTACCAGGTCTGCACAATCTGGCCCCTGCCTCCCTCATGCCTTCGTTTTATACCACTTCGTTTTATACCACTCCCCCATACTGGCTCCCTTTCAATTCCTCAAACTCACCAGGTTATTTCCTGCTTCGGGCCTTCGTGCTTGGTGATTCCTCTTTTTAATATCTTTTTCTGCCTATACTTTACCCAGCTAACTCATTTACCTTACAGATAATAGATTGCAAGCCACTTTGTCAGAAAAGCTTCTCTGGCTCCAATTTAAAATTTTATACATTTCCATTACATTGACTAATTTTCTTCATATAATTATGAGATATAGCCATAATGTCTCCTTCCAAGACTATAAGCTCAAGAGGGCACAAATCATACCCATCACTCAGTTGTCCATCACTGAATACCCAATGCTCAGCACAGAACTTGGCACAATAAATTTTTTTTTTGACTGAATGACCCTGTAAGGTAGATTATTCCATATTACAGGTGAGGATATTAAGATCCATTGTGAAACAACTTTTAAGACCTGGAATAGCACTCTGGGGTCTGAGTAGAAAGTATTACATTAAAAAAATTTCCAGTATTATTTATTTGATTTTGTTGACTATTAGATGCTACCTGTTTAGACCAATACTGTGGCTTCCACTAAGCTTCTCATGAGGCCCATGATGCATTCACATGTGTTTGCAGACCTGTGGTCTAAGTGGTAAAATTCTCAAGGATTTCTTAAGAATCGTTCTAATTTTCTTTGATGGTTTCATTTCATTCATCTACAATTTGTGATCTCTGAAAAGTATTTAATTCATTAGAGTCAGATGCAGGAAATTGACTAGCAAAGATCAATAGACATTTTTCTTCTGGGTCAGGGAAGGTACTAGATTCAGATAATCATTAAATGACTTAAAGTATGACTTTTCAGAATGTTTTCCCTAAAACAATTTTGTGCCCCTCATTTCTAGTCACAGTAGGTAAAATTTCCTTCGAGCCCTTCAGATTAATTCTGTTGCCATTTGTGCTAGAGCACAAGTGCAGGGCTTTACATAGGCTTTCCTTATCTCACTGAAAGGGCTTCCCAGGGGGAGCTAACGGTAAAGAACCCACCTGCCAATGCAGGAGACATAAGAGATGTGGGTTTGATCCTGGGTTGGGAAGAACCCCTGGAGGAGGAAATGGCAGCCCACTCCAGTATTCTTGCCTGGAGAATCCCATGGACACAGAAGACCTGCGTGATTTACAGTCCATAGGGTCACAAAAGTCGGACACACTGAAGAGACTTAACACGCAGTCACGCATCTCACTAAAGGGGGTATAAGGGCTCTGCTGTGTCCTTGGGTACAGACTTGAGTTAAATAAAGGTGGACTTTACTGCACTGAGAATGTCCAACAATCCCATGGAAGGGCAAAGCAGGCGGGAGGTGGAAGAAAAATAATGATTTGGGGAGGATCCCCTTGAAGACGTTTTTCTCAAAAGAATTTTCTCTCAAATTTGAATTTTCAGATTTATTCTCTGAGATTCACTAGGAATTTTTCTTTTTCCCTTTCAAAAAAATGTGGTAAAAAGTACTTAACATAAAATTACTATTTTGACCATTTTTAAGTGTACAGTTCAGGGTATGAGAAATAGTCACATGATTGCACAACCACCATAATTATCCATTTCCAAGACTCTTTTCATCTTGCAAGAGTAAGACTGTACCCATTGAACACTATGGGTTCATTCTCATCTCCCTTCTGCCTCTGGCAACCATGATTCTACTTTGTGTTTCTATGAATTTGACTACTTTAGTTACTTTATATAAGTGGAATCATATTTGTATTTGTCCTATTACGACTCAGCATGTCTTCAAGTTTCATCCATGGTAGAGCATTTGTTAAGAATGTGCTTCCCTTTTTATTAGTAGTTTTAATTTTTTTTACAAACTGCCGTACTGTTTTCCATAGTTGCTGCCCCATTTTACATTCCTACCAGAAAGCAGTGTGTCAGGGTTATGATTTCTCACCATCCTTGCCAGTATTTGTTATTTTCTGACCTTTGTCTGTTTTATAATAGTCATCCTATGGGTGTGAAATGGTATCTCGTTGTGGTTTTGATTTGCATTTCCCTGATGATTAGTGATATTGAGCCTCTTTCCCTGGAATTATTAGTCATTTGTATATCTTCTTATATCTTCTTTGAAGAAATGTCTATTCAGGTCATTTGTCCATTTCTTCACTGAGGTTTGTTTTCTTTTCTTTTAAGGGGGTGTCTATATACAGTCAGCAAAAAAACAAGACCAGGAGCTGACTGTGGCTCAGACCATGAACTCCTTATTGCCAAATTCAGACTTAAATTGAAGAAAGTAGGGAAAACCACTAGACCATTCAGGTATGACATAAATCAAATCCCTTATGATTATACAGTGGAAGTGAGAAATAGATTTAAGGGCCTAGATCTGACAGAGTGCCTGATGAACTATGGAATGAGATTCATGACATTGTACAGAGACAGGGATCAAGACCATCCCCATGGAAAAAGAAATGCAAAAAAGCAAAATGGCTGTCTGGGAGGCCTTACAAAGAGCTGTGAAAAGAAAGAAGCAAAAGCAAAGGAGAAAAGGAAAGATATAAACATCTGAATGCAGAGTTCAAAGAATAGCAAGAAGACATAAGAAAGCCTTCTTCAGCGATCAATGCAAAAAATGAGGAAAACAACAGAATGGGAAAGACAGAGTTCAGAAAAACATCTATTTCTGCTTTATTGACTATGCCAAAGCCTTTGACTGTGTGGATCACAATAAACTGTGGAAAATTCTGAAAGAGATGGGAATACCAGACCACCTGATCTGCCTCTTGAGAATTTGTATGCAGGTCAGGAAGCAACAGTTAGAACTGGACATGGAACAACAGACTGGTTCCAAATAGGAAAAGGAGTCGTCAAGGCTGTATATTGTCACCCTGTTTATTTAACTTATATGCAGAGAAGCAGCTGGACTGGAAGAAACACAAGCTGGAATCAAGATTGCTGGGAGAAATATCAATAACCTCAGATATGCAGATGACACCACCCTTATGGCAGAAAGTGAAGAAGGAACTCAAAAGCCTCTTGATGAAAGTGAAAGTGGGAGAGAAAAAAAGTTGGCTTAAAGCTCAACATTCAGAAAATGCGAAGATCATGGCATCGGTCCCATCACTTCATGGGAAATAGATGGGAAACAGTGGAAACAGTGTCAGACTTTATTTTCTGGGCTCCAAAATCACTGCAGATGGTGACTGCAGCCATGAAATTAAAAGCGCTTACTCCTTGGAAGGAAAGTTATGACCAACCTAGATAGCATATTCAAAAGCAGAACATTACTAGTACTTTGGTGGGTGTTGGGAAGACTCTTGAGTCCCTTGGACTGCAAGGAGATCCAACCAGTCCATTCTGAAGGAGATCAGCCCTGGGATTTCTTTGGAAGGAATGATGCCTAAAGCTGAAACTACCCTATTTTTCTTTCCTGTCTGACATCTTATGCTCAACTTTATGTTTTAAAAGTTTATCCATGTTGACGCCTGTAGTAGGTCATTCTTTTCATTCCTGGATCGGAAGTATCCCATTATGTGAACACTGTGAATGTATTACCTTATTCTATAGATTCAATGGTCTTTTTGGTTATTTCCTTTTTGCGGTTATTAAAACAAATGCATACGTCAACATTCTGATAACTGTTGGTGCCTTCAAAGCACACATTTCTCTTGGCTGTACACATAACCATGGAACTGCTGGGTCAGCCAGGGTTGGCTTCTATAGTTCAGTTCAGTTTTAGTCGCTCAGTCATGTCCGATTCTTTGCAACCCCATGGACTGCAGCAGCTGCCCAGGTCTCCCTGTCAATCACCAACTCCCGGAGTTTGCTCAAACTCTTGTCCGTTGAGTCAGTGATGCCATCCAGCCATCTCATCCTCTGTCGTCCCCTTCTCCTCCCGCCTTCAGTCTTTCCCCAGCATCAGGGTCTTTTCAAATGAGTCAGCTCTTTGCATCAGATGGCCAAAGTATTGGAGTTTCAGCTTCAGCATCAGTCTTTCAATGAATGTTCAGGACTGATTTCCTTTAGGATGGACTGGTTGGATCTCCTTGCAGTCAAGGGACTCTCAAAGTCTTCTCAACACCACAGTTCAAAAGCATCAATTCTTGTGCTCAGCTTTGTTCACAGTCAACTCTCACATCCCGCCCCTTGGAGGTCCTCTCAGTCAGGCGCATCAGGTGCGTCAGGGGGCGGCCGGTCCTGTGAAGACTCTGAAGAGCCGCCCCCGTGCAGCGGAAGCGCGTGCAGCGCCTTCGGCCGCTTCCTCTCGGCCAGGTGGCGCCCGGCGCCCGCTGCCGCGGCCGGCTGGAGGCGGGGACCCGCGCGCGCGTGCGCACCGCAGGCCCGGCGCATGCTCGGGGCGCGGAGGGGCCGGGCTGAGCGGGGCTGGGCGCCCGCTCCCGGCCCTTCCCGGCGGTGCCAGGCACCACCCGTTCGAGCCCTGCTGCCAGTAAAGTTCCCGAAGCATCACAGTCACCTAAAGAGCGAGGGCACGAGCCGGCCGGACGCCCAGCCGGGGCCGGCGCGCTCGGACGCGGCGGGCGGCGGTGCGCCGCGCCCCGGAGGGCTGTAGCACCGGGCGGCGGGCGGCGCAGGGAGGGTGAGTGGCGGCTCGCGCTGCCAGGCCGGCGGCCGCACTCCTCGCCCTCGTCGCGGCCAGGGCCTGCGCAGGGGCGCGGCGGGGGCCTCAAGCCGGGCGCTCGCTCCCACCCGGCCGCCGCTCTGCCTGGAGCGCGGGCCCGGGCCCGGCAGCGGACCGGCCCCGTCTCCCCCGCCCCCTCCCGCGCCCCAGTCTCCCCGTGCTCCTGGCGCCCCGCGTCTCCCTGGCTCCCTCGTCTCCCCGCTCTCCCTTCTCCCCGCTCTCCCTGGCCCCCGTCTCCCTCCCCGGTCTCCCTGGACGTGGCGGGCCGTCCAGTGCCGGTCGGGATGGCTGGGCAAGGGCCCCAGCCCACCTGGCTTCAGACCGGGTCAGGCAGCGGGCCCTCCCTGCCCGGCCGCACCCTGCCGGGGTGTTGCCGGGTGCCCGTGGAATACGGATGAACCGGCTGCGCGCTCCCCTTGACGCGGCGCGGCAGAGTCGCAGCCCATGGGGACCCCAGGCTCCCAGGACCCTTAGGGTGTGACCGGGGAGACAGCTTCACTGTCACGGCCGGGCAAGTGACTTTACAGTCTGAGAAGGACTGTTTACGTCTCTAGATTTCATACAGGTCAGGATATCTTCAGGTAACTTCAGTAGACCTGAGGTTTCCGTGTTTAAGTATAATCATAACGTGTTGAAGTACAGGCAGTGATGGAAAAACCACTGTTTTAATCATTGAGTTAACTCTTCCTTTTCTAATGTATTGGACTGTGTTGATTGTAAACTTAAACTTGGGAATAGAACACATATACAGTATTACTGTCAAGCTTTTGGTATTATACTTAGAATGATACTTTTCTAAGAACTTGATTGTGTTCTTTTTAGTCTGTAGAAAGTGAGTGGCTGATGATAATCTACAAGGTCAGACTGCCTGTGTTAAGATCTAATTCCACTTATTTTTCTTTATATTTTATTCTTTTAAACGTTATCATGTGATAAAGTGGACTTTTTTGGGGAGTGTGCAGTTCTGAATTTTAGATTCATGTAACCACCATAATAGAATATGGAACAGTTTCTGTCACCTCCAACCACTCATGCTGTCTTTCGTCTCATAAACTCCCCCATATTCCAACCCTAGCAGTACTGATCTTCTCTAGAATGTCATATAAATGGAATCATACAACATGTAAGCTTTTTCACTCAGTACAATGCCTTTAGAGATTCCTTCAAGTTGCCATGTATCAATGTATCCTTTTTTTTTACTGAGTAGTATTCTGGTGGATGGATATGCATCCGTGGAGGGGCGTGGGATTGTTTCTAGTTTATGGTGACTATAGCTGCTGTAATCATTCCTATGCAGGTTTTGTGCAGACATCAGTTTTTTTTGTTTCTCTCTGCTGCTGTTTGCTGCTAAGTCGCTTCAGTCGTGTCGAACTCTGTGCGACTCAGAGGATGACAGCCCACAGGCTCCCCCGTCCCTGGGATTCTCTGAGCAAGAACACTGGGTGGGTTGCCATTTCTTTTTCAATGCATGAGTGAAAAGTGAAAGTGAAGTCAAACAGCAGGTCTGACTCCCAGCGACCCCATGGACTGCAGCCTACCAGGCTCCCTCCCTCCATGGGATTTGCCAAGCAAAGTACTGGAGTGGTTGCCATTGCCTGTCATCAGCCAAATGTTTGTAGGGCTTTTTGGAAAGTAAAGAGAAAAACTTACCATAGGAGTTTTCAGACTTTCCAGTCAGGAAATTCATGCTGCCTGCTGCTGCTAAGTCGGCTTCAGTGGGTGTCGGACTCTGTGCAGTCCCACAGGCGGCAGCCACCAGGCTCCCCCACGTCCTAGGATTCTCGGGCAAGAACACTGGAGTGGTTTGCCATTTTTTGTTTCTCTAAGTGCTGCTACGATTAGTGTTGTAGGATCACATAAAGTATGTTTAACTTTATAGAAACTGTCACACAGGTTTTCCAGGTGCCTATCATTTTTGCATTCTCACCAGCAAATGTGAGTTACAGTGCTCCACTTCCTGTCTAGCACTTGGTGTAGTCAGATTTTTTAATTTAGCCATTCTGATAGGCATATGGTGGTAGTATTTAGCCCTCTGTATTCTTGCCTGGAAATCTCATGGACAGAATGTGAGCCTGGTGGGCTGCAGTCTGTGGGGTATAAAGTAGGATGCGTAGCGGACCAGTGTGTCTTTAACTAATGGCCAGCTATTGAATATCTTTTGTGTGCTTACTTGGCATATATAATCTTGGGTGAATATCTAGCCCGGGCTTTTTTACCTATTTTTAAATTTGGTAGTTTCTTATGTTGACTTTTTAAGGTTCTTTATATGCTCTGGATACAAGTTGTTAGGTATGTTTTTGACTATTTTCTTTTGATCTATAACTTGTTTTATTGTTTTAACAGGATCTTTCACAGAGCTGATATTTTTAATTTTGATGAAATCTAATTTATCTATATTTCCTTTTGTACATCTTTGGTAGCATGTCTGAATTTTGCCTAATCCCAGGTCAAGAAAGTTTTCACCTTCTAGATATTAAAGTTTTACATTTTAGATCTATAATCTATTTTGAATTATTTATATAAGGTGTAAGAATTTAGGGAAGTTTACTTTTTGCATATGAATGTCAGTTGTTCCATCACAATTTATTTGAAAAAGACACCTTGTCTCCATTTAATAGTTTTGCATTTTGTCAAACATCAATTAGCTGTATTTTCATTGGGTCTATTTTAGGCCCTCTGTTGTATTAGGCATATGCTGTGTTGATTTCTGTATCTTTCTCTTTGCAGTATCACTCTAGATGAATGCAAAGCTTTATAGTGTCTTAAAATTGGGTGGTATGATTTTTCTCAACTTTTCAGTCAATTCAGTCAGTCAGTCGTTATCAGATTTGATTCATATCATCAAATTTCGTTTTGGGAGGATACTATTGTAAATATCATTAAAATTTTTTTGCTTCAAATTGTACCTTATTAGGATATTAGAAATACAGTTCAGTCTTATGTATTACTCTTTATCCTGTGTCCTTTACTAAATTCACTTACTAGTTTTCAAGATTGTTTGTTTGATTGTGGACAATCCATAAGACAACTACATATCATCTGTGAATAGGGATGAATTTTCCTATTGTCTATAAGCACTTTGTATATTTTGTTGCTATTGCTCTGGCCATGCCTAATGATAAACCGGAGTGGTAGAATAGACATCTTTACCTTGTTCTCCTCTAAGGGAAAGCAGTCTGTCTTTCAAATTAAGTATGATGTTAGCTGTATGTTTTTCTGTGTTTTTTAATAGATGCCCTTTATCAGAAGCTGAAAAAATTCCCCTTCTCTTTCTAGTTTGCTGAGAAATTTTCTCACAAATGGATGTTGAATTATGTTAAATCCTTCCTCTGCATTAGTTGATCCATGGTGATGGGGTTTTCTTCTTTACTCTATTAATGTGGTGGATTACATTGATATTTTAATGTTTAAAAACCTTGCATTCCCAAGTAAGCCAGAGCAATTCTATTTATTCTTTTGTGCATTGCTGGATGTGTGAGCCCATAAGCATGTGCTGGGAAAATAAAGCCAGACTTTCCCATCTCCAGTGTTACTCACACTTTCTTTAAGAATTACCTAGAAACTGTTAACACAGTTTCCCTGGTCCTGGACTGAGATTCTGACTTAGTAGGTAAAGGTTGAGCCCTTGAATTTGCATTTTTAATAAACACAGACATCATCCTGAAAAAGATATATTGACCCCTATGTTCATAACACTGTTCACAACAGCCAAAACATGGAAACAACCTAAATGTTTATCAATAGATGAATGGATAAAGATGTGGTATATAAACACAATGGAATATTGTTGCTGTTCAGTCATGCAGTCGTGTCTGACTTTCTGTGACTACATGGACTGCAGCACGCCAGACCTCCCTGTCCCTTGAAATTTGCCCAAATCCATGTCCATTGCATTGGGGACACCATCCAGCCATTTCATCCTCTGGCGCCCTCTTCTCTTTCTGCCTCCATCTTTCCCAGCACCACAGACTTTTCCAATGAGTCATTTGCTCCATCAGGTGACCAAAATACTGGAGCTTCAGCTTCAGCATCAGTCCTTCCAATGAGTACTTAGGTTGATTTCCCTTAAGATTGACTGGTTCATCTCCTTGGGGTCCCAGGGACTCTCAGGAGTCTTCTCCAGCACCACAGTTCAAAGGCATCAATTCTTTGGAGCTCTGACTTCTTTACGGTTCAGCTCTCACAAATGTACATTACCACTGGCATGACCATAGCCTTGACTATACAGACCTTTGTCCACAGAGTAATGCCTGCTTTTCAACATGATGTCTAGGTTTATCTTAGCTTTCCTGCTGAGAAGGAATCGTCCTCTGATTTCATGACTGCAGTCACCATAAGCAGTGATTTTAGAGCCCAAGAAGAGGAAATCTGTCACTACTTCCACCATTTCCCCCTTCTATCACATAGATAGGGAGTCCAGAGGATCACAAAGAGTCAGACACAACTGAGCACGCAGAGCACACACAAGCAGCATGGAGCCAGACGCCATGATCTTATTTTTTTTAATATTTAGTTTTAAGCTGGCTCTTTCACTCTCCTCCTTCACTGTCATCAAGAGGCTCTTTAGCTCCTCTTTGCTTTCTGCCATTAGTGGTGTCATACACATATTTGAGGTTGTTGATGTTACTCCCACCTATCTTGATTCCAGCTTGTAATGGCCCGGTGTTTCTCATGATGTGCTCAGCGTATACATTAAACAAACAGGGAGACAGCAGACAGCTCTATTGTCCTCCGTTCCCAATCTTAACCAGTCAGTTGTTCCATACAGGGCTCTAACTGTTGTTTCTTGACCCGCATCCAGGTTTCTCAGGAAACAGGTAAGATGCTCTGGTGTTATCATCACTTTAAGAGCTTTCCACAGTTTGCTACCATCCACACAGAAAAAGGCTTTAGCATAGTCGATGAAACAGAGGTAGATTTTTTAAATTTACAGTTTGATTTATAATTAGATATATCTAACTGTATAGAAAGACAAAAAAGGCAAATGAAATATTAGCCATAAAAAATGAAACAATGCCATTTACAGCAACATGGATGGACCTAGAGATTATTACACGAAGGAAAGTACGTCAGGCAGAGAAAGACAAACACCATATGATACCACTTACATGTGAAATCTAAAACATGACACAAATGAACGTATCTACAATAACAGAAACAAACTCACAGACATAGAGAACAAGGGAGTGGGGATGGTGAAGGAGGGAAGGATTGGGAGTTTGAGACTGAGTTCAGTTCAGTTCAGTCGCTCAGTAGTGTCTGACTCTTTGGGACTCCATCACACCAGGCTTCCCTGTCCATCACCAGCCCCAGAGCTTGCTCAAACTCATGTCCATAGAGTAGGTGATGCCATCCAACCATCTCATCCTCTGTTGTCCCCTTTTTCCTCCTGCTCCAATCTTTCCCAGCATCAGGGTCTTTTCCAATGAGTCAGTTCTGCACCAGGTGGCCAAAGTACTGGAGTTTCAGCTTCAGCATCAGTCCTTCCAATGGACACCCAGGACTGATCTCCTTTAGGATGGACTGGTTGGATCTCCTTGCAGTCCAAGGGACTCTTAAGAGTCTTCTCCAATACCACAGCTCAAAAGCATCAATTCTTCAGTGCTCAGCTTTCTTTATGATCCAACTCTCACCTCCATATATGACTACTGGAAAAACCATAGCTTTTTTTTTTTTTTTTAAACCATAGCTTTGACTAGACGGACCTTTGTGGGCAAAGTAATGTCTCTGCTTTTTAATATGCTATCTAGGTTGGTCATAGCTTTTCTTCCAAAAAGCAAGTGTCTTTTAATTTCATGGCTGCAGTCACCATCTGCAGTGATTTTGGAGCTCAAGAAAATAAAGTCTGTCACTGTTTCCATTGTTTCCCCATCTATTTGCCATGAAGTGATAGGACCAGATGCCATGATCTTCATTTTTTGAATGGTGAGCTTTAAGCCAACTTTTTTACTCTCCTCTTTCCCTTTCATCAAGAGGATCTTTAGTTCCTCTTTGCTTTCTGCATATCTGAGGTTATCGATATTTCTCCCGGCAATCTTGATTCCAGCTTGTGCTTCATCCAGCTGGGCATTTCACATGATGTACTCTGCATATAAGTTAAATAAACAGGGTGACAATATACAGCCTTGATGTAGTCCTTTACCAATTTGGAACCAGTCCATTGTTCGATGTCTGGTTCTAACTGTTGCTTCTTGACCTGCATACACATTTCTCAGGAGACATGTCAGGTAGTTTGTATTCCCATCTCTTGAAGAATTTTCCACAGTTTGCTGTGATCCACAGTTAAAGGCTCTGGAGTAGTCAATAAGGCAGAAGTAGATGTTTTTTCTGGAACCTAAAAAAGGTACTTATGACCAAACCTGTTATAAAGGATGTGGATTTATTCAAATAGACTTAATGATCTTAGGCAATGCACACCTCAGTGATTATTATAGTTGACTGTGTCAGAGGTGCTTCCCCAGGTTTTACCAAACTGTGCAAGCCTCTGACAAGCCTTGCGGTACTGTGGAAAGGGAAGGAGCTCTTAAAGACTGATATTACATATCTTAAGGTGTCCCTAGGTGGTGCAGTTGTAAAGAATCCTCCGGCCAATACAGGAGACACAAGAGACACAGATGCAATCCCTGAGTAGGAAAGATCCCCTTGAGAAGGAAATGGCAACCACTCCAGTATTCTTGCCTGGGAAATCCCATGGACAGAGGAGCCTGGCAGGCTATAGTCCATGGAGTTGCAAGAGTTGGAATGACTTAGTGACTAAACCATCACCCCACATTGGGTATCTTACAACCCTAACAAGTGAGGGCTCAGATCAGAATTGAATGCGATATGAAAAACAGAGCAAGATTTCCTGTTCCTGTAACAAAGCTGACTGAGCTTATCTCAACCCTCCCACTGGGTATACATAGACTTGACAAGCTTAGATGAACAGACACAGCTGGATAAACTATAAACACACACACTCAAGAACATATAGCCTAAATCAAGAGAAAGAAAAGGAACAATCCAGGACAGTGCCATTCCTGAGTCTCAAAACAGAGGTTTTAATGACTCAAAGGATTGAAGATATGTCTTGGTCTTGGTGGAAGACAGAGTTGAAAGTGAGACACTTACATAAAGACAAGATGCTAGAAGAGCCATCAAGCTGTGAAAAGAGAACTAGAAAAATTAGATCAAGTGAAATTTCAGAGAAGCAGCAAGGAAGCTTGTCATCCTCTAGGGTTCTGAATAGGCAAGACATTTCTCAAGAGTCAAACCCCAAATTTATACCACGTGTAGGTATAGTCTCTTAATTCATACTATCCATGTGATGTGGTAATTACAGCTGTGAATTTAACATAAATGCTAGTCCCAGATCCATGAATATTTTAAAACTCTGACTTTGGAAAAAGCAAATATCAAAAGCAGATATTAAATCACTGTGCAGGGGCTCAGCCCCAGTCACATAGAAAACACAGCCTCAGTGAAGATGAGTTCACATTCCTAAACTACAAATTACACAAAGACATATAATAAGGCAGAGTCATCAAGGGAAACAAAGAAAGAGAATTAGAAACAATGGAACAATCTAAAAAGGACTAATTAATTGTGTTCAAAATAATTACAGCAATGCAAAAAAGATTCAAAAGCATAAGGAATAAAATAATTTGACTGCAGGAAAAAAATAAAGATTTTAACATAGCAGTGGACATCTAGATTTTTTTTAACATAGTCACTGTAATTACAAACTCAATGGACACATTTAAACTGTAATTGGAGAGATTAGTAAACTGAGAGACATTCATCACACATAATTAAGCCCTAAACACAAAAGATATGGAAAATATAAGAGAGGGTTGACTTCATGCAATAGGAGCTCCAGCTGAAGAAAATAAAATAGGTTAGAGGCAATATTTGAAGAGATAGGGCTGAGAATTTCCTAGAATTGAAGAAAGGCATTATTGTAGTAGCTCATCAAATATTGTAGGTAAAATAAAAACAACTTGTATTCAGACACTACAGAACAGTAAAAATGAAGAAAAACTCTTAAATGCAACTAGAAGAAAAAAAAAAGATGTATCATTGGCAATGCCATTGGCATTTCTGGAGATGTGTTCATTCAGAGGTATTTCTGCACATTCCATTGCCATAGTGGCTTTCAAATATGAATACTACCATCTGGGACACTCCCACACTACACAAGCTATCAGTGTAAAACTGCCATGGGTATCTTATCTTAGACTTAATCTTCTGTTCATTCCCAAACGCCCCCCCTTTGCCTGCCCAATCCATTTATTTGTCCCTCTGGTTGATAGTAACTCAATTTTAAAAATAGCTTCAGTCATGAAATTCCAATCTCTGATCAATGTGGAAATGACTATATTTGAGAGGAAAAAAATTCTGTTGTGAGCAAGGATTTGATTGTTACCATAAGTAGAACATCTCCCCACCACTGTATGTGGCTTAATAATTGTACATCAAGGGAATGGACAACTCAATGAGCTTGAATTCATAATTGACCATTAAAACAAATGGATTCTTATACCTAATCTACCTGCAGGGCACATCACCTTTACTTACATCTAAAATTAGGGTTGATCATATACTCCCCTACTTATTTGGTGAGAACACTGAGAAGAATTTAAATGGAGTGGGTGACAAAATGCTGAATGTGAATAAGGTCTTGAGAATGCATTAACTGCCAGATCATTAGTATGATGTCTAAACTAATATTCCAGTAGATGTACAAGACCATGACACTCTGATGTACCATCAGTGAAGTCCTCAAAAATCAGAGTTGTCTAAACAACCCAGCCCTTTCAGAGATCTCTCAGTACATTAAGACCATTTCAACAAAAACAAATGTGTATATGAGAAAGACTTGGGCAGTGAAGGAGAATAAAGATTTTTATGTTCTAACAATTTATTTATTAGTAAGTGCCTTAAATCCAGAAGTGTATGGATGTTATAGTTAGCTCATGTGAGACAAAAACAATCTGTGAAAAACCAAAAAGGAATCTAGAATGAACTGACGACTCCCTGACTCACACTGGTTAGCAGTTGTCATTAGTGTCTGTAGTGACCACTATCGGCAGCGTGTTGTGATATTGTGATTTGTAATATGAAAAATATATTTGGTCTTTGTCCTTGTTAGCTCCTGGGATAGAGCTCCTAAGACCTTTGGAATTTCCTATGGGATAAGAGCCTTAAAGGTGCTTTTTGTTATGTTTAGGAGGTGACTTTGGAAATCCCAAGTCACCTGAGGATGGGAGCTGGTTGCCAGGGAATAAACCCAATAATTAGAGGGTAGGAACTCTCAGTTCCAGCCCCTGACCTCTGGGGACTGAATATTAAGTTCAATCACCTATGTCCAATGATCAAGTAAATTATGCCTATGGAATGATGCTTCCATAAATCCCGAAAGGACCAGCCTGGAGAGCTGGTGACCACACGGAGATGCTGGGAGAGTAGGCTCTGACAGGCATGAAAGTTCCCCAGCCTTTCGCCATAGCTGGCCCTATGCGTCCCTTCTATCTGGCTGGTCTGAGTTATATTCTTTTTAAAACATTTTTACTTATTTACTTTATTTTTGGTTGTGCACACGCTTTCTTTAGTCTTGGTGAGCAGGGGCTACTCTAGTTGTAGTTCACAGGTTTCTCACTGCAATGACTTCCCTTCTTTCAGAACACAGGCTCCAGGCTTGCAGTCTTCAGTATTTGCTGTGCACAGGCTTAGTTGCCCTGCGGCACGTGCGATCTTCCTGGACCAGGGATTGAACCTGTGTCTCCTGCACTGGCAGGTGGATTCTTAACCACTGGACCACCGGAAGTTCCTATATTCTTTTATAATAAACCAGTATCTCGGAGAAGGCAATGGCATCCCACTCCAGTACTCTTGCCTGGAAAATCCCATGGACGGAGGAGCCTGGTAGGCTGCAGTCCTTGGGGTCACTAACGGTCAGACACGACTGAGCAACTTCAATTTCATTTTTCACTTTCATGCATTGAAGAAGGAAATGGCAACCCACTCCAATGTTCTTGCCTGGAGAATCCCAGGGACGGGGGAGCCTCGTGGGCTGCCGTCTTTGGGGTTGCACAGAGTCGGACACAACTGAAATGACTTAGCAGCAGCAAACCAGTATCTAGTAAATAAAATGTTTTTCTGAATTCCGTGAGCCACAATAGCAAATTAATTGCCCTCAAGGAGAGGGTGGTGGTTGATCAGAAACACAGGTGATAACCTGGACTTGTGATTGGCATCTGAAGTGGGGGTGGGAGGTGAAGAGGGCAGTCCTCCAGGACTGAGCCCCTAACCTGCAGAATCTGACGCCATCTCCAGGTAGATAGTATTTGAACTGTATTAAATTGTAGGACAATCTAGCTGGTGTTTGAAAACTGCTTGCTGGCATGTGGAAAAAAATCAGAATTTCAGGGGATCATTCAAGAAGCCCGCGAGTCACTGTTGATGTTCCCTCTGTTCCTGCTCCATAGCCAAGTCCAGGAGATTTTACCTCCAAACTTAAAAACAAATAGATCCACTTTTCCGTATCAACCCTATTACCAGCTCAGCAAGCCTCCATCATTTCTCCCCTAGATCAGCCTTCCACTGGTCCATTTTTCCTCTACTCTATCCTTTCATAACAGCCAAAGTAATCTTCCAAGTGGATCTTCTTACCATCACACTAAACATCCTTCAAAGGCTTCCTAATATTCTTGATATAATACAAATTGCCTATGTGACCTACCAGGTCTGCACAATCTGGCCCCTGCCTCCCTCATGCCTTCGTTTTATACCACTTCGTTTTATACCACTCCCCCATACTGGCTCCCTTTCAATTCCTCAAACTCACCAGGTTATTTCCTGCTTCGGGCCTTCGTGCTTGGTGATTCCTCTTTTTAATATCTTTTTCTGCCTATACTTTACCCAGCTAACTCATTTACCTTACAGATAATAGATTGCAAGCCACTTTGTCAGAAAAGCTTCTCTGGCTCCAATTTAAAATTTTATACATTTCCATTACATTGACTAATTTTCTTCATATAATTATGAGATATAGCCATAATGTCTCCCTTCCAAGACTATAAGCTCCAAGAGGGCACAAATCATACCCATCACTCAGTTGTCCATCACTGAATACCCAATGCTCAGCACAGAACTTGGCACAATAAATTTTTTTTTTGACTGAATGACCCTGTAAGGTAGATTATTCCATATTACAGGTGAGGATATTAAGATCCATTGTGAAACAACTTTTAAGACCTGGAATAGCACTCTGGGGTCTGAGTAGAAAGTATTACATTAAAAAAATTTCCAGTATTATTTATTTGATTTTGTTGACTATTAGATGCTACCTGTTTAGACCAATACTGTGGCTTCCACTAAGCTTCTCATGAGGCCCATGATGCATTCACATGTGTTTGCAGACCTGTGGTCTAAGTGGTAAAATTCTCAAGGATTTCTTAAGAATGCGTTCTAATTTTTCTTTGATGGTTTTCATTTCATTCATCTACAATTTGTGATCTCTGAAAAGTATTTAATTCATTAGAGTCAGATGCAGGAAATTGACTAGCAAAGATCAATAGACATTTTTCTTCTGGGTCAGGGAAGGTACTAGATTCAGATAATCATTAAATGACTTAAAAGTATGACTTTTCAGAATGTTTTCCCTAAAACAATTTTGTGCCCCTCATTTCTAGTCACAGTAGGTAAAATTTCCTTCCGAGCCCTTCAGATTAATTCTGTTGCCATTTGTGCTAGAGCACAAGTGCAGGGCTTTTACATAGGCTTTCCTTATCTCACTGAAAGGGCTTCCCAGGGGGAGCTAACGGTAAAGAACCCACCTGCCAATGCAGGAGACATAAGAGATGTGGGTTTGATCCCTGGGTTGGGAAGAACCCCTGGAGGAGGAAATGGCAACCCACTCCAGTATTCTTGCCTGGAGAATCCCATGGACACAGAAGACCTGCGTGGGTTACAGTCCATAGGGTCACAAAGAGTCGGACACACTGAAGAGACTTAACACGCAGTCACGCATCTCACTAAAGGGAGTATAAGGAGCTCTGCTGTGTCCTTGGGTACAGACTTGAGTTAAATAAAAGGTGGACTTTACTGCACTGAGAATGTCCAACAATCCCATGGAAGGGCAAAGCAGGGCGGGAGGTGGAGAAGAAAAATAATGATTTGGGGAGGATCCCCTTGAAGACGTTTTTCTCAAAAGAATTTTCTCTCAAATTTGAATTTTCAGATTTATTCTCTGAGATTCACTAGGAATTTTTCTTTTTCCCTTTCAAAAAAATGTGGTAAAAAGTACTTAACATAAAAATTACTATTTTGACCATTTTTAAGTGTACAGTTCAGGGGTATGAGAAATAGTCACATGATTGCACAACCACCATAATTATCCATTTCCAAGACTCTTTTCATCTTGCAAGAGTAAGACTGTACCCATTGAACACTATGGGTTCATTCTCATCTCCCTTCTGCCTCTGGCAACCATGATTCTACTTTGTGTTTCTATGAATTTGACTACTTTAGTTACTTTATATAAGTGGAATCATATTTGTATTTGTCCTGTTACGACTCAGCATGTCTTCAAGTTTCATCCATGGTAGAGCATTTGTTAAGAATGTGCTTCCTTTTTATTAGTAGTTTTAATTTTTTTTTACAAACTGCCGTACTGTTTTCCATAGTTGCTGCCCCATTTTACATTCCTACCAGAAAGCAGTGTGTCAGGGTTATGATTTCTCACCATCCTTGCCAGTATTTGTTATTTTCTGACCTTTGTCTGTTTTATAATAGTCATCCTATGGGTGTGAAATGGTATCTCGTTGTGGTTTTGATTTGCATTTCCCTGATGATTAGTGATATTGAGCCTCTTTCCCTGGAATTATTAGTCATTTGTATATCTTCTTATATCTTCTTTGAAGAAATGTCTATTCAGGTCATTTGTCCATTTCTTCACTGAGGTTTCTTTTCTTTTAAAGGGGGTGTCTATATACAGTCAGCAAAAACAAGACCAGGAGCTGACTGTGGCTCAGACCATGAACTCCTTATTGCCAAATTCAGACTGAAATTGAAGAAAGTAGGGAAAACCACTAGACCATTCAGGTATGACATAAATCAAATCCCTTATGATTATACAGTGGAAGTGAGAAATAGATTTAAGGGCCTAGATCTGACAGAGTGCCTGATGAACTATGGAATGAGGTTCATGACATTGTACAGGAGACAGGGATCAAGACCATCCCCATGGAAAAGAAATGCAAAAAAGCAAAATGGCTGTCTGGGGAGGCCTTACAAAGAGCTGTGAAAAGAAGAGAAGCAAAAAGCAAAGGAGAAAAGGAAAGATATAAACATCTGAATGCAGAGTTCCAAAGAATAGCAAGAAGACATAAGAAAGCCTTCTTCAGCGACCAATGCAAAGAAATAGAGGAAAACAACAGAATGGGAAAGACTAGAGATCTCTTCAAGAAAATCAGAGATACCAAAGGAACATTTCATGCAAAGATGGGCTCGATAAAGGACAGAAATGGTATGGACCTAACAGAAGCAGAAGATATTAAGAAGAGATGGCAAGAATACACAGAAGAACTGTACAAAAAAGATCTTCACGACCAAGATAATCACGATGGTGTGATCACTGACCTAGAGCCAGACATTCTGGAATGTGAAGTCAAGTGGGCCTTGGAAAGCATCACTACAAACAAAGCTAGTAGAGGTGATGGAATTCCAGTTGAGCTATTCCAAATCCTGAAAGATGCTATGAAAGTGCTGCACTCAATATGCCAGCAAATTTGGAAAACTCAGCAGTGGCCACAGGACTGGAAAAGGTCAGTTTTCATTCCAATCTCAAAGAAAGGCAATGCCAAAGAATGCTCAAACTACCGCACAATTGCACTCATCTCACAGGCTAGCAAAGTAATGCTCAAAATTCTCCAAGCCAGGCTTCAGCAATATGTGAACCGTGAACTTCCTGATGTTCAAGCTGGTTTTAGAAAAGGCAGAGGAACCAGAGATCAAATTGCCAACATCTGCTGGATCATTGAAAAAGCAAGAGAGTTCCAGAAAAACATCTATTTCTGCTTTATTGACTATGCCAAAGCCTTTGACTATGTGGATCACAATAAACTGTGGGAAATTCTGAAAAAGATGGGAAAACCAGACCACCTGACCTGCCTCTTGAGAAATTTGTATGCAGGTCAGGAAGCAACAGTTAGAACTGGACATGGAACAACAGCCTGGTTCCAAATAGGAAAAGGAGTATGTCAAGGCTGTATATTGTCACCCTGTTTATTTAACTTCTATGCAGAGTACATCATGAGAAACGCTGGACTGGAAGAAACACAAGCTGGAATCAAGACTGCCGGGAGAAATATCAATAACCTCAGATATGCAGATGACACCACCCTTATGGCAGAAAGTAAAGAGGAACTCAAAAGCCTCTTGATGAAAGTGAAAGAGGAGAGTGAAAAAGTTGGCTTAAAGCTCAACATTCAGAAAATGAAGATCATGGCATCCGGTCCCATCACTTCATGGGAAATAGATGGGGAAACAGTGGAAACAGTGTCAGACTTTATTTTTCTGTGCTCCAAAATCAGTGCAGATGATGACTGCAGCCATGAAATTAAAAGACGCTTACTCCTTGGAAGGAAAGTTATGACCAACCTAGACAGCATGTTCAAAAGCAGAGACATTACTTTGCCAACAAAGGTTCATCTAGTCAAGGCTATGGTTTTTCCTGTGGTCATGTGTGGATGTGAGAGTTGGACTGTGAAGAAGGCTGAGCACCGAAGAATTGATGCTTTTGAACTGTGGTGTTGGAGAAGACTCTTGAGAGTCCCTTGGACTGCAAGGAGATCCAACCAGTCCATTCTGAAGGAGATCAGCCCTGGGAGTTCTTTGGAAGGAATGATGCCAAAGCTGAAACTGCAGTACTTTGGCCACCTCATGCGAAGAGTTGACTCATTGGAAAAGACTCTGATGCTGGGAGGGATTGGGGGCAGGAGGAGAAGGGGACGACAGAGGATGAGATGGCTGGATGGCATCACTGACTAGATGGATGTGAGTCTGAGTGAACTCTGGGAGTTGGTGATGGACAGGGAGGCCTGGCGTGCTGCGATTCATGGGGTGGAAAAGAGTCGGACACGACTGAGCGACTGATCTGATCTGATCTGATCTGATATTACTTAAGTTTACCAGACAATGGACTTCCCTGGTGCCTCAGACGCTAAAGCATCTGTCTACAATGCGGGAGACAGGGTTCGATCCCTGGGTTGGGAAGATCCCTTGGAGAAGGAAATGGCAATCCACTCCAGTACTATTGTCTGGAAAGTCCCATGGACAGAGGAGCCTGGTAGGCTACAGTCCATGGGGTCGCAAAGAGTCGGACACGACTGAGCGACTTCACATTCATGTACCAGACGATACTAACCAAATCCTACAGATAAGGTGGGTATCTGACATTAAATTTCTTGCAAATAATTACTATGTTTACAAGACTATATTGAAATTATAGCTAAAACAATTTGTACATTTTTAAACTAAAAAATTTAAATTACTGCACCACATAATTCATATACATATATATGTGCATAAGTGTACAGTTTAGTAGATTTTCAGCAAATCATGTGTAACTAGCACCAAGATCAACAACCAGAGCCCATTAGAAGCCCCTCCCCCATTCACTAGCCCCTCCTCACCTAGGTAATCGCTATCATGACTTTTAGCATATTATTTTTCCTATTTTTGGGCTTTATAGAGATGGCCTTACCCCTATGTTCTTTCCTGTCTGACATCTTATGCTCAACTTTATGTTTTCGCAGTTTATCCATGTTGTCGCCTGTAGTAGGTCATTCTTTTCATTGCTGAGAAGTATCCCATTATATGAACACTGTGAATGTATTACCTTATTCTATCCTTGATGGTCTTTTTGGTTATTTCCATTTGCGGTTATTAAAACAAATGCATCGTCAACATTCTGATAACTGTTGGTGCCTTGTAAGCACACATTTCTCTTGGCTGTACACATAACCATGGAACTGCTGGGTCACAGGGTTGGCTTCTATAGTCCAGTTCAGTTTAGTCGCTCAGTCGTGTCCGATTCTTTGCAATCCCATGGACTGCAGCAGCTAGGTCTCCCTGTCAATCACCAACTCCCGGAGTTTGCTCAAACTCAGGTCCGTTGAGTCGGTGATGCCATCCAACCACCTCATCCTCTGTCGTCCCCTTCTCCTCCCGCCTTCAGTCTTTCCTAGCATCAGGGTCTTTTCAAATGAGTAAGCTCTTTGCATCAGATGGCCAAAGTATTGGAATTTCAGCTTCAGCATCAGTCCTTCCAATGAATGTTCAGGACTGATTTCCTTTAGGATGGACTGGTTGGATCTCCTTGCAGTCCAAGGGACTCTCAAGAGTCTTCTCCAACACCACAGTTCAAAAGCATCAATTCTTCGAAGCTCAGCTTTGTTTATAGTCCAACTCTCACATCCATACATGACCACTGGAAAAACCATAGGCTTGGCTTCTATAGTACAGCGCCAAATTGTTTTCGAAAGTTGTTTTTTTTTTTTTTTTTAGTAATTTATACTCCAGCAGCATGAGGAATTCAGTTATTCCACATCCTCATCAGCTTGTGGAGTATCCGTCCCCGTGAAGCAAAGTTTAGGTTGCTTTGGGGGCGAACCTCCGGATTTTGGTTTGGTTGTCTGAGTTATTAACCACCGCAGACTTCCACTCGGTCCAGCCACAGCGTGTGAACTCAGCGCGTTTCGAGGTTTTGCTCTCCCCGCCCCTTGGAGGTCCTCTCAGTCAGGCGCATCAGGTGCGTCCAGGGCGGCCGGTCCTGTGAAGACTCTGAAGGCCGCCCCCCGTGCAGCGGAAGCGCGTGCAGCGCCTTCCCGGCCGCTTCCTCTCGCGGCCAGGTAGCGCCCGGCGCCTGCTGCCGCGGCCGGCTGGAGGCGGGGACCCGCGCGCGCGTGCGCACCGCGAGCCCGGCGCATGCTCGGAGCGCGGAGGGGCCGGGCTGAGCGGAGGCAGGGCGCCCGCTCCCGGCCCTTCCCGGCGAGGTACTGAGCACCACCCGTTCCGAGCCCTGCTGCCAGTAAAGTTCCCGAAGCATCACAGTCACCCCTAAAGAGCGAAGAGGGCACGAGCCGGCCGGACGCCCAGCCGGGGGCCGGCGCGCTCGGACGCGGCGAGGCGGCGGTTGCGCCGCGCCCCGGAGGAGCTGTAGCACCGGGCGGCGGGCGGCGCAGGGAGGGTGAGTAGCGGCTCGCGCCCGGGCCGGCGGCCGCACTCCTCGCCGTCGTCGCGGCCCGGGGCCTGCGCAGGGGCGCGGCGGGGCCTCCAAGCCGGGCGCTCGCTCCCACCCGGCCGCCGCGCGCACGCCTGGAGCGCGGGCCCGGGCCCGGCGGCGGACCCCCGGCCCCCGTCTCCCCGCCCCTCCCCGCGCCCCAGTCTCCCCGTGCTCCTGGCGCCCCGCGTCTCCCTGGCTCCCTCGTCTCCCCGCTCTCCCTTCTCCCCGCTCTCCCCTGGCCCCCGCGTCTCCCCCCGCCCCGGTCTCCCTGGACGTGGCGGGCCGTCCAGTGCCGGTCGGGGATGGCTGGGCAAGGGCCCCAGCCCACCCTGGCTTCCAGACCGGGTCCAGGCAGCGGGCCCCTCCCTGCCCGGCCGCACCCTGCCCGGGGTGTTGCCGGGGTGCCCGTGGAATACGGATGAACCGGCTGCGCGCTCCCCTTGACACCCGGCGCGGCAGAGTCGCTTCCCATGGGGACCCCAGGCTCGGGACCCTTAGGGTGTGATAGGGAGACAGCTTCACTGTCACGGCCCGGGCAAGTGACTTTACAGTCTGAGAAGGACTGTTTACGTCTCTAGATTTCATACAGGTCAGGATATCTTCCAGGTAACTTCAGTGAACCTGAGGTTTTCCGTGTTTAAGTATAATCATAACGTGTTGAAGTACAGGCAGTGATGGAAAAACCACTGTTTTAATCATTGAGTTAACTCTTCCTTTTCTAATGTATTGGACTGCTGTTGATTGTAAACTTAAACTTGGGAATAGAACACATATACAGTATTACTGTCAAGCTTTTAAGGTATTATACTTAGAATGATACTTTTCTAAGAACTTGATTGTGTTCTTTTTAGTCTGTAGAGAAGTGAGTGGCTGATGATAATCACAAAGGTCAGACTGCCTGTGTTAAGATCTAATTCCACTTATTTTTCTTTATATTTTATTCTTTTAAACGTTATCATGTGATAAAGTGGACTTTTTTGGGGAGTGTGCAGTTCTGTGAATTTTAGATTCATGTAACCACCATAATAGAATATGGAACAGTTCTGTCACCTCCAACCACTCATGCTGTCTTTCGTCTCATAAACTCCCCCTTATTCCAACCCCTGGCAATTACTGATCTTCTCTAGAATGTCATATAAATGGAATCATACAACATGTAAGCTTTTTTCACTCAGTACAATGCCTTTGAGATTCCTTCAAGTTGCTGCATGTATCAATGTATCCTTTTTTCTTACTGAGTAGTATTCTGGTGGATGGATATGCATCCGCTGGAGGACGTGGGATTGTTTCTAGTTTATGGTGACTATAGCTGCTGTAATCATTCCTATGCAGGTTTTTGTGTGAACATCAGTTTTTGTTTCTGTGCTGCTGCTGTTGCTGCTAAGTCGCTTCAGTCGTGTCGAACTCTGTGCGACTCCAGAGACGGCAGCCCACCAGGCTCCCCCGTCCCTGGGATTCTCTAGGCAAGAACACTGGAGTGGGTTGCCATTTCCTTTTTCAATGCATGAAAGTGAAAAGTGAAAGTGAAGTCGCTTAGCCGGGTCTGACTCCCAGCGACCCCATGGACTGCAGCCTACCAGGCTCCTCCCTCCATGGGATTTGCCAAGCAAGAGTACTGGAGTGGGTTGCCATTGCCTGTCATCAGCCAAATGTTTGTGGGGCTTTTTGGAAAGTAAAAGAGAGAAAACTTACCATAGGAGTTTTAAGACTTTCCAGTCAAGGGAAATTCATGCTACTGCTGCTGCTAAGTCGCTTCAGTCGTGTCGGACTCTGTGCAGTCCCATAGACGGCAGCCCACCAGGCTCCCCCGTCCCTGGGATTCTCCAGGCAAGAACACTGGAGTGGGTTGCCATTTTGTTTCTCTAGGGTACTGCTACGATTAGTGTTGTAGGATCACATAAAGTATGTTTAACTTTATAAGAAACTGTCACACAGGTTTCCAGAGTGCCTATCATTTTGCATTCTCACCAGCAAAATGTGAGAGTTGCAGTTGCTCCACTTCCTGTCTAGCACTTGGTGTAGTCAGATTTTTTAATTTAGCCATTCTGATAGGCATATAGTGGTAATGGCAACCCACTCCTGTATTCTTGCCTGGGAAATCTCATGGACAGAATGTGAGCCTGGTGGGCTGCAGTCTGTGGGGTCGCAAAGAGTAGGATGCAGCAACGGAGCCCAGTGTGTCTTTAACTAATGGCCAAAGCTGTTGAATATCTTTTTGTGTGCTTACTTGGCATATATAATCTTGGGTGAATATCTGGCCAAGACTTTTACCTATTTTTAAATTTGGTAGTTTCTTATGTTGACTTTTTAAGGTTCTTTATATGCTCTGGATACAAGTTGTTAGGTATGTTTTGCAACTATTTTCTTGCAGTCTATAACTTGTTTTATTGTTTTAACAGGATCTTTCACAGAGCTGATATTTTTAATTTTGATGAAATCTAATTTATCTATATTTCCTTTTGTACATCTTTTGGTAGCATGTCTAAGAATTTTGCCTAATCCCAGGTCAAGAAGGTTTTCACCTTCTAGATATTAAAGTTTTACATTTAGATCTATAATCTATTTTGAATTATTTATATAAGATGTGAGATTTAGGGAAGGTTTACTTTTTTGCATATGAATGTCCAGTTGTTCCATCACAATTTGTTGAAAAGACTGCCTTGTCTCCATTTAATAGTTTTGCATTTTTGTCAAACATCAATTGGCTGTATTTTCGTGGGTCTATTTTTGGGCCCTCTGTTGTATTGGGCCTGTGCTGTGTTGATTTCTGTATCTTTCTCTTTGCCAGTATCACTCTTCATGAATGTAGCTTTATAGTGTCTTAAAATTGGGTGGTATGATTTTCTCCAACTTTCAGTCAATTCAGTCAGTCAGTCGTGTCTGAATTTGATTCATATCAAAGAATTTCGTTTTGGGAGGATGCTATTGTAAATATCATTTAAATTTTTTTTGGCTTCAAATTGTACCTTGTTAGGATATTAGAAATACAGTTCAGTCTTATGTGTTACTCTTGTATCCTGTGTCCTTGCTAAATTCACTTACTAGTTTCAGGATTGTTTGTTTGATTCCTTGGACAATCCATAGACAACCATGTCATCTGTGAATAGGGATAGTTTTTCCCTATTGTCTGTAAGCACTTTGTGTATTTTTGTTGCTATTGCTCTGGCCATGCCTAATGATAAACCGGAGTAGTGAGAATGAACATCCTTACCTTGTTCTCACTCTAAGGGGGAAAGCAGTCTGTCTTTCAGAATTAAGTATGATGTTAGCTGTATGTTTTTCTGTGTGTTTTTTTTAATAGATGCCCTTTATCAGGCTGAAAAATTCCCCTTCTCTTTCTAGTTTGCTGAGAAATTTTCTCACAAATGGATGTTGAATTATGTTAAATACTTCCTCTGCATTAGTTGATATGGTGATGGGGTTTTCCTTCTTTACTCTATTAATGTGGTGGATTACATTGATATTTTAATGTTGAAACAGCCTTGCATTCCCAAGTAAAGCCCATTTGGTCCTATTTATTCTTTTTGTGCATTGCTGGATGTGATTTACTCATATTTTGTTGAAGATTTTTGCATTATGTTCATGAGGGGCTGTCTGTCTGGTTTTCTTTTTTGTACTGTCTTTGTGTGGTGCTGGTATCAAGATAATGCTGGCTTTATAAAATAAGTTAGGGGATGTTTCCTTCTCTTCTATATTCTGGGGGAATTGTGTATCATTCTTGAACTGTTTGGTAGAATTCTTCAGTGAAATCACCTGAGCTTGGAGCTTTCTTTTTGAGTTTTTAAAGTTACAGATTTTATTTTCCTAATAGTTATATCAATTTTATTGATTTCTTCTCTTTATTATTTCCATCCTTTTGCTTGCTTTGGGTTTATTTTGCACTTGTTTTTCCAGTTTTTTGACGTGGGACCTTAGGTTATTGCTTTGAGACTTTTCTTCCTTTCTAAGGTAAGCATTTCAGTTCAGTTCAGTTCAGTCACTCAGTTGTGTCCGACTCTTTGCAACCCCATGAATCACAGCACGCCAGGCCTCCCTGTCCATCACCAACTCCCGGAGTTCACTCAGACTCACGTCCATCGAGTCAGTGATGCCATCCAGCCATCTCATCCTGTGTCATCATCTTCTCCTCCTGCCCCCAATCCCTCCCAGCATCAGAGTCTTTTCCAATGAGTCAACTCTTCGCATGAGGTGGCCAAAGTCCTGGAGATTCAGCTTTAGCATCATTCCAAAGAAATCCCAGGGCTGATCTCCTTCAGAATGGACTGGTTGAATCTCCTTGCAGTCCAAGGGACTCTATTTAGTGTTGTAAATTTTCTCTCTCAGCACTAAGTTAGCTGTGTCCAACAAATTTTTGACACTTTGTATTTTCATTTTATTTCAATTCAGTTATTTTTAAAATTTCTCTTGAGCTTCTGTTTTGGCCCATGGATTGTTGAGAAATCTGTTTTTAGTTTCCAAATGCTTGGAGACTTTCCTGTTATCTTTCTGTTACTGACTTCTAGTTTGATCCCACTGTGGTCTCTTTATTTTAATTTTTTTGAGGGTTGTTTGATGGCCTAGACTATGTCCTATCTTGATACATGTTCAGTGGGTGCTTGAAGAATGTTCTGCTGTTGTGTGGACAGCTCTATAAATGTCAATTACATTCTGATATTTTTATGGTGTTTTTATAATTTCATTTTGTTTTATCATGTTTTCTAGTATTTTTGAGTATTTCTTTGTGTAACTTGTTTAGCCGTGTAGATAATTTATCACAGTCTATTGGTGTCAGCATTTTACAAGCCCAAGCGAAGTATAGAAACCTTACCTCCCTTCACATCCTTTTGTTCTCTCCCATGTATAAATAATTGTCTTAAATGTTTTCTCTACGTATATTGAAAACCACATCGAACAGTATTATGATTTTTCTTTCAACTGTCACATGTAACATAGAACATTCAAGAGGATAAGTCTCTCTGTATTTATCCATATTTTTGCTTCTGTCATCTTTCTTTGGTTCTGATACTTTAGGTTGTTTTAATAATTTAATTATGTCTGAAGTGGAGACCTAGAACTTGTACTTTAACAAGTACTTTTAGATGCTTCTTAAATCATGCAAGTTTATGGAGCACTAGGGCCAGTTACTGAGTCTCCATTAGGGACAAAGAAAGGAATGCTCTTCACATTTCAGACATGTTTTGTGTAGTGGTTGTATAAATGAATTTTTGGTTCAGGTAGCTAGAATATAATAGTTAAGTAGGTAGGAACTTGGATAGCATTAATAATTTTAAGAAATGTGAAAAAATTAGCCCTCTGTTCTAAGGGTCTAGACAGTTCATTCAGTCTAAAATGCAAACAGTATAGGTACTACTGCTTCCATTGTGTGAATAACTGTAACTAGTCTGAAAGTAACGGAGAAGGCGATGGCACCCACTCCAGTACTCTTGCCTGGAAAATCCCATGGACAGATGAGCCTGGTAGGCTGTAGTTCATGGGGTTGCTAAGAGTTGGACACGACTGAGCGACTTAACTTTCACTTTCCTGCATTGGAGAAGGAAATGGCAACCCACTCCAGTGTTCTTGCCTGGAGAATTACAGGGACAGGAGAGCCTGGTGGGCTGCCGTCTATGGGATTGCACAGAGTCGGACACGACTGAAGTGACTTAGCAGTAGCAGCAGTCTGAAAGTAAAGAAAAAAAGTATGCTGTAAGATTATGGGTAATGGATTCATTGTAACCTAAATACTAAAGTGCTGTAACTTAAGAGCTGGATGCTGTCACTTGGTTGCATAGTATATTACACAAGACCCTTTTGGGTGCGGACCTAGGGATGTTAATTATCACTTGTGAGGATGATGAGCAGTTCCCTTAGACTTTGTATTTGTTTCCCATTTGGTGTTAACTATCTATGGAGGATTTCTTCTGGTGTATGAAACTACCATTTTTTGAATGCTTAACTTTCACTGTGCTAAGTGCTTTATATGTATCGATCAATGATCCTGTGAGGTTAAATATCTTCAGAAAACTGAAGCTTGAAGAGGATAAGCAATAACTTCACAAAGAGCACAGAACCAGTAAAAGGCAACTTTAAGTCAGGCCTCAACTCTAAAGCCCATAGTCTTTATCGGCTAATCTTTGTGAAAGGCAGAATCTACTCATTTATCACTACCTAAAAGTCATACATTGTGCTATTGATAAGGATTCAAAAGTGAATATTATTGTGTCTCTTTTCATAGAATTTAAGTTAAATGAACAGAGTGGGGAGGGGGGCCCTTCATCATGGAAACAAATTCTTGGAATTCAGTTTGATTATTTCTTGATAAAATAATTATAGCTTATTTTTATGTCATGAAAAGAATAATTTCATTTTAAACCACAGGTTTGAGAGAGAAGATCTGATCACCTGGAATTAAAGTTGGCACAGAAACCTTTTCAACTCCAAAAATGTTGGAGGAAGATATGGAAGTGGCCATCAAGATGGTGGTTGTAGGGAACGGTGCAGTTGGAAAGTCAAGTATGATTCAGCGGTATTGCAAAGGCATTTTTACAAAAGACTACAAGAAAACCATTGGAGTTGATTTTTTGGAGCGACAAATCCAGTATGTACTTGGCCATTTTATCCTCTGGGTTTTGGTTTGTGAGCAGTGTCCGATGACGGTGTCGGAACGACGGTGACTGGTTACCGCACAAACGCTAGGCGTCAGGCGGCAGCGATGTTCAGTCACTCACTCCTTCGTGTGTCCTCACCGTCTTTCTCCCCCCTCCTCCATCTCTCCCTTTCCTCTGTCATTTTTCTTCTTTTTTGCTACCCTTCTCCCTTCTCTCTTTTTTTCTACTTATATCTGTTTTATATTTATTGGTGGCACCTTGGGCACGTTTTTAAAAAATTTCATTGATTATTTGGCTGTGTTGGGTCTCAGTTGTGGCGCACGGACTCTGGTTGCAGCACGTGGGCTCAGTTGCTCCGTGGCTTGTGGACCTTGGTTCCCTGACCAGGGTTGAGCCCGTGTCCCCTGTGCTGCAAGTCGGATTGTTAACCACCAGGCCACAGGGACGTCCCATCGTGGGCACTTCTTAGATAGAAAGTAGTGCTTGATTCTGCTGAGATTTCTGTCCACAATTTTATTTGGAAGGAAAGTTACCTTTCACAGTAATTTTCATCTCTTATATATTAAGGGATCTGTTTGTATAATCTTCTCTTTTTAAAACTGGACAGGACTATGTAGAAGTTAGAGAATTAATAATTTATTTTTACTTTAAAGAAATAAGAGAAGGATTTGAGGGGATTAAATACGCCTGTGAAAAGGAAATCCAGTTCTAAAACACATCAAAGTAACAATTTTTGTCCTTAGTCCTGAGAACTTTTGAGGTTATTTTAAATTGTAGGAGACAAACTAAAATTTATCACAGAGAAATAAGTAACATTAAACAAATCTGACGTAACTGTCCCAGACATTAGCATCAGAGATAATTGTGTTCATTGTTGTAAAAATTGTTGAATTTATAATCTGTTCACCTTCTTTCTAAAAATGCTTCTGTTTTTGCTTCCTTTCTTAGGTGTCTTAAGAGGATTCATTTCAAATCTTGATGATGTTTATTTTTGTACTTGTTATCTGGACCAAATTAATATTTTAAGTATATAGTTGACCCTCATTATTTGTAGATTCCATGTTAATATTTTAAGTATGCAGTTAGTTACTTCTCATTATTTGTGGACTTTGTATGTTCGGATTCACTACTTGCTAAAATGTATTTGCGACCCCAGACTCGGGACCCCATTCATGGACATGTACAGAGCCTCAAAACATTTGCGTCACCTGCACACACAGGTCTGGTTGAGGCTGAACGCGACGACCTCCATCTTTTTGTTTCATCTCTCATAAGTACATAAGTGGCCTTTTCCTGTTCTGTTTTTGTGTGTTTTGTTGGTTTTGCTGTTTAAAACGGCCCCAAGCCTAGAACTGAAGTGCTGTCTGGTGAGCTGTGATGTGCCTCGTGGAGAAGACACATGTATTAAATAAGCTTCTTTCAAGTACCAGTAATAGTGCTGTTGGCCATGAGTTCAAAGGTGATGAATCAACAATATATATTAAATAAGGTGTCTTTAAATAGAACAATGCAGAAAAAGAAGTTATATATTGATTGGTTGATGCAGTTGTAACCAGGAGCTTGAAGGCCCCTTGCCGGGTATTTTCGCTCAGAGCCACGGTTCAGGACTTGCTGACTGGCTGTTGGCAGTGGCTCTATAAAGGGACTGCTGCCCGTGAGTAAGACAGGAGGTGCACAGAACAGTCAGTGTCTGCCTGAAGGGGCCCGCGCGGTGAGCTGCTTGGTCCTCTCTCTCTGGTCTCCGCGTTAGAGTAGGCCGGCCGGAGGCGGCAGCTGACCTGAGGAAGCTTTCTCAGGACAGGCCAGGATCCTGTGGATACCAGCCTCCACAGACACTCAGTTCCATGTACCAGATGGCATAGTGTTTGCATTTAACCTCCACACGTGCTCCCATAGACTTTCATTATCTCCACATCACTTACAACATCTAATACAAGGTAAATGCTGCGTGAATAGTTGCCGGACACATGGCATGTTCAGGTTTTGCTTTTTGGAACTTTCTAGAGTTTTTCCCACATATTTTCAAAAAATAATTTTATTTATTTCTGGCTGTGCTGGGTCTTTGTTGCTGAGTGGGCTTTTTTCTAGTTGCGGTGCGTGGGCTTCTCATCGCGGAGGCTTCTCATGTGCGGCACTAGGCTCTAGGGCGTGACTTCAGTGGTTGTGGCGCGCGGGCTCGGAAGTCCGGCTCCTGGTTCTGGAGCACAGGCTCCATAGTGTGATTCGCAGGCTCAGTGGCTCTGCGTGGGATCTCCCAGGATAAGGGATCGGACCCATGTCTTCTTTACCACTGAGCCACCCGAGAAGCCCTCCAAATATATTCTGTCTGTGGTTGGTTGAATCTGCAGGTGTGGGCCCTTCTGATGCTAGTCCTAGAGCCACCTCTATCTGTGACTGTTGTTGAAGGAAGAAACACAACAGGTAACTCCAAATCGTGTAAAGTGACAGCGTTAAGGGGTGTCTTTCACCCTTTACTCTCACTGTGGTTAATGGTCTCAGCACTTAAAAGCACTTAGACTTTTTCAGATTGAAGCCCACAATGTAGTTTTAATACCTCCAGATTTTAAAAATAAAGACATTTCCTTTGCATATAAAATAAATTCATCTCGTTTCAGAGTTAATGACGAAGATGTCAGGCTCATGTTATGGGATACAGCGGGTCAGGAGGAGTTTGACGCGATAACCAAGGCCTACTATCGAGGTAAGTTGTGGGTGTCTTTAGTCTGTTTGGATGTGTTCTTTTGGCTGAACAAAGAATTTTGCCTTTTTTGTTCCCCATAGAAGGATTTCTCTTTAAGAATATTTAAATTAATTCCAAAGTATTTTTGAAAACCCCAGGCCCTTATTCTTATAAAGATCTCATTGGGTGGTAAATAATACTTTATACTATAGACTGTTTGTGTCTGCCTTGGAATTACATGACTCATACAGGCATTCCCAGACCTAGTAAGTCAGAAACTATGAAATGTCTTCTCTGACTCCAGGGAAATGACTATGTAGTCAGAGAATGGAAACTACTATAAGAAAAAGGAAAACTCCAGCAAACAAAATGGCATTTTGTTATGACATTAATGTGTGTGGGTACAGCCTTTTCAGGGCTGCACAAATTCAGAGAAGTATGAGGTACAAGTGAAAGGAAAGAGCTACCATGACAGGATCTAAGACTAAATTGTGGGCAGAATTCCCCTTTTTACCTACCTAGCTTTTTTCTCTAAATTCTCAGTATATAATGCATTCTTTTTGTGAGAAATAAATAGGTTGGTTTATTTCTTTTTAAGCTTTTAACACTGTGATTTGCCAGTATTACTTTTTCATTAGTGTGGTTATTTTTTGAGAAAGTAATTACCATTATGTATTTCTAATAAGACAAGTTTGTGTGAGTCTACAATTATTTCAAAATGAAGTTAAAAAAAGAACTGGTCAAATGTGAAAAATGATTTTATTTGTATATGAATAAAAAGGAGAAAATGTTGCAATTGTACATTAAGGATATCATTTGGGTCCCTAATTTAAAGAAAAAGACCAGGTAGCTAAAAATATTTTAATTTCCACTGCAGTTGAGGTTATAACCCTTTTTCCAGTTTTTGCCATAAGACTGTGTTCATTATCATCTATTAATTTTTTTAACTTGGCTCATCGAGTTTGTCACAGACTTCTTATTTTAACTGTTCAGTTTAGTTCAGTCGCTCAGTTGTGTCCAACTGTTTGTGACCCCATGGACTGCAGCATGCCAGGCTTCCCTGTCCATCACCAACTCCTGGAGTTTACTCAGACTCTTGTCCATTGAGTCGGTGATGCCATCCAACCATCTCATCCTCTCTCGTCCCCTTCTCCTCCTGCCTTCAACCTTTCCCAGCGTCAGGGTCTTTTCAGATGAGTCAGCTCTTGGCATCAGGTGGCCAAAGTATTGGAGCTTCAGCTTCAGCATCAGTCCTTCCAATGAACATTCAGGACTGATCTCCTTTAGGATGGACTGGTTGGATCTCCTTGCAGTCCAAGGGACTCTCAAGAGTCCTCTCCAACACCGCAGTTCAAAAGCATCAATTCTTTGGTGCTCAGCATGCTTCATGGTCCAACTCTCACATCCATACATGACTGCCGGAAAAACCATAGCTTTGACTAGACGGACCTTTGTTGGCAAAGTAATGTCTCTGCTTTTGAATATGCTATCTAGCTTGGTCATAACTTTTCTTCCAAGGAGCAAATGTCTTTTAATTTCATGGCTGCAGTCACCATCTGCAGTGGTTTTGGAGCCCAAGAAAATAAAGTCTGTCACTGTTTCCCTTGTTTCCCTATCTATTTGCCGTGAAGTGATGGGACTGGATGCCATGATCTTCATTTTTGAAATGTTGAGTTTTAAGCCAGCTTTTTCATTCTCCTCTATGACTTTCATCAAGAGGCTCTTTAGTTTCTCTTCCTGCCCTAAGGGTCATGTCATCTGCATATCTGAGGTTATTGATATTTCTCTTGGCAATCTTGATTCCAGCTTGTGCTTCATCCAGCCCAGCATTTCTCATGACGTACTCTGCATATATCATCCATTTCTCTTTCATATGTTTACAAAAGACATTCTTTGCCAGAAACTAAAACGAGAGCCCGTAATTATTAGTATTTACATCTTAATGGAAGAACTGACTGATGCTGAAGCTGAAACTCCAGTACTTTGGTCACCTCATGTGAAGAGTTGACTCATTGGAAAAGACTCTGATGCTGGGAGGGATTGGGGGCAGGAGGAGAAGGGGACGACAGAGGATGAGATGGCTGGATGGCATCACCGACTCGATGCACATGAGTTTGGGTAAACTCCAGGAGTTGGTGATGGACAGGGAGGCATGGTGTGCTGTGATTCATGGTGTCGCGAAGAGTCGGACACGACTGAGCGACTGAACTGAACATTTTAATTTACTATGGGTGATACTCAAATTTCTTTTCCCTTTGTTTCATTTGGATTAGAAGGCTTTAAACAGATTTAATCTCCCTGTATTTAACGTTTTAAAGCTATCATAAGTATATAAATAGATCTGTTAAAAGCTTTTCTTAAAATGTAACTTTTTTTAGCCAACTCTGTTAAAATGGCAGAGGGTGGATGCTGAGCCAGGTCTTAAGCCTTAGCTTTTTTCCCCTCACATCCCTATTTGAATTAAGGAACAAACAGTGGCAACATTATGTCAATTTGACATATTGGACATTCTTTTATGCTTTTTTTTTAGGCTCCATAAGAATGCTTTTGGCTACTGACAGCAGAAAATAGATTTCACACTGACTTATTTACCGTCTGTTGACTTGTTAGTGGGAGTAGCTTTCAGTTGCGGTTTTGTTGGGATGGTAGCCTCACTAATCTCCGGGCTGGCACCCTCCCAATGTGGGGTTCCTCCTCATGTTGATTTTCCTCTAGGCTGCAGGGTTACAGTGCTTTGTTCACATCCTTGGGGACCCAAGGTTACTTCCCACAACTGTGTATCAAAAGTCCAGAGCTTTTATCTGATCAGACCACCTTTGACCAGATTACAGTGAGAAGTTAGAGGAAGATGATTAACCTAATCGGCTTGTTGCACATGTGGCCCCCCCAGGGCAGATGGTAGGGTTGGCTGCCTAAACTGTAGGCTGCTGTTCAGAGAGGGAGAGGTGTTCTCAGAGGCAGGGGTGCAGGATGACAATTGGCACCAGGTAACATCTGCTTCTAGTGTAGATTCCAGTGATGATTTAATTAAGCAGAAATAAAGAGTAGGGAGAAAAGGTAAGGTGGGCAGAATGAGTTCTGATGGAGATTCAGTGACTGAAACACTATGCCTTAAAAAATTATGACCTACTAATTTTTATTCTAAAAATGTGTTATTCAAGATACATAAAAATTATATTTAAAAAAAATTATTATAATTCATTTAAAAGACCTATTACAGCAAGATTGTTGCTCCAAGGGGTGGTTATGTTCTTAGAGTACTGGCTTAATTGCACAGTGAGGCATGTGGAAACATGATTTCCTTGTCAGTAGGTTAGAACAGAGTGCAGATCATATTAGGAAGTCTTTAGCACCCCAGATGACTCCTCTTAAACTCTTAAGGAAGTCCACCCTTGGCAATAGAAACCATACTTAGAAAGTTGCATACAACATAAAAGAGATTTTCATTACAGTTTTTTACTGTGACTTGGTTCTCAGGAAAAAAAAAAAAGCTTCTGACTAAATATATGGAAATGAGGTTTTAGACTTAAGACCTGTTATTTGAGATTATGCACATAAATAGCTGAGTGCTAGGAATTGATGCTTTTGAACTGTGGTGTTGGAGAAGACTCTCGAGAGTCCCTTGGACTGCAAGGAGATCCAGCCAGTCCGTCCTGAAGGAAATCAGTCCTGAATGTGCATTGGCAGGACTGATGCTAAAGCTGAAACTCTGATACTTTGGCCACCTGATGCGAAGAGCCAACTCATTGGAAAAGACCCTGATGCTGGGAAAGATTTAAGGCAGGAGGAGAAGAGGACAACAGAGGATGAGGTGGTTGGATGGTGTCACCAAGTCAGTGGACATGGGTTTGAGCAAGCTCTGGGAGTTGGTAATGGACAGGGAAGCCTGGTGTGCTGCTGTCCATGGGGTTGCAAAGACTCGGACATGACTGAGCGACTATACTGAACTCACATAAGTAGAAGAAAACACTTATTTTCTTAAAAAAAAAAAAAAAAAAAAACTTTATTTCACAAATATAAATGAATATAAATTGTTGGAAATTGAATAGCTCTGGACAAGAAACTGGTTTTAAGTTATAATTATAAACACAAGAATTAAGGAATAACAGAATTAGATTGCAATGTCAGGTTTGTTTTGAAGTTAAATGAGCATGGAATCTGTGACAAATTGGTTCATTGAATAATTTGTGTGCTTTAGGTTATAAAGTGTCAAAAAGAATAGGGGCCAACATTTTAAATCCTTAGTAATATCTATAATAGTGTTTTTAAAGCCTTGTGATTCCAGCTGGCCTTTTCCAGTGTTCTCTAGAGCAGTGTTTCTTCCAATCTGCTGTGCACAGGAATCCCCTGGGGAGCTCATTAAAATGCAGCCTGACTTCCCTAGGTCTGCGGTGGCTCCAAGAGCCTGCTTTCCCGCCGCCTCCCGGGTGACACTGATCCTGCTCCTCAGCCACTCTGGACTGGCCTGCAGCCCATCTTGTAGTATCTGTCAGTGGTTTGAGGACAGAATTAACTCTGCATATTATGTATCTTGGAGAGTATTTTCTGAATTGTATTAAAATATGGTGACTTTTTTGGAATGATCTTGTTAATGAGGAATAAACACTTGCTATTGGTGATCTTGTCATTGACACCAAAAATTTATTCAGAGCTCCGTATTCTGATCTGTGCATAAGTGAGGTAGTCTATTAACTGTTAGAAGTGATCCATTTATGGGTGGTTTGCTGTTACCTATGATATTGAAGAAACTTTTCCAGTGCTCCAGCTTTTAGGGTAGGTAGTATTGAAGGTATGTTGAATAACAGGAAAATAAAGGTCTTTGTAAAATACATGGATAGAAGACACTAGCTGCTTTTCAGTGTCAACAACAGAGAAATTAAAACATTAACTTTTCCAAAGATGTTTAGCACTAACAGAGGTTGGAGGAAGAAAAAGAATGGAGAGCAGCATGGGGTCATTTTATTTTGTTTTTTTTATGGTCATTTAAAAATTAAATGTAGTTATAATTGATATATGGCAGAAAACAACACAATATTAGAAAGCATTCATCCTCCAATGTAAAATAAACACATTAAAAAAAAATAGTTACAATTGTTATGCTGGAGAGCCATAGCTCCTGAAGGTAGGGAAACGCAGCTCTGTGTCTCGCCCCCTCTTTATGTGCGCATGGATGGAGGAGCCTGGTGGTCTGCCGTCTGTGGGGTCGCACAGAGTCGGACACGACTGATGCAGCTTAGCAGCAGCAGCAGGCGGTAGAAGGAAAAGGCCTTTCCTCGACAATACCCTCAGCTCATGTCTCTTCTGCGCGCTCTTTCTTTAACTTTATATTGGAGTGTAGCTGATTAACAGTGTCGTGATAGTTTCAGATGAATAGTGAAGGGATTTAGCCATTCATGTACATGTACCCATTCTCTCCCAGACTTACCTCCCATCCAGGCCAACTCCTGGTCACTCTTAAATAATTTTTCTCAGCTGCCTCAGTGATTTCTAGTCATAAACATATCTCAATTAGTAGTAGGAATAGCCAGATAATGTAAGTTATATCTCTTTTTCTCTGGGACAGGCCTTGTGGTCTGGGAGGGGAATGCGGATGGCTTCACTCCCAGCTCTTCCCAAGCGGGCCAGGCCCTGAGGCCCCTGGAGCGGGCACGGAGCAGGGTGGCAGGGTGGTGTGGTGCCAGGGCCTCTGTGTGCCGATGGTAGCAGGTGCTTCTCTCTCTGGGACTTCGTCCTGGCTTCCTCGGTGCTTCCCGGTCTTGGGGCACAAATGTGTCCTTGATTCTGTCAGCTGATTTCCTTTTTGTGGGAGTCAGCGCTGCACTGCCATCTCCCCTGGTGCCAGCTCCCAGTGCCCCGAAGTGGCCCTGCTGGACATGGTTTGAAGTGACCCTGCGCGGGCTTCTGTCCGGGACGTGGCTCACCTCTGCCCGTGTGAGGCCCTCGTGTGCTGTGGTCCTGCTGTTGGTGCGGCACAGTCACCCGCAGACGCGGCTCTCCTCTGCTGGTCCCATCAGCTTGGATGCGGGCAGAGCTTCTTTAAGGAAATCCTTCGAGTATCTCCTGCCTTTCCACTTCTTCTCAATTCTTAAAAAATCCTTGAAGAGCTTAAGGGAGTTCCAGACTTGTATAATAGATTTGTAGCCATTTTCTTTATAAGTTTGGCAAATAACAATCTTCTCACACACAGTTTGGAATCTGGTATTTGTCATTTGTTTTGTCAGTACCTCAGTCAAAATTCTATAAGAGTCTTCTTTTAGTTTATTTTTTGTATCTTTTAGAAAGGACTTTTTTTTTGTTTGTTTAGCTTTTTGGGTTTTCCGTAGCCATGAAGTTAAAAGACGCTTACTCCTTGAAAGGAAAGCTATGACCAACCTAGATAGCATATTCAAAAGCAGAGACATTACTTTGCCAACAAAGGTCCGTCTAGTCAAGGCTATGGTTTTTCCTGTGGTCATGTATGGATGTGAGAGTTGGACTGTGAAGAAAGCTGAGCACCGAAGAATTGATGCTTTTGAACTGTGGTGTTGGAGAAGACTCCTGAGAGTCCCTTGGGCTGCAAGGAGATCCAACCAGTCCATCCTAAAGGAGATCAGTCCTGAGTGTTCTTTGGAAGGACTGATGCTAAAGCTGAAACTCCAATACTTTGGCCACCTGATGAGAAGAGTTGACTCATTGGAAAAGACCCTGATGCGGGGAGGGATTGGGGGCAAGAGGAGAAGGGGACGACAGAGGATGAGATGGCTGGATGGCATCACTGACTCGATGGACGTGAGTCTGAGTGAACTCCGGGAGTTGCTGATGGACAGGGAGGCCTGGCGTGCTGCGATTCATGGGGTTGAAAAGAGTTGGACACGACTGAGCAACTGAACTGAACTGAACTGAGGGCTGTTCAGTTGTTTGGTAGTTTCTCATTTAAAATTGGATAATTCTACTTTGCTCCTTTGGTTTGATAGTCACACATTCTTTTTATTCTTAGGGTGATTCCCTTTAGCTTAATATTCTGTCTAGGCTTACAGCCCACCTCCACACACACACACCCACCCCCCCCACACACGGGATGGGTGTGGGGTGTAGAAGTGAGAAGCCAGGGAAGGAAGGAGAGCTATCCGCAGAGGGTGCAGTGATGAGCCGGTTACTGCTGCGGGCAGCTGGGTGCCCACCCTAGTTAGGGGCTGGGGAGACAAGCTGAGGTTTTTACCCTCCCCCTCTCCTCCCCAGGCGTCAAGGCCTCACTGGGTGCACTAAAGCAGGGGTCCTCTGAGGCCTGGGCAGACGAGCACCCCTGCAGCCAGTGCTGGAGGTGAGGGGGGACCCCCAGCTCTCCTGCACCCACCTCCCTGTGGATTAATCGAGTCCAGATCCCTCTTCCTCCTCCTCAGCGGGCACTGTGCCCCTTCCCAGTCCTGGGGACTCTCTCCGCACAGCCCCCCACTAAAGAATTTTGTTTTATGGACAGACTTTTATACTTTGATCCTTGATTTTTTAAAAACAAAATTGTGCTTTTCTTAGTTAATCATCCTTACTGCCCTTATCTCTGGTGCTATCTGCTTAGATTTTTGTTGTTTGTTGGCTGTTTTTGTTTTGTTTACATACTTCTCTGAATGTTTGTTTGTTTGTTTTTTGTGACTGAGAGCTTGTGTACTTGGAAATACCCTATTGGACCCTCAAATTTAAATGATACTTGACTGGATATAAAATTCTATGTTTAAAGCTAACAATTTTATTAACAAAGAATGCTTTCTTAAAGTATGAGTAAATAATGTTCTATTTATAGTTTAAGTAAATATGAGGGTTAAACATAAATTTATTGTCCAGTATGCTAGTGTGATCGCTTCAGTCTCTTTCTCCTTCAATTCTGAGAAAGTCTCAGGGTGTGTCTTATCAGTCTGCCTGTCCCCTAGCCCTGAGTTTTGCATAACTGATTTATTCTTTGGTTTCAAGCCTGTGGTAGTGGAGGGAAGCATCTGCTTTTCAGCCATAGTGAAGTGCCGTGTTTTCCTTCATTAATTGTTCTTTGGCTTTCTACCAAATTCCCTCAGGGGTTGAGCAACTCTGTTTTGGCCTCAGAGTGTCCTGGTAGCCCTGTGTTTGTGTCTGGCCTCTGAGTGGCAGGAGACTCTCACACCTGAGGGCCTTGGAAGGAAGGCGCAGCAATGAGGAGTCCTCTGGCTCAGGAGAGTTTTCTCTTGTCGCCTGCTTTTGTTACCAGGCTGCCTGATTCAAGAGCTAATCATTTGTCAAAACCCTCTTCCAGAAGATTGCTGCTTATTTTTAAAATTAGATATTATAACCTAATATGATAGTTGATGATTAAAATATTGTCAGTGAGTATGCTATGTGAATGAAGTTGAACAGGATGAAAAACTAAAACTTTCTTCCTCTCTATTATATATAAATATTTTACTCTTGGCACTGCACTGGTTCTTTGGTGGGGCACTGGCTTCTCATTGCTGTGGCTTCTCTTGTTGCAGAGCACAGGCTGTTCGTACACGGACTTTAGTAGTTGGAGCATGTGGGGTCAGTAGTTCCAGCCCCTGGGCCCTAGAGCGTGCAGGCTTTAGAGTTGGAGCATGTGGGGTCAGTAGTTCCAGCCCCTGGGCCCTAGAGCGTGCAGGCTTTAGAGTTGGAGCATGTGGGGTCAGTAGTTCCAGCCCGTGGGCCCCTAGAGCGCGCAGGCTTTAGAGTTGGATCATGTGGGGTCAGTGTTCCAGCCCCGGGGCCCTAGAGCGCGCAGGCTTTAGAGCTCTAGCATGTGGGGTCAGTGTTCCGGCCCCGGGGCCCTAGAGCGCGCAGGCTTTAGAGCTGGAGCATGTGGGGTCAGTGTTCCAGCCCCGGGGCCCTAGAGCGCGCAGGCTTTAGAGCTGGAGCATGTGGGGTCAGTGTTCCGGCCCCGGGGCCCTAGAGCGCGCAGGCTTTAGTGGCTGCAGTGCTTGAGCTTTGTAGGTCCTCGGCATATGGAATCTTCCCTGACCAGGGATTGAACCCCTGTTCCCTGCATTGGCAGGCGGATTCTTACCCACTGTGCCACCAGGGAAGTCTGGCATTGGTTCTTAAGTTGTGTTCTTCAGCATCATTGGTATTCTCCTAAAATAAAATAATACAGATTTATTTGAAAGTAAATAGAATGAGAAAATTGTGCTTTTTCTTAAATCTGCACTGAAGAAAATTAAGAAAAAAGTGACAGGGATTAACAGGAAGAATTTGGCAACAGCCTGTTATTCATGGCTAGTTTACTATTCTCTCTGGCTCTTATTGTATCATTAAACGTATTAGTATTTTGTGGTATTTCACAAGGAATGTGTATAATTTTGAGGGCACCTTGATGCACAAATTTGAGAACCACTGTTCTTGGTAAAATTGGTTCTTTGAAATGGAAAATAGAGTTTATATGTTAAAAAAATAAGCAGTGCTACAAAGATGAGTTCAACATTACTTACATAAAAATCATTTTGAGTACATAAAAGTTGCCTGCACCCTGCATAGGACTGTTTCATTAATGTAAATAACATTTTTATTTTGTGACCTTACAGGAGCCCAGGCTTGTGTGCTTGTATTTTCTACCACAGACCTGACCAGGATTGAACCCCTGTTCCCTGCATTGGCAGGCGGATTCTTACCCACTGTGCCACCAGGGAAGTCTGGCATTGGTTCTTAAGTTGTGTTCTTCAGCATCATTGGTATTCTCCTAAAATAAAATAATACAGATTTATTTGAAAGTAAATAGAATGAGAAAATTGTGCTTTTTCTTAAATCTGCACTGAAGAAAATTAAGAAAAAAGTGACAGGGATTAACAGGAAGAATTTGGCAACAGCCTGTTATTCATGGCTAGTTTACTATTCTCTCTGGCTCTTATTGTATCATTAAACGTATTAGTATTTTGTGGTATTTCACAAGGAATGTGTATAATTTTGAGGGCACCTTGATGCACAAATTTGAGAACCACTGTTCTTGGTAAAAATTGGTTCTTTGAAATGGAAAATAGAGTTTATATGTTAAAAAAATAAGCAGTGCTACAAAGATGAGTTCAACATTACTTACATAAAAATCATTTTGAGTACATAAAAGTTGCCTGCACCCTGCATAGGACTGTTTCATTAATGTAAATAACATTTTTATTTTGTGACCTTACAGGAGCCCAGGCTTGTGTGCTTGTATTTTCTACCACAGACAGGGAATCTTTTGAAGCCATTTCCAGTTGGAGAGAGAAAGTGGTGGCTGAAGTTGGAGACATACCAACTGCACTCGTACAAAACAAGATCGATCTCCTGGATGACTCCTGTATAAAGAAGTAAGGTGGCTATTGTTGAGGGGGTGGTGGTAATTCTAGAAAGATAAAACCTATTTTATTTCTTTGTATAGACTTACAAAAGACAGGTTTATACTTAAAATTTTCTGTGAGCTATTGTGTGACTGGTTTGAGTTTAAACAAGTTCACACTGAATCAGAAGTAAAGAAAATTAAAGGAATACATTTTGGGAGGCCCTTTTAGAGTTCTAGGTCCTTGCAACTCAATCCAACTCTGTGTGTGAAGTCAAATCTAGACAGAGTATGAGTGTTAACTCTATATGTTCTAGTATCCAGCATAAGTATGTTGATGAGTTTAAATAGGGAAGCAGTTCAAATTCACACTGTTTTGTGTACTCAGTACCGTTATGTTCACATGTGTGAACAGCATTTGGCATCCAGATAATCTCTCTGTAAGTATTAGTTTATTGCATTATTAACATTTTGCTGACTTTGAAAATAGTTGCCTGGTTCTTTCTTACCTTACCTTATTTTTTTTGGTATGTTCATTAGTCATCTGATGCTGTGTAACAAATTAGCCCAAAACTTAGTGGTTTAAGACAACGAACGTTATTTCATAGTTTTTGTGGGTCAGGAATTTGGGAGTGGCTTAGCTGGCTGGCTTCATTTTGGGTGTTTCGTGAGGTTGCTGCCAAGAAGCTGCTGGGGCCTTGTGGTCACTGGAAGGCTTGACTGGGGCAGGGGGACTGCTGTCAGGCTGGCACCCTTGCTTGGGTCCAGGCAGGAGGCCCCTCTCTTGAGCTGGGAGGGTCCTTATGGCGCGGCAGCCTTTGTCCCAGGCATGTGATCCCAGAGAGGGAAAGGCAGGAAAGCCGCAGTGCCTCTTAGGATGCTTATGAGGGACTCTTGAGTCACACACTGTTGTGTTATTGACGACACAGGCCAGCTTGATTACAGGGAGGGGCAGTGTGGGCAGAGGAGTCACTGGGAACCCTTTTAAAGAATCAGCAGCTGTAACGAAACTAGAATTAGGGGTCCTCTCTCGGAGACACTTCAGCATACTGACTTTGGCTTAGGCAGCAAAGTAGTTTTGTAGCCAAGGAGAGTCAAATAGGTAATGCAGTTAAGACTCTGGGAGTGTAATTAAATTCAACTGTTTTTAAAAATGGAAGAGAGAAAATTAAAGTATTAGATAAAGAAAAGTAATATTTAACTATTCTAAGGCTAGAATTAGTGACTTTATGGAAAAGTGTCTTTTACAATTACAGTGAGATGGCTGGTATTTACCCCCCAAGAGCAATGACAACTGAAAATCCTCCTCAGGCACTGACCCCCCTCGGGCACTGACCCCACCTCAGGCACTGATTCCCCTCTGCTCAGGCACTCACTCCACCTTGACACTGACCTCCCCTTGTCGGGCACTCACCCCACCTCAGACACTGACCCCACCCCCCACCCCAGACACTGACCTCCCCGCCTCAGGTACTAACTCCCGACCTTGGGCACTGACTCCCCACCCTCGGGCACTGACCTCCCCCCTCCCCGGTACTGACCCCTGCCCTCAGGCACTCACCCCACCTCGACACTGATTCCCCCCCCAGACACTGACCCCCCCCTCCTCAGGTAATGACCCCCCCACCTTGGGCACTGAGCCCCCCTCCCTCGGGCACTGACCCCCCCCCAGGCACTGACCCCCACTTCGGGCACTGACGCGCCCCCCGCCCCCCCCGGGCACTCATCCTTCCTCAGACACTGACACTGCCCCCAGACACTGACCTCCCCGCCTCAGGTACTGACCCCACCTCGGGCACTGACCCCCCCTTTGGGCACTGACCCTCCCGCCTTAGGCACTGGCCCCCGCCCCCTCCTTGGGCACTGACCCCCCTCAGGCACTGACCCTCCCTCTCAGGCTGTATGCAGTAAATGTAGTAAAACAAGTGCTCAGAAAGTACCTTTACATGCATTTTTTTTTTAACTTGATGTGTAGTGAGGAAGCCGAGGCACTGGCAAAAAAGTTGAAGTTGAGATTCTACAGGACTTCAGTGAAGGAGGACCTGAATGTCAGTGAAGGTAAAGTGCCTCTTAATACTAATGGCAAGACGTTTGTTTTTTCTTCTTATGCCTTTTCTCTGTGTGGTTTGGAAATCATGTTTCTATTTTGGAGGGGGGGATTGTCTGATTAACTTCATTTTTTTTTTTTATTTTAACTTTACAATATTGTATTGGTTTTGCCATATATCAAAATGAATCTGCAGTCATGTTTGTATTTTTAATGTTTTTATTTAGTTTTGCTTGCACCGGCCTTTGTTGCTGTGCAGGCTCTTTCTCTAGCTGTGAGGAGCGGGCTGCCCTCTGGCCGCGTTGCACGGGCCATTGTGGAGGCTCCCCTCATCGTGGTGCGCTCTTGGGCGCAGGCTCAGCAGCTCTGACCACAGGCTTAGTTGCTCTGTGGTATGTGGAATCTTCCCAACCAGGAATCCAACTCGTGTCCCCTGAATTGGCAGGCGGATTCTTACCCACTGTGCCACCAGAGAAGTTCTAGAAGTCTTATTTATAATGCGAATAGGATTTTTCTCGTTGTTACATGTCATCAAGTAGTGTAAAGGCTTGATGCTGCTCTGGGTTTGAGTCCTTAGTTATTTACTAATGTCTTTGAATAGTTCTTACTCTACAGCAGAATTCCAGTGGGCTTTTGTTCTGTTTTTTATCTTTAAAAATACAGCTGACTGTGTGTGAGTGTATATGTGTGTTTTTCAAGCGTACCTTCTAAAGTTGCTGCATTGTCCTGAAACACAGCAGTGGACACCCACTAGGTAGTTACGGCACCCTTAACTTGTATTTCCTACTTTCTGGGATTGGAGGAAGATGATGGTTATTTTTCTCATTCTGGAATTGCTACTTATTTTGTTAGATTGCAGCTTGATTGTTGGAGAAGGCAGTGGCACCCCACTCTGGTACTCTTGCCTGGAAAATCCCATGGATGGCAGAGCCTGGTGGGCTGCAGACCATGGGGTCGCGAAGAGTCAGACATGACTGAGCAACTTCACTTTCAGTTTTCACTTTCATGCACTAGAGAAGGAAATGGCAACCCACTCCAGTGTTCTTGCCTGGAGAATCCCAGGGACGGGGGAGCCTGGTGGGCTGCCGTCTATGGGGTCGCACAGAGTCGGACACGACTGAAGCGACTTAGCAGCAGCTTGATTGTTGCTTCAGTGTCCCAAGTAATACTTATCACCTAAAGAAAGAGGCACCTTTTTAAGACTGAGTCAGATTAGTGTTGCTGAATATTAATTACTGTTCAGGTATACTTTAAAGAGCCAATGACTACAGTGTTATTTTATTTCTTTACTAATAAAATGCGTGTCCACTGTGTATTTATTGGTATTACCATCGTAATTAGGTATTACTCAGATAATTTTTAGAAGTTGAATTTTTTTCAACTCATTTGTATACTTCTAATTTTAAATTTGTTTCATAAATATAAATATTATAATAAGTGATGTACAATAACAGGTTTTATGTGCATAGATTATACTGACCTGGCAAGGCTTCTGGTTTTGTTTTCATTCCAGTTTTTAAGTATTTGGCTGAAAAATATCTTCAAAAGCTTAAACAACAAATAGCTGAGAATCCAGAATCAATGCATTCAAGTAGTAACAAAATTGGTAAGTACCCAGAAAGTTTTAGCCCCATGTTTACCTGGCAAATTTATTTTCCATTCATTATCATATTTACCTTAAAGGATACAGTATGCTCATTTCTTTAAAGAAATGTGAGATTATTAGGAGTATCAGCTCTCTTATTAAAGGTATATTGAGTTAAAAGATTTTACCTGAGGAATTTTCTAAAGGTCTCTCCTATTTGACTTGACAGTTGCCCTGTCTTGCCACCTTTTCCCTTTCCTGCCGCCTTGCTTAGTACCCAGCCTGATTTTAGCATGCGATGCCAGCAGAGTGTCGTGCTCGCCAGGGAGCAGGGACCACCTGCCCGTGTCTTGACTTTGGACAGTGGGTTTCTGGGAGGACAGGTACTAGTCCTGTCCTAAGGACCCTTGCCTGCACCCCACCTACACATTCACGTATGGCATTTTCCTGACCTGTTTTAACTTTTCTTACTTCACCTTTTTTATTGCCTGTGTTCCTACTATCAGACCCCGCACGTGCGCCGACCCATGCCCGGGCTGTAGTGCCAAGCTGCTGTCGTGTCTGGTCTCCTGGGCCCACCCTGTCTCCTCCAGTCTGCTGAGTAGAACCCTTTGCTAGATCCTGGTTGTGCAGCACATTGAGTGCAGGCTCACCACATCCCAGCATTTGAAGACGGTGTGGGCCATCCTTCCTGCGCAGCCTCATGCCCCCTTCCATCACATACCTTGTTTACTGTTCCACTGAAGGCCCGATGTTTCTTGAGTCTTCTTTTGTGCTCATGTTGCCTCTTCCATCAAGAATGGCCTCCCCTTCCCATCTTCTGTCTGGAACTGTGCATCCTTCGAGGTCTGTGTCCAAAGCTCTTGACTCTGGCTGGAGCACGGCCTTCACTTCTCTTAAACAATCAGAGACCTGAGTGCAGGGTATGTCCAGGGCCCAGTCCCTCCTTCCTGTCGTTTGTCCTTTCTTACGAGTTAGATGTGGTTGACCCTTCCTTTGAGCTGTCTGTGGGACGTCGCGTCTCTTTTATGACACCTAACGTCGTGTCCTGCAGCATCGCTGCACCCCTCAGAGTGTAAGCCCCTTGGGCACGAACAGTCTTGGCTGTCATGGTATTGCCCAAAGTGTCTGTGCAGAGTCTTGTGTATCACGGATGGTAAATAGCTCATGGATTGGAGATTACATTGTGGGACCCTCATAGTGCAAAATGAAAACCGTTGAAAGTTTTTCTTTAGTTCATCCCTTTTGTCTGCTCATCACTTTGAGGATCTGCAGACCATTTTGCCATTGTTTTAGCCTGGACAGAAACATCTGCCATCACTGCCAGCTCTTACATGTGTGGCGTCTTTATTAATATGACTTATAACAAGACAGATGCTATTGAGGAAGTTCTATGATGTGAAGTTAGTAAGTGAAGCTATTAAAGTGATCATACAGATTTCAAATTTCAAAAACCGATTGTTACCGAAAAGAGGCAGAGGGATGTGCAGAGGCAGAGGGATGTGCAGAGAGTGTCGCCTCTGGGCAGCAGAGGCAGGAAGGTCTCCATGCGCTCTTGACCCCACGTGTGTGTCCCGCGGCGCCGTGGGGCTCTGAGGCACTGAGGGGGAGAGGCTTCACTGCCACCCTCCTGGTTCTTATTGAGCTTGAACTCTCTTATTGTCTATTAAAAATAGATGAAGTGAAAACAAAAGCTTCATATTGTAAATACTTGCAAACGTGGCTAATTTACTAAGAAGCCGGGAGCACAGCCTAGTAGGTGAGCCTGCAGTCCGTCAGTGTCAACATCTGTATCGTCCCTCACTTTTTCCAGGGGTCTTTAGCACGTCTGCTGGGAGTCACTTGGGTCAGAATTCAAGTACCCTCAATGGTGGAGATGTCATCAACCTCAGGCCCAACAGACAGAGGACCAAGAAAAACCGAAATCCTTTCAGCAGCTGTAGCATACCCTAACAGGCCTCAGGGAGGAGGAAATGGAATTACATTGTGCAGTAAGACACGTCCAGCTATCACGGTATGTTACACGATGTTTCGCAGACTTTGCACCTAATCGGCTGTCTGAAAATTGACAGACTTAAACATTATTCTGCAGTGCTTTTCAGAATGGAGCAAGATCTCTGAAAAATTACTGCCCTGTGGACTCATTTTAATTTTTTTACATTAGACGAAGCTTCTCCTGTTATTCAAGGAACGATATAAGAAACATCAAAAACAGGTTTTGCTGAATTTGAAATGCAGAAACACATAAATGAAATGCCTAAATATATTGGTATAGATTTTAATATTAGGGGTCAAGGAAAGATAGCAGGCGTTCTTTTTCTGAAATTGGTCATCTAGCTTTTCTGGGAAATAATATTGACTCTGAATGCTTACAAGAATAATAATATTGAAAGGCGAGCCCTAATCTTGCCAGACTGCATTAGTGTGTACTTTATGATGTTAGTTGTGCGATGTCTGTATATGTGGAACATGGAGGTGTGTGCACACAGATCCCTGGTTCTGGAGTAAAGGAAGGTATGTGCAGTGTTTAAGGAAACATGGAATCTAACTTGTTCATTCATGAAACCATTTACACACTTACGTGTATGTTCTAAGTTTTAATTTTCAAATGAGAAATTCCAGATAGATATTTTGCAAAATGAGGTTGACTTTAAAAAGTGCTTTGTGCCAAAAATCTCATACCTAATTCTCAGTGCTTTACTAGAATTTATACTGTTGGTAATCTCTTTTAAAAGCAGCTTTCCTCTCTAACAGGGTAGATGAAAGAGGCGTGTAAGTGCATTAGTGCTGGAGCCCCTCCCAGGTGGGCCTGGTCACGGGATCTTTTCCAAGTCCCTGCACGTGGGTGGTGGGCTCGAGCTGGCGGCTGCAGGACCCCTGCCCTGGGCAGCGTGGCCACCCCACGCCTGGGGCCTTTTGCTGTTGACAACACAATTCTGAACTTTTAGGATTATACTAGCAATTTTTTTAAACATACAAGAGGTGATTTTTTTTGTCTTAAACCACATTACCGATTTTATAATGCCCTGCAACTCTAAAGCTTCTTTTTGTTTACACATTTTTATATGTTTTTTTCAGGTTATAATTTTAAAATTTCTATAATCTTCAGTTTGTATAGAACTTTCTCAAGAGCTCTGTCAGCACCAAATACAAAGTAATTGTGGCAGAGCATACATTTTGTGATTTGGACAGTAGCTTTCCAGTGCAGATAAATAATTGCATGAACTGTACTAAAAGTGGTTATCATTCATCAATGACTTGTTTTTAACCCCTTGCAACATATACCTGGTCTTTACAGGATTTAAAAATATGTGAAATAACTTTTCTTAGAAAGTGTGTCACATTTTTAATTATTTGTACTAAATGCATAATGTCTTACATATTCCTTTTATATGTTTTCTCTTTTTTTTAAGTCTGCCATCTGCACCACCCTCATCCCCCTGTCCAGATTAATGTTGAGAACAGAATAGAATTTTTTAGGACATGTCTTTAAATGGTCAGGAGTGAATGTTTGCTTTTCATAATATTGAAATAATCTGGCATTATCTATTTCAAAGTAATATAAAATCTTTATTTTTATGTCACCAGTTGTCACCACTCCCACTGCTGGCAGTGGGGTAGGTGTTGGGAGAAAACCCTGTTCCTGACGTTGGGTGCCCACTGGCAATTCATCTTCCCTTTTCTACTCTCTGGAAATACAGTCCCTTTAATTTTTGCACAAAATATATTTTTCAGCAAACAGTCTTTATAGCAGAAAAATCATATGATATAAAATGTTGTAGTTCTATTTCACATTAATTAAATGTATGTGGGTAGAAGTTTGTTATTTTTCTATATAAAAAATGTACTCTCTGATGATGGTTGCAGTTCCCTTGATATCTGTAATATAATCTTATGTAGTTTTATTTTTTTAGGGAGAACTGGGATCTTTGTTACACGTTTGAATTTTTAATTTGCAATTCTGTATTTTACCTAACCATAATTGGTTAATTTAAATAATTAAATAGGCCCCCAAATCAGTCTCAAGTTACTTTCTCAGTTTGTAAAACCTTCAAAATTGACACTAAATTTTTTTGCTGAGACCTTTAATTCTTTTAAATAACTACTAATTTCTGAACCGTGGCTGCTAAAGAAATAAGGCCCCAGGACACTGTGCATCTGTGCACTGATACGCTTTTCTACATCGTGGCTGGTCCTCAGCTGCGGTGTGGTTGCCTTGTCTCAGAATGCTCAGGATTCCTTTTCCTCTTTCAGTCTGCCTATTGAATTAATAGCATATAGAATAGCCCACATGAAGCAACAGAATTATATTACATCAAGCGAAATGGTTTCCTTTTTATCTGCCCAAAGCTGACAACACTCGTGTACTTCTTCAAAACCGAGTGAAACTAACATTACCAAGAAGAGCCCGTCCCACCGTGGCCTGAGCGCACGCTGGTCTGGGTGTCCCCGGAGCTGGCAGTGCCGTGCGTGGGCAGGATCACTGAAGGGCCCCTCTGTGCCCGGAGTCCAGGCTGGGCTCTCCTCTGAGATCCTGGACTTGGCTGCAGGACCTGACATCCCAACTTAAGACTGTCAGATTCTTGCCTCCTTTTAAACACCTTTCAAATAGTTGGTAACTTGCTGAGGTCCTTCCGTCACTAGGGTGTGTTTTTCTGGAAACAAAATGAACTGATCGGTGAAAATCTGTCCCACGGGCAGTCATCTGGTGAACAAGGCAGTCCTGGGCTGAACTGGCGTGAATGGGAAGGGGAGGATTCCCAGATGCTGAGAGTCTATGAGAACTTGAGGAAAACCTGGTTGTCTGCTGATAAAGAAAAAGATGGAACAGAAAATCTTTTATCTCGTAGTGAACCTGATGATAGCAAATGAGCTTGACAAATCAAGAGACTTTGCTAGTTATCATTAAGAATTAATGTCTCCCATGAGAAGAGACATTTACATAAGGTGGACTTGGGCTGGCATTGAAACTACCATGAATGTCCTCAGAGTGTAACTGCTTTTTATGAAAAGACATATAAATATATAAAACCAGTCTGGAGCTTGAGTGTTTTTTTTCCCCCAGTGTGAAAAAGTACCTACCTTTTAATGAAAACTGAATGTGATGTATTCGTCTTTAAGTATTTGGGGAAGGGGACGTGTGTGTATCAGTAAGCACTAGCAGATAGTCTATAGTTGCACTAAAAGAATCAATACACTGGTTATCCTTGTTAGTGAACAAAATGCAATCTAAATAAAGGTATTTCATATGTAATATTAGGAAAAATGCTCAATGCTGAAAAGTTTTCAGTGAAACAGCTACTTTTTAATTATTGAAGACATATAAATTGATATCTCCCATACAAAAAACTTTGGAAACATATCAAGCCATGAAAATGCATACACCCTTTGACTCAGTAAAACCAGTTGCTAGCAATTTATATAAAGAAAATCGGAAACAAAAGAAGGGAAAAGCTCGGTGTGCGTAAATCTGTTGCATTGATAAGCAACAAACTGGAAACCACCTAAACGTTCAGTAAGTGGAATGGGAGGCAATTGTATAACTACACAGGATAACGGTTTTTAAGTTGAGAATTAAAAGCAAACTTTAAAACAGCATTTTTCTTTTTAAAGGCAAATTACAACATCGTATTTCTCTAATGATTAAAACTTTAAAGAAATGATGCATTTTGAAACAAAGTGATGAAGTAGTAGAGTGGCAAAGTCAGAGGCGGAGTCTCCCATCTTATGTCATGTTTTCACATCTTACCAAGAAATGTCTTTAAGTTCAAAATAATTTGATACAGATGACTAAAAACCTGCTGAATGAAGGTGATGTGATGTAGCGAAGGTTCCCTCCCATCCCTCCAAGCTCACTGCCGGGCTCACAGCAGAGGCGCAGTCAGTCACTGTGTGGCTGCTTTAGGGACAGGCTGGCTGGTCAGCCGAAAGCCCTGTGTGCCCACGTGTCTGTAGACAAAGTCCAGGAGATAACCATAATGCGTCTGCTCCGAGCCAAGCACTTGTTTCCCCACATGCTGTTATCCACAGAATAGTAAAATATATATATAGGAGGTGCTAGATCCTAGTAGAAGACAAGAATTCAATCTAAAAACTTCTAGAAAGGTAATCAAAATATTTCTAATTTTGTTATTCACAAAACTAACAACACTGAGATATTTTGTTCTTCAGAAATAACTATCAGTATCAAATGAATTATATATGACATACACAACTATTATCATTTAAGATAGTTCTTTATCGTTTTTACATGATTGTTTATAAGGACTGTTAGGTTTGAACACTAGTTGAATCTGGCTTCAGCGTTCTGCTGCAGCGTTTTGGAAGCAGCTCCTTTAGAATGCTCCAGCAGCTTGATGGCCTTGTCAGCGTTTTCAATGTTCCTAAGCAGGGTCTCTAGTCGTCTCTTAATTTTCTTCTGGTCCTCGAGAGCACAGCCGATCACGATGGACTGGAACTTCTGGTCCACCGGCCCCGCAGGCACCTCGGAGGAACACGCGCTGTACAGCGACATCAGGTGACTCCGGGCGTTTCCCAGGTCATCCAGAAACTTGCTGACTACCTCATCGATGATCCGCGTGGCGTGCTTGAGGGACTCCTGCTGCTGGGGACTCCTAATTGTTTCTACTGAAACCTCCACAGTCAGGGTTCGTCCCATCAGACGGTTCGCAGTCAGATTTAATTCTTCTCGTTCTCCTAATCATAAAAAGTTTGAAATATGAATCAATATGAGACACACCTACATCTATGTCAGGAACACTAAGGCATTTGTGTGTGGTTAAATCTAGCCTGCGAGCACCTATACATGTCTTAAAGGTATATACTGTTAGCAATAAGATTAACTTAGGATGCCAGGGAAGACTGAGGGCAAGAGGAGAGAGAGGAGGGCGAGAGAGGATGAGACGGCTGGATGATATCACTGACTCAGGGGACAGGAGTCTGAGCAAACTCAGGGAGATGATGAAGGACAGGGAGGCCTGGTGTGCTGCGGTCCATCGGGTCACAAGGAGTCCTCCGAGCAACTGAACAGCATCAGCAGTGAAGAGGATCAGCCTGGACACCAGGTGACTACCGTGGTCATCGTGTCTGCAGAGGCTGGGGCGGGTGTGCTGGTCAGAGCAGGAAATCGTGCCCTGCGTCTACAGGACTATGTGCACTAGAGGAGGAAATACCTTTCCTTCTGCCTCTCTGAGCTTTTGGCTGAGACCTTGTGATCAGACAGATTAACAAGCAAAAACAAAACCAGAACCTTATTACCGTGTAGAGCTCATGTATACATGAGACCCCCAGGGAAACTGAGTAACTCCTGGAGATGGCCCAGGCCTCCATCCTCAGGTAGAGATGAGGGGAGAGGCGAGTTTCAAGGGCCCCAGAAAGAGGACTAGAGGTGAGGTTTTCGTGGAGACCCCTTATAAGCGGAGGTTTCCTTTAGGAAGTGTAAATGTACATTTCCCTTACAAAACTGTGACCCTGTCTATTTCCAGAGCTGCTCCTGTGCCTGTGGTTTCTCAAAAATGACCAGCCCCAATAATCATTATGGCAGAGGCATGTTTTGGGCGGCACATCCCGTGCCTGTGAGCACACCGTGCCCGGCTCTGGCGGAGGAAACAGAGCCAAGACCCTGGAAGAAAGGCTGGCCCTAAACGAGGCGCTGACCTCATCCCGTCCGACCAACTCGGCCTGTGGTCTGAATCTCGGCCAGCAGGAGGAGGGTGCTGGGTCATCCTCTCTCTGCTTATTTGGAAACAAGAAATCTGCGCCGCTCTGTGTAACGCCTTCCAAGTTCACTGCTGGTTGGCCAGGACGAGGGGCGGAAACGCTGACCCACTGAGGCCGTGTGAGGGTCGTGGCGCACCAGCCCCACGACCCGGGGGCGGTCAGGGGGCACACCCAGCCCCCCCGGGGCGGCCCGCCCTCTCTCCAGAAGGGGCTGCAGGGGCGCCCGACCCCCGTCACGCCTCCCCCCACCTGCTCCTGTCCTCTGTGCGCCCCGCTCCCCGCGCGGGCTCACCGTCGCTGATCTGCCGCATGTCCTGGCTGTTCTGGATGCTGTGGATCATCTCTAGGAGCACCTCCTTCTCCTGCTCCACGGCCGTGGCCGCCTCCCGCAGAGCCTCCACCCTGCGGGCAGGGACACAGTCAGTGCATGGAAGCCTCGTGCGCCCGCCCCGTCCCCCTCTCTGTCCAGCTCAGCTGTCAGGATGATCGGGGCACGCCCCTAACGCTTCACTCTTTTCTTTCCTATTCTGTCCTTTTTTCCTTCTTCATCCGCTTGCCCCGTGGCTCCTAGTTGCCTCCCTGCTCACAGGGCAAGCATTCTGTTTAGTGCTTTTCTATTTGTAGATAAAAACCTGTACTTGTTTACTCATCACTGCTTCTTCACTCAGCAGCATATTTCTCTAAGACCCGCCGGGTTCCCTTGTTGCCCAGCCCCCAGCTCCCCTCACCACCCACCCGACTCCCGTCCCCTCATGGCCCTGAAGACAGGCCCACCCCAGGGTGGCACAGCTGAGACCCAGGGTGTGTCGCCCTGGGGACGCCTCTCCAGAGCAGGCGCTCGGGGCACCCCTGGGTCCCAGGAACCCCACCAGCACTGGCGTCCCCCAGTTGACAAGCGGTGTGTCAGCACTTAATCTGTGTTTCTTCACTGCTAATAATTTTGGACATCTCTTTGTATCCCTGTGAGCCTGTTCACAGCCGTTGCCTATTTTGCTCTTTCTTATTTAAACTGGGGTTACTGTCCTCTTGAGTTATCTCCCATCCAACCCCATATAATCTGTATCTGGGATGTCCTTCACTGAACACAGAGCCTTACTCTGAAGTGACCAGACCCATCTTTTCCTTGGTTTTGTTTTGCCTTCTGGCTCTCGCAGTGAAGTTTTGTTTCAGGGTCCTCCCGTCCTGAGATTGGGACGTACTTGCCTGCATCTCCTATTAACTTACTCTTTCACTTTTCTCATACTCATGTCTTCATCCATCCAGAATCCACCTCTGTTTACGATTAGATAAGGACTTTGTTTTCTTTTTCTCCAAATAGTGAACCATCTTCCCCAACACTATCTACCCTAAATCCATCTTTTCCTCAATGATTTGCAGACTGTCTGCCTCTGAAATCGATTCCTAAGCACCACTTGCCCCAACTCCCCTCCCCACCGCCACCTAGACACACATTCACTTACTGCACAGATACACAACAGTGACTAAAGAATGAGGCTGTGAAATCATCAGAAAACAGAACCCTGTGTGTCTGAAGTGCCACAAGTAAATAAGTCACCAACTTATGCAAAATAAATATAAGACCCAGCTCCAGTCCTCTAGCACATGTTCCTGCCATACAAGGGGGTCCCCGCCCCACCCCAGCCACACGCAGGCCTCTTCCCCTACAGGCACCCACCTGTTACCCCCAAAATAGCACCAACACACTGTAAAGTCACAGGGTTTCAATTCTCGGGATACTAAATATATGTTGGACTCTGCTTGTAAGAGCCAGTAGAAGCACAGAGCTTGTAAGAACCTTGTGTGACAAATGTGGCTGGAAAGCAATCAGAACCATGAGAACTCTACAGGACAGTGACCACGCATCAGGCGGCCTTCCAGCGGCAAGCATGGCGTGCTCACACCTTCCACACAAGCAGACTCTCGGCCTGGGCCACACGAAGGGGGTCGGGTGAGCACAAACAAGAAACGCGCTACGAAAGTGACTCTAGTATTGAAATGGCACACAAGTCACTGGTAGAGGAGACGATGATGAAAGAAGAGCTGAATTTTCCAGCACTCCTGAGTTTGTATTCAAATATAAGATGATAAAGAGAAAATTATTACTCGAAAGAAGTATAATAATAAGTATGATAATAATTTATAATAGTATGTTCATGGAGTTGTTAATAAGAAAATGGCTTGAAAGGAGACACTCCAGAAAAAATATTTAATAAATCTGTCATATAAAGATGTTTTGTCATTAAATGAAACCAAATATAGAGGAAATTGGACGGAACTTTTCTCCCAAGGTTAGAAATTGCCAGGCATTTTCCCTGTGAAAAACAGATTTTGTTTTTTCTAGACTTTTTAATATATGATTTTATGTAAACTTCATTTCACAGCAAAGATACAATTCCATTTTTCAGCATGTGGATCCCCAGGGCTTTCCGGCAGCGTGGCCCTCTCATCTGCTGCCCCTCACCTCCTGAACATTCTTTATCCCTGGCCCAGGTCCACTAGGTGATCCTTTTTCAAAAGCCAGTCCTTTTGGCAGAACGGTTTCCTTAGCAACTTCCTCCTTCCTCTCCCTCGAGGCGTTCGAAACTACATCTGTCTAGTGTATGCACTACATCACTGGCTTAGTTTTTTATTTTAAAAAGCTGGACCTGGGACTTCCCTGGTGGTTCAGTGGCTCAGACTCCAAGCTCCCAGTGCAGGGGGTCCAGGCTGGCCTGCTGCCCAGGGAACGAGACCCCACACGCTGCAACTGAAGATGCTGTGGGCTGCTGTGAACACCGAGGAGCCTGTGTGCTGCTGTGAAGACCCAATGCAACCAAGTATCCAAACGAGTATTTTCAAAAGCTGAACCTCTACTTAGTTTGCTTAAGTCATCTTGTTACTGTTTATCAGCTATTGGTCTTAATTCAACTCACGTGTGCTGTGTTCAGTCTCCTCAGCCGTGTCCAACTCTTTGTGATCCTATGGACTGTAGCCCGCCAGGCTCCTCTGTCCATGGGATTCTTCAGGCAAGAACACGAGTCGGTTGCTGTGCCCTCCTCCAGGGCATCTTCCCGACCCAGGGACTGAATTTGCGTCTCTTACCTCCCCTGCATTGGCAGGTGGGTTGTTTTTTTTTTTTTTTTTTACCACTAGCAACACCTGGGAAGCCCTAAATTCAACTCGTATACACATCTTTTTGTCTCTGTCCCTTGCGTTAGTTTTAGAACAGTTAATTACTGAATATTCAAATATTTCCCACCCGCCCTTCTGTGATTTCTCCTGGAACTTTGCCCACAAGAGCGTTAGCCCATTTCACTTTATCCTTCACCTTCTTAACACATCACTTGACAATGCTCCTTGGCAGAGGGGGCAGCTCTGTTTTTACTAGCAGATCCTTCAAGAGCTATGTGTCCAAATTGGGAAAGAACCGATCCTCACAGCAAGGCTGGCCTGGGCTGTGCTCCTGGAAAACTCTCTGCATGAGATCACAACTAAGCTTTAACTACAGAGGAACTGTTCAGAATGTTCCGTGAGGACAAAATCTGGAGTGTTTGCCTCCTCAGCTGGTCTCGGCAGCCCGGGGACCAGGGGACGAGGTGCCGGGAGACACACCGGCCGCCCCGCAGGCGCCCCGGGCCGGGTGCGGGCCAGCTCTGCTGCTGCGTCCTAGCTGAGTGACCTCAAGCAGCTGCTGACATTCTCTCTGCCTCAGTTTCCTAATTTATGACACGGGGATCATGAGACGGTATGTGTGACTGAATGAAGTCAACGTGGTAAAGAGATTAACTCACCAACTGACAGCACAGACTAAATTATGAATTAATAGAGTCACAGAACTATGAATATGTAGGGCTGACTCCCACACCATTTTCTAGGAAAAATCGGAGCATCCCTGGTTTCCCGTACCCAGGGGCCCTGGGACCAATCCCTGCAGTCAGCAAGGGACCACCACACGCAGCACACGCCCACAACTGGGGCCGTGAACACCAGCTTCCGGGTGTTTTTATGCACTCAGCATTATGAACTCAGGACTGTAAGTAACAAGGCTCCTAATCATCACCCAAATAGTAAGGAACACTCACTACTGAGACACTGGTGTTAAAACGGGCCGCGGCTTTAGGGTCAGGAGCTAGTCCTGAGCAGGACGGCCTCAGGTGGCCGCCGAGTCCCTCTGGACCTTTACTGCTGCTAAAGGAGATAATGGATGTCCTCCTGCCTTGGAGGGTTTTGGAAGGTTCACATGATACAGTTTATGAGAAGTGACCTTTTAAATTACAGACTCTGACACAGTATTAACTGGGGTGCTGTCTTCTGGCTCCGGGGGTCACGTCAGCCCAGCAGGAAACTCAGCTAAAGGACCCCGGCCCCTGCTCCCTTGTTCCTTGGCGGCCAAGCGCCCAGGAGGCCGCTCTGCGGACACTTGACAACAGCCGGCTCCCCGTCCCGTCCATCTCCTGGGTTGCTCTCCACACCCTCATGGCCCAAGCATCTTCACCACCAGCCAGAGCTTCAGGGCCACTCAGCCTGCAGAGATGGCATTCAACAGCCCCTGATCTAAATCCAGATCTAAGTGGAATTTTCACTTCTTTCAGTAAAATCATATACTATTCCTACACTTTGAAATATGACATAGTAACTCAAAAACTTCAGGCATAAAGCATTAAGCTCTACAGCCACTCCTCCTGAGCTCTTTTAACTTCTCAAGCCTCAATTTCCCACTTGGAGAATGAGGGTGACATAATTTCCCAAAAGGCACAGGACCTGTAAAGTCAGGCTGGTTAACTAAAATACCTGTTGGAGGGCATCATTTATGAATTATGATCACTGCTAAAATAGTAACAATCGTGAGCATAGTGCTTGGAGCCACTGACAAATGGAAAAATCAGAGGCCATTTGCACTGGTCACGAAAACCCGTAGAGAAAGACATCACCTTTTTAGGAGGAAGCAAAAAAGGAGGTCTAGTTTCGTGCTAACCCATTAGAAACAACTGGAGTTTCTTCAGCGATTTGTCAGATGCCATCAAACATTTGAAAGCGCTTTAAACACCGTGGACACCAGTTCACATGGCAGGTCATGAAGCACTGAGCAGAATTCTGTTTTCGATTTCATGTGGAGAAAGTTTTTGCCGAAACGTACATTGGAGGGACAGTAAACCCAGACCTCTCGGTACAGTCTGTAATTTTCAGTATGCCTAGAACACTGCTTTATTAGCCACCTGTAACATGAAATTAAATGACAGTATTAATTAACACGTGAATGTCTCATTTTCTTTTAAACTTGATCTTCGGGGCCTTATTCTAGTTTCTAACAGCGCAGTGCTCTCTTCCATGACCCATGTGCCTTCATAAACTCTATTTTTACTTAACCTTCCAAAGCACTTCCTTAACTTTGTCAGCATCACTTTTTTTTAAAAAGAAAGAAGCAAAGCTCATCAGTCTAAAACTAGAAAAGTCCTTAAAATGAACAATTGAACACACATTTATCAGTCTCAGCTCAAGGGTTAATTCAGCAAGTGATTAACCACTTGTACACGGTAATCAGAATTCACTTCACATTAAGGAAGCCCTGCTGCTGCTGCTGCTGCTAAGTCGCTTCAGTCGTGTCAGTCGTGTCCAACTCTGTGCGACTCCATAGACGGCAGCCCACCAGGCTCCCCCATCTCTAGGATTCTCCAGGCAAGAATACTGGAGTGGGTTGCCCTAGAATGTAATATTTCAAACAAGAAACTTCCTTTTAAAGATTAGCACCTGCCCTATGTGAGGCATCAATTCAAGTCTTAGAACAATAACTCAGCTTCAAGAAAGGAACTGTGTCCTGTGCCGGAGCCTGGAAGAAAACATCCTTTCTTTCCAGCTAGGGAAGAGCCCCCCTGAAATGGCTGAGAACATGCCCTCAAAGTTCTTGAGACCAGAGACGCTGAGTCACTTGTTAACGCTGCTACATAAAATCGTCCACAGGAGCTGCTCTGCCTGTTCACCTGCTTCAGCTGGAGAAGGACCCTTGTCACTCCCCGTGAAATCATGGTGGTGGTGAGTGTCTCATTTTCTGAGAAGATATTGTTTCTTTCTGTAATAATATAATAAAAAGAACTATACAATAAATGACAAAAGTCAACATAAATATTAATAAATGATAGTAAGTGCCTCATTTGGTTATTAATGTACTTTACTAGCAAACAGACCCCTTGTCCTGTTTTGAGATAAAGCACATATGCAGCCCTTCTTAAAATTTTGTCTTACATATACTCCTTTGCTCACTCAGAGTCTGGTAACTATGGGAAAAATTCCCTGTGGTTTTAGGGAGTTTTGGACGCCTTGCTAAGATTTGCCTGTAATTACACCTGCACACAATTTACACGAACTTCAGTGACAATAAACAGTTATGGGAAGTACACAGAAGTCTTCATTCACTGTTAGAGGAAAAATTATTTCCCAAATTTCTTACAAATTATTTAGGAATCCTATACAAGCCGGTGACTACATTTGTCACTAAGGAGTCTCCCCGCACCGGTTTCTATAGGAATTGACAGCACAGCCTGGAAAGAATTTAGGAAAAGAGCCGGGTTGAGGCACTATGTGCTCTGGGAAAACTGGCAAAACAGGCTCTCAGGTTTTCAGGAAAATCTAAGGAACTCAGATTCCTGCATCTTCTCAAATTCAGAAAAGCACTAAAAGCCTTAAGGGAGACAGCAGCTCCTTCTGACCGGTGGTAACCTCTGCGCGCCTGACCCTGGGCCCTGCTCCAAAGTCACATCCTCGCTGACCTCGACCCGACCCTCGCCGCCAAAGCTTCCTTCTGCGCGCTGACCGCCGTGGACACGCCGACCACAGTGACACCCCGACCGGGAAGGGACACGCTGACAACAGTGACAGCCCGACCGAGAGGGAGCGCTGCGGCTCGGGCTCTGGCGGCCGGGAAGGTGGGACGGCGCCCGGGGAGGCCGAGCGCCGCTTGGGGAGACACCTGTCCGCTGCTCTCGGGCCTGAGGCCAGACGGATTTTTCTGTTTTGCAAAGAGCTCGGTCGCCCAGCACATAAACCACTAACCGGCCCCGGTCCTAAAACCGCACGCGGCGGGGAATGGGCCGGAAACACCTGGCCCCACGCGGAAGGTTCTGGAAGCTCCGCGGCGGCACGGCCGTCGTCTCAAGTCACACCCCCCCGACCTCCTCTGTTCGGGGTCGCGCGGTCCCGGCGCTCGGGGCCAGCCGCCGAAGGGTGGGGGGGCCGCTCCGCCGACCCAGCGCTGCGCTGCCCTCAGCGGGGCCGAGGCTGCCCCGCCGCTCCGCCCTCGCCCGCCGCTGCGTCCCCGCGCGCCCCCAGCCCCGCGCACCTGAGCTCCAGCTGGTCCAGGCTCTCGAGCAAGCGGCTGGAGCGGTCGGCCATGGACGAGGAGCGGCAGAAGCGGCCCTCGTTGGCCTTAGCGCTGATCCTCGCCTGAGCCATCTGCGCCGGCCGGGCGGCCCGAGGTCACCGCCGTCCCCACGCGCCAGCCGTCTCCTCGGACGCGCCGCCCGCAAACCCGAAGTCGGGGGCCGGGGAACCCAGGTGAGGGCGCGAGGGCTTGGCAGCCGGGCTCCGACCGCGCTTGCTGCCTCGGGGGCGGCGCGGCGGGGCGGCTCCGCGTGGCGCCAGGCCCAGCCCCGCCCCGAGCACGCCCCGGGGGCGAGGCCCGCGCCAACCACGCCCTCGCCCCGCCCCGACCCGCGGAGGGCCCGCCCCCAAACATGGCCGGGGCGGGGCTCGCGTCAGCCACGCCCCACCCAGCCTGGCCCGCGGGGACCCCGCCTCCGACCACGCCCTGGGGCGGGCTCGCGCCAGCTCCGCCCTCGCCCCACCCCGGGGCCCTCCGCCGCGAGGAAGGGGTCTTTTGCGCAGCCGTGGTTCCTGGGCACCTTCCCGAGGTGAGAACAGGAGTCTGGACGCCAACAGCGAAGCCTACAGAGCAGAAAACAAAAAGCCGCCCTGTCCAGCTGCGTGTAGGGGGCAAGGTGAACCTCACCGTTTTCACACCCACTCTCATGAAAGCATTTGTAATGACATCTCTGTTTAAAAGCTACTGGTTGGAATTCGAGTGAAATGATTGTTATTTAAGACCGTTTCAAGCCCCATTTGTATAAACCTCCTGTTATGAGAAGACCATGGAGGCCGCTCGGCCACCGTGAAGGTCAGGGAGTAGTAGAGTGGTGGCGGGCCCGGGGCCTTTGCTCGCGTTTCCTCGTGGCTCTGCCCAGCAGTACACGGAGGGGATGCACAGGGCACCTGAAAGGGGATAATAACAGTTCAAGGCTGGAGCCCAGCCTTTAATCTGAGATCAAAGTCAAGGTACTTGAACAGAGATGAGGCCCCTAAGGCTAGATCCCAGTTCCTCTGAACTCTAAATACTAATTCACAACTGCTGTAGGGGGTCATCTGGCCTCATTAGACGTTTTATCGTACCAAGACAAACCTGGAATCCTTAGACATTTTGTAAATGTGCTGGACTTTCTCACACCTCAGACTCTGTGGATTCCAACTCCAGAGAATACCCAGGCCCATTTTCACTCCCCACTGGGCCAGCATCCCAGCCCTGCCCTCCCATCTGGTCTGGTGCTGTTTGCACCACTGTCTGTGCTCAGCTCAGCAGCTACAGTGATCCAGAATAAGGCACAGCACAGCACTTCTCAGAAACCTTCAGCGGCTCCTCACTTGTAAAAAATGAGTAAAAGCCAAGGCCTTCAGAAGAGGCCTCAAAGGACTCTTGTCTCCAAGCTGCCTGCGCTAGCCTTACTTTGCATGTCTGGATAAGCTCACTCCCTGCCTTCAGGCCTTTGCTCAAGTTCACTAAGGACCCTGATCGCTCAAGTAGGAACAGCAAGCCCCCCCTCCCGGGCCGCCCCCACCGGTCCTTCTCAGCTCATTCGGCTGTTTTCCTTCCTCATCTCAGCACCGCCCGCAGGTGTGCTCCACTGCGGAGGTGAGGGCTTCCTTTTGCTCACTGATGTATTTCAAGTGCTTAGAATAGTAGCTGACAAATATAAGTACTCAATAAATACTTTGTGAGTGAAAGAATAAATGGTTTAAAAGAAATTTAAAGGAAAAATATTGATGGAAAAAAAGAAAGCTCTTTAAGTTGAGGCCTATGCTATTGAGTCTCTGGTTACCCTGCCCGAGGGAGTCCAGGAGAGTCCTTGCACCTTGTTCTTGGGAGAGGTCTGAGTGACCAAATGGTCAGGAGGACAAGGAGACAGAAGGAAGGGTTGGGCTGGTAGGATACCAAGCATCCAAAAACAAACTCTTTAAGGGAGGAATTTTTATTTAAGACAGTCAATGATACCACCAACCAGACGCTGTCAGTACATTACCTATATATCCTTTTAAAAATAAACACTGTCATTCATTTTTTTGACAAAAGCAGTTATTCAGGTATAAAAAGGCATCACAATAAAAACTTTTTAAAAGAAAAAAAAAACCTATCACAGTAAAATGAAAAACGAATAAAAGCAAACAAGTAAGCATCGTTGTCAGAAACATTCTCTTGATAATATTCCCCATTACTTTGTGTGACATCCACTCTCCTCCATGTGTCTAAATTAGGTTCAAATGAGTAAGCTGGATTTAGAAAAGGCAGAGAAACCAGGGATCAAATTGCCAACATCTGCTGGATCATTGAAAAAGCAAGAGAGTTCCAGAAAAACATCTATTTCTGCTTTATTGACTATGCCAAAGCCTTTGACTGTATGGATCACAATAAACTGTGGAAAATTCTGAAAGAGATGGGAATACCAGACCCCCTGACCTGCCTCTTGAGAAACCTATATGCAGGTCAGGAAGCAACAGTTAGAACTGGACACGGAACAACAGACTGGTTCCAAATAGGAAAAGGAGTACGTCAAGGCTGTATATTGTCACCTTGCTTATTTAACTTCTGTGCAGAGTACATCATGAGAAACGCTGGGCTGGAGGAAGCACAAGCTGGAATCAAGATTGCCAGGAGAAATATCAATAACCTCAGACATGCAGAAGACATCACCCTTATGGCAGAAAGTGAAGAGACACTAAAAAGCCTCTTGATAAAAATGAAAGAGGAGAGTGAAAAAGTTTACTTAAAGCTCAACATTCAGAAAACGAAGATCATGGCATCTGGTCCCATCACTTCATGGGAAATAAGATGGGGAAACAGTGGAAACAGTATCAGACTTTATTTCTTGGGCTCCAAAATCACTGCAGATGGTGACTGCAGCCATGAAATTAAAAGACACTTACTCCTTGGAAAAAAAGTTATGACCAACCTAGATAGCATATTGAAAAGCAGAGACATTACTTTGCCAACAAAGGTCAGGTATGGATGTGAGAGTTGGACTGTGAAGAAAGCTGAGCCCCAAAGAATTGATGCTTTTGAACTGTGGTGTTGGAGAAGACTCCTGAGAGTCCCTTGGGCTGCAAGGAGATCCAACCAGTCCATTCTGAAGGAGATCAGCCCTGGGTGTTCCTTGGAAGGAATGATGCTAAAGCTGAAACTGCAGTACTTTGGCCACCTCATGCGAAGAGTTGACTCACTGGAAAAGACTCTGATGCTGGGAGGGATTGGGGGCAGGAGAAAAAGGGGATGACAGAGGATAAGATGGCTGGATGGCATCACTGACTCGATGGACTTGAGTTTGAGTGAACTCCGGGACTTGGTGATGGACAGGGAGGCCTGGCGTGCTGTGATTCATGGGGTTGCAAAGAGTCGGACACGACTGAGCGACTGAACTGAACTGAAACATGATTTTTAATTTTGTAGTAAGCAGAAATACAATCAGTGACAATTATTAAAACATTAAGCAACCCAATGACCTTAAGGATCATGATGACTACCCCTTCCCCACTGTGTCACTCTGGACCATTCACACATGAGTGTCCCAGCAACACAGCGCCCCTGCCCAGCAGGCGCCTCCAGCACAGCCGTCTCCTGGACACCCGTTCACCTCCCACTGCTGAGCAGGCTCCCCAGACGTCTTTAAGCTCTGTAACCACCTCCCAAAGCCTTAACCTACTCTTAACAAATTAACAGTACAGTGTGCTCGCTTTGGAAAAATGACTACGGCATTCTCAAGCTATGACGTCTACTTAAAAAGCAAGCACAGAGGACAGAACTGACAGCTTAAGAAAGAACACAAACTGGTTTCCAATGTGGACTGAAAAGACTATATGATAATAATAAAACAAGTCATACTATTTAACACTCAATTATCTAGTTGCAGAGAAAGACCAAAGTTCTAGCTATGATATTTTTTGTCTTAAAGAAAAATTTATATTTATAGAAAAATTTAAGTTTGGTAAATAATTACTACTCAAAATTTTTAGGGATGACATTTCTGGTCAAATAACATGAAGTATATTCACAAAGATTGTATGACAAGCCCCTTTTTAGTCTTCTAATTATATAACATTTTTTATTATTCATCATGGGGCTTCAACATTTAAAAATTAAATATGTAATACCAACTGTAGGACACTGATATTTTAATGAATAACTAACATGAAGATACTTCCATATGAATTAAAAATTTTAAAGGGTTAAGGAAGATTACTCCTGAGTAGACTTTCAACATTATTTTCTAAAGAATACTATGTTTACAGAAATATATATATATATATATAAAAGGACTAATATTAAAAAGTATGCCTAATTCTATGCAAATACTTTTACATCATTCCCTTTAAACAGAAAATAATACAAGTCATATGAAAGTCGAAGTAGGTAAAAAGAATGGAAAAACTTTCTTTTTACTACTTTCAAAGAAATTAGGTTGGTTTTCTTTTTCATTCCAGCAATGTACAGCTCTAATTAAAGCAGGACTATACATCTCAGTGAAAGCCACAAAGAACATTGCTGATAAAATTCTTCATCTGTTTTCACAATCAGTTTCCATTGCTCTCTTCCAATAATCATAAAAAGACCTCAAAGATAATATATATTAGTGCCACATGAGAAGTAAAATTTACAGAAAAAATGAGCTATGATAGTTTTATTTATATTCATTTTCACTCTTAAAAAAATAAACTAGAATTATCTGTACAGTACAATTAAAATTAAAGAACCAATTCTATTTGGGAAACATAAACAATAGTCAAGGGCTTCTTTATTTCTTTTTTTAAAATCCTTTTAACCTAAGTATATGAATTCAAGGTTACCTGGGAAACATGATACCTATATTAGAATATATAATTTGTATTTGCATTAACATATATTCTGTTCCTCTATACATTTTTGCAAATGGCACAAAAACACAAAGCAATATCAGAGTTTGAACATACAAAAGCAAAAACAGTGTGTTTTCAAATACATTTGTACTAGTAGGTCTGTGGTCTCCTTTAGAAAACAAACTCAAGAATTCATCATCCTGAGTCTCTTCAAGGCCACTTGATGTTGTGTGGTAATACCTTTAGTTACATTTCCTCAAGACTTCTTCTAATAGCTTCTTCTAATTCCACATCTGCATTAAAAAAGAATATTTTAACATTTAGGGCAGAAAACTGATAAAAATGTACTTAATGTAAGTCTCATCAACTACATCTGTATTTTCAGGAAGAAAAGGAAATACAACTTGGAGAAACTGAAGATAACTTTGCAGTTTCTTCATCATAAAATTTGACTTTTGAAATATGAGAATCTGGATATGATCTTAAACTGAATTACAGTATATCTGAGCTTAAAATGCTAAGAAACTTATTAGTTATTTCCATTTAGGGACATAGAAAGACAACAAACTTCGAGAATTGACTGACAGGTATTCACCAGACTTAACAGGGGAAAAAAGAGTATCTATTTCCAAAAAAGATTTGAGGTAATACATATAAAACTTACCAGCAGAAAAAGAAAGGCAAAATCATGAAATGGCAAAACCTCAAAAGCTATTAAAATCTTAGTTTTAATTTTTCTAGTATCTAAGACAAAGAATCAAATTCAAGGCTATATAATATCCTCTGAGAAGCATTTATTATATATACATATGCACTCACTGAACAAATTTATTGAATGCCCACTGTATATCAGGTACAAAATACAACAGTGAGCAAGGCAGACATTCTTGGGTTCACTGGTCTTTTTCTCCATTTCCTGAGAATGATGCTAAAAACTCAAGGGGGTAATTAGGTGTCAAGTTTCTTGGCCTTCACTAGCTTCTCACACCAGATTTATCTAATCCTGTCCAGTCCATGGTCTCCCGCAGTCTACTGGGTTCACAAGCACAATAATTCCTCTAATATGCAGCCACCTCTTCCTATGAGCTGGGGCACTAGTGTTACATCGTTAGGAATTTAAAACACTACAAGCTACTCTACACTGTGTTAAAGCTAGATTCTAGGTCAGTGCATTGCCCTAAGATGAATTCAAAGGGATGAAGAAATGTACAGAAAAGCCAAGATGCTCTTAGCAAACAAAGAAGAAAAAGGTGACAAGATTTCTTTTTATGAAAACTTATTACAAAGTTATAGTAATTAACAATGTGGTACCAGTGCAAATCCGACTGCCAGTGCAGGAGATGCGGGTTCGATCCCTGGGTTGGAAGATCCCCTTAAGAAGGAAATGGCAACCCACTCCAGTATTCTTGCCTGGGAAATCTCAGTCCATTGGGTCGGGTACCAAAGAATCGGACACGACTTAGTGACTAAACTACAACAAACCAGCCCAAGAACTGGTGAACAGACCAAAGAGGCAGCACCGACAGCTCTATGGAAACCTGATCGATTACACGGGCAGCCTTGCAGAATGGTGGGGCAAGGTGGGGTTTTCAATACATGATGGAGAGAAACTGGTAGGCCACATGGAAAAAAAATAAATTTATCCCCACCTTATGGAATATACAAAAATACAGTTCAGATTTACTGTGTATTAACTGTGTAAGAGCAAAGGTGGAACAACAAACAGCAAAGAACACGGGACTATGTTCAGGACCTTAGTGTAGGGAAAGAATTAAACAGGATTCAAAAACATTATGAAAAAGAATGGTACTTCGGAATGCATTAAAATTCCTTTAATCCATCAAAAGGAGAGTGTAAAAAGACAAGACATAAAGAGAAAATATTTGCAATACACAGATCTTATACCTAGAAAGATTTTCAACCCAGAAAAATCAGTAAAAAGATAGTCAAAACTCAAGAAATCTGCAAAGACACTGGCAAAAGATGTCAAAAGGTCAAATAAACATTAATCATCAGAAAAATGTAAATTCAAACCACAAAAAAATGCCTACCACTAGGTAAAATTAAAAAGACCAATAATTCAATGATTAGTGAAAATGTAGATCAGTAGGAGCTCACACTCACTACTGGAATGAAAAAAAAATTCGAACAACCACTTTTGTAAAAAACCTTGCATAATCTACTAGAGCTGAATGTCAGCAAGTCTCCACCTCAGTATATATTCCTAGAAATGTGGAAATTATTTGCAACAGCCAACCCAATGTCTGTAAGTGATACATGAATTGATTTATGTGTAAAGTTATCTTACAGGTACTGGAAATGAACAAACCAAAGCTACATGCTAACAATCAGATGAATCTGTAAAACTGTTAACTAAAGGCATTCAGACCCAAAATATCAGTAATATAGACCATGACTGTGCTGTTCAATGTGATGCACACTGACTATATGTGGCTATTTGTGTTCTGATTAACTGAAATTAAGTGAGGGGGATGCTTCTAGGGAACTGACCATTGTGGGCTGAATTGTGCCCCCCTCAAGATATGTTCTTACCCTGGTATGCGTGAATGTGACCTAATTTGGAAATAGGGTCTTTGTGAGTGTGACCAAGTTAAGATGAGGTCACTAGGGTGAGCCCTAATTCAACATGACTGACGTCCTTATTGGAAGAAAATGCCACGTGAAGATGGACACACAGGTAGATGGTCCCGTGATGATGGACGCAGAGACAGATACATCTACAAGCCAAGGAATGCCTGCTGTTGGGTAACGGAGTTAGAGAAGGCAAGGTTCAGAAAAAGATGGAAGCCGGCACTTTACAGGAACAGATCACCTTAAATGAGGCGAGAAGGGGCAGCAGTCAGATTAGTGAGCTGCTGAACTAACCCAAGAAAAGAGTAAGTATATATAGGCATATGTGTGGAAATCTACTGTCTTAAGGGGGCCTGTTCTTCTCCAAGGTTGTTCGGAGTAGTTATCTCTTGAACAGCTGGGGCAAGGAATTTTGGAGATCGGCCAGAGGCTGGACCGGCTGGAAGCTGGGCATAACCAACCTAATGTCCATTTTCCCTTTGGGTGAGAGAGTTCTTTGTTTTGCATAGAATAGTGGGGAGGACCTGGAGGGGAGTTTTAACTCCAGGCTACCTCGAGCCATGCAACTTTCCTTCACCTACAGTTGACATTAACAACCAGAATCTGGGAGCAGGACCATGGCCCTACCAACAGCTTGACCTTAGATGGGTGAACGCGACGACTGTGAGACAATTTCTATTGTTTTAAGCCACCTCGTTTGTAGTACTTAGGTGAGCAGCCCCAGGAAATCAACCCACTGGTAATACTCTTTTTTAATCTGAAAGATGGTCACCTGTTTTGCGAGATGTTTTGTACAATTTCTGTGTGTATTATATACACATATACACACACAGAGAACCAAAAATCTGGAGGACCAGGGTATAAATTGGGGAAAAGGATCAGAGCTGAAGTGTTCCAGAGTCCTTTTATTGTTTTATGGAGGCAGACAACATGTACATACACTTTAGTTTTTAAGTTACATATAAAAAATGTGATAAAATGCCAAGGTAACCACAGAAAGAACAGAAACAAATACACAGGATACACACCAACTTGAAAAAACAAAGAGGAAGCTAAGAATGAAATTGCAGAAGTAAATACAAAAACATTAATATCTCACAGTGAACTTACAGGAATTAAACTTGCCAGTTAGAATGGATAAAAACGAAAGCAACTAAATGGTTCCACTTCCAATAAACTTCCACTCTAACAGTAGAGTAGCTTATATTGGGGAGAAGGCAATGACACCCCACTCCAGTACTCCTGCCTGGAAAATCCCACAGACTGAGGAGCCTGGAAGGCTGCAGTCCATGGGGTTGCTGAGGGTCGGACACGACTGGGCGACTTCACTTTCACTTTTCACTTTCATGCAATGGAGACGGAAATGGCACCCCACTCCAGTGTTCTTGCCTGGAGAATCCCAGGGACGGGGGAGCCTGGTGGGCTGCCGTCTATGGGGCTGCACAGAGTCGGACACAACTGAAGCGACTTAGCAGCAGCAGTAGCAGCTTACTGGATTAATTCTCCCCTAGATAACAATTATAAACTATTTTAAGGCACTAAAGAACAATAAAAATCAGGTAGAAATAGGACCGAAGTTAGTTATTGAAATAAATGAATTACATAGGGCTAAATATGCAGCTTTACACCTTGTTTCTCATTTGCCTTAGGGCATGCCGACATCCCTGTGAAACAAGATGCAAACTGAGGAGTCAGACAGATGACAGAGGGTGCGAAGGGGAGGTGGTGGCAGGAGGGTAGGAACAGTAGAAAGAGATCCCAGCAGAAATGAGAAAGTAACAGAAGAGGATCCTCCGAATCTACAAATCGTTGGCTGACTTCTGAACTCTGCATACACGAGAAAGGAGCCGAGATTCTCGTGAGAAACAGCAGTCGGAAAGCTAAAAGAAGCAAGCGACTGCTGCCTGCTGTGGTGGAGAGAGAGTTTGGTGTCCGAGTCCAGCAAGTTAACTACCTACAAGAAAGAAAAAATTCCTCAGAGGAAGTTAACAGTATTCTGAGAATCTATAATTTACATCACAAACATCCAGCATACATCAAAAATCACGTGACTTGCAAAGAAAGAAGAAATGTGCCGCACGGTCAAGAGGAAGAGCAGACAAAAGAAACTGACACACAAGATAATCAAGCTACTGATTGGGATTAGCAGAAAAGAGATTTTAAGAAAAGTTAAAACTATTTTCAAGGTTGAGTGGATAAGAAATCTCAACAGAGAAATAAAAACTATTAAAGAGAAAACACAAGTTTTGAAACTGAAAATTTACTAAGTCAGCTTAACACTGGAGGTGGCAGAAGACTGACTACTAAACTTGAAGACTGGACAACAGAAGTGGTCAAATATGAAGGAGAGAGAAGGAACACTGGGAGAAGGTGACAAGCCTGTGGGTGAATCTAAAGCACAGAACATGCGGAACTGGACTTCCAAAAGGAGAGCGGACAGAAAGCGGGACAAACAGTTGTGAAGAAACAATGGGGGGAACTTATAAACTTAGAGATAACATGAAGCTAAGGAAACTCCAAGTAGATACAAAGATAGCTACATCCAGGGACATTACCAAACACTGCTAAAATCCAAAGCCAAAGAGGAAATATTAATAGCAATAAGAGGGAAAAAATGACATACGTGCATATAGGGGAGCAATAATAGAAATTATGGTCATTTGTCAGGACAAACAAAGGAGGCCGGCCACAGAACAAGAAAATGGAGCTCCAGCTCTAAAGTGCTGAAGAAAAAAACACTAGTTAACCAGAATTCTAAAGCCAGAGAAAATATACTTCAAAATTAAAGGGAAAATAAAGATATTTTCATAAATGAAACAATATTCAACACTAGCAAAACTGCATTACATTAATATAAAACAGGACAGGAAATTCTTTAGGCTGAAGAAAAAGGACATCAGATAGAAACCGTAATCTACTGGAAAGAATGAAAGGTCATTTGAAATGGTAACTATGTGGATAAATATTAAAAACTCTATTTCTTCTTTCCTTTCTTTAAAACTCAAAGCAATGTTTAGAGCAAAAAATAATATTTTCTTATAGTGTTTATAACAAAAGCCAAAGTATATATCTCATAACCGAGCAACCATAAAAAACTGGACAGATTGTCAGAGTAAATCAAAAAGTAAGATCAAACTTAGAGACGTAGTTTCAAATTCAGAATCAAATTTAGAGACGTAGTTTCAAAACAAAGATATAAATAGACTGAAAATAAAAGAATGGAAAAATATACACTGTGTCAATATTAAGCATAAGAAAGCTTGAGTAGCTATATTAATATCAAACAAAAACATTTTATGATAAAAGGTATTACCAGAGATAAAGAACAGTTCATAGTATCATAACGCTAAACAGATCAGTTTAGCACACATCAGAAATGTATATGCAACTAAAAACAGAACTTCAAAACACAAAATAACTAAAGAGAAAAAGTAAATCTACAATCCTTGATGAAGAAGCTCACTGTTACTACTGTGGTAACTGACAGGTTAACTAGATAAAAAAAAAATCACTGAGGATGAAGATCTGATATTATCAACCACCTTGACCTAACTGACAATCAAAACAGAAATACATTCAAGTGCATACAGAATATTCATCAAGACAGACCACAGGTTGAGACACGAAAGTCTCAATAAATATCAAAAGTTTTAAATTTTACAGAGTATATTCTCTTACCACAACAAAATTAAATTAGAAATAATAAGACATTCAAATATTAATATTTGTAAATTCAACAATATATCTAAAGAGTCAATAGATCAAAGGAGACAATATAAGGAAAATTAGAAAATATTTCAAACTGATAGCAAAAACATGAAAATTTGTGGAACACAGTCAGTTCAGTCACTCAGTTGTGTCCAACTCTTTGCCACCCCATGGACTGCAGCACGCCAGGCTTCCCTGTCCATCACCAACTCCTGGAGTTTACTCAAATTCATGTCCATTGAGTTGGTGATGCCATGGGGACCATCTCATCCTCTGTCGTCCCCTGCTCCTCCTGCCTTCAATCTTTCTCAGCATCAGGGTCTTTTCCAGTGAGTGAGTTCTTCATGTCAGGTGGCCAAAGTATTGGAGTTTCAGCTTCACCATCAGTCCTTCCAATGAATATTCAGGATTGATTTCCTTTAGGATGGACTGGTTTGATCTCCTTGCAGCCCAACAGACTCTCAAGAGTCTTCTCCAACACCACAGTTCAAAAGCATCTATTCTTTTGACACTCAGCTTTCTTTATAGTCCAACTCTCACATCCATCCATGACTACTGGGAAAACCATAGCTTTGAGTAGATGGACCTTTGTTGGCAAAGTAATGTCACTGCTTTTTAATATGCTGTCTAGGTTGTGGAACATAGTAAAAAGTAGAAAGCTGACAAACTACAGTCTGTGGGCCAAATCCAGTCCACCAGTAACTTTTGTAAATTTCACTGTATACTTGACACTCCTTTGTTTATGTATTGAGAATAGCTGCTTTCATGCTATAATAGCAGAGTTGAGTAACTAACAGAGACCACAGGAACTACAAAGCCTAAAATATTTACTATCTAGTATTTTACAGAAAAAGCTTAAAGCTTGCTTATCCTGGCTTAGAGGGAAATAAACATCTTTAAATGTTTACATTTAAAAAATAAGGAAAAAAAATTCAATCAACAGTCTAAATGTCACATTAAAAAGCTATAAAAGATGACAAAATTTAAGCTCAAAGTAGAAGGAAGGAAATAATAAAGAGCAGAAATCAATGAAATGGAGAGCAGACCAAAAGGAGAGAAATTATCAACTAAAAACAGTTCACTCTTTGAAATGATCAAATAAACTGATAAACTTCAAGTTAGTGAAGAGGAAAACAAAAATTACCAATATTAGGGGAAAAATGAGATGATATCATCAGCGATCCTAAAGAAATAAAAAGTATATAATAAAGGAATACTACTATGAACAACTTCACACTGGTACATTTGACCATCAAGGTAAAATGGACAAATTTCTCGCAAAACATCATTCTCCAAAACTGACATGAAGAAGAAGAACAGGTCCTAGAGTGAATTTTCAACAAATCAGTGGAATAGGTAGCTCCAAACACCCGTCCTTCCACATACAACACTGAAATACACGCCTAAACTGTTGGGCAGAAACAACTTTCTCAAAAGTTTGGAAAATCCTCAAAGGGTCACAGCAACGAAGCAAACACTGAATCCAGACAAAGATCACACAAACACCAGTATGGGGACTGCCCTGGTGGTGAAGTGGATAGGAATCTACCTGCCAATGCAGGGGACACGGTTCCATCCCTATCTAGGAAGATTCCACACGCCTCAGAGCAACTAAGCCCACGCACCACAACTACTGAGCCTGCACTCCACAGCAAGAGGAGCCAGCGCAACGAGAGGCCCGTACACGGCAGTGACGAGTAGCCCCTGCTCACTGCAACTTGAGAAAGCCCACACAAAAGCAACAGAGACCCAGTGCAGCCAAAAACAAATAATTCAAAAAACAAACAAACAAACAGTGGGAAAGCCTAGTGGTATCTTCACTTGCCCTTTCCCCACCACCTCACTATCCCTCCCTGCAGCAGCTCATACTCCTGGTGTGGGACCCTCGTCCCTGGCTCCAGGCAGAGCAGAGCAGAGCAGAAGTCACAACTTACTGCTTTTGTTCTATCCTGTATCTGAAGGCATCGTCTATTTTACAAGCTCAGGCCCCACACCGGGCAGAAAAGCAGTCTGCGTGGCTCAGAAACACTGTGAGGCAGACAAAAAGCCCATGGCCTGGGGTAAAAGATGATGGGTGAGACATACAAGAGAACACCTAATATCTGGGAGGAAAAGCCATGAAGAGAATTTCCTTGGGAAATTAGGGCATTCAAAAGCACCTCTGTGTCCTGGGAAATTCAGTAACCAGGCACATACCCAGTACAGGATGCACGCTCAGAAAATGCCTGAGAAGACACTGAGCCTTCGCCACTGGCTGGTCTGCAGGCTCAGTGCACGCTTGCGTGCTAAGTCACTCCAACTGTGCTGGACTCTTTGGCCTGCCAGACTCCTCCGTCCATAGGATTTCCCAGGCAAGAATACTGGAGGGGGTTGCCATTTCCTCCACCAGGGGATCTTCCCGACCTGGGGATGGAACCTGAGTCTCCTGTGGCTCTTGCAGTGCAGGCAGATTCTTTACCACTGTGCCACCAGGCTCAGTGCACAGCTGGCTAAATGTTGAAAGTGCTAGCACACAGCTGAAGCTCAGGAGAGATTGTTGTTTGCTCCTGGTATTCAAAGAAATCTCTGTCAAAACAATAGTTGAAAACAAGCTAAAGGAACAGAGACTTCAGTAACCAAAAATGACAAGGAGTACAGTTTTTGCAAAAATAATCTGGAACTAAGCACATGGACAATTATAGCCTTTGACAATCACAAACAGCACACCAAGGGGAAGACAGAGAATCTGATTTCCAAAGTACTACATTATAATATTTGCACATCCAATTTTCATCAAAAACACAAATAATACAAAGAAACAGTAAAGTATACAAAGTGAAAAAAATTGCATTAAATTGTCCCTGAGGACACCTAGATATTGAATTTACTAAACAAAGACTTTAAACCAGCTGTCTTATGTTCTAAGACCTAGAGTAAACCATGAGCAAAGCAGTAAAGGAAATTGTGAAAACAATGTATGAACAAAATAGAATATCATAAAGAGGTGGATATTATGAAAGGCCACCAAATAGAAATTCTGGAGCTGAAAAGTACAACTAAAGTGAAAAATCTGTTACAGGAGTTTAACACAATTAAGCAGATAGAAAAAAGAATCAACAGAGTTTAAATGTCCCAAATTTGATAAAAGATATGAATCTACACATCCAAGAAGACCAACAAACTCCAAACAGGAGAAACTCAAAGAGATTCATGTTGAAGACATGTTACAGTTAAACTGTCAAAAGCCAAAGTCAACAGAAGCAGCAAGAGGAAAGCAACTCATCACGTGTAAGCCGTTTCTAATAAGACGAACAGCTTATTTCTCATAAAGATCATGGAGGCCAGAAGACAGTGAGAGAACATATTTAAAATGCTATAAGAAAAAAACAAACAAAAATCTGTCAAGTAAGAATTCTGTATCTACAAAGAATGGAGGAGTAATCAAGACTTTCCCAGACAAAAACTAAAGGAATCTGTTATTAGCAAATCTGCCCTCCAAGAGATGCTAAGGGAATCCTTCAGGTTGAAATGATAGGAAATTAGACAGTGATTCAAAGCTACATGAAGAAATATAGAACACTTACAGCAAATATGTCCTTGTTTTTCTCTGTTATGGCTAAGTCTGTATTTCCCTTATTCTCTTTTCTCTCTGCCTTTATTTCATTCTCTTTGAAAGAGAGGTAATATGACTAAATAAGAAAGAACTCAGCAATAGGAGTTAGAAGGCCTATACTAAATCATGCTCCACTCATTTGGAGGCTATGAATCTGAAAGCAAATTACTAAATGTTTGAAGACTAAGTTTTTATGAAAAATAGGAGAAATATTCTGACTCTTATAGGTTGTTAAAATTAACAGCACTTTTAAATGTGTTAGGTTTTTTTCATATACAATTCAAGTAAAAACTGAACACAGTAGTCTCTTCTTTCTCTGTTCTTTAAACTGGCCACAGAGTTATACTGTTTTACTGTTTATGTTATAGTTTTACTATTTGTTATAATATTAATAATTGTACTGACAACTGCTATTAGTTGAAGGAACTCTAAGGCAAACTGATGACATTTACAGAAAGATGGTTTTACATTAGCAGCAACCCACATATTGCTGTCTTTTACTTCTTTTCCAGGGATTTGGGTCAGAATACCTCTATTGAACATGTATACTTCAGAGCAGACCTTATGCTATGCTATGCTATGCTAAGTCACTTCAGTTGTGTCCGACTCTGTGTGACCCCATAGACGGCAGCCCGCCAGGCTCCCCCGTCCCTGGGATTCTCCAGGCAAGAACACTGGAGTGGGTTGCCATTTCCTTCTCCAATGCATGAAAGTGAAAAGTGAAAGTGAAGTCGCTCAGTCGTGTCTGACTCCCAGTGACCCCATGGACTGCAGCCTACCAGGCTCCTCCGTCCATGGGATTTTCCAGGCAAGAGTACTGGAGTGGGGTGCTGTTGCCTTCTCCACAGAGCAGACCTTAGGTGCAGGTAAACAGTGAATACTGATAATAGTCACCATCATGGGGAATTCCCTGGTTCCATGCTTTCACTACTAAAGGTGTGGGTTTGATCCCTGCTTGGGGAACTAAGATTCCCACAAGCAGCAGCAACCAATTCAGTACTGCTTACCATGTGCCAGGCTACTCCAGTAAGGCAGGTATACTAGTATTTCTGTTTTTAAAACTGAGGAAACTGACACACAGTGATGTTAAGGGACTTGGAAAATATTATATCACTCAGAGACCAAAGCTGAGACTACCCAGGATCTTTATAATGGGCTTGGGTAGTTAAAGACTCTGACAGGTCTACAGAGAATAACAAAGATTGAGATAATCACAGCGGGGGGAGAGGAGGCCACAAAAGAAACTGCCTTTTCCCAGGGCAAAGTCACAAGCAAACTGACCCTGCTTTTTACCACCCATTTGTCAGGCTTTTAAAATGCTGTGTTGAGGAGAGAAGGAATGAGAGGAGATTGGAGAAGTTTTGCTATTGGGTTTGGACTAGAACATCACTTTGCTTCCATGGTGCAGAGTCAACTCAATCACCCAATATTCTCCAGCCAAATGGTTTCTGTCTTAATTTCCTTAATCCAGTTATAGGGAGCTGGGTCCTAGCAGCCCTAACTTATTTTGTTTGTTAGAAGTGTATTCATTCAACGATCATTTAGTGCTAAAACCCTGTGCTAGTTGTTACTGAAATAAAGATAAATAAAACATGATCCTACTCCTTGAATGGCTCACAGTCTGGTGGGCATGAGAAATACAAACAAAAAACTGTTTAAACCAGAGGGAGTCTGGAGATGGGAGCCGCTAGCTTTCTTTAAAGATGGAAGATCTAGGAGGCAGTGATCATGCAAAACTGTCTACAAAGTGGCAATTCAACCTAAGAGACGGTATTTGAGCTGGTTCTTGCTGGGTGAAAAGGAAGGGAAAGGAAGGCATTGGAGGCAAGTACAGAGGAGGCCGCCGCTCAGTAACTTAGAGTGGACACTGTGTGCTTCTCATACTCATTTTACATAAAGCAGGAAATGAAAACACACGTGACACCACTTTGATTTTCTTGGGATTAGAGCATTATATCTCTGCTTCATAGGACAGTTAATTAAAAGTTTAAAGTATCTTTACTTGAATCCACTAATGTAATACTTTTTCCAAACTAAGACATGATAAAAATGTAAAAACTCTCAAAATCTCCCAGTCATAAAAAGTGTAACATAGATACAAAATGCTAGAAATTCTGATACATATTCAGTGATACAGATCTCAGATTTCCTGGGTTAGCTAGGAGCCCACAGGACTGTGGATGTTTTTCAAGTGTGGTTATTTAAAAGTTATCATTTTGTTTGGCATTTTCCATGGGATTAGTCATGGGTAGTAAGTGAAGACTGCGAAGTCTTAAGTACTTAGGTGCTCAGTGGTATTTCTCTTTTCGTGGACTTCATAAACAACTTAGCTGGCAGTTTCTGTTTAAAACTCACAAACGTTCTTTCATCTGTTTAACCTGTCATTATGTGGCTGCTTAGCACCGAGCCAGACCTCTCAAGACCATGTTGGGAAAACAAGCTGGTCAGAAAACTTGCTTCCAATTAAGCTGTTGACTTACTGCCGATTTTGTTTAACTAATGAATTTTGACTATAAGAAAGATCAGTCTTCTCTGAATAGAATCTTCCCTGAAAAGAATCAATTGCACTGCCAGACTCAATTCCCTACCCGAGACAGCACACAGTGTGCTCCTAGTCAGATCCATCGTACTCTAGAGCAGCGCCCGCAAACAGAAGCGCAGCAGCGGGCCATTCCTTGTGCCCGTTTTGCCACGCCTCCTTCCCTAAGTTTACATTCCACTCTCAAGTCTCCACCAACCACCACATTGGAACGTATATTAAGACTCCTACTGTGGCAATTCCCTGGGGGTCCAGTGGTTAAGACTCCATGCTTCCACAGCAGAGGGCATGGGTTCCATCCCAGGTTGAGGAACTAGGATCCCACATGCTGTGTGGCGTGGCCAAAAAATTAAAAAAAAAAAAAAAAAGACTCCTACTATTGTTCCTGAATGTTAAAGATGCTAATATGAGAGTTTCAACTTTCAGTAAGCTTATTTTCCAAAATCCTGTTGTTTCATTTCCTGCCCAGGATTATTAAAAAGCACAATCTGTTACGGAAAACCCACAGTAATAGCTGGGACTTACATCACAACCAAACAGTGGCAGCTGGTAAATGATTTGATGTGAAGTGATATAAAAAGTTCTCTTAAACCTATGAAGGGAAACATACCTAATTTATAGAAAAAATCTTGTAATACTCAGACATAAGTGCTTGCTTTCATAGTTTCACTGCATAACTTTTAATATTTTTAATTTAATACTATTTAAATAAAAATTAGGAAACCAAAATCCTTTCTTAGCCCCAGGACAGCAACCTTTTTCTGCAAAGGGTCAAAAAATAATTATTTTAGGTTTGGTTGCGGGATGGGGCAGGACGTATACCATTTGTGTCACAACAAATGCTCTTGTGGTGAGAAAGCAACAGCACAGACCATACTTACACAAGAGTGTGGACAGGCTCCGGTAAAACCTCATTCATTCTAGTCCCTAAATTATCTTACACAAGGAAATGCAAACTATCTTTTACATGAAAGAACAGCTTTAAAAAACCAAACAAGACACAGTGCAAGGAGGGGGATGAAGAAAGAGAGGAAGAAATTATAAAACATAGAATCAAGTAGGTGAAGGGTTAACTCCAGTAGGTTACCTTCTGCGGATCTGAATTCTTCTCCCACTGAAGCACTTTTTATACCCAGGTTATCATCACTGTCACATTCTGTAAGGAAGAATCAATAAACGCAAATGTACTTCTGAAAAAGTTACTGTGCCATTAATTTACGTACTCTAAAATGGTATGACTTTCAATGACTCCTCCACTCCTCCCATACCCAAGCTTACTAATTACAATCCTTTAGTATTACACATCTTTCCCTAGTTTTTTTTTTAAAAATGATTACCAAATACTACTACTTAAATCAAGAAAAAATAAAAATGAATGAAATAGGTAATTCACTTTTAGCTCTATATTCAAAAGATTATTTGAAAAGGTTTTTTTGTATGTTTAGGAAATAAGTTCCAGCATTTTTTTAAAAACTGTAAATTTTAAAAAGCTAATTTATTTGGATCCAGCAAATAAACTCCAAAGTTTCATTTGCATTAAATCATCTTTAAAAGATTTCTTAGTGGTGACAGAAAAAATTCTCCTGTAGTTCGAAAATCATAAGCATTCATCTCTACAGAGATGTAGGTTTACTATTAATAATGCCTCTGCATGCCACAAACTCAGTTGATGTCTTTTATGCTTACTAATGAGAGACCTAAGGCTTTAAAATAATGAATGACAGCCACTTAAAACATGAACATGGTACCATCAGGGACCTGGCTTTCACTTTCACTACATTTAAATCAATTTCTATCAGAGTGACTGAATCAGGGTTTAAATAACTGAATACAAATCATATGGACATATATATATGAAAACATGTAAAATCCTAAAATATACATTTAAAAATTAATCAATTTACCATAGTCTACAAATAGAAACCACTGTATAACTCTTACATTCCTTTAGTGCAAAAATTTGTTATGTCATCTTTTGCTGTTCCAGCAAAAACAATGTTTTTTTCTACAATATGTTATATACACTTACTACTTCAAATATTTCAAGCTATGTCTTAGTGAAATAAAACATTATATTTACAATTTGAAGAACAGAAAAATTAATTCTTCAAACATTAGGAACAAAGAAATTGCCCAAGCTTTCCATTATTATAATTCAAAGTCAAGGCCAGTCAAAAGCAGTGTGTTGTAACTGGTCTAAATAACCCATCACTGCAGTGAAGGCCTATGTAGTCCTGGGCTACACAGGGCTATGAGTTTGACACTAGGTTGTAAACATTTTTAAAGGTTTCTTTTGCCTCAATCAGCACCACCCATAGAACAGAGAAAATCATGAAAAATTTTTTCTGTCTTCAGTACCTTGCATAGAATTAACTGTACCATACGGAAAGAGGCAGACAGAAGCTCAGAATTAGACTTAACAGCTATTTCACATAATGCCTATTCAACAGGGCACGCCACTGCTTCAGCCACCTACACCTTCACAGCAGGGTAAACTCATTGCTCAGTTTTTAAGATGGCTTTAGAAACCTGTGTAATTGGTACCAACCTCCATCCCACTCATTTCAAAATGAAGACACAAACCAAAAAAATACAACAAAGTCCCAGGGTCATAAACCAGGTGGCCACGGACTGTGTTCAGATTCAACAAAAACCATCTTGAAACATACTATGCTTTAAAGAGACTTAACTAAAGTAAAGTCTTTAAACAGTAAACAGACTTTACTAAAGTCTGTTTTCAATTTAAATTCAGTAATTCATAACAGCCTATATTCTAGTTCACCCTTGTATTACTGAAGAAAAAATATTCTAGGAAAGTTCAAACTTTATATAAAATTCAAAGGAAGATGTTTAATTACTGAAGAACTATAAACACCTGAATACACAAAACTGTTTTTAAAGAGAAAATCTTACATAAAGCAAATCAATATTCTTGAACTAACCTATAAGATAACGTCAAGTTCTTTACACAAACAGATCTTTAAGAGCTTATATAAAAACAAGTAGCAGTTATTTTATCTTACAAAGAGCGTGACAACCAGGAACAACATCACACAGTGCAAATAAAAATGCTGCTGACATGGTTCCTTTGACTCAAACAGCCCTCACAAACGGTGACTGCAATTCTACAGTCAAAAGAAAGAAAACAGGGCTTCCTAGTTGACTTACAAAAGATCCTGGGGAACTTACAATGACAAGTTGGATATGTTTGACAATCAGCTTACTTTTTAAAGGACCAGAATGCACAATCAAATCTTTTTATCTTCTACAAAAAGAAAAAGCATCTTCCTGTTATTTTTTTAAGCACTCATAGTTGGTATCTACACATGCTCTGCAAAGTCATTAGACTGTAGCACAGCGTCTCTCATCTTCATTCTTCAAGGACATGGTAAGAGCCAACAACGCACACTAGAGTCTCTAACATAAAACTGGGGCTTCGCATCAGTGAAAACCTGTCTCCGCAGATGATGGCTGTCTGGCCCTAGGCAGCTATTTCAACATTTCTGGGCCTCTGTTCTGTCATGTACAAAAGGGGGAGACCTAACATATCCCACCTCACAGTGATGCAAGGAGGAGTAAATAACACGTGGAAGAAGTTCTTTGAATGTTATAAACATCTTCAACACTACAAATACAAAAAACACCTAGCATGGCAGCCGGCATACAGTAGGTCCTCAATAAAAAGATTAGTTCCCTTTTTCTTCTTTAAAACAACACTGAAGTGACAAGTGATGTCTGCATCTTTGAAATATGAGGCCTGAGTTAGAATGAACACATATTTGTGAATAAGATGTGAAAGGTTTAAAAAAAGAAAAAGCCTACCAGGCTCCTCTGACCAGGATCACTAGAAAGCATCCATGTATCTTGGTAAACTTTTAAAAAGTGACAATCAGTACAATATAAAATAGAACTAATAGAAGGATAAGGAGGCCATGGGTGTCAACTCAGGACAGGTTAGTGTCGTTACATGTCTCCACAGGGATATGCATATACTGTAATCAAAGTGCTGCTGCTGGAGCCCTGATGCACAGGAGACTGAGTTTACAGGGCAGAAATCATGACACATTCAAATCTTAATCTTAACTTAAAGCCTCATCCTGCTACAGAGAGTAACTGATTTACCCCAAACAGTACCCACAGTAATATTCCGCCCCTGTGAGAGTGCGGGGTGCACACTGACCGCGAGGTCTGTGCACTGAGAAATGCTTCTCAGTTCTAATGCATATTAAATACCATTTCTTACCAAAAACTCTTATTATTCTTAAGGCCATTTGTTAGGAAAGGTGAAGGAATAAAGTTACCCACAAAAATCACTGGTCTTTGATTTTCTAATCAGTTATAAAGTTTATTGTTTGGCCACTTAATTTTAATAATTTTCATTACTTTTAAAATGCATTGGCTATAGCACATGAAAAGATGCTTATTTGGAAAATGGAAATGAAGACCAAAACGAGATACCACTGTGTATCCATGAGGATGGTTATCATCAAAAACAAAAATCAGAAAATAACAATTGTTGGCAAGGATGTAGAGAAACTGAAGCCTCATGACCTATTGGTGGGAATGTAAAATATTATAGTCCATGTGGAAAATAATATGGAGGTTTCTCAAAAAATTAGAATAGAGTTACCATGTTACCTAGCAACCACACTTCTGGGCATATACTCACAGAAACTAACGGAGGGTCTGGAAGAGACGCCTGCCCCCATGCTTACAGCAACATGACTCACAACAGCTAAAGCATGAACACGCACCAAGTGACCACCAATGGGTAAACAGATAGCAAAAGGGGGCACAGACATACAACGGAGCACTACTCAGCCTTAAAAAGGACCCTTCGACACAGGCTATAACATGGGTAAAACCTGAGGAAACGTTTTTCTCAGTGAAATAATAAGCCAGTCACAAAAACAGAAAGGCTGCATGATTTCACTTACAGGACACACTCAGGGTAGTCACATTCATAGACAGGAGACAGAATGCTGGCTCCCCACGGGCTGGGGGAAGGACAGTGGGGAGTTACTGTTTAATGGGCATGGGGTTTCAGTTGTCAAGACGAAAGGAGTTCTGGGGATGGATGGTGGTGATGGCCACACAGCAATGTGAATGCAGTTAACACCATACAACAGGTTTCCCAGGTGGCTCAGTGGTAAAGAATCTGCCTTCAATGAAGATCTGGGTTCGATTCCTGGGTTGGGACGATCCCGTGGAGAAGGAAATGGAAACTCATTCCAGTATTTTTGCCTGAAAAATCCCATGAACAGAGGAGCCTGGCAGGCTACAGTCCATGGGGTCACAAAGAGTCGGACGTGACTGAGTGACTTCACACAAACACACCTCGCAACTGGACATTTCAGAATGGTTAACATGGTAAATCTTACATGTGAAAGTGTTAGCTGCTCAGTCGTGTCCAATTCTGCAACCCCACAGACTGTAGCCCCCCAGGCTCCTCTGTCCATGGAATTCTCCAGGCAAGAATACTAGAGTGGGTAACCATTCCCTTCTCCAGGGTATCTTCCCAACCCAGGGATCAAACCTGGGTCTCCTACACTGCAGTTGGGTTCTTTACCATCTGAGTCATCAGGGAAGCCCAAAAGCATGTATATTTTGGTTCAATTAAAAAAAGAAAACAGTAGAGAGAAAATCTAAAAAATATATATATAGTCGCTGGGAATCATGTTTCCTTTTTATGGTATTAATAATTAATAATACCTACTATTTACTGAGCACCTATGTGCTTTCTGGGCTTCCCTTATAGCTCAGCTGGTAAAGAATCCGCCTGCAATGCAGGAGACTCTGGTTCAACTCCTGGATTGGGAAGATCTGCTGGAGAAGGTATAGGCTACCCACTCCAGTATTCTTGGGCTTCCCTTGTAGCTCAGCTGGTAAGAATCCGCCTGCAATGCAGGAGACCTGGGTTCGATCCCTGGGTTGGGAGGATCTGCTGGAGAAGGGAAAGACTACCCACTCCAGTATTCTGGCCTGGAGAACTCAATGGACTATACAGTCCACGGGGGTGCAAAGAGTTGGACTCTAGACACTATACATGTCACTAATTCTTACAGACTTATAGATATGAAAGTGAGACTCACAAAAAGTTGAATATCTTTACCTGAAATCACACTGCTAGGAAGCAGCTACCTTAGCATTTGAACAAATGCCCATGGCCTTCTTTATACACTGCATCGCCTCTGTTTATTTATCACAAAAATTCAAAATAAAGTACACATGTGCCCCCAAAGAGCAGTAAGTTCAAACGAGCACTGACTATGAATAAATGATTTTAAAAATATGTAGAGTATAAGAAATATTCATAAAAGAACTTCAGTATATAACAATAACCTACACCTTACCTCTAACCCTAACATACCCATGCAGACCTATTTATATGCAGCTTTCACTCCAAATAAAGTTGAAAGAAAGGCAAAATCATAACAGCTCTCAATACCAAAGCAATGCTCCCAAGAGCAGCAGGAGGAAGACAAGGGGGTTGGCCTAGGTGGCAAAGGTGAAAATTAAATATTTTATGAGATTATTACATAGATGTTTTTAAGGATCGGGGAAGGGATGATAAAAGAATGGAAGAAAAAGTGGTTAAAAAAAGCCACGGACACAGGGAATTCTACTCAGTACTCAGTAATGCCCTGTACGGGACAAGAATCTACAAAAGAGGATTTACAGGTATATGTACAACTGACTCACTTGGCTGTACACCTGAAACTAACACAACATTGTAAATCAACTATACTCCAATAAAAATATTAATTAACATTTTTTTAAAAAGAAAGAAAAGAAAAAAAAAAGCCACAAACAGAAAAAGCAAGTGAATGAAAACAAAAACTATAGAACAGGAAGATAAAATTCAGTACTACAATATGACATAAATAGGCAAAACAGAGTTGGCTTTCCTTTAAAGAGCACGAGTGTGCCAGCAGCTCAATGGCTCCTAACTTTGAATTTATCCATTGCAATGAGTGACCAGAGCAAAGTTCTTCACAACAGATCTTCAATCAAAATGCGGCTCTACATATATGAAATGAAGAAATTAGCAAGGAGGAGGGCATACTTGGGAAATGTAAAGGCAAATAATAAACATTCCAAGAAGTAGTCAGTTTCTCACTGAAGTCAGTCATCAGTATCTTTAAACTCTTTTCATGGCTGCAACTTATTAGGATATTTAAAAACTATTCTTTTATTCTCTCCTACCCACATTTACTTCAGAAATTAAAAAAACAAAAACAAAAAATACCCATCTGGGTCCCTAGAATTATACCCTTTCCTAAATATTGGTTAGTTAAACTGGCCCCCAGCATGCCCATTCACTGAACAATCTCAGAAAGGCAGAGAGAGTGCAGGACAGAGGCTCCTAGTCCTTCAAGGTCATAAAATCGCTCAGGGCTTCGTTCTATTACTGTCAACCTCCTAAATGCTCTTTTTTTTTGGTATTGCCATATTTACTGCTTTCTGGTTTCTCCTATAAGCACTTTGCTTTCTGAAAAACTGAAGATAAATTTAGAATTTCCAAAACAAAAAGAAGATCCAGATTCTGAGCTTTACAAAACTCTAATAGCATATTTCAAACCATTAAATATACGAATATAAATTTTATCCTTCAGACGAAAAAGGGCTCCAGAAAATCACGAATTCATTCTCCTTCTAACACACTCAAAATGAAAGTAGACAAGGAATGAAACACAACAAAAGCATGAGCGCGTGGCAGTTTAGTAAGCAGGCGGCAGGGCAGAGTGGACAGCAGTTTATTGGCTTCTCTCAGCAGTGAAGTCTCCTCCTTTTGGGCGGTTTGCCCCGAGGCTGCAGCTGCATACCTTTGGTGGTGTCAGATATGCTATTTAACAAGGCACACATCATATCTCCCTCCAAGTGGTGAGGGTTGAGTATATGTGCTGGCCTCTGAGTCTTCTTAAACTGATTCTCTAGCTCCAGAAAACCTTGATCTCCTGAGAGGATGGTGAAAGGAATCTGCTTGGGCAGCTGTTCATCTAGACGGCCAGCCTAAGTTGGAACAAACGGCACACGTCAAATCAGCATCTGTGCTTCCAATCAAGTTACAGCTGTTTCAGAATGAACGCCTACCTAGAAAGGTATATTTCACATGTCCCCTTGCTCCCACTAAAGTATGATATAAAGATCTCATTCACAAATAAAATATATTAATACCATATTTAAAAATGTAAAGTGCTGCCAATTTTAAGATAAACTGTTTAATGTGCCACTAAGACAGAAAGAAAAAAAGAGGAGGCCCCCATATAAAGGTGGAACAGTAGTAACAGGGCTAAAGTAAGCAAAGTAACAGTAAGGCAAGCAAGCTCAACCTTAAAACTGGCTAGATGGAAAAAGAAATTATCTTGTGGTTTAAAATATAAGCAGCAATCAACAAATCTACAGAGTAAATTCATGTTATCAGTGTGACACAGAAAAGCTTAAGCAGAAAATTTAATTTAAGCTGGGTCTCAGGTGGGTCATTTCTCCAGGCGACTAGCCGAGACAGAAGCAAATGCAGATTCCACCTGGGCCAACAGTGACTATCACGGGGCGTGCTCATTTCAGATGTTAAATGTGGAAGCGCCTCATGCGTCAGGAGTGACACCTCCTGATCATTTATTCTAGAAACAGTTAAGGTTCTACTGTGCATAGCCGAGGGCTGGCTAGAACTGGGGATGAAGCAGTACTGCGTTCTGCATCCCCACATTCCTGCTCCCAACGGTCTTAAGTAGAACTTGATGCAAAAGGTTTTACACAAAAGACACAGCACTGAAAAGGAATCTACAGTGTCATTACGATTTAAGTGGGAGAATTAATCAAAAGGGTCCTAGATTCACAGCAGATTCTGAATAAAGCAATGACTCACGTGCATACATATGGCGAAATCAGCAGCATCTTTTCTCTTGCTGCAGCGAGGATGCAGGAAGAAGCAGCCAATGCGGTTCAGGTAGTTGTAGACCTTACAGTGGGCCGGGGGCTTCCAGTTGGTGTTTCCCCCTGTCGTATTTAGAATAATAACAACACTGTTGTTTACAACAGGCATAAACGGAGTCAAATAGAAGAAGCCAGAACAGAAGAGCAGACACAACTGAAAATTCCATAAGGAAAAACAAATACTAGGAAAAAAATGTTTCTAGAAAGAAAGTACCAGAGTAGAAGGCAGAACAGGCAGTTCCAGCACAGGGATCACCAGAGTGCTGCTGAAACCTCAGGAAAGTAGACACCTGCCCCAAACCTGACTAGTAAGCGGAAGATTCACAGGGACGTTAAGCAGAATCACAGTAATGTGTGTGAAATTCTTTGGTGGTGTTCTACATGAATGTATGCATTAGTGGATTTTTTACGAGTACGTTAAGGCTGCTCACTGAAGTTAAAAAGTGGTCAATCAGGAAAGCTGGACTTACTAAAAGCCTTATCCAGGTCAGTGGGTTTCTATCTTAAGTCCTACTCCTCTTCTTTGTATACTGTTTCCTATCAAACGTGGCAAATGCACCGTATTTCATTGTACTGTGCTTTAATACTGTTGTTTTTTTTTATTACTAATAAAAGTCTGTGACAACTTTGCCTTGAGTGGGCTTATCAATGTCATTTATCAAACAGCATTTGCTAACTTTCTGTCACATTTTGATGATATTCATGACATTTCACACTTATCCATCATTGTTATGATGGTGATCACTGATGTTACCATTGTAACTGCTTGGGTGCACCACAAACCATGCCATACAAGACAGCAAACTTAACTAACACGTGTTCTGTGCATTCTCATCGCTCCACCGACTTGCCTTCACTGCCTTTCTGCCCTTTTGGGCATCCTACACCCTGAGACACAATATTGAAAGTAGGCCAATTAATAACCCCACAATGGCCTCTAAGTGTTCTAGTGAAATGAAGAGTCTCACATTTCTCAAATTAAACCAAAAGCTAGCAGTGATTAAGCTCAGTGAGAAAGGAATGTCCAAAGACAAGACAGGCTTAAAGGCAGGACTGTAGCTAGATGACCATCATATGATGACCATTATATCTACTGCTGTGGGCAAGAATCCCTTAGAGAAATGGAGAAGCCACACAATAAAAGAGACCAAAATGCAGTACTTAGATGCAATTTCAAAAATGACAGAATGATCTCTGTTCGTTTCCAAGGCAAACTATTCAATATCACAGTAATTAAAATCTATGCCCCAAACAGTAATGCTGAAGAAGCTGAAGTTGAACGGTTCTATGAAGACCTACAAGACATTCTAGAACTAACACCAAAAACACATGTCCTCTTCATTATAAGGGACTAGAATGCAAAAGTAGGAAGTCAAGAAACACCTGGAGTAACACACAAATTTGGCCTTGGGAGTATAGAATGAAGCAGGGCAAAGGCTAATACAGTTTTGCCAAGAGAACGCACTGGTCATAGCAAAAACCCTCTCCCAACAACATAAGAGAAGACTCTACACATGGACATCACCAGGTGGTCAATACCAAAATCAGATTGATTATATTCTTTGCAGCCATAGACAGAGAAATTCTATATGGTCAGCAAAAACAAGACCAGGAGCTGACTGTGGCTTAGAGCATGAACTCCTTATTGTCAAATTCAGACTTAAACGGAAGAAAGTAGGGGAAACCACTAGACCATTCAGGTATGACCTAAATCAAATCCCTTACAATTATACAGTGGAAGTGACAAATAGATTCAGTGGATTAGATATGACAGGTAGAGTGCCTGAAGAACTATGGATGGTGGTTCGTGACCTCCTGTACAAACAGGAGGCAGGGATCAAGATCATCCCCAAGGAAAAGAAATGCAAAAAGGCAAAAGGGTTGTCTGAGGAGGACTTACAAATAGCTGTGAAAAGAAGAGAACCTAAAGGCAAAGGAGAAAAGGAAAGCTATACCCACTTGAACACCGAGTTCCAAAGAATAGCAAGGAGAGATAAGAAAGCCTTCCTCGGTGATCAATGCAAAGAAATTGAGGAAAACAATAGAGTGGGCAAGTCTAGAGATGTCTTCAAGAAAATTAGAGATACGAAGGGAACATTTCATGCAAAGATGGGCTCAATAAAGGACAGAAATGGTATGGACCTACCAGAAGCAGAAGATATTAAGAAGAGGTGGCAAGAATACACAGAAGAACTATACAAAAAAGATCTCCATGACCCAGATAATCACAACAGTGTGATCACTCACCTAGAGCCAGACATCATGGAATGTGAAGTCAAGTGGGCCTTAGGAAGCATCACTATAAACAAAGCTGGTGGAGGTGATGGAATTCCCATTGAGCTATTTCAAATCCTAAAAGATGATGCTGTGAAAGTGCTGCACTCAATATGTCAGCAAATTTGGAAAACTCAGCAGTGGCCACAGGACTGGAAAAGGTCAGTTTTCATTCCAATCCCAAAGGAAGGCAATGCTAAAGAATGTTCAAACTACCGCACAATTGCACTCATCTCACACGCTAGTCAAGTAATGCTCAAAATTCTCCAAGCCAGGAACAGTACATGAACCGTGAACTTCCAGATGTTCAAGCTGGATTTAGAAAAAGTACAGGAACCAGAGATGAAATTGCCAACATCCACTGGATCACTGAAAACCCAAGAGAGTTCCAGAAAAACATCTTTTTCTGCTTTATTGACTATGCCAAAGCCTTTGACTGTGTGGATCACAACACACTGCGGAAAATTCTTCAAGAGCTGGGAATACCAGACCACCTGACCTGCCTCTTGAGAAATCTGTATGTAGGTAAAGAAGCAACAGTTAAGAGCTGGACATGGAACAACAGACTGGTTCCAAATTGGCAAAGGAGTACATCAAGGCTATATCGCAGAGTATATCATGCAAACTGATGACAAGCTGGAATAAAGATCACAGGGAGAAATATCAACAACCTCAGATATGCAGATGATACCAGCCTAATGGCAAAAAGTGAAAAGGAACTAGAGAGACTCTTGATGAGGGTGAGAGGAGAGTGAAAAAAGCCGGCTTAAAACCCAGCATACAGAAAACTAAGATCATAGCATCCAGTCCTATCACTTCATGGCAGACAGACAGGGAAGTAATGGAAACTGTGACAGATTCTTTTTCTTAGGCTCCAAAATCACTGTGAACAGTGGTGACTGCAGCCATGAAATTAAAACACACTTGCTCCTTGGAAGAAAAGCTATGACAAACCTCGACAGAATATTAAAAGACAGTGACATCACTCTGCTGGCAAAGGTCCGTCTAGTCAAAGCTATGGTTTTTTGCAATAGTCATGTACGGATCTGAGAGTTGGGCCACAAAGAAGGCCAAGCGCCAAAGTATTGATGCTTTCTAATTGTGGTGCTGGAGAAGACTCCTGAGAGTCCCCTGGACAATCAGGAGATTGAACCAGTCAATGCAAAGGAAATCAACCCTAAATATTCATTGGAAGGACTGATGCTGAAGCTGAAGCTCCAATACTTTGGCCATCTTGGGCATCTGATGCAAAGTGTCAACTCATTCGAAAAGCCCCTGATGCTGGGAAAGATTGGGGGGGTGGGGAGAAGGGGACGACAGAGGATGAGATGGTTGGGTGACATCACCAACTCAACAGACATGAGTTTGAGCAAGCTCTGAGAGATACTGAAGGACAGGAAAACCTGGTGTGCTGCAGTCCGTGGGGTTGCAAAGAGTTGGACATGACTGAGCAACTGAGCAACAATGCAGTTACAGTTATCAAAGCAGTATGGTCGTGGCATAAATACAGAAATATAGATCAACGGAACAGGACAGAAAACCCAGACATAAGCCCAACCAGTTATGGCCAGCTAATCCATGACAAAGTAGGTGAGTTTACACAATGGTGGCAAGACAGTCTCTTCAACAAATGGTGCTGGGAAAACTGAACAGCGACATGTAAAAAAATTAAGTTAACTCATTCCTTAATTCCATACGCAAAAATAAGCTCAAAATGGATTAAAGATCTTAATGTGAGACAAGACTATATAAACTCTTAGAGGAAAACACAGGCAGAACATGCTCTAACATAAATTACAGCAGCATCTTTTTTGATCCATCTCCCAGAATAATGAAATACAAACAAAAATAAATAAATGGGACCTACTTAAACTCAAAAACTTTTGCACAGCAAAGGAAACAATAAACAAAATGAAAGACAACTCACAGAATGGGAGAAAATATTTGCAAATGATGTGACTGATAGGGATTAGTCTCCAAAATTTACATTTTATGACACTTAACAGCATCAAAACAAATAACCCACTCAAAAAATGGGCAGAGACCTGAACATACATTTCTCCAATGAGGACATACAGATACACTTATGAACAGATTTCAGTATCTCTAAGAATTAGAGAAATGCAAATGAAAACTACAATGAGGTATCCTGTCACACCAGTCAGAACAGTTATCTTCAAAAAACCCACAAGCAACAACTGCTGGAACGAGTGTGGTGAAAAGGCAACCCTGTTATACTCTTGGCTGCAATGTAACCTGGTACAGCCAGTATGGAGAACAGTACGGAGGTTCCTGAAAACACTGAACAGAGCTACCATATGACCCTGCAATCCCACTCCTGGGCATACAGCTGGAGAAAAACACGATCCGAAAGGAGACACGCACCCCTGTCCTTCACTCATTGCAGCACTGTTTACAATAGGCAAGACAGGAAAGCAATTTAAACGTCAATCAACAGAGGAACAGATAAACAAGATGTGGTACATATATACGATGGTGTATTACTCAGCCATTAAAGAGAGTGAAAGAATGCCATTCGCAGCAACACGGATGGACCTAGAGAATGTCATATGAGTGAAGTCTGTCAGACAGAGAAGGAGAAATGTTGTATGAATCCCTTACGTGTGGAATCGAAAAAGAAATAATACAAATGAACTTACTTACAAAACAGACAGAGGCTCATAGAGTTAGAAAACTTACGGTTGCCAGGGGAAAGGGATAGTTAGGGACTTTGGGAAGGCCGTGTACAAACTGCTATTTAAAATGATAACCAACAGGAACTACCGTATAGCACATGGAACACTGCTCAATGTGTGCGCCAGCCAGGAGGGAGGAGGTCTCGGGGGAGAATGGATACATGTATATGTATGGCTGAGTCCCTTTGCTGTTCACCTGAAACTACCACAACATTATAATTGGCTATACACCAACACAAAATAAAAAATTTAAAGTTTAAAAACAAAAACTCATGATTGGGGAAGATGTGAAAAGGTCAAAATACCAACAGCAACAGGAGTTTGGAAAAAGTTGATTCCAACTCTCATGGATGACTTGGAGGGGTTCAAGAACTCAGTAGAAAAGGGAACTGCAGATGTGGTGCAAAGAGCAAGAGAACCAGAATCAGAAGTAGAGTCTGAAGATGTGACTGAACTGCTGCAATCTCAAGATAAACCTTTAATGGATGATGAGCAAGGAAAGTGGTTTTTTGAGAATGAATCTACCCTAGTGAAGATGCTGTGATGACTGTCGAAATGACAAGTAAGGATTTGAAATATCACATAAATTTAGTTGATAAAACAGCAGCAGGGTTTTAGAGGATCGATTCCAGTTTTGAAAGAAGTTCTACTGTGGGTAAAACGCTATCACACAGCACTGCAGACTACAAAGAAATCATTCATGAAAGGAAGAGTCAGTCAATGCAGCAAACTTGATTTTAAGAAATTGCCACAGTCGTCCCAACCTTCAGCAACCACCACCCAAATCAGTCAATAGGCATCAACATGGAGGCAAGATACCACCCCCGCCAGCTGAAAGATTATGACTCACTGAAGGCTAAGGTAATACTTAGCGTTTTATAGCAATAAGATGTCTTTCAGTTAAGACATATTTTAAGACATAATGTTCTTGCCCACTTAACAGACTACAGTAATAGTGTAAACATGACTTTTACATGCATAGAGAAACCAAAAAATTCGTGTGACTTGCAGTGGTCTGGAATTGAAACTGCAGTATCTACTGGGTGTGCCTAACGCAAGAGGCTCACTGTACTAAATCTCAGTTAATCAAAGAGAAGTCTCTCTCTCAGGTTTGGTCAATGGCTTATAAAGACATTCAGTGTGTGGCCAAACCAACCTGAATGCACCCAATCTCATGTCATCTCAGAAGCTGAGCCTGGTTAGTACCTGAATGGGAGATTCATACAAAGATGCACATTTATAAGCAGTAAGGAAGAACTGAAGAGGCAGTTATGGAGAAAACACAGTAATTCTGTAGCTACAAGGTCCAAGCTCAAAAGCTAACTCTATTATTTTTATACTTTGCAAAAAAAAAATAAACTTCTCAGCCTAATTCCTTATATTTAAAGGGAGAAAATTATAATAATCAGTAAGCATGGGCTCCCCTGGTGGTTTCAGGTGGTAACGAATTCACCTGCATTGCAGGAGACCCAGGTTCAATCCCTGGGTCAGGAAAATCCCCCGGAGAAGGGAAATGGCTACCCACTCCAGTATTCTTACCTGGAGAATTCCAGACAGAGGAGCCTGACTGGTTACAGTCCATTGGGTCACAAAGAATCAGACATGACTGAGCGACTATTTTTCTTTAAAAAAACAAACAAACCAGTACCTGGCATACTGTAGGTATTGAATAAAAAGGCTCTTTCAATCTGTAGCTACAGATTTATAAACTGTGGGTCCATCAAAAAGAGCTAACACCCATCACAGAGAAATGCAAGGAGAAAAATATTCTAGCACTGTAACTATAATGCAAGGTGACAACATTTCAATTTTGTTTCTATCTCCTATTCAGGAAGGTTCAAGAAGAGTCCTTTTAAAGCAAAACATATTCTAAGGTGTGTGTAGGGAGTGGGAGAGGTAGCCTCAAATGTTTTTCTTATTGCCATACCTTGAAAGCCCCAAATAAATGTTCCTTGGTTAAGATGCCCTGGTAGGTGACCAAAAAAGTTGGACCAGTTATCGAAGTCAACAAAGACTATGTGAGTCATAGTTCTCAGGTAATCCAAGTCTGGGAGCTCAACAACCTCTTCATCTGAGAAAAAAGAAACATCGACAGGAATTTGAGAAGAATTAGCTAAAAACTTTTCAACTTCTCAAGTTAACATTAATCTTGCATGTGTTTTTACTTCTATCTAAGCCATGTTGTGAAATCCAAATGACACAGTATATTTATATCAGATAAAAATATTTTGAATATTTCAGAAATGATTGTCCTTTCTACAAATATGTGCCACTGATCCTGGCTTTCTTTAAAAGTCATTTATAAAGGTAATTTTTTTTTGTTTTTAAATTAGTGTATTGGAAGATCTAGAAGACCAGGCTTTAAGGCTAAGTAACTAAAACTCGCACCATTCATCAAAATAAACTTTACAGGTTACTTGCTAAGAACTTTCTTGCTACCAGGAGTCTGTTCTTTTCCTAACCTGGACTGATCTATCGGCATGCCTCTGGCTCCATGCTACGCCCTGGAGTGCAGACGTGAGACAGCCCACACGCTGCTCCTGGGCACCTCCCGCAAAGACACCTCTTCTCCGCTCTCCCAGGGCCTCTCCGCTCTGACCCTCTCCAACTCTTGTTCTCCCTCCTCTTCCCTCCTGTCACACCTCTTCACTTTGACAGGGCCTTAAGAGTTTCCAGCGGTAGCAATGAAGACCCTGAATGTTTAAACTCTTTTTAAAACAGACAGCTTCTCAGTTCAGTTCAGTAGCTCAGTCGTGTTCGACTCTCTGTGACCCCATGAACCGCAGCACACCAGGCCTCCCTGTCCTTCACCATCTCCCAGAGTTCACTCAGACACATGTCCATCAAGTCGGTGATGCCATCCAGCCATCTCATCCTCTGTCGTCCCTTCTCCTCCTGCCCCCAATCCCTCCCAGCATCAGAGTCTTTTCCAATGAGTCAACTCTTCGCATGAGGTGGCCAAAGTACTGGAGTTTCAGCTTTAGCATCATTCCTTCCAAAGAAATCCCAGGGCTGATCTCCTTTAGAATGGACTGGTTGGATCTCCTTGCAGTCCAAGGGACTCTCAAGAGTCTTCTCCAACACCACAGTTCAAAAGCATCAATTCTTCGGCACTCAGCTTTCTTCACAGCTTCTATTCCACCTAATAAAGAGTGCCTCAGAAACAGCCTGCCATTCTTTCTCATTTCTAAACCATTTTCTTATCTCTTTTCTTAAAATACTCAGTAATTTAGATTTAGATATGACAATGACCTCCTGTCAAACATAAACCAACACAAATTCCCCAAAAAGAAAAGAACAGAACATAAAACAGTATGGCCACGGTTCCACTGTTAGAAGAAGAGTTGAATGGAGCTGGAGTACATCATTTAATCAACATAAAACACATGGCTAATGGTGATGGCAAGAGCTACCTGTGCTACAGAGCAAGTCTAAAAATTCAGTAGTTCATAACAATATTTTATTAGCCGAAACTTTTACATATCCTCATTTTTCCACTCTACACTGCATAATTAGTCAATTTTTATTTAAAAGAATATATAATTAAAGTTATACTCAAAAGGAAACAATCATACTTCTAAACAAAATAAAAACTTGCACTCTTGTAGAGTTCTTCAATCTTATTGTAGAAGTCTAGAGTAATCCATACTCTGAATTCCGTATTCTGCCTGGTTTCTTGTTTCCACTTAACAACTCAATTCCTAATTGCTATTTTAACTCTAAGTAAAAGCTTTGCTTCCAAAAAGGAATAAGGAAAATATATTCTCAAGTACTCTTTAAGATTTCTCAGAGAATAAGGCCAAAATAGAAACAAAAAGAAATCACTGACTTATCTTCTACTGAATTTTAGTCTAAATGATGTAATGGGCAGTGTACTTTCAAATCTGACTTTCAGAAAACCATCCATTTTCCTTATCTTTAAAAATTCCCAAGTCCTTTGGAAAAGAAAATAAAACGGTATCTAAAATACCTATTAGTGTAACAGGTATTCTTTGTCCCCTCAGGTTAAGAGGGTAGTTGCACGAAGCAGCAGGAACACGGATCTCTGTACCCGCTGCAGAAACAATTACCCGATCTCACCCAACCCCGGGCAGCTGCCCCTGGCCCGCGCCTATCAATCACCAGCACGCGGGACGCCCCGCGTCAGAGCTGGTTACCTGCCGTACCTGCGCTCTGGCCGCTCAGCTCCATCTCAGCGGCTCTGTCCGGTTCTGCAGTCTGCAGCCCGTCTGCGGTCTGTCTGGGCTTTCTCTCTGCCCGGGCGGGTGGTGGGCTCTTGGGCTCGGCCGAAAGGCGGGCCCCCACCGGTCCCCGCAGCGAGCAGTGCTTCGTGTGGAAGTGCTGCTGCGCGCTCTCGGGGTCCTGGAAGGCCTTGGTGCACGTGCCGCACTTGATGAGGCCCCGCGGCGGGGTCTCCAGGTCCGCGTGCACCTGGCGCACGTGCGTGTGCAGGTCACCGAGGCTCTGAGTTGTGGCTGAGCAAACGCCACAGCGGAACCACAGGCGGCCCTGGCCCAGCAGGGTCTGCAGACAGCGGCCGTGGTCCTCCCGCCTGTTGACTTTGCAGAGGTAGCTCTCGCGGCAGCCGCAGGTCAGCAGATTACCCGTCTCTATTACTGGAAAATCACTCTCCGTTTTAATGGAAGGTTCCGTTTTTTCTGACACAAATACATAGTCTGTGCTGTGGTGCTCCTTATAATGAGTCAAAAATGCATCTTCCACATTAAAACTCAGATCGCAAAGCCCGCAGAAGTACTTCATCTTTACCTCACTGTTGTGCTCATCTTGGCAATGTCGTTGTAGTGTTTCCATCTTGTGAAAAGTCTTTTTGCAATGGGTGCAGCTGTACCTGTGAAACTGGTGACTTGTTAAAGACATGCAGTGTTGCTTTACGCATTCTTGGGAGTCAAACATATCTTCACAAATTCGGCATTGCCATTTACCCCTCGGAAGACGGTTTGCTGGGGAGTGATCAACAATAGTGAGAGCTGAAGAAGGATTCTCAGCAGTCAGATCACTCACCAGCGCGGTAGAGGATGATGGCGAAGTGTCACCTGCCACCTCATCCGTCTCATAAAAATACCTGTGTCCACTGTGAAACTCAGTCACATGGGCCATTATAGCCTCTTTCCTCCTCAATTCCTTTTTGCATGTCCGACACCAGAAAAGAAAGTTATTTAAATGTGCCCCTCCGTGAATGCGGCTCATGTGTAAACGGATGACTCCCAAATCTTCACACACCTTCCCACAGACCACACACTTGTAACACATTGTGTTTGCTGAGAAAACATGCTTTTCTACTGCATCTTCACTTGGGAAGCGTTGATGGCATTCACAAAACCAGGTTTTAACAAGTGACCTTTCCTTCTGAAAACAAACCACACCCCCAAGGCTTTTAACTCCTAAATTCATCTTCTTTTTTGGAACAGTGCTGCAATCCTGTGAGCTAGATTCTTGAGAGGACATATTTCTTTTCAGTGATGAAAATTTTGACCCGTCTTGCAACAGGTGCAGGTCAGAAAGAGGTTTGTTCCCTTCATTGCTGTGGCAATAAAGTAAAATTGATTCTTCCATTGAGTTAATGACTCGGACTTTGTGTCCTAAATTCTGCTTGTGATTCCAGGTACTGGTTTCATCCACAAAGACATGGTTGCAGTGTGGACAGTAACCTCTCAGGAGGAATTTCTCTGCCACCTGAGCAATGCTCTTCTCAGCTAGAGCTACAGGACCGGCATTTCGACAACGAACTCTAAATTGGATAAAAAGATAAACTTGTAAGTATTTCTAAATGCAGTATCTCTGCTTTTTATTGTAGTAATTATTAAGTAAACGTGTACATAAGCACTAAAGATTGTTTTTCAACAAAGAGGCAGATGATATAATAATATCCTATCTACCTGAACATTACCTACATTTTGTTTAATCCAGACAAATTTTAGAAAAGTAGAAACAATGTAAAATGCACTGATAGGAATGTTATGAGACAAGCAGGTAACTAACTTCTCTATGGTACAGAGGAACACGACAGTGACATTCTCAACAACCTGGTACCTGTTCTTTAAGAATGGACTGATTTTAGGTCAGGAACATGCCATGCTCGTGGTTGCTTTTACACTAAAAAGTGTCCAACATCACTGTTCATCAGGGAAATCCAGATTAAAACCACAATGAGACTCTCAAAAGAACAACTAAAATGAAACAAGACTGGTAACAGCAAACCTTGGCAAGGATGTAGAGAAACTGCAACTCTCTCACCTGGCTGGTAGAAACATGCACCAATACACACTGAGAGAATGTCGAGAAGAGACTTATAAAATTAAATACGCATCTACTCTTTGATCTCGCAATTCCAATCCTAGATATTTATCCAAGAGAAATGAAGACATATGTCTATAAAATGATTTGTATAAGATATATGTAATAGCTTTATTCACAATAGCTAAAAACTGAAAAAAATCCAAAGGTCCATCAACATGAGAATGAATAAGCAAATTGTGCTATATTATTCACAAATAAAAAAGAACAATGAACTAAACAATATGGATGAATTGTACAGATGCTATGACAAATACAAAAGAGTACATACTATACATGATTCCATTTACATAAAGATCTAGAGGAGATATATCAATGTAAGGTAGAAAAAATATCCGAACAGACTGCCTGGGGATGAGACGGTGGGAGATGACCAGGAAGGGAAGGATGGGTTGACAGCTGTATCCAGTCTACAAATCATAAAGGTTAAGGGGGCAGAGGGCTAGGTATGAAAAACACATGAAAAAAATCATAAAGGTTAAGATTTGTATATGTCAGTAAATTGAAACAATACGTCAGAAACAAAGAACTATAAACAATCATTAAGCATGGTAAGGCGCATAAAGATGTATAAGAATGGTGGTGTTGAGCATTATCAAAGTTGGGAGATGGATAAATAGGGTTCACTATACTAGTCTGTTGACGTGCATACAGTGAAATTTTCCATGAAATAATTAAGAATAAAAATCCTGGCAGAATGAGGATTTGAATGCATGAACTCAAGAAATACAAGTCAGAACTAGGACTGTTAACATCAGTAATTACACCGAGTTTATACAGAATAATTATACTCAGCTGCCTGTTTTTTTTGAGAATGTATTTTACTTGAAAGTTTGTGAAAACAACTGTTCTAAGTAAACAAACCCAATTGTATCACTTAGTAGATATAAACTTTTAATGCATGTTAAAGAAATAAGGAGGGGGGAGACCTAAGAGAGCATCAGATGCAAAGTACAGTCTTTGAATTATGAATCCAACAAACCAAATGTAAAAAACTTCAGGAAGTGACCAGGGAAAATTTGATAACTGACCAGATGTTTGATGATATTAAAAAACTAGTTTTTTAGGTATCATGGTATTACAGTTATTTTTCTTAAAAAAAAAAAAAAAAAAAAGAGCTCTTATCATCCACAGGTATATCCTGGAGTATTTACAGATAAAATGACAAGATTTGCTTCAAAAGTAAGAATTTGCAGGGATGAAAGTGTCATGCAGTGACAACTACTGAAGCCTGGTGACAGCCCATTAATACACCTAATGGGCTTACTGTATTCATTACTTTTGTATATTGCTTGATAATTTTCATTGTAAAGACAAAAATATCACACTCGATTATTTGATCAATTTGGCCTTTGATTGACATGCATTTTTCCACACATTTGTCATACTTTCCATGCTAGCTGAATCAAAGCCAACATTCTATCTTAACCCTCTCCTCCCACAGGCACAACCCTCAGCAACCCACATGAAACTTGGAACTGTCAGTTTGTTTTACACTTACAGCAGTATCAATGAATCCACTTTTCTCACACTTCTCCTCTTATTCATGTCACTTCATGAAGTTTTTTACATTTGCTTTGTTGGATTCATAATTCAAAGACTGTACTTTGCATCTGATGCTCTCTTAGGTCTCCCCCTCCTTATTTCTTTAAAATGCATTAAAAGTTTGTATCTACTAAGTGATACAGTTGGGTTTGGTAAATTTGGGTAATGTCCAGGCAAATAGCCATTCTCATTTTAAAGGAGAGAAACACAGAATATAAAACTATTTGTTGAATCCCCCTGCTGGTGAAGAGCCTTTTGGGCAGGACCAGTACAAACCTGAAATGGGCAGTAAGCTCCATGTGGGAACGCAGGGTCTGGTGGCAGGCCACACACTTAACTTGAAATGGAACATCTTTGCACAGAGAGATCAAAAGTTTCTTTGCAAAAGATGGAAATGATATTGGCTGTGCCACTGCCTTGTCATCTGAAAGACAAAATGAACTATAACTTGCAAAGATTTGAGTGGAGTGACCCAGCCTTCCTCCCCTCTGCCTTTCATAACATCCGGTTAGTAAGTGAAAGAAGATAATTATTTATGTGATAAAAATCTATGAAAAGTCATTTTCTAGCTTCAATTAAATGCAATGGATGCTGAACTCATGCTCAGACTAAAATCTGAGTTTAAATGCAGGGATTTACAAAACAGATATACAAAAACATTATTGTACATAAATGTTTTCTTCCCAAGTTTGTCTTCATTCCTCAATGTAAACCTTACTCTTACGTACAGATAAATATTAAGAATCTTTTTTTTTGAAAAATAAAAACTGAGATAAACATCTTTCACTTTCATGGTTCTCAAAATTAATGTGAAAGTAAGTTATCTCAAGAATTATCTGAGATGTACAGTAAATCAGCAAAGGTTAAAGGAGTTTAATAATTTTCATCAGAAGAGAGTATGAACATACCACCCAGTTTAAAACTCTGATGGAAATGATTCTTTCCAGACATATGCTTCAAACACTCATCCTTGCTGCTAAAAAGGAGGAAGCAATTTGGACACGCAAAACACTGAATAATCTGAGGAAGAAGGTTGTTTTTATGTCCATCATCTGCAGCTTCCTAAAATATAAGGCAAAGCTATATTATAGACAACTAAAATCAATATTCAGTTTCTTAAGTCAACTTTCAAAATACCCTATTTATTATACATTTGGAATATTTTGTATCAGTTTTTAACATGAAAACTTTTCTTCCCTGTGAACTGTGGAATTGTTTTATCATAAATAAGGTCCCATATATGAATTTTTAAATTTTTTCCTTAAAAACAAATTGTTACCATCTTTCTGTGATAATAAAGATAAAAGTATGGTTGCTTTCTAGACATTTTCTTTTTATAAATGTATATGCAATATTATATAAATGCATAAATGTTTTCATATCACATATGTTTTCTTATGTTTTGCTTTGCCCACTCTGCAATATAACCTGTGTTTACAAATATGTATTCTTCCATAAATCTCTCCATGTTTGTCGTTTATAAAAAATACATAAAAATACATATACAAGGGGAACTGCCATTGTTTTATCAAATATTGTTATCTTACAGATCTTCTGCCTCTCAGTTTTCTTATTCCATTATTCCTAACAGAAATCCCTAAAAATCAGCTGGTGTCACTCTAATTTATTCTTTGTAATGATCACAAACTACTTCATGGTGTGGATCTACTAAGATTTAGTCAACTATTCATTTTCAGGCTTTTTTTTTTTTTTTGCCACTACAATGATTTTGGAAATATATTTATAAAAATATATTGTTGACTACATATCCTTATTATATTTACTGCTTTTCCCTCATCAGGAGTGGCCCTATTGGGTTAAAAGTTTTTGGTAATTAAAAGATATTGTGTAATTGCTGCTCAAAAGATTCTACCAATTCAGGTTCCCTAGCACTAAATGAGTCTGGCACAGGCTTTTATGGACCTTATTTTCATGTCTGCAGTCTTATAGACATGTGCTGTGCTAACTTGCCTTTCCTGTCTACTTGTGCTATGAGCTTTCATTCATGTAATTCTGTGTGTTGCTTACTCCATTCCAGTCTCAGGTTTTATTTTTTCCCCTGTGGTCAACCTGTATTCATTCTTTGTTATCAAACTAACCCTGTCTCATCCTCCATCTTTAAAATATTTTTCATCAAACACCTATCTATTAATTTTGTATATGGTCACCTTAAAATTCTGATAGTCAAACGGGCATGCCTTTTGTCCAGGTTTCCAAACCTGGTTAAGAGCTTCCTCTATTTCTTTATTTTTGTTTTTATTTCCATTATTCTAGGAGGTGGGTCCCAAGGATCTTGCTGTAATTTATGTCAAAGAGTATTCTGCCTATGTTTTCCTCTAAAAGTTTTCTAGATTCTGGCCTTATATTTAGATCTTTAAACCATTTTGAGTTTAATTTTGTGTATGGTGTGAGAAAGTGTTCCAGTTTCATTCTTTTATAGGTGGCTAACAAGTTCTCCCAGCACCACCTGTCCTTTCTCCATTGTCAAAGATAAGGTGCCCATAGGTGCGTGGATTTATTTCCAGGCTTTCTCTCTTGCTCCATTGGCCTATATTTGTTTTTGTGCCAGTACCATACTGTCTTGATGACTGCAGCTTTGTAGTACAGTTTGAAGGCAGAAAGATTGGTTCCTCCAGCTCCATTCTTCTTTTTCAAGATTGCTTTGGCTGTTCATCAAAACTTTACAAATAATAAATGCTGGAGAGGGTGTGAAGAAAATAGAACCCTCTTACCCTGTTGGTGGGAATGCAAATTGATAAAGCCACTATGGAGAACAGCATGAAGATTAAAAAAAAAAAAAAAAAAAAAAAAACTAGGACTAAAACTGCCATCAGTTAAGTTAGTCGCTCAGTTGTGTCTGACTCTTTGCAACACCATGAACTGCAGCACACCAGGCTTCCCTATTCATCACCAACTCCCAAAGCTTACTCAAACTCATGTCCATTGAGTTGGTGATGCCACCCAACCATCTCATCCTCTGTTGTCTCCTTCTCTTCCTGCCTTCAATCTTTCCAGCATCAGGATCTTTTCCAATGAGTCAGTTCTTCGCAGCAGGTGGCCAAAGTATTGGAGGTTCAGCTTCAGCATCAGTCCTTTCAATGAATATTCAGAACTGATTTCCTTTAGGATTGACTGGTTGGACCTCCTTGCAGTCCCAGGGGGCTCTCAAGAGTCTTCTCCAACACCATAGTGTTGGTGAAGTTCAAAAGCAGTTCAAAAGTTCAATTCAAACAGTTCAAAAGCATCAATTCTTCAGCATTCAGCTTTCTTTATGGTCCGACTCTCACATCCATACATGACTACTGGGAAAACCATAGCTTTAACTAGATGGACCTTTGTCAGCAAAGTAATGTCTCTGCTTTTTAATATGCTATCTAGGTTTGTCATACCTTTTCTTCGAAGAAGCAAGTGTCTTTTAATTTCATGGCTGCAGTCACCATCTGCACTGATTTTGGAGCCCAAGAAAATAAAGTCTGTCACTGTTTCCACTATTTCCCCATCTATTTGCCATGAAGTGATGGGACCAGATGCCATGATCTTAGTTTTCTGAATGTTCAGTTTTAAGACAAAATTTTCACTCTCCTCTTTTACTTTCATCAAGAGGCTCTTTAGCTCTTCTTCATTTTCTGCCATAAGGGTGGTGTCATCTGCATATCTGAGGTTATTGATATTTCTCCCGGCAATCTTGATTCCAGCTTGTGCTTCCTCCAGTTCAGCATTTCTCATGATGTACTCTGCATATAAATTAAATAAGCAGGGTGACAATATATAGCCTTGACGTACTCCTTTCCCAATTTGGGACCAGTCTGTTGTTCCATGTCCAGTTCTAATTATTGCTTCCTGACCTGCATACAGATTTCTCAAGAGGCAGGTCAGGTGGTCTGGTATTCCCATCTCTAAGAATTTTCCACAGTGTGTTGTGATCCACACAGTCAAAGGCTTTGGCACAATCAATAAAACATAAGTAGATGTTTTTCTCTGGAACTCTCTTGCTTTTTCGATGATCCAATGGATGTTGGCAATTCGATTTCTGGTTCCTCTGCATTTTCTAAATCCAGCTTGAACATCTGGAAGTTCATGGTTCATGTACTGTTGAAGTCTGGCTTGGAGAATTTTAAACATTACTTTGCTAGCATATGAGATGAGTGCAATTGTGCAGTGGTTTGAACATTCTTTGGCATTGCCTTTCTTTGGGACTGGAATGAAAACTGACCTTTTCTAGGCCTTTGGCTGGAAACTACCATATGACCCAATAAATCCCACTCCTAGGCATATATCTCAAGGAAACAATAATTGAAAAAGACACATATACCCCAATGTTCACTGCAGCACTATTTACAATAGCTAGGCAATGGAAGCAACCTAGATGTCCAATGGCAGATGAATGGATAAGGAATACTACTCAGCTATAAAAAGGAACATGTATGAGTTAATTCTAATGAGGTGGATGAACCTAGAGCCTATATTACACAGCATGAAGTTTAAGTCAGAAAAACCAGTATATATTAACATGTTTATATGGAATCTCGGAGAAGGTGATGGCACCGCACTCCAGTACTCCTGCCTGGAAAATCCCAGGGACGGAGGAGCCTGGTGGGATGCAGTCCATGGGGTCGCAGAGGGTCGGACACGACTGAGCGACTTCACTTTCACTTTTCACTTTCATGCATTGGCGAAGGAAACGGCAACCCGCTCCAGTGTTCTTGCTTGGAGAATCCCAGGGATGGGGGAGCCTGGTGGGCTGCCATCTATGGGGTCACACAGAGTCAGACACGACTTAAGTGACTTAGCATAGCAATATGGAATCTAGAAAGATGGTACTGATGCTCCTAATTGTAGAGCAGCAAAAGAGACGCAGACGTAAAGAACAGAGTTTTGGACACAGTGGGGGAAGGAGAGGGTGGCATGATTTGAGAGCATAGCACTGAAACATATACATTACCATATGTAAAATAGAGAGCTAGTGGGATCTGCTGCTGAGAACTTAGAGAGGCAGGGGTGGGATGTGGTGGGAGGTGGGAGGGAGGTTCAAGAAGGAGGGAACATATGTATACCTATGGCTGATTCATGTTGATATATGGCAGAAACCATCACAATATTGTAAAGCAATTATCCTCCAACTAAAAATAAAAATATAAAAAAAATCCTGATCCCCACAAAAATAAAAATTTTAAAAAGAGCGTCCTCTATCCCAAAATTGGAAGTATTTTTCAGCGTATATTTATATGTGTATGTATATGTACGTATGCTTGTGTATAAATATAATTTAACTTGTTAATGGTCTTTAGAGTAATAGCCTTAAAAGTTGTATTGTGTCTTCCTAAATTTCTATCATTAAGTATACACAATAGTTTGTGTAGTTGCTTATGAGATGCAACAGGAGGGGGGATAGGAAATTCACATTCATACTAAGTACATTATGGTTCAAATGTGCTTTTCCAGTTAATCCTTACAATAACCCATGAAGTACTATTTTCATTATTTACTAATGAGAAAGCTAAAGTTTAGGTAAGTCAACAAAATCAGCACTGCCCTTCCAGCTGCACCCTCAGAAGACAGAGGGCTGCCATCCACCCAGCTTTATAGCTTTGGTGGGAAATCCTATGCTCTTTTCGTCACTCTTCATCCATTTTATTTTGGTGACAGCGTGTAAAAGATAACCCCTAGTCTGACTTTGTACATTCTGATTAGAAGGTTCCAAAAAAGAGCACTAAAAGCATTTACTAACTTATACACATAACTTACCAATTTACACACATGGCCCCTACTTGAAGAACTCTAAGAAAATAAGCTGTAGTTCAAATGTGAGTTATAACTGGATTCAAAACAAGCTTGTTTAAATTGTTTGCTCAATAGAATAAAATTGTGATTCCACATAAGATTTTATGGGAATATACCTAATTGCAAAGGTATAGCATATTTGCAAATATCTTCCAAAAACCAGAAGGAATGGGAAATATGATGTCTGGTAAGTTAAAAGTACTCAAATCCCTTTTACCACTGTATTTCCAGTCATACTAAATCAAAATACACCATAGAAATTAGAACCACAACAAGATACCACATCACAGACACCCCTAGGATGGGTATTTTATAGACAGATAATAGTGCTGGCAAGGCTGTGAAGAAACGGGAGCCCACACACTGTGACCAGGAAGGCAAGCTGACACACTGCGCTGGGTAACAGTTTGCAGTTCTTTAAAAACTTAAGCATAATAACTGAATGGCCCAACAATTAGCTCATTAGAGAACTGAAAACATAGGAACACACAAAGACTTGTACATTTGTTTCTGTCAGCATTATTCACAACAGTCAAAAACGGAAATAACCCACGTGTCCACCAGCTGAACTGACAAACAAAAGTGGCGCATGTTCACACGATGGAAAATTATTTGGCAACAAAAAGCATGAAGTACTGACACAAGCCACAACAAGGACAAGCCCTGAACACACGATGGGAGGCAATGTCTGCTCACCCACAAGGGACGCTGAGGCAGCCTTGGGCTTGCAACACGTCCGCCACCACCCCCCGCACCAGGAGCGAGAAAGGCAGCAAGCTACCTGGGGACAGACCCACTAGCCTGAAAAAAAAAAAAAAAAAAAAAGGCTAAACACTTGCTGCTCAAGTATGATCCAAAGACTAGAAGCACTGCCATCACTCAGAAGTTTGTTAAAAATCTTGACTGTAAGGCACAACACTAACCTGCACTTTAAATGACTGGTGCGCACTAAGATTTGAGAGGCACCATTCCAGACAGAAGACACTGGAGACAAAAAGGGAAGGGCAGAAAGGCAAACATAAATTGTGGACAGTTTCACAGAGTTCACTGAAGAGCATCATCTTTATGAAACAGAATGCACAGCTAAGCAATCTTCTAGCGACCTCTTCTGGTTGATTTATGATACGTAATGACAACCCCATGCACACTAGCTCATTTTGAGTCCTTGTGATAGACACTCCAAAGAATAAGCAATAAAAAGTCTTTATTAAATACGTATGGCAGGCCCTAAGTGCTTTATAACATATTATGCTTTCTCTCAACAATTCTGGATGAAAGTGTAATGATTTCACTTTAGAGATAAAGAACTAAGCTCACAGGTGTGCCGTGACTTGGTGAGAACACACAGTTAATAAACCTGACATGGAATCCAGGCTTGTCTGACACCAAAGACTTTGCTCTGTTTCACCATACTGCCTCCGGGAAGGCTGAACATTACAAACTTACTTCCCAGAGAGATGGCAAAAGGGAGGCCAAAAGAGCATGGAATGAGCAATTCCTAGAAAGAACGGAAAACTAATGAAATTCGGGAAAACACAAATGAGAGTGAGTATTCATTAATTTTAAAGGTTAAAATGCCTATTCAGATTTATTGAAGGAAAAGGATAAATATACTTACAGCATGGAATTAAAAAAAAAAACCATGCCCTGAAGGAGTTCTAGTTCTGAAAAGGGTAGAATACTAACAACTCAGTGCAAACAATTCAAAACTGTGTGATGAAGTTGCACCTTTTCCCCTTCTCTCCCCCAACCTGGATCAGGACACTCAGCAGACCTATCATTTCTTTCTTCATGGTGTCTTTTGGGTCCACTTTAAGTTCTTTATTCTAAATGCCCTTATCTAAGTAAACTCTTCTCTCATCTCAAACCTACATTACTGCCAAACTCACCTAAACTGGTCTCCTTGTCCATGTCTTCGAATCCACCCTCAACACGGGTGCCATTCCAATACCACTCAGTCTCTGGTGTTCACCCCCCTCCTCCCAAAAGGAGAAGGACTTTGGTTCTAGAATTAAAGCACTTTAACTCTGAAGACATAAGCATTCTTCTCATCAGGTCACATCCCACAGTCGTGCCAGGACCTGCCCACTACCAAGTTTAAATCCTGTAGCTGTGCAGTCCAGTTACTAGTTGAGTTGGGATCCCCAGGACCACCCCCAGGGCTGGGGGTCTGGCTGGGACTTACAGAATTTGGGGGACAGCTATACTCATGGCTATGGATAGCTATACTCTAATTTATTAGAGCAAAAGGAAACCAAGGGGAAAGGCACACTGGGCAGAGCCCAGAGGAACTAGGTTTAAGATTCCAAAGATCCTCTCCATGGAGACAAACAGAACACACTTGACAATCAATACCACCTTAAAGACTCAGTACCCACCGTACGTGATTCAAGTTGAGCTAGGGCAAAAACCACCACAATATTGTAAAGATGATCCACAAACTGCAGAACAATTATGCCAAAGAAATTCTCACACTGTTAAGAAAGTGCTAGGACCCACAACAGATTTTCCAGCCTGGGGATCTGGCAAAGGGACTAAGAACCCGCAGGGAATTTGACTTTGGAGGCCAGTGGGATTTGATTACACAACTTACACTGGACTAGGGGAAACAGACTCTTGGAGGGCACAAACAAAACCTTGTGCACACCAGGACCCAGAAGAAAGGAGCACTAACCCAACAGGAGACTGACCCAGACTTGCCTGTGAGTGTCCAGCAGTCTCCGGCGGAGGCGTGGGTCGGTGGTGGCCTACTGCAGGGTCAGTGGCACTGAATACAACAGAGCATGCACCAGACAAGGCAGGACCAGAGATCTAATTGCCAATATCCACTGGATCATTGAAAAAGCAAGACTTCCAAAAAAACATCTATTTCTGCTTTATTGACAATGCCAAAGCCTTTGACTGTGTGGATCACAATAAAATGGAAAATTCTTCAGGAAATGGGAATACCAGACCACCTGACCTGCCTCTTGAAAAATCTGTGTGCAGGTCAGGAAGCAAAATTAGAACTGGACATGGAACAGACTGGTTCCAAATAGGAAAAGGAGTATGTCAAGGCTGTATATTGTCTCCCTGCTTATTTAACTTATATGCAGAGTACATCATGAGAAACACTGGGTTAAAGGAAGCACAAGCTGGAATCAAGATTGCCAGGAGAAATATCAATAACCTCAGATATGCAGATGACACCACCCTTATGGTAGAAAATGAATAAGAGCTAAAGAGCCTTTTGATGAAAGTGAAAGAGGAGAGTGAAAAAGTTGGCTTAAAGATCAGCATTCAGAAAACTAAGATCATGGCATCTGGTCCTATCACTTGATGGCAAATAGATGGGGAAACAGTGGAAACAGGGGCAGAGTTTATTTTTTTGGGCTCCAAAGTCACTGCAGATGGTGACTGTAGCCATGAAATTAAAAGATGCTTGTTCCTTAGAAGAAAAGTTATGATCAACCTAGACAGCATATTAAAAAGCAGAGACATTACTTCGCCAACAAAGGTCTGTCTAGTCAAAGCTATGGTTTTTTCCAGTAGTCATATATGCATGTGAGAGTTGAACTATAAAGAAAGCTGAGCACCAAAGAATTGATACTTTTGAACTGTGGTGTTGGAGAAGACTCTTGAGAGTCCCTTGGATTGCAAGGAGATCCAACCAGTCCATCCTAAAGGAAATCAGTTCTGAATATTCATTGGAAGGACTGATGCTGAAGCTGAACCTCCAATACTTTGGCCACCTGATGCGAAGAACTGACTCATTGGAAAAGATTCTGATGCTGGGAAAGATTGAAGGCAGGAAGAGAAGGGGACAACAGAGGATGAGATGGTTGGGTGGCATCACCAACTCAATAGACATGAGTTTGAGCAAGCTCTGGAAGTTGGTGATGGACAGGAAAGCCTGGCGTGCTGCAGTCCATGGGGTTGCAAAGAGTAGGACACGACCGAGCAACTGAACTGACTGAGGGCAAAAACCACCACAATATTGTAAGGAAATTATCCTCTAATTAAAATTAATTAGTTAATTTTTAAAAAGAGTTCAAATTTTTAAATAAGAGTTCAAAACTAAAAAAAAAAGACTTAGTGCCCAGGGGATTAGGTCATACCTGCCTAGTACAGACCAAAATGCTATAACCCCACACGGAAAGCAGGTGTTCAGCATAAACCACACCACCTGCACCTACAGTTCAGGCACAAAAAGCCACTCATCAGAGACTCATTGGGAAACTGCCAATCTCAAGTTCCCAGACAGCAGCTCAGTGCCAACCTTACAAGCCAGTCCGTCTAAGGATGGAAGTCTCCGGCCTGCTGTGTACCCTGCTCTCTGCACCACCCCTATTCCCTACTTGCTATTCTCTGCAGGCTCCTTTCCACCTATCCAAATCCAAGCCTGGAAGACCACTTCTCCTCCGCAGGGCTCTGCCAACTTTTCCAGCTTCTCCTCTCCCCTTCCTCGGAACCTGTTTCCTTTGACGATTACCATTATGGCTTATTCATTCTAGAGCACATGGATTCCCCTCATACTACAGCCACTCGCCAGGGTTCAACAAGACACAGGCTCCCCAAAACTAATGATGGAGTAGACAGCAAACTCACTGCCAAGAGACACATCTATTCTGGGAACACAGAACTCAATCAGAGACAGCTGAGAGCACAAGTCTCCACTTTGTGTGAACCTACACAGAATCTAGGGTATTACTGACATGACTTTTCAAGAATAGGTCACAGACTAGTAAATTCTGAAAATATGGTTTAAAGAAAAACCTTACTAGTCTTTGGACGTTAGCATTTTACTATTTCAAAATCTAATATTTACTCAGCAAATACCTGAAGTATGAATCTTCTCATAGGTTTTTAGCTACAAGGGTATTTAAGGTGTTACTGTTTATAATGACAGAAAAACGTAAACTAATACATCTAATAGGAAATAAAAAGAAAGGCTTCTCAGCTGGCTCAGTGGGAAAGAATCCACACTGCCAATGCAGGAGACACAGGTTTGATCCCTGATCCAAGAAGATCCCACATGCTGCAGAGCACCTCACCTAGTGGCCAGCTACGACAACAGAGCCTGTGCTCTAGAACCCAGGGACCACAATCACTCAGCCCACAGGCTGCAATTCCTGAAGCCCCTGCACCCGAGGGCCCGTGCTCTGCAGCAAGTGAAGCCACCGCAGTGAGAAGCTTGCACACTGCAGCAACATGCAGCCCCCGCTTGCAGGAGCTACAGAAAACCCACGCAGCAACGAAGACCAGCACAGCCAACCACAAGTAAATAAATATCGTCATACAGAAAACCCACAGAGCAGCGAAGACCGGCACAGCCAACCACAAATAAATAAATACCTTACAGTCATACAGAATGCCATTCACTTATTTTAAATGTACATACTGATTCAACATTTAAACATTTATGCTTATAACACACTGCTTTTTTAAATTATGAAATAACTTAGATACCTTATCTTATATAAAAATATTTACATATGGAGAAATAACAGAAATATATATATATAAATGTTAATAATGCTTATCTCTATAGTGACATTAGAGTGATTTCCCAGTGGTTGCCATGGAGGAGAGGGGGTGGAGATGGGATGGATTGGGAGTTTAAGGTTAGTAAATGCAAACTATAATATTTAGAATAAACAAGGTCCTACTGTATAGCACAGGGAACTATATTCGATATCTTGTGATAAACAATAACGGAAAAGAATATGCAAAGAAATGTCTGTACGTGTATAACTAAATACTCTGCTGCACAACAGACATTAATACAACACTATAAATCAACTATTCGGGGAGCGAGCTCCGCCCGTGGCAAAGGTCATGAGGAAGGAGGCTCGGCATATGCAAAGGGGGGATCGAGCCTCAGGAGTCCCCCTGGAAATTCTCGAGCATCTACCCCCAAAACCAGAGTCTGCCTACTTTCTGCTTTGTGCTTTCACCTACACCTCTGACTTTACGGGGGGCTGTCCCCCACTACCTCTCTCTGAAAAAAGAGTTAGCTTACAGCTCCAGTTAATAATTCCTGGGTGTGACAGCGTTTCAACCTACAAACTCCTTTGGAAATCCTCTAGCCTGCCTGAATAGGTTTTTTCGGCCACATGTGATTGTTCAGAGCCTCCCAACTGTGAGAGAGAGGAGATGTTCTAAACTGTCTAAACACAGATTCCTTTGAGTTGTTAAAAGATTGATTAGAAATTGTATTGGTGAAGGGTTTTTCACTTATTGGGCCAATGTTTGCTGCAAGTCTCCATACTCCTTACCTACTGTGTCCTTGGCAGTGTATTGATTGATATAATGGGTGTATAGAAATGTAAGTAGTAGCTCAATGTTTGTAACCTTGGACCCTTGAGTTAATTCTTTTCTTGATTGAGCCCACCTCACTTTTGCCCTATAGGAATGCAGCTTTGTCCAATGCTTTTTTGGAGGCTGGTGCCTGACTTTGGAATAATCACCTTTAGAGAAAAATAAGTTCCTTAAAATGTTAACAGGCCTCCTGGCCAGAAGATGATGTAAATCACCTGAACTTTTGCATATGATAAGTTTGAAAGCCTGGCTTCGATTAGGACCAGGAACTGCTGTCCTTGCATGACTCCGCCCCTTCCCCCATTATCCTCTATGCACAACTTAAGGTATAAAAAACTACTTTGGAAAATAAAGTGCGGGCCTTGTTCATCGAAACTTGGTCTCCCCATGGCGTCCTTTCTTTCACCTTCTAGCTGAATTTTTCCTCTGAGGCGGGGAAGCTCGTCAAGCCTACTAATTTTGCCTGGGCTTCTAAGGTCAGACCGGGGAGGCCTTAGTGTCTCCTCTCCTTCGGGAGAACGGGAGGACGCCTGCGGCCTTCGTAGGTGACGTAAATTCCCTGCTTTGGAATTTTATTCAGCCTCTTTTCTCCACTGAATTTCCTCACTGAGCTATCCTCATTCTATTACTCTTTACATCTCTAGTTAATATCTAATTGAAGCTATTGTATCCTGACCCTCGCCGACGCCGTCCCCGCTTCGAATACCCTGGATCAGCCGGGGCTGGACCCCGGCACAACTATACTTTAATAAATTTTTTTTAAAAAGTGTTTCTTATTTTCTTTTTGTTAGTATTTTAAAACTTTTCCAGAGTGAAAAATATCACATAATTAACATTTTGTAACATTAGTAAGTGAGATACCTGCTAATATCAAGTCTGATAAACACTTATTACAGGGCTCTTTATTACACTGAACTGAGATTTCACACACTGTGAGTCCCATAACACAACCTTTTAAATACCAGATCTCCTAATACCAGCATTGATAAAGGATCATCACTGACTACATGGCTCTGACATGTCAACCAGCACTGAACAGCAATGTCCTTAATACCATTCTGATTATCATGTGATTAACTCACAGAACATCTTGAACAAAGTAAGTCAATTTCACAGAGCAATTCAATAAAAAGAGTTTCAATGATAATCTTTAGGACTGTTAGCTTTCAGCTCTCAGGGTTAACTTCCCACAATAACGTTCCAAATCATTTTATTTATCATAGACAATCACAATTTTGATCCTTATGTGCATCAAGGTGGACTGCAAGCTTAAGAACAGCAAGAAAACACCCCACAGATCTCCAGAAAAAGAATACCTATCCTTAACTTAGGACATGTTCTTACCTTAGCAAAAAGGTGATCCCTATACTGTTGCTGAGTAACAAAATTTTTATAACATACTACACAAGCAAAGGAGCTGATGAAAGGTCCATGCAGTGTAATTGTTGGATCACATGGAGAGTGGTCGAACCTACTTGGCAAAACAGAGGTAACATTAGAAAATCTGACATATTCTAGAGGCAGCACTAAGTTGCTTCATTTGTTAAGTTAGACACACACATTCAAGTGTTTGCACTTTTTCTACTGAAGTATTAAATAACGTTCTTTATATTCAAGAAATATCAAGTGGCTCTCATATGCCATGCAATCTCTTGAAACAGTGACCAACAGCTTAAAATTTCAAAAAAGTACTCAAGATACAATAAAATGGATTTAAGCATGTTTCACCAAATTGGTAAACTTCCAGTCTGAAAACTGTACAGCCATTATCTGTTTCTTCTTGCAAGGAACAAAATAAAACTCACAAATAATTGTAAATGAATCACTAGAATAATAATGTCATGTCAAGCTTTCTGGTGCACACCTATTTCCTAAAAATGGCTTTTAATCCTTTTAGAGTCATTTTAATCATTTAACAAATTTGTGTCATTGAAAACTGCCTCAAAGACTTTTTAAAAATTAAAAACACTTAAAATACAGTTATCTGTAGAATACTGAACCCCTCTCCAGAAGGCTCTCACACCAGGGTCAGGCATAAGCAGGATGAGACATCTGGAGAAGGTCAAGAGCCCCAAACTCAACTCCCCTCTTCAAACTATAAGAAGGGGAGACTACGAAGATAAGGACTATTTAACTCCTTTAATATTGCCTTCTCTTGATATTTACTTTCTCAAGCTGTACTATTCAAACTTCAGTAAATTATGGATCTCATAAATAGAACATTTATTATTAATTTTGCTACACTTTGTTTGCCTTTAGCATTTACTTTGCAATGAAATATTATCTTTCTTTGAGCTAGCCCACATATCTGTAAATGCTTTGTGTCTCTTAAAATTTGCTAACGGACTGGATTTCTCTAAAACTGATCCAAATGTACATCAATGCAAAAAGTCTGGTCAGAATTTTATGAAACATATTAGGACTGAATATCACTAGAATAATCTGACTTCAAGCCTCCTAGGAAGCCTAAGAAATGTAAATTAGAAAAAACTGTATCGTAAGAGTTTGGAACATAAAGCTACAATCGCAATGGCAGAGGTGCCTCACGCTCTCAGTTCATCTTCAGCACCGACTGTTCTGAACATCACACTTACCTTTTCAAATGTCCTAAGAGAAGGTGCCCATTATCAAACTCCTTGTTACAGTGCATTATGGGACATGAAATTGGTTTCCCAGATGCTCGAATTTGGCTTCCTCTTCGGAATGAACCTTTTGTTCCAGAATTAATCGTGCCTGTTTTGAGTCCTGTATCATCAGAATATAAATTCTTAAGTTCCTATTGCAGGTAACTGTCCTTTGGACTGGTAATCAAAATTATGAAAAAACAATTAAAAAAAAAAACACTGGGCAGCATCAAATGGGTGATCCTACTTGTAATTAAGTGCTTACAAACTTTCTTATAAAAGATATAACAACCTACAAATAAATAGCTATTTGGGACAAGGAAAGCCATTAAGATCTCCAAGTAATATTATCTTGAGGAAAAGAACTGTTCCCTTAAGTTCAACAGTCAAGAAATGTCAAAGATGGAATATATTAGAAAACCAGTTGCTCTACAACCCCTGTACCTGCCTCCCTTCTGTTCATTTATATAAGTTGGCAAAGATTTTTTCTTCTAATTCTTATTTTCTCTTTTAAGTATCTTACACACATTGTAAGGTTCAGTTATACAGGCTGTAACTGAGACAGGGAGGGAATGGGGAGGACAAGGAGAATGCCTTCACCAGTCCTTTTATCTGGTGAAGATTATCCCTTTTATCTGGTGAAGATTATCCCTTTCCGTCATAATCTTGGTCTTACAGTCACACAACTTTCCAGCCTCAGCCAAATTCTGTTTCCAGGCAAACTCCCAATGCATGTTGTACAGTGAAAAATTTAGAGTTAAGTTCTATAAACAAAGAATTTTAAAAGTTCTAGGAGGATTCTGATATATAGTTTGACTATTATTATTTCTTATAACTTGTTTCACTCAAATACTTTGAATATTTCATATAACAAAAAATTGTATATTTATCTTTATGGCCATTTCTACCAAGTCCCTAAGCGTTTAACTGGAATAAAATGTTACACCTTTAACATCATCTAGTTAAGATCCCCAAATGGTTATCTATGTTGAAGGTTTCAATGCTCTTCTGTTTATGGAAGAAATGCCTCTATTAAATGCTGTCAAAACGCTTATAAATGTGTTCTATCAATAAAAAAAGACTAACACAGCATTAATCACATTCAAAGAGGCATTAATAACAATACACCTTTTTTTGCTTTAATTTTATTATGCAATCAGAATTAAGAGTAATTTTTACTGTCCATCCACATTCCAGGTGTTGCCTATTAAGACCTTTATTTAGCCATAGAGGTTCTGGGTAAAAATTAAAGTGGAGAAAGCAATCAATTAGAAGAAAATAAGCTTTATCCAAGGAAAGGCAAAATACAGAAAGATTTAAACAGCTCTTTTCCTTAAACAGTATAGCGTGTTGTTTTTAAATTACTAAGTATTCAAATGTGCAGAAACTGGTCTAACTATAAATGTCTATAAAAAAGTTGGATTTCCAAAGCTTGAGTAATTATAAATAATGTCCTTACACTGCTAAGTCGCTTCAGTCGTGTCCGACTCTGTGCGACCCCATAGACGGCAGCCCACCAGGCTCCCCCGTCCCTGGGATTCTCCAGGCAAGAACACTGGAGTCGGTTTCCATTTCCTTCTCCAATGCATGAAAGTGAAAAGTGAAAGTGAGGTCGCTCAGTCGTGACTGACTCCTAGTGACCCCACGGACTGCAGCCTACCAGGCTCTGCCATCCATGGGATTTTCCAGGCAAGAGTACTCGAGTGGGTTGCCATTGCCTTCTCCAGTCCTTACACTACTTCTAATCAAAGAACTGAATTATAATGGCTGGATACTTTGGAATAGACTGAAGGGAGTCCCTTAATGCTATTGAGAAGTAGAATCTCACTTTTTATAATTGACAGCAAAAAGACATCTCTGTTTTCCCCAGTTCTCCACTCCTCAAAGGAATGGCACCGCAGCAAGTACAGCCCAGTGCTAAAGCCGCTATGCCAGCAACAGCCCCCTGACTCTTCAGTGCTACAGTGTGGCAGGGACCAAGCAAGAAGATAAAACAACCACATAAAAAGAATGTAACTAAAGACCTTAACTCACAGCACAAGCTTATCAGCCGCCAATGAACCAGTTGTAACCTGAAGTGATCTACAGTACCACATCTTGACAAGAATTATAAAGACAGCTAACTGAGTCATTTGTTCCCACTTGATCCACTCAGAAAAATATATACTCAGATGTTCGTGAATTCAATTTATAGTGAATTAAAATATTCTGAAACTCCAGTACTTTGGCCACCTCATGTGAAGAGTTGACTCATTGGAAAAGACTGATGCTGGGAGGGATTGGGGGCAGGAGGAGAAGGGGACGACAGAGAATGAGATGGCTGGATGGCATCACTGACTCGATGGACATAAGTTTGAGTGAACTCTGGGAGTTGGTGATGGACATGGAGGCCTGGCGTGCTGCGATTCATGGGGTCACAAAGAGTTGGACACGACTGAGAGACTGAACTGAACTGAACTGAAAATATTCTGACAACCTGAAAGCCAGAGATTAGGCCTAAAGGGATATATTACTGACCCAACAATCATTCTAGGCAAGACTTGAAAGTGAAGAATGAGAGAAACAATATGAGAAGAGAAACATATGAGAGAAACAATTTTACAAGAGATCTTGTAAGCCTTGTAGTTCTAGACCATTTTTGTATCCAAATCTTCCCAAATCTACAGACACCCTCTAGAGGTGAGGCCCAGGCATGTATTTAAGACTCCCAGGTGATTCTGATATAGCTAAAGAGAGCAATTTTCAAGTAAACTTTTCTAAAGTAGGTCTGGAATACCAAACAATTCTTTTGTTTAGTTGAATGACAGTCAAATTTGGAACATGGTTCTAGGCTTCCTTTCTGTGTTCATATGCAAATACTCATTGCCCACTCTGGTATAATATTCAACCAACACTTATTGGACATCTCTGTGCAGAGCCTTCTTCTTAGGCACTGACACTAAAAAAGATTAATTAGGCTTAGCCTCTGTCCCCATAACATATCAATCTAGTAAAAGACACAGATACGTAAGCATATGAATCCAACACAACAGGGTAAAAACTATAGGCAAAAAATGAATAAAACACTGTGGCATCAAAGACAGCTGGGCAATCACACTTAGGCAGACTAAAAAACCTAGCACCCTCTAGTACTGAATGTAGTACTTACTTGCCTGTGGCTAACCCCACGGGCAAGTAAGAAAAAAGGAAAAGGCATTTAAGAGGGAGGATAGGGCAAGGGGGTAGGTTTGCCAGGCACAAACATACTGGGAGATAAGAAGGAAATGCAGTGTCAGGGAGTAGCCAAGTGTCAAAATACCTACAAATTACTGGAATTATTTTAAAAGTGGCGATCTGATTCTGTCCAAAGAAAAGCCCTCTGAAAACTATAGAACAAGATATCCAGGTTCAAAGTTGAGCACTGCATACATAGATTATTTCTAAGACTTTTTGCAACTAAACTTTTGGCTGGATTAAATCCACAGCTAAGGTTTCTGTGAGTAACCCAAGCCTCTAAGGGCTCAGTGGGTCTTTTACAAGACAGGCTAGAAAAGCTGCCTTGATGGGACTATCCTGAAAGTGTTAGTTGCTCAGTCGTGTCCGACTCTTTGCAACCCCATGGACTGAAGCCCGCCAGGCTCCACTGTCCATGGGATTCTCCAGGCAAGAATACTGGAATTCTTGCCTGGATACAGCAAGAATACAGCAAGAATTCTTCGCTGTCTGAGCGGAAGCCCCAAGGGACTGTCCTACTGACTCAAAAATTTTACCAAACTATCTGGTGGAAGGAAAACGCTCCATAGTGATTCCTCCAGGAATTTCAGGTCTGTAGAGTTAGTAATGAAGAAGCTACCCACTGCTTTAGATGAGCCTCCCATGTCGACACTTCCAACAAAATATCTACATAGGTTGCATGGACAAATAAGTAAATGCTAATCTTTTCCATCTCAGCTTAAATTCCATTTCCTTACAGAATCCTGACCTCAAATAACCCGTTACACACCTTCACATAGCCTCACATAGTACTATTTCATGTAGGACACACATGAATGAATAAATGAGCAATATCTAATCTGCTCAAGGATTACTTTTACTCAAAATACATTTTTGCCAAAATAGAAGACAACTGGTAGGTAAAGCAGACCTCCAGTTAAGTAAATTTTAATACTTTATATACTTACTAGCAACTGAATAAACAGACACAATGCCTTAGGGCTTCAGGGAAGCCTCTGATCTCTAAAGAATACCTGGCATTTTTAACCACTGGTCCACACACAGTCTTGCTGCTTCTGTATCAGAATGTCCTCGAATAAATTCCAATTCTTGTAACCCATGAGCATGCTGAAAATCAATTTTTTCCTAAAGATATTAAGAAAAAAAATCAATTAAACTGTGATTACTAATCTTGTTTCCTTAAGAAAATGATTTTGTCACAACAGTGATCAAAAAATACTGATTATCCTTTATCCCTGTAACTCCAAGTCTAGAACTCTATCCTAAGGAGCTAAGTCAAACCAAAGTTTCCTGCTCTAAATAAGATGTTGATCCCAATGTCATCTCTATTTGCACACAGTTTGCAACAACTTAATCTCCAACAATAGGGTACTGTTTAAGTAAATTACAGTGTGTACATTTCATGAAAGTCATTAGAAACACTAACCAAACTTTTCTGTGAATTAGGAGTATACTTTTGATATCAAGTATGTTACCAAATTGTATTAAATGAATAGGGTCAAATATAAGCAAAGATTATTTCAAGCTATATGTAACTCTGCCTGCTGAGAGGGAAAAAAGCAGAAAATAAATATGATAAATGTCAATGGTTATCTCTGGAATGGAAATGTGAATGATTATTTTCATCCTTACATTTTAAAACATTTTTTTTCAAATTTTCCAAATGTAGTCTGAAGTATATAGAAGCCTATTAAATATTTGTTCAATGAACAGTGTAAGAGCAGACCTTCATTAGTACTTAATATGTACGAGTACAAAACATCTACTCCATCTAGATCAAAGGTTGGCAGATTTTTTCCATAAAGGGCCACAGGATAAATATTTAAGGCTCTGCAGCCCATATAGTCTCTTTTGCAACTACTCAACTCTGCTGCTGCAGCACAAAAGCAGCCACAGATAATATGTAAACAAATGGACATGGCTATGTTCCAATAAAACTTTATTTACAAAAACAGGCAGTGGGCCAGTGCCAACTACTAAACTAGATGCTTTAGACTTTTACAGTCTCTAAATCTTTCTGGTTATGTTACTGATAAATCTATTTGCATACTCTAATCATGCTGTATCTATAGGTTGGTACAAAAGTAATTGTGGTTTCAGACCATGAATTTTAAATCATTATAACTAGGCTCAACATATCTTTATTAATCAAAATAGGAACCATTACAATCAACACATTTTTGCCAACAAGAAATGTTTATTCCTGTAGCATAAAAATCCATGCTTTGGGATTCAATGAACTCTTGGGAAACATTTTCTGCCTCTTGCTGTTGTGGAAGTGTTTTCGCTGGAAAAAGTTGTTGAGATGCTTGAAGAAAGTGGTAGTTGGTTGGTGAGACATCAGGTTAATATGGTGGATGAGGCAAAACTTTGTAGCCCAATTAGTTCAACTTTTGAAGTGTTGGCTGTGCAATGTATAGTCCAATGTTGTCATGGAGAAGAACTGGGCCCCACTGGTCACCACTGTTGACCAACACTGGTGCCAGGCACTGCAGTTTTCGGTGCATCTAATCGATTTGCTAAGCATACTTCTCAGATGGAAGGTTTCACGGGGATTCAGAAAGCTGTAGTGGATCAGACTGGCAGCAGACTACTAAATAGTGATCATGACCTTTTTTTGGTGCAAGTTGGACTTTGAGAAGTGCTTTGGAGCTGCTTCTCAGCCCAACCACTGAGCTGGTCGTCATTGTTTGTCATAAAAATCCACTTTTCATTGCATGTCATAATCCAATCCAGAAGTGATTCATTGTTATTGCATAGAATAAGAGAAGACACTTCAAAACAACAATATTTTTTATTTGGTCAGCTCACGAGGCACCCACTTTATTGAGCTTTTTCACCTCTCCAATTTGCTTCAAATGCTGAACGACCATAAAATTGTCCATGTTGAGCTCTTCCGCAACTTGTGTAGTTGTAAGAGGATCAGCTTCAATAAAGGCTCTCAGTTGGTCACTGTCAACTTCCGTTGGCTGGCCACTACACTCCTCATCTTCAAGGTTCCGGTCTTCTTCACAAAACTTCTTGAATCAGCACTGCACTACACGTTCGTTAGCAGTTCCTGGGCCAAATGCGTTGTCGATGTTGCGAGTTGTCTCTGCTGCTTAATGAACCATTTTGAACTCGAGTAAGAAAATCGCTTGAATTTGCTTTTAGTCTAGTATCAATTTCCATAGTCTAAATACATATAAAATAAACAGGAAGATATCAGAAAAAAAATACAGCAGGAAATGTGCATTAAAATGATGCATAACATAACCACATTTATTTAAGAATGTATTTCAATATCAAATGGCAAAGTTCAATAATGCAAAACTGCAATTACTTTTGCACCAACCTAATAACAATGAATATTTATTAACCACTTACCATGTGCCAGGCACTATCCTAAAAGCATCTTAGATCTAATTCTCTCAATAACTCTGTAAGATGGGTACCAGTATGGTTCCCATTTTATAATGGGAAAACTGAGGCATAGGAAGTCCAAATACATTGCACAGGGACAAATAACAATGCCAGGATTTAAACTCTCATTCTCTAATCTGATTCTAGAACTCATGCACTTAACCAGTATACCATACTGTATCTCAAAAAGGTTTTTATATCCTTAAAAAGAAATAACAAAGCCACAAACGCTAGATTTGCAAGAAACAGACCAGCATACTGAATAACCCTGTTAGCAATGTAACAGGATCTTCTATCAGCATAGGTAAGAGGCAGACAGGGAGATTCAAGACTGTAATCAGAAAAAAAATCAGCTACACAACACTGTTCTAAGTATAGCCATAGAGTACTAATTCTCCAAAGATGCTAATATGCATTATATAGCTATTCCTACATATGTTAGGGGCACATCCCCTCTTGTGAGTCATTTTAACTCTTGGAATATCAACAAGCAAAGCTGGTAACTGGTCAACTAGTCAAGCACAACACATTATCTCTGAAAGTGATTTATTCAGTGAAGATTTTAATAGATTTTATTTTTTTAAAAACATTTCCGTCAAAAGAGATGGACAAACCACTTTAACAGTGAGACACCAAAAATCAAAAGGCCTAGACGAGCTGGAAGACGTTTTCTACTATATTCTGTAGTCACAGTTAACACCTACTACAATTCTTCAAGAATTAGTTTTATTATCTTTCTTTCTAGGTAGTTTATTTTGGTTTTTGTTTTCTGTCATCTATCGATAGTTTTTTTAAAATAAGCTATATATAAGGAAAACCAAATTTTCAAAAAACCATGAATGGATAGCAAGCAAGGAGCTACAGAACCTGTGAGTCACTTTCTCTTTAAGAAAGAAATCTAGAAAAATGCATTCTTTAAAATTGGGTAAACAAGAATTTCAAAGTTTTAAAAAACTTTCTCCAACAAGCTAAAGTCTTTAATACACTGAATGAACGTTTGTATAGGTAAAAGCTGAAGCTACCCTTGAGAAAAACCCTTGCTGTCAAAGCAACTACTCTGAACTCATCACAAAAGCAGTGAGCATCACTGAGGAAATGGGCAGAAAAAGAGGACAGCTTGATAACCACTCCTCTCTCAGAGACTTTCCCCATACACACACACTTAATGTAATTTGCGGAAAGCTTCCTTAAAAATGAATAGTGTCTCTGCCAGGAAAGAAATAATCTTTTTTTAAAAAAAATATCACTAATGTATTAAGCATTTTAAACATACAATTAGAATATTATGCTCTAGTTTAATTGGTATTACATTATAAAGTATTAATAAAAGTCCCCAAACAAAGGTACTTCTAAATTTAAAGATTAAGGTATTTTACATTAGATTAAGCAGATACTAAAACAAAGGCGACAGAAATATATAAATTCCTTTATAATAACAAACGGAACAAGGAAGCAAAAACATACATGGTAAAATTATGCTGTGATTTGTATTTCCATTTTTAAACTCCCAAGAGGAAGTTTTTTTACCCAACTGGCCAACATTTTACTCCTAATAGACATTTGGCAGTATTGGGAGAGTTCTCTAAGGTAATTTCATTTGGTAACCTTCTGTAAAGCAAGTCAAAGTTTGAAATGGTTTATATCATGCAAGATTCTAAATCAGGCTTCATCTTCTATTGCCCTAATTCAATAACCGAAGGAAGAGGTTGAAGTGAAAGTGGTCTGGCTCTATTGCATAGAAAATAACCTTTCAACAGCTTGAAGCCCTGATAAACTGTGATAAAGTAACTAGAAACTTATATAATTCCATGAGTTTAAATTCCCAAAATAAAGTTCACTCAAGTCTATTTTTTCTTTTTTGTTGGTCTGTATACATATATGATCAAAATCCAACAAACAAGAACAGATATAAAATGCCATCACGAACTACTACTAAATCAGTGAGCTATACAGATTTCATGCTGAACTTGTATCCAATTATGTAAGTGTCTATTTAACTTTCTTACAAACAATTCTATAATCTGGTAAAACACCAATGAAAGCAGCCACATACCCTGAATGCCCTGTTCTTTTCTTCTTTCTGCTGTTTCTCCACTTCAACATGGCGGGCTAGGCGTGCCAGAGTCAAGGCGACTTTATCCTTCTGATGGTCAATATGGTCTTTATGCTTATCCTATAATTGAAAACAATTTTCATTACTTTTAGCTAACAAAATGAGCTTTGGGATTACATATATCCATTTACCAAAGAGTTACTATACTAAAGAACCATTTACAGAACTTCCCTGGCAGTCCAATGGTTAAGACTCTATGCCTCCACTGTAGGGGGTATGGGTTTGATTCCCAGTCAGGAAGCTAAGATTCCACATGCCATGTAGTACAGCCAAAAAAATAAAAAGAACCACTTACTTTTTTAAATTTTATATTGGGGCACAGTTGATTTACAATGTTGTGTTAGTTTCAGGTATACAACAAAGTGATTCATTTACAAATATACATATATCCATTCTTTGCAGATTCTTCTTCCATACAGGTTGTTACAGAATACTGAGTTCCCTGTGTTACACAGCAGGTCCTTGTTGATTAAGGAATTATTTACTTTAATATTATCAAATTTCTAAGAACTTGTCTTGTTTATGTTTAAATTGTGGTAGTCTGTAGGACAGCTAATCACCCACCAGCAGCTTTGATTTTCACAAAGTTATATAACCTATCAATCATCCTTATATCCTTCTCTTTTTAGGTTTATTCATTTATTTTTTGGCTGCGGTGGGTCTTTTTGCTGCACATGGGCTTTCTCTAGCTGCAGCAAGCAGAGGCTACTCTTACTGAGGACAGGCTCTAAGGCGCGGGGGCTTCAGCAGTAGCAGCACACGGCCTCCATAGTTGCAGCTCAGGGGCTCCAGGGCGCGGGCCGCAGCAGGTATGGCCCGTGGGCTTAGCTGCTCTGTGCCATGTGGGAATCTCCTCAGAACGGTGTCCCCTGCATTCCAAGGTGGATTCTTAACCACTGGACTACTAGAGAAGCCCCATCTTTATTTCCTTTATAACCATCTGGATACTGAAGAGTTTGGCTCTGCTTTGCTCTGAGCCTGTAAGGTAATCTTGAGCCATTAGTCCACCCACTAAAAGGTCTGACAGCGCAAACACTCTTGGCTCTGGATTTTCAGCAATTCCTGGACAGTATGTATATAAGAGAAATTATTGATTAAAAAGAAATGATCTAATTTCTGTTTTCTGGCCCAACATACAAGGAAGAATCTTAGAAGTTGCCACTCAATTATAACAAGTAAAAAGCTTGAATGAACTGTGAAGTCAACTGAGTGGAGCAGAAACCCATGCATGGAAACCTCAGTGGGACCAGTGCTGGTGTGGGGACCTGGCCTTGGAACTGACCGGGCGCTGGGAGCTCCATGTGGACAAGTTTTAACCAGACTTAAATGCCAGAGGAACTCAGTCATGCGAGGGCCTCACCCTCTCGTGAGGCCCTTCAGAAGCTTTACCAGGTCTTCAGTGACGGCTGAAGAAAAATCCCATCATGTTTCCAGTGCGGGGAGAAAAAAGTGAGTATTTTGAAGCATGTCAAGAGCATTAAGTTCTTATTGATGTGTGCCCTTCAGAGAAACTACTTCATGAGAAACTACAATCTGAGAGACAGGAAACAGCCATCCTCCCAGGAGAGTGGAAGGCCTGGGAAGCCCTGACATGGTTCCAGTCCAGGGACGCAAGCTCTCCATGGCTGAGAACAGTCACACAGAGCACGACCCTTCTGTTTACTGCAGCTCCTTTACCTAGGACAGCATGTCCACTTTCCACATGAAAACTACAAGCATACCGAAGGGCAGAAACACAGTGTGAAGAGCAAGCAAAGAATGGCAGAGCTGGTACGGATGTTGGAATCATCAGACCAGGAATCTAAAACTACCAAGATTACTATGCTTAGAGCCTTAATGGAAAAAGCAGGCAACATGCAAGAACAGATGTGTAATGTAAGAGAGATGGAAATCCTAAAAGAGAACCAAAAAGAAATCAGACATCAAAACACCACAACACAAGTGAACAGTGCCTTTGATGGCTCACCACAGACTGCACACCACAAAAGGAAAAAATCTCTGAGCCTGAGAGTATGTCAACAGAAACTTCCAAAACTGGAAAACAGGAAAAAAGACTGGAAAAGAAAAAAAAAAAAAAAAAAAAAATATATATATATATAAGAACTGTTGGGCTTCCCTGGTGGCTCAGATGGTAAAGAATTCACCTGCAATGCAGGAGACCTGGGTTCAATCCCTGGATTGGGAAGATGGCCTGGAGACGGGCATGGCAACCCACTCCAGTATTCTTGCCTGCAGAATCCCCACAGACAGAGGAGCCTGGCAGACTACTGTCCATGGGATCACAAATAGTCATGACTGAGCAACACAATCCATGGGGTCGCAAACAGTCGGACACAACTGAGCAACTAAGCACAGCACACACATGAGAACTGTTACGAAAGATATAGCAAATGCATAATGGGAACGCCAGGAGAAAGAAAAAGGAACAGAGGAAACATCTGAAGCAATAACAACAATTTCCCGAAATTAAGAGCAGACACCAAATCAGAAATCAAGGAAGAAATAAAACCTTTCTTTGCAGATGACATGCTTTTCCTAAGAAAATAACATGCAAATAAACCAAACAGCGTTAGGGGTGAAGTAACTCACTATGAACAAAGCTAGTGGAGGTGATGGAATTCCAGTTGAGCTATTTCAAATCCTGAAAGATGATGCTGTGAAAGTGCTGCATTCAATGTGCCAGCAAATTTGGAAAACTCAGCAGTGGCCACAGGACTGGAAAAGGTCAGTTTTCATTCCAATCCCAAAGAAAGGCAATGCCAAAGAATGCTCAAACTACCGCACAATTGCACTCATCTCACACACTAGTAAGGTAATGCTCAAAATTCTTCAAGCTAGGCTTCAGCAATACGTGAACCGTAAACTTCCAGATGTTCACGCTGGTTTTAAAAAAGGCAGAGAAATCAGAGATCAAATTGCCAACATCCGCTGGATCATGGAAAAAGCAAGAGAGTTCCAGAAAAACATCTATTTCTGCTTTATTGACTATGCCAAAGCCTTTGACTGTGTGGATCACAACACACTGTGGAAAATTCTGAAAGAGATGGGAATACCAGACCACCTGACCTGCCTCTTGAGAAACCTATATGCAGGTCAGGAAGCAACAGTTAGAACTGGACATGGAACAACAGACTGGTTCCAAATAGGAAAAGGAGTACGTCAAGGCTGTATATTGTCACCCTGCTTATTTAACGTATATGCAGAGTACATCATGAGAAACGCTGGACTGGAGGAAGCACAAGCTGGAATCAAGATTGCCGAGAAAAATATCAATAACCTCATATGTGCAGATGACACCACCCTTATGACAGAAAGTGAAGAGGAACTGAAAAGCCTTTTGATCAAAGTGAAAGAGGAGAGTGAAAAAGTTGGCTTAAAGCTCAACGTTCAGAGAACGAAGATCATGGCATCTGGTCCTATCACTTCATGGGAAATAGATGGGGAAACAGTGACAGACTTTATTTTTGGGGGCTCCAAAATCACTGCAGATGGTGACTGCAGCCATGAAATTAAAAGACGCTTACTCCTTGGAAGGAAAGTTATGACCAACCTAGATAGCATGTTCAAAAGCAACAAAGGTCTGTCTAGTCAAGTCTATGGTTTTTCCAGTAGTCATGTATGGATGTGAGAGTTGGACTGTGAAGAAAGCTGAGCACCAAAGAACTGATGCTTTTGAACTGTGGTGTTGGAGAAGACTCTTCAGAGTCCCTTGGACTGCAAGGAGATCCAACCAGTCCATTCTGAAGGAGATCAGCCCTGGGTGTTCTTTGGAAGGAATGATGCTAAAGCTGAAACCCCAGTACTTTGGCCACTTCATGCGAAGAGATGACTCACTGGAAAAGCCTCTGATGCGGGGAGGAATTGGGGGCAGGAGAAAGGGACGACAGAGGATGAGATGGCTGGATGGCATCACGGACTTGATGGATGTGAGTTTGAGTGAACTCTGGGAGTTGGTGATGGACACAGAGGCCTAGCGTGCTGCAATTCACGGGGTTGCAAAGAGTTGGACACGACTGAGCGACTGAACTGAACTGAACCGAACTGACTGAACCTGTGTAATGAGACATTTACAGCAGTTTTTTTCATAACCTTAGAAGCAACCAAGCACCTTCAATAGGTAAATGGATAACTGTATATATCCAGATGATGGAGTATTATTCACTGCTAAAAAGAAATACTCATTGGAAGGACTGATGCTGAAGCTCCAATACTTTGGCCACCTGATGCAAAGAGCTGACTCATTAGAAAAGACACTGATCCTGGGAAAGACTGAAGGCCAGAGGAGAAGGGGACGACAGAGGACAATGGCCTCAGCATCACTGGATGGACGGCATCACTGACTCAATGGACATGAGTCTGAACAAGCTCCAGGAGATGGTGAAGAACAGGGAAGCCTGGCATGCTACAGTCCATGGGGTTACAAACAGTCGAACATAACTGAGCGACTGAACAACAAAAAAGAAATGAGCTACCAAATCTTTAAAAGCATGGAAGAATACCTAAATACGTATTCCTAAATGAAAGTAGCCGATCTGGAAACACGACATACTGTACGGTTCCAACAATATGGCATCCTGGAAAAGGCGAATCTATAGTGACAATTAAAATAAAATCAGTGGTTGCCAGGCGGAACGGGAGAGGGAGGGATGAACTGGTAGAGTACAGAGGATGTTTAGGGTAGAAAATCTATTCAGTATGACACTTTACAGGTAGGTATCTTACTACATTTGTTCAAACTCATAGAACGTATAACTCCAAGAGTGAACCCTAATGTAAACTATGGACTTTGGGTGATACTATGTCAACAACAGGCTCACTGATTATTCCAGATGTACCACTATGTTAGGGGAAGTTGACAGTGAGGGAAGCTATACATTGTGGGCAGAGGTATATGGGAAGTCTCTTCCTCTTTTTTTGCTGTGAATCTAAAATAAAAGTTTTCTTAAAAAATAAACTCTATTAAAAATGTTTTCTACCAGAAAGACTGGTTTAGTAAGATATTAATTACACACGTACAAACCAAAGTTTATGTAAAGTGGGAAAGAGTTGCATCAAGCAAACCAAGCAGCGGGTGTGATTCTGCAGGTACACAGGAGTTCCACTGAAGTGAACACATATAACAAAACTGACTGGGGTTTCTGTGAAGGCTGCATTTCTGCAATAAAGAGTGTTCACCGCATCACTCTGGGTGGGAGTCGTCCCAACGGCCATACCACTGCACCAGATATTAGGTGGCATCCCACCAACTTCAAAATGTCCTTTCACAAGTCAGAGGACAATGCAGGGGGTGTGGGCTGGATCTCTGGTCGGAGAGCTAAGATCCCACAGGCCTCATGGCCCAAAACCCAAAACATAAACAACAGAAGCAATACTGTAACAAATTCAACAAAGACTATAAAAATGGTCCATATTTTAAAAAATCTTTCAAAAAAGAAAGCAAGCAGAAAAGCAGATCTGGGAGATAATCTGTTAGGAGTAGATGAAAAGAAATGCTAGCTAGAGAAAGGAAGAACTTCAACTTTGAAATCCTTGCATTTAAAAATGACAAAATGGAAGTACTTTAAACAAGAATGTTTTCTCTTAAAGGGTAAAGAAACAAACCATGTGCAGCAGGGTGATATTCATTGGATACTTTTCTACCACAAACTTGGGTTTAGGGATCAAGGTTGTTGGTTAAAGCCAGGCATGAGTGGGTCATCTACGAACACCCACTCTCTCCGGAAAGCCAAGTCTCAGGAATTTCCGTGGTTAGTGATCCAAGACGAGGGCTGGCCTCAGATCTCACTTAATCCCACAACAGAGGGATATTAAAATGCATGCTAGGGAATTCACTGATTAGGTCAGAGAAGGCCTTCTTTGGGACAGAAGTTTAACAGGTAATCCAAAGGTTCAATAGGTACAGAAATAAATTTTAAATGATCAGAACTCAGGGGGGTAAAACTTATTGCAGGCCACCTTGCTGGTGACCCAACTGCAGAACCAAAGCTTCAGTATCATCAGGCACATGGGCAGAAATTGAACTAGTTTTAGGCTAGATGAAAATGTCTTAAACGTTTGCTGTAGAACTAAGATGAATAGGAATTAATATACTCTTCAGTTTGGGAATTCCCACCATTCCATTAGTGCCACAATGCTTGCAATTTAAGGTGAACTCACAAAATTCCAGGACTCTTCCTAGGCTAGATTTGGCAGTCTCCGCAAAATCCTATAGTCTAAAGAAGTGTTTAGGCCCTTGGAGATTTTTCTAAGAAAGGTCAGGCTTTCAGATATGAAACTTCTCAAACTAGAAATGGAACTGGCTCTGGTAAGAACAATGTGCTTCATGTTTCATTCAGAAAGTTATTCCCAGCTGTAGATTCTGGGTCATCTTTCTTGAAGCACTTGCTGTGGTTACCCTGGATTAACTTCTATATTAAATACTACTACAGAGTAACATTGGAGAAGGCAATGGCAACCCACTCCAGTACTCTTGCCTGGAAAATCTCATGGACGGAGGAGGCTGGTGGGCTGCAGTCCATGGGGTTACTAAGAGTCGGACACGACTGTGCGACCTCACTTTCACTTTTCACTTTCATGCATTGGAGAAGGAAATGGCAACCCACTCCAATGTTCTTGCCTGGAGAATCCTAGGGACGGGGGAGCCTGGTGGGCTGCCATCTATAGCGTCGCAGAGTCGGACACGACTGAAGCGACTTAGCAGCAGCACACAGTAACATTAGAGTCCACAATGATAGCAAATTATCAGCAAGAAAGTGTATCCATTGTGTTATTTGGGGGGAGATGCACAGAAAAGAAAAGTCCTATGAAATATACTGGGGAGGGAGGGTCTCTATATGCTTATATATAAATATATATATTTTTGGCTGTCCCACATGGCACACAGATCTGTTTCTAGGGATTGAACCAGTGCCCCTGACGTGCTGGCGGGGCATCTTAACCACTGGACCACCAGGAAAGTCCCTGTTTGTCAACACCTTACATCTGAGTCAGTTTTTCTTCCATACCCACCCCGTCCCACTAGGGAAGCTGTGTAGGGTCCTAACAGAATTAAGAAGAAAGTTTCAACACCAGAAAAAGCAGATTCTAGTTAGTCCCTATGAAACAATTTTTTAAACTAAAAGTGAGAACCAGAGGTATGATTCCAGTGACACAGTCTGACATACAAATCCGTGGAGGAGCTGGAAGGTTACAGAATGAGGGCCACACTGAGGAAGGAAGAGACTGCTGCAGAGCCTCGGAAGCCAGGTTCCCGTGGCCTGCCCCTGCAGCCCGTCGACGCTCACCCCGGACGCTAGGAGACCTCTCACACACAAAGCAAATCTGAGTTGTGTCCTAGAAATGGCAGCAGACTAAGGATACTGGTTAAATCTGAGTGCACATATCCACAAAAGATAAACCTATACAGGAGACAGTAAGCAAGAATTCTTCTGCTCTAGAAGATAATGTTTATCTTTTAATGGAGTTTGGTAGTTACCATCAAAATTCCAAGTCTAAAAACATACAGCCTGGGCAGGACAGGAAGAGGGCTTTCTCCTGACATCTGATCTGCAGTAGTGGGGTTCAGTGGTGGGTCTCCTAACTCGGGCAGGGGCAAGGGAGGGAGCAAAGCCTGACGGCGGGGTCCCTCATTCTGCCACATCCCTCCTCTCTCTTCTGGCTAACAGAGTACGGGGGCTTCCCAGGTGCCACAGTGGTAAAGGGGCTGCCTGTCAGTGCAGGAGGTGCAAAGAGACACAGGGTGGTCCCTGGGCCGGGAAGGTACCCTGGAGTAGGAAATGGTAATCCTCTCCAGTATTCTTGCCTAAAAAATTCCATGGACAGAGGAGCTTGGTAAGCTACAGTCTATGCGGTCACAAAGAGTTGGACAGTACTGAGCACATTTTATCAAGTAAGGGTGTTTTCAAAAGGGAACCAGTATCAATTTGTGTCTTTATTTCATAAGAATTAAGACACATATTCAAGCTAATACTTCAAAACCTCCCTCAGAAGTTTCCTTAATGAATAAACTTAACCTTGTGAAAAACTAGCTACACTGTCCTGATCTTTCTTTTTGCTACAGATGAATACACTGCTTCAAACTTGAAATCAGTTCAGCTGAACTTGAAATCAGTTCTGACTATGAACTCATAACTTTTATGAACTTAGCTCATAAAAGATCATCAGGAATCATGTCCAATGAGAATTCCACTATTTAGGCAAAAATTTTACCGAAGAAATTAATACTTTCATATACTAATCAGTTTAACGAGCTAACAAAAATTTCCTGGGAACTTAAAATTTCTAGCGTTGCTATGAAACTGTGACCTGCTATATGAACTGCAAAATCATTAAATAGGCGAATGACACAGCACAAAAGTCCCACCTTTCCCTGGAAGCTCTAACATACACGTTTCAATGTCTTTCTTATCACTTGTATTTGTTTTAAAATGAAAATGATCCTATTTTTGGTAAAAATACTTAGAAGCAACCAAATCTAGAAAGCTAAAAATTAAAATGTTAACAGTATTTATTTCTGTCTAGAGGGACTTTTTCCTTTTCTAATCTGTTTTCAAATATTTCTACGTCAGAATATGCAATAAAATTGTGAACGTAGTGAACAACAAAAAGTGTTGAAGATTTCAACCTTCTGTTTGGAAATACAATGCATGCATGTACGCTAAGTCGTTTCAGTCGTGTCTTACTCTGTGCGACACTATGGACAGCAGCCCACCAGGCTCCTCTCCACAGGATTCTCTAGGCAAGAACACTGGAGTAGGCGGCCATTTCCTTCCCCAGGGGAAATGCAATGGATTTGGTTTAAATCACTACTTTTTACCTTTTAAAAATATAAGTTTAACATCTATCCTTCACAAAAGCAGGTGGAAATTTTGTCTCTAAAAGGAACATAATCTTCTTAGTAAATTGTATTTAACTTTTTCCCTCTGGGTTTTTTTCGTCTCTAGAAGTACAATGACTGCATTACATTATTGCCCAAACATAACAGAAACATATTAATCAGGAATTAGGGCAAGTCATTCTCAGTTCAACAGGCTGAAGAGAATTCCTGAAACAATGCCTTACTTCACACAAACTCCAGTTTCAAAGCCTGCTTCTCACTGATCAGTCCTTCAAAGTTTGGGTCCATGGTTTGGTCTCATGAGCTTTATACCCCCAGAGTAAGTTCTGTTTACCAGAATCCCCTTGTACCTATCTTGTACCTGAAGCTATACTCCCAAATAACATCTTGAAAAGCAACAATTTTTCTCAAGAATGTTATATTCAAATACAGACAGAGCAGAAGAAATAAACACAGCAAAGCAGTACAATATTTATTTACCAACTCCAGCAGCAAAGCTTTAAACCCAAGAAACAATCCTGTTGTACAAAGCAACTTCCTTCCCACCCCCAAACTATTGTTTACAAAGTACATGGAACATATGCCTTATATGAACAAGTTTTAAAACACACATACAGATACACCATATTCTGTAAAGTACTACTCGGTGAAGAAGGCCGTACTATCAAACCTGTTCAAAAAGCTTCTTCCTACCTTGTCTTTTGGTTAATCACCAGTATCTGTATTTATAAAATTCCCCTCCCAGGAAGAATGACTGATTCTCTTTTGATACAGGACCCACCCCCCCAAACCCCCCAAAACCACCTCGGAACTTAGGAGAATTTTTAAGCATCTCCTACTACGAAGTTGTAACAAAGCAAAAGGGAGTTAAGAATGCTTCAATCCTGAGGGCCACTGCTCTATCTCTGGCACTGTACTGAAAAGGGAGAACTGAGGAGAGGAGAGAAGAGGTCAAAGGGGCAACCAGAACAGGGAAAGAAATCCAAAGCAGAGGAAAAGACAAAAAGGAAGCTGACAGAGTGTCCTCCAGGTGCTGCTGGAGATGCCACCGGCACAAGGCACAGTCCCTGCTTCAAACCGCCAGCGAAGCTACATTCTGAACAAGTACGCTCCCTCCCCAAGCGCACCCTCAGGTCATCTGCAGGCCAGGGCACAGGGAGCGAGCCACATGGGGACTGTGGCCCCCAGCTGGCCCTGCAGACACTGGCCTACATGGAAGGGGCGGCCTCCCCGGGGGTGGCTCCCGGCTCATCCCCGCCGCTGCTCGCGGTCAGCGCCAGAACCTCGTGGGTGACTGCTGCACTATCTGAGAGCCTTCCTTCGGCTCAGTCTAAGGGAGAAAAGGAATTAAATGTCCATAGGAATGGCACCCCACTCCAGTACTCTTGCCTGGAGAATCCCATGGACAGAGGAGCCTGGTAGGCTGCAGTCCATGGGGTCGCGAAGAGTCGGACACGACTGAGCGACTTCACTTTCACTTTTCACTTTCATGCACTGGAGAAGGAAATGGCAAGCCACTCCAGTGTTCTTGCCTGGAGAATCCCAGGGACGGGGGAGCCTGGTGGGCTGCCGTCTATGGGGTCGCACAGAGTCGGACACGACTGAAGTGACTTAGCAGCAGCATACATCTTAGTACACTTTGAACACGTAAGAACCAATACATTCTCATGGGGAATTTATCCTTCTTCAACCCGATCTCCTCAACTGTGCCCATTAAGGCGGTTCTCCGCGGTTCTGAAAGCAGAGACGCCGTGTGCCCCGCACTGTGCACACAACTGGCGCCTTCACCTGATGCCTGGCTCCTGCTCCTCCACTGGCCCCACTCACTCTTCTCTAGTCACATTCCAGCCTCAGCTCGAGCATCTGGTAAAGAAAAGCTTCCCTGGGCCCTGCAGACAGCCCTCTTTTGCCCCAGTCTCACCACAGGCGTTCCTCTAACAGGACAACTACATTGTGTTGGCATTTCCTTCTCTTCTGAAGAGAATAGACCATTTCTTAACAATTCACAGTACCCACAGACCTTCCTCAGGGTCTGCCTGCATATAACAGGTTTTGAAGATGTTTACAAATAAAAAGATTGTTTCTATCAGAGACACAAAAAGACAAAATACCATCCATCAAAAAATTGTATACATATACGTACACATCCTAGCTCTTCATTCTACATTCTTTTTAATTTTTTTCTTGTTGTTGATTATGAGCATTTCTTAGCTTGCACTTAAGAGACTGTTTTACTTTAAATATACCTCTCACTACCTTAATCCACTGTTGGACTTGTATAATATGCAGCTTAATATTTCAGCCTTAAAACCATAAAGAGGGAAGCATGATGTGACGACATGAACTATTACACACTATTAAATACATCTTCAAGAGAATCTGTATTAATACCATCCCATGGTTATGAGAAATCTATAAATGTGGGCAAAAACAGTATAACCACTAAAGGCAATTTATATCAGGCTGTGACGTTTCCAAAGTACTTCCAGGCATTATTATCTCATTTGAGAGTAGGAAAACTGAGTCTCAGAGAATAAGTGACTTACTAATATTCACATCAAGGTCTCTGGAATTCAAACACTACGTGCTTAACATCATTCCACCATCTTTCATTAAGCCAATATCCTCAAGAGACCAGTTTTTAAAAAATTTTAAGTATGTATCTGAGACAAAATGAGTATAACCAATAAAAAAGGTACAACAAAGATAAAAAACAGCATCAAGAACCATGGCGGAGATGATCAGTGCTGACAATGAACAGGATACAAATAAGGAATCCATGAAACAGAAGACAACCAGAACCACCTCAGCAAAACCTCAGTGTGAGCGTGACTGTCCACTATGACCAAGGTTTCTGATCAGGTAAATGAAATAACCAGGAATTACTTAATGAAGACATTAAGTTATAAGGGATGACAGTACAGCCATAAACACAAAATCCAGGGAAGGAGAAGGCTAGTTGTTTGACAAATTAGCTTCTCAGGGAGGTTAAGACTTTAAGCGGCACCTTGAAAAGCAGACAGAGGCCACCGAGCACAATGCTGAGTGGAGACTTTAAGAACAGAGCGCAAACTCGAAGCTCAGCTCCGCCACCTGAGCAAATCGTTTAACGTTCAGTTCCACTTCCTTATCTGCAAAATAAGGGTGCGTTTCTGCCTCAAGAGTCCCCGCTGCCAGCACAGTGCCTGATACACAGAAGCTCTGCTGATGGAGGTTCCCCCCTCTACTTCCTTCCCAGGCAGGGAGACAACATTTTATACCCAATACTATCAAGGAGCTTCCAACATCTGTCAAATACAACTTTTGTCAAAAGTTAAAGAAAACAGGAGTTGTTATAAGCCATTAGACAAAGCAACAAACATCCAGCTGTGCTAATAATCTAAATGAGACTAAATTATCTGTGTTCTACCCAAGGCAGAAGGGAATGGGCTACACACTTGAAAGCAAGAAGCTTATTGTGATTAAATGTCTGTTTTTTTTTAATGGAACTGAAATTTTAAAACTGTGTTTAGTGACTTGGAAAATGTCTTTTTCCCCATCACCCACACCACTGTTGCCTCACTAAATAAAAGCACTATAGATACATGGATCTCAGACATAATGCTTTTAGCACGTCAAGGAAGTGTGAAACACAGGCATTACAGATAAAAGCAAGAGTTAACAAGAGGTCTAACTGTAGCCCTTAAAACTGAATGCTTGATAGAGCCACTTTTATGGGTAATGAAAGGAAACAGAAAGCACAGGATAGCTCATGGGGAAAAAATAGCTATGAAATTCTTACAAAGGGACCACCAACAGAACCTATAAGATAACACTTGAAGCATTTAAAGTCAAAGGATTTTTTTTAATTACCAGATACAATGCATTTACAATCACTTCTACCAAGAAACATACTGCTCAGGAATATCAGAAAACACAATGCAACTTGAGAGATCTCCAAAGTCCTAAAAAAAACTACAGACAACCTGAGAACTCTTACTGAATTGACAAGACATCAGAAAATCCAACAGATCATTTGAAATAGACAGTTAACATGACAAAACCAGTAAAGCGTTTACAACCTAGAGAAAACCGATTAAGATATGGTATTAAATATGTCAGGGCTTCCCTAGTGGTTCAGTGGTAAAGAATCCACCCGCCAATGCAGGAGTCTCGGGTTTAACCCACGCGTTGGGAAGATCCCCTGGAGAAGGAAATGGCCCGGACAGAGGAGCCTGGACAGAGGATCCCCATGGACAGAGGAGCCTGGCGGGCTACAGTCCATGGGGCTGCAGAGTCGGACACTCAGTGACTCAACACACACACACACAGTACATGTGACAGCGGTGCTGTAAGTTCATGATGATGAACTTAAAATTTCTGGTAAGAGAGAAAAGATGCAACTGACCACAAATTACGTATAGCAATACATGCGTGTGAAGACTATACAGAAATGAGAAAATAGTACTATCAGGAAATAAGAAGGCATTAAAAACTGAGGAAATTCAATAGCCAACGAGTAGTATGAGACTGAATTGGCTACTTTTATTTTTTTAAGAAAAAGACATTTTTAAGAGAGAACTAGAAAACCTCTTAAAATAATGCTGAAGGCATTGCATTTAAACATACAAAACCACATGAAAATCCTGGTTAGTAGAGATTGGCAGAATAAAAAATATAATCTACATCAAGAGATTAAGGAAGATAAGACATCCTTTTAAGAGGTTTACATAAAGGGAAAGAAAAGATCAATACAAAGAATAACTGAGATGCTAACATCAAAACGACATACATGTTTGGCCTGTGATCACTTCCTGATATATCACACGAGAAACTCAAATAATCTCCAGTAATATCTCAATGGCACTGAACACTACTACAAAAAAGGTTTTCATCCCTATAAAGTCAAGCAGATGAAAAGAAAAGTAATACAAAAGTACCACCCCACTAATCAATACAAGAAAAAAAGACTTAATAAAACAATATTCTCAGCACTCATCCAGGAAGAGAAATTCCACAACATATTTTAACAGTTTACAAAACTAGTTATATGTGGAGAAACAACTAAGCGGGTAATGACAGGCAGGAGAGACATACAGATCTGACAGTCAATTACAGGACCAGCCACTAAGAATGGCGTATTTCAAAAGATAAGGAAACCTGAACAGTGCAAGTCTGGGCAAAACATGCCTCATGCCATTAAAAAAAAAAGTTTTCAGTTATTGCAGTCTTTAAACTATTTCTGCAAAGATCTAATCCTTAATTTCTAACCTTCACCAGAATCCCAGTCAATTAAGTGTATCCTCAAGAATACTGAATGTGGCGTTTAACTTTGTTCATCCATGTCATTTAACTCTGTATCCAAGTTTATAGCTAGAAGAGATTCTGGACTGTGCTGATTCCAACCTCCTGTTTACAGTACCTGAGAGGTTATCCTGGATGGAGCAGGCCTTTAAGGACATTATCAATCAGGACACTTAGGCATCATTCAGTAAATTATTAGTATAATGGTAATGTAACATAATGTAATATACTAAATAGTACCCAAGTAGCCTGAGTTTATGCTCTCCTCAAAATGTTATTTTGAGGGCTAGGTAAATAAATGTAATAATACATAAAGAAGCTGTCACACAGTAAATAATAATAATAAGTTTAAATGCAATTACACTGATAAGCTGTCACACAGTCTGAAAAAAAAAGATAAAGTGTCAACAAATATACTTTAATTTCCAAATATCTTTGTTTCTTATTACCAAGCAACACACCCACTTACAAATGAGCTGTGTTACTATGGCTATGAACAAGGTTAGACATAAGACAAATGCTTCAATCAGAAACCTAGAACCTAGAGACAGAAAACAAAGCTGCCTCAATGCCCAGAAAACTGAGCCAATCACTAGTAACTAAAATAGCTACTGCTAAGTTATTTAAATAAAGGCGGGGGGACATACTCTACAAGTCCTTCTGAAATGCATCAACAGTGCTGTAATGAAAATAAAGTAACATTCAGAAGGAGAGTACCCTTAGATAGTGCAATTGTACAGATGAGGCATAAACTACAAGATAAAAAAAGCACTATACAGAATTCACATAAATATCACCAGCGACATGCAAGACATTAAAATGTTGTTTTAAACAATAGTGTAAAATTCAAAAAGGCACTTCATATAACAATGAATGGAAACAGTATTTCTGTGTACACACAGTAAACACGAGAAATCTTAGTTTCCACATACATTTTATATCTAGTCAAACAATGACATTTTAAAGAAGGATCATTAGATGCATCCCTTTCAGGAACACCACATCACTCAACCTGTGATGACCGTGAGGCCTCCTAGAAAACCCAGCGACGTTCAAACATCAGAGGCTGGCCTGATGGAGGATCTTGGCTTTGCACACGGCAGACGTGACCTGAAAACCTGTTATCTGACTAATCATGAGTTCCAAATACTACTGCGGCTGTTTCCCTAGACCAAGTCCCCATTTTTAGTTTTATAACATCATCTTCATTCAAGTATGCCAGAGAAAGACTTTAAAATAGCAATAATAAAAAAGCAGGTCAATCGCTTCTTCTGCAGTCAATCGCATCACCTCCAACTAAACCTGCTCCCACTCTACTGCATTCTGCTCCATCCCCACGAGATGGCCGCGTGCTTCAGAAGTCAGCTACCTGACCACTAACTGGATGATTTCTCAATACTTTTTCATTTTTAGGGAAGACCTATGGAGGTCCTTGGGCATATCAATCAGACAGTGGGAAAGAAATGCTACTTATCTTGTTGCTATGGAGCAACAAACATAACGCAGAAGGAAGACAAAAGAAATGCTGCTCTATGAGCAGTGAGGAAAGGAGGAATACACCGAAGTGAACACAGCTAACTCTACTCCAAGGTACACTGAAACTGGTTACAATGGTAAATTCTACATTGCGTCCTTTTTTAAACACCATTAAAAGTAAAAAGTTTCAAAGGAAGAGCAGGTTAGGTGAAAATGCCAGAGCAGTCTCAGAGTCAGGTCTTCAAGCACCATTAATTCCAGTTCAAATTTTGGAAAATAAGAGTTCTCAAAAATCACCAAATTTGTGACCCAGCACCTAATTCAGGGAAGGGATGGAGAGAAATGGAGAAGCGGAAGCAGTGTGAAGAAGCCTCAGCTAACTGGGAACACCTCGGGCAGCCATCGTGGAGTGTCAAGGTCTTTCTCTCTCTCAAGTTCCCACGGCTATCCTTTCACAGAAGAAACTAGAAGGTCACGGCAAGGGCACGTGAGGCCGCTGAGCTAGTGGGCCAAATATTGTGAACTATTATCATCTTCGTGTGATTTCCTAGGCTTTTGGTTCTTTCAGCCAGTTATCAGTGCTCTTCTAGGGTTCAGTTTGAAGGACAGCTTCTTTGAGCATGGGCCTCAAACAGTGTTAGTAAAACTTGGTGAAAAGTACAGAAAAATTAAAGGTAAATGTTAACTCTAAATATGCCCTGACCAAATTTGCCAAGAGGAAACTATCAAGACTGCAACTTAAGCTTCATCTACCAATACGACAATCAGAATCACTTATAAATTATCCCTGAAATTATCTGACAAAGTAGCTTCCAAGTAGGGATATATGCATCTTTGACTGCTACAGCACACACAAGGAAAGGAAGAAAAAGCAGACAAAAAGTGTGCTGAAGGTGGTTATGACGAGGAGAGAGGATGGCCTTCCAACAAGCCGTTAAAAAGTGGAACACCAGGAAAACATCAGGCACCACTGTGCAGGCAAGGAACAGAAACCACACGAACGCGAAAGCGGTGTCGGAGTCCACTGACAGTGGACCCAAAATACTACGGGAAGCAGAAAAAAATGCAGATGCTTAACAAACCAAGAAATTACAAAACTATCAGTCTATTGATAAAATTTTTTTCTATTTGGCCAAGCAAATAATACTGGATGATGTATTCAGACCCCTCCAATTTGGCATCTTCTCCATCTCTGAAGTCACGCTGTGAAGACAAGGGTCTAAGGGCTGGGACACCACACAGCCACTGCCTCAGGATAAAAACACTATAGGATGTTTAGCTGAGGTATCTGCTGTCAGTTCCAGTCTGATGGAGAAACAGTACCTCGAAGAGCTGGGAACAAAAATGTAAGTTGTCTCTCATGGTAGAGTGTGACTAGGTTAAGGGACGAAAAAACCAAGAACACATCACTGAAGTCTTGACTTCAGACTTTCAAGAAATCGTTAATGGAATCTAGAAAGGGAAGTGTGTGAAATGTACTTTTTACTACATCCACAGTTACACTCCGAATCTGAAGGATTTCTCAGTAAAATCTAGACTGATAGCATCCATTTATTACAATCAGAGGACCAGACTATCAGGCATGTTTGGAATTCTTGCTCTTTCAAGAGTTCAGATTTTGCATGCCGAGACGGTGTAAAATCCTTGATTTCCAGGGCACTAATATGCAATCTCTCTCTCTTTTTGTTTTTAGAGCTTGATGAATCATCAAGCTTAAAGTTTAGAAAGCAGTCAAGGTCATCTTGGTGAAATGTCCAGATTATCCTGCAAGAACAGCATGATCAGGTCTCACAGCTTGTTGATGCTTGACAGACTTGGGAGTGACAACTGCAGATGATTAATTCTGTGTAGCTCTGGGTGGTGAAGACAGTTACTGTGAAAGTTTCCACAGAGATATCACAGTAAAGTCTTCTTCCAGCTGGTGTTCACAGCCGATCTAGAATATCCAGCCACACCACTGGCAGGGACTGGATTTGGCAAATTTTGATTTGAATTCCAGTTCTTGACATATAGCTTCAAGGCTGATTCTGAAGTCTTACAGAGACTGACAGTAGTATGGACACTTGGTGAGCTGATCACCCTGATACAGAGAGATTAAAACACATTTGTCATTTTGTGGACAAAGAGATGTGTTGTGACGATCTGACAAATGGCAGCCTAAACACGGAAGCACTGATGACCTAAAAATGAATGATCTGCCTCTGGTGTTAGAGATAATAGGTTATTTCCAGATCCAAAACCTGCTCGCCATCAGTTTATCAGTGAGAGTTTTCTGAGGGGGAAGAAATCTTTATATTTTTCCTTAATCATAAAAGGATTTGGATTCCTGAGGACCCACCTCTAAACTTATTTTGGACTAGAAATAATGCGTAACCTTTGTTCGATCCAACTCAAAGTCTCTACTGCTCACTTGGCCAAGAAAGCACGAGTCTCTGTATTATCTACTTCATTCCCAAAGTCTAGAACTCAATGTCAGCTGTGATCATCCCAGACACGTATTCAGTGTCCTGTGGGGGAGGGGGCATTGTGCATGGCTGCACTGCAGACCGTGAATGGGTCACTAATTCTTGTACCCATGGCGTTCCGGAGAGTCTGCCCTTTTTCTGTGTCTATAGGGGTGGTTGCGAGGTCTGTACCAGTCCCCTCGGGAGTACCCGCGACTGTGGTAATGTGCTTTCTGGTCGTGACTGTAGAAGCATCGATGCTGGTTATAGTATTTACTGTGGTCTTTATAGTCGTTTTCTTTCACACTGTTTTCTTCTGCAACAACAGCATTCACATCTTGTCCAAAGAGGCAAGTACCATCAAAGGGCAAGTGTGAGATCTTCTCCTGGGTCTTCTTCGTGAGGGATGTGAGCCGAAGCCACGCCTGCCTTCTGTAGTCTATTGCCATCGCCATAACTCTGACCACAGAGTCCATTATGTCCCTGGTAGTACACAGCTGCCAGAGGCCTGCATCCATGCCATCAGATATGATACATCTTGCCTTTCCACGATCAAACTCGGGGTCATGGACCAGGTCCTCCATGTCTTCCCAGAGTTTACGCTGATACTGCGTCATGTAGGCCATGTAGCTGGCAGCTCGGGCTGCGATGGAAGCAGCATGGTAGAACCTGCAGCCCATGACCTCCATCTCCTTTGAGGTGGAATCCAGGGGTGACGTGGTGCCTCCTCTCCTGCTGTGCTCTAGCGCTTCGACAATGGGGCCCCCTGCTGGGGGATTTGGCTGGAAAGGAGAGGTGTCCTTAGCCACAGGATACACCCTGTGTCCCATGAAAGAAGAGGGATGGCAATCAGCAGGGTCTTTGAAAACCTCCGCGGTGGCAATTCTCAGAAGAGGATGCAACGGAGGGACCAAGCGCTTCTTGGAGGTCACACAGTCAGGCTTCCCCTCACACGGTTCTGCTTCTGACTGTAAGGTGACTCTCTTGATAACACCTCTCTGTTCCATTCTTTTCAACAGCCCTGTGAAGCTGGACTGACTCGGGTCAGCTGGCTGCCCTTTGTCGTCGGCCGAGGGGGACTTGCACTCAGCCTCTTCTTCGACTGCGGATATCTGTTCTTCTCTGGAGGTGGAGATGTCCCAAGGAACCGAGGAGGCCTCACCTGTGCGGGAATGATGAAATCGGAAGCAGCTCCTGGACTGCAGGTCACGTATCACTCGGGACATCTCAGCCACCTGTGTCTGGAGATACAGGAGGGCATCCCGCCCGTGCTGGGAAGCTGGAGACTCTACGGGCAAACCCTCCTTGACCTCTGAGGAGGCCATAGACTCTTGGGGCACCAGGAGTGGAGATGGAGGCAGACTCTGGTAATTCTGTGATGGCTCAAGTGTCTCTGTCTCAGAGATCTTAATATCTGAATTACTGTGATCATTTCTCTGGGTCTCCAATGGGTTCTCAACGGAAGAAGGGTGAGAAACCATCCTTTGAGGACTGCTGGCGCAGCGCCCAGAGGAGGAGCTGCTGTCTCCACTGGGAGGAGGAGCCCTGCAGCCAGAGCACATTTCTGGGCGACGACTCTCTGAGGATGGCGCCTTAGACTCAGGCATTCTCTGGGTTATCCACGTGAACAAGAGAACCAAGGAAGAAAGAAAATATGCTTTTAATATGTTAACTTTCAAGTGCAGAGATGCATGTCCAGTAAGTAGAACTCAACTTTTTAAATTATTATAATTAACAATGAAACATACAATCCACTTCAGGTCAGCAAGGGGATCACAGAAGTCAAATCCACAAGTTTCATTACCCCAAAAGCCCAATACCAACTACTGGCGTTAACCTGGCACTCTATGAAAAAAGAACAAAAACAAGCCCAGTTCAAGGGGCGCCATCCTAGCCTGCTGCTTATTTCCATGTTAGAATAAGAGGTAACAAGACTGCTGATGAAAATAGTTTTTTTAAAAATCCCATTGAACATGTGTAAGACAATAAGCAGAAGTTAATAATGGCAGAGAGAACATGGAAAAGTTCCACTGAAGAGAAAAAAAAAATATTTCTAAAAGTCCCCCATTGCAGAGACACTTTTAGGTCCCTTTAAAAATTCTCATTCACTGACCATAAATAACAAAATTTTCCAGGTGGGCAGTTCTCCTCTACAGTTTGTAGTTTTCAGGAGCTTTGTAACCTTATTGCATCCTCACAACAACCCTGTGAGGTAGGTTATTATTCTTATGTGATAAAGAAACCGAAGTTGAAAGGCTACTGATCCAAATTCACAAAATAATAAGGAGCTAAGCGGGAACTAAAACCTAGGTATTTTGATTGTAAGTCCCAGTCCCAATCCCTTGTATATCATAGGCCACCCTGAACACACAGCCAGGAGTCCTCTAATCCATCAAGAAAACAGTCCAGTAATAGAAATTCGGGCTAAGACAAAAAAAAGGCAAGACAAGACTGATAAAACGGCTCAGTTACTTTGGTTCTCAGAGTAAGGGAAGGATTTGTTTAAGGGTCAAACACACAACCAAAAAACCACAGTTCGGAGAGAACCCCAAATATGAGGGGGAGAGGCGGTTAGAGGGACAATGCCTAAATGACCCAGCAGCCTTCCCCACAATCCATTTCTAAAGGAACTTCTCACAGCCTTTTTTCCAAACAGAATAAATTTTCTGTGGCCACGTGGTTCTGGAAGAAAAGGATCCAGTTCTATAGGGCATCTGAGGAAAGACAGGAAAGGAAAAGGGTGCCAAAAATATTGCAGTTTTATTCCATTTCCCTTTCATCAGATACCACCTTCAAGGCTTAGGACACTCCTGTGTCATGTAATACTTTCACAACCTCGCTCAAAGTAGAGGAGCAAAGCTAGAAGCAGAACTTCCAGGCTAAGGACTCCCTGCACTACCTCTCAGGGCTATTCCAACAGAAATGGGCCGTTTCCTAGAGCACAACAGCGCCTAAACATTGACTTGATGACTTCCTTTAGAGGACATCTCTGAACTATGAAAAGCGAAGAAACCCAAGTTAAATGTACTCACCTCACGTTGAGAGGTGCTGGGCTCATCATCATCACTGCTGACCAGGTCAATGTATTCCAGAACAGGCCTCAACGGTCCTTCCTAGAAAAGAACGAACAAACTAACAAATCATGCAAAGCTACTCAAGCTAAATTAGCATTTAAGGCAATCCTTTTTGTTGATGTTGGGACTGACTGCTGAGAACTCTTCTGAAGAGGAAACCTTATGGGTGGTACAAAATAATCAGAACAAATACAGAGGGAAATGCTCAGAGTCCATAACTAATAAATGATAAAACCTGAAAGAGCCCAAGCCACGAAGGGTATTGGGACTATGCTGACTCCCTGGGGAGAGAATTAGTAACACGGGAACGGTGCTGCAAGAACACAGACACTCTAAGCCAATGCTTTTCAGATGAGATGGGGATCTCTGACTAGAAGCTGGGCTGTATCTCAGCCTCCTGCAGTCGTGCATCAAACCTGGCTCTCCTTCATCTTTTCTTTCCATCCACTCTGACTCTACCATAGACCAAGTCTTGAACGTGAAACTTAAAAGCCTAGATCTTATTCTGTAGGCAAAAGGCAATCAATAAATACTAAGATAGGAATAACATCAATCACACAGAGAAGTATGGCAGCAAGAAAAGCAGGAGCAGGATAATTTATCAGTCCACACATAACAATGCAACACTAAATAGCAGAGATGGCAAAAATAACAGAAGGGCTTTTTTTTTCAGACTGTAAAGAATCTGCCCACAATGCAAGAGATCCAGGTTCAATCCCTGGGTCGGGAAGAACCCTTGGAGAAGGAAATGGCAACCCACTCCAGTATTCTTGTCTAGACAACTACATGGACAGAGGAGCCTGGCAGGCTACAGTCCATGGGCTCGAAAAGAGTTGGACATGACTGAGTGATTACACTTTCACTTTCATGGTGCATATACAAAAGGATACAAAGGTGAGATGGAAACAAACACCAAAAAATAATCAACTATAAAAAACAGAAGTCAAACAATAACAAGAAGTCAGAGCTACCTCTAAGATTTCAAGCTTGAATGACTACACAACAGTCACATAAAAGGTATACATCTGGAATATGGAGATGGAAGGCTGGCATTCTTCTGGCCATAATGGGTTGATGTACAACTGGCAGACAGAGGCAACTGGCAGACAGCTGGAAATGCAGGCCTGTAGTCTGGGTACAGGAACATTACTGCAAATGCAGACTGGAAAGCTGCTCCCCTAGAAAATTATTAACTCTAGAACTAAACTGGAACTATGATATTACCAAGGAGGGCAAAGAGGACAAAGAAGAAATTCGAGGAGGTTCTTGAGGAAATGATGGAATTTTAAGATTTAAGAAGAGCTAAGTAATCAGAGATCTATGAGAATCAGGAATGCACAAATCCAAAGAACCTAAAGATAGAGAAAACCTCAATGAAAAGGTATCAATGCAAATGTGGCCAAAAATACTGAGCACCAAAAAAAAAAGCCACAGAATTTAGCAACAAGGAGATTTTAAAATGTCTTTGAGAGAGCAACTTTCAAGAAAGTAATGAGCATACAAGTCAGACTACAACATTAAGCAGAAAATGAGGAGTAAAGGCCAAGAGTGATTATTCTTTCAAAAAGTCTATGTTGAAAAAAGAGAAAGGAGCACAGGGGAGATTAGGGCTGGGGAAAGATTTCTCAGGTTGGGAAAGATGGCTGTTGGGAAGCCAAAGTGATATGTTCAGTTGAAAAACTAACAGAAAAAGACCTGGGGTCAGGAGACAGAGGATAACATCTAGGTAAAGATCCTCTCTCTGAGACATGGCATCCAGTCCTACAGACAGCTTGCTTCTCTGCCAGCTTCCATCCCTCCCCAAGCAGGAAAATGCTTTCCCTGCAGGTGGGGTGAAGGTGAAAGTGAAAAGTTGCTCAGTTGTATCCAGTCTTTGCAACCCCAAGCACTATCCAGTCCATGGAATTCTCCAGGCCAGAACACTGGAGTGGGTAGCCTTTCCCTTCTCCAGGGGATCTTCCCAACCCAGAGATCGAATCCAGGTCTCCCATATTGCAGGCAGATTCCTTACCAACTGAGCCACAAGGGAAGCCCACAGAGGGGTGATTCAGCCGCTAAGATAAAACCAGACAGCAAAACTGGGCAAGGGTCACATGATAAAGTAATCAGGATTTCTGCCTAAACTGTAAAAATGGACATTTAAAAAAAGAGGGTAAGAAGAATATTCTCCTCTGTGGGATCACAGAGGTGGATGACCTACTTTAAGACCCAAACCTGCCACTTGGCATAAGACTGTCAAACAGTCAAGTCAAGAAGGTAGTGGAGGAGAAAAACTATAATAGCTTGCTCTCCTCAAGAAATGTACATTAGGAACTTTATTACATGCCTACTGAGACAGCACACCAAGAAAGTCCCTGAGCTACCAGAAACCAGGAACACACAGAGGCTGGGGCAGAGCTTCCACGAAGGGAAAGCAGGTAGAGAAAAAAGGGAGATGACAGGCTAACAGGGCACAGAGCACAATGGGACAGGCAGAAAACACCACCATCATCAGGACAATGGTCACAAATGATGAAAAAGTAGCTGCAGAAACAGAAGGAAAGGCAGGAATAAGGAGAGATCAGAGCAGCAGAAATGCCCCACTGGGGTCAGCCACAACACTGACACAAGCCCACTCCTGAACTACTCAACGACAACGACTTAGGATTCCCAGCAGAATAAAACAATCAGGATTGAGGCCCATAAATGAGAAAAAGCAGGGGTCATTTATTCATTTACTCAAAGCGTGTTACAGAGTTATAAGTGACAGACAGGTAGAAGAAGACAGCATGTGTTTCAGACCCCAAAAGGAAGAGGCTGAGCAGAAGAAACAGAAGGTAACTATCCCAAAGGAAAATACTACTTACAAACACTCTACACTACAGCTAATTTTTACAGTGGATATGGACAAGCTTCCATCATAATGAACCTAAGGAATCAAAACCCTTTGGCCCTCCATTTATTTCACTCTAGTTGGGAACATCTGTCACTGAGCCCCATTCAGGAAATGGTGCTAAACTTTCCATGTACACTGTTCCATTCAATCCCCCACTCCTTGGCTTTTATGCCATGTAACAAAGGAGAAAACTAAGTGAGGCCCCCTGGTTCTGTAATCACAACGCTGGCTGTGTGGCCACACCAACTCTGAGCCAGTCCAAAGTATACACACTACTTTTAAATCAATACTTATGTCCTAAGCTTATAAGATAAGCTACTGTCTCCTTTAATATGAGCAAAAAGACTATCTGCTCTTGTTCCCAACTCTGAATAACTCATAAAACTGACCAAAAGATAAGTTATTAATTCTCCCCAAACAGTAATGTTTATAATACAAATATTAAGAAAAGGTAATTTATTATGTTTACACTGGCTGCTTATATCAAAAAGTATAAACGCATGTGGTTCTCTGATCACAAGGTATTTTTTTTTCTTAAATTTGTTCCATCTATCAACTCTTTCCCTCCATATCAGTAACAAAGTCAAAGAATTCTATTCCAAGGCCAAACAATTTAGGGGCAGGAGCACAGGCAGAAGCAAAACAGCTTCTGTTCTGAGGAACACGGTTTAATATTCTAAGGTTTAAAAAATATTTTTAAAGAAATAAAAAGCTTTCATCTTTAATTTGTTTTCTATTTCTTTAATTTTGTACCTCTATGAGATGATGTTGCTGGTTAGTCGCTAAGTCCTATCCAACTCTTTTGCAACCCCCTGACTGTAGCCCACCAGACTCCTCTGCCCATAGGATTTCCCAGGCAAGAATACTGGAGTGGGCTGCCATTTCCTTCTCCAAAAAAGCTTTCATCTTGTTATTAGAAAACTGATTCTCATACAATGCCAACACCAATTACCTACTAACTGAAAAGTGACATGAATATACTAAAATACAGTCTACAGAAAAGGCAGATAGTCTACTTCAGTCTAAAACAAACAACATGAATTTGAGCACAGATGCAAAAATCTAATCTGAAACCCTAAATAATTGATATATTTTCCCACACAAAGAAAAGTTCCAGACATAATGAACTTCTACAGTCCTGCCTGATTCAAACATTTCAAATGATTCCCAAATGCCTACTTTAATTCAAATTTAGTCCACAATTCAAAATCTATACTATCTGTCCCAACTGCTCCTCTTCCATTTAAAAAACAAAAACAAAAAACGTATCCTCCAGAACTAAGCATAATTGTTTTCTCATTTTGATGACTTGTTTCTTCTCAAACTACCCTTTTAAACACATATAAACACAAAATGCTCCCTGTGCAAAAGTAACAAACCGAAAATCATGTCTTTTTTTATAGCACATGTACTTTTTTTTTTTTGCACCATGTACTTTTTATAAAAGAACTCTCTCCTACAACTATTTACAAAGTCCTCCTCCCTATCTCATCTCTCACACTGAAACACTGACACTTATGAGCAGGATTTATTTACAGCTAATCTCTGCAGCTCTAAAGTACTTTATTCAGGACTTAACATATTATGAGCTCAAACATTTATTGAGCTAGTTACAACCCCAAGACACTCAGCCAAAAACCACCCTATTTGTCCAAAACCCCTTGAAATAATTTATGAAAATATACCTGGATTTTCTTCCCTATTTCCACATGTTCAATGATTCCACACTACACCAATCATCTTGACTGAAGCCTAAACCTCACGTGCTGTTACCAACATTATAACAGGCTGCCTCAGCAGTTCTGATACCTTCTTATCTAAAGTATATCTCTTATCTGTGAAAGATCATGTCATTAGCCCTAAGTTAACACGGTTCTCTGGGAGTAAATTAACTAACATATCCGCAGTTTCAAAGGATGCAGAGAATAAAGATGATGGCTGAAAAAGGGAAAGGAAATATCACTAACTTAGAAAATTAGAGCAAAAAACCTAAATGAAAAGTGTGTATGGTAACATCTGGGCTTCCCTCATAGCTCAGTTGGTAAAGAATCTGCCTGCAATGCAGGAGACTGGGGTTTGATCCCTGGGTCGGGAAGACCCCCTGGAGAAGGAAATGGCAACCCACTCCAGTAGTCCTGTCTAGAGAATCCCACAGACAGAAGAGCCTGGCAGGCTACAGTCAGCGGGGTAGCAAGAGTCCAACAGTCGGACACAACTTAGCGACTAAACCACCACCTTATGATAACATTCTGTCTCCTGAGTTAAGCGCTGTTTACACAGGTGTGCTGGCTCTGAAAAAAAATCAGAGGGTAAAGTTACGAACTGTGCAATTCTCTGTATGTGTATTTCAATAAAATTTAAATGAAAGGGCTCATTTTTGCATCTCCACATCTACAGCCTTCCTTTCCTTCAGCATGCTAAGTTTAGTTTTGAACTCTGCATTTTCCAAACCACACAAAGACTACCGTACCACTAGGTGGACACACACGGATTAAAGATGGGAGAGTTAGACAAAGAATGAACTAATAAATCTAACCCAGAGTAAATCAAGAAGAAACATCACAGTGTGCTTTTTGTATCTGAAAAATCTTAAGCACAGAACTAGTCATTATCTTTATTGAACAAGCAATACCCAGAGCTGTCAGATATAGACTGGGTTACAGAGTGAAGTAAAAGATTCTGTTTCTAATGTGTTTTTATTGTCACTGAAGTTTTATCACCAAAAAGGCAGAAGGAATGTTTGTAATAGGTTTCTTCTGGTACTGTAATTGCATTAATACATGTAAGTCACTTATCCATTTGGAACTAGCAAACCTTTGAACTTATATTTGGAAAGAGAGATGAATACAAAATGGATCAAGTTGAACACAATTACATTGGTTGTGTATTTTCTATTCTGGATACAAAGATAAAACAGATCCTCTACATTTAAAGTAATACTTAAAAGAATATTCAACTTCAGAGTAACAGAAGCTTATATTAGGTACTAACAAGCTACAATACAATTCTCCATTCCACAAAGTACATATATATATATATATTTAAATCTTATTTTTGTAGAGTCCATCTGTGACTCTCAAAGTAAGCCCTATAGTTCATGAAGAAGTGTGTCCCTCTTTAATTTCCACAAAATGCCAAAGTAAATATTCTCCATTCATAAATTTTGCCATATTCAGGGAGAACCTGAAACATTTATCCTAAAGAGCCAAACAAACTTCAGAGTTCAATTTCTTCTACCACCATCCCCCAAAACTTAAAAAATTTAAAATGAAAAGGACAGCATACCACATAGAGGGGCAAAGGCAAAAAAAGCCAAGAAAAGATCTTGTGAAAGATTCCTAAACAAACTCATTGAAACACAGCACAACAGATCATCACAATGGTCTAATGTTGGGGTACATAGAGGACACTGTTTAATAACCAATCTTTGAAAACTAAAACTGCCCAAGAACCAAAATACACAAATACACATCCGACAGGGAATTAAAGAAAGACTGCGTGTATGCATGCTTAGTCCCTTCAGACATGTCCGACTCTGCAGCCCTATGGACCATGGCCTGCCAGGCTCCTCTGTCCGTGGGATTCTCCAGGCAAGAACACTAGAGTGGGCTGCCATTTCCTTCTCCAAAAGAAAGATTATACTCCTTCAATAACAAAACTTCAACTAAGTGCAGAATTCAAAAAGAATCCTTTACAGTACAATTCTCCAGCTAACGAGGATACTAAAATATTACTTTAAGCAGAATCTTTATAAAACTTTAACAGTCTGAGGTGGAAATTATCCCCAAATATATCACAGCACCTCCTTCGGTTATTGCAACCAATGTTTTTCTAACTGTGTTCAGAGCTTCCTACACCCCTGCAACAACATGAGGATTCCTGGGCCCTACCTACAAATCCTGATTCCATAGGTCTGCAGCGGGGAGCAGGATTCTGCACACTTCCCCTCCCTCATGCTTGAAAACTCTGTCAGAAGGGGATAAACACAGAAAGATACAGGATGCTCCTGTGATGCAGGCCCCTCACTGTGAACCTGGCCTGCGGGACTGTGATGTAACAGGGTGACCTCAGAGCTCAGTGAGGTCTTCAGGGCACCTGCCTCCACTCTACAGAGACATACAGGCTCTGATGCTGACCTCCTGCAGCCCGCCTCCTTCCCCCTCACTAGCCGCCCCTTCTCCCTAACCTGGGGGCCATCTTGCAGAAGTTACTCTGGTCTCAATTCAAACACAGTCTTAGGAGACCAGAACCCTGTGCACACCAGCGGCTCCATGTGCAAAGGAGAGGGGGAGGCATGATCCAGGGTTCAACAGGCCCACAGGCCAGTCTCTGGGATGGCTAAGGGGGCAGCCGAGACCTCTCTCTGGGCAAACGCTCTACTCCTGTGTCCTGCTGCACGGTGTCCACTCTGATACCCACTCCTGTGACCTGGTCCACGGTGTCCACTCTGATACCCACTCCTGTGCCCTGGTCCACGATGTCCACTGATACCCGCTCCTGTGCCCTGGTCCACGGTGTCCACTCTGATACCCGCTCCTGTGCCCTGCTCCACGGTGTCCATTCTGATACCCGCTCCTGTGTCCTGCTCCATGGTGTCCGCTCTGATACCCACTCCTGTGCCTGCTCCACGGTGTCCACTCTGATACCCACTCCTGTGCCCTACTCCACGGTGTCCACTCTGATACCCACTCCTGTGTCCTGCTCCACACTGTCCAGTCTGATACCTGCTCCTGTGACCTGCTCCAAAGTGTCCAGTCGGTATGAGACGTCCACACGTTTGCTGGACGATGAGTGAACAGGCGAGGGGAAATCACATCGCGGCTTGTCCCGCACAATCTCTGACTCGGAAAACCCCAAATACCGCTGCTACTTACACTCACAAACTGGATGTCATCTTCGTTTTCCTCCACGGTTGACTCGGACGCCTCAGGCCCAGCTGGAGGGATACATTCTATTATCTATAAAATAAGCCAAAACACGGTTATCCAGACAGCCACGGCTCGCAGGAGGCGATTTTTCCAAAGGGAATGAAAAGGCAGAGCTCTCGAGGAGACCGCCCGGAGCCCCAGTCCCGGGACCGCAGGCCCCCGCCGGCCCCTTCTCCCGAGGAAGGAAGCCTGCCCACGGGGCCAACGGGCCTCGGAACCCGCGCCGCGCCCGGGCCCAGCCGCGGCCCCGGGGCCGGGCCGGGCGGCCATTGTTGCCCCCGGCCCAGGCCCACGCCCCTGGGCCCCCAGGCTCCGGATCCCGGGTCATAGGCCCCCAGGCCCAGTCCGCACCCTCTGAGCCTCCAGCACACCCGGCCCAGCCCGCGACTCACCTCAGACCCTGGGTCTCCCATCTCTGCGACCGCCCGCCTGCCGGCACCCGCGCTGCGGTCTCCGCGGCCGCCTCCCCCGCCCGGCCGGCCGTCAGCCCCGCGCCGCCGTGACCCGCCGCCGCGTGACCGCTGAGCCGCCGACTACGCCGCCGAGCCACCGACGCCGCGGGCGTAAAGGGATGCACGCCGCTTCCCGGGAAGAGCAGCCCGCTAGGCCCGCGGCCCCCAGCCTCCCTCGCGCCGCCCAGGCTTCCCGCCCCCGCCGCAAAGACCATTGGGAACTGTAGTTCGGGCCAACTCCCCCGACGCAAGGGCTGCTGGGAACTGTAGTTTCGCCCACACCGAAACCTCCCAAAGAGGCATTGGAACAGCGCGGGGAAAAGACCCTAACCCTTGGAGGGGAAAAGACCCCTCCTGCGCTTCTTGAGGTTGACGTCACTGTCGCTCGCCGGGCGGAGGACTGGCTGCGTCCTGTTTCACAGGGAAGGAGGGGGACGAGGATGGAGAGGAGGGCGTAGGCGTGGGTTCTGTGTTGTTGTGGAAGCGAAGCTCACTGATAAATCTTAACCTTCAAGGCTGAGTGTTAATGCAGCACTAATTTATTAGTGCTTTTTTCTTCGACGGGTCGGAAATCTGGCTGTTTAGCTGAAGACTAAGATCAGAATCTCTAAACTGAACTGAGCTGAAGATCAGAATAGAAATCTGAGGCAGTCTTATCCTGCTCACCTGTTCGCCATGTCAGCCGCCACTCAGAGCCTGTATTGACGCACCTGAGGAGGAAGGCTAGGGTTGACCTGAAGAAACCTGGCAAGGCTGGAGAACCCTGATTCAGTACGTCTAGGACCCGAGGTCCAGCCAACTGTATTTTTGGGCCCTAGACCAGTGATACTATATCGAACTTTTAAAGATGTTCTCAGGTAGTAGGTTAGTGAAATAGAATAGTTGACTGTTTTCCAGTGTTCACACTCAAAAAAACCTGTAAAATAGTCCACTTATGTTCAGATATGTGTTCTCATTTTTTTCACTTACTGCCTTACCAAAAATACCTACTCGAAGGTTTTGAAAAGAGTTTAAGTTGGAAAATTCTTAGACGCTTTTGTTGCCTGTCTGCATGCATGCCCAACATCTGTTACCTGTTACAGGCAGTAATTATTGCTTAATTCTGTACTTCCCACATTTCCACCATGACTTTATGAGTTCAATTGCTTTTATACATCGTAAGTTTGAGAATTTGTAGAAGCAAGTTGAAAATGAGAGACCTGCTTGCTGTGTTTCCCAAAAGTTGTATGTGAAGTAAATATTTCTAAAATTTTTAAATGTCTATGCAAAACTTATATTTAGAATTCTTCTAACGTGCTTCTGAGAGTTCAGTGGAAAATTTACTTTAACTGTAGGTAGGAGTTAATGGGTAAAATTTGGAAAACAAGAGCCCAAGTATGACCATAACTCTTCAATCCTTTTCATTGCAAGGATTTATCGTGAGGACATAATTTAATCTGTAGGAAAACCATCACACAAAATTTATTTACCACAAATTTGTAACAGCAGAAATTGGAAAACATCTAAATGTCTATTGACTGGGAATGGAATGGTTAAACTTTGGCATGTACTTGGCTCAGAACTTAAAGAACCTGCCTGCAATGCAGGATACCTGGGTTCCATCCCTGGGTTCTGAAGATCCCCAGGAGGAGGGGATGGCTACCCACCCCAGTATTCTTGTTTGGAGAATTCCAATGGATAGAAGAGCTTAGCTGGCTAAGTCAATGAGGTCACAAAGAGTCTTGACAGAAGGAACTGAGCCACCAACAGTTTCACTTTTACCGACATAAGAATGGGACAGGCTGGGACCCTTTGTTGCAGTGCTGCAGTGCTTGCAGCTCGACGTGCTTCTCTTATAGCAACAGAATACAGAGAAACTAAATGGGACTAAAAATGCAAGCACAGGTAGGGCAAATTCTGAACAAAGGAGACCAAGAAATTCAACTGTTACTTCTGAAGAGCCCAGAGCAAAAGCAGGATACTGTACATGCCCCCTGCACACAGCACCACTTGGGTGGGCAAAACACCTAAGCCACCCCTCCAGCCTGACCTCTGGACTCACCCATACCCTCGAAACTGTACAAACCCCTGTGTCCTTGCCTTTTGAAGCAAAATGCTGACTCAAGAGTTAGTGATTGGGAAATGTGAAGATGTAGAAACAAAGAATAGCTGTTGGGCTAAGGAACTGGTAACAATTTAGACTATAATTCTGCCACATAGCACAGTTACCAAACTCCCAGTTCCCTGAAGGATATAAAGACCTGACACATATTCCTAGATTGTTTTTACAGGAAGCAGCACCCCCCATCCCCAGATAAAAATTGCTGACCACAAGAACATAGATCGTGAACTGGTTGAAACAAAATTGGAGATGCTTGAAACTTCACCTTGGTGCCAACCAATCCAAGAACTGTCCTTGAGCTGATCACTTCCTTCTCCTTAAACACTGAAACTTCTCACTACCTCTCCCGCGGTGGGGCGGGGGAAGGATGGTTCAACACAGTCTTGAGGGCCTTAGCTCACTGTGGCCCCTTTTGCCTGGCAAAGCAATAAAAGCTACCCTTTTCTACTGCACCCAAAACTCTCTATGTTTCTCTTTGGCACCAGTGAACAGAGGCTGAGTTCTGGCAACAGAATTTTGGGGGCTCGTCTGGGATTGACTGGTGGGCAGGTGGCCCTGTGGGGCTGCTAGGCTTGATTAGACTGAGTTTTTCTCCAAGCCAGCCTCTGGAGATGGGGGGGGTGGCCGGGGGGGGGTGGTTGGACAGAGGGTGGTTGGGAGATGCCTCTGGAGGCCAAATGGCCAGGCATTCCCCCACCACAGGGCCATCTCCCAATCATATCCAGACTTCCATTTTGGTAGTTGGTGTATAGGGGCAGGGATGGAAGATAGGAGAGAGGCTTCCCTAGCAGCTGCCAAAGCTACCTTTCCCTTGAGGACATGCCCCTCTCCTGCCCACAACAGTCCTGACTTCCTGCTGAGAAAATATTCTGAGGAAGGAGAAAAGTAGCATTTTGGATGTCATGACACCTCTGCCAGCACTTTGGTAAGTCCTCCGGCATACACTCTGAGGCCACTTGACCTTGTCTGTCTGGCGAACCTTATGTTCCCTTTGGAGGATTTTTTTCATCCTGTTTGTAAGGTGCCACTTGGACTAAGGCCACAGGCTTAGGGGGACTTGGAAGCCAATTTAAGCCTTGGGCTATTTGAGTTTTTTTTTTTTTTTTTTTTTTTTTTTTGCTTTGTGGCTTCTGTTTGGCTGGCAAGGATTTGGTTTCCTTTGGTTTTGCCAGTGAGTATATAGTAGTAATAATTTGACTCAACATGAGAAGTGCTCCTTGAATTTCATCTGACAGACCCCTAGAAAATTTTTGCAGACTGGTCAACCAATAATTATAAACTTATAAATAAGGAAAAAATAATTTAACATCATGTGGTCACAATATTCATTAGGCTCCAGAAAAAATCAGTTGAGATGAAACTCTTTTGAAATTCCAAAACTTGTTCTTTTTGCATGTGCAGTTAGAGAAAGCTAGCTTGATACAATACTTTTTTTCAGAACACTATCTCTCAGAGAATAAAAATATTCTCAGAAGAAAACTTGAAGTTAATTCTTATCATGTCCTTGAAGTACAAATACAGCCCAGTTTTCCTGGGACGTCAGCATTGGGATACTTAGTAAAACTTCAAGCCAAGGGGGAAAAAAGAAGATTTTAAATCAAATGTGTAAATTTGACTATTCTGTTATTTATAAACTAATAAATTTAACTGCAATGCCTGATAAATACAAAAAAATGAAATGAGATCTCTGTCTGGATATATGTATCTCTCAGTATGTTTCTTTGTCTTTGGAAAATATTGCTGGGGTTAATGTGTAAATGAGCTCTATTTAATTGGCTTAAAGAAAAGTAAGTGCTTACAAATAAAACAAATCTAAATTTACCTACTGGTGTCTTCTTGAAAGAGAGAAACTAAGGATGCTTGCATTTATTAAACATGTCTTGTGCCACTTTGAGAAAAGAATTTATGCTTTTGGAAAATGCATGTTTTGGAGGTTACAGAACATGTTCTTAAGTTTGCTAATCAGAGAATGCCAACATGACAAACAGTTCACAATTGCTTTCTTCTTGTTTCTCACTAGAGAGAGGGTTTTTTTTTTAAGTGTTAAAAATGACAACACATAATTAAAGCTACCAAAATGATAAGGGAAACATTTCAATATGTAAAGGAAGCAGGAAGTGAAGTGAAAGTCATTCAGTTGTGTCTGATTCTTTGAGACCCCATGGACTATACAGTCCATGGAATTCTCCAGGCTACTGGAGTGGGTAGCCTTTCCCTTCTCCAGGGGATCTTCCCTACCCAGGAATTGAACCTAGGTCTCCCGCATTTCAGGCGGATTCTTTACCAACTGAGCCATCAGGGAAGCCCATGGAAGCAGGAGATGGCTGCAAAAGAAGGTATGAGGAACAGAATTACATTTTAAGGGAAAAGGAAATAAATCTGACTTACAGGTGGCTGTTTCTGAATGGACAAATAAAATAAGAGATACAGAGAGTGATAAGTTTTGTGGAAAGTGGACCCCAAGAAAAGTATTTTGTACATAATACAAGTTTTCTTGAGATATTGAACCACCTTTGATAACAGACTGTAAGTTTCTTTACCTGAGTGATCTCTTCTATATTTACCTTTGAAATCTTTCATTGTTACTTTGGCTGAATGAGTAACTACAGTTTCACAGGGACCTATGATCCTGTCTCACTGAATGTTCTAAACTCTATATTTTTGATGAAACTTTCTAAGACCAAATTTCTAATAAAGTTCTTTTGACCTCTGGATAACTTTGGGATGCTTCAGTGGCATCCCAATGTGCTCAGTCACTCAGTTATGTCTGACCCTTTGCAGCCCCATGAACTGTAGCCCACCAAGTCCCTTTATCCATGGAATTTTCCCAGCAAGAATATTACAGTGGGTTGCTACTTACTACTCCAGGAGATCTTTGACCCAGGGATTGAACTTGTGTCTTTTGTGTCTCCTGCATTGGCAGAACTGGCAAGCGGGTTCTTTACCACTAGCACCACCTGGGAAGGCCCTAGGCCTCCCGAAGATAGATATTAAACTAATTAGGTTCATTTGGTATGTTAAAAGGCTTCCCTGATAGCTCAGTTAGTAAAGAATCCGCCTGCAATGCAGGAGACCCTGGTTCGATTCCTGGGTCGGGAAGAGCCCCTAGAGAAGAGATAGGAAGGTGCATGGGAAGTATGGTCAAATAAGTAATAAATCTTCTCAGGTTATCCTGGATGGTATACGTCGCCAACACAGATAATCTAGAAATTGTACAGAATTCATAAAGATCTTGTATGTCCTGGTAAAGTGTTTTTAGTCATAATTCTAGTTACTATCTCAAAGTGTTACATGTCACAGCAGTAACCAAGTTACTTCTGTCAATTGCATTGTAGTCAGATTTTATGCATGTCATCTTGAGCCTTTTTGTCATTATAGATAGCTATTGTTTCACTCTGATGCCTTAGAAAAATACTACCTCTTCAAGATTTATAGAAAGGACTTTCTAAGATTAAATTAAAATTAACTAGATAAACAAATTTTGTTATTAACAGTAAGCTGGTATCACATTGCAATTTTGTTTTCTCTGTTAAGAATACAAAATTTTCTTGGAATGTGACTTTTGATAACAGACTCTGTAAATTTCTTTGCCTTTAAATGATCTATATTTTTTAAAAATATTTTGTTACTTTGATAAAGTAATTGAGTACCATTTCACAATGATCTATGAATATTATGACACATATAAATAAAGTTCATTCTGCTTCTACAAAAAGTTAACCCTTGATGGTCAGACTTCTGCTATCCTGATGTCCTTAAAACATGACAACAGTCTACTCCTAAATCAGTGAATTTTAAATGAATAGACAATAGTTATAACTTTAAAAAAATCAAGGCTTTGAGAAATCCAAGATGGTGGCTTAGCTTTTCCTGGCTCCCTAATAAACCTCCGTTTCTATTTGATGAATTAAAGCCTTCCCTGGCTACAGGGCTGATGCCTTCACAGTGAAAAGGAAAAGGTTAGAAAATATGTTTCCCGCCTGGAATATAGGTTCTACAATCCAGTGATCAAGACAACCACTTCACTGGACAAATCATACAAACATTAACAAAAACTTTACAAACCTCTTGAAATTATCACTGTCAAAAGCAGAGACATTACTTTGCCAACAAAGGTCCATCTAGTCAAGGCTATGGTTTTTCCTGTGGTCATGTATGGATGTGAGAGTTGGACTGTGAAGAAGGCTGAGCACCGAAGAATTGATGCTTTTGAACTGTGGTGTTGGAGAAGACTCTTAAGAGTCCCTTGGACTGCAAGGAGATCCAACCAGTCCATTCTGAAGGAGATCAGCCCTGGGATTTCTTTGGAAGGAATGTTGCTAAAGCTGAAACTCCAGTACTTTGGCCACCTCATGCAAAGAGTTGACTCATTGGAAAAGCCTCTGATGTGGGGAGGGGTTGGGGGCAAGAGGAGAAGGGGACGACAGAGGATGAGATGGCTGGATGGCATCACTGACTTGATGGACGTGAGTCTGGGTGGACTCCGGGAGTTGGTGATGGACAGGGAGGCCTGGCGTGCTGCGATTCATGGGGTCGCAAGGAGCTGGACACAACTGAGCGACTGATCTGATCTGATCTGATCATCCTTAATCATGAGACAAGGTTGACAAAACTAATAGAAAAAAAACTGGACTCAAATGGAACAAAGATTAACTATATGGGATTAGATGGACAGTTAAATATTATTATAATTTTTATGACTTGTCTGACATACTACTGGCTTCTAATCTTTGTTTTTCAGATGTTGAAAAGCCCTTTTCTACAAGCTACTTAAGATTTACAACAATTTGGTAATGTACACCTCTGAGTAAAACTAAAATATTTTCCTTTTCTGTCTATCTGGTTCCTCCAGAAATTGGAGACTCGAGTTCTGAGCAAACTTATGAACCTAATGAAATGGATTGTCTCTTGACATGTGCAAGAATCTAGATATTCTGGATGTCTAAAAAGGAGATATCACAGGCAAAATCTGAAGGCAAGCCATGGGCATGGCTTTCTCGGCCTTGAGAGCCTTTTAGAAGTTTACTCTGAAGATCCTAATGAAAGGCTCCAGTGCAGCAGCCAACTTAGAAGATCCCATATGAGCAATTACATGAATAATCAGCCATGTTTGTTGAACCAGACTTATTTTGAACAAATAAGCATTAATTTGGCTGGATTTAACAGAAAGGAGAAGGAAATGGCAACCCACTTCAGTATTCTTGCCTGGAAGATCCCATGGACAGAGAAGCCTGGCAGGCTACAGTCCACAGGGTCACAAAGAGTTGGACACAATTGAGTGGCTTCACTTCAGTAGAAAGGAGAATGATCTAGAGAGGAAAATTATGTCTCAGTAGTATACCTTCATGGATATTAAAGGTTTCTATTTACTGAGGCTTAGCATTTATTATCCATGTCCAAGATGGTTCCTTGGTGCTCTGTTACATTATTATAAAGCTTAATTGAATTAGCAGAATAATATTCTAAGCTTTTCTAAATGTGATCATAATAATCTATATTTGAATAAAGATCAGATGCCCTGGGAACTACAACTAAGAGATTATACACACTGATAAAGACAACATTTAAAGGATGCTCTCCAAACTAGATAAAAGAACCCATATCAAGTACTCTTAACTAGCACATGTGCAACAAAGCTGAAGGGAACTGACTCTTGAATTCACATTTCCCATTCAAGAAGGGCCTCTGCACTGGACTGTCTAGACGACAATGGAATACAGGCGTGAAATACTGAGAGAGTCAATTCCTAGGTGGGTTGATAAGAAGTCCAGGGGTCCCCAAGGAAAGAGGGATTTGGGATTCTCAAGGAGAAGACAGGGGTCTGGAATTCTCAAGGAGGACGAAAGGACAAATGTCTTGTTTTTGCTTTTTCTCTCTACATTCCTTAGTCTTAGCCACATGAAACAGTTTATTTTCTTTACACTTGGAACTGATGTCTACACAACAACTCAGTTTAAACTCTGTACTAGGGATTATATAGAAACAATGTATCCTGCCTGAGCACAGTTTCTCCTTCCTGAAAACCTTCTGACTAATCCTGGTATCACAGAATGTATATTATGGGAGTAGGTCTGGTTCAGTTCAGTTCAGTCCGATCGATCATTCGATCAGTCCTGTGTGACTCTTTGCAATCCCATGGACTGCAGCACACCAGGCCTCCCTGTCCATCACCAACTCCTGGAGATTACACAAACTCATGTCCATTGAGTCCATGATGCCATCCAACCATTTCATCCTCTGTTGTCCCCTTCTGCTCCCGCCTTCAATCTTTGCCAGCATCAGGGTCTTCTCAAATGAGTCAATTCCTTGCATCAGGTGGCCAAAGTATTGGAGTTTCAGCTTCAGCATCAGTCCTTCCAATGAATATTCAGGACTGATTTCCTTTAGGATGGACTGGTTGGATCTCCTTGCAGTCCAAGGGACTCTCAAGAGTCTTCTCCAACACCACAGTTCAAAAGCATCGATTCTTTGGCACTAAGCTTTCTTTATACTCCAACTCTCACATCCATACATGACTACTGGAAAAATCATAGCTTTGACTAGATGGACCTTCGTTGGTAAAGTAATATTTCTGCTTTTTAATAAGCTGTCTAGGTTGGTCATAGTTTTTCTTCCAAGGGGCAAATGTCTTTTAATTTCATGGCTGTAGTCACCATCGGCAGTGATTTTGGAGCCCAAGAAAATAAAGTCTGTTACTTTCCACTGTTTCCCCATATATTTGCCATAAAGTAATGGGACAGGATGCCATGATCTTAGTCTTCTGAATGTTAAGTCAACTTTTTAACTCTCCTCTTTCACTTTCATCAAGAGGCTCTTTAGTTCTTCTTTGCTTTCTGCCATAAGGGTGGTGTCATCTCTGAATCTGAGGTTACTGATGTTTCTCCTGGCAATCTTGATTCAAGCTTGTGTTTCATCCAGCCCAGTATTTCCCATGATGTACTAAGCAGGGTGACAATATACAGCCTTGAAATACTCCTTTCCCGATTTGAAACCAGTCTGTTGTTCCATGTCCAGTTCTAACTGTTGCTTCCTGACCTGCATACAGCTTTTTCAGGAGGCAGGTCAGGTGGTCTGGTATTCCCATCTCTTTAAGAATTTTCCAGTTTGTTGTGATCCACACAAAGGCTTTGGCAATAGAGGAGAAGCAGTTTTTCTGGAACTCTCTTGCTTTTTCGGTCATCCAGTGGATGTTGGCAATTTGATCTCTGGTTCCTCTGCCTTTTCTAAATCCAGCTTGAACGTCTGGAAGGTCACGGTTCACATAATGTTGAAGCCTGGCTTGGAGAATTTTGAGCATTACTTTACTAGCATGTAAGATGAGTTCAATTGTGCACTAGTTTGAACATTATTGGCATTGCCTTTCTTTGGGACTGGAATGAAAACGGACCTTTTCCAGTCCTGTGGCCACTGCTGAGTTTTGCAAATTTGCTGGCATATAGAGTGGAGTGCTTTAATAAAATCATCTTTTAGGATTTGAAATAGCTCAACTGAATTCCATTACCTCCACTAGCTTTGTTTGGAGTGATGCTTTCTAAGGCCCACTTGACTTCACATTCCAGGATGTCTGGCTCTAGCTGAGTGATCACACCATCATGATTATCTGGGTTGTGAAGCTCTTTTTTTGTATAATTCTTCTGTTTATTCTTGCCACCTCTTCTCAGTATTTTCTACTTCTGTTAGGTCCATACCATTTCTGTCCTTTATTGTGCCCATCTTTGCATGAAATGTTCCCTTGGTATCTCTAATCGTCTTGAAGAGATCTCTAGTCTTTTCCATTCTGTTTTTTCCTTTTTTTTTTTTTTTTTTGCATTGATCACTGAAGAAGGCTTTCTTATCTCTGCTTGCTATTGCTAGATATTGCTAATATCTCTTGCTATTCTTTGGAACTCTTCATTCAAATGGGTATGTTTTTTCTTTTCTCCTTTGCCTTTCGCTTCTCTTCTTTTCTCAGTTATTTGTAAGGCCACCTCAGACAACCATTATGCTGTTTTGCATTTCTTTTCCATGGGGATGGTCTTGGTCCCTGCCTCCTATACAATGTCACGAACCTCCATCCATAGTTCTTCAGGCACTCTATCAGATCTATTTGTCAAATCTATTTGACAAATAGATTCCCCTGAATCTATTTGTTGTTTCCACTGTATAATTGTAAGGGATTTGATATAGGTCATACCTGAATGGTCTAGTGGTTTCCACTACTTTCTTCAGTTTAAGTCTGAATTTGGCAATAAAGAGTTCATGATCTGAGCCACAGTCAGCTCCCGGTCTTGTTTTCGCTGACTGTATAGAGCTTCTCTGTCTTTGGCTACAAAGAATATAATCAATCTGATTTCAGTATTGACCATCTGGTGATGTCCATGTGTAGAGTCTTCTCTTGTGTTGTTGGAAGAGGGTGTTTGCTATGACCAGTACGCTCTCTTGGCAAAACTCTGTTAGCCTTTGCCTTGCTTCGTTTTGTACTCCAAGGCCAAATTTGCCTGTTACTCCAGGTATTTCTTGACTTCCTACTTTTGCATTCCAGTCCCCTATCATGAAGAGGACATCTCTTTTGGGTGTTAGTTCTAGAAGGCCTTGTAGGTCTACATAGAACCATTCAACTTCAGCTTCTTCAGCATTACTGGTTGAGGCATAGACTTGGATTACTATGATATTGAATGGTTTGCCTTGGAAACGAACAGAGATCATTCTGTCGTTTTGAGATTGCATCCAAGTACTGCATTTTGGTCTCTTTTATTGTGTGGCTTCTCCATTTCTTCTAAGGGATTCTTGCCTACAGTAGTTGGTATAATGGTCATCTGAGTTAAATTTACCCATTCAAGTCCATTTTAGTTCACTGATTCCTAAAATGTCAACTTTCACTCTTGCCATTTCCTGTTTGACCTCTTCCAATTTGCCTTGATTCACGGACGTAACATTCCAAGTTCCTATGCAATATTGCTCTTTACAGCATCGGACTTTACTTTCATCACCAGTCACATCCACAACTGGGTGTTGTTTTTGCTTTGGCTCCGTCTCTTCATTCTTACTGGAGTTATTTCTCCACTCTTCTCCTGTAGCATATTGGGCACCTACTGACCTGCGGAGTTCAGCTTTAAGTGTCCTATCTTTTTGCCTTTTCATGCTGTTCACGGGGTTCTCAAGGCAGTACTGAAGTGGCTTGCCATTCCCTTCTCCAGTGGGCCACATTTTGTCAGAAACGTGTGTTTGGTAGGATCTTTCTACTGTTAAGTTCTAATCCTGTTATCCCAAAATGTAAATTGTGGGAGTGGGTCTGGTAAAATTTTCACCAACTTGAGACTTTCTTTTGATTTATTGTAATAAAGAATTAAAAAGAATATAATTTCCTTGCTAAAGACTAGCAAGCAGGGCACTCTCTGTCCCCCTTCTGATGTCTATGTGAGATTTCTCTGTCCCTTTTTCATACTTTAATAAAACTCTCCTATACAAAAGCTCTTGAGTGATCATGCCTGGTCCCCTGATCCCAAATTCTTCTTCTTTGGAGATCACGAATCCAATACCATTCACCATAAGCTATCAATATCTGGATCAGGCCTGTAAGAAACTGAAAACTCATTCGCTCAGTGGGGTTTGACTCTTTGTGAACCCATGGACTGTAGCCTGCTAGGCTCCTCTGTCCATGGAATTCTTCTTGCAGGAATACTGGAGTGGAGTAGCCACTCCCTTCTCCAGGGGACTTTCCTGTCCCAGGGACTTATCCTAGGTCTCTCCCATTTCAGGAGGATTCTTTACCACCTGAGCCACCAGGGAGGCAGGCCTGTAAGAACCATACAACTATTCAAGTGCACTGCTTACCAAATTTTGTCTTTCTATAAAAATGGAAAGTTGTTGTTTTTCTTATAACCACACTTTTGACCCCAATGATCAGGATGAAAAAAAAAAAATTCTCTAGTGAAGTTCTCACAGAATATAACTATTCATGACATGTATCACTGCTTGTTTTAAGTGTATTGCTTAAAGCACATGTACAATGCTTGTGTGACCAGGTCTATGAAGAGCTACAACACCTTCTAGAACTAACACCAAAACCTATGTCCTTTTCATCGTAGGGTATTGGAATGCAAAAGTAGGAAGTCAAGAGATTTCTGGAGTAACAGGCAAGTTTGGCCTTGGAGTACAAAATGAAGCAGGGTAAAGGTTAACAGAGTTTTGTCAAGAGAACACACTGGTCACAGCAAACACCCTTTTCCAAAAACATAAAAGATGATTTTACACATGGACATCACCAGATAGTCAATACTAAAATCAGATTGATTATGTTCTTTGCAGTCAAAGATGGAGAAGCTCTATACAGTCAATAAAAATAAGACCTGGAGCTGACTGTGGCACAGATCATGAACTCCTTACTGCAAAATTCAGGCTTCAATTGAATAAAGTAAGGAAAATCACCAGGCCATGCAGCTATGACCTAAATCAAATACCTTATAATTATACAGTTGTATTGTGTTAGTTGCTCAGTCATGTCCGACTCTTTATGACCCCATGGACTGTAGTCCACCAGGCTCTCCTGTCCATGGAATTCTCCAGGCAAGAATATTGGAGTGGATTGCCATTCCCTTCTCCAGGGGCTCTTCCTGACCCAGGGATCGAACCCAGGGCTCCTGCATTGTAGGCAAATTCTTTACCATCTAAGCCACCATACAGTAGAAGTGATGAATAGACTAAAAGGATCAGATCTGGTAGACAGAGTGCCTGAAGAAGGATGGACAGAGGTTCATGACATTGTACAGGAGGCAGTGACCAAAACCATCTCACAGAAAAAGAAATGCAAGAAGGCAAAGTGGTTGTCTCGGGAGCTTTTTACAAATAGCTGAGGAAAGAAGAAAAGTGAAAGGCAAGGGAGAAAGGGAAAGATAAACCCAACTGAATGAAGAGTTCTAGAGAATAGCAAGGAGAGATAAGAAGGCCTTCTTAAATGCACAATGCAAGAAAATAGAGGAAAACAATAGCATGGGTAGGACTAGAGATCTCTTCAAGAAAACTGGAGCTGTCTAAGTAACATTTCATGCAAGGATGGACATGATAAAGGACAGAAATAGCAAGGACTTAACGGAAGTAGAAGATACTAAGAGGTTGCAAGAATATACAGAAAAACTGTACCAAAAAAGTCTTAACAACCCAGATAACCACAATGGTGTGGTGACTCATCAAGAGCCAGACATCCTGGAGTGTGAAGTCAAGTGGGCCTTAGGAAGCATTACTGTGAACAAACCTAGTGAAAGCGATGGAATTCCAGCTGAGCTAATACAAATCCTTAGAGATGATCAATATGTCAGCAAATTTATAAAGTTCAACAGTGGCCATGGGACTGGAAAAAGTCAGTTTTCGTTGTAATCCCAAAGAAGGGTAATATCAAAGAATGTTCAAACAATTGTACAATTGTGCCTATTTCACATGCTAGCAAGGTAATGCTCAAAATCCTTCATGCTAGGCTTCAGCAGTATGTGAAATAAGAACTTTCAGATGTACAAGCTGGGTTTTGAAGAGACAGAGGAAACAGAGATCAAATTGCCAACATACCTTGGACCTTAGAGAAAGCAAGAGAATTTCAGAAAAAAACATCTACTCTACTTCCTTGACTACAATCAAGCCTCTGACTCTGTGGATAACAACAAACTCTAGAAAATTATTAAAAGAGATGCGAATACCAGACCACCTTCCCTGTCTCCTGAGAAACTTGCATGCTGGTCAAGAAACAATAGTTAGAACTGGACATGGATCAATGAACTGGTTCAAAATCGAGAAAGGAGTATGACAAGGCTGTATATTGTCACCCTGTTTATTTAACTTTTATGCAGAGTACATCATGGGAAATGCCAGGACGGATGAATCACAAGCTGGCATCAAGACTGCTGGGAGAAATGTCAACAAACTCCGATAGGCCAATGATAGTACTCCAATGGCAGAAAGTGAAGAGGAACTAAAGAGCCTCTTGATAAAGAGAGAAAGAGGAAAGGGAAAAAGCTAGCTTGAAACTCAACATTTAACAACTAAGATCACGGCATCTGGTCCCATCACTTCATGGCATATAGAAGGGGCAGAAGTGGAAGCAGTGACAGATTTTATTTTCTTGGGCTCCAAAATTTCTACAGACAGTGACTGCAGCCCTGAAATTAAAATATGCTTGCTCCTTGGAAGGAAAGCTAGGACAAACCTAGACAGCATATAAAAAAGCAGAGACATCACTTTGCCAACCAAGGTCTGAACAGTCAAATCTATGGTTTTTCTAGTAGTCATGTATGAATGTGAGAGCTGGACCATAAAAAAGGCAGAGCACTGAAGAATTGATGGCTTTCAAATTGAGGTGCTGGAGAAGACTCTTGAGAGTCTCTTGGACAGCAAGGAGGTCAAACCAGGCAATTCTAAAGGAATTCAACCCTGTATATTCATTGGAAGGACTAATGCTGAAGCTCCAGTACTTTGGCCACCAGATGCAAAGTGCCGACTCATTGGAAAAGACCCTTATGCTAGGAAAGGCTGAAGTCAAAGGAGAAGGAAGCAGCAGAGGACAAAATGGCTGGATAGCATCGCTGACTCAACAGACATGAATTTGAACAAACTCTGGGAGATAGTGGAGTAGAGAGGAACCTGGTGTGCTACAGTCCATGGGGTCACAAAGAGTAGGACACAACTCAGTGATGAAACAACGTGACAATTCCAATGAAAATTTTAAAGGTATTTAAAGGGAAGAGGGATTAGGCAAGATCGATCATAAAACTTATCTGGGCTAAAAAAACTTATGAAAATTGTCAAAACATTGTTAAAAAAATTTTAGTTATAATTATCAGGTATTATAATCTCTAGTAATTAGGACATTAAAATGGCAGAATTAAGACATAAATTAATTTCATTTCTCTCCCACTTTTTTTCTGAAATGAATATTTAAAAAATAAGTCCATAAAGACAGCAACAGAGGAGACTTTCTTTTGTCATCATCGTGTTGGGAATATAGAATGACTACTCCATGCCAGGTACTCTGTTATGCATCTTACACACGTAACTTCATTTGATCCATATAAACTAATGGTGTATTATCTGGTATCATCTCCATGAGCCATTTGAAAAACCTTTGTGAGAAATGAAATAGAGCAGTAACTGATTTCACAGGATAGAGGAAGCAAACCAGCTTGCCCCAGAAAACCCAGGAGGGACTCAGAACTGACACCAGGTTGTAACAGATGATGCAGATAAGGTTCCATGTAACAAAGAGACGTTGAAAGACTGCATAAAGGGGCCCTAAATCCCTCCTCCTACACATCTCCACATCTCAGCAGTAAGTGAAAAGGAGACATCCAGGGCCCAGGACACCATGAGGAAGAGCTAAAGAGAATTCACTGTAAGTCTTGTTGGGGAACACTGTCACTTCCAGCCCCTTTCCCCTGTCATGTGTGCAAAGTATTATCACTGGGAGAACCACAGGATCCTCTGGAGAACAAGTCAGTACCAATCAAAGGAGTCAGACTCAGACTGAGGATAATCAGGATAATCCCCCACAGAGATAGCTTTCTACCAAGGGACTCAACATTTAGATACGTAAAAACATCCAAGGATCAAATACTAAGACCCTTGAGAGGAAAGGTAAACCTAAGATAGCAGAAAAAAAAGAGGAGGGTGGGGATCTTGGCTGAAAATGGGGCTTCCCTGGTAGCTCAGATGGTAAAGAATCTGCCTGCAATGCGGGAGACCCAGGTTTGATTCCTGGGTCAGGAAGATGCCCTGGAGAGGGGAATGGCTACCCACTGCAGTATTCTTGCCTGTAGAATTCCATAGACACAGGAGCCTGGTGAGCGACAGCCCATGGGGTCTCAAAGAGTTGGACATGACTGAGTGACTTAACACACTGACTGAAACAGATACTACTTAGAAAATAATATTAAAAAATTTTTATTCTAGAGGGCATCCAGAAATAAACACTGTATTTTATTGAAAACAAAACAAGAGAACAAGAAACAGGTCTCCAAAATTAGAATTTTGACAGTTGAAATTAAATATTCAATAGATGTCTGGAAGTTATATAGCCAAGGAAATGTTCCAGAAATGGAAAAAGAAAGGTTGGTTCAGTTCAGTTCAGTCGCTCAGTGGTGTCTGACTCTTTGCGACCCCATGAAACGCAGCATGCCAGGCCTCCCTGTCCATCACCAACTCCCGGAGTCCACCCAGACTCACGTCCATTGAATCAGTGATGCCATCTAGCCATCTCATCCTCTGTCATCCCCTTCTCCTCCTGCCCCCAATCCCTCCCAGCATCAGAGTCTTTTCCAATGAGTCAACTCTTCACATGAGGTGGCCAAAGTACTGGAGTTTCAGCTTTAGCATCATTCCTTCCAAAGAAATCCCAGGGCTGATCTCCTTCACAATGGACTGGTTGGATCTCCTTGTAGTCCAAGGGACTCTCAAGAGTCTTCTCCAACACCACAGTTCAAAAGCATCAATTCTTCAGCACTCAGCCTTCTTCACAGTCCAACTCTCACATCCATACATGACCACAGGAAAAACCATAGCCTTGACTAGATGAACCTTTGTTGGCAAAGTAATGTCTCTGCTTTTGAATATGCTATCTAGGTTGGTCATAACTTTCCTTCCAAGGAGTAAGCGTAGACACACACAAAAAACTGCAGAGACAGATAAAATGAAGGAAGGGTGGGAGAACATTACATCCCTGAATTCTAGGAAAATTACTTTTTATACAAATCCTACGAACATTACATAGGATTTGTATAAAAAGTAATAAATTTTCCCAGAATTCAGGGATATAAGTATCCAGATTGAAAGAGTCCATCATGTACCCAGCACAATAAATTTAAAAAGATAAACAACAGGCACATTTTCATCCAGTTCTGGACTATCAGAGACAAAGAAGATTACAAGAGCCCTAAGGAGTATGAGGAGATAGGCTGTACAGAAAAGAAGGTGAACCGGAGTTGCGCTGCACATCTGAATAGCAATTGCTATTGATATCTTAACAATATCGAGTATTGCTATCCATGAACCTGGAATATCTCTCCATTTACTTAGATCTTGATTCCCTTCTTCAGAATTTTAAGTTTTCCTCATATAGACTTTACACATATTTTGTTAGATTTATACCTAAATATTTCTGTAGACAACATATAGTTAGATCTTACATTTTAATCTACTCGATAATCTCTTTTAATTACCATATTTTGACCATTCACATTTAAAAAGTGACTACCAGGGCAATTCTCTGGTGGTACAGTGGTTAGGACTCTACATTTCCACTGCAGGGAACCAAGATTTGATACCTAGTTGAAGAACTAGGATCCCAAAAGCTATGTGACAGGGTCAAACAAATAAAAACTTTAATAAATAAATAAAATGACTATTGGTATAGATGGATTAACATATACTACATCTGTTACCTTGTTCTTTTTTCCTTCTTTTGTTTTTGTTTTCCACTCTTTACCTGCCTTCTCTGGTTTTACTTGAGCATTTTATATGATCCTATTTTATCTTATCTCTTGGCATATCAATTATATATTTTTTAAAAATTTTAGTGGTTTTTCCAGTGGTTGCAACATATATTCACAACAAATTTAAGTCCACATTTAAGTAACACAATATTGCTTTCTGCTTACTCTTATTTTTCACTTGCTGTATTTTCTTTCAGATGTCCCAAGATTCTCCTTTAATGGTTTACAGAACTTCCTTTAAACATTCATTTTAGCATTGGCCTGTAGATGACAAATGTCCTTAGTTTTCCTTCATTTGAAAATGTTTTGGTTCCTCCTTCATTCCTGAAGGATAGTTTCACCATATAGTATAGTCTATGTTGACAGTTCTTTCAGTATTTGAAAACTGTGCCACTTCCTTCTGGTCTCTTCTGTTATTCAAATTATCTTCCTCTGTGTGTAAGGTTGGAGAAGGAAATGGCAATCCACTCCAGTGTTCTTGCCTTGAGAATCCCAGGGACGGGGGAGCCCGGTGGGCTGCTGTCTATGGGTCGCACAGGGTCGGACACGACTGAAGCGACTTAACAGTAGCATATGTAAGGTGCCTTTCCTCAAAGCTTTCAAGATTTATCTTTAGTTTTCCAAAGTCAGACTCTATACAGTTGGTATGGATCTCTTTGGACTTATCTTCTTTAAATTCACTTGGCATCTTGAATTGAGGTTTGTCTTTGCTCACTGGGGGAAGTTTTCAGAAAATGTATCTTCAAATACTTTTCCAGCCTTGCCCTCCTCCTTTCCTTCTGGTTCCCTGGTGACATGGATACCAAACTCTGTTACAGCCCAAGAGGTCCCTGTAGCTGGACTGTTTTTTCCCCAGGTCTGTTTCCTCTCTATTGTTCAGTTTGTGTAGCTTGTATTGTTTTACTTTTAGATTTACGGATTCCTTCCTCTGTTCCATCCATTCTTCTCCTGAATCAATCCAGGGTTTTTATTTTGGTTATTATACTTTTCATTACTAAAATTTTCATTTGGTTCTTCTTTCAGTTCAGTTCAGTTGCTCAGTTGTGTCCGACTCTTTGCGACCCCATGAATCACAGCACACCAGGCCTCCCTGTCCATCACCAACTCCCGGAATTCACGCAAACTCATGTGCATCGAGTTGGTGACGCCATCCAGCCACCTCATCCTCCGTCATCCCCTTCTCCTGCCCCCAATCCCTCCCAGCATCAGGGTCTTTTCCAATGAGTCGACTCTTCGCATGAGGTGGGTTCTTCTTTACATCTTCCATTTCTGAGACTTACTCTTTTTGTGCAGATACTTTCTATGTTTTTGTTTCAAATTCAAAAGCATGTTCTTAACTGCCCATTGAAGCATTTAATGACAACTGCTTATAATCTGTATAATTCTAGCATCTATGGCAACTCAGTTGGTATCTACTGTCTTTTTTGCACTGGAGATAGTCTGGGTTCTAGGAATGACATGCCACTTTATAACTGAAACAGATATAACTGGTTATTATGTTATAAGACCTTAGATCTTAAACTTTCCAGAGATACTAATTTAGAAGCAGAAAGGGGGATGTTGTTTGTTGCCTAGTTACTCCCAGGTAGAAGTAGTCCAGGCTTCCTAGTTATCTTCTGTTAATACCTGAAATTGAGGAAGAGGCTTCATGCTGAGCAAAGGTAAAAGTCATGACTCTCCATTAGGCCTTCTCTGATATCAGCGCAGTGGGGTGGGGTTCAGGTCAGTGGTACTTCCTTATAAACTGGCAGAGATGAAGTCCAGGCTCCCCACGTGGCCTTTGGTGACTTGGATGAAGCTACCATGTTTTCTGTGGTAGTGGGCAAAAGCAGAGAGGCTACTGTATAAAAAAAATAGTTTCTGTCTTGCTAGCTTGCCCTTCCCTGATCCTTTGACTAGAGACAGCAGGCTTTCTGCAGGGTTTTTCTATCTGCATCCACTGGCATTTCCAGGTTACTGGCTTCTTCAGTTCCAAGCTTGGGATTTATGAGGCAAAAACTCCGTGGTTCTAAGATGGTTTTGTTTGTTTTCCACATTATCAGTTGCTATTAAAAATGGTAAGTATAAAAATCTTGTTGAAAATTCTAAACCATGAACATCTCTACAATATTAAACAAACAGGAAATATTTCCAACTAATTTTTAAGACAACCTCAATTTCTCTTCAAAGTAAACATGAAAGGTCAATTAAGGCATAAAAACTATATATCTGAAATTTAAAACTGAAGAGAATCTTTTTTCCCTTAAAAGTTCACTGGGAAATAGGAACATTTAGAGGTGTAAACAACTCATAAAAATGAACTGACATATAGGAAACACCCAAAACTAAGCAAACATTTACTGAGATTCTATTATTATGTGATAGACATTACTAATAACCAATGTTCAACTCCTTCCCAGAAACTCACTACCTAGTTGGGGGGCGGGGGCGGATACAAAAAATGGAACACTTATAAGGGAAGCAGAAAGATTGAAGACATTAGGAAACTAGTAAAGGATTTTCAGCAGGGGAGAAAAATGGTAAACGACATTCCTCCCTCCCTTGCCTACCTTTATTACTGAAGCTAGGAAATGTCAAAGCTCACATTCTAAGCCTCAACTCCGATGAAGGATGGCCACATTCATACACTTCTGGCCAGTGAAATGCAAACCCACTTGAAAAGGCTTCTGGCAAAGCTCTTAATTTTCTGATATCCAGAGTTTGTTCTTGCCTTAAATCCAGCATGTACAAAACTGTGCCAGCCATCCTGTAACCCTAAAAGAAAGGCCAAAAACATCGCAGGTAACACAGTAATGACACCATCGAGCTACTCAAGCAAAGCCTGCAGCCCTCTCCAGATTTGTTATTCAAAATAAGTCCATTCAAGTGATTTAAGTTAGGTTTTCTGTTATCTGAATATATTCTTGACCAATAAAAGTTTTAAGAATAAATGTATATTTCAGAATGGCCATTCCTGAGTTATTATGGAGGACGGATTGGAAGGGGCAAGAATGACACAAGGAGACTTAAAGAAAATATTTTTATTTTTTAAATCCACAAGGAAAAATTCCTGTTCTTCTTTTTTAAAAGAATTGATTTGCCTTCAGAGTAAAAGCACACCAGTTTACAAACTACATTTGTCCAAATTAAGTAAATTCAATAAATCTTATGTCAATTCAGTATCATTAATACTGAATTCAGTGTTACTGGGTAAATTGAACAGCAACTCTAAATTGATCAAAAAATGACATTAAAAACTTTTTTCTTGTAGTTTTTATAGTAAATTTATAGAACTGTCAAAGTTAAAATCTGACCCATACTGATTCATATTAGAAATATGTGTGAAGTTACATGATTTTTAAAGTTTCTATTTCAAAATAAATTCTAGTACTTGTCTAGGTAGCACAAATGGGCTTTTCCCCATATTTGGAGTTTCAAATTTAGATCATTCATATGCTATGTAATACTGGGCACAAAACTGCCATTTTCTCTAATTACTAATTAAGTATTTGGCTAGCATTTCTGTTGTTGCAGGAAAATCTTGAACTGGTGTTAATGGTATAGTAAGTTTCTTTCACAATTCAACCAACTGGCAGAGATCACTAAATTTACTGTCTTTTAATTTGTTCAGCAATCCTCCAATAAGCTGACATTGATTCATAGCACTGCAACTGTACTCATGACATCTCTCAGAGAAACCATTTCAGAAAACTGAGCCCAAATACTTTCAAACTGTATCAAACAGTGCAACAAAGAAATAAGGGAAACACAACACTCATTTAAAAATCCCAGTGAAATCTGACATTGACCTAACCTAGCTGGAACACCAGTTATTGTGGCAAAAAGTTTTTTTTTTCCTCATCTAGCTGAAACTTTTGATAATTAATTAAAATATAGCTATACACATTTGACTTTTCAGGCCATGAACTGAAGTTATTTCATAAGCTTTTAAGCCTGATGAGACAAAAGGTACTCCAAGTGTTCGTTGGACAGCAACTCTTCTGTTACATAACTCATCTAAAGCTAAAGAAAAGTACTTGTAATTTTTCAGCTTTTGAATCAATTAATCCTTAATACTGTTATAAATTTCTGTATTCCATAAGCAACGTTTGGTGACAACTAAAGACTGTACTTTTTTTCAGAAGATATTTTTAGGTTTTAACTCATAAATTTCTAACAATTTCTATAACTGAAATAATATTACTATCTATCTATGTAAAGCTAGTTCTTTTTCATGCAAGAATTCAAGCTGTTACACATCTGGCCAAATTTAACATACTCAATCCTTTAAAAAATTTTTGTTAGAAATTTCACTGAGATTTCAGGTGCCTAAATTTCAATTCTTTTTTGACCTTTGAAAGGTAACTTCATTCATTCATTCATTATGCATTTTCTGGGACTGTCTCAATACTGTCGACTTTACTGTCTTATTTTTTGTTAAATTACAGCTTGTTTTTCTCTGCCGTAACAAACTGCAATCATCATTCACTGTGACGATGCCACATACCTTCCTCCAGTCTTTCTGTTTACTGTCCTAGCTGCAGTCCTAGCTTCTGCAGCTCTACTGGTTCTTTTTCAGTAGGCCTTCATTTTAAACTAAAAATTGTTCATATTTATATCTAAAACAGAAAAATAATTAAGCACCTTATTTTAATCACCAATTCTGATTTACAAAAGTAATCACTATAATTCCTTTCGTCAACCAAAAATATTCAGATAAACACACTATGTTACATTGATTCAAAGGAAAAAATAATTTACACTGAATACATCCACTGATACTAACCAGTGATTGTTTGTACGTAATACCAGACTTAGCACACTCTAATAATCACCCCTTAAGCAAGATAACAAACTTAAAATGTATTTTTTAAAAAACAAGTGAGTTCAATAAAATATTTTACACTATTTTCCTTTTTATATTTAATTAAAATTAAATATTTGCTTCCTTAGTCCTAAGGCATATGTTGCTAGTGGTTACCATATTTGATAACATATAGGGAAATGAAAAAGACAAAAGCCACAAGGATTGTAGTTTTTATTCTATTTCTCTTTTATTTGCTATAACTTTCAGGGCTTAGAAGAAATTTATATCCTTACTAAACATAAAACAAAGCAAAAGTGGAATCATTGGATGTTCTTATAGAGTCCATGAAATACATATTCGGCCTACTCTAGCAGACATGGGCCAATCTCTAAAAACCCACTACTCCAAAAATAATCAACTTTATCTCCTTGGAGAATGCCTTTAAACAGTAATATACGGACAAAAGTTTAACAACTGACTTTCAAAATAAAAATTTATGTATATATAAAGTGTGCAGAACACATAACTTACAAATAATAAATCATACACAATCCTCTTTCTGGCCAGCTTGCAGGATCTTAGTTTCCCTACCAGGGACTGAACCAAGGCCACAACAGTGAAAGCACCGAGTCCTAACCACTGGACCACAAGGGAATTCCAACACAATACACTTTAAGTTTCAGAGAGCCAGCTGATTCTCATAGGCTCTTGTTGACTTTTGCTGAACTCCCTATCTATAGCTAACCTGTGGTTGCAGTTTGACCAGGATTTTACAAAGGCAGTTGCATCCCGACCAGCTAATTCTTTTTCCAACAAATTTATTGTCATTAAATCAGATATATGATCTATAGTTAAACTGTTTCTCACCCTTATACAAATTATGTTCATTAAATTGAAACCTTTCAGCTTCTGCACTACTTCACTACTGACTACAATGGTGCTATTAGCTTTTTGTATGGTTTTAGGAACTGAAACATTGACTTTATATTATTATTTACAAATTCCCCAAAATCAGTCAAATCAATTTCAAATTTTAAAATTTCACACAAATAATTTTTTTTCACCAGTTATCCATGGTGAAGTTATTTCTTCATAAGGCCATGTAGAAGGTTCTGGCAAATCAAATTAAAAATACTTTCATCATACTTCCTGTTTGATAAAAGACATAAGTTCATGTGTTGAATTATATTTTCTAGTAACATGTTCCTAGGAAGGGCATTCAATTGATTATTTCTATTAAATGGAATATCTTTAAACTTATCTGATTTAATCAAACCTTCAGTTTGAGATTCATGCTTTCCAGTACCAATTTTTAAAATTTCCAAGGTTTTTATTGTGCATTTGATCAATTTTTGTGCTTTCTGAATGTTAGTTGAGCTTGACTGTAGTGCAGTTGAAAGTAGTCAAAATTCTTCAAGAATGTCAATCATTAAAGGTTTTACAAGATATTGGAATGTTAGGTAACCTCTTTGCCAAACCAGAATGCGAATGAGAAAAATGCAAATATATACAGGATATGCATTCCACACAGCAGTAGCAGGTTGCAGACTACAAAATGCCTACTTTGGTCCCTTTACCTGGCCAATTTTAACAAGTTCAACTTCAAGATCTTTAGGTACATTCCCTAAAAGCTTGTTTTGATTTTTATTAGGTGGATGATAATTGGAACAACTTTTATCAAGAAATATTTTTAAATGATTCACTTGTTTTATTTCAGATATTGAGTCATCAAGTGACAAATGCAATTGATGGTTTAAACAGTTCCAAATAATAATTTCAGGAAAATTTTCTAACGACTTCGTGGCTACTCCAGACTTTCTACCCAGCATTGTATTAGTACCATCAGGATAAAATGCAATTAAATTTGCTTTCAAATACTCATTAGTGAAGCCACAATCATTTAAAGTACTCGATAACGTACTGAAGATACATTCTACTGTGGCGGACACCAGTTCCTTTAAAGTAACAAACAACATAACTGGTGCAGGAGCTGACTATACTGTGTACTGGACATAAATCACGAGGGTCCTCTTCTTTCAAACTGCGGATGCCTCATCAACTATAAGACAGATTTTGGCCTTCTCTTCTATAATATCCTTAAAGATTGTCATCTTCATTTCTTTTGCAGCATGCACTGCTATTCTCACCCCATTTCTTCTTGTAATTCTATTGCCTCTGCAATATCAGACTAAGGTCTATTATGTTTTACTAAACTATAAACTGTCTTGAAAACTTTTACAGTAGCATCAACATTTTTATTACATTATTTATGCACTAAATTAGAAACTGAGTCATTAATTGATTCCTTTAACAATCCTGAATTTTACCATGGGCTTTAGAAACATCATGCTCCTTAATTTTTTTTCTCAGAGAAGCCTGTCTAATAGTTTTATAATTGTCATTAGGGGTTACCAAATATGCAATCCACTCCTTGGACATGTGAACATGATCTTCTGCTTTTAATCCCAAATGCTGAACTGTTGAGTAATCCTTACATCCTAATTTACCTTCTTTTATTTCAAGCCATTTGTACTGTTCTGTAAACATAACCACTTGTTTTTCATTCCAACAATCTGGAAGCACAAGATTATCCATTTTTTCCTTTGATGAAGATGACGGCTTTTCTTCAATGATTGGTTGTTCAGCATATTTGAAATCCAATTCCTTTGACTTAGACAACTCACAATAGTTCTTATTACTATCGCTACTTTCTGTATCTGTTTTCACCTTCTTCGCATTTAAAAAATGCAAAAATAACCCTGTCATTTTGTCATCCTAGGAACAAAATCTGAAAAATAATTTTACAAATATAAATAAAATTTATGGTAACACTTTTAGGTTAATGCAGAAAGTTCTGTTAATGATTTCTTAATTTAATTATTTTAAATTATTTTAATTATTTTAATTATTTATAATTAAATTTTAATTATTTTAATTATTTATAATAAATTTTATTAAATTTAATAAAATTTAATCTAGAATACTTACCTTGATTTTCAGTTTGTGCCTATAACTTCAATGACTTGTTAATTTCTTGAAAAATCCACTATCAGTTTTTTAAATTCTATTGTCAATAATAATGTCATAAAATCTGGCTTAATTTTTGATTATTACCCAATTCAACATAAAAGTTGCTCATATTATTTACAAGACAGTTCTAGTGTGAAAAATGGTTGATATTTTCATGTACATGATTAAGAAGAAAGTTAAAAAATATACATCTCAGAACTCCACTCATTCATCAATGATATATCAACACTTTTGTTGAATCAATGAACAGTTTTCAAATACTGCAAGATTTCCTCAATTTTTCATACAGAATAGCGTCTAGTAGTTAAGACACATAACACATTTTTAAGCTTAATCCATATTAAGATTTCACCTATCACTTTCTTCAGTTTAGACAATCAACAAGTAAACCAACCCCTACTTTGCAGTCAACTACCTCGCTGTAAATACTCCCATCACCCTTCAGGAGCACACCATTATACAGTGTTTCTACCACACAGTACAACAGACGTGAATAACCTCAAGTGTGTAGACATTAGGTTATGGAGAGATTTGCGTATCTATTACCTTAAATGTAATGATAACCTATTTACTTTCAAATTTGTATACACTTGAACTTTTTAATTGAAGTACAGTTGATTTACAATGTTGTGTTAGCTTCTGGCTTACAGAGAAGTGATTGAGTTATATATATTCTTTTCCATTATAGGTTATTACAACACAAAATAGGACCTTGTTGTTTATCTTCTTTATATGTAAAAGTTTGTATCTGCTAATTCCAAACTCCTAATTCATTCCTCTCTCCTCTTTGTCTTTCATAACTGTAAGTTTGTTTTCTATCTCTGTAAGTCTATTCCTGTCTTGTAAATAAGTTCATTTGTATCGTATTTTAGATTCCATATGTAAGTAATATCATACTTGTCTTGTGCTTGTCTTTCTGACTTATTTCACTTAGTATGATAATCTCTAGGTCTATCCATGTTGATGCAAATGGCATTACTTCATTCTTTTTTATGGCTGAGTTATACTTGAAGTTTTAATAATATCTATGTTTAACAATCAGCTCAAATTTAACAATTGATTCTTGCAAGCCAGTTCAAGCCATGTCCAGAACATACTGCACTTAATGACAGAATTGAAGAAACACAAACATACTTATATCACTACAATAGGTTCTAGGCTCTTTATCATCACTACAGATCAGATCAATGTATTCAAGAACAGGTATTGATGGTCTCTCCTAAAAAGGAAGTCAGCAGACTTACAAGTCATGAACAATCATTGAAACCACATGTACATTTACAATCACTGGGGTTTTTTGGTTGGAATTAACAAGAGTTCCTATGAAGAGGAGGCCTCACAGGTGGCACAAAATAATCAGAAACAGAAGCAGCAGACGTAAAGATTCAGAGAAGACCAATATGCAAAATGACAAAACCCGAAAAGAGCCTAAATATACATAGAGGGGAAAAAGCCAAATATTCCTTGGAAATAGGGAAACAGTCCAAGGATAATGTTAAAAATACAGATATCATGGTACAGTATTTTACAACTGGGATGGTTATCAATAATCTTTTAGATCTCTAAGCTCAAAATCATGGAGTTCTTTGACAGTTCGGCTTCATCCTCTTTATCTTTATGAAATCAAATATCAAATTTCCTCAATCCTTTCCTAACACACATACTACCTTCAACATCAATAGGGCCTTAAATACCCCAGTCAAAACCTAGATTTTATTCTACAGGCAAAGGAATCAAATCAGTAGTGTTGAGATGGGAACCACATTAGAGATGTGTTTCAGGGAGATTAGCAGAGTATGAAATGGGGGATTAGTTAACAAGATAACCAATTCAGACAAACAGTAATGTAGTACTAATGTAGAGTGAGGGCAAGGAGAACAGTGAGCCAGCTGGCGGCCTCTTCTGTAGTACACTGGACTTCAGAAAAATTACGCCAAAGGTACTGGTGCTCTCTGTACTCCCCAATTTTCATCATTCCTTCCTTTCAGCATATTGTGTTTCAGTTCAGTTCAGTCCCTCAGTCGTGTCCGACTCTTTGAGACGCCATGGACTACAGCACGCCAGGCTTCCCTGTCCATCACCAGCTCCCAGAACTTGGTCAAACTCATGTCCATCGAGTCAGTGATGCCATCCAACCATCTCATCTTCTGTTGTCCCCTTCTCCTCCTGCCTTCAATCTTTCCCAGCATCAGGATCTTTTCCAAGGAGTCAGATTTTCACATCAGGTGGCCAAAGTATAGGAGTCTCAGCTTCAGCATGAGTCCTTCCGATGAATATTCAGGACTGATTTCCTTTAGGATTGACTGGTTTGATCTCCTTGCAGTTCAAGGGACTCTCAAGAGTCTTCTCCAACACCACAGTTCAAAAGCATCAATAAACAATATTGTGTTTAGTTTGGCGTTTATATATATGGCAATATACAGAGATGATGCTATGCCATAATGCAAACTGATGGCTGGAAAATTAGATTTATATGAGAAAACTAAGAAACGTAAACCAGAATACATCAAGGAGTAACATTCTTCTTGATAAAAGATATAAAAAGAACACAAAAATTTTTTGTATCTGACAACACTCAAGCAGAGACTTGTACCCAGTAGCATTTCATCTTTGCTGGATGGTACTATAAAAAATATAGTAATAAAACACATCCTGATGGAACCCAGCATAGGATAGGGTGAGAGGAAAGTAAATTCTGATCTGAATGTAGCTTAAAATAGAATTGAATTCTAATTTTTCTGTGCCACCATTTAAATGCAACAGGAATATTTTTACTAGATTCTTCTCATATTGTAATTCCACTCAGAGCATATAATTCACTTCTTATGGAGCTGTCAAATTTTTAATCCTCTATTTGTAAACAAAGCTATTTCTAAGAGGTTCTATCAGGTTGGATATACACTCCTCTGGATGCAAAAATACAAAAAATTCTCTATATTTAAAGTAAATTTAAATTGAGTTCTAAACCTCAGCTGAACACAAGTGGATATATTAACTGTCAGAATTTACAACATAATTATGCATTTAAACCTCAGAGTATGACACTAAAATTGTACCTATTTTTCCAAATTAATTTTATAGAATTTTACTGTATTTCTCAAAGTAAAACACATATCATGAACACTTACATTACGCATATCTAGAGGTGCACAAAACACCATCAAAGTTATCATGTCCTATTCATTGTCTTTACACCATAGTCAGAATCTAAACTATTTTTCCTAATGACCCCTGCAGTTCTCTTTCCTAATGTTTTTCAGTACGAAAACAGACATCATGGCTCTTCAGTTTCCATAGCTGCATCATTTATTCCTCACCGCATGGGGAGGTGAAGTCAGCATACAGTTCTTGGTACCTCAAAGCTCCAAGTGTCAAGAAGAGAGTATCATATGAACAATTTTGGGGAAGAACATCAAAGAAATGATCTGGTAAAGAATTTCTATATAACCCTAACAAAACAACAAAAACAAAGTTACCACAATCCTTCGGGAGGGAATTTTGTTTGATTTAAAACCAAGTCATTTACATGAGTGCCCTAAGCCTATGTGTGTTTCTCAGTCAACAGGAACCCAGTTAAAGAAAGACTATACTTTTAATAGCAAACCTCAACTAACTATATTCAAAAAGAGTAGTTCACAGTAGACACATTCTCCAGCTAATTGAGATACTACTTTAAGCAGAGACTTTGTAAAACTTAACAGTTTGGGATGGAAATTATCCTGAAATATATCACAATACCCCATTTGGTTATTGCAACCAATGTTTTACTGTGTTCAGAGCTACCTATTGGCACCCCACTCCAGTACTCTTGCCTGGAAAATCCCATGGACGGCGGAGCTGGTAGGCTGCAGTCCGTGGGGTTGCTAAGAGTCGGACACGACTGAGCAACTTCACTTTCACTTTTCACTTTCATGCATTGGAGAAGGAAAAGGCAATCCACTCCAGTGTTCTTGCCTGGAGAATCCCAGGGACAGAGGGGCCCGGTAGGAGGCCGCCTGTGGGGTCGCACAGACACGACTGAAGCGACTTAGCAGTAGCAGCAGCATACCCCTGCACCAACATTAGGGTTCCCAAGCCCCACCATCAAATCCTCATTCCATAGGTCTGCAGCGGGGAGCAGGATTCTGCACACTTCCCCTCCCTCATGCTTGAAAACTCTGTCAGAAGGGGATAAACACAGAAAGATACAGGATGCTCCTGTGATGCAGGCCCCTCACTGTGAACCTGGCCTGCGGGACTGTGATGTAACAGGGTGACCTCAGAGCTCAGTGAGGTCTTCAGGGCACCTGCCCCCACTCTACAGAGACACACAGGCTCTGATGCTGACCTCCTGCAGCCCGCCTCCTTCCCCATCACTAGCCGCCCCTTCTCCCTAACCTGGGGGCCATCTTGCAGAAGTTACTCTGGTCTCAATTCAAACACAGTCTTAGGAGACCAGAACCCTGCGCACACCAGCGGCTCCATGTGCAAAGGAGAGGAGGAGGCGTGATCCAGGCTCCAACAGGCCCGCAGGCCACAGTCTCTGGGATGCCTAAGGGGGCGACCGAGACCTCTCTCTGGGCAACCGCTCTACTCCTGTGCCCTGCTCCATAGTGTCCAGTCTGATACCCACTCCTGTGTCCTGCTCCACGGTGTCCACTCTGATACCTGCTCCTGTGTCCTGCTCCACGGTGTCCACTCTGATACCTACTCCTGAGAGGGTAACAGGCAGGAAGGCCAGGGGTCTCCAAATGGAGGAAATAGCCTGCAAGTGTCAGACATTTTATCTCTCTTAAGCGGCAGGAGGAAACAAACTACGGATATTTTTTCCTTCTCTATACAAATTTAAAAGGAGGTTTCTCTTCAAATACTGTGTTGCCATAACAACACCTGGTTTCACCTGAAGTTAACTATTTTCAAACCTAGAAACAACCAATGCCTTTTTCTTATGGAAATGTTTGTCTTAAGCTATGCTAATGTAGTATGCATTTACCCCAAACTCTATGTCTTCAAGTCGGTTCTGCCTCTCGGCTCAGAACATACTTGAAAAACCAGTTTGTTATACTCAGATATTGTTCCCCTAATCTATGTAAATGAAATTATTTGTATGGTAATCTGCCCTTCTTCAAGATTCAAGTTAATCATTTTATGGCCCAGGATGAATCATTTGGTGCCAAGATTATCCCAAAAAGGGGCCTGGTGCCATTCTGAGTTTTAAGACACTTCTTTCTTTTATTAACAGACTGCTAGTGACTGCTAGCTGCCCTGGTGGCTCAGAGATTAAAGCAGTCTGCCTGCAATGCGGGAGACCAGGGTTCAATCCCTGGGTCCGGAAGATCCCCTGGAGAAGGAAATGGCAACCCACTCCAGTACTCTTGCCTGGAGAATCCCATGGACAGAGGAGACTGGTAGGCTACAGTCCACGGGGTCACAAAGAGTCAGACACAACTGAGGGACTTCACATACATACAAAAGTATGTTGTATGTATATAACATCCAGCTGAAGACTAGCAGGGGGGTACTCTTTCTGCCATCTTTTGATGCCTATGTCAGAAGCTTTCTCTATCTCCTTTATACTTTAATAAAACTATTACACAAAAGCTCTGAGCAATCACGCCTCGTTTCTGGCCCTGGATTGAATTCTTCTCCTCCAGGGGCCAAGAATCCCAGCGTCTTTGCATGATTCAAAAACAACCTTTCACTCCTGTGCCCTGCTCCACGGTGTCCACTCTGATACCCACTCCTGTGCCCTGCTCCACGGTGTCCAGTTTGATACCCACTCCTGTGTCCTGCTCCACGGTGTCCACTCTGATACCCACTCCTGTGCCCTGCTCCACGGTGTCCACTGATACCCGCTCCTGTGTCCTGCTCCAGTGTCCACTCTGATACCCACTCCTGTGCCCTGCTCCACGGTGTCCACTCTGATACCCGCTCCTGTGTCCTGCTCCACGGTGTCCAGTCTGATACCCACTCCTGTGCCCTGCTCCACAGTGTCCAGTCGGTATGAGACGTCCACACGTTTGCTGGACGATGAGTGAACAGGCGAGGGGAAATCACATCGTGGCTTGTCCCGCACAATCTCTGACTCGGGAAAACCCAAACACCGCTGCTACTTACACTCACAAACTGGATGTCATCTTCGTTTTCCTCCACGGCTGACTCGGACGCCTCAGGCCCAGCTGGAAGGGACACATTCTATTATCTATAAAATTAGCCAAAACACGGTTATCCAGACAACCACGGCTTGCAGGAGGCGATTTTTCCAAAGGGAATGAAAAGGCAGAGCTCTCGAGGAGACCGCCTGGAGCCCCAGCCCCCGCGACCCGCCGGAGAACAGCGCTGGCGCTGGGGACCGCAGGCCCCTGCCGGCCCCTTCTCCAGAGGAAGGAAGCCTGCCCACAGGGCCAACGGGCCTCGGAACCCGCGCCGTGCCCTCGGTTCCCCAGTCCCCCGGAGCCCAGGCTCCTCAGGACCCTAGAGTCCCCAAGTCCCAGGTCCCGCACAGCACCTACCGGACTCTGGCTCAAGGCCGGACCCAGCCCACCACGCATTTCCGACCCTGCGTCTCCCGTCTCCCGCAGTCGTCGCTGCCACCACAGCAGAAAAGACCGCTAGCCGCGCCCGGCAGAGGCCCCCCGCTAGGGTAGCGGCGCCCAGCCTCCCTTGCACAGCGCCCGCCTCCTCCCCGCCTTCAGGGCCTCTGGGAACTGTAGTCCGCTCGGCCAGCCTCGCCGCAAGAGCTACTGGGAAATGTAGTTCCGATCGCGAGACCGGTCGGCGTGCGGAGTGGCGCGAACAAGGAGCTATGAGGCTTGCGCTCCTCCTAAAGCCTGTGCTACTCAAGTAAAATCATAGCGGATCTTTCTTTTCCAGCATCCCCCCCCCCCCCTTCTCTCTCTTTTAAACCAAAACTATCGTCTAGATACTTTATAGTGAGATAGTGGCCAGGATTTTGTTTATAATTGATTGTTAAGTCGCTCAATCCTGTCTGACTCTTTGCAGCCCCATGGACTGCGGCCTGCCAGGCTTCCCTGTCCTTCACCATCTCCCGGAATTTGCTCAAGCTCATGTCCATTGAGTCGGTGATGCCATCCAACCATCTCATCCTCTGTCTTGCCTTCAATCCTTCCCAGCATCAGGATCTTTTCCAATGATGAGTCACTTCTTCCCATCAGGTGGCTGAAGTATTGGAGTTTCAGCTTCAGCATCAGTCCTTCCAATGAATATTCAGGACTGATTTCCTTTAGGATGGACTGGTTGGATCTCCTTGCAGTCCAAGGGACTCTCAAGGATCTTCTCCAATACCACAGTTGGAAAGCATCAATTCTTTGGCTCAGCCTTCTTTATGGCCCAACTCTCACATCTAAACAACTGTAAATAGATAAAATGTGTGAAAACCAGTATTAACTGAGAACATGCAGAGGTTTTTCTCCTTTCCCATCAGTCTGTAGTCTGACAAACCTGATTCTGTATCACCACAGAATCACCTTTATGATCCTGGCCTGCAGTAAGCAAGGTCATACAGTGGCGGAACCATGGGGCATCTCAGGGGATATGAGTGTCATTATTATGAGATTTTAGGGAAGGGTGTAGGGAGGTGAAATGTTGGTGAATCAGTGTTCTCATAGGGTCATAGTCAACTTTAGGGCCATGTGTAAAGGGTTCAGTATTAGGTCTGGGTTGCACAGGGTCTTGCCAACTTGGGAACTTCAGGTTAATATAGATACTTGATATATATATATATATATATATATATATATATATACACACTTAATATAGATCATTTGATATGTCCAGAAACTCCTGCACTGGGCATGAGATAGGCTGGTTCTCTGTGTTGAAGAGACCAGCCAACAGAAGGGTATTTCACTCTTCCTGATATATTTTCAAAGAACAAAGTGTCTCATACTCTGATTTTAGAGAACAAAGTTTCTCGTTGAGCAGGTAAAAAGCTCTATTTATCAAAGCCACTTCGACTTTCTGCGGTGTTTCTTTGGGAGGAATCTTGTCCCTTGTTAATGTTTCAGCAGACTTTATGTGCACGAGTTATTTTTGCCCAGCAGACATTTAATTTCTTGTGGGAGATCTCTTCTGCGGTGTAAATGAGAACATGACATGGCTGGTATTAGATTCAACTGTTTTTTTATTTTTTTTCTTTCTTATTCACATATTGCACAAAGAGTGCACAAAAAGTACAGGTGTATTTGTTCCAACTTAATTTGGGGCTTGTAAAGTTGAGAACAGGATGACCTCCACAATGACCTCCCCAAAAGCTGCAGGTAAAGTAACCGTTTCTAAATCCCTTAAATGTCTAGGAAAGATTTGCATTTAAAAGGTTTTCCTAATGTTCTAATAAGCATTCAGTAGAAATGTACTGTGATAGTTTGCTGGCTGGGGGGTGAGGGGTGGGGGTTAGTGGGGGACAGGGGTGAGGGGTGGTGGGGGGATAGTTCAGTTAAGCTCTTGGAAAACAACAGCCAAGTATGTGTCTAGAGCCTGAATGGGCTCATGACCTTCAGTTTGGTATTTGTTGAGGGGACAGTCATTTCCATTTAGGATACTCAGATGGCACTAATGCTAAAGAACCCACCTGCCCATGCAGGAGATGTAAGAGATGCGGTTTGCATTGTAAGGGGTTGGGAAGATCCCCTGGAGGAGGAAATGGCAACCCACTCCAGCATTCTTCCCTGGAGAATCCCAGGGACAGAGAAGCCTTGTAGGCTACAGTCCATGGAAGAGCAAAGAGCCAGACACAACGGAGTGACTAAGAACAGCACAGCATAGCTATGACTAACAATGCTGAGCATCTTTTTATGAATTCCTTTGCCATTGGCTTCCCTAGTGGCTCAGATGGTAAAGAAACTGCCTGCAATGTGGGAGACCTGGGTTTGATTCCTGGGTTGGGAAGATCCCCTGAAGAAGGGAATGGCTACCCACTCCAGTATCCTTGGGGCTTCCTAGGTGGTTCAGTGGTAAAAGAATCCACCTGCCAATGCAAGAGATGCAGGAGACATAGGTTTGATCCCTGAATCAGGAAGATCCCCTGGAGAAGGAAATGACAATCCATTCCACTGTTCTTGCCTGGGAAACATCTTGGACAGAGGTGCCTGGCAGGCTCCAGTCCTTGGGATTGCAAAAGAGTCGGATATTATTTAGTAAATAAACAACAACAGCAAGTATCTTCATTGATAGTGTCTGTTAAAACCTTCTGTTCATTATTTAAATGGGTTATTTGTTTTCTTTTTTTAAAAAAAATATATATTGTATTGAAGTATAGTTGACTTACAATGTTTCAGGTACACAGTAAGGTGATTCAGATATACAAATACACATTATTATTTTTGAAATTATTTTACGTCATAGATTATTACAAGATATTGACTATAGTTCCCTGTGCTGTATAGTAAACCTTTGTTGCTTGTTGAACATTCATTTTTGAAGTAGAAATCTAGCATTCTATTCATAGTAAGTCAAACAAATGGAATCAAAATGTCATAAACTTTTTAGTTAGGCAAAATTAATGTTTTCTAAAATATATATTGCTGGGAAAGATTGAAGGTGGAAGGAGAAGGAGACGACAGAGGATGAGATGGTTGGATGGCATCACCAACTCAATGGACATGAGTTTGAGTAAACTCCGGAAGTTGGTGATAGACAGGGAGGCCTGGTTTGCTGCAGTCCATGGGGTTGCAAAGAGTCAGACACGACTGAACAACTGACCTGAACTGAAAATATGTATTATACATACATATATATGTATACAAAAGCTTTTCTACTACACTTGATACAAAATTGAGAAAGAATAGCCAAAAAAGAAGATGAGATGGTGAAACTGGAAAACATAAACTAAATGAAATGGGAGCACTGACTATGAAATAGAAAAAGTGAAACAAACTAGACAAAAATAAAAGATCATCATATAGTCCAGTTGTTCTTAAATGAAAAAAAAAGCAATATCTTAGCATTTGTGTTTTTCAAAAAATTTCAAAATCTGATATGCAGGATTTTAAAAAGTGATTACAGGTTTTTCTATTAGCTCCTAGTTTTGGTGATAGAGAGTTCTATTATTTTCTGTTGAACAATCATGACACAATGGTATTAAGTAGTAATATTTACATAATCATAAGAGTAAAAGATGTTTATCAATTTTCACAATCAATAACCAGGCAAAAAATAAAAATTACAATTGCAAGCCATAATGGGAACACGATTAACTTAACAATATAAAATAATTACATACAATTTGTGGGGGGGTGGGTGGGGTGGGTGTCAGGCACAGTGATGTGATAAGTGGAAGTGCATACATGCACACGTTTTCATGCACCCAGCCTGTCTATCTTGTTTGGTTGGTGTATTTAAACTATTTACATTTAAGTTAGTGATTGATATGTATGATCCTATGACCATTTTTCTTAATTATTTTGACTTTATTTTCTGTACATATCTTCCTTCTCTTGTGTTGCCAGTCTAGAGAAGTTCCTTTAGCATTTGTTGCAAAGCTGGTTTGGTGGTGCTGAATTCTCTTAACTTTTGTTTGTCTGGAAAGGTTTGATTTCTCCGTCAAATCTGAAAGAGAGTCTTGCTAGGTAGAGTATTCTTGGATGCAGATTCTTCCCTTTCTTAACTTTAAATATATCATGCCATTCCCTTCTGGCTTGTAGAGTTTCTGTTGAGATGCCTGATGGGAGTTCCCTTGTATGTTATTTGTCATTTTCCCCTTGTTGCTTTTAATATTTTATCTCTGTCTTTAATTTTTGTCAGTTTGATTACTATGTGTCTCAGTGTGTTATGGGTTTATCCTGCCTGGCTGTCTGTGTTTCCTGAACTTGGTTGACTATTTCCTTTCCCATGTTGAGGAAGTTTTCAGCTATTATCTCTTCAAATATTTTCTCAGGTCCTGTTTCTCTCCTCCTTCTGGGACCCCTGTAATGAGAATGTTGGTGCGTTTAATGTTGTCCCAGAGGTCTCTTAGGCAGTCTTCATTTCTTTTCACTTTTTTTTTTTCTATATGCTGTTCTGTGGCAGTGATTTCCACCATTCTGTCCTCCCAGTCATTTATCCATTCTTCTTCCTCAATTATTCTGTTATTGATGCCTCCTAGTGTATTATTCATCTCTGTGTGTTTCTTCTTTAGTTCTTCTAGGTCTTTGTAAACATTTCTTGCATCTTCTCAATCTTTGCCTCCATTCTTTCCCCGAGATCCTGGATCATCTTCACTATCGTTATTCTGAATTGTTTTTCTGTAAAGTGCCTATCTCCACTTATTTAGTTGTTTCTCTGGGGTTTTACCTTGTCCCTTCCTTTCACCTGAGACATAACTTTCTGCTTTCTCATTGTGATTAACTTTCTGTAATACATTTTTGTTTTAGCTTCTGTGATACGGTACTTCTTGTTGCTTCTGTCTGCGCTTTGATGGATGAGGCTAAGAATCTTGTGTAAGCTTCTTGACTGGAGGGACTGGTGATGGGAAAAACTGGATCTTGCTGTGGTGGGCAGGGCCTTCCTCAGTTCAGTTCAGTTCAGTTGCTCAATTGTGTCTGACTCTGTGTAACCTGTGGACTGCAGCACACCAGTCTTCTCTGTCCATCACCAACTCCCAGAGTTTACTCAAAATCATGTCCATTGAGTCAGTGATGCCATCCAACCATCTCATCCTCTGTCGCCCCCTGCTGCTCCTGCCTTCAATCTTTCCCAGCATCAGGGTCTTTTCCAATAAGTCAGTTCTTCACGTCAGGTGGCCAAAGTATTGGAGTTTCAGCTTCACCATCAGTCCTTCCAATGAGTGTTCAGGACTGATTTCCTTTAGGATGGACTGGTTGGATTTCCTTGCAGTCCAAGGGACTCTCAAGAGTCTTCTCCAACACCACAGTTCAAAAGCATCAATTCTTTGGTGCTCAGCTTTCTTTATAGTCCAACTCACACATCCATACATGACTACTGGAAAAATCATACCTTTGACTATATGGACCTTTGTCGGCAAGGTAATGTCTCTGCTTTTTACTCTGCTTTCTAGGTTTATCATAACTTTTCTTCCAAGGAGCAAGTGTCTTTTAATTTCATGGCTGCAGTCACCATCTGCAGTGATTTTGGAGCCCAAGAAAATAATGTCACTGTTTCCCCATCTATTTGCCATGAAGTGATGGGACCAGATGCCATGATCTTCGTTTTCTAAATGTTGAGTTTTAAGTCAACTTTTTCACTCTCCTCTTTCACTTTCATCATGAGGGTCTTTAGCTCTTCTTCACTTTCTGCCATAAGGGTGGTGTCATCTGCATATCTGAGGTTATTGCTATTTCTCCCAGCAGTCTTAATTCCAGCTTTTGCTTCATCCAGCCCTGCATTTCACATGATGTACTCTAAGTTATATAAGTGATGCATGGAAGTTAAATAAGCAGGGTGACAATATCCAGCCTTGATGTACTCCTTTCCCTATTTGGAACCGGTCTGTTGATCCATGTCCGGGTCTAACTGTTGCTTTTTGACCTGCATACAGATTTCTCAGGAGGCAGATCAGGTGGTCTGGTATTCTCATCTCTTCAAGAATTTTCCACAATTTGTTGTGATCCACACAGTCAAAGCCTTTGGCATAGTCAATGAAACAGAAATAGACATTTTTCTGGAAGTCTCTTGCTTTTTTGATGATCCAGTGGATATTGTCAATTTGATCTCTGGTTCCTCTGCCTTTTCTAAATCCAGCTTGAACAAAGCTTTAATCCAGTTATCTGCTGATGGGTGGTATTGTAGCTCTCCCTCCCTTGTAGTTGTTTGGTCTGAGGCGACTCAGCCATGGGATCTATGGTAGGGTTAATGGCAAACTCCAAGAGGATTTTCAACAAGGGGGACCTTCCAGTGCCCCGGCTCCTGTGGTAAGGCTCTACTGACCCACACCTCCAGAGGATGCCCTCACATGCTAGCAGGTAGCCTTGGTTCAGTCTCCTGTGGGGTCACTGCTCCTATCCTGTGGGTCTTGGTGCATGCTAAGTTTTATTTGTGCCCTCCAAAACTGGAGTCTTTGCTTCCCCTCATCCTCTGGAAGTCCTATAATCAAATCCTGCTGGCCCTTGAGGCCAGATTCCCTTGGGATTCCCAGTCTGTTTGTCAGATCCCCAGGCTAGGAAGTCTGACATGGTGTTCAGAACCTTCACAACAGCTAAGAACTTCTTTAATATTACTGTTCTCCAGTCTGTGAGTCACCCACCCGGCGAGTATGGGATTTGATTTTATCATGATTGTGCCCCTCCTACCATCTTGCTGCAGCTTCTTCTTTGCCTTTGGATGTGGGGTATCATTTTTGGTGGGTTCCAGTGTCCTCCTGTCAATGCTTTTTCAACAGCTAGTTGCAATTTTGGTGGTCTTGGAGGAGGAGATGAGCACACATATTTCTACTCTGCCATCTTGAGCCCTAAATGGATTATTTATTTTCTTGTTGAATATTGAGAATTGCTTATTTATTTGGGTAAAAGTCCTTAACAGATCTGTGATTTGCAAATATTTTCTCCCAGTCTGTGGCTTTTCTTTCCATTTTCTTAAAGTTGTCTTTCAAAGAGAAGTTCTTACATTTGATGAAGTCTAATTTATCAATTTTTTCTTTTGGTGGTGTATTTAAGAAATATTTGCCTCAGCTCAGTTCAGTCACTCAGTCATGTCTGACTCTTTGCGACCCCATGGGCTGCAGCACTCTGGGATTCCCTATCGTCATCAATTTCCAGAGCTTGCTCAAACTCATGTCCATTGAATTGGTGATGCCGTCCAACCATCTCATCCTCTGTCATCCCCTTCTCCTGCCTTCAGTCTTTCCCAGCATCAGGGTGTTTTCCAATCTTTGCCTAAGAAGTTACAAATATTCTCATTTGTTTTATTATGGAAATTTTAGAATTAGGTTTTAATTTTATGTCTGTGATCCACTTAGAATTCATTTCTGTATATGGTGTGGGATATGATATGGATATGTCATTGTTCCAGGACCAGTTGTTGAAAAGAATAATTTTCATTTGAATTGCCTTTGCACTTTGTCAAATACCAATTGTCCATATTCATGTGGGTCTATTTCTGAACTTTGAATTATATTCTGTTGGTGAAATTTATCTATTTTGATACCCAGTACACACTATCTTCTTGATTACTATAGTTTTTCAATAAGTCTTGAAATCAAGTAATGTTGGTCTCTCAGCTTTATCTTCTTTTTCTAATTGTTGTAGATGTTAAACTTAGCAACATTTTGTAGTTTTCACTGTCAGATGTTTCATATATCTTGTTAACTGCTAAGTATTTCATATTTTTTGTGCTATTATAACTGGTATGATTTTTCAAATTTAAATTTCTGATTGTTCATTGTTATTACAAGTAAAACTTATTTTTCTTTCCAGGCAGATGCTTTAACCCCTGAGCCACCAGGGAAGCCACCTTATTGAGCTATAATTGACAAATAAAAATTGTGTACATTTAGGTGTTCAACACGATGTTTTGATATTATTAAACATTGTGAAAAGATTCCCACAAACTGATTAACACATGTGTGTGGTGAGAACACTTAAGATCCACTCTTAGCAAATTTCAAGTATGCAAAACATTATTGTTAACTAGAAGGCAATGGCACCCCACTCCAGTACTCTTGCCTGGAAAATCCCATGGATGGAGGAGCCTGGTAGGCTGCAGTCCATGGGGTCACTAAGAGTCGGACACGACTGAGTGACTTCCTTCCACTTTTCACTTTCATGCATTGGAGAAGGAAATGACAACCCACTCCAGTGTTCTTGCCTGGAGAGTCCCAGGGATGGGGTAGTCTGGTGGACTGCCGTCTATGGGGTCACGCAGAGTCGAACACGACTGAAGCGACTTAGCAAAGAGTCATCTATACATTAGTCACCTCTCTGTACATTAAGTCTCCAGAACTTATTCATCTTATAATTGGAAGTTTGTACCCTTTGACAAACATGCCCTCATTCTCTTCACACCCACAGCCCATGGAAACAACCATTTTGCTCTCTGTTTCAATAAGTTCATTTTTTTTAGATTCTTCATATGAGATCATATGCTATTTGTCCTTCTGTGTTTGGCTTATTTCACTTAGCATAATGTCCTCCAGGTTCATCCACATTGCTGTAAATGGCAGGATTTCCTTCTTTTCTAAAGTGGGATAGTATTCCACTGTGTGTGTGTGTGTGTGTGTGTGTGTGTGTGCACGCGTGTGCACTCAGTCGTATCTGACTCTTTGTGACCCTATGGACTGTAGCCCACCAGGCTCCTCAGTCCATGGTATTCTCCAGGCAAGAACACTGGAGTGGATTGCCATTTCCTCCTCCAGGGGATCTTCCCAACCCAGGGATCACAGCTGCATCCCCTGTGTTTCCTGCATTGCAAGTGGATTCTTTACCACTGAGCCACCGGGGAAGCCCACTCCACTGTGTATCTATACGGTATTGTCTTTATCCAGTCTTCTGTCACCAGATGCTTAGGTTGTTTCCACATCTTGGTTATTGCAATGATGGTGCAATGGACATAGGAGTTCATATATCTCTTTGAGATATAGATTTTATTTCTTTTTATTTATATTACCCAGGAGACACATGCTAAATCATATTGTAGTTCTGTTTTTAATCACTGTACTGTTTTCTTTAGTGACTGTACCAATTTACATCCCATCAACAGTGTACAAGAATTCCCTTTTCTCTGCACATTTGCCAGAGCACTTATTATCTCTCTCTCTTTTTTTTTATAATAGTTATCTTAACAGAAATGAAATGATATCTCCTTGTGGTTTTGCCTTTCATTTCCGTGATGATTAATGACACTGAGCACCTTATCATATAACTGCTGGTGATTTGTATGTCTTCTTTGGAAAAATATCTATTTGTTCATTTTTAAATTGAGTTATTTGTTTTTTGCTATTGAATTGTAAGAATTCCATATATAGTTGGATAGTAATCTCTCTTTAAGGAGAAGGCAATGGCACCCCACTCCAGTACTCTTGCCTGGAAAATTCCATGAGTGAAGGAGCCTGTTAGGCTGCAGTCCATGGGGTCGCTAAGAGTCGGACACGACTGAGCGACTTCACTTTCACTCTTCACTTTCATGCATTGGAGAAGGAGGTGGCAACCCACTCCAGTGTTCTTGCCTGGAGAATCCCAGGGATGGGGGAGCCTGGTGGGCTGCTGTCTATGGGGTCGCACAGAGTCGGACACAACTGAAGTGACTTAGCATAGCATAGCATAGCAATCTCTCTTTAAAGAGATTTGGTATGTGGTTTGTGAATATTTTATTCCATTTTGCAGGTTGATTTTGGTTTGTTGATTGTTTCCTTTGCTGTGTCAGAAACTTTTTAGTTTTAGTTTGAACTTATTTGTTTTTGAACAAAAATTTTGAAGTTTTAGTTTGAACTTATTTATTTTTGTCTGTGCTTCTGGTGTTGTATCCAGAAAAATCATTGCAGAAGACCAATGTCAATGAGCTTTTCTCCTACATTTTCTTCTATCAGTTTGCATTTTCAGACTTTAATTTAGTTTGAATTAATTTTTGTTTATGAAGTAAGATAAGGGCCCAATTTTATTTTTTGCATGTGAATAGCCAGTTTTCCCAATGCTATATATTGAAGAGACTGTTATTTCCCCATTGTGTGTTCTTGGTACCCATGCCAAAACTTAGATGTCTGTATATGGAGTGATTTTATTTCTAAGTTTTCTATACTGTTCTATTGGTCTATTTTTATGCCAGTGTCTGTTTTTATGCCAGTATTATACTGTTTTGATTACTATAGCTTTGTAATATAACTTTAAATCAGGAATTGTGATGTCTTCAACTTTTGTTTTTCTTTCTCATGATTTCTTAGGCTACTCAGGAGTTTCGTGGTAACATAAAAATTTTAGGACTGTTTGTCCTATTTCTTGAAAATGCCATTGGGATTTTGATAGAGATTACGGTTGAATCTGTAGATCATTTTATGTAGTTTGGAAATTTTAACAGTATTATTGTTATAATCTATGAACAGACCAGTAGGGGTGTCCCATTTGTGGGGTCTACATGTGAGGTGTCCCACTCCACTGGTTGGCAGGCCTCCTGGGGGAGCCTGTCAATCAGTGGGTTCCTTGGCCTTTTGTTCAGTTTAAGCCTTCATTGCTTGTGATTCTTATCTCTCTTCCCTGCACCACAGCCTCTCCCCTATTCAGCCATGCCAAATACGTTGGTATTCTGGAAGGGCAAGAAAGAAGTGGGCCTCTTAGCCAGCATTCAGCATAACTTATTTGGGCCAGCTCATTCACTATCTCTCTCTTACCCATATGGGAGACATCATGAGTCAAGGAGGTTTCCCTTGGCACTAAGCTGCGCCAGTTTGGGGCGTGGTGATGTGAGTAAAGTGAAACTGTTTTTACCATCTTCAGTCTGTCTATTCTTGTATTTCTTTTGTTCAATGGTGTGCTGGAACTTCTTTGCTGGACCTGGGGGCTCTCATCCAGAATGAAAATACAGGAAAGATACTCTCATCCATGGATGAAAATGATGATCAGTTCAGTTCAGTTGCTCAGTTGTACCTGACTCTGTGTGACCCCATGTACTGCAGCACACTGGGCTTCCCTGTCCATCATCAATTCCAGGATCCTACTCAAACACATATCCATCACATTGGTGATGCCATTCAACCATCTCATTTTCTGTCGTCCTCTTCTCCTCCCACCTTCAATCTTTCTCAGCATCAGGGTCTTTTCCAGTGAATCAGTTCTTGCATCAGGAGGCCAAGTATTACAGTTTCAGCTTCAGCATCAGTCCTTCCAATGAATATTCAGGATGGATTTCCTTTATGATGGACTGGTTGGATCTCCTTGCAGTCCAAGGGACTCTCAAGAGTCTTCTCCAACACCACAGTTCAAAAGCATCAATTCTTTGGTGCTCAGCTTTCTTTATAGTCCAACTCTCACATCCATACAAGACTACCGGAAAAATCATACCTTTGACTATATGGACCTTTATCAGCAAGGTAATGTCTCTGCTTTTTTACTATGCTTTCTAGGTTTATCATAACTTTTCTTCCAAGGAGCAAGTGTCTTTTAATTTCATGGCTGCAGTCACCATCTGCAGTGATTTTGGAGCCCAAGAAAATAAAGTCTGCCACTGTTTCCATTGTTTCCCCATCTATTTGCCATGAAGTGATGGGACCAGATCCCATGATCTTAGTTTTCTGAATGTTGAGTTTTAAGTCAACTTTTTCACTCTCCTCTTTCACTTTCATCAAGAGGCTCTTTAGTTCTTCTTTGCTTTCTGCTATAAGGGTAGTGTCATCTGCATGCCTGAGGTTATTGATATTTCTCCTGGCAATCTTGATTCCAGCTTGTGCTTCATCCAGCCTGGCATTTCGCATGATGTATTCTGCATGTAAGTTAAATAAGCAGGGTGACAATATACAGCCTTGATGTACTCCTTTTCCTATTTGGAACCACTCTGTTGTTCCATGTCCAGTTCTAACTGTTGCTTCTTGACCTGAAGACAGATTTCTCAAGAAGCAGGTCAGATGGTCTAGTATTCCCATCTCTTTAAGAATTTCCCATAGTTTGTTGTGATCCACACAGTCAACTTTTTTGGCCTACTCAATAAAGCAAAAGCAGACATTTTTCTGGAGCTCTCTTGTTTTTTCACTGATCCAGTAAATGTTGGCAATTTGATCTCTGGTTCCTCTGCCTTTTCTAAATCGAGATTGAACATCCGGAAGTTCACGATTCACATATTGTTGAAGCCTGGCTTGGAGGATTTTACTTTACTAGCATGTGAGATGAGTGCAATTGTTCAGTAGTTTGAACTTTCTTTGGCATTGCCTTTCTTTGGGATTGGAATGAAAACTGACCTTTTCCAGTCCTGTGGCCACTGCTGAGTTTTCCAAATTTGCTGGCATATTGAGTGCAGCACTTTCACAGTATCATCCTTTGGGATTTGATATAGCTCAACTGGAATTCCAACACCTCCACTAACTTTGTTCATAGTGATGCTTCCTAAGGCCCACTTGACTTCGCATTCCAGGATGTCTGGCTCTAGGTGAGTAATCACACCATCGTGGTTATCTTGGTCCTGAAGATCTTTTTTGTATAGTTCTTCTGGGTATTCTTGCCACCTCTTCTTAATATCTCCTGCTTCTGTTAGGGCCATACCATTTCTGTCCTTTATTGAGCCCATTTTTGCATGAAATGTTCCCTTGGTATCTCTAATTTTCTTGAAGAGATCTCTAGTCTTTCCCATTCTACTGCTTTCCTCTATTTCTTTGCTTTGATCACTGAGGAAGCCTTTCTTATCTCCCTGTGCTATTCTTTGGAACTCTGCATTCAAATGGGTATATCTTTCCTTTTCTCCTTTCACTTCTCTTCTTTTCTCAGCTAATTGTAAGGCCTCCTCAGACAGCCATTTTGCCTCTTTGCATTTCTTTTCCTTGGGGATGGTCTTGATCCCTGCCTCCTGTACAATGTCATGAACCACCATCCATAGTTCTTCAGGCACTGTGTCTATCCGATGTAATCCCTTGATTTATTTGTCACTGTCATTGTATAATCATAAGGGATTTGATTTAGGTCATACCTGAATGGTATAGTGGTTTTCTCTACTTTCTTCAACTTAAGTCTGAATACTTAAGAAGAAGTTCATGATCTGAGCCACAGTCAGCTCCTGGTCTTGTGTTTGCTGACTGTATAGAGCTTCTCCATCTTTGGCTGCAAAGAATATAATCAATCTGATTTCGGTATTGACCATCTGGTGATGTTCTTGTGTAGAGTCTTCTCTTGTGTTGTTGAAAGAGGGTGTTTGCTATGACCAGCGTGTTCTCTTGGAAAAACTCTGTTAGCCTTTGACCAGCTTTGTTTTATACTCCAAGGCCAGATTTGCCGGTCACTCCAGGTCCACTGGAGAAGGAAATGGCAACCCACTCCAGCGTTCTTGCTTGGAGAATCCCAGGGACAGGGGAGTCTGGTGGGCTGCTGTCTATGGGGTCGCACAGAGTCGGACACGACTGAAGTGACTTAGCCAGGTATTTCTTGACTTCCTGCTTTTGAATTCCAGTCCCCTATTAATGAAGAGGACATCTGTTTTGGGTGTTAATTTTAGAAGGTCTTGTAAGTCTTCATAGAATCATTCAACCTCAGCTTCTTCAGCATTACTGTTTGGGGCATAGACTTGGAGTACTGTGATATCGAATGGTTTGCCTTGGAAACGAACAGAGATCATTCTGTTGTTTTGAGATTGCATCCAAGTATTGCATTTCTGATTCTTTTGTTGACTATGATGACTACTCCATTTCTTCTAAGGGATTCTTGCCCACAGTAGTGGATATAATGGTCATCTGAGTTAAATTCATCCATTCCAATCCGTTTTAGTTCACTGATTCCTAAAATGTCAATGTTCACTCTTACCATCTCCTGTTTGACCACTTTCAATTTGCCTTGATTCATGGACCTAACATTCCAGGTTCCTATGCAATGTTGCTCTTTACAGCATCAGACTTTACTTCCATCACCATTGACATCCACAATTGGGTGTTGTTTTTACTTTGGCTCTGTCTCTTCATTGTTTCTGGAGTTATTTCTCCCCTGATCTCTGGTAGCTTATTGGGCACCTACTGACCTGTGGAGTTCATCTTTCAGTGTCCTATCTTTTTGCATTTTCATACTGTTCATGGGGTTGTCAAGGCAAGAATACTGAAGTGGTTTGCTATTCCCTTCTCCAGTGGACCACATTTTATCAGAAAAAGGTGATAGTAAACTTCTATTCTGTCATCTTGCTGACCCAACAGCTGAAATACAATTGACTTCTGTAAATTGATCTTGTATCTTGCATCTTTGCTGAACTCACTTTTTAGTTTTCCTACTTTTTAGACACTCCATTTGATCATCTGCGTAGATAAACCTGTTGTCTGTGGATAAAGACAATCTTTCTGCTTCTCTTCTAATCTGAATGACTTTTATTTCTTTCTTTGGCTTACTGTACTAGTTAGAAGCTCCAACACAATCTTGACTATATGTAGTGAGAATAAAGATTCTTGATTTGTTCTTCCTTTAGAGGGAAAGCATTCTGTCTTCCATCATGAAATATGATGTTAGCTGTAGCTTTCAACTGCTTTGTTAATTTTCACATTTGGAACTTCCTGCAACACGTTGACTTTTTGACCCTCTATTTGGCTATGACAGGGTTAACAGGAGCACTGATATTTGTTATTGACCCCCAGGACGATTAGCCCTTGCCAGGCTCCACCTCACAGTGACCAGGGTCCAAAGAATGAACATGGACATACACTTGCAGTGGATGGTCTATCAGGTGACCACACACTTGAAACCCAGAGCGCAAACAATGACATCGCAGATATTGAATTTAGAAAAAAATTCACCTCAGCTCTTATTTGACAAGCATATACGATCATTAAATATATGAAGCTTTTCAGTTTTTTAGTTCTTTTAAATCTTTTTAAAAAGTCTACAGATAATAAATGCTGAAGAGGATGTGAAGAAAAGGGAACCCTCCTATACTGTTGATGGAAATGTAAATTGATGCAGCCACTAGGGAGAACAGTATTGAGATTCCTCAAAAAACTAAAATTAGAGTTATCATCGGATCCAGCAATTCCACTTCTGGGCATACATCCAGACAGAACTTTGATTTGAAAAGATACTAATACAAGCAACCCTATGTTATGTAAAAAAACTATCAGCCCAGAAAATTATTTTCTCCCTGGATTTTTCACATTAATAAGAAACAAGCAAATGGTTTTTATATTTTCAATGAAATTTATTCATATTTAGTTAAAAGTAGCAAATGTCAACCTAAGTTATTTCCTTAAGAATATTTATTTTGTACAATCACATTGTTGTCAAGCAACCGTTATGGAATGTTCCCGGGTCCACAGTACTGGACTTTGTAACCATCTTAGGGATCCTCCTCTCCAAGTCTGAGCATGGCCTTTTGTGCTGAAGAAGCATGGCTTGACACTGCACAATTGTCACTTGTGACAACCTGACGTCAAATGAGAAGTCTATTGATAAAGAATATTTTATCTTTCATTCGTTTACAAAATGGTATTCGTGTATGTGGCTAATTACTAAACCCATTTTTGTTTTCAATTATTTTCTCCTCTGAAACTATGAAAACAAATTAGTTAAAACTAAGCAATGTAGCAGTATAACCAACAACAACAAAAAGGCTTTTATCTTATACACAATGTTTTAGATATTGATGCTTTATATTACACACGTGCATTTAATATACTTTAGGCAATAAAAAGAAGCAGGTAAACAGACAAACATAAAAAAGGTTTTTTTTAAAAGTTGATGCATGTTTTAACAATCAAAAACTTGGATTTATTTCTTTTTCAGGAGTACAGTGGAATAAGTTTATAGTAAAATGAAAAGTTCTTCCTGTTCTTATTTTCTCAGATTCTTATTTTATAAATTTTATGTAATCTTATTGCTAAGATACTAGTAGTTCATTAGATATAATGATCAATTAAGTTGATTTTGTTGCTCTCATGTTTGTGAACATTGATTTTTTCACTGTTTACTTTTCCAAACATGTGCTTATACTAAAGATCCAAAAGCTAAAATGGAGAGTCATTGGTAATAATAAATGGAACAGGGATTGATCAGGACAATGATGACTCTTAGGGGTTAAAGTTTTTGTTGTTATGATAAGAGCTCAGATTATCCTGTTGGGTTAGCTGTACAGGGAAGCACTTTGGGGCAGGAAAGTGCATATTTCCAAGAAACTATACTGCATGCTCGTGGGCCTGCTAGAAACTCTGTGGTTTGATGCATCACTGGTACTGAGGGTGGCGTCTACATGCAGCTTCTTCGTGAGCTTGTGCTCCAGTAGGACGGCCAGCGGTGTCCCAAGTGCCTCTCGGCCTGTCCCTGCGCCTGTCCCTGTGCTCACTGCCAGGGAGGCTGCAGAGTCTCCAGCAAGAGCCGGTATTAGACTTACAACTGAAGGTGCTCTTGTTTCAGGAACTGAGGATACCTATAAGAAGCAAGTAAAAAAAAGAAAAGAACATATTTATGTGAGACTTCTTATAGTATTTTTAACAGTTTTTTTTTTTTTTTAATAAGCTTCCCTGATAGCTCAGTGGCAAAGGAATTGTTTTATGATCTACTCTGAAGAGTTCCGGCATAGGTAACAACTAAAATATTTAATATATATTTTTAACAAATGACTTTAAAGAAAACTTGAACACACAAAGGAAAATTAACAATCCCCACATACCCATTAAAAAAAATTATCTACAGTTCTGTTTGTCACTCTTCAATAATACTCGCTGAGTGTTTAAATATTAGGAAATTTCCCAAACCTACCTTACCTCTTTCATAGATATATGAAATTATATATATGTATATATATAAATATCCCACATCTTCTTTGTCCGTTCATCTGTCAGTGAACATTAGGTTTCTTCCAGTCTTGGCTACTGTAAATAATGCTTCTATGAACACAGGGGTACATATATCTTTTCTAATTACTGTTTTTTTTTTTTTTTTTGGAAAAATACCCAGAAGTGTAATTGCTGGCTCATATGGTAATTTTATTTTTTATTTTTTGAGGAACCTCCATACTGTTTCCCACAGAGGGTGTACCAATTTTTCAGTCCACCAACAGTACATGAGGGTTCTCTTTTCTCTGCATCCTTGCCAACGCTTCTTATTTGCTGTATTTTTGATAATAGCCATTCTGACAGGTGTGAGATGATATCTCGTTGTGGTTTTGATTTGCATTTCCCTGATGATTAGTGATGCTGAGCATCTTTTGATATGCCTTTTAGCCATCTGTATGTCTTCTTTGGAAAAATGTCTATTCAGGTCCTCTATACATTTTTAAATGGGGCTGTTTGTGTTTTTTTTTTTATGTTCAATTGTATGAGTTCTCTGTATTTTGGATATTAACTCCTATGGAGTATATCATTTACAAATATCTTCTCTCATTCAGTAGGGTGACTTTTTGTCTTGTTTATAGTTTCCTCATTATTCATTTTTCTTTCTTTGTTTTTTTCTTTTCTCTTCTTTTGCTCTCTTCCCTCTGGTTTGATGACTGTATTTAGAGTTACGTTTGGATCCCTTTCTCTTTTGTGGGGGAATGTATTATGGATTTGTGTTTTTAGTTATCATAAGGTTTATATGAGCGTGCTCAGTCGCTTCAGTCGTATCCAGCTCTTTGTGACCCCATAGACTGTAGCCTTGGAGAAGGCAATGGCACCACATTCCAGTACTCTTGCCTGGAAAATCCCATGCAGGAGGAGCCTGGTAGGCTGCAGTCCATGGGGTCGTGAAGAGTCGGACACGACTGAGGGACTTCACTTTCACTTTTCACTTTCATGCATTTGGAGAAGGAAATGGCAACCCACTCCATTGTTCTTGCCTGGAGAATCCCAGGGACAGGGAAGCCTGGTGGGCTGCCGTCTATGGGGTCACACAGAGTCGGACACAACTGAAGCGACTTAGCAGCAGTAGCAGCAGACTGTAGCCTGCCAGGCTCTTCTGTTGATGGAATTTCCCAGGCAAGAATACTAGAGTGGGTTGCCATGCCCTTTTCCAGGGGATCTTCCCAACCCAAAGATCGATCCCATGTCTCCTGCACTGCAGACAGGTTCTTTATCCACTGAGCCATCTGGGAAGCCCGAGGTTTATATATGGCAACCTATATATACAGATAATTTTTTTTTAAGTTGATAATCTCCTAAATTCAAACAAATTCTAACAATCCTACATTTTTACTTCCTCCCCAGAACATGTCATGTTTTTTACATCATATTTATGTCTTTGTATTTTGTGTACTCTTTAACTATTCAACATAGATGATTTTGTCTTTTAACTTTCATACTAGCATTATAAGTGGTGGGTATACTGCCCTTACTGTCTGTTTGCTCTTACTGGTGAGTTTTTTTTCCTTGTGAAATTTTACCTTTCTTGTTTTCCTAGAAATATAATTCTATTTTCTGGTTTTCTGTTTTTTCTGGAGTTTCTGGTTTTTCTTTTTCATTTAGAGAAGTCCCTTTAGAAGAACTACTTCAGTGTTCCAGCTGTGAGAACCCCATGAACAGTATGAAAAAGCAAAAAGATATGACACTGGAAGATGAGCCTCTTAGTTCAGAATATGCTACAGATGAAGAGAGGAAATCAATTACTAATAGCTCCAGAAAGAATGAAGTGAAGCAGTTGGGTCAAACTGGAAATGACACTCAGTTGTGGATGTGTCTGGTGGTGAAAGTAAAGTTTGATGCTGTAAAGAAAAATATTGCATAGGAACCTGGAATGTTAGGTCCATGAATCAAAGCAAATTGGATGTGATGAAGCAGGAGATGCCATGAGTGAATATTGATATTTTAAGAATCAGTGAACTAAAATGGACAGGAATGAGTGAATTTAACTCAGATGACCATTATGTCTACTATTGTGGGCAAGAATCCAGTGGACTAAATGTAGTAGCCCTCATAGCCAACAAAAGAATAAAAAATGCAGCACTTAAGTTCAATCTCAAAAATGACAGAATGTACTTGGTTCTTTTCCAAGGCAACTGATTCAGCATCACAGTAATCCAAGTCTATGCCTCAACCAGTAATGCAAGAGAAGGTGAAGTTGACTGGTTCTATGAAGACCTACAACACATTCTAGAACTAACATCAAAAAAAGATGCCCTTTTCATCACTGGGGATTGGAATGCAAAAGTAGGAAATCAAGAGATACCTGGAGTAACAGACAAGTTTGACCTTGGAGTACAACATGAAGCAGGTCAAAGGCTCACAGAGTTTTGTCTGTGAAACAAAGAAGAGAAGTGAAAGGTGAAGGAGAAAGGGAAAGACATACCCAATGAGTGCAGAATTCCAGAGAATAGTGAGACATAAGAAAGCTTTCTTAAATGAACAGTGCAAAGAAATAAAAGACAGTAGAATGGGAAAGAATAGGGATCTCTTCAAGAGAACTGGTGTTATAAAGGGAATGTTTCATGCAAGGAAATGAACAATACAGGGCAGAAATAGTAAAGACCTAATAGAAGCAGGAGAGATTAAGAAGAGGTGGCAAGAATACAAAAAAGGTCTTGGAGAACAAGATGGCGGGGGAGGAGGTGGACACGGAGTACACCTCTCTTCATGGATACATCAGGAATACACCTTCACACACAGAGATGCATAAAGACCACCAGCTGAGAGTGGACAGGAGTACCTGACCAGTGGAAAAGAATATATAGAACCATGCAAAAACTTGTTAGGATGAAGGAACTAGGGGGAAAAACAGGAGTGTTACTAGGTCTGGACCTGCCTTCAGTGGGTGGGAGAACTGAAGCAGGGGTCTGATCCCCACATCGGGGCAATTGTCTGAGTCAGAGGAAAAACTTATAAGGCTGAGAGTGAAACAGTTGATCTCTGTCAACCTAAATGGAATGAGAATCAGACAGTCCTTGCTGCAGCCATACATACCCTGGACAGGGACACAGGTCCCTTACTTAGAAGGTGCAGTGGCTGGGAGCTGGAGCTTAGGGACTGTGGAGCAACCCCAGGGCAAGGGCTGCTGTCGACTGGAGAGACGGACAGAGAGGATGTGAGGGAGGAGATTGTGGTGGAAAATGCCTGTGGAGGAAAGCCAGGCAGCCATGGAAGCAAGGCAATACTGCTGAGTCACACGTAGGGAGTGGAGCCATCACCATAGCCTCTCTTTCCCCCCACACGTCAGCACTGGCAGTTGATCAGTAGACAGGATGGCCCATCAAGTGCCTGATGCACCGAACTAGAGTTAAGACCCCACCCAGGGTGCCCCTTTAAGTGCCTGACATGCTGATCTCCAGAGTAGGACCCCAGCCAGGGGGCCCCCTCTATGTGCCTGACACTCAGAACAACATAGAAGGACCCCAGGCAAGAGAACCCTCTAAGTGCCTGAATGGGCGGAGCTATGGAGAAAGACTAGCCAAAGAGGCCTTCTGATGGCCAGCTACCAGAGGCTCTAAAAAAGACTGATAGCACCATAACTCCTGAGGCTGAGGCAGTCCGTGTCCCTGCACACTTGGTGCCACCAGGGTTCCCACAACCCAAGTAGCTGCACCACCTTCACACTCAACCCTCACTGGGGCAGAGCTGCCACAGGCAAAGAAAAGTCTATGCACATGGGGTCACTTCAATTATGTCCAACTCTTTGCAACTGTATGGACTGTGGCCTGCCAGGCTTCTCTGTCAGGGGGGTTCTTCAGGCAAGAATACTGGAGCGTACTGGCCAATACTGGTTGCCGTACCTTTCTAGAGCACTGTATTTCCTGCTGCCCTAGCCGCCAGCCCTACTGAGTACTGTTGCTGCCAGAACCCCTGAGACTCAAACAGCTGCACTGCCTCCACACCTGGCCCTCACAGAGGCAAACCCAAGCCCTCCAGGGCAGCCTCAGGAGCAAACCCCAGTGGACACAAACCCCCAAACCACATGCAGAGGTGGAAATAAAACCACAATTGAAACCCAGGGGCAGTGTGGCTAAGGAAGAAGACCCAAAACCTCCTCACCAGCTGTACAAGCTGCAGATTAAATCCACACAATCAACAAGGCAGACCCTGTGTCTATGGAATAGATAAAAGGACGTTGAGAGCTCCCACAAAAGAAAACATACTAGTTCTGATAGCTGTGGACATTGGAGGCAAGAGCATACAGGAGTAGGACCAGATTAGAATCCGAGCTGCCCCCACAGCAGGTCCAGAGACCAGCACAGTATTGGAGGCCATCCTAGGGAGGTGAGGTGGACTGTGACTCCCTGACAGCAGTAGCTCAAGAAAAACATTTGTTACTCTTATGTTTTGACTTGCTCTGTGGTTCTTTTGGATGTTCTTTCTTTTTCTTTTTTTTCCCTCTTTCACCCCTCCTCTGTTGTAGTTGTCAGTTTTATTGACACTATGAAAGCTAATCAAGCTTTTGAGTTTTTTTCTTTCAATCACACTTTTTATTGTTGTTATAAACCTCTGCTTCTACATTAGACCTTTGCAGTTCTGTGGAGTTTTTCTTTATTTTATTTTTTTTTCTTTCCTTTTCTTCTTCTTTTTTCTTTCCTCTCCTTTTTTTAAATTTTAATTTTTTAAACCTATTATTCTTTCTACATTTATTCCTTTGTTTGCTTTTTCCTACTGTTCTTTTTCCCTTGCAGTTAATCTTTAATGTATATAACTTTTCTTTATCTACCTCTATTTAACTTTGAATATCTATTCTTTCTTTGTTTTTCTCCTTTACTTTCCTCTCAACATATTTGCTAGTTTTGTTTTCTTTGCTTAATCCTCAGCTGGCACCTTGCTCTAGCTTTGTTTTCCAGTTTGTGCCGTAGTTAGTTTTGTTCCTAACTGGTAGATATAACTTTTGGTTTCCGTTTTCACCAGGTCAATCCATTGTAGTTTACTTTTATTGGACTGTTCTCATTTTGTTTATGGGTGTATATGTATAGGTGTATTTTCCATTTTTTAAATTATTTTGCCTGATTTTGTAACTGCCATTTGTCTGGGGTTCATCTTTGGTTCCTCGTTTTTGGGTATTTGTTTTAATCTCACTTAATGCCATAACACACCACTTCTGGAATCTTCATTCCTGACCAGAGATCAAGCCCTGAGCCTTTGGAGTGGGGGCACTGACTCCAAGACCCCAGACTACCAGAGAACTAATCCTAGGGATTATCAAATAGTGAGAACTCCCACAAAAGAAACCACTTGAATACAAGACCCAGCATCTCCCAACCATGAGTAGCACCCTGTGCAGGATGCCTCATCCAAACAACAAACAAAACAAAAATACAAACCCAATCATCAGCAGACAGGATTACCACCTCACTCAGCCTTGCCCATCAGAGGACCACCACCAACAACAAAACAGCACAAATCTCACCCTGTATGAAGTTTACACAAACCACTGCACCAACATTAGGAGGGCAGAAACCAAAAGAAAGTATTCAACCTTGAAGCCTGGGAAAAGAAGATCTCAAACACAATAAGTTTAAGAAAAGTAATGAAATGGCAGAGAAATACTGCACAAATGAGTAAAACTATAAACACAGAAGCCAAAATAAATGAAGAGGAAATAAGCAAACTACCTGAAAAAGAATTCAGAATAATGATAGTAAAGATGATCAAAAACCTTGAAAAAACAGAATGGAGAAAATGCAAGAATCAATTAACAAAGACCTAGAAGAATTAAAGAACAAACATACAGAGACAAACAACATAATTACTGAAATTAAAAATATGGCAGAAGGAATCAATAGCAGAATATCTGAAGCAGAAGAATGAATCAGTGAGCTGGAAGATAAAATGGTAGACATAACTTCTGAAGAACAGAATAAAGTATGAATGAATGAAAAGAATGAAAAGAACTGAGGATAGTTCCAGAGGCCCCTTGGACAATGTCAAATGCACCAAGATTCAAATTATAGGGGTCCGAGAAGAAGAGAAAAAGAAAAGGTATGAGAACATTTTTGAAGAGATTATAGGTGAAAATATCCCCAACATGGAAAAGGAAATAATCAATCAAGTCCAAGAGGCACAAAGAGTCCCATACAGGGTAAATCCAAGGAGAAACAGGCCAAGACACATAATAATCAAACTAACAAAGATGAAACACAGTAAAGAATATTAAAAGCAGCAAGGGAAAAGAAACAAGGAACATACAGGGGAAACCCAATACGTTTAACAGCTGATCTTTCAGCAGAAATTCTGCAGGCCAGAAGGGAATGGCAGGATATATTTTAAGTACTGAAAGGGAAAAATCTACAACCAAGATTACTGTACCCAGCAAGGACCTCATTCAAAATTGATGGAGAAATCAAAAGCTTTTCAGACAAGCAAAAGTTAAGAGAATTCAGTAACCCCAAATCAGCTTTACAACAAATGTTAAAGGGACTTATAGAGTCAAGAAATACAAGAGAAGAAAAAGATCTACAATATCAAACCCCAAACAGTTAAGAAACTGGCAATAGGAACACATATATCAATAATTACTTTAAATGTAAATGGATTAAATGCTCCAACCAAAAGACGCAGACTGGCTGAATGGATATAAAAACAAGACCCATATATGTACTGTCTACAAGAAACCCACTTCAGACCTAAAGACACATATAGACTGAAAGTGAGAGTCTGGATGGAAAAATATATTCTAGATGTCTGGATGGAAAAATATATTCCATGCACATGGAAAGCAAAAGAGAGCTGGAATAGCAATCTTCATACCAGAAAAAATAGACTTTAAAATAAAGAATATTACAAGAGAGAAGGAAGGACACTACATAATGATCAAGGGATCAATCCAAGAGGAAGACATAACAATTGTAAATATCTATGCACCCAACATAGGAGCACTGAAATACATTAAGACAAACACTAACAGACATAAAAGGAGAAATTAATAGTAACACAATAATAGTAGGAGACTTTAACACCCCACTCATACCAATGGACAGATCATCGAAACAGAAAATTAATAAGGAAACACAAGTCTTAACTGAAACATTAGATGAGATGGATCTCATTGGTATCTTCAGGACATTCCATCTAAATGCAGAAAAATACATCTTCTCAAGTGCACATGGAACATTCTCCAGGACAGACCACATCTTGAGTCACAAATCAAACCTCAGTAAATTTAAGAAAACTGAAATCATATCAAGTGTCTTTTCTGACCACAATGCTATGAGACTAGATATCAAATACAACAGAAAAACTGTAAAAAAACACAAACACATGGAGATTAAACAATACGTTTCTAAGTAACCAACAGGTTACTGAAGAAATCAAAAGGGAAATCAAAAAAATTTCTAGAAACAAATGACAATGAAAACACAACTCAAAACCTATGGGATGCAGCAAAAAGCAGTTCTAAGACGAAGTTTATAGCAATACAATCCTACCTCAAGAAACAAGAAAAACATTGAATATACAACCTAATTTTACACCTAAAACAACTGGAAAAAGAAGAGCAAAACCCCCCAGAATTAGCAGAAGGAAAGAAATCATAAAAATAGAGCAGAAATAACTGAAAAAGAAATGAAAGAAACAAGAGTAAAGCTTAATAAAACTAAAAGCTGCTTCTTTGAGAAGATACACAAAGCGAACAAAACTTTAGCCAGACTCATCAAGGAAAAGAGAGAGAAGAAACAAATCAACATAATTAGAAATGAAAAAGGAGAGATTACAACAGACAGTGCAGAAATACAAAGGATTATTAGAGACTATTATGAACAACTATATGGCAATAAAATGGATAACCTGGAAGAAACAGAGATTCTTAGAAATGTTCAATCTTCCAAGACTGAACCAGGAAGAAGTAGAAATTATGAACAACCCAATTGCAATCACTGAAATTGAAGCTGCAATAAAAAAAATCTCCCCCCCACCAAAAAAGGCCCTCAGATGGTTTCACAGGAGAATTCTATCAAACATTTAGAGATGAGCTAATGCCTATTCTTCTAAAACTCTTTCAAAAAATTGCAGAGGAAGGAACACTTCCAAACTCATTCTATGAAGCCACCATCACCCTGATACCAAAACCACATAAAGACAACACAAAAAAAGAAAACTACAGGGCAATATCACTGATGAACATAGATGCAAAAATCCTCAACAAAATTTTAGCAAACAGAATTGAACAATACATTAAAAAGCTCATACACCATGATCAAGTTGGGTTTATTCCAGGGAGGCAGGATTCTTCAATACATGCAAATCAATCAATGTGATACACCATATTAACAAACTGAAAGATAAAAACTATATGATAATCTCAATAGATGCAGAAAAAGCCTTTGACAAAACTCAGCACCCATTTATGATGAAAACTCTTCAAAAAATGGGCACGGAAGGAACCAACCTCAACATTGTAGAGGCCATATATGACAAGCCTACAGGAAACATTATTCTCAATGGTGAAAAACTGAAAGCATTCTCCGTAAGATCAGGAACAGGACAAGGGTTTCACCACTATTATTCAACATAGTTCTGGAAGTCCTAGCTACAGCAGTCAGAGAACAAAAAGAAATAAAAGGAATCCAGATTGGAAAGAAGTCAAGCTCTCACTGTTTGCAGATGACATGATACTGTACATTAAAAACAATAAAGATACTATCAGAAAATTACTAGAGCTAATCAGTGAATTTAGCAAAGTCACAGGATACAAAATCAACGCACAGAAATCACTTGCATTTCTATATACTAACAACGAAAAATCAGAAAGAGAAATCAAGGAATTAATCCCATTCACCACTGCAACAAAAAGAATAAAATATCTAGGAATAAACTTACCTAATGAGACAAAAGAAGTGTACACAGAAAATTTTAAGACACTGATGAAAGAAATAAAAGATGACATAAACAAATTGAGAGATATTCCATGTTTCTGGGTAGGAAGAATCAATATTGTAAAAAAGACTATACCACCAAACACAATCTACAGATTCAATGCAATCCCTATCAAATTACCAATGGCAGTTTTCACAGAACTAGAACAAAAAACTTCAAAATTCATATGAAACACAAGAGACCCCAAATAGCTAAAGCAGTCTTGAGAAAAAACAATGGAGCTGGAAGAATTAACCTTCCTGACTTCAGATTATACCACAAAACGACAGTCATCAAGACAGTATGGTACCGGCACAAAAAAAGAAATATAGACCAATGGAACAAGATAGAAAGCCCAGAAATAAACCCATGCACCTATGGGCACCTTATTTCTGACAAAGGAGGTAAGAATATACAATGGGGCAAAGACAGCCTCTTCAATAAATGGTGCTGGAAAAATTGGACAGCTACATGTAAAAGAATGAAATTAGAATACTTCCTAACACCATACACAAAGATAAACTTAAAATGGATTAAAGACTTAAATGTAAGACCAGAAATTAGAAAACCCTTAGAGGAAAACATAGGCGGAACACTCGAGGACATAAATCAAAGCAAGACCCTCTATGACCCACCTCCTAGAGTAATGGAAATAAAAACAAAAGTAAACAAGTGGGACCTGATTAAACGTAAAAGCTTTTGCACAGCACAGGAAACTCTAAGCAAGGTGAAAAGACAACCCTCAGAATGGGAGAAAATAATAGCAGATGAAACAACTGACAAAGGATTAATTTCCAAAATATACAAGCAGCTCATACAACTTAATACCAGAAAAACAACCCAATCAAAAAATGGGAAAAAGACCTAAACAGACATTTCTCCAAAGAAGACAGACAGATGACTAACAAACACATGAAAAGATGCTCAACATCCCTCATTATTAGAGAAATGCAAATCAAAATTACAATGAGGTATCACCTCACACCAGTCAGAATGCCCATCATCAGAAGTCTACAAACAATAAATGCTGGAGAGGGTGTGGAGAAAAGGGAGTGCTCTTGCACTGTTGGTGGGAATGTAGATTGATACAGCCACTATGGAAGATGGTATGGAGATTCCTTAAAAATCTAGGAATAAAACTACCATATGACTCAGCATACACAGAAGAACTGTACAAAAAAGATCTTCACGACCCAGATAATCACGATGGTGTGATCACTGACCTAGAGCCAGACATCCTGGAATGTGAAGTCAAGTGGGCCTTAGAAAGCATCACTATGAACAAAGCTAGTGGAGGTGATGGAATTCCAGTTGAGCTATTCCAAATCCTGAAAGATGATGCTGTGAAAGCGCTGCACTCAATATGCCAGCAAATTTGGAAAACTCAGCAGTGGCCACAGGACTGGAAAAGGTCAGTTTTCATTCCAATCCCAAAGAAAGGCAATGCCAAAGAATGCTCAAACTACCACACAATTGCACTCATCTCACACGCTAGTAAAGTAATGCTCAAAATTCTCCAAGCCAGGCTTCAGCAATACGTGAACTGTGAACTTCCTGATGTTCAAGCTGGTTTTAGAAAAGGCAGAGGAACCAGAGATCAAATTGCCAACATCCGCTGGATCATGGAAAAAGCAAGAGAGTTCCAGAAAAGCATCTATTTCTGCTTTATTGACTATGCCAAAGCCTTTGACTGTGTGGATCACAATAAACTGTGGAAAATTCTGAAAGAGATGGGAATACCAGACCACCTGATCTGCCTCTAGAGAAATTTGTATGCCTGTCAGGAAGCAACAGTTAGAACTGGACATGGAACAACAGACTGATTCCAAATAGGAAAAGGAGTTCGTCAAGGCTGTATATTGTCACCCTGTTTATTTAACTTATATGCAGAGTACATCATGAGAAATGCTGGACTGGAAGAAACACAAGCTGGAATCAAGATTGCCGGGAGAAACATCAATAACCTCAGATATGCAGATGACACCACCCTTATGGCAGAAAGTGAAGAGGAACTAAAAAGCCTCTTGAGGAAAGTGAAAGTGGAGAGTGAAAAGTTGGCTTAAAGCTCAACATTCAGTAAACGAAGATCATGGCATCTGGTCCCACCACTTCATGGGAAATAGATGGGGAAACAGTGGAAACAGTGTCAGACTTTATTTTTCTGGGCTCCAAAATCACTGCAGATGGTGACTGCAGCCATGAAATTAAAAGACGCTTACTCCTTGGAAGGAAAGTTATATAGATAGCATACCTAGATAGCATATTCAAAAGCAGAGACATTACTTTGCCAACAAAGGTCCGTCTAGTCAAGGCTATGGTTTTTCCTGTGGTCACGTATGGATGTGAGAGTTGGACTGTGAAGAAGGCTGAGCGCCGAAGAATTGATGCTTTTGAACTGTGGTGTTGGAGAAGACTCTTGAGAGTGCCTTGGCCTGCAAGGAGATCCAACCAGTCCATTCTGAAGGAGATCAGCCCTGGGATTTCTTTGGAAGGAATGATGCTAAAGCTGAAACTCCAGTACTTTGGCCACCTCATGTGAAGAGTTGACTCATTGGAAAAGACTCTGATGCTGGGAGGGATGTGGGGCAAGAGGAGAAGGGAACGACAGAGGATGAGATGGCTGGATGGCATCACTGACTCGATGGACGTGAGTCTGAGTGAACTCCGGGAGTTGGTGATGGACAGGGAGGCCTGACATGCTGCGATTCATGGGGTTGCAAAGAGTCGGACATGACTGCGTGACTGATCTGATCTGATGACTCAGCAATCCCTCTCCTAGGCACATACCCTGAAGAAACCAAAATTTAAAAAGACACATGTATCCCATTGTTCATTGCACCACTATTTACAATAGCTAGAACATGGAAGCAACCTAGATGTCCATCGACAGATGAATGGGTAAAGAAGTTGTGGTACATATACACACATTACTCATCCATAAAAAGGAACGCATTTGATTCTAGTGAGGTGGATGAACCTAGAGCCTATTATACACAGTGAAGTGAGTCAGAAAGAGAAAGATAATTATCGTATACTAATGCACGTATACAGAATCTAGAAAAATGGTACAGAAGAATTTATTTGCAGGGCAGCAATGGAGAAACAGACATAGAGAATAAACTTATGGACATGGGGAGAGGGGAGGAGAGGATGAAATGTATGGAAAGAGTAGCATGGAAACTTACATTATCATATGTAAAATAGATAGCCAACGGGAATTTGCTGTATGGCTCAGGAAACTCAAACAGGGGCTCTGTATCAACCTAGAGGGGTGAGATGGGGAGGGAAATGGGAGGGAGGTTCAAAAGGGAGGGGATATATTGTATACCTATGGCTTATTCATGTTGAAGTTTGACAGAAAACAACAAAATTCTGTAAAGCAATTATCCTTCAATTAAAAAATAAGTAAGCTAAAATACAAACAAAAAAATAGAAATAAAAAATAAATAAACTATAGTGATGTATAACATGAAACAGTAGATTGCAATTAAAGGTAATAATGTAGATATACTAACTCACAAGTGGGAGTGGTTTTACATGTTTTTAAGAAAAGTTGTCTCTCAACCAGAAAAAAAAAAAAGGTCTTAATGACCTGGATAACCACAATGATGTGGTTACTCACCTAGAGCCAGACATCCTGGAGTGTGAAGTCAAATGGGCCTTAGGAAGCAGTACTAGGAATAAAGCTAGTGGAGGTGATGGAATTCCAGTTATTTCAAATCCTAAAGGATGATGCTGTTAAAATGCTGCCCTCAATATGACAGCAAATTTGGAAAGCTCAATAGTGGTCACAGGACTAGAAAAGGTCAGTTTTCATTCCAATTACAAAAAAGGGCAATGCTCTTTTTTAGAATTTTCCAAGTAGGGTACAATTGCATTCATTTTACATGTTAGTAAGGTTATGTTCAAAATTGTTCAAGTTAGGCTTCAGGAGTATGTGAACCAAGAACTTCTAGATGTCCAAGTTGGTTTTCAAAGAAGCAGAGGAAGTAGAGATCAAATTTTCAACATTCGTTGGATTACAGAATGGAGTCGTTGGGTCACAATGGAATTCATTGGGTCACAATGGAATTCCAGGAAATTTGGAATCTATTTCTGCTTCATTGACTATGCTAAAGCCTTTCACTGTGTGGATCACAAGAAACTGGAAAATTCTTAAAGAGATGGGAATACCAGAACACCTGATCTGCCTCCTGAGAAACCTGTATGTGGGTCAAGAAGCAACAGTTAATGGGACATGGAACAATGGACTAGTTCAAAATTGGGGAAAAAGTATGAGAAGGCTGTGTATTGTCACCCTGCTTATTTAACTTCTTTGCAGTGTACATCATATGACATGCCAGGCTGGAAGAATTATAAGCTGGAATCAAGGATGCCAGGAAATATATCAACAACCTCAGATATGGAAATGATATAATGGCAGAAAGTGAAGAGGAACTAAAGAGTGCGGCACGTGTCTGGAAAACTATCTCTCCTTCAAACGTCAACGAGAGCCTTGATGGGTGGACTATGTTGATTTAGGTTTCTCTTTTTATCACTTTAACTATACTGTGCCACTCCTTTCTGGCCTGCATAGTTTCTGTTGAAAAGGTGGCTGACAGTGGAATGGAAGGTCCCTTGCTTACATTTCCATCCAGATTTTGGAGAAGTGGACTTCTGTGGGAGACACGCAGTGCATACCAGTAGTGCACACCCCTTGTGCGCTATCAGGGTGCCCCAGGTAGGCTGAGTGGGCCCTCCTGTTGTGGTAGGGCATGCTGTGGGCATGCTGGTATATGGGACTCTCCCTTGTCCAGTTGGCTGCCAGGCCCTGCCTCCTGAAGAAGCTACTGGCCACTGGTGGAAGGGGCCACATCCTGGCACAGCTGGCTGCCAGGCCTGCAGAGCCCTGGGATTTATGCTGAGCCACTGGGCAAGGCAGGATCCTGGTGAACTGGCTGCAGGCTTAGGGTGATCCAGGGCAGGTCCTGTGGGGCCCAGTGGGTCCTGAGGCTTGTGCCAGCCCACTGGTGTGAGGTGTGGTCTTGGCACACTGGCTGTGGGTCCAGGGCTCCCAGTGCTGGTTCTGGCCTTGGGGGATACCAGGGCTTCTGCCAGCCTGCTAGAGGGTGGGGCCAGGTCCCTGTTCAGCCCGGGGGGTCCCGAGACTAGTGGTGACCAGTTGGTGGGTGGGTAAGTCCTGGAGCTAGTAGTCTAGAGAGAGGGCTCCAAAACAGTGCTTGCCAGCACCAGTGTCCTTGCGGTAGAATGCGCTCCCAAAAGTGGCTGCCACCAGTGTCTCTGTCTCTAGGGAAGTCCCTGTTGCCTCCTACTGGTCCAGAAGGCTGTCCAAGGGCAGCAAGTGAGTCTGACCCAGGCTTCTTTCAGATTGTTGCTTCTGAACTGGGACTTACAGTGTGTGAGATTCTGCACGTACCCTGTTTGAGTGGGGTCTCTATTTCCTACAGGCCCCTAGCTCTCTTGAATGCAAGCTGCACCTTCAAAGCCAGATATTCTGGGGGCTTGTCTTCCTGGTGCCAGGACCCCCACGGCTGGGAAGCTTGATATGGGTCTTGGACCCATCACTCCCTGGGGAGAACCTCTGCGATTGTGACTATCCTCCTGTTCATTGGTTACTTACTTGGGTCTTGACTATACCATGTCTCCACCCCTCCTACCCTTCTTCTTGTGGTTCCTTCTTCATCTCTTTAGTTGTAGAAGATCCTTTCTGCTAGTCTTCAGGTCATTCCTATTGATAGATGGTCTGCAAACAGGTTTAATCTTGGTGTGCCCCTGGGAGGAGGTATGCTCAGGGTCTTCCTACTCTACCATCCTGGTGACCAGGAAATCATTTACGTCAGGATTTCTCAGCCTTGGGCTTCCCTCATAGCTCAGTTGGTAAAGAATCTGCCTGCAGTCCAGAAGACCCTGGTTTGATTCCTGGGTTGGGAAGATCCCCTGGAGAAGGGATAGGCTACCCACTCCAGTATTCTTGGGCTTCTTTTGTGGCTCAGCTGGGAAAGAATCTGCCTGCGATGGCAGGCCTGGGTTTGATCCCTGGATTGGGAAGATCCCCTGGAGAAGGCAAAGCTACCCACTCCAGTATTCTGGCCTGGAGAATTCCATGGACTGTACAGTCCATGGGGTCGCAAAGAGTCAGACACAACTGAGCAACTTTCACTTTCACTTTCTCAACTTAGGCAGAATTGACAGATGGACTGGGTAATTCTTTATTATGGGGGCTGTCCTGTATATTGTTGGATGTATAGCAGCATCCCTGGCGCCTCTCTAACCCAAAGGCCTCCAAGACATTTTCACATATCCCCTTTCAGGGGCAGGGGACAAAACCCCTCCCAATCGTGTCTGAGCACTGCTGTATTAGATCACCTTGCAGTTACCTGCACATGTAATATTATGGTAGAGATTATATACACTGCAGCAGCCACGGACATTTCAGAAGGCTGTTTGACCACCGAGGAATGTTACAGAGGTGATGGTCTAATATTCTGTAATCCTTATAGATAAAATGTTCTACAGCTCTTGTAAGAAAAAAGCAAAACAATGGAGAAAGGTCAGAAAGATTGGCAACATGAAGCTCTAGGCAGAGTGAGAGCTGCAGACAAGTCACGGAAGTGAGAGGGGATGGACTCAAAGTGGCAGGATGGGCTTAGCTCTTATTCTTACAAAGACGAGTCTGAGCTGGGAAATGTTTGTCTTCTCAAATCCAAGCTGGGGGCCACTGGGAGCTCAGTCCTGCATGGGGGGCACAGTCTACCAGAGCCCTGGTAGGCCTGCTGGGTTTCCTAGATATATTGGAATTCATAGAAATCTACATGGTTTTGAAGTATCTACTGCTTTTACTGCAGTAATGGGAGAGCAATGATTTTTCCAAAGAATACTTTTGAAGGCATGGTGAGGAGGAGTATGGTTTGCCTGAGTAAACGCAGTCACTTTAGGTTCCTACCCATCAAATGAGCAAAAAGAGAAAAGTGCAGCAGTGCTCCACCAGGTGGCGCTGTAAGTGTAGCAGTGCTCCACCAGGTGCAGTGCTCCACCAGGTGGCGCTGTAAGTGTAACAGTGCTCTACCAGGTGGCGCTGTAAGTGTAACAGTGCTCCACCAGGTGGCGCTGTAAGTGTAGCAGTGCTCCACCAGGTGGTGCTGTGTCTGACTCATTCATCAAGCACGGCTGAATCAGGGCTTCTGTGACCCTGTCTTTCCCAGTGAATTTTCTCAGTCCTTTTGAAATAATTGGATTGAGCCTATACTTCAAATGAAAGGTATCTGCCAATTAAACAAAAATCCCATTCTACTGTTTATCTCTACTTCTGATTCAAAATATACGCATTTCTATTCCAAGCATCTTGGCCCCCAAGCTCAGGGGCACGAGGCACCAGAGTTTCCTGCATTCATAACAAAAGATTCCTTCTTCCTTTCAGTTTTAATTAATGTCATCACCAGGTGATTTTTATGGCTGGCAAGTGCAAGCAAAACTGATAGAAAAACCTTTTAACTTTAATTTCTTCAATATTCTGCTGTTATCAGATATGAGTTTCATGCCTGCCCTCACAGCCTGGGATATAAAACAGGAAGGAGTTAGGATATGAAAATGCTTTGCGGAGCTCTGAGACACAATTATGTGCTCCAAAAGAGAGCCCTATGACTTGGAGGTCTGGTAACATGACCTGTAGATGGGGAACTTGGCCATGATACAACTGAGGAGCCTCGTGTCAAAAAAGAAGTCCATATTTTGAATATCCTGGGATTAACCATAATGAAAAGAATACAAAAAAGAATATATATATATGTATATATATACGTGAATCACTTTGCTCTACAGTAGAAATTAACATTGTAAATCAACTGTACTTCAATAAAATAAATTTTAAAAAAAACCCAAGAAGTTCCAAGGGCTCTTTTAAGCAATTAGCTCCTAACTGGGTGACTGTGAGATTTACCATCTACTGAAATTTTTAATCCCTGGGGAGAAAAAGGATACAAGTATCTTTACCTTTTATAAATTCTTCAGGCAGGTCTGCCAGTATGTATGAGCCAAGGGAAAGAATTTCCCTGCAGCTATTATAAGTAGGTGTTTTGGTCATTTTGTTTTGTTACAGGAAGAGAGACTATTGTTGACCCTCAGCAGAGGTAGCCTTAAATGTACAGCAACATAGTAAGGGACCCTCAAGGAGGATGAGGTGGTAGTCAGTGATGGATGGGGGAATCGCTGTATTACACTCATATCCACATCTATTTAAAACACAGAAGAAAAAGACAAATGACATGGTCTCAAGCAGGCAAAGTGGAAGTCAAAGGCAGAAGTAAAGAAAATGGAAGGAAAACCTGCCCTCACTTGCTTATCATATACTCTGTTTAAAAGTTATTAAAAGCATAGCAGTGCACATGTGTCATGTATTTTCCATCAAAATAATGAAGAGGAAGAGTGAGGACAGGTGAAAAGGCCAAGACTTTCACTTAGTAAACAAACACAATTCCACATCACACTCTTGCCTAGGGCAAGGCCTGATCATAAAGTGAATTTCCTTTAGAACTCACTAAAAACAAATAGTTCTTCCTTTGAGTATTTTAATACAAATATATTGGTAAAAAATACTTATCTCACAAATACAAACTGTAACAACTGACTGAAAGATTTAAAGACACTGGGAAGCAGGATGGGATGGTAGAGGAGACCCTCGACCAGCGGTTTGTTCTCTGTTCAGCGTTGTAAGTGCAGCCCCAGTGACGGGCCTCAGAGACCTCCCAAGGGTCTGTACCCCCCTTATTCTAGAGAAGCACTTCCTAAATTGTCATGTGTCTTTCCCCTGGCTCCCTTCTAGCTCCACCCATAGTTAAGATGTGAAGAAAAATAAAACTTCCTCAGTGAAATGCACTTGGGAAACACTATACCCAATATGCCCTTCTTAGAGATTTCTGCTGCACTCGGGCGTGTTTAAAGGGCATCAGAATATTTGAGAGGCTCTGGGAGAGGAGAATCTGTGTACCTGACCCAGCATTTCCCAAGTTTACATCCCCTTCCCTGTCTTTGCTTCACCCCAGGAATACGCATCAGCTTCGCACAGCCAACTGGTCTCCTCCAGCAGAGTGTTTGGGAAAGGCTGTCTCATGGTACAGGTACTGCATCTTCTTGCCACACTGAAAGGATTACATAGATTGACAAGACTTACCAAGAAGTTCTACTTAATATCCTGAGAGTTCAGAGTTTTGCTTAAATTTGGCTTCTTGGTACAGTTGTTTAGCTTTTGCCCTATCATTCTCCTGATTGAAACGTCGTCTGTGCTGGGAAACAATTGCTTTGTGATTCCTGTAACAACAACAACAAAACACAGAAAAACATTTTATCAGATGGGAGTAGAGTCACAAAAACAAAGAACAAACCAGTGGTTACCAGTGGGGAGTGGGGGAGTAGGGGCGGGGTGATGTTGGGCTGGGGGGATAAGAGGTACAATGATTATGCATAAAGTAAGTTCTATGGGCTTCCCTTGTGGCTCAGCTGGCAAAGAATCTGCCTCCAACGCAGGAGACCCTGGTTTGAATCCTGAGTCAGGAAGATCCCCTGGAGAAGGGATAGGCTATCCACTCCAGTATTCTTGGGCTGCCCTGGTGGCTCAGCTGGTAAAGAATCCGCCTGCAATGCGGGAGACCTGGGTTCAATCCCTGAGTTGGGAAGATACCCTGGAGAGGAGATAGGCTATCCACTCCAGTATTTTGGCCTGGAGAATACAATCCATGAGGTTGCAAAGAGTCTGAAACAGCTGAGCAACTTTCTCTTTCACGTTCATTGTACAACCTGGGAAATAGAGCCAATAGTTTATAATAACTGTAAATAGAGTATAAACATTAAAAACTGTGAAACACTATATTGCATGTGTGCCTGCTCAGTCACTGAGCCGTGTCCAACGCTTTTTTTACCCCATGGACTATAGCTGGCCAGGCTCCTCTGTCCATAGGATTCTCCAGGCAAGAACACTGGAGTGGGTTGCCAGTGGGAGATCTTTCCCACCCAGGGACTGAACCCACATCTCCTGTGTTCCCTTGCATTGGCAGGTGGATTCTTTACCACTGAGCCACCTGGGAAGCCCCGAAACACTATATTGTACACCTATAATTTATGTAATACTATACATCAACTATACTTGAATAAAAATAATTAATTAAAAACCCACATTATCAGGCCTTTGCATCTTAAGATACGAACTGAGATAAAACACCAAATACCACACATTATAATTTTGGCCTCCATTTTGAAAAAGCAGCCCACACACCCATGAGATATTTAAACAGACTATATAGGCAGATTTTCCAAAGCAAAGCAAGAGATAACTAGGTCTATATCATAAACTGAGAACATATGTATGAGTCTTCCTACGGTACCACCCAGCTTAACCCTTGTTGCTTGTTCTGAATACCACATGCCCTTGACCCAAAATGCTGAGAATTTATTTTTACCCATTCCTAGCATCAGCTGAAACAAGCAGATTCCAACTGACTATTTTCCAACTAAGAAATGAAGTACTATCAAAATACAGAGAGCTGGGATTCAGTGAGTACTTAAAATTGTTACTTGATAACCTAGATTATTATATTTAAGGAGATGAACTTAAAAACTGTAGGTAGGATGGTTACATTAACCTTCATTTTTCTGAATAAAAGATAAGGGACATTTCTAACCAAAATAAAGAAAAAGAATACAAGATATGAACAGTTACTAAAATTTTGTTGGAGTGAATTTTGAAACTTTACTCTTCTAAAGCTATGAATTGTATGAATTCAAATTTTTCAGTGATATAGAATTCATTTTTATTTTAATAACCACCTAAAATTTTTTAAACTAATTAATTTTCGGCCACGCTGGGTTCTTGGTGCCTCTCATTGGCTTTCTCTAGTCGTGGCGGCACACAGTGTATTTTTCAGTAGGCGCTTGGGCTTAGATATTCCTCAACATGTGGGATCTTCCTGGACCAGGGATCGAACCTGCGTCCTCTGCATTGGCAGGCGGATTCTTAACCACTGGGCCACCAAGGAAGTCCCACTAACCACTTTTAATGTAAGTTGTTCCACAAAATTCACCATGTATCCTAAGAGGTTTCGGCTACCCCGAGATATTTCTCTCATAGAAAAATAAATCTGAAGAAAAAAAGGTAATGAAAGAACAACCAAATGTTGAATGGTAAACTAATTTCAGATTCATGTGACACAATATAATGCAATCATATCACCTATAATTTCTTGAACTTCATTCTGATTCATAGCTGGTTTCACGGCCTTGTCCCTTGAAGTAGAGGATTTTGCCCCCGTCAGGCTGTGTGTGGCCATGTATTCATTTGTGTAAAGCACCTGCATTAAATCATTAATGAACTTCTGAGGCTTGCTCTTGTTGCAACGTGCAATCTGCCATTTTTCAATCTTGAACTGAAAAATTAAAAACAATAATTGAAAAAACTGAAAAAGGAAAGGAGTATCTGAAGAAATATATTATTCATTGAATTCATACAGACCAGAAAACAAAATCAACATTCTTTAAGGTGATGCCCATATATTTAATATATATTTATATATATATATATCTCAGGGTTAGAGTTAGATGTTATTTTTGAGATAGATTCCCAATATGTATGAGGTATTTGTTACAAAGTGTATTCAAATTCTTGTCATGTAATCTGGATTTGGTGCTTTAAGGATTATTCCACCCTCAACCGTTCCTACTAAACAGAATAATGGCCCACGGACAACATCGTCATCCCCGAAACCTGTGAATGTGTCACCCTATGTGGGAAAATCAACTTTGCAGGAGTCATTAAAGGACCTTGAGATGGGGAAAGCTGGAGAGTATGCTGGGTTATTCATAAAGGCCCAATCTAATTATGAGAAGTTTTTACATTTTACCTTTTTTACACTTAAAATTCATGTACTTTATTGCAAGTATGAATATATATTTACATACACACATACATATATAATCTTATGTGTGTAAATATATACACACACTTAGTAGTGTCTGGTATATAATAAGCACACAGTAAGTGTTTAATAATAATAAAGAAAATGGCTAACATTTATTGAGGGCTCATGTGAGCCCTCTGAACGCAGAAGAGTGGCCAAGAAAGAAGACACAGAGGAAGGAGAGACTCGGAGAGTGAGAGGGGTTTGCCTGCTCTGACTGGCTTTGAAGATGGTGGAGGAAGACCATGAATCGGGGCATGTGGGAACATCCTTCAGTTTACAGCTGACAAGAAAACAGGGAGCTCAGCTGTAGCGCCACAAGAGACTGAATTCTAGAACCCACACGGCCAGGAAACAGAGCCTTCCCCTGAGCCTCTAGAAAGGAAAGAAGTAGCCCGCACCTTGGGTTTATAGCATCTGAGTTTGTAATATAATAAATCACTCTGTTTGTGGGATCCTGTTACATCGCAGGAGGAAACTGGTACACTAAGATTCAAGTGTTCTGAAAGCTAGATTGTGAGCATTTACAGTTATTACTTGCTCTTGAAGGCATATTTTCCCAGGCTGATTCTAACAAAACTTGTATTTTTAGCTTGTGTTTCTTGATTAAGAGAAATTGGTAAAGAAGACAAAGAATTGTGTTCAGCCAGCATGTACAGGCTGAAATTCACCTGGTCTCAATAATACAGTTTTATAACCTTTAATGCATAATTGCCCTTTTCTCACTGGTTTAAGAATTTTCTAGTTTAATAACTTCATCATTGTTCACCATTTATTTTCTAAACTGGATATTTTTCACAGATATTAGATTTATTGTAAAAAAAATTGTTTTGTGTCATCAGAATATTATGACTGACCCAAAGTTCCATAAAGTGATCTGATAAGACAATGACTATGTTGTTCTGTGATTTTCATTTCGCCTGTAACTGCACCCCAGAGAAAGATGGGACAGTCTCCCTGCTGACCTGTTTCTCATCCGTCTGATGGTCTTCCTCAGCTTTCAGGGAGATGGGTGAACTGGAATCAGAGTTAGAATTACTGCATGTAGAAGCAAAGGAATCTGGTGAGGAGTTATTCGCTGCTCTCCAGAGGGTGGATGTGGATGTGGACAGGGTTCCTCCACCCTTGAGCAGTGCCTCTGCCATACCGACCAGTTCTTCAAACTGAGTGACGGCCTGCGGTAACACTGAAATGGCAAGAACAGGTAGCACTTTACAGATGCTTGTCGTAACAGCATAGACACGTATTTTTTATTGTGTGTCTATGTATAGAAGTGTATAGAACAAACTGTTAACACTTGCTACATCTGGAAAATAAACATGGTAAGAACAGTGATTGGAACACATTTACTTTTTATTATTCAATAATTTAATAATTGCTGAATAATAGTAAATCAGTGTTAAATCATTTGGTTGTTGTATCCGAATATATATGCATTACTTTGTAACTAAAAAAATGTTTTTAGAAGTTGATTCTTTTTCTAATTGCTAATGGTATTACTTGAAGGTGCTTAATCTCTTGTTTGGAGACATTACTGATTGTATCACTTTCCATCAGGCCAGTTTAAGTGACAAGATTAAATAAATAGGTTGCTCACTAAATCTTCTATAATCTTAGTGTATGATTTGCCAGGGAGTCAAATGACATCAAATTATTAAAAATTTATGGCCACAATTCAAATCTATGTGTTCACAGATAACAGATGGATTTTGGTAGTCAGCTTGAATGTTCTTTGTTCCTTTTTTTAAATGGAAACTTACACATTCATAGGTTTCATGCCTCCATGTAAAATGGTCTTCTCTGTTGTTTTATCTAATTTGTTTCCTAAGGACAAATAACATTTTGTTGGAACTGGAAGACACTTTGAACCCTGTCTAATTCAACTCCTCACTCTGTGGTTGGGGGTAATGCCTGGTAGAGAGGCGAAAAGACTGGAAGTTTTTTGTACTTTTCTAAGCATATTATTGAGCTACATAATCTTTAGAATTATAGATGATTAAAGACCTGAACATCAGATATAGTGATGGTATGTCCAAATCAACACATTTAATACTATGTTAATAGAAAAATAATAGAAAAAAACCTGCTAAAGAAGAAAATCTTATTCTATATTTTTCAGTTAACATTTGCTAAGCACCTCTCATGTGATAGCCAGGTGCTCTGTCAGCAATTACTTATTGAGCACTTAATAATATCAGACATTTAGCTAGTTTTTACTCTGCGCCAGGCACTATTTTGGGAACTTCACTGATGTTTATTCATTTACTCCTCATTGCAATTCTCCAAGAAAGGTATTAATATAATATTATCACTACCCACAATTTATAGATGAGGACAATGAGGCAATGAGAGGTTAAATAACCCATCAGGGTCTACTCAGTGAAAAGAAGAGCCAACATTCAAATTAGGACTCTGCCCATCCCCTGCTGTAAACCACAATGTTACACCAACTCTCAACATTTGCTCACCACTCTGTTAGGCGCAAGGAATGAAACCGGGAGCAAAACTAGATGCGGTCCTAGCCTTTTGGAACTGGGACAGGTGGGGAGCACTCTTTACCTAACAGTGCTGTGTGTAAGCATTTGGCCTGCTCAGAAAGAAATCTGATTGCCAGCCCTAACCCCCACCCACCATCCCCCAGTTCCTGGGAAGTAATCTCTATACCCTTGAATTTCTTCAGCTATATCAGGAGTGTCACGGTGAGCCCCTCAGAACACATCTGATTTATGTTTATGCTAAGGAGTTTCTCAGGGTGGGGACAATCATACAGCCTAGTCTTAGGGCAGAAGCTGGCCATGGCCAGAAAGCCAGAAAGACCTAGAGCCTGAGTTCAACCCTGTGAGCAGTCAATCAATCTATTATGCTTACATAATGAACTTTCATTTAAAAACTTTGGATGCCCAAGCTCAGAGAGCTTCCTGGGTGGACAATCCTCTGTGTGTATTGTTGTAACGTGTCAAGACTAGGAGGTAATGGGTCCTGGGGACAGAAATTTTTCACTTGGAAACTGATCAGACTCTGCCCTATAGGTCTCTTCCAACTTTGGCTAGTTCTAATTTGTATTCTTTTCTTGTAATAAGTATAACCATGCGTATCACAGGTTTTGGTGAATTTAATGTCTTTATCAAATTACTGAGCCTGAGAGTGGTTTTTGAAAACCCCTAAATTTGCAGTTGGTATCAGGCGTCTTAGCAGACTTGGCCATCTAGAAGACAGTGCACTTAACTTTACGGTTTGGGTAACTCAAGGTGCATGCAAAGAAATGAAAAATTGCAGTTGTTAAGACCACTGAGGAGAGGCAAGCAGCCTCTCCTCTAAGGGAAGGGGCACAGAGGGCTTCTCTGGGGCAGTCAAGAGTTACCTGAGAGCTGCGGGCTGAGCAGGAATTAAATACCTGGAGGTCATCAGGAGCATAGGAAACACAAAAACACAAGGTCTGTATTTAAGGAACTGCAAGAAGACCAAAGCTAGACTGTAAGGAGAAAAAGGGAATTCCGCATAAAGTGGGTTTTAGAAAACAGTCACCGCTTTTTCTAATAATGAAAGCTGTACATGTTCATCAGAAGATATCCTTCTTGCCAATTCTATCTCTGTATCTTTATCGTACATTTTCTTTTGTATAATTAGGACTGTGCTACATCCAGAGCATTGTATCATGGTTCTTTTTTTTCAGTTAAGATCATACATCGAATATTTTACCTATTTTATTAAATCTTGGAAAATATGACCTTTTGAGGTGTAATTTGCTTAGCATCAAAGGTAAGATCTTATATGAAGTCTGAACAGGATATAAGTAGGTATAGAGGGATGAGTTTGACAAAAGGATAAACCCAATTAGCACACACCAATATGTTCATAGAATGTTTCCGTCTGCCCAGAAAGTTGCCTCATGTTCTTTCCAAATAAATTAATTCCTGGACTCACCTCAAAAGCAACGACTAATGTGACTTCTTTACCTGTTCTAGAATTCCATATAAATGGATAGAAGTGGTATATTTTCCTTGTTTTGGTCTGATTTTTGTTCTGCATAATGTTTTGAGATTGATTCCTGTTGTGTCAGTTATTCATTCTTTTTTTTTTAGGAGAATGAATATTATTTATTTTTTATTTAATTATACTTTATTTATTTATTGAAGTACAGTTGATTAATTTGAGAGTTCCTTGGACTGCAAGGAGATCAAGCCAGTCAATCTTAAAGTAAATCAACCCTGAATATTCAATGGAAGGACTGATGATGAAGCTGAAGCTCCAACACTTTGGCCACCTTATGTGAAGAGCCAACTCATTGGAAATGACCTTGATGCTGGGAAAGATTGAAGGCAAAAAGAGGAGAGGGCAACAGAGGATGAGATGGTCGGATAGCATCACCAACTAAACGGGCATGAATTTGAGCAAACTCCAGGAGACAGTGAAGGACAAGGAAGCCTGGCATGCTGCAGTCTATGGGGTCACAAAGAGTTGGACACGACTTAGTGACTGAGCACAATCAACAAATAGTTGATTTACTATGTTTTGGGTATATAGCAAAGTGGTTCAGATACACACACATACACACACACATTTATTCTTTTCCAATTAAACATACACTTTAAGGATTTCCTAATATTTCAAGGTATTGATTCCTATAATTTATTTAAATGCCCCTTTTTTTTTCTTTTTGGAATTTAAGTTGCTTCGATTTTTCTTGATTATAGACAACATTCTTATGAACCATTTACCAGAGACATCTATATATGTATCTCTGAGCATATCGATAACTACAAATTCCTGAAAGCATAACAATAGGCTCAGAGGTATGAATGTTTCTAAGACTCAGTCAATATTGTTGAATGGCTCTCCAGAATTTTCCAACTTACATGCCCACTAGTAAGGTATGAAGTCAACCAGTCACTGCACTATCAACAAGAGATGTTCATTATTAACAATGATCTTCACTATTTTGATAGCTAAAATTTTAGAACAGACTCACGGACATGGGGAGGGGGGAGGAGAGGGTGAGATGTATGGAAAGAGTCACATGGAAACATATATTACCATATGTAAAATAGAGAGCCAACGGGAATTTGCTGTATGGCTCAGAGAACTCAAACAGGGGCTCTGTATCAACCTAGAGGGGTGGGATGGAGAGGTAGATGGGAGGCAGCTTCAAAAGGGAGGGGATATATGTATACCTATGGCTGATTCGTGTTGAGGTTTGACAGAAAACAACAAAATTCTGTAAAGCAATTATCCTTCAATAAAAAAATTAATTAATTAAAAAATTTAGTACAACTTAAATTGCAATTATTTTATTATTGTGAAGTTAAATATTTATTGATTGATTATTTGAGCTTATCGTATGAGATAGCTATTAGGCCAAGGAATGTTAGTACTTTTTCTATTTTATAATATGCTAGACGGCATGGACGGAGGAGCCCGGTGGGCTGCAGTCTATGGGGTCGCTAGGAGTTAGACACGACTGAGCGACTTCACTTTCACTTTTCACTTTCATGCATTGGAGAAGGAAATGGCAACCCACTCCAGTATTCTTGCCTGGAGAATCCCAGGGACGGGGGAGCCTGGTGGGCTGCCGTCTATGGGGTCGCACAGAGTCGGACAAGACTGAGGCGACTTAGCAGCAGCAGCAGCAGACGGCTTTTGTAAAGTGCTTATAGGAGTGCCTACTACACTATAAGCACAATGTATTAGCTTTGCTTGTATTATTAATTTCTTTGTCTTAAGCACTTTAACCTTTAATTTGTCATCAATTACAATTATTTTTCTTAGAGTGTTTATTTTAATTTTAGTATGTTTTATAAGCAGACACATATTTTAAGTTTTTATTTCAGTTAAAAGTAGTAGTCTTTTCCCTAATATACTATTTATTTGTTTAGAAAGCCATTCATATTAAATATTCACTCACATATTTCATACAGTCTAAACATCTTTCCACAAGTAAGCTTTCTTTCTCCCTGTATACATATTTTTTCTAACCTTTAATGGAAATGTTTAAACACATATACACAAAATAGTAAACTCTCATGTATTCCAACTCATAGCCAATCTCATTACACCTGTACCTCCACCCACTTTCTCCTCACCTGCAAAATTCCTTCAAGCAAATCACAGCCATCATTTCATCTGTAAATATTTTCGTGTATATCACCGGTCAGAAATTAAAAAAATATATATATATAAATATATAAATACATAAAACCATAACACCATTGTTACAACCAGAAATACTTAGCAATAGTTTTTGAATACCATTAAAAAACTAGCAAATGTTCAGATTTCTCCTTGCTGCTGTCTTTGTTGTTTTCAGTTTGTTTGAATCAGAATCCAAATAAAGTCCACATATTACAATTTGCTGGGCTTCCAAAGTGGTGCAGAGGTAAAGAATCTGCCTGCCAATACAGGAGATGCAGGAGATGCAGGTTGGCTCTCTAGGTCAGAAAGATCCCCTGGAGCAGGAAATGGCAACCCACCCCAGTATGCTTGCCTGGAGAATTCCACAGGTAGAGGAGCCTGGAGGGCTACATTCCTTGGTGTCGCTCAGTTGGACAGAACTAAGCACACACACTAACACAATCCGTTGCTGTCTCTTACAAACTATGCTTTTCCTTTCCCTCTTCTAGTTTTTTCCTTGTGATTGATAGTTGTTTTTCGTTGTTGTTCAGTCGCTCAGTTGTGTCTGACTCTTTGCGACCGCATGGACTGCAGCACACCAGGCTGTTAGTTGAAGAAATTTGAGTCCTTCGGCCTGTAGGGTTTCCCACAGTCTGGATTTTGCTGATCGCACCCTTAAGAGAGTATTTCACATATTCTTTTGTTCCTTACTTGGTGTAAATTGGTAGTTAGATCTAAAGGCTTGGAAGTTAAAAACACTTCCAGAAGAGGGCACTGAATGCATAATAACCTTTTGTTGTAATATTAGCAGTCAATGGTTTTTCCAGTAGTCATGTATGGATGTGAGGGTTGGACTATGAAGAAGGCTGAGCGCCAAAGAATTGATGCTTTTGAACTTTGGTGTTGGAGAAGACTCTTGAGAGTCCCTTGGACTGCAAGGAGATCCAACCAGTCCATTCTGAAGGAGGTCAGTCCTGGGTGTTCTTTGGAAGGAATGTTGCTAAAGCTGAAACTCCAGTACTTTGGCCACCTTATGCGAAGAGTTGACTCATTGGAAAAGACTCTGATGCTGGGAGGGATTGGGGGCAGGAGGAGAAGGGGATGACAGAGGATGAGATGGCTGGATGGTATCACCGACTCAATGGACATGAGTTTGGGTGGACTCCGGGAGTTGGTGATGGACAGGGAGGCCTGGCGTGCTGCACATGGGGTCGCAAAGAGCCGGACACGACTGAGCGACTGAACTGAACTGAACTGAATGATCACTGCCTAGGTTCATTAAATCACAAGAGGTTATGAAATGGTGATATCCTAATTCTTTTCTTCTTCATTTAGCTAGAATTCTTCTACCAAGGGAAACTTTCTCTCATCAACTATTTGGTTACCCTGAGGTTAATTTCTATAATAATGGCAGGATAAACAATTGATTTTTCAGTCTGTATTTGCCAGTTTTCAAAACAATGAGTTGGTTCTTTCAGATGGTCATTAAGTGTTCTCTCTTTTGAATGAACTCATGCATGTGAACACACATGAAAACCAATTGCCACAGTCATTATTATTGATGCTCCAGTGATAATTTTTGGCCAGTAGGAACTTCTTCCAGTTGACATGCTCACATGGTCTTTGCTGACCTTCTTCTTTCCCAATAGGACAACATTTTCATCTGCATTTCCCTTCAATGCTCCTGACAAGGCTCATCTTGTCCATTTCCTGGGCAAGCTCTGGAATCAGCTGTTTCTCCAGGGAACCCCAGCTCCTTTTAGTGGGAAACAGTATTTCGAGACCATAACCCAGGTGCTGGAAGTGCTCTTTGCTATTGGTTTCTTGTTTCTAGGCCTCTTCAGTGAATATTATTAGAAAATATGCATTATTAATTTTCAAGAATAAAATTCATCTTGTGTTGAAACTCAAATTCAGAACATGAAGTTTTAACTTAAACTGTATAGTTATGTTTTTAGTATGCCATATGGTGTGAAACGAGAGCCTAACTTAAACCTGTCCCTCCCCCAACACTGGAATGTCAGTTTGCCCAGCATCCTCTGTTGAATAATTCATCCTTATCCTAAACGCTTGTAGGACTCACTACATAGTAAATTGCCAGGCTCACTATGAAATGAAAATGCAGGACTCCTTGTTCCAAGCTTCTTCAGAATTTGAATCTGGTGACAGCAACGCCTTTAACAAGCATGTGCGGCTTTCCTAGGAGCAGAGCCCTGTGTGGCTGTGCTGGTTGCCGTACAGCAAGAAGCAAACAGTCTATGCACGTGCCTTGCCAGCCTCTGCTCTGAATGCTTTGCGTGTCACCCAGGGCAGCGCTTTCATCATTTCCATTTATCTCACACTCAGCTACACAGCTAGTAGGTGGCAGAGCCAGGGTTTGAACCCAGGTGGTTTGATCTCTCTAAACCATGCCCGTGTGCCATAGTGGCTCCGGGACATTTCTTCTCTGTGTGGAAGGTATTATCTGGGAATGTGTGTTCTGTTCCATTGATCTGCTGCCTCTTGTCCTAGCAAGTTGCTTGGAATTATCAGAACCACATGGTTTCATGTTGACAGTATGCCCTCAGATTCTTTTTCAGAATATTCTTACTTGGTTTTGCCTATTAATTCTTTCACATTAACTTTAGAATAATTATTGTCAAATTATCCCAAAGATAAAAACCCCAAAGCAATTATTGACATTTTGACTGGGATTCCATTCAAACTAGGAGTTATTTTGGGATGAACTGGCATCTTCTCATCTATGAATTTGAGGTCTTTCTATTCAGCTTTGTGTATTTCTTTTTTTTCTGGCCACACTGAGTCTCTGTTGCTGCATGCGGGCTTCCTCTAGTCATGGAGAGTGGCAGCTACTCCCCAGTTGTGGTGTGTGGGCTTCTCTTGTTGCGGAGCGTAGGTTCTAGGCTGCAGGCACATTAACTGTGGTGCACCAGCCTTGTCCTGAGGTATGTGGGATCCTCCTAGTCCAGGGATCGAACCTGTGTCCACTGTATTAGCAGGAGGCTTCTTAATCACTGGGCCGTCAGGGAAGTCCAGACTTGTGTATTTCTCTGTTGAGGTTTTAATCTCCCATCATAGATCCTACACATTCTGTGCTCAGTTGCTCAGCTGTGTCTGACTCTTTGTGACCCTATGGACTGTAGCCCTCCAGGCTCCTCTGTCCATGGGATTTCCCAGGCGAGAATACTGGAGCAGGTTGCCATTTCCTCCTCCAGGGGATCTTCATCTTACCAACCCAGGGACTGAAACTGTGCCTCCTGTGTCTCCTGCATCTCCTGCATTGGCAGGCGGACTCTTTACCACTGAGCCACCTGGGAAGCCAACGCATTTCTTGTTAGGGTAACTAGTAGATATTTTATAGCTATTTGTAATTAATATGTGTAGATTCTTTTTATTTTTTTAGGGATATAACCAGCAATTTCTGATCTTTAAGAAAATTACTGATTTTTTAAAAAATGGTAGCTGTTAGATTTGGGGTACCTATAATGTACCAGGCATTTATTTTTTAAATACAATAAGGCTTATAATGAAAAATAGGAGTCCTCTGCCCTACTGCTACCACTCTGGATTACCTAGTGCTTTAGAGGGACAATTTCTAATTCATTTACCTGTTTCTATGGTCATTACCATTACAGTCTTTAATAACAATAATAAGCATAACCAACTGTTCTTTTATTTTTTTCAGATTCATACAATTGTTTACTGACTTTCGACTATGTCATCTCTCAGTTTCATATTTCTCTCAGTCATCTCTCTCCTGGAACCCCCTCCACCTCTCTGAACCAGCTGCGTCCGGCCCACTGTGGAGCCGTTCCCCTGGAGTGTCCCCTCACTATTAGTCTGGGGCTACTCTCTGTCCCTCTCCTGAACTGGACTACCATTTTCAGATTGACTTTCTAGGTTCACTCTCTCATTTAGAGGAACACACCCTCCCTTAATTTTTGAAAAAGGAAGCACAGGAAGAGCACTGAGCCATTGTAAGTGTGACAGTATCATTATTATGCCCTCACCCTTGGTTGATGGTTTCACTGGGTATAGAAGTCTAGGTTTAAATCATTTCTCCTCAGAATGTTAAAGGCATTGCTCAATTGCCTTGGAACTTCCAGGGTTGCTGGTGAAAAGTCCAACATCATCTGACCCCCACGTCTTAGCAGGTAACATGCCTGCTCCCTCTGAAAGCTTCTGGATCTTCCCTTCCTGGTGTTCTGAAATTTCACATTATTGTGCCTTAAATAAGCCTTTTTGCTTTTGGTAGCATCTTTTAGTCTAGAATTTTATGTCTTACAGTTCTAGAAGTTTACTGTATTTATTTTTAAGATAATTTCTCCCTCTTCTCTCTCCTCTCTATCAGGACCTCTTTTCTTTGGATGTTTGACCTCCTGAACTCATTCTCTGTTTTTCCTAATCTCTTTTATTTCCCTTTTCTTAGTCTCCTTCTTGCGACAGCTACAAGACTTTCTTAACTTTCACTTCCAGACATTTTATTGATGTCTTTGACTGTTCCTTCCTTAAACCACCCTGTTTCATGGAGCCTCCCTCTGCTCCCTGCATTTTCTCTGTTTCCTGTGACCTTACTTTCCCCTTTGTTTCGGTCTCTGCATTACATGTTAGATGAGTTCCTCCATGATCACACCCCTTCCCTCAACTGTGCCCAGTGTCCCTGAGTTCACGGCTTTGGATCAACCTCTCCTAAGAGAACACACCCGTCCTTGGCTGTGGGAAGGGTGGAAGTTGCCGGCTGCACAGAAAAAATGTGAGACTTTGGGTCCTAAAGGGTTTTGATGAAGTTTTTCAATGACTCCTCCAGTTTTCGCACTATCAGGACTAACATAATCCTTTTCTCAAGTACAATTCTAAGCCTTCTGTAGTTCTGGGCTGGGATGTGGCTTGTTTCCTTTGAATTCCTCTTCCCCAGTCCTGTGCCCGTACCTCCCCCACTCCATCACAGACACTGAGCTTTCAGATTTCTCCAGATGGAGTCAGTTACCATTCATCCATCTGCTCTTAGCTTCTCAAATTTTATCGGCATCTTTTATCTGCTGTGGTCTCCTTTTGAGTTTTCTTGGTCCTTGTGGTTTTATGCATTTTAAGTTTCTTTTTCATAGGATTTCAAGAAAAGAGGGAGATTCACACATTTAACTTAAGCTTTGTTAAAAATCAGAAATGAAGACCAGCCTTGAAAATTCCCCAAGCAGACAGAACCATTTAATCACACAAACAAGGCTTAATTTAGCTTGTTTTGCAAGACTTAACTTGTCCTGGGCCATTTCTTGTTTTCATCTCTGAAAAATCATAAACAAAACTTGAACTGCTTCCCAAAGTTGATATGAGGCAACCACTGACCCAATTCCCTGCTATTTAAAAAAATTCTAATATTATAACCAATATTATAAAGAAGTGTAAACACTCACTGCGTTCTAACTATATGAGCTGCTTTATAAAAATATACCCCTGAGCCTCATTCCATATTCTGATTTGAGTGCTCCTGATTTCCAAACTGTCTTTTTGATGTGAGCACAATAAACTTTTAATGATTACTACTTCAGTGATTCATTGGTTTTACTTTGCCTATGTCTGAAACTTTGACAGCTTTCTACTGTACTTAAATGAGCCTCGGCAAAACTTAATTGAGTTTTCCTTCTTTACTGAAATCTCTTTAGTTAATAGAGTTGAGTTTTCAGCTGAGGCTTTATTTTTCCTGGGTATATATTCACCCTTTACATGTAACAATTTAATAGCATTCTGTACAGAAGAGATATCGCTTCTCCCCTTCTCTATCTTACTGTGCTGGTTAGCTGTGGTCCACAGGATCTGCTTCAAATGTTTAACATGTGCACACAGAGCACACACACATCTGCTGTTCTGAACGTCTACAACGTCATATATGCTCTGCCATATTTCTTAGTTAATAGGCTTTATAGACAGAAAAACTGATTCTTAGTTCAAAGAAGAATACTGCTGAGCAAAAGATGACTAACCACTGTGCACTCTTCTCTCAGATCCCTTTCTTACTTGGATTATACATGAAATTTCAACTTTTTGATATTGTCCTAGTTCCCAACTATAGATTCACAAGAAGACCTACTATGACCCACATTATTCTAAAACACACACGCTCTCTCTCAAATCCCCATCCTCCTTGACCACCTATTTTTTCCCATAGCTTTTTCCACTTGCTAACATATTATGTAATTTATTTAATCACTATTTTTCATGATCTTGATTGCTTGCCTCACTGGAATGTGAGTTTCACGAGAGCAGGGATCTTTTGCTATTTTGTTCACTGGGTTTTCCTAGGTACTTGCAGCAGTGCCTGATATACAGAGGACTTTATAAATATTGGTTGAACGAAGAAATGCATGCATGAATACTGCAGTGGCAGTTGGCAGTTCCTGACTCTTCCTGTTGCCTGAAGTCCAGCCAATAGCCAACTTTACTTTGGTTTCCAGGAGTACATTCCAGTGTGTGCACATGTGGGGGGCAGACAATATTAAATATGGAATAGAGGATATACAGTTGTAAATACCAAAGAGGAAGCAAAGCAAGGGAGGGGGATAAAAAACGTTGTGAGGGAAGAGAGGCTGATAGTTTAAATGGAGAGAGTCAGTCAGGGCAAAAATGAATTTAGAGTGAAGTCTTGAAGTATGTGGGGGGGCAAACCACATGGATATCTAGGGGAGGAACATCCCAGGCCAAGGAGAAAGTTGGTACAGAGACCCTGAAGTCAGATCACCTCTGATGTATTCAGAGGGAAAACAAGCGGTCCAGGATGGGTTGAATCACGAAGAAGGATGGGGAGAGAGTAGAAAACAAGGCCAGAAAGGGAGGTGGCGGGGAGGTGCCTGGATCATGTAAGGACTCTAGATCATAAAACTGACCTTGGTTCTTCCCCCTGTGAGGTGGACGTGCACCAAAGAGTTTTCAGAGAACGGCATGAGCTGGCCTACAAGGAGCCAGGTTGCAACTGCTGCATATTGAGAGGGGACTGCACAGGAGCATGAGCAAAAGCGCAAGACCAGGGAGAAAGCCCCCATGATAGCCGGGGTGAGGGATGCTGGTGATCTGGACTAGTCTAAACCAGAGATATTTTGAAGGGGAAGTTAGCAGGATTTGCCAAGAGACTGAGTGTAGGATGTAAAAGAACTACAAGACAGCATCGTGATTTTTGACTTGAGAAACTTTAACTATGCAGTTAGCATTAACGAAGACAAGGAAGAAGGAAATACAGGAGCAGGTGGAGGGGAAGGCTGGGCACATGGATGGGACAGGCTGACTTGGGATACCTGCTGGTCATGTAAATACAGTCAGACAGTGAGTCGGGAGCTAAAGGGAGAAGTCCAGGCCAGAGGTACGTCTGAGAATCACTGTTACTGTTGAATTTAACCCCATAGAATTGGACATGAGCCCCTGTGGAATGCACGCAGACAGAAAAGAAAGGCGTCCAAGGGCTGAGCCTGGGCATCATTAGATATTTGGAGGGTAAAATGATGAAATGAGGCAGACACACGACCGGGGTGGAAAGCTCAGCAGCACCTGAGGACACAGGTGTCCTTGAAGCCAAGGGAGGAGAGGTAGCCAAGGTGTCAAAAGTAGCAGGCACTTAATGGGACCCTTCAGAAAGGACCTTTGGGGTTAGCAATATGGAATATTGTGGGCTGAACTGTGTACCCACCAAAAAGAGATGCTGAAGTCCAACCTCCAAAATCTCAGAGTGTGACCTTATTTGGAAATAGGGTCTTACAGATGTAATCAAGTTAAAATGAGGTAGGCCTTAATCCAAAATGACTGACATCCTTATGAAAAGGAAAACTGCAAAAACCTCACCAGGAAAAACAATCAGTTATAAAAATGCAACATTTAAGATGTAAAAAATAAAGAGAGAATAGCTTGTTGGTGGAATAAATATCTTATTTCCATTCACATGTCCCTGTTTCTACTTAAAACTAAGAAGTCTTCAACTTAACCAATAATGGTAGGAAGGCATCTGAGCCACCACTGTGTCGACCTAGCTCACGACATTGTTCTGTCTCCTGCCATTTCTGCAAGATCGTCTTCTTTATTTCCACGGCCACAGCCCTGCGCGAGGCTGCCATCCTGCTAGTATGAGGACTGGAACACCTTTCAGAGTGGTTCTTCCCCACTTTCCTTTCTGTGCTCCTTGTACTCATTCTATACACAGCAGCCAGAGGGATGTATTTTCAAAATACACTATGCATTTACCGTTTTATGTTGGAAAGAATGCTTTCCAACACAGAATATAATTCAGCTGTAAAAATAGGGCATGACGCTGAACTACAAATGGAAACCATAATTTAAAAAATAAACACTTAAACATAATATATTAATAGGTTCTTCCAAAAGGCATTATACCAGGGGAGTTTTCATTTTCTTGGGCCTATCTTTCTCCTTTGTAAGTCTTCAATGGAATGTGATTATTTTCCACTCCTCCCAACTCTAAATCTAAAATTTAATATATGGAATGTTTAATTCCAGTGATTCTATAAGGGATCACCACAGGCCCCATTTTCTAGTGCTTCGTTAGCAGAGGGGAATGAGATAAGTACATCGTGAACACATTGATGTATCTCTTGTCTAACTGGTCTTTTCTGTCTAAGCCTATATTAAATGCTCAGTAAATATTTGTTGGACATTATTAAATGAATACAACATCTGGTATTTTGTAGGAATAATCTAAAATTTTCTAAGCAATAAACTGAGGATTTGATAGAGTGTATCCATGTTAAATTGTGTAATCATAGATTTTCTTAACATGTAGTTTTTAATTTTTTCTCTAAGGCACTGACTTTTTCATTCTTGACAACTGATTTAAATACTTTTCACTCATCACGTATTTTTCTTTTTATCTAAAAATGTCAATTTTCTCTAGGTTTACCTTGCAGCATGACCAAAGACTGTCGAAGGCGGCTGTTTTCTTTCCGGATGTTTGTTAGTTTTTGTTTCAGGCTTTTTATTTTTGTGCACAATTCCTCCTTTGACAGTTCTGCTAGAGGCTCTTCATCCTCACTGGAGCTTTCACCAGGCAGAAAGGCATTTCCCGAATATGGGTCTCTCTAAAATACAAGGCAGGCACAACAAAAGCATCAAGGCAGCTTTGTGGTTTCTCCTGTGTTCTGGATGCTGCTGGGACTTAATCAGACCTACAGGCTCCTGCTCTCCCAGGAGGGGGCTGGGTCCTTGCGAGTGATCTAGCCTCAGCTTGGTCCTCCACCATCCAGGGGAGCTCAGAGTAAGGGAGGACATCAAAGCTTCATGCACACATCTTTTTCAAAACAGTCATCAGGATTCTGACTTTCAGCTTAACGTCAGTGAAAAACACAAAGTTGAAAAATAGTATAACAGAGCAGAAACAACCAGAGTGCTACTCAGATCTTTATAACTCATCCACGTCCTCCATTTTTCTCCCATTGCCTCATCCTCAGCTTCTCTGTTGAGACTAAGCCATGAGGCCAATTTGGGGGTTTATTCCACCAGAGAAAGGGGAGAGATTTACCCAGAACAAAGCACTAATGTTTACCTTTTAGTTTAAAAGATATTTTTTGAGGCCAGCAGGACAACAGTCTGAAATGTGTACACTTGAGCTGTAAAACCTAGGCTGTGTAGAGAAAGAAAAATTTTCTCAAATTATAAAGCTTATCTTTATATTTATATAAATCTAAATCTGGGAAATTACAACACAGAATAGAATTTATAAAGATCCAACCCTAGAAGCCTGGAGTATGATGTTTATAAAAATAAACTTCAAAGGAGAAGAGATAAAGGCACATGTACATCTGAAACTAACACAACATTGTAGACCAGCTTTACTACAACAATTTTTTTATATATAGAGAGATAAAGGCATGGCATCAAGAAAGTTCCTGCTGAATAGGAAGGGAAGAGACTTCCTGGGGCCGGGTTGAGGAGCAAGAGGGATTAGGGACAAGAAAGACAGAAAGATTCGTGTCTGCTCTTCCTGCCCTGACCTTTGTGGGGAATGGAGGCGGATCACGGGGTCAGGGTAGATGACAGAAACATCCAGATGAATGAAGGCAGTCTAGGCAGTAGGGTTGGCTCCGGGCTTCTCAGTGCATCATAAATGCCTTAAATGGGCTCCCTGTCTAGCAACATCAGGGCAACACGGTGCCTTTCTGAGCCCCAGATCAGAAATGGCCAAAAGGGGCGTGTGGTCAAATGAACCAGAGACAGTGTCCAGACCCCTCGGAGGTCAGGCAAAGCAGCTGGAGAATCCGAATGGTCCCTGTGTCCCAGTCAGGAACTGGGTAAGTGCTGGGGGACCAGGGGAACAGAGAGGCTACAGAGCGACAGAACCTTACAGAAGATGGCAGCGGGTTCCAGCACGGCAAACATCAGTAGACGGTGCCAACAGGACCCCCGGGGGGCTGGAGGGACCCCTGTGCCTCAGCAGTCGCAGTACGGGACACCCAGGAACCACAAAGAAGACTCGAGCCCAGGCGCAAGAGCAGCCACCCCTCCGCAGAAACGCTGGATGATGTAGAAGACTCCTCAAAACTTGAACCATTTCTTAGAAAAAAACAGGAAGCGGAGGAGGGTGAGAGTCTAGTCTCACTGAGACTTAAATCATACCAATATCTCAAAGGGACTTTTAAACCCCGGAACACTCTAACTGTAATTCACTGTCAATGGACAAGTTCAAATTCCCCATCCCCCACTTCCTTGTCAAGCAGGGAAGGAGATTTGAAAGCCAGGTAGGATCAGTTATAGGAAATACAATTTCATTTTTGTATGTTTGGTAATGTGTACATTCAACCTCACTCCTTATTTTACAAATATACAAATCTATGTATGTGTATATATTTCATTATTCCATATACATATGTGACATATATAATATATATACTGGTAATGAAAATGACTACTGTCCTATGTGGGCAAGTAGCTAATGTATTTACAGTAGATATATAAATTTTAAATTAAAAGATGATAGATTTGGTTAAATAGAAGTGAAATATTTTCGAAAAAAAAACTGAAGGATGCCTATTGAGATCATAATTCTATGCAGAGCAATTGGAAAAAAGTAACTGGAAAAAAAGCAGAATACATGATCTAGTTCTTACAGCAAGTTCATACAAGAGAGAAATAAAATCAAGCTAAAGCGAATCCATTTGTAAACATCATTGGAAGACAAAGTTAATAGACAATAGATCTAGCTACTGCTGCTGCTAAGCTGCTTCAGTCATGTCCGACTCTGTGCGACCCATAGAGGGCAGCCCACCAGGCTCCTCTGTCCCTGGGATTCTCCAGGCAAGAACACTGGAGTGGGTTGCCATTTCCTCTCCAATGCATGAATTACATTTTCCAGACTCCTGGGCATCTCAGTGTGGCTATGTGACTAAGCTTCCACCAATCAACAGGAGTAGAAACCATGTGTACCACCACTGGGTCATGGCCCTAGAAGGAACAGGCATGTTTTATCCTGCCTCAATTCTCCTTTTTCTACTGGCAAAGAGAGAGACGTGACGGTAGGTGCTGAAGCAGCCACCTTGACCCAGATGCCAAGGCTATGTGTTCAGGAAGGTAGATACAGAAGATAAGAGGGATCCTCAACATTGTGGAGCTGCCATAGCAACCAGGACTCTGCTTCCTGTTATATGAAAGGGAAATAAACCATCTTTATACACCACTGTGATGTTTGGGTCTTTGTTACAGCTTTTGCAACATGCATCCTAATGTAGATTCTATAAACTAGAAGCCAGATACCCAAAAAGTGACATATGTTTCAATTAGAGGTCAGGCTGTGAGCAAAAAGAGCACAGGTATACCATGTTGGAAGGTCATTGACTCTTGTTAGGCCTCAGTGATGACACAGTTGATCCACGGTCACCTGCAATGCCTTGGGAGGCAGACCATGTGCTTATTGGGCCTGGAAAGAGAATGTCTGTGTGCATCAGTGACTTCCTGTCAGTGCTAGCTGGTTTGCAGAAACGGAAGACTTTCTTCATCCATTGACACTGAGAATGCAGCAAGCGATCTAAACTGAGTCCAATAATGTTAAATCTTCAAGGCTTGAAAAAAAAAATGATGTCTATATCTAAATTGCAGGAGGTAAGCCTGTGACCTAAGGCTTTCTCAAGAGCTTCTCTTTAAGTGCTCTCTGCCAGACACTGAAATCCATCCCGGAAGTAAACCTCGGCTTCAGAGCGTTACCTTCAAGGCTTTTGTTTCACACGAGAATTAACTCACTGCCAAAAGTTGGAGAGAAAAGAGGCTGGGCAGCCGTAATAAAAGAGGAGAGTTTTCAGGCTTATTTAGTACCAAATAAGATGTGTGGCAGTAGTTATTTGCAAGGGAACCAAATAGAAAGAGTTTGATCAGCTGTTAAAGTTTTTGAGAGACACAAATTGCAAAAGAAACCATAACACTGGCCTGCTAGAGCAGGTGAACTGTTTTATCCTCGAGGAACCTCTGGACCCCCATACCTGCACTAGCAAATCGAAACATTTTCTCCCCTCAGTTACCAAATATATGCAATAAGGACATAAATGCTGTGTGTTGGCAGAGAAGCACAAACACGGAACCCCTGAGACGCTGCTGCTGGGCATGTGCACCAACGCACACCTTCTGGAAAGTAATTTCATTGTCATACGAAAGCAATTACTCACACTCCCGAGTGTTTATCACAGAGACATTCTCACGCTGTTTCTTAAAAGGACGTGTATATGGACATTTACTTTGTCATTGTTTGTAGTACTAAGATGCTGGAGGAAATCTAAGTCTTCATCATTGGAGGAAAGCACATGTGAAATAATGAATGCTGTTCTTTGTTAGACACAATGAATCATGTATAATAGCAGTATAGACAGAAGTTAAAAGCAGCACTGATTGAAAAATTAGAAACAGATTGAGGTGTATATTATGATACCAGCATAATACTAAGTGATGTGCAAGATGATGGAGCCATAATGTTGTACGGTACAGCGTGATTTGTAGAAAGAAGACTGGAAACAAGCCATATCCATGCTAGGTGCCTGGATAAGTAAAAAAAGGATACATACGCCCAGGGGGTGCTGATGTACAGAAGAGAAAGTTCTTTATGCACTAATAGAAAGATCTGCAAAATACGCTAAATTAAAAAAGCAAAGTACAAAGCAGCCTATTTGTAAGTTACTCTTTGTGCTGAAGAGGGGATAAGAATATCTACATTCAATTTGCTTTATTTTACTGGGATGATAAACAAGAAAGCCAAACATGGGGTTCCCTATAATGGGGCTGGGGGTGGGGAACAGGATGGGTGGGAGATGTTTTATAGGCACACACACACACACATATAATATGATATATATATATACAATGATCATACTATATATTATATATATACTATATACTATATATACACTATATAATTTTTAGCCTTTTGATTTTTTAATTACCCAAAAGTGCTTCATTTTTTTTTTTATTTTAAAAATCTAAAATTTTATATTGGCGTATAGTTGATTAACAGTATTTCATTAACTTCAGGTGAAAAAGGCTTCATTTTAAATTTCGGTTCGTGACTCTGTGCTTGTGCCTCCAACACTTTTACAAGGATTTTCTGTCCCTCTATAAGGAAAGACTGTGTAATCCAGTCGCGGAGACACTTAGCAGACACGGACCCACCATATGCCCAGCTGAGATGTTTCATTTCAGGAAACCTCGTAAGATCTTTTGGTCTCACAGAGCCAACTTCTCAAAGTCAGCCTGGGCACATTCCACACGTGGATTTTGGTACTTCCCCAAACTTCTGCGTTTAAAGGTAAAAAATTCTATTGCCAGGGGTTCAAGTCAGTCTAGCTTTATTAGAGGCTGTGCTGTAGGGCAGCCTAGGATGGACATGTGCCACATGCTGGACCATTCTCGATGCCTCTAGACACCATTCCCAGGGGCTAAAATATATTCTAAACCTTAAGAAAAATTAAAAATGTATGCACACAAACACTTCATGCATTACAAAGACACACAAAAAGGCACAGAATACACACATGGATGGTTTGTCGAAAGTGTAGGAGGAGAATATGAGTAGGGAATTCAGATCAGAAAGGAATAAATGAATGAATACAAACAAGAAAGGGGCCCCGACTACAAACAGCAGTCAAAAAAGAAAAGCAGCCGGTAAATTTTAGAAGAGGTGTTCCAATGTCTCCAGTGGTTTGGGGAAGAAAAAAACATTTTTGATAGTTTGCTGATCTTTAATATACCAGGATATCAAGGAAAGTTTGAACAATGCATAATTGGCCACACTTCAATAGAAGTATGTAAGATGTCTTTTGAGTATGTTTCTAATTCAACTTGTTCAATAATAAAAAGATAACATGAAATTTTATTCCTTCAGTTGAATAAAGAATTAAAGGGAAGAATAAATTGAGACAAGAGGGGGAAATGCACCAGTAAATTGAGAAAGGAATTGTGGAGTCGCGGTGGACCCCCAGCAGCAGCACACCCACCTGGGCTTTGTCTGGGTCACTGTTCACGTTCTCTGAGTCCATCGGCTCCGTCCTTTTCCTCTTTCCTTTTCTGAGAGCTTGGGAATCAGTGGTTTCCTCTGTTTGAAAGATCTTCTGCATTTTCTTAGTTAGTTACCAAAGGTTTTGTGAAATTGTGGGAGGAGGGAAAGCCCATGAGATGGGGATACGCTGTTAATATTTTGCCCTAAAATGAAAAACGAGAGAAAAACATGGTTTGAAAAGATCCATGCACCCCTGTGTTTATTGCAGCACTGTTTACAGTAGCCAAGACATGGAAGCAACCTAAATGTCATCAACAAAGGAATGGATAAAGGAGATATGGTACATATATACAACAGACTACTGCTGCTGCTGCTGCTAAGTCGCTTCAGTCGTGTCTGACTCTGTGCGACCCCATAGACGGCAGCCCACCAGGCTCCCCCGTCCCTGGGATCTCCAGGCAAGAACACTGGAGTGGGTTGCCATTTCCTTTTCGAATGCATCAAAGTGAAAAAATAAAGTGAAGTTGCTCAGTCGTGTCCGACTCCTAGTGACCCCATGGACTACAGCCCAGCAGGCCCCTCTGTCCATGGGATTTTCCAGGCAAGAGTACTGGAGTGGGGTGCCATTGCCTTCTTCACAATGGACTACTAGTCAGCCATAAAAAAGAACAAAATAATGCCATTTGCACCAACATGGATGGACCTGGAGATTATCACACTAAGTGAAGTAACATAGAGCAACACAAATATATGATATCAATTATATGCAGAATTGAAAAAGAAAATATACAGATGAACTTATTAAAAACCAGAAACAGACTCACAAACTTAGAGAATGAACTTGTGGTTACCAGGGAGGAAGTGAGAGAGGGTAGGTTGGGAGTTTGAGATTGACACTGCTTGAGTTTGAGATTGAGTACACACTGCTTGCTATGTTTAAAATAAAATACCTTTCCATAAAAAACAAACAGAAAAAATGAAAGCATATGTAGGTATGTATAAAATTGTAACATTTTTCTATCTTTACTAGACTGTTGAATAAAGTTAATACAATCTAAAAAAGTAGGGATATTTTGAGATGTTTGGTCATATATGAAATAAAAAAGAAAAAGCAAACGGATACATAATATGTTTGTAACTGTATGTTTCGTAAAGGCACTAGCCACTCAAGTGAACTAGTTTACTCAATACTTCCTGTCATTCTTCTCCCACGAGCCTATTTAGGACACACTTCCACTCAATTCAAAATCACGAGGATGTCATGTTTCCAATATGTGGGATGCAGGAAGTTGTCACTTATAAAATTAAATAGTATAATTTTTCCCCATCTTTACAAGTTTTTTCTTGTCAGTTATGAGGAGTCTAAGTAGAAAGATTACAAAATGATGCAAATGAGGACGGAAGTTATATACCTTTAGGAAAAAGACATTAAAGATAGCAGATCTCATCAGGACCAAAATATTCCAAGGGAGATCAATAATGGCCTAGAAATTGGTCCTTTTTTTTTTTTCTGAAACCTCTAAAGTTTGGAGATGGAATATCTTCTTTGGTATAAACTTAAGAATAGTACTATAAAGAATGAGGGCAAATTTCAAAGGTAATAGACCTCATAAAAATTTTAAGGGAGAATCATTTTTTCAAAACGTGATAAAGCAGACGATAGTGTTTAAGTTGAATAGAGTGAAAATGATCAAATCTATCTTTTACTGTCTGTGGATGATTCAGCACATTTGATCTGAGCATCCTTTTTACTTGCAAATGTTGGTTTGTTTTCATGAAAAGATATATAATTTATATAGTTGATGGCTCAGCAGGTCAAGAATCTGTCTGCAATGCAAGAGACATAGGAGACACGAGTTTGGGTCAGGAAGATCCTGGAGAAGGAAATGGCAACCCCCTCCAGTATTCTTGCCTGAAAATCCCATGGACAGAGGAGCCTGATGAGCTACAGTCCATGGGGTTGCAAAGAGTCATACATGACTGAGGGACTAAGTACGCTTGCGATAAAACTTTACAGAAGAGACTGATCTCAAAGGGACTGTTAAACAGAAGGTAACTATGCTGCTGCTACTGCTAAGTCACTTCAGTTGTGTCCGACTCTGTGTGATCCCACAGACGGCAGACACCAGGCTCCCCTGTCCCTGGGATTCTCCAGGCAAGAATACTGGAGTGGGTTGCCATTTCCTTCTCCAATACATGAAAGTGAAAAGTGAAAGGGAAGTCGCTCAGTCATGTCCGACTCTTAGCGACCCCATGGACTGCAGCCTACCAGGCTCCTCCATCCATGGGATTTTCCAGGCAAAGTACTGGAGTGGGGTGCCATTGCCTTCTCCGAAAGGTAACTATGCTCCTTACCAAATTACACCAAGTACTCCTTTGAGAAAATATGGATCTTTTACCTATTTTCAGAGAAATTAATTATTCTCTACTCCAAGCATAAAATTATATTCGGGATGGTCTTTCCAAGACTGCTTGGTTTGACTCTTTGAAAACTTACTTTAAGGTTTTAAATGCATGAATAGTGTTTCAACTAACACATGGGACTAGACTATCACACCTCACTCACAACCATCAGAGACCTTACCTAGTATCAAGTTTTGTTAATAATTTCAAAGACACAAACAATCAAAAGGCACGGGCAAGAAACTAACACAACATTGTAAAGCAATTATACTCCAATTAAAAAAAAAGGCACAGGCAGAATGGGGAGAAATTTAGGACTTCCTGCTGGTTTTGTAGGTCCTTCCTTCTAGAATAACAGGTGAGACCACTGAGAGTTGGGGATCACCTCACACAGGGGGTGTGTTTGGGTTGTGACACATCTCCACTTTATACCTCAGAGCTGTGTAGCTCGCATGATCTTCTCTGCTGCTGCTGCTAAGTGGCTTCAGTCGTGTCCAACCCTGTGTGACTCCATAGACGGCAGCCCACCAGGCTCCCCCGTCCCTGGGATTCTCCAGGCAAGAACACTGGAGTGGGTTGCCATTTCCTTCTCCAATGCATGAAAGTGAAAAGTGAAAGTGAAGTCGCTCAGTCATGTCCAACTTTTAGCGACCCCATGGACTGCAGCCTACCAGGCTTCTCTGTCCGTGGATTTTCCAGGCAAGAGTACTGGAGTGGGGTGCCATTGCCTTCTCTGATGACCTTCTCTAGGGAGTTGTAAATCCACAGATCCTAAGTGTGTTTGCCATAAGCAATCTTAAATTGGTGATACATAATTATTTAGAGAGCATTCTGTCAACAAAGTCTCCACTTACAGTAAATCTCATTCATCTGGTTACTCAGAGCAAGGTCAACACACATTTTCTGTGAAGGGTCAGATAGTATATGTTTTAGGCTTTGCAGGCCAAGAGGCAAAATCAAGGATATTATGTGGGTACTTGTAAGTAAGAAAGAACATAAATCTTCAAAACTTTTCATTCATGAATTTGAAATGTTGTTGTTATTCATTCTAAGTTGTATTTGACTCTTTGCAACTCCAGCTAAGGAAGAAGGTAGCACACCAGATTCCTCTATAGTCCATTATCTCCCAGAATGTGCTCAAATGTATGTCCACTGAGGCGATGCTGTCTAACCTCTGCCACCCCCTTCTCCTTTTTCTTCAATCTTTCCCAGCATCAGGGTCTTCTCCAATGAGTTGGCTCTTTGCATCAGGTGGCGAAAGTATTGGAACTTCAGCATCAGTCCTTCCAATGAATATTCAGGGTTGAGTTCCTTTAGGATTGACTGATTCCAGCTCCCTTCAGTGCAAGGAACTCTCGAGTCTTCTCCAGCACCACAATTCAAAAGCATTAATTCTTTGGCACTCAGCACTTTTTATAGTCTGGCTCTCACATCCGTACCTAACTACTGGAAAAACCGTAGCTTTGACTTTATGAACCTTCATCGACAAAGTGGTATCTCTGCTTTTTAATACGCTGTCTAGGTTTGTCATAGTTTTCCTTCCAAGGAGCAAGCATCTTTTAATTTCATGGCTGCAGTCACCATCTGCACTGATTTTGAAGCCCAGGAAATTACAATCTGTCACTGCTTCCACTTTTTCCTCCTTTTATTTGCTGTGAAGTTATGGGACTGGATGCCATGATCTTAATTTTTCTGATGTTGAGTTTCAAGCCAGCTTTTTCACTCTCCTCTTTCACCCTCATGAAGAGACTCTTTAGTTCCTCTTTACTTTCTGCCATCAGAGTGGTATCATCTACATATCTGAAGTAGTCGATATTTCTCTTGGCAATGTTGATTCCAACTTACGATTCATCCAGCATGGCATTTCTCATGATGTACTATGCATATTTGAAACTAAACTAATAATAATTGAGTACAATTTTTTGTAAGATAGGCCTAGGGAGAATGGAATTTTTAAAAATCTTGTTTAATTAGTGTTCAACGTTTTCCCTTTTCTTTTTTCCTTCCTTCCCTTTTCCTTTTCAAAATTAAAGTCAAACGCTCACTTGCTAACGCTGACGTGTTATCAGAGTTTATATAAATTTTGTGATCTTGGGTTAGGCAACGATTTCATAGATATGAACAAAAACATTATTTTCACAAATGATACCATCAAGAAAGTAAAAAGAAAACTTATACAATGGAAGGAAATATTTGAAAGTAGATCTCATAAGGGACTTGAATACAGGATATCTAAAAACTTTTACAACACAATAATACAAAGATGAATGACCCAGCTTTTTTTAAACAAAGGATAATAAAAATTATTATTTTTAAATAAAAAATAAATCCTTTTTTAAACAAAGGATTTAAACAGACATTACTTCAATGAAGATAAACAATGAATAACCCAGTGTTATTAATCACTACACAAATGCTCATAAAAATTACAGTAAGATTCCTCTTCATATCCACTGAGATGGCTATAACCAAAAAAGACAAAAAACAAAAAGTTTTGGTACTGATGTGGAGAAATTGGAACCCTTAATGGTACAGATGTGGAGAAACTGGAATCCCACTCTTGCTGGTGGGATTGTAAAAATAGAGCATGCATTTTGGAAAACAGTCTGGCAGTTCTCCCAAAAGTTAACTATTGCATCACCATATAACACATCAGTTTCTCTCCTAAGTATGTATCCAGCAGAAGTGAAACCATACTTCAAAACAAAAATTTGTACTCAAATGTTCACAGCGGTATTAGCCGTAACAGCTAAAAAGTAGAAAAACCCAGAAGTGTATCAACTTCGGACTAGACGAATAAAAGTAAGTACATTCTTACTGTGAAATATGATTCAGCAACAAGAAGAAATGAAGTTCTGATACATGCTACAACATACATGAGCCTTGGAAACCTTATGCTAAGTTGAGGACATCAATCTCAAAAGATCGCACATTGTATGATTACATTTCTAAGAAATGTCAAGAATTGTCAAATTTCTAGAAACAAAAATACATTAGTGGTTTCTTAGAGGTGAAAGATTGGTGGATGGGGAAAGGAATGCCTGTTGATGGGTTTCTTTTAAAAAAGACAAAAATATGTTTAAAAATTAAAAAAAATTTTTTTTGGCCAAGCCATGTGACATGTGGGATCTTAGTTCCCCAACGAGAGACTGAACCCATAAGCCCTGCACTTGAAGCACAGACTCTTAACCAATGGACCACAGGGGAGGCCCCAAAAGTATTTTTTAAAAACTGGATTGTGGTGGTTGTTGCACAAACCCTGTGAATAAAACAAATAATAATAAAAATAAAACTCCACGTTGAACTGTCTACTTCAAATGGGTGAATTGCATTTAAATAATAATTCAATACAGCTATGTAAAAATATATATTTATATAATAGGTTCAAACATTTTCTTCAAAGTATCTTCTGATGAAAAATAAAATGAATAACTGTAGGCTTTAAATACTTTATATTTTCACAAGTTTTATAAATTTTTCCAACAAATCTTTTTTTGGCTTCACACACATTTTGAACCACCATCAACTGCATCACATCTTAGTAGATTCCACATCAGGTTGTACTGAATCAGTGTTTTCTCAACTTCTTAGGAATTATTCTCTCCCACAGTAGTTTCACAAAGACTATTTATAATGGCTAATTTATCAGTCACTTTAAACTCAGCAATTACTCCCCAAATAAACAAGAACAACTAAGCAATATCAGTAACATCTGTTGATTCATCATGAGCCAAGAAACACGCAGTCATTTGCTGTGTATTTTAATTACATTGCTCCTGATGTCCTCATTCCTTTGAGTAACTCTTTCTGCTGAAAAGCTGAGTCTTAAGTATATTTGTTTTTTTTTTTTTGGGGGCACATGCCTTTAGCTACTGCAAAAAGGGATGACTTCATTAACTGTCACTAATGGCTTTCCTTGCTAACAAACAAACCACCCAGAAACTTCCTCTAGTCACAGACTCCTTTTCATTCCTCATTTTTGTGAAAAAATTCTGTTGTGATATTTCACTTTAAATTTTCAAGGAGAATTCCCTGGCAATCCAGTGGTTAGGACTTCGGGCTCTTACTGCCAAGGTCCTGGGTTCAATCCCTGGTCAGGAAACTAAGATCCCACAAGCCACAGGGCACGGCCCAAAGTAAAAATAAATAAATTTTCTAATTGTTGTGACTTGCTGTCTGGTGAGCTGGAAATACTGTGATGAGTGTTGAGTTTGGTAATGTGTTTTTTTTTATAGCACAGCTATAGTGTCTTGTATAATACACACAATGCTTTGCCATCTAATTTGGTAGCAAAATAACCCACATGCCACTCTGCTTCAGAAGCCGTGAGTCCAGATTTCTCTTTCTTTCTAGCTTTGGCATGACTGCCATGCACTGATAGTAAGAAAATAAAACGCAGTGTCATATAGTGGTATGACAATGTGCATGCCACTGAAACACTGTCCAGTTATTGCAACGGCACTGCACTGCGCGGCTGCCCGTGTGGCCTCTGTCACAACTACTCAGCTGTGCCCTTGCAGCACGAAAGCACACGGGCAGTCTGTACACACAACAGTGTGGATGTGCTCCAATGAAAGTTTATGGACACCGAAACTTCAATTTTATACAATTCTCACATATCATGATATGATATTCTCACTTTTTTTTTTCATGACTTGAAACTGTAAAAAACTGCTCTTAGTTTACAGGCTTTACAGAAACAAAAGGCAGGCAGAGGGGCAGCAGTTTGCTGAACCCTGACCTAGGGGCTCAGTTATCACACTGAAAAGGAGTTTAGCTGTGTCACACACTTCCTTTACTTTCATCTTCATTTCTTTTCCTGGTGAGCAAAACAACTGCTTTAACCTTTTCCTCTCCGTGCCTTACTTCACTGCACATTATTACTAAAATATTTAGAACGGTACTTGAAAGACATAATTTAGAGCCTGTAATCTGGTCCCATCACTTCATGGGAAATAGATGGGGAAACAGTGGAAACAGTGTCAGACTTTATTTTTTGGGGCTCCAAAATCACTGCAGATGGTGATTGCAGCCATGAAATTAAAAGACGCTTACTTCTTGGAAGGAAAGTTATGACCAACCTAGATGGCATATTGAAAAGCAGAGACATTACTTTGCCAACAGAGGTCCGTCTAGTCAAGGCTATGGTTTTTCCAGTAGTCAGGTATGGATGTGAGAGTTGGACTGTGAAGAAGGCTGAGCGCCGAAGAATTGATGCTTTTGAACTGTGGTGTTGGAGAAGACTCTTGAGAGTCCCTTGGACTGCAAGGAGATCCAACCAGTCCATTCTGAAGGACATCAGCCCTGGCATTTCTTTGGAAGGAATGATGCTAACGCTGAAACTCCAGTATTTTGGCCACCTTATGCGAAGAGTTGACTCATTGGAAAAGACTCTGATGCTGGGAGGGATTGGGGGCAGGAAGAGAAGGGGACGACAGAGGATGAGATGGCTGGATGGCATCACCAACTCGATGGACATGAGTTTGGGTCAACTTCGGGAGTTGGTGATGGACAGGGAGGCCTGGCGTGCTGCAATTCGTGGGGTCGCAAAGAGCCAGACACGACTGAGCGACTGAACTGAACTGAAGATCCAACAGCAAATTGTTATTATTTGATAAAACTGGATTTGCCAGATTTAACCAGTTCAGTTCAGTTCATTCGCTCAATCGTGTCTGACTCCTTGCAACCCCATGAACCGCAGCACGCCAGGCCTCCCTGCACCAACTCCAAGACCTGTTAAGTATTCCTTAGTGATGGTGACAGATATGAGTCCCATTCACAGCGGTTGCTCATATGCTCAGGGTGGGGGGAGGGGGAACTGGGAAATTATTGATATAGAGCTCAGTTTTGCAAAATGAAAAGCAGTTTGGAGATGGATGGTGGTGATGGTTGCACAGTAATGTGAATGTACTTTATGCCCTTGAACTATATACTTAAAAATGATTAAGATGTAAATTTGATGCTATGTGTTTTGGTAAAAAACGATGCTATGTTTTTTGTGTTTAGTAAAAAAATTGGAAAAAATCAGTTGGCAAAAATATAGAATTTTTTAATATTCTTAACTGTACTAAAATTTTCTCCTGCTGACATAATTTCCTTATAGAACAAATCTTCAAGTTTCTTCACAAACAGACAAATATTTAAGACCAACCAGAATAGACATATCAGATCTCTTGCAGAATTTCTGCTTTTCAGTAGATTTCAGGCCACTGTTCTAATATCCACAAACAAGTGGGTCAATGTATATATTACCAGCCAATTAGCAAATTCAGAAGGGATATTATGAATATGACTGTATATTAAACATTATTAGTAAAAAAAAATCGTGTAGTTATATGCCCTTCTTTATTTTTTACTTTTTTGCTAAAAGAAACCATTAACTTCCCAGGTAGTTGTAGTGGGCAAGATTAAATACGACCACAGCCATGAGATTCTCCAAGACATGGGATTGGATGAATAATATGTCAATGACTTTCAGTCTTTCAAAGCTCACAGTAAATATATTCTGTATATTAAATATATTTATCAGATCAGATCAGATCAGTCGCTCAGTCGTGTCGGACTCTTTGTGACCCCATGAATCGCAGCACGCCAGGCCTCCCTGTCCATCACCAACTCTTGGAGTTCACTGAGACTCTCGTCCATCGAGTCAGTGATGCCATCCAGCCATCTCATCCTCTGTCGTCCCCTTCTTCTCTTGCCCCCAGTCCCTCCCAGCATCAGAGTCTTTTCCAATGAGTCAACTCTTCGCATGAGGTGGCCAAAGTACTGCAGTTTCAGCTTTAGCATCATTCCTTCCAAAGAAATGCCAGGGCTGATGTCCTTCAGAATGGACTGGTTGGATCTCCTTGCAGTCCAAGGGACTCTCAAGAGTCTTCTCCAACACCACAGTTCAAAAGCATCAATTCTTTGGCGCTCAGCCTTCTTCACAGTCCAACTCTCACATCCATACATGACCACATATTATATTAGAATTTATAAATAAAATATATACTATTATATTTAAATATATTAAATGTAATCTATATTAATACATTCTACATTTTGATCCAGAAAACACACACCTGCAGACATACCCACACACATACATCTAAAACAAAATTTCAGGAAATATACTCATTTTTACTGCATGTGATGCATTCTCTCAGTTTTTATTCTATGTACTGTATTTTGTTTCATTTTAATAAGGGATGATCATAGCATATTAAATTGATTTCACAACTCACTAATGGATTATAACCAATAGTTTGAAAAAGAATATTCCAAGAAACCTTCAAATTATACAAAACATATCTGAGAAATAAGATGTAGAGAACAGAGAACTTTGTAACTAATGAAGGCAAATGAATGTAATAAAAATATAAATTATTAATGCATTTAGGTTTACTTTTAATATGTCATTAATACAATTAATTCAGGAATTCAAAATACAAAAGCCACCTCTTAAACTGTAAGAAACAAAAGGTACTACATTTAAAGAAATAGCAAAATAAAACTTAAGTATTCTTCCAAATTGCCAAAAGTTTTGTTTTCTATACATATTAGTTTTAGAATGTGTAGACATAGGAGGTCCCTTTCAGTACTCAAGTCAGAATACAAACTGAAAACTCTCCTCTCAGTGAGTTCCAAAGTGCCAGGAAAATAATGGCAACATATTTCTAAATATCCAGTGCTGGTTTAATGCTCTCTGTGAAATGGGCTACCAGTCTGAGCTCTGCCTCTGGCAAGGTGGGACATGGGGGTAGGAGACGTCCATATTATTTTTTAAACTATATATATACTGGAGGAAATTCCTCCTGGTTTCCCTACACCCAGCTGCTATGGTCAGAATGGGTGCCTCCCCAAATCCATATGTTGAAATCCTCACCCTCATTGGTGATGGTATCAGGTGGTGGAGCTTTGGGGAGGTGATGAGGTCATGAAGCGGTGGGGGGCCTCATGAATGGATTAGTTCCCTTGTTAGAAAGGCTTCCAGGGGATCCTTAGCCTTCTGCCGGGGGAGGACACAGTGAGGAATCGGCAGTCTGCAGCCGGAAGAGGGGCTTCGCCAGCACCTGACCATGCTGGCACCTGATCCAGGACCTCAGCCTCCAGAACTGTGAGAGGAACATTTCTGTTGTTTATGAGCTACTCAATGTCTGGTATTTTTCTATAGTAGCTTGAACAAAGAAAGACATCAACCTCATATTCTGCACTGAAGTCTCTCTGCTGCTCCTGACTTAGTGGGAGAGCCGGGTGCAAAATGGCCCAGTCTCCAACTCTTCTGTAATGAGACAGTGAGACCACTTCATTTTTATCCTGATGTGTTCAGGAAGAAGATGTTTACAGCAGAGCGGTAATAGTGTGGAAGTCAGAGGCTGGGAGCAATGTAAGACAACCTTCACCTGCTCCACAATGTCACCTGTCCCCTCTAATGTCTACAGAAAGCCTGTAGCCACATAGAGAACAAACTTGTGATTGCCAAGGGGGCAGGGGGATGGAACGATTGGGAGTCTGGGATTAGCAGATTTAAACTATTACATATAGGATGGATAAATAAGGTCCTACTGTATAGCACAGGGAAGTATATTCAATATCCTGTGATAAACCATAATAGAAAAAATACGAAAAAGAGTATATGTGTATAACTCAGTCACTACTGTACAGCAGAAATTAACATTGTAAATCCACTATACTTCAATTTAAAAAAGCCTATAGCCGTGTGTGTGTGTGTAGGACCGTCTAAAAGTCTGCATAAGAGAGTATATGCAAAACTCAGAAGGACTCGGATAAGTTTTCCCATGGTTATAGGGCCTCCAAAATCTTTTCTAAGGAATACCAGTCTTTGTGAGTATTATTTTCCTTGGCTATTCCTCTGTTATTACTTATCCCTTCACTCTACACTCTGATATTTATGTGCTTTTCCCAATATATCAGAAACACAAGTGCAGAGTCACGCCTAAAGAAGAGTAAGAATCAATGAAACGTTCTATATTAGGATAGTTGTTAAGTCATGTAAACCATCTTCCACTTCACATTTTTTTTGATTAATGTAGAACATTCTATTTGTCTTGAAAGTTGACTGCAAGATGAGATCACTATAATTTTAATAATTTTTAGACAAATTTTAAAAATTCATAAAATGTAATCATTCTGATGCAGGAATTAATGCCTATGCCTAAAAATCAGGAGTGATTCAACTTTCAAATATTAATCTATCTTATTGATTATAACATAAAGGACAAGCTAATTTCTCTTTGAAATATCTGCCCCATTCCCTGGTGGCTCAGCTGGTAAAGAATCCACCTGCAATGCGGGAGACCTGGGTTCAATCCCTGGGTTGGGAAAATCCCCTGGAGGAGGGCACGGCAACCCATTCCAGTATTCTTGCCTGCAGAATCCCATGGACAGCCCTGGTGGGCTACACTCCATGGGGTCACAAAGAGTCAGATACTACTGAGGGACTAAGCACATACCCTATATCCTATATTAATGTTGTATACTAATGAAATTAAGTGTATACCAATTACCAATGTCTCTATTAATTTTGTACTTTAATAGTCTTAAAAGTTTAGATCTGAACATAATTAATCTGCTGAGTCACATACTTCAGATAATTTACTTAATCAATTGTAACAAAAAAGTAGGTGCCCCTTCACCTACTATCAGTAATTTTTTGGCTCTAATATTCTTTCACACACTGTTGAAGCAGTATTCCATTCCGTGATGAGGAAGCCCAGCACACAGAGTCCTGAGCCCTGTGAGTGAGGGCAAGAGGTGAACAGCGATCACACCAGCCAGCTTCCGGGGCCCCAAGACCCAGACCAGGTCAGCTCGCCTGGGCAGACCACCAGGAGGCGGGGCACGAACTGTGAGCTCGCAGTATCTCCTCAAAGTGGATTCCTGCTTCACTGCAGATGGACCCCAAATGAAACTGTGCCAAGAGCAGTGCAGAGAGGGACCAGAGACACTTTGGAAATGGCATTGTCTCAAGTCCGCTTGTGTGGAATGTGTGTATGTCGTACCCCAAAACCTTCCACAGCCTGTGGGGTCGGTAGGGAACCTGGAGGAGATGCAGCCACCAGACCCAGAGACGAGGACCCCTGGGTGGTGGACTTGCCCACTGGGGTGAGGCAGTCCCGTAATGAAGCAAAGGGCCTCGTGAAGTGGGGGAGTGTGATCCCAGGAACAGGTCACAGGACCTAGCGTCCTGGGAGATGAGGGGCAGGGGAGCGGGGCTCACAGGCACGGCAAGGGGAGGGGAAGGCAGAGTAGTGGGAGGACGGGGCTGAGCTCCTGGGGACGGATGGCAGTCTTCCACACCACGTGCACGAGTGCTCATTGCTTCAGGCGTGTCTAACTCTGCAACCCCATGGAATCCTCCATCCACGGGATTTCCTAGGCAAGAATACTGGAGCAGGTGGCCATGCCCTCCTCCAGGGGACCTTCCTGACCCAGGGCTCAAACCTGTGTCTCCTGCATCTCCTGCACTGCAGGCAGATTCTTTACCTACTGAGCCACCTGAAAAGCCCATTCCACACTTCGGGCAGGGTTATCCTGGCGGGATTCAGGGCCCCAGTTCTCAGACCCCCAGGGAACACTGGGTATTGAAAAGCCTCACAGCTGTGGCTTAAGCAGGATACAGGAGGAGTGGCTGCTAAATTCACTAGGATGTCTAGGAGTAGTTTCCGGGAGCCTAATACTAAGTCCTTGCCTCGCTCTTTTTAAAAATTTTTCTTATTTTTAGTTTTTGGCCACACAGAGTGGCACATTCCCTGACTAGGGATGGAACCCCAGCCCTCCACAGTGGAGAGGAAGTCTTAACCACTGGACTGTCAGGGAAGTCCGCCTGCCTCTGTGTTAAGCTTTAAGATTTTATGGAGATCCCTGCAGACTCTGAGCTGAAGACTAAATTCCAGGACCAGTGTTTCTGGCTCAGAATGGGCTTCTGCCTTCAAACATCTAGCTGTCTGTGGAGTGGCCCTGGATAGTTTAATACAGGTTTCCCCTCTCAGGGTTGAAACTGACATCCCAATAAAAGTTACTGAAGGAGCCCTTTAGTTCCTCTTCAAACTCATTTAAAGTTGCAGGAGGACAAGGAAGCTCAGAGCACACTGTCTCTGCCTAGCTGTTTCCCTGCACTGGGGAAGCATCCCTGAGCTTGTTTAATTACAGCTGAGAGCTTCCTCAGTTCATCCTAGTCTGAAGATGCTTCAGACCCTTCTCCCAGTCTGGGACGGGGGTGGTCCCTGACGTGATGTGATGCTGATGGATGAAAGAATGATTTGATGGTGCAGAAGCCTTGGTATATCTGTGTGGCTGTGTATGGTTCTGAGGATGCTCTTTTTGGTAATAACTCCTTAAGAAGCTGGTGAAAACTGTGGATCATGTCCCTCTAAAGAGATCCACAGTTTTACATATAATTTCAGGTCCCTAGAATCCTGTTTGTGAATCCCAGATTAAAGACTCCTACAGCACAGATAAGACCAGCAAGAACACACTTTAGATTTTTGGCTTTTGTCTTTGAAATATAAATTTTACTATATCCTAATTTAGTGAGTTTGCTATTTGTTTTCCTATTTTACTACAAAAAGTATTTTGGAACCATAAAGTCATGTTAAGATAAATTTTTTCTTTCTGTTCCTAGATCCATGGGATGCCATTACACCTGGATAATTTCAATAACATCTGGAGCTGTATGTTATTGACATATCTTTTACTAATTCTCAGTTACTCATTCTCTTTTCCTGGGTACACATGCTACTTCTGTTCTCTTGGTGACATCCTTTCAGGCTACCAGCACATTGATGCATTAGTATACAAATCTGTTACCACAAAACAGTTAATGGAAAAGTCCTACAAAAACTATTGTAAGAAATGGAGATCCTTTAGTTAATAAATATTGCTGTCATTTTATTAAGAAATCTGGAATTTAATCCATAAACATCAGCTAATCAAGAATTTACTCATCTTGTAACCTATTTGCTTTGCTTTTTGTTTAGTTTAGTTGCTCAGTCTTGTCCAACTGTTTTGTGACTCCATGGACTGCAGCCCACCAGGCCTCTCTGTCCATGGGATTTCCTAGGCAAGAACACGGGTTGCCATTTCCTTCTCCAGCGGATCTTCCCAACCCAAAGACTGAACTCAAAATCTCCTGAGTCTCTTGCATTGGCAGGCAGATTCTTTATCGTAGAGCCACCAGGTGGGCTTCAACTATAAACCACTTGCTTATCTTACTTTTTTCCCTTAAGAATGTTGAAATGCTTGTAATGAATATGACAACTCTTATCTTGGATCTAGAAGGCAGTGACTTCTGCTTTCAACTTGCTTTGTATAAGTTGCCCATTCTTAGAAATGGTAGAAGTAGTCCACACTATCTGAACAATAATGAATAAGGTTGTGCAGTGATTTATAACTCTGAGAGCTTTATAATTTGATTTATGAACAGCTCTCACATCTTCCATTGGCAGTTCATACAACTATGAGTAAATTTTCCAGCCAAATGACTCAGTATTTTGCTGCATGACTAATCCCACACTCAGTGTGGAAACTATAGAAATGAATTCTATTTGCTTCTGGATAATAAATGATTACTTTCCAAAAACTGTCTGCAAAGCGTTACAGAGGAGATTAATTCAATTATATTGATGTTTTTAAACTCTCAAAGTCAGCAGACTTTTTCGAGAAGTCTGTAGTGTTCACAAAAAAAGAACAAACCCCTTCCCCCGCCCAAGAATGATCATGAATTTTGCCACCGCTAGGACAACAAATCCGAATCTGACTCTAAAATTTCTAAAACATAAAAGAACAATTTGGGATGATGTCATATAAAATATTTTCTCTTATAATGATGCCTTTATTTTTCAAATTTTTATTATGGTAAAATAAAGACCTTTTATAGGACATATTTGCTACAAATAATATTTGGTATTTATTGCAAAGAATAATTCTTTTACCTTCAAATGCAAACTTTTCAAAGAAAACAGTGATCCATTCATATGATGGCTCCCCTGATTCTGGTGGCTGGAAACTGCCTCCTGGATTACATTAGATGCTCTAGTGATGCTCCCAAATGATGTGGCTCCTTGGACTTTCAATCCAAGGGCATGTATACGGTTGGCACAGCCCCTGGTCTCAGATTGTCATGAAAACCACTTGGGAATGAACAAGCATACAACCTTTCTCAGACTCCTCCCAATTCCTTTCACACCACTGATTTCTGAGAGTAAACAAGTTCAATCAAGAAGGTCATCAGTATGATTTCAAGTAACTTATTGCTAGAGTCATTCTTACCTCAATTTTTTTTAGGTAAGTCATTCTTACCTAAACTTATTATTATTTGAAATCAGTATGATTTCATGTATCTTATTGCTGGAGTCATTCTTACTAAATTTTTTGTTTTCCGGGGTAATATTCCAGTGGAATATCTCTGCATCATTACCAACCAGGTCATCCACTCACTTCCACCGAAGTTTGTAATAAACGCTTACAAATAGCCTCAGCGATATTCCAAGGTATTCTTTCTTTTTCCCTAAAAATCCTTCTTCTATCTGAACATTAGTAGCCAGAGCCGGTGGGGAGGAGTTGGGGTAGGGAGCCAGCACAACCAGTCAGGGCTAGTTTTAACTCTGTAGAGTCAGAGGTAGCCTGAGAGCAGAAAGAACAGGTCTGGGAGACTCAGGGGGCCTGAGGACAAGTAGCGGAACGACAAAACACACGGGAGAGGCGGTTGTCTTCTCCCCTCCCTTCAGCTCTCAATTTCTCTTCCACTACTGGCTCCTTCTCCCAAGTTGTATCCTATTCTGACGAAAGCACAATTATTGGGCTTTACTCGCATTTCTGCCCATTCATTCTAGAGCTAAATTTCTCCAAAGATTGTAGACATCGCTCTTGCCTCTTCTCCACATCCTAGTCCCTCTCCAACCCCCTCCCGTCTGGTTTCAGCCTCTCCCAGTGTGATGAACCGATTCCCTGGAAGGTGTGCACAGGGCTCTTCCCCACTGGTCCTCGGTGCTCTGACTCCTTACTCCGGATGTGCGCCTGTCCTGAGAAGCCCCTGAACCGGAAGCACTTCCTGCTCTCATTTTCCAGCCCACAAGGGATTAGACGTGTCCAAAGTTCTGATTTTAGTTCTTCTTCTTCTTCTTTTTTTTTTACTTTCTGCACAAAGTGTAAAGGTTTTCTTTTTAAAATTATTATTATTATGCGTAACAGGCAAAACTATTTCATTCAATAAAATTTTAAGGAATTTCACGTGTTCTGATTCTTTTCACTACCAATCGCCAGTTCTCCAAAGTCAGGATCTTCAAGATAGCCCTTTCAGACAGATGTTTTGCTCAATTCACAGCTGTCATGTCAGTGTGTCCACAATTCTTTTAGTTGGCTTCTTTGTTCTCCAAATGGAATATGGACACACTTGAAAGTTCCTCACCTGTAATTTTTGGGATCCAATTTCCTCAAGCAATTTATCATGTTTAGGGGCAGGAGATGGATCTGCATGGTTCTGAATTTTAGACACCCTCAATGAATGCATGAAGTTCAGATTATATTCATTCCTAAGCTATCACACACTAGAACAGCACAGATCATTGGGATATACCAATATCTATGATAAAAAAGTTTGATCATTTTTTCATAGTTTACTTGGCAGTTCTGACTTACAGTTCTTTACCACAGATCTAATACATAGCTCTGTGATTAAAGGAAACCACAGTTACTCTATGAGGCATTTCCAGCAATGTAGGTTTACCAAAAAGCCCCATCAGGATAGACCTCAACAGATTTCAGTTCTTTCTACACTTTCTCTTCCTTTGTAATTCTGTCCACCTGCGTGACTTCAACTATAATTGTTGTGTGTGATTCCCACACTTCTCTGCTTCTGATTCCCCAGCCGGGTTTCCATGGGTAATTTCACATGGATGACTTTCTGACAACTCCGCTCCTCAATGGGTCTGAACCTCAGTTTGTCTTCTTTGCCTTCACAACTGTTCCTTCATCTGAGCCCCAAACCTGAGTCATTTGCAATCCCTGTCTTTTCCTCAACTGGTCACCACACAGCTTAGGTGAAGACACTTCTTCTTGATGTTTCTTTCTGATGCACACATGAGGAATTCGTGCCATTCCTACCTCTAGGGAGGTACTGTAGAAGATGTTTCTGTCACCTTATTAAGCCCCTTACTCACGTTTATCTTTGGGAGCAGAATGACTCCGTGAGGAGGGTTCCTGGGGAGGGACTGGGACCACTGTTGGCAGGGCTGGTGTAGGAAAGGTCCCTCTCACAGATGGTCCTGTCTCTTGCTCACTTGTGCTGCAGGCCATGTGGACTGGAGGGTGTCAGGCTCTTTTGAGTCCCTAGTCTTCAGGTGAGAAGCAGTACAGGTAGGGTTCCTTCCTGCCTCAGTGTTGGGAAGGACTATACTTCACTTGTGACTGGGCGGGTCAGCAGAATTAGGGGGAAAAGGGATAAGATGCTCCATCTTGGCTCTGAATCTAAGCCAGGCTCTTAATTTCCTTTTGAATCCTTGTATGCGTTCTCAGTTTGGTTGAAAATCTAAAGGGAAAAAGGGCTGCAGGATGTATCATCTACATCCCTGATACCAAATTCTCTTAACTAATTTTCACAACTCATTTGTCTTGGGTGACAATGCTAACTCACTATCATAAAAATAAAAAAATTATATATACTTTTCCATCTTGATTTTTCATTCCAAGGTATGAAAGACTTTCTTCCTCCTCCATTGCTACCTCCAAACTTTAAATTTGTGATTTTGTTATATCAATTATTCTTTATTAATAAAAACCTACTGGAAAGAATAGGTATGAATTCTACTAAATTAACCAAAAGGATTGATTGGCTGATTTAATATTTATTGAATTCCACAATGCATTAGCATTGCACAACAACACAGAAAGAAGCAATTAATAACATGCCATCATTTGGATAAGGGGATGATAAATTAGCAACAAACAAGCCAGAAAATAAGAATAGAACCTAAATACTAAATTCTTTCAACGATTTTGTTAGCTTATTATTAGTATCCTTGAAATTTTGATGCAAAGAACAGAAATGAACAGCTCTAAAACGAAGTATCTATAATCTTAACTGCAGGGCGGTAAAGTATTTGCCTGCCAAAAGAGATAAATGATGTTCTTGTGTGCACTTGAAACTTACAAATGGCTGCAGTAAGACTCAGGATGATAACAGTTGTGCTCAAGTTATAGCTCAGAAAACCATAATTGCTATTTAGTTGCTTTTTCTTGTTATAAATGTACAGTTTGGGGCAAACTGGTTACTATGCTGTGTTTGTGCTCTTAGGCATGTTTCAAGGAGAGTTAGGCCATTTCTTCTCACTCAGAAATTTTCCTCAATAAGAAGGATAAAGTAAAGATGACCTTCCTATCTTCTGTGAGATATTTCTCCCAATGTTTGCAAAAGGTTAATTCCGTTTTGTTGTTGCTTTAAATTACTCCATTGTGCCTCTGCGAAGCAAAGGGATATGGAATTCTTCCTTTTCTGGTGTGCCCCTCAGGGCAGGCTCCCAGACTTTTCCTCAATGACCCCTGCACAGTGGATGGGAATGTGGTGTCTCACTGCAGTGGCTGCAGAATCAGGAAACCTTTGAGCTACTTGCACAGATACAGGGCTACCTGTCAGCCCAAGAGCCTGGGACCTTGCTGGTAAGCCCATCCTGCTGGCACTCTGATCCACCATTCTCACTTTATACAACCACTGCAAGCAAGGTCCATCTTCAAACCAGAACATGTTGTTTTAAGAAACAAGATGTTCATAAGAAAACTCAACCCCATGTTTCCCGTGGTGATGAATCTCATTTAAGACATGCGCTAGGCAATGCCTTTTTGAGTGTCCCATAACACTTAGATGTGATGATGCTTAAAGGCCTTAAGAACATCAAGAGTTAAGCCTTTATGCAGAGCTGAACAGTAGATTACGTATAGTTAGAAAACTATACGGATTTTGATATCCTACAATCAAGTAACTAAACAAGAATTGCCATCAATTCTTTAACTGCTTTCCAGAATTTTACAAAATTACACGATTTCTTCAGCCTCCTAAATATTTGAGTTCACCTCAGTAGTTAGCAGAAACTCCACACATGTAGTAATGGGTTACCTTGTCATTCTAATTGCTGTTTCATTATTCAAGTAAACAAAACAAGCAAAACCCAGCCCCGCATGAGCAAAACCAGCCCCGGCTATGGGGCAGCAGCCAGCGGCGCAGAATCGGCCGGCCGAGGTCGCTGTTGTCATTGGTTCCGATCCGGTGCCCTGCGGCCGCTGCAGCGCCCCCTCCGCGCCTCCCGCGTCCGCACTGCGCCAGCGGCCCCGGGACAACCTCCAACTGCAGGATCGCTTTTGCTGATGACGAAGGAAGGGGAGCGGGCAAGACGGAGAGAAGGAGTGTGTGCCTTTTGAGTGGGACAGATTACTACTTCCTCCCTCTCCCTACAAAATCTCTCCTCAAAATAGAGTATTTACAAGTCAACCTCCAGCTTCTCCATCTGCTGGTTCCATAAACTGAAATTGCCTCTCCCTCCAGCTGCACTAAAGGAGGCGAGGTTTTAGGGTCAACGCATGGATGGATAGAGGGGGATGGCAAGTGCCCACTTCTCGGCTGCCAAACTGTGCCAAGTTAGGGGTGGTAGGGGTCACCTCTGCAGACCCAAGCTGGGGCGCGCGTCCAGTTCAGGGGGGCTGGAGAGGTAGGGGTAGGCCCCCTGTTCCGGGGAACCCCGAATCCCAGGGAAGGCCCTGCCTGGGGCTCACGCGTGGTCGTGCAGGAACCCCACCCCCGCAAGCAATCGCTCACCCGGCTGCATCCTCCGAAGCCCCAGCCGCGCGGGTCGGGGCGCGGGGGGTGGGAGGCGGGGGCAGCACCGCTCGAAGGCTCCCGCCCGCGCCCTGCGGTCTACCCCCGGCTCCGGGGCGCCCCCTGTCGCCGGACTCCCCAGCGATCCGGCCGCGGGAGGCCAGGGAGGCGGCAGCCCGGTCGCTCGGGAGCTAAGGGGCGCCCGGCCGGAGCCCCGCGGACGGCGCGGACGGGCGGGCGGCCCGGCGAGAGGGCGCTGGGCGCTCAGGCCCGGGCGCAGCCGGGGGCCGCCGGAGCCGCCGCAGCCATGTCCGCGCGCGCCGCCGCAGCCCGGCCGTGATGTCATCGCGGGCCCCCGCCGGCGCCCCGCCCGCCCCCGCGCCCCGCGCCCGCCCCGCCCCACGAGCTCCGGCTCCGGGGATGCTGCGGCCGCCGCGGCCGCGGGCGATGCGCCGGGTCCGGGCGGGGCCGGCGCGGCCCGCTGGGCGGGCCCCCCCCCCCCGCGCCGCGTCTGCGGCGGGGCTGCGCCCGGGGGCTGCGCGCGGGGCGGGGCGGGGGCGCCCGCGGGGGGCGGGGGCGGCTCCCCGCCGCCGATTGCCCGCCGGGCCGCCGTCTGCTGAGTCATGGGCAGCGCTGCCCGCAGCCCGGGCTCATTCGCACAGCGCGGCGGGCGCGGGTGCGCAGCCATTGGGCCGGCGCGGGGCCGCGAGCGCCGGGCATGACGCGCTGAGCCTCGCTCGCCGCGCCGCGTGCGCCCCGCGCGGGTGCCTGTGCCGCCGCCCTCCGGTCCCGCCGCCCGCCGGCCGGCCGCGCCGCGCCAGCACCATGATCGCCGCCGCGTTCCTCGTCCTGCTGAGACCCTATAGCATCCAATGCGCCCTCTTCCTCCTGCTGCTTCTGCTGGGCACCATCGCCACCATCATCTTCTTCTGCTGCTGGCACCGCAGGCTCCAGAAGGCGAGGCATCCCATGAAATCGGTCTTTTCGGGTCGTTCAAGGAGCCGAGGTAAGGCGCGTCGCGGCGGGCTTCCTCGGGACCGGGGGGACCGCTCGGCGAGTCTGGAGAGGGGAGCGCGGTTCGCTCCCTCAGCGCCGCTGCCCCCGCCGCGTCCTCGCTCTCCCTCCCCCGGCCCGGTGCGCTTCGCTGTTTCAAGCCCCGGCCGCCTCCTCGGGTCCGCCGGGTCGTGGTGCCCGCGGCGCGCACAGCTCCGGGACAGGGGAGGCGGCGGACGCTCGGGCTCGGCGCCTGAGCCCGGGGTGACCGAGCTGAGTCCAGGCTGCGGCAGCCGCCTCCACCCGCGCCCCCCGGCGCCGGAGCCTGGGGCAGGGAGACGTCGGGGCGCCCCAACTCCCCCAAAACTTTCCCTGAAACTTCTAAACTGATGGCCTAGCAGCCAACCCGCCCTGCGGTCTGTCCCCACTGCGTTCAAGGCGTCCGGAACGCGCCTTCCGGTCCCCGGCCCCCCAGGTAAGTCGTCGGTGACTCGGCAGGTGAAGAACAAGGAGTTAACTGAAGTCTCGTTTTTCTCTTTTTTTTTCCTCCCCCAGATGCTGTTCTGAGATCTCACCACTTTCGTTCCGAGGTAATTTATTTAGCGCGCACGCTCAAGGTCAGAAGAAGTTCTCTTTCCTGGGTACCCGTATTAATCATAGGCGTGTTTAGAAGCCAGCAGGGAGGGTGTTGTATTGCGAGCCCACAGCCCCCAAGCCAAAAGGGACATGTTTGCTTTGAAGCGACTCCCCAGCATGAGTTCCCGGGGAGTGGTTGTGACAGATTTCTTGTGTCGTGGAGCCGCTGTGCTGGAAGGGGAGAGACAGCCCCTAAAAGCCGCCTGACCTCAGGAACGCAGCCTTGCGGTGGCTGTCAGCTTCCTTGACCATCTGGAAGTGGCCGGAAGCTTTCAGGGCGCAGTCAGGCACCCGCTGCTGTTCACTTGGGTATCCAACCACGCTGGGAGCTTTTAAGGAGTTAGTGCAGGGCAATTTGATCCGTGTGTATTACCTTTTAGACTTGCAAGTTGGTATTCCTATTCACCCAGAAAGCGCTCCATGTTTTACTAGGGACGTCTGATGACTTTTGCAAAGTGATGATGATAGTGATCCGGCTTTACCCTCAAAAGGTGAACCATCCATCCCTACTTAAACAGGTGACCTGGCTGCACTGATTCAGTGGAACTGTTGTAGGACTAGGTCTGCTGGAGACAGAACAAAACCGAGAAGCACAAGCTCTCCCAACGCAACGTTTCTTGATGAGTTTCCAGGCCAACCCCCACTTAAGGCCAGATGATTTCCCCTTCTTTCCCGGGGAGTTTCACACAGCCAGGAGGTTGCTAGTAGCAATGGGTGATGTGGCTTGATCATCTTAGCAAAGACTTCATAGTTAAACACCCTGCATCGGCTTGCTATGTACCTGAGAAGTTATTTCACATTTCATTTCCCTTGTTAATCCGGTGTTTTGTTGCACCCTGGATGTTTGATTGGACGCTGGTTGCTTGAAAGCTTTCACTGTACTACTGTAACACCCTGATAATGCTGCCCAGTGAGGAATTATGCGTGGGGTCCCGGTGGGTGAGAACTCTGGGCTCAATTTAGGACTGTAAAGAGAATAAAATAACCAATCAGATAATCAGAGGTTCCAATGCTAACTAATTGTGTGGTGCTGGAAGACTCAACTTCTCAGACCCTCAGTTCCCCTTCCTGTAAAATAGGGCTAATAGTACCTTACAGGGCTGTAAGGGGAGGGCAGGGTTTACCACAATCATGTTTTTTTAAAAAAACCCCATTTATGGGAATTCCCTGGCCGCCCAGTGATTAGGACTCTGCCCTTCCATTGCAGGGGGCCTGGATTCAGGGAACTAGGATCCCAGAAGCTGTGCAGTGAGGCCAAAAAAAAAAAAAAAAAAAAAACCCAGAAACAAAACCCCATTTAGTTTATAGTAGCTATTCAGTACCTGATAGGTATCATTACATTTTGTAAAATTGAATTAAAATATGTAAAAATAAAAGATTTGTCTGCAAATCTTAAAGTCTTTATTAGATTAATTAATTCAAAGTTATCTGAAACAACATAAACTGTGTCTATTATAAACCAACCCTTTTTGAATATCTGATTAATAGAATAACCCATCTAGAAGTGATAAAAAAATCCATCACAGTCAAGGTATGAACACCAAAATTTACGATTTTTATTTTAAGGAGAGATTACCAGTCCAATACACATCAATGCTAGAACCAGAATTAAAATTCTGTTATGGGTTGTTAGATCAACCATCAAGTGTTTCAGAGAAAAGTGCAGACAGAAAAAATGAGATAGGACTATGTTTTGTTTAGTTACCTGTCAGTTAAGTATTTATCCTAAACTTGCCTTTGGTTAGGAAAGCTGAGAGTGACTAACTCTATAGTTCATTTCACAAGATCCCCTGTAGAGACCGACATCCTGTGTGTGCTTCATATTTGCCTAATCTGCTGGGTTGTGAGCATCTTGACGGCCTGGACCAAGTGTCTCATTTAGGGCTGTATCCCCACTGCCTGTTGTATAATAAATATTTATCAAATGAGTGAAAAATTCCTCAATGAGTGCCTGTTCCCATAACTGGGCAAATACAACTCAGAATTGGGCCGAAGAGAAAAACTTTTTGTACTTTCTCAGGACAGTGCTCAGAATTCAGTATTTGCTAAATCCCAGCTCTTATTTTATCTTTCCAGATGTTAAAATATTGCTCTGGAGTTTGTACTGAAAATGTACATCACTAATTACAAGAAAACGGATTTGGTTAGAATTTTTTTCTCAGAAAGTTCAGTGCAGTGTTACTGTCGTTTGTTGATAGCCCACCTGTGTTCTTGTTCGTACCAAGGTCTGGTGTTAAACTACTCAAAGAAAGTCATGTGATAAGTGAACACCCTTAGACTGTTCCAGGAGAATGTCTGTTTCATCATTGTTTCATGTTCACTACAAATAAAACATTTTCCCCTAAGGAAAACAGAGGGGTGGAGTTTTTCCCCCTTCTCCCTTTCAAAACGCCATTTCCTGCAGGATTTTCTCCATGGGAAATACCTCTGAAGTTTTTGGATTCTAGCAAATTAGAAAATTAGAACTTGGGTTGCTTTTTAGCAGTAGCTGATGCAAAATAAGTATCAAAGAAAACGATTTTGTTTTCTTACAAGTTATAGTCCTGTCGAGTATTCTATTACTTATCCCAGTCTCAGTCTGTAGGTAAGTCACTCTCAGTGTTTCTGTAGTGGTCAGATGAGGGAAGTGGATTTAAGATCTGCTGGCATATTTGGAAATGTGAAAGAGGTTTGGGGATGCCCTCGAACACAGGAGAAGTTCAGTTAGCGCTTGGTGCTTTACTTGGTGGAGGATATCGCTTCTGTTTTCCATATGTCCAGAAAGGAGTCCCATTGGACAGGAAATTTCAAGATGTTTCTTCCCAGGTAGGGAGAGAAATACTCCCAGCAGGGAGACTTTGTCATCAGGACCCAGCATGCTTTGGGGAAGTTTTGCAGCAGGAAAAAAAAAAATCCATGTCTCTCATCTGAGTGGCTGCAGCTTTTTAGTTCTCACTAAGTCAATAATCGGGCTTCCCTGGTGGCTCAGATGGTAAAAGCGTCTGCCTACAACTCGAGAGACACAGGTTCGATTCTTGGGTCAGGAAGATCCACTGGAGGAGGAAGTGGCAACCCACTCCAGTACTTCTGCCTGGAAAATTCCATGGATGGAGGAGCCTGGTGGGCTACAGTCCTTGGGGTCACAAAGAGTTGGACACGACTGAGCAACTAGACTTTCACAGGTGAATAATCAACATCTCATCTCAATCTCTCTCTCATAAAGCTAGAAATAATTGATACAGATATTTATGAGATATTTGGCAACTACCAACAATCCCCTTTCGGAGAAGGCAGTGGCACCCCACTCCAGTACTCTTGCCTGGAAAATCCCATGGATGGAGGAGCCTGGTGGGCTACAGTCCATGGGGTCGCAAAGAGTCAAACGTGACTGAACAACTTCACTTTCACTTTCACAAGTGACTAATCAACATCTCATCTCAATCTCTCCCTCATAAAGCTAGAAGTAATTGATACAGATATTTATGAGATATTTGGCAACTACCAACAATCCCTTTTTATTTTCACACACTTGCAAACTCATCTTTACTGGCTTAGGATTTCCCTAAATTTTAATGATAGCATATGAGAATGTGAAATTATTAACGACCCAGCAAGGGGTAAACCCCAATTCTCTAACAGATGAAGAGGGGCTCAGTTAGATAACTAGAAATATGCACTTTGTATGTAAAAATAAAGAACTTGTTCTGTGTGACACACACACACATACACACATACATATATATATCAACAATACATATACTGATGAGAAGTGATTTCATATTGATGTGAGACAGTCTGGAAACCAAGTGCTCATTCTGGGTCTGTAAGAAGGATACTTTTCCTGAGGACTTATAAGATTTGATGCTGTGACTTTACACAATGCCTGTTACCCTAGACGCCTGTGATGAGGACCAGACAATGACAATCTTGATTTTAAGGAAATCTCAGAAAGTGATACGGGTAATTGAGGTACCATTAGATTACAAGAAAGAGCCTTGGGAGCCCTTCAGGAGAGTGGAGACAATTACATATAATGCCCTTGAGAATACCCAGTGTGGACAGCGGTACATGATCCCTATTCATCAGCTCAGTGGAATAAGGGCAGCCTTGTTTGATATCAGGAAAAGCAAGAGTGTGCTTTGTGTCCATCAGGATTGAGTAAATAACTTCACTTCCCGTTTCAGGGAAAAGGAACCACTGTGTGATTTTTAACTGTGTCGTTCACATTCCAGAGAATCATGTGCCCAGAATTCTCAGTGAAAGAGAGAAGCTCAGTGGAATGAGTTTTTAGTGGCCATTTGATGAAGCTGTCAAGGCATATGCTTTAGATTTTCCCAGGGACTCTCCACATTACCTTCTCCTAGATGAATAGGTGGTCCACACAGACTCTCTCGGCCTCATCGTGTTCCCAGAGCCTCTCTGCACCAAACCATGGAAGCATGTTCAGTGGAGTAACCGTGGTTCACAGCTTCTCCTGGAATCTGCATCTTCCATTAAGAATTACCAATCTAGGGACTTCCCTGACGGTCCAGTGGCTAAGATTCTGAGCTTCCAGTGCATAGGACCAGGGTTCGATTCCTTACTGGGGGACTAGATCCCATGTGCTGCAACTAAATATCCTGTGTGCTGCAGCTGAGACCCAAAGGAAAAAGAGTGTTACTCATTTAGTGAATTAGAGAAAATGATAGTTTATTATTGAGTTTTCTTTTGCAATTAATGTATCTTTATAAACAGATTCCTTGCCTGGAGTTAAATTCTGGGTCTAAGTCAGTTTATGCTAATTAAACCAATCTTAAGTTGAACTCGACACATGATATTGGGTTCATTTTGCTTCACTCAATTATTTTAAAAGCAGACATTTATTTTTTCATCACCTACAAGGTATAACATTAGATGGTAGGAATAACAAAGGGTCTGAGGTATAGCCCTTGCCCTTAATGATAACTTTTCAGGTCACTCCCAATAGCAGTGCTGGAATTTTGCAGTTACTGGTTGGGTTCCGGTAACTGAGCTGTTGTGCGATTTCCAGCTATGAATCACAAATGTGATGGAAGCATCAGAGGCCAAGCTGTGCAAGTACAGCGAGTACATTCATGAAAAAGACAAATTCACCCCATCCACCGGGTCACCACTAGCACAGAAGTCACCCTTACTTCAGCTCTGTGGTGACAGAGGATGCTGAGAGCTAAAGAAGAAAAAAAGAAAGAAACCTAGCGTTTTTTCTTGTATCCAAACCTATTAAATCTAATCTAGAAGAAAGCTTTTTCAGAGAAGTCTGAAATCTTTGTCTAAACTTAAGGGTTAAGAACTCAATTTTTGACACTGCAGTTACAGCATAGAACCAGGCAGAAAACAAGCAGTGGTTTAATGAGACTACAGGAATAAGAGTTTAGAGTCTTGGTTTGGGTTCCAGCTCTGCCACTAACTGTGCCATCTTAGTCTAGTCTCTCAGGGGCTCTGACACAGACCTGCTGTTCTCACTGGTAACACGAAGGTGATCTCTGAGTAAACAGGCCCTGTTTTTGCTATGTGCAAAAAAAGCAACCTGCTAAAAAAGGCATCATGTAAAGCACAATTCTTTCTACGAATTTAAAGCAGGTAGAGGTAAAATAGCTTCCCTGGTGGCTCAGACGCTAAAGCGTCTGCCTGCAATGCGGGAGACCCGGGTTCGATTCCTGGGTCGGGAAGATCCCCTGGAGAAGGAAATGGCAATCCACTCCAGCACTCTTGCCTGGAAAATCCCATGGATGGAGGAGCCTGATAGGCTACAGTCCATGGGGTCACAAAGAGTCGGTCACGACTGAGCGACTTCACTTTCAAAGGTAAAATAAGCATGTCACAAAATATAGCATAAGCATGAAGTAACAGATTATTATAAAAAGGTTGGAATAATTCTGATGATGTGATGGCTTCTGGCTGGGGTGATCAGAGAAGCCTTCCAGGAGGAGGTGATATTTCTGTTGCAGCGTGCAGGCTGAGTAGTATCCAGCTAGACAGAGAGGGACTCAGAGCAAACCCCCAAGACAGCAGAACCACTTAATAATAAGCAACAGTTTAGGAAACACACTTGTTTTTTGATAGCTCAGAACATGTCCATGTGGTTATAAGGTAGGGGTCTTGAGATCATATCATGGAATGTAGAACTGGAAACATAAGTAGGTGCCAGCTATAATAAAAAATTATTTTTGAGTACCGCTAAGTAGCTGATAAAGGCTTTCACAGAACGTTATTTGAGCGTCTTAGGAGGACACCTGCTCTGAACTCTCAAGAGAAGCAGAGTTTTTATTTCTTTTCTAGCAACTACGGCAAAACAGCCCATTTAGTCTTTTTACTGTGTCACAGAGTGTGGAGAGTTGTGGCCTCAGCTCTAAGGCCTGGGACCATGGCTGGCCGGGGACCTTCCTGGTCACCGGAAAGCTGTGTTCTTGCAGGACATTGTGCGTTTCAGATCTACTTCTCAAGCATCACTGGGTTATACTTGACCACGGACACCGTGTGTGTCCAGGGATTTGCAGGCAATTTATTATGTACAAGGCCATGTGATACATTACAGTTTTTAAAAATATTTCAAATATGTCTCTGCTTTTAAACTTCTTCTTGAAGAAAATCCCCCTCCCATAATAATCTGAATGTCTGTTTCCTCCTCAAATCTTCAAGCCTAGCCCGTCACCCTCAGCCAGTGACTTCTGTCTCCTAACTCACTGAAGACATCAGTGCCACCAAGTAATAGCACTTTAAAGTTCTTGCCCCTGCATATTAAGTGGCATCTTAATCTTCCCTCCCACCCATTTGTCCGCCTCCTTATGGATGTTTTATGCTTATGCCATGAATTCCTTGTCTTCCTGTCTCTTGGGGGAGTTGACTCTGCTGTTTTGTCTTCTGTTGCTCCCTCTCTGCTGGCACCTGCTCCTGACATATAAACATCATAGGTGCATCCTTTCAAAAACAATGCAAACCTCCCTATACCACTAGCTCTTCTCTTGGCAAAAAAAGTTCCCTGAAAAAGGTTCTTTATCTGCCACCTCCCATTCCTTCAGTTCAGTTCAGTTGCTCAGTCATGTCCAACTCTTTCCGACCCCATGGACTGCAGCATGCCATGCTTCCCTGTTCATCACCAACTCCTGGAGCTTACTCAAACTCATGTCCATCAAGTCGGTGATGCCATCCAACCATCTCGTCCTCTGTTAGCCCCTTCTCCTCCTGCCTTCAATCTTTCCCAGCATCAGGGTCTTTTTCAGTGAGTCAGTTGTTTGCATCAGGTAGCCGAAGTATTCGGAGTTTCAGCTTCAGCATCAGTCCTGCCAATGAATATTCAGGACTGATTTCCTTTAGGATTGACTGGTTTGATCTTTCAGTCCAAAGGACTCTCAGGAGTCTTCTCCAACACCACAGTTCAGAAGCATCAATTCTTCAACACTCAGCTTTCTTTATAGTCCAACTCTCATATCCATACATGACCACTGGAAAACCATAGTTGTGACTAGATGGACCTTTGTTGTTGGCAAAGCAATGCCTCTGCTTTTTAATGCGCTGTCTAGGTTGGTGATAGCTTTTCTTCCAAGGAGCAAGCATCTTTTAATTTCATGGCTGCAGTCACCATCTGCAGTGATTTTGGAGCCCAAGAAAATAAAGCCTGTCACTGTGTCCATGCTCTTATTTATTTCTCGACTTAGTAAAATCTACTTCTGCTGCTGCAGCTTGAAGCCACTCACCGTTTGCTCAGCCATGAGTTCCATATTACATTCCATATTTCTGTATTAGGTTTAATCGACCTATCTTGCATTGGACTTTGTTGACAACTGATCCCTTCTTTTTAGAAAATATTTATTTATTTGTTTATTATTTATTTATTTGGTTTCGCTGGGTCTTAGTTGCCGCCTGTGGGATCCAGCTCCCTGACCAAGGATTGGACCCAGGCCTCCCACACTGGGAGCTTGAAGTCCCAGCCACTGGACCACCACAGAAGTCCCAACACCAGTCCCTTCTTGAAACTCTTCCCCCTTTTATTTTCTGGCCACGGCTCCCTCTGTTCCTATGCTAGACCCTCTTTTTACTTATGTTGATATTCCCAAGTTATTCCCTTTCTCCTAATTTTTGAAATAACTTTGTTGAGATAAAATTCACATACTATATAGTTCACCCATTCAGTGATTTTTAGTGTGTTTATAATGTTGTGCAACCATCACACAATTTAATTGAAAACATTTTCATTATCCCCGAGAAAGCCCGTACCAGTTAGCAGTCACTCTGCATTCACCTCCCACCTCCACACCCCAACCATAGGCAACCACTTACCTAGTTTTGTCTAGATAGATTGGCTGGACCTCATGTTACTCATCCTGTTCAAACTGTGCTTGTACTCACATATTTCCTGTTTTAGTTCCTTTTCACAGAATGAAAGTGAAAATTGCTCGGTCGTGTCTGACTCTTCGCAGCCATACAGTCCATGGAACTCTCCAGGCCAGAATACTGGAGTGGGTAGCCTTTCCCCTCTCCAGGGGATCTTTCCAACCCAGGGATAACCCAGGTCTCCTGCTTTGCAGGCGGATTCTCTACCAGCTGAGCTACAAGGGAAGCCCAAGAATACTGGAGAGGGTAGCCGATCCCTTCTCCAGCAGATCTTCCTGACCCAGGAATCAAACCGGGGTCTCCTGCATTGCAGGTGGATTCTTTACCAACTGAGCTATCAGGGAAGCCCCTTCACAGAATGGTTACTTTGAAATCTCTATGTCAAATTCAGGCTTCACTCTTGACCTCCAGATACACAGAGTCAACCCTTTTCTCTCATCCTCACGTAGGTGCCCCGCAGGGATCTCAGACTAAGTATGTGCCCCCGTTGTGGAGAGTGGCACACCCTCACCCCTGAGGCTGCAGTTGTCCAAGCTAGAAATCTAGAAGCTGTGACAGACCCCCTCATCCATCCTATCCCGTCCTGCCTTCCTTACCATCCTCCCGACGGTTACCTTGCTTCAGACCCTATAACAATCCTCCAGGCAAGTCTCCCTAACTCCCCACTCCCAGTCCATGTACACTAATTTAGTACAGATCATCTAAAATACAGATTAAGTCTTAAAACTTACTAGTCAGGGAGCCGTTCTGATCCTGGTGATCCCAACATAAGATGGGTTATTAATAACCATGGATTTCTATGGACTTCTCTGGAGGCCCAGTGGTTAAGACTCCATGCTTCCAGTGCAGAGGAGCTTGCATTTGATCCTTGGTTGGGGAACTAAGACCCTGCATGCTTCGTGGTGTGGCCAAAAAAAAAAAAAAAAAAAAACCAGCTAGGAAAAAAAGTAGAAACTACAGGGATTTCTGTTCTCTCACAGCAGGAAGTCTAGAGATGCCGCTGGCTTTGGTGCAGCAGTCCCGCTTGTTATCGCTGGGGCGATTCGGATGGTCCTGGCCTTTGCCTCGTGGTTGCACCGTTCTAGACATCATGCCCGAATTCAAGGAAGGAAGTGAGGGAAAAGGCAGAGCCAGTCAAGGAAAGATTCATTAGGAAATCAAAATCTTTGCCGGATGCCTTTCCAGTTAGATTTCTTATGCTTCATTGGTCAGAACTGTGTCACAGCTTCACCTCTCACTGCAGAGGAAGTTTCGAATATGAGCTTTCATTTTTCCTGGCTTCCTGGTAGAGGTAGGCAGGAAGAAAAGGTTGGATAGGCCATATTCCTCCCCTGCTTAAAATCTTTCAGTGGCTTTCCACTTTGTTCTGAGTAATAAAGTTCGACCTTTTTAATGTGATATCAGAGGGATCCCTATGCTGATGTCCTGGTGACGGTTCTAATTCTCCAAACAGACCATGACTTTTTGGATTATTGGTTTTGATCATGTTATTTCCAACAGAGAAAGCCCTTCTTTGTCTTCCTTTTCTTTCTTTGCACACCCACTCCTAACTAAAGCAGAAATACTCAGGCACCGAAAGACAAACTCTCTGCTCTTCCTTCAAAACTCAGTTCATAAGTTGTCTTCAGGAACCTTTCTTAACTCCCTTGTTATAATAATAATAATAGTTGAGTTTTAAAAATTTGTCTCTCTTAAAAGATTGTAAGTATCTTGAAAGTGAAGGTGAAGTCTCTCAGTCGTGTCCGACTCTTTGCGATCCAGTGGACTGTTGAAGATAGACTAAAACCCTGGTTTTTAGCTCCGTAAATGTTTGGTGAAGGAATGAATGTATTTGATGTTTTCTAAAGTCAGTTTAGTTTTCAGTTCTCATGGATGCTAACTTTCAAAATATTCCCATATCCTTGTTTTATTTAAAGGGAAAGAGACAGATGCTTTTCATTTTTTATTTCGGGCATACTCATAACCCCTGATGGTTACCTTAGTTGCGCCTTGGTTAACATCCTGTGTTTGCTTTGAAAATATGCAGATTCAGACACTTTTTTTTTTAATATAAGGATAACTGCTTTACAAAATTTTGTTGTTTTTTGTCAAACCTCAACATGAATCAGCCATAGGTATACATATATCCCCTCTCTTTTGAAAGTGCCTCCCATCTTCCTCCCATCTCACCCCTCTGGGTTGATACAGAGCCCCTGTTTGAGTTTCCTGAGCCATACAGCAAATTCCCGTTGGCTATCTGTTTTACATATGGTAATGTAAGTTTCCATGCTACTCTCTCCACACATCTCACCCTCTCCTCCCCTCTCCCCATGTCCACAAGTCTGTTGTCTATGTGTTTCTCCGCTGCTGCCCTGCAAATAAATTCTTCAGTGCCATTTTTATAGATGCCGTATATATGCATTAGTATGCGATATTTATTTTCTTTTTTGGACTTACTTCAGTCTGTATAATAGGCTCTAGGTTCATCCACCTCATTAGAACTGACTCATATGTGTTCCTTTTTATGGCTGAATAATATTCCATTGTGTATATGTACCACAACTTCTTTATCCATTCATCTGTCCATGGGCATCTAGGTTGCTTCTGTGTCCTAGCTATTGTAAATAGTGCTGCAGTGAACAATGGGATGTGTCTTTTTCCATTTTGGTTTCCTCAGGGTGTATGGCTAAGAGTGGGATTGCTGAGTCATATGGTGCTTTTATTCCTAGTATTTTAAGGAATCTCCATACCGTCTTCCATAGTGGCTGTATCAATCTACATTCCCACCAACAGTACAAGAGCACTCCCTTTTGTCCACACCCTCTCCAGCATTTATTGTTCGTAGACTTTTTGATGATGGCCATTCTGACTGGTGTGAGGTGATACCTCATTGTAATTTTTATTAGCATTTCTCTAATAATGAGGGATGTTGAGCATCTTTTCATGTGTTAGCCATCTGTATGTCCTTTTTGGAGAAATGTGTGTTTAGGTCTTTTTCTCACTTTTTGATTGGGTTGTTTGTTTTTCTGGTATTGAGTTGTATGAGTTGCTTGTATATTTTGGAAATTAATCCTTTGTCAGTTGTTTCATCTGCTATTATTTTCTCCCATTCTGAGGGTTGTCTTTTCACCTTGCTTAGAGTTTCCTTTGGTGTGCAAAAGCTTTTACGTTTAATCAGGTCCCACTTGTTTACTTTTGTTTTTATTTCCGTTACTCTAGGAGGTGGGTCATAGAGGATCTTGCTTTGATTTATGTCACTGAGTGTTCTGCCTTTGTTTTCCTCTAAGAGTTTTCTAGTTTCTGGTCTTACATTTAGGTCTTTAATCCATTTTGAGTTTATCTTGTGTATGGCATTAGGAAGTGTTCTAATTTCATTCTTTTACATGTAGCTGTCCAGTTTCCCCAGCACCATTTATTGAAGAGGCTGTCTTTGCCCCATTGTGTATTCTTGCCTCCTTTGTCAAAATAAGGTGCCCACAGGTGCATGGGTTTATTCCTGGGCTTTCTATCTTGTTTCATTGGTCTGTATTTCTGTTTTTATGCTGGTACCATACTGTCTTGATGACTGTCGTTTTGTAGTATAATCTGAAGTCAGGAAGGTTGATTCTTCCAGCTCCATTCTTCTTTCTCAAGACTACTTTAGCTATTCGGGGTCTCTTGTGTTTCCATATAAATTGTGAAATTTTTTGTTCTAGTTCTGTGAAAACTTCCATTGGTAATTTGATAGGGATTGCATTGAATCTGTAGATTGTGTTTGGTAGTATAGTCTTCACAATATTGATTCTTCCTACCCAGGAACATGGAATATTTCTCCATCTGTTTATGTCTTCTTTGATTTCTTTCATCAGTGTCTTATAATTTTCTGTGTACACTTCTTTTGTCTCCTTAGGTAAATTTATTCCTAGATATTTAACTATTTTTGTTGTAATGGTGAATGGGATTGATTCCTTAATTTCTCTTTCTGATTTTTCATTGTTAGTATAGAGAAATACAATTGATTTCTGTGTACTAATTTTGTATCCTGCAACTTTGCTAAATTCACTGATTAGCTCTAGTAATTTTCTGGTAGTATCCTTATGGTTTTCTGTATACAGTATCATGTCATCTGCAAACAGTGAGATCTTTACTTCTTCTTTTCCAATCTGGATTCCTTTTATTCCTTTTTCTTCTCTGATTGCTGTAGCTAGGACTTCCAGAACTATGTTGAATAATGGTGAAAGTGGACACCCTTGTCTTGTTCCCGATCTTACGAATAATGCTTTCAGTTTTTCACCATTGAGAATAATGTTTGCTGTAGGCTTATCATATATGACCTTTACAATGTTGAGGTAGTTTCCTTCTGTGCCCATTTTTTGAAGAGTTTTCATCATAAATGGGTGTTGAATTTTATCAAAGGCTTTTTCTGCATGTCTTGAGATTATCATTTGTCTTTATCTTTGAATTGGTTAATATTGTTATATCACATTGATTGATTTGCATATATTGAAGAATCCTTGCATCCCTGGAATAACTTGATCATGGTGTATGAGCTTTTTTAATGTGTTGTTGAATTCTGTTTGCTAAAATTTTTATTGAGGATTTTTGCATCTGTGTTTATCAGTGATGTTGGTCTGTAGTTTTTTTTTTTGTTGCGTTTGTCTGGTTTTGGTATCAGGGTGATGGTGGCCTCATAGAATGAGTTTGGAAGTGGTCCTTCCTCTGCAATTTTTTGAAAGAGCTTTAGAAGGATAGGCATTAACTCTTCTGTAAATGTTTGACAGAATTCTCCTGTGAAACCATCTGGTCCTGGGCTTTTGTTTTTTGGGATATTTTTGATCACAGTTTTAATTTCAATGCTTATAATTGGGTTATTCATAATTTCTGGTTCAGTCTTGGAAGATTGAACTTTTCTAAGAATCTGTCCGTTTCTTCCAGATTATCCATTTTATTGCCAGAGAGTTGTTCATAATAGTCTCTTATAATCCTTTGTATTTCTGCATTGTCTGTTGTAACCTCTCCTTTTTCATTTCTAATTTTGTTGATTTGATTCTTCTCTTTTTTTTTTCTTGATGATTCTGGCTAAAGGTTTGTCAATTTTGTTTATCTTCGCAAAGAACCAGCTTTTAGTTTTATTAATCTTTACTATTGTTTCTCGGAGAAGGCAATGGCACCCCACTCCAGTACTCTTGCCTGGAAAATCCCACGGACGGAAGGGCCTGGTGGGCTGCAGTCCATGGGGTCGCTAGGAGTCGGACACGACTGAGTGACTTCACTTTCACTTTTCACTTTCATGCACTGGAGAAGGAAATGGCAACCCACTCCAGTGTTCTTGCCTGGAGAATCCCAGGGACGGGGGAGCCTGGTGGGCTGCCGTCTATGGGGTCGCACAGAGTCGGACATGACTGAAGCGACTTAGCAGCAGCAGCAACTATTGTTTCTTTCATTTCTTTTTCACTTATTTCTGCTCTGATCTTTATGATTTCTTTCCTTCTGCTATTTTTTTTTTGTCTTTTTCCAGTCGTTTTAGGTGTAAAGTTAGGTTGTCTATTCGATGTTTTTCTTGTTTCTTGAAGTAGGATTGCATTGCTATAAACTTCCTTCTTAGAACTGCTTTTGCTGCATCCCATAGGTTTTGAGTTGTTGTGTTTTCATTATCATTTGTTTCTAGAAGTTTTTTGATTTCTTCAGTAACCTGTTGGTTATTTAGAAATGTATTGTTTAATCTCCATGTGTTTGTGTTTCTTACGGTTTTTTTCTTGTAATTGATATCTAGTCTTATAGCGCTGTGGTCAGAAAAGATGCTTGATACAATTTCTTAAATTTATTGAGGTTTGGTTTATGACCTAAGATGTGGTCTATCCTGGAGAGTGTTCCATGCACATTTGAGAAGAAAGTGTATTCTTCTGCATTTGGATGGAATGTCCTGAAGATATCAATGATATCCATCTCATCTACAGGCCCTTTTTAAAATGAGTTGAAAGTATTTACCAACATTTTTATATATTATTGAAGAGATTTTTATACTTTGAGGTGAGAATTTTGAACTTTAATATTTTGAATTTTGAGCTTTAATATTTAATGTGTGTGCATGTGTGCTTAGTCGGGTCTGCCTCTTTGCAACCTCATAGACAAGCCCACCACCCTCCTCTGTCCATGGAATTCTCCAGGCAAGAATACTGGAGTGGGTTGCCATTTCCCATTCCAGGCGATCTTCCCCACCCAGGGATCAAACCCATGTCTCCATCTCCTCAATTAGTGGGCAGATTCTTTACCACTGAGCCTACAGGCAAGCCTAATATTTAACGTTGCTTCAATTTGTAATCTGAAACATCAACATAAATGTACTTTGAATTATCTTGTACATGTTTCCCTTATTACCAGTTTTGGTTTCCCAGCTGTAGTACCTCATCTTATGTTTTGTTCGCAATCAAATTGGTGTCCAGTGGTGTTGCTTTAACTGTCATGATCTTAAGTGAAAACACCAGGGCAATTTTAACCTATGCTTTATGCATTCATGCCAGGTGAAGGCCAAGTAATGTGCTGTGGGTATCTTTGTTCAGCTAGTTTTAAGAAGTGTGGTGGTAAGTTTAAATAAAAAAGATCAGAAATGCCAAATACCAAGGTAAATATAAAATTTTATTCTTTGTAATTTCTGTTTTTTTAAGTTGAAGGATGATTGCTTTACAGAATTCTGCTGGATTCTGCCATACGTCAATATGAATCAGTCATAGGTATACGTATGTCCCCTCCCTCTTGAACCTCCCTCCCACTTCCCTCCCCATTCCACCCCTCTAGGTTGTTACAGAGCACTGGTTTGAGTTCCCTGAGTCATGCAGCCAATTCCCATTGGCTGTCTCTTTTACATATGGTGATGTAAGTTTCCGTGTTTCTCTCTCCATATGTCCCTCCCTCTCCTTCCTCCACCACTGTGTCCATAAGTCTGTTCTCTAGGTCTGTATCTCCATTGCTGCCCTGCAAACAATTTCATCATTACCATCTTTCTAGTGAAACTGTAAAACATATGATTGTTTAAAGCACAAATGATAACATTGTGGGAGTTGTAATGTATACGAAGAATGACAGCTATAGTGTAGAGAAGTACAGGGGAGTAAATGGGCTCCCCATATGATTGCAGGATTTCTATATTTTATATGAAGTGGTGTATTAACTCTAAATACTAAATAGAATGAAACGTTAAAGATGAACATTTTAATTCTCAGAGGAACCAGTAAAAAATAATACACAGCCAAAAGATAAACCTAAATTTAATTCTAAAAAAATATCCAAATGATCCATAGAAGGAAGGGACAAAGGAAGAAAAAACAGAGAAGACAGAATGAAAATAAGAAGATGGTAGACCTCAGTCCAATCCTATCAATTATTATATTAGATTGAAAGAGAACAGATGGAAAAATGTAAATGCTATAAATAATAATCAGAAGAAGATTGGAGTGGCTCAGACAAAATAGATATCAAGGCAAATAACAGAGATTAAAAAGGATGTTTCTTTTTTAATGATTTAAAGACTAAATGTTCAGGAAGATGTAATCATAAATGTATGCACGGAGTAAACATTGTCAAAATTAAAGGGAGAAGCAAACAGTTTTGGAATCACAGTTGATGATTTCAACATCCTTCTCTCAGCAATTGGTACAATATCCAAATAGAAAATCAGTAAAACTATAAGCAATCTTAATAATGCCATCAACTGTCTTGACCTAATTGATATTTATAGAACACCATACCCACATGACTCATTCCCAAAGACAGACTATATTCTAGGCCATAAATCAGTTCACAATACAAATTAATTTAAATTCGAAAGGATTGAAATCATATATAGTATATTCTCTGATCATAACACAATAAAACTAGGAATCAATAACAATAATATCTCTAGGAAAAACCTCCCATATTTGGAAGCTAAATAACATGCTTTAGAAAATTCGTTCACCAAGAAAGAAACCATAAGGAAAATTAGAAAATATTTCGAAGTGAATGATAATGAAACACAGTATCTCAAAATTGTGGGATGCAGCCAAAGCAGTGCTGAGAGGAAAACATATAGCTTTTACTGCTTATGGTCTACAATCTAACAAACTGTCAACTTTAAGAAGCTAGGGGATTAAGAAAAGGAGAAGTAAATGCAAAATAAGTAGAAGGAAAGACATAATAAAAATCAGAGTAGACATTGATATTAAACAAAAGACATACAATAGAGAAAATTAACAAAAGCAAGATTGTTTTTTTAAAAGTATTTTAAAATTGAAGTATAATCTACAATTTTTTGTTAGTTTCAGGTAGATGGCAAAGTGATTCATTTATATATACGTGTATATTCCTTTTTAGATTCTTTCCTGTTACAGATTATTACAAGATATTGTGTATAGTTCCCTGTGCTTCACAGTAGATCCTTGTTGTTTACCTATTTCATATATAGTAGAGTGTATATATTAGGAGAAGGCAATGGCACCCCACTCCAGTACTCTTGCCTGGAAAATCCCATGGACGGAGGAGCCTGGTGGGCTGCAGTCCATGGGGTTGCCAAGAGTTGGACACGACTGAGCGACTTCACTTTGACTTTTCACTTTCATGCACTGGAGAAGGAAATGGCAACCCACTCCAGTGTTCTTGCCTGGAGAATCCCAGGGACGGGGGAGCCTGGTGGGCTGCCGTCTATGGGGTCGCACAGAGTCAGACACGACTGAAATGACTTAGCAGAAGCAGCAGCAGAGTGTATATATTAAAGTTGGTTTTTTGAAAAGATCAACAAAGTTTATAAATATCAAGCTAGACTGATCAAAAAATGACAAATCACTGATATAACACGTGGAAGAAACATTTTAACAATAAAAATCACAGACATTAAGAGGAAAAGAGAGTATTCTGTACAACTTTATGCCAAGAAATTTGACAAGTTAGATGAAATGGACAAATATCTTATAGCTCTCTAATTATTCACCATGTCTTAGAACTACTCTAAGTCCCACATCCTAAGTTCTGAAGTCTCTCTCTTTGACCACATCCCTGCCTGTCTCTGCATCTCATCATGAGCTTTTAATGAATTTCTTGCTTCTCTAAGTTCAGCCTGTCACCACTTCCTGGTTTAACTTCACTTGCCTTTCTGCTTAGTATAGACTGTTAATCAATTGTGTAGAGAAGCTTTTACTGTTGTTCTCACTTTGGTCATTCAGTTCCTCTACCACAGTGACTTGAAAATTATCAGATCTGAGTCAATGACTTTGCTTTTCTTTCTTATGCCCAGGAGGCCTGGCCTTACTGGACAGCATCATAAAACCCAGCCATTTGTTATGTTATCCAGCAACCAGGTTTGCTCCTAGAGAGTATCAGCTAGCTTCTGCTTTGTAACAGTGAACAATAACAGTTCGAATGTTAACTATTTAGCCTGCAAGTCTGAGAATTGGCAGTTTGAGCTGTGCCCAGCTGGCCAGTGGTTCTGGTTTGAGTCAGGCTTGGCTCATCACAGCCGGCCCCAGTCACATGTTGGCTTCAATTGATGAGCTTCTGGCTGACTCACAGTTTGCCTGTACATGGTCTGTCCCCTTCCATCAGGCCACCCGGGGTTGGTTCACCCGTGGTTGGTTAGATTCGGATTCTCAAAGCAGCAAGAGTGGAAGTGCATGAGGCCTTTGGGGGGTCCGTCTAGGCTCTCAGCTCATCTGTGGCCTCTGCTCATACATTGTTTTGACCAAAGCAAGTTATAGGAAGTGAGGGAAGTAGAGTCCTGGTGGGAGAAGTAGAATCATGTGGTGGCCACTTCTGTAATCTTGTGGCTAGTCTTTTGATTTATGTCTGGTTTGCTGCTGTCTGCTGTTCCTTAGCACTGATTTTAAGGTTTTTCTGTTGTTTTCCCTGGGTAGTCTTCTAATGCCTTTGTTTACATCCATATAAAAATTACTTCCGCCTGAAAAAATTTTAAGCCTAACAATTTCAACAACGTGGGTGGCTCTATGTTCCAGTTTTAGAATATTTTCCATTACCCTAGAAAGATTTCTCATGTCTATTTGCCATTGATCCCTGTTCCCACCCCTAATCTGCAAAACTATGAATCTGCTTTTAGTATCTATGGATTTGTCTTTTCTGGACATTATATATAAGTGGAATCTTAAATACATAGTCTTTTGCATCTGGCTTCTTTCATGAATATTAATGTTTTTGAGGTTCATCCACGTTGTATCATGTATCAGTAGTTTGTTCATTTTTATTGCTGAATTGTATTTTAGTCTATGAATATACCATACTTCATTTATCCATTCAACAATTGATGGACATTTTATTTTTCTCCAATTTTTAGCTATTATAAATAATACTGCTGAATATTTGCTTGGAATCTTTGTGTGGACATACATTTCCATTTGTCTTGGGTTGATGCCTGGGAGTTGAATTCCTAGCTTATGTGATAAGTGTATGTTTAATTTTTAAAGGTAATTATTACACTCTTTTCCAAAGTGACTGTACAATTTAACATTCTCATCAGCAACGTATGAGGGTTCCAGTTTCTCTACCTCCTTGGCAAACTTGTTGTCTTTCTGATTATAGCTCTTCTAGTGGGTCTGAAGTGGTATCACTGTAGTTTTCACTTTGCATTTCCCTAATGACTAATGATTTTTGAGCATTTTTGTGTGTGCCTGTTAGCAGTTCAGATATCTTCTTCAGTGAAACGTTCAACTCTTTTCCCGTCTTTATTCTACTTTTTGCTTTATTGAAATACTGCATTTGTTTCACATGTGTATTTTCGTCTTTCCACCATTTTAGTTTGTCTGATCACCATGACTTCTGGGTCCTATCACGGCATTCCATATATTCTTAAGACTGAGCAAATGGTAGAGTTCCATTTTTAAAAATAAAATGGCCATTTTGGACAATGCGTTCTTGGCAGTGAACCTGGGTAGCATTTATCCAATACAGTAGGGGAAGTTTTCACCCTGCATTATAAAAAGTACAACCAGATATCAACTGGGACAGAAATGAAATAAGATGGAAAGTTTTGACAAAAGATTTACATTGTTTTCTTAAAGAGAATTCCTCAACTGCAGGAAATCTTGAGTAGTTTTCAGGTCAGTCATCTGGAGCAATTCTTCACATAATTGATAATTTTGGTTTCCACTTTGGGAGATAACCACCCTTTTCTATACTCGCTTGCATTTTTTTTAATGTCTTCTACAAAACAGGTCCTTTCTGTGTCTTAGGAGTTTTCCCCCCCTCCCATTTTAAAAAATATTCTTGACATCTTGATCTTGGTAGTGATGGTTTGAGTCTCTTCCATTCTCGTTTGATTTTTGTGTGCAATTTTTGCTTGAGTATCTCATATAGATTTCTTAAAAAATTTTTTTTATTGGAGTCTAGTTGATATACAATATGTGTTACTTTCTGCTGTAGACCACAGTGAATCAGTGATACATCATAAAGATTTCTTTACTGGAGCTTTTCAGCTTGCAAAAATCATCATCATCACCTTCATCAGCATCACGTTTTGCTTTTTCCTGTGGAAGCTTGTTACCACTTCCAGGGGCAGATTGCTGTCCAGAGATACTTAGGAGTTTCCATCATCTTCATCTTCCTCCACTGCTGCCACGTGCTGTCCGCTAATACGCACAGACCTGCACCGCCATTCAACTGTGAGACCCCAGGTGGTGTCATTTCATAGTCCCCAAGGCAAACCGTTGACTGGAAAGATATTTCTCAAAGTCGCCAGTGTTGCTTTACTTGGGCTCATCATTCGTTGCCTCTGCTTCAGTAATGTGCAAAACCATCTTTTGCCCTGGCCCCTCCAACTGATTGTTTTCAAAGATACCTGCTCACTTTCATCACAGTTCACGACCAGGACAGTTCTGCGGCCTCTGGGTGGCTTTCTGTGGACTGTGGCTCACTTGTAGGTGGGAGAGAAGGCAGAGAAAGAGAAATGACTTCTGTTCCAGGGAACAGCTGTACAAGATGGGATCCTCCTAGAGCTAATCTCTGCCTATTTTAAAATTGGTTCTCTGTCTTCCTCTTGAGTTGTAAGAGTTCTTTATATATTCTGGTTGCAAGTCCTTTAATAGACACATGATTTGCAAATGTTTTCTTACAGAGTGTGGTTTGTCATTTCATTTACCTAATGGTATCTTTTTAAATGCAAAAGTTTAAAATTTTTAAGAAGTTATTTTATCAGTTATTTTCCTTTATTATCATGCTTTTGATGTCATATCTCAGAACCCTACCTCACCCAAAGTCATGAACATTTTCCTTTTTTTTCCTAGAAATTTACAGTTCTGGTTCTTACATGTAGGCCATGATCCATTTTGAGTTTTTCTCTGTTTTTTGAGTTTGTGAATTATTGGTATTGACTATTTAAATATTTGATAGGGTTCAAAGTGAAGCCATTTGAGACTGATGTTTTCTTTGTGGGAATATTTTTAAGATATCAATTTAAAATTTAAGTATTCAGATTTTAAACTTTATGTACCTGCCTGTTAAGATATTCTATTTTTTCTTGAGTCAATTTGATAATTTGTGTCTTTCTAAAAATTTGTTCATTTTATCTAAACTGTCTGATTTGTTGGCCAACAAATCTCTTCTACTCCTTTTAATTTCTGTAGGGTTGTTAATACTTTCAGACTGCTTTCATTCAGCCAGGAAGTTGGAGTTTGTTTTCCTGTTCCGTTGCACACTTTTGTCACTACTCTTGTGTCCAGGGCCAAGTGGGAGGAAGAGAGAGAAAGAGTAAGATGGGAGTTTGTCCCACTTTCTTGGGATCAGAGAGGAAGGTTTCCTTCCTAAGAGTTCTAATTCCTATTCCCCTGGGACTTCTAATGTCATCGGATTAGCAGTGACTTCTAATGTCAGTGCGCATGGGATTGCTTGAAAGCTGAGGCTTAAGAGACCTCAGAGAAGAAAAAGATGGGGGAGGTCTGTTTTCTGTCTAAGTCTTAAGGATTCCCTCCCTCACTCCAGAAGCCAGGATGAGGGGGTGTTTCCTGGAACTGTCTTTGCTTCAGACTCAGTACCAGCTCTGGGTTTCAAGCTGTCCTGCTGAGTTGCATTCAGCCTGGGGGATGCTGGAGGTCAAACACAGCAAAGCCATCACTGGTTTGGTGGTACTTGGAATTCTGGCCTTTTTGCTTCAGGCTTCTCACTACTCTTTCCTATTCAGAATCCTCAGAAGTGCTCAGTGCATTCTGTCCAAGTGTGTATCTGTGCTCAGTGGCGGGTATATGCTTGTTCTTATTTATTGTAACCAGAACCACAGCCTGTTTTCAATCAGTCTATCTCCCTTTCACCTTAAACCCATTGCTTTCCTTCTTTAATTTATTTACTTTTTGGAAAATCTTAGTGTATTTTGCCATCTAATAAGATGATGCTGGTAGGTGGGGGCTTCCCTGGTGGCTCACTGGCAGGCATATATGCCAGTGCGGGAGACATGGGTTCAGTCCCTGGTCCGGGAAGATCCTGCATGCTGTGAAGCATGTGAGCCCATGGGCCACAACTATTGAGCCTGTGCTTTAGAGCCCAGAAGCCATAACTACTGAACCCATGTGCTGCAGCTACTGAAGGCCAAATGCCCTAGAGCCTGTGCTCTGCAACAGGAGAAGCCACCACAGTGAGAAGCCTGAGCACTGCAACTAAGGAAAAACCCGCACAGCAATGAAGACCTAGCACAGCCACCAAAAAAAAAGATGATGCTGGTAGAGATGTGTTTTGCTACATATAACCCATGCAGTACTGAAGATTCCACCTCTTTCATCATTATGCAGATTTTTTAGAAATCTAAATTCAATACACTGTCTTTTGAAAAAAAAATTCTTTTCGTTTAATCTTATCATTCTCCAGATTTTCTGGATTTCTTTCTAATTCTTGAAAACCAAATAGGTTGAGATTAAAGAACCACATACAGACTTTATTTACAAAGAGAATAGAAATCTCACATTAAGAAGTAATTTAGCATTAGACTGTTACTTCTAAATAACTAGCTGATCGACTCTGGAGAATCCTTAATGAATCCCGATAGGTAAATTCCTGACCTGACCCCCTGCGCAGTGGCTGCAGGGATGAGGCAGTAGGAGTCTGTATTTCCAAGTCACCTAGACTATAGCTCTCTTGTTTTGAAAGCTGCTCTAGGGTGTCCTGAAGGAATTACAGATATATATGGGGAGATATATATGTGGGCTTCCCTGGTGGCTCAGACGGTAAAGCATCTGCCTGCAATGCAGGAGGCCTGGGTTCAATCCCTGGGTCGGGAAGATCTCCTGGAGAAGGAAATGGCAATCCACTCCAGTACTCTTGTCTGGAAAATTCCATGGATGAAGGAGCCTGGTAGGCTACAGTCCATGGGATTGCAAAGACTGAGCAACTTCACTGGCTCACTAGTATGCGGAGATTTGGTGTAATTTTCCAATTTAAAAAAATGACATAGTCACAAACAGAAACTTAAAATTTTTCCAAGTAAAATAATAATAATGAGATCCAACTAATTCCTGCTGCTCTGAAATCCTTGTACAGGATCTTAACCCATGGTGGGGAGGCATTCTGAGAATCTGATGAAAACTGTGGTCCACATCTTGAGAAAAATTGGAGATACACAGACATAGTTTTGCACATACTTTTAAGTGCACATACTTTATTCATGCTCATCTTTGGAAACCCAGGGCAGAGGTAGACCCCCCAGGTAAGAATTCCTGCAGTGAAATGACCAGACATCCTTGCCTGTTAGGATTGTCCTGGGCAGTGCCTTGGCAGGTTGAACTTAGATGTGAGATGTTGTGGAAAACCTCCTGTAAATTACCTGTGATACTTGGAGAAATAGTATCACAGAGTCCTCAGTCCCTAGCCTACAACTTGAAATTCCAGCTCAGATCTTTTTCCTGCAGTAAGGAGGAAGGAGGTACCCTTCAGGCCAGTGAGGTTGCTCCAAGTTTGTTGGAACTTATGAAGTGTGTGTTCTGGAGTGTATGGGGCTACAAAAGCTCCCCGAGGAGAGATTTCTCAGCCCCCCTTCAAATGCTGCTGTTACAGGGCCCGTGAGAGTGGGGAGAGTGCTGACCAAGCGGAGGGGTGGGGAGAGTCCTGACTCAGGCATTGAAGACCTACTGGCAAACGTGTTCCTTAGCTTACCTTGGGTGAGTCACTTAGTACTGCTGTGAATCCCTTTCTCTTTAGGTAACTTAGAAATAGCAGTACCTGTTCTGTCATTTTATAGGACTTTGTGAGAATTGGAGAAGGAAATGGCAGCCCATTCCAGTGTTCTTGCCTGGAGAATCCCAGGGACAGGGGAGCCTGGTGGGCTGCCATCTATGGGGTCGTACAGAGTCGGACACGACTGAAACGACTTAGCAGCAGTTAGCAGTTGTGAGAATTAGTGACAATAATATATGTGATTTTTAAAATACACAAGTGTCTCAAAGTGGAAGGGACACATTGCATAATAGCTATGAAAAAATGGCACTGTCGTTACTCATCATGCATTTACTCATAGTAAATATGTCTCATCTCATACTCACAGGGCATCTGTAACTTGCCTGTGCTCCTGGTTGGGAATATGGTTCTTCTGTCTTTCAAATAGGCCTTCCCTAGTGGCTCAGCGATAAAGAATCCACCTGTTAATTCAGGAGACATGGGTTTGACTCCTGGGTCAGGAAGATCCCCTGGAGAAGGAAATGGCAATCCACTGCAGTATTCTTGCCTGGGAAATCCCATGGACAGAGGAGCCTGGTGGGCTACAGTTCATGGGCTTGCAAAGAGTCAGGCACAACTTAGCGACTGAAAGAACCACAGCAGTATCTCTCAAATACTTTCTAGAATCTCTTCATATGTAGAAAAGAGAATAAAAGGAAGTTTGGTAATACAGAATAAGGAAGTCAAATGATTTGTATAATGTTTACACTGGAAAGATCAGTAATTACATAGTTTATCGTGGCTTTTAAAATGACAGTCAAAGGGAGTAGGATGAGTTTCGGCTTTCCTGAAACTAGTGAGATCTGATCCTGTCCCCTTCCCTGTCCTGGCGATGACCTAGTTACAGGGGCGAATGATAGCTGCCCTTTCCTGAGCACGCCCCATCTTTACAGATGTCTATCTCGTTTAATCATCCCTTGCCTGAGGTTCAGGGGCTCCCGAGTTGAAATTCCAGCCCTGGCTCTTTAACCTGCAGAGTCTGTGCTCACAGCTCCTGAGAAGCCGGGAAGTGGGGCTGAATTACAGCGAGCTGAACTGGCATTTGCCCTTCCTGGGGTTCATAGGGGTCAGTGTTAATTCACATTCTTTAACCTTGAAGGCTCAGAATAACCTTCGAGCTTACTATTCAAGACCTAGAGATAGTGGTAATTGCCATCTGAGAGCAGGGTGAGAACTAGGACGGAAGCAAGTTCTTTTAGGAAGTGATCATTTTGCTGTACACCTGAAGCTCATACAACATTGTAAATCAACTATACTCCAAAATAAAATAAAAATTAGGGCGACTTTCCCGGTGGTCCAATGCTTAAGGCCCCATGCTTCCATGGCACGGAGTGCCCAGTTCCATTCCTGGGCAGGGAACTGAGATCTCATATGCTGTGTGGTGTGCACAAAAATTAAAACAAAACCCCCAAAAAGTAAGGTTCTGTGCGTTCCACTTTTTAATTTTGAAATCCTTAAAGAAATGAACTTTCATTGCTTTTCTCTGTTAGATGAGAGCTTTCCCCCAACATGTTGGGTTTCCATATCTGAGTTATTAGGTGATGTGAAGCAAAAGATGCTACTAATGTACAAATACAGTGCATTTTCTCCTTTAGTGTGAGAAAGGAAAAAGTGCTGGTGTTTCCACAGACGCAGGCAGTGTTGTGTCTGTAGGCTGAATCCCCCATCAGTCTGGGCCTGCTGGTTACATTACCAACGTGGCAGAAGAGAAGAAACCAAAGGCTGAATTTTAAGTAACATTCCTGGTTGTTTCGAGTCTCTTAAAAATGTTCAGAATACCTAGCTCTGTGTCTGAGTCATCTGCTGTACTGGGTGGGAGGTAAAATTGGGGAATTTTGGCTGGCTACTGCTATGTTACAATTTCTCTAGAAACCTTAAGAAAATAATGGTCTTGAGCATGCCTCGAGCTGTTCTCAGGGAAACTATGGCAACGGGCCTTTTAATTAAAGCTGAAGTAGTGTGTGTGGCTTAGAAAACAGAGATGCTGCCAGTTGATAGGAAGAGTGTACGAGAATAATCCAGACAACTGAAAAAAAAATACTTCGTTTTAGATATATTTGGTAATTCTTTGTTCTGTATATTGTTCAAAGAAATGATAGGGAAACTCTTTTAGTGGACATCAGTATTTGATGTTAGAATGTTATGTATATATTTAAAGAGAATATAGTTTCCTGATTATGGTTTTAAGATTAGTGTTCAAATTAATTTATAATTCTTGAGTACACATTAACTGTCAGTTGGAAGGCCAACCTGGAGGGCGGCCAACCTAGGGTGGGTCACAGAATGGATGTTATTTCCATTTTGATGCTGGAGACTGTTAACATGTCCCAGTGAAATGCACCAGTGGGTTGATGGGCAACAAATTAGTAAACGGTTCCTCTCTCGAGCTGAACCGTTGACAGCCTACATGCTAGAATTTATTATAAAGGCACAGCATACCACAGAGTAACTTACAAAACAGAGACTGAACGGAAAAGCTAAAGTTGCCACTCTTCTCGAGTCAGAGTACATGTTGTGTACCAACACCCAGTGATGGAGAGATCTGATCATCCTCCGGGTCAGAGGGAGTGAACCAACACCCAGTGATGGAGAGGTCTGATCATCCTCCGGGTCAGAGGGAGTGTACCAACACCCAGTGATGGAGAGATCTGATCATCCTCCGGGTCAGAGGGAGTGTACCAACACCCAGTGATGGAGAGATCTGATCATCCTCCGGGTCAGAGGGAATGTACCAACACCCAGTGATGGAGAGATCTGATCATCCTCTGGGTCAGAGGGAGTGTGAGTGTATGCCTGTTGTGGTGCTCCTTCCATTTGCTCTTCCGAACGCACCTGTTTGGAGGGTGAGTTGCGTAGCCCCTTGGTGAGGGCAGTCGCTGCAGAGGTGAGGAGCGCCTGATAAAATAGAGTCACAGCGACAGACGTAGGGCCGGGACACGGAGGGGACCGCTCCTACACAGTCTGTTACCTGGTCTCCTGGCCTGCGGTTCCAGGTCGCCTGTTGCTATCCTGTCGGCCGAGTTAGTTGCCTGGGTCAGGTGGGACCCCCCGCTCCGTCTGCCTGTGGGATCGGTCGTGTTTTCTCAGCCTCAGCTGGGCACACAGCCTGAACTCAGAAGCGGCCCAGCCGCCCCCCGTGCCCTGCCTGCTGTGCTTTCGCATTGGCTGTTCTGTGGTAGAGTTCTCACCTCCCATCCTGCTACGCTTTCATGCTACTGCCAGAGCTGGAATTCTGCCACTCTTTTATTTGTGTGTTTGGTAATTGTGTGTGTGTGTGTGTGTTAAGCCACTTCAGTCGTTCCTTTTCCTACTTCAGAAGGAGAATGAAGCCTCACCTCTTCCGTCCCTTTATCTCACAATCCTTCCTTAATCCTCCCGGGACTGGATGAGGGCACCAGGTGTAGGGACCAATGCATCTGTCTTCCCAAGGCAGGTGCCACGCACCTTTCATCTTGTCTCTCTGTAGCCTTACGTGGCATCTGGCGTGGGATGTGTCCTTCCTCCCTGTGTGTTGAATATTTGATGTTTGGTAAATATTTGATGGACCAATGAATGGGATTAAGTGGGTAAGATCATTGAGTCACTGGGGCCTGTGTGAGAAAAACGCAGTAGTTGAACTTCGGTTTTCCTGTTTTCCGTCTTGTCCCTCATCCTCCTGCCGCTCTGGGTATCACTGCCCTCAGGCTGGTTTTCGGGCTTCCCAGAACATGTTCCTCTGGGTGTTACAGGCTTGCCTTGTCCCTGAGTGCCTTGAACTCCTACAATACTCTTTCCTTTCCAGATTTTCACCCTTGGTTCCAATCAGAATGCCATTTCTATACTGAAGGATGCAGCTAGACACAATTCAAGGATAATCATGTCAACCTAATTCATCCCAGGTTATAAAAGACTGATGGGGAGACCCCAAGGAGACACTGAGATTTGGATTCCACAGTACACGGGGTTGCAGATTTCTGACTGGGCGCATTGCCTTCCACTTCCTGCAGAATATTAATGCTGTCTCTACTCAGGTTTTCATGCCGGGATTTGGATTATGTCATTCAGTCATGACAAAGGAATATTTTGAGAGCTGCCTTGCCTGCAACCCGTTTCAGCAAAATTACTGTCTTTGTTCAGCAGCATTTGTGCAGTTATTTGAATACTTTATTGCTTTTTTGTGTCTTTTTTAAAAAAACATAAATGACTGAACATTGGAAAAATAACTACCTATGCTGGTAATGGGAAATTAAATCTCACACAGTTAATGCACTTCATACAAAAATATACAAAATCATCAGGTGAGGCCAAAGAGTCAACTCTCTGCCTCAAATGGATGCTTATGGAATTGAAGCCCATCTCTAGTCTTTCATTATGTGGAGAAAGAAAGCCAAAGTCAGGGACGTGTCTGGAATTCTGAAACTCTGTCCCTGAGGGTTCTATGCAGAAGGGGAGCTCTTGGTAAGGGTTTTTAAAAGAATATTTCCAATGACATTTATTTATTTTGTTGTGTTTTTATTTATTTATTTATTTATGGAGTATAAATGTTTACAATATTGTGTTAGATTCTGCTGTATAGGAAAGGGAATCAGACGCATGTATACATATATCCCCTCCTTTTTGAATTTCCTTCCTATTTAGGTCACCACAGAGCACTGAGTAGAGTTCTCTGTGCTATTCACTAAGTTCTCGTTAGTTACCTTCTTATGTATAGCATCAGTAGTGTGTACCGTTAATAAGAAGCTCACAATTCATCCCAGCCCCTCTTTCCCCCGTTGGTGTCTATACATGTGTTCTCTACATCTGTGTCTCTATTTCTGTTTCCCAAATAAGTTTATCTTTACCATTTTTCTAGATTCCATATATATATATATGTATTTAATATATGATATTTGTTTTTCTCTTTCTGACTTACTTCACCCTGTATGATAGTCTCTAGGTCCATTACTAAGGATTCTTATCTTACAGTTTCTGGGCTTGAAGCCTAAATCTGTTACGTGAGTTTTGCACATTTAATTTCTTTTGTGCTTTCACAGGCACATTTTGTACAGAGGAGGGGCTGCTTGTCAAAGGGAAAGAAGATGTGCCTAGGTTTCCTTCAAGCTGCCCCTTTTTCGGTGTTAGTAACTTTTGCTTTAAACCCTTCAGCTTCCCTGGTAGCTCAGTGCTAAAGAATCTGCCTGCCAATGCAGGAGACAAGGGTTTGATCCCTGGGTTGGGAAGATACCCTGGAGGAGGAAATGGCAGCCCACTCCAGTGTTCTTGCCTGAGAAATCCCATGGACAGAGGAGCCTGGCGGGCTACAGTCCACGGGGTTGCAAAGAGTCAGACACGACTTAACTGCAACAGTGTCCCATGGTGGGTTTGTACCACGCTTCCTTTATCTGTTCATCTGTTATGAACGTTTAGGTTGTATCCACATCTAGGCTATTGTAAATAGTGTTGCCATGAACATTGGGTGCATGCTAAGTCACTTCAGTCGTTTCTGACTCTGCAACCCCATAGACTGTAGCCCACCAGCCTCCGCTGTCCATGGAATTCTGCAGGCCAGAATACTGGAGTGGGTAGCCTTTCCCTTCTCCAGGGGATCTTCCCTACCCAGGGATCGAACCCAGGTCTTCTGCATTGCAGGAGAATTCTTTCTGTCTGAGCCACCAGGGAAGCCCAGAAGATTGGGGTACATGTATCTTTTTTAATTATAGTTTTGTCTGGATATATGCCCAGGAATGGCATTGCTGAATCATATGGTAGTTCTATTTTTAGTTTTTTAAAGACCCTTCATACTATTCTCCATAGTGCCTGCACCAACTTACATTCCCATCAGTAGTGTAGGAGGGCTCCCTTTTCTTCACACCCTCTCCAGCATTTGTTATTTGTAGGTTTTTTAATGTTGGCCATTCTGACCGATGTTAGGTGATACCTCATTATAGTTTTGATTTGCATTTCTTTAATAATTACTGGTGTTGAGCTTTTTTTCATGTGTCTTTTTGGCCAATTTTATGTCTCCTTTGGAAAAATGTCTATTTATATGTTTCTGCCCATTTTTTCATTGGGTTTTCATTGGGTTGTTTATTTTGTTTGTTTGTTATTGAGTTGTATAAGCTGTTTGTATATTTTGGAAAGTAAGCCCTTGTTAGTCGAGAAATGCTTGCATTTTAATAGGCGAATCATGAATGTAATCATGACAGAATCATGTTCTGTCACGGATATAGACATGTGCACAGTTGGTGCCCCCAGCTTCTCTGTTAGGTTCTCCGGGCACACTCAATCTGCGGTGACGCATAAATGCGCCAGGTAGGGGAGAGTCCATCCTCCCATGGACTCCGTTAATAAACTTTCCACTCGGGAACCTTAGCAGGTCCCCAGCCTTCTTTAAAACACACCCATCAGGGTCACCATGTGGCTCCCTTGGAGTAAGTCCAGGAAAAGATGAAATGACACCTTGTCAAGTTTCTGATCTCAGCTCTAGCCTCAGTTATGTTCACCCTCTCCGGTCAGCAGGCCTTCCCTCGCTTCTGGCTCGTTTTTGACGCCATGGCCCTGGCCCCCTGCCCCACTCCCGTTGCTGACCGCCTCCTCCTCTGCCCTGCACCGTCTCCTGAGCGTGAGTCCTGTTTCGCTCACCACATCCCTTGCTTCACGTTTGTGTCCCCTCTGGACTGAGTGCTTCTGGGCAGCGTTCTGTGTCTCAGCTCTTTTGTTTCCAGGGCTCCCAGTGCTGCTGCACATAGGAGGCCTCAAAAATCTTAGTTGAATTATTGAATAAATGAAATCCAAGTAACATGGACATAAAGAAAGGTGGATGGCAAATGGATGAATGGACCCTGAACGGGTTTCAGTACCATGTGCCAGATGCTAAAAGGGTTTTTAAAAATAATTCACTTGAAACAGTATGAAAGCAACCATAATGTTTTCATTCAGAGGGAATTGAATTTATATTCGATATGTTTACATTGCAGATGCTTTCCTGGCAACACACATTTAAAATCTGCTTATTGGTAGATGTACATCAAAATAAGTCAGAAAAACAGCTTTCAAAATTTAGAGCCTCTGGTGGTTTTATAATAATTCACCTTTCGTATCAGGACATTTGTGTTTTTATTTCCTGCTTCAGGAAATGCTGACAGGAGAGGTAAGGGGCTCAAAGAGAGTAATACGAAGGCTAAGAATAGATCTTTGGGGAGACTGGCTGACCTGAATGGTCAGGATTAAACTGAGGGGTTTGCAGGAAATCAGAGCTCTTTCCATGATGCCTCCACCTGCAAAGTGTAAATATAAATAGAACATGGGATTAGGTTTTGCTTGAATGTGTTCCCATTGTGAGCTGCTGGAAAATTTTTAATTAGCAGCCCATGTTTGGATGACAAAGGGAGGAATTTCAAATTCTTTCGACCCACTTTAGCTGCAGAAATTATTCTGGGCCATTGAAACACTGTTATCCTTGCCTACCCCTCCACTGATGCTGGGTATCCTGCCCAGGGTACCCTTCTGTGTGTTCTTTATGCTTACTCTCTAGGTAGTTATTTTGTGTGCCAGTTTTTTTTTTTTTTTACTGATTTACTTAATTATGTTTAGTCATGCTGAATCTTATGGGGACACTTTTGAAGAAGATTTGCACACGTGTCTATGCTTATTATTGAATTGCATTAATATTCAGAATTAATCTTCATAAAGAGTTTAGCATCACTGCCAAGTGAAGGAAAATTTTTTGATGCTGACAGGATAGATTTGATGATTTTATAACCTGGCTTCAGAAGTGTTTTTCCATTTCATTTTACCAATGGTGATAGGGGAGGCTAATTCTTACCTGTAAGTCAGTTTGAGTGCTTCTTTCTACTCCCAGAGCTGGTTTCTGTCTTCTTTTGGTGGTGGTGGGTGTGCTGTGGGTATAGGATGGAGTCCAGGGGAGGTTGATCTTGTTTCTCCAGATAAGCAGTGGCCTCCCGGCTCCCCAGGGAAGAGTGGGAATGCCTGCTGCCTCCTGTCCTTGACATCGGTGCACACTGAATCCCAGGAAGATCCAGTAAGGCTTTAGCTGCATGTTCCAGAATGCTCGGAGTGGGGGATGAGGGGAGGAGGACCTGGGCTCTGTCAAGGACCAGCCCAGCCCCGCCGCCCAGGCCTTTGGATCTCTTTACTCCATATGGTTGTTGTTTGTTTTTCTTGCTGGCTGTGCTGCCGGCGTGGGGGTCTTAGTTCACCAACCAGGGGTCAAACCCACAGCCCCACTGTGGCAGCTCAGAGTCTGGACCTCTGGACTGCCAGGGAAGGCCTCGGTCTCTGATTCTTGAGCTCTTCTCTTGTCTCCTGGTCAGTCTGCATCCTCAGCACAGGCGTTTCCTCCTCCTGTGTCTCTGTCCTAGACGTCGCCCCTGTGCCATCCTCACTCACCCCAGGACCAGGCATCCTGTGAAGGGCCGTGCTCCTCTCCTCGCTCTGAGAAGGGCAGGCCGAGCTGTCAAGGACTTGTGACTGCTGTCCTTGCCAGGCTCTGCAGGGTCTGGATGAGAAAGTCACACTCTTCCTGCTTAATGCTGTTGTGACTGTATCTTTTTCTGACCTGTTGGCCCAGCATTACTCTGCTAAGAAAGCTTTTTAAATTAGACAGCCTATGGCACCCCACTCCAGTACTCTTGCCTGGAAAATCCCATGGATGGAGGAGCCTTGTAGGCTGCAGTCCATGGGGTCGCACAGAGTTGGACACAACTGAAGCGACTTAGCAGCAGCAGCAGCAGGGTGCCCATATGAATTATTCTTGACCCCTGTGAGAAAAAGCACATGCAAATATGTCAGCCAATTCATCTGTGATACACACTTTACATTCATTTTTATAGTTAGGACTATGATTTTTCCTCAGAGTTCATCCTTCCCTTTTCTCTGTAATATAAATGCTGCAGTTATAAATGGGCATATAGTGAACCGCAGGAGCCTCCATTTCTCAGCCTGTCCTGCAGTTTTTAAAATTCTGGCCAGTGTAAGCGGAAGTGATGCATGCACATGCCTGGAGAGAGAGCTGCTTGTCTCCGCCGGTATCTTCCTTTCCTCTGTTTGGAAAGGAGTTGCCAGGTTCAGCCATGAGGATGTGGTGTGCCTGCGGGGAAGGCAAGGCAGCGACGGAGTAGAACCGTGGTCCTCAGGTGAGCTCATGGGCAGAGCCATCTGTCAGCCGCAAGAACTAGCCACAGAGAAGGTGAATTTCTACTTGTTTATATCACCGTATTTTTGGATTTTTGTTACAGGAATAGGCTTGTATTTTCCTGTGCTTTTCAGATCATTATAACGTAGTATATAAAGAGTATATTCTTATTGTTTTTACAAAAATTTTTGTGTGTTTCTGTATTTTATAAGGGGCTTCCCAGGTGGTGCTAGTGTAAAGAATACGCCTGCCAATGCAGAAGACGTAAGAGATGTGGATTAGATACCTGGGTTGGGAAGATCCCCTGCAGGAAGGCATGGCAACCTGCTCCAGTATTCTTGCCTGGAGAATCCCATGGACAGGAGCCTGGCAGGCTACGTACAGTCCATGGGGTTGCAAAGAGTCAGACGTGACTGAAGCGAATTAACACACACCCATATTTTTATTAGAATATTAACGGCCACATTGATGAAAGTAGCACAGATCAGATCGTTCAGATGTATATCCAAGTACATGTAGAGGTTTGCTGCTGCTAAGTCACTTCAGTCGTGTCCGACTCTGTGCGACCCCAGAGACGGCAGCCCCCCAGGCTCCCCCGTCCCTGGGATTCTCCAGGCAAGAACACTGGAGTGGGTTGCCATTTCCTTCTCCAATGCATGAAAGTGAAAAGTGAAAGTGAAGACGCTCAGTCGTGTCCTACCCTCAGTGACCCCATGGACTGCAGCCTTCCAGGCTCCTCTGTCCATGGGATTTTCCAGGCAAGAGTACTGAAGTGGGGTGCCATTGCCTTCTCCGATGTAGAGGTTTAGTAAATGATAAAAATACTGTTTTGAATCAAAAAGGATGAACTGATAGTTCTTGAGGTTGGGTGATGGCTACTTAGGGTTCTTTGTACTCATGTTACCAACCTAAGTCCTTGGACTCTAATAGAAATTGATGAAGCCAGATGAGAAATTCAGGCAAGGCCTTATTGGGGTTTGTGGTGCAGCGGGAGGGAGGGAAAACAAGTCAGAGGTGCCCTTTCTTGCTCCCTGTGGCGGGGCAGGCTGGTCCCTTAAATGGGGTTTTGGTGGGGGCTGTTGCCTGAGTGGCGTCATTGGAGTGGCTTCGGTGGTCTGCCCTTCCCCTTGGTGGTGCAGGGATCACGCTCCTAGCACCTCAGAAGTGCCGGCTGGTTGGTAGTCTTTTTGTATCTTATCGTTCATGATTTGCCCCAGCTGGGCATGGGTGCAGTTATTTTTAGTCCCTTATAGTTTCATTGTGTCTGTTGTCTGAGGGGACATTGGACCAGGTGCAAGTGTTCAAGTAGAGGGACCCAGAACCCAGCCTGTCTCACTCCTTCGTTCTATATATTTTTGAATTTTCTACAATAAAAAAACAAACATTTAGAAAATTAAAAATAAACTCTTTGAAGAAAGGATAGGTCAATGGACAATATTACCCACTTGGGAGGAAGTAAAATTAGCCTATAGTTTACACTACAGTCAAAAAATGATTTCAGATAGATTAAAAATGTGTGTGTAATTTCCAGATGGATTGTAAATATGCCCTTAAAGGAGTTAAGGAATAGAAGAGGATATAGGAGAACATTTTGTAATCTTGCAAGTTGGGAAAACTTTCTAGGAAAAAAATTTAGAAGTCATTAAGGCAAGGGAGGGATAAATTAGGAGGTTGGGATTAAAATATACACACAACTATAGATAAAATAGATAATCAACAAGGACTTACTATATAGCACAGAAAACTGTACTCATTATCTTGTAACGACCTATAATGGAAGAGAATGTAAGAAAAGAATATGTATTTATACATGTATTTATACATTTATATGTATTATGTACATGTGTAACTGAATCACTTTGCTGTTCGTTCCTGAAACTAAAACAACATGGTAGATCAATTATATTTCAATAAAAATTATTAAAGTCATAAAGAAAAAGGCGGGCAGATTTGAATAAAGAATTATAGATTTCTGTACAATAAAATTAAAAGTTTGCAACCTAGGCAAACATACTTGCTCTATATTTAGGAAATACTTGTATTCATATTATATAAAAAGCTTCCACAAAAGCAATATGGCGCGTACATACAGTTCATTGAAAAGTGAGTCAAGGAGGGAATTCCCTGGTGGTCCAGTGGTTAAGATTGTGCCTTCCAGCGCAAGGGATCAGAGAGCTGGGATCCCCCATGCCTCTTGGCCAAAAAGGCAAAACATAGACCAGAAGCCATATTGTAACAAATTCAATAAAGACCTTAAAATTAAAAAAAAAAAAATGACTAAAGGATATGAACTGATAATTCAAAGCAGAAAACAAAAAAAGACTGATAAAAATATGAGGATATTTCCAGCCTTACTAATAAAAAGTACAAATCAAGACTGGTTTTTTTACCCCATCAGACTGGCAACAAATAAGATTGATACTCTCCTGTTGCTTTTGGGGACAGGAGGAAACAGGGCTTTCAGAGCGTTGCTAGAAATGTGATCGGCTCAACATTTTTAGAGACAAATGTGGTAGTATCTTTATTTAATTTATTTATTTGGCTGCAGCGGGTCTTAGTTGCAGTACTAGGGATCTTTGATCTTTGTTTCTTTAATCGCAAAATGTGCGATCTTGTTCCCTGACCAGGGATTTAACTATGGTATGGCATACCAGTATACTGGAGAATTCTTCAATTGTTAAAAAGGATGTATATCTGAAATGCTATCTCTGTTATTGTTAGATAAAAAGAACAAAGTGCAACCCAATATATATAACAAAATCCTGTTTTGTTAAAAATTATTATTTATTATTCTGTAAATATCTGTGTAAGCATAAGGAAAAAATCAGGATGCTATTTACTGACTTCCCAGGTATTACTCTGGAGAGGTGTTTCGAGGTACAGAAGAGGAACATTCATTAATTTATAGACTTTAAAGAGGGTAGTGTGCTCTTTGGGGAGGGTTTAAGTTTCTAATTTGTTCTTTTCTGCAAATTTTAGACAAGTAGATCTTTATAAAAGAAAATAAAACCCCAAACTTAATGAGAATGGACTTTGTGCCAAGTTCAGATAGGAACAATGAAGAATACAGAGGAAAAAGAAGCTTGTTTCTGCTCTCAGGTCCACGAATGAGCCAGACTGTGATAAATGCTGTAAAAAAAAAAAAAACAAAACCAAAAAGGCCACATTGAAATAAACACCACTTACATTAGTCTACTGGGAAAGACAAGATCATATGATCTAGGTTAAAAAGTTCATAGCTCTTGTCCCAATAACTGCCAGAGAGAGTAACAAAATCTCTTTAATGCTTTTAGCTAGTGTTCAATAACATCATCTCAGGACAAAGAGCCCAAGGTGACTTCTAATGCAGAGCTTTTGCTGGTGTCCGTGAGATGCGGGCCAAAGACGGAGCAGAAACGCACAGTAAGCGATGCTGCCGCCACCCCCAGATTGGGCAAGTTCACGTGTCTTGGTCTGATGAGCTGTGTTTGTTTGGCCCTTGATCCTTTTAGCTCCCTTCTCCTTGTCTCTCTCTTTACTTAGTATCAATTATCCGAAGACATGAGGTCATGAAAACATTTCTTTTTCCTTCTTGTTGATAAGTGTGTCTTCAGAGTAAGCCAACTTTGAGAGAAAATGTGCTTCCAGAAAGGCATTTAAGACTTGAACACAGACCAAATGCACCTTCGATTCCTTTCTTTAGGGGAAAGGTTCCACCTTTAGACTATGAGTGGGAATGCCCACTGAATTCCCAGTGAGGGCTGGTGATACTTCCGAGATGTTTCTGGTCTCAGCTCTGTGTGCCGAAAGCTCCTGCCCTTCAAGGCGCTGCCCAGGGCTTGGTGCTGAGCTTGTCAAACATCGGTCCCCGGCTCTGGGCTGGGTCTCAGTGAATGGCTCCCACACTGGCCTGCGCTTGTGCTGGAGCTCACCTCTGGGATATGAAAGCCCGCCCTGAGCACCGGTCCAGAAGCTGGAATAGCTCTTGTTACTGTTGTACTGGGTTGGCCAAAAAGTTCGTTCTGGTTTTTCTGTACCATCTTACAGGAAGCCCGAAGAAGCTTTTTGGCCAGCCCAATGCTTTGGTAGCAGTATTTGATATTCGAAATATTTAACCACAAGGAGAAAATGGGCTCTGATCCATCAGAACAGGTGCCGAATGAAAGGCTGATGCCTTTAGGTTGCTTAAAGCCGGGGGGCAGTTCAGGAGCTCAGTGTGGAGAGGAGGTGAGCAGCCCTGAGGACACCTGGGGTCTCGGGCTTCTCCCCCTCAGGGCCACTCTGCTCTCACCCTGGCGGAGCCGATCCCCGGGTGCCCTGACACTCCTGCACGCCTGGCCAGAGGCTCCTGGCTGCGCCCGCCCGAGGGGTCTTGCCTGTGCGGACCCGTGACCCCTGGCTGGCCTGGCTCACTCCTCCCCATCACTGTTCAGGGGCAGAGGCCCCCTGAACCAGTGAGGCCCCGTTTGTCTTGAGCCTGACTTGCCCCGAGGCATCGTTCCATCGGTCTCAGTGTAGGAATTTCTCAGAAACAATATCTTGTTGGGACTACACTGGGTGTAAGACTGGACTCTGACTTGAGAATAGCTTGTTGACGACACTGTTGATGGAGCTGCAGCTGTGAGGTTAATCACCATTCTTCCTTTGAATGGAGTGTTAGCTGTTCAGTTTGTTCAGTGTTAGCCTTTTAGTCTCTTACTTTCTCCTCTTGGTCATGTCCACTGCCCTCTACTGTGACTTGAGTTGTTTCTTCCTTTTTCAAAAATGTGATTTATTTGGCTGTGTTGGGGCTTAGTTGCAGCATTTGGGCTCTCTAATTGTGGTGCAGGGGCTTGATTGCCTGACCAAGGATGGAACCCAGTCCCTTGTATAAGGCAGATTCTTAACCACTGGACCACCAGGGAAGTCCCTTGAGTTGTTTCTGCTGTGCTGTCTCATAAATTGCCTTTAGTCTCTTAAAGACTCTGATTTTGTAATGAGTATTGAAGGTGCTTAAAGGATGCCCTTGTAAAGGCTTGGTGACCCCTTGCTAGGACTTTGCTGTGGCTTGTTGCAAACAGGCACACGCTCCTGTTTTCCTCTTGTCTCCTTTCTTGCTTTCCCCGCCTGTCTTCTCCTTCTTGCTGTCCCCTGCCTGTCTGCCCTGCACCCCTCTGGGCTGCCCCTGCACTGCTTCTTTCTTAGGCCTGAGGTTTGTGGCTTCTGCTTTGTGCGGCCGTCACTGTGGGTGTCTTGATGTTTGGATGCTGTTTGGCATCTTGGCAACTGGGAAGTTTATACATGCCACAAGACAAGCTTCCGTGTTTTCTGTTATCTAGTTTTTTGTCCTGAAAAGGACAGTGCCTCTGGCACATCCCTGTTTTAAACTGTGACTCCTTATTTAGTAGACACGGTGGTTAGTTACTGTCTGTGAGTGGACAGCTCAGAAAAGGCTAGCTGCAAGCTGACCGTGCTCTTATTTAGAGAATCATCTGTGAGACCCCTGGGCCTGTAATCATGAAGGCTGGGTTATGATTTCCTGGTTGATCTGCTATTTATAGAGCCTGTCACTGCGCATGACTGTCTGCGCCCGGAGCTGTGGTTGCAGAGAGCAGATGGCACTGATTCTGCTCCACCTTCACTCGCTCTCCTTAACTTCGCTCCGGACCTCTGTCTGTCTCTGCCTCACCTCCCCAATGCCCGCTGCTTCTCTGCCTTGACACTCCCTGTGTTGGATGTTTATACCGCCTGACGTTTTGTTGTTACTGTTATTTTTTTGTACTGATGGATTTGCTGTCCCCTGGAATCTCCTTATTGCTGATTCTTTGCTGTTATTGAATGTTTAATATGGTGCATCAGTTATTGATGGTGCTGTTTAGGAAATCAGACTTCATGTTTGTTGAAGGTCAGTTTCCCTGCAGAAGCAGAGAAACTTTTAGAGGGCAGTTATGTGCCAGGGGAATTGACAGGGGGAGGGGGCCCTGGGGAAGAGTGCTTAGAGGGAAGGGAGAAGCAGGACCTGGAGGGGGAGAAGCTGCAACGTGAGGCATGTGCAGCAGTGGTCCCAGCTGGTCCCACAGACTGTTCTGGAGCCGAGAGGCCTGGCAGAGTTGTTTCTGCTTGAGGCCAGCATGTGCGCTTTCTGCAGACCAGCGCTGGCCCCGGGGAGGGCTGTGATGCTGGCCCAGGCAGCCAGTGCTCAGGCTGAGGGGAATTTCCACACAGGGGTTCAGCTAAAAGTCAGGCTGCCCGCAGTCCTAGCAGCTGGTTCTTGAAGGTGGCGTTTGGGTGGTGCCTGCATGGCATCCACTCACATACCCTTTCTCTAGTGTTGGATAAGTAGGTGAAATTTCTATCCTCTTTTGCTCTTATTTCAACGTGCTTATTTCAATGTGGGTTCCATGCTCTTGAGTCTCTTGAAGGTTAAGCATATTTATATTCTTTTTACGGTTCATTTTGTAAAAAAAAAAAAATGTTGGTGAATTCCATCGAATAAAAAAGTGAGTGTAGGCCAGTTTCGCAGAACATTCCTCACCTTACTGGACAGCCACTGACCATAAAATTCATTGTTGCCCTGTGCTGATGGTTTTATCTTGAAAAACCAAAGCAAGAAGTGGAAAGGGTAAAAGGATGAAACCTGTTGTGTCAAAAGCCATAGAGCTCATAAATTTGTGCAAACCTTTTGCTTGGTAGTTACAGTCCAAGTCTTAAACAATCATCAGGGAATAGGCATATTCCTTACTAGAAAATAATGCAAGTGTATCCTTCAATGGTGTCACCTGTGTGTTTGATGAAACAGTGTAGCAGATGTTGTTTAATCTGCTTGTGAAACAGCAGACACAAACAGATGGAGTAGAGGCTGCCAGCAAGGTATTATTAGCCTGACCTGTATATTTCACAGACCAGGTTGTTGGTTCAGAGCACAGATCAGCCAACCAAAACACCAAGTCAGGGTTACTTTTTAGTCTACAGGAGAAGCAAGCGCTCAAGGCCCTGCGGGGCACTGCAGAGCAGGGGTTGGCAGAGATTTTCTGTAACGAGCCACCTCGTAGAGATTTTTGACTTTGCAGGGCGTGTGAACTCTTATTGCAGCTACTCAACTGTGCTCCTTTCTAGTACAGAAGTAGCCATAGGCAATGAAGGGCAATGGGCATGCTGGCATTCCAATAAAACTTTGCAAAAACAGGTAGTCGGTCAGACTTGGCCTGAGGGTTACAGTTTGCTGACCCCTGTTGGAGAGGGAAGGTCTGGTTGCCGGAGGCCTGGGGCTTCCCTGGTGGCTCAGATGGTCAAGAACCTGCCTGCGATGTGAGTAAACCCAGGTTCGATCCCTGGTCGGGAAGATCTCCTGGAGTATTATTCCTGGGGCTTCCTCGGGAGAGCAGATACTTTCTAAGTCTTAGGCAAAATTCTAAGTATCTATTTTATGAGTTTAAAAAAATTTTTATTTATTTTATTTGGATCTTTGTTGCTGTATGAGGGCCACTCTGTAGTTGTGGTGCATGGACTTTTCATTGCAGTGGCTTTTCTTGTGGAGTACGGGCTCTAGGGCTCCAGTTCAGAAGTTGTGGCACACGGACTCACTGGCCTTGTGGCACAGGGAATCTTCCTAGACCAGGGATTGAACCTGTGTCCCCTGCATTGGCATGCAAATTCTTAACCACTGGACCATCAGGGAAGCCCAAGTGTCTATATTTTAAATCTGTAAAATTGCATTAAAATATTTACCTCCTAGGAATGCTATAAGAAATAATGATATAATGCAGGCATAGTATTTGGCACGTGGGAAATGTTTGATGACTAGAAATTGCTATTATTAATGCTAATTAATTCTAAAGAGAGTTGGATGTAATTAACCAGCTGAACAGGGTTGGAAAAGTGTTAGATAAATGGGCTCAAATTAAATTTGGCTGTGTAACCAGACGTGTGCAGGCAACTCTTTTTGTCTGGGTTTGTCTGAGGCCCCATGAGTTGCTGTTGGGGAGGCTCACAGTGCCAGACAGGACTCCCAGAGGAGGGGGTGAGTGGAGAGCAGTTTGTGACCAGCTCTGTGGCTGAACCGCTGTGCTCAAGACATCTGTGTTCTCTCCGTCTGGGCACGTGGTCTAGCCACATTTGCAGCCTCCCTTGATGGCTGTGTCAGTGGATTCTGGTTGATGAGCTATGAGAAGGGACAGGTGCTGTCTACAGGCCGGGCCCGTGGATTCCCTGCGTACACGGTCCTGGTTTTTTCTCCATCAACTGGCAGCCTGGAGAGAACGTAGGGCGCCTCCTGGGCTGCAAGGTAGAAGGTGCCTCGTGCCCCGCGTGAGTGTCTGGAGCAGAGCGGCTCTCCCCCTGCTGGCTGTGTGTGACGGCGCCCTGAGCGGGGCAGAAGTCACTGTTTTTCAGGATGAGATTGTGGTGCAGGCTTACCGCTGCACCAGGATGCTGCAGTGGTGAGCCTGCACTGAAGAGATCACTGTTTTTCAGTTTGAGATTGTGGTGGTGCCTGCTGCAGTGGTGAGCCTGTGCTGACATTCAGAGTCTCCCATCATCAGGTCTAGGCTGTGTGGATAAAGCCTGAGTATCCAGGGTTGAGAGGTCGGAGAAGTGCTGTTAAGAGCTTTCTGTGATAATGGAAATGTTTTACCTGCATCACCCAGTACAGCATCTGCGTGTGCCCTTGAGCTCTGGGAATGTGGCTAGTGTGTCCGAGGAACTGAATTTTCAGTTTGATTTTAATTCATTGTCATCTGAATGCATATATATATATATATATACTGTGCTGAGTTGCTTCAGTCGTGTCTGACTCTTCATGACCCTATGGACTATAGCCTGCCAGGCTCCTCTGTCCGTGGGTTCTCCAGGCGAGAATACTGGAGTGGGTCGCTGTGCCCACCTCCAGGGGGTCTTTCTGACCCAGGGGTTGAACCGCATCTCTTTTGTTTCCTGCATTGGCAGGCAGGTTCTTTACCACTAGCGCCACCTGGGATGCCCATAGATCTGCTTGTTGTTTTTGAGTCACTCAGTTCTGTCCAACTCTGTGACCCCGTGGACTGCAGCCTGCCAGGCTTCACTTTCCTTCACTGTCTCCTGGAGTTTGCTCAGATTCATGTCCAATATATGTGTATATATTCTTTTTCAGGTTCTTTTCCTTCCTTTATAGATTATTACAAAATACTGAGTAAAGTTTCCTGTGCTACACAGGACGACCTTGTTGGTTCTCTATTTTATATGTAGTAATGTTGCTCTTGTTGTTCAGTTGTTAAGCTGCATCTGACTCTTTGAGATCCCATGGATTGCAGGACACCAGGCTCTTCTGTTTCCCACTGTCTCCAGTGTTTGCTCAAATTCATGTTGGTGATGCTCCCTAACCACCTCATCCTCTGCTGCTCCCTTCTTTTGCCTTCAATCTTTCCCGTATCAGAATCTTTTCTAATGAGTTGGCTCTTCATATCAGGTGGCCAAAGTATTGGAGCTTCAGCTATAGCAACAGTCCTTCCGATGCATATTCAGGGTTGATAATAGTGCATGTATGTTAAACCCAAATTCCTAATATATTTATCCCCCTTCTTTCCCCTTTGATAACTGTAAGTTTGTTTTCTGTGTCTGTGAGCCTTTTTCTGTTTTGTAAATAAGTTCATTTGTGCTTTTTTTTTTCCCCAGAAAAAGAATATATATCTGGGCTTCCCAGGTTGCTCAGTGGGTAAAGAATCCACCAGCAAAGCAGGAGACACAGGAGATGTGGGTTCAACTTCTGGGTCTGGAAGATCCCCTGAAGGAGGGCATGGCAACCTGATACTCCAGGATTCTTGCCTGGAGAATTCCATAGATAGAGGAGCCTGGAGTCCATAGGATCAGAGTCGGACACGACTGAGGCAACTGAGCGTACACATGTGTGTATATGTATATACATATTCAGAAAAGAACATGCATATGTATGTATGACTGAATCACTGTGCTTTATATCTGAAACTAACACAGCATTGTAAATAACTGTGTGTATATATGCTCCATCCCTCAGTTGTGTCCAGCTCTTTGCAACCCCATGGACTGTAGCCCACCAGGCTCCTCTCTCCATGGAATCTTCCGGGCAAAAATCTAGAGTGGGTTACCATGCCTTCCTCCAGGGGATTTTCCCAACTATACTTCAATTAAAAAATATGTATATATCTAAAGCCTAACATTTATTTATTTAAAATAGATTGACTACTCTTTCCTTTATTATTTTTAGTACGCTTCTTTTTTTGGCTGCACCACACAGCCTGTGGGAATCTTAGTTCCCTGGCCAGGGATAGAACCTGTGCCCGCTATGTCAGAAGCCTGGAGTCTTAACTACTGGATCACCAGGGAGGTCCCTAGAGCCTAGAAGTTGAATGCACATCGTCTCCTGTGGCCAGTGGTTCCCCTGCTGGGAGCTCAGGGTTAGAGGCTGGGGAGTTCTGAGCAGGGCTCTGGGTCCACGCCAGGCTGTCTGAAGCTTAGTGAGCAACTGAAGGAGACCACTAGGGAGCTGACTTGAGTCCTCAGGGCCAGTGTGCCAAGGCTGGTGCCAGACCGCAGGCGATGACTGCAAAGAGCTGGGGACTGTGGCTGGCTGAGTGCCGCAGGGGAGCGGGCAGAGGAGGGAAGCAGAGTGAGTTGGGGAGAAGCATGTGTATTTCCTGTGGATTTCTTGGGGGAGAGCCTGCAGTCACTTTAAATGCGTCCAAGAGGAGGCCGAGAGGAGTGGAATGACCTCACTGAAATAGCACTGTTTTTCACTGTCAGTGGCTAGAGCACTTTTAAATCATCTGAGAACAACCAGAGCAATTATAGGCTCTACCCCACACTGTACATAGGTTGAGAAAGAACTGATTCCGGATGGTGGATTTGAAGGACAGCGGGAGGGGCAGTCTAGTTGGCTTTCGGCATGGATCCTGTGGTCCTGGCTTAGGTTAATCTAACAGTTATAATTAAAAAGCACTTTAAGCTCCTTACAGGAGATGATGCTCCATCTCAAGTAGTTTCAACCTCCAAATCTCCTTTTATTCTTTTTCCCCTCCCCTAGTCCCACCATGGTGGACGTGTTTTCTGTCTTAGGCTCACTTGGACGCAGAATCAGAGACCTGCTGTATTTGAGGGTGTGTTGTAAGGATATATGTGTAATTTAGTGGAATTTAAGAATCAGACCCGTGAGGGAGTTTGGCTTCAGAGAAATGAGAGTTGTGGTTGTGGGGGTTGCCATACGGAAATGGCGAAGGTGTGACTCAGAGCCACTCCAGCGGCTGCCGCCTTTCCTTTGCTGTCCGCTGGTTTTCAGTCCTCACCGCGGTTTCTGTACTTTCACCCTCAGCCTGTAAGAGGGCCACACAGCTTCCATCAGGCCTTTGGAAACTGAGTCTGCAGACCCACAACCCTGGGATTCTCTGGGAGCTTGTTAGAAATTCAGAATCTCAGGCTCTACCATCTGCATTTTATTAAGAATCCTAGGCTGTGCATATACATTATGAGTACAGTTTGAGAAGGACTGGCCACAGAATGATTTTTTTTTTCAGTTTCAAGTTCTGTTCTAAGTGGTCCAGGCTCTTGATGTTTCTCTATCATACTTGGGACTCCGCCCCGGCATCGTGACCCAGGGTACAAAGCACACACCCCCAGGCAGCAGGAGCTGTGGGTGGGGCATATGTCCAAAAGGGAATGATTAGCATCAGTACAAAACTGCATTTCAGTTGGAATTCATTCACAATTTGAAAAAAACATCAAGGCTGTCTGCTCATTAGAGATTCTGATCGGCAGGAATAAATCACCAGTTGATATACTATTAGTAAATATTAAAGAAACACAGTTACGTTAGTAAGTGAGCCTTTGTCTAACATAAATGTATAATTCCTTAGATTTTGCAAAGATTAAAAAAAGACTTTCTGCTGTCATCATACCTCTAGGACCAGTGATCTATACCAACTAATGATTAATTAATAGGAAATAAGGTTTTTAAAAAGTAATATGGTGACCTGCTTATTCCTTGTCAGGCAATAAGTTCCCTCTGAAAACAGAAAGGTACACTGTTTTCCCGTTCAGCTGACAGAGTGGCTTTCATGGCCATTCTTTTCATGTGGGGTTATTAAGATCCACAAAGGGAGGAATCGCTTTGATCTGGAGGGCCCTGCTGCACACAGCACAGGGGAACAGTATTATTCTGACCCAAGTACTCACCAGCCACACAGCAAGGGTCAGGAGCTGGTGTGGGTTAGAGCAGGGATTGTCAGACTGCAGTCACAGGCGGGCAGCGGCAGTGTCACCTGAGGACACATTAGAAAACTCTCAGGCTTCATCCCAGAGCTGCTGAACCAGAAGCTCCGGACTGGGCCCAGCAGTCTTAGTCTTCTTTCCTGGAGGTTTCTGGTGCTTGATAAAGTTTGAGAACCACTGACTGGGTCATGCAAACTCCTATACTGAATGCTCAGTTCAGTGTATAATGGTTCAACGACTCAAACAAATAGACATATATTTGTTGCTCATTTAAAGGTGCAGGTGGGTGAACAGGCTGCCAGAGTGGGCTCCTCTGTGCAGTTATTCAGGGACTCAGGGTGATGAAGGTGCTGCCGTCTTTATTATGTGACTTTCAAGGCTGTTGGAGGTCATCCCAGCCAAAAGAGAAGAGTGTGGAGAAAGGGCAGAGGGATGAGTCCCTGGGCTGGGTCCAGAATTACTTGTGTCCATAGTCCATTGGCTAGAGCTCAGTCACGTGGCCCTGCTGGCCTGCAGGGGAGGCTGTGAAAGTAGTCTAGCTTGTGCTGAGGGGAAAGAGGCAAACGTGCATTTTGGTGAGCAGCTTGCAGTATCTTTATGAACATTTCTGAGGTTCTTTCTCTGTATCATTCTGGACTTATTTTATAGCAGAAACTCCTTTGACAGCCTCATCAGAGCTCATGGACTGATTCTCAAGATGTTTTTAAATGCATAAAATAATAGAATACAAAGGAAATCAATTATATTGAAACATAATTATAAATTGTTAAAAAATTTTCACCTAGAATTGCTAAAGAGGAAAAAGAACAAAGCTGTGGAAGCATAACCTTCTAGACTTTAGACAGTATTACAAAGCTACAGTAACCAAAAACAGCGTGCTATTGGTACAAAAGCAGACACGTGAATCGACAGAACAGAATAGAGAGCCCCAGACTAAACCTACATACCTCTGTCAATTAATCTTTGACAGAGGAGGCAAGAATATACAACTGAGCAAAGACAATCTCTTCAGCAAGTTGTGCTGGGAAAATGGGACAGCTGCAAGTAAATCAATGAAGGTAGAGCACTCACTCACACCATACACAAAAATAGACTCAAAATGGCTTAAAGACTCAAACGTAAGCTGTTGCTGCTGTTGTTCGGCCACTCAGTCATGTCCAGCTCTTTCGCAACCCCATAAACTGTCAGGCTGCTAGACTCCTCTGTCTGTGGGATTCTCCAGGCAAGCATACAGGAGTGGGTTGCCATTTCCTTCCCCAGGGGATCTTCCCAACCCAGGGATCAAACCTGCGTCTCCTGCTTGGCAGGTGGGTTCTTTACCACTGATCTACCTGGGAAACCCAAACATAAGATATGATACCATAAAACTCCTAGAAGAGGTTAGAGGCAAAACACTCTTGGGCATAAATCATACCAATGTTTGCTTAGGTCAGTCTCCCAAGGCGATAGAAATAAAACCAAAGTTAAACAGCGAGAGGGAAACCATAAACAAAATGAAAGGACAGCCTACAGACTGGGACAAAATATTTGCAAACGATGTGACTAAAGACTCCAAAGAAGACATACAAATGGCCAACGGGCACGTGAAAAGACGCTCAACATCACTAATTATTATGGAAATGCAAATCAAAACTGCAGTGTGGTACTACCTCACACTGGTCAGAATGGCCATCATCAAAAAGTGTACAAATAACAAATGCTGGAAAGGGTGTGGAAAAAAGGGAACCCTACACTATTGATAGGAGTGTAAACTGGTGCAGCCACTATGGAGACAGTGCTGCTGCTGCTGCTGCTAAGTCACTTCAGTCGTGTCCGACTCTGTGCGACCCCATAGACGGCAGCCCACCAGGCTCCCCGTCCCTGGGATTCTCCAGGCAAGAACACTGGAGTGGGTTGCCATTTCCTTCTCCAATGCATGAAAGTGAAAAATGAAAGTGAAGCCGCTCAGTCGTATCCGACTCTTAGCGACCCCATGGACTGCAGCCTTCCAGGCTCCTCCCCCATGGGATTTTCCAGGCACAAGTACTGGAGTGGGGTGCCATTGCCTTCTCCGATGGAGAGAGTACAGAGGTATGTTAAAAACTAAAAGTATAGTTGCCGTATGATCCAGCATTCCATTCCTGGGCATATATCCAGAAAAGACAAAAGCTCTACTTTGAAAAGATGCATGCACTCCAGTGTTCACAGCAGCACTAATTATAATAGCCAACACGTGGAAGCAGCCTAAAGGTTCACTCACAGATGAGTGGATAAAGAAGTTGTGGTACATATACACAATAGAATATTACTCAGCCATGATGAATGAAATATGGCCATTTGAAGCAACATGGATGGATCTAGAGATGATCGTACTAAGTGAAGTAAGTCGGAGAAAGACACATATTATATGATATCACTTATATGTGGAATCTAAAAAATAGTACAAATGAACTTATTTACAGAACAGAAAGAGATTCATAGATACAGGAAACAAATTTATGGTTACCAAAGGGGAAGGGGTGAGAGAGCGATAAACTAGGGTATGGGATTAACAGATTCACATTACCATATATAAAACAGATAAACAATAAAGTTTTACTGTACAGCACAGGAAACTATATTCAATACCTTGTAGTAAATTATAATGGAAAATAATTGAAAAATAATATAAATATATACGTATATCTCAATTGCACCCCACTCCAGTACTCTTGCCTGGAAAATCCCATGGGTGGAGGTGTCTGGTAGGCTGCAGTCCATGGGGTCGCTAAGAGTCGGACACGACTGAGCGACTTCACTTTCACTTTTCACTTTCATGCATTGGAGAAGGAAATGGCAAGCCACTCCAGTGTTCTTGCCTGGAGAATCCCAGGGACGGGGAGCCTGGTGGGCTGCCGTCTCTGGGGTCGCATCAAGTCGGACACGACTGAAGCGACTTAGCAGCAGCAGCAGCAGACATATATCTGTATAACTGAATTGCTTTGCTGTACACTTGAAGCTCATGCAGATAGTGTAAATCAATTACGCTTCAATAAAAAACATTTTTGACAGAGCAATAAACGTACTTCTTTATTAATGCAGTCCATGGGGTCGCAAAGAGTTGGACACGACTGGTGACTAAACTGAACTGATTAATGCGTTAAATGACAAGATCTAGTGGCATGTTTACCAACTACTATGATTTTGAAGTAACAATGAATATAAATGGTATTTCTAGATATCTGCAGCCCCTATAATTCAGTATTCAAATATCTGTGATTTCTTTTGGTGGCAGAGGTTTTGGCCATAGGGAGATTTCTTAATCCTGATAAGCCTCAGTTTGCTTGTCTCAGTGGGTATACTAGGCTTAGCATCTAAATGGTGCTTAGTAAATTGTTGCTTTCTCCTTTTTTTATCAGTCTACACAAACAGCCTGGTTCAGTCTGAGTGTTTAGCACCTGAGGGAAATAGCTAGCCACGTGCATGCATCAGGGGTTTTGTTTGCAGGCAGTGGGATCCGAGTCTGACTTAAACTGAAAGAGTATATATGGATGTGCCATGTTCATTTGTGTCTGACTCTTTGTGACCCTGTGGACTGTAGCCCATCTGGCTCCTCTGTCCTTGGAATTTTCCAGGCAAGAATAAGGGAGTGCAGTGTCATCTCCTACTGAAAGAGAATTTAATACAAATATATGGTAGAACTCACAATTAAGACTGAAAGATTAGAACAGACAGAATTAGGAGCTTCAGAAGGTGGTTGGTGTGGCCACTGGATGAGTGAATTCCTTCTGCTATTTTCAGTCTCTCCCTCCCTCCATTCAGTACTCAGTGTCCAAACAGTGGGACTTCGGTGGGCTGACTCTCAGCCACGAGCTCCCCCAGGCACTGTGCCGGGTTATTAAGAGAGGAGATGCTGGGTGGTCTGTGGAGCTCCTGGGCTTAGCTGCATATCAGGACTGCAAGTCTGAGAGGGTGCTGACTCAAAGGGTGCTGACAACATGGGGTGGCCTGTAGACATGGAAGCAACCTAAATGTCCATTGACAGAGTAATGGATCAAAAATGTGTGTACATACGCACAATGGACTATTACTCAGCCATAAGAAAGACTGAAATAATGCCATTTGCAGCCACATGGGTGGACCTAGAGATTATCATACATGAGAAACGTTGGACTGGAAGAAGCACAAGCTGGAATCAAGATTGCCGGGAGAAATAGCAATCACCTCAGATATGCAGATGACACCACCCTTATGGCAGAAAGTGAAGAGGAACTAAAGAGCCTCTTGATGAAAGTGAAAGAGGAGAGTGAAAAAGTTGGCTTAAAGCTCAACATTCAGAAAATGAAGATCATGGGATCCGGTCCCATCACTTCATGGGAAATAGATGGGGAAACAGACTTTATTTTTTGGGGGCTCCAAAATCACTGCAGATGGTGACTGTAGCCATGAAATTAAAAGACATTTACTCCTTGGAAGAAAAGTTATGACCAACCTAGAAAGCATATTCAAAAGCAAAGACATTACTTTGCCAACAAAGGTCTGTCTAGTCAAGGCTATGGTTTTTCCTGTGGTCATGTATGGATGTGAGAGTTGGACTTTGAAGAAGGCTGAGTGCCGAAGAATTGATGCTTTTGAACTGTGGTGTTGGAGAAGACTCTTAAGAGTCCCTTGGACTGCAAGGAGATCCAACCAGTCCATTCTGAAGGAGATCAGCCCTGGGATTTCTTTGGAAGGAATGATGCTAAAGCTGAAACTCCAGTACTTTGGCCACCTCATGGGAAGAGTTGACTCATTGGAAAAGACTCTGATGCTGGGAGGGATTGGGGGCAGGAGGAGAAGGGAACGACAGAGGATAAGATGGCTGGATGGCATCACTGACTCGATGGACATGAGTCTGGGTGAACTCCGGGAGTTGGTGATGGACAGGGAGGCCTGGTGTGCTGCGATTCATGGGGTCACAAAGAGTTGGACACGACTGAGCCACTGAACTGAACTGAAGTCAGAAAGACAAATATCATATGATATAACTTATTTGTGGAATCTAAAAAAATGGTACAAATGAATTTATTTACAAAACAGAACTAGACTCACAGACATAGAAAATAAACTTATTGTTGCCAAAGGGAAAAGGAGGGGAGGGATAAATTAGTAGTTTGGGATTAACAGATACACACTACTATAAATAAAATGGGTAATCTACAAGGACCTATTGTATAGTGCAGGGAACTATACTCAAATTCTTTGTGATAACCTATATGGGAAAGGAATCTGAAAAAGAATGTATGTGGGCATGTGCATGCTAAGTCGATTCAGTTGTGTCTGACTGTTTGTGATCCCATGGGCTGTAGCCCGCCAGCCTCCTCTGTCCATGGAATTCTCCAGGCAAGAACACTGGAGTGGGTTGCAATGCCCTTCTTCAGGGGATTTTCCCGACCCAGGGATCAAACTTGTGTCCCTTATGTCTCCTACATTAGCAGTCTGGTTCTTTATCTTTACCACTAGTACCACCTGGGGAGCCTTATATATATGTGTGTATGTATATACAATAAAAAAAAGTTGGAGAAGGAAATGGCAACCCACTCCAGTGTTCTTGCTTGAAGAATCCTATGGACAGAGGAGCCTGGCAGGCTACTGTCCATGGGGTCACAAGAGTCGGACATAACTTAGCTGCTGCTGCTGCTAAGTCGCTTCAGTCATGTCCAACTCTGTGCGACCCCATACATGGCAGCCCACCAGGCTCCCCCGTCCCTGGGATTTTCCAGGCAGGAACAGTGGGTTGCCATTTCCTTCTCCAGTGCATGAAAGTGAAAACTGAAAGTGAAGTTGCTCAGTCATGTCCGACTCTTCTCAACCCATGGACTGCAGCCTACCAGGTTCCTCCATCCATGGGATTTTCCAGGCAAGAGTACTGGAGTGGGTTGGCATTGCCTTTTCCGGACTTAGCAGCTAAACCACCATATATAATACAATTATGGAATCATTGTGCTGTGCACCGGAAACAGACACATTTTAAATCAACTATGCTTCAATAAAGAATTTTAAAAATTTAATAATAGGGTGCCCTAAAAATGACAGAAGTCCATTACCGAGAGACTGCCAAGTGCCTGTCACCTACTGGTTGAAGGGCATGTTCAGTTCAGTTCAGTTGCTCAGTCGTGTCCGACTCTTTGTGACCCCGTGCCCTGCAGCACTCCAGGCCTCCCTGTCCATCACCAACTCCCAGAGGTTACTCAAACCCATGTCCACTGAGTCGGTGATGCCATCCAACCATCTCATCTTCTGTTGTCCTCTTATCCTCCCGCCTTCAATCTTTCCCAGCAGCAGGGTCTTTTCAAATGAGTCAGCTCTTTGCATCAGGTGGCCAAAGTATTGGAGTTTCAGCTTCAGCATCAGTCCTTGAAGGGCACATGGGCAAGATCAAATGACTGGAGGGAGAAGTGGACTTTATACTGATGGCATCAAAGCCTGTTAACACCTATGAGAGCTTATAGCACCACCTGCTGTTTCAAAAGAAAATTTCTTTTTGTTAAAAGTCATGACTTAGGAACTTCCTGTTGGCACAGTGGATAAGAGTCTGCCTGCCAACGCAGGGGACATGGGTTCGATCTCTGCCCTGGAAGATTCCACGTTGTGTGGAGCAGCTTCATCCATGCCCTGAAACTACTGAACCTGCGCGCTGCAGCTGCTGACGGCTGGGCGCCTGGAGTCTGTGCTCACAGCAGGAGAAGCCAGCGCAGTGAGAAGCCCCCACTCCCTGCAACTTGAGAAAGACCGCAAAGCACCCAAGACCCAGCTCTGCCCTAAATAAATAAATAAATTGTTTTTAAAAGTCATGGCGTATTTTTTGATAGTGTTTAGAACGAGCCCATGCAGTAAACCCCAATGCTGTGCATTGCTTTAGGGAAATGAAGAAGCTGCCCGCTCAGTGATGAGTCCGTGCCGTTTGCAGTGTCTATGGTCGTAGTTCTGAGCTTCTGGCAGGTGAATTGGTACCTCAGGATCCAGGAAGTGGGACTGTAGTAATAAAGGGGGTAACGCATCGATTGCGTACACTGATATGTGTACTGTTCCAGGAGGCTCACGTGGACCGTCTCCTTTAAACACTGTCTGACCCCGTGAGAGGCGAGTATTGTATGCATTCGGCAGAAGAAGAATCTGAGGCTCTGAGAAGTAGTGATCTCTGAGCTCCGAGATCGTACATCTAGAAGTGGGAGAGCTGGGGTTCCAGCGCAGATGGTTCTGACTGAGGACAGTGAGCGCCTGGGATGCTCTGGAGTGAAGAGCTCTCCTGATGAGCAGGGAGGTTGGTGCCTCCGTGTCTGGCAGCGAGGAATACCTGCAGTGTGATCCTTTTCCTTTTTGTATTGGATTAATAACACGCCTTAGTCTTTAAGAATATCTTTTATTTACACAAGCAATATACTGAATGATCATAGGTGACCCTTATGTTTTACGGTATACCAGGCAGTAAGTACTTTACATTTATTTATTCTTCTTAACAAATCTGTGAATTAAGTAGTGTTTTTAAGCTCCATTTTACAGATGAGGATGTGGCTAAGCAACTCTTCAAGATGAGACAGCTAGGAAGTGACAGAAGCCATCATGAGCCCAGATAGCCTGGCTGTTGTCTGTGTCCTGCCCTGTCGTGCTTGTAAAGAGTTATTTTAAAATAGTGCACGTGTATTTGGATATGAGAGAAATCACAGAGGCTTATGTGATGGTGCTCAGAGCCTCACAAATGTGAAGGTGGAATGAAAATTGAAGAATCTTAGAAAAGACTGATTTAAACAGTTTCTAATTTTTATGTAAGCAATGCTTGACCATCTTCTTGGGCATACTTGGCAAAGTTCCTCTAGAGTAGATACAGGGGTGTGGATTTACTGGGTTATTATTCTCCAGAATGACTACTAATTTTTTTTTGATCACTTTAAGCGAGTTTTTTGTGGTTTTATTTCTAGAATTTGTAAGGCCTTTGAGGCCTTCTATTGGTAATAATAGAAAAGAAAGTGAAGTTGCTTAGTCGTGTCCGACTCTTTGCAACCCCATGGACTGTAGCCTACCAGGCTCCTCTGTCCATGGAGTTTTCCAGGCAAGAATATTGGAATTGGTTGCCATTCCCTTCTCCAGGAGATCTTCTCGACCCAGGGATTGAACTTGGGTTTCCCACATTGTAGGCAGACGCTTTACCATCTGAGCCACCAAGAAAGTCTATTGGTAATAACATTAGTGGAGAAGGCAATGGCAACCCACTCCAGTACTCTTGCCTGGCAAATCCCATGGACAGAGCTGCTGCTGCTGCTAAGTCATCCCTTACCCCTCTGTTCTTCCCTCTTGCTCCCATGCCTGGAGCATAGATCCTATCTGCTCTGCACGTGCCGCTCGCCCCACTGAGCTCAGCTTCATCCGTTTATCCTCGTGTGGGATCTGCTGGCCCCACGTGCCCTCTGCTGCCCCCCGTCACCCATCCCAGTCTGCTCGTGAACTCTGTGGCTGGCTTCTGCTCTGCCGCAAAGCACCGGCCGTGGATAGGCATCATTTTATGGAATTCTGTGGTGTTTTCCAAAACCAGATGCACATTCCCAGATGCACAACAGAGCTTGTTTCCTTGTCCAGCGAGTTGTCCTTACCTTACTTTAAAAGAGAAGGGAAATTAACCTTTTGTTCAGCGCCTGCCGTTTGCCAGATGCTGTGCTTAGAATTTTAACATCCATTGAAATTGAAGTGAAAGTCGCACAATCGCGTCCAACTCTTTGCAACCCCATTGACTATACAGTCCATGGAATTCTCCAGGCCAGAATACTGGAGTGGGGAGCCTTTCCCTTCTCCAGGGGATCTTCTCGACCCAAGGATCGAACCCAGGGCTCCCGCATTGCAGGCAGATTCTTTACCAGCTGAGCCACCAGGGAAGCCCTTTAACATCTGTTACCTTCTAAAAAACCCTGTGAGAGAAAGCAGAAACAGACACAGAGTAGAGAAAAAAATGTATGGATACCAAGGGAGGAAAGGAGGGTGGGGGTAATTGGGAGATTGAGATGGATACGTATAGGCTATTGATACTGTGTGTAAAATAGATAAGTAATGGGAACAGAGTATATAGCACAGGGAACTCTACTCAGTGTTCTGTGGTGACCTAAATGGGAAAGAAATTTAAAAAGAGGGGATATATGTATACATAGGGCTGATTCACTTTGCTGTACTGCAGAAAATAACATTATAAAGCAACTATGCTGCTGCTGCTGCTAAGTCTCTTCAGTCGTGTCTGACTCTGTGTGACCCCATAGACGGCAGCCCACGAGGCTCCCCTGTCCCTGGGATTCTCCAGGCAAGAATACTGGAGTGGGTTGCCATTTCCTTCTCGAATGCATGAAAGTGAAAAGTGAAAGTGAAGTCGATCAGTCGTGTCCGACTCTTAGCGACCCCATGGACTATGGCCCACCAGGCTCCTCTGTCCATGGGATTTTCCAGGCAAGAGTGCTGGAGTGGGGTGCCATTGCCTTCTCCGATAAAGCAACTATACACTTCAATAAAAGTTAATTAGAAAAAATAATAAAATTCTATGCATGTAGTAAAATAAAGGGTAAAATAAAAACCTTTGAGAATGTTATCCATTTGTTAGACTAGAAAAGTTAGGTCATTAATATTTAATAAACGTGTAGCTATAATGAGCAGCGTTTGGACCCTGGCGCATCTGACCTCCAAAGCCACACTACACCGTCCTTCGTCCAGTTAGTTTTAGGTCTTCACTTTAAGGTGTTGCTTGGTGATGCCTTGCATTCCTGGCCTTCCTTCCTGAAGGGAGGCAGAGGGCCCTTTCTCCGGGGTACTACTGGGTCCCAACCCTCCCCATCATCACGGAGCCCCCTTCTTCACACTTTGTGTACACAGAAGTAAAGCAGTGTGTCTGCCTACTCTTTTTTTTAAAAAACTGGCATTTCTGGGTTAAAAACAGTTCTCTTTTTTTAAAAAAATGTATTGAAGTGTAGTCGATTATAATGTATTAATTTCTGCTGTACAGCAAAGTGACTCAGTTGTACACACATCTATTCTTTTTCATATTCTCTTCCATGACGGTTTATCACAGGATATTGAGTATGGTTCCCTGCGCTTTATACGGTAGGACTCTGTTGTTTATTAAAAGCGTTTCTCAGTGTAGAATAACTCTGGACCGGGAACCTGGGTCTTGCCCCGCGTCGGGCTTCCTGTGGGTGGGCAGAGGGCCCCCGCGGGGCTGGTGGCTTTGGCGCCGCCTGCACCGCGAGCCGCAGGGAACAGCGCAGCTCACCGGCACCAACCTGCATGTGTCCGCTTGTGTCTCCTGCGCAGGGATTCCGATCCAGCCCCCGACACCTCCGCAGACGCGCCGCCGCGGCCGCCCGGCTGGAGGACGTGAAGCCCGCCGCGGAGGTCCCGGTGCAGAGCGAGCAGGACGGCGCAGTGAGGCGGCGGCGGCTCCGCAGGGGCGCGCGCGTCCCGCCGGAGTTCTACCAGAGCGTGCAGAGCGCCGCTGCCCGCAGACCGGTGAGTGGGGGCGGGCGTGCCGGGAGTGTTAGGTGCGGTGTCGCCTGGAGCGGTCCATCTCAGTCCTCAGAAATGGTCAGGTCGACCTGAAGTGCTCAGTGAGTCTCTGATCGTCCCGGCCAGTGGCACTGAGCTCCGCTGTGTCAGTGTGGAGTGTGGTTTCCCAGGAAGTCCTGGTCGCTGGCGGGAGGGGAGACTGAAAACGGGAATCCTGACCCTGAGTGCGGGGTCCACAGGCCGGATGGGGCCACAGGGTTCCCCCGCCGAGGCCTGGCCGTGGTGAGAGCTGGGCCAGGGACCAGGGGCCTCCACAAAGCGGCATTGGAGTTGGGAGGCCTGGGCGGAGGGCTGACCCCTCCTCTGCAGCTCCTGTTAGGGCGATGCTGGGGTGCTGCGTCCTCTGGGATGGGCTTGCTTTTGCTCCCACGGGACCATGCTCTCCTTTTCTAGGGAGTACCCTCGGTCTCTGTCAGCCAGACTGGACAGTTGGCTGGGAAGTCACCTGGACAGTTAGCTGGGAAGTCACCTGGACAGTTACCTGGGAAGTGTGGGGCGCACCTGGAAGCCGGTCTCCCCTCCTCACCTCCTGAGCACACTATTACATGTGCTCTGATTTTCTGTGTCGGTTGGGGCTCTCACCAAGGGATGTGTTGCCAGGCTTGTAACAGTTAAGACTTTGGGGCTTAGAAGCTGACATTTTAAAAAACTTGTAGAGAGTATTTCATGACTTCACTAACCTTGCATTGCTTCAGCGTTGAGACAAGTTTTCCTGTGGGTCACTTCTGTGTCGTGGGGGCCCATGGTCGTGACTCTGGTCACCCGAGGGGAGCCGGCAAGAGTTGATGTGATGATATGTCCCTGTGAGTTGTGAAAACAGCCCTGCTGTTTTCAGTGGGGTGACTGTGTAGCAAATGTAGGTGGAGTTTGCTCCCAGGCCAGAAACAGTGGCAAGAAGCTGAATTCCTTTACAGAAAAGGTCCCATTTAACCACCTGTAAGATAAACACATATTTAGAGAGTCTTCCTTTCATGCTTATATAAAGCAAAGGCTAAGCAGAATTTGGTGTCTACATGGAGCAAAATGAAATAGTGGGAAAATTCATCCATTCAACAAAAACTTTTCTACACAGGAAATAAGGGATACACAGACATATGTTAACAACTGACATTACTGACGGCTTCTTTGTGGCCCAGGCATTGTTCTACGTGACTCACTTAACAAGCCTTTGAGGTGGAGGCTGGTGTTATCCCCATTTTCTGGATGATGAAATAGAGCCCCAGAGAGGGTCATAACTTGCCTGAGTTCACCCAGGGGCTGGGACAGTGCCAGGGATTGGGTCTGGGCCACGGGCTCCGGAGCCCCAGCACCTCTCTGCAAGCTGCTGGCCTCCTGCTTCCTGGGTCTCCTGGCCCCATCGGTGGACAGATGCGCATAAGTAAGCAGGGTGGGTCCGAGTTAGCGAAGTGCTGCTGTGGACTATGCACCGGCACGAGGGAACGTTGTGCAGATCCAGCCGTGTGTGCAGAGAAGCAGACGCCTGAGATGTCCTGAGAGGGGAGTCGAGCAGATGGGAAGCAGAGGGCAGCGTCTCTGATGAGGAGGGCAGACACAGAAGCCAGGACGCCCGATGGTGCGGCAGGCTCGGGGCAGCTCAGTGATGCTGGGAGATGAGACCAGGGTCTGGCTGGGCGTTAGGGGGCATCTTATGCTAAACAGCAGCGGGGCTTATCTTCTGCAATGTGGCCTTGTTGAAGGTAGGGCTCTCCTGCTTGGTTTTCCTGCTCTGAATTTAGCTAATTCTCTCTCCCGTTTTTCCTACGTGGATGGAGAAGTAAGTCGGCATCATCGCGCCTTTATTCTCCCCTGAGCCCTGTGCCCGACTGCCGCGGGTGGTCAGACGTGGTCCCCATGCCTGGTGAGTCTGTCCTGGATCACCTTGCCTTGCTGTCTCTTTGCCTGGTGATTTCCAGTCCACCTTGACCACTGACTTGTCATCAGGCGACCCGCTCAGGGAAGTCTTTTCTGATCCTTCCCATGAGAGTGAGGTGCTTTGCCCAGATGTTGAGCAGAGCAGTTACCCAGGTGAGAAAGACAGGCTCTATAGTGAGACAGATGCATGTTTGCCTTCCCCTCCGTGGACCTGGCAGGAAGCAGTCTTCACACTAAGAGTTTCATGTAAAGACTGCCCAGAAGTGTGACTAGGGCTGCGATGGTGCAGCCAGCTTCCTGTGGAGCCTGTCTACCGCTTACCCACCACTCCTGGCCTGCAGGGGTGACAGCAGGCAGTCGTCTTGCTGGGTCCCTGTGGGAAGGCTGGTTTCCAGGAGCTGTGGCTGAGGGCTGCAGCCCGCCAGAGCCTGCTGAGTCAGGACGAGGGTGGGGGGGCAGGTGCGCCGCTTTTCCATGACCCGACCCAGCAGGATGCCAGAGGGCAGGGGGCGTGAGTGATGCAGATCTCAGAGCTCAGCACCCGAGGACAAGGCAGGGCAGGGATGAGCAGTGTGGGGGGCAGACAGGGACCCTGGAGGGCAAAGAACACATGTGATCATCTTTACCCAGCTGTCCAATTCCTGGAGACCCAGCTTTCGTATTGTGGAGTCATCATAGCGATGGTGGCCTCCCTGATGGGTGAGGATGAACTGACGTGTGGAGGTGATGGCCTGCTTGGCATCAATACTCAGAACATAGTGATACCTTCATTTCCTTTCCTCCCAGACCTGTCTTCCCCAGGGGCTGAGTCGTCTGATTTAGAATATCTCCTGGTAAACAGCATCTGATGCTTTTTTTTTAAATAAACGGATGAGTGATGTGCACACACGACACGGCATACGCCCTACAGGATCTGGACAACAGGGGGTTTTTTTTTTTTTTCATCTCCCAAATGGGATGGTCAGGGAGCAACTACTTCAAGAGACAGGACTGAGTTGGGCTTAAGTACACGTAGGAATTGGACAGGCAGCAGAGGTCAGGTCTGGGATGAGAAATGTACAGGATAAAGCTGGAAAGAGAGAGGGGGCCATGATACCACTGCATTTAAACTGCATCTTCTGTGTGTCATGGAGGCCCTGGAGGAGGTGAGCCGTCATCAGGAACTGAACCGGAGCAGGGCAGGGCTGGGTCGGCAGCTGTCCCAAGGGTCTGGTGCCTGGTGTTTGGGACCTGAACGTGGGCTTCGCCGGTTGCTCTCTGACTCCATCTGGTGGTGACTTCTGGTGGGGACGCTACGGGTGGCCTTTGCCCTCTTCAGCAGGATTCTTTGGGAGGCAGTGGGGTTGGAGGGCAGGAAGGGGCGGTGGGGGCTGTCCTGTTGTGAGCAAGCAAGAAGGACGAGAAGGACGTTGCAGAAGCTTTCTCTGCGCGGGTGAAGCTCACCTCGTCCATCTGTGTGCGTCTCCTCGGGGTTGTTCTGGAGACTGGAGGTTGTCTGAGCTGGTAGCACAGCCTTGCTGGCATTTCTTTGCATGCTGTACCGGGACGTGAGCGCCAGCCTCCGGTCCCTCTCCGGGTGGGGTTGGGTCCAGCCCGTGGGCCGCTGGGTGCTGCCTCCTCTCCCCAAGCCCAGAGCCTGCTACTGCGGTGCCCCGAGGGCAGCTCTCATGGGGGCCTGGAGGTGGAATAAAGTACATCAGCTGTGCTGACTCGGGATTGTGTGAATGACTTTACAGGAAGCACTGCAGGCCTTTCTGGCGGTAGTCTGAGTGAGCAAAAGGCCCAGGAGTCTGCTGGACTGACACCGGATCTCGCTGTGAGGAGGTGACTCAGAAACGTGACGGTGCAGTTTCAGCCAGGAAGCGCCCGAGCCTCGGGCAGTGCATTATGTTTCAGCGTCTTAGCGGCTCCGACCTGTTTACTTGTTCTGTGTGTAGCTTTTATACTCCAGTGTGGCTCTGAGAATTTGTAATAGAGATCACTAATATAAATGAAGTTAATAATGTGATTTTCTTTCCCTGCTCTTTTGGGGAAATGAGATGATTCTAAGAGTGAGTAAGGCAAACATCCATCCTGATGTTCTCTCTTGGGTCTTCGGACTTATCCTGTAAAAGAAGACATGTCTCTGGAACATTTAGGAATTTTTACCATCTTGAAGCAGAAAAGATAACTAGATCCAGATCTCCCTTGCTTCTCTAGTATTTTGACTTTGCAGAGCTTTTTGGGGTCTGACTCCTAGAGCCGAAACGTCCCCATCCCACCATCCCCGGGGTGGGTGCCGCGTCACCGCACACTCGCTCCCTCGCACCCCCGTAAGCACGCGGCTCTGTGCGTCCCTGCTTTCTGCCTTTTACCTTCCCAGTCGTTCTCTGGCGCAGGTGCTCACTTTCCAGAAGAGGAAGCTTGTCAAGGTCACTCAGCTGGGGGATGACAGAATGAAGACGTAAGCCCAGGAGTTCCTACCAGAGCACGTGGAATACAGAGGTTCAGACGATCCCATTTCTGGGGCTAGAAGTTCATCCTCACGGATGGATCATAGTTTCATCACGTAAAGTCTCAGTTTTCCTACATGTGTAGATGTTTTTCAACTTTTGCATCCATCAGTACCCATTTTTAAATGGCACTGAGCAGCACAGAGAAGCCCTGAACCTCCTTCTGGCCACGCTTCTCGGTGAGCTTGGCCTTCTGGGGCAGAGGACTGGGGAGGCAGCAGGAGTGTTTCTGCCCTCACATGAGCCTCTTAACATAGAACACACAGAGGGGATCAGAACTTGAGAGCACCGGCAGATAACCAGGTGCCCTGACTCTGACCCTGTTATGCTTACGGATCCCAGTTCTGTGCACGTTTCAACCTCATCGTGGGCATTTCCTTGACCCAGAGCCTCTGAATCTTTTTTAGTGGCGGTGAAGGACTTTGAGTAAAAACCACCAGCACCTCCAGGCACCAGCCAAGCGGTCACCCACTCCCCCTGCTGGCAAAACCAAGGCTTCTGTCCTTCACTCTGGGGCCCCTGCCCTGAGTAACTGGATAATCAAGCTTGGTACTTTTAAAAAAAGTTTATTGAAGTACCGTTGATTCAGTGTTGTGTTAATTTCTGCTGTACAGTAAGGTGATTCAAATGTATGCCAGAACATACGCAGGACTGGGGACACAGACTCTTGGAGGGCACAAACAAAACCTTGTGCGCACCAGGACCCAGGAGAAAGGAGCACTAACCCAACAGGAGACTGACCCAGACTTGCCTGTGAGTGCACAGGAGTCTCCGGCGGAGGCGTGGGTTGGAGGTGGTCTGCTGCAGGGTCAGGGCACTGAGTGCAGCAGTGCGTGCATGGGATCTTTTGAAGCAGGTCACCAGTATCTTAATTCAGTTTAGTTCAGTTCAGTTCAGTTGCTCAGTCCTGTCCTGTCCGACTCTTTGCAACCCCATGGACTGCCAGGCCTCCCTGTCCATCACCAAATACTGGAGTTTACTCAAACTCATGTCCATTGAGTCGGTGATGCCATCCAACCATCTCATGCTCTGTGATCCCCTTCTCCTCCCGCCTTCAATCATTCCCAGCATCAGGGTCTTTTCCAGTGAGTCAGTTCTTCACATCAGATGGCCAAAGTTTTGAAGTTTTAGCTGCAGCATCAGTCCTTCCAATGAATATTCAAGACTGATTTTCTTTAGGATGGACTGGTTGGATTTCCTTGCAGTCCAAGGGACTCTCAAGAGTCTTCTCCAACACCATAGTTCAAAAGCATCAATTCTTCGGGGCTCAGCTATCTTTATACTCCAACTCTCACATCCATACATGACTACTGAAAAAACCATAACTTTGACTAGATGGACCTTTGTTGGCAGAGTAATGTCTCTGCTTTTTAATATGCTATCTAGGTTTGTCATAGGTTTTCTTTGAAGGAGCAAGCGTCTTTTAATTTCATGGCCGCAATCACCATCTGCAGTGATTTTGGAGCCCCCCAAAATAAAGTCTGTCACTGTTTCCATTGTTTCTCCATCTATTTGTCATGAAGTGATGGGACCAGATCCCATGATCTTCGTTTTCTGAATGATGAGCTTAAGCCAACTTTTTCACTCTCCTCTTTCACTTTCATCAAGAAGCTCTTTAGTTCTTCACTTTCTGCCATAAGGGTGGTGTCATCTGCATATCTGAAGTTATTGATATTTCTCCTGGCAATCTTGATTCCAGCTTGTGCTTCCTCCAGCCCAGCGTTTCTCATGATGTACTCTGCATACAAGCTAAATAAGCAGGGTGACAGTAAAGAGCCTTGACATACTCTTTTCCCGATTTGGAACCAGTCTGTTGTTCCATATACAGTTCTGTTCTTGACTTGCATACAGATTTCTCAGGAGGCAGGTCAGGTGGTTTGGTATTCCCATCTCTTGAAGAATTTTCCACAGTTTGTTGTGATCCACACAGTCAAAGGCTTTGGCGTAGTCAATAAAGCAGAAATAGATGTTTTTGTGGAACTCTCATGTTTTTTCTATGACTCACCAGATGTTGGCAATTTGATCTCTTGTTCCTCTGCCTTTTCTAAATCCAGCTTGAACATCTGGAAGGTCATGGTTCATGTACTATTGAAGCCTGGCTTGGAGAATTTTGAGCATTACTTTACTAGCGTGTGAGATGAGTGCAATTGTGCAGTAGTTTAAACATTCTTTGGCATTGCCTTTCTTTGGGACTGGAATTAAAACTGACCTTTCCAGTCCTGTGGCCACCTCTGAGTTTTCCAAATTTGCTGGCATATTGAGTGCAGCACTTTTACAGCATCATCTTTTAGGATTTGAAATAGCTCAACTGGAATTCCATCACCTCCACTAGCTTTGTTCGCAGTGATGCTTCCTAAGGCCCACTTGACTTCACATTCCAGGATGTCTGGCTCTAGGTGAGTGATCACACCATTGTGGTTATCTGTGTCATGAAGATCTTTTTTGTGCAGTTCTTCTGTGTATTCTTGCCACCTCTTCTTAATATCTTCTGCTTTTGTTAGGTCCATACCATTTCTGTCCTTTATCAAGCCCATCTTTGCATGAAATGTTCCCTTGGTATCTCTAATTTTCTTGAAGAGATCTGTTGTCTTCCCCATTCTATTATTTTCCTCTATTTCTTGGCATTGATCACTGAGGAAGGCTTTCTTATCTTTCCTTGCTATTTTTTGGAACTCTGCATTGAAATGGGTATATCTTTCCTTTTCTCATTTGCCTTTCACTTCTCTTCTTTTCTCAGCTATTTGTAAAGCCTCCAGACAACCATTTTGTCTTTTTGTATTTCTTTTCCTTGGGGATGGTCTTGATCCCTGCCTCCTGTACAATGTCATGAACCTCCATCTATAGTTCTTCAGGCACTCTGTCTATCAGATGTAATCCCTTGATCTATTTGTCACTTTCACTGTATAATCATAGGGATTTGATTTCGGTCATACCTGAATGGTCTAGTGGTGTTCCCTACTTTCTTCAATTTAAGTCTGAATTTGGCAATAAGGAGTTCATGATCTGAGTCACACTCAGCTCCTGGTCTTGTTTTGCTGACTGTATAGAGCTTCTCCATCTGTGGCTGCAAAAAATATAATCAATCCAATTTCAGTGTTGACCATCTAGTGGTGTCCATGTGTAGAGTCTTCTCTTGTGTTGTTAGAAGACAGTGTTTGCTATGACTAGTGCATTTTCTTAACAAAACTCTGTTAGCCTTTGCCCTGCTTCATTCTGTACTCCAAGGCCTAACTTGTCTGTTACTCCATGTATTTCTTGACTTCCTACGTTTGCATTCCAGCCCCCTGTGATGAAAAGGACATCTTTTTTGGGTGTTAGTTCTAGAAGATCTTGTAGGTCTTCATAGAACCATTCAATTTCAGCTTCTTCAGCATTACTGGTTGGGGCATAGACTTGGATTACTGTGATAGTGAATGGTTTGCCTCGGAAACGAACAGAGACCATTCTGTCGTTTTTGAGATTGCACCCAAGTACTGCATTTCAGACTCAAGTACTGCATTTCGGACCCAAGTACTGCATTTGACTATGAGGGCTATTCCATTTTTTCTAAGGGATTCTTGCCCACAGTAGTGATAAAATGGTCATCTGAGTTAAATTCAGCCATTCCAGTCCATTTTAGTTCACTGATTCCTAGAATGTTGATGTTCACTCTTACCATCTCCTGTTTGACCACTTCCAATTTACTTTGATTCATGGACCTAACATTCCAGGTTCCTATGCAATATTGCTCTTTACAGCATCGGACTTTACTTCCTTCACCAGGCATATCCACAACTGGGTTTTGTTTTGCTTTGGCTCCGTCTCTTCATTCTTTCTGGAGTTATTTCTCCACTGATCTCCAGTAGCATATTGGGCACCTACAGACCTGGGGAGTTCATCTTTCAGTGTCCTATCTTTTTGCCTTTTCATACCGTTCATGGGGTTCTCAAAGCAAGAATACTGAAGTGGTTTGCCATTCCCTTCTCCAGTGGACCACATTTTGTCAGAACTCTCCACCGTGACCCGTTCATCTTGGGGCCCTACATGACATGATTCATAGTTTCATTGAGTTAGACAAGGCTGTGGTCCATGTGATCAGTTTGATTAATTTTCTGTGATTGTGGTTTTCATTCTCTCTGCCCTCTGAGGGATAAGCATAAGAGGCTTATGGAAGCTTCCTGATGAGAGAAACTGACTGTGAGGGAAACTGGGTCTTGGTATGATGGTTGGGGCCATGCTCAGTAAATCTTTAATCTAATTTTCTGAGATTGGCTGGGCTGTGTTCCCTCCCTGTTGTTTGACCTCAGGCCAAACTCAAGGGGATAGATCTGATAGATAGAGTACCTGAAGAACTATGGACAGAGGTTTGTGACATTGTACAAGAGGCAGTGGTCAAGACCATCCCCAAGAAAAAGAAATGCAAAAAGACAAAATGGCTTTTGGAAAGGGTCTTACAAATAGCTGTGAAAAGAAGAGCACCTAAAGGCAAGGAGAAAAGGAAAGATGCACCCATTTGAATGCAGAGTTCCATAGAATAGCAAGGACAGATAAGAAAGCCTTCCTTAGTGGTCAGTGCAAAGAAATAGAGGAAAACAATAGAATAGAAAAGACTAGAGGTCTCTTCAAGAAAATTAGAGATACCAAAGGAACATTTCACATAAATATGGGCACAATAAAGGACAGGAATGGTATGGACCTAACAAAAGCAGAAGATATTAAGAAGACATGGCAAGAATACACAGAAGAACTATACAAAAAGATCTTCACGACCCAGATAACCATGATGGTGTGATCACTCACCTAGAGCCAGACATCCTGGAATGTGAAGTCAAGTGGGCCTTAGGAAGCATCACTACGAACAAAGCTAGTGGAGGTGATAGAATTCCAGTTGAGCTATTTCAAATCCTAAAAGATGATGCTGTAAAAGTGCTGCACTCAATATGCCAGCAAATTTGGAAAACTCAGTGGTGGCCACACGACTGGAAAAGGTCAGTTTTCATTCTGATCCCAAAGAAAGGCAATGCCAAAGAATGCTCAAACTACCATAAAATTGCCCTCATCTCACATGCTAGCAAAGCGATGCTCAAAATTCTCCAAGCCAGGCTTCAACAGTACATGAACCATGACCTTCCAGATGTTCAAGCTGGATTTAGAAAAGGCAGAGGAACCAGAGATAAGTGGCCAACATCCATGAATCATTTGTTCATTTGTACATATACGTACATTTACGCGTATGTATTCTTTTCATACCTTTTTCATTTGGTTCATCCCAGCATGTTGAATATGGTTCCCAGTGTTACAGGGCCTTGTTGTCTGTCCATCCTGTATGTAATAGTGTGCGTCTGCTAATCCCAGACTCCTAGTCCACCTCTCCACCACCCCATCCTGTTTGGCAGCCACAAGTCTATTCTTTATGTCTGTGAGTCTGAGTCTTGGCTTCTGTTTTGTAGACAAGTTCATTCCTGTCATATTGTGTCATATTTTAGATTCCACATATAGGTGATATCATGATATTTGTCTTTCTCTTTCTTAGTTACTTTACTTAGTATGATCATCTCTGGGTCCATTCATGTTACTGCAAATGGCGTTATTTCATTCTTTTTTATGACTGAGTAGTATTCCATTGTATATATGTACCACTTCTTCTTTGTCATCTGTTGATGGACACTTGGGTTGTTTCCATGTTTTTAGCTTGGTACTTGACTGAGGTTGGAGGACAGGCAGGCTTAGCACAGATGACTGGTGGTCTTGATTTCTGAAAGGCGAATACTAGGGAAGAAGCTGTTTTGGGTTGAGGGGTAGAAATCAAATTTCCAGTTTGGATATATTAAGTCTGAAATATCTGCTAGACTTCCTAGGGTTTGGACTTCATGGAGTCATTACTATCAATACATGGATGCTATCAAAGCCATGAGACTGGATAGGATGGCCCAGGAAGTGAATACTGATGGAAAAGAGAGCTGAGGTCTGAGTTGGGGGGTCCTCCATAGCCAAGAGGTCGGGAAGAGGGTGGAGGTTCCTTTAACTTCAACACCTTCCTCAGAATTATAGATGCAGAGAGCAGAGAGGTGGTTAGCAGAGGTGGGGAGCAGGGGCAGGGAAAATGCAGTTTAAAACAGCACACATATCTGAATACGTCTTTTGTTTTCAGTGACCACAGGAAAACAAACCCTTGAATATACCAAAAAAAAAAAAAGAAGGAAAGGAAAAAAATTACAAATGCCTTAGGCAGAGGTGGGTCCAGGGCTCTTGACTTTCACTGAAGGATGTGTGTACTTGGCCCAGAAAAGGTGTCTCAGGTAGAACCGGGAAAGGATTTCCCAGGCAGGCGGATTTCCCCTCCCAGCCCGGTCCTTTCTCCTACCAGAACACTTCCTTGACCTCACTCTCTTTTTCCTTTTCTTGTTGGATTTTGTTTTCAAGTCTTGGGGAAATTTTCTGTTTTTTTCTTTGCAGCTTAGGTCATTTTAAGGGGGCAAGGTATTTTGGAACATTGCATAGTTTTTATTTTAAGTTAATATTAACAGGATTTCAGGTTATCTTTGTAATTGGGAGCTCGCTGCCGTGTAGCAAAGACTAACCAGACCTCTGTGATCTCGCTGAGAATGTAGGATGTTTCTCTCTCCCTTTCCTGCTTGGGGACTAAGGTGGTCTTGCCTTTTCCTCTCCTTTCCCTGTGTGGAGCCCCCTGTAGCTTTATTTGCATAACCTCAGGACACTGCCCTTTGTGGGGAAGGCTTACTTACAGCTCACACCTTCCTCTGGCTTAATTAATTGGCAGACACAGAGCTCCTAGAGGAAATGTTTGTTTCCTTTTCCTCTTTGGGGTTCTGGAGAATGCATTAAATGAATAAAGTCAAATTTCTTCTGCTGACTGCTTCAGAAGGAATTTGTGGACTAATATCCATTCAGCTTACTGAGTCTTTGCTCATTGCTACCCATTATACGACTCTACCAGAGATTTCATTTATTATAAGTTTACTGTTAGTAGGTGTAAGAATAATTGGTCCCCAGGAGCTTGCAGGGTAGGTGGTCTATATAAATGAATGGTGCGGATACAGATAAAGTTTAATTTCTCAAGCAGCTCATGAAACCAAGATGAGCTTGGCGAAGGGATTGATGTGCTCTGCTTGGGGAAAAATAAGCACATTCTTCTAACCGATGATTCTTTTCGACATCAGTATTTTGATGGCAGCAAGGCCTGTTGCCATTCTGTTCATCTTGTACTCAGCATCATCCCTTGTCTTAAAAAGTTTAAATTGTTTAAGTTCCAGGCAAAGAGAGCTTATAGAAATTTTAAAAATTAGAAAATTTTTATTATTATTTAAAAAATATTTATGTATTATTCTGGCTTAGTTGCAGCAGGTGGGATCTTTCTCTGTGGCACGTGAACCCTCTAGTTGAAGTACCTGGGCTCAATAGTTGAGGTACTTGGGCTCAATAGTTGAGGTACTTGGGCTCAGTAGTTGAGGTACTTGAGCTCAGTAGTTGTGTTGAACAGGCTTCGTTGCTCTGGTGCACGTGGGATCTTTGTTCTCCAACCAGGGTTGACCTCTGTCCCCCACGTTGCAAGGCAGATTTTTAACCATTGGTCCACCTGGGAAGTCCCTATTTTTTATTTTCTAAATTATTTTCTTTAGTCTTCCTTTTCCAGAAAAATTTTAGATAGCCACTTGTGCCTTTAAAGTTTTCATGCACAATGGTGGATCAAAGAGCTGAAAAGACAGTGTCTTCAGAGATGGTCTAGTTGATTACTCTGCCTTTAACCAGAAAAATGTGTACCTCTAAACAGAATGATCGTTAAATTGTTCTAGAAAGATAGGTATAAATGTCTTTATTTATTTTAAAGGACACACTCAGAGCTTCTTTTGGAATTCTGTTTGCCTGGGGTGACTTCTCGGTCTTGGCCTGAGTACTGTGGCTTACAGTGGTGCCATCCGTGAAGATGCCGAAGTAGCGCTCCTGCAGCTCTGTGTCCCCTCCATTCTTGAGAAATCACACTGGGAAAGACCTGGAGCTTGTCCAGGGCCTCAGTGAGGAGGCCTCCCGTGGTCTGATGGCTTGGATTTGTAGCCAGTCATCCCACTTGAGAATCAAAGTGCGGTTTCTTTTCTGGGTCATGAATCCATCTCTCTGGACCTTTTTTCTCCAGCCCAGTCCTCCAATTCAGTTCAGTTCAGTCGCTCAGTTGTGTCCAACTCTTTGCGACCCCATGAATCGCAGCACGCCAGGCCTCCCTGTCCATCACCACCTCCCGGAGTTCACTCAGACTCACGTCCATCAAGTCAGTGATGCCATCCAGCCATCTCATCCTCTGTCGTCCCCTTCTCCTCCTGCCCCCAATCCCTCCCAGCATCAGAATCTTTTCCAATGAGTCAACTCTTCGCATGAGGTGGCCAAAGTACTGGAGTTTCAGCTTTAGCATCATTCCTTCCAAAGAAATCCCAGGGCTGATGTCCTTCAGAATGGACTGGTTGGATCTCCTTGCAGTCCAAGGGACTCTCAAGAGTCTTCTCCAACACCACAGTTCAAAAGCATCAATTCTTTGGCACTCAGCTTTCTTCACAGTCCAACTCTCCGTACTCTCCATACTGGACTCCTCACAGTCCAGTCATCCATACATGACTACTGGAAAAACCATAGCCTTGACTAGACAGACCTTTGTTGGCAAAGTAATGTCTCTGCTTTTTAATATGCTATCTAGGTTGGTCATAACTTTCCTTCCAAGGAGTAAGTTTCTTTTAATTTCATGGCTGCAGTCACCATCCACAGTGATTTTGGAGCCCAGAAAAATAGTCTGACACTGTTTCCACTGTTTCCCCATCTATTCCCATGAAGTGATGGGACCAGATGCCATGATCTTAGTTTTCTGAATGTTGAGCTTTAAGCCAACTTTTTCACTCTCCTCTTTCACTTTCAACAAGAGGCTTTTTAGTTCCTCTTCACTTTCTGCCATAAGGGTGGTGTCATCTGCATATCTGAGGTTATTGATATTTCTCCTGGCAATCTTGATTCCAGCTTGTGCTTCCTCCAGCCCAGCATTTCTCATGATGTACTCTGCATATAAGTTAAATAAACAGGGTGACAATATACAGCCTTGATGTACTCCTTTTCCTATTTGGAACCAGTCTGTTGTTCCATGTCCAGTTCTAACTGTTGCTTCCTGACCTGCATACAGATTTCTCAAGAGGCAGGTGAGGTGGTCTGGTATTCCCATCTCTTTCAGAATTTCCCACAGTTTATTGTGATCCACACAGTCAAAGGCTAGCCCTCAGGTTTCCCAAATACCACTGTTGCGCTCCTCTCCGCCCCCTCCTGGTGAGCGGCATCAATCCATCTGCTCTCTCTCAATAGTGCCTCTTCGTTTTTGTATTTTTATCTTTTCTTTTTTCCAGTTGTGTGGTTAAAAAGAAAATCCAACTATGGAGATTCAACAGTGGGCCATCAGTTCAGTTCAGTCGCTCAGTGGTGTCTGACTCCTTGCAACCCCATGAACCGCAGCACACTGGGCCTCCCTGTCCATCACCAACTCCCGGAGTCCACCCAAACCCATGTCCATTGAGTCGGTGATGCCATCCAACCATCTCATCCTCTGTTGTCCCCTTCTCCCGCCTTCAATCTTTCCCAGCATCAGGGTTTTTTCAAATGAGTCAGCTCTTCCCATCAGGTGGCCAAAGCATTGAAGTTTCAGCTTCAGCATCAGTCCTATCAATGAACACCCAGGACTGATCTCCTTTAGGATGGACTGGTTGGATCTCCTTGCAGTCCAAGGGACTCTCAAGAGTCTTCTCCAACACCACAGTTCAAAAGCATCAATTCTTCGGCGCTCAGCTTTCTTTATAGTCCAACTCTCACATCCATACATGACTACTGGAAAAACCATAGCCTTGACTAGATGGACCTTTGTTGGCAAAGTAATGTCTCTACTTTTTAATATACTGTCTAAGTTGGTCATAACTTTCCTTCCAAGGAGTGTCTTTTAATTTCATGGCTGCAGTCACCATCTACAGTGATTTTGGAGCCCAGAAAAATAAAGTCAGCCACTGTTTCCACTGTTTCCCCATCTATTTGCCATGAAGTGATGGGACCAGATGCCATGATCTTAGTTTTCTGAATGTTGAGCTTTAAGCCAACTTTTTCACTCTCCTCTTTCACTTTGACCAAGAGGCTTTTTAGTTCCTCTTCACTTTCTGCCATAAGGGTGGTGTCATCTGCATATCTGAGGTTATTGATATTTCTCCCAGCAATCTTGATTCCAGCTTGTGCTTCTTCCAGTCTAGCGTTTCTCATGATGTACTCTGCATATAAGTTAAATAAACAGGGTGACAATATACAGCCTTGACATACTCCTTTTCCTATTTGGAACCAGTCTGTTGTTCCATGTCCAGTTCTAACTGTTGCTTCCTGACCTGCATACAGATTTCTCAAGAGGCAGGTCAGGTGGTCTGGTATTCCCATCTCTTTTAGAATTTTCCACAGGTTATTGTGATCCACACAGTCAAAGGCTTTGGCTTTGGCATAGTCAATAAAGCAGAAATAGATGTTTTTCTGGAACACTCTTGCTTTTTCAATCACCCAGCGGATGTTGGCAATTTGATCTCTGGTTCCTCTGCCTTTTCTAAAACCAGCTTGAACATCTGGAAGTTCACGGTTCACGTATTGCTGAAGCCTGGCTTGGAGAATTTTGAGCATTACTTTACTAGCGCGTGAGATGAGTGCAATTGTGAGGTAGTTTGAGCATTCTTTGGCATTGCCTTTCTTGGGGATCAGAATGAAAACTGACCTTTTCCAGTCCTGTGGCCACTGCTGAATTTTCCATATTTGCTGGCATATTGAGTGTAGCACTTTCACAGCATCATCTTTTAGGATTTGAAATAGCTCAACTGGAATTCCATCACCTCCACCAACTTTGTTCGCAGTGATGCTTCCTAAAGGCCCACTTGACTTCACATTCCAGGATGTCTGGCTGTAGGTGAGTGTGAGTAATCACACCATCGTGATTATCTGGATTGTGAAGATTTTTTTTTGTATAGTTCTTCTGTGTATTCTTGCCACGTCTTCTTAATATCTTCTGCTTCTGTTAGGTCCATACCATTTCTGTCCTTTATTGAGCCATCTTTGCATGAAATGTTCCCTTGGTATCTGTAATTTTCTTGAAAGAGATCTCTGCTGCTGCTGCTGCTAAGTCGCTTCAGTCGTGTCCTACTCCTAGCAACCCCATGGACTGCAGCCTACTAGGCTCCTCCGTCCATGGGATTTGCCAGACAAGTCTTTCCGATTCTATTGTTTTCCTCTATTTCTTTGTACTGATCACTGAGGAAGGCTTTCTTATCTCTCCTTGCTATTCTTTGGAACTCTGCATTCAAATGAAAAGGAAAGATATACCCATTTGAATGCAGAGTTCCAAAGAATACAGTGGGCCATAGCCAAACCAAATTTAGTTTGTGCCTTGGGAGAGGAGAGGTCAGATCTGGAAATGACAGTGATGTTTCAGGAGAACTACTGCTTTGCAATAACACTTGTGAATGAAAAATGCTGCCTGCAGTGTTACTGAGCAGAGGGTGTTGCAGTCTTCGAGCCATGCGCATTACGATGGTGAGCCTTGGGGTGGAGACAGGGTGCTCGCCATCAACTGTAAGCCGCTGCAGCCCCCTGCCGCCTGCAGCAGCACCTCTGAGGAGACCGGGGGTGAGGATGGCAGGATGCTGGCCCCAGACAGCTGAGGTGCAGATTAAAGGGATGACGTCAGTGAGCCCAGAGTCCTGCACCTTCCCACGCATGGCAAAGCGCTAAATTCGTTAACTTGAGATGTCTGGCTTTCCTTAAAGTCATCTTTTGCTGTTCCATGTAGCTGGTCTTTGTTGCAGAAACTCCTGGATATCCTGGCCCCTCCCTTGCTTCAGAGCAATCCCTCTGCTGTTGTGTCCCGGCCTTAAGTCCTCAGTTTTGTCCACTGAATTATATTAACACAGCTCTCAGCGTTCAGTTTGTGCTTTTTTTCCATACTTCATGTTTTTAAAAGTGTGTTCGTATTAGTGAATATCTCATTGAATCTGCACAAGCAATTTTTACCTTGGGCGGACCCCTAGTCTGACAGCTCTGAGTCTCAGAGTTAGGACTGACCCAGGTCGTCAGTCTCGATGGAAGTGTTTCTGACATCCCTTGTCCTTGCCATCTGTTAGGGAGAGCTTCAGCTCCGAGAGCACTTGGGGAGTCAGCTGAGGAATTTCACCTAGGAGTCACCATTGTAGATTCCAGTAGACTGGGGGAATTATGCATTTCTCATCCTGACTCACCCTGGAAGAGTAACTGTGTGTCTTGAGAGCATGCTCACAGCCTGCTTTATCTGTGCGGCCACCCCAGGGTACCAGTGTGTGGGCAAGTCTGCTCTCGACCAATATTCCCAATTCCATGCGGCGGCCTCCACACTTCCTGCTCAGCTTTCATGTGGCTTATCAGCCCTGGTGCTGGGGAATATCCCCGACCTGTCCTCACTGACCCCCACTCCGTGCAGCTCGGATCCCTCTGGTGGGTGAAGACCAGGTACCTCAGTTAACCTCGCATTAAAATGAACTTTAAGTACTCTGGTGTACTGTTTCTGGGGATGTGAAACAGTGCAACTGCTCTGGATAACAGTATGGCAGTTCCTCGAAAAATCAGAAATGGAAATTGTAGGGTCCAGCAATCCCACTTCTGGATGAATTTGTCATTGTTTAGTCACTAAGCCGTGTCTGACTCTTTTGCAACTCCATGGACTGTAGCCCACCAGGCAAGAATACTGGAGTTGGTTGCCATTTCCTTGTCCAGGGAATTTTCTCCACCCAGGGATCAAACCTGGGTCTCTTGCATTGGCAGGTGGTTTCTTGACCGTTGAGCCACCAGGCATGTGTACCCAGAAGAACTGAAAGCAAGGTCTCGAAGGCATGTTTGTGTGCCGTTGACAGTAGTGTGACTTATAGTATCCAAAAGGTAGAAGCACCGAGCTGTCCTTTTAAGGATTAATATAAAACAGAATATGGTGTGTACATACCATGAAATATTATTCAGCCGTAATGAGGAAGGAAAGCCTGGCTTGCTGCGACATGGATGGACCTTGAGGACATCATGCTAAGTGACATGACAGTCACCAAAGGACAAGTACGGTGGATTCCATGTCCATGAGGATCCTAGAGTGGGAGAACCATAGAGATAGAAAGTAGAGTGGTGGTAGCGGGGGGTGAAGGGAGGAGGATGTGGGGAGTGTTTGATGAGTGTGGCATTTTAATTTTCAAAACTAAAGGAGTTTGGAGATTGGGTGCTCAGCAAGGTGACTGGGCTTAGTAATGCTGAACTTTGAAAGGCTGAGATCATAGAGTTGGGACTTCCGGTGGTCCAGTGGTAAGAATCTGCTTTGCAGTGCGGGGGACGCAGATTTGACCCCTGGTTGGGAAACTAAGATCCCATATGCCGCCAGCAACTAAACCCGCACACCACCACTGCTGAGCCTACGACCCAGCTAGAGAGTCTGTGCGCCGCAAGGGAAGTTCCCATGTGCTGCAGCTAAGGCCAGACACAGCCAGGTATACATATATTTAAAAAGTGATAGAATTTACCTTTTATGTATTTTATCGCAATTAAAAGGAAATTGGGTTTAAACAGCAGCTGTAGGCAAAGAGGCAGAAGAATCACAATAAAGGTTCACAAAAGAAGAGCCCAAGTGATAAGAACATCAGAGAAGATACATTTAGCTTATTTTAAATAAAACAACGATGGAGTGTGAGAGGCACAAGGTAAATAAAGAGGTAATTACAAGTAGCAGATGCTGAGAAAGCTCTGACTTAGTAATTGAAGAATGTGTCCTTGTACACCTGATGTGGTCACGAGTGTGGATTGAATGTCATGAGGCAAGAGAAGCTGTTTAGAAACTCCTTAGAATGTTATGTCTTAGTTGAGGCTTTACGGGCTATTGTATAACACGTTTGCATGAATTAAAATGTTATACTCTGCAATAAGCAAGTTTGATCTAAAATGATGTAAACTTGGATTTCAAGTCAAAATGTTGTATTAAATATTTTATGATGGATTTTTTTTCTTGTGTCAGAAAACTTCAGAAACTTTATTTAGTAAATAGATATGTTGATTTTTTCAGATCCAGGATTTTTCAGTTGGGAGAGAGAAAAAATGCAGGTGCGAAGTTGGAGAAGTTAAATAAATCCCTTTAATCCCAAAATTTAATTGGAAATATCAGTTTGAACTCATAGTGAGTTTTTCTTATTAAAAAAAAATTTTCCTGGCTCCACCCACTGGACAGGACTAGAAACAGTGACCAATCCAGCAGAAATAGCCTGTATTATGGTATCCTAATATCGTTTCTTTTAAAAACTTATCATTTTTAAACATGAAGGCTAGTTGAATCAGGCATGTTGTATAGTGATTCAGCATTTTTGCAGATTATTGTAGGTTATTACAAGATCGTGGCTCTCATTCCCTGTGTCATTTCCGTTTTAACTGGTGGATTTTTATTTATTTTTAGGAATTGAGGGGGTGGGCTGTGCCGTGCATCGTGTAGGATCTTAGTTCCCTGACCTGGGGTTGAGGCCACGCCCCCTGCCGTGGAAGCGCAGAATCCTAACCACTGGACGGTTGGGGAATCCCCTGTGTCATTTCTTCTTCTCTTAAATTTTATGATTTCTTTGGCTTCACTGTGTCTTTGTTGCTGCACGCAGGATCTTTAGTTGTGGCACCGGGATCTAGCTCCCTAACCGGGATTGAACCTTGCCTCCTGCCTTGGAAGCATGGAGTTGTAACCGCTGGACCACCGCGCAAGCCTCCTGTGTTGCTTCCTATGGAAACAAGCTCAGGCTGTGTCCAGCTGTGTCAGACTCAGGCTGGCTCAGGTTCTGAGGCAGAGCTTGGGGGCTCTGCAGTGTAAGTGATGCATCGAGGGGGAGCACCCGGGAGTACAGGCTGGTTTGTGCAGGCAGGGTGGGGGGCCGGCTCCGGGCCTGGTCGCAGCAGTGTGGTCTCCCCTGGAAGCCAGCTTGCTGCCTCACTTGGGTTAGTCCCAGGTCTTGGTGTGAGGAGCCCAGGGCAACCCAGGAGAGTGCGGTGAGGAAGGGCCGCCGTGAGTCACTGAGCTCGAGGGCTAGGTGGAAGGACAGGCTGAGGGCACTTAGCAGCACTTGGAGAAACGGCTAATTCTAGGTCTGCAATGAGAAAGGAAGGATGAGCCCAGTACATCTTTTTTTTTTTTTTTTGCCTTTTACCTTCAATTCCTTATTTTTTTGAAGTTTCAAACTTATAAGTTCAAGAGCAATAATTCTGAATACTATAATCTTCATCTAGATTATCAGTATTTTGCCATTTGATTTCTCTGTACACACATACGCACATTTTTGGGAACAATTTGGGGAAGTGGCAAACATCATAACTCTTCATTCCCAAATACTTTAAATTTGTATCACCTAAGAACCAGGACTTTCTCTTACATATTACATGACAGTTACCAAATTCAGGAATTTTAACATTGATTTGATACTGTTGTCTAACATGTATACATGTTCAGATTTGCCAGTTGTTCCAATATTGGCCTTGTTTTTTCCATCGAGGGTCTCATTGTGCATTTAGTTGTCACTAGATTGACCTCTTAGTCTCCTTTAATATACACCTGTGTGAAAGTCTCTCAGTTGTGTCCAACTCTTGCGACCCCGTGGACAGTAGCCTGCCAGGCTCCTCTGTCCATGGGATTCTCCAGGCAAGAACACTGGAGTGGGTTGCCGTTCCCTTCTCTGGGAGATCTTCCCAACCCAGGGATCAAACCCAGGCCTACCACATTGCAGGCGGATTCTTTAATGTCTGAGCCACAAGAGAAATATGCCTGATATACACAATGGCTACCAAGTCTGAAACCTTAGGAGAGTATGTGATATGTGGTTTATTAGTATTACATTAAAATACATGTGAAGTATTAGTACCTTTTTCCAGACTTCACAAACCTTGGAAAATATTGTCAAACCAGAAGACAAGAAAGCATCAAAGATGATTGTAGTCTTGTCAAAATAACCAGGAGAGGTTCTTTGGAGATTCAATACTGTTTCGAATCAGTATTAAACTTGGAGAGGCTCCTGCTTGCCTGGTCAATGAGGATAATGATCACAGTAGATTGAGTCACATCAGTGTATTTAAAATCCATGATATATGATATTAAAAAAAAAACAACCCAAACCCTTATTGCTGACCTTTGGAGAATGCTAAGTGAACTGACTCACTTTTCCGGAAAATAGTAAAGGGAAAGAATGAAGCATTGTCATGTCGTTGCTGTAAGAGTTATTCTACACAGTAATCGTATGGTTGTGGAGGGAAGGACTGATGGAATTAGGTGTCACCACTTTGCAGACACTGATGAACGGCGACCTAGAGGGTGGTCATCCGTGATGCTGACCCTCAGGAGAGACCTCAGGTGCCCGCTGATGAAAGGACCATCACCACTTTGGATCAGACAGGCTCGCACAGAGCATGTGGCGGGGCTGTGTGTCAGGTGATATACTGAAGGCAGGGTCAGCAAAATCCAGACTCTGGGGAGCTTTGGGGCAAGCACTGCAATTTCCTCAACAAATAAATTGTAAGACATAAAAAGTGGGAGGGATAATCTATGGATTAACAATGGTTTAAGAGACCTATCCACCAAATGTAAGATGTAAGCCTTGTTTGAATAAACAAATCAAATGAAAAAAAGACCCTTGAGAAAATGGATGACTGATGGGATATTTGATGGTATTAAGAAACATATTAATATTTACATCGATAAGGGATAATTATCTTTTAGAGATTTATACTATTGATATAATAGTAATGAAATAATAAGATCCCTGGAGTTTGCTTCAGAATAATCCAGCAGGGGAAGGAGGGGAGGAAATGTGAGTGTGGGTCTCATCCAAATGATGCTGATCAAGAGATGGTGATTGTTGAAGCTGGGTGTAGACAGATGGTAGCTCTTTATTTTTCTATTATAAGTATAAGCTCGAAACTTTTCACGATGAAAAACAAACAAAAAAACCAAACATATCTTTATTCAAAATTTACGTCATTAACACTTTGTTTTATCTAGTCCCTCTTCTGGGTTTTGTTTTCCATAGAGCCTAAATTTTTGTTAATATGGTTTCCAGATTTTGAATATTTACTTAAATTTTTAAAATTATAGTTGATTTGTAATCTTGTATTAGTTTGTAGTGTGCAGCATAGTGATTCAGTTATACATATTATATACATATTCTTTTTCATATTCAGATATTTACTATTAAAATGTTTTCAGGAAGACAGAAGGGAGCTATATTCCCATGGCTATCTTTTCATGTCTTTTATTTTTTCTCTTAACAAAGGACAGTTTGCTCATTTGTTGGCTTTCACTTGGAGCATTTTATGAAGCCGTATTGGTGAATGGTGGGGAAAAGTGTGCTTATTATTTAAAATTTAAACAAATACTGTAAAACAGACGAGTCAGTTATATAGGCATATTCTTTAATTGTCATCTCTAAAGAGCTGATTTCTCCCTGAGACTGCTTTTCTGCTTCTTTGTAGATTTATTGATGAAACTGGAATTATTACTGAAACAAAACTGGCCTGAAGGCAACGTGCCATCCCGTGGCATGACTTTGTCTTGCTAAAACTCAAATGATACCTAATCTTACAGTCTTTTCATAGTAATGGAGTCCTTCCATTTCAGCATTACTTTACTCCAGCAAATTGCACTTTACATCTTCTCACAGAGATCATGAAATTTTGATGAGGGCTGAAATGTGAGTTGCCTAATCGATTGGAGTTAATAATATTGACCTCACATTCCATTATGTGACTGGGCTCAGGAGATGATTTTCCGGAGGAATGTTATTGCTTTCATTTTGCTGCTCATACTTGTATTTCTCTGTCACTAAATAGGGCCATGAGCTGATGACCAGTTTGGTTTAAAGCTTACTTAAGACTGCTTGAATCTCTTACTAGCTGGGGTGCTTTAGAATTGTCTGTGAATTTTATTTAGCCCTGTTAGAAATGGGCATGGGTAATTGAGAATGGACTGTAATTTTTAGCTGCTTTGCCACCATTTATATTTATCGAACTGGACAGCTAAGCATGGATCTTTAAGAGGCAATGGAGTCCTTACAGGATGTGTGACCTCATGCTGTTAACTGTTAACAACTTGTAGCTGCAGAAAACTAATTCTTTTTAAACAGGCAGCATAAGTGTTGAAAATGAGCTCCTTTTTCAGAGTAAGACAACTTACGGAGTAAGACAACTCAGTTGTCACATTTCCCTTGAACTGTGATTATAACCAGTTGTGACATTTCCCTCTCAGCCTTTCCTCCTCCTGTGTTCCCAGAAGGTTAAACATTATTGAGCATCAGCCTTTGTCTCAAGAGTTCAGAAGGACAAAAATTACCCATTCAGACTGAACATAAACTTTCAAGTGGGGTTCAACATGCTCATTGAACTCTTGGGAGTTTTAGAGAAGAGATGTAGGGAAAGTCATTCATTGTTGGCACCTTTTCCATCCTTTTCTTTGATGCTTTTTTTGTCTTTGCGAAACAGAAGATTAGTCTCCCATTTATTTAATAAACTGTGAACCAAACTTTATTTCTTCCACTGATGGCAAATTACAGGAATTGGTGAATATCACCAATAAAAAAAATCATGAGAATTAGATATCTGATTGTTGATCTGCTTTTGAGATACTTAGATAGTATCACCAACTCAATGGAGGTGAATTTGAGCAAACCTCAGGAGATGGTGAGGACAGGGGAGCTGGCCTGATAGGGACTGGCACGCTGCAGTCCACAGGGTGGCAGAGAGTCGGACACGACTTAACGACTGAACAGCAGCAACTCTCTGTTCTCAGGAGTAAAAGACTGAGTATGGTTGGAGAGTTTTAGAATTCTGTGGTCCATAGTCTGCTCCTAAACCCTGAATGCTTCCTTTTTTAATATAAAAATAAACCGTTGGACCTGAAGGTGGAGACACAGTGGGGTGATGAGTCAGCTTGGTGTCAGGCGTTGTGATTCTTCTGGGAGTTACTTAGTGTTTGCTTTATATTCTTAGTTATTTTCACTGGTTCTTTTTTATCTCCCTGGGTGTATGTAACTTTGAGTGAGAGAGTATTTTATTATTGCTTTGTGCTGTATGAGTATATTATTAGCTGATATTTTAAAAACTTAATTACTTTATTTTAATTGGAGGGTAATTGCTTTACAATATCGTGATGGCTTTTGCCATACATCAGCATGAGTCAGCCATAGGTATACACGTGTCCCCCCCCATCCTGAACCCCCTCCCACCTCCCTCCCCACCCTACCCCTCTAGGTTGTCCCAGAGCACCTGCTTTTTGTTATACGGAGTGAAGAAAGAGAAAGACAAATACTGTCTATTAACACATATATATAGACTTTAGAAAGGTGGTACCGACAGTCCTACCTCCAGGGCAGCAAAGGAGACACAGGCGTGAAGATCAGACTTTTGGACTCCGTGGGGGAGGCGAGGGTGGGATGATTGGAGAGAATAGCTTTGAAACATATAAGTTACCATATGTAAAACAGATAGCCAGTGTGAATTAGCTGATATTTTATCTTTAAAATACTTAATTATTTGGTTGCTCACGGGCTATTCCTTGCACCGCGCGGGGGCTGTCCTTATGTTGCGAGGACTCTTGAGTTGTGGCTGTGGAGCACACGGGCTCAGTTGCAGTGCATGGGCTTAGTTGCTCCCAGGCGTGTGGGATCTTAGTTCCCTGACCAGGGATCAAGCGCATCCTTTGCATTGCAAGGTGAATTCTTAACCACTGGACCACCAGGGTAGTTCCTATTAGCTGATATTTAAAAATCTCTAACTATTTGTGGAGCCAGGTAAGTTGCAAACCAGAACAGCACTGATTTCTTAGAGACATATGAAAGCTATCTTTACAAAAAGTCATTGCTTCATTGTAGTCTTGTCTCTACTCTGACTTTAATAATAAGAATGGGAACTGTATTCAATCCTGTGATAAACCATGATGGAAAAGAATATGAAAAAGAATATATATGTGTAACTGGGTCATTTTGCTATGTAGCAGAAGTTAACATTATAAATCAACTGTACTTTAATAAAATTCTGAGAGGAATGATGTCCCCTTAGAAGAAGGAGACTGGGGTTTGTAGTCTAAGCCTCTGAATTGTGGAATTTCAATAAATTTTTAATAATGAACCTCTGATCTCCTTTTTTTCTGAATAGTTACTGCTGAGTCATCATGGAGTAAGAGAAAGCTGTGAGGTGAGAAATCAGGGAGAGGAGGAGTGGAGAAAAGGAAAATCATAGGCTCAGTTATTGTGGTGAAAAGCCAAGTTAGATTGTGGTTTATATTGATATATCCAAACCACCTTTCTGGATACCTTTTTGAAATTCATCTGTTCATCCTGGGGGCAGAAGTTTGAACATTTGTGTGTTGTATGCTACAGCTGCACCTGGTTTATCAGCAGGCTGGGCCAGTTTACTTTTTCTTGAGTTAAGACAAGCTTCTCTGCAGTGTAAGCAGTCTGACGGAGAGGCGGACAGTGTGTTTTCTGGAGCCACCTGCCTGTGTGAGCTTCAGCTCTGGATTTAGCACGCCTAGCTCAGGGCCAGGGGTGCTGTGACTCTATCTGCTTCCAGTGGGCTTGATTCCTCAGCTGTAGATGGGCAGCTGTGACTTCATCATGTTCCTGTGAGCATCATCTTTTCACTGTGCTCGGAACAGTGGTTGGCACGTAGCATTGACATGCTGGGTGTGGATAGAGCACCAGCTGGATAGGATCCTGGGGTCACAGAGGTGGGTGACATGATGCTCCTACCTCAAGGGCCTTCAGGTCTCGTGGATCACGGACAAAGCTGTTACAACATAGTAGGGTAGGGGTGTTCTAAGAGAACATCAGAGACTTAGCACCCAATAGGAAGGTCAGTGAAGAGACAAAGAGGATCAGCAGATGATGACGGAGGGTGGCCCAGCATCATCGTACAGCAGACCTGGGGGCAGGCAGCTGAGATGGAGTAGGAGGGCGGACGGCACCAGAAAAGACTTCTCCAGGAGCAAAAATGGGGCAGATTTGACCATAGGGAAAATGAATGTCGAGAGGAGCTTTTTGCACGTGTCAGAAATTAGAAATTTAAATGAAGACAATAGGAAGAAATGAGGCAATTATTAACTCCAAGAAAAATGAAATTTTGATTATGCAAGGAAATCTAATCATGATATGCTGCCTGACTCAGCAGTGGATAAATTAGCATGAAATTAACCACGAAATCACTAGCTATGGCTTTAAGCAAAAGTTATGTAACAATGGTATAATCTTTGTCTACCATAATTGGAATTCATTAGATAATATCTAAAATCGATGAATATGGAGATACTACCACGTGCATATTGTTTAGAACTGTAGAGATGAATGCCATAAAAACCAGAGTTGAAGCTGGTTGCCTATGGGAAGAGGGGGAGGAGAGCTACAGAGCACTATCTTTGTGTGCAATCTATTTATTGATTAGGGTAGGAAGAGAAATCAGATTTATTCTTTTTCACCAATCTCTATTTCTGCCCCCAAGGAAAAACTCAAGACAGATTCCGCTTTTCCAGTCACTCTTAGATAATGGAAAGTGTTACTGAGGCCAGGCTCATGTTGCTCACCACGTGACAGGCCAGTAAATCAAGAAACAAGTTGTTGGGGGCAAGGAATAGCAGCTCTATTGAAAAGTCAGCAAGCTAAGAAGATGGCGAACTCATGTCCCAAAGAACCGTCCTGCCTGAGTTAGAATTCAGGCTTTTATACTAAAATGGGAGGGTGTGGAGTCAAACATTCCCTGGTTCTGGTCAGTCTCCCGAGGGGATGTGTTAATTTCTCCCTTCCTGCAGTCATTCACAGGTGGGCCTGGTCAGGACGGTTCCTGTGAGCTAAACAAAGGTATTTTTGCTTAATGCTCATTACCTCAGAGGAAGAGTTCGCAGAGATGGGCCGTTGTGTAGACACTTCCCTTTAGTGATTAACTGGTAATAGAACAAAGTTTCTTCCCTATTGCATGAGTCCTTGTATTACTTTCAAACATTAAAGATTTGAGCCTAGACGCGTAACAATATAATGCAGTCTGGTCTTCTGTGTTATCACAGCTTCAGATCCAGTGCTCCTCTCTTCACTCAGCTTGAGCCAGATTCAGGTGGAAGTGGCAAAGGACATAACTGGCTTCCTGTCTCTGCCTTCTCCATTTTCTCCCTTACCCACCAGCTGTTGCTTCCGAAGGCTCTAGCGTCAGCCCAGGGAGAGAAGGCTGGGGGTGTGGGCTTTGCACAGCACGTGGCTGGTTCATCGTTGGCGCCCTGCGAGTGGGTTGCAGTTCTCTTCATGAGGGAAAAGCGCTTCCCTGCTTGCGTGTTCCTGCTTGGCCTCCAAGTTTCCCTCTCCTTGATCCCTTCCTCCAGCCACAGAATCCCCTTGGAGAGGGTTCCTCTGAGTCGAAGTCTAAGCTCCCTCTGTCGCGGGGCCCAGTTCACAAAGCCTGTGCCTTTGCTGCCATGCAGGGCCCAGGAAAGTGATCTGAGATGCTGGATGTATCTGTAGTTGCAGATGTATCCTGTGATTTTCAGACTCAGTGGAGGCAGAACCTTCTAGTTGAACTTACTCTCTTCTGTGCTGTAGTGTTTCTAGGCTTAAATGCCCAGATTAGCTAAACATTTCAAATGCTTTATATCTATAAATTTTTAAAAATGTATATTATGTTTCATAAAATGAACCGAGTCCCCATGTTTGAAATTAATTTAGAAAATCCAGAAAACTTATCTTAAAGAACTCTATAATAGGCCTTTCTGGGTGGTCCGGTGGTTAAGAATCTGCCTTGCAATGCAGGGGAGACCGGTTCCATGCCTGGTTCAGGGAGGTCCCACATGCCGCGGAGCAGCTCAGCCTGTGTGCCACAGCCCACATGTTACCACTGCTGAAGCCATGTGCCTAGAGCCTGTGCCCAAGACAAGAGAAGCCCCCAGAACAGGAAGCCTGTGCACCCCGGCTAGAAATAGGCTGTGTGCGGCACAGACCCGCCAGAGCCAATAAATAAACAAGTCTTAAAAAAAAAACCTCTATCATAATGGTAGTATTAACCAGACAACACAGATACCTTAAATTTGTTTCTAGAATACATGTAATCACTATGACTCCAGGCAGACTTATCTTGTTAGTAGAACCGAAGAATCAGGAAGTCTGAGGTGTAGATGTTTCAGAATCCTAGGGAAGTGAAAAATGGCTTCTGAAATGAGAATGCTGCTTTTTATAAGCAAAAGACTATCACTATTTCCTGTTTTTAGATCCGCCTAAAATCTGGGGACTCCATTAGCTCCAGAGTTAACCATAAATAAGTGAAACCGTCTAAGAATAGAAGTTGTGAAGACGCGAATACCTTTCACACTGACAGCATATCCCCTGGTGCTAACTGATGATCGTAACGGGAGCTGGCATTTCGTCAGCACTTCCAGGCGCTGTGCTCACTTCGTCCCAGCAGCAGCCCTAGGAGGTGGATTCTCTCTGCAGATTAGGAAACAGAAGCTCAGAGCAGGTCCTGGGCTGACCCACGGTCACGTGGCAGGTGGGTGGTGAGGCTGGGCAGGGGGCCGGTGCTGCCAGCCCCCAGGGCTCTGCCTGACCTCGGTCTCTGACCCTCCCCAGTGAGCTGACTGAGGGTGGTTCCACTTCTGCTGTGTGGTTAGAAAGTTCACTGTGGGTTGTGGGTGATGCTGTGAACGTCTTCTTTCAAGACAAGCTTCAGGACAAGTCTGGCGGGCGATGACTGTGGGAGCGGGGAGGAGAGACCGGCGTTTCCTGAGCCCTTCCTGAGTGTTGGGCAGGACAGGTGCTTTTGCAAATCCCACGCACTGTTTATCTTTCCATTTCACAAATGCTGACTGAGCCCCTGCTATGGGCTTGTCACTGGGTCAGGAGCTGGTGAGCGAACCGAGAAGAAAACACAGCTCCTGTGCTCATGGAGCATGTTTTGCAGACAGGCAGCACACAGATTCTTGTGGACTGAACAACGTGTCGGGTGGTGACGGGTGCTGTGGGGAACTGAAGCAGGTTGGTGGCGTTGGGGCGGTGGGGGGGGTAGGCGGGAGTTTGAGGGAAGGGAGGAGGGGGCGATATTACAGTGTCCGGTTGTTCGGAAAGAACTTCTCTAAAAAGATGGCATTTGGATGTCCTTGGTGGTCTGGCAGTTAAGACTCTGCATTTCCACTGCAGGGGGCGCGGGTTCAATCCCTATTTGGGGAAATGAGATCTCGCATGCTGCTGGATGTGGCCAAACAAGACAAAACACAACAAACAAACATTTGAGCAGAAAGCTGAAGACTGACAGTGAGGCCTTGTGGCCAGAGCACAGGCTTTGGGGTCACTCCGAGGGCAGCGGGGTGGTTGCTGGGGTCTGAGGACGGGCAGGCTGCACTCTGATGGCTGCTTTTAAAGGTTCAGTCCTGCTTCTCTGTGGGGAATGGACTGTAGAGGAGCTTGGGTAAGAACTGCTCTCGTTTTTGCAGTTCTGCTATGTGCTATATGCGTGTCCCTGCTGACCCTTTCAGTAATCTGGTTGAATTCAGTCATTAACTAAGATAGGACCGGAAAGCTCCCAGGGGCTTGGAAGTTTGCCCCAGGCTGCGCAGCTCTGACCGTAGGGCTCTGTCCAATCGGCTGTGTTGGCATAGCTCTTTAAAATGATCACTGTCCTTCATCTATTCCTCCTGTTGCTTGGCTTGGTCCTCGGGGCCCTGGACCATATATTCCTCTTCTGGAACAACTCTGGGAGGTAGGTGCTGTTCCCAGTCATAGATGAGGAATCCAGGGTTCACAGAAGCTGTGACTCAAAGGCGTGTAACAAGGCCATGTGGCCAGTAAATGCTTGAACTGGTGGTGAAAGCCCTGATCTGTGGGCCTCTTACTTTATTATAGTGAGGCAGAGAATTCACCAGATTGGGAACAGTTTTACTTTTTTTCAGCTTTCTGCCTTTTCTCTGTGGCTTTGATTGCTCTCAGGTGACCTGTAGCATTCTGTTTTGGGGGAGATTGCCTGCATTACTAATAGCTTAGGGGGCCTTTTTGTGTTCTATTAGCCCTCCTATAAGTGTGTGCAGTTTGCAGGCCTGTCACAGCGAGAACACTGGCGAGTGAGGCCCTCACAGGAGGATCTCAGACTCTATAGCACCAGGCTTTGAAGCAGATCTTCTGATTCTGTCACACTGCTGGACAGATCACGTTCTCCCTGGAGAGGCAGCGTGGCGGAGAGAAGACGAGGTTGTCTGTCTCTGGCTCAGCAGAGTGGGAGAGAGAGCCTGAGACCTGAGCTAAGGAAGCAGAGGAGAGGACCGTCACATCTGAATTATGAGCTTGAATCCCAGGCAGTGGTCCTCTTTAGTGGCGATCTGAATTACAGCCAGCCCACGGTTCTGTTAGTACTCCTTTGGGTCCTTGAATCTCTGTCTCTAAGAGTCACATGGCTCTAGGGGAAATGATGAGGCAGACAGAGTTTGTTTTACCTCTTAAGAGCCTCTGTGTCACCTCTTCCTTTTATCAAAATATCCTTCAGGATGGACGCTCACGCCCTTATTCACACTAACGGGTGAATGACTGACATCACTTACTGTTTCCTGTATGGGAGAAACTGGATTAGAAATAAAAAAGCTTTAAACTAGAATAATGAATCTTTATTTTATGAATCGTCCTTAGAGTTACCATGTGATCCAGCAATCCCACTCCTCGGCATATATTTGGTGAAAACTGTAATTTGAAAGATACATTCCCCCCAGCGTTCACTGTAGCACTGTTTACATCAGCCAAGACATGGAAGCAACCCAGAGGTCCATTCAGCCACGAAAGAGAATGAAATAATGCTATTCGCAACAGGATAAGTGGACCCAGAGATGATCATACTAAGTGAAGTAAGTCAGACAGAGAAAAATAAATATCATATGATATCACTTATCTGTGGAGTCTACAAAGATGATACAAATTGATTTATTTACAGAACAGAAATAGAATTACAGACATAGAAAACAAGCTTAGGGCTACCAAAGGGGAAAGAGGGGGAGGAATAAATTAGGAGTTTGAGATTAGCAGATACTCATTATTGTATATAAAGTAGACAACCAATGAGGACCTACTGGATAGCACAGGAAACTATACTCAATATCTTGCAAAAATCTGTAAGAGAAAAGAACCTTAAAAAGAATACGTTTGTGTTATATAACTGAATCACTTTGCTGTATCCCTGAACCTAACACAACATTGTAAATCAGCTACACTTCAGTTAAAAAAAAAGAATGAATGTTAATTGCTGGAATTCTAGGCGTCAGTGTGAAAGGAGGTGAGAAGTTTTTTCAAGTCCCCCAAATTATATACTTTTTGTAATCTGCCATCGTTGCCATTCTAAGTACTTTTTGTCTGGTTTTCATTTTATGTTTTCCTTGTAGGATGCTATAAGAATGCATTGAGTATCATGGCAGGCAGGCATTGTATTAGATGCTTTACACACATGATCTCATTTTAGTAGTGTCTGACATCCAAGGAGGTGGGTGCGAGTCACTGCGTTTAGAATATGGGCAAGTCAGAGAGGTGAAATGACTTTCTCAGGGTAGTTTGTGTGGTGAGATCTGGTGAAGGTCCTGCCTGGTCTTCCGTGAAACTGTGAAATGTGAATTATTCGAGGTGTTTCTATTTCCCTAACATGCAGTAAATGTGAGTCAAGTTAGGGTTCCCCAGAGAAACAGAACCCATGGAACACACACACACACAGATTTATTTTCCAACATCTCTAGGACAGTCCGCAGCCTGGAAATTCAGGTTAAGAGTTGACATTGCAGCTTTGAATCTGAATTTCATGGGACATCAGGCTGAAAACTCATGTTGGGTTTCTGTATTCATACTTAAGGAAAATTCCTTCTTTTTTGATAAAATTTGCTCTTTGCTCTTAAGACCTTCAACTGCTTGGATGAGGCCCACCCATGCTATGGATGTGCTTAGCTTGAAATCGCATCTGAAGAATCTTCACAGCAGCATCTAGACTGGCATTTTGCCAAAAACTCTGTGCCATGGCCTAGCTGAGTTGACATGTAAAATTAGCCATCAGACTAATAAGTGGTTAATTTATTAATGCAGTGGTTTTCACTGAATAGATTTTTTTAAGGTAGCTGAATTCCTTACCTGCTCACTTTCCAGCTGGTTCTGGTGCTGTGGACACAGACACAAGACCAGTTCAGGAGGAAGCGCAATGGCCCCCAGGGGACGGCTCTTCACTTATTCCATGGCGTGTGTGTGTTTCTGGTAGGAGTCATTGTATTGTTTTCTGAACACGGATATCCATTAAAAAAAATTCTTGGTCTTATATTATTGTTGGAGGAAGTGCTCAGGCTGACTGGGAAAGCACCAGTTGAGAAGGAGAGAAGGGAAAAACCCTTAAGCAGGATTTCATGGTCAGGAGTTGCAGCTGGGAAGGGGAGGAAGGTGGGGTTGGAGTTCATACTAATCCCAAGTGTGCAGCAGGACTAAGCGGGGACCTGAAGAGAGAGCTGTGCGGTCAGCTCTGCAAAAGCAGGAATGGATTTGTCTTAAAAGCACAGGACAAAGAGTTTGCCTGTTTTGTTGTTATAGAGAAGTCAGAAAAACAGGAGTATTGATAGTATTTTTAAAATTTTATTGAAGTCTAGTTGATTTACAGTGTTGTGTTAGCTTTTGCTATACAGCAAAGTGACTCCGTTATATCTACATTTATTGTGTTTCATCTTCTTTCTCATTAATGGTTTATCACAGGATATTGAATACAGTTCCCTGTGCTCTGCAGTAAGGACCTTATTGTTTATCCTTCCTATATATACTAGTTTGCATCTGCTAACCCCAAACTCCCAGTCCTTTCCACCTCCTCCTCCCTCCCCCTTGGCAACTACAAGTCTGTTCTCTATGCTGTGAGTCTCTTTCTGTTTTGTAGATAAATTCATTTGTGTCATATTTCACATTCCATATGTAAGTGGTTATCATATGGTATTTGTGTCTTTCCGACTTACTTCGCTTAGTATGATCATCTCTAGGTCCGTCCATGTTGCTGCAAATGGCATTATTTCATCCCTTTTTATGGCTGAATAGTATTCCATTGTATAAATGTACTACATCTTCTTTAGCCATTCCTCTATTGATGGACTTTAGCTTGTTTCCAAGTCTTGGCTATTGTGAATAGTACTGCTGTCTGTCTTTTTCCTAAAACCTTAACCTCAATAGATTTAGGCTGGTGGAAAATAAAAGCCAGGTTCATGTGCAGGCTATTTCTGCTTCCTGTTTGGATACCTAACCTCCCCTAGGGATAAAGCAGGGAAGATTCTCCGATTTCTGATTATCTCTCTGAAAAAGAGATCTGTTACAAACCAGAGGACACCATGTAGGGGCCTTGGACCACGTGGTGGTTCTGCATGGATCTCAAGTATTTTGGGGCTGGGATAGGCAGCAGATCTTTGGGAAAACTCAAATGTCAGTGAAGAGCATTTGAAATCTACTTTGCATTGTGATTGGACTGGGTTGCCAGCAGCGTGAAGCATCCCGGTTGGGCCGCTTCCAGAGACCCGGCTGTGGCAGTGGCCCTCCTTGTGTTGGGCTCTGCTCGCTGGTCCCACTCTGGTGGGGCCCACAGCCCACGGTTACCTTCCCTGAACACGTGGAGCCGTGGAGCCAGCCCTGTCTTCCTCAGAAGGTAGAAGCCAGACACTGCAAGCTTCATGGACTTGGCTTCACTTCAACGATAAAAGCTATTTTTTTTAACGAAAAACTAATTCTTCCACCTAATTGCAGTAGTAACTGAAGTGGGAGAATAGCTGTGTACAAGCTGTTATCTAGAGTCTCATTAATGAAGACAGGTAATGAAATGAAGGTGTAAAGACAGCCTTGTTTGTTTCAACAGAAAAGAATTGCTTTTTTTTTTTCCCCCTAAAATGTGTTTGTCTAAATTTTCGTTGTTTTCTACAACAATGAAGACAATGAATTTAAAAGGATATTGATTTTAAAAGCAATTGATTTTAAAAAGAATAAAGGCGAAGTGCACTGGAAAGATACAAGGGTATCTCAAAGAGCTGAGGGCTTGGTCAGCGAGGATGGGAAGGACAGATGTGAGGATGATGTGGATCTGCCTCCTGAGAGCAGCTCCTTAATGTGACCTAGTTCCAGGCACTTCCAGCTTCTCTGTCTTTCTCTGTTGGTTCAGTGTTTCCTGGAATGACAGTCATATAGGCTTACCTGGACTTAGTCCCTGCCCAGATTACACAAACATCTCCCTTGTCCCCCACCACTTTTTTATTAGTTACCTTACTTTCCATTTTGGAGTAAGGTATGATCAGCCAGGGATGTGACTGGGTAGCGTCAAGTGATGCTCAGGTTCCTGAAGGCTCTCTACGTGTTGGCCTCTGAGCTCAGCACTTTTCAAGTATCCCGCATCCTGCCCCTGCAGCCCCGTGTCTCGTATACTGTTTTGTCTCCCACTTCTCAGATGAGCAAACCAAAGCCCAGAGAGGCCCAACAGTTTCTCAGGTCCTAAAGCTTCTCCCTGACATCCAGTCTTTAGCAGGTCAGTTCAGCTCACTTCAGTTGCCCAGTTGTGTCCAACTCTTTGCAGTCCCCTGAACTGCAGCATGCCAGGCCTCCCTGTCCATCACCAACTACTGGAGTTTATTCAAACTCATGTCCATTGAGTCGGTGATGCCATCCAACCATCTCATCCTCTGTCATCCCCTTCTCCCACCTTCAGTCTTTTCCTGCATCAGGGTCTTTTCCAATGAGTCAGTTCTCATCAGGTTGCCAAAGTATTGGAGCTTCAGCTTCAGCATCAGTCCTTCCAATGAATATTCAGGATAGATTTCCTTTAGGATGGACTGGTTGGATCTCCTTGCAGTCCAAGAGACTCTCAAGAGTCTTCTCCAACACCACGGTTCAAAAGCATCAATTCTTCAGCGTTCAGCTTTCTTTATAGTCCAACTCTCACATCCATACATGACCACTGGAAAAACCATAGCCTTGACTAGCCGGACCTTTGTTGGTAAAGTGATGTCTCTGTTTTTAAATATGCTGTCTAGGTTTGTCATAGGTTTTCTTCCAAGGAGCAGTCGTCTTTTAATTTCATGGCTGCATTCACCATGTGCAGTGATTTTAGAGCCCAAGAAAATAAATTCTGTCACTGTTTCCATTGTTTCCCCATCTATTTGCCATGAAATGATGGGACCAGATGTCATGATCTTTATATTTTGAATCAACATTGGAACAAGTCTGTTGTTCCATGTCCAGTTCTAACTGTTGCTTCTTGACCTGTGTACAGATTTCTTAGGAGGCGGGTAAGGTGGTCAGGTATTCCCATCTCTTTAAGAATTTTCCACAGTTTTTTGTGATCCACACAGTCAAAGGCTTTGGCATAGTCAATAAAGCAGAAATAGATGTTTTTCTGGAAGTCTCTTGCTTTTTGATGATCCTGTTGGTAATTTGATCTCTGTTTCCTTTGCCTCTTCTTCAGATCAGATCAGATCAGATCAGTCGCTCAGTCGTATCTGACTCTTTGCAACCCCATGAATCACAGCATGCCAGGCCTCCCTATCCATCACCAACTCCCGGAGTTCACCCAGACTCATGTCCATCGAGTCAGTGATGCCATCCAGCCATCTCATCCTCTGTCGTCCCCTTCTCCTCTTGCCCCCAATCCCTCCCAGCATCAGAGTCTTTTCCAATGAGTCAGCTCTTCGCATGAAGTGGCCGAAGTACTGGAGTTTCAGCTTTAGCATCATTCCTTCCAAAGAAATCCCAGGACTGATCTCCTTCAGAATGGATTGGTTGGATCTCCTTGCAGTCCAAGGGACTTTCAAGAAGTTCTCAATTCATGTACTGTTGAAACCTCATTTGGAGAATTTTGAGCATTTTTGATAGCATGTGAGATGAGTGCAATTGTGCAGTAGTTTGAACATTCTTTGGCATTACTTTTCTTTGGGATTGGAACGAAAACTGACCTTTTCCAGTCCTGTGGCCACTGCGCCTTAAAAGCATCATCTTTCAGGATTTGAAATAGCTCAACTGGAATTCCATCACCTCCACTAGCTTTGTTCATAGTGATGCTTTCTAAGGCCCACTTGACTTCACATTCCAGGATGTCTGGCTCTAGGTGGGTGATCACACCGTCGTGATTATCTGGGTCATGAAGGTTTTTTCTGTACCATTATGTGTATTCTTGCCACCTTTTCTTAATATCTTCTGCTTCTGTTAGGTCCATACTGTTTCTGTCCTTTATTGTGCCCCACCTTTGCATGAAATGTTTCCCTGGTATCTCTAATTTTCTTGAAGAGATCTCTAGTCTTTCCCATTCTATTGTTTTCCTCTATTTCTTGGCATTGATCACCCAGGAAGCCTTTCTTCTCTCTCCTTGCTATTCTTTGGAATTCTGCATTCAAATGGGTATATCTTTCCTTTTCTCCTTTGCCTTTCATTTCTCTTTTCTCAGCTATTTGTAAAGCCTCCTCAGACAACCATTTTGTCTTTTTGCATTTCTTTTTCTTGGGGATGGTCTTGATCACTGCCTCCTGTACAATGTTCTTCAGGCACTCTGTCTATCAGATCTTATTCCTTAAATATATTTCTCACTTCCACTGTATAATCATAAGATTATATTTGATTTAGGTCATACCTGAATGGTTTTCCATTCAGTGGTTTTCCCTACTTTCTTCTATTTCAGTCTGAATTTGGCAATAAGGAGTTCATGATCTGAGCCACAGTTAGCTCCTGGTATTGTTTTTGCTGACTGTATAGAGCTTCTCCATCTTTGACTGCAAAGAATATAATCAATCTGATTTTGATATTGACCATCTGGTGATGTCCATGTGTAGAGTCTTCTCTTGTGTTGTTGGAAGAGGGTGTTTGCTATGATCAATAAGTTCTCTTGGCAAAAGTCTATTAGCCTTTGCCCTGTTTCACTTGTACTCCAAGGTCAAACTTGTCTGTTACTTCAGGTATCTCTTGGACTTCCTACGTTTGCATTCCAGTCTCCTGTGATGAAAACAACATCATGTACATCTTTTAGCTTCATGACTAACAGTGTGGATGGTAGTTGGGGTTTGGTCTCTGCAAACATCCTGTGCTAATACCTTAGGATTCCACATGCATGATCATACCCATGTCTTCTTTCCAACAGAAAGCCTCCCACAACCTAGAGTGGGAGAAACACGTGCGGAGCAGGATTGACCAGGGGAAGGATTAGGAGCAAAACCAGTGGGCTCAGCAGTGTGGTGGGGGCAGGCCCAGCTCAGTTCGCAGCGATCACGGGCCAGTTCTTCCTGAATCCTGCAGCAGGGTCTGGTTCCCAGGGTTCTTGGGGATGGAGCAGAATGAGAGCAGCAGGGGCATCAGTAGGAATGTAGCAGCACTCTTTCTGTCTGACACTAGTGAACCGAAGTCTTTGATTGCCCTCTTTGTTTTATTTTGTCTTCTCTTCATTTCCCTTCTCCTTAATTTTTAAACGTCCCCCTTTTATCGATTACCATCATCCCCACATCCCTGCCTCTGTCATTCTTAATCTCTGCATGCAGCAATGTCTTTTTTGCCTTAATTTATGGGAGGGCCCTAAAGTCAGATGCCTGCAGGGGCAGGTGTCATAAATGGATAAAGAGGCTAGTAAGCTCTGTGTTAGCCTGGAAAGCATGTGTTCTTTCTAGAAAGGGGAAACTATCTCTAGGATCAATGATCCACATCTGCAATTTCATGTAAAATTCCCAATTTTAAATGTTTGCCAATAATTTTTAAAAGTTGGCAGGCCAAAGACATGGACACAACCTAAATGTCCATTGATAGATGAATGGATAATGAAGTTGTGGTACGTGTGTGTGCGTGTGTGCATGTGTGTGAGTGTGTGTGTGTGTATATATATATATATATGCTGTGCTCTGCTTAATCGCTCAGTTGTGTCCAACTCTTTGTGACCCCATGGACTGTAGCCCGCCAGGCTCCTGTCCATGGGGATTCTGCAGGAAAAAATACTGGAGTGGTTAGCCTTTCCCTTCCCCAGAGGATCTTCCCATCCCAGGGATCAAATCCAGGTCTTCTACATTGCAGGTGGATTCTTTACCATCTGAGTCATCAGGGAAGCCACTGGAGTGGGTAGCCTATCCCTTCTCAGGGGAACTTCCCAACCCATGAATCAAACTGGGGTCTCTTGCATTACAGGCAGATTCTTTACCAGCTGAGCTATCCCGGAAGCCCATATATATCTACATAGATATATAGCTACAATAGAATACTGCACAGCCATAAAAAGGGATGAGATAATGCCATGTCCAGCAACATGGATGGACGTAGAGATTATCATACTAAGTGAAGTCAGACAGAGAAAAGACAGACACCATATGATATCACTTTTGTGTGGAATCTAAAATATGACACAAATGAACTTACCTGTCTACGAAAGAGACTCACAGACACAGAGAGCAGACATCTGGTTGCCAAGGATTGGGAGTTTGGCATTAGCAGATTCAGACTATCACATGTAGAATGGATGAGCAACAAGGTCCTACAGTATAGCACAGGGAAGTGTATTCAATATGCTTTGATAAAGCGTAATGGAAAAGGAAATGAAGAAGAATGTCTGTATATGGATATCTGAGTCACTGTGCTATACAGCGGAAATTAATGCCACATTGTAAATCAGCTATATTTCAATAACATAAATTTAAAAAGTGGGCAGGGGAACACAGTGCGTCTATGGCAGGGGTCCCCGGTCCATGGCCCGTTAGGAACCGAGCTGCACAGCAGAATAAGTGGCAGCGAGTGCGCGAGGCCCGTCTGTATCTGCAGCCACTCCACAGCACTCACATTTCCCCGGAGCGCCACCTCCTGCCAGATCAGTGGCTGCATAACAGACGTGATGTGCTTGAATCATCCCGAAACCATCCCCTCCCCCTGGGCTGTGGAGAAATTGTCTCCCACAGAACCGGTCCCTGGTGCCAAAAAGGCTGGGGACTGCTGCTCTCCGGGAGAGCCCTGTCAGCATTGCCGGTCTGGGGTGATACGGTCGGAGGAAGGCAGGGGGCTGGAGCAGTAAAGCGCCATCCTGGCTTCCGCAGGAACCACAGGTGCTCCTGCATCAGACCCTTTCTCCTGCTTGACTTTGTGCTGTAAACCATATTTTTACACACGTATTTATATTGTCCCATGGAAGACTTATTTCACAGCCTAGTACATGAAGATAAAATGATGGGATTTAAAAGTGGGCTCTCTTAATCACCGTTACTCTCCTGGTTGGACGTCAGGCTCTTCCAAAGCAGAAGCTTATGGATGCTTAAGATACATGTTTAATTGATTGGTATAAATAATCATCCATTCAAAATATAAAATTAAGTATTCTCTAGGTACAGAGCTGTTTTCAGTGGTTTTTGTCTTCTTAATGTGTTTCTGTGTCGTGGAACTATTTTCAGAGTTATGTTTTACTTTTCTTTGAGGCAGATTTTTAAAAATTCCCTTCCTTAGTTTGCAAAGCCACTCAAATGCAAACTCGTTTGTAGATGCTCAAATGCAAACTTGTTCTTTTTTTCTTTGTCATATTCTTTTCCGTTATGGTTTATTACAGGACATTGAGTATAGTTCCCTGTACCATGAAGTAGGACCTTGTTATTTAGCCATCCTGTGTATAATTGTTTGCATCTGCTAACCCCAGAGTCTCAGTTTCTCTCTCTCCCAGCCCCTCCCACTAGGCAATCACAAGTCTGTTCTCTCCGTCTGTGAGTCTGTTTCTGCTTTGTAGATAAGTCCGTCTGTGTCACATTGTTTTAAAAATGCTCATTTATTTGGCTGTTCCAGGGCTTCACTGCGGCACGCAGGGTCTAGTCCTCTGACTAGGGATCGAATCTGGGCTGGGCCGCCTGCCTTGGGAGTGACGCATCTTAGCCCCTGGATCACACTGGGGAGGCCCTGTGTCATATTTTAGATTCTGCAAACTACTTCTCAGTGTCTCTGTAATTTTAATATGATTTCATTAAGGTTGACATGCAAAAAATTTTGTGGTATTTTTGAAAGGTTTTTGCAATTTTCAAACAATTTGAAATTTTACAAATTTCAAACAGTTTCAAACTGTTTTGATACTTCTCATGGTCTTTCTTTTATTTATCTGTATGGGAAGAGGATTTATGGAGGTGTGAGAACACCCCGGGCTGGAGAATCTTGGGGTTGTAAGAACATGGAGTTGGTGTGAGGTTGTCCTCAGTGAAGGCTTGGTCTCTTGGGTAGGAGGGAGCTCCCTGACGCTCAAAGCTGTCCTTATCTGAGCAGTCATATTTTTTGGAATGTTTTTTCATCATTGTGGACTGACACCTGTCTCCTGGTCATTTCTGTGCTTTGTACTGGAGTAAATACAGAGCAAGTCTAATCCTTTTGGGCTCTCCAAATCCATGGTAAGAGATTTGAGGGCTGTGAGCGTGTTCTGTGTTCCTCTGAGGCCTGGGACATTCTAGGGCACTTTGGTGTCCAAAAGACCCAGGTGGAATTCCAGCTCCACCTTGGACTGAGAGAACGCCTATGGACAAGTGACTTAACCTCCCTAATCATACTTCCTTACTGGGTTACTGTGAGAATTAAATTGGACAGTGAGTAAAAATGCTCAGTCCAGCCCCTGACCTCAGTCACTGAATAAACGATGCAGAGTGAGAACTTGCTGGTTAAATTGAAAGGAAGGAAGTCTTGCAGAATGCCTGAGAGCTGAGCCAAGACAGCCTAGACCTGAGGCTAGGCTCTTCAGGAAATGAGTCTGGTGCTTACCTTGTAGAGCATCCCTCAGAGCTACAGAAGGTGTTGGGGAGCACTTCTCCTGCCTGTATCCCATCAGTGAGGCTGGTTGCCCTGGAAACCTAACACCAAGGACCACTGTGACCGGAACACAGTCTCACACGCTGCAGAGAGTTTGTGTCCTGAATCTCAGTGTCCTTCTTTCAGAGGCTGGTGAACTGGGCTTCTCCACTTAGAAGGAAACCTTGGACTTCCTTCACTTTCTGCCGCAAATCTCCCTGAATTGGATCTAAGAACCTTCCAGCTCCACCTCCCTCTGACGCCCCTCCACCCAACCCGCTCTCCTCTAGCTTCACCAGGCTCTCCTCCTGGTTTACAGTTCTGCAAATCTCTCCTGAAAGAAGAGGGTGAAAGCCGACCTGCTGCTGCTACTGCTGCTAAGTCACTTCAGTCGTGTCTGACTCTCTGCAACCCCATAGACGGCAGCCCACCAGGCTCCCCCGTCCCTGGGAGTCTCCAGGCAAGAACACCGGAGTGGGTTGCCATTTCCTTCTCCAACCTAGGCCCTACCAAACCAGAAGTCTCCCCGCTTACTATTTAAAGGTAGCTTCCAGTTAAGAGGCTGATTAGGAGTCATTTATTCAATGAGCAAGTACCTGCATTGTTCAACTAGTTTGGGAAACATTTTAAACTAAGACAAGCACACAGCCCCAAAGTTTTCCCTAAGTCATTTTGTCTTCAGCGGGTTAAACACATTTTCCAACATTTTCTGTTTTCTTCCACATCTATTTCTTTGTGGTAGAGATGGTTTTCCTTGAGATCTCTAAAATCACATAGTGTGCCCTTCTTTTGGACTTATTTTCAAATAGAAAACTAGTATGGAAGAATAGTCTTGGGCCAGATCAAGTATTTTTATACACTTTGTAAGAAGTTAGTATTTAGTATTTGTGCTTACCTAATCAACAGAGTTTTAAACAAAACTGGATCTTCACTTATTCTAAATTTTGTTTTTTTGGTGGGAGTTTATATAAAATATATAAAAATTATGTGATACTGCACCAATGTTGTGCTCGCTGGATTGTGTATTAAGTGAATAACACCAAGGCACCTTTTAAATATCTTTCCACCTGTTGGAAAGATGTAACTGTGATTGGGACAAAGGCAGAGAGATCTGGGGTCCCTTTGAGGTTGGCATCTGTTTCGGTTCTTCTCCAGGTGTCTATGAGATGCTCTGGGGGACCTGGGTTCGCTCCCTGGGTTGGGAAGCTCCCCTGGAGGAGGGCATGGCAAGCCACTCCAGAATCCTTGCCTGGAGAATCCCAGGGACAGAGAAGCCCGACAGACTACAGTCCATGGGGTTGCAGAGTGGGACACGACTGAGCGACTTTCACATGAGCAATTACTTAGTTAGGTTCTGTCACCGAGGATATAAACCCAGGGGATCTGATCTTGTGAGAACAGGCCTGGACTAAGCAACACACACAAACCATAAAAGACCTTGCTCTGTGTTTCCCCAGCCCTTCATTTTGAAAATATTCAAATTTACAGCAAAGTTGGGAGAGCAGTACAGTGAAGACTCACTGTTAAGCTGTTGCCACGTTTACCAATTCCTGTTTATATGGAAACAGCTGAGAGCGAGTGCGGCAGAGTGAATTTAGATAGGGATGCTCTTCTGCACAACCAGCATACCATTTGCACACCTCAGAAAATTGACAGCAGTCTCCCAGTATCAGCTAATAAACAGTTGGTGATCCAGGTGCACATTCTCCCCGTTGTCCCTAACATGTCTTTTTAGCTTAAAGAGAAATTCAGACTCCCACCAAGGCTCATAACTGTGTTGTTAGGCTTCCATTGTCTTTTTAAATTGAGCAGAGTCCCCACTTTGGGTCGGAGAAGGCGATGGCACCCATGGGGTCGCGATGAGTCAGACACGACTGAGCGACTTCCTTTTCACTTTTCACTTTCATGTATTGGAGAAGGAAATGGCAACCCACTCCAGTGTTCTTGCCTGGAGAATCCCAGGGACGGTGGAGCCTGGTGGGCTGCAGTCTACGGGGTTGCACAGAGTCGGACACGACTGAAGTGACTTAGCAGCAGCAGCAGCCACTTTGGGTAGTGTGTGTGTTCTGTGACATTGACCTTTTTCCTCTTTGAAAGAGTCCAGGATAAAATTATCTTCGAATATCCCTCAATCTGAATTTGTCTAATTGATTCCTCACAGGCTTTTTATTTTCTTGTTAAATTTTTGGAACCGTGCTTACAGCAGCCTGCCGACGTCTCAGGTGTGCGCGTTTGTGAGAGCCCACGTGTCCGCCTCTGGGCCTTGGGCTGTCTGGCTACGTCTCCGGGTCTTATCTCCGCACTGATTTCTTGCTGCCTTCAGAGAATGCTGGGCCAAGGCAGTTTCCTGGCACCTTCCTCCAGATCCGGGTGCTGAGGCTGGGCGGCTTCCAGGGTAGGCAGCTCCATTGTGCTAGTCCAGATCCCCCACTGGGGTTTCAATTAGAGCGATTATTGTTTAGTTCCCCTGCTAAAAATGCCGCATTATGTCACTATCCTGGCTTTAGGAGATCTGGGTTGTTTTTGCACCGTGGGAGTGAATTGGCGATTAGGAAGGTCCCTTTGCTCGCTTTTGGTGATCTAATCCAGCTGCTCAGACCGCCTTCCCAAGGAGGCTGTGCTGACACAGTGCGTGGGTCTCTGTCCCTCACAGCCTAGCTGTTTGTTCTTGGTCGCAGAGATCCGCTGTCAGACTGGAGGACTCTCACAGTCCTTTATTTACGGAAAAAGGCTAAATATTAAACCATGATGACCTGGGCCAGCTTTGTCTTTACTCTCCTAATTACCTTTCTTCACTTTTGAATACTGCACATTCTTTCCCACTCCCCACTTTTTTTGTTTTCAACACGCAGGCCAAATGGGGTTGACAGTTGATGATGTAACTTGGGGGCTTAGCCCGGAGCCAGTGAATCCCATAAAATCACACTTGAAGTTTGTGTGTCTTTGCTTATGGGCTCTGGTCTGACTTTTAGAGGTGTCCATGAGCCCCAGACAGTTAAAATCACTGGGTTAAATGGTTGTTTCTTTCTATAGCCTTTGATATTTTCTCTGACCCTTGATGTAGTATCTTCTCCCTTTCAGTAATCTTTTTGTATACTGTTTGTTTTACGTTAAAAAATTATAAGGAATAAAATTAAATTCATTCATAGCATTAGTCATCACCCAGAGATAACTGCTGTTTACACTCTGGTAGATAGTTACCTGTCTGCCTATTTGTCTAGATATCATCTATCTTTCTATTCATTTCCACATACACACACACACACACACACACACACACACACACACACACAGACTTTTTAATAGGAATCATTCTGTATGCACCCTTCCCACTTTGCTAAATGTAGATCAATAACATTTTTGTTTAATTGCTGCAAAGTAGTCCATTGTATGGATATACTGTCACTTACTTAATGAATTCCCTATAGACAGATATTTATATTTTAACAGGAATCAAACCTTAGGCAACAGGAGCAGAGCAGGAGGAACTTGGGCCTTTTCTGGTCCCAAGAGTTCTCTTCCTTTGTCTGAACTTTAAGCCCCACATCGAAGGCGAGGCCTGGACTTTGGGTCAGAAAACACATTTGCTTTTTCCAAAAGAAAGGACTGTACCCCCAGCTCTTTCCTTTAACCCCCATGGCAGAGTTGTGAAGTGGCAAGTCATTTCAAATCAATAAAGAGTAGTTTTGGAGGGTCAGTCGACTTCAAAGCAGCTTCATTTTAATCCATTCTCAGGAAAAAGAATATATATATATATATATGTATAACCGGATCACTTTGCTGTACATCTGAAACTAACACAACATTGTAAATCAATTGTACTTCAATTTGTTGCTCAGTCGCTGTCTTGTCCGACTCTTGGCAACGCCACGGACTGTAGCAGGCCAGGCTTTTCGGTCCTTCACCATTTCCCAGAGTTTGCTCAAATCCATGTCCATTGAGTCGTTGATGCTGTCTGACCATCTCATCCTCTGCTGCCCCCTTCTCTTTTTGCTTTCCATCTTTCCCAGCATCAGGGTCTTTTCCAATGAGTCTGCTCTTTGAATCAGGTGGCCAAAGTACTGGAGCTTAAGCTTCAGCATCAGTCCTTCCAATGAATATTCATGGTTGATTTCCTTTAGGATTGACAGGTTTGATCTCCTTGCAGTCCAAGGGACTCTCAAGAATCTTCTCCAGTACCACAGTTCAAAAGCATCAATTATTCAGTTCTCAGCCTTCTTTATGGTCCAACTCTCACATCCATACAGGGCTGCTGGAAAAACTATAGCCTTGATTGTACAAACCTTTGTTGGCCAAGTGATGTCTTTGCTTTTTAATATGCTTTTTAGGTTTGTCATAGGTTTCCATCCAAGGAGCAAGTGTCTTTTAATTTCATGGCTGCAGTCACCATCTGCAGTGATTTTGGAGCCCAAGAGAATCTGTCACTGCTTCTACTTTTTCTGCTTCTATTTGTCACGAAGTGATGGGACTAGATGCCATGATCTTAGTTTTAAGCCAACTTTTTCACTCTCTTCTTTCACCTCATCAAATATTAAATAAAAAAGAAACAGAAAAACAATTATCAATGGTTCATCCAGTTTGCCTGATATTAGGAAAGGACAGGTGAGTGGTGGAATTTTAAGCCTCCCACCTGGAACACTTGATTTAGAAAGTCTGCTTGATTCACTGGCATGGATGCCACTGACATTAGAAAGAATGCAAATTTACTAAGATTCGAAATATATTTTCCCCAAATTTGAAGACAGAAACCATAGACAACCTTCATTGATTAAAATAAAAGCATTCATTTAATCACACACTTAAAACCTAAAAGACTAAATTCAATAGCCCTTAAAAGGTGGCCAATTTAGTCTCTATCTTGTTGGCAGCTAAACAGCCAACAGCAAACACCACCAATTAAAATAGAAAATTCAAATTCAATAAAGCAGCCAGATAAGGCTAAAAAGATATAGAAAAAAATTTCTGTACTGCCGAGTGCATATGTCTAAAATTTAAAAAGTGAATTAAAAGGTAATTCTCAGAATATGAAGCATGTAAATGATAAAAAAAAAAAATCTGTTCTCAGTTTCCAAGGTTCACATGGGCCTAATTTTGTATAGTTTACCTTATATTTAAAGAGTGTTCATGAAGATTGTTGTGGGGAAAAACCAAATGCTTTGATGGTTAGCACTCGAGTCCTGCAGCCTGGGAGAGACTTGGCTGTGTACAAGCCAGCGTGCTTTCCCTCCGTCTGCGTGTGTATTTCCCTGCGCTGTGTTGTTGAAAGAGGTGCTGCTGATTGCCTTGTCTTCCTTTCTCTCTTACCCATTCACCAAGGACACGTCCAGATGAGAGGCTGCACCAGTCAAACACCCTTGGGTCCAGGGTCGTAGATGTTCCCATCTGGCTGGGTGATGAGTGGTGTTTATGTCATGGCATAAATCATGTTTTGCTGTTCCATTAGCTGAGACTCTAATCATTAGAAAAATTTACTTCATCTACAAAAATCAATAATCAGAGTTTTTGGATGGGGGTGGTCCTTTAACCATTTATTCCCCAAGTCTGTCTCTAAACAACCAAATGACTACTCTCACTGAAAGAGTGCATGAAACAACAAGAAATACAAGCTCACAGATAAAAGTTGACCTTTCTTAAGGACAGGTTGGAAGCCAGTTTAAGGAAGACAGAAGGCAACCAAGGAAACCCGTTACCCTTTTGAAAGTCTTTAAGAATGTCATCCTTTTTTGTGGACCTATCCAGCATCACAGCCTTATAGAGCTCAGGACGAATTTTCAGAAAAACATGGAAAATAAAGTAGGTTGATAGTAGCATCCTGTGACTGACTTAATGCCTCCTCACAACTCTGTGGATTCCAATGAATACAGAAAATCAGTGGAATTTATTTATTTGCCTAGTACACGATTTCCACTAAGAAAACACACAAAATCTAAATAAATTGATAATTAGCCAAAGCGATGCATTTCATGTAAAATGGAAAACTGCTTTTGAGGGGAAAGAGTAAAGCCAAAGATAAATCTTAAGACAGTTTGCAGGAAATAGTATGTTTGCTTTTAAAATGATGGTGTTGGTCACTACATGTGCATCAGGACTTCATGTCGGTCATGCCTGACTAGACGGAGGCCAGATCCTGATTCACTTCTGGTTTATCCCTCGTGCTTTGGGAGGTTGTCACACAGCCTTTTTTTTTTTTTTTCCCATGGATGCTTTATCTTGTTTATAACCCTGTTCACAGCACAGTTAGCAGCCTCCTTTCAGTGGTAAATGAGTGGCTCACTAGATTATCACAAACTTAACCCAACCAAAGAGGAAGGGCTAATGACTGGTGACTTTTCCCTGCAGGGCAGACAGCCGGACACGCCCTGCGCCCGGCTCCGCTCCTGCAGGGAGGACCGAGCTCAGGCCGCGCACGCGGGTCCGAGCCGCGTCTCCGGTTTCCGCGTGTGATGACGGGGCAGGCCGGGCCGGGGAGCTCTTTCCCCTCCCCACCGCATCCCTCCGTCTCCATCGCTGGCAGCTGTTCCTCTGCTCGAAGTTTATATGATCTCTAGAGCTCCAAACCGAGTTCAGACGTTTGTTTACTGGCGCTGCCTTTGGCTTCGGCAAACAGCCTTTTGTACTCTCCAGGTCTGCAGAAAAGGCTCTTCTCAGAATCAGCCCCTCCTCCCTCCTTCCTCCAGAAGAGTCTGGGAACTAGCTTCAAACTCAGGAAAAAAAAATGAACTGAAAAGAACGAGGGGCTCAAACCTGGTCGGAGGGGAGACTCGGAGGGGAAGCGGAAAGGAGTCAGGACTCAGCATCCTGCGTTTGTGCTTTGTGTTTGCAACTTGGAGTGAGTTGCATTAATGAATTAAGCAGCAGCTCGTAATGGAAAATCTCGGTCCCGGCCTGGTGGGGGAGCCAGATACTATAGATTTGTAACAGGAAGGCTGTGGATTCTGGCTTCATTGTTGGGCCAGTCATCTGTGAGCTGGTGGCCGGACCACAGGCCACACACTTGGGTGCCCATCTTCCTGGAACCGGAGCTGCCCAGGCCTTGTGGCTGGGCTTGGAGCCGGGGCCGGAGAAGATGGTGAGCGCTGGGGTCAGCCCTGGGGCGCGTTCCCCCCGCCGCTCGGAGGAGGGTGGGGGACAGCGGACTCCCTTTGGGGGCAGGGAGGGGGCTGCTGAAATGGACGAGCTGACGCGAGTGCCCTGCCATTGATGCTTTTCTCTGTGTCATCCCCTGTAGAGCTCCGGGAACGCGTCCTATCGCTGCTCCATGTCTTCCTCTGCGGATTTTTCTGACGAAGATGATTTCAGCCAGAAATCTGGCTCTGCATCTCCAGCTCCTGGAGACACCTTACCCTGGAATTTGCCTAAACATGAGCGATCGAAAAGAAAGATCCACGGGGGCTCGGTGCTGGACCCCGCGGAGAGGGCTGTGCTTAGGATCGCAGGTAAGAGCGAGCGGAGAGGGGGCCCGGCTGGGGGGTGCGGAGAGGTGGAAATTCACCCACCGGCTCCCCGGGGTCCCTGTCTGGCCGGGAGCTGAGGCTTAAGGTGGGGGAGGAGGATGACCATGTTTACTTTCTGTCCCGATTTTATCGAAGGAGCAATTGGCCCTGTCTGCTAGTGACTAAGCTGTTTGGCCCTGTCTTCTGGTTGGAGGACCCGATATCTTTGAAACCAAGAGGATATTTACAGGCATCTGCGTTGAAGTTTCCTATATATGTGCAGTCGCCACCGTGACAATCTGAAAGTATTAATTCAGTGTTTCACAGTGTGTTTGCTGGAAGCTTCGTTTCCCTGTTGCCTGGGAGTTCCGAGCCACCAGATTTATCAGGGGGCTAGATTCCTGGGTTCTGGTACCCAAGATTGCGTAGGGCTCTCTACAGGTTTTTTTTTTTTTTTTTTTTAAGCATAGCATCTCTATTAGCATCATATGTTCATAGCAGCTCCTGCCTTTGGTGCTTTTGAGGGTTTAGCCATCATGCATCCCTGATTAATTAATACATGGGAGGGACCCATGTTTCTCTTCTGTTACCTGGTGTTCCCTTGCACTGCCTGTAGGTCCCAGAAGGGATGGCTTGTTTTACTCAGCTGTAAGCTGAGCCTGCTGTGGAAATCTATCCCCCAGCCTGCAGTGCCTGTGTGGTTTGTGTATATATGACCTATGCTTTTTGAGGTGGTTGTTACCTAATTTTTTTCTCAGAAATGGCAACGGGGTAGGTTGGGGTGTGTCCCGGGGGCCTCTCTTGCAAAGGCCAAAGGCGAGGTGTTTACCAGAGTTGATTTTTACTGTGGATTGGGCCTCTTCCCCCTCCGTCTCTCCCTCCCAGGCCCCTGCCCACTCAGTTTCTCTTGCTTCCCACCATCATGCAGAGCTGGGACTTGTCTACCTTCTAGGGGGCTGCAGGGGACTAGCTCAGATCCTGGCCACCATGGTGGCCGAGAGTCCCCCGAGGGTCCCCTCAGTGGGATTTTCTGATTACGGGAAAAATAAACAGCGCCCAGCCAGCCATTCTCTCATCTGGGTTTCTGGGGCAACAGCCTTGAGCTTCTCCTGGCTTCTTTTGTGAGATGCTGGCTGGTCTCGCCCAGGCCTTTGACGCGGAGGGTGGAGGTGGGCAGGGCAGGGAGGATGGAAACAGTTTGGGAGCCAAGGGAGGGTGAGCAGGGCAGCCGGGGGGTTGCGGAGGGCTGGGCGGGCACCGGAGGGTCTAGTCACCAAGGCCGGATTCCCTGCCCGGTCATGACACCCCCAGGGGGCGGAGGAAACAGTGCCGGAACCAGGGTACCAGATACTCATCTCGGCGGAAAGGGAAGATGGTGACAGGTGGTGCTCTGTGGCAAGCCTGGGTCTCCAAAGCAGGATGCCTGGACGGCGGGAGGTGCTCCTGGGCTGAGAGTTTTGATGGTTGTGGCAGAGATGGGCATTTTGCTTTTGGTAGTGAAGGAGGGGCTAGGGGAGAAGGACAGGCACCTGTTTGTCGGGGGATGAGATCACATAAACTACTAGACAGGCAGCCAGCAGCGGCTGGCGGTAGTATCCGGTGGCGTGTACGGCCGGTGGGGAATGGAGGACCCGGGGGTTCTGATGGGGTGCAGTGGAAAAGTGGGCACTGGGGTCAGGGGAGTCTCGGCTCTGTGAGGGCGAGGCCACACCTTACTTACTGTAAAGGGTTTGCTATGAAGTTAGTGGTAGTTGCTGCACTGGAGACCTCCGAGTTATGGACTTTTAAGATTACATTAGTTCTTCAAAAATAGAACAAAAGAAAATAAAACAACAGACAGAATAAGCGGCTCTAGTATGGACGTGTACTAATGACCATGTTTAAAATAAACACTGGTAAATTGGCTATTGCACACAAGTTACATCCATCCTCACACACACAGCATAGGCTGAGGGGTCAATAAACACCTGTTTCATCATCATGTGGCTAAACTATGAAGTTCAGATATATTATGTGTTAAACTTGCCACACAGCATCCAGGTAAGGGGACAGGTCATCTGAGGGGATGTGGTACAGTGGAGAGCTGGAAAACATATCATTCAGGTTTCAGCTTCTCATTTTATTAGGCATTTTCGCACTTGGCCTGAAACCTAATCTGTCTGTGAAGTTCATCCCTAATAAGAGACAGGGCAAGGGTCAGAAAGGGTGTGGGGATGTCCACTGTGTTTATTATTTAGTAATAAAGGAATTGAAAGTTGGACACGGTTATTTGTGTTTAAGGTTGTAAAAATAGAATGGAATGAGGAAATGCCTCGAGTGGAGAAGACCATATGGTTTGGGGGATCCCGTTAGTCACTCTCGTTCAATACATGTTTATTACGCTTCTGGGACAACATGAAGGTGCACACTCGGTTCTGCCTTGAAAGCAGTTCTAACCTCACACGCGCGAGTGAGAGAGTCACAGCAGGGTGAGAGGCCAGCTGTGACGGCTCTGAGGGCCTGGATGAGGAGAACCCAGAGGGAGAGTCTAATTACCCCGGACCGAGAGCAGGCCGGCAGCTTCCCGAAGGGCTGCTGGGGGGCTTGCTGCGGGAGGGGCGATTTCACTAGCCTGATGGACTGGTGCAAACTGGAGGTCATGTCCGCGGGATGGAGCTGCAGACACACAGCAGGGAGGTGGGTTCAGGTGGAAACTGCAAGTCATCTGTGCAGCTGAAGCCTGGGATTTGTAGGGAAGAGTGGGAACCATTAGGACGCTTTGGAGCAATTCTGCAGAGACTGGACTATTTAGCTGTCAGTGGTGCAGAATCACTTGAAGATGTAAAAAGCAGTGTGATGAGATAATCAGATGTACATTTCCTGGCGACGATGTCACATGTCTGATACTTTACAATTTTAAAAGTGATTCTGCATTTATCGCAGTGTCTTCATGTTAAAATCTGAGCCTATCATGCCATATATGCTCTCCTGATCTCAGGGTCAAGGTGAAAATGACATGGTAACATGGAAGGAAAGGGGCTTTGTTTTCTTTAACATCATAACCAGCAGATCTGCTGTTTTTGCCTGCATGATATCGTAAGCTGGGTTTTTCAGTCTTGAAGTGCTTGTGAAGGTACATGGTTGGTTAGTGATGATGCTATTTTAAATTATGGATATTTGTCCCATGTGAATTCTTTGAAGTGAAGAATTGAAAGATCTTGGCAGAGTTAGACTTGGATTTTAATTCCTCCTCTATCCCAAACTGGTTGTGTTTTCTTGGACAATTTACTGAACATTTACTTCTTAGCTTCATTTTGTCTATCCAAGGATCATGGTGGCTATGGTGATTAAAGTAGTAAATGCAAAACATTTTGCAAATTCCCTGACACACGGTAAATGCTCTGTGAGTGAGGGTTGACTGATGGCCCTATGCACCTGATGAAAAGTGAAAGTGAAAGTCGCTCAGTCATGTCCGACTCTTTGTATATACAGTCCATGGAATTCTCCAGGCCAGAATACTGGAGTGGATAGCCTTTCCTTTCTCCAGGGGATCTTCCCAACCCAGGGATTGAACCCAGGTCTCTCACATGGTAGGCGGATATTTTAGCAACTGAGCCACAAGGGAAGCCCATATGTTATCTCATTCAGGCTTCTTGACAATTTTGTGAAGTAGGCACTGTTATTTTCAGGGCTTCCAGGTGGCACAGTGGTAAAGAATCCACCTGCCAATGCAGGAGACCCAAGAGACACGGGCTCGATCTCTGGGTCGGGAAGATCCCCTGGAGTAGGAAATGGCAGTCCACTCCAGTATTCTTGCCTGAAAAATTCCATGGACAGAGGAGCCTGGAGGGCTGCTTTGCATTGGATTGCAAAGAGTTGGACATGACCGAGTGACTGAGCACACACACTCTTATTTTCTCCATTTTTTTCAGGCCAGAAATCTGCCAAAAGAGGAGAGACTTTTCCCGAGGTTCTAGGAAGTGGTGGAGCTAGGATCTGAATTCAGGCCATTTTGACTTGGGGGACCAAGCTCTAAACTGCTGTGCTTTTGCCGCTTCCTCGTGGAATACACTAAGATTATTAGCAGATTGAGCCTCGATTATCATTCCAGGAATATACATTTACCCCAACAACTACCAGTGCTGCTTGTTCCTTTTGACTAGTTCCTTAAATGAACAGTTAAAAATCACTTGAGTGTGCAGTTATTATATTTACAAAACTGGGTGCTTGTGAAAGTCGCTGTCGTGTCCGACTCTTTGTGACCCCATGGACTATATAGTCCATGGAATTCTCCAAGCCAGAATACTGGAGTGGGTAGCCTTTCCCTTCTCCAGGGGATCTTCACAACCCAGGGATCAAACCTAGGTCTCCCGCATTGTGGGCGGATTCTTTACCACAAGGGAAGCCCAGGAATACTGGAGTGGGTACCTATCCCTTCGCCAGTGGATCTTCTGGACCCAGGAGTCGTACCAACTGAGCTATCAGGGAAGCTACTGGGTGGCAATTTCTGATTAAGGCTCAGACTGTGCCCTCAATGACCTTATTCATTGGGAGGGAGACAAGACAGTTTAAATTTTTTTAAAAATTGAAGTAAAATTGATTCACAATGTTGTGTTAATTTCTGCTATACAGCAGCAGTGATTCAGTTATATATATATTCTTTTTTTCATTTTTTTTTCTCTCATGGTTATCACGGGATACTAGTTCCCTATGCTATACAGTAGGACCTGGTTTTTTACCTATCATATATATAATAGTTTGCATCTGCTAATCCCAAGCTTCCACTCCATTCCTCCCCCCAAGCCTGTACCCCCTGGCAACCACAACTCTGTTCTCTGTGTCCATGAGAGACAGGAGAGTTCTGAGAGACTTATTTGTACATATGTGATTTGTAAATGGAACGACTCTTAGGGATTGAATTGCTAATCCTTTCAGTTCTAGGTGTCCCATATGGATCATGCTTGTTGCTTCATGAGCTAATGTGCACATAAATGCATGCCAAGTCGCAAGAAAATTCTAGTGATCCTAAAGGCTTAGTGGGATGTGAGATCAAACTCAGGTCAGTGGTCAGGATAGAAAAGAGAAGGGTGGTCTTATTCTGTTTGGAGTCACATAGGCCAATTACTAATGCGAAGTAAAGCTTTCCAATTCTAACTTAAGGAAGTTTTATCCAGAGTATACAGTGTTCTCAAGACTACTCATTCCCATGTAACAATTCATGGAAATCGGACCAGATTCACATCACTAAAAAAGAAAAAAAGACTCATCAAGGACAAAAGGTCAGTACTCATGAAAGAAGAAATAGGGAGGGGAGATGTGGCCAGAGTCATCAATCAGAGTCAACAATGAAGTGGCTCATCTGATAATAGTAACAGCGAACACGTACAATGTTGACATGTCACACGTTTGTGATATGATGATATGATATGATGAACTTTATGATATGATTATCCTGATGAAGACAGGGTAAGTCACTTGGCCACATCACACCGCCGGGTGATCCGCGGCGGGGAGGAGCGGGTGGCGGAGCCTGGTGTCTCTGGCGGCGCAGCGGCGCGGCCAGGCTCTGGGGGGCGGCAGGGAGGGGCCGCCGGCCGGGCCGGGGCTGCGGGGCGCGCAGGCGCAGGCGGCCCCCGAGGCGCGGACCCCGGCTCCCCCGCCCGTGCGCCCCGCGCTGTCGCGGGGCCCGGCCCTTCCGCGCGGCCGGCCGGTCCCGGAGGCTCCCCCGGTCTCCCCCGGAGCCCCGCGGGGGTTGCGAGCGCGGGAGGCGCGATCCGCGGCTTTGTTTCCCAGGCACCTGTTGTGGGTCCCAAATAGAAACCTCGCCCCTGGGATCCGGGCGGCGCCCCGCGCCCGGGGAGGGCGGGCCGGGGAGGGGCCGGGCGCTGCCCGCCGGAGGCCGCCGCCCGCCCGCCCTCTCGCCCGCCCCCTCCCCGCGCTCCCCCTCCCGGGCGCGGGCGCGCGTCTGCGGCGCGGCGGCCAGGAAATGCCGCAGATGCGCCGCGGAGCACCGCGGGCGGAGGCAGCGCGCGCGTCCTCCCGGCCCCGAGCGGGCGCGCAGAGCCGGGCCCAGGCGGCCGCCGCCTCGGCTCACGAGGGTGCAGGCGCCCGTCGCCCCGCGCCCGCCTTCGCCGGGCCCCGGGCTCCCCCGCGCCGCGTGGCGCCGCGCGCCGCCGCCGGGCTCGCCTGCACGGACCGTTGCTGAGACCCCGGGGCGTCTCCCCGGCCGAACCCCTGTGCGCCCCGGCGCTCCCCCCGGCGCTCCCCCCTCCTCGCGCGTTTCCGTGCCCGCGGCTGCCCCTCGCTGACTGCGGTCCTGTCCGGGTTTCGAGCGGGAGAGGGGGCTCGGCCGGTCCCCGCTGAGATAAACCTGGGCATGGCGGGGTACCTCTCCCCGGCCGCCTACCTGTGCGTGGACGAGCAGGAGTACCTCCAGGCCTACGAGGATGTCCTGGAGAGGTACAAAGGTATGTCGCCCCCGCCGCCTGGGCGGGGCACAGACCTGCGGGGTGACCGTCTCCTTTGCTTGACAGGAGCCACTGCTGCTTGGGCACAAGTAAACAGGTGTCTGGACCAGTCCTGGGACTGAACCTGGTCTTTGGGGGACGGGGTTCCGTATCGCACCGCAGGGAGGGTGGCCGGGTGGGCGATGGCCGGGAGACACCGTCGGATGGGCAGTACAGTGCGGGGGAGGGGTTTGGTTTCCAAGAGGCACCTTGCGTTTTTCTCCTTTGTAGAAAGCTCTTAAGCACTACCCATAATCATCCTTCTTGCTGGGAGGGTGGTTACAGGTTCATTCTCCGTGGGATTACTAAGGCATTGCTGACCTTGCTTGATACGGGGTATTGGTTAACCCTTAAAAAAAGGTTCTTAGCTTCTTAAATAAATGGACTGTTTCACCACTGAGAGAATCACCAAATCGTTTTTCTTAAAATGATTTTATTTGAAAAGTTTATGGTTCGTGACTATATTAAATCTATTCCTACCTATCGTAAAGGTTACTTGATAGTGTGATGGATGAAAGACTTTCGTCAGAGAGTCTGTTGTAAATTTAAAGGTAAAGGAGTATATTTTGAGATATTTTTCTGCCTGTCCTTTACGTTGGGGAAATTCTATGATAAATAGTATTGACGTTTTAGCATTGTGTTTATTTTGACTTTATAGTTAAATGAGAGGTTAGATTAAAGAACACTTTCTCATCTTAAAGGGTCTTTTAGTCTCTGGACATTGTCTTTCAATATGTCTAGACAATCTCCTAACTGTGGCTCTACTTAAGCGCTCCACACCCAGGGATGGCTAAGAGCCTTAATATATTAATGGTGAATCGTGGCCTGTTTCATCAGTTGATTTCAAGTGGTCTTGCTTCTTTTGAATATTTGCTTTGGTCTTAAACTCAATTTCTGTAAATTGAATGGGGATTATATGGTTAAAGATGCATGAACTGAATAATTAAATTCCAGGCCCCCTCCCCCCAAAGCTCAAAATCTACATGAACATGTTTCATCTCCTTCTAGAACATATTTTATTTTTGACATTCCTTTAATGCATGTAGAATTCTGTATACAGCACAATCAGAATTCCTCTGTGCCAAGGCTCTATTGTATGATACTACCACCGAGCAAGTGCTATGATATTTTAGGCTAAAGCACATTTGTAGCATCTGTATATGCGTTCGTGTCCAATACACTCATGTTTACATCTATACTTCCATTTGAAAATAAGATTCTTAATCATTTGTTCCAGAACCTTAAAAATGAGAGATATTGCAATACACTAATAAACCTTATGGAACAGGTACACCTGTGTTCTTTAAGGTCAGAAAGAAAGAGTCTGAAAGTTTGAAAGTAAATACCTTTTTTACTTAAAAAAAAAAAAAAAAAGATAGCTGTATGAATTTTTGTCCCATCAAGTTTTACCTCTGTGACATGTGGGTACTTGCAGATGACTTAGAAAACAGAAATAACTGAGGTGCTGATTTGACTTGCCTTGAGGAAGTGGACATTCTGTAAAAGATGGTTTTTATTTGCCTTTGGAAGTAAAAGGAAATAGAAGATCCTGGAGATCGTTGCCGATTTCACTTTATCTCATTTTCATTATAGCCTAATAATCAGTATGGAACTTTACACATCCACTTTTTCAAACTTGTAGTCCCGAATTTGCTGAAAAAGTGGAGGTTGTTTCCTTCATCTTCTTTGTTGTGTTAAAACGCATAAGTCATCAGTTTGTCCTCGGCTTTATAGATGTTCTGTGTTTCATCTGGTCTTGGAAAGAAAAGTAAGAGTATTGGCCAGTGTGTTATGTGGAAAGCTAGAGACCTGGAAAACTCATTGTTTCCCGATGTATTTTGAAGCCGGTTATGATTTCCCATCAGTATCCAATTCGATGACTTCATTACAGTGCTTATTATCCCGATGACTTGCTGTGGGGGCTGATCTAATCAGAAAAGAATTGTAGGCTGTGAATAGGGAGTGTCAGCTCACTCAACTTTCAAAGTACAGTTGTTCCATTTTCTGAAATCGTGCATTGTTCAAAACATTTTCCATTCCCATTTGAACTTGAGAGCTTATTTCAATATTCATTTCTGACCAAGTTCCTTGATTCCAGGGTGACTTTGCGTTTGGCTGGAGTGTTATCAGGTTGCCAAGTGATCATATGCCCCAGCTGTTGAAAGTGTGGGTCAGCTGTAACAAATTCAGAATTTGTCTGTTGACAGAAATGGAGAATTACAGTAATGTATAACGTTAGCAATTATGACTATTAGGTTTAGAAGTTGAGAGTTGAGTCCTCAGATGGCTTTGGAAGAACTTCAAACCTAGCCTTCTGGATCAGAACAAGAATAGCGGCAAGTGAGTGAGCCCTAATTATTTATGGTGTAGTCTATTCTTGGGTCTTGCTTTGGTCCTTACTTTTGAGTGAAAAGAGGCAACTGTCTGTTGAATTAGAATAACACAGAAAGAGCTATTTGCTGCAGAGAAGGGTGCCGTGTTCTGATTCATATTCCAGGGCCTTTACTTATAAAATGTATTTATTGCCAGGATGTTCAAGGCATCTAATTAAAAAAAAAAAATCTCATTACTTCAGCAGATTGCCAGAGGCAGGGTGAATAAAAGCATTTATTTACAAATAAAACATATTTCTTTATTATTGTTTATACTAGAAATAGCCCATATCAGTGACTTTCTTTAATATCTTACAGTGAATTATCCAGGGTATTTACCATGTAATATAAGACATTTTTAGTAGGTTAGCATAAAAGATGCCCAGTATCCCTCTTGTCTTTCCTGTCAGTATAAGGAAACCAACTTACATATTGTTATTAGAATTAATTTCTGTGTATTATTATATTCCTAGTATTAATTAGCTGTCACTGTGAAATTCTGCTGTTTGAGTCTGTGATGGAAGATTTTCTTTTCTCAACACATTGTTAATTTTTAAAATTGATGTTAAGTGTGAAAATGAGAGCGCTAATGTGAATCAGACACGACTGAGCGACTGAACTGAACTGAACTGAATGTGAATCCAATGAATTGTATTCTATACATTTTAGACTTAATGGACAAGGAAGGTAAATTATTTTGGTCCAAGAAAATGAGTATTTTCCCATTGACCTGGAAATTAATCAGTTATCCTCAAATAACTATAACAAGGGTTTCTTACTATTCTCTGTGAAAGCTGAGCGGCAGATTTCTTACTTATGTATGACTATGTATCTTTGTGTATGCTGCTGCTGCTGCTAAGTCGCTTTAGTCGTGTCTGACTCTGTGTGACCCCATAGACGGCAGCCCACCAGGCCCCTCTGTCCCTGGGATTCTCCAGGCAAGAACACTGGAGTAGGTTGCCATTTCCTTCTCCAATGCATGAAAGTGAAAAGTAAAAGTGAAGTTGCTCAGTCGTGTCCGACTCTTAGCGATCCCATGGACTGCAACCTACCAGGCTCCTCCGCCCATGGGATTTTCCAGGCAAGAGTACTGGAGTGGGTTGCCATTTCCTTCTCCAATCTGTGTGTATAGATCATGGAAAAAACCTCTTTGATTAAGAAAAAAGACAGAAGTTTCTATTTTCCATGAAAACGCTGAGGAGTTGCTTTAATCCCTTTTCACGTTAAGGCCCCGTGATTCTGCTTTTGTGCATGGTGACAAAAGGAACTGAGAACTATTCCAGCTGTAATTTTCATTTTCAGTTCACTTTTAAGGCATACACAGATACATGAATGGTCAAAATCCTATCTTTTACTGTGTAAATTAATTCTGGTGCTGGCTGAATTGGAAGCTGGAGTGTAAAGATTTCAGAGAACTTTGCCCCCTTCAATCCATGTGACCTCAGTGGTTTTCAGTTGGCTTCAGGATTCTGCAAAATCTTGATTTCAGATTTCATCTCCTCTTTGAGATTCATAGTCAGTTGTGTAGTGAGTGGTCTTTAGTAGGGCCTCATCATGATTGGGAAGAACCCTGGAGAAGGAAATGGCAACCCACTCCAGTATTCTTGTCTGGGAAATCCCATGGACTGAAGAGTCTGGAGGGCTACAGTCCATGGGGTCACAAAGTGTCAGATATGACTGAGTGACTGAGCATTGCACATCGCGATAGTGCTACTTGTAGCTAGTTACGGTGGTATTAGTCTGGGCTTTTTCTTTTCTTTTAAAAAATGAAATAGGTTTAACTAGTAATGAGTGTTAGCTAAGATTGTGTTTGGATGTTTGTAACAAAGAACAGTTGATGATGTTTTCTTTTTCTCAGGGACTGGGTTCTGTGGGGAACCTCTCTTTGCCACCAGGACCCAGACTTGTGTGTTGCTTCTTGGCCATCATGTGGTTGTTCTCGGGTTACAAGATGGCTTCTGCTCTTCCAGCCTTTGCATCTCAATTCTAGATGGGAAGAAAGGGGAATATTAGAGGAAGCACCCTGACTGAAACTGCCCACCCTGACCAGGCACCCTAATAACCATTTGCATGCATAAATATTTTAAAACAGGAGGTCCTGGTAAGGAAAATGGAACTAATAAGCCACCACTAAAATAGGAGTTTGGAATTAACATATACATACTACTCTCTATAAAATAGGTAACCAACAAGGACCTATTGTATAGTACTGGGAACTATACTCAATATCTTGATTACCTATTTTATATATAGTAGTATGAAAATGTTAATCCCAAGCTCCTAATTTATCTCCCCCCTTTCTCTTTTGGTAACCCTAAGTTTGTTTTCTATGTTTGTGAGTCTGTGTTTTATAAATTAAAGTTCACTTGATCTTTTTTTAAGATTCCACATATAAGAGATAGCTTATGATATTTGTCTTTCTCTGTCTGACTTGTTCACTTAGTATGATAATATCTAGGTTTATCAATGTTGCCTCAGATAGCATTATTTCTTTTTTATGGCTGAGTAATATTTCACTGTATGGTCTATTCCTTTAATGTAATTATAATTGTCATAGTTTTCTACTCTACTCTCTTTTCATTCAGAAGAGGAAGCAAATAGTCCTCCTGGGGTTGGGTATTGGGGAAAACTCTGTCCTTCAGGTCAAGTGGGATTTTCCGTGAACAGAGGCTGAAGGTGGCAGGGGGGAGAGCCTCAGGGGGAGGGTCTGGCGGGGCAATTCTGTTGCATTAGCAGAACCACAGAACTCATTTGGAGAGTTTGGCTGAATGGGATGGGGTGGCGGTTATGGGAAGGTGGATCTGGCTGAATATGGACCAGGTTGAAGAGAGCCTGGGATGCCATAGCCAGCACCAGATTTGGGGTTTCTTCTCTAGGCAGGGAACTCTCATGATCTTTGCCAGGGTATTAGATCAGTTTCAGGAAGATACCTCTGGTAACAGTGTGGAGGCTGAATGGGATGGGAGCCTCAGGAAGCCACCAAAAGATTGGGGTGGTTGGATGGAAGGCTGGTTCAATAGGAGCTTACTTCAGAAACTTACAGCGTGGCTGATGGTTGGCTGTATGTGTGGGGACAGGATGGGGTGCAATGACTTTGTTATAGAAGTTACAGTTGAAGATACTTGGGGTCTTTTTAATTTGTAGAAAATCTCTTATAGTGTATGTTCATTACAAAACATAGTTTGGAGTTTTAAAAATTCATTTAAAGCTGCTGTTAAATAGACCTTTAGCTTAGCTGTAGATGGATGGAACCCAGTTAATTCAGTAAATGATGCAAAGAGCTGACTCAGTGGAAAAGACCCTGATGCTGGGAAAGATTGAGGGCAGGAGGAAAAGAGGGTGACAGAGGATGAGATGGTTGGATGGCATCACCGACTCAATGGACATGAGTTTGAACAACCTCTGGGAGATGGTGAAGCACAGGGAAGCCTGGCCTGCTGCAGTCCATGGGGCTGCAAAGAGTCGGACACAACTGAGCTACTGAACAACAACAAATAAATATTTATCAAAAAAAGAAAATGCTGTTTTAAAATAGTCTTTTTCCTCTTTTTTTTAAAAAGGGGTGTAGTTGACATAACATTAGAAAAAATTCTTGGTATTAATCATTGTTAGGGCTTCCCAGGTGGTCCTAGTGGTAAAGAACCACTACAGGAGACATAAGAGACTTGGGTTTGATCCCTGGGTCAGGAAGATCCCCTGGAGGAGGGCATGGCAACCCACTCCAGTATCCTTGCCTGGAGAATCCCATGGACAGAGGAGCCTGGCAGGCGACAGTCCACAGGGTTGCAGAGTTGGACACGACCGAAGTGACTTAGCACACATGCACTTATATGACAGGCACCGGGTAGTGTATTGCAAATGAGTTCTCTCTCATTTCTGAATCTCATAACTATTTAACTACTGCCGTTTCACCAATCGGAGAAGGCAGTGGCACCCCACTCCAGTCCTCTTGCCTGGAAAATCCATGGACGGAGGAGCCTGGTAGGCTGCAGTCCATGGGGTCGCTAAGAGTCGGACACGACTGAGTGACTTCACTTTCACTTTTCACTTTCATGCATTGGAGAAGGAAATGGCAACCCACTCCAGTGTTCTTGCCTGGAGAATCCCAGGGACGGGGGAGCCTGGTGGGCTGCCGTCTATGGGGTCACACACAGTCGGACATGACTGAAGTGGCTTAGCATAGCATAGCATAGCATTTCACCAATATGAACACTGAGGCTTAGAGAAGTTGGTAGCAATGACATTTGAACATTAAGTGTATATTTGATATAAACTATATGTTATGAGTTTTGTTATACTAACCAGGAAATGTTGCAGAAGTAGTATTTTTAAGCATATTTTAAAAGTTAGGATTATGATTTTATTACTAGATCTTTCTGAAGTGTGTTAAATGGATACATGAAATAAAAAGTAATAGTTTAAAAATTCATAGAGACTTAGTTCAAATATTAAATAGACTTTGGAGCTTGAACCTGTTTTATCTTAGCTGGATTATATATTCGAATGGGTAGATATCCATGAAAATAAAATAGAATTTTAGTATGAGCATTTCCAGTGTGTATTTAGATTGAGATTTTTGAAAAGAATTATGTTTTGTAAATGTCACTGATGAATGTGGCTGCCTTGATACATGCCTGAGATGTTTCCTGGAAAGAATCGTCAAAGGGAGCTGACAAAGTCCTGATTTTTCTCTAGTGGGTGAAAATATTTCCCAGTGAATCCTGGTATTAAAGGCATTATACAAAGATACCATTGTCCCAGTGAATTAAAAACATGTCCCTCTTTTCACTGGTACAGTTCTCCATGCTGGCCGTGCCAGTGGGGCAGTTTGTCTTCGTGATGCTGGGCATGAAGCAGAACTATTCGGTGGCTTATTTTACCCTCCTGAAGGGAGAAAGGCAGACCTCCCTCACTCTCCACCTCACTAGGTTAAACACGAAGCTGAAAGTCGCTCAGCCACGTCCGACTCTGTGCTCCAGGCCAGATTACGGGAGTGGGCAGCCTTTCCCTTCTCCAGGGGCTCTTCCCAACCCAGGGGTCGAACCCAGGTTTCCCGAATTGCAGGCGCATTCTTTACCAGCTGAGCCACAAGGGAAGCCGTTTTATGTTAATAAAGGTGGGATAAAATAGGGCATATGAGGTATTTTGGGCAGTAGAGATTACATAGTCAGTGAATGATGTAGACCTGAGAATGCAAGTCCTCTGACTCCTCCTAGGGCAGTGGCCATAAAAAACAAATTTTTTTCTTTTTTAGGGAAGTTTTGGTTTTATGGAAAAATTGAGCAGAGAGTCCAGTGCTCCCTCCCCTCCCCACAGTTTCCCCTTTAGATATCTTGCATTGGTGTGGTGCATTTGTTTAACTGATGAACCAGTATTGGTACATTAGTATTACTAAGATCCAGCTTGCGTTTGTAACACGGCACGCTCTTTCTGGGCTCTCTCCTGTTTCTTTGGTCTGTGTGTCTGCTTTTGTGCCCCTACCCCACTGTTTGGGTTACCGTAGCTTTGTATGTGGTCTCAAGTCAGGGAGCCTGATTCTTTCAGCTGTGTTCTTCCTTCTCAAGATTGTTTTGGCTCTTCAGGGTCTTTTGTTTTTCCATACAAATTTTAAAATTATTTGTTCCAGTTCTGTGAAAAATGCCATCAGTGTTTTGATAGGGGTTGCATTGGTGTAGTTTGTTTTGGGTAGTATGCTCATTTTAACAGTATTAATTCTTCCTGTCCAAAACCACAGTGTATCTTTGCAACTGTTTCTGTTGTCTCCAGTTTTTTTCATTGATCTTATAGTTTTCTGAGTACAGCTCTTTTACTTCCTTAGATAGGTTTATTCCGAGGTATTTTATTCTTTTTGATGTGATGGTAAATGGGATTGTTGCCTTAATTTCTTTCTGATAGTTCTTTATCAGTGTATAGAAATGCGACAGCTTTCTATATATTAATTTTGTATCCTGCAGCTTAACCAAATTCATCGATGAGCTCTAGTAGTTTTCTGGTGATGTCTGTAGGGTTTTCTTTGTATAGTATTGTGTCATCTGCCAACAGTGACAGTTTTCTCTTTTTTTCCAATTTAAATTCCTTTTATTTCTTTTTCTTGTCTGATTTCTGTGGCTGGGACTTTCAAAACTATGTTGAATATGTACAGTTCTTTGGGAGCTGACACATGCATGTCATGTGTTCACTATTACAGGCTCATACGGAATAGTTTGATAGCCCCCAAGTCCTGTGCTCTGCCTCTTCATTCTCCCATGCTTCTGGCAACCACTGATCTTTTTTTTGTCTCCATATAGTTGAATCTTTTCCAGAATTTCCTGTAGTTGGAATTATACAGTATGTAGTCTCTTTAGACTGGTTTCTTTCCCTTGAAACTGAAAGTCGCTCAGTTGTGCCTGACTCTTTGTGATCCCATGGACTATACAGTCCATGGCGTTCTCCAGGCCAGAATACTGGAGTGGGTAGCCTTTCCCTTCTCCAGGGGATCTTCCTGACCCAGGGATTGAACCCAGTTCTCCCACATTACGGGCGGATTCTTTACCAGCTGAGCCGCAAGGGAAGCCCTTCTTTCACTTAGTAACGTGCATTTAAGGTTCCTCCATGTCTCTTCATGGCTTGATGGATCATTTCTTTTGACTATTGAATAGTATTCCATTGTATGAATTTACGGAGAAGGCAGTGGCACCCACTCCAGTACTCTTGCCTAGAAAATCCCATGGATGGAGGAGCCTGGTAGGCTGCAGTCCATGTGGTCGCTACAAGTCGGAAGCGACTGAGCGACTTCACTTTCACTTTTCACTTTCACACAATGGAGAAGGCAATGGCAACCCACTCCAGTGTTCTTGCCTGGAGAATCCCAGGGACGGCAGAGCCTGGTGGGCTGCCGTCTTATGGGGTCGCACAGAGTCGGACACGACTGAAGCGACTTAGCAGTAGCAGAATGAATTTACGTTTGTTTATTCATTCAACTTTTGAAGGACATCTTGGTTGCTTTCAACTTCTGTCAATTTTGAGTAAAGAAAGTGAAAGCGAAGTCGTTCAGTCATGTCTGACTCTTTGCGACCCCATGGACTGTAGCCCACCAGGCTCCGCCGTCCATGGGATTTTCCAGGCAAGAATACTGAAGTTGGTTGCCATTTCCTTCTCCAGGAGATCTTCCCGACCCAGGGATTGAACCCAGGTCTCCCACATTGTAGGCAGACACTTAAGCCACCAGGGAAGTCATTTGGGTAAATAACTGGGAGTGTGACTGCTGGATCATAGGGAAGCCTGTGTCTACCCTTTAAGAAACCGCTAAAGTCTCTTCCAAAGGGGTTGTACCATCTTTCGTTTCCACCAGCAGTGAATGAGAGTTCTTGTCACTCCACACCCTCCTTAGCATTTGGTGTTGGCAGTGTTCTGGATTTTAGCCATTCTGATAGGGTGTGGTAGCGTTGAATTGGTTTAATTTGCACTTCCCTAGTGACATGTGATGTGGAGTATCTTTTCATATGTGCATTTGCATTTATGTATCTCCTTTGGTGAGTTGTCTGGTCAGATCTTTTGCCTTTTGTTTTTTTCCTGTTGAATTTTGCGTCCTTTGTGTCTTTCAGATATCAGTCCTTTATCACACATCTTTCATGAATGATTAGTAATCTTTTTTTTTAAGTTTACTTAAACTTCAATTTTATTAAGTTTATTTTGAAATTTTAATGATATTTCAAAATTTAACTTAAGAGATTTGAATATTTTATTTTAAATTTAATTTTATATTTAAGTATAGTCGATTTATTACTACAATGTTGTGTTACTTTCAGGCATTTGGCAAAATGATTCAGTTATACGTGTACATATATTCATTCTTTGTCAGATTCTTTCCCCATAGAGGTTATTACAGAATACTGAGTAGACTTCCCTGTGTTATACAGTAGGTCCTTGTTCATTATCTATGTTATATATAGTAGTGTGTATATGTTGTTGTTGTTGAGTCGTTCAGTTGTGTCTGACTCTTTGTGACCCCTTGGACTGCAGCACGCCAGGCTTCCCTGTCCTTCACAATCTTCCAGAGCTTACTCAAACTCATGTCCATTGAGTTGGTGATGCCGTCCAACCATCTCATCCTCTGTCGACCCCTTCTCCTCCTGCCCTCAATCTTTCCCAGCATCAGGGTCTTTTCCAATGAGTCAGTTCTTTGCGTCGGGTGGCCAAAGTATTGGAGCTTCAGCATCAGTCCTTCCAATGAATATTCAGGACTGATTTCCTTTAGGATGGACTGGTTTGATCTCCTTGCAGTCCAAGGGACTCTCAAGAGTCTTCTCTAGCACCACAGATCAAAAGCATCAAATTCTTCGGCACTCAGCCTTCTTTATGGTCCAACTCTCACATCCATACATGACTACTGGAAAAACCATAACTTTGACTATCCGGACCTTTGTTGGCAAAGTAATGTCTCTGCTTTTTAATATGTTGTCTAGGTTTGCCATAGCTTTTCTCCCAAGGAGCAAGCGTCTTTTAATTTCTGGAGATGGCTGCAGTCACCTTTGCAGTGATTTTGGAGCCCCCCAAAATAAAGTCTGTCACTGTTTCCATTGTTTCCCCATCTGTTTGCCTTGAAGTCATGGGACGGGATGCCATGATCTTTGATTTTTGAGTGTTGAGTTTTAATAGCTTTTTCACTTTCCTCTTTAACTTTCCTCAAGAGGCACTTTAGTTCCTCTTTGTTTTCTGCCATAAGGGAGGTTTCATCTGCATACCTGAAATTACTGATATTTCTCCTGGCAGTTTTGATTCCAGCTTGTGCTTCATCCAGCCTGGCATTTTGCATGATGTACTCTGCATATAAGTTAAATAAGCAGGGTGGACATATTCCTTCCCTAATTTGCAACCAGTCTGTTTTTCCATGTCCGGTTCTAACTGTTGCTTCCTGACTTGCATACAGGTTTCTCAGGAGGCAGGTCAGGTGGTCTGGTATTCCCATCTCTTTCAGAATTTTCCACAGTTTGTTGTGATCCACTCAGTCAAAGGCTTTAGTGTCATCAGTGAAGCAGAAGTAGATGTTTTTCTGGAATTCTCTTGCTTTTTCAGTGATCCAGCAGATGTTGGCAATTTGATCTCTGGTTCCTTTGCCTTTTCTAAATCGAGCTTGAACATCTGAGAGTTCTCGATTCATGTAGTGTTGAAGCCTAGCTTTTAGAATTTTGAGCATTACTTTGCTAACATGTGAAGTGAGTGCAACTCTGCAGTCGTTTGAACATTGTTTGTGTATATGATAGTAGTATTTTTATGTCGTTACCTCCTTTAGACACTTTTGAACCACTGCATATTATAGATACTATTTAAATCAATAGGGCCCTGGGCATTTTTTTTTCCCAGGGGCACATTATTTGTAAGTACTGTTTTGTTTTGCATAGGTACACCATGTGGACCTCCTCCGTGGGCTTGCATGGGGTGGCTCAGAGTTCAGCAATCTGACAGTTTGCTTTGGTGAATCTGCATATGCTGCTGGTACAGTTCAGGTATCCTGCCGGCTGGCAGCTATGATGCGTTATAACACTTGAGTCTAAAATTAGTTGAACTATTCTATTTTAAGGATAGGCTGACATTAGTAGTTCATGTCCTGCAAAACATGTGAAAGTTAAACTCTTAGGGTATTGAGTTACTTCTTTTAAAATGTAGTCAGAAATAGGGCTAAATAGATAGTAGTTTATATAATTGACTCAAGAATTTTTGTGATGGTGATTTGATTGTAGCCTGAGTATCATGCTGTGCATATAGATAATGTCTAAGAGCACAAAGTTTTACTGTTACTACTTAGAATTAAGCAGCAGGTAAATGATCGTGTTTGAGTTTTAAAACCATGAGTTATGAGATTAAACAAGATTACCTGATTTTTCTTTCAGCGTAGTTTTGGAAGAGCTACCGCCTATAAATATTTATGAATGCTGGAAACCACTGGCTGCCTTCGCTAGGAAAAAAGTATTTGGTTGTACGTTTTGTGATCTTTGTAATAACTTTATTTACATGACAGAAACTAGAGAATATTGATAATACTTGGTAGATAAAAAGCCAAATGGTTGAAATTCAGAGTTTTGATTTTGCTTCAGTTCAGTTCAGTGGCTCAGTATAGATACTATTTAAATAAATAACTTTATGATCTTCCTGAGGAAGGGCTTATGGTTATGAAGGCAATTGTAGTATTATTTGACTATCTTTCACACAGTCTCAGAAGCTCGAACAAGTTAGCTGCTGCAGATAACATAGTCTTCTTAATTTTCTTTGAACAAAACAGACGGATTGAAGAATTCTAAATTACAGAAAGCAAAATGCAAGGGTGCTTTCTGTTCCTCATTGAAAAATAGATGTATTTAATGTTACAAACGTTTTCTCATTTAGATAGAAATTCAAATCTGTGCTTTAGTAGAGTTAAAATAATAAACAGGATAAAATATGTTTGTAACTAGCGTTTCACTGAAAGCTGTCAAGCTGCATTATTCCCAGCCTCATCTTTCTATATTTCTCATTGGAAGTTAGTTGATTCTGTACTCAGATGCACAGATCACCTGGTCACTTACACCCTCCCGGAGCCTCCATCATGTGTTCTAATCAGGATCCTTGGGAAGGCTGGGGAGAGAGGAGACACTTGGGGGCAGGAGAAATTTATCTTCATCAAATTGAGATATGTGGTTTAATTCTTTTTTTCTTGTCCTTTATTTTATTTTTAAAAATTTTATTTATTTTAATTGGAGGCTAATTACTTTACAATATTGTAGTGGTTTTGCCATACATTGACTTGAATCAGCCGTGGGTGTACACGTGTTCCCCATCCTGAACCCCCCGTCCCACCTTCCTCCCACCCCATCCCTCAGGGTCATCCCAGTGCACCGGCCCTGAGCACCCTGTCTCACGCATCTAAATGCTTGTTGATCAAATACTTAGAAATGTGCAGAGGAATGGGGCCTGTGGAAGGAAGAGGGATGCAGGCTGTGGGCTGTAGCCTCTGGAAGAGCAGAGACAGTGAGGCCAGTGGGCCCGCTCCGCGTGGTGTCAGTGAGCCCTCAGCCCTCAGGGACGACTGTCCAGGCCTCGAAGGTTCTCAGGGGCGGGAGGGTCTCAGGGGCAGGGCTGGTGTCTGAGGGAGGTGGTCTGGGGAGGAGGCTGCGCTGTGGGTGAGGGTGGGCGGTGTTGGTGGAGGGTTTTCTGCTTTTGCCTTTTCATCTGCACAGTCTAACCTTGTATTTCACTCTTTGCCCTGTGGGAAGAGTATTATCATAATGACTTAATCAATCCTTTAAACAAGAGCGATTTTATTTGTGGATAATCAGTGTTAAGCTGTACATTTTATCCTCTGTTTTTAAGAACTTTGCTAATACCATGGATATATTATCAAATCTTAGGCTCCAGTTGTGAGAAATAACTTGAAGACCTGGCTCAACAAATGCAAAGGTTGAGACAATCTTGCCATTGGAGAGAGGCCTGTGTTGCTATGAACTTCCCTCCAAGGACTGCTTTTGCTGTGTTCACAGATCTTGTCCAGTGGTGTCGTTGTGGAATGAGAGTCTTGACGTGTAGGAAATTCAGAGATCCATGATCCTAACTCCTTACATATTGATCGTATTTTTATAAACATGTTATAATTTCATTCTTACGCCTCCTCTCTGAGACAAGTAACGCAAGAGTCAGTTCTCTCAGAAGCTGGTTTCCCATGCCTGCGTTGACGGGTGGCTGACTGGAGTTCTGACAGCGAGTCCACAGAGGCCTCTGCTCTTGGTGGTTGAGGTCTGTCTTTATACGCATTCACAGCTGTTGTTAACCGTAGAGATTATAAGCGATGTATGTGATGAGAGGTGAATAGTCTCAGTTTAAATAAACAGCTATTTAATAAGTCCTGGGATTACTGGTAGAGGTCTATATTCAGAAAGTAGATAAATACAGTTTGCTTTTTGTGTAATGTTGTTTTGGGCTATCCTTAACCTGTAAACTTTAGTGAAAAATTTTGTTGCTGGCTATTGGGAATTTAGGTATTGGAGAGAAAAACTCCATTATCTTTTATTTCTGTTGTTAACTGAAGCAGCTTTTAAAATTTTAGGGTTTTACGTTTAGACAAGAAAACTATCCCAATGACTAAATGTATAATTTCTGTATTACTCAATGGAAAAGCAGGAACTACATCTATGTAAATTTGGGGGGAATGTGAGAAGAAAAATCTATGATACAAGGTAGGTAGCATTTCTGGAAAATAAAGAAATGTGCAAAATATGTATAAAAGACCTATAGTTCCATTATCCAAATACACTAATTAATGTTCTGACATATTTTCTCTTCTTTTCCTTTTCTCTTTTCTCGTTAATATATAACATTTAAATTTGGACCGTGTATGTAAAATTCTATATCCTGCTTCTGTCCAACTCTTCATGACCCCATGGTCTGCAGCATGCCAGGCTTCCCTGGCCTTCAGTATCTCCTGGAATTTACTCAAATTTATGTCCACTGAGTTGGTGATGCTGTCTGAGCATCTCGTCCTCTGTACCCCCTTCTCCTTTTGCTTTCAATCTTTCCCAGCATCGTAGCCTTTTCCAATAAGTTGGCTCCTTGCAGTCCAAGGGACTCTGAAGAATCTTGTCCAGCACAGCCATTCGAAGGAAGTCAGTTCCTTGGTGCTCAGTCTTAATTATGGTTCAACTCTCACATGTGTGCATGGCTACTGGAAAAACCATAGCTTTGACTGTATGGACCTTTGTTGGCAAAGTAATGGCTCTGCTTTTAAATATACTGTCTAGGTTTGTCGTAGCTTTCCTTCCAAGGAGTAAGTGTCTTTTAATTTTATGGCTGCAATCACCATACACAGTGATTTTGGAGCCCAAGAAAATAAAGTCTCCCACTGCTTCTACCTTTTCTCCGCCATGAAGTGATGGGACCAGATGCTGTGATCTTATTTTTCTGAGTGTTGAGTTTTAAGCCAGCTTTTTTACTATCTTCTTTCACACTCATCAAGAGGGCTCTTTAGTTCCTCTTCACTTTCTGCCATTAGAGTGGTATCATCTGCATATCTGAGGTTGTTGATATTTCTTCTGGCAATCTTGATTCCAGATTGTGATTCATCCAGCATTTCTCATGCCCTGCTTATCCACTTAATATATCAGGATATTTTCTAAATGCCATTAAATATTGAGGTTGGCCAAAAAGTTCATTTGGGTTTTTCTGTACCATCTTATGGAAAAACCCAAAAGAACTTTTTGGCCAACCCAATATTGTTTCAAAGTGTTTTTAATGACTGATGCATGCATTCTGTTATGTATAATGATAAACAGTGTTGTGACACCATTTAAGCAATTTTGTGTCCTGATTTGGTTAATATTATTATGTTGGTATATTTTTGATCTAATTACAAGCTTCAAAAATACATTTTCAAGATAAAGAAATCTTACGGATTATATAAGCTGTTAATGGTTAACTGGTTATAAGATCCTGCCTAGTTCATGACTGAGTAGATCCTTGAGTTATATATCCAATTAAAATTTTCTAATTGGTCTGAAGTCTAGAAATTCCACAATAAATTAAGCAATGATGAATAATCTAGAGACCCGATTTCCCTTCTTGGCTCACAGTGCTAACTAGCTAGTCTTGCATGGGCTTATAAGTTAAAGGAATGATTGCCTCATCATCCTGTAGTACTTGTGGCAATGAATTAATTCATTGTTTAGTCATTTAGAAAACATTTGTTGAGTATTTATTTGTTGAGTATTTCTTGTGTGCCAGCAAGTACTATATGTTAGGTCACCAGGGTGACCAATATATGAAAAACAGTTACGTTTTCTTTTACTTGTTGAGTTGTGGATGCATTTATTTATTCTTTTCTTTGGTCCATATTTAATTTTATTATTTTTACATTCTGTGTCACTTTGCTCTGATATGATGGTCTGTCTGGTTATCCTTGGCGTCACTTTCTGACCTACTTTCCATTTATTGTCTTTGGCATACACTTTATGTTTTATTTGAGATGATCACCATATTCATAGTTTTAATTTATTTATGAAACTACTGTTGATTCCTTTTGAAAACGCCTTTGTTCTGTGCTTAGTTGTTGGGTCACGTCCGACTCTGTGTGACCCCATGGACTGTAGCCCACCAGGCTCCTCTGTCCATGGGATTCTCCAGGCAAGAATACTGGAGGCGGTTGCCATGCGCTCCTCCAGGGGATCTTCCCAACCCAGGGACTGACCCCAGGTCTCCCGCATTGCAGGCGGATTCTTTACCATCTGAGCCACCAGGGAAAATGACTTTAGGACTTTTGATATAGGTTGTAATCCTTGATTGCATTTGCCTTTTATTGTTCATGCTGGTCTTCAAGGTTGTCCTCTTTGTTAGTGGTACTGAATTAAGCAGTACTTGGGAGGAACTAGGCTTATAACACTGATTGAAGTAAAACTTTAGAAGAAATTCCTAATTTAAAACCTTTTCCCACTTTCTTCACACGAGTTATGTAAACTTGGTGCCTTCAGGTGTGAACAAATGACCTATATTAATCAGTGAAAAGAACTGTAGTTCTGCATCTGACCCTGAGTCTGCTCCCTTGCTGGCCCATCTTTGAGAATTACCGTTGCTCGTGGTTGATACAGAGAAACAATGAGTGCACCGATTTCTCGACTTTCATTTTATAATTGAGAAAACTGAAGTCCAGGGAAGGGGAGTCAGCAGGGGAAGAGCAAGATCTGCGCTGAGGTCTCTTGACCCTGCATCCCCACACGCCTCCTGCTCCTTTACGGCTTTCAGTGGATAGAAGAGGTGCTTTCATGGGCTAGGTATGAGCCACTTCAGGAAAAAGCCCTGGCTTATGAGAGAGTTAGTAAGGAAATTAATGGAGAAGAAATGAGTGGAAAAAGTGAAGCGACAGGGCGTTGTGTGACATGTCCTGCGGTGAGAAGACTGCTGAGTTGTCAGCGTTGTGTTTGATGTTTATGGACTTCGGGGGCCAGTGGGATGTCAGTGAACTTACACTGCGAGCAGCAGGCTCATCACTGCTCTGGTGCTTTAAGAAATAGATTAGGTTTAATATAAATTGGATTCATAAACCCAGACAAAATAGTCCTCCATTTTGAAAAATTTAGTGATACTGGGCTGCAGCGTTTGATCAGTGTGTGGATTCCTGGCTGCTTTCTGATTGACTGTAGGATTCAGGCTCCCGGCAGGCGGGCTGGGCCAGTAGCCATTCCCGTTCCCTTCCCCATGGCTGCCTTCTGGGGTGAGACTCTGGGGCTGTCCCCATGCTGTGGGTCAGGGTGGACACGGGATGCTGCTCTATGACCTGTTTCCAGTCTGCCTCCAGAGTGCGAGCGGCAGGGAAGGGACGGGACGTTGGGGTCTACTTGCATCCTGGAGGGGCGTGTGCCGTGTGTGGGAGGTGTGCACTGGCGGGAAGGGGCCGAGAAGAGGAGAGGCAGCTCGTCTCTTGGCATTTCTGGGGAGTCTGAGGTGGGGGTTGGAGGTGAATGGTGGCCCGACTCCGCTGCCCATCTTTGGTTCTTCCTGCTTCCGTTCGCTTACCCTGCACTCTCCAAGCTCAGTTTTGCTTCTTCTGGCTGGTCCAGGCTCCTCAGCCTCCCTGTGACAGCAGCAGGTGAGTATGTGGTTGGAGGGATGTGATTTGGAAAGTGCATTTCCATAGCAACATGCCTGATTTATGTATTTATTAAACTTTATTTTTTTTGTAGATCCAGTTATTTAATTATTCTAGATTGACTCCAAAATGTCAATATATGTTGTACAGCAATAATGTTATTGTTTTACCATTTTTGCAATTAAAAATAGAGCCTTGTATGACCAGGGGTTATCTAATCTTTATTTAAACAGGATTTTAAGGAGGAAATGTGTTATACATCGGGTTTTTTTTTGGAATTTACAAGTAAATTTCTATAGTAAAATTTTCATTGGCAAATATTTGGGAGTAGGTCTCTGGGGAAATTTAAAGGATTTTGGAAAATGTTAGTATATTTTTTTAAGGTTAGTGACCACTTTTATTCCTGTTGTCATCCTCCAAAAGCATTTAGTGTAACCTCCAGGACTGGCAAGGATGTGGGAAAATAGTACTCCATGCATTGCTTCTGACATGTGATTTCCTAACCATCTTTGGGGAAAGGAGGTTGCTGCTGAAGGAACATCTACTCTGACCCACCAAAATTCCAGAATCTTCCTTACAGGTAGAATTCAAGATGTTTATTGTGACATTGTTTATAATGGCAAAATACTGGAAACAGCTATCAAGAGGGGATGCTGCTCAGTCGCTTCAGTCATGTCTGACTCTGTGCGACCCCATAGACGGCAGCCCACCAGGCTCCCCTGTCCCTGGGATTCTCCAGGCAAGAACACTGGAGTGGGTTGCCATTTCCTTCTCCAGTGCATGAAAGTGAAAACTGAAAGTGAAGTCGATCAGTCGTGTCCTACTCTTAGCGACCCCATGGACTGCAGCCTACCAGGTTCCTCCATCCATGGGATTTTCCAGGCAAGAGTACTGGAGTGGGGTGCCATCGCCTTCTCCATCAATAGGGGATAGCTGAATAAATTTATATACTTCTGAACCTTGAAATGTTAAGAAACTATTAAAAAAATATGAGTTAGATGTCTCATTATTGACCCATAACATTTCCCCAGTGTTTTAAGAAAAATTAAAAGGCAGAAGACTAGTGTGTATGGCATTTTTATAAAACAGGAAAAATTATGTATTGAAGCATAGGGAGAGAGAGGAAGGTTAGAAACTGAGCTGTTAATGTGGTTAACTCCAGGGGGTAAGATTTTTTTCAGTCTTGGCATTTGACATTTTGAAAAGTATCTTATTTCTTCTTTTATAAATATAGATGCTGCCACAAATAAAGGAGAACATTCATAAGAAGAAAATTATTAAATACTCGCACAAATGTGATGAAGCGGTACTGGTTTTTGAGAATAGCTTTCACCGTGTGACTCTGATGAGTATGATTTATAAGTTGTGGGTATTAAGTGACATTGACTTAATAGACCATTTGGCACTCTCATGAACAATTTACAGACTTATGGTTTGTGTGGTCCCTGTGGCTGAAGTGGCTCATTATGACCTCAGCTACCATTCTTCACATCTGATTTGATCAGTCACTTGCTGGCAAAGTACAGTGGGGCGTGAAGGTGCTGACTCAAAGAGTTAGGCAGATGGAACCCTGGTCCCTAAGGAGTGCTGTCCTGAGTCACACTTCTGTTTGTTTTCTTATCTGGCTTCATTTTTTACTCATTTATTTAACAAGTTACCTGAAAGTGTATTGAGTGCCCATGACATAAACAAAGATGGAAAAAAAATGGCATTGCTTTTTAGGAGATCTCAGTCTGTTGGGAGAAATCAGCAACATGAATAAGGAACAGCTAAGATGCTGTACATTCAGTGTGAATAAAGTATCCTAGGAGTGACTTCCTTACACGCTTTACCTAATGAGGTCAACCTGTCTTGTATCTCTTAACTTCTTTCATAAAGTTTTGTTTCTCTGACAAGTAGGAAGAAAGAAATTATGGGAAAGCCCGGTTATAGTATTAACTTTTTCTGTGGGTTGAAATATTAATATAACATAACTCAGGGTTAGAAGGGAGTGCCTACTACTAATAGATCATATGGAAATACAGGAGGGGGACTGAGGAAAATGAATTGCATATTTGTTTATAGGATCATCAAATAAGGGAATATTGAGTAGTTCTGACAAGTTGGGAAGCTATAGAAAATACTTTTAAGACTTTTAAATATTTCCAGTGCTTATCATGGTACTTTTTATTGTTATTATTAAGTTAAGTCGTATCCCACTCTTGGGACCTCCATGGACTATAGCCTGCCAGGCTCTTCTGTCCATGGGATTTCCCAGGCAAGAATACTGGAGTGGGTTGCCATTTCCTTCTTCAGGGCATCTTCCCAACTCAGGGATTGAACCTGAGTGTCTCCTGCATTGCAGGCAGGTTCTTTCACTGAGCTGCCAGGGAAGCCCATCATGGTACTTGGCATATTGCAAATGCTTAATAGTTATTTTGCTTTTTTAAAAAGATTGAATGAATTTCTGTTGAGGATTTTGGGCTGTACGATTTTCTGAATTTCACGTTTCCCTGGCGGTCCAGTGGTTGAGATTCCATACTTCCAGTGCAAGGGGCACGGGTTCAATCCCTGTTCGAGGAACTAAGATCCTGCATGCTGTGTTACAAAAATTAAAAAAAATAAAGTGTACAACTTGAAAAGTTTTGAGTAGATTTAAAAAAAGATTTTCTAAATTCAGTTTCTTATTACGGCTAAACAGAATGACTCTGTCTTAAGCTTCACCAGTACTTTCTTTTTCAGCGTCTAATCTGTTATTAATGTCCTCCAGTATATTTTTCATCTCTAGCAGGTCAATTTGGGTCTTTTTTCGCTTCTTTTGTGTCTTGTCTGTGTCTCTATAACATGCTTACACTTTGCTCAGTCTGTTTGGACATGCGTGGTATACTAATAATAGTTCTTTTAATATCCTGGTCTACTATTTCTACTTTTTGTGTCATTTTCTGGGTCTGTTCCTTTGATTACTATTTCTCTGTATTTTCCAGCTTCATTGTATGCCTGGTAATTTTTTGTATAGATGCTAAACATTCTTGATTTTAGTTAGTTGGGTGCTGAATCTCTAAAATTTTTTTATGTTTTTGTTTGCCAAGTATTAGAAGAGACCGACCCTTCTAAGGTTTGCTTTCTAAGCTTGGCTGGGTAGGGCCTTGTCAGCCTGGGCCTGGGGCTTGTCTTCCTGTAACCAACGTGACACCTTTCCGCATTCTGCCTGCTGCTTTCTGCTCGTCCTCTTCCTGGCTCTGGCGGTTTCCTAACGCATATGTGCACACCTTCGATGAACACAGCTCCTCACATGGCTCCAGGCTTGGCCTTTGTGCAGCTCGTGCCTGTTCCCCCGGGTGAAGTTTCTGGTGGTCTTGAGCTCCTCAGGTGGGCTGTCTTTTCCTCTCATGGAGACCACCCTCCCTCCTTGACCCTGTTCTCCCTTCCACAGCTGTACTGAGGCCTGGAAACTCACTCCAGGCAGGCAGCTGGGCTGGTAGGGCTCATTTGGTTGGTTTCCATTTTCTCAGAAATCACTGTTGTCTCTGTTTTATCTGATGTCCAAAGACATAAATACATTTTGTGCCTCTTTTTAGAGAGAAATAGTTGCGTCAAGTGGCAGAGTAAATCCAGTTCCTGTTCGTGTCCGGAGGTGGCAGGCCCTCCTTTTCTCTTTAAAGGAGAGACTTCCCTGGTGGTCCAGTGGTTAAGCATCCACCTTGTAATGCAGGGGGTGTGGGTTTGGTCCCTGGTGGGGAACTGAGACCCCACGTGGCGGGGGGCATCTAAGGCCATGTGCGCAGCTGCTGAAGCCTGTGCCACAACTAGAGAGTCTGTGTGCCACAAAGAAAGACCCCACGTCCTGCAGTGAAGATCCTGCGTGTTGCAACCAAGGCCTGACACAGCCAGATAAATAAGTAAACTTAAAAAAGAAGGCTTATGTGCATGCAAATCGTGCACAAAGTTACCAGTTACAGCTAGATGGACTGTAGCAAGATAGACTTAAAACCCTCAGAGTCCTTCCTGTATCGTTCATCTGTAAGGTTATTACCTTCCTTCTGTTCGACGGGTGCCCTGGACTTGGCTGCTGAAAGTATGGAAAAGAAAACCCATGGTCCTGGTTCACGTGTTGCCTCTGTGTTAGTATTGACATAGCCCTGAGACGTGAGTGTTGTACAGCAGAGAATGAAGACGTGACACATAGATTTCTGTATTCTCACATTAATGTAAGTGTTTCTGTTTGTGTGATATTAAACTTGAGTCAGTTTAATAAAACTATGTTCTCTTGGTTGGGCAGGGAGAAGGGAAGGATTCTTTTATTCTTTTTTGTAGTGACAGCACATTTATTCTGAAAAACAGAGCAGAATCGGAGCTGAGATGGCCTAATTTAGTGGAATTGTACTCAGAGATTAAGCTCTTTGAACTGGGGAGAAGCAGAGTTAGAAGCGGAGCCCGGGAATTCTGATTTCTGGTTTAATGCTTTCCCGCTCAGTCATGCTGTCTGTGTCCTCGGAGCTCCAGGCGCCGGCACAGTATTTCTCTTCCTCCGCGCGCATGGCGCGTCTTCGGGCCCAGCAGGCAGTGTTGTTGTAGGCTTTGTTCTATGCTGCGCAAACTGCCATCCTTTTGGCCTGAATTAGAACATGTAGTTGGTCCCTCTGAACACATTATTCCCGTGTGTACTGTTTTAACACAGGCATGCACTGAGCAGTTAGAAGGCAGTTGAGCGCTTGACCTTTTTTTTGCAAGTTAGTTTCAGCTGGAGTGACTGTGGGCTCGTTTGATATTGACTGAGTTGCTAAGTAATGTCAGAAGGTCAGTTTTAAGAGATGTGAGGACTGTATCTGAGGAAAGTTGGCACTTGGCTTTTACCTCCTTAAGGTGGCCTTCATATTCAGCTGTGGCAAATTAGCCCTGTTATTTTTTTTTTTTTTTATTAGTTTTATTTTTTTTTTCTAATTTTATTTTATTTTTAATCTTTACATAATTGTATTAGTTTTGCCAAATATCAAAATGAATCCGCCACAGGTATACATGTGTTCCCCATCCCGAACCCTCCTCCCTCCTCCCCCCCATACCAAACCCTCTGGGTCGTCCCAGTGCACCAGCCCCAAGCATCCAGCATCGTGCATCGAACCTGGACTGGCAACTCGTTTCCTACATGATATTTTACATGTTTCAATGCCATTCTCCCAAATCTTCCCACCCTCTCCCTCTCCCACAGAGTCCATAAGACTGTTCTATACATCAGTGTCTCTTTTGCTGTCTCGTAGCCCTGTTATTTTTAAAGAATAATGAATCTACCTGGCTTTGGCAAAGCAGAAAAGACAAGGCTGGCACAGTTACACACTAGGGTATGCGGTTCTTTGGGGACACAGTTTTGAAAAGGAACCTGAACTTGGCCGTCATGTACACACTATGACATAGGGTCAAGGCAACTAGAGATAACTTATATTTTGATTTGTTACCCTTTCTTTTTCTCCTGTGAAAAAGGAAGAGATTGAAGGTGATTTATTATAATAAATCTATAATAATGGGTATTAGTGTGCTGGTAAGTTTTTGATCACCAGTTCATCCAGGATAAAAGCCATGATTTGTAGCATTCATGCTTTTCCAAGGTGTAAGTTGAGCTACACCTTAAGTTGGGGCTTCCCTGGTGGTCCAGTGGTTAGGAATCTGCCTTGTAATGCAGGGGACGTGGGTTCAATCTCTGGTCAGGGAAGTAAGATCCCACATGCCATGGAGCAAATAAGTCTGCGTGCCACAACTAGAGGGTCCGAACTTCACAACAAAATATCTTTTGGGTTTCCCTGATAGCTCAGTTGGTAAAGAATCTGCCTGCAATGCAGGAGACCCCCGCTTTGATTCCTGGGTTGGGAAGATCCACTGGAGAAGAAATAGGCTACCCACTCCAGATTCTTGGGCTTTCCTTGTGGCTCAGCTGGTAAAGAATCCGCCTGCAATCCCTGGGCTGGAAAGATCCCCTGGAGAAGGGAACGGCTACCCACCCCCAGTATTCTGGCGTGGAGAATCCGATGGACTGTATATTAGTCCGTGAGATTGCAGAGTCAGACACTCACTTTCAAAAGCGACTTTACGTTCAAGGTGTAAATACTTTTAGCACAGTCGATTTCCAGGTACCGTTTGTCGGCTTTGGATGCAGAGTTGGAGAGAGAGGTGCAGCGTCTCACCAGGACCTGGTCTCCACCATGCACGTCCTTTAGGCATAAGCAGTGAAACAATGATGTCAGTAGTAAGTGACAAGTTGTATTTATTGTCTTGGTTTTTAGTGTAATTCATTTAATTATAGTTTCAGGTAATTTAATTTTTAAAGAAAAGGCTGTTGTTAACAGCTAGCTTACAAAATTCCAAAAATTCAGCACTTCATTCAAGCTTGCCTTCTACTGAAAATAGATAACATTTATTTAGTTTGTATTATCTGCCTTGGGTGGTCTATTTAGTGTGAGTTATGTCACCTTCCGATTAACCCTTTGAAGGAGGTGCTTAGATAATCTGCATTGCACAGGTGGTAAAGTTGAGCATACAGAGGTGTAGTAATTGCCCAGGTCACAGTTTAGGGGTGGCTGATCTGGGGTTCAGAACCAGGCCCCCTGTTCCCAGAGCTTGTGATCTTAACCCCCTTGCAGTATTACCTCTTGAGGTTAAAGATATTCTTTTTAAATTTTTTTTTAAAAAGGATTAAAAAATTAATTTATTTATTTGGGAGCTCCAGGTCTGAGTTGCAGCCTGTGAACTCTTAGGTGGGGCATGTGCCATATCAGTTCCCTGACTGGGGATCAAACCCAGGCCCTCTTAATTGGACCACCAGGGATGTCCCTAAAGGTATTCTTGAATGTGAGTAAATCTAATAGTAGAATCTGTAGTAACTATAGTAAATTTTGAGTTAAAACTACTTATGCTTCAGAATTATTTAATGATTTGTTTAGTAATTGTTTAGATTTTATTTGAATTTTCATTTATGATAAAGTGTTGTTGTTGTTGTGTCCAACTCTTTGCGACCCCATGGACTGCAGCACGCCAGGCTTCCTTGGCCTTCACCATCTCTCAGAGCTTGCTCAAACTCATGTCCATCGAGTCGATGATGCCATCCAACCATCTCGTCCTCTCTCATCCTCTTCTCCTGCCTTCAATCTTTCCCAGTCATCAGGGTCTTAGGGTCTTTGCTAGTGAATTGGCTCTTCCCATCAGGTGGCAAAAGTATTGGAACTTCAGCTTCAGCCTCAGTCCTTCCAGTGAATATTCAGGATTGATTTCCTTCAGGATTGACTTGCAAAGGACTCTCAGGAATCTTCTCCAACACCACAGTTCAGAAGCATCAGTTCTTTGGTACTCAGCCTTGTTTATAGTCCAGCTCTCACATCCATACATGACTACTGGAAAAATCATAGCTTTGACTATATGAAATATTCACATAAATCAGCAGGAAGAGTAGGACTCTCTCCAGTAGAAAAACAGCCTGGAGACTTCACTATGGGTGGGGACAGTGTCCATTCTGTTCATGTGGTGTCAGCTCCAGCCTTGCAGAGGGCCTGATCCACAGCAGAACTACATAAAGGCCATTTTATTCCTGTAAATTGTTTACATGTCTTAATGCAGCATATGTAGATTTCTTGACCTTTTCCTTATGTAGTTTCTAATGTTGCCTTAATTAAAGAATTGAATTTTTTCAAGAAAGTGTTTCTGGTTGTATTGTTAGAGACATTTTATTCCCTGTGTTCAAACAAGGATGATGAGGCCTAATCAGTTTTTTCGTATTATAATTAGGAAGCGGTGTATGCCATTTAATGTCATTTCCGTACATAAAATTGATGTTCCTAAATTTGAGAATTATGGAGTTGCTGGGTAATTTCTAGCACCTTCAGGTTGCAGTGATGTTTAATACACTGAGCTGCTTATCTACAAACTCATGTGAAGGTGCTCAGTGAACTCTGAACCATGCAGACTGATTTTCACTGAGCGTCTTTTCCCAGCTTCCATGTCTGTCTTCTCTCTGGGAGATGTGATTTTGGCCATCTGAGAACTCACAGGGACTTCTGAAGGGTGTTGTGAATTACCTTGAGATGTGATGAAATGTATCAGAATGGTGCTTTTGGTGCTGACAGCTAAAATTTGGAGATTAGGAACTAGGAGTTTTTTGAGTTGGTTTGAAGGAGGTGTTCAGGTGATGTTAATAGGTCACTGCTGCTACTGCTAAGTCACTTCAGTCGTGTCCAACTCTGTGGGACCCCATAGGTGGCAGCCCACCAGGCCCTCCCGTCCCTGGGATTCTCCAGGCAAGAACACTGGAGTGGGTTGCCATTTCCTTCTCCAGGGCATGAAAGTGAAAACTGAAAGTGAAGTTGCTCAGTCGTGTCTGACTCTTCATGACCCCATGGACTGCAGCCTACCAGGCTCCTCCATCTATGGGATTTTCCAGGCAAGAGTACTGGAGTGGGGTGCCATTGCCTTCTCCGGTGATGTTAATAGGCTTGTCATCTTTTGATGTGGGCAGTCAGGGACTTGCTGAAGATAAAAAGGCAGGAAGGGGAGGAAGAAGAAAAAGGGACACATGTTGAATGAGGATGACCCAGGGTCAGATCCAGCCTGAGCGGGTACATGCATTAGGATTAAAGGGAAAGCTATCTTATTCAGCAGGAGGTGGCAGGGGGTAGGTTCCTTTAAACAAATAATTTACTGAAAAGAAATTGTCTTTTCTCTCTCTGGGCTTACATATCAGAGCCCTTGAAACTCTTGGGGTCTGGACCCTTCTCTGTATTCCAAAAATCTCCCAAATAAGATTGGTCAGATTATCAAGTTCTTTTGAGTTTAACTGAAATTATATTCATTTATTCTGAGTTTTATGTTGATTAACATTTCTGATTGACTAATCGAAAAGAAAACTTCTTATTTATTAAATGTAATTGATTTTGGAGATGGTGAAGGGTTGGGCACAGAGTGAAGTGCGTGTTAAGCCCTCCAGAGACTGATGGCTGTCCTCTGCTCTAAGTCGCTCCTGCCGCAGACCAGCCCACCCATCACAGGGATAGCACTGTGCTTCTCTTGGGCGCCTGTTCCTTTGCTGAGCCCCAGGAGGCAGAAACCCCCCCTTTCACCCTTCCTTCTCCTCCCCCTTGCCCGTCCGATAGCACTGGTTCTTGTTAAAAAAACAAAAAGGGGTAGTTTGCTCCAGGAGGAGCTGCTCTCACAAATTACCACCAGCTCAGCAGCTTATGTAACACAAGTTTATTATCGTACAGCTCTGGCAGTCAGAGTCCAACGTGGATCTCATGGCACTAAAATCAAGGTGTCAGCAGAACTGCTTCTTTGGGGCATTGTAGGGAGAATCCGGCTCCTCACCTTTCCTGGCTTCCGGAAGCTGCCCACCTTGCTGGGCCGGTGGCCCGACCACCCCCACCTCCCTGTCTTTGTCACGCCTCCCCTCCCTCTGCGAGGCCTGGAATGACGGTGTGTGCTCCCGGGTACCCGGAGGCTGCTTCTCTGTCTCTGGACCTTTAGCTTAATGACATTCGCAAAGTGTCTTTTCCATGGATGGTAACATATTTACAGATTCTACAGATTAGAGGGTGGATATCTTTGGGGAACTAGTTTTTTACCTGCCACAGAAATTTTTAGAATTTTCTGATAAGATACCAGATCACATAACTTCTCTTATATTAGTTGATCATAATGGAGACCAGGAGCTTCCCTGGTGGGTCAGACAGTAAAGAATCAGCCTGCAATACAGGAGACCCAGGTTCTAATCCCTGGGTTAGGAAGATCCACTGGAGAAGGGAATGGCTATCCATTCCAATATTCTTGCCTGGAGAAAAGGAAACCAGAGATGGTGACCACTAACCTTTAGAAAAATCATCATGATTTCCTTTAACACATAAATATGATTTAATTTTGAAAAGTATGACAAATTTGGCTAATTTTCATTGTGCTGTTCTAAGTTAAAATTGGGGAAATAGTCAAAGAAAACATGTCTTGATATCTAGAGTTTAGTGATAAAGTACTAACGCTATTGAAAAAAAAATCCATCCCACAGTATCCCATCAGAAATCTTATTTTCACAAATTGCTTTTTAAATATACAGATGTGTATATATATAAATACCATCTTTCATCTTCATCTGAAAAGGAAAATAAAATAAAATCATCCTTAGATGCTCTTGGAAAGGCTTTGCTATTTTCAGTTGCTTTAAGTTGCCTTTAGAACTCCTTAAATTCTTCGTCATCCAAGAAAGGAAATGATGAGATCAGTCAGATTACCTGAGAGAAACTGTCTTTAAAAGGGGAAATACCGTATATTTATGGTATATATGAGGAGAGCGTGGCACCCCACTCCAGTATTCTTGCCTGGAGAATCCCCATGGACAGAGGCGTCTGCGGGGCTACAGTCCATAGAGTTACAGTGTGTGTCTTGGCAACCCCATGGACTGTAGCTCCCTGGTCTCGCTGTCCATGGGGATTCTCCAGGCATGCATACTGGCGTGGGGTGTCATTTCCTTCCCCAAGGGATCTTCCCGACCTGGGGATTGAACCGGCGTCTCCCATGTCTCCTGCGTTGCAGGCAGATTCTTTACCACTGAACCACTGCGGAAGCCCATATATATGGTGTGGGCTTATATATACATATATATTTTTTCAGATTCTTTTCCCATGTAGGTTGTTAAAAATACTGAGTATACTTTATAAACATTTTTTAGACGTCTGTCTTTTTTTTTTCTAGTTCTTCCCCAATATCTATTTCCTTGTACTTTTTTTAAGAGTTTAAAACAGCACCGGTTTGTTATCTCACAGTTTCCACTGGTCAGGCATCTGGACGTTGCTTGGCAGGTGAGCTTTCTGCCCAGGATCCCATTGGCCGCACTGGTGCCCAGTTTTTAGGGCATATCACAATGTGATATCCACATTGAGCAGAGACTACAGAGATCTCTGGTGGAGAGAATTTAAAGACTAAATATGAACATTTTTGCTAACAAGTTGTATTTTATATATGGTGAGAAGACCTTGGAAATTAGCCAAAAGGCAGAAAAATGGTCTATTTGAAACCATTCTTCCTTCTACTTTGAGAATATTTCTGGAAATATGACATTTGAGATGAAGGGAAACGTAGACTGATGGCTGGGGAACTTCGAGGCTTGTTGAGCGTTTCCTGCCCACCCGCCTGCCGGAGCCCTCCCACAGATGGGGACTCCTCTGGGCCTGTAAATTTTACAGGTGAGGCTTGATAATCAGGACGCTCGTCAGCCAGCAGCCGGAACGATGATTAGTAGAGGCCAGGCCTGCAGTGATGCCTGAGGGATGCGGACAAGGGCCCTCCACGTGCCGCGGCTCCTGAGGCTCTGCCGACTCGCCCTGGGTCTGTCTGTGGAGGCCGCCTCCTCGCCATGTGAGGCAAGGGTGTGTCTCAGGGGCTGCAGAGATGCAGCTCTCACTGTCCTCCTGAAAAGCAGCAGTGAGCTGCTTTTCACGTTTGTTTGGTTTTATGCGATGCCAAAGAGTACCAGGTAGACAATTTCCCAGGTTCATGAAATTTTCATCCATTCATTAACACTTCACTTCTGTGACTAAAGGTGATAAAAACTGGAGTGGAGTCCGTAGGCAATTTTAGGAAGAAAGGAGTGGGCCTGACACATTGATGAGTCTGGGAGAGTGGTCCTTTTAGGGCGTTCATTTCTCTCCTCTAAAGGTGCCCTTGTGGTCAAAACTCAATAATTTTATAAGTAACTTCACATCATTTTTGGAACATGACGGGAATACCGGTAAACAAATACATGAAACCCTGCAGCGTGTACTTTGCCTCTGACTATTTTTGTTCAGTAATATTTTGATTGAGCAATTCAGCTTCTTAAGATAGCATGAGATACCTTGACCAAAATATACCTCTAGAATCAGCCTTGGAGTCCTCCTGGACTCTGGGTGATGGCCGGTTGGTTTCCCCATGTTCAGGGTTTGCTTTGGGCGGTTGTGTAGCACAGTCAGCTAGGTTTTCTTTGTCACAGAGCACAGCTGTGGGTGTTGTTGACAAATGCTGTTGGGGAAATTGCTGCTGAGCGGGGCTGGCGGGGAGGTGGCGGTGAAATGCTTCTTTGCTCCGTCATGGACTGAGGAGGTCGGATCCCGCTCGGGAGGGCTGTTGGTGGCAGGTGCTGCGTCTGTCCCCAGGATGGTCCCTGCTCGTTTTTAATGCAGTGACAGCCCCAAATAGCAGCATTCTGTCATCCCCTGAATCCATTCATTTGTGGAAGGATTTTGATCAAAGAGCGCTTTTTGCTCCTTGTTTATTTAGTGAGACACAGCATCGTATTTCACATGGAAGTACTGTATGATGGTAAAAATAAAAGTTAAAGTCAAATAGCTCATTTTCTTTGCTCATTTTTCAGAGATGTGGATTTTGTACTTTAAAAATGAAGTCATGTAGAATAAGTTTCCCTGTATCCACTTACATCTGCATAATAAATGTAATAATAAATTATGATGAGTAATTTCTTTTGTATGTTATTACCATCATAATTATATTCATGTTCTTAGTTATTTTCTGTTTGGGAATCAGCTTGAGTTAGTGATACAAAAAGCATGTTTAGGCACGATAATGTAAAAAAATGACAAATGGGAGAGAATGATTTCATTTATAATTGAGATTGGCTGTTGGGGGATAAAAGAGCTGAAATATTTTTACTGTTTGTAGTTTGTTAGGCTTTAAGTAGCATAAGAATTAAATGTATTAAAATAGGGTTTAAAAAATACTTGCTTCATAACTGAACAGCGCAAATGAATATATTTGTATCGAGGTTGTTTGTGCCGTCGCTTCAGTCGTGTCCGACTCTTTGCAGCCCCATGGATTGTAGCCCGCCAGGCTGTGTCCATGGGACTCTCCAGGCAAGAACACTGGAGTGGGTTGCCATTCCCTACACCAGGGGATCTTCCCGACCCAGGGATCGAACCGGCATCTCTTATTTCTCCTGCGTTAGCAGGAGGGTTCTTTACCACCAGTGCCACCTGGAAGCCCTGGAGGGTGTTTAAATATATGTTATTCTGAGGTTTGAAGATACACAAGCATGTTTTAACTGTTTCCGTTCAGTGTTTCACAGAAGAATTTGAGGTCTTTGATGAAGTCCTACATTTAAAACATTAGTCACTTTATTTAGCGTAAGCATTTTAGAAGATTAAAGGTTATTTTTGGAAAATAGATATTGTTAGATTTGCCCTTTGGAAAATTTTGCCCCTTATCAACCTTCCATCAGGGTATTTTCTCCTTTTGTGGAATATGGTTTTATGTTTTTAGGTTGCATTTCCTTGTATTTTTAAACTTTTTTCTGAAAAAAATTTTAGACTTATTAGTAAATTCTCATCTTAATTAGAATTAGTTATGATCTACTTTTTAAAACTGATAAAGCAAAAAAAATAAATAAAATAAAACCAATAAAGCATTTGAGTATTTCTTTTTAATTATTTTATATTAATTGAAATATAGTTTATTTATAGTATTATCTAAGGAGTATATTTATAAAAATGTAATTTTAGTTTTTCTCCCTTCATGAATCACAGCCTTGTCTTGGCAAAGGGGCTTGTGTGACTGATTGAATCTATGAGTGATGTCATGCACAGCCACCCAGGATGGACGGGTCATAGTGAAGGGTTCTGACACAGCGTGGTCCACTGAAGGAGGACATGGCAACCCGCTCCAGTATTCTTGCCTGGAGAACCCCAGGAGCAGTATGAAAAGTCAAAAAGATACGGCAGGAAGATGAGCCCTTCAGGTTGGAAGGAGTCCAGTATGCTCCTAGGGAAGAGCGGGCGACAGCTACTAATCGCTCCAGAAAGAAGGAAGCGGCTGGGCCACAGCAGAAAGGATGCTCAGCTGTGAATGTATCTGGTGGTGAAAGTAAAGTCCAATGCTCTAAAGATCAGTATTTCATAGGAACCTAAAATGTTAGATCCCTGAATCAAGGTAAATTGGAGGTGGTCAATCAGGAGATGGCAAGATCGAACATTGATATCTTAGAAATTAGTGACATCTTAGAAATCAGTGAACTAAAATGGACAGGAACAGGCAAAGTTAATTCAGATGGCCATTATATCTATTATTGTGGGCAAGAATCCGGTAGAAGAAATGGAGTAGCCCTCATAGTCAACAAAAGAGTTTGAAATATAATATTTGGGTGCAATCTCAAAAACGACAGAATGATCTCGGTTCATTTCTAAGTCATTTCAGTTGCTCAGTTGTGTCTGACTCTTTGCGACCCCATGGACTGCAGCATGCCGGGCTTCCCTGTCCATTACCAACTCCCGGAGCTTACTCAAACTCGTGTCCGTCGTGTCGGTGGTGCCATCCAACCGTCTCATCCTCTGTTGTCCCCTTCTTCTCCCTCCTTCAATCTTTCCCAGCATCAGGGTCTTTTCCAATGAGTCGGTTCTTTACATCAGGTGGCCAAAGTATTGGAGTTTCAGCTTCAGCATCAGTCCTTCCAGTGAATATTCAGGAGTGATTTCCTTTAGGATTGACAGGTTGGATCTCCTTGTAGTCCAAGGGACTTTCAAGAGTCTTCTCCAACACCCCAGTTCAAAAGCATCAATTCTTCTGCACTCAGCTTTCCTTATAGTCCAACTTGTTTTTCCATTAAACGTCATAGTAATCCAAGTCTGTGCCCCCAACACTGATGCTGAAGAAGCTGAAGTTGACCAGTTCTATGAAGACCTACAAGACCTTCTAGAACTAACACCATAAAAAGATGTCCTTTTCATTATAGGGGACTGGAATGCAAAAATAGGAAGTCAAGAGAGAGATACCTGGAATAACAGGCAAGGTTAGCCTTGGAATACAAAATGAAGCAGGGCAAAGGCTAACAGTTTTGCCAAGAGAACACGCTGGTCATAGCAAACACCCTTTTCCAACAACCCAAGAGATGGCTCTACACATGAGCATTACCAGATCGTCAATACTGAAATCAGACCGATTTTCTTCTTTGCAGCCGATGATGGAGAACCTCTATACAGTCAACAAAAATAAGACCTGGAGCTGACTGTGGCTCAGCAGCAACATGGGTGCAACTAGAGATGATCGTACTAAGTGAAATGTCAGAAAGAGAAAGGCAAATACCATATGATACCACTTATATGTAGAATTTAAAATAGGAGAAAAATGAACTTATCTGCAGAACAGAAACAGACTCACATAGAGAACAGACTCGTGGTTGCTAAGGGGGCGGGGGTTGGGAAGGACGGGTTGGGAGTCTGGGGTTAGCAGATGCAAACGAGTATATACGGGATGGGTGAGCAACAGGGTGCTGCATAGGCAACTGTATTTGGTTCCTGTGATAAACTATGATGGAGAAGAATATAAGAACAGAGAATGAATATGTACCTATAACTGAGTCAGCAGAAATTAACACAATATTATAAATCAACTGCAATTAAAAAAAATGAAAACAACGTGGAGTCAAGATACCTGAAATTATCCAGATTTTGCTCTTTGCTTGCTATGGAGCCTTGAACACATCATTGAACCTTTTTTTGGTGTAGTGTGTTTGGTGAGTAGATTGTATTAGGTTAACGTCTAACGTTCCTTCCTGCTTTAGCATTTCAGTGATCCTGTATTTCAGAACGGGGTTTACGAATCATGGCGCTAGTGGTAAACAACCTGCCTACCTGTGCAGGTTAGACCTAAGAGATGAAGGTTCGATCCCTGGGTTGGGAAGATCTCCTGGAGGAGGGCATGGCAACCCACTCCAGTATTCTTGCCTGGAGAATCCCCATGGACAGAGGTTCCTGGCAGTCTGCAGTCCACAGGGTCACACAAGAGTCGGACACAACTGAAGTGACTTAGCACACACAGGTTCTTAAAAGATAGGAAAACAGAATTTTTTAAACATAGGATACACAAACTTTTACCCATCATCGAACAAGAAACTCCTTAGAATTAAGATGTTTAGAATGGAATGTATAATGAATAACTGACATTATGATCTCAGTGTATTACTAATGAAATGCCATGATGTCTGGTGGTGCTGATCTTATCTTGTACAGAAATATGATATTAATATAATACCTAAAATGTGCTCTTTTAGCTGTTTACTAAAAGTACAGGTTGTCGTTCTTTTATTTTCTCTAACCTAACATAGTAAGTAGGAGAAGGCAATGGTACCCCAGTCCAGTACTCTTGCCTGGAAAATCCCATGGGTGGAGGAGCCTGGTAGGCTGCAGTCCATGGGGTCGCTAAGAGTCGGACACAACTGAGCGACTTCACTTTCACTTTTCACTTTCATGCATTGGAGAAGGAAATGGCAACCCACTCCAGTGTTCTTGCCTGGAGAATCCCAGGGACGGGGAAGCCTGGTGGGCTGCCGTCTATGGGGTCACACAGAGTCAGACACAACTGAAGCGACTTAGCAGCAACATAGTAAGTGCTCCCGGGAGGCAAACATATGCTATAAGAAAGTGAAGTAATACTGATCAGTAAGCATGTCATGTTTACAATTCCTAAAAGTTCGCAAAATTTAAATGGTTCATGGAATTTCTTATGTGAAAGTGAAGCAGAGACTAGACTTTTAAGAGACTCTCTTAGTTAAAACTGTCTTTAAAATATGATTTCTTTTTGGTGTTTTTTTAAACATATGTTTATTTATTTGCTTTTGACTCTGCTGGGTGGGTCTTTGTTGCTGGGAGTACTCTCTGGTGGCAGTGAGCTGGGGTTACTCCCAAGTTGCCTGCTTGGGCTTTTCACCGGGGTGGCTTCTCTCACTGCAGAGCACGGCCTCTGGGGCGCGCGGGCTTCAGCGTTCCTGGCCCGTGGGCTTGAGCGCAGGCGCAGTAGTTCCGGCGGTGGAGCTGCGCCATGGCCTGTGTGATCATCCTGGTGTTCCCTGCATTGCAAGGTGGAGTCTTAACCACTGGATCACCGGGGAAGCTGTTTCATGGGGTTTCTTAGTTCAAGGTGGTAGGTATCACTGAAGCTCTATGTTGGCACAGGGCCAGTCATGCGTGGAACTTTCTCTGTAATCTCACCAGCTGTCCATGTGAAAGGTGGGCATTAACTAAATGTTTGCTGACACCCCCCAACAATCAATCTGTATTTTAATCGTCTGCAGTTTTTCTTTCCAGTGGGGCTGTGAGGGATGGTATTTTGAAGGCTGTAGTTTGTTGGGTTTCTGATGTTTTACTGCATGATCAGTTAGTCAGTTACAAGGTGGCAGTATTTACACATTTATTTATGCTACCACCCAGAGGACTAGATTGGGAAACAGCGTTGTTAATAGAGTTCTGAAGGGTTAGTGTACCTCTTTTCAGATAGCCCCCTAACTCTGGAGAAGATGCCAGAACCCTCTAGAAGTTAGTTTTGCCCAGGGAGGGGCAGTGCAGGGCCATGCTGTGGGGCTGCCCCATTCCTCTCATGCTTGTCATGGGGAGACCACCTTGGAATTTGGGGTGGGGTGGCGTCCTGGAGCCGGGAGTGAGGGCAGACAGCAGCAAGTCCTGGGGCAAAAGGCGGATTAGTATCTCCCAGGAGAGTGTTTTGGGAGGACTGACCCATAGTGGGTGGAGGTGGTCCTCACACCATCCCCCATCCCAGCTGTTGCCATGATGCCCAGCTGCTGAGTGACTGACAGCCTCGGAGTCAGTGAGTGATGGAGGTGCCGCCCTGGAGGACCTACTTCACACAGTCCAGCGTGTGCATCGTGTTGGGCCTCGTGTAACACATTTGCCATCCAGCCATTATTCACAGATTATTGAGATCCTCATCACTGACTAATAACCACAGACTGCTAGCAGGTGGTAGAAAATGTTTTCCAGTGTCTATTATTAGATGGTGCTTCATCTGCTAATTATAAAAATATCAGTGGTTTATTGTTTTTATCCTCTCAATTAAGGCTGACTAAGGGAAAGCATGGTAGACTATTTCTTACTGGCTATGGGAAAATCAGTTTAATTTGGATATCAGTTAGCAAACAACAGTATTTCATGCTGATTCTAAGTAGTTTCCTTTATTACAGAGATGTTGCTTAGACTCAGTTGTATATAATCTCATTATTTTAATTTAGAAAGTGAGCACAAAATATTAGATAAAATGGTAGAGCATTTTTTCCTTTTTATCCATTATGTTTTTCTTTCTTTATGGGAAACATATTTTAAGGGTTTTTTCCTCCACTCTGTCAGATTTGGTTAATTTATGATTATGATTTTCTTTGTTTTCATCTCAGACCATTCATTTCTCATGCCCTTTTTTGTTCCCATACTTGTTGGAGTAGCAAGTGTAATTCTTGCAACAGATCTAAGCAAACTTTTTGTATGTTTGAAAAAAAAAAAACAGGCCTGGGAAAATTCAGTTGATTTCTTACATAGAGTATAGGATTTCAAAAGTACTCTTTGTTATAATTTAAAAATAGGTGTGTGTGTGTGTGTGTGTGTGTGTGTGTATATATATATATATATATATATATGTATATAAAGAGAGACTTTACTAGGGTTTGGGTGATGATGGCCTGGGAGTCCTTGGGGTGTAACTTGGATGTAGTCCTCCAACTTGGAAATAGCCCAGGGTCTCGGTTTAGCTTTGTGGGTGTAGAACATGAACCTTGTTAATGCTCCCTGCCCAGGGAGACTGACTTGTTCTGGGTGAGTGAGCTCTCAGGACACTGACATGTGAGCCAGAATGTCAGTTTATTAATATACGGTGAAAAGAATGCAGCTGTCAGTTGGACTGGACTTCCGTGATGGATTTTCCCCATCAGAAAAGCTGCAGGACAGCCATGCTGTGTGTGAAAATGGAAAGTGCATAGATCTTGTTGAAAAGCACAATTTTTTAATTTTGATTAAGTCTAGTTTATCATTGTTTTCTCTTGTGGTTCATCTTTTGATGTCATATTTAAGAAGTCTTTGCCTAACTTAAGATCATAAAGATTCTCACCCATATTTTCCTCTGGAAGTTTTGTAATTTTGTCTCTTAAATTTAGGACCATGGTCTATTTTGAATTAATTAAAAAATTCATTTTGTTCAGATATAATTGATTTACAATGTTGTAGTTAATTTCTGCTATACACCTAAGTATAGGAAACAGTGTCAGACTTTATTTTTTTGGGCTCCAAAATCACTGCAGATGGTGACTGCAGCCATGAAATTAAAAGATGCTTACTCTTTGGAAGGAAAGTTATGACCAACCTAGATAGCATATTCAAAAGCAGAGACATTACTTTGCCAACAAAGGTCCGTTTAGTCAAGGCTATGGTTTTTCCTGTGGTCATGTATGGATGTGAGAGTTGGACTGTGAAGAAGGCTGAGCGCCGAAGAATTGATGCTTTTGAACTGTGGTGTTGGAGAAGACTCTTGAGAGTCCCTTGGACTGCAAGGAGATCCAACCAGTCCATTCTGAAGGAGATCAGCCCTGGGATTTCTTTGGAAGGACTGATGCTAAAACTGAAACTCCAGTTCTTTGGCCACCTCATGGGAAGAGTTGACTCATTGGAGAAGACTCTGATGCTGGGAGGGATTGGGGGCAGGAGGAGAAGGGGACGACAGAGGATGAGATGGCTGGATGGCATCACCGACTTGATGGACGTGAGTCTGGGTGAACTCCGGGAGTTGGTGATGGACAGGGAGGCCTGGCGTGCTGCAATTCATGGGGTCGCAAAGAGTCGGACACGACTGAGTGAGTGAACTGAACTGAAGTGATACACCTAAGTGACTCAGTTGTACATATATATATTCTCTTCATTTTGATTTAATTTTTATGTACAGTACTGGGTGTATATGTTAGTTCTAGCACCATTTATTGAAAAGGCTGTCTTTTCCCCATTGAGTGACCTTGGACGTCTTTGTTAAGGATATATTGACGACAGGTGCTTGGGTCTTTCTGGTCTATTCTTTTCCATTGATCCATGTGTTTTATTTTAAGCCACATCATTTTGATGATTCTAGGTTTAAGTATTGAAATTAGGGAGCACAAGCCCTACAGTTTTGTTCTTTTACAAAATTGTTTTGGCTTTTCTATTCCTTTCTATTTCTGTATAATTTTTTATATCGTCTTATTAGTCATTTTTATAAAAAATTTGCCATGATTTTAACTGTGGGTATATTTAGTCTCTAGGTCACTTGCGGAAAATTCAGCCTTACCAGTGTGAGCCCCTGAATCAGTGAATACAGTATTTGTTTGGTCTCCTCTAATTTCTCTCACCAGTCTTTACAGGGGTAGTATCTTCATCGGTAGCAGAGCATAGCCTGTGAAGTCTGACCTGGGCTCAGATCATGCCTCTGTGGAGGCCATGTGATGACTTTGGGCACATCTGTACAGTGGGGACAGGGTCTCATGGCTCCCTGGAGATGGTAGATGCACTAGCGTGTGTGGGGCGCGGAGCTCAGCGTGGAGTGGATGGTGACTGTCCCCGTCGCTGCCCTGTCGTCCTTACTGCCGGCCGGTGGCAGCCTGGGGCGGCTGGCTCTCCCGCCGCGCTGGCCCAGCCCCCGCGGGTCCGGGCACCTCGCCGGCCCCTCCTGGCCATGTGGGGGGGACCACCACACGCCCCTCTTCCGGCTCTCTGCCCCCCGACCTTCTCCAGGGGTCCCGCGGTGTCTCTGATTAGACCACAGCTTTCCTTTGCATCAGCCCATCTTTTCCTGATTTTCCAGTCTTGCTCTCTTCTCTTTGGCCTGGAAGACGTTGCCCTGAGTGTTCTCCTGTCTCGAGTGTGTGGTGAGCTCTCCTGCTGCCTGTTTGTTGGCTGAGTCTCTCTTGTGGGGTTGGAGGCTCACTCCCTCCCCGTCTCCTCAGCCTCCTCTTGAATGTTTTGTAGATGGCGTAATAGTTTATGTTGATTAGGACAGCATTATTTTTAAAACCAAGTTCACATTTTATTTAGGTTGAAATAAACCATACAAAATTGATTTTTTTCACCAAAAATAAGAGCAGTGTTTTCTGTATTATTCCTAGGTAAACCACAAACACTTACTTTTGTAGGTTTTCTAGGTTTTGCTTGTAAATCAAGATGAGACAGTAGATATAGTCATGGAAAAACACAGAGAAAACAGACAAATCAGTTGCCAGTATCCACAGCCTCTGACCCTTTCTCGACCATGAAACTGAAGCGTTCAGCATATGCCTGTCCAAAAGCTTATGAAGATGTAGGTAGGCTCAGTAAAGGGATGTCACCAGCGGCAGGTAGGTGAGAACAGCAGCGGCTGGCTCGTCCATTCAGACTGTATAACCCATTCCTTTCACTTCATCTAATAAAGACAGAAATTACACTGAAATCCTTGTTTGGCGAGCTCACACGTCTCTTACAGTCTGATAATTTTCTCACCTGTCCCTTACAGATTTTTAACAGCATACTTAAAACTGCCACTCCAAGGTCAGTCATGAATTTCATTGTAATGTTTTGTAAAATAAATTCCTTCCTTCCATACCTCCTCAAAATTTATTTCTTCAAAGAACTGATAGCTCAGTACCTGACAGTTGGACTCACAGTCACAGCCATTATATCTGAATACCTAACTAAAGCAGTTCCACAGTGCCATCGGCAGAGATCACACCGAAGTGTAACGTGGAGACTTTCAGTGCTATCTTCTGGAAGAACAGTTACTCTTCAAAGCGTGGGATTTCAAAAGGGCCGTTTACGCGGGCAAATTGTTAGGACTTCCCTGGTGGTCCAGTTTTGGGAACCCACAGTGTAGTGCTGGGTGTGGGGTTTGATCCCTGCTCAGGGTTCCAAGACCCCGGCTGCTGCAGCGGCTGAGCCTGCACACCGCAAACTCCAGAGTCCATGTTCCCCGGTGAGAAATCCACACGGCACAGCAGAGACCCTGTGTGCACAGGTAAGAGCTGGTGTAGCCAAGTAAGTAAATAAATAAATATTAAAAAAAAAAAAAAACCCCAAACAGGCAGATTATCAATGACAAATGTACTCAGTGGGGGGCCTACAGGTCAAGATACTCGGTGATGAAGCGGCCTGCATGCACCTTACAGCTTTTCTATGAGATATTTTTCAAATTTCATACAGAGTTTTTTCAAATATCAAATACAAGAGAAAACCTGTGTTAAAAGTCTCTTTGTTAAGTATTTTCAGTGGCTTCTCAGTTATCTGTAGGAACCTCTGACTTGCTTGTGTAGAGCAAGCAGATATATAGATCTACTGTTAAATTCAAATCATATTTTATGTTAGAATGTGTGTTAAGCAAAGCCACGTTACTGGACATTTGGTCTGTCAGAGTGTTCCTCGGGGGTGCCTTCAGATGCTCTCACCCACTTTCACAGCATTCATTCTCAACCTTCATCATAGGAAGAATACATCAGATTTTAGCAATGCATAAACTTTAGGAAAAGAATGGTATCTGGCAGATGAAGGACTTCATAAATAGTGGATGGAAGTTCTTTATCTTTCCCTCTGTGTTTCCACTTGATTCTCCAACAGTGCAGCTGAGCAGAGAGCATGTCAGGATTAGGTAACTCCCTTCTGTACATGTCAGCATGGTGCTCTTCTGGTGTATTGAATTTGAGCTGTCTCATGATATAGGGTGGACATCCCTGGTAGCTCAGCTGGTAAAGAATCTGCCTGCAATGCAGGAGGCCCCGGTTCTATTCCTGGGTCTGGAAGGTCCCCTGGAGAAGGGATAGGCTGCCCACTCCAGTATTCTTGCTGGGAGAATCCCCGTGGACAGAGGAGCCTGGTGGGATCGCCAGGAGTCATACACAGCTGAGCGACCAAGCACAGCACATGATTCAGGGCGCCAGAGATGAGCATTGAAGAGCACCGGGAAGCTGTTCTGAGAATATATCTTTCGGTTCCTGGCTAACGTGTTCCATTGTCGGAGACTTAGAGCTTCTTTATAGTAACTCTCAGAGCTTAGCTGAGATTTCAGATCACTGTGCTGAGCTCTGCTGCTCCATTTCCCTGGGAGTTTCATCTGAATGTCAATATATATATTAAAAAAATTTTTGGCTGCCCTGTGTGGTGTGCAGGTTCCTAGTTCCCCAAGCAGGATTTAACTCATACTCCTACATTGGGAGCATGAAGTCTTAACCCCCGAACCACCAGGGAAGTCCCAGCGTATTTTAAACATTTATACAGGATATGTATTTGTACATTTTCCCATTTATGAGAAAGTGGGGGACAGCAGGGTGAGATATTTGTGGTTTTTTTCTTCTTAGATGTTTTAAAGATGTGAGTGGTGGTGTAGAAAGTGATCTGACGTGGTCTCAGTCCGCTTGTAGTTTTCATGTTCCTTCCGGTTGTCCGGATGCAGGACGCCAGTTGCTTGGGAGGTAGACCCTGCCCTCCTGCCCACCCTGAGGGGCTTTCGCTGGTGGCATTCTCCCTCCCAGGGACCCCAGGGCAAGGGGAGGATTTGGGGCTCCTTTTTCACGTCTGCCTGTGTGCACATACTCAGGAAGTGTGTTCTGTGTTTAGCACAAGATACTCTTACTTTTTTCTGAATCATCAAATGTTATTATGTTTTGTTCAGTAGCAATTTTGTTTATTTAATTGAACTATAGTTGATTTACAATGTTACGTTAGTTTCAGGTGTACAGCAAGGTGATTCAATTATGCACACATATGTGTGTGTGTGTGTATATATGTATTATCTTTTTCAGATTCTTGATTTCATTATAGGTTTTTACAAGATGCTGAATATAGTTCCCTGTGCTATACGGTAGGTCCTTGCGGATCATATGTTTTATATATAGTAGCGTGTATCTGTTGATCTCATACTCCTAATTTCTCTCTCTCCCCTTTTCCCCTTTGGTAACTGTAAGTTTGTTCTCTGTGTCTGTGAGTCTGTTTCTGTTATTATAAATAAGTTCATTTGTATTGTATTTTTGATTCCAGTATAGGTGATATCATATTATACTTTCTTTTTCGGTCTGATTTTTCAGTATTTATTTTTGAGCAAAATATGCCGCTCCCTAACCATGTAATCCCAGGGAAACATGTATTCCATCTGTGTCTGCTTCCTTGTCTTATATTTTGAAGATTACATTGAGTGAAACTCTGAGAACAGCCTTGGAACATGGCAGGTTCTCAGTAAATGCTGGCAGCCTATTTTATTCCAGTTCTTTGAAGAAGGACATCGTATATTTGCTCCATTCAGTGAAAATCATTTAGCCAGATCAAGGGTTTAACTAGTTGTTTCATTCTTTAATCATCCTGCTTACATAGGAAGTGCTGAGTTATTTTTCTTTTTAAATGTGAATGCCCTTGTTTGTACTTACGAGTTGGTATCACTCCTGCGGTAGCTTAGAGACAGTCTTTTGACTCCATGGTTTTATTATTTTCCAGTACTAGGTCATGTCAAGTTCAGTTTTATTTATTAAAATATCACGGAAATTTTATTGGATTGGCCAAAATATTTGTTTGGGTTTCCGTAAGCCGTAATGGAAAAATCCAAACAAACTTTTTGGACAACCCAATATATTCAAACATTGACTCCGATTTTCCAAAGATCCTGTTTTACCTTGTTTCTACATAAATCTACTGAGTTACAAGGAAGGTATTTGATTTGCTCATGGCTGCAAAGGAAATCGCAACTCCTGGCTTCTCGTTTGTTTCTCTTGTCCCAGATGATTCTGTTTCCTTAGAAACTGCGTGATACACATGGTTTATGCATCGTGGATCAAGTAAGCTTAAGCACTCACTCAACTATTTGAAACTTGTTTGAAAGACTTCCAATCCCTGTGTGCTGCGTCCTGCTGAGGTGACGCGTTGGCCTGTCACCCATGCCCCACGCTGTGTGACCCCGTGGATGGAAGCCCGCCAGGCTCCTCTGTCCATGGAATTCTGCAGGCAAGAACACTGGAGTGGGTTGCCATTCCCTTCAGGGGATCTTCCCAACCCAGGGATCGGACCCAGGCCTCCTGCCTTTGCAGGCAGATTCTTTACCATGTGAGCCACCAGGGAAGCCCATTGCATCCTGGGGAATGTCTTGAATCTTTAGCATAGGCAGTGACCTCTTAGAATGTTCTAAAGGTCTCCATACTGTTAGTCAGCATTTCAGCTCTTGCTGTTAGGATGGGTGTCAACTTGCGGGTCAGCTTGGTCTGCTGGTAAGAGTCACATCAGGGAATGGATTGGCATTTCCTTCTGGTTTTCTCCCTTTGAAAGGGAGTTCTGCCTCTGATCGTCAGGGAAACATTTGGTAGATGTTTGATAATTTTATTGGTGAAATTCCATAGAAGCTGCTTATACTCAGATTATTTAATTCAAGATGATCCTACAAATTTTAATTTAAGATGATCCTATAAATTCTCCTCTATTATATTTTGCAGTCTCCCGAACACTTAAGAGACAGAAGGTGTCTTTAAGCAATATTGCTTCCCAAGTGATGCAGTGGTAAAGAATCCTCCTGACAGTGCAGGAGATGCAGGAGACGCGGGTTCAATCCCTGGGTCGGGGAGATCCCCTGGAGAAGGAAATGGCAACCCGCTCCAGTATTCTTGCCTGGAGAATCCCATGGACAGAGGAACCTGGTGGGCTGTAGTCCATGGGGTCACAAAAAGAGTCGGACACCACTGAGAGACGGAGCACTCACAGATGTCACTATTACAGTGAATAAGGAAGGGAAAATAAAAAACACTTCCCCTGGAAAAGAAAGAAAGTATCAACTAAGATTGCAGCATATATTTGAAAAGTATTTCCAAAGGGAATAGATAGCTGCTGTTTTCCAGCAGCTGATGTCATTGCCCAGTGTTGTTGAGTTAGCGGTGGATAGGCCGTAGTGTTTAAAGAGGACCAGAGTTTATAATTTGGCTCTGGCAGTTTGCTTCTCTAAATTCACTTTCCTCACCTGCAGAATGTGGTTCATATCCACTTACAGGATTTTTGTGAGAAGGAAATGGGATGGTACAGTGCAGACAGACCCCCGCCCCAGATGGCCACTCTCATGGCATAGATGTTCATGCCCGGTTCGGTGGAGTATTTTGGATCATTTGTTAGCATTGTACTATACTGTATGATATTTCTATGTTCTGGGCCTTCTTAAATATAATGATTTTCTTCTTTTCAAATTGAATTTTGACCTTTTCAAAAGTCTGGAATTCGCTGAAGACGGAGTTTTCCAGCACTTCATGAATGGTGTTGTTTATGTTGGATTGGCTGAGAGCCAGGTGGCAAACACCATTGAAAAGGAGACATCAATTTTCCCCTTTACGAGAGGCCGCATGGTGACCCTTGTCTGCCCTTGGCCATGGATATCAATGAGTGTAATGTGTATAGAGCGGGGGAAAGGTCTTGCTGCTCAACGTAAGGCCATGGTTCTCTGAGGTGCATTAGTATGTTCCCATGAGCTCATGTTTGACGTGAACGGTGTCTTTGTCCTGAGGTCCTTAGGATCTAGCTAGTTGTAGAGAATCAATATTTGGTACAATTCCCAGTGGTTAGATTTTATGAGAATATACTGTGTTTTTTTGTAAAAAAAAATCCACAAAACTAGTGGTATTAAAACCCAAACAAAAATATTTATTGAACTCTTATTACATGTTACACTTTGTTAAAGTATCTTTGTTACAGAGTTGATGCTTGTTACCAAATTTAAAAGATTGATTTAATAAATGTAGCATTGCAAGTCAACTATGATAAAGTCAAATTAAAAAGAATAAAAGATTGGTTTAAGTTTTTTCCTTAAGAGTTTTAAGATAAGTGTAATTGAACCCGTAAAGTTAAGATATTTTTTCCTCATTGTCCATGGAGATGAGAAAATGTCATTCAATTTATAGAATTGTATTCTAAAATTTAAATATGGCTCTCATTATGTAATTCATGTCATAATGAATTCTTCTTATAATGCTCGGTTTTCAAACCGATTTTCTGACTGTTCCCTAAATGTAAAATGTAAGTAGATTGATGAAAAAACAAATAATCAAGAAGTAGAAATAGAAGTGGATATTAAGAATTAGAAATCAACTTTAGTTTCTCCCTTAAGATTTATTATGTGACATGTATCAGGAAGATTATAACATTTAGTTAAGTTTTATTATCGTTTCTCCAGATTTATAATTTTTTTACTTAAGAGTTTCTCAGAAATTTCATTATATATAAGTCCTTTATGCATATACCAAGAGTCTTTGATTTCTCCATGTTATAATAAGGGTGAAGTTGCATGATCTAGGGGGAAAGGAAGGTTTTAATTCTTTTCTGAATATTTTATAAAAAAAGATATTCCTAATCCTTGTCTAGCTTGTGAATAATGCATATAAACAAACACACTCCCAGTAGGAAAACAGAGTTTATAGGGCCTTTTCATAACATAATCTTGTTAGTTTTCCTCAAAGAACGAGATGAGCAATAATAATTGCTCATCTTACAGCAAAGGTCTCAGAGGTTAAATTTGTTTTGTTTTGGTTTAACAGTTGGCATTGCTTAAATAGGTTTCTGATGAGTATAAGTGAGAAACAGCCCTTGACCCTGGCAAGATGTGTAAATGCACTGTTAAATGCATCACTGTCCTCTGGACGGGATCCTGGAACAAAAAGAGGACATTAATGGAAATACCACTGAAATCCAAATGAAGGCTGGAGTTTCATTTTTTTAAAACGTATTGGTTCAGTTCAGTTCAGTCGCTCAGTCGTGTCTGACTCTTTGCAACCCCATGAATTACAGCACACCAGGCCTCCCTGTCCATCACCAACTCCCGGAGTTCACTCAAACTCACATCCATCGAGTTGGTAATGCCATCCAGCCATCTCATCCTCTGTCGTCCCCTTCTCCTTCTGCCCCCAATCCCTCCCAGCATCAGAGTCTTTTCCAATGAGTCAACTCTTCGCCTGAGGTGGCCAAAGTACTGGAATTTCAGCTTTAGCATCAGTCCTTCCAAAGAAATCCCAGGGCTGATGTCCTTCAGAATGGACTGGTTGGATCTCCTTGCAGTCCAAGGGACTCTCAAGAGTCTTCTCCAACACCACAGTTCAAAAGCATCAATTCTTCGGCACTCAGCCTTCTTCACAGTCCAACTCTCACATCCATACATGACCATAGGAAAAACCATAGCCTTGACTAGACCGGCCTTTGTTGACAAAGTAATGTCTCTGCTTTCGAATATGCTATCTAGGTTGGTCATAACTTTTCTTCCAAGGAGTAAGTGTCTTTTCATGGCTGCAGTCACCATCTGCAGTGATTTTGGAGCCCCCAGAAATAAAGTCTGCCACTGTTTCCACTGTTTCCCCATCTATTTCCCATGAAGTGATGGGACCAGATGCCATGATCTTCGTTTTCTGAATGTTGAGCTTTAAGCCAACTTTTTCACTCTCCACTTTCACTTTCATCAAGAGGCTCTTTAGTTCATCTTCACTTTCTGCCATAAGGGTGGTGTCATCTGCATATCTGAGGTTATTGATATTTCTCCCGGCAATCTTGATTCCAGCTGTGCTTCTTCCAGTCCAGCGTTTCTCATGATGTACTCTGCATATAAGTTAAATAAGCAGGGTGACAATATACAGCCTTGACGCGCTCCTTTTCCTATTTGGAACCAGTCTGTTGTTCCATGTCCAGTTCTAACTGTTGTTTCCTGACCTGCATATAGGTTTCTCAAGAGGCAGGTGAGGTGGTCTGGCATTCCCATCTCTTTCAGAATTTTCCACAGTTGATTGTGATCCACACAGTCAAAGGCTTTGGCATAGTCAATAAAGCAGAAATAGATGTTTTTCTGGAACTCTCTTGCTTTTTCGATGATCCAGCGGATGTTGGCAATTTGATCTCTGGGTTCCTCTGCCTTTTCTAAAACCAGCTTAAAAAGTATGTAAAGAGTTAAAAATTTGGTGGTGGGGGCACAGAACACAAGACAAAAAAATGTGACAGGCAACTGAACAGATGAAAATATCACATTATCACATGTGTGCAAGTAGGTATAAGACTTTTTAAAAAATTGTGCTGTTGCTTTTAGTAGGGAAACTGGTAATAACCTAGGTGCCCGTCAGTATTATAATGGATAAATATCGGGTTGTGTAATTGGGCAGTGAGTGCCACATATCAGAAGTATGAGCTGGTATTATGTCAGCATAGTTAATTCTGAAGTTAATGTCAGTAAATAAAGCAGGTTACCAAAAAAAGAAGCCGCCTTTTTGAATATTTTAAAAACGCTTTATTTAAACATTATACGCACACTGTTACAAAATCTAACAGGAAAGAAGATTTATAATGAAAATGCAGTTTCACCTGCACTTCTTCCCTTTTCCTGTCCCTAGAAGCCTTCGGGAATCATGTCTTGGTTTTTCTGGTGGTTCCTTCCAGGTCTCTAAATAAGATATTTATGTTGCTATTTTTATGACTAGACTAACTGTAGACATCTTCTGTTAATTCCTGTTGTGATAGATGCAGAGTTACCATGCTTATAGCATGCCTTTTTTGTGACTCTGGTTTTGGGTGGACTTCTGGATCTGTCCACGCATTGTCCACCGGGCTCTCTGGAGGGTGAGCCTCTGTCTTGCCCTCCCTCCTCACACCCCAACCCTGCCCTCTGCTTCTGCCGGCAGAGATGGCCCGCCACTTCCCTTGTCCTCTTGAGCTGATCATAGCATTCGTTAGTATTTTGTGTTCACAGATCAGTATTTTGTGTTCACAGCGTTGTGACTTAGTAAATGCTGCTCACAGCTGAAGCACAGAATAAATGTGATGACTTTCTCTTCCTTGAAAACCTTTTGCATTTCCTGGAGTCAGTAGTCATGTTGCTTTTTGCTCGATTTTCTATGTACTCACCACACATCCATCCCCAGATTGTTGCCCAGTTGTTAGAATTTTTCTCCCAGTACAGTGTTCTCCCCTGAGAAAGGGGCGGGGAGGATAAATTCTGTGAGACCTCAGTAGTCTGGAGGCTTTTGTTATATGCTTACAAGTAGTTAATAATCTCTAGGTTGGAAGTTAATTTTCTTTCACAATTTTGAAAGTCTGATCTGTTGTCTTTGAGCTTTCACTTTTGCTGTTAAGAAGTCTCAAGCTTTGACCAAATCCTAGTATGACAGATTCTGAAATAATTGGTCTGGATTGGAGCCCAAACATAGGTATTTCTGGAAAGCTCCTTGGTAGTTCTGATTTGCAGCCAGAGTTGAGAACCCCTGTTTCAAGGTCTTTTTTTGTCTAGAATACAGTGGCTTTTCATGATGCACGGTAATGGGGGTCTCTTCATCCATTACGGTAGGTGCTTAGTGTCCTAATAATTTGTAAATTTATGACCTTTAAATTTGGGAAGTTTTTTATTTTCTTCCTTCAAGTTTCCCTCTTCTACTGTTTGTAGGTCCTGTGCTCCCATCTTCTATTTTCTGTGCTTAGACGCTCAGTTGTGTCTGACTTTTTGTGACCCCATGGACTGTAGCCCGCCAGGCTCCGCTGTCCATGGGGACTCCAGGCAAGAACACTGGAGTGGGTTGCCATTCCCTCCTCCAGGGGATCTTCCCAACCCAGGAATCGAACCCAGGTCTTCCGCATTGCAGGCAGATTCTTCACCATCTGAGCCACCAGGGAAGCCCTCCATTTTCTGTAACTTTCTCTTGTTTTGTTTTGGTTTCTGAGTGATTTCCTCAGTTTGATCTTACAGTGTTTCCATTGAGTTTTTCTTCTTTTTTTTTTTTAAATTTAATTTTTTAACTTTACAATATTGGTTTTGCCATATATCAACATGAATCTGCCACAGGTATACATGTGTTCCCCATCCTGAACCCTCCTCCCTCTGAGTTTTTCTTCTTTATTATATTTTTATTTTCCAGAAGTTTATGTTCTTGGTTCTGAATATTCTATTTTATGGACTCCTTTCTCTCCCATCTTTACTGAGATCATATTAATTGGACATATACCATTGTGTAAGTTTTAAGGTGTACAAGGTGATGATTTGATACATATATTGTGAAAAGATTACCACAACAAGGTTAGTTAACACATCTATCACCTCGCATGGGTACCTTTTTTGTGTGTGTGATAACATTTAAAATTTATTTTCTACAATTTTGTAAAGTTTAAAAATAAAATAAAATTAAAAAAAACAAAATTTATTTTCTTAGTGGGAAGAATGGGATGGGAGTTTGGAATTAGCAGATGCAAGCTATTATACATAGAATGGATGATCAACAAGGTCTTACTGTATAGTAGAGGGAACTCTATTCAATATCCTCTGATAAACCATAATGAAAAAGAATGAAATGAAAAAGAATATAAAAAGAATGTATATGTAGGTATAATTGAATCACTTTGCTGTACAGCAGAAATTAATACAATAGTATAAATTAAGGATGCTTCAACAAAATAAATTTAAAGAGATTTACTCTCCTAGCACCTGTCAGGGATGTAGTGCTGTGTTGTTGACTGTAAGCGCTCTGCTCTACATTGGATGCCCAGAACTTACTCATCTTATAGCTGAAGTTGTTCCTTTTGATTAGTATCTCCCCATCTCTTCCACCCCTGTCAGCCATCAGTCTGATCTCTGTTTCTGTGAGTTTTTTTTTTTTTTTTAAAGATTCCACATGTAAGTGAGATCACACAGTAGTTTCTCCCTGTCCGACTTATTTTAATGCTCTCAAGGTTCATCCGTGTTGTGGCATATGGCACGATTTCTTTCTTTTTATGGTTGAATAATATTCCATTGTATAAGTGGATGTCACGTTTTCTTTCTTCATTCATGGACGCTTGGATTATTTCCACGTCTTGGCTGTTGTGAGTAGTATTGCAGTGAACACGTAAGTGCAGACATCTCTTCAGGACGGAGATTTCAGTCTCTTCAGCTGTGTGCACAGAAGAGGGCTTGACGTGTCACATGGCGGCTCCACTTCAGGTTTTCGAGAAGCCTCCACACTGTTCTCCATGGAGACGGCGCCAGTTTACACTCCCAGCAGCAGCGTTGGAGGGGTCCCTTTTCTCCACATCTATAGTAATACTTGTTAGCTCTTGCCTCTGACAGTGGCCATTCTGGCAGGTATGTCTCGTATCTCATTGAGGTTTGGTTTGTGTTTCCCTGATGATTGGTGGTGGTGAGCATCTTTCCGTGTGCCTCCTGGTGTGGATGGCCTCCTACTTTTATCTGTCCTCCTCTCTAAGGATGTCAGTAACTTTCTGTTAAGTTTCCATCTCCCTTCCCAGTTCTCTTTCCTCCAAGTTTGTTTTACAAAACCCATCATTCGTATCGGTGCCCGCCTTCCCTACTGGAGGCTTTCCTCAGCACTCTTAGTGGCTTACCTGCTCACGTTGAAAGGCTGACTGAGAGGTTCTGTCTGTGTGGTCGACACGGCAGCTTTAGCCTTTGCTCTGATGATCTGGCTGGGCCATCGCATCAGAGGGGCGTGGGGAGTCCCTGCTGTCATTGTCTGAGGGCCGTTTCTCCTGGGCCGCTCAGCTTCCTCAGAGAGTATGGTTTTCAGCTCCAGCTGATGAGGGAACTGAGTGGGCGGAAGGTGGGAGGATGTCCAAATTGAAAAAATTTTATTAAATATTGGAGCATGGTTGATTGACAATGTTGTGTTAGCTTCAGGGGTACAGCAGAGTGACTCAGTTACATATGCGTATGTCCACTCTTTTTCAGATTCTTTCCCCGAATAGGTTATTACAGAATATTGAGCAGAGTTCCCTGTGCTGTACGATAGGTCCTTGTTGATTATGTACTTTATATCTAGTAGGGTATAAATGTTAATCCCAGCTCCCAATTTATCCCTCCCCTCGATCTTTCCCTTTGTTTTCTGTGTCTGTGAGTCTGTTTGTAAATAAGTTCATTGCTACCATTTTTAAAACTTCCACATGGAAGTGACATCACATACTTGTCTTCCTGTGACTTGTCTCGCTTAGTATGATCTTCGGGTCCAAGAGCGTGTCCGGTTTTCGTGTGGCCTCACTCTTCACCGCCTTTGGCATCCGTGTCTCCAAGACGAGAGACCCCATCTCTCTCTCTCTGTCTCCTCTGTTGGTCGGCGGTCATGGAGGGTGGGGCACCTCCCTCAGAGACCGCCCCCTCCCCTCCAGAGCTGCCGGTCCGTCAGCTTCTGGGGGGCGTCCAGCAGGGTTTCAGATAGGAACCGGGATGCTCTGCTACTGCCTGAGGCTCTAGCTTTTCATCTGTTGGGTCAGGTATCACCAGTTCCTTTGCTTTTGGGCTCCCAAATCTTGTCTTTTTTTAAAAAGTATTGAAGTACAGTTGGTTTCACAATATGGTGTTAATTTCTGCTGTGCAGTACATGACTCAGGTAAACATATATTCTTTTCATACTCTTTCCCTTTATGATTTTTCAGGATATTGAACACAGTTCCTGAATCTTATTCTTAACAAGTCCTTTTCCTTTCTCCTTGTTTGTAGGAGGAGATCCTAAAATTAGATCCCCTCACTGTCAATGTAGTGGCTTTCAGGAGAGGAGACGTGAGCTCAGAGTTCAGCTGCCCAACTTGATCAGAACTGAATCCTGTGATTATGAAAAGTGAAAGCTAGACGATAAAAGGCCTCAGGTTGCCGTCATGGCTCCACGTGGAGCCCCAGCCCTCTCAGCAGCCCTCCCGCTGGCCTCCGTGGTGTCTGAGTGTCTGCACAGACCTCGCAGGGCCTTGTGTCTGCTGTTCTTTCCCAGTAGATCTGGCTGCCACTCGTTGGACTGAAGAGTTAAATTTGGAAAAGTTATTTAAACTCTTCTGCTGCAGTGCAGGTTGACAGCCGGTTTTAAAATAAAATGTTGAGTTTAGAAACCCTAAAAATGCTGTGTTGGTTTTCACCAAAAGAGCTGGTGTGCGTGTGCTAAGTCGCTTCAGTTGTGTCTGAGTCTTTGTGACCCTATGGGCTAGAGCCAGTCAGGCTTCTCTGTCTGTGGGATTCTCCAGGCAAGAATACTGGAGTGGGTTGCCCTGCCCTCCTCCAGGGGACCTTCCCAACCCAGGGATGGGACCCACATCTGCTACGTGTCCTGCGTTGGCAGGCGGGTTCTTTGCCACAAGCGCCGCCTGCATCTCCTGCTGAAATCACTCATTGCCTGCACTGGCATTTTAAACATTTCTGCTTTCTCAGTGTCAGCTCTACCTCACCCAGGTGTCACGAAGGAAAGTTAGAAATTACAACGCATGTGGCTTCTTTGATTAGACGTTTGAAGCAGAAACTCTGTGATGTTTCATTTTAAGACCTTTTTCTTCCTCTGAAGAATTGATAACAGCATCTTAAGGAACTTTTACTAAAAATAGTTTGGGGGGGGTAAGTTTTTGTCACGACTTACTTATCAGGGACAAAGTGTACATTCTTCACTGCATATTCATTTAAGTTGAAAAAAGCAGTCTGAAATTAGGCCGTATTTGCTAAACTAAAGAAAAGCTAGATTTTTAACGTTTAGACGGACCAGGAACTTCCATTTTTTTGGTGAATATTTCTCCCCTCTTCAAAAGCATGTGGTTGTTTTGGTTGGTAGAATTCTCTTTGGGTAGTTTGCTTTTCTTGTATTTTATTTGCAAAAACTTAAAATCTGTAGAAAAGCTGAAAGAAGGATTAAGTGAACACTTTGTATCCTTTCACCTAGGTTATCTAGGTTCAGTGTTAACGATTATTAACATTTTGGTGCCTTTGTATGCTGTCTCTTTATTTTTAATTTTTTCTGAACCATTAAACATTATTTATACATTAGGCACTTTGTCCCTAAGTCATCACATATGTCCTCAGAATGTGGAATTTCTCTTATATAATCAGCATACTGTCTTCATCCCTAAGAAGGTGTCTGTAATACTGTCTGATATATAATAGGCATTCTTCCCTCATTTTTCCCAACTTTTCACTCCCACCCTCCCCTAGGCCCCCAGGACCTCAAGATTCAGACAAGGATTGCAGGTTGTGTTTGATTGGTATATATCTTTGGTCTCATTTATTCTAGAAAAGACCCCTCCTTGCCAGTCGTCTGAAGGAATGTCCTGCAATCTGGATTTTTTATTTTGATCCTCACTTGATTCATTGCTATTGTAGAAACTGATCGTTTCTTCCTCATTTATTAGCTGGTGTTCTTCTGTACAGAAGACCGTTCACCACTGCCCCCCCACCGCCAGCTCTTTTCTACACGTCACTGTTGACTTACAGATTCTTTTTTTTACTCTGTGTGTTAGAACCCATTACCACTGCTATTCTTTTTGATGCTTAAATTGTCCCAGGTTTGGCTAGTGGGAGCCCTTGCAGCCAGCTTCTTGCTTTTTTTTTTTTTTTTTTTTTACCATGTTCTTGTTAATCTTGAGGCATCCCTGTTTTCTGGCACAAGGTATTCCCAGTTCCCCTTGTGCTTTCTCTGCCCCAGATCTGCAAATCAGGTATCTGAAGAGTCCTGGTTTCTTTTGCTGGGGATGTGTTTTTGGAAGCTGAGATCTGGGAGCTAGATGCCTTTATTGTTATCTGGTTACCCCTGCTCTTAGGGCCTTTTAATGGAAGTAGCTAGGAAATAGATTTTCTTTTTTCTTTAGAGATTTCTTGTTTTTATAGACCCAGGAAATTATAGCATACATAGAAGGATTTTATTCTTTTAAAACTAAAAAAGAACTTTTTTAAATTGGAGGATGATTGCTTTAGAATGTTGTGTTGGTTTCTGCTGTATAACCGCACTAATCCGTCGTAATTGTGTGTGTATCCCCTCCCTGCCCCTCCCCCCACCCCTCCCTGTAAGTCGTCACAGAGCAGGCTGGGCCCCTGTGTTGCAGAGGAGCTTCCCACCAGCGACCTGCTTCACACATGGCAGTGCCTGTCAGGGCTGCTCTCTCAGCTTGTCCTAATCTCTCCCTCCCTCTCTGTGACCGCAAGTCCCTCCCCTACATCTGCGTCTCTCTCTGTCCCCTGCAGATGCGTTCCTCAGTCCTGTTTTTCTAGATTCCATACATATGTGTTAATATATGATATTTGTTTTTCTCTTTCTGACTTACTTCACTCTATAGCAGGCTCAGATTGATGCACCTCACTAGAACTGACTCAGATTCGTTCCATTTTATGGCTGAGTAATATTCCATTGTATACCTGTACTACGTCTTCATGTTGATGGTCATCTAGGTGGCTTTCATGTTCTGGCTATTATAAATAGTGCTGAAGCCTGTTTTTAAGTCATAAATTTATTAGTGATGCTCACTATTTGAATCTGATATCATGGGGTTCTTTTTCACCTTCTTCTGATATAACCTTTTGGTTCCTACCAGCATTTGTATATAACCTAATTGCTCTTTCCTACAATATACACGGAACAGTGCCTCTGTTACTACATCTTATCCTTACCAGCCTCATTCGGTGTCAAGGTCTGGAGGCTCTCCCAGGCTGCCTACTGGAAATAGATGAAAGGATGAGGGATTTGATGTAGGCATAAATGGTGGCCCAGATCTAAGGCAGCTTTTAGAGTCAGCTGCTTGCGTCCCCCTGCTGTCTTGGCCTTGGTTACATTTTCACTCCAGGTATCTCTGCTCCTTGTCTCCCACCTTCAGCCTTCCCCAGTGTGGAGGAATTTTCCAGGCTGATCGTTTACCCTCTGTTCAGCAGCACCCCTTTTGGGCGATGTCTTTGCTATTGTTGGTCACGAGCAGGGCGGAGAGATTTCTTTTGTGGAAAGGGTCTGGCTGCTTTCTTTTGTTTGAACACTGTAATCACTGGACGTTCTCAGGTTTAATGGACTAGTACAAACTGGCTTTTATTTTTCTTAGAATGGCTGTAGACTGTTTCATCCAGAAGTGTGGTTCAGTTCAGTTCAGTTCAGTCGCTCAGTCGTGTCTGACTCTTTGCGACCCCATGAATTGCAGCACGCAGGCCTCCCTGTCCATCACCAACTCCCGGAGTTCACCCGGCCTCACGTCCATTGAGTCTGTGATGCCATCCAGCCATCTCATCCTCGGTCGTCCCCTTCTCCTCCTGCCGAAGTGTGGTTAATGGCGTATTTTCAGTTCATGAGTAATTTCGAAAATAAGGTAGTAAAATGTGTTTAATTTCCAGCTTGCCAATCGCAAGCTGTAGTCTCTTTCTGAACAAATCAAAGTCATTATACAGGGCAAATATATTTAGCTACTGATGACATCTTAGAGAGCGCCCAAAAGGAGGAAAAAGATATGTGTGTTTTTTTTTTCCCCTAGATTTCTGAATGAGAAGAAAAGGTAAGCTGCCCAAAGTCTGTCAACTTGATATTTTAAGAAGAATAAGTTTTTTTTAAAGAAAATCTATGGTAGGTGTTGTTAGTGACTGAGAATTAACAAGCCAGTTTGTAAAATAGTGAATAAAATAGTGAACAGAACATAAACTTTGAACTTAACAGACTTAAATTTGAAATTGGCTTGTTCAAACTTTGTGACATGGAGTAGATGGCGAATGCAGTCTTGAGCCTCAGTTTCCCTTTTGTAAAAGGAGCATGATAACACCCACTATCTCCAGAGTTCAGTTCAGTCACGTCCAACTGTTTTTGACCCCGTGGACTGCAGCACGTCAGGCCTCCCTGTCCATCATCAACTCCTGGAGCTTGCTCAAACTTGTGTCCATCAAGTTGGTGATGCCATCCAACCATCTCATCCTCTGTCGTCCCCTTCTCCTCCCGCCTTCAGTCTTTCCCAGCATCAGGGACTTTTCCCATGAGTCAGTCATCTTGGAGCCAAAGTATTGGAGTTTCAGCTTCAGCATCAGTCCTTCCAATGAATATTCAAGACTGATTTCCTTTAGGATGGACTGGTTGGATCTCCTTGTAGTCCAAGGGACTCTCAAGAGTCTTCTCCAACACCATAGCAAAAAGATCAATTCTTTGGCGCTCAGCCTTCTTTATGATCCAACTCTCACATCCATACATGACCACTGGAAAAACCATAGCTTTGACTAGATAGACCTTTGTTGGTAAAGTAACATCTCTGCTTTTTAATATGCTGTCTAGGTTGGTCATAGGTTTTCAAGCGTCTTTCAGTTTCATGGCTGCAGTCACCATCTGCAGTGATTTTGGAGCCCAAGAAAATAAAGTCTGTCACTGTTTCCATTGTTTCCCCATCTATTTTGTCATGAAGTGATGGGACCAGATGCCATATTAGTTTTTTTAATGTTGAGCTTTAAGCCAGCTTTTTCACTGTTCTCTTTCACTTTCATCACTATAAGTGAGAAATCATAGAGGGTTAGACACACAAAAAAATACCTTTTAGCTTTATTTTCTGGTAAGTCCGAAGTCCTAGCTCTGGAGAAATAAAGGATCTGCAGTGAAGCCATGGTCGGGAAGTGTGACAGCGGGCCCATCTCTAAGAGGTGGGGTCTGAACCCCAGGGGGCAGCCGTGAGCACGGTGGGGGCACCCCTGCCGGGGCTGGGGGGCTGGGGCCTCGAACCTCGCCCGGGCAGGTGAGGTGGGCTCCCATTCCCGCAGGTGGTCCTGACCTCCATGCTCGGTGTGGGAGCCCAGGGACTGAGCGCTGGGAGGGCACACTTCCTCATCCCAGCCCTACCCAGGGGAGATAACAGTTATTAATTTTTCTTGCCAATGAGTGATTTCTTTCCAGTGCACTCATAATGGTACATTATGGTCTAGCCAGTAAGTGGAAGTTGTGGAAGGTGTCAGGGGGAATTCTTCACCCTCCTTCCTGGAATGATCGGAGTTCTTTGCGCTGAGGACTTCTGCATAGAGTCTCACTGTGCTGATGAACGCTTGTAAACAGGCACTGTGTTTTATATGGCAGCACCACTCACAATCGCAGAGAGCTGGGAGCAACCTGAGTGTCCGCCGACGGCAGAATGGATACACAAAATGTGGTCTGTACAGGCAGTGGGATGTGACCAGCTTTAGTAAGGGAGGAAGTCCTACACCTGGGACAACAGGACCGCCCTTGAGGACATTATGCCAGGAGAAGTAAGATAGTCACAGAAAGACAGATGCTGTACGCGTCCACTTATAGGTGGCCGCTGCTGCTAAGTCGCTTTAGTCATGTCCGACTCTGTGTGACCCCATAGACGGCAGCCCACCAGGCTCCCCCGTTCCTGGGGTTCAGGCAAGAACACTGGAGTGGGTTGCCATTTCTTTCTCCAATGCAATTCACAGAAACAGAAGGTAGAAGGGTCCTTACCAGGGATGGTGGGCCGGGTCGGGGCTGGGGGCAGGAATGGAGGCATCATTTAACAAGTGAAGTGTCTGGGAGGAAAAGGTTCTGGGGACTGGCTGCACAGCAGTGTGAACATACTTAGCACTAATGAGCCATAGCCTTAAAAATGGTCAAGATGGTAAATTCTATGTTACAAATCTTTTACTGCAATAAAAAGCACAATAGTTTACAAGATACTGTTTATATAATAGACATTTATGTATATATAAACATATACTAACATTTATGTCTATGTATGGTTATTATATACACATATTTAAAAATTTACTGTAGACTTACATGTATTTTATATTGTGCTATTTCAGTGTTTCTAAAAGATAAAAGAATAAAAGATACACAGACTAAAAGTGATGCAATCTTTCCACAGGACAATGTACATATTCATGTTAACTGAGATTTCGCTTCCAAGAATTTGTTACAAGGCAAAAATTGTGCATAAATGTTTAACAAGGGTATTAGTTTACAGCCCTGTTGATAATAATAATGAAAAGTTGGAAGCAATTCTGATTGCTCAGTTTTAGAGAATTGGTTAGATTATGGTGCGTCCATCATTTTATTGAAACAGAGATCCAGCTCTCTGTTGGCTGTGCAGCTCTCTATTGGTTGTGGGGATAAAACTTGATTGAAGAATACCTTGATTCTGTTAACACTTGAAAACGTTTATGTTCTATGTATAAACAACAGAACTCAGGTTCTTTTAACTACGGATTGTGCTGTAGCCACTGTAACAGATGAATTCTCTCTCCCTTTTTAAAGTCTTGGTTTTATCTTCAAATTTTTATCTTAATTGATTTGTTTAGTTTTATTTTTGGCTGTGCTGTGTCTGTTACTCTGCGTGGGCTTTCTCTAGTTGCGCCGTGCGGGAGCTGCTCTCCAGCTGTGGTGAGCGGACTCCGGACCTCAGGAGCTGGGGTGCAGGGGCCTAGCTGCTCCGTGCCCTGTGGTGTCTTCCTGGACAAGGGGTTGAACGCGTGTGCCCTGCATTGGCAGGTGGATTCTTAACCACTGGACCACCAGGGAAATCGCAGAGAGAGGGGGTCTCTTGATCATGTAAATTATTCTAGCCCTTTTTTCCAAAGTTGGATGCCAACTAATAGAAGAGTATTATGTACAATTCCGTATTTCATAAACTTTTGCTTCTCAAAATATTTGATGAAGAAAAACTTGGTAGCATCTTTATGACTGTCCTAATTAAATTTAAATGTTGTTTTGATGTATATGTCATGAAAGTTGCCTTTCTTTTCTAATATTCATTTTATCAAGTTAACATTACTCACCCATACAGAGAAAGTCATTAAACAATTCCATGTTAGAACCTCTTTATAGCCATGCCTCTTTTTCTTCCCCCCCTTTTTTTTTAAATCTGGCATTTATTTGGTCTTTAATAATCTTCAGATAAGATGATCAAAATGCCCATGAGTAAATTAGTCTGCTTCTCTGTGAGCTCTGAGTTTCATTCTGAAGAGATGGGAGTCTAATTTTATCTTTTGTGGTGTATGTTACAGTGTTTTATATTTTTCCATGCTAACTTTGATGAGAATTGCAACCAGTCTTAAATAATGAAATACTCAAGCTCATAAAATAACTAAGCTATTTTGTATCAATTTGTGTAGTGTCTAGGAATGCAAAGCATTTAGTCTAGTTTGTTTTGGAGAAGACTGACCTTCTACCTCAAGTCTTGATTTAAGTAACCTTGGTTAAATTACTGTATCTCTCTGAGCATCCATCAGTTTACTCATCTGAAATTTAACTTCTGTGAACAGAGCATTTTTATACCTCAGGTGCCTTTATCTTAGGCACGTTCACTATCGCAGCCCAGATGCCAGATCTGTTGCACCATCTCTGCTCTGAGAGTTGGAGCACCCTCATGCCTTACTTATAAATGGGAGGGGTCACTGCGTGCACTTCAGAGAGTTGTTGTGAGGTGGGTATGAGTTACTGCATCTAGACTTCTTGGAAGAATGCCTGGTACATGGTAACTCAATCATACAAGAATGTTGTTTTTATCATAGTTCTGAGTCTGCGATGGTGCTTTACAATTTAAAATTTTCAGTGTTTCAGTGAATAAGAACTTGCCAACTAGTTATTGTTGTTCAGTCGCTCAGTCATGTCCAACTCTTTGTGACTTCATGGACTGCAGCACACCAGGCTGCCCTGTCCTTCACCATCTCCTGAAGTTTGCTCAAAAACGTGTCCATTGAGTCGGATGGATGGTTAAGTCTACCCAACCATCTTATCCTCTGTCGTCCCTTCTCCTCCTGCCTTCAATCTTTCCCAGCATCAGGGTCTTTTCAAATGAGTCGGCTCTTAGCCATAGGTATCAAAAGTAGTGGAGCTTCAGCATCAGTCCTTCCAATGAATATTTAGGGTTGATTTCCTTTAGGATTGGCTGGTTTGATCTCCTTGCTATCTAAGGGACTCTCAAGAGTCTTCTCCAACACCACAGTTCAAAAGCATCAGTTCTTCAGCACTCAGCCTTTTTTATTGTCCAGCTCTCACATCCATAGATGACTACTAGAAAAAGCATAGCTTTGACTATACGGCCCTTTGCCAGCAAAGTAACATCTCTGCTTTTTAATGGGTTTCCTAGGTTTGTCACAGCTTTTCTTCCAAGGAGGAAGTGTCTTTTAATTTTATGGCTGCCGTCCCATCTGCAGTGATTTTGGAGCCCAAGAAAATAAAGTCTGTCACTGTTTCCATTGTTTTCCCATCCATTTGCCATGAAGTAATGGGACTCCACTCCAGTACTCTTGCCTGGAGAATCCCATGGATGGAGGAGCCTGGTAGGCTGCAGTCCATGGGGTCGCTAAGAGTCGGACACGACTGAGCGACTTCACTTTGGTTTTTCACTTTCATGCATTGGAGAAGGAAATGGCAACCCACTCCAGTGTTCTTGCCTGGAGAATCCCAGGGACGGGGGAGCCTGGTGGGCTGCTGTCTATGGGGTCACACAGAATCGGACATGACTGAAGTGACTTAGCAGCAGCAGCAGCCATATATATATGAAAACGAAAGTTGCTGAGTCGTGTCCAAGTCTTTGTGACCCCATGGACTAAATATAATCCGTGGAATTCTCTAGGCCAGAATAACCAAGTGGGTAGCCTTTCTTCAGGGGATCTTCCCAACCCAGGGATCGAACCCAAGTCTCCCACATTGCAGGCAGATTCTTTATCATCTGAGCCACCAGAGAAGCCCATACAAAAGCCAAAGACCTACTGTATGCTGACTTCTCTGTTTATTGTAAGCCCTGAAGTTCCAGATTATTCTTTCTCTTGGTATCACGCTCCAGGCATCCCAGTCCTAGAACATTTTTAACTCAAGATGTATCTAAGAATAGCAAAGACTTCCCAGGTGGCCCTGGTGGTAAAGAACCCAGCTGCCAGTGCAGGAGATATAAGAAGTGTGGCTTCAATCCCTGGGTTGGGAAGATCTGCTAGAGTAGGAAATAGCAACCCACTCCAGTATCTTTGCCTGGAGAATCCCATGGACAGAGGAGCCTGGTGGGCCAGAGTCCATGGGGTTGCAAAGAGTTGGACACGACTGAAGCAGCTTAGCACGCATCAGTAGGCCACCAGATCTGTAATCCTTTTGTTTTGATTAAAAAAAAAAATTGATGTATAGTTGATTGACAGTGTTGTATTAATTTCTTCTGTACAGCAACATGAGTCAGTTATGTACATACATGTGTATATTGTTTTTCTGCAATCCTTTTGTTGTATTCCTGCCTCAGTTCTGCACAATAAGACCCTGGACAGTTTTGTTTTCCTTTTGTTCTAATTCATGGTGTTGTTTAGAGGAGGCAGAGAGAAAGGAAAGACCCCCAGTTCGATGGAATCAACCACTTCTCACACTGACTCAGTCCTTCTGCTTTGACATCTGTGGCATAAATTGGCCGTGAAATCCTGAGCCAAGGAATGTGCGTATTTAAATGGCTAGACTTTCACGTGCATTTAAAAATATTTTTCATGATACCTAACAAGATGCAGCAAATGATGATTTTTTCCCTGCTGCCTAGTGGGGGAGATGCTTATTCCCACGCCTGATGCTTGCTTCTGGGGGTGGGGACACCCTCTTCAGAGGGCGGAGGCCAAGGCCCCAGCCTGACTGGTGAGTTTCTGATGAGAAGTGGCCCCCCGGCTGCAAGTGCTCAGGGACCCACACCCCTCCACCCCAGGGGCACCTACTGCCTGTGGCTGGGGGGTCAGTCTGTTGATCTGGGGGTGGTCAGTGTCCCCAGCTTGGGCTCCTGTTTGCCTTCTCGCCTCTCCCCTCTTATCCATCCATGTTGAGCTGGGGGTGGTCAGTGTCCCCAGCTTGGGCTCCTGTTTGCCTTCTCGCCTCTCCCCTCGTATCTGTCCGTGTTGAGCTGGGGGTGGTCAGTGTCCCCAGCTTGGGCTCCTGTTTGCCTTCTCGCCTCTCCCCTCTTATCCATCCGTGTTGAGCTGGGGGTGGTCAGTGTCCCCAGCTTGGGCTCCTGTTTGCCTTCTCGCCTCTCCCCTCGTATCCGTCCGTGTTGAGCTGGGGGTGGTCAGTGTCCCCAGTTGGGCTCCTGTTTGCCTTCTCGCCTCTCCCCTCGTATCCGTCCGTGTTGAGCTGGGGGTGGTCAGTGTCCCCAGTTGGGCTCCTGTTTGCCTTCTCGCCTCTCCCCTCGTATCCGTCCATGTTGAGCTGGGGGTGGTCAGTGTCCCCGGTTGGGCTCCTGTTTGCCTTCTCGCCTCTCCCCTCGCATCCGTCCGTGTTGAGCTGGGGGTGGTCAGTGTCCCCAGTTGGGCTCCTGTTTGCCTTCTCGCCTCTCCCCTCATGTCCATCCGTGTTGAGCTGGGGGTGGTCAGTGTCCCCAGTTGGGCTCCTGTTTGCCTTCTCGCCTCTCCCCTCGTATCCGTCCATGTTGAGCTGGGGGTGGTCAGTGTCCCCGGTTGGGCTCCTGTTTGCCTTCTCGCCTGTCCCCTCGTATCCGTCCGTGTTGAGCTGGGGGTGGTCAGTGTCCCCATTTGGGCTCCTGTTTGCCTTCTCACCTGTCCCCTCGTATCCGTCCGTGTTGAGCTGGGGGTGGTCAGTGTCCCCGGTTGGGCTCCTGTTTGCCTTCTCGCCTGTCCCCTCGTATCCGTCCGTGTTGAGCTGGGGGTGGTCAGTGTCCCCGGTTGGGCTCCTGTTTGCCTTCTCGCCTCTCCCCTCGTATCCGTCCAGTTGCAGTATTGTTCTTAGTGCTCATCTGTTTTATTCCACTTCTGAATTGGTTTAAAGTCTGGACAAGGGGTTTGCTAGTTGCTGGCTCTCCTGAAGACATGGGTGCCTTGCTTTCTTAGGCCTTACGTTTCTCAGTTGAATTCCCTGCCAATGACAGTTTGTATAGAGAAACCACAGTTCATTCAGGTTAAGTACTGGGGGCCATTGCCAAGGAAAAAACAATCAGCGGTAAAGGTACATGCTCATCTCTGCTTAAAGATGAACAGGGTTCCTTCTTAATTTACTTTTTAAAATATATTTATTTATTTGACTGTACCAGGTCTTAGTTGCAGCATGTGGCATCTAGTTCCCTGACCAGGGATCGAACCTGGGTCCCCTGCACTGGGAGCACAGAGTCTTAGCCAGTGCACCACCAGGGGAAGGCCTTCATTCTCAGTTTCTAGTAACTTATTGTGTAAAGCATAAGGGACCCTGTGAGTGCACATTAGTATTTGCCTGGATGTTCTGCTCCCCTGACTGTTAGCATTTCAGATGAAGCTGTCACAGTGTGTATAACCTTGAAACTTACTTTCCTCCAGGTCTTGATTTGACTGTGACCTTTGAGGAGACAATTTGTTTTTGTAATGCTATTCAAAATAAAATCTTTGGATGTGATAAAGGGGGTTTAGTGAGCAAGAAAGGTTTTCGAAAGCTTTCCAAAATAAAATTGAGTAGTTTAGGTACTTCCCTGGTGGCCCAGTGGTTACGAGTCTGCCTTCCAGCGCAGGGGATGCGGGAACTGGGACCCCGTATTCTGAGGGGCAACCAAGCCCGCATGCCCTAACAAAGACCCAGGGCAGACCCCCTCCCCCCGAAAGAAAAAGAACAGCTTAGGTTAGTGTTTAGTATAAAGTCTTAGTATAAAGCTTAAGATCAGAGCTCTCTTTTTCACTCAGAAAATTAAAAGCTGTTAACTGCTAGGAGGTCCTTCAGGAGCTGTGTGTCTGTGTGCCTTTGATGCGTCTCCCTGCCTTGTTTTTTGAGCACTTTCTTTTGTTCTGATGTTACTGAATGTTCTAGGCTTATTTTGTATCTTCCCTGCCCCACCCTTTGAATCATCCATTTCTCCCAGGAGCCTTGGCGCCTTTTTTTGGAGACAGTTTGAGAAACTAAGATCTCAGCACTGGGCCTTTGAAATCTTCTGGTTTAAGAGTGGGTCTGGTATTTTGGAATCATAAAATGTTAGACTGGCTTTCAGTTAATAGGTGTAATAGTTCCTGGCACCCATTATATGGATAATTGTGATGGTTACAGTTTTGTTTAGAGGTAAGAATGAGACATTTGAGGTTAAATAACAAAGCAGTTTATATCACTGATGGGATGCAGGGATGCCCCAGTTGTGCAAAGTGGGCAGTGCCCAGAGGCCCCCTCCTGGCTGAGCAAGGCTGGGAAGGCTTCTTTATTGGGGGTAACTGTTGACTAGTCCCAGCCCAGCTCAGCTATCACCTTCTTTAAAATTGAAATATAGGTGATTTCCAATGTTGTGTTACTTTCTGCTGTCCAGCAGTCAGTTACACGTGTGTGTATGTGTATATGTATACCCACGTTCTTTGTGTACTCCTTCCAGCGTAGCTTCCTGTAGTGGACTGAGCATAGCTCCCTGTGCTGCACAGTAGGCCCTTGCTCGTCACCATCCTGTATGCAATAGTTTGCATCTGCTAATGTGGACTCCGTCCCTCCCCCTGCCGACCACAAGTCGGTCCTCTGTGTCTTGGCGTATGTTTCTGAGTCATAGATAGGCGCACTGGTGTAGTTTAGAGTCTCCATGTGGGTGATGTCATGTGGTGTCTTTCTCTTCCTGACTCAGTCAGTATGATCACTTCAGTGCATCCACATTGCTGCAGATGGCATTGTTCCATTCCTTTTTATGACCGAGTAATATTTCGCTGTCTGTCTGTACCACATCTTTATCCATTTCTTTGTCGATGAACATTCAGGTTGTCTCCATGTCTTGATTACTGTGAGGTTGTTGTGAATAGTGCCACAGTGGACTTTGGGGTTTCATGTATCTTTTTGAATTACTTTTGTCTGGATAGATGCCCAGGAGTGGGATTGCCGGTTCATATGATAGCTCTATTTTCAGTTTTTTGGGGGCCTGTGTACTGTTCTCCATGGTGGCTGCACCGGTTTACATCCCCACGGACAGTGTCGGAGGATTGTCTCTTCTCCCCACCCTCTCCAGCGTTTGCTGTTTGTAGATTTTCCGGTGATTGCCATTCTGCCCAGTGTGAGGTGCCTCATTGTAGCTGTGATTCAGCTGTAATCGCTTCTTTCTTTCCTTCCTGAAAGAGCTCCATTGTTGCTGCATCTGTGACCCTCAGCACCGATCACGCTGTTTGCATCTCCCTTTCCTAAGAATCTGTGAGCTTTTTGAGGTCAGGGATTGTGTCTCGTCTTTGTATAATCTTTAGAACACAGTTCAGTAAGTGAGGACTTCTGCACGTTTTGGTTATGAATGCGCTGAATGCAGAGTGTCGCACATACGATATCACAGAATCATTCCTGAACAGTATTTGTTGTTGTTGTTCAGTTGTCTGCTCCACTGTGTCTGACTCTGCGACCCCGTGGACTGCAGCGTGACAGGTTTCCCAGTTCTTCACCATCTCCCTGAGCTTGCTCAAACCTATGTCCATCGAGTCGGTGATGCCGTCCAACCATCTCATCCTCTGTTGCCCTCTTCTCCTCCTGCCCTCAATCTTTCCCACCATCAGCATCTTTTCCAGTGAGTTGGCTTTCTTATCAGGTGGCCAAAGTATCGGAGCTTCAGCATCAGTCCTTCCAGTGCATATGCAGGGTTGATTTCCTTTAGGATTGACTGGTTTGATCTTGCTGTCCAAGAGACTCTCAAGAGTCTTCTCCAGCACCACAGTTTGAAAGTATCAATTCTTTGATACTCAGCCTTCTTTATAGTCCAAGTATCACATCAGTACATGACCACTGGAAAAACCATGGCTTTGACTGTATGGACCTTTGTAGGCAAAGTGATGTCTCTGCTTTTTAATACCCTAAATTTGTCATAGCTTTTCTTCCAAGGAGCAAGCGTCTTTTAATTTCATGGCTGCAGTCACCATCTGCAGTGATTTTGGTGCCCAAGGAAAAAAAACCTGAACAAGGTACAGGTTTCACTCAGGTTTGAAAAGCTGAGTGAATATGCCAAGTTCAAATGCAAGTTCAAGATGGTAGTGAGAGTCACTGACCTGATCTGAGGTTGATGATTGCATTAATATCCTCACAGTTCTCTGCTGCAGGACTTCAGAAGATGGCTGGGAGTCAGGAGGCTTTGCTGGAGGAAGTGGCATTTTGTTTGGTTTTACTTTTTTAGTTTCTAAACATTTTATTGGAGTATAGTTCATTTATAGTGTTGTATTTCAGGTATACAGCAGAATGAATCAATCATACACATAATATATTCATTTTTTAAAAAGATTCTTCTCTTGTAGGTTATCACAGAATACTGAGTAGAGTTCCCTGGCCTATAGAGTTGGTCATTATTGAGTATGTATATGTCTTCTATATAATAGTGTGTATCCTTTCTGAGCTCCTGATTTATTTCCTCCCCACTTTTTCCCCTTTGGTAACCATAAATTTGCTTTCTATAAGTCCATTTCTGTTTTGTAAAAGAGTTCATTTTATCATTTTTAAAAAGTAGATGCTACATATGAGTGATAAGGGTATGATATTTCTTTGACTGACTTCACTGAGTCTAGTTTGGTTTTAAACATGGATGGGGTATGGATGGGCCGTGGACCAGAACTTTGGGAGTGGGAGGTGCAGGGTTCTTCCAGGGAGAGTTGGGAGGTCTGTCTGCTGACATAGGACGTTCGGAAGGAGAGCAGAGTACTGAAGGGGTAAGCAGGGGTCCTGGGAAGAGGTGTGTCAAAGCTTGCAGAGTGACTTTGTCTCAGTTAGGCAGCTGGTAGGTTGGAGATTGTGAGCAGGGGAATGTGGATAAGAGAAAGATTTGAGAAAGAGTCATCCAGTGTGGACACTGGGAACTGGTAGCTCACAGGCTGAATAAGGGAGCGTATCTCATGAACTGCTATAAAATTTTAAACCAATATTTAGAAGTTGGGAGATTTTATTTAAAAATTCAGAGTTTACGCTCCTCTTGAACAGGCCATCCAGTAATTCTGGGCCCACGGGGTCCATGGTGACAGTTGGCAGAAGCTGAGCGGAAGACGCCCCTGAAGCAGGTCTCACCCTGTCGCCTGGAACGTGGCCCACCTCCCCATGGCCATCGACCCTGCCCGCATGTCTCCTGTGTACATTTGCGCTTGGGGTCCTGGGTTCAGAGGTGTGTAGAAAGCAGCCTTCTGTGTGTTGGGTGTGGGCTTTTGTGGCGTTTGTAGCGGTGAGATACAGGGAGCCAGGTCTAGGCGGGGGAGAGGAAGTGAAGGAGCGCGTGTGGGGCGGTTATACTGGACGACCGGGAAGAAAAGCTCACTGGTGACCAAGCGCTTGTAAGGCCCAGGAGATAGCGGTACCAGTGTTCTGATCTACTGTGTAACAAAAAGTTTTTATTGAAGTGTAGTTGATTTACAGTGTTGCGTTGGTTTCAAGTATACAGTAGTGTGATTCAGTTTCATATATATATATAAAATGTATCTATTATATATATGGCTTCTTGGTGGCTCAGCAGTAAAGAATCTGCCTGCAATACAGGAGACTTGGGTTTGATCCCTGGCAACCCACTCCATTGTTCTTGCCTGGGAAACACCATGGACAAAAGAGCCTGGTGGGCTACAGTCCATGGGGTCACAAAAGTCGGACACAACTTAGTGACTGATATATATATCTACATATTTATGTAGATACATATTCTTTTCTAGAATTTGTATGCCTGTACCTATATTCTTTTCCAGAGTTTTTTCCATTATAGATTATTAGAAGATAGTGAATATATTTCCATGTGCCGTATGGTCCTTGTTGGTTATCTATTTTATATATAGTCATGTGTATATTTTAATCCTGAACTCCTAGTTTATTCCTTCCCTGACCTTTCCCTTTTGGTAACCATAAGTTTCTTTTCTGTGTCTGTGAGTTTGTTTCTCTATTGTAGAGAAGTTCATTTGTATCATTTTTTAAGATTCCATGTATAAGCCGTATCATATGGTGTCTGTCTTTCCCCATCTGACTTCCTTAGTGGGATCATCTCTAGATCCATCCGTGGTGCTGCAGTGTTCTGTATAACAAATCACTCAACCCCCTAGAAGCTTTGAACAGTCACTGTCTACTGCCTCACCAGGAGTCTGGGGGTAGCTCGGCTGGGAGTCTGTCGTCCAGGTCTCCAGGCTCTGTGGTGCCCTGGGTCCCCGCCCCCAGGCCTCAGTGCTCACCTGTCCCTGGAGGCCCCAGTGCTCACCTGTCCCCGGAGGCCCCAGTGCTCACCTGTCCCCGGAAGCCACAGTGCTCACCTGTCCCTGGAAGCCTCTGTGCTCACCTGTCTGGAAGCTTCAGGTGCTCGCAGCGGGGCCACCGGAGACTGAGGAGGGTGGGGGAAGAGAGTGGACCCCGAAGGGGGGCCCTGTCGTCTATACTGTGACCCCAGAGAGACATGTCGGTTCTGCTTTGTGTAGGTGATCCCATGATGGAAGAGACTGCATAGGTGTGAACCCCGGAAACGGGGACTACGGGGGTGACCCCGAGGGGTACTGTATGGGGGCGGCCACCGCAGTGGCCGAGAGACACACGCCTTGGCTGTGCCTTCTGGCGCTCTGGCCCCTGTCTGTGTTGCCAGCGTAGTCCCCCTGGGACAGAATTATTCGTGATTCTGATTGTTCTATTCCACTGACTCTCATTGTTCACTTGTGATGTCCTCATGGAATGAAAATCAAAACAGTTTTGGAGTTTTAAAGAGCATGTTGTTCATTCTCTTAATTTTATAGTCTTTTAGACTTGAGAGGCTGCAAGGCAGTGCCTTGATCAGCGTCAGGAGGCTGCAGAGTGAGTAGCGGACAAGGCAGGGCTGCGGAAGGTCGGTTCAGCCATGCCTCCCAGCCTGAGGTCCCCAGCACATTGGAGCATCATTGTATAAAAACAGCATCGCAAGCAACTTCTCATGATTCAGCTATTAAATTAATTAAGTCTTCTGTGAATTTTATTTTCCTTGCTGTAAAAGAATTCAGATGTTATACTGAAAATTTACCCAATGTCTCTTAATATATGCATCTGACATTTGGTTTTACCAAAGGATTATGTGCTTATAGAACAGAAGTTGACTAAACATCTAAAATTATGCTATATAAGTGCTGAGATTCGGATGGCTCAGCTCTCTTCGCCTGGCCCAGTGCTTGTGTTTAAAATAGCCTGACCCACGGTATAAGGTGCAGCTTTTCCCTGCTTCCTTTGTGATTTCCCTTTCAGAGTGCGTTTTATTAGTTGTGTTGGTATTCCTTTCTCGCTGGAGTATTTCTCGATTTATGTTTAAGTCATTGTCCCATGAGCTCACCGGCCAGAGCAGGAGCCTTGTGACTCTGACATAATCTTGCAGTGGGATTTTTCTCCAGGTTTGAAGTTTTTAAGCAGAGGTTAAAAGGTCATACCCTCCTTAAGGATGTAGGTAAAATTTTGTGTTCGTTTTCACCTTCTGTGTGCATTTGGAAGAAAGCCCACTGATTTTATCAGATTCTTGGAGAAACCTACGATCCCCAACTATTAATGACCCTCGGTGTTTACTGCAATTTTGTCTTCTAGTTGTGATGGATTTTGTTGTTTTGCATGTGTAGTTTGTGTGCAGATATTTCTACATTTCTGAAAACGGAGTCTCAGCATTTTTCCCATAAAAACTCAAAACCAAAACATGTACTTGAATATTTTGACCCGGAGTTTTTGTACTTCTTTGATGATTATTTATATATTTAGAATTGCTAGAAATAACAATTTTTGCAATTTAATGTTTTTAGATGTTTTACTTCTCTAGGTTCAAAAAATTCTAACGTCTCCTTAAATGACACCACATTTTTTAACTATGACATTACAGATGCAGCCACAACGTCAGTTGAACAACTGCTCTTTGCAGACAATTTTAGTCACATAGCTGGTGTGAGGATTAGTGTTTGTCTAAATTGGGGGCCCTGTGGAAGAGAATTTCTGAGCTTCTAAAATAATACCCAGTTTTCCTAGGTAATGTTTATCATTCTCTTCCCTTTTGAAGAGACTTTATTATCTAACAGGAATGCTGTTAAGATCTCTCCTGGTAATTGTATGGCCAGAGTCCTTTAAAAAGTTAAATTATTCTGGGATGTGGTTGCTCTAAGGCTGTGTGCATATAAAGTCCAGAGAGATTTTATAAATAGAGCATTCCTTTCTCCAGCTCCTACCTTACTCCTCAATAATTCAGTTTCCTGGCTGGTTATTTCTTTGTTTCCATGTTTAAAGATGGCAGGTTTTACCCAGAGTCCCATTTTAAGGGTGCAGCAAAAACCAGTGCGGGTAACAGTCTAGTTCGTCTTTTCAAATCCTCATTACGTCACAGGACTCAGTAGATAGAGTAATGCGCTCTGCCGCCAGGGGTATGTCCCATCGGTAGTAGACCCAGCTCTGGGGAGACACAGGGGATGAAATAGGGCGTCTCACACTTTGGGTTTTAATTTATTGACTGGCTTTGAAATTAGGAGCAGTTATGGTCTTTTTTGGTTAAATTAGGCTGATTTCTACCTTAAGCACCAAGTCATGTTTGTTTTATTCTTTAAAAATTTTTATTAGAGTATAGTTGATTTATAATGTCAGGTTAATTTCAGGTGTACAGTAAAGTGATTCAGTTATACATATACTTGAATCCACTCTTTTTCAGATTCTTTTCCTGTATAAGTTAGAGGATATAGAGTTCTCTGTGCTGAATAGAAGGTCACTTTGGTTATCTGTCTTACAGCTGTGTGTTATGTTTATTGTATTGCTACCTCTGACAGCTTGAAGGGAACATATAGCACAAAAATTTCGTCATACTTTTTGTGTAACACCGAGACCACTCAGCCTTGGGGTCCAACAGTCCAGGTGTGGAAATCCTGGCTCTGCCAGTTTTAAGTTGAAACTTTTCATTGCTGAACTTTTCTGCACCTTAGTCTGTTTGCAGACGTACGCTTCCTGGTTACTGTGGCTCCCTCTAACTCCTTCACCTGCTCTTATGGAGTCTGACGTGGGCAGGTGTCAATGAGATCATCAGACACCTGGAAAGTTACGGCTGGGGTAGGTGCTGTTACACCTGGAAAGTTATGGCTGCAGTAGGTGCTGTGACGGGCAGATCGGTGCGTGGAGAGATGACAGATGTGGTGGGGTTTGGTGGAGGGAAGTCAGCGAAGGAATGTTGAAAAGGAACTCTTTTGCTTGAAGTTGTGTAATAGTTGTGTTGCTTGCCTTCTCATGGCTTTGTTATTTTATTTCTACTTTTAGATCCCTTATCTGTGTATTTCATCTGAACTCCATTTTGGAAGTGGGTGGAAAGTGGATAATAAAGTAAATGAGAGTAAGCATTTTGAGGGCAGGGATAATTTTTTAAATGAATAGGCTTTTAGAGTAGTTTTAAGTTCATAGAAGAGTTGGGCATAAGGTCCAGAGAGTTCCCACATACCCTATTCTCCCCAGTTTTCCTTATTGTTCAATGAACATTTTGTATTAGTGTGGCATATTGATTTTAATTGATGAACCAATATGGCTATATTATTATTAAGCACAGTCAATAGTTAAAGTGTTGTAAAGCTCTTTGGGGTCTGACAAATGCCCTAAAAATCCCCTGTCCTCCACCTGTTTATCCCTCTCTTCCTCCCTGCCCTCATTGGCCTTTTTTTGTCTCAATATCTCTGCCTTTTCTGGAATGTTCCATAGTTGGAACCATGTAGCTCTTTCACACTGGCTTTGTTCACCTAACAATATACTATTAAGTTTCCTCCTTGTCTTCTCCTGGCTTGGTAGCTCACTTTTTCTTCCTTAAAAAAACATTGATTTCATTTATTTGGCTGCACCAGCTCTTAGTCGTGGCTTGTGGAGTCTTTACTTGTGGCACGTGGGGTCTATTAACAGTTCCCTGACCAGGGATCGAGCCTGGGCCCCCTGCATTGGGAGTACGGAGTCTTAGCCACTGGACCACCAGGGAAGTCCTCATTTTTTCTTCTTTTTCTTTTTTTAGCATCAAAAATAAAAAAAGAATAAATTTTTACCCTGTTCACTCACTTTTTTCTTATTGCAGAATAATACTCCATAGGATGGATGTTTATTCATTCACCTACTGAAGGACATGGTGGTTGCTTTTGAGTTTTGTCAAGTCTGAATGAAGCTGCTATAAATATTCATGTGCACATTGTATGTGGATATGAGTTTTCAGTTCCTTTGAGTGAATGTCTGTGAGCATGGTTTATGGTTTGCATGATAAGACTGTGTTTAGCTTGGTAAGAAACCGCTAACCTGTCTTCCAAAGTGCCTCTGCTTTTTGCCTTTCTGTCAACACCGACTGGGGATTTCTGTTGGTTGACCCTCTTCGCAGCACTTGGAGTTGTCTGGTGTTTGGGATTTGGCTCTTGGAATAGGTGTGCAGGGATACTTCATTGTCCTGCTCTGCCGTTTCCTGATGACATGCCACATGGAGCATCCTTTCATGCGTTTACTTGCCATCTGTACATCTCCTTTGGAGAGGCGCCTCTTCAGACCTTTTGCTACTTTTCATTTGGGTTGTTTGTTTAGTTCTTGTTGAGTTTTAAGAGTCTGTTGTCTATTTTGCATAAAAGGCCTTTTTCAAATGCATATTTTACAAATGTTTTCTCATTCTGTGCCTGGTCCTTTCCTTCTCGTTCCAGTATCTTCTGCTGAGCAGAAGTTTTTGATTTTAATGAAGTCCAACTTATTGCTTTTCTCTTTCAGGGACTGTCTTATTTATAAAGTCATCATTTATTTATAAAGTTATTTATTATAAAGTCATCTACCCAACCCATAGTCACCCAGATTTTATTCCATGTTATCATCTCGAAGTTTTATAGTTAGTTTTACATTAGGCCTGTGATCCATTTTCAGTTAATTTTTGTGAGACATCTGTGCCTGGATTCACTTGTTCTGCCTGTGAGTGTCCAGTTGTTCCAGCACCATTTGTTGCAAAGACTGTCCTTTCCCTGCTGGGTTGTCTCTGCTGCTTTGTCAAGATCTGTGTTGTTCAATTTCTGGGCTCCCTGTTCATTTCCATTGACCTGCTTGTCTGCTTCCTCACCACCACCTCGCCGTCTTGACGATGTCGGTCCTTCAGCCTTGCTCCTTTTCAGGATTATGTTGGCTGTCCTGGGCTGCAATGATTTTTTGTGTCTGAAGAATAAGCCCTTGCAGACTTCCCTGGTGGTCCAGTGCAGGCCGTGTGGTTCTGTCCCCGGTCGGGGGACTAAGATTCCCCCTGCCATGGGGCAGCCAAGCCTGTGTGCCCCAACCGGAGAGCTGGCACCCCACAAGACACACCAGCGCGGCCAAAGGAAAAATCAGCACTCGCTAAACGCTCTTTGTTAAGTACTAGCTTTTCAATACGGCAGCTGTGGTGATCTTTTAAAGCTCCAGTCTGATCTGTTATTCTGCCCGAGTCCCACCTCTGTTTTCCGATTGCGGTGAGGGTCACATTGAAAGTCCTGAGCTGGGCTGCTTTCCTGGCTTTGAATGTCTTTCCCCCCAGGTCTGCAGGGCTGATGCTCCTTTGTCTATTTCAAGTCCTGTTCACATGCAACCTTCCCACCAAGGATCCTGTGGTCATTTTATCTGAGATCTCAGCTTGCCCCCTTTCTCTCCTTTAAACTCTATACTCTCTCAGCCTCTCTTAGCCTGCTGTTTTCTTCATAACTGTCATCACCTTCAAAACCTTATGTACTTACTTACTTGTTATTTTTATCATTTATTCTCTCTCTCTGCTTAGAATTTAATTCCAAATAGCAGAGTTCTTTGTTTTGTTGACTACTATGTCTTCGGCAGATAAAACATTGTAGGTTTTCAATACATTTCATTTTAAAAAATGAATAAGTGAGTGAGTGATACGGTGACGTGCAGAGCATTAGTTATGTGGAAGGAGGCTGAGTGCCAGTCCATTCGGTCCCACTGGGACCTTGTAAGATCAAGTCAAAATCCAAACCAAACCAAGATTAATATTTGACAGATGTATTGATTTCTGACAAGGTGCAGCTGCTTGTGTGGTAGTAGGTTTTCCTGACTGTGTGACTTACGAGTAGCTTAGGAGCAGCAGCTGAGTCAAAGTAGAAGCAGAACCACTGATTCATTAGACTTTCTGAACACAAGTCGCCCACTGTGTGTCTCAGCTAAGAGAACTGGGATTTCCCTGAGTGTAAGGATGATGAAAAGAGAAATGCGGCAATGACAGAGAAAGGCCCGTGTGTCTGAAATGAGAGACTTCAGACTTTAGCAAGTTCATGGTGCTGTCTTCCAGAGCAACACCATAGCCAGGACTTCAAAGCAGATCGGTTTACCCACCTGTGTATCCCATTACCTGGGCTGGTAGGGACTTGGCATGTAGTAGGAGTCAAATGCAGAGAAGGCAGTGGCACCCCACTCCAGTACTCTTGCCTGGCAAATCCCATGGACGGAGGAGCCTGGTAGGCTGCAGTCTGTGGGGTCGCTAAGAGTCGGACACGACTAAGCGACTTCTCTTTCACTTTTCACTTTCATGCATTGGAGAAGGAAATGGCAATCCACTCCAGTGTTCTTGCCTGGAGAATCCCAGGGATGGGGGAGTCTGGTGGGCTGCCATCTCTGGGGTCACACAGAGTTGGACACGACTGAAGTGACTTAGCAGCAGCAGCAGCAGGCATCAAATGAGTGTCAAAAGAATGAATATTGTAAGAGGCAATGAATTGTCAATGACATTGAGGATCTGGGCATCATGGTATTTGCCTTTGTCGTGATTTATCTATAAAAAGAGATATTTTTCTACCTTGAAGAAGTAAGTTGCCTTTGACTTAAAAGTCTGAGGTGAGTACATTTTCAGCAAACGTGGAATGGTGCTTCAGTTAGTGAATCTTCGAATGTGAGGTTTAACTTCTGCAGTGGTCATGATTGGCAGGTTCTGGAGCTGGGAAGTTGTGGTGTGTGTGCCCAGCTGAGCAGGACAAGTAGCTACGCTTAGATTTTCTCTGCCCGCAAGCAGTTCACAAAAAACAGGAGATCCCAAACCAAATGTAGTAAGTTCTGAGAGGAACTGTTTCAGGTGTTTTCATTCTGTTTTATTGAAGTTTTGCTGATTTACAATGTTCTTTTAATTTCTGCTGTGCAGCAAAGTGACTCAGTTATACAGATACACATTCTTTTTCCTATTTTTTTTCATGTTGGTTCCTCAGTTCAGTCACTCAGTCATGTCTGATTCTTTGTGACCCCATGGACTGCAGCATACCAGGCCCCCCTGTCCATCACCAACTCCCAGAGCTAACTCAAACTCATGTCTATCAAGTCGGTGATGCCATCCAACCATCTCATCCTCTGTTGTCCCCTTCTCCTCCTGCCCACAATCCCTCCCAGCATCAGGGTCTTTTCAAATGAGTCAGCTTTTCACATCAGGTGGCCAAAGTGGTGGAGCGTCAGGTTCAACATCAGTCCTTCCAGTGAACACCCAGGACTGATCTCCTTGAGGATGGACTGGTTGGATCTCCTTGCAGTCCAAGGGACTCTAAAGAGTTTTCTCCAACACCATAGTTCAGAAACATCACTTCTTCGGTACTCGGCTTTCTTCATGGTCCAACTCTCACATCCGTACATGACTACTGGAAAAGCCATAGCTTTGACTAGATGGATCTTTGTTGGCAATGAAATGTCTCTGCTTTTCAATATGCTGTCTAGGTTGGTCATAGCTTTTCTTCCCAGGAGCAAGTATCTTTTAATTTCATGGCTGCAGTCACTATCTGCAGTGATTTTGGAGCCCCCCCAAAATAAAGTCAGCCACTGTTTCCCCATCTATTTGCCATGAAGTGATGGGACTGGATGCCATGTTCTTAGTTTTTTGAATGTTGAGTTTTAAGCCAGCTTTTTCACTCTCCTCTTTCACTTTTATCAAGAGGCTCTTTAGTTCCTCTTCACTTTCTGTTATAAGGGTAGTGTCAACTGTGTATGTGAGGTCATTGATATTTCTCCCGGCAATCTTGATTCCAGCTTGTGCTTCATCCAGCCCGGGATTTTGCATGACGTACTCTGCATAGAAGTTAAATAAGCAGGTTGACAATATACAGCCTTGGCCTACTCCTTTCCTGATTTAGAACTAGTCTGTTCCATGTCTGGTTCTAACTGTTGCTTCCTAACCTGCATACACACTTCTCAGGAGGCAGGTCAGGTAGTCTGGTATTCCCATCTCTTGAAGAATTTTCCACAGTTTGTTGTGATCTACACAGTCAAAGGCTTTGGCGTAATCAATAAAGCAGAAGTAGATGTTTTTCTGGAACTCTCTTGCTTTTTTGATCATCCAGTGGGTGTTGTCAATTTGATCTCTGGTTCCTTTGCCTTTTCTAAATCCAGCTTGAACATCTGGAAGTTCACAGTTCACATACTGTTGAAGACTGGCTTGGAGAATTTTGAGAATTATCTTGCTAGCGTGTGAGATGAGTGCAATTGTGCAGTCATTTGAACATTTCTTTGGCATTGCCCTTCTTTGGGATTGGAATGAAAACTGACCTTTTCCAGTCCTTTGGCCACTTCTGAGTTTTCCAAATTTGCTGGCATATTGAGTGGAGCGCTTTCACAGTATCATCTTTTAGGATTTGAAATAGCTCAACTGGAATTCCATCACCTCCCCTAGTTTTATAGTGATGCTTCCTAAGCCTCACTTGACTTCACATTCCAGGATGTCTGGCTCTAGGTGAGTGGTCACATCATTGTGGTTATCTGAGTATTGAAGATCTTTTTTGTATAGTTTTTCTGTGTATTCTTGCTACCTCTTCTTAATATCTTCTGCTTCTGTTAGGTCCATTCCATTTCTGTCCTTTATTGAGCCCATCTTTGCATGAAATGTTCCCTTGGTATCTCTGATTTTCTTGAAGAGATCTCTAGTCTTTCCCATTCTATTGTTTTCCTCCATTTCTTTGTGTTGATCACTGAGGAAGGCTTTCTTATCTCCCTGTGCTATTCTTTGGAACTCTGCACTCGGGTGGTTGGTTTCTCACAGGATAATAGATTTGGCTCCCTGTGCTCTACAGCAGACCCTGTTTATCCATCCTGTATGTACCAGTTTGCATGGACTAACCCCAGACTCTCAATCCTTCCCTGCACCATCCCCCTCCCCCTTGACAACCACAGACCTGTTCTCTGTATGTGGCAGGTGTTTTTAAGTGATCAGTTTAGGTGTTTTTCTTTGAGTGGACAGATGCCTTTTTTCCTGCTGAAGAAAGTCGACGAGGAGGAGGCTGTTGTAATTCAGTTCTGGAAAGTTTCCTCCTACCGGTTGTCAGGGATCAGGAATTAAAGTCTCACTGAGACCCCGAGGGTCTTCTTCCAGACACTGGTAGTTTCTCTAACTGGGGTCTGTCTAGTGTTGCCTCCAAACACCGTCAGGTCTCAGAATGTGTCCTTCTCTACCGATGCGGCTCTGCTCTCGAGGCTGGCTGACTTCTCCCCTTACACCTCTGCCCCAACTCAGTCCTCACGTTTGCGTGCCAGCCTTCTGCACATCCCTTGGTGCCACGGCCTTTCCCTTGATGCCCTGGCATAGGTCTCTGGCCTGTATTCTTTCTGCCAGATGGTTGGTTGGGATTCACCCCTTTTCTTGGAAGTCGTAAGTCTTGCCTAATTTCTTCGTGCAGTGACCTCTTACTATAATTCCAGGATGGTGATTGAAGAGGACACTCGCAAGTACTAAGTGATGGCATTTCGGTGTCCATATCTGTTCATATCTGTGAAGTGAAGACTATTTTTTAAACCCCAAATGGAGGAGGTGTAAGATGACAAAGGCGGTGGAGACCTGGCTTTGGAAAGTCCCGTGTCAGTGAAAGTGGGTGCTTCCCTCCCGACCTGAGGAGCTTTGGGCAAGGCTGTGGGGTGTCCGGGTCACGGGGTCTCTGCAGTGTGGACCCCAGCTGCCTGCGCATGATGAGCCGGGCCCAGGGCCTGAGCGGTCTCTGTCCGTCCCGGGCCGGCGGTCACGTGCATTTTTGCTGGATCTGAATTTGTCGTCTTCTGCTTCTTCCCTTGCCCCACGTCTCCCCTAACATCCTTCCTCCCTCCTTTCTGTCCCAGTTTTCTTCCCCTTTTTAAAAAACCAAATATTTGGATATCTCCTCTCTGCTGGAGAGTGTGCTTTCTGGGAGTACGAAGCTGGATGAAATAGGGTCCTTGGCCTCAAACTGCTGGGAGCCATGGGGCGGCTGGCTGGGGAGCAGAGGCCTGAGCCTGTGGCCCGAGACCCCAGGCCAGCGGTGCCGGGGAGCAAGGCAGGCCCAGCCTGTGATGGCACCAAAGGCAGGGGACAGTGACCCGAGGGGGTGTCTGGGCAGGAGAAGACGCGCTATTGCTGTTACAGTGGTCTTGAAGAGGTGCTGCTTGCTTTGCTCCTGCTGACTTGCATTTTTCAGTGTAGCCACTGGGCGGCGCAGGACAGTTGGGCTGTGGTTTTCAGAGAGGCTCCTGGAACCTGCCTGCAGTGAGGGAGACCTGGGTTCGATCCCTGGGTTGGGAAGATCCCCTGGAGAAGGGAAAGGCTGCCCACGACAGTATTCTGACCTGGAGAATTCCACGGACTGTATATTCCATGGGGTCGCGAAGAGTCAGACACGACTGAGCAACTTTCACTTTGACTCTCTTGTCCAGGCAGGAGTGGTCAGACCGGGACTGTGTCCCTGCGTCTTTGCAGGGCACCTGGGACCGCGTGTGTGTGTCTGTGTGTGTGTGCATGTAAGTGTGTGTGTGCACGTGTGCTTGTGCTGGAAAAAGTTTTGCCTTTAAGGAACAGGTGGTTAGATGGGTGGGTGACTTCCTATTATTGAACTGTAGTCACTGTCAGTTCAGGTGGATTATCATTAATCTGTGTATTTATAGTGCTCAGTTACATTAGAGGGGAGCTTCCATAATAATAACGAAAATATCCTCAAACCTTAGGTTTGTACTTATCTGAGTACATTCTGGAACAGTGAACAGTGTAGGTGATAGAGAATGAGAGTTCCTCGTGAGATTAGACTGAGTTTCTTGAGGGCAATGGTAGTTTACATCGTGACCCCTTTAAGGCCTTCTCTCTCTCTCTCTCAATTTATTGATCGTAGAGAAAATCTGGGACATGTTGACTTGATCCAGGCAGAGAGAAGAGGCACTTTGACATAATTAGGTAAATGATCAGAGAGCTGAGGCCTGAATTAATGTTTTTGTGAATATGACTGGAATATTTAAGGACAAAATTAGAGCACATGGCCACAGGTGCCAAATTCCTAAGGATAAACAAGATGGAACTACTTTCTGTAAAGGTGTTACTCTCATACATTTGTTTTACCCATGGTACAGGACACAGTAGGCATTAAAATAAGTCCCTGTTGAACAAATACAATAATCAAGAAAAAAATCAACTTTGTTTGTGTCCTTAGTGTCTTGTTAAGCAAACAGTTTTGAGTGAATGACATTGAGAGAAGGGAGTCTGAGGAGTTAAGGCAGGATTCCTGTCTTCAAAGAGGTATGATCGGGAGAGAGACATGCACAGAGGATGTTGGGGAATGTGGTAAGAACTGTGAGCAGAGGCGGCTGTGAGCAGGGTTTGCAGAGGCGGCTCTGGTCCCTGAGCCTGGAGGAGCTGCTTTTAAAGCCCGTTTCTGCTGAGTGGTCTTTGCCGGGGGCGGGGCAGGCCGTCAGACCACACAAGACGGCCCCTAAAGCTGCTGCTCCCTTTGAGCTCTGTGAGCCTGTTTGAAAGTTTCCACACCATGGCCTCAGGTTGACATTTGTGTCCTGAGGAGGCAGAAGATTGGGAAACTAATAGAAACTGCTTTTGGGGTTTCAGATGCTCAGCTGTGAGGGCCATTAAGTAATCGTCAGTGAGTACTGAAAGCAAAAGCTGTAGTCAGTTCATACGTAAGTCAAGTTCCTGTATACAGTTATTTGCTAAAAGTGATGATGATGTAAGACCTTGTTTCTTGAAGTGTCAATGAGAACCCGGTTAATCCTTTTCCAGGTTGTTGGAAGGAATTTTAAGTGCTATTATGAGAGTTCAAGCTTGCTTTTTTCACGGATTTTTTTTAACCTAAGATGCCAGGATCCCTGCCCATGCTTGTATGAATCTTTGAAGGTGAAGTGTAGGTATCTTGTATTTTTCAGTAGTTGCACAAGTGACTTTTCCAGCTTTATGGAGATGTAATTGACTGGTACTGTGGTGTGAATTGAAGGCGTGCTGCATGCTGATGGATCCTCTTGTGTGTTGCATGGTTGAAGGCATTTGGTACCAGGGTGGTTATGACTGCAGCAAGTAGTATATTTGCCCCTGACTCTTATCTGTAGGACAGCAGGGAGATTTCATTTCCTGGACCCAGTGCATCCTTCTAGGGCATCTTGTGATCAGCACCTGGCAGCTGCATTCAGTCTACAGGTGCAGTTGGGATTCCCTTTTAGTAATTAGCCAGAGAGAAGCCATTAAAAGAGTGTATTGCCATTAAGGCCCATGTTGACTTCTGGTCTCATCCTGCCTCCAAGAAACCTTGGGATTTATGGAAATCTCTTTAATCTCTTAAACTCTTCTTTAATAATTTTTTTCGTTTCTTCTGTTGTATCATTTTGTCATTTTATGTCATTTTAGTAGGTTGCTAATATTACAGTAGAGAATGATCTTAACATTTGGAGCGTGCAGATGAAGGGATATATGGGAATTCTTCATGTGATTTTTATGACTTTTTTTTGGTAGGTCTGAAATTTCAAAATTGAAAGCTAAAAAAAACAAAAGCTGCATATTTAATGTCAATAAGTAGATTTGTAATACACAATGTACTTTTTCATGCATTAAGCTGAAATTTACTTGAATTTAGAGAATGATTCTGTCACTTTTCCTGTGTAAGAAATTAAGACAGAGTTGGCTTTTCTCTGTGTACTTACCTCATCAAAGTCCTTTTTCTGCAGTCTTGTTTGAAAGTGTCATCTTTCTATAGTCAAAATCCCATTTAAAGCATGAATTAGTCTATATGTTTGTTTCTGTAAAAAGCATGTTTATAGAGGACTAAGTACACCCTGTTTTTTTTTTCTTTTTGTAATAGTTTTTTTGAGATACAGTTTGCATACCATACAATTCACCTGTTTAAAATGTTCAGTGCAGTGGTTTTTACAATATTCATAGAATTGAGCAACCAATACTATTATCACATATAGAATATCTTTATCACTCCCAAAAGAAACCCTGAACTCCAGAAGGGTTGATCCTTCAATGAAACACTGTTGCTGTGATGGAAAGACCAGGGATGCAGGAAGGATGTGATTGACAGGTGACATCTGAATGAGGCACACGGTATGTAGGAGAACCATCCTTCGATTTCATTAGTATTATTGGAATCATTACAGTTCTTTGATTCTTTTTTCCTTAAAAAGGTAGTCCAGTGCTGAGGACTCTGAGCTTCCAAACAAGCGGCATGGGCTCTGTCCCTGGTCATCAGGGAACTAAGATCCCACAGCATCTCCAAAAAAGGTAGTTATACTGTGTGCTGTGTTGGTATTTATTTGCCTAGTGGGTAGATTTCAGACTAGTCTATATTCGAATTCTGTGTCTGCAGGATCGGAGAAGGCAATGGCACCCCACTCCAGTACTCTTGCCTGGCAAATCCCATGGACGGAGGAGCCTGTAGGCTGCAGTCCATGGGGTCGCTAAGAGTCGGACACGACTGAGCGACTTCACTTTCACTTTTACTTTCATGTGTTGGAGAAGGAAATGGCAACCCACTTCAGTGTTCTTGCCTGGAGAATCCCAGGGTCGGCAGAGCCTGGTTGGCTGCCGTCTCTGGGGTCGCACAGAGTCGGACACGACTGAAGCGACTTAGCAGCAGCAGCAGCAGTGTCTGCAGGATATGTTTAAATTTTCATTTAAAGGTTCAGAATTAATATCCCCTTGTCTGTTGGAGTCGGGTTCGTTTTGAATCCATCTGTCACAGCTCAGAGGACTATCTTTACGTATCTTTGTGTGGTGGTCTTCAGTGAATTCCCACCTTCTTGTGAATCGGAGCCCACGGGGTGGCAGGGGCCCGCGTGACCTGTTCATCAGTGCAGCTTCTGCCTTCCTTCTTGTCACCTTTTCTTCCTCCAGTTTCTGCAGTGACTCAGTCACTGAAGTTGTGGTAGCTTTTTGGTTGAGCCATTTGGATAAATAGCCATAAATTGCTTTATTTCTTAAAAAAGGTTTTAAACCTTATTTAAATTAAATACCAGGCTTCCCTGGTGGCACAGCTGGTAAAGAGTCCGCCTGCAATGTGAGAGACCTGGGGTTTGATCCCTTTGTTGGGAAGATCCCCTGGAGGAGGGAACAGCTACCCACTCCAGTATTCTGGCCTGGAGAATCCCATGGACTGTGTAGTCTGTGGGGAGTTTAGTAATTTAAGTCATTGTAGTTCTTAAAAAAAAATGGAAACATTGGAAATTCTTAAAAAAAAAATGGAAAGCAAATGGAAACATTTCAAAGCAATAGTGCATACCTTTCTGATATATAGGGCCTATTGTCTGCCTATAAAAAGAGGGTCACTTCTTCCTTTGAGGGTCTCCTCCTGTGCAAAATAAAAGGTGTTAGCTAATTACTTATCCTGCGGGGGCTAATGTGGTTTTGTAGACTTCTGTCACTTAACTCATCAGCCCATCAGCAGTGCCCACGGAGGCCTGGGAAATTCTCCTTTGTCTCTGTGCTAGCTTATCATGGCAGAGGTGGTCTTTCAGTGTCTGGAAATAAAGGAATCTCCCATCATTTTGGGGCTTTGAAAACTGTGTAGCATGTAAATTGATGCTCAAAGTCATCACTTTCAGTTTGGAAAGCAACGCAAGTTTGTTGCAATAAACAGATCAAGACTCAGTTGTTTCGATCTCTGTACCCTGGTTTCCCTGTGATAACTAGTGCAAATGGTTTATTTACACTCTCCCTTCAGTTTCTCATAAAATGTATGAAATCATGCATTCACACTTTTTAATTTTCCACACACACACACATACAATTTATATCGTAAGTTTTTTTGAGAAACAAGATCACACTCTTTCTGCAGAGTGTTCTTTTTTTAACTTACCACTTGAAGGAGGAAGGAAAAACCAACATATTACTTTTGTTAAAAGGCAAAAAACCTTTTCGCTTTTTTCAAGTTTTGTCAAATTTTCCCTTAGCAATTAGCATCTGGCTTGCCAGAAAGATTTGCTAACTGTAAACCAAAGAATACATACCAGAACCCAAAAAGCTAAAGTATAAGAGAAATTTAGACCAGGGTATCTACTTTCTTGACTAACTGTGGTCAGAACGGAGCATTTTTCCTTTCTGCTGCACTTTTCTGGTGTTTTCTCTGACTCAAAGCGTGGCTCGTCAGAACCTAGACATTGGGGAATATAAAGCTGCCCTCCGTATCTCCCTCCCCTTTTCGTCCATCAGCCACCCAGTCCTAGAAGAGTCTAGGGAACCCACTTACTATTTTGAAAACTTGAAATAAAAAGTAAGATCCAAGCATTTACTTGTATGAACTATGCCTATACCTCAGGGAAAACATATTTAAGGAAAGGAAGATTCTTTTTATAGAGATAATTTCTCTTCAGTAGAGACTGAGTTCCAAGGTGTGATGCAGTCTAGGCTGCTGACTTAAGGAGACGATCAGGCTTTATGTGCTTAAATCTCACCAGTGGACTTTATCCAGCTTCCAGTTTCCTGGAAACATTAGGGATATTCTGAGTGACACTGTGGGAATGCAGACCCAGAGGTCACCTTTGGGAGACCCTGGGACAGAGGATCCCGTTACTTCAGCAGATAAATTGTGAGGAAGTGAAGGTGGGGAGAGACCCCGGTGGCTGAGGGAGGTACCCAGCTGCAGGGTCTTGGCTCATGGGGGAGGAGCCGAAAAGACGCTTGCAGGTGGTCTGTGGAATCCGAACACTGTATTTCATGATATTAAGGAAATCCTTACTGTTAGAGACATGTGCTGAATGGTTTTTGGATGAAGTAATGTGCTTTCTGAGATTTATTGACACAGTTTCTGGGAGAAAGACTGGGTGGGATTTGATGGACCAGGGGTGTCTGTGTATTGATAATTTTTTAAAAAAATTTGTTTTTAATTGGAGGATCATTGCTTTACAATGTTGTATTGGTTTCCGCTGTACAACAGTGTGAATCAGCTGTAAGTATACATGTATCCCCTCCTTTTTAAACCTCCCCGCGCCCCTCCTGTTTGTAGTTAATTAATTCATCTGTGTCAGGTCTTACTTGCGGCACATGGGATCTTCCTTGGGTCATGCAGGGTGGCCCATGGATTCTCTAGTTGTGGCTCAGTAGCTGTGGCTCTGGGGCTCAGTTGCTCTGCAGCTTGCAGCTTGTGGGATCTTAGTTCCCGGACCAGAGATTGAACCTGCGTCCCCTGCATTGCAAGGTAGATTCTTAACCACTGTCTTCTTAACCAGGGAAGTCCCTATTGGTAATTGGTGAAGCTGATGATATGTATATGCATCCATATGTAGCAGCTCATTTTACTCTTCCCAGTATTTTTTTTTTTTTAGGTTTTTCTGTAGTAAAAAGCTCTTTAAAAAAAGGTTTTTCATGGGTAGCTAAATGCATAATCATCTTGCAGGTGAGATCTCCTTTAAATTAGGTAATAAAGCTCCTTTAAATGATGTTTCACAGACCACAAACACAACTCTTAAAATTTTTTTAATTTAATTAAAAATTTTTTTGTTTTTATTTTATATTGGACTCTAGTTGATTTACAATGTTTTGTTAGTTTCCAGTGTATAGCAGAGTCATGCAGCTATACATATACAAGTATCCATTCTTTTTCAAATTGTTTTTCAGTTTAGGTGAGCAGAGTTCCCTGTGCTGTTCATTCAGTAGGTCCTTATTGGTTGTTTTATATATAGTAGTGTGTATATGTTAATCCCAGACTCCCAGTTTATCCCCCCTCAGTAGTGGAAGTGTTAGTCATTCAGTGAGCCATTCCCATCTCAGCTGCTGTGTGTAGGTGGTCGCCTGGGAGAAGGATGAGTCCCGACCTCATGGGAGAGGCGTGCTGGTCCTAGTCGGCCGTCCCTGGTCTGTCCAGAAGAAGGCACCATGGGCCCCTTGAGGACCACGCCCGTCTGCAGGTGACACAGTGTTCTGTCGGCCTGGCTGTGATGGACAGATGAAGGCGGTGGAGAGGGTTCCGTGTGTGGCTTTTTCTTGGGAGTGTGTACACTATACACAGTGTGTATACACTATACACGGTGTGTACACTATACACTGTACATACTATACGTGATGTGTACATACACAGTGTGTACAGTGTACACTATACACAGAGTGTACACTATACACAGAGTGTACACACTACACATGATGTGTACACTATACATGGTGTGTACACACACAATGTGTACAGTGTACACTAAACACTGTGTACACACTATACATGGAGTGTACACTATACACTGGGTGCCCTCTGTTTGCAGCAGCTCCCCAGATAGTCTGATTCTGTCAAAGAGAATCTGTGATTTTCTGTTTGACTAAATATTGCCTATATTCTCCATTTGTTAAAATCCAAGCACAGTTGGATGTAGCCTTTTGGAAGCTAAATGGACTTTTGTGATCTGGGAAGGAAGCTGTGATGAGTTCGGGCAGTGTGCGTGGCCATACAGTGAGTCAGTGGCCCATGAGTTGAAGAGGAGCCAGCGGACGCGGGTCGGGTGCGGTACGGTCTTGGCCTGTGTTGGCGCCTATTCCATCTTGCAGACCTGAGTCTGCAGGGCTCAGGGACAGTAAAGTCACTTCCCCAGGTCACACAGCTGGTAGGTTGTGAAACCTGATTTTAACTCCATTTCCGATACTCTTATTTTGTGAATTCTACATTCATAGATTTCGATATTAAAGTATTCTTCTCTAGGGAAATATTTCAGAGTCATGTGTGGTTTTGAATTTATTTTTTTACGCACTTATTTAATTTATCTTTGGCTGCATCGAGGGCTAGCTCCGGTGCGTGGGCTGTTTGTCTTGATGCACAGGCTGAGTGGCCCTGCCGCATGCAGGGTCTGAGTTCTTCACAGAGATTGAAGCCCCATGCCCTGCACTGGAAGGCAGATTCTTAACTGCTGGACTGCCAGGCATTCCCCCTTGAGTGTGTTTTGAGATGATCAGACTTCCAGTTTCCTGTGAAACTATATGCTCTCAGAGTTTGCTTTCTTGTTTTGTGGAAGCATAAAGAAACCAGTGCTCCTTTTACATGCTTTGCTTTGTGTGGGTTTGAGGAGGTAAAAGTTCTCCTGTCCATTAATTGTTTAAAAAAGAAGGGTGTATCCAGAGTGTACTAAATGATAGAGTGACACGATTCTGCGACGCTGTTGGGTTTGTGGGGTTTGCTCTGCTCGTGCACATAGCTGACGGGGAGGCGGGGGAGTGGCCGCTTCCCTTGCTCTCGATGGGGTCTCTGGGGAAGGTAACTGTGATGTGGGGCATTCGGGGCCCCCACAGTCACGTTTGGGTCTGGAGCTCTCTGTTTTCAGGCTGCAGGTTCTGGGCTGTGTCGGGATCCTTATTGTCTGGGCTCAGAAGCCCTCAGTGCACCAAACCAGAAAGGTCGGCATGGTGACGGAAGGCTTGTACTCTGCTGGGAGTTCCTGATGTTCATAGACACTCATGGATGAAGAAGATATGCAGTCGTTGATAATATAAAATGCATTGTAGACACAGAGTCGTCCTCGTTACTGTAAAGATGGCTGAGTTCCGTGTTGGAGTGGTTGTCACCCAGCCCCAGGGACAGAGACAGGGACCTTTGCCGTCTCCTTGCTTCCTTTCAGAGGTTGTCACCCTCTTGTGGTTCTGACGTGTTTGCCCACCACAGCTGATCCCAGCTGTCTGGACCAAGGATGGACAGAAAAGACACCACCCTCCTCCTGAAGGACATGCCCCAGAAGTAGCACAGTCACTTCTGCTGACGTCTGGTGGGCGAGAACATAGCCGGAACATGCCACGTGGAGCTCAGGGAAGCCAGGAGGGTGAACTCGCTGCTGGTGACCATGCCCCCAGCTAAAAATTAAGGGAGCCATTTCTTTGGGAGGGAAGGGTGCATGGAGAGTTATGTTGGCTTGATTATCCTAAATTACTTTTTAATTGAAGTATAGTTGGTTTACAATATTGTTTATTTCTGCTGTACAGGAAAGTGATCCAGTTAATTTTTTTTTTTCCTTTATGCTCTACAGTAGGGCCAAGGTTTTGTCCATTCCTTATGTAATCCTTTGCATCTGTTAACCCCAAACCCTGAGTCCACCCACATACCGTCCCCAGCCCCCATTCTGTTCTCGTGTCTGCTTCACGCCCCGCCCACCCCCGCCAGCACCCACAGGTCTGTTCTCGTGTCTGTGTGTCTGTTTTGGAGGTAGGCTCTTTGGGTCTTATTTTAGATTTCCCCTATAAGTGATATCTTAATAGGTGTTGGCTTTCTCTTTCTGACTTATTTCACTTATATACTGAATTCTTTGCTTTGTACTTTGTAAATAGTGTATTTTTCTTTCCTAGGAGATTTTCCATTTCAAGGAGTTTTCAGTAGCAGATTTGCTGGAAAACTGAATTTTGGGTAGGATTAGAATCAGCCGATAATAATGCTATATTGCAAATGAAAATCAGATAAGAGGGACTTAAAAGGAATGTCGTTTACATCTCTCTAATGTGGAACCCAGGCTGGCTCTGCAGCAATACCAGAAACCACCACTGTCAGCAGCCCAGACTTAGCAGGCTGCCTTCTGGTTCAGGATGTTGCTTGAACTTCATCCGTCAGGTCAGCCAAGACAAAGGAAGGAAGAAAGAGGAAAGAAGGGATACAGGGGAGCCAGGCATCTTTCATGGAAAATTCCTAGAAGTTGCCACGGCACACTTTTGCTTTCATTTCATTGACCAGAACACCATCATTTGGCCATGCCCACGAAGCAAGGCTAGAAAGTGTGCTTTTTTCCCCCCAAGCAACAATGAGACTCATCAAAATCAGAGTTTCTGTTACTAAGGAAGGGAATCACCAGCAGGCTCTGCTACACGCTGTCAATTTGGGAAGAACAGTCTAATCTACCTACCTGATATGTTGCAACATGGAAAACTATTAGAAAACATTTTGCTGATTTACAGTCGTGTTCACATGAGGCTGTCAGCCCTTTCTCCCCTCCCACTCCTTATAAACATTTGGGCTTGTAGGGACGTCTGACATTCACAGCTCACGGCTGTGTACGGACAGTCACTGTCTTAGGTCGACCCCCAAAGCCTTTCCTGAAAAAGAGAGTCCCATTTGCCAGTGGATGCACAGTGGCCCTGTCACTGGCTTGCAGTGCTTCAAAGTTGCTTTGTTTGAGGTTCTGCTTTTCGGAAAGTGGACTCTTTTTTTTTTTTTTTTCCTATTTTGCTCCCTAGAAGGATTTCCCCCCTTTGTTTTAGAGTAGAAACAGTCTGAATGCATATTTTAGCTGTTTCTGGCTCAAGAGTGAAGTAGTTGTGAGACATTGATTCTTCCCTAGACCATGTACAATGACTGCAGAATTTTTATCTTAAGACTTCTCTTGAGAAAATACCATGACTTGTTCTCTGTAAAAAGTGACTTTTCTGCCAGTGTAGCAGGGTGGAAAGATTTGATTTACAATTAAACTTGGAAATGCAAAGAAAATATTTTCTGTTGAAAGGGAAGCCTCTGACACAATTGGTGGGAATGGGAGTTGGTGCAGCCACTGTGGAAAACAGTACAGAGGTTCCTCAGAAAACCAAAAATAGAGCTACTATATGACCCAGCAACCTCACCCCTGAGCGCATAGCTGGACAAAACTATAATTCAGAAAGATCCACGCACCCCTGTGTTCATAGCAGCACTATTTACAGTATCAAGGAGGTAGAAACAACCTAAGTGGCCATCGACAGATGAATGGATGAGGAAGATGTGTGCGTACACACACACACACACGCACACACACACTAGAATATTACTCAGCCACGAAAAAGAATGAAATAATGGCACTTGCAGCAACATGGATACAACTAGAGTGTATCATGCTAAGTGGAGTAACTCAGAAAGAGAAAGACAGAGACTCTATATCACTTACACGTGGAATCTGAAGTTGGACACAGATGAACTTACCTGTGAAACAGAAACAGAACTCCTAGACATAGAGAGCAGACTGGGGGTTTCCAAGGAGGAGGGGTAGGTGGGGAGGAAGGGACTGGGAGTTTGGGGTTAGCAGATGAAGCTGTAATACATAGAATGGATAAACAACAAGGTCCTATCGTGTAGCACAAATAGCTATGTTCAGTGTTCTTTGATAAACCATAATGGAAAAGAACATTAAAAAAAAAGGGTGGGCGTTGTTTGTTTCGTTCTCAGCTTCTCTGGTGTCTTCGGGGAGCCCAGCCTCTGCCTGGCAGAGGAAATGCACACAGTTGTGCCTGTTCCCAGGCGCAGTGTGCGCGGCCGTGTGAAAGCCTCTGTGGTCCCGTGTCCCCCCGTCTGGCTGCTGCCCACCCCGCCCTGCCTCCAGCTTCGGGGAGAGGCGCTGACCCTCCAGCGTGCTCATCCCCCTCAGTGCCCCTGGCTCCCCCGGCACCTCTGCCCTGCCCGATGCCTGTCCCTGGCGTGCTGCCGGCTGCTGATTCCAAGTCAGTCACATGGACTTGGGGCTCATTTGTGGCTCAGGCCGTGTCCTTCCTTTCCTTGACTGTCCCTGCGGTCCTGCGGGGGCTGCAGCCCCTGCGAGGTCTGCCCAGGTGATCTGCTCCGCCGCCTTGTTCAGAGCCCTAGGGGACCTCTGGCCAGGCTCGCAGGTCCTGCCGCGTTCAGTCTGTGCCGGGAAGGACCAAGGTGACGGGAGGGGAGGCCGGGAGCCGCCTTCTGCCTCCCGCCACTTCTCACCTCCTGCTCCCCCCCCCCCCGCAGCCTGGGCAGGGGGCATCCTCTGACCCTTGGTCCGGCCCCTGGCTCCTTCCTCTCCCCTAGTCTGCCTGCCTGAAGCCTATACCGCACTCCTGTAGCTGGTCCTGTGGCTTTGATGTCAGGCTGAAAGGGTGTCTTTTCTTCCCTAGAGGAGCCTTCCATGAACTCCTGATGAGGGAAAGGAATAAAGTATTTTGTAAATTTCTCTCTAGATAGTAGCGTGGCTGGCAGAGTTACATGGTTTTGCTGAATAGTCCCAGTGCATCAGTTGAAATGACTCTCCATCTTGTAGTAACATTCCTGTGATTTTTTTTTAGGGTGATGATCTCTTTGTGTCTACAGGCAAAGGAGAACCAATGAGTATTTTTCAAAATGCTATTTTATGACACTTGATTTTATGGTGTGTGAAAATTTCAGTGTTCCTCTTTAAAAAATTTTTTGTTGGAGTGTAGTTGATCTACAGTGTTGAATTAATTTCTGTTGTACAGCAAAGTGGCTCGGCACATGTATACATATATATCCTCTTTGCACGTTCTTTTCCATTATGGTCTGTCGTAGGGTGTTGAATATCTGTGCTCTAAGGTAGTCCTTGCTGTCCATCCATCCTATGTATAACATTCTGCATCTGCTCATCTCAACACCCAGCTTCCCTGGCAGTTCAGTGCTTAGGACTCAGCACGTCCACTGCTTTGGGCCCTAGTTCAGCCCCTGGTTAGGGAACTAAGATCTCATAAGCCGCTTGGCAAGACCAAAAAAAAAAAACAAGGAAAAAGTCCAAATCAAACTCCCAGGCCTTCCCCCTCCCCACCCCTTTGGCAGCCAACCTGCAGGCTGGTCTTTATGTCTTCTGTTTTGTAGACATGCTTATTTGTGTCTTATGTTCCACATATAAATGATGCCATATTGTAACTGTCTTTCTCTCTCTGATTATTTCACGTAGTGTGATTATCTCTAGGTGCATCCATGTTGCTGCCAATGGCATCGTTTTATTCTTTTTTTTTATGGCTGAGTAGTATTACCTTGCGTTTCTGTTTATATGCCACGTTGTCTATCTGTCCATCTGTTGAAGGACATTCAGGCTGTTTCTGTGCCTTGGCTGTTGTGAATAGCACTGCTGTGAACCTAGCTGTGCCTGTATCTTTCTGAATTACACTTTTGTGTGATGCACGCCCAGGAGTGGGGTTGCTGGATCACGTGGGAATTCTGTTTTTAGTTTTTAAAGGACCCTCCATGCAGTTTCCCATAGCGGTTGCACCACTTTACATTCCCACCGGTACTGGAAGAGGATTCTCTCTTCTCCATACCGTCTCCAGCATTTACTAAAATTTCATTGTTCTTAAACTTTTCATTCTCTAAGTCAGCCTCTTTCCTGGTAGTTTTAGCAAGAACATGGGGTTTGGTGATCCAGAGATGGGTAAAGCCGATGGCTGGCCAGGTTGGGTTGGATAAGTCATTCTTATCTGTTGGGATCTCAGTGATTCCATCTTTAACTGTGAGTCCGTACCTACCTCACAAAGTTGGGGTGTGTATAACGTGGGGAAGCCATGTGCTGGGACATCTGGGGTGCAAGTGGCCCCACTCATGTATGTTCCCAGCACCTGTCTGCCCAGGGGGCCATCTACCCTGGTGCCCACGGGCCTTCACAGGTGCTCGGGATGACGCCGGCCATCCTGCGTCTGATTCCCCTCCTACTTACGGTCAGTCAGTTCAGTTCAGTCGCTCAGTCATGTCCGACTCTTTCCAACTCCATGGACTGCAGCACGCCAGGCCTCCCTGTCCATCACCAACTCCCGAAGTTTACTCAGACTCATCTCCATTGAGTCGGTGATGCCATCCAACCATCTCATCCTCTGTCGTCCCCTTCTCCTCCTGCCTACTTACGGTCAGTAGGCTTCCCATTCTGTGTCCAGGTTTTGCTTTATTTCCTCCGTAGACACGAAGTGCCTTGATGTTTTGCACACTCATATCACACCCTGCACTTTCCCTGTATCAAAAGCTCCTGTTAACCTCTCCTTCGCACTTGCATATTTAATGCTTTGGGGGATATTTTCTGTAACTCTTGGGCAGACTTTGCAGCTGAAAAAAATAGGCATTGGTTAATATTACCAGAAATTAGTGAACTAAAAAGTCTGATCTCATCATGTGTACTTTATAATCCTATTTCTTATCTGATCCTTTCAGATTCTGAAAAGTACCCAGACTCTAAATAACTTGTAACTAACTAGCTGAAATTATTCAGGACTTGCAAAATCAAGAACATATGTCTTAATTTAAATACTTTTCCCACATACAGTTTTGACTGAGAAGTATTTTTAGATTTAAGAAATTTATCTTAGAACTATGAAGTCATTTCATTTATCACACTAAAATATTTATGGCTCAGAAGTATTTTTTGACAGTTCGTTTGTGGAACTCCAGACCTAATATATGTGACATTTCAATTTTGGTGGCCATGTTTACATAGCTCTTGGGTCTTCTCAAGGGCTGAATCCTCAGTTATTATAATTAAGCCATCTCAGATTTCACATATATTTAGCTAGTGAATATTCATGAGGTTCGGGAGAGGATAAAGGAGATGGTCTATATTCAGAGTCAGTTGAGCACATATACACTTAAGGCCTGTTCTGGATGACCTGCTAAAATAAATTAAGTCTGGATCTCTCAGCAAAGAGACAGACCCCAGAAGGAATGAGTCATGCAGTCACACAGACCCCATCTAAGGAATAGAATTAAAAAATTGTTTAGCTATAGAGGACAAACCAGTGGTGGGAAAGGGAAGTGGGGAGGCTCAAGATAGGGGTAGGAGATGAAGAGTTACAAACTATTGTGTATAAGGCAGATAAGCAACAAGGATATATGGTGCAGCCCAGTGAATGTTGCCTGTATTTTACAGTAACAATAAATGGAATATAACCTTTAAAAATTGTGAGTCACTATGTTGTATACCTGTAACTTGAATAATCCCGTTCATCAGCAATACCTCAAAAAAGCTATCAATTTAAAAAAAAAGAAAAAATTGTATGAAGTTAGACAAAAATCTGCCTTTACTATGAAAGTCAGTATATTTTGCTTATACTTTTAAAAAAGGTCAGCCTCTACAAAATAAGCCTTGTATTTCTTCTGTTGAATTAATGAATTTCCTTTAAAAAGTTTTACTTTATACGAAGTTACAGTATGTCCACCAGAGTTCCCTGGGAGGGTATATATCACCATCTAATACTTTCATTTATTTTTCATTCCTATTGCAGAAAGGCACAGGAAGTTGTTGTTGTTTATAAATTTCATTATCAATAGAAGTGGATTTCTAAGAAGGTTCATGCAGACAGAAAGTTCTGTTCTCAGAAGTGTTACTGTGGTCTTTGTTGTAGGCTGCATTTTGGAGCGATGGGCATGTGAGTGGCTGTGTGGTTGCACTGCGCCTGGAGCCGGGTAATCAGCCTTGTTTTCATGGCAGCGGGAGCCTGTGGTCAGGGTCACACTGCATGCTGTAGCCATGATTCAGGTTCTCTGGCTACTCCAAACTCATGCTGTTCACTTGCCATCACTCTTTTTCTTCTCCCTAGAAATCTCCCTAAAAATCTTCTCCAGGGAAAACTGGTTACCTTAGTTCACAAATGGGTTCAAAAACGCACTACTAGACGTAGATCTGCAGCTTCTGAAGCTGCGAGAGGTTAGCAGGGGCCCTGCAGGGTGCCTGATGATGGTGGCATGTGGACTCCAGGCCCCATTTGAGACAAGTGCATGTAAATTGACCCTGGCACCGAGAGGGGTTCCCGTTTTATGCTAAGCATTCTTCTATTATCCTATTTGCATGGCTTTCATGATATATTTCCAGTCTTTCTTCAAGTCTTTGAAACGAGTGGTATTTTCTCCATTTTGCAGATGAAGAAAAGAAATTTTAGGGACTTTTATTAACTTGCTGCAGCCTATGGACTTGCCAGGTGGCACACTGCTAAAGAATCCACCTGCCAATGCAGGAGACACGGGTTCAGTCCCTGGGTTGGGAAGATCCCCTGGAGAAGGAAATGGCAACCCACTCCAGTATTCTTGCCTGTGAAATCCCGTGGACAGAGGAGCCTGGCGGCCTACAGCCCATGGGGTGGCAAAGAGTCAGACACGACCGAGCGACTGAGCATGCACACACAGGGTTATTAGCAAGAGAGGGGGTGTGAGGCCAGGTCTTTCTGCCTTCAGAATCGGTGTGCTTTGAAACCACCTTGCTGAAGCTGGGAGGAACCTGAAGTTATGCTCATCGCCCTTCGTACCATCCTCACAGAGCCGTGGCTCCTTAGGCCATCTGTCTTTACGGGCCTCTCCTCCTGGCCCAGTCGCCCGGGTCTCTTCCACACACATCTGTCTGTACTTGATTCACGCCTGACGTCACACCCTTGGTTCTCCACATTTTGCCTTTTCTGCGATCTGTCTTCTTTGCGAACCAGTTGTACTGTGTATCTCCTTGCCCCATATATTAAAAACACAGACAAATATAAATCAGAGATGAAGCAAAACAGATGAAACTCAGCCTTGTTTGCAGTAGTGCAGATCGCTGCGACACTGTTGGAAAGTGCCAGCATCCATCCGCAGGTGAGTGGATAAGCAAACTGGGGCATCCACACGGTGAAACACCGCTCCGTCATCCTAGGGAACAGATCACGAGTACATGGCGGCGACACGGATGAATCTGAAAAACGTGAGGCTGGTGGTGCCCTGGGGCCCGCACCCCACAGTAGAAGCCGCAGCCCTGAAAGGCCCAGCTCCGCAACTGAGGAGTAGCTTCCGCTCAGCCCAGCTGGAGAGAAGACATGGGCGGCAGTGAAGGCCCAGCACAGCCGGGGGGAAAAAAAAAACACCCCCCAAAGATGTGAGGCTGGGGACTTCCGGGTGGTGCCTGTGCAGCGGGGGCTGTGGGTCAGTCCATGGTCTGGAAGCTGAGCTTCCACCGTCACAGAGCAGCTCTGCCTGCACTGCAACTGGAGAGTCCCTGTGTTGCAGTGAAGATCCCGCGTGACACAGAGAGGGTGCCGTCTGACGGCTGAGACCTGGCAGCCAAGTAAATAAACAAGTAGTTTTTAAAAATTGAGCCTTGATCATTAAAAAAAAAAATGTTAGCCTGAGTGAAAGAAGCTACATTCAAATTGATTCTATTTATAAATTTCAGAACCTGTGAAACTGTAACGATCAAAATCACGTTGCCTTTGGGAGGGGTGTGGGGTGGGCTGCAAGGCGCACAGGAGTGTGGAAATATTTTCTGTCTTGTTTTGGGTGCCAGGCATCCTAGCAAACAGTTTTTGAAACTCTCTTAACTGAACACTTAGTATTTATTTTATTTTGTTTAAAAAGTAAAATAAGGCTGTGGTTCTTTTGCATAATTCATGGCATTTGTCATGCAGTTTTGACAGTTCTGGCTTCCAGTCTCTTTTCCCACCGGACGGAAGCAGGTATGGGACATGACATTTTGTAGGCATCCATGCCTGGCACTTTGTGATACTGGGGAGGAAGAAATATTTCTCTACCTTTCTGGGTTCTGCCTGGTCCAAGAATTAAATTGATAGGAAACAGGTTAACAGGAGAAAATTAAAAGTTTAATAACATGTATGCATGGGTCCCTTAAATTCCATCTGCAGCTGAAGACAAAAGAGGATACGGAGGTGGGGCTTGGGACTTTAAAGGCAAGAACGGGAGTTCACAAGAAGAGGGAAGAACAAAGGTTTGGTGAGTGAACGTTTGCTGGGCCAGGCAGACGCAGTGGGACACAGCGTAGACTCTGCCCCCGGCCCTGTTCCCTGACCACATGTAGCCGTATTCCTTGCAGATAACAGATAGCTCTGTTCTGGAAACAGGCCTTCTATCTAAATTCTTCAGTCAGCTAGGTGGAAGGTCAAAGTTTCTTCCTGAGTCTTTTGGGCATTGACTGTTTTCAGCTGGACAGAATCCACAGGCCAGAGAGGCCTTTTGGGTTGGCAGATTTTGTCCCTCTATGGTGGGTTCTTGAGATACTGTTGAATGCATGGAATACTACCTTCTGAAAAAACCTGGTCCATTAGGAAAAAAGAGTGTGTTTGGAATAGTGGGGGCTGAGGAGGATGTTTAACATGGTCTTTAGGTGCCTGGAAATCTAAGCTTCATAGAAGATGCAGATCAAGCCTTTATGAATTTAGTTACAGAGATTTGCCTACAAAAAAGTGAAGACTGAGTTTGTATATTTTTAGTGGTGTGCTTTGAATTTTTTAGCCTCTAGATGTCAGGTGATGCCTGCAGTTTAAACTAGCATGACTTCTCTAACAGTCTCCCCCTTGTTTTTGGAATAGCTTTGGGCTGGAGCAGGTCTCTGACTCACATCTCTGACCGTAGGGCTGTGAAGGTACTTCATTGCTGGAATAAATCTGAGTTTACAGATTCCCTTTCAGCAGCCAGGCGGAGATGCTGAGCACCCAGTGGAGTTCTGGCTAGTGAGCTATGTGGTGGTGCCCTGCACTCTGGGGGAGCCAGAAGCTTGTCTTCTGGGAAGAACTCCCCATTTAAAGGCCGACTTTCAATGTCTGCCTGAGTCTGCTGGTTCACTCCCAGCCATCCGTGTTTACATGACACCAGGAGCAGTCAGGAATGGAAGGCATAAGACATTTTTGTACAAACTGAGGGGTTCTCAGCAAAACTCCCACATGAATGCCTGCTATACAACTTTTCCTTCCAACTGTAAAAAATACATTCCTTGAGGAAAAATGGGAAGAAAATACTGATGTTGTAACTGGCATTTTCATGTCCTGGAAACTGTGCACTGTCTGTTTCAACGAAAGCGTGATCATTTTGTTCCCATGCTGGAACTGAGTTGCTCACTTTTCTGTCCTTGGATATTGAAATTATTTCATATTTTTCTGTTAATAGGTAAAAATTAATAAGAGCTTCATAAATTTTAAGTACCAGGCAAGGATTATATGTAGTGGTTTTTTTTTTCACTGATAATCTTTTATTGTTATACAATATGAAGCAAAGAAGTTGTTAATTATCTAAAAATTTTATGGCCAGAAATTTTTAGAGCCACATGTAATAAACAGGGGAGCATGTGTAGAAGGAAGAATGGGTTCTTTTTTAAAAAATCAATTTATTTTTTAACTGCACTGGATGGCCTGCAGGACCAAGAATTGAACCTGGGTGTTGCAGGGAAAGCTCTGGGTCTTAACCACCGGACCGCCAGAGAAGTCCTTTCATTTTGCTATTGAAGTAGAGTTGATTCACAATGTCATGTTGGTTTCAGGTATATTTAATGTTGAGATGACTCTTTCCTTGTATAAATCTCTGTCTGGGCTTTGGATTTTCTGTCACTGTATTCCAGAAGGTCAAGAGTATGGGTGGTGAGCCCATCTGCTGTGGTTGATCCCAGATTCTCTCTACTAATGCAGTCAGTAGGAAAGAGAAAATAAGCTATGAGGTTTAGATTAAAAATCTTATATGTTAGACAGAAATATTTCCTCTATATTGATTTTCTTCTACAGTATTGTATAAGAATATTCTTATACAAGAGTATTCTTGTGAATATTCAAGTTCATATTCTTATACAATATTCACTTGAGATATGGTACATATTCAGGGAGAAAGGGGGCAGGAGAGAGGCAGGCCCCTTACCTTTACTGACTCACCCTACTCCCTTCTGACTGCACGCAGTAACGTCCTGGTGCCTCGGTTTCCTCCACTGTGAGGGTGGAGGAGAACAGCAGATCTCCAGGGTGAAGTATCAAATGCTTAGGGCAGGGTGTGGCTCGGGAGGTGCTGGATTACTCAGGCATTATACTTGCTAAGTCAGAACACAGAGCATTGTGAGCATTATAAAGGCTCCTGTGTCACTGTCACCAGCTTCCCAAAGGTGCCATCAGCAGCACCTCAGGGTGCCCGTTTTCCCACACAGTCAGCTGTTAGCAAAACTTTCTTGAGAGCCTCTGGTACCATTGGCACGTGATCCTTCAGGTTCTCTTTGTTCTTTGAGCCCTGACTTCCATTACGTAATGTATCATTAATAAATGTGCTTTGATTTTCATCTTATATGTTTTCTTCTTTTGGGGGGGCCAGGATAGGCATGTTGGTTTCTTATAAAGACGGGTGGGGAGGGGTCACGGGATCGGAACGTTTGGAACCGCTCTTCTAATAGTATGTGATAGAGGTGCGTAGAGTCTTTAGAAACTCTGGGAAGTGTCTCTGAGGATCCATTTTTTTGAAACTTGCCTTTGGTTTTCAAGGAAAAAAACTTGGTTGAGAAGGCAAGAGTGCTGTAGGAAGTGGAGGCGTGGAAATGGTCAACCCAAGGTGATGCTCTGGTGGATAACCTGGGAGAAGCTCTTTGCTACTCTGACTTCAGTCAGAGCTGTTTTCCTCCTTTGTTATCTGGGGTGTTCTAGGTGAGCTCTGGTTGGGAGAATGCAGCCCTGGCTAACACGGGTTTGAAGATCTTCTCCGCACAAGAGGACGTAAGCCCCAGGGGGTGCTGTCCTGGCTCCCCAGATGCTTAATCATCTGCCTGCCTCTCTTGCTCTTCAGCGATCCTGGGAGGGCCTGTGGGGGGCGTGTGGTGGTGGTTACGGTGGGGGTGATGGGGGTGATTATCATGGGGTGGGGTGATGGGGTGGGAGTGATGGGGTGATGGGGTGGTGATAGTAGTGATGGGGGTGGGGATAGTAGTGATGGGTGGGGTGATAGGGTGGGGGTGATGGGGTGATGGGGTGGTGATAGTGATGGTGGGGGTGATGGGGGTGGGGATAGTAGTGATGGATGGGGTGATAGGGTGGGGTGAGTAGTGATGGGGTGGGGGTGATGGGGTGGGGATAGTAGTGATGGATGGGGTGATAGGGTGGGGGGTGGTGAGTTGGTAGTGATGGGGTGGGGTGATGGGGGTGGGGATAGTAGTGATGGGTGGGGGTGATGGGGTGGGGGTGATGGGGTGATGGGGTGGTGATAGTGATGGGGTGGGGTGATGGGGGTGGGGATAGTAGTGATGGGTGGGGTGATAGGGTGGGGGTGATGGGGTGATGGGGTGGTGATAGTTGATGGGGTGGGGGTGATGGGGTGATGGGGTGGTGATAGTGATGGGGTGGGGTGATGGGGGTGGGGGTAGGGGTGATGGGGTGGTAGTTGGTGGCTGGGGTGGGGTGATGGGGGTGGTGATAGTGATGGGGTGGGGATAGTAGTCATGGGGGTGGGGGTGATGGTGGGGTGGTAGTTGGTGGCTGGGGTGGGGTGATGGGGGTGGGGACAGTGTAGGGGGGTTGGGGGGGAAACGGTAGTGAGTGTGGTGGTTATGGTGGTGGTGATGGGGTGGGGTGGGTCATGGCAGAGCCCTTCTGGGGTGCGTTGAGTCACCTGGTTTGTGGCTCCTGAAGTGCACGGGCATGCTTCCTGATTCTGTAACTGAGACAGGTGCCCCCACAAGCTGTAAGCTACCCTGAAATAAAAGCCCTGGGCAGGAGGCAGTCTCTCTGTGAAACAAGCCTCTGTTGATGTTTTCCCAGTGGCTTGGGGTCTTGTTTTTTATCTCCACCCTCTTAGCCTGCCGCTGACTCCCTCTGGGTTTAGCCCAGCTCTTACAGGAGGGAAAGTACACGTGAGTCACCCTGTAATTCCACAGCCTCGGGCGAGTGTAACACAGATAGAGCCCTGTGCAGACTTTGTGTCCTGCGTGGTGCCTCAGAACAGCCGCGGTCACGTACCTTCCAGCAGTGTAGCTGCACCCGGAAGGTTCTTGGTGTTCTCGTGTTCCTGTGTTCTTAGGATGCTCAGGGGGACAAGGTAGATTAAAAGCAGATGCTGGCAGTTTTATATCCTTGGCCAATTCTTGGCCAGTCGTGAGAACAGATACCAGCGAAGTCTTCTTCCGAGCAGAACGCATCAGTGCCGTTTGGTTTCCAGCCGCCGACCCTATGGATCCTGTCCCGGGTCCACAGCTGCCGCCCCTGACAGCGAGCACGCGGCTGAGGCTGACGGTGCGGGAGGCCCCGGAGGGCGTCTGCGGGCGGGCTTCCTGCGGCTATTGTTCCGGGTCAGCCCTGCCTCACCTTGCGGAGCACATTCCCCCGGCCCTGCCTCGGGATTGCTGACAACCTGGGCAGAACCGGACTGCGTTTCGTTCCATGGCGATTACACTTGGGGGGTGATTGCTGAATATTTTCTGTTACGGGTTCTCCTTTCAAGATCTCTAAAGACTCATCACTGCGTATCCCAGCCTGGGCGCAGCCCTCTGAGGAGGCGTCACCAGCTGCTCCGCCCTTCTCCCCAGCCTCCAGCCCTCTCCGCTCCCCATTCTCCCTCTCCCCTCCCCCATCTTCCATTCCCGTCCCCCTCCCCTCCCTCCCTCCATCCCCATCCCCAGCCCCTCCCCTCCTCCCCATCCCTCCCTCCCTCCCCATCCCCCCCCCTCCCAGCTTCCTCCCCTCCCTCCTATCCCATCCCCTCCCCTCCCCCTCCATCCCCATCCCCCCTCCCTCCATCCCCTCTCCCCCCAGCCTCCAGCCCTCCCCCCTCCCCTCCCCCCCCATCCCCTCCTCCATCCCCATCCCCTCCCCTCCCCTCTCCCCCAGCCTCCAGCCCTCCCCCTCCCCATCTCCCCTCCCCCCCCTTCCCCCCCTCCATCTTCCATCCCCCCTCCCCTCCTCCCCTCCTCCCCCTCCCCTCGTCCCTCCCTGCCCTGTCCCCCTTCCCCTCCCCCTCAGTACCAGCAGCCTGAGGCAGGTGCCCGCAGTGCGGGTGTTTCTCTCCATGTTCAGATCCCGGTGGGTGCGCCTGCCCGTGTCTGTCTTTTCTCTGTGTCTTCTCTAGAGAGTTGTTTACTCACCAAGTCCTGTCCGACTCTTTGGAGACCCCATGGGCTGTACCCCGCCAGGCTCCTCCGTCCATGTCCATGGGACTCTCCAGGCAAGGAGACTGGAATGGGGTGCCGTTTCCTTCTCCAGGGGGTCTTCCCTACTCAGGAACCCAGCCTACTTCTCCTGCAGAGTATTCGATACATAAATAAATAAAAAACATGAAACACTTTTTCTCTCACAGTTGTTAATAGTCCTACACAGCACATCTTTCTTGTAAAAGATAGAAACACTCCATCTAGAAAGATGCAAAATGAAATGTGAAATTTACCAGCACCCGCCCCCTTCTAGTTTCAGCCCCTTTGATGAAATGGCTCTTTCTCAATTTGGTGTATATTCCCTCTCTCTCTGTCTCTCTGTCTCTCTCTCTATATATATATAATTTTGCATTTTTCCCACTTAACTGTATATCTTGCAATCTTTTTATGTCATGTTGTACACGTTTTCCCTTGTTAGTATTCTAGAAGGTGGATTAGGTATAATTCATTCATCTAGTCTACTGACTGACACTTAAGTGGTTTCATGTATTTTGCTACAGTAAACATCTTTGTATGCTGATCATATATACACAAATATTTCTTTAGATTTACTACACGTAGAATTGTTCATGCAGAAAGTTGTTTTCATTTGTAATGGATCCTGGCAAATTGCCCTCATTTTTTTTTTTTTTGCCATTGCACATATGGAGCTGTCTGCCTCTGCTTTAGTTACTGTCATTCTTATAAAATTTATGCTGGTATGAAATATTTTGCTTCATGTACGTTTCTTGATTGGAAGGCTGGGGGAGCCTTTCCCTGAGTCTTTTTCATTCCTTCTTTGAATTGTGTGCTGACATCATTTGTAGTAGGGGAGGGACTGTCTTTTTATCTTATTGATTACTAATGGGATTTTTCATCTACTTCGGATATTCTTGGTGTGTATTATATCTATAGCATATATTTTCTTTGTCATTTTTTAAACTTCATTTATAGCATCTGTTGTATCAGGGCTTCATCAGATTTGTCAGCCATTGATATGTTCATTTTTGGGGGGGGTGTAACTAGTTTTGAAACCCTCTTCCTACCCAACTATTTTAAAACATAATTTTTAATACTTTCTTCTAAATGGTTTGTTTTAACTTTTTCTCATTCTCCTTTCTGGTATTGTATAGTTTCTTGATATACTGTCAGGGAGGATACATCTGAAGATTGTATTATGCTGTGTGTCTGAGGTACATTGTCAGCACCGTCTCCTTTTTAAGCTGTCTTCATTTCCTTGGGAGAAAGTTTAAGGATTTCTGAAAGAATAAAGACCTTCTCTATGAAGATGATCATTTAGATGTGTCTCCTTTTGAAGTGTGGCTTTTAACCATGCTTAGATCTAGCAATAAACTGTAGATCATGCTCTGACCAAGGAGCACCTGTGATTGAAAATAATGTCAATTTCATTTCGATTCAGATCTTAACAAATAATAGTTATAAAAAACACTCAGAAAAATCATCAGCGTTGGGAATTTAAACAGATAAAAGCAGTAATGATAAAAGGAGAGCCCTAGAGTTTTGATGCTGTCATTTCTTGTAGAAGAGGAAGAATTCTGTTTAAGCGAAGAAGAATTGAGAATGAAGAAAAGAGAACCTCTCTCCCCCAGAGTGTTAAACTGCATACATCATGCAGAGCACGAGATGTGCTGTGATTGGAAGAAAGGACCGCAGATCTGGACCAGGCTCCTTGGTGGGGGACCAGTTGTAGGCTTGAAGTCAGTGGAACTTTGAGGTCATGACTAAGCTGAGGAGTTACTGGGAAATAACACTGGTCTACTAACTCTCTTCCATGGAGTCCTGGGATAGTTTGCAATCTTATTTTTTCTAATGATGAATAGATCAGTGGCGTGATTTTGGTGGAATTGTCCTGAAGAGTCTTGCTTTTAACAGAGTGGGCTGGGGGAAAGCTTGGCTAGGGCTCCAAGATATCCAGTTTCTTCCTTTCCATCCGTGGTCCCCCAGAGGTTGGGCACACAGACCAATGGACCAGCTGGAAATTGGATGTCAGCTGTGCTCATGGGGACATCATGATGCTTCTGTTATTGGGGAAGAGTTTTCAACCAAAATGGGATTGCGCCTTCAATCTCCAGTCCCAATGTCGTTGGTCGAGACCCCTGTGGGTGAAGGTCCTGACAGGTGGGCGGGGCTGCTGTTACTGGGATGAGGCCCAGGGCCCAAGTGATGGGGGCAAAGCTCACGGCAGGGGTAGGGACCATGGCATCAGGCCTGACTCCCGCCCTGCCCCATTCCTGCCCACCCGAGCTTCCTGGTCACAGCCTGTCAGTCTCAGAAGCTGGTCGTCTCAGTAATCCCAGCTGTTTCTTCCAGCCAGTTTTCCTTCTTCTGTAACAAATCTTACAGCTTCCCCCCACTGTTTGCACCGTCTTATATCACAGAGGTGCTTCCTGGCAGGAGCAGGGAAATTCCCTAGACGCCCTTTTCCTCTGCCTCCTGTCTTCCCTCACATGGACTCCACACTTTATCTTGTCTTTTCCCTCTGCTCCCCTTCCATCTGTCTGTCCCTTCTCTCTCTCTGTTTGGATAGAGCCTTTTGCCAGGTGGCTCCTAGTCTTCCAAAATTCACACCTGACTGTTATTAGTAAATGCAGAGGTCTCATCCTTGTCCTAAATTCCAGTGTGACCCCCTGGGAAGCCCTCCTGAGTATCCTTCCTACACCCTCTAGAATCACTGATCTGCAGAAGGTGAATTCCATCTTTTGTGTATCCCCACCACTGAAGATTTGGCCACGCCTCACCTTTTCCTTTTTGTTAGTTTATTTTTTAAAAGCTGGCATTTTGTTTTCTGAGTATGAAACGATAATATTGCAATACGCTCTTGCAAATTGCATCTTCTCCCCACCCTCTGCCCTTGGTGGCTGTGTGATCCTGGGCAAATGTTTAAGCTCTAAGCGCTTCAGATCCTGCTGTGAGTGGGTGGCGTGATCCCATGACGGATTTTGTTCGCATGCCTGGCAGTCTATGTGTGTTACATGTCTGTAGGTAAAAATAGTACCTGGCACATAGCAGCCTCTCCCTGAGTGTTTGCTAACGTTATCACAGTCTTTCAAGAAAGTAGGTAGGCTGAGGCTTTTTGGTAGTGGAGTTTGGGGCTCTGAAACAGACAATTGAAATGGGAGAGAAAGTGAAGGATACTTTAAACTTTTGTAGAAGTTGATATAATTTTGTCACAATCTATTTAGAGTAGAGTTAGCCATCATACTTGAACATTTCAAAGCACATTCAAAGCCACTGTTCACCTGGCTTTGTCTTTCCCTTGGCCTGGTCAAAGAGGCAGGTTCCCTGTTGCCAAATGTTTGTTGTTTGTGGAATTACTGTTTGCACAGTTTTTATTCGAGCAGGTCTGTTTGCCTAATGTCTCAGACAAACAGAGTTGTGCTGAGGACACTTGGTCTGGTGTTTCTTTAGAACAAAGGTCCTCATTTCTTGACATTTTTCTTCATGCTTGAAAGTGAAGTCCTTTTAAATTGGAGACTCCTTGTTTTTCCTGCATTATTAGATTGGGGCTTCTGTCATGGTGACACAGAAAAGAAGTGGGTTTTGGCATCAGATTTCAGGTCCCACTTAGGCTCTGAAATCTCAGGCTAGTTTCTTAATCTCCCCAACCTTGTTTGTGACATCATTAAAATGTGGATGTACCATCCAGCTCCAAGACTCATGGTGAGATTCACGTGGAAATGTGTGAGGGTACAGAAAGAAATACCTGCCGGTGGCATTTCCCCTGAAGGACTTGTGTCCAGCCTATAAGCTCAGCTTCCTGTGTAAATCACCTTCATGTAGTGCGTGTCAGAGATGAGTTAAACTAGTTGAGCTGGTTGTTTTTTTCTTTATTTATTAATCCCGGGGGAATCCTGCCTGGGGTGTTAGAGGAGGGAATGTGATGAGCTGGTGCTGCAGTGAAATCTAACATCTGATTGGTTTGCCCGGTTGCAAAAAAAGTTAGGCAAGCACAACTTTGTTTTCGAGGGACTTCATTTGAACAGCTCTTAGGGTCAAAGGAGAAAGAGATGATTTAGTTTCTTTTTAGTAAGAGTTGTCTGCGTCCCCGGCAAAATAGTGGTGGAGGCGGGCTTTGCTCATGTTTGCTTAAAAGGGGGAGTTGACTGCTTGTGAGTGGGAGTGTCTAGTCAGTGTTTTCCCTCCTGTCCAGAAACTTGCCAGGACTCTGACACATGAGTTCTGGTACGGAAAGCTTAGGGAGCTGCCGGACAGATTTCCCGCGGAAGGATGGGCCAGGTCCTGAGGGACGATGGAGACTGGAACTCGAGGCTGGTGGCGCTGATGTGCTGCATGGGTCAGTAGCCACCTGTCCACTGGCCTCCGCGCTGCAGGGTCGGGGAGGGGGTGCGGTGCAGGACCCGATGGGCCCCACGGCGGGGCTGTCGTAGACTGCGGGGCTTCTTTCAGAGTCTGGGCGGGCTTCCATGACCACTCCTGCAGCTCCCTGGACAGGACTTCCCCCTCGTTGTTGGATCTAGGGCACACACTGAGATACTCCTATAGTTATTTTATGGGTGATACAAAGTGGTTTAGCTTTGATTGGATTTTGCTGAAGACCAGACAGTGTAAGTTGTAATAATCGGTACTCTTTTTATACTTTTTGTTTTTTCAAACTCTGCTGTTGTTTGCCTTCTTTGTCATTGTGGAATGTTCAGCCACGTTGTACTTTATGAGGTGATCATAAATGTATGTTTTCATTTAAGACGTACTCTCTAAATGAAGTACTTTTCCAATAGAGGAATGTTTTACAGCTCCATTCAGAAAAATAGTTTGTAAAACAAGCAGAATCAGTTAATAACTCGAGAGTCTTTTCCTTTGTGTTGCCTTAGCAACATCACCCTAAATATAAACCTCAGCGTTAGACCTCCCTCACTGAAGTGAAAGAAAGAGCCATTATGAAACTTATAATTGGAAAATTAGATGCTGTCATCTTGAATACTCCCTCTTGAAATAATGTGTGTGGAAAGTGGTAGATCACTGTCTGCCCAGACTTCAGTTATTCCCGGGTTGTAAGTTGCTTTCTAAAAGAAAGTAGAGGCCCTGAGTCCACGTTAACTCTTTCCTTATTACCGTAGCATCCTGGGAGCCTTTGAGGGTAAAAGACCGTCCTTTGGTGTACTTGAAGGGGGCTCATCTAGGGTTACCATGGCTTAAAAGGTTAGGTTATTACTGTTAGAAAACAGTATCAGAATCTATGAATCCTGTGTTATTTATTTAGTTCAGGTTAGTCTTCGTGCCTTACCCACTACTTCAGTTGTGGACCGTAATCCCCAGATACTACCTCAGTATCGACCTGCTAAATGTCTAACACCCACCTTACATTTTCAATAGTGCTTTTGAGCTACTATCAACCACAACAAAATGTCAGTGATCGAAAAAGCCTTTATATGGTTGTATTATGTGAATAAGTCTCATTATTTGATTATTTGATGTAATCAGCTTTCTTGATCTGTCACGTGGCTAAGAAATTAACCAATACGTGAGTAGTTTTTAAGAACTTGTGTTCTGTTCTTCCTGTTCCTTAAAATATAGGACTGGTTTTTATTAATTTGAGAAAATAAATACATATTTAAAAGGAAAAATCAGAATTTAATAATCATTAAATATCATATAATTAGATTCCTTCTAATTTTCCATTGTAAATTATGCAATTAACATATCAATGCACATGGCTTTCCATGACCCAAGACATATATTTTTTTATTTTTAAATTTATTTTTTTGAAGTCTGCTGCTGCTGCTGCTAAGTCGCTTCAGTCATGTCCGACTCTGTGCCGACCCCATAGACGGCAGCCCACCAGGCTCCCCCATCTCTGGGATTCTCTAGGCAAGAGTACTGGAGTGGGGTGCCATTTCCTTCTCCAGTGCATGAAAGTGAAAAGTGAAAGTGAAGTCGCTCAGTCCTGACCCCATGGACTGCTGCCTACCAGGCTCCTCTGTCCATGGGATTTTCCAGGCAAGAGTACTGGAGTGGGGTGCCATTGCCTTCTCTGACCTGGGAGGCTACTTAGGTTCTTTCTGATCACTTTAGAGATAGCAAGGCTGAAAGATATTTAAAACGTCACTATTGCTTCAAGAGATGTAATAATGATAGTGATATATACCACTGTATCTAAGTATATAGGGGATTATACCTTGTTATTCTGAGGAGGATTGTCCTTTGAGAAACATAATTAATTCACATCACGGGCCTATGTTTGTTGAATGCACTAAAGCTTCATGGCCTCTACTGTGGGGTAGATAAAGATGACTAAGGTCTGGGTCATGCCCCAGGGGACTCGCAGGAGAATTCATAAATATTTTGTGGATGGTGATATTGGTTAACAATTATTGATGCAATTGGTCTTGGCAGAGTAGTTATATGCACAATGCCTGTGGTTCTTATGTTGGGGATCAGGCCAGTTTCTTTTCTCGTGTGTGGACCACATGGCACGTGGGGTCCTGGTTCCCCAACCAGGGACCCAGCCCTCGCCCCTGTGGAAGCTTGGAGTCCTAACCACTCTCTGGATTGCCTGGGAAGTCCCAAGGCAAGTTTAATAATTTTAGCATAAATTCTAAGCATTTATATTCAGATTCAGCAACCTTCTATCTCCTTGGTCAGCTTTTCTAGTCTTTAATACCCAGTGTGAAGTTAAGAATGAGACTAACCCTGGTGATCTGCTGGTTGGGACACCATGCTCACCGCAGGGGGTACAGCTTCAGTCTCTGGTTGGCGGAAATGGGATCCCATGTGCCACAGCCAAAAAAAGTTAGGCTAGAGGTTTGCTCACTGAAAGGGAGTGTATTATTGACAGTACCCAGCGATAGTCTCTGTTCAGGTGTCTTTCTGGTTCCCCCTGATGTTGATGGGAAGTGGGAAGGGTTTCCAGGGGATACTTTGGGGAACAAATGCTTGTGAAACATGAGAGAGATTACGTGGTCTGCCCCCTTCCGTTCTTGATGGCATTAAAGGGTAAGAGAGCTCTAAGTAACATGCCATCACTAGGTAGCTTGCAAAGATGTGGATCTGAACAAACCTTTGGATTGCTTTACTGAAAATTATTTATTCATTTCCTTATCATTGAACATTTATTTTTTCCCAAAACTTTTGTCTTGAAGTAGTTACACTGATTTATATTGTCATAGATACATTTTGTGCACAACCATCATTCTAGTTGTAGGATAAATTTTAGAAGTGGGCTTGCTGGGATACGTCATCTATATTTTTAAGGCTTTTTATATTTATTGGCAAATTGTCCTAGAGCAGCACTCTCCAGTAGAAATGTTTGTGATGGTGGGAATGTTCTTTATCTGTATTGTCCAGTGTTAGCCAGTACACACTTGAGTTGTGACTGGGTAATCAAAGAACTGAATTGTTCATTTTATTTTGTTTTAATTAAATTCATAGTTTAATAGCCATATATGTGACTCGTGACTGGAGTGTTGACAGTGAAGTTCTAGAGGATTTAAACCTAAGTACATTTCCAATAGCAATGTGTACGTGTGTATATACACACCCACTGTATGTGTGTGTGTGTGTGTGTGTGTGTGTATATATATATGTATATTGTAGGGGGTGACAGAGGAAGAGATGGTTAATAACATCACTGACTCAATGAACATGAATTTGAACAAATTCTGGGAGGTACTGGGGGACAGAGGAGCCTGACATGCTGCAATTCATGGGATTGCAACGAATCAGACTTGACTGGCAACTGAACAACAGTATATACACATACATACTATACGCATATATGTGCGTGCTTAGTTGCTCAGTTGTGTCCGACTCTTTAAGAGCCTATGAACTGCAGCCCCCATGGGCTTTCCATGTCCATGGGATTTCCCAGGTAAGAATACTGGATTCGGTTGCCATTTCCTTCTCCAGGGGATCTTCTCAGCCAAGGGATTGAACCCATGTCTCCTGGGTCTCCTGCACTGCAGGCAGAGTCTTTACTGCTGAGCCACTGGGGAAGCTCCACTGTTCCCTTGTCAATATGAATTTATTTTTTCATAAAATCTTGGCAACTTGATAGGTAAAAAAGCTTATTTTTATTACTTTATTATTTTGTATATTTTTATGTTATATACATTTATATATATAACTATTTACATATATTGTTATTTTATTATTATTTGCTAGTGAGGTTGAGTACCTGTGGGCATTTAATTTTCATTTTAAAAATTTTATTAATTTCATTTCATAAATTTTAATCATCTTCATTGTTTGCCTTTTTTGCCCAGTTATACTTTATGATACTCATCTTTTTTTTTTTATTTGTGTTTTTTGTGTTAATAGTAACTAATAGATATTTTTCCGAGTTGACATATACAAGATTTTTTGTTTATGTTTAAATTAGTATAAAGCATATAAATACTTTTCATACATAGGACAACCATTTTCTTTTTTTAAAAATTTTATAGGATTATAGTTGATTTGCAGTGTTGTGTTGGAGAAGGCAATGGCACCCCACTCCAGTACTCTTGCCTGGAATATCTCATGGATGCAGGGGCCTGGTAGGCTGCAGTCCATGGGGTCGTGAAGAGTCGGACACAACTGAGTGACTTCACTTTCACTTTTCACTTTCATGCATTGGAGAAGGAAATGGCAACCCACTCTAGTGTTCTTACCTGGAGGATCCCAGGGACGGCGGAGCCTGTTGGGGTCGCGTAGAGTTGGACATGACTGACATGACTTAGCAGCAGCAGCAGGAGTGTGTTAGTTTCAAGTGTGCGGCAGTGTGCTTCAGTTACACATATGCATATGTTCATTCTTTCTGAGATTCTTTTCCCATATAGGTTATCACAGAATATTGAGTAGAGTTCCCTAGGCTATACAGTAGATCCTTGTTGATTATCTATCTGATATATAGTAGTGTGTGTTTGTTAATCCCAAACTCTCAATTTATCTCCCATCCTATATTTCCCCTTTGGTAACTGTAAGTTTGTTTTTGACATCTGTAAGTCTGTTTCTGTTTTGTAAATAAGTTCATTTGCATCACCTTTTAAATCAGCAAAGCGATTCAGTTATATATATATATATTCCTTCTTGTATCCCTTTCCTCACAGTTTATCACAGGATGTTGAATGTAGTCCCCTGTGCTGTACAGTAGGCCTAGTGTATCCATCCTGTGTAACCGTTTGTATCTGCTGATCCCACACTCCCACTGCTTCCCCCACCCCCTTGGCAACCACGTCTGTTCTCTATGTCTGTGAGTCTGTTTCTGTTTCATAGGTTGATCTGTATCATTTTAGGTTCCACATTTAGGTGACATCATATGGCATTTGTCTTTCTGTGTCTGACTTTCTTCATGCAGTGTGGGACTCTCTAGGTCCGTCTGTGTTGCTATAGAATCACTCTTTTTTATGGCTGAGTAGTATTCCATCGTATGTATGTACTGCGGCTTTATCCACTCATCTGTCAGTGGACACTTAGATTGTTTTCACTTCTTGGCTGTTGTAAACGCTGCTGCTGTGAAGATTGTGGTGCACGCGTCTTTTGGAATTATGGTTTTCTTGGATCTGTGCCTGGGAGTAGGATTGTAGGATCATACGGTTGCCCTGTTTTTAGGCAAGCGTTTTCAGAGACACTTTCCTTCTGTTAAAGTAGATTATGGGGACTCAGGGACGAAGAATGAGGAGGGAAAGAGATGAAGAGAGTGAGGCCTGTTTGCCCCCAAGGAAGGGATGGAGATGTGGACCAGTGAGAGGAAAGGAAAGAGGACTGCAGAGGGGAGAGGAAGAGCCATCCCCAGATGCAGAGAGAGGAGGAGGGAACAGCACAACAAGGATTCCTGCCTTGGAGCAGGACAGGGAGCGGGTGTGGCTGCCAGCCTCCTCTCTAGGCGTTGGAGATCAGGGTTCTCTTTGAAATGATAACTTGATGAGCTAGAGTATTCTAGTGCACTCCTAAATCATAAGACCCCCCTCACTGTTCTCTGAACCATGTCTAGAAACCAGGACGGCATCACCCTCCATGCCAAGGATCTAGTGAGGGGTTCCGTTGTTACCAGATGGTTCAACACAGGGCATCTAACAGAGAGGCCGCTTGGTTTGTAATTCAAGCTAGAGGACATGAATTCAGTCATGCCTTTCAACTTTACGTGTTTGCAAACTAATCGTCGACACATCTTTTAACTGCTGGAGGTCTTGGTTTCCTCTTCTGTGAGATGGAAATGACCCTACCTTTTGTGATCTTGAAGACCAAGTGGGATGTTATCTGTGACCAAGTGCTTTGGAAGTTCATGCAAGGGCTTGCCCTAAGCTGGTGGTGACGGAGGGGGTGAGAGGGCTTCCTGATGGTGGTGGCAGAGGCGGTGAGAGGGCTTCCTGGTGGTGGCGGCGGTGGGGGGAGAGGGTGGTGCAGCAGAGGTCAGTGCTGGCAGACGCCGCATTAGGAAGAGGTCTCTCAAACCTCACGATGTAAATTCAAGTGCACTAAAGAGTACCTTTTGAACATCTTACTTTTCTTTATTTGCATGATGATAATGAAGGTCTCCTCTTCCTGGATTTTTACCAACCTTCTTTTATATCTTTTCTCCCCCTTGCAGATGAACGGGACAAAGTTCAAAAGAAAACATTTACAAAATGGATAAATCAGCATCTCATGAAGGTCAGTGTGCGTTTCTTCTGCATCTTGGGATGGTTTTTCAGACTTTAATTTATTGTACAGTACTTTAGTATATGGCTCTGAAGAAAAACCTTTCAGTGTCAGCTGCAGAGTTTCAGTTCTAGAGTATTTCATGTTCATTTCAGGCATCTGTTGTTACTTGGTGTGTGGCCTGCGGGTCCTGATGGGGGTTGGAGACGACTGCCCAGTGATGGCGGTTCGGTCTGTGACCTCAGTCCAACCTCTTATTATTAGACTCTCAAAAATCTCCGCAGGTTACATGTTAGGGCATTATAAACTGCAATTTTTAATAACCTTTTTTTTTCCTCTCAAGACTGCAGGCAAGTTCTGGTGTCAGGTTTATGTGAATGGTGGAGAGTTAGGTGGGAATAAAGATGGGTTATAGACAGAAGTCTAGACTCAGTTTTCTTGTACTTAATGTGAACCAGAAGTTGATGCTTATTCTGGATTTATCTGTGAAACAGTTAATAGTTGTGGTTCTTAATTAATATTTGTGTTTCATGGGTCACTTTGAGAATCTGTTGTAGGCTCTCCTCAGAAATACACATGTGCACCATGCATGCATACAATTTCTTGGCATTATTGGGTCCCACCAATCCAGTGATTCTATAAATCTCATCTAAGGACCCCATGGGATTTCACAGTTAACTTAGTCCCCTTTTTTTGGCTTTTTATGGCCAGTCCTGAAGTTAGAGGGAGGTAGTATTTTAAGTCTGTTGTTTGGGACTTGGAGAGAGTTTTCTCACATAGAAACATTATGGTAAAAGTGGTTATATTCTTAGGCTGTCCCGGAGATCCTATTTAAACCATCATGTAGCCTAGGGAGATGGTGCCCATACTGTAATCACATCTAATAGCCGTCTATGAAAGTGATGCGTATTTCATGGGGTATGTCAGATGACGTGAGAAGTTTTAGTCCTCTCTCTCATCACCCATGGACAGAATCCTTTTCCCAAATCTGACATGCCCTTCAGGTGAGCCATGTCACCCACTCCCCATCTGAGGGTCAGTTTGTGGGCATTTCTGTTACTGCTGGGATTTCTGTTCCTCATCCTCTGATGCGTTGGTCAGAGGTCTGCTGTCTGATGCTTTCAGGAGGAAGTGTGTTGTGACTTCTACGGAGAGCATCATGCCAGCAGCCTGCCTGCCCTCCGCCTGGCTTCTGTGTCATCCTGTGTGTCCCATGCCTCCCGTGAGAGCGGACCCTGCACAGGCTGGAGCAGAGTGGGGCTGGTGTGTGGGCTGGGGTGTGGGATGTCGGAGCTGAAGACTCTGACAAGACTTTTCCATTTCTGAGATAAGTCCAGGGGAAGTGAGGTTCTGGATGAAAAGATGCCCCTTTGGTGGCTGCCAATCTTTTTTCAAGAAAAATTTTTATTGAAGTATAATTGATTTACAATGTGTTAATTTCTGCTGTTTAGCAAAGTGACTTAGTTATACAGATATATACATTTTCTTCCCTGGTGGCTCAGTGGTAAAGAATCCACCTGCAATGCAGGAGAACCTGGGTTCGATCCCTGGGTCGGGAAGATCCCCTGGAGAAGGAAATGGCAACCCACTCCAATATTCTTGTCTGGAGAGTCCCATGGACAGAGGAGCCTGACAGTCCATAGAGTCACAAAAGAATCAGACATGACTGCGCAACTAAACAACAACGTCATACATTTTCTTCAGATTCTTTTCTATTCTGGTTTATCAGAGGATGCTGATCATGGTTCCCTGTGCCGTGCAGGGGGACCCTGTCTACCCATCCTGTGTGTAACAGTTTGCATCTGCCAACCCCACACGCCCGCTCCATCTCTCCCTTTCCCTCTTCCCTTGGCAACCACAGTCTGTTCTCTATGACTGTGACACTGTTTCTGTTTCATCAGTTCAGTTCAGTCGCTCAGTCGTGTCCGACTCTTTGCGACCCCATGAATCGCAGCACACCAGGCCTCCCTGTCCATCACCAACTCCCGGAGTTCACTCAGACTCATGTCCATCGAGTCGGTGATGCCATCCAGCCATCTCATCCTCTGTCGTCCCCTTCTCCTTCTGCCCCCAATCCCTCCCAGCATCAGGGTCTTTTCCAATGAGTCAGCTCTTTGCATGAGGTGGCCAAAGTACTGGAGTTTCAGCTTTAGCATCAGTCCTTCAAAACAACACCCAGGACTGATCTTCAGAATGGACTGGTTAGATCTCCTTGCAGTCCAAGGGACTCTGAAGAGTCTCCTCCAACACCACAGTTCAAAAGCATCAATTCTTCGGCACTCAGCCTTCTTCACAGTCCAACTCTCACATCCATACATGACCACAGGAAAAACCATAGCCTTGACTTAGACGAACCTTTGTTGGCAAAGTAATGTCTCTGCTTTTGAATATGCTATCTAGGTTGGTCATAACTTTCCTTCCAAGGAGTAAGTGTCTTTTAATTTCATGGCTGCAGTCACCATCTGCAGTGATTTTGGAGCCCAAAACAATAAAGTCTGACACTGTTTCCACTGTTTCCCCATCTGTTTCCCATGAAGTGATGGGACCAGTTGCCATGTTTTGCTGTTTCATAGATAAGTTCATTTGTGTCATATTTTATTTATTGTTTAGTTTAAAAAGTTTTAATTGGAGGATAGTTGCGTTCAATGTTGTGTAGGTTTCAGCCATACAGCAGCGTGAATCAGCCATAAGTATACATACATGTGTGTATCTACAAGTACATATCCCCCTCTTAAGCCTCCGTCCCAGCCCCCTTATCCCACCCCTCTCGGTTGTGTCACATTTTAGATTCCTTCTACGTGGTATCATATGATATTTGTCTTTTTCTTTCTGACTTACTTCACTTAGTATGATAATTTCCAGATCCATCCATAGTGCTGCAAATGGCATCTCTCATTCTCAGATGGTTGAGTAGTAGTTCATTGTATGTGTGTACCGCCTCTTTATCTTTTTATCTGTTGATGGGCATTTAGATTATTTCTATGTCTTGTCTATTGTGAATAGTCCGGCTAAGAATATAGGCGTGCATGTATCTTTTTGAATTACAGTTTTGTCCATATCTACGCCCAGGAGTGGGATTGTAGGATTATGTGGTAGCTCTATTTTTAGTTTTTTGAAGAACCTCCATGCTGTTTTTCATAGTGTCTGCACCAGGTTACATTCCCACCAGCATTGTATAGCACTGTACAGTTGTCCCTTTTCTCCACAACCTCTTCAGTATTTGTTACTTGTAGACGTTTTAATGGTGGCTCTTCTGACTGGCGTGAGGTGGTACTTTGTGGTAGTTTTGATTTGCATTTCTCTGATAATCCATGATGTGGAGCATCTCTCCATGTGCCTGTCTGGCCTGGCAGTCTGTGTGACTGTGGCCATCGGGGGGTGGGGGAGGGTGGTGCAGAGGGTTGGCCAGTGTCCCTGGAGCGTAAGCCCCATAGTGCTGACAGTTGAGGATAGAAGTTCACCAGGGTGACCCCGTGGGAACGCCCTGCTGGCCTGAGATGGATGCTAGTGGGGACCCACCGTCTCCTGGATGTGTTGGGCTGGACCACTCATCTGATGAGCATTTTGTAAACTGGATGAACGTGTTTAAGGAAAGTGCGTTTGCTAAAAATTCAAAACGCTGACAACAAGGCTGCGTCGTCCACTCCTAGGGTGCATCCTGGTGCCTTGCGTGGATAATGCACACACATGCTTAAATCACTTAACCCTCCAACAACCCTCCAAAGGTGGTTTCATTTAGTGGTTACGCACACACAGCCTTCAGAGTCAGATGGCAAGGGTGCCCATCTTGATTTATGTGGAGTAAGTGATGTCTTTTTTTTTTTTTAGTAAAATAACACATCTCAAAGATATAAGGCTTCTGCTGTAACCCAGTAAGAATTAGGAAAATAATAATTTTACACACAATAGCCATTTGATAGATGCCAGTCCAACTGGTTAGGGTTATAATCAAAGTAGCATATTTGTTTCTTGATGTAGGTCAGAGTTTAAAATTTACTCTTATTAAAAAATTGTGCACTAAAATTTCTGACACAAAACTCAAATGTGTGAGAACATAATTTTATGATATTTTATTCTTTTCTGTTTGGAAGTTAGAGCATTACCTTCAGCTGGGAAAGGTGATTACGTATCCCCAGATGTGGGGCAGCAGGCTGTTCAGGTTTGTGTCCCGAGCTGGCCAGAAAAAGGCCAGCCTTTGTGTCATTTCTTGTGTGTTTCACCCAAGGGATGACAGAGGAGTGTAAGACACTTGTGCTGTCAGAGATCATTTGGTCACAACCCAGTTTGCAGGAAATGGAAAATAAGTGTATGGATTTTAGGTTAAAATGTCAATATTAGAAATATTTCTTCTGTGTTGATTTTCTTATGTTCTTCCCTTGAAATACTGAACGTATTCAGGAGAAACAGGGACAGAAGAGAAGTGAGTCTCTTATCTTTCTTGCCCCACCGTGTTCCTTTTTAGTGAATGGAAAGTATGTTATTTGAAGAGTTTTTCATAAAATTAATCATGCTAAAAATGTGAAGGGAAAGGGTGACCATGAGTCAACAGAATGGAGTAATTGATGGGTAAAGAGAGAAAAAAGTGGGAATAAAATCATTTAGAAGGCGTTTGAGTCATTCTGTGTGTGTACTTGCTCTGCTTTGTCTGATTGTGGCCCTCCTTAAACCTGGGAGCAGGGAGAGGAAAGTGGGGACAGAGGAGGAGAAAGAGAAGAAGGGGGGAGGTTTGGGGTTAGAGGGGCGGGCGCCCCGGCAGCGGGACCTGTGTGCTGGGACTGCGTCCAGGGGCCTCTGCCCTGCGCTCAGCGGCCTGGGGGGCTGACTCAGACCACAGGGTGCTCCCCATCTTTTGAAAGAATTCTTAAAACTTTTGCTCTATGTTATTATTTTATGTGTTTACTTTAATGTAATTTTATGCAATTATTTTACCCCAGTTGTGGCTCCAAGAAGACTGTTCCTTGTAGTTCTGCTTCTTCAGGCAGTGAGGTGATTGAGAGCTTAGTCCCAGGACAGATCTTCACAGGATTTTCCCTTTCATTTGATAACTATTTTGTCTTTGAAAAGAGACTTGCTTCCTGCAAAACTGTCGGCCTGTGACACTTAAGGCAAAGGTGGGAGGCAGATGACCCTGCGGTTGGTCGTCTGTGACGCTGCTCTGGCCCTCCTCCCTGGGCGGTGGGAGTGGTGGGTTGGTGGGGGGCTTGATGCCATCGCCCGGATGAGCAGGCAGGCGGCGCCTGGCCGGTGGGCAACCCACAGCAAGCGGTGGCCGAAGAGGAGGCCGAAATGGGTGCTGCCGATAAGACAGAGAAGCAGGGCTGGGACGCCCGGGCACTGCCTGCCTCGTCCGCGTCTCCTCTTGACCGCAAGCACTTCCCTCTTAGTTCATCTGGTTTAGAAAGAGCCGGGGCTGGGGGTCAGAATCCATGGGCTGGCTTGCCTTGGAGCCCTGCGGGGACCCTTGGCTCCAGACTCCGATCATCTAAGGCTCGCTCATCTCCTTAAATGAGTCCTTTCCCCACACGCCCCTCCCCATCCGTGGTTGCTCTTGGGGCCCAAGGCCTCTTCTCCCTCCTTTTCCCTCTTCTTGCACACACTCCCCTCGTGGAAAGGGGCCTGTGGACTCCGTGTACCTGCGCTTGGGTTCTCACGTCTCGCGTCTTCGTCCCCGATCTAACGGGGGAGCAGCCAGCTGCGCTGCTCCCGCCGCGTCAGCAGGGATGCGGCAGCGTGACCTGGCCGGGCGCCCGCCCCGCCCGGAGCGCCTTGGCGCACCGACGTGCCGCCGGCTCCCAGGGCTGTTAGACTGTTGACTTTCCCCACCTTACAGTTTCAGCTATTTGCTAATTAATCCTCGTGACTCAGGAAGTTAGGATTTATCCGGCTCTAAACTAGTGTATACTCAGTGCCCGGGGAAGCTTCTGGCAAGGTCGATTTTTCAAAGTTGATTTGACCGAGTAAAGTAAACACTTCTTAGATGATTGCTTAGGTTACTGTTGTATCCAAGCGCGTAAACGTTGTTTCCTTGAAATACTTGGTTAGGATTTTTTTTCATATAGCTTTCTCTCCAGAAAAAATGACTAGAGCCTTATTTTATATTGGGGCTAAAATGACATTTGTTTAAATAGTTTGCTTAATTAAAACTTATGTTTGTTGGTGAGCAGACGTCTCTGGCTTTTTTCCAAGTGTATTTAAATTTTAGTGCTCTGGTATTTCAGTTGTATGACTAAGCCTGTCCTTAAACTGATTGTTCTAGCAAGAATGTTGTCCTTTTGGTTCCTCATTCTTCAGAATATATTTAAGAATATATCCCAGTTAACACATTCATCTGCTACCTCTACATGTTTATTCACACACAGAATATACTGGATTATTTTCCTTGCAGATTATGATCTCTGTATAAAACTATTGTTAAGTAACAATTATGTATTATTCTTTGGCTTCCCTGGTGGGAAGTATTGGATTATTCTTTAGCATAATTTAAATTGTAGTGCTAAAACATGAGCTGGGTGTTATTGAAAATACCTGTGACTTCAGTTAGCTAAATTTTACTGAGAGAGTTATTCTAAAATATAAAATTGATGACCTTCTATTATTTACAGTATTTATTTTTGCCCATTCTGCCAATGGGACTTTATATACTAGAGGGTCTTAGGTCACTGTTTAATTTTTGTTATTCTTGATCACATACAGTTCTGTTTTTCTGTCTAGAACTTCATGAGCATGTGTATGGCACCCAGATCTCTAAGTCCTGATGATGTAGCTTTTGTCTTGCTCTAAGGACACAAGAGGCAAGGCATCCTTTTATTTCCTGAAACATTTGAAAGACTAGAAGATTCCTTTTTAACTCATTGTTTGCCTGGACCCAGAATTAGAACTTGAGCTGTGACTGAGAGGCTGTATTGAAGAAGAATAATTTAAGGTGAAGAACAGTTTTTGGAAGCTTGGAGTCTGGGCAATTCATATAGTGTGCTTCCCTTGTGTTGGATTCCTCTAGCTAACCATTTATGGTGGAGTTATGTTCTTCAGCACTGCTTGACTGTACTGTGAACTTATTCTTAACATTGTGTAGTCAGATGTTTGGGCTGAGCTTTACTTTGTGTGCTCAGTCGTGTCCGGCTCCTTGTGACCCCGTGGACTGTAGCCCGCCAGGCTCCACTGTCCATGGAATTCTCTAGGCACGAATACCAGAGTGGGTTGTCATTCCCTCCTCTAGGGGATCTTCCCCACCCAGGGATCAAACCTGCATCTCCTGCATTGTCAGGCAGATTCTTTACTACTGAGCCACCTGGGAAGCCCGAATTTTAGTTTATTGACACATAAGTGCATTTGGAGAGGAAAAGGCCCTGGATTCCAGTACTGAACTACTCCCTCTTAGTAACCTGCATGGTTACCACCTGGGAGACAGCCTGCTAAGGATCACACTTTAATCTCTGTTCCATCTTGTCTTGGGAAAGCTTGATTTACTCAAGGCAGAGATATCCTTTGCACTTATTGTAAAGGCAACAACTTCATGGCTCCGCTGAATCAATCACACTATTTTTTATTGATTTGGTGGCTGGAAGAAAATGTAGACCCCTAAGCTGAGAATATGGTGATAACTTTTAAGGAATAGGTAAAAAGCTCTATTTGCTCTGTGTTCTCAGCCATCACATACTTCTTGAGTAATTTTACCATCTGTGGGCACAGATGAGAGAGGAGAATTTTTGAAGCATCAACTTTATACAGGACTAATGACAAATGCTTTTTCTGAAACTATAATGCAAGTATTGGTTCTTAAAATCCGCAAATAAGGTCTTTTTTTCAAGACCTTAGACTTACATGAGTGGTTCTTAAACTTGAGCTACATCAGAGTCTCTTGGAGGGCTTGTTACAGTAGATGGTTGGGCTTCAGCCCAAGGCTTCTTATTCAGTAGATCTGGGAGGGACCTGAAACTCTACCATTCTAATAAGTTCCAGGAAGTTAGGTTTTCAACAAAAAGCTGTTGCTGCTGAGCCAGGGCCACTCTATGAGAGAGCACCTGTCATAGAGAAAATGATAAATATTATAATGGACCATCAGATTCATTTGATATAATCAACAAATATTATAAGCAGGTTTAAAAAATAATTGTAGCTACTGCATATCTATTGTAAGCTGTATTTATTAATAATGAATTAATATTAACTAATACCTTCAATATTAATACTATTATTACTACCAATAATAATAGCTGCTAATATTATTTGAGAGCAAACCACATACCAGGATTTGTCACTTTTGTGTCTTAATGTCTATTTCTCATAACAATTCTTATGGAAAGGACCTGTTCTTTTTTTAAAAAATTTTATTTTATTGAAGTATAGTTGATTTACAATATGATGTTAATTTTTGTTGTACAGCAAAGTGATTCAGTTTTTTATGTATGTGTGTGTGTGTGTCTTCCCTGGTGGATTCCCTGGTGGTTCAGCTGGTAAAGAATCTTTCTGTGATGCGGGAGACCTGGGTTCGCTCCTTGGGTTGGGAAGATCCCCTGGAGAAGGGAAAGGCTCCCCACTCCAGTAGCCACTCCGGTAGCCTGGAGAATTCCATGGGCGGTACAGTCCACGGGATCGCAAAGAGTCGGATACGACTGAGCAACTTCCACTTCACATCTGTATATATCTCACATTTTTTCCACATTCTTTTCCGTTGTGATTTGTCACAGGATACTGAAGATAGCTCCCTGTGCTGGGCAGCAGGCATGTCCTTTGATGCTGTGTGGACTAGCTTGTGTCTGCTAACCCTCTCTTCCCCACAGCCCCGCCTCCCCCTTAGCAGCCACGGGTCTGCTCTGTCTGTGGGTCTGTTTCTGTTTTGTATAAAAGTGCATTTATGTTGTAGTTTAGATTCCACATGTAAGCAGTATCGTACGATATTTGTCTTTATCTGTCTGACTTACTTCACTCAGGATGATCATCTCTAGGTTCATCCATGTAGCTGCAGATGGCATTGTTCCCTTCTGCTTTGCGGATGAGTAACATTCCGTTGTGTATATGTGCCACACCTTCTTCGTTCATTCGTCTCCATCCTGACTGTTCTGAATCCCTGTGTTACAGGTGTTGAAACTGATGCCCAGGGAGGTTGCATAATTTCCTCAGGTCGTGAAGCTGGTAGACCTCAGGATGCATGTGGGAAAGAGGCTAAGAGAGATCACGCAGGCTGGAGACCTGTCTAGGGAGGAAGTGAGGGTCACACGCCAGTCTGCCTGACTCCAGACATTGTGCTCTCTCTGCTGCTGCGAAGGATGAATGCAGTGAGCAGAGCTGAAGGGGGAGTCGAGCTCACCTTTGGACCCTGGTCTAGTATCTTTACAAACTCGATGTGATGTTTGAGTTATTTCTGTTGTGGTGTTAGAGATATGTATGTAGTAGAGGAAGGGTTAAATGGGGAGAGGGGATAGACTCAAAAGTGTAGAGTTTAGAAGCAAATCATGTTTTTTTAAATGCAAAAAATTGTTGATTTGGTAACCCTGACCATTTCAAAACAGTAAGAGATAACACAGGTGAGTATGACGTGGTTTCATATAGACGGTCATAGCTTGGGACTGAGAAATTCTGAATATCTTCTCATCATGAAGAATAGTGATTTCTTTGGGTAAATTCCTCATCAGTAAAGTAAAAGTTGCTCAGTTGTTTCTGACTCTTTGTGATCCCATGGACTATACAGTCCTTGGAATTCTCCAGGCCAGAATACTGGAGTGGGTAGCCTTTCCCTTCTCTAGGGGATCATCCCAACCCAGGGATCGAACCCAGGTCTCCCACATTGGAGGCAGACTGTTTACCAGCTGAGCCACAAGGGAAGCCCCTCACCAATTAAAAATGTCCAAGATAATACTGTTTACTTTCAACAGGGCTGTATTGAACATTTGTATAATCAGGGCTGTATCTGAAATACAGTTTAGAAAGTACTGTTTTTTTCTTTTTAATTAATTAATTAATTTTAAATGGAGGCTAATAACTTTACAGTATTGTGGTGGTTTTTGCCATACATTGACATGAATCTGCCACGGGTGTACATGTGTTCCCCATCCTGAACTCCCCTCCCACCTCCCTCCCAGTCCCATCCCTCTAGGTCATCCCAGTGCATCAGCCCTGAGCTCCCTGTCTCATGCATCGAACCTGGACTGGTGATTCATTTCACATATGATAATATACATGTTTCAATGCTGTTCTTTCAAATCATCCCCCCCAGCCCTCTCCCACAGAGTCCAGAAGTCTGTTCTTTACATCTGTGTCCCTTTCACTGTCTCGCATACAGGGTCATCATTACCATCTTTCTAAATTCCATATGTATTCGTCAATACACTGTATTGGTGTTTTTCTTTCTGACTTACTTCACTCTGTATAATAGGCTCCAGTTTTAATGCAGCTTACTGCTTTGCTGGAGACATTAAATATATTTGTGAGAAGATCCCTTGGAGAAGGGAGTGACTGGCTACCCACTCCAGTATTCTTGCCTGGAGAACAGCTTGGGTAGAGGAGTCTGGTGGGCTCTAGTCCATGGGGTTGCAAGAGTTGGACATGACGGAGTGACTGACTCTTTCACTGCTACCTCTTTTGTTTCAAAACCATTACCTGTTACGCCTGGCAGCACAGGATGAAGTGTCAGAACGAGTGCTAAACAGTGGGGTTTTACAAGATCGGGGCCAGGAGATTTGGGGTGGCTCTGAGTGTCAAGGGCACTCTGAGTGTGCCAGGACAGGGGTGCTGGCTTGAGCGGGGCGCAGCGGAGGGGTGGGCCAGGGCTGGGCAGGGCCGTGAGTCTTGAGCCTGCTGCACTGGACGCTGGGTTTGCTGGGAGGAGATCAGGTGGAGAGAAACGGCGAAGCCGCACGCAAGACTAACACAGCATCATCAGTCAGCTGTATCTCAATTAAAAAAAGAAATGGTGAAGACAGATAAGAAGCAGATGGGATGGGTCAGCCAAGGATGTTGTTGGAAGTACCTGAGGACAAGAGCAACGTGGTACAACTGGCACTCTGAAGTCATGTGACTGCCGTTGGGAAGAGCCTTGAGTGCACACGTAGGCATTGAGGAACTACAGGTGACGGCACTGTGAACGCTGCGATGGGCTGTCTTCCTGTGATGGCTCCGTGTCTGCTGAGTGAGGGAACCTACAGAGGGGACTGCGGGGCCTCTGTCTTAGTTCTTCCCCTTGTTTGTAGCTGGTACTCGGATGGGGTTGCGGAAGGCTTGCTGATCAGATTATAGGTTGAAGGAACACTCAGTGTAGTAAACAGATCAAGAAGGCTGGACCTCTGGTCTCATCAGAAAGAGAGAACTTAATGGTGAAAATGTAAAGTTCTGCTCAAAGACTGAAGATTTCCCTGTAGGATTTAGAAGGTGCAGAAGGTCTGGCAGGCAGCGATTCCTGTCATCGGAGCTGGGGGTTCCGATGACCTCAGGCTGACGGCAGTGGTGCGCCTGCACGCAGGCTGTGTTAGCAGAGCTCAGAGTGTGCTGGGCACCCAACATCCAGGGTGTTTGTTCAGGTCCTGACTGCGCATAAAGGGGCAGTCAAAAGGAAAGTGACTGCAGGAGGCAACCATGATGGTGAGCATCTGGAAACATCTCTTGGATGAGGGATGATGGAGACAATTGAGAAGGAGACTTTGAGAAGAGAGGGTTACAGAGAAACGTGATGGGCATTTTCAGATATTGGTCAGGGTAGTCATATAAGAAGCTACAGTTTAGGATTTATTAGATCCAAAGATTGATGGATACTTTCCAGTTTGAATATGTAAGCTCAATGTAAAACCTCTCTGTAAACATCCACAGTGCCCAGTAATAGGTGTTCACTTAAGTGTGTTTTGATCTAAGGGTATATTCTTAGTTTCCAGTGGCTGCTATAACCAATTACACAGGCTTGCTGACTTAGAACAGTGATCTCTATGCTGTCACAGTCTGGGGGCTGGAAGTCTGGACTGTTTTTCTGGGCTGGAATCACCGTGGTAGCAAGGCTGTGCTCCCTTCAGAACCTCTTGGGGAGAATGCCGTCCCCGTCTCTCTCAGCGTCTGGGGACGCCAGCATTGCCTTTCCCGTGGCCACATGCTGCCCCCTGGTCCGTGGGTTAGGACCCCCAAGCATCTCTTTTCTAAGGAGGTTGGAGACTGGATTTCGAGCCCACGGGCATAATCCAGGATAAACGTCCCACCACAGATTTTTAACACACCTGCAAAGATTCTTTTCCAAATAAGGCAACATTCAGTTTCCAGAGATTCGGACCTGATATCTTTGGGGCCACCATCATCCTCTTATACGTGAACCAGTAAAACTGCCTCATGTGAAGTCAGCTAAGGCTTCATGGGATAGGCACTCTCCAGTCATTCCCAAATTTCCACCGAAATCCTGTGGGGATGCAGTTGGAATCTATCAGAGGTGGAACAGAAATGGTTCCTGCGTTGGTAGGAGGGTGAACTAGGTGGTGATGCGTTTGCTTTCCAAGACCAAGACTGTATAGTCATGTCATTCGTTTATGATAAGATTTGTGAAGCAGTAATTAATAGGGATAGACCAGAGATTTGTTTTTATATTTTGTAATGTTTGAAATAATTTTATGCTTTAACAAGTTGTAAAAATAAAAATAGTACAAGGAGCCCTGTTAGGTATGCTCATTACTCAGATTGACTCTTGGTAGCACTTACCCTGTTTGCTGTATCATGACTCTAATACTGCACGTGTGTGTGTGTGTGTGTGTGTATTTTTTATCTGAACCACGTGGGGGTAAGTCCTATACTATACAGATGGCCCTTTTCCCCTCAGTACTGCAGCATTTCCCAAGAGTAGGGGTGTTCTCTTTCATAGCCCCACATCTACCTACTTCGTAAAGTTACGCTGGCTCACAGTCTCTTGCCTGTGTTTCAGTTTGGTGGTTGGTCCTTTACACTGTTACCCCAGAGCAGCTTGCAGGTCGTGGTCAGCTGTTGCATTTAGCTGCTGTGTCTCTTTATCCTGCTTCAGATAGAAACAGTTTAACAGCCCTTTAACAGACTTTTATGACATGAACATTTTTTGAAGACTGCAGAACAGGAGTTTATAGAGAATGGAAGATCAATTAATAGTAAAGTGTATTTTGAACTTCAAACTATTTTATGACAAGAAGATAAGCCCTTGTCTGAGATTTTAGTACTTGTTGATACAGTAATGAGTATCTTTTCAAATTTTTCAGATAACACAGTATCTTTTCAAATTGAGAACCTCACAACTTGACTCAGTAATTCATCAAATGACTTTAGTTCTGTCTTGTGGTCAATTATAGTTTTTCTTGATTTCCTTACTGCTAATACTAGTATTACTTCTGCTTCCAACACTGCCATTTTGAATGCCTAGGCTGAGCCACATGCTGGATGGGCCGTGTAACGTGGGTTGTCTGGTTGAGCCCTTGGTTAGCCAGTGACATTCCGGAGGCTCAGGAGGCTCAGGAGAGAACTGGTTCTGACCTTGGCCCCTCGTGGGCAGGCACGGGGCTGTGGCAGGAGGGGCAGACCTGACCTTCTGGTTCTCCAGAGAACCTTCTGGCTCCGCCATCTTGGCCCCTCTTGCCTGAGCAGAGCCACGGGGCTGAAGAGCAGTCAGGAGGGGCAGACCCGACCTGACCAGCGTGGGCGGGCTGGAACGTGGCAGAGAACCTTCTGGTTCTCCAGGAAAGCTCCGCCATCTTGGCCCCTCTTGCCTGAGCAGAGCCACGGGGCTGAAGAGCGGTCAGGAGGGGCAGACACGGCTCAGGGGAAAGGCGCGGTGCTGAGGCGCAGCTCTCGTTTCTTTCTGCGTTACTTCTAGTCTTTGCTGTGATGCTTCGGCCATAATTTTTTATTTGCATTCTCCTCTAATCAATATGCTTTACAAGCATTTAGAGATACAGATAAAAGCATATGAGAAAGCCAAGCAGCACTCCCAGAGGCCAGGGTTTTAGCTGGAGAAGGGCACTGACTAAGCCCTTTTCAAAGAAGAGGATAAGGCGGTTTGCTCAGTGGAGCTGACAGCCCCATCCTGCCGCGCAGGCTTCACAGCGGCGCCGGTCCCGTCCTTCCGTCGTGGGCAGGTCCCGCAGAAGCTTTGTTGCGTCGTCTGTTCTGGACTCCAGGCTGCAGCTCAGCCCAGCACGGTGCCTGATACGCTGCTTCTGTCAGGCCCCTGTTGCTTCCTCAGTGAACCTGAAACCAGATGATGCTTTCCCCCGTGTTTGTGATATACCCCTGACTACTGTGATGGGAAGATGAAAAGTGTCACTTTGTGAGAAGTGAGGTGAAAGTCCGGAAGGAAAGGCATTGCGTGATGACTCCTTCCTGTGAAGGCTGAGGAGCCCCGCTGCGTTGTGGGTGCAGAACGTGAGTCGCCCGGTCAGGCAGGAGGAGCTGCCACGCTGATGCTCTGCGTTCTTCCACAGCCCAGTGCAGGGTCTCCGTTCACTTCGGGGGCAGGAAGTTTACTCTTACTTATAACTGATATTAATGTATTTATCTAGCGTTAAATACGTACAAGTAAATAAAACAATATAATAAAAAGAACCAGCCTGAATACTCTTTGGAAGGACCTATGCTGAAGCTGAAGCTCCAAGACTTTGGCTACCTGATGCAAACAGCTGACTCACTGGAAAAGACCCTGATGCTGGGAAAGATTGAGGGCAGGAAGAGAAGGCGACAGCAGAGGATGAGATGATGGGATGGTATCACTGATTCGATAAGGACACAAACTTGGGCAAACTCCAGGAAATGGTGAAGGACAGGGAAGCCTGGCCTGCTCCAGTCCATGGGGTCGTAAAGAGTCGGACATGACTTGATGACTGAACAACAGCAAGAATTACGTACGTGTAAATAAATGAATAAGTAAAGTTTGCCCAACTTACCTATTGTTATTTCCCTCAGCTCAGAATGTAGAAGACTATTGATTGAAGCTAGCTTTTCCTCACTGGGGAATTTTCTAATAGTTTGCTGACAATATTAGTAGATTCTTTGCAGCCTTATTGCATGTGAGGAAGAAGAAATCTTTTCCTTCTAACCTTTCTAGGTTCCTGGCTGGGCTGTAAAACAAAAGACAGATAAATAAGAGAAAAGCATACAGATTATTTAATAAGAACTTTGTATAATCAGGAGCCTTCGAGGAGAAATGAAGACCTGAAGAAACGGTTAAACCTGAGTGTGTTTTAACACCAGGCTTGGTGGGGAGTGGAGGGTCACAGGGAAACGTGGCAGAACAGAAGGGCATAAGCCAAGGGCAATAAACTTGAGAAGTTCAGGAAGGCCTGTCTGTTCAGATTCCTCTCACCTGCAGAGATAAGGATGCTCCTTTCCTCCAGGTGCAGAGTGAGCACCTCCCCACTGAGGGTCTCATGACCTGCCTGGGGGTGGGTGGTGGCAGCGCCCTTCCAGCACCCACTGTCTCCCAGCTCCTTCGGCTGGAAATGTCCAGTTTGCCCAGGGGCTGTGTTTGGGGTTGTGCGTCCTGAGCCCTGTCTTGCAGGTGTGGTTAGGTTTCTCATCCCTTAGGATCTTACAGAAAACCCCGTTTCTAGGCACTGTCAAGTCGGCTGTGCTGCAAACCCAAGGGAAATTCAGAAACTGGTTTTAAAAGGGGCTGATGAGGAGGACAAGCAGGGGGAGGCAGAAGCTGGTGATGAAGATGGGGGCGTGCCCTGCTGGTGGAGAACTTGACCTTGAGAGCGGTCAGTGTGTCAGGGGCCGGGGACGAGTCACGTTGGACTTGGGCATGGAGTTTGGAAGCAGTTGCCTGCATAGTCGTGTCTGACTCTTTGTGACCCCATGGACCACAGCATGCCAGGCCTCCCTGTCCATCACCAACTCCCGAAGCTTGCTCAGACTCATGTCTGTTGAGTCAGTGATGCCATACAACCATTTCATCCTCTGTAGAAGTAGATGTTTTTTCTGGAACTCTCCTGCTTTTTTGATGATCTCTGGAATTTCATGGTTCATGTACTGTTGAAGCCTGGGGTTGTGCGTCCTGAGCCCTATCTTGCAGGTGTGGTTAAGTTTCTCATTTCTTAGGATCTTACAGAAACCCCATTTCCAGGCACTGTCAGGTTGGCTGTGCTACAAACCCGAGGGAAATTCAGAAACTGGTTTTAAAATGGGCTGATGAGGAGGACAAGCGGGGGGAGAACTTTGAGCTTTACTTTGCTAGTGTGTGAGATGAGTGCAGTTGTGCAGTAGTTTGAACATTCTTTGGCATTGCCTTTCTTTGGGATTGGAATGAAAACTGACCTTTTCCAGTGATCAATGCAAAGAAATAGAGGAAGATAATAGAATGAGAAAGACTAGAGATCTCTTCAACAAAATTAGAGATACCAAGGGAACATTTCATGCAAAGATGGGCAAAATAAAGGACAGAAGTGGTATGGACCTAACAGAAGCAGAAGATATTAAGAAGAAGTGGCAAGAATACACAGAAGAACTATTGAAAAAGATCTTTATGACCCAGACAACCACAATGGTGTGATCACTCACCTAGAGCCAGACATCCTGGAATGCGAAGTCAAGTGGGCCTTAGGAAGCATCACTGCAAACAAAGCTAGTGGAGGTGATGGAATTCAAATTGAGCTATTTTAAATCCTAAAAGATGATCTTAATGTGATATAGAAGAAATGTCTGTGTGAAAGACGGAGAGATCAATGACCTCAGAGGGAAGCTGTTGAAGCTGGGAGGACCACTGTGTACATCTAAAAATGCTGAACTGAACACCGATGGCCTGAGCTGTGGATTCATGGTGCTGACATAGTCTAACACTTGATGATGTCTTAAAGAATTTCTTTTTTTCCCTTCTTCCAGTTTCATTGAGATATAATTGATATACAGCACTGTATAAGTCTAGGCTTTGCGGCGTAATGACCTGACTTACATGCATTACAAAATGATGACCACAGTAAGTTTAGTGAGCCTTCATTACCTCATATAGATACAAAATTAAAAGAGAAAAAATTTTCTCTTATGATGGAAAGTCTTAGGATTTACTGTCTTAAATTTCATATATAACTTACAGCAGTGTTAATTACCTTCAGTTCGGTTCAGTCACTCAGTCGTGTCCAACTCTTTGTGACTCCATGAACTGCAGCACGCCAGGCCTCCCTGTCCATCACCATCACCAACTCCTGGAGTTTACCCAAACTCATGTCCATTGAGTCGGTGATGCCACCCAAAAGTATAAATCTCATCCTTTGTGGTCCCCTTCTCCTCTCGCCTTCAATCTTTCCCAACATCAGGGTCTTTTCAAATGAGTCCGCGCTTCGCATCAGGTGGCCAGAGTATTGGAGTTTCAGCTTCAGCATCAGTCGTTCCAGTAAATATTCAGGACTGATTTCCTTTAGGACGGACTGGTTGGATCTCCTTGCAGTCCAAGGGACTTTCAAGAGTCTTCTCCGACAGCACAGTTCAAAAGCATCAGTTCTTCGGCGCTCGGCTTTCTTTATGGTCCAATTCTCACATCCATATGTGACTACTGGAAAAACCATAGCCTTGATGAGATGGACCTTTGTTGGCAAAGTAATGTCTCTGCTTTTTAACATCCTGTCTAGGCTGGTCATAACTTTTCTTCCAAGGAGTAAACGTCTTTTAATTTCATGACTGCAGTCACCGTCTGCAGTGATTTTGGAGCCCAAGAACATAAAGTCTGTCACCGTTTCCATCGTTTCCCCATCTATTTGCCATTTAGTGATGGGACCAGATGCCATAATCTTAGTTTTCTGGATGTTGAGTTTTAAGCCAACTTTTTCACTGTTCTCTTTCACTTTCATCAAGAAGCTCTTTAGTTCTACTTCACTTTCTGCCATAAGGGTAGTATCATCTGCATATCTGAGGTTATTCATATTTCTCCCTGGAATCTTGAATCCAGCTTGTGCTTCATCCAGCCCAGTATTTCTCATGATGTACTCTGCATATAAGTTAAATAAGCAGGGTGACAATATATAGCCTTGACGTACTCCTTCCCCTATTTGGAACCAGTCTGTTGTTCCATGTCCAGTTCTGTTACTTCCTGACCTGCATACAGGTTTCTCAAGAGGCAGGTCAGGTATTCCCATCTGGTATTCCCATCTCTTTAAGAATTTTCCACAGTTAATTGTTAATTTCACAGTTAATTTTCCACATGTTAATTACCTTAATCTTGTTGTATATCACATGCCTAGTACTTATTTGAGAGTTTATGTGCTTATAGGTTCAATTCAGTGCAGGTTATTAACTGTTAATTTCCTCTGTTGGGATCTACACATACATTAAAGCTACACCACCCTAAGTGATCATGAAAAGTATAAAACTGTGGAATTAAACCTAAGTTTAAAGATGTGCAAATACGGTCAAATAATACGCATTTTGAAAGGCTCTGTGTCCTTAGTTGTACATGAGTTATCTACATTTACCTGACTAGTCAGCTCAGTTGCATTATAATCTTGAAAGTACAAATATACAAACAGATCTCTCTGGTGATTTTCCTATCTTCACTTGCTCTTGTCACTTCACTTAAACAGTTGCTCACAGATGATGTGTTCGAAGGAGTTTTCATATCATAGGTCCAGTTTATATCCCACAAGTCCGTATGAATGTTTAGTCTTTTCCCTTGGGATGTATTCGTATCAGATGTCCACTTCTTTATTGATGATTTCTTGGCTGTGCTCAGGCTCCGTTGCTGTGCGTGGGCTTCCTGTAGTTGCAGCGTGGGCAATCTGCCCTTGTGGTGCTCGGGCTTCCCATTGCGGTGAGCGGCTCCTCCTGGGAAGTGCGTGGGCTCCACTGCTTGCAGCACACAGGCTTGGTGGTTGCAACACGGGCTCTGGGGCACCGGCCAGGAGTTGCGATGCTCTGGTTTAGTTGCTCTGCAGCAGGTAAAATCTTCCCGGGTCAGGGATTGAACCTATCCGTGTTCCCTGCATTGGCTGGCGGTACCGCTAAGGAAGTCCAGATGTCCATTTTTTTAATTTAAATTTTTTTTATTTTTTAAAAAATTTATTGACATATAGTTGATTTATGATGTGTTTCTGCTCTATAGCAAAGAGATTCAGTTATGCATATATATATTCTTTCCCCTTATGGTCTGTCCCACGATACTGAATTTAGTTCCCTGTGCTACACAGTAGGGAACGGTGTTTATCCATCCTATATATGATAGTTTTCATACGATGCCCACTTTTGACAACTTTTGTTACCAATTTTTCTATTTTCAAAAAGAAAAATGTTTCACAAATAAAAGTAGCAAAAATCTATGTTGTTTTAGGATTTTTCCAGCAGGATATCTATCAGATGGTATACAGGAAATGCACAGCACTGCTGAAGTGCTCTTGCTTAATATTTATGCACAATATTGAGATGCATTTATGAGGGAGAATCAATAGCTAAAATTAATGTAAGAACATCTACCAATGTAATATGGACAAGACTACATTTTTATTATAATTGCTTCCTTACAATGCATTTTATTCATTCACTGCCAGAGTTTTCAGATTCCACTGGAATGAAAGCAAAATCGAGCCAGGAATATGCTAACATTTAAATTGCATGTCCATTGTAGGGGTATGGGGAATCATATTTATTGGAAACCTACATGCCTTATATTAAAAGTTTTATACATTATTTTGTGACTTTCTTACCTGTTTAAAGAATTTCTTATCAAAATTGTTTAAGTGTTCTTGTTTGTGATTTTTTAAAAAAACTCTCATGGGAAATATACTACTCATTTTCAAATAAAATTTAGAGATACCGTGGCGCTGGTGGTCGGATTGTGTTTTGATAGAGCACGTGTGCACAGTCCCTCACATGTGAGTGGGGCTGTTTGTCCGTCACTTTTAGAGAACTGCATTTCCCCAGGTGGTTGAAGTAGGAAGCAGGCTGCTCTTCTTCTTAGACCGGCCCCGGAGATGCAATCTAGTGCATATATCTTGATGGATGGATGTTAAGAGCTTAAGTCCTGAGGTCGAGGAGCCCCCCTAACACACCAGAGCGGCCCCTCGCCAGCCCCACAGAGGTGTAGGTTCAAGCCTCCTTGGGCTTCTCTGTTTATTTCGGAGACTCCCTTGCCCGCCTTCCCCAGGGGCGCCTGGGTGAGTGGGTCCTCCTGACTCTGTGTTTCATCCTGGAGTCCCAGGGCAGCTGGTCTTGGCGAGGGTTGGGGCAGGCCCTCAAGGGGAGATGATGAGCACCAGATTCTCCGCAGTCCGTAAGGAGTGCAGCACTCAGCCCTTGTGCTGGGGAAGAACGCCTGGGGTGAGTGGGTAGGAAGGCAGCCTGGAAGTAAGCTAGTCTTGCCTGGAGTCTGTCCTGGCGGGCAGTCTCTGTGAGCTAGTCCGCCTTTTCCAGCATCTTCCCTCACTGTGCCCTAGAGCCCGGAGGAGGGTCCGTTTTTTTTTTTTTTCTTGGATTTATAAAACTGTCCCTCCCTTTTCATTTAAAAAATCTAAATTGAAGTATATTTGATTTACAATATCATATAAGTTTCAGGTATACAGCTCAACGATTCTCTTATACATCTGTGTGTGTGTGTATTTTATATATATATATATATATGGATTCCCTGCTGGCTTAAGACCGTAAAGAATCCGCCTGCAATGCAAGAATCCCAGGTTTGATCCCTGAATCAGGAAGATCCCCTGGAGAATGGAATGGCTACCCATTCCAGTATTCTTGCCTGGAGAGTTGCATGGATAGAGGAGCCTGGTAGGCTACATCCCATGGAGTCACAAAGATTTGGACAGAACAGAGTGACTAAATATATATATATATGTTGTATATATAATTTAGGTTAACCTTGAACTGTTCTAAGCCTTTGTTTTCTCATCTGGAAAGCACAGAGAATAGTGCCCTCTTCAGAAATCTTTTAGATTAGCAAAAGCTCAGGTCTGTCCTCCAGTCTTCCATAGCAGTGGTGGTGGGTCATGATGGTTGCATTTTTATGGTTTGTGTCATAGTATTGCCTATGAGAAGAGGAGTATCGCATTGAGTATTGCATATTGAGGAGATGGCCCATCTGAGAAGGGGCTGTGGTTTTCTGTTGCAGTGCCAGATGCCAGTTAGACGGTGAACTCCAAATAAAGGAGTGTGTTTCCCATGGTCTGGCTGAAGCCCACACCGTGTCCCTTCCCGTGGGCATGGCAGTTTGAGATGAGATGCTGTGATTATTTGTGTGCCATCACATCTCTGGTTGAGTTTAGCCCGGATAAAATAATCCACATAGCAGCAACCTGGTAGAGTCATAAACACAAGATGGCATTTCAACCTTCTGCCTGAGCAGAGAGAATCTGGCACTTGTATTTCCTATAAGAGCATTAACAGCCTTCTAGTCCTTGAAAAAACAAAGCAAAATCTCCAAAATCAGTAACACTTAACTGAATTCTTGAAGAATAGTGTAAAAGCTCTATTTCTTAGAGTTAAGTACAGTTATACCAGGAAGATATAATATAGGTGCCCTGACCTAAAAGTAGAAATGTGTCCTGTAGATCTGTGCCCAAGTTAATGATCTTCAGGGTTATCTTTTTTTTTAATCTCACAGTTTGTCTCACATTGTTCACAGATGTTTTAAGCATCTCATTATGCATAAGCTTAAAAAACTAAAGAAGCCCTATTTGCAGACACTTTGATTTCACTGGAGCATAGTGCATGCCTGCGTGCGTGTTAAGTTGCTTCAGTCGAGTCCGGCTCGTTGCGACATCATGGACTGTGTCAAGACCAACAAGTCTTTGTGACACCATAGCCCACCAGACTCCTCTGTCCCAGGGATTCTGCAGGCAAGAATACTAAACTGAGTTGCTAGTTCCTCCTCCAGGGGAGCTTCCCCACCCAGGGACTGAACCAGTTAAGTCTCCTGCGCTGGCAGGCGGGTTCTTTACCGCTAGCGCCACCTACGAAGCCCTGCTGGAGCACTGTATGTAACAGCAAATTTAAAAAATCGATGAATAGTTGATATAAGCTGGTTGTATAACACAGTGGCTCACACTTTTTAAAGGTTTTACTCCATTTGTAGTTATTCTAAAATATTGTCTGTATTCCTGTGTTGTACAGTATATCCGTGTAGCTTACTCCTTTTCTACGTGTTAATAATAGTTTGTAGCTCTTAATCACCTACCCCTGTCTTGCCTTCTCTCCTTGCCTCTCCCCACTGGTTACCATTAGTTGGTTCTCTTTATCTGTGAGTCTGTAACAAGAAGTTTTAATGTTTCTTCTCATTTGTTAAATTCCAGACTTTTGGTTTGTGGATTTAATTTCTGATGCAGACTTTTCTTGATCATTTTAAAATTAATTTTCCTGAGTTGACAGGATCAAATAAAAATATATATATATATATATATATATATATATTTTTTTTTTTTTGGCAAAGAAAAGCATTTTTAAAAACAGGTTCCCAGGAACACCAGTGCTGTGAGATGCCTTGGGGTAAGGTGGGGGTGGTGGGGAAGGCTTCCTTTGCCAAGAGTTTGGAAAGCAGCCTTCCCACATTGGAGAGATTTATGGTACACATTAGCATATTAAAGACTGAATTTCTGTGGAAAAGAACCCTATTTAATCCAGTGTTACACAAAACCACTTGGTCACGGATTCTTTTTTTAATCAAAGAATATCTATTAACATCCCTTTGAGAAATCCTGCAGAAGAGTTTTAGAAATGACTGTTTGTAAGCAAGTCTAATTAATTTTGTGTTAATTCGAATCCCAGATTTGGACAGGATCTAGTTAATTTGGTTGTCCTTGCAGGAATGTTTTCTCACAGCCTTTCTTCTGGGTCATTGGCTTTCTAATTCATGGATAACTCACACTTTCAGCCTACTTGAGTTGTAACTGAGCCAGAATCTGCTCATTGTAACTCCCACCCTCATATCTTGGGTCAGCAGGATATTAAACATGTATGTCAGCTCTTAAATATGTGAAGAATTAATTCTGTCCCTTTTTTAAAAGTTTTCTTGTCAAAAAGTTTTAAGAACACTTAAAGCTTCTGTTGACTAAAAAAATATGTACAACCTATAAGTTGAGAGTTAGGTTTTATTCAGTGGGGATGTTGGACTTGAGCCCAGGAGACAGGACCTCAGGTGACCCGGGGAAAGCGGACTCCGAGGGGCAGGAGAGGAGCCAGGCTACATACAGGTTTACAGCAAGGGCAGGTAGTCTATGGAAATATTACTGTTAGTTAAAAGAAAACGAAATCTCTCATATGAAGAGATTTAGCAGTTTTCTGTGTATGGGAAGATGCTAGTGGCCCGCTTGCTGAAATTATTTCTTTCCTATGTGTTTGGCCTTCTGGGGCCAATCCTGCTTTCTTTATTGTTCACTTGCTTCTTCCTTGTTTACCGTTGGGGAATGTGGTGGATGGTGCCTCTCACACCCTGCCCCCCACCCCCCCACCCCCCACCCAGGCTCCTCATCTCTTAGCTGATGGCTTCTGAATAGCTGGCTTTGTTTCACCTGGGCTCAGAAATTTGCATTTGGAAAAGTATTGTTTATTGGTAGAGCCTAAAGCAGAAAATACTTCATTTCACACTTTCATAGCCTTCATTTCATGTGATGATTCCATTTTTACACTGCATATTTGTTTTTCTAGCACGTTCTCTTTGTGTTCTTACCTGTGTTAAGACTTGAGTTGAAGGCAGACAGTGAGTTGAAGGAAAGTCAGTCAGGTCATCACAGCTGTGCAGCAGGAGCTTGGGCCCACGTTATCCACTCTGTGCTCAGCACCTTCCAAATTATCTCTGACCTTCCACCTCCCTACCTTTGTACGTGTTGAGCTGTTTCCCTGTTTACTTACCTTTAAGGGTTTTTTTCTTTCTTGCAGAACAGCCCCTTTTGCTGTAACTATTTTCCAGTTTTTCTACAAAGAGCAAGTATTGCTTTTATTTTCAGAAAAGAACAAGATAATGTTATTTTATAAAACCTTAGTCTTTTTCATTCTGAATTTGCTTTGGGAAGGGAAGGCAGTTGGATCATTCACCTCTTTCACAGGAATGGCCTGATAATGACAAATGTGCTGCTATTCCCCAGAGTATTTGTGTTTCAGATGTCTTGGTGGTGATGCTGGTGGGAGAGGCCTTCAAATATGGCCAGAGGGCCAAACCAGGCCACAGCCTGTCTTTTTGTACAGACCATGGGTTAAGAATTATTTTTACAGTTTTTTAAAGAATTAGAGACAAATCAAAAGGAGAATATTATTTGGGGGCATATGAAAGTTATATGAAATTCAACATTCAGTGTCCATAAATAATTATGCGGAACCCAGGCATGCCCATTCATTTGTGTGTTCTTGTACCACATGGCCCTTAAAGCCAAAAATATTTCCCACCTGGCTCTTCACAGAAAATGTTTGTGGAGCTCTTATCTCCGGGTGAGGTTTTGTGTATATTTAGGGTAAGCTTTTGTGTGAATTCACTTTGCTCTGAATCTCTTTGTGAAGATGGCTTTCTTTTCCTACATGTAAGATCTGCTGTGGTTCAGTGAATGAAGTTTTATACCATAGCTGCATTGACCTGAGCCAAATAGATGGCCAGCATTTCTCCAGCAAAGATAGTTTATTCAAGAGCAGCAGAGAATTGCAGTACAGGGTCTGCAGCCAAGGGGAATCACAGGAACATTCAGGCATCACAAGGGAGGGGACCACTGTTACAGTGGGGAGAGGAGGTGGGTGCGCTGCGATTAACACAGACCTCATGGCTTTTCATTGGCTGAGCCCTGGCCGGCTAGGAAGGTGGGTCTTCTCCTGCTGGGCTCCGCTGTCATCACAGACTGTGAGAGCGCCCCCTGCTGGCCACCTGACTCTATTTAATTGAGGTTTTTAAAACTTTTAATTTATTAATTTTTTACAGCTGCTGAATGTGCGTCCTTCTTCGATTTATTTTTTAAAATGGCATTCGAAAAGGCCAACTCAATACATTGCTTCATATTTCAGGCAAGATTTTCTTTTTGTGATAACCCTTTTTGAATGAGATGGAGTCAAGAAAGAGATACCTGCTTCAAGTAAGAGTTCAGTAAATCGTGCTGATGGAATTGTACTCCTTGTCCTTCAAATTAGATGTTTCCCAGCTGCATCACTGGGTAGCCCTTTCAGTATGGCTGTTCCATTTGCTTTTTGCTCTTTTAATATAGATCTCCTTTTTTGTTTAGGTGAAAGTGGTTGGCATTGCCAGTTTTTCTAGCCTCGTTAGTATTATAATTAATATAATGGTTTAATTATTAATTGATTACTTTGGAAACTATTTTTAATAAATACAAATCATAAGTCCTTTTAAGTGTATTTTCATTGTGTGTACCTCCAGATTGGAACGGCCTGACTTCCTGTCTTATATTCAGGGCGCTTTTCTTTTTCTTGATTCCTGGTGAATTCTGATGAGTGTAGTAAGCATGTCCTGTGTGCAAACAAAATTGCCACTCAGTAACTCAAAGGGCGTGTGAGTTATATAGTTTTAGCTCTCATACAGTATTTAGGTCTCTGATCCATTTGGAAGAAAAGGTTCAAATGAATCCTTTTGCATGATGAATATTAGTTTCTCAGCGTCATTTGTGGAAAAGATTCAACACTGAATTGCTTTTGTTCTTTTGTGAAAAACCAATTGTTAGGACTTCCCTGGAGGTCCATTGGTTAGAACTCTTCCAATGCAGGAGGCGCAGGTGCAATCCTTGCTTGGGGAATTAAGATTCCACATGCTGTGTGTGGTATGGTGAGAAAAAATAAAAAACAATTGTCCGTAAATATGTGTCTATTTCTGGACTCTGTTGGGTTCCATTGATCTATATGTCAATTTTTTAAAAAAGCATTTAAAAAAAAGATTCTTGTTTAAGTCCTAAACCTTGGTTTACCTGAACTCCATTCTGGCAGTCACTTCCCAGGTCAGTTTGGATGGGTCAAGAGGAACACTTAGAGGATTTGGTGCAGGAGTGGAGGTTTCCCTCTGTGTGTTGGTCATTGAGCAGCATTATTTAGCTCCAGCTGTACGAGAGGACACAGTGCCAGGTACCGATTGTCACAGATGCCCTGGTGGGCCCTGCAGGACAGACAGATTCCCTCTGGGAAGTGGGTGATGGAGTTCATGATTCTGTGTCCTGAGTTTCTCTTTTCTTCCCCATCACCAGGCAGGCACTCAGGAGCCCACAGCTGAAGGCATGGCTAAGGTCACAGACAAAGTACAGATGGCTCGTCTTTTATTTATTGAACAGAACTTCTTTGTCTGCTGTATGAAGGGTACTGTGTGAAGCACGAAGCATTTATAATGAGGACCTAAGACTCTGTCCTCTTAAGGGGCGTACGCTTGTGCTATCATGTACATAAAACTCTTCTTGAAGGAAAAGGACGGTCGGTGCCCTGGTATAAGCCAAGGAATACGGGAGGGCAAAGGAGGGATGCTTTCACGGTTTCGGTGACACTGGAGTTTGACCTTGAAGAAAGAGCAAGATTCAGTAGCCAGAGGAGAGGGGACAGAACAGCATTTCGGGTAGAAAGAATACCTCAAGTGCAAGCAGAGACCGCCACTGTCCATCCGACATTCCTTTCCAGCTCTCTCAGCCCTCGGGGTTGGAAGTGCAGCTGTCCCGCCCGGGCGCTGGGGCGCGTGTGTGCTGCAGGGCACCGCAGCTGTGTCCCCACTTCACCTTTGCACACGTGGCCCCTGTGTTTCAAGGCGGTCTCTTATCTGTCTAAAAGAGAGGATGTTCAGAACAGGGACTGGAGGAAAAATAAGATCCGCTTAGATTTTAGGCTTTAGTAGGCGGCGTACGTGGGTATCGCCTCTGATTCTGGTCATGAATGCCTGTGAGGACTAACTGTCGAACGTCCGTGGTCCACAGGTCTCTGCTGAGCAGTTTGAAATCTGGAAATTTGGTAAAATTGCAGTGTCATTTAGGAGGTAGTCCTTTTTTTAAAAAAAATTTAAGTATATTGGATTTACACTGTTAATTTCTGCTGTACAGCAAAATTATTCAGCTATGTATCTATATGTATCTATATATACTCTGTATCTTTACATATCTTTATTCCATAAAAAGAATACACACACACACACATACACACACACATACTTTTTCACATTCTCTTCCTTTATGGTGTATAGGATGTTGAATACACTTCTTTGTGCTATACAGTGGGACCATGTTGTTGTCCAGCCTGTGTATAATAGCTTACATCTGCTAAGCCCAGCCTCCCGCTCCATCCCTGAGAGGTGATCACTTTGAAGAAATTGATGCCAGCTTTTTAAGCTTGAATCTTCCCACAGAAGGTATAATTCTGTGGCAGAGATTCTTTTCAACAACAGCGTATACAACATGTGTCAAAAATTTTCTTTATTAGTGATGGATAAACCAATATTTATGATTCTGCCCACATGTTTGGGTCTGGGGGCCTTGGAGTTTCATCTGGATTGAAGGAAACGTTTTAACAGGGGGCAGGTTTCAGCGTGGTCGGGAGCAGAAGCAGTGGGATCGCATGATCTGGGGGTGTCTTTAAAAATAGTCTCCATGCTCATCTCCCTGCGGCAGTTGTCCTGTCCTAATCCCGGTTGCTTCAGAGGTTTAGTGAAGAGGATGCAGCCAGTTGTTCTCAGCTGTTTACTTGTAAGGACTCGAGGACCTGGGCTTATGTGTAAAGAAGGGTGAATCAGTTGCATGTGGAGTATCAGAGAGCATCGCAGGGTTTTAAAGGGCTCAGAACCTTAACATGCGCTCCTGAGAGACCCTGAGATTTTCTAGTCCTCAAGACTTAAAAAGACATGAAGCCACGGCTCGTGTCATCCCTCTCTTGGAAGCACAGTGCTCCGAACGGCACACGGGCAGTGCCCGCGCCGGTGTGACCCAGGGCAGCCCTCCTGGCCGGCTCCCCACCCAGAGTGGCACCCTCAGCCCCGGCCCCGCCGCCTGCAGAGGACTCCCCACCTCCCAGTCCTGAGCCTTGCCACCGGGCACCATCCCAGCCGCTGGCACAGCCTCGCTCATCGTCCTCTACAAAGGAGGCGAAGTGACTCCTTGAGGGCTTGGTGGGGCCTTTGCTTTTTTGTGTGCCCCGAGGTTGTGGTTCTTTTTGCTATAAACAGTTGTCCTAAAAGGAATTTTATTTTATGTATTTAAAAGAAATTTAAATTGAAGTGTAGTTGATTTACAGTATCTTGTTAGTTTCAAGTGTACAGCACAGTGATTCAGTGTGTGTATATATATATATATAGAATATAGTACATTATAAAATATAGAATATACTATATAATATATATTTAATATATGTAATATATATTATATTGTATATTCTATAATATAGAATATAATATATATTTAATATAATATATGTAATATATATTATATTGTATATTCTATATTATATTCTATATATATTATATATAGAATACATATACTATATACTTTTCAGATTCTTTTGCCTTACAGGTTATTACAAAATATTGAGTAAAGTTCCTGTGCTATATACAGTAGGACCTTGTTTATTATCTATTGTTTTTTGTTTTTTTTTTGCCAAGAGGCATGTGAAATCTTAGTTCTCTGACCAGGGATCAAACCCTTGCCCCCTCCATTGGAAGTGAAATATTGACCACCGGACTGCAAGACAAGTCCAGTTATCTATTTTATATATAGTAGTGTGTATATATTAATCCCAACCTCCTACTTTGTCCCCCAACTCCCCTTTCCCCTTTGGTAGCCATAAGTTTTGTATGTCTGTGAGTCTCTTTCTGTTTTATAAATAAATTCATTTTATATCTTTTTTTTTTTTTTTACATTCTACATATATTTGTCTTTGTCTGACTTACTTAGTATGATAATGTCTGGGTTCATTCGTGTTGCTGCAGATGGCCTTATTTCATCCTTTTAATGACTGAATAGTATTCCAGCGCATATATGTACCACATCTTCTTATCCATTCATCTGTCCGTGTACACTTAGATAGCCATGTCTTGGCTACTGTAAATAGTGCTGCAGTGGACATAGGGTTGCATGCATCTTTTCGAATGATGATTTTTTTTCCCCAGATACATGCTCAGGAGTGAGATTGCAGGGTCATATGGTAGCTCTATTTTTAGTTTTTTAAGAAACCTTCGTACTGTTCTCCATAGTGGCTGTTGCCAGTTTACATTCCCAGCAGTGTAGGAGGGTTCCTGTAAAAGGTATTTTAAATGGTGCCAAAAGGAGAGAAGCCAGCTCCTATTCAGGACAAGTGTCCACTTCACTGTTGAATTACTGTGCAACAGGCTGGGCTCTGACAGCCGGTCAGGCGTTTGACACAAGCCCCAGAGGAGATGATTCAGCTCAGAGGTATTCAGAAAGCAGGGGCCACAGCAAGCCTTTGCGTTAGAATTGCCAAGTCGTTGGAGGTTCTGACCCTCTCCCTGACCCCTCTCTTGGACTCTTCTCTCTCTGCCCAGCAACTGCCGAAGGCCCTCATGTTCTTTCTCACTTTCAAAGCTCTTCTCTGGACCCCTGGGTGCCCCAGGGTGCCTCCCTCCCACACCCAGCCCCCACAGTTACTCCATCTAATCACTAACGGTGATCAAAGCTTCTTTGAAATTGATAACAGACAGGTGTTAAGAAGAATATCAGTGTGATAAAGTGACTTGGAATTCGGAGGCAATGACCGATCGTTTCTTTATCCCAGGAGCTGTCTTATTTTTATCTGGTTTATTTACTTGAGTTCGTCTCCAGTTTCTAATAGTTAACCTGACCTAACTTACCTTATTGGGAATACCTTACCAGAGAGTCATTTAGTGGGGGTTTATGGAGAAGGAAATGGCAACCCACTCCAGTATTCTTGCTTGGAGAATCCCAGGGATGGTGGAGCCTGATGGGCTGCCGTCTGTGGGGTCGCACAGAGTCGGACACGACTGAAGCGACTTAGCATTAGCATGGAGGAAATACACATTTCTTGAACTAGTTGTAAGTTTTGGGCATGTCTGTAACTTAAATTTTAAATGAAAGTTAAAATTAAAAAAAAGAAAATTTAGGTGCTTCCCTGATGTCCAACGGTTAAGACACCTCCAATGCAACGGACACGGGTTCAGTCCCTGGTTAGGAACTAAGATCCCATGTACTGTGACATGGCCAAAAAAAAAGAGTACTTCTAGATAAAGTTGGTCAAGAAAAGGGAAAAAAATGTTAAACATTTTTTACATGATTTGTATTGAAAAACATGTGCAATTCTGTTTCAGAACTTTTCCAGTAAAAGCTAGAATTTGAGAAAACAGTGGAATTTGTTAAAAATGTTGGTGATAAAGTAATAGGACTTTGATAGTGGAGCGTGGACTCCGTATGTCAGATCGGCTCATTTCGTGTGTTTAGGACTTGGCACGTATGAGCTCACATTGTGTGTTGCTTTTATAATAATATTCTGCAGAGCAATCATTATCTGTCTTGTTACATCACTGTAGTCACATGCTTACATCTGTATCAATTTTGTTTCCCCGACCAGCTCATTGATTATTCCTTGTCAGTGCTGAGTGACTCTGGCACCCGCTTTCCCAGCTCTTGCTTCCTCTTGCCCAAACTGTAAGAAGGTGAACGGGAAAGAGATGAGTGTCAAAATGCAGATGATTGGTGTCCTCCCATTTCCTGATGTTTTTATTGAAAACTGTCCATGATTTCTTGAAGTGGTAAATGGTTTAAAGAAAGACGTGTGTCAGGTATGAGCCAGGTGGGCACTGGATACATTGAAAGGAGAGACCCACATCGTCCGGCCGAGCATCCCTGCCTTTGAGCTCAGTGACTATCCTGCACCTAACCCCCACCCTTACCCCGCCACCCCTTGTAAAGCTCACACGGAATGGATGATGCTAACGTCTTTGTGAACCAGGGCTCCTTTGTTTGACGTTGTAGTATGGAGGCTCTTTAGAATACATCCTTAATGAAAACCAACCCCCAAACAGTGGGCAGATACACAATAATATGTACAGTAATTGACTTCTGAATTTTATTTTTCTCCTTCAATTACATTATTTATAATTGTTCAGCACCAAGACATAATACAGTTCTGCAGGCCATAAAAGATGTGCAGACCAAGGGGAAGACCCATGCAAAAACAGATTTTTATCTGTCTTTCTGTTGTAAAAGGGAAGAACTGAAAAGAAAAGTAGACCCACATCAGACCAAACTAAACCAGAACCAGCCACCCAAACCCCACACAAATTATTACAGAAAATAATTTCATCCTTTAAAATTTCTAAAAGTTGAAATCTTCTTTTATAAATGTCCCTATGACAGTGGTAAAATTATACAGAAGAAAATCAGAAGTACCTGGGTTAAAACCATAATCAAAAAGCTCCCACATCTTGACGTGTTTACCAGTAAGAAAGATGACTTAACGACCGGTAGTTCTACCTCGTGATGAAAGACTAGAGAAAACCTTTTGATTTTGTTTGGTTTTTTAAAATTGGTTGTCGACTGTCCATCTGAAAGCTTAAAAGAGAAGTCTTTGTCTGAGAACTAATCATGTCCTTTATGGAGTAGACAGATTATTGGTACTACTTGGGGCCAACAACTGAGTTGTTTGAAATGCTTCCTTATTTTATTCATTAATACCTTAAGATGTGTGATTAATGTCTTTATTTTATGGTTAGAAACCACTGAAGGAGATAATTATGAGTTGCCTTAATGCCGACCTAACATACTGCCTAGAGAAAAGCATGACCACCTTTTTATTACATCAGATAATGATATTTACCCTTTATATTTCCCTGAACCAGATTAGAATTTATGGTAATTTAGCAAGAGTCTGAGCTGTGGTTTTATTTCTTCACCATTCTTGAAGAAATAGTACTGACATAAGTTTGTAATAAACAACCATTCAGAAAAGGCACCTACCGAAGCGAATGCAGTGTTTTGAAGCATTTCTGTGCATTTTTAAAGCATCAATTTACCTATCAATAATTGATGTAGTAACTTATTGGCAGGTTATTTTTATTTTTGAAGTAGGACTTGTAAGGAGCTCACTCCCAAGAATGTGGTTGCTTATTTTTCCTGAATGTATTTGTTCAGAATCAAAAAATTGCTTTGAATAACATCATCATTTGTAGTTTCGCCTGAAGCTGAGTCTCCCGTTTCTTTCCACCCAAGGCTGCGAGGTGCTCTGTCTTGGGGCAAGCCTTTATTATTTATGTGCCTTTCTAAAGTTTGGGGTTGTTTGCCAGAGTGGCGTGTCCTTCAGCTTTAGGACTGCCCTAAGAGGGGCCTGGCCATCCTTGCCCGTGGTCTGCTCCTTGCTGCTGGGGTGGGGGCATCCTCTTTCCCCGGGCTCACGAGGGACTGCGTGGCCTCTGTGTGCCCCGCACCAGTGGCCTTTCCTGCATCCTCGCCTATTGCCTGGACCTCCAGCAGCTCTTTCTGGGTTTGCTCAGGATAGGGTGGGAGCTTTCATGTTGCTCAGAGATGGTGTGTCCTCGTTCTGCTTGGGGCTCAGCGGCTGGCTTTGCTCAGTGCAGGCTGTCGGTACCCAGGAGGAGGTCAGCCCCCCATGTCCTGCCCCTGCGCCCCATCCCCGCTCCTGTCCCCTTGGCATCCCGGACGCTGTCCTTCCCCGGAGCTGGGAGCTCCCTCGTCTGGCCCCCTGTCCAGTTCTTTACTTCAGGTGGGACACTCCCATCTTTGGGGGAGGCCTTCTCAGACTCCCACAAAGTTTCTGTCATCCCAGCCTGTGGGCCTCAAGAGGTGGCGTGCGCTCTTTATCCACGTCTGCACCCTTCGCGTCAGTTTAGGGGCTTGCCTGGTGGTCCAGTGGTTGAGAATCCACTTCCAGTGTAGGGGTGTGGGTTTGGTCCCTGGTTGGAGAACTAAGACCCCAGACGCTGCAGGGCGTCTCAGCCCTCCTGCCGCAGCTACTGAGTCTGTGACTTAGAGAGCCTGCCTCATGCAGTGAAGAACCACTTTTTATTTTTGTGGCCAAAAAATAAAAGCAAAGTGGTACCCTGGCATATGAGGAATGCTTAATAAATATTTGCTGACATGAACTGCAGCTCTACAGTAGCACTAAGGATAAATATGGGAAGTGAGATTTTCGTCTAGATTGACATCAACCACTAAAAGTCAGACTTTTGAAAAAGGTATCCTTAAGCATTACATAAGCAACTGTGTTTATATGCCTGAAGGTCAGCCCGATCTTCAGACTTGAATTTGATTTAGCCCACCTGAAATCAAGCAATTACAAGCTAAAATAAAAATTCCAGAGTGCTGTATTGAGCAGTTGAGCCATTGCGATGATGAAGACCCAGCATACTCTACTCTGTTCTCTATCGGAAGTAAAATGGGAATATTTTTGTGTCATCAGCAGGACCTTGTTCAGGGTCTCACCCCACCCATTTCGCATGTATTTCTCTTCCTTAGGAAAACTCCTAAGCAAAAGATGAGCGCCCTCTAGGGGTGAGCTTGTAGGTGCAATGCAGGACCGCATTTTAAGAAAGCCTGCAAAATTCTGGGAGAATCCCATAGGATTCAGAAAACACAGAAAAAGATGCTTCATCCCTGTTATGTAATTCAAGTTATATAATTTAACCCCAGAGTGTCCCAGAGTGCTTTCAACTTGCTCATCATTTCCTCGAGCTCTATTTATTCAGACAGCTTTCTGTCCCACAGGGAGAGAATATCCAAAATGAGAAGAAAGAATGTTTTATTAAAAAGTGAAAGCCGAAGGTTGAAGCTCTTGGCAGTTCGCAGTCATCTGTGAAGGAAAGTTACCAGGCCACGTGTCTGTGACTCAGACATTGGACAGAATAAAAGGCTTTTCTGTGGCAGCTGAACTATTTCCTTCCTTTTTCACCCCGATTGATCACATGCCTGGGTATTTCTCTAGGACCTCAGCTGCTTACACTCAGTTCGCCCATTAGCACTCCTTCCTCGTAACACTCTACTTTTTATTTTCCATAATGCTGATATTTAGTTTTTACTTGGCATTCCTTTTCTATCTCGTTTGTTTGTCGTGAGGAAAATGAGTCATGCCTTATAAAGCACTTACACAGGGTCAGGTCCGTTTATGTATTTTTATTATTGTTAATAATGGTGCATTTGTTTTATATGGAGTCATGAAGATGAAAATAATGGTATCTTGCATTTAGGTAGCATTTTTCATACACAGTATTTCTCTGGAACCTCAGAATGTCTCCCTGAGACAAGGAAGATAAGCAGTATTCCATGATAAATAATGACTCAGCATGTTTTCAAGCATTACAGAAGCTGAGTTAATCTGTTTCTGTATTTCTTCCTAAAATTCTTAGCAGCTTTCCATTTTACATATTTTCTCTTTTAAGTTGACAGTGATTTTTTTAAAAAAGATAACAGTTTTATTTTCAGGTCACAGAATTCTCATTCCCTAGTTTGAACTCGAGGCCTTCTGTTTTCAGTCTTTATTTGCAGGTGAGGAAACGGAGGCCTCGAGAGGTTGGGTAGCTGGTTCGTGAGGCCTGCGGCAGAGGCGGGGCTGAAAGCCTTTTTCCTGCGTAGAATGTTTTCTCTTTCCCTTACTTGGTTTTGCTTGGCTTAATCTTCTTCTTTAAACACGCCTAATTTAATTTTTCTTTATTGGTGCATGAATGTGGTTGTGGAAAAGGACCCCTTGTGGTGGAAAGTTTCCCTCATGTCCATGGTTGGGTTCAGTCTGGCAGAGCAAGTTGTGAAATTGCTTTTATGTGAAATATGCGTTCAGAATCATACCTCATCTTTTAAAAAATTGATTTCTAATTGATTTTTAATTAATTGATCTTTTAAATTTTAATTGAAGTAAATCTACTATCTATAACGTTATGTTAATTGCTGCTGTATGGCAAGTAATTCAAGGCCTACGAGATTCCCGCATCCATGGAATTTTCCAGGCAAGAATACTGGAGTGGGTTGCCATTTCCTTCTCCAGGGGAGAACCTGGGTCTCCTGCCTCCGAGGCAGATTTTGTTACTGTCTGAGCCACCAGGAAGCCATGTTTCATAGATCGCTGCATTAGTGTCACGTTTTAGATTCCACGTGGAGAGGTGCCCTGTGGTCTGCGTCTTTCTCTTTCCGACGTACTTCGCTTAGTGTGATCCTCTCTAGGTCCGCCCATGCTGCTGCAAATGGCATTATTTCATTCTTGCTAATGGCTGAGTCGTATTCCTTTGTATATATGTACCACATCTTTTTCCATTCATCTGTCGATGGACATTTAGGCTGTTTCCACGTCTTGGCTATTGATCACACCTCATCATTAACCGTCCTGGAGTGAGAAAGACAGAGGAAGTGCATCTGGATTGAAGTGTGGCTCTGGCAGGCACGGGTGGGCACAGGGGACCAAGAGCGCGTGGCTTTCTTAGCTTTGATTGTTCGTTCCTGCCCGGGGCGGGGGCATCCTTACGGTGTGCTTGTTTCCACTGTCCCTTCTGAAGATGTCAGACCTGCATGATAGACTTGTCTATTTTGAGAGATTCGACAGCTGCCTCAGGGTCAAGAGATGCATAATATTGTTTATATAACTGTGGTCTCTCATGTTCCTGCTCAGGCTCTCAAGAATTAGTCTACTTTCTGATTACACTGGAGATACTCAGAGGAGTATATTGATTTAGATGTACACATATGCATGAAATTCACAAGCTTAGCTCTTCTGCCTTGTTTTTTTTGTTGTTGTTAATTGAAGTATAATTGACAGATAACATTATATTGGTTTCAGGTATATGACATCATGATTTGATATTTGTATATGTTACAAGATGATCAAAAATTCTAGTTATAATACCATTCATCTCCAAAGTTAACTTTCAGGACTTGGTTTCTTGGCAGCTTTCAAGTATGTGATACAATACTATTGACTACAGTCACCCTGCTGTACACTACATCCCCATGTCGTATTTATTTTATAACTGGAAGTTTGTTTCTTGTGATCTGCTTTGCCTGTTTTCACCCACTCCTGAGCCCCAACCCTTGGCAACCACCATTCTGTTCTCTGTATCTATGATTTTTGTTTTGTTTGCTCACTTGTTGTTTTTTAGATTCTACTTATAAGTGAAATCATACAGCATTTGTTCTCTGTCTGACTTATTTCACTTAGTCTAATTCCCTCAAGGTCTCTGTTGTTTAGCGGCTGAGTAACATTCCACTGTGTGTCTTCTTTATCCATTCGTCCATCCATGGACATCTTGTTTTTAAGTGGGCCCTTAGCCTTACATTCAAGCTCATGGCTTGGAATGAGACCACGTCAGTTCTTACAGGACTCTGATATGTGAGTAGAAAATTGAGTATTAGCGTTCATTTCACATGTGTGCTTGTCTGCACATGTGTGTGTTATGTATATCACAGATTTCTTCCTGAAAAGATCCTTGGAAATTGGCTCATCTCTGAAATGTAATTGAGTAGTTCAGGGGAATGTCATTTAATGCCATTTATTTAATAGAAGGTAAATATTTAATGGAAGGAATACTCTCTTTGTACCTTATTTAGGTATTTATAGCTTTTCTAAATAGGACTGTCTGAAATGTGTTATGATGTGCTCCTTTTTTTTTTTAAGAAAAATGAATTATTTTTAAGCTTGCTTTTACTATTATATAATTATCTTGTGACACCAAAGAGTCAGCTGATATTCCTTGGGTATTGGGAAATCAAAATAAAAATATCAACTTGTGAAAATGGGAACACTTGGTTAAAAATAATCTGACTGTTTCAGTTTTGCTGGTCATTTTATAGGTTCTATTGGCATTAATAGTTACTTAGAGCTATTAGGCCTGAGTGTAATGTTTACATTATTTGTCATTAATGATGCATAGATGGGTAAATGAATATTAGTTGAATATTAAAAAGTACTGTGACTTAGGCAGAAAGTCCCCAAATACTAGTCATAGGAGCTGAATAAGTTTGATATGAAACTCTTAAGGGAATTTTATCCTTCACTAATTACAAATAGTTTCTGACAGTAAATCATACTGTAAAGCATGTAGTCAGTTAAGATAATAAAATTTAGTAGTATTAAATTTTTTTTTAATTGGAAGATTTTAAAATTGGGGTATGGACTCAATGGACATGAGCTTGAGCAAACTCCGGGGAACAGTGAAGGGCAGGGAAGCCTGGCGCGGTGCAGTCCATGGGGTTCGCAGAGTCGGACACAACTGAGCGGCGAATGACGACAACTAGTTAAAATGTCCCGGTAGTTTCAGCTTTACAACAAAGTGAATCTGCAATATGTATACATGTATCCCCTCTTTTTTTTGGATTTCCTTCCCATTCAGGTCACTGCAGAGCAAAATTTAGTGGTATTTAAACTGCTTTTGGAGAAGGAAATGGCAACCTACTCCAGTGTTCTTGCCTGGAGAATCCCATGGATGGAGAAGCTTGGCAGGCTGCAGTCCATGGGGTCGCACAGAGTCAGACACGACTGAAGCGACTTAGCAAGCTGCTTTTTTAGACCCGAAAATCTTAACCATCAAAGGCTGGCTTCCAGTTTACGTTAGGCCCTTTCTTGCTGGTTGCTCTGGAGTTGGAAAGTTTTGACCATATTTTGGATCTTTTTGTTTCTTTCTGCTGTTTAGTCACATGACACTTTGCACGTGCACAGAAGCTTGACTCCTGCGTGTAAACCTCCAGAGTGTGTGTCCACGCAGACAGGGGGCCCGCAGGCCTGTGCCCACGTGCTGTGGGGGATGCTGGTCTCTGCCTTTGTGCACCCGTCCTCGGCTCGCGAAGTAGCACAGCCCAGCATCAGCCCAGGGGAGCAGGTTGGGGTGGGCCTGCCCGCCGTGGGACAGCTGCGCTCGAGACCTGCTCTGACCGTGTCTGTCTGGTCGAAACTGAGTGCGTGTGCCAGGGGTGTCCCTCTGTGGGAAAAGCAGAGCTCTGGGGAAGTCTTTGGTGGTTTGAGCTATAAACTCAAACGTAAACCATCCTTGTTAACTGTCAGTTACTGTGAGTGTGGTTATGTGATTTATCCCTCCCATGGATTGGGTTGGGTTTAACATACACACACTACTGTATATAAAATAGATAATCAGCAAGGACATACAGGGAACTCTGCTCAGTACCCTGCAGTAACCTGTATGGGAAAAGACTGAAAAAGAATCGATATATGTATAACTGAACCATTTTGCTGTGTACCTGAATCAAGAACAATATTGTAAATTAACTGTAGTCCAATAGAAAATTTAAAAAGAAGCTATTCAAAAAGAAAAGAAAACCCTTCACCACAGGAAAATTTATGCTGTGCAGAGAAATCTTGAGTAGAGGCCTTATAACCTCACATATATTTTAAAAAACTTTTAATTTTGAGATAATCATAGACTCACAGGAATTTTCAGAAGTAGTACCTAGAGTCTCATGGACCTTTTACCCAGGCTGCATCTCTGGATTTTTAACATGTGGAGGGCGTGCCTCTGGCATCTTGAATTTTGGGATGCAGAGATCAGGAAGACCAACTCGGGGCTGGGGGGCTCAACACTCAGCTTGTTAAGGTGTCCCTGGTTGCTGTCTCAGGAATGGTGATTCAGGTCAGGGCCCGTGTAAAACACCTCATGAATGAACACACGGGGAATGTTTTCTCCTCGTCCACTTTCTCGTTCGGGTGTTAAGGATAATCCAAGTTCTATAACCAAATATTTTAAATTGTGTTTCTGTACATAGGTTCGAAAACACGTGAACGATCTCTATGAAGACTTGAGGGACGGACACAATTTGATTTCTCTTTTGGAGGTTCTTTCCGGAGACACCTTGGTAAGTTTTAAATTTCATAATTTATTTGGAGGAACGTGTGGTCCTTTTTGCGTATGACCTAGTATGTTTTTGGCACAAACTATTCAGATTTTTGCAGCATCCGTCTTGTGAGCTGCTATGAATTCCGCTGGAAAGAAGAGTTCTGGTTAGATTCTAAAGCATTTTCAGACTTTAAGTGGTGTGCATTTGGGAGATGGAAACACTTTGATGACCTTGCTTATGTAATCAGTTCTGTAATTAAAATACTACTGCTGTTCTTTTTACCTTGGTTTTTTTTTTTTTAATGCTTAGCAGAATTTGGATGCATAATATAACCCCCTATTAAAAGACTCACCAATAGCAAGGAAATAAGCACCGCTTTCTGACAGATGGTCTAACCCCTCCACAGGTGTCATCTCCTTTTTTGTGAACATCCCTCCCCCTCTCGGTTACCCGGTCTCCTTCATTATGTTCTGTTCATGCTCTTCTTTTCATTTCTGGTCTGTCTGTGTATTTGCTGTCCTGTCTTCTGTCTGTTATATTCATTAGCCAAGGGAGCGAGATTTTTTGAAGACCTTACGGTTGGTGAGTGCCTCAGAAGCATGCGAGTATGAACGGCATGAGGATGTGGAGGATGAGGATAAGGGGGTAGGTGTCGCCCCCGTAACTCGACTAACCTAGCCGGTACAGTGCGGTGAGCGCTAACACCGTAGAGTAACCCACGGCTTCTGGCTCCTGTTTAGAAAATGGTGCAAAGGCCCAAAGACCCACAGGGAGGTGGATGTGTGTGGACCAACAGATTGGACAAAGGACATATTTTCTCTTTAAATTTATTTCTGTATCTGTATGCATTGCATGGTATTTGAACATACGTGCTTAAACTATAGGATGGCATCTGAGCTAAAGAAGTTTATATACCTTTTGTATAAGTGTGAAGGTTTACAGTTACAACCAGCCTGCTAATTTTTATGCACATCAGTTCCACTTTTGAAATTCATATTTCAGACATAACTGCTCATTGCTTTATTGGAAGGAACGTATGGACATTTATTTTATATTTAAGACTATGCTTTAAGTCATGCCTATTGGCAGTTGGTATTAGACAGACATTCTCTGCCTGCCTTATCTGTCTCATTTTATTTGGGGAGGATGTTTTAAATGCCAGGCTCCTGACAGAGCTGTTTCACCCCTGTGGCACTCAGTCACCTGAGCCTACCTCTGCAGGACAGATGCGCTTCTTTGGTCATCATATCCCCGGAGCCCCCTGTTCTCACTGGAACGTGTGTTTTGTGGATGCAGTGGGGATTCATCGCCATCATTTCTCCTGTTACATGGGGTTATTTCCCCAGTCTGGGGTCCGCCGTCTGTTTAATTCTGCTGCCTTTGGCTTCAGCAACCTAGTCACATTTCAGCTCAGCTCTCAGTTTTCTTTTTTTCCCTTTGGAAGATTTTATGTGGTCAGTTATCAGCTCCATCCTTTGTATTTTTGTTGACCATTTTCTCAGCTCTGTTTCCTTATGTTTTCCTTCTGCTGACTTGTAACGTTTCTTACGGGAAACGGCATCAAGGAAAAGAATTATGGTTTGTCAGGTTCCCTGACACAGCACGTCATCACGTCCATCCCCAGGCAGTGTCAGACTATTAGAGTCCAACCGATTGTGTGCAAAAACAAAAATAAAATAAAGAGGAAATATATTACGTGGCTTTAATTGCTTTTCTCTCTCCTGTATCATGGCTAAGTAAACCTTTACTGCCTTTCTCCTTCTTGGTGGTTTTTATACTAACTGCATGCTACTTTACCTCATTTTCATTAACATGCCATACATGTATAATTAAAAAACCCTCTTGAGTTAGAGTTTATTAAGAAGGCAAATGGGGAATGGTATTTAATTTTTTGCGTGCATCCATAGCTAAATAATTGTAGGCTAGACGTGTAGTTTAGTGAATATGAAATGTCTGTATATTCTGTGATACTTTCTCTTTTCCGTTTGTTTAAATAAAATATTCATAGTAAAGGATCTATTTAAATAAAACATATTCAGAAAAATCCCTAGTTTACATTGAATCTCAGGTAATTCAAAAAAATGAAAATATCATTAAAAATTTAATGGGTTTCCCCAAACAGTAAATTTTTGACAGTATGACGAGCATGCAGTGTATTTATATAGTATATTCAATATATTTAGCATGGTCAATGGTGTCAGAAAATATAATGTTTTTCATACCCTGCATTTTTCTCTTCTTAGCCCAGAGAGAAGGGTCGGATGCGTTTTCACAGACTCCAGAATGTACAAATTGCACTTGACTATTTGAAAAGACGCCAGGTATGATGTTTGAATTTCAAAGCTGTAATCATATAATACAACACATGTGTGACTGAATAAATCTGCATAGGACCATGACAGGGAACGAACAGGTTAAATTTGACTTTGAGTTAATCATTAACATTTAATATGATTTGATAATGATTTAATGATCATTAACAGAGGTTCTTTGGTGGCTCAGAGAGTAAAGAGTCTGCCTACCATGCAGAAACCTGGGTTCGATCCCTGGATCGGGAAGATCCCCTGGAGAGGGAAATGACAACCCACTCCAGTATTCTTGCCTGGAAAATCCCATGGTTGGAGGAGCTTGGCGGGCTACAGTCCATGGGGTTGCAAAGAGTCGGACACAACTGAGCGAGTTCACTTTCCTAAGCATTAAACTTGTGCTTTTGTGAGACTGATATTTTAAAATATTTTTAAACGTTTGTTCCAAAGAAAAGAAAATTAATCGTAGTGTAAGCCCAGAGGAATTATAAGTGGCTACATTACCATCTGAATAACAGCTACTGATTTTCCTTCTATTAGAATTGTAATGCTTTTGCCTGGGAAGTTAGCGACATTTTAGTAGCAACAGAATGTTAAGAATGTCAAAGAACAGTTATTAGTAGTGGGGAGAGAATATTTTTTAGACTCACTTTACAAAATTGCCTTATTTTTATAAAAGATAGTTTATATAATATTAAAAAAAAACTTTGCATGTGTTTATTTTTAAAATGTAGTAGTGAGGAGGCAGTAGTTCATATTTTAAAAGCAGGTACAACTGGATGATTTAGAAGCGGTTAAAAATGAAACAGTTCTGACAACAGTCCCCAACTGGCTTAAGGTTTCAGAGGAAATCATGGGAGAAAAATGAACACCGAATTGGATTTGATCTTGATTGGGTATTACTGTGATTAAAATGGTATAAGCCAAGTAATTGGTAGCTTTCAGTTAGTAGAAAAAAGGAGGAGACAGTGAAACTCAGGAGAATTGAAAGCAACTGAAAACTGAGAAATCAGAGGTGGCAACAATTTTGCTTTTTTATGGAGAGGGAAAAAAGAGAAGAGAGGGTAAGGAAGAGAAGGAAAAACTGTTGATAGTCCTTTAGTTGGTTTATTATGAATATCATAGTGCTTTTAGTTACTAAATTTAGTTAGTAAATTCTAGCAAATACTCGGAGAAGGCAATGGCAGCTCACTCCAGTCTTGCCTGGAAAATCCCATGGACGGAGGAGCCTGGTAGGCTGCAGTCCATGGGGTCGCTAAGAGTCAGACATGACTGAGCAACTTCACTTTCACTTTTCACTTTGATGCATTGGAGAAGGAAATGGCAACCCACTCCAGTGTTCTTGCCTGGAGAATCCCAGGGATAGGGGAGCCTCGTGGGCTGCCGTCTGTGGGGTCGCACAGAGTCGGACACGACTGAAGCGACTTAGCAGCCACAGCAAATACTCAGTGGTTGTATATATATTTATTTTTTCAGTGGTTATATTTTAAGTGTTATTGGTATTTGCCTTACTAGTCTTAATTCTAGTGGAAATTTCCAGAAGATTAATGGTTAATTATGTCTCCTTGTCAAAATATTTTTGGTAGTGATTTGTCCAGGAAGTAAAATGTTAGGTATCATTCATGATATTTAATTATTTTTCCAGGAAGTGTTAGTTATCATTATTGCATTAATTTATCTGAATGCATAATTTGACAGTTGATGAGCTTTAAATCTGGTTATTACTGGCATATTATTGTTAAAGCTTTGAACAGTCTGCTAAATGTCCAGTGACTTCCATAGTTCCTTATCCTGGTAGCAGTCTATGGTAGACAAATGGAATAATAGTGTTAGATTTCTTTTTTACACTCTTTGGGATAGAAGTGTGATAAAATTGTTAAAATTATTTGATGGTTCAGAATAGTTTCCTACTTAATTATAAAATAACACTTATTTTCAAAAGACAATATTATTTCTAGTTTAAAAACTTAGGTATTTAGGACTTCTTACTTGAACAGTGGTTTTGTTTTGACAAGTGTACTTTCAGTGCTTGCTGTAGAAAAGAAACATTTTGGCTTTGTTGTTACTCTGTAATTTGCAGCCTAAGATGAGAGGGGTTAGGGGTAAAACAGTATTTTAAAGGATTATGGGTATTAAAATTATTCAGGCTTCTTTTTATCTGTAATTTAGAATCCTTTATGTAGGTAAAAATAACTCATGTGCTGCTTGAAAAGCATTTTGTTTTCTCTTTTCATATACAAAACAGGTGAAATTAGTGAATATTAGAAATGATGACATAACAGATGGAAATCCCAAATTGACTTTGGGATTAATATGGACGATAATTTTGCACTTTCAGGTAAGCCCAGTTTTCTTAATTGTCATTTCTTTTAACCTCATTGCTGGTTTTCAAGTGATACAGGTGAAGGGTGAATTATGCATTCACATCCAACAGGGGGACATAAATTTCAGACTTTGTTTCTCTTTTAATTTAGTTTTTATTTTATATTGATGTATAGTTAATTTACAATGTTGTGTTAGTTTCAGGAGTACAGCAGATTGATTCATAGGCATGTACATATATCCATTCTTTTTCAGATTGTTTTCTCATATAGATTATTACAGAATTTTGATTAGAGTTTCCTGTGCTCTACAGTAGGTCCTTGCTGATTATTTATGTTTGGTAGTATGTATCTATTAATCCCAGACTCCTAATTTATCTGTCCCCACCCTTTCCCCTTTAGTAACCATAAATCTGTGTTTGAAGTCTGTGCATCTGATTCTGTTTCGTAAATAAGCTCATTTGTATCAGTTTTTTTTTAAAGATGCTTTATGTAAATGATACGATATTCAGACTTTGTTTCCTAAACAATATATTTGTATTGCTCCCCTCAGAAACATGCGGCTTATGGGCTTGGCGCCCTTTATCCTGTTGTTGAAAAGCTTAGAATGTTTTTAGAACAGTGCTTGTTATCTCCAAAGTTGAAAGACAGAGATTCCTTTTATTGAATGTAGACATTTTTTTTTGTTTATTGGCCAACATTACCTGACTTAGATGCATAAAAATGTTAGGACTCAGTCCTGACCTGGAGTGGATTTCCTTGATCCTGCGGTTTCTGAACATGCCGCTTTCTCCTGGTGTTGTAGACGCTAGGTGGCGGTGTCGTTCTCACAGAGAGATTCCCTGCATTCGAGCCATCCGTGTTTCCTGTGGCCTTGTACTTTCTCAAACGGGATTTAAGAGCGTAAAATCCCAGGGACGGGGGAGCCGGGTGGGGAGCCGTCTATGGGGTCGCACAGAGTCGGACACGACTGAAGCGACTTAGCAGTAGCAGCAGCAAAGGCAAATTTATTACTATGAATTATCTAATTGCCAATAAAAGGCTGCTTTTGATCCTTTGGTTTTTGTAAAATGATGCATTAAAAAATAATCTGCATTTGATTTAAAGTGAGTCCTACTTTTGGTGCTTGCTTTGGTTTATCAATCCCTTGGGTGACCGTGGAGTGTCGTATTGGTGGGCACGAGGCACGTCCACTGATTGATGGCTGTGTGGCGGGCCTTGGAGGAGGAAGACATGGCTTGCCGGCTTCAGAGAGGAGCTGTGGTTTTGACCACATCTTGGGAGAAAGAAGACTTATTTCTAATATTTAAAAAATTTGAGTGGGATACAGGGTTTATAGGGGAATGGTGGAAATAATGTACCTGGGGCTCATTTGGGAACAGGCTAAATCTGGCATATATGGACAGCTATAGGAAGTAGAATCTTATAGGTTCCAGGACTTGGGTAGGCACTAGAACATCAGAGGAGAGGACCCAGGGACCAGGAGACCAGGTAACCGGGTGTCAGCCAGCCAGCCGATACAGCAGCTAATACAGATATATTAGGCGAATGTCCGCTCAGCGGGCTTGATGACTGGGAGCTGGAGTCAGGGACCCTCATCACTAGAGGCCCTATCCTTCGGGGACCTAGGGTACCGAGCAAGGCAGGGTTTGGGGCCTGGCTCCAGACCTGAAACCTTGTTATCAGAACAGGTGAAGTCTAACTAGAATGGGCCAAAAAGCAGAATTCACGTGGAGTTGCTCAGCAACTTTCCCAGGGATCCAGAACTTTTAGGGTTGAAACTGCAGGAGACCTTTAGAAACAGTCCCATTGTTACCGACAACTGATGATACAGGCTGTGTCTGGATTTTGAATGTCAGAGTTGGGGGGCACCCAGGCTCTGGAGGGAGTGTCATTGTCAGTTCTTTTATCTGTGGCCGTGAAGACATTGAGCAAGTCACCCAACCATCCTGCGCCTGAAAAATGATGTTTTAGAACTCTATATGGACTCTAGTAAAATAAACAAATGACCACAGGCCACGGTCAAGGAGATGAGAGGAGAGGTGGAGGTGGTGCCCTCAGAACGGGGTGTTGAAGGCCAGGACTCGGGCGCGGAAGAAAAGGTGAATCCAGGGTGGTGTTTTGGAAGAAGACAGGATGGACTTGGAGGGGGTGGTTAAGGATGCCGCTGAGCCGTTAAACCCAGAGGTAAAAAGCCGGCAGACAGCTGGGGAAGGTGGAGGTGAGGGGAGAGGAAAAGGCCACAGCGTTGGTGGGCTTGACATGTGTGGTGGGGTCCCCTGGCTTCTGTCTGCCGAGCAGCTGGAGATGGGGGCAGAGCAGAGCCGGGGAGTCAGAAGTACTGCGGATAAACCTGGGGGTCTCCAGAAGGCAAGGGTCCTGAGTCTGTCAGAGAGGAGGGGGCCTTCAGAGGGGCCAGTGGAGAAGAGCAGAGAGAGAGGACGGAAGTTTGGGGGAGACCATCCACCTGGCGACACAGAAGGAGCGAGGGGCCCGGCCCGCAGCTGGCCGGCGTCGGTGACCGCCTGCTTTCTCTCCAGCACCTTCCCAGTCTTGCAGAACCCCCTCGTCCTTCTCTTTATTTATATTGAGAAGGATTCGTCACCCCGGATTATAGTCGGTTTTACCAGAATTCTCCTAATAAGAGAAACATGGACTTTGTTTCTTGTTATAGCTACAAGAAAATGTAGCATTGATGAAACCAGGGAAGAGAATTTCAAGTAGAAGGGGAACAGTGGGCAGCGAGGAATGCCCCCAGAGGGCCTGACAGAGTTAAGAGTGAGTGCAGGTTGGTAGTTTCGACTGGGAAGACCCCGGGAGTTTTGGGGAAGGTCCATTCAAGTTCCCGAGAGCAGAAACCAGAAAGTAACAGACCGAAATGTAACTGGTTGGAAATTAGAGGCAATGTGTTTAGACCCTAAGTTGAAAGAAATGGAAAGCAAAGAATCATTCAAAAAAGAATTATATAAAGTGTCTTTGGAGGAGAGAGGAGGATCAGCCAAAAAAGTACCAACATCAGTTCTGTTTCTTTTTTTTAAATGTATTTTTTATATAAATATAGTTGATTTGTAATGTCATGTTAATTTCTGCTGTACCCCAAATGTTTTAGTTTTACACGCACACACACACACAGTATTTTCCATATTCTTTTCCATTATGGTTTAATCACAGGATTCTGAGTATGGTTCCATGTGCTATACAGGAGGACTGTGTTTATCCGTTCTATATATAATAGTTAATGCACGTGCTAATCCCAAACTCCCAAGGGTTTTGCCTCTAGTATGATACTGTGGCATATTTTATGAAACCCAGTGTATTTTAGGACCTGAATTACAAGATATTATGACTGTTAGATTATCACCAGTATTTAAAAATTAGACCAAGGTTTATTTAAAATGGAACATTTCAGTGTTTTGTATAAAATAGAAATGTTCTTTTTTATTTAAAGAAATACTTTTAGTCCTATGATAATTTAAGATTAGAATGGTTTTACTTGTTATGCCAAGACAGAAGGCTATTTATAGCAGTGGTAATTGTCCTCACTCAATGTGACGGGGCCTTTTTTCTCTATACTTTACATAAATAAGGGAAATGATTTCAGAAGACCAATTTATTGATTGATTTAAAAATATTTATTTGAGCATCACAAATTGACTGTCTGTTATAGTTGGGCAGTCTGAAGGTTAGTGTTGCCAGGACAGTAATCTTGTGTGAGTTACCCTATGCTAAGTCCAGGATACTATGTGATGGACTAGGGTTCTTGGCCTCCTTAATCAATAGCAGTTGATGAGAGGCCAGATAAGAAATTCAGGCAGGGCTTTCTGGGGGCTTGTGCCTGCAGCATGGGAAGTGAGAACAGGTTCCCTGCTCAATCCCCAAGGTGGGGTGAGCGCCTTCCTCACGTGGGGTCAGGGTGGGGGCCTGACCAGGGCTTGGCTGGAGGCGTGGCCCAGGTGGTGTGCCCACCCCTTTGGTGGTGGTGTGTGCAGGGGGCATGCGCAATACCTTGCTTTTGCTCCTGACCTCTGCTTTTGCTCTGGGCTCTTCAGAAGTGGCAGTTGGGTTTTTTGGTCTCTTTGTATCTTTTGTCCAGAATTTGCCCCAACTGTGCGTGCATGCAGTCAGTTTCAGTCCCATCTAGTTTCTTTGTATTTTGTTGCTCAGGAGAGGTTTGTTCAGGTGCAAGTATTGCAACAAAGGGTCCCAGATCCCAGTCTGTCTCGTGGAGATGATGGAAGAGTGTTGCTCTGTCTATTGGGAGAATGTTTGTAATACTGACTATAATCTGGGCTGCTGAATCTGTCACAGTATAAATAAAAGTAGGGATGTAGAGGAGGATGTGTTTCGGTAGGATTAGGAAGGTCTTAGAGAATAAAGGCAATTGCCCCTGATGTTGTAGACAGGCTTTGCAAGATGAATGCCAGCTAACCAGGCAGACACTGAAGTGGAGCCATTTCCGGGGGAGACAGCAGTGTGCAGTGGCCTCAAGAGGGGCAGCTTCTGGGTTTGGCAGGGCTGGAAGGAAGTGCAGGTCAGTGGTTGTACCTTTGTCATGTTAGTGACATTATACTTCTGAGTTCTCTTGAAAAATGTCCCAGTGCCAACAAAGACATTGAGAATAAATTAAAAGCAAACCAGCCGGAAGCTTTATTTTTACCAGCTTGTCTTCTAGGATATAATTCTTTTTTCTGATAGAGATTGTTTAATTTCCTCTTGAATTGATTAAGGAAAACCTCACCGTGCAGGTCTGTTACTGACAATTATCAGGCACATTGCTAACTTGACTATTTAATTGAATATTTTTGTTTAGAAAAATATGAGTTCCATTTTTGCATCAGTCTAAAGACAACCTAGAGAAAGTCAGTTGTCAATTTTTTTTATTAGTCAGCTGATTTGAGCTTTTGTGTAAGACTAGTCATATGATACTAATTTCCTTTTTACCGCATCAATGACTCAGTCTTAGAAAGAGGCACACCTTGGGTCATCAGGCTCCATTCTGATTTATCATTCATACAGCACAGCCCTGGTAAAACTGCATAATATTCAACTAGGGTACAAGTATAAAAGTTACATGTAAAGTTCAACTGCCTTAATTCATGTGTAAGAACACACAGGTGTTTCTTTTGGCTAAGTGTTTCAAGCTTGAAATCATAAAATTTATCAAGCTACTCATGAAAATCCTAATGATCAGAGAAAGAGAAATGGCTTGGAAATTTGTCATATGAAAAATATGACAAGCTATTTAAAGGGATTGATTTTAGAAATGATTTGACTGGAGTGTTTTAGGAATTTAGCATGTTTTATCTCTCCTTCAGCTGTGGAATCACCCTGTTTTTGTTCTTTTTTGTGTGTGTGTGTGGTTGTTTTTAAATGATTCTTAATACAGTTTATACAGGTTTCTGAGCCTAGTTTTTGGGGCAGGTGCCAACATTTGTTTGTGTTTCTTAAGTAAAAAAATTGTACAGTCAGGAGTTTCTGAAACTAAATCTGAAAGGCACTTTGGAACTAAGTTTGAAAGGCACTTTGCTAAACGTCTCCTGACTGGTGTTGCTTTCTGTTTGCGCTCAGATTTGTCGCATCGCCAGTCATTCCAAAGGTTAGGCAGACTTGGGTCGTGTAACTGCATTTCAGAAAACCGAAAGGAAAGTGAGGGTCAGAATGTTTTCGTACAGCCAAGGCTAAGGGTTTGCCTTGAAAGCTCATCAGCATGTTATTTGACAGTGAGCAGTGATGTTTGTCTAAGAGGATTGCTGGCCAGAAATAAGCCACGGCGTCTAATGAGACCCGGGGCCGGCCGGGCAGGATGCCACGGCGTTTCTTGCGGGTGCCTTTCTCATGAGCAAGATGGCCTCACGCTGAAGAGGATGGTCAGGAAGTCTGAGGAGTTAGGCTGCGTGGAGATCTGAGGAACCCCCGGCTTTTGAAATGAGGGACTCTGTGTAGCTGTGAGTTTCTGCAAATCAAATGGGGAATGTCTGTGGATGTGTCCGAGCCGAGAAAGAAGAACAGTGTCTGGATCCTGCCAAAACTCCTCTGAGACTTGAAAAGTACTCTGCTGGAAGAAGAAAATACTTTAGACGGGACCTGACCAAGAAAGCAGCAGATGACACAGAGTCAGGAGGGCCTCGGCCTGATGATGAAGGGAAGAGAAGCGCCCGCCCGCTCTCCGGAGGGCAGGCAGCCCCCTGGGCCTGGGGGCTGGTGCAGGAGCGGGGGGCCAGCCCCGGCCTCACTCTGCAGGCAGGGGTCCAGCCCCAGATGGCGAGCGCGAGCGGTCAGCGTTACCCGGGGTGCCCTTCTCAACATCAGGAAACCCAAATCAGAGTCAGCATACCAGAGGAAAGGGTTTCAGAAAAAGACAGCACCCCCTACCATGCAAAGAGAAAGGACCACTTTGATGATGTCAACACAAGAAAAAGAACATTCCAGAGAAAAACGGGTGGCTTTTCTTCACGAAAGGCAGCCAGCTTAAGTTCCATTCACTGTGGTACAGAGAGATCACTTGAAAAAGGTGGGTTTTCTGAAGATCCATCAAAAAATGACAGCGGTAGTCAGGAAAAGCAAAACACGGAAAGATCTTGCCTTCAGGAAGCACACCGTTTCCAGTTTGGAAAAAAGAGATGTCATTCCCTCTGTGATAATATGTCCTTCCCTTCCGAGGACACGAAGGAGGTAAGTGCAGCCAGATCCCGAGTTCACCGTGTAAATAAGGACTCCAGGTGCACACAGCTGCTGGAGGTTCTGCAGCTTGTCCTTCGTAGGTGCTCTCTTTATGGTCATCTCTGTGGAAGCTCTTGATGCATTTCACTAGGTTGGACTGTGATTTTATTTTTTGTGATGCATTCTTTAATCATGACTTTATTTTCAAACCCTTTACATTTTTGTTATTATTGGAAGACTTGGCACGTCTTTTGAATTTCTGTAGTTAATGTTTCCTGTTTTTTCCAATGGAATAGCCTTGGCAAACAGTAGTTAAATAAAAAAGACAGTTTTGACAAGACAGATGTAAGAGGAGACACTGCAGTGATCAGTCAGTATGGACTTGCTGATCCACAAGTTTGCTGATACAAAAGGCAAATTCCAGTTCTCTGTGTCCATACATAGGGACGCTCACATGACTGCTTTCAATTCCATGTGTGTTTGTGTGTTGGGGGCAGCAGGCACAGATGAAACTGACCAAATCTGTTCTCTCTGATACATGAGTTCCTCCCCCAGCCAAGTCTAAAATCAGAACTCACTTGGGCAGCGGGTCATAGGAATTTGCTTATGACTCAGACTGCCAGGAAGTTGCAATCTTTATTCCTAACACAGATATTTAGCATTAGACAAAGTTACTTCTCTGGGATTTTTACTTGTCTTTAAAATGTAAAATACTGATATACTTGCTGAGAAGCCCATCACCCAAGCAGTGTCCTGTACATGTTAGTAGTGGAAGTTGATGAGTTTTTCTTTAAGTTGATGGCTTTGCCTTTTAAGAAAAAAGTCCAGAAATAAGAGGTAAATGTGATACGAAACATTCGTGGCAAAGTCCTTGTGTTGTCGGGTAGAGATTCTTTGCCCAGGGACCAGATGCAGCTCTGTCCGGGCCAGTGTGCGTGGTCGTCGTTGACTTTCGTTGGCCCTCCCGAAGCTGGTTCCCTGTTTGCATCCACCCCCATCCTTGGCAGTGTTATGTCATGCTTTCTGTTTACATTTTACAGTGGTCACATTGAAAAAGAAAGCATCCGGTCTAGTCCGTTGTCTGTGTAGGTCTGACATGGATGGAGGTCAGTGTGAAAGAAAGCTGCTTGGTCGCTGTGTGTTTATGAATGTAGCCACTTGGCTTTGCTCACATATGTTTTCCATCTGTTTTTGTTTGTTTGTTTGTTTTCACAATTTGGCTTCAAGGAAGCCTTACACATTTTGATGAGTGGAAACTTAAAATCTGTTTCTTAAGTGGTACATAAGCCTTTTTCTCCCCCCTTGTGTTATCTTCATGCCAAGGATTTTACCCCTTCTTTATACTTTGTGTAGCTAATGATTTTTGAAACTTCAATGGAAAATACATGTGAAAATAGGTCATAAACCTGTCAACCAGATTTGTTAAATAGTTGTGATAAGGAGGTACTTAACAAAGGCTCACATCTTCTATGGGAATGCAAAATGGAATAAATAGTCTTATTTTTTCACTTTTTAAACAATTTTTATTTTATACTGGAGTGTAGTTGATTGACAATGTTGTGTTCATTTCAGATGTACAGCAAAGTGGTTCAGTTATACACATACCTATAACCATTCTTTTTCAGATTCTTTCCCTAAGGTTATTACAGAATATTGATCCCCTGGAGAAGGGAATGGCTACCCACTCCAGTATTCTTACCTGGTTCCCTAAGGTTATTACAGAATATTGATCCCCTAGAGAAGGGAATGGCTACCCACTCCAGTATTCTTGCCTGGGAAATCCCATGGACAGAGGAGCCTGGCGGGCTGCAGTCCCTGGGGTTGCAGAGAGTCACGCACAACTGAGTGACTGACACTTCCACTTTCTCACAGAATATCGAGTAGAGTTCACTGCTGTACAGTAGGTCCGTGTTAATTATTTATTATATGTATATTAGTGTGTGTATGCTAATCCCAGTTCATAATTTATTCTCTCCCCCCACCTTCCCCTTTGGTAACCATAAATTTGTTGTTGAAATATCTGAGTCTGTTTCTGTTTTGTAAACAAATTCATTTGTATAATTTTTTAGATTCCACATATAAGTGCAATCATGAGTTTGTCTGACTTACTGCACTTAATATAATCATCTCTAGGTCCATAGATGTTGCTACGAATGGCATTATTTTGCTCTTTTTTATGTGAGCAGTGTTACATATATACATGTGTGTGTATTCACCACATCCTCTTTACCCATCCACCTGTTCGTGGGTGTTTAGGTCATCCCCATGTCTTGGCCGTTGTGAACAGTGTTGCAGTGAACACCGGGGTGCATGTATCTTTCCGCATTATGGTTTCCTCTGGATATATCCCCAGGCTTGGGATCCCTGGATCGTATGGTAGCTCTGTATTTAGTTTTTAAAGGAACCTCCATTCCATGTTCTCCATAGTGTCTGCACCAATTTACATTCCCACCCACAGTGTAGGAGGGCTCCCTTTTCTCCACACTGTCTCCAGCATTTATTTGTAGACTTTTTAATGAGGGCTAGTCCTTATTTATGGCACCCCACTCCAGTACTCTTGCCTGGGGAATCCCATGGCCGGAGGAGCCTGGTAGGCTGCAGTCCATAGGGGTTGAGAAGAGTCGGATACGACTGAGCGACTTCACTTTCACTTTTCACTTTCACGCATTGGAGAAAGAAATGGCAACCCACTCCAGTGTTCTTGCCTGGAGAATCCCGGGGACTGGGGAGCCTGGTGGGCTGCCGTCCATTGGGCCGCACAGAGTTGAACACAACTGAAGCGACTTAGCAGCAGCAGCAGCAGTCCTTATTTTATCTGAGGATTTTGAGGTCTCACTTTGCTGTGGTCCACTTAAAGATGGTTCTGTGGCAAACAGAATCAGACCAATAGCTTGCTGCTCTTTGTCACTGCATTCTTCCCAGAACCTTGGAGGTGGACTCTGCCTAATTATCTTTGGTTAGAACTGTGCATGGCTCTTTATTTTGTATTGGATTCTCCATTTTCCATTTCAGAATTGGATGGACGTGAGAGCTCTCAGCCCCTACAATGTCCTGTTAGCCAGCATTTGTTTGCAAGACATAGTCCCTTCAAAATCTTTTTCATTGCTTCTCTATTTGAGCTATCTTTACACTCAGTTATGTGTAAGGATTGGGCTCAGTGATGTTTGAGTTAATCTCCAAATGGAATAGTGTACAATTCTTTGAACTTTTCTTCAGCTTCGACTTACTTTAGGCCTCTGCCTTGAACTTCCTAGTTCCTGTGATATTTGTCATTCTTGCTCTAGGTGACCAGCCGACCTCCCCTTTAGTCCTTGCCCCATCAGCTGACCTTGGGTGGTCCTCCAGGCTCTGGGGTTCTGAGAAGGGAGTTCAGCTGGCCCTCCTTGGGCACATACTGGATGTAAATGTCATAGTACGTTATAGCTTTGCTAGGGTAAGGAGGTATAAGTGAAAACAGAAGCATCGCAGAGTTGCATATTGATTTGGAAGCAGAAAACGCTTTCAGACTCATCGTCTTTTGATCATTCTTAAGAACTGTATTAAATAGAACTGTATTAAATAGGTGAAACAGACATTTCCTCTTTTCTGGAACTAAGAAATGGAAACTCGGGTTAAATAAGATCCTTAAGGCCGCACAGTAGATGTGAGTAGCTGAGTCAATGATGGCTTAGCATCCCACATGAACTGTCAGAGTTCTAAAGGAGATGCTGTGAGCTTGGGGCAGAGGTTGATGTTTCTAAGCGCTGATGTTCATTGGGGAGGGTGAGTGTTACCCACAGAGGTGGCCAGGGTGCAGCACGTTTAGGGGCAGGGTGTGATGAGCTCAGGGGCCCCTTCTTTGTCTGATGCACATGCTCCCTGGACTTGTGACGAGGAGCTTGCTGTTGCCCTTGAGCTGTTCCCACAAAGCTTTCTTCATCCTTAAGTTTCACAAGTCCCATTTCTTCACAATCTTGTGCTGATCTCCACAAAGATGGTTATTTTCTGTCTTTATGGGTTATTGTTTTTCTGACTGACCACGTATAAATGTTACCTAAGGAGCTCTTAAGCAATAAGCTGTGGGACTTCCCTGATGACCCAGTGGCTAAGACTGTGCTCCCAGTGCAGGGGACCCAAGTTCCATCCCCGGTCATAGAACTAGATCCTGCCACAAGTAAGAGTTTGCATGTTCCAACTGAATGATCCTGCGTGCTGCAACTACAGTCCAGCGCAGACACATAAATTAAAAAAAAAAAAGTATATATATAGGTGGCTGGATGTCAACTGCAGTGATCCTGATACACAGGATCACTGCGGGCTGGTGATTCTGACGGTCAAGACTGTGGCCAGAGCGCTCATTTCCTTCCATGTTCTCAAGTGGCCCCTGGGGTGGTGGAGCCATCCCCAGATGAAGCCTTCCCCTGGATTTAACTGAATGACAGTATCTTCTGGTGGAATGTGAGAACACTGCTTATGTTTCAGGCACCCTCTCTTGCATTTCATGAAAACCACATTAAATTCTGAAAACCAGCATCACCCTCGTTTTCCCCTCATCATGTGTTTTCTGGCAAGCGGTGTGGATCACGGGCCCGGAGGCAGGAGGTGTGAGTTCCCGCCAGGCCTTGCTGCCAGAGAGCCGGGTGCCTTGGATGCCTCCTGCGATTTCTCCAGGTCTCGGGTCCCCATTCCAGAAACGGAGGATGTGGGGCTGGTTGATGACATGACTATTAATAGGCATGGTGTTTGCAGAGCCCTGCTGCATGCTCGGCACCCCCACGGGGCTGTTCAAGCATCATGAGATGGTTCTGTCGTTCGCTCCAGTTACGGATGAGGACGTGGAGCCTCAGGAGACCTGATGACTTGCTCAGGCCTCTCTGCCGGGGTGAGGGAGGGTTTCGGTCTCGCCGGGGACTATCTCTAGCCAGGCTTAGAGCGGCTGCCACTTCCCCACCTTCCCCTGCATGCATCTCTTTCAATTCCTGCGAATCCGCAGATTCCACTGCACATCCTTGTGCTGTGTTTTCACCCCTCCCTCCAGCCCCCTCTTCTTTGATTTCTCTACCATTTATTCTGGGCCTGTTATATGTCTAACCAACACCAACACATCCCATCGTTTCTTCATTACAGATGTTGGGGGTGTGGCTGTAAGCTTAGATGCCCTGGAGGCTTTGGGGATCTGGACCGTGGATATCATGGTACTCTCTGTATGTTCAGGGGACACATTCCAAGGCTCCCAGTGGACTCCTGAAACTGGATAGTACTCAGCCCTCTCTGTATACACTGTACTTTTGCTGTACTTAAATACTTACAGTGAAGTTTAGTTTGCAAATTAGGCACAGTAGGAGAGTAGCTGAATTACTGCATGACTTTTGCATCTTAGGTCCATTATGAAGATAAGCGTTCCTTGAATACACGCACTGAGAAACCACAATCAGTTCAGTCGCTCAGTTGTGTCTGACTCTTTGCGACCCCATGAACCGCAGCACACCAGGCCTCCCTGTCCATCACCAACTCCCAGAGTTTACTCAAACTCGTGTCCATTGAGTTGGTGATGCCATCCAGCCATCTCATCCTCTGTCGTCCCCTTCTCCTCCCGCCTTTAGTCTTTCCCAGCATCAGGGTCTTTTCCAGTGAGTCAGTTCTTCATATCAGGTGGCCAAACCACAATAGTCAGTCTGATAACCAAGACATTTATGAAGTGACTAGTGGGGTGATTCCTCTTAGGGGTGGGACGGACTTGGACGGGGCAGGATTTTATCTCACTACTCAGAACGTTGTGCCATTTAAGACTTAAGAATTGTTTATTTCTGAAAGTTTCCATTAATATTTTCGGACTGTGCTAGACTGGGATCATTGAAATAACAGAAAGCCAAACTGTGGATCAAGGGAGAATTTTGTCATTTTGATGTCCCACCCTGTCATACAGCCATGTAAACTAGTTCAGACTGACTTCTTTTCACCTTCCTTTTCTTTTCATCCTTTGGTGAATTGCCGTGAATAGGGCAGTGGTGTGCAGGGAAAAGCCAAGGAGGGAAGGATGGGAAGGGGTGTGCATAGTGTACAAGTGACATTATCAGCATCTGAGTAAAAGGAGGGTTGGATATTTTATTAATTGACTTCCCATTGTATCAGAATAACATAATTCAGAAACATCTCAAAATGTTAGAATAATACATGAATAGTCAACCTTAGTTCAGTTCAGTTGCTCAGTCATGTCCGACTCTTTGCAACCCCATGGACTGGAGCCCCAGGCAAGAATACTGGAGTGGGTTGCCATTTCCTTCTCCAGGGGATCTTCCCGACCTAGGGATCGAACCCCGGCCTCCCGCATTATAGGCAGGCACTTTACCGTCTGAGCCACCAGGGAAGCCCATGGAAAAACCATAGCTCTGACTAGATGGACCTTTGTCAGTAAAGTAATGTCTCTGCTTTTTAATATACTGTCTAGGTTGGTCATACCTTTTCTTCCAAGGAGCAAGTGTCTTTTAATTTCATGGCTGTAGTCACCATTTACAGTGGTTTTGGAGCCCAAGAAAATAAGGTCTGACACTGTTTCCACTGTTTCCCCATCTATTTGCCATGAAGTGATGGGACTGGACGCCATCATCTAGTTTTCTGAATTGAGTTTTAAGCCAGCTTCTTCACTCTCCTCTTTTACTTTCATCAACAGGCACTTTAGTTCCTCTTCTCTTTCTGCCATAGGGGTGGTGTCATCTGCATATCTGAGGTTATTGATGTTTCTCCCGGCAATCTTGATTCCAGCTTGTGCTTCATCCTGTCTGCCTCATTGAAATGTAATATTTATTCAGAAGAGTTTTCTTTAACCAAGTCTTCTATGAATCTTAAGCTACAAAATTGTACTTAGAATTCAAGGACTAGGATAAATTCTAAGTATTTCTCCTTTTCTATAGTAGCTTTTGCTCTGTAGATTTTAAAAATTAATTTATTTTTAAATTGGAGGATAATTGCTTTACAGTGTTGTGTTGGTTTCTGCCGTACAGCAATGCAAATCAGCCATAATTATACACACACACACACACACATATATATATATTCCCTCCGTCTTGAGCCTGCCTCCCCCTCCCCACCTCACCCCTTAGGGTGTCGGAGTACCAGGCTGAACTCCCCGTGTGAACTCCCCGTGTCCCATAGCAGCCTCCCACCAGCCATCTGTTCTCCACGTGGTAGTGTGTATGTGTCATCGTTGCTCTCTCAGTTCGTACCCCCTCTCCTCCCCCTGCAAATCCCTTCTCTGTGTCTGTGTCTCGTTCCTGTCCTGCAAATAGGTTCATCAGTGCCGTTTTTCTAGATCTCGTAAGCAAAGGTCATTTGGTTTACAGTTGACTTAACTCATTTCTTTCTGAAACAGTTCATCTTTTTAAATGAAAATGCATTTATGGGTATTTTTTTTTTCTAGTCTTCATTTAGATTTCATAACCAGTTTGTGAAAATTTAGTTCTAAAATAATTGCACAGAACGTGGCTGTGTGTCAGCATTAAAATGTTTCTGTCTTTTCTGTTAAAGGAAGGACATGTCAAAGTTTCAGATCCTTTGCTGTACAAGAGAAATAGTTAAATCTATGTTAATTTATCCTGTATTTGAATAAGAAATACATGAACCTTTGCTCAAGGTGACCCTTAATGTAGAGCATCAGCACTTGAATTTTATCAGCTTTTATTTTGCTTTAATCCTCTATTTACCTCTTCCTTTTAGGGAGGCAGTTTTTTAACGAGATACAATTTTCAAAATACATGTGCCCTCTTTGCAGTTAAGAATATTTTATGGAGCCTTTTCACACATTTTTGAAACTTGGAAGCAGACACTAAAAATGTGTTGATTACATCGGTTTCTGCCAAAACAGTTGAAACATCGTTGAAGAGATTGTCTTTGAAAGCAAACATACAGGCTTGGAAATATTTGTGTGTTTTGACACATTCAGTATGGAATTTGCTTTTGCCTGACTAGAGTGTCCAGCAGTGTGAGTAAAAAATTGTTAGGAATAACCCCCAGTCTGGTGCAATCACTTCCGCTCACATGGGCAGGCACGGTTCTGAACCGTGTGTGTGTGTGTGTGTGTGTGTGTGTGTGTGTGTGGACATCTCCATGAGAGGAGACCAAAGCCCTGGAAGCCGTGGGGTTGGGGGTGGAACACAGGTCACCGCCCTCCGTGGCTCTGCAGTGCCTTTCCTCCCAAGGATCAGCTTTCACTCTTGAAATCATTGTGTTAACAGAGGTGGAAGCATCCTGAGATCACCTTTTCCAACCTCCTGCTTTCCTCCTTGGTAGTACCTGAACTCTCTCAATTAGAGTGTAAACTCTCTTGTAGATTTGAACACAAATATGTGAAGGAATTGAAATTCCGTGGATGGTGCTCGTGTCCAGCTCTCTGAACCAGTAGGGGTTTGGGTTCTGCAGGGAGGAACGTTTGACAACTAGCTTTCCTACACCCACCATGTCAGTTTTTGCTTCTGTAAAATGAGCTGGTTTCTCAGTAGACAAAACTCTTCCTGAAATGCCGTGGAGTGTCACTGTCGATTTGGTGTAGCAGAGGAAAGGGGACTTAGCTCTTGAGTCAGAAGACTTAAATGTTTTTTTTAATTAAATTTTTTTGTAATTGAAGTCTAGTTGATTTACACTGTTGTGTTAATTTCTGCTGTATAGCAGAGTGATTCAGTTATATATATACGTGTGTGTGTGTGTGTGTGTAATATGCACACATTCTCTTTTATGTTCTTCTGCATTATAGTCTATCACAGGACTCTGAATATAGTCCCCGTGTAGCGCTGTGCGGTAGGACCGTTTATCCCTCCCATATATGATAGTTTGCATCTGCTATTCCCCGCCTCCCCGACCTTCGAAACCACAACATTCTCTCTGTCTGTGGGTCTGTTATGTTCCATAGATGTGTTCATTTGTGTCATATTTCAGAGTCCACATAGAAGTATTGCCACGTGGCATTTGTCTTTCTCTTTCTGAGATGTTTTCACTTAGTGTGATAATCTCTAGTTGCCTCCATGTTGCTGCAGATGGCGTTATTTTGTTCTTTTTTGTGGCTGAATAACATTCCGTTGTATATATGTGCCACGTCTTCTTTATCCATTCATCTGTTGATGGGCATTCAGGTCTTCTCCATGCCTTGGCTATTGTGGACAGTGCTGCTATGAACATAGGGGTGTGTTTATCTTTTCGAGTTACAGTTTTGCCTGGATATACGCCTAAGAGTGGGATTGCTGGATCATATGGTAATTCTATTTTCAGTGTTTTGAGAAACGTCCATACTGTTTTTTATAGTGGCTGCACCAACTTACATTCTCACCAGCTCTGTAGGAGGGTTCCCTTCTCTCCACACCCTCTCCAGCATTTGTTATCTGTAGATTTTTTAATGATGGCCACTGTGACCAGTGTGAGTATAGTCTAGTGTTGTATCCGACTGTTTGTGACCCCATGGGCTGTAGCCCGCCAGGCTCCTCTGTCCATGGGGTTCTCTAGGCAAGAACACTGGAGTGGGTTGCCATTTCCTTCTCCACCTTGACCCTTAACCCTTAACCACAGTCGAGTGGAGACATCTCTCCAGCACTGAGAGTGAGCACCCACCGGGCTTCCTGACCCGGAGGAAAGATCAGTCCGAGTTGGCAGGATAGGTGTCTATTCTAAATGTGAAGGAGAGAGTTCACTCTCCTCTTGCAGGTCCTGAGCTGGAATTTAGGAGCCTCAGGTCCGTGCCTCGGGCCCTCCCAGCCGGCCTGCTGAGACCCTGGACATGTCCCGGAGCCTCCTGTGTCCTCAGCTTGTTCACCAGTGAAACCAGGGGCTGACAGCGGGCTCCGAGATCTTCCAGTTAGAGTTCCCTGGATTCCTTAATCCTTTCCTATAGTCATAGCTTCTCTGAGTTATGTTTCTTAGTCCTCTCAGCCTCAGAGATGTTGCCTTTCTGCTGTTACATGTCTGATTATTTAACCTTTTCATAAATTCTAATTATTTTTTAAAAATTTAAAAATTGCCTTTGCCTTAGATAGAATTAAATATGATAAAACTGTGAATAGTCTCCTGGGGACTGTGTGAGTCAGCTTTGGAAATTGGCCCTTGGCGTGCCCTCCCTTCCCACATGCCAGAACTATGACAGCATAGTGGTAAAAAGCGGGTGTGGCTGCCGCCCAGTCTTCTCGTGGCTTTGACTTTGCTTAGAGGACTGAGGCTGGCAGCCTCAGCTGACCAGCACGGGAGGCTTGGCCCTCCATGCCTGCCCCCCCACACCTCCCACCCCCACCCCCCACCCCCGTCCGCAGGGAGGGAAGTCAAGTGAGCATTCTGATGGAGATGTCGGCTTCTTTTCTTGCATTGAAAAGACATTTCAAAACTATATCCCGGGTTAAGTTTATGACACTGTTACAGAAACGAGATGACACTTGGGTAGTGTTGGGCTCTCGCTGAGTAATCTCCAGGCCTGGGTTTGCTGCCGGGCACTCCTAGACAGTGGCTGGGGGTGTGGCAGTTACTGCGAAGTGACCTTAGTTGGAAACCTTTTATTTCCTAAGGTGACAAGGGTTACATGATAGGCTAAAACTCATTCATCCCCAGTGCAAACATGACACTTCTTCTGATGCTTCCTCCTCCTCCTTCCTCCCTACCTCCCCGTCCCTCCTCCCCTCCCCCTCCCTCCATTCCCCCTCCCTCCTCCCCTTCCCTGTCCCTGGCCTTCCCCTCTCTCCCTTCCCGCAGGTCTCCCACCCCTTGAGCACTTCAGTCTATGTTGAGCTGGGCATGGGGGGTGGGGACGCTCCAGGGGAGAAGCGGCCTGAGCAGAGCCCCTGCGGAGAGAGGGCGTCTGATGCCGTGTGGTTTGACCGTGGAACAGAAGGCGAATGGCCTGGGCCTGGGCAGACCAGCCAAGACTGACGGGGATCGATGTGTCCGTGGGGTGAGGGCACGGGTGTGGTGCGCGGAGCCTGTTTAGGAGACTGTTACTCACTTGACACCCGGGCTCGGTTCTAGAGGCGGGAGGCTCTCCTGAGCCCCGTGTGGTTCTAGGTCTGTCGTGGCTGTGTCTTAGGAGGGGTTGATGCTGACACGGGAACCTGGAGGTGGTGGTCTTGACTAAAGGTAGTTGCTTCTGCTCCCTACAGTCCCAGGGCAGCCTGCGCCCCCCCAGAGTCCGCTGCTGTCTCTCCAGGGCACAGGAAGTGTGCAGGTGCCCAGCTTTGGCAGCGCTGACCCTTGGCGGGACCGCCCACGCTCCGCACCTGACCCCTCCCCATGCTGCACAGACCATCTCCTCTCCCACCTCCTGTGAGCAGAGTCATGAGCGCTGACCCCCTCTTTCTGTCTGCTCACCCCTTCTTACTTTCCATGGAATGACTGGGACAGAAGCCAAGACTCAACAGGCTGAAGAGTAAAGATAAAGGTTACAAAGTGCAGAGTGGTTTCTCCAGGTGCTTTACCAACAAGAGAGAGAGGTGGTGCTGCTGCTAAGTCGCTTCAGTCGTGTCCAACTCTGCGACCCCACAGACGGCAGCCCACCAGGCTCCCCCGTCCCTGGGACTCTCCAGGCAAGAACGCTGGAGTGGGGTGCCATTTCCTTCTCTGATGCATGAAAGTGAAAAGTGAAAGTGAAGTCACTCAGTCATGTCCGACTAGCGACCCCATGGACTGCAGCCCACCAGGCTCCTCCGTCCATGGTATTTTCCAGGCAAGAGTACTGGAGTGGGGTGCCATTGCCTTCTCCGGATGGTGCTGAGTACAGAGGAAACCGGGTTTATGAAGGTTATTTGTTTTTACTCAATTTAGGATGGAAGAGACTTGGGTGTTGTACATACTGAGAGCAAACACCCAGAGGGGAGCCCCTCACAGAGACCCAGGGTGACAGGCCAGGGCCCTTACACGTCTCTCTGTCCTCTGTGAAGATGACGAAAGGCGATGCCAAACACAAGGAGAGCAGGCGGGTAGGCGCTTCACCACACGGGGGAGAGTGGACAGAAACTCACGGAGGGATAGGAAGACTGGCCACTGAGGACACTGAGGAGAAAAGGCGCATTTCCTGGAGCCCCTGGCCGAGATCAGAGCTGGGGTTCAAGGAGGTGGTGGTCCACGTGGGACGCGGACATCCCCACAGAGGAGACAGCCTGCCTAGATCGGGGCTGAGGCTCGTCTGGGTGGCTGCAGGGTGAGGAAGTTGAGGACAGTGGGTGAAGTGAGGGGTCATGTGGTGGAGACAGAGGGAGGAGGCGGCGAAGCCAGTGGAGGGCTCAGAGACGGGGCAGAGTCGGGCCGGTGCAGGACCGCACGGTGCTGCTGGGACTCTGGTCGGTCCCACTGGAGCTGGGGAGCGGGAAAAATGGCCCTTGCTCTCGGAAGCCACAGACTTGCAGTGCACTGGATCAGGTTCAAGGTAACGAGATCCAGCTGAGGCTATGTGACTGGTCAGCATGGCGAGAAGGCTGAGACCTGTGAGGATGGGTCCCTGGATGCAGACAGGGACCCCCAGTGGATACTAGATGCTGGGAACACGGGTCGTCTTGAGGATGGGAAGTAGATGGTGGCACAAGAGTGACCAGATGTGCAAAGGCGAGGTCTTTGTGCCACAGATAATGATCTAAGAGCTGCTGCTTCCCATCATCGGGGGAGGTGGGAAATGTGCCCTGCCCGTGTGCCTGCTGGTATCCAGGACTTAACGCGCTGTGGGGCGTGGTGGCGGGGGTTCAATGGAAAGGCCGAAGCAGGGTGGTGGAGGTGAGCAGATTTTGTTTCCTGCAGGATAGATGCTTCTGGAAAGTTGGGAGTGGAGGCAGACTGGGTCTGGGGAGAGGAAGCAGAGGTGAAAGAAGGTCCGAGAGGCTCCGTGGGAGGAAGCACGTGCCCTCCAGTGGCGGCCGGCAGTGGCTCGAAGGAGAGTCACGCAGGCTTCCAGCGTCCAGGAGGAGCTCTGGTCTGAAACATCTTGTTTGTGTTGGATGCTGGCTGGCAGGTCGCTGGTGAGAGGCCTGAAGCAACAAGTACTGCTCATCAAATGGTGGGAGAAGCTGACATTTGTAGAGTTTTCTACCTGCGGGCCCTGTGCTGAGCACTTAATGTAGGTCATCTTGTCTAAACTTTAGGAAGATGTTATTATATCATCATTTATGTTTCAAAAAGGAGGAAGATGGGTTTTAGGGAGATGATGTGAATAGCTCTAGGTCTTGTCTTTTAATTGAAGTGGAGTTAATTTACAGTGTTGCCTTGATTTCCAATATACAGCAAAGTGATTAATTTATATATATATGTATATATTCTGTTTTGTATTCTTTTCCAGTACAGATTACTACAAGATATTGTGTAGAGACCTCTGTAGGTCCTTGTTATTTAACTCTTTTATATATAGTAGCGTGTATATGTTAATCCTAACCTATTTTATTGCTCCCCCCACATTGCCCCTAGGGTGACCATAAGTTTGTTTTTTAAGTCTGTGAGTCTTTTTTCTGTTTTCTAAATAAATTCGTTTGTATCATTTTTTAAGAGTCCACATATCAGTGATACCATATGACATTTGTCTTTCTCTGTCTTCACTTAGTTTGGCCGTCTCTAGATCTGCCCACGTTAAGTGGCTCTGGGTCTTAATCCTGTTAGCAATTGCACTTGGGATTTGAACCCAGACAGCAGGAGCTGAAACCTTCTGTGATCTCTGTGTGCCTCTAGGATTTGGAGGAAGAGGCCTGGTTCCTTCCTAGAATCCCACCTGGCCTGCCGTTGATGGAGGAGTCAGGTTGTTCTGCTGATTTTATATTAGGAGTCGTGAGTGGCAACTTCAGATTTACAGTGTTTAGCATTTGGTTTATTTTTCTTTTTAATTTTTTTGCACCATATCTTAGTTAGATATACCTGCTGCTGCTAAGTCGCTGCAGTTGTGTCCGACTCTGTGTGACCCCATAGACAGCAGCCGACCAGGCTCCCCCGTCCCTGGGATTCTCCAGGCAAGAACACTGGAGTGGGTTGCCACTTCCTTCTCCAATGCATGAAAGTGAAAAGTGAAAGTGAAGTCACTCAAGTCATGCCGGACCCTCAGCGACCCTATGGACTGCAGCCTAATAGACTCCATCCACGGGAGTTTCCAGGCAGGAGTACTGGAGTTGGGTGCCATTGCCTTCTAGGTACATATAAAAGTTAGATATACCTATGTAGGCAATGGTGAGTGGTAACAGTATATCTAAAAATGCTTTAACTTCCCAGTGGGAATAATAGTTGATTGGAAATTGAAGGAGAAGGTGAAAGGCTTAACTTATTAGTGGTCTTTGATATGTTAAAATTTGGTTCATAACATATTTGAATATACCCCTTAAAACTATAGCTTTTAAACTAGTGTCTGCATGTGCAGCGGTCTGATAGAGTGTATGTGAGTGTAATATGCTACAAGATTTGGGAACTTTCAGGAACTCATTTAATAAAATATATTATTTTCTCCTGCTTGATGTTTAGTCATTTTCAGGCCTGTTAACTCTTCTTCCTTAATCCTGGATGTGCTGGGCAGCACTGTAGCCTGTTAAACTTACCATATGGTTGAAATGTGTTGACTTTCCTTGTTAATAGGCAGTTACCTTTGGCCCTTGACTGGACTGGAACATTCTTGACCCTGCAGAAATCAGTCCCTGCCTCTACCCAGCTATTGCCCTTTTTTTTATACTGCTATAAATACCACCCTGTGTTCTCAGGTTTTCCAGAAACAGCTAGTTTTACTTGTACAGGCATAGATCTTTTTAAAAATTTTTATTGAAGTGTACACTTCTGCTTTACAGCAGAGCAGCTTAGTTATACGTTTGTGTCTACAGTCCTCTTCATATCCTCCTCCATTCTGGTTTACCGCGGGATCCTGGTTCTGGTTCCCTGTGCCGTGCAGCAGGACCTTGTTGGTTTCCACCCTGTGTGTGATAGTTTGCATCTGCCAGTCCCGCACGCCCATGCCCCCTCTCCACTCCCCTCCCCCTGGCAGCCACATGCCTGTTCTCTGTGACCGGGAGTCTCCTTCTGTTTCGTAGATAGGTTCGTCTGTGTCGTATTTTAGGTTCCACATAAACGTGTCAGTGTGATCATCTCTGGGTCCGTCCATGTTGTGGCAAGTGACATTGTTCCATTCCTTTGTATGACGGAGTAATATTCCAGTGAATATGGGCACCACATCTTTATCCATTCGTCTTTCTAGACTAAAGGGCTTTAGTCCGGGTTTTTAAGTTTTCTGCTGTCAGTTGCCTGCCTGCCTGTGTGAACCTCTACCTCTGTGTCATTTTTACAGTGTCTTAGCCTCTCAGACTTCAGACTGAAGAGAGTCTTAAATAGTCCCTGCTCCTGCCTGCTGTCCCCTGTTTTATAGAAGAGGATGCTGGCTCACAGGCCTGAAAGGACGTCCCTGAGTGAGGGGACCGGTGGCCAGCTCTCTAGGCCGGGTCAGACTTGAGGGGTTTTCCTTCCTATGTAGTATAACGCCCCCTGCCCCACCGCCTTCCTTTCCATCTGACCCTGGTCAGCCTCCTGTCCTGACCGCCCCGGCTTGGAGGGCGTCCCTGAGTGAGGGGACCGGTGGCCAGCTCTCGAGGCTGGGTCCGGACTTGAGGGGTTTTCCTTCCCGTGTAGGATGACCCCCCCCGCCCCACCGCCTTCCTTTCCATCTGACCCTGGTCGGCCGCCTGTCCTGACCCCCAGCTTGGCATCACCACTGACTGAGGGAACAGCTGTCTGCTGGTGTTAATCCCGGCTGGGGAGTCACTGTCTGACCCCTGCCAGAGTCACTTGGTGCCTTAACGTCATTATCAGCAGGTTAAATAGGACCCTTATCAAAGGGCCACGAGCAAATGGAGATCATGTGAACTGGTGACTGTTTCATTATCATTCAGTGGAAGAGATAAAAAAATAAGGCAAACAAAGTATCGGGAAAAATTATTTGATGAAAATTTCCCATTGGGTAAACTGAACGAAGCTTCATGAGAAAATCAGAAAGACTTCTGGCCAAACAGTTAAGCAGTGTGGTTAGTTGGAGAGGGGGCTGTTCTCCTTTTCTTTACACAGAATACCTGCTGGATCACATTCTGCTCTGAAGATGGGTAACGTAGATTAATTTGTAGGTTCTACTGTGACCCATTTGAACTTGGAAAAACATGTGCTTAAGTTGTTTGAACAGATCTGATTAGTAAAAAGGATTGGAGACTTTTCAGTGCTGGGACATTTCGGTATAAAAAAAAAAAATGAGATGCTTGGGTTAAATCCTCCTTTTCTATCTGTTAATCTCTTTGAAACTCAGGTTCCCTCGATGGAGATGGGGGAAACATTGTCATCTTACAAGTGAGAGGAGGATTAAGTAAAAAGTGCTTGGCACATAGTAGGCTCTTAATCTGAGTTAGCTTCCTTCCTTCCTAATGGTTTACCATTCTCTGTTCCGTTTAGATATCTGATATCCATGTTACTGGTGAGTCAGAAGACATGTCAGCGAAAGAGAGACTGTTACTGTGGACGCAGCAGGCCACGGAGGGTTATGCCGGGATTCGGTGTGAAAATTTCACCACCTGCTGGAGAGATGGGAAATTATTTAATGCCATCATTCATAAATACAGGTATGAAATTTGAGTTTTCCTGCCTTTTGATAAATCTAAGTGTTTCTTTCATTTCCAAATTTTTTTTTAACAGCAACTACCTTGGCATTTATTAGTTGTCAGAAAGCTTCACAGTCGGTTTTGTGATCAGAAAATAAAGCAATATTTCAGTTTGTTTTCTCTGCAAAATTGTTGCATTTCTGAAACATAAAGGATCATTTGCTTTCTTAAAAGGTTAGCATTGCCACATGGTATTCGCGAGATCTGACCTCAAAAGCTTCTCAAGTTTTACCATCCACAGAATCTTTATTTGTAACTGAGACCCATCTGTTTTCCATCTAAAGCTTCTTCAGCAGTTTATAGCAAAGTGCGAGAAGTTGAACCAAAACAGCCATCATGGAACTTACCTTTATAATACCCTTATCAGCCTTTAGAAACACTTGATTCTGCCCAAAGTGTCTTAAAACCCAAGAATACTGGAGTGGGCAGCTAATCCCTTTTCCAGTGGATCTTCCCGACCCAGGAATCGAACTGGAGTTTTCTGCATTGCAGATGGATTCTTTACCAACTGAGCTATCAGGGAAGCCCCTTGATTCTGCAAAGGTATCTCAATTATTGTCTGGAGCTGGTGGCAGAGAGGAACAAGCTTATTTATTTCCAGGAAAAGCATAAGCTTATCATTATCTTTGAGTTGTTCTGAGAAAGCTTATACACTTGAAGCAAGCTTCAGACCCTCTCAGCAAAAACCTCTAGTTGATGAATTAAATCTTGGTAAGTTTTTAGTGACCCCTAGTAAATAAATGGCAACCCACTCCAGTACTCTTGCCTGGCAAATCCCATGGACGGAGGGGACTGGTAGGCTGCAGTCCATGGGGTCGCTAAGAGTCGGACACGACTGAGCGACTTCACTTTCACTTTTCACTTTCATGCATTGGAGAAGAAAATGGCAAGCCACTCCAGTGTTCTTGCCTGGAGAATCCCAGGGACGGGGGAGCCTGGTGGGCTGCCGTCTATGGGGTCACACAGAGTCGGACACGACTGAAGTGACTTAGCAGTAAATAGATAGAGAGAATATGCCATACTGGACATGTTCCATCCATATCAAACAATCTCATTCTCCTGATCCTCCCACTTCTCAGTCTTGGAGTTGGCATTGCTCGTCTCGCAGAGGTTAGCAAACCCAGCTTGAGAACAAGCTTGCTATCTTGGCTTGCTCCTCAGAGTCAGGCGTGTCTGACTTTAATGATCTCAGGTTTGCGTTGTTCTTCACTGGCTTTGGAAATGAAAGGGAGCCATACTTCTCCCCTCATTTTCCTTCAAGCACATCACTGATTTCTCAGAAGTGTTGACATGTCACTGCTTTGGGATTCCCAGGCTTCACAGAATACATCTAGATTTTCTTTAGTGATTTTACTAGATGGATGCAATGTCAAAGTTTCAGCAGTGGAAATGATCTGTTGGCCAGTCAACCTGAAATGTCTCCTCATGTAGACAGGTTATTTCAAGAGGTTCTGTCCCACAAATGTGCCTCGACAACTGACAGGTCTTTGAGAAAACATTTTTATAGTTCAGCTTTCTCATTCTTCGCCATATATTGCATCATTTTATAATTAATGAGGAAAATAAACTAGGGCTTCCCTGATGGCTCTGTGGTAAAGAATCCATCTGCCAATGCAGAAGGCATAGGTTCGAACTGGGAGCAACTGAGCCTGTGGGCTACTGAGCCTGCACTCCGGAGCCCGGGACCACAGCCACCAAGCCCACGTGCTGCAGCTGCCGAAGGCCGTGCACCCGGAGCCTTGCTCCACAGCTGCCGAAGGCTGTGCGCCCAGAGCCCGTGCTCCACAGCTGCCGAAGGCCGTGCACCCGGAGCCTTGCTCCACAGCTGCCGAAGGCCGTGCACCCGGAGCCTTGCTCCACAGCTGCCGAAGGCCGTGCACCTGGGAGCCCGTGCTCCGCAGCTGCCGAAGGCCGTGCACCCGGAGCCTTGCTCCACAGCTGCCGAAGGCCGTGCACCCGGAGCCTTGCTCCGCAGCTGCCGCACCCGGCCTTGCTCCACAGCTGGGAGCCCGTGCACCCGGAGCCTTGCTCCACAGCTGCCGAAGGCCGTGCACCTGGGAGCCCGTGCTCCGCAGCTGCCGAAGGCCGTGCACCCGGAGCCTTGCTCCGCAACAGGAGAAGCCACTGCAATGAGCAGGCTGTGTCGCACACCTGGAGAAAAGCTCACACGCAGCACGAAGACCCAGAACAGCCAGAATAAATACGTAAAGATAGATAAAGTGATCAGGAAAGAAAACATTACAACCTGTGCAAATAAATTTGTACATTAATGAAAAGATTATTATTATACCATACTGGTTCCCAACAGATTCTCTAGGGTAGCAAAGCTGGAACAAATAAGGGTTTAGCATATACCCTATTGTTTCTGCTTCCCATCTGAAAAGTGTAAGATGGTCACAGAATATTAGAACCAGGGGGAATCCTGAGACTCCCCTGGTGGTCCAGTGGTTAGGACTCCGTGCTGCCAATGCAGAAGCTCAGGTTCAGTCCCAGGTCAGGGAGAGAGCCCACCAGCAGGAATCCTGAAAGACACTGTTGTGCCCACATATTTTATGTATGAAGAAATGTGGCTCAGAGAAGGACTTACCCAAGATCTCTCAGCTAAACTGTGTCAGTCACCACAAGCTACACATTCTTTCTGACAACAAACAACACTTCTATCAATTAACACACCTTTTACTGGAGAGACGCCTGGATCAGGCAAGACTGATACAATGAGTAAAGAGTATGTATCAGTGAAAATGATATCTTGAGCCTTAAATGGTGTACGTGCATGGTAAAACACTAGAAAATACAGACAAGTGAAAAAAAATCACATTTCCACTGTCCAGAGATCATCACTCAGACACGCAGAGCTATGGTATGTGGTATGACTTTGAATTTTGTCAGTGACTTAGCGGTCAGTAAGCTCTCATATGTAGACTCTATAAGTGGAGGACTGAGATTGTATACTTAGAGCACTGATGTTTAGTGAGGTCAGAGTTCAGACAAAGCCTTGTCAGTTTCTACGTCACAGCCTCCTCACCTAGCAACTCCAGTGCATAGGTGGGTTTAATGATGGCCAACTTTGGGGTGGCAAACAGTTTCCTGGTGAGAATTGCTGGATCTGAATGAACACTGACATAGCACCTGCTAAGGGCAAGGTGCTATCCTGAGCAGCTTACTTACGTTCATTCACTCAGTCCTGACAACATCCGTAAGAATGTCGTCCCCCCTGGTTACACACAGAAACCGAGACCAGAGTACATACTTGCTTCAAGTCACACAACCAGTGAGTGTTAGGCTAGGGACCCAAACCCCAGTGCCCAGCTGCTGTTCTTGTTCTTACAAGGCACACCTCTATTGCCTTATAAGAAGTGAAATCCACAGAAATTCCTTATTGAAAGCAATGTCATTCTTGATTTCAGTTATTTTTCTCAGTTTTGCAAGGAGTTTGTCATGCTCTTGAAGAGCTGAGTATCTTCCTGTGAGAGTAAGTCCAAACTCTAACTCACTGAACTGACAGAGTTACTTGGAAATAAAAGAACAATTATATAAAACAGTTAATATCCTGCTAACTTGCTGCCTGTGAGGCATTCTGTTAGACGCTTCCTCTGTATTGTCGCATTCGTATCTTCCTCGAGCTCTGGGAGGAAGCCCACGTTACAGATGGGCCCCCTCAGGCTTGCCGAGGTCACAGTGCTGCCGAGATGCAGAGTGTGATTGCCACCTGGGCTGCTTGCCTGGCACCCCGCCCCATTCTCCCCTTTCCCTACCACTCTTCTCTCTCTCTTTTCACTTTGGAGACTTTGAGGCATGTAACACTGCCGAGTTTCCCGTGGCCCACACCCAAGGGCCCCTTTAAACGCGGTCAGTCTGCCTCCTTTACAGGATGGCGTTTCAGTAGATGTGGGTGTTGGTTGCTGAGTTAGAAAAACCTGGATGGACTTGCTAGCTCTTGTCCAGAATAAAGCACAGCTCTCCTTGAGGGCCCCACGGCCAGGAGGGTTTTGTGGCCACAGACACTGTGATGGTCACGCTGTGTGTTCTGTGTGACTTAGAATGCAGGCCATTGGAAGGCCTGACCCACTCTGTACCTGAGCGGAAAGGTCTTCGTAGCCTTTGGATGGCAGTGTGGGGGTTGTTAGACCGAAGGGTGGGTGTCAGGGTGCGTTTTGAAGGTGTGCTCTGCTTTGAAGTTTTTTAGGTAGAAGCAAAGCATTTGTAAGCCAGCTCTTCTTCTAAAATGACTGACTTTTAAAAGCCATACTCTGCAGGCATTGTCTCTGCGATACTTATGAAGGGTTATGAATGCAAATTGAGGTATACCTGCTGTGCCTTTTTTCCCCAAGTACTTAAATAAATCACTGCCCTGTTTACGTTTCAGAGCTCACCTTGTTTTAGGACAGGATTTCACTCTTGTGAGCATTATTCGTTTTGAACTTTCGTTTCGGCAGAGTAATCATTTTAGAACATTGCTTAGCTTTAGCTTTTTTTTCCTTTAACTTCTTGTTTGACTGAAGTGTAGTTGATTCACAGTGTTGCATTAGTTTCTGGTGTAAAGTGATTCAGTAACCTGAGTCTGTTCTTTCTCAGATTCTTTTCCCCTTAGGTTGTTAGCAAATACTGAGTATAGTTCTCGGTATATACACTAGGTCCTTGTTGGTTGTCTGTTTTGTGTACAGCAGTGTGTTTAGCCTTAACTTGGAACTTGATTCCCTCCTGTGTGTTGTTTTCCCTTATTAGAATTCATGGTAAAAATACCATCTGGTTTAAATGGTTACAAGATTTTTTTGTTGCTGAAATGTCAAGTTATTCTGTGCCTGGAATATCACTGTGGTTTCTTTAACTAGAAGAAACCTTTCATCTGTAGAACTGTATTTTTTCGAATCCTTGGGCCTTTGTTTTTTCTTAAAAAATAGTTGAGTACCTTTTCCCTAGTCCGTGTAATAATTAAGCAGATGGTGTTGATTTATACATGGTTTTCGTTGTTGATTGTCTTGGCTTACTAAAGACAAAAGAGACAAAGTTATAAACAATTAACAAATCACTATTAGATTTTTGGCTATTGGGCAGAAATAATCGCATTTATAGAATTGTGTTTTAACAGTTGTTTTCCCCTTGATAATTATCCTCTTAAATTTTGTGATGTATTTATCCTCTTAAATTTTGTGATGTATTTATTTGGATTTGCTGTGGAAATATACCCACTTAATTGGGCTTTTTGAGATACACATTTTATTATTTGCATGGATTTTATTTGACTTCTGTAATAAAAATTATCTGAGGTGGCACATGGGTTGGGTTTCTTCTCAGATACCAAGCTTAATCTTATAGATTCTTTTCTTGAGAAGGACCTTAGGTGGGAGTGAGGGTTTTGCAGGAAACGACCTCCTGATCAGGGCAGTGCGTGGAGAGAGGGGTGTGGAACCCTGATGTGGCAGGGGCGCCTGGATAGAGTGCAGATTTCTCTGGAGCTGAGAAGGGAATAGGTAGGATTCATCAAATAAGAGTAGATCAGTATTATTTGACATAACTGATTTAGTAAGGTTTTTGTGTATCACTGTCCCCTTGTATCCACTGGGGGTTATCCCACAGATAACAAAATCTATGAATGCTCGCACTGTGCAGTGTTTGTATATAACCTTGTGCATCCTCTGTATACTTTGAATCATCTCTGCTGCTACTGCTGCTAAGTCACTTCAGTCGTGTCTGACTCTGTGTGACCCCATAGACGGCCTCCCACCAGGCTCCCCTGTCCCTGGGGTTCTCCAGGCAAGAACACTGGAGTGGGTTGCCATTTCCTTCTCCAATGAATCATCTCTAAGTTACTTCTAATACCTAATACAAAGGAAATGCTATGTACACAGTGGCCAGCACACAGCAAAACTCATTTTGCTTTTTGGAACTTTCTAGAATTTTTTTTCAAATATTTTTGATCTGTGGTTAGTTGAATTTGAGGATGCAGAAACCACAGATACAGAGGGCTAACTGTATATAATACCGTCTAAAGATTCCAAAATAGGACCTGAAATGAGAAGAGTGATAGCATCGTTCAGCTTCCATATGCATGTGAATAATGTCAGTAGCGGAGAAGGCAGTGGCGCCCCACTCCAGTACTCTTGCCTGGAAAATCCCATGGACGGAGCGGCCTGGTAGGCTGCAGTCCATGCTAAGGGTCAGATACGACTGAGCGACTTCACTTTCACTTTTCACTTTCATGCATCGGAGAAGGAAATGGCAACCCACTCCAGCGTTCTTGCCTGGAGAATCCCAGGGACGGGGGAGCCTGGTGCGCTGCCGTCTGTGGGGTCGCACAGAGTCGGACACGACTGAAAGCGACTTAGCAGCAGCAATGTCAGTAGTTGTGAGTCAAGCACATTAATTTGAATTGTCTAGCATATTGCTATTAGTGTCCCTCATAGAATATGACTTTTAAAAGTGGAGAGTGTGTTTGTTAACCCTGGTAAGCAGTACTTTAATAACATTTCACTTATTCCTAAAGTTCCAGAGAAACTTAATTTTCTAAAATTCTGTTTCTTGAAACAGAATTATATGAAATAAGTAATAATAAATAATATTATTAAATAAAAACAAAGACAAATTTATATAATAAGACTGATTTATAATTTTTAGGAAATAAAAATGTTTTATAAAGGTGAAAAGAAAGTAACCATCATATAGTGGGTACCCAAGAATTAGATGCAGGATGTTGAACAGATATTAGTTTCTGTCCTGCCTATTTTTTAGCATTTAGTATTTTAGTATTTGGTTGCTTGCTAAGTCGCTTCAGTCGTGTCCAACTCTGTGTGACCCCATAGACGGCAGCCCACCAGGCTCCCCCCGTCCCTGGGATTCTCCAGACAAGAGCACTGGAGTGGGCCGCCACCTCCTTCTCCAATGCAAATTAGTAGCTTTCAAAATTTGGAGAAGGCAATGGCACCCCACTCCAGTACTCTTGCCTGGAAAAGCCCATGGATGGAGGGGCCTGGTGGGCTGCAGTCCATGGGGTTGCGAAGAGTCGGACATGACTGAGCAACTTCACTTTCACTTTTCACTTTCATGCATTGGAGAAGGAAATGGCAACCCACTCCAGTGTTCTTGCCTGGAGAATCCCAGGGACGGGGGAGCCTGGTGGGCTGCCGTCTATGGGGTCGCACAGAGTCGGACACGACTGAAGCGACTTAGCAGCAGCAGCAGCAGCAGCAGCAGCTTTCAAAATTATCACAATCCCGTGAAACGGATGGTACTGTTTTCACTGTTATCTATTTATTAAATTATCAAATTGTTAAATTATTAAACTGAGGCTCAAAAGGTAACTCATATGCTTTACACCAGATACCCTTTTAATAATGGACATGTTTGCTCTGGATTCTCAAGTCCTCATATACTTCTCTGTAAATACTTAGGTAATTTCCAGTAGGCAGACTAAATACCAAGAAACAGAACTGTTGGCCAGAGCAGTTGTGGTAGTGTGTCCTTAAAGACTAAAGATGTGAGAATTCTCAATGGATTTCAGAAATTGTTACCCCAAAACTGGGTTCGCCTTTTGGTGGGTGTCAAGGCAAAAAACACAACCAAACCAAGATGGGGAGATGGAAGGATTTATTATTACTTGCTGCAAGTCAGGAGAACACTGAGGATCTTTCTAGAAGCAGCCTAGACAGCATAACTGGGGAAATTTTAAATTAAGGGTACTTGCATATGCATGAAGGCACTTGGGCAGTCAACAGATTGAAGTCTCTAGGGTCAGAAAAAGTCATCATCCTTTAGATTGTAGTTTATCTGTTGATTGAGCATTTCAGGCTAATCTTTACCATTGAAACAGAACTGAGAGTCTTTATAACTAGTATATTATCTTTGCTATTGTTACTTATCTTACTGGATGACAGGGCAGAGTTTCTATGTTTTTTTTGTTCCCATAAGATCATTAATTACTGAGATCTGTTCAGGGGCAAGCATGGTGGCAAGGCTTAGATCACAAGATGGCTTAGGCCAAAAATGGTTCTCTTATGCCAAGAAAGCCTTGCCTGGTTCTCTTTCTATGGGAGCACCTACCTATCTGCTTACAAAATGACCAAATAAATAGTACCATATATAACTGCCAACTAAGATCTTGGTCTCTTGTAAGGAATTAATGAGGACAGCATTAATTGTTTAATCTAGAATCAGCCATCTCTGAAAACAGCATCCACAACTATCATATAGTGAGGAAAACTTAGATAATAAAGAGAACATTAGAACAGGACCAGTAAGAGCAAAGTCACAGATGAACTGTTCTGTAGTTTCAGTGTGTCCCTGGGATCCTAGAGGGTGGAGGGCCTGGATGGTGCGGTGGGTACTGATGCCCAAACTCAGCCTCTGTGTGCCCATTCTGGATCGGGTCTGGGAGACAGAGTTTTGGGTGAAGAGAAAAGAATAGTTTTATATCCTTGCCTGCAAAGGGGGCCACAGTGGGCTTGTGCCTCTCAAAACTGTGTGCCCTGCTGTGGAGGATTAGTGGGGAATTTTACAGCAGTGGTTAAAGGGGGTTGCTGATAAGATAAGGGTGTGTGCAGGGCCTCTGTTCCTTTAATCTGATCTCAGGTAATCTTCTGATGATCTTCTCTGGTTCACTTAACTTGGCCTTAGGTGGTTTTCTCTGGAATGAAAAATGCTGACATCTTCCATCTGTTGGGGGTTTTAGTTCTGTAAAGAGCTCAAAGACACTGTTAGTGTATCCCTTGAGGGGAACTGGAACCCCGTCTCAAGGCTACACTGTTGTGTCCTGGCTGCTCCTCACTTGTCTCTGCATCCCCTCGCTTCCTGATTCAGTTCAGTTGCTCAGTTGTGTCCGACTCTTTGCGACCCCATGGACTGCAGCACACCAGGCCTCCCTGTCCATCACCAACTCTCGGAGTTTGCTCAAACTCATGTCCGTTGAGTCGGTGATGCCATCCAACCATCTCATCCTCTGTTGTCCCTGTCTCCTCCCGCCTTCAATCTTTCCCAACAGCAGGGTCTTTTCTAATGAGTCAGCTCTTTGCATCAGGTGGCCACAGTATTGGAGCTTTAGCTTCAGCATCAGTCCTTCCAATGAATATTCAGGACTGATTTCCTTTAGGATGGACTGGTTTGATCTCCTTGCCATTTAAGGGACTCTCAAGAGTCTTCTCCAACACCACAGTTCAAAAGCATCAATTTGTTAGTGTTCAACTTTCTTTATGGTACCACTCTCACATCCATACATGACTACTGGAGAAACCATAGCTTTGACTAGATGGACCTTTGTCAGCAAAGTTATGTCTCTGTTTTTTAATATGCTGTCTAGGTTTGTCATTGTTTTTCTTCCCCAGGAGCAAGCATCTTTTAATTTCATGGCTTCATCTGCGGTGATTTTGGAGGCCCAAGAAAATGAAGTCTGTCACTGTTTCCATTGTTTTCTCATCTATTTGTCAGGAAGTGATGGGACCAGATGCCATGATCTTAGTTTTTTGACTGTTGAGTTTTAAGCCAGCTGTTTTTGTTTTTTTGTTTTTTAATTCATTTCTGTCCTTTGGGACTCAGAGAAGGTTGTAGAAGCTAGAGTCTGTTCCCTACAAGCAAGAAACAGGGAACAGAAAGGCTTCTGTGCTCAGGAGCCCTTCAGGGCCCTGCTTTATTTCAGTAGTAAGGGTGATAAAGTAATATGATTTAGAGATTACAAAGGTTGGTTCTGTGGGTTCTATTTAAATAAGTCACTGATAGATTATTTTCATGTTACTTCTGTCTTAGGAATCTGTCCCTAATTCCTTCTAGGAACATTCATTTGTTACATTCAGTTTTCAATGCAAAGAGGGTTCAGATAATAAAAATACCATATGTTTATAGTAGTTCCCTGCTTGTTTTGTTTGTATAGTTTAAATTATCTTGAAAGCATGTTAAGATCTTTTCACCAACACTCAACTGGTCAGAGATCTTAGGTAAATTAGCCTTACAATGGCCCTCACAAGTCACCTTTCATTTGAAAGAAGAACAAAGCAGATTTTGATTTGATGGACTTAAATCAGAAGGACGTCACAAGAGCATTTGCAGAGTAAGGAGCTTGAAAGCAAGAGAGGATGAAGTAGAATTGATTGAGAATCAATAGCCACGGGATTCCAGGAGTGTCTCCTAGATAGTGGATTGATGTCACCAAGAGTTAAGACAGACAGGGAAGTGAAATCCCTGACAGTGTGCGTGTCCTTGAGAGGCAGGTGTCCCAGCAGAGGGGTTAACAGAGACTTCTGTGTGCTCAGGTACAGGAAAATGGACTTTTTTCTTGCTGAAAAATAACACTCTGATTCCAGCTTGAATTCAGCCCCCAGCTTGTCTGACTTTATCAGTCTCTGCCCTGGAACACTCATGAAAGCCAAGTTCCAACTCAGCAGCGTGAAGCTTCTCTCAGCGTGAAAACATGTCTCTGTGACAGGCAGAGACACGAATGGGTGCCCACGGGCCAGAACGAGCAGCACAGACCGTGCAGCGGGTGAGCTCAGGTGGCCACATGAAGAGATGCTGATGAGTACGTCAGCACTGAACTGCTGCAGGGGTTTTGCCAAGAGATAATTTCAGGGCACTAGTTCCTGCTTGTCCTCCTCTTGTTCTTAATTTATCCCATTCTTGTGTTTAACTCTCCTTCTTGGCCCCCACATTCTTTTCACAAGCATGTTTTAAATCTGTTACCCACGTACGAGTCAATATTTTTGGAACAAGTTGTGTTTAAAAGCATGCCATTTGTTTTTTTTTTTTTTTTTAATTAGGCAGCCAGGAATTTTTCACTCATCTGAGTGTAGAGATGGGTAGCAATGATTTTGTTCATTGTTTACATTTGGACTTAAACTTTAATAGGACCATCATCCTGCTGCATTCTATGAACTGTTGAAAGGCGCTGCAATTGGGAAGGTTGGGCTGTGAGGCTGTGTTCTAGTCATCTCCTTTAACAGGACCTGGAGGCTGTGATTCAGCCTCACACCTGGAGTCAGTCACACCTTACCGGCTAAACTGGACTGGACTGGTTTATACTGGGAGGAGGCCCTTGAGGGTTTCAAATGTTCCCATAGGAAGTTGGATTAGTATTAACTAGAAGATTCCTTTCCCTCAGGCTGCAGATCCAGAGGTACCAGGATATGTGTGTGTGTGTGTGTGTGTGCACGTGCACGCACACACAGGTAAGGTTTGTGTGGCCACAGGCTAGGCATAGCCTAGACTGAGCCCTGACGGTTATTCATTGTTTTTTAAAGTCACAAACGTGTGAGTTTGTGAGGCAAAATCAAATGTCTTATTTCCCTTACCAGGTAAACTTAAAACACTTTGAACTCTGAGAGTACATGTGGGTGACTTGTATACATGATCACATTTTAAAATCTTCAGGGAGCTCACACGCATGGTTTGTAACGCCTCTGTACCCAAGCGAGGTGTGTGCGTTAGTGTCTATGTCCAGGGAATGTTTTTAGTGTTCGTCTGTGTATTTTTACATGTAGCTTTGGGACTTTAGTTAGCATGTAAATATTAATATTTATAGGAGTATGTGTTTACATTACCTTTTTTTCTGTGTTCCTGGCCCTCTTGCCAAGATTAATTTACAGAAATGCACTATCGCACTAAGCCTTTCATTATTCTGTGAAATAGGTCCTTGTATCTAGGAAGTCAGCACAGCCTCATTCTCCTAGTTGCATTTTGGAGTCAGAAAACTGAAAACGTTATCCACCCATAATAGGAAGATGTCTCCCCTGGCTGGCCTGACCATGAAAGCGGGCTGCAGTCCCTGGGTTCACAAGAAGTTGGACACAACTGATCCCGTATGCCCTGCACTATGGATGGATGTTGTTTACTGCCACTAAAAACGACTGTACTGAACTTCGTATGTGCCTCTGTGCAGATGTATGAATACGCCTGTAGGATAAGTTCCTAGAAGCAGAATCTGTGGGTCATTTAAATTGTAGGACTTATGTCTGCATTGTCTGCGAGCTGCACTGACCTGTACCTCCTCCTGTGCTGTTTGCCCTGCATGTCGCTTTTGAGAAAGAACAGTTTGCTTCCTTGTCCGTTGCATCCTAGCAGATCCAACCCCCTTTCATGTTCTTAGCTTTCTTTTAAAATTGACTCCTTTGTTCATGCAGTTAATTTTCTTCAGCTTTTAAACTCTGTGCTGGAACTGACATGGCAGGCCTGCCCGTCCCTCTGTCTGGCGTACAGGCTGTTAGTCTAAACATGTATGTGTTGAGTTTAAGGGGAGAAATGACCGAGTGAGTGAGGACATTTCTGAATGATGTGATCATGTAAGATGTTGGGATACTAGTGGGAAGGGAGGGGTGTCTTGAGATAACAGATGAAACTGTGTCTGGTGAGATTTAGGAGGTGCGTCACAGATGTCAGATTCCTTCCCTCCTCCAGGCTGCTGCCAGCCCCCTGATAACAGGCTGTGACTGGGGGGCCCAGGAGAAGACGGCTTTGCTGGAGGAACCCCTCCTGTCTGTGGAGCTGGTACAGCCCTCCTTCACCATTTCCGCTGCGCTCTCCCTGACCTCCTCCACCCCGAGACTCCTCCTGCGATCGGGACCACGGCTGGCTCTCTCCAGCCCTTCCTCTGTTCTCTTGCAAGGCCACTTTTATTCTGGCGCATTGATAGGTTCATATTGTCGTGCTGCTCTCCGATGGGAGCAGTTTAGTATTTTCTCCCAGAGTAAATAAGTTGATTTCATTGCCATCCCCCCTTTTTCCGGGGAAGGGCAGCAGTATTCATCCCCTAGATTTATTTCCAGTTTACTGTTGTAAGTTCACTTTAATATGGAGACTGAAGAAGTTACTCCTTTCTGAAGATCAGTACTGTTTTTTGTATTTAGTGAAGTCTGTGAGGCTGTGAGGGGTTAATTGTTCTCTGTGAATGGAGAGTCTTAATTCGTTAGATGTCTCCTGATGTCTCCTGTTAGATTCTAATCTTGAAGTCCTGACAAAGCTTGCTGTGAATTATAGTGCTTCTCCTTCTTTGCTTTCTGCTGTGTTAGGTAGGGGAGAGTCACCTCGCAGGAAAAAATGAGAATATTGAGAGTAAATTCAGGCATTTCATTGTGAGATGAGGGAAAGTTACCTTTATAGCTTGTTGCTGCCTTGGGGCCCCTGGCCTTGTTCCGTTAACAGTGTGTACCCAAATATGAGCATCAGGGACTGTCTGTGCCCAGTTACACAACAGTGGGGGTGTCTCCTGCATGTTCCCAGTTACTGCTGGGGGAGGGCAAGGACCATATTACAGGTCCCCGCCGCAATGAGGGGCGGGGGCCAAGGTGAGATGCTTTTCCCCAGCAAGAACAATAAGAATACGCTAGTCTGAACATGATTTGGTCCACATAGTCATCTTCAGGAGTCTGTTATGGCGACTGTCCTGCTGTCAAGAGGCTAAGCGAGGTGTCATCAGTGCACACTCGTGTGTGAGACGTGTCTGAGAGCGGATGTGAACCGCCGCAGGCGGCTTCATGCATCTTCGTGTAAGGCGGTGTGCGGTGTGCTGACCCCGAGGTTGGGCTAGTAGTGGCGTCTGGTGAGCAGAGTGGGTCCCTCCTCCCTGACCCTGCAGGGCCTTCCTCTCCCCTGCCTGTCTCCCCCTCCTCCCTCCTTCTTTCTTTCTCTCTGTCTCCCCCTCCCTCCTCCTTTCCTTTCTTTCTCTCTCTGTCTCTCTCTTTCTGTCTCCTCTCTCTGTCTGTCTGTCTACCCTTCCTCCTTCCCTCTTTTCTTGCACAGAATCCTGTTTACTTCTGTCCGTGCCGCTGAGCACACACCAGTTTCCCAGAGAAGCCTGGCCTGTCTGATCCCAGCCCTCGGCTTGCTCGGGGCCTGTGCCCAGCACAGAAGCAGAGGAGACCGAGGCGGACTGCAGGGCGGGTTCCCAGCCTCGTGGCTCCCAGGCGTCCTTCTGTGCCTGTTCATCCACTCCTCTCCCTGTCACCACCTGGTTTTCCTCACTCCTGCTTTCAGAGGATTTTGAAGCCAGCAAGTGGAGAGTTGTCCTGTTGGCTCTCCAAGGAGCAAACCCGCCTTCCTCTGCCTGCCTCTTGCCATCTCTGCCCCCGTTTGCCAGGTGCCCTCTTGCCACCTGTCCGGGCCTGTCCCTCGTACCCCATGTCCTCTACTGCTCCAGAAACCTTCTTTCCCATTCTAGTAAATGTCTCTCAACGGGTCTTTCTCATTGGGCGTGGCTTGTGGGATCTTAGTTCTCTGACCAGGGATCGAACCCACAACCCTGCAATGGGAGCACCACGCCCTAAATACTGGACCCCAGGGGAGGGCCCTCTCATCGGATATTAAACATGCTGAAACCTCTTCATCTCTAAAACAGCAAACAATTTAAAAACGTCCCTTAATCCCTAGCTTTTGTTCTGGGTACTGCCTTAACCTCCTTACAGGCTAGACTTATCAGAAGAGTCGTCTGCACTCTCTTTTTATTTTTATTTTTTCCCCCCATCCTTACTCCTCAGCCGACTGGGAACCTGGCTCCCGGCCCCTCAAACCCCCAGAACCACTTCTCCTCGCATCACGAGGGATTTCAGGATGACTGTGGACACGTCCAGCGCACACGTCCCAGGCCTCGTCTTACCTGCCAGTATTGGACTCTGTTGACCGTCCTTTCTTCGTGAATTGCCCTTTTTCTCTTCCAGCCCCACTTGCCCTAGGTTTCCTCGTGTTTCTGGGGCTTATTTGCGGCGCCCTTTCCGCATCCGACCTCCTGGAGGCTGGTGGACGTGGGGATCTCAGGGCGGCCTGTCTCCTTTCTCCTTCCTCCCTGTTGACCCCCGTCCCTGCGTCCAGCCCCGAGTACTGTAAGTGGGTGGGAAAGCTAAGCTCCATGCCGCGCCCTTCTCATAGCTCCCGGCCCACCACGTTTCCCTCTGCAGCCGTGTCCTTCCTCGAGTCTCCCGCGCCTCGCCCTGGATTCTGTGAGAGGACTGTCTCCCTTTTACATTTCTTCTCCACCTGGCCTGGAGCTGATGGCTTAGTCTCTTAATCCTCCTAATGCATTTGAGTGGTTTTCCATAGTTGTTGGGAAAACAAAATCCCGTAAGAAGTTCATGAGATTGGGCATCACCTTGGCTCCTGTCCCCGCCTCCCGCGTGCCCCTGCTGCTGGCTCCTGAGCTGAACTGGGCCCCTGGGCCCCGGCTCCCCCGACAGTGCAGTGCATGCTCCCCGCCCCACACCTGCCGCTCTCACCAGGGGCTCTCCAGGTTTCCCCCCAGCTCCCTTCAGGGTTTTGAGCTCTCTCAGTCCTATACTCTTTAAAAAATTTTTTCTTGTTTTTGCTGAAGTGTGGTTGACTTACAGTGTTGTTCTGATTGCTGCTGTACGGCACACTGCTTCAGTTTTATGTATCTGTATATACTTTTTCCATATTCTTTTCCCTTATTGTTCATCATAGGATATTGAATATAGTGCCCTGTGGGACCTTGTTGTTTATCCGTTTTATATATACTAGTTTGTTTCGAAAAATGGCCTGAAGACCTGAATAAACATTTCTCCAAAGAAGACATACAGACGGCCAGTAGGCACATGGAAGGATGCTCAACATCACCAGTTATTCAGAGAAATGCAAGTCAGTGTCCGTTATTCTTAATGCCTCACTCATCAGCCAGGCTCATGTAGATGCTTATTAAATATGAGTGAATGAACGAACTGCTAGTGTGCTGCCGGGGGAGGATTATCTATGATTAGCATTCCAAAGCTCCACAGTCTGCCTTCTCCGATTGCGTCATGTCACGTGTTTATGTTCCCGTAAGAACTTCTTAGTGACCTGTACACGTGGCTCTGTGTGCTTGGTTTCCCAAGTACCTTCATGGGATCTCCTCTCGAGACTTGAGGCAAGTCGGTGGGGTTCCTCAGACCGTATGGCCGCAGCAGCCCCAGCATCTCCCTCCACCCCACACACATTTGCAGATGCTCGCTCAGGATAACTGAAATTCTAGATGGTTCCTGGTGATTCTCAGTGTTCGTTCTTTATAGACAGGAGGTGAGACAAGGGTGTCTGGATGTGTGTTCAAAGTCCAAGCAAGTTAGGACTAAGTCACAGGACACCTGAATCACATCCCTCTGACTTTTTTCTACCTCCATATAGCCCATTTTTCTCAAATATGTCAAAATTTGTCTGTAATGATTTTTGGAAACTTTTAAAAACACTGGTAAAACATACTGTTGCCCATCAATATCAATCCAGAGGTAATGGGATATGCAGATGCAACCACCTGGTGATCTAAAATATTAGGTTGGTGCAAAAGTAATTATAGTTTCAGACCCTGAATTTTAAATCATTTTAATTAAGCTCAAACACATCTTTATTAGTCAAAATAGGTACCATTACAATCAAGTCATTTTTGCCAGGGAGAAAGAAGTCTATTTCTGTAGCATAAAAATCTGTGCTTCAGGATTCAATGAACTCTTGGAAAGCATTTTCTGCCTCCTGCTTGCGGTGGAAACTTTTTCCTTGAAAAATGGTGTCTAGGTGCTTGAAGAAGTGCTAGTCAGTTGGTGAGAGTCAGGTGAATATGGCAGATGAGGCAAAACTTCATGGCCCAATTCGTTCAGCTTTTGAAGCCTTGGTTGTGCAGTGTGTGGTTGGGTGTGGTTGCAGAGTTGGGCCCACTCTGCTCACCAGTGCTGGCTGCCGCTGTTTCAGTTTTCTGTGCATCTCATCGATTTGCTGAGCATACGTCTCTTAGGTAATGGTTTGCTGGGGTTTGGAAAGTTGTGGGTGGGTCAGACCAGCAGCAGACCACTGAACAGTGACCGTGACTCCTTTTTTGGTGCAAGCTTGGCTTAGGGAAGTGCTTTGGAGTTTCTTCTCAGTCCATCCACTGAGCTGGTTGTCACTGGTTTTTGTATAAAATCTACTTTTCATTGCACATCACAATCCAATTGAGAAATGGTTCATTGTTGTTGTGTAGAATAAGAGAATACAAACTTCAAAATGATATATTTTTTTGATTTGCAGTCAGCTCGTGAGGCACCCACTTACCGAGCTTTTTCACCTTTCCAGTTGGCTTCAGTGCCAAACGACGGTAGAATGGTTGATGTTGGGTTCTTGGGCAGCTTCTCATGTCGTTGTAGAAGGATCAGCTTTGATGCTCCTCTCAGTTGTTGTCAGCTTCCAGTGGCCAGCCAATGAACCTCCTCATCTTCAAGGCACTTGTTTCCTTGAAGCTTCTTGAACCACCCTTGCGCTGTATGTTTGCTAGCAGTTTCTGGGCCAAATGCACTGCTTTATGACCCATTTTGAACTCGAATAAGAAAATTGCTCAAGTTTGCTTTTTGTCTAACATCATTTCCATAGTCTAAAATATACATAAAATAAACAGCAAGTAATGATTCATTAGCAGAAAACATAAAGCAAGAAATACCTGTTAAAATGATACATAGCACAACCACATTTCTTTAAGAATGTATTCCAGTATCAACTGGCGAAAGTTCAACAGTGCAAAGCCAGAATTACTTTGTACCAACCTAAAGCTGCACAGCCCAGGGTTGACTGAACCCACTGATGCAGAGCTGCCTGTGCGCGGAGGGTCGTAAGAGACTTGAGCGTCAGGGGACTTGTGTCCCTGTGGGTCCAGGACTGATCCACCACGGATGCTGAGGGGCCGTGGCGTGTAACAGAAAAAAACTGTTTACTTATTTGGCTGCTCAGGGTCTTAGTTGCAGCGCATAGGGTCTTCTGTCTTTGCTGTGGCATGCAGGTTTTTAGTTGCAGCATGAGAAATCTTGTTCCCTGACCAGAGATTGAACCCAGGCCCCCTGCATTGGGAGCACAGAGTCCTAGCCACTGGACCACCAGGGAAGTCCCCTTACCCATTTTTAGTGTACAATTGACTGGGATTAAACACAACCACAGTGTTATACAAACATTACCACCACGCATCTGCAGAACTGTTTTCATCGCAAAACTCAAGCTCTGTGCCCATTGAGCAGTAACTTCCCCTCCCCCTCTCCCAGACCTTGCAACTGCCTATCTTTCTATTTTTTTTTTTCCAACTGAGAAAGAAAACTGTTGCTCAGTGTCCTTTCAGATGAGCAGATATCTCCAATCACAAGGTTTATTTCAGTGGTTTTGATTTTATTTAAAAACATCAGTTAAGAATCGTGGAGAGAACAGAGTGTTGGTTGTCAGAGGGGAGGGGGTGGCAGAGGGAAGGACTGGGAGTTTGGAGTCCGCAGAGGTAAACTGTTACCTGCAGGATGGGTAGGCAGCAAGGCCCTACTGCTGGCGCAGGGAACTGTATTTAGTACCCTATGATAAACCGTAATGGAAAAGATATATATAAAAAAGAATGCATACATATGAATAACTGAATCATTTTGCTGTGCAGCTGAAACACAGCATTGTTAATCAATTATACTCCAATATAAAATAAAAAGTTAAAACATAAAAGCTAAAACTATAAAACTTAGAAGAAATCATAAAAGAAAAACTTTATGACATTGGGTTAGGCAGGGATTTTTTGCATATGTTACCAAAGCATGGGTAACTAAGAAAAAATACAAGAACTGGACTACATGAAAGCAAAAGCTTCTGTGCATCAGAAAACAGTATCAACAGTGTGAAAAAGCAGCCACGAATGCTAGAATATATTTGAAAATCATACATGTGGAAGTAATTTAATATCTAAAATATATACAATCCTACAATTTAACAATGAAAAATCAAACAACTGGATTTTAAAATTGGCAAAGGACTTGGTTAGATGCTATCCAGAGAAGATGCACAGATGGCCTGTAAGTACATGAAAAGATGCTCAACATCATAAATCATTCAGTTCAGTTCAGTCTCTCAATTGTTTCTGACTCTTTGCGACCCCATGGACTGCAGCACGCCAGGCCTCCCTGTCCATCACCAACTCCTGGAGTTTACTCAAACTCATGTCCATTGAGTCAGTGATGCCATCCAACCATCTCATCCTCTGTCGTCCCCTTCTCCTCTGGCCTTCAATCGTTCCCAGCATCAGGGTCTTTTCAAATGAGTGCGCTCTTAACATCAGGTGGCCAAAGTATTGGAGTTTCAGCTTGAACATCACTCAGGACTGATCTCCTTTAGGTTGGACTGGTTGGATCTCTTTGCAGTCCAAGGGACTCGCAAGAGTCTTCTCCAAAACCACAGTTCAAAAGCATCAATTCTATGGCGCTCAGCTTTCTTTATAATCCAACTCTCACATCCTTACATGACTACTGGAAAAACCATAGCCTTGATGAGATGGACCGTTCTTGGCAAAGTAATGTCTCTGCTTTTTAATATGCTGTCTACGTTGGTCATAACTTTCTTTCCAAGGAGCAAGTGTCTTTAAATTTCATGGCTGCAGTCACGATCTGTAGTGATTTTTGGAGCCCCCCCCAAAATAAAGTCAGCCACTGTTTCCCCATCTATTTGCCATAAAGTGATAGGACCAGATCCATGATCTTAGTTTTCTGAATGTTGAGCTTTAAGCCAACGTTTTTACTCTCCTGTTTCACTTTCATCAAGAGGCTCTTTAGTTCTTCACTTTCTGGCATAAAAAGTGACATATGCCATGTGTCATCTGCATATCTGAGGTTGTTGATATTTTTCCCTGCAATCTTGATTCCAGGTTGTACTTCTTCCAGCCCAGCATTTCTCATGATGTACTCTGCATATAAGTTAAGTAAGCAGGGTGACAATATACAGCCTTGACGTACTCCTTTTCCTATTTGGAACCAGTCTGTTGTTCCATGTCCAGTTCTAACTGTTGCTTCCTTACCTGCATACAAGTTTCTCAAGAGGCAGGTCGGGTGGTCTGGTATTTACATCTCTTTCAGAACTTTCTACAGTTTGTGGTGATCCACACAGTCAAAGGCTTTGGCATAGTCATTAAAGCAAAAATAGATGTTTTTCTGGAACTCTGTTGCTTTTTCGATTATCCATTGGTTGTTGGCAATTTGATCTCTGGTTCCTCTCCCTTTTCTAAAACTAGCTTGAACATCTGGAATTTCACTGTTCATATATTGCTGAAGCTTGGCTTGGAGAATTTTGAGCATTACTTTACTAGTGTGTGAGATGAGTGCAATTGTGCAGTAGTTTGAGCATTCTTTGGCACTGCCTTTCTTTGGGATTGGAATGAAAACTGACCTTTTCTGGTCCTGTGGCCACTGCTGAGTTTTCCAAATTTGCTGGCGTATTGAGTGCAGCACTTTCACAGCATCATCTTTTAGGATTTGAAATAGCTCAACTGGAATTCCATCACCTCCACTAGCTTTGTTATAATGATGCTTCCTAAGGCCCACTTGACTTCATATTCCAGGATGTCTGGCTCTAGGTGAGTGATTACACCATCATGGTTATCTAAGTCGTGAAGATCTTTTTTGTATAGTTCTGTGTATTCTTGCTACCTCTTCTTAATATCTTCTCCTTCTGTTAGGTCCATACCATTTCTGTCCTTTATCAAGCCCATCTTTGCATGAAATGTTCCCTTGATACCTCTAATTTTCTTGAAGAGATCTCTAGTCTTTCCCATTCTATTGTTTTCCTCTATTTCTTTGCACTAATCACCAAGGAAGGCTTTCTTATCTCTCCTTGCTGTTCTTTGGAACTCTGCATTCAAATGGGTATATCTTTGCTTTTCTCCTTTGCGTTTTGCTTCTTTTCTTTTCACAGCTGTTTGTAAGGCCTCCTCAGACAGGCATTTTGCTTTTTTGCATTTCTTTTTCTTAGGGGAGTTCTTGATCCCTGTCTCCTATACAGTGTCACAAACCTGTCCATGGCTCATCAGGCTCTGTCTATCAGATCTAGTCCCTTAAATCTATTTCTCATTTCCACTGTATAATCGTAAGGGATTTGATTTAGGTCATACCTGAATGGTCTAGTGGTTTTCCCTACTTTTTTCAATTTCAGTCTGAATTTGGCAATGAGGAGTTCATGATCTGAGCCACAGTCAGCTCCCGGTCTTGTTTTTGCTGACTGTATAGTGCTTCTCCATCTTTGGCTGCAAGGAATATAATCAGTCTGATTTCCATGTTAGCCATCTGGTGATGTCCATGTGTAGAGTCTTCTCTTGTGTTGTTGGAAGAGGGTGTTTGTTATGACCAGTGCGTTCTCTTGGCAAAATTCTATTAGCCTTTGCCCTACTTCATTCTGTATTCCAAGGCCAAATTTGCCTGTTACTCCAGGTGTTTCTTGACTTCCTATTTTTGCATTCCAGTCCCCTATAATGAAAAAGACATCTTTGTTAGGTGTTAGTTCTAAAAGGTCTTGTAGGTCTTCATAGCACCGTTCGATTTCAGCTTCTTCAGCGTTACTGGTCAGGGTATTAGACTTGGATTACTGTGATATTGAATGGTTTGCCTTGGAAATGAACAGAGATCATTCTGTCGTTTTTGAGATTGCATCCAGGTACTGCATTTTGGACTCTTTTGTTGACCATGGTGGCTACTCCATTTCTTCTGAGGGATTCCTGCCCACAGTAGTAAATATAATGGTCATCTGAGTTAAATTCACCCATTTCAGTCCATTTTAGTTCGCTGATTCCTAGAATGTCGACATTCACTCTTACCATCTCCTGTTTGACCACTTCCAATTTGCCTTGGTTCATGGACCTAACATTCCAGGTTCCTATGCAATATTACTCTTTACAGCATTGGACCTTGCTTCCATCACCAGTCACATCCACAGCTGGGTGTTGTTTTTGCTTGGCTCCATCCTTTCATTCTTTCTGGAGTTATTTCTCCACTGATCTGCAGTAGCCTATTGGGCACCTACTGGCCTGGGGAGTTCATCTTCAGTGTCTTATCTTTTTTTGCCTTTTCATACTGTTCATGGGGTTCTAAAGGCAAGGATACTGAAGTGGTTTGCCATTCCCTTCTCCAGTGGACCACATTCTGTCAGACCTCTCCACCATGACCCGCCCGTCTTGGGTGGCCCCAAGCTTGCACATTTGGAGATTCTCAGTTCACGTACTATTCTCCGTTCTTGTAGTGTTGAAGGCTAGCTTGAAGCTTTTTGAGCATTACCTTGGTGGCACGTGAAATGAACGCAATTTCATGGTAGTTTGAATGTTCCTTGGTATTGCCTTTCTTTGGATTGTGTCTGTTTCATAGATAGAGATAGGTGCATTTGTGTCATGCTTTAGATTCTACATATAAGTGATATGATGGTACTTTTCTTTCTCTTTCTGACTGACTTCACTGAATATGATATTCTCTAGGTCCATCCAGTTGCTGCAAATGGCATTATGTTGTTCCTTTTTATGGTTGAGTAGTATTCTATGGTGTATATACCACATCTTTTTTATCCAGTCATCTGCTGATGGATATTTAGGTTGTAACAGACTTCATGAATTTAAATCATTTCTTTCTATAGCTTGAAAAAAGTGCTGATTTGGACTTTGACTATTGATATTTCTTAGATACGTCCTGTCGGCATCCTTTCATTTTTGGTTCAGTATTTGGTCATCTGTGTCTGTACTAACATATTCTTCTCTTAATTGATGTGTATCTGTGCCCCTCTGGGATTTCCCATGGCAGTTTCTAAGGACTTTCTTTCCAGTTGTTTGACTTTGCTTCATGTTCCTCTTGGTTGGGCTTGTTGGTGTTTGACATGATAAAACACGAAAGCCTAATCTTCAGCCATTTATGACACTTAAGTCACAGTTTTCTTGTAGAATTCCATCTAATTCTTATGTGAGAGAATATACTGATAAAGCACTTGGGGACTGCAGAGTTATTTTGGGGCATCTATACTAAAAAATCTCTTATATAATTTTAATGTTCCACTAGTTTGGCTATCAATGTGAGTGTTGAAATCTTTATATATCTATATATATCTATATATCTGTATGTGTATGCCTCTCTCTATATAAATGCCATGCATATATATGTATATATGCCTATAAGTTAGTCATTCAGTCTTGTCTGACTCTTTGCAATCCCGTGGACTATAGCCCGTCAGGCTCCCTGTCTGTGGAATTCTCCAGGCAAGAATACTGGAGTGGGTAGCCATTCCCTTCTCCAAGACATCTTCTTGACCCAAGAATTATACCTGAGTCTCCTGCATTGCAAACAGATTCTTTACCATCTCAGCCACCAGGCAAGCCCATATATGCCTCTGGGTATACATATATCCGTTTTGTCCGGGAAGAATACTTTTAATTTGGGTATTGTATGAAAGATAAGCATTACTTTTATCCAAGATTATTTTGTATTATGACAATAGCCATTTTGCTTGGTACCTTTTTGTCTTGTGTTTTTGAGACAAAGCCATTAAGCATGCATAGAAGTGGCTTCGGCCTGACTTTCACCTTCCTCATACGGCGTCTCTTGGTTTTATACATCTAGTGTGAAAAATGTATGTGATCACCTCCCGTTTTTTATTTCTTTGTAAGCGCTTTCTATTAATTTAGTGGGGAAAAAAGTGGTATGTAAAGGTGTGCTTTAAAAAGCTGCTGTCCGTGATGAAGGAGTCATTCAGAAAAGATGACGTCATCATAGAATAATAATACAAGTGAGGCTTAGATGGCTTTTATGGCTTTTATCCCATTTGAAAAACTGGTATAATTTTAGGTGGCAGAGGATTACATCATATAATTTGGAATGGTTTTCAGAAAACAGGGAAATTAGACTGGTTAATACTCAGTGTGGAGAAGGCAATGGCACCCCACTCCAGTGATGTAAACTAGGGCACGAACAGTCGCTTACAGTATAATACAGTGTTTGCTTAGTGAAACCTAAGATGAGAATAAAATTTCCTGTAAAAATTCCACAAAAGGGGATGTTACAGTGAAATGAAGCCTTTAGAATGAAAACAAAAATCTTGCATATGTGGGAACTAGCCAGGTTTTTAAGGGTTATATGATCCCAGTGAAGCTGTGAAGGAAAAGGAAGGTAGGTCCCAGCATGTGCAGCTTCTGGAAGCTCCAGACAAATAGGAGAAGCAGAATGGGAAGCTGCAGAGGGACCCCAGGGAAGGTAGAATTCCGACAACGCTCAGGCTGCTCCTTCTCCAGGGTGGTTTTAGAACACTTTTTGCTTCATTAAGTTTTGTTCACTGGAGTCTTAACAGAGGAAACCCCCTGCAAGCTTTTGTTTCATGAAAGGGTTAAGTATCAGGAAAACAGAGGCAGCTTATCCCAGATTGATGTATTACACAGCTGCTTTTGTGCTCAAACAACTCTGTCATTCTGAAGGAGTGCTTTGTTCTCTCAGTGGAAAGCTGGATTCTTCAATGACTGGATTCATTCTCCGGGATTACTCAGTGTTTACTCTATCTGCTAATGGCAGGCTTTGCTTGACAACATGCCCTTTCTTGTTGGGAGACTTGGCAAACTCAGAAACACTGGCTTTTATTTCTTCAAAATGTCTGAACTTTGTGGATGCAAAGCAGTTTTTTGAACTTCAGAGATTTGTTTTTGTCTCGACTGTTATGCACACCTGTTTAGTAATCTTGAGGTTATCACTCTTCAAACTACACATTTGTGAATAAAAAGTGTTACTTTAGAGGTGACATCATTTACCTGTATTGTTGTCAGCGGATTCATTGTTTGTATAATCAATGTGAGATACCTTTCTAGTGATCATATTGGTGGCAATGTGAAAAGCATTAAAGAATTTCCAGATAATTCCCAGGAAATCCGTAGGTAGGTAGGTAGGTACATTTCAAGGTTACGAACACTTTGAAAGTGCAGTAAAACAGTGAGTAGATAGATATCTTTGGAGGTCTGCTTTCTTAATAGAGATAAGCGTCCTGATTGCTGCCTCCCTCCCTGAAGTTAGTGGTCTGTTTCTGTCCTGTAATCTGTTTTCTCGCTGTGTTCAGAATAACCACCTCAGTCTCCTGTCCTACCTCTGAACGCTCCCATCCTTCTGCAGACCCCAGAGGGTGATTTTGAGGGAGACAGGATGCCCTTGGAGGCTGGAATGAGAGCCTTTCCTTAGAAGCTGAGAAACAGGTTCCTAGAGATTTGGGGGTTGGTACTGCTCTTTTTGATGGCTTTACTGTTTCCATATTTGTTTCTACATTCTTTAAATGATTTTGAGAGGAAAGTTTCCTGACTGGCTTCTGGCCTTGAGTTAAGTTTCTGGCTACAGTGTTTTACACTTAGTATTCAGGAGTATTTGGGAAGTCTTATAAAATCCTATGTCGATAGAGCCGGTTTTAAGTAATCTTTGTGGTGTATAGCATCATGGGGTGTGTGTGTGTGTGTGTTTGTGAAGATATAAGCTGGTGCTTATTTTAGTCTTTTATGATTCTGTGTAATAACCAATCTACTTACCTTATCTGTAGATATTTATTCAGTGTCTACAATATATATATGCCACTGTTTATCTCAGTAGAAGGATAAAATACAAAAGTCTGTTAAAATCACGTGGCTCTTGTTATCTTGGAATTAGCCGGTTGGGAGAAACAAGATGCAGTTTTGAACAGTAAATTTAAAGGGCAAAGAAGTATATGATTCTTCCAGGTGCCAGATTAATTGGCACAGGCTTAGGAGTAGGACTTCCCGGCATCTCAGATGGTAGAGAATCCACCTGCAGCGCGGGAGATGTGGGTTCAGTGCATGGGTCAGGAAGATCCCCTGGAGGAGAGCATGGCAACCTCCTCCAGTATTCTTGCCGTGAGAATCCCATGGACAGGGGAGCCTGGTGGGCTACAGTCCATAGGGTTGCGAAGAGTTGGACACGACTGGGCAACTACGCATGGTGGAGTTCAGGGACCAAAGTGGGAAATGAGGGCTGGGAAGGTGAGTGACGGCCCCGGAGGAGGTGGGGCTGGATGTCTGCTCCCAGGATGGGCAGGCCTGTGCAGGGGGGCTGCGACCGGAAGGGTGTTCTGCGTGGTGGTACCCTGAGGGTAACAGTGTGTGGGGCCTGAGCTCCTTGGGAGGAACACTGAGAAGCTGCCAGTTGGATTAGAAGGATACTGTTGAGGTAATGGGGCTTAAATAGATTGAATGCGACAGATACTCATACATGTTCTGATCATGGGCAATTTGTGGATTTTGCTGAAATTTTATACATGAAAGTTGTTACATTTTTCCACAATTGCTTTTGGCTCACAAAAGTTTCTGAGAGAAGTGAGTGTTGACTGAAAAACTGAATGATCTAAAAGGTGAGAGTTACATCTGGTGAACAAAATTAAAGCCTTAACCCTAGGACACGGCCTCTCAGACGGCTCTGAGGGATGGCTCTGAAGAGGCCGGGGAGGCCAGGATGTATGGGGGCTTTGCAACAGAGATCAGGTAGTCGCAACATCAGAAGACTACCTGATTAATTAACTAGAGAAAACAAGATCTCTCAAGTTAATGAATTGAGTGCTTTTCTGTGTATGGAAAGGTGCAGGCCTCTGAGCTCCTCTAGCTCGTTTTTTTGATCTGTGCCTCAGCTGCCCGGGGCCAGGATCCCGTGCTTTCTCGCCCTGAGGTGAGTTTAATGGCTTGGGCTGGTGGTTTGAAACTCGGGTGTTTCCATCCTGAGTTCCCTTGGGGCTCACGGTCCAGGCGGCCATAATGTGACAGCTTGGTGACTGCAGCATCCTTGTTAACCAATATGGCAGGAGGCATTCTTAGTTCACAGGAGCAGTGGTGAAGATTGGATTGAAAAGCTCTGTATTTCAACACACGCTTAGTATTAAGATTTGCAGGAGTTGTTATGTCAATAAGTACACATGTATATTTCATGTTGAATTGGCAAGTGAGAAGCCTCATTAATACAGCATATGTTTCTCCTAGGCCGGACCTGATAGACATGAATACTGTTGCTGTTCAAAGCAACCTTGCAAATTTAGAGCACGCTTTCTATGTAGCAGAAAAAATCGGTGTTATAAGACTTCTGGATCCTGAAGGTGAGTGATTGTCTTGACCAGATGTTGACGGGCTGGAAGGTCTGATCTAAAGTAATCGATCAGCATTCTGAAATAATTCATGTTGCTGCTTTTAGATGTGGATGTCTCCTCACCTGATGAAAAGTCAGTAATAACTTATGTATCATCTCTCTATGACGCATTTCCCAAAGTCCCTGAAGGTGGTGAAGGCATCGGGGCAAATGTGAGTATTGATTTTTCCATTCTGAAGTTGATAACTCACAGTTGACTGAATTCTCTGAGAGTGCTTTTTGCAGTCATATTTTTTGTTCATATGACCTAAAAGAAATGGAAGTGTAGTAGATTTACAATGTTCTGTTAATTTATGGTGTACAGCAAAGTGATTCAGTTATCTGTATATTTGCATTCTTTTTTGAATATTCTTTTTCATTATAGTTTATCATAGGATATTGAATATAGTTCTGCCAATCCCAGCCTCCCAGTCCCTACCTCCCCCACGTTCTCCCCCTTGGCACCCATCAGTGTGTTCTCTGTTCGTGATTCTGTGTCTGTTTCATAGATAAGTTCATGTGTGTCATATTTTAGATACAATACCATTCATATTGTGTGGTAATTGTCTTTCTCTGTCTTAACTTCCTTTTAATACGATAACCTCTGGGTCTATCCATGTGGCTACACATGGCATTATTTTATTCTTTTATATGGTCAACTAATATTCCATTGTATATATGTACCATATCTTCTTTTTTTAAAAAAAAACTTTTTGTCTTTAGTCTCACATGAACAGCAACGGGATCCATTCTTCCCCAAACTCCACTCCCATCCAGGCTGCCACATAACACTGAGCAGAGTTCCATGTGCTATGTAGTAGGTCCTTGTTGGTTATCCGTTTTAAATATAGCAGTGTGTACCTGTCCATCCCGGACTCCCTAATTATCCCTTTCCCCATCCTCCCCTGCCAGCAATCATAAGTTCGTCCTCTAAGTCCGTGAGTTTGTTTGTTTTGTAAGTAAGTTCCTTTGTATCATTTCTTTTTAGATTCCACATATAAGGGATGCCATGCAATATTTCTGTTTCCCTGTCTGACTTACTTCGCTCAGTATGACGATCTCTAGATCCATCCGTGTTGCTGTAGATGGCATTATTTCATTCTTTTCCATGGCTGAGTAGTATTCCTTTGTGTATATGTACACATTTTCTTTATCCTTTCATCTGTTGATCAACATTCAGGTTGTTTCCATGTCGTGGCAATTGTGAGTAGCGCTGCTATGAGCGTAGAGGTGTATGGCTCTTTCTGAATTAGAATTCTGCCCGGGTGTATGCCCAGGAGTGGCATTGCTGGATCATATGCTAATTGTATTTTTAGTTTTCTGAGGCACCTCCATACTGTTCTCCATGGTGGCTGTAACACTCCCACCAGCAGTCTAAAAGGGTTCCCTTCTCTCTGCACCCTCTCCAGCATTTATTGTTTGTTGACTTTTTAATGATGTCTGTTCCGATCAGTGTGAGGTGATGCCTCATTATGGTTTTGACTTGCATTTCTCTAGTAATTAGTGATGGTGAGCATCTTTTCATGTGCCTATTGACCATGTGTACGTTCTCATTGGAGAAATGTCTATTTATAGCTTCTGCCCACTTTCCAATTCAGTTGTTTTTGTATTGTCGAGTTGTATGGGTTTACAGTCTTTAAATGTCAAATATTTTTTAATGGATTTGAGTTAATAGGCTACTCAATAAATTGATACTATATGTATTTTAATGGTACCATTCCACCATTACAATTCAAGTATAACTCAGAAACATTTCATTTCGTAAAGTAGGTTATTCAGAGTTGCATGTCACTTGTAAATGAAAACTGGAACCACTCAATTGAGAGTTTTTTTTTTCTTTTTTAATGTGCTGCTGTTTAACAGCCACCCGGTTTGCTATCCTTCTCTCTGTAGAGACTATCTCACTTCCGAAATCACTTTCAAGTTTATAGACTTATATGATCACAGGAAGTAAGGCCGCTCTGTGTTGTGTTCTGGTTTGAAGGTGAGGCCCGGAGGAGGGTGATTGGATTTTGTCAGACTCTGTAGCAGGGCAGGATCTCTGACACATGGCTCTGGGTTCTTGGTTTAGTCCCATGCTTCCGGAAGCCTGCAGTGTATTTTCACCGTGCGTGTCGTGCTGGCCCTGCTGACGAGCGCTGTGCTTCTCTGGAGGACAGGACCCCCGCCCCACACATGCTGTGCTCCTGGGGGACCCCCTCGCCCTGGCCACTCTGCTCCTTCAGCTGCCACCTTTACTCTGTTTCATCTTGAGGATTTAGGAGCTCTCTGGTCTCTTGTGTCGCCTCCGTGTGCTCTGGTTTAGGCTTGTTCCTCTTCCCTCCTGTGTGCTCTGTCTTGAAGGCTGGTCCCCAAGCAACTTGCTGCCGTGCTCACCCTCCGCTCTGGTGTCTGCTGTGACTCAGGCTAGAGCTGCCCAAGAACGTGCCTGTGGCCGCTCCGGGCTCCTCCCCACAGCCTGCACGCAGCTCCTCGCTCCCACCCCTTCACCGGGATGAGGATGTGAGCTTGCTTGTGGCCTTGCCGGCTCCCCTGATTTTCTTCTACCATCATCTCTGCACACTGTCGGCATATTAGCTTGGAAACCTCCCACGGCTTCATATGGCTTGCAAGGCTCAATGCGGTCTAGATGTACTGACCTCCAATGGCTCTGCATGTGTCCGTTCTTCCCAGCATCAGTTCCCACGTGAGCTTTTGGTGGTGGCCAGGGCGTTCCTGTCTCAGAGTCCGTGCCTCCATCCCATGCGTCACCTGTCTGTCCCTCCCACCCCCCACTCCAGTTCCTGCTCACTGCACAGCCGCCCAGGGACGGCCTCTCCCAAGAGGCCTTCAGGTGATGCTTTTGAGGCACATCTGTGCTCACCTCACTTTTTATCTTGATGCCTCGCATAAACTACCCACTTTTGTTATTTCAACACTTCTTCGGTACTGCTTTTCATTTTGCATAACTGTTTATATTATGACTCTCTCTTGCCTCCTCGTCTAGACAGAAAACTCTTTGATAAAAGGGATCATCTCTTAAAGTATATTTTTATTACAGTGCTTACCACAGTGCTTTGAACATCATAAGCACTTCCTCAAATGCTTAATTGAAAAAAACAGTTGACAGTCTTCCAGTCTCCTTCATTTAAAAACAAAAGTTTGCTTAAGGAATATTGAATGATTCCCCCCATGTACATTTCCTGTAGGTTTCATTCCTGTCAAGTTTCCTGTGTCTTATGTAGTTCTCTGAGTTTCAGATATCAGGTAGACTTAGGCTGGCAGAGAAGGTAGCTCACCTGGCTTTTGCAGGCCATTACTCCCTTTCTTGACTGTCCGGGAAACACTCCAAATTGATCATGGCATTTTTTTCTGCTACATTTCAGTGCAGCCTCAGAAGCCGCCTTAACAAGGTACCTCAGTCAGCCTGGATCCTTGGATCAGAGTTGGTGTTCCTTAGGGGAGTCTTAGTGGTCAACTGTTGATAGCATGTTTTTAGAGCTGTTTAAGTGGACAGAATTGAGACTGGGAGGAAATGAAGAAAACCTTGAACTGGTCCTCTCTGTCAGGCTTAAAGACCCACAGATCCACACAATGACCTCTGGCCAGGCTATGTTAGACGTGAATGTTGCCATCTGCAGATACAGACCTTCTTTGCCATCTTCTCCTTGTAGGATGTCGAAGTCAAGTGGATTGAATACCAGAATATGGTCAACTACCTCGTCCAGTGGATCAGACACCACGTGGCCACTATGTCGGAGAGAACGTTTCCTAATAATCCTGTAGAACTCAAGGTCTGTGTCCCTACAGAAGTTAAGTAGGGTTAAGTTTATTACTAAACCTTAAAAAAAAATGCTGAAATGGTTCTATCATTTCAGAAACTGAAGAAAAATTAGCCTTGGCAAGGTACCAGTTAGCAGGCAAATTATTTATTTATCCATCTTCTATTATACAGAGGAAATGGAAGTCAACACCAATACTTAAAACATCAGAGCAACAACATCTTAAATTTATAGTCCCTTCACTTTGCCTTGTTGAGAGTTAATATGGGAGGGTCTCTGGGAATGACGTTGTGGTGTTATTTTTGGAACCTGGGAGACACCTGGAGCTAGCAGGTGGCCGGGGCAGGAGCTGTGTGGGAAGCTTGTGCAATACAGGGGTGGCCGGGCGTGTGCCTGTGGTCACATCCCGTTAGAAACGGCCTCAGAGGCTTCTGTGGTACAAGACGTACATTCAGTATTTCACCACGAATTCGAAAGGACGTACCCGACTCCCGGGGTAAATGAGTTCCTGGTTTAGTAGAACAGGTGCTACTGCCTAAGAAACTGGGTCCGTCTCTTTGTCAGAGACGTCACAGAGGTATTGAAAGATGGTGTAGTTGTATAAACATTGAAAATAAGTTGACTCTTCTTGAACCTTGGGATTTGTCATAGCAGAGTAGTGTACTTTATTTCAAGCCATGGCTCATGTGAATATGAACAACAAGGTCTAATTCCTTGAACTGTAGACACTGTTTTCCTGATCGGAATTTCAGGAATGGTTCTAATCTAGGAGAGGCCCTGTTCACATGAGCAATTGCGTCCACGCATCTGCACACAACGTCTATGGAACAGCTTTTACTCACGCTGCCACGGGGAGTTTGTTCTTGGCACCAGGCTCCTTGGCGCGTGTCCATGTGATGCTCCTTTGGGTCTTTCTGAAGCGGTTTTGTGCGATGTCTCCCAGTGTGGATGGTAACCTCTCCCGGCAGGAAAGCGTTCCTCCCCCTTCCGTGACCACATCTGCTGTGAACAGCGTCAGCACACGATGGCATTCTGTACTTATTCACCGATGGACATCCTAAAATGTTGCACTTTGGGTTTAGCCAACTTTTAGATTTCAAGTTCTACTTATTTTCAAATAGATTGATTGTCCAGACATTTGAGTAAATTCATGCTGGCTTCTGATTAGTGCAGATGCTTAAATTATTGAAGAAGTTTGACTACAGATTACTTGCTGGTGTCTGGGATAAGACAGGATATAGGAAAAAAATACATCATGGGGAAATACCAAATATTGGGTTCGCCAAGGAGTTTATTTGGGTTTTTCTCAAAGGAACTTTTTGGCCAACTGAATAATTTTCTTAATCAGCAAAACATTAAATGGAATCCTTCAGATAAATATGTCTCCTCGAACATTTTCATGGACTTGTTTTAAAGCAGCATGAATTAGGATGAAATAATCAGTGTGTACTTACTAAATGTGGAGCTATTTTATCAACATAATTTTTAGAAGCTCCTTGTTAATAAACATAATATACATATATTTAAGAGATTCCCAAATTAATATCTATAAATTAGATAATAATTTAATTATATGGCTCAGACTTTTATAATAGCAGGAACCAGTACTATCTTTTTTTACTGTAAGATCTGCTTAATTTGGCCATGGGACATTGAACGCAAACTTTAGTCCTGTCTGATGAGAATTCTGTTTTTCAAGGATGGACCATGAAATAGAGAAGAATGCTTCCCACCCCATTTTATGAGAATCGTATCAGATGATTTTTCCAAAAAGTAAAAGCTAAAGTACAGCATTTGCAAAGTGTATCTTTTAAAGGATTTGTCTTCTTATTTGGATGATGAGATCCTTAGTAGAGTTGTGGTTCCCTGGTGGCTCAGCTGGTAAAGAATCCGCCTGCAGTGTGGAGACCTGGGTTCGATCCCTGGGTCGGGAAGATCCCCTGGAGAAGGGAAAGGCTACCCATTCCGGGATTCTGGCCTGGAGATTCTCATGGACACAGGAGCCTGACAGGCTACAGTCCACGGGGTCGCAAAGAGTCAGACACGACTGAGCAACTAACAGACACTGTTGTGGTTTTCATTATCCAGATGCCTGGGCAGCATATGTTGAATTGGGCTCACAGCCCTAATTACATCCTCTTCAGATCCCTTAGATCCTGTTTACCAGCTGGCTCAGAACTGGCATCCTTGATTATCTTATTTTATGAAGGAATACCTCCCCGGGTGGGAGAGTGGTAAAGAATCTGCCTGCCAATGCAGGAGATGCACGAGATGCGAGCTTGATCTCTGGGTCAGGAAGATCCCCTGGAGTAGGAAATGGCAACCCACTCCAGTATTCTTGCCTGGAAAATTCCACAGACAGAGGTGCTTGGTGGGCTGCAGTCCATGGGGTCTCAAAGAGTCAGATGTAGCTGAGTACGCATGCCAGGCCACCCAGGCAGGCGACAGAATAGAAAGCATTTGAAGTCGTGACATTATGTGATAATGAAAACAGATTTTTGAAGTTCAGCTCTTCATTTATTTTCCCTTTCATTTTAGGCACTTTACAATCAGTATTTACAGTTTAAAGAAACAGAAATTCCACCAAAGGAGACAGAAAAATCAAAAATTAAACGCTTATATAAATTATTAGAGGTAAGAAAAAATTTCCTTTGAATTGGCAAATGTCTCCTTTTAAAAAATTTTATTGGTGTAGTTGATTGATTATAGTGTGTCAATTTCTGCTGCTCAGCATGGTAACTCAGTTATATACCTCAGTTATGTATGTATTTACTGGGCTGTACCGTAGGACCTTGCTGTTTGTCCATTCTCTGTATAATGCTCTTTGTATCTGCTAATCCCAAACTCAGTCCTTCCCTTCCCCCCTCTCCAACCCCTCCCCCTTGTCAACCACAAGTTTGTTCTCTGTGTCTGGGATTCTGTTTCGTAGATTAGCTTTTTTGAGTCATCTTTTAGAGTCCATCTGTAAGTGATATCATATGATATCAAATGTAATCTTTATTAATAGTCTGTCTTGATTTAAGAAGCGTGATTTTTAATGTCTTTGCTTCACATCACCTTTTTGTGCTGTTTTCTCTAGATTTGGATAGAGTTTGGACGCATCAAACTCCTTCAAGGTTATCACCCAAACGACATAGAAAAGGAGTGGGGAAAGCTCATCATCGCCATGCTGGAGAGGGAGAAGGCTCTTCGTCCCGAAGTTGAAAGGTTAGGGGCGTTCTCTGCCCGGGGTGTCCAGTGAGGGGGTCCGCTTGTGGTGCGCAAACAGCTTAAGCTTTGGAGACATGCCACCCTGGACCAACATTAGCCTTTTCCATTTGCTTGTTTGTGTGACCTTGGCTAAGTCTTTCTGATTCTCCCATTTTGTTACCTAGAAACTCTTCCAAGAGGTTTGAGGAAGGAATCAGGGAAGTAATGCGGGAGGGGGGCCTGGGTTGGTGTGTGCAGTTGCATCTCATATGGCGGTTACAGACTTAGTCAGGAGGACCCGTGAGAATTTCTCCAGCTTTTAAGTCACCAGAAGCTCATCCATACATAACATAGGTTAACCGTGAGCTTACCTTGTTTCTTGGTATGTTTTGGGCTACGGCCCTCTCTGTGGGCAGTGAACCCTCTGTTTAAAGAAGGGCAGTGAGGCAGCGCCCGGAGGACTTGTGATCGCTGGTTCAGTCCCACCCTGTCTGTGGGCCCGAAACCATCCCTCAGCTTCCTCCTTTCTCTCCTGCCTCACCAGGCGCCCCGGAAAGTCGCCTAGGTCCTCAGGAGGGATTTGTTGGACGGTCCTTCCATTCCAGCCTGAGCTGTGCTGCGTGGGGCTCATGGTCCGAGTCCCCAAGGCTGGCCTTCTGGTCCTTGGCGAGCCACGCCGGCCGCCTCTCAGGAGCGCTGGCCTGCCTGTTTCCCAGCCTCCGCATTTGTGAGATCTGGCACTGTCTTTTCCTGCGGCTGGGTCGTCTGGTTCGTCCTCTCCTTACTCCTGATCTTCCTCTGATCTCAGCTCCCGTATGATTTCCTCCAGAAACTTTCTGAAGTCTCCCAGGCTGGTTCAGGTGTTTTGGGGTTGACCCTCCTGTTCCATGTGGTCCTCCTTCATAGACTCATCTCGGTTGTAATTTATACATTTCTCTGCGATTGCTTGAATGAGGACTGCCAGTTCCACAGAGTGAGCATGCAGACAGATTCCTGTGTTTGTGGTTCCTTGTACTGCCCACAACACCGGCTCTGCTACCCGGAGGCCCTCAATATACTGATGTTCTCTGCACCCACTCCTAACTTCCACGTGGAAGAAGTGTGAACTAGTGCATTGAAGATCCGAGGGTGGGTCTGATTTGTCAGGCCTTTATGACATCATTGATGACACGCTTGTTAAAGCAGAGTATTATGTCTACATAACTGGATCCTTTTGAACCAGAATAAGTGCAAAATACCTAGGATGGACCTTGTAGGGAGGAGATAATTCTGGGTGGTTCAAATGAAATGCTCAGCTTCTAATCTGATGAAAGGATAGAAAAGGTGCCAGAGAAAGGGGGCAGAGTTGATTTTAGTTGTCAGAATAACAGCTGGATTTTAATTTATGTAAATAAAAGAATGCTGTGGTTAAGAGTTCAAGGTCTAGGAGCCAGTCAATCCTGGATGAATTATTAGCTCAGTGTTCATGCCATGTAATCTTAGATTCACTATCCTCTCTAAACTTCAGTTTCCTCATTTGTAAATAGGATGTAATAGTAGGAACCACATTTGGTGGTTCTGAGTATGTCTATAAAGTGATTAGTTAATTTCCTGGCACCTAACAATTGCTTCAGAAATGTTAGGTGCTGGCTACTATTATTATTTTGTGCTTTTCTGTTTACTAACTATATTTGACATGACACTCTCAAATTCCCTCCTAAAAAGGACAGTGTCTGCCTCTAGTTGGGGAAGCAGCAATTTGGCTTTGCAGTGTTGGGGATAGGAAAATATTTAGCATGGCTGATTGAATGCCTTCATTTTTCTTGAAGCAACAAGTTTTTTGGCATTAACTCTGTATTGCAAAATAATAGCTCTGTGGCATGGGAGTATGTAAAAGGCAAATGAGAAAGAGCCAATGATCTTAGGCCAGGTAATAACCTGTAGAAAGGAAAAACAAGCACAGACAAATTAAATCTCCAAGCATCACACTGATACTCTTCTTAGCACTTTGGCTTTTAAAAATAAAAAGTAACTTTAGTGAGAGTAGACGTAACATTCCTGGGAGTGGTTCCTGTTGGGGGGGGGAAGGTAACTGGACAATTTTCCAGTTAATGTAACCTAATCAACAAATGCTGCGCTGGTTAAAAAGGAAAGGTGCTTTGCTTCTTGTCAAATTCCTTTGTTTGTAGGTGTTAGTACTTACCGGTTTTCTAACCCTGTGTTGTTCAGTACAGAGCTGGTTTTTCCAAAATGCTAGGATGAGGCTCTGATTGGCTGTTTGTGTTCTTTTAGCTGATGATTGGTATTGCCAGAGTGACCTGATTGTTCTTTGGCTTCCGTGAAACATCAGAGTTGTTTTTGAGTTGGTGGCAAGTGAATGATTCTTGGTGAAAATATTTGGCAAGTCTTGTCCAGTGACGCCCCATCAGCCTGCCTTGTCCGTACATGTAGGGCTTTAGTGTAGGCTACAAAAGGCAGACCGTAGCTAGCAAACCCATGGCTCTAGGCGGGATTCCTTTGAATAGTTATCAGCGTATTATTTGCTGCGTGTTGAATATGCATGTTGGGGCATATTTAAGGAGCCATTAAAAGCTGTAACAGCCAGTCGCCTCTTTTCACCATTAGAAGTAGCACTTTCTGCAGACTGTGTACTTTCTAGTCTACTTTTAATGGTGGAAGAAAAAACATCATTGCGAGATAAAAATGCACAGCAGTAGTTACAGTTACCGGAGCAGTGATTCTGTGTTTAGTAACACGACCAGCACTCGGACTAGTCTTGACTCAAATGAGAATTTCCTCTCGGTTCATTGTGGTCCAACCCTGATCAACTCCTGTATTAGCTTTGGCAATGAATCCTTTGATGGACACAGGTATGGAGTCCTTGGTGTGGGGTTGTGGTTTTTCTTTTGGTGGGCCTCGTTTTTCAGGGGTGGCTAGCTCTCTGACTTCGGAAGGAAAGACTTAATTTTGTTTCTTCTTTTAGGTTGGAGATGTTGCAGCAGATTGCTAACCGAGTTCAGAGGGGCAGTGTCATCTGTGAAGACAAACTGTTGCTTGCCCGAAATGCTCTCCAGTCTGTAAGTTCATTTCAGGAGCTGCTGGAATTGCTGTAGAGGGGTCGGTACATTCAGATGAAATAAAATCTTCTACGCTTCCCAGGTGGCTCAGATGGTAAAGAATCTACCTGCAGTGTAGGAGACATGAGTTCAGTCACTGGGTTGGGGAGATCTCCTGGAGAAGGGAATGGCACCCCGCTCCAGTATTCTTGCCTGGAGAATTCCTTGGATAGAGGAGCCTGATGGGCTACAGTCCATGGGGTCCCAAAGAGTCAGACATGACTGAGCGACTAACGCTTTCACTTTCATGGCGTGCGGGGTCTAGTTCCCTGACCGCAGATCCAACCCATGCCCCCTACAGTGGACACGCCGAGTCCTCACTCCTGGGCCACCACCAGGGAAGTCCCTGAGGCTAGATTTGCAATTTGTTTAATTAGTTAATTAATGTAGAGTTAATATTGAATTGTTTTAAAATACAGGATTCTAAAAGATTGGAATCCGGGCTGCAGTTTCAGAATGAAGCAGAGATTGCTGGATATATCCTTGAATGTGAGAACCTTTTACGCCAGCATGTCATTGATGTACAGATTCTTATTGATGGAAAGTACTACCAGGCAGACCAGTTGGTGCAGAGGTAAGGGAGCTTCCTAGTCAGCCTTGTCCTCCTCGCTGACTGTTCCGTGGCCCCTCATTAAGGACGTAGAGGGTGGCGATTTTATGAAGTGTTCCCTAAGCTCTTTTTTGTTGACAATGTGTGTCACATTAATTGTGTCCTATTTCGGTGTGTTTAGTAGGTTTTGTTCTTCAAAGATAAATAAGAGAAAAAAATTTTAGATACATGTAGTATTTAATACTGTAGTAACTAACCTGCAGTTGAAATATTCATGTGTGATATTTGAAAAAGGGACAATAATGAGAAAATTATCTTTTAAGTCAACTTATCAGTTTTGTGTTTATCTTATGAAAATGCTCATAACAAAATATTGGGAAAATATGTATATAAAAATCTGTGTCTCTGAGAAGTGGGTTTGGGGATAGGAATGGAACATTTCTGGTTGTATATAATATATATTATGTAAATATCTAAATATATGATATATATGTATAAGGCAAAAACTATGAATGATGCTTCAAATGAGTAATTCTGCTTTTAGGCATCTATAATAATTCTAAATATAGAACTTATCTAAATAAATATAGGGAAAAAAGTGTCCATGTCAAAAATTTGGAATCCTGTGTGTCAAACAATAGGAGAATGAGCATATACTATGATAGTGTTGTAATTGAGTTCATTATAAATTACAGTTGTAAAGATCATATGATAATATAGAATACTTACAGTACAACATTGAGTGAAAAAATCGTGATGTAAATTTTTATCAGTGTGACTATAATGACATTTTAAAATAGGCTTTATTTATTTGAGCAACTTAGGTTTATAAAAAATTGCGTGGACAGTCTAGAGTTCCCATAACACCCCTTCAAAGCCTCTTCCCCTGTTATTAACATCTTGCGCTAGTGTGATGCCTTTGTTATGGCTGATGAGCCAATATCGATCATTTTGGTAACTAGAGTCCCTAGTTTTAGGGGTCAGCCTTTGTGAACAATACCTCTTACATTATAGCTTACGCATTTTGATTTTCTTTTCAGGGTTGCAAAACTGCGCGATGACATCATGGCCTTGCGGAACGAATGTTCCTCAGTGTACAGCAAAGGCCGCGTGCTGACGACGGAGCAGACGAAGCTCATGATATCAGGAATCTCTCAGAGTTTAAACGCAGGATTTGCACAGACCTTAAACCCCAGCATGAACTCAGGGCTGACGCAGGGTCTCACACCTTCCCTGACCCCGTCTAGCGTGACCTCGGGCCTGTCGTCAGGGCTGACTTCCCGCCTGACCCCGTCTGTCACTCCTGCCTATACGCCTGGCTTCCCATCAGGGTTAGTTCCAAGTTTCGGCTCAGGAGGGGAGACAAGCTCCCTGCAGACTCTGAAGCTGATGCAGATCCGAAAGCCCCTTCTCAAGTCATCTCTGCTGGACCAGAATTTAACAGAAGAGGAAATCAACATGAAATTTGTTCAGGACCTTTTGAATTGGGTGGATGAGATGCAGGTAAAAATATTTACTCTTACCTGAGTTTCAGGCCTTATTGCTACCAGTTTTGTTTTTTTTTTTTAAACCTCATATCTTCCTATTTAAAGGTGCAGCTGGACCGCACTGAATGGGGATCAGATTTGCCAAGTGTTGAAAGCCACTTAGAAAATCATAAAAATGTCCACCGAGCTATTGAAGAATTTGAATCTAGCCTTAAAGAAGCTAAGATCAGTGAGGTATGTGAATTTAAAGTCTGTATGTATATATTTCATCCCAGCTTCTGCTGTGCTCTTTCTGTTAAGACCCTGTTGTCACAGGATAAAAGATAGATTGCCAGTGAATCAGAATTTCTTAAGATTCCTAACCTGCTGTCTTTTTATCCCATGTTATAGATCCAGATGACGGCACCTCTTAAACTAACTTATGCAGAAAAGTTACACAGATTAGAGAATCAGTATGCAAAACTCTTGGTAAGTTTTTTTTAACTTTCCCTTCCCTTTATATGGCAAAGACATGATTCTTACCATGATTCTCCTTATAAAGAATACATCCAGGAATCAGGAGCGGCACCTTGACGCACTCCACAATTTTGTAACTCGTGCAACGAATGAACTTATTTGGTTGAATGAAAAAGAAGAGGAGGAAGTTGCTTACGACTGGAGTGAAAGAAACACCAACATAGCCCGGAAGAGAGATTACCACGCTGTGAGTGCAGCTTCTGTGGCTGAATGTTAGCAGTGCCTCTCAGGTTTTATCATTTCCTAATGTATTTATTTCAATTAGGAATTGATGAGAGAACTTGATCAAAAGGAAGAAACTATTAAGTCAGTTCAAGAGATAGCGGAGCAGCTGCTTCTGGAAAATCACCCAGCCCGGTTAACCATTGAGGTGAGTCAGAAAGTGTAATATGGATATTCGAATGTTACCTTTCAGATTCTTTTATTGTTTGTGGATAAATAGAAAAATGCAAACTATCAAACTTTTACTACAACCTGGCTCAAAAATAACACTTCTGACAAATCATACTGATGTGCCTTCTGCTCTGCGTGAAGCGTGTCACCCATTGGTGTCAACCCCTGTGGCCATAGAGATGCAGGACAGTAACTCTGAAGGACCTTGTCTTGTCAGGCTTTGACGTTAGTTTCTTCCCGACCACGTGATGTTGCACGAGGTTGTAACCTTGCTGGGTCCCGTTCACTTACCTAAAATGGGGGAAGTTGCTCCTAACTGTAGAGTTGTGTGAGGAGGAGAAAAGTGTACTGTTAGCTTAGTTCAGTTCTTGATACATAGTAGGTTCTCAAGAAGTCCTGGTTATTATTATTATTTCATTTACTAATCCTGTCCATGATCTGGCTCTGACAGGAACGTCCTCAGGGTGTAACACACATTTCAGACCCAGAAGGGGAGGGCTGACCTGGAGTTTATCAGGCTGCCTGTGAGGTGCAGGTGGGGTGGGGGTGTTTAGTTTTTAGGCCTGGTATCTGCTAGAGTTAGTGACTTTCTAAATGTGCTGGAGGTTATGGAAGAGGGGAGAAGTATCAGATGTGGACAGTTGTATATTTCCAGAGGAAGAAAAATGAAACTGTGCTTACAATGGGATGTGCGGTTGAGGAAAGGGATCTGAGAATCTTTGTTCCCTAAAATAAGTTGTCATGACACAAAAGATTCATGAAATTCTAGACCTCATCTGGAGGTCTAGGGAATGTTACAGTTGCCCTTCTTTCATGTAAAAATGTGGTTTTCATCCCCAGGCAATACTACATAGAAATGTTAAGGACCTAGAAGAGTGGGGCGGGGGGTAGGGGGGGTTGGGGGGAAGCACTAGGGAAAGGAGACTAGAATCATGATGGGTCTGGATATACTTTTATACTGTGGTCAACTGAAGGTGGGGTATTCCTTAAAATAGAGAAGTGACGGCTGCTAGGAAGTGCGATTATAGGTTGAGACTTTTGATGGGCGTGGATGAAGTGGATGTGAACCTGATTACCTTTAGGTAGAGCTGTTAGTCTAATTAACTAAGAGGATGTGGAAGGATAAAATTAAGCCTTAGTCATCTTTATGGTTCTTCAGGCCCATCTAATGTATTGTAGGCGGTGGATAGTAGTTAATTATCAACACTATTTTGTATTTTATGAGGAAAAGAAGCTAATAATTTAACAATGCACAATGTGTATTTTATAGCCAATTTACTCTAAGTAGCTTAATTGGAGGGAGCACGTAACGTGATCAGGAAGTGTTGCCAGATTTCCACGGTTGCCTTGTACGTTCCATCCAGAAAGCTGCCTGGACCGAGTTCAGCGGCCTGTTTCTCTAGGAGGGGCCGTCTTATGTAAGACAGTCGTTAGAGCAGCTAGGCCGCCCTCTTCTGGAAGCCAGGGAACTGCACCTTAAATAGGAAAGGGTGTTTCCTGTTTCCCCGTAAGTAGGTGCCTTTCCTACAGTATTTTTGCTCTCATGAAAGAGGCACCTTGTACTGAATAAAGATTCAAGTAAAAAACATTTGAAATAAAACTTCCTAGTATTATCTCTGATATTATCCCATAATTATACTGATAAAGAATTACATAAGCTTCTCCACCCTTCCCAAACAGTCCCGATAAAACAGATCAGCCCCACTCCTGCCAAGAGCTTCAAGACTAGTTTTGGAAGCAAAAACAGGACAAAAACTACACACCATGTACTTTGATGTCAGAAGGGGGATTTTATTATCCAATAATACAAAAATTCAGAAAACAGACAGAGGAAAATGGAGTGAAGGGGGTGTATCTGAGGATTCCACACAGGAGAGTGTTGGATAGCTTGCATCTATCTCAAGTGTTAAAGAAGTCTGCCTGGAAAAACAGCCCCAGAGTTAGCATTTTTCATGTATGTGACAAGAAAAATGAGTCAAGAAACTGAAAATTTGAAAGAAATTAGACTGATTGAAAATGTTTGCGAGACAGGAAAAGAGACACAGATGTATAGAACAGTCTTTTGGACTCTGTGGGAGAGGGCGAGGGTGGGAGAATGGCATTGAAACATGTAAATTATCATATGTGAAACAAATCGCCAGTCCAGGTTGGATGCATGAGACAGGGTACTCAGGGCTGGTGCACTGGGATGACCCAGGTGGATGGGATGGGGAGGGAGATGGGAGGGTGGTTCAGGATGGGGAACACATGTATCCCCATGACAGAATCATGTCAATGTATGGCAAAACCAATACAATACTGTAAGGTAATTAGCCTCCAATTAAAATAAATACATTTATATTAAAAATTTTTTAAAAAAGAAAAATGTAAGTTTAAACTTTTAGGACTGGCTTTGTGCAAGTGGGAATGTTTAGCTTAGCGGGACAGTTCACGTCCCTGCTTCTCAAGTCTCTGTTAAAGGCATCTCATCACCTGTGTAGACCGCCGTCTTTTAACCCTGAGAAGCCTGGGTGTGTCTTGCTGTGCAGACGGCAGTGGTGACTGTGTTTTCCCTGGCAGGCCTACCGCGCGGCAATGCAGACGCAGTGGAGCTGGATCCTGCAGCTCTGCCAGTGTGTGGAGCAGCACGTGAAGGAGAACGGCGCTTATTTCGAGGTATGGAACGGTCACCGTGTCGGCGGGTGGTACTGCAATTTCAGCTGAGTTACAGGAACCATTTCCATGGTGTAATGTTGGGATGCGTGTATGTCTGACTGCGGCGGAAAGAAACCAAAATGTCTTCATTTTAGGATAGAAGGGTTATATGTCCTTTAGGATAAATGGAAGCATTTTCGTAAAGAAGAAATACTTTAAAAACCACTTAAAATGTCAGAAAATCTTAACTTTGTCCATGCTTATCTTTTTGAGGAACAATTTTACTAGGGGGAGCTTTTTTCCTATTCTTCAGAAGTTTTAAAATATTCTTGCAGTTTCATCCCCGCTTAACAACTGTTTGGGCTTCCCTGGTAGCTCAGCTGGTAAAGAGTCCGCCTGCAATGCAGGAGACTCTGGTTTGATTCCTGGATCAGGACGATCCACTGGAGAAGGGACAGGCTACCCACTCCAGTTTTCTTGGGCTTCCCTGGCTCAGCTGGTATAGAATCCGCCTACAATGCGGGAGACCTAGGTTCAATCCTTGTGTGGGGAAGATCCCTTGGAGAAGGGAAAGGCTACCCACTTCAGTATCCTAGCCTGGAGAATTCCATGGATAGAAGAGCCTGCCAGGCTATAGAACATGGGGTCGCAAAGAGTCAGACATGACTGACTTTCACTTTCATTTAACAACTGTTTAAGTGTTTATAGATGTTCTAAAGTGAAATAGATGTTCAATCAAAGTAATACAGGGCCACGACCACAATATAGACATATACTTTGTTATATAGCTGTATTATTTTTCATATTCTTTGCCATTGTGGTTTATCACAGGATACTGAATACAGTTCCCTCTGCTATACCAGTAGGACCTTGGTGTTTATCCACCCTGTGTTTGATAGTTTGCATCCGCTAACCCCAGAGTCCTAGTCCTTCCTTCTCCCACCTCTCCTCCCCCTGGGCATCCACAGGTTTGTTCTCTGGAGACATAAACTTTGGACACTTAGCATTCACTCATCATCATCCAAGTTCAAGAGTTGGTGTTTGGTTAAGGGAAGGGCTCTGGAGAAGAAGTCTTGCGGCTCCTTCTGTTCCCACGTAGGAGGGGTACACACAGGACTCTGGTACTCAAACCTGACACCTGGGGGCTTTGCTGGCGTTTCGTACACTTTTAACTGCCAGTTTTCATCTTTTGCTAGTTTTTCAATGATGCCAAAGAAGCCACAGATTACTTGAGGAATCTAAAAGATGCCATCCAGCGGAAGTACAGCTGTGACAGGTCCAGCAGCATCCACAAACTGGAGGACCTCGTTCAGGAGTCCATGGTATGAGCAGGAAGACCCCCTGCTTCGTCAGCGACGCGTAGTGGGGCTGGACGCGTGCCTGGTTGCGTTTCTGTGCGTGGAGCTTCGCATTTTATTGGTACTCTTGGTGTTTCCGCCTCACTCAACCACTTAAACGTTGAGTTTTAGCATTTTTTTCTTTTTGGCACACAGCAAGAGTGTTGTTTGATGTGATTGCCTTAGTACTTTAAAATGCTCTCGCTGTGCTTTGTGTGTGAGTATGTGTGTTTAGTCATTTATTCCACAAAGACTTGGCAGTATTTCTAGGCCCTAGACACTATTTTCAGTGCTGGGACCCAACACAGCAGACAAGAACCCTGCCAGGGGGGATGCAATAAACATGATAAATTAGTACAGCACAATACATGTAGTCTGTTAGGTACTGGTAAATGTGAAGGAGGAAAGAAAGCAACCAGACAACACAGGGGGAGAGTGGGCGGCGAGGGGCTGACGGTTCAGACGGAAGACTCTGCTGGGGAAGCTGCATTTGTGCACAGCCCTAAAAGAACAGAGAGTACACACTGTTTGCTTCTAAAAGCCTTCTGATTTATTCCTCAGGAAGAGAAAGAAGAGCTTCTGCAGTATAAAAGTACAGTGGCGAGCCTGATGGGGAGAGCAAAAACAATCGTTCAGTTGAAGCCCAGAAATGCTGACTGTCCACTCAAAACTTCTCTTCCGATCAAAGCCATCTGTGACTACAGACAAATTGAGGTACTTTAACTCCTAGAAACAGACCTGTTTCTGGCATTATTCATGTATCTAAAAAACAAGGTCATATTGCTCACTAGTGGTAAAGTTTCCCACTTACAAAGACAAAAAAAATACCCAAGATTGGGTGTGGAAAGAGACAAATACCGGAGTGACCACATCTGGTTGTTCTGTTCTTCTTTTAAAACCAGATAACCATTTTCAAAGACGATGAATGCGTTTTGGCAAACAACTCTCATCGCGCTAAGTGGAAGGTCATCAGCCCCACTGGGAATGAGGCCATGGTCCCTTCTGTGTGCTTCACCGTCCCTCCTCCAAACAAAGAGGCGGTTGACCTTGCAAACAGGTTTGTGTGCTTTAGTTCCAGATGTAGGGCTGGCTTTGGGGGTCTCTGAAGGTAAAAGAAACAATCAATGCTTTGGCAAGGCTAATAGAATATGAGTTTGAGCAAACTCCCAGAGATAGTGAAGGACAGGAAAGCCTGGCATGCTGCAGTCCATGAGGTTGCAAAGAGTCAGATAAGACTTAGCAACTGAACAGTAACAGCACTGGATCAGAAGGACCTCGAGCTAGTAAACTTGAGATATGTCTCAAACACAGAAAGAAACCGTCACACATGTTGGTGGGGAATGGAAGGGCTGAATCTGAGTTTCTTCCATGTGTTTCAGAATTGAGCAGCAATATCAGAATGTCCTGACCCTTTGGCACGAGTCTCACATAAACATGAAGAGTGTGGTCTCCTGGCACCATCTCATCAATGAAATTGACAGAATCCGAGCGAGCAATGTGGCTTCAGTAAGTGCAGATCTGCACGTCCACCCAACCTGTCCCAAGATGCAGGCTCTTGTCATGAGGAGTGGCCTTTGTGTTATCCCTTGAGTCAGATGAGGTCCAGCAGATCCATGATAAAAGTCATTTACTCACTGAATATCTGTTACATGCCTGTTTTATATGAGGTACTTTCTAAGAATTGGGGGATCTGAAAATCCCATACTTCATTCAGTGTTTCTGTTTTCATTGGGAGGCATAGTATATAGTGTTTGGGCATATAGACATGGGTGTAGTTTCATTCATCTATGAAATTCTGTAGTCTTGTTTTCCCTTGTCTTTTAAAACCTAAAGTTGTGAATGAAGAAAAAATTAATTTCCAATGATTTTCTATTATGATTATTTAATATAAACTCATGTCCCATAAGAACCACTTGAGATCAGTCCTATTGAAATTTCACCCTTAATACTATAATGGATCATTGGTCTTCTTTAGATAAAGACCATGTTGCCTGGTGAACATCAGCAAGTTCTGAGTAATCTGCAATCCCGTTTTGAAGATTTTCTTGAAGATAGCCAGGAATCCCAAATATTTTCAGGCTCAGATATAACACAACTGGAAAAGGAGGTTAATGTGTGCAAGCAGTATTATCAAGAACTCCTTAAATCTGCAGAAAGAGGTAAAGCATGGGAACCCTTGCCTTTTTTCCCCATGGGTGTTTAGTCCAGGCTGTTTTCTATTATCACTGGGACTCTCAGTCTTAGGTAGATTATGTCACTCAACCTGTAATAGGTAGAGACAGTTACTAAAGCATCAGATGGATGTTCGAGGTAGGAAGATTCAAGAAGGAATTCATTTTTTTCCAAATAATTAAGTAGTAAAAAGCTGCCAACCAAGTTGTATGACAGTGAATTCTTAATGCATCTACTTTTAACCATTTTCTATAGTTTGCAGTGTAATGTTCAGAATGATATTTTAGTTTCAGACAAGTTTCAATTACTTTTTCATATGTCAAACTTGGATTTTTTTAAAGAATATTTTTTTTAAGAGAAGTTTTAGATTCACAGCAAAATTGAAAGCAAAGGGGAGAGGTTTCCTGTATCCAAACCTGGATTTTATATAGGGGTTGAAGGAAAAGATTTTGTCCTGTTAATGTTTGTTAAATATAAATTTTATTCCAAATTCTTGACGTCCATAAAACTTAGAGACCAAAAACACTTTAGTAGTAATACTCTAATTTTTTTAAAACATTATTCTTATAACTAATCTGCTACTAATATATTTCACATTTTTGTGAAAACAAAACAAACCAATGTATTACTTTCCTCAGACATCTTAAGTCAGATGTTGGTACTTTAAGTGGCATTAGGGAAGTTGTATTAAGTCTTTGTAAATTGTAAGGTCCACAGTTTCAAGGTTTATATCCTTGGTGTGGGTTTGTGGTGATAAGTGGTAACATTAGTCTGACTAGCTATGTCTCAGTAATGGTAAAATTGCCTTATTAATTCATGAGCAAGAACGTCCAAACGACAGAAAATGAGGAATTTTCTAAACATCATGTTTACTCTCACAGAGGAGCAAGAGGAATCGGCTTACAACCTCTACATCTCTGAAGTTCGAAACCTCAGGCTTCGGCTAGAGAGCTGTGAGGACCGTCTCATCAGACAGATCCGCACCCCGCTGGAGAGAGACGACCTGCATGAGAGCGTGTTCAGGATCTCGGAGCAGGAGGTGAGGCTGCGAGTGCGTGGGCCGAGGTCAGCGCAGATGGGGTCTCGCGACCTTTGCCGCTGACCCTGCGACCCCTCACGCGCGCTCTGCCGGGGCCACCTTGTGCGCTCTGACTGTGCTCACGGCTGACGGCAGACGAGGCTCCGTGGTTCAGCTCTGCCTCGCACTGGGTGAATGCAGAGCACTGCGTCCTCGCCGTTTACGTGGAGGCTGCAGGGCCTCTCCGTCGGGCACGTGCTGACGCACAGGCCCTAAACTAGGTGTTTGGGCCCGAGCGCTGTGCGGTGAGGGAATGACTGGTGGTAAAAGTAGACTGCCTCGGCTTCGTTTCTTTGTAAAGAAAAAATAAAAATACGTAAATGTTTTGCAGCTAGAGACGATCATACTAGGTGAAGTAAGTCAGAAGGAGAAAGAAAGACACCGTATGATATTGCTTATGTGTGGGATCCAAAATAGGACTCAGATGAACTTACCTACGAAATAGATACAGACTCAGACACAGAGAATGGACTTGTGGTTGCCCCGCGGGGGATGGAGTGGGAGTGCTGGATTAGCAGATGCAAGCTGTAGGATGAATACACTGGATAAACAGCAGGGGCCTGCTGTACAGCACAGGGAACTGTCTCCCACATCCTGTGATAAACCGTAATGGAAAAGAATAGGAAAAAAGGATGTATATATGTGTGTGACTGAATCACTTTGATGTACAGCGTAAATGAGCATGACGTTGTAAATCAACTGTGGTGCAGTTTAAAAAAAGAATATGTATTTACCTCAAGAGTAATAATGGGAAATGTGTGTTTTTAAAGTGTTTGAAGAAAGAGGCCCTGTCTAATCCTTATGGTTTGTTCTTTGTCGTGTAGAAACTAAAGAAAGAACTGGAGCGACTTAAAGATGATTTGGCCACGATCACAAGTAAATGTGAAGACTTTTTCAGTCAGGCGCCTGCCTCTGCCTCCACACCCGCCTTGCGGTCTGAGCTCAGCGTGGTTGTCCAGAGCATGAACCATGTCTATTCCATGTCGTCCACCTACATAGAGAAGTATGGAACCACTGCCTTGATAGAAATCATCTAAGCTGACTTCATATAGCTGCCATTTATATACAGATGCTGTTTAGGCTAAAAATGTTAATTTTTAAGAATATAAAAAATTATTTTCTTTTCTTCAATTATTTTTATTTTTAGCTGTGTCAGTTGGTGCTAGTGGTAAAGAACCCGCCTGCCAATGCAGGAGACATAAGAGATGTGGGTTTGATTCCTGGGTTGGGAAGATCCCCTGGAGGAGGGCATGGCAACCCACTCCAGTGTTCTTGCCTGGAGAATCCTATGGACAGAGGAGCCTGATGGACTATGGTCCATCAGGTCGTAAAGAGTCAGACACGACTGAAGCGACTTTGCGTGCACGCGTGGATTTGCTTTCTGCACATGGGCTTTCTCTAGTTCAGCCAGTGGAGGCTACTCTTTGTTGTGGTGTGTGGGTTTCTCACTGTGGTGGCTTCTCTTGCTGTAGAGCACAGATTCCAGGCACGTGGGCATCGCTAGTTGTGGCTCAGGGGCTTAGTGGCTCCACATTTTCCTGGACCAGGGATCAAGCCCATATCCCCTGCAATGGCAGGTGGGTTCTTACCCCCTGTACCACCAGCAAAATCCCTCAAATTTTTTTTCTTAGTAACAAATACGCTAAATATTTCTGTGGATTTATGATGCTGCTTCATGCTGAAAGGGAATGAGCATCAGAGACAAAAGCATTAATGATCTTCCCACATGTTCCCTGTAGTTTTGGTAGCTCAGCTGTTACGGTCTGTTGAACTTACCTTCCAGTCTTGGTCTAAAGTAGCTTTGAAAGAAGCCCCTCTTCTGTTGGAATCTTCTGCTGAAGACAACTTGGGGGCATGGTGTGGATTCTATTAGATTGTTGCTGCTACTGCTGCTAAGTCGCTTCAGTCATGTCTGACTCTGTGCAATCCCATTGACGGCAGCCCACCAGGCTCTCCGTCCCTGGGATTCTCCAGGCAAGAACACTGGAGTGGGTTGCCATTTCCTTCTCCAATGCATGAAAGTGAAAAGTGAAAGTGAAGTCGCTCAGTCGTGTCCGACTCTTAGCGACCCCATGGACTGCAGCCTACCAGGCTCCTCCATCCATGGGATTTTCCAGGCAAGAGTACTGGAGTGGGGTGCCATTGCCTTCTCTGATTAGATAGTTAGTGGGATGTTAATCTTTTAAAAAAATTTTTATTGAAATATAGTTGATTTACAAGGCTGTGTTAATTTCTGCTATACAGCAAAGTGACTGTTATACGTAGATATATTGTCTGTATCCCTTTCCATTATAGTTCATTACAGGGTGTTGAATACAGTTCCCTGTGCTGTACAATAGGACCTTGTGTCCATCCATCCTGTAGCCATAGCTTGCATCCGCTGACCCCAGACCCCCACTGCACCTTCTCCCGGCACCCCCTCCGCCTCCACAGGGCTGTTCTCTGTGCCTGTGAGTCAGCTTCCGTTTCACAGATGAGTTCCTTGCTGTCGTATTTTAGGTTTCACATATAGGTGATACCATGTGGCATTTGTCTGTCTCTTCCTGACTGACTGAGCGGGATGTGAACCTTGTAGTAAAAACTGTCTTTGTGCCGCATGAGGAACACACTGCATCACCCAGCCTCATGGTGCGTCAAGGCTGTACTGCGGGGAAATAAACACTTAACAGAAGGGGTGTTGTTTAATTATCTTTTTCAGGTTGAAAACGGTCAACTTGGTGTTAAAAAACACTCAAGCTGCAGAAGCCCTTGTCAAACTCTATGAAACTAAATTGTGTGAAGAGGAAGCAGTTATAGCTGACAAGAATAACATTGAGAATCTGATAAGTACTTTAAAGGTATGCGTCTCACTGCTGGCTGTTTTTAAGACTGTGCTCTAACAGTATTTCTCTAGAACTTGGCTCAGGTCTTCAGACATCAAGCATTAAATATATGAACTTGAATACTTCTCTATTCATTCCATATCTTTTCTCTGTAATACTATGACTTAATAAGTATGTTGATTCATTTTTAGTTTGAGATGAGTTCTTTTCATTTGAAGTTTTTATCTTTTTGACAGTAGATTTTTATACTCTGTTCATGTTGGCAGCAAGAGGACTTGAAACTTAAAAGTAAATTGTTTGTAATTAGATGCCCCTGCAGAAAGAGGCAGTTATGTTAAGAAATTAAAGAGGTGAATAGATTAGTTAATCTAAGAAGGAAAAGGACAATAGTTGTACGTGTATGTTTCTGTCCTTCCACTTATAAAGCCCTGAGTAAAGGTATTGTAAAACAGTTGTGAAAAGTTGTTTCAGTGATTTTTTTTTAAATTTTATTTTATTTTTAAACTTTACAATATTGTATTAGTTTTGCCAAATATCGAAATGAATCTGCCACAGGTATACCCCTGCTCCCCATCCTGAACCCTCCTCCCTCCTCCCTCCCCATACCCTCCCTCTGGGTTGTCCCAGTGCACCAGCCCCAAGCATCCAGTATCATGCATCGAACCTGGACTGGCGACTTGTTTGATACATGATATTATACATGTTTCAATGCCATTCCCCCAAATCTCCCCACCCTCTCCCTCTCCCACAGAGTCCATAAGACTGATCTATACATCAGTGTCTCTTTTGCTGTCTTGTACAGGGTTATTGTTACCATCTTTCTAAATTCCATATATATGCGTTAGTATACTGTATTGGTGTTTTTCTTTCTGGCTTACTTCACTCTGTATAATAGGTTCCAGTTTCATCCATCTCATTAGAACTGATTTAAATGTAGTCTTTTTAATGGCTGAGTAATACTCCATTGTGTATATGTACCACAGCTTTCTTATCCATTCATCTGCTGATGGGCATCTAGGTTGTTTCCATGTCCTGGCTATTATAAACAGTGCTGCGATGAACATTGGGGTACACGTGTCTCTTTCCCTTCTGGTTTCCTCAGTGTGTATGCCCAGCAGTGGGATTGCTGGATTTTTAACGCACATGTTCATTTTAAACAATGGGATCAGTAGATATATAAAAAATAAACAATGAAAAAGACTTACTGAGTTGGCAGACTTACTTATGGAATATGTTTTATTTTATTGATGTGCAAAATCTATTAGGCTGAACTTTACATATAATATTATTTTTTTTTAGGTCAAAGTACAGCCAAATATGACAATTTTATAAGGTTCAACCTAATGTAATATTTTGTATATGAAATATATTCTTTCCATTGTCTGATTTTATGTCAGTCATTTGTAAATGAGTTGTAAAATTAGGCAAGTGAAGTGTTTACCTGGTGAGCACCTTACACATTTTTATAACTTTGTAAATTGTTCCATTTTAGCAATGGAGATCTGAAGTGGATGAAAAGAGAGAGGTCTTCCATGAGCTGGAGGATGAGCTGCAGAGAGCAAAGACCATCAGTGATGAGATGTTTAAAACCTACAAAGAGCGTGACCTTGACTTTGACTGGCACAAAGAAAAAGCAGATCAGTTGGTTGAGAGATGGCAGAATGTTCATGTTCAGATTGACAACAGGTTAGTAGCCTTTTCATTCAGTTTTAGCTCAGATTTAATCTCTATATTCTGGGTAAAGTCTAAATATATTAGGCTTTCTACCCCCATATGTAATTCATTCCATAGAACAGTTACTTGTGTTAATTGCAAGAGCTGCGTCTAATTACATTTCTTTTTTATAGGATGGCCTCGAGCAAGATGCTTAACTTCCAAATGAGTACTTAGTCTAGCATTTGTAGTGCTAATCTACTTGCATTTTATGAAGGAAACAACAATGCAGTTCTCTAGTTATTGCAAACTGGTAATATCCCAATAACCATGCCTTAGTAATAGGAGCGTGAATCATGCATTTCCTAGGGTGGGATGCAGTATCTATAGTAGGCAAGAAGGTAAAAGAAACTGAAATCGCCTGATGTTCATTCTAGCCAAAGATAAAAGAAAGTCAAGATCATTTGCCCAGTGACTGAAATAAAGAAGTGAAAGGAAATGGGATAGTTTTGGGGACGAAACAGAATAGTGTTCTTTCTCATTTATTTTTTATGTTTTTATTAATGTAGCTAAAATGCTTTTATAATATAGTGTCGTGTGTGACAAATACGTTATTTTTAAATACACAGTAGCTAATCTCTAAAATACATGATCTGTAGGTTTAATGTAGTGGTTTTACAGTCATAGAGACTGGGTGTTCAGTTACAGCTCCTGAAACGTATTCTCTGAGTTCATGTTGAACCATTCATTACAACCAGGTCATGAGTTCAGAAGTGAAACTGTCATTGCTACAAGCTTTGGGTCTTCAAGACTTGCTGATTGTTTCCAGTTTTCCTGCTTTCCAGCTTTAGTCTCTTGGATTTGCCCCTAGAGCAGTCAGTACTAATAAACTGCACAAGTCCTGGAGAAAAGTAATTTGTATTCAACCCACAGCAGTGCAGGGGCCCTTGGAAATTGGCCTAGAGTGCTTCAGCCTTGAACTCTGGACACTCCCCTGTGGTGGCACTTAGGACAGTTAGTTTGTCCCTCCCTCCTCTTCTACATGTTCCAACTCCCTACTGGTTGCTCTTGAAAACTGGCTATTCTGTTGTGATCCTCTTAGGTTACGGGACTTGGAAGGCATTGGCAAGTCACTGAAGTACTACAGAGATACGTATCACCTGTTGGATGATTGGATCCAGCAAGTTGAAACTACTCAGAGGAAGATTCAAGAAAATCAGCCTGAAAATAGTAAAGCTCTGGCCACACAGTTGAATCAACAGAAGGTGTGCAAACATAGCTCCTCATGGTTGTGTCTGCGATTAGTCACTCATGACCTTGACCTTCCTTTCTCTTGTTAAGGCAGTAGGTCAGCAACTATTTCAAGGAAGACAGGAATAAATCATAAATGTTAAAAATGTGCTCTCAGACCTATATACATTACTTCTTTGATTTATTGGAAGTCAGTTTTGAAACCATAAGGAATAAGAAAGTTTCATGTTGGGACAGTTCAAGTGTCTAATGATCACTGAGGTTAGATTAGGACCATACATTTTAAAAAATGGTTAGTTGTAGAAAATTAAACAGCCACATTTGACAGAGTTAAATGCTTTGAGATTTTTGTTCCATCTTGAGGGGCCAGTAATTTCTAGCTCTCTTTAGGTCAAGATTAGGATTAAGGAGCAAAGGGTTTCAGGCCTACTTGTGGATAATTTCCATGGAGTTTAGTAATTTCTGCTTTGGAAGCCCCACGAGGGGGTGTCACGTAGTGGCTTGAACTTGAATGTTTGAACTTCACCCATAAGGCAGATGACATTAAGTGCAGTGGGGTAGAGGGAATTCCCTGGCAGTGCAGTGGTTAGGAATCTCTGCTTTCATTGCCGAGGACATGGGTTCAATCCCTGGTGTGGGAACTAAGATCCCATAGGCCAAGCGGTGCAGCCAGATAAATTAATTGATTAATAAAGGCTGTACTTAAAAGTAAAGTAGGGTAGAGAGCTGTAGTCTTAAGTGATGTAGGTATTAGTGCCTGAGATCTCAAGTTGTTGGACAGCATAGAATTCCTTGTTGCTTTTTCTGCTAACCTGTGTGCATTTATAGATGCTGGTTTCTGAAATAGAAATGAAACAGAGCAAAATGGACGAGTGTCAGAAGTACGCAGAACAGTACTCCACTGCGGTGAAGGTGAGACTAGTTCCTTGCATCAGATTTCACGTTCAGGTGTTCAGGGGGATGTTTCCACAGTGCTCTTTAAAGCCTTCACGGGTTATTCAGTCTGTGTTGAAAAGTGAAACAGAGCATCTTCACTGTCACTTAACCTGTTAATTCTTCATGGAAACCTGAGTCATGTGAAAACCCCTGCTTCTTTACTTCTCTCTCCGTGTCACACACACGCACAGCTTGCCCATACCCCCATGTACACCAGGAGAAAATGTAGCTCTGTCATCTGCCTCTTTCTGCTTCACTTACTCTTTCCTTCCCTTACCCCTTCAAGCATTGCTGGAACACCCACCTAATCCTAACCCATTAGTCTGGGTTAGGATTCCATGTGAGTATTGCTGCAGTATTCCATGGAAGTATTGATGGAGTGTCCCTGGAAATATTGCTTGAATATCCATGCAAATACTGCTGTGATATTCCATGGAAGAACATCTCCCTTAGGGATGGTTCCCATGTGCTCTGAGTCACCCGCCACATCTCGGCTCTGGCCATTCGGATCTGCAGTCCCATTTTTTATCTAGAAGAAGGGGAGACTGAAAATAACTGGCACGTTGTTCCTAAATGTGTCCATGAGCTCCTAAAGGGACTTAGGAACTTTCCTGACCACCCTAAATGTTTCTGATTTTTATTACCACCTTGGAAACATCTCAGGATTGGATTGATTCCTGAAAATGTGTTTTTGCAATATTTTTTATTTAAAGTCATTCAGTGAAACTGGATTCCCTTTCTCTGCATCAAAGATCACTATAGAATGAAGCGTTAGTGCTTTGCCATGATTAATCTTACCGATATCTTCATGCAGGACTACGAATTACAAACGATGACCTACCGGGCCATGGTGGATTCGCAGCAAAAGTCTCCAGTGAAACGACGGAGAATGCAGAGCTCAGCAGATCTCGTCATTCAGGAGGTGGTAACCGTCTAGAGACAGGGAGCATGCAAAACAGAGACGCAGCACTCTAGCAGTTTTAGATTTATGTATTTGTATTATGGTGAAATATACATAGTAGGAAATTCACCATCTTAATCATTTTTACGTGTAGACTTTAGTGACATTCAGTACCTTTGAAATGTTGTACAACTTTGATCACAATCCAAGTCCAGAGCAGTCCATCATTCCAAGTACCTGCTCTTTACCTATAACAATACGTTTTGTTAAGAGTTTTAAGAAGCTCTTTGAAAATCCTCATTCAAGATGAGTGAATTGCAGAGAATACTAAATGCCTGTTGCTCCTATGTGGTTATTGTTACTAGGAGTCATGAGCTTCCCTGCCCCAAAGCCTAATTAATGTTTTAATTATTACTTGGTGCTTGCTCAACTGATTTAGGGCAAATGGAGATTATGTTTCTATCATTTTGTTTTTCTTTACTTGTAGTTCATGGACCTGAGGACCCGATACACGGCTCTGGTCACCCTCATGACACAATATATTAAATTTGCTGGGGACTCACTGAAGAGACTGGAGGAGGAGGAGGTAACCATTAACCATGGGCAGCTCACTGGCAAGGAGCATGAGGTGGCTTCATGATAAACTCACATGGTTGAGATCTGATGTATAAGTGATTAGTTATAAAATTACAGTGAAAAACAGTAGAGACCTGGCATTTTTTGGATTGTTACTGAGATTCCGTCAAATTGAAAAGCGTTGCAAAAAGAGAAACAACCATTTTGGGGAACAAAAGAGAACCATTTTTACTTTCTCTCTGGGACTCTGTCTGATCTGAGAGGGTCAAAGTCATAAATGGCTCTGTTTACATTATGGAATGCAGGCAGTTTAGCAGAGTTGCCTCCAGTTTTCTTTGAAGTATAGTTACTACTGTTAGGATGTCTGGAGAAATATTACATAAACAAATTTGTTTTATATCGTTTAAATTAATTTACATCTTCAAGGATTTAAAACAGAAACACCATTAAGTTAGAAGTAGCAGGTATTTATACAAAATGGTAATGCTTTTTAATAATTGAGGTGTTTTGTTTTTATTTTTGTCAAAAAGATACGGTATATATTAAAAAGACTATGTGCATTTAATAATATATTCAGAAACCGAATAGGGAGTTATTCATGAATGTATGTTTTTATAAGAGGCTATTATATCTAATTTTGAAGGTATTATGCTGTGCTTTGTCATCTTGATATACTTTCTATTCCTGACCTCAGAACAGACAAAAATAGTCAATTGAATGCTATAATAAGTAAAGTGTGGGATATTGGCCATTTAAATTAGACCATTGTTGAAATTCTGAAGGTGATTGTACTTAGTATAACTCCATTCAGATAATAAGAGGACCAAAATGGTAGCAAATGTCTAATAGATGTTGCTTTCTTAGTTTTTAAAAAAAGTGTGACTACTTTTGTAAACTATTTCTGTCTGCTCAGAGTTACTAGCACTAACATCGCTATTTGCAAGTCTTTATAACTAACTACCTTTGGGCTTAGAAAGGAGAACCAGAGTATTTTCACATCCAAATAATTGGCATACACTTCTCACCTATGAAAGGTCCACAGTTTTTTTACATTTTTAGTTTTTAAGAGATATTCCATTTTAAGTGGTAGGCAGATCTTTTAAATTGTATATTTAGTAGTTAAAGGTAAAATAAAATAAGTTAAGGCTTTCCTTTATTACTATGTATGTCTGATTGTACACATATGAGCCACTGTGCTCAATTTATCTGATGGGGTAGAGTACCAGAAGTTGATAGACCCAAAAGATATTTCAAAAAGCCTGAAATATATCTAAATTATGCTTGTCATCCTTTGAAATGTTAAAGATTTATATTGAAGTGAAAGTCAAAATAATATAGTTTATGGAAGTCTGTGAAAAGACTATTATAATTTAGAATAGATTTTTAAATTCTTTATTAAAAATTCACCACTTAAGGGTCTTAATAATGGAGTATCTTATAAAAGATACATAGCTCAATTTTCAGATTCCACAAAGAAGTGTTTCTGAAACTGGGTCTCTAAGACCCACATGCGAAATCTTGGTCAGAGAGCAGAATTTTCCATAATAAACATGGAATCAAAGAGGGAGCCATGTTAATGTCAAAGATAATACCAAATTAGCTACAGAAATATTAGTAGGGTATCTGTAATGTATATTTAATGGATAAAGAGATTTTTCTAGTCTGTATTGACAGCAGACTATATTAATTGCTGAGATTAAGACAGCATGTCTCCTTGGGAAAAATTTAGTTAAAACTTGAAGTTATTTTATGTGAATAAGTTTGAGATACACAAGAGAGGAAATCAGTAATAGAACTAAATGATCTCTAGTAATTTTTCTGATCTTTGCTTAAAAAGATTATAGTTATCTAGGCAACATGAGATTAGCAGTCACTTAAATGATTCCAAGACACTGAGAGTTTAACTTCTTTTTTTTTTTTCCTGAGAGAATTTTCATTTTTCTTAAACCTCAGACTATGACCAAGAAAAAAAAAGAAAGAAAGGGACTCAAAACTTCTTCACAACAGCTAAGCTGGAAAGGAAATTTGATGAGAAATGAGAAAGACCCTTTTAGAAGTTGTCTACTCAAAATATTAATATATGGAATACTTTTAATGTCTAAGAAGATAAAATGCTTCAGTGTCATTAAGAGTTGACCCTGATAACAGAGCACTAAATATTACAGACTGTGATGAGATTTGTTTTCATATGAATTCTTACTATAAATCATATTTAGGTTAGCAAAGGAAACAACCAAAATTCTCATCAAAATTATTGGCAATCATGTTATGAGAGGATGCAAAATAAGATGTGTGGTCTGTACTACAAATCAGATTCTTAAGATTTACTAAGGCATTTCAATGAAAATAAAACCTGCTATTTAGAATAATTTCCTTCCTTCTGTTTAAGTTACTTCTAACTATGATGATTTTTAACTGATAATACAACACTAATAAGCTTATGATGTTAGTAAAGAGAAGTTAAATGTGATTATAAACTAGCTGTGATCACTTTGTTCTAGTCAAGTATGTTCCTCCCAGCTGAGATCGATTTGTAATCAATAGAGTGAACAAATTTTCTTAATTGGAGCTGAATTCCTAAGTATACTTTTATAAGCATTTATATTTAACACATATCTTTATGTTTGTGGAGTATCTGAAGGTACTTGTCAAGGTGGATTCATATGGGCCATGTCATTAATGACAGCAACAAAGTCTGTGAGTATATGAAGCACGTCTTCTCTAAAGCCACCAGGACTATGGCTGCCTTTGCATTAGCAATTCTGATTATTGTAAGTATCATAGTAGGGCAAATATAAATTAGTGAGGAATTAGATTTTAGAAAATTATAAATTTTTATATAATTTCCTCCTTCCTCCTGTTAAGTATTGTTTCCTCAATTGGCTCTTAGTTCCAGAGTTCTGTATCTTCTTTCTTTTAGATATCATTTTTAATTTCTTTTGGGCTAGAAACTGAAGACAATTCTCTCATGTTGTTCAGTTCCTATATGTTGTATGTTCTTAGCTCGTAGGACTAGGTTGTGTGTGAGTGAAAGAGGACTGCTATGAGAACTGTTGTTCCTACTTTGTCATCTGCCTGTTTTGCATGGGTTTTCAAAATTACTTAAGTTTTCTAGACCTCAGTGTCCTCATCTGAGGTGAGAGTCAGGCTGTAAGGTTCCTTCTTGCTCTAAAATCCTGAGCTAGCAAATTTTAAAAGCAAAATTATCCGTAAGAGGCAAAAAAGAAAAAGAAAGATTCCTTGGCTTAGAAAAGCCACCACACAGGGTTTGTGGTTTCCCCCCACTGCTGACTTCCTGAAGCTCCTTCTCTGGTGGCGGTGGCGGGGCTCGGGCTGCCTTGGGTCTCCCTCCCCGTTGTCGGTCCTTTGGCGAGCGCTGCTCTGGACGCCTGCAGACGGGCTGGGGCGGCGCGGGTCTGACCCTTCTGAACGTCTCTCGTAGATGCAGAGGCGTCAGGAGGCTTCAGAGCAAGGGGTGTACTCAGACCTGCTCCAGCGGCAGGAGGCGACCGTGCGGGAGAACCGCCAGCTTGCGGGGAAGATCACAGAGCTGGAGAAGGTGCTGGCCGAGCTCGAGAGGCAGAAGTCCCGGGCGGAGCAGGAGCTCCCCAGAGTCCGGGAGGAGGCGGAGGACGCGCTGAGGAGGCAGCGCAGGGATGCGGCGGACATCGCGCTGCAGAAAGTGCGCGCGGAGAGCGAGGCCCAGCGGTACCGTCGGGAGCTGCAGGCGGTGGAGCGCGACCTGCGCGGCTTCCGGGAGCAGCTGGCGGAGCACAGCGCTGCCCAGAGGGCGCTGGAGGAGCGCCTGACCAGGAAGGACTGCAGCCTCCAGGAGCTCGAGCGGCAGAGGGGCGAGCTCATGGCGGAGCTGAGGAGGAAGAAGGCCCACGAAGCCGAACTCCTGGAGCTGATGGAACGGATGGAGAAAGACCTCACGTTCCGGAAGCAGGCGGCAGAGAAGCAGCTGGAGGGAAAGCAGAAAATCGACTCAGAAGCCCGAAGAACAGTAACAGAAATGCAGCATCCGTGCAGAGAAAGCGCGCACCCAGCTTTTCCGAATGCCGAGGCGAAGGACCTGAAGGAGCAGGTGGATGAGCTGATGGCGGCCAACAGGAGGGCCGAGCAGGACGTGAGGAAGCTGAAGTGTGAACTCGGCGCCCTGCAGCTTGAAAAAACCTCCTCGGAGGAGAAGGCCCGCTTGCTCAAAGAGAAACTGGATGAGACCAACAAGTCCCTGAGGTGCCTGAAGCTGGAACTGGAAAGGAAGGACCAGGCCGAGGAGGGGTACTCGCGGCAGCTCCAGGAGCTGGGCAGGCAGCTGAGCCAGACCACGGGGAGGGCTGCGGAGGTCAGGCAGGAGGCTGCCGACCTCACGAGGATGAAGCACAGCTATGAGCTGGAACTGGAGTCTCTGCAGCAGGAACGGGGCAAGCTCCAGAGGGAGGGGGACCGGATCAGCAGGACGCAGGCTGCCGCCGAGAAGAGCATGCAGCATCTAAACTCACAGGTTACTTCTCCACAGGATAGCAAGGTGTCCTCTAGAGAAAGAGCATGGTCCTGCCAGAGAACGTCAGATAACCTGAAAGAGCAGTTTGAGAAAAGTCACGCACAGTTGCTTCAGAATATTCAAGCCGAAAAGGAGAATAACGATAAAATCCAAAAGCTGAAAGAGGAATTGGAGAGAAGTAATGAGCGTGCAGACAAGCTTAGGCACAAGGTGGAGGAGCTCACCAGGCAGAATAACCAAACCAAGTTAACGATGCAGAGAATTCAGGCAGAATCGGCAGACGTGGTCTTAGAGAAACAAGCCATCCAGCAAAGATGTGAAACACTGAAACTCCAGGCGGATGGTTTCAAAGACCAGCTTCGCACCACCACCGAGCACTTGCACAAACAGACCAAAACGGAACAGGATTTCCAAAGGAGAATCAAATGCCTGGAAGAAGACCTGGCCCAGAGTCAGCATTTAGTGAGTGAATTCAAGCAGAAGTGTGACCAGCAAGACCGCATCATCCAGAACACAGAGAAGGAGGTGCGGAGTCTGAGCGCGGAGCTGAGCGCATCGAAAGAGGAGAAGCGCCTCGGGGAGCAGACGGTGCAGAGGCAGCGGGCGCAGGTGCAGGACCTGAACAACAGGCTGAAGAAGGTGCAAGACGAACTGCACTTAAAGACCCTAGAGGAGCAGGTGACCCACAGGAAGATGGTTCTGTTTCAGGAAGAGTCTGAGAAATTTAAGCGTTCTGCAGAGGAGTTTCGGAAGAAGATGGAAAAATTGATGGACTCCAAAGATATTACAGAACGTGATATTTCAGGCATCCAGCTGGACTTCGTGTCTCTGCAGCGGGAAAACAGCAGGGCTCAAGAGAATGCCAGGCTCTGTGAGACAAACATCCAAGAACTTGAGAAGCAGCTCCAGCAGTATCGCCAGCAGATGCACCAAGGGCAGGATGGGCAGGCCCATCACTATCAGAAGTGTCGGAAGCTGGAGGAAGAGCTGGTGGCCCAGAAGCGGGAGGTGGAAAACCTGAAGCAGAAGATGGACCAGCAGATAAAGGAGCACGAGCATCAGTTAGTGGTGCTCCAGGGTGAAATCCAGAAAAAGAACACCGCCATCAAGCCAGACCCTGAGATGGCAGGGAAAGAGGGTCCGGGCCCCAGGGACCTCCCCTCCACTCCCCCCGTGTCTGGGGTCCCTCTGCAGAGGTGGACTCAGGAACCACAGCCCTCGGAGGAAAGATGGCAGCGTTGGGGTGCAGAGAATGTACAGAAGGAGGTCCAGGGCAGGCCATCAGGGGCTCCAGTTGAGAAAGAGAAAATCCAGCAGTGCTACTCGGAATACTTTTCTCAAACAAGCACCGAGTTACAGATAACTTTTGATGAGACGAACCCCATTGCAAGACTGTCAGAAATTGAGAAGCTAAGAGATCAAGCTCTGTGTAATTCCAGACCCGCCATCAGGTGTCAAGATGACAAGTATGAAATAGACCTGGTGACGCTTCTGGCGCCCTTCGAGGTATTACCTGGGTTCTGGGACTTTTACCAGTTACCCTCTGTCAAGTTTTCGCTCTTGTTTCCTTTCTCTGCTAGGCTGTATTCTTTTAGCCATATTGAATGTGATTGGCTGTTTGTAGTTCCGACAGAAAATCATGCTATCATTTTCTAGTGATTTACCTGAATCTTTATTACAAACCATAGTCTTTAGTTTTTAAATGCTTAAGATGAAAAACACAGATGGCATGGCTATCCTGTTAGTATCAAAAGGGATTCTATTCTGAAAAATTTGACCCTAAAGAAAACTAGAAAAAGCAAGCAGTTAGTTTTAATTTCTAACACATTCTGTGGACAGGTTTCATCTCCCATCTTTTTCAGATATACCATTTTAATACTTAATAGTCATCTAAAGTTTAAACTTCAGACTCTCAAAATAGCATTCCTTATTCATGAACCCTCTGGGGCTTAACAGTTTTTTTCTCTTATGTAATCTTTGTTATGCTAAGAATTATATTTGGATTAGGAGTGGGTAACGTGAGAACGTTCTTTAGATGACTTTTAACATCTTGTAAATTCCTGTTACAGATAGCTAAGAGCAAGCAGTGTGCTATGCGTGCGGAAGTCACAGCATTAAAGCAAGAGAAGAATCCAGCCCCTGGCAGTGATGAATGGATGCTCGAAGGGTGCAGGGCAGCGGGTGGGCTCAAGAGAGATTTTCTAAACAAAAACTCAGAACCAGAGACCTTTCAGAACTTTGATGGTGATCACGCATGCTCGGTCAGGGATGATGAGTTTCAGTTCCAAGGGCTCCGGCACACCGTGACAGCCAGGCAGTTGGTTGAGGCTAAGCTTCTGGACATGAAAACAGTTGAGCAGCTGCGACTTGGTCTTAAGACCATTGAAGAAGTTCAGAAAACTCTGAGCAAGTTTTTGACAAAAGCCACTTCCATCGCAGGGCTTTACCTGGAATCCACAAAAGAAAAGATTTCCTTTTCCTCAGCTGCCAAGAAAATCATCATTGACAAGATGATGGCTTTAGCGTTTTTAGAAGCTCAGGCGGCCACAGGTTTCATAATTGACCCCGTTTCAGGGCAGACCTATTCTGTTGAGGATGCAGTCCTTAAAGGTGTGGTTGACCCTGAATTTAAAATCAGGCTCCTTGAGGCAGAGAAGGCAGCCCTGGGCTATCCATGTTCCTCTAAGGTGCTGTCAGTGTTTCAGGCCATGGAAAATAGAATGGTTGATAGACAGAGGGGCAAACATATATTGGAGGTACAGATCGCCAGTGGGGGCGTCATCGACCCCACAAGGGGCATTCGGGTTCCCCCAGAAATTGCCCTGCAGCAAGGACTGCTAAATAATGCCATCCTGCAGTTTTTACATGAGCCCTCCAGCAATAGCCGCGTCTTCCCTAATCCCAATAACAAGCAAGCCCTGTATTACTCGGAATTACTGCGCATGTGTGTCTTTGATGTAGACAGCCAGTGCTTTCTGTTTCCGTTTGGGGAGAAGAACATTTCCAATCTCAATGTAGCAAAAACTCACAGGATTGCTGTTGTAGATACTAGGACGGGAGCAGAGCTGACTGCCTACGAGGCTTTCCAGAGAACCCTGATTGAGAAAAGTACATACCTGGAGCTCTCAGGGCAGCAGTATCAGTGGAAGGAAGCCACATTTTATGAGTCCTATGGGCAGCCTTGTCACATGCTGACTGATGCTAAGACCGGATTACAGTTCAGTATCAGCGAGGCTGTAGAGCAGGGAACTATCGACAAAGCCGCCATCAAAAAGTATCAGGAAGGCCTCCTCACGCTCACAGAACTTGCCGATTCCTTGCTGAGCCGGTTGGTCCCCAAGAAGGATGTGCACAGTCCTATTGCGGGTTACTGGCTGACGTCCAGCGGGGAAAGGATCTCTGTGCTGAAGGCCTCCCGTCGGAATCTGATCGATCGGATTACTGCCCTCCGATGCCTTGAAGCCCAAGTCAGCACCGGGGGCATCATCGACCCGCTGACCGGCAAGAGGTACCGGGTGGCCGAGGCCTTGCACAGAGGCCTGGTGGACGAGGGCTTTGCCCAGCAGCTGCGGCAGTGTGAGCTAGTGGTCACGGGGGTCAGCCACCCTGTCACCAACAAAGTGATGTCCGTGGTGGAAACTGTGGGTGCAAACATCATCAGTAAGGACATGGGAATCCGATGTCTAGAATTTCAGTACCTGACAGGGGGCCTGATGGAGCCCCAGGCTCAGTCCCGCTTGTCCATTGAAGAAGCTCTGCAAGTAGGGATTATAGATGTCTTCATTGCTACGAAGCTCAAAGATCAAAAGTCCTATGTCAGAAACATCCTGTGTCCCCAGACGAAAAGAAAGCTGACATACAAAGAAGCCTTAGAAAAAGCCGATTTTGATTTCCACACAGGACTTAAACTCCTAGAAGTGTCTGAACCCTTGATGACAGGAATTTCCAGCCTCTATTATTCTTCGTAACAGGGCATGTTCACATAAGCAGTCATACGGGAAATGCTGTGTTAGTTCTCATTGCTGTGCCCACAGCTTAATGATAAGATCCACGCTCTGGTCACTGTCACACGCTGGAAGCACCCTCAGTTTCTTGAGGGCTGGAAACACTGACTGCTCAGAAAAGAGAATACTTTTCATTTATAATTTTTTTTTAAATAAAGTTTTATTGGAACGCAGACACACTCTTATGTACATACTGTCTTTGGCTTACTTTTGGGCACAAGGACAGAGTTGAGTAGTTCTGACAGTGACCGTATGGCTCCCAGAGCCTGAAATACTTGTCCTCTGGTCCTTTACAAAACACAGTTGCTGTCTCCTGATCTGGAAGAAATTTGCATCGCTCCTCTAGACTAAATGTCAGGTTACTTGGATTTTAGACTCCAATCTGCCCGAGAGAGAATATGTTTAAAATTGAAAATAACAAAATATTTACTGCTCTTCATAATGGTTCCATTTAGCTTTGATTTGTTTTTTGAACTCCTACCCACAGTAAAATAAAAGTATTTTACCTGAAATATGAGACAAGCTTGAGAAACATCACTGAGTTTACAGCATCCTTACTTCAGAATTCTGCATCCCTGATGGGATCCAGCCTGCCATTAGGGTTCCCATTTGTTCAAGGATTCATTACACTCACCGAAAGAACACTTCAAAAGCACCATGAAATCCAAGGGGAAATGTGTATTTGTTCCCATATCCGTGAAGCTGTGGTGGTTCAGATCACCTTGAAAAATGCATGTTTTTAGTTTTTCTGTATGTTGTAATCTACATATAATATGTTTACCACCATCTCCCATTTCTAGTTACAACTTTGTAATTAAAAGCAGCGTTGTGAGTGGTTTACCTGCTGCAGGAGGGGGAAGGTTTTTCTTAGTTCTGTGTGTTTTTTTTTGTCTTTTGTAGACTTCATTTTTTCAGCATGCCATTGTCTTAGATTTTTCTGTCTAGAGAATTCTGATTGTAATGCTAATGCAAAGGCAGCGATTCAAAGAGTGCTTCATGAATAAAGTTGAGTTTTTGAATATGTCATGTTAATAGACCAGCTGGGAGGTTAGATTGATCATTCAAAAGTGTTTGTCACAGTTTGCTTTGCTACCCTAAATTTTTGGAAGTACATCTGCCACGTGATGTGTTGAATGTGGTTAAGTGAATGAATAAAATATCTCAGTAACCTGTGTGTGATGAAAAAAATATTTTTACATCCTTGTTTTCTGTGAAGTGATTAATAGTTTGGTCATTTACTGGAATATGTCTTTTTTTTTTTTAAATCACTCACACCCATCAGAAGTCACTGGAAGAAGAAAAGAAAGAGCATGTTGAAAAAGTTAAAGAATTACAAAAATGGGTATCAAATATCAGCAAGACATTGAGAGATGGAGAGAAGGCTGGAAAGTCTTCCTTTTCTAAGCAAAAGGTATTCACCGAGATGCTGGTTTACTAATAATTACAGTGATAAGAATTTACTGAGTTGATATAGTCCATCTAAAAAATACTTTTAATTCTTTAGTTTTCCCCATTTCTTTGGGCAACTATAAATGAAGATCAGAGAGGTTCAGTAACTTGCCCAAGGAAGCACAGTATGTGGCAGAAGACGCGCTCTCTGCTCCAAATTCTGAACTTTATCAGTACTAATCTCACTGTTAGTCAGCCAATATGTGGCCTGGTCCTCCTCACAGTGAGCTCCGCTTCTTGGTCTTTGTGATAAGCACTGCTGGAGAGCAGAGTCACTCTCTTTTGTGCCCTGAGTATATCCACGCACTCTTGTGTCATAAAGAGATGCAGGTTCCTTCTTACAATGTGAACAACAAGTTTCCAGAAGAACAAAACACAAACCAAGATGACAACCTGTGAGGATTGAAATTAGTTGTGCTTTTCTGGATCTTTTCTATCTCCTAAAGAAAACAACTGCCCTCCACCAGGAATTCTAGGTTCTTTCCCTCTCCTAATGAAGCCTTCAGTTCTGTGGGCTAAACTTGTCTACTTGGCTTCGGTTGACTGGCTACCTCTTGTGAGATGTTACTGCTCCGAGGTGTCCATTGGAATGCCCCACCTGATGCTCCTAGGGGACTGGATTAAATTAAGCAGGGTTACTGTTGCTGGTGATAGCATTGGAATTGCTGGTTTATTTAAAAAAAATAAACCTCTGCTAAGTTAAGCAGCATTTTTCTGGGGTACGTTTCCTATAGTGCCCTCCTGACCTGTGGAAATCACAGAGGTGCTCAGTAGCTTTTTACCTTCAAGCTCTGCATCGACACACACTTGTCATCACTTGAAACAGACATTGTTGGCATAATCTAATAGTGGAGAACTTCAGTATCTTGTCAGATTTCACCTGTGGTGCAAGGCAGGTGTGCCATCTCTGAGGTTCCCCCAGGAGAGGTTTATAAACCTGAGTATTTGCTTGAATTCTCATTCAGTTGAAATCAAGCCAGCTTAGCTCATAGTCTAGCAAACTGCATTTTATAGAGTGTAGAGGAAATAAGTTGGAAAACACAATTACATTGAGTGTTTTAAACCTAAAGCCATCAAAGTGAATGTGAATATTTAGTTTAAAACATCTTAATTTCCCCCCTGTTAAACAGGAAAATAATTAAAATAGGGACACAGACCTTAGCAAGGATTTCTTTGTGGAGAACAAGTTTCTTCTGAGGAATGTGGTTTATGAACCCTTGGTATTTCTTCATTCTGTGGTTAGGAGTGCTCCCAAATTTTATAGATCAGTTTCAGGTTTACACCTGGCAGACATAAGAATAGATACTTTGCCAGTGCAGATTGTGGCCTCAGTTGCAAATCTTGAATTACTCTTGGTCACTCTATTAAAGGAAATTTCAGGTAATTTGATGTCAATAATAAGTGTCTCTCAAAAAATTAGTATGGCCTCATGCTTTCCTCTAACCACAAAAAATAGACTTTAAAATGATTCTCAATAGCATATGTCTGGGGAATATATACCTTTTCATTGCCCCATCACTTAAAAGAATGGTAATTACTTTCTGACGTTGTTGTTTAATCACTAAGTGGTATCCGACTCTTCTGCCACCCCGTGGGCCATAGCCTACCAGCCTCCACTTGTCCATGGGATTTAGGGCTTCAGAAATGATACACTTCTGAATTAGGAGAAAGTAATACAAGGGCTTGCTTTTCCCAAACAGTTCAGTTTTATTTCTTTGACTGTCACTGGCGACTTTTGCAATCAAATGTCTTAATAATAGAAATTATTTAACCTCGTTCTGCAGATCTAGAGAGAAATACTTCCACTATGTTTTTTTCCAAATGAGCGCTGTATCCATCTCTGTGAGGACGGTGATGTTCCAGTGCCGAGCATCTGTGCCTCCTTCATTCGTGGTTGGGCTGGGATGGATGCAAGAATCTTACCATGCTGTATTATTATTTCCTGGTGGAAGTAATGGCCTTAGGATTAGAGGGAGGGGCTCCACTCATTGTACATTCTCAATGAAGTATTCATCTTATCCAGACCTGCAGACTGGGAATAACTCATGGTATTGACTCAGGTCACCTGAAAATAGACCCATCGTGTGGGTGTTGATGGAAACTTGGATCAGTTTTTTAAAAAGACTGTTATCTAGCCTTTGTGAAGGAAGAGCCTGAGTGTACTTTCTTTACCTTGCAGATTTCCAGTGAGGAAATTTCAATCAAGAAGGAACAGTTATCTGAAGCACTACAAGGCATGCAGCTGTTTTTGGCTAAACATGGAGACAAGTATGTTGGTTTTAATTAAGTCTTTTATTCAGAGTAGCGAAGTGGTCTTCAAAATGCTCAGCAAAGTAGAGGATGTTAAATTTTAGTGGAGGGTTTAAAAATGGAACTCAGTCACAAGTTTAGTTAATAACCTATGATTATAAAGTGATTTAACTGTCACTTTTCTTGACTCTCAGTCTTTATCAAAATTCTGAAATATACTTATCTCCATATATTGCTGATAAGAAAAACAGGCTCAGAGTTAAGGATGAGTTGCTAGTTAGTTGTAAAGATTCCAAGCCAAGTCCTGATTCTAAGTAGTACTTACTCTCCAAGACCTGCCTTTTGGAAAATATGTATAAATGTGTTCTTTATTTCCTTAGCTGAGACCTTTGGCAACAAGATTTCTAATGGTTTGGTTCTTGCTTTGAGGCCCTTCATTTATTTTAGCCTTAGGAAGGGATGGAATCTACCCTTTTCTTAAACCCTTCTTTGGCTGTCATCAGAATTAATCTAGAATGATTTTGTACCTTAGCGAATTGGGTTAATTTCCTTATGAATTTCATTTTTATTCATCTTTCTGCTTGAACAAGTTTAATCTTGAGTCATGGCACATTACTTGTCCCTTTTCCATGTTGGAACTAACAATGGGATCTTTCCCTCTGTTCAGTTTAGTTCAGTCGCTCAGTTGTGTCCGACTCTTTGTGACCCCATGAATCACAGCACGCCAGGCCTCCCTGTCCATCACCAACTCCCAGAGTTCACCCAAACTCATGTGCATCGAGTCAGTGATGCCATCCAGCCAATCTCATCCTCTGTCATACCCTTCTCCTCTTGCCCCCAATCCCTCCCAGCATCGGGGTCTTTTCCAATCAGTCAACTCTTTGCATGAGGTGGCTAAAGTATTGGAGTTTCAGCCTCAGCATCAGTCCTTCCAATGAACACCCAGGACTGGTCTCCTTATAGGATGGACTGGTTGGATCTCATTGCAGTCCAAGGGACTCTCAAGAGTCTTCTCCAACACCACAGTTCAAAAGCATCAATTCTTCGGCACTCAGCTTTCTTAGTAGTCCAACTCTCACATCCACACACGACCACTGACAAAACCATAGCCTTGACTAGATGGACCTTTGTTGGCAAAGTAATGTCTCTGCTTTTGAATATGCTATCTAGGTTGGTCATAACTTTCCTTCCAAGGAGTAAGCGTTTTTTAATTTCATGGCTGCAGTCACCATCTGCAGTGATTTTGGAGCCCCCAAAAAAGTCTGACACTGTTTCCACTGTTTGCCCATCTATTTCCCATGAAGTGATGGGACCAGATGCCATGATCTTCGTTTTCTGAATGTTGAGCTTTATGCCAACTTTTTGACTTTCCTCTTTCACTTTCATCAAGAGGCTTGTTAGTTCCTCTTCACTTTCTGCCATAAGGGTGGTGTCATCTGCATATCTGAGGTTATTGATATTTCTCCCGGCAATCTTGATTCCAGCTTGTGTTTTCTTCCAGTCCAGCGTTTCTCATGATGTACTCTGCATATAAGTTAAATAAGCAGGGTGACAAAATACAGCCTTGACGTACTCCTTTTCCTATTTGGAACCAGTCTGTTGTTCCATGTCTAGTTCTAACTGTTGCTTCCTGACCTGCATATAGGTTTCTTAAGAGGCAGGTCAGGTGGTCTGGTATTCCCATCTCTTTCAGAATTTTCCGCAGTTTCTTGTGATGCACACAGTCAAAGGCTTTGGCATAGTCAATAAAGCAAAAGTAGATGTTTTTCTGGAACTCTCTTGCTTTTTCCATGATCCAGCAGATGTTGGCAATTTGATCTCTGGTCCCTCTGCCTTTTCTAAAACCAGGTTAAACATTTGGAAGTTCACAGTTCACGTATTGCTGAAGCCTGGCTTGGAGAATTTTGAGCATTACTTTACTAGCGTGTGAGATGAGTGCAATTGTGTGGTAGTTTGAGCCTTCTTTGGCATTGCCTTTCTTTGGGATTGGAATGAAAACTGACATTTACCAGTCCTGTGGCCACTGCTGAGTTTTCCAAATTTGTTGGCATATTGAGTGCAGCACTTTCACAGCATCATCTTTCAGGATTTGAAATAGCTCACCTGGAATTCCATCACCTCCACTAGCTTTGTTCATAGTGACGCTTTCTAATGCCCACTTGACTTCACATTCCAGGATGTCTGGCTCTAGGTGAGTGATCACACCATCATGATTATCTGGGTCATGAAGATCTTTTTTGTACAGTTCTTCTGTGTATTCTTGCCACCTCTTCTTAATACCTTCTGCTTCTGTTAGGTCCATACCATTTCTGTCCTTTATCGAGCCCATCTTTGCATGAAATGTTCCCTTGGTATCTCTAATTTTCTTGAAGAGATCTCTGGTCTTTCCCATTCTGTTGTTTTCCTCTATTTCTTTGCATTGATCGATGAGGAAGGCTTTCTTATCTCTCCTTGCTATTCTTTGGAAGTCTGCATTCAAATGGGAATACCTTCCGTTTTCCCTCTGTTAGATAACAGCAATTGTTGTTTTAGAAGTTTGCATATGCTAGAGAGATGCTGATATATTATTAGTCTATACTCTTTCCTTTGGTTCTTTATAAAGGCCATCCTTAATTTACATACATAGCCACTCTAGACCTGAGCCATCTGTGTATAAGATTATGTTATTTTTTACTGTATTATAGTATTGATACATTATTGATTTTTTACATTATATTTTATGAGCCAATACTAATTTAGAAAAGTATTTTTCTTTATAAAATCATTGCACCTAGTATGTCATAATTATCACTTGCGGACTTATATTCTTCATTTCCTACTTTCTGGTTATTTTAGAATGACAGATGAAGAAAGAAATGAATTGGAAAAACAAGTGAAAACTCTCCAAGAAAGTTATAATTTATTCTTTAGTGAATCTCTGAAGCAACTGCAACAGTTGCAAACCTTAGGAGACATAAAGGTAGAGGAGAAGGTAATGTTATTTATTTACAACGCGAGGCTGTTTCAAGACTCTCAGTCTAACTGCATGGTTGTAGAAATATATGTCAATGACAAAGAGATGATCTTGAGTTGTGTACGTGGAAGAAACATGGGTGGGGTTTATGTAAGTACTTGGAGATTTCCGTGTTGGTTATTAAATGCAACCTTTCACCTGCTGTCATCAGTTTCTGTGACATCTTAATCTCTGCCTTGCATGGTTAAAGAAAAGAATCATTCATTTTTCTAACTCTTCTCTTTCAAAGTCATTCTGCTGCTGCTACAGTAGGTATTTTAATATATAAATGTGATGATATAAAATAGTCTATGAGTCATCTCTAAAGGTGCCACTGGAATATTAAGGGGTTTGTCTGCCTTTCAGAGATAGCCAGGAGATTTATTTGAGAAATACTGGGCTATATGTCTTAGTAAGGATCCTCTAGCATCTTCAAAATATAACAAAAATTGCTTACAATTTGGCCTATCCTTGAACTTTCTAAACTTTACAATACTCAGTATTCAACACAATATTCAGAATTCAAAGTTATTTTTATATTCAATTCTCTTACTCCCTGGAGTACTTTGCATACTATTTGTCGCATTTTGAGGGTACGTAGTGATTTTTTCTGGCTTGTCTGAAGAAGTCCGTATGCTGTAAACATCAATAGCATGGGGGTTTGAAACTCTCCCGTGTCAGGAGACTAATCTCATTGGGTTGCAGAGAGCATGGTTTGCCTTGCAGGTGTGTGTCCTGTCTCCTCACCCTCATCTTTTCCGTGTCCTCACTAACCTGTTGATGTCCACAATATGAAGTTTTCAATTCACAGATGCATGTCGTTTTCAAAGCTTTATCACATCCTGTGCTCTCGATAGATCACTGACTTAGATCACTTGTGCATTTGAGCTGCCTAACACTCACAGCCTTGCCACACCTCGGTAAGTAGAGGATTTTTATGCTAAAGTGTCTTTTTTTATTAAAAAAAAAAAAAAACTTGCAAACTAAATTTCTTGATGCTCTGCTCACCCTTGTGTCAGCCACTGAGACTTCTGTGCTTTCCTTTCAGCTGGATAAAGTCATCGCGGGCACCGTCGATCAGAGCACAGGGGAAGTCCTTTCTGTCTTTCAGTCAGTTCTGAGAGGCCTCCTTGATTATGACACGGGAATTCGGTTGCTTGAGACCCAGCTCATGATTTCTGGGCTCATTTCGCCAGAATTAAGAACGTGCTTTAACCTCAAAGATGCCCAGAGTCACGGCCTTATCGATGAGCAAGTTCTGAGCCAACTCCAAGAACTCAATGAAATGAAGGAGATTATCTCCGCTGTGTCATCCACCAGGGTTCCGGTGCTGGACGCCCTGGCTGAAGGTGTGATCTCAGAGCCCATGGCCATCAGAGTGCTCGAGATCCTGCTTTCCACGGGCTCGCTGGTTATTCCAGCCACAGGAGAACAGCTGACCTTGCAGAAGGCTTTCCAGCAGCACCTGGTTTCCTCAGCCTTATTTTCTAAAATCCTGGAAAGGCAGAGTCTGTGCAAAGACCTTATCGACCCCTCCACCTCTGAGAAGGTGTCCTTAATAGATATCATGCAAAGAAGTGTTTTGCAGGAAGACTTAGGGATGCGGCTTCTGCCTGTGAGGCCGCAGGAAGGAGGCAGAATAACATTGAAATGTGGCCGAAATGTGAGCATTTTAAGGGCAGCACACGAAGGCCTCATAGACCGTGAGACCATGTTCAGGTTACTGGGCGCCCAGCTGCTTTCAGGAGGTCTGATCAATTCCAAGTCTGGTCGGAGGCTGACTGTCGAAGAAGCCGTGGCAGAGGGTGTGATGGACAGAGACACTGCGAACAGCATCCTCACCTACCAGGTGGAGACAGGAGGAATCATCCGCTGCAACCCCGCCAAGCGTCTGACTGTCGACGAGGCAGTCCAGTGCAATCTGATCCCGTCCAGCAGTGCCCTTCTGGTCCTTGAGGCTCAGCGAGGCTATGTGGGCCTCATCTGGCCTCACTCTGGGGAAATCTTCCCCACATCATCATCTCTGCAGCAGGAGTTGATCACCAACGAATTGGCCTCCAAGATCCTGGAAGGGAGGCAGAAAATCGCTGCTCTTTACATCCCAGAAACTTGTCAAGTCATTGATTTGGAGGTTGCCATGCAACTCGGAATTATAGATAATTACACAGCATCGATTTTAAAAAGTATAACACTGCCCGATAAAATGCCAAACTTGGGAGATTTAGAAGCTTGTAAAAATGCCAGAAGATGGCTCTCTTTTTGTAAATTCCAACCGTCTATGGTCCATGATTACAGGCTAGACGAGGATGCTTTTGATGGAGAAGAGCCAGTGGCAACTCAGAGCTCAGAACAAACTAAAAAATTGTTCCTGTCTTATTTGATGATAAATAGCTATATGGATGCAAACACAGGGCAGAGGCTTTTGCTGTATGATGGAGACTTGAATGAGGCTGTTGGGATGCTCCTGGAAGGCTGTGGTGCAGAAATTGACAAGGACACACCCATCGAAGAATGTTTTGATGTCTTAAGACTCTCTGGTGTATCTCTGAATAACACTGCAAGTAAAGAAATGGGTGAAAGTCCAGCTTCACCAAGTAGTTTTGATAAATGTCATCAGAGAGAACCTGAACACAAAGAAACCCCTGAAAATACCATAGACGAAGAGTTTCAGGAATTGGAAACTAATGTTATCAGGAGTGAATTTTGGCTGTCAGAAAACCTGGCAGATGTAATCACAACTGATCTTAAAGTTAAGAAATCACCCGGTGTGAGTGTTCCCAGTTCCAGATCACACTTAACACAGCTTGGACTTGCTGATGTTAGCCTGCCCAGACAAGACTCTGAAAACAGAGTTGAAAATGGTGAAAATCAATGTCAATTAGAAACAAAGGAACATGCAGATGAATGTAGTCACTCTAAAAACCTTCAGAACTTGGCAAGTGATTTGATAACAGATCCTATGATAAAATCAAAAACTAGTAGAGCCTATGATTTAAATGAAACAGAAAATGAAGATAATATTAGCAGGGGTTCAGTTCTCTTTGACTATTCCCCCAGGCTGAGTGCCTTGTTAAGTCATGATAAACTGAGGACCGAGCAGGGAAGTTTTCATGATGTACACAGCACAGAGAGTAATGGAAAGAAATGTGAAACCTCTACATTGCCATTCAATGACCAAACTGAGTCATCAGGTCAAAGAATAAGAGAAAAATTTCAAGACCAGTTTCTGGGAATTGCAGCTATTAACATCAGTTTAAAGGGAGAACAGGCTGAAGAGAAATCTTTCAATGTTGGTTGTAGTAATCCTCAGGTGGAGTGTCAGAGTGATGAATTTAGTTCAGATACTTGTGGTGAAGATGAAAATGCGCTTGCTACTTCTCAGCAGGAACCTGAAGATGAGAACCGTGAGTCCACAGTGGAAGGGTCCTCAGGTGCCCCGACCCCAAGGGCTGGTGGTCATGATGTTGGCCTGGCTCCCACCCATACCCCATCTTTTGAAGGAACTGTCGGCGCCAGTGCTGGCGACTATGAAACGTCCCTGCTGGATGACCGGTGCAGTGAAACAGACACAGACAGCGATGCTGACTTCTATGACACGCCCTTGTCTGAAGACGACGACCATGATTCCCTGCTCCTTGAAGGTGATGACTGTGATTGTCTGCAGCCCGAGGACTATGACTCGCTGCCAGAGGAGGACGAATGGGCTGCTCCTCCTGGAGAGGTTTTCTATGATGTTTCTAAAGAGGAGGAACATTCTGTGGGGACCCAGGCAGGGCTGGCTGATAGCTTAGGTGTGAGGCGAGGAGCACAGTCTCTGCAGGATTTTCTCATAGGTGCTGAGAAAGCAGAGTTCGGTTCTGGTGAAGAAATCCAGTTAAATTCATTTGAGTCCTATGAAGTGAGTGGACCGTTGATGGAAACTGTATCAGAAAGGGACAGCACAGATGACCTTGAAGGTGATGAGTCTGATTCATTGACTGACTATGAAACTGAGGGAGGAAAAGAGAGCTTCACGATGGCGGTAGAATCTGAGGACACTGGCTGCTGGGAAGGGAGAGAAAAAGACTGTGTGGCTGGACAAGGATTTGAATCTGCTCCTGATCATTTAGATTCTGTGCAAAGCAAAGACAGTTATGAGGAATCTGTGTCTGGCCCCAACGAGCAGGACGACGATGACCGTGGCGCTGATGCTGGAGATGGCGCGGGAGGGGAGGGTGCGGAGCCCGTGGGCCAGGGCGCAGCTGCGGCCGTGGTCGTCCCCGGGTGTGTTGCCGCTGCTCCTGAAACAGAAAACAGCCATGCAAGTCAAAGGAACAATAAAACGATTCTCCTGACTCAAAAGCACCATCATAATTCTAAACAAAAACAGCAGTGTGTGAATGTTTTACAGCCAGAATCAAGTAGTAAAAGTAGCTTAGGTCCTGAAATAAACTGCTTTCCAGAAGATACAAATGAGGTTGTTGGAAAAAGCATAGAAGATCTGTTGAATCATGAGATGGTCCTTCAGGATGAATTACTGCCTATCATGAAAGACACTGAATCAGAAAACATCTTTAGCCCTGTTGGTGCCTTACCTAATACCAGTGTCAGTTCAGCCTCTGAACTCGAGGGCCACCTAAAGAACACAGGGCTTGAGCTGATTCAGCCGGGATCTGCTGACTCTGTGAAAGGTGGAAATCCATATTGTGAGAATGTGACACTTCGTGGTAACTCCTCTTCTGATAAAATCATTTGTCCTGAGCCCAGTTTAACAGGAAAACCTGCAGAGGAAAGCCATTTGTCATTCACAATGTCTGTAGCTGATAACGATCCTCCAGGCAGTGGAAGGGATCTAATTAAAAGGAGAGCTGACAAAAGCAATGTACAAATAGAAGATGAAGCATCAGTTCCTAAAATGTGCGCAGGTAAAGGAGAAGTTCTCATAGAAGGTCCCTTAGAAGATAAATATCCTAAACTTTTGCCCAGTAAAAGTACAAGGGAGAGTCTTGATATAGTTAATAGTCTGTTTCCAGTCCCACAAACCACACACAGTGAAGAACACAGTCAGGAAGAAAGCCTTAAAAACACAGCAGTAGCTCTTAAAGATGAACCACAGAACCTACCAACAGTAGTTAGTAGAAGTCCCGTTCAGTTTGAGAATCTTGAAGAAATATTTGACTCATCAGTTTCCCAAGTGATCAATGATGACATGACTTCAGACGTGACCTTGTCCGAAGGGTTTACAAAGATTGAGACAGATTCACTCACCGATGGACCTGAAGATGAGCTTGATCTGTTTACTTACTTAAAGCATTGTGCTAAAGATGTAAAAGCAAAGGATGTACTGAAACCAGGTGAAGATACCCCAAGCTGTATTCCAGTCACTTCCCCTCCCATTAAAGAGCATTTACAGTTAGGAGTTAATAATGCAGACGAGAAGGCAGCTCTTGCCCAAGAAGACTCACCTCCAAAGGAGATGGGCCAACAGAAAGACCTTCCTGCTGAAGAAAGCAGATCAGGAATCCCCAAGCTCACACCAGCAGGAGATGAAAGCCTGCCTTCAGGCTTCCCTCTTGGAAATGCGGAAGGCCTTGGAAAACACATGGATTTTGTGCAGTCAGACCTCTGTGCAGATGGAGTAAGAAATAACTCCAGTAAGGCTTTAAGCACTGACTGCTCATCCTTAGAAATTAACAGCGAGAAAGAGGGGATTGAGCAGCAGAAAGGGAAAGAACCAGCCCCGTCGCCAGGAGCCCAGGGCAGCAAGGTGCAGGTCGCTGAACTATCTCAGGTCCTGGTGGAGGACATCACGGATACCTTAAAAGGTAATTTGAAAGAAGGTCGTGTGACTCCTCAAGAGCTTGGAAAACCTTCAGCCTGTGCAGATGCTAACATTCTAATTCAGACCTTAATTAAAAGAGTTAGCTCATCACAGTTGGTGAATGAAACACCTGGTGTGCCCAGCAACTCTAACACCAGTGGCTGTGGCATTTCCTGCACCAAAAACTCAGAGAGCAGAGAGGATCCGCTCTGCGCTGCCAACCTCAAGTCTGAATTGCTCCTTGATATACTTAAGCAAAGTCAGTATAGCCAAAAAGTTATAGGAGCTTTTGAACTGATGAAAGAATTAACTCAGATGGAGTGTGATCTGGAGGAAAAGGGTGGGGCATCTGAACTTCTTCCTCTGCAGCTTGAAGATATATTCTGCAAGCTGCTTCCCGATGGATATTCGGAGAAGGGAGGACAGCGTACAGACTTGAGTAAAAAATCACCTACAGCTCCTGAGGTGACAGATGAGGAGCCACACATTCTTGAAGAATTCAACAGCAAGGAAGGAAACCCCTGTTCCCTAAATTTACGAAGTGTGAAAGAGAGTGGCCCAGAAAACTCTCCTGTCTGTGCACCAGCTTTGTCAAGAGATGGGAGGCTGAAGGAGCTGTGTGCTGCATCCCCAGGCCATTTGGAATGTATTTCAGGGTCAGAAGACTTGGCTTCTGGAGACAGCTTGATGGAGCGAGTAAGTGGACTTTCCATTTTATAAGCAAGTAGCTGTGTGGAGCATTTGGGAATAATCACATTTATTTTATTTGGTTGAAAAACCTGCACAGAGCAATTGAATGAAATGTCCACGTTTATCTTCAGTTTTCCAAGGAGCTGCAGCAATGTTTACAGCACAGATCAAAGATGTGCGAGTATTTGGCTTTGCTTCAAGACATGAAGCCTCCCTTTGGCAGCCAAGACTCCCGGGATGGCAGTCTAGAAGCTTTGAGAGACCAGCTGAAACAGTTGGAGGTAAGAATCGTCTGCTGATGGTTATGGAGGGTGGTCAGCTAATATTAATTTGGAAAATTAAGAAGAGCACTTGTCTATTTTGAGTGTTAGTTATACTTGTGTTTCTCACTAAATAGATACGAGATGCGTATTTTTTTCTGCAGACATTTGAATTGGGATTGGCTCCAATTGGTGTGATTTTAAGAAAGGACATGACGCTGGCGGAGGAATTTGTAAAGTCTGTGCCGAGTGACTTCCCCAGGGGACCCCTCGAGGACCTGAGCATGAGCCTCCAGAGTCTGCAGACGGCCCTTTCATCCCTCCAGGCTGCGTCTTCAGAAAGAATGAGCCACATCACGCTGGCGATCGACTCTGAGGTGGTAGGTACCAGAACGTCTCGTGCTAAGTCAGATCTAGCTTTTGGGAGAAAGTTGAGGGTTTGAAAATTTAGTCATAAGACGAAATATTTGTTCTTAAATTGTTAAGCCCTTAACACAGGATCATTATTTGTAGGAATTTAAAATGTGGGGAAAGATAAAAATGAACACGCAATTTTTATTTTCTAGTCTAAACTAGCCGTTTCCCATGAAGAGTTTCTGCAGAAACTCCAGTCATTCTCATGTTGGATATCGGAGACGAGCAAATCTGTGAAGGATGTGGAGATCATGACAGTTCGAGATGCTGAACTCATAAAACAAAGCTTGGAGTTTCTCAAGGCAAGTATCAAAATCAGTAAGATAAAGTGTGTGTGTGTATGTGTGTGTGTTAGTCGCTCAGTTGTGTCCAGCTCTTTGAGATCCCATGGACTCCTCTGGCAGGCTTCTCTGTCCATGGGATTCTCCAGACAAGAATACTGGAGTGGGTTCCCATTCCCTCCTCCAGGGAATCTTCCAGACCCAGGGAATGAACCCAAGTCTCATTATGTCTCGCATTGGCAGCTGGGTTCCTTACCACTAGCGCCACCTGGGAAGCCCCCGTATTTCGTAATAAATGTTACTGTTGATAGAAGCTTTCTATTATGGCTTAACTTGCTGTTCATAACTAGTGCTACTTTGTTCACAGAATGTGTTGAAAGACCTCGGACACACCAAGACGCAGCTGGAGACCACCGCCTTTGACGTGCAGTTCTTCATCTCTGAACACGCTCAAGATCTGTCTCCCACCCAAAGCAGACAACTATTAAGGCTCTTAAACACAACTCAGAAGGGTTTCCTTGACATGCAGGACTCAGTAACTACCCAGGTGGAACATTTAGAGGCTCAGTTACAGCTAGAACAAGATCTCGATCATCAGAAGGTCTGCCTTTCTTTGTGGAGTCGAAATTCTTGGCTTTTAGTGCTTCAGTGTGAAACCTGTAATGTAGACCCCAGGGGCTGTGGGTAGGAAAAGATAGGAAGGGTTTTCTGGAATGGCAGTGAATGGACAGGGTATGATGTGGCAATTCTACAATATATAAAGGTATTTTTGGTGCTAAGAAGGCTTTTAATTTTCATGACTCCCTCAAACTGCTGCTTTTAGGGGAGGGTTGTAATTTTTTTCCCTAGGAGGAAGAAATGTGTATGCACTGAGAAGTGTCCAGGGATAAACTGATGAACATATGGAGAGTGAAGGTTAAGGGTGTCTCTTCTTCTTGGGAGCAGGGTGGCCCAGCTGGATGGGACTGGGCTCTGGAGCCAGGCTGCCTAAGCTTACACCCTGTTCACACCACTCACCCACTGTGGGACCCAGGGCAAGTCACTGAACCGGTTTTCTCACTGGGAAATTGGAGATTGTAGCAGTGCTTACCCAGTAGTATCGTGGGCATCAATGAAAGAAAGAATTAAAACTCTTAGGACCTTGCCTGGCACGTGTCAGGCTCCTAGTCAACCTGATCCATGGCTGTAGAATGAGTAGAGTGAATTTAATAGATAAAAGATGCAACCAATGGCTCGATTAATCTCTTAGGATGATGTAATGAATTGTTTGGGGTGGTCCATTCAGTAGGAACAGTGCGCAGAGGTGGGGACAGAATTGGCCCCAGTGATGAAGGCACGAGACCTTGTGCAAAGCTCCTTCGATCTCTTCTGGAAGAATAAGCGTGGTCTCCAGCATGATATCCTGTCTACGCATAACAAATATGTGTTCACAGACTGATCACAACTAACTTCTGTTTTGATATCCTTTTGCAGAATTAATTGTGTGTGTCGCAGGTTCCCAGAGCTTCAGGAAATGGGATGTTTCTTCCCGTCGGTCAGAAGCTCCACCTCTTACACATACGCGTGGCCAGTGTTCTGTTGAGCGGTGCCATCGAAGCGTGGCCTCCTTCCGTGTGCATGAGCCACGCTCTCGCGTTCTGTGTCACTCGCTCAGTGTACACCCCACTGCTATCGTGTTTACAGCATACGTAGGGACGCTTATGTAGACGAAACTTGCAAAATGTGTTGTGGTAAACAGCTGTGACAGCAGTGAGCTGGGGACCAGTTCACGAGGCTGTGGTTTTCCTCCTTTCAGCTGGTGGCCGAGCGTCAGCAGGAGTACAAAGAGAAACTGCAGGGCATCTGCGACCTCCTCACCCAAACCGAAAACCGCCTCATCGGTCACCAGGAAGCCTTCGTGATTGGAGATGGCACGGCTGAGTTAAAGAAGTACCAGTCCAAGCAAGAGGTAGAGTCCAGCTTTGCGTTCGGGGGTCGAGTCCATGTTGACTTGGAGTACTGGTATTTGGAAAGCAGTTGGGGCTACTGGAAAGTAGTCATCCCTTTACCTTTTCAGAGGCAGGGTGCACCAAAGACACCCCTAGATCTGAGCTTGAAGCTTCATACTAAAAGTTGTATTTCAGGCTCCAGCCAGCCAGGTAATTTTCTTGACTTTGTTTTGGTGAGATGTTGAATGGAGGAGACATATAGAGGAAGTTTGATAGGTGGGGAGAAACCTTGTATGATGAGTTAAAATCTGAATCCACTGAAGACCAAGTCACTCACAAATCAGGAAACACGTCCATGAGTTTGGGTTCTTGGTTCATCTCATTCCTTTCATTGTTCTCTGAGATTTGTTTCTTTTCACTGAAGGAACAAGCAATAGTAACAGATAAAGAAAGCTTTATTTCGGTGTCAGGAGAAGGGACATTCTCTTCGCTGTGAGATAGTTCCTGGTTCTGCTCCCAGACTCTGAAGCTCTCAGAGCCTCACTGACTCTGTTGCTCATACTTCCACTGCAACGTTACTGTCAGAGTTAAATATTATATGTCAGGGGACCAGCAGTTAATGCCATATAGTACATTGGAGAAGGAAATGGCAACCCACTCCAGTGTTCTTGCCTGGAGAATCCCAGGGACGGGGGAGCCTGGTGGGCTGCCGTCTATGGGGTTGCACAGAGTCGGACATGACTGAAGCGACTTAGCAGTAGCAGCAGCAGCAGTGGCTCAGTGAAATGTATCTCTTTAAAAAAAATATATTTATATATTTTAAAGTATAGTTGACTACAGTATTATATTAGCTTCACACACAGAACACAGTGACTCAACATTTAACAGATTACACTCCATTTAAAACTAATATGTTGGCTATATTCCCTGTGCTGTACAATATATTCTTATATCTTATGTATTCTATACATAGTATTCATAGATTGGAAGAATTAACATTGTAAAAATTGTCCATACCGCCCAAAGAAATCTGTAGATTCAGTGTGATCCCTATCAGAGTACCCATGACATTTTTCACAGAACTACAGCAAATAATCCTAAAGTTTATATGGAACTACAAAGACCTTGAATAGCCAAAGCAATCTTGAAAAAGAACAAAGCTAGAGTCATCTTGCTTCTGGATTTCAAACTGTCCTGCAAAGCTATTGCCATAAAACGAGATGGTGTCGGCACAAAACAGACACAGAAATCAATGGGGCAGAATAGAGTCCCAAAATAGACCCACACACTTAAAGTCAATTAGTTATGACAAAGGAGGCAAGAATATACAAGGAAAAAAAAAAAAGAAGAATATACAAGGAGAAAAAGCCTCTTCACTCGGTGGTGCTGGGACAACTGGACACTGTCTCTTTCAATTCAGATACTTCCCAGAAAAATTTGGGGAGCCTTAAGTTATGGGGGAAAATAGCATGAAGAGTTAAACATAGTGCAATATAGAGAATGAAATTATAATGGGTGAAAAAAAGAGGAAGAATTACATAGAGAAATCTAACGAGAGGAAAGCTATATTACTTGAGGAGAGATCTTACTCTGAGCTTCCTAGCAGCCAGGGCAAAGAAGCAAACATTACATTTTATAGAACTCTGGCATTTAGTAGAAAAAAATTGTCTTTGGAAATTATCTTAGGAACAACTTAGCTCATAATTTAGGGAATTATTTGTTTTTATTTTGAGCAGTAGATGTTAATGTTTAGAAACAGAATTGATAATATTAACGTGTATTTAAAAACTTTTATTATGTACTCACATAATGTAAAAAAATCTGATGTGTGCAAATTTGTAAAGATTATACTAAATATTTCTTTTCAGTGTTTTACAAACCACATCCATTTATTAACCATGCAAATCTTATATCTTTCTTTAATATTCTTTGAGGTTTCAAATTACATTAAATATTATGATTTAAATAAAACCATTCAGATGAACATTGTATTGAATATGCTTTTTCAACCTGTATGCATTGTATGCATTCTCCTCTGCCCACACCTACCCCCACTTTCAGAATGATGGTTTTGAAAGAATTAAATAGGTTTACTAATTTAATAATTTTTTTCTTCTGTGTTGAAAGGAATTACAGAAAGATATGCAAGGAAGTGCACAGGCATTGGCAGAAATAGTGAAAAACACAGAAAATTTCTTAAAAGAGAGTGGTGAAAAGCTGTCACGAGAAGATAAGGCTGTGATTGAACAGAAACTGAACGAAGCTAAGATAAAGTGTGAACAGCTGACTTTAAAGGCGGAGCAGTCAAAGAAAGAGCTGGACAAGGTTGTGACGACAGCAATCCGAGAGGAAACGGAAAAGGTCCTTATTCAGATGTGTGGTGCCCACTCCTGCGGCTTTGTTGAGAATGACGAGGCTCTCCAGGGCCTTGATTTGTTACCTGCTGTCAGGAGGTCAAAGCGATGATTAGCGCAGAGACTAGAATTTGGGGTTTTCATGTATGTAATTGACCAGATTTGAAGAATTGGCCTTGCTGAACTTAAAATTTTTTTTATCAAAGTTGATGTGCAATATTATAGAAGTTACAGATGTACAACACAGTGGTTCACAGCTTTTAAAGGTTATATTCCATAGATAGTTACTATATAATATTGGCTGTATTCCCTGTGCTGTACCATATATCCTTGTAGCTTTTTTTGGGGGCCTTGCAGCTTGCACAGTTCTCTGATAAGGGATCAAACCTGTGTCCTCGGCAGTGAAAGCATCAAGTCCTAACCGCTGGACTACCAGGGGATTCCCTTCTTGTAGCTTAATTTCTTTTACATATAGTAGTGTGTAGGCTTTGTTGAACTTTAAAAAAAAAAATCTAAGTGGGATTGTGGAACTTTGTACTTGTGAGATGTTTGAGGTCTTATCAGTTATAATTTTGGAATGTATTTTAAGAACAATGGAAACTTCAGAGTAACTACCAGTTGCTGTGTAAGACTTAATTTCATAATGTTCAGTTTTCAGCATGGGTCTGGTTTGTTTCCCCACTCTGATTTTTCAGTGATCTAACTATTTGCTTTCAGAATGTCTAAACACCCATGCCTCGGCCCACATTCACTGTTACCTATTGTGACCTTTCCTGCCCAGGTCGTGGCTGCGAAGCAGTTGGAAGAGAGCAAAACCAAAATCGAAAACCTCTTGGACTGGTTGGCAAATGTCGAAAGAGACTCAGGACGGGCAGCGATGGAGCCGAAACAGATCATTGAGCAGAACGGGACGCACTTTCAAGAGGGTGATGGCAAGTTGATGATGGGAGAAGAGGATGAGTTTAACGGTAACCTGTTGGACACGGATGTTGACGGGCGTGTCGGGACCACCGAGGAGAACCTGAACCAGCAGTACCAGAAGATGAAGGTGTGTTGTTTCAAACAGGATATTGTTAGAGTCTCTTTTCGGGTCTATAAAGATAGGAAGAACTTAGCACATGAGTTGTCCCTTCAAAGTTCAGGGACCCTTGAGAGTAAAGTCCTTTTTTTCTAGGCCCATCATTATGTCAGAATAAGTTGTGCTGAGAACTGTAAACAAGTCAAAATCAATGAGAACTACATCATTAAATGTGGAGTTCTTCTCTGTAAAGCAGAGTTGTAAGGAATTAACAGCAATAACAATAATAGCTAGCATTCGTAGAGCGGTGACAGTGGTCCAGGCAAACTTCAAAGCTCTTCCCGGCTTGACTCATCACTTTGTCCCTTTCGTCCTCCCCACTACTCTGTAAAATGAGAATACAATTATAACAGTGATGAGCTTATTATTGTCAATGTTGTTATTATTCTCATTTTATAAATGGGAAGGCTTCCCTGGTGGCTCAGTGGTAAAGAATCCACCTGCCAGTGCAGGAGACCTGGGTTTGATCCCTGGGTCGGGACAGTTCCCTGGAGAAGGAAATGGCAACCCACTCCAGGATTCTTGGAATACTTGGGAATGCTTGGGAAATCCCATGGACACAGTAACCTGGCTTCTGTAGTCGCCGGAGTTGCGAAAGAGTTGGACACAACTTAGCGACTGAACAACAACAGATGGGAAAAGTAACTTACAGAATGAGCTGGCTTGGCCAGGTCATGCTTCTAGTGAGGGATGGAGTTTGGGCTTAAACCTAGGCTGTGAGTCCCTCTGCTGAATTCCAGTCCAGGCCTGCTGTGTCCTTTTGGGTTCATGCGAGTCCTCTGCAGACCTCAGCTTGTCTGTTTGGTGAAGGTGCTGTAGAGGAGAGGAGTGAAAGCTTACTGCATGAAGGAAGTCAGAGCTGATGTGAATGCGGTTCCAGGAGCCAAGGGGGCGTTTGAAAGCTGTTTTTAGAGAGTGTTTTAATCATTTTATTTCAGTGTTTGGCTTTTGGTGGGTTTCAGAAATGTTTGTGGTTCTGCTGTTTGCCTCTGAGCCTTTATCTTTGGCGTTTTGGGAACAGAGTGCTCTCTGAGAAGCTATTCTATTAAAGGAATTAGAAAGTAAACCAGAAGAGGAGTGGGGTGTTCATTACATCACAATTTCAAGAGGTTATTTCAAAACCTGACTGTAATTGCGTCTTAAAATGAAAAATGTAACGATTTCCTAAAGGAACCTTGTGAGTCAGTTACAGAGGAGTCAGGAAAGGTTAGGAACTCTACTGAAGGAGTGGAAAATACCAGGGTGGACCAGACACACAGGTGCTGCCCAGGAAACCCTTGTTTTTGGCCACAGTATGACGTTTACCCTTCTGAATGCTTTACTGCTGAGAAGATGGGAACCTAAGGAACTTAGAAATTCCCGCTCTCCTGGCAGAGTGGAAAGATGGCCCAGAGGCTCAGGAGCACAGGGCTTTGGAGCCAGCTCTTTGTCTGTGCCACGCATCCTGGGCTCGGTGCTTCCCCACCTGCAGCCTGTCTCCCCTCATCTGTCAGAGGGAAGGACGGACCGGGTGACCTACAGGTATGATTACACCTGTCCAGCCCACTGGACGGAGGCGTCCTGTGAATATAACTCACGTATGGAAGACATCACCTGTGGGAGAAAAGTCATTGAGACAGAAGTCCTTGCATATGTCTGCCACACAGCAGGTGTTGTTACAGGCAGGGTGGGGACCAGGACTGGTGAGTCTGTTCTCTGCTGATGTCTGGGATCAGACTTTTCAGGACAAGCTGCCCCACAGCAGCACTCCTCGGCCCTGTTCATCTGATGGCTGGCGTGATCTTTTCTCAGCCCCTGGGTGCTAGCTCTTTTGTTGGTCATGAGCAGAATGAATCCCATCCTGGTTCTTGTCTGCGGGGCTGAGGATGACTGGGCAGGTGGTAACCATCTGCATTCTGTGGGTGCTGGGAGGCAGCAACTTCCTACTGAGTTGAGCTGGGTATGGGTTGGGTGAGTATGGGATTGGGGCCCTCTTTCAGGGTTAATAGGATCATCAGAGAAGGGCCACACAGGAGAGGGAGATTTGTGGCAAGACTTAGGGGAGATGGGGGTTGCCAGGCAAGTATTTTGGTGTAGAGCTGGAGCCAGACAGGAGAGCAGCTGGAGAAAAGGGTCCCAGCGCATCTGCGGGTGGGGATGGGTAGAGGTGGAGGCCAGGTGCCTGGTTGGCGGTGGGGGACAGTCAGGTCCCAGAGGGGGTTTGGAAGTGGTTGGGATCAGGCATCTGGCTTCAAGTAAGTCATCACAAGAAATGCAGAAATGGCCCCAAAGGATTATTACATGTTTTAAAAATTGAAGTATAGTTGATTTACAGTGTTGTGCTAGTTTCTATGGTACCGCAAAGTGATCTAGTCATACGTATGTATACACTTGTGTCTTTTCCATTATGCTTTTGACCACATTTTAATGGCATGATGGGGTGGATGGAAGAAGCTGGTTATGGCTGGAGAGGAAGGGCTCCGGGCCTTCTGAGGCCCGCACGGCTGCCCTGAGGGCCCAGGGCGGGTAGCTGTGCACACCAGCGAGCAGCCCCTCACCTGTGACCTGCTCTGTGCTCCGCCTCCAGGGTGAACCTGGATCCCTGGGTGTGCCAGGCTCTGAGGGCAGTGTTCTTCCCGCGTGGCTTCCTGTGGTCCTTTCTGCATATGTGTGACTGTAGGGTACTGTCCTCTTTCCACTTTGGAAACCGAGGCTCAGCCAGCCCAGGAGCAGCTCCAAGATGCTCCTGTATTGTACGTGCTCCTCTGACTTCCCTTGAGCTTCTCCAAATGTGTATTGTTCTTGCTTACTACTTATCTTTGTGGGTTGTTTTTTTTTTTTTATGCTTTCAAATTATAGATTCTTTTTTTTCCTATTAAGTATTTTTTCAAGATCATTTCGTAAGCAAACATCATACTTCCTTGATCAATAATCAGGTGAAGACGCTCCCCGTCCCTTTAGGGAGCTCGTGAGGAAGGGATGAGCCGAACTAGAGCAGGTGGTGGGTGCTTGTTTTCAAGTTGGAAGAGTAATTTGTTCCGTTCCTCCCCAAACTTCTCAAAACGGTACTTGTTTTGTGCGCTTGCCCAAGTCCTTTCCAGAGAAGACTGGAAATCCTAAGATGAGGTGAGCCTCCCCTCCTTTGGGGAAATTCATCAGTGGAGCAGAGGCGGGGCGCCCGGGGCGGCGTGGCAGGAGGCGGGGGTGAGCGTCAGGCGCCCGCAGACCCCACGCCCTGACCCCACCGCTCTCGCGCAGGCGCAGCACGCGGAGCTCGTGGCCCAGCAGCAGGCGGTCCTTGCGGCCACACAGGCGGCCCAGGCCTTGCTGGAGACGCAGGGCCACCACCTGTGCCCGGAGGAGAAGGAGAAGCTGCAGAGGAACGTGACGGAGCTGAAGACACACTTCGAAAGCGCGCTGGCTGCATCGGAGACGGCGGTGCGCCGGACGCGCTCCCTACAGGAGGAGCTGCAGAAGTTCGACATGGACTGCGGCGAGTTTGAGCAGTGGCTGCAGCAGGCAGAGCAGGACCTGCAGAACCTGGAGGCTGGCACGGACGACCTCAGCGGGTTGACGGCCAAACTCAAGCGGCAGAAGAGCTTCTCGGAAGACGTCATTTCGCACAAAGGGGACTTGAGGTACATCACCATCTCTGGCAACAGAGTGCTGGAGGCAGCCAAGTCTTGCGGCGGGAGAGAGGGAGGCGGCCGGGCTGATCGGGACCAGGTGGACACCTCTGCCGCCCACAGAGAAGTGCAGGGCCGGCTGGACCGCGCCACCGAGCGCTTCAGGTCCCTCTACACAAAGGTAAGTGCAGTGTTTAAAATTGATGTCTAATTGATTTGCAACGTCATGTTAATTTCTGCTGTACACAAAGTGACTCAGTTGTATACGTGCATACATTCTCTCTGATATTCTTTCCATTACGGTTCATCACAGACATTGAATATAGTCCCCAGTCCTATGTTGTTAATCCTCTCTATGTAAGATAGCTCACCTCTGCTAGTCACCTCTGCTTTTCCTCTGAGGGAGGGAAAGGTTAGGAGTCTGGGATTATGTCTGTGACTCTGCTTTTGTTTCTCAGGCAACTTTGTGTCATATTTTAGATTCTACGTACAAGTGATATTATGTGGCATCTATCTTTCTCCTTCTGACTTACTTCACTATCATCTCTAGGTCCATCCATGTTGCTGCAGATGGCATAATTTCATTCTTCTTCAGGCTGAGTGACATTCCACTGTATATACGTACCACCTCTTCTTTATCCATTTGTCTCTATCTTTGGACACTTACGGAGAAGGCAGTGGCACCCCACTCCAGTACTCTTGCCTGGAAAATCCCATGGACAGAGGAGCCTGGAAGGCTGCAGTCGGTGGGGTCGCTGAGGATCAGACACGACGGAGCGACTTCACTTTCGCTTTTCATTTTCATGCATTGGAGAAGGAAATGCAACCCACTCCAGTGTTCTTGCCTAGAGAATCCCAGGGACAGAGAAGCCTGGTGGGCTGCCGTCTATGGGATCACACAGAGTCGGACACGACTGAAGTGACTTGGCAATAGCAATGGACACTGAAGTAGTTTCCATGTCTTGGCCATTGTGAATTAGCACTGCTATGAACATAGCGGTTAGAGTGCTTGTCTGAATGTATGCCCAGGAGTGGTATTGTTAGAGTAGGTGGTAGCTCCAATTTTATTTTTTTTGAGGCAACTTCCTACTGTTCTCCATAGTGGCTGCACCAGTTTACATTCCCACCAACAGTGTAGTAGGGTTTCGTTTTCTCCACACCCTCTCCAGCTTTTATTATTTGTAGACTTTCTGATGATGCCCATTATGACTGGTGTCAGCATTTTGCTTACTATTTAGTGATGTTGAGCATCTTCTCATGTGCCTCTTGGCCGTCTATGTCTTCTTTGGATAAATGTCTATTTAGTTCTGCCCATTTTTCAATTGGATTTTGTTTTGTTATTGAGTTGTATGAGCAGTTTATATGTTTTAGAATTTAAGCCCTTTTTGGTTTCACCATTTGCAAATATTTTCTCTGATTCCATTGGTATTCATTTTGTTTTGTTTATGATTTCATTTTCTGTGCAATAAGGTGATTTCATTTTTAACTTTTTAATCTGTACCTATAGTTTTCACTGTGTCCTGTTAACTTTAGTTTTGGAATTAGAAGCAAGAAATTTGAAAACTGAAGCAGGGAAAATAAGGCATTTTCATCTTGCTTCTATCAGTCTTATTCATCTGCTTTACTTCTGCAATGTGTATTTAAAGATTAAGACTGTACAGTTATTTTTTAGTTCATGTAGTGTGGTTTCCAGGCAGCCCTGACTGTAAAACTCTGTACTACCCATTTTGACCAGCAGGTGGTGTGTGTATTTTGGCTCTAAGCGCAGAGTACTTTGGCAAAGGAGAAAAGGAATGTTAGAACCATCTGAATGCAGAGTTCCAAAGAATAGCAAGGAGAGATAAGAAAGCCTTCCTCATCGATCAATGCAAAGAAATAGAGGAAAACAATAGAATGGGAAAGACTAGAGATCTCTTCAAGAAAATTAGAGATACCAAGGGAACTTTACATGCAAAGATGGGCACAATAAAGGACAGAAATGGTATGGACCTAACAGAAGCAGAAGATATTAAGAAGAGGTGGCAAGAATACACAGAACCATATAAAAAAGATCTTCACTACCCAGATAATCACAATGGTGTGATCACTCACCTAAAGCCAGACATCCTGGAATGTGAAGTCAAGTGGGCCTTAGGAAGCATCACTACGAACAAAGCTAGTGGAGGTGATGGAATTCCAGTTGAGCTATTTCAAATCCTAAAGAATGATGCTGTGAAAATGCTGCACTCAATATGCCAGCAAATTCAGAAAACTCAGCAGTGGCCACAAGACTGGAAAAGGTCAGTTTTCATTCCAATCCCAAAGAAAGGCAATGCCAAAGAATGCTCAAACTACCGCATAATTACACTCACCTCACACGCTAGCAAAGTAATGCTCAAATTCTTCAAGCCAGGCTTCAACAGTATGTGAACCGTGAACTTCTAGATATTCAAGCTGGATTTAGAAAAGGCAGAGGAACCAGAGATCAAATTGCCAACATCTGTAGGATCATCAAAAAAGCGAGAGTTCCAGAAAAACATCTCTTTCTGCTTTATTGACTGTGCCGACCACAACCAACTGTGGAAAATTCTTCAAGAGATGGGACCACTTGACCTGCCTCCTGAGAAATCTGTATGCAGGTCAAGAAGCAACAGTTAGAACTGGACATAGAAGAACACACTGGTTCCAAATAGGAAAAGCAGTACATTAAGGCTGTATTTTGTCTTCCTGCTTATTTAACTTATATGCAGAGTACATCATGCTAAATGCCGGGATGAATGAAGCACAAGCTGGAATCAAGATTGCAGGGAGAAATAGCAATAACCTCAGATATGCAGATGACACCACCTTGATGGCCAAAGGCAAAGAAGAACTAAAGAGGCTCTTGATGAAAGTGAAAGAGGAGAGTGAAAAAGTTGGCTTAAAACTCAGCATTCAGAAAACTAAAATCATGTTTTTAGCATGTTTCTAGCATCTGGTCCCATGACTTCATGGCAAATAGATGGAGAAACAGTGGAAACAATGACTTTATTTTTGGGGCTCCAACATCAGTGCAGATGGTGACTGCAGCCATGAAATTAAAAGATGCTTGTTCCTTGGAAGAAAAGTTATGACCAACCTGCTGCTGCTGCTGCTAAGTTGCTTCAGTCATGTCCAACTGTGTGTGACCCCCTAGACGGCAGCCCACCAGGCTCCCCCGTCCCTGGAATTCTCCAGGCAAGAACACTGGAGTGGGTTGCCATTTCCTTCTCCAATGCATGAAAGTGAAAAGTGAAAGTGAAGTCGCTCTGTTGTATCTGACCCTCAGCGACCCCATGGACTGCAGCCTTCCAGGCTCCTCCGCCAATGGGATTTTCCAGGCAAATGGGTTGCCATTGCTTTCTCCTTATGACCAACCTAGACAGCATATTAAAAAGCAGAGACATTACTTTGCCAACAAAGGTCCGTCTAGTCAAAGCTATGGTTTTTTCAGTAGTCATGTATGGATGTGAGATTTGAACCATAAAAAATGTTGAGTGACAAGAATTGATGCTTTTGAAGTGTGGTGTTGGAGAAAATTCTTCTGAGTCCCTTGGACTGCAAGGAGATCCAACCAGTCCATCCTAAAGGAGATCAGTCCTGGGTGTTCATTGGAAGGACTAATGCTGAAGCTGAAACTCCAATATTTTTGCTACTTGATGCGAAGAGCTGACTCATTTGAAAAGACCCTGATGCTGGGCAAGGTTGAACGTGGGAGAAGAAGGGGACGACAGAGGATGAGATGTTTGGATGGCATCAGCGACTCAGTGGACATGAGTTTGAGTGAACTCTGGGAGTTGGTGGTGGACAGGGAGGCCTGGCGTGCTGCAGTGCATCGGGTGGCAAAGAGTCAAACACGATTGAGCAACTGAAGTATAAACTGTAACTATAGAGTACTTTGCAGCCTCAAACTTGAGAAAGGAATCTTTGTCTCTTAAAATTCGCTTCACAAGTGTTTGCTTTACATGTATATTTGATTGGTATTATTTTAATACTGAGTGGCTAAGAGACAGTTTCCATTTCTATTATTCTTATGGACCAGTAAGAGAATTTTGTTTAAAAACAGTGAAAGAAATAAAAAAGAGAAAACATGTCCCAGTTTAGAGTATAAGCTGAACAGGTTGACTAGGCTGCTTCCATGGCTTGCAGAGCATCATTGACTGTTGGCCTTTTCTTTTCCTGGTCTGGATTCTTCCCTCCTCGTGTTGATCAGTCTTGTGCAACATAGAGAAGTTGATCAGTCTTGTGCAACATGAAGCACAGGGACCATGTCTCTGTCTGATGTACACTCTACGCCTGGTGTGTCAACTCTGTGAGATGAGCCCCTCTGATGACTGACGCTTAGGGGCTTCAGTCTAGCTGAAGACCCAGCCCTGTGCGTATGTTTTTGAACTGGCATAAATGTAATCTGGCTGCTCACGTTTAAGGTGACTTTCTGATTGGTTAGAGGAAGCACCTTCATATAAAGGAGAAACTCTCTGCTCTGTGGGTGTCGCTCGCTGCGGTTGAAGTCTGGCGTCTTGCAGGTGGCATGACTCCTAGGTCCTGAAGACTGTGTATAGAGGTAGCAGATTCTGATTCCACTCTTCCTGTGTTTCATTCTCAGTGCAATGTCCTCGGGAATAACCTCAAAGACCTGGTGGATAAATGCCAGCACTACGAAGACGCCTCGAGCGGGCTTCTCTCTGGGCTCCAGGCCTGCGAGGCCACAGCCAGCAGACACTTATCCGAGCCCATTGCCGTGGACCCTACAAACCTGCAGCGGCAGCTGGAAGAGATGAAGGTAAGAGAAACGAGAGGGAGGGAGAGATCCAGCCCCGGGATAGTCCCACAGGAAACCTTGCTTTCCCCCCACTTCTGTGATCCTGCCCGCAGGGCAAGGGGAGAGGGGTTGGGAAGGTGTGCGTGTCCCTCCTCAGGACTCCTGACTTGGTCTTCCCATGTCTGTCCATTTCTCTTTCTTCTGCTCTGGTTTAGCTGGTCTCACACTGCTGTTGTGGTTTATATCCCCCCCGCTCCTGCCCAGACACAGACCAGTCCTGCCCGGACTAGCTGTGGTCTTTACTCTTACTTATTTTGTTCGTCATCTTTCTCCTTCGTTAGCTCTGAGGTCCGCAGGACTGACCCTTGGTCTGTTTTGTTCACTGCTGCGTGCCGAGGCCCTCATGGGTCCTTGGTGAGCGTTCACGAGTGGACGGGGTACCGGGGACTGTCACCGTCACACTCCACGTGGGTTCCTGTTGAGTTGCCCCCTGATTCACAGAGGTGCACAGTTCAGCTGTCACCTCGCCCACTTCTCAGAGAAGCCGCCTGCCCTTTTGAATGTGCAGGGTTGCTGGGGGACAATGTAATTGTGGGGTCTCAGCCACACCCCCAGCGGCCCAGAGAGTCCAGCCCATTTCGTACATTTCAGGTATATTTCCAAATCTTCATGTAAGGGGACAGAACTTTTGAAAAATTTTCTTCTCCTTTCATGTGACCCGTAATTCTGATTTTGAGGGGTGTCCCTGGTGGTCCAGGGTTAAGATTTCATGCTTCCACTGCAGGAGGCACAGGTTGGACGGCAGGTCAGGAGACTAGTATCCCACACGCCAGGCCATGAGGCCAAGAAAGGAAGAAAAAAAATTTGAGTTTGTAAGTTTCATTTCTTAAATCTCTCCTGTGTTTCCTCTTAGCAGGTGGATAGCAATAGATTATTCTCAGCTTGATAGAAAGTCAGCGTTAGTGCCAGTGAAACCACCGCCCTTCAGACTTGGTTCCATCTATTAGTTACAGAGTCGGAAATCACTGTTCTGTTAACTAGAGAAGCAGGTCCTCTACTGACTTCGCTGATCATTAGGTATTGCGTGAGGCCAGTGTCTTCTGGCAGGAGGAGTGCTGTGTTGTTCCCTGGAGTAAAGTGTGGCAGCTTAAAGCCATGCAGAGACAGGAGGGAGGGCCTGGGGCTAGAGGGCAGGGCCTGTGACTTCCCAGGCAGGGCTGACCCAGCGCTACCTGTGGCCCGAGCCAGGCCAGCCCCACGTGATGTAGCTTGCCAATGTCAGGGGTACGTTCTCAGTCCTGAGGCTCGTGTGTGTGTGTGTGTGTGTGTTTCTCTCTTGCCCACAAGCCCGAGAATAGATCCATCTAAATGAAGTTTTCAGTCCCCACTGGATGACAGGTCCAAGGACAGTGTATGCTGGCAGAAGAGATGTTGTGACTTAAAGGCCATTATTTTAATAGGAAATGTCAGGAGCTGATGGTTATTAAGATTTCTGGTATTACATTTAATTAGGAAGTTAGGTATTTTTAGCATTAGAAACTATGTCAAACAGAAATAATACATTTTTAGTTAGGTCTATACTAACAAACTGATTACATCCTGTATAAAAGTAGTTTTAATATAACTAAAGGAAAAAAAAGTGAAATGAATGCTATAGCTTTTTAATGAAATAGAAACGTGGATTAATTCTAAAACCTGAAGACTTCTTGGTTCGTACAGAGGAAGAAGACTCCTCTAGTCTTAAGGCAGCCAAAGAAGTAGAAAAAGAGGAACGTTTCCAAGGAGAATGAATTCCAATTAAGCCACAGCGTCATTTTAGAAAATAAATGTGTGACTAGAGTTTTTCCTGGCACATGGCCGTGTCTTCCTCACCGATGATCTCAACAGGTAGCGAGGATCTGTTTTTATGAGGACTAAGGAGTCTCCATTTCTTTCCTTTTACCAACAACATCTTACAATCATTTGTCTTTTAACAATAATACAGGCACATGACTACTACAAAATAATCAGTCTTTTCTACGTTTTCCATACTAACTTCTACTTATATTCTGTTGTATGATGAATGTAATTTGGGGCACCCAGTGGGTTCATTTGAAATCTTTAGGCCAATAGCACATTGTTAGTAGTGTTATTTTTCAAATCACCATTGGCTGTCCTGTCAGCAGTCTGATACCACTGGGCTAGAATGCTGCTTTTCAAAGTCAGTGGACGAAATGAGATCTTAGGTTCCACGTGAAGCACAGAAAGACAAGACCCTGGGACCCAAGTAGAGGCCTGGGTTTGGAGCCAGGCATGGGACCGTGTCCCACGGATGACATTGACCTTCCAGGCTTGCTCTGATCTCAGGGAGGGTGACGAGTGTACGGAGATTTTTATGAGCTGGACAAGTGCCCGTGGCTTTATAAACTTCACTCTTCTCTGGTCCAGGCTGGAAGCCAAGGTCGTCATCTTGCATCGTTCCCTGTCACAGATGCTGCTTTCATGCTTTAATTTAATCGAAGTCCATTAAAAACAACGTATGGCACCCATTTGAGACTTCAGTTTGCAGTCTTGTAGTGTTTTAAACTACTGCCGTGGCTAAATCAAAACCTGGTAACACGTTGTTGCTTAGTCACTAAGTCGGGTCCAACTCTGCGACCCCATGGACTGCAGCCTGCCAGGCGTCCCTGTCCTTCACTCTCTGTTGTCTGAGGGGCTCTCAAAAGTGTTCTCCAGCACCACAGTTCAAAAGCATCAATTCTTAGGCACTCAGCTTTCTTTATGATCCAGTTCTCACATCCACATGTGACTACCGGAAAAGCCATAGCTTTCACTTTATGGACCTTTGACAGCAAAGTTATGTCTCTGCCTTTTAATACGCTGTCTAGATTTGTCATAGCTTTTCTTCCAAGAAGCAAGAAATGCTTGCTTGCATTAAGAAATTAAATGCTTGCTTTAATTTCATGGCTGCAGTCACCATCCAGAGTGATTTTGGAGCCCAGGAAAGTAAAATCTGTCACTGTTTCCACTCTTTTCCCTTCTATTTGCCATAAAGTGATGGGACCTACCTTGTTAGGGACTGAAACCTATTGACTGTTTTGAACATAATTATGAAGAGAAAAGGTGTGGATGTTTTAAAGAGAATAGGTAAAGAAGAGATGCTTTTTTGTAATCTATTTTAAGTTTTAGGATGGTCGGTAGGGCCATCGTTGGTATAGGATATTTTTATAAAACCATGATCACTTTTACATAAATTCATTCGTTCGGAGACATTTATATACTAGGTCAGCTATTAGGTTTTGTGAAGATGCAAGGAGTTAAAACCCTGTCTCTGACTTTGGGGAACTCACATTCTAAAGAATACTCTTTTTGGAGGTACCTTTAAACTTGCTTCATTTCCTGTTAACCTGTGTGAGGTGAGTAAGCTGTCTGTGTGGCTTAGACTTCAGTCCATTTTAGGTGAAGTTCCTGTTTTGAGAAACTTCTTACCGTTAATGGCAACTAAACCTGTGGAGAATTTCCCAAAATGACCATTTGGATGCGGATTCTCTGGTCTCTTGGATCAACTGTAGGATCTGGTACTCAGATCACAGGTCCCAAGCTGGTCCTTTTTTGTCGAACCTTTGGACATATGTCCAGCTGCCTGTATTATCACAGCTTCTTGGATATGGGAGTTAATTGAGGAGATTTTTGCTACTGGCTTTAGGCATTTGCTTTTTGTTGTTGTTGTTGGAGGCTAAAATAGAAGAGGAGCTTTTAAAACCTTACACCTTATATCTTCATTTATTTACTTACTCACTTACTCATTTATTCCAGAAACTTCCATCAGTGCTATGTGACCAGCACTGGGTGAGGCAGTGGTAACGGAACTTGGACAGTATCAATTCCTAGTTCACACGGAGGTTCCAGTTTGATGGAAGAGACAGATCAATGCAGTGATATTCACAGGGCAAATCTGGGAGCTCCTTGGGGTGGTGTTCCAGGTTGGGGTGGGAAGAGACAGGGAGGCCCCCAGGCTGAATGTTCAAGGTAAGAGCCAAGCTCAGGGTTGCCTGCCAAGCTCAGTGTGTAGAGATGCTGGGGCCTTGGGTCCAGGAAGAGTGACTCTCTGAGGGATAGCTGTGTCGTGGGCCACACCTGGAACCAGAGGTGGATAAAGATGAAACTGAAGATAGAACTGAGGAATAGATTTCCTTGGGCCATTGATAGAAAGTTCCAGTATCCCCTCTATTCTGAAGCATGAGGAAGCCATGAAAGATTTTCAGAGGTGAGTCATGAAGCCGGGTGTGTGTCTTCCATCAAACACACTGGGGACTGTATCGGGGGAGAGACTGGAGGGAGAGCGTGTGGTTAGGAGGCTTTTTCCAGTGAAGTAAGAGATCATCCTCCTGTGATTCAAAAATACAGAGCAGGAGCCCAAGTTTAAACAAAGGTGAAGAAGCTGAAATTGTCAGGGCTTGCTTCGTGGTTTGCAGATGGGAAGGAGGGGGAAGACACCACCTGGGGACTGTGCAGCCCAGGAGGAGGCCCAGAGCCACCCCTTCCCCAGACCCAGCCTGGCCCACCCCACGGAGGAGTCCTCCCCACTCAGCTTTTCTTACTCATCTTTAGCAGTCACCACTTCCTGCCTTAGACCAGAAGACCCTGTGGCTAAGCTTTGTGTCTGTGTGGTCTTTGTATTTTTCGTAAAAATTTCAAGCTTTTTTGAAATTGGTTAGATGTTAAATAACTTCTGTTTCATTGATGGAAATGAATATGACTCAGAATTGAGTCAGGATGTGCTGAGAATCTGTAACTGTCTCCTTACCTGGAGTCTGAAACGGCCCCAAAGGTTTTTTGTTGCTTGTTTGTCTCTCATCTGTCTTTGTTTTCTGGAGGTTGTGGGGAACTTGGGCTGGGGGTGGAGTGTCTGAGGATGGGGAATGAGGCTGTTTATCGTGCGCAGATGCTGAGCGTTTATTCCGGGAGTGAATCTGGGTGATCCTAAGTGGCTGGTGGTTCCTAGTGCCGCTTTATAATTGGCCTGATTCTCAGAATTCTGGTGTCAGTTTCTGCTAATGGCAAATCTCTGTCCGATTTCACTTTGTCTTACCGTGCACCTTTTTTTCATGCTGCAAATCTGTTATTCAGTCCTACTGAGTATAATTGAGGCATTTGATTCTCCAGGCTCTGCAGGGACAGATATCAAGTCAGCAAGTGGCTGTAGAGAAACTGAAGAAAACAGCTGAAGTGTTGTTAGACTCCAGGGCATCTCTCCTTCCCGCCAAGAGTGACATCCAGAAAACGCTGGGTAAGTGTGCAGTGTCCCTGCGTCTGGTCTCGTGGGCGTGTTCTAAACAAAGGTCTCCTAATAGACACGGGGGCATCACTCGCTAGCACGTTCCCGTCACTTTCTCTCTGGAACGGCTCCTCCCAGTCTGAGCGAAGACCCGCCCTCTGTGGCAGGCGTCTTAGCGTCTTGGGAGTGGGGACTGGTCATGTGGTTTGCAAAGAACATCCTTAAGTTTTAATTTAGACAATATAGCAAAACTTTTTAAAAACTTTTATATTGTAGTTGATGAACAGTATTTTGTTAGTTTAAGGGGTAGAGCAAAATCATTCAGTCATACATGTATCTATACTCTTTTTCAAATTCTTTTCTCATAGGTTAGTTATTAGAAAATACTGAGTAGAGTTCCCAGGGCTGTACAGTAGGTCCATGTGACTATGTACTTCCTGCCGGCAGTGTGTACTTTCTTGATCCCAAACTTCTAGTTTATTCCAACCCCCAGCATTTCCTGGTTAGTAACATTTGTGTTGTATGTCTGAGTCTGTTTCTGTTTTGTGAATAAGTTCATTTGTATCAGTATTTTTAGATTCCACATATAAATGACATCGTGTATTTGTCACTCTGTGTCTGACTTCGCTCACTATGATAATCTCTGGGTCCATCCGTGTTGGTGCAGATGGCATTACCCTGTTCTTTTTATGGCTGGGTAATCCTCCACTGTATAGATGTATTGATGCTACATCTTCTTTATCCGTTCATCTGTCAATGGACGTTTAGGTTGTCTCCATGTCTTGGCTAACGTAAGTAGTCCTGCTCTGCACATTGGGGTGCATGCATCTTTTTGAATTACGGTTTTCTCTGGATATATACTCAGGAATGGGATTGCTGGATCATACGGTAACTCTATTTTTGGTTTTTGTGAGGAACTATTCTCCCCAGTGACTGTACCAAATTATATTTGCACCAACAGTGTTTGAGGGTTTCCTTTTCTCCACACCCTTGCCAGTGTTTTATTGTCTGTGGACTTTTTGGTGATGGCCATTCTGACCAGTGTGAGGTGATACTTCATTGTGGTTTTGATTTATATTTCTCTAATAATTAGTGATGTTGAGCATCTTCTCATGTGATTGTTGACCATCTGTATGTCTTCTTTAGGGGAATGTCTATTTAGATCTGCCCATTTTTTGATTGAGTTGCTAGTTTTTCTGATATTCAGCTGCATAAACTGTATATTTTAGAGATGACCCCCTTGTCAGTTGCTTCATTTGCAAATATTTCATCCCATTCTGTGGGTTGTCTTTTCATTGTGTTTATGGTTTCCTTTGCTGTGCAAAAGCTTTTAAGTTTAATTAGGTCCCAGTTGTTTATTTTTGTTTTTGTCTCCGTTACTGTAGGCCGTGGATCCAAAAAGACACTGCTGCGATTTATTTCACAGGCTCTGCGTGTGTTTTCTTCTTAGAGTTTTATTGTATCCAGCCTTACATTTAGGTTTTTTTAAAAATTCTATTTTATATTTTAGTTGATTAAAAAAGAAATAATGTGCAATGATCAGGGAAAGTAGACCCGAGCAAGATTCTTTTGGTTGTTGGGATTGGGCTGGGCTAGACTTTCAACCTGTGGCCAGGAGCAGAAGCTTGAGAAGTCTTGTCAGGGTGGGAGCTCGGTGATAAGAGGTTGAAATGTCCCCGCTTCTCCTCTCCTGGGCTCTTTCGTGACCCTGGAATCTGTTCAGTTACACTCATGCTTGTGCATCCTCTCACATTAGATGGTGACTTTCTTGAGAACAGAGCTGTTACGTTACCCTTGGTATCTACTCACAGTGTTTAGTTTAAATGCCCAGTGGATTATCAGTTAAGGTCACTTATTGTCTTACTGTACTTTTTGTTTTGACTTTGCTGCTTTTCCTGTATTTAATGTGTTGTTTGACATTATTAAGTATTTCTTCGTGTGAAAATTTCTTGGTGTTCAAAGTGGATTTAGAAAAGACAGAGGAACCAGAGATCAAATTGCCAACATCCTTTGGATCATAGAAAAAGCAAGAGAATTCCAGAAAAACATCTACTTTTGCTTTATTGACTACACCAAAGCCTTTGACTGTGTGGATCACAACACACTGTGGAAAATTCTTCAAGAGATGGGAATACCAGACACTTGACCTGCCTCCTGAGAAATCTGTATGCAGGTCAAGAAGCAACAGTTAGAACTGGACCTGGAACAACAGACTGGTTCCAGATAGGGAAAGGAGTCCGTCAAGGCTGTATATTGTCACCCTGCTTATTTAACTTATATGCAGTGTGCATCATGAGAAATGCCAGGCTGGAAGAAGCACAAGCTGGAATCAAGATTGCAGGGAGAAATATCAGTAACCTCAGATATGCAGATGACACCACCCTTATGGCAGAAAGTGAAGAACTAAAGAGCCTCTTGATGAAAGTGAAAGAGGAGAGTGAAAAAGTTGGCTTAAAGCTCAACATTCAGAAAACTAACACCATGGTGTCCAGTCCCATCACTTCATGGCAAATAGATGGGAAAACAATGGAAACAGTGACAGACTTTATTTTGGGGGGCTCCAGAATCACTGCACATGGTGACTGCAGCCATAAAACTAAAAGATGCTTGCTCCTGGGAGGAAAAGCTATGACCAACCTGGACAGCATATTCAAAAGCAGAGACAGTACTTTGCCAGCAAAGGTCAGTCTAGTCGAAGCTATGGTTTTCCCAGTGGTCACGTATGGATGTGAGAGTTGGACCGTAAAGAAAGCTGAGCGCCAAAGAATTGATGCTTTTAAACTCTGGTGTTGGAGAAGACTCTTAAGAGTCCCTTGGGCTGCAAAGAGATCAAACCAGTCAATCCTAAAGGAAATTAGTCCTGAATATTCATTGGAAGGACTGATGCTGAAGCCGAAGCTCCAAAACTTTGGTCACCTGATGTGAAGAATTGACTCATTAGAAAAGACCCTGATGCTGGGAATGAGTGAAGGCAGGAGAAGGGGATGACAGAGGATGAGATGGTTGGATGGCATCACTGACTCAATGGACATGAGTTTGAGCAAGCTCAGGGAGTTGGTGATGGACAGGGAGGCCTGGCACATTTCAGTCCATGGGGCCGCAAAGTATCAGACACGACTGAGTGACTGAACTGGTGTGAAATAAAAATCCTAACACAGCAAATGATTAACAGACCTTTCACCACAACAGAGCTGGCATTAAAATCTGAACTGAAATTTTAGGTAAAGAGAAGGATGATATATATATATATATATATGTATGTATATGGATGGATAACTGATATACTTTGCTGTACTGCAGAAAGTAACACAACATTGTAAATTAACTATACTCCAGTAAAAATGAATTTAAAAAATAAACCACTCTGTAGAAGACACACCTTTTTTGTTTTTACAGGCAATCAGAATCTTACAAAAATGTTTTTTTCGGATGACTTATTTCCAGCTGTATACAGTATGCTTCTTCTAACTTACAAGAAAAAATGTTTCATCTTATTTATGATTTTGTATTGAAAGAAGCAAGAACCCTGGAGGCAAAATGTCAGTAATAATGACCATAACGACTGCATTGTTTGAAGAAAATGTAAAAGAAATATATGAAATTTTATACTTTTTCTGCTACAGTATTAATTTCACGGATTTAAACAATGATGTAGTGCAGTTTCTTTATCAGCTTTTTAAATTGCAGTATAGTTGAATTGCAGCCTTGTATTGATTTCTGCTGTACAGCAGTGGTCCGGTTGTACCTGTATATGCATTCTTGTATAATGTTCTTTTCCTTTGTGGTTTATCACAGGACATTGAGCACAGTTCCCTGTGCCATGCAGCAGGACCGTGTTGTTTATCCATCCTGTGTACAAAAGCTTACGTGTGCTAACCGCCCCCGACTCCATCCTCCCCGACCCCCACTGCCTTGGCTGCCACCAGTTTGTTCTCGAGAGACAGTCACAATCTCCTGATCACACATTTTGTCCTGTACTTTTCAGCATCTGTATATAGATACTCAGAGATGCATGTGTATTTATAAATTTCAGATGTTACTATCTTAACATGTACATTATGATTATACGACACAAAAAATGTAATATGTTAAAGTATGAGATCAAAATATGAGTAGACCTTACAACATGTTGCTCCTCTGTCCCAGGCACTGGTTACATTGGTAACCACTGCTGAGAGGACTTGGGTACAGGGGCTTGGGGGAGAAAAAAGACTCTTATTATGTGTAATTCTGTGACTTGAAGAAGTACTTGGACATTTTCCCCATTGTTGCTGCTAAGTCGCTTCAGTCGTGTCTGACTCTGTGTGACCCCATTGACGGCAGCCCACCAGGCTCCCCCATCCGTGGGATTCTCCAGGCAGGAACACTGGAGTGGGTTGCCACTTCCTTCTCCAATGTGTGAAAGTGAAAAGTGAAAGTGAAGTCGCTCAGTCGTGTCTGACTCTCAGCGACCCCATGGACTGCAGACTACCAGGCTCCTCCGTCCATGGTATTTTCCAGGCAAGAGTACTGGAGTGGGGTGCCATTGCCTTCTCTGATTGTTAAGTGTACACAATTCACTTGCATTTGTTTAAAAATATGTGTTACATTATTTAACATATGTTACATTGTTTTAAGAGTAAAACTTCTCTCTCTGGCATATTTTTCTAGGAATATGTGAAAGTATATTTAAGATATAGAGGAGTTTCTCTAAGATCTAGTTGACTTCTAAGAGAACCAACCACTTTATTTTTTTTTTTCTAATTTTATTTTATTTTTAAACTTTACATAATTGTATTAGTTTTGCCAAATATCAAAATGAATCCGCCACAGATATACATGTGTTCCCCATCCCGAACCCTCCTCCCTCCTCCCTCCCCATACCATCCCTCTGGGCCGTCCCAGTGCACCAGCCCCAAGCATCCAGCATCGTGCATCGAACCTGGACTGGCACCACTTTAAAAAGTAACATTCTAAAAGTAAATTTTGTATGTTTTTCTAGCATAATTTTTAGTTACTAAAATTAAGAATTTAGTGATATTTTATTACTAAGTCCAAAAGTAAACCACGCATTGATTAAAAAAATTTTTTAATTGTCGTATAGTTGATTTACAGTGTTGTGTGTGCTAAGTTTATTAAAATAGTGACCTTACTTGGGAAATCACTTACCATGGCTAAACAGACAGGATGTTGCCCTGGGGAAGCTGCCCACGTGAGAAATGGCCCACCTGCCAGTTGTGGCCTGCAGTTTGGGTGGCCTGCTCTGTGACTTCACAGAATCGTGAACTTGTGCCCTCCCCACCCCCTTCCCAGGGCCTTCTTAGTGTTTTCATAAAAGGAGCATGACTGACTCTCTAATTCATCCCAGCTTGACCTCTCAGTCAGGTGAAAACTTGTCAAACTGTTTTCTCATGATGTAGTGTTAGAACAAACAAAAATTATATGGAATATGTTCTGTGGGCCAAACATAAGAACATAAGGTCATAGTGTATAGATGATGGCATTCAGAAATCATTACAATTTTTTTCAGATTCTTGGACAGTAAGTGATAATTGATGATTGTTTTACAGAGAGACGGGTTGTGGGGAGGAAAGGAGAGGGGAATACAGTAAAAACCATTGTTCTTTGAATTTCTCATTGGTCTGCAACATAGAATATAGGATGTTAAAATGTAGAGCTTTATATATGAATGAAAACTAGCCAGAAAGTTTTTTTTTTAAGCGTCTTAAGTCTTCAGAATGGAAACTGATCTCATCTGATAGGTCAGCCTGTTTGTGTTTTTCCTTCCCTTTTTGTCTGCTATTAAATTTATCAGAGAAATTCAGTGTTAACCTTAGAAGCGTAATCTCAACCGCCTTCATTTAATGTGGATTTTCATTGTCTGTTTTCTATTAACATTTGCTTTTGCCACCTTCTATGTGTTTGAATCCTTTGCTTAGGATGCAAAGGATGACAGAACCTAAATGTGTATGTGTGTGTATGAGAGACAGCAAGAGAGACAGAGATTGAAATAACTTTTTATGTGTAAAGGTGAATTCTGAATAAATCCTTGGAAGTGTGTGTTTTCCCTTGGAATTGGCTCTATGCAGCTGTCGCCTCCCCCCCACGTAGTTATGAAGTGTGGCTAATATGAAATGTCACATTGAGAAACCACCATGTACTCCAAAGATTGGCTATCTGGAACTCGTTCATTTCTCTGGGACAGTTCAAATGTTTACACATCCCCAAATCTCTTTTCCAATCCAGATGATGTACACACATATACACTAGTCAAAAATCCCCGGCTTTTTATTTTCCACTGGGATCTTTGCTTTCTGTTTTCAGGTTTTGGTGGTGCTCTGATGGTGCAAATATGAATTTGCCACTTAAATCTTTTCTTCTTCTTCCAGTTCTAGTGTGGGAATTTTGTGAATCTCCTTAGCATATTCTGGAAAGGAATGGGGCAGAGAGCTCTTAGTGGTTGACGTTCCCTGATTCTTTTGGACTAGATGACATTGTCGGGAGGTACGATAACCTGTCTGCGTCTGTGAGTGAGCGGAACGAGAAGCTGCAGATGACGCTGACCCGCTCGCTGAGCGTGCAAGACGGCCTGGACGAGATGCTGCTCTGGATGGAGGGGGTGGAGCGCTGCCTGCAGGAGCCGTGCCAGCTGCCCTTGAGTTCCACCGCTCTGCAGGATGTCATCAGTAAAAGCATCGTAAGTGACTTCAAACAAGTAGACCACTATTCAGTGGGGGAAAAACAGTATCTCAGGTTATTTAAAAAGTGTGGATGCTTTCATGCTCTGCCCGTCTCAAAGCATTTCACTCATCCTCGCTACACATTTTCATCCCTAAAATTCATATATCCTGGATTTTCCCATGTGCAGACATAAAATCTATATATAAAGTGTTACTGTAACATTATCTGCTTTTTTATATATCCTCCTCAACATACAGTCTTGAGTTGTAAGCCTCATTCTAGATGGCAGAAAGCACAACCCTCTAATTTTCTTTAGGGAAAAACAGACTTATTTTTCCTGGGAACTTGAACCTGTGTACTGTTGGGTTCTCTGGCTAAAATAGCACTTGATATTGGGTATATTCAAAATAATTGTAGGAAAGTTACTAAGCGGGTAGATCTTAAAAGTTTTTATCACAAGAAAAAAAATTGTAACTAGGTGTGGTAATGGACGTTACCTAGACTTATTGTAGTGATCATTTAGCAATATTTCCAACTATCGAATCTTCATGTTATATGCGCATGTGAACTCAGTTGCTCAGTCCTATCTGACTCTTTGAGACCCATTGAATTGGAGCCCGCCAGGCTTCTCTGTTTGTGGGAGTTTTCAGGCAAGAATACTGGGTTGCCATTTCCTTCTCCAGGGGATCTTCCTGACCTAGCGATTGAACCCACATCTCCTGTGACTCCTGCACTGCAGGCGGATTCTTTACCTGCCGGGGCATCGGGGGAGCCCCATTATGTTGTCCAGCTGAAACTGACTTACTGTTTAACATTATTGTAACATAATGTTATATATGTCAGTTATATCTCAGTTAAAAATTATATTGAAAAAAGTGTAATGAGCTCCAAAGATGGGTAGATTTAAGATGAATTTAAGGCATAAAGAGATGTTTCCTGAGTACAGCAGCGTGCAAAGTAGTGCCTGCACAGTCACATGTGCAAAGGAGCAGAGAGGGGCTGCTTGTACCTTTCCTGATCGTCGCTCATGGCAGACAGCGTCTCACACACTGGGCCCTGTTTGTTCGCCTGGCTTCAGCCCGCTGCCCAGGAGTTAATCAGATCAGTCTTGTCTGGCCTTCAGAAACCCAGCAGCGTGGCTAATCCCTGGGCTGCAGGAGATCCTGGGGTCGCAGAGTGGCAGCCACCTGCCGCGTCTCCAGGGCAGCCGGCCAGCTGTCTGCAGGCTCCGTGGTTGGCCGGGCGGGGGCGGGGGGTGGGGTGGGCTTGGGCTGGGGGACCCCGTCAGCTGGTCGGTCACTCCCGTTAGCTTCCTTAGTCACAGGTGGCTCAAGCTTCTGTTGTTGTGAATAGTAATCTTTACAAGTCTGTGACGTTATTTGTAAACATATTGCGCACATGGTCTTTGGTCCATTTCAGATGCTGGAGCAGGACATTGCAGGGCGGCAGAGCAGCATAAACGCCATGAATGAGAAAGTGAAGCGGTTCACAGAAACCACCGACCCGTCCACCGCATCCTCGCTGCAGGCCCGGATGAAGGACTTAGCCTTCCGGTTTTCAGAAGCAAGTCACAAACACAAGGAAAAACTTGCCCAGGTGGAGAAGCTCAAAACCAAAGTGGAGCGGTTTGAGAACCTCTCAGAGAAGCTCCACACGTTCTTAGAAGCCAAAACCCAGGCTCTCACTGAGGCAGATGTACCTGGGAAGGATGTTACTGAGCTGTCTCAGTTTATGCAGGTATGTCTTCCTTGGAACTCACAAGGCTGATCAAGTGTATCAGCAGCCAAGACAAGCGCATACATTTACGGGCAGAATTGCGATTAACAGGCATCATTTAAATTGCTGATGGATTGGAAAAGATCCGTGCTTTTCTCCTTTAAAAACTTCAGAGCCCGTTTCCTCCTTGAGGCCTCTGCTCATTGCCCAGAAGTGAACCCCATCTCTCATTTTCTGTATATCATAGATACCATGCATATCCTATTCCAGAACTCAGAGTAGAACGTAGGGTGCACTTTTAAATTAAAGTTTACCGTGTTCTCTTTCAGACAGCCTGCCTGCATGTTGGTTTACACTTAGATCGTAGGCAGGATCGTTCTCTGACATTCTGAGTAGCGTCATTTGCGTCCATACCTACAACTTGGTGGAAAGCCCTTTGAAGATCTGGCAACATCCTATATATTGTTTTATTTTTCTTATTGAAGTCTAGTTCATTTACAGTGTTGTGTTAATTTCTGCTGTACAGCAAACTAAGTCAGTTTTATATGTGTGTGTGTGTTGTTGTTGTTCAGTCATCCAGTCAGATCTGTCTCTTTGCAACCCCATGACTACAGCACGCCAGACCTCCCTGTCCCTCACCATCTCCCAAAGTTTGCCCAAGTTCATGTCCATTGCATCGGTGATGCCATCCAGCCATCTCATCCTCTGACACCTTCTTCTCCTTCTGCCCTCAATCTTTCCCAGCATCAGGGAGGGACTTTTCCAGTGAGTCAGCTGTTCGCATCAGATGACCAAAATATGGGAGTTTCACCTTGAGCATCAGTCCTTCCAACAAGTGTTCAAGGTTGATCTCCCTTAAGATTGACTGGTTTGATCTTGCAGCCCAAGGGACTCTCAGGAGTCTTCTCCAGCACCATAGTTCGAAGGCATCAATTCTTTGGAGCTCTGACTTCTTTATGGTCCAGCTCTCACAATTGCACATGACCACTGGGAAGACCAAAGCCTTGACTATACAGACCTTTTTGGCAGAGTAATGTCTCTGCTTTCCAGCACACTCTCTAGGTTTGTCATAGCTTTCCTGCCAAAAAGCAAGCATTTTCTGATTTCATGGCTGCAGTCACCATCTTCAGTGATTTTAGAGCCCAAGAAGAGAAAATCTGTTACTCTTTGCACTGTTTTCCCCTCTATTTGCCATGAAGTGATGGGGCTGGATGCCATGATCTTGGTTTTTTGAATGTTGAGTTTTAAGGCAACTTTTTTGCTCTCCTCCTTCACCCTCATCAAGAGGTTCTTTAGTGCCTTTTCACTTTCCTCCTTTAGAGTGGTATCATCTGCGTGTCTGAGGTTGATGTTTCTCCTGCCTGTCTTGATTCCAGCTTGTAACGCATCCAGCCCAGCGTTTCTCCTGATGTGCTCAGCATATAAATTAAACAAACACAGTGACTATAGACAGCCTAGTTGCACTCCTTTCTTAATCTTGAACCAGCCAGCTGTTTCATACAGGGTTCTAACTGTTGCTTCTTGACCTGAGTACAGATTTCTCAGGAGACAGGTCAGGTGGTCTGGTATTCCCATCTCTTGAAGAGCTTTCTACAGTTTATTATGATCCATACAATCAAATTCTTTGGCTTAATCAGTGAAACAGAGGTAGATGTTTTTCTGGAATTCCCTTGCTTTCTCTGTGATCCAGCAGATGTTGGCAATTTGATCTCTGGTCCCTCTTCCTTTTCTAAACCCAGCTTGGACATCTAGAAGTTCTTGGTTCACATAATGCTGAAACTTAGCATGCAAGATTTTAAACATGATCTTACTAGCATGCAAGATGAGTGCAGTTGTCTGATGGTTAGCACATTCTTCAGTATTCTTGGGATGAGGATTGACCTTTTCCAGTCCTGTGGTCACTGCTGGGTCTTCCAGATTTTTGACATATTGAATGCAATACCTTGATGGCATCATCCTTCAGGGTTTTGAGCAGTTCTACTGGAATTCTGTTGCATCCACTAGCTTTGATAATAACAGTGCTTCCTAAGGCCCACATGGCTTCTTCACTTTTCAGAATGTCTGGCTCTTGGTGGCTGACCACACCATCGTGGTCATCCAGTTCATCTGGGTCTTTTTTACAGTTTTTCTGTGTGTTCTTTCCATCTCTTCTTGATCTCTTCAGCGTCTGCTAGGTCTCTACTCTTTATGTCCTTTATTGTGCATATCTTTGGATAAAATGATCCCTTGGTGTCTCCGGTTCTCCTGAAGACTGTTGTTTTCTTCTAGTTTTATACACGGATCATTGGGGAAGGCCCTCTTGTCTCTCTGTGCTCTTCTTTGGAAATCTGCGTTTAGTTGGATACACCCTTGCCTTTCTCCCTTGCTTTTCACTTCTCTTCTCCCTTTTGCTATTTGTGAGGCCTCCTCTGATAACCACTTCACCTTCCTGCTTTTCTTTTTCTTTGGGATGGTTTTGTTTGCCCCTCCTGTACAATGTCACGGACCTCCGACCATAGTTCTGCAGGCAGAGTGTTTACAAGTTCTGATCCCTCGAATCTGTTCGTTACCTCTGCTGCATATTCATAGTGGGTTTAAGTCATACCTGGCTGGCCTAGTGGTTTTCCCCTCTTTCTTTAGTTCAAGCCTGAAATTTGCTGTGAGAAGCTGTTGATCTGAGCCACAGTCAGCTCCAGGTCTTATTTTGCTGACTGTTTACAGCTTCTCCATCTTTGGCTATTAAGAATGTAATTGATTTGATTTCAGTATTGGCCATTTGGTGATGTCCATGTGTAAAGTCATCTCTCATGTTGTTGAAAAAGGGTATTTGTGTATATATACTAATATACTAATATACTAATACATGTTCTTTTCCATATTCTTTTCCATTGTGGTTTGTCATCAGATACTGAGTGTAGTTCTCCATGCTGCACAGTAGGACCCTGTTTGTCCTCCTGCATCTAAGAGTCTGCCTCTGCTGATCTCAGACCCCCACCCCACCCCTCCCCAACCCCTCCCTTTGACAGCCACTGGTCTGTTCTCTGTGTCTGCAGCAACATCTCATGTTGATGTTTTGTAGGAATCAACATCTGAATTGCTAGAACGCAAGAAAGATCTGGAAGTTTTGCAGAACCTCTTGAAGGAGATCTCCAGCCATGGCTTGCCAGGGGATAAGGCTCTGGTATTTGAAAAAACAAATAATTTGTCAAAAAAATTCAAGGAAATGGAGGACACTGTCAAAGAAAAGTGAGCACCACTTAAGAAACTGAATTTCATTCCACTTGATACTAATTGAAATGCATGATTTTTATTTCTTTACACAGATAACCTGGAACAGTTTTAGAAACTTGAGAATAAGCATAGGGCTACTTTATAAGTCCTTCTGTGTTGCTAAGTCTTTTGCTGTTAAAGTGTATTTTTGTTAAATTGTTTAGGAGGGAAAGTGAATTTTTCTTGCATGAAAGTAGAAGGCATTATGTGAGGAGCACGGTGGTGGTAGTGTTTTACTGAAAGTAGTCTAAACTTACTTTAGTCTAAAATCTTCAGCAAAAGCCTTGAAATAACCTTGAAAGATAGCCAGTGGCCATGGCTTTCTGGACTCAGTTCAGAAACTATGCATCAATCCAATATAGTTCTGGATGTCTTTTTTAAAAAAAGTAGTTTGGTTTTTAAGGAGTTGTAGATCAGACATGCAGTATCACCCCACTCCAGTGCTCTTGCCTGGAAAATCCCATGGGCAGAGGAGCCTGGTAGGCTGCAGTCCATGGGGTCGCAAAGAGTTGGACATGACTGCGCGACTTCACTTTCACGTTTTACTTTCACACATTGGAGAAGGAAATGGCAACCCACTCCAGTGTTCTTGCCTGGAGAATCTCAGGGACGGGGCAGCCTGGTGGGCTACTATCTACGGGGTCGCAGACAGTTGGACATGACTGAAGCGACTTAGCAGCAGCAGCAGCAGCAGATCAGATATGATTCCATGAACAAACAAGATAAGACACAAAAGTGAACCTAAATTAAGGTAAAAAGCTGCACAGGGGTGAGCCTTGTGACTGAGCTTTGATTGAATATACTGTTGATCTCGTGCTAGTTTAAAATATATATCTGGTTTTGCCAGAATTCATATGGAAGCGCCCCCCCCCCACCCCCCGCCAAAGATAGAAAGTAACCATTTCTCTTTCAACTCTTTTTATTTCTTTAGAATTCTCTACCTGAAACTTCTGGGCGCTGTGGGAACTACTCACAGAGCTATCATTTCCATCCCGTTTAGTTCACATTGCACAGAAGAAATAATCTTGGTTTCCCTGGGTAAATCTAAGTTGTTTTTTTCTGTCAAATGGACCCGATGGTAAAACCGCGTGGTCCTCAGTGATTAGTTTAGCAGCCGCGGACTCTCTGCCGATAATCCACACCCCTGCACGTGAGCACACACGATCCGCAAAGTATCCAGGAGCCAAATCCAGTTGCCAGACCTCTCCTCAGAGCTGTGCATGTGCCAGGCGGTACCCTCCGTCCCTGGTGCTGCGTGTCCAGGGAGGTCTGTGTACAGTTCACCGTGGAGCTTTCTGAGTACCTGTGGGGGAGGCATCCATTAAAATTCAGCATCACTAGGTCTCACCTTGTGTTTTAGAAACTCAGTCCTGTCCTCTCTAAAGACCCAATTTGTCGTTCAGTTGCCAAGTCATGTCCAACTCTTCACGACCCCATGGACTGCAGCCTGCCAGGCTTCCCTGTTCCTCACTGTCTCCTGGCGTTTGTCCAAGTTCATGTCCATTGAAGACCAGTTTACCCATCCACTAAATTGACAGCAGAGGATGAGATGGCTGGATGGCATCACCCACTCGATGGACATGAGTTTGAGCAAGCTCTGGAGTTGGTGATGGACAGGGAGGCCTGGCGGAGAAGGCAATGGCACCCCACTCCAGCACTCTTGCCTGGAAAATCCCATGGACGGAGGAGCCTGGTGGGCTGCAGTCCATGGGGCCGCTAAGAGTCAGACACGACTGAGCAACTTCACTTGCACTTTTCACTTTTCATGCATTGGAGAAGGAAATGGCAACCCACTCCAGTGTTTTGCCTGGAGAATCCCAGGGACAGGGGAGCCTGGTGGGCTGCCGTCTATGGGGTCACACAGAGTCGGACACGACTAAAGTGACTTAGCAGCAGCAGCAGCAGGGAAGCCTGGCGTGCTGCAGTCCGTGGGGTCACAGAGTCGGACACGACTGAGTCAAGGAACTGAACTGAACTGGGCTGGACTGGACTGTAATGCAGCATAAACACCACTGGGTGGCGCTGTGCTTCCCTGACGTCGGTGGCTTGTTTCCCTTCTGGGTCTCAGCCTGCTGGCGTTTAGCACCGTATAAAGCAGACAGATCAAAGCACACTGACTGTAAATCATGTTAAAGATGTTTATATGGCCTTTAGAGTTTGTGTAGCACTGTAGAGAGCTGTTCCATATGGGTTACAGACATCATAACCGTTTTGTCTTGATCTGTGGACTCTACTGAAAACAGACAAGGACTTCACTGATTTCACTTGCCACCTAGGAAATCTTTCCTCCTGTATCTGAGGGTTGGCATGTGCGTGGGCGAAGATTTTTTTTTTCTTAATGTTAAATCTGATATAGGAGTAATAATTTGTTTATTAGTTATGAGTCCTTTGGGGTATCTCCCTTTGTGGCTTAAATTTGTCAATGGTGTTTGTGATCTAGAAAAGAAGCAGTATCTTCTTGTCAAGAACAGATGGGTGCCTTTCAAGTCCTGGTTAAATCATTAAAATCATGGATAAAAGAAACCACAGAAAGAGTTCCCGTTGTGCAGCCTTCTTTTGGTGCAGAAGATTTGCAGAAATCTTTGGAAGAAACCAAGGTGAATCACTGTCTGTGTTTGATACCAAGTTCTCGTTTGCTGGTGTCAGGAATGGCAGGTTTCCTTTTCATAGGAATAGGAATGGGAACGGAGGCTTCCTATTCATGTTAGATCTTCACGAATATACAGTGTATTTTGGTGAAACTTGTAAATCATGACATGAGTTTAACTGAACCTTTTAAAGGACACAGACTTGCAGTGAATTTGCTTTTTTAGAGAGATGTATAAGTGAGTTGCTAAGTGGTCCAAGTTGCTTTCGCCCCTATGTCTCTTAGTTTCAGTTATTTTTTATACTGTTTCTCATCATGTTAATAAGAGATGCTTTTCTTCAGTTCTGCATTTTGCCCTAGTTTGAACATAATCACTCAAACCGGTATCTGAAGATAGAAGTTATTGTCGTCTGACTCAGGTCTAAAACTTAGGACCAGTTATGGCAAGATTTCTACTCCAAATTTGTGGAGTCGTGTATTTTTTAAAATTCACTGAAGTTTTTACATTATTGTTTTTTGCTTTTGAGTGATATTTATCTAGTGCCCTTCTATGATTTCACTATTTTTACTTTTTTTGTGATAGCTTTAGATATGTATAATTTGAGTGGATATGCATGAGTATTTTGATTATTCATCATTTATATGCTTTATGTAAAAATACAGGTATTTCTACTTTGAATCTTATTATTTAACATATGCACATTTATTGTTTTTCTTTTCTCCTTATATTTATTCCAACTGTTTATGTTTGAAGCTCACCATGTAGTCTAATTTTTCTTTTTAAAATTTTGTTGAGTTGCTTGAATCTCCTTTGTTATGTACTATTTAAAGTTAAAAAATGTATGTTATGTTTGCTGATTCCAGTGCTGGAAGAAAATAATAGGATGAGTTTTAGATATTAAAAAATTCATTGAAATTTTGATAATTAAAAATCGCTGTTAAGTAGAATTCTGAATTTACATTTTTAAGAACACTTTCTAGTACCTTTCTTCTTGTAGCTTGGCTGTCGCCTAGTACAGTCTGCAGACTTACAGTTGACAGTTACTTTGGAACTCACGGCAGCTGGGGCCGGCCCAGCTTCCACTGTGGCTGGGAGCAGAATTCAGGATGGTGCCAACCCCAGTCCTCACTAGCAACAGTGTTAACAGTCACCTGGGCTGTTGGAACGAATAGAGATGCTGTTCTTCTCTTGCATCCACTCTCCCATAAGTCAGAAGCCACAATCGTCACTGTTTTAAGATATGTTTCAGATCCTGAATTATAATGTGTAACTTGGAAAAGATTACTAAGACTGAAAAATAATGTATTTTTATATCTCAAGAAATTACAAGAGAAGTGGAGCTTAAAAACACCAGAGATTCAGAAAGTCAGCGACAGTGGGAACTCACTATGTAACTTGATCAGCGCTGTCACCACCCCCGCGAAGGCCATAGCAGCAGTTAAGTCAGGTATGTGCGCTGTGTACATTTGTGGCAAAACCCCTAAGAATTGGGTCCACCCGTGTTTATTTCATGTGTTTATGTTATTTCTTTTAATTAATGCATAAAATAACCTCAGAAATACAAAGGGAAAGTGACAAGAAATATGACATGTCTAAACACAGTAAATGCTGCCACAGAAAAGTGTCTGTACTGTTCAAATTTCAGATCTCTTGGGTTTTACTACGATTTAAAATGTAGCCAAATTCATCTGTAAGAAGAAGGAGCATTATATTGGGAAAGGGGAAAGATTAGATTCCAGTTTGTTTGTTTTTACCTTCATAGATGGAAATGTAGCAATTCTATTTGAAACATTTGATAAAGAAATGCATCTGGTCTCCTGGGAAAAAAGGAAGTAAGGGGAGGAAACAGGTTTGCTTTTTTTTTTTTGTCAAGTGGACCTCTCAATTTATTCCCATCTGCTTTATTCTTTTATTCCCAAAGAAAACAGTCCTGTCTTAGGTTAGCCAGCATGTCTGAATCACAGTCTTGTCATGCTTCTCAACAGAAGGGGAGAGTCATATAAATAAGGGTTCTAAAATTTAAGTTGTAGATAGGGTTTTAAGTGCAAAACATTTATATTGTTGTCACTATCAGGTTTGAAATAATCCAAGAGTAGACTGCAGGCAGATCTCGCATCTTTATCCTGAGAGTTTCTGAGGGTCCTCTGTGGTTTATCTGCTCTTTCCACCCCCGACTGTCCCCATTGTGAGGCTGGCGTTCAGCTGGGCCTCTCCCTACACTGTTCATTCTGCTCTATTAATCCCATTTCAGGCAATACTTACAGTGTATGTGTGTGATGATCGCTTCTTTCTCTCCTAATCAGATTTCCTGAAATGTCAAGGTTTTGTTGTTTTTTTTTTTTTTTAAAGGGAAGGAATTCTGTGGTGTTTTATATTAGTTCTCCATGTCCTCTTTGTATTTGTAATAAGCAAAAAACATTTCTTTTCCCCTGCTCTTTAAAAACTCCCAAGCATGGTGGGAATTAATCTTGAGTATCCACAGGGCATTTTCACTTCCATTTGAAATTCCATGGTGTGTGATTTTTGTTTTACGGGGATAACACTTAGATTAAGATTCAGATATGTAAGTGTTTTTGTTCAGGTTTGTTCTCGTGTGTTTAGTTGGGGGAAATGTGTTTTGGAGAGAGAGCCAAGGCGTACTCATATAAGAAAGTCTTAATTGATTTTTTAAAAAATATTTTGATTATAAAAAGATACCGATGCTAGATGTTTATAGAATTAAAGAGAAGTAATTACTACCACTCACTGAGCCGTTCCTATTTCTAGGCAGTAGGGTGCCTGTCTTTAATTCCCACTGGGCTTTCGTGAGCCAGGTCTTCCTCTCCCCAGCAGCAGGGAGGGCTGGCTGCATCTGTGCAGACTCACAGGGTCATCAGTGGGCTGGTTGAAGCTCAGGTGAGACGGACACCAGGGCCCAGGGCCCCAGCTCCTATGCCTCCTCTCCCTGTGCTGATTCAGTGTGGTTTCTTTTACTTCTGACTTTTCCTTCATGTCTTTTTACATTATTCCACCTCCAGTAAACCCACGAAAAGACTGTCACTGCAGCAGACAGTTTCAGTTCCTTACATTGAGGTGGATGTTCTTCTGTCCGTCAGGCATTTATGCTTCAAGCAACACACACTGTAACCAGCTTCTGTGCTTCGGTGACTGTATCATTAAAATAACTTCAGCATTAAAGCAATTATCACCCCAAAATTGTCTTTTCAGTTCAGTCGCTCAGTCGTGTCCGACTTTGCAACCCCATGAATCGCAGCACACCAGGCCTCCCTGTCCATCACCAACTCCCAGAGTTCACTCAAACTCACGTCCATCGAGTCGGTGATGCCATCCAGCCATCTCATCCTCTGTCGTCCCTTTCTCCTCCTGCCCCCAATCCCTCCCAGCATCAGAGTCTTTTCCAATGAGTCAGTTCTTGGCATGAGGTGGCCAGAGTACTGGAGTTTCAGCTTTAGCATCATTCCTTCCAAAGAACACCCAGGACTGATCTCCTTTAGAATGGACTGGTTGGATCTCCTTGCAGTCCAAGGGACTCTCAAGAGTCTTCTCCAACACCACAATTCAAAAGCATCAATCAAGTTGTCTTATAGATTAATAGTTAATGATTAATGTATCAGTAATCTAAAGTTTCTGAAACTCTGGAGTTTAAATTGATCGTGTTATGACTTTAGGAGTAAATTTTATACAGAAGAGAGGACATAGCTTGATCTTTTAAACCTTCATTTGATTTTGAAATTGAATCACTATTTTAAATTTTAAAATATAATAACATTTTAAAATAATTACTGTTTATGGGGTTTGTTTTAATGCCACCTGGGCTTCCCCTGGTGGCTCAGATGGTAAAGAATCTGCCTGCAATGGAGGAAAGTTTGATTCCTGGGTTGGGAAGATTTCCTGAAGAAGGGAATAGCAACCCATTCCAGTATTCTTGCCTGGAGAATCCCATGGACAGAGGAGCCTGACGGGCTACAGTCCATGGGGTTGCAAAGAGTCTGACACGACTGAGCAACTATTTTTTTTAATGCCACCTGCTATTAATACACATGTAATATGACAGAAGTCTATGATGACTTCAGTTTTAATATTTTTGCAGGTGGCGTAATATTAAATGGTGAAGGAACAGCCACAGATACTCAGGAAGTTTTGGCAAATAAAGGTAAATAGTAACTTTAAATGTTTCTTGATTAAATAACTTTTTTTTTTTTTTTGAGAAAGAGAAAATCTTTTTAGGGACAAAAAGTAATTATATCAAAATTTCAAACTTTGAATTAAAATGACATAAAAATAATCATGTTCTCCATAAATAACATATTTATATAACATTCTGTGCAGTTTTGTTCATTTGAAGGTAAAATCTGGTCGTTTAGTTTGGCATTTTGTTTATATTTCCTTCTTTTGGGTTAATTTGAGGTAGTTTCTCACTGGGGATAACATTATTTGAGCTATTTTTTAATTTGATGCCTGAGGAATTAATATGTAACATTTCATGGTTTGGGTAGTTTATTCCATGTAAAATATCTATCTCATTTCACCGGTATTATGCAGTGTCCTTAATGTATTGGTCATGAAGTACCATTGTAAGATGAAAGTGACATTTTAGTTCTAAAAACTCTATGACTTTATCATAGTAGACTTAATCTTGACCACATGTCAGGTTGGCCAAAATAGTTCGGTCGGGTTTTTCAGTAACGTCTTATGGAAGAACCCTAACAAACGATTGATCAACCTAATAGAAGGAAATAGCACCTAGAACCAGTTTTTTTTTCTGGAGCTCTAAATACCCTGAAAATGTGTCGGTGTTAATTTTTTTTCTTACGTTTAGGCTTAACATCCATTAAAAAGGACATGACTGACATAAGCCATGGCTATGAAGATCTTGGCCTCTTGCTTAAGGACAAAATAGGCGAGCTGAGCACCAAGCTCTCCAGACTGCAGAAGGCCCAGGAGGAGTCCAGCGCCATGATGCAGTGGTTGCAGACCATGAGCAACACTGCCACGAAGTGGCACCAGGCGCCAACACCTGTGGACACGGAGGCTGTGAAAAGCCAAGTCGAACAGAACAAGGTATCGTCCACGGGAGACACGAGGGAGCCATCAGGGCCCAGAATGCGCCCTCAGGCTCACGAGCCGGTTCTGGTTTCCCGCCCTGTAACCGCCAGCAAGTCGTGGGCCAGCTTTGTCGGATGTGCCTTTCTGTAGATGGATCCTAACAGTCACTTGTTTTTACCCACAGACGTTATAAAGATGAGTGAGCTGTTGGGTGCAAGCAACTTTGACTTTCCAGCTCAAGTCTGGGATTTTAGCCAGTCCTTATTGGAAAAGATGTACTTAAGGGCCAGGTGTATTAGGAGTCTGTTCTGTCCAGTATAAAATAGGGGAGCTCACGCTTTCCCTTTCTTCAATAGACAGTATTTCTTTCTACAGCTTTCAGGGTTAGAAAAATGGTTCTGTACGCTAGCAGTGCTGGCAAAAATGTCTCCAGATGACTGACTTATCTTTGAGCTCTATACTGTGTTATCCAGAAAGCTGCTCATTCACTAGTAGAGTCTCAAGCCTCTCTCAAGACTGATTTTCTGGTTAATTACAGTCTTCGTGGTGTCACTTCCTTTTTCCAAAGGGATTTGAGAAGATATGAAATTCTTCCCAGGTGGTGGGGTGAGCTCTCTAGCGTTCTTCTTTGGGATTCTTTTCTTACCTAGTTGAAGAAGAGTTACAAAGAGGAAAAGACAATATAATTGACTCCTGAATCCGGTCCTCACTCACTTCAACCTCTAACTGTGGATATTTCCCCCTATTTTGGTCGTGTTAAAGAAAAAAGTGCTCTATTATAATTGTGTCTTTGTCCTTTGATGTTGACATGCTTTAATGCAGTTACTTTTTTTATTTCCTTGTTAGTTGTTTGATGCAGAACTGAAGCAGAATGTGAACAAAGTGCAGGAGTTGAAGGACAAGCTGACGGAGCTTCTGGAGGAGAACCCGGACACACCAGAGGCCCCCAGGTGGAAGCAGATGTTGACGGAAATAGGTAGGTCACCAATTACACCAGAGGCCTTCAACAGGAACCCAGGCATTTTTTAAAAAATCATAATGTTTATTAGAAAACATCTATCTGACAGTCTCCCTGACTTTGAGATTTGCTTCCACGTTTCAGAATCTATTTTTGCAATTTCAGAAGTGTCATTTCATGTTGTCTGGGGCCAGGCCTTGGCATATCTTTTGTTTTTCTCACTAAACACAGTAACGAAATTTATGTTTACAAAGAAGGTAGATACTCGTTACTATAGTGCTGTGCATTGAGTCACATGTTTTCTTTATGGTCTTTTTTTTTTTTTTTAAGCTAGATTTTGGGTGCCTCTAATTTTTTATGCTTTGTTATATTTTAGTGTAGAGAGTCCTTTTAGTTTATTTGTCTGGAAAAGACGGGTGCCCTTTTCTGTCACGGAGTTCCCGACGGGACCCTGCCAGCCTCTGCTTCGTGCTCCCGGGCCCTTCCCTGTCAGGCCTGTGGGGGCCGCTCCCCACGGGGTCGGGGCTCTGCTCTTTATGAAGAGTGCTGTGCACGTTCCCACCCTGTCCCTGCGTGCGCCGTTCCTCGGAGATGCAGAATCTACTCCACAGTCCCTGTTGTCGTATCGCCCCCTTTCCTTATTGTGATGACACTGAAATGAGCGTAAGACAGTGAGTTGTTCTCTGTACACCGTAGTGCTGTTTGGGGAATGCAGTGAGTCAGTGTGTGCAGCTCAGACACGGGCACAGAGTAAAGGTGCTTACTCGTCACAAACATCATTTCACTGTCAGTTGTTCCGTTACATTGAGCTATACCTTGTCCTTGCTCTAGAGTTAGCTATGCTGTGGTGAGGAGAAGGCACTGGCACCCCACTCCAGTACTCTTGCCTGGAAAATCCCATGGACGGAGGAGCCTGGTGGGCTGCAGTCCATGGGGTCGCTAGGAGTCAGACACGACTGAGCGACTTGACTTTCACTTTTCACTTTCATGCCTTGGAGAAGGAAATGGCAACCCACTCCAGTGTTCTTGCCTGGAGAATCCCAGGGATGGCGGAGCCTGGTGAGCTGCCGTTGATGGAGTCACACAGAGTCGGACACGACTGAAGCGACTTAGCAGCAGCAGCGTGCTGTGGTGAACTTAGATGTCTCGAAGTATGTTTCAGTTTAGTAGGAGTCATCCTTACATGTGTAGTTGATTTACTTTGTTGTACACCAGAAACTGACATAACATTGTAAAATCCACTCTGCTGCAGTAAAAAAAGAGGCATCCTAAAAGATCTTAATGTTGAAAGGTTTATTTTGCTAGAAACTCTTGTTGCCTGATAATTAGTCAGGCCCTATTTCAGTGACTGTCGCCTAGAATATCATAATTACTTGGGAGAATACTGTCAAAGCATTTTAAAATAGGGGTGGGAGTGAGGAACATATATTTCAGAAAGCTTCCTGATAAGATCTTGATATTTCTCCTCCTTCCTCGCTTATGTTTACTTGCGTTGTTTTGCTGTCAGATTGTGACTGACTAGAACAGGCGGTATGGAATGATGTCACTTAGGGAAGGTTTCAGGGGTTGGGTTATAGGAAAAGCAGCTCTGTGCTGGCTGAAAAGCAGTCTGTCACAGCTCATCACAGCTTCCCTGACTGTGCAGTGTTTGGTGTTCAAGGATGGTCAGTAACTTGGCTCCAGGGAGCGTGCTGTCGTCTGGGTGGCAGTGGCAGGCAGGCATCCTAGCAGGGCGTGAGACCCAGCGGGTCCTGAAGGCAGGATGGGGCATGTGGGCAGAAGGGCCCGCGTGCGCCCGCCCTGTTTGGATGAGGGTATGAGGCCAGCGGTGCAGATGAGAGGAGGACAGACACTCTGGGATGAGCAGACAAGGCCAGTTTTGGGGCACCTCTGCAGGTCAAGCAAAGCTGGTTAGATTTTGCCGTCTGCATGGTGGTGGGTGACGTACTGAGAGCTTTGAGCCCAGGAGTGACGTGTTCAGTGATGTCTAAGGGAGATTATTTAAGAACAAGTTCGCTGAAGCTGAGGGTCGTGGGTGGTGGTGGAGCAGGGTAGACGGCTGCTGGTCTGGGTGTGCGTGTGACACGCTCGTGGCAGCAAGAGCTGAGCACCCCGGGGCCGTGTTAGAAGTGCACCTTCAGGCCTCACTCAGACCTGCTCCTCAGTCCTCAGTCCCCAGTCGTGTGTGAGCAGACTCCAGGGGTCTCTGACGTAGCTCCAGTTTGAGAACCACTGGTCTGGGCGAAACAGGGTCGGGACCCACATGGCGTTTGGGTATTGGGAGTGGAAGAACTGGCTTTAAGGTTTGGTGATCGAGGACGTAGGAGTGTCATGAGAGAAATCTAACTATTGCATCTCACGATGTGTGAGAGAAGAACCTTCAAAAAAATCTAAAAGCTGGAAAAATCTCCCCGTTCAGATAGGAACATCATAGCTTTCTTTTTTCCCCAACATTGAGTTTAAAGGGTTGGTGAGATTTCTTAGCGTAACTTCCGAGCAGCGGGCTGCTGGTTTGCATAGAAGGGCATGGTTGGCCGTGGGTACACGTACTTGGGGGTCACTTACCTCGAACTGGTCATTGAAGGTTTGCTATTAAAGAAAAGGATATATGTTCATTGTTCTAGTAGGTCAGTTCTAGGTGAATAAACAAACTCTGTAGGACTTCTAGAAGGAGTGAGGTTTCTTAGGAGTATCCCATAATTTACGACGTCTTCCAAAATCAGATTCAAATTCATTTTTCGTATACTCCAGCTGACATACAACCCTCAGGACCATAAAATTTGTATTGTTAAATGCAATGAACCCTTAGGTTAGGCTTTTTAATAGACTATATAGGGAGAGTCATGAGGGTGGAATGATGGCCATTGGGGATCCTTTTGAGTTGTTTATGTAATCTTCATTAAGATATAGTTGTGTTAAATGTACAAAAACCAAACCTCTGTTGCATCCTTTATCTTGTTTTTGTTTTTTAGATTCTAAGTGGCAAGAACTCAATCAATTGACAGTTGATAGACAACAAAAGCTGGAAGAATCCTCAAATACTCTAACCCAGTTCCAGACGGTGGAGGCCCAGTTAAAGCAGTGGCTCGTGGAAAAAGAGCTGATGGTCAGCGTCCTCGGGCCCTTGTCAGTTGACCCGAACATGCTGAACACACAGAGGCAGCAGGTGCAGGTGAGCCTGTGACTTAACAAGGGGGCGTTTTCACGGGAAGTACGCTGGCGTTGGACAGTGTGTGCTCTGCCTGCCTGGGTGGGCATCTGTGATGCATCACACGCCCGTGAGGTGCTAGTGTGATGCTGATGGGGACCCCAGAGGAGCAAAGCGCTGGAGCATCCCTGAGTGGCCCACAGGGCCCATGGATGGTCACGTCCCTTGACTGTCTCGTTCATATTGTGGTTTGTACAGACCCCTGTTAAAGAGGACCTCCTTTGAAGTATTAATGTGATTGCATAAGCAATAGCATTTTTATGAGAAGCTAGTATCTTGTTTAGAAATGACTCCTTTGGAGTTTGATTCATTTTGACTGTGGTAGTAGATAATGAAACTTAGAAAGGTCATGCAAAACAGCCCTGAGCTGGGGAGGAGAAGAAAGAAGGGAGGCAGAGAAGGAACCTTGAAACCCACAAGGTTACTTAGACTTTTATGAGCAGATAAATCCACACGGGGAAACACTGATAAAATGTGAGTCAGTCGTGGTCGCAGGAGCACCGCTGCTGGGGTCTCGGGAGCGTCTTTCGGTGCGGGGGGTGGTTTTCATGCAGGGAGGCTGATCCCTGCTCTGAAAATACAAATCAGTCCAGGCAGCTGAGTCACATACTGTTCTAGGCTTATACGTTCTTCATCTGAATAGGCTGGAAGCAAAAGAGGTAAAGAAACATTTGAGAAGAAATAATTGTTCATGGTCTCCCAGAGATAGACAAAATATTACATTAAAAGGACAATTTGGAGATTATCCATTTTACAGTGAAAGCCTCTGTGAGCCTGCACGCTTGGAACGATGTGATTTATTGGCTAAATCTTTACAAAAAAGCCTACACATCAATCTTGGGTTTAAAAAGAAATCTTTGTAAATCAATGCACCGTGAATCGGTATAGCCTGATACTGTTATCACTGTGCATTTTTTTTTTTTTTTGGTGTAAAATGCTATAGAGCATTCCAAAAATTCCTGTAAAAAGAAAAGTACAAGGAGGAAAAATCACATTTGGTGCTAGGGTGATGTGAACTTGTCTAAACTCCGTGTTTCCCTTTGTGTGTGAGAACTTGTGCATAAATTTCTCTTCCTTCTCCCCAGACTAGCAAAAATATTTATTTATTTCTCCCCCCCCTTTGGGGGATGTTATTTTAGACCAAGTGTTATCTCTGTGAGGCAGCATTGCCCTTTGGGTTTAGTTTATGATAACCGCACTGCCTTTGAAATAAGAGCTAGGAAAGCGGTAACAAAAGCAAAAATAAAAGCTAGACAATTAACTATCATTTCTGCGCAGAAGCATAAAGCCGTGTTTCCTGTAACTGGTTCTCCAGTCATCTGTGTGCTTAGTTACCCTCGCTCTCTCTTTCTCTCAGATTCTCCTGCAGGAGTTCGACACCAGGAAGCCGCAGTACGAGCAGCTGACCACGGCCGGCCGGGGCATCCTGCAGAGACCTGGGGAGCACCCGTCCCTCCACGGGACTGTGAAGGAGCAGCTGGCGGCCGTGACCCAGAAATGGGACAGCCTCACCGGCCAGCTGAGGGACCGGTGTGACCGCATCGATCAGGCCGTTGGGAAAAGCACCCAGTATCAAAGCCTGCTGAGAAGCCTGTCCGAGAAGCTGGCCGACCTGGACGATCAGCTCAGCAGCAGCGTGGCCGGCAGTGCACACCCCGACGCCATGAGCCAGCAGCTGGAAACGGCCCAGAAGCTGAAGCAGGCGGTGGAGCAGGAGGGGAAGCGGATCAGCGCGGCGCAGGCCCTGGGCGACGACCTGGCAGCCCTGGTCCGAGAAGAGTATCTGAGAGCAGAGCTCAGCCGGCAGCTGGAAGGCGTCTTGAAATCGTTCAAGGATCTGGAGCAGAAAGCAGGTGTGTGTGTCTTCTGTGAGTGCACGTGTGTCCTAGAGAGAGGGATCCATGAACAAGCCAAGCTGCCGGGTAAATCGGGCTCCGACAGAGGACCTGCCCGTAGTGAGAAGTGCGTGTGAAGAGGCAGTCTCAGGCACGTGGAACGCAGGTCCTGGCCGCTGTGCACACAGCCTGCGGGGTGGGGTCTGTGCAGGTGCTGGGGGATCCGGTGTGGGCGCAGGCCACCGCACAGCTGGCCCGGGAAATCTCAGGTGCCCCCGACTGGTGTTCACAGACGAACAGAGAGCGAGAGTAGACTTGAGACCGCCAAGGGGAGAGGGATAGGGGAGTGACGGTGAGGGAGTCTGAGGCTAGCAGATGCATACTATTTAAAAAAATTTTTGTTGTTGTTGTTGAAGTTTAGTTAATCACAGTGTTTTTTGTTTTTTGTTTGTTTTTTTTAATCACAGTGTTGTGTTAATTTTGGCATTGTGCAGCAGAGTGATTCAGTTATGCACGCGTGCAGAGTCTTCAACTCTGTGATCCCACAGACTGGTAGCCTGCCAGGCTCCTCCGTCCTTGGGATTTTCTTGGCAAGAACACTGGAGTGGGTTGCCATGCCCTCCTCCAGGGGATCTTCCTGACCCAGCGACCAAACTCATGTCTCCCAAGTCTTCTGCCTTGGCAGGCGGATTCCCATGAGCTACATAGGAAGCCTGTGATTCAGTTACACACACACACACACACACACACACACATTCTTTTTAAATATTCTTTTCCATTATGGTTTATCATAGGATATGACATAGAATGCGTAAACAACAGAGTCCTGCCGTACAGCCCAGGGAACTGTATTCAGTGGCCTGGGATAAACCATAATGGTAAGGAATATGAAAAAGAATGTGTGTATATGTAAAACTGAATCACTTTGCTCTACAGCGGAAGTTAACACAACTTCGTAAATCACCTATGCTTCATTTTAAAGAAAATAGTAAAAAAAAATAGAAAAATTGATTTTTAAAAGTGTAGACGTTCATGCTACGTCACAGTTTTGTTTTTATCGGGAAAGGAGATGAACAGTTACCAAAAAGGCTTGGTATCATTTTCTTGCCCGCAGTTAGTTCGTCTGGCTGTGTCACGGGAGCTTCTCCCAAGAGACACGTGGGAGAGAGCCGCCCTGCCCGTTCCCCTCTCGCCCGCCGTGGTCTTTCTGGGCCGAGTGGGGCCGGGCAGAGGAGAGCGCGCGGGCGTCTGTTTGTGTCATTTGCAGAGAAACACCCTCACCCGGTTTATGTTTGTTAATAATGGATTGGACTTGTTTACTGATCGGAGCAACCATTTCAGGCTTGTCCCTGGATTCTGATGTGGTGCGGGTAGCAGATACGAGCTGTGACGATCACAGTGGTGATGACTCCATCAGGAGCCCTGTTCCATCACTGGCGTTCAGCTCAGTGCATGCAGGGTCCCCTCACGCCCGAGACAGCGTCTGTCAGTGTTGCTGCTTCAGACTTGGGGAAATGAGACCTTGGGCTTCGGTCATTCGCCCCGGGCCCTGCAGCACATAACAGGCTGATTGAAACCCAGAACCCTGTAGTCCTCGCAGACGGCCTTATTTTGTCCAAGTGATGGGTAAAAATTGCACAGGTGGGACTTCCCTGGTGGTTCAGGGGTTAGGTTCCTTGCTCCCGAGGCAGGGACACAGGTTCAGTCCCTAGTCCAGGGACTGAGATCCTGCATGCTGTGCAGCCAAAGCGGGGGAAATCACACAGGTCGAAAGGTCACGACTGATAAGGGGTGAGTTGTTTATCAGCATCACCTGGAGCTTTGAGCAGTAGTCACGTCTCTGCCCTGGGACAGAGGTGGCTGTGGCATCTGGCCACGAAGCTCCCTCTTCTTCTTGTAGAGCCCTTCTCTTGCCCTCCCACCCACTCTTTGTGTACAACGTCAGTGCTAGTAGCCTTTGCATTTAGATTACTCTGTGTTTCTAGTTGGTGGTTTTTCCCTTAGCTTTTCACAGGTTCATTCAACATTTTGATGTAAAATAAACCTGTCTGTGATTTCACTTTTTAGAGACCCATGTCGAGCACCTTCAATCAGCCTGTGCCAGCTCTCACCAATTTCAGCAAATGTCTAGAGATTTCCAGGCTTGGCTGGATACTAAGAAGGAAGAACAAAACAAGTCTCCCCTGATATCCGCCAAAGTTGACGTCTTGGAGTCATTAGTGAAAGATCAGAAAGACTTCAGGAAAACGCTGACTGCCCAGTCTCACCTTTATGAGAAAACCATTGCGGAAGGCGAAAACCTGTTACTAAAAACCCAAGGGTCTGAGAAAGTAGCCTTGCAGTTACAGCTGAACACTATTAAAACCAACTGGGATGGACTGCAGAAGCAGGTGAAGGACCGAGAAGACAGGGTGAAGGACACGCTGGAGAGAGCCCTCAAGTATAAAGAGCACGTGGACACGCTCAGGCCGTGGATAGACAGATGTCAAGGCAGCCTTGAGGAAATCAAGTGTAGCTTGGATCCCGCTGAGACGGAGAACGCCCTCGCCCGGCTGAAGGCTCTGCAGAAGGAGATGGACCAGCATTTCGGGCTGGTGGAGCAGCTGAGTGGTGCAGCTGGCAGCCTGCTCGGCGTCTGTGAGGTGGACCAGGAGGTGGTAGCAGAGGAGAGGGAGTGCCTGCTCCGGAAGGTGGACACGGTCACTGAGCAGGTGCACAGGAAGAAATTCTCCCTTGAGAACATGGCCCAGAAGTTTAAAGAGTTCCAGGAAGTTTCCAGAGAAGCTCAGCGCCAGCTTCAGGGTGCAAAGGACCAGCTCGCGGTGCACGACTCCCTGGGGCCCCAGGCTCACAGCAGCAAGTCCCTGACCGTGTTGCAGACCCAGCAGAAAGCCCTCCAGACCTTGAAGTCGCAGGTGGATCTGGCCCAGGGGCTTGCCCGGGACCTCGTGGCGGAGGCCTCTGACTCCAAGGGCACCTCCGAGATCCTGCTCCAAGCGGAGACCTTAGCGCAGGAGCACGACTCCCTTAGCCAGCAGGTGGACGACAAGTGCTCGTTCTTAGAAACCAAGCTTCAGGGCATTGGCCATTTCCAGAACACCATCCGAGAGATGTTTTCTCAGTTCGCAGAGTTTGATGATGAGCTGGACGGCATGGCCCCAGTTGGGAGAGACGCGGAGACACTGCAGAAGCAGAAGGAAGCCATCAGAGCCTTCCTGGAGAAGCTGGATGCGCTCATCGCAAACAACGCCAATGCCAATAAGACCTGCAAGATGATGCTGGCCACGGAGGAAGCCTCTCCCGACCTCGTTGGCATTAAGCGGGACCTGGAGGCTTTAAGCAAACAGTGTAACAAGCTCTGGGACCGTGCACAAGCCAGGAAAGAGCAGGTCGAAGGGACCATTGTGCGCCTTGAGGAATTCTATAGCAAACTCCAGGAGTTTTCTACTCTGCTCCAGAAGGCTGAGGAGCTTGAGGAGTCTCAAGGCCCCGTTGGCATGGAAACAGAAACAATTAATCAACAGCTCGATGTGTTCAAGGTAGGGAGTGCTTCCTTTTTATTCTGCGTTTTGGTTATTCAGAGATGTGAATAGAGATTTCCTGGTGGCCCAGTGGTTAAGACTCTATGCTTCCGCTGCAGGGGGCACAGGTTCGATCCCTGGTCGAACTGAAATCCCACATATCTTGCAGCGTGACCAAAAATAATAATGAAAATAAAATAAAAAATAAAACTTCCATTAAAAAAAAGAAGACTGGTTGACAGAGAAGGAGGTGGCCTGTTTTGCAGCATCTTCAAGTAGGATCACCAGGCAGTGTTGGAGCTCAAATGAGCATCTGTGTAGCGGGTATCTGGGCAGGGCAGGTGGGTCCTTCTGCTTCTGCTTTGGCCTCTTGTGGGATAAGGCTTGAGATGACCTAGGAAGTCACAGGGTGCTTGGAAGGCTGGTGTCTATTTTTTTAAATTTCATTTATTTGCATTTGGCTCTGCTGGGCCTTCGTTGCCGTGCGGGCGCTTTCCCTATTTGCGGGCTGCTCTCCAGAGGTGGTGTGCGGGCATCCTGTTGTGGTGGCTGCTCTGGTTTCGGAACGCAGGCTCCGGGGCCCAGCACTGGGCACCCCTGCCTTCTGGCGCACAGGCCCAAGGAACGTGGCACCCAGGCTTAGCTGCTCCATGGCGTGTGCGGTCTCCTGTGCTGGGGACTGAAGCCTGTCTCCTGCATTGGCAGGCTGATTCTTTACCCCTGAGCCTCCAGGGAAGCCTGGCGTCGGTTTCTGACGTCGCTCACGGCTCCCGCAACTCGACCACGGAGACCGGCGCATCCACCCATCACGAGTGTGTGCTCTTCTGTTTGTGTCCTCGCATTTTCTCTCATGGTGAATTACAGTCTCTTCCTCCCCTTATCCTTTTCATGGTCTTCTCCTTTTTAGCTTAGTTTTTTCCCCAAATTCTTCTTTTAAAAGCAGAGTTTCCGTTTTGTAATCCTGGGTCTATAAAACTTAAGATTTGGGGCTCATGCCCCAGACGATTGCGAGTAAATTATTTCTGATGGGACTGTGAGTGCCCTGGGACTGAGTACACGTGGGGCTTCCCTTGTGGCTCAGCTGGTAAAGAATCTGCCTGTAATGCAGGAGAGCCTGGTTCGATCCCTGGGTTGGGAAGATCCCCTGGAGAAGGGAAAGGCTACCCACTCCAGTATTCTGGCCTGGAGAATTCCATAGACCATATAGTCCAAGGGGTCACAAAGAGTCGGACACGACTGAATGACTTTCATTTCATATGTGGGGCTGTACACGTGGGGCTGAGTACATGTGGGGCTGTACACTTGGGCCGAGTACACGTGGAGCTGAGTACACGTGGGGCTGTACACTTGGAGTGAGTACACATTTCTCACCAGCAGCGGCAGTGATGCCTGACGATGGGGTGCGGGAGAAGGTGGTGAGGTCAGTGCCAGGGTCCAGGTCAGTGATGTGGCCTTGCTCAGGGTGTCGTGCACAGAATCCCATCTGGATGGGGACAGAGGGAAGGTCCTGGCTGCCCAGCCTTTGCTGCTTGGGACTGACGGGAGCCTGTGGAGTGGCTGGGGGACCATCCACGAGGTTCATTCTGCTTTGCAGTAAAGGCCTGTGTGACGCTGAGTCCCACCGCCAGCCCGTGAAACATCAGAGAGGATCAAATACAAACAGAATTTGCAAACCTAGAAATCATTTCCCAGGAGAAATGAATATAAATCAAATAGACTTCAAAATTCTCTGCTACTGTACTTAACAATGTCTTTCCTTTGCTTCTCTTTCATGACATTGTTTTTAGGTGACTGAATTTTAAAAAGTAACTTCAAAGTAGCTTCTTTTTCTTCTCTGTTGCTAACATGATTATTTGCTGTTTATGGAGTGCCTTTGAAGCCCCGTCCCTGCAGGGCTTAAAAACCTGCGGTTCTGAATTTGGGTCTTGATTCTGGAGGTGGAAGGAGCGGCCTCACTGTTGACTTAACTCCCTTGATTTCTCTGTCACACTGTCATACTTGTGGTTTGAAAAATAAAGGTTTCATATAAGATAATTCTGTATTAGAAAAACAAAATTCTGTGGCCATTGCAACTTGGAAGACTGGGTGGAGGCTCTGAGGAGTGAGTCTCTGGAATTTTTGTGGAGCCCAACAAGCAAGGCTTGATGCTTACATGACAGTGATCAGATGGTCTTTGCACTGATGCAAGTTGGCTCTGTTCACTGCCTTCATGAAGTGGTACCATTTCCCTAGATGTTCTGTGACTTTGTGTAGAAAAAAAAAGAGTAGGCCTCATCTCTTTTCACTGCTGCTGCTAAGTCACTTCAGTCATGTCCGACTCTGTGCGACCCCATAGATGGCAGCCCACCAGGCTCCCCCGTCCCTGGGATTCCCAGGCAAGAACACTGAAGTGGGTTGCCATTTCCTTCTCCAATGCATGAAAGTGAAAAGTGAAAGTGAAGTTGCTCAGTCGTGTCCGACTCTTAGCGACCCCATGGACTATGGCCCACCAGGCTCCTCCGTTCATGGGATTCTCCAGGCAAGAGTACCAGAGTGGGGTGCCATTGCCTTCTCCGTCTCTTTTCACTACTTCAACTATTTGTAAGAAAAAAAATCACTATTTCTTTGAAAGTATTTTGCAAACTGAAAAGCACTAAATAAGCATCGTTACCGTTCATGTATACAGAGATTGTTTTATTTGACTGTGAAGAAAAACAAAGGGATCATGTCTTCTGAAATAAGCCACTTGACATGCTGTATTTGTTTTCTGATTACTTTGGAGGGAGTTGACTGCTTTTAACGAAATTGAGTAATAATAATATCATGACATAGCTTCAGTGTCTTGAAACCCAGTGATTGAAATAAAAGTTTCCAAGGAGACAGTTATCTGCCTTTGGTATACCAGTGCCATGGGTAAAGAAGAACAGGAATGTATGGTGAATAAAGACAGTGGCTTACACAGTCACTCATTCTGTTTTCTGTGTGTGTGTTACATGTGCATGTTCTGAAAAATAACCATTACAACGATTAACATTTATTGTGGGCTTCCCTGGTGGCTCAGATGGTAAAGCGTCTGCCTGCAATGTGGGAGACCCGGGTTGGATTCCTGGGTCGGGAAGATCCCCTGGAGAAGGAAATGGCAATCCATTCCAGCACTCTTGCCTGGAAAATCCCATGGACGGAGGAGCCTGATAGGCTACAGCCCATGGGGTCACAAAGAGTCGGACACGACTGAGCGACTTCACTTTCTTTCACTTTCTATGTGTCAAGCATAACACTTGGAGAAGGAAATTGCAACCCATTCCAGTATTCTTGCCTGGAAAACGCCATGGACGGAAAAACCTGGTGGGCTACAGTCCAGTTCAGTTCAGTCACTCAGTCGTGTCTGACTCTTTGCAAGCCCATGGACTGCAGCACGCCAGGCCTCCCTGTCCATCACCAACTCCCAGAGTTTACTCAGACTCATGTCCATTGAGTCGGTGATGCCATCCAACCATCTCATCCTCTGTCGTCCCCTTCTGCTCCTGCCTTCAATATTTCACATCAGCAGGGTCTTTTCAAGTGAGTTAGCTCTTGGCATCACGTGGCCAAAGTATTGGAGTTTCAGCTTCAACATCAGTCCTTCCAATGAACATTCAGGACTGATCTCGTTTAGGATGGACTGGTGGATCTCCTTGCAGTCCAAGGGACTCTCAAGAGTCTTCTCCAACACCACAGTTCATAAGCATCAATTCTTCGGTGCTCAGCTTTCTTTATAGTCCAACTCTCACATCCATACATGACCACTGGAAAAACCATAGCCTTGATGAGATGGACCTTTGTTCCGTAAAGTAATGTCTCTGCTTTTGAATATGCTGTCTAGGTTGGTCATAACTTTCCTTCCAAGGAGTAAGCATCTTTTAATTTCATGGCTACCATCTGCAGTCCATGGGGTTGCAAAGAGTTGGACACGACTGAGCAAACACTAGACTGTCTTTAATCCAGTTGACAGTCTTGAGAGTTGGGTCCTATTATTATTTGCATCTTATTGTAAGAAAGCTGAGACAAGGGAGGGGAAGTGACATTCCCAGGGTCACGTAGGTGTTAAGTTGTTAGAGAGAGCCTGGATGTTTTGTGAATATAGTGCAGTGTTTTGGTCAACTTTATTCATCACATTGCACATCTTACATTTTTTTCTGGGAAACTTTCAAATCATCTTTGCTCTAGACTGATTTGGGTGCCTTGAATAACCATCCATTGTTGTCATTTATGTTTGTTTTCCTGATTTTTTAATATTGAAGTATGGTTGATTTACAATATCATGTTAGTTTTAGGTGTACAGCCAGGATTCAGTTATGTGTGTGTGTGTATACATATATATATATATATACACACACATATATATTTATTGTTTAATCCCTCTCTCCCCCATATACATATATATAAAAATTTTCAGATTCATTTCCCTTATTGGTTATTTAAGAATCTTCAGTATAGTTCCCTGTGCTGTACAGTAGGTCCTTGTTGGTTATCTGTTTTATATATAGTACCCACTCGAGTGTTCTTGCCTGGAGAATCCCAAGGACGGGGGAGCCTGGTGGGCTGCCGTCTATGGGGTCGCACAGAGTTGGACACGACTGAAGCGACTTAGCAGCAGCAGCAGCAGCAGTGTGTATATCTGTTAATCCCAACTTCCTAGTTTATCCCTACCCCACCTTTTCCCTTGGGAAACCATAAACTTGTTTCTCTGTCTGTGAGTCTCTGTTTTGTAAATAGGTGCATTTGTCTTTTTTTTTTTTTAGGTTTATCATTTGACATTTTTCTCTATCTGACTTATTCACTCAGTATGACAGTCTTTATGTCCATCCATGTTCTTTCTTATGGCTGAGTATTCCATTTTGTATATGTATCACATCTGTTTTAGCCATTCATCTGTCAATCAATCATTATTTGTCTTAATCCAGAACACCAGAAGCACTTAAAGAATATGTTAGGTACTATAGTTGTCGAAACAGATCCGTAGATACGGTGATGAGGCTAATGATGAGAACAGTTAACCTCCAGCACCACTGCTTCTGAAAGGGAACCAAACATTTCCTTGTCCTAGTAATTATATCTTTCTTGATCATAGTTGTAAATTAATTCAGATCTCGATCTAACTTTTGCTGGGCATTAAGCTTAGTCCAATGACTAATATTTAGAAATAGGAAAATGATTCAAATTCTTTTAAAACATAGCTAACGTAACCCAAAAGGTAGTACCAATCTCTTTTCAGCAACTTGGAATACGTGGTTGAACATGAGTTTTAACATAATATTTTAGGAAGATTTAAAAATTGTCTTCATTGGAATAATGTGTATTGAGTTAAAAAAAAAAACAACTAGTAGTTTGCTATGTTATAATTTCTAAAAATGAAACAGAAAAACACCACAGTGCGGGACCTATTTTCGTTATAGACTTTGGAATAAAATGCAATTTGTCATTATTCTACCAGGGAGCTTTAGTTTAACCTAATGTCAGGGGGAAAATCTTTCAACAGTTTTTCATGGTATAGAATAGGCTGCCCTCTGAGTTGTTCTGAAGCTTCATAGCTATTACCCAGTTGCTCAGTAAGGATGCCTTATATTCACTAGGAGCATAATGGATTATATAAGCTAGGTGAGACAGAGTTTTAGGGTTCCATTCTTTTCCCCCCTAAAATTTAACCTTAGAAATAGCTGTTAATATCCTTGAAAGGATAAAGTTAATTCATATTTAATACAACCCAAATGTAACGATTGAAAATAAAAATTGTTCAGAACCAAGAGTGCTAATTCACTGTCAGTGAAAGTATTCCAGGTTGCTGAAAAGAGATTGGTACTACCTTTTGGGTTACTTCAGCTATGTTTTAAAATAATTTGAATCATTTTCCTATTTCTAAATAGTAGTCATTGGACTAAAATGTCTAAAGACTGATGTATTTTCTATTACTATTGATAACCCAAAGTACCATTTTTCTACTTATGCTTCCGTAAGTTATTGCATTAAATTCTGTGTACACTATCATACATTCCCAGACAAAAAGAAAAAGTCCCTTTGGAGTTCCCTATCACTGTCTCCTGTTGAAGATTCTCAGCTCAAGATTGTCTTCAAATCAAAACTCCATTATCAAATAGAATATTAAGGTTTTCATGTTTTTACTGTGTTTCAAAGACCTACCAATTCTACACAAGGAATATACACCGGCCTTCCTATGATGTCACCAACAGCCAATCAGATCTTCTGATCATTGTGAAGTAATTATTATAAGCACATTGAATTGATTTAATCTCGGTGAAGAGCAAAGAAACGTGATGTTTTAGCGAACACATGCAGTCACATTCCAGCTAAATAATGACCTTCCCCAGCTCCATCTGGGCCGCGGTAGAAAGCCTCACCCACAACCTGTTGCTGGTTTTTCCGGCCACTCTGTGGCTGCCCCAGTTGTCACTGTTTGTTCCCACAAATGAACAAATCACTGGTATTCGTCTCTCTGAACCAAAAATTTCTTAAGGCAGAGAATTTTTAAGCCAGTACTTAAGTTTCAGGTTTGAAGAACTCATTAACAAAAGAAACCACTTGTTACACACAAAAAAGTTTCATTTTCTTCTAGATTATTTGACTTAATCTTGAGGTACAGTCATTAAAAGAAAAGAAATAGGAACAATGCTGTTGTTCAGTCACTCAGTTGTGTCCGAGTCTCTGTGACCCCATGGCCCGCAGCACGCCAGGCTTCCCTGTCCTCCACCATATCCCGGAGTGTGCTCAAACTCGTGTCCATTGAGTCAGTGATGCCATCCAACCATCTCATCCTCTTTTGTCCCCTTCTCCTCCTGCCTTCAGTCTTTGCCAGCATCAGGGTCTTTTCCAGTGAGTCAGCTCTTCGCATCAGGTAACCAAAGTATTGGAGCGTCAGCTTCAGCATCAGTCCTTCCAATGAATATTCAGGGTTGATTTCCTTTAGGATTAACTGGTTTGATCTCCTTGCAGTCCAAGGGACTCTCAAGAGTCTTTTCCAACACCACAGTTTGAAGCATTTCTTCAGCGCTCAGCCCTCTTTATGGTCCAACTCTCACATCCTTACTTGACTGTTGGAAAAACCATAGCTTTGACTGTACCGACCTTTGTCAGCAAAGTAATGTCTCTGCTTTTTAATATACTGTCTAGGTTGGTCACAGCTTTTCTACCAAGGAGCAAGTGTCTTTTAATTTCATGCTGCAGTAACCGTCTGCAGTGATTTTGGAGCCTAAGAAGGAAGTAATAGCATATACATCACCAAATTGAGCCAACCACCTACATCCAGATTAAACAGTGCTGGAAAGTCCCTTGTTGACAGCAGTCTGGAATCCCAGTTGGGAAAGGGTCCCGAGCAGTGTGTCCACCCCATGGGCAAGACTTCAAATTGCAGTTTTGTGGACTCCTGCTTGTAATCACAGGCTGCAAGTGATGTCATCGTGCTTGCACACGCAAGTCTGTCTCTGGTTTAGTTTTTACAGTGCTGCTTGTTTCACCTTGTGAGTCAGAAGACTTCTTACACCGTAGGGGATTGGCCAGGCCCTCAGGGGCTTAAGAGATTCCAGGACATATCCTTTCTTATCTACGGTGCTGTGTGACTTGCTGTGCTTCTAGGGCAGGCGTGGAAGCCAGGGTCGGAGGCAGGTCAGAGGCTGGCTCTTGCTTCTAGAGCCTGAAGACTTCCTCCATTTTAATTTCCCTGACAGCCAAGTTGAAACCGGATACAAAAACCAGAACACATGTAACTGTGCCGTGATGAATGTTCTTGGGCACAGGGGAAGGCAGTGGGCACCCAGCATCCTCCTATGAATGCTGGGGGACCTAAAATGACAGGTGCCATGAAGCTGGCGCAGCCGGGTTATTTGATCCTATTTGTAAATAGCACTGCTAATAAAAAATCACTTTCCAAGTATCCTATTAAGATATTTATTAAATGATCCTGAAACAACCTCTGTAATGTCACCATATTTTCCAAGATAAAAGTAAACTGTCCAAAGAATGCTTTAATAGTGGTTTTTAAGTGCTCCATATTGTTCCATTTGAGATCAATGGCAGATTGTTCTCTGTTTTGTTGAGAACAGGAGGAAATTCAGTAAAGCTTTCTCAGAAGTGGTTTTTCATGGGGGAAATAGTCTTACTTGCCTGGATTTTTGTTAATAAACCTGTATTAGTAGGCAGATTTCACAGCACCTTCCTCTGGTATATTTAAAGGTGACTATTTCCACTGTAGAAACTACCCCTTGATGCATGGGCTGTATCAGCTGGTCCCGTTTATTCAGTCAGCTGTGTCAGAATGGCTTTAGGATGCTAGGAAGAAGAAATCTCAGCTGTGCTGGCAAGCGAGAAGGCCCACGGACGCAAAGGCCACGCCATGCTGCGGGGATGGTGCTGCCGTGGGGCAGGGTTCCACCACGCATGCCAGCGGAGCAGGTGGGCCTTCATGCTTTGAAAGGCTTTGCTCCTGGGAGCATGGCCTGCGGGCTCTCTTTCCATGTCTGCTTCTAACTGATGCCATGCTCTGGGTGTCCTGTGACCTCTTAACTCCTGTGGCTTCACTGAAGACCCAGGAGTTAAACACAGAAAACAAACTTACAGTGACCAGCAGAGAAAGGGGAGTGAGGGATAAATTAGGAGTTTGGGATTAGCCAGATATATACTACAAGATATAAAACAGATAGACAACAAGGACCTACTGGACACCAGGGAACTATATTCAATATCTTGTAATAGATTATGTGTGTGTGTGTGTGTGTGTGTGTGTGTAGATGGCTATTCACCGGGAACTAACACAGTATTGTAAACATTGTAAATCAACTACACTTCAATTACAAAAGAAAGGTCAAGGAGTCAAAGTGGGTCATTCTCAACACAGTTCCAGCCAGTGATTTCATACCAGGGGACTTTTTGGTGGTTTATTGTTATCTGGATAAATTTGTATCTTAAAGTGGTTCCCACTCCCCACCCCTGAAAAATGCCAGGCTGTAGCATCTCTTGTCATTATCAAGGGCCTTCCTTAGATTAAAGGAGACCTACGTAATTTATTTTACTCACGTGGGAAGTTGCTTAAAGGTATGGGTGTCCATGTGTGTGAGAGATGGGAACAGAGAGAGAGAGGAATTTGCTTTGTTGTTATGAAATGATGTAGGTTTCTTGATAAGAAAATCTGATGAGTTAATGTTTTTTAAACATTCATCTAGATCTCTATTCATTCATTAAAAAATAGCCTCAGTTGGTAAATGCTGTGAAGATAACTCACAGGAAGCTAAGGAGCGCACGTTTAAAGGCCCTACCCAATGTTCAAGATAAATATCCATCAAGACCAGTCAGTCTGATAAGTTTCATTACTTGTTTGCTTTGGTCATGGGGTCTGAATACCCTTCTTTCCTTCAAATGTAAAGTGTGTTAAACTGAAATAAATAGTTACTGCGTAGTCATCTAATGGAGTTTCCCCGGTGACTTAGCAGTAAGAATCTGCCTGCAGTGCAGGAGCAACAGGAGACGCCTGGAGGAAGGCATGGCAGCCCACTGCAGTATTCTTGCCTGGAGAATCCCAGGGATAGAGGAGTCTGGTGGGCTACAGTCCACAGAGTCGCAAAGGAAGAGTCAGACACAGCTGAAGCAACTTAGCATGCACGCACACTCACATTCATCTGATGACTATTCTTGAAGATCCTTTATCCATGCATGAAAAGAAGTTTATCACTTTAAAACCTGAGAACCTAAGATGCTTTCAGTTTTCCTTAGCAAAAAGCATATCTGTTTTAGAAAGAATAATAGAAATTGTTGTCTCTAAGGCCTAGGTTTGTACTTAAAACAAAACACCCCACACATCTCTTGTCTGGCTTCTAATTCATATTTCAGGAGCTACTGGGCCAGGAAGATAAGTTCATCAGCTTTTATGGATAATATTGCATTTACTCACAAACGTTGTCCACTTACTACACTTGAATTTCCTAATATTTCTAGCCTTTCAGCTCTAAAAACTCCATGTTTCAGTTGATAAAATTGGCCTTTTATCTTTTCTAAGACATGGATCATTGTATGATACTTTGTGGTAAGATTCTTCAGAAACTTTCTTTTTTAATTTTAGAAATATAAAATATTTCTTGCTTATAATTCAACTAGTGTTTGTGTACTTTTCCAAAATTATCTACCTTTACAAAGTATTTTAACTGGATCACATCAAGTAGGCAGTGTAGACTTGCCTTTCGAGACCAGTTTAACATTGTGATTTCTGAATACTTTTGACTGCTTTTCGGAAGAGCTTTGCTCATTTATTCATTGTATATTTCTTATATGTATAATGGTAAACATATTTAGCACAGTTCAATACATTTTGATTTTATTAATACTAACTTTAGAGAGCATCGCATTGAAAAGTAGCTGTATAACTCGAATTTAGGAAGAAATGATCAACCAGTCGGGTCCTGCTCTAAATATGAGGTCTCTTAAGTTACCCAGATAGATCTTTGGAATCTGATTTCAGGTAACAAAGATAAATATACAAGTTGTTGTCATCAATACCAATATAATGTTAAGAGTACAAATATCAAATGGAACACTAATGTACCAGGATCATCTTTTGTAGAGTTAGTTGAAATCAGCTTAATAAAATAGGAACTCAGTTATTAAATAAATGGTGCACTGTTAAATATAATCCATCAGAGGAGATTTCTCCATCGCACTTCCTGCTTCCCGGCTGTGTCCCACACACTTTCTCATCCACACTCTCCACCTCACTGTCAGTCACACGGGGCGAGGATCCTGCCTCTCTGGGCACCTGCACTTTGCCAGGGTTTCCTGTGCTGCTTGGCAGATAGTGGAGCCTGTTTGATGAATGGCTGAAATTATGAATGAATTATTTGTGTAGCTTTAAAAGTGTACTCTTCATTTCAAATGCAGGGTTGCTGTCTTCAGCTTTACAGAGAGCTGGAAGACCAGATTAGAACTGAGTTCATGATTTAGAGTTAGAGCCTACGGGGGCTGGAAGGAGGGCCGTTGTTTCTTAGGAAAAGTTCTGTGAGCAACTCTGGTCTACACTTTGTGGAAACTTTCTTATCCACGTAGCCACGAGTGAGTAGCTTCCCAGGAGCTACTTGCGTAAGGAAGGCCGTGGCAGCTGGCAGTCAGTCCCTCCATCTCTGCTGATTGTGGCCTGGTGCCCGACTCATTGTTCAAACATGGTAACTGTGGGCGGGTTTTCTTTGTCTTATTATCCAGGCAGCAGAACAGCCTGTGTGCTCAGATAGAATCAAGTGCTTGCTGAGATATTTCACTTCTTGACCGTGAAGAGTGGGCTTTGATATTATTATGTTGATGGGTAGTTTATTATGTATATTATCCCTTATAGTTGGCTATGTATATATTTTTTCCAACTTAATACGAGTTACATCTAATAAGTGAATGGGTATGTTGCCTATAGAGTTCTGGTTATGGATAGATTTTTTTTTAAAAAAAGATTCAGTTCTTACTTTTATAAAAAATCATTTTGGAATCATTTTCTCACGAAAGGTACAAAAGGCCCCTCCCACATCTCTTCTGTTAAGTTATCAGAGAAGTTTACTGTTGTTTTTACTAGACCTGTCTTCACTTGGGGCCAGCACAGTTTTATTTATGTTCGAAAGATTATTTTGTGAGTTTGAGGAAAGAAAATCTGCGCTCTATCTGCTATTCTGGCATGATTGCTTATTTCATAAAATAAAGAATGGATAGATCTTAGTTTATTTAAATGAAACTGTGAAATTTTCTCCCCCCGCCAAAGGTTAAGATTTGGCTTGCTGAGTTAATTTTCAAACAGTATTATTTAAAGAGTGTTTGTTCAGTGGATAAAACTCCCTGGCTGTGATTTTGTTAATGAAATATCCAGAGTCGCTTAACCGCCCTTGATCTTAGCCCAAGCCTTGCAGTAACCTCGAGAGGCATGCATAGTTATTAGTAACGGCTCATATCCACGTCCACGGTGCCCAGGGCTCCATACCCTAAGGAGTGGTTTCCTCCGGAGAACAGTTCGACTTGAACTTGGGCTTTTAAAAAGAACGACAGGAGATCCGACTTGAAAGTGATGCGCGCTCTACATCGCGGACCTCGAAGGGCTGCGAGTCCGCCGCAGCAGCGCCCCTAGAGTGGTTCCCGGTGGGCGGGTTAGCCCGACTCCCCGTTTCTCTCTGCGGGGTAGGGTGGGGCGCGGTTCCCGCGGGGCCCCGCTGTCCGCGCGGAGGTGGCCCCCGCCCCGCCGGCCGGTCGCGCCCCGCGCCCGCTGCGCGCCCCCGGGCCGGGTCTGGTTCGCGCTGATGTCACCGCCGGGCGGTTGCCTCCCGCCGCCCGCCTCTGGGCACCTCCCCCTGAAAGACTTGCGGGCGCCCGGCCGGCCGGGGCCGGAGTCCGGGGCACATGCCCGCCGAGCCGGGTCTCGGGAGCGCGTAGCGGCGGAGCGGGCCCCGGGCCTCGGCGAGGGGCGCGCGGCAGATGCGCCCCCGGAGCGCCCAGGCTCGGGACGCCCGCCCGCCCGCCCGCCGCCCCGCCGCGCGGCTGCCCAGCCTCGGAGGAAGTGCGGGGCTGCTCTCCACTGTGGTGGCCTCAGGTGGAATCAGCTGTCTTAAGGAAGATCAGATAAGACTCTTTGAAAATGACTTTTATTTTTTTTTTCTCTGAATGGGGTTTATACTACACCATGCTGTCTATTTACTTCGAACGGTTGCTAGACTGTGCCGGCCTGGCCTTCCAAAAGCCTATTTTTTTCCTCTTTGGATAATTCTGAATAGCCTCGAAGACGCTTAATATGGGAAGAGCCTGCCTTTCGAATCAGGATTATTTATAGCTACTCCCAAAAAGAGTAAAAGAAAATTTGAACTTTCTTACAGTGTGTTAGACTTATTTTTCTCTGAAGACTTGATCTGTGCCTTCATCGGAATAGTCTGTGGTCTCAAGTCTCCAAGTGTTTTTAAATTTCTGAACCTTGGTTTATTTATAAGAGATGGAGTTTTGCAAGCTGTGTTTAAGTGGATTACAATTAACCAGACCTCTGCTGAAATTGACACTCAGTGGATAAAGATGCTTGCTCCTGGGGAAATTGTAATCTGGAAATCTCAGATGCAGAATTAGAATAAAAAGGGAAATGGACCGACAATGGAATGTTCTGAGTGTTTGAGCCACTGATAAGTGTATTATTTGTTTTCTTTTTTCTGTGTTTTGGAGTATGTGAAAGGGAACTTCCAGGGGCTGGGGAGGAGACTTCAGTTCTCTGTTATTGGATGCACTTTATTTTTGAGAATCATTCTCACACAACCAGGTAAAGGGAGGATTGCACGTGGACTGGTGCCCTGCTGCTGGCCTTCAGCCCCTCATCTGTGATGACGTGTGTTATCTAAGATGCATCTTTGGGCTGGAGACACTTTATAGTTCTGTTCAGAAGTGTGCTTTTCTGGAACATGCCTGGCCTTACTTCCCACTTTCTGCGTCAAGAGCTGCAGTGTTTGTTGTAACGGGCTCCGCAATGGGGAAGCCGCTGAGCAGACCAGACTGTTTACGTCAGAATCCCCCTTGCGTAGGAAAAGGTGAGGAGGAGGAGGATCTCAACATTGAGGACTGCTATGTCCCCCAGCGCTCCATCTATGACACGGTTAGGCTGAATGAGCAGATTGACTCGGGTTCCAAGGGCAGCCTGTCTTCCAGGCACTTCACAGACCGGACTTTACCCTACAGTCACAGAACACTGGATGTCAGCTCTTTGTGCTCCAACGGTCCCCTTGCTTCTTCCAGTGCGTTCGAGCTGAGAGGCCGTGAAGCCCACAAGCTCGATGAAAAGATGATCTTTGATGCCCTCAAACTCAATAGCGACGTCATCCGGAGCACAGGCTTACCCAAAGCCAAATCCCATGCGGAAAAGAAAGAGCATAGACGGTCATGGCGAATGTTCGTCCCGGCCAATTTCGTGGATTATGCAAACAAAAGTGAAAGCTCTTTTGTTGAACCTGCTGATCTGTCAGATGCTGTTGCCAAGGCTGGCAAGTGCAGAGGGGCTACTAGCTCTCTCACGTCGGAGGAGGACGACTCTGGCTTGTGCGGCCCTCCGGCGGAGAGGGAGGAAAAGCAGCGCCTTTTCCCCGGAGACCCGTCCCAAATCAGAAGCCTGTCTTCTGTGGAAGATGCTCACACCACAGAGCAATACAGACCCTTTTTTTCTGTTAATTCCATCAGCGAACAGAAGATGCCCTTGCTTTCATGCAGAAGCACCCACCTTGATGACAACTTCAAGATGATTTTACATGATGCTTCTCCACCAGAGGAAACGAAACCTGTCCATGGTCAAAGGGAAATCCGTGGTGAAAACAGCTGCCTGCAGGATGATGTCAGAGAGAGCGCTCTTAAGGGTGGTTCATTCATTCTGCCAAGAGAGGGAGAAAGCAAGTGCATTTCTAATCCCAGAGAAGAAGGAAGAACCTACGGATCAGGAGAATTCCAAACCACTGCCCAAAGGAGGGAATTTGTGGGAGACTCTCCCGAGGAGCTGGCTGTCTCTTGCACAGATCTGGGGGGAAATGTCATAGATTGGGGTGGCACGGGTTTAGTGGAAAATCTGACGTTATTGACACAGTACGATTCAGAAGAATCCAACGTAGCATCCCAAGAGGGTGTGGAGGCTCCTCTTTCTGTCCAGGAGATGGAGGCGGTCTGTGAGCCGTGCTCCTCACAATTCAGAGCAGTAAGAAAGCAAGCCGCTCCCCGGAAAACAGGGGCCCATGCAGGAACCTTGGACCCTGTCTGTAATGGCTTTCACTCTGCTCAGGTAATTAATAGGGATGGGAAATTTGCCATCAAGTGGTCACTGGTGTCTCTGACCATGGTCAGTCCTGTCCTGTCTCTGGCTGGGGTGCAGTGGGCGGGGGGCAAGGGGTGGTTGACTGGTACCCAGCCAGATGGCAGACATTGATCCATCGATCACTGCAAGCTAATTAGGGATGGTTCCTGAGGAGCATGATCACTGCCAGCTGTTTGCGTTCCTGCTCCTGGTGGTAGGATGGTGGCCGTTCCCCTTCATTTGCATGCCCCCCCTCCACTGTGAATTCATGTTAAGCTTAGGCTTCTCCACAAATTGTGGTTTAAGGTCCTGCCGCTTAAGGGCAGTTATATGGGATTTATTAAGCTTGAAGGGGCTTAGGAAGGAGCAAACACAGTGTTTCATTGTTGTGGTCTGAGAAGTGCTCTCCTCAAGCTGAGGACTCTGTACACGTGCTCAAAGTGTTCTCTCTGCAGCTCTGCATGCGGGGAAAAGCGGTTGTGCTGCCTTCTGCAGTCCACGAAGCCCGCCTTCCCTTTTGCTAAGTGCTGAGTGAAGTGAGCGAGTGAAGGGTGCAGCCTTGTCATAGGGAGACGTCGGTTGTCAAGCCTGTAATTTTTTTCTTCCCACTTAGATTGAAGTTCAGCTATTTTGGTCCTTTTCCTAAGCTCTTCTGGTAAACTTTGCCTCAGAGGTAATTTTACTTTATTTTAAGCTTCTCTTGTGTTTGTATGCTTGAGGGTTAGCCTTAGGGAGAGTCTCTCTTCCTAGGTATTTTGTTACTGAGAGATAAGGCTTTTGGATGCTATCAGTCTATGAAATAATTGATCTAATTAGCCATGCCCTTTCCTTGCATTGAATGGTGTGCTAGTTTGAGAGCTTAACAGAGTGTTTGCTTACTATAAAGGATTTTGTAGTTTATTTGTAGAAAGTAATTAAACTCTTAGAGTATATAGATTCTTTAGTAGTTTTTTTTTTTTAACCCTTAGTGAATATTGAGAAGCACTTTTGAAAATTACTAGACTCAGCCAGAACTATGCTGATAGACAACCCTGAAATCCATTCCTTTCAAACCAAGACGAGAGGTTAAGACACTTTACTGGAACATTTTTATTAGTGTTGTTGTTTTTTGCCCTGAAAACTAGCTATGCTACTGCTAAGTCGCTTCAGTCATGTCCGACTGTGCGACCCCATAGACGGCAGTCCACCAGGCTCCGCCGTTCCTGGGATTTGCCAGGCAAGAATACTGGAGTGGGTTGCCATTTCCTTCTCCAATGCATGAAAGTAAAGAGTGAAAGTGAAGTCACTCAGTCCTTAGCGACCCCATGGACTGCAGCCTACCAGGCTTCTCCGTCCATGGGATTTGCCAGGCAAGAGTACTGGAGTGGTGCCTTCTCCACCGAAAACTAGCTGTGGGCGAGAACAAAACTTTTCCCTGAATCCTTATGTACCAGACAAGTTCCCGGAATTAAAAATGTAGCCGTTCCCCCCCTTTTTTTTTTTTTGGTAAGTAGTAAAACATATCTACAGCTATTCCTAGAAATAGTAACTTGGAAAGTGGTATAGAAAAGAAGCAGGATCATACGGCAGAATTCTGTTTTCACTAACTTGCAGTGTTTCTATTGACTTATTAGGTACATTAATGCCTTTTAAAAATTATGAAAAATTTTATGTATTTGTCCCCGTGATTTGGGGAACTCCTATAATTCTCTGTGTGTAATTGACTTTTTATATTGAGTATTGTTCTATAGAAACAATTAGCTAGTGTGGAAACTGTCAGAAAATGTTTGGGCTTTTTGCTGAAAGGGGACTTTTAGAAGAGGTGATCGTGCATTTTTTGTTTGCTCTTCTTTAATGTACTCATTCATACTATAGCACAGACATATGCTGGCATGGGCCAAAGTCTGGGGAGTTTGGCAGCCTCTACATCTTTCAGAATTATTTTCCATACTGTGCCTGTAGTGTTTTCTCAACTCCTATTTTGATATTTGCTTTTATTGTGTTTTCCTATATTCTGTTTAACTACTCATTCACTTGGACTGTTACATTTATATAGTATAATGACTCAGCACCCCAAACCTTGTTTTCCCTTAATCTCCAGCTGAAGCTTTCCTTCCTTAGTTAAATGAGTTTATTGTCCTCTTGACACCTTCAAGCCGAATATTAAAGCATTGGTATTATCTATGAAAGAGTTGACGTATAGTATTATCTATTGAGGAATGATCATCACCCACCCCAAGATAGGAATACAATTTTCTATACTGATAATTCATTTGGCAAGTAGTTACCAGGTCCATATTACAAGCTGGGTACTGTGGTAGGCCCAGGAAATAGAGCAGCTCTAAGGAAAACAAATTGGTGTTTTTGTGGAACTTGCGTTTTACTCTAATACATTAGTTAGATACTTTGCCAGTTGCAGGCAGTGCGGCCTGTAAGTTGGGTGGGCTGGAGGGTTGGCTGGGAGGTGCTGGAAAGCCGCCGACAGTGCAGGCAGGGCCCACAGAGTGGCCGTGCAAGCCACGTGTGCTGGGATCCGGTGGGGAGGCCTCTGTGCCTCTTGCACGCCCATTGGTGTCTTGGCGGAGGCTGAGGGGCTGGACGTGTCGGCATCCATGCTGTCGCAGTGCCCGCCTACCCCTTTCTGCCGTCTGTGTCCCCGTGTGTGGCCCCTCTGGCTCAGCTCATCTTCTTGTCAGTGACCCCCATTTCCAGCTGAGGCTCCGATGTCATGCCAGCTAGCAGCAGGCCTGCTTAGAAGAGCCCATAAGGATTCTTGTCCAGGAAGGCCCATCTTATCATCTTGCTACTTGGCATTTTCTGTACCTTTTTTTTTGGCTTTTTAAAAAGTTATTTTATTGAAGTATAGTTGAGTTAACAATGTTGTGTTAATTTCTGCTATACAGCAAAGTGACTCAGTTATATAGGTACACTTTTTCATATTCTTGTCCATTAGGGTTTATCACAGGATACTGAATATACTTCCCTGTGATACACAGTAGGACTTTGTTGTTATCCATCTTAGTTTTTATTTGTTGTTAATTGAGGATCATTGCTGTATTGTGTTGGTTTCTGCCGAACGTCAGCATGGGTCAGCCATAGGTACACACGCGTCCTCTCCTCCTGTGCCTCCCTCCCATCCCCTGACCACCCACCCCTCCAGGTTGTCACAGAGCCTCAGTTTGAATTGAAGCATAGCTGATTTACACTGGCTAATTTCTAGCGTACGGCAGAGTGACTCACGGATACATAAAGGTGTACGTATTGGTTTTTTCTGTTCTTTTTCATTATGGAATGGATGTTGAGTAGGGTTGAGTGTGCTGTACAGCAGAACTTGGTTGTTTATTCATTCTGTGTGTAACAGCTTGCATCTTCTAACTCTGAAGTCCCAGTCCGCCCTTCTCACCTTGGCAACCATGAGTCCGTTCTCTGTATCTGTGAGTCTGTTTCTGCTCTGTAAATAAGCTCATTTGTGTCATATTTTAGATTCTATGTATGAGTGATATCATACAGTATTTGTCATTCTCTGACTTTGTTAGTGTAATAATCGGTAGTTGCATTCATGTTGCTGCAAATGACATTTAGAAAAAAGAATGAAATAATGCCACTCTAAACCTTTTTTTACTAGTTAAATTGGAGTGATAGGAGATTCCTAGTGCTGTGATAATGAAGCGATACAGAAGACATGTCCACTCTTGTTTTCGTTTTATAGGTAATCTGATGAAATGCAGCTAGAATATCATTCCTGAATATTTCTGAGTGGTCATGATAATATTATGAATTTATGTTTAGTTTTTTACTAGTATTTGTGAGGCAGACTAGGCAACAACACGTGACTTAGACAACCAGGATTATCTTTATCTGTTATAATCCATATTGGCTGATTGAACAGATGTTTGTATTTGGTGACTGTTAGGTACGCTAATTCAGAGAATTATTGTTCTTTTCAAACGTAGGTGTTCCAAAAAGAAGAGATCGAACCCCTGCAGGTGAAGCATCAGGATGTGAACTGGCTGGGGCAGGGCCTCATCCAGAGTGCCTCCAAGGGCGCCAGCACCGAGGCCCTGGAGCACGACCTGGACGACGCCGGCGCGCGCTGGAAGACCCTCAACAAGAAGGTGGTGTGGCGCTCCCTCCCTTGTCCTTCCTGCAGATTGTTCACCAGCGTTTTCTAGGACCCCCAGTCCTGTGTCCCGTAGCCCAGCCTCCCTGCGCTGCCTGCTCCTTGGCCGCCCTGTGACCCATGGCCCATCCCAGGTGTCCCCAGGGCTGGGGGCACAGACGCAGGCAGCGAGCCGGGTGAGGCGGGCCCTGTCTGGACGGTGGCCAGGTCCTCTGCCCTGGGCTGGGACCGTGCACATACCTCCGAGGGCATGGGGGCTGCTTGGCGCCTCAGGTTAGTGCCACCCAGGGGCCTGGGCTCCCTGCTGCCAAATGGTCTACTTATTTTCCAGAGAACTTGGAAATCTCACTTTGTATGTGAAACCTAATTTTCATTCATCAGCAGCTCATTCTGCACTGTGTAGCAGGTCGCACAGTGCAGCTGTGTGTCTGTCCGCCCTGGACTGAGGGTTTGCACCTCACTATAGATTGCTGAGTCCAAATGTCATTTGATGAAATGAAGATCCCCTCTTTTCCCAAATGAGCGTGACAGAAAACACTGGAAAGTAACTCTGATAGCTTAAGGAGATGATGCTGAAACACAACAGCAGCTCTTTATGTGACAGAAATGATCAGAAAAGGGTTTTGGGATGGCAGGGCTCATCTGGTGCTGGAGGGAATTGTTTTTGGAGTTTTTCCTGCTCTGAAATCTTCCTTGGTGGCCAGATCTCAAGACAGCATTTATCCTTCTTTAGAGTCTGATTCATACTGTAGTGCTGCTCACACAAATGGGGATGCAGTGTCAGGTATAAATATATTCCATGGTACTTAAACTGTCTTGCCAAGTACTTGTTCAGTCCAAAAAGAAAAGACCTTTGAGGGGGCGATAGGGTATCTCTGTGTGGGACACAGAGACTCCATTTACTGGAGGACAAAGGCCCTGTCTTGTTAAGAAAGGCCTATATAGAGCTTGGAGCTGGCAGGATTTAATTGGATACTTCATAGTTATTTTGTGTGGCTGAATATAATTCTGATTCTCTCTATTAAATAATAGTTTTTTTTTTAATGTTAGTCTTTAAAAAAATTACTATCCTTGATTTTCAACGTAGGAAATAATGGAACCCCATGGATAATGGTAAAAATGAAAAAGGCACTGTTTCTTTCAGTAACCTTAAAATATTTGAACCCTTCTTTGCTAATCATTGGTGTATTGGATACATCCAAAATCCGAGAGTCCTCCTCTTTGGCATTTGGGTTGAGAGGGTAACCTTATCTGCTGGGCTGACTTGCTGATGAGCTTGTCTCCTTTCTGTCTGTATCCTGCCCAGGAGCAGTGCCTTGAGTAAGTTTTAAGTGAGAAGGAAGAGAGAATCTGTGATCAATGGGCAGAAGCTTGGACAGGGCGGGCTGGTGGGCGTGTGTGGTTCCTCACGAGCGCGGTGGTAACTGAGGCCCCGGCTGTGCAGGTGGCCCAGCGGGCAGCCCAGCTCCAGGAGGCCCTGCTGCACTGCGGGCGCTTCCAGGACGCCCTGGAGTCCCTGCTCAGCTGGATGGGCGACACCGAGGAGCTCGTGGCCAATCAGAAAGCCCCGTCCGCCGAGTTCAAGGTGGTGAAGGCCCAGATACAGGAGCAGAAGGTGAGTTAGCGGCGCGCGCTTCCTGTTTCCCATTACACCTTAATAACGAGAGTAAACGTTTACCTTGTGACTCTGTCTGTATTAATAGAATGTTTTCATTAACCAGTAATCGATGTTCTAGACCTTGTTTTGTTGGTCATTCAACAAATATTCGTCCATCATCTGCCACAGGTGAGTCATCCTTGCAGGTGCTGGAGCTATACCGTCAAATTAAAAACATAAAAGTCCCTCATCAAGTTTAAGTGTTAATGGGAAGGGAAGAACAGGGAGAGAGAGACAGTAAACAAAAGAAAGCAATTAGTGTTAACCTTGGCCGCTGATAAATAAAGCCGGGTGGGAGCTAAGAACTGGGAAGAGAGCGGGTAGAGCTGGGGACAGTAAGTGCTAAGTGGAGATGGGACGTGTACAATTTTTAAAAAAAAATAGTGCAGTCAAGGACGACCTCACTCAGCGAAAAGGTGACTTCGAACAGAGATATCACGGTTCTTTGATATACTGGTTTGGTGCATATGCAGTTGTCTTTGTATGAGGTCAGTATGGGCAGTTTATTATGATTCAGCCTGTACTGACGAGGCAGAGAGTTGATCCCTGTGTTCAAAACTGGGCTCTTGTGTCTTTTGACGCTGCACATACAGGACCCAGTTGGAAAGACACTCCTTAGAGGGATGCTGACTCCTTAGGGCCACACATACAACTTCTGTGGTCATTGGGAAGCATTAATGACCCGTCCAGTATTGATTCGTGTCATCCACGGCTTGAAATGACTCATGGCATTGGGGGGCTCCTAGCATACAGTGTGTTGATAAGGTTTACCTTTAAAAAGACAACACGCTTAAAAAAAGGAATGGATTCAGAGGCTTGGTTGGGTTTTGGCATCCAGTACTACTCTCTCTGAAAATTCTTTGAAGACTTTAGTATCTTGAGAAATTAACTAATTAGAAATAGATTTAGAGGTAAGGAATAAAGAAGCATAAGAGGAAACACATTGCATTTGTTTGGTTTTTGAAAAAAATTGATACATATAATACGTAATAAAATATAATATATAATTTCTATAATGTAATAAATATAAAATATATACTATGGTGTTAAATAAAATAATATGACTATTACCATTCATGATTTAATTTAAACCTTTAGTATTTACCCAGAGTTAATGAACAAGGCTTAGCCAACAAAACCTGTCTGTCGACTTTGCTCGTAATTGCCAGAAGCTATTCGTTAAAGTTTACTGAAAGTAATCCACTTAATTGTTCCTTTTACTGCCTAAACCACCTGTCCTACTTTGATTTTATGATCTCTGACCTGTGTTAAAAGAGGACGTCTCTTCCCCTTCTCTTGGACCCTGTTCCTCTCCCCTCGTATGTGGTGGTCTTTCTTAAATTGCTGTTAAGCTTCTTGTTTTATATTGGAGTATAGCTGATTAACAACGTAGTAATAGTCTCAGGTAGACAGCAAAGGAACTCAGCCATACACACACATGCACCTGTTTTCCGCCAAACCCCCCCCATCCCCATCCAGAGCGGGCTGGTGGCTGTGGCAACACGGAGCAGCCCCTGGGTGGCGGGATATCCTCCCCCGGCGTGTTGCCCTGGGTGACGGGATACCCTCCCGCGCGTGTTGCCCTGGGTGACGGGATATGCGCGCGGTTGCCCTGGGTGACGGGATACCCTCCCGAGGCGTGTTGCCCCTGGGTGACGGGATATCCTCCCGCGGCGTGTTGCCCCTGGGTGACGGGATACCCTCCCGCGGCGTGTTGCCCCTGGGTGACGGGATACCGCGTGTTGCCCCCTGGGTGACGGGATATCCTCCCTCCCGCCGCGCGTGTTGCCCCTGGGTGACGGGATACCCTCCCGCGCGCGTTGTTGCCCCTGGGTGACGGGATACTTGCCCGTTGTTGCCCTGGGTGACGGGATACCCGTGTTGCCCTGGGTGACGGGATACCCTCCCGCGGCGTGTTGCCCCTGGGTGACGGGATACCCTCCCGCGGCGTGTTGCCCCTGGGTGACGGGATACCCTCCCGCGGCGTGTTGCCCCTGGGTGACGGGATACCCTCCCGCGGCGTGTTGCCCCTGGGTGCCTGTCCGTGGCTTTGGTCCAGGATCAGTCAGGGTCAGGTTCAGGCAGCAGTGGTGTTCAGCGTTCCGGGTGCCTTGCTCACCACTCTGCACGTGGGGCCTGGGGCTGGCACTTATTACTGAAATGCTTGTTTTGTTTAAGTGGAGGAAGGGAATCCTGATTTTTGGCTCCCTATGTCAAACACTCCCTTCCAGGCTTCTTGAAATGAAGAATTGGATTGACTTTTTTCTGCTGCTCAGTCCTGAAATGTTAGTCTTCTTTCGCCAACTTTGAAGGTTTCTCAAATGTTTCACTCTCTGGTCGTTGTGGAAATGCTAGTTAAAGGCTCTAGTTTTTATCCTCATAAAAAATTTTAGGAGCTATCCTACCTCCCAAAAGCAGCCAGGAGCCTCCGGTTTCAGCCTCATTGACCTGTGAACTGGTCTGAGTCTCAGCTTCCCTCCTGTGGTAGATTGTTTAACGTGGGAAAAGGTTTTGAAAATTGTGATGATTTGTAATGAACTTTCTGTCTCAGTGGGACAGCTCATTGTTGAGTGTTAGGGCGTTCCCATTTCGCTATAGTAATGAGGGTTTTGCGCTTCCAGTGCAGTGATGTTTTCCTGAGTAGAAGCATCCTTCTACCCCATTATCTTGTATTAAAAAGTTGAGAATGAATAGTTTAGTGGCCTTACCAATATTCATTTTACTTACTGCGAAAAGCCTCTACCACAGTGTCTAACACAGTAGTAATGAATCATTAAATAGGATGAGGTTTTTGAGAAAGCTCTACTTCTCAAATCTTTTTGTATGTGAACCCATCCAACGTTATTTTTGTCACATGTCAAAAGTATGCTACAAAGCATATGTTTTGCATATGTTTATACAGTTATTCCTTTGTTTCCTTTCCATTTATTTATTGTTTTCTTATTTACTATTTTTTCCTAAGCTTCTCCAAAGATTGCTGGATGACCGCAAATCTACTGTGGAGGTGATCAAACGGGAAGGAGAGAAAATCGCCGCCACGGCAGAACCTCTGGATAAAGTGAAGATTTTGAAACAGCTGAGTCTGCTGGATAGCCGATGGGAGGCGCTGCTTAGTAAGGCCGAAACGAGGTAACGTAAATGCTGCCAGGGTTTGGGAAGAGCGGCAGTGGCTTTTGTACTGACTTCTCTATTTTGGTCCTACTTTGTTTCCAGACTGTTCTCTTCCTGTGTTTGTCACGTATGTGAACATAGAGGGCTGGCGCTTCTCGTCTCATTCCTCCGACGGGGATGTCTTGTAGTCCCCAGATCTTTCGCAACTCTTGTGTGTTTGTTTTTGTTTTTATCTGTTTATTTGTCTGGCTGCGACCTGTCGTAGTTTCAGCACACAGGATCTTTTGTTGCGGTGCACTGACTCTCTCGTTGCGTCACGTGGACCTCGTAGGTAGTCGCAGTGTGCAGGCTTAGTTGCTCTGCAGCGTCTGGGATCTTAGTTCCCCGACCAGGGATCAGGGTGGATTCTTATCTGCTGGACCACCAGGAAGGTCCCTATTACAACTCTCTAAGAGCAGTGTATCGCTCGCAGGGTCCTTTTTTCATTCATTTGTAACATAGTTATTGCCTGCCTGCCACGCATCAGGCAGGGCCAGGTGTTCCGGGGCTGCACTGGTCAGATCATCCCTACTACCTTCAGGGAATACCGTAGCAGGGTTTGGTGGCCATTGAAGAGCAGGGACGAATGTGATGGTTCAGAGTGAAACCTGCACACAGTGCCATGGCAGTGGAGAATCGGAAGAACCCGGCCTGGGGTGGGGAGGTGACAGGCAACCTCTGTTTTTTTCTATTTTTGTTTCTAATTAAGTTTTGACTGTCTAATAATATTTTGTAAATGGTGCCCTCAGTTACTTAATTTTATTTTATTTTTGGCCACACCCTGCGACATGTGGGATCTTAGTTCCCAAACCAGGGATCAAAGCCACACCCACTGCAGTGGAAGCACTGAAAGTGCGAAGGCTGAGCGGCTGCGGCAGGGATGTCCCACGTTCTGGTTTAAAGTGGAGTGGGAGGTGTCTGGGAAGTGAGGCTGGTGGAGGGTGCTGTGACGTTTACCAAGGTGAGGAGCTGGAGCGTGGCTCCGCTGGGCTTCACGACATTTCTTTTTTTTTGTTTTATTAAAGTATACATGATTTATGATGATGTTTTCATTTCTGCTGTATAGCAAAGTGACTCAGTTGCACACATATGTGTGTGTATGTGTATATATATATACATATGTATAAGAATGTGGGCTTCCCTGGTGGCTCAGACAGTAAAGCGTCTGCCTGCAATTTGGGAGACCTGGGTTCGATCCCTGGGTCAGGAAGATCCCCTGGAGAAGGAAATGGCAACCCACTCTAGTACTCTTGCCTTGAAAATTCCATGGACGGAGGAGCCTGGTAAGCTGCAGTCCGTGGGATGGCAAAGAGTCGGACATGACTGAGCAACTTCACTTCATATAAGAATGAATATATACATTCTTTTAAAAATATTCTTCCCCATTTTGGTTTACCATTTGTCGTGGGATATTGAGTATAGTTCCTCCTTCATTCTCTCCGTTGACGCTCCACTGACCCACGTCAAGTCATTGTGACACTGGAGTGCCTACTGGTTGGGTTGGAAACAGATGACCCGCTGAACAGAATGAGCGTCTCCACACATTCCTGCCTTTGTTGGAACTCTTCATAGGATAATGCAGAGAAGGGTTTGTCTAATCTTGAATTACAGAGTAGAAGGAAACGATGTTCTAGGACAAGTGAGTAAGGGGCTCCCAAGGAGGCTGGGAGTTCCACATTGCCTTTAAAGTGTATCAGTAGATTATTCCTTCTGTGTAATGCCCTAGAATTACTATTACTACCATGGGAGAGGTGCTCAGTACTTTTTTTAAATGAATGAAAGCCAAGATCTCTGCTTTTCTTCCAGGACTGTCCTTTTCCCAAGCCATCCTCACAGTAGTATTAAGTGGAGGGATTGTGGTCATATTGTGATTCACACATTAATAAATCCCCTTACAAAATCACAGCCAATTAAACCTAGTCTCAAAAGTTATTTCCATTCATTCTAGGTGATTAGATACTATTTAATAGAATTTAGAAAGAAGAGTCATAGATAGTGATCATCCAGAAGGTAAAAATAATATAGTAATTTACTCATTTTTTTTAAAGGTGAAATGTGTTTCAACTGAAAGTTTTAAAAATATATACATACGTGGTTTGTGATATAAAGATACAAAAATTGTTAGGTTGGCCAAAAAGTTCATTTGGGTTTTCCAGTGGGATCTTACGGAAAAACCCTAGCAAACCTTTTGGCCAACTCAATACATTCAGCAGCATGTGCCAGTTTTTCATAATTCCCTTTGTCCCTAAAGAACATCCATGTCTCAAATCAGGTCATTTCCTAAGCATTAAACACGATGACAGGTCAAGACAGCAGCTCTTGGTCCCAGCAGAAAGGATTCGCAGAATTGGATACTGAATCAGGTTCTCCGTACACAGACCGGCACAATCACTTGCCCTCAGTGGAAACCAAGGACCGCTCGAGCAGGTTTTAACTCACATGGCCCCCTTTCAATGGAGGAAACGATGAGTCTTCTAAAAGCATTTCAAGCTCTGTTTTGTAGAAGTCAGAGAAATAGTTCTTCTCTTTCCTGATATTTTTAGTCCATAAAATAATAAATGTTGCTTCGGGGAAATGTACCTGACACTATATTTTTTAAAGGAGGAGAGGAATTACTAGTAATTCCAGTGCAAGGGATGCTTTATTTTTCAAAACTTGCATCTAATTTTGACCATTTGACTAATGCAGTCTCAGTAACTGGTGCTCTGGCTGAATTTAACTAATTTGTAAATCGTAGAATACATGTTCAGTAAATATTGCCTATTATTATCATTATTATTGCTGCTATTGTTATTATACCATTACTAAAATTATAACTATTGTAAGAATTACGATGAGTTACTTAAGATTTTTATAAGATTCAGGTTCTTGAGGTTGGTCTTTGTTCAGTTTTAAAAATTAAAGGAGAATTTAATAGAACTATTATTTTTTAAAAAAAAGATTTATAGATATTTGTTTTATTTTTTCCACCGTGCTGAGTGGCTTGAGGGATCTTAGTTCCCCAACCAGGGATTGAACCCTGGCAGGGGAAGCACAGGGAATATAAGAACTATTTTAAACTGTCCTCTCAGTGTGAGAGGTTTTAATTTTAACCTTAGATGTTTTCTACAAAAAGTGTTGGGAGCGGAACGCAGGAGCATGAGTGAAGCTTTCTGTTGACAGCTTCCCACATTCCTCATCCCCGAATGACCTTCCTGTTGGCACATTTTCAGGAACCGTCAGCTGGAAGGTATCTCCGTGGTAGCACAGCAGTTTCACGAAACCTTAGAGCCGCTGAACGAGTGGCTGTCGACCACAGAGAAGAGGCTGGCGAACTGCGAGCCTGTTGGAACCCAGGCGTCCAAGCTGGAGGAGCAGATTGAGCAGCACAAAGTAAGGTTCCCATCACACGCCCGTGGGATCCAGTTGTCCCTTTGCTTTGAGGTTTTATGACACGCATTTGAGTTACGCGCTATTGGGTGACGCCTCAGTTCAACCTTATACCCATTTCATGTGTCATCTTTTTGTTCAATTTATGTTGTCATTTTTATTTGTCCATTCTTTCTGTTTCCCTTTTTTAAACCTCGTTTAGGCCTTAGAAGATGACATCCTGCATCACAATAAGCATTTACACCAGGCTGTTAGCATTGGCCAGTCTTTAAAGGTTTTGAGCTCCAGGGAGGATAAAGATATGGTGCAGAGTAAACTAGACTCCTCCCAAGTGTGGTACATTGAGATTCAAGAGAAAAGCCACAGCAGGTCTGAGCTCCTGCAGCAGGCTCTGTGTAATGCTAAGATTTTTGGGGAAGATGAAGTGGAGCTGATGAACTGGCTGAGTGAAGTGCATGACAAGCTGAGGCGGCTCTCGGTCCAGGACTCCAGCCCCGAGGGGCTGTGGACACAGCAGGCTGAGTTGCTGGTATTTTGATTTATTTTACTTTTTCATTTCAGTTGACCTTATTTTCTCAGTTCTCTTTATTTCTGTATTATTTTATGTTCGCTATGATTTAGGTTAATTCCTGTACTCAAAAAAGACATTGCCTTTGTATACAATGATCTTTTTTTAAATTGAAGTTTAGTTGATTTACAGTGTGGTGTTAGTTTTACGTGTACAGTAAACCAATTCAGTTATATATATATGTATATATATACTTTTTCAGATTCTTTTCCCATCTAGATTATTATACAATATTGAGTATCGTTCCCTGTGCTATACAGTAGGTCCTTGTTGTTTATCCATTTTAAATATAGAGTGTTATATTCAATTAAATCAGACGTAATGTAAGAAGAGATTCAGTTTATCCAGTAATAGATTGCTCATTTTTCATTTTATTATTTCATCATTGTATACAAAGGCCCACAATTAACCAATACTCCAGTCTCTCCACGTAGCTCATTTTCTGAGTAGGGGAGAGAATTTCGATAGTTGAACTGAGACATGGGCACAGTGCTGAAACAAGGAGAAGTAAATGTGAGAACAGTGAGGAATATTTGAAAATGCGAGGTGTTTACTCAAAAAAATGAAACCTAGTTAACATTCTCTTAAGATTAGCTGATAACAAGATGGTACCTGTATTGTAGGTTCTTCAAGAGGACATCCAGCTTAGAAAACAAAATGTAGACCAGGCTCTGCTGAATGGCCTGGAACTACTTAAACGAACAACAGGTGAGATACCTTTCAAATCATCATTCCATGAACACTGTGCATTGCTTTCAGAATATTTTAGAGATGGGGGAGGGAGAACACAAAGCACTTTAGAATTTTGGGGCCAGTCCAAGACTTCGTTCTGGAGAACACTTTGAAGGCCGATCAAGGGGATTTTGGACTATGATTTCACTTTTTTCTCATGATCTCACTGAGTTCTTAATGAAAGTTTTGTGTATTACTCATGATACTGAGCACTGGTCAGAGAATTGCATGGCAGAATGAAATTAGCTTTCCACTTGTGGAAGGCAGTTGTTGTAGAGGCAGAGCGGTTGTGGACAGTTTTGTAAAATTTTAAAAGAGGTGCTATTTGGTGACACATAAATGGCACCCCACTCTAGTACTCTTGCCTGGAAAATCCCATGGATGGAGGAACCTGGTACGCTGCAGTCCATGGGGTCGTGAAGAGTCAGACACGACTGAGCGACTTCACTTTCACTTTTCACTTTGATGCATTGGAGAAGGAAATGGCAATCCACTCCAGTGTTCTTGCCTGGAGAATCCCAGGGACGGGGAAGCCTGGTGGGCTGCCCTCTATGGGGTCGCACAGAGTTGGACACGACTGAAGCGACTTAGCAGCAGAAGCAGTGTGATTGTGCCCAAGCTTCCTTTCTCTGCGCTTGAACTCACCAAGAAAATAAATGCGACTTGTTTTTAGTAATCCCTTTGGCTTTAAGAACATCTCACTGTATCTGTATTCAGCTCAGCATGCGTGTTGTGGGGGCAGGTACTGTTCATTATGCATGGGAGGAATTTGGTATCATAGCTACAGCCTTACACTTGGAACCTGAAGCCCAGGATGCAATTTTTCTGTGTGTCTGAAAATTAAATAGAGTCAGGTGAAGATCTGTCGGAACAGTACAGATGAGTTTATTATTTTTAACACACACACGGATTATACATTGGAGGAGGAAATGGCAACCCACTCCAGTATTCTTGCCTGGAGAATCCCATGGACAGAGGACCCTGGAGGGCTACAGTCCATGGGGTTGCAAGAGTCCAAGAACCGGACGTGACTTAGTGACTAAACTACCACCACCCAGGCTGTACATAAACATGTGTATGCCTGTGACAGGCACCATTCTAAATACTTTGCAAATATAAACTAATTGAATTTTTATCACAACCTTATGAAGTAGGCTCTGTTCTTATAATAAGTACTCAGGGGCACAGAGAGGTCAGGTACCTTGTACAAGGTAATGAGTCACAAACTCAGTATTTGGACCCAGGTGGTTTTTAACCTTAAACACGGAAAGACCATACAGATAGACGCAAGGTGGTGCTTTCACAAGACAGAAGGTGCTGTGGTCCTTGGCAGTTTTTTGTATTTGCATTTGCAGAGTTGTTGACATCAGCCAGAAATCCCCAGAAAGATTCAAACCTAGGAAAGGACTTTTCTTGGGTCAGAGCTTCTTAAGAAAAGTGTCTCCTCTCCCCCACCCCCCAAAATCTCATCAGCGTAGCATCACCTCTGAAGAACTCTGCTTCCCCTTTCATGAGATATAACATGCCTTTGAAATTCTAGGTGATGAGGTTTTAATCATTCAAGATAAGCTGGAAGCCATTAAAGCGAGATACCAGGACATCACTAAGCTGAGCACAGACGTTGCGAAGACCCTGGAGCAGGCACTGCAGCTTGCACGTCGGCTGCAGTCCACCCACGAGGAGCTGTGCACCTGGCTGGACAAGGTGGAAGTCGAGCTGCTCTCGTACGAAACACAGGTTCTGAAGGGAGAGGCTGCCAGCCAAGCACACGCAAGGCAAAAAGTACGCTCCAACATATATTCTTTGTGTCTGCTTGTTATCTCTCAGGGGAGGCCTAGTCACTCAGGGGTGAAGTGATGTTTATCACATGTCACTACTAACGTGTTCAAGGGCGCCTCTGTGGGCGTGGACCCAACAGAAACTGGCAACGGACCAGCTGTGTGAACTTTTAGGAGTCCAGACAAAAAAACAGCGTCTTGTCGTTTGTCCCTCGAACCTCATGGTGGGAGTTTACTTTATTATGCATAAAAACAGGAAAAAAAGGACAATGATCAGTGTTTCAGAGACACACATAATTTGATCAGGATAATCACGTTTATAAGGTCAGTGCATGGCATGAGGTGACTTTCCTAATCATGTTGCAAAAATTGGTATTCTCCCACGCTGAGTGTCTTTCTTCTCAGAGTGGCCAGCCTCCGTTTTCATCATCCCTGAAGTATGACCACACGTGGGTTCAGGGAGTTAGGGAGGCTAGGTTCACTGAGCCTGTGATGATTCAACAGGGATGATTTAAAGCCAGTGTGTCCTCCTTTTGAGGGTCACTCGATTCTGGTCCAGACTTTCCTCTTTAGTTTTCTGGTACCTGATTATTTTTTTATATTAATTTTTATTAGAGTATGGTTGCTTCGCAGTATTGTGTTCATTTCTGTTGTATAACACAGCGAGGCAGCCGTACGCATGCATGTATCTGCCGTTTTTTTGGATTTCCTTCCCTTTCAGGTCCCGCAGAGCACTGAGTGGAGCTCGCTGAGCTGCATAGGAGGTTCTCGTCAGTTATCTGTTCTGGTTCCCGATTACTTTGAGGTTGCCAGCCAGCAAAGAATAATCCATATTAACTTGCTGGGTTTGGGTTCCCAATTTTTAAACATTGATGTTACGTTTCAAAGTTCAAATTGTGCCATATTGAGAAGGGGGTTGTCCTTTTGAGCTTCTTAGGGAATGGTTTCCCTTGTGTGAAATACCTGTGGTATACAGAACGTAACTGCGGCCAAGGGGGCCCATGCGGCCTGTTGTCTGTGAAGGGCTCTGGCCCCGAGGGCAGTTGAAGGGGAAGCTCATTTAGCTGTGGCGTGTCCCCCAGGCCTGTGTCTCTCGGCTTGCGTCCCCAGGAGCTGAAGAAGGAAGCCAAGAGCCACAAAGCCCTGCTGGACTCGCTGAATGAGGTGAGCACCGCCCTGCTGGAGCTGGTTCCCTGGAGGGCGAGGGAAGGCCTGGAGCGGACGGTGGCTGAGGACAACGACCGCTTCCGCCTGGTGAGCGACGCCGTGGCACAGCGGGTAGAGGCCATCGACGCGGCGCTCCTGCGGGCCCAGCAGGTAGGTGGGCATGCACCTCCCGGAACCTCTCCTCCCAGGGGCCTTCCCACCCACTGCTCACTCTTTCAGAGCCACAGGAGGGGCCGAGAGGGTCAGCGGGCTCGTGCAGGTGTGTGCGCGCCAGGTGGGGCCCAGCTGTGCATCGCGGGCAGCCGTCTGCCCTCTGGTCTCCGGCCTGGTCCCCCCGTCGGCCAGTGGAAGGAGCAGCCCCGCTCCCCCGCTCCCCGCACAGAAGGCCTTTTGTCTCCACATGTGCAGGCTGTTCATGTTGATTTCAGGTCCTGGCTAGGTCAAATCTGTGTGCGCGTAATTATTATTATTATTCTTATATTTTTGAGTTATCATGTAAGTCACTATTAACATTCCTTGACATACATGGCAAAGAAAGGCTGAGTTCTTTCTGAAAAGGAAACTGCTGTATTGGTGATGTCGTGTTTGTTTTTTTTCTTTCTGGAGATGACTGAAAGGGGAAAAAATGATCGTTTCTGACCTGTCTGCAACTCACACAGAGCCTCTGGTTCCAGAGAGTTTCATAGGCCCCACCCCTTAGCCACAGCTGGGTCAGAAGACTCTGGGCAACCAGGGGGGTCTTGGATCCAGAAGCTTGTGAGACATGTTTGGATTAACTTGTATTGAGATCTCTGGATATTTACATTAAGTCATCAGCCCTTTGTTGCAGGCTTTCTCTGATGGGGTTAGTGCGGTTTTGCTGTGTACTGCAGAGTGGGGCTCAGGAAGGTGGGTGACTCAGCCTTACTCATCCAGGCCAAAAGCAAGACACACTAACCAAGCAGATTGTGCAGGAGCATCCAAAATCGGTTCTCTCAGGTTGCTGTAAAAGTGCAGTTTGTCTAGTTCTAAAGCGTGGCCGCTCGCCCCTCATTTGAGTGCCGTGCTCTAGAATCACCAGGGCCGCCTGAATACAGTATTAGCAAAAGGCCCGCCTGAGGTGATTTTTTGCGAGGGAGACCTTCGTGCCTGAGGAATGCATTTGCATGGCTCTGTTTTCAAACTTGGGAGGAATTTGTATGCCTCATTATCATAGGGAAATAAGCATGTTTACTTGCAAGGCTATTCAACTATTTGAAAAGAGTCGGATTATTTTTTTCGCCAGAATTTCTGCCGACCTTTCCGAGTTGGCACTGAAGACTTCTCTAAATAGCAAGACAAATATTCTGTCCTCTGGGGAATAGGGCTCTCTCGAGAAGCTGATCGTGGTTGGCTCAGTGAAGGACGACGGTAATGAGGGCGTAACCAAACTAAGGTTTGGCTGCTTGCCTCTCATAAGCCAGTAATTCGAGAGGCAAATGTCAGGAGAGAGGAAAGGTGCTTAACTGTAAGAGTGGGCTGTCTGGGGGAAAGGGAGAGTCGTGTCCAGAGACCAATTCCAAAGATTCTGCTCAGCCAGGACGGTTTTTAAAGGAAAAAAGCGGGGCGAATCTCTGAATCATGGAGGCAGGAGGGTGCTTCTGCCTCCATCTGCATTGAGTGCAGGTGGCTGGCTCTGTCTTCACACGTTATCTTGCTGTGATCTCTGGCAGGATTGCTTAGGGGGCTCGTGGGATAGAGGGCTAGTCATTTTTAACTGGTTGCTTCATCATTCTTACTCCTTCTAATCTAGGAAAAGAACCAGCAGGTTAGGCAAGGCATGATGTGCGTTCAGGAGGGCATAAGTCAGGAGTCAGTTTGAATTGCTTAGTGATCTCATTCGTCTCCCTGGGTTCTTTTAAAGATAGAGGGAAATATAAATGGGCAAACAGGAAAGGGGCAAAGAGCTGCTCTAAAGCACCGGTGACAGGCTGAGCGCCTTGTTGGTTTGTAAGCTCTGCTGGGTGCCAAGGTCGTTAAACTGGAGTCTAGTTCTGGTCAAGGTTTTTGCAGATATTTTCCACAAGTTGGTCTGTGTTTTCTAGATCCAAAACATATATCCTGTAGGAAAATAACAATTAATGGGTTTTTTACCGGATAAAGTCATTCCTTATTGAAAGTTTCAAGACTTTGAGAAAGAATGCAGGAAAAACTCATGGAAGCAAGACCATGCACACACTGTGGTCTGAAATCCTTCAAGCCTTGCTTATGAGAGAGAGGGAGAGCTTTTGGATAAAGCACCTCACTGCCACTAGATTGTAGCTAATATCAGTGCCATTGGTCTGTTAATATCTCCTGGTTGTTCATGTGTATTTATTCCATATGTATATGTGCATTCCTTTGAAATGCCTACACATCTGTCCAGTGAAATACCTCCAATAAAATGCACTTTTTTTGTTGTTGTTCAGTTGCTAAGTCGTGTCCAGCTCTCTGTGACCCCATGGACTGCAGCATGCCATGCTTCCCTGTCCTTCACTATCTATGAGTTTTCTCAGATTCGTGTCTATTGAGTCAGTGATGCCATGCAACCATCTCACCCTCTTTTGCCCCCTTCTCCTTTTGTTTTCAATTTTTCCCAGCCATCAGGGTCTCTTTCCAGTGAGTCAGCTCTTCACATCATGTGGCCAAAGTATTGGAGCTTCAGCTTCAGCATCAGTCCTTCCAATGAATATTCAGGGTTGATTTCCTTAAGGGTTGACTGGTTTGATATCCTTGCTGTCCAAGGGACTCTCAAGAGTCTTCTCCAGCAGCACAATTCGAATTTGGCGCTCAGCCTTAAAAATGCACTTAAGCCAATTAAAAAAAGAGAGAGAAATTAGAAGAGAAATACCTTTCCAGTAAGGCTGAGATGCACTGTTTAGAGCTGGTGTGTGGTGAGGTGACCTCCCTCCCACCAGAGGGGTCCTGCCTCTGGTATGTAGTAGAGTTGTAATCAGGACTTGGTTCAGATCTCATTCTACTCCACTCTGGTGCCTCTTTATAGATCAGGTAGAAAGGAAAAGTCTTAAATGGTGATCCATTTTTTTCTAACCTCCCTCCATAATCTGAAGGTAGGCACTATTACTGCTACAAAGTAGAAATATGAGGATATTTCCAAAAAGGTCTGTGAGCCATGGGCATCCACGCTGAAAGGATCAAGAAATCTCTCACTCCAGACAAGTTTAAGAAGACATCCATGCCTGTCTTTCTGGTTTGACAGATTTACTTTTGCATTCAAAAGAATGGCTTCTGAACTCATGATTTCCAGGTTTAGAAAAGGCTTAATATGTCATTGAAATTATTTTATAACCTTGCTCAATTGTAAATGTTTGGAATTAGGACCAGAATACAGTTTGATACTAAAATGCTTGTTTTCTGTTTATGCAGTGTTAGTACATCCATGAAATACAAAAGGAATGGTGGAAAAAGAAAAAAATTGCACTTGGACGTGAGCCACATGTTTTGTAAATGCTATTTTATGTTGTATAAACAAATCATCTCCCACTCTTGTTTCTTCTCCATCTGAGCCATGGACATGATATGGCCGCATCTGTCTTTCTCTGTACAACTTTAGTCACATACAGCTTGTTTTATTAACAGCTACTCCCTCCTGGGTCCCTCCCCCGACATATCCCACCCATGAGTGACAGCGTGAGGGTATGGGCCTTGAAAATGACTTGGTAAATTTTATATTTATAAATTTAATGCTGTGTCCCCAAATAACCTAAGTTCAGCTAGACTGAAAATAACTGAAGGGGCTGTTTTCCAGGCAGATTTCTCATAAGATGTTTTAGTCTTTTGACATTAAAATTGTTTATATATAGGCCTGCCTCCTTGATACTGTTATAAGCTACACTTTGGAATTCCGCAGCTTTAGGGAAGTTGTGAATGGTCAGGTCACCATCTCAGGTTATATTCATCTACGTGGAAGACGCCAGGGAAATGTGGCAAAGGGCTGAGGTCTAAAGAGAAGTGGGAAGAGTGTCCAGATACCTTCTCATTAGCACGTACTTCGTATCCACCCAGTATACTCAAAATATTTCTGATGTTACATGGTTAGATTTTTCATGTTAATTCTGTTATATTACATAGCAGTTTTGAAAAGATCTGTCATTGAGTTTTGAGAACATAGTGCCAAGAGCCTTACATAAATTTGAGTGACGTTTATTATTATTTTGGAAGTAATAGAACAGCCTCAATTACGGGTGAATGCAATGAGCATGGTGTCCGTTTGTTGCGACTGGTTAATAAGGCCCTGAATCTGACTCAACAGATTTACAATCATCAATATTCTGAAAAGGATTTTTTAGTTGGGCCCATTCATAAGTTTTAGGAAAAATCTGAGTAGAATAAGGCAGCTTCTTAAGTAGTAATAATGATCTTTATATAAAAGCAAAACAACTGCCTCCTCACCAAGGCCTGCCATTATCTCTGAGTTAGAAACTGTAGGTATTTCAGCATGTTAAACCCACACAACGCAACGTATCTTTGTTGCTTTCTTTCTCTTTCTGCTCATTGAATTAAATGAGCCACTTGGAAATGGGGAAATGCACTTTTGCTTCAGAGATGTAGACTTTACCGCCTGAGTTCAGCTCACTGTGATTATTTAAACCCGGGATGTTTGTGTTCACTTCACTTCACTAGCCGCTTATAAATGTACAGTTATCAGAAGGTGCTGAGGTGTGTATCTCGCAGGGTCTGGGTATCCCAGGCACTCTCTGGCAGTTCTGATTGCCTGGCTTGTTTTATTGGGCCGTCATAAGCCCCCCAGTATAAAGGCGTATGGGTACAATTAAAATAAACAGCTCACTGGGTCATTAGGGATCTGCCTGGGAGAAAAATAACACCTGTTAATTTCTTTTAAAGAACTAGAGGGAAGCCTCCCCCACGGAAGGGAGATTTCTTTAGACCTTCCAGGTGTTGGGGTAGGAAAATATGGGCTGGGCTATGAGTAATGGGAAGGAGAATGGGAGGAAATGCTAATGGAAAGAAAGCGCCAAGACCCTCTCGGAGTAAGAGGGTGTCCTGAAGGTTAAGGTCTGCTTACCACTTAAGTCTTTCTTAAACCTCTGCTTCCGCTCAAGTGAAACTTTCTGGAGAAATCCAAAAACAATTTGTCAGAGATGGGAGAGACACTTAAATAGTAAGCAAAAACTCACCGCTTAATGACTGTTGTGGTATTTGAACCGATTCTGGTGAAATCCCATGAATAATGTGAGTTCTTAAGCCCAGGCCGTCCACAGGCACAGGGGCGTACCAGGGCGACTGCGATGCGGACTCGGGTCAGACCACAGTCGTGCGAATCTCAGACCCGAAGTTACAAGTCGGGTAACCTCTGGTGAGTCGGTCAGTCTCTCTCTGCCTTGGCTTGCTCAGCTGCAAATGAGATTAGTGGTGGTACCCACTGGATTTAGTTGCTGTCAGGATACAAGAAGGGAGTCTTGAATGTTCAAGCACTTAGAACAGTGTGTTCAGTAGAATGTTGGTCGTTACTGTTTTACAGAGTGTTTTTCAGGAACATTTAGAGGTTAACCAATTAAAATGTCTTTTACCAACTTGTAGGAAGTTTCTAAAATACTAGTTCAACTAGGAATTAGTGTAGTTGGGGTTGATGGTTGGACTCCACAGATGATGTCTATTAGACTGTTTGCCAGAATGCAGTTAAGGATGCTGACATTCTCTACAATTCATTTGAAGTCTTTTTTTTTTTTTTGCTACTTACATGGGCAGTAAGCAAATTTATTAAAATTTGGTGTAGGGAGCTTTCTGTCCATGTTATTCAACAAGTAAAATAAGCCACACTTATGGTCTGCTAAGGAATTCTCACATTAAGTAGTTATTTGAAAGAGTCCCAGATCTAAATAAAATGCCTTGCTTGACTGTAAATTGCTTCATGTAGACCCTGCGGCCATCCCTTTTGTTGTTGGATAATAAATATTTTCTAACCTAATTAAAAAAATTCAAAAGACAGAAGGGAAATTTCTGCTTGAAGTCTTGTTTTCTTTTAGCAGAGCAAATATTTGCCTTGGTTAAAGAAACAGTGTTTGAGTTTCAGCTTTCCATTTTGGCAACTTGGGTATCATCAGACTGTTTTACATTGGATGCTTTTTTTTTTCCCCTTAGGAAAGGGAGACTTAGTATTAAACTAATATTAACACTAACAGTCTGACTTTCTTTATTAGGACCGTCATATAAATACTAAAAATAGCCTGAACACAAGCAAAAGCGTTGGGGCCTCACTTTATTTTTTCAAGGACTAGTAGAAGAATTATTTATTTTGCAGCACTGGCACTCAGGTGGAAAGGCCTGAACTGTTTTTCTCAGTTATGTGCCGAGCGCACCGCACACAGTAGAGCTGTGCCCAGGAGTTCCATCGTGTGCCGTTTCAAAGCCAGTGATCCGGACTCTTCCGCCTGCCTCGTGATGATTTCTTTTTCCACATCTGAAGCTGCTGAGTTAGTTGATGAAACTTTTTTTTCCTCTTCACATTGATCTACAATTGCTAATGAGTAGTTCCAGTCGAAACTAAGTCATGTCGTAACAATTATTGAACCAGATGAATTCAGATAGCATTTTTCAGATGTCTTATCAAGATTCCTTCTGGAGTCCGCATCGTTCTGGCTTGTCCCCACAGCAGCAAAAGTGATGAATTAGTGAGCAGAACACTTAACCAACAGCACTACGTGCAGATCACAGGGTGGCTTCAAAAAACAACGCATGATGTTATGGGAAACTTAAAAAGGAGAAAGGCTTCTGTTTGAGTATATAAATGTGCAGAGTCATCTCAGAAGTACAGTAAGTCCCCTGCATACCGACAACCCACATGCAAACGAGTTCCATTCCAAGAGCTCTTTCTTCAGTCCCAATTTGTTCGTAAATCCAACAAAGTTAGCCTACGTACCCAATTGGCAGTGTAGTACTGTAATAGGTTTATAATACTTTTCACATAAATAATACCTAAAAAACACACAATAAGAAAACGTTTTTGATCTTACAGTACAGTGCTTTGAAAAGTATAGTGGTGGTGATGGTGGTGGTGGTTTGGTCACTAAGTCGTGTCTGACTCTTGCCATCCCATGGACTGTAGCCTGCCAGGCACCTCTGCCCATGGGATTCTCCAGGCGAGAGTACTGGAGTGGGTTGCCGTTTCCTTCTCCAGCACAGTACAGTAGCACAGTACAGTAGCTGGCATACAGGGGCTGGTCAAGTGAAGAGGCAAGAAGCGTCACTCCCTAGAGGAGGGAGAGGAGGCGGGAGATGGTGGAGCTGAAGGATCGTCCCCGCAGGAGACGGGGGGCAAGCTGCAGTTTCTCTCATGCCTCACGTTGATGGAGCAGGTCCTGGTTCCTAGTTGGAACCAGAGCGCATTTGCACCTTTGAAAGTTTACACCTTGAAGGTGGCTGTGGCGAACTTCCTGTAATTGCCCTTGTGGGGGAGCTCACCCACTCTGAGCACTCAAGTTCTGTGTATTTCTGTCTGGAACTGCTTGGCCTGTCAGTGATCCCGTCAGACGTGTGACACTTGGCAGGGCACCCGTGGGCCACGTGTCTCAGCTTCTCACGTGATGGTGCGACTGCTGCCCATACGCCAGAGGAGTCTCAGAGCAGCCTGACTTTGCATCCTTTTCGGTTAGATGTTAGTTTAGATTCAGATTTTGTTCAGGCAACATTTCTAGAGATTGTTAAGTAAAGGTCTGTTAAACCATATCTTCCCTTTCATATCCTTATGCTGTCAATATTTAAAGGTAAATGTAAAAAAATATTGCTGTTGTTTGGTCGCTAAATCATGTCTGACTCTGCGACCCCGTGGACTGTAGCACACCAGGCTTCTCTGTCCTTCCATCTCCTGGAGCTTGCTCAAACTCATGACCATTCAGTCGGTGATGCCATCCAACTATCTCATCCTCTGTCCTCCCCTTCTCCTGCCTTCATTCTTTCCCAGCATCAGGGTCTTTGCCAATGAGTTGGCTCTTCACATCAAATGGCCAAAGTACTGGAGCTTCAGCATCAGTCCTTCCGATGAATATTCAGGACCAGTTTCCTTTGGGATTGACTGGTTTGATCTCCTTGTAGACCAACGACTCTGAAGAGTCTTCTCCAGCACCACAATTATAAAGCATTAATTCTTCAGCACTCAGCCTTCTTTATGGTCCAGCTGTCACATCTGTACATGACCACTGGAAAAACCATAGCTTTGACTATATGGACCTTTGTCAGCAAAGTAATGTCTCAGATTTTTAATACACTGACTAGGTTTGTCATAGCTTTTATTCCAGTGAGCAAATGTATTTTCTGGTTTGGTCCCATATTTTAATGATTATCTAATTTTTTTTCTATCTAAACTTGTTGACTAAGAGAAATTAACTTTCAAATAGCTTCAGTATTTATTTACTCATTCATGACCTGGCAAAGGTGAAAACAAATGGGTACATGATAGGTAGAAAAAAATCTTGATAAATAACAATTCAGTAATAATAAGGCTTTTTTACCTATCTAATGGTGACTCTCTATTTGTGAGATTGGAGCCATCACAGTGACTCATTCGGTACTATCTTATTTGCATCAGCTTATACTGGCGGGTAATTATATGCCCTATGTTGATGAGGGGAAGGCCAGACTCTGCTTGTGGGAACAGGAATCAGTACATCCAGGACAACTTGGGAGCATAGATCGAAAAGAGAAGATGCGCACAGGACTTGCCAGTGAGAGGCTACCCACAGAGAGGTTTTTTTGTTTTTTTAATGAACTTGTTTTAAGATCATTGTAGATTCACGTGCAGTTGTAAAATGTAATGCAGAGTCCCCCTTGTAATGTTTCTTCAGTTTCCCCATGGGAGACCATCTTGCAAAATTACGGTCCAGTGTCATAAGCAGGAAGTGGACGCAGAACGTTTCCATCAGGACGCAGGACATGGCCATCACGGAGACCCTCATGCCACCCCATTACAGCTGTATTTGCCCCTCCTGTCTCTGCCTCCCCCTCAATCCTAGCCAAAATCTGGCCTCCATTTCTACAATTTTATTGCTTTAAGAATGTTTGCGTACCTTTCAGCCACAAGGTATCCCCCATCTCCTCTCCACAGTGACTTGAATTTTAGATCTTTTATTACGGTTCCTTCCTCAGGCCCTGGGCTCTGTTAGTTTTCTCCAGTCTATTCTCTGTCATTCGGGTTGGGTAACTTCTGTCATTCTGTCTTCCATTTTGATGACTCTTTCCTCTATTGTGTTCCTTGGTCTCATCCTCTGAGCTTTTACTGTAGTTGTTATATTTTAAGTTCTAAAATCTCCATTTGGTTCTTCTCGGTGTATTCTGTGTCTTTTACGGATTTTACCTTTTGTTGCCGAGGCCTTCTGATTTTCCCCTCATTTCCACTGCCTGTGAGATCGCTCCTAGTGTGTCTATCACAGCCGCTCTAAGGTCTGTCAGATGCTTCTGAGGTCATCTGGGGACCAGCCCCTGCTCGTGATCTTCAGTTCCGTCTTGATTCCTTTCGGTTCTTGGTGCCCTGTGTCTTGGGGCCTCAGATCGGCCTTCTCCTTTGGTGGGCAATCCCCAGCACCACTCTGGCGGAGACGGTGGGGGTGCCGCCCAGAGGAAGGAGAAGTCCGTGCACCCCAGGGAACTTGCATGACCCCTAAGCTGGGGGCACCCCTCATTGCTTGGTGGGGCTGGGAGCTCCCTGGCACCGTGGGCAAGGGGCCACCTCCCCACTGAGTGCTGTGCAGATCCTGACTGTGACAGGCCTCCCCTGACACCCCTGAGGAGAGGAGGAGAGCCTGCCTGAGCCTCCAGGGCTGCAAGTCCAGGCTCCCCATGGGACTGCCCAGCACTCCCCACTGACCCAGGGGCAGAGGCCTGTGCTCGCCTGGGAAGTGAGAGGACCTGCCCCCTGCTGGGCTGACGTCACCCCAGCAGGGGTTCTGGGCCCAGCCCAGGGGGTAGACCTCTGGGCTCCCCGTTCAGCCCTTGTTGGCAGGAGGCCGTAAGGAGCCCAGGGCTTTGTTCTCTGGTGTTTGGTTGGAGCAGAATGCTTATTGTCTAGACGCTTTCTGTCTTGCAAGGCTTCCCCTTTCCTGTACCTTTGACTAGAGAGAGGCTTTCCTGGGGGCCTTGTCTGGCCTCTGGGTGCTTCTGGGGGGCAGTTTCTCCAGCATCCCGTCCAGGGTGTGGGAGCAAAAGAAAACCAGGGGACTGGCCTCTGTGGTGTTCCTGGGGTCCAAGACTCGTAGCAGTTCTGCTTTCCTGTCTCCCGGATCCTCCTGGTGTGTGTTCTGTATGATGCCCGGGCTCTGAGATGCATCAGTCCTTGGGTGAAAAGCATGTCTTCTCCACCCTCCTGTGAGTCTGCAGAGTGTTGCCTTGTGTCTTAAGAGCATGAGTTATCTTCCAGTTTAGTGTCTTACCTCCACCCTCACCCGCCTCCACTTACTATCCCCCGACCCCAAACTGGGTTTCCAGGTGCTCTTGAAAAATTAGGGGCTTCCCTGGTGGCTCAGATGGTAAAGAATCTGCCTGCAATGCAGGAGACCTGGGTTCAATCCCTGGGAAGATCCTCTGGAGAAGGAAATGGCAACCCACTCCAGTACTCTGACCTGGAGAATTCCATGGACAGGGGAACCTGGCTGCAGTCCATGGGGTTACAAAGAGTCGGACACCACTGAGCTACTGACACTTGAAAAATTGGAGGTTCTGGCAGTACCGGACTTGAAAATCACAATCTCTCTCTCTCACTCTTTCTGCCGAGGTGTTGTTAATTACCATTTATAGTCGGCACTGTGTTGACTGGTACTGCTTGCCTGCTGTATTTGTTCATGATAACTGGAAGGCATGGGGTGTGTCTGGTACAAAGTATAGAAAGTGTTCATACTCTTTGATTTAGAAGTCATCTTCTAGGAATCAACTCTAAGGGACTACTTAGAGATGCCAACGGAAATTTATTTACATTTATTTACAAGCATATCCATTACTGCATTGTTTGTGTAACATCAGACAAATGCAGAGAACCTAAGTGAAAATATCCAAGGATGCTGGGATACAATTATGGTATTTTAAAAATCACACTTTTGACATGGGAAAGGTTCACCATAAATGAAAAAGAATGAGACCGTTTATACGGTATTATCTCAGCACTTTCTAAGTTTTAACTTCTGAAAGAAAATTCACTGAAATAACGATAGTATTAACTTCAGCTTTTAATTTTCTTCTATGTATTTTTCTGTACTTTGCAGATTTAGACCACAAATTATTCTTGTGATCAGGAAAAGAAAAATCTCTTAAAATATTTAAGAAGGCTTTTGAAAATGTATTCTGCTGTTATTAAATGAGAGGCAAAACATGATGCATGAGACATTTGGGGTACACTCTGCATACATGGAAAGATATTTTCCACAAGCAGTAAATAAATGGGACTACGTCATTCTTTTTGCTAGGAATTGCGGACTTTGATAGCAGAATGTTACCTGCATATCACATTAAAGTGATACAGTGAAGGATGAAGTGATGTAAAGATGGTGTCTAACCACTCTTATAGCTGCTTAATTTATATAGTATTGTATAGAAAATCTTTATATCACCACCAGGGAGAAGGCAGCAGTGTGAGCGATCCTCACATCATTACCATGTTATGGATTCAGCACATTTTAAGAGGTTGTGTTTAATTTCTCTGTGGAAACTTCTCCTTTCTCTTTATAACATGAGTCACTCTCATGGATCATTTCCGGTTGCCATGAGGAGACAGGCCCAGATTTTCCATTTATGTGATAAGGATATTTGAAAGACATGTAGATAGATATTTCTCTGGCACCAGTTACAGGAACTTGCTGACCTGATTATTTATCTTTTGTTTAGTTTGACCAAGCGGCCGATGCTGAGTTAGCCTGGATTAATGAAACAGAGAAGAAATTGACGTCTCTGGGTGACATCAGGCTTGAGCAAGACCAGACCTCCGCTCAGCTGCAGGTTCAAAAGGTGAAGACACAGGTTTCCAGTCACATCTGTGTGGTTTGTCAGCGTGCTCCGAGGAGATGCACTTGCATGATTGAGTGTGACTTAGTCATTTTAACTGCTTTGCCTTATTGTTTTTGTTTTAATCATATGCTCTCTTTAAAAAAAAAAATCTGTATTTTGGTAAATACAGACGTTCACCATGGAGATTTTGCGACACAAGGACATTATTGATGAGCTTGTTAAATCTGGACATAAAATCATGAGCACGTGCAGCGAAGAGGAAAAGCAGCCTATGAAGGTACAATCTCGTCCATGTGACTAGTGTGAGACCCGTAAGCAGACAGTGTGTGTGGGGCTTTCACTCGGAGAAAAGCTCTTTTCCTTTATCCACAGCTGCTGTTTAAACAGCTAAATCATTAGTTTTAAATAAAACATTTTTCAAGCTTACAGAATAACAGTGAAAAGAATACTCCTTAAGGGAATCACTTTGGGGATAATCTTTTTTAATAGACAGAAAAGCTATTAATGTTTGAATCCTTGAGTAACTGGGACCCATTAAGCATCCAATTAATGTTTGCTGTATTATCATTGCTATTATCAGAGTAAATTGTTATTCTATACGTCAACTGTTGTTTATAGGTTTCAGGAACATTGGGTCCTCTGGAGTCGAAACAAAACCTGAAATACGTAGTTCTCTCTAGCTTAAACCCATTCTGTATAAAGTTACAGTAATCCATATAGAAAAAAAGGAGTGGAGTCATTAAGGAAGTATTCGGTTTATGTAGTTTTAATGATCTTTACATTGGTGGGAAAGCAGCCTCAAATAAAAATGTTTAGTTCAATTCATATTCAGACCTCTGAGCAGCATAAAGAAATTAATGCTTCTCATAGGAAAATAGCCCATGGCAGAAAAACATATTTGTTATACAAATGTCTATGCCTAAGATCCCATTGAAAAGATGGTGCATTGCTTTTATTTAAATACTCCACAGTGGCACTTGGTTTTAATATAATCTTTATTATTTTTGCAAAAAATCTTATGTGAAAAATATAGATGATCATGAAAGAATCTCTGTGTTATTCTGTGGTTTATTAGGTTATGGTTGTGCTCTGTCTTTTGCTATTGGATTATAATGAATTTATACCATAAACAAGATCACTGTGACCACCCGATCAAATCAGTGTACAGCATAATATTCTACTTTGCTTCTCAGTCTATGTAATTAATTTTCCTGACTAGGAGTCCCTTTTAGAATTTCATTCTTGAAAGACAGTCCTTGTATTTTAACAGAAAGTAGTGTCCGTGTTGGACTTGGCAGGTAGCTCAGTGTTAAAGAATCCACCTGCCAATGCAGGAGACTTGGGTTTGACCCTTGGGTCAGATAGATCCCCTGGAGGAGGAAACAGCAACCCACTCCAGTATTTTTGTCTGGAACATCCCATGGACAGCGAAGCCTGGCAGGCTACAGCCCATGGGGTCACAAGAGTCAGACGTGACTGAGCGACTGAGCGTGGACTTGCCGTCCGTGTTGCCAGACCCTTCTCTCACATAGAAGACCTGGAAGAAATTGTGTTTGGGAAGCTCAGTCTCTTAGAACAACTTGAGACTTTTTATTTATTTGGGGGGTGGTTTGTTACCTAATATTTTTTGAGAAGTCCTCCATGTTATCAAGCCCCCTGATTTTTGATGACTGCATAGAAATTCATGAGTATAGGAACATATACTCGTTTTTACCGTAATCTCCAGTTGGTGTACTTTTAAAACTTTTAACACATTTTTGCTATTTTATACGTGAAATTTTTTTTATTGTAGTAAAAGCATAGCATTTGCATATAGCATTTTCAGCCTTGAAAAGGAGGGACTTCCTGCCTTATGCAACAACATAGCAAGGCCTTTCTTTTAAGATGAGCTTCTCTACATAGGCACTAACTAGCCGCTGTTGATCAGTCATTTACCATGCATTTATTCATTGAGTGCTTACTCTGTTCCAGGTGAATAGTGCTGATCAAGCACTCTGGAGTGTATATATGTGTCCCTTGGTTTGCCTGACTGGATAAACACATTTTGTCATCTGATTTTCTAGAAAAAACTGGACACGGTGCTGAAGAACTATGACGCCATCTGCCAGGTAAACTCGGAGAGGTACCTGCAGCTGGAGCGGGCCCAGTCCCTGGTGAGCCAGTTCTGGGAGACGTACGAGGAGCTCTGGCCGTGGCTGACGGATACGCAGAAGGCCATTGCTCAGCTGCCCGCCCCTGCCCTGGAGTACGAGACCCTGAGGCAGCAGCAGGAGGAGCACCGGGTGAGCTCAGGCCCCGGGCGGACGCGGGGGTCCCGGGGAAGGAACCACAGCTGTCAGGGGGCTTCTGGTTCAGACGCCTTCTGAGGTGGGGAAGTGTCCACCGTGCAGGGTCCGGTTTGCACAGTCTGCTCACCTCTGAGCCCCACCCAGCTGTCCTGGTCTGTGGCGGGAAGACTCATACGGGCAGACACCCTGTGCATGTCACGTGACACCATCACAGCTCTTAGCACAGGAGTGGTGGCTCAGTGACAGAGAATCTGCCTGCCAGGGCAGGAGACACAAGAGACTCAGGTGCAGTCCTTGGGTCAGGAAGACCCCGGAAGTAAGAAATTGCAACCTGCTCCAGTATTCCTGCCTGGAAAATTCCATGGACTGAGGAGCCTGGCGGGCTGCAGTCCGTGAATGAGGTCACAAAGAGTTGGACACAAGTGAGCGTGCACGCTCTACGCCATACCAGTACATGCAGTGCACGCCGAGTGTGCAGTAAGACCCTCTTCTCAAAGCATCAGGGAAGTGAGCGTTCAAGTCCTTCCAGTTGATCAGGTCGAACTGCTTTCATGTACCCTAATTTGACTAAGTTTTATACTTCATAGTGGTGGGAGCCATCTGAATGTAAGCAGAAGAAATATGTGGAAGCAGCCTCACACAGACAAGGCTGTTGAGCTTGGAGAAAATAGACGCTGTAACAAATGTGGCAACGTTGTCATGAAATTCTGTGAAAAGCGAAAAACTGCTGAAGTTTAAAGACCAGTTGTCCCCCTTTTCTTTTAACCTTTTGTACATAGAAATCTTTTGAAGTTCTCTGCTCCTATAAGTTTACATGAGCAAATGAGAGAGTATTTTTCTATCTACAAATAAATCCTATTTTAGACATATAAAAAGGCATCATGAAGCCCTCGTTTCTGCAGTCACAGAAATGTTGATTAGCTTAAAATTTTGTGAGGGTTTGAGTGAGAAGATTCAAGACTGTTGGAAGAAAGTCTAGAATTCTTATTACTTATGATCTTGTGAACCTTAGTTACTCTCCTAGATCTGTATAAGATGTACTCCGAAACTACTACTACTACTATTCCAAGTCATCGAGTGTGTGCACGTGTATAAAGTTTAACTCGGTATATTACATCATCGTTTCAAGTAACGTGCTTATTGGTCTTATTGTTTACTCTTTAAATGTATTGGCATTGGAAAGGATCTTTTAAGTATTTGTTTAGAAGAGCTTTAGAGGACACTTTAGTGCACAAAATGGAAACTTTGTGGCATTCTATCTAAATTGTTCAGTGGGAGAAAGACTTATAAACTATGTATAATTAATTTTAGTAGAAAGGTTATATTTGGCAGAAATCCTCATGCCTAGCCACAGAATGATTTTTAAGATAAAATATTTCAAAAAAATATATTTCATGGATCTCTTCTACTCTGAGGTGAGATTTGAGTAGCTGTTTTTCAGCATAACATCAAATAGGTCGAAAAGAATCGTTACTGAATGGAAAATTTTAAAATTGAGTTAATTTTCCTTTTTGGCATAATCTTTCAGTTCTCAAAACAAATACAAGATTTGTATGGAGAAAGAGGATTTCAAAACTTTGTAGCCAAATCTTCAAATTGTTCAAACTAAATTACTCAGAATATTTGCAGCATTCTTCTGCAACTTCATAGCGTCCACTTCACTGTCCTGGGGAATATGTTTTCATTCATTCTAGCCAGGAATGAAATATGGCCCTGAGAGCCATGTTATAAATAAGCGGTAGTTACCTTGAAGTCACATTAAGTATCTCCTGAATGAGTGGGCTCTGAGGATGGTTGCCAAGAATCATTTTGTTATGTATAAACCTCTCCTGCCAAGCCTTTTCTCCATGCACACACGTACCAAGCAGCTGTCCTGTGACTGTTTGCTTGTCTGTCATGGAGTAGTCTTCAGAAGGCTCATCTGACAACTTCTCGGGAAAGGTGTTTGCTACACAGGTGGGGCTTCCCTGATAGCTCAGTTGGTAAAGAATCCACCTGCAAGGCAGGAGACCCTGGTTCAATTCTTGGGTTGGAAAGATCCACTGGAGAAGGGATAGGCTACCCATTCCGGTGTTCTTGGGCTTCCCTTGGGATCAGCTGGTAAAGAATCCGCCTGCAATGTGGGAGACCTGAATTCCATCCCTGGGTTGGGAAGATCCCCTGGACAAGGGAAAGGTTACCCACTCCAGTATTCTGGCCTGGAGAATTCCATAGACTGTATAGTCCATGGGGTCAGTTGCAGAGAATCGGACATGACTGAGCAACTTGCACTGCACAGGTGACAGCCACTTAGAGTCCAGGCTACTCAAGAGCTCTCAGCAGAGATCCCTCACTTTACCGAGAGTCCCTTGATACTCATAGTATGAACTGCTTTTTCAAACATGCCCTCTGGGATGTTGAAGCCAGAACTTGGGTGACATGTTTCTTCTCCATGAGATTGTATAGTAGCCGATCTTACCATCATCACCTCCATTCTATAGAACAGGATGAATTTATCAAATAATGTAGAACAAAATGAGGAAATCGCTGCCTGGACTGCCCAGGGGCTGTGCCTAGCACATTAGACTGATTAGACCTTCCTTATTTTTTTATTTTTAAAGCTGATTTTTTTCTTATTTTGCTCTTTTCCAAAAGAATTTTGAGACCACCTTCAGAAAAACTTCAAAAATAGAGATATTGCACTGGGGTTTATTCATGATGTACTGAACCGTTTTCTCAACCACTTCGTAAAGAATTTGCATGACTGATTTTAGTAGCCACTTTTAAAAAAATTATTTATTTTCAATTGAAGGATAGTTGCTTTACAATATTCTGTTGGTTTCTGCCATACATCAGCATGAATCAGCCATAGGTATGCACATGTCCCCTCCCTCTGAAGCCTCTCTTTCACCTCCCACTCGGCCTATTCCTCGAAGTTGTCACAGAGCCCCAAGTTGAGTTCTTGAGTCATGCGGCAAATTCCCACTGGCGCTCTGTTTACATGTGATAGTGTATACCTTTCCATGCCACTCTCTCCATTCGTCCCACTCTCTCCTTTCCCCAAACCCCCTGTGTCCGTAAGTCTGTTCTCTAGGTCTGCTTCTTCACTGCTGCTGCTGCTGCTAAGTTGCTTCAGTCATGTCCGACTCTGTGCAGCCCCATAGACGGCAGCCCACCAGGCTCCCCTGTCCCTGGGATTCTCCAGGCAAGAACACTGGAGTGGGTTGCCATTTCCTTCTCCAATACATGAAAGTGAAAAGTGAAAGTGAAGTTGCTCAGTCATGTCCGACTCTTCGCGACCCCGTGGACTGCAGCCCACCAGGCTCCTCCGTCCACGGGATTCCTGCTGCCCTGCAAACAGGTTCATCAGTACCATCTTTCTAGATTCCTCAGTTCAGTTCAGTTCAGTCACTCAGTCATGTCCGACTCTTTGCCACCCCATGAATCGCAGCACGCCAGGCCTCCCTGTCCATCACCAACTCCCGGAGTTCACCCAGACTCACGTCCATCGAGTCAGTGATGCCATCTAGCCATCTCATCCTCTGTCGTCCCCTTCTCCTCCTGCCCCCAATCCCTCCCAGCATCAGAGTCTTTTCCAATGAGTCAACTCTTCGCATGAGGTGGCCAAAGTACTGGAGTTTCAGATTTAGCATATATATGCGTTAATATGCGATATTTGTTTTTCTCTTTCTGACTTACTTCACTGTGTATAATAGACTCTGGGTTCATCCACCTCATTAGCACTGACTCAGATGCATTCCTTAGTGGCCACTTTTAAAATAAAAGTCCATGCGTGTGGCCATCCTGGTGATTCTGCTCAATGAGTGATGGAAATTAAAATATTTGCAGAGAAAGATTGTTTTCCTCTAGACTGTCTTTCCTGAGTGTAATTTCTCTCAGAGGAGCTTTCACCAGGGGCTAGATAGCAGCGTGGAGGCACACCTTCTGGTGAGGATGAGAAGCTGCTGGTTAGGGAAACTCAGGAATAACGGAGAGAAATGGGGCACCTCAGTGCCGCAGGAGGCTGGCCCTGGAGAAGGCTGTGGACAGTCACAGGAGGCCCTGGACTCTGGAGAGAGTCACGATCCCCAGTGGAGCCATCTCCCCAGAAGGAATGGGGCTCCACCTGGATTCCACTTCCCTCATTAGTATCACTACCATCATATTTCTTGATTAGATATTATGCAGAATACTCATATGTCACATGTTTTCTCTTAAGTACACCTTACAGTTAATACTCGGTATACAGCTGTGTGTTTGATAGATGGGTTGATTACCCTTGCAGCCATGAACATTTAAAAATAAGTGCCAGTAGATTTGTTTATATACGTGAGTATCACACAGATCACATATATACATAGAATAGATTCACAGATACATAATGTAATATATATGGACACTTTTTTGTTGGTTTACATACAGTATAATGACAATGCCTTGTGCATTGTATTATGTATAATATATATATAATATATATGCCATATATCCATTCTCTTCCATATAATATAATGAAAGTGCCTCACTTATCTGTCGTATTTTCTCTCAGCATCATGTCCACCTTCTAGTGAGCTTCTTTTCCTTTCTTCTTCTCCCTCCCTCTACCTTCCATCCTAACTTCTAAATAATTTTCATATGTATCACGAATGTGCAGAAAGGAATACTGAGAATTACAGCTTGGTCTCTATAGGTTGGGGCATAGTGAGTTCATAATCCTTTTATGTAATAGGACCCTCGGCTAATACTCTTGTTAGAACGTACTGCTCTTAGTAGAAAAGTCGTAATGAATTGGGAGTAGGTGCTTCACTCATCCAGAAGTTTTGCATGTGCCCTGAGAGGGACTTGACACGACCAGACTGTTGTTTAATCTTTGTGTCAGGGGCATCTCTTCCTGGCGGAGGGCTGCTGGTTCAGAGCCTTGTGATGGGAGGGTGTGTGTTTGGGGTTCCGTGCCAGCTGGATGCACTGAGGATGTTGACAGCTGTGTGGTGGAGGTGCGCCTCTGAGATACTGAAATGCTGTTTGCTTTGTTGTAGCAACTGCGAGAGTTGATAGCCGAACACAAGCCTCATATAGATAAGATGAACAAAACTGGGCCGCAGTTATTGGAGCTGAGCCCGAGGGAAGGCTTTTCTATCCAAGAGAAGTACGTGGCTGCGGACACCCTCTACAGTCAGATTAAAGAAGATGTCAGAAAGCGAGCTGTGGCCCTGGATGAAGCCATTTCTCAGTCAACTCAGGTGAGGCTTTGCACCCCGAGTGCGACGGGCTCTGCCACAGCAGTGCTTGGGAGGATGGTCTCCAGGTCTCCTAATTCAACTCCAGCTGAAATTGTTTCATTGCATTAACTCTTGAGTATGGATGTTTTAGTCTCAGAGGTGATACTTGCCTGCATCCAGTCCTTACATTTCTCTGCCTGCTTGTATATAAGTAAGGCATAATTTTCAGTGACTTAAGAAATATGCGGTTGTCCAGACATCTAAATAAGTGTCCATCTAGAGTGGAATTCTGTGTTTGCCATTGGAAGAGATAAAAGAAAGTGTGATTATCATTATTAATAAATCACTCCCAAGATAGCAATAAGATGACTATGAAGGATAGGCTGAAGAAGAAGAAAGAAAAGTTGAAAAAAATTATTTTGAAAATATCTTTCTCAAGAAGTCTATTTGCAGTACCTGCAGATTTTCCATTTTGAAGGCTTGGTGTTTATTTTTAGATACCCTGGTCCATTTCCTGTAATCCTGGCTTGACAGTTCATTTAATGTTGAGGATTGTGTGAAATCTATTAATATAAATGAACAAGTGTTTATAACTTTGCTTCGTTGTCTGTGGAAATTTAAAATTCTTTCATGGATCTCATTATGGGTTTGACCATGAATTAAATGCAAGCTTCCATCACATCTTTTGTTTTGTTTTGTTTTTTTAACATTTTTTAGTTCAGGACACTTGTAAATTAAGAAATCCCTTTCATCTCATCAAACCTGCCCATGAATTTCACAGTAAAAATGTAACTTTTTGAGATGCCAAAATAATCAGTAAAGTGAATGAAACTATCAGTGTTGATAGACATCCAGATTATTGAACTAATTTTCAAAATTATTGTTATTTTGATTGCAGTAATATGCAGCAGTCGTCAGATGCTGCCGTCGGGTGGCCCGATTGTATATTAACAGACACCATTTGTAATGAATTTATTTCCAAGCAGCAGTCCTGTGCCCATAGCAGTGTGACTCAGAGAGGCGTACATAAGCTGTGATTCTAGGAATAGGTTCCCTCACCAGCTGGATGGAGCTCTCTTTGGATGTGTTCACAGCGGGGCCAAGGTTTGGTTCCCGGCCGTGATCTTAAGCAGGAGTTTGGTCGCTTGAATCCCACCCGTGGTGTCTTTCCCTTGTAAGCGGCCCCTGTGCTTGACCCGCAGTTCCACGACAAGATCGACCAGATCCTGGAGAGCCTGGAGCGTGTGGTGGAGCGGCTGCGGCAGCCGCCGTCCATCTCGGCGGAGGTGGAGAAGATCAGGGAGCAGGTCAGTGAGAACAAGAATGTGGCAGTGGACATGGAGAAGCTGCAGCCTCTGTACGAGACCCTCAGACAGCGGGGCGAGGAGATGATCGCGCGGTCCCAGGGCACGGACAAGGACATATCTGCCAAAGGTGAGCCCTTTGGTGAAGGGACCTCTGAATGTTACTCTTAGAATGATTCTGGGTGTCCCCTGACAGCCCAGTTGCATATCAACACACTGGAGTTTAGGGAAAAAGTCTCACAGGTGGGGCTTGTTTGGGGTGGAAGGGCTGTGCACACCAGTCTCTGGTTACTGTCTTCCTGTGTCTGTGAAATCAGTCCAGTAAATACAGCATGCATCATGATACGAAACCATGTGGTCTCCAGGCCCTTTAAATCAGGTGATTAAAGCATAATGCTAATTAAAGACCAAACCTAGGGATAGCGTGTCCTCGTTACTGACTGCATTAACTAATGTAACGGGTACCCGATCCCACAGCCACAGAAATGGCCACCAGGGTCCTAAGCTGACACCTTAAAGGTCTGGCCTGGGGTTGAAAGGAAGAGCTTGTGCACAGGTCAATGGAAATTCATGGTAAGGGAATGCTAGAAGGGAACTCAAAATACGTGTCCTACTTCGTTACATTCCAGGGATTGCATGGACATCTCTATTCTTGATTTGGAGAGCATAAAGAATAGACTAAACCTCTTTTGGAAGTAGGGCCAGCCTTGGTGAACTCAGGTCTCCCCTGAGCTCCGGTGCCTCTGAGCATTGTCCTGTGTCAGGAGGACTTGGTTCATAAGGAACAGGACACCCTCGTGAACTGCATTTGTCTGGAAAGGCCACTGGGCCCGGGGATACCCACTAGATGGGCTCAACCCACATTTGGCCCAGGTTTAGATCCTTGGCAGACAGAATTGTGATTCCTGTGTGAGCTAGAAAGTTGTGCTTTTTTGATAAGGAAGTGTGTCTTCTCGATACTCTTCTGCTCGTAGCTGTTCAGGATAAGCTCGACCAGATGGTGTTCATCTGGGAGAACATCCACGTGCTGGTGGAGGAGCGGGAGGCCAAGCTGCTGGACGTGATGGAGCTGGCGGAGAAGTTCTGGTGTGATCACCTGTCCCTGGTGGTCACCACGAAAGACACACAGGACTTCATCCGCGACCTGGAGGACCCGGGCATCGACCCCTCCGTGGTGAAGCAGCAGCAGGAAGCAGCGGAGGTGAGCCGAGTCTCCCTTAAAGTTAAGAGAACAAGGCGTAGCGGCATGAATGCTGGGTTCCTTTAGTGTAAATATTTGGAATTATGCTGTTAAGACTGATACTTGACTCTGAAAGTGGAATGCACAGGATGTAGTACGGGAAAGAGTCCCCCCTCAGGTTTCCCTTGGAGAATGTGTATTTAGAAAGTTTCTCTCCGTCCCCGCTGCTTCTGCCTCACTGCTGGGCCTTGTCATGTCCTTTTTGTCTACAAAAGGAATCCAAGAGGCAGCCCCACCTGCAGTCTCTCTCCCTCCAGCCTCTAAGCTTACTGCCCATTGTCCTCTAGACCCGCTCTTGCTGTCCTGCGGCTTCAGAAGCCCTTGGAGGATTGCATCCATTACCCAGTATCCAGGTCACCTGGAACATAGGATCAGCCCTTTCCACCCCAGCCTAGCCCAGGCCTATGTTTCCAAAGCCACCTTTTTCTCCTCTCCTTTCCCCAGCTCCTTCTCCAAAGCAGCTTTGTTCTTTCTAGCATCTGCATTTTGCACATTTTGTTTCCTCGCCCTGGGATGCCTCTCCTGACATGCCTCTGGTGAATCTCACTCAGACTCCGAGGCTCGGGTGGATTGTCACCCTCCACCCTCTCGTATACTCAGCTGAGTCAGTCTGTTCCCATAGCACTCGCCTCAGTCCCAAGACTGCAGAGGGTGACTTCCTGTTGGCGGTACCTCTGTCTTTCCTGATGGACTTGGAGCCCCTTCTCCCTGTGTCTCCGATGCCTGGTTTGGGACTTGGTTCATCCGTGGTCAATAAATGCATCTTGAATGAATAAATGTAGTTAACCAAGAAAATGAAAGCAAAGATAGATTATTGCATATACTTTTTTTAAAAAAACAAGTATTTGTTTTATTTTTTAATTATTTATTTTAACTGGAGGATAGTTGCCTTACGATATTGTGATGGTTTTGCCATACAGCAACATGAATTGGCATTTCCGTCATAGGTTTTGTTTTGTTTTTGTACTTTACGTGTCCTAGGATAAAACTGAAAATCCAGAGTTAGATTATTCTACACCTGGTAACTAAGCAAATACATTAATTTGTGTGACGTCTTTAAGGTTATATTATACTTGTGTCTGTTTTAAGTGTGTATTGCCAAACTCATTGGTTTAAAAGACAAAACATATTTTCATGCTTTTCAGTACTGTTGATATTTTTTTAAAAAAACTTATTCTGTTATGTGTTACATGGAATTATTTCCTAAATATTGTCTTTATAATAAACACTTGACATTTGTTCCTTCAAAGGACACTTGTTCTTGGTTTTTCTATTGTTGAAAAAATTTAGTGCAGAAACTTAGAAAACAGGTGGAAAGAAAATAAAAATTGATTCTCATCCCGTTTCCTAGAGACAACTGCCATCAATGTCTGTGTGCATTTTTTTGGTTTCACTGTGGTTTGGCTTAAAACACTAAGGCTGCCATTTCTTATTCTAGGTCATAAGGGAGGAGATAGATGGATTGCAGGAAGAGCTGGACATGGTTATTAACCTCGGTTCTGAACTCATTGCTGCGTGTGGGGAGCCTGACAAGCCCATTGTCAAAAAAAGTATAGACGAGGTACAGCCCCCATTCCTAGCTCATCAGATGGTTTTTAAAAGGATTTTGCTAATTAAAGCATGTTTGATAGTAGTTGAAAATTTACCATATGACACTGAAAGAGTTCTGATATTTACATTGTAGCTAAATTCAGCATGGGATTCTCTCAACAAAGCTTGGAAAGATCGGGTAGACAGACTTGAGGAGGCGATGCAGACTGCCGTTCAGTACCAGGATGGACTGCAGGTAAGGCTTACAGCGTGTGCTGGAGGGGAGGGTTCAGATTAAACGATGCTCACAAATTCACGCGTTGGTATTGCCCCGTAGCTGCAGGTGTGATACTGTCAACTCACCTGCTTCGATTCGTGCTGTGTCTTTTCAAAGAGATTTCTGACACTGGAGATACATACAGATTTATAGACGCCCCTTTACACACATTCAGTGAAATTTACTTTGGAAAAAAAAATATTTTAACTTTTTAAGGTGAAAGTCACAGTATTTTTCATAAATGTCTCAACCCCAGACAGTGAAGTGGAGCTGAGTCTGAGTTCTGCCCTGGAGTTGAGTGGAGTCAGATGAAAGGGGTAAACACTGTCTAAAAATATCACCAAGTGTATGTAGCTCAAGTCAGACATAAAGAAATGTGATTTGAAGCCAGTGTTCCTGGTGAACTAAAATAGATTTCTATTTTATTAGGTCATAATCAGTCATGTAAAAAGTGTTTTCTTCTTTTCTGTGTATATAATCCCTTTTAATGGTGGTTTTTCACATCCCTCACAGATTCTCATTCAGTTCACTAACCAGTTTTTTAGTTTATTCTTTACATTAAAAATTCTCCTATCAGTTGAAGCCAACTCAGGGATCTTTCTCTCCCTATTTTCCTTAACGTTGTTCCATTTCCTGACAAGGCTTCAGCCTTCATCCAACCATATGGAAAAGGCCTCTCTAAGTATTTCCATAGCACCAAGAGAATATTATTTGCAAAGCTCAGATGAGGACATCTTTTCCCTTTGACTAGGCCACTTCATTTCTAAATTTACAAAAATAAATATCACAAGCCTGGCTTTATGCCAGCTGAGAAGTATTTTGAACCTTGTAAATATATTTTAAAAAATTCACCACAAGGGACACCTTACTATCATTCTCCTGCCTTTCTTTTTAAACCAGTGTGATCATTTATTGGTTGGGTATCAGCAGCCAATAACCTGTCAGGCTCCAGCTCTGTCTGCGTGCCAGCGGGTGATTCTCACATCTGTTTGGCGGGTCCCTGGGACTGTGTCCTCTCCCTGGGCTGGAGATGGCACTGCCATCAATAGCCCCGGGGGGTCAAGGTCCCAGCTGGACACTGAGGCTACTCTCATCACTACTGATAGAAAAACAAGGCCCTTCAGAGGTCCCGCTGGTCCTGGGTCAGTAGCCTCACCTTGGGGATGAAGGGCAGTGAGGCACTGAACTGTATGTAGCTCAGTGTCCAAAGCTGAAGACACTCCCTCCAGAGGTTTCAGAGCTTGATTGTTAAGTAAAACACAGTTTGTTTCCCAAATTGTTGCTTAACCTCTCAGGGCTTGTACCAAAGTTTTTTCCCCCTGACTGTATGTCCTGGCAACTTCATTAAGTGGCACAATAATTTTGTATATTCAGTACCTGAAGAAAAAGTAAGTAGAGCCTTTTTAGAATATTTATATTGCATAAAAAGAATAAGAATTATAGGAGATTTTGCAGGTTTTTTGCAGTTAATAATGCTGGTCTTAATCATTATATGTGTAGGATTTTAATGCTAATCTAAATAATACATAAGAGTTTACTTGAGACAAATTGTTTCAAGTGCCTAGCAGTCAACTTCTTGATTATTTGAATCAATAGGATGGGTTTGAATCTTTTTCTTTCAGTATATTTATGCAGTCTGCCTTTTAGGCAGACATAAAAGAGGACAGAATTTTATTCTGTGTGGTAACTTTATAAAACTTTTTTTCAAATAGACTTTTCTTAAGTTCTGGATATTCTAAGATTCTGTTCGAGGTAGAATTCCTTCTTCAAATTTGTTGTTGTTTTTTTTTTTTCTTCGTTTTTTTTTTTTTTTTAATTTTTATTTAATTAGTATACATGTGTTCCCCATCCTGAACCCTCCTCCCTCCTCCCTCCCCATACCATCCCTCTGGGTCGTCCCAGTGCACCAGCCCCAAGCATCCAGCATCGTGCATTGAACTACAAAAATGGAGATTTCATCTATTTCATATCTGGAATAACTGTTCCAGTATATTACCACTTACTTTTTTTTTTTATAAAACAGGCTCATTGCTTAATATATAGATTTATGATTATACTTCTCTCTCACAGTTGAGGTGGTGTAGTAGCTTCAAATATACTGTTATAATAATGTGACCTTGTGTGTTTTTCAGGCATTATTTGACTGGGTAGATATCGCAGGTGGCAAATTGGCTTCCATGTCTCCAATTGGAACGGATCTTGAAACCGTCAAGCAGCAGATTGAGGAGCTAAAGGTATGGTAAGGGCTGAGAAATCCACCAGGCACGTTGCGTTCTTAGGTTCTTGATTCATGGGACGCTTTGTGCAGATTTTTCTATGTTACATAATTGAAGTGCTTTATTTTGATTATGTAACTGGTTTACTATAGTGCCTGCACCTAATAAGCTGTGTATAAGTCATTCAATAAAGGATACAAAATACTAGTAGTATTTCTTACCAAAGCAATACTGGTTTATTATAGAAAAATTCGAAAATGCAGATAAGCAGACTAAAATGTTATATACCAAGTGGCAGGCACTCTTAAATTTTGATTTATAGCCTTACAGATGTCCTCATGTTGAGAGTAGGATAAGGTATGCGTGTGTGTGTGTGTGTTTTACATATTACCTATGTATACTATACTGTTGGGCTTTCCTGGTGGCTCAGACTGTAAAGAATCCGCCTGCAGTGCTGGAGACCTGGGTTTGATCCCTGGGTCAGGACGATCCACTGGAGAAAGGAATGGCTACCCACTCCAGTATTCTTGCCTGCAAATTCCCATGGACAGAAGAGCCTGGCATGGCAGGCAACAGTCAGAAAGAGTCGCACACGACTGAGCAACTAACACTTTCACACACTATACTGTAAAGATTTTAGAACTGAATTATTCCGTACCATGCTGTAGTCACTGATACATACATTGGCTTCCCCGATGGCTTAGCGGGTAAAGAATCTGCCTGCAATGCAGGAGACACAGGTTCGATCCGTGGGTCAGGAAGATCCCCTGGAGAAGGAAGTGGCAATGACCACCAGTATTCTTGCCTGGAGAATTCCATGGACAGAGGGGCCTGGCGGGCGGGCTACAGTCCATGGGTTCACAAAGAGTTTGACACAACTGAGGGAGTGTGTGCGTGCACACACATACATGCACACGCACGCGCACACACACACACACACACGCATATACAGCAACGCTTCTGTTTTCTTCCTTGTTCAGAATAATTCAGTTAGTCTCATAGGCCGAAGGAGGATCCTGTGAGTGGATGGGATCACAGTGTTTCCCCAAATGTTTGTTCTGTAGATATTTGTTGTTTCCCATCTGCTTTCCTTTGTAATCTTTTTTCCTTTGTGGCTCTTGATCTCCAGCTGTGAAAATGGCTGGGCCATTTCCTCCACTGATGCTCCTTTATCAAAGTAGGGGCAGCATTTCCTCCCGAGGTTTAAGTCTTCCTCTGCAGAGGCATCGTGCCCCTTTCCATCAGTGCTACTACATTTTCACATAAAGTTACTATCTGGCTTTAGAAATGTAGCATTTTCCTCTCTGAGTGTGATATAGAATATTTTGGTTAGAAAAAAAAATTGTTTCTTTTTAAGAACTTTACTCTTACCATCATTATTAGATTGTGATTTTTTTTTTCACTCTGTCTGCTCCTGTAGTAAACACATGATATCCTTTATATACAATTACAGATGTGCAGGGTTTGTGCATTTTACATATGTCTCAGTGGTTTGCATATAGCAGACTAGGTGGAGTGGTTGCCTTGGAATCAGGTATCTGAAATTGCACCCCCTTTAATCCACTTACCAGCCAAATGGTGTTATCTAACTGTTCTCACTTCTGTGTCCCCAGCTTAGTTGAGGATAAAGTGAATTTCTTTAGAAGTTTATTGAGAACACCTTGACTCTAGCAAATGTTCACTGTGCGTTTGCTTTTAATTATTATTTTAATTTGCTTGAAAAAAATGAAGCGACTGCTTAGCTCATTAATCATTTACTCTTTAATTATTTACTATTAGAGATTAAACTCAATACTTTATGAAAGGACAGTTTCCTATTACAAGTAACCCCTGGCGAACTTGTATTAGTTGGCAAAGCTAGGATGATTACATACATGTCATTAAGCACCAGGAGAGAGGAATGTTATTCTGAGTCATCACTGGTTGAGCCATAGGATAAATAAATATTAATAAGCACAGCATGGGAGGGAATTCCCTGGCAGTCCAGTGGTTAGGACTTAGCACTCTCTCGGCCAGGGCCTGGGCTTGATCCCTGATCCCTGGTCGGGAAACAGATCCCACAAGCTACGTAGCACGGCCAAGGAGAAAAAGAAGAATAATAATTAAAAAACAGAACAGCATGGCTGCAGAAAACATACGATGTTGAGTGAATGCAAGATGCATGTGTGCTTTGAGCAGGAAATTAAGTTTGTTAGAGATTTTTTCCCCTGGGTTTCATATATGCAAGTATATATTTTGTTTTATTCTTTCCTGTAGCTTCAAAACATTTATTAAATATGTGTAATCAGACACTGAAAGAAGTTCATCGTTGAAATTTGTTTGCTCTTTATTGTGGAGACAGAAGTGAAATAACCAAACTATAAAAACATTGTTTTCATCAGATTATGTTGAATAATGAAAAAGATTAATTTTTTAAATTAATTTTTATTTTATATTGTAATACAGTTGATTTACAATGTTGCGTTAGTTTCAGGTGTGAGAAAATTTCCTTTTATCTATGCCTTTTTTTTTTAATCAGTAAACCCTGTATTAGATTTTTATTCCTCTTCCGCCCTCCCCAATATGAAGTATGAATTAGAATAAAGATCTAACCCATAGAATTTTGGTTTAAAAAGTTAGTGATGTGTGACAAATTTTCCTTATATGTCTCTTTTTTTAAAAAACAGCAATTTAAGTCAGAGGCATATCAACAGCAGATAGAAATGGAGAGACTAAACCATCAGGCAGAGCTTCTGCTGAAGAAAGTAACAGAAGAAAGTGACAAACACACTGTTCAGGACCCACTGATGGAGCTGAAGTTGATATGGGACAGTCTGGATGAGAGAATCATCAACAGACAGGTAAATACCAATTTCAAGGTCGTATATTAATGTAAAATAACTATTAAAAAGTAAAATAAGGTGTTCCTGGATACAAACTTTGAAAACCCTTACATTCACTTGTTTCCTTAGAATTTTTCCTGCTTTTCATGCCATTAAAAAAATTTTTTTTCAAACTTAAAATGTAGGAGGATGTGTGATTGGGTTCATTGGCTTTGTCTGTAGACCTCTGCAGCATGGAGCAATCATTTGTTCACTTGTGTTTTATAAACGTGGGCCGTCTGTCCTGTTGGACATGTGGGTTGATCATCTTCCACCCCTCTGTCTGCAGCACAAGCTGGAGGGCGCCCTGTTAGCGCTGGGGCAGTTCCAGCACGCCCTGGACGAGCTGCTGGCCTGGCTCACGCACACCGAGGGCTTGCTCGGCGAACAGAAGCCTGTTGGAGGAGACCCCAAGGCCATCGAAATTGAACTCGCCAAGCATCACGTATGTGGCTGTTACTCCATTGTCTGTTTTCTTCTCTCTGCGTTTCTAGGGTCACCAGATGTTTCTGGTCTGTTTCTTTTTTAGGCATTTTATGGTTTTGACCCAAGTTTCTATTTGACATCTGCAACATAAGCACATTCCTTAAAAGATGATAGTCAAAATGTTTTTCTCATTGGTCAAGGTAGTTATTCTCCAAAATAGCAAGAATGGGGAATTTCTGACTAAATTTTAGGAGGGCTGCGAGACCAACACTGGAGGGTTTAAATTTCTGATTACCCCTGTCCTTGGATGACATCGTTTTACAAGTAGTTGAGAACAGCCTGACGAGTCAGTTTTCTTACAGGCTATTGTGTGTTCCCTCCGGTCACCCTTCCCTTCACGTGTCTCCATTGTGCTTTTAGGCTTGTCGCCTATTTCTGTCTATCTCTCTAATCATGTTGGAGCTTATCCTTGTGTTTCTTTCTCTACTTTTCACTGGCTTTTTGTATCTCGTAGTCTTTTTCTTTCAGAGTTAGCCTTTTAAAAGTGTTTGTTATGTTGAGAAGAGTTTTTACATTTCCTGTGCTTGATTGAAAGCTTATAAATGGAAAATGTTTGCCTTGAGATATATGCAAAAGAGTTTCATATTTTTGTCATCTTTGTGACACTGGTTAATAATTCTTGGTGGAAAATTCCATCCATCTTAGTCAAGTCATGAGGCTTAATGAATAAAAGTTATGCCCCGTAGAGTTGATCCCGACATTAAGCAGGCTCTCACTCCAGTACTCTTGCCTGGAAAATCCCAGGGACAGAGGAGCCTGGTAGGCTGCAGTCCATGGGGTTGCTAAGAGTCGGACACAACTGAGCGACTTCACTTTCACTTTTCACTTTCATGCATTGGAGGAGGAAAGGGCAACCCACTCCAGTGTTCTTGCCTGGAGAATCCCAGGGACGGCGGGGCCTGGTGGGCTGCCATCTGTGGGGTCGCACAGAGTCGGACATGACTGAAGCGACTTAGCAGTAGCAGCAGCATAGAACTTTTAACATTCACATTATGTGGTATCTTATCCTGATCTTAATAAGTTTTCCTTGATTATCATATTGAAACATTTAATTATTTTACATATTAACACCATTTTAAAATAATAGGTTTCTAGCACTTTAAGGTCATAATGTACAGTCTTTGATTATTCTTGCTTAATTCCTCTTCGTTTATGTGTTTCCTTGCAGTAATTGTTCCCTAATGTAAATTTTTCTTCTGTTTTTCCCTGGAGAAAGGGAGGGGATATTCTCATCTCTGTCCTGCCTTGTGCTCTGGTTCCTAGGCCGTGGCTTATATAGCGGGACTCCGAACATTTATAAGAATGACTTTTATAGAATTATCATTTGCTTTTATTATGAAAATATTGAGCTCTTAGCTTTTGAAAGTGGCTCCTACTGTTACCGTATCAAAATACCTGCTGCTTATAAAGATCACTCCTTACTCAGCTGACTTTATAGCTTTTGAAAAACCCTCCCTCGCCAGATGCCCCAGAACCCGAGTGAATGGAGTCAGAGAACAGTGATCACAGGTGGTTCGTGCCCTTGGCTGAAATCCTCCTGATCTGGGGTTCCCAGGGTGGGACATCCCACCCAGGATAACACACAGTGCTCTTCTTCTTTGCAACACACATCTGAGTGTAGAAAAGGATTGTCACAGACTTTTGCTAAAAATAGAGGAAGATTTCTTCTGGTTTCCAAAAACATAGCACAGTCTTCATGAAAGGAAACTATTCCTGAGCTGTTATTTGTTCTTTAAAATTCTTTTAGCCTTGCAGTTGCTTTCTGCACTTACCACTCTTGTCCATGTTAATGCATCTAAGTGTTATTAATCTGTCCTTATATTCCCACCGGATAATAGAATAGGAAGGTATTATGCACTGGGGTCTGCTGTGGGCATTTTACGTGTGTATTTTCTAGTAAGAGAACAACTAAATGGAGTGCTGGGCTCATGCATTCCCAGTGGATGGTGAAATCTCTTTCCCTTTAATAGTAGAGCCTCCTGGGGTTCCTGTCAACTTAAGAGTTAATTCTGGCACCCTTAAAACCTGAGATGATAAAAGAATATTCTATGATCATCATTTGTTTACTTTTTAAGAGTACTAATTGTAAGACATGGGAATGTATTCATTTTATGTTCAAATATATATCAGTATATTAATATATGTTTGAAGTTGTTTACCCAAGACATGGAAATTAAGTTCAATTAAAATGAGCTTGAATCAAATGAATATTTTTGAGTCTTTTAACTATAATCTCTAGATAATGTCATCAGTTGCAAAGCTGTTCTGATGGGAAGCACAAGCAGTGTTCTCACCACAATCATTTCAGGGGATGTTGGTAGATTGAAAATAATACTCATCAAAGCTGCAAAGCTAAGGGGAAAGAAGTCCACCATTTTAAAAAGTTCACAATATTAAAATTCTGTGTATATGATGTTTTAATTTCAAAAGGTTTCCTAACCAGGAAATAAAACAATTGCGTTAGAAGCGATAATAGTATATGACAAACTAGCAAACATAGTGTTATTGGAATGTTTTCAGGTGCTCCAGAATGATGTGTTAGCTCATCAATCCACTGTGGAAGCCGTGAATAAAGCAGGAAATGACCTAATTGAATCAAGTGCAGGAGAAGAAGCGAGCAGCCTTCAGAACAAGCTGGAGGTTTTGAATCAACGCTGGCAAAATGTTTTGGAAAAAACAGAACAAAGGAAGCAGCAGCTGGATGCTGCCTTGCGCCAGGTGAATAAGGGGATAAATCCTGAAACCTTCCGTAGTCTTCAAGATCAAGATGGCATGGCCTTCTCTGACTGGTTTTCAGACCCCTGTTTCGTGTTTATACCTTGGGGAGAGGAGTAAAAATAAGTGGGATAAAGGCGCAGAGCTGAAGAGAAGGCAGCTTTGTAGCTCTTAGCCTGGTGGTCTGATCTCCTGACGAAGAAGGGCAGGTGGTCCAGGGGCCCCTGCCGTTGTTCAGAGTGCATGGCGAGGCTTAGCAGGCTGCTTAAGCTTTGTTTGTGGCTTCAAAGTGACCATATATGGGACCTGTCTTGAACCTCTCTCACTCCAGGCCAAAGGGTTCCACGGTGAAATTGAGGATCTGCAGCAGTGGTTGACCGACACCGAGCGGCATCTGTTAGCATCCAAGCCTCTGGGAGGTTTACCAGAAACAGCCAGGGAGCAGCTCAATGCCCACTTGGTAACTCTGTTGTTTCCTCCAGCTCTGGCCTCAGGTTAAGAAATTGACCATTTTGTATAGGCCCTGGTGGTAAATAAACCGTAGGGGAAGGTTTAAAGGCTGTCCAGTTTTGTAGCAGAAATGTAAGTGGTTGACACTCTGTTGATTAAATGTTGATTGAATTTTTAAAGTCAGAATCTCTGTTTTAAAGTGTAGTGTGTCAATATATGAAAAACAGGTTTTAGAAGTTTAGGCATTTTTTTAGAAGCAAATCTTCCCCCATAAAATGATAAACTTTTATGGATAGTAATAGGGTAAATTTTAAACTGTGGTGCCTTGAGTGAAAATAAAAATCCCAAAAGGAATCAGAATGAACTGAAAAAGTATTGCTGTGAACATGAGATGCTCACTGAGTTTCACAGAAGGCTAGAAGATGTGTTCTTGTCCTGTGAAGACAGAGTGACTTATTTGCTCCTTTGAACATTGGTGGGGCAGTACCTTCAACCTCACAGCCACCAGGTTTGGACAAGAGGACGCTTGTTTTTCACTGTCTGTCCTGTCCCCGAGCAGTGCCTCCTGCCTGCGGGCTGTTCCCACTCAGACTGTAGCCCTGTCCTCTCTTAAGGATAAGGAAGAAAAATAATGAACTTGAGATTCTGACTTTCTATCATGGCAGTATGGAAACATTTGACTGTCTCTGATCCTTGCCTATTCATTTCCCATCGTAATTCTACTCCAAAAGTTGTAAGAGAAAGCAGTGTGTTGCAGGTGTTGGAAACTAACCCTCTTAATTTTTATATTTATGAATTTGCATCATAAATCTTTTTTAATATTCTAATGCTTACAGTTAGCATCTTAAGAAATTAAAGCAGAAGTACTTAAGGGTTTGGCAAAAGGAATGGTCCATTGTTTGTGAAAATCTGTCCTCTCTAGTAATTCTCGTGTTACTGTAAAGTCCTACTAATAAAGCTGCACTTATTGGGGATAATTTTGCATTTGATGATTTGGAGAGGAAGTGCCATCCTGTAGGTGCTGTGAAGAAATACAGCAGAGGTAACATTTGTTACACAGCGGCTGTGAGCAGTTAAAATGAATCCTGTTAGTCCAGTAGAGAATTTTCTAGAGTCTATTTTCCTTGTTTTAGAAAATTATTGTGTATGTGGTTTTGTTGTTATATGTTGGGTTTTGGGTGCCACAGGAGACTCATTTGTTCACTGAAAAAGTAGTTGACTAACTTGGGAGTGCTTGTCTTTTCCATAAATCTGGCCATCTTCCAGTTATCTCCTTACTTCCCAAGAAGTACCTGCATAGCTGTCACAGTCCAACAAGTATAAGTTTAATGAATTCTTGAGCAAACATGCTTGAGATGTTTGTCTAATAACAGCTATTTTTTAAATGTTAATTTAGAAGAATGTAAAGGAAAAGTTGGAAAGCAAAGGACTTATCTTTAGAATATTTTATTTTAGAAAAATATCACATATCATCATGTCTGGTTTGGGTAGGATATTTAAAATGAATTTGCTGATATAATTTGCTAGATTATAAAATTCCATGATTTAAGGAATTCTAAAGAGTCATTGATTTTCATAATACTGTTTTAGTCATGTTCTTTTGAGTTCGTTCTCTTATACGTGAAGAAACCTAGAAAACTTGTGCTATTACTATTTCCTGAGATTTAGCAATATTTAGAAGCTTTGCTCTGATTAGATGATATTGTAAATATGTTTAGAGGGGGATTTTTGTAAATATGTTTAGATGATACTATAAATATGTTTAGAGAGGAACTTCTTAAGGTTTTAGAAATTACAAAGTGTTGAGGCAATAAAGTTCTAAAATTAGTAGTGATTGTCGCACATCCTTATGAATATACTAAAACACTGACTTCTAGACTTTAAAAAGGTGATTTTTATGGACTGTATCTCAATTTTTAAAATTATAAAATTGAAAGTGTTAGATAGTATATAATTTTTCAGTGAGAACTATGGTTTGATTTATATTAAATCAAATCAATGGAATAGAACTGGTCTTATTTATTACATGAATACAACTATTGTTTCATTGATCTTCCATCCTGAATCCGTTTAAGGAGTATTTTTTATATTCTTTGTAGAAGATACACACTGCATTCTAGTTGAAAACTTTTAAAATGTTATACGAGAGAAGAATATTATATTCATAGGGCCACAAGCCTGGCTTCTGTGATTTCAAAGTCTGAATCATTAACTTTTGTCTTACTATACTGGGTCTTTCCTTCTATCCACTGTAAGTCTTCTGAGCATAGAATTATGTTATACAAAAAATATCATAGTTGCTGTCTCATGTCCCAGGGAGAGACTTAGAGAACCCATTTTACAGAGAGGAAGTTGAGGCTCTCTGAGGTTACGTTATGCACCCAGGGTCACAGAGCTGATTGGTTACTGTACGCTGTAACCTTTTGTAGTAGCAATAGTTTAAAATATTGACATATGTGAGATAGATTGATGACAATAGCCCCATTTCTAGGATTTCTTGGTAGAAACAGTATGACTGTACAGTTAGGTGTTCTTTGAATATAGCCGGAAGTTCGAGTGTCAGGGTTATTTGTGAGCTGCATGAATTGATAATGTGGAAAAAGAACTCAGAGTTTGTTGTCTTAAAAGTGATATAATTTGGGGGAATATCTCCATTTAGGAAATCTGTGCTGCCTTTGATGTTAAAGAAGAAACATATAAGAATCTGATGCAGAAAGGCCAGCAGATGCTTGCAAGATGCCCCAAATCAGCAGAGACAAATATTGACCAAGACATAAATAACTTGAAAGAAAAGTGGGAATCGGTGGAAACGAAGCTCAATGAAAGGAAAGTATGTGCCTTGATGAATACTATAGAATGAATGTCTCAGTTTCGTTGCATGAGTCTGACCTTATCTCTGAGTAAAACGTCAGTGGAACTTTTAATGACTCGTGTTTAAATTTTCTTCGTATGCGTTTGGACATTAATGGGTTCTGAAAATAGTATTCTGTCTTAACATAGGAGAGCAGAGTTAAAGGAGCCTATTCAGACACAGATAGAGAAAGGTATATCATAGATCAAGTGTTACTAGATATAGTTTAAGCCTGTGAACCACTTGAATTCTGAGTAGTTAAATAATTTTAATCACACTTTTTAAGCAAAAGGCAGGCCATATGTAGGCTTGGGGTAGGGGGAGGGAGACCAAGAAAATGAAATGAATTGTATATATAAAAATAAGCACTTATGCAACAGAAATCTTTGAGAGGGAATTAAAAATATTAATCATATAAAAATGATAGGCTTGGAATACTAGATCATGTGCCTTCACCAACAGAGCATAATGTATATATATTTCATAGTATTTTGACCCCCAAAATGAGTTGTATGCATGTCAAATTTTCTTTTTCTACATTCTGCTTTGTAATTATGTTCTGTTGCAGATTGTTCCCAAGCCATAATTTTAATGTATATAAATTCTTTTTTACCTGCAGTGAGATGCTTCTCACTCTACTTGAAGGGGGTTAGCCAGTATTCAAAAACTGTCTGGGAGAGATGCAGAAATACACAGACTATGCAGAAATACAGCGTGGATGGAAAGGAGATCTGTCAGAGAGTGGTTACACTGGGGGAAAGCACCTTGAATACCACAGAATGCTCAATAATCCGTCTTTACAGGTTAAACTGGAAGAGGCTCTCACCTTGGCCATGGAGTTCCACAACTCCCTCCAGGACTTCATCAACTGGCTCACCCAGGCGGAGCAGACCCTCAACGTGGCTTCCCGGCCCAGCCTGATCTTGGACACTGTCTTGTTTCAAATCGATGAACACAAGGTAAAGCTGCAGCCCTGATGTAGAGCACTTAACTCTCAGACGTTTTTAGACACCAGGCTGTTTTAATGGGAAAAGCATACATTTGGTGGTTTGACTACTGTCTTTTGTCCTTTGAGACCAGCTCATCATCCCAGAAGCATTTCAAGATCCATTTTTCCTTACCATGCTTTTTTCTTTTTTGGAAAGGTCTTTGCCAATGAAGTCAATTCTCACCGAGAGCAGATCATAGAGCTGGACAAAACTGGAACCCACCTGAAATATTTCAGTCAGAAGCAAGATGTCGTTCTCATTAAGAATCTGCTTATCAGCGTACAGAGTCGCTGGGAGAAAGTGGTGCAGCGCTTAGTGGAGAGAGGAAGATCTTTGGATGAAGCAAGGAAGAGGGCCAAGCAGGTAAACCTCTGTAAAGATCCTCTGAACTCGGCAGTGACTCGGTTAGGTTATTAAATGGATGCTATGTTATTAAAGTCCTTTTATGGCAGGCTGTGCCTTGTGTAGCTGTCATGGCCTGGGGCCAAGGTGTTTATTTCCTACAAGGAGCGTGGCCTGAGTCTGGAGGATGACTTCACTTTCTGAGCTGGCAGCAGCCCCAAGCCCTGGGGATCAGCCTTGGAGGGACTGATCTTAGCTTGATCTCACTGATGGACCCTTATCATCAGGGCTCGAAAAGAGCCTCCATAGTTCTGTTGTTGGTTCTATTTGTTTTCTTTGTCCTTCCAGCATCCACTCAGAGTGAGGCAGTCTGCTATGGCTGTGTAGCTCTAAAACCAGGCTGTCTCCCCACGGGCCCCCACGCAGCTTTCTGAAGGTGTGCTCTGGGTCTGAGCTACTACCAGGGTCCTCTTCTCCTCTCCCAGTCTGTGCACTTGTTGGCAAGCCTTCCTTTCTTCTCTGGTTGGATACCGCTCCATCCGACTTTGAAATGAACTGTTTGAATCTTGGGGGGGCTGGTTTTTTAATCTAAAGAATCTCACAAGGAGCTTTTCTTCCTTCCTTTATCTGTCGTTAATATTCTGTTCTAGACTGAACGCTGAAAAGTACAGTGATACATTTCTGTACTCCAGGGAAGAAGGAAGATGCACCCCCCTGACTTGGCATATAGCTTTGATTTTTTACTAGGAACTTCTTGGAATAACATCTTTATCATGACTCTTTCTACCCCATTCATTTGCATTTGTCTGGCATTGGTGTTGGGCTTGGTTATTTGGGGAACGAGGTTCAGTTGGGTGATGCAGTAGATGACCTGGGAGTCCAGTGTTGGAGCATTTCAAGCAGTCAGTATAACATGTTTAAAGGCTTGCGAAATGACAAATTGAATTGTGATAGGATTACAGGCCGCGTGTCTCCTTTTGAGTGGGAAGTGTGGTGTGTTCCATGTTATAAGTGCGTCTCTGGAATGGAATCAGCCTGGATGTTTTTGTAGGACAGCACTCAGGCCAGACCTGCCATGTCTCCTCCCGCCTGTGCAGCTCCATCGGCTGTACTGGACGCAGTCTGAGCTAGGAACGTCTGATCACCAAGGCCTCTTGGATATCAGTTGCCGATCGGCCACTGTCTTCCACCGTTCTCTATTGAGTCCATCTTATTTTCTCAATTTGTTCAGTTAAACATGTAAGGGTACTGTTCTCCGTGCAGAGGGATGTTGTTTCTTCTATTTGAGTGACTTCAGAACAGTTTTGAGAGCAGAACCAGTCTCAGAACGTGTACATTTATGTCCTCGTACTTACTGCTCGGTTGTTACAGGCTGTGCTGTCTGCAGATGGCCGGGCACCATCGTCAGCTGTTTATTTATTTACTCTGGTATCTCACGTTTGGCTCAGATCTTGGCTGCAGTTCTCTGACTTGGGCAATCTGTGTGGCTGTTCTGGCCTCTCTGTTTTCATTGCTGAGTTGATTACCCCTGGGGAGGGGCCTGGGGAGAGGTCTCTAACGAGATGGTCTCCCCTGGACCTTTGCTGCCTTGCCATTTTGTGCTGTCACTGAGCTTGTTGTCAGAAGTCTTTTTGTTATTTCACTGTTCATGTTCTTTGATGGAAAGCAGACTATATTTTGATTGCTCAAGTTTTTGCTATGTTTCTGTTCCCTTGAGTTCCTTAGAAGAAATAATTTGTAACCAGTTTCCCAGTTTGGTATCCAGAAACAGTACCAGCTGAAATCAAATATTGGATCAGCCAAAAAGTCCATTCAAGCTTTTCCATACCATCGTATGGAAAAACCCAAACAAACTTTTTGGCCAACTCAGTGTGTATAGCACCAGAATAGTTCAAGGTTGAAGACAGACAGAATTCTGTTTTACTAGAACTCAGGTACGGTGGGCACTCTTACATATAAAGCCAACATGGGAGGCTCAGGCTTTGATGGGAGGGTTCAGAGAGCAACAAGAAAGACACTGAACTGTCCTTGCATTAAACAGGAATGTAATGGCCCCTTTTTGTTAAAAATGAACGTACAAACTTTATCCTTTTTGTCCCCCTCTCTTATCATAGGAATTAAACACCTGAGAAGTAAACCCAGATCTGTCAGGAGACAACAGCAGAAGCCTACATTATTGTTTTTTTATTATTTTATTGAAGTATAGTTGATTTACAATGTTGTGGTTAATTTCTGCTGTGCAGCAGAGTGACTCAGTTACGCAAATATATATTCTTTTTCATTATGGATCATCACAGGATATTGAACAGAGTTCCCTGTGCTGTACAGCAGAACCTTATTGTTTGTCCATCCCATACGTAACAGTTTGCATCTGCTAATCCCAGTCTCGCCAATTCTTCCCTTCCTCGCCCTCCCCCTCAGCAGCCACAAGTCTGTTCTCTGTCTGTGAATCTGTTTTGTTTTGTAGAATGTTCATTTGTGTCATATTTTAGATTCCAATCAGAACAGCATTCAGAAAGCCAAAAAAAAAAAAAATGAAAGCAATAGGAGAGACCTATGGGATAACATAAAGCATGCTGGTCTATATTTAGTTAGTTATTAAGCAAAAGAAGGGGTTGGGGGTGTTCTGCTTGATCTCCCTGCCTCCCCAAGCCCTACTTCTGTTTCTGTTAAGGCTGACTGTGTTTGAATGAGTTGTAACAAAGTGACCGTGGGGCGTGACCACAGAAGCATTAACAAGATGTTTTGCAATCTGCTGATGAAAATATTCTTTCTCCTTCTTCTTCAAGGAAAACTTTGAATAAATAATTTCTTACATTTCTGTTACTATTAGTTTCTGTTTAAAAATGTATTCGATTTCAAATCTAGTGCGTGTGCCCGACTGGACAAAGATGTGAATTTCTTTTACAGTTCCATGACGCTTGGAGTAAGCTTATGGAGTGGCTGGAAGAGTCAGAAAAGTCTCTGGATTCTGAACTGGAAATTGCCAACGACCCAGACAAAATCAAAACGCAACTGGCACAGCATAAGGTGGGTGGGCAGCTAAAGGAAGCACATTGTGTCATTGTACGTCTCAAGGTCACTTTGAAATTCTTATCTGATTGCGTGTTTATTCATCACAAGAGAAGAAAGGCTGTCCAATGTGGACTCATACTAAATTTAAAACCGTTTGCCCTTCTTGTTGATCAAAGAGCAGTAGTATCTTTACTCTCCAAGAATCATTCCATTATGATTCCAGGATTAGCTGTTAAAGGAAAACACACAAGATTAAAACTGGATCTTTAACTATCTAAAATAATACATGAAGGATTTCCAGAGGTTGAACATTGGTACCTCAGTTTATCACAACTGCCTTGTCTTGTCATTTCCTTCATAGCCATGCAGAAGATAATTGTGTACTGAAAAGAATGTTTTGCCATGTAGATTGCTCTAAACAGTGCAGTGGGGAAAATTGGTTGCCTCATCCTAAGTTGGTATTATTGTGTATGTGTGTGAAATTTCACCCCTTTCCTCAAAGGGACATGGTCACCGGCTTCCCTGTGCAGACAAGAAGATATGGAAACAACGTTTTTTGTATTTTCTAATGTATATATCCAATCACATGCCATTCAAAGACCACTTCCCCATTCTCCCCAGCACTTTTTAATTTGGGTCTTCCTATATATTACTCTGTTTGTAATGTGATCATCAGCCCTCAGGGTGAGGATGTGTGTTGAAGGAGCATGTTCCTTCAACGGGTTTGTAATTTTAGGTTTTACATGTAAATCATTGCTTGGAACATGATAATTTTTAAAAGGCTGTGAGAAATTGGTTGATGTAAGTTTTATCGTCATCATGAAGTTCTAGCCATCGTGTTTATCCAGGCTGGTGGCTCCATTCATGGGTGTTACTGACTGCAGGGGTCGGGATGCTGGGATCATGGGGGCCCTTTCTTTGGCTGGATGAGGGGTTGCGAGTGGCTTGTCCTGCTGGCCCCTCTGCATCTTCCCAAGAGCTGCCCCTCCAGCACTGGCAGCCCAGAAACAGGGACCAGCACCCTCCCTGCCCTTCTCAGAGTAGACCGACCGCCTGATATGAACGTAAGCATAGACGTGGAATTATGAAGTCTGATGAAAGCATGTTACATATTTAACATAGGAAGTCCTGGGCATACAAATGTGTGCAGAACCCTATTAGATTCTCTTTTTCCTAGTATGACCTGTCATGGTCACCCTTCTCTGAGATAAGGATACAAGGTACATTAAGCCAGTTTTAAAAGAAGTCTTTTCTCTTTATCATTTGGATATGTTTAAAAACGTTGACTCTGTCCTGTATTCAGCTATAACATTTGTTATGTATCTGATGTGTGAGGAGATAAACACACATGTCAATACCATGATTCTAAATCTAGCATTCTATTATGAATAACAGGAAAAAATAATAATAACAGAAAACAAACTACAAAAATAGATAGTGGAATGAGTACATGAGTGTGTGCCAAGCTGCTTCAGTCATGTCTGACTCTGTGCGACCCCATGGACTGTAGTCTGCCAGGAGGCCCCTTTGTCCATGGGATTCTCCAGGCCTGAATACGGGGATGGGTTGCCATTTCCTTCTCCAGGGGCTCTTCCTGACTCGGGGATAGAAGCTGGGTCTCTTACGCTGCCCGCACTGGCAGGCAGGTTCTGTACCACTGGTGCCACCTGGGAAACTTACTGCCAAAAATAAAGTCATTCTGGACTTTAAGTCATAATTGCTCTGAGTACTAGCTACCTTTTCCTCTCCAAACTGTCTTGGGTCTCTCAATAGTTTATTAGCAATTCCATTTTATCATCACTGTTTATATTGTTTGCAGTTTATATCTACATGAGATTCAGGATTGGTTTTGCTTGGAACCTGTTCTTGTGGTAATGGTAGGTGCTCTGAAAGACACTTGGATTCTGCGAAAAGTGAATCCTTCCGTTTGAAAGTGTAAAGACTCTGCTCTCCCCTGGCGTGTTCCCGTGTTGTGCACGCTGCAGTGCCTGACTCAACGATAGCCCGTGTCTCCGCTTATTTGTCCGGGGTTTTTCACTGTCTCTTACCCATTTGTGGATTGGTCCCGAGTAGACATGCGCACTGTTTTCTTGTTGAACACGTAGGAGTTTCAGAAAGCCCTCGGAGCCAAGCATTCTGTGTACGACACCACCAGTAGGACCGGGCGTTCCCTGAAGGAGAAGACCACCCTGGCTGACGACAACCTGAAGCTGGACGACATGCTGAGTGAGCTCCGGGACAAGTGGGACACCATCTGCGGGAAGTCGGTGGAGAGGTGAGACGCTCCCGACGGCGGCCGCTCGCCGTGCTGGACCCGGTGGACTCCAGGCCTGGTGCCTTGCAGGGAGGGCTGGGGCCCCTGAGTACGTGCCTCCTGTGCCTGGAGAGCACCTGCTCACCCTGGAGGCGTTGCTGTCCATTACTGTTTGTCTCTAAGGGCTCAGTTCATTCAAAATGACCTCCCCCTCTGCACCTCCCACCGCCCCTGCCATGGGACTGGCCCCCAGGTCTGCCATTGTCCTCCTCACACCCATCCCCACATCCCAGCAGACCTGTGTGCTTAGAGCAGAGTGGGTTCTTGGGGCCTCCCTGCCCATAGCCTTAGGGACCAGCTCTCGAGTGTGGACCAGGACACGGGCTCCTCACTGCACTCAGCAGCGTCCTCCCAGCCTGGCCCCACCGCCCCTTCCTGTCTCCTGCCTCCTCTTCCTCACGTATCAACCAGGAAAAACCCAAAGCTTCGAATAGTTTTTAAGCACCTGAGAAAGTAAAATAGTGGTTGCAGAGTTTGTGCACGCACGTGTGCTCGGTCGCTTAGTTGTGTCCGACTCTGTGCGACTCTGTGGACTGCAGCCCAGCAGGCTCCTCTGTCCATGGATTCTCCAGGCACCGGTGCTGCTGCGGGCTGCCGTTTCCTCCTCTCGGGGATCTTCCCAAGCCAGGGATCACTTCTGCGCCTCTTGTGTCTCTCTCGGGGATCTTCCCGAGCCAGGGATCACTTCTGCGCCTCTTGTGTCTCCTGCATTGGCAGGCAGGTTCATGCTGCTTATGAATGCTTTCAAGTTTCTCATCCAGAGTTAGTCTAATTGCTTTTGTCAGTGTCCAAATTAAACAGCATATTATATGTTTCACTCTAGGAGCTTCATCATGTTTTTATGGTTACTTTTAAAAAAAATCTTTAAAATCGTCTCCAGTCTCAGAAGGTTACAGCTTTTTGCAATGTCCTCTAAATGATTTCACAGCATTTTGTAAGGCATTCTTGCAGAGACAGAAAGGCCCAGCGATGAACAGACGCCTGAGTGGCAGGCGTTAGCGGTGGGGCACGGTGACCACAGAGCCAGCTGAGGGGCTTTGGGGTGATAGACTGTGTCCTGATCGCGATGACGTTACATGAATACAGACGTTACATGAATACAGACGTGTTTAAATCCATGGAACTGTACCTCTACAGACTCAAACGTACTGCGTGACTCCTGAAAATGTACATTTTTTCATGGAAAAGACATATTTTCATGACGAAAGCAAAGGGTCCATGATTTCCAGAGGTGATGATGAGGGACATTTCCTAGAATAGATGCCATGTATTTAAGGGATAAAAAAGAAATTTTGTTATTTTTTTAGGAAAGCAGAGAAACCGCAGTCAATCCTAGTATGCTCCTTTTTCTCTTGAGGTCTGCCCAGCCTTCGCAGATGGATTTTAGATGTTCCGTTCTTAGAGGGTGGCTTTTTTGTTGCCCAGATTGATTGTTTTCCATTTTTCCCGCCAGACAAAACAAATTGGAGGAAGCCCTCTTATTCTCTGGGCAATTCACGGACGCCCTGCAGGCCCTCATTGACTGGCTCTACAGGGTCGAGCCCCAGCTGGCCGAGGACCAGCCTGTCCATGGAGACATCGATCTGGTGATGAATCTGATCGATAATCACAAGGTATGATTATCTGGGACATGTTATTTTATCTCGTCTGAGTATTCTGAATATAGAGGGAACTGTAATTACTTCATTGAGCCTTTTAAGATCTAGAGACTGTGTCATGCTGCGTCATAGTCTTTAATATTGAAATACGTACACCTCTGAGCAGAATCAGGAAGTCCGCTTTAAAAGCCATGCAGGAAAATTGCTTTAGTATCAGTGAAATACTCTGGTTTTACATTTCCACATCTGATACCTTGCTAGAATTTGGGAAGTGATTTCATTGTCTGCCACTTTAAAGAGCATTATAAGAATGTTTTATTATCTTTAGTTAATGCATTTAAGTAATTGTGTGATGCAATTTAAAATCACGCATGCGGTGACCTGGAACTAGGTCGTTGCTGAAATGCCATGTTTGTGACATGCGCTGCATCACAGATCGGCGTCTCTGTTCTCAGGAACTGTGTCAGCCTTGGCCCTGGGCCTGTAGCAGTTCATGAGATAACCGCGTGAGCCATCAGGGATTTGATTACTACTTTAAGAAAGATGGTTTCCTTGCTATCTCCTGATACGTATGTTAAACTGTTGTAGAAGTCAGAGGTGATATTTGAGACTCCCACTGATACTGAGTGTGAGGTCTTCAATTAGGATCAAATGCTGTTAAAACTTAAAGAATCTTGAAAACAACATGAGGCCTGGTACTCTTGTAGGGTTGTTAGGCGCATGCACAGTTACAACACTCCACTTGAATTCATATATAATTCTCTATAATTTTGCAGTTCAGAAACTTTAGTTAATTTTAAATGTTCTCTTTACACCTTCCTGGTTATGCTGTTTTGATCTTATCTGTTAGTTTTAAAATAACTGGTGTTTTGCATATTTGTTTGCCTTTTTCTCATTCCATGATCACATTATATTCATAGAAGGGAATTTGTTAGGTTTGAACATGAACAGGAATTAAGAGAATAGATGAAGAGCATCAATCAGGTCTACAAACATGTTAAAAGCTTTAAATTATGTTGCTTTGCCTATACTGAGACAAATGTTTTGTGGGTGATTAATGCAGTCTTTCCCATCCCCTGGCACTCATTCAGTGAGTAATGAATAATGTAATGTTACTTTGTACATAAATGCCGTTTTTATAAGCTCACTGTCTAAATATTTACTCCCCTAGGCACTTGCCAGGTTTTTTATATACCAAAGGTCAACAAGAATGAATTAATCATTCAGCATTAGTAATACAATTGAAAGGCCCAATAAGAAGTTAACGTATGCAGAGTGCATTGGAAGGTCTACTCAGAACCGCTGGACTACTCGTATCACAAGTGGGAGCATTAGAGCCTGTACCTTGGATCTGTGTGTGTGTGTGTGTGTGTGTGTATCTATGGGTACGCCTCATTTAACACTGTCAGTGTGAAGTCAGCAAAGAACTCATCACGCTGTTTTTGGATTATTTTCAACAGGCTCGCTTTTGTGAATGATCCAAGTATCAGACTAGAAACTCATGGATAGAGTCAAAAGGATAAAATGTGCTTGGTAGTGTTCGTTTGTGATGACTTTTTAGAAAAATAAGTTGATTTTAGTTTATAAAGGAAGATGGTTATTTGAAAGATCTGGTTGCAGACAGACTCTTAGGGTCAGAAATGGGTTCATTTTGTGGCCAAAGAAGTCATTTTAACCCCTGGCAAATCAGCACCAGAACTGGGCGAGAAAGAAGAATAAGAAGCTTTTTCTTCAAGGTGACAGATGAGGGGTTGAGCTTCTAAAACCTGTCCTCATGAGTTAGTGCCCAGGGTGCTATGAAAGATGCGACAGAGGATTGTTAGAAGGAAAAAGGCTGCGTGCCAGCCCCGCTGGGCTCCCTGCCCTTCTCCTCGAGTCAGTCTCTGAGGCGCGTTTGCTGGTGGAGAGCAGTCTGGTGGCCAGCACAGGGTGACGGAGTCCAGAGCAGCTGGAACACCCTCACAAAGAATCACAGAGACAGTCTGACGCATTTTGTTTTCTGGAGGTTGTTTATTTGGCCTCACCATGTGGCACACGTTAGGATCTTAGTTCCCCAACCAGGGATCAAACCCTTGCCCCTGCAGTGGAGCCAGGGAAGGCCTGAATTTGATGCATTGATGCATGGGATTGAAATAAAGAGGGTGCCCACCAGTATTTAAACCCAACATATTATTTAAGAAGGAACATTCACTCAGGAAGGCATTACAAGGTTGATCAAATTGATGTAAGCCCGGACTTGACAGGAGTGGTGTGACTTGTCTTATTTTCTGAAATTCTGCAGAAAACCCGAGTCATTAAACCGTAGGTGTTGGAGAGCCGTGCATGATGTTAGGTGCACGTGCCTGTTTCATATAGTATGTGTTACTGTTTGGGCTTGGCAATTGAAAGTTCGTTTTAACAAATTTGCTCCCAGGTCTTCCAGAAGGAGCTGGGGAAGAGGACCAGCAGTGTGCAGGCGCTGAAGCGCTCGGCCGGGGAGCTCATCGAGGGCAACCAGGATGACTCCTCCTGGGTCAGGGTCCAGGTGCAGGAGCTGAGTACCCGCTGGGAGACTGTGTGCGCCCTGTCCATCTCCAAGCAGAGCCGCCTCGAGGCTGCCCTGCGCCAGGTAAAGTCCTGTGCTCACACCGCCAGCGGTGCCCCCCTTGTCTCGGCTGGGACAAGGAAGTTCTTAGGAACTTCTTAGAGGAGTTCTTAGAGCATCCTTCCATACCTTCTCCCACATACCATCTCCCCTCCGAAGAATTTCAGTGACTTACAGAGTGAGGTTTTCTAATCTTCCCATAAAAGTGCTGCTGGAGCCTTTTTTCAGCAAAAACATTAAGATGGGCTGCCATTCCCTGCAAATCAGATGGTTAAAATGGTGAACTGTTCTTCCTACAGGCATTTGCAACAGATTTTCCTACATTTGTAAAATGCAGCACCATGTGTCTTTCTCTTTTTCCTGGGAATCATGGATATAATGAATCAGTTTAAATGTAAGACTTGTTTTTTTTTTTTTCCATGGAGAGGAAGATTTGACTCTACTAACAAGCATATTTGCGAATCTCTTTTGGGCACACGTGCACCCTTAGGCGGAGGAGTTCCACTCGGTGGTCCATGCCCTCCTGGAGTGGCTGGCAGAAGCCGAGCAGACGCTTCGTTTCCATGGTGTTCTCCCAGACGATGAGGATGCTCTCCGGACTCTCATCGACCAGCATAAAGTGAGTTACATGAATGCTCAGTAAAAAATAAGTGAGAAAGCCAAACAAAATAGAGAAAATGAATTCCTGATTGCAAATACCAGCTGCGTGAGTATCTTCCTTTCTGAGAAGTAGTGAAAGATCTGGTACGTTTTTAGAATTTATCTGTATCTTCCATCCTTACATAGGTATGTCCGCATGCACCTACCCACATGGACGTGTGGCTGTCTTATTATGCCTTCTTCATAGAAGGTGGATCTTTTAAGACTAGTTACTCAGAGGGGATCCTCCTACACTGTTGGTGGGAATGTGAGTTGGTGCAGCCACCATGGAGAACAATGTGGAGGTACCTCATAAAACTGAACACAGAGCCACTATATGATCCAGGAACCCTCCTCCTGGGCATATGTCCAGATAAAACTGTAATTCAAAAAGACACATGCACCCCTATGTTCATAGCAGCACTATCCACAATAGCCAAGGCATGGAAGCAACCTAAATGTCCACCGACAAACGAATGGATAAAGACGATGTGGTACGTAAATATATAACAGTGGAATGTTACTCAGCCATAAAGAAGAAGGAAGTAATGCCGTTATGCAGGAACATGGATGGACCGAGGAATTATCATACTAAATGAAGTCAGACAGAGAAAGACAAATATCATATGATATCACTTTCATGTGGAATCTAAACTATGATGCAAGTGAACTTACCTATGAAACAGTCTCATGGACATAGAGAACAGGCTTGTGGTTTCCGTGGAAAGGGGGAAGCTGGGAGGGGTGGATTGGACATTTATAGGATGGATGAACCGCAGGGTCCTGGTGTACAGTACAGGGAAGTATATTCAATATCCTGGGATAATCCATAATGGAAAAGAATATAGAAATATGTATCTGTATAGCTGAGTCACTTTGCTGTACAACAGAAATTAACACAACATTGTAAATCAAGTATACTTCACTATAAAAAATAAATTAAAAAATATAGTCACTCTTGTTTTTCTGTCTCCAGGAAGCACGTTTTTTCTAGGGGGCTATGTGGCTCCTGAGCAAAATTGATCAATTTTGTTGCACTTAGATACACATTTGAAAGATGAAATGTCCTTTTCTGAGCAGTATAACATCTATAAAATTACGCCATTAGAATTGTAAATTAATAATTTTTACCTTTGTAAGAAAGGCAAGTAGTTTAATAACTGGTCTTGAAATTTTATTTTTAAGCCTCTGCAATTCTGTTCTTAATCAAGAGCTACTTTAAATTCTTTTGCAAAGTAACTTATATTGCAACTTACAGATTAAAATGGTTTACGTAAGTAGACATACTATTAAATAACTAACCAAATAAAATTCTGACCAAAGTTTTCAGATCAAGATTTTTCTTGTGATAATACATAGCACTCGCAAAACCCTTATGAAAGTGGTCCAGAGAGCTCTTCAACAGATTATTTTCTAATCTTTGATTCTAAAAATGAGGAATTTGCAGTGCTAATAGTGTTATGTTTTCCCCCTGGGATATAGTGTTCATTAATTGTCTTAAAATTAAGTATCTTGAGGGTTTTTTCTGTTTTTTAATTGAAGTATAATTGATTTACAGTGTTGTAGTAATTTTATAAATAAATACGTACATTGTATAATTTACATACGTATACACACACACACATACATACAGTCTTTTTTACATTCTTTTGCATTATGGGTCATCCCCAGATACTGAATATAATTCCCTGTACTACACGATAGGACCTTGCTGTTTTTCGTCCTATGTATAAAAGCTTGCCTTGGCTGACCTCAACTTCCCACTCCATCCCTCGCCCAGCCCCCTCCCTTGTGGCACCCGCAAGTCTGCTCTGTGTCCCTGAGTTTGTTTCTGTTTCATAAGTAAGTTCTTTTGTGTCACAGTTGAGGTTCCCCATGTAAGTGGTATCGTGTGGTATTGGTCTTTCTCTGACTTCTCTTAGTATGATCATCTCTAGATCCATCCACGTCACCGCAGAGGGTATGATCTCATTCTTTGTCTGGCTGCGTGATGTTCCATTGAATATATGTGCCACATCCTCGTTGTTCCCCCATCTGTTGATGGATCGCATCTGTTGGTGGAATCTAGGTGGCTTCCTTGTCTTGGCTATTGTGAATATGCTGCTGTGAACACAGGGGTGCATGGGTCTTTGTGAATTAGAGTTTGGTCTGGATATATTCCCAGGAGTATGATTGCTGGATCATATGGTAATTCTATTTTTAGTTTCTGAAGAACTTCCGTACTGTTCACCATAGTGGCTACAACTTACATTCCCACCAACAGTGTGGGAAGGTTCCCTTTTCCCCACATCCTCTCCAGCACCTGTCATTTGTAGACTTTTTAATGATGGCCATTCTAACCAGTGTGAGGTGGTACCTCATTGTAGTTTTGATTTGCATTTCTCTCATAATTAGTGATGTTGAGCATCTTTTCATGTGCCTGTTGCCTGTTTCAATGTATTGATAGTATTAATGTCAGCATTTCCTGTAAATTGTAAAGGATCTTTTTAATAACCATTGAGTAACCTTGTGTTTGTTGGAAACACATCATTAATTCCAGTGTAGAACAGATGATATCATGTATGGTGACTGCTTATTTTAATCACTATACTCACTCTGTCAGTGATGGTTTGCCTACCCTGTAGCAATGAAATATTGCCTTGTTATTCATAAAAGGGATGTGAGCTTGTATAACCTTATCTGGAGGAAACGAATGCTGCATGCACTTTTTCAAGTTGAAGCTAGATGGTATAAGTAGGAAAATGACATCACGTTTGCCATCCTTTTTTGACTCAGTTCAGTATTATGAAGATCTGCTTTGTGTTACCATGTGCTGACCGTCAGCTGCGTTGGGCTCCGCTGACATGCTGGGGTTTGGGTGTCAGAGTGTCTCCTGAAGCCCCGGGTACATAAGTGCCCTGCAGCACGACGCCCGCTGAGGTGTCACCACCTTCACAGCGGGGCCAGGAAGCCCTCAGAAACACGGGAGGCAGGCAGCCAGGCTGGGGTAGTGGTTTTAACAACAGACTCCTTTTAAATATTTTTAAATTAGCATACAGTTACATGCAGTGTTATAAATGTAATAGCATTTTACAGTAACATTGTTCTTTCTTTTCCATTTCCTTTCTTGCCCTTCACACATTCACCAATAGAAGGCAAACAGAATCCTTAATTTCTTGGACTAGAGCCCTCTCGGTAGAATCCAGTTTCTAAATTGGCAGGGTTTCCCACGTGACCACAGGCCACCAAGCAGCGCTCAGTCGGGCCTGGAGGAGCCCGGGACGCTGTGTTGGCTGGCATCTGGCCCACACCGTGCCATGGGGCCCGGTTTGCAGTGTGGGAGTGGTTAAACGTGCATGATTGGGTCAGCTCCCCTCTGGAAAGGCACAGCTGCTCTTAACCTCTGCTTTTCTCTCTTCCTAGTAAAGTTTGTTTTCTTTCACCTTTAAATGAAAATTAAGATATTTTTAAAGTAGGTCCTGATATTTGAAAAGTGGGTCATTAGAGTCTGTGAGTCTGTTTCTGTTTTGTACGTAAGTTCATTTGTTTATGGTTACCAAGGGAAAGGGTGGGTGGAAGGATACACTAGGAGTCTCGGGTTAACATGTGCACACTCCTGTATATAAAGGAGGTACTCAACAAGGACCCACTGTACAGTCCAGGGAACTCCACTCAGTACTCTGTAGCAACCTTTATGGGGAAAAAATGTGGAAAAGAATGGGTACGTGTATGTATGTAACTGAATCATTTTGCTGTGCACCTGCATCTAGCACAGCATTGTCAGGCAACTGTATCCCGTGTAAACTAAGTTACAGCAGGTCGTGTTAGCAGAGTGACTGGGCCTTGACTCCCCCAGCATTTATTCAGCCAGAGACATGGAATTGAACAAGACACTCTCTTGATCTTGTGCACCTTAACATGTAGTAGCTGTGCATGTAAATGGATTATTTTATCAGAGCAAAATGCCAGCCTAGGATGCATCAGACAGCCACTCTGGACGTTCGAAAGGAAGGGTCACTAGACACGCACGCCCGTGATTTGAGATGACCAGGGCAGGAATCGTTCTTGGTGTGTGGTCCAGATAGATCAGAGGGGTCAGTGGGTGTTTGAAATTCAGTGCAGGGTTCGGGAGGCATGTCAAATTTTTTAGGGCCAAGATTCTCATCTTTCAGCCCCACTTTCTGAGTTCTGTGATCCATGAATCTACAGATACAGTTCTGATGGCCAAAAGTAAAGCATGTGAGATACTTGTAAGCAGGTTGGTTTGACTGCCTCCAGACCTGTTGAGGTTTGTGCATCCTGCCGAAGCTGAGGATAGCTCTCTTTACCGGACTTTGAGATGGGCGCTTCTCCCAGAGCCCAGCCCTGTCAGACCACTTGCTCCAGCCTCTCGGGCCTGCTTCCCGCCTGGATGCTGGGACTTCTCTGCTGCAGCCCAGACCTTCCCAGTTCCCGGCCAGCCCGCTCTCTTCCTTGGCACTCTTTGGATACACATTCCTGTCATTCCTGGCACAGTGAATGCTGCATTAAACACTAACCTCCTTGTCTTATTTGCTAGAACATTTTTTTTTCAGTCCATATTGTTTCTGTCTCTTAAGGTTTAGGCCAAGTCCCAATTCTCCTCTCTGTGAATATAATAATTATCATATATTCAAGTTCAGGAGTGTGTTTTTTTGTATCATGTGTTTGTAAAGCATGAGATGGTATCCTGCAGTTGGATTTTGAGAGTGGGTTAGAAGATGCTTTTTCCGATTTCTGTTCCTCCCCTCTCTCAGTTCCTTGTCAGTGAACAATTTCCAGCTGTGAATAAATCGATTTAAGGTCTTGCTTGCTGGTTCAGCTCTGAGAGTCCAGTGGGCACTGCCTGAGTTTTGGTTTCAGCCTGCACGCCTTGGTTTCTGCCGCAGGAGTTCATGAAGAGACTGGAGGAGAAGCGTGCCGCCCTCAACAAAGCCACCAGCATGGGGGACGCCATCCTGGCCATCTGCCACCCTGACTCCATCACCACCATTAAGCACTGGATAACCATCATCCGGGCCAGATTCGAGGAGGTGAGTGTGCCACAGGCTGTGCGTAGGGCAGCGGGAGCTGTGAGAGTCAGGCGAGGGGCTGTGCACACTTGGGTAATTGATGATGCCTTTAAGGCTGTGGGAACCTGGAGGCTTGCACCCTTTGTGAGACCATTCCTCTGGGTATTACCTGTCTCTGCCACCCACTTTTCTTGAAGAAGTTACAGGCGTTCTGCAGCTGTGTCCCTGAAACATGAAGAGACAAATACTTGGTTCACTGTAGAACTTTCTGTCCAACTCCACTTCATATCTGCAGAATAGGTTTTTCAGAGCCATCTATGCTTATGGAAAGAACTGCACACCCAAGTGAATTCGTTTTGTATTTAAGATCTTAGCTATTTTTATTTCCACCCTGCGCTCCGTGGAGTTAGCATGCATGATCCTTCAGGGGATGCCAGTTCGAACTTAAATTAGAAGGTGAAGGGAAGCCTGGGTGATTGATGGCCATCTTCCCTTATGAGGGTGACCAGTGTTGTAAAGGGTTCCCATATCCTCCACCAGCTGGGTCTCGGGACCATTGATGGAATCTTGAAAGATTGGAAGAGTTACAAGTCTAGCCCAGGGTGATCCTGATACATGTTTCAATTTTGTGTACTTAACACCCGTGAAATCATGCCCTATGATGGAAGGGAGTGGGAACAAGGTCTGTTTGTCCATCAGGTGCTGGCCTGGGCGAAGCAGCACCAGCAGAGATTGGCCAGCGCCCTGGCTGGGCTCATCGCAAAGCAGGAGCTGCTGGAAGCCCTGCTGGCCTGGCTGCAGTGGGCCGAAACCACGCTGAGCGACAGGGACAAGGAGGTCATCCCCCAGGAGATCGAAGAGGTGAAAGCCCTCATCGCGGAGCACCAGGTAACAGACGTCACCCCAGCCCGCCTTCTCGGGCCTTCCCAGAAGGCCATGCTGCCTATTTCACTTCCTCAGCCCCCACCCCGGCCCTGGAGCTTCTCTCGCTTTGCTGGGGTCTCCTCCCCTTTTTGGACGCTCCTTCTCTTGGCCCCATCAGGGCGCCCCCCTCGGATGGGTTCTCCCTACCGGCCGCCTCCTGCTCCCTCAGCGGGCAGCTCTCCCCGCGTTTTGTCCCCAGGCCCACCCCTCCCTCCTGCACCCCCGTGGCCTCCTCACCTCTTTTGTTCACTGGTCCACGTTTGCATCTTCTGCTGCCTGCTCTCAGCATCTCACAGGAAGCCCGCCAGTCCTTCAGACACATCTCATCTCAATGGGAACATACGGTCTCACTCAAAAAAGTTTCAGGTTCGGAGATGATGGGCATCGTACTGACCTACTGTTCGCTCATTCATTTCTTTAATATGCATTTATGAAGATCACTGAGTGTCAGATTACTTGGCTAAGCAATTAGCAGTGCAATCGTATTTTAATAGAAGTGTAAGATTTCAGCGCCTGTGCGGCCCTGAAGCGTCTCTGGCACCTGCAGTGTTAAAGTGATCAGTGTTCTCCAGGGTGATCAACATTCTGCAAACGTGCTTCTTCACTTTTCTCACTTTTGTCTGCTTCGTCCTTTTCCCATTGTTTTTATCAGTCTCTGCCTTTGCCACAGATTTCGTATACAGGGACACATGGTCAATCATGATCATAAGCCCAAGGAGATGAGACAAATGGCAAGACAGTCAGACCTTTTAAATATAAACTTGAGCCCAGAGGGCCCTCACTGGTAGAGCCCATTTATTAATAGGGATATTTGAGCTGTTTCCACATTTAATGTGAATGCTTTCTGTCACTGTATATCAAAGACATCTTAAACACTTTAGATATGTAGGTGAGATGTGTCCCTAGACAGCCCAGCTGACTTGTTGCTGAGCAAACAGATAACTCACTTTGAGATTCTTCATGGGGAGCCAGGATGCTTGGTCCTGGCTGGTCACAGACAGGTTGTGTTCTTCATACAGCTGCTCCCAGGGTGGTCTTCAAACGAAAACAAATTGCTTTTGAAACACTGTACTTACTACCTATAACGCTTTGTAGTCTTTAGAAGTAAGTAAATGCTGTATTATGGTGGTTAGATTTTTTCCCCCCTAGATAAAACATGCATTTTGTTCTTTTTCCAGAAATCGTAGTGTGGTCTTTTTATCCTCTCTCTTTTTAATTCATTTCTAAAGATAGCGTTCACTGATGAACTTGTATTTAGTTGATATCACTGCTTTCTTTCAGACCTTCATGGAAGAAATGACCAGAAAGCAGCCTGACGTGGACAAAGTCACCAAGACCTACAAGAGGAGGGCAGCAGACCCTTCCTCCTTGCAGTCCCACATCCCGGTCTTGGATAAGGGGCGAGCAGGACGTAAGCAGGCCGTTTCTTTAAAATGAGGATGGTTATACAAGAAAGTTAACTTCCTTTTATTTTGAGTTTATGGTTTGACATTGGGACTTCTCTGGTGGCTCAGATAGTAAAGCGTCTGCCTACAATGCGGGAGACCCGGGTTCAGTCCCCAGGTCGGGAACATCTCCTGGAGAAGGAAATGACACCCCACTCTAGTACTCTTGCCTGGAAAATCCCATGGACGGAGGAGCCTGGTAGGTTACAGTCCATGGGGTCGCAGAGAGTTGAACATGACTGAGCGACTTCACTTTCCTCTCACTTTGACATTTTGGAGGCATAGGTGATTCTACACGAGCTCTCAATAACAAAAAGTTTTCTTGAAAGAAAACATGGGCTACGTATTATAGCAATTTATTTTAAAATAAAAAGGTAAATCCAGGTTTCTGTGTGTAACCTTATTTGCTTGAAGTATATCTTTAAGATTAGCCAGAAGAAATTAGAAAGATTTGCAATAAGAACAGAAATCATGACCTCCTTTGAAATGACTTGTTCTGCTTCTAGTATGTAAATAACCTTCAAGTGGAATGGAATAGGAATGACCGTGACCTAACTGTTCACTAGTAACCAGTAATCTGATTGATTTTGCTCATGGTCATATGACTTCAGGCTCTATTTACTGACTTCCCAGCCTGTCTTGACCCAACAAAATGACATCAAATTCAATAATAGCTTGGATAAGGTTTAGAAGACACATAATTTATACCAATTTGTTGATTTTCTGAATGCTGTATTAATTAAAAAAAAAAAAAGAAAGAAAAAATGGTTTTGGGTCTGCCATGGTAAGAAAGTGGTTAGGGACTCTGCACAGACTCTTGGCTGTCCTGTGCCATACCCCTCCCCACCACCAGCTGGATCACGCAACCTTGGACATGTTATCTAAACCCTTTCTGAACCTCAGTTTTCTCGCCTGTAAAAGGGGAGGATTATAACCTTCTTGGGCTGTGGTGAGGATTTAATTTAACTGCTGTGTGTGAAGTGTTTAGCATACTTCCTGGACCATTGTTAAATATTAGCTCATTAAATTATGAGCTAATATTAAATTAGCTTTTTAATTTAATATTTAAAATTTTAAATTTAATTTAATTTTAAATTAAATTAAAAATGCTCATTAAATATTAGCTATTGATATCTCTGTACAGCCCCATGGGGGTTAGGAAATCTAGGCAAATCTCAGCTTGGACACTACCTTCCTATGTAAGCTGAGGCCAGTGATGTGTTTTTCCAGCTCACATCGAGCCGTTTAGTTGGATCAGGGAGCTCTGTGATGTTATAGAAGCCTGTAAGTGATAGAAAGAGGGCGGAAGCTCGAGGAGGGTGGTAAGTTGGGGCGTGAGCCAGTGTGCGGGGCTCAGCCTCAGCAGGAAGCGGGCCTGGAGGAAGGCCGTGCTGCCTCACACCGGGTGGTCAGGTTGGGGCTGTCGGGCGTCTCACTGACTGCGGCGTCCCCGGCATCGCCTGCCCACAACTGCCATCCTCGGGGCCTTAGCCTCTCAGTCACAGCCAGGCTTCTGGAACCGAGTCACAGACAGCAGTGCCCTGATTAGGTAGCAAAGAGGAAGGTGGCAGGGTGCTTCTTTGGAACTCAAGTGGCACAGAATTTAGGTTGAAAAGTGTTTGAAGCGTCAGTGTATTGAGAGAGCATCCTAGTACTTCAGGGCTCCTGTCAAGACACGTTAAAATGCCTCTGTCTCTGAACAGTATGTGATCCCTGTTAAGTAAAACGCACTTGGACCCTGATACCGCACTTCACCTCAATCAGAGTTTCTACTCGTCACAGTCAGTAGGGAACTTGATTCACTCTGAATGAGGAGCAGGAGAGGTCAGACCTTAACACCTTCCAGAACCCTGGAGACTTTGCCATCCTAATCAAGTTGTGTTTTAACAGGTAAACGCCTCCCAGCCCCAAGCTTCTATCCTTCTGGATCACAGACGCAAATTGAAACCAAAAATCCCAGGGTCAACTTACTGGTGAGCAAGTGGCAGCAAGTCTGGCTTCTCGCCTTAGAGAGGAGGCGGAAGCTGAACGACGCCTTGGACAGGCTGGAGGAGGTGAGGGGCTCGTGTGGGCATACTGGCATTTGCCCCCATTCACCAGGACGCAGTGCCAACGTCTTGGGTTTTTTCAACATTTCTGGTAATAGATAAACTCTTGATGTCAGAGTGCATATTTTATTAATATTTCTGAAATTAATGCCGCAAGTATGAATGTTTTTATGGCGAAAAAACCCCTGATAGATGGGCTTTGGATTTAAGGGATCAAAGTCAAAAACAGATACATTGTAACATAATCAAAAGCTGCCGCCTCAGGTATAGGTCTGGTTTGACACATTTGCTGGCAGCATCACCTAGCAACTGTAATCATTTATAATGCAGATCTTTTAATTATACATACTCTGATCTGAGGCTCTTAGAGTTTCAGATTCTGGAGCTGGTGAATGTTTAAAAGGTGGGAGTTGAGAGCGCCTGGTGGCGGAGAGCCCGAGGGGTTAAATGGGTCGTGCTGAGCTGGGCCTGCTCCCCAGGGGCACAGAGAATGAGTTTGCTGTACCAAAAAATTTCCTTTTGACATTTTGAGTTTTGTTTCTTCTGCTAAGTACAGAACAGAACAGTGGCAGTAATGAAATAAACTTTACAGGGTAAGCATTGAGGCCCCCTTTGCAAGACAATGTCTCTCTTGGAAAGAACGATGTGTGTGTAGTCTAGATGACCATCAAAAATAGCATTAATCATATTGTGTAAGATAGAATTCTTGTCATCTAGAGCAGCAGTCCCCAACCTTTTTGGCACCAGGGATCAATTTCGTGGAAGAGAATTTCCACAGACCGGGGGTGGGGTTGGGGAGGGGGGTGGTTTCAGAATGATTCAAGCACGTTACATTCCTTGTGCACTTGATTTCTGTTATTATTGCACAAGCTCCACCTTAGCTCATCAAGCAGTGGATCCCAGAGACTGGGGGACCCTTGAATCTAGAGGGTCATTAAAAATAATGGTAATTCATATTATATAAGATACAATTTTTTTTTCTAGAGGACCATTAAAAATAACGTTCATATCATATAAGATAAAATTTTTGTTGTCTAGAGGATCGTTAGGAATCACACTCATGTTGTATATGTAATTTGAGCACAGTAGTCACTCAGCCAAATGCCTCTTGCCCTTTTCAGCTTAGAGAATTTGCCAACTTTGACTTTGATGTCTGGCGCAAAAAGTACATGCGCTGGATGAACCACAAGAAATCTCGAGTGATGGACTTTTTCAGGAGGATAGATAAAGATCAAGATGGGAAAATAACCCGACAAGAGTTTATTGACGGAATCCTTTCCTCAAGTAAGTCCCAAGTGAGGTGGCCAGAATGAATGTAGTTTTTTTTAAGAAAATGAGCACAGTTTAAGTTTTGGAGCCAGGAATCTTGTGTTATTTATAAGTAATTAGCATCACATTTAAATTTGGCTTTAAAGTCATTGCCCTCAAAAAACCAAAAAACCGTTCTTGGTTAAAATGTATGGCTTTGGAGGCAGGCACACTTACTAATTGTGTCACCACAGATAAATGGCGGTGGGTAAGCAGGTTGATAATTTTTAATTCTTAGATTGTGTTGCCTGACATAGAATGGGCAGTCAGTAAATGCAAAGCATCCCTCTTTTCTGTTGTAGTTCACATTCTAATCTGATATTGTCATTAGTAGGAAATTACAAGGCTATAGAAATTCTTAAAGTACGTGACCCCTTCTTGTTGACAAAATTAGTTTGATCCTGTGTTTGTGATTTCTTTGGCGGAGGTTACCGGAAACCATTCTCAAAGTAAATTTCATGTAAATTATTCCATAAGTGGTACTTGAACCATATGAAATTTGCTAATCTTAAATAGCTTTTAGCCTAGACAAATAGCCACTTCAAAGGATTCAAGTAGTAAATAAGGGTAAATTTAGGCCACATATCTAGTGATTGTGCTTATGTTACATAAATCAGGTTTTTCTCTTTTTAAAGATTTTATTATATTTGATCATGCTAATCATTTAACTGGCCACACTATAATTCAGATGTACAACCAAGAGTGTCTCAAGGCAGAATTAACAAGTTAGTGCCACTTACTTTTTTTTTAAGACTTAAAGGGGACTTCCCTGGTGGTGCATTGGCTAAAACTCTGCACTTCCGCTGCAGTGGTCATGGATTCAATTCCTCGTCAGGGAACTAAGATCCTCCAAAGGACCCACACAAGGAGGCAAAAACAAAAAAACCCACACAAATCTTTTTTGTAAAATGTTATTATAGGTGGAAGGTCTTATCAGCTTTCATTGGGAGTAGAGTGTACTGAGAATATCTTAATTATCAGTTGTATGTGGAATCTAAACAAAAAGTCGGACTCATAGAAACAGGGCAGGAAAGTGTTTGGCCGGGAGGTGGGGGAGAGGCTGGTATGAGGGTACAAATTTCCAGATATAAAATTAATAAGGCCTGAAAATGTAATGTATGACTATGGTTTATATATGTATATAAATATGTTTGGTTATATATGTATAACATACGTATGTATATGTATATATACATGTGTGTATATATATATATGACATGTATATATGTGTATATATATACACACACACATATATATACATATGTATGTGTATATATGTATACATTATATATACATATATATATATATGACATGGTGACTATGATTGATAACATGTATAGATTGGAATTTGCTGAAAGAGTGAAACTTACTCTTACCAAAAAAAAATTGCAAAAGGTAAATATGTTAGGTGATGGATGTGTTAACTAGATGAGAGGAATCCCTCCACAGTGTACATATATCACATTATTATGGTTGCACCTTAAATATCTTGCAGTTTCATTTGTCAGTGATTCCCTCAATAATGCTACTTACTATTGTTTTGAAACTGTTAAGAGTTCCCTACCAGCCGCCTGGAGATGAGTGCAGTTGCAGACATCTTCGACAGAGATGGAGACGGGTACATCGACTACTATGAATTTGTAGCTGCCCTTCACCCAAATAAGGATGCATACAAACCCATCACTGATGCTGACAAAATCGAAGATGAGGTACTGCTTACCTTTATACTGTGTGCAGAGGTCACCTCATGTTCTGCCCAGATACCCTGCACGATTGATGCTGCAGCTTTATTTCCACGTTTCGTTGTTACATAACGGTTTTAAGGATGCCACGATGTAATATTAACATTAGAGTGACTATTTTATCATTGCTTTTGGCAGGTGACAAGGCAGGTAGCTAAGTGCAAATGTGCAAAACGATTCCAGGTTGAACAGATTGGAGATAACAAATACAGGGTAAGTTTCCAAAATAGCTGTGCGGTCTGCTTAAAGGATGAGAATTAAACATGTGATCTGCATTGCTTCCCAGGAGTGCCAATGACTTATTTTTACCATCTATCAAAGGGTACTGGTATGTGAAATTCCAGCTTTTGTAACTTTAAATGATATAAAGGTAGCTTGTTGTATATTAGGACATATCTTTGACATGTACAGGATGTCCATTCAAGGAGAAAAATATTCAGAGGAAAACACATCTTGTATATTTAGATTGCTTTATATTACTTTATAATCTATTATGATCAGAGGTAAGTTTTCATACCTTCAGTAACAAAACTATTCCAAGCCAGGAAGCAAAGTTAAAATGTTGACTCGTTTTTATAAATGTGAGAAAGAGGCAGTGTTGTCCTCTGATGCAGAAATTTTTTTTTTTAATTTAAATCTCAATAATTCAGTTCACCTTCTTTCAAAACAATTACTTGAAAGCACTTGTGACTTAGTCACACTTTCTCTATCATTTTTTTCTCTTTTTTTGAACATCTCTTATTTGTAGTAGCTAGATAGGAAATGTGCTGGTTTCCCTCCTATAGTCTGTTACTTATAAATGAAACAGTATTCATTTTGTTTTTGTATTTCTACATTGAAAAACATTCATCTATTGGGCTGGCCAAAAAGCTTGTTCACATTTTTCCAGACGATGGCACCGAAAAACCCAAATGAACTTTTTAGCCAACCCAGTATACGTTTGAATTTTTACCTTAAATTTGAAACCCAAAGACTTTCCAAAAAACTTGCATGGAAAATTTTCTGATTATTTGGTTTGAAGTTGGGAAAAATGGGTACCTGCACATCTCTAACCTAGATACTATATCCAGAATCCCAAAGTGTGAGAGAGAGGGTGTGTGTGTGTGTTTTCTGGAGTCATATGAAAAGTTTCCTATTGAACTAATTGTGTCTTTCTTCCATTTTCTCATTTTTTTTATCAGTTCTTCCTGGGAAATCAGGTATAAACCAGTGGAATGTATTCTCCAGTTCCCAATGGTTTTTTTTTAACTTTAATTCATAGTCATTAAAGCTTGCCCTGGCCCATCTTTCCCATGCTGTCCCCCTAGCGGCTACATTGTTGGTTGGCGTGGTGTTTCTGTCAGCGCTATAAGGGTCCTCGATCCAGGACTCCTTTCTGCTTTGTGTCTCAAATGAGGAGATTACCTTCAAGCACACCAGATAATCAGTTGTAGTCAGGCTAGGCACAGGGTTGAGTGCAGTTTTCAGCCCTATCTTTGATAATGCTGTTCCCACCTGTCACACGCAACTGCCCATTGCAGCACAAACTTGACTGTTGACAATCTCCGTGTGGTCTTGGTGCTTGGCCATTGAGGAGGAGGTTGCTCTGATGAGGGCAGTGAGAATAGGGCCAGCCTCTGGCAGTGACCCGGGAGGACAGCTCAGAGTGGTCAGCACGGCACTCGGCCTCAGTGATGGTTTTCTCCAGAGCAGCCGCCATCCGTGTGCCCTGGTCCATCGAGTTCGGGCTTTGCGTTCTGGGTAAAGTGTCGCTCTGACGGTCCTAAATGATACAAATCCCCGTGAGGAGCTGTTTCTCTTGTGACTTGACGAAATCCTAGCCGTGCTTATGCCTGTTTTGCCCTCAGATTTAAGTCAGAATATTATAACTAAAGACAGAGAAATCATATTTTAATTTAAACAAGGAAAGTTGTTTTTTTTTTTAACTCTGTGCTTTTGAAAACAGGCATGCTATTTGTGACACCTGACCATTTGTGTGTGCCCAGTTGCTTCAGTAGTGTCTGACCCTACACCACCTCGCGGACGGCAGCCCAGCAGGCTCCTCTGTCCATGGGATTCCCCCGGCAAGGCTCCTGCAGTGCACTGCCATGCCCTCCTCCAGGGGATCTGGCCGTATTACAGATACTACTCTCCTCCTCAGTTTCTAAGTCAGATTAGATCTTAAGTTTCAAACTACCAAGTATCATTTACTTGGAAGCAAATTATTTTTTCAAATAACATTTTAAAGTCATTTTGAATAGATGTTTTGAAACCTTCCATTGGTTTGCCTAAGAAGTTACTTTCCCTTTCTTGTTATTTTCTAAGTTAGTAATTGTGACAGCATCTTTTATTTTTGGAAAGGATGAAATGACCCCAAAGGTTTAAGTCACTGAAAATACAAACAACAACATTATGTATTTTTCAATTTAGCTGTTGAAAAAAATCAGGGAAATTCTAAAGACATTGGTACCTGTCAGAGAATGCCATCTCAAAATTTAAACTTATTCATATTTAGTATGATGGAAATAAATTGAAATATCATCCCTATAAAATAAATATTTTATATTATTTATATGTGATATAAATATTTACCTATATCCTTAAAGCTTGTTTTCAATGTAATCTTGGACCAAAAGTGTATGTATGGTCTGATTATCTGGTTCCTTAAGGGTAATTTTCTTTGAATCCCCTCCTTTTCCTTTGCTTATTAGCAGCACCAAATTTTTTCTAACAAATTAAATATGTGTTTTGATTTTTAAATTTTAATTTACAATTCACTAGCAGGTTCAGTTACAGGAGAGTTGAAATCTCAAGGCTTAAAAACCATTTTAGAAAAAGCAATGTAAAAAGGTTTGATGTGACTATCTTGAGTCCCACTGGTACATTTTACATACTTTCTGGATCCTTCTGAGTTTCAGGGTCTGGGATGGTTGGCTTTGTTCTAGTGTTCTCTTCCTGAAACTCAGCGTTAAAATTTATGAAAAGCAGCAAATTGTTTCTACTTCAAGTTTTTCTATTTATCTTTCATGAGCCCAGACAAATAGTCACAATTGTATGTTCCCTGCCTTAAAAAGAAGCTCTTTATGTCAACTTGACTGTTGATTTTGCTATGGTATCCGCCAGGTTGGCAACCATGAAATTCAGTCTGGTGGTTTTTGTAAGTTGGTCATGAGCTTGTTAGAAATGATTTAAGGGTATAAAATCATTTCTCATGGGCTTTCATAGTAAATCAACCTTATGATCAGAAACTGCCTGCAGTCTACTTGTATATTCAAGAGTTGAAGAATTTGTAGCATATCTGAGTGATCAGAGATCCACTGAAAGAGCAGGAAAAGACAAATGCTTCTCAGTGTCAGCAATTTTGATGCATACAGCTTTAAAGAAGGCCTTTTAGATTTAAAAGCTGTATCATTCCTAATGTGTCAGTGTCTGTCCAATATGACAGTAATCTAAAATGGCATGTTAATCCAGCCTTTAACAAATTAGCCTACCAGATCATTAGTGATGCAGAAATTTTATTTAACTGTGAAATTTTTATTAGTCACGATCATTTATTGTCTCTTTTGCTAAGTCAGAATTGCTTAGAGAAAGCAGATGAGTTTATGAACATTTCTGCCACAGATTTCCAACAGCTTTAGGTGTAAGATGAAGTTTTCATGAAGAAGAATCAGAGTTTATTAAATTTTCTTTAGGATCATGTTACCTCCTGGAACCCCCAGGAGACTGGATCAGTGCTTATTTTCATGGCTGTGTTTACTCTCTAGAAACATTTTTCAATTACTTCCTTACTAATGTTGTTTCTGTCATAAGTGAGAAAAATCATTTTTAGAAGAAAGCTTCAGGATTACACGTGATAACCTTCGTCATCTTTTTTCACCCTATTTCCTCTGGGCTAAATCAGCATGCAGCCGTCTAACGCAGATCATGACAAACCCCTCTCTGAGATTTTACTAATCGCTGCGAACTAAGCAAGAAGTTAGAGTTGGTTGCTTATAGCAGATCGCACTTCCTGCCTTGGTTGAGATTTACTCTGGACAATTAGAGGGTCTTCTTTCTTTCCCTTCCCAGTTTGGAGACTCCCAGCAACTTCGGCTCGTCCGCATCCTGCGCAGCACCGTGATGGTTCGCGTTGGAGGTGGATGGATGGCGCTCGATGAGTTCCTAGTGAAAAACGACCCTTGCAGGGGTAAGGAGACGCTTACCATCAGGGTAGTCACCCCGTGCAAGTATGTCCATCCTGTGTTATTTTCCAGCATCAAAAACATACTGGGGTGTACACCTGAATCTATCACAGCATTGTTCATCAACTCTGCTCCAGTGTATCAAGTAAAACTATACTCCCAGTACATAAAGTCAAACGTTTTTTAAAAAGTTAGCTAATTACTGAGGCTCATTTTGGTCATATATTATTGGGTTGGCTAAAAAGTTCTCTTGGGTTTGCCCATAAGATATTACGGAAAAACCCAAATGAACTTTTTGGCCAGCCCAATATGATGAATGTTCACATTGGTCTGTCAGCCTGAAGTTCCCAAAGAACTTGGGGCAGTTGTGTAAACTGTGTTCCTTGCTCTTGTTTTTTTTTTTTTTTTTTTTCTTTTCCACTTTTCCTGGATAGCTAGGAGACTGGGGGATGGGAAACACTAGAATGTATTTTTCTGTATGAGACACCCCACCATCTGCAGTTTTCAGAATGAGCGATTCTACCAGCCAAGGACAGGATTTCCTCTGTCATTGAAAAGCAAAGTAAGAGGAAAGAAAACCGAGTGATGAAGATTGAAGATAGTGTACAGGAGAAGTTTGAAAGCAAAAGTGTTTCTGAAATTAGGGGGAGGTGAGGAAAGCAGTATTGAAAAAAATGTTTAAACAATAAGCTCCTGATTTGACTCTGAATTTTGAAGTTACAGATCAGCGCCCTAAGAAGGTGCGCACACACCGCACCATAGCACTCAGGCGGGTGGGACTGGGCTCGGGTGGCCAGTCCGCGGGCCTCCCTGCTGGCCACCGTGGGTGATGACGCCTAAAGGAGTGAAGTAAAAGCAAAGGCGCCCTTTTGTTTTGTATTTGGAAACAGTGCAGCCTAAGGTAGCACAGCTCCACTTATGAAACAAGGGAGAAGGCAGAGTGCTCTGTGCGGTTGCCTGAGAAAGGCAGCTTGCCTGGGGCAGGGTCTTCAGGTGCGGTTTTCCTCCCGAGTCAGCCCTGTGCGTGCTTCTCTTCTAAACTGTGCACCAAGGCCCGACCTGAGAAGCCTTGGCGTAGTCGACCACTGTGCTGTGTTTCTTCTTCTGCTAACAGTTCTCTTGAATGTGATTGATATCCTGTGTCATTTCTTCTAGTTCATCATCATGGGAGTAAAATGTTACGCTCGGAATCAAACTCTTCAATCACTACTACTCAGCCTACTATAGGTTGGCGACCCCTCTCTTTGCCTCTCCCCTCTGGCCTCTCCTCTTTCCTCCTTTGACATTCTTGCTTTCGTTGTTTGTTTTCAAATAACGCGCTTCATCCATCACGTATGGCTTAACTCACATCCAACTGAGCTGGTGCTTCCAAATTGAAACTCTCGACATTGGACGCCCTTCCAGTGTTGCAGACGCAGGGGTTGTGTCTGTGATCAAACACAGGCCAATGCCCCACACGCGAGGCTCTGGCGGCGCCTCAAGAGCGCGTGCACACGTGTCAGTCTGAGTGTTGAATCACAGATGACCTCCCAGATCCTCCGGTCTGGCGTTTGTTATTTTGCATGTTGTAAAACCAGGTTTTTAAGGCATAAAATAAAAATACCAGCCGCCTTCTTGAAAGTGAAAAACCCGAAAGTTTATGTGTTGTCATCATGATTAATAACCCATCTCTCATTCTGTATAACTGTTCAATTAATCCTGATGGTGAAATATTGGTCTCAATCTCCTGGCCTCAGTAGTACCTACAAAAGCCATAGTCCCTGCCTCCCTGGTCCCCTTGGGGTGGGGATGGCATAGGGAAACACTGCAGGCATCAGTAGCGGGTGGATTAACGGTATTTGAGCATGAGCTTGTCATTTTCATGCTGACTCTCTCTTTAATAGTGGTTCCTCTTGCTCTGGTGTCTAGTGTTAGAATAAGCACACTTTTATTTTTATCTTCCCCCAACTTACTTGTATCTAAAAGGAATGCATTGTAAAGGAATGCATTTGACTTTTTGTGATGCTGAGTGGGAGTTGGCATGGCAAAAAGGTGTTCTTGCAATCCTCCACGTGGTCTGTGGTGCCCGGTGGCGATTTTTCCCCTCACATACTGAGCCCCTGTTTTTTGTTTTTTTTTTCCCTTCCTTTCTTGTGTGTGTGCCTTCTCACGTGTTCCACCATCCAGCAAAAGGAAGGACGAACATGGAACTGCGGGAGAAGTTCATCTTGGCGGATGGAGCCACTCAGGGCATGGCTGCCTTCCGGCCGCGGGGCCGGAGATCAAGGCCCTCATCCCGGGCGGCCTCGCCCAGTCGGTCCACGTCCGTGTCCGGTCAGGCCGGCCAGGCCGCCTCCCCGCAGGTCCCTGCCAGCAGCACGCCTAAGGTAGGACGCGTTTTCTTCTCCTCCACACTCCCCGTCTAGAGCAGCAGTCCCAGCCTCTGGGATCTAATGTCTGATGTTCTGTGGTGAAGCTGCTATAATAATAAATAGGAATAAAGTATGCAATTCATGTAACGCTCTTGAGTCATCCCCAGACCAATCCCTGGTGCCAGAAAAGGTTGGGGACTGCTGTGCTAGAGTCTGCTTTTCAGTGTTTGGGGTTCCTAGAATTTGCAGGACCAGCTTTCTCCAGATGTGTCCCTTATCACAATATGGAAGATGCAGGATTAAATATATGTGTGTGGGTGTGTGTGGGTGTGTGTGGGTGTGTGTGTGTATTTTTTTTTGGTATGCCTTTGCCTTGTGGCCCATATAGAGACAATCTGTTTGGAGACTTTGATACCTTTTAGACTGCATTTTCTTTTTAAAGCTTCATTCATGTTTTTGGTGTGTATGATTTGCCATCAGGCCTTTCCATGTGTTTTTAATGACGATCATTCTTACTGCGAAATGAGTAGCTGTGACTCTCTTTCCGTGGCTTTGCTTTTTATCTGCCATCCTTCACGTTTGATTTGCCATTGTTCCATACAGATTCTCCATCCTTTAACACGCAATTATGGTAAACCCTGGTTGACAAACAGCAAGGTGTCAACTCCCTGTAAACCAGCCGAGTGCCCTGACCTTCCCGTGTCATCTCCAGAGGTATCGTAAGGCCCCAGATTCCAGCCTAACAGCTGCCTTTAACTGACTATCACTTACTAGCCCTGCTGCACCTCCCCCTTGATAGCTGCACTTTTGACAATATTGTGTCTTTTTAAACACTTCTTTGTAGTAAGTCTCAACCCAGCATTTCTAGGCAGACACAAGAGTAAGGGGTCAAACAGAAAAGACGGCTTGTAGCTCCTTAACCTTGCCACCACTGCGGGCTCTTTATCGCTTCTGCTTTTTGTTCTCTTGCTCATACTTCTGCTTTTCTCCCCTGGGAGAGTGAAATACAGGAGACTATACCCAGACCTGAGTCCAGTTTCTTTTCAAGCTGATGGTTTCCTTCTGCTTCTAGACATAATTTCAGCAAGAAATACTATAATCCTTTTTGGGAGAGAGTGAAAGGCAGTGTTATTTGCAAGAGAATCCCTTAAAAGAATGTGGATTGAGTGTTCTCTCTGGGCAAGGTCCTTCTGACTGTCTGGTATGTTGCGTCTGTCCAAGAACACTGGGTGGTTGGGACGTAGCCTTTTAGTCATCAGTGCCGGAGGTCAGGGGCTAAGGTAGGCACAAAGTTATCTCTCTTTCTCAAAAGGTGTATGTCTTTATTAGACTTGATGATTTTTAGTCAGTGTGCTCTTTTTTAAATGACATGCTCTATGGGGATAAGATATTTAGGTGATATAAGATTTGCCAAGATTAACTCCTATATCAGATCATTTATGTTCAACTGGAAGTCAACCATACGTCTTTTAAAGAAACTTCTCTGTAAAATGATAAACATAGGCACATATTTGACCAGAATCACAAGAATTGGGTGGGAGAGAATCTCTAAATAACTCTTCCTGAAACCAAGGAGGCATTTCATATTAAAGGCAAGGACTCTTGGATGCAAGTAACTTAGTACCACTCAAAACCCTTTTATGCTTTTCCAAAACTCTTTCTTACGTATTATTTAACCCTCACACTCATAATGAGAGGCAGGCAGAGGAAATATCATTGCCCTCCTGAGACCGGAATGACGTAAATGGAAATTGCTGATGGAGGTAGAATCAGGCACAAACCAGTCCTCATCCCCAGCCCCTCGTCCCTCTCCCTTCCCCCGAGTGAGCAATGTTGTTTAGTATCACATGTTCTGTCTCGAGGTGTCACTTCTGATGGATCTGTTGTGGCCAGAACTGAAAGCAGAGGAGGGAACCTTACGTGAGATGTTTGTTTTAAATATTTAGGGCTTATGAATGGATAAGAGAGCTGTGGTACATATACACAACGGAGTATTACTCAGCCATTAAAAAGAATACATTTGAATCAGTTCTAATGAGGTGGATGAAACTGGAGCCTATTATACAGAGTGAAGTAAGCCAGAAAGAAAAACACCAGTACAGTATACTAACGCATATATATGGAATTTAGAAAGATGGTAACAATAACCCTGTGTACGAGACAGCAAAAGAGACACTGATGTATAGATCAGTCTTATGGACTCTGTGGAAGAGGGAGAGGGTGGGGAGATTTGGGAGAATGGCATTGAAACATGTATAGTATCATGTATGAAACAAGTCGCCAGTCCAGGTTCGATGCACGATACTGGATGCTTGGGGCTGGTGCACTGGGATGACCCAGAGGGAGGGTATGGGGAGGGAGGAGGGAGGAGGGTTCAGGATGGGGAACACAGGTATACCTGTGGCGGATTCATTTCGCTATTTGGCAAAACTAATACAATATTGTAAAGTTTAAAAATAAAATAAAATCAAAAATAAATAAATAAATATTGAGGGCTGTGCTACTCCGTTAGTTCAAGTTTTTAAAAAATGGAAACCACCCCCCCACCCAAATTAAAGTCTTTAGGTAATAGAAAACTAGGTATGATTTCAAGTAGCCTCATGAGACAAAACAACAGTATCCTTCCGTGGAGGGGTCTTTCAGAGGACTGAGTAGCTTTGTGATCATAAAATCAAGCGCGTCAAGGCACCTGACGAGTGCTTTTGGTGTTCCGGGGGCAGGAACTGTCACCTCGCATAATATGTTTCATCACCTGCGAGTCCTCAGTCTCTCTTGCGTTGCTGAGATTCTCAGTTAGGGATTTAGCTGAAGCAGAGCTGTCAGACTTCATTTGGGGAAGTTACTGCCCTCCTCAAGCCCTCCTCTTTCATGTCTGTGAAAAAGTGATTAGGTAAGTGTGAGGATTGGTTGTGGTTAGATGTGTGATAATATTTTGAACACTCAAGTAATCTATATGAATTCTATTTACATTCTATACTTAAATGTATAGAGAGTATGTAAATGAATTATGAATATCACTAATATTAACAAATTGCAAGTCTGATGTATCAGGAGGTCTTACATGTGCTTTATTAAGCATTTAAAAGTATTTGATAAAGGAAAATTAATTTTAAAAAGCACATATAATTATATAGATTTATTTCCTCCAAACAGCTCCCTGACTGTGAGCTCATTGAGGGATGCGATATCCTTATACTTCTCAGGAGATTTGTTTTTTCTTTTTTTAACTTTGGGAGAATTTTCAAAATGTTGTCGTGATGAAGAAAAAGTGCAGTGATTTTAGACTTACAATAAAAATTTCATAGCTGTGATTGCTTGAACGCTTGTAAGAATTTTAAGAGAATCATCCCAAAATGGTGTAAGGTATCTTGTGTGTGAGGACCATAGAAAGTGACAGGGCCAAGGGATAAAAGTGACGTCTTACAGATTAATAAAGTGTCACTTTTGGGGGCCATTTTGTTGGTTTAAATGATGGCTGTCTAAGCATTTCTTATTTTCTTTCTGTTCTGTTTATTTCTGTCTTGGTCCCTAAAAGCCTTGCAAGCAGCAGATAATCCAAACACAATTTTTCAGAGCCCCATCTTCTCTCTGTACCATGTAATCACCATCCTCTTCTTTTGGCTGAACTCTGAACTCTGTGATATTCACTGACTGTCTGAGAGATACTAACATACTCACAGTTTGTTACCTCTATTTTCATATCTTATCTCCGACATGGACTCATCTCCTTTAGAGGGTTCCCTCTGAATGCAGGGAGAGAACAAGAAGTTCGTAGGTGGGAGCCCAGTGCCTTGTTAACCGGTAGGCTGTCCCCTCCACCTCTCAAGTGTCAGCGGAGGGTTCCCACAGCCTGCGAAGCGGTGTCGGTGGAGGATCATGGGACAAACGCAGTGTCTGAAATGTCTTTTTCCTGCTTAACCACAGGGGACACCGATACAGGGAAGCAAGCTCCGACTTCCGGGATACTTGTCAGGGAAAGGCTTCCACTCCGGGGAGGACAGTGGCTTGATCACCACCGCAGCTGCCAGAGTGCGGACCCAGTTTGCCGGTGAGTCTGGGGTGCTTCCTCCCTGATGTGATCTAAAGGTGGGAGTCCCGTTTCTTCCTAGTCAGGGAAGACGAACTGATGCTGCTGTGTGCTTCTGAAATGACAGGTGGTCCCAGTCATCCATTTAAGATAGGGGATCAATGAGCCAAGGGGAATAAGAGACTCAAAAATTCCCTTTCAGAAAGTACCAGAGAAAGATGAGAGAGTGACTGTGAAATCAAAGAAAAGCTACAACAGGATCTACCCTTTCAGGCCAGAAGGTCTGGCCTCCTTTGCTGCTTGATAATTGCACTGGGCTGTTTTGGGTGGTTGGAAGAGCCCGACCACTCTGGTTCTGACTCCAGGGTCCTGAGCACAACAAGCCTCAGTTCAGTTCAGTTCAGTCACTCAGTCGTATCCAACTCTTTGCAACCCCATGGACCACATCACGCCGGGCCTCCCTGTCCATCACCAACTCCCGGAGTTTACTTAAACTCATGTCCATTGAGTCAGTGATGCCATCCAACCATCTCATCCTCTGTCGTCCCCTTCTCCTCCCGCCTTCAATCTTACCCAGCCTCAGGGATTTTCCATTGAATCAGTTCTTCGCATCAGGTGCCCAAAGTATTGGAGTTTGAGCTTCAACATCAGTCCTTCCAATGAACACTCAAGGACTGATCTCCTTTAGGAAGGACTGGTTGGATTTCCTTGTGGTTCAAGGGACTCTCAAGAGTCTTTTCCAACACCACAGTTCAAAAGCAGCAATTCTTTGGCGCTCAGCTTTCTTTATAGCAAGCCTGAAGCTTCTTTAAACAAATTTTTTTGTCTTCCGTTCCCCTCTGCTTTGAATTCCTTATCTGCAGGTAAAACTTTGACCAAGTGCGTGCTGTGCATTTGCACTGCACACATCCCTAGGGCAGACCTGCCACACTTTGGAAAACACAGTCTCCAGTTCAATACATCTAATCCTTCCATCTGTGTCCAGTCAGTGGAATTCCTGTTTAAGTGGGATGGCTCCCAACCTCCACTTTGTGTGTGTATCCAGCTTTTTGTATATTTCATCCACTTAAGGGTCACAGCAAGGCCATAAAACCCACAGGTATTGCCTGAGCACCTCCTGGGTGTTCAGCAGACTGGCTGAGATTGAGTGTGGTGTTGAGCTTCGAGAACTGGTGGCAGGGGGCGCAGGAGGCAGGATGACCTGTCTCTGCCCTCTCTCTGCTCAGATCCCAGGAGGACGCCGAGCCGACCCGGGAGCCGGGCCGGCAGCAAAGCCGGCAGCCGGGCCAGCAGCCGCCGCGGCAGTGACGCCTCGGACTTCGACATCTCGGAGATCCAGTCCGCGGGCTCCGACGTGGAGACTGTCCCCCCAACACACAGGCCTACGCCCCGAGCAGGTTCTCGGCCGCCTGGAGCCAAGCCTTCCAAAATCCCCACGCCCCAGAGGAAATCACCTGCCAGCAAATTGGACAAGTCCTCCAAGAGATAGTGCAGTTGGTTCCGCCACGGCCCTTCCTGAAGCCTTTACTATTTAAGTCTGAGAGATGTAACATATGATGTAGAGATTATTGTGAAATATTGCAAGAGGTGAGTTTAAAAATTCTGCAGATGGCCTTATCTGTGTATTTGTCTTTTTCTTTCCTCTGTATGATTTTGGGTCAGATAGTCTGGGGTTGGACTCACACCCTCTGTGAGGCAGGAGAGAGTGTTTGACAGGCATAGAGGTTCCTACACTGAGCACACGGTACCTGAAGGTAAGTCCACAGCCTCCCGGCAGCCAGCCCTCCACTGGGCGCTAATGTGAAGGATACCTCATGACACGCCCCTGCTTCTCTGGAGACCCCGAAAAGCCAACAGACACCCCCAGGGATCTGTTCCGAGATGATGTCAGTGTGAACTGCGAGATGGGGGGCAGAAAGACAGACACACCCACCACGGTTCTTATCCTCCTGCTGACAGAACTCACAGGAGGTTCCTTTCCGCGCCTTCCCATGCTCTGAGACTCCCAGACTCTTGTGCATTTCTGCGCCCATGGCTTCACCTGAGGCCAGAGGCCACCTGGACCTGAGACCTAGTATCCTGTAAGAGTATCATCATAAAGTGCATTCATCTAAATGTGAGGTTTTCTTTTGCTTGAGTGGACAGTAGCGCCTGTACCATTGAACTCATTTTGTATCAAAGCAAGTTTGCTTGCGGAAAAGCTATGAAATAAAATATGTCCCTTAACTACATTGCTATGGAATTAATTTTTTTCCCCAGGGAAAAAAAAAACAAATCCGTGTATTTTTTTATGAGCAAATATCCATTTGGAGTGACCAAAAGAGACTTAAAAATGGGTTTATTTTGATTTTCTCATCTGAAATAATTATGTTCTGGTATTATATCTATATTTAATAAATATATACCTTTTAATTTATTATGTATACTCACATACTATAGAAAGATATTATTATAGTATGCATTTAATAAAACATATTCACATGAACATATGGAATAACTGATTCTTTAAGGTGAATTTTTTCCATTTATTTGTTTTAAATAAATGTTATATGGATGATCTCTCTTTAGTAACAATGTGATAGGCTAAGTTTGGGGGACAGAAACACAAGGATATAATATATAATGAACAAATGATAAAATAACAGTCATTCTACTTTTAATTCAAAAGTGCCAACCATGTGCCAGCCACTGTTGGTGACACTGAGCCTACAGGGTCCCCAGCCCTCTTCTCTTCAAAAGGGGAAAAGTTAAATCACTAAAAAACATGAACTGAAAGCAGGGAATGTATGACAAGGTAATATAGTTATATCCTTTTAGCCTGCGTACATTTAAGAATCAAATGGTAGAGTTGTATTTAAAATGGCATCAAATATGATTAGAAGGATAGCAAATGGTTCCTTTGGAACCATGACCAGTTATGACTTCCCTCGTGACATTGTCAATTTATTTCACAAGTGGGAGTGGTGGTGATCAGGTTCAAGGTGATAATCATGTTTTCCTCACGTGACCTTTATCACAGAGGACCTGGAATCTCCACGGACAGAAATTCAGTACTTCTTTCAGTGACAAAAACTTCTTTCTCAAAGCATGGGCCTCAAATGTGTGCCTTTGATGGGAAGCATAGTTCTAACCTAAGAGATCGTGTGTTATAATTCATGCATTTTGATTGTAAAAACGTCATCTGAGAAGGCAGTTGAAGTTGTTACTCCTTTGGTGCTTTGAATATGCTTACGTGTTCAGAGACAAATTTAAGAACATAATTTTATCTCAGCTCATTTGAATGCTGCCCCTGTTAAAGACCTAGGGATTTTGCCTTTTTGTAACAGAAAAATACACTTTGGGAGAAAGGTAAGTGGTTTAAAATATTCCTGAGAGTCTTTGGGAGCTGTTCCCAGTCACTAGCAGTTGCCTTGTGGGGAACTTTTCACTCTCTGATGTCTGATGTTTATTTCCTCTTGAATGCTTGTTTTCTGGAGCCTCATCCTGACTTCCGAGGTCCTCCTGTAAACTGTCCTCCTCCTCCCTATGTACATTGCCTTCTCTTCCTCTTCTTTTTGTCTTTTTGCATTCTTTCCTTCTTTTTTTAAAACCATGACATTGGACTGACTCGCAGCACTAAAAATCAGTGTAAAGATTGGGTCTGTTAAAGATAAATTGAGGCATATTAAGAACTTTAAAAGACCTACAATACAGAGACAGACTCACAAACATAGAGAACACGGTGGTGGTTGCCGTAGGGGTTGGGTGGGAGGGGAAGGACTGGGAGCATGGGGTTAACAGATGCAAACTATTGTATATGGGATGGATAAATAACAAGGTTCTACTACATAGTACAGTGAGCTGTATTCAATATCCTGGGATAAACCGTAGTGGAAAAGAATATGACTATAAAACAGAATCAGTCCGCTGTACAGCAGAAATTAACACAACATCATAAACGAACTACATTAAATTTTTTTTTAAATAATGAGCAAAATCCAATTCTAATCTGGCAGCCACCAACCAGAAGTGATTAGGAGTGTTCCACCAGCTGGAGAAAGAGAGCAAGGAAATTGTTGTGTGGCTGCCGCTCAGAGCCCTGCTGACATCCTGTCATCGGCTGTCCTTAGGCTTTGATCTCATAACCTTGGCGTTATGGACTAGATTTGCAGGACCACCTGTTTTTTGGTTCACTTTCAGTGCCTTCTGCAGACGTCAGGGTAGAGGAATTGGCCCTATGGAAAGGGACATGCCTTTTGAGTAGGAAGGACTGCGAAAAATAAGGTGGTTAGCATTGGAACTTACACAGCACTGTACATCAGTTCAGATCAGATCAGTCACTCAATCGTGTCCGACTCTTTGCGACCCCGTGAATCGCAGCACGCCAGGCCTCCCTGTCCATCACCAACTCCCGGAGTTCACTGAGACTCACGTCCATCGAGTCAGTGATGCCATCCAGCCATCTCATCCTCTGTCGTCCCCTTCTCCTCCTGCCCCCAATCCCTCCCAGCATCACAGTCTTTTCCAATGAGTCAACTCTTCGCATGAGGTGGCCAAAGTACTGGAGTTTCAGCTTTAGCATCATTCCTTCCAAAGAAATCCCAGGGCTGATGTCCTTCAGAATGGACTGGTTGGATCTCCTTGCAGTCCAAGTTACGTCTCAGTAAAACTGGACGGGAGTTACGTTACCTGTCTACACTGACTGCTCTCAGCAAATTAGAAGCAACGGTGTCTTACTTAACGAAAGGGCCATAGATTATGATGTTTCAAGGTTATGAGCCAAAAAGGTTTGAAACAGTTGAGACCAGGGCAGGTCTACAGTTACCCTCATCTACAGAGTGCACCCTGCTGTAGGAATGCAAGGTTAATTGAAAGTTAAGAGCTGAAATCAAAATGTTTACAGACAAGCAAAAGCTAGAATTCATCACCACTAAACCAACTGTGTAACAAATGCTAAAGGAACTTTTCTAGGTGGAAAGGAAAAGGCCACAGCTAGAAACAAGAAAATTACAAAACGGGAAAGCTCACCAGTAAAGGCAAACATATAGTAAAAGCAGGAAATCATCAACACACAAATATATCAAAACCAGGAATCATGAGAGGAGGAGAGTGCAAAGGCATGATGTTTGAAATTGAGAGATCAACTTGAACCAAAATTTTAATTTATATATATATATACATATACACCAAATTATATATATTTTTATATATATGTATTTGTGTCTATATATACACACATACATACATACTGCTATATCGAAACCTTGTGGTGATCAAACCAAAAATCTACAATAGATACACAAAAAAGAAAGATAGCCCAAACACAACATTAAAGATAATCATCAAATCACAAGAGAGAAAAAAAAGAGAGAAGATAAAAAGACCTACAAAAACATACAAAGCAATAAAACAACATCATGGCAACTATATATAGGTAATTGCATTAAATGTAGAGAGATTAAATGCCCCAACCAAAACACACAGACTGCTTGAATTGATTTCTTTTTAAATGAGACCCAGTGTATGCTGTCTACAAGAGATCCACTTCAGATTTAGGAACACCTGCAGACTGAAAGTGAGGGGGTGGAAAACGTTATTCCATGCAAATGGAAATCAAAAGGAAACTGGAATAGCAATACTCATATCAGATAAAACAATTTAAAGACTGCTAAAGAGACAAGGACATGACATATTATCAAGAGATCAACCCAAGAAGAATACAAAATAATTGTGAATATATATGCAGCAATATAGGAGCACCTCAATGCTTAAGACAAATATTAACATACATGAAAGGAAAAATTGACACTACCACAGTAATAGTGGGGACTTTAACCCCTCACATCAATAGATCAGCAGAAAATGAGGAAACAGGCTTTGAATGATACATTAGACCATATAGGCTTAATTAACATTCATAGAGCATTCCATCGGAAAGCAGAATACACAGTTTTCAAGTGTATATGGAACATTTTCCAGGATAGATCACATGCTGGAACACAAAGCCTTGGTAAATTTAAGAAAACTGAAATTTTTATCAAGCATCTTTTCTGACCACAATATTACGAGATTAAGAATCCACTACAATTTAAAACATGCAAAAAACAATATGTGGAAGTTACTACTATGCTACTGAACAACCAATGGGTCACTGAAGAAATAAAGAGAAAATTAAACAATACCTAGAGACAAATGAAAATGAAACCCGATAATCCAAAACCAATGACGGGCTTCCCTGGTGGTCCACTCTGACTGCATGCTCCCCAAGCAGAGGGCCTGGGTTTGATCGCTGGTCAGGGAACTAGATTCTACATGCTGAAACTTAGAGTTTGCACACCACAACTGAAAGATACCACCCACCACAGCTAGTGATCTTGCATGCCGCAACTAAGACCTGGTACAGTCAAATAAGTAAATATTTCTAAATAAAAATTTCAGAAACCTGTAAGATGCAGAAAACAGCTCTAAGACATTTATAGCCATACAAGCTTATCTCAGGAAACAAGAAATCTCAAACAACGTAACCTTCAGTTCAGTCACTCAGTCGTGTCTGACACTTAGCAACCCCATGAACTGCAGCACGCCAGGCCTCCCTGTCCATCACCAACTCCCGGAGTTCATTCAAACTCATGTCCATCAAGTCAGTGATGCCATCTAGCCATCTCATTCTCTGTCATCCCCTTCTCCTCTTGCCTTCTATCTTTCCCAGCATCAGGGTCTTTTCAAATGAGTCAGTTCTTCGCATAAGGTGGCCAAAGTATTGGAGTTTCAGCTTCAGTCCTTCCAAAGAATATTCAATTTCCTTATAGGATGGACTCGTTGGATTTCCTTGCAGTCCAAGGGACTCTCAAGGGTCTTCTCCAACACCACAGTTCAAAGTTAACAAACTGAAGAACAAAAAATATGGTCATATTAATAGATGCAGAAAAATACTACAGGCAGCCAGATGCCAATTAACTGAACAATCTAGAAGAAATGGAAAAATTCTAAGGTACAATTGCCTAAGACTGAACTAGGAAGAAATAGAAAATATACATAGATCAGTTACAAATACTGAATCTATGATTTATAAACTCCCAACAAATGAAAGCCTAGGACCAGATAGCTTCACAGGAGAATTCTATCAAACATTAAAAGAAGAATTAACGCCAATCCTTCTGAAACTATTCCCAAAAATGGCAGAGTAAGGAATACTTCGAAACTCTTTCCATGATACCAACATCACCCTGATAACAAGACAAAGATATCACCAAAAAAAGAAAATTACAGGCCAATCTCACTGATGAACATAGACACAAAATTCCTCAACAAAATACTAGCAAACCAAATCCAGCAGTACATTAAAAGGATCAAACATCATGATCAAATGGGGCTTAATTCAGGGATGAAAGGATTTTTCAATACCAACTCATCAATCAGTGTGATGAAACAACAAACTGAAGAACAAAAAATATGGTCATATTAATAGACTCAAAAAGATTTTCATAAAATTTAACATCTATTATGACAAAAACTCTCCAGAAAGGGGATATAAAGGGAACATACTTCAGCATTATAAAGGCTTATATGAAAAGTCCACAGTTAACATCATACTCAATGGTGAAAAGCATTTCCTCTAAAATCAGGACCAGTACATGGATGTCCACTCTTATCACTTTTATTCAACATAGTTTTGGAAGTCCTACCTTTGGCACTCAGAGAAGAAAAAGAAAGAAATGTTATCCAAGTTGGAAAGGAAGAAACAAAACTGTCAGTATTTGCAGACAACATGATACTATACATAGAACATCTTAATTTTATTTTTAAACTTTACATAATTGTATTAGTTTTGCCAAATATCAAAATGAATCCGCCACAGGTATACATGTGTTCCCCATCCTGAACCCTCCTCCCTCCTCCCTCCCCATACCATCCCTCTGGGTCGTCCCAGTGCACTAGCCCCAAGCATCCAGTATCGTGTATCGAACCTGGACTGGCTACTCGTTTCTTACATGATATTTTACATGTTTCAATGTCATTCTCCCAAATCTTCCCACCCTCTCCCTCTCCCACAGAGTCCATAAGACTGTTCCATACATCAGTGTCTCTTTTGCTGTCTCGTATACAGGGTTATTGTTACCATCTTTCTAAATTCCATATATATGCGTTAGTATACTGTATTTATGTTTTTCCTTCTGGCTTACTTCACTCTGTATAATAGGCTCCAGTTTCATCCACCTCATTAGAACTGATTCAAATGTATTCTTTTTAATGGCTGAGTAATACTCCATTGTGTATATGTACCACAGCTTTCTTATCCATTCGTCTGCTGATGGACATCGAGGTTGCTTCCATGTCCTGGCTATTATAAACAGTGCTGCGATGAACATTGGGGTACACGTGTCTCTTTCCCTTCTGGTTTCCTCAGTGTGTATGCCCAGCAGTGGGATTGCTGGATCATAAGGCAGTTCTATTTCCAGTTTTTTAAGGAATCTCCACACTGTTCTCCATAGTGGCTGTACTAGTTAGAACATCTTAAAGACACTACCTGAAAACTGGAGCTCACCCATGAATCTGCTGAAGTTATAAGATATAAAGTTAATACACAGAAACCTCTTGTATTTCTATATTCTAACAACAAAAGATCAGAAACGAGAAATTAAACAAACAAAGGAGGTAAAAGACCTGTACAATGGAAACTAACATGCTGATGAAAGAAATTAAAGATGACTAATGGAAAGATACACCATGTTCTTTGCCTGGAAGAATTCATACTGTCAAAATGACTATACTACCCAAGGTAATCTACAGGTTCAATGCAATCTCTATCAAAATGCCAATGGCATTTCTTGATAGAACAAGATCAAAAATTGCTTTTAATCTATAAGGAAACATAAAAGACTTCAAATACCCAAAGCAGTCTTGAGAAAGAAAAACAGAGTGGGAGAAATAAGGATCCCTGACTTCACACAGTCTATAAAGCCACAGTAATCAAACAGTATGGCACCAGCACAAAGACAGAAATATAAATCAATGGAACACATAGAACATCCAGAAATAAGCTCACACACCATTAGTAAAATAATCCATAACGAAGGAGGCAAGAATATGCAATGGAGAAAAGACAGTTTTCAAAAAGCAGTGCTGGGAAAACTGGACAGCTACATGTAAAAGAATGAAATCAGAACATTCTCTAGCACCATGACCCCCAAAAAACTCAAAATGGATAAAAGACTTAAATGTAAACCAGACATTATAGAAGTTCTAGAGGAATACATAGGCAGAATACTCTTTGACATAAATTGCAGCATTATCTTTTTGGATCTGTCTCCTAGGGTAATGGAAACAAACAAACAAATGGGATCTAATTAAACTTAAAATCTTTTGCACAATAAAGGAAACCATAAACAAAACAGACAACCCCTGGACTGGTGGAAAATATTTGTAAGTGAAGCAACTGACAAGGAATTAATCTCCAAAATATACAGAGTTCATACAACTTAGTGTCAAAGAAACAAACAAAAAAATATATGTAGAAGGTCTAAATAGACATTTCTCCAAAGAAGATATACAGATGACCAACAGGCACAGAAAAGATTCTCAACATCACTAATTATTAGAGAAATGCAGATCAGAAACTACAATGAGGTGTCATCTCATACTAGTCAGAATGACAATCATCAAAAGTCTACAAATAATAAATGCTGGAGAGGGTGTAGGGAAAAGGGAACCCTCCTACACTGTTGGTGGGCATGTAAATTGATATTACAGTATGGAGAGCAGTATGGAGATTTCTAGAAAAAAAACTAGAATTACCATATGACCCTGCAGTCCCACTTCTAACCATATATTTGGAGAAAATTATAATTTGAAAAGATATATGCATCTTAATGTTTATTGCACCACTATTTACAATAGCCAAGACGTGGAAGCAAGCTAGATGTCCATCAACAGATGAATGGACAAAGATGTGTAACAGTCCATATATACAATGGACTGTTAGTCATAAAAAAATGAAATATTGCCATTTGCAACAACATGGATGGAACTAAACATTATCATACCAAGTGAAGTCAGGAAGAGAAAGACAAATATTACATGATTTCGCTTATATGTGGAATCTGAAAAAAAAAAGATACAAATGAACTTATTTTCAGAATAGAAAGAGACTCACGACACAGAAAACAAATTTGTTCTTACAAAAGGGGAAGGGGGAAAGAAAAAATTAAGAGTTTGGGATTAACATATACACACTACATTATATAAAATAGGTAACCAACAAGGACCTACTGTATAGCACAAGGAAGTATACTCAGTACTTTGTAATAACCTATAAGGGAAGAGAATCTGAAGAAGAATATATGTATATGCCTATACATGTATATGTATGCCTATATGTATATAACTGAATCACCGTGCTGTACAACTGAAACTAACATGGTATTATAAATCAATTAGAGGTCAATAAAAACAAAAGAATAAAAAACTTTACCCAAAAGAAAAATTCAATACTGAATGTGTACTTTGGTGATTTCCATGAAATATTTAGTATTTCATGAATATTAAATAAAATATTAAATATTAAATAAAAATATTAAATATTCATGAATAATAAATATTAAATGAAAATGAATATCAAATTTACAAAAATCATCCAAAAAAGTAAAAAAGGAACAAACACTTCACAGTTCATTTTATGAGGCATCACCTTGATACCAAAATCAAGGGCATTATAAGAAAGGAAAACTGTATATTAATACCAATATCATTCATGAATATGGATACAATAATCCTTAAAAGTTAGCAAATCAAATACAACAATATATGATAAAAATAATACATCATGACTGTCACAGACTGACTGGTGTCCTCCCCATCCTATCCTGGCCAAACTCTTTTAAGGTGAAGCTCTAAGCTGCAATATGACTATAGTCAGAGACAAGGCCTTTAAAGAGATAACTAAGGTTAAATGAGGTCATAAAAATGGGCCCTAATCCTAAGGACTGGTGTTCTTGCACGAAGAAGGGGAGAGACCTGAGACTTCTCTCACTGCAGGTCCACAGAGGCAAGGCTGTGAGAACTCATCAAGGAGGGCCTTCTGCAAGCCAGGAGACATCTCACCAGAAACCAGCCCTAGTAGCAACTTAGGGTTGTTGTTGTTCAGTCGCCCAGTTGTGTCCAGCTCTTTGCGACCCCATGGACTGCAGCACGCCAGGCCTCCCTGTCCCTCAACATCGCCTGAATTTGCCCAAGTTCATGTCATTTGCATTGGTGATGCCATCCAGCCATCTCATCCTCTGACGCCCTCTTCTCCTGCCCTCAATCTTTCCCAGCGTCAGGGACTATTCCAATGAGTCAGCTGTTGGCATCAGATGACCAAAATACTGGAGCGTCAGCTTCAGCATCAGGGCTTCCAATGAGTAATCAGGGTTGATCTCCCTTAGGATGGACGGGTTGGATCTCCTTGCAGTCCAGGGGACCCTCAGGAGTCTTCTCCAGCACCACAGTTCGAAGGCATCAGTTCTTTGGTGCTCTGCCTTCTTTACAGTCCCGCTCTCACAACAGTATGTGACCACTGGAAAGACCAAAACCTTGACGAAGCAGACCCTTGTTGGCAGAGTAATATCTCTGCTTTTCAACATGCTGTCTAGGTTCGTCATAACTTTCCTGCTGAGAAGCAATCACCTTCTGGTTTCATGGCTGCTGTCATCATTCACAGTGATTTTACAGGAAATCTGTCACTGCTTCCATGTTTTCCTCTTCTATTTGCCGTGAAGTAATGGGGCCGGATGCCATGATCATAGTTTTTTTAATATTTAGTTTTAAGCCGGCTCTTTCACTCTCCTTCACCCTCATCAAGAGGCTCTTTAGTTCCTCTTTGCTTTCTGCCATATCTGAGGTTGTTGAAGTTTGTCCCGCTCATCTTGATTCCAGCTTGTAACTCATCCAGCCTGGCATTTCTCATGATGTGCTCAGTGTATACGTTAAACAAGCAGGGTGACAGGGGACAGCTCTGTCGTACCCCATTCTCAATCCTGAATCAATCAGCTGTTCCATACAGGGTTCTAACTGTTGCTTCTTGACCCACATCCAGGTTTCTCAGGAGACAGGTAAGATGTTCTGGTTTTCCCATCTCTTTAAGAGCTTTCCTCAGTTTGTTACGATCCACACAGTCAAAGGCTTTATTGGAGTCAATAAAACAGAGGTAGATGTTTTTCTGGAATTCCCTTGCTTTCTCTACGATCCAGCAAATGTTGGCAATTTGATCTCTGGTTCCTCTGCCTTTTCTAAACCCAGCTTAGACGTCTGGAGGTTCTTGGTTTGCATAATGCTGAAGCCTAGCATGCAAGATTTGGATTATAGCCTCTAAAATGTGAGAAAATAAATTTCTGTTTTTTAAGCCATCCAATCTGTCGTATCCTGGTATGGCAGCTCTAGAAGGCTAATACAGTGACCAAATGTAAGAGTTTATCCCAGGAATGTGAGGTTGTATTAACACTAGAAAGCTAAGCATGTTTTTCCATTATATTAACTGACTAAAAAAAAAAGACAAATAATATGATAACCTCAGCAGATGCAGAAATAGCATTTGATGATCTTCAAATGCCACTCATGAGGGAAAAAAAAATGGTTCAATAAACTCAGAGTGGAAGGGAACTTTCTCAACTTGATAAAGAAGAGCTAACATTGTATTTAACAGTAGAAGACTAACTGCTTTCCCTCAAGGTCAGAAATGAGGCAAAGATATTTTCTCTCACCATTCCCATTCAACATCCTAGTAGAAGCTAAGTGCACTACAGTAAGGCCAGTGAAAGAATGAAAGATTTATAGATTGGCAAAGAGGAATGAGATTATTTTAATTCTCAGATTACACCATTGTCCACATACAATATCCTAAGGAATTTACAAAAAAAGCTACAGATGACTTTAGCAAGGTCACTATATATAAAGTCAGTATAATCAGTTGTATTTCCACATGCTAGTAATAACTAGTTGGAAGTTGAAAATAAAAATTATAATAGAAAAACCCCCAAAATACTTGGGGATACATTTAACAAGACATATGCAAATTTGTACACAAACTACAAAATGTTGAGAAAGATAAAAAAAAAACTTAAAAGGTACTATATTTATCAGTCAGAAGAGTTAATATTGTTAAGATGTCAATTATCCTCCAATTAATCTATAAATTGAGTGTAATCCCAAGCCAAATTCCAGAAGATTTTTTTTTAGAAAATTGATCAGATTTTCTTTAAAAAAAGAAAAAAAAAGAGTTGGAGTCTTTTTTTAGTCAGGCTCAAAAGGATGAGCAAGGGATTGGAGCTGTAGGAAGAAGCAGAATCAGGTTTTAGGGTACCCAGAGGAAAGGGCTTGAAGGAAGATATGCTGTGGATGGGAGTTTGGATCAACTTGGTGGAAGGCTAGAGCAGTAGGGATGAGAGCCCAGGAGAAGATGTATGGATGTATGATCAAGAGGGACTTATACTGGGGGCATTGTCCAAGGGTGAATTTTGGCAGCCTCAGCATTTAAAAATTAGTCTCAGCTGTTCCAAGTCTATATTGATTTTCATTGTGCTTGTAGTAGAATCTCCATGGAGAAAGCAATAATAATCTCCTAGGTCCAGGGACAGGGAGGAAGAGCCTGCATTTCATCTGGAATTGGTTGTGCTTCAAAGCTCCAATTAGGTTGATGCGTGTGTGCATGTGTGCAGCTCTAGTCTCTCAAGAAGACGGAAGTCTCAAGAAATTTGTATGTTGATATATACCCATTAGATCTGGCTATGGACGTGAGTTAAAAATATAGAAACGTGGATGGACCTAGAATCTGTCATGCAGGGTGAAGTAAGTCAGAAAGAGAAAAACAAATACCGTTTATTAATGCATACATGTAGAATCTAGGGGAAATGGCACAGATGAACCTGGTTCTGGGGCAGGAATAGAGATGCAGACAGAGAGAACGGACATGTGGGCACAGCGGGGGAAGCGGGGTGGGATGGATCAGGAGATTAGGATTGACATATGCATACTACGTGTGCGGAATAGTGGGAAGCTGCTGTATTAACACCGGGGCTCAGCTCGGCACTGTGATGGTACTCTAGGTTGGCGCAATGGGGGGCACTGGGGGGGAGGTCTAAGAGGGAGAGTATACACACACACACACACACATATACACACACACACATACACATATACACACATATATATACACATACATATATACACACACATACACACACATAAACACATATACACACATACACACATATACACATACACACACACACACATACACACATACACACACATACACACATATACACACATACATACACACACATAAACACATATACACACATATACACACACATACACATACACACACACATACACATATACACACATATATATACACATACACACATATACACACACATACACACACATAAACACATATACACACATACACATACACACATATACACACACATACACACATATACACACACATACACACACATAAACACATATACACACACACATACACACATACACATATACACACACACATACACATATACACATATACACACACACACACACATACATACATGTAGATGATGCACTTCATTGTATAGCAGAAAATAACAAAACATTGTAAAGCAACTATAGCCCAATAAGAAAAAATGCATTACCATAAAGACTACATTTCAGAAACAAGGACCAACTAGATAGAAAAATACACATTGTTATGGTTTTAATTGCTAGTGTAGAAAAGTTTGTTTCAAAATAACCAGTCAGTGGACATATGTCTGGTCAACAATTGAGTCATAAAATACCTGTTTGAGAAATGACCAGTGAATTTGGGGGAACAGAATCAGTCTGAAGCAATCAATGTCTTGAGAAATAAAGCATCAACTTTACAATGCCGTATCTGTTCACGGATTAATTTAGAATTGCTTCTCCTGGGTAACCTTTTGCTCTTTTAGGTACTTGGTTACACCCAGATTGATTTTTTTTAAGTCACTTTTGGTTTGAAAAGCTCTTTACACAAATATATATCTTATATGAGGTTCCCAACCCATCATTGAAATAGTAGATAAGTATTATTTTAATTTTATGACTAATTTAAACAAACCTAGAGAGGCTGTTATTTGTCCAGCCTCACACAGCTAAAAATGACCCAGTAGATAAATATTTTCCTGCCAGGACCAGTCATCATCCAACTCTACCTCACTATTACCCCAGGGCCTCTGCATTCCTATCTAAGATAGTGACTTCACAAGGAAAGCACGGTCACGGGCTCCTGGGAACCGAAGTCTGCACTGTCCAGAGCACAGGCTGTATGTCGAGATAGTTTTAGACTCTTCTTTGGAGTGTTGGAAATGTCTTTGAGTTCTGTAACTAGTTCATTTTCCATTATTTCATGTCTCATCAAATTATCCAATTCCAAGAAAGCAGTGGCCTTTTAAAACTGGTCACTGAGTAAGATGGTCTGCTTCAAGGCAGTTAATATATAACACCATTTTCTCTCTGACCGTCACAAGATGAGTCATGAGTTCTCCTGTAAAGCGGCTTCGTCACTTAGCTACCAGAGTCCTGATTCCTCCTGCTGCTAGATGGGTATCCTGAATGACTTACTTGAATTAGACTTCTGAATATCCTAATTTTTGCTTAAATTCATTGATAAAATATGTGGGTAAATGTTGGAATTTTTCACTATGTCATGGGGTACCATTTTCAAAAATTTATTTCAGGCATGGGGACATATATGAGCTAACCAAAAAAGGTTAATAAAAATATATAAGGAAAGGTATATTTCTTTTCCTGCTTCATTTTTGGTCAGTTTGACTATTTTACAAAGTGCTCCAAAGCATTTACTTTTTTTTTTTAAATAAAGGCTATGAGTCTTCTGTCTCCACACTGTGAACTGAAATTGTTCATAGATAAAAACAACTTCTTTTTCCTAGAAAGCTGGAGCCTTAAAAAAAAAAAAAAAAAATGGCTGTCTCAGGTCTTAGCTGTGGCAAGCAGGACCTTTGTCGTATCACTTGAGATCCTTCGTTGCTGGAACAGACTCTCTAGGCCTGCACCCGGGCTCTGCGGCACGCGGGCTGGGTTGTGGTGGTGTGCAGGCTTAGCTGCTCTGCTGCGTGTGGGATCCTAGTTCACCAACCAGTGACCGAACCTGTGTCCCCTGCGTTGCAGGGTAGATCCTTAACCACTGGACCACAAGTCCCCCAAGGCATTTCTTTTGATTCTATCACTCAAATATATTTCAAATCATGTTAGTACATTCATTGTGTGTTCCTTTGACTTAGCAACTAAACAACCAACCATATTTTATACATTCAATGATATATTTCATTATCAGTTTCTGATTATAATTCTACACTTGCTAATTGTAGAAAATGTAGTAGATACATAAAAGTACAAAGAGGAATACACTCATTATACCACTCAGTTCAGTTCAGTTCAGTTGCTCAGTCATGTCCGACTTTTTGTGGCCCCATGGACTGCAGCACGCCAGGCCTCCCTGTCCATCACCAAATCCCAGAGTTTACCCAAACATGTCCACTGAGTCAGTGATGCCATCCAACCATCTCATCCTCTGTCGTCCCCTTCTCCTCCCACCTTCAATCTTTCCCAGCATCAGGGTCTTTTCAAATGAGTCAACTCTTTATATCAGGTGGCCAAAGTATTGGCGTTTCAGCTTCAACATCAGTCCTTCCAAATGAACACTCAGGACTGATCTCCTTTAGGATGGACTGGTTGGATCTCCGTGCTGTCCAAGGGACTCTCAAGAGTCTTCTCCAAAACCACAGTTCAAAAGCATCAATTCTTCAGTGCTCAGCATTTTTTATGATCCAACTCTCACATCCATACACGACCACTGGAAAAACCATAGCCTTGACTAGACGGACCTTTGTTGCCAAAGTAATGTCTCTGCTTTTCAATATGCTATCTAGGTTGGTCATAACTTTCCTTCCAAGGAGTAAGCATCTTTTAATTTCATGGCTGCAGTCACCATCTACAGTGATTTTGGAGCCCCCCAAAATAAAGTCAGCCATTGTTTCCACTGTTTTCCTATCTATTTGCCATGAAGTGATGGGACCAGATGTCATGATCTTCGTTTTCTGAAGGTTGAGCTTTAAGCCAACATTTTCACTCTCCTCTTTCACTTTCATCAAGAGGCTTTTTAGTTCCTCTTCACTTTCTGCCATAAAGGTGGTGTCATCTGCATATCTGAGGTTATTGATATTTCTCCCGGCAATCTTGATTCCAGCTTGTGCTTCATCCAGCCCAGTGTTTCTCATGATGTACTCTGCATATAAGTTAAATAAGCAGGGTGACAATATACAGCCTTGACATACTCCTTTTCCTATTTGGAACCAGTCTGTTGTTCCATGTCCAGTTCTAACTGTTGCTTCCTGACCTGCATACAGGTTTCTCAAGAGGCAGGTCAGGTGGTCTGGTATTTCCATCTCGTTCAGAATTTTCCACAGTTTATTGTTATCCACACAGTCAAAGACTTTGGCATAGTCAATAAAGCAGATATTTTTCTGGAACTCTCTTGCTTTTTTGATGATCCGGTGGATGTTGGCAATTTGATCTCTGGTCCCTCTGCCTTTTCCAAAACCAGCTTGAACATCTGGAAGTTCACATATTGTTGAACCCTGGCTTGGAGAATTTTGAGCATTACTTTAGTGGCGTGAGATGAGTGCAATTGTGTGGTAGTTTGAGCATTCTTTGGCATTGCCTTTCTTTGGGATTGGAATGAAAACTGACCTTTTCCAGTCCTGTGGCCACTGCTGAGTTTTCCAAATTTGCTGGCATATAGAATGCAACACTTTCACAGCATCATCTTTTGGGATTTGAAATAGCTTAACTGGAATTCCATTACCTCCACTAGCTTTGTTTGTAGTGATGCTTCCTAAGGCCCACTTGACTTCACATTTCAGGATGTCTGGCTCTAGGTGAGTGATCATACCATCATGATAATCTAGGTGGTGAAGATCTTTTTTGTGCAGTTCTTCTGTGTATTCTTGCCACCTCTTCTTAATATCTTCTGCTTCTGTTAGGTCCAAACCATTTCTGTCCTTTATCAAGCCCATCTTTGCATGAAATATTCCCTTGGTATCTCTAATTTTCTTGAAGAGATCTCTAGTTGTTCCCATTCTGTTGTTTTCCTCGATTTCTTTGCATTGATCACTGAGGAAGGCTTTCTTATCTCTCCTTGCTATTCTTTGGAACTCTGCATTCAAATGGGGATATCTTTCCTTTTCTCCTTTGCTTTTCGCTTCTCTTCTTTTCACAGCTATTTGTAAGGCCTCCTCCAACAGCCATTTCGCTTTTTTGCATTTTTTTTCCATGGGGATGGTCTTGATCCCTGTCTCCTGTACAGTGTCATGAACCTCCATCCATAGTTCATCAGGCATTCTGTCTGTCAGATCTAGTCCCTTAAATGTATTTCTCACTTCCACTGTATAATCGTAAGGGATTTGATTTAGGTCATACCTAAATGGTCTAGTGGTTTTCCCTACTTTCTTCAATTTAAGTCTGAGTTTGGCAATAAGGAGCTCATGATCTGAGCCACAGTCAGCTCCTGGTCTTTTTTTTGCTGACGGTATAGAGTTTCTACATCTTTGGCTGCAAAGAATATAATCAATCTTATTTTGGTGTTGGCCATCTGGTTGACGTCCATGTATAGAGTCTTCTTGTGCTGTTGGCAGAGGATGTTTGCTATGACCAGAGTGTTCTCTTGGCAAAACTCTGTTAGCCTTTGCCCTGCTTCATTCTGTACTCCAAGGCCAAATTTGCCTGTTACTCCAGGTGTTTCTTGACTTCCTACTTTTGCTTTCCAGTCCCCTATAATGTAAAGGATATCTTTTTTGTGTGTTCGTTCTAAAACGTATTGTAGGTCTTCATAGAACTGTTTGACTTCAACTTCTTCAGCATTTCTGGTCAGGGCATAGACTTGGATTACCGTGATATTGAACGGTTTTCCTTGGAAATGATCAGAGATCATTCTGTTGTTTTTGAGACTGCATCCAACTACTGCATTTTGGACTCTTTTGTTGACTATGATGGCTACTCCATTTGTTCTAAGGGATTCCTGCCCACAGAAGTAGATATAATGGTCATCTGAGTTAAATTCACTCATTCCAGTCCATTTTAGTTCACTGATTCCTCCATTCCAGTCCATTTTAGTTTACTGATTCCTGAAATGTCAGTGTTCTCTCTTGCCATCTCCTGTTTGAGCATTTCCAATTTACCTTGATTCACAGACCTAACATTCCAGGTTCCCATGTAATATTGCTCTTTACAGCATTGGACCTTGCTTCCATCACCAGTCACATCCACAGCTGGGTGTTGTTTTTGCTTTGGCTCTGTCTCTTCATTCTTTCTGGAAGTATTTCTCCATTGATCTCCAGTAGTATATTGGGCACCTACTGACCTGGGAGTTCATCTTTCAGTATCCTATCTTTTTGCCTTTTGATACTGTTCATGGGGTTCTCAAGGCAAGAATACTGAAGTGGTTTGTTATTCCTTCTCCAGTGGACCACATTTTGTCAGAACTCTCCACGATGACCTGTCTGTCTTGGGTGGCCCTACACGGCATGGCTCTATTTGGAATAAATCACTGATAATGAAGAATGTGTGCTATTTTAAATTTCTGATGTCATATTGTACTTCAATTTTTGTATCTCCAATTATTTATTTAAAGTTTTAAAGGCCATAGAAGTTGTAAGTTATCCAGTTATTTTAGTCTTTAAAACTAGAAATAGGGTGCTTCTTATATTGCTTTTTACTGCTAGAAAATCGTTGCCCAAGAACCTGGTGATTTCAAGCAACTCATCCTGCAGTTTGTCTGGACAGGAATTCAGGCAAAGCTTGTCTGCCTGGGTCCTCTGCTTCAGGGGCTCTTATAAGGCTGCATCCAGAGCTCCACCTGGGACCGCTGTCGTCTGTGTCTTGGTCCGTCTGAGGCAGGATCTACCCTTTGGTTCACTCCTGGTTGCCTGGGTGTCTACATTCCATTTCTCATGGGTTGTTGGACTCAGGGCCTCAGTTCCTTGCTAGCTGTTGGCTGGAGACCACCCTCAGTTCCTTGTCACACAGGCCCCTGCAGGATGGCAGCTTACTTCATCAAGCTGGACAAACCAAGACAGCAGTAGGTTCCAGAGTCACAGTCTCCCAAACTGAAGCACAGAAATTATGACCTCTCACTTTGGCCATATTCTCCTAGTCAGGAGAAAATTGCCAGGTCCAGCCTACATTCGAAGGAAGGGAGTTAACAGGCTTGAACCAGAAAGAAATAGAAAATACGAACAAAGCAATCACAACTACTAAAATTGAAACTGTGATTTGAAAACTTCCAACCAACAAAAGTCCAGGACCAGATGGCTTCACAGACAAATTTTATCAAACATTTAGAGAACAGTTAATACCTATCTTTCTGAAACTCTTCCAAAAATTTGCAAAGAAAGAAACACTCCCAAGCTCATTCTATGAGGTCACCCTCAAGTTGGTACCAAAACCAGGCAGAGATGTCACATAGAAAAGAAGATTACAGGCCCATATCACTGATGAACATAGATACAAAATCCTCAACACAATACTTACAAACTGAATCCAACAACACATTAAAAGGATCATAAGCCATGACCAAGTGGATTTTTCCCAGAGATGCAAAAATTCTTCAGTATATGCAAATCAATCAATGTGATACACTACATTAACAAACTGAAGAATAAAAACCATATGATCATCTCAATAGATGCAGAAAAGTCTTTTGGCAAAATTCAACATTCATTTATGATTTAAAAAAAAAAACTCTCCAGAAAGAGGGCATAAAGGGAACCTACCGCAACATAATACAGGCCATGTAACAAACCCATGGCAAACACCATTTCATTCTCAGCTGTGAAAACTGAAAGCATTACCGGGAAGATCTGAGTTACCTGAAGGAGGTAAGGCTGTCCACTCTTGTCACTCTCATTTAACATAGTTTTTGAAACCCTAGCCATGGCACTCAGAGAAGAAAAAAGAAATAAAAGAAATCCACATTTGAAAAGAAGAAATAAAATGGTCACTGTTTGCAGATGACATGATACTATACATTGAAAATCCTAAAGACACTATTAGAAAACTACTAGAGCTCATCAGTGAATTTGGTAAAGGTGTAGGATACAAAATTAATATGCAGAAATATCTTGCATTCCTGTATACTAACAACAAAAGATCAGAAAGAGAAATTAAGGAAATAATCTCATTTATTTATTCAAAAGAATAAATACCCAGGAATAAACCTAGCTAAGGAGGCAAACGGAGAAGGCACTGGCAACCCACTCCAGTACTCTTGCCTGGAAAATCCCATGGGCAGAGGAGCCTGGTAGGCTACAGTCCATGGGGTCGCTAAGAGTCGGACACGACTGAGCGACTTCACTTTCACTTTTCACTTCCATGCACTGGAGAAGGAAATAGCAACCCACTCCAGTGTTCTTGCCTGGAGAATCCCAGGGACGGGAGCCTCGTGGGCTACCGTCTATGGGGTCGCACAGAGTCGGACACGACTGAAGCGACTTAGCAGCAGCAGCAGCAGCAGCAGCAGTAGCAGCAGCAAGAAGGCAAAAGACTTATACTTGGAAAACTATAAGATAATGTTGAAAGAAATAAAGGATGACACAAACAGATGGAGAGATATACCATGTTCTTTCATTGGAAGAATCAATATTGTGCAAATGACTATACTGTTCAAACAATCTACAGATTTAATGCAATACCTATCAAAATACCAATGGCATCTTTCACACAAGAAGAACAAAAAATTTTACAATTTATATGGAAGCACAGATGACCATGAATAGCAAAAGCAATCTTGAGAAAGAAAACCAGCTGGAGGAATCAGGCTCCCTGACTTCAGACTATACTGCAAAATAATCAAACAGTATGTTTCTGGCCCAATAACAAAAATAGAGATTAATAGAACAGGATAGAAACCCCAGAGAAAACCCAGGCACCTACGGTAACCTAATGTATGACATGAGAGGCAGAAATACACAATGGAGAAAGGACAGTCTCTTCAATTAGTGGTGCTGGAAAAACTGGACAGCTACACTTAATGAAATTAGAGCACACTCTGACACATACACAAAAATAAACTCAAAATGGATTAAAGACAAATTTAAGGCTGGGTAGCTTAAAACTCTTAGAGGAAAACATAGGCAGAACACTCTCTGACATAAATCACAGCAAGATCTTTTTTGATCTACCTCCTATAGTAGTGAAAAATAAAAACAGAAATAAAGGGAGCCTAATTAAACTTAAAGTCTTCTGCATAGGAAAGACACCATACACAGAATGAAAAGACAATGCTTAGAATGGGAGAAAATATTTACAAATGAAGCAACAAAAAAGGGATTAATCTCCAAAACATACAAAGAGCTCATATATATATATAAATATATATATATATATATAAAAAACAATCAAAAAATGGGAGGATGATCTAAATGAATATTTCTCCAAAGAAGACAACAGATGGCCAAAATGCACATGAAAAGATGTTCAACATCACTACTTATCAGAGAAATGCAAACCAAAACTACAATGAAATATTGCTTCACATCAGTCGGAATGGCCATCATCAAAAAATCTACAAATAATAAATGCTGGAGAAAAGGGAACTCTTGTATACTTTGTGACAATATAAATTGGTACAGCTACTATGTAAAACAGTTTGGAGGTTCCTCAAAAAAACTAAAAATAGAGCTACCATATGATCCAGCAATCTAGACATATATCTAGCCAAAACAATAATTCAAAAATACTTACACCCCAACGTTCACAGTAGTCAAGGTATGGAAACAACCTAAATGTCCATCAAGAGATGAATGGATAAAGACGATGTGGTATATATATGTATATAATCCACAATGGAATGCTACTCAGCCAAAAAAAAGAATGAAATAATGTCTTTGCAGCAACATAGATGGGCCTAGGTGTTGTCATGCTGAGTGAAGTAAGTCAGACAGAGAAAGACACATATCATCTAATACCACTTAAATGTAGAATCTTAAAAAATAGTACAAATGAACTTATTTACAAAACAGAAATAGAGTCAAAGATTTGGAAAACAAACTTATAGTTACTGATGGGGGAGGAGGAAGGGATAAATTGGGATATTGGGATTGCCATGTACATACTACTATATATAGATTAGATAACCAGCACAGACCTACTGCATAACACAGGGAACTCAATACCCTTTAATGACCTATAGGGAAAAGAATCTTAAAAAGAGTGGATATTTGTATATGTTTAACTGAACCACTTTGCTGTATACCTGAAATGAATAGAACATTGTAAATCAATTATACTCCAGTAAAAATTTTAAAAATAAAAATTATGGCTTTCCTATGAAAAAACAAAATTTAATGACCAGTTCAATGCAATCTAGTTAGGAAAAGGAATGTTTCTTGAAAACTTTACTGAAGAGTTGCTTATACTGGGAAATGAGCAACAAAAACATCCGAAACAGGATAGAGTACGAATAGGCCTCAATGACCCCATAAAGAGAACCAGAGATGTACACGGCAGTTAAGGAGCAACATTCTACAAATACGGTGAGAGGATGGGTTGGGGAGTAATGAGAACCACCTTACCCCTTCATGGTTAAGTGCTGCCCTGCCTCATCCTCCGCCTCTGACTCCCATCCTTGCAATGCTGGACCCGACAAGTTGCTGGTATTTGGAAACCTTGGATTCTCTCCACTGGGGACACCTGGATTCCATGGCTGGCACAAGTGCTTGTGATCATTGGCACCCAAGTGGGCCTCTGTTGACCTAGGAGCTCCCAGGAATTAACTAACCAGTCAGGCTTAATCTCATTCACTTTTTATTCCAAAGGATCCCACATATACAGCACACACATTTTAAAGGCCTCTTGTGAAGCAGAGGAATCAAGTGTGGTTGCAAATAAAATGTGCCCCTAGGGCCTCCTCCCTTGAACCAAGTCCTCTGTAGTTTGACATCTGGTTTGTGCTGGTGAGATCACATTCATATTCAGAGGAACTGCTCCATAGGGTTTCCTAGAAAACACCTCATGAGCAGGCACTGCTTTGTGGACTTCGCACCAAAGTTTATCCAAGAAATTTTATGTATAATGAAGCAAGACTAGCTGGAGAATTTTGTAGCAGCTGTGAGGCAGCTTGCCTAGGAATTATTGTTAAAAGTCCATAAACAATCGAGATAGCACTTTTCATACCATATAAGGACATTGGCTTTCAGGGGCCAGAGTGGTTTTTCCTGTTTTCATTACTTCTAGAGAAAAGCCAAAAGCTATTGGCGCCATTTTGGAGTTCTTGACTGCCCCCACACACTGTGGACAGTTCCGAAAGGATGGCAGGAATCAGACATTCCTGCAGGTTTCTCTGTGCCAGGAACCATGTTTTTTCCATTCTCATCCAACACTTTGGGGGAGCACTTATCCCAAACTGCTGGTTAGGAATTTAATGAGGCTGAGGCTCTGAGAATTACATGACCAAGGTCACTAGCTATTAAGTAGAGGGATTCATGTTTTCCAGCCCAGTTCTGGCTGAACAAAAGCCTGTGGTCTTTCTGTGACAGGTATCATGTTGTGCCAGCCATTATTTTTCAGATTTATTTTTTTTGTGACCCGGCCCACATCTTATTCATCAGTTTCTTTTCTTATTGCTCCTAACTTGAATGCTTTAGAAAATTAAAAGTCCTGAAAATATATTCTTTCCCATCCTGCTTCTCCCACCACCACCACCACCAACAACAAGAGTGAGATAAAGCACATATTTTTAAAAATAGAACTCACCTACTTTGCACAAACATTCCTTCCCTGACAGTTACATATGGGGAAAGATCAGAAAGACAGAGGCAGAAGCATTTAAGATGCCAGTTGGGAAGCACCCAGAAATGTGGCTCTTCAACATTGTGAAGTCAAGTCAAACCACACAACTGATTTGTGCTCAGCTTTGCAGGGAAATCCTTGGCTTTAGAGGATAATATGTAAACACTCTTTAGGATTAGGTTGAAATATGGTTCTAAGTGGGTGGAGGGGTGCATCTTCTGTGCCAAGAATCAGTGATCTTGGCTTTGAGTTCCCTCCTATCTCTTTGGCATGTGGTGCTTGGGTCTCTTAAGATGGAAGACTGCTTTTGGAGTAATCCTCCAGACAGAAAGCTGCTCCTAATCTGGATATATGGCTATAAATGTGAGAACTACAACATTATATCACATGCACCTACCAACAGGTCTGTGGGAAAATACTAGGAAAGAACTGAGGCCAGAGGTAGATGCCCCACCATCACCTCCCACCCAGGGTAAAGCAACTGGAGATTCATTCCCAGTGGACTGAAACTCCAAGACAGCAATAGCAGAACAATTAAGGGAAGAGGCTGGGCCCTGCCCAGACCACGTATTTCTCATTCTCAAAGTCAGGAGACCTCTCCGACCACACATGCAAAGAGGATCCTTGGAAGTCAAAGGGGAGTGATGTCAAGGGATGCTCTACGTATAGGCCTCTTGAGTAGAATCCATCTTGGCCAAGAGGTGCATGTATACACGTGGGAAGATCCTGAGACATACCAAATATGGACTGTGAACCAGGGAAATCAACATGACTGGCCAAAGGAAACCTAGAAGAAATCCCCATAAAAGTAATTCAAACTGCCAGGAGATCACAGCTCGGAGACTCTCCTTCAAGTCTGCCTGTGGGTCTCTCCACACATACTGTACTCTTTTTCCTCTAAATATATACTTTACCTGCCTCACTACTTTTTGACTTTGTGGAAATTCTCTTCTGCCAAGCTCAAGGGCCAGGGCCCTTGCCACTGACCACTGGTTTAGTGGTTAGGGTTTGGCCCTTTCCCTTCTGCGACCTGGCCTCAGTCTCTGGCTGGGAACCCAAGCCCTACTCCAAGCCACTGCTGGTCAAGGCCACCTGAGATCAGAATGACCACCTGATCCTACGATGTATTCTAGAATGAATGTTTGAAAATGCAAAATAAATCTTATCTATTTTTCCTGCTCAGAATACTGCAAAGACCTTTGATCTTTGTCAGTTACCTCCGGGTCATGACCTCCCTGTGAGGTAGATACACTAGACTGATTACTCATCTAGTCGAACACCTTGTCTGGTAATTGACATCACCAAACAATTGCTGGTGAGAACTACCCCCCACACAGTCCAATACTATAAATCTACCTGGGGTTGGGGGTGGTGTGGAGGAAGCAGGTCTCTTAGTTTTTAAACCTGAGTTGTTTTTCAAAGCTTGAGTTTCTATATCATGGAGGGTTTAAAAAACAAATAGAAGATAGATGAAGATGTGGAGGAGTGCAAAAGCAACCCTTCCATGCAAGACTGATGACTTAATGTACAATCAGAAATTGCAACAAGTTTTATAAATGCGAATGAGAAAGCCAAATTTAGAATATAAGATAGTTTTTTTCTCTTACTTATGCTATGGATACATTTGAGTTGACAGCTAGTGGTAGTCAGTTGATGATGTGTAAATGACCTTGAACCACATTAATAGAAATGCAGTGCCCAGCACACAGGAGTTGGAGGAGTCCTGCTCCACCGTGGTACCTCGTTATGAGATATGGGCATCCTGCCACTTCCGCAAGTGAGGGGCCAGCATGCAACTCAGAACCTTATCGGAAATGGACATCATAATGTGGAAAAATTAGATTTTATGTTGTGTTTTAATGGAAATGCCTGCAAGTACATTATTCCAAGGAAATTAATTTTTGCAAGAGAAACTGCACAGCTTATATACTGCTTACTTTAACTATAACAAGTTAGTGAAATCATAATTAACAGATTACTTATCACAAGTTTGATGAAATACTCTCTGAAACTTTTAAGTAAAATAACAATTTTCTGACAGCTAATATTTTCTCTCTTAAAACATACTCACAAGGTTACAGTTACTGTAGTTGAGAAATGATTATTAAAACCTCTGAATATTACAGGAATGCTCTTTATACTTTTAAGACGAAAGGCTTAGGAATATGACTCCATGAAGGTTAGAGACAGAATGTATCTAGAGTAATCAGCAAGTAAACATTCTCTAATCATTTCTCTAATATTCTTTCTTATCCCTTAAGAAAGAGATAGTAGCAAGCTTAGTATTTCACCCTTATGAAAACATTCTTTTCTAGATTTCCATTATCATTCAGAATTCTAGAACTGTGATCCCTTTAACTAGATGACATAACATTCTAAAAAACCACCACTGGGTAGAAGATAGATCTTTATTTCATCATGAGAAACAACTTTTTCCATTACCAAAGGTGGCTATCTTGGTAGTAGAGGTACCAAATAAAATATAGGACACCAGCTATGTTTGACTAATGATGAAAAATTATAGCATACGTAAGTTCCAAACATTGCATTTGGCATTCTTATACTAAATATCATTCATTGTTTATCTGGAATTCAAATTTAATCCTGTGTTCTTATTTGCTAAATCTGGCTATTTGGAAACAGTTGTGTTTCTAGGTGCTATGATTAAAAACACTAATGATCACATGGAGTTGTGTTATCGAGGGTCCAAGAGTCAGACTGTACAGTAGGCATTGTATGAAGAGTGAGGTCCGAATTTCATCTTCATAGACATCTCCTTTGAGTTCAGAGCTGGACTAGGTGTCGGGGTGGGGTGAGGAGCAAATGACTCTACAGTTCATGACTTTGAGGGGACAGTGGCTTTTTATGATCTTCCCATTTTCTTTGTTTCTTGTTCCTTTGGCAGGATCAACTTACTGCTCTCCAACCACTAGCAGGGAGGGGACAGTGGAAAGTGCAAAATAAAAAAACACTTGCTTCTTATTAATATTTCTTAACCCGTGTTGGTGGTGGGAATCTTTGGGAATACATCTACCTGGAGGATTGTGTTCCCACAAGGAGCTCTGGAATTTTCATAACCAAGATGCAGTATGTCCAATATATTTTTCTGTTCTGTTCCCCAAAGATTGTGGCATAAGAACAATTCTTCCTAGAGAAGGGGACTAGGATAAATAACTTCTGGCAGACCCTCCAAATCACATAAGAAGATAAAAGTTGGCCCTACTTTGAAGTTGATGAATCCATTGCTTTGGAAACATTTCTTAATGTTTCTGAAGAAAACTCTTTAGAAGGATTCTTGCTTAATGGATGCTTTACAGGACATAGTATTAATGATCTGTTGCATGAAATCCTAAAGTTGCTCCATGCTGATAATTGACAAACAATGAAAAGTTCAACTAAGGCCCCTTTCAAATTTGGTTTCCCATGCAGGGTGATCTGTTTACTGGAGACTGTTGTTAAGACTATAAAAACAACTGGGTCTGGGTGCAGGACAGGGTGCAGGATTCCCAAGGCATGAAGATCCAGTTGTATGTATGCTTAGTGGTAGTGATATTGCTGTGGATGTGTTTTTACGTTACAACGAGGAAAACAACAATACCTTCAGAGCGCTGGGGCCAGAGCCATGATGTCTTCAGGGAGCCAAAAATACCCATTTATATGAAATGTTGTCATTATTCTGGGGTTCACTGGTAGCTCAGCTGGTAAAGAATCTGCCTGCAATGCAGGAGACCCCGGTTTGATTCCTGGGTCAGGAAGATCTGCAGGAGAAGGGATAGGCTACCCACTCCAGTATTCTTGGGCTTCCCTGGTGGCTCAGACGGTAAAGAATCTACCTGCAATGTGAGAGACCTGGGTTCAATTCCTGGGTTGGGAAGATCCCCGGAGAAGGGAATGGTTACCCGCTCTAGTATTCTGACCTGGAGACCCAAGGAACCTGGCAGGCTACAGTCCATGGGGTCGCAAAGAGTTGGACATGACAGCAACTTTCACTTGCTTTTTCACTATTTTAACTGGTATAAACCTGCTTTCCTTTAAAATAAGACCCTGTTAATGTTTCCTACCCAGATCAAAACTGAAAAAGTCTGGCAATATGAGAGAATTTCAAAAATATATGTACTTTCAGGAGTTTAGCCAAAGATGGAGGACTAGAAGGATTAAGCTCACCTCCTCTCAAAAGCATACCAGAATCACACCTAACAGTTGAACCACCATCAACAAAAAAGACTAGAACCTACCAATAAGGATAGTCTACATCCAAAGACATAGAGAAGAAACCATAGTGAGGAAGGCCACACTCACAGTATAACCAATTCCCAGGTCCCCAGGTGGGTGACCCTTCTCTTATAGGTGTGAGAGTTCTGAGCCCATGTGAGGCTCCCCAGGCTGGGGGGCCTGGTGTCTAGAGGAGAAAGCCCTAGGTAATTTGGCTTTGAAGGCAGTGGGTTTGACTGGAGGGGCTCCACAGGACTGAAGGAAGCAGAGACTCTGCTCTTAGAGGGCACACACAAGCTCTCATGCACACTGAAACCAGGGGCAGAAGCAGTGGCGTCACTGGGGCCTGTGTCAGACCTACCTTCTAGTCTTGGAGTTTCCCTGGGAAGATCGGGTATGGATGTGGCTTACTCTGGGGACAAGGATGCTATTCACAAAAGATATTGGGGAGTATTCATTGGCATGGGCTCTCTTGGAGTCTGGCGTTTTGGTACCAAGACTTGGCTCCATCCAACAGCCTGTAGGCTCCAGTGCTGGGACAACTCAGGTCAAACAATTGACAGGCAGGAACACAGCCCTATCATCATCATACAGGCTGATTAAAGAGTTCCTGAAGCCACAGCTACCTCGAGACTTTCTCCATGACCCAGCACTGCTCACTAGAGGGCCAAGACCCAGCTCCACAATAACTGAAATGAAAAACACACTAGAAGGAATTAGTAGCAGAATAAATGAGGCAGAAGAATAAATAAATGAGCTGGAAGACAGAGTTGTAGAAATTACTACCATGAAAAAGAATAAAGGAAACGTAATTAAAAGAAATGAGGACAGTTTAAGAGATCTCTGAGACAATGTAAAATGCACCAACATTCATATTATAGGGGTCTCAGAAGGAGAAGAGAGAAAGGGCCTGAGAAGATATTTGAAGATAAAATAGTTGAAAATTTCCCCCACGTGGGAAAGGAAGCATTCACTCAGGTTTAGGAAGTACTAAGAGTCCCAGAATGTGGACAGAAGGTGGTCCACTGGAGAAGGGAATGGCAAACCACTTCAGTATTCTTGCCTTGAGAACCCCATGAACAGTATGAAAAGGCAAAATGATAGGATACTGAAAGAGAAACTCCCAGGTCGGTAGGTGCCCCATATGGTACTGGAGATCAGTGGAGAGATAACTCCAGAAAGAATGAAGGGATGGAGCCAAAGCAAAAACACTACCCAGCTGTGGATGTGACTGGTGATAGAAGCAAGGTCCGATGCTGTAAAGAGCAATATTGCATAGGAACCTGGAATGTTAGGTCCATGAATCAAGGCAAATTGGAAGTGGTCAAACAGGAGATGGCAAGAGTGAACTTCAACATTCTAGGAATCAGCCAACTAAAATGGACTGGAATGGGTGAAATTAACTCAGATGACCATTATATCTACTACTGTGGGCAGGAATCCCTTAGAAGAAATGGAGTAGCCATCATGGTCAACAAAAGAGTCCAAAATGCAGTACTTGGATGCAATCTCAAAAATGACAGAATGATCTCTGTTTGTTTCCAAGGCAAACCATTCAATATCACAGTAATCCAAGTCTATGCCCCAACCAGTAACGCTGAAGGAGCTGAAGTTGAACAGTTCTATGAAGACCTACAAGACCTTTTAGAACTAACACCCAAAAAGATGTACTTTTCATTATAGGGGACTGGAAAGCAAAAGCAGGAAGTCAAGAAACCCCTGGGGTAACAGGCAAATTTGGCCTTGGAATATGGAATGAAGCAGGGCAAAGGTTAATAGAGTTTTGCCAAGAGAATGCACTGGTCATAGCAAACACCCTCTTCCAACAACACAAGAGAAGACTCTACACATGGACATCACCAGATGGTTGACACTGAAATCAGATTGATTATATTCTTTGCAGTCAAAGATGGAGAAGCTCTATACAGTCAGCAAAACAAGACCAGGAGCTGACTGTGGCTCAGATCATGAACTCCTTATTGCCAAACTCAGACTTAAATTGAAGAAAGTAGGGAAAACCACTAGACTATCCAGGTATGACCAAAATCAAATCCCTTATGATTATACAGTGGAAGTGAGAAATAGATTTAGGGACTAGATCTGATAGATAGAGTGCCTGATGAACTATGGACAGAGGTTTGTGATATTGTACAGGAGACAGGGATCAAGACCATCCCTATGGAAAAGAAATGCAAAAAAGCAAAATGACTGTCTGGGGAGGTCTTACAAATAGCTGTGAAAAGAAGAGAAGCAAAAAGCAAAGGAGAAAAGGAAAGATATAAGCATCTGAATGCAGAGTTCCAAAGAATAGCAAGAAGAGATAAGAAACCTTCCTCAGCAATCAATGCAAAGAAATCGAGGAAAACAATAGAATGGGAAAGACTAGAGATCTCGTCAAGAAAATTAGAGATACCAAGGGAATATTTCATGCAAAGATGGGCTCAATAAAGGACAGAAATGGTAGGGACCTAACAGAAGCAGAAGATATTAAGAAGAGGTGGCAAGAATACACAGAAGAACTGTACAAAAAAGATCTTCACAACCCAGATAATCATGATGGTGTGATCACTCACCTAGAGCCAGACATCCTGGAATGTGAAGTCAAGTGGGTCTTAGAAAGCATCACTATGAACAAAGTTAGTGGAGGTGATGGAATTCCAGTTAAGCTATTTTAAATCCCAAAAGAAGATGCTGTGAAAGTGCTGCACTCAATATGCCAGCAAATTTGGAAAACTCAGCAGTGGCCACAGGACTGGAAAAGGTCAGTTTTCATTCCAATTCCAAAGAAAGGCAATGCCAGAGAATGCTCAAACTACTGCACAATTGCACTCATCTCACATGCTAGTAAAGTAATGCTCAAAAATTCTCCAAGGCAGGCTTCAACCATGTGTGAACCATGAACTTCCAAATGTTCAAGCTGGTTTTAGCAAAGGCAGAGGAACCAGAGATCAAATTGCCAACATCAGCTGGATCATGGAAAAAGCAAGAGAGTTCCAGAAAAACATCTACTTCTGCTTTATTGACTATGACAAAGCCTTTGACTGTGTGGATCACAATAAACTGTGGGAAATTCTGAAAGAGATGGGAATACCAGACCACCTGACCTGCCTCTTGAGAAACCTGTATGCAGGTCAGGAAGCAACAGTTAGAACTGGACATGGAACAACAGACTGGTTCCAAATAGGAAAAGGAGTATGTCAAGGCTGTATATTGTCAACTTGCTTATTTAACTTATATGCAGAGTATATCATGAGAAACACTGGGCTGGATGAAGCACAAGCTGGAATCAAGATTGCCGGGAGAAATATCAATAACCTCAGATATGCAGATGACATCACCCTTATGGCAGAAAATGAAGAAGAGTTAAAAAGCCTCTTGATGAAAGTGAAAGAGGAGAGTGAAAATGTTGGCTTAAAAGTCAACATTCAGAAAACGAAGATCATGGCATCTGGTCCCATCACTTCATGGGAAATAGATGGGGAAACAGTGTCAGACTTTATTTTGGGGGGCTCTAAAATCACTGTGGATGTTGATTGCAGCCATGAAATTAAAAGACACTTACTCCTTGGAAGGAAAGTTATGACCAACCTAGATAGCATATTGAAAAGCAGAGATATTACTTTGCCAACAAAGTTCTGTCTAGTCAAGGCTTTGGTTTTTCCAGTGGTCATGTATGGATGTGAGAGTTGGACTGTGAAGAAAGCTGAGCACAGAAGAATTGATGCTTTTGAACTGTGGTGTTGGAGAAGACTCTTGCGAGTCTCTTGGACTGCAAGGAGATCCAACCAGTCCATTCTGAAGTAGATCAGCCCTGGGTGTTCTTTGGAAGGAATGATGCTAAAGCTGAAACTCCAGTACTTTGTCCACCTCATGCGAAGAGTTGACTCATTGGAAAAGACTCTGATGCTGGGAGGGATTGGGGGCAGGAGGAGAAGGGGACGACAGAGGATGAGATGGCTGGATGGCATCACCGACTCGATGCAGATGAGTTTGAGTGAACTCCTGGAGATGGTGATGGACAGGGAGGCCTGGCATGCTGCAATTCATGGGGTTGTAAAGAGTCAGACAAGCCTGAGTGACTGAACTGAACTGAGAGTCCCATACAGGATTAATCTAAGGAGCAGCATGCTCAGACACATAATAATCAAATTGACAAAAACCTAAGATAATAGAGAAAATGTTTAAAATGATTAGGGAGAAGCAAAAAGTAATATTCAAGGGAATTCTCATAAGGTTATCAGAAACACTACAGGCCAAAACGGAAAGGCATGACGTAAAGTGAAGAAAGGGGAAAACCTACAACCAAGAATACTCTACCCAGCAAGACTTTCATATACATTTGATGGAGAAATAAAAATCTTTACAGGCAAGCAAAAGATAAAGAAGTTCAGGACCACCAAACCAGCTTTACAACAAATGCTAAGGGAACTTCTCTAGACAGAAAAGAAAAGCCCAGAACAAGAAATAAGAAAATTGCAAAATGGAAAATCTTACTGATAAAAGGAAACACACAGTAAAGATAGGAAATCATCCACACACAAATGCGATATCAAAACCATTTTATTCAGTATAGTTTTGGAAGTCCTAGCCATGGCCATCAGAGAGAAAAAAAAGAAATAAAATGATTCAAATTGGAAAAAGAGAAGTAAAACTGTCACTGTGTGTAGACGACATGGTAGTATACATAGCAAAGCCAGAAAACTACTAGAGTTCAAAAATGAATTTCATAAAGTTGCAGGATAAAAAATTAATACACAGGAAACTCTTGCATTTCTATAAACTAAGAATGAAAAATCAGAAAGGAAAATTCCCATTTACCATCACATCCAAACGAATACTATACCTAGGAATAAACCTACTTAAGGAGGCAAAAGACCTGCATTCTGAAAACTATAAGACACTGATGAAAAAAATCCAAGATGACAGAAACACATGGGAAGATATATCATGTTCTTAGGTTGGAAGAATCAGTACTGTCAAAACGACTATACTACACAAGAGAATCCACAGATTCAATGCAATCCCTATCAAAATATCAATGGCACTTCTCATAGAACTAGAAAAAAAAATTTTTTTTAATATGTATGGAAACACGATTCTGGATAGTCAATATAATCTTCTTTAAAAATATTATTTTTAATTGAAGGATAATTGCTTTATAATGTTGTTTTGGTTTCTGCTGTACATCAACATGAGCCAATACAATCTTGATAAAGAAAAATGGAATAGAGGAATCAGGCTCCCTGACTTCAGACTATAGTACAAAGCTACAGTCGTTAAAACAGCATGGTACTTGCACAATAGCAGAAATATAGATCAGTGGAACACAATACAAAGTCCAGAGATAAACCCACGCACCTCTGGCACCTAATCTATGACAAAGGAGGGAAGAGTATACAGTGGAGGAAAGACAATCTCTTCAAAAAATGGTGCTGGGAAAACTGGACAGCAGTCTGTAAATGATGGAAATTAGAACACTCCCTCACACCATATACACACAAAAACATTCAAAATGGATTAAATACTTAAATGTAAAACTGGACAGTCTAAAAGTCTTAGAGGAAAACAGGCAGAATATTCTCTTCATAAACTGCAGCAATATCTTCTTGGATCTGTCGAGTAATGGAAATAAAAACAAAAATAAATAAATGGGACCTAATTAAACTTAAAAGCCTTTTGATAGCAAAAGAAACCATAAACAAAAGGAAAAGACAACCCACAGAATGGGAGAGAATATTTGCAAATGATGCAATAGACAAGGAATTAATCTCCAAAATATACAAACAGCTCATACAGCTTTGTTTCTTAACTTTTCAAAATATCTTTATTTTTAATAGGCAGTATATTTACATGATTCGAAAGTTAAAACTATAAAAAGGTGAACATAAGAAATCTCAGTCCCACTGCCCCCCATCCCATTTTATCAGTTTCCCATTTATTCTTCTAAGGGTTCTTGATATAGATGTGTTCATGTGTCTATCTATCTATATTTGTGTGTATATAAACCATGACATAAAGGAGATTATCTTAAGATGTATCCCACTTTCTTAAAAATATTTATGTATGATATAAAATGTACTACCTCTCTCTTTTTTTACCTAAAAATATCTGGATTTATATGTATACATTTAATGGGACAAAATACACATAACAGAATTTACTGTTTTAACACTACTGACCTATGCATTTTACAAATGGTTGATTATAGTCACATTGTTGGGCAATTTCCAGAAGTCTTTTCATCTTGCAAAACAGAAACTTTGTATCAATTAAAATTGGTACAGAATTAAATTCCCTACTCTTCCTCCAGTCAGTTCAGTCACTCAGTTGTGTCCTACTCTTTGCTACCCCATGGACTGCATCACACCAGGCCTCCCTGTGCATCACCAACTCCCGGAGCTTACTCAAACTCGTGTTCATCAAGTCGGTGATGCCATCCAGCCATCTCTTCCTCTATTGTCCCCTTCTCCTCCTGCCTTCAATCTTTCCCAGCATCAGAGTCTTTTCCAACGAGTAAGTTCTTCACATCAGGTGGCCAAAGTATTGAAGTTTCAGCATCAGTCCTTCCAGTGCATATTCAGGACTGATCTCCTTTAGGATGGACTGGTTGGATCTCCTTACTGTCCAAGGGACCCTCAAAGTCTTCTCCAACACCACAGTTCAAAAGCATCAATTCTTCTGCGCTTAGCTTTCTTTACAGTCCAACTCTCACATCCATACATGACCACTGGAAAAACCATAGCTTTGACTAGACGGACCTTTGTTGGCAAAGTAATGTCTGCTTTTTAATATGCTGTCGAGGTTGGTCATAGCTTTTCTTCCAAGGAGCCAGTGTCTTTTATCTCATGGCTGCAGTCACCATCAGCAGTGATTTTGGAGCTCAATTCTCTCACTGTTTCCATTGTTTCTCCATCTATTTGCCATGAAGTGTTGGGACCGGATGCCATGATCTTCGTTTTCTGAATGTTGAGCTTTAAGCCAGCTTTTTCACTCTCCTCTTTCACTTTCATCAAGAGGCTCTTTAGTTCTTCTTCACTTTCTGCCATAAGGCTGGTGTCATCTGCATATCTGAGGTTATTGATATTTCTCCCAGAGATCCTGATTCCAGCTTGTGCTTCTTCCAGCCCTGTGTTTCTCAAGATGTACTCTCCATATAAGTTAAATAAGCAGGGTGACAATATACAGTCTTGATGTACTCCTTTCCCGATTTGGAACCAGTCTGTTGTTCCATGTCCAGTTCTAACTGTTGCTTCCTGACCTGCACACAGGTTTCTCAAGAGGCAGGTCAGGTGGTCTGGTATTCCCATCTCTTGAAGAAATTTCCACAGTTTATTGTGATTCACACAGTTAAAGGCTTTGGTATAGTCAATAAAGCAGAAGTAGATGTTTTTCTAGAACTCTCTTGCCTTTTCAATGATCCAACAGATTTTGGCAATTTGATCTCTGGTTCCTCTGCCTTTGCTAAATCCAGTTTGAACATCTGGAAGTTCATGGTTCATGTACTGTTGAAGCCTGACTTGGAGAGTTTTGAGCATTATTTTACTAGTGTCTGAGATGAGTGCAATTGTATGGTAGTTTGAGCATTCTTTGGCATTGCCTTTCTTTGGAATTGGAATGAAAACTGACCTTTTCCAGTCCTATGGCCACTGCTGAGTTTTCCAAATTTACTGGCATATTGAGTGAAGCACTTTAACAGCATCATCTTTTAGGATTTGAAATAGCTCAACTGGAATTCCATCACCTCCACTACCTTTGTTTGTAGTGATGTTTCCTAAGGCCTACTTGACTTTGCATTCCAGGATGTCTGGCTCTAGGTGAGTGATCACACCATCGTGGTTATCTGGGTCATGAAGATCTTTTTTGTATAGTTCTTCCCCCAATCCCTGGCCACCTCCATTCTACTTTGTTTCCGTAAGTTTGACTACTCTGGATACCTCATAAGTATAAGTGGAATTACAATATTTGTCTTTTTGTGACTAATTTATTTCACTTAGCATACTGTCCACAAGGCTCATCCATGTCATAGTTTATGTCAGAAATTCCTTATTTTTCCAGGCCAAATAATATTCCACTGTACGTATAGACCACATTTGTTTATCCATTCATTCACCAGTGAACAGCTGGGTTGCTTCCCTTTTTGGCTCTTGTCAGTAATGCTGCTATAAACAGGGATTTACAGATATTTTTATGGGATTCCAGTTTCAATTCCTTTTGAGTCAATACTCAGAAGTTGAATTGCTAGATCATATGGTAGTTCTGCTTTTAATTTTTTGAGGAAATTCTATATTGTGTTATGTAGTGGTTGCACCTTTTTATTCCCTTCTATAGTGCATAAGAATGACAATTCCTCCTCATTCTTGCCAATATCTGCTATTTTCTGTTTTTTTGTTTTGTTTTGTTTTGCTTTTGATAATAGCCATCCTAGTTGGTGTGAGGTGGTTTCTCATTGCAGTTTTAACTTGTGTTTCCCTGATGCTTAGTGGTCTTGAGCATCTCTTCATGTGCTTGTTGGCCATTTTGACCCAGCCTGTGACTATTCCAGGCCTTGAAGAGCTTATCAGTTTCAGTGGCAACAGAAACATACGGCCCCCTTCTTCAGGTTATGTCTTTCTCTGTACAAGTGGGGTATCCCATTATGTTTCATTTCCCCACTCCTTTCTCCTTTACAATCTTCATCTTCACCTAAGGTTAATTCTTATCCTTATACTGGCTGTAAAGACGCTTTTGACGAAGGAGAGATCAGGAAGCAGGATGAGGATATGGAACCCACCTACTCCCACAAATACATCAAGAATACATCAACACGTTGACAAATTCTCACTCCATTTCAACCCACCTCACACCACATCCTTATAAACAGATCGGAGGGTTATATCCCAACAACTGGGGAGCAGACCTGGCCCCTGGCAGGGCTGTAACAACCACAGAGCAAAGAGGAGGCCCTGCTCAACCTCCAGTGCTGATCACACTACCAATCACACTTCCTATTAAGGGGAGATGGGCCTGCATATCCTGAGGAGAGACATGGCAGGCATTCATGCTAAAAACAGCCCTTGCACCAAAAATATTAAGCTTTTGTGGGCTAGACAGGAAGGCTCCCAGATAAAAACAACCCTTCAAGGCCACAGTAGATAACAGTTTCTTTGTAATTTATAGAGTCAGAGAAATATAAGTAAAAAAAAGTAACAGAGGAGCCACTCCCAATTAGAATAACAAGAGAAGTCTCCTGAAAGAACAAACAATGAAACAGACCTCTCCAGTCTACCAGATCATGAGTTCAAAAAGGAGACAGTAAAAATACTGAAGGAGATAAAAAGTGTTATCAGTACAAATGCAGATCACTATAACAGGGAACTAGAAATTATAAAGAGGAGCCAATTAAAATTAGAAGATTCACATGCTGAGACAATAGCCAAGCTAAAGGCAATAAATAACAAAATGCAGAAGAATGCATGAGTGAACTCCCAGAAGAGAACACAGGCAAAACATTCTCCAACAGAAGTTATAGCAGTTTTCTTAGGTTGGTCTCCCAAGGCAATAGACATAACAACAAAAATAATCAAATGGGACCTAATCAAACTTGTAAGCTTTGGTACAGCAAAGGAAACCATAAACAAAATGAAAGGTCAGCCTATGGGCTGGGAGAAAAGATTTCCAAACTATGCGACTGACAAGGGCTGAGTTTCCTAATTATACAAACAGCTGATACAACTCAACAACAGAAAAGCAAACAATCCCATGAAAAAATGGGCAGAAGATCTAAACTGACATTTCTCCAAAGGAGCTATCCAGACGGCCAACATGTCCATGAAAAGGCACTCAACATCACTAACTATTAGAGAAATGCAAATCAAAACTGCAATGAGGTATCTCACACTGGTTAGAATGGCCATAATTTAAAAATCTACAAATAACAAATGCTGGAGAAGGTGTGGAGAAAAGGAAACCCTATTGTACTGTGGGTGGGAATGTAAGCTGGGGCGGCCACTTTGGAAAACAGTATGGAGGTTCCTTAAAAAGCTAAACAAAATTACCATATGATCCAGCAAGCCCACTCCTGAGCATATATCTGGATGAAACTAATTTAAAAAGATACATGTGTCCTTATGTTCATAATAGCACTTTTCACAATAACCGATACATGGAAACAGCCTAAATGTTTATCCACAGATGAACGGATTAAAAAGTGGTACATGTATACAATGGAATATTACTCAGCCCTAAAGAAGAAGGAAATAATGCCATTTGCAGCAACATGAAAGGATTTACAGATTCTCATTCTAAGTGAACTTAGAGAAAAACAAATACCATATAATATCACTTGTATGTGGAATCTAAAGTAGGACACAATGAACTTATTTACCAAACAGAAACAGACAGATGTAGAAAACAAACTCATGTACTAAAGGTTAAAGAGGGTAGGGATAAATTAGGACTTCGGAATTATCAGACTCAAACTGCTGTATGTTGTCACTAAGTCGTGTCTGACTCTTTGCAACCCCATGGACTGCAGCATGCCAGGCCTCCCTGTCCCTCACCATCTCCTGGAGTTTGCCCAAGTTCATGTCCATTGAATTGGTGATGCCATCCAACCATATCATCCTCTGTCAACCCTCTTTTCCTTCTGCCTTCAGTCTTTCCCAGCATCAGGGTCTTTTTCCAGTGAGTCAGCTTTTCTCATCAGGTGGCCAAAGTATTTGAGTTTCAACTTCAGCATCAGTCCTTCCAATGAGTATTCAGGGTTGATCTCCTTTAGGATTGACTGGTTTGATTTCCTTGCAGTCCAAGGGACTCTCAAGAGTCTTCTCCAGCACCACAGTTCGAAAGCATCAATTCTTTGGCACTCAGCTTTCTTTATGGTCCAGCTCTCACTTCTATACATGACTGTGGGAAAGACCAGAGTTTTGATTATATGGATTTTTGTCAGCAAAATGATGTCTCTGCTCTTTAATACACCGTCTAGGTTTGTCATAGCTTTCCTTCCAAGAAGCAATTGTCTTCTAATTTTATGGCTGCAGTCACCATCCACAGTGATTTTAGAGCCCAAGAAGCAAAATCTGTCATTGCTTCCAACTTTTCCTGTTCTATTTGCCATGAAGTGATGGAACTGGATGCCGTGATCTTAGCTATTTTAATAGTGAGCTTTAAGCCGGCTTTTTCCCTCTCCTCTTTGACAAAACATGGTCCACTGGAGAAGGGAATGGCAGACCACTGCAGTATTCTTGCCATGAGAACCCCATGAATAGTATTTAAAAAGGCAAAAATGGCTATATACAAAAATAGATAAACAATAAAATCCTACTGAAATGCACAGGGTACTATAGTCAATATCCTATATTGAATATATGTAATTTTTCTTTCCATTACAGTTCATTATATGCATGTGCTGTGCTGCATGCTGTGCTTAGTCGCTCAGTTGTGTCCAACTCTTTGCAACCGCATGGACTATAGCCTGCCAGGCTCCTCTGTCCATGGGATTCTTCAGGCAAGAATACAGGAGTGGGTTGCCATGCCCTCCTCCAGGGGATCTTCCCAACCCAGGGATTGAACCCAGGTCTCCCACATTGTAGGTGGATTCTTTACTGTCTGAGCCACCAGGGAAGCCCAAGAACAAAGGAGTGAGTAGTCCATCCCTTCTCTGGGAAACTTCCTGACCCAGGAGTTGAACTGGGGTTTCCTGCAATCCTCCTCCATTGCAGGCAGATTCTTCATATATATATATATATGTTATATATACGTATATATATTCCCAGTGCTCAGGACCATTCAAATCATGGAGCTTTTCAGGAGGCCCATAATTTACTGACTTCATCTCTCCATGGTGGTGCTACATAATGCAGAATCTGGAGAAGGCTGTCAAACAGAGTGTGAGGAGTTAAGGAATGAAGACAACCTTTTTTTTTAAATTGAAGTTTAGTTGACTTCAATGTTGTACTATATATGTATATATAACATATATATATATTTTATTTTTATATATTTATTTTTATATTTATATATATGTTATATATATAACATATACATTATTTTTATATATTTATTTTTATATTTATATATATGTTATATATAAATATATATTTTATTTTATATATTTTTTTTATTTTTATATATGTTATATATAATATATATATTTTTTTTTATATATTTATTTTTATATTTATTTATGTTATATATATATATATACATATTTTTATTATTTATTTTTTATTTATATTTATTTTTATATTATTTTTATATATTTATTTTTATATATAATGTTATATATACATTATTTTTATATATTTATTTTTATATTTATATATATATTATATATATAATATATATTTTATTTTTATATATTTATTTTTATATTTATATATGTTATATATAATATATATATTTTTTATTTTTATATATTTATTTTTATATTTTATATATGTTATATATAACATATATATTTTTATTTTTATATATTTATTTTTATATTTATATATATGTTATATATAATAATATATATATTTTTATTATTTATTTTTATATTTTATATTTTATATATTTATATATTTATTTTTATATATTTATTTTATATATTTATATATATTTATATTTTATATATTTATTTTTATATTTATTTTTATATTTATATATATATATATATATATATATATGGTACAACATTGGAAGTCAACTAAACTTCAATTTAAAAAAAAAAGAGGTTGTCTTCATTACTTTAACTCCTCACACTGTTTGACAGCCTTCTCCAGATTCTGCATTATGTAGCACCACCATGGAGAGGTGAAGTCAGTAAATTACGGGCCTCCTGAAAAGCTCCATGATTTGATGTTCCTGAGCACTGAGAGATTTCTTCTCCTCGAGGCTGGATGATTGTGTTACCTGCTGCTCTCAGGGGTCTGCCTGGTCTCAGCAGAACCTGGGCAGGTTCCCTTTTGGATGATCAATACTTCCACCCAGAGCTTCTTGCCCTCTGAAACTCACTTCATAATGCTGGAAATAATATGTCCTGTTCTTTTCAATCTGTCTTTCTCCATCCTGCCTACATCAGCGGTTCTCAATTTTGGCTGCAACTTGGGATCCACTGGAGAGATTTTTAAAGACTGAAGCTCCACCCGCAGTGGTTTTTACTTAGTTGATCCGTTTGTAGCCTGGGCATTGAGATTCTAATGGGGTTGAGAGCTTCTCACCTAAATTTTTGGAACAGTTGATTGATATTCTTAACGAATGGTATTAATAAACCCTCATAACACCCCATCTCTCAGTAGCATCCTACCATGGGCTCTCTGGGGGAGCCACTTGTGGCTCTTGGAGGTCTGATCCTCTGCCAAGAATCTTCTGCGTCCTGGGCTTCTTCTGTGATTTACTCATGAGTACATTTCCTAATTCCAGCTGTAAAAGGAGTGTGTCTCTTTTGATCTTTCATCTCTCTCTAGACAGTCAGGAACAAAGTAGTAGAAAATATCTTTTCTACCCCACCTTGAACTGTTTCCACAGGTAGGCATACATACTGGCAAATACGAGGTTCAAGGTTTATTGGAAAAACCTCTGGGGCCTGGTTTCTATGATTCTAAAATCCGATTGAAGTGACTTATTTCTAAGTATATTCAGCTGGCAGCTTCTCCACTAAAGGCGCATGAGACGCTGGAAAGGCAAGACAGAGTACAGCAGAAAAAAAGGGAGACTGGCTGCACTCCACAGGCCTGCATGCTCTGCAGCTGCCCAGTCTCGAGACCAAAGAAAAAGCCAAGAGGCAGCATCAGGGACATCACTGGTTAATACACGGGGTGTCGGTTCGGGAGCAACGTGTCCACTGAATGTGACAGCTGGAGGGGACGAGTGGCCGCATCTGTGCTTCTGGGGGAGGAGGGGCTTTCCCGGTGTTGGGAGAATTCACACCAGGTGGGCTCATCCGTTATCCCGGACATCTGTGGCTGGGGAAGGGGCGAGCACACAGGCAGCTACTAACTGCGCCCCGTAATGAAGAGGGCTGACGGCCACGCGAGGGAAGCAGGGACTGGCTGAGTGTGCCGAGAGCGAGAGGACAGCCACCTTCAGCGGAAGGAGACCGGCAACCGGGATGCTTTGAGGCTCAATTTCCCTCTGAGTGGAGACTCCAGAATTCTTACTCTTAGATCAGTTCCCATGATTGTTATCAGGCGTACCACCTCTAGAAGCAGCACACTAAATGTTTTTTTCCTGGTATTCATAGGGGTGTGTGTGGACCGCTTACTGATAGGAGCAGCGAGGGAGCCTTCCCTCCGATGGCTTTCCCTCTGCATTCTAAGGTGCCGCTTGGTGGAAGCTGCCTTTGTTTTAAGTCCCAACGCAGCCCTGGCCCATGCTGTTTGGGCCATATGAGGACAGAAGGTGTGATAGACACGCCTCGAGGTAACAGGCTCTCTGGCCAGAGCTCTCCCAGGAGTCAGGGGTCAGTGTGGCTCAGCCAAAAGCTGCAGTTCGTCAAGATGCAATTAACCTGCCAGGCGCAGCCCTTTCATCCCCTTTCTCTGGAAGGAGTAGAGGATTGTTCTGTCTCTGCACTTAGTCGACTCGGGGGCCTATAACAAACTACCACGACGGGGAGGCTTAAGTCACGACCCTGTGTGTCTCAGTTTTGAAGTCTGGGAAGTCCAAGATCAAGGTGCCAGCAGGTTTAGCTCTTGGTGAGGGCTCACCTTCTGGTCTGTACCTGATTGTCTTCTCCTTGTATCCTCACCCGGTGCAGGGCAGAGAATCAAGCTCTCTCAAGTCTCTTCTTTTAAGGACACTAATCTCACCTTGGGGGCTCTGCCCTCATGACCTTGCTGCTGCTGCTAAGTCGCTTCAGTCGTGTCCGACTCTGTGCGACCCCATAGACGGAAGCCCACCAGGCTCCCCCATCCCTGGGATTCTCTGGGCAAGAACAATGGAGTGGGTTGCCATTTCCTTCTCCAGTGCATGAAAGTGGAAAGTGAAAGTGAAGTCGCTCAGTCTTGTCCGACTCTTAGCGACCCCATGGACTGCAGCCCACCAGCCTCCTCCGTCCATGGGATTTTCCAGGCAAGAGTACTGGAGTGGGATGCCATTGCCTTCTCCACACACATCAATGATTATCATCAAAATAGAAACCTGAACACGTCCAAAACAGCCCTCCCTTTATATGTCCTTCTGCCCCTCTGTTGCCAACCTAATGATCAAGTCCTGATGGTTTAACACTTCCATGTCCAAGATGTTGCTTTATGTTTTCATCAGTTATAACCCAGGTATTTAAAAATTGGTTAATTCACTAGCTCTATTTTTTATCATACATTTTCACCTTAGGACATTCCTATCCTTTCTCCAGGGGCTCTTCCCCACCCAGGGATTGAGCCCAGGTCTCCTGCATTGCAGGTGGATTCTTTACCAGCTGAGCTACCGGAGAAGCCCTCTAAAAAGCCTAGATGTTGCATAATAAAGAATGAGCTTGTCCACAATAAACACAGGTACTTTACAAAAATGCACACACAGACCCATGGTTATAACCTAAATCTGTCTTCTGATATGCAGACATTTATTAGCTAAGAAGTCCTCCCCTCACCCTTTCTCTTACCCTGCCTCCAGCATCTCAGAGACTAAGTACTGGAGTAGCTCCAAGAGGTGGAGTAACATAGACACTCCCAGAAGACACAGCTCTTCCCAATACCAACAAAAGGGCATTTAATGAAGGGTTATTTTACTACCTCTACTTTTAATATACTTTGGGCATTAGACTTGCTTATTTTTTTTTTTTTTTGGTCCAGTTCAATTCAACACATTTATTGAGAATTTGAAATATATAAAAGTTACATCCAGCAAAAGAAATTGTTTAAATAATTATACTATGTGTTAAATGATAATTTAGTTTCTTCTGTGAGATATAAATGTTTCATAAATAATTGCTATTTAAAAGGCTGACACGGATTTTAAAATATCATTTGAATTGTTTCTACATATATTTTCCTGTGTCAGTTAGTTACTGCTGTGTAACACACCATCCCCAAACATAGCAACTTACACCATTTCTTCAGTGCCAGTTCAGTGGGGCAGTACTTCCACCTGGGCTTCCTGGCTTGCTCTGGTCTTGACTGCCTCCCGTGTGTGTGGTCAGCCTTGAACCTGCTAAGTGTGCTCCGGTTCTCAGAGTTGGTTGGCTGTTGGCTGGAGTGCTTCAGTTCTTCCCTGCCTCAGTCTCCTCTCATCCTCCAGAGAGTAGGACTTGCTTACTCTTTAAAACACAGTGACGGTAACTAACAGAACAATGCTAGACAATCCAAACCAGTCTAAAGACTGATGGGCACTGAGCCCTTTTCTCTGCATTTCCTTCCTGTTCTGCCCCCACATCCCCACCACACCGTGAACAGTCAGCTTACTCTCCAAAATGCACATTTAACAATTCCACTCCCCAAACACAGCCATTCCTATGAATTAACAGAAAAAATACTTCGAAGCTGACACTTTAACTCTCTACTTTCGAAATACATTGTGTACTTCTATACATTTAGAAAGGCTAGATATTTCAAACAAGAATTTGTCTACTATACATCCTTGGAAGGAAAGTTATGACCAACTTAGATAGCATATTCAAAAGCAGAGACATTACTTTGCCAACAAAGGTCCGTCTAGTCAAGGCTATGGTTTTTCCTGTGGTCACGTATGGATGTGAGAGTTGGACTGTAAAGAAGGCTGAGCGCCGAAGAATTGATGCTTTTGAACTGTGATGTTGGAGAAGACTCTTGAGAGTCCCTTGGACTGCAAGGAGATCCAACCAGTCCATTCTGAAGGAGATCAGCCCTGGGATTTCTTTGGAAGGAATGACGCTAAAGCTGAAACTCCAGTACTTTGACCACCTCATGCAAAGAGTTGACTCATTGGAAAAGACTGTGATGCTGGGAGGGATTGGGGACGAGAGGAGAAGGGGACGACAGAGGATGAGATGGCTGGATGGCATCACTGACTCGATGGACGTGAGTCTGAGTGAACTCCGGGAGCTGGTGATAGACAGGGAGGCCTGGCGTGGGATTCATGGGGTCGCGAAGAGTCCGGCACGACCGAGCGACTGAACTGGACTGATGCATGTAATGGCATTGAATAAACTGCACACAAAAGCTGGTCTCAAAGTGCCATCTAAACAGGAGCACTCTGGCCGAGAGCCCTTTCACTTCTCATCTCCATCAACCCAGTGGACAAGTCCAATAAGCTTCCGTAATGCTTAGAGGGGATTTTACCAATTTCACTTCTGCCAGTTGTTTTCAGAAGTCTTTCCTATGAATTTTAACATGAAGTGTACACAATGTATTTATTTGCTAATTTTGTCATACACTGGAAACTTCTTTAACATCTACGAAGACTGCCGCTGCTGCTAAGTCGCTTCAGGCGTTTCCGACTATAAATTTGGATGCTTGTTCCTTATGAACACTATATACACAGTTAAAGTAAAACAAAATGCAGACACATATGTGACAATGGATAATCTTGCCTAACTATAAACACACTGATATAACCCCCTTGTGCTTTCTTCTTTCCCCCTGAATCAGCACAAATAAGATAATGTGTACTGCTCAGAGAGATGGTTTGATCATTTTAATCATTCCGTTTCTAATAGACAGTATTTCATATTAATTTTAACAAAAGGATATATATGCAAAATATGTTATTTCACTACCTCTACTTTTAACGTAACTTGTGCTCTTCTAAACATAAGTTTGTCCACTATATACACAATAGTGTTGAATAAACTACACACATGTAACAATAGGTATATCCAAAAGTGTCTTCTACGAAGGAACATTCTAGTCTAGAACCCTTCATTTCTCCCAATTCTTCCTTTTCACCATTTGTCCAAAATCACCTAGACGTGATTTATAATTTCATTTCATTATAATTTCATTTCCAAGGTCCTTTTCAGAAGATGGCCTTTCAGTGAATTTTAACACAAAGTGTACAAAATGTGTTAGATTACTAACCTTACTTTTGTCATACCTTGGCAACCTCAATCTAGAAACTAGATATTTTTAAATTGGGACCTATTTGTCCAGTGTATACCTAATGTATACAGTAAAGTTAAATGAAATGCACTTAGCATATAGAGCAATGGTAAGCTGAAATCTAGTACCCACTAGCAAAGTATCTTTTGCAATCTTCCGTCCCACCTCCCTCAACCCAGCAAAAAAGCACAGAGTATACTGTTCAGAGCAGAGGTTTAACAATTCCATTTCCAAAGACAGTATTTCCCATCAGTTTTTAACAGCTTTTTATAAGAAGTTATTTAACAGCATTTTTAAATGCGTCAAGCATTTCTAAATATCTAGAGAGACCAGATATTTCATATAATAGCTTATTTGTCCACTATATCCACTTGTACGCTATGTACACATTTTATTAAATAAAATCGCACACATGTAACAAAGGTTATAATCTGAGGTATCTTCTAAATACGACCATTCCTTCTCTCACTTCCTTCTCCCCACCACCAATCCAGTGGACAAGTTCAGGCATGTGTATTGCTTAGAGGTGGTTGAACAAATTCATATCCAAAAGTCATTTACAGAAGACAAGCTTTCCTGCGAATTTCAACACTAAAGTGTACAAAATGTGTTAATTTTACTACCTACTTTGTCATACGGTGGCAACCTCTTTAACATCTAGAGACTAGATGTTGCAAAATTAGGACTCATTTGTCCATTATACATACTATATACTTAGCAAAACAAAATGCACATAACATAAAAAAATGGTTTTGTTTGAAACTGTCCAGGTATGTCCATATGACGTTTTGCAATTCTTCCCACTTCCTCCAAACCACTGAACAAGTATAGGCAAGAGTACACTGCTCACAGAGGAGGTCTGACATTTAACTTTCCCAGAGACAGTGCTTCCTATGAATCCGGGCAAAAAGATAATTACAAAGTGACATTTTACTACCTCTAAGTAACACTGGGGCTTCCCTAGTGGCTCAGACAATAAAGAATTGCCTGCAATACAGGAGACACAGGTTCAATCCCTGTGTTAGGAAGATCCCCTGGAGAATGGCAACCCACTCCAGTATTCTTGTCCGGAGAATTCCATGGACAGAGGAGCCTGGCAGGCTACAGTCCATGAGGTCACAAAGAGTCAGACATGACTGAGTGATTAACACACACACCCATTTAACATGCATCTGGCACTTCTAAATATCTAGATGGAATAGATGTTTCAAATAAGGACTTAATTTGTCCATTATGTATGGGAGCAGTCTTGAATAAATTGCAACAGTGTAACAGTTACAATCTGAAAGTGTCTTCAAAATATGAGCATTCTAGCCTATGACCAACCCCTTCCCTCCTCTCTCTCCTCCCCCAATACTACTTTTAAGAGCAGCTGCTCATCATTGTCCAACTGACTCAAAGTTCTAGTTTTCGTTTTCACATTCTGATTGGACAGGCTCGTGTGAGCTGTGTTGAGCCCTGCCTCCAGGCCACAGGTGTGCAGCCTTACACCGAGGCCACAGCCGTGGAGCCCGAACCAAGGCCACCTCTGAAGCTGACTGAGCCCTTTTGCAACCGTTGCCAAAACCCCCCTGTGATCATCACTAACAAGCCTCCTGACTCCCAGTTAGGCAAAGATGCCCACTCCAGTAAACACCCTATAATGGCCCAACCAATCACCTAACGCCAACCTTCTATCAGAAATTTTCTTTGTCTTGAGGCTATAAAAATTGGCTACTAACCCAAGAAAACTGTCGCTGCTCCATTGTCAGGAGGTCAGCCCACTGCGCTGGCAGTGCCCACATTATTTCTGCTCTTTGTTCTTAATAAACTCACTCCCTTCTGAAATGCTCCATATCTGGAAATTCTTTTCTGACCCTTGCTCAGACTGCCCCAACTAGCTGTCTACCCTGGTCCAATCATGTGTGGCCCAGGGCTTGGGGTGGAGGGGGAGAGTGTGAGGGCAGCCTTCTGTCCAAGGACTGTCTATACACCCGTGAGGAGACGGTGTCTTCAATACGTGGTGCTGGGAGAACAGGACAGCTACATTTAAAAAAATGAAATTCAAATATTTTTAATTCCATGCACAAAAATAAGCTCAAAATGGATTAGATCTAAATGTTAGACCGGACACTATACAACTCTCAGAGGAAAATATGGGCCACACACTCTCCGACAAAAATTGCAGGAATATTTTCTTTTTCAATTTGTCTCCTAGAGTAATGGAAATAAAAACAAAAATAAACAAATGGAACTGAATTAAATTAAAAACCTTTTGCATAGCAAAGGAAACTATAAACAAAATGAAAAGACAACTCTCCGATTAAGAGAAAATATTTGAAAATGATGTGACCCTCAAGGGATCCGTCTCCAAAATTTACAAACAGCCCCTGCAGCTCAATATCATCAAAGCAAACAATTCAATCAAAAAAAAACAGAAGACCTAAATAGACATTTTCCAGAGAAGACACACAGATGTCCAAGAAACACATGAGCAAATGTTCAACATCACTAATTATTAGAGAAATGCAAATCAAAAATACGAGATATCATCTCACACCAGTAAAAATGACTATCATAAAAAAAAATCCACAAACAATAAATGCTGGAAAGCATGTGAAGAGAAGGGAAACCTCCTACACTGTTGGTTGGAGGTTTATTAAAACCAACAAAACCACTTTTATTGGTTTTACATTTACCAATGTAAATTGGTACAACCATTATGGAGAACAGTGTAGTTTCCACAATCCCACTTCTGGACATATTCTGGAGAAAAAAAACGTGATCCAAAAGGATACATGCACCTCAGTGTTCACTGTAGCACTGTTAACATTAAAGTACTGGAGTGGGGTGCCATTGCCTTCTCCAAGACAGGGAAGCAACCTAAATGTCCTTTGGCAGAGGGATGGATAAAGAAGATGTGATGCATATACACAATGGAATATTAGCCATAAAAAGAATGAAATAATGCAACACAAATGTCCAGAAAACAAGCTTTTGTTGGTTTTTAAAAAAACTTTCTAGGCTCAGTCAGGCATCAGGAAAGAGTCAAAATAAACCTCCAGAACTTTCTACTTTTGTAAGACTGCATAATTATCACTGAATAAAGTAAACTGAAAGTTACTTAGTTGTGTCTGACTCTTTGTGAGCCCCATGGACTGTACAGTTCATGGAATTCTCCAGGCCAGAGTACTGGAGTGGGTAGCCTGTCCCTTCTCTAGGGGATCTTCCCAACCCAAGGATCGAACCCAGGTCTCCTGCATTGCAGGTGGATTCTTTACCAGCTGAGCCACCAGGGAAGCCCAATAATACTGGAGTGGCTAGCCTATCCCTTCTTCAGTGGATATTCCCAATCAAGGAATTGAAACGGGGTTTTCCTGCCCTGCAGGTGGATTCTTTACCAGCTGAGCTATGAGGGAAGGCTCCCCACCATCTGCTTTTTTCTAACACCTAAAGTAACCTGAATTAGCCAGAAAACTCAATATAGTCAGGCATTTTGTACACTGGGAAATTTAGGTTATTCAGATTTTGGTGTCTATGAAAGATTTTTTAGCTGTGACATTGTCAAAATGCTTTGATGATAATATAATTACTTAGGTACATGAGGCACATTTAGCTCCCATAAAGAGTCATATCCTACTTAAACTCCAGATCAATATCAAAGTGATACCAACCAGGGTTCTTGGCCCTCCCCAATCAATAGAAATTGACTAGAGACCAGACAAGAAATTCAGGCAAGGCTCTATTAGGGTTCTTCTGCTGGCTGCAGGAGAAAATGAAAACAAGGAACCCCCCTTGCTTGCTTCTGGAGAGGGTGTGAGCTCATTCCTTATTCGAGGAAAGAGCAGGGGTATGCCCAGAGGTCAGGCTGGAGGGATGGCTTAGGTGTCTGCCCGCCCCCACTCTGTGGTATTGAGTACATGCTTTTGCTCCTGACACCCATGGCTCGTGGCTCTTCAGGGATGGATGTCAGGGACTTTTTTCTTTTTTGTCTTTTTGTATCTTTTGGTCCAGAATTTGCCCCAAGTGCATACGCACAGAGTTATTTTCAGTCCTGTGTAATTTCTCTGTATTTTGTATCTGCAGGAGAGGTGTGTCCAGGTGGAAGCTTTGCTGCAATGTAGCACAGAGTGCCAGGTCTCAGACTCACAAGGACAGTGGGAGATTATTAGGGATACAGTCCCTGAGACACTTCTTTTCTAGCAGAGAAGCCAATTCACATCCACCAAGCCTATTCAGTAGCATTTCCAAAAGTGTGTTCTGTAGACCACTGGGACCTCCAGGATAAGAGGAGTTCCACTGTAAGATAAATTTGGAAAATATACTGCAAGTTAGAGTTTCCTCTTGGAGACTCACAGCGTTATACATAATGAAGGCTCTGGGACATCCTGCTGAAATGAAACATCTCACACCTGTTGAACATTGTTTAGTTCTGAGTTTCCCCCCAAAGTTCACATTTTGGAGAATGCTGTACACATATGTACTAACATCCAAAAGGAGAGCTGGAGTGGTGACACTGAATAGAACCATAGGAAACAGAAGTCTGAGTAGCACAGTCAGAGATGAGGTTGTTCCAAAAGGCAACATTTTCATGCTTTTAAGCTGTGAAGGGTTGTAGACACTTATAAATAGAGCGAAAGAAGTGAAGAGAAATATATTAACCTTTACCACCAGAGTTATGCCCATGCCTAACAACACAGCGATTTGTATTATACTTGATTATTTATAAGGCAATTATGTATATTTATAAACTTAATTTATGCTGCAGTTTCTGGGGTCGCAGGGAGTCGGACACGACTTAGCAACTGAACAACAAAAACATACTAACCTCATGATATAAAGTGTTACTCCATTTTTAAAATGAGAAAGATGAATGTCTGAGTGGTTGGTGACTGGATCTAAAATATGAGGACACATAGCAAGGATGTTAAGAAAAAGGGTGATTTTTAATAAGTTTGAAGAGGAACAATACACAATAGATCATTGAACATTTTAAAATATCGATAGTAGGAAAACACACTTACTTTAATTTCACCTGGTATTTGCCAAACTTTTTGCCTGCAAGACCATTTAAAAGTTATTTTTCCCTATTAATTTCCTATCAGATCAGATCAGTTGCTCAGTCGTGTCCGACTGTTTGCGACCCCATGAATTGCAGCAGGCCAGGCCTCCCTGTCCATCACCAACTCCCGGAGTTCACTCAGACTCATGTCCATCGAGTCAGTGATGCCATCCAGCCATCTCATCCTCTGTCGTCCCCTTCTCCTCTTGCCCCCAGTCCCTCCCAGCATCAGAGTCTTTTCCAATGAGTCAATGCCGGGCTCCAGCCCCGGCTGATCCAGGGTATTTGAAGCGGGGACGGCGTCGGCGAGGATCAGGATACAATAGCTTCAATTAGATATTAATTAAAGATATAAAGAGTAATAGAATGAGGATAGCTCAGTAGGAAAATTCAGTGGAGAAAAGAGGCTGAGTAGCTTGGTTTACGCGGGAGACCAATAAAACTTCAAGACAAGAAGCTTGCACCACTTACGTAGGCTGCAGGCGTCCTTCCATTCTCCCGAAGGAGAGGAGACACTGAGGCCTCCCCGGTTGGATCTTAGAAGCCCAGGCATAATTAGTAAGCATGGTGGGTTCCGCGCTCCAGATGGAGACTCAGCCAGAGTGAGAGAGAGAGAGACATGGGGAAACCAGTCTTTCGAGGAACTGATCCCAATTCTTTATTTTCCAGAGTCTGTTTTTATACACTGAGATGTTATACAAAAGTCACACGGGGTCAGCAGTCCTGACTTTTATCAAAGTCAGGTGCTTCACACAAATGTATACAGAGGTCTTAGGGGTGTTACATCATCTTCTGGCCAGGGGGGCCTGCTGACAATTTATGACCCTCTCCTTGTGACAGCGGTCAGTCAATCAGGACACTTATTTCTCCAGGGCTGATTATTCTCAAAACAGACGCCACCCAAATAAAGTTACATTCCTACAGGGTGAGGGTGTAGTGGGTTTTAGTTAAGGAAAGAATTTACTTAGCCTAAGGTCTAATGTGATTTATATCAAAGGTTAATACTTATTTCTTCTATATATTCATTAATGTGTGTAAGGGCAGGGGATGTGGAGACTTAGCAACAAACATTGGCTCAACAAATGAAAAACCCTTCACCAATACAATTTCTAATCAGCCCATTATACTTATACTAATGGTTTTCTAGCTTTTCTAAGGAACCTGTTTTTAGAAGGTTTAAAGCATCTTGTGCCTCTCACGGTTGGGAGGCTGTGAGCAATCACATGTAGCCGGACAAGCCTGTCAGGCAGGCTAGAGAACCTTCAGAGGAGTTTGTAGGTTAAAACACTCTTGTCATGCCCAGGAGTTTTTATTAACTGGAGCTCTAGGTTAACTCCTTCTCTGAAAGAGGTGGTGGGGAACAGCCCCGCATAAAGTCAGAGGTGTAGGTGAGAGCACAAAGTAGTAAAGCAGGGAGGCTCTGGTTATGGGGGTAGATGCTCGAGGATTTCCAGGGGGACTCCTGAGGCTCGATCCCGCCTTTGCATATGTCGAGCCTCCTTCCTCATGACCATTGCCACGGGCCGAGTGCCTCACTCTGGCCCCCAAGAAGTCAACTCTTTTGCATGAGGTGGCCAAAGTACTGGAGTTTCAGCTTTAGCATCATTCCTTTCAAAGAAATCCCAGGGCTGATCTTCAGAATGGACTGGTTGGATCTCCTTGCAGTCCAAGGGACTCTCAAGAGTCTTCTCCAATACCACAGTTCAAAAGCATCAATTCTTCGGCACTCAGCTTTCTTCACAGTCCAACTCTCACATCCATACATGACCACTGGAAAAACCATAGCCTTGACTAGATGAACCTTTGTTGCGAAAGTAATGTCTCTGCTTTTGAATATGCTATCTAGGTTGGTCATAACTTTCCTTCCAAGGAGTAAGCGTCTTTTAATTTCATGGCTGCAGTCACCATCTGCAGTGATTTTGGAGCCCAGAAAAATAAAGTCTGACACCGTTTCCACTGTTTACCCATCTATTTCCCATGAAGTGATGGGACCAGATGCCATGATCTTCGCTTTCTGAATGTTGAGCTTTAAGCCAACTTTTTCACTCTCCACTTTCACCTTCATCAAGAGGCTTTTTAGTTCCTCTTCACTTTCTGCCATAAGGGTGGTGTCATCTGCATATGAGAATGGCTGTTCATTCTCATGAACATTGCTTTCTTACTGTCATCATGGCAACGGCCCTCACACAGATCATGGCTTGTTAGACCACATTATACAGAAATATACAAGAATTTCTGGAACTGGATTAAAGGTTATCTTTGTGGTTTATATAAAGAATGTCCTTGCTAAGTAATTAGTATCAGTTGGATCTCCCTTCCGACTGCCATTTTCCCAAATTATTCAGGTGTGACTTAGCTCATAGAAGTTTCTGTTGTACCTCCTTTCCAAGAACTGAGCCAGGTTGGAGCCTACCATGGGTTGCTTCAAATATTTGGAATCTTATATACCTTCTGAAAAATAAATGGGAAGCATGGGCCAAACTTTAAAAATGAATATTACAGATGAAAACAAAGATAACCATACCCAGATGTTAATTCACTGAATTCATCTCATGTGATGCCATTGCAATAGCAAATTCCAAGTTTTTGGTGGGCTTCAAGTCTTCCTGACTCCAGTTAAAAGTCACATGCCCTTTGTTGGGGAGGTGCTGCTCTTTTCAGGTGCCATACTTAATTAGATCGGTCTCCAAGCAGACTATGAGAAGTCCTTATGAACACACTGAAGGATGATTCCAGGAAAGGAACCTAACAGTGTACTGTGCAAATGCAAATACAGCAAGGCCATAAACCAAACCCTGAAAGTATCTGGGGGGAGAAAAAGTTTATGCTACTTAACTTTTTCTTGATTCAAACTTTCCTTTAATTTGTTTTTATTCTAAGTGACTAACTGAACAGAATAGCGGTAATTTGTAATAAATGTTTACAAGTTTGATCTTTTAAGTACTTTTTAAAAGCTTTATTGAGATGTAATTGACATATAACATTGTGAAAGTTTAAGGTGTATAACATGCTGATTTGACTGGTCTTCCCAGTGGTTGTGAGAATGGGACCATAAAGACAGCTGAGCTCCAAGGAATTGATGATTTTGAACTGTGTTGCTGGAGAAGACTCTTGAGAGTCACTTGAACAGCAAGGAGATCAAACCAGTTGGTCTTCAGAGAAATCAGCCCTGAATATTCATTGGAAGGACTGATGCTGAAGCTGAAACTCCAATACTTTGGCCCCTTGATGGGAAGAGCCAAGTCATTGGAAAAGACCCTGATGTGGAAAAAGATTCAGGGCAGGAGGAGAAGGGGGTGACAGAGGATAAGATGGTTGGATGGCATCACTGACTCAATGGACACGAGTTTGAGCAAACTCCTGGAGATCATGAAGGACAGGGAAGCCTGGCATGCTGCAGTCCATGGGGTCTCAAAGAGTCAGGAGTGGGCAACTGAACAACAGCATACATTATGAAACACCTTCATCATCTCACACAATCACCATTTTTCCCCCAGTGGAGACAATATTTAGGGTTTTCCAGTGGCACAGTGGTAAAGGATCTGCCTGTCAATACAGGAGATGCAGGTTCGATCCCTGAGCTGGGAAGATGCCCTGGAGGAGGAAATGGCAACACAACACACTGCAGTATTTTTGCCTGGAGAGTCCCACGGACAGAGGGGCCTGGCGGCTACAGTGCATGGGGTTTCACAGAGTCGGACACGACTGAGCGAGTGAGCATGAGCAGCAGCAGCCTAGTATTATTAGCTGCAATGACTGTATTGTACCCTGAGGTCCATGGAACATATTCATTTTAAATAAAGGGTGTGAGTGAGTGAGTGACGTCGCTCAGTCGTGTCCGACTCTTTGCAACCCCATGGACTGTAGCCTACCACACTCCTCTGTCCATGGGATTTTCCAGGCAAGAGTACTGGAGTGGGTTGCCATTGTCTTCTCGAGAGGATCTTCCAAACCCAGGGATTGAACCCGGGTCTTCCGCATTGTAAGCAGACGCTTTACCATCTGAGCTACCAGGGAAGTCCTAAATAAAGGGTGTAAGTTTATACTTTTTTGTCCAAAACATCTACTTTTGCTAATTTCTCAGTCCTTTTTTGCCAATTTCTCAACCACCATTTTGCTCTCTGTATGTTGTTGTTGTTCAATCACTAAGTCATATCTGATTCTTTGTGACCCCGTGGACTATAGCCTGCCAGTCTTCCCTGTCCTTCACTATCTCCTGGAGTTTGCTCAGACTCATGTCCACTGAGTCAGTGAGGCCATCCAACCATCTCATCCTCTGTTGTCCCCTTCTCCTCCTGCCTTCAATCTTTCCCAGCGTCATGGTCTTTGTCAATAGGTCGGTTCTTCACATCAGGTGGCCAAAGTATTGGAGCTTCAGCTTTAGCATCAGTCCTTCCAGTGAATATTGTCAGGACTGATCTCCTTCAGAATGGACTGGTTGGATCTCCTTGCAGTCCAAGGGACTCTCAAGAGTCTTCTCCAACACCGCAGTTCAAAAGCATCAATTGTCTGGCACTCACCTTTGCTTGTGGTCCAACTCTCATTTAAGTACATGACTACTGGAAAAACCATATATGGACATTTGTTGGCAAAGTGAGGTCTCTGCTTCTTAGTATGCAGTCTAGGTTAGTCATAGCTTTTCTCTCATTCTGTTTGTATGAGTTCCGTGATTTTTTTATTCCATGTATAAGAAATTGTATAGTATTTGTCTTTTTGTGTCTGTCACTTAGTATATGTATTGTCACAAATGAGGAAATTCTCTTTTCTCATGGCTGTGTGTCTTCTTTATCAGTTCATCCTTTGACAGATACTTACAAAGTTTCCATGTCTTGGCTACTCTAAATAATGCTTTGGTGAGTGTAGATATCTCTGAGATAGAAACTTTATTTCCTTTTGATCTATACCTAGAAGTGGGCTTGCTGGATCATATGGTAGTTCAATTGTTAATTTTTTGAGGAACTGCTATACTGATTTTCATAGAACTTGTACCAATTTACACTCCTACAAATAGTACACAAGAATTCTCTTTTCTCCACATCCTCACCAGCATTTGCTATCTCTTGCTTTTTGGCTAGTAGTCGTTCCAGCAGGCATGAGGTGATATCTCATAGTTTTGCTCTGTGTTCCCCTAAGGATTCATGGTGTTTGGCACCTTTCACGTGCCTGTTGGCCACTTGTATGTCTTCCCTGGAGATGGGTTTCCTCAAGTCCTCTGCTAATTTTTTAATCAGGGTGTTTAATTTTTTTTTTTGCTACTGAGTTGTTTGATTTTCTTATGTATTTTGGATATTAACCCCTTATCAGATACATGATTTACAAATGTTGTCTCTCTTTCCATGGGTTGCCTTTTCATTTTATTGTTTCTTTTGTGATGCAGAGGTTGTCTAGGTTGATGTAGACTCACTCGATAATGCTTTTGTTGCTTGTACTTTTGGTATTATGTCTAAAAAATTGCCAAGATCAATGTCAATGAGCTTTTTTTCCCTTTTTCCTAGGAGATTTATAGTTTGAGGTCTTATATTTAAGTCCTTAATCCATTTTGAGACACTTCTAGCGTGTGTCTCACTAAAAGTGAAACAAACATAAGATAGAGGTCCAATTTCATTTTTTTTTTGCATGTAATATCTGCTTTTCACAGTACCATGTCCCTCCCCCTCCACCGTGTATTCTTAGCTCCTTTGCCAATTATCAGTTGTGTGTATGCCGGGGAGTGTGTAAGCCACAGCTGGCTTCTAGGCACTTTCTGTTTTATTGGTCATGGGTTTTTATATTAGTGTCCTACTGCTTTGATTACCATGGCTTTGAAGTATCATTTGAAATCAGCAAGTGTGATGCCTTAGTTTTATTCTTTCTCAGGATTACGTCAGCTTTTCAAGGTATTTTAAAAATAAATTTTAGAGTTTTTTTCTATTTCTATGTAAACTTCCAATGGAATTTTGATAGGGATTACATTGAATTTGTAGACCACTTTTGACAGTATGCACAGTTTAGCAATATTAATTTTTCCAATTCATGAACATGGAATCTCTTTTTATTTATTTGTGTCTTCTTCAATTTCTTTCATCAAACTATACACAGTTTTTGTCTACAGTTTTTTGGTTAAGTTAATTTCTAGATATTTTATTGCTTTGGATACTATTGTACATGCGGTTGTCTTCTTTATTTCTTTTTCATAAAGTTCAATGGTAGTGTATAAAAATGCAGCTGATTTCACATGTTTGTTTTATACCTTGGAGCTTAATTTGTTTACTGGTTTTGCTGGTTTTTTTGGTGGAATCATTAGGACTTTGTGTACACAAGATCATTTTATCAGCAGAGACAATTTTACTTCTTCCTTTCTGATTCTGATTTGGGTGCTCTGGAAGCTGCAGGGGTCCTGGCTGTCAGCTTGCACTTTTGTGACTGCCGGAGCTCCCCAGGAGAATGGACACAGCAGTAGAGGCCGGGGTCAGGGGTCAGACCAGGGGCGCACAGCTGGGGAGATGAGCGTTGAGCTCATGAATGATGGCAGAGCCAGCCTTAAGCTCTCTGAGCTTGCGTTTTGCAGCCTGAAGATTCAGAAGCCAGGCACGGTGCTTCTGGTGGGGGCCCTGCAGCCCTGAAGATTCAGGAGCCAGGCACGGTGCTCCTGGTGGGGGCCCTGGGGACAGGAGTGGTGCAGGGAATGAGAAGCAGTTCAGTGGCTGGCGTCCGCTAAGGTAGATACTTGCGGGATGAACACCCATTGAAATCTGCAGGGGCAGGAGGATCTGCAGCAACTGTATGGCCATTGCTTTCTTTGGTGGTGAAAATGGCTGGGCTCCTCTGGGGAGCAGGTCACTGGAGACTGTGGTTGCTTCCTGTGAGGCTGCTAATGGTAGCCCTGCTCACTCTCATTCTTAGCATTGCCATTTCAACTTTGCTTGTCTCACGGTGGGGTGCAACCCAAGCTAGTTCCTTGAAAGCCTGGGGAAGCCGCTCCATCTCCCTGCTTGCCCTGTCCCCACGAGGGGAACTCTTTGTAGCTGAGGCGTTCCCTCTGGGTGCTGAGCAGTGCTGGTTTGGGGTGGGGTGATGCAGGAAAAATGACTCTGTTCTCCCCAGCTCTTCCTTCCTTTCACATGTAGTTGTTTTCAGGTGTTTTGTTCCTCTGTGTTGCTGAGGTTCCTCAAGTGGACCCTGACCTCTCCTGGAGCTGCTTCTGCTTGTGGGTATCTATCTCACTGTTAATCATTGTCAGAGGCCAGATGCTGAGGTCTACGACTGCCATCTTGGTGATGTCACCACCTAAATATTTAAAACTAAAAATCCATAGACCTATCATTTTCCTGTTTTCTTAGCTTTGTCTTCCCTTCAAAGCTGACAAAGATAGAATGGCACTTTGTTATAAACTCCCTCAATTTTTGTGGGCTTCAGGTTTTTTAAACCTAAAATGAGTGGATTGGACCAGAAGCATTTAAGGCCCCTTCATTTTATAATTTTAGTGTAGTTTGTGGCCACAGTGGGGACTGGATAAATACTTGCTGAATGACTCTGGATATTCAGTCACATATTCTGACCTCTACTAAGCACAATAGTTCTGCCATCCAGCAGACCCAGGTTAATGCCATGGCTGTACAATTTTTTTTAATTATTTATTTTTAATTGAAGGATAACTGCTTTATAATATTGTGTTGGTTTCTGCATACATCAACAGGAATCAGCCATAGGTATACAGATGTCTCCTTCCTCTTGAACCTCCCTCCCACCTCCCACCCCATCCCACCCTTCTGGCTGTTATCGAGCCCTGGTTTGAGCTCCCTGAGTCATGCAGCAAATCATCAGTTCTAACCCCTTGAACAAATTCAAGGGGTTAGATCTGATAGAGTGCCTGAAGAACTGTGGATGGAGGTTCATCATACAGAAGGCGGTGATCAAAACCATCCCCAAGAAAAAGAAATGCAAAAGGCAAAATGGTTGTCTGTGGAGGCCTTACAAATAGTTGAGAAAAGAAGAGAAGCTAAAGGCAAAGGAGAAAAGGAAAGATATACCCATCTGAATACAGAGTTCCAAAGAATAGCAAGGAGAGATAAGAAAGACTTCCTCAGTGATCAGTGCAAAGAAATGATCAGAGGAAAACAACAGAATGGGAAAGACTAGAGATCTCTTCAAGAAAATTAGAGCTAACAAGGGAACACTTCATGCAAAGATGGGCACAATAAAGGACAGAAATGGATTAAGAAGCAGAAAAGATTAAGAAGAGGTGGTAAGAATACATGGAAGAACTATACAAACAAGGTCTTAATGACCCAGATAACACGATGGTGTGATCACTCACCTGGAGCCAGACATCCTGGAATGCAAAGTCAAGTAGGGCTCAGGAAGCATAACTACAAACAAAGCTAGTGGAGGTGATAGAATTATAGCTGAGCTATTTCAAATCCTAAAAGATGATGCTGTGAAGGTGCTGCACTCAATATGCCAGCAAATATAAAAAACTCAGCAGTGGCTACAAGACTGGAAAAGGTCACTTTACATTCCAATCCCAAGAAAGGGCAATGCCAAATAAAGTCCAAATTACCACACAATTGCACTCATTTCATACGCTAGCAAAGAAATGATCAAAATTCTCCAAGCTAGGCTTCAACAGAACGTGAACCAAAAACTTTCAGATGTTCAAGCTGGATTTAGAAAAGGCAGATGAACCAGAGATCAAATTGCCAACATCCACTGGATTATAGAAAAAGTAAGAGAATTCCAGGAAAACATCTTCTTATGCTTCATAGACTATGCTAAAGTCTTTGTGTGGATCACAACAAGTTGGAAAATTCTTCAAGAGATAGGAACAGTAGAACACTTTACCTGTCTCCTGAGAAACCTGTTAGCAGGTCAGGAAGCAACAGTTAGAACCAGACATGGAGGAACAGGCTGGTTCAAAATTGGGAAATGAGTACAAGACTGTATTTGTCACCCTGCTTATTTAACTTACATTCAGAGTGTATCATGTGAAATGCTGGGCTGGATGAAGCAGAAGCTGGAATCAAGAATGCAGGGAGAAATATCAATAACCTCAAATATGCAGATGACAACACCCTAATGGCGGAAAGTGAAGAAGAGCTAAAGAGCCTCTAGATGAAAGGGAAAGAGGAGAGTGAAAAGCTGGCTTAAAACTCACCTTTCAAAAAACTATGATCATGGCACTGGTCCCATCACTTCATGGCAAATAGAAGGGGGAAAAGTGGAAATGGTGAGAGACTTTATTTGCTTGGGCTCCAAAATCACTGCAGATGGTGACTGAAGTCATGAAATTAAAAGACACTTGCACCTTGGAAGAACACCTATGACAAATCTATACAGCATATTAAAAAGCAGAGACATTACTTTGCCAACAAAAGTCTATAGAGTCAAAGCTATAGTTTTCCAGTAGTCAAGTATGGATGTGAGAGTTGGACCATAAAGAAGGCTGAGCGCTGAGGAGTTGATGCTTTTGAACTGTGGTGTTGGAAAAGACTCTTGAGAGTCCCTTGGACAACAAGGAGATCCAATCAGTCCAACCTAAAGGAAATCAGTCTTGAATATTCATTGAAAGGACTGATGCTGAAGCTGAAGCTCCAATACTTTGGCCACCTGATGTGAAGAACTTATTCATTGGAAAAGACCCTGATGCTGGGAAAGATTGAAGGTGGGAGGAGAAGGGGACGACAGAGGATGAGATGGTTGGATGGCATCACTAACTCAATGGACATGAGTTTGAGTAAGCCCCAGCCGTTGGTGATGGACAGGGAGGCCTGGTGTGCTGCTGTCCATGGGGTTGCTAAGAGTTGCATGACTGAGCGACTGAACAATAAAATCTATTTTACATATGATGATGTATATGTGTCTATGTTGCTCTCTCCATTTGCCCCTCTCTACTTCCTCCCCCACCCCTCTGTCCAAAGTCTGTTATCTATGTTTGCATTGCTATTGCTGCTCTGCAGATAGGTTTATCAGTTCCATCTTTCTGGATTCCATATATAGGAGTTAATACACAATATTTGCTTTCCTCTTTCTAGCTTACTTTCGTCTGTATAATGGGCTCTAGGTTCACCCACCTCATTAGCACTGTCTCAAACGTGTTCCTTTTTTATGGCTGAGTAATAGTCCATTGTATATATGTCCCACACCTTCTTTATCCATTCATCTATCAATGGACATTAGGTTGCTTCCATGACCTAACTATTGTAAATAGTGCTGCAATGAACTTTGGAGTACCTGTGTCTTTTTGAATTATGGTTTTCTCGGGGTATATGTCCAGTAGAGGGATTGTTGAGTCATGTGATAGTTTTATTCCTAGTTTTGTAAGGGATTTCCATACTGTCTTCTACAGTGGCTGTATGAATTTACATTCTCACCAACAGTTCAAGAGAGTTCCCTTTTTTCCACACCTTCTCCAGCATTTATTCTCTGTAGATTTTCTGTTGATGGCCATTCTGACCAGTTTGAGGTGATATCTCATTGCAGCTTTGATTTGCATTTCTCTAATAGTGCTATTGACCTTCCTTTCTAGTGTTTGTTAGCTATCTGTATGTCTTCTTTGATGGCTCCACAATTTATTAGTTCTGAGAACCTGAGCAAATTATCCCCTTCAAGTCTTTGTGGCAATATGTATTATACATTAAAAACGTGCACACCACTGTGCTGTAGAGGATAAGCTGAGGCAGCTTCTAGAGCCCTCAGTGCACTGCTCCACCCAGAGCAAGCATACAAAAATAGTTAAAGCTGTTATCATGTTGCTAGGTGCTTATGAGAAAGAATTATCTCTAACAGCTCCGTGGGAATTCTCTGGAAGTCTTGCAAGAACAATTCCATTTAAGGGCACTTGTCTGCCTCACATGGCATCCATTACCCTAGGGGATATGTTAGGGATGTCAAAAAGTTCTAACATCTCCATATTTGTGGTACCTAGGAAATCACTTGTCTCATTATGAATGTTCCCAAGTTCCTCATCTCTACCTCAGCTTCTCCATCTTAACACAGTGTCTTTGCTCCATGTTACCTGGTCAACTCCTGTGCATCCCGTCTTGCCAGCTTTGCATCCTGCCTCTTCCTAATCATGGCAACTACACTGTCTCCCAGCTCTGTCTCTGAATGTGAGCTGTTTGACCATTATGATTTTGACTATATTACCTAACCCCTTATTGCCAAGTTCAGACTTAAACTGAAAAAGTAGGGAAAACCACTAGACCATTCAGGTATCAAATCAAATCCCTTACAATTATACAGTGGAAGTGACAAATAGATTCAAGGGATTATATCTGATAGACAGTATGCCTGAAGAACTATGGATGGAGGTTTGTGACATTGTACAGAAGGAAGTGATCAAGACCATCCCCAAGAAAAATAAATGAAAAAAGGAAAAATGGTTGTCTGAGGAGGCCTTACAAATAGCTGTGAAAAGAAGAGAAGTGAAAGGCAAAGGAGAAAAGGAAAGATGTACCCATTTGAATGTACAGTTTCAAAGAATAGCAAGGAGAGATAAGAAAGCCTTCCTCAGTGATCAATGCAAAGAAATAGATGAAAACAATACAATGGGAAAAACTAGAGATCTCTTCAAGAAAATTAGAGATACCAAGGGAACATTTCATGCAAAGATGGGCTCGATAAAGGACAGAAATGGTATGGACCTAACAGAAGGAGAAGATATTAAGAAGAGGTGGCAAGAATACATAGAACTATACAAAAAAGATCTTCGTGACCCAGATAATAATGAGGGTATGATCACTCACCTAGAACCAGACATCCTGGAATTTGAAGTTAAGTGGGCCTTAGGAAGCATCACTACAAACAAAGCTAGTGGAGGTGATAGAATTCCAGGTGAGCTATCTCAAATCCTAAAAGATGATGCTGTGAAAGTGCTGCACTCAATATGCCAGCAAATTCAGAAAACTCAGCAGTGGCCACAGGACTGGAAAAGGTCAGTTTTCATTCCAATCCCTAAGAAAGGCAATGCCAAAGAATGCTCAAACTACTGAACAATTGCACTCATCTCACACGCTAGCAAACTAATGCTCAGAATTCTCCAAGCCAGGCTGTAACAGTACATGAAATGTGAACTTGCAGACGTTCAAGCTGGATTTAGAAAAGGCAGGTGAACCAGAGGTCAAATTGCCAACATCCGTAGGATCATCAAAAAAGTGAGAGAGTTCTAGAAAAACATCTGCTTTTGTTTTATTGACTATGCCAAAGACTTTGACTGTGTGGATCACAACAAACTGTGAAAAATTCTTCAAGAGATGGGAATATAAGACCACCTGATCTGCCTCCTGAGAAATCTGTATGCAGGTCAAGAGGTAACAGAACTGGACATGAAACAACAGACTGGTTTCAAATTGGGAAAGGAGTACGTCAAGGCTGTATATTGTCACCCTGCTTATTTAACTTATATGCAGAGTACATCATGAGAAATGCTGGACTGGACATTCCAGCACAAGCTGGAATCAAGATTGCTGGGAAAAATATCAATAACCTCAGATATGCAGATGACACCACCCTTACGGCAGAAAACGAAGACGAACTAAAGAGCCTCTTGATGAAAGTGAAAGAGGAGAGTGAAAAAGTTGGCTTAAAACTCAACATTCAGAAAACTAAGATCATGGCATCTAGTCCCATCACTTCATGGCAAATAGATGGACAAACAATGAAAACGGTGACAGACTTTATATTTTTGGGCTCTAAAATCACTGCAGATGGTGACTGCAGCCATGAAATTAAAAGACGCTTGCTGCTTGGAAGAAAATTGTGACCAACCTAGACAGTATACTAAAAAGCAGAGACATTACTTTGCCAACAAAGGTCTGTCTAGTCAAAGCTATGGTTTTTCCAGTAGTCATGTATCAATGTAAGAGATGGACTGTAAAGAAAGCTGAGCACTGAAGAATTGATGCTTTTGAAATGTGGTGTTGGAGAAGACTCTTGAGAATCCCTTGGACAGCAAGGAGATCAAACCAATCAATCCTAAAGGAAATTAGTCCTGAATATTCATTGGAAGGACTAATGCTTAAGCTGAAACTCCAGTACTTTGGCCACCTGATGTGAAGAACTGATTCATTTGAAAAGATCCTGATGCTGGAAAAGATTGAGGGCAGGAGGAGAAGGGGACGACAGAGGATGAGATGGTTGGATGGCATCACAGATATGATGGCCATGAGTTTGAGCAGGATCCAGGAGTTGGTGATGGACTGGGAGGTCTGGCATGCTGCAGTCCATGGGGTCACAAAGAGTCTGACATGACTGAGTGACTAAACTGACTGACTATATCCCAAACACTTAAGCACATAATAGATGTACAACAAATATTTGTTAAATAAACAGATAATAGTTTATGCATAGAGACTTCCCTGGCAATCCAATTACTAAAACTCCATACTCTCAATACAGGGGGCCTTCAATCCTTGGTCTGGGAACTAGATCCCACAGGTTGCAATTAACGGTTCCTCGTGCTTCAATGCAGATTCAAGACCCTGCATGCTGCAACTAAAACCTGGTGCAGCCAAATATAAATAAATAAATATTAAAAAATGATTTAAAATAGTGTAAAAGACTAAAGGTGGCTCAGACAGTAAAGAATCTGCCTGCCAATATAGGAAACCTGTCCCCTGAGAAACCTGTATGCAGGTCAAGAAACAACAGTTAAAACTGAATATGAAATAACAGAGTGGTTCAAAATTGGGAAAGTACAACAAGGTGACGATATACAACAAGGATGTATATTGTCACCCTGCTTATTTAAGTCCTATGCAGAGCACATCATGTCAAATGCCAGGCTGGATGAAACACAGGCCAGAATCAAGATTGCCAGGAGAAATATCAACAACCTCAGATATGCAGATGATACTGTTCTAATGGCAGAAAGTTAAGAATAAATAAAAAGCCTCTTGATGAGAGTGAAAAAGTTGGCCTTAAACTCAACATTCAAAAAACTAAGATCACGGCATCCAGTCCCATCACTTCATGGCAAATAGATGCGGAAAAAGTAGAAATTGGCAGATTTTATTTTCTTGGACCCCAAAATCACTGTGGACGGTGATTGCAACCACAAAATTAAAAGACACTTGCTCCTTGGAAGAAAAGCTGTGCAAACCTAGACAGTGTATTAAAAATCAAAGACATCACTTTGCCGACTAAGGTCTGTAGAGTTAAAGCTATGGTTTTTCCAGTAGTCATGTATGTCTGTAGAGTTGGATAGTAAAGAAGGCTGAGTGCTGAAGAACTGATGTTTTCAAATAGCAGTGCTGGAGAAGACTCTTGAGAGTCCCTTGGGCAGCAAGGAAATCAAACCAGTCAATCCTAACAAATTTTTCCTGTAGGAAAATTTTCTGGATTTTCACTGGAAGGAATAATAGCAATCTTAAGTGTAATCTTTTAGAAAACAGATGAAGAGGGAACACTTCTCAAGTTACTTTATGAAGAGAGTGTAACAATGAAACCACAAGCTGACAAAATAAATAGAAGAAAGGAAACTACAAGCCAATATAGTTCATGAAAAGTGAAAGTGAAATCGCTCAGTCGTGTCTGACTCTTTGTGACCACATGGACTGTATGTGGCCTACCAAGCTCCTCCATCCATGGGATTCCCCAAACAAGAATACTGGAGTGGGTTGCCATTTTCTTCTCTAGGGGATCTTCCCAACACAGGGTTTGAACCTGGGTCTCCTGCATTGCAGGCAGACGCTTTACCATCTAAGCCACCAGGGAAGCCAGAATATAGTTCATAAACATAGAGAAAAAACCCTAAGCAGAATATTATCAAATGAGACCTGTATTGACCATTATTCAAGAGAATAATTGTCAGCACATGCTAAGGGAGGAGGCAGCAGGCCTCTACAACAAACAGCCCTTGCATCAAAAATATTAAACTCACAAAAGCTACACAGGGATGCTCCCACATAAAAATAGCCCTCCAAGACTACAGTGTGCTGTGCTGTGTGCTTAGTCACTCAGTCGTGTCTGACTCTTGTGACCTCGTAGGCTGTAGCCTGCCAGGCTCCTCTGTCCATGGGATTCTCCAGGCAAGAATACTGGAGTGGGTTGCCCTTTCCTTCTCCAGGGGATCTTCCTGACCCAGGAATTGAACCTGGGTTTCCTGCATTGCAGGTAGACTCTTTACTGACTTGAGCTATCAGGGAAGCCCCAAGACTACAGAAGATAAGTGTTTCTCCTAAACTCATAGAGTAAGAAAAATAAAAGCACGATGAAAAAGCAGATGAGGCATTCTCCATTTAAAGACCAAGAAAATCCCCCTGAAGGAAAAATGAAACAGACTTCTTCAGTCTAATAAATACTGAGTTCAAAAAGGAGATAATAAAAATATCGAAGGAATTAAAAAAGGCAATTGACAGAAATGCAGATTTTTGTAATAAGGAACTAGAAACTACAAAGAGGAGCCAAGAAAAATTAGAGAATTCATTTGCTGAGATGAAAGTGGAGTTAAGGCAATGACTAGCCGAATGAATAATGCGGGAGAATAAATAAGTGATCTGGAACATAGAATAATAGAAATCACCCAATCAGGTCAACAAAGAGAAAGCAAAATTAAAAGAAAAAAAAAGAAAACAATATAAAAGACTTATGGATAATATAAAGTGGGCCAATCTATGCATAATAGAGAGCCTATTGGGTGAAGAAGGAAAAAAGTGGATCAAAAATGTATTTAAAGAAATTATGGCTGACGAATTCCCAAACCTAAAGAAGGAAACAGATATCCAGGAACAGAAAGACAGAAGGTCCCAAACAAGATGAACCCAAACATATCTATACCAAGACATATTATAATTAACATGGCAAAAGTTAAAGATAGAGAGTTTTCAAAGAAGCAAGAGACAAGGAGTTATATACAAAGGAACCCCCATAATGCTATCAGCTGATTTCTCTACAGAAACATTGTAGCAGAGCACAACATTAACATATAGAAATCAGTTGCACTTCTTTATATTAACAATGAAATATCAAAAAGGGAATGTAAAAAAAAAAAAAAAACTTTAAAAAACACACCCCCTCCCAAAATACTCAGAAATTAATCTGACCAAGGAAGTGAAAGATTTATCAAGAAATATAAAATGTTAATAAAGAAAACTCAATATGATTCAAAGAAATGGAAAGATATCTCATGTTCTTGGGTTGGAAGAATGAATGTTGTTGAAATGGCCATAATACCCCCAAAATCTATAGATTTAATGTGATCCCCATCAAATTACCCTTGACATTTTCCATAGAGCTAAAATAAATCATCCTAAAATTGATACTGAATCACAAAATACCCAGAATTGCCAAAGCTATTCTCAGGAAAAGGAACAAAGCAGGAGGAATAACCCTCCCAGACTTTGAAGCTACACTAATCAAAACAGCATTGTTCTGGCACAAAAACAGATGTATGAATCAATGGAACAGAATAGAGTGCCCAGAAATAAACCCATACAACTACAGTGAACTAATCTTCGACAAAGCAGCAAGAATACACCACAGAGAAGACAGTACCTTCAATAATTGGTGTTGTGAAACTTGGACAGCTGTATGCAAATTAGTGAAGTTAAAACACTCCCTCACACCATACCCCAAAATAAACTCAAAATAGCTTTAAGGTTCAAACATGAGAAGACACCATCCAACTCCTAGAAAAGATTATGGGCAAAACATTCTCTGACATAAATTGTACCAATGTTTTCTTAGGTCAGTCTTCAAAAACAATAGAAATTTTTTAAAAAGTCACCTAATCAAACTTCTAAGCTTTTGCACAGCAAAGGAAGCCATAAATAAAATGAAAAGACAACCTATGGACTGGGAGAAAATATTTCCAATGATGTGACTAACATGGGCTTAATTTCCAAAGTATGTGAACAGTTCATACACCTCAACAATGAACAACCCAAACAAGTTCAAACAACCCAATTAAAAAACTGTCAGAAGACCTATTATAAACAGATATTTCTCCAAAGTAGACATACAAATGACCAATAGGCACTTGAGAAGATGCTTAAAATGTTATTTATTAGAGAAATTCAAATTAAAACTATAATGAGGTACCACCTCACACCAGCAGAATGCCCATCATCAGAAAGTCTACAAGTAACCAATGCTGGAGAGTGTGAAGAAAGAGAATCCTCCTACACTGTTGGTGGGAATGAAAGTTGGAATGACCACTATGGAAAACAATATGGAGGGTCCTTAAAAAACTAACAATAGAATTACCATATGATCCAGAAATCCAACTCCTGGCCATATATCTAGCAACACTATAATTCAAAAAGACACACGAACCCTTATGTTCACAGGAGCACTACTCACAATAGTCAAAACATGGAAACAACCTGCATGTCTATCAAGAGATGAATGGATACAGGAGACGTGGCACACACACATATATACAATGGGACAATATTCAGCCATAAAAAGAAGGAAAGAATAAAATAATGTCATTTACAGCAACATGGACAGACCTAGATATTATCACACTAAGTGAAGTAAGTCAGAAAGACAGATGCCATATGGCATCACTTATATGTGGAATCCAAAGTGAAGTGAAAGTGAAAGTCACTCAGTCGTGTCCGACTCTTTGCGACCCCATGGACTGTACAGTCCATAGAATTCTCCAGGCCAGAATACTGGCGTGGGTAGCCTTTCCCTTCTCCAGGGGATCTTCCCAACCCAGGGACCAAACCCAGGTCTCCCAAGTAGCAGGCAGATTCTTTACCAGCTGAGCCACAAGGGAAGCCCATGGAATATAAAATAGGACACAAATGAACTTATCTATGAAACAGAATAGATAAGTTTGACTTATCTTTAACCGTGTGGATCACAACAAACTGCGGAAAATTCTTCAGGAGATGGGAATACTACACCACCTGACCTGCCTCCTGAGAAATCTGTATACAGGTCAAGAAGCAACAGTTAGAAATGGACATGGAACAACAGACTGGCTCCAAATTGGGAAAGAAGTACGTCAAGGCTGTTTATTGTCACCTGCTTATTTAACTTACATGCAGAGTACATCACGCGAAATGCTGGGCTGGGTGAAGCACAAGCTGGAATCAAGATTGCCAGGAGAAATATCAATAACCTCAGATATGCAGATGACACCACACGTATGGCAGAAAGTGAAGAAGAACTAAAGAGCCTCCTGATGAAAGTGAAAGAGGAGAGTGAAAAAGTTGGCTTAAAGCTCAACATTCAGAAAACTAAGATCATGACATCTGGTCCCATCACTTCATGGCAAATAGATGGGGGAAACAATGGAAACACTGAGAGACTTTATTTTTTTAGGCTCCAAAATCACTGCAGATGGTGACATCAGCCATGAAATTAAGACATTTGCTCCTTGGAAGAAAAGTCATGACCAATCTAGACAGCATATTAAAAAGCAGAAGTGGAAAAAGATGGCGGAGGAGTAGGTGACATGGAATACATCTCTCTCCACGGATATATCAGGAATACACCTTCAGACACAGAAGTGCATGCAGAACACCAGCTGAGAGCAGAGAGGAGTACGCGACCAGCGGAAAAGAATATATAGACTCACACAAAACTTGAGATCAAGCCCTGAGCCTTTGGAGTTGGGAGCACTGACTCCAAGACACTAGACTACCAGAGAACTAACCCTATGGGGCATCAGATAGTGAGAACTCACACTAAGGAAATCACTGGAATACAAGACCCAGCATCACCCAACCACCAATAGCACCCTAGGATGCCTCATCTACACAACAACAACAACAAACCCAATCATCAGCAGACAGGATTACCACCTCACTCAGCCTTGACCATCAGAGGAAAAACAAATAAACAAACAAAAATTCAGCACAAATCTCACCCTATAAGAAGCTTGCAGAAACCACTGGACCAACCTTAGAGGGCAGAAACCAATGAAAGGAAGAATTCAACCTTGAAGCCTGGGAAAAGGAGACTTCAAACACAATAAGTTAAAAAAAAAAAATGAAAAGGTAGAAAAATACTACACAAACGAAGGAGCAAACTAGAAGCACAGAAGTCCAAATAAATGAAGAGGAAATAGGCAAACTACATGAAAAAGAATTCAGAATAACGATAGTAAAGATGATCAAAAACCTTGAAAGCAAAGTGGAGAAAATGCAATAATCAATTAACAAAGACCTAGAAGAATTAAAGAATACATTTGCAGAGACAAACACAATTACTGAAATTAAAAAGACTCTAGAAGGAATCAGTAGCAGAATATCTGAATCAGAAGAATGAATCAGTGAGTTGGAAGATAAAATGGTGAAAATAACTCCTGAAGAGTAGAATGAAGTAAAAAGGATGAAAAGAACTGAGGATAGTCTCAGAGATACCTGGGACAATATCAAACGAACTAACATTTGAATTATAAGGGTCTCAGAAGAAGAAGAGAAAAAAAGGGTATGGGAAAAATTTTGAAGAGATTATAGTTGAAAATTTCCCCAACATGGAAAAGGAAATAGTCAATCAAGTCCAAGAGGCACAAAGAGTCCCATACAGGATAAACCCAAGGAGAAACACACCAAGGCACATACAGGTCAAGGTAACAAAGACTAAACACAAAGAAAGAATATCAAAAGCAGCAAGGGAGAAGCAACAGGTAACATACAAAGGAAACCCCATACGCTTAACAGCTTATCTTTCAGCAGAAACTCTGTAGGCCAGAAGGGAATGGCAGAATATATTTAAAGTACTGATAGAAAAAATCTACAACCAAGATTACGGTACCTGGCAAGGATCTCATTTAAAATTGATGGAGAAATCAAAAGCTTTTCAGACAAGCAAAAGTTAAGAGAATTCAGTACCACCAAACCAGCTTTACAACAAATGTTAAAGGGACTTATTTAATCAAGAAATACAAGAGAAGAAAAAAGATCTGCAAAATCAACCCCAAACAATTAAGAAAACAGCAATAGGAACATACATATCAATAATTACTTTAAATGTAAATGGGTTAAATGCTCCAACCAAAAGACACAGACTGGCTAAATGGATACAAAAACAAGACCAGTATATATATGCTGTCTACAAGATTCCCACTTCAGACCTCAAGACACATATAGACTGAAAGTGAGAGGATGGAAAAATATATTCCATGCAAATGGGAAGCAAAAGAAAGCTGGAGTAGCAATCCTCATATCAGACAAAATAGACCTTAAAATAAAGAGATTACAAAAGATAAGGAAGGACACTATATAACGATCAAGGGATCAGTCCAAGAGGAAGACATAACAATTGTAAATATCTATGCACCCAACACAGAAGCAACTCAGTACACAAGACAAACACTAACAGACATAAAAGGAGAAGTTGATAGTAACACAATAATAACAGGAGACTTTAACACCCCACTCACACCAATGGACAGAGCATCAAAACAGAAAATTAATGAGGAAACACAAATCTTAAATGATACGTTAGATGAGATGGATCTCATTGATATCTTCAGGACATTCCATCCAAATGCAGAAGTGCACATGGAACATTCTCCAGGATAGAACACATCTTGGGTCACAAATCAAACGAGTAAATTTAAGAAAATTGAAGTCATATCAAGCATCTTCTCCGACCACAACACTATAAGACTAGATATCAGTTACAAGAAAAATACTGTAAGAAACACAAACAAGTGGACATTAAACAACACATTTCTAAAGAACCAACAGGTTACTGAAGGGATCAAAAGGGAAGTCTAAAAATTTCTAGAAACAAATGACCATGAAAACATGACAACTGAAAACCTATGGGATGCAGCAAAAGCAGTTCTGAGAGGGAAGTTGATAGCGATACAATCCTACCTCAAGAAACAAGAGAAACATCGAAGAGACAGCCTAACTTTACAACTAAAACAACTGGAAAAAGAAGAAGAACAAAAAAACCCAAAATTAGTAGAAGGAAAGAAATCATAAAGATCAGAGCAGAAATAAAAGAAAAAGAAATGAAAGAAACAATAGTAAAGAATAGTAAATCTAAAAGCTGGTTCTTTGAAAAGATAAACAAAATTGGCAAAACTTTAGCCAGAATCATCAAGAAAAAAAGAAAGAAGAATCAAAGCAACAAAATTAGAAATGAAAAGGGAGGGGTTACAACAGACAATGCAGAAATACAAAGGATTATAAGAGACTATTATGAACAACTATATGGCAATAAAATGGATAACCTGGAAGAAATGGACAGATTCTTAGAAACGTTCAATCTTTCAAGACTGAACCAGGAACAAATAGAAATTATGAACAACCCAATTACAAGCACTGAAATTGAAGCTGTGATAAAAAATCTCCCAAAAAAACAAAAACCCAGGACCAGATGGCTTCAAAGAAGAATTCTATCAAATATTTAGAGAAGAGCTAATGCCTATGCTTCTAAAACTCTTACAAAAAATTGCAGAGGAAGGAACACTTCCAAACTCATTCTACGAGGCCACTATCACTCTGATACCAAAACCAAAGACAGCACACAAAAAAGAAAACTAAGTAGGAAAAGGAGGACGTCACGGCTGTATATTGTCACCCTGCTTATTTAACTTATATGCAGAGTAATCATGAGAAAAGCTGGGCTGGAAGAAGCACAAGCTGGAATCAAGATTGCTGGGAGAAATATCAATAACCTCAGATATGCAGATGACACCACCCTTATGGCAGAAAGTGAAGAGGAACTCAAAAGCCTCTTGATGAAGGTGAAAGAGGAGAGTGAAAAAGTTGGCTTAAAACTCAACATTCAGAAAACGAAGATCATGGCATCCAGTCCCATCACTTCATGGGAAATAGATGGGGAAACAGTGGAAACAGTGTCAGACTTTATTTTTGGGGGCTCCAAAATCACTGCAGATGGTGACTGCAGCCATGAAATTAAAAGATGCTTACTCCTTGGAAGGAAAGTTATGACCAACCTAGACAGCATATTCAAAAGTAGAGACATTGCTTTGCCAACAAAGGTCCGTCTAGTCAAGGCTATGGTTTTTCCTGTGGTCATGTATGGATGTGAGAGTTGGACTGTGAAGAAGGCTGAGCACTGAAGAATTGATGCTTTTGAACTGTGGTGTTGGGGAAGACTCTTGAGAGTCCCTTGGACTGCAAGGAGATCCAAGCAGTCCATTCTGAAGGAGATCAGCCCTGGGATTTCTTTGGAAGGAATGATGCTAAAGCTGAAACTCCAGTACTTTGGCCACCTCATGCGAAGAGTTGACTCATTGGAAAAGACTGTGATGCTGGGAGGGATTGGGGGCAGGAGGAGAAGGGGACGACAGAGGATGAGATGGCTGGATGGCATCACTGACTCTATGGACATGAGTTTGAGTGAACTCTGGGAGTTGGTGATGGACAGAGAGGCCTGGCGTGCTGCAATTCATGGGGTCGCAAAGAGTTGGACACGACTGAGTGACTGAACTGAACTGAATATCACTGATGAACATAGATGTAAAAATCTTCAACAAAGTTTTAGCAAACAGAATTCAGCAACACATCAAAAAGCTCATACACCATGAGCAAGTTGGATTTATTCCAGGGATGCAAGGATTCTTCAATATATGCAAATCAATCAATGTGATACACCATATTAACAAATTGAAAGATAAAAACCATATGATAATCTCAATAGATGCAGAAAAAGCCTTTGACAAAATTCAGTGCCGATTTATGATTAAAACTCTTCAAAAAATGGGCATAGAAGGAACTTACCTCAGCATGCTGCTGCTGCTGCTAAGTCACTTCAGTCGTGTCCAACTCTGTGCGACCCCCTAGACAGCCTCCTCCCAGGCCCCTCTGTCCCTGGGATTTTCCAAGCAAGAGTACTGGAGTGGGGTGCAATTGCCTTCTCCAACCTCAGCATAGTAAAGGCCATATATGATTAGCCTACAGCAAACATTCTCAATGGTGAAAAACTGAAAGCATTTCCCCTAAGATCAGGATCAAGACAAGGGTGTCCACCTTCACCACTATTATTCAACATAGTTCTGAAAAGTCCTAGCTACAGCAATCAGAGAAGAAAAAGAAATAAAGGAATCCAAGTTGGAAAAGAAGAAGTAAAGTTCTCACTGTTTGCAGATGACATGACTACACAGAAAACTCTGAAGATAGTATCAGAAAATTATGAGAGCTTATCAGTGAACTTAGCAAAGTTGCAGGATACAAAATTAATACACAGAAATCACTGTCATTTCTATATACTAACAATGAAAAATCAGAAAAAGAAATTAAGGAATCAATCCCATTCACCATTGCAACAAAAAGAATTAAATATCTAGGAATAAACTTAGCTAAGGAGACAAAAGAACTGTACACAAAAAATTATAAGACACTGATGAAAGAAATCAAAGATGACATAAACAGATGGAGAGATATTCCATGTTCCTGGGTAGGAAGAATCAATATTGTGAAAATGACTCTACTACCAAACACAATCAATGTGATCCCTACCAAATTACTAGTGGCATTTTTCACAGAACTAGAACAAAAAATTTCACAATTCATATGGAAACACAAAAGACCCTGAAAAGCCAAAGCCGTCTTGAGAAAGAAGAATGGAGCTGGAGAAATCAACCTTCCTGACTTCAGATTATACTACAAAGCTACAGTCATTAAAACAGTAGGGTACTGGCACAAAAACAGAAATATAGACCAATGGAACAAGATAGAAAGCCCAGAAATAAACCCATGCACCTATCGGTACCTTATTTCTGACAAAGGAGGTAAGAATATACAATGGGGCAAAGACAGCCTCTTCAGTAAATGCTGCTGGGAAAACTAGACAGTTACATGTAAAAGAATGAAATTAAAACACTTCCTAACACCATACACAAAGATAAACTCAAAATGGATTAAAGACCTAAATGTAAGACCAGAAACTAGAAAACTCTTAGAGGAAAACATAGGCAGAACACCGATGACATAAATCAAAGCAAAATCCTCTATGATCCACCTCCTAGAGTAATGGAAATAAAAACAAGAGTAAACAAGTGGGACCTGATTAAACTTAAAAGGTTTTGCACAGCAAAAGAAGCTCTAAGCAAGGTGAAAAGACAGCTTTCAGAATGGGAGAAAATATTAGCAAATGAAACAACTGACAAAGGATTGATTCCAAAATATACAAGCAGCTCATACAACTCACTACCGGAAAAAACAAACAGCCCCATCAAAAAGCAGGGAAAAGACCTAAACAGACATTTCTCCAAAGAAGACATACAGATGGCTAACAGACACATCAAAAGATGCTCAACATTGCTCATTACTAGAGAAATACAAATCAGAACTGCAATGAGATATCACCTCACAATGGTTGGAATGGGCATCATCAAAAAGTCTACAAACAATAAATGCTGGAGGGTGTGGAGAAAAGGGAACGCTCTTGCACTGTTGGTGGGAATGTAAATTGATGCAGCCACTATTGAAGATGGTATGGAGACTCCTTAAAAAACTAGGAATAAAACCACCATATGACCCAGCAATCCCACTCCTAGGCATATACCCTGAGGAAACCAGGTTTGAAAAAGGCACATGTATCCCATTGTTCACTGCAGCACTATTTACAATAGCTAGAACATGGAAGCAACCTAGATGCCCATCGACAGATGAAAGGATAAAGAAGTTGTGGTACATATACACAATGGAATATTACTTAGCCATAAAAGGAATGCATTTGAGTCAGTTCTGATGAGGTTGATGGACCTAGAACTTACCATTCAGAGTGAAGTGAATCAGAAGGACAAAGATAAATATCGTGTTCTAATGCACATATGCAGAATCTAGAAAAATGATTCTGAAGAACTTATTTGCAGGGTAGCAATGGAGAAATAGACACAGAGAATAGACTTGTGGACCTGGGGAGAGGGGAGAAGAGTGTGAGATGTGTGGAGAGAGCAGCATGGAAACTTACATTACCATGTGTAAAATAGATAGTCAGTGGGAATTTGCTGTATGGCTCAGGAAACTCAAACAGGGGCTCTGTATCAACCTAGAGGGAGTTTCAAAAGGGAGGGGATATATGTAGACCTATCGCTGATTCATGTTGAAGTTTGACAGAAAACAACAAAACTCTGTAAAGCAAGTATCCTTCAATAAAAAAATAAATTAAAAAAAATAGCAGAGACAATACTTTGCTGACAAAGGTTCATCTAGTCAAATCTGTGGTTTTTCCAGTGATCATGTATGGATGTGAGAGTTGGACTATAAAGAAAGCTGAGCACTGAAGAATTGATGCTTTTGAACTGTGGTGTTGAAGAAGACTCTTGAAAGTCCCTTGGACTACAAGGAGATCCAAACAGTCCATCCTCAAGGAAATCAGTCCTGAATATTCATTGGAAGGACTGATGCTGAAGCTGAAACTCCAATACTTTGGCCACCTGATGTGAAGAACTGACTCATTGGAAAAAGACCCTGATGCTGGGGAAGACTGAAGGTGGAAGGAGAAGGGGATGGCAGAGGATGAGATGGTTGGATGGCATCACCAACTCAATGGACATGAGTTTGAATAAACTCTGGGAGTTGGTGATGGACAGGGAAGCCTAGCGTGCTGCAGAGCATGGGGTTGCAAAGAGTCAGACACAACTGAGCGACTGAACAGAGCTGATGAAACAGAAACAGACTCATGGACATAAAGAATAGACTTATGGTTACCAAGGGGAAGAGGGGTGGGGAAACAGTGGATTGGGAGTTTGGGATTAGCAGATGCAAATGATAATATATAGGGTGGATAAACAACAAGGTCCAACTCTACAGCACCGAGAACTATGTTCATTACCCTGTGATAAACCAAAGTGGAAAGATTTAAAAAAAAAAAAGAAAACAAAGGGCCTAGCACAGGGTCTGTAAGCAGCATTAATTATGACAATTCTAAAACAGGGCCTGGATTGGAAAAGAAAAGAAAGTGTAAGCATTCCGGAGGAGATGATGCCAGCTTGGCACTGACGGAGCTGGTGGTGACGGCTAGACCAGGAAGCCAGATAACACTTGCTTGATAAAATAAAGTATGTTGAGTAGCCTGTTCCAGGCACTGCCACACTCAGGAAATTAAGTAAATAGGATCCAGGCCCTGCCCTCAAGGAACCCACATTTCAGTAGAGGAGACAGACCTGTCAATTAAAAACGATGATGCTGTAGGTCATTCTGCCTCTCCCTCTGTGAGTGCCATGTGGATATAAACACAGGAAGGCAGGGTGGGTTCAGGAGAGGCCTGGGACATGGGCACCTTTGAGCTGACTTTTAAATGTAATTTGCATGAGGCTGAGCTGACATGAGGCTCAGTCATTGGGGGAGGGCAAACGTTAAAAAAAAAAAGACCATCAACAACAGATAACAGAAGGAAATTGAAATCTTTCCCACCAGTTATCCCCAAAGACCAAGTTGTTTGAATTTTTGTTTTAGAAAAGCAAACAAGGGAGAGAGGTGGAGGGGCTTGTGGTACTTTCATAAACCACAGGGAGGTTTCTTTAAACTTCTTCTCCCTCCTCGTATGCACATCCAGGTTCTCTACTAGTTCACATTCCTGAGTCCAAACTCATCATAAACCCACATGATGCAGACTCTTCTCTCCTCTACCTGTCCAGCTCAGCGCTCGTTGCAGCGCTGGTTTCACTTCCCCAAAGTCTTCCACTTGCTTTGGTTCTCATTGTTGCTTTAGATGTAGTATCATCAACAGCCCAGAGCTGATCAAGCCGGTCAGCATCTTTCCTAGTCGGGAAGGCGGGCAATGAGAACGGAAGGATGACCTAGAATTCTGCTTAGAGGCACAGACAGAGGCTACAGATACGCGTTAACTAATGATTTGCATGCGTGTGTTTGCTTACCTTGCAATTCATTTATTTTTATTGGAATATAATTGCATTACAATGTCGTATTCGCTTGTGCTATACAACAGCACGAACCAGCCATATGTACACCTGTATCTCCTCCTTGGGTCTCCCCCTCCCCCATTCCACCATCTAGGTCATTAAGGGTGCCAAGCTGAGCCCCTTGTGCTATACAGCGGCTTCCCACTAGCTCTCTGTTTTATACATGACAGTGTGTATATGTCAATCCCAATGTCCCAGATTGTCTCACCCTCCTTTCCCCTTCTGTGTTCACATGTCCCTTCTCTATATCTGGGTCTCTATTCCTGCCTTGTAAATAGGTGCGTAGTGGAAATGTAAATTGATACAGCCACTATGGAGAACAGTATGGAGGTTCCTTAAAAAACTCAAAGTAAAACTACCATATGACCCAGATATCCCACTCCTGGGCACATACCCCAAGAAAACCACAATTCAACAAGACACATGTACCCCACCGTTCACAGCAGCACTGTTTACATAACCAAGACGTGGAAACAATCTAAATGCCCACCTACAGATGAATGATACAGAGATGTGGTACATATACACAATGGCATACGGTACACTCAGCCATAAAGAGGAATGACGTTGGGTCATTTGTAGTGATGTGGATGGATGGAACTGGAGTCTGGCGTACAGAGTGAAGCACGTCAGAAAGAGAAAAACAAATATCATATATTAACGCACATATAAAGAATCTGGAAAAATTGACTAATGATTTTTGATACTGTTTTAAAGAACGATTAAGAGTGAATCTTAAAAGAGAGAAACTTGAATTTTCCACGTTAGCTACCTTCCACAGCACAAAGGAGCCACCTGCCTTTGCTTGAACTGTAAGATATTACAAGCACTTCGGTTTGTTATTGCATTGATAGTGTCCTCTGGTCAGAGATGACCAGGGATCCACCTGCATGGAAGAAAGTTTGCATTTATCAATTTATTGCAGTGAGAGCACCTTCACTCCATGGGGAGTTGGGGGGCATCTCAGTAAGGGGGCACTGAAAGGACTTATTACAGTGTTCAGGCTGGAAGCAGTTGATTTTGGTGAGAGTTCAAGGAAGCTGGGTTTATCCTGGGTCAGACGCCACAGGAAGCAGAGGTCACTCTGATTGGGTGGAACTCTGTTTAGGAGGCACAGAAGTATGTCTCTCGATGCTTCCTCTGCTCTCCTTCTGGCCCCTTGGTGCAGAAAGCCAAGGTCTGAAAACAACAGAGGAAAGTCTCTTAACTCATTTGTTTTTGGAGGGCTTCCTAGATAATCCTCATTTCAACTCTAGTTCTGTAACTAGAATGTTATATGGAGTTATTTTCTTAGTCCCAGTGAGGCTTGTCGCATGATGAAGCCTTTCCTATTTTAATTTTTATGGAGTCTTTTCTAATTTTTAAAAGCCATCCCAGAAAGTAATAGATGGCAGGGGCCTGGGCTTGGCCACAGTTTGCCTCCAGACGCAATTTCATGGCTTGCTGGGTAAATCTGTGGTCATTGGGACAGGAAATGAATTGCTGTAGCTGGCTATGACTGCTCTGTCACCTTGGGCACAGTGACCTAGCTTAATGTTCCATAGAGATCATTTTCCTCTGTCATCTGCGCACATCTCCTTGTGAGTTAAATATTTGTGAAATTCCCCTTTTGCAGTTACTTTATTTGTTTGTGATACAGATTCTTTAAACACCAGAGCTCTAGCCTCATCTCCTCACCATATGGTCGTCCTTTAAGAAAAATACACATTAGACTTTCCACAAATAGCCTGTAATGGGTGGTGTGCACTGCACAATTCTTGACCTCCTCCTGAACTTGACGACCAGCGTGACTGCGGGCCTTTGCCAAGGTTGCTGTGCCCCGCTCTGTTATTCTGTGACTTGGGGCTTCTGGGGGACAGTGACTCTCAAGGAGGGTTCAGTGCATCTGTCACCTGTGTCCCGAGAGGGTCATCAGTCAGACACAGTTCTCCCAAGGGTTCAGAGCCTTCCCTGCACTCATGGGTAGACTTCCAGACAGAGGGCAACAGAGTCTCTTAACTTTTATCTATGCTTTTATCATTTGTAGGACGCTAAATGCTTTTGCAACTTTTAAATAACAGACTAAGAAGATTTCATGGTTCTCTTATCATTAGACTTTTGACCAATAAATCTACCTCATGGGATCTTTATGGCCTTGGAACAAGATTCCTTTCCAAAACTGTAAAGACTGCAGTTGCAACCAGGTCCTTGATGGAGAGGCTGTGGGTCCGAGTGCCTTGGCACACGTGCTTGGCTCTCTAGGGTCCCCTGGGTTTTGTAACTAAAGCCAGACCTTATCTAGCATCCAGCTTTCAGGGAAATAGAAACAGCCTCCAAGCAGTGGAAGGAGGAGCAGGGTGAGGCTTCAGTGCTCTGAGGCCTCTGATGGCCCTTCCAGAGTAAAGGCGAGAAACTGAACCGACTATGGTCAGATTGCAGAAACAAATGGAATGTTGACCCTCAGTCTGCCTTTGAGGACTGGACCATTGAGGGCCATTTCAGGAGGCCAACGGATGCTCTACCAGCTTCAAGGAAGCAGTAGCACCTCTCTTACAGTCATTCCCACTGGAGACTCCTCCCGGACCCGGCTGTGGCCAAGGGAATTCTCCCAGTAGACTTTGTCGGGGGTGGGTGTAGCCCAGAGGGCGTCTGCGCGTGTGTGCATGCGCCGTCCATGGCGCACCCCGTGAACACCCTTGTGCTGAGCCGCGAAAAGGATGCTTTTATTTTTTTTAATTAAAAGGATGCCTTTAAATGAAAATGTTCCCAAAAGTTCCCTTATGTGATCTAGCAAGGTCAGTGTAAAAAGTCGTCTTGCTAACTAACTGTGCCTCTATCACACTCGGTAAGTGTTCTATTAACTAAAGCAAACCCGGGAGAACAGCACTTGTTCCAGATCAGCAGTTCTGACATAGTGGATGCATCCACGGGGAGAGAAGCGTCCTAACGTAGGTTGATTGTTAGATTACTGATTTGAACTGACCCAGGGAAGGACAGGTTTTCCTCTGAAATGAGAATGCTTGCTTTTTCCTTCGGGGCTTCCCAGGTGGCTCAGCGCTGAAGAATCTGCCTGCCAATGCAGGAGAGGTGGGCTGGGAAGATCCCCCGGAGAGGGAAATGGCAGCTCACTCCAGTATTCTTGCCTGGGAAATTCCATGGACAGAGGAGCCTGGTGCCCATGGGGTTGCAAAGAGTTGCATACGACTTGGCACCTAAACAGCAGCAGCAGCAGCAGCAGTATCCGTCCTTTCTCCCTCCCCAGTTGTTCACGTCCCCACAGATCCTCCTCAGACAGGATCCAGTACCTGTGCCTGAAAAGGCTCGGAAGTGTCAGGAGTTATGGAGCTGCCCGGCTTCCTCCTTGTTTCCTTCTGAGGACACGTGTCTAGTGAGTGAAAAGTGAAAGCCCCAGATGAGTCTCAACACCTGCATATCTGTTACTGGAGCGTCCCTTAGCCTGGTTCTCGGCTCCCCAGGGGAAAACTTCATCCTCCCCAGGCCTGTCTGCTCCTGTGACCTTGGGCTTCCCCCATCAAAGGAGTGGCCTGGGTCCAGTGTTTCCAGAACCCAATTGTCGCACTTCTAAAGGAACAAGTGGTTAAGCTTATGACTAATGGATATGAGATTCATTCTTGTCACTGAAGTGTGCTCTAGGTGGCATGGATACACTGGTGTTGGCTGGCTAATTCCAGAACAGACTGGATAGGATGAGCCCCTGGAGAGGCCAAGGCCCTCTTCAATCAGCAACCAGCTTTGCATCTTAGGCAAGTTGCCTTTCTAGGTCTCAGCTTCCTCAAGCTTAAATTTGGTGAAATAATAGCAACAGGTAACATTTATTGATGGAGAAGGCAATGGCACCCCACTCCAGTACTCTTGCCTGGAAAAGCCCATGGACGGAGGAGCCAGGTGGGCTGCAGTCCATGGGGTTGCTGAGAGTTGGACACAACTGAGGGACTTCACTTTCACTTTTCACTTTCCTGCATTCGAGAAGGAAATGGCAACCCACTCCAGTGTTCTTGCCTGGAGAATCCCAGGGACGGGGGAGCCTGGTGGGTTGGCGTCTATAGGGTTGCATTTATTGAATGCTTCCTCTTTGCTTACTGTCCTAAGCATATGCATATCATCATCTGTTAACTCACAGAAACGGGACAACAAACTTAACTTCGCTTCTCTGAGGTGTGTGTGTGTGTGTGTGTGTGTGTTTAGTCTGGTAAATTTAGATAATTTTATTGACATGTTATGAAAACAAGTGTAATATGCTCATAATGAATCTGTGTGTGATGAATGGGTGTGAGAAATACTGTGATGGTCCTTACTCTTCACTGGATTTATGGTGAATGGAAAATCTGCTTTTTCACTTAAGGAATACTCCAAAGGAGCTTGACTTCTTCCTTTCATGAATTAATAAACTTTCCCCATACTGTTGAGCAGTAACCTATCTCCATGTATTAGTTTTTGGATCTTGCTTCTTCAAGAAGTTATTTAAACCTAACTGGAAATATGCAAAACAGTCATCTTGTGTTTGAGGATGTAAATGACAGGAGGACAGGGATTTTGTCCATTTCTTTTCCCGCTGCTGGGCTCCCAGAGTTTAGAACAGTGTCTGGCACATTAAAGGCAACGAGTGCTTATTGATTGAATAAATGAATGAATGAGTGGGACTGCAGACAGGAATGCACACCCCGTCTTTGTAGAACTGTTCTAAGTAGAGCTACAAGAAGCTTAAACTTGTTTTTTATCAAAAGAATGAATGCAAATGGAAGAATGAATGTTCTTCAACAAATGAATGCTCGTTAAAGAATCTTGAAAACTGCACAACACTGCAGAAATAGAGAGTGTCCCTTTTATTTCCTGCTGGGTAAGAGATTGGGGGGAAAAAGAAGTTCTATAGGGAACAATATCAGCCTAAGTTTGTTCTGAGTTTATTTAAGGAAAATGCATGTAAGCAATAATCAGAGCACTGTATTCTATTTGAAAATTGAAAAGGGTCCAGGAAGTAAAATGTGAGGAAAATCTGGCTTCTCTGATCATTTGCTGAGTGTGTGGCAGATGTCTTTGTAATTCAGCATAATTGTTTTTCCACCCAAAGCCAATGCTAATCTTTTAACAGCTTCTTACCACATTAGACTCTGTCTTTCACTTTATCAATTCCATCTGAAGAGTCAATTTCATCTGTTTGAAAGAAACCCGAATGACACCCAGATGCTCCAGGATGTGCAGGGAGAGAGTTAGGTCTTCTGTGTGTCTTCAGAAGACACACACACACAGTCTTCTGTTCCCAACATGATGCCTTGAAGCCCAGCAACTAGCTGAAATTCATGACATCCTGATGCCACTTTTGACTGCTGGGGCCCTACTGTATGATTTTTTAAAGACTGATTTTACTGAAGTAGTTTACAACATTTCATTAATTTCTTCTGTACAGCAAAGTGATTCAGCTATACATAAATTAATATGTACAGGTTTTCGTATTCCTTTCCATTATGGTTTAGCATATGGTATTGAATATAGCTTCCTGTGCTATACAGTGGGGCCTCTTGGTTTGCCCATTCTACATAATGGTTTGTGAGCCTTGTTGCCAGTGCCAAGTTGGCCCAGCTCTCTGTAGACACCCCTATCATGTTCAGTAGTGCACTTAAAGACGCATAAATTACAGATTTTAATGCTGATGATATACTACTGGTGATTAAGTTGTTTATTGCCCTTTTCTGTTGGTGATTTTAAAATGTGATTTATTTAAAATGAAATTTCTCAAGGAAACTTTATGAAATTCTCTTGCTAGAGGAGAATTCTTATTTTTGTTATATTTGCTTTTTTTTTCTTTGCAAATTTATACCTCCTTACTTTATCCTTAATTCTATGACTTCTGGATAGTTCTTTCATGAAAAGAATTATTGTCACTTTTTTTTTCCTTAAACCTCCAACATTAATGGAAGTAATTGAAATGCTTATTGCCCACAAGTTCCCTCTGTAGGGATGCTACTTGAAATCATTAGTAATTATTATAACTTAGTTCCCCAGTTTTCCCCAGTGATATATCTTGAGGGTTTGTTTGGTTTTTTTCCCCAGGAAATCTGGCCCTATTTCAGATGATGTTATAGGAAATTTTATGAGCATTCTGGCCTAGGGATGTTTTTCCCTTCCGTTTATTTAACCACTTATTATACCCTGAGGATGAGAATTGTGAGACTGTTAGCAAAGAGCAGAGCAAAGACCAAAGAGGAATATCCCTGGGGTAGAAGTCCTGTGGATCTACCCTCTGAATATGTTAGGCTGCTGTCTGCTGAAAAGACCATCAAACCCCACCCCAGTTGGCTTGAACAACAAGGAGATTCATTAATTCACATCAGAAGATATTCTGAGGGAGGGTGGGTTTGGGGCACTGTTTGTTAGGCTCTGACTTTGCTTCTCTGTGATCTTGGCACCACCTCCACTGAGGGTAACAAGAGGCTACCAAGCCTAGACATCACCTCCAGACACGACTCAGAGAACATGTGGGTGCTTTTTCCTGTATGTCTTTAGAAAAGCCTGCCTTTCCCACGCAAACCTGAGCAGTCGTCCCTTAATGTGTGAGTGGGTGCAACCGCACGGACCGATCAAGGACAAGGCGATGGGATCGCTGCAGAAGGTTGGCTAAGGCTTTGGCTTTTGGAGGAAGCAGGTTATCCAGGTAGAACTGGGGTTTAGTGTAGGCAACCAAGAACGTCAGCTGTGCCTTTGGAGGACAATCTAGGGAACACTTTTGAAAGAGAAGAAATGTAAATGGAGTTCTTGACCTCTTCCGGGTGTGTGTGTGTGGAGGGGGGTGGGCTCCAAAAGGCGTGAATCAGTCTCTTAAACCTTTGAAGTTAGGAGCATTAGGCAAGACACTAAAACCTTGGGATTATACAGCTAAATGAAATGTATTTCTTGGCCTTGCTATCCAGAGATTTCTAACTCTAAAAGGTTTTTTTGCCTCAATGCATCTTCCAGTTAGCAAACCAGTAAATAAGGAAAGTAGAGAAAGAGCTTTGGAGGTGCTGATGACATTAGAGCTTCTGCGTGAGTGGAAGATTTCACTTATTTTTCCAATCGCCCTTCCCCACTATGTACAAAGCATTGTTAAATTATCCTGTTTGGGGTACTGAGATGTCAGTTGAGAGATGACTGATGGAATTAAGAATGCTCTTTTGCATTACCTCTGATTCAGGGTACATGGGCTGGTGAGGTGGGTGGAGAGCTGTGCTGGCTGGGTTCTGACCTCTAATTCTGAAAGTCCTGGTGATTACAGGGTGGCTCACAGCCCTCTCCTCTCAACAGTTTACAGAGGTCACCTCTTAAGTGCTCAACCATTTGACATGTCTTTTATCATATCCTTATGACTCACTGCTTATGATTAATATATGCCTCTTCCGATTTTATTCTTACTTCTTAGTTTTTAATTCCTTTGGGAGTTTTCCCACATTAAGGAAAACAAGTAAGGGAAGCCTCTTAACTAATCATAAATAAATATTCCTGCTGACAAGGGCTTTTATTGGAAAAAGCAGAGGAACTGAGAGGGCTTTGGTGAAATTCAATGGACTATAGGCCCAAATATGGAAAAGTAGTGCTTTCTGGGATAGCTTTTCATCTTTATCAAAAAATAATTGAAGAGGAGAGGGTAGCTTTGCAAGTGACCAGTTCTAGAAAGGCTAAAAAATAAAAGAATTTTCTTCAGTGTTGTGTGAGTGTCTGGCAAAATCTTACTTAATTTCTTTCTTTTAGGTAGGGATGCCTGCCAACGTGCAAAAAAAGAGTGACTTAAATATTCTTCTGCATTTTATGACTGATGTTATTTGGCATCCTTTGAGTTTGGCAGAGGCTCTAAGTGAACTATAGATCACCAAAGGGAACTGTTGGTATAAAGTCTTGCTCTACAGCCAATTAATGTGCAACTGCAAAAGCTCACTGATTCAAAGCCACTCTGGACTAGAACGTCACCTAACACTTCTTAATTTAGTGGAGTTTTTTTTGGTCTGTGTGTGTCTTCTTTAATATATCTCACAACCCTAACATAGATCCCAGCAAATGACTCAAAATCTGTGAAAAAGGCTTTTCTGGCCATTTTTTTGCCTCCATAATGTTTGAAGACTTTCTTATGCTAAGTCCAAACATTCATGTACCAGATTCCATGGGGGCCTAATCATCTTTAATGTGAAAAGAATTTGGTTTTGGTTTCTTTCATCTTTTGTGGTCGAAGTTGGTCCAGAGATGAAACCCTGGACCAACAGTTTCCAACTCAACAGCATTACTAACGGAGAGGAAACCTGTAGACCTGTGTGATCAGATGTCCAAAGTAGAGGTGAATTGTTTTCCTTCACTCTTGAAACGAAGAGAACAATTTGATATGTGAGAGGAAAAGCGTCCTCAGGTCTCAAAGCCGCTGAGGGCAGGAACTAATTTTAGAGCCTCATTTCTTAGAGAAAAGCTCCCGGAGCCTTGGTCTGAGGCCAATCTCTGCTTTCATCATCACCTTGGACTCCCTTCATCTCTCTTCTGATAGGACCACCTGCCTGAAGGAGTTAGACTTTTCATTATCTTGGTTTGCTCCATGATTTTTCTATAACATATTTTTGGATAACATTCCAAGGAAGGTTGCATGCGTAATAAATGTTTGGAGGTTTTGCATGTTCGAAATGTTCTAATTCTGCCCTCACAATTGACTGATAGTTGGTTTATCATAGAACTATCGTAGATAGTTGGTTTAAAATGATATTGTCTCAGAATTTTTGAAAATATCTAAACAATAGTACTTCACTGATGAAAAGTTAATTGAGCAGACATGAAAGTACTGTGCAAAATAAGTTTCCAAATTACATATACATAGGTATTAGTAGCCGGAGAAGGCAATGGCACCCCACTCCAGTACTCTTGCCTGGAAAATCCCATGGATGGAGGAGCCTGGTAGGCTACAGTCCATGGGGTTGCTAAGAGTCGGACACGACTGAGCAACTTCACTTTCACTTTTCACTTTCATGCATTGGAGAAGGAAATGGCAACCCACTCCAGTGTTCTTGCCTGGAGAATCCCAGGGACGGGGGAGCCTGGTGGGCTGCCATCTATGGGGTCGCACAGAGTTGGACACGACTGAAGTGACTTAGCAGTAGCAGGTATTAGTAGCATTTTGGTAAAATAGCAAGTAAAATATGAACAAAAGCATTTTAAGAAAAATCTAGGCATCAATACAATGGCATAAAAACTGTAGGCTCCCCCACCCTCATAAAAATCACTAAGTGTTAATTTCTGCTGAGTAGTAATTTTATTCAAACATCAGAATGCTTAGTTTATGGTGATAATTTACAAAGAGATGTTTTATTTATTTTTTTTGTGTAGTAAAGTTTTATTAAAGTATAAAGGAGATAGAGAAAGCTTCTGACATAGGCATCAGAAGGGGGCAGAAAGAGTACCCGCTTGCTAGTGTCAACAATGAAGTTATATACTCTCCAGTGAATCCAAAGAATGTCTGGAGGTTGTAAAGGCCTCATCAGACCTACTCCCATAATTTACATTTTAAGATAACAGAATTAGCCAGAAGGTTTAATCCAAAGACTGTCCTTAATCCAGAGACTGTCCTCAGGCAGGATACATTATTGTTATATAATCCTAAGGAATGTGGAGAAAGAAAAAAAGTTTGTCCTTTCTTCCTCCTTGAGAATTCCAGACCCCTCTCTCTTTGGGGACCCCTAGACTTCCTATCAACCTGCCTAGGAACTGACTCTCTCATTCCCCCCTTTTCTTTTAGGAGAATTATGTTGCCTAGGGAAAAGGGGCGTCGTTCTCATTCCATAACTACTTCCAAGCTGACAAGGGGCGTTGTCCCTAAATTGGTGAGGCAACATATTCTCCTAATCCTCATATTGAGGATATCTGATCCAGGGGCCCCAAATAGTAGCTGGAGGAAGCTACAGCAGTAGCAGGAGTTTGAGCAACCATTTGTAACTTAAAAGCTTTCATGAGGCTAGAAACAAATCCAGTTATACAATTACAGATGTAGGGAGCAAACAGCAAGAACAAAACAATCAGAATCAAAATTAAAAGTCACATTATGTCCATAGTTAAAGTACAAAGTGTTGTACCAGTCCATTTTAGGGTTTTAAAATAGTTTTCTCTAGTATAACTAACAAATGTCAAAATAATTTAAAAAGTGACCTTCTGTGTAATGCACTGGAGTCATAGAATACATCTTCTTGGTAAGAATATGCATAATAGCTCAAATATAAGCTATAATAGACTTTCTAAAGGTAATACTAAAAAGCTCATTAAAAGGAAACCATATCATATTTGACTATTGATAGTTGCTCAAGGATAAAGTTGCAGTATTAGTGAGAAACTTGAATATTTTTGAAATAGTATATCTTCAAAGCTAATATTTTAAATGTATTCTTTTTTTAGCTTGGTTTGATGAAATATAAAACAAAACTCCCACCCCCTCCTTAAGTTGAACTTTTTTCCAATCCCACTGATGAAAATGAAAATACAAATACTTCCTGCTGTCTTTATTCCCATAGTTTCCTTATTATATCACTTTTGGGGGACTAACTTTAAAATGTCAGTAGGAATATTGAAAGAAAGCAAGCACTTTATATTTCAACTCTCCTATCAATGTACTACAGTAAGATATGTTAATAAGGAAAAAGGCCACATTTTCACACAGTAGATGAACTTGAGTACCTTTGACCTCTGGCACCTGAAATTGACTGGCATTGAATTCAAATACATCTTATCCTTGGACAACATATGGAGAAGTTTATATTAGGCAGAATGAAGGGGATGACAGTGCATGGCAACAGCTGAGACCATCCACACGTGACACAGCAATTACTACTTATCACATTCCATTAAAAACTATAAAAAAGAAATCAAGTCCCGGTAGGTACCAGGACTTCATCTGGCCAAAGCCACAAGAGCATCCTGGATCTGTAATCTTGAAGACTCCACCCCAAATGAACCTAATGAATAATTCTGAAACTGGTTTTTAAACAGGCCTACTAAAGCTTTTAATACTGTCTTTGAAAAGAGAGATTATATTAAAATTTAATTAATGAAAATATAGTTTTGTAGGTAAGAATCTTAACTTAAAATCCAGTAAGTGGAAGTTACAGGCTATTTTTACTTTTCTCTATAGCACAGAGTAACCAACTTTCGAGGGATAAACATTTTAGAAGATTATAAACTAAAAATAGCTTAGAATGCAATTGTTTTAACTGTTAAAGTTATTTGGCATCAGAATTCGGAAGACTTTTCAAATTACCACCTGGAATTACCATATTTACGATACTTACCACCTAGAAGTTTCTTTTTTTTCCTCCCAAAGGTATTTAAGTATAATTTTCTCATTATACTATTTTATTTGGTTAGCAGATAAGTGTATAGGTAAATTATCTGTATTGAATGGTGGCAACAAGCTAGTTTTAAGTGTTGCTGCTGCTAAATCGCTTCAGTCATGTCCGACTCTGTGCGACCCCATAGACGGCAGCCCACCAGGCTCTCCCGTCCCTGGAATTCTCCAGGCAAGAACACTAGAGTGGGTTGCCATTTCCTTCTCCAATGCAGGAAAGTGAAAAGTGAAAGTGAAGTTGCTCAGTCATCTCCAACTCTTCGCGACCCCGTGGACTGCAGCCTACCAGGCTCCTCCGTCCATGGGATTTTCCAGGCAAGAGTACTGGAGTGGGGTGCCATCACCTTCTCCGAAGTTTTAAGTGTTGTGCGCAAACAAATACAGCAAGAAAGAAGAAAGAGACTTAGAATGGAACATTATGGTGAGTGATGATCTCATCCTGGACCCCCATCAGCCAGTGTTTCTGAATCTGCAGATACAAATACTGCCTCTCAAAAACAACTGAAGTAAAAAATGAGTTTTTAATTTTTTGTAATTAAAAAATTTAAATTGAAGTATAGTTGATTTATAATGTTGTGTTAGTTTCAGGTGTACAGCAAACTGATCGAGATATATATGTATATATATATTTTTTTTTTTCAGATTTTTTCCTTTATAGGTTATTACAAAATACTGAGTATAGAGCAAGAAAAGAAATTACAGAACTAAAGAAGAAGCTAAGCCTCTTCTCTCAGGACAAAGAGGTTAAGGATAACATGAAAGATAGGGATGTGCCCATCTAGCCTTAATAGGCTCTATAGATATTGAAGTGAAATTAAACTGTTTAAGCTAAATAGTCAACTGGAATGTAAATTTTCAATTCGTATTAGGATATAGATGGTATAACTCTTAATGGTATTTAGTAATCCTGTACAAGACTTAACTAAAGTGAAATTGTAAAAGTATTTTTAAAAAAATCCTTGTTTATTTATTTTATAGTTGGTTGTATATGTTAATCCCAAATTCCCAATTTACCCTTCCTCTACCCTCTTTCCCTCTTGGTAACCATAATTTTTTTTTCTGTGTCTGTGAATCTATTTCTGTTTTGTAAATTAGTTCATTTGTATCATTTTTTTAGACTTCACAAGTAAAAGATATGTGATATTTGTCCTTGTCTGACTTAATGAATTTTTTTCTTGATGTAAATCAATTGTTCGAATCCCCTAGGATCTTCCCTGGTGGCTCAGATGGTAAAGGATCTGCCTGCAATGTGGGAGACCCAGGTTCGCACTCTGGGTTGGGAAGATCCCCTGGAGAAGGGAATGGCAACCCACTCCAGTATTCTTGCCTGGGGAATCCCCTGGACAGAGGAGCTTCATGGGCTATAGACCATGGGGTTGCAAAGAGTTGGACATGACTGAACAACTAACACTTTCACTTTTCAAATCAATGATTTGCTAGTTAGGTCTATTGACCTCAAATTAATTATTAATGATACTGTCTGAGCTGTTATTGAAAACCAACTTCAGCATTCATGGTTAAATAAGAAAAGTGAAAAGACATTTATAGCACAATTGAAAAATGTAACAGTGATAAATAATGTTGAAGTACTTTTTTAGACAAAAGATGCTTTTATTTTTCATCTAAAGGTGAAAGCAAAATTTAATTCCATAGGAACTGTTAAAAGGATGGGCATTGTTCCAATGACCACATGAACAACAGCCTTCCTGCTCTGGCAGTTCCCTTACACAGGTGGTCACGATGCAGTTCTCTCCATTTTCTCCCTGTCTTTGTTTCTGCATCCACACCTGTGTTCATGGAACTCCTGTGCATTCACTTCTTTCAGTGAAGTGCGGTCTTTATTCATGTCTTCACTTTTTTCTTATTTTTTTTAAAGCCTTTCAGAATAAAAGTTTTCAAATTGAAAGTCTTTGGCTAGTCCCTTGAGGTCTGTGGGTAAGCAATGACTGCTGTGCTCAGCCACCGTTGTATTGTCCTGGAGTCTTCATGCCCACAAAACCCCATAGAGAGCAATGACTTCTAACTCCTCGACATTCATGTCCATCTACAGAAATTGGATCCTACCACAAAAGTTAGGATCTAAGACTTGAGAGAGCCCAGTCTGATCTTTAAACTCTTCATCTGATTCTTCTGGGAATTGATAACATTTGATGCTATGTTTTCTGTTTTTATCAAGAATGTATTTCTTCAATGGCTCTCATTTTATCAATGAGGTTGTCAACTTATGCAATTACAAGTACAGAGTTCATGTCATTATCTTCATAAACTTAGCTTCACAGAATTTAAGTTCATGTTCAAAAGATGAAGTAGTGTAAAACAACAGTGCGTCATGTTCTCTGTGACATGACTGTCTGTTCTAAACATGTTCATCACGCAGATATCATTTGAGCTGCTCATCAGTGTAATACATGGTTGACTATATTACCATATCTTGCTGTAACCATTGCTGTAAGTCGCAGTTTGATCCCTCCTTTAATCTTAGCTCTTTAAGCCTCGATTTGGAAAGCTTTTTTAGTTTTCTCTGTTCTATGTAAAATTATTTTGAATTGGAGATCAGTCAAGAGTAGTCTGTGAACATGGACTTTGAATCATTAGTACAGACTTGATTGGGAACATTTGCAAATGCAAGATAACCAAGTATTTCTAGATTAGTAAGTAAACCCTGCAGCCTACTTGAACATTTTTTAATAGCTTTGGTCAATCAACAGACAAGTCAGAGTGCATGCTAACAAATGAGCCACAGACCCCCCTGACATCTGTGATCATGCCTTCAAAAATATTAAAATAACACTTAATTGAGATATAATTCACACATCCATTTAAAGTACACAATCAAATGGTTTTTAGTATATTCACAGGGTTGTACAGTCATGACCACTATCTGATTCCTGAATATTTTCATTACCTTTAAGAGAAACCTTAAGGCACAGTCATTTGCCACTTGTCTCAGCCCCTAGCAAACATAACTCATCCTTAAATTTGTATGAATTTGCCTGTTCTGGATGTTTAATGTAAATGGATTAATAAAATATGTAATTTTTTGTGACTGATTTCTTTCACTTAGCATAATGTTTCAAGGTTTATTCATAATGTAATATTAATAATACTTTCCTTTTTTGGCTAAATAATATTCCATTATAAGGATATAGCAATTTTGTTTATTCATGTATCAGTTAATAGACATTTGAATTGTTTCCACTTTTGGATGATTACAAATAAGGCTGCTATGAACATTAAAGTCCATGTTTTTATGGGGATATATGTTTTCAGCTCTGAAATTTCAGGTCATGTAGCTCCATGTTTAACAGTTTGAGGAACCGCCAAACTGTTTTCCAAAGAGTTTTACCATTTTGCAGTCATGCCAATAATACGTGTAGGTTGCCCCTTCTCCACAGCCCTGCCAGCACTTTTTATGGTCTGTCTTTTTTGTTACAGCCTTCCTAGTGGCTGTGAAGGCTTCACAGGTGGCTCAGTGGTAAAAGAATCCCTCTGCCAATGCAGGAGACATAGGAGATGCAGGTTCGATCCTTGGATTGGGAAGATCTTTTGAAGAAGAAAAGGGCAATCCACCTTGGTATTCATGCCTGGAAAATCCCATGGACAAAGGAGCCTGGCGGGCTACAGTCCATGGGGTCGCAAAGAGTCGGACATGACTGAGCACGCAGTGGATATGAAGCGGTGTCTCAGGGTGGTTGGATTTGCAACCCCTAATGACTAATGATTTTGGGCATCTTTTCACATGCTGACTTCCAAATTTGTACGTCTTCTTTGGAAAAATTTTTTTAGCCTGTTTAAATTCTTTGCTAGTGTTTTAATTGGGTTATTTGTCTTCATGTTGTTGAATTGTGAAAGTTCTTTTTATATTTTGGGTACAAGTCTCTTATCAGTTTATGATTAGCAGATATTTTCTCCATTCTGTGAGTAGAAATATGTGTCTCAGAATCTTGAAGACACTTTTTCATTGTCTTCTAGGGTAGAATCTGCTATTTAGGAATCCAATGTCATTTTAATTCTTCTTTTTATGGATTGAATTTTTGTAATTCTTGATCCTTTTTATGTGATCTGTTCTCTCCCTCTCTCAGCTTCTAGGACTTTTATTTTGTCTCTTATATACACAAATTTCTGGATAATGTACATTAATGATGTCAATTAAAAAATCCATTGCATTTGGAGATAGCTATTTTTATTACAGTAATTTCCAAATATATGCAAAAATAAAGAGAATAGCATAATGAATGCTGACATGCAATCATGTTTAATCATACAGATTAAACAATTACAACATTTTTCCTGTTTTGTTTTTTCCATCAAGTTTGTTTGAATTTTTTTCTGGAATATTTTAAGGGTAATGCAAGACATCTATTATCTCACCATCAGTTCTTCAATATGTGTCTCCAAGAGATGAGTTTTCTTTTAACATATTTATGATGTCATTATTACCTCTATAAAAATAAATAATAATGCCTTAATGTTACCCAACTTTCCATTCATATTCACATTCCTTCTAATGATCAAAATTTTTAATAGCTTATGCCATCATTCTCCTCTTGATAAACATCTGGATTGTTTTCAGTCTTTTAATACTACAAATAACTCTAAAATAAATATCCTTATGCTTATGGCATTTGGCACATTTGCAAGTATCTCTTTTGAATAGAGCCTTAGAGTAGGACTGCTCGGTCTAATGGTAAATGTGTATATATTTTGTTGGCTGAAGCCCAACATCTTTACATGAGTGCTGTGTAATTTTGTATTCTCTTGGTGCGAAAATTATTCTGAAAACACGTGTCCTTCAGTTCTGGGAAATGATTCTTTATTTGATCATCTTCTCTTTCCATTATCTCATTTTCTGGAATTTCCAGTATTTGATATTTTCCTTTCTTTTTTAATTCTCTTATTTGTTCTCCTATTTTCTATCTTTTTTGCTTTTTCTTCTATTTTGGGGAGAATTTACTTCACTGAATCTTCAGATTAGTCTAATAGATTTTAATTGCAATGTCATATTTTAATTTTCAAAAGATTTTGGTTTCTTTTTCTGGATGCTCTTTTTTGGTCTTATTTTGGGGATTCCACTTAATTTCAATCCATCATTTTCATTCAACAAATATTTATTCAGCACCATTAGTTATGTCCCAGGTATTTTTCTAGGCATAAACAGTGACAGACTTTATTATGGGGGGGGGGGGCTCCAAAATCACTGCAGATGGTGACTGCAGCCATAAAATTATAAGACTCTTGCTTCTTAGAAGAAAAGCTATGACCAACCTAGATAGCATATTAAAAAGCAGAGACATTACTTTGCCAACAAAGGATGGCTTTTCTAGTAGTCATGTATGGATGTGAGAGTTGGACTATAAAGAAAGCTGAGTGCTGAAAAATTGATGCTTTTGAACTGTGGTGTTGGAGAAGACTCTTGAGGGTCCCTTGGACTGCAAGGAGATCAAACCAGTCTGTCCTAAAGGAAATCAGTCCTGAATATTCATTGGAAGAACTGATGCTAAAGCTGAAGCTCCAATTACTTTGGCCACCTGATGCAAAGAGCTGACTCACTGGAAAAGACCCTGATGCTGGGAAAGATTGAAGGCAGAAGGAGAAGGGGATGACAGAGGATGAGATGGTTGAATGACATCACTGATGCGATGGACATGAGTTTGAGTAAGCTCCAGGAGTTGGCAATGGACAGGGAAGCCTGGTGTGCTGCCATCTACGGGGTCACAAAGAGTCGGACACGACTGAGTGACTGAACTAACTTACTATTATTCTTGGCACTAGGGAATTGGCAGAAAATAAAAAGATGAAATCTCTTTCTTTAAGAGGCTCACAATCAAAACCACATTCAGTGGGTCAATTAGGTAGAGATGAGTCTGATGAAAAAAGCAGAGTCAAAAAAGGTTGAGAAGGACTGCAAGAGGGGTAGTCAGGACAGGCTTCAAAGGCAAGGGGAAACTCATGAACAGAAAAGAAAGAGGTAAAGGAGTAATAGGCATATTGGGGAAGAACTTTTAAGGCTGAGGAAACTGAAAGCACAGAAGTTTTGAGGTGGGGACGTGGGAAGTTTAGGGAAAATCAAGGAGATGAGTGAGGCTGGACTCAGATGAGCAGGGGGGCGAGTGATCAGAGGTGAAGTCAGATGAGGATCACAGGTGTGAAATCATGGAGGATTTTGAGTATAGGGAAAGCATAGTTTGATTTACACTTTAAAAATATTGCTCTGAACAGTCTTGCGGTTGCCAAGGAGGAGGGGTGTTAGGGGTGGGATGGAGTCGGGGTTTGAGATTAGCAGGTGCAGCCTATTATATACAAGATGGATAAACACGGTCCTAGTGCACAGCACAGGAGACTATGTTCAATATCCTGCGATAAGCCACGATGGAAAAGAATCTGAAAAAGAATGCATATGTGTATATATATGTGTGCATGCATGTGAGTCTCTTCAGTCAGGTTCTACTCTGTTCAACCCCATGGACTGTAGCCTGCCAGGCTCCTCTGTCCATGAAGAAAGAATACTGGAGTGGTGGTCATTTCCTTCTCCATATTCCTTCTCTGAATCACTGTGCTGTATACCTGAAACTTACACAACATTGGAAATGAACAATGCTTCAATTAAAAAAAAAACTAAAAGAAATGAAAATACAATATTTCTCTGGCTGCCTGGTGGAGAATGGATGACACAAGGGCAATGGTGAAATAGAATATTAGGGAGGCTGTTGCAACAGTACAGGTTAGTAACTTGAATCTGATGTAGATGGTAACCTGAACCCAAGTAATAGATCAAGAAGTGGCCAGATTCTGAACATATTTCAAAAGAAGCACTGACAAGAGTTATTGAGGAAATCGAGGGCTCAAGAAAGAAGCTGAGGTTTTAGGACAAAGCCCAGGCAAAGAATCATTGCCATTTACTGAGACACGGACAATATAGGAAGAGCTAGGTTGGGAGGGTAATAAAAAATTTGGCTTTAGTCATGTGAAGTTTGAGATACATATTAGAGATCCAAGTTCATTCATTTAAAAAGAAGGCAATGGGTAGGTGAGTCTGAATTTCAGAGGAGAGGTCTGGACTAGAGATATAAGTTGCTGCTGCTAAGTCACTTCAGTCATGTCTGACTCTGTGCGACCCCATGGACTGCAGCCTACCAGGCTTCTCTGTCCATGGGATTCTCCAGGCAAGAACACTGGAGTGGGTTGCCATTTCCTAGGAGTGATCAATAACCAAGCCATTTAGGGAGAAGCAAAGAAAAGAGCTCCAAGGACTGAGCCCTGGAGACTCCAACATTCAGAAATTGGGAAGGTGAGGAAGAATCAGCAAAGGGAGACTAATGAGGAATTGTTGGCAAATAGGAGGAAAACTAACAGAGTCCTAGAAATGAAGAGAAGAGGGTGTTCGTGAAAAGAGGAAAGGATTGACTATCAATGCCGCTATTAGACATGAAGAGTAACATGAGGACTGAGAAGTATTTCACTGACAACAGAAAAAGCTGTACTGATTGTCACGAGGGCCAGAGTCTAATTGCAGTGGATTCCAGGGGAACGAAGGGAAGGAATTGGGCACAACTAGTATAGAAACCCCTTTGTAGGTTTTGCTAAAAGGGTGGCAGGATGAGACAGTGACGCCTAGTGATACCTACAAATTCAAGCATGTTTGTGCCTCCTTGTTTTTCCCCTCCCCCACCAGCCTCTTTAATTTGCATGAAAATTGATGACATGGCATAGAAAGGGCAGTTGTAGCACAGATGTTCTTGAGTAGGTGGGGGTGTAATTTGTAAACACCGAAGGACTTGGCCAGGAGTGAAGCTAGGACCACTCATCTGCAAAGGCAGAATAGATGGCGTAGATGCAGGTAGACCAGGAGAACTGGTGGTAATGGCATGAACATGCTTTCTTCAAACTATATCTGTTTGATTAAATAAGAAGCCAGGACATCGACTGAGGATAAGCATAGGGATGGAGATGTTGAAGGTTAGGGGAGCAGGGTTTATTGAAGCACAGTTGATTTACAATGCTGCATTAGTAAATGGTGTATAGTAAAGTGATTCAGTTACATGCATATATTCATACTCTTTTCCATTAGGTATCACAGGATACTGCACATAGGTCCCTGCGCTATACAATAGGACCTTAGTGTTTATCCATCCTACAGAGTTTGCATCTGCTCATCCCAAACTCCAGGCCCTTCCCTCTCCCAACTCTCTCACCCTTGGCAACTACAAGTCTACTGTCTATGTCTGCATCTGTTTCTGCTTTGTAGATAAGTTCATTTGTCCCCTATTGTAGATTCCACATATAAGTGATATCATATGGTATTTGTCTTTCTCTAGCTTACTTCCCTTTGTACAATAATCTCTAGACTCACTCATGTTGCTGCAAATACCGTCATTTCATTCATTTTGTGGCTGGGCAATCCTCCACTGTGTGTATGTACCACATCTTCTTTATCCATTCATCTGTTGATGGACATTTAAGTTGTTTTCATGTCTTGTTCATAGTGCTACTATGAACACAGGAGTGCATGCGTATTTTTGAATTATAGTTTTCTCCAGATATATGACCAGCAGTGGGATTGCTGTATCAAAGGTAACTCTATTTTAGCTTTTTGAGGAACCTCCAAATTGTTTTCTATAGTAGCTGCACCAGTTTACATTCCCACCAACAGTGTACAAGGATTTGAAAAGCTGCAAAATATTAACCTAGGAGATTAGAAGTGGAAAGGAAGAAGGAGGGAAGAACTGATCCTAAAATTCAGCACTTAAGACCCACATGGGGTTCAGTTCAGTTCAGTTCAGTCACTCAGTCATGTCCAATGCTTTGCGACCCCATGAACTGCAGCACACCAGGCCTCCCTGTCCATCACCAACTCCCAGAGTCCACCCAAACCCATGTCCATTCAGTTGGTGATGCCATCTAACTGTCTCATCTTCTGTCGTCCCCTTCTCCTCCTGCCCTCAATCTTTCCCAGCATCAGGGTCTTTTCAAGTGAGTCAGCTCTTCGCATCAGGTGGCCAAAGTATTGGAGTTTCAACTTCAACATCAGTCCTTCCAATGAACACCCAAGACTGATATCCTTTAGGATGGACTGGTTGGATCTCCTTGCAGTCCAAGGGATTCTCAAGTCTTCTCCAACATCATAGTTCAAAAGCATTAATTCTTTGGGGCTCAGCTTTCTTTATAGTCCAACTCTCACATCCATACATGACCACTGAAAAAATCATAGCCTTGACTAGATGGACCTTTGTTGATAAAGTAATGTCTCTGCTTTTTAATCTGCTGTCTAGGTTGGTCATAACTTTCCTTCCAGGGAGTAAGCGTCTTTTAATTTCATGGCTGCAGTCACCATCTGCAGTGATTTGGGAGCCCAGAAAAATAAAGTCAGCCACTGTTTCTACTGTTTCCCCATCTATTTCCCATGAAGTGATGGGACTGGATGCCATGATCTTAGTTTTCTGAATGTTGAGCTTTAACCCAACTTTTTCATTTTCCTCTTTCACTCTCATCAAGAGGCTCTTTAGTTCATCTTCACTTTCTGCCATAAGGGTGGTGTCATCTGCATATCTGAGGTGATTGATAGTTCTCCTGGCAATCTTGATTCCAGCTTGTGCTTCCTCCAGCCCAGTGTTTCTCATGATGTACTCTGCATATAAGTTAAATAAGCAGGTGACAATATATGGCCTTGACGTACTCCTTTTCCTATTTGGAACCAGTCTGTTGTTCCATGTCCAGTTCTAACTGTTGCTTCCTGATCTGCATATAGGCTTCTCAAGAGGCAGGTCAGGTGGTCTGGTATTCCCATCTCTTTCAGAATTTTCCACAGTTTATTGTGATCCACACAGTCAAAGGCTTTGGCATAGTCAATAAAGCAGAAATAGATGTTTTTCTGGAACTTTCTTGCTTTTTCGATGATCCAGCAGATGTTGGCAATTTGATCTCTGGTTCCTCTGCCTTTTCTAAAACCAGCTTGAACATCTGGAAGTTCATAGTTCACATATTGCTGAAGCCTGGCTTGGAGAATTTTGAACATTACTTTACTAGCATGTGAGATGAGTGCAATTGTGCGGTAGTTTGAGCATTCTTTGGCATTGCCTTTCTTTGGGATTGGAATGAAAACTGACCTTTTCCAGTCCTGTGGCCACTGCTGAGTTTTCCAAATTTGCTGGCATATTGAGTGCAGCACTTTCACAGCATCATCTTTCAGGATTTGAAATAGCTCAACTGGAATTCTATCACCTCCACCAGCTTTGTTCATAGTGATGCTTCCTTAGGCCCACTTGACTCCACATTCACATGGGGTTACTGATCACAAATTTAAAGAAGGCCAGTCAGCATGGCTGTCTGGTGTCCTGCCAGCCACACTGAACTGTGTCGGTGCATGTGTGCAGTGGGTGGAACTGGGGTCTGGCAGAGCTGGGCACAGAGCAGGGTCGTGATGAAGGGCCCCGGGGGCAGGGGCGCTGAGGAAAGGGTTGCTGGAGAAGGGAGACACAAGGAATCGTGCAGCCAGTGTTTTGGGAAAATCATCTCCCTATTGACATGCCAAGTGTAACAGCTGGTTCAGGGTTGGAGGAACAAACCACAAGCCAGGTGGTAACATTTTCGTGGAATGAAGGCAAGTGACCCCGAGAAAGTTTAGTAAAGGTGATGGCTGATATTGCATGTGCACTTAAGCTTCAGAGGAACTTCAGAGGGAGGGTAGACGGAAATGGTGAGTTGGCCCCTGGAGCAGGGGGTGCGGGAGAGAGATGGACGCTATGTGCAGTGGGCACGTGGGAAGCTATGGCTATGTGAGAAGCTAGGTGCCTTGGAGATCAGAAAGGGAAGGGAATTTTCAGGAAAGAAAGTGAGGATGTCAGAGTTTGCTGGTGATGGAGCTTGTATCCTATATTCCAGAGGTCAGAGTGGAAGTTCAGGGCTAGGAAACCAACAGTAGTAGGGCAGTTTAAGGGAATTCAGAGCTGCTGGGTGAAGCTCTAGTCTGGTTCATCTCAGTGACCGAGGGGCACAGGTTCAGGCCCGAGGGTACAGAGCATCGGGGTGGGAGAGTTCTTGCTGTAAGCACGAGAGCTGCGGGGTCCCCTATGGTGCCCGGAAGGCGGTGCCATGGAGGGTGTGACACCCTCCAGGGCAGAATGTTCTCACAGGGAGCACAGGACACTCCAAAGGGCTCCTGTTCTCTCAAGCTGGCCGCGGTGCTCGGGCCAGGGACAGGCGACCCCTGGGAGCGGGGGGTGGGCGGAGGCTCCTTCCGCCTCTTGGTAGAAAGATGTCTTCCTGTCTCCACAAGGATGTCATTTAGAGCATGCCTTGTTGTTGCTGTTGATTTGTTTGTGTTCCCTCCACTGTGTTCTTCAAGTTTCCTTTTTCCTGTTGGTTTTGAACTCTCTTTGTAGGACCTGAGGCAAGAGTCCCGTATGCATGTGTGTATGTGTGCTCAGTCGCTAAGTTGTGTCCAACTCTTTGCAACCCCATGGACTGCAGCCTTCCAGGCTCCTCTGTCCATGGAATTCTCCAGGCAAGAAAACTGGAGTGGGTTGCCATTTCCTTCTCCAGGGATCTTCCTGACCCAGGAATTGAACCCGCATCTCCTGCTTTGGCAGACTGATTCTTTACCAATGAGCCACCAGGGAAGCCCAGGGTGGGGGGCACAAACTACATCTCTATAACCATAAAAAGCATAAACAGAGCTAACAAATTGCTAAGAAAATACATTCCAGACTTGTGGTTGCCGAGAGGGAATGGTGTGGGGGAGGGATGGATTGGGGGTTAGAGGTTGGCAGATGCAAACTATTATATATAGGCTACATTCACTCTCCTATGATAAGCCAAAATGAGAAAGAATATATATATATGCATATAACTGAATCACTTTGCAGAAGGGAAAGTACAGCATTGTACAGCAGAATGGAAGCCCACATTGTAAATCAACTACACTTCAATAAAATAAATTTAAAAAATATGTTCTTTTTTCTATTTGACAACTATACCTTCATAATGGGCTTCCCTCATAGCTCAGTTGGTAAAGAATCTGCCTGCAATGCAGGAGACCCCAGTTTGATTCCTAGGTCGGGAAGATTCCCTGGAGAAGGGAAAGGCTACCCATTCCAGTATTCTGGTTTGGAGAATTCCATGGACTCTATAGTCCATGGGGTCGCAAAGAGTCGGACACGACTGAGCGACTTTCACTCACTTTACTTCACTTTCATAATAACTGGGAAATCCAGGCTCAAATTTAGGGTAGTAGTCATATTAACACAACTGTATCCAATCAACACATACCCCTTAAACACACACAATGTTAATTATATCGTATGTAAAAATCAGGTTCGGGATTCTTGAGGGCAAGCGCTCTGGGGTCTCACTCTTCTGTCCGTCTCCTTCAGCCCCTGCAGAGCCGACGCCTCCAACCTTTGAGTGCTATAAGGCAGCCTTCAGGCTACTCAGAATTGGAAGGCAGGTCTTGATCTGTGTCTATTTCCCTGCCTAACTTTTTAAAATTGGAGTATAATTGCTTTACAAGGTTTTGTTAGTTTCTGCTGTACAATAATTCAAATCAACCATAAGTATACATTTATCTCCATGTTCTTAAGCCTCCCTCCCCACCTCTCTAGGTTAGCACAGAGCACCAAACTGAGTGCCCTGGGTTAAAGGTCAGGTTGCACCCCACTCCAGTACTCTTGCCTGGAAAATCCCATGGACGGAGGAGCCTGGTGGGCTGCAGTCCGTGGGGTCGCTAAGAGTTGGACACGACTAGGCGACTTCACTTTCACTTTTCACTTTCATCCATTGGAGAAGGAAATGGCAACCCACTCCAGTGTTCTTGCCTGGAGAATCCCAGGGACGGGGGAGCCTGGTGGGCTGCCATCTATGGGGTCGCACAGAGTCAGACACGACTGAAGTGACTTAGCATAGCATAGTGTATACATGTCTGCTGCTGCTACTGGTAAGTTGCTTCAGTCGTGTCCAACTCTGTGCAACCCCATAGACGGCAGCCCACCAGGCCCCTCCGTCCACGGGATTCTCCAGGCAAGAACACTGGAGTGGGTTGCCATTTCCTTCTCCAATGCATGCATGCATGCTAAGTCGCTTCAGTTGTGCCCGACTCTGTGCGACCTTATGGACAGCAGCCCACCAGGCTCCTCTGTCTACGGGATTCTCTAAGCAAGAACACTGGAGTGCTTGCCGTTTCCTTCTCCCAGTGTATACGTGTCACCGCTCCTCTCTTCGTCCAGCCCTCTGTCCCCGTGTCCGCTCTCTACGTCTGCATCTCTATTGCCCTGAAAATAGGTTCATTAGTACCATTTTTCTAGATTCCATGTGCGTGTTAATATACGATTCTCTGCCTAACTTTCGTCAGACGCTTCTGCTTTCATCCCCACCTAAACAACTCTCAGGGCCCTTAACTTTCATCTGCGCTGTTTGATTTCCTTGCTTCTGGATCCCACAAGCCTTGCTGGCCTGGCTTTCACCTTTCCCAAGTTTTACCAATCTGCTTCCCAGCTTTCAAGGTCTTTTTTGCTGTCATCTCTTCTATGATTCTCTTTGTACTACTGAGTTTATGCTTATGTTTTTCTTAATGTCCTTTTAGTGGGCTTTTGGAAGATAGATGAGATAAATATGTTGCCTTAACTTTAGCTGGAGTTATTAACCCTTCTTGGGGTGCATGATGACTGCAGTGTGCTACTGCACTGGTGTGTGTGATGACAGCAGATAGTCTGACAAGAGAAATACGTAGAGGCTCTATATTTCAACACAGTGCAGAATTTCAAATGTTTTTTCACTCACCTAGTTTCTTGACTGAATCATTTGGTTTGTGTAAGCACAGTAGTTAAATAAGAGGACCAAGAGTCAGATCTTATTTGGAGGGATACTTGATTTTTCAAACTAGGGAGCTTAGTAGGTATTTATTTTATGTATTTCCCACATATTCTGGCAATCAGCTTGATTTTTCCATGGGAAATACCCCTCTGTACTCTCTGTTCAAGTGTTGGATGGGCTTGGATCCAGGAGCTACAAATGGCCCAAGTATTTGATGGATAGACTTTACCCTGTGGCCACAGGAGTTGGTTCAGGGATGAGCACATAATCCAAACCAGTCCAATGTGGCACCGTCCAGAACTTTTGTTGGAACTCTTCGGGAAAAATGAGCTTTCTCGCTGCAGTCACGAGGCTGGTGGGCCGGCTGTAAGGCCGAAGGTGCTGGGGACTATCCTGACCCCATGTAGGCAAATTCTGTTGCAAGAAGGAAGGAAAGGAGAGAAAGAGATTGAGACTGAGACCTAGAAATGCTGCTTGTTGCTGGAGCACCTGGGTCATCAGTGCTTGAAAATCTGCCCTTGGATTTTCAGGTTATTTGAACCAGTGAATTTTCACTTGGTTAAATTAGTTTGTGTTGGTTTTCTGCTTTGTGCAACCACAGGGGTTATAGCCAAAGTAGAGTATATACAAAGCCGTGTGTGTGTGCGTGTGTGTGTGTGTATGTGTGTGTGTGTGTGTGTGTGTGATGCACATAAACAGAATTCCAAGAAATCACTGCTGTTTCTCTTTCTCTTAAGTGTAAATATAATGCCATTGTGCTTGTAGAAATAAGTCAAGCTAAATAATTCATGTGAATATTGACTTTTTATATGTGAAAAGCACTAGAAAGCCTGATGCTAGAGGTATGATTCTTTGATAAAGTTCTTTTCAGAGTCTTTGGGGATGATTTCATCTAACGCTAATGGCTCACATGGGGATTTCAGAGTATAAGAAAAAATGAACAGTACATGATTCCACCAGATGTAGGATAAGGGAATGACTTTAGAATTTAAATAACAAGAAATGCCTCTGGAGTGCTTCTTATGTTTCAGTATATGCAAATTAGATTTTTATATGATGTATCTCATAATATGGTCAACAATGGAGCAAAATTGAAATTTAATTGAAAACAGAGCTAGAGGAAAGTTGGGACTGGAAAGCATAATCTCTAGTTCCAACAAAAGCCATTTATACTGCATGTCAAGACTAGTCCACACTTTCAAACTCAATTAGAAATAGACCAATAGAAAGGAATTTATTCCAAAGAGTGGAAGCAGATTGAGAGGCACAGGGTAAAATATTATTTATTTGGCAATTATTCATATGTAAATAAGAGAAATTGTTATGCATAACTAAAAAACTATTCACAGAAAAATAGTTAATAGGGAAAGGAATAAAATAATGCTAGATTGAGAAGAACAACTGATATGAAATACTATCAGAATAGACATCATTTTAACATGGATCTTGTTGTTTTTAATTACATTTTCTGCAGGTTTTGCATTAGATATCAGCCAGAATCATAATCTAAGAAAACATAACACTGAAATCTTATTATAGGATTATAGAAAGCTTCCTCTTCCCCGACACCTCACTACTATCTTAATTATATTATATTATTATAATGTATTGCTGCTGCTGCTGCTAAGTCGCTTCAGTCGTGTCTGACTCTGTGCGACCCCATAGAGGGCAGCCTACCAGGCTCCCTGGTCCCTGGGATTCTCCAGGCAAGAACACTGGAGTGGGTTGCCATTTCCTTCTCCAATGGATGAAAGTGAAAAGTGAAAGTGAAGTCGCTCAATCATGTCTGACTCTTAGCGACCCCATGGACTGCAGCCCACCAGGCTCCTCCGTCCATGGGATTTTCCAGGCAAGAGTACTGGAGTGAGGTGCCATTGCCATAATGTATTACTATATTATTAAAGTCTATTACAATAGTTTCTTTTACCCAGTATATCATGTTAGGCTATGAAGAAAAAGTTACAAGACATACTAAAAGGCAAAAACACAGTTTAAAGAGATAGAACAAGCATCAGAACCAGAGTCAGATAGGGCAGAAATGTTAGAATGATCACATTGGGGATCCAAAACAACTATGATTAATATGCTGAGCTCTAAGGAGTAAAGTAGACAGCACATAAGAACAAAAGGACAATATAAGAAGAGAGATGAGAATTCTAAGAAAAAAAAAGAAATGATAGAGATAACAAACACTGTGGAATGAAGAATGCCTTCAGTGGGATTTTAGTAGACTGGTCATAGCTGAAGGAAGACTCTGAGTTTGAGGATGTCTCAATAGAATGTCCCAAGACCCCAAAAGCAAATAAACCAGAGACTGGGAAGAAATAGAACAGAAAATCCAAACAACAACAAAAGGTTTAATAGAAGAATAACAGGAGTACCAGAAGGAGAAGAGAAAGGAACAGGAGAATAATTGAAACAGTAATGACCAGGAATTTCTCCAAATTAATGTTAGACATCAAACCACAGATCTAGAAAGCTTAGAGAGCACCAAATAGGGTAAATGCAGAAACAAACTAACAAACACCCAGACCTACAAGTACACATATGTTTCAAACTGCAGAAAATTGAAGGATAAGGAAAACTCCTGAAAGAAGCCAGAGAGGAAAAACACTTTACTTGTAGAGTAGCACAGATTAAGAACTACATCTGATTTCTCAGAAACCAGGCAAGCAAGAAGAAACTGGAATAAAATTATTTAAATGGTTGAGAGAAACCCCTCCCCACCCAACCTAGAATTCAGTACCCTGTGAAGTCATCCTTCAAAAGTGAATGAGAAGCAAAGACTTTCTCCAAAAAACAAAAGTTGAGGGAATTTATCACCAGCAGACTTGTTTTGCAAGAAATGTTAAAAGTTCTTTTACAGAGAAGGAAAACATTGTAGGTCAGAAACTTAGATTTATACAAAGTAAGAAAGAACATCAAAGAAGGAATAAGTGAAAGTAAACTATGAAACTTTATTTTTAAATGGTCTTATAGTTAACAGTTTCTTTTCCCAATATAATAGCAAGGAAACCAAAAGCTGGTGCTGTGCAAAGATCTATCAGATTGATCTAGTCTGCCTAACTGAGAAAATACAGTGACAGCACAAATTGCCAGTGCCAGAAATGAAAGACGTCACATCACTAGAGATCCTGCAAACGCTGAAAGAATAATGAAGAGACACCATGAACAAGTCTATGCTCACAATTTTAATAACCTAAAGAGATCAATTCCTTGAATAATCAGTTCCTGCCAGAACTCACACAGGAAGAAATAAACCATATGAACAGACCTATATATGTATGTGTGTGTATACATATATACAAAATAGATTGAATAGTTAACAGCCTTCTAAAACGGAAAGATACCAGTGTTAATTAGATTAATTACAAATGAACTTGTAAATGTTACAAATTTAATTAATTTGTAAATTCTACAAAATATTTAGGGAAGAAATTATACCAATTCTCTACAATACTTTTCAGAGAACAGAAGCAAAAGGTATACTCCTTAAGGTATTTTTGTGAAGGCAGCATGATCCTATTATCAAAACCACATAAAGGCATTACAAGAGAAGAAAACCATAGACTAGATGCAAATTTCCTAAATAAAATATTCACAAGTCAAATCCAACAATGTATACAAAGAATTAGATACAGAGCCAAGTGGGATTTATACAGATATGCAAGGCTATTTCAACACTTAAAAATCAACTTATTTAATCTGTCACAGCAACAGGCTAAAGAAGAAAATTCACATGATCATAAGAATTAGAAAGAGCATGTGACAAAATCCAACACCTATTCATGATAAAAACTCTTCAGTAAACTAGGAACTTGAACTTCCTCAACTTGATTAAAAAATCTACGAAAAGGCTTACAGCTAATGTTATAATTAAAGGAGAGAAACTCAAAGCTTTCAACATCACACTGGATGTGCAGTTTTTCGGTTGCTAAGTTGTGTCTGACTCTTTTCGACCTCATGAACTGCAGTACTCCAGGCTTCCCTGTCCTTCACTATCTCCTGGAGTTTGCTCAAACTCAAGATAATGCTATAAGATAATAAAAGGAGTTCAGTTGAGCTCAGTTGCTCAGTTGTGTATGAATCTTTGTGACCCCAAGGACTGCAGCATGCTAGGCTTCCCTGTCCATCACCAACTCCTGGAGCTTGCTCAAACTCATGTCCATTGAGTTGGTGATGCCATCCAACAATTTTATCCTCTGTCGTCCCCTTCTCCTCCTGCCTTCAATGTTTCCCAGCATCAAGGTTTTTTCCCATGGAGTCAGTTCTTTGCAACAGGTGACCAAATTATTGGAGTTTCAACTTCAGCATCAGTCCTTCCAATGAATATTCAGGACTGATTTCCTTTAGGACTGATTGATTTGATCTCCTTGCAGTCCAAGAGATTCTCAAGAGTCTTCTCCAACACCACAGTTCAAAAGCATCAAAATAAAAGGAAATGAAAGGCAAATAGATTAGGAAGAAAGAAATGAAACTGTTTGTTTGCAGATGACATGATTGACTATGGAGAAAATCTGACACAGCTAGCAAAAAATCTCATAAGTTATTATAGCAAGTTTTTGGGATACAAGGTTAACATTACAAAAGTCAGTAGTGTTCCTATATACTAGCAAAGAACAAATGGAATTTGAAACTAAAAACACACTGCCTAAAAACACCACAATACCATTTCCACTACTGAGCTGTGCTTAGTCACTCAGTAGTGTCCAACTCTTTGCAAATCCCATGGACTGTAGCCCACCAGGCTCCTCTGTCCATGGGGATTCTCCAGGCAAGAATACTGGAATGGGTTGCCATGCCCTCCTCCAGGGAATCTTCCCAACACAGGGATTGAACCCAGGTCTCCCCCATTGCAGGCAGATTCTTTACCATCTGAGCCACTGGACAAGCCCAAGAATACTGGAGTGGGTAGCCTATTCCTTACCCAGAGGGAACTTCCTGACCCAGGAATCAAACCAGGGTCTTCTGCATTGCACGTGGATTCTTTACCAGCTGAGCTACCTGGGAAGCCCACCATTTACATTCAGTTCAGTTCAGTTCCGTCGCTCAGTCGTGTCCGACTCTTTGCGACCCCATGAATCACAGCATGCCAGGCCTCCCTGTCCATCACCAACTCCCAGAGTTCACTCAGACTCACGTCCATTGAGTCGGTGATGCCATCCAGCCATCTCAACCTCTGTCGTCCCCTTCTCCTCCTGCCCCCAATCCCTCCCAGCATCAGACTCTTTTCCAATGAGGCAACTCTTCGCATGAGGTGGCCAAAGTACTGGAGTTTCAGCTTTAGCATCATTCCTTCCAAAGAAATCCCAGGGCTGATCTCCTTCAGAATGGACTGGTTGGATCTCCTTGCAGTCCAAGGGACTCTCAAGAGTCTTCTCCAACACCACAGCTCAAAAGCATCAATTCTTCAGTGCTCAGCCTTCTTTACAGTCCAACTCTCACATCATACATGACCACAAGAAAAACCATAGCCTTGACTAGCCGGACCTTTGTTGGCAAAGTAATGTCTCTGCTTTTGAATATGCTATCTAGGTTGGTCATAACTTTCCTTCCAAGGAGTAAGTGTCTTTTAATTTCATGGCTGCAGTCACCATCTGCAGTGATTTGGGAGCCCAGAAAAATAAAGTCAGCCACTGTTTCCACTGTTTCCCCATCTATTTCCCATGAAGTGATGGGACCAGATGCCATGATCTTCATTTTCTGAATGTTGAGCTTTAAGCCAACTTTTTCACTCTCCTCTTTCACTTTCATCAAGAGGCTTTTTAGTTCCTCTTCACTTTCTGCCATAAGGGTGCTGTCATCTGCATATCTGAGGTGATTGATATTTCTCCCGGCAATCTTGATTCCAGCTTGTGTTTCTTCCAGTCCAGCGTTTCTCATGATGTACTCTGCATATAAGTTAAATAAACAGGGTGACAATATACAGCCTTGACGTACTCCTTTTCCCATTTGGAACCAGTCTGTTGTTCCATGTCCAGTTCTGACTGTTGCTTCCTGACCTGCATATAGATTTCTCAAGAGGCAGGTCAGGTGGTCTGGTATTCCCATCTCTTTCAGAATTTTCCTACATTAACACTCCAAAATAGAAAATACTTAGGTACAAATCTAACAAGATCTATATGAGTAAAACTACAAAACTCTGATGAAATAAATCAGAAGAACTAAATAAATGAATATATATTCCTTGTCCATGAACAGAAAAACTCATTAAAAGTTCCTTCCAACTTGATCTATGGATTCAATGTCTTCTCAATCAAAATTCCAGCAAATTATTATGTGAAGATCAATAAACTGATTCTAAAGTTTATGTGGATAGGCAAAAGACTCAGAATAGCCAACACAATATTAAGCGATTAAGAACAAAGTTGGAGGACTGACACTAACTGACTTTAAACCTTACTATAAAGCTAAAATAAACATGACAGTGTAGTACTGACAAAAGAATAGACAGATAGATTAGTGTAATGGGATACATTACATTAATATATTCTATTACATTAATGTATTCCATTAAAGCACAGAAGTAGACCCACACAAATGCAGTCAACTTATTTTTGGCAAAGGAATGAAGGCACTTACACTGGAGAAAAGTAGTCTTTTCAGCAAATGGAGCTGGAACAACTGGACATCACATGAGTGTAGATACAGATGAAACATTCTCCATAAAAACTAACTCAAAATGGCTCACAGACCTAAATGTGTGATGGAGAACTATAAGACTTTTAGATGATAACAGAAAATGTGAATGATCTTCGATTTGGCACAGACTTTCTAGACACAGTACCAAAGGTATGGTTCATGAAAGAAATAATCAATAAGCTGAATTTCATTAAAAGTAAAAATATTTGTTTTGCAAAAAGATACTGTCAAGGGAATGAAAGCATAAGCCATACTGAGAAAAAATATTTTCAAAAGACACATCTAATAAAGGATTGTTATCCAAAATATACAAAGAACTTCTAAAAGTCGACAATTAAAAAACAAGCAAACTGACGTAAAAATGGGCCAAAGACCTCATCAAAAAAGATATACAAATGGCAAATAAATATATTAAAAAGAAGCTCCATATCCTGTATCATTGGAGGAGTGCAAATTAAAATGAAAAGGAGAGATAACAGCACATCTATAAAAACGGGTAAAACCCAGAACACGGACATCGCCAAGTGCTGGTGAGAATGTGGAGCAGCAGGAACTCTTACCAGTTGCTGGTGGAAATGCAAACTGATACAGTCACTTCAGAAGATAGTTTCTCAAAAAAAAACACAAAAACCCAAAATTGGCTTGTCATATGATCCAGCAATCACGTTCCTTGGTACATAACCATATTCACACAAAAACCGGCACACAGATGTTAAAACATCTTTATTCATGGAGTTATCTATATAATAAAGTAAATTCTTTATATATCTGACATTGAGTGACTGGAAATTGGTTAAATAAATTATGATGCAACTCGTAAAATGATGCTGGTAAATTAGTCACTGATGTAGGAAAATACTCATGACTTGCTAAGTTGATTCCAACAACTATGCACATTGCAGAAGGTATGCGTTTTCTTTAATAGGTATATTCAAGAACAAGATGGTCTATACTATCACACAGTAGGAACAGATGATCAGTGTTAAAAGGTTTTTACAGCCTTTCTCAAAAATGATTCATGCTTCCCTATTTATTATTATTTAGACAGAGGATGAGATTGTTGGACGGCATCACCTACTCAATGGCCATGAGTTTGAGTAAACTCCAGGAGTAGGTGATGGACAGAGAGGCCTGGCGTGCTGCAGTCCGTGGGGTCACAAAGAGTTGGACATGACTGAGTGACTGAACTGAACTGAACTGAACTGATTCAGGTATTCATTCAATTGCTAAGTTCCCTGGGGTTTTTAAAAAATGCTTAGAAACTCTTTGACGCTCCTCTGAGAGGATGGATTCCAGTTTTCCCTCTTGTGTTTGTGGGCTGGTTTTAGAGACTTGATTCCAACAAGTGGAATGTGGTGGAAGTGATGGTGTGTGTTTCCAAGGCTAAATCATAAAAGGTGACACTGTGTTTCCCCAAAACTCCAGCAGTAGAGAAGCCTTGGGAATCCTAAGTTGACATGGAAGATGTCTAGCTCACCAAAAGCTACCGTGCTGGAGACACCACGGGGGCAGAGCAAATAGAAAACAAGAGGTGCCTGGGGACACCCAGCTCTCCAGCCCCAGGTCTTCCAGTCTATGCACTGGGCATGCAGGGCACGTGGCCTTCAGATGATTCTACCCCAATCCTTTGAGCCATCCCGGCTGGTGCTGAGTGGAGCACAGACAAGCTATCCCCTTCAACCCCTGCCCAAACTGCAGATCTGTGAGCAAATCCTGATGTTTTCTAAGCTATTAAATTTGTATGTGGTTTGTTATGCAGACTTAGATACTGGAACAAACCCGTGCCTGCCAGGCAGGTTACAAACATATGAACAACTGTACAAAGATCGTCTCTTTCTATCTCTCGTGAAAAATTCTAGAAGTACACAAAACAAAAACCTGTTTCCAGGATTATATTTGGTGTGGAAATATGCAGAATTTTTGGCTATTCCCTTGTGATTTTCTGCAATCTACAGATTATCTGAAATTGATCATGTAGTTATTACTTCTATCATTAGAGACAGTCAACAAATGAATAGATGAATAAATAATAAACAGGGAAAGATGAATCACTTCTGAAAAGCTGTGATAACTTTTTAACACTAACCACCTGCTTACAAGGTGACAAAGTATAGCCCATCTTATCCTTTTAATGGGCTTATTATACAGGACATCTTCAGTGTCACAGTCTGAGCTCTCTGGCTTCACAGAGGTGTATTTAAAATTAGGAGCCACGACCTGGGAGAAGAAAGACACAGCTCCAGGTGGCCTCCTAGTACCTTGCATCCGCTGAAGCTACCATTATTTCCATCAATGTTCCTGTCTTATGGGAAAAAAATAGCTAGACTGAGTCTGGGCCCTGGGTATTTATAATCATGATATTCATCCATCATATAAAGACTCATGGAAGAGAGAAGTCCGTGGCACTCAGATAGGGGTCTTTTTTATACCAGCATAAGCTGATCATTGATACATATCAGTGCCAGCTACACACATTTCAGATGCCCTTCACATAGACGGGAAAATATAAAAGTGTATATTCTTGGCTACTTGGGCTGTGATAGTGTAGAGCGTCTGGTTGGTGAAGACATTTGCTTTCTATTAAATAAGGCAGTCAAACATGTTGGGGAAGCTGCTTTTAGTAAAAAGTGACTAACATTTTCATCCCCAGGAAAAGATGTCATGGTCCCAAGGGGTCTCAAAGCATTGGGCAGTGGTCATAGTAACCTGTGAAAGTGTGTTGTGCATCATTACTGTGTGAGAATGAGGGCAAAACGTAGAGAAATGAAAGTGTGGAATTTATCTTTGCTTTCAGAATTCTGGAACAGGTCTATTTTAATAATGTTTGAGGCAAGGTTGAGCTGGTTTCCCAGCACAGTTATAAATAGCTGGTTCTTTCGTCCAAGTTTGAGCTGCCAAAGGTCTCCGGCATCCTCTGAGCAGTTGTGCCATCCTCTCCATGTCACCACCATTTCTTCCCCTTTCGTTTCCTTACATTATGAAGATGTTGGCTGCAGTGTGATTCCCCGTGCTCTGGAGAACAACCGCATTCACTTATTTAGTGACTCCTGTTTGCCAGACACTCAGTGTCTTGTGCCTATTAAATCCTTACTTATCCCCCTAATACCCTTGTGAGGTAGAAAACACCATTATCTCCATTTTATAGATGAAAAAACTAAAGCAAAGAGATAACACTACCTAAGACCACTCAGCTAGTATGCAGCAGAGCTAGGATTATAAAGTAAGAAATGATAAATATGCCATCATATTTTCAGCACTTATATAACAAGCTCTGTGCTAAACACTTTAGCTGTGTTAAGAAAAATTAGCCCAAATTTGGAAATAAGGCAAAATGATGATCGCATGTCTTTTCATGCTGGAATATTGTCTAATAGGACCACCCAAAGATTATCTAATTCCCTAGGCGTACATCTTGTTTGACTTGCTATTGACTATTTTCTTTCAGCTCCAGTGGAATTAGATGCAACTTGTAGCAGATGGATACATTTCAAGTAATTTTTGGATGGCAGAAATACAAATAATTTCTATAGAGAAGATAAACCCAAATATTAAGTTTTATTGCTCTAAAGGATGTAACAAGTTAAAAATAATTTAGCGATCTTATTCCAGCACTTTCTTTCATTTATTATGTGTACCAGTCTTTCCCATATGTCTTTGAATCATCTTTGTGACCCTGCTGGTTTCCTCACTAATGAGTTACATAATCCTTTGTCTCACGTTCAGTGTAGGTTTGGAAGATAGTCGTGTCTTTAACATTTGGGGAATTATACAATTTAATTGCCACAAAATCAAACAAAGTCGATTATGTGTTTTTCTCTGTTTTATAAAGACCCTGAGGATTGAAGAGGCCAAATAGTGAGTTCAAATTTTACCTTAATAAGGAAAGGAGCTGGGACACAGGCCTAGGGCTGCCTGACTCCACAGACCAGTTTTGAAGCCATGTGTTCGGTTTTTTGTTTCTGAGTCATTGGTGGCAGGCTTTATTCTATTCATTTACATAAAAGAGCCTGCCATCACAGATACTTGGTAAATGTTTGTGCCAAAATAAATTCCAGAAATAATCTTTAGCCTTGATGGAATAAAATAAGATATAAAAATTTAAAAAATAGGGAAATCACCCAACTCCAAATATGTCTAAAACTATTGCTTTGAAATTCTCACATCTGCTGACGGCTTAAAATGTTCTAATTGTCAGACCTTCCTTTAAGGTTATTTGGAGTTAGAAACATTAGTCATATTTAGGATAATGTTAATTTTGAGTTCCTATTAAGAGTAAGAACTATCTTATCACTAAGTCCCAGCTGGGAGTCCCTTCTCTTGACTCCAGTGTAGTAACTATCTCTGTATTGGAAAATGAGGTGTTTTCTTTTTATTTCCCTTGTTTGGAATTTCCTACTGGTCTTTCCTAAGTGATTTTGAACCTATAAGTAGTTACCCTTCTCAGATTGTAAACAAGTCCCTAGGTGATGCTTATATACACATTCAATAACTGGTTGGTTAAAACTCTGAAGAGCCTGGGTGACAGTCCTTCATTTTCTGGGCACATTACTGCTCAATTCTGTGCTTTGGTTTTCTCATTTATTTAAAACATGAATACTGGCATTTGCCTTACAGACGGTGGATGATTGTAGCTTGAATCCAGCGATGCTGAACAAACTTCCATGAAAGCTGGTAAGACAGGGTTCTGAAATCTATCAAGAACAATGTACCTGGGGGGCAGACTTAGGCCACCTGTGGAAGGCAGAATTGAATTGCTGGGTTTTGGAAAAGGAATTAACAGGAACTGATGAATTATTCTTATAGGAATCCAGCAACATATTTTGGCTGATGAGGAAGAAACCAGCAGACTTGAATCTAGATCAATAGAGATCATGCAATCTGAAGAACAGGGGAAAAAAAGATGAAACATGAACAAATTTTCAAAAAAATGTAGGGCACCATAAATGCATTAAAATATGTGCAATATGAATACCAAAAAAAAAAAAAAAAAGAGGATAGAGAAGAGGCAAAAAATAATTTAAAGAATAATGACTGAAAAGTTCCCAGTTTGATTAAAATAAAGCATTAACATACTGTTTAAAAAGCTCAGTGAACTCCATGAAGATTAAACACAAAGACATCCACACTCAGGCACATCATAGTCAAACAAACAGAAAGAGAAAAATATTGAAAGCAGCAAGAAAAACGACTCTACATATTGAAGCAAACTCCAGTAAAGTTAACAGCTGACTTTTTGTCAGAGACAGTGGAGCCCAGAAGAAAGTGGAATAGTACAGTCAATGTTCTTGAAAAAATATGTCAATCAAGAGCCCTATATCCAGCAAAATATCTTTCAAACATGAAGGCACAATGATTTCCAGATAAACAAAAACTGAGCTAATTCAGTGCTCGAATACTTAGATTACAAGCAATACTAAAGGAAATGCTTGATGCTGAAAATAAATTAATCCAGAGAGTCATTTGATTTCACATAGAAAAACAAGGTATGCAGTAAAGGTAATTATCTAGGTAGCTAAAAAAGAAAGTAAAATTATGTATTTCTTTTCCTAATTGATTCAAAAATTTCTTAGAACAATATCTATGAAACAAATTTTCAATATAGTTGAAACAGCCTTCTACTGAAAGAAGTTGCCATCTAGGACTTTCATAGATAGAAGTCATTGCCTGGCTTCACAGCTTCAAAGGACAGGTTGATTCTCTTGTTAGAGGCCTTTAAGTTGAAGCCAGTGCTCATTTACCATTCTGAAAATATTAGGATCCTCAAGAATTATTCTAACTCTGTGTGTGCTCTATAAATGGAACAAGACCTAGAGGACAGTAATATGTTTACATGGTTTACTGAATGTTTTAAACACATTATTGAGACCTACTGCTTAGAAAGATTCCTTTAAAAATATTACTGCTCATTGACATTGCACCTGATTACCCAGGAGATCTAATGGAAATGTACAAGGAGATTTATGTTGTTTTCATGTTTGCTCATGCAACATTCAGTCTGCAGCCCATGAATCAAGGAGCAATTTTGATTTTAAATTATTGCTGTTTAAGAAATATGTTCTGTAAGTCTATTTCTGCCATAGAGGGTGATTCCTTGGATGAATCTGAAACAAACAGATTGAAAAACTTCTGGAGAGGATTCTAGATGCCATGATGAACACATCTAAGAATTCTAGATGCCATTATGAACATTTTTGATTCATTGAAAAAGGCAAAAATATCAACAAATGATAACAGGAGTTTAGGAGAAATTGATTCTAATCTTCTTGTATGACTTTGAGGGGTTCAGGACTTCAGTGGAGGAAGTAACTGCAGATGTGGTGGAAATTTCCAAGAACTAGAATTAGAAGTGGAGCCTGAAGATATGTCTGCAATCTCAGGATAGAAATTAGACAGACGAGGAGTTGCTTCCTATGGATGAGCAAAAGAAATCTTTCTTTAAGATAGTGTTACTCCTAGTGAAAATACTGTGAGAATTGTTGAAATGACAACAAGGATTTAGAATATTACATAGAAGTAGCAGATGAAGCAGCTGCAGGTTTTGAGAGGATTTGCTCCAATATTGAAAAAATGTCTATCATGGGTAAAATACTATCAAACAAAACAGCAAGGCCTGCTACAGAGAAATCAATTATGAAAGAGAGCCAACTGATGTGGCAAACTTCACTGTTGTCTCATTTTAAGGAATTGACACAGCCACCCCAAATTTCAGCAACCACCACGTCAAGGCAGCACCTTCCACCAGGAAAAAAGATTATGATGTGCTGAAGGCTCAGATAAGGGTTAGCAATTTTTAGCAATAAGGTATTTTTAAATTAAGGTATGCCCATTGTATCAATGTGGAGATGATGGCATTCCAGTTGAGCTATTTCAAATCCTAAAAGATGATGCTGTGAAAGTGCTGCACTCAGTGTGCCAGCAAATTTGGAAAACTCAGCAGTGGCCACAGGACTGGAAAAGGTCAGTTTTCATTCCAATCCCAAAGAAAGGCAATGCCAAAGAATGTTCAAACTGCCACATAATTGCACTCATCTCGCATACTGACAAAATAATGCTCTAAATTCTCCAAGCCAGGCTTCAACAGTATGTAAACCAAGAACTTCCAGATGTTCAAGCAGGATTTAGAAAAGGCAGAGGAACCAGAAATCAAATTGCCAACATCTGTTGGATCATTGAAAAAGCAATAGAATTCCAGAAAAACATCTACTTCTGCTTTATTGACTACACAAAAGTCTTTGACTGTGTGGATCACAACAAACTGTGGAAAATTTTTCAAGAGATGGGAATACCAGACTACCTGACCTGCCTTCTGAGAAATCTATATGCAGGTCAGGAAGCAACAGTTAGAACTGGGCATGGAACAAAGGACTGGTTCCAAATTGGGAAAGGATTACGTCAAGGCTGTATACTGTCACCTTGCTTATTTAACTTATATGCAAAGTACATCATGCAAAATGCCAGGCTGGATGAAACACAAGCTGGAGTCAAGATTGCCTGGAGAACAATAACCTTAGATATGCAGATGATATCACATTTATGGCAGAAAGTGAAGAGGAACTGAAGAGCCTCTTGTTGAAAGTGAAAGAGGAGAGTGAAAAATCTGGCTTGAAACCCAACATTCAAAAATCGAAGATCATGGCATCCAGTCCCATCACTTCATGGCAAATAGATGAGAAAACAATGGAAACAGTGAGAGACTTTATTTTCTTGGGCTCAAAAATCACTGCAGATGGTGACTGCATCCATGAAATTAAAAGACATTTGTTCCCTGGAAGAAAAGCTATGACTAACCTAGACAGCATATCAGAAAGCAGAGACATGACGTTGCCAACAAAAGTCCATCTAGTCAAAGCTATGGTCTTTCCAGTAGTCATGTATGGATGTGAGTTGAACCATAAAAAAGCTGAGTGCCAAAGAAATGATGCTTTTGAACTGTGGTGTTGGAGAGACTCTTGAGAGTCCCTTGGACTACAAGGAGATCAAACTAATTGATCCTAAAGGAAATCAGTCCTGAATATTCATTGAAAGGACTGATGCTGAAGCTGAAGCTCCAATACTTCAGCCACCTGATGCAAAGAACCGACTCATTGGAAAAGAGCCTGATGCTGGGAAAGATTGAAGGCAGGAGAAGGGGATGACAGAGGATGAGATGGTTGGATGGCATCACCGACTCTACGGACATTAGTTTGAGTAAACTCTGGGCGTTGGTGATGGACAAGGAGGCCTGGTGTGCTGTGGTCCATGGGGTTGCAAAGAGTTGGACACGACTGAGCAACTGAACTGAACTGATGCACATTATTGTTTTAGACAAAATACTTTAGATACTTAATAGACTATAGTATAGTATAAACACAACTTTTATAAGCATTGGGAAACTAAAAATTTCCTGTGACTTTCTTTTTGTGATTTCACTTTATTGTGGTGGTCTGGAACTAAACCTGTGATTTCTTTGAAGAATGTCTCTATGTCAATAATCATGTTAAATATGAAGGAATAAAACAATACAATCAAAAGGTAGTAATTGTCACAGAGGTAAAAGGAGAAAGAGCCAACCATCTGCTGTCTGAAAGAGACATGCTTTAGAGTCAAAGAAACAAATAGGGACTTTCATGGTGGTCCAGTGGTTAAGACTTTGCATTCCAATGCAAAGCTAAGATCTCACATGCCTCATGATCAAAAAACCAGGATACACGGGGTTCTCGGGGCTGGTGCACTGGGATGACCCAGAGGGATGGGAGGGGGAAGGAGGTGGGAGGGGGGTTTAGGATGGGGAACACATGTACACCCGTGGCAGATTCATGTAAATGTATGGCAAAACCACTACAATATTGTAAAGTAATTAGCCTCCAAGAAAAAAAAAAGAAGAATATAAACAATAGAAGCAATATTGTAACAAACTGAATAAAGACTTAAAAAATGGTCCATATCAAAAAAATCTTAAAAGAAATAACTAAGTTGAAATAAAAGGATACTGTATATTTTTTAGACACCAAAGATGTGTTTATTTCTCACGCCAGTTCTCCAATTCTCTGACACTAACTGGATGTCCTAGTCAATCCTACCTGAAGTTAGCATCTACCTACATGAAGTTAGCATCTTCTCCTAGAAGTTAAAGGATTTATTCCTAAAGGCTGCTTCTACTTCAGACACCAGCCACAAGTGGGGTTCTCAGGCAACCCATACTTCTGGCCAGATGACAACAAATTTGAAGTTTCCACTGACCAGTACCCCCCACCATCTCAGTTTCAATAATTTGCTAGAATAACTCATAAAGTCAAGAAAGTGCTCTATTCACTATTATAGTTTATTATAAAGGACATCAGTGAACTGTCAGATCTTCAAAAAAGTAGATAGAGTCTGGAAGTGTCCCAAGCAGGAGAGTCTCTGCCTCCATGCAGACAAAGGGTATGTGGATGTATTCACCAACTCAGAGGTTCTTCAAACTCTGTCACTTAGGAGTTTTATGGGCATTCCATTATGTATGCACAACTGATTAGATCACAGGCATGCATGATTGAACTATCTCCAGCTCCAATCCTCTCCCCGTGGGTTGGGGTTTGGGCTGAAATTCCTAGCCCTCTACTCATATGGTTGGTTTTCTGGCATCTAGCCTCCATTCTGAATCCATTCTCCCCTCCCCTTACCAATTTGAATGATTCAGATGGATTGATTCAGCATTAGTCATTCAACATACAGAAGGTTAAGTTACAAGGGTTTTCAGAGCTCTGTTCCAGGGGCCAAATAATTATTTTCATTTTAGTATACAAAGACCAAATATTTATTTTTAATTATGGCACAGATGGAAAAAGATATTTAATGCAAGCAGCAATCATAAGAGAACTGGAGTATCTGTATCTGTACTAAGAGGAGACAAAACAGAGTTTAAGACAAAATGTGGCTAGAGACAAAGGACATTTTATACTGTAAAGAAAAGTTGGTGGATGGGAAGAGAGGGAGGGTCAGAAGTTGGGATGCTTGCTCACCCTTCTAGGAATTTGTTTACCCTTCATGAACTTGGCTGGCCCAAGTATGAGCAGGACATGTTAGGATAAAAATGTTCCAGATACATGGGCTGGGGAAGGCACGATCAGGAAGAAGAGATAGTGCCTCTAATTCCTTTCCTCACAAACCTCACAGTTAAACCTTTAACTTTCATCCTGGCCTCCCTGTGAACCCTCAGTGGAGACAATTTCCTGAATATGCTGAGTCCCAGAAAAATGTACATATTATATCTTGTTAGGAATAAGATTGAGAGAATATACCCTACTTGGTAGGATGGTAATTCAATTTAATGGTTGAATGGAATTGTGTGCCTTGAAGATGACTAAGCTAAGAAAAAGGAATTGAATGATTGCAAGTGAACTGGAGAAAAGTACTTGAGAAGATGAAAGATATTTTAGAACAGCTTATAGAGGGCAAAATCTCTTTCATTTTTTTGATATCTTAATGACATAGCAATAAAAAAACCAAAGGATGCATCAATTGTTCAAAAAAAGTGTTTTATAGTGACTGGTTGGGTTTTAGTCCTTAATGTTACATATAATATTGTATCCTGTGTTCACTATCACACTATCAAATGAAATTGACTCAGCATTAACACAGATGATAGATTTATCACTTCTGTGTTTTTTAAAAGTAGGTGCACTTCTTTCTTGTTAAGATTATACCATAAAAAATTTATTTTTGAATTAGATTCATTGCTAAATTGTGAAGAGAAAATGAGATAGTGAACAATTTTCTAGTGATTCATTTACAACTTTTGAAGAAGCGTTCATATGGAAATTGTTATGGCTCCAATCAAGTCAGCTGTAAGGTAAACTTGGAGGAGTGACAGATTTGGCATTTTTCTGTAATAATGGAGAAAAACAGAACCCAAATCAAAGAAATTGTACATTAAAAAATCTTTGACTACTAATGTAACTACTAACGTAAGCTTGACCTTTCTTATCAGGGAATTATGCTGCTTTAAAATAAAACTTTAATGCCTTTAATTATGAATTGGAGCATTGACTCATTCCCATTGTGCAGACTTTGAAAAATAATTCCCATTATAATTCATATTTCTGTTTTGATAGGGGGTAGGCTGAATCAGGGTGACAAATTTTTGGCACTGACTGGTGGGATGTATGTAAAACATAATGACTGATAATTTAGAGGTTACATTGGTGTAAATTAATTGCTTCATTAATTAGCAATTAATTTTAAATAAATTGCTTCCATTTAAATCATGTCTCAGCTCTCCCTGCAGTGACAGGGGCTCATTCTCAGAAGCAGTTAATATGTGAGTGCAACGTCGATTTTATGGAACCCTGAGTAAATTTCACCTGACAAGCCTCTTTGATACTTGAGGCAGAGTCCATCTGAGAAAGAACTTCAGAACTGGTGCATCCAGGCAGCCCGGCCCCACCCTCCCCTCTTACAGATGAGGTTGGGGGGCTATTTGAGTCTCCTTTCCTTTAATTACCATGTGAAATTGTCCTGAAATTCTGACCATTTTACTTTCTGATTTTTTTCTCTAATTTGTTCCCTCTTGTATTTCTGCACTCCCATGGTTTATTCATGGCTTCATCAGATTTAAGCTGTAAATCTTTCTTGCTTTCTTTCACTTCTCTTAAAATTTCTTTTGCTGCTACTGCTAAGTCGCTTCAGTCGTGTCCGACTCTGTGCGACCCCATAGACGGCAGCCCACCAGGCTCCCCCGTCCCTGGGATTCTCCAGGCAAGAACACTGGAGTGGGTTGCCATTTCCTTCTCCAATGCATGAAAGTGAAAAGTTGAAGTGAAATCGCTCAGTCGTGTCCGACTCTTAGTGACCCCATGGACTGCAGCCTACCAGGGTCCTCCATCCATGGGATTTTCCAGGCAAGAGTACTGGAGTGGGGTACCATTGCCTTCTTCAAAATCTCTTTTACCACTCCCAAATTCAGTTATTTAAAAAGCAGATCTTGAAAAGAGACTCAGCATCATTAGTCATTAAGGTCAATGCAAATCAAAACCACAATAATACCTCACACCTGTCAGGCACACACACCCCAAAAAAACAGAGAAGAACAAGTGCTGATGAAGATGAGGGGAAATTGTGACCCTCATACATTATTGGCAGGGATGTCAAACGGTGAAGCTGCTTGCAAAACAGGTTGGTGGATTCTTCAAAAGTTGAACACAGAGTTAAGATATGACTCAGCAACTCTGGTCCTGAGAGTGTACTCCAAAGAACTAAAAACAGGCACTCAGACAAATACAAACATTCATAGAGCCACTGTTCACATTAGTTAAAGGGGAAACATTCTAACTGCTCATCAAAGGATGAACAGATAGACAAAATGATATTTCTTATCCATAAAAATCAAGGAAGTAATGATACATATTACAACATGCATGAATCTCAAAAACATGCTAAGTGAAGGAAGTCAGACACTAAACATCACTTACTGGATGATTCCATTTATATGCAATATTCAGAATAGGTAAATCTATAGACATAGAAGTAAGATTAGTGGTTGCCAGAAGCTGGGGCAGGGGCAGTGGATACAGAGTTTTCTTTTTAGGTGTTTCAAGGGCTCTGGAACTTGATATACATGGTGGTTGAACAACACTGTGAGTATACTAAATGCCAATGAATTGTGCACCTTAAAATCGTAATTTCATGTACAGTAATTTTACCTCAATTTAAAAAGTATATTTAAGTGTATGAGGGAGGCAGAAAATGTCAGAGTGGTGCTGTGTGGGAAGGACTTGACTCACCTTTGCTGGCAATGAAGACAGAGGAAGGGATCATGTGAGCAAGAAGCTGGACAAGGCAAGGAAATGGATTCTCCTCTAGAAATTCCAGAAGAAACTCAGCCTTGCCAAACCCTGACTTTAGCCCGTGAGACCTCCGTCAGACTTGTGACCTGCAGACCTGCAAGATATAAAATTTGTGTTGTTTAAGCTGCTTTAAAAAACCCGTCAAATCTTAGCATATTACTTTTTGCCCCAAAGCTATTTCAAGTTACTTTATTGCCCTCAGGAGACTTCATCATGGAGATAAGAGCACAGGGGTTGCTGACCCCTCCAGGAGGCTCAGACATCCCCTGTCTTGCTGTTCTGTTCCCCAGGGGCTACCCTTCCAACATCTGGGCTTAGACAGCATCTACTGTACAGACTGAGTGCAGACTGCTCTCCGCTCCCCCGGCCATGTTAAATTCTTCTCCTTGGTGCTGGGAGGTGGTTTTCCTCACAGTTGACCCTGAGCTGATTATGTGCAGCTTGAGATCAAAGACATATCTTTAAGCCCCAAGACCTACGCGGCATTCTCCCCAAATTCCTGCAGAGAGTAGTGCTTATAAATATTTGTTGAATGCATCAGTAGACAAAATTTAGTTCAGAGAGGTGAAGTAACCGATAGGGGATTATTAAGAGCTGGGAGTGAGTCTTCTTTCCAGGCTGATGCTTTTATGAGCTGCCTAATAACAAGTCAGTGAGAAAAACTTGCCTGCAGTTGTATCAGATATTTCTACTCAGGATGTGCTTTGTGTGGACCAGGATACTCTAAGGAAGTATTACTTATTCTCTTCGCATGTTCCCTTTCCCTGTTGTTCTACAAGGGTCACCAAGCCCTCAGATGTTCTTTTGGCTTAGAGAAAGTTTTTCTAATTGGGCCGGAAGCAGAAGTTGTCAGTGAGATATCTGTCTTCCTGGCTTTTGTTTTTCTAAACCCTCAGCTTTGACAGGTTTATGCTGAGCTCTTTTAAGGACAATCCAAGGAAGAGATTTTTTTTCCCCTTAGATCAAGGGAGAGAAGCAGGGTTCATGTGATGGTTGCACTTAGGCCCTGCACCCACTCATGATGCAGACGCAAAGAGCAAAGGGATGCTGTTTAAGGAAGTAGGTGGGCAGGCCAATGAGGACATCAGGGCACCATGAGAAACTGGCCATCAGGAGGTCCTGATCTTTTGGATCTTGGAGTGACCATATGCTAAGAGGAAGGATGGCTGAACAACAGATTGGCAGGAAAGGGCTTGTAACTGTATTTAATTTCATCTAAGTGAAAACATTTTATAATGGGTATTTCTTGCATCTTTGAATTTGTGGACTAAGATCCATACTTAGATGTCGATAAATGGAATAAAAGTATGAAGTTATGGGGAAGTGGTCTAAAAGGCCCTTTACTTTCTAACAAGAAGACCTGTTTTGGGACTTCCCTGAAAGTCCAGTGGTTAAGACTCCCTGCTTCCACTCCAGGGGGTGGGGGTTGATTCCAGGTCAGGGAACTAAGACCCTGTGTGCTGTGTGGTGAGGCAAAAAAAAAAAAAAAAAAGAAAAGGAAAAAAACCTGCTTCAACATCTGAAATGATCCCATTTTAGCTCTTTAAAGATTGTTATGATCCTAACGCTACTGATGGAGGCAACAGGGTATCTGGAAGTTTGGTTGAATAGGAAGCCAAAGGCCGGGGCTGTTCCCAAGAGCAGAGACCAGAAGGCTGTAGTTGGCCTTCGGTGGTGACTCTTCAGGGGATGATTTTTTGGCCCTTTCCGCTGCCAATCTCTGGAATAAGCACAGAGTCGGGCCCTTGTCAAAATCTGTACGAGGATCTTGGGCCGATTATCAAGACTCTCTGCCTCTGGATACCTGGGATAGGATGGCGGGGAAAGCATGTGACAATGCAGCATGGAGGAGTTGGTCAAACCAGCCATCACCTATGCGAACAGGGCTCCAAGGAACAGTAAAAGGAGGAAGAAGAGGAGGATGTTGCTAGAAAGGTTAGCATTGTGGGTGCTATCTGAGGTGGGGCTGGTGGGGAAACTTGTGGCTGACAGCTTACGGTGATTGATTCATGATCTCTGAAGAAGATTTAGCCTCGGGACCAGGTACCAGGCTCGATCACTCAAGAGCTTTTGTGTAGCAGAGTTTTATTAAAGTGAAAAAGGAACAGAGAAAGCTTCTGACATGGACATCAGAAGGGGGACAGAGTGCCCCCCTCGCTAGTCTTAGCAAGGGAGCCAGATACTTTTTCAACTGGTTATTACAGTAAATCAAAAGAATGTCTCAAGGTTGTAAAGAGACCAGACCCACTCCCATAATATATGTTTTAAGATGATAGGATTAGTCAGAAGGTTCTCAAGAAGGAGAAACATGTCCTCAAGCAGGATGCATTGTTGTTATATAATCATTGGTACAGAGTTTAAAGAAAAACATATCCTTGAGCAGGATGAGTTGTTTTGTTGTGCAATCATCAGTTCTGGGCTTAAAGGAAAAAAGTTGGTCCTTTTCTCCTTTAACTCCAGACTCCTTCTCCTTCTCGAGAGCCCCAGACCCCTTTCTCCTCCTCGGAGACCCTGAACTTTTTATCAACCTGCCTAAGGATTGACTCTTTCTTGACCAAACCCAGGCCCTTCAGAGCCAACATGGTATCGGCAGCCCCTGAGGTGCCAGAGCAAAACATCGCAAGCTAAGGGCTTTGGTTGGATCATCAAAAAAGCAAGAGAGTTCCAGAAAAACATCTATTTCTGCTTTATTGACTATGCCAAAGCCTTTGACTGTGTGGATCACAATAAACTGTGGAAAATTCTGAAAGAGATGGGAATACCAGACCACCTGACCTGCCTCTTGAGAAACCTATACGCAGGTCAGGAAGCAACAGTTAGAACTGGACATGGAACAACAGACTAGTTCCAAATAGGAAAAGGAGTATGTCAAGGCTGTATATTGTCACCCTGCTTATTAAACTTATACGCAGAGTACATCATGAGAAACACTGAGTTGGAAGAAGCACAAGCTGGAATAAAGATTTCTGGGAGAAATATCAATAACCTCAGATATGCAGATGACACTACCCTTATGGCAGAAAGTGAAGAGGAACTAAAAAGCCTCTTGATGAAAGTGAAAGAGGAGCGTGAAAACATTGGCTTAAAGCTCAACATTCAGAAAACGAAGATCATGGCATCCGGCCCCATCACTTCATGTGAAATAGATGGAGAAACAGTGGAAACAGTGTCAGACTTTATTTTTTTGGGGCTCCAGAATCACTGCAGATGGTGATTGCAGCCATGAAATTAAAAGACGCTTCCTCCTTGGAAGGAAAGTTATGACCAACCTAGACAGCATATTCAAAAGCAGAGACATTACTTTGCCAACAAAGGTCTGTCTAGTCAAGGCTATGGTTTTTCCAGTGGTCATGTATGGTTGTGAGAGTTGGACTGTGAAGAAAGCTGAGTGCTGAAGAATTGATGCTTTTGAACTGTGGTGTTGGAGAAGACTCTTGAGAGTCCCTTGGACTGCAAGGAGATCCAACCAGTCCATCCTAAAGGAGATCAGTCCTGGGTATTCATTCGAAGGACTGATGCTGAAGCTGAAACTCCAATACTTTGGCCACCTCATGCGAAGAATTGACTCATTGGAAAAGACCCTGATGCTGGGAGGGATTGGGGGCAGGAGGAAAAGGGGACGACAGAGGTTGAGATGACTGGATGGCATCACTGACTCGATGGACATGAGTTTGGGTAGACTCCAGGAGTTGGTGATGGACAGGGAGGCCTGGCGTGCTGCGATTCATGGGGTTGCAAAGAGTGGGACACGATTGAGTGACTGAACTGGACCGAACTGAACGGACATTTATGTCCTCACCATTCTGGAGGCTGGAAGTCAAGGTCAAGGTAACGGCATGTCAGGTTCTGGTGAGGGCTTTCCTCCTGGCTTGGAAATGGCCCATCTCGATGTGTAATCACGTGGCCTTTTCTCCCTACATGAGTGGAGAGAACCAGAGAGTGAGAGCAAGCCTTATAAAGTCATCAGCCCTATTGGACTAGGACATCACATTTAGCCTTTTGTGATGAGTCGCTTCAGTAGTATCCGACTCTGTCCCATGGACTGTAGCCCACCAGGCTCCTCTGTTCATGGGATTCCCCAGGCAAGAATACTAGAGCAGGTTGCCATTTCCTCCTCCAGGGAATCTTCCTGACCCAGGGGTTGAACCCCCATCTCTTATGTCTACTGCATTGACAGGCAGATTCTTTACCACTAGTGCTACCTGGGAAGCACTAATGATCTTTCAGTTCAGTTCAGTTCAGTTGCTCAGTCGTGTCCAACTCTTTGTGACCCCATGGACTGCAGCATACCAGGCTTCTCTGTCCATCACCAACTCCCGGAACTTAGTCAAAGTCATGTCCATCGAGTTGGTGATACCATCCAAATATCTCATGCTCTGTCGTCCTCTTCTCCTCCCACCTTTAATCTTTCCCAGTCTTTTCCAATGAGGTGGCCAAAGTATTGGAGTTTCAGCTTCAACATCAGTCCTTCCAATGAATACTCAGGACTAATTTTCTTTAGGATGGACTGGTTGGATATCCTTGCAGTCCAAGGGACTCTCAAGAGTCTTCTCCAACATCACAGTTCAAAAGCATCAATTCTTCGGTGCTCAGCTTTCTTTATAGTCCAACCCTCACATCCATACATGACCACTGGAAAAACCATAGCCTTGACTAGACAGACGTTTGTTGGCAAAGTAATGTCTCTTCTTTTTAATATGCTGCTTAGGTTGGTCATAACTTTTCTTCCAAGGAGAAAGTGTCTTTTAATTTCATGGCTGCAATCAACATCTTCAGTGATTTTATAGCCCCCCCAAAATAAAGTCTGTCACTGTTTCCCCATCTATTTCCCATGAAGTGATGGGACCAGATGCTATGATCTTCATTTTCTGAATGTTGAGCTTTAAGCCAACTTTTTCACTCTCCTCTTTCACTTTCATCAGGAGGCTCCTTAGTTCTTCTAATGACCTTATTTATGAATTTATTTAACCTTAATTACCTCCTCAAAGCCCTACCTTCAAATACAGTCACATTGAGGGGTTAGAGCTTTGATACATGCATTTTGGGAGGACACAGTTCAATCTGTTGCAGTCAGAAAGAGAAGGAGGATGCAGCAGGGAGCAGAGAACCCATTCTCCAACCTTGCCACTGGTGATACCTAATGTCTTCTTTAAGAGCAGGGACAAACCCACTTGGGTTGTCTATAGAATTATGGGAACATTGAGACAATACAGTGTTTTGTTTCATATGAAAGACAAGTATTTTGGAATAACCAATGGTGAATTAGAAGGGAAAGAAAAGGAAAGTGCAAGTCACTCAGTCATATCTGACTCTTTGCAACCAGATGGGCTATACAGTCCATAGAATTCTCAGGCCAGAATTCTCCAGAATACTGGAGTGGGTAGCCATTCCCTTCTCCAGGGGATCTTCCCAACCCAGGGGTCAAACCCAGGTCTCCTGCATTGCAGGCAGATTCTTTACCAGCTGAACCACCAGGGAAGCCCAAGAGCAGGCAGATTCTTTGCCATCTGAGCTACCAGGGGAATTAGAAGGGAGGGCTTGAGCACTCCAAATGCATACTCAGGGCACAAAAATGCACAAATGTGGGGATTACTCCACCAACAAACCAAGAATCCAGTGATACTAAATCATACATGATAAAGTTCACCAACTCTGAGAGATGGGGCTTATTGCCCCAGTGGTGGTCAAACTGGATGCTTCTGTTAGTCTCCATTCTACAGCTCTGTATCCATATCATCAGGACTAATTTGCAGGTAGGTCACAGATTCATATCTGTTGCTGAAGTCAAATTACTGGCCAAATTGACCATGGGCCAGGGGAAGGCTTGTACAGTCCACTGTGTTCAGTTCAGTTCAGTCACTCAGTTGTGTCCGACTTTTTGTGACCCCATGAACTGCAGCATGCCAGGACTCCGTGTCCATCACCAGCTCCCAGTGTCCACCCAAACCTATGTCCACTGAGGCAGTGGTGCCATCCAACTATCTCATCCTCTGTTGTCCCCTTCTTCTCCTGCCCTAAATCTTTCCCAGCATCAGGGTCTTTTCAAATGAGTCAGCTCTTCACATCAGGTGGCCAAAGTATTGGAGTTTCAGCTTCAGAATCAGTCCTTCCAATGAATATTCAGGACTGATCTCCTTTAGGATGGACTGGTTGGATCTCCTTGCAGTCCAAGGGACTCTCAAGAGTCTTCTCCAACACCACAGTTCAAAAGCATTAATTCTTCGGCCCTCAGCTTTCTTCACAGTCCAACTCTCACATCCATACATGACCACTGGAAAAAACCATAGCCTTGACTAGACGGACCTTTGTTGCCAAAGTAATGTCTCTGCTTTTGAATATGCTATCTAGGTTGGTCATAACTTTCCTTCCAAGGAGTAAGCGTCTTTTAATTTCATGGCTGCAATCATCATCTGCAGTGATTTTTGGAGCCCTGAAAAATAAAGTCAACCACTGTTTCCATTGTTTTCCCATTTATTTGCCATGAAGTGATGGGGCCAGATGCCATGATCTTCATTTTCTGAATATTGAGCTTTAAGTCAATGTTTTCACTCTCCTCTTTCACTTTCATCAAGAGGCTTTTTAGTTTCTCTTCACTTTCTGCCATAAGGGTAGTGTCATCTGCATATCTGAGGTTATTGATATATTTCCTGGCAATCTTGATTCCAGCTTGTGTTTCTTCCAGCCCAGTGTTTCTCATGATGTACTCCGCATATAGGTTAAATAAGCAGGGTGACAATATACAGCCTTGACATACTCCTTTTCCTATTTGGAACCAGTCTGTTGTTTCATGTCCAGTTCTAACTGTTGCTTCCTGATCTGCATATAGGTTTCTCAAGAGGCAGGTCAGGTGGTCTGGTATTTACATCTTTTTCAGAACTTTCCACAGTTTGTGGTGATCCACACAGTCAAAGGCTTTGGCATAGTCAATAAAGCAGAAATAGATGTTTTTCTGGAACTCTCTTGCTTTTTCAATGATGCAGTGAATGTTGGCAATTGGATCTCTGGTTCCTCTGCCTTTTCTAAAACCAGCTTGAACATCTGGAAGTTCACAGTTCACGTATTGCTGAAGCCTGGCTTGGAGAATTTTAAGCATCACTTTACAAGCGTGTGAGATGAGTGCAATTGTGTGGTAGACTTAACATTCTTTGGCATTGCCTTTCTTTGGGATTGGAATGAAAACTGACATTTTCCAGTCCTGTGGCCACTGCTGAGTTTTCCAAATTTGCTGGCATATTGAATGCAGCACTTTCACAGCATCATCTTTCAGGATTTGAAATAGCTCAACTGGAATTCTATCACCTCCACTAGCTTTGTTTGTAGTGATGCTTCCTAAGGCCCACTTGACTTCACATTCCAGGATGTCTGGCTCTAGGTCAGTGATCACACCATCGTGATTATCTGGGTCGTGAAGATCTTTTTTGTGCAGTTCTTCTGTGTATTCTTGCCACCTCTTCTTAATATCTTCCGCTTCTGTTAGGTCCCTACAATTTCTGTCCTTTATTGAGCCTATCTTTGCATGAAGTGTTCCCTTGGTATCTCTAATTTTCTTGAAGAGATCTCTAGTCTTTCCCATTCTGTTGTTTTCCTCGATTTCTTTGCATTGATCGCTGAGGAAGGCTTTCTTATCTCTCCTTGCTATTTTGGAACTCTGCATTCAAATGGGTATATCTTTCCTTTTCTCCTTTGCTTTTCACTTCCCTTCTTTTCACAGCTATTTGTAAGGCCTCCTCAGACAGCCATTTTGCTTTTTTGCTTTTCTTTTTCTCGGGGATGGTCTTGATGCCTGTCTCCTGTACAATGGCACGAACCTCCATAAGTGTGTGTGTGTGTGTGTGTGTGTGTGTGTTTACAGTCTCAATGGCTTTCTTCTATGACTCATAAGTCATAAGTGCCTGATAGAGTTCATCAGGCACTCTATCAGATCTAGTCCCTTAAATCTATTTCTCACTTCCACTGTATAGTCATAAGGGATTTGATTTAGGTCATACCTGAATGTTTTAGTGGTTTTCCCTACTTTCTTCAATTTGGCAATAAGGAGTTCATGATCTGAGTGACAGTCAGCTGCCAGTCTTGTTTTTGCTGACTGTATAGAGCTTCTCCATCTTTGGCTGCAAAGAATATAATCAATCTGATTTTGGTGTTGACCATCTGGTGATGTCCATGTGTAGAGTCTTCTCTTGTGTTGTTGGAAGAAGGTGTTTGCTATGACCAGTGTGTTCTCTTGGCAGAACTCTATTAGCCTTTGCCGTGCTTCATTCTGTACTCCAAGGCCAAATTTGCCTGTTACTCCAGGTGTTTCTTGACTTCCTACTTTTGCGTTCCAGTCCCCTATAATGAAAAGGACATCTTTTTTGTATGTTAGTTCTAGAAGGTCTTCCTAGAGCTGTTCAACTTCAGCTTCTTCAGTGTTCCTGGGTGGGGTATAGACTTGGATTACTGTGATATTGAATGGTTTGCCTTGGAAACGAACAGAGATCATTCTGTCGTTTTTGAGATTGCATCCAAGTACTGCATTTCGGACTCTTTTGTTGACTATGATGGTTACTCCATTTCTTATAAGGGATTCCTGCCCACAGTAGTAGATATAATGGTCATCTGAGTTAAATTCACCCATTCCAGTCCATCTTAGTTCACTGACACTAGAATGTTGATATTTACTCTTGTCATCTCCTTATTGAACACTTCCAATTTGCCTTGATTCATGGACCTAATATTTGAGGTTCCTATGCAATATTGCTCTTTATAGCATCAAACCTTGCTTCTATCACCAGTCCCACCCACAACTGTGTGTTGTTTTTGCTTTGGCTCCATCCCTTCATTCTTTCTGGAGTTATTTCTCCACTGATCTCCAGTAGCATATTGGGCACCTACAGACCTGGGGAGTTCATCTTTCAGTGTCCTATCTTTTTGCCTTTTCATACTGTTCATGGGGTTCTCAAGGCAAGAACACTGAAGTGGTTTGCCATTCCCTTCTCCAGTGGACCACATTCTGTCAGACCTCTCCACCATGACCCACCCATCTGGGGTGGCCCCCATGGTGTGGCTTAGTTTCATTGAGTTAGACAAGGCTGTGGTCCATGTGATCAGATTGGCTGGTTTTCTGTGATTGTGGTTTCAGTCTGTCCATCCTCTGGTGCCCTCTCTCAGTACCTACCGTCTTACTTGGGTTTCTCTTACCTTGGACGTGGGGCATCTCTTCACGGCTGCTCCAGCAACGTGCAGCCGCTGCTCCTTACCTTGGATATGGGGTAGCTCCTCTCAGCCACTGCCCCTGACCTTGGGTGTGGGGTAGCTCCTCTCAGCTGCTTGTGTTAAAAGTGTTATTATTGGTGTCTGGAAATCAGCCACCATCTGAGATTTGACAAGCTGAGGTCCTGGAAGTGTGACTTCCAATTTGGAGTCATTTGTTACTTGCAACTTCATTAAAATACAACTTGTGGACTCTCTTAGTTGATAATTGACAGAGTACTCCTCACTTGGCCAGAAAGTAGGTCTCCATTCTTTTGGGGGATGATGCTTACCCAAAGCAACATTTGTAGCTTATGTCGGGATAAATGTGATGCCAACAATATTCCTACTGACAATTACATAGAAATGGAAGTGAAAGCCTCATTTATTTCATGCTTGTAACTGAGGCCATAAACTCATGCTGTCCCCAAATAAATATTTGAAGGGCAAAGTGAAACAGTACCCTGGGAGTCTAATTGCTCCTCTTTGAAGTAACTGTCATATAATCTCTCTCTACCTCTCTATCGGCTTGTTTCTCTTTGGGCAGAGATTTGCAGACCAGATGACAGGTAATGCCTGGACTCAGGTGTTTATTACACTCATTCATTTTCTCCCTTCTAATTAAATTGCAATAGCCAGAGGCCTATGGTAACTTCATAAACTTGCCCACATAAAAATAAAAACATCCTTTCAAAAAAAATAAGAAAATGAAAAGATGGATAACAAGCTAGACACAATTACCACAACTTATATCACAAAGTGCTAATTTCTCAAATGGTTGCATTATTCAAGATAGTTCCGTTCTAAAAAGTCACTGTGAACACTGTCTTAGCAAATCCTGAGCCATTGCTCCTGAGGGAACACAAGGGTTTTTTCTGAAAAGCTTTCGGTCACAACATTTTTGTTAGCCAATCACATATATAACCTAATATCTTACGTGTTTCTGTTTGAAGACAACTTATTTAACATACTCACAACCAATAGCACTATAAGTCATGCCTGAATGAAGCTTATCAAACATATAAATTTTATTCATAAGGCACTTCATAGCCATCTTGCTCTTAGGAACACTAGACAGACTTTAGCACTGTAAATGGAGGGCCATTTTAAATAGCCAAATCACCAACTGAAAACCACAAAAATTGTCTACTTATTAAGTAGATCATGAAAAGGACATTTTTTATTGTATGAGAGCTGAAACAAGAGGGCAGGGCACAGCATTGCTTGACCTCAGTTGTCCATGTTGGGTGACTCAGATTTTTTCCCGTCTGTGAACAACCACAAAAGTAAGAGTGGGCATTTGGGGATTACAAAAAATTTTTAACAAAGGAGCAAATTCTTCAATCTGGAATCTGTGAATAGTGGGATCTATTGTATATATAAGCAATTTATAAAACTCAATAAGAAAAAGACTAAATGCTAATAGAAAATGGGCAAAGGCAGTGAAGAGACAGATCTCAGAGTCGGACACATGCATGCCTCCCAACTATGTGAAAAGATGCTCGATATCCCTCATACAAGAAGAAATGCAGATTAAGCTAAAATTACACTGAGATGCCATTTTTAAAACTCTCAGATTAGTGAAGATAGAAAATGCTGTTCAAGTGTTGTGTTAGAAAGGTTGTAAGGATATAGGCATTCTCATATTTTGCCTGTGGGGTGTAAAATGATATGCTATTAAATACCAGATCACTTGCTCCTTCCCCTAGCATTCCCATTTCCAGGAATTCAGTTCATAGATATATTTGTATGTGTGCAAAATGACATACATACAACATTTTTCATTGCAGTATTGTTTATAAAGGGAAGTGTCTTGATAACAATCTAAATGTCCATCAATAACCCTCTGGTTAAAGAATGATGATACATCAAGAGTATGAAATATACTTCAGCTTTAAAAAAGAATGAGAAACTCGCTGAGATATAGTGAATTTAAAAGGTGTGCAGCATGTTATCATTGTGTGTGCATAAGTGTGTGTGTGTGTGTTTACAGTCTCAATGGCATTCTAATTTCCATTGAATTGTATTTTAGTCAGGGTTATACACAGCATTACATGATCACAGGTGGGTACAGTGAGGATACTGAGGCTTTCCCCATCCCTTCCTCCTCCAAACTTAAAGATTTAAATTTTATGAATATAAATTTCTAGGCAGGAGAGTAGGATGGGGGAAAGGACTGATGAGTATGAATAATCTTGCCTTAGCCTACATATATATTTATTGTCTATATTAATCTATATCTTATCTACATTTAATTGTCTCTTCCTGAAGTAGCTACCACACACTCCTCCCCCTGGGTCTTTGATTACAAAAAATCTAGGTCATGCATCACCCTCTTTTAGACTAGCTCCAGGGTAGCTACCCCTACTTTTTTTTTTCTTCTGTAACTATTCAAAATCTCCCAAGGCCCCTATCCTATTCCAATGGCTTACATCAAATATCCTTTCCTCCTAATTTATTGATAAAACTGAGGCCATAAGATACACAGTGTCTCTACTTGGTCTTGCTCTCTGAAAGATCCGTCTACACACGGTACTCGTCCTTCCTGCAGCGTCTCCTTGGCCTCCAAGGAGGAAATGCTCCCTTTCTGCCGGTGTATTCCCCTCTGCATATGAAGAGTCACCTGTTTCTCTTACAAAGAAAAGTTCTCTCCTCTTCCTCTCCTGGTTACTCTTGTATCTTACTATTCTGTCTTCCTTTCTCATCTAAGATGCCTGGACCCCGGTCTCTGCAGCCGACCTCTCTCTCCTCCCTTTCCTCCTCCCTAGGGGATTCCCACGGAGAAGGCAATGGCACCCCACTCCAGTACTCTTGCCTGGAAAATCCCATGGATGGAGGAGCCTGGTGGGCTGCAGTCCATGGGGTCGGTGAGAGTTGGACATGACTGAGCGACTTCACTTTCACTTTTTACTTCCATGCACTGGAGAAGGAAATGGCAACCCACTCCAGTGTTCTTGCCTGGAGAATCCCAGGGACTGTGGAGCCTGGTGGGCTGCCGTCTATGGGGTCCCACAGAGTCGGACACGACTGAGGCGACTCAGCAGCAGCAGCAACAGCAGCAGGGGATTCCCAGGCTGCCCAGGTCCACAGTTCCGCCCTTTGGAAACAAAGGTAATGTGTGTTTCCTCAGATGCTGCAGTCAGTGGAAGAGTTTCAACCATTATCTTAAAAGATTTCTTCTTAGAGGCACTATTAACCAGTCCGTTTTTCCCTCCTGAAGTCCCCCCTTCAGCCACAGGGGCCGCTCACACCACCGGTTCCCTCCTACTTCTTGGCTGCTCCCTGTTGGCCACCATTTTCCCTTTTATCCATTGAATACTGTTCAGGGGAACACACCAGCTCTCCTCCGCAGTTCTTCTCATCATTTTTTCCCCCGTTTGGGAATCATCTTTTTGAGGCATAAATTTTATATAATACTCAGTATCCTCTTAAAGTCTGTATTTCAAAGGATTTTAACAGATGTCTGCACTCATGAACCCACCGCTACCATCCAGATGCAGAACCATCACAACCAGTGTTTCCAACTGCTGCCTGTTCCTCCCTCTGACCCCTGACTCCAACAAACTCTGAAACTCGTGTTTGGTCACTACTGATGTTAGCGATTTCTAGGATTTTATATCAATACAATCATATGCTATGTATTTGTTTGTTTCTGGCTACTTTCACCCAGTAAAAAAAAAAAGAACATTGATTTATAACGTTTTTGAGTATCAGTAGTTGGTTCCTTTTTATTGTGGAGAACTTCTTCATTGTATATGAAGAAGTATTTGGATATGGATATGGATATGTCACAGTTTGCTTCTCCATTAATCTCTTAATGGACATTTATGTTTTCTAAACCTGGCAACCCACTCCAGTGTTCTTGCCTGGAGAATCCCAGGGATGGGGGAGCCTGGTGGGCTGCCATCTACGGGGTCGCACAGAGTCGGGCACGACTGGGGCGACTTAGCAGCAGCAAACCCTATTGTGATATTTCTTCACCAAATCTTGTTCTTTAGTGCCATTTGCTAATTGTTTCATTCATCTTTTTTCATTTGTTATACTACTTGGATATGTAGTTTATATGCTAGCAGAAAACAAAAATAGGAATAAAAGTATATAAAAGACATGTAAAATTTCTTAGGATTAAAATTTTTATTTTTTAATGATTTCAGGAATACCTTGTTTTATTGCATTTTGCTTTACTGCACTTCACAGGTAATTGTGTTTTCTACAAATTGAAGCTTCAGGGCAACCCTGTGTTAGGCAAGTTAATCTACGCCGTGTTTCCAACAGCATTTGCTCAGTTTGTGTCTCTGTGTCACATTCTGGTAATTTGCAAAATATTTTAAACTTTTTCATTATTATTATATTTGTCCTGGTGATCTGTGGCTTTTGCTGTTACTACTTCAGCTCACTGAAGGCTTAGATGATGTTTAGCATGTGTTAGCAGTAAGGTACTTTTTAATTACACCATGTACATTGTTTTTTTAGGCAAAATGCTATTGCACACTTCATAGACTACAGCGTAGTATAAACAAATTTTATATGCAACGGAGGAAACCTAAAAATTCTGGTAACACACTTTATTGTGATATTCACTTTACTGAGGTGGTCTGGAATAAACCACACTATCTCCAAGGTATGCCTGTATTTTTCAAAGGAAATTGCCGTTAATTAAGAAAGTGTAATCTTTTCCTCCAGAGGACACTTTTATCTCTGGGTCATTTGGTCACTCTGATGGCTGTGAGCAACAGTGAAGATTTCTGTAGAAATACATGCTGACATGTAAGTAAACCAGAGCCTCCAACAAAGTGCCTCCTTGACTGTAAGACATTTACTGGAATTTCAGTTATAAAAGTTAATGTATTTTTAAATTTCTTTTAAAAATTTTTTTTTTCCCCTTCTTTTTTTATACATTTTTTTATTTAAAATAAATTTTAAATAAAATGTCCTTCTAAGAATTACCCTACAAATTTTGATGTATAGTATTCTTTATTTCGGTATTGACCATCTTAAAACTCATCTGGCTTAAACCTCAAGGTTCAAAAAACTAACATCATGGCATCCAGCCCCATCACTTCATGGCAAGTAGGTGGGGAAACAATGGAAACAATGACAGACTTAATTTTCTTGGGCTCCAAAATCACTGCAGATGGTGACTGTAACAATAAAATTAAAAGATGCTTGCTCCTTGGAAGAAAAGCTATGAAAAAAAATAATAAATGAAAGTTGATATATGAAGTGTAGTGTATTCTATGTTATTCAAATGAAATGTAAGCTTTTTGAGACTTTCATTAGTTTTTTTAAGTGACAATCATCTCTTTTCACTCTGTTGTGTTTCCTAAACAACCTTGTCTATTTTCCTAGCTTTATTAACTCCTGACCTGTGAATAACTCCTAAACCTCATCACTGATGGTGAATTCTTTTCTCCTCTCTGACATCCATATCAGGTGCAACAGAGGAACACATTTGCACTGAATACAGCACAGCTAACACCCTCAGTCCCATCCTGCTTCCTGTCTTCCTGTCTTTGAATTTATCCGTTTGCTTCATTCCCTCCATGACCACTCACTCCAATGTGGTCAATCATCAAGTCTTTTACAGATGTTCTGACTTTGCATCAGTCTTGGTCCCAGAAGGAAACTGATGACTTGCTCACACAGTGTAATTCAGGGGTGTAAAACCACCGTGTAAAGGAGTTGTTTGCAAAGTGTGGGCATGGTTCAGGAAATCCAACAGGGCTGGAGCCGGGCGCAGCAGGGAGAGCTTCTTGCCTAGTCCTGGAGGGCACGTGGCATGCTCCATCCCATACAACCCCCCAGCTCTTTTCTCAGTTTGCTCCTGTCTCCTACTCTGCATTCTTTCCCTGGCGCTGCCCACAGGTGGAACCCACTGGAAGCCAGCAGACAGAGGTGAAGGGAGGCAGCCCAGGCTTCTTGGTCGGGGGAGCAAAGGGGAGAAGCTGCGAGCAAAGCTGGAGAGCCAGACGGAAAACATCCAGCGCGGACTCCTCCTGCGGGGCGGGCACAGCTGTTACTATTTACATTAGGGTTTTGCTGACCTTGATGTAATTAGCGCACGCTGCCTTTCTCACTCTTTAACATGCTTTCTATCATATTTCCTTCGCTCTGGCTTTCTCCCACTTTCCTTCTAAATTGGCTTTCTGCCTCCAGCTGGCCTGAATTTCCCGAGTTTTGCCTTCCTGTCAGACTCAACCCAGCTTGTGGCGGGGGTCCTGCTCTCTGGGGGTGCGGTGACACCACGTGATGGTTGAAGCTGTAGATTTCTCTCGCAAAGATGGGCTTTCTGGCAAACTTCCACTCGGGGGTCCTCCTCTCATAAGACACTCAGACTCTCCCTACATTCTGGGTGAACTGAAATAGGTAGATAATCAGGAAAAAGTAAGGTGGTAATTTTGTTCAGAAGCAGTGTTTTCCTAGTAATGTCTAGGTGTGATTGAACATCTTCTATACAAACATTCATAGATTTGGAGATAAGAAAACTTTTACCTTATTTTGAGAAATTCCACACACAAAGAGCCCTTCTGTTTATGCTATTTCTTTTTCCTCGGACCCAGAGGCAGGAAACTCTGAGCATATTTCTTGGTTTCTTCACTTTAAGGTGTCCTATTTTGTTCTTCTGAGGAGGCAGAACTAACAAACACGACCTCTTCTTTCAATTCTTTGCAGTCTCATATTTGAGAGTTTTTAAAGATTAGTGAGTAAATAGGGAAAATTCTACGGAAAAGGAGCGTTTATCACACACAGTCGTTTCCTTGGAGAAATCTCACCTCCTCCATCCACAATTCCTTGTCAAGCTGTCCTTCATGAGCGCCATGGTCATCTCCCGCAGCTGCGACGATCACAAAGTCTCATCCTTCTAGTGACGTGACTGGGAGAGGGTGACATGTGACCCCCAAAGGAGCTGTGAGATCCTTGGCCGTATTGATAGACCTTCTTAGAGGAGAGAAGTTCTTTTCATCTGAGGTTGTTCAGCTGGGTGGGTGTGACCTTGGGGCAGCTGCTTGCGATCAACTTCTTATTTGTGAGCAATAGAAACCCATTCTGGATCCCTTAAGCAGAAAAGAAATTTAGGAAAATGTCACTGGTATTAAAAGGAATCTCTAGGATGGCTGGAGAATCAAGTACTGTCGTTAGCAACTGTGTGAATGGCCCCCAGTTACGCGCCAGGAGGGGTCTCCTGAGAACACCATTGCCACTGAGCACCAAGGCCCCTAGCAGGCGGATCTGATGTGCGCACAGGACCCCAGAGACCACCAGAAACATGAGCTCCTCAGGGAAAAGCCCCTTCCACGTTCCTGCTCTTCTTTCTTTCCTCTTGCTTTGTTTTTTCTGCCTCTAGTTCCAAGTAAGTGTAGGATGGCTTTGTCTGGTTGCTGTCACCTCGGTTGCACGTCTGAGCTCCAGCTGCAAAGGTGTTTGGGAAATGAAACAGCTGACATCGTCAGCTCCTGCAGCAGGAGGGCGCATGCCCTGCGGAGATGCAGGACGTGGGAAAGTCCCTAAACTGAGAGGAGTTCCAGATGCTGTGGAATGAAAGTCACGGGAGAAGAGGTCTGCAGAACTCAGCCTAGGTAGAGAGGGAAGAAGAGCCAAGAAATGGGAGAGACAGACAAAAACCAGACAATGTGATTGAAGCCTCTGAATCTAGATGTGCCTCAGCCTTAAAAAAAAAGAAACAAAAACCCTGGCCTATTTATATTAGCTGATGAATTCTTCTTCTGGCCTAAATTATAAACTCGCTTTTGAGTTGAGCATCTGTCACTAGTCAACAAGAGCCTCCTGCCTTATATGGTGCTGCTTTCATATTGGTGGTGAAATCATATTCTTGCTTCTTTATTGGGGGATTTTTCCCCGAGTTTCCTCTGCCAGTGCCTTCTGAATGCACTTGATTTCTCGGCCATTGGGCAGGCCCAGGGGAGGACGGAAACCACCCTGCCCACCAGCCTCCTGGGGGTAGGGGGCTCTGCCTCATCCCACCCAGGCTCCCTCTCATACAACCCCCAGATTTTTTCTCAATTTGCTCTTATCCCCTGGAGCTGCCCCTGGAAGCTGTCTGCTAACTGCGCTGTTGGGAGACTGACTACTCCTTGAAGAAAGCTCCAGTAGCACCTCTTTGGGGGGGCACATAAACTGTGGGTATCCTTGCTGCCTTGTGAGGATACTTGACCCAACAGTGACTCCAGTGCAGAAGGGAGCAGACCCTTGGTGAGATGGAAGAAGAACATTAAGGTCATTGTTTGAGGTCCTGGATCTAGCCATGCTTGAAATCCATCCTTGGGGTCTTCTATTGCATTAGCCAATAAAGTATTTCCTTTTCCTTAAAAAAAAAAAATTATTCTCAGCCAGTGAACCTGTGAGAGCCATGCTCTGTATCCAGTTATGGGATCAAGATGTCTGGTTCATCTCTAAATTGTTTGGGTTTGTTCAGAGAACTGTTTGTAAGCACAAGACCAGGAGTCATATCCTTTCTCTTCAGGAACTAGTGTATCTTGACCCCATGGAACTAGTTTCCAGGTTGTTAGGTCAAGTCTTCCTTGGTTCTTGTCTCATCTTAGCAAAGAATTGAAACAGCAGCCCAATTACAGCTCAGGCAGGCAGGGTAAACTGGACATGCATCAGGCAGTGCACTCTCAAGGTGTGAGAGCAGACCAGCCCTGAGGCGGGTCCTGTCCTAGCTTTGGCTTCCCTCTTTTATGTCCCTTTATGTCCCTGGTTCCCTCCCTTAAGCGAGTTTCTGGGGCCTGTACTCTTCCTGGGTCTGGTCAGTGATGCCCAAGACCAATCAGGGAAGGGGGTACCTTTCCCACTAGAGGTTCTCACTCCCCTCTGTGGCTTCCTCTTTTTTGTGGGCTTTTTTTCCTAGTCACCACTTCCTCTGATCACCATCTTGGACCCTGTTTCTCTAGTCTAACTGCCAGACAGGGTAAAGGGTGCACCCCAAAGACTTATCCTCTGGAGGAGTGCATCTTAGAAGTATGCCCTCAGTCCCCAGGGAAGAACCCTCGTTACTGATCCCCCTGAATCCTCTGGTCCCTCTACTTCATAGGCTTACCCTGGTCACAAGGGGCTCCCCCCAGCTTCATGGAGCAGGGATGAGGACTGGACACCCCTTTCTGTCCATCTGATGTTTTGGGGATGAGACCTTGGTAGGGGTTGGTCCAGGAGAAGCAGTTGAGAGGTAAAGCAATTTAGGGAACAAAAGGAGTGAAGTCTAATGTCTCCTTGGCCTCCTAGAATGTACGCCTTCCTCCTAGGTGCCTGAGACACTCTGCGGAGGGTCTGGCTCCCTCGTCTGATCTCACTGGGGGGCTGGACTCCAGCCTGTCTGGGGTTTCTGAGAACCAGCCCCTCTATCCCAACTGTCCCTTCCTAGGGACTGTGATAAATTTCAAGGCTGCCAAGAGGGGGAAAGGACTTGGTACACCAAAGCTGGGCTGACCTCTGTTTACCTGCTCAACCCTGAGGCACTGGAGCTGTGGCACATCTGTCAGCTGATGAGACCTTATCATCAGGAAGCAGCAGGTGGGCTGAGATGCAGCTGTGCTTAGTCACTAGTCATGTCCAACCCTTTGCAACCCCGTGGACTGTAGCCTTCCAGGCTCCTCTGTCCCTGGGGATTCTCCAGGTAAGAGTACTGGAGTGGGTTGCCATGCCCTTCTCCAGGGAGATGCAGCTGAGCCAAAGCCAAATGACTCTTAAGCAACGCCTTAGCATGTTGCTGAGTCCAACTTCACTCTGCTCACTGCATGACAGGCCAGTAAGTCTGTAGACAAAGTATTGAGGCAAGGAATAATGACTTTATTTGAAAAGGCAGCAGACTGACAAGATGGCAGACTAATGTCTCAAAATAATCATCTTATTGGGGTCTGGATGCCAGGTTCTTTTATAGAACATGGTGGGTGCTGAGGATGTTTAATTCAGTTCAGTTCAGTCACTCAGTTGTGTCCGACTCTTTGTGACCCCATGGACTGCACACCAGGCTTCCCTGTCCATCACCAATTCCCAGAGTTTACTCAAACTCATGTCCATCAAGTCCATGATGCCATCCAACCATCTCATCCTCTGTCATCCCCTTCTCCTCCTGCCTTCAATCTTTCCCAGCATCAGAGTCTTTTCCAACGAGTCAGTTCTTCGCATCAGGTGGCCAAAGTATTGGAGTTTCAGCTTCAGCATCAGTCCTTCCAATGAATATTCATGACTGATTTCCTTGAGGATTGACTGTTTTGATCTCTTTGCAGTCCAAGGGACTCTCAAGAGTCTTCTCTAATACTACAGTTCAAAAGCATCTATTCTTTGGTGCTCAGCTTTCTTTATAACTCAACTCTCACATCCATACATGACTACTGGAAAGACCATAGCTTTGACTAGATGGACCTTTGTTGACAAAGTAATGTCTGCTTTTTAATATGTTGTCTAGGTTGGTCATAGTTTTTCTTCCAAGGAGCAAACATCTTTTAATTTCATGGCTGCAGTCACCATCTGCAGTGATTTTGGAGCTCAAAAAAATAGTCTGTAACTGTTTCCATTGTTTCCCCATCTATTTGCCATGAAGTGATGGGACCAGATGCCATGATATTAGTTTTCTGAATGTTGAGTTTTAAGCCAACTTTTTCACTCTCCTCTTTCATTTTCATCCTTCTGCCATAAGCATGATGTCATCTGCGTATCTGAGGTTATTGATATTTCTCCTGGCAGTTTTGATTCCAGCTTGTGCTTCTTCCAGCCCGGCACTTCGCATGATGTACTCTGCATATAAGTTAAATAAGCAGGGTGACAATATACAGCCTTCACATACTCCTTTCCCTATTTGGAATCTCTGTTGTTCCATGTCCAGTTCTAAATGTTGCTTCTTGACCTGCATACAGATTTCTCAGGAGCAGGTCAGGTGGTCTGGTATTCCCATCTCTTGAAGAATTTTCCAGTTTGTTGTGATCCACACAGTCGAAGGCTGTGGAAGTAAAGTAATATAAAATAGATAGCTAATGAGTCTCAGTGAACTCTGGGAGTTGGTGATGGACAGGGAGGCTTGGCGTGCTGCATGTGATTCATGGGGTCGCAAAGAGTCGGACACGACTGAGCGACTGATCTGATCTGATCTGAATGGCAACTGGCTGCATAGGGAGCTCAGTCCTGTACTTTGTGATACCCTGGAGCAGTGGGACGGGGTGAGCAGGAGGTTCAGGAGGGAGGGGACGTATGTATACTTGTGGCTGATTTGTGTTGTTGTTTGGAGGAAGCCAATGCAATATTGTGAGGCAATCATCCTCCAATTAAAAATGAATTTTTAAAAAAAGGCCATTAATCTTGCAATTATCTCCTGGAATAGCCAGCCTCAGGGAGAGGATGTGTTGATTTCTTCTTCCATGAAGCCATTCACAGGTAGACAGAGTCAAGACGTTTCTCTGAATAAAGGCACTTTGGTTTAACATTCAGGCCCACGGGCAGGTTTCCCTGAGGCAAGACATTATGTATATTTAGGAGATCCAACCAGTCCATCCTAAAGGAAATCAGTCCTGAACGTTCATTGGAAGGACTGATGTTGAAATTGAAACTCCAATACTTTGGCCACCTGATGCGAAGAGCTGACTCATTTGAAAAACCCTGATGCTGGGAAAGATCGAAGGCTAGAGGAGAAGGGGACAAGAGAGGATGAGATGGTTGGATGGCATCACTGACTCAATGGACATGGGTTTGGGTGGATTCTGGGAGTTGGTGATGGACAGGGAGGCTTGGCGTGCTGCAGTCCATGGGGTCGCAAAGAGCTGGACACGACTGAGTGACTGAACTGAACTGAACTGTATTCTTTTAGTGAACAAAATCAAGTAAAGTTTAAAGAGACAGATCCAACAAGGAGCCAGATTTTGTTCTTCCCTGTAAGCACAGGGGACTCTGCTTCACACACTGTAACAAACTAAATTGGGGGGAGGGGGAGATATATGTATGTGTGTAACTGAATCACTGCTGTACACCTCAAACTACCACAACATTGTTAATCAACTACACTCCAGTACACGGTAAAATAAAAATACAATGACATCCCTTATCTCACCCCAGCTCGGCACCCACATTTGACTCTGAATCTTCTCTCTGCTTTTGGATTAGCAGTGCATCTACTGAGTAAATAGCAGATAACTAAGAACTGAGTGATGATACGTTTTTCACTTTTCAAACATGGGAATGGCATTTAACTTCTCCCAGAGCTTCCAGACTGGGCTATCACACACTTGTTGGCTGCCTTTCCCTTTGAACCTGGAGATTTTTCAGCGGAGGTTGTGGTTAGCAGGTGGTATGGATCCCGCGGGAAGTGAAAGCAGGTTCTGAAAATGACCTGTCCATTCTTTAAAGCATTTCCTTTCCCCATAAAAATTATAGATTAATCTAATTAGGAATATGTAAATCAGCTGTCTCCTTCCTCTCCTCTTCGTCTGTTGCTCTGCAAAACCCGTCCTTCCTCTGGAAATGGGAGAAACTGATGTAATTGTTCTCTGCTGAGGACAATGCAGGGCTCCAGGCTCCTTGCCAGGTACGTTTCCTGCCAGGCCCACTCCTTCACTCTGTTTAATTATGAGCGATTGTTTGGGCTACGATGTGAAGAAATATTAGAGAATGGAAAAAAAAGAGGAGCAGAGTTCAGAATATCCTGCTGTAACTGATTCATGATTTGGCAAGAACTGTTCACTAGATTTTATGCTTTAGCCTTGTGACGGGATCCCAGGGAGCAACCTTGCCATATAAGCACATAAAGCCCAGTTCTCCGGTTTATTTTGAAAAGGGCCAAGAAGAAGCATTTGAAAAATGCAGGAATAGCATCAGCCAGCCACAGGGTGAAGCTCTGTTTTAGTCACGGGAGTGCCCTCCTCTGAGGGACCAAGGTTATTTTAAACTGGACGTTCGCACCGCCTATATTTAGCTGGTGTGTCACATCTTAGCTCTTATTTTCATATATCTGACATATCTCCTGTTTTGCAGGAGGCCCTGATTTGCTTTCATGGGGCGTGCTCAGAGAGGGACATGGAGCTGAGCCCTGGGAGGCAGGTGAGGACAGAGGCTTTTATCCCAGGTCTGGGTCTGAATCCAGCAGCCCCATCGCAGAAGCATCAGGCGACCCCTAGTAGGAGAGGGGCTGAGAGCGAGACGGTTTGAGGCCAGAAGATGAAGGGCATTTATTTTTTCTGTTTTTTGATTAATAAAGTGAAAGACTGTGAATGAAAAGTGCCACCTGTCATATCAGTAAACAAGGGACGTTGCAGCCTATCCAGCCTTCACATTACAGTCACCCAGACGGTGAACCCCCAGGGAACTCAAGATGGAAAGAGGGTGTCCACATGGAGCATCAGCCACTGCAGCCACCACCCTGCCCCCCAAGGGTGCACCTGAGGAGACAGGGTGAGAAAGCTGTGATACTGGCCCCAGACAGCTGAGGTACATACCAAAGGAGTGATTTCAGGGCACCCAGACTCTTGCGTCTTTCCATACTGAGAAAAGCATTAAATTCCTTAATTTGAGATGTCTGGTTTTCTTTAATCAACAGTGATCTCTTGATGTTCTGTCTACCTGGTCTTTGTTGCAAAACCTCTATCTGTCCTGGCTCCCCACTTACCTCTTAGGAGCAGTCCTTTAGAGCTATCCGAGATGCTATGGCCCAGGCTTAGGTTCTCAGAAACTCTGCCAGAGAAAATGGAATTCTCAATTTTTAGGTTTGCATTTTTTTTGGTTTGTTTGTTTTTGGGTTGACAAGACAAATACAGAAAAGCATAATAAGAAATTTTTAATTGCCTGGTCCCCCACCACCTGGAGATAACACCTGTGAATCTTCAAGGCTTTTTCTGTGCATTTATTTGTGAATAATTCCGAAGATTCAACTAAGCTGTTTTCTTTTCAATTGAAACATATCATAAGCATCTCCTTTGCTATTAATTCAAAGGAAACAAGTCTTAGTGACTGGGTGTGATTGCATTTAGCAGCCTTACAAGCATTCTGAATATTAGAAGGTTTTGTGTAATATATGTTGTGGTTCTTTTAATTGTGTTTATTTGAGTATCATTGAGGTTGAGCACTGGTTTTCATACTTAGGACCATTTCTAATTGATTAGAAAGCTCTTTCTCTGTTAAACATATTAGCACATATTTTGCACTTGTTTGCCTTCTTATTTTGTTCAGGGTTCTTATTTTTTAAGGTAGGAAGATTTGCAACCATTTGTGGTCACATACATCAGTTTTTTTCTTCACCTTTTCTTCTGCTTTTATGCCCCCAAAAATCTCTGGGCGCCAAGAGCATGCACTTTTCACCCTCTTTTTCCCAGCTTTTCCACAGACATGGTTTTACATTCAATTCCCTCTTACATCTGGAATTCCTTTTGCTGTGTGATGTCAGGAACACTTTGAATTGTCCTTGCACCTGTGGAATATTCTTTTCTCTCTCGAATTGACTTATATCTATTCTCTCACCTTGGCCACAGTGATTGAACTTCTTATAACTTTGTAAAATGCCTTCCTATCTGAGGGGAAGTATTCCCTCTGTTTTGCTATTGTTTTGGAATTTGTTTGGCTATTTATGCCTGTTGAGTTTCTTTTGGTAAATGTTATAATCATTTGGTCAAATGTCCTCTGGAAAATTTTCCTCTTCAGGAACATAATGTTTCTTTCCATTCACTATATTCTTCCTTGATATTTTTATAATTTTTCTCACCCTTTCGTAATTTTTCTACCCTCAAGACAGGTAGTCTGGGGCGGGGGGAAACAAAAACAAACAAAAATTAATTTAGTGTGAAAAAATCAGCTTTGGGTGAAAATAGAATGCAATAGCTGATGTTGAGATATTTGAGCTGAATATAGCAAAGCAGGAGTTTTACAAGATATTTTGCCAAATATGTCAAACATGATCAGATATTTAAAGCCCTCTATAATTTAATGTGTTTACTGGGAAACTGTGTTTACGGCGAGTGCAGAGAAAAAGAGAGCAAGCTGGGCAGTCAGGGAAGAAAAGGAAATTTATTAAAGAGAATATGAGGGGGTGACTGGCCTTTAAGAAGAACCAGTGTCCTCCCTTTCTGGTGGGGTCTTTCTTATACTCTGACAATGAAAAAATCTCTGAAGGGATGATTAATTTTTAGCCTGTAGCTGAGTCCTGTAGTCATATAGCTGGAGGCCTGTAATCTGATAATCTTGTAGCCTTGAGAAGGTAGACGCCAGCAGGAAAACAGAATGTTGCTTGGGCACTTTGGTCAGTCTTAAGGGTCACCGTGACTTTATCCTTTGTTTACGAGGTCAACGTAATAAGCCATTTTAACAATGGGCCCCATTGTAGGCCCCATCACTTATGATCTTACATATCCAATCAGAAAATGAAAATAATCATTCTGTTAACTGATTATCCCTTCTTTACAAAGCCATCAATGATTAAAATAATTTTTTTTAGCTTAAATGAATGTATTCAATTCAAAGGGTCTAGTTAATAAAGAAGACCAAAGTAGTTGTTTCTGGATGGTCAGCTCATCATTCTGGATTTATAATTAGTGCTTGTTTGCATTGACTTCTAAGTAACTTGAATTCAAGCTGGTTTGCTTCCGAAGATGGAAGAAAATACCGCATTGCCCATTCTACAGACACTCTCAGTAAGGAATGAGCAAGATTTGTATCAGAGGCCTTACGTTGTCTTGCTTCTACCCAAATAGTTACAGGTAAATGAAATGAATGGTAAACTAGCACATATTTGAAGAAATTGTAGAGGATGAGAATTAGGCACCATTGTGAATTTGTCTTCCTCAGCATTGTTGAGGACAGGAACAGGAAGTGCCCCAGGTGACACTTGCTGACAGGAGATTAATGGTAGGAAGTGACCTTGAAGCTTGTTTCCAAGAAATACAAGCAAACTTTCCCTGGCAGCTGAAGGCAGATCATTCTGAACCAAAGGGAGGTGTGAATAAATTTTAATGGGAATGAGAAGAGGGTGTGAAGTGAGGTTCCCTGTGTGGCTACCTGCAATTTCAGTCAGGTGACAAAATGGTCACTACCCTGCACCTTAACCAGGAGTCCTTTCAGCCACAGAAAAAGCAAACCACTTAGTATTCAGCTTTTTCCACTGTCATGAGTCAAGATGTATCAATATGCATTTCATCATTTATCTAAAATCATTATAAAAATGACATTTTATCTCTTTGTGATGAATCTACATACGTACAGGACATCGTTTTAAAGTCTATAGATGCAGAGACTTAAAATTTGATTTTGTCTGTTCCATGAATCATAAATTATAGATAAACAAATGAGGGCATAATTGTCCAGGGTAACAGTCTTCTAGAATAGTTTATTTATCTTAATGTTTAAAGTTATTTATAAAATATGAAAATATAAACTCTGTACATCCCACCCCAAGCCTCACCTTGTTGAGTCATAAGAGAGATTGTTGAGAAGTTTCTGACTGGAGTGTTGAGATGAGTGTAAATTCAAAATGCTCGATCTCACTGAACAGTGTTTTAACCAAAGGAATGGTACTCCAATGTTCATGGGTGTTTATGAGGCACCTTTAAGAATTATGTCACTCCCGACTAGTAGAAAATGGGATGAATGGGCTTACACAGCGAGGATATTTATTATCTCACATAACAGGCCCAAAGGCAGATGCTCCCAGCAGAGCAGTCTTTGGCTTCATCCTCTGGAGTCATCTGTTCTGCTCTGGCTTCATTGTGTTGGGAGGGGTTGGCCATCTCCCCTTGCTGTCTCAGAGCATCATTTCCAGACATGAAATTATCCTGTGGAAGAATGTGCCTGCTTTCTCTTATTTCTGTTTTTTGAGAAGGTGGAAAATTCTTCCAGAAGTCCCCAGAAGACTTGCCCTCACATCTCATTGGCCAGATCTGGGCCACGTGCCCACTCCTAAATGAATCACTCATAAGGGAAGTAATGTGACCACTCTGGGTTTAGACTAATCAGGGTTCACATTCTGAATTACATGGGGCTGAACAAGCAAATAAAATTAGGGTTATACCAACAGAAAAGAAGGAAGAGGCTGTTGACTGAACCACTAGGAATAGAGAGAGAGTTCCCATTTACCACACATGCAGGATAACTAGGGAATAATGGCATTTTAAATCAGCTCTAAATATTTTAATATTGATTTAAGTAAAAAGGGAAATCTACTGAAGTTGCATGTTTCTGATGTGCCATTAAATTTTGTATTTACTTGGAAGATCACAGAGACCTTATATCTTCTTGAAATGTTTAGCTGCCAATCTAAGTGTATCTTGGAGAAATTATGATTTTTGTTAAATTAAGGTAGAATATATACAAGTGCATTTCTAGTAGCACAAAGAACACCCCCAAGCCCTAGAATCACCACTGGTCCATCGTGGTTGATCAGTTCTCCTTCTAAAAACAAACTGGCCCAGTGGAAATGAAACTTCTTAGAAACGATTGCTTCTTCGGTTGCTAAGTTTACATGCTCTTTTTCTTGCCATGAAACAATTTTCCACTCATGGTACTGTGAAACACTCATCTGGAAGAAACCTGCGTTTGTCCCTCTGAGAGGTGCTGGCCTCAAGTTCAAACCAAATCCCATCAACCTAATTGCTCCTGCCACATGGCCTCAGGAGTGAAGAATTCTCCCTTTGTTTGCAAGCTGACAGAGGGGCAGGGCCCCCAAGATGTATGGCTCGCAAGAGAAGAGAGAAATCCTACCGCGCACGACACCCTCCTCCTGGTTTAGTTGCTTTTCTGGCTCTGCTTGGTTCTGCATTTGGATGTTGATGTGTTTTACAAAACATATTTCAAGTGCAAGCAGCCCAGTCTCACTCCTGATCCGCAGCTTCTGAACATTGACATGATCTCAACCACCAGACAGTCGTCAGATTTTCCTGTTGTAAGACTTGGCCTTCAGAGCCGAGGGCCTGCCCCTGCGCGGGCCCAGAGGTCTCCCTGGTTTGCAGAGGGAGGTGCTGGGAGGAAAGAGGCTGCACAGGCTCAGCCCTGGAAGGCTGGGCTGCACTCAAAATTTTGCCTCTGAGTCAGACTGTCTTACCTTTTAGTGCTTTTGTATTTTCATGTTTCCTCTCATTGCGCCTTTCCTATCTTTCATCCTTTTTTTTTTTAAAAAATCCCTTTTTGTTCTATCCCAATGTAATCTCAGAACAGGAATCCAAAAAACTCAACATACAAGGATAAACGCTACAAGGTTAGAGATACATTTGCATTCATCCTTCCCTTGCATTTTCAAGTGAGACAAATCTCTAAGTCAAGGGATGCATGTCTAATTGTGACATTTTAGTCTTCAATAAAAGTCAGTAAAAAAAGGTTTTCTTTCTTTCTTGTTTTTTTTTTTTTTTTCTTTTTTTTCCTCTTTTGAGGGATTGGAAATTTTCCTGGGACCTTGAAATCCTCCCATATACTGAGATGATTCCTAGTAAGCGAGAAGGGGCTCTGGTGAAGTGAAAACAGACTGGGAAAGAAATGATTATTACAGATGATATAAAGGTTCAGAGTCCAAGTCTCAGATCAATGAAACAGCTCTGCACCCTACCCACCTGTGAGGCTTTGACAAGTGAGAACCATGTTGGAACTCACGGGCTATGACCTTGAGTGGTCCTCTGGCTTTATTAGCAAACCAGACTACTGGGGATAAATTTTACATTAGGAATATCTTAGAAAATCCCAAATACCTTAGGGGTGCAAAAAAATTTTTTTCATGAATATCTTAGAAAATCCCAAATACCATATTCATGTCCTACCTACAGTCAAAGCAGCAGGAAGGCAGCTTACATTAAAGAAGATGTGCAAGTATAAACAATGGAATATTACTCAGCCATAAAAAGAATGAAATAATGCCATTTGCAGCAATATATGTGCACCTAATCATATTAAATGAAATGTCAGACAGTGAAAGACAAATATCATACGATATCACTTAAATGTGGAATCTAAAAAAATGATACAAATGAACTTATTTACAAATGAGAAATAGACTCACAGATAGAAAGCAAACATGGTTAGGTGGGGGAAGGGATAAATTAGGAGTTTAAGATTAACATACACACACTACTGTGTAATAAATAAACAGGGACCTACTGTGTACCACAGGAAACTGTACTCAACATCTTGTAATCACCTATAACGGAAGAGAATGTTAAAAAAGAATATATCTTTGTATATACGTTTATATATATACGTTTAGGGGTTTCCTGCTGAGTCATTGGTAATGAATCTGCCTGCAATGCAAGAGATGTGAGTTCAGTCCCTGGGTCGGGAAGATCCTCTGGAGTAGAAAATGGCAATCCACTCTAGTATTCTTGCCAGGAAAATCCCATGGACAGAGGCGCCTGGAAGGTCTGTGGGGTCACAGAGTTGAACACGACTGAAGTGACTGAGCACACACACATGTTTTTAACTGAGTCACTTTGCTGTACACATGAAGCTAACACAGTTTTGTAAGTCAACTATATTTTGACAAAATTAAAAAAAAAACTCAAGCAATAAAATAATGAAACCATTAAAACAAGAGAAATAAAAAGATTTAAGAACCAAGAATTTATAGGGTAAGGATATGCCAGAAAATTATTTACATTAAACTATTCTTTGGAGCATAAAACTTAATTCTGACCTCAGAATCAAAAAGCAGGTGAGAGGTACACAGTTCTCATGATCTTCCTTGATCATCCATAAGGAGAAAGAAACCTAGCTTTCAACTCAGGAAGGAATATGTCATGTAGGACTTTATTTGGGAAACAGTGAAAATACACAAGAAAAGAAAATTTATTCCTGGAGAGTCCTTTTGGTCAAATGCGGATAGCTATTTAAAATTATTAGAGATTTGAGCAATTTGGGTACAGAGAATTTTGTGGTGAGCTGTAAATGTTTTTTCCTGATAAATTTGACTCCTGACTATTTAGGATTCCTGAGATTAAAGGAGGCAACTGAATCTATTTTAAAAACCTGAAAAAGTGTTTTCTGGAGCGTTATCCAGGACCAAGGTTACAGAGATGACCCAGGCCCTTGGCATGCTCTCTTGGGGAAGGTGCTTTACGCAACTCCCCTCCTCCCCATGCAGCCCCGGGGCGGGGCATTGGCTGTTCAAGCATTCAGTTTGCCAGTGACTCAGAGACGAAAATGGAATCAAATACTTTCTTGAAACTTGTATAGTCCTTGTATACGCCTGAAAAAGGTGCCCAATAACAGCTATGGTGAACGATTGTGCCTTGAGCATGAGACAGCAGAACACTCGAATTTCTGAGTCTTTTTTTTCCTGGACTCTTTAAAGAGAGAGATAACATCTAGCAACTTGGGTAGAATGAATTCAGAGCCGCTTTTGCTGTGTAATCTTTACCCAGGGAAAAGCAAATTGTAGCCCCAAAGCCGTCTAAGAGAAACTGAGAGGCAGCAGGCTCGGCTGTCTGAGAACCAGGCAGGGCTCATGGTGGGGAAGTGGGGAAGCACACAGCCCTCCCAGCAGCTGCCCTGGGATTCAGATGGCTTTGCTCTGCATGGAGATAAGTTAGATTTATGGGAGGGGTCTCCCTAAAGAGTCTAAAACACAATCCCTTCTCCTGGTCAAACAGGAGAGTCATTCATCTGTTAACAACATCCAGGAGAAAATGGCCCTTGAAGATGGTATCTGGGCAAAAGCATTATGTGCCGGTGAAAGGAGCTCCCTGTTCCCATGGAGGTGGAGGAGTCACTGGGACTTTTAATTCTCTTTTTTGAAAGGTCACTGCCTAGAATTTCTCATTTACAGTATCTGACTCGGCTACTTCTGCCAAGATCTGTTAGTACTGTCTCAATGGTTCCCTTTGCCAGTTTGAAAGAATTTCACCTTCATGAGGGTCTGGGACCCTGAAGGGCTCATCATCGCCAATTCAGGGGACAACTGGGAGAGACACAAGCTTTGTCAAAGATGTAGATGCTTGTTCTTTCCATTCTAGTGAAACCATACAGCCTCATTATGCTCATAATACATTTATCTTGGCCGCTGACTGAGGGAATGCTTGCTGATTACATCAGCCATCGACTCATGTTCAGTATAAGCTCTGAGTGAGGCCAGGTCAGTCCAGCTCAAATGATCTGCCCTGGCCAGTAATTATTTTCCTTTTGATCTAATTATTCTGACTTGTCAATTATTAGGATATAGCCATTTCTTTTAATAGCACCACCCTAGAAGGTGGGATTTTTTATTTTATTTTTTTGACTATTCCATGTGGCATATGAGATGTTAGCTCTCCCACCAGGGATCAAACCCATGCCCCTGCAGTGGAAGTGTAGAGTCTTAACTATTAGACCACCAGGGAATTCCCTGGGCATTGCTTTTAAATCAGAGGTTCTCAGATTCCTGCTCTAGTTCTCAATCCTGGGAAGGCAAAATGCCCCCGGGGGTGTGGAAATGTGTATGTGTATATGTGTGTATGTGTATATGTGTGGGTATGTGTGTGTATGTGTGTGTATGTGCATTTTGGATTGTCCCAATCAGATTTTAGTAGGCAGAGGTCAAGGATGCTAATAGCCCTGAAACCTGTAATGCAGACCTATACAAGCAAGAACTGCATCACCAGAATGTCCCTGATAAGAAATACTGCCTGATATCTATCTTTCAGGCCCAGGTTGGGCCCTCCTAGGGTCCACTTAAGACCATGGTAAGCAAATATCCTGAAATTCACAACCAGTTCTTATAGCCACAGGTGATCAACTTCAAAATATCTCTCAGAGTGACCTGTGATACAACAGGGGTCACCTTGTATTAAGTCAAAAATACATATATTGAAGTCTCTAATATTTGCTAGTGGTGTGACTTATACCAGATGTCTTAACATCTGAAGCCCTGATGTCTAGGTCAGTAAAATGAAGGTATAAAAGCCCATCTTGCGCAGCTATGAGCATTAAAACAGATGATCAATGTTTGATCACATGGTGCTCATTGTGCCTATATGGCCTAGGCTCCTGCTGTCTGGGACCCTGACTTAGAAAAAGAGGCCGAAGCCCCAGAAGATCAAGGATCTCTCAAAGCACACATTCATTTATTAGTTTAGGAAAGACAATCTGTCTCTCCATTCAAAGCTGCACAAAACATGAAATAATTCTCCAGGGAGTTTCTACTGGTCTAGTCTCCTCTGGCCGTAGGTCCTGCCTGGCCCTGGTGGAGATTCAGGGCAGAGAAGTTTCAGAGGAAAAGGGAGAGAGACAGAGTTTGTCTTTAAATTGACAAACTACCTCATTCATTTTATTTAAAACTGCGAAGTGATACCTAATTCTTGTACTAACCCTGGTGGCTCAGAGGATAAAGAATCTGCCTGCAATGCAGGAAACCCAGATTTGGTACCTGGGTTGGGGAGATGCCCTGGAGAAGGAAGTGGCAACCCACTCCTGTACTCTGGCCTGGAGAATCCCATGGGCAGAGGAGCCTGGAGGGCCACAGTCCATGGGGTCGCAAAGAACTGGACGTGACTTTCATTCATTTTTTTGCCCATTTCTTGTAGAAAATTGAGAAAATAGAGAAAAACGAAAAGAAGAACATTTAAGGCACTTACAGGCCCACAGAGGGAGAACCATGAATTTCCTTCATGTGTTACTACTGACATATAAATTTACAAAAAAAAAAAAAAGACTAGCATGACACTTGAGACACTTTCTTCTTCAAGTGACACAGAGTTGCTTGCAAGACTCTGTCCTTCCAGTTGGGCTGAATTTGCCTCTAATCTGTGTTTGGTCATCTGGTGAGCTGGAGGGTTCTCTGGGTAGTGTGAGCTGGTGGGCGGTGCAGGGGTTGGGGCGGAGGGGGTGGGGGGCGTGCATTTCTAGGGGAAAGTGCTCACTGTATACCCTTGACCTGGAGACCTGGTTCACATCCGCCTGGGGACCGGGAAGGCAGCTTGTTCCTTGATGGGATGCCAAAGGGCCAGGGAGCCAGAGGAAAAGCTTACGTCTGCTTGAAAACAATGCCCAGGGCCCTCCTGCAAGAACCACAGGCCCCTGCTTCCTGGCTCAGGCTTCAAGACAGCTTTCAGAGCCTTCAAAAAGATATCGTGGTCTTTGTTTTATTTATGTTGGGGCAAAGCACAGTCGCGCACGTGCGCACACACACATATGCACACATGCACACAAGACATAAAATCACTCCCACAAAAAAGAACTGCTATTCCTGTTTTAATTTTTGTGCTTTCATCTTTTGTTCTTAATTTAAAATGACATGTCTCTGGTGATGAACACTGTCAACATTGAGGTGTCCTTATTTCTTTGTAAGAAACAGTGTGATCCTTCTGTTTGCAGCTTCTTTTTCTCTCTGTAACAAACTCCTATAAACACTTTACCCTAAGCGCTAGGTGATCTACATCATTTCCAACGAATGCTTGGTTATCCACTGAATTTGTGCGTGTGTGTGTGTGCGCTAAGTCACTTCAGTCGTGTGTGACTCTTTGCAACCCCATGGGCTGTAGCCGGCCAGGTTCCTCTGTCCATGGGGTTTTCCAGGCAAGCATACTGGAGTGGGTTGCCCTGCCCTCCTCCAGGGGATCTTCCAACCCAGGTATCGAACCTGTGGCTCATTTGTTTCCTGTGTTGGCAGGCGGGTTCTTTACCTCTAGTGCCACCTGGGAAGCCCTGTCCACTGAATATATCAGAATAATGGGAAAGAACTTCATATCATTGGACATTTCGCTTATTTACAACTTTGGACTTGTTTTCAAACAATGTTTGTCATGTTAAAAATAAAGTTAAATAATTCTGTAGCCTGCATACAAAATCATGATTAATAAGTGCCCTGGTCATTCATGTGTGAGACAGAGCACGGACTAGGAGAAGCTCCAGAGATGGACGCACCTCTGGCTCTGCTTCTGAGGGATGTAGTTTAATCGAACCCTCTTTTTTTACTGTAGGAAACTGAGAGCAAAGCTAAACTGCTGCTGCTGCTGCTAAGTCGCTTCAGTCGTGTCCGACTCTGTGCGACCCCCTAGATGGAAGCCCACCAGGCTCCCCCGTCCCTGAGATTCTCCAGGCAAGAACACTGGAGTGGGTTGCCATTTCTTTCTCCAATGCATGAAAGTGAAAAGTGAAAGTGAAGTCGCTCAGTCCTGTCCGACTCTTCACGACCCCATGGACTGCAGCCTACCAGGCTCCTCCGTCCATGGGATTTTCCAGGCAACAGTACTAGAGCTAAACTACCGGTTCCAATTACAAGCAAATACAAGCTGCAGGTTTCTGACTTCCTGGCTTGCACCCTTGATCTGTTTAGTGTTCAAACTCAGTAGTCTCAGATGTAAAAATGAAAATAATAGCAGAAGAAAGTGGAGGTTGCTGCCAATAATTCCAGTATTCTATCTACCTGAGGCCTATAGAAATATGTGTTTGCTATTCACATATATTTCCATTCATTTCTGAGGAATGGTGTCTTGAAAAGTCACCATGGGTATTTATCTGTTCTCTTCAACTCATGCCATTTTAATTTTACACCTTTTCAATGCCTTTTATACTTATGCGGCCAATTTTTGGCCAGACACTTTTCACCTGTCTGTTGCCTGGTCTTGTCTTCTGCTATTTCGTTTCTGTGACCTCTGCTGTGACCTCACCTCAGTTAGTGCTCAGGTTCAGAACACTTACTGTGTCAGGCCATTCTTTTTTAATTTAGAAAAGGTCATTTTCCATGTCTGTCATCTGGCTTGCAATAATCTCAAGCATATCCCTGTCTTTGTTGCCTACCGCCTCTGTTCTCCCTGACATTGTGGTGTGAACCCTGCTGCTTCCTGCCATTGCGACATCAAAGTGGTCCATGTGTCTCCCTGTGTGTCCTGCGAAGGATGCTGGCTGCAGGCAGGAGGCAACAGCTTCCTGCCTGCTGCACACATCACTGGTGTCTGTGAGGACCTCCAGTTCCAGGAGGGTGACCTAGAATCCTATGAAAACATCAGCACTGCAATACCCCCGCCTGTCAATCTTCTTAGGATAATTGACGAGCATTCTTTTGTTTAAGTGATGGTTTATTGCAGTCAAAATAAAATTATTTCTCAGTGGTTTTCTGAGCAAATTACATCTCAGTAGCTTTCTGCTTGTCTGTTTTCAGTGACTTTGTACTCAGAAAGGATCACTGATTAGATTAAGGAAGAGTTCCACATCCCTTGATAGGACTTCAAAGTGCTGACAGTTCTTTGTCTTGCTTCTCAGACTCACATAATGGAACATCTGTCTTGCAAAGTATCTCTCTGCCCAAATCACCAGGTTTAATTTAATAGGCTGCTTGATTGGGACTGGGAGCCTTTATCTTTCATCTTGATTATTATGTCAATTCCAAGCACTATGGAAAAATGGGACATGACTCAGGAAGAAAAATTTGAGCATGTGCTCAGACATAGTTTTTAGAAAAATCAATGACAAATGTTCTCATACCTCGTATTTTTAGATTATAAAAAGTAACTTTATTGATTAATATAGTAAAAGACTTACAAGACAAGAAAGCAGAAAAATAAACACTGATTCCAGGAGCTGATCTGATGGCTCCAGATTATGTCTTATGAGGTGCTTTGCTGTCCCCTGGTGGTTGATTGTCTCCATAACACAGACCTGGCTCAGTGGCTTTTCCAACTAGTTTTCAGAAAATATTATCAGGAAAATTCTTCCACAGAGCAATTTTGATGTGGAATGAGCTGATACATTCTATGATAAACTTTGGCAGAAAATTATATTTTGAAATTGATAATCAATTAAAATTCTTCTCAAAGTCTATCAAAATTTTAATAAAATTATTCATAGGTGCATGCGTGCTAAGTTGCTTCAGTCATGTCTGACTCTGCAACCCTATGGACTATAACCCACCAGGCTTCTCTGTCTATGGGATTCTCCAGGCAAGAATATTGGAGTGGGTTGCTATGCCCACCTCCAGGGGATCTTCCCGATCCAGGGATCGAAGCCTTATATTTCCTGTGTTGTCAGGTTCTTTACTACTGGCGCCACCTGGGAAGTAACTTTAATATTGAAAGAAAATAAAATGTGCTTTGCTTTAGGTAAACATCCATTGTAGAACTATTTTGTCATTCAGATGGGAAAATACTCTACATTGCCCTGTTTGTATAAAATAGACCTTCTCCACATGTTTCCATTTGGCCATAACAGGTATTTTCATGCAATTTAAAATAATATTTATATCACTTCTTTCCCCAGAATATTTGGAGATTTTAGATATTTTCTTTTCTTCTTTAATTTATATACTTTGAGTATCTTTCCTGACATGGGACTATGTTTGGGGGAATTTTATACTCAGATGTTATTCTTTTTTTTCTAATTCCTTGAAATTTCAGTGAGATGAAATCAAAAGTGCTAATGCTTAACAGCATACCAGACTGAGTCACGGGTGTGTAAGAGCTGTACGGGGTTAGAACTGCTTTGGTTTTAGTTCTCCTGCTCTGCCTGCCTCCTGATGCTGTGTGGTCCCTACCACATAGACCAGATACCCAGGGAGAGAGGGTAAGGGAGAAAGTGGTTCAAATACCCTTTGGAGTCATCATGCCTTGAGGGTTCAAGTTCAATAATGAAATCAATAGCTTTGAAAGGACATTAACATGTAAGTTGTAATATACATCATCTGTGCCACACTTGATTTGGGGGATTTTTTTACATAATAAATTTACAGATGGTCTTTAAGTTTTGCCCCTTGATTCAGCCAGGTTTGACAGCCTTGAGACCCTAACAGCAGCCACTGTGACAGTTTGCTGAGGACCGACTAGGTTCTGAGGCACTGTCGTGGCCTTCCCTGTATTCTGTTCCCTCAAATCAAAGATAAAGATGATACAAACCATCATTTTATGTGTCACCAAGACAGTTATGCAAGCCACAGTCAGCTCCAGGTCTTGTTTTTGCTGACTATATAGAGCTTCTGCATCTTCAGCTGCAAAGAATACCATCAGTCTGGTTTCAGTATTGACCATCTTCATGGATTACAGCCTTGTCGTGGCAAAGGGGCTTGCATAACTCCATAAAGCTATGAGCCATGCCATGCAGGGCCACCCAAGACAGACAGGTCATAGTGAAGAGTTCTGATAAAACGTGATCCACTGGAGAAGGGTATGGCAAACTACTCCAGTATGCTTGCCCCAGGAACCCCATGAACTGTATGAAAAGGCAAAAAGATATGAACACCAGCAAATGAGCTCCCCAGGTTGGAAGGGATCCAATATGCTACTGGAGAAAAGCCGAGAGGGGTTACTAATAGCTCCAGAAAGAAAGAAGCAGCTAGGCCAAAGCAGAAATTATGCTTGGTTGTGGATGTATCTGGTGGTGAAAGTAAAGTCTGCTCCTGTGAAGAACAATATTGCATAGGAACCTGGAATATTAGGTCCATGAATCAGAGTAAACTGGATGTAGTCAAGCAGGAGATGGCAAGAGTGAACACTGACATCTTAGGAATCAGTGAACTAAAATGGACTGGAATGGGCAAATTTAATTCAGATGGCCATTATGTCTATTACTGTGGGCAAGGATCCCTTAGAAGAAATGGAGTAGCCACCGCAGTCAACAAAAGAGTCCAAAATGCAGTACTTGGGTGCAATCTCAAAAATGACAGAATGATCTCTGCTTGTTTCCAAGGCAAACCATTCAACACCACAGTAAACCAAGACTACGCCCCAACCACTAATGCTAAGAAGCTGAAGTTAACCAGTTCTATGAAGACCTACAAGACCTTCTAGAAATAACGCCAAAAAAAGATGTCCTTTTCATCATAGGCGATTGGAATGCAAAAGTTGGAAGTCAAGAGATACCTGGAGTAATAGGCAAGTTTAGTCTTGGAGTACAAAATGAAGCAGGACAAAGGTTGGCAGAGTTTTGTCAAGAGAACACACTACTCATAGCAAACACTGTTTTCCAACAACACAAGAGACAACTCTACACATGGACATCACCAAACGGTGAATACTGAAACCAGATTATTATTATTGTTAAGTACTCTGCTTTGATGCAGTCTATTTATTATGAAAGATTGTCTAACATAGGTTTCATGGCCAATCTCACACTGTGTCATTAAAAAATTTTTTTTATTTTATATTGGAATATGGTTGATTTATAATGTTGCATTAGTTCCAGGTATACAATTCAGTGATTCAGACACACACACACATTTATATATATATATATATATATCTAGAAAGAAAGAGAAACAGCTATTCTTTTACAGATTCTTTTCCCATATAGGTTATTATAGAATATTGAGTATAGTTCCATGTGCTATACAATAGGTCCTTGTTGTTTATCTATTTTGTATATGGCTATGTGTGTATATTAATACCAAACTCCTAATTTATCCATCCCTCACCCCACTTTCCCCTTTGATAACCATAAGTATGTTTTCAAGGTCTGTGACTCTGTTTCTGACTATAGAAAAGTATATTTCCAAAGTTTTAAAATTTATTAATAAATTAATACTACATTAGACAAGTATGTCTGTTGTCCAAGAAAGAAATCTGGACCCAGGTGGGCTCTGGCTGGATGTCCCAGATGTGAGGACAAAGCAGGAATGCCCCCACTCCCCTGCCCCCCATCTGGCCCCGTGAGCCTCTCTGGTCCAGGCTACTAACTTGTAGAAAGTAAGCCCAACTTGGGGGGACTATGAATACAATTCTGGTCTATGTCTAGTCATGTTTACAACCTCTTCTTCTAGATGTTAATTGAGTATATCTGGGGGAGAGCTTTGAGATCTTAAAGTCCTTTGAGGAAGGTCCAGAAGACAAACTAAAATGAAACAGCAGCATTCTTGTTGGGCAGTGTTTCCCTGAAACGTTTTTAGCTTCTTTTTTTGTTTATCCATTCAGTACACATTGCTCAATGTCTGTTTTGTGAGAGGCAGCATGTAGCACATTGTGAGCGATAAAAACAAGCACTTCTTGAGAAAACTATGGTCACTGCTCCGTGGCCAGCTGATGTTCTGCCAGCCAAGCGCTCCTATGGGCTGACGGCCCTTACTGCATCTCCATGGCCGCCCCTTCTCAGGACCCTCCCACCTGTCTGCATGTTCACCGCAGGCAGTCTTATCCCTGCTAGGCTGAGGGTGGGCCAGGGGCTCCTGGGCACCCTGTCCAGCCCCCCAGTTCAGAGTGGAGCAGAAGTGCATCCAGGACCTAGCAGGCCAGTCTGACTTCCTCTCTTGGTGATTCTGAACTGGGACCAAGTTCTGAATTGGCGAGGTTTCCATGCCCATGTGTCCTCAGATGGGGAACTGCAATTTTGAGCAGACTTTGAGGGCCGGTGGCTGAGTAGTAAGGGAAGGTCTTGTCTACATGGCGGAAAGAGAGAAGAGAAGGAAGAGAGGACCTGAGGGAAGAGTCCAAGTTGGTCCTGAGAGACGGAGAGAGTCCTACTTAGTTTCCAATGTCACCCCAGCCAGTCCCCGATTCCAGAAGACGTCTAATTCCTTATGATAGGATGCCTGTTAGTGCCAACTTGAGTGGATTTCTGGGTTATTTTAACAATGAAATTCTTCTTGATTAGAATGAAAAAAAAAAAGCTCAAAATGAAATACAAGCTAACTAGAAATAGAAACAATAATGTAAAATATGATGGGTTAATTCAGAAGATGGCATATTAATTTTACACTTCAGCTAAATGATCACTATGCTCCCCCTCTCCACACTTCTAAATATGAAAGTTAAAAAACTGTGTCCTGGACTTCTGTGGTGGCTCACTAGTAAAGAATCTGCCTGCCAATGCAGGGGACACAGGTTCCGTCCCTGGTCCAGGAAGATTTCACAAGACTCAGAGCAACGAAGCCCGTGCGCCACAGCTACTGAAGCGCGTGCACCTGGAGTCCGTGATCTGCAACGTGAGAAGGCACCGCGGTGAGAACCTCGTGTACCACAGCTAGAGAGGAGCCCCACTCACCACAACCAAAGAAGGCCTGTGCAGCCAAAATTAAAAAAAAAATTGTGTCCTGAAAATTTCAATTATTTTATATCTGATTGATGATTGAAAATTTTAATCCTATAGGAATATCTTTTGGCACTTTGAGGATAACCCTTAACATCTCCAATTTCTTTGGTCAAAAACCATTTTCTGGCAAGAATGCAACTTGAGATAATTATGGCTTTAGGCACTGAGTTTGTTTTCTGAAGGTTATTTTGATTTATGATGACTCAGCTGCTCAGTCTCCGTGGTTAACTTTGGTGGGGGACCGGTCTTCATGGATTACCATGCTCTGTCTTCAAAAGGCATGAAATTCAAGGCACTATAGTTTCTTTCCTTACCTCAATCCATTTTACTGTCTCTGGGTATTTAGTATTAAGGTTCTCAACCTTAGTATTAAGGTTTCTCTGTCTTAGTATTAAGACAAGAAAGTTCCTGTCTTACTAAAAGGGTAATTGTCAAGGCAATGGATTATTGTCTACGGCTTGTTTTTTTAGTGCTCTAGCCAAGGATTAGAAATATAGTGTTTTTAATTTCTTTTCTTCAGACTAGATTCCTTGATCTTTTCTCTGCTGCAGGGCACTTTTTTTTTCCTAAAGGAACACTATAAATGAAAACTCTTCTTTGCCCTTCCTCTCTTAGTGATAGAGGCATGGGTGTGTGTATTGGTTACTCAGTCATGTCTGACTTTTTTCGACCCCATGGACTATAGCTCTCCAGGCTCCTCAGTCCATGGAATTCTCCAGGCAAGAATACTGGAGTGGGTTGCCATTCTCTTCTCCAGGGAATCTTCCTGACCCAGGGATTGAACCCAGGACTCCCGCACTGCAGGCAGATTCTTTACATCTGTGCCACCAGGGAAGCACCGAGGCATGGGTAGAATCTTTGCCATTGACCTAACCAGTCTAAACTTTTATTTATTTATTTTTGGCTGTGTTTGGTCTTCAAAAGTCTGCATGGGCTTTTTGGATCAGGAATCAAACTTGGTGTGGGATTTCTAGCTCCTTAAGTGGTTCACAGGGGAATTGTACTCAGCGTGCTGCTGAGCCTGGAGCCGCCTGGGTGATATTTCAATCCAGGAATGGGACCAAGTGTCTGAGGCAGAAGGAGGCACCGCAGGCCCGTCACCCCTGAGCTTGGTGTATCCAGGGCATCTGAGTTGTCCAAGGTTGTATATAGGGTATAATTCACATAGTGCTACAAAGAAGTAGGCGGTAGATAAAACAGTCCTACTCATTTTTCACCCAAACGCTTGGGCTAAATTGTTGAAATATAAATCAAAGTGTTGAAAAGTAGATGGTGCTGGATAAAAACACACATGATGCTCGAATCTGCCTGGAGTTAACTCAGTCAGTCAGAGAGAAGACGGAGGGTAGACGTGAGCCACAGGAAAATGTGTTTTCATCAAAAGGCCCCCGGGCCTCCTCTGACTGTTTCTCTCTCCCTTGGAATGTTTTAGATGCCATTATGTTGCCATAACATTTTTTCCAAAACTCTCCTCCTGGAATTGATTTGTCTAAAGACACACTGGTTCCTTTAAAATCAAAACTAAGCTGTCAAAAAACATCCTAATGGCATTTTTTGGAGGCAAGATTGGTGACTTCAGTGGCCCTGGGAGATGCAGGATCAGGCCTGTGCACGCTCTCAGTCCCGGGGAAATTTGCTCCTTTTCATCGAGGTGCCATGGGGACAGTGTTGGGTTCAGCATCACAGAGGTGTGAGTTCAGAACCCAACTCTGCTTTTTCTTTTCAAGGTGATCTTGGGAAACTTGCTTCATCTTTCAGAGCCTTTGTTTCTTCATCTGCCCAAAGGATGACAGATTGGGCTGTGAAGATTAAACTGGGTCAAATATAAGTGTTTGGCATATGGCAGACTTGCCACAAATGAGTGCTTATTGTTATCATAGGATTGCAAAAGACCACCCGCCGAATAGCAGCACCGGTCACGGGCTTCAGTTCACGTGACTGGGCTTGTTCGCACGTCTCTTCCTCTCTCTGCTCCCTACTCAAGTGCTATCAGCCTCAGCTCAGGCCTTTTGTCTCCCTTGTTACTTTATAAGGCGCTTAAAGGAAGAGCCCCTTTTTGGCTCACTGTGCACCCCACAGAAGGGCCAGCCCAGTGACTTATACACAGAGACAGCTAGTGCTTAACTTGAAAGATTCTTCAAGGACACTACTGTTTTGGGACTTCCCTGGTGGTCCAGTGGTTGGCTCCAAGCTTCCATCGTAGGGGGTGGAGGTTTAATCTCTGATCAGGAGCTAAGATCCCACGTGTCATGTGGTGTGGCCAAAAAAAAAAAAAAAGAAACCTAAGTGTTTTATTAGAAAAATATATAGTATGAATATGCTTTACCACACTTCAGTGTGCTTTAACAACCTCTACTAGCTTATGATTGTTGTTCAGTCACTAAGTTGTATCCAACTTTTTGTGACGCCATGAACGGCAGCACACTGGGCTTTCCTGTCCTTCATCAACTTCCAGAGCTTGCTCAAACTCACGTCCATTGAGTCCGTGATGTCATCCAACCATCTCATCCTGTGTCGTCCCCTTCTGCTCTTGCCCTTGATCCTTCCCAGCATCAGGGTCTTTTCCAATGAGTCAGCTCTTCGCATCAGGTGGCCAAAGTATTGGAGCTTCAGGTTCAGCATCAGTCCTTTCAGTGAGTATTCAGGGCTGATTTCCTTTAGGATTGATATAAAATTTTTTTACGGTATCAACTTTTTATTAACACCAGACAGCATCTCCTGGTCTCTTGGGGAGAAAATACACTTCAACAGAGGCTTCACTGGGGGAAGGAGAATGGTAACATTCAGGACCAATACTAACCCTGGGTCTTATTTATCTACTGTTGTGTAAAAGCCTCCCCCCAATCCAGTGGCATAACACAGTAATATATCATTCATTATCCCTCACAACAGTGAGCGCTGAGAATTTGAGAGCAGTTTGGCTGCATGGTTCTGACTTGAGATTCTTATGAAGCTGCTGTTAGGTGTCACAGGTGGCTTGCCATCATCTGAAAGCTGGGACCAGGGTGAGGTTCCACCTTCAAGGTGCTCACAGCTGTCAGCTTAGTCGTGGCTCTCAGTGTGGGAGGAAGGGGCTAGTTCCACTCCATGTAGCTTCTCCCCAGGGCAGCTTAAGTGTCCTCACATCAAGGTGACTGGCTTCCCAGAGTGAGAATTTCAAGAATCCAGGCAGAAGCTGCAATGCTTTCATGATCCAGCCCTGGAAGTCATGCCATCAGGTCAGTTCAGTTACTCAGTCATGTCCGACTCTTTGTGACCCCATGGACTGCAGCACACCAGGCCTCTCTGTCCATCACCAACTCCCAGAGTTTACCCAAACTCATGTCCATTGAGTCAGTGATGCCATCCAACCATCTCATCCTCTGTCGTCCCCTTCTCCTCCTGCCTTCAATCTTTCCCAGCATCAGGTTCTTTTCAAATGAGTCAGTTCTTTGCATCAGGTGACCAAAGTATTGGAGTTTCAGCTTCAACATCAGTCCTTCCAATGAACATTCAGGACTGATCTCCTTTAGGATGGCCTGGTTGGATTTCCTTGCAGTCCAAGGGACTCTCAAGAGTCTTCTCCAACACCACAGTTCAAAAGCATCAATTCTTTGGTGTTCAGCTTTCTTTATAGTCCAACTCTCATATCCATACATGACTACCAGAGAAAACTTAACTTTGACTAGATGAACATTTGTTGGCAAAGTAATGTCTCTGCCTTTTAATATGCTGTCTAGGTTGATCATAACTTTTCTTCCAAGAAGCAAGCGTCTTTTAATTTCACATTCTATGGGTTACAGTGTGAAAGCCACTGACCCAAGGGCTTGGATACCAGGAAGTGAGGATCACTGAAGTCACTGGGGAGGTGGACATCAGATGCTGGCACAAGAATCAGGTAGATCCCAGTGCATACACTTCCAGCAGGATGGCGGGCTCTTATACGCTTGATTCCGCTTGGAGGACTAGTGGGTTGTACAACTATAGAGGCTTAGTTGGCACCTGAGTTTGGTACCCTCTTGAACTGTGTAAAAAAGCAGCCCACTGCAGAGCCCTTGAAACACCAGCTTTGGAGGGCCTTCTGGACTGGAAGAAAGAGGCTAGAAATTTAAAAAGCAAAGGACGACATTAAAAATAGCCTTCAGTGGAACAAGCTTCCTAAAGGAGGAATTTTTTTGTTCTTGGCTGTATCCCAAGAGTCAGAACGGTACCTGGCATCTGGTGATATTCAAAAAATATGTGTGGGATAAATGAATGGGTTTGAAATTTGCTTAACAAATAATCTCTAGTACAACTTACTGTAAACAAACTATAGGATTCTTAGTCTGTTATGTAAATATACATGCGATAACACATGGTTAATCATTAATGTTAAGAAAAGCTTGTTTTGTAGTTAGATGAATATTACTTAACGTTTTACTTAAGTATCTGAAGAATTTAGGTTTATGAACATTTTTACATGGCATTTCTCATGAAACGTTCCTTTTTCTTATTTGTATAGCACAGCCAAGAAAGAAAATAGAAAAAATTGTAATTGGAATTAGTTGGAAACACTAGTTCTGGAAACAGAGTTTCTTATTTCCATTATAACAGTAAGTTTTAAGAAACTATCACTATTATGGTGGCTCCAATGGTAAGGAGTTTACCTGCAATGCAGGATACTCAGGTTCAATCTCTGGATCAGGAAGATCCCTTGGAGAAGGGAATGGCAACCCACTCCAGTATTCTTGCCTGGAGAATTCCATGGACAGAGGAACGTGGCAGGCTATAGTTCATGTGGTCACAAAGAGTCAGACACGACTGAGTGACTAACACACACACCACTGTTATATGAGGCTGGCACAGTGTGCACTGATGAAATACACAATAAAGACCCTGAACTCAGTTGTTCCATGCCGATGAGTACAGTAAAAATAATTTTTTTATGTCTATAATATTGAGTAATGTATTTTGCCTGAAAAATTTGAGCCACAGAATTAAAATGTAGGAGAACTTCGACAGCAAATTTGAACTCTGAAATTGGAGTTACTCCTCATGAAAACTGGCTGAAATCAACAGTCCAAAGCGAGTGTCTGTCAACTTCCCATTGGATTACGATCGGTTGTTGTTGTGAAGTTGACTTTGCTCCTGAATCAGAGAGAAGCACCTGAGGTGCGCCAAGGCCACCTTACCTCCATCCCAGCAAAGGAGTAAAGGGTCGCAGGTGAAAGCAGGTGAACAAAAGGAGAAAGAACAGAATGTAGTCAAAGATAGAGTTAAGCATCAACACTTAAATTGTGATGGAAGCTGACGGTTATTGCTTCCATATGCAAGCAAAGTACAATTTTTGAAAGCTTGGCATTAATTGTAATCAGAGGTTTTGGAGGTTATTAGCACGATAGACTGGGAGAGGGCAATGGCAACCCACTCCAGTACTCTTGCCTGGAAAATCCCATGGACGGAGGAGCCTGGTAGGCTGCAGTCCATATGGTCGCTAGGAGTCGGACACGACTGAGAGACTTCACTTTCACTTTTCACTTTCATGCACTGGAGAAGGAAATGGCAACCCATTCCAGTGTTCTTCCCTGGAGAATCCCAGGGACGGGGGAGCCTGGTGGGCTGCCGTCTATGGGGTCGCACGGAGTCGGGCACGACTGAGGCGACTTAGCAGCAGCAGCAGCACGACAGACTAAGAAGGCACTTGATTCTTGCCTGGCACTAGTGACCCTCCACTCAAAGAGAGCATTATGGAACCCCCAGAATTGTAGATCTCAAAGATCAGATACGGACACTTAGTGACTTAACTGAAGTGCCTTCCCTGTATCTCTGGGTGGCCCTGCTGCTGATTACTTTCAAAGGAAACCCTTCCTTTCAGCCTTGGAGAAGCTCCCAAGGTGGGTCTACAGAAGGGCAGGTGTCACTCTCCTGTTGTCTTGAGAAGCTGTCCCAGGCACCGTCCCTGGACAGGCAAGGGAGTCCCTCCTTTGGCAATTTCCACCTTTAAACTTCACTTGAGTTGCCAGCTCTAGGTTGTCAGCAGTGGGTCCCACAGTCCCAGGCTTCAGGAGAACCTCTTTCCTGCTGAGGAACTGACTGGGATCCCAGGAAGGTTATAATTGGAAACATTCTCCAGGATTCCTGGTTCACATGTACAGAGAGTTGAAAATAGTAATCCCAGGGGTGCAGACCTCACAGTGTGGTGTGCTGGCAAAATTATGCCGGTGGAAGAAAGGAGATTCAGATCACTGTTCCACTGCTCTCATTAACTTGTAGGAGATTTGACATTACAAAGTATCATTATTTTAATTTTTAAAAATCTATTTATTATTTCTATGCTTTTAGAAAGTTTTGTATTCAGTATAGTTGGTTTATAATATTGTGTTACTTTCAGGTTTGCACCAAAGTGACATGATTATACATTATCTATTCGGTATCAGACTATTTTCCCATTTAGGTTATTACGGGGTATTGAGTGTAGTTCCTTATGCTATACAGTAGGTCCTTGTTGATGATCTATTTTAAATATGTGTGTGTGCTAAGTTGCTTCAGTCGTGTTCAATTCTGCGACCCTATGGACAGTAGCCCTCCAAGCTCATCTGTGCATGGGATTCTCCAGGCAAGAGTACTGGAATGGGTTGCCATGGCCTCCTCCAGGGGATCTTCCCAACCCAGGGATCGAAGCCATGTCTCTTACGTCTCCTGCATCGGCAGGCAGGTTCTTTTACCACTAGTTTATATATAGTAGTGCATATGTGTTGATCCCAAACTCTTAATTTATCCCTTCCCCCACTTTCTCCTTTGGTAACCATAGCATTTTCTATGTCTGTGAGTCTCTGTTTTGTAAGTAAGCTCATTTGTATCTTTTTTTAGATTCCGCATATAAGTGATATCACATGATATTTGTCTGACTCATGCAAAGTTCCTGTGTCTCCATGTCTTTTTTCACTAAAAGGAGACAGCAATATTAATTTTCAGTTTCTATTTTCTACCTACAGTATTTACTGCCAAGCCACAATGGAGTGTTTTCCCATCTGTAAAATGATACATATGCTGGATGGTAAAAATCTTATTGTTGCTATTGTTGTATAGTTGCTAAGTAAATTCTTATACATGTGGAATATTTTATAGAGGGAAACCCAAGGTGTGTGCACTGATTTTATCTTGTCGGTGTGGTATCCAAGTGGTCAGCTCACCAGTGAGTTAGCTTAATCCTCTCCCCCCAGGATTCCTCTGCTTGCTCCCATGGAGCAGTTGACTGCAGGGTGCATGGCTGGGTTTCATCCTCAGGTCAATGGGATTAATAATACAGATGTTAGGATAAGTTGAGGTAAAATAACCAACACTGAGGTGGTCTAGATGGAGCTCAATTCTGGCAGAAGAAAGGGGGAACAAGAAAGTTACACTAGACAAAAAAAAAACAAAAAACGGGTTATGGCAAGGCTTCTTTTCTTCAGGGGATGATGGCAGGGTCTATCGGAGGGTTACCTCACTGGAGCTGATGGAACGATTTCTGATTGACTGTTTTAAGATTCCATTTCTGGGAGAGCCAAAACTGTAATTAAGTCTCAATTTGTCAGCCTTGGGCTTAGCATAAGAGTGACTTCATTTTGGGCCTGTTGTCTTATTTTCAATAGAACCCTTCCATCCTCCAGCCTTGCAGGGTAGAAGCAAGGGCTGGAAGATCTTGGAACATCTTAGACCTTCAATCAGTGGTTGTAGCTGTTATTGCTATTGTTAGTTTTTAATTTCAAAAGTTTTACTCAAAAATGTGTGAACTATATAGCACATTACATATTACATTGGTTTGGGCAAAAAAAGTCCACTCTGGTTTTTCCATAACATATGGGGAAACCCTAATGAAGTGTTTGGCCAACGCAATATTATACATCCTCATTTAGGATAGACTTGGACAAATACATGCTTAAAGTACATGAAATGTGAGATAGTGTTATGTGCCCTGTCGAATTTTCACATAAATGTTAATGCTATGCTATTTCCATTATTAATTCAGTGGAGCCCTGGAGAAACTCATTCTAAATAGCAAAGAGGTTCACTGCCCAGGACATTTTGCAGACTGTGGATGTCTGGTACTGCCACGTCCACTCATGATTGTTCTTGGTGGGTCAAGAAAATCATCCAGGAACGTTTAACAAATGTTTGTTAAGCATGCTTGAGAACGACAACGAAATGAGACAAACCTCTTGAAAAAGCTCAGATCAAACTCAGAACAGTTCCACGAAACAATTAAGGAAGCAGAGGAGGATGCCTGGAGACTTAAATATGGGAAAAGGCACAGAAATATCCACACAGAAGTATCCAAACAAAGCAACTGAGGCCATCTTAGTTTTGCTGAAATAATTGGATGAAAAATGATCTATCCATTGTTTTGGACTAGACAGAACCAAATGACTGGCTTGACAGACTTCTTTCTCCCGCCTTGACCAGCATACTGGCACTGAGCAGACACAGCATCAGTCACAGGGAGATCACTTTACAGATGCTTTTATTGGTTCTACTAACAATAATGGCAGTAACTTGAATCTTCAGAACGCCTTACAAAGTATCTTCACATGAGTGATCTCATTTGGTTGAGACTGATCTCAATTTGTGTTTTTCAGCAATTCACTGTTATACAGCCTTGAAGGGGAAAACGGGCAAAACCAATGTAAACAATCCCTGAGGCTTCTTCAGGGCTCTGGGGGAAAAAAATCTTTAATAGAATATTTTCCTCTTGTGCTTATCTTTCTGCTATTTTAATTTCTTAAAATCTCACACACTGAATAGTGTTCACATAGATTAATTTAAGAAAACTGGAAAAAATTTTGTATCTTTCTGCATAACTAGAGAATCTCTGACGGCCTGGGTGGGAATTCAGCCTTTATCCCTTTCTGGATGTGGGCGTTTGGGTGAGTTACTTAGTTGCCCTGTGCCTCAGTGTTTTCATCTTAGAATAATATGAATTACAATGAATTCATGGTAGGAAATTCCCTGGTGGTCCAATGGTTAGGGCTTTACAGTCTCACAGATGGGCGTAGGTCGGATCCCTGGTCAGGGAACTAAGATAGCACGTGCTGTGTGGCACAGTTAAGAAAGGAAGAAAGAATTCACATGCATATATTCCTGCTTTTTTTGGATTTCCTTTCCATTTAGGAAAAACTGAGCTGTAAAGTATAAAGTTTATACTTCATATAGGTTTTATGAAATGTGTATATATAAAGTATGAAGTTCCCTGAGCTACAAAGCAGGTTCTCATTAGTTACCTATTGGACACAGTGTCATTGATGTATCTGAGTCAATCCCAGTCTCCTGGTTCATCCCACCCCTGCTGCCCTTAGTGTCCGTACACTTTTCTCTACATCTGTGTCTCTATTTCTGTTTTGTAAAGACTATCTAAACCATTTTTCTAGATTCTACATGCACGCATTAATAAACAATAGTGGTTTTTCTCTTTCTGACTTACTTCACTTTGTATGATAGTCTCTCGGTCCATCCACACGTCTACAAATGGTCATTGCAGCACTGTTTACAGTAGCCAGGATGTGGAAGCAATCTAAGTGTCCATCAGCAAAGAAATGGATAAAGAAGATGTGATATATATATGTGTGTGTGTGTGTGTGTGTGTAGACAACGGAATATTACTCAGCCGTAGAAAGGAACAAAATGGAGCCATTCAGCGGCATCAGAATCAGCCGGAGGGTTAGTTAGTCGGCAGAGGGAGCAGAGACCTTGCATTTCTAACGTGTCCTCAGGTGGCGCTGAAACACTTTAAGAGCTAATTATGTAGCGCAAGTGCCCATCAGAGGACCTAAGAGCATTTGATAGATGCTGGCTATTATCCCGGAGAAGGCAATGGCACCCCACTCCAGTACTCCTGCCTGGAAAATCCCATGGATGGAGGAGCCTGGTAGGCTGCAGTCCATGGGTTCACTAAGAGTCGGACATGACTGAGCGACTTCACTTTCGCTTTTCACTTTCATGCATTGGAGAAGGAAATGGCACCCACTCCAGTGTTCTTGCCTGGAGAATCCCAGGGATGGGGGAGCCTGGTGGGCTGCCGTCTATGGGGTCTCACAGAGTCCGACACGACTCAAGTGACTTAGCAGCAGTAGCAGCAGCATCACAGTTGCCCTCATCATCGTCATCACTGTCGTCACCATCAAATAGACAGTGGAAGGAATCAACAACCAGGCAGTCCCCAAACTCTGTGGTTAAGATAAAATTGTTATTTTATTCTTAGGACTCCAGAATGGAGGCATCTTTCAGCATTCCTGAGCAATTTAGAACAGACTGGACCAGGTATCCTGGAAGACATCATTATGGGCAGCTCACCTGGCTTATCCATAAAGCTGTGGAAATAAACTAAGACCAACCAAATGAGAAAAGCAAAGGTGGTTTATTCCGATCTCACAGTAGCAAAGGAGTCAGCCACCAACATTTTGGCAGAGACTCAAGGGCAGACAGAGGAGTGGGTGTGCTTCCTGGTGGCAAAAGGGGAAGGCTTCAGATGTGCCCTGGGTGGAGGCTGGGGAAAGGGGAAGTGGTAGGCAGGCTTGCTAGACACAGGGCATCCTGTGTGATTGGTTAGGGTGTATATTTGTCTTTCTTTGGTTGGTCCGGGATTGAAAGCTGTCAGTTCTTAAACAAGTCTGGGCCATTTGCGGCTGGTTGTTACCGAAGTTATTGTTTGGCTTCCTGTATTGTCCCTAGCGATAGCAGTCTGGGTTTTCCTGCAGGTCTGACCCAGGGCAGGCTGGTTTCCTGGGCTGCTGATTGTAGATAACGTGTTTGGCCTCCCAGGCAGATGGCTGCAGGCTGTGGATCAACATTCAAGTTCAGATTTATCCAAGGGCTGGTCGTTTTCCATTTTATCTTCAGCAGAAGATGCTGAGACGCTTTGCAGGGAGAGGAGGTCCTGACCGCACTGACTTGTGATCCAACCCATGTGGGGTTTGCGATCTTTATCACAACTCTCAGACGGGCTCATTTCTGAGTCAGTTACTGGCGAGCCTGGTTGGCGCTACTCTGTACCAGGAAATGACCCACTGTTGGCACACCAGCAAATCATGGCTGAGCCTACGAAACCGAGGAATAGATTCTATCATTTACCAAATGATAAGCTGATGCTGCATGACAAGCTTCTTGTTGGCCATGCAGCCATTCTTCCAAGGGCAGCAACCCAACTTCATTGTAGGTTCTGTTTAACTCAAAATTTTCTTGCTCTGTACAGCTCCATGAGGAGGAAAAGGAGTATGTCAAGGCTGTATATTGTCACCCTGCTTATTTAACCTATATGCAGAGTACATCATGAGAAACGCTGGACTAGAAGAAACACAAGTTGGAATCAAGATTGCCGGGAGAAATATCAATAACCTCAGATATGCAGATGACACCACCCTTATGGCAGAAAGTGAAGAGGAACTCAAAAGCCTCTTGATGAAAGTGAAAGTGGAGAGTGAAAAAGTTGGCTTAAAGCTCAACATTCAGAAAACAAAGATCATGGCATCTGGTCCCATCACTTCATGGCAAATATTTGGGGAAACAGTGGAAACAGTGTTAGACTTTATTTTCCTGGGCTCCAAAATCACTGCAGATGGTGACTGCAGCCATGAAATTAAAAGACACTTACTCCTTGGAAGGAAAGTTATGACCAACCTAGATAGCATATTCAAAAGCAGAGACATTACTTTGCCAACAAAGGTCTGTCTAGTCAAGGCTATGGTTTTTCCAGTAGTCATGTATGGATGTGAGAGTTGAACTGTGAAGAAAGCTGAGCACTGAAGAATTGATGCTTTTGAAGTGTGGTGTTGGAGAAGACTCTTGAGAGTCCCTTGGACTGCAAGGAGATCCAACCAGTCCATTTTAAAGGAGATCAGCCCTGGGTGTTCCTTGGAAGGAATGATGCTAAAGCTGAAACTCCAGTACTTTGGCCACCTCATGTGAAGAGTTGACTCACTGGAAAAGACTCTGATGCTAGGAGGGATTGGGGGCAGGAAGAAAAGGGGACGACCGAGGATGAGATGGCTGGATGGCATCACGGACTCGATGGACATGAGTCTGAGTGAACTCCGGGAGTTGGTGATGGACAGGGATGCCTGGCGTGCTGCAATTCATGGGGTCGCAAAGAGTCGGACATGACTGAGCGACTGAACTGAACTGAACTGAACAGCTCCCTGAAGCCACTCAACCAAGGTCTAGAAGTAATAAGGCTGACTGTAACTCAAAATTATTATGTTTTCCTTGAGTATCAGGTTAATAGGTTAAGAAAATGTTTTACATATGGCATTTCACTTTGTCTCCTTACATAGCAATACTGTCCAGAGATCAACAGTTTTACCACTCATTTCCTATGAATGCAAGGGTGGGTTTCTCCATATTAACCAACAATTCCAGGAACCACAGCTGGGTTGTGGTCAATCCTGACCAAATCTACCTGGAGAGAGCATCATATCCAGAAGTGAAGGGCTTAGCCCTATAAGACTGCTTTGCCACAGCCACTTCTATATTCAGTTGAAAGCCCAGGTTGTTACCTGAGCATCTGATGCACCAACTATGGATTCTCAGCCTCTCCTTGGAATTCGAATGCCCCTTCGAAGTCCAGATTGTTACTTGTACTTCTGACTGACTGTAAATCAGAGGGTCCCATGACCCTCTCATGGGGTGATTATTTTGCCAAAGCACTTCCTAGAACTCAGAGAAATATTTTACCTATTGGATTACTGGTTTATTGTAAAGGGTTATAATTCCAGAACAGTCCGATGGCAGAGATGCACATGGCATGGTGTGGGGAAAGGGTTCAGAGACTGCACGTCCTCTCCAGGTACCCATGTGTCCACCAACCAGAAGCTCCCCAAGCCCCATCCTCCTGGGCTTTTATGGAGGCTTCATTGCATAGGCATAATTGATTAAATCATTGGCCTTTGGCGAATGACCCAACATCCTGCCCACTTCTCCTCCATGGAGGTCAAGGAGGGGACTATGAAGTGCCAGCCATCTAATCACATTGGTGCTTCTTCTGGCAACGAGCCCCCATCCTTAGGTGCCTCCTCAAAGTCACATAACAAAAACATTTGTCACTCTCATCTCAAGGATTTAGGAGGTTTATGCAAGAAATATGGATGGGGACCAAAGATGCAGTTCTTGTCTTAATCATAGTGTCACAGGTGGGTAATATATTTATCACGCTGTCTTGGTGACCCGCTGACAGTGCCAATTGTCTTGCTCTATCTCACTGTGTGCATTATTCGCTGACCCCACGGTAGACGAGGTGCAAGTGGGGAAGCTGGAAGAAAACTCAAGGAGCCTTAGGAGCTGCAGATGCGTTTATTCTCTCCTGGCTGATGCAGCAGCCATAGCAGCAGACACGCTGGATCCTCTCCTCTCGTGGCTGACCCAATGGACACAACCGTTAAGCAGCAGTAAATGCCACTGCTTTTTAGGTGGAGCTCATATACCCTCACCCCACACAGTAGCCTTTGACCAAGTGGGTAGCTCGTGATGCGCATGTGCGGTGCTATAAAGTGATCTCAGCTGTTACATAGTCATTATTTACAAAACGTGGGGCAAGAGAGCCACTACACACCATATTGGCTAATTTTGCTCTCTCCTGACTTCCCTGGTGGCTTAGATGGTAAAGCGTCTGTCTACAATGCAGGAGACTGGGTTCGATCCCTGGGTCGGGAAGATCCCTTGGAGAAGAAAATGGCAATCCACTCCAGTACTATTGCCTGGAAAATCCCATGGACATAGGAGCCTGGTGGGCTACAGTCCATGGGGTCGCAAAGAGTCGGACACAACTGAGCGACTGCACTTCACTACATGCTGTTCATACTGTTCATGGGGTTCTCAGGGCAAGAATACTGAAGTGGTCTGCCATTCCCTTCTCCAGTGGGCCACGTTTTGTCAGAACTCTCCACCATGACCCGTCCCTCTTGGGTGGCCCTACACAGCATGGCTCATAGTTTCATTGAGCCAGACAAGGCTGTGATCCAAGTGATCAGTTTGATTAGTTTTCTGTGATTGTGGTTTTCATTGCCCTCTGATGAATAAGGATAAGAGGCTTACGGAAGCTTCCTGATGGGAGAGACTGACTGAGGGGGAAACTGGGTCTTGTTCTGATGGGCGGGGTCATGCCCAGTAAATCTTTAATCCAATTTTCTGTCGATGGGCGGGGCTCTGTTGCCTCCCTGTTGTTTGGCCTGAGACCCAACTATGGTGGAGGTGATGAAGATAATGGCGACTCCTTCAAAAAGTCTCATGTGTGCCCTGCTGCACTCAGTGTCCAGGACCCTGCAGCGGTCCACCCCGCCGATCCACGCCTCTGCCAGAGACTCCTGGACACTCACAGCAAGTCCGGGTCAGTCTCCTGTGGGGTCACTGCCCTTTCTCCTGGGTTCTGGTGCCCACATGGTTTTGTTTTGCCCTCCAAGGGTCTGCTTTCCCGGTCCTGTGGAGGTTCTGTAATCAAATCCCACTTGCCTCTGAAGTCAAGTTCCCTGTGGGTTCTCAGTCCCTTTGCCAGATCCCCGGGTTGGGAAATCTGTTTTGGGCCCTAGAAGTTTCTTAACAGAGTAAGAATTTCTTTGGTATAATTGTTCTGCAGTTTGTGGGTCGTCTGCTCGGCAGCTCTATGGTGGGGTTAATGGTGACCTCCTCCAAGAGGGCTTATGCCACAGGCTGGGTGACCCAGGTCTGCTGCACCCAGAGCCCCTGCCCCCAGCCAGCCACTGCTGACCTGTGCCTCTGCAAGAGACTAAAGTCTGGCTCAGTCTCTCCGGGGTCCCTGGGTCCTGGTGTGACAATGTTTTGTTTGAACCCTCTGAGCATCTCTGGCAGGTATGGGGTTTGATTCTAAATGCAACTTTGCCCCTCCTGCCATCTTGCTGGGGCTTCTCCTTTGCCCTTGGATGTGGGGTATCTTTTTTTCGTGGGATCCAACATTCTCCTGTCAATGATTGTTCAGCAGTGAGTTGTAATTGTGGAGTTCAAGCATGAGAAGATGATGCTGTTAAAGTGCTGCATTCAGTATGCCAGCAAATTTGGAAAACTCAGCAGTGGCCACAGGACTGGAAAAGGTCAGTTTTCATTCCAATCTCAAAGAAGGGTAATGTCAAAGGATGCTCAAACTACCACACAATTGCACTCATCTCATACGCTAGCAAAGTAATGCTCAAAATTCTCCAAGCCAGGCTTCAACAGTACATGAACCATGAACTTCCAGATGTTCAAGTTGGATTTAGACAAGGCAGAGGAACCAGAGATCAAATTGCCAACATCTGCTGGATCATAGGAAAAGCAAGAGAGTTCCAGAAAACATCTATTTCTGCTTTATTGATTAGGCCAAAGCCTTTGACTTTGTAGATCACCACACACTGTGGAAAATTCTTCAAGAGATGGGGATAGCAGACTACCTGACCTACCTCCTGAGAAATTTGTATGCAGGTCAAGAAGCAACAGTTAGAACTGGACATGGAACAACAGACTGGTTCCAAATAGGAAAAGGAGTATGTCAAAGCTGTATATCGTCAACCTGCTTATTTTAACTTATATATACATCATGTGAAATGCTGAACTGGATGAAGCACAAGCTGGTATTAAGATTGCTGGGAGAAATATCAATAACCTCAGATATGCAGATGATACCACCCTTATGGAAGAAAGTGAAGAGGAACTAAACAACTTCTGAATGAAAGTGAAAGAGGAGAGTGAAAAAGCTGTCTTAAAACTCAACATTCAAAAAACAAGCATCATGGCATCATTTCATGGCAAATAGATGGGGAGACAATGGAAACAGTGAGAGCCTTTATTTTCTTGGGCTCCAAAATCACTGCAGATGGTGATTGTAGTCATGAAATTAAAAGACCTTTGCTCCTTGGAAGAAAAGCTATGACCAACCTAGACAGCATATTAAAAAGCAGAGGCATTACTTTGCTGACAAAGGTCTGTCTAGTCAAAGCTATGGTTTTTCCAGTGGTCATGTATGAGTGTGAGAGTTGGACTATAAAGAAAGCTGAGTGCTGAAGAACTGATGCTTTTGAACTGTGGTGTTGAAGAAAATTCTTGAGAGTCCCTTGGACTGCAAGGAGATCCAGCCAGTTCATCCTAAAGGAAATCAGTCCTGAATATTCATTGGAAGGACTGATGCTGAAGCTGAAACTCCAATACTTTGGCCATCCAATGCCAAGAACTGACTCAATGGAAAAGACCCTGATGCTGGGAAAGATTGAAGACAGGAGGAGAAGGGGATGTCAGAGGATGAGATGGTTGGATGGCATCACTGACTCTATGGACATGAGTTTGAGTAAGCTCCAGGAGTTGGTGATGGACAGCAAAACCTGGCGTGCTGCAGTCCGTGGGGTTGCAAAGAGTCAATTTCAACTGAGAGACTGAACTGAACTGAACTACCAATGCTAATGAGTTAGCCAGACTGAGGTTATTTAAACTCTTAGAGTTCACAAATGATGGAAATGCTGCTGAGGCAACGGTGGCAGGATTTCGAGACCCATGTTCTAAGAGAGAAAAAGGATTAGAAAATGTGACTAATTCTGCAAACAATAGAGAAGATCCAAATTTGATCCTATAGAGAAAGGGCCATTCTCAGTAAGCAACTTCCTGTATATTCCCTCTTACTGCAGTCCTTTGAGGTCTGATGACTCTTTGCTGAAACTGGGCTCTCGGAGAATGGTGATGCTTCTCTGGCACTTTTAAAAAACGTTTGGAGCCAGAAATGGCAACCCACTCCAGTATTCTTGCCTGGAAAATTCCATGGACAGAAGGAGCCTGGTGGGCGGGCTATAGTCCATGGGGTCACAAAGAGTTGGACACGACTGAGCAACATGCATGCACTGAGAAGCTAACTCACAGCCAGGAATCGTGACAGTGAAGAATTTGTAACTGGAGTCTACATCTGAATGTTGTCAGGATTCATAGACATAAGTAGATTCTCTTCTCCTGGGTTGTCTTTACTTCCTTCATTTTAAATCTCTCTGTATTGTTTGGCACTGGGGACCAACCAGCCTTCTGGAAGCTCTCCGCTGTTGAATTTCATATTCTTGGCTGGTTGCCTTTTGTTTTACTTTCCCCTCTGCTTTCTTTATTCCCTAGCAGTGGGTGCACAGCAGGATCTGCTCCAAGTTCTCAGTTCCATGTTGCACTCACTAACTCCTTTTCCATTTGCATGATTGTAAATGAAGTCTTTCAGATCTCCACTCCCAAATCGACATTTTGCATCCCATCCTGTCAACACTCCAAGCACAGGTGTCTCTTCCTCACCTTACACCTACCATGTGGAGCCAAGAGGAAGGGAAGAGACTGGAGGCTCAGGAAGCAAATCACTTGATTGATAGAGGAAGGTCCCTGACAAATGGAGAAGAGTTGGGACTTAAAATATGAATGAAGAGATTATCACTGGACAAGAGGAAGTTCCACTTTTTACCCAGATGAGGATGGAAGAAGACCAGGGAGACTTGAGGATGTGTTTGTTAAGTGTGAGGAGGGGGTTGAAGTTGTGAGATCATGTACAAGAAAGCCTCTTTTTTCAGTGAATTATGAGCCAAAGCCTTCCGACACTGAGGATAAAGGTGACAGGAGATAAAGTTTGAAAAGAGAGGGAGACTTACACCTTAGTTATCAAAGTCCACAAGAATTTCTGAGCACAAATATGAGTGTGGCCAAGAAAATTCCTTTGGGTTTTTCCAAAACAGTTTGTGAAAAACTCAAATGAATTTTTTGACCAACACAATAGTTATCTAAATAACTATTGATTTTTTCATATCATGACTGTATTTTTGTGATGACTTTTGGTTACAGTTAATGTTTAGTTTATAATGTAAAGTTGCTCTGGGAAATAGCATTTGATTTAATGCCAGTAAATCATTTTTTTAAAAAAAAGTTCGCTTTGATTACAGGATACTGTTCATGGTCTTTTATATTTTTGTTCCAGTTTATCTCTCTAAGATTATTTTTGATGACTTTTCAATGTCTTTTCTTTACCATAGGGTCTATTCCTTTTCCCCTGAAGTGCCTTTCTGTCTTTACATTCATGTACATATTTTCCTGGGTAGAATTCACTAATCCATGAGCTAATTTATACACATATCACTCACTCGAAAATGGCAATTTAGTACCTGCAGGGTGCCAAACATCCGACCGGTGGAAAGACTGGAAACAATAATAGATGATGCCTAATCCTGGGGAATTCACATTATACCAGGTGATGGAAGTAAATGAATAGTGTACAGTAAACACCCCAAAGCGGCGGGTGACTGAGATTTTATCTATGCCTTAAGGAATAAGCAGGCACTTTCCTAGCAGACAGAGTGTGGCTGGGGAAGCTTACTGAGGAGAAGGCGTGCTGGTCAAAGGTCAGTAGCGTGAAAACCTCAGGTGTGTGGAGAGCGCCGTGGGGGGTGGACGTGCAGGGCGGGGAGCCCGGGAGGACACAGAGGCTCCTGAGGGAAAAGGGAGCCAGACACTGAGGGAACAGCCCGGCCCGGAGGGAGGCTCGGGAGTCCGTGGAGTGGACCGGGAGATCTAGGACAGAAGAGCCTGAGGTCTGGTGGCAGAGTGGCTGTTGTGCGTTCAGCTTAGAGGCTGGCAAAGCTGCTCTGTGAAAGGCCAGGCAGATAGCATTCCTGAACCTGTGGGCCCCACACGGGCTCCTGTCACGACCCCACTCTGTGTGTGTGCGGTCAAGGCAGCTGCCAACAGTTCATAAACGAATGGACAGGGCTGTGTTCGATTACGTGTGAGGGGCGGAGGTGTAGCATAGAGTGTCTTACGTCAATTCTATGAGTTCTCCCGTGAGAGACTAGCTGATTATGACACCATTACTGACATAGAAAACAGCAAGATGCAAGCTATCGTATACCTGATGGATAAACAACAAGGCCCTGCTGTAGAGCACAGTATCCTGTGATAAACCACAATGGAAACAATATGAGTAAGAATATGTGTATGGATATGTATGTATGAATTGCTTTGTCCAGAAATTAACACAACAACGGAAACCAACTGTTCTTATAAAAGAAACTCACCAAGGAGAAGGAGCAGGTGTTTGTGGAAGAGCCATCACGTGTTCTTAAACGCTTTTGGAATATGTAACTCGATTTGAATTCATTTAGCTCTTAAGGACTAGATATATATGTTTTTACTTGTAAAGTATCTTCAAGAGATAATTGGTTAGGTAAACAACAATAAAATAATGTATAGCAAGGCTGTTATGTAAAGATATGTTATATATTAAAATTTAAGTAAAAGAATTGAAATAATTAAAATATATATACAAAGGTGAGAGGATTGAAATAGGAGTATACTATTTCAAGATTCTTACATGATCTAAGTTGTATATCATTTGAAAACAGATAGTAAAAGTTAAAGGGGTACACCATAAACAGTTCAGCAATGACTAAAATTATTTAAAAAGCATTTAACTAATAAACAACATAAAGGAAACTCGATCAACAAGAAAAAGACAAAGAAGAAGACAGAAATGAAAAATAGATGGAACAAAGAGGACGTAATAATTCTAAAAGTTTGTGTACCTAAAAGAGCTTCAAAATACAACCGATAGAGCTGCAGAAAATTTAATACCAATTCCTTAATAATTGATAGTACAGATCAGATCAGATCAGTCGCTCAGTCGTGTCTGACTCTTTGCGACCCCATGAATCGCAGCACTCCAGGCCTCCCTGTCCATCACCAATCCCGGATTTCACTCAGACTCATGTCCATCGAGTCCGTGATGCCATCCAGCCATCTCATCCTCTGTCGTCCCCTTCTCCTCCTGCCCCCAATCCCTCCCAGCATCAGACTCTTTTCCAATGAGTCAACTCTTCACATGAGGTGGCCAAAGTACTGGAGTTTCAGCTTCAGCATCAGTCCTTCCAAAGAAATCCCAGGGCTGATCTCCTTCAGAATGGACTGCTTGGATCTCCTTGCAGTCCAAGGGACTCTCAAGAGTCTTCTCCAACACCACAGTTTAAAAGCATCAATTCTTTGGCGTTCAGCCTTCTTCAAAGTCCAACTCTCACATCCATATGTGAAAACAGGAAAAACCATAGCCTTGACTAGCCGGACCTTTGTTGGCAAAGTAATGTCTCTGCTTTTGAATATGGTATCTAGGTTGGTCATAACTTTCCTTCCAAGGAATAAGTGTCTTTTAATTTCATGGCTGCAGTCACCATCTGCAGTGATTTTGGAGCCCAGAAAAATAAAGTCTGACACTGTTTCCACTGTTGCCCCATCTATTTCCCATGAAGTGATGGGACCAGATGCCATGATCTTAGTTTTCTGAATGTTGAGCTTTAAGCCAACTTTTTCACTCTCCACTTTCACTTTCATCAAGAGGCTTTTGAGTTCCTCTTCACTTTCTGCCATAAGGGTGGTGTCATCTGCATATCTGAGGTTATTGATATTTCTCCCGGCAATCTTGATTCCAGCTTGTGTTTCTTCCAGTCCAACGTTTCTCATGATGTACTCTGCATAGAAGTTAAATAAGCAAGGTGACAATATACAGCCTTGACGTACTCCTTTTCCTATTTGGAACCAGTCTGTTGTTCCATGTCCAGTTCTAACTGCTGCTTCCTGACCTGCATACAAATTTCTTAAGAGGCAGACCAGGTGGTCTGGTATTCCCATCTCTTTCAGAATTTTCCACAGTTTATTGTGATCCACACAGTCAAAGGCTTTGGCATAGTCAATAAAGCAGAAATAGATGTTTTTCTGGAACTCTCTTGCTTTTTCCATGATCCAGCAGATGTTGGCAATTTGATCTCTGGTTCCTCTGCCTTTTCTAAAACCAGCTTGAACATCAGGAAGTTCACGGTTCACATATTGCTGAAGTCTGGCTTGGAGAATTTTGAGCATGACTTTACTAGTGTGTGAGATGAGTGCAATTGTGCAGTAGTTTGAGCATTCTTTGGCATTGCCTTTCTTTGGGATTGGAATGAAAACTGACCTTTTCCAGTCCTGTGGCCACTGCTGAGTTTTCCAAATTTGCTGGCATATTGAGTGCAGCACTTTCACAGCATCATCTTTCAGAATTTGGAATAGCTCAACTGGAATTCTATCATCTCCACTAGCTTTGTTCGTAGTGATGCTTTCTAAGGCCCACTTGACTTCACATTCCAGGATGTCTGGCTCTAGGTCAGTGATTACACCATTGTGATTATCTGGGTCATGAAGATCTTTTTTGTACAGTTCTTCTGTGTATTCTTGCCATGTCTTCTTAATATCTTCTGCTTCTGTTAGGTCCATACCATTTCTGTTCTTTATCGAGCCCATCTTTGCATGAAATGTTCCTTTGGTACCTCTGATTTTCTTGAAGAGATCACTAGTCTTTCTGTTGTTTTCCTCTATTTCTTTGCATTGATCGCTGAAGAAGGCTTTCTTATCTCTTCTTGCTATTCTTTGGAACTCTGCATTCAGATGCTTATATCTTTCCTTTTCTCCTTTGCTTTTCGCTTCTCTTCTTTTCACAGCTACTTGTACGGCCTCCCCAGACAGCCATTTTGCTTTTTTGCATTTTTTTCCCATGGGGATGGTCTTGATCCTTGTTTCCTGTACAATGTCACGAACCTCATTCCATAGCTCATCAGGCACTCTGTCTATCAGATCTAGTCCCTTAAATCTATTTCTCACTTCCACTGTATAATCATAAGGGATTTGATTTAGGTCATACCTGAATGGTCTAGTGGTTTTCCCTACTTTCTTCAATTTAAGTCTGAATTTGGCAATAAGGAGTTCATGGTCTGAGCCACAGTCAGCTCCTGGTCTTGTTCTTGCTCACTGTATAGAGCTTCTCCATCTTTGGCTGCAGATAGACAGAAATGGATAGAAAAGTTTTGAATAAGACTGTCAACTAGATCAGAATGACATGCATAGTGTACTCTATCGAACAACAGCAGGATACATATTATTTTCAAGTTCACATGGAACATTTGACAATATAGATTGTATTCTGAGTCATAAAAGCAGTCTCAATAAATTTAAAAGCATTTGAATCATTCAAAGTATGTTCTCTAACTGCAATGGAATTAAAATATAAATTAATAACATGATAGCTCTCAAAAATCCCTAAATATTTAGAAATGAAATGACATACTTTAAATAACTCGTTGGTCAAAATAATAAAACTGTAATTAAACAACATTTTGAACTAAATGAAAATAAAAACAGTGTATCAAGATTTACAGGATGCTGCCAAAACAGTACTTTGTGGTGAATTTCACAGCACTAAGTGCATATACTAGAAAAGAAGGAAAGTCTGAAGTCTGTGACCTCGGTTTCTACCTTAAGAAACTAAGAGAAGAGAAAAGCAAATCCACATTAAGTAAAAATAGGGAATAATAAATGTCAGAGTAGAAATCAATGAAATAGAAAGCTAAACAATAAAGGAAAGTGAATGAAAACCAAAACCAGTTCATTGAGAAGTTGAGTAAAGTTGATGAAATTTTAGCCACACTGATCAAGATAAACAGAAAGGAGATACATATGACCCATGTTAAAAATAAGAGCTGTGACAGCCCAATAGATGCTACAGAGTACAGATATCAAAAGGATAATAAAGAGATATTATGGACAATTTTATGCCAATAAATTCAACAGCTTGGATGAAATGAACAGTTTCTCTGAAGCTTCCAATAAAGATCACTCAAGAAGAAATAGATACCCTGACTAGCCTTATTATATCTTCAAAAGTATTGAATTTATAGTTAAAAACCTACCTACATTGAAAACTTCAGGTCTAGGTAGTTTCACAAATGAATCCTAGAAAAATTTAAGGCAGAAATAATACCTAATTTTACCCAATCTTTTTGAGAATGCAGAAGAGGGTTAAAATATTCCAAATTATTCATTCACCCAACTCAACCAGAATTACCCTGATACCTAAACCAGATGAAGATATAGGAGAAGAAAACTACAAACTAAAATTCCTTATAGACATAGAAGTAAACAGGCATACAAAGTTTTAGCAAATTAAATGCAACAACTTACAAAAAGGAAAATGTATCACAACTATATGGTTCAACATTAGAAAACCAATCAATGTTATTTGCCAAATTATTAAACTAAGAAAGGAAAATCAAGTTATCATCTCAGACACAGAAAAAAGTATTTGAAAATATTTAACATCCATTCCTGATAAAAATGTTCAAAAAATAGGAATAGAATGAAATTCTCTGAATCTGATAAGCTGTATCTACCAAAACAACAACAACAACAAAACGAAAACAGATAATATTAAGTAGAGAAAGATTGACTGACCCGAAGATCAGTCATAAGCCAAGGGTGTTCACTTTCACTACTTTATTCAAAATTGGATGTTCAATTTTGGACTGAAAAAAAAGATCTAGATTGGAACCATCAGCCTGTTCTCTATGTCTGTCAATCTCTTTCTGTTTTGTAGGTAAGTTCATTTCTCATTTGGCACACACAAATTTTCTAAGTATTTTTAAGTAGTCATTAACGTTAAAGAAACTTGAAATGGCAGGAGATACATGTCATTTAGTCATGGTAGTGATGGATAATAGCTCTCATAGGTGAGCCTAGTACTTTGTGCCTGATGCTATTAATATTATGAGCAATTTGTAGATAGATGTTGCTTTTCTCATTTAAAAGATGAGAAAGCTGAGATTAGAGTGGTTCCATCACTTGCTCTAGGTCACCTGGCTGGGATCTGAACCCAGGTTTGTTCTGCCTCTAATTCAAGACTGTGAACTATAATGGCCCTTCGTTTTTGGAATTATTTCCCTGAATACAGACTCTTGCTGCTGCTGAGGATTTTTCTCCCTATTTAACATTGGAGAGCATGCTTTTCAGTTCAATATCTGAAAACAGCAGGCGGAAAAACATTCTTAAATAGTAGAGATCAATATTTACAAAGTAACTGTTTTTTCTTAAAAGTTTGAAAACTTTTAAAGGAAATAATTCTAAGATTTTTAGAGCTGCCATCAATTCTGCAAATTGATTTTGTTAGGCTCGAAAGTATTTCTGCCTTTGATATGTTTGCAGATATATAGCTTTCATCAAATTGAAGGAAGTTTGGTTGTTCTGTGATTCATATTAGTGCTTCAGTATGACTTGATGTTCGTTCAATAATATTTCCTCAGCTGAGAATTTTTAAAACTATGACAAATAGAGTTTCTATGTGATTTTTTTCTGCAGTGTGAAAGACAAATCTGTAATCAGAAAATGACTGATGAATTATAGCACCTGTGAGTTGTCTAGAATAGGTGAAGTCCACTCTTGTGACTAGGAATGTCTTAAAACCGATGGCAAATGAAAAGACAATTGTACATGGACTTGTGTCATGCAAAATCTATTTTGTGTTGTACCTAGCATTTAGTATGCATATTGTTGTATCAAAATTTGAATTGGGATAGATCTAAAAATACTTGAGGCTTTCATTGAAAAGAACTCATAGTTTTAAAAATAGTTGATTATAAAACTACAGCTGTTACTGTGAAGAGAAGTTTATATACTTTGCTTATATAACTATCAATTTTGTTCTACTCATTTATTGAAAGATCTAGAAATAATTTAAGAATTTGAGGGGGAGGTAGATTGTGAAACTCTTAAAATAAACATTAATGTATTTTCTCTTAAAGGTAGATCATAAGTTACACTTTGAATCAGAATGTCAAGTGTCTGCAGCTATTCAACTAATTATTTTCCATATTTGATATTGAAATTGGTGGGTAGGAGAGAAAATGTTCATACATAGTAGATAAACAGGAACATTTTGCAGTTTGATCTGAAGCAGAGCCTAGTCTGTGTGAGAAAGGCATGAGGCTGTCATTCTAGATGAGAAGTCATTAAAGCTCGTGGCTTAGGCTGAGCGGTTTTCAGAGGATAGAGGATGTAATGAGAAAATGTTCCAGACTTCGATGGAGGAAGGGGTTCTGACATCTGGAAAGCAATGAATCAGCTTAATGTAGACAAAATAGGACTTAAAGACATTACATAAAGTTAGGGATGTTAGCAAGGATGACTCATAGTACTCCTGAAGTCACTTTCTAGAAACCATGTGATTGTGAGTCATTCAATTCAGTTCAGTCACTCAGTCATGTCCAACTCTTTGCGACCCCATGGACTGCAGCATGGCAGACTTCCCTGTCCATCACCGGAGTTTGCTCAAACTCAGTCCATCGAGTTGGTGATGCCATCCAACCGTCTCATCCTCTGTCTTCCTCTTCTCTTGTGCCTTCAATTTTTCCCAGCATCAGGGTCTTTTCAAATAAATCTGCTCTTCGCATCAGGTGGCCAGAGTATTGGAGTTTCAGCTTCAGCATCAGTCCTTCCAGTGAATATTCAGGACTGATTTCCTTAGGATGGACTAGTTAGATCTCCTTGCAGTCCAAGGGACTCCCAAGAGTCTTCTCCAACACCACAGTTCAAAAGCATCAATTCTTCAGCACTCAGCTTTCTTTATAGTACAACTCTTACAGCCATACATGACTACTGGAAAAACTATAGTTTTGGTTAGATGAACATTGTCAACAAAGTAATGTCTCTCCTTTTTAATATGCCCTCTAGCTTGGTCATAGCTTTTCTTCCAAGGAGCAAACGTTTTTTAATTTCATAGCTGCAGTCACCATCTGCAGTGATTTTGGACCCCAAGAAAATAGTGTCTCACTGTTTCCATTGTTTCCCCATCTATTTGTCATGAAGTGATGGGACCAGATACCATGATGTTTGTTTTTCGAATTTGAGTTTTAAGCCAACTTTTTCACTCTCCTCTTTCACTTTCATGAAGAGGCTGTTTAGTTCTTCTTCACTTTCTGCCATAAGGGTGGTGTCATCTGCATATCTGAGGTTATTGATATTTCTCCCAGCAATCTTGATTCAAGCTTGTGCTTCATCCAGCCCAACATTTTGCATGATGCACACTGCATATAAGTTAAATAAGCAGGGTGACAGTATACAGCCTTGACATACTCCTTTTCCTATTTGGAACCAGTCTGTTGTTCCATGTCCAGTTCTATCTGTTGCTTCTTGACCTGCATACAGATTTCTCAGGAGGCAAGTCAGGTGGTCTGGTATTCCCATCTCTTTCAGAATTTTCCACAGTTTCTTGTGATCCACACAGTCAAAGTCTTTGGCGTAGTCAATAAAGTAAAAGTAGATGTTTTTCTGGAATTCTCTTGCTTTTTCAATGATCCAGCGGATGTTGGCAATTTGATCTCTGGCTCCTCTGCCTTTTCTAAATCCAGCTTGAACATCTGGAAGTTCATGGTTCCCGTATTGCTGAAGCCTGGCTTGGAGAATTTTGAGCATTACTTTTCTAGCATGTGAGATGAGTGCAATTGTGTGGTAGTTTGAAAATTCTTTGGCATTGCCTTTCTGTGGGATTGGAAGGAAAACTGACCTTTTCCAGTCCTGTGGCCACTGTTGAATTTTCCAAATTTGCTGGCATATTGAGTGCAGCACTTTCACAGCATCATCTTTTAGGATTTGAAATAGCTCAACTGGAATTCCGTCACCTCCACTAGCTTTCTTCAGTGATGCTTCCTAAGGCCCACTTGACTTCACATTCCAGGATGTCTGGCTCTAGGTGAGTGATCACACTATCATGGTTATCTGGGTCATGAAGGTCTTTTTTGTACAGTTCTCCTGTGTATTCTTGCCATCTCTTCTTAATATCTTCTGTTTCTGTTAGGTCCATACCATTTCTATCCTTTATTGTGCTCATCGTTGCGTGAAATATTCCCTTGGTATCTCTAATTTTCTTGAAGAGATCTCTAGTCTTTTCCATTCTATTTTTTTTTTCTATTTCTTTCCATTGATCACTAGTTATGAGTCATAGAAAATGAATTATTTGCTTAATGATGTGACTTGTAGGTTGGATGCATTTCTATATTGTTAATAACCACTGGGTTGAGTTTCCAGGTGCCCAGTGGTAGTAACTTTGGGGATAAATTTAGGGTTGCTTGTCTAGTCTCTATTTTAGTACTAAATCAGACCTCTGTTGTATACTATCACTTCTGACCTGGTCAAATAGACATGAAGATGTGCTTTAAACTGAACAGATGAGCTGTTTTACAAGAGTTTTTCAAAATTTCCTCTCTAACTTAATCAAAATAATTACTTTGCTAGTAATAAATGTTTTGAAGGATTTGAACAACAGACTGGTTCCAAATAGGAAAAGGAGTACGTCAAGGCTGTATATTGTCACCCTGTTTATTTAACTTCTATGCAGAGTACATCATGAGAAACGCTGGGCTGGAAGAAGCACAAGCTGGAATCAAGATTGTCGGGAGAAATATCAATAACTTCAGATATGCAGATGCAACCACCCTTATGGCAGAAAGTGAAGAGGAACTAAAAAGCCTCTTGATGAAGGTGAAAGTGGAGAGTAAAAAAGTTGGCTTAAAGCTCAACATTCAGAAAACGAAGATCATGGCATCTGGTCCCATCGCTTCATGGCAAATAGATGGGGAAACAGTGGAAACAATGTCAGACTTTATTTTTCTGGGCTCCAAAATCACTGCAGATGGTGACTGCAGCCATGAAATTAAAAGACGCTTATTCCTTGGAAGGAAAGTTATGACCAACCTAGATACCATATTCAAAAGCAGAGACATTACTTTGCCAACAAAGGTCCGTCTAGTCAAGGCTATGGTTTTTCCAGTAGTCATGTATGGATGTGAGAGTTGGACTGTGAAGAAAGCTGAGCGCCGAAGAATTGATGCTTTTGAACTGTGGTGTTGGAGAAGACTCTTGAGAGTCCCTTGGACTGCAAGGAGATCCAACCAGTCCATTCTGAAGGAGATCAGTCCTGGGATTTCTTTGGAAGGAATGATGCTAAAGCTGAAACTCCAGTCCTTTGGCCACCTCATGCGAAGAATTGACTCATTGGAAAAGACTCTGACGCTGGGAGGGATTGGGGGCAGGAGGAGAAGGGGATGACAGAGGATGAGATGGCTGGATGGCATCACTGACTCGATGGACGTGAGTCTGAGTGAACCTCAGGAGTTGGTGACGGACAGGGAGGCCTGGCATGCTGCAATTCGTGAGGTCGCAAAGAGTCAGACATGACTGAGCGACTGAAGTGAACTGAACCGAAGGATTCTTAACTGATCTTCATGTAAGAATATCAATCAGAAGGAAAAACAGGGTTGTCATTTTGATTTGTGATGTTATATTGTGAACATTGTGATGCAATGCCACTAAGTTATAATTAGTGTAGCTTTTAGAATGCTTCCTCTGGCAATACTTGAGAGCCTGATGAAATTAAGAAGGAGGAAATTTTATGTAAGGGAGAAACAATGGCTGTGCTCAGACTACATGGCCGCTGTTGCTGCTATGTTCTGACTTGGAGAGCTGTGCTTATCCTAGTGTTTCCTATTCAATGTGCTTTTATAATTTCCCAGGTTGCTTGAATTCATATGTGTGAACTACAAATTATAGTTTAATATAACTGAAAAATCCAACTTTTCAAAGTTATTGCCATTGGTTACTTTCAGAAAGATCAACAGGGTTTCAAGACTTAATTATATTTTCATGCGTATATATGTACTTCATTAAAATGTGTAAAGAACTTTAATTATGAAAGGCATCATATCTAATCAAGTGTGCTAGTAAAACAGAACCATGAGTTTCCCCAGATTACTCTTGCTTTCTGTTCCAGTTTTTATCAGTTGTCACAATAACTTTCATTTGATGTCCGTTGGGAGAATGACGTAGTCATAGAGGGAGTCTGCATTACTACATCACTGTGATAGAGGTGGGTGGGGCACTGACCTATGGTTGTCTGGATGTGGTGGGACACCGGTTCTGTCTCACTGCCCCTTTCCAGGTGTGGCCGTGGCCTCTGCTCCATGCCACTCTCCTGGCCAGGTGGCTAGGCTCTCTCATGCCTCCTGCTCAGGGCCAGGGGATGGAGAGCTTGTCTTCTTAGAGCATTGCTAAGCGATGCATTGCCCTCACTCTGACCCAGTCTATGAGCCAGAGGCTGACTGGGATAAAGGAAGAAACCCTTAATTCATGATCATTTCATCTCTGAGCGTTTCCTCCTTTAACTCAAGCAATCTGTGCTCAGTCCCTACTACACTGAGGAAAGTGCCAGGCAGAAAACAAAGGTGCCAGCTTCTTCCATTCTAGAGGGATTTAGAAGTGAGCTTTCAGAGTGAGTTTTCCTGCCCCTGGAGCAGACAAAAGACATCCCAGATTGAGAAGGAGGTGGTGAGCAAGATGAGGACACAAGGTCTCCAAACACTGTGGCACACGCCTGAACCAGGGCCCAGTTGCCCTTCTCCTGTGGTCCAGTGAGTGGTGCAATGGTCACCTTGGACTGTCCATCAGGAATGAAACTTACCTGTGTCTCAACATATTGCTGGGGGTCCACCTGGCACTGTGGCTTAAATATACATGTAGGCAAAGTCAAACCTTTCATCTATAGCCAACTACACAGCTGTACAGAGGATCCAATAAGGGATTGGATTCCATTTTAGTGAGAGCTGGACTGTGAAGAAAGCTGAGGGCTGAAGAACTGATGCTTTTGAACTGTGGTGTTGGAGAAGACTCTTGAGAGTCCCTTGGACTGCAAGGAGATCCAACCAGTCCATTCCAAAGGAGATCAGTCCTGGGTGTTCTTTGGAAGGACTGCTGCTGAAGCTGAAACTCCAGTACTTTGGCCACCTCATGAGAAGAGTTGACTCACTGGAAAAGACTCTGATGCTGGGAGGGATTGGGGGCAGGAGGAGAAGGGGACGATAGAGGATGAGATGGCTGGATGGCATCACCAACTCAATGGACGTGAGTCTGGGTGAACTCCGGGAGTTGGTGATGGACAGGGAGGCCTGGTGTGCTGCGATTCATGGGGTCGCAAAGAGTCGGACACGACTGAGTGACTAAACCGAACTGAACTGAAATTTAGGTTTTTTTATTCAGGTAAATTTAATCTGGTTGATTTAGATTTCTAAGAATCAACACTAGAAACTGCTGGGATGCACTTGGGGTGCTTGGAATCAGCAGTATGTGGCTTGTCAATAGCTTTGTTGGGCTGAGAGCCACTTGTGAACTCACAAGTTAGCTTGCCAAGTTTTGATGATGGAGGCAGACACGACTTCCTGCTTAGAGACAATGGACTTTATAACTCACAGCATGGCAAGCAGCACGCTCAAGTTATTGCAATAGATTCCATTGCCCAAAGTTCCAAGGCACCAATGTGTTAGGTCCAGATTGTGCCTATACGTATGGTAGGTTTCATTACAGGAGAGACACTCTGAACTTATGGAATCCAAACATTTTATAGTCGGCAACAAGGATGCCTGCCCTTTGTTTTGGAGAGAGATATGACCTCTGATTTCTTGACTAATCAGTATACAGATATCTTTGAAAAGAGTCTGGGACAGAGGACAGCCAGTGCCTCTGCTTGTTAAGACGTGCAGAAACACAAGAGGCCCATACAGCTGAGTCCTAACTATGTCGTGATGATGATCCATGTTTAACTAGAAGTTTTGCAGCTTTGATCAGTTCTGTAACCCTAGTGGATAAGCCATTTTATATGCAGTCTATAAAATTTGGTTTTCTCATCTGTAAAATTTAGTCTTCTTTCAGCTAATGTTTATTGAATTCTCCCTTTGTCCAGGCACGGTTGTAGCACTTGGAATAAGGCAATAAATAAAGCAGGCCAAAGTCCTCACGTTAAGAAAGTTTACATTTCACGGGTGTATATTGATAATTAAAAAGAAATCAAAAGTACAGCATGACTCAAAGATGTTCATGCCTTGGGGGGAAAAAAAAAGCAGAGAAGAGGGAGAGAACTGGATGGAGTGTTGGGGGACAGTGCATTGCTTTCTGGAAAAGTTAGCAAACTTTGAAGGCTTTTCAAAGGTGAGAGTTGAGCAGAAATCTGAAAGAAATGAAGGTACAAGCCATGTGGATATTAAAGGAAAGAGATTTCCAGGTAAAGGAAACAGAAGATGTGAAATCTAGAGACGGGTCCTGAGTGGCAAGTTGTAGGAATTCTAAGGTAGTAGGGAGGCTGTATGGAGAAGGCAATGCACCCCACTCCAGTACTCTTGCCTGGAAAATCCCATGGGCAGAGGAGCCTGGTAGGCTGCAGTCCAGGGGGTCACGAAGAGTTGGACACGACTGAGCAACTTCCCTTTCACTTTTCACTTTCATGCATTGGAGAAGGAAATGGCAGCCCACTCCAGTGTTCTTGCCTGGAGAATCCCAGGGACGGGGGGGCCTGGTGGGTTGCTGTCTATGGGGTCACACAGAGTCGGACACGACTGAAGTGACTTAGCAGCAGCAGCAGCAGCAGCAGGGAGGCTGTTTGGCTTGTGGATGGAGTGAGGGGAAGAGAAATAAGTACAAGGTAATGTTTGAGAGAGAAAGAGCCAGAGAGAGAGAGAAAGAGAGAGAGAAGATGAATGGATTGTTCACATATAGTCCCTGAAGTGTTTTGGGGGCAGAAGAACTAGAGGGATTGAGCTGGAGAGATAAGAGAGGGGCTGGCCAGGAAATGCAGTGTTTGAAATTGAGATTATGGAGAGATTAGTATCTGCAATGGCAAGTGTGCCTTTGATGTGGCCTTAGGGGTAGGGGGGCCGTGAGAGTAGAATGGAAGTGGTCAGCTGAGGGGGGAGAGGTCAAGGAGTGAAGAGTCTGGAGTATTGGATGAGTCATCCACATGGGCTTTGAGATTTCTCCAAGTTATGACAGGACTAACCGGTGTGCAGGAACTAAAATCTTCTTAAAACAAGGAGGGCCCATCGAGGGGTCTGTTGCTGAGGCGCTGCTCATGAGGAGGCACTGCTGGGCTTACACTAGTGGGTGCTTTGCTGGGGCGCTTTGGGGAGAATCAAAGATATGGAAACTTAGGGGACACTTTGCCAGGCACATAGTGAGTGCTCAATAAATCAGTTTTTGTTCTTGGCTGTAAAGAGCTTGGAAGTCATTACTCTTCCCTTGCAACAAGAGAAACCTGAACAGTCAAAAATCAATGGCTTTTCTCTCTTTAAAAAAAAATTTTTGGAGTATCGTTACCTATGTTGTTGTGTTAGTTTCAGATGTATGGCAAAATAATTGAGTTGCAGGTATATATTAATTATTTTTCAGTTTCCATTCCCATAGAAGTTATTATAGAATACTGAGTGGAGTTCCCTGTGCTATACAGTCGGTTCTTGTTGGTTATCTGTCTTATATACAGTTGTGTGTGTGTGTTAACCCCAAGCTCCTGATTTATCCCTCCCTGCTACACATCCCTTTTGGTAGCCATAAGTTTGTTTTTGATATCTGTAAACCTGTTTCTGTTTTGTAAATATGTTTGTATCATTAAAAAATATTATATTTCATGTATGAGTGATGTCATATGATATTTGTCTTTGATTTATTTCACTTCATATATTAATCTTTAGGCCCATCCATGTTGTGGTGTGTGTGTGTGTGTGTGTGTACACTCATTCGTGTCCACCTCTGTGACCCCATGGACTGTATGTAGCCCACCAAGCTCCTCTGTCCATGGAATTTTCCAGGCAAGAGTACTGGAATGGGTTGCCATTTCCTACCTCAGGGGATCTTCCAGACCTAGGAACTGAACCCGCATCTCTTGTGTCTCCTGCATTGGCAGGCAGATTCTTTACCACTAGTACCACCTGGGAAGCCCCTCCATATTGCTGCAAATGCTATTATTTCATTATTTTTTATGGCTGAGTAATATTCCATTGTGTATAAATGTCATTGTTGTTCAGGCTCTCAGTCATGTCCAACTCTTTGCGACCCCATGGATGGCAGCACACCAGGCTTCACTGTCCTTCACTATCTCCCAAAATTGTTCAAACTCATGCCCATTGAGTTGATGATGCCATCCATCTCATCCATGCCATCCCCTTCTCCTCTTGCCCTCAATCTTTCCTAGCATCCGGGCCTTTTCCGGTAAGTTGGCTCTTCATACAAGGTGGCTAAAGTTCTGGAGCTTCAGCTTCAGTACCAGTCCTTCTAATGTATATTCAGGGTTCATTTCCTTTAGGATCGACTGGTTTGATTTCCTTGCAGTCCAAGAGACTCTGAAGAGTCTTCTCTGACACCACAGTTCAAAAGCATGAATTCTTCATTGCTCAGCCTTCTTTATGGTCCAACTCTTACCTCTGCACATGACTACTGGAAAAACCATAGCTTTGACTATACAGACCTTTGTCAGCAAATTGATACCTCTGCTTTTTAAAGCACTGTTTAGGTTTGTCATAACTTTCCTTCCAAGGAGCAAGCATCTTTAATTACATGGCTGCAGTTACCATCTGCAGTGATTTTGGAGCCCCCCAAAATAAAGGCTGTTACTGTTTCCAATTTTTCCCCATCTATTTGCCATGAAGTGATGGGACTGGACGCATGATTTTAGTTTTTTGAATGTTGAGTTTTAAGTCAGCTTTTTCACTCTCCTCTTTCACCTTCATCAAGAGGCTCTTTAGTTCCTCTTTGCTTTCTTCCATAAGGGTGGTATCATCTGCATATCTGAGGTTATGTACCACATCTTCTTTATCCATTCCTCTGTTGGTGAACCCTTAGTTTGTTTCTTGGCTATTGTAAATAGTGTTGCAATGAACATTGGTGTGCATGTATCTTTTTAAATTATGGTTTTCTCTGGATATATGCCTCAGAGTGAGATTGCTGGATTTCAGTGGCTTTTCTTGATCCATCAGAGTACAGAATTTGCAGGACAAACTGCCGTCCTGAGATCAGGAGAGAGGGGAATTCAGACAGTCACGGCTGGGATCTGCTTCCCTGAAGCAGAAGCCACTAGAACCATGAGGGTAAGAACCCTTAGATGATGAGTTCCTAGAGGTGCAGTGTGGACTAGCGTGAAAGTGAGAACATCTGGGGGCTGTAGCCTTTATCTCCTAGATGATATTTCTGGAGAAGCAAGGGCCCCTGTGACTAGTCTTGGCTTGAAACTTGGACACTCTAATCCAGTCCCCTGCTCAGATCTCTTCATGTCAAATCTCTTGGTACTTTTTATAAAACTATAATTCAGAAAAAATAATAACCTGTTTGAAAATGCAAGAATGTTATAGCTATCACTAGTGAGTGAGTGAAGTTGTTCAGTTGTGTCCAACTCTTTGCGACCCCATGGACTGTAGCCTACCAGGCTTCTCCGTCCATGGGATTCTCCAGGCAAGAATACTGGAGTGGGTTACCATTTCCTTCTCCAGGGGATCTTCCTGACCCAGGGATCGAACCCAGGTCTCCCACATTGGAGGCAGATGCTTTAACCTCTGACCCACATTGCAATTCAAAGACGTGCCATGGCAATAGAATAACACTTTAACAGACCACATGTAGCGTGAAAATTTGTTCTAGCAGCATGAGTCCCATGTGTGTGTTTTTAAAGCATCTTTTGGAGAGCGGAAGGGAAAATGATTCGTTAGATCTAACTCAGATCATTGACAAGATCCTCATGCAAGAACAGAGTGGGGAGGATTGAGAGGGAGGAGGGAGGAGAAAGGGAAAGAGGGGAAGAGAAATCTTAAACGAAGGTAGGTACAGCTCTAGAGAGGAACAGGAACAGTAGTTTGGAAGTGGGAAAGATTCCAGGTTCAACTTAGACCTAAGAAAGTGAAAGTGGAAGTCGTTCTGTCGTTTCCGACTCTTTGCAACCCAATGGACTATTCAGTCCGTGGAATTCTCAGGCCAGAATACCGGAGTGGGTAGCCTTTCCCTTCTCTAGGGGATCTTCCCAATCCAGGGATCAAACCCAGGTCTCCCGCATTGCAGGCGTATTCTTTACCAGCTGAGCTACAAGGGAAGCCCAACGCAGCTCTAAGGATAGGCCTTAAAAAAAGCTATTTACTTCTATATTTACTTGGCTGCGTTGGCGTTGGTTGTGGCACATGGACCCTGCAGTTTGCAGCACACAGGCTTAGTTGCCCCGTGGCACTTGGGATCTTAGTCCCCTGACCAGGGATCAAGCCCCTCTCCCCTGCGCTGGGAGGTGGACTTTTAATCACTGCACCACCAGGGAAATCCCAAGATGGGCCTTTCTAAGGGTCATCAGGATAAGAAGCCAGAGATCATCACTGCATTTTCTTCTTTTATGTCTATTCCTACCATCAACTGGATGATACCATAATTCTAAATGAAGATTTCAGAACCAGAGCATCTCACTGGTGCAGCTACTCTCCCCTGGCCATGTTTGTGTGGAAATTTGTATCAAGTTTTCTCCAGGATGGTTGGCCCCTCTGTGGGTTATCTGCTGTCCTGGATTCCAACCAAGAGGCAGGAGGGTGGGCCTGAGGAGGGGGCAGGGCTTTATAGGACAAAGGTTCCCTGCGCAGGGAATAGCGAAGGGCCCTTGTGAAGCAAAAGCCCTCAAAGAGAAACAGAACGGAGCTTTTCTGTATTGTATCATCAGACATCTGGAGGGAAAGAAAACAAGTCAATTGTGGGAATTTACTATTCAGGCATCTACCTTGTTTATGCTGCTGCTGCTGCTGCTGCTAAGTCGCTTCAGTCGTGTCCGACTCCGTGCGACCCCATAGACGGCAGCCCACCAGGCTCCCTCGTCCCTGGGATTCTCCAGGCAAGAACACTGGAGTGGGTTGCCATTTCCTTCTCCAATGCATGAAAGTGAAAAGTGAAAGTGAAGTCGCTCAGTCGTGTCCGACTCTTCGCGACCCCATGAACTGCAGCCCACCAGGCTTCTCCGTCCATGGGATTTTCCAGGCAAGAGTACTGGAGTGGGGTGTCATTGCCTTCTCCATACCTTGTTTATAGGCAGTCAAAATATCTACATTTATCATGCTGGTTTTAAAGAATTCCCAGAAGCACTGATTTTTTTTTTTTTTTTTTAGTTATATAGTCTATGTTTGCAGGGACACCACGTAATACAGCTAGTGCTCAGATACTCTGGTGACCATTACGCCGTGCGTACTGGTGATGGGCTGCGGGATGAAATGCCAAATACCGGAGAATCGCTGTCACTGTACTGCCCTCTAGTGGTGTATTCTTGGGATTGCAGTTACTTCGCTGCCACGTGCAGAAAGCGGCCTTTTGCTCTCAAGTTAGAAAGGAAACTGTGCTTTTCTTCAATTTAGAGAATGCACCAGGTGCCATAATATCACAATATCTATGTAGGTCTTACCTAGGAAAGTCACAAGTTAGGCCCATCAGACTTTAATAGAAGATCCTGTGTTGAAGATGGTGGAAGCAGAGTGTTTTGAATCTGAAACGCTTGTCAGTGTTGTTAGAATTACATTACGTAAGGAATGGAACAAATCTTAAGACAGTTGAATCCAAACCAGTCATTTTACAATGAGAAAACAAGCTCCAAGCTTGAAGTATCTACTGCAGATAATTTACAATAGAACTTAGCTTAGAATTGAAGCTTCCTGCCTCCCAGGTGGGGAATCTTTCTTTACAGAACCCACATCATGTGCGTGCTAAGTCACTTCAGTCATGTCCAACTCTTTGTGACCCCATGGACTGTAGCCCTCCAGGCTCCTCTGTCCACAGGATTCTCCAGGCAAGAATTCTGGAGTGGGTTGCCAGGCCGTCCTCCAGGAGATCTTCCCCACCCAGGGATCAAACCTGGGTCTCCTGCATTGCAGGCAGATTCTTTACCACTGAGCCACCTGGGAAGTCCAACCCACATCATACATCACACCTATTCAATAGAAAGAGAGCCTAATATGCAGGTTCAAGATGCTATCAAGAAAAAAGGTATCACTGCAGATGGTGATTGCAGCCATGAAATTAAAAGACACTTACTCCTTGGAAGGAAAGTCATGACCAATCTAGATAGCATATTCAAAAGCAGAGACATTACTTTGGCAACAAAGGTCCGTCTAGTCAAGGCTATGGTTTTCCCTGTGGTCATGTATGGATGTGAGAGTTGGACTGTGAAGAAAGCTGAGTGCCGAAGAATTGATGCTTTTGAACTGTGGTGTTGGAGAAGACTCTTGAGCATCCCTTGGACTGCAAGGAGATCCAACCAGTCCATTCTGAAGGAGATCAGTCCTGGGTGTTCATTGGAAGGACTGATGTTGAAGCTGAAACTCCAATACTTTGGCCACCTAATGCGAAGAGTTGACTCATTGGAAATGACCCTATGCTGGGAGGGATTGGGAGCAGGAGGAGAAGGGGACGACAGAGGATGAGATGGCTGGATGGCATCACCGACTCGATGGACGTGAGTTTGAGTTAACTCCGGGAGTTGGTGATGGACAGGGAGGCCTGGCATGCTGTGATTCATGGGGTCGCAAAGAGTTGGACACAACTGGGCAACTGAACTGAACTGAACCGAGCATTAAAAAAGAAAATTAATCCATTCATTATTTTAAGGGAGAGGAGGATATATGTTCTTTCTCTTTCAGGAAAAAGAAAAATAGTTTAAAAACATTACCTTCTTTATTGATTCCAGAACATTTTCCTTGCAAAGCAGGAAAGGAGGAGAAAATGGGCCGAATAGGGTAGAGGCAAGTAGGGGAGGGTCTATAAGAATGTCTCTCTCCACGTTTCTGACCTCAGGTCCTCTTTCTTAATCAGTGAACAGGTTACAAAGGTGACTTGGTTGGTACAAGTCAGGGATCTGAATGGCTGTGATATGGACTGAATTGTGTCCCTGTGGTACCAATTTATATGTTGAAGCCCTAATCCCCAGTGTGACTATATCTGTAGATAGGCCTGTAAAGAGATAACTAATGTTAAGTGAGGCCATAATGGTGGGAGGTCTAAGGGTGGGTCCCTTAAGAGAAATGGGGAGAGAGATCTGCCATGCTAGGGCAGCTGCTTGCACACATGCTCAGTTGTGTCCAACTCTATGCAACTCTGTGGGCTGCAGCCCAGGATCCTCTGTCCATGGGATTTCCCAGGCAAGAATACTGGAGTGGGTTGCCATTTCCTCCTCCAGGGGATTTTTCCAACCCAGGGATTGAACCCACACTTCCTGCCTTGGTGGGTAGATTCTTTACCTCTGAGCCACCTGGGAAGCCTAGGACATAGTTAGAAGGCGCTGTATGCAATCCCGAAAGAGTTCTCATTGGAATTTGACCATGTTGGCACCCTGCTTTCATTATTTCATTTTAATTTTACAAATTCTGGAAGCTGAAGATCAGAGGGTAACTTTCTATCTTTGTAAGGGGTTGTTGTTTTTGTTATTGTTCTTTAGTCATGAAGCCACGTCTGTCTCTTTACGACCCCACAGACCTTAGCCCACCAGACTCCTCCGTCCATGGAATTCTCCAGGCAAGAATGCTGGAGTGGATAGGCATTCCCTTCTCCAGGGCATCTTCCTGACAAAAGGATCAGACCCGAGTCTCTTGCCCGTGAGCCAGTTGCATGACTAATCAAAACAAGGCTTGCGTGACTCTGAAGCCCGAGATTATCCCCTATCCCACCTCCACCCTGCACGTTGTCCATGCCAGCTCTTCACTAGCTGAACCTCCCTCACCCCATCTCGACTGATCCTGAGAAACCAATGGAGATTCACTAAGCTTGGCTTAGCAGTCACAACAGTTAGAGACATGTGCTGTGGGCCTAGTCTTCTAATATGGATGAATAAGGGTTCTGCTCTCTTCCTGACTTCTCTGGTGCTTTTGCCAGATCTCTCCTTGAAAAGCCCTCTTCCGTAGGTGTCCCTGATACCAATTTTTGTTGTCTGTCTTCCTGACTCTTTCTTCCTCTTTTCTTCAAGGGCATTCTTTCCTCTAGATGCATGTTAGCAGCCTGATGTGCCCTGAAAGTGAAAGTGAAAGTGAAGTCGCTCAGTCGTGTCTGACTCTTAGCGACACCATGGACTGTAGCCCACCAGGCTCCTCCATCTATGGGACTTTCCAGGCAAGAGTACTGGAGTGGGGTGCCATTTCCTTCTCCCTGAGATCTTCCCGACCCAGGGATTGAACCTGATCAAATTGATGTGCCCTAACAGTATCTATCTATTGATCTTTTCTCTTGGCAATTTCATGCAATATGTATTATTTGGTTTTTTATTACCACCAATATTCTTAGACCTTCCAAGTAGCTTTCTCTTTCTTTCCTTTGTGTCTTGATGCCTCTCCTGAGCTTCTGATCCGTGTATCAAGTATATGCTGGATATATCTGTCTGTATCACTAACAGATACTTCAATACTAATTATACAACTGAACTTGAAAGTTTTTGTTCATTAAATGTTCTTACTCAAAGGAACCCAGAAATAGCAACAGTCACCCCCCGCAGAAAGCTGGGAACAAGTCCCAGTGTTTTTCTTCTACACACTCTTCTTTATCTGATCAGTCACCAATTTCTGGTTATCGATCACCTAAATAACCACAGCCTTTACCCCTTGTTCTCGTCCCTGCTGCCATTATCTTAATTCACAATCTCTTCATTGCTGGCTTGCGTTAACCTTCTAACTCATCTTTCTGCTTCCATTTCGGATCCACTTAAATCTTTCCTGCTACAGCTAGACTGAATAATCTAAAATGCAAATATGATCAAGAGCAAAGAACATTCAGTCTCTAAAACAAAGTGCACAGGGTCCTTATCATCTAGTCACGGCCTTTCATTCCAGCTTCATTTCCGGTCACCTTTATAGCATATGCCACATTTCAAGTTTGCAAAGTTTTTTTTTATAATTCTTTGCTTACAAATATAATTCTGTTAGTTCTTTTTGCTCTTTTCTCTATCCACAACTCACTACCCCTCCAAACCCTCAGCAATAATCCTCACTCAGCAGAATGATGCCTATAGCAACTCCTTGTTTTTCAACACTCAGTTGAATTTTCATTTCCTCCAAGAACTCTTCCTGAGGTCACATTAGGCTGAGTATCCTTTCTTTATGCTAACAGAATCCTGACCATTCCTCTGCCCTTGGACCTACCATTTAATCTGTTTTTAAAATTTGCTTCTTAAAGGGAGTGGAGTCAGAATTCAGCCCAATGCTTAACAAGTCCAAATAAATGTTTGTTAAACTTTAGTTTTTAAGGGCAGGTTTTTTTAATGTCAGATTCTTAAGTTTCATTATCTTCTGGACCACTATTTGTTCTATCATTTAATTTTTTTATTTTTGGCTGCCCTCGGTCTTCATTGCTACATGCAGGCTTTCTCTGGTTGCGGAGAGCAGGGGCTGCTCTCCAGCTGCTGTGCTTGGCTTCTCGTTGCAGTGATTTCTGTCGTGGACCACAGCTCGGGGGTGTAAAGTCTTCAGCAGCTGTGGGGCTCCACTTTCAGGCAGATTTTTTCAGTAAATACTACTATAATACTACACCATCCCTTGTTGGTTGAATCTGCAGAATGTGAAACTGTGGATCTGAAGGGTGTGCTATAAAGTCTCGCTTGGATTTTTGTCCTTTTGACTGGACAGGTTAGGTGCCCCCACCCCCACTGTTGTTTAAGGGTCCCCCCATGAGTGGATACATTAGCTCCTGTGTTGAAAAATACCATAGAGAAAATAACCTTGATTATAGGTGTCTTCTGATTGTCAAAAATTGTGCTGTTCCTCCACTTGGTGTGAACAAAAATGGCGGTGATGTTGAGATTTTGGCCTCGCTTGACCAAGATCAGACAGAGGAAGAGTGGATACAGTTGTATGTGGAAAGGATACAAACTGAAATCAAAAGCAATAGTGCACAGCCTGAAAATGAAGTCTTCCAGGGTCAGAAAGGAAGCACTCTGTGCAATTTTGCTGGGCTTGACAGTGATGCAAGGATTGCAGGTAAGTCTGACTCTAGTTTTGAAAAGGCGTGCATGTTCAGGGAGGTTTGCAGGAATTTTTTTGTGCATGCAAAGAATCATGTGCTAGAAAAACACCCAGGGCTAGGCACGGAAGCATCCTGTGCTGTGTCACGCCATCCACAACGGCCACACCAGCCACGGCAGACCGAGCCTCAAGCTTTACATCAGGCGCATGTCAGCGACCTGCCTGCCTGGATTGATTCAGACAACGATGAGCTGTTAAAAGGTGACGTTTTCCTTTCTTTCTTGCACTCTGTCTCCTGTACCTCCCGCCACCCCAGCCTCCGAGGAGCAAGCCTCACACTCTGCCACCAGCGCCACTCAGCCTCCCAGGGTGCTGGGCATCCTCCCAATGCGGGTGGGTGGAATCACGCAGCATATGTTATTTCTACTTTGTACAGGCTGTGTCTTTTCATATCATTCCTGCTTTTACTATATGGTAGTGTTATTTTACATTTTATGTGCTATTTTGTATGAATTGGTAGGTTATCTGGGAACACTCAAACATTTTTTCGTATGAATTAATAATAGTTGCTTCTTCACTTTATGCCATTTCTGCTTACAAAGGTTTTTAGAAACACTCTACTTTTGGCAAACTTATACGTATATATACAGATATGTACATATCTGTACATGTATATGTTAATTATAATTAATCTCCAACTGCATTAATTAAATATGATTATATTATTATATGCAACAGTAATATAAGGTAATGCTGTTTTAGTGATATATTAATTATAATTATGATTAATATATTAATATATGTACATATATGTGTAGATATACATATATATTTATATATGTATGATGTATGTATTTATACAGCTACAGCCACATTAAGTAACTGCTGTCTTCAAAATACCATAGAACTCATAAATATGTAGAGCTATACCACAGATCCAGTTGAAGGAAAATTACTCTGTCAAGGTCCAATTCGCTCGTGAATAGACTAAGTTTTCTTAATCCCCATTGTAAGGAATCCCAGCAACATCTTTCTCAGTGCTCTTTATCCTTTTCGTTGTTTATCTCAGGAGGAATTAGAGAAAGCATTAAAATATTGAAGGTGGCACCACAGGGTCCCGAGTGTTTCCCTTCCCAGGGGCTCTGATCTGGACCACTCCCATCAATATATCAGGAACACATGTTTTCAAACGATTGTTCTAAAAAAGCAGCTCATATCCTGGAATGAGATCCTACTCACTAATCCAAGAATTGTATTCTCTGGTTTATTCTTTTCACTCACGATCTTTGTGCTTTTATCTTGGCCAGGAAAAGAGCCATTGTATTCTGCAGAACTGTTGTTTGATGGGTTAGCATTAGGACTTTTGAAAGTTTTGTTTTTATGGAAATGGTACTTTAAAAATACACTGGCATTTCATTATTAAACCCATGGCATGTCTTTTAAAAGCTGATAGCTGTTTATTATTCCTGGCTTCTGTGACTTAAGTCTCTATTAATTTGCTACATCTGTGCCAACGTTAAAAACCTATGTTTTTAATGTATACTCCTAAAGTGTGCTTATGGGCTAAACCGTCAAGCAGATTTAGGTTATAAGTAAAAAAAAATAATGTACATACTATATACTATCAATATATGTTTATAGGTGTACTTTAAATGTTCTAAAACAACATTATAAATATTAGTAATAGTCAATCCACAAATATATTAACAAATACATATTTCTTCATTTGTTCTGGACATACCCCCTGGCATTGGATGGTAAGGTTTGTGCCATAAAACTTACTTAACTCGTCAGACATGTTTTTCTGGCTACAATTACATATTTGTAAATAGTCTCCAAGTAACTTTTATAAGAATAAAAAGAAAGATCTTTCCAATACCAGATTTCATATATTTAAATAAAATTACTATAATGGTTCTATTAAATTATAATGGGGAACAGTTTGCACTGTGATAAATTCACTTCTACTCTCTAAGTCTCCCTGCTTCTCAAACCTTCAGATGCCTTTCAGACTTCTTGCATGGATGTTGGTGTTATCTAGAGAGCATTAATGATACTAATATTCAAACTTCCTCCTAGAGATTCTAAGTCAGTTGCTTTGGGTGGACATTAGTATTTTTTTAAAACTCCCAGTACATTCTGAAGTGCAGGCAGAACGGATAGTGAAAGGCTGAGTGTGATTAACAAGTAGCTGAAAGTCAAGCAGAAGCTTCTGCATCTGCCCCAGCCCTGTCCCCTCCACCCTGGATGGGATGATGCGTCCAAAGCATGTCACATCCCAGGAGAATGACAGAAATTAGTGACACTCTTAAGTCTCTAAAACCAGGTGGCCTGAAAGAATTTTCTGTGATGATGGAATTGTTCTATGCCTACTGTGAGCTAAGGATGCCACCCACTCTATCAGTAAACAAAGGATATTGCAGCCACCAAACCCTCACACGGAGCCTCTTCCTCCGGGAACTCAGAATGCAAACAGAGAAGACCCACGATTCCGCATCATTCAGCTGCAGCCTCGTCCCAAGTGGTGCCCCAGGAGACTCAGGGTTGCGCATCAGAGGACTGATTTGAGCTCAGACTCTTACATTTCCCCAAACACAGAAAAGTGCTAAATTCTTTAACTTGAGATATATATTCTTCAATTAATAGTAATCATTTGATGTTCTGACTACCTGGTTTTGGGGGCATAAACATCTATATATCCTGGCTCCTCTCTTGCCTCTTCAGAACAATCTCTCAAGAGTTATTCAAGATGCTATATCCTGGGCTTAAATCCTCAGATTTGTTCACTGAATAAAACATGATTCTCAATGTTTAGGTTGCGTTTTCTTTTCTTTTTAGCTAACACTATCCTATCCGACAGAGCATCCATTCGCCACTTCTAGTGGTTGAACTCTTGACATGTGACTAGTACAACTGAGAAAGTGGATTTAAAATTTTATTTCAGAAGCTTAAGTTTAAATAGCCACTGTGGTTAGCAGCTGGTCTCTAGACAATACACATCCAATGGATGCAGAAATGATGAACTCTGTCTTGTTTCCATTTAAGCTCCCTTTTTATGTGTCTGGTTGCAAGTAATCTTGTTTCTATCTGTGCTTTCCTAGAGCTTCTGTAACAAATTACCACCAACACAGAAGCATAAAAGAACACAAATTTAAGATCCCAAGTTCTTAGGTCTGGAGCCCCTAGATGTCAGAAGTTCAAAACGAGTCTTTCTAGGCTAGAAGCAAGGTGTTGGCAGGGCTGCATGTCTTCTGGGGGCCCTAGGAGTAAATCTTCTTTGCCTTTTCCATCTGCTGGGAATTGCCTGTGCTACTGAGCTTGTGGCCCCTCCATCCACCTTCAGAGGCAGCAGTTTAGGGTCTTCAGATCTCTCTCTGGCTCTGACATTCCCACCTCCCTTTGTTACCGAGTCCAAACTCGCTCTGCTTTGCTGCATGATAAGCCGGTAAGTCCAAGAGACGAGGTGTTCAGGCAAGGAATTACAACTTTATTTGGAGAGCTGGCTGACCGAGAAGATGGCAGACTAAAGTCTCAAAATAACCATCTTGTCAGGGCCTGATGCCAGGTTCTTTAATGGATCAGAGATGGGGGGTAAGGAAACAAAATGAAAAGATCATTTAATGCTTGCGAATATCTCCTAGAACCGCAAGCCTTGGGCAGAGGGGTGCGCTAGTTTCACTTCCTTACTGACATTTCACGGGTGGTGTGAAGTGGCCACAGATATCTGTGATCCTGGCTCCCCCAAAAATGTGAATTTCTGAGCCATGCTGGCAAGCAGCATGTGGCAGCAGTACCATTCTTCGCACCAGGAAGTTAAGAACGTCCTTCACACGTGGGCAGGGCCAGGGTATCTCCCTGTCAGGTGAACACAGGCACTTTGGCTTAAGGGTCAGGCAGAGTTGGGGCAGGATTCCCCAGGGCAAGGCATTATGTATATGACAAAGGCAAAAATCAAGGATTAAAGTCACAGAAACAGATCGAGTATGGAATCAAAATTAACCTTCCCGGTTGCACTTCTTTCACTTAGAACGATCCTTCTGATAACACTAGACGCACTTGAACAGATAGTGTCCTCAATTCAAAATCCTTCATTTAATCACACTTCACAGAGTCTTTCGCCATGTGAGGTAACACATTCGCAGGTTCTGGGGATTAGGCTGTGCATATCTATGGGAGGGGGCATTATTCAGCCTAACCTGCCAGGGTATTTATTCCACCTTGCCTGGTAGATGGTTTCCCATGTTTTTCTATCCACTTCATTCAAAGCAGCAAGTGAGTCTCAGTGATTTTAATCTCTGGGTTAAAGCTGGCTTTCACATCATAGCAGCTCAAAATATGTTTCCTGGAATGAGTTGATTAAAGAAATTGGCATACACACACTACTATACATAAAATAAAAAACTAATAAGGACCCACTGTATAGCACAGTGAACTCTACACAATATTCTGTAATGACCCATATGGGAAAATAACCTAAAAAAAGAGTTGAGATATATATATATATATATATATATATATATATATATATATATATATATATAACTGAAACACTTTGTTGAACATCAGAAACTGAATTCAACATTGTAAATCAACCATACCCTAATAATTAAATTTTAAAATGAGAATGAAATATGACAAAAAAATTAAAGAATGAAGTATTTGATAGACGCTGACTGAGTGAAGCAGCAAGATGGGTCTGATGCGGCAAATTAATTTTGAGAATTTCATGCATTGAAATAGTCACCAATCAGTTGATCAATGGGCCCATAGAATAGATTTTGGAGCAATACTCATCAATTACCAATCAAATGTAGACTTAAGAATTCTGCCCTGGTCTGTTCATTTTGGCTACATATGTGTTTTGCAAAGAGATCAAACCCATCAGTCCTAAAGGAAATCAACCCTGAGTATTCACTGGAAGGTCTAATGCTGTAGCTGAAGTTCCAGTATTTTGGCTACCTGAGGTGAAGAGTCAACTCATTGGAAAAGACCCTGGTGCTGGGAAAGATTGAAGGCAAAAAGAGAAGTGGGCAGCAGAGAACGGGATGGTTAGATAGTATCACTGACTCGGTGGACATGAGTTTGAGCAAACTGCAGGAGATAGTGAAGGACAGGGAAGCCTGGAGTGCTACAGTCCAGGGGGTTGCAAAAAGTCAGACACGACTTAGTGACGGAATATGAGCTAATGTGGGCCTGGAAGCCATAGCCTGTTTGCCTGATTCTGAGGATGGAGGGATATCTCTTGATGCGTTTTAAAATGCCAGCAGAATATTTAAAGATTAATGCCATTATTTATGAAGGAAGTTAGTGTACGAAACTTTGTGTGATTGCTTTATTGTGCCTTTATGTCAGAGGGAGCAATTTAGGCTTTTTTGAAAAGACAATCTGGAGAGAAAACGTCCAGTTCGATTATTACATCCACAAAGTTTAAACATATATGAATGTGGAAAGGACCCTCTAATAGACCCCACAGACTCATCAGCCTGCTTAGATAGCTGGCTTCCCACGGCCTGCGCTGGTTCCACCTATGCTCATTCCTCCTTCTCCACCCGGACCCTCCTGATTTTCAAGAAAATCCCAGAATTGTATAATTTTCTCCAAAATGTAATTATTTATAAACACATTTGGGAAGATTTGCTAATGAATTTCCTCTTATTCATGCTGGCTTCCTGCACATTTTGGCTCCTCCATCATCTCGCTGACATTTACTGTCTTTTCTTCACCTTACGTGGAATTTTGCACTAAAAGACAAAGCACGGCAACTAAAAATAGAAAAGGCTAAATTGGCCAGACTTGTTTAATTTTTCTATTATTTTAATTCATATTTTAGAAAGTAGCTTACAAAGTGGAAATACATATTTCCATATGATATTGCATATGTGTTAAAACAATATTTTTATTTTAAGGAGCACTCTTAACCACAGGGGAAATATGAGTGAGAACCGAAGCTCTGCTTACTTTCATTTCAGGAACATGTTAAATAATGTTAAGGTAAGACATGAAATTAAAAGACGCTTACTCTTTGGAAGGAAAGTTATGACCAACCTAGATAGCGTATTGAAAAGCAAAGACATTACTTTGCTAACAAAGGTCCATCTAGTCAAGGCTATGGTTTTTCCTGTGGTCATGTATGGATGTGAGAGTTGGACTGTGAAGAAGGCTGAGCTCCGAAGAATTGATGTTTTTGAACTGTGGTGTTGGAGAAGACTCTTGAGAGTCCCTTGGACTGCAAGGAGATCCAACCAGTCCATCCTGAAGATCAGCCCTGGGATTTCTTTGGCAGGACTGATGCTAAAGCTGAAACTCCAGTACTTTGGCCGCCTCATGCGAAGAGTTGAGTCATTGGAAAAGACTCTGATGCTGGGAGGGATTGGGGGCAGGAGGAGAAGGGGACGACAGAGGATGAGACAGCTGGATGGCATCACCGACTCGATGGATGTGAGTTTGAGTGAACTCCAGGAATTGGTGATGGACAGGGAGGCCTGGCGTGCTGCGATTCATGGGGTCGCAAAGAGTCGGACACGACTGAACGACTGAACTGGAACTGGAGTGACTAACACTTTCAATTCAGCTCTATGTTTGGACCCTGAGATCTCTGGATTAAATGAATTATTAAAGGTCACACAGTTAAAATGTGTCAGTTTGGAGACAAAAAGCCAGCTTTCTTGCCTTCTACGTTGGGTGCATCCATCCCAAATATCATTAATACATAAGATGAGCTTTTATCTCAAGTGACAGATGAAGAAAATTATTTGTTTCTGTTAACTATGATGGTATATAAATTTGTGCTTTAATGAAATACCTTTGAACACAAGTTATTTCAGGAAGTTAGTAACTTTTAAGATCCCTCCAAGCTCTAAGATGATGAATTTATAAGAAGAGGCCCTAGTTTGTGTTGTTTTCAAAGCAAACAACTTTTTATTGAAGTACAGTTAATTCAGTTAGTACAGTTAATTAAATTAAATTCAATTAATTCAGAAGTGCAGTTAGTTTCTGGTATACTGTAAGGTGACTCAAATATATATCTGCATATTTTTTAGATTCTTTTCCAAGAAAACTTATTACAAGATATTAAACTAAGTTCTCTGTGCCACGTTGTTTATTTTTTAACTTTTTTTTATGAATTTGAAAGTTTGCTTGTGTATTATTTAAATATGTTCTTGATAGAAACAGAGTGTCAAAATTCCCCTTAGGTAGTTTCTCAGTGGGGTACTGTCTTTAGTCCAAGAAGGAAAAGACAAATTGAGACATAATGTTTATTTTAAAATATTAATTATTTGATAATGCATGGCAGTAATGATTTATCATCATTTTGGTAAAATTAACTCATTTGCCTAAAATAATAATAAATTATTATTTTAATAATTATTTTAATAATTAGGGTAATAATCTTAATTATTTTGCCTAAAATAATTAAGAAAGATCAATGACAGTATATTCATTGCTGTCATCCCATTACTGTCATCCCATTACCCCAGTATTATGGGATTTGCACTAAGTTAGGTCATATTTGTATTAGGGACTGAGGGTGTTTCTATGACATTAAGCATGACTAATTTTCTTTTTTTTCTTTTTTTTATTGTATTTTTAAAGTTTACAATATTGTATTGGTTTTGCCATATATCAAAATGAATCCACCACAGGTATACATGTGTTCCCCATCCTGAACCCTCCTCCCTCCCTGTACCATCCCTCTGGGTCGTCCCAGTGCACCAGCCCCAAGCATCCAGTATCGTGCATCGAACCTGGACTGATGACTCGTTTCCTATATGATATTATACATGTTTCAATGCCATTCTCCCAAATCATCCCACCCTCTCCCTCTCCCACAGAGTCCAAAAGGCTGTTCTATACATCAGTGTCTCTTTTGCTGTCTCGTATACAGGGTTATTGTTACCGTCTTTCTAAATTCCATATATATGCGTTAGTATACTGTATTGGTGTTTTTCTTTCTGGCTTACTTCACTCTGTATAATAGGCTCCAGTTTCATCCACCTCATTAGAACTGATTCAAATGTGTTCTTTTTAATGGCTGAGTCATACTCCATTGTGTATATGTACCACTGCTTTCTTATCCATTCATCTGCTGATGGACATCTAGGTTGCTTCCATGTCCTGGCTATTATAAACAGTGCTGCGAAGAACACTGGGGCACACGTGGCTCTGTTGTTTATTATTATACAGTAATTTGTGTCAGTTGATCCCAAACTCCTAATTTACCCTTCCCTACATGTGTCCCCTTTGGTAATCATAAGAGTCTTTTCTATGTCTGGAATCTGTTTCTGTTTTGTATATAAGTTCATTTGTACTGTGTTTTAGACTCTACATGTGAGTGACATCATATAATATTTGTCTTTTTCTGTCTTACTTCACATGTTATGATAATCTCTAGGTCCATTCACGTTGCTGTAAATGACATTATTCTATTCTTTTACGGCTGAGTACTTCCACCTTTTGTGTATGTATATACACATCTTCTTTATTTATCTGTTGGGGGACGGTTAGGTTGTCTCCATGTCTTGGTTATCGTGACTACTGCTGCTTTGAACATAGGGGTGCATGAATATTTTTGAATTACAGTTTTGTTTGGATATATGCCCAAGAGTGGGATTGCTGGATCACGTCAGCTCTAGTTTTAGTTTCTAAGGAACTTCCATACTGTTCTCCATAGTGGATGCACCAGCTCACATTCCTACCAGCAGGGTAAGAGAGTTTCCTTTTCTCTACATCCGCTCCAGCTTTCTTATAGACTTTTTAATGATGAGGAGGCTCTCAACTTTTAAACCCTAATGTTCAACTGCTCGAAGGACTCATTCTGAGTCATAATAATGACATTTAGATACCATCAGTCCACTGTGTTGTGACCTTTTGAGAACCATAACTTCTTTGTGTACAGTTGTTTCTGCTTGCCAATATGTCATTTTAGTATTATTAATCACACTTGTTTTTTAAGGTTTTTAACTTTAAAATTATCCTAAATTAAGAACTGGTTTTCTTTGGTCAGAGTTATAACAATCAGTTGCCCATGAAGTCAAATAAAAAGAAATCACAATCAATGAAAAAACATGGTAAATATCTTCATTATTCTTGGCTACACTTTTCCCAGATTGGAATTTCACAATATGACAGAACATTAAGCAAAGTGAAAATATGTATGTTGGCTTACATACAGGGACCTGCCCATTTTTGCAAGGTCAGTTGGCTACTGCTCACATTTTAAGGTCAGTTAAAATTAATCTCAAGTTTAACCTAATTTTAGCTGGAGAGACTAAACAAGACAAGCGGATGAGTAAAAGGGGACTGAGATACACAGGTCTGGGGGAACTTAATGAGCAACCTTTGAAGGGCAGAGAATGACAGGAACTAGTTTTTACTTATTCTGTGTTTTATTCATTCTGCATAACTTGAGTTCATTGTAACTTAATATATAGTATTTTAAAAAATCAAAGTATGTTGTCATTTTGGCTTTTTTTAATGCCCTTCTCCCTTTGAAAGTTAGAAAGTATCTGGGGCCCACATTATTTAGCAAATTAATACAGCAGTTTGAAATTGCACTTCATTAAAATTAAAATCTTCTGCTTTGTGAAGGACACCTTTAAAATAATGAAAAAGTAAGCCACTGATTGGGAGAGAACCTTTGTAAAATGTATCTGATAAAGAGCTGGCATCCAAAATTTACAGAGATCTTTAAATTCCCATCAGTAAGAAAAACAATTTCATTAAAAAAAAATAAGCAGAAGATCTGAACAGACATTTTACCAAAAAAATAAACATTCGAAGCGATGATCAACACCATATGTCATTTAGGGAACTATACATTAAAACAAAAATGAGATGCCACCACATAACTATTAGAAATGGCCAGAATCCAAAAAACTGACACCACCCAATGCTGGTGAGGATGCGAAGCCACAGAAACCAATTCACGGATGGCAGTGATGCAAAATGGGACGGCCTCTTTGGGAGGCAGCTTGGCAGTGACTCACAAAAGTAAACACACTCTTACCATACGTGTGTGTGTTCAGTCACTCAGTCATGGCCCACCCTTTGTGACCCCATGGACTGTAGCCCACCAGGATCCTCTGTCCATGGAATTTTCCAGGAATTCTGGAAAATTTCCTACTCCAGGGGACCTTTCTGACCCAGGGATCGAATCCCTATCTCCTGCATTGGAAGGTAGATTCTTTACCACTGTGCCACCCAGGCAGCCCACTCTTACCATATGATTCAGCAATCATGTTCCTTGGGTATTTAATTAAAAAGGAGTTGAAAATTTATGTCCGCACAAAAACCTGTATGTGAGTTTTTACAGAAGTTTTATTCAAATTACCAGAACTTGGAGGCAACCAAGACATTTTCCATTAGATAACTGTATAAATAAACAGAGGAACATCTAGACAATAGAATATTATGCAGTTATAGAGTGAACTGTCTAGCTGCAAAGACATAGAGGGGTCTTAAATACATGCATGTGTGCATGCTAAGTTGCTTCAGTCATGTCTGACTCTTTGCGACCCTATGGACCATAGCCTGGCAGGCTCCTCTGTCCACAGGATTCTCCAGACAAGAATACTGGAGTGGACAGCTATGCCCTCCACCAGGGAAACTTCCTGCCCAGGGATCGAACCCACGTCTCTTGTGCCTCCTGCTTTGACAAGCGTGTTCTTTACCACTAGCGCCACCTGGGAAGCCCTGAAATGCATACTGCTATGTGAAACAAGCCTGCCTAAAAATACTAAAATGACAACTTTGACATTCTAGAAAAGGAAACGCTATGGAAACAGAAGAAGGATCTGTGGTTTCCAGGGATTCAAGGGCCGGGAGGGAGGAATAGGCAGAGTAGAGAGGATTTTAGAGCAGTGGAACTCATCTTATGATACTGTAACGGTAGATACATGTTATTCATAATGTATTATTAGACCCGTAGAATGTAAAACGCAAATAATGAACCCTAAATGAAATAGATGGGGAAACAGTGTCAGACTTTATTTTTTTGGGCTCCAAAATCACTGCAGATGGTGACTGCAGCCATGAAATTAAAAGACCCTTATTCCTTGGAAGGAAAGTTATGACCAACCTAGATACCATATTCAAAAGCAGAGACATTACTTTGCCAACAAAGGTCCGGCTAGTCAAGGCTATGGTTTTTCCTGTGGTCATGTATGGATGTAAGAGTTGGACTGTGAAGAAGGCTGAGTGCCGAAGAATTGATGCTTTTGAACTGTGGTGTTGGAGAAGACTCTTGAGAGTCCCTTGGACTGCAAGGAGATCCAACCAGTCCATTCTGAAGGAGATCAGCCCTGGGATTTCTTTGGAAGGAATGATGCTAAAGCTGAAACTCCAGTACTTTGGCCACCTCATGTGAAGAGTTGACTCATTGGAAAAGAGTCTGATGCTGGGAGGGATTGGGGGCAGGAGGAGAAGGGGACGACAGAGGATGAGATGGCTGGATGGCATCACTGACTCAATGGATGTGAGTCTGAGTGAACTCCGGGAGTTGGTGATGGACAGGGAGGCCTGGCGTGCTGCGATTCATGGGGTTGCAAAGAGTCGGACACGACTGAGCGACTGAACTAAACTGAACTGAATGTAAATTTTGGACTTTAGATAGTAATTATGTGTCAATAATGCATCAATTGTAAGAAATGTACTACATTAATGCAGCATGTTGATAATAGTGGAAACTGTGAGTGAGTGAGTGTGTGCGCATCGTGGTAGGAAGGGGGGAGGTAGATGGAAGCTCTCTGTACTTTCTACTCAATTTTCTGTAAACTTAAAAAGGAAGAGTGTGAAATGACTTCTGAAGATGCACTATGAATTTTTGAATATTATGTATTATTTCCTTTTTCAAACAACTTTGCTGCTGCTGCCACTAAGTCACTTCAGTCGTGTCCGACTCTGTGCGACCCCATAGACGGCAGCCCATCAGGCTCCCCCAAAAACAACTCTACTGAAATATAATTGATATACAAAGAACTGCACGTATTTAATATATACAATTTGGTGAGTGTGCTGTTGTTACTGTTCAGTTGCTAAGTCGTGTCTGACTCTTTGTGACCCCATGAACTGCAGCATGCCAGGCTTCTCTGTTCTGCACTATTTCCTGGAGTTTGCTCAAATTCATGTCTATTGAGTTGGTAATGCTATCTAACCAACTCATACTCCGTCATTCCCTTCTCCTCCTACCCACAGTCTTTGCCAGCATCAGGGTCTTTTCCAATGAGATGGCTCTTTGCATCTGGTGGCCAAAGTATTGAAGCTTTAGAGTCATCATCAGTCCTTCCAATGAATATTCAAGGTTGAATTCCTTTAGGATTGACTGGCTTGATCACCTTGCAGTCCAAGGGATTCTCAAGTGTCTTCTCCAGCACCACAATTTGAAAGCATCAGTTATTTGGCACTCAGCTTTCTTTATGATCCAACTCTCACATCTGCACATGACTACATGAAAGAACATAGCTTTTGCTATATGAACCCATGGTGAGTTTGGACACATGCAAACACTTGCCATGCCATGACCACAGTCAAGATATAGACATCCAACACTTCCCAGTTTCCTTGTATCCCATTTTTCTCCCTTTGTGGTTAGAACACGACATCAGCTCTATCTACACTCTAAATAAAGTTTGAAGTGCACAGTACTACACAATTAGCAATTATAGGCACACTGTTATATAGCAGATCTCCAGAACTAATTCATCTAGTTTAACTGAAATTTTTATATCCATTGAACAAATCCTCATTTAATAAAAAAATATATAAGATGTTTAATATCTTCCTATGAAAATAGGAGAAAATATTTGGAAACCGTATGTCTGATATGCATTTTTTATTCTAGACCTTTTAAAATTCTAGTTCTGTGGAATTGATTGATTGAGTAAAAAATTTGATTGGAAGGGCAAGAAAGTTAAACCTTCACATATTACTATAAACTCACAAAGATAGCAGAGATTTGCTAGTTAATTCAATATTGTAGGATTCAGTATCAAAATATAAATTGAACTGATAACTTTATTTAGCTTACTAAAGTGAAGATAGGAGTTTGGAATGATTACGACTGGTAGAATAACAAAATACTTTGAGGTTCAGTTCCGGTTCAACTAAATTGCCATTTTAAATCAATTTCCTGGTTTAATTTTAATTAAGTTTGACTCACCACATGGAGTTTCCACCATATGCACTTTGCAATGAGCCAGAGTAAATTCCAAAAGGAGCCAGCACATTTCAGCTGTTATAGTTCAAGCTCAATAGAAATATTTTCCCTTTTTATAAAAGTTTCTCATGCCTGAGTGCACTTTGTGTAATTAGCCAACTGTTTGGAAATTATCATCTTTTACTTATTTTAATGAAATTTAAAAATTGAAATCATCTGCTTTCATGTGTCTTCTTAATCTTTTTACATTTTTCTTAACAATTCTTAAATTTTTCTGACAATTTTCCTTTTTAAATCAAGAGCAGGATTTTTATGTTTGTTAATAATTGAGTGAAGCTGCCTAAAAAAAATGAGAATTTTAGAAGTTTTTATCTATAATCTCATGTTTTACTTCATTAATTATCAAAAATGAATAATAAATTTATGAGATATAACACTGGGATTTTCTTCCTTTTAATATAGGGCTTGTGGTTTCTTTATAGTAAATGTATGGTTATTGTGAGTTACACGTATATTGTTCTTTGAAGAGTGTCATATATTTTTTTCTTACTTCAAATTATTTTTAAAAATAATTTTATTTTTTAATTTTTTCTCTAGTTGCAGAGAGCAGGGGGTACTCTGCAGTTGCGGTGTGCGGGCTTCTCACTGCAGTGGTTTCTCTTGTTGCAGAGCGTGAGCTCACGCAGGCTTCAGTGGCTGCAGCCCCCGGGCTCGGGAACCCAGGCTTGATAGTTGTGGGGCCTGGGCTTAGTTGTTCTACAGCATGTGGGATCTTCCAGACCAGGGAGTGAACCTGTGTCTCCTGCATTGGCAGATGAATTCTTTACCACTGGGCCACTAAGGAAGCCCTACATTCTTTTTTTAAATTTATTTTTAGAATTGAAGTATGGTTGATTTACAATGTTATTTTAATTTCTGCAGTGCAGCAAAGTGGCTCAGTTATGCACACACATGCATTCTTTCTTATATTCTTTTCCATTATGTTAGTCGCTCAGTCGTGTCTGACTCTGTGACCCCATGGACTGTAGCCCACCAGGCTCCTCTGTTCATGGAATTTTCCAGGTAAGAATACTGGAATGGGTAGCCATTCCCTTCTCCAGGGGATATTCTGGACCCAGGGACTGGACCCAGAGATTGAACCCAGGTCTCCTGCATTGGCAGGCAGATTCTTTATCACTGAGCCACCTAGTTCCCTAGATGTTATATAACATTTTAATTAACATATTTGTCAACCAATTTACTCAAATAAAATAAATTCTAAATGTCATATGTCATGTGTAGTTTAAAATAACTTGAAAATCTAAGAATTTATGCTTAATAACACTTGTGTGGGAAATCACCATACACACAAAAACAATCTGATAAAATCAAGTTGCTTCCACAAGTGCAAATGGATACCTTGGAATCAAAATCATTGATACTTTCTATGTTATTTTGTTTTTAACTTCAACTCGAAAGAGAATTTTTAATGTTTGGAACTAAAACTCAACAAATACACATATATGGAACTGTGCTTCTCTCAGTATATCTTTAAACTTTGAAGAATCTCCACAAATTTGAAAAAGGTCATTTTGTTTTCATTCACACTTTCATGAACTGTGTTTTCATTATAAAAATATCCTGTAAATTTCCATTCGTATAAAACTAAATAGGTGGTAAAGAACCTGCCTGCCAATGAAGAGACATAAGAGACATAGTTTTGATCCCTGGGTCTGGAAGATCCCCTGGAGGAGGGCATTGCAAACTACTTGAGTATTCTTACCTGGAGAATTCCATGGACAGAGGAGCCTGGTGGTCCACAGTCCATAGGATTGCGAAGAGTCAGACATGAGTGAAGCAATTTAGTATGCACACATGTATGCATATATAATTACACTAGCCCAGATGGGGTGGGGTGTTAATATTTATATTTAATTTTAAAGTAAGTTTTAATGTATTTATAGAACGATTGGCAGTTTTCAGGAACAAATACAGCATATGCAAATCATTGTGATACATATACCACGTCAATAAGAATAAGACAACAACCACATAATTATCTCAATAGATGCAGAAAAGGCACTTGATAAAATTCAACATCCAACCTTGAGAAAAGTTCTTACCAAAGTGGGTATCCAAGGAACATATCTCAACATAATAAAGTCTATTTATGACAAACCCGCTGCTGCTGCTAAGTCGCTTCAGTCGTGTCCGACTCTGTGCGACCCCAGAGACGGCAGCCCACCAGGCTCCCCCGGCCCTGGGATTCTCCAGGCAAGAACACTCTAGTGGGTTGCCATTTCCTTCTCCAATGCATGAAAGTGAAAAGTGAAAGGGAAGTCGCTCAGTCGTGTCTGACCCTCAGCGACCCCATGGACTGCAGCCTTCCAGGCTCCTCCATCCATGGGGTTTTCCAGGCAAGAGTACTGGAGTGGGGTGCCATTGCCTTCTCCTATGACAAACCTACGGCCTACTAATACTCAATGGTGAAAGGTTGAAATACTTAAGTTTTGAAAGAAAAGGCTAGACTTCACAATTCACGTGTAAGCCTAGGAGTCAGGACGTCCACTAGGGGGCAGAAGTGCACCAGGAACGCGCACAGGCAGCCCAGCCCTTGGGCTCAGGGTGACGCCATCGTCAAGGGAACAGGCTGAGTCTCCCACGGAGGATGATTCTGGCCGGGGACTGTCTCCAGCTGTGCCCTGTGTGGGCGCCGAGCCCTGGCCTGGGTCACCCGCCTGCTCTCTCTCGTGGCCAAAGGGTACATCACCAGCTGCTGGGAGAGGCAGGCCCCCCGCCTTGGGCTTTCTCAGAGAGAAGCCGAGATGCCTGAGTATTTACATTTTTATACCGCTGGTCCCCTGGCGAGTTCAAGGACGCCAAGTCTCCTTGAGGCTCCCTGTTTTGTTAGTACTAATTTCACAACTGAAGTTTCTCGTTTTACTCAGTCATTTAAAGGAGGGTGAAGAAACAAAGGGCTGACAAGTTGCTTTTGTTTGTCATACTTTGAAATAGCAGGGAAAACCAGAGACATACATAGCTTTTAAGAGAACACAGAGACGGCATTCACCCCATTCCCCTACTGAAAATACTCCTTATGTGTAAGATGATAAACCGTGGTGAAGTCATGGTTTATATTCTTGGCATTAAGAAAGGAATGGCGATTAAAGTCGGCGTTGCTGCCAAGCTATGGACTAACTTGTGGTAACTTGTCTAGAAGCCAGAATAGGTACAAGAAGTGACCATCTCTAAAGCAGGATTCTCTTAGTTTGATGTGCACGGGGATCTCTGGGGATCTTGCTGAAATGTGGATTCAGAATCAGTGGACATGCCTGTGATTAAGCTATGGTTTCGCAATTCCAAACCTGTCCAGCCAAGCTCGGCTTTGGGAGGCTGGGCTGGACTCTTGTGCTTTGCCAACTGGGTCCGAGCTAGGCTTCTCCAGTAGGGGGCGCTAGAGGGAGCCTGCCAAACCAGATGCGGAGCAGGGGCCTGTGTTGTTCGGCTCTTGTGGGCATCGTGGGCATCACCCTGCGATGATTCCTCCGTCTGCAACAGCAGCAGCTCTTTCCTGTTGCACCAACTTCCGGTTTCCAGGTCTGACCACGCTCTCGCCATGAACTTTGTTATGCCCTTCAGGGACCCCGGCGCTAGCTAAGCAGTTCCCCGTCATAAGTCCAACCTCTTTCCTTTATTGTATTCCTACTTTCTGTGGTTGCTGTTTTCCTAATTTGTTGTAGTTCTATTTTTACTCTTTCAGTTATGTAGTTAGTAAACTTATACCTAGTTAACAATGCTTTGTATGAAATGCTCACTGTTCAAATAATGGGTGTGGTTTCTTTCTGGTTCCTGCCTGGACTGTGATACAGGAGGGTCAGAGCAGGGCCTGAGATTTTGCGTTTCTCACAAGCTTCAAGGTGATGCCCAGGTGCTGGGTCCACTGACCACAGTATCAGGAGCAAGCAGCTACTAATCAAAAGTGGTCCTCAAACGTTGGCCGCTCATTTTGAGTCCCGGCCGCACATTTCCGGGAACTTTAGGAAATGGCCGATGACTAGATGCCACCCCAGTGAGTCAGATTTAGTTGGTCTGAGGCGTGGCCTAAGCACTGGGTTTTCAGAAGTCTTCCTAATTGATTCTAATATACAGCCAAAGTTGAGGACCTCTGCTTTAGAGCAGTGGTTCTTTTCTTACAGTTGTTGGTGGTGGTGGGGGGTGGGGGTTGACTTTATTGGGGGTGGGGCTGGGGATGCTCTGAACATCCTCTGATGCACAGACACTCCCCAGGCAAAGGATGATTTCACCCATATATTAATAGCGCCTAGATTGAGAAACCCTGGTTGAGAAGATGTGGCAAGATCAACCCAGTTCATTTTTATCTGTTTTCTATTTACTGATTCAAATTTACCGATGGAGCATCTACTGTGGGATTTCCTAGATGTTGGAGGCTACAAAAAATTTGAGAGCAAGGTATTCTCAGACAACCATAAAAGATAGAAAATAGTCCCATAGCGTGCTTGTTAGGGGAAGTAGCAGGCTTTGTTTTTTTAGGTCCTGGAAGTTAACTGTAGGGGCCTCCCTCATAACTCAGTTGGTAAAAAATCCGCCTGCAATGTGAGAGACCTGGGTTCGATCCCTGGGTTGGGCAGATCCCCTGGAGAAGGGAAAGGCCACCCACTTCAGTATTCTGGCCTGGAAAATTCCATGGACTGTATAGTTCATGGGGTCACAGAGTCAGACACGACTGAGCAACCTTCACTTTCACTTCACTTTCAAGTTAACTGTAGTGCAAGACTTGCTAGTATGTGTACAGTCTTAAGATTCTCCCAGAATCCTGCTTTGTCCCACTGTGTATTGTTGGCAAGCATTCTAGTGTCACTATCAAGAATGACAGTTCAAAAAAAGAAGCAGATTAGCAGATATGGAGAACAAACTAGTGATTACCAGTGGGGGAGGGGGAGGGAAACTATTAGGTATTAAATAAGCTACAGGGATATATTGTGTAACATGGGATAGAATATATATATATAAATATAAATATATAAATCTATATATTAAATAAAAATAAAAATAGATAAATAGACAAATATAGACAATATTTTTCAGTAACTATAAATACAGTATAATCAAAAAGTTTTGTGAATAACTATATTGTACACTAGTAACTTGTACAGTATTGTACATTGACTCTACTTCAGTAACAAAGAATGACAGTAGAAAGTGGAGAGAAAGCTGATCAGTTTCTATGAGCCTCCTTTTAGCTGCTAGTGTAGTATTCAGTTAATATCCTTGAGAATTGATGGGCTGGTTAACTTCAGGGAGAATGAATGAAGACATCCTAATAATGAACGATTTCCACTGGCTGCACCTCTACTATTAATATGTGCCAGGTGCTTTGTTAGGCACTCCAGATATCATGGTTAATCCTTTGAGGGAAGTTTTGTTAAATCGATTGTCAAGTTAGCGGGATTAAGGCTTGGAGACCATCAATAGCATGCCAATGTTCCCTAGCTTATGAGGATTGGAGTTTGTGTCACTTCAGAAAATGATAACCATCCATATATTCCATTAAGAATACTAAGGATTTCCATCCAAGCAATGGTGGCGTGTCAATTGCGGTGACACCGGTACTGGGATGTCAACATTGGAGCTTTAACAGGATTGCTCGCCAACACCCATAATGCCCTGCATCCCTGTACTTCATCACTACCCACAATGCCCTGCATCCCCGTACTGCATCATTACCCATAATGCCCTGCATCATTAGCCCCGGGGTTGTGAGCATGGGTTTTTATTTCCTCCAAGATGTGGGGGCTTCCCTACTCCCCCCACCCTTGGCTTACATTGTACACTGGGCTCCCCTCAGAGATGGGGCGTCTGTGACCATGGTGAGCAGCTGCTGCTTCAGCGGTTCTCTTGGCTCTTTCTCTGCCTCTTGTTCTCTCCTGGCCCCTGGGCAAGCCTGGTATGCAGACAGGTAATGTGTCTTCAAAGGCAGGAAAATGCCAAGTCATTTGAAAGTTCATCCATCTCTAGAGCATAACTGCAGCAACCATTTTGGTGATTCCATCAAAATTGTAACAGATTTTCTTCTTTCCTGTTATTTAAACTCTACTAGATCTGTCCTTACTTACACCCCAGGGCAGTGTTCTCTACCCCAGAAGTCTTGTGAAAACCCTAGTGGGCCAAGCAGTCAAATGGGCAGCATTTCCTTTTTTTTTTTTAATGACATTCGCTGGAATAGAACTTTTGCTCCATGAATTCCTTTCCATATAGGGCCTATCTTAGTTTCCTATCACTATCGGAACAAATTGCCAAACTCTTCAAGGCTTAAAACAACACAGATTTATGACCTTGTAGTTCTGTAGGTTAGAACTCTCACTGGGCTAAAATCACGGTGTCTGCTGGCTTGCTCCTGCTGGAAGCTCCAGGGAGGGTCCACATCCTTGCCTTTTTCCGCTCAGAAGGATGCCCACTCTCCTTGGTTTGTGGCCCTCCTGACCCACCTTCAGAGCAGCGGAGGTGGATGGAGTTCTTTGCAGAGTACATCACTCTGACCTTCTCATCTTGTCAGCCTCCTTTTTCTACTTTTAAAGGCCCCTGTGATCACAATGGGCTCATGTGGCCCATGGATAACACAGGATGGGCACAAAGTCAGTTGATTAGAGTCTCATTTCCCCTTTGATCTTTAACTAACATATTCAAGGTCCAGAATATTAAGATGTAGACATTTTTTTGGAGGGGAATTATTCTACCCTTCTACTGTGTGGACCACCACAAACTCTGGAGAATTCTTCAAGAGATAGGAATACCAGACCACCTGACCTGCCTCTTGAGAAATCTGTATGCAGGTCAGGAAGCAACAGAACTGAACATGGAACTACAGACTGGTTCCAAATTGGGAAAGGAATACATCAAGGCTGTATATTGTCACCCTGCTTATTTAACTTATATGCAGAGTATATCATGAAAAATGCTAGGTGGCCTGGATAAAGCACAAGTTGGAATCAAGATTGCTGGGAGAAATATCAATAACCTCAAATATGCAGATGATGCCATCCTTATAGCAGAAAGCAAAGAAGAACTAAAGAGCCTCTTGATGAAAGTAAAAGAGGAGAGTGAAAACGTTGGCTTAAAGCTCAACATTCAGAAAACTAAGATCATGGCATCCAGTCCCATCACTTCATGGTGGGGAAACAGTGGAAGCAATGGCAGACTTTATTTTTTGGGGCTCCAGAATCACTTCAGATGCTGACTGCAGCCATGAAATTAAAAGACGCTTGGTCCTTGGAAGAAAAGCTATGACCAAGCTAGACAGCATATTAAAAAGCATAGATATTACTTTGCCAACAAAGGTCTATCTAGTCAAAGCTATGGTTTTTCCAGTAGTCATGTATGGATGTGAGAGTTGGACCATAAAGACAGGTGATCACTGAAGAATTGATGCTTTTAATACTTTTTCCACCTGATGCGAAGAACTGACTCATTGGAAAAGATCCTGATGCTGGGAAAGATTGAAGGCGGGAGGAGAAGGGGACAACAGAGCATGAGATGGTTGGATGGCATCACTGACTAGATGGACATGAGTTTGAGTAAGCTCCAGGAGTTGGTGATGGACAGGGAAGCCTAATTTGCTGCAGTCCATGGGGTCGCAAAGAGTTGGACATGACTGAGCGACTGAATTGAACTGAAGTTATTTGAATATCAAGGTAGAAAACTGTGTAATCATTTTGAGTTAATTTGTATGGACTAAGCCGGGCACTGAGTTCTTAAATACAAGAAGATATACCATGGTACCAGCCTCATGGAACCTAGAAACTTGTTCGGCGGGTAAGATGTGAGTGTGTGTACTTGTACCTGTGTGCATGTGTGTGCACGGGTACACAGGCAGGTATGGGTGTGTGTCAGTGTGTGTGTGCATATGAGTGTGTACCTTTGAGAGTATGTGTAAGCATGTGTGTTTGCACTTGTGCAGCTATTGATGTGTGCCCATGTCAGAGTACATAGATGCATGCATGTAACCGAAAGTCAGTGGTAGCAGGGTACTCAGGCATGTAGATGCACTTTGAGTCAAACTGACTTCTCAGCTCCTCTTTCACGAATGTCCTCTTCTCTAACTTGCTTTGAACACGCCCTGTTTAAACTTTGTGGATTTAAATCATATGACAGCCTATTTAGGAGCCGCAACACTGGCAGGATTTCTGATGGGCCAGTTAATTAAGACTTCTCAAGAACACTGTAAGTCCTTTGCTCTTTTTGACTCTTCTGTTTCCTGAAGCAGATTGGGCTAGTGAAATCCACAGTTAATAAACTGTCACTATAAAAGCCTTGTGTGCACGTGTGCTCAGTCGCTTAGTTGTGTCCGACTCTTTGCAACCCCATGGACTGTAGCCCACCAGGCTCCCTTTTCCATGGGATTTCCCAGGCAAAAATACTGTACTGGGTTGCCATCCCCTTCTCCAGAGGATCTTCCCGACCCAGGGATTGAACCTGTGTCTGCAGTTTCTCTTGCATTGCAGGCAGATTCTTTATTGCTGAGCCACCAGGGAAGCCCATAAAAGCCTTAGGAACAACCTAAGTCTGCATTCCTATTTCCTTTTAGTGGGAGGGTTAAAAATGGAATGATGAGGACTGCAGAAAGAAAAGAGTAAGCAAGCTGTGTTTGGGAGATTTGCAAGCTTTACTGCAAAGAGTGCCGGGTGAGAAGGATCCCTAGGGAGGAGATCCAGGAAGGGAGGTAGTGTGACCCTGAGGAGGGGGTGAAGGGCTTGGAGGAGCACTTGGATCTTCTTAGAAATAGAACAAGGAGCTGCAGGAGGGTGCTGGCTGAGGACATTTGTAGCTAAACATGATGTCACCTGAGCTCTTTCGCCTCCATCATCGTGGCGGCAGCTGCGGTGGCCGCGCGGTTTAGTCGCGCATGTGCAGTGTGTGGTCTACGCCTGGGAGCGGCACACCCTTGAGGTGACTGGCAGGAGATGGTTAGTCCCTGGGCTGAAGATCAGGTAGCGTGGCATCGCTCCAGAAGCTCAAACCGTCCTCCTGGTTGGCCCTAGAGGCTGAGACAGCCTGGGGTGGAGTGGAGCCTCTGACACCCTGGAAGCAGCAGACTGCGTGCTTGGAGGTCAAGGTCATGGTTCCCTGACCTGGGCTGAGAGAGAAGACGTCAGCTCACAGGGTGGCTAAACAGGAGAAAAGAAGACCTGACTGGCCAAAGAGGTGAGTGTGATACAGTGGGCACTGTGTCAACGTGGTACCCGCCTTTGGCAAGAAGATGGGCCCCAATGCCAACTCTTAAGCCCCTTATAATCCCAGCTTTCTCTAAGGAAGCCACTCAGCCTCGTCAAAAAACTAAAATAAATATTACATCACATGGGTACCGGAGAAGACTTTACACTAACTTAATAGAGTCACTTTTTTGGCATATTGTTTTCTTCTTGATGTCCTAACCAAAAATGAATGAATATAAACATTTGTGAAGAATTCTCATACTGACATTTGCTAAGGATAAAACTACTAGGAAACGACAGTTTTTAAAACTGTGAATTTCTTATGCTGTCTTCAGAGAAAACTCAGGATTCCATCCCTTGACGTGAGATTTTAAGATCCTGTCCAGACCTAAAATATACAAAGTTAGGATAATGTTGAAAAGAGGCAAGAACCTGACATCTTTACTAAATGATGCTCTTTAAGAAGAGGTTGTTTAAGATTATGACTAAAAGCTGGAGGAAAACCCTTGCGATTTCAATGAATTAGGACACATTGAAAATTTATTTTACTAAAGTATAGTTGATTTACAGTGTTGAGTTAATCTCTGCTATACAGCAAAGTGATTCACACACACACACACACATGCATTCGTTTTCATATTCTTTTCCACTATGGTTTATCACGGCTTAGTGAATGTAGTTCCCTCTGCTGTATAGAACCTTGGTATTTCCCCATCCTGTATGTGATCGTTTGCATCTGCTCACCCCAGCCGTTCAATACTTCCCTCCCCCTTGGCAACCACAAGTCTGTTCTCTGTGTCTGTGAGTCTGTTTATGTTTCATGGATAAGTAGAACATATTTTTAATTGAATTCTTATTCTGTGCTAGGCTTTATGTTAAGTGCTGGGCAGATAGAAAGGAGGAGAAGGAAGAAGTTAGATGTGAAGATGCAAATGTTTGGCATGTAAAGGGCCCATTGTAAATATCCATTGGACGCGTCCCTGCAGTGGATTGATTCAGTTTGTGGGGGAGGAGGGAGGAAGGGGAGGTGCTCTGGAGAGAGACAGACGCAAAAATAAATGGAGATGGACAGAGAGCAGATCAGTCGTTCTTAACATTTGCCTGCACGTTGGAATCACCTGGGAATGTAAAAAAAATATTAATGATTGGATACCACCCTGAGTGAATCTGAGTTAGTCAGTCTGAAGACAAAGAAAAGAGGAGGGAAACCTTGCCTGAGGTCCCAGGAACTTGGAAAAGTGAGCCACAGTTGGAGGAGGATAGGTGATTTGGAGTAGGTGAAGTGCAGGGTGAGCTGATCTCAGCCAGAAAATAGAACTTCTGGATGGAAGATGGGCAGGTGTTTGGAGTTCAGCTTGTAAATGGCTTGGGCTGCCATTGTAATGGGTTTCCTTCTGCAGCCACTGGCAAGCCAAGGAAGAATTGTAAGGAAGGGATGTCAGGAGATTTACACTTTGGAAGGAAAGTGCCAGAGTGGGTGGGGCTCACTGCGGGGAGGGACGACTCATTGCCAGACCCCTTTGCCCTGGGCCAGGTGAATAAAAGCTTTGGATCTGGGGATAGAGACAGAGAGCCACATTCCGTAAACACCTGTGGGACAGACTCACACTGTCCTGCTAACCAACTGGCTGCAAGTGATGAGGAAAAAAGAGGATCCCAAGGTAACAGATTTTTCAGACTATGCTTTCAAGTATAAAGATTCCTTTTAAACATCAACTAAGAAACTTCAGGGCTTCCCAGGTTGCTCAGTGGTAAAAGAATCTACCTGCAAATGCAGGAGATACTGGCAACAGGAGTTCTATCCCTGGGTTGGGAAAAATCCCCTGGAGCAGGAAATGGCAAAGTGAAAGTCACTCAGTCGAGTCTGACTTTTTGCAACCATTCTCCCTGCCAGAATACTGGAGTGGGTAGCTGTTCTTTTCTCCAGGGGATCTTCCCAACCCAGGGGTCGAACCCAGGTCTCCCACTTTGCAGGTGGATTCTTTACCAGCCAAGCCACCAGGGAAGGCCAAGAATACTGGAGTGGGTAGCCTATCCCTTCTCCAGGGGATCTTCCTGACCCAGGAATCAAACCCGGGTCTCCCGCATTGCAGGCGGATTCTTTACCAGCTGAGCTACTGGGGAAGCCCCAGGAAATGGCAACCCTTTCCAGTACCCTCTCCAGTATTCTTGCCTGGAAAATTCCATGGACAGTGGAGCCTGGTGGGCTTCTCTATGGGGAGTATGCTCATGACTGAGCACACAGACAGCACAGCAGCAAGAAACTTCAGGAGGCCACATCCTAATAATTACAGCTTTATTATCTGTTGACTGAGAAAATAAAAATAATTGGCAAGCTTGCTCTAGCTTGGAATGTGTGTGTGTGTGTGTGTGCTCGCACATATGTATTCTGCCCTGCCTTCCTGAGACTGGATCTCTTTTATTGGCATTTTTGAGTTATGGCACTCTCTTCAGCAAGGTTTTTTGAAAACATGGTTCCTCCTACAGAGGACTACTCACATTGGTGTGTGTTATATGTTTGTCTCTTGGAGAGCTCTTATTGGTTACGTGTGGTCCTCTCACCTATTATCGGAGAAGGCAATGGCACCCCACTCCAGTACTTTTGCCTGGAAAATCCATGGATGGAGGAGCCTGGTAGGCTGCAGTCCATGGGGTCGCTAAGAGTCAGACACGACTGAGCGACTTCACTTTCACTTTTCTCTTTCATGCATTGGAGAAGGAAATGGCAACCCATTCCAGTATTCTTGCCTGGAGAATCCCAGGGACGGCGGGGCCTGGTGGGCTGCCGTCTCTGGGGTCGCACAGAGTCGGACACGACTGAAGCGACTTAGCAGCAGCAGCAGCAGCACCTATTACCAAGCATTATTCCTATTTTTCTATCACTAAGCACCAATGACAGAAATGATTTACTTGCGGTCTTTGTCTTTCTTTTAAAAAATAGTACATGTTTATATGTTGGCCAAAAAATTCCTTTTGGTTTTTCTGTAACATCTTATGGAAAAACCCAAACGAACTTTTTGGCCAACCCAATACTTATAAAAGGTAGAAGAGTTGAAGAAGAATTACTCGTAACAGACCTCTTTCATACTGTTAGCATATTGGTTTTAAGTATGCCTTTGGTTCACGCCTAGACTTCTTTGTCAAGTTTCGAGATGGCTTCCAAAAGCATTTTTATTCTTCCTCTCACATGATTAAATATTTTGTTAAGAAAGAAATTAAATATTTGTTAATGATGTATTACTTCAGTAAATGGGTTAATACTCATTTTTGACTAATGCTCCTTTGTTAGACTTTATTTTTTCACTTTTTATAAATAATGCTACACTGAGAACTTTGCATGTAAATCTTGCAAATTCTGATTCTCTTAATATAGCTATTTAAAAGGAGGATTATTGGCTTAACGTATATTTCTCTTTGAAGATCTTTTACACAGATTGCTAAATTACTTATCAAAGATTTTGAGCACATTCACTGATTGTTAGAATATATATTTTTTTATCTCCATAATGTTCTATAATGGTAATCAAAGTTTCTTTTGGCCTATACTGAAAATGTTTTAAATGAAAAGGACTGGGGAACACATGTATACCTGTGGTGGATTCATTTTGATATATGGCAAAACCAATACAATATTGTAAAGTTAAAAATAAAATAAAATTTAAAAAATATAAAATAAAATAAAATTTAAAAAAAGGACTAATCCAAAAAAAGTAGGTCTATGCTGAGAAAGCCATGGGAAAAAACAGCCATGGGAAAAAAGGAATCGGCTATTATGTAGCCTAGTAAGTGGATACAGCATATGCTTACTTTGTATAGTAGTAAAGGGAGTCATTGACAAATATTTTCTAAGAACTGGAGTTTATTAGCTCCGTTGCCCAGCAGCAAGTTTGTGCCATGGTTTTGGGTGGCAAGGAATCTTACTGACTAAGGGATAATCATTTTTGTTGGAGGAACATAACCTCTCAGCTGGGTAATTTGTATCCAGGTAATAAATATCCTTTTCTGAAAGATCATTCAAATAAACCGACACATTTCCTGGAAAGCCTTGAAAATTGTGTGAGACTAACAAGTGTCTGGATCTGGTTTATTTAATCCAACACACAAACAGTGCATCTGGCGTGCATTTTCACACAGGGCCCGCTTCTCTGACCACAGAGGAGCTTTCCCATCGTGAGCTTGTGCTGGACACACTCGCCATGCATCTGGCATCCAGAACTCTCCTCTCTGCCTACACGTGTTTTGTAATAACAGAACAATAGAAAAATGGCTCTAGTCTTCATGCCTTTGTTTGCAATCTTCTTTTTATCCCTGGGAATATTTGCTTTAAAGTGATTTTCTGTTATTATGGAAAAATAATGCTGGAGAAAATGAAATCTAAATAAAATTTGCCACCATTTCCCAAATGAAATTAGTATCTTGTTCACCCTTTCCATCTTAAAATTTCCCAATATTTTTCTTCTTTCCTTTAGGGTTCCAACAAAGTCCTCACTGATACCTATAATACCAAAATTTTGATGGCATCCAAGATTGCTGAGGTGCTTCTCCAGTCTGGGACCAGACTCTTGTGTATGGCCTCAATCAGTAGTTCCTTATTTGACATGACTGGAACTGTAATTTGAAGGCACCAGAGCTTTCAGAATTCCTCCAAAATATTTAGAATGGAAACTTACCACTTGGAAAATAGCAATCCTAAAAACCCACTCTGGACACGTCATTTCCCAAAACAACAGCAAAGTTGAAGAAGCTTTTCTAAGAGTTTTTAGAATTCAGTATTTCTCCTTTTTGAATTCCCAGACTATTTTTACTCCATCTTTCTGTAACTTCTTCTTGGGGTGTGGGAATTATTTCACTATAGGTTTATCTTCCAAGACCAGGCACCATCTGGCTCATACTGCCGCCTAGCCTTCTGTAACTGAAGGCAAGTCCGCGTGCCCGATGCAGCGAGGCCCCAGAAACCGAAACGTCGGCGTCTGAAGCAGAGGCAGGCTTATTACGGGGGCATGCAAGCAGACTGGCGGCTTGTGCCCCTCAAAACCTGAACTCCCCAGAGTTTCAGCTTTTAAAGGTCAGGTGAAGGAGGGGCAGAGCTAGTTGTTGCAACGTTCTTGGGGCTGGAATCCTTTGTTCTGGCAGCTGTCCGTGTAGGTCAGGTCAGGATGTTCCTATAAACCTCCAACAAGAGGAATGTTATTGTCTGTCCTGCAACTTTTTAACCTTTATATGAATGGACCCTGAAAGGTCAGAGCCCTGAGAATGGGCTATCCTGTATATTTCAGGCTATAGGCAACATTTTTTTTACAAAAAGTTCACAGCCAGCAAGAGTGAGCACATGCGACAGAGCATAAAGATTAAAGCCAAAGGAACAGATATAACATGGAGTCAGATTTGTTCTTCAATATTATATTTCCACAGAGTCTATACTCAACTAGTGCAAGGACTGGGGACATCCTTAATATCATGGATCGATCATTCATTATTTTTTTCAACCTGTAACCAGGAGGCAGTCACTCAATTTACAGGTCCTGGGGGTGCTACCCCAGGTTGGCAGCAGGAGGTTACCTGGGATAAAGGACATGGATAACTTAGTACAGTTATGGCAAAACATTCACTGCCTATGATGAGGAAAAAACCCAGCAGAACTGGACATTTTGTTTTTATGAAACTCTGAAAGCACTCTTGATGTCTAGATCTCACATGCTTGTTTGGGTTCGTGAGCCCATTGGTGGTGATTGGGGATGAAGTTTTTTCCTTGCTTTTTCCTATTCAGTTCAGTTCAGTCGCTCAGTCGTGTCCAACTCTTTGCGACCTCAGGGAGGCATGCCAGGCCTCCCTGTCCATCACCAACTCCCGGAGTTCACTCAAACTCATGTCCATCGACTCGGTGATGCCATCCAGCCATCTCATCCTCTGTCATCCCTTTCTCCTCCTGCCCCCAATCCCTCCCAGAATCAGAGTCTTTTCCAATGAGTCAATTCTTTGCATGAGGTGGCCAAAGTATTGGAGTTTCAGCTTCAACATCAGTCCTTCCAATGAACACCCAGGACTGATCTCCTTTAGGATGGACTGGTTAGATCTCCTTGCAGTCCAAGGGACTTTCAAGAGTCTTCTCCAACACGACAGTTCAAAAGCATCAATTCTTCGGCACTCAGCTTTTTCACAGTCCAACTCTCACATCCATACATGATCATTGGAAAAACCATAGCCTTGACTAGAAGGACCTTTGTTGGCAAAGTAATGTCTCTGCTTTTTAATATGCTGTCTAGGATGGTCATAACTTTCCTTCCAAGGAGTAAGTGTCTTTTAATTTCATGGTTGCAGTCACCATCTGCAGTGATTTTGGAGCCCCCCAAAATAGTCTGACACTGTTTCCACTGTTTCCCCATCTATTTCCCATGAAGTGATGGGACCAGATGCCATGATCTTAGTTTTCTGAATGTTGAGCTTTAAGCCAACTTTTTCACTCTCCTCTTTCACTTTCATCAAGAGGGTTTTTCCTATTACCGTACTACTAAAAAAAATCTTAGTAGTTTTTAACATGTGTGCATTAAATGTGAAGTGGCTTTGTAAACATGCAATTTTATAGCTGTTATTTGATGTTGTTGTTATCCATGAAAAGGTAACTATCTTCAAAGATATATGAAGTCTCAAATTTTCTTTCTTTCTGTTGGGTTCACCATGCAAGGCTGTGGTCTTGTGTCTGAAGTCTTCCCAGCCGGGACACCTGGGCTGTGAAAGCTGCAGGGAACACAAGAGGGCAGGGATTCTGAGTTACAAGCATCATAGGAGAGAGCATATGGTGAGGTGGAGGGAAATTTGCCTTGTAGAGACTGGGTAAATTATTTCACTCCTCTGAAACTCAGTTTCCTCACCAGTAGAATGATGATAACAAAATCTCTCTCATATGCAAGATTATGCATTCTAGGTCCTGGCCTGGTCACACAGCGTGCAAGGCACATTGGTTTCCCATCCACTTTCCTTCAGTGTCCCTGACCTTTGACTGGGCTTCATTCAGCATATTACAGTCACCTCCTCAAATGCTGAGTCCCTCGAGGCTGGAGATTATCTCTGATCTGCTTTTCATCTCCAGTGACCACTTTAGTTCCTGGCAGAAACCCGGAGGCTCTGTAAGTGGCAGTTACATTGAGATGTGTTCAATTGTGCAAAAGAATCCACAGTAATATCAGGCATTTGGAGAAGCATTGGGAAACTTGGAAAGAACAGAGCAATAAAAACCTGGTCCCGTGCCACTGAGTCAAACTTATCTGAATAGTTTGGGGCTTAGTCAATATCTGCTGAATGAGTGATATTAAAAAGAACGTTTTTACATGAACCTCACAGGAAAGGTAAGTGGGATGGAGATTAGGGACCTAGCTGAGTGCCTGGAGTGTGTTGGACTCTGAATAAACAGTCAAGTCCATGAAAAAGTGATTAAGTAAATAGAAGACTGTAGCTAACTCATGGATGGTAGTTAAGTAAAACAGATTCTTTGGAAGGTAGGGAGTGTAGGACAAGTTTGGTAATCATTTTTATGTCACCTGCATTGTGTGTGTGTGTGTGTGTGTGTGTGTGTGTGTGTGTAACAGGGAGAGAGGGGCTGGGGTGGGGAAGGAAGGGAAGAGGAAGGAAGGAGTGTTGTGTCCAAATGAACCATTGAGGGCACAAAGGGATTTATCAGGCTGGGTTTCCTTTCATCACTATGAAATGTGAATTTAAGTTGTTGAACGAGGTGGTGATCTCAGAGACAAAGGGAGAATTCTCATCTGACTCAGATAACCAGATACAAAGCTATCCCAGTGGATGGAGACCTGGCTCCTTGTTGGTCTCACTAGCGTCTCTGGACAGCCTGCCAGCATTGTTCACCAGCAGAAACTAGAGATAGGAGAGAGAATCTTGTTTGATTTTTAAAACAATTAAATGGGTGCAGCTTTTATTTTGCACCTGAGGTTTGTGAGTCATCTATAAGTATTTCCAGTGTTTTTCCTGCTCAAGCCCCAAGTTATAAAATCTGGCACCAGGCACAGAATAGTTCTCTTGAGGGCTGCAGCAGAGAGGAGTGGCTCCTGCCTCCCTGCCAAGAGAAAGACACTCCTGGCTCTGCGGCAGCTCCAGGCAATTCCAACCACAGCCGGGGCCCAGGCAGAGGTGCCAGCGCCCAGCAGAGCTGCCAACAAGCCCTGGGATCTCCTTCACCCTCCTCCTACTGCCACGAATCCCTGGCTCAGGGCTGAGAACTTCATTCTGCTGCATGTTCTATCTATCTAAAGACTGGGAGATCAGAGAATTTTATTGCCATCTCCAGGGAGGAGGTGGTTAGAGAACTGAAGGTATTCAGGTGTCAGAAGGGGGCTGCGGAGGTTTAGCCCAGGCTCAGGTGGTTCCCAGGCATCATGCTGATGTGTGCAGAGTCCCTGCCATTCCCCAGCCTTAGTTTCTTCATCTGGATTCTTATAAAATGCAAAGTGCTTTTCATTGTTCTGTGAAATGTACAAAGTGGTATGCATGTGCAGTGTGTATATTTCACACTGTGTAGATCTAGAGGAAGGAGGCAGGGGGACAGGGAGGGAAGGCTTCTCAGGCATGATCAGGAAGTTGGCCCATTGTGGGGGACAGTGGGATGCAGAGTCTACAGGCTCCTCTGTAGCAGCATGTCCTGAAAGGAGGGGACAAGGAGGGATGACCCTACCAGAAAGGCCTTCTTTCTCTTCCTCTCCAACCTCCCCCTCCTTCCTGTCATACCTCTTGCTCCCTTCTGGCTTCTCATAGGCCCATGTCAGCAGAAGGCTCTCTGAGATCATGAAGTGTAACCCCCCGGCAGTTATTTCAGGGTTTTTCAAACATCACTCCATTGATTCTAGCCTGCTCACATCAGTGGAGAGGCAGACTTAATGCCCGGGGGAGGATGTGGTGGTCAGAACGCTAATGGGGAAGGGAAGATGAAAGCTTCTCAGGCTTGTTTAATTTTGTGTTTGCCAAATGGAAAATGCACAAAGGAAAACTGCAATCTAAGCCACATCAAATATCCAAAATTGTTGTGAAATAGAATCCAGACTCAGAGGACAGAATTTGCCACTTTGAACAACATTGTTCTTTCACGCTCCAACATATAAACGATGCTCCAGTGGTCTTTCATTGCAACCAGAATTATTTAAATGCATGAGAATTCACTTAAAATCATTGGAGTAGGATCTCTGTTGCCTTTGTATAATTAGTACAAATATCATTCCCTCATCAGGTGTGTAAATATAAGACTCTGCTTTGTTCATCACCTTCACAACTTACCTGAATTCACAAACCATCATTGGCATTGGTGTAGTTCATGTGCTTATCTTGAACTTATTTAGTATTTTCTAGCTTTAACAAGGAAAGTTAATGTCTGAAATGACCTACCCAAAAAGTAATAAAAAATATCATGTGGATTTCTAAGATCAAGGAGTTTCAAGACACTTAAGAAATCTGCTACACAGTTGTGAAGTATCCACGTGATTTAGCATATTTTTATAAATTACTGTGTGGATCTTAATAGAAATCATTAGTGCATCTGGTAACATACAGTAGTGATAATAAAACCCTCTTGATTAAATGAAATGCCTGTTAAAGTTATGCCAGTTGTGGTAACAAACACGTCTCCAGAGGTATAGTGGGCCAGGCATCACAGAGGTTAATTTCCCACTCATGTAAAGTCTGAAAGAGGGAAACTTGATTGGCAAGATTGAGGGCCCAAGTTGTGACTAGAAACCCAGGTTTCTTCCATTTGGGAGGTTCCCGCCTTTTCCGCAGTGGTTCCCAAGGTTGCTAGGCTCATCTCCATCAAGTCAGTGCAAAAGGAAAGAGGAAAGCTCATGAACAAGAGGTTTCTCTGGACCAGGAACGATCCATTGGCTAGAACTCAGGCTGTGTCCTTAGGATGAAGAGAAGGCAGGTTTGATGCTGAGCCAGGCAGTCTTTGCCACACTAGCCCGTGGTTAGTGCTCAGTGAGTATTGGCTAGTACTATTTTTATTATTTTGAACGCCATTATGTAGCTTTCATAACACCTTTATATTTTAGGATATGTGAAGGATAAAACATTTTTTGCATATATAAATGTATGCTAAACTGAGAACTAAGATTGGTAATCCAGAGCTCTATTTGCAGGAGGAGTTGAAGAGGATACTCATAACTTGTTCCTTAGACTGAAGTCAAGCTTAACTAACTGTATTTTTGAAGTAAATATTTTTGTATTTTTGTATTCAAAAACTGTATTTTTGAAGTACATTCAGGCCTTGGTTGTATGTTACAGAAAGTGTATAGAGAAGGCTGTCAATAGAAACTAGGAAAGTGAACTTCACAAAGGAAAACAATGGTGAAGTTTTATTTCCTTTACTTGGATATAGTTTGATGGAGATAATCTTCACCAAATACATTCTTTAAGGAATAAAAATAATTCTTAAATTGAGTTGAATAAAGCACTATCCTTTATTATGCATTTTCTTGTTGCTGCTGCTGCTAAGTCGCTTCAGTCGTGTCCAACTCTGTGCGACCCCATAGATGGAAGCCCACCAGTCTCCGCTGTCCCTGGGGTTCTCCAGGCAAGAGCACTGGAGTGGGTTGCCATTTCCTTCTCCAATGCATGAAAGAGAAAAGTGAAAGTGAAGTCACTCAGTCGTGTCTGACTCTTAGCGACCCCATGAACTGCAGCCTACCAGGCTCCTCCGTCCATGGGATTTTCCAGGCAGGAATACTGGAGTGGGGTGCCATTGCCTTCTCCGATGCATTTTCTTAGACACTACAAATAAAAATATTGCATGTGGGTAGAAATTCCTCTTGTGTATCTCTATCTATCTATCTTGTATGTGTGTATGTATGATCTACATATATTTGTATGTATCTATAATCTGTGCATGTGTTTGTTTATGTCTCATCTATGTACACATGTATGTGTGTATGTATATGTATATAGATGGACGTGTGTGTATATATACACACACATATGTATATGTATCCATCACCTATGGGCTTCCCTGGTGGCTCAGTGGTAAAGAATCCACCTGCCAATGCAGGAGACATGGGTTCAATTCCCAGGTCAGGCAGATCCCCTGGAGAAGGAAATGGTAACCTACTCCAACATTTTTGCCTGGGAAATCCCATAGACAGAGGAGCCTGGTGGGCTACACTCAGCAACTAAACATCATCTGTGTATATGTGTACTATGTACGTATCTTATGTATATGTAATTATATATGTGTCTATCTGTCTAAATGAAAACTACCTGTAAAGGTTCAGGTACTGAAGTCATTTTTCTTTCAAAAGAGTGACATAACTGGAGGTTTTGCACTGCAGCCGGCGCAGGGGTCAGCAAACGTTTTACGTAAAATGCCAGGTAGTAACTGTTTTAAGCATAGAAGGCCATCCAGTCTCTGGCAGATATAAATACCCAACTATGCTATTTTGGTGTGAAAGCATCTGCGGATGACATATAAATAAATCCTCGGGACCACGTTCAAAGCTTTACTTACAAACAGACAGCAGCCGGGATTTGGTCCCTGGGCTGTAGTCTACTGGCTTCCTGCTCCAGCTTCAGTACTTTCTAAAAAGCTTACGTTTTTAAATTTAGATGTTTATGACACTTATGTAGTTGATTTCTCTCCACAGAGTTTGGAATTTTAGTTTCACTTTGATTCTTGGTGGGAAGCATCACCATGACCTAAGATAACATTGACTAATTCACTGTATCTTTTGTCATCAGCATTGGTGAAGCTATAAATCATCATTGTCCTGGATGCTTTGTTAAACCACAGGCTTGGAAAGGCTATTGGTTATCCAGCAGCCAACTGCCTGGTTAAAAGCACTGTGAGAAAGTCTCAAGTGACTGTTAGAGAAGACCCCCTTTTTATTAAATTTAGTCTTTAATGAAACAATTTTTTACTTCCATTTTTACTCAGTATTATAGCTGATTTACATTGTTATGTTAGTTTCAGGTGTACAGCCAAGTGATTTAGTTATTTATATACATATAGCAATTCTTTCGCAGATGTTTTTTTCCATTTAGATTATTATAGACTATTGAGTGGAGTTTCCTGTGCTATACAGTAGGTCCTTGTTGATTAGCCATTTTATATATAGTAATGTGTGTATGTTAATGCCAACCTCCTAATTCATCTCTCCCACCTTTAATGAAACTTTAGCTATATGCATTTGCTTAATTTTTCTTCTCATTGGCAGATGAAATTTAATTTTCTTACTTCAAAAGTTTTGCACTGTAAGACTCCAGGTAACATCAATCATTTTATTTCATGTTTTCAAACTATAAGAGGGGATTGCTTCTTAAAGTGTTGTCATCAGCAAGTTGAGTGAAAAAATACAAAACAAGCCAGTGTGCCAGGCTGAAGCCCAGATAGAAACCTTATTAAATGATACAGGTGGAAGTAGGCCTACTGTTCACTGAAATAGGATGGTGTTATCTGTCACATATAGGAATTTAGGAGCTTTCCTGGTGGCTCAGCTGGTAAAGAATCCACCTGCAATGCAGGAGACCTGGGTTTGATCCCTGGGTTGGGAAGATCCCCTGGAGAAGGGAAAGGCTACCCACTCAAGTATTCTGGTCCGGAGAATTCCCTGACCGTATAGTCCATGGGGTCAAAAAGAGCTGGACACAACTGAGCGACTTTCACATTGGTGGCTCAGCAGTAAAGAATTCGCCTGCCAATGCAAGAGATGCAGGTTCAATCCCTTGGTCAAGAAGATCCCCTGCAGAAGGAAATGGCAACCCACTTCAGTATTCAAATCCCATGGACAGAGGAGCCTGGCAAGTTACAGTTCATGGAGTTGCAAAAGAGTTGGACATGGCTTAGCGACTAAACAACATCAAAGGGATTTGGAACTATGATACCTCCTGCATTCACGTATGTCACACATGTCTTTGAACTATACCTTACGCTCACCTTGCAGGGGGATGGGGGAACTTCTTGTCTGTCCTTGGATCAGGCCCTTCTGTGGGTGGGGGTGGGGAATGGATAGTTGCTTTGCTGTGGCCCTCGAGATGCTGGATCCCACTTCTTGAACAAACACTGACTGGCCTCTGGTGACTCATGTGTGAAAGGCAAGCGTGTTCTGGATCCTTATGAAGAGCCTGCATGATTTCATGATGTTTTCCAACTCCCCTCTTGGTATCTGCCCAGGGCAGGCCAGCCCAGAGCTTCTGTTGCTGAGGTCCCACCAGGTGTCATGGGACATTCACTTGACTCATGATAAATGACACATTCCTTCTTTTTCCAAGCAGCCTGAAGATAATTTCATTGCCAGTCCTGTCTTATCCCCATCTTACCCCAGCTGTCTTCTCCTCTTACTCAAATAAACACGTCATGTCAGCATCTCCAAACTCTGAGTGAGTCTTTCCTAGTGTCTCCCTCCCTTGATGAGAAGTACCTTCCCTTCCCTGTGTGTTGAGAAGGGAAAAGATTCATTAGGAACCACTGATGATTCCTGGGCAGCAAAAAAGTCCCACTCAGCATCCTGTTTCAATGTCTTGGAAGAGGTTCATGGTGGTGGTGAAGGATAGAGGATGACAAGTTAGAAATGTTGGGGACATGATTGTGGAGTAGGGTACTAGAGTAGATTAGGTGTATGGAGTAAAGAAGACAGGGATGAGAGGAGAACCCCAGAGTAGGTTGAGGCTGGGGGTTCATTATCATATATTCAAGTTAGGTATGTTGAGCTCTGCATGCTCTTGCAAGCACTGAGATGGAAACATTACATTAGCATCTGGTTACTGGTGCTTCAGAGGCCAGGTCTTGAAGCAGATATATATTTATGAATCTGGTGAACAAAATCTTTTAGGGAGACAGTCTAGGGTGAAGAGAGAGCCTAGAATTGACCTTGGAGGAGCTCTGACAGTGGTGGGTGGAAAGGAATAGTATCCCCGGGAGATGGGGGAGAAGCAGTCAGAGGGGTAGAAGGAAAACCAGGAGACTGTTTCCAACGTGGTCAAGAGGCTAAAGTCCGAGGCAAACTGGGATCAGGAGTGAGTAGTGGATGGTGACTTGTGGCCATTCTATCATTCTATTTCTGTATCTCCTACAGATGCTGGAAGACATTAACTAAGTGGAAATGCAAAAGCAAATAAAAGCAGTATGAACTTGTGGATTTTTCTGGAATGTTCATGCTTCTAAATAAAAATTTATTTCAGCAGTTTGCTTCCCATCTGTGTTATAATCAGTTCCAGAGAGACTTCATTTATCATAAAGACAATCTTTATGTATTACAATGGAAACATCGTAACTAGAAGGATGGTCCCATAAAGGAATATAATTTCATCCTTTATAGATTAGAAAAAAACCATTGTGTGTCTGTGATTCTCTTTATGAAGCCAACACAATCATTTGATTTCTTATAGTTTCTCATGTTGCGTGCTGGGTTAATGATCAAATATCAGGAAAATGTTTAAATGACCGCTTGAATTGTATAAAGCTTATTATAAAGAGAATGGCAAGCAGCTGTTTTCCATTTCTCCCGATAGAAAACAAGAATACAGCTCTATCCTAAGCTTTAGAAACTTGGGTAACAAAAAAAAAAAAAAATGGACTTTTGCCTAGAACAGAATGAACAATGGAGAGTTCCTGGAGTACATAATACCACATGGCTTAATTAGACCATGATTTGGGGACTTCCTGGGGAATGTTCTCAGTTTCCATGGCTGTGGGCATTGCTGCAAGTGGAACTTTCTTTTGAAACACATGCAATTCTTAACTTCTCTCTGCCTTAAGCATCTGTCCATCCTGAAGATGGCAAAGCCTCTAGAATTTAATACCAATGTAATTTTGAAGATTTATTTCCCATTTTTCCCCTCGGCACTCTATTTCAGGAAATGTGCTATCTCCAAATAGGGCCTTTGTGCCATTTTCAGACTTTTCTCTGAAATCTGAAATCTCTGAAATCTGACACAGATGTCCCTTGTCCCATGGAACCTTCCAGAACACCCCAATAAAATGTGATCTCTCCTTCTTACTGAATTCTTTAAGCTTTCTTGAAATGCCATTTATTTACAGCTCATTCATTCATTCAATAAATGTTGACTGAGTGTCAATGGTGATGGGCTCTGTATTTGTGATAGGTGCTGGGACTGAAGTAGTCCTTGTTCTTCTGGAATTTGCATTCCTGCGGCAAGCTAGCGGTTGAAGACTCCATGCTTGGGGGCCAGTTTTCCTAGTTCACATCCTGTTACTCTCTAGCTGTGTCATCTTGTTCAGTTTTATATTTCTGGGCATCACTGTCTTCCTCCAAAATCTGCAAGTAAATTACAATTACCTGAACCAACCAGATCCATGTCTACACCTAGCTTTCCAGCTGGAACTGTCCTGGTGACATCTGGTCTTCTTCCCTTAGGCTCAGAGCCAGGAGGTGGCCTTGCTAATAGACTTGGGTCCTGCAGAGTGGCTGCCTGGTCTGTTTGGAGCTGGGATGGACTTTTCACAGACACAGCGATTTGTATTCCTCTGTCTCCCTGAGTAGCTCTTGATTTCCTGAGAGCACCCAGCTTGTCACTAAGCTCGGTACCCCAGTCCCTCATATGTTTCCCTTCTTCCCTGCCCCCTCACCCTCTTTTAACCCTCCTGCTTCCCGGGCATTGCCCATCTAATGCAGTGTGTACGCTAGTGTGCTTTCACTCGCGTACACACAGGCTAGTGTGTATGCTTTGAGTGCAGGCTGTTTTCTAGGGAAGCTTAAACTAGTAGCATGCTACTTCAGTGGCTTACTGTGAGGACTGTAAGAAGTGCCCAGAACAGGACCTGGCACAGAGTAGATGATAAATGCTAGCTAGTATTCTTGTGGGAAAAGTAAATGAGAGAAGAGGGTCTAGGTTGAAATAAGGTGGGTTCTTCAAGGATCTTCAGAAGAAACCCTATTTAAACCAAGACCTAAATGTTGAATGGATGGGACACATAAACCAGACAGAAAGCAGTGTTGTATTTGTGAACCTGAGGATAGGAGCCTAGGTTTGAGGAACCAGATATGTTAATAATTAAATTTCACGTCTGTTTTATTCAGCCTTGATTCTTTGCATATTTGCATTTTGTAGGACAGTAAAGTTGATCTTTCCTAGTCTTCTTGCAGCTCTGTATAGTGATATGTGAAAGCTGACCTGTGTCACTTCTGGGCTGAGGCAGGGTCAAGTCCATATTCCTCATTTGCTACAGGGATCAGAGACCATGTGTTCCAGAGGGATGGCACGTGAACAAGAATCCTTTATTGAATTAAGCCCTCCAACATTTGGGGCCTGGTTTGTTATTGCAGTGTCTCCCAGCTTATCCTGACTAGCACAGCAGTGAATCTTCCTGGTGGCAATGTTAGCTTCTGGGCTTCGATCACACCTGGGGTGAGAGTGAGTGACAGGTGGACCAAGGCAGGGTGAGTGTGCCAGAGGCAAGCCAGAGAGGTGTGGCTTCAGGGACCTTTGGCTGATCTTTGGATTTGTGGTGGAATTATAGTTTACTCTTATTTTCTACAAAGTAAGGCAAGGATGTTTAAAAAACCAGAAGACTTCATGTAGACATTGAAAACTTGCTTTCATTATTTAAAGCAAGGTTGCACTCCGAAAAGGGGCTTCTTTGAGAAGAAAATTATCTTCTACTTCCACTTTCTTTTTTTTTAAATTTTATTTTATTTTTAAACTTTACATAATTGTATTAGTTTTGCCAAATATCAAAATGAATCCATCACAGGTATACATGTGCTCCCCATCCTGAACCCTCCTCCCTCCTCCCTCCCCATACCATCCCTCTGGGTCTACTTCCACTTTCTTAAAAGTCTTCACTGGAGATTCCACGTTGTCTGTGATAAACTTCCTTTGAGTCATTTCTACCTAATACTTTCTTTTGATTTAAGTCCTTGGTTACAAAAGAACAACTCTACCAGGTATAGAGTCATTTCCTGAGAGAGGATAAAAAATAATTTGGCTTAAGCCTAGATTCCTGAGTAACAGTCTCCTGTTCAGCTCTCTCTCTTATTAATATTATTGGGTCTAACTCTTTTTCACTGTTGCTGAATTTGAAACATACCGTGTGTGTGGTGGCATGGCAGTTGGTCACACCTACACTCTGGGTTAGAATCCAAATGTTCATGTGAGGACGTATGTCATGCTTCTGTTCCTTGATAAAGAGATTTTTCCTGAAAATGCCCGGATCGAATCCAGGATATCAAACTGTGGCTTGGAAACCAACAAATGACGAACAAATGATGAACTGGCCATTGGTTTCTTTAAAGTCTAGTTATAACGGGCACATATTTGCCATCTGACATAATTGGTTTTGTGAAAACAATCCTAAGTAACAACAATATTCTCATCTGTGTCCTTTGGAGAAACTTGCTTTTGGGGAAAGTACATGTTTTTCTAAGAAGTTATTAATTGACTTAAGGGTCCATGTGTAACTGTCCCTGGTGATTGGATAGTTGAGAGATACAGCCAAAAAAGAAACAATGGGATGCATTCAGAGAAGACTGTATATTGGAAGTGCTCAATTCTTAGAAAAATAAATGCAGAACATCTAATCTCACCACAGTTGGATACATATGTTTTTGCAGATGGAATGTAATTTTCTAAAAATGTCAGCTGTGTATGTCTCATAAATACTGAAAACATATGCTAATTTTTGGCAGCAGCCTGGGGAAGCCTTGGCTTCCCTTAAATGGGGCCTTAAATTTAAATTTAAGTGCACAATTGGTGAGTGAATCCTCAGCAATGATGGGAATGTACAAGAGAGATGGCTCATGTGATGCAGAGTCAGAGATTGATGGAAGGAAAAGCAGCAGGTGGAGAAGGAAGCAGCTGAAGACACTTCGGGGCCTGGTAGAAAGGCAGATGGCAGCAGGGCTCCGGTCGTTGGGGATGCAGTGGACCCCAGGACAGGATGGGTCTGACTCAGAGTCTGGGACCATCAAAGTCCTATGAAGAATGGCTTGAGGGATGCTAGACCCTATTATCCTGTCCCTCCTTTCCAAATCAGCTCTTCTGTTGGCCAGGGATTTAACTTGGCTTTAAACTCCACATTCAAAAAACTAAGATCATGGCATCTGGTCCCATCACTTCAAAGCAAATAGATGGGGAAACAATGGAAACAGTGACAGACTTTATTTTTGGGGGCTCCAAAATCACTGCAGATGGTCACTGCAGCCATGGAATTAAAAGACACCTGCTCCTTGGAAGAAAAGCTATGACCAACGTAGACAGCATATTGAAAAGCAGACATTACTTTGCCAACAAAGGTCCATATAGTCAAAGCTAAGGTTTATCCAGTAGTCATGTATGAATTTGAGAGCTGGACTATAAAGAAAGTTGAGTGCCGAAGAATTGATGCTTTTGAACTGTGGTGTTGGAGAAGACACTTGAGAGTCCCTTGGACTGCAAGGAGATCCAACCAGTCCATCCTAAAGGAAATCACTCCTGAATATTCATCGGAAGGACTGATGTTGAAGCTGAAACTCCAATACTTTGGCCATTCATCTTGATGTGAAGAAGTGACCCACTAGAAAAGACCCTGATGCTGGGAAAGATTGAAGGCGGGAGAAGGGGATGACAGAGGAGGAGATGGTTGGATGGTATTACTGACTTGGTGGACATGAGTTTGAGTAAGCTCCAGGAGTTGGTGATGGACTGGGATGGTGTGCTGCAGTCCATGGGGTCACAAAGAGTCAGACACGACTGAGCGACTGAACTGATTGGCCAGGGCAGTGTATCCCCAAGAGTGTTCCTTGGGAGTGCTGCTTCTGCTGGATGCCTTGGATGTTTATATGTGCCCATCAAAACAAAGGGCAAGGGGCCAGTTGGGGTAAAGAGGTTTGAAAATAAGTTGGAGATACAATGAATTGAACAAAGTTATATAAAAATCTTTACTTTTGGACTTTGCAAAGCCACATATGCCAGGTAGCGCTAGTGGCGAAGAATCCCCCTGCCAATGCAGGAGACACAAGAGAAAGGGGTTTGATTCCGGGTGGGGAAAACCCCCTGGAGAAGGAAATGGTAATCCACTCCAGTATTCTTTTTTTTTGAAAATGTTTTTATTTATTTTAATTGGAGGCTAATTACGTTGCAATGTTGTAGTGGTTGTTGCCATACATTGACATGAATATTCTTGCCTGCGAAATCCCATGGACAGAGAGGCCTGGCAGGCCCCTCACAGTCCATGGGGTTGCAAAGAGTTGCGCATGACAACACACACACACACACACACACACACACACACACATGCATGGGTTGGCCAGAAAGTTTGTTAGGGTTTTTCCAAACTTTCTTACATATATATACATACATATATATGTATATATATGTATACATTATAAGAATTGTGAGTCTTTAAAATGGAATATGGTATTCAGTATCTCTCAAAATGATCTAAACACAGATTTTTTTTTTCTTTTGCTATATCTCATAGGACAAGTGTTTGTGAAATATGCTTTGGGAATGCTGGCTTGGATGCCTGAAGTTTGCCTGTCAGCTAATTATTCAATTGAGTTAAGATAGCAAGATTCCAAACCTCCTTTTAAAATAAATATAAAGCTATTTCCAGAGGTCCTGCAGGGTGAATTGCTATCTGGTACACACACCACAGCACTGACAGAGCAAGCAAGGGGTTGCTTGTTAACTGACCATGAGTAGGGAGTGGGAGAACTGGAGGTGAGTGGGGGTGGGGGGCCGTGCTCGTGGTCTTTGAACAGTGAGTCTGAGGCTGCAGGAGGGCAATCAAGGTTCTGGGCTGGATGCAGGCAAGGTGAGAAGTTGGAGGTGAAGTTACTGTATCAGCATGAAGAAAGGATATTTTAATTCTCTGGGAGCAGGGATTGCATGCATGTGCAAAGTAGCTGGGGAGAGGCGAAGGGTGCTCACGGTTGGAGGGAAATGAAACAGTGAGGGAGACAGGCTGACTTTGGGGCTACGATCTAAGTATTTAAAAGACATGTGCCTCTAAAACTAATGAATTGTCAGCTTCTGTTGAAAAAAAGTGGTGTTGTTTAAAAGTTATTCCTAAAACACAGTGTGAGTTTTGTCAAGAATTTCAGCATGTCCAGAGTTTCTGAGTAATGTCTAAAAGAATGAGAAAAAAATGCATCTTCTTAGCCAAAAAATTTCCCCTTAAAATATCATTTTTAATCATAAAATAATGTGTATTTATTGAAGAAATTTCCAAAAATATAAAAAATAAGATGAAAAGAAAGATCATCCTTATAATCCATAATCTTCCAATCTAGAAAAATCCATTATTATAAAATACTATAAATCTTTACCATATTATCTTCCAGTTTCCTCTCCCCTCTTTAGGCTCCTCAGTTTTCAAATTGTGTAGTTTTGACTGAGACTGAATATCGAACATAACATTTTCATGATGATACCGTAGCTTAACTGAGTGTGTGGTCAGTCCTATCTAACTCTTTGCGACCCCGTGGACTGTAGCCCACCAGGCTCCTCTGTCCATGGGATTTTGCTGGCAAGAACACCGGAGTGGCTTGCCATTTCCTTTTCCAGGGGATCTTACCAACACAGGGATTGAACCCCGCAGCTCCTGCATTGCAGGTGGCTTCTCTATGAGCCACCACAGTCGGCAAATATGGCTACCTGCTTTTGTAAAAGCCTTGAGCGAAGAATGATTTTTACATTTTTAAACTGTTGAAAAGAATCAAAGAATAATATATCCTGATATTTGAAAATTCTATGAATTCTCATTTCAGTGTCTACTAGCAATGTTTATGGGGACCCAACCATGTCCGCGTCTTTACTGGGCTGCTTTCCTGCCACGAAGACAGAGAAGTAGTTGGGACAGACCCAGCACGGTCTGCAGAATTTAATACATATACTCTTTGCAGAATTCCCCCAAAATCTTGGCTGACTTCTGCTTTAATCAGTCTATAATTTGGGGGCTTCTGTTTGTTTCTTTGTTATTATTTTGCCTATTATAATTAATGTTTTAACTGATATCTTTTGATGGAAATCTTTGCCTAATTTTCTGGTTATACTACTGGGTATTTTCCTAAAAATCTGATTACTCTGTCGATATGAGGTATGAATATCTTAGGGCTCCTGATGTATGCATACCAATTTCTTTCCAGAAAGTTCAAACAAGTTTTACTCCCACTGGAAGCATACAAGAGCTGCACAGATTTTGCTTTTGGAAAGATAATCTTTGTACTATCCTGTCTTAAACTATCATCAGTTTGATAATTAAGCAGTATTAGTTAAGTCCAGCCTTGCTAGTTATGAGGATTTTCTGGGGAGTAAGTTTCACATCCTTAATCATTTCCCTCTCTCCTTTCAATGCAGCCCTGACTGCTAATACTTAGTTTACTGAAACCTCAAACAACCTACTTGCTCCTCAGTCACTGCAAGCAGGAATGTCTATTGGAGAAGGAGAAATAAAAGACTCATCAGGGTCTGCATCTGATTCTGTGTAAATCTGAGGTGAGGGCTCCTTTGCCTATTTACCTATATTTTGCATGACTGATTTTATGCTCAGCCTTACAGATTCCACCTGAATCTGCCCACACCCTCGTCTTCTACTGATGAACATTCTCATGTCATGAAGAGGGAAGCATTGTTAGTATCACTTCCATGGGGGCTAAAAAGGATAGAACTGTGCCCATGCCCAGGATCCAGTGACTCTCACTGTAATGGTATTTCGTTGGACAATGGATCTTTAAGCTTCAAAATGTTAAGTCTAGATTTTAACTGTCCTTAATGTGAAACTGATTTATGCTCTAGAGAATCCAGTTTTTTTTAATGTATTTTTAATGAAATATAGTTGATTTACAATGATTCAGGACTACAGTGGAGTGATTCATACATATACTTTATATATGTTATACAAATATAATAATATATATTTATTCTTTTTCAGATTATTTTCCCTTATAGGTTATTACAAGATATTGAATATAGTTCCCTGTGCTATACAACAGGACCTTGTTGTTTATCTATTTTATATACAGTAGTGTATATCTTTTAATCCCAAATTCCGAATTTATTCCCCCCACCTTTCCCCTTTGGTAACCATAAGTTTAGGTCCCAGGTTCCAGCCTGTCTTAGAGGGACTGGGACTGAAAAGTATTATGAAACCATTGAATTAATTAACTTTAACCATTTTATTTTATTACTTTTTACAGCACATCAATGTATGTCACATTACCTCATACTAATATGTACTACATAATATAATACATTTACTACAAATTGTTTAAAAAATTTTTATTTTATATTGGAGTATAGTTGATTTACAGTGCTATGTTAGTTTCAGGTGTACACCAAAGTGACTTAGTTATGCATATACATGTATCTGTTCTTTTTCAAAAATCCTTTTCCCATTTGGGTTACTACAGAATATTGACCTACTGTGCTGTACAGTAGGTCCTTGTTGGTTATCTGTGGTAAATATAGCAGTGTGTACATGTCAGTCCCAATCTCCCAGTTTATCCATCCTCACCACATTTCCCCTTTGGTAACCATAAGTTTATTTTCTAAGTCTGTGAGTCTGTTTCTGTTTTGTAAATAAGTTCAGTTGTATCATTTTTTTTTTTTTTTAGATTCTGCATGTAAGCAATATCATTAGTCATTTTAGCCTGGCCTTAGGCTGGTTGCCATCTGCTGCTGCTGCTGCTGCTAAGTCGCTTCAGTCGTGTCCGACTCTGTGCGACCCCAGAGACGGCAGCCCACCAAGCTCCCCTGTCCCTGGGATTCTCCAGGCAAGAACACTGGAGTGGGTTGCCATTTCCTTCTCCAATTCATGAAAGTGAAAAGTGAAAGTGAAGTCGCTCAGTCGTGTCTGACTCCTAGCGACCCCATGAACTGCAGCCTACCAGGCTCCTCCGTCCATGGGATTTTCCAGGCAAGAGTACTGGAGTGGGGTGCCATTGCCTTCTCTGGTTGCCATCTAGAGAACCTCATTCCTTTATTCAGCAACTATTTAATGCAGTAGTCTCTACTGAAAATACTCTTGAGCCCTTAACTTTTCCTTTTCAAAAAATCAGAAAAAAATCCTAGGGAGACCATAGAATTATCACCTCCCATGTGTCGCAGAGACATTACTTTGCCAACAAAGGTCCATCTAGTCAAGGCTATGGTTTTTCCAGTAGTCATGTATGGATGTGAGAGTTGGACTGTGAAGAAAGCTGAGCGCCGAAGAATTGATGCTTTTGAACTGTGGTGTTAGAGAAGACTCTTGAGAGTCCCTTGGACTGCAAGGAGATCCAACCAGTCCATCCTAAATTAGGAGATCAGTTCTGGGTGTTCCTTGGAAGGAATGATGCTAAAGCTGAAACTCCAATACTTTGGCCACCTCATGCAAAGAGTTGACTCATTGGAAAAGACTCTGATGCTGGGAGGGATTGGGGGCAGGAGGAGAAGGGGACGACAGAGGATGAGATGGCTGGATGGCATCACTGCCTCGATGGACGTGAGTTTGAGTGAACTGCAGGAGTTGGTGATGGACAGGGAGGTCTGGCGTGCTGAGATTCATGGTGTCGCAAAGAGTCGGACACGACTGAGCGACTGAGCTGAACTGAACTGATGCGTCGTCAGATAGGTCGCCTCGGTGACTGGACGGGGCCTTGGGTGAGGGTCTCCTTCAGCTGAGCGCAGCGGGCTCCCAGGCTCCTCACAGTGCAGGTCTGCAGGCAGCCTGTAGGGGGGGCCTGTGCGGACCTCCCCTCTCAGGGACCCGTTGCGGTGAGTGTGGGGCTGGGCCTTTTGTGCGTCTTGCTGTGAGCAGGTGCATTGTGGCTTTCTCAAATTCAGGCTCCAGCAGGTGCTCAAACCTGAGCTTTCAGAAGGGCTGAGGGGGAAGCCACGTCTCTCCCGTACACAGGTTCTAGCAGACTACTGGCTGTCCCGGCAGAGCTCCTCTGAGTCACTTGGCGTCTCTGAAGCCCTGTACAGCCTGCCAAGTCTCCACCCCGCCCTCGCCACCCCAGGAAGCTTCCCAAGTACGCTTTTAGCCAGGGAGAGACCTTGGCAGAGTGTGAGGGAGAGATTTCTCCCTCTGTTCCTTACAACAGGATGTCATGCAGGCAGGCGGCCTAATTTATGACCGCAAGTTCTAATAAAGAAGGCACATACATCTTCAAGAGAAAAATCAGCTTCCCAGGGCTCTGGGGCAAAATCCACAAAAGTACACACACACACAGTCTCCCTTTGAAGGACAATGATGAATCTAGAAGGTTAGGAAAAAACGATTTTATACTAAACTCTGAAATGAAAGTGATGAATCTGGAAGACAGTTCGTTAAATTAGCTATGATTTACAGAACATGGGAAGTAAGAAAAAAAATGCAGTTTTTAAGGTATGATTGTACTGCTAGTGTGACAGTCCCCACAGAGGACACAGAAGTTCAAGCCCTTTAGATCTGGAAAGACAGAGACATCATTTCATCCATTATCTTAATTTTTCATATGACATATGATGAAATATCTCTTAAATGTGGTCTAAGTGACCTTTTAGAAAATAGCATTTGGAATTAAACTGAATTAAAATTTAAGAGGCTGAGTGCTGAGTCATTTACCTGGAGAAAAAATGCAAGTTGGATAATAAATGTCAGATGATGACAGAAAATAAGTCAAGGGATTATGAGCATGAATTGTGAAGCAGAATAGTATAGGACTGATTTTCATTTTTTGGAAAGTAAGCAGCATACTGCGGGGTGTCTTCTGCAAGTCATCACTGACAATTTTCTGGTTGAATTATGATTCGGGGACATATGCAGCACTTGAAGAAATCTCAGAGGGGTACTAAGAAAATGACTACAGAAATGAAAATACAGCATTTAAGAAAACTTAAGGAACTGGGACTTTTAGAGTTTTCAAAAAATATATTAAATAACTTCAATATCTTTAAATATTTCCCATTCTCTCTCTTCTCTCTCTCTATCCCTCTTTCTCTCTCACACACACCCATTGGAGCTGGAAACAATTTTTTTCTCACATATTGATATTTTAACTCCAAAGTTAATGGAAATTGAGCTCTTCATTACCCATCCTAGCCTGTTACTAACCATTCGTATTAAGAATTCAGGGATAAATGTTCATTCATAGATGAATGGATAAAAATGTGATACATACATACAATGGAATACTACTCAGCCATAAAAAAGGATTAAATAGAGCTATTTGCAACTACATGGGTGGACCTAGAGATTATCATACTGAGTAAGTCAGAAAGAGAGACAAATATCATATGATATCACTTATATGGGGAATCTAAAAAAAGATACAAATGAACTTATTTACAAAACAGAAACAAACTCATAGACCTAGAAAACAAACTTACGGTTACCAAAGGGGAAAGAGGGAGGGGTAAAGTAGGAGTTTAGGACTAAGAGAACAGATATATACTACTGTATTTAGTATATATATAACCAACAAAGAACCAGTGTACAGCACAGAGAACTCTGCTAAAAATTCTATAACAACCTAAATGGAAACAAATTTGAAAAAAATAGGTACATGTATACAGATAACTGAAGCATCTTGCTGTACAACTGAAACTAACATAACATCGTTAATCAAATATACTCCAATAGGAAATAAAAATTAAAAATAAATAAATAGATTCATTGAATTAAAAAAAAAAGAATTTGGGACCCTGTAAAATCCTAGTTGATAGGACTCTATTTCCAATTTTTAACCGAAACTCAAAGGAAAACCAGTAAACATGTTTTCACTTCAGATACATTTCAATCATAGATAGATGAACCAACAAAGCATTGATCTTCATCCTACTTTTGAAGATGCCTGTGTATAAATGACTCTGACACAGAGGCCAGTCATGTCTCCACTTCCCTCTCCACTTGGATAGCCAAAATGAAGCATCTTTTGAAGAATTTCTGTGGGAAGAGGCCTCACAAGAAATCACGGGTTAGAAATAGTCTAGTTTCTCATTTCTGTGTTATGGTTAAAATCTGAGGAGAGTTGAATTTGCCTTTCAGCCCTAAGATAAAAATATAAGAAATGTGACCCAAACCGTGGGGAACGTAAATTCCTTCAGTGTTCTCTTGTCCAGGAAAACTTGGGACTCTGAAATTAAGGAAGAAAGAAGCTATAAAATGGAGGAATTATCTCCAAACTCTTCTGGAGTATACTTGGATGCACTTTTGAATATACTTGTAATTTTTGTTTTTGCATCTTTATTTGCCAATGTGGGGGTCTTACAGTTGGATCTAAGAACAAGCCTTCAGAAATAAGACTTGCAGATAGCCTGGTGAAATTAGAATATATGTCAAATTTCCTTGGGCTTTTGCACTTTTAACTGAAGTTATAAAAATACCTGGTATAGGTGCTAAGCTGTGATATTCAGCACGAATAGTTAGCAGTGAAAGTTAGATGTTTAAGCAGGACTTAAGGCACAAGACAGCTTTATGTTGACATTCTGTTTTCCTAAGTGTCTTTCACCTTCAGAGTTGCTTTGAGGGTTCAACTCAGGGCTCTTCTGGTTGACAGCGACAGAAACCCAAGCCAAAGGAGCTTAATGAAAGCAAAAAGGGTCTATTAGCTCGCAGAAGGGAAAAACCTGAAAGTAAGCCTACTTGCAGGACCCTTGGTCTTACTGCATTAGGTCCAGTCCTTCATGTAGTGAATATTGGTTTATTCTTCCCATAGGAATGAGCTGGTGAGAAGCATAGACATGGCCCTTACGCTCCACGACATTGACTCCTGGTGTAGGTGTGTGGCTCAGCCGGTGTAGATGGATGAAAGATGCTTTAGTTGTTGACACTTAAAATGCAATAATATAGCAAATATATAATGATTTATTTTTTTAGACCTCAAGCAGAAGTGAGTCCTGAAGAGTCAAGGCAGAAGGCAGAAGGCATTCCTAAGATGGCAGTATTTCAATTACAGGTAGTCTTTTTGTAACATAACTCCTAAATCTACAGCCTGGGTTGGTATGAAGCTGAGGTGAGACAAAGGTGAGACTCTGTTTCCTGTTTTATAATTTTGGGGTCTATGACTTAGATCTCTGTCATTGAGGAGGAAGAGGCCACATTGTGGATTTGGATACAATAATGTTCTCAAACAAAAATCAGGAAATTTTACTTGACAAACATAGACTTTTCTAATTTTTAAATTTAAATGCTTATATCCCTGTCTTAATAAAGAAAACATTTAATAAATGTTAAATAAATGTATTAAATTATTGAATAAAACGAAATAATAAAATATTTACTGAGGGATATGATAACTAATAATAAGATAATTACGATGGTGTGATCACTCACCTAGAGCCAGACATCCTGGAATGTGAAGTCAAGTGGGCCTTGGAAAGCATCACTACGAACAAAGCTAGTGGAGGTGATGGAATTCCAGTTGAGCTATTTCAAATCCTGAAAGACAATGCTGTGAAAGTGCTGCACTCAATATGCCAGCAAATTTGGAAAACTCAGCAGTGGCCACAGGACTGGAAAAGGTCAGTTTTCATTCCAATCCCAAAGAAAGGCAATGCCAAAGAATGCTCAAACTACCGCACAATTGCACTCATCTCACACACTAGTAAAGTCATGCTCAAAATTCTCCAAGCCAGGCTTCAGCAATATGTGAACTGTGAACCTCCCGATGTTCATGCTGGTTTTAGAAAAGGCAGACGAACGAGAGATCAAATTGCCAACATCTGCTGGATCCTGGAAAAAGAAAGAGAGTTCCAGAAAAACATCTATTTCTGCTTTATTGACTATGCCAAAGCCTTTGACTGTGTGGATCACAATGAACTGTGGAAAATTCTGAAAGAGATGGGAATACCAGACCACCTGACCTGCCTCTTGAGAAATTTGTATGCAGGTCAGGAAGCAACAGTTAGAACTGGACATGGAACAACAGACTGGTTCCAAATAGGAAAAGGAGTTCATCAAGGCTGTATATTGTCACCCTGTTTATTTAACTTCTATGCAGAGTACATCATGAGAAACGCTGGACTGGAAGAAACACAAGCTGGAATCAAGATTGCGGGGAGAAGTATCAATAACCTCAGATATGCAGATGACACCACCCTTATGGCAGAAAGTGAAGAGGAACTAAAAAGCCTCTTGATGAAAGTGAAAGAGGAGAGTGAAAAAGTTGGCTTAAAACTCAACATTCAGAAAACGAAGATCATGGCATCTGGTCCCATCACTTCATGGGAAATAGATGGGGAAATAGTGGAAACAGTGTCAGACTTTATTTTTTTGGGCTCCAAAATCACTGCAGATGGTGACTGCCACCATGAAATTAAAAGACGCTTACTCCATGGAAGAAAAGTTATGACCAACCTAGATAGCACATTGAAAAGCAGAGACATTACTTTGCTAACAAAGGTCCGTCTAGTCAAGGCTATGGTTTTTCCTGTGGTCATGTATGGATGTGAGAGTTGGACTGTGAAGAAGGCTGAGCGCTGAAGAATTGATGCTTTTGAACTGTGGTGTTGGAGAAGACTCTTGAGAGTCCCTTGGACTGCACAGAGATCCAACCAGTCCATTCTGAAGGAGATCAGCCCTGGGATTTCTTTGGAAGGAATGATGCTAAAGCTGAAACTCCAGTACTTTGGCCACCTCATGCGAAGAGTTGACTCATTGGAAAAGAGTCTGATGCTGGGAGGGATTGGGGGCAGGAGGAGAAGGGGACGAAAGAGGATGAGATGGCTGGATGGCATCATGGACTCGATGGACGTGAGTCTGAGTGAAATCCAGGGGTTGGTGATGGACAGGGAGGCCTGGCATGCTGCGATTCATGGGGTTGAAAAAAGCTGGACACAACTGAGCGACTGAACTGAACTGAACTGATGATAACTAAGAACTTCCCTTGTGGCTCAGCTGGTAAGGAATCCGCCTGTAATGCGGGAGACCTGGTTTGATCCCTGGGTTGGGAAGATCCCCTGGAGAAGGGAAAGGCTCCCCACTCCAGTGGCTCCCCACTGTATAGTCCATGGGGTTGCAAAGAGTCGGATACGACTGAGTGACTGTCACTTTCATGATAACTAAATAATATTAAAGAAAATTTGAGGGATTTGCCTGGTCATCCAGTGGTTAAGAATCTGCCTTCCAATACAGGGTACCTGGGTTTGATCCCTGGTCAGGGAGCTAAGATTCCCACATGCTATGGGGCAGCTAAGCCCGTATGTTCTAGAGCCCACATGCTACAACTAGAGAGAAGCTCAGGCACCACAACTAGAGAGGCCCCTGGGCCACAACAGAAGATCTCAAGTGCTGCAACTAAGACCTAACACAGCAAAATAAATAAATATTAAAATAAAAATAAAATTAAATTCATATTTTTTAAAATTGGGAAACTTGGCAAACATATTTTATTTATTAAATTTAAATATTTCTATGTCAGTCTGAAAGAAAATATTCAGTTCGGTTCAGTCTCTCAGTTGTGTCTGACTGTTTGTAACCCCATGGACTGCAGCACGCCAGGCCTCCCTGTCCATCACCAACTTCCCAGAGCTTACTCAAACGCATATCCATAGAATTGGTGATGGCATCCAACCATCTCATCCTCTGTCATCCCCTTCTCCTCCCACCTTCAATCTTTCCCAGCATCAGGGTCTTTTCAAATGAGTCAGCTCTTAGCATCAAGTGGCCAAAGTATTGGAGTTTCAGTTTCAGCATCAGTCCTTCCAATGAATATTCAGGATTGATTTCCTTTAGGATGGACTGGTTAGATCTCCTTGCAGTCCAAGGGACTCTCGAGAGTCTTCTCCAACACCACAGTTCAAAAGCATCAATTCTTCAGCACTCAGCTTTCTTTATAATCCAACTCTCACATCCATACATGAGTACTGGAAAAACCATAGCTTTGACTAGACAGACCTTTGTCAGCAAAGTAATGTCTCTGCTTTCTAATATGCTGTCTAGGTTGGTCATAACTTTTCTTCCAAGGAGCAAGCATTTTTAATTTCATGGCTGCAGTCACCATCTGCAGTGATTTTGGAGTCCAAAAAAATAAAGCCACTGTTTCTATTGTTTCCCCATCTATTTGCCATGAAGTGATGGGACCGGATGCCGTGATCTTAGTTTTCTGAATGTTGAGTTGTAAGTATTAAATAAATGTACTAAATTATTAAATAAAAATGAAATAATTCACAAATAAGACATTTATGGAATGATAACTAAAGGATATTAATTGGATATTAAAATATATTTATTAAAGTAAATAGCTCAGAAAATTCACACTCTGCTGGAATAGCTGGGCTTAGGGTCGTTGTGTTAGCTTTCTACTGCTGTGTAACAAATCTCTACAAATTTAGCAGCTTAAACTAACACAAGTGAAATATATCACAGTTTCTCTAGGTTGAAATTGGGCACTGAGGGTCTGGGGAAGCAGAAGTTTCCTGTGATCTGTGATAAGGGATGAGGAGGTGGAGAGGAAGTGGCAAGCCTAGAGGGTGGAGAGTGTCTTGGAGATGGTTCAGCAGCTCAGAGCTGATGTTAAGTGCAGTAGGAACCATGTCAGCATTTCAATGGGAAGAAGGTCAGAGACTTCAGAGAGGAGACAGTGGCAAAGTCTGACCTTGACCCAGGTGGTGGTGCCTTTGGGAAAGACAGGGGAGCAGAAAGGGGGAGCACGTTGTCTTGGAGGGGAAGAAAGACAATGGATGCAAGTCTGACCACATTTCATTCCAACTGCTGGACAGTTGGGATACTGGCTGAAAGTTAGAGAAAGAGACCTGGGTTGATAAGGGCATGGTGAGAAACTATCCAAGGACACGGTAGGGGCCGACTAGGTGGAAGGCTAATGAGAGAATACAAGGGAAAAGAAAGAAGTGATGTGGAGCCTTTGCAACAGTGCTTAACAAAAAGTATGTACTCATAGCTTCAGAGGAGCTTCTGCAAGCTGTGGATCTGTACACCCCATCGCCAGCATCCTGAATCACAGTCTGGTTAAGCATCCTTGGTCCACTGAGGAGAGACATGGGCTATGTATCCATGGCCTCTGCATCCTTGGATTCAACCAACCACAGAGAGGAAATGTTTTTTTTTTAAATCCAGAAAGTTTCAAAAAGCAAAACTTGAATTTGCTGTGTGTTTGCAACTATTTTCTTAGTGTGCATGCCTGCTAAGTTGCTTCAGTTGTTTCTGACTCTTTGGGACCGTATGGACTGTAGCCCACCAGGCTTGTCTGGATGGGGTTCTCCAGGCAAGAATACTGGAGTGGGTTGCCATGGTCTCCTCCAAGGGATCTTCCCAACCAGGGGTTGAACCCACATCTCTTATGTCGCCTGCATTGGTGGGCTGGTTCTTTATCACCAGTGCCACCTGAGAAGCCCCATTTACTTAGCATTTATAATTTATAATACATTTACTTAGCATTTACATTGTATTATGTATTATAAGTTATAAATGAGTTAAAGTATATGGCAGGATGTGCATATTTATATGCAATGTCAGACTTTATCTTTCTGGGCTCCAAAATCACTGTAGATGGTGACTGCAGCCATGAAATTAAAAGACGCTTACTCTTTGGAAGAAAAGTTATGACCAACCTAGATAGCATATTGAAAAGCAGAGACATTACTTTGCCGACAAAGGTCCGTCTAGTCAAGGCTATGGTTTTTCCAGTGGTCATGTATGGATGTGAGAGTTGGACTGTGAAGAAAGCTGAGCGCTAAAGAATTGATGCTTTTGGACTGTGGTGTTGGAGAAGACTCTTGAGAGTCCCTTGGACTGCAAGGAGATCCAACCAGTCCATTCTGAAGGAGATCAGCCCTGGGATTTCTTTGGAAGGAATGATGCTGAAGCTGAAACTCCAGTACTTTGGCCACCTCATGCGAAGAGTTGACTCATTGGAAAAGACCCTGATGCTGGGAGGGATTGGGGGCAGGAAGAGAAGGGGACGACAGAGGATGAGATGGCTGGATGGCATCACTGACTTGATAGATGTGAGTTTGAGTGAACTCTGGGAGATGGTGATGGACAGGGAGGCCTGGTGTGCTGCGATTCATGGGGTTGCAAAGAGTCGGACACAACTGAGCAACTGAACTGAACTGAATGTGCCATTATATAGGGTGCTTGAGAATCCGTGGATTTTGGTATCTGATGGGGTCCTGGAATTGAATGCCCTGGAAATACCCAGGGACAAGTGTGTAAGAGATTGTTCGCAAACTTGGCTGGGGCATTTCAGGAAGTTGTAAGAGCATAATTATATAGTGAATTGGGATAGAAGAACCTAGAGTAAGTTCAAACAAGCTATTCTAGAGCAACAGTTTAAGACGCGAGGAGATGGACCCATCAATAGGGTGTTTTGTGGGAAGACAACGTGGTGGGACACAGATCAACAGATCAACAAATGAAGGAGGGAATGTGGGAAATGATGATTATCCCAAGACTCCAAGAGTTTCCTATCTGACCTGAATTCAGTAGGACTCACTTACTGAATGAGAGCATTTCTTCCCGGGGAGAAATTAATTTGTATGTTCATTCAGCCCAGATTCACCGAGCACTTTTATATTTCAGATAGTGTTCTAGCTGAGGAGGATAAAGCTGGGAGCAAGAGGACAGGAGCCCTCCCTGTCTCTTAGGGCTCACCTTGAGACGAATGCAAGACACCTGAGCATCTAACACATAAAACTTCAGATAGTGATCTGTTGAAAATAAAGTAGGGTCAGGGGTCCTGGGTGGTTTTGTCTGGAGAGGGTATGCAGGAAGGACTCTCTGGAAGGGACCTTTGAGACCTGAATGAAGGCACCTGTGATAACGTTTGGAACAGAGATTTGGAGGCACAAGAAGAATCGAGTGAGACTAGAACACACGGGTGTGGATTTGTTTGGTGTTCATATGCTCAGTCGTGTCTGACTCTTTGCGACCCCATGGACTGCAGCACACCAGGCTTCCTGTCCTTCACCATCTCCCTGGGAGTTTGCTCAAACTCATGTCCATCGATCGAGCCCATGATGCCATCCAACCACGTCGTCGTCTATCGTCCCTTCTCCCCTTCTCTTCCAATATTTCCCAGCATCCGGCTCTTTGCTAACGAGTTGGCTCTTCGCATCAGGTGGTGCGGAGTGGGCAGGATGAGAAGTCAGAAGAGTGACGGGTGAGAGTCAGCCAGGGCCAGAGCGCTTGCAGGTCTGAGCGCCCGTGATGGTTAAAGAACTTTCTGGCTGCCCCGTGAGGGACGGACTAAAGGGGGCAGAGCGCAGACCGTCGTCCGTTTATCAGGCACCTTATTTCGGACATTCCCTGCCACCTCTAAGTCCTCCAAGGTAACTGCCTATTTATTTGAACGCGAACTTCCCTCAGGTGTTCCGGCAGCGTAGGTCAAAGGCAGGTCCACCGGTCAGCCGCTGGACCAGGTGACTGATCCCGGCGCCCGGAGGCGGGCCTGGGGCTCCCTGACTCCGCGCGAGGGATGCGCTCGGGTCGCGCCTCGCTTCGCCCTGGCGCCTTCCACCTCCGAGCGGCCTTGCCCTGACCTGCTTCCCAGGAATGCATCCCCGGGCCCGCCTCTCCCCAGTCCCAGCGGGACGTGAGCTCCTCTGGCTCCTAGCGGGGTTCCCCGGCAGTTCGCACTGGGGATTCGGATCCAAAACCCACCCTCTGGCCTCGGCTCGCGGAAAGGGGGCGGGTGGGGGCGCGAACCTTATCTCGGGCTCCGCCTCCGAGGCCGGGAGCGTCCCGCGCGCTCCGCACCGGCCGCCCGGGGCAGACGGGCTCCGGGCTCCGGGAGGGGAGGGCGGCCGACCCGCTCCGGCCCAGGTGGTGGCAGGGCCGCGGCCGGCCATTTCCAGGACCCCCGGGCCCCCGCGGGGCTCGCCGCTGCCGCGACAGCACCCCTGAGCAGGGACGCGCGCCAGGTAAGGCGGCCCCTTCTCCTCTCCTGTCCCTGCCGTGACGGCGAACCGGGGACCTCCGGCTCGAGCTCCCGCGTCTGCAGGGTGCAGTTTCTTCCCGCGCGTGCGGAGGCAGCGAGGGAACCGGCAGGCAGAGTCGGCACCCAGGCTGGAGCCTGGGACCCGGGATCTGTCCCGCAAAGTTCCTGGGTGGTCGCATGATCTCCGTAGCCTCTCTGGACTCTGATTTCTGCTCGGAGCATTCTGGCCTCTGAAAATGGATAGTGCGCGGTGATTTACTCCCCTAAGCTCATCTATCTGCGCCGCGGTCTTTCTAGAAGGGGCTGGTGTCCACACGTGCGGCGCAGGGAGCGTGATGCCGAGCGCGGGGTGGCGGGCTGTGCGCGGTGCCCGGGAGGTTCTCTGAGACTGCGGCCCCGGAGGCTCACTCAGGGGAGCATGACAAATCCGGGGCCGGGACAGCACCCAGTCAATTGTATCGGAATCTGTGGGAGTGGGCTACACACTTCCCAGGTGACTGCCAGGTGGTGTGGCTTTGGGAACCAGTGGCTGAGAGCCCTGCTTCTCCAAGGAAGGGGTGCCTCTTGGCAGCAGCAGCAGCCTCCCCTGGGAACTTTCAGAAATGCAAACTCGGGGGCCCCGCTTGGGAGGCGCAGACTATCCGAATCTGAAACTGCGGGGTAGGGACCAGCCCGCTGTGTGTTCCTGGACCCTGCAGGTCAGGCTAGCGCTGGCTCACTGTAGAGGGCTCTGGGTCGGGTTTCAGCGGAGGGAAGGGCAGACGCCTTTGGCTTTCCTTCCAGAGAAGGGAGGAAACAGACCCCTTTTCTGAAAATCTTAGATATTTATCAGTAGGGTTCTACCCATATATATATAAAATATATATATTTAAATGCCGTGGACTTTGGAGGATTCTGAAAAGGGCGGAGACTTAGCCATCACCTGGAGCGAAGTTTCCTGTAGTAAACATTTTCTATTTTTAAGAGTTGAAAGGAAGCCAAAGAAGACATGCACCTAAGAATCTCCTGGCTGCAATAACACCAACGTTTGGCCCCTGATGGGGCTGCTCCCTATCATCCCTGTCATCAGTACACTTTACAGGACTCATATGAGGTATGAGCAACTGGAGGTTTCAGGGATTCATGCCAGTTCTCCAGAGTGCAAGGAAATTCAGCCTTGCAGGTCTCTGAATTCTCTGAGTGGCTCCTTTTTTTTTTTTTTTTTTTTTTTTTTTTTTTTTCTTTTTTTTTAAATAGAGATCTGAGATTTCAAAATTTTGGCGAGAAAAATAATTCCAGCTGTTCGTAAGTCATTAGTACAGAAATAGAATGACTTTGCAAATAGGCTTAAATGGATCTGAAAATCTGATGTTGGAAAAAAAGCTAGAAGAGGCGTGACTGTGGTCCTACTACATGTGTGCTGGGGTGAACACTGCTCAGTGTTCTGCGCGGAAAGCAGTTGCTTTCCAAGCTGCTATTGTCAGAGCCAATTTGTGATGAGGTATAGAGACCTTTAAGGGACAGGTTCTAAGCTTGTGTTCAGAGAACTGGGGGGAATACAGGTTGTGGTGAGGACTAGGAGCCTCGATCTGAGGCCCAAGATGCAGGTTCAAGATCTGTTCTTCTGATTCTCTGAGCTCTGGGGCAGGGGTATAACTCTGTGGGCCTCACCTTCCTCATCTGCAGAATGGGCAATGCCATTTTGTTGTCAGAGTTAAAGGAAATAATGCTTCCAGCATAGTCAATGACATGTTTGCTAGTCCAAAATGTACGCACACACACAGACACACATGCCAACTAAAAAGAAAATAAAGACCTAATCCCCAGACACTTTGAATGAAAACTATGTGGAGAACATGGTCACACTTTATATTTACATGAATTTACGTGTCAGCCTCACCCTTAGAATTTACAGTTTTTCCTTTTTACTAGAATCTGAATATATGGGCATCCTCTAATTAGCTTCCTAATTTTACTCTATGTTTTATATAGAACTTTCTAGAACAAAATTTTTCTAGTAGATTATCTTCAAGTCAACAGCCTAGTTTTTAATCTACTCACTGTGTATGGTAAAGGATTTTACCATCTGGTGGAATTTATAATCTTCACATTCAAATTTAAACAGCCTTAAATCTGGCTCTCCAGAATATCATTCCTTCTAAAAGACAGTTCAAATGGTAGGCCTGGCATGCTGTGGCTTCCAAGAACATCAGTTTAGAAGTCCTACCTGGTGTTTCCTAGGTTCTTGGGAGAGAAAAATGAAACGTTATGCAGTTACATCAAGGTTTGCTCAAGACAATGTGAGAGAGAGCCAGGTGAGGACACAGCAAGGACAAGCCTCAACTGGCAGAAGGGGCAGGGGAGGCCATTGAACTGTCCTTTTGTTTCTTAGCTGCAATAATTTCACAGTGCTTCAGAACCACATATAGAAGAAGCAACTCCTTTTACAATATTTGATTGGAACTGATCTGGGTGATCCTTTAGAACCAGAGAGTTCTAGTAAAAAAAAAAAAATGGGGATTAATTCCAAGAAATATGCCACTTGATTCTGTACTTTGAAATGCGTCTTGATTCACCTTTAATTTCAGTGATAAATTGACTATTAGATTTCCAACTTAGGATGCAATTTTAGGACTCATCTTCCATCTTTGAATGTAAGAGATTGTACTCTTTCTGTTACCAGTCTTCTGTGACTTCTAGAAGACTAAACATAATACAAGTTTCAGCACATAAACATCTTGGTTACTCCATTCAGGAAATCGGGTCTTCATTAGGATACTTTGGAAGTTACAATGTAATGTCATTAAATTGAATATGATTAGAATTTAATGTTATTAAATTAAATGTAATTGCAACTTAATGTAAGTTGGGTAATGTAAGTAGGGTTTTCTTTTTGGCTTACTATGTATGAGATGAGGAGTGGTTCTGGGCATGAAAAGTGAAGATCAGAGGCACTTCTCTTGATGGGGAAAATGAAGGCGTGTGGAAGCAAATTAAAAGGCTCAATAATCAAATTATGTATCCTGGATAATTTAACTCAAGAGCTGAGCATCTGTGATGTTGCAAGTCAACGACAAGATGAAGCAGCCCAGTGAGTGGCCAGTTCGGAAAGATGCTAATGCCCCACAGTGATTTCATGATTCTCCGTTTGCAGGCAAAAGGGCTGGAGCAGAGATAATCATAAAGAAGTGAGCCTAATTGCCTTTATTTTTCATAACTTGGCTCACTTAGAAAGGTTCTGATTGTCTTCATTTCAGTTCACTTATTTTGATGGCCCACTTTGTTCCAAAGTTGACGGTTTTACCATTAAGGCCAACCTGGAAAGTCGTGTGAGCAAAACACATCACAGCAAAGGGATATACGTTTTTATTTTGTATTTATTATTTTTGGATTGTATTTCTCAGCATGCAGTAGTAACTCTTTAGTTTGTTTCATTAGCATTCTTGTGGGAAACAACTTGAAATATTTATTCCTGGCAAGTGATCCAGTCTCATGAAAAGAGAATTGGCTCTGTGGCTGAGCCTTCTCCATCTCACAGTTATGGACACACACTTTTCAGCCACAATGCCAAGCCTTGAGTCCTGACTGTCACTTACCAGTTGTGTAACCTTTCTTTGTTTCTGTTTCCCTCCTTAGTAAAATTGGGCTGAATGTATACTAAGTCGCTTCAGCCGTATCTGACTCTTTGTGACCTCATGGACTGTAGCCCCCCAGGCTCCTCTGTCCATGGGATTTCCCAGGCAAGAATATTGGAGTGGGTTGCCATGCCCTTCTCCAGGGGACCTTCCTGACCCAGGGATCAAACCTGTGTCTCTTAAGTCTCCGGCATTGGCAGGTGGTTTTTTTTTTTTTTTTTTTACCACTGGCACCACCTGGGAAGCTCTAAAACTGGGGAATAGTACCTACATCAGGGGGGTTATCATGAGGAGTAAATGAGTCAACAAACATAAAGTTCTACTAACAGTGAATGCTTAATAAGTATTTCCTATCATTTCTCCTTGGATGTTAATGGTTTAAGCTGATGCTCTCTTTTTCTCTTTTCACCTCTGAAAATTAGATCCTGAAAAGGCAGTGGTAATTCAGGTTATGTCATTTGATGCTTTTTCTGTTTTAGCTAGTAAGAGAATTTGTTTCTGAATAAATGAAGTCCTTCAACTTTCTTGGAAAATAATACAAACTTTTGAACAACATTCTAAAAGTTGCCAGATGCTGCTACTGCAGGCCTGAGACCACACTTGGAGAATGACTGCTTCACCCACTAGTTCCCAAACTGGACTAAACATTGGAGTCACCTGAGATCAGAGCTGTAGCATGTTGATGCCCAAACTGATTAAAAAGTTAATCAGTTGGGTTAATTTATTGTGAAATGTAGTTGTCATGTGCTTTGAAAAAGAGAGGCTGTGTAACATTACACCTTACCTGTCTATATGGAATTCCTATGCACTCATAGCATTTTTAGGGATATTATAATTTGTCCAGTCGAAATGGGGAAAAAGACTTGGGGACCTCATTCTTGGCTAAAAGCTCAGGAACAGTCAGTGGTGGCACTAGATAACAACAGGCTTCCTGTATTCTGCTCAGTACATTTTTCATTCAACTGCCTTGTCTTCTGAAAAATCAGATAATGTGGTAGAAGCACATAATCCCAGATAAAGTGCCCTGGGAATCCTATGGATCTGCCTGTCTCCCTTGACCCAGTTTGATTTTTGATTTCAGGGTTATTTATTGAAAAGCTTTTCTAAATGAAAATTCACTGACATCACCATAGCTAAGTGTAAGAAAATAAACATATAGCTATCCATTGTGAAAAGGAAGAGTTTTTTTATAGCTAGGTTAAGGATCTAGTTGAGTTTTTCCTTTTTGCCGTTGCTTTAGCAGTTTGGCTTTTACTAATGAAAAACTCAGAGGTATCTTTGAGAATTTCAGGAAACATGGACAGTTTCTCAAGTCCAAGTTTGGTGAGCGTCTGGGAATCCTGCCAGGTTCTTCTGTTCGATTCACTGTTTAATTTTTGTTTTGACTTGTCTTGTTTTGATATAGGTAAGTGTAGCCACGATCACAGTGTTATGTTACCCGCTAACTGTTTGTTTTTACAGTTACTGGTGTCAAGAAGAAAAGATTAAGAACTGACACAATTTTCTTTTTAAATTCGAGGTAAAAACTTCTAGTGAAGTCTGAGCTTTATAGGAAGTTCTTCTAAATATATTCTTTGGAAATGTATAGCCTTTTACATTTTTATTATGTAACAGTGGTAAATAAAAACAAACACTCAGAATATATGTTTTACATTTTTATGGCAACTTTCAAATCTATAGGTGATTCAATGAAACAAAGTATTGAATGTTTTATAAATGCTAAACCTTGCTGTATTTCTCTACTGAATTAGGAAGAGGCAGTTTGATTCCAACTCAAGGGGCTGTCTAGGCACTCACCAGTACCCAGAATTAGATACAATATTAAAGATAAGGAAAGGAGGAACATTCTTTGTAAGTGTTCAGCCAATAATCACACTGTGGTGAAGTGCCTGTCCAGCTTAACTGTCCTCTGGGATTCAGAAAAGTTACTTTGTTCAGTTTAGTAAGTCTATTGAGAGCCAACTGGCAGTTTTCTTTTTTCAAATGGAAAGCTCCTTTTCATTTATTATATAAAAATAGCACTTTGTACCTATTTTTAAGTGAAAAAATGTATAAGGCAAAAATAGTTTTGATTTAAATTTATGAAAATCAACAAGTGTGGCATGATGTGTCACTGTTTCTTTTCAAACCATTTTGATTCTCATTTAACATAATGTCTTGAATTAATCTTTAGAAAGGGCTGAATATGATTTTTTTAAAAAATATTGAAATATAGTTGATTTCCAATATTATGTTAGTTCTAGGCATACAGCACAATATTCAGTTATGCATATATATAAAATATATATATATATGTGTGTGTGTATATATAGGTATATATTGGAGAAGACTATGGCACCCCACTCCAGTACTCTTGCCTGGAAAACCCATGGACGGAGGAGCCTGGTGGGCTGCAGTCCATGGGGTCACTGAGAGTCGGACACGACTGAGCAACTTCCCTTTCACTTTTCACTTGCATGCATTGGAGAAGGAAATGGCAACCCACTCCAGTGTTCTTTCCTGGAGAATCCCAGGGACAGGGGAGCCTGGTGGGCTGCCATCTATGGAGTCACACAGAGTCGGACATGACTGAAGCGACTTAGCAACAACAGGTATATATGTTCTTTTATAGGTTATTACAAGATACTGAGTATAGTTCTCTGTGCTGTGCAGTGAGTCCTTGTTGTTTCCTATTTTATGTATAGTCGTGTATAGCTGTTAAAACCAAACTCCTAATTTATCCCTCCCCCCTTTTCCCCTTTGGTAGTGGTAAGTACGGTTTTTGTTTCTGTGGGCCTATTTCTGTTTTGTAAATAGGTTCAATTGTGAGATGATTTTTAGAGTCCACATATAAGTGGTATCGTTTGGTCTTTGTCTTTCTCTGCCTGACTTACTTCACTTCGTACATGATCTCTAGATCTATCCATGTTGCTGCCTGTGGCATTATTTCATTCTTTTTTATGGCTGAGTACTATTCCATTGTGGATGTGGACCATATCTTTATTCATTGACAGTTCACAGCAGCACTATATACAGTAACCAAGACATGGAAGCAACCTGTGTCCATTAGAAGATGAATTTGATTTGAATTTATATTATGGCAAGAAGTGGAGAAGTTACACCAGAGGGAGGCACTGTGGAGAAGAGAAAAACCCAAGGTCCTGAGAATGCGGCTGACTCCTCCACTTCTCTGTAGAAGCTTCCCTTTTCCTTCTGGCAGTGCCTGTCCATCCTTTCGGAGTTCCTTTTCCTTTCCCTGTTGAAATCACTTGTTAGCCAGCACTTCTGGACTAAGGTTTGAAATGAGAGAGAGTGAAGGATGCTTCCTGAGGAGCAGGGATGCCAAGGTAGCTGTCTTAGGTAGAGTGGTTCATACATTTCCTATTTAAGTCCCTTTGGAATGAGGAGGGAGCAGGGATGAAAAGAAAACGTGGGATTCAGAACTCTTGATGGGATATGGAGGCGCGTGGAACCTTATTCAAACCTTATCCTGTATAAGTTAGTGCAGCAAGTTTGTCAGTATGGGATCTGACCTACAATCTAAGTTATATGTTGTTTTCATTCTGCCAGTTGAATAAGAGTAACAGTATTTGTACACGAAGTACTAAATAAATAGACATACATTATTTCCAAGAAGGCTATGGACCAGGAAATGGGAAACCTGGTTTCTCATCCCAGTCTACCACTAACTTACTAAATCGGTTGCTTATCAGAAAAGCCTGTAGTAAAACAGACTTGGTAGGCGTGATTGTAAAGTCTTCTTTCATTTTCTTTTTCTTGGTGAAAAGCACCATTTGAGACCATCATGGATCACGTGAAGAGTTGTAGCTTAGACCATCTGTGTTCAGAGGTGAAGTCAGTTTGAGTAAAACCCTTTAGGAAGTTAGTCTCTAGAGAAATGTAGCATTCATTCCAAAAATTCCTATAACAATATTCTTGAATGTTCACTGAAGATGGATGTTACTGTGCGTGGGAAATAATGAGATAGCAGATCTTTGTATTTCAAGAAAATTGTATTTTCCTTTTCATGATGGCTAAACAAACTTTTTTGGCCTCCATATGGGAATTATATAAAACATATTCACTGGTCTTTTCAACACTTGGAAAAAAATTCTTATTCTTAAGTATGGGTTTATAAATGAAATCATGTTTATATGAGTAATCATATTGTAGTTTTGAGCTCAAAATTCTATGTTTCCCAAAATGTTAACAGTTGCATTTTGACGGTAGTATGATAGATATTTTCTTTCCTGCTTTTCTTTGTTTCCTCTATTTTTTAATACACATGTATTACCTTTATAATGAAAAAATAAATACATAACTACATGCTTTTTAGAGGAAGCATATGAAATGGTAATTTTGAATACTAATACAAATGTATTAGTGATATAGATACAAATGTATTAGAGAGATAATGATGTTACAATGTGATTCGTTTACATTCCTGTAATTCACAAAGCACATGTATGAGATGTACTTTGAAATACCAGACACACTAATAAGAGATAGTAGAATCTGGTGAAAATGATAGGTGTGATTTTTATTAAAAGCAGAGCATCACTTTCTTACTCCTAGTGAGTGCCAAAAGAATATTATGTATTCTAATCCTGTAAAGCCATCGAGGATTATAGCTAAGATCGGGGTTGGGGGGGTATGTAGTCATAGCCCTGCCACTTGGCACCTGTGTGACCTTGTTTATGGTTCTTAACCTTTTAAAGCTTAATTTTCCCATTTGTCAAGAGAGGATCAAAGGACCTACTTCATGCTGTGGTCAAGAGTGTTCAGTGGAATAATGCACACAAACTCTTAAACACAGTGCCTGGCAGGGAAAGGTACTCAAATTAGTTATTACCACAAGTGAATATTCTTCCTACTTCTGATCTTGTTCACACATCTGATTTGGATATTACCTTGTGGAAAGCTTGCTGCTGCTTTAGATGAGGTATCCTCCAGGCAGCCGGGGTCATGGCAGACAGATGACTCCAGACTTTCACCCTTCTCCATGTTGTGCTGGGGATGCAGGGAGCATGTCTCCCAAAGCTAGCAGTGCTCTAGGGGTGCCAACAGAGGCTTTGCAGAGCAACTCCTGTGACTCTAAGTACTTATTATGGAGTCTGGGAGGCCAGCATCCTTTGCCATATGGCACAATCCCCAGTGGTTGTTGGGTGGAGTTGGAAGTGTCCTTAGGACCGACTTGCAGCTGCAGATGGTTTGTTATGAGCTCCTCCTGCTGCTGCTAAGTCGCTTCAGTCATGTCCGACTCTGTGCGACCCCATAGACGGCAGCCCACCAGGCTCCCCCATCCCTGGGATTCTCCAGGCAAGAACACTGGAGTGGGTTGCCATTTCCTTCTGTGAGCTCCTAGATTTTAGCAATTGTAGAGGTTTCGTTGGTCAGGGTCCTGGATAGTCCATCTTATGCATGCATGTGTGAAGTCACTAGAGTCATATCTGACTCTCTGCAACTCTGTGGACTATAACCTGCCAGGCTCCTTTGTCCATGGGATTCTCCAGACAAGAATACTGGAGTTGGGTTGCCATGCCCTGCTCCAGGGAATCTTCCCAACCGAGGGATCAAGCCTGCATCTCTTATGTCTCCTGCGTTGGTAGGTGGGATTTTTTACAACTAGTCGGACACGACTGAGTGACTTCACTTTCACTTTTCACTTTCATGCATTGGAGAAGGAAATGGCAACCCACTCCAGTGTTCTTGCCTGGAGAATCCCAGGGACAGGGGAGCCTGGTGGGCTTCCGTCTAGGGGGTCGCACAGAGTCGGACACAACTGAAGCGATTTAACAGCAGCAGCAGCAGCAGCGCCACCTGGGAAGCTTGACTCCCTCTTGTTTTCCTCTGTGAAAATTAGAAAATTGCTTTGTTTCCCGGAGAAGGCAATGGCACTCCACTCCAGTACTCTTGCCTGGAAAATCCCATGGATGGAGGAGCCTGGTAGGCTGCAGTCCATGGGGTTGCTAAGAGTCAGACATGACTGAGCAAATTCCCTTTCACTTTTCACTTGCATGCATTGGAGAAGGAAATGGCAACCCACTCCAGTGTTCTTGCCTGGAGAATCCCAGGGACGGGGGAGCCTGGTGGGCTTCCGTCTATGGGGTTGCACAGAGTCGGACACGACTGAAGTGACTTAGCAGCAGCAGCAGCTTTGTTTCCAGGCAGATGCAGCTCTGGGTTTCAGTATCCATTTGCCTCCTCAACTAGAGACCTTTGTGTGGCCATAGCACAGAATTTTATGTATTTGTATAGGATACGTGTTAATTCATCCACTAGGCAAATATTTTTCCAGCTGTTTCCATAGATTAATTCCAGATCCTAGAGATGCAGCAAAAATGAGACACGATCCCTGTCCTCCAGGACTCGCAATCTCTTTGCAAATTTCACTGTGTCTGCTTTGTCTATCAGGGTTGGTATTATATCACGGAACTTTTAACCCTAGTACATTGCTGCTTTCGGTAGAGTGCTTCAAAGAGGATGTCATGGTTGATTTCATATGTTAATTGCTCCCATACCCACTAATCTGAAGGTTTATTATTGGGGGTCCCTGGTTGGGTCTATGCTCTTCTCAAAACTGTGGTGAACTCTATATGTATAATGTATATCAGTAAATTTCTACAAAGTGTTTAGACTAGGCACATAGTCTACCAATCCAAAAACTAAACAAAAACCCATGATGAATTGAATTGAAGTGATCATGGCTTAAAATAGAAGGAAGTTATGGAGACGCTGGGAAAATCAGAATCAATTATTTTTAGACTACACATGTCAGAGCCCTGAAAAAAAATGTAAATATTTTTGAGCTCTGATTCATTCTCAATTAGTTAATTAAGTGAATGTCTGGCCAGTTACCAATATAGGATAGTGAGAGCCATTTGTGCATCTGTATTTCCTTAACTGTGCCTCGAAATATTTTTAATTTTTAGCTGGATAGTGTAATTTCACATTGGACACTTTTCGGCCAGACCTATTACATCATTAAATGCTAAGCTTGAGTAGTACAATGAGTTTGTGTGTTTTAAATGTTTCTACATCATCTTGGATAAGGCTGCCAAGTTGAATTTCATATCTCCTATCTAGAAACCTGCCATGTTATCCATACTTGAGCCTAAAACAGTTTAAGTAAGACTAGTGAAGCCATTATAATTTCATATTTTCAAACTTGATTTGAATACTAATGACTTTAAGAATAAATGTGTGCATGTTTTCCACTTCATTCCATCTTCAGCTTTTCTGCAAAGATGAGCATGTATCATAAAGATAGCTGCAAGAAGAGCCTCTTTCCCCTTCCTCTCTATAGTTGTTTTCATGTTGCCAATCCTTAAGCAAGGCCAATCTATTTCTCAAGACAGTGTCCTCAAGGAATCCGATTATTACAGGGTTGCCATCTTCTCAAATGCAGGCAAGAAGAATTCTAGCCCTGCTCCTCCAGAGGGTAAGACACTGCTACTTTTACTGTTCAGTTCAGTCGCTCAGTCGTGTCTGACTCTTTTTGACTCCATGGATTGCAGCACACCAGGCTTCCCTGTCCATCATGAACTCCCGGAGCTTACTCAAATTCATGTCCATCAAGTCAGTGATGCCATCCAACCATCTCATCCTCTGTCATCCCCTTTTCCTCCTGCCTTCAATCTTTCCCAGCATCAGGGTCTTTTCCACTGAGTCAGTTCTTCACATCAGGTGGCCAAAGTATTGGAGTTTCAGTTTCAGCATCAGTCCTTCCAATGAATATTCAGGACTGATTTTCTTTAGGATGGACTGGTTGGATTTCCTTGCAGTCCAAGGGATTCTCAAGAGTCTTCTCCAACACAGTTCAAAAGCAACAATTCTTCAGCTCTCAGCTTTTGTTATAGTTCAACTCATATCCATACATCAGTTCAGTTCAGTTGCTCAGTTGTGTCCAACTCTTTGCAACCCCATGGACTGTAGCACACCAGGCCTCCCTGTCCATCACCAACTCCTGGAGTTTACTCAAACTCATGTTCGTTGAGTCGGTGATGTCATCCAACCATCTCATCCACTTTCATCCCCTTCTCCTCCCACCTTCAATCTTTCCCAGCACCAATGAGTCAGTTCTTCACATCAGGTGGCCAAAGTATTGGAGTTTCAGCTTCAGCATCAGTCTTTCCAATGAATATTCAGGACTGATTTCCTTTAGGATGGACTGGTTGGATCTCTTTGCAAGATCCAAGGGACTTGCAAGAGTCTTTTCCAACACCACACTTCAAAAGCATCAATTCTTTGGCACTCAGCTTTCTTTATAGTCCAGCTCTCACATCCATACATGACTACTGGAAAAATCATAGCTTTGACTAGATGGACCTTTGTTTGCAGAGTAATGTCTCTGCTTTTTAATATGCTGTCTAGGTTGGTCATAGATTTTCTTCCAAGAAGCAAGCATCTTTTAATTTCATGGCTGCAATCACCATCTGCAGTGATTTTGGAGCCCTAAAAAATAAAGTCAGCCACTGTTTCCACTGCTTCCCCATCTATTTCCCATAGTGATGGGACCAGATGCCGTGATCTTAGTTTTCTGAATGTTGAGTCTTAAGCCAGCTTTTTCACTCTCCTCTTTCCCTTTCATCAAGAGGTTCTTTAGTTCCTCTTCACTTTCTGCCATAAGGGTGGTGTCATTGGCATATCTGAGGTTATTGATATCTCTCCCAGCAATCTTGATTCCAGCTTGTGTTTCATCCAGCCTGGCATTTCTCATGATGTACTCTGCATGTAAGTTAAATAAGCAGGGTGACAATATACAGTCTTGATGTACTCCTTTCCCTATTTGGAACCAGTCTGTTGTTCCATGTCCAATTCTAACTGTTGCTTCTTGACCTGCATACAGATTTCTCAGGAGGCAGGTCAGGTGGCCTGGTATTCCCATCTCTTGAAGAATTTTCCACAGTTTGTTGTGATGCACACAGTCAAAGGCTTTGGTGTAATCAATAAAGTCTACTTTTACTGTAGACAATTTCAAATTTTGACTTTTTTCCTTTAAAATCTTTCTCCTGGGATTTGTTTTCTGAGAGCCATTTCTTCACGTGTGCTAACAGGGAAAGAAAGAAGGCATATTTTATTATCTGCAAAAGCTGCAAGAATGGGTTCTGTTTCTGTGACCATTGTCCTCATTGGGGAGTTGCCTGTGTGCTCAGAGTCATTTTGTCTGACTCTTTGTGACCCCACGGACTGTAGCCCATGGACCGTAGCCTACCAGACTCCTCTGTCCAAGGAGTTTTCCAGGCAAGAATACTGGAGTGGGTTGCCATTTCCCACTCCAGGGGATCTTCCTTACCCAGGGATTGAACCCTGTGTCTCTGGCATTGGCAGGCAGATTCTTTATCACTGTGCCATCTGGGAAGCCCCCATTAGGGAGTTGGGAAGTTTTAGATGCAAAACAAGGAATTTTGATATATCAAAAGGGCAGAGGGGAGACAAATGCTCCCAAGAAAGCTTTATTGTCTTTCTTCCCATTCACAAAAAGGAGCTACTGATATTGTAAAAATGTTGATTCTGTGCTGTGGGCGGGGGGTTGGGTGGGTGGAGGTGAGTCAGCAAGCTCCCTGGCCCCCTGGGTACCTAGTAGACTGAGGTTCCTTATGGTATGATTGGGAGGTGAACCACTTCAAATATAAGTTTGGAAGCAAAGTAAGACTCCAGATGGTTTAATGCTGGAGGCCGGTGCCGGGGAAGATTTGGTCTGCGTCATACTTTGCTTCATGGAGGAGGTGTGGCATGAGCCTGCTTCCTGAAGCATGGTTCAGTTTAGACACACACAATAGTCAACGTAAATCACAGGGCTGGAAATTACCTTACAAGTAATTGTCATTTGTGATACAAATGTTGTTTATACGAATGATGCTTGATGCCTTAATCTCTCCCAATAGCGTAACTAATGAGCAAATGATCTGATGCCAGATACTGTTAAGGATGGGAAACTTTCAGCTTTAAACATCCTTATTTATTAAAAATTATTTTCTTAGGTTAAACTGAAAAATTCCTCCTTGGGGTGTCCATGCACTGGTCCTAATTCTGTACTCTAGGAGTAACAGGGACAAAAAAAATCTCTTCTACTTCAAATCCAGTCTTGCCAGGATTTGAAGACAAGTGGAACATGGTATTCTAAAACTGCTTCTTTCTTTCTTTCTTTGTCTTTTGCATGGTTTACAGTTACATCTACAGCCTAGTCAACCTTCCCTGGACATGCTGAGTATTGATTCTTTCTGATCATTGGTTGCTAAATAGAAAGGGTGTAGCCCTGCTCTTTTCTCTCTGTGGCCCAAGAGCAAACTAATTTTTGGCAGCTAGCTCACACAAATGACTTCAGTTTGCCATTAGCTAAGGCCTTTTTGTCTGCTCAGTCCTCCTGCTGTTAGGCCAACAGATTCCTTTTAAGAATTCTACAATCCAAATTTTGGATCCTAGGGTTTTTGTGTATTTCTTTTGAATTTTGTCTTATTGTGATTGGTTTATTATTTATCCAGGTGAGATCTTATCCACAGGCTTCCATTCAATCAGTTAGAAATCTTTTTTAGCTTTTCTTTATCTAGAAACTTGATTTGCATGTCATCATTTTCCTCACTCAAATTATGGATAACCAATGAACTTGGCAGGACACATGACAGAATTCTAAAATATCTCGCCAGCAACCTCTTGCCAGGTTGGCAACCCTGTTACTCACCATGGGGGAGCCATTTGATCAGTTTTATATCCAGACTACATTTATCTGCTCTCATTTTTGAAGTGTCATAAGTACAGTCTTCTCATGATATCAGCCTTGTGCGTGTGCGTGCTAAGTCGGTTCATTCGTGTCTGACTCTTTGTGACCCTGTGGACCATAGTCCATAGGCTCTTCTGTCCATGGGATTCTCCAGACAAGAGTACTGGAACGGATTGCCATACCCTCCTCCAGGGGATCTTCCTGAGTAGTGATTGAACCCGCGTCTCTTATGTCTCCTGGATTGGTAGGAGGATTCTTTACCACTAGTGCCACAGAGGAAGCCCAATCCTATCAAAAAAGTATAGGTCAAACTGTACAGCACAGGGAACTCTACTCAATATTCTGTAATAACCTGTATGGGAAAAGTATCTGTTAAAGAATGAATATGTGTATATATATGATTGAATCACCATGCTGTACACCTGAAACTAACAACACTGTAAATCAACTATACACCAATACCACTTCTTAAAAAAGTGAAAAAACTGCAGGTCAGTTTACTGTGATTTATTCTTGGTACTAAAAAACATCGTGTAATGCTCAGGACATATTCCTTTTGTAAGGTTTGTGAGTGCTTGCAAAAAGGAGTGACGTTTAGAATGTTTAACAACCAGAAAAGCCAGGGTACCAGCCTTGCAGCTTGGGCACAGGACAGTCAGAGGAGATGTCAGGGCAGCCAGCTGACAGCTGATCTAATCCTGCAGCCTTTTGGGTTTCCCAGAAGCCCACATGCTCTTGATCTTTAGTGGTATTTCTTTTCTCCTTTCTGTAAGTTTCTGCTGTTTATTACTTGGACTTTGAGCACTGGTCTGTATTTCACAAATGAAGATATATTGTGAAACAGACTTAAAACTGGGAATGGGTGTGATTTGTTTAAGGGCTTGATGGAAAGGGAGGGTTTATTGGGGGAGAGCTGGAAATATTTCCAAATATGGGACCTGGAGCCCTTCTGTAGAAATGGTCACTGAAGCAGAGACGGTGGTGGTGTTTCCGGCTGAGCACAAATCTGTCAATCACAAGCTAACCAGAAAAAGTCTAGAAGATGAAGACCAATCAAGACAGATGCTATCTTTTGAGAAATAGTGACGAAATGTTGCCAAGGGCACTGTGAAAGGATTGATTATCTCAAGGAAGGGTAACTCTCACGGAGGGTATGATCTTAAGCAAAGGGAGATAAAGGAGCAGGGTATGGGTGTGGGTGAGAGGAGGCATTTCTTTGGAACCTGAGGAGGTCATTAATACTGAGGTGAGCGTTTCCACAATGGTGAGTATGTACATATAACTTTATTGAATTTTAGAGAAAATGAATGATGAACATTTGAAGCTGTAAGATGAGTATAATAATTACTTGGGATGTATGGTCAATAGAAAACAGTAGGGAAAAACCTAGAGTGGGCAGATTTAAGCAGAGAAACATAAACTTTCTGCCTTCCTGGTTAATGGTGTTGTATTGTTCAGTGGCTAAGTTGTGTCCTTCTCTTCATGGCGCCATGGTTTGCAGCACACCAGCTTTCCCCGTCCTTCACTATCTCCCAGAGCTTGCTCAAACTCATGTCCTTTGATGCCATCCAACCATCTCATCCCCTGTCACACCTTTCTCCTCCTGACCTCAATCTTTCCCAGCATCAGGATCTTTTCTACTAAGTCGGCTCTTTGCACCAGGTGGCCAAAGTATTGGTGCTTCAGATTCAGCATCAATCCTTCCAATGAATATTCAGGGTTGATTTTCTTTAGGATTGACTGGTTTGATCTCCTTACTGTTCAAGGGATGCTCAAGAGTTTTCTCCAGCACCACAGTTCAAAAGCATCAATTCTTTAGTGCTCAGCTTTCTTTATGGTCCAACTCTCACATCCAAATGTGACTACTGGATGGACTGTTATTGACAAAGTGATGTCTCTGCTTTTTAATATGCTGTCTAGGTTTGTCATAGCTTTTCTTCTAAGGAGCAAGCGTCTTTTAATTTCATGGCGGCAGTCAACATCCGCAGTGATTTTGGAGCCCAATAAAAGAAAATCTGTCACTGTTTCCATTTTTTCCCCATCTATTTGCCATGAATTGATGAGATTGGTTGCCATGATACTAGTTTTTTGATTGTTGAGTTTCAAGCCAGCCTTTTCATTCTTTTCACCCTCATCAAGAAGCTCTGTTGTTTCAATGCCATTCTCCCAAAACATCCCACCCTCTCCCTCTCCCACAGAGTCCAAAAGACTGTTCTATACATCTGTGTCTCTTTTGCTGTCTGGTATGGGGAGGGAGGTGGGAGGGGGGTTCAGGGTGGGGAATACATGTACACCCGTGGCAGATTCATGTTGATGTATGGCAAAACCAATGCAATATTGTAAAGTAATTAGCCTCCAATTAAAATAAATAAATTTACATTAAAAAAAAAAGAAGCTCTGTTTCCTCTTTGCGTTCTGCCATTAGACTGTTATCATCTACATATCTGAGGTTGCTGATATTTCTGCTGGCAATTTTGATTCCAGCTCATGAGTTATCCAGCCCAGCATTTTGCATGATGTACTCTGTATAGAGGAAAGGGAAATAGCAGTCCACTCCAGTATTCTTGCCTGGAAAATCCCATGGACAGAGTAACCTGCTGGGCTACAGTCCATAGGGTGCAAAGAATTGAACATGACTGAGCACACGTGCGTACACACACACACACATACACAGTGTATAGAAGTTGAATAAGCAGGGTGACAATATACAGCCTTGACGTACTCCTTTCCTAATTTTGAACCAGTCCATTGTTCCACGTCTGGTTCTAACTGTTGCTTCTTGACCTGCATACAGGGTTCTCAGGAGACAGGTAAGGTGTCTAGTATTCCTATCTCTTTAAGAATTTCCCAGTATTTTGTGATCCACACTGTCAAAGGCTTTAGTGTAGTCTGTGAAGCCGAAATAGATGTTTTGTTTTGTTTTTCCTGGAATTCCTTTGCTTTTTCTATGATCCAATATATGTTGGCAATTTTACCTCTGGTTTCTCTGCCTTTTCTAAATCCAGCTTGTACATCTGGAAGTTCTCAGTTCACATACTGCTGAAGCCTAACTTGAAGGATTTTGAGCATCACCTTGCTAGCATGTGAAATGAGCGTAATTATATGCTAGTTTGAACATTCTTTGGAATTGCTCTTCTTTGGGATTGGAATGAAAACTGACCTTTTCCAGTCCTGTGGCCACTGCTGAGTTTTCCAGATATGCTGACATATTGAGTGTAGCACTGGTTAATATTGCAGTTTCATTATTATGAAATATTCCTTCATTACAGAGAATAATTGGTATATCAGTGTGAATGCACATTTCTGCCTTAAGTATTGTGCCATACCTTGCTTGAAAGACCCTTACAACTCTGTTATTCCAGTGGTGATTTATTTGCAGACTATCCTCTAAGCAAAAGTACAAAGATTTGTGTCCCTCTGATTTTAGAAATATTCATTCCTGCTGGCTATTTCTGAATCTGTGAAGGGAAGGAATATTGAACAGAAGGAAGAGGGAGGGTAGGTGTGAGGACGCATTGCGGAAAGTGTTCTGGGGACCATTGTGACTCCCAAATATGGCCTTCCAGAAGGTTCTAGGCTATCATTTCACCTCACTTTAATTCCTAAACTGCAAAAGGGAAAGGGGATGGGGAGACAGAGACCTTAGGAGGTTGGTTACAGATATAATATATAGAATATTATGTCTATTCGATATATAATAGAATAGATAACCAACAAGGAGCTGACTATAGATCATATGTGGTTATAGATATATAGAATATTATATCTATTTTATATATAACAGAATAGATAACCAACAAGAAGCTTTGTGAACTATATTGAACATTTTGTAATACCTATAAAGGAAGAGAATCTAAAGTTATATATATAATACTGAATGTGCTGTACACCTGAAACTAACATATCAACTATACTTTAATTAAAAATATTAAAAAAAAATACCTGAGTTAGGGAGCTCTTCTTCCCTAATGTTTGCCTTGTGTTTATTTTACAGAGTTAGCATTCTTACTAAAAGAAATACTGAGAGGGAAGACAAAGGTTTGCAACACATTAATCAGGTTATTTTTGACTCATTCATAGAGATGATTTAATGGGGGAGAGCAGAGTCTGGTGTTAGCTATGGATCGGTTGGTGTGCATGTTGTGGTTCTAAGATCCTTAGAAGTGTCTGTGTTGAGAGGGACAATATCAGCCAGTTCCCCTGTCACCAGCATCCATTTCCCTTTCTGTCTGATGGTCTGAAGGTCTGAGAGTCTGAGGTTCAGATGGTTGGTGGATCTATCAGTTGGGTTATCATTGCCTTCATTTCATTGCCTCTTTTTCTTTCTTTCATTTTAGAAAAAGTATCTCTAGAATGGTTTATTATTCTGTTATTTGTATAAGTAAGACATAGAAAATATCCTAAATATTCAGTATTAGAGACAAGGTTGATATTTGCATTGATTATGCAATGGCATTAAAAATGGTGTTTAACAGCAAATGTGTCTTTAGATATAAGTAGAATATAGTAAACAAATTTATATATATAAATGTTCATGTCAAAATATTCAAAGCAAAAAGGATACAGTTTTAAATCTTATTGCTTAGGAAATGAGTATTTTATAAATACGGTATATTCCCTTCTTGGCCCTGTTTAATCATTTTTTGCCTTCTATTTTATGTGGTATGCCTATTTTGTTTTATTAGCATTTTCCTAGTGAATTATTTCTCTGACTGCTTGTTTTCAACACTTGCTGTCACTGAATTTTAGGTTGATTTCTTGTAAGTAGCATATAGGTGGACTTTAAAAAAAAACCATCTAAAAAATTTCTAAATTCTAAATAGTCAAATTTAACTTGTTAAATTTTACTATGATTGCTAATATGTTTTAATTATTTTTTTGCATCTTTATCTTTCTATGTATCTTGTTTTCTTATTCTTTATTATAATTGTTACTCTTAGTTTTTCCATCTTTGTTTGGAATTAATTAAGTTTGCTTCATTTTCTCCCCCTACCAATTATCTCTGGAAGTTACATTCTTCTTTGTGTAATAGTGATTACTATTACGTTTCTATGTATCAGTTAAAACTTGCATTTTCTTCCCATGGGATAGCGAGTTGGGATCTATCCCTCCCCACCAAATAACTTACTTATCCTACTTACATGACTTTTATCACCATCACTGCCCTCCATCCCCCATTCCACAGCCAGTCTCTGGTTGGAGGGTTTATGTTTTATTTCCAGAATGTTATTAATGTTTTTTCAGTAACTACTTTATATTGACGTTTTTTTTTTATTTTGAAGAAATAGTAGTTGTAGGCTGGTGTGTTCATTGATTTTTAAGAAAATTTCTGTTTCACAACTAGCTCTTAGTTTTATCTTCTAGTGATTTTTTTTTTTGCAGAGATAGTAGACTTTTGAGTTCTTTAATCTTCAAATGTTCAAAATATTAAAAAATGAAAGTAACTTTGCTTAAGTCCAAAACTATTTTCATGCATAACTTCGAAGATTTGGATCCATTATCTTTTGGCTTCACTTTTGTGCTAAGAAGTCTGCAGAAATCTGAATTTTATTTCTTTTTATATATCTTTTCTAGGCCCACCCCCTCCCACTCACCCTACCTTAGGATTTTTTGCTTTATCCTTTGAATTCTGATTTTTCACTAACACTGCTCTAAAAGATCTTTTTTCCTCCCTGTTCAAGCAATTTGATACTTTTGAGACCCTCTAATTCTGAAGATTAAAATCTTTATTTAGCTCTCAAAGCTTTTATTTTACCTTTTCTTACATTATTTCTACACGTATATCATTGTATGTTTTCCTTCTGAAAACTTTTTAAATATTTTGTTAGATCTGTGTCCTTTTGCTTGTGGTCTGGTAGAATTCTTCAGCTTGATTTTCCATCTAGGTACTTTCCTCTTCAATTATTTTCACATACATTTCTGAATATGTTAATATCTGTATTCAAACATTCTTACACACATCTCTAAATATGAATGGCATCTAAGCTAGTCTTTTTCAGACTGTTATTAACTCTGTTTCTATGGATGTTAGTTACTACATCTGCTGAGTTTGTGGGCTTCCTCTATGGTGCTGTCTTTTTTATCATTCACATCTTTGTTTTTGCAGTTTCATATTTACGACTGTATGGGTCTTTTTTCCATTTATTGTAGCTTACCCTCAATGATTGTGGTTTGCACTACATACTGGTGTCATGTCATCTGGACATGCCTATCCCCTGTTCCTCTTGGGTTTGCTCATGGTAAACCTGAGCCAAGCTCTGCCCATCCAGTCCAAGAACCCGTGGGTTCCCCAGGGGGCCAAAGAAAGAGCTGCATAATGTCCAAGAGGCCATGGTTCTTCCTCATTCTGTCCACCTCTCTCAGAGTGTTTTTCCTCTTCCTGCTCTGAGAACTTTCCATCTTTGAGCAACCCTGCCTCTCTAGCAATATAGGCCATGAAATTCTGAAAAGGCCATATCCAGTGTTACTCTGACAATGTTACTCTAAAATACTTGTAATTGTGGAACGAAACAAAAGTCATTTTAGCACCTGCTTTATTACTTCTGTTCTGAAGTGAGCATTGTGGAGCAAGCAAATATCTGGACAGCCATAATTGCCCCCTTGGGTTCGTGTGTGATATGGCTTTAAAGATATTGTTTGCAATTTCTTGTGAATAGCATTTGGATGTTATAGAAAAATTAGAACATCTCCTTTTGGATAATGTCTGACATATTGTAATTCTGAGTCTGCTCTTGGCACTTGCTAGAGAAACGTCAGCTTCCCAACAGGAACAAAGTCCAGTGCAGCTGTTTCTGCTTTCACCATGGAATTTGAAAGTTTGTGTAAGAGACTGGATGTAACCAACCAGTTTGAGAGTGAACAATGGGAGTCATGAGAGTTTCCCACATCATGAATTTCTTGCATTGTAGATGATAAATTTGGTAGTACTAATACTGTCTTGAATTTGGGCATTGCATACCTTTGAGGGCTCCTTTCTGTAAGATTTTTAATGAATATTTAATAATTATAATTTTAATTATAAAATAATTTATAATTTTATAAATATATAATAACTCAGTCTCTTTATCACACTTATCTCACATTACAGGGATTTAAAGATATCTTTTTAAACACTGTTCACTGATCTCATTTGCCAAGATGTGGACCAAAATATTTACAAAGTAGAATGATTTCTAGTTCTTGTGGGCTGGTTTTTCCTAGGAAATATTCATTATTTACTCATTTTGAAGTATAGTGTTGTCATTTTCCAGAATACCAGGGATAGTTTTATTCAACTGTAAGAATGAAGTACACAGCTTAAATGCACATCCCCACTGCTCTCTATTTAAGAATATCTAGACTAGTTTTTCGGAGAAGGAAATGGCAACCCACTCCAGTGTTCTTGCCTGGAGAATCCCAGGTACAGGGGAGCCTGGTGGGCTGCCGTCTATGGGGTCGCACAGAGTCAGACACGACTGAAGCAACTTAGCAGCAACAGCAGCAGACTAGTTTTTACTGCCATCCTAGTTGGCAGAAGATAAAAATTCGACTGTGGTATTTGTTGGTAACATTTGAAGGTGTGTTGAGGAGAACAATGTAAAATAGTTTAAGAAATCTCACATTTAAGGATCCAAAACCCTACTGCAAGCATTCAGTGGGGTCTGTGTAGATCTTGTCATTTGTTTAGAAGGAGGATCATTTTCAAGGGTTTATGTTTTGGTTTCATAGCTTAGCAATAACAAAGAAATACTTTCATGAAAAGAGATCACAATAATATTGTGCATATCTTTGAAGCTCTTTGAGTGTAATAGAAATAGGTATGTTAATTTTGATTACAAAATACTTATAGAAAATTCAGAGTCTATTAGATCTAGTAGATCCAATTTGGAACAATGGGGAACAAATTCCTCCTTTTGGAGGAATTGTTTTAAGAAGCTACTTATTAGCCTTGTATTTAATGGAACAAATCATTCAATAAGTCATTTGAGAGAACAGAACTGTAGCCAATTTGAAATGGAAGTGCTCTCCAGCTCACTCATCTCTTCCCCCTGGTTTGATAGAGGATATGTTGAAGTCCAGCCAGCCTTGTTTTCTTGCCCAGATTCCAACAGTATCTTCATGACCTTGCTGGGTCTGGGACACAGATGGTCCAGCTGCCAATATAATCTTTTTTTCCCTGCACCTGGCTGAATATGGCCAGGAAGGAATTGAATATTGTTGACTCATCACTTTAAAACAAGTTACTGTTATTGAACTCACTATAATACTTCTTTAATTAACAAATGCAGGATGTTCATCATTTTCCATGTCAGAGCTTCCTTTTATATGGTAAAAAATTGTACACTAGTGTATTTTGGAAGATGGGCTTTTCATTTTCCATTCTTTTAACACAGTTAGTCACATTTTATTTGGCTCTCTTGAATGTCAGGATGGTAGATTGTTCACGTTGGCTCTTTTTTTCCTCAGGAAACATCTCCGGCATACCTAATGAGACAGTGGAGCCATCTGGGAGATTAATGAAGATGTACTACATGAGACATTTACTTGTTACTCTTGGCTGTTTAGCAAGCATTTCCCCCATAGAAACAAAAGGCTGGCTTTTGGATTGACAGAGCTATGAAGGGTATATAGGAAAAAGGATGATAGTATATTTGGGGGAGGGGCAGAAAACGCTGACATTGATTGAAACTCTTGCCATTTAAATAAGCATTATAAATATTACAACTGTTTCACATGGAAGCTAGAAAGTAAGAGTTAAGATGAATTCATTTTGGAAACGAGAAATTTGAAACTAAATTAATAAATACTGCATTTCCCCCATAAACAAACACATAGAATGTGCATGTTTCCCGTTTGTATATTCTTAGCTGAAGATAAAAATAGACTATTGGAAATTGGGAATATTAAGTCTGTGACAAGTAGTGAGATGCAATAGGTATTTTGTAGTTTTGAAATATACATTCTGCCTTAAACATTACAATATACATGAGCCTGATAAGAATCACCCATGACAATGTTTTATAAGTTAATAACAATAACAAAGTAAAAATTTTTTATTGCTGTTCATCTTGGTCAAGGGTGCCACTTAATATGAGAATTTTATTTATTCCTCACCAATAAAATGGCTTTGTAGAATTAAGGAAAATCTTTTGAAGCTTTGAATTTTTTATTTTAGGAGAAACAAAAAGTCATGGAATCCTTAAACCTTGGAAGGTGCCAAAAATATGTCACTTCATGGTATTTCTTTTTAGAAAATTTAAAATACAACTTTATGTTAATTTCAGCTGCATGGCAAAATGAATCAGTTATACATATAAAATATTCTTCTTCATATTTTTTCATTATGGTTTAATCGCAAGATACTGAATATAGTTTTCTGTTGTATATGGTAAGACTTTGTTGTTTATCCATTCTAGTTTGCATATGCTAATCCCAAACTCCTAATCCATCCCTTCCTTACTCCCCCTCTTCCTTGGCAACCACTCTGTATCTGTGAGTCTGTTTCATTTTACTTAAAAGTTACAAGATAATTACAGTCATTTCTTTATGAAAAGTAAGAACATGAGAAATAAATTCGTCTATTTAAAAGGAGAGCCCTAATTACAGATTCCAAGGCAACTTACAAGTGTTTCCTGTATTAATCAAATATGTCATATTCAGTGACGTATTCTTCATATGTATGAGTTCTTATGAAAATATGGCCAGTCTGATTTTTAAGATACAGAGTTTGAGTGCTAATTATAAAATATGTTAAATTCCATTTGGTTTGTCATAGGATATTAAATATAGTTCCCTGTGAGTAGGACCTTGTTGTTTATCCATTCTATGTACGATACTTTGTATCTGCTAAACAGGAACTCCCAATCCTTCCCTCCCACACTGTTCATGACATTTCTTAATTGATTTGTTATTGAGAGAGCTTTATGTTAAAGAAAGAGTAAAACTCGGGCTCAGTTCTTTGAGCTGATGCTATGAAGGAATACCATGTCTCCTTTAGTCTTCTGTGGTAGTCACAGAACTTTGGATTAGAAAAGCCCAGTTATTATGTTTTTGTTATGTTTCTATATACTGGCTTACTTGGAGCTTCCATAGAACAATTGCTTTAGAAGGTTTTTTACAGGACCCACAGGAAGATATTTTATATTGTGGCACATCTGTACTTATTTGATAGATGTATATTAAATATTGTCTCATGACAAATACCCACCTTTTCTACATGCATGATGTTCTGACATTTCCTCTTCTGTTCATTCTGTTGGAAAAAAAAAACACTGGTTATGACCTGCTAAATTGCAGTTTCAACAACTGCTGTAAAGGTTCCTCCATATTTTTTTGGAGGGGAGGGTGATGAATGTGTAGTTATATGTGATCATCATGAACTTTGTTTGCCAAGTATATTTCAGGTCCATGATAAGTTGACATCTCCTGACCCCACATTAGTTCTGGTCAATGAGTTCAGTGGAAAATTGACATATGTTTATGGACTGAAATATTTGAGACCCTCTAGAGCTCTTTACTTCTATCATTGAAAATGGTCATGTTCTTAGAATGGGCCTGAAAATGAGTCATGTGTAGCAGAACCAGTAGTCAGCCTACAGTGTACATAGAATATGAGCAAAAAATAAACTTTGCTGTTAAAAGGCACTTCGATTCTTGGATAGATTTGCTCTTCAGTATAGCTTACTCTTTCCTGATGGGTAGAGGATAATTCAATTATGTATTCTGCTGGTAGGAAAGAGCCTTCATTTGAGATATTAACTTTGCCTAAAAACACTACACAGTTCCATATGTACATACCTCATATGATGCTTAGACCTGCTTTCCTAAAAACTAAGAAGTGTTTTATTTCTACTCACCCATCTCCCAGCAAACAATTTGGTTTTCCTTCTGAGTTCTTTCTCTTGGAAAGGACCAGAGGTGGGTCATTCTTATTTCTCCCCCGCACCCAGAGATGAACTATCATTCTTGGCCTGTCTCAGCTCCCAGGGCTCTTTTCACTCCAGTGAAAGAGTGGAAAGAGACATTCTGCCTCAAGTCCTCCTGCTTCCTGGGGGCCTTTCTGTTTTCTTGTGCCTCCACAATGAACTTTATAAAATGTGACCCAGAGTATGTCTATTGGAAAATCCCTCTGAAGAATCCCAGGATGAGCTTTAATGACAAAATCCGTTGCTCTTGGCTTGATTTAAAGACCCTTCATGGATTGTTTGCATCACTGTCATTTGTCACCCTCAGGGCCCGCTGTGGACTGAACTGTGTCTCCTCCAAATTCATGTGTTAAAGCCCTCAACTGTATTTGGAGGTAGGGCCTCTAAGGAGAGAGGATTCAGGTTAATTAGGCACATAAGGGTGAGATTACAGGATCAGTGTTCTTATGAGAAGAGACACCACCCAACGCACACAGCCAGCAAGATGGTGGCCCACCAACAGGGGGCCTCACCAGAGCCCACCAAGCCAGCACCTCACCTTGGACCACTAGCCTCCACAGCTGTGAGGAAGTAAACGTCTGTGGTCAAACCCCCTGCCCTCTGGAATTTTATAACAGCAGCCAGAGCTCCTCAGCCCCCACAGCTTTCCCTCTGGAAATCTCACTTCAGGAAAGCTATTTCACTGAACACATTCTGCCCTTTAATTGTGCTCCGGGTATGATTTGGTATTATCTTTCTCTCCTTTTAAGATTACCTGCAAATCCCTGGTTCTTCTTCAACTCACAGGTCAGACTTTACATCCTCCTGGAAAACTCTTGTCTCCTCTCCCAGGTGGAGTTAGATCTTCATTTCCCTGAGCTCCCCTGGCACCCTGCCCATACGCCCATTAACATCTCTCCTCTTCTGTGGTAACTGTACAGTTCATGTCTTTCCACTGAACTCTACATTTTAAAAATGTTTATTGAAGTGTAATAGATTTATAATGTTGCATTAATTTCTACTATACAGCAAAGTGACTCAGTTATATATACACACACACATGTATATATACATTCTTTTGATATACTTTTCCATTACAGTTTATCACAGGATATTGAATATAGTTCCCTGTGCTATACAATAGGACCTTGCTGTTTACCCATCCTATATATAATAGTTTGTGTCTGCTAATCCCAAAGTCCCAGTTGATCCCACCTCCATACCCCTTTCTCTTGACAACCACAGGTCTGTTCTCTATGTCTGTTTCTGTTTTGTAGATATATTCATTTGTGTTCTGTTTTAAATCTGACATATAAGTGATATTGTATGGTATTTCTCTTTTTCTTTCTGACTTCACTTAGTATGTGAAATAAGTGCAAATGGCATTTCCCATCCTTTATTATGGCCAACTAATATTCCATTGCATATATGTACCCATGCTCAGTCACTTCAGTCGTGTCCAACTCTCTGCAACCCAAGGGACCATAGCCCGCCAGGCTCCTCTGTCCATGAGATTCTCTAGGCAAGAATACTGGAGTGGGTTGCCATTCCCTTTTCTAGTGATAAGTATGAAGTGAGTGAAATGAGTGAAGTGAAGCCACTCAGTCGTGTCCGACTCTTTGTGACCCCATGGACTGTAGCCTAGCAGGCTCCTCTGTCCATAGGATTTTCCAGGCAAGAGGACTGGAGTGGGGGTGCCATCTCCTTCTCCATATATGTACTACATCTTCTTTATCCATTCATCTGTGGATGGACATGTAGGTTGTTTCCATGTCTTGGCTATTGTAAACAGTGCAGGTATTAACATAGGGTATATGTATCTTTTTAAATTATAGTTTTGTTTGGATATATGCCAAAGAGTGGGATTGCCGGATCATATGAAAACTCTGTTTTTAGTATTTTTGAGGAACCTCCATACTGTTTTCCATAGTGGCTGCACCAATTTACATTCCCTCCAACAGTGTAGGAAGTGAAACCTACTTTGTAAAGGCCATTAACTATGCTTTTCCATCTCTGTATCCCTATTGCCTAGGATGAATGCCCCGTTGTCTGAAATGAGGTGGTCATGAATATTATTGATTGAATATATGATGAATAATAGTGGTAAAGGAGTTATTCATTTATTAACTTTTATCTCCTGAAGATTCTTTTCTTCCTTCTTACAATCCAAACAACAAAGCTTCATGTGTTTTCCTTATCAAAACCAGCTGTCAAGACAGGATTTAAAATCATTTACACTGAAGTATAAATAACTGATTAACAGTTATATCTCCCAAGGGAATTTCCATTTTAACAAGGATAGAATTCTTGATCTACAAAAACAAATCTTTCTTGGTAGAATTTCAGGCTTAACAAGCATATGGGATTGGTTATAATTGGGGCTGAGAATGGAGCTTAAGAAATTTTCTCTGCTCCAAATGCATACCTTAAATGTGAGATCAGACCTGTCACCTGCTGGCTCATGGAGGAACAGGCATGTCAGATTACATAGCAAATTCACGTTTGTTTCTACTGCTGAGCATAGATCAGATGAACTGCACATCTGGTAAATGTTTGCACATGAAGTGTGCATCTGCCAAGCATTGTGGTTTCCTGGTACATCCCATCCCAGTGGCTCTGAGTCAAGGTCACAAAACCAGCATTGCAGAGATTTGGTGATCTGGAACTGCATTCTGTTTTTAGTTGTTGAAAAAGTTGCTCTCTTAATTCCTTTGAAGACCCTCCATGTCGCCATTAAAGGCTTGGAAAAGGACTTGGGTGATTCAGAGTCCATTCAGTTGTTTGAAGCCATCCTGTAGGGATGAGAATCTTGACTACTAAGAAAAAAGTCTCCCCAGAAAGCTCTTCCCAATTTTTCTCATTGACCTATTTTCATGTCTGGTTGTCTCATCAAAGGTTTCATTTGCTAAAAAAAATGTGGGTATATGTACAGGTATCACTGGTTCCCTTTGTTGTACACCTGAAACTAATGCAAATTGTGGATCAACTATATTTTAATAAAAATCATTTTTTAAAGCTTCATTCTAAATACTAACTTAAATCTTGCCTAACTTAGCTTTGACACCTTGCTCTTCATGGATGTGAAGAGCATCTGATTTTCATATAAACTGTAATACTGGAGATACCAAGCAGTGCTTTGTTTCATAAAAGCAAAGCAAACCAAAGAACACAAAAGCCATCCCAAAACAATTCAAACTAACTTAAGTTAGGAAAATAGGATTTTCTGAATGCAATGTGACTCAAAGCAGACCTGCTAGTTAGCAAGTCTGCTGGTTAGACCGGAAGGCTGACGTTTTGATGTTGTTTATATTCTCAACATCCCTAATGAATTCTGTCCTAAAAAGCCAGGTAACATCAATATAATTGAGAAACTGGTTTATTTTCTATTGTCTTAATTCAGAAAGTCATTGAAGAAATTCATAGTAGTTATCTTTTTCCCTCTAGGATTATTAAGGAGAAGGACAAATACTTATCTTTTGAAAAGTGGAGTTTTTTGGAGTTCAGTTCAGTTCAGTTCAGTTCAGTCGCTCAGTCGTGTCTGACTCTTTGCGACCCCATGAATCGCAGCATGCCAGGCCTCCCTGTCCATCACCAACTCCCAGAGTTCACTCATGTCCATCAAGTCAGTGATGCCATCCAGCCATCTCATCCTCTGTCATCTCCTTCTCCTCCTGCCCCCAATCCCTCCCAGCATCAGAGTCTTTTCTAATGAGTCAATAGATCCATATAAATTCAAGGATAAGGGAAAATTTCTACAAAATCACCTGTATCTAGTTTCTAGAAGGAAATAATATAATATTCCTATTATTTTAGATGAGGGAATCAAAGTGACTGATCTTAGTATAAACTTCACTGCGGCTACACAGATGGTATTCTGCTGTGCTTGATCATTTCAGTATTTTTCTATTTGGTGAATGCATTAACACTGGTAATGTTTTTGATATTGAGCTTGAAAAGTAGTCAAGACATATGGATTTTTTAAACAATTCTATTTAGTATTTGTATTATATAAACAATTCTTTTTAGTTTTTGTACACTGTTGATTTTTGGGAAGAGTGTTTAAAATATGGTGGACAAAAGCACAAAATATTGAATAGCAGGCACAATACTGATAATAACTTCTATAAATAGATACATCTTTAAAGGTGTATCTATTTTTTAAACAATAAGATATTTTGTTAAATTATTAATACATGTGAACATTACCAGCCATGAATATATTTAAAATTTAAAATTTTAGAAAACCCTAAAGACACCATCAGAAAATTACTGAACTAATCAATGAATATAGCAAAGCTGTAGGATATAAAATTAATACACAGAACTTCTTTGTATTCCTATACAATAACAATGAGAAAACAGAGAAATTAAGGAAACAATCCCATTCACCATTGTGATAAAGAGAATAAAATACTTTGGAATAAATCTACTGAAAGAAACAAAAGACCTGTATATAGAAAACTATAAAACACTGATGAAAGAAATCAAAGATGACACGAACAGATGGAAAAATATGCCATGTTTATGGATCAGAAGAATCAATATAGTGAAAATGAGTATACTGCCCACAGCAATCTATAGATTCAATGCAATCTCTATCAAGCTACCAATGGTATTTTTCATAGAACTAGAACGAATAATTTCACAATTTGAATGGAAATACAAAAAACCTTGAATAGACAAAGCAATCTTGAGAAAGGAGAATGGAACTGGAGGAATCAACTTTGCTGACTTCTGACTATACTACAAAGCTACAGTCTTCAAGACAGTATGCTACTGGCACAAAGACAGAAATATAGATCGATGGAACAAAATAGAAAGCCCAGAGATAAATCCACACACCTATGGACACTTTATCTTTGACAAAGGACGCAAGAATATACAATGGAGAAAAGAAAATCTCTTTAACAAGTGGTGCTGGGAAAACTGGTCAACCACTTGTGAAAGAATGAAACTAGAACACTTTCTAACACCATACACAAAAATAAACTCAAAATGAATTAAAGATCTAAATGTAAGACCAGAAACTATAAAACTCCTAGAGGAGAACATAGGCAAAACACTCTCTGACATAAATCACAGCAGGATCCTCTATGACCCACTTCCCAGAGTAATGGGAATAAAAGCAGAAATGAACAAATGAGACCTAATTAAACTTACAAGTTTTGCACAATGAAGGAAACTATTAAGCAAGGTGAAAAGACAGCCTTCAGAGTGGGAGAAAATAATAGCAAATGAAGCAACTGACAAAGAATTAACCTCAAAAATATACAAACAGCTCATGCAGCTCAATACCAAAAAAATAAATGACCCAATCAAAAAATGGGCCAAAGAACTAAACAGACATTTCTCCAAAGAAGACATACAGATGGCTAACAAACATGAAAAAATGCTCAACATCACTCATTATCAGAGAAATGCAAATCAAAACCACAATGAGGTACCATTTCACGCCAGTCAGAATGGCTGCTATCCAAAAGTCTACAAGCAATAAATGCTGGACAGGGTGTGGAGAAAAGGGAATATTGGTGGGAATGCAAACTAGTACAGCCACTAAGGAGAACAGTGTGGAAATTCCTTAAAAACTGACAACAGAATTGCCATATGACCCAGCAATCCCACTGCTGCGCATACACATGGAGGAGACCAAAATTGAAAGAGACACATGTACCCCAGTGATCATCACAGCACTGTTTACGGTAGTCAGGACATGGAAGCAACCTAGATGTCCATTGGCAGATGAATGGATAAGAAAGTTGTGGTACAGATACACAATGGAATATTACTCAGCTATTAAAAAAGAACACATTTGAATCAATTCTAATGAGGTGGATGAAACTGGAGCCTATTATACAGAGTGAAGTAAGTCAGAAAGAAAAACACCAATACACTATATTAACACATATATATGGAATTTAGAAAGATGATGATGATGACCCCATATGCAAGACAGCAAAAGAGACACAGATATAAAGAACAGACTTTTGGACTCTGTGGGAGAAGGCAAAGGTGGGATGATTTGAGAGAATAGTATTGAAACATGTTTATTAACATATGTGAAATAGATCACCAGTCCACGTTTGATGCATGAAACAGGGCACTCAAAGCCAGTGCACTGGGACAACCCAGAGGGATGGGATGGTGAGGGGGGTTCGGGGGGGACACATGTATACCTGTGCCTGATTCGTGTCAATGTATGGCAAAAGCCCCCACAATATTGTAAAGTAATTAGCCTCCAATTAAAATAAATTAAATCAAATTTTTTTTTCCAAAATTTTGCCAGTGGCCCATATTAGTGATACATTCTTACCATCTGAAGTCCTTTTGTTAAAAAATGACAGTACTGTGCTGAGTCTTGACCAAGTTCTTTTATAATGTAGTTGCTATTCTTTTCATTGAGTATCTGAAAACAGACTTCCTTTGGCCAGAAACAAGCAGAAAATTCAGCCAAGTTGCAACCTAAAGGCAGCCACATGCCAGGATGCTGTGGTCAGAGTAGGTTTTGGTTGCTGTCATTCACCAATTACTGTGTGTTCTCTTTGCACTTGAGCAGAGAACTTAGCTACGTAAAAGCTTTCCAGGTTCCTTACTTGACAAACCAGTAGCAACCACTAAAAGTAAAGCTCTGTAGAGGGTTTCAGAAACCTGGGATCAGTGTCTCACTCAGTAGCAGGTGCTCTGAACCAACGATGCGCAGTTGACCTAGTGGTGAGACAGTTTCTCATCAGTCCAGGGTTTCAAATGGATTTAAAGAAATGGCCATGTAGTACAGAGGAAGTTGTTTGCTTGAATAGCAGCGTTATTGTAACTTGTATAATGTTAAAGGAAAATGGAACATTTTAAGGGTTTTGTGGGGGCAAATTTAAGTTGTGGCTTTGAAGGAGTCAGTGGTGTTTAAATGAAGTTAGTGGTTAGAATGTTCATTTTTAGGGTTTTGAGAAAAGAGAAATTTTTCTGATTTTTTTTCCTGGAGGGTCAGAATTTTGTCTTTATGTCCCTGCTTATTGACTAGCAGTACTTTTGCTAAATGCATTTAGATAATGGAGTTACATAGAATGGGAGACTGTCCAACTATAACGTTTCAGCATAGTTGTCAGAATGAAATTTAATGTCATTATTTTCATCAAATGGCTCATCGTGATGTGTTTTTTTTTCCAGCTAAGGACTTGTAAAATAGAGCAATGTCAGGATAACAATAACTTGTATGTAGTGTCACTGTTTTTATCTTTTGGTTGGGTCAAATCTGCTGATTTTTAAAAACACAATCCAGCTTTCAAGTATTAAATATGATTTTATTGTTCATGCCTACCATGTTCCAAAGAGATTGAGGCTTGTTAAGTATCAGTCACTTATTGAAATAAGGTATGTAGATATCAGAATTAGAAGCATTAAAATAATTAATATTTTTGTTTTAATTGTGTCTAAAAGTATGGACTATAATATATCTTTGCTAAAGAAAATCATAAATCCACATAATAAATAATGGAGTTCAGTTATAGACAGTGATTTGGCCTCTTTATTAAAAAAAAATTATTATTTGTCTACTGTGTTTACATCAAAGATTGTGAAGAGTCTGAGATTTCACCCTACTTGCAGTCTAAGAAGTTAGTCTGCCATTGTTTCAGATTGGTATACCGGAGACTCTTAGGTCAGAGGGAGAGGACTTTATTACAACACAGCAGACAGTATGAGCTTCATATTTGCTTTGGTTCATCTTGTTCCCAAGTCCCAGGAGAGTGATGTGGAGGGACCCAGGTAGATTCTGCTTGCACAATGGTTTATGCCACAGCTGAGGATCTCTGAACTTAGGAAATCCCTTTTATAAAAAGGGTACTGGAACACTTGTCCAACATTTGTACTGGAAGAAGTAGTCATCTTTGCTAAACCAGCCAGGAAACAAATCCCTCATCCCAGGAGGGAGATACTATTTATCACCACAGCTATTTGGGATATTCTCAGCATCCTTGGGAATAGTCTGGACAAAAGCTGATTCAAAGGCACAGAAACACCATGTAGAACTGTCTTCCAGTGCTTTACAGTTAAAATGGGAAATTTTAATATACATCCCAGATCAATTGATTTAGTTCTTATCAGGTGGAAATGTTTTTGGTGATTATCCAGAGGATCCCTGGTGCATTTTGTTACTCTGGTAATTGAAATTATATAATCTTCCTGAGTATCTTTGATTTAAAGGCAATTTGCCATGAATACATTATGCAAGTATAGTTTTACACTGATTAGCAATGTTATATAGTTTTTGAAATTAGAATTATTCCTTCAACTGTGAAAACCAAATCTGCCGAAATCATTTACTGGTGGCCTCCAAAAAACTTTAATGTACTTTGTTTGCCAACATATACAGAAAATGACATATAACTTCATATAATTTTATATTAAAATTTAATGATTTAGTTATTTGGAAAAGCAGATAAACTGGCGCTTTGCACAAAGCATGTTGTAAATTGAAGAATATAGCCCATGGCATCCAAATGAAGAAAGAATAAAAATATAAAATAAGAAATTACAGGCCTTTCCTTCATATTGCCTCCATAAAGGACTCTTTCACTCTTCAGTGGAAAGAGAAAGATAAAATCAAGATGATAAAGAAGCCAAGAATATAGAAAAAGATGTGTTATATCCTCCCTTCCACTGGTGGTGTCACTACCAACCTTTTTTCAAATGAACACAACTAATATGTGGATTGATTATCATGAAAAGTGTTATTGGTAGGACTACTGTTTATGCCAGAAGTGACTGGCCCCATCATGGCTCATTTAGGGGTTGCATTTTTTTTTTTAATTTCAGTATGCACCTTCTCAGCATTTAATAAAAAATAAAAATATGAGTCACTCAAGTGAGATTTCTTTAGAATGAGAACAAAAATGTAAAGGATGGGAAAAGGAAGGTACATAGAACTAGTTTATTTGCCTACCATTGCCAAAGTCATCAACTAAGCTTAGTTTTTTGAAATCTGGGAGTTCTAATCTATGATCGACTTTGAAATTCCTCCAATACCTCCCTGGGAGTCTCTTTTTCTCAAAAAAAATTTGGGCTTAAACTGAATGAAAATATATCCAATTGACAATCACACTGAAAACCCTCTAGGCTCAAAGTCAGAGTATCTTTTTGTACATTATTTTTTTCTTAGCCTTAAATGTAGCCAGATGAATTTTCATTTAGTGCTATCCTATCAACAGATTTAATGAATTATATGTCTTCTAATGGGAAATCTGAATTTCATCACAGAGATGGGTTACATACCTAAAACTTTACTCCCTAGAGAAGTAGAACCTCTTTCATATTATATTCTTTAAATGTACTAAAGACTCAGATTATATAACAGTTTCATTCTAGGCATGATATGTTAGAGCTTTACAGATGTATAGATTGAAAAACATGAAAAATATAACCATCACTATCATGCAAGTGAGTGAAATATAATAAAAATTTTTGTAGGCAATATTATAATGTTTTACAATTAGTTGTTTGTGAAATCAGAATAGATTAGAAGGAAAATACTTTCAATTTTAAAAGGACTTTCCTGTTCATGGTCCAAAATGAAAAGCAAACGTAAGCAATGAAATTGTTTGTGGTAGGTTTGTTTACTTCCTTTTAAGTTATTATTTTTTGAAATATCTAATCTACTCTTTTTAGAACGTTTTATTCTGAAATGAAAGCACAACCCAGAAACACTGATAGTAAAAGTATAGAGCTTATGTCAAATCTGAAATAAGGAGGCTAACCAGCAAGTTTTTGTTTTTACTTTATTGCTTTACTCTTTGGGCAAAGGATTATGAACATGGTGGTTGACTTCTAGGATAAAACCTAAGACTTAGAAAGTTCAAATGAAGTTTTATTCATCAAGGTCTTCTAAGTGCCAATCCTTGAGGCAAGTCTCTATTGAATTGGTGGTTTTTAATATGGTTTTAATGTGGTTGATTTTGTCCCTCAGGGGTACGACTGACATCCAATGGGTAATAGGCCAGAGATGCTACAAACATTTTAAATGCATAGCACAGATTCTCATCTGGTTTCAGAAGTCAATAGTGAGAAACCCTGGACTTAATGAACAGTAGTGCATTTACTGCATAAACAGGAACCACAGCATATTAATGAATAAGAGGCAGACGTTTGCCTTAAATGCAACATTGATGAGTGTGTTGGAAAACCGGGGCCATATGGCTTCAGAGGGACTTGACTCAAACCTTTAGTTCTGTCATTGCGTGATCAGCTTTCAGAAATCTCTCTGAGCCACACTGTGCCATTGTAAATAGAACCAATAGTTTAGTTGCTATGTCCAGGGCTTGTAGGATTAAGCGAAGTAATGTATATAATTGTTTAGTCCATTGCCTGGTTCCTATAGGATCTCAATGAAGTCAGTTATTGTTCAGGAACTATTCAAGAAGAACCTTGTAGCAATTAGAATTGTCTAAAGATAGATGTTTAAGGGGCAGCAAGTTTCCTGTTCTTGAATAAGTTCAAGCCGAGGATAGACAACATCTTGTGTTCCTCCCATTTTTCTTAGTTATACAAGACTATTCCTAAATAAAACGTAAAATGATTGATGGCTTCCCTTGAGTCTTTAAGAAATTTTAGGCAAGGTTGACATAAAGTAAGCATAGAACTGATATCGTTACCAAATGCAAGTTCATGTGCCTGATGCACAGGGAACCCTAACAATACTGCAGTGTCAGAGTTTGAGGCAGAGAAAGGTTTACTGCAGGGCCAAGCAAGAAGGTGGATGGCTCATGCCCCGCGACATCCCAAACTCCCTGAAGGGTTTCAGCAAAGCACCTTTTTTTTTTTTTTTTTTTTTTACAGCACAGCACTTTTAAAGGCCCGGTAAGAGAGGAGCATGGTTGGTTGCTGCATAGGTCAGGTCATGATGTTCCTGCAAACCTCCAACAAGATAAATGATATATAGCACTCTTTTACAAAAGTTGCAGAGCCAACATGACTAAGCACAGGCAACAGAACACAAGGGTTAAAGTAAAGGGAACAGATATAATGTAGAATCAGATTTGTTCTTCCTATTACAGTGTTACTCGGAGATACTGAATTTGCTTTGTATTTTGATATTGAAGCGATGACTCTCATTCCTTGCACACATGTTTTCTGAGTTCCCCCTGCTAACCAGTATTAGTTACTTGCTTGGACTTCCATAAGCTATTTTCTATGTTTCTATATCATCAAAATTTTTTGTACATCTTTTGTATGCTCCTTATAGTGAAAGACAGGGAAGCTTGGTGTGCTGCAGTCCGTGAGGTTGCAAAGAATCAGACGCGATTTAGCAACTGAACAATAACAATGCCTAGCACAGGCCATGGTTGGCTATCTGACTCACTGTCGAACATGACATTGATCGAACTCCCCTGTATGTGAGGTCCCATGTAATGCACTGTACATGGGCTTAGCATTTGGCCAGTGACAAATGTTTGTTGAATGAATGAATTAAATATATTAACAATAAATATAATACTGTTTTTATTATATATTATACAATATTATTAAAAATAAACAATACAAGATACATCTTCAGCCCATACCTTAAAAGCTCTTAATATTATAGGATAAACAGGATGTATAAATAATAACTTCTTCTTCAGTTAAGAGCTTTGATGAAAATGGTGCACGTGTGATAGGAACTACAGGGTACTATCTATTGGGTGTTTCTCCATGATTGAAATGGATGAGGAATACATTTTTTCCCTCATCTAAGAGGGAGATGTTGCCTTGTAGATCTATAGCAATGACAACCCATATGGTGATTTTTACTACACAGTTAATTTAAGGAAAAGCTTTTGAATTTGAGTTGTTGAGAAAGGTACTAAGAAGAAAATAATGATATGAACAATGTTCATGAAGTTATTCTGACTTGTAGTTTTTTAAACAAAGAAACTATACCTTTTAAAACTTTTATACATGGAATTAATATTAGAGAACAGTTAGGGGTATAAAGCTACTGAATATTCATCAAGTATGTTTTCTCTATGAGGCTTCCCTGGTTATTCAGAATTAAAGAATCCACCTGCCAATGCAGGAAATGTACATTTGATCTCCGGGTTGGGAAGATCCCCTGGGGAAGGAAATGGCAACTCATTCGGGTATTCTGGCCCAGGAAATCCCACGGACAGAGGAGGCTGGTGGGCTATAGTGCGTGCAGTCTCAAAGAGTCAGACACGACTTAGTGACTAAACAACAGCAACTTTATACTCTACACTTTAAAGGCATGGTACTATAGAAAAATTTGGGTACCTTTCTAAGACTTTGTACCAAGCTGATGTTCTATAAATACTTTTAATGCATTCTTCTTTAAAGAAAAGGGCACTAAATTGTATTCAGATAGTTTTATAGTATAGATCAATGACTGGGTATCTACTCATTTGGGGATGCAGAATTTTTAATATTTATATAGCAAGTCACCATATGAGAAATTATCATCTTTAGTCTTCATGTACTAGGGTTGGCCTCCCATCTAGGAATACACACATTTGAAGAATATGATACCACTGGAGATTATATGTTTGATTAATAACAGGAAATACTTGTGAGTTGTTTTGGAATATGTAATTAGGGCTCTCCTTCTAAAAATACGCATTTATTTTGTCATGTTCTTAATTTGCAGAAAGCAGTGACTGTAATTAGCTTGTAATTTTTAAAGTAATATGAAACAGAAACAGACTCACAGATGTAGAAAATGGACTTGTGATTGCCAAGGGTGAGGGGAGGTGGAGGGAGGGAAGGACTGGGAGTTTGGGATGAGCAGATGCGAACTATCACGTATAGGATGGATAAACAGCAAGGTCCTGCTGCCTGGCACAGGGAACTGTATTCAGTATACTGTGATAACCCATATGGAACAGAATATGAAAAGGAATATATATATATGACTGAATCACTTCGCTATGAAGCAGAAATTAACACAACATGGGAAATCAACAATTCTTCAATAAAAATTTAAAATATACAAATATGAACAATGTTGAAGCAATGATCTCATAATTAAAACAACTTTTTGTTTACAAATGCAAACAGATGTGGAAAATGTATCTTAGCTCTCATGTGTTTTGACCTGGATAAAAAGACAATGTCAAGAAAATATAGCTCCAGTTCTGCAGGTGGTTAGGGATGAGACTTGAACTGGAATCTTCCTTAGAGGCAGTAAATAATGCTGACCTAGCCCTAGCTACATCCAACTGTCCACCCTCACATCTGTGTGAGGTTGACCATAGTCAAGAGGCTCTGTGATTATTCCAGTGGGAGTTATTGGAATAACAGAGCCCAGAGTAGGAGGAGGGAGAATGGGATTCTCAGCATCTCTTTGAGTCATCCTAGTGTGAATTGGGTTTTAAGAGTCATCTTGGGCCAAAAAGGAAGTTTATGTGTGTGTGAATAGGGAATGGATATCTTTTTGCTGTTTTTATATTTTGTTGTGTTACCTTTTGATTCTACTTGGTTTACAGTTTCAAAGCTAAGATGTAAACTTTCTAAAAATAAGCTCTGCTCCAAAAATAATGTTTGTTTTCTCTGTGGGATTGAATGGTATCTGGGGTGGCTTGGTTGATCGGCTGGAACATGACCCCTGGTGTGGGAAAGTGTCTCACGTGGCATTTGACTTTGTAATCCTCCACAATGGCCTTTTGTATACTCTGTCCTAGCCAATCATTACATAGATGTGTGAACTTAAAAGAAGTCATCTTAGAAGGTGAAGATGGATTAGTATAAATCTATCACCATTGTGAAAACAAATAAAACTCAATACCAGTGGTGGATGAGCCATCAAAATATTTAACTGATGGCCTCTAACATGTAAAGCATAGTGTGGCTTAGGGAATTCGTGGTTTTAAACCATGCCATCTGGGAATTTACATTACTGAATGCAAGTTCCCGTGCCCAATGCATGGTGAGGCCAAACAAACCAAAACATCAGAGTTTGGAGTTGAGAAAGGTTTACTGCAGGGTCATGCAAGGAGATGGGTGGATTGTGCCCCTAAACCCCAAATTCCTCAAAGAGTTTCAGCAAAGCACTTTTAAAGGCAAGGTGAGGGAAGGGCGTGATTGGTTGTTGACAAGTTCTTGATATAGGAATCCTTTGTTCTTGCAACTGTCCATGTGGGTCAGGTCATGATGTCTCTGTAAACCTCCAAATGTTATTTTCTGTTGTGAAAATTTTCATCTCTATATGAATGGACCGTTAAAGGTCAGAGCCCTGAGAATGGGCTAGCCTGTATTTTTCAGGCTGTAGGCAGCCTTCTTTCACAAGTGGTGCAGAGCCAGCATGACTAAGCACAGGCAACAGAGCACAAGGGTTACAGTAAAAGAAACAGCTCTGACATGGAGTCACATGTGTTCTTCCTTATTACACTCAGAGCTATTCAGGCAACTGGACAACACACATATACATGAATGTATATTACTTACAGAAAAGTGATATACATCTTGAAATTTACAGACAATGATTTATGAATATTCAGGGAAGGGGGATTCTTTTCAACTATAGCCATCTTTTTTTTTTTCTTTTTTCACTCATAGTTTTGCTAATCCTGGTGTTAAAAAATTTAAGGAAAGAAGGGAAGAAAAATACTATTTATTGAATTATGACATGAGCAAGAGATTTTACTAGTTGTTTTTATGCCACTTTATTTAGCATTCCCAACAAGGCTTCAAGGTAGAAAGGGTACATTTATTTCTAATTTTAGAGAGAAGAAAAGTAAGCTTCAGAGAGATTCACAACCTTGCTTTAAGCCACCAGTAAGTGGTAGATGAATAACTTAAATCTATTTTAACAAAAAGCCTGTATCCTTTCAACTATGCTATGGTTTCTCGAGTGCATTCAGGAAGATAAAGAAGTGCTTAGATTTAGGGAAATCTCCTAAAATGCTTCCATTTGATCTGTAGGTAGCTGTACTTCAGCATATAGACGGTGTGAGTCAGGAGTGGACACCCAAAGACGGTAGGGGTGCGATGGAAGTGGTAGCGCCAGTCTTGGAAATCTGGGATAAGTGAGCTTGTGGGAAGACAGCCAGAGGCCACCCAGACTCTCAGAGTCCCCGAGGGCTGGACTAGTGTGTATGTCCAGTACTTTCCTGGCAGAGAACATCTCTCCAATAACTGAAAGCTGGCAGGAAGCAAGGCTGACTTTTAGTAATGAAAGTCTGTATGTATCTCCACCCATTACCCACTTATTGAATTTCTGGTATGTGAAAGCACTGTGAAACACACTGGGAAGAAGAGAGATTCAGATATATCTCTGTCCATAAGAAACTCATGGACAAACTAGGGATCACAGTGGGGAGTGAAAAGATGGACAGGCATTTAGGTCTCTCATCCATCTATACTTGCCTTTGGTATAGAGTGTGAATAGTGGTACAATTTTATTCAATTTACCCTTCCCCATATGCTTACCTATTACAGCACATTTATCCAACAGTCCACCTCTTCACAACTCATTTATAGAGCCATTTCTCTGTTATAACAAGTTCCCATACATAGGTGGGTTTGTTTTTTGAATCTTTCTTCAGACCTGTTATTCTAGTCAAAACTTTTATTGATACTGAATCTTTATAATTACTAGAGTTTTAAATGAAACAACCTCTGTTGTTGTTCATTTGCTAAGTCATGTCCGACTCTTTGTGACCCCATGGATTGCAGCACACCAGGCTTCCCTGTCCTTCACTATCTCCCATACTTTGCTCAAATTCATGTCCATTGAGTCAATGATGCTGTGTAACCATTTCATCCTCTGCTGCCCCCTTCTCCTTTTACCTTCAATCTGTTAGTAAAAATCTATTACTTATTTTTCTTCCTTAAAATTGTCTTGGCTAATTTTGGCCTGTTTTACTTTCATTGAAATTTTTGATTAGACTTATCAAGTCCCACACCCACATTCAAACACAAAACATCTTGGTTTTGATGAGAATTTCATTGAATGCATAGATTCATTTGATGGAAAATTTGTCACCTTTATGATATCAAGTCTTGTCATATGAATGCAATCATTTTTTCATAAATTTAGAACATTTTGCCTTTAAATTATAATCTTGTTCTATTCACCCTAGACATACCATTATTTTTATTATTAATATTGAAGATATTAAAATAATATCTTCAAAAAGACATGCATAGAATAAGAATTTGATTGTAAACAGCTTAGCTCTGTATGCAACAACTTTGCCAAAATCTGTTATTTTAAATTATTTTTATGGAAATTTTTATTTATGTAGTTTTTCTAATGATATTGGTAATTTCATTTCTTTCTCAATTCTTATACCTGATTTTTATCTTACTTTCCGAGATGGAATGTCTGCTGCTGCTGCTGCTAAGTCGCTTCAGTTGTGTCCGACTCTGTGCGACCCCAGAGACGGCAGCCCACCAGGCTCTCCATCCCTGGGATTCTCCAGGCAAGAACACTGGAGTGGGTTGCCATTTCCTTCTCTAATGCATAAAAGTGAAAAGTGAAAGTAAAGTTGCTCAGTTGTGTCCAACTCTTAGCTACCCCATGGACTGCAGCCCACCAGGCTCCTCTGTCCATGGGATTTTCCAGGCAAGAGTACTGGAGTGGGGTGCCATTGCCTTCTCCAATGGAATGTCTATTAAGTGCTAAACAGAGATGGTTGCAGGCATCTTTATATTCTTTCTGACTTCATTCAAAGAGAATTCTTCTAATATTTTATGATTAATTTTTATGTTTCCTATTGATTTTTTATTTTATCATATTAAAACACTTGTATGTTTATTTTAAAATAAGTAATGGCTGTTGTATATTTCAAAATAGTAAGTGTTGAAATTCCCAAATGTTTCTTATGCATCTATTTCAGTAGTATGGATGGATATGAAATGAAAAAGCCCCAAGCCTATGATAGTAGGCTTGTGAATAGGAGACAGTAGTCAGTGAATATAGAGAAAGTAGAGTCTTTGGGGTTTTGTTGTTCATTGTGAGAGGATGAACAGAAAATAGCTGTTGAAAGACACTCATGGTTCTGATTTAGGATAGCTAGGTAAATGGTAGAGTCATTACTTGAATACAGAATAGAAAGACAATTGCCATTTTCCAGAAATAGATCTTGAACTCCCTTCAAGATTTGATGAAAATGAGATGCATGTCGGCTGTATAAAAGTTGATGTTCACTAGACTTTTGGATATCATTATTTAAAAATGGACTCTTGAATGAAGGAGTGAAGGGTACTCTGGAGATAAACATTCGGGATTCAGTGTTATCAAAGTAGAAGTTAAAGTTGTAGGAGAGGATAAAGTTCTTCAGTGAGAGTTTGCAGATAAGAAAAGTAGAGATTATGTGAAGTAAGTCAGAAAAAGAAAAACTAATATTGAATGTGAGCCCCAAAATGTGGAATCCAGGAAAATGACGTAGATGAACTTATTGACAAAGCAGAAATGGAGATACAGACATAGAGAGCAAATGTATGAGTGCCAAGGCGGGAGGGAGGGAGTGAGATGGATTGGGAGACTGGGATTGACATGTATACACCACAGTGTGTGAAACAGATAACTAGTGAGAACTGAGCGCATAGCACGGGGGGCTTCCCTGTAGCTCAACTGGTAAAGAATCTGCCTGCAGTGCAGGAGACCTGGGTTCAATCCCTGGGTCAGGAAGATCCCCTGGAGAAGGAAATGGCAACCCACTCCAGTATTCTTGCCTGGAAAATCCTATGGAGAGAGGAGCGTGGAGGTCTACAGATCATGGGGTTGCAAGAGTCAGGCATGACTTAGCAACTAAACCATCACCACCATATAGCACAGGGAGCTCTACTCAGTGCTCTGGTGACCTAAATGGTAAGGAAATCCAGAAAAGAGAGGTATATGTATACATATAGCTGATTCATTTTGCTATACAGCAGAAACTAACTCAGCATTGTAAAGCCACTATATTCCAATAAAACAAACAAAAATAACAATGAAAAAAGATAAGTAGAGACTCTTTGCTAACCCCCAGGAACCAAACCACACAGAGGATAGTAGGAGGGACTCCCAGAGGAGTCTGAATATATGTCATTCCCAGGGTGAGTGGTGACAGGAAGCCTTAGCATGAAAGTTTCCAAAAAAAAAAAAAAGCCATCTGTATGAGCCCAACACAAGGAGGTTAAGAGATAGTCGGGTTACTTTGGCAATTAGGAAATCACTGGTGTGCTTGATAAGCGGCGTCAGTAGCACGCTGAAATCAGACCTTGCATTGCAGCTGGGGAGGCTTTAAAAGAACGTGGGGAAATGGGGGGAAACAGATGAAGATCTTGCCCATGCTCATGATCCTTGGCCATAGAGGGAAGGAGGGAGAAAAAGGAGCGTGCATGCAAGAGAGTCAAGGGAAGAGTGATCCTTTGAGAATTAACTGGAAGTTTCCCAGCTTGGAAACTGTTGGTTGGGTAAAGCCTAGAAGGTTCAACTTTAGTTACATGATTGTGAGCTGGTTATTGGACGTGGGGAAGAGCTGAGTGAGTTTGTGTGATTGGACAGTTTTATTTATTTATTTACTTTAATATTTTTTGTATTTTGACATTTCACAATTTAAAAAATTATTTAAATATTTAAAATTTTAATTAAAAAGTACATATTTGCCTGGTCCTTGGCTCTTCTGACTTAGGTCTGAAATCATGGTGTCATGCAAAAAAATTCATAAGAAGCAAATTCAAAGCCAATCCCTGCATGATGATGAAGTCCTTGAATAATAAGGGTATGCCTTTAATGAAAGTAAAACATAAGACAAAAATATGTTTATATAAAACATAAACATTTTGGCACCTTATTGTGGCCTAATAGTCCAGTGATCAAATGGATCTATAAGTTAAAAACAATAATCTAAATGAAAAAGAAAGGTAGCCTTGCCATTTGGGGTAGAATTGTGAGTCTGTCTTGGTTATCGTGATTCATCAAAAGCTCTTAAACCCACAGAATCTACTGGTCTGTAGTAGAGGAAGTCTTTGTACTTGTTCTTGCTCCAGCATTAGAATCAGAAGAGAACCATATTCTAGATTCTGTTTGTTCTGGCACATCTTAGTTCATTGGATTTGTTTCCAATTTAAATGATATCTTTGCCAGGTGAAGTTGGTAATGATTAAAGAAGTTTAAAAATAGGTCTTAAATCCAGTGAGATGCTTTCCATGTATTTAGCTTTCATTTGAAAATTATATTCATGATAAAATGGGGTAAATCTTTTTAAGTTGCCATATTTATTTTTATAGTTGAAATTAGCCAAAATTGCCAGCTAAGTTGGGCTGTAACAAAAAAGTTCAGAGTTTCTATGGAAACATGATTTCATCCCATCTATGAAAACCCATTTTGTTTTTTCTCCTTTATCATGGAACTTGAATCTCTGCAATGTTTTTCCTGTGAGTCCTACTCCAAGAAAAAGAAAATAGGTTTCCAATTATACAAAAATTCACATTTTGCCCATTAGAGTTTAACTCCAAGGGACTTTCATCAAGGGAGATAAACAATGGACATAGCCTAAAATCTTTCCTATTTGGGTATTAATAATGCATTTTTGTTATTTTTGTCTAGTATTTTTAAATACTTTGGTCAACTTGTAGTTACAGTTGTTCCAAGTTATGTGAAAATTACTTCATGTTTCTAATATCCTTGTGTGGTAGCTGGCTGATTTAGAAATCCCCGATGAAAGAACTGTAACATTCATCTTCATTTTTACTTTCTTCCCATGCTGACCCCAAAGTGTAACACCAGTTTATTCTCAATAAATTCTTATCGAACCAATGATCCAAAAAATATTTCAGTGCCTTCTGGGAACTTAGCATTGTTGAGGGCTCTGCAGGATTCAAAAGACAGATAAAATAATTTCTTGTTTGTAATTAGGAATCTAGGGAGAGTGAACAGTGAAATGTAAAGTGCTTGCTATGCACTATTTAACCTCATGCGAGCCAGAGTTTTACTATCTCATTTAATCTTTACAATAGTCCTAGAATAGCTGTTTCATTTTTCAGATGAAGAAACTGTGAGGTTTGAGAATGGGTCCAAGATAGCAACTGGTGGACCAGGGTTGAATACCAGCCCTGTGCTGACTAGTATGCATACTAGCTGGAGAGACAATTCTTCTACACAGAAACCCATTAGTGAAGTAGGAAATGTTATTGGTGGGGAGGAGCTCAGGCAAGGAATGGTGAAGTGGATGAGAGTAATCATGAATAATTGTAAATAAAAGCACTCCTTACTTCACGGTGAACATTACAAGTGCCTGAAGAACTAAGGGTGGAGGTTAGTGATATTGTACAGGAGGCAGTGATAAGGACCATCCCCAGGAAAAATAAATGCAAAAAGGCAAAATGGTCATCTGAGGAGGCCTTACAAATAGCTGTGAAAAGAAGAGAAGTGAAAGGCAAAGGAGAAAGAGAAAGATATACCCATTTGAATGTAGAGTTCCAAAGAATGGCAGGGAGAGATAAGAAAGCCTTCCTTAGTGATCAATGTGAAGAAATGGAGGAAAACAGTAGAATGGAAAAGACTAAAGATCTCTTCCAGAAAATTAAAGATACAAACAGAATATTTCATGCGAAGATGGCCACAATAAAGGACAGAAATGGTATGGGCCTAACAGAGGCAGAAGATATTAAGAAGAGGTTGCAAGAATATACAGAAGAACTATACAAAAATGATCTTCATGACTCAGATAATCACGATGGTATGATCACTCACCTACAGCCAGACATCCTGGAGTGCGAAGTCGAGTGGACCTTAGGAGGCATAACTAAGAACAAAGCCAGAAAAGGTGATGGTATTCCAGTTGAGCTATTTCAAATCCTAAAAGATGATGCTGTGAAAGTGCTGCACTCAATATGCCAGCAAATTTGGAAAACTCAGCAGTGTCTACAGGACTGGAAAAGGTCAGTTTTCATTCCAATCCCAAAAGGCAATGCCAAAGCATGCTCAAACTACGACACAATTGCACTCATCTCACACACTAGCAAAGTAAGGCTCAAAATTCTCCAAGCCAGGCTTCAACAGTACATGAACCATGAACTTCCAGATATTCAAGCTGGATTTAGAAAAGGCAGAGGAACAATAGATCAAATTGGCAACATCTGTTGGATCAGTGAAAGAGCAAGACAATTCCAGAAAAACATCTACCTCTGCTTTATTGAGATCCACACAGTCAAAAGGCTTTGACTGTGTGGATCACAACAAACTGGAAAATTCTTCAAGAGATGGGAATGCCAGACTACCCAACCTGCCTCTTTAGAAATCTGTATGCAGGTCAGGAAGCAACAGTTAGAACTGGACATGGAACAATAGACTGGTTCCAAATTGGGAAAGGAGTACGTCAAGGCTGTATATTGTCACCCTGCTTATAACTTATATGCAGAATACATCATGCGAAATGCCCAGCTGGATGAAGCACAAGCTGGAGTCAAGATTGCTGTGAGGGATATCAATAATATAAGATAGGCAGATGACACCACCCTTTTGGCAAAAAGCAAAGAAGAGCTAAAGAGCCTCTTGATGAAAGAGGAGAGTGAAAAAGTTGGCTTAAAGCTCAACATTCAGAAAACTAAGATCACGGCATCCGGTTCCATCACTTCATGGCAAATCGATGGGGAAACAGTGGAAACAGTGAGAGACATTTTTTGGGGGGGTTGGGGGCAGGCTCCAAAATCACTGCAGATGGTGACTGCAGCCATGAAATTAAAAGACGCTTGCTCCTTGGAAGAAAAGCTATTACCAACCTAGACAGCATATTAAAAAGCAGAGACCCAAAGCAATCTACAGATTCAATGCAATCCCTATCAAGCTACCAATGGTATTTTTCACAGAACTAGAACAAATAATTTCACAATTTGTATGGAAATACAAAAAACCTCGAATAGCCAAAGCAATCTTGAGAAAGAAGAATGGAACTGGAGAAATCAACCTGCCTGACTTCAGACTATACTACAAAGCTACAGTCATCAAGACAGTATGGTACTGGCACAAAGGCAGACATATAGATCAATGGAACAAGATAGAAAGCCCAGAGATAAATCCACACACCTATGGACACCTTATCTTTGACAAAGGAGGCAAGAATATACAATGGAGAAAAGAAAATCCCTTTAACAGGCGGTGCTGGGAATACTGGTCAACCACTTGTGAAAGAATGAAACTAGAACACTTACTAACGCCATACACAAAAAAAACTCAAAATGGATTAAAGATCTAAATGTAAGACCAGAAACTATAAAACTCCGAGAGGAAAACATAGGCAAAACACTCTCTGACATAAATCACAGCAGGATCCTCTATGACCCACCACCCAGAGTAATGGAAATAAAAGCAAAAATAAACAAATGGGACCTAATTAAACTTAAAAGCTTTTGCATAATGAAGGAAACTATAAGGAAGGTGAAAAGACAGCCTCAGAATGGGAGAAAATACTATCAAACAAAGCAACTGACAAAGAATTAATCTCAAAAATATATAAGCAACTCCTGCAGCTCAATTCCAGAAAAATAGATGACCCAATCAAAAAATGGGCCAAAGAACTAAACAGACATTTCTCCAAAGAAGACATACAGATGGCTGACATACAGATGGCTAACAAACAGATGAAAAGATACTCAATATCACTCATTATTAGAGAAATGCAAATCAAAACCACAATGAGGTTCCATTTCATGCCGGTCAGAATGGCTGCTATCCAAAAGTCTATAAGCAATAAATGCTGGAAAGGGTGTGGAGAAAAGGGAACCCTATTACACTGTTGTTGGGAATGCAAACTAGTACAGCCACTATGGAGAACAGTGTGGAGATTCCTTAAAAAACTGGAAATAGAACTGCCATATGACCCAGCAATCCCACTGCTGGGCATATACACTGAGGAAACCAGAATTAAAAGAGGGACATGTACCCCAATGTTTATTGCAGCACTGTTTATAATAGCCAGGACATGGAAGAACCTAGATGTCCATCAGCAGACGTATGGATAAGAAAGCTGTGGTACATATACACAATGGAATATTACTCAGCCATTAAAAAGAATACATTTGAGTCAGTTCTGATGAGGTGGATGAAACTGGAGCCTATTATACAGAGTGAAGTAAGCCAGAAAGAAAAACACCAATACAGTATACTAATGCATATATATGGAATTTAGAAAGATGGTAACGATATCCCTATATGCTAGATAGCAAAAGAGACACAGATGTATAGAACAGTTTTGAACTCTGTGGGAGAAGGCGAGGGCTGGATGATTTGAGAGAATAGCATTGAAACATATATATTATCATATTTGAAATGGATCACCAGTCCAAGTTTGATGCATGAGACAGGGTGCTCGGGGCTGGTGCACTGGGATGACCCTGAGGGATGTGACAGGAGGAAGGTGGGAGGGGAGTTCAGGATGGGGAACACATGTGCACCCGTGGCTGATTCATGTCAATGTATGGCAAAACCACTACAATATTGTAAAGTAAGTAGCCTCCAATTAAAATAAATAAAAAAAAAAAAAAAAAGCAGAGACAGTACTTTGCCAACAAAGGTCCATATAGTCAAACCTATGGTTTTTCCAGTAGTCATGTATGGATGTGAGAGCTGGACTATAGGGAAAGCTGAGTGCCAAAAAATTGATGCTTTTGAACTGTGATGTTGGAGAAGACCCTTGATAGTCTCTTGGACTGCAAGGCGATCTAACCAGTCCATCCTGAAGGAAATCAGTCCTGAATATTCATTGGAAGGACTGATGCTGAAGCCGAAACTAATACTTTGGCCACCTGATGTGAAGAACTGACTCACTTGAAAAGACTCTGATGCTGGGAAGGATTGAGGGCAGGAAGAGAAGGGGACAACAGAGGATGAGATGGTTAGATGTGGCATCACCGACTCAATGGACATGAGTTTGAGTAAACTCTGGGAGTTGGTGATGGACAGGGAGGCCTGGTGTGCTGCAGTCCATGGGGTCGCAAAGAGTCAGATATGACTGAGCGACTGAACTGAACTGAACATTACGTAGTATATGTAATCAACACTGCATATTTGTTTGTTTATCCACTGAAATATAGTATCTTGTCTCTGATACTTGTTTCTTAAATATCTATAATTTGTTGGTTTTTTTTTTTTAAAGCAGCAATGCAGTGGTATATTATTTTGTTGTTGTTGTTTGGTCACCACATCACATTCTACTCTTTTGCGACCCCATGGACTGTATTCCTCCAGGCCCCTCTGTTCATGGAATTTCCCAGGCAAGAATACTGGAGTGGGTTGCCATTTCCTTCTCCAGGGGATGTTGTCTTGCATTGGCAGATGAATTCTTTACCAGTGAGCCACAAGGGAAGCCTCCTGGTACAATTATACTCTTTTTAAAAAAGCTCTCAAAAGATACATGTAAATTGATTTTGCTGATTATCACAGATTCACAGAATTCCAAACTGGTAAAATTTTTTTTTTTTTTTTTAATTGAAGTTTATTTATTTTAATTGGAAGCTAATTACTTTACAATATTGTATTGGTTTTGCCATACATCAACATGAATCTGCCACGGGTGTACACGTGTTCCCCATCCTGAACCCCCCTTCTACCTCCTTCCCCATACCATCCCTCTGGGTCATCCCAGTGCACCAGCCCCAAGCAAGAACTCAAGTCCCAGAAAGCAGTCCTGGCTGTTTTTTTTTTTTCTTTCTCTCTTGCTTAAATTCTAATAATGGCGAAATCAGGCTAAATATTGTCTTCTAACACCTAGTCTAATATTTTTAAGCCACATAATGCTTTCACACATTTATTTGTAGCAGATAGATTGTTGTTACCATTTAGTAGCTAAGTTGTGTCAGACTCCTTTGTTGACCCCATGAATTGTAGGCCACCAGGCCACTTTGTCCATGGGATTTCCGAGGCAAGAATACTGGAGTGGGTTGCCATTTTCTCCTTCAGGGAACTTCTTTATCAATGTGTTATTTGTTTTTTTTTTTTTTTTTAGAGTGAAAAGGTATCTTTTATTCTATGATTTGGTTTTTTTTTTTTTTTTTTTTTTATTCTTCCAATTTTATTTTATTTTTAAACTTTCATAATTGTATTAGTTTTGCCAAATATCAAAATGAATCCGCCACAGGTATACATGTGTTCCCCATCCCGAACCCTCCTCCCTCCTCCCTTTACCATCCCTCTGGGCCGTAACCAGCCCCAAGCATCCAGCATCATGCAGAACCTGGACTGGCAACTCGTTTTTCCTACATGATATTTTACATGTTTCATTGCCATTCTCCCAAATCTTCCCACCCTCTCCCTCTCCCAATTTGTTTAACAAGCCTAGAATTTTTCCTGTAAACCAAAAATAGCTCAGGGTAGGATCAATTTTTATATTTGTAGCAAAACTATAGTATAAAATCATTTATTAAGTGGTTCATATCCATTATATCATAGAAATCTTATTTTGTGAGTGGTGGTCTGTTTCTGACTAGCAGTTAATGTTAAATAATATGTCAATGGTTAACTCTCAACAGCAGTCATAGATCCATGACAATTCAAAGCCAGAAGAATAATGATCTAAACATTTAAAAATGTTTAGAACCTAAGTACACAGTGCATATGAATTATATGAGACCCCAAGTTACCATAAAGTAGTTCCAGGAAACCCTCTAGTGTATCTATCATAACTACAACTTGGGTATGAGGAATGTTAATAAAATGCTTTGCACTGATGCTTTTAGAATTAAGAATGATTTAGCAGTAATTATTCAGGTCCAACCAGGTCTCTTAAACTCTCCAGGAAATTTGAATTGTTGCCATCCTATTCTCCAGAGTTCATTGGACCATTTCACAATTTTTGAAACTCATCAAACTTGGTTAGAAAAATCAGAAAAAGAAATATTCATAAAACATCATGCTAAAAACTGTTGACGTGGGCATACACATTCACTGAGTTTTGATAAAAGTCTAGAGGTATTTTATTAATCAGGTGGCCTTAAATTTAAGTTTAATTTGAAAGTAGAAGTTGTGAGGAAGGGCAACTTAAAGAAGAAAAAGAAATTTGAATTTTCAGAGAATGACCCAGTGAAATAACATTTGTTTTTTTAAAAAGGGGATGATTATACTAATACTATGTATGTCACACATCCATTCAAGCTACAGCCCTCAACCCTGTCCCATCTGCATGCCACTGCTTCCAATTTAGTTAATTAGGTTAGAGTAGAAACACTGAAACCAGGTGAGAGGTGTTTTGTTTTGTTCTGTTTTCTTACTTCCTGGGTGGTGCTAGTGGTAAAGAACCCTCCAGCCAATGCAGGAGACATAAGAGATGCAGTTCAATCCCTGGGTTGGGAAGATCCCCTGAGAGAGAGCATGGCAACCCCCTCCAGTATTCTTGCCTGGAGAATCCCATGGACGGAGGAGGCTGACGGGCTACAGTGCATAGGGCTGCAAAGAGTCTGACATGACTCAAGCGACTTAGCATGCATGCATGCAAATAATTCAATGCATTGTCTTCTTTCCCACGATGGCTGGGTGTTTACATTATTGTCACACATGCTCGTTGAGTATCAATCTGCTACTAGCCATACCCAGGAATTTTGTGACATATTTTTTAGTAACTTCTGGCCATTAAAAAGTTTTAAAGTAAGAAAAAGACAAAACAAATAGGGTTGGCTATTCATCTTAGAAAACGTTTAGAATAGAAAATTTGTGTTTTGGATACAATTTTTTAAAAAATTATATCTGTTACAAATATGTTCCTCCACTGGATGGCTTCTACTTTTATTATATTTGTATAATCAACATTTATATTTTTTTCTTCAATTACTTAAGAAGCTGAAGCAAACAAACCACCATGCTTCTATTACACCCAATGAATTTTTTTTAAATGGTGTATGTCATCTAATACCCAGTCCATGTTCAGTTTTCTCTGTCTCAAAAATATGTACAGTTTGTTGTTTCAATCAGGATTCCAACAAAGTCCACAATTACATTTAATTTCTCTTTTGTTTTTATGGCACTTGTTTATTAATTGTACAGATTTTCCCTTTCACTGATTTTGGTGTCATTTAAGTCAGGATGGAATTTCTTACAATTGGGTAAATACAGAGACTTGAGTAGTTTCAGGTGTTCTTTTTTAATTGGCCAAAAATAATTCACAGATGGCCATGTGCTCCTATTATGCCATGTCTGGAGCAGCATGCATCTTATTCACTCTAATGATGCTAAATAAGGTAGGGGGTGGGTTCAGGTGCAGGCAAGTGATGCATGTGTTCTGATTTCATCTCTAACCTTTGACCCAGTCATACGGGCTGCGCTGGTGTTCTTTGCCATATTATATTTATGAATATAAAGAAGGCTGAGCACTGAAGAATTGGTGCCTTCAAATTGTGGTGCTGGAAAAACCTCTTGAGAGTCCCTTGGACTGCAAGGAGATCAAACCACTCCATCCTAAAGGAAATCAACCCTGAATATTCATTGGAAAGACTGATGCTGAAGCTGAAGCTCCAATACTTTGATATGATACTCTTCATATCAGAAGAGCTGACTCACTGGAAAAGACCCTGATGCTGGGAAAGATTGAGGGCAGCAGGAAAAGGGGGTGATAGAGGCTAAGATGGTTGAATAGTATCACAGACTCAATGGGCATGAGTTTGAGCAAACTCCAATAGACAGTGAAGGACAGGGAAGCCTGGCGCACTCCAGTCCATGGGGTTGCAAAGAGTTGGACATGACTTAGTGACTGAACAACAACAACAACTCATTCATTAGCAGTTGCAAAATATGATTTTTCTAATTCTATTATATTCTTCTGGCATTTATTAACTGTTGCCTCATTAACTGTATTATTACTCTGAATTATTATCCATGTAGGAAAAGTAGGATGAATATTTGATTCTTTTTCTTTATTTGTGTGCTAGCAATCTCCAAAGGTGACCAATGTATGGTTTTTATTTTTATTTTTTGTATTTATCATCATGAACTCATAGGTTTAGTAAACTGTTGTACATCAATCCATTGTAGTCATTATCATTTTCAATGATCAGATGGTCTTATCTTTAGCAAATAGGAAACCCTCAGTTTAGCTTTTGGGTCATTTTGATCTAATCCTAGTCACTCTTAAGACTTTCCTTGTTTTTAGAATGACAACATTCCTCTGTCTCCGGTCCCTCAGACCTGGAATCTGCTATTCTCCCTAAAGAGCCTGATTTCTTTTAATGGGAAATGGTATGAGGAACCACATTGGGGTGGTAGAGCTGCTTACTGATGATTTTCTTCATATCAGTTGGGCATTAGTTGCTTTCTTCTACCCATTTTCTTTTACCCTGGCTCCTCTTTTGTCTATGCCATTTATTTTCTCTTTATTATCTTGTATTGCGTTTTAGCTTTACAAATGCTTACATTTTATTTTCTAAGTTGGCATACCAGGCACATCGAGGACCAGAACTCACATCGCATGCCTTGTTTTCCAGCACACTTTCTGGTGTATCATGGAAGGATTGGGAGATTAGGAAGTTGAAGTACAATTCAACCTGAATTAGAATTTCAAAATTCTATTAGCTTTCCCTTTGGAGATTGATGTCTTTGCTTTTCATATGCCTGACTGTAAAAATTGGAACCGAGTTAAGAAACAAATAAAAATTAGGCTAATATATGTTAATAAAAGAAGCATTTGAGGATAGGAAAAGGTGCTACATTTATATGCACAGCTTAAAATTACCAACAGGATCCCATGGCCTGATTTTAGTGGACTTGCTAGTACAGGCCAATAAAATACACAGTACTCCGTGTTCCTTGACTATCTTTTACTGGCCCCATTTTAAATGGTTACACAGACATATACATTATTTCATTGCTTGAATATTTAGAAGCTGCTATGGCCAGATGGGATTTTAAACTTCCCCGCCAAACTATAGTAACTCCACCAAGTTACTGCCATTCGCTTTTTGCTGTACAGCTCTAATGGATGCTGTGTGATATACTCTATAAGCAGATCAAGAAAGCAGTCACCCACTCTGCAGCGTGACAGCAAATTCTGCAAAGTGTAAAAATCGTAGCTTCTTGGAATCTGTTAGTTTACTGTCTGTGAAATGAGGATTTATAATTACCTGTCTCCTTACAATACTAGATTTTTGTTTAGAGAAATATGATAACAAATGTCAGTTGTTTAGTTAACCATGAACTGTTTTACACAATCAAGATGGCCTTGATTAATTGCATATTTTGGGGAGCTTAATTTGACCTATGAAATTCCAGAAGATATAACTTTAGTTGTGTTGTTTTAATGATTACTCACACAAACCAACGGAGAAGGCAATGGCACTCCACTCCAGTACTCTTGCCTGGAAAATCCCATGGACAGAGGAGCCTGGTAGGCTGCAGTCCATGAGGTCGCAAAGAGTCGGACACGACTGAGCGACTTCACTTTCACTTTTCACTTTCATACATTGGAAAAGGAAATGGCAACCCACTCCAGTGTTCTTGCTGGGAGAATCCCAGGGACGGGGGAGCCTGGTGGGCTACCGTCTATGGGATGGCACAGAGTCGGACACGACTGAAGCGACTTAGCAGCAGCAGCAGCAGGACACAAACCAAACTTTACATATATCCATGAACCATTCCTAATTCTTTCACTGGTTTGCCAGCATTTGGCCATTTTCAATTCTATCTGTCCCAGTCGATACTTCTCCCACCACCTTAGTGGCTCAGACAGCAATGCAGGAGACCTGGGTTCAATTCCTAGGTTGGGAAGATCCCCTGGAGAAGGGAATGGCAAACCACTCCAGTATTCCTTCCTAGAGAATTCCATGGACAAGGGAGCCTGGCCAGCAACAGTTCATGGGGTCTCAAAGAGTCGGACACGACAGAGCGACTAACACTTTCCTACCCTCTTAGGGCTTTCCGGGTGGTGCTAGTGGTAAAGAACCCACCTGCCAATGCAGGAGACATGAGACATGGGTTCGATCCCTAGAGGAGGGCATGGCAGCCTACTCCAGTATTCTTGCTTGGAGAATCCCATGGACAGAGGAGGCTGATAGCCTAGAGTCCATAGGATCACAAAAAGTCGGATATTACTGAAGTGACTTAGCATGCATGCCTACCACCTTGATGCTAAAAATATAGAACACAATAGGGGTATATGTGTGTGTGTGTGTGTATGTTTTTTTGTGTGTAAAAATATGGAGTCCAGAATTTTAGTTTCCCCACCTTTTCCTGTTTTACAGTTTAGTTCAAAGACAGAGCATATAAATATGTGCTTATAAATAAGCATGAGTGTTAGTGTCTCAAGAGGGGACTATTTTTAGTCTTCAAATTTATTTGCTGGGTTTATGACCAAGCTTAGCAACCACATTTTGAGACGGCATTTTTCCTGATAGTCCCTTGTTTTCAAAGCTTTGTTGCATTCCTGGTGCTCCTCATGCGAATTCCCATGCCTCTCTCGGCCACAGACCCAATGAGACCCATTCATTACAAGGAGACAAGGAAGTTGCTCTCACTTGTATCCACTGCTCTCAGAAGTTGACTTACAAATATTTATTTTGATCTTAACAAAATATTAGTGACAGTGGCAGTGGAACGTAGTATAACATATGTGTATATATTTTAATTGGAGTATAGTTGTTTACAATATTGTGTAAGTTTCTGCTGTACAATGAAGTACATTAACTATAAGTACACATGTCCCTTCCCTCTGGAGCCTCCCTTCCCGCCCTTATCCCACCCCACTAGGTTCACAGGGCACCAAGCTGAGCTCCCTGTACTCTACAGCAGATTCCCGGCAGCTATCTGTTTCATACATCGTAATGTGTGTATGTCAACGCTGCTCTCTCAGTTCATCCTGCCCTCTCCTTCCCTGGTGTCCACAAGTCTGCTCTGTACATTTATGTCTCTCTTCCTGCTCAGCAAATAGGTTCTCTGTACCATTTTTATAACCTTAGAAAATGGAAGAGAGATGAAAAGTAAAAGAGGATAATCATCAATTGATCTCATTTCCTGAGAGTTACCTAAAACTTAATGTTTAGAGATCTCTTTGATATTGAAAGGGGGGTGCTCTACACAATGGGAAGACCTCGCCATGGTGCACAGGAGCTGCCTACCCTCCGTGGATTCACTGTGCATTCAGGGGGAAATGTTCTCAATATAACACACCCTCCATGGATTCAGTGTGCATCCAGGGGGAACAGTTGGCGATGAAACACACCAACTGGGGTCCTGCTGCCTTGGTACAGCTCGAGCCCTTCCTCTGCTTCCTCCCTCACCTCTCCGTCACTAACCTTCCATCTGTCCCTGGAACAAACAGACTTGCTCCATCCACAGAAGGAAAGCTTGTCCTCAGTTTCAGGCAGGATGGCTCCTTCAATTCCTTCAAGAGTCAGCTCACTGGGCATCCTTTCAGATGCCTTCACTGAGGTCCCTGTTGAAAGCAGCCCTTGCTCTGCTCCTGGCCAAGTTACCTTAGAGCATCTACCAGTGTCTGAAATGGTCTCACTCAATTATTTATTTAGTCTCTGGTATGTAGGCAGAAACTACTTCAATATTCTTACCTTGAGAACCCCATGAACAGTATGAAAAGGCAAAATGATAGGATACTGAAAGAGGAACTCCCCAGGTCAGTAGGTGCCCCATATACTACTGGAGATCACTAGAGAAATAACTCCTGAAAGAATGAAGGGATGGAGCCAAAGCAAAAACAATACCCAGTTGTGGATGTGACTGGTGATAGAAGCAAGGTCTGATGCTGTAAAAAAGAGCAATATTACATAGGAACCTGGAATGTCAGGTCCATGAATCAAGGCAAATTGGAAGTAGTCAAACAAGAGATGGCAAGAGTGAACATTGACATTCTAGGAATCAGCAAACTAAAATGGACTGGAATGGGTGAATTTAACTCAGATGACCATTATATCTACTACTGCAGGCAGGAATCCCTCAGAAGAAATGGAGTAGCCATCATGGTCAACAAAAGAGTTCAAAATGCAGTATTTGGATGCAATCTCAAAACGACAGAATGATCTCTGTTTGTTTCCAAGGCAAACCATTCAATATCACAGTAATCCAAGTCTATGCCCCAACCAGTAACGCTGAAGAAACTGAAGTTGAATGGTTCTATGAAGACCCACAAGACCTTTTAGAACTAATACCCCCAAAAGATGTCCTTTTCATTATAGGGGACTGGAATGCAAAAGTAGGAAGTCAAGAAACACCTGGAGTAACAGGCAAATTTGGCCTTGGAATACAGAATGAAGCAGGGCAAAGACTAATAGAGTTTTGCCAAGAAAATGCACTGGTCATAGCAAACACCCTCTTCCAACAACACAAGAGAAGACTCTACACATGGACATCACCAGATGGTCAACACTGAAATCAGATTGATTATATTCTTTGCAGCCAAAGATGGAGAAGCTCTATACAGTCAACAAAAACAAGACCGGGAGCTGACTGTGGCTCAGATCATGAACTCCTTATTGCCAAATTCAGACTGAAATTGAAGAAAGTAGGGAAAACCACTAGACCATTCAGGTATGACCTAAATCAAATCCCTATGATAACACAGTGGAAGTGAGAAATAGATTTAAGGGCCTAGATCTGATAGATAGAGTGCCTGATGAACTATGGAATGAGGTTCATGACATTGTACAGGAGACAGGGATCAAGACCATCCCTATGGAAAAGAAATGCAAAAGAGCAAAATGGCTGTCTGGGGAGGCCTTACAAATAGCTGTGAAAAGAAGAGAAGCGAAAAGCAAAGGAGAAAAGGAAAGATATAAGCATCTGAATGCAGAGTTCCAAAGAATAGCAAGAAGAGATAAGAAAGCCTTCCTCAGTGATCAGTGCAAAGAACTAGAGGAAAACAACAGAATGGGAAAGACTAGAGATCTCTTCAAGAAAATTAGAGATACCAAGGGAACATTTCATGCAAAGATGGGCTCGATAAAGGACAGAAATGGTATGGACCTAACAGAAGCAGAAGATATTAAGAAGAGGTGGCAAGAATACACAGAAGAACTGTACAAAAAAGATCTTCACGCCCCAGATAATCACGATGGTGTGATCACTCATCTAGAGCCAGACATCCTGGAATGTGAAGTCAAGTGGGCCTTAGAAAGCATAACTATGAACAAAGCTAGTGGAGGTGATGGAATTCCAGTTGAGCTATTTCAAATCCTGAAAGATGATTCTGTGAAAGTGCTGCACTCAATATGTCAGCAAATTTGGAAAACTCAGCAGTGGCCACAGGACTGGAAAATATCAGTTTTCATTCCAATCCCAAAGAAAGGCAATGCCAAAGAATGTTCAAACTACCACACAATTGCACTCATCTCACACGCTAGTAAAGTAATGTTCAAAATTCTCCAAGCCAGGCTTCAGCAATATGTGAACTGTGAACTTCCAGATGTTCAAGCTGGTTTTAGAAAAGGCAGAGGAACCAGAGACCAAATTGCCAACATTCACTGGATCATCAAAAAAGCAAGAGTTCCAGAAAAACATCTATTTCTGCTTTATTGACTATGCCAAAGTCTTTGACTGTGTGGATCACAATAAACTGTTTTCCTGTGGTCATGTATGGATGTGAGAGTTGGACTGTGAAGAAAGCTGAGAGCTGAAGAATTGATGCTTTTGAACTGTGGTGTTGGAGAAGACTCTTGAGAGTCCCTTGGACTGCAAGGAGATCCAACCAGTCCATTCTGAAAGAGATCAGCCCTGGGATTTCTTTGGAAGGAATGATGCTAAAGCTGAAATTCCAGTACCTTGTCCACCTCATGCGAAGAGTTGACTCATTGGAAAAGACTCTGATGCTGGGAGGGATTAGGGGGCAGGAGGAGAAGGGGATGACAGAGGATGCGATGGCTGGATGGCATCACTGACTCAATGGATGTGAGTTTGAGTGAACTCCTGGCGATGGTGATGGACAGGGAGGCCTGGCGTGCTGCGATTCATGGAGTCGCAAGGAGTCGGACACGACTGAGCGACTGAACTGATGTAGGCACCACAAAAGCAGATTCCTTATCTAGTCTGGTCACTTCTGAATTCCCAGCACCTGAAAGAATATCTGTTACGTAATAGGCACTTGAGAAATATTTGTTGTTGAATGAAGACTGGAAAGCATTCTGGAGTGAGAGAATCTGAGTGTAAGTTCTGAGACTGTTGCTTATAGAGTGTATGCAACAGGCCAGTCATGTTCTCTAAATCAGCCTTATAATTTCCTCAACACTTCCCAAGATTAAATGGCATAGAGTAGTCTCAAGCATTTGATGTTGTAAGTTTTCCTTATCACAATAATCCTATGAGGTGATAGTATATAGATCATCATCTCCATAGTTGAAAGGAAGATTACAAATCACCAGTTTCATTTCCTTTTTTTTGACCATTAGAACACCGTAAGAAGGATATTGAATTATAGTGGGTTAGGGGCAGTGTTAAATCTATAATCTGGATTGATTGGTGGATAGTTAGCCTAGTATATATTTTCCATTAGCAGGACAGCTCAGTTTAAATTCCTACATGCTATTAAAAGTAATTTCCCCCTTTATCCTTATCCACGAAGAAGTTCTTTAAGTAACATTTTTCTAAAACAGACTTTTTCATGTTTAAGGACAGTGTGTGTTCCTATGTTCCTTAGAGGCCTTAATTCATATGAATAATCTTAGGTGGCAAACCAAATGTACTGAATCAGAGTCTGCCTTTTAATGAATCTCTTATTTGTGTGCATGTTAACCTTTGAAGGATGCTAAGGCTGCCTGATTACTCTTTGAGTAGTCAGTTCTGAATGTAGAGATTCTGAGTTATGCTTTCCTGTTTAGGGTTGCTAACTTGCTTCTCTATAAGGGGAATGCACGCATGCATACTAAGTCTCTTCAGTCCTGTCCCACTCTTTGCATCTCCATGGGCTGTAGCTCACCAGGCTCCTCTGTCCATGGAGATTCTCCAGGCAAGAATACTGGAGTGGGTTGCCATGCCCTTCTCCAGGATGCATAAGCATATGTCCAATTAAATAACTTAAAATGTATTTGTTAAATATATGAGTTATGTTTCCATGGTGAAATAATATGGTAGTGGTATTTATTTAATGCCCTTGTTATATCATCTACATTGATGGTTGTCATCTAAAATATAAAGCGGTTAGACAATTCACTTTAGCCCAAGGATTCTGAAGGAATTAAATACTACTTAGACATAATGAGGAAATTTTTGGTAGAAGAGCAGAATAACTTAATTTTGAGGTTTTGGGGAAAGAAGTTAGTCAGTATTTATTAGTACACATTGTTGCCATAAAACAGTACATCCTGGTGATGACTCACCAAAAATGCTTCTTTCTCAATGACATTTTTTGACCTTTATAAGCTCTTTGTCGAGAGGGCCAGCCTAATTTAAAAAATGATGGTGATGATTTTGGACTCACTGTTTTTCACTGAGATATAAATTGTGTCCAACAAATTTTACAGCTTTTAAGCCTATTCCGATCTATGCACCCAAATATCATCACTGCAAATGTAGACTACTTGTAACTCCCAGTGAATTAATTTGTGCTACATTCCAGTCTACTTCTCCCATCAATGGCAAGCTTTTCCTAACATTGCAGTTTTCGGTTTTGGGACTTCATATACCTGGAATCATGCTCTGTGTATTTTTCTGTTTGTCTCCTTTAATTAAATAGAATATATTTACAATTATTTCATGTTGTTGAATATACTACAAGTTTATTTTTTGTTGCTCTGTTCCATTATGTGAATAACCAACAACTTGTTTATCCACTTTTCTGTGGATGGCATTTGAGTTATTTTTAGTTTGGAACTATTATGAATAAAATTACTATAAACATTGTTAAAGTCTTTTTGTTGGCACGTGTTTTCATTACTCTAGGTTATATACTTAGAGAAAGGATTGCTGGTCATAGTTTAATTTTGTAAGAAACTGAACTTAACACTTCTCTGAAGTGGTTACATCATTTTACACTCTTACCATGAATGTATGAGTTCCACTTTCTCCACATAGATTCATAAACATTTGATATTGTCAGTTTTTAAATTTTAGCCATTTTAGTGGGTGTGAAATGATATCTTATTGTGGTTTTAACATACACTTCTTCGGTAACTAATGATGAGAACCATGTACTATGCTTATTGGCTATTTCTTTATTTTGTTAATAATTTAAAAAGTTTGTTCAAGACTTTTGCTCTTTAAAAAATTGGATTGCCTTCTGTTGTTGATTTCTAGGAGTTATATGTTAGTCTGTGTATGAGTCATGTTTTGTAAGTATTTTACTCTAAATATTGACTTATTTTCTTAATGGTATCTTTTAATTTTGTTGAAATCCAGTGTAAATCTACTTTTAAAATTGATAGTGGTTTCTATGTCCTAAGAAAATTCATTTAATCCAAAGACTTTGAAGCTATTCTCTTATGTTTTCTTCTAGAAAGCTTATAATTTTAGCATTACCTTCAGATTTATACTTCATCTAATTTTTGCATATGAAATGAGGTGGGGTCAAGATTTGATTGGGGTTGTGTTGAATCTATTGATCAGTTTGAGGAGGATAAAGATGTAACCAATTCTGAGTCTTTTAATCCAGGAATATATATTTCTCCATTTATTTGATCTTTAATTTCTTTCAACAATGTATTGTATATTTTAGTGTAGAGATTGTTCACAATTTTCAGTAACTTTATTTCTAGGTTTATGGTATTGAATCGTATTGAATACTTAAATAGTATTGCATATATTATATCCCCCACTGGGTTGACTATATGTATATATATATTTTAAAAAACTATTAACCTTGTATCCTGTGACCTTGCTAAATTTACTTACTAGTTCTACTAGAGTTTTAGTAGGTTTCAAGTTTCTATGTAGATAATCATGTTGTCTGTAAATAATTGCAGTTTTAATTCTTTCTTATAGTTTTTTATACCTTTTATTTCTTATTTGGAATGTGGCACTGGCTAGGATTTCCTGTACATTTTTGAATAAAAGTGATGTGAGAATATGGCCTTAATTTTTACTGACTTGGGGGAGAATGCATTTAGTCTTTTACCACTCAGTATGATCTGAGCTATAGATTTTTCATAGATGGCATTAGTCAAATTGAAGAATTTTCTCCTAGTCTTTGTTTACTGAGAGTTTTATCATGAATAGGTACTAAATTTTATTAAATAACTTTGTTGTGTAAATTGAGATGTCCATGCAAATATTTTTTACTTTCTTAATGTTATAAATTACATCAGCTGATATTTAAATTTTTAAAAAAGTATTTATTTATTTTTGACTGCCCTGGGTCTTAGTTGCAGCATGCAGGGTCTTCCTTGTGGTACACAGGTAGCCTGTGGGCTCCGGCGTGCGTGGGCTCTGTAGTTTGCGGCACTCAGGCTCTCCGAGTTGAGGCAGTGGGGCTTAGGAGTTGTGGCACGCAGTCTTACTTGCCCTGCTGCACGGGGATCCTAGTTCCTCAACCAGACATGGAACCTGTGACCCCTGCACTGGAAGGTAGGGTCCTAACAGCTGGACCACCAGGAAAGTCCTGAGATTTAAACATTAAATGATCTTGCATCAGTGGGTTAAGCCTTACTTGGTCATGATCTTTTTCATATATTGCTAGATTTTATTTGCTAATGATTCATTCTGTATTTTTACATCCTTGCCTCATGAAGGATAAGGGACTATAGTTTTATCTTGTAATATCTTTGTCTAGTTTTCTGTTAGAGTTATGTTGGCCTTATACTAGAAGTTGAGAATTCTCTCTTCCTCTATTTTCATTTAATTTTGCTTCATATTTATTTATTTTTAAATGTTTGGTAGAAATTACTGGTGAAAATATCTGGCACTGAAGTTTTATTTGTGGGAAAATTTTTGAATAAAAATTCAATTTATTTAATAATTTCAATTATTAGTTTCAATAAGTTTCAGTTTCAGTAAGTAGTGGGCTTCCCTGTTGGCTCAGCTGGTAAAGAATCCACCTGCAATGCGGGAGACCTGCGTTCGATCTCTGGTTTGGAAAGATCCCCTGGAGAAGGGAAAGGCTACCCACTCCAGTATTCTGGTCTGGAGAATTCCAGGGACTGTATTGTCCATGGGGTCACAAAGAGTTGGACGTGACTGAGGGACTTTCACTTTCAGTCTTAAGACTTTGACCATTTCATCTGTCTACTTACTATCCTTTAAAGTCTGTAGGCTCTGTCATATCTCTTGTTTCAATATTGACTCAGGTAATATATGTTTTCGGTCTTATTTCTTGACTATTCTTGCTAGGATTTATAAGTATATTTATTTGTTAAAGAATTAACTCTTTACACATATTGTTTTTCAATTTTCTAGTTCATTGATTATTCTTTTTTAATATTTTAGGTTTAATTTGTTGTTCTTTCTTTAGATTATTAAGGTGGAAGCTTAGATATTGATTTTTCATTTTTTTCTTCTTTTCTGAAATATGCTTTTAAAGTTAAACTTGCCCTTTTAGTAGTGTTTTAAATGCATCATAAATTTTTTATTATTTTTTTAAATGATCAGTTGAAATATTTTAAGATTTTCCTCTGATAACTTATGAATTACTTAGAAGTACATTGGTTAATTTCCAAGTATTTTGGGATTTTCTTCCCTTTTTAAAAAATTCATTAATTAAAAAAAAATTTAAAATTTACCTATTTATTACTGATGGCTGTGCTGGGCCTTTGCTGCTGCCTGTGCTTGGGCTTTCTGTAGTTGCTGTGAGAGGGACTACTCTGCAGTTGTGCTCAGGCTTCTCATTGCGGGGGCTTCTGTTGCAGAATGTGGTCTCTAGGGCATGCGAGCTTCAGTAGCTGCACCTGTGGGCTCAGGGGTCGTGACCCACTGTCTTAGTCACCCCTCAGCACATGGAATATTCCTGTCCCAGGGATCGAACCTGTGTCCCCTGCATTGTCAGTCAGGGTCTTAACCACTAGGCCACCAGGGAAGTCCTTCTTTTTCTAATTTAATGTCATTTAGGTCAAAGAACATAATTTGTGTGGTTTCATTTCTTTGGAATTTGAGGCTTGTTTTTTTTCTCCAGCATGTGGTCTGTTTGGTGACTTTCATATGTACAACAAAAGAACATATATTCTACTGTTGTTAGGTGGAGCGTTCTTTGAATGTCCATTAGGTGAAGTTGGTTGATAATGTTTCTTAAACCTTTTGCACTCTTACCAGGTGGTGCTAGTGGTAAAGAACCCACCTGCCAACGCAGGAGACATAAGTGATGTGGGTTCAATCCCTGGGTTGGGAAGATCCCCCGGAGGAGGGCATGGTAACACACTCCAGTATCTTGCCTGGAGAATCCCATAAACAAGGAGCCTGGCAGGCTACAGTTCATGGGGTTGCAAAGAATTGGACATGACTGAAGAGACTTAGCATGCATGCATGTACTCTTACTAATTTTTTTTTGTCTAATTCAATAATTACTGAGAAATGAAAGTTGAAATCTCACATTTTGATATGAATTTGTCATTTAAAAAAAATTCCCCCTCTTTTCTTCATGTATTCTGAAGCTTTATTATTAGCTTATTATTATATATCTACATATTTATTATTATTATTATATATCTACTTATTATATATCTTATTATAATATTATATATAATATATACTTATATATAATATATAATATGTATATTACTTATATATAATTTATAATATATACTTATTATTATATATCTACATATTTAAAATTTTATGTCTTTCTGATCCATTACCCATTTTTACCATGAAATTTATTTTTTTATTCTTATTGTTGTTCCTTCGTACGTCATGAATTTTGTCCTCTGGTTAGTTTTAAGAATTTACTCTTAAACTTTCAACTAATTATGATGTACCTAGGTGTGACTTTGTATTTTGTTTGGGGTTTGTTTGATCTGATTGGTGGCAAGGTTTGTCAATTGAAAAATTCTTGGCTGTTGTATTTAAAAATATTTCTTAATTCACTTTCTCCTTTCCATTTGAGAAGCTAATTACCTGTGTGCTATTAATAAGTGAAGACCACTTGACACTGTCCCACAGAGTTCAGAAGCTCTGTTGCTTGCATGACTCACTCATCTCCCCACAGCTTTGAGTTTAATTTGGTTAATTTCTATTGATTTATCTTCAAGCTTACTGATCTTTTCTTTTGATATATGCAAAAGTTCCATTAAAATATATAGTTCTTTTTAAATATTAGTTCTTTTTAAATATGTATTTGCACTGCAAGCATCTCATTCACATCTTTAATAGTTTGTATCCCTCTTTTGAAATTTCCTGTTTTTGCATATCGTTGTCCATCTTACTCATTAGAGCCTTTAACATGTTTATCATTGTCATTTTATAAACCCTGCTTGGCACTTCTGATATTGTGATCATTTCTTGTTGTTCAGTTGCTCAGTTGTGCCCAACTCTTTGGGACTCCATGGACTGCAGCAGGCCAGGCTTCCCTGTTCTTCACTATCTCCCGGAGCTTGCTCAAACTCATCTCCATTGAGATGATGATGCCATCCAACCATCTCATCTTCTGTCATCCCCTTCTCCTCCCGCCTTCAATCTTTCCCAGAATCAGGGTCTTTTCCTATGAGTCAGCTCTGCTAATCATGTGGTCAAAGTATTGGAGCTTCAGCCTCAGCATCAGTCCCACCAATGAATATTCAGAATTGATTACCTTCAGGATTGTTTGGTTTGATTTTTTGCAATCCTAGGTACTCTCAAGAATCTTCTTCAATACCACAGTTCAAAAACATCAATTCTTTGGTGCTCAGCCTTCTTTATCTCTGCATCTGCTTATGTTGAGTGTTTTTCTCCTGATCAGAGTAAAATTTTCTTGTTTCTTCTCATATCTTGGAAGAGACTTTTAAGATTTCTCTCAGTGTGTCAGTATAGTTTCCACTTTTTGTATTTGGGTTCTTTTCTCTCGTCCCTTCTTTGCCTTTCTGCTTTTTGAGATGTGTCTCTCCACTGTAGTGAAGGCCCAGTGTGCCTTGGAAGGGCTTTTCTCAGTTCTGTTGCTTCTCCCCTAACCTTCAGCAAGATAAGGATTTGTATTTGAGGAATTCCCTGGGTACCTGGAGAAGGAGAGAGAGGGAAAGAATCTCTCTAGATTGTTTTATCCTGCTCTCAATTTTCTCTGTATTACTTGTCTATTCTATGTACCCAGATAAGGCTCCTGGGGAAAATTGCTGACTGATATTAACCCATCCTTGCTCTGTGGCTGGGCCCTCTCAGAATTCTAGTTTGTCACACCAACTTTGGTTTCTTCTATACTGTGGCAAATTCTTCCCCCTCCTGTAATGAAAGGAGCCCTGAATCTTTTCTGTCCTATTAATAACTTTTGGAATTCAGCTCCTTTAGGTTTCTATAAACCCTGTCTTTTCTGCTGGGTTTTAAAAGGCTATAGTTTATCTGGCATGGTCTCATTGTTGGGAGTGACAGTCTTTGGCAACGATACACACTTTAACCAGGAGTGAAGTCTCGGGACTAACTTAGAAAACATGCTAAAGTCACATAGCTGAGTGTTGATGAGTTAAATAAAATAGATCTTAATGTTTATAATCATTACAGCCATTAAAGAATGAAATCCCATCATTCAGTTTTATCATATAGACTTTTTTTTTTTTTTTTTAACCAGATATGCTTTGGGTGTTTCTTAAATGCAAATCCACATTTAAAAGAAGGGTATGTGTTGCCCTTGAGAGTCCCTTGGACTGCAAGGAGATCCAACCAGTCCATCCTAAAGGAGATCATTGGAAGGACTGATGCTGAAGCTGAAACTCCAATACTTTGGCCACCTGATGTGAAGAGATGACTCATTGGAAAAGACCCTAAAGCTGGGAGGGATTGGGGGCAGGAGGAGAAGGGGACGACAGAGGATGAGAAGGCTGGATGGCATCACCAACTCGATGGACATGAGTTTGGGTGAACTCCGGGAGTTGGTGATTGACAGGGAGGCCTGGCGTGCTGCGGTTCATGGGGTCGCAGAGTCGGACATGACTGAGCGACTGAACTGAACTGAACTGACTTATGTGTTGCCCCTGAGATAATAGAAAGAACATGATAGGGCTCTACAGACTGTGTTTAAAAGGGGATTCTAGTAAGTATTTTGAGCAAAGCTTAAAGTTTTAGAGAAGTTTTTGCTTTTCCAAGATGATTATGAATGAAAAAATTTATCATGGTCTTCCTCTGCTCTGATTCATTGTCTTTCATTAATGTAGTTGAAATGTGGCTATTTGGACACATAAGTTAATTCCAAGATTAGTAAAAATTAACTGGGCTGTAACTAATATTGAAGTTTCCAAATTCAAACTTATAATTGTTAGGTATTTGTCTTTATTTTTCTAATATATTTAACTTTCTTTTTTTTTCTTCTTTATTTCTTTTTTAGGAGTCCTAAAGCAAAAACAGAAACATGGCTCACCATATTACATTTCTTTGGATAATTTCGATCCTGCTTCTTCAGAATTCTGTATTAGCTGAAGATGGAGAAATAAGATCAAGTAAGAATTATTAGCATTGTCTTTTTTTTTTTTTTTATCAACACATTGATTGGGGAAATGAAATAAAAGGAGTCCAAGTATTGGCTTTAAGGATCTTCTTCTTTCTGTCTTTGATGCTGTGATTGCCTGAAATAAATGAATTGCCATGTTACACATTAACTGGGAGGAAAAGCTATCAGAAGTCATTTTAAGAAAATTCTATGGTAATATTAACCCACCCTTGTTCAGTCATTTATGTAATCTTCATGATACGGAAATAAAGTACCTACTCACAGGATTCATTATCAGGACCATCCTGTGAACTTATCTCATAGAGATAACAAGATAATCTATGTAAATAACACAGGCATATAAATGACTCAGCCTAGTGACAGCTCAGTGTGTTGACTCTTATTCTGATTGCCTGTAGGAAAGCTTGCATGGGAGAAGGAAAGCTGGGTTTTGTTTGTTTGTTGACCACACCTTGGGGCATGCGGAATCTTAGTTCCCTGACAAGAGACTGAATCTGCTCCCCTGCAGTGGGAGGTGGAGTCTTAACCACTGCACCACTAGGGACATCCCAAAGGCTGCTAATTGTAGTTCTGCTATCCAGGTCATCTTTACAGACATCCTAGCATACACACTGAGGAAACCAGAATTGAAAGAGACACATATACCCCAATGTTCATTGCAGCACTGTTTACAGTAACTAGGACATGGAAGCAACCTAGATGTCTGGCGGCAGATGAATGTATAAAGAAGTTGTGGTACATATACACAATGGAATATTACTCAGCTATAAAAAAGAACCCATTTGAGTCAGTTCTAATGAAGTGGATGAAACTGGAGTCCATTATACAGAGTGAAGTAAGTCAGAAAGAGAAACACCAATACAGTATATTAACACATATATATGGAATTTAGAAAGACAGTGACAATGATCCTATACGCAAGGGAGCAAAAGAGACACAGATGTAAAGAACAGACTCCTGGATTATCTGGGAGAAGGTGAGGGTGGAAAGATATGTGAGAATAGCATTGAAACATGTATATTACCATATGTAAAATAGATGATCAGTGCAAGTTGGATGTCTGAAGCAGGGCACTCAAAGCCAGTGCTTTGGGACAAGCCAGAGGGATGGGGTGGGGAGGGCAGTGGGAGGGGGTCCAGGTTGGGGGGGGAGGTGCATGTGCTCCCATAGCTGATTTGAGTCAGTGTGTGGCAGGGGTCACCACAGTGTTGTGAAGTGATTGTCCTCCAACTAAAATAAATAAATAAAAATTTTTAAAAAGTGTATTTATATTCATATTTTAAAACTCATAAATATAAACTCTCTATTATAAATGAATTAATGTTCCTCTAACAGTAGAAAACAGGTTTGGCAACTTGATTCAACTTGACTTAACATTTATTAAAACAATAATATTTAATGTTTGCATAACACTTTCATAGTTCACTCCACCAAAGCATTCCATGAGGTAGACACCCTTTGTATTTTGAGTGGGAAAAGAAATTAATAAACAGCACGGGCTTTGCACAGTGTCATACCTCTGCTTAGAGCTGCAGCTCATATTTGAACCCTGCTTTTCATCTTCAGTGGGCTTCCCCGGGGGCTCAGACGGTAAAGAATCTGCCTGCTATGCAGGAAATCCGGGCTCAATCCCTGGGTCAGGAAGATCCCCTGGAGAAGGAAATGGCAACCCGCTGCAGTATTCTTGCCTGAAGAAGTCCATGGACAGGGGAGCCTGGGGGGCTACAGTCCATGGGGTCGCAGAGTCAGACGCGACTGGGCGACTGACACCCACACTTTTGTCTTCAGTGCATTCCTTTCCTGTGATGCTGGTGATCCAGGCTCTCTCACAAGGGCATCTCTCAGAGTGCTATTTCATCTGGGGTTTATAAATGGCAGTGCTTGCTTTTGTGTCCGTCCTCTTGGGTAATCTTGCAGCTATGAAATATAGGCCCCATGGCTCTGGACTGGAGCAGAAAGGGCCAAGAATAACCCTGTACAAGTTTATGACCACTGAATCAAGTGGTACACAAATACTCACAGTTCCAGGCACAACGAGCTTCAGAGCATCAAAGAAGGGCAACCTCGAAGAGCCAGCAAACACAGCCTTCCTGTCCTGTCTCTCCCTCAAAACACCGATAAAAGTGTAACCCTGTCATCCTCACCCAGCTTCCAAAGATATCAGGAGAGCTGAGTTCCCTTGGGTTGGACAGTTTGTCTCTGGGCAGAATCCCATTTCTGCAGTACCTGCCCTGAAGTCTGGTGACAGTCCCCATGACAGAGGTTACTGAAAGAGTGTCCTTCACACCCCTCTGCATGGCGACACCACCTCATCTGAGTAAAATCACACGACTTAAAATTTGTATCCCACTACCTCGACTCACCTCCTCCTCTTCCAAATCATCCCCTCCAAGGGCATGGTATCCTTGTCCTGTGGGCCATGAGCAATAATATTTTTGCTGCCTTAAGTGCAAAAGTGAGAGAAGCAGGCAGCAAGTGCTGCTCTTCTGCCCTGTACTGTCTGTCGACCACAGAATCACCCGGACAAACCAGCGCGTCTACGGCGCTGGGTCTGTCTCTCACCTCCTGAACTTTGCACTTGCTTTCCTTCTGAGTAGAATGCCCTCCTCTTGACCTGGATAAAACTCTGCTTTCTGATCTCAGGTTGCCTGTCTGCTTTCCCACAGAACAACCCCTGACTTTCCACAGTTAGGTTGCCACCTCCTCCTGTATGTTCTCATAATTCTTTTACTTTCTCTAACTAGCCCGTTGTCTGTCTTACTAGGCTGGGAGCTTTTAGAGATATCTCACCTGTGTTTGAAGCCAGTCCTTAGAGAGCAGGTATTCACTATAAACACACTGAAAGAATGAAATAGGGTTAGAAGTGTGTTGTGTACTGTGGAAAAGAGAGTTAAGAAAGTTTTTGTTTTTGGTTCTTTTCACGTGTGTACATCTGGATATAAGTTGTGCCACAGATAGTCTTTTTTTGTGGTAGAACTCAAAGATGTGCTGATTTCACATGATTCCTGGGATCTTAATAAGTCTTTAGTTTTATGGAGAAAGGAATGGCTTTATCCCTTTGCACTAGATTCACTTCACACGAGGAATGTTTTACTACATAAGTGGCTGAAGATGAATGATCAGGCCTTTAAACGTGCATGCTGCGTGTAGCACACAAATGACTGCTTTCATGATCTTGGTTCATATAAATTTTCTCAACTATATCCAGAATGTGTGTGCCTTTGCTGGCTAGTTGAGTCCTGAAGTTGGCAGAAAGTTTGTTTTTAGTTTCTTTCCCCTATTCATTGGTTTATATGTATTTTTATAAATATTTCAGATTAACATTTATGGGTGAATTTAACTCAGATGACCATTATATCTACTACTGTGGACAGGAATCCCTCAGAAGAAATGGAGTAGCCATCATGGTCAACAAAAGAGTTCAAAATGCAGTACTTGGATGCAATCTCAAAAACGACAGAATGATCTCTGTTCGTTTCCAAGGTAAACCATTCAACAGCACAATAATCCAAGTCTATGCCCCAACCTGTAACGCTGAAGAAGCTGAAGTTGAACGGTTCTATAAAGACCTACAAGACCTTTTAGAACTAACACCCAAAAAAGATGTCCTTTTCATTATAGGGGACTGGAATGCAAAAGTAGGAAGTCAAGAAACACCTGGAGTAACAGGCAAATTTGGCCTTGGACTACGGAATGAAGCAGGGCAAAGACTAATAGAGTTTTGCCAAGAAAATGCACTGGTCATAGCAAACACCCTCTTCCAACAACACAAGAGAAGACTCTACACATGGACATCACCAGATGGTCAACACCGAAATCAGATTGATTATATTCTTTGCAGCCAAAGATGGAGAAACTCTATACAGTCAACAAAAACAAGACTGGGAGCTGACTGTGGCTCAGATCATGAACTCCTTATTGCCAAATTCAGACTGAAATTGAAGAAAGTAGGGAAAACCACTAGACCATTCAGGCATGGCCTAAATCAAATCCCTTATGATTATACAGTGGAAGTGAGAAATAGATTTAAGGGCCTAGATCTGATAGATAGAGTGCCTGATGAACTATGGACTGAGGTTCATGACATTGTACAGGAGACAGGGATCAAGACCATCCCCATGGAAAAGAAATGCAAAAAAGCAAAATGGCTTTCTGGGGAGGCTTTACAAATAGCTGTGAAAAGAAGAGAAGCGAAAAGCAAAGGAGAAAAGGAAAGATATAAGCATCTGAATGCAGAGTTCCAAAGAATAGCAAGAAGAGATAAGAAAGCCTTCCTCAGCGATCAATGCAAAAAACTAGAGGAAAACAACGAATGGGAAAGACTAGAGATCTCTTCAAGAAAATTAGAGATACCAAGGGAACATTTCATGCAAAGATGGGCTTGATAAAGGGCAGAAATGATATGGACCTAACAGAAGCAAAAGACATTAAGAAGAGGTGGCAAGAATACACAGAAGATCCAAAAATACAAAAAAGATCTTCACGCCCCAGATAATCACGATGGTGTGATCACTCACCTAGAGCCAGATATCCTGGAATGTGAAGTCAAGTGGGCCTTAGAAAGCATCACTACGAACAAAGCTAGTGGAGGTGATGGAATTCCAGTTGAGCTATTTCAAATCCTGAAAGATGATTCTGTGAAAGTGTTGCACTCAATCTGCCAGCAAATTTTGGAAAACTCAGCAGTGGCCACAGGACTGGACAAGGTCAGTTTTCATTTCAATCCCAAAGAAAGGCAATGCCAAAGAAGGCTCTAACTACCGCTCAATTGCACTCATCTCACATGCTAGTAAAGTAATGTTCAAAATTCTCCAAGCCAGGCTTCAGCAATTCGTGAACTGTGAACTTCCAGATGTTCAGGCTGGTTTTAGAAAAGGCAGAGGAACCAGAGATCAAATTGCCAATATCCGCTGGATCATGGAAAAAGCAAGACAGTTCCAGAAAAACATCTATTTCTGCTTTATTGACTATGCCAAAGCCTTTGACTGTGTGGATCACAATAAACTGTGGAAAATTCTGAAAGAGATGGGAATACCAGACCACCTGACCTGCCTCTTGAGAAGTCTGTGTGCAGGTCAGGAAGCAACAGTTAGAACTGGACATGGAACAACAGAATGCTTCCAAATAGGAAAAGGAGTACATCAAGGCTGTATATTGTCACCCTGCTTATTTAACTTCTATGCAGGGTACATCATGAGAAACGCTGGACTGGAAGAAGCATGCCCTGGAATCAAGATTGCCGGGAGAAATCTCAATAACCTCAGATATGCAGATGACACCACCCTTATGGCAGAAAGTGAAGAGGAACTAAAAAGCCTCCTGATGAAAGTGAAAGTGGAGAGTGAAAAAGTTGGCTTAAAGCTCAACATTCAGAAAACAAAGATCATGGCATCTGGTCCCATCACTTCATGGAAAATAGATGGGGAAATAGTGGAAACAGTGTCAGACTTTATTTTTAGGGGCTCCCAAATTACTGCAGATTGTGACTGCAGCCATGAAATTAAAAGATGGTTACTCCTTGAAGAAAAGTTATGACCAACCTAGATAGCATATTGAAAAGCAGAGACATTACTTTGCCAACAAAGGTCCGGCTAGTCAAGGCTATTGTTTTGCCAGTGGTCGTGTATGGATGTGAGAGTTGGACTGTGAAGAAAGCTGAGCACCGAAGAATTGATGCTTTTGAACTGTGGTGTTGGAGAAGACTCTTGAGAGTCCCTTGGACTGCAAGGAGATACAGCCAGTCCATTCTGAAGGAGATCAGCCCTGGGATTTCTTTGGAAGGAATGATGCTGAAACTGAAACTCCAGTACTTTGGCCACCTCATGCGAAGAGTTGACTCATTGGAAAAGAGTCTGATGCTGGGAGGGATTGGGGGCAGGAGGAGAAGGGGGCGACAGAGGATGAGATGGCTGGATGGCATCACTGACTCGATGGACGTGAATCTGAGTAAACTCCAGGAGTTGGTGATGGATAGGGAGGCCTGGCGTGCTGTGATTCATGGAGTCGCAAAGAGTCGGACATGACTGAGCGACTGAACTGAACTGAAACATATTTCATTGATAATGATGTTAGTGTATAGCTGAAAATGATGCATTTATTTATTAAAAAATTTTGTGGTTTGATTTATTGTCTTGAGAAATAGAATAAAATGTTGCTCTATAACAATACCTGCCCCTTCAAAGAGATATCTAGATGTCATATTCATATGTAGCACCCATTTTTTGTTTTTTATTTATCATTTTAAAAAATTTATTTATTTTAAGTGGAGGGTAATTGCTTTACAATGTTGTGTTGGTTTCTGCCATACATCCATATGAGTCAGTTGTAGGTATGCATGTTACCCCTCCCTCTTGAACCTTCCTGCCAACTCCCATCCCATCCCACCCCTCTAGGTTGTCATAGGTCACCAGGTTTGAGCTCCCTGCCTCATACAGCAAATCCCCACTGGTTATCTGTTTGACATATGGTAATTGTAAACGTGAATGTATACACATTGTAAATGTACATATGTTCTGATGCCATTCTCTCAGTCTGTCCCAGTCTTTCCTTCCTCCACTGTGTCTACAAGTCTGTTCTCTATGTCTGCACTGAAAATGAAAGTGCAAGTCGCTCAGTCGTGTCCGACTCTTTGTGACTCCATGGACTCCCTGCCAGGCTCCTCTGTCCATGGGATTCTCCAGGCAAGAACACTGGAGTGGGTAGCCTTTCCCTTCTCCAGGGGATCCTCCCAACCCAGGGATCAAAGCCAGGTCTCCAGCATTGAGGTCAGATCTTTACCACCTGAGCCTCCGGGGAAGCCCTCCAGGTCAGTCTCCAGTGCTGTCCTGCAAACTGGGTCATCAGCACCATCTTTCTAGATCCCATACATATGCATTAATATAGGAGATTTGTGTTTCTCTTTCTGACTTCACTCCAGGTTCATCCAACTCATTAGAACTAACTCAAGTGTGTTCCTTTACATGACTGAGTAATACTCCATTGTGTATATGTGCCACAACTTCTTTATCCATTCATCTGTCAATGGACATCTAGGCTGCTTCCATGTCTTAGCTATTGTAAACAGTGCTGCAATGAACACTGGGGTACATGTGTCTCTTTCAGTTATGGTTTCCTCAGAGTATATGCCCAATAGTGTGATTGTTGGGTTACATGGTAGTTTTATTCCTAGTTTTTTAAAGAATCTCCATACTATTCTCCATACTGGGCTATATCAATTTACATTCCCACCAACAATGCAAGCATCCATTTTTTAATGTCTGATTTTAAAGCTGATTCATTCATTAATCCTTAAAATAAGATAATTCAAAAATATCAACAAAAGTCATAGCCCTCATTTATAAAGAATTTTCATGAGTTAAGCAGTGTGTCATATTAATCTTCACAAAACTCTTATAAACTGCTTACTGTATCTTTTACTTTAAAAATTTTCAGCTTTATTGAGGTATTCAATATAATTCATATGTAAAACTGTACGATATTTAAGGTATACACTGTGGTGACTTTATATACATACATTGTGAAAGGATTCCCCAATCTGGTTAATGAAAAATTCATGCATTTGAAACCTTCCTCTTTCCGTTTTTTCTGTAACACATGTACTCTGATGATTTTCTTTCTCGCTTAGGTTGTCGTACTGCTCCGACAGATTTAGTTTTCATCTTGGATGGCTCTTACAGTGTTGGCCCAGAAAATTTTGAAATAGTGAAAAAGTGGCTTGTCAATATCACAAAGAACTTTGACATAGGACCGAAGTTTATTCAGGTTGGGGTGGTTCAGTACAGTGACTACCCTGTCCTGGAGATCCCCCTGGGGAGCCATGAATCGGGAGAGAACTTGATGGCAGCCATGGAGTCAATACATTACTTGGGAGGAAACACACGGACTGGAAAGGCCATCCAGTTTGCCCTTGATTACCTTTTTGCCAAGTCCGCACGGTTTCTGACTAAGATCGCAGTAGTCCTTACGGATGGGAAATCCCAAGATGAAGTCAAGGATGCTGCAGAAGCAGCAAGAGACAGTAGAATAACGTTGTTCGCCATTGGTGTTGGGTCAGAAACAGAAGAGGCAGAACTTAGAGCTATTGCCAACAAGCCTTCATCCACCTATGTGTTTTATGTGGAAGACTACATTGTAATATCCAAAATAAGGGAGGTGATGAAGCAGAAACTTTGTGAAGGTAAGCCTTAATATAATGTGGAAACAAGTAAGAATGACAGTCTCTTACAGTTTTGTATAACCTGTTCATTAACAGTGGGGGAGATGGTTATATTCAATGTCAGATGAGTTAAGTCAGAACTGAAGTGAGCACACATTTCTATGTTAGAGTTATTCTGGATAAATTTTGTTTTTGGAAACAATTGCTTTCTTGTAAAATCTACAGTTGGAGGATATAATATTTTGTGATTTTTGTGTGTGTGTGTGTCTTTCTTTCAGATACAATGTGTTTATTGTGGAGGTTAGATAAAGTTAAGATACATAAAGAATGAAAATATATGTAAATCATGTATGATTATATCACTCCTGTTAGCAAGGTTTCTGCCTTTTCCATTCTAGTCTTTTTTGATTTCAGAGTGTTTGAGAGTTTATTCATGTGCCTGAATAAGGATGTGTGGTGTGTGTGTGCACGCTTATTCAGTTGTGTCTGACTGTTTGTGATCCCATGGACTGTAGCCTGCCAGGCTCCTTGGTCCATGGGATTCTCCAGGCAAAATTTTAGAATGGGTAGCCATGCCCTTCTCCAGGAAATCTTCCCAATCCAAGGATCGAACCCAAGTTTCCTGCATTGCAAATGAATTCTTTATTGTCTGAGCCACCTGGAAAGACTGCCTAAATAAGGATAATATTGTATAAGTAATTTCATACTCTCTTTTCATATTATTTATACTATGTTACTATATGTATGATTTTAAACTATTAATATTATAGCATACAATCTTTTAAGATTATTTAAATTTTCTCCATTTTTGTATAGTTGGTTTATTCCTAAGTTTTTCTAATACAAATAACTGAATATTCCTGTACCTAATTGTGAATGGGAATTAAAGAAAACAGAAAACAAATATCAAATTACTAACATTTTTAAAACTTTTGAAGAGTCTTAAAAATTTCACTTGAGAAAAACAAACTCCCACCAGCAATGAGGAAACCTTTGAAAATATAGTGCTTGCTAGTCTATTAATTATGTTTACATCATTCCATTAAATACTGGAGTTTATTAAGTTTACATCATCCCATAAAATATAGGAAAGTTCCAATTTTTGTAAATATTAAACCTGTTAGAGTACAGACATGCTTGTGTTTACGTTATTTGGGGGAGAATAATTTATTCATATCATTTATTTTTAATATTATAGACATTTAATGTGCCATCTACCTAAAATCATATTCATGCAAATGGAAATGTTTTTTCCCAGTTTACCTACCAAAAAATCCAAAAATTGTTTGGTTCACTTTTGATAGAAAAATTTCTACATGATTGTTGACTTAGAAAACAACTTAATTTCTTTATTTTCTTTGTATTTGAGGGGACTGTGGTAAAGAAAAACACTTCAAAGCTTTTTAGATTATCTACTATTTTAAGAAACCACTACAAAACAAACAGCATAGAAAATTAAGTTTTTCTATAATAAAACTTTTAAAAAGGTACTAATAAGTAAATACAAATGCTCAGTACAGTTATTCTTTTATGAGTCTCTAACAGTAAGACTGTGTTGACTTTTATTGTGTTGAACAGGTCAAAGGAATTTGGATTTTTAATGTGTTATTGGATTAGTTAGAAATCTTTCACTTTGAAGTTAGGTATGCTGCTGCTGCTGCTGCTAAGTCGCTTCAGTCGTGTCCGACTCTATGCGACCCCTGAGACAGCAGCCCACCAGGCTTCCCCGTCCCTGGGATTCTCCAGGCAAGAACACTGGAGTGGGTTGCCATTTCCTTCTCCAATGCAGGAAAGTGAAAAGTGAAAGTGAAGTCGCTCAGTCGTGTCCGACTCTTTGTGACCCCATGGACTGCAGCCTACCAGGCTCCTCCATCCATGGTATGTTCCAGGCAAGAGTACTGGAGTGGGGTGCCATTGCCTTCTCTGGAAGTTAGGTATATTTCATTATTAAAATAAACTTTCCATGGTAAAATTACGCTTACCATTCATTTTAATCCTAAAATATAAATTTGATTAAATATGTCTGTTAAGTATTTGCTTCATAGACTTTTCCTGAAGATCTGTATTTTCATAAAAGCATTCTCTGTATTTAAATTTTTAAAAATACACATGAAAGAGTAGCTGTGTGTAAAGGGGTAAAGCTTCTTTCAGCTAAAATGTCTGATCTGTAAAAAAAAAATCAAATTTGAAATCTTGCCAAATATTTCTTCATCCACACTCAGAAAAAGAATGTAAGTAATGTCTGTGTCTATTCAGTTCACATATTCACTGTACAATAGACATCTTTTAAAATGTACATTTTGAAGTCGTACTTGTGGAAGATATGAGTTTTTTTGCACTTGACATTTCATACTGTATTACACAGTGTGATTAATGCACTAAATTAATGCACTGCTATATTGCAGCAGCCTCAAATTATATATATTATATAATTAACATTATATATGTTAGATTATTTGACTAACTCACCTTTTTTTTGACAGTTAACTTCTATTTTGTGGTGTTTAGCATATAGGGTTGTTCCCTTTTATATTCTACTGTTGTTGATCCAGGATGAACAAAATATTATCCAACTCTTTGTTCCCGCATAGATTATTTCATATTCATGAATCTACTGTTTCCTTGAAGATGTATTGTTCAATATGTTCCTTATTTCAAGACCACCTAAAAGTGATGAAAAATTATTTCTTTATTTATCAGAGAGTATTTCTTTCAACTTGGGCTTAGTTTGTCCTTTTTTAGTTCTTTGACTTGTAAAGGTAGACTGTTTATTTAGGTCTTTATTATTTTTATTGCTATGAATGTCCTTCTGAGTCCTGCTTTTGCTGCATCCCATATGTTTTGGTATGTAGTATCTTATGGTTTGTTTGTATAAGATATCTTCTGTCAAATAAGTCAAATCCTTATTTGACTTAAGGATTGTTCAAGAGTGTATTAATTTCCATGTATTTGTGAATTTTCCAGTTTTCCTCCTGGCATATTAATGAAAAATATTAAAATAAAATTATTTTAATATCATTCAGTTGTGGTTGGAAAATATACCTGGTATGATTTCAATCTTCTTAAATTTGTTAAGGCTTATTTATTTATTTATTTTTAAGCTAATGTATTACCTATCCTGGAGACTGTTTCATCTGTACTTGAGAAGAACGTGTATTCTGCTGCTGTGGCCATGATGGGGGTAGGCAGTGTGTTCTATATATGTCTATTAGATTCATTTGGCCTAGAATGTTGTTCTTTTGTTGACCTTCCGTCTGAATATTCTGCTGCTGCTGCTGCTGCTAAGTCGCTTCAGTCGTGTCTGACTCTGTGTGACCCCATAAGACGGCAGCCCACCAGGCTCCCCTGTCCCTGGGATTCTCCAGGCAAGAACACTGGAGTGGGTTGCTGTTTACTTCTCCAGTGCTTGAAAGTGAAGAGTTAAGTGAAGTCGCTCAGTCGTGTCCGACTCTTCGCGACCCCATGGACTGTAGCCTACCAGGCTCCTGCATCCGTGGGATTTTCCAGGCAAGAGTACTGGAGTGGGGTGCCATTGCCTTCTCTGCTGAATATTCTATTCATTATTTACTGGAACATTGAAATCCCTTACTGTTATTGGGTTGCTGTCAGTTTTGTCAATGTTTGCATCATATATTTGGGTGCTGTAATGTTGATTGCATATATATTTATAATTTGTATGTTTTACTGGCAAATTAACCAAAATATATATAAATTGGTTAATTTGCCAGTAAAACATATATATATACACACACACACACACACACACACACACACACACACACTGTCCTTCCTTGTCTCTTTTGAGAGATTTTTGACTTAAAGTCCATTTGTCACCATTTTTGTTCTCTTTGGTAAACTTTTGTATGGAGTATCTTTTTTCCATCCCTTTACCCCTTTACTTTTATCCTATGTGTGTCCTTAATTCTAAAGTAAATTTCTCGTAGACAGCATGAATAGTATTTTTTAAAATCCATTTAGCTACTCTATGCCTTTTATTGAGGATTTTAATTAATTCACATCTGAAGTAACTACTGATAGGGAATGATTTAATATAGTCATTTATAATTTTTTTTCTGACCTTTTTTTAGTTCCTCTTTTCTCTCTTCCTATTTTCTTTTGTGTTTTATTGATTTTTGTAGTGACATGCAAATTCCTTTTTAATTTACTTTTGTATGTTTTCTATAGGTTTTTTGGGGTTACTATGTGACACAGGCATGCCTACTCAGTCATTTCTGACTCTTTGCAACCCTATGGACTGTAGCACGCTAGTTTCCTCTGATATAGAAAACATCATATAGTTATATCAATCTATTTTAATAACTTCAAAACTCTATTTTTTGTTCTTTTCTGCCCCCTTTACACTTTTTTAAATTCATTTTAATTTTTTTAATTTAATTTAATTTTATTTTTTAACTTTACAATATTGTATTGGTTTTGCCATATATCAACATGAATCCACCACAGGTATACACATGTTCCCCATCCTGAACCCTCCTCCCTCCTCCCTCCCCATACATACATACATACATACAGTGCACCAGCCCCAAGCATCCAGTATCGTGCATCGAACCTGGACTGGCGACTCGTTTCATATATGATATTATACATGTTTCAATGCCATTCTCCCAAATCTTCCCACCCTCTCCATCTCCCTCAGAGTCCAAAAGACTGTTCTATACATCAGTGTCTCTTTTGCTGTCTCGTATACAGGATTATTGTTACCATCTTTCTAAATTCCATATATATGCGTTAGTATACTGTATTGGTGTTTTTCTTTCTGGCTTACTTCACTCTGTATAATAGGCTCCAGTTTCATCCACCTCATTAGAACTGATTCAAATGTATTCTTTTTAATGGCTGAGTAATACTCCATTGTGTATATGTACCACAGCTTTCTTATCCATTCATCTGCCAATGGACATCTAGGTTGCTTCCATGTCCTGGCTATTATAAACAGTGCTGCGATAAACACTGGGGTACACGTGTCTCTCCCTTCTGGTTTCCTCAGTGTGTATGCCAAGCAGTGGGATTGCTGGATCATAAGGCAGTTCTATTTCCAGTTTTTTAAGGAATCTCCACACTGTTCTCCATAGTGGCTGTACTAGATTGCATTCCCACCAACGGTGTAAGAAGGTTCCCTTTTCTCCACACCCTTTCCAGCATTTACTGCTTGTAGACTTTTGGATTGCAGCCATTCTGACTGGTGTGAAATGGTACCAGTCTTCACTGGTGTGAAGTGGTTTTGATTTGCATTTCTCTAATAATGAGTGATGTTGAGCATCTTTTCATGTGTTTGTTAGCCATTTGTATGTCTTCTTTGGAGAAATGTCTATTTAGTTCTTTGGCCCATTTTTTGATTGGGTCATTTGTTTTTCTGGAATTGAGCTGTAGGAGTTGTTTGTATATTTTTGAGATTAATTGTTTGTCAGTTGCTTCCTTTGCTATTATTTTCTCGCATTCTGAAGGCTGTCTTTTCACCTTGCTTATAGTTTCCTTTGTTGTGCAGAAGCTTTTAAGTTTAATTAGGTCCCATTTGTTTATTTTTGCTTTTATTTCCAATATTCTGGGAGGTGGGTCGTAGAGGATCCTGCTGTGATGTATGTCAGAGAGTGTTTTGCCTATGTTCTCCTCTAGGAGTTTTATAGTTTCTGGTCTTACGTTTAGATCTTTAATCCATTTTGAGTTTATTTTTGTGTATGGTGTTAGTAAGTGTTCTAGTTTCATTCTTTTACAAGTGGTTGACCAGTTTTCCCAGCACCATTTGTTAAAGAGATTGTCTTTTCTCCATTGTATATTCTTGCCTCCTTTGTCAAAGGATAAGGTGTCCATAGGTGCGTGGATTTATCTCTGGGCTTTCTATTTTGTTCCATTGATCTATATTTCTGTCTTTGTGCCAGTACCATACTGTCTTAATGACTATGGCTTTGTAGTAGAGCCTGAAGTCAGGCAGGTTGATTCCTCCAGTTCCATTCTTCTTTCTCAAGATTGCTTTGGCTATTCGAGGTTTTTTTGTATTTCCATACAAATTGTGAAATTATTTGTTCTAGCTCTGTGAAGAATACTGTTGGTAGCTTGATAGGGATTGCATTGAATCTATAAATTGCTTTGGGTAGTATACTCATTTTCACTATATTGATTCTTCCAATCCATGAACATGGTATATTTCTCCATCTATTAGTGTCCTCTTTGATTTCTTTCACCAGTGTTTTATAGTTTTCTATATATAGGTCTTTAGTTTCTTTAGGTAGATATATTCCTAAGTATTTTATTCTTTTTGTTGCAATGGTGAATGGAATTGTTTTCTTAATTTCTCTTTCTATTTTCTCATTATTAGTGTATAGGAATGCAAGGGATTTCTGTGTGTTGATTTTATATCCTGCAACTTTACTATATTCATTGATTAGTTCTAGTAATTTTCTGGTGGAGTCTTTAGGGTTTTCTATGTAGAGGATCATGTCATCTGCAAAAAGTGAGAGTCTTACTTCTTCTTTTTGAATTTGGATTCCTTTTATTTCTTTTTCTGCTCTGATTGCTGTGGCCAAAACTTCCACACCCTTGTCTTGTTCCTGACTTTTGGGGAATAGCTTTCAATTTTTCACCATTGAGGATAATGTTTGCTGTGGGTTTGTCATATATAGCTTTTATTATGTTGAGGTATGTTCCTTCTATTCCTGCTTTCTGGAGAGTTATTTTTTTTAATCATAAATGGATGTTGAATTTTGTCAAAGGCTTTCTCCGCATCTATTGAGATAATCATATTGTTTTTATTTTTAAATTTGTTAATGTGATGTATTACATTGATTGGTTTGTGGATGTTGAAGAATCCTTGCATCACTGGGATAAAGCCCACTTGGTCATGGTGTATGATCTTTTTAATGTGCTGTTGGATTCTGATTGCTAGAATTTTGTTAAGGATTTTTGCATCTGTGTTCATCAGTGATATTGGCCTGTAGTTTTCTTTTTTTGTGGCATCTTTGTCAGGTTTTGGTATTAGGGTGATGGTGGCCTCATAGAATGAGTTTGGAAGTTTACCTTCCTCTGCAATTTTCTGGAAGAGTTTGAGTAGGATAGGTGTTAGCTCTTCTCTAAATTTTTGGTAGAATTCAGCTGTGAAGCCATCTGGACCTGGGCTCTTGTTTGCTGGAAGATTTCTGATTACAGTTTCAATTTCCATGCTTGTGATGGGTCTGTTAAGATTTTCTATTTCTTCCTGGTCCAGTTTTGGAAAGTTGTACTTTTCTAAGAATTTAGAAAAGTTTAAACAAAAGAAATTTGTTCATTTCTTCCACGTTCTCCATTTTATTGGCATATAATTGCTGATAGTAGTCTCTTATGATCCTTTGTATTTCTGTGTTGTCTGTTGTGATCTCTCCATTTTCATTTCTAATTTTATTGGTTTGATTTTTCTCCCTTTGTTTCTTGATGAGTCTGGCTAATGGTTTGTCAATTTTATTTATCCTTTCAAAGAACCAGCTTTTGGCTTTGTTGATTTTTGCTATGGTCTCTTTTGTTTCTTTTGCATTTATTTGCATGTATTTATTTTCCCTAATTTTTAAGATCTCTTTCCTTCTACTAACCCTAGGGGTTCTTCATTTCCTCCTTTTCTAGTTGCTTTAGGTGTAGAGTTAGGTGATTTATTTGACTTTTTTCTTGTTTCTTGAGGTATGCCTGTATTGCTATGAACTTTCCCCTTAGGACTGCTTTTACAGTGTCCCACAGGTTTTGGGTTGTAGTGTTTTCATTTTCATTTGTTTCTATGAAAATTTTGATTTCTTTTTTGATTTCTTCTGTGATTTGTTGGTTATTCAGCAGCATGTTGTTCAGCCTCCATATGTTGGCATTTTTAATAGTTTTTCTCCTGTAATTGAGATCTAATCTTACTGCATTGTGGTCAGAAAAGATGCTTGGAATGACTTCAATTTTTTTGAATTTACCAAGGCTAGATTTATGGCCCAGGATGTGATCTATCCTGGAGAAGGTTCCATGTGCGCTTGAGAAAAAAGTGAAATTCATCGTTTTGGGGTGAAATGTCTTTATAGATATCAATTAGGTCTAACTGGTCTATTGTATCATTTAAAGTTTGTGTTTCCTTGTTAATTTTCTGTTTAGTTGATCTATCCATAGGTGTGAGTGGGGTATTAAAGTCTCCCACTATTATTGTCTTATTGTTAATTTCCCCTTTCATACTTGTTAGCATTTGTCTTACATATTGCAGTGCTCCTATGTTGGGTGCATATATATTTATAATTGTTATATCTTCTTCTTGGATTGATCCTTTGATCATTATGTAGTGTCCTTCTTTGTCTCTTTTCACAGCTTTTGTTTTAAAGTCTTGTTTTAAAATCTATTTTATCTGATATGAGTATTGCTACTCCTGCTTCTTTTTTGGTCTCTATTTGCATGGAAAATCTTTTTCCAGCCCTTCCCTTTCAGTCTGTATGTGTCCCCTGTTTTGAGGTGGGTCTCTTGTAGACAACATATATAGGGGTTTTGTTTTTGTATCCATTCAGCCAGTCTTTGTCTTTTGGTTGGGGCATTCAACCCATTTACATTTAAGATAATTATTGATAAGTATGATTAAGATAATTATTGATAAGTATGACCCCATTGCCATTTACTTTATTGTTTTGGGTTTCAGTTTATACACCCTTTTTGTGTTTTCTGTCTAGAGAATATCCTTTAGTATTTGTTGGAGAGCTGATTTGGTGGTGCTGAATTCTCTCAGCTTTTGCTTGTCTGTAAAGCTTTTGATTTCTCTTTCATATTTGAATGAGATCCTTGCTGGGTACAGTAATCTGGGCTGTAGGTTATTTTCTTTCATCACTTTAAGTATGTCTTGCCATTCCCTCCTGGCTTGAAGAGTTTCTATTGAAAGATCAGCTGTTATCCTTATGGGAATTCCCTTGTGTGATATTTGTTGTTTTTCCCTTGCTGCTTTTAATATTTGTTCTTTGTGTTTGATCTTTGTTAATTTGATTAATATGTGTCTTGGGGTGTTTCGCCTTGGGTTTATCCTGTTTGGGACTCTCTGGGTTTCTTGGACTTGGGTGATTATTTCCTTCCCCATTTTAGGGAAGTTTTCAACTATTATCTTCTCAAGTATTTTCTCATGGTCTTTCTTTTTGTCTTCTTCTTCTGGGACTCCTATGATTTGAATGTTGTAGCGTTTAATATTGTCCTGGAGGTCTCTGAGATTGTCCTCATTTCTTTTAATTCATTTTTCTTTTTTCCTCTCTGATTCATTTATTTCTACCATTCTATCTTCTAATTCACTAATCCTATCTTCTGCCTCTGTTATTCTACTATTTGTTGCCTCCAGAGTGTTTTTGATCTCATTTATTTCATTATTCATTATATATTGACTCTTTTTTATTTCTTTTAGGTCCTTGTTAAACCTTTCTTGCATCTTCTCAATCCTTGTCTCCAGGATATTTATCTGTGATTCCATTTTTATTTCAAATTTTGGATCATTTTCACTATCATTATTTGGAATTCTTTATCAGGTAGATTCCCTATCTCTTCCTCTTTTGTTTGGTTGGTGGGCATTTATCCTGTTCCTTTACCTGCTGGGTATTCCTCTGTCTCTTCATCTTGTTTATATTGCTGAGTTTGGGGTATCCTTTCTGTATTCTGGCAGTTTGTGGAGTTCTCTTTATTGTGGAGTTTCCTCGCTGTGTGTGGATTTGTACAGGTGGCTTGTCAAGGTTTCTTGGTTAGGGAAGCTTGTGTCGGTGTTCTGGTGGGTGGAGCTGGATTTCTTCTCTCTGGAGTGCAATGAAGTGTCCAGTAATGAGTTATGAGATGTCTATGGTTTTGTAGTAACTTTGGGCAGCCTGTATATTGGAGCTCAGGGCTGTATTCCTGTGTTGGTGGAGAATTTGCATGGTATGTTTTGTTCTGGAACTTGTTGGCCCTTGTGTGGTGCTTGGTTTCAGTGTAGGTATGGAGGTGTTTGATGAGCTCCTGTCAATTAATGTTCCCTGGAGTCAGGGTTTGGACTTAAGCCTCCTGCTTCCAGTCTTCAGTCTTATTTTTACAGTACTCTCAAAACTTCTCCTTCTATACAGCACCATTGATAAACCATCTAGGTTAAAGATGAAAAGTTTATCCACAGTGAGGGACACCCAGAGAGGTTCACAGAGTTACATGGAAAAGACAAGAGGGAGGAGGGTGTTGGAGGTGACCCGAATGAGATGAGGTGGAATCAATAGAGAGAGCAGGCTAGCCAGTAATCACTTCCTTATGTACACTCCACAACTGGACCACTCAGAGATGTTCACAGAGTTATATAGAGAAGAGAAGAGGGAGGAAGGAGACAGAGGTGGCCAGGAGGATAAAAGAGGGGAATGAAAAGAAGAGAGACAGATCCAGCCAGTAATCAGTTCCCTAAGTGTTCTCCACCATCTGGAAAACACAGAAATTCACAGAGTTGGGTAGAGCAGAGAGGGTTTAGGGAGGAGACACAGGCGACCTGGTGGAGAAAATGGAGACTCCAAAGGAGGAGAGAGCAGTCAAGCCAGTAATCTCGCTCCCAAGTAAAAATGGGTCCTGAAGATTGGGTTCTTAAAGGTACAAAATTGATAACAAATACCAAAAGGCAAAAATTAAAAATCTAATGTAGAGTTTGGAATTTCAAAAATACAATGTTAAAGAAAAGAAGAAGAAAAAGAAAGAGAAAAAAAAGTCACAAAAATTATATATAAAAAAAAATAGGTACAAAATTGATAACAAATACCAAAAAGCAAAAATTAAAAATCTAGAGTAGAGTTTGGAATTTCAAAAATACAATATTAAAAAAGAAGAAAAAAAAAGAAAGGAAAAAAAAGTCACAAAAATTATAAAAAATATATATATGAAGTTTGCTTTTAAAAAAAAGGGTCTTTTTTTTTTTGCAAAGTAATCAGATCAGATCAGTCACTCAGTCATATCCGACTCTTTGCGACCCCATGAATCGCAGCATGCCAGGCCTCCCTGTCCATCACCAACTCCCGGAGTTCACTCAGACTCACGTCCATCGAGTCAGTGATGCCATCCAGCCATCTCATCCTCTGTCGTCCCCTTCTTCTCCTGCCCCCAATCCCTCCCAGCATCAGAGTCTTTTCCAATGAGCCAACTCTTTGCATGAGGTGGCCAAAGTACTGGAGTTTCAGCTTTAGCATCATTCCTTCCAAAGAAATCCCAGGCTGATCTCCTTCAGAATGGACTGGTTGGATCTCCTTGCAGTCCAAGGGACTCTCAAGAGTCTTCTCCAACACCACAGTCAAAAGCATCAATTCTTCAGTGCTCAGCCTTCTTCACAGTCCAAGTCTCACATACATACATGACCACAGGAAAAAACCATAGCCTTGACTAGACCAACCTTTGTTGGCAAAGTAATGTCTCTGCTTTGGAATATGCTATCTAGGTTGGTCATAACTTTCCTTCCAAGGAGTAACCATCTTTTAATTTCATGGCTGCAATCACCATCTGCAGTGATTTTGGAGCCCAGAAAAATAAAGTCTGACACTGTTTCCACTGTTTCCCCATCTATTTCCCATGAAGTGATGGGACCGGATGCCATGATCTTTGTTTTCTGAATGTTGAGCTTTAAGCCAACTTTTTCACTCTCCACTTTCACTTTCATCAAGAGGCTTTTGAGTTCCTCTTCACTTTCTGCCATAAGGGTGGTGTCATCTGCATATCTGAGGTTATTGATATCTCTCCCAGCAATCTTGATTCCAGCTTGTGTTTCTTCCAGTCCAGCATTTCTCATGATGTACTCTGCATATAAGTTAAATAAGCAGGGTGACAATATACAGCCTTGACATACTCCTTTTCCTATTTGGAAGCATTCTGTTGTTCCATGTCCAGTTCTAACTGTTGCTTCCTGACCTGCATACGAATTTCTCAAGAGGCACATCAGATTGTCTGGTATTCCCATTTCTCAGAATTTCCCACAGTTCATTGTGATCCACACAATCAAAGGCTTTGGCATAGTCAATAAGGCAGAAATAGATGTTTTTCTGGAACTCTCTTGCTTTTTCCATGATCCAGCAGATGTTGGCAATTTGATCTCTGGTTCCTCTGCCTTTTCTAAAACCAGCTTGAACATCTGGAAGTTCACGGTTCACATATTGCTGAAGCCTGGCTTGGAGAATTTTGAGCATTACTTTACTAGCATGTGAGATGAGTGCAATTGTGCGATAGTTTGAGCATTCTTTGGCATTGCCTTTCTTTGGGATCAGAATGAAAACTGACCTTTTCCAGTCCTGTGGCCACTGCTGAGTTTTCCAAATTTGCTGGCATATTGATTGCAGCACTTTCATAGCATCATCTTTCAGGATTTGAAATAGCTCAACTGGAATTCCATCACCTCCACTAGCTTTGTTCGTAGTGATGCTTTCTAAGGCCCACTTGACTTCACATTCCAGGATGTCTGGCTCTAGTAGGTTATAAAAGTGAAAATTAAAGGAGTAATAGAGGACTTAAAATTTTTTTTTTAAATTAAAAAAAAAAAGAAAGAAAGAATGATCATAAAAATAGTAAAAATATATCTAGGACTTTCTCTAGTGGTGTTTTGGGTTTTGTGGGGTCAGTTCATTTTCGGCTAGTTCCTTGGTCCGGCTTATATTTCTCAAGATCTATAGGCCCCTTCCTATGTAGTCGGTAGTAACGACAGGGTTTTACTCTATTGCACCTGTCACTTCCAAGGCGGTTCCCTCTGTTTTAGCTTCTTCTGTTTGCTGGTCTGTTCAGTGTCTGATTTGTGTCCTGACACAAAGGGGACGGTGGAGGACCCTTTTTTTTCTTTTTTTTTTTTTAGGCTCACTTGTTCAGTCCCGCTGTGGGGGATGCTGCAAACAAATAACACTGGCATGTGCTTGCAGTGCCTCAGCCACACTGGGCCTGACCCCACTCACAGCATGTGTACCCTCCTGCCCACACTGTTCAGGCTCTAGGTTGCTCCACCGGGAACCATCCGAGGCTGGCCCTGGGCTGCATGCACCTCCCAGGTCTAAGCCGCTCAGGTTCAGGCACTAGGGTAGTCCTCAGAGGCACAGACTCTGTTGGGCCTGCGTTTTGTGCCCTTCCCAGGTCCAAGCAGCTCAGGTGATGGAGGTGTTTGGCGAGCGCGGCCTCTGTGACTTATCACCTCCCCGCTGCTCGGTTTTCTGGGTGTACAACCGGTGCACCTTCTCAGGCAGATGTTGACCATCCAGACCCCCAAGAAGTCTTAGTTAGCAAAGAAGCCTGCTTACAGTTTTGTACATAATGTCTCTCTGGGGCTGCGATTGTCCCCTTTCAGCTCTGGCTGCCTGGCACTGGAGGGGGATGGTCTGCAGCCGGCTATCTCTGTTCAGTCCTTTGTTCTGTGCACGGGCCTGGCGGTGTCTTAGGTTAGGGCTGGCTTTTTGCGTGGTAATTATCCCACAGTCTGGTTTGCTAGCCCAAGTTAGTTCGCTCAGATAGCACTTGGGGCATTCAGGCCAGATCCTTACTCTAAGCGATGCAGCCCGCGCCGTGCCTCCCTGCCCAGCCCCTTCTTGCTAGTGGCGGGTTGCAGGCGTCTGCGCTGCTTCTCGGCTGGGGGAGTTACCGTTGGGCTCGTAATCTGTGGGTTTTAATTGTTTATTTATTTTCCCTCCCTGTTATGTTGCCCTCTGTGCTTCCAAGGCTCGGCACAGAATCGGCAGTGAGAGTGTTTCCTGGTGTTTGGAAACTTCTCTCTTTTTAAGACTCCCTTCCCGGGACGGAGCTCCATCCCTCCCTCTTTTGTCTCTTTTTTTGTCATTTATTTTTTCCTACCTCCTTTCGAAGACAATGGGCTGCTTTTCTGGGTGCCTGATGTCCTCTGCCGTCTTTCAGAAATTGTTTTGTGGAATTTACTCAGCGTTTAAATGTTCTTTTGATGAATTTGTGGGGGAGAAAGTGGTCTCTCTGTCCTATTCCTCAGCCTTCTGAGCTCCTCCCCACCCTTTACACTTTTTAATGATGCCACAAATTATATCATCTTATACTGTGTATCCATTAATATATTTTCACAGTTTTCTATATCAGAATTAAAAGTGATTTAAATACCACTGTTACAGTGTTACAGTATTCTGAATATGTCTCTATATTTACCTTTACCAGCAAATTTTATACTTTCCAGTGCTTTTGTGTTGCTGCTTAATATCCTTTCAATTTGAAGGACCTCCCTAGTATTTCTTGTTAGGTGGGCCTAGTGGTGATGAGCTTTTTCTTAATCTAGAAAAGTATTTATTTTTCTTTCTAGTTTGAATGACATGTTTGCCAGGTATGTTATTTTTGGTGGGCAGTCTTTTTCTTTGAACACTTTGAATATAGCACCCCATTCCCTTGTGGCCTGCAATATTTCTACTCAGAAATCTGGTGATTGGATTATGGGGTACCCTGTACATAGTGAGTTGCTTTTCTGTTAGTGATTTCCAAGTTCTCTCTTTACCCTTGTTTTTGAAAATTTGATTATAATGTGTCTGGATGTGGATTTCTTTCAGTTCTTGAATATCTGGATGTCTGCTTCCTTTCCTAGATTTAAGAATTTTTTGGCTATTATTTATTTAAATAAGCTCTGCTTCTTTATCTCTTCTTCTTCTGCAACTCCTATAATCTATATATTGGTCTACTAGATGGTGGGCATGAGTCATTTAGGCTTTCTTCAATTTTTGTCATTCTTTAAAATTTTTGATCTTCTACCTGGATAATTTCAAAGGACCTGTCTTCAAGTCTACTGATACTTTCTTCTACTTGATCAAGGCTGACTTTTAACCCCCCTAGTCAGTTTTCTGGTTCAATTATTGTGTTTTTCTGCTCCAAAATTTCTGTTTGGTTCTCCTTTATATTTTCTTTTTGTTGCTATTCTCATTTTGTTCATGTGTCATGTTCTTGAGCTCATAAAGCATCTCATGATGGTTATTTTAAACTTTGTCAGATAAGATACTTCTCTTTCTTCAGGGTCAGTATCTGGAGAGTTATTATGTTCCTTTGATTGAGTCATATATCTCATAGTTTTGTCTTGAGATTCACACATTTGAAAAAGCAATCACTTTTACCAGTCTTTACCAACAGGCTTTGCCCAGTGAAAGTCCCTTAGCAATCAGCCTGGCTAGAGATTTTGAAACCATTTTTGGAGGGATGTGATTTCTTTGGGACTGTGTAAGAAATCTGTTAATTAGTGAGACAAGTTTCTTTTTCAGAAACTAATAATCTTTCACTCCATTTGGTATCTTCCTGTAACACTCAAGTCCTCTAGTTTTACAGATTTCCCCCCTCTTCCTTGTTCTCAGTGGCCACTAGGTGTCCAGGTGTGCTGGTTCCTTGTCAGCATCATTAGTCAGGTGAGACCAACATCATTCCCTCAGGCAGCCCTTTGAAAAGCTGGGATGCTGGATACATCTCCACTCTTTTCTCTTCCTGCAGGAGAAGCTTCAAGTCATGTGTCTTCTCCTGACCATGCAGAATCATGTCACAACAAGCTGCCCTCACACTCTTACTTGTTTTCTGCAGTCCCCAGGCGTTCAATTGATTCAGGTTCCATCAGGGCTGCAAATGAGTCAATACAGAAACCAGTCTCTCCATCTCTCCAGTCTCTCTGAAAGCTGGAGCATTAGATGCATGCTGCATTTTTCTTTCTTCCTCACTGGGGAGTCATTATAAGCAAGGGCATCTCTCTTGGCACTTATTTGTGTCATCCTGGAGAGGGAACTGATGTGGCCAGGGTGAAATCACTCTTATTGCCTACTTCAAGATGTTATTCTTATTTTTGTGCTCATCTGGGAAACTTCAACTTCCTGACTTGAATATGGAATGTTCATAAAGGTATTTTGGCCCATAGATCATTGTTAAATCAGCATTTCAGTTAGGGAATAGTTGTCGTGACTTTCTATTCTGCTGTCTTGCTGACATCATTCTTTTGTTGTTATGAGTCAGCTAAGCATGGCCTTGATGCAATAGAATGAGGAGGGAAAAGAAAGTGATTTCCCCTTGTGCTTTGGGAGGTACCATCCTTAAGTATCTACAAGGGCTTCCAATAGCTTGTGTCTTGAAGGACTTTGTTTCAGGACCCATATTTTGATTCAGGTGAGCTGAACTCGCCTGTGCACAGAAGACAGTTAAAAGAGCAGGACCTGGAAACAGCCTGTGTATTCTTACCATTCCTTTTTCCACCATCATGATTCTTGGATGAAGCAGGAAATGTATCTGTTTCTTAAAAGAGTATATGGTGTGGACTCAAGAGGGACCAGAAGTCAGAAGGCAATTAGCTGTGTAAATGTAGCCATATGTTCTTAGAGAGGTGAGAGGGGAGCGAGAAAGAGAGCTGGCTTCCCTAAGTGGAACTTTGGTGTCTTTCATCCCCAAAAGCACTGGGGCTTTTTTTCCTTCCAGTGCTTTCCACCATGGTGTACTTTAATTTGGAATGATGTTCAGGACTTCTGAATTTCTTTTCCTCTTGTTGAAATTATTCACATTTTGGATGACTCTTTGCTTTCAGATTGCTGTATACTTTGATTATCTAACTCAAGGCATAATACTTACAAATAATGGCCTGGTATACTCCTCTCCCCTACTCTGTTTAACTTGCATTTCAATGGAAGCTACAAAAGGTCAAGATACACATATCAGGGGCCATGGCCAGGACAACTGAGTTGCTTTCGAAGATAGGATTTCATGATTACATGATTTCATAACAAGCATGTGATTAATTTCTCTGCCCTCACATGGAGCTCATTTCCTTCCCTCTGCCTCTCCACTATTGGTACATATGTGCTTGAATTCCTAACCACAGAGATGGGGCACAGGAAAATGAGAGGTCAGAGCTGGGGTAAAGTTTGGCAGATGGGATTTGATGAGGGGTAATATTTCATAAAACCTCATTGAATATTCAGGGGAATCATTTTGTTTTCTATCTGTAGATTAAAAGAATTTAAATATAATCTGGGTCGGTGACAATCTACATTGTCAAGGGTTTGTAGTATATGCAAAAATACGGATTTTCCATTCATTTAATTAGGGAGACTAGAGCTATGTTTTTAATAAAGAAATATGATGTGTTTATATTTCATGTGAAAACCGATGATGAGTATTAAATTTGAAACAGTGGAAACAGTGTCAGACTTTATTTTGGGGGGCTCCAAAATCACTGCAGATGGTGATTGCAGCCATGAAATAAAAAAAAAAAAATTGAAAAAGTAAGATGACTATGGTATGGTATGATTCAGAAAATATTCAAATTATAGCACATAGATCTTGCTCTCAGGGTTTATGATTGGATCTAAATGCAGCTGTGTACATTCAGTTCATTTTTTCTAGCAAAGAGAGAAATAGAAAATATTCAGACTAACTTTCTTAGGAATGTTTAAAGCTTATATAAGTAGCTCACTCTCCCATTCTTTCTCTAAAATGTTATTTATATAATACATATCACTTAATGACATATTTTATTATTATAACATCCTTTTAAATGACCATTGTCATACCCATAGGAGTGAATATTATACAATCACTTTGGAAAAGTCTTTGATGTTATCTTTTAGGGCAAAGCATACTGCTATCTTATGAAACAGCAGTTCTACTTCTAGATATTAATATTTAGCTGTGAGAAATAAGTTCATATGTTCACCAAAAGACTATTCAAGAATGTTCATAGCAGCTTTATTTAAAGTAGCCCCAAACTGAAAACAACTCAAATGATTGCTCACAGGAAAAGAGATAAGTACATCATAGTATAACTCATAGAGTAGATCAAGGCATTTTACTGAATGTAGGTTGTATCTTAATAAAAAAGTTTAAAAAATTCAGTAAGCACAATGCAATGTATATTAAAGTAAAGCTTGATAGTTCTTTCTATAAACCTGAGGCCATGTGAATATATATGATGGTCTAGCCTAATCTCCAGTGGTCACATATGGATGTGAGAGTTGGACTGTGAGGAAGGCTGAGCGCTGAAGAATTGATGCTTTTGAACTGTGGAATTGGAGAAGACTCTTGAGAGTCCCTTGGACTGCAAGGAGATCCAACCAGTCCATTCTGAAGGACATCAGCCCTGGGATTTCTTTGGAAGGAATGATGCTAAAGCTGAAACTCCAGTACTTTGGCCACCTCATGTGAAGAGTTGACTCATTAGAAAAGACTCTGATGCTGGGAGGGATTGGGGGCAGGAGGAGAAGGGGACCACAGAGGATGAGATGGCTGGATGGCATCACTGACTCAATGGACGTGAGTCTGAGTGAACTCCGGGAGTTGGTGATGGACAGGGAGGCCTGGCGTGCTGCGATTCATGGGGTCGCAAAGAGTCGGACATGACTGAGAGGCTGAACTGAACTGAGCCTAATCTCTGGAGTTAGAACCAGGTCTGAATCTGGTTCTTGACTTGATCAATATCACTCTTTCTAAATATGATCTTAGTCTAATTGACTGACTCCAACTTTGGTAACAGAGGCCTGATTTTCATTTTGTTTCATCATTTTATCTTGTATTTGGATTAAATAATAATAGCATTTATTATCTCATACAGTTTCTGTGGATCAGGAACATGGGCAAAGCTGGGCTGGGTGATCCTGACTCAGGTTCTCTCAAGGAATGCAATCAAGATATCAGTTGGGGTGGCAGTCAGCTGAAGGCTTGACTGGCGCTGGAGGTCTGCTTCTAAGGTGACTCACTCACAAGGTTGGCGAGTCGGTGCTGTTGCTGGCAGGAGGTCTCAGTTCCTGGGCAGGTAAACATCTCCAAGGAGCTGTTTGAGCATCCCTGCAACATGACGACTTGGCTTCCCCCAGAGTAAGTCATCCAAGAGAGCCAGAGAGATAGCAGTGTCTTTCCTGTTGGTCACAGAGGTCAGCCCTATCAGTGTGAGAGCAAAGAGACCACATTGTATGCAGATTATTATCAGCATGCTAGAGGCTAGAGCAACAGAGAGACGTGTTAAGATGACTGGATGTCTGTTAAATAAACGATAGAGTTAGCATGTTAAAATGATGCATAACTAATATTTAACAAAACTTCTTCTCATTTAAGTTAAAAATGAAAAAAAGGAGTAAACAATGAGTTATAGGAATGGGATAAAGACTATTATCTGGATTTGCATAAAGGTAAAATGCACTACCTTTCTCCATCTCTAGTATTCAATCAGAGAAAGGAATAGCTTAACATTTCATCACATAATCAATGCTTTTAAAATGAAAACTGACAAAACCAGATGAGTTATGTTTGTAATTACCCTTTATTTTCCAAGCCAAGGATGGATTTCCGTTCCTTATATTTTTCTCATTGTTGAAAAATAATACATTCTATGTTAGTGGGACTACTCACTGGTGAAAAAGATTTTTACTTTTCTGGGTTGTGCACAAGTTGTACTTAAGGCTAACTGGAGTTTATTGGTTCCGTTGACTCACCACTGAAAGGAGTCTTATAAAAATCTATGCTTACTAGGTCCCACTGTCTGTCAGTCATGTGTTTGGCAGACATCTTCCTCTGATGAAGTATTGTTGACTTTAAATCAATCTATATTTCAAGACAGTAGGATTGCTTGCTGGTTAAAAGGATGAGATCATTTAATCTGTGATGAGAAAAGAAATTTTGTGACTCTGGGCTTTGGTAAATGGACTTCTGCTTGGATAATTTATTTAGGATTTGCTATTGCTATTTTATTGTATTTCCAATATGATGAGATGGAATCTAAGTTATTACGGTCTTAGTACTAAATTGAAACTGAAACCATGGTGGATGTGGCACCTTTTCTATGACTTGTACATTACATGATACTAAAGTCCCTGATGATAAAACATATTCAGAAAGGCAAATTATTAAATTGCCACGGAATGTCATTGAGGAATGTGTGTCAGTGACACCTATACTCACATGTGCCTTACCATTAAGGGCAAGTTCAGTTCAGGAAAGTTTAAAGGAGCTGGCTTGCATAGATCTGAGCTGTACACCGGGGTATCATAGACAACTATATTTTACTGGACTACTGGATCTGGATCAGTAAAATTTCTTTCAGTCTCTGACTGTGAATCTCCACATAAATTTCCCCAGTTATCAATAAAATATGTGACTTCTGCAGAGGGGTGGCTTACAAACAATATAACAAGTAGAATTGGATTGAATAGGCACTTATAAACTAGGCTAGTTGAGATCTGGAAAAATGTGTTCATTATTAATTAGTATGATAATCCCACATCTTGTTAACATCTGGCTTCCCTGGTGGCTCAGTTCAGTCACTAAATCGTGTCCAACTCTTTGCAACCCCATGGATTGCAGCACACCAGGCTTCCCTGTCCATCACCAACTCCTGGAGCTTGCTCAAACTCATGTCCATTGAGTCAGTGATGCCATCCAGCCATCTCATCCTCTGTCATCCTCTTCTCCTCCTGCCTTCAATCTTTCCCAGCATCAGGGTCTCAGGGTCTTTTCCAATGAGTCAGTTCTTTGCCTCAGGTGGCCAAAGTATTGGAGTTTCACCTTCAGCATCAGTCCTTCCAATGAATATTCAGGAGTGATTTCCTTTAGGATGGATTGTTTGGATCTCCTTGCAGTCCAAGGAACTCTCAGGAGTCTTCTTCTCCAACACCACAGTTCAAAAGCATCAATTTTTCAGTGCTCAGCTTTCTTTATAATCCAACTCTCACATCCATACATGACTACTGGAAAAACCATAGCTTTGACTAGACAGACTTTTGTTGACAAAGTAATGTCTCTGCTTTTTAATATGCTGTCTAGGTTGGTCATTAGCTCTTCTTCCAAGGAGCAAGCATCTTTTAATTTCATGGCTGCAATCACCATCTGCAGTGATTTTGGAGCCCCCCAAAATAAAGTCTGTCACTGTTTCCTCATCTATTTACCATGAAGTGATGGGACCAGATGCCATGATCTTAGTTTTCTGAATGTTGAGTTTTAAGCCAACCTTTTCACTCTCACTTTCATCAAGAGTCTCTTTAATTCCTCTTTGCTTTCTGCCATAAGGATGGTGTTATCTGCATATCTGAGGTTATTGATATTTCTCCTGGCAATCTTGATTCCAGCTTGTGCTTCTTCCAGTCCAGCGTTTCTCATGACATAGTCTGCATAGAAGTCAAATAAACAGGGTGACAATATACAACCTGGACATACTCCTTTATCGATTTGGAACCAGTCTGTTGTTCCATGTCCAGTTCTAACTGTTGCTTCCTGACCTGCATACAGATTTATCAGGAGGCAGGTCAGGTGGTCTGGTATTCTCGTCTCTTCAAGAATTTTCCACAGTTTGTTGTGATCCACACAAATCTTTGGCATAGTCAATAAAGCAGAAGCAGATATTTTTCTGGAACTCTCTTGCATTTTCAGTGATCCATCGGATGTTGGCCATTTGATCTCTGTTTCCTTTGCCTTTTCTCAATCCAGCTTGAACATGTGGAATTTCTTGGTTCACGAACTGTTAAAGCCTGGTTGGAGAATTTTTGAGCATTACTCTAGTAGCGTGTGAGATGAGTGAAATTGTACAGTAGTTTGAGTATCCTTTGGCATTGCTTTTCTTTGGGATTGGAATGAAAACTGACCTTTCCAGTCCTGTGGCTCAGCAGTAGAGAATATGTCTGCTGATGCAGGAGATGCAGGAGACACAGGTTTGATCCTTGGGTTGAGAAGATACCCCGAAGGAGGAAATGGCAACCCCTTCTGCTATTTTTGCCGGGAAAATCAAATGGACAGAGGAGTCTGGCAGGCTATAGTCCATGGGGTCACCAAGAGTCAGACACGCACACACAGAAAGGAGTAGCTGGACATATCTAATTGTCCTGGCCAGACTCAAAAGATGGACAGTTTTTCTGTCCCTGACTATGATAGGATTTTAAATAGAACATGTTTTTATGACCCTGATGAGACTGAATCACTTATATTACTTAGCCCTTAGATTTAACAGGAAGCAATTATCACTGCACCCTAGTGTTTAAAATAAGCTGGAGTGATCCATGCTTGCTCCAGAAAGCATTCCTTTCCTGAATACTCTCTGAACATATTGGGCTAAAATTACAACTGTTTAGTTTCCTGCACTTGCGAACTTAGATCTTGAGTTCTTTTTCTTTTTTTGTCCTTGCTCCTAAATGTACTTCTTCAAACTAACTTGCTTTATCTAGATTGTTCAACTTAGCTGTTGTGGGTATTATCCTCTGACTGACTCTGTTAGCATTTGATTTTCTTGGTCCTTAAAATAACTTCCAAGTTCCAATTTTTATTCCCAGTTTCCAGTAGAAATTGGTTGTGTGCTTATACATACATCTTTTTAGGACACTATAGAGGAGTTAGTTATTTACCTTTATTTCCCTGACAGGTTTTGGAACAATTGTTGGTTGGCAATGAAAGCAGCTTTTTATGTACAGAAACTTCCTTTTACCTGTCTCCCATAGCCAGTGTATGCAAACGTACAAACTGTATTTGAGCATTTTAGCTACATTTTACTTTTCAGTTCCTGTGTATGAGGATATTTTATTGTGCTTGTAGGTGAGAAAATAGGGAAGAAAGATTATTCCTTCAAGAAAATATGAGGGTACCAGGGGCTGAGAAGAGAGAAACCATGAGGAGTTATTGTCCAATGGGTACAAAGTTTGTATTTCTGAAAACTGAAGCTCTTCTGCTTTAGTGGGTTTTCCTTGTTTTCTTTTCTGGTTCCCTGAATAGGGGTGTTGGTTATACAACATTTGAATATACTTAATGGTAGTGAATTTACACTTAAAAATAGTCAAAATAATAAATTTTACGTTCACTTTACAATTAAAAAATTGAAAGCTGAAAGAAAAATAAAATGTAATTATTTAAATACATTTTCCCTAATGAGAGGGCTTCTCTGATAGATCAAGTGGTAAACAATCTGCCTGCAATGCAGGAGCATAGTAGACACGGGTTAGATCCCTGGGTTGGGAAGATCCCCTGGAGGAGGGCATGGCAACCCACTGCAGTGTTCTTGCTGGAAAATCCCATGGACAGAGGAGCCTGGTGGGCTTCAGTCTGTATGGTTGCAAAGAGCTGTACACGACTGAGCATGCATGATCACTAATGAGATGTGCTAGATATTAATGAAGCCATGGCTATATTGTGATTACTGATATACACTTTTGATTTCATGCACTGGGCCACACTGTTTTCTGTACAATCCTGGAGATTATTAACAGAATACAGTGCAAAAGATTTGATTATAGAAAAAGGATGAGCACAGTACTTGCTTTATTCCCCACACTTGCATGCTGTTTTGAAGTTATGAAGCATTTCCACATACATCAATGCATCTGATCATCAGACAAGCCCTGTGAAGGAGAGCATTATTCTCTCTTCACAGATGAGAGGCCAGAGGCTCATGAGAGGTTAAGAGGAAGGCTTTGGTCTAAACCTCAGATTCTGATCTTCAGTTGGAGCTCTTTGTCTAATATCTTATAACTTCTCTTTGGTAAAAAAAATCAAAAGAGCAATTCAAATCTGAATATTCTTATGATATGGTATTTAACACATTTTCTTTTCAAGTAAAGTTCTTTCTTTTGCAGTTTTAAATCAAATGCATTTGAAATAAGGCTTCATGTTGTTCTGTATTACCCTGCCCCCTGCCAGGAACAAATCTTGCATCATAGTAACAGGAAGAATTTAATTTATTGATTTATGATTTCAGTTATATAACACAGCCTAAAGTAATGCTCAAAATTCTCCAAGCCAGGCTTCAGCAATACCTGAACTGTGAACTTCCAGATGTTCAAGCTGGTTTTAGAAAAGGCAGAGGAACCAGAGATCCAATTGCCAACATCCTCTGGATCATGTAAAAAGCAAGAGAGTTCCAGAAAAACATCTATTTCTGCTTTATTGATTATGCCAAAGCCTTTGACTGTGTGGATCACAATAAACTGTGGAAAATTCTGAAAGAGATGGGAATACCAGAGCACCTGACCTGCCTCTTGAGAAACCTATATGCAGGTCAGGAAGCAACAGTTAGAACTGGACATGGAACAACAGACTGGTTCCAAATAGGAAAAGGAGTATATCAAGGCTGTATATTGTCACCCTGCTTATCTTACTTATATGCAGAGTACATCATGAGAAATGCTGGGCTGGAAGAAACACAAGCTGGAGTCAAGATTGCCGGGAGAAATCTCAATAACCTCAGATATGCAGATGACACCACCCTTATTGCAGAGAGTGAAGAGGAACTAAAAAGCCTCTTGATGAAAGTGAAAGATGAGAGTGAAAAAGTTGGCTTAAAGCTCAACGTTCAGAAAGCTAAGATCATGGCATCTGGTCCCTTCCCTTCATGGGAAATAGATGGGGAAACAGTGGAAACAGTGGTAGACTTTATTTTTTGGGGCTCCAAAATCACTGCAGATGGTGATTGCGGCCATGAAATTAAAAGACATTTACTCCTTAGAAGAAAGTTATGACCAACCTAGATAGCATATTCAAAAGCAGAGACATTACTTTGCCAACAAAGGTCCGTCTAGTTAAGGTTATGGTTTTTCCAGTGGTCATGTTTGGATGTGAGAGTTGGACTGTGAAGAAAGCTGAGTGCCGAGGAATTGATGCTTTTGAACTGTGGTGTTGGAGAAGACTCTTGAGAGTCCCTTGGACTGCAAGGAGATCCAACCAGTCCATTCTAAAGGAGATCAGTCCTGGGTGTGCATTGGAAGGACTGATGCTAAAGCTGAAACTCCAGTACTTTGGCCACCTCATGCGAAGCATTGACTCATTGGAAAAGACTCTGATGCTGGGAGGGATTGGGGGCAGGAGGAGAAGGGGACGACAGAGGATGAGATGGTTGGATGGCATCACCGACTTGATGGACATGAGTCTGAGTGAACTCCGGGAGTTGGTGATGGACAGGGAGGCCTGGCGTGTTGCAGTTTACGGGGTCACAAAGAGTTGGACACGACTGAGTGACTGAACTGAACTGAACATTCAGCATTATTACTACATTTATTCCCTGCTTCTTGTGTTTTCATATGGAGGAGCTTCAGGTAGACTAGCTCTTCTTTTGATAAGTTGTTTTTGATTTTATATTAAAATGAGTTTTTAAATGATAAGAAATCTCAGTTTTAAGTAGAGGTGAAAAGACAAATCAATTCAGTAATGTAGTAAAAGATTAATATTTGTCAGAACATGGATTATTTCTGAATGTAAAGATGGTTTAATAGTGAAGTCTAATTTGTCACTTCTCTGCTCAAAGTTCACTTGAGTTGGCTTTTGTCTGGGTACAGGCAAAGTTTTTTGGGGAGTTCTCATTCTTTCAAATTAAAAGCAGTGCTGCAATGAGTATATAGATTGACCTTTCTCCACTTTCTTTGACTCTTTACCACTGATGAGAAAATGCGTCTTCAGATAAGGGCATCTGAGAAAAGTAGATGGTCATGTTGGCAAAGTCCCTTTAGCTTTTTCTTTTTGGATGGACAGGTTTGTGAAGCTGGAGCTCCATTTTCTTTGTGGATCCTATGTGAGCTTAGGGGCAAGTCCTGTTTCTTGGGTGGCTGGGGAATGAATCAGTCCTGCTGGGCTGCCAGGCAGGGGTGGTTAATTACAGTTCACTGTCTCATCAGACTCAGTGGTTCACACCCCTAACCAGCACCTTCTGCTTGCACAGTTTCTGTATCTTCTCATCAGTTAGCGCTAAGCTTCCTAGAGGAAGAAGGATGTGACTGATTAGGTCTTTCAAAACTCAGCAACCTCTGATCTGAGAGGAAAATACCCTTCCCTTCCCAGGGATACATCTAACTCTTTATATCAAAACTTAATATTATTTCCAATATTTCCAATATTGTCCATCAGCAAGCGTGTAGATAATTGTGATATATCCATACAATGGACAGTAATCAGCATCCAAAAGAATGAACTACTGAAACAGCAGCCAGAGTGGATCTAAAATAATCAAGCTGCATGAAAGAAGCCAGACAAGAAAGAGGACTTCCAATACGCTTCTGTCGCTATAGAATTATATGAAATTCAAACTTATTTGTAGTGACAGAAGATGTATCAGTGGTGCCTGAGAATGCGGATGGGATCGGGATAGTGAATGGTGTCAGGAACAGATTGCAGGGAACGTAGGGAAACTTTTGAGGCTGATGCACATGTTCGTTGCTTTGTCGGTGGAGATGGCTTCACAGGTATACACATGTGTCAAAACTAATCAGATTGTAAACTTTATGTTTGATTTATTGTATCTCAATTTACCTCAGTAAAGCTACTGAAATAGCAAAAACCCAGGACTTCCCTGGCTGTCTAGTAGTTAAGACACTGAACTTCTGCCAGAGCGTAAGTTTGATCCCTGGTCAGGAACTAAGATCCCGCATGCTGCGCTGTGGGGCCAAAACAAATAAACAGACAACTGCAGCCAAACAAAGCAAAAACAAAGAAGAAACAAACAAGCAAGCTAAAAAACAACTCAGCATCCTCAGACCTGAAGATGCAAATATCCATATCTTCTCAGGAATACATCTAATTTTATTTATAACAAAGCTTTAATTAATTTCAGTATTCTATGCTACACGGTATGACAGTATTATTGACCTAATAAAATCCATCTCATTACTTTTTATTCTAGGATAAATATGATACTGTTCCCTCTCTTTAATGCTTTTCAGGAGAATGATTATCTTAAAGCACATTTTGTGGAGGTTCTTCTATTTATATTCTGTTAGCTGCTCTATAAAATATAAGCAGTCAGGCTCAGTGTGTATATTATATGATGGCCTTGGAAGAATCTGAAAATATTGCAACATTCCTACAGTATAACAGCTTAATAGCATTTCAACTGTACAGAATTTTCCACATAATTTGAGACACTGGTTTCCCAGATAATTGAAAAGCACATCACATTTTTATAATTTATATAGATGACTGTATAATGCAAACCTTAATGACGCTTCTTAAGGAAAAAGTCTTTATTCATTTATGAATGTGATTAATATAATATATAATCTGATTAATCATAGATGAGATAATAGGCCCATTTGAAGAATTTCCATGAACAGAAAAGACCCACAGTTAAGTTTTTTCCAGAGTGAGAGAACCAACGACATTTGAACTGTAAGATTATAAACTGCTAGAACTGGAAAGAGTATAAGGAGCAACACACATGTTTTTTCTTACCTCTCAAATGCTGGGAAAGCAAGAAAGCAATCAGAGTTCATCTCCCGGATCCAAGAAGTTCAAGGGCAGTATCCAAGGGTGTGTGACTCCCGGACAATCCTGGATGAGAAGCAGAAACCCTGCTCCAGCCTGCCTCTACCGCAGGCCAGGTGTTCCGTTGCTTCTTAGTCACAATAGTGAAGTGTAAACTTCAGCAATGTTGCCCTTGAAACAGTTCATGAACAAATATTCGTCTTACATTTCATCCCCTTTTAGGGAGAAAGAAGACAGTTAGGACTCCATTGTCAAGTAACAAAAACACCCTGAAAACAAAACAAAAACGTTTCTCAGAAATACATTGATATACATTTGTGTGCATATAGAGATTTTAGAATTCTATGTTCTTTATTCCTCCCTTAATTTTCTTTTTTGTTGAAGTAACCCATGATTAATCCACTTTTACGCCTTTTCCTTCATAGAATCTGTCTGTCCAACACGAATTCCCGTGGCAGCACGTGATGAGAAGGGGTTTGATATTCTTTTAGGCTTGGGTATAAAGAAAAAGGCTAAGAAGAGAGTTCAGCTTTTACCAACAAAGATTAAAGGATATGAAATAACATCAAAAGTTGATTTATCAGAATTCACAAGGTAAATGTTATATGTATTTTTCTATTTTATTTTATTATTTTTGTGTGTGTTAGTTACTCAGTTGTGTCCAATTCTTTGTGACCCTGTGAACTGTAGCCCACCAGTCTCCTCTGTCCGTGGTATTCTTCAGGTAAGAATACTGGGGTGGATTGCCATTCCTTCTCCAGGGCATCTTCCCTACCCAGGATCGAACCCAGGTCTACCTCACTTCAGGCAGATTCTTTACCGTCTGAGTCACCAGGGAAGCCTAATTGCTTTACAGTATGCTAGTTTCTGCTGTACAATAAAGTGAATCAGCTATATGCATACAGATATCCCCCCCCCTTTGAACCTCTCTCCCATCCCCCCATAATGTTGTATGTTGATACAGTTTTTTCTTGATAAATCTGTAGACATGTTGAGAATTCTTTAAGCTTATACACAGTCTTCTGTTTCCAGCAATGTTTTCCCAGAAGGTCTTCCTCCATCATACGTATTTGTCTCCACTCAGAGATTTAAGGTCAAGAAAATGTGGGATTTATGGAGAATTTTAACCATTGATGGAAGGCCACAAATAGCAGTTACCTTAAATGGAGTGGATAAAACATTATTATTTACAACAACCAGCATCATTAATGGCTCACAAGTGGTCACCTTTGCTGACCCTCGCGTTAAGGTAAAGATGCCTGGGTATGACTGTGGTATTCATGGGGAATTAGCATCAAGCTGGCGTGTTTTGGGAGAGGAGAGCCATAATTTAACATGACTGAAAAGATATTGATTTCATAATGTAATTTTGCTTACTGAATAAAAGCAGCAAAGGAAGAAAATTAGTATTTTTTAATTATTGGAGTGTTGAATTATGATTCGCAGTGTTGTGTTAATTTCTGGTGTACAGCAGAATGGTTCACTTATACGTATATGTTATTCTTTTTCATATTCTTGTCCATTATGGTTTCTCACCGGATATTGAATATAATACTCTCTGCTGTACAGTGGGAAGGACCTTGTCATTTATCCATTGCATATGTAACAGTCTGCATCTACTAATCCCAGATTCATGCTCCACCCCCACCCCCTCCTTCTTGCCAGCCACAGTTTTGTCCTCTATGTCTGCGAGTCTGTTTGTTTCTTAAATCAGTTCATCTGTGTCCTATTTTAAATTCCAGATATCAGTGATATCACACTGTGTTTGTCTTTCTCTTTCTGGCTTGCTTCAGTTAGTATGATCATCTCACCCAAGTTGCTGCAAATGGCATTACTTCATTCTTTTTATGGCTGAGTAGCATTCTATTATATATATAAAACATACATATACATATATAACATCTTCTTTGTGTATTCATCTGTTGATGGACATTTAAGTTGTTTCTGTGTGTTGGCTATTGTAAATAGTGCTGCTATGAACATAGGGATGCATGTATCTTTTTGAAGTATAGTTTTGTCTGAAGTATAGTATATTGTCTGGATATATAACCAGGAGTGGATCATATGGCAACTCAATTTTAGTGAAAATCTGTCTTAATTCATGTGAGATTATGGGGTGGGGAAAATCATATTTTCAGTGCTTGTTTCTAAGTGCCAGGAATATTTAATTATAATAACCACCCAAGGAAGGTGCTGTTGCTCTTATTTTACAGAAAAAAAAATGTTCAAGGATATTAAGTTCTAGTTAAGTTGTGACATCAGGAATTTAATTTAGGTCTGGTCAGTTTCAAAGTCCATGTTGGTCTGCTTTATACTGTCATGTCCTACAGGATATTGAGGTAAAGTCACATTTGTCAGAACATTAAATACAGGTAGATAATGATATAGAATTTGCATTTATTAGCGGGACAGTTTATATCCCCTGAAGAAACATATATTTAATAAAATATATAAACTAAAATTGTATTTTCCAAGTCAAATGTGTTCAGAATACAGATATCATGATAAAAGCAATTACATTTTGATTATTATTATAAAACTCTAATAGTATGTTATATAATTTATGAAATATACAAGGCTGTACATGGAACTATGCATTTTTGCAATTTCTTCATTTGGTGAGAAGAATAAATTTAAAACATTGTTGTCTGCCATTTTCATTAAAGACGATGCACTGATTTCTGTAAGAAGTGACAAATGAATATGGCATGTTTCTCACCTAAACGAACTTATTTTTAATGTGATATTCAGTGCTTCTACTATCTCATAGAAATGAAAAATGTTATTGGAATGTGGAAGAAAAGGTGGATTTCAATACAAAATGTGGGCAAGTCTTCATAAATGAGTTGGTTTCTGGAATGGGGTTTGAAGGATGTATAGGATTTTGATGGAGAGAGAGGACATGGAAATCTTGGTTCATTACTAAGGAGTCACGTGTAGTAAAGTGCAGGGTTTTCATTTAGAGCATAGAATGTGGTGCCCCCTGTGTTTCGAGTATAAGATACTCATGCACACAAAAAGCGAGCCAGGTATAAGTTCAAACGTGTATCATATATGTAAACATAGACCTGGGAACTGTACACACGGCTTTACATTTCGTTCAGTCAGTGATGGAATTCCATCAAAAAGTTTTGATCACCGTCCTGTCAGGATCTAAGCAGCTCTCTCCTCTGCTCCTTTCTCTTCTTTCATAAAGAATACCTTTGACTCTTTCCTGGAATTGGGCTTGGTCCTAGGAATACAGAAATGATTAAGATGGGGCATGAGACTACTTCTAGTAGAGGGAAGAAGGTTGGCTTGGAGAGGGAAGGAACAGGGATTGAGATGTGTTTGAAAATTATTCAAACAAAGCAAGATACCTGTGAGCCTAAATTATGACAATGAGAAGGGCAATGGAGAAGTGAATCTGAGTTGTGCTTAAACACATCCTGGCTGGAATTTTGCATCTGCCTGGTATGGCAACTGAGGTAAGGAGAAGGAGGTAAGGGTGCTTGCTGTGGTTTAAAAACTGAGGATATTATTAATATCATTTCATGGAGATCAGGAGAAGAAGGTTTGGGGGAGACTGTCCAAGTGGACGGACTAGTTACATGATACACAGATGCCATGAAGTACGTAGGATGAGAGTCCTACTTGAATTGGACTTTAGGAACTTATCTGTGACCTTGAGGGAGTTGTTTCCACAAATACTTTGGTCCAGATACTTCGGAATGTGTGACGGAAACTCATGTAGGGATTAATAAAGTGACTGGTGGGTATTGGCCTTTGGGACCCAGCTCGGGTCAGGGTGAGTTAGAATATGATACAGCCAATCTGTGTGGTATTGATTTATGGTTGATGACTAAAAAATAGAGACAAAGAAAATACAAGTTTATTAGGAATTCTCTTTATGAATCTCCTGTATTCCCTTCCTATAGATATTATTTGATGAGGGCTGGCATCAGATTCGTCTTTTAGTAACGGAACAAGATGTAACTCTGTATATTGATGATCAACAAATTGAAAACAAGCCATTACATCCAGTGTTAGGGATCTTCATCAGTGGGCAAACCCAAATTGGAAAATACTCTGGGAAAGAAGAAACTGTCCAAGTGAGTAAAAATGATTTGCTTTTTGCATCCTATAATGGAGCTTTAGTGATAGTATTTATCACATTTAATTGTATTTAACTTAATTCCTTTAAGGGACTTAATCAAAAAGTGGTCAGTTCATTAGTGAAATTGTATGTTTGTGTGTATGTATGAAAATGAAAAATCAGACTTTAAAATAATTCTTAGAAATATGTTCTCCTGAGTGCATGGTAGAATTCTATGTTTTTATGAAACATTAATTTCATATTTCCCAGGAGAAACATAAATTGTATCATGAATTTGGAAAAGATAATATGATTAAAGTTGTGAGTGGCAGTTATGAAAATTTCTTTGCAGCTGTGAGGATAAAATTAGATTAATGTGTGTCAGGATTTTCATAAGCAAACCCGTGACTGTTTGGCATTCTTTTAAACTAGCATATCTATTATGGGTTGAGAGGTGTGTATTTCAAGCCCTGTCTTGAAAAATCCTTTATTTGAAAAGGTATGTTTTTCTCACCCTGTTTCTATTAAGAGAAGATGGTGTCATATTCAGATGTATGATTGTGGTCTCTGTGTATTAATGTCAAATTGTAGTAAATATTTAAATAGTAATAGGTGCTGGGTTTACTCATCACACAGCTCTCTGTGCCAACAACTAAATCTTGGAAACCAAAGATGGTTTCTTGAGCCCCCTCTGTGCAATCAGGGCTGTGGAGAGATGTGGGGTGAACACAGAAAGCCTGGGGAAGCTTTTCAGTGGCCCAGGAAACGCTTTCTAGAGGAGCTCTTAATACAAGGATGCTACATAAGTACCACTGGGGTTTCCCAAGGAAACCAGAGATTTGTGTTTGGTGCTACGAAAGTTTTCCTTGGAAGTTACATTGCATCACATCTTTATGCTATATGTCAAAAATTCAAATTTTGTGTTTTTATTATTTATTGTATTTTATTGTTATCAAAGATAAGTGCTTTGGTCTGTGTCACATTATTGCTGACTACAGTGACTGCTTCTTTGTATCTGAGTTGCTTTTTATAAAGCCGTTTGTTTGGGCTTCAACTTTAACTTGGCTGGTTTTGTGTTTCCAGTTTGAAGTCCAAAAGCTACGAATCTACTGTGACCCAGAGCAGAACAACCGGGAGACAGCGTGTGAAATACCTGGATTTGTGAGTAGGATGGATTATTTTTTCCACCGGGTGTTGCTTCAGTACTTTCAAAGCAATAAATAGAATGCAGATGGCATGTGAGCTTGAATTTAACTTACAGAGTTAATCTGTTTCTTCATTTTCAGTGCAAATAAAATGATATTGATTAAAACATATTTTGAGGTTCATAATTGAAATACTGTTATTATGTATTAATGTACAAGTGTAAATGGAAGAGCACAGGGAATGTTTTTTCATCATCTTGGGGGTCGTTGTTGTTCCACTTCTTGAATGAAGCAGGGTTGGACCTGCTCTAGAAAAACATAGAATTCATTGTCTGAAAGTCCAGTGAGTAAAGCATGTTTTTAAACTTCATCGATTGTGTGAGTGAAATACTTCATGTGGCACGATTCTGAAGAGTAGAAAATGATTCATTTTCCTGTTCGTTAGCATGTTTTCTCAAACCATAATGAATATAAAGTTTTCTTCTTATTGTTGTTAGGTAAGATTTTCTTATATTTCTAGGATATAAGCAACTTTCTATTCATTTAGAGATGTTAATGCATTAGGAAGAAAAAGATTATAAACTAAAATGTTAGAGTCTGATCATATGCATGTGTGAGTGTGTGAAATTGATTTTTCTCTGGGCAAAAAAATGGTATGTTGTTGGTAATGCAGATATGGTAGAATGTAAAACTTTTTGACAATGTGAATTCTCAGTGACATTTGAGCCCTACATGGTTCTTTTCCTTGTTATAGTCTTGTTGTCATCATCTTCCTTTTCCCTATTAAAGTGAATAACTTATGGGTTCACATCTTCTGAAAATTTGAAAGCGCAGAGCAGTGCATTTAAGGGATCTATAATAAAAATCAACAACGGAAACTTCTAGAAATGATTTCTTCTGAGTTTTTCTACTTTAACTGTTTAAACATTGTAACTTTTGTTTTATATATACTTATAACTTGGAATATAAATTTCTTTCATTTAAACACTATGATGTTTATTTTAGATGCTTATAACTTAGAATATAAATTTCTCCTAAAACCATTAAACAGTTATTGCATTTTGAGAGTCCATTGTGCATACTTGATTTGTTGTATTTCTCCATTGACATTTGCCATGACCATGGCCACTCCACCCCCTGCCTCCCATAATAGAAGCATAGCTTGAGACTGTAGATTCTGAGTTCTCATATCCACCTTCTGTGTTTTAATGGCTCCTTCCTCACTTTCATGTGTGACTTCTTCAGGTTTGTTTATACCCTTTTTCATCTTTATTCCCATCTTCTCATTTTCTGATTGAACTTGTTATTTGGAAAGACTACTAACCCATTTTAAATCGTGCATTATTCAGTAAGAAATAGATTGTTTAGCAAGAAGCTTTCCTAAAGTAAATTGCATAAAATTGAATGCATGTAGTTTGTGACTTGCTGAGATGTGTTTTGTCTTTTTCTCTGGTTCTCACGTGATTTCCAGGGTGCTAAGTCACTTCAGTTGTGTCCAACTCTTTGCAATGCTGAGGACTGTAGCCTGCTAGGCTCCTCTGTCCATGGGACTGTCCAGGCAAGAATCCTGGAGTGAGTTGCCCTGCCCTCCTCCGGGGGATCTCTCTGACCCAGGGACTGAATCCGAGTCTCTTATGTCTCTCTGGAGAATTCCATGGACAGAAGAGCCTGGTGGATGACAATCCATGGAGTTGCAAAGAATAGGACACAACTGAATGACTTTCATTTCACTAAGTGATTTCCAGAAAGTTTAAGAGAGCATAAAAGCCCCACCTTGAGGTAATTTTATTCCTGTGAGGCTGTTTTACCAAGCACACTCTCATCGTTGCTAATTTCCTTTCTTCATCCTATTATAAATGTAAGAATAACATATATAGGTAATTTTTTAGGATAGTTGCTAAATGTTAAATCAAATGTTTTAGCTCTTGCTGGTTTTGATACTTCATTTATCTCTACTCTAGACAAAGAAATATCTGTAAACTAGAAAGATAATTTAGAAATTTACTTCAAAACATGTCTTAAAAACATGTTTGTTGTTGTTTTTCTTTCAGAATGGTGAGGTAGGCCTGGACACTATTATTCTCCTTATGGTAATATTTGCATGGTGGGACTGTTTAGCTTCCTTCCATCAATTGTAAGTATGTCAGAGAAATAGAATCCATTTCCATGTGGTTTGAGTGTATCTAGTATTCATAGCTTGTTTGTGTGATGCTGAATTTCTTATTGGATTGGGCTAGATATCATTGGAAAGTGAATGTAAGTTGTCTTCACCATTTCACACACACACAGACACACGCGTGTGCACACGTGTGTTTGCATCTTGCCGTGCGGTACGTCTCCTTTTCTGTCTTTTAGTGCCTCAACGGTCCCAGTGATGTAGGTTCAACCGCAGCTCCCTGCATTTGTCCTCCAGGAAAACCAGGACTACAAGGGCCCAAGGTGAGTAACACCTAACTTGCTTTATTTGTTAAATCAGACAAACTAAAGCTGAGCAAGCACGAAATTCCTAATCACCATTGAGCCTGTTGTGAATATTCTGCCTAATGTCTTAGAAGAGTTTAAATGGTGAGTTTTAGTGATTTTTTAAAAAAAGTGTATCCTAATCTGTAATTGGCTTTGAACCTTAAATTGATCCCACAATAAAGTGGGGGAGAATATTATTTTGTTTGCTTGCTTGTCCATTTGTGTTTTTTCTTCTTAATGCTGCTACTGTATCCCAAGAATGATACTTTCCTACAACCAGGTAGAAAATGAAGAAAGATATGTTCTAAATTCTTAAATGTCTAAATGCTTAATCTGTCAAGATGATTTTCAGATAGAAAAATGAAATAAAAACTTGAAAATTGGTTTGAGTGTTGTGTTTGATGTCCAGGTCTAAAAAGAGAGTCAAAGGTGTGCATATGTACTCATTTATTTTTTTTACTTATCATGCAATAATTATTTTTAGAAAGTATATTCTTTTAGTCATTTTCATACATGCGTATCTCTCAGTTGCATTTACATATTTATTTGCATGTGTATCTGTATATATATTATTTGTGTGCATATGTATTTTTTCTGTATATTTGTATAAACATATTCATTTGTGTACACATTTGTATATGATTGGAAGTATGATGTGCATACTATTTTATAACTAGTTACTTTTTACATAATATTCCGAATCTGTTTCTATCTATTAAATATGAATGGCTGAATTTTTTAAGTAGGTTGATACGGATTGTGGCATCACTTAGACATAGCCTAAGATACTGAGAGTTGAGTGGTTTGTCCACTGTAGATAAGTCTTATTTGTGCTGCTGTGCTGTGCTTAGTTGCTCAGCCATGTCCGACTCTTTGCGACAGCATGCACTATAGCCCGCCAGGCTCCTCTGTCCATGGGATTCTCCAGGCAAGAATACTGGAGTGGGTATCCTATCCCTTCTCCAGGGGATCTTCCCGATCCAGGAATCGAACTGCAGTCTCCTGCATTGCAGGCAAATTCTTTACTAACTGAGCTAACAAGGAAAACCAAATCTTGTTTACTTAATATTATTTAAAAATATCATCTAGATAAAAATGTCTAACTTGAAAACAAGTATGACTTCTTAGCTAGAGAGAATGTTTTGAGTATTAATCATTTATTACCTGAAGTGACCATAATAAATTTTGCTAAATATGAATTGTAATATTCATTTAGATGGAATTTTTTGATAAGTTTTAATCATCACAACTAAAAGATTTCAGATTTTAGATTGGTTATCTGAGAGAATTGAATACTGGTCTTTTGTGCATGTTTCCCCATCCATTTTCAGGTGATAGTTTATGACCCACTTCAAACCTAGCTTGAAATTAAGAAAGAAACACAGTTTAAGAAATAAAAGGGTAAATTCAAAATAAACCTGTTTGGCTTGGAATTTGATTTCAGTCCTTTATAATCGGTTATTGTGAACAATTTTTAGATTGCATTTAGATAGATTAATTCAAGTGTTCTTCTGATAAACTAGCCATGTTATTTAGGATGTTTTGACCCAAAGGAAAAATACCTGCAGTATGCTTCTCAAACAATTTACCTTGCAAGGCAGCATGGTATGACCTACCTACCAGCCATACCTATGTGATATACCTACCAATATATCTTTTGAAATATATTTATACAACTTTATTTAACTTGGAATATTTTACATTGAAATGATTTGGTCTGCAAGAGATACCTTGTGGAAATCAGAGTTCCATGACACTGACCTCTCTAAGCCCAGAGGACCTTCCGCCTGCTCAGGTTGCCCCCCGGGGCCTCTAAGGGGCTGTCTACTCTGCAGGCCCCCAGGGCCTCCTGATGTATCCTGATCTTCATCAGTGGTCCATTAGACATCTTGAAGTAATACCAGTTTTTATGCACATATGTTCCTGCAGCAAACTTTTAGCACACGCTTTGTCTTATCTGTGAAAGCCTCTGATTCTCAGTATTTTCAAGTTTCATGTGTTCCTCATTTTCGTTCTCTCTTAGTCATCATCTCACCCCTTTGCCACCTACCACTTTAAGTGAAATTGCAGTTTTCCACTGATCTTCAAGTTGGCGTGCTTTCTTAATCTGCTTTCCATTTTCTTCAGAAAAGCTGGCAGGAGGACAGGAACACACACACACTCTTCCGTCCTTTTAGGGCTCTTTCCCCTGGAGGTGGTTCCTTACCCACATCAGGGACCTGTATGTGAAAAACAGAATCCATAGCAACACCCTGAGGTTTTCTTCCCTTGGAGAACTTCTGGCCTGGAAAATTGATAGGTTTTTAATTAGTCCAACAGAATCAGAACTAAAACAGATGAAGCGATTTTACTATACGTCCAGCTGAGATGTATTGGTCGTTTTTGTTAGATGTTCTCTGGAACGCTTTACAGATTTCCATCAGGCAGACTTATCTGTACAGGAGAATCTAGTCTTCCCAGTAGCGAGAAATTGGGTTCTGGGAGCTGAGAGTTAAGTCATGAAACTGAAAGAGGAGAAATTCACATGTGGATGGGTGAGTAAGTGCTGATTCTAAGATAAAGTCAGTCATCTGCTTCAAGTTTTCTGAACTTCCAATGAATATGACAACCCTTTTGTAAAACCAGGTTAATTTAACTATGATGACCTGGGCTTCTCTGGTAGCTCATCTACTAAAGAATCTTTCTGCAATGTAGGAGACCTCGGTTTAATTCCTGGTTCAGGAAGATCCTCTGGAGAAGGGATAGGCTATTCACTCCAGTATTCTTGGGCTTCCCTGGTGGCTCAGATGGTAAAGAATCTGCCTGCAGTGTGGGAGATCTGGGTTCGATCCCTGGGGTGGGAGTATTCCCTTGAGGAGGGCATGGCAAACCACTCCAGTATTCTTGCCTGAAGAATCCCCATGGACAGAGGAGCCTGGTGGGCTGCAAGTCATTGGGATGGCAGAGTCAGACACGACTGAGCAACTAAGCACAGCACAGCCCATACTTGGACTCTTCACTAAGCATAGAGAAATATATCTGTTAAGCATAGAGAAGTCCCTGAATGAGGCTGGCTTATTCATTCTGTCTCCCTACTGCAAAGGGAGTGACTAAATTAATGACGCTCTGGGAATGATTTTTATTTGGAAGCACCTCACAGTGAAGGTTAGTTCAGTTCTCCTTTGGAATTTCAGTGTCTAGAGTAGTGCTTAATAGTGATATTTTTTATTTAATGAATTATAAAATGATTGAAAAAGTAAGATTCATCTGTCCCCCAATTAACCCATGTGGAATGCGTTTGTTCTATATGAAAGATCCAGGCAATCTCCGGTTTAAAAATAAATCCCTTCCAAAAGACCTGTCCATGCAACGGCAGCTTCTTCCTCCACTTCGTAGCTAAAGGGACATTTGTGGGGACAAACTCCCCACATTTGGTCTAATCTTTAGAATCTGCCTGTCAGTGCAGGAGATGCAAGAGAAGTGGATCCCATCACTGAGTCGGGAAGATATCCTAGAGAAGGAAATGGCAACCCACTCCAGGATTCTTGCCTGGAAAATTCCATGGACAAGAAGCCTGGTGGGCTCGTCTGTGGGTTCCCAAAGAGTCGGACACAACTGAGCACACACACATACAGAGTGAAAATGTGGAAAAAAAGCAATTTTTTTTCAACTTTTTTTAAGGAAGAAGCAATTTCTTAATAACTTATTTTCTCTGAAATACCATTCTTTCTACAAGTTTATTGGTGCCCTTTGTTTTACCCTGATAATTCTACTGAGTAGCGTTTCCTTTGGGTTATCAAGGTAACCTCAGGCTAAAATACAAAAGCCTTTGGGAAATTTCAGGAACCACTGGGCGTTCACATATTTATGCTAATTTCCCCAAACTAAGTGGATTCCTTCTAGCTGAAGAGAATTAGTATTTGAGTTTTGAGGGAGAGAAGAGGTTGGTTTTGGTGAAAACCAAAGGAATTGGTCTTAGGTCAGATACTTCTGTGGAGGGCAGTGGGTAGTCTCAAGGCACAGGGGTTTTGAGAAGAGAGCTTTAAAACACGGGATGCAGGCCTAAGCGACCTTTGTTTTAGATGAATAACTTAAAAGAATTAGCTTACTTTTGCAAGCGCAATTGTTTCTCACTTTGTTCGTATTTGCACACTTGCAAGGCCATGTGCAGGGATGTTTCGACTTAGTCCATGATGTTCCCATCCCTGGCAGCAACTCAGAAATTCTATGGCACAAAATCAATTCATCATAAGTAAGAATTGCTTTTCAGCTGAATACTTATTTTTTGAAATTGCACATGTTTCAACTAAAGTACAAGAAAGTAGATTGAGAATTTAGTCACAGTTGTGTAATTATATGTCATATGTCTAATTTAATATATTTGGAAAATCGTTTCCACGTTAAGGTTGCTAGCCTTCCCTGGGTTGGTTTCTGATCAGTTTGCATTTTGATGTGGCAGAGAGAGGGGCATTTAGGAGCATGGTGTCTAAAGTTCAGTTAGCTGAGTTCCCGTCTCCACTGCTGCCTTGTGACCTTGGACAAGTTACCTAACCTTCTTGGGCCTCAGTTTTCTTATATATAAAGTGGGAACAGTAAAATTACCCGCTTCATGGGATTCTTATGAGGATTAAGAAATTGAATACAGGTAAATCTCACAGGGGGCTTCCCTGGTCGCTCAACTATAAAGAACCCTTTTGCCAATGCAGAGGACATACGAGATGCTGGTTCAATCCCCGGGTCTGAAAGATCCGCTGGAGAAGGAAATGGCAATCCACTCCAGTATTCTTACCTGGAAAATTCCGTGGACAGAGGAGACTGGTGGGCTACAGTCAATGGGGTCCTCAAAGAGTCAGACGTGACTTAGCAACCCAACAACAGCAAATCTTGTGGAGCAGTACTTAGCATGTAGTAAGCAATCAGTAAAGGTTGTTGTCAGCTTTTACTACAGTAGTAAAATTGAATTTTTATTCTAATTGGCCTTCTCTTCAAAAATCAGTTAGGGTTTTACTTTATTCTTCTAGTTTTTTTGGAAGCAATAACAAACCAACCTGAGGTTTTGCAAATAAACCAATAGGGCAATAGTTCAAATAACCACTAAAACCTACCAGAAATAATAGAACCTGCAGAAGAGATTATTTTCCCTCTGGGGGCCATTGACCTGTGTTGCCTTAAGAAGTCACATTGGGTTTTATCTTGTGGGTGAATTTTTCCCTTGGAAACTTAGTTTTGATTCATTTAAAATATTATCATTAAGTATGTTTTGTACTTTTATTCAGCTTAAAAACACAACTCCTGTTTCTTCTCATGCCAAAGTTTTATTTCAGCCTCATCATCATAGAAGTTAAACCTTCTCAGATCCTTTTGATGTTGTGGATTTTGCTGATAATTAATACTGTACGAGTAAAGAGGTCATTAACGGATTTGATCTGATTGGAAATAATCAGTTCAGTTCAGTCCAGCTCCTCAGTCGTGTCCGACTCTTTGCGACCCCATGGATTGCAGCACACCAGGCCTCCCTGTCCATCACCAACTCCTGGAGTTTACTCAAACTCATGTCCATTGAGTCGGTGATGCCATCCAACCATCTCATCCTCTGTCATCCCCTTCTCCTCCTGCCTTCAATCTTTCCCAGCATCAGGGTCTTTTCCCATGAGTCAGTTCTTCACATCAGGTGGCCAAAGTATTGGAGTTTCATCTTCAGCATCAGTCCTTCCAATGAACACCCAGGACTGATTTCCTTTAGGATGGACTGGTTGGATCTCCTTGCAGTCCAAGAGACTCTCAAGAATCTTCTCCAACACGACAGCTCAAAAGCATCAATTCTTCAGTGCTCAGCTTTCTTTATAGTTTAACTCTCTCATCCATACATGACTCCTGGAAAAACCATAGCTTTGACTAGACAGACCTTTGTTGAAAAAGTAATGTCTCTGCTTTTTAATATGATGTCTAGGTTGGTCATAACTTTCTTCCAAGGAGCAAGCATCTTTTAATTTCATGGCTGAAGTCACCATCAGCAAATAGTTATCGAAATTCTCCTTGATACTCAGCATTGTCCTAAAACAGTGGAAAACATTAACCATGTTTTTAAGGGGCCTCAATCCAAATGATGAATGAAGACCAATCAAGGGATAATTTTGAGAAAACTCTCATTATAAATATCTTAGTGATCACTGAGTGACAAGGGAGCTGCTGTAGTATTTCAGTAGAAAAAGACATCAGGAGAAAATGCAGTAACAAGGAGGGTACATTGATTGGAAACCTTGTTATATGGACTCAAATGCAAAAGGAAGAAAGTCTTCCCAGGAGAAAAAGAAAAGAAAGATGGGATTTGGTGAGAAATAGTGAGGCCAATCTGAACATGATTAAAGAAAGATGGCAGAGAGGCCAGAAATCAGTGTGGATCCTCTCAAAATAAGAAGAAAAAACATCTAATACCCTAGAGAATGGAAACACTGCTCTCTCATGCCCGGCTGACACTGGCTATCTTTGGATTAGAATTGCAGATTGTGCCTCTTCAGCAAGAAGCTACATGTCCCTGCATTATTTTTCTCCCCAAGTTTACAGCTATTCCTTTTCTATCTCTTTTTAAAACGGCATGTCCCTTCTCCTCAGCCTTTCCACGTGGTCAACCTCTTGGGCAAGCATAAGGAAAAGCCCATCCCTTCTCCACTGTCTCCTTGATAGAGTTCACACAGTTCTTTCCATTTTTCCTGTTATGTTTCAGGAACAAACAGCCCTCGCCAGTAGCCGGAAGTCGAATTTCAGACCAGAGCACTTGGCTCTGTGGAAGTTCCCTTAGCAGTGGCCTTTAGTTAACATATAATCACTGGGGTATGTGTGAATAATTTCTTGCTGTAGATGTGAAGCCCTGCTGAGTTGAAATCAGTTATCTCTCTGTAGTAGTTCACCAATAAATGATGGCTGAGACATGATCTTTTTCAACAAGATGCCCCTCATGGATTCTGTAATACACAAATATGATATCATCATTATTATTGTTTTTAGACACACCCTGTGTTTTGTGGGATCTTAGTTCCCTGTCCAGGGATCAAACCTGTGCCCTCAGTGGATGGAGTCCTAACCACTGGACCACAGGGAATTCCCTGATACTATTTTTTGAGGTAGTTCTTAGAATTAAATTATAAAACACACTCACTTCACAAAAAGTGTTGCTTTCATTGTTTTTCACACATCGTGACCATCGGACTACTCAGTTCAGTTCAATCACTCAATCGTGTCTGACTCTTTGCGACCCTATGGACTGCAGCACGCCAGGCTTCCCTGTCCATCACCAACTCCTGGAAATTGCTCAAACTCATGTCCATCATGTCGGTGATACCATCCAACCATCTCATCCTCTGTCGTCTCTTTCTCCTCCTGCCTTCAGTCTTTCCCAGCATCAGGGTCTTTTCCAATCTGATTGGTCAGTATTGGCCATTGGGCAGCATGCTACAGTTTTTAGAATGTGTCTGGGCTTGTTGCCAGGCTGTATAGAATAATGTTCCTTGGAGGTCTCTGGTTTGTGAGGATAGAGTTTCTATTTTAGGTGTAACATGTATTCAAGGATGCTGGGAGCTGGACAGGTTGTTTGGCTTGGGCCTGGTTTTCATGAGGCTTCATATTCATGGGGCTTCCCTTGTAGCTCAGCTGGTAAAGAGTCTGCCTGCAATGCAGGAGACACTGGTTTGATTCCTGGGTTAGGAAGATCTGCTGGAGAAGGGATAGGCTAGCCCACTCTGTTGGGCTTCCCTGGTGGCTCAGCTGGTAAAGAATCTGCCTACATTGTGGGAGACCTGGGTTCGATCCTTGGGTCGGTAAGATCCCCTGGAGAAGGGAACGGCTACCCACTCCAGTGTTCTGGCCTGGAGAATTCCATGGACTGTGTAGTCCATGGGGTCACAAAGAGTTGGATATGACTGAGCAAATTTCACTTTTTCTTTCACTTTTCATTTTGATGAAAATATTCAAGTTGTAGAAGTTTAATATTGTGTTAAAATGAAATTATAAATATAGGCAGAGACACACTGACTAGATTGAAAGGAACGATTGTTGTACAGCTTTAAACTTGACTCCCACATGGAAGATCACATAGCCTGTGGACTTTAAAAAAAAATACAACTTTTTTTAGGATATAAATTATTTTTATTGAAGTATAGTTGACTTACATGTTGTGTTAATTACTGCTCTACAGAAAACTTATTCAGTTAAGCATATATATACACACACACACACACACACACACACACATGCTTTTTCATAGTCTTTTCCATTATGGTTTATTGTAGGATATTGAATATATTAATAGTTCCCTGTGCTATGCAGTAGGACCTTGCTGTGTGTCCATCCTGTATATAATAGTTTGCCTCTGTTAAACCCCAATTCCCAATCTATCCGTCCCCCACCTCTCTATCCCCTTGGCAACCACAAGTCTATTTCTGTCTTTGAGTCTGTTTCTTAGGTAAGTTCCTCAGTGTCATATTTTAGATTCAACCTACAAGTGATATCATATTAAAAATAATTATAAATTGAATTGTTATATTATAAGTCATGGATTCCTGTAGTGTAATGTCTAGAATAGAATTAAAGTTGTAGATTTCTGAGTGAAATATTAGTTGTTGAAGCCATAATTGTTGTGACATTGCACAGGTTTGTTCAGAATTCTAAACATGTTTCCTGCGATAGATACTGACATTTTACATCAGTGAAAAGTACTTCCCTTGTTATACCTATAATGTGCTGCTGCTGCTAAGTCGCGTCAGTCATGTCTGACTCTGTGTGACCCCATAGACAGCAGTCCAACAGGCTCCTCTGTCCCTGGGATTCTCCAGGCAAGAATACTGGAGTGGGTTGCCATTTCTTTCTCCATACCTGTAATGTTCACAGAATTAAATCCCTGAAATATTTCATAATAAAAAGGCTTTACTTTGAAAAGTAACTATGATATCATTTTTCTAACCCTATTTTGAGATTTCCAGTTTTACATTTGTTTGTTTGTTTTACAAAAAGCTGCAAGTGATGGAATTGGTTTTGAACCCTGGTGGGCTCTGACTGAATCAGTAGAGTTGGTTGTTTTGGACTGAGAGCTTTTTTTTTCCTCTCTAGGGTGACCCCGGACAGCCTGGGAATCCTGGCTACCCCGGACGGCCTGGTCAAGATGGTAAGCCTGTGAGTACAGAAAGCTTGGTCATCTCCAGTACTGGGATTCTAGGGTCAATGTAACCTCATTGCACGGGGCCAAGTTCAACAGGCAGGGGAGACTTTATTCAGGACAGTTGTCATAGAGGAGAGTCAACTCCACACAGCTGAACCAGAGGGAGGGGGGCTCCTGAGTGCTGGGTGAGCTGGGGGGAAAGTGCTGGAGGCCTTTCAGGGGAGGCTGATCCAGAGATGGAGCAAACGCAGTTGTTCCTGAGTCTGGCGAGTGTCCTCCGAGTGATTGGCCCATCTGTGTTTGCTTTTGAGCAGCTGTCCAAGTCAGGCTCCTCTCCTCTTGTTTTCTTAATGGTTCCATTTCAGAGGGATGGCTCCTGGATCCTGGGGAAAGACCTGGGCTGTCACATGGGCAAGAAGCTTTCTAAAAGATTTACATCTCAAAGGACCAGAGAAAGAATTTAGATGATCAGTTTTCTAAAGTAAATGCTATAAGAAAGGAGATCAGGAGTGTAGAGTTGGGAAGAAAAAAACTGAAGTTTCTTCAAGCTGAGGGCAACATTAGGGCTAGCTTGATCAAGAGAACTAGTGTATTAGTCACCTAGGTATCTTCACAAGAGCATACATCTTCACTACTTTTATTTATTTATTAAAAATTTTTTTAAATTATTATTTTTTACTTTACAATATTGTATTGGTTTTGCCATACATTGACGTGAATCAGCCATGGGTGTACATGTGTTCCCCATCCTGAACCCCCCTCCCACCTCCCTCCCCGTACCATCCCTCTGGGTCATCCCAGTGCACCAGCCCCAAGCATCCTGTCTCATGCATCGAACCTGGACTGGCGATTCATTTCACATATGATAATTTACATGTTTCAATGCCATTCTCCCAAATCATCCCACCCTCTCCCTCTCCCACAGAGTCCAAAAGACTGTTCTATACATCAGTGTCTCTTTTGCTGTCTCACATACAGGGTTATCGTTACCATCTTTCTAAATTCCATATATATGCGTTAGTATACTGTATTGGTGTTTTTCTTTCTGGCTTACTTCACTCTGTATAATAGGCTCCAGTTTCATCCACCTCATTAGAACTGATTCAAATGTATTCTTTTTAATGGCTGAGTAATACTCCATTGTGTATATGTACCACAGCTTTCTTATCCATTCATCTGCTGATGGACATCTAGGTTGCGTCCATGTCCTGGCTATTATAAACAGTGCTGTGATGAACATTGGGGCACACATGTCTCTTTTGATTCTGGTTTCCTCAGTGTGTATGCCCAGCAGTGGGATTGCTGAGTCATAAAGCAGTTCTATTTCCATTTTCTTAAGGAATCTCCACACTGTTCTCCTTAGTGGCTGTACTAGTTTGCATTTCCACCAACAGTGTAAGAGGGTTCCCTTTTTTCCATACCCTCTCCAGCATTTATTGCTTGTAGACTTTTGGATAGCAGCCATTCTGATTGGTGTAAAATGGTACCTCATTGTGCTTTTGATTTGCATTTCTCTGATAATGAGTGATGTTGAGCATCTTTTAATGTGTTTGTTAGCCATCTATATGTCTTCTTTGGAGAAATGTCTGTTTAGGCCCACTTTTTGATTGGGTCATTTATTTTTCTGGAATTAAGCTGCAGGAGTTGCTTGTATATTTCTGAGATTAGTTGTTTGTCAGTGGCTTCACTTGCTATTATTTTCTCCCATTCTGAAGGCTGTCTTTTCACCTTGCTTATAGTTTCCTTTGTTGCGCAGAAGCTTTTAATTTTAACTAGCTCCCATTTGTTTATTTTTGCTTTTATTTCCAATATTCTTGGAGGTGGGTCATAGAGGATCCTGCTGTGGTTTATGTCGGACACTGTTTTGCCTATGTTTTCCTCTAGGAGTTTTATAGTTTCTGGTCTTATGTTTAGATCTTTAATCCATTTTGAGTTTATTTTTGTGTATGGTGTTAGAAAGTGTTCTAGTTTCATTCTTTTACAAGTGGTTGACCAGTTTTCCCAGCACCACTTGTTTAAAGAGATTGTCTTTAATCCATTGTATATTCCTGCCTCCTTTGTCAAAGATAAGGTGTCCATAGGTGCGTGGATTTATCTCTGGGCTTTCTATTTTGTTCCATTGATCTATAGTTCTGTCTTTGTGCCAGTGCCATACTGTCTTGATGACTGTGGCTTTGTAGTAGAGACTGACTGCCCAGTGAATTCCTAATAGCAATGACTAGATGAGCTCAGAAATCCTATTTTTTTTCCCCTTCATATCTGAAAGTTTTCAAGTCAAAGATAATGTTATTTTCCCAAGAATATATGCACTATAGTATCCCTATAATCTGACTTTAAAAATACCCTATAAAGTTCATAGAGAATTTTAGGGGTATTTATGAATTAAGGAAACATAAAGCTTAACCACTTTAAAGCAACTGAGGCAAATGCTTACAGGTAAATCATCTGTCAGGATGTTTATCACAGTAAACAAACATGATATATTAGGTCTTGAATGTTAAATAATTTTGCCAAAAGAGTATCTCCTGGGAGACTTTATCATGAGATATTAACTTAGCATGAAGCCTGGGAAGGTTTATACTGTGAGTCAATAATTTTCAAGGCATGAAAGAAGCACAACCTCATGTTAAACCACCAACACTCCAACCATCAGGACTGAGGAGCTCGTTCAGTCCCTGACGGAGGTTTGCTAGCAAATTTCATACAAAAGATACAGCCAGCTTTGGAAGCGGCAATGTACTGGTGCCTTTCACGTTTGTGTTGCCTGGGAAAGGGGTTAACATTCAGGGGAGCCCCTGTAGAGGGACGTCAAGGGAAGGCGTCTGCAGAGGTGAGGAGGCAGTGGTCAGCTTGGAGCCGAGGAGCTGTTGGACAGGGGTCGGTGCTGTGAACTGACCGCCCGCCCCACTAGGACTCACTCCCAGTGTGACGAAGATCGGTGGGGGCTGCAGAAAGCGAGTGATGCGGTTTGACTCACGATTCAGAAAGATAAACATGAACATTCTGTGGAGAGATCATATGAGTGTCAACTGAAAAAAAGTCATAACCTAAAGCTTTATTCAGAGGACTTTCTGAGGACTTCAAGCCTGGGAGGCGTCTTCTCAGACAGTGTGAGGGACTGCTCTGAAGAGGAAAAGGAGAGGCCAGAATATAGAGGGTTTATTTAAAAAAGGTCAGGTCGTCCAGACATCAAAAGATTACCGGACATCTCAGCTCAGGAATTCAGTGGGTTTCTGTGTTTGGGAAAAGCCTGAGGCTGGCTCCCTGAGATGGTTCTCTTGACCTGCACCTCAGCCTTCTGGAGCCAGTGTCCTGTGCCTCCTCATCCCGCGGCTCCTCAGGGGGGCTGCAGTGGGGCTGCAGTGGCTGCCGGCTTGATGGTGGGCATGCTGTTTCCACGTGAGTCCCTCAGGGCTCACTGTCCGGGCAGCTGGAAAGCGGTGGCTGCAGCATTCTTTGTTTCCTGATACGGCAGGTGGCGTTTTCCAGGCACATTCATATTCTGTGCTTAGGCTGTCGAATTTGCTTTTCATAATTTTTATTTTACTGTGCTGGGTCTTCACTGCAGCGTGTGGGCTCTGAGCTGCGATGCCCGTGCTTCCTTGTGGGGTGCAGGAATGTCCCTCGCTGTGGTAAGTGGGCCCAGGAGTCCTGATGCACAGACTCGCCAGCTGCAGCGCACGGACCTGCTGGCTGCGGCGCATGGACTCCCTCGCTGTGGCGCATGGGCTTGGTTCCCCCGCAGCATTCAGTTTTCAGTCACGTGAGTGGGAGTGGGAAACCATGGAGGAGGTTCTTTCAGGATTGTGAGGGCGGCCTGGATTAAGAGCCATGTACGGACAAGCGAGGGCGTCGGAGAATGAGACGACCGGATGGCGTCACCGATGCGATGAACATGAACTCGGGCAAACTCTGGGGGGTATTGGAATGGTGAGGACAGGGAGGCCTGGCGTGCTACAGTGCCCGGAGTGGCAAAGAGTCAGACACGATGGGGAAACTGAACAACAGCAGCACTTTAGAAGGGGGACGTGGTCAGTCAGAGTCGGGAGTATTTTTAAGGTGAAACTGAGCAGACTCATTGTCAAGATAGACGTGAGGCAGGAAAGAGCCCCGGAAGCTTCACAGTTTAGTTTGAGCAGCGCGGTGAGTTTGGGGGCCCTTTTCTGGGCTGGCTGATGGAATCTCAGGACTCTTGAATCAGAGGGAAGTTGGAGAGTGAAAGCACACAGGCTCTGTAGCATGTTGGATATATCTGCACCCTCCAGCGCTGATGAGATGATTCAGGGAGAAAGTTCAGATAATTGGAGAAGAGAAGGGGGCAGGAGGCTGCGCTTAGGGCTCTGTTCCAGAGGAAAAGAGGAGGAGGATCCAGCCAAGGAAACTGGGAAAAAATGGTCAGGGAAGCAGGAGGATCACAGGGAGATGGTGAATGAGGAGGACCGCATGGAGACGGTGTCCTCCCAGAAGTCAAGTGAAGACTGAGTTTGAAGAAGGGGGCAACCCGTTGTGTCATTCCTGCCTTGAGGGTGATAAAAATGAAGTTTGTGCGTAGTCTGCTGAATTTGCTTTTTATTTATTTTTTTAAAATGTGGCTGTGTTGGGTCTTCACTGCAGCGTGCGGGCCCTCAGCTGCGGTGTGCTTGCTTCTCTTGCTGCTGTGCAAGAACTTCTCTCGCTGTGGTGCAAGGCCTCAGTGGTTGTGGCACACGGACTCTCTAGGTGTGGCACGTGGGCTTAATTGCCCTGTAGCATGTGGGATCTTAGTTCCCTGACCAGGGATTGAGCCTGAATCCCTCACTTTGAAAGGTGGATTCTTAACCACTGGACTGCCGGGGAGGTCCCTGATTTGCTGGATAAGTGTCATTGAGGACCTTGATAAATGAGATTTCAGGGAGAAACTGAATAGAAAACTGGATTTGAGAGAGGTAAATCAGGAGGTCAAATGGTAACAGGGATACAGATGCTTCTGAGGGGTGTAACAGGGAAGAAAGACCTGGGATGAAGGGGTTTTGACACAATAGATGTTAGAGCATGTTTCTATCATGATGAAAATGAGGCATAAGGGGGGAAATGTGGTGATTTGGGAGATAAGGGGTATTTGCAGGAAGAAAAGACTTGAGTAGGTAAGGGCACTGGTTCCACTCACAAGAGGGAGAGTGTAGCCTGGATAAGAGTCTAGGCAGTTAAATATTTACATGGGCGCAGAGAGCCAAGCCACTCAGTATAGCAATAGCTGGGTGTGAGGATGAAATGTTTATCATCAGAGCACTTCTATTTGAGTTGAATGAAATGAATAGATTTCAATCCTAACATCTCCCTGTTTTCCTGTATCCACTCCTGTTAGGTACTTGTCATTTCTCTTATAACCCACCCCTTCCTGAGGATAACTGCATGTGTTGTGTGACCTCAGCGCACTCCCTCACCCCCACTTGGAGGGGGGCGCTCCACTCTGATCACACAAGGGAAGGTGGGCTTTATGAAGCTGAGCCGTCTGCCTGGAGACCCCTTCCATGGGACACACTCTTCCTGTTGCTGGCAGGGGCAGTGCTGTCCTGGCTCCAAAGCAGAGACATTTCACCTGCAGACCCTTCCCAGTGACGCGGAGCTCCCCAGACAGGACTGCCAAATTATTCGGGCTTTTGTCTTTTTAGTGGTTACAAAGTCCTTGGAAGTATTGAGAGGTGAGTGCGTTCCACAGGTTATCAGTTCTAGTTTGCTCTTTTTACCACTGGAAATTAGCTACAATTAGACTTCCTAGTTGGCAATAGTGGTAAAGAACTGCCTGCCAATGCAGGAGACCCAAGAGAGGCAGGTTCCATCCCTCGGTCAGGAAGATCCCCTGGACGAAGAAATGGCAATCCACTCCAGTATTCTTGCCTGGGAAATCCCATGGACAAAGAAGCCTGGTAGGCTACAGTCCATGGGATCACAAAAAGTCAGACACGACAGAAGTGACTTAACGTGCACCCAGCCTGATACAATAACTTTGGATGTTATACGTGTGACTCTCATTTAAACTATACTAGGCTTATTGTCTCATCTCATTTAGTACATGGATATTTGTGTTGTGTGTGTGTGTGTATGTGTGTGTGTATGTTGTGTGTATAGCTGTAGCTCTGTAGTGTCTGACATTAAATGTTAGACACTATCAGGTAGTATCTGCTGTAAGAGAAAGAACAAACTTACTGTAACAAACAGAATAATGTCCACATCCTAAACTCCAAGCCCTGTGAATGTGGCAACTTACATGGCAAAAGAGACTTTGAGATGAAGACATTTTCTTGACTAATCTGAGTGGCCCAGTGTCATCACAGTGGTTCTTATGAGAGGGAGGCAAGAGCATCAGTCAGAGGAGGAGATGCTGTGGGTGATGGAAGCAGGGATCAGAGGGAAGCTGCCCTGAGCCAAGGGATGCAGGCAGCTTCTACCAGCTGGGCAAGTGAAGGGACAGAGCCTCCCCTGGTGCCTCTGGAAGGAATGCAGCCCCAATGACACCAAGAATTTAGCTCCCTAAGACCCATTATGGATTTCTGACCTCTGGAACCAGGAGTGTGTGTGTGTATGTTAAGGCACTCTGTTTGGGGGGATTTGTTACAGCAGCCATGGGAACTGATACACTACCCACAATGCTGTTTACCCAAAGGGATACCATTTTCTCTTTTTTTTAAATTTTATTTTATTTTTCAACTTTACAATATTGTATTGGTTTTGCCATATATTAAAATGAATCTGCTACAGGTATACACGTGTTCCCCATCCTGAACTCTCCTCCCTCCTCCCTCCCCATACCATCCCTCTGGGTCGTCCCAGTGCACCAGCCCCAAGCATCCAGTATCGTGCATCGACCTTGGACTGGCGACTTGTTTCATATATGATATTATACATATTTCAATGCCATTCTCCCAAATAATCCCATCCTCTCCCTCTCCCACAGAGTCGAAAAGACTGTTCTATACTTCAGTGTCTCTTTTGCTGTCTTGTATACAGGGTTATTGTTACCATCTTTCTAAATCCATATATATGTGTTAGTATACTGTATTGGTGTTTTTGTTTCTGGCTTACTTCACTCTGTATAATAGGCTCCAGTTTCATCCACCTCATTAGAACTGATTCAAATGTATTCTTTTTAATGGCTGAGTAATACTCCATTGTGTATATGTACCACAGCTTTCTTATCCATTCATCTGCTGATGGACATCTAGGTTGCTTCCATGTCCTAGCTATTATAAACAGTGCTGTGATGAACATTGGGGTACACGTGTCTCTTTCAATTCTGGTTTCCTCAGTGTGTATGCCCAGCAGTGGGATTGATGGATCATAAGGCAGTTCTATTTCCAGTTTTTTAAGGAATCTCCACACTGTTCTCCATAGTGGTTGTACTAGTTTGCATTCCCACCAACCGTGTAGGAGGGTTCCCTTTTCTCCACACCCTCTCCAGCATTTATTGCTTGTAGACTTTTGGATCGCAGCCATTCTGACTGGCATGAAATGGTACCTCATAGTGGTTTTGATTTGCATTTCTCTGATAATGAGTGATGTTGAGCATCTTTTCATGTGTGTGTTAGCCATCTGTATGTCTTCTTCGGAGAAATGTCTATTTAGTTCTTTGGCCTATTTTTTGATTGGGTCATTTATTTTTCTGGAGTTGAGCTGTAGGAGTTGCTTGTATATTTTTGAGATTAGTTGTTTGTCAGTTGCTTCATTTGCTATTATTTTCTCCCATTCTGAAGGCTGTCTTTTCACCTTGCTTATAATTTCCTTTGTTGTGCAGAAGCTTTTAAGTTTAATTAGGTCCCATTTGTTTATTTTTGCTTTTATTTCCAATATTCTTGGAGGTGGGTCATAGAGGATCCTGCTGTGATGTATGTCGGAGAGAGTTTTGCCTATGTTCTCCTCTAGGAGTTTTACAGTTTCTGGTCTTACGTTTAGATCTTTAATCCATTTTGGGTTTATTTTTGTGTATGGTGTTAGAAAGTGCTCTAGTTTCATTCTTTTACAAGTGGTTGACCAGTTTTCCCAGCACCACTTGTTAAAGAGATTGTCTTTAATCCATTGTGTATTCTTGCCTCCTTTGTCAAAGATAAGGTGTCCATATGTGCATGGACTTATCTCTGGGCTTTCTATTTTGTTCCATTGATCTATATTTCTGTCTTTATGCCAGTACCATACTGTCTTGATGACTGTGGCTTTGTAGTAGAGCCTGAAGTCAGGCAGGTTGATTCCTCCAGTTCCATTCTTCTTTCTCAAGATAGCTTTGGCTATTCGAGGTTTTTTGTATTTCCATACAAATTGTGAAATTATTTATTCTAGCTCTGTGAAGAATACTGTTGGTAGCTTGATAGGGATTGCATTGAATCTATAAATTGCTTTGGGTAGTATACTCATTTTCACTATATTGATTCTTCCAATCCATGAACATGGTATATTTCTCCATCTATTAGTGTCCTCTTTGATTTCTTCACCAGTGTTTTATAGTTTTCTATATATAGGTCTTTAGTTTCTTTAGGTAGATATATTCCTAAGTATTTTATTCTTTTCATTGCAATGGTGAATGGAATTGTTTCCTTAATTTCTCTTCTATTTTCTCATTATTAGTGTATAGGCATGCAAGGGATTTCTGTGTGTTGATTTTATATCCTGCAACTTTACTATATTCATTGATTAGTTCTAGTAATTTTCTGGTGGAGCTTTTAGGGTTTTCTATGTAGAGGATCATGTCATCTGCAAAATCTAGAGAAGAGCTAACACCTATCTTACTCAAACTCTTCCAGAAAATTGAAGAGGAAGGTAAACTTCCAAACTCATTCTATGAGGCCACCATCACCCTAATACCAAAACCTGACGAAGATGCCACAAAAAAGGAAAACTACAGGCCAATATCACTGATGAACATAGATGCAAAAATCCTTAACAAAATTCTAGCAATCAGAATCCAACAACACATTAAAAAGATCATACACCATGACTAAGTGGGTTTTATCCCAGGGATGCAAGGATTCTTCAATATCCTCAAATCAATCAATGTAATACACCACATTAACAAATTGAAAAATAAAAGCCATATGATTATCTCAATAGATGCAGAGAAAGCCTTTGACAAAATTCAACATCCATTTTCTCTTAAATATCTTCCCTCCCCTGTCTTTTCCCCTCTTATAGGAGATAGGAGGTTGGGTGGCCAGGCAGTAGGAGAAAGTGAGCCTGGGGCCAGAGCAGCTGAGGGTCATTAGTGTGTGTCCAGGGCCAGCGGTGGAGTGGGGTGTGGTGGGTGGGGCTCTGGCTGGTGTCTGAAGCCATCTGGCCAAGGAAACTTGGATGGAACAAATCGCAGGGAATTCTGCTTTGTTTGGATTTGGTTCTGTGCAACCCCCCTCAATCAGCAATTTGAATCTTTTTCACATTATAATGAGGCCAAGTCAACTGAAGCTTTAAATAGGAAATTATTCCACTCTGGAGAAACACTAATTTTCATCAGGAAAATGCCTTCGACCCAAATTAAAGAGCTGCCTTCAAATCCTTCCACCGCTTTCTCATTTCTCTATCAGTTAAATGACTTCTCTCAGCACAGTGTCTGAACGTATTACTATTTTACTGTTTCAACACTATCAAAAGAGATGCAGAGGAAATATTTATGTATCCTCTTAGGTACTTAAGAGTAGGACAACTATTAAAGGCTGGAATGCTATGAACATTGGAGTTTTTTAAAAGAAGGCCATTTTGGGGAAACATGAGGCTACTTTATGATCTTGTAGAAGTTTTTGTTTTTATGGTGTTTGTTTCTGTCTTTTTTTCCCTGTCATCATTAATTCCTCTTCATGAAGGAAAGTACTTCCCTGAACCCAAAGCCCTGGCTGCTGGTTGGGAAGATCTGGGGCCGTTTTGCTCTCTGCTTTTGAAAGTTGTTTTGCTTCCTTGGGTCTCAGCTTTTCTGTCTGGAAAATAAGAAAGTGGTGCCCAGTGAGGCCCAGTTCCTCTCCAATGCTGATTTTCTAAGATTTCATCAAACTCATCACATTTGCTAAGAGAGAAAGTTGAGCTGGACCAAGCTCAAGGTTTGATCCCTGGGTGGGGAAGATACCCTGGAGAAGGATGGCAGCACGCTCCAGTATTCTTCCCTAGAGAATTCTATGGACAGAGGAGCCTGATGGGCTGCAGTCCATGGGGTCGCAAAGAGTCAGATGAGTGAGCGACTAACTCTTTCCAGAGCTGACCCAGGAAGATGACCATGCACTACATCTGCTGGACAAGTGTGCTCGGTCCAGAGTCAGCTGTGGGATGCAGTGCGTCCCCCAGCCCCACCCCTCTCAGCCTGTCCTGAGTGGTCCACGGATGCCAGAAGAAGGGTGGCTTTCTCCAGGGATTAGACCTTATAGAAGTGGCAGTTAGCACAGATGGGGAATTCCAAACTACAGGACCTTAAGTCCTCCAGATGAAGGTAAAAGGTCGGCGGGAAGAAGGAGGGGTCTTTTAGAGCCAGCAGGCCCTTGTGACCGCTTGACTTTCAGTCGGAATGAACTCAAGAGCCATGGGAGGGTCTGGAATAAAGGATTGATGTGATATCGCTTATTTGTAAAGGAAATGACTCTGACTTTCGAGTTGAAAATGGAAATTGGGCTTTAGGATGATAAGGACAAAAGCAGGGAGATGAGACAGGAAATAATCTAGGAATGAAAGGAGGGTGGCTGGCATCAGGTTGGTAGGAGTGAGGGGAAGGGAACTGCTTATCTTCTGGGGATATTTTGAAGTTAGAGCCCCCGGGATTTACTGATGCATCAGACATGAGTTTGCGAAAGAGTAGTCAAGGGTGAATCTAGTGAGATGTAGAAGGATGGGGCAGAGAAGACTGGGGAAGGGGAGTCGGGACTTTGCTTTTGGATAGATCAGATGTTTACGTTAGATGTTCAAGCAGAAATGGTAAGTGGATGATTGAACATAAAAGTCTGGCATTCAGAGGGAGTTCTCTTTTTATGAACTGTCCTTTCTTGTATTTTGGATTGCAATTAATGCAATTCTTGTACATTAAGATAATGAATTATTTGCTATAGATGTTGTCAATAGTTCTCTTTATCTGGTTTACAAAAGAGGAGTAAAATTTCCCCACTATTAAGTATTTTGCTGTTTCTTCCAGGGTTTTATTTTATTTTATTTTTTAGCATTTGATACTCTATGTTCACTGACTTAATATGATTTTCAAGAATTTTTGATTCTTGATTTCATTTTGGCAATTTATTTTGGCCTTTGGGTTGACATGAAGATCCAAATAGCTTTGGCGAATTTGGAGGATGGCTATTGTAACAGACTGAAATTCAAACAGAATATTTGTCTGGGACATGGCATTTAAATTTAACCTTGTCAAAAGAGGAATTAACATATGTAATGTGTGACTTAGAAGGCTAATGTGACTTTTGGCATTGTTGGTAATATATGATGTGAATATTAAGAAAGACTGCAGTCCTGTTTTTGGAGTGCTGGATTTGGTTAGAGGTTTGGAGGAACTGGAATTTGCTCAGAAGTGAGTCAACTCAGAAGACAACCTTGGGAGGGGCAAGGAGGTTACTGAGTAATCCTCACTGGGATTACTGAGGTGTAATCCCAGCGAGGACGCTCTTCTCATTTCCACAATCCTCCAGAGTGGTGGTAGAGAATAGGAGGAAAGGAACACTAGGAAATAAAAAATAAAATAAATAGGAACACTAGGCTTGCGGAGTAAGCTTGGCAGGGGCTGGGGGGATAATTAGTAATAGGACCCAGGAGGCAAGCTTTTTATGCTTTTTTCTTTTCAGACTCTGAACTGAATATGGTACCAATTGTGTACTCAGTCATTTAAGAGCTGTGAGGACCTGGAGGCTGGGTGCTGTGGAGATGGGGGGGTCTGGAAAATGGGAGATGTTAGTGTACAAGTCAAAGGAATGGCTGTGATGTAGTTTGGGAAAGAGAATGACAGGAGGTGGACTTGTTATGAAGTGTTGGGGACGTTCTAGACGGAACAGTTTCTACCTGAGCTCTCCCTTCCCCTCAGTCTGTGTTCCCCGCCAAGCATGCTCATGGTCGCACTGTCTTCCGCTACCACTAAACACACGCACACACACGCATCCTCAGGAGTCTCACTGATAAGCTCAAATATGGACCGTTTGCCTCAAATGAAGTATCCAGCGCCTGGGCAGTTTACTTCCTTTTTCTAATAAAATGGTACATAAAACTCACCTCTTCTATAAAGCTTTCCTAGACAATGCTTAGTGGATTAGCTACGTCATTTTTTTTTTTCAATACACCCCTTATGTAAATCTCACATATGAATCTTTCCATGTTTATCTCATGCATCTCTTAAGTAGATTACAATATATTTTATATATTATAGGTAGTGTGTACAATAATAATAATTGTGTATAATCGTTATAGATGTGAAAGCTATTTGTATATTTAATTAAATTAAGGAATTGATGACACCGAGCACTTGTGATTTTTTTTAAATTTAAATTTATTTATTTTAATTAGAGGCTAACTACTTTACAATATTGTATTGGTTTGTTTTTAGCACTTGTGATTTTAAAGGCCAATTCATGCCTGTGTTGTATCTTCTTCTAATTATAATCTGTCTGATTATAATGTCTGATTATAATCAGAGCTGTCAGAGCTGTTTCCACTATTATTTTTAGAGCCCTAGGTAGTGGTGACTAGTTGGACACAATGTTTATATGTTTGTTTGTTTATTTGTTTTTTCATTCTTCCACTCACATACTAGGTATTTCATTGAGTGTTCCAGGGTAAGGGAATATAGCAATGAACAAAACAGAAAAAATACCCTGCTGTTTTGGACCTCACATACCGGTGGGGAGAGACAGATAATAAATTCACAGTTATGAAATAATAAAAAGTAAGCAATATTATATGGTGGGAAGTACTATGAAAAAAAGTTAGCAGCAGAGCAAGAAATGGAGTGAGGAACTATTGGTCATAAAGCATAACTTATAGAGATTATAATAGTTACTTTGAGATTATAACAGTTACTAAAATGGTACCAGTTACCTTTAAAAGTTGTGCATTCTCCTTTCGAAATAAGCTTAGTATAACTTTAAGTGTAACCTCATTCAGGGAATAAAGTAATTTACGTAACTAAGTTTAATTGAATCTGTGAATCTGAGAACAGAACAGAGCTGTATCTGCAGAGATTATTTGTCAAAGGAAGGCAGTGGTTAGCTCAAGGCGAATTATAATGGGAAAGTGGATGGTGTTGTTTTATGATTATCATTCATTCCTTTATCTGAGGCAGGGAGAACTAGATTTAGATTAAGTTTCACTTGCAGATGTTGCTGCCCACTCCCCACCTTTAGATGTTTTAATGATTTTTCAACTTTTTAAAAAGTTGAAAGTGCTATGCAAAAGTAGGTACAAAAGTACTATGCATTCAATAGAAATTATACTTTGAATTTTGATCTTTTCCTAGACTGTGAGATGCAGTACAATGGTTTTGCCCAACTGTAGGCTAATAGAAGTCTTTTGAGCATGGTTAAGTCTTCCAGGCTACCCATGATGTTGAGTAGGTTAGGTGTATTCAGTGCATTTTCAGTTTATGGTATTTTCAATTTAAGATGGTTTTTTCTGGACATAATCCCATTATAAGTCAAAGAAGATCTGTATAGTAAATGTAACTTGCTTTCATTTGAATTAGAAATTCTGTTTTTTATTCCTCAAAAGTATATAACTTCTTTTCTTTATAAGTCAATTTTATAGAGATATAGATTATTTACAATAAAATACAAATACACTCATTTCAAGTCTTGACAAATGTATACACCTGTCTAATCACCACTCTAATCATGATTCTAGGTTTCCATTCCTCTAAACTCTTCTCTCTTGCCTCTGTTCAATCATTTCTCCCTTTCTGCCCTGTATTAAATAGTTCCATTGATTCTATGCCCTTCAATGTTAGCCACCAACCTACTAAAAATACCTCTGGAAGTAGGTGGATTATAAAAAAACAAGTCTTCATAAATGAAATAACCTTTTCAAGCTCTAGGCTTTCTTCCTGTGACTGTCATTCAATTTACTTGTCTTTTAGTCCATAAAAATATTTTTCTAATGTTTGTGCTACTTAATAGTTGATCACCAATTAAACTGTATTTCCCCCAGAGGCCATCAGTCAATGGCAGGATCAGCCATCTCTCTGCACGAGCCAGAAACCTAGGCTTCATTCCATAAATTCCAACCCCCTCACCCCCTGTTCCCCACCTTCAGGTTAGACTAAACACCCCTGAGTAGGTTCAGGTTCTACCTCTCATCCTGTCCCCTGCAGGAAGCTTCCACTTCATGCATTTCCTGCCCCCTCTCATCTGTCCTCCAAGTAAGCTTTGCAGAGCTCCAGTCTGATTGTGTGACCCCCCTGGCTGAGTGGCTTGGATAGGGATCGAAGACCCTCAATGCTGTGCACTTGGCTTCCGTCAGCCCATGCCGGTCCTGTTTCAGAGCCTGCTTCTTTGTGATCTCTTTTCTTTCTTCTCATGGATGCGGCTCATCCTGTCCACTGCAGGGCAGGCTGAAGGGCTCCTTCTGATGCACTGTGCTTCCTTGACTGTTCCTTTGAGCCTATCTCTTCGGGAAGCTTCCGTGGACTGCCTACCCTTCAGCCCCCATAGCATCATGGTTCTTTCTTAGAGCTCAGTGTGTGTGTAATTTTATAGATATTCATGTGATTTATTTATCAAGTCATTTTAGCAATCAGTTAAAGCCTATGAACTCCTTGGCTTTAGTGACAAATTAATTTCTATAATAGATATACCTGGAAAGACAATTTTATGAATATTGTTAGAATGTAGCTATGTAGAAAATTTAGTTGTGTGTAGAATTGAGTCGCCCAGAAGAATCCACAGCACACATTAAAAGTATATACTTGATTTTGGTTGCCTAGTTACCCTGGCTGGGTATCTAAGAGACTCTATTGGAAATTTGGGAAACACGGAAGAAAGTTACGTAATAGTGTAAATTTTAAATCACATTCTTTTTTACATTTAAAAATGGAAGTAACATCCAAAGAGATTTCTCTAGATTTCATTCTCATTTTTAAGTTTAGAGTATTTAAAAGAAACCAATGACTATCTTCATTACTGAAACAAAATTATACATTTAGATTGGCAGAATATTTTATGCTATGATTAGAACTAGGCTCAAAAGAAATTGTGACTCTTGCACAATGATTTTATTTTCTTAATTTCCTTTTCAAAGCTATACATCTTTCCTGGAGCATCAGAACTCTGAATCATGGAAGAAAGTAAATTGGTTCTCTATTCTTCAACCCTGAAATTTGGCAGCAAGAATATTTTTTCCTAAAAAATGACTCATTTACAAAGAGACTTTGTGTGAACGTGGAAAAGACTTTCATACTCTCAGAAATCTTGCAGTTGGGGGAAGGGTGGGTATTTGGACCTGCTAAAATTGCAAAAGGGCAAATTTAATGTTAAGTAGTATTAATTGGTCGATGATAATGTGAAAGTTGCAGTTCTACAAGAAAACACAGAAACACCTATATTCATAGAAAGAAAAACTCAGTAACCTATATGAAAAGCTTATCATTTGTCCTGTTTCAGGGCTTTTTTTTTTTTTGGTTTAAATGTACCCTGCTATGAGTCAGGCAGTGTTTTATTTCTTGCTCCTCTTGGAAAGTGTTCTATGTTGTAATATTCCTCCCTGTTAACCTTTATTTTCCTGATTTTTAGTCCAAAATTTGTTTTACTGAATTTTATCCAACTTCTCCTGGTGATTTGCCTTGGGATCCCCCAGGTCGGATGTGGTTTTGGTTTTTCTTTATTTTGTTGCTAATCATGTTTCCTCTAGCTCTAAACTAATCCTTGAGCTTCTTGATACAATTAAGTTTTCAAGAATGCATCTTGTATGTTAAGAAAACAGCAGTAAGCTGGTTCTTATATAGTGGGAAGCATTGATTATTCCTGTGCTGCTGTTTTTCTAAAGACAAAGCAAACAGGCCCCTGGAAACACAGGACTTGGTTACATGTTGAGCATTGGATCTGTACATGTGCTGAGGAGAGCTTGAGGCATGACCTGGTGCCCCAGGCTCTGACGGTGGCCATTAAGGCTAAAGAATAAGGTTCTGCAGGAGCGATCTATGGTTTGTACACAGTCACTGAGCCTGAAGAAAAGAAAGAAGCTTACCTTTGCTGAGATTCTAACAACTGCCAGACATTTTCACCTGTGAGTCCTCTGTTGATTTATTATTATTCTGGTTTATGGTCAGAAGCTGAGGCTTAGCTCTGTAAAATGGCTTAGCAGAAAGTCAAGGGAGGAGCAAAAATTGAGCCCCAGGTCTTTTCCAGTTTTAAAATTCATTGTCCTTCCACTTCACTGTGTTGCCTCCCAGGACTTGGGGATGTGATGAGTGTGCCTGAGGTCACATTATGAGTCAGAGGTGAGCTGGGAACACTGTCTGGGGTATCTCTACAGTGCCTTAATCCATTAAAATGTAACACATTCACTTACTCCTTCCTCAGAGGGGAGAGATGCCATGGCAGCTTTTGATCTACTAACGATTAACTTTCTGAAAAAAGTAATAAAGCACATATGACATTTGGCTTGACTTTTGAAAAAAAAATGTGAAAGCAAAAATTCATTAAATGAGAACCATTGCTGATGACCAATCATTTTGATACGTAGTCAATTTCCATGGTGACTTTCTTTTGAGGAATTTTATTAACATTTCTTTCCTCTGGGTCCTCAGAATTCTAAGGAATTTAAAACAAATCTGGGGACTTCCCTGATGATCCAGTGGTTAAGACTCTGTGCTTCTCCTGCAGGGCACATGTGCTCAGTCCCTGGATCAGGAACTAGGATCCCTCATACTGTGCAGCCAATGATTATAATAATAATAATACCAGCACATACTAGGCATGCAATAAATGTTAGCTATTAAAAATAAAGCAATAAAAATATGATCAAATTAGTCTGGCACATGGAGTTCTTGAATCTGATTAATTGTTCTAGAGTCCTAGGACTGGATGTGCCACAAAGCATTTTCTGATGAGAGGTACATTTATACCTGCTTGGTCTAGTTAGTTCCTAGCTATGTAACTTTTGGCAATTTCTCAGTTTCCTCATTTGCAAATGGGGATAATGTACAACCGACTTTAAAAGTGGCTGTGAGGATTAAGTGGATTAACATATATGAAGTATATAGTCTAGAACATGATTAGTAGTGTATAAATCATTGGTACTATTATTTTTTCCCAATAATAGCAGCATGTTGTAAGTCACGTCACTCTCTCCAGATGGTGCACACAGGGTTTTGAAGGATGTAAGGAGCACCCTGAGTGGTGGCATTTTTAATGGACCTGGTTCTGTGTAGGTGCATGCTAGCAGTGGCAGCTGAAAAGCAATTCCAGGCCCATCTGATTCCAAAGGTAGAGAGAAGGAAATTCAGTGATGACAAGAGGGGCAGAGATTTCAGGCTGAACAAGCTGTGTCCATGGCTTTTCTTTCTCCTCCCTGATCTTGAGAGCATGAACCACGTGGTATTACTGCAGTTTCAACTCCAGAAGCCACACAAGCAAACGTGGTTCCTTGGGGAAAGAGAGTTTTTACACTTGCATTCTGTGTGGATGACTTGGAGGTGAATTTTTCCAACGTTTGGCTGACAAAATATGCAGCAGATGCTCTGTTCAATGATATATAGAAATAAATGATTCTTCGTCTTTCATCTCAAGGGGGCAAAATCCAGTGACACAGAGACAGTGCCATCCTAAAGAGCGGATGGTGGGTTTAGAAATTGCAGATTGCTTTGTATGGAGTTTGAAGAGGTTCGTTTTGAGACTTGTTCATGGGGCGGAGTAAAATGTTTAAGCGTGGGGCCAGTGGACTCAAGATAAATATGTGAGTTTAAGGAATACTGGAGAAAACATGATGATACATTCTGTGAACAAGCAAATGGGGGAAGACTGATGGTTGGTGATAGAAATCATAGTCACCCCCATTCTGGGAGTAGCTGAGAGCACTTTACAAAATGAGAAAGTATATAAAAAGAGAAAAACAATAATCTAAGACTGATCTTTTGAAGGCACCATTATTGTTGCTATTATTGTTATCAGAGTTAGCAAAGGGTAGTAAAAGGAATATTTGAAAATTGGAATGGGAAAGCAGGGACTTCTGGTGTCTCTAAAATTGCAGCTGAAAATGTACTGACATGTAACTTGGTGGATACAAAGATCCATGCAGACACTCATGAATAGCCACATGGGAATGAAGCTTTTGGGTTTAAGAATTAGGATGTTATTGGAGACATTAATGAAATCTGTGTTAATAATCATTGACAATAGAAAACTGTACCTGAACAGTAAGATCTAAGAAAGATGGGATGTGAATAAGAGAGGGAAATGTTTGCAGGTGCCAGGTGGTCCAAGTCAACCTGACACTGATCCAGGGAAACTTGGGCAAGTGTTGAGGGTCTGAAGTTTGTTTTGGAGTTTAGTGGCCATGCAGGGAGTGAAGACTGAATAGTCTGTGTCTGTCTGAAAAAGTTGTGTTTTACCAAGTTTCCAAATTCTGGAAGGATGTGTAGGACGCAATGGATTTGAAAGTGACCTTAACAGACAGCTCAGCCTTGGGAGGTAGAGGGACACATCATAGCCGTGTTTGTGGGGTGAGCTTTCTAAATAGGCAACCCGAAGTCTGTTATAGACTGATCCTGAAGAATAGCATTCATAATTTATTGCAGATGACCATAATCTGGTTTTTCCAGTGGTCATGTAATGGATGTGAGAGTTGGACTATAAAGAAAGCTGAGCACTGAAGAATTGATGTTTTTGAACTGTGGTATTGGAGAAGACTCTTGAGAGTCCCTTGGAGTGCAAGGAGATCTAACCAGTCCATACTAAAGGAGATTGGGCCTAGGTGTTCATTGGTAGGATGGATGTTGAAGCTGAAACTCCAATACTTTGGCCACCTGATGCCAAGAGTTGACTCATTGGAAAAGACCCTGATGCTGGGAAAGATTGAGGGCAGGAGGAGAAGGGGATGACAGAGGATGAGATGGTTGGATGGCATCACTGACTCATGGACATGAGTTTGGGTAAACTCTGGGTTGGTGATGGGCAGGGAGGCCTGGCATGCTGTGGTTCATGGGGTCGCAAAGAGTCGGACACGACTGAGCGACTGAACTGAACTGATAATCAGGTAGTTTTAAAATGTGTCACATTTGTTTAATCCTCCAATCCTAGATGCTTTTCTTTCGAATACATTGAATGTGTTTCTAATGTGCAGAACATTTCTCCGGGAACTCTGAACATTGACTCTGTATTTGCTGCTCAAAGCCTTCTTTTGCAGTGAAGCATTTCTCGATGATTTTATTGAGCTGGAGATATTTAATACTGTTTTCCTAAAGACTGGACGATGTGCATTCCTTATTAAGCATTTGCCCCTTTGTAGTTGTGGTTTCTTTTCTTTTTTTTTGTAGTTGTGGTTTCTTAAACTTCTTAAACAGTCATTAAGTGAAGTCGTAGGTGTGAGAACTGTGAGGAAGAGTGAATTCTGAAATGGAAGGCTGGGAATTCCCTGGCAGTCCAGTGGTTAAGACTCTGTGCTTCTACTGTAAGGAACATGGGTTTGATCCCTGGTCGAGGAACTAAGATTTCGCATGCTGTGTGGCGAAACCAAAAAGAAAATTGAAATGGAGGGCTGCCCTTTGTGAATATGATGAAATAATTATTTCTTGTTTCCTTCTCTTCAGGGATATCAGGGAATAGCAGGATCACCAGGTGTTCCAGGATCCCCGGGAATACAAGTACGTGGTTTGTGTCTTCTTATTTTAGAGGTACTGTTTCTAGTGAACCAAAGAACATAACTAACAGATTTTTATTTTGTGGTTAATTTAGGGAGCACAAGGACTGCCAGGTTACAAAGGAGAACCTGGGAGAGATGGAGAAAAGGTAAATACACACAAACAAAGGTGTAGCTGGTTGTTTCAGTCACTCAAAGACAAAGGCTGTTACCTGTGATGACCCCCATTCAATGGCGTTCATCTTGGTGAAGTCCAAGATTTTGGCTCAGAAACGTCAGGGACCGTTGGCTGATCAAGCACACAGGAGGCTTTTATCACCAGAACAGAGTGGTTGTCCGAAATGACCACTGGCAAATGGCACCAGTATTTGCATTGCCCTGGTGCCGTGTTCTCTGTCTGTGGCTAAGCTCTATAGGGAGCTGCCTTCTTAGAAGAGAATTATATGAGTGGAGTATGTTCCCAAGTTAGTCACCTATAGCCATTTATCAATCTCCACAATAGAAACCCATTTTAGTCTAACTGGATGGACTTCTTTCTCCTGTAGGGATTCTGTGGGTGCAGACATTTGTCTGACTTTCCTTTTCTATAGCTCTGAGATTTGCCATGTTCATTTATTTATTTTTTGTTTTTTTAATTTTAGGTGCTTGGGGGTATTTAATTTATTAATGCATTCTTTGTTTAAATTGGAAGAACCATGTTCTTTAAATTTGTTCAATATTTTAGTACCTCCCCAAGGATCCAATCCTGGATCCAGGAAGCTGGCCCATATCCAAGAAGGCCATTTGGATTTGCTTAGATCGCCAAGATGATTTGTTGGCTTAATTCCTAAAGCACAATCTTATTTCTGCATTCTTTGCAGGCTCTTCTGCTGTTTGCACCTGATGAAAACTTGTGCTTAATTTTCTAGCTACAAGCCTTGCAAAATGATTGCCTTTTAAAAACAGGGTGCATGGTATTCACACCTGAGAAACACTGATCTGGACTCCATCCATTTTATATTTTTGTGATTGTTCATACTGGTTATAGGGAATTGTAGCTGCTCAAGTACTATCTCTGGATGGACCCCCTGGCAGATCTCATGATGGGGGTGCTGCTTTCAAGCTGTTTGATCTTGGCGTGTGATTTGATGTCTTTGAATCTTATTTTGTCTGTTGAATCAATGGGGATTTCTTTATAGGTTTATATCACAAAATAAGTGTGGTAACATATGAAAAATACTTAGTGTGGTTCCTGGTACAGGATTTTCCTTAAATAAATGTTTGTTGTTTTATTGTTCTGGTCGGTTTATCAAGGAATGAGGTTGTGGTTGGGTTGTTGCATGGGGGTGGCTGGCATGTGTCCTGGGCAGGAAATGTTAGGGCAAACAGGACAGTCAGTGACTGGAAAAGATACAGAGAAGGTGGAATCTGTCAGGGCAGCTCTGTAATGCTGGGCAGAGCCGGGGAAGACAGAGCAACAACAGCAGTTGATGGAATTCTCGAAGAAATGGTGCAAAATCTTCCTGCCTCTCAAGGGACCTGGGCCTCTGTGAATGTTTTTAGCCGCTGGCAATCTCTGCCTATTTTAAATGATGAAGGTGCTTCTTAGGAAGTGATGGAGAGCAGGCCAGGCCCACAGGTATGGAGATGTTTTATATTTGAATGCTCTGGGCTATCATGAGAGACCCCCAACTCCTCTATGAGAATGAGAATGAGGGATCCCATTGGGAAGCTGCAGATATTTGTTCTGAGACCACATGCCGGGCACCTCATTCTATTCTAGTGTACAGGATCATTGCTGTTTCTTTAATGTGTTCACAAGTAGCCTGATTCAGGCATGGGGTGCATATATAAAAGTATGCATGCATGAATAAATGTATTTAGGAATGGATAAATGAATATATTTGTTTAAATATTTTTGTGTTGACTTGGGTTTAAATGGTGGATTTTTATTCATTCACCATAAAAGAATTGAGTAAAACACCTTATTTAAAAGTAAAGAACAGCAATCTATAAAAGACAGACTCACAGACACAGGGAACAGACTTGTGGTTGTCAAGGGGGAGGACGGATGGGGGAAGGAGAGAGTGGGAGGCTGGGGTTAGCAAAGGCAAGCGCTTATAAAAAGAGGAATAAATACAAGGTCCTATGGTACAGCACAGGGAGCTATAGTTAATATCCGCTGATAAACCATAATGGAAAAATATGAAAAAAAAATATACACACACACACATACATATATGTATATATGTATAGCAGCATCAGTTTGCTGTACACCAGAAACTAACACAACATTATAAACCAACTATACTCTAATAAAATAAAATTTAGGCAAAAAAAGAACAATAATTCTATTAGTTGCCTCTTAAGCTACCTGCTCTATCATTTTGAGTCATTGTATTATCTTTAAAATAGAAGCAAGTGACTCTCAGAAAGCCGTATATTCTAATGAAGAAGACAAAATGAATAAGATGTATGTTGATATAAATTTCTCTGTTTTCAGCCTAGCAGTGATTTTGTTCAGTGTTGTTTTCTGAAGTTCATTGTTTGGGCGTCAACTCTGGTGGATGTGACTATGGGCCTAAAATCCCAATGTGTTGCCCCTAACTTCCCTCTTGACATCTCCTGTGGCTCTGAGAATTTCTTTACTGGAGAGCTACAATAGTTTAGTGAGTTAAAGGCTTTTCCTTGGTTCTTTCTCCAGAATGTTCAGCAAAGGGAAGGTTGAAAACATACCCTGGGGATGGCCTTGACTTGTGGTCAATCAGGGCATTTTTTCCAGGCATCACCCATGGCCTTCAGGGGATTGTTCCACATGTACTGTTCTCTGTTGGGATATTTTCCCAGAATAATTTCCATTTTGTGGATTTCCACTGAAAACTCCCATGGGAGTTTCCACTTAAGATAATTAAAATTATATGCACTTTCTTGCTGACTGTAACATTTGTTCCTCACATATGAGGGAAGAGAATGTATATAGATTTTGTATGGTTTCTTTTTCCCTGAATTTACAAAATTAAGAGGACATCTTATCCACCAAATGGTCTTCAGTTGATGACTTTCAGTCCAAAGCTATTCTTTGGACTCTAAGAAATACTTTAACTACTTCAAAGCACTTCCCCAACCTTAAGTAAGCCTAATAAATTTAAATCATGTGGAGAAATATATTTTGTTAAAAAACATTAAGCTGGGTTGATTAACTGATGTATATTTATGGGTTTTCTAATTGACTATGAACTTGGCATGGCAAATGCAATTTTAGAGACACAGGAAGCATTAATAATTTTTTTAAACTATCCAGACTTTGTTCAAATTCATCATTTGGTTTTTCAGGGTTTAAGAAAAAATATATCTTAATTCTAACTAAGGTTATCTTTATGGTACCAGTTATATACATTTTGTTTAGTATCTTCATCAGAGCATCAAACACTTGAATTGTCTTTTCAGGATCTCTTTGTCCACTTGCTCTCAGCATCATATTAGGGCATCATGTGATGAGCGAGCCTTTCTTAGATGAATAAGCCTCATTATCTGGGCTTTGAAAGGCAAAAGCTGAAGTGATGTTACAGTGACATCTATTACACAATCAAGGAATTCCAATATATATATGTTGAGAATAGTAATAAAGGACCCAGCTGAAAGGGTTATTAGGGAATAATATTTTAAAATTCAGCATTCCAGTGGCTTTACCTCTCACCTCTATCCTGTAGATAGATTTTTTTTTTTAATAAAATTTAAACAAAGCCAGTAATGACATAGGAGGGAGAAATAGAATTGGCTTAGGAAGGGGCCACTTTTTACTTCTTTATTCTTCTTTTTCCTTCTTTCTTAACTAGGGAGAGTAGTCTGCCCATGTAGATTTCTGATAGCCCCGTGGCCCAAACGTGGGTGTGTGCCCCTGTGTGTTGCAAGGTGGGGGAAGGCTTAATGCAGTGACAAGTTTCAGGCTGTACCCTGAATTTAGACTGCTTCACCTTCCTAGTCATGCTTCTTAATGTCTTTAAATCTGTTTTCCCAAATCTAGAAGGTTGGGCTACAAGTATTTCTTCATAGCCTTGTTGTGCAGACTAACAAAGGCCATGCATATGTTTGACCAGAATTAAACACTGTAAATTAGGGATGATGACCATGATCATCATGGTGATTTGTAAACTGCCAAAAAAAAAAAAATTGTAGTTTATCCATTATTGTTTCTCTTAGTGTTGGATTGCACCTTCAGGAGTGCCGTAAACCTTGTTTTGCTCCCTTTACCCTCGTTGATGTGTGTGTAGCTCTATTCTGCCCTCTCTTCTGTTGCCATGGTGAACTGTCCTTGTGTAATGCCCAGCCCTCCTATGTGCTCTAGGTCTCATCCTTCTCCATTACTGTGTTATTCATTAGTCCTGCTCTTCTGTGTCTCAAGCTTTTTCTTTAAAAAAAAAAAAAATTGATTGAAATAAAGTTGATTTACAATGTTGTGCTGATTTCTTCTGTACAACAGAATGACTCAGAGTGAGCAGAATGACTCAGTTGTGTGTGTGTGTGTGTGTGTGTATATACATATATGTTCTATGGGCTTCCCAGGTGGCGCTAGTGGTAAAGAACCAGCCTGCCAATACAGGAGACATACGAGAAGTGGGTTCCATCCCTGGGTCTAGAAGATCCCCTGGAGGAGCGCAGAGCAACCCATTCCAGTATTCTTGCCTGGAGAATCCCCATGGACAGAGGAGCCTGGTGGTCTATAATTCATAGGGTCACAAAGAGTCAGGCATGACTCAAGCAACCTGGCATGCACACATACGTTTCACATGATGTGATGTATGTAAGCATTCTTTTTCATATTCCTGTCCATTGTGGTTTATCCGCAGGATATTCAGTACAGTTGTCTGTGCCATACAGTAGGGCCTTGTTTATGCATGCTGTAAATAACAGGTTGCATCTGCTAATCCCAGACTCCCGCTCTATGGCTCCCCCAGGCCCTCCCCCTCGGCACCCCCAGTCTGTTCTCTGTGTCTGTGAGTTTGTTTCTATTTCATGGATAAGTTCACTTGTGTCACATTTTGGATTCCACATATAAGCTGTATTTATATATATATATAATATTATATTTATATTCCACACATAAGTATACGTCTTTCTCTTTCTGGCTTACTTCACTTAGTGTGATAATCTCTAAGTTCATCCATGTTGTTGCAAATGGCATTATTTCATTCTTTTTTTGCTGAGTAATATTCTACTGTAGATGGATAGGCAGACAGATAGACCCCATGTCTTCTTTATCCACCCATCTATTGATGGATGCTTAGGCTGTTTTTATGTCTTGGTTATTGTACATGGCACTGCTGTGAACACAGGCATGCAGATACTTATTCAAATTATAGTTTTGTTAGGTTACATGCCCAGGGGCAGGGTTGCTGGACCATATGGCTACTTTGATCTTTCTTCATTAAATTTTCCCGGTCACCCAAGGCATGACCCATCAGAAACGTACCAAGGTAAACCCACTACAAAGCTTCCTTCAGCTAGCCCCTATTTTTCTGTTTCCCATCACAATGTAAATACTCAGAAACTCTCTTGAACCCCCTCCAGGAGGTTGCCCATCCCAACCTTATGTTGCATGATTAGATCATCAGTTTCCCCTCTCTTTGAAAGCCAGGAGTTGTTGTTTTCAGGTATCTCTCTTTATCTGTGTCTCAGCAGCATTTGACACAACTATCTATTGCCTTCTTTTTGGAACTATTCTTCTCCTGGCTTCTGGGACCACATGTTCCTAGGTTTTCTCTTGCTTTCACTGGTTCCCTTTTCATGATTTAATTGTTGTCTTCTCTCTCTGTTCTCTAGATATTGGGGAGTCCCAGTTTCAACCCCATGCCCTTCCTCTCCTCCAATGATAGTTTATTATTCTATTATTATTAAATATAAATGAATATGAATATCAATTTACGTGTCAAATATATATCCACATCAGTGATAAGCATATATTGGTATCAGTGTATGTTGGGGCTTCCTAGGTGGCGCTAGTCATAAAGAACCCCCTTGCCAATACAGGTAGATGTAAGAGATGTGGGTTTGATCCTGGGTCAGGAAGATCCCTTGGAGGAGGGCATGGCAACCCATTCCAGCATTCTTGCCTGGAGAATCCCTTGGACAGATGGAACCTGGTGGGCTACAGTCCATAGGGTTGCAAAGAGTCAGACATGACTCATGCATGTATGCATGCATAAGTATATGTTATAAATCGTAGAATAAATAATAAAGTATTATTAAATAAATATCCACACACACTTTTTTCTTAATGAAATGTTTTGTTTCATCTGAATCTGGAGAAATCCTGAAGTTGTTATAAGCAAGGCTCTTTTAGAAAAACTTTCTCTCCTTTGTAGAGAAGAAGTGGCACCACGGTTTCCTTCTCTCCTACCTCCTTTCCTTAGAAGCTTTTCCTCCAAGGCAGCAGGACCCTCCAGAAATCTTCTCTGGAGTCAGGCTTGGCTGAGCTTCCCTCCCATCTGTCCATGTGATGCTGACCTGTGTGTTTTGTCTTTCCCTACGTCTGCAGATGCTTTTGCAGACTCTCGACTGTTTCCCGATCCTTCACCCTCTTTCCTTGTAGGGCACTATACTGGATTCAGCCTCTCAGTTCATGATGAATAACCGTTCATTCTACGTCCTGCCTCATTTCTTAGCTGCTCTGCCACTTCTTGTCCTGTTTCCTTTTTCTCTACTGCCGTCATTGGGAAGCTTAAAACTTTTGTTGAGTTTTTACAGAATGTTTCGTCTTTTCTTGATTTCAGACTCTCATCTCTTGTCTTCACTTGAGTGTGCCCTGTGTTGTGCTCACTGATTAACTGTGGCAGGGATGCTCCGGAAGGCGTAGTCCAATGGTGACTCCCAAGCCCAAGGGAATGCCCCTGTTAGAGAGGGAATGTACTAGTAGATTTAAACAGCTACCAGTAAATCTGGCCTGAGCCCACGTGACACTTAGTGTCTGCTTTTATCTAAGAGGATAAGAAACAAAGAAGAGGTAGAAGACGTGTACTATCTTGGATGCCTGAAGGTGTTACTGTTGGGTCTAGTTTTTCTGTTTTATTTTTAGATATACTTGCGTGTATGTTATCCACATGCATTCTCTATCGCATGCCTCTTCACAAAAAGTCCTATAAGGTTAGTAGCATAAATCATGCCTTGCCCATTTTACAGTAATTCTGAGCTAGATAATCCCTTTTTTACAAGTTTGAAACTGAGAAATGAGAAACTTGTCATCTGCCTGAATTTACTCAAGAATTAGGGGTTGAAACAAAATGTCTTCATCTCAGTGTGGCTTTCTTTTCACCCTATTTTTTTTTTGCTTTCACCAGAATCTTTTTTAACAGTGTGATTATTCCTTTTTTGCTCTATTAGCTGCAGTATGGAAAGGCCTGTGAGCAGCTGAGGAGAAGGGGAGGGGAAAGGGGGAAAGGGATGAGGAAGGGCAGGGGAGGAGGGGGAAAAGGGGAGGGAGGAGGAGGCTGGAGGGATGAGTGATGGTTTGCACTGATTGTGCCATGCGAGTGGATTCATAATCTTACTTTTCCATGTGTACCTGTAAGATGTTTCTGCCATATCTCAGAAATAAAGGCTTTAAGAAAGAAAAAAAAAAAATCACTTTTGAGAAGGAAGGGGTTGTTCACTTTAGATCTTGGTTCATCAAAATTTTTAAACTGCAAAATCTTTGCAGTGAAAAACTTTTGGGCATGTTCAGTTCAGTTCAGTCGCTCAGTCGTGTCCGACTCTTTGCGACCCCATGAATCGCAGCACGCCAGGCCTTCCTGTCCATCACCAACTCCTGGAGTTCACCCAGACTCACATCCATCGAGTCAGTGATGCCATCCAGCCATCTTATCCTCTTTTGTCCCCTTCTCCTCCTTCCCCCAATCCCTCCCAGCATCAGAGTCTTTTCCAATGAGTCAACTCATTTGGGCATGTAGTCCCATGTATGAATTATACACTGTGCTACTGAACAAAGGATTATATACATTAAAAACACAGACACATGTTAATTTTAAAAGAATGAGAGTTTTAAAATATTAGTTTTCATATTTTCTTGCTACTCAAAGAAGTAATCTCAGCCTAACTTTGGAGACTGTGACTCTTAATCAACCTATCAGATTGACAGTCTCATCAAAGGCATGTTCATCAGTCATAAAAGGGTTGGAGGCAACCTGGAGAAAATGGAACTACTTTACTGCAAATGTTGGATTCTCTTTGATTCTAATCTCTTGTAAACTAAGTGGAAACCAAGAGTGTGACTCCTCAAAATAATTATTTTAATGGAATTTTCTTGGAGGACTCGAGTATTTACTGTATTTTAAAAAATGGAAGTATTTTATTTATTCAGTAAATTATCATGAATCATCATTAAGTCATCAGCTAGGACAGAGTAGGTTATGCTGCAATGACAGACAAATCCCAAATGCTGATGCCTTAAAACAAAAGATTTATTGCTCATTAAATTAAACTAAGTTCTTAGCAGACTCAGGCGTGCAGAAGTTTCACTCTCTAGATTATAACTAATTATGCTACCAGGTCCTTGGAGAATCAAACAGCTGTTCTTAAACCACTTCCATTCATCATTATTTAGCCAGAGCAAATTTTGTAAACCACACCAACTTCAGGTGTCAGACAAGTGTGATTCCCCCATAAGCTTAGAAGTAAGAATATAAATATTGATAAATAATGATCACATCTACTAAGACAAAATAGGAGTGCATGGAGAATGGATGTTTTTCTCAAGGAGATTGGGGTCTAATAAATCACATGACCCATACAAAGAACTATTTGAAGAGAGATTATTGGCATTATGTGCCAAAGATGAGAGTTGAAAAAAACTCAAGCAGTTTAGTGGAAAGTTGAAAATTCAAAAAGGCTTTGTGAGCGAAACTGTAAACAGAAGCTTAATCACAGCTATAGACTTATAGGAGCTGTTTTTTTTCCAACTTAAGGAACCTCTAACTTAGGGGTGCTGTGGTTCCTTAGTGTGGGTATATTATCAACAAGACTGTAATGAACATCTTTGTATGTATTTCTCAGTAAATTTTTCTGAGTATATCCATAGGAAAAGTTCTCAGAGGTGGAATTGATTAGAGAATCAAAGGGTTAATTTCATAACTAAATTTTAATGCAAATTGTTTACCTTCAAGAAAGTGTGTACTCCATCAACAAGTATGTGGAAAATATCTTTTCCCACACATTTTTCAGCATTGATACTCATTAAAATTTCTGATTTTAATTACTATAAGTTCAAAATGATACTGGTTTGATTTATAATTCTTTTTTAGTGAGTAAGGTAAAGTACCCTGTCATGTGATTTTGGAAACAGTATCCAGTTTAGTACAGTTCAGCCACTCAGTCATTTCTGACTCCTTGAGAGCCCACAGACTGCAGCACGCCAGGCCTCCCTGTCCACCACCAACTCCCAGAGCTTACTCAAACTCATGTCCATTAAGTCAGTGACGCTATCCAACCATCTCATCCTCTGTTGTCCCCTTCTCCTCCTGTTTTCAATATTTCCCAGCATCAGGGTCTTTTCAAATGAGTCAGTTCTTTGCATCAGGTAGCCAAAGTATTGGAGTTTCAGCATCAGTCCTTTCAGTGAATATTCAGGAGTGATTTCCTTTAAGATGGACTGGTTGGATCTCCTTGCAGTTCAAGGAACTCTCAAGAGTCTTTTCCAACACCACAGTTCAAAAGCATCGATTCTTCGGCACTCAGCTTTCTTTACAGTCCAACTCTCACATCAATGCATGACTACTGGAAAAACCATAGCTTTAACTGGATAGACCTTTGTCAGCAAAGTAATGTCTCTGCTTTTTAATATGGTATCTAGGTTAGTCATACTTTTCTTCCAAGGAGCAAGTGTCTTTTAATTCCATGGCTGCAGTCACCATCTGCAGTGATTTTGGAGATCCCCAAAAAGAAGTCTGTCACTGTTTCCATTGTTTCCCCATCTATTTGCCAGGAGATGGGACAGGATGCTATGAACTTACTTTTATGAATGTTGAGTTTTAAGCCAACTTTTTCACTCTCCTCTTTCATTTTCATCAAGAGGCTCTTTAGTTCTTCTTCGCTTTCTGCCATAAGGGTGGTGTCATCTGCCTACCTTAGGTTATTGATATTTCTCCCAGAAATCTTGATTCCAGTTTGTGCTTTATCCAGTCCAGCATTTTGCATGATGTACTCTACATATGAACTAAATAAGCAGGGTGACAATATACAGCCTTGACGTACTCCTTTCCCTATTTGTTGTTGTTCCATGTCCAGTTCTAACTGTTGCTTCTTGACCTGCATACAGATTTCTCAGGAGGCAGGTCAGGTGGTCTGGTATTCCCATCCTTGAAGACTTTTCCACATTTTCTTGTGGTCCACACAGTCAAAGGCTTTGGCATAGTCAATAAAGCAAAAGTAGATGTTTTTCTGGAACTCTCTTGCAATGGATGTTGGCAATTTGATCTCTGGTTCCTCTACCTTTTCTAAATCCAGCTTGAACATCTGGAAGTTCATGGTTCATGTACTGTTGAAGCCTGTCTTGGAAAATTTTGAGCATTACTTTGCTAGCGTGTGAGATGAGTGCAATTGTGCGGTAGTTTGAGCATTCTTTGGCATTTCCTTTCTTTGGGATTGGAATGAAAACTGACCTTTTCCAGTCCTGTGGCCACTGCTGAGTTTTTCAATTTTGCTGGCATATTGAGTGTAGCACTTACACAGCATCATCTTTTAAGATTTGAAATAGCTCAATGGAATTCCATCACCTCCACTAGCTTTGTTTGTACTGATGCTTCCTAAGGCCCACTTGACTTCACACTCCAGGATGTCTGGCTCTAGGTGAGGGATCACACCACTGTGGTTATCTGGATCATGAAGATCTTTTTTGTACAGTTCTTCTGTGTATTTTTGCCACCTCTTCTTAATATTTCCTGCTTCTGTTAGGCCCATACCATTTCTGTCCTTTATTGAGCCCATCTTTGCATGAAATGTTCCCTTGGTATCTCTAATTTTCTTAACGAGATCTCTAGTCTTTCCCATTCTGTTGTTTTCCTCTATTTCTTTGCATTGATCACTGAGGAAGGCTTTCTTATCTCTCCTTGCTATTTTTTGGAACTCTGCATTCAAATGGGTTTATCTTTCCTTTTCTCCTTTGTCTTTTTCTTCTTTTCTTTTCTCAGCTATTTGTAAGGCCTCCTCAGACAACCATTTTGCTTTTTTGAATTTTTTTCTTGGGGATGATCTTAATCCCTGCCTCCTGTACAATGTCACGAACCTCCATCCATAGTTCTTCAGGCACTCTATCAGATCTAATCCCTTGAATCTATTTGTCACTTCCACTGTATAATCATGGAAATAATGTTACTTCTCTGCAATTTGATTTTTATTCATATGCATTTTTTTCCTTCTGGGCTGTTCATCTTTTTTAAGAATGATTTTTATATGCATGTCATAAATTCTGTGAAAATAATTTTCCTGAATTATATTATGTGTTTTAATTTGTTTTTTAGAATTTTAGTCATACAGAAATTTAAAATATGTATATATATAATATATGTATATGTACGTATATATAAAGTTTTACTTCTTTTCTCCTATATTTGTATCTGTATAGAAAGATTCAGCATTCTAACATTTTGAATACAATTATGCATGATTTAATTTTTAAAATTTCTATTATTTTATATTTTAATCTTAAAAATTTTTGGTATTTGGAGTAAAGTTAGATGAGTATTCATATTTTTACCTTTCTTTTTCTAAAAGAATAGCCAATTACTGCAACAGTATTTATGAAATTTCACTTTTTCTCCATTTATTTTAAAAACCATTTCTAAACCAATTCACAATTTCTAAATTTCCATTTTCATTTGGGTCCAGTGTTTTTGGCTTTCCACTCTGTTCCACTTATCTGTCTACATCTTCTCCACAGCCAAATTGTTTAATTATTGTCACTTCATAATGTGATTTAATATTGGCAGGCCTAGTACTTCTTCATTACTCTTTATGATCAAAATTTTCCTGGCTATTCTTACATGCTTATTTTTCCACATAAAGTCCTGTATCTTTTTTTTCAATTTTTAAATGAGGTTTCTATTTCTATTTTAATGAGGATTCCTTTGAATTTATGGATTAATTTTAGAGGCACTAACATCACTTCAGTATTGAGTTTTCCTATTCAGGATTGTGATTTACCTTTCTTCTCATTTCAATCTTAAAACTCAATGGAATAATATTATAATTTATTTTGTATTGGTTCTCAACATTACCTAAGTTTATATGTAGAAATTTTTGTCTCTTTTGGTCCTATTATAAGTAGAACATTTTCTTTAATATATTTTTATATTGGTTATTGCTTATACATATAAAAACTGTTTTGTATGTTAATTTTTAAAACAGCAATTAACTGATTTCTCTTATCAGTTATTTCAAGGTAATAGGTATATTGGCAAATAGAGATATAATCATAAATAAATATATTTTGTACTCTTCTTTCCAGGTTTTACCTCTTTTATTTTTATATTTTGTCTTAATTCATGGGCTAGTAAAAACTGGCAGAAAAACATTAAAAGCAGTGGTGATACAAGGCAACTTTGTTTAAAAGTTTTGCACAGTCATAGTCTCTTTTAGTCCAGATTTGTGGTTCTTTTGGTAGAATAATTCTCTCAACAGCAAATATTTATTTGTAATTTTGTATTGTTGACTTGTGATTCTGGCCTGTAGCATCATCCACAATTTTATTTTAGTCATGGCCATTTCTGCATTCACTGGTTAGTTAATAATAAGTAGCAGTTTCTTTTTATTAAACCATCATGTCCAGCTTGAGAGAATGTTTTGAAGCAACTTTTAGTAATTTAGAGAATTTGAGAATAGTTTTTCATGTTCATGGGGTTCTCAAGGCAAGAATACTGAATTGGTTTGGCATTCCCTTCTCCAGTGGACCACATTTTATCAGAACTCTCCACCATGACCCGTCCGTCTTGGGTGGCCCTACACGGCATGGTTCATAGTTTCATTGAGTTAGACAAGGCTGTGGTCCATGTGATCAGATTGGTTAGTTTCCTGTGATTGTGGTTTTCAGACTGTCTGCCCTCTGATGGAAAAGGATAAGAGGCTTATGGAAGCTTCCTGATGGGAGAGAGACTGAAGGGAAAATTGGGTCTTGTTCTGATGGGTAAGGCCATGTTCAGTAAATCTTTAATCCAATTTTCTGTTGATGGGTGGAGCTGTGTTCCCTCCCTGTAATTTACATGGGCCAAACTCTGGTGGAGGTAATGAAGATAATGGTGACAATGGTGACCTCCTTCAAAAAGTCCCATGCATGATGCCCTGCTACACTCAGTGCCCCCAGCCCTGCAGCAGGCCAGTGCCGACCCACGCCTCTGCTAGAGACTCCTGGACAGTCACAGGCAAGTCTGGGTCAGTCTCCAGAGGGGTCACTGCTCATTTCTCCTGGGTCCTGGTGTGCACAAAGCTGGGCAAAGGCTAATAGAGTTTTGCCAAGAGAACGCACTGGTCATAGCAAACACCCTCTTCCAACAACAAAAGAGAAGACTCTACATATGGACATCACCAGATGGTCAATACCAAAATCAGATTGATTATATTCTTTGCAGCTAACAATGAAGAGGCTCTATACAGTCAGCAAAAACAAGACTGGGAGCTGACTGTGGCACAGATCATGAACTCCTTATTGCCAAATTCAGACTTAAATTGAAGAAAGTAGGGAAAACCACTAGACCATTCAGGTAAATCAAATCCCTTACCATTATACAGTGGAAGTAAGAAATAGATTCAAAGGATTAGATTTGACAGAGTGCCTGAAGAACTGTGGACAGGTTTGTGACATTGTATAGGAGGCAGGGATTGTGACCATCCTCAAGAAAAAGAAAAGCAAAAAGGCAAAATGGCTGTCTGAGGAGGCCTTACAAATAGCTGTGAATAGAAGAGCTAAAGACAAAGGAGAAAAGGAAAGATATACCCATTTGAATAAAGAGTTCCAAAGAATAGCAAGAAGAGATAAGAAAGCCTTCCTCAGTGTTCAATGCAAAGAAATAGAGGAAAACAATAGAATGGGAAAGACTAGAGATCATTTCAAGAAAATTAGAGATAGATACCAAGGGAACATTTCATGCAAAGATGGGCTCAATAAAGGACAGAAATGCTATGGATCTAAGAGAAGCAGAAGATATTAAGAAGAGGTGGCAAAAATACACAGAAGAACTGTACAAAAAAGATCTTCATGATATAGATAACCACAACGGTGTGATCCCTCACCTAGAGCCAGACATCCTGGAGTATGAAGTCAAGTGGGCCTTAAGAAGCATCACTATGAACAAAGCTAGAGGAGGTGATGGAATTCCAGTTGAGCTATTTCAAATCCTAAGAGATGATGCTGTGAAAGTGCTACACTCAATATGCCAGCAAAATTGGAAAACTCAGCAGTGGCCACAGGACTTGAAAAGGTCAGTGTTCATTCCAATCCCAAAGAAAGGCAATGCCAAAGAATGCTCAAACTACTGCACAATTGCACTCATCTCACATGCTAGCAAAGTAATGCTCAAAATTCTCCAAGTCAGGTTTCAACAGTATGTGAACTGCAAAATTCCAGATGTTTAAGCTGGTTTTAGAAAAGGCAGAGGATCCAGATATCAAATTGCCGGTATCCATTGGATCAAACGAAAAAGCAAGAGAGTTCCAGAAAAACATCTACTTTTGCTTTATTGACTATGCCAAAGCCTTTGACTGTGTGGACCACAACAAACTGTGGAAAATTCTTCAAGAGATGGGAATACCAGACCACCTGACCTGCCTCCTGAGAAATCTGTATGCAAGTCAAGAAGTAACAGTTAGAACTGGACATGGAACAAGACTGGTTCCAAATAGGGAAAGGAATACTTCAAGGCTGTATATTGTCACCCTCTTATTTAACTTATATGCAGGGTACATCATGAGAAACACTGGTCTGGATGAAGGACAAGCTGGAGTCAAGATTGCTGTGAGGAATATCAATAACCTCAGATAGGCAGATGACACCACCCTTATGGCAGAAAGTGAATAAGAACTGAAGAGCCTCTTGATGAAAATTAAAGAGAGTGAAAAAGTTGGCTTAAAGCTCAACATTCAGAAAACTAATTTCATTGCATCTGGTCCCATCACTTCATGGCAAATATAATAGGAAACATTGGAAACAGTGACAGACTTTGTTTTTTTGAGCTCCAAAATCACTGCAGATGGTGACTGCAGCCATGAAATTAAAAGATGCTTGCTTCTTGGAAGGAAAGTTACAACCAACGTAGACAGCGTATTAAAAAGCAGAGACATTACTTTGCTGACAAAGGTCCATCTAGTCAAAGCTATAGGTTTTCCAATAGTCATGTATGGATGTGAGTTGGACTATAAAGAAAGTTGAGCACTGAAGAATTGATGCTTTTGAACTGTGGTGTTGGAGAAGACTCTTGAGAGTCCCTTGGACTGCAAGGGACTGCAATCCATCCTAAAGGAAATCAGTCCTCAATATTCATTGGAAGGACTGATGCTGAAGCTGAAACTCCAATACTTTGGCCACCTGATGCGAAGAAATGACTCATTTGAAAAACCCTGATGCTGGGAAACATTGAAGGCAGGAGGAGAAGGGGACAGAAGAGGATGATATGGTTGGATGGCATCACTGACTCAATGAACGTGAGTTTGAGAAAGCTCCAGGAGTTGGCAATGGACAAGGAGGCCTGGTGTACTGTAGTCCATGGGGTCGCAAAGAGTCGGACACAACTCAGCAACTCAACTGAACTGAACTGACTGAACTGAGAATGGTTTTTAGGGGCACACACTTGAGTTGTTCCTTTACAGAGGCTGTGTTTTGACTGAACTTCTTTCAAAGGCCTTCTCCAATTTCTTAATTTGCCTATTAGAGATGGGGGTTAAAAGGTGTATTCTCCCTATCCCAGTATTTTTAGACTTGGTCTATTCTTTTAATTGCAACTTGAAAACTGGCTGATTCTTTTCTGAACTGATCTCTTTTATAGTTACCTTTTCAAATGTAGCCAATACCAACTGATTCCTGATACTGTCATTCTTTTTTTCAGTTCTTTAGCTAAGTTCATTGGATGCATTCTTTGCCTTTACAGTTAATTACAAGCAAGGTTTTCACCAAATATTCACTGCATTACACGAATCACTGTATTTCCAACCTCCAAAATTAATTTTTCAGTGGCCACTACCTAGCCTCAGAGCCACCACCATATTTATTTTTTTTTAATATTATTATTTGGCAACCTCTTTTTGCTAGTAGATAAATTTTTATATTAATCAACGTAGGCTAACCTTTCCTGCAGTAACTGATGACTCAACTGCTTAATGGCAAACATAGCAGCATTTGTCTTTCACATTACAGAACCATTGTAGGTAGACACGGGCTTACTTTTACAACTTCTTTGCTACCTATTACTCTTAAACCTTAGACGCTACTTGGCTGAGTGTATTGGGTTTGAGTTTCCCTTTCTTGTGCTTTGTATTTTGTAGATATTGCCTTAGTAATCTCCAAGCATTTTACTGTTTCTCTGCTCCTCCCCTCTTCATTGCTGGATATTAATATGGATGCTGTGCCTTTTAATTTTACTTAAAAATCTTGCTTATGCACATTGAGGGTAGTTTTGTCCAGATTTTATGTTTTCTTGGTTCCAGTGTGGGTTAATTTTCCTGGTCTTCTCACTTCATCTTAGGTTGGTTTATCTTATCTCCAGGAAAATATCACCAGTTTGAAGATGGTGTCTTCTATAAGTAGTCAGAGAATGGAATTCTTAGGTGGGACTAGGTTCACCCTTAAAGCGAGTTCAGTTTACCCTTCTTTTTGTACTTTTATTAAGTACTGATTAGTCAGCTAAATTCCATCTTATCAAGAGTGTATCTTGTCTACCTGACCTTCAACTCTTGTCTCAATTCAGACAGGTAGTTCTCTCACCTTTATGCTGGAAACGGAAAAATGGGGTAGTAAGGTAACCATGTGATTTGGTGACTTGGAATTTAGGGTGGAAAGAGTAGCCTTTCAAGGGTTCTATGCCTTGAATAACTGTCAACTCTTTAAAACGTGTGAATAAACAACCTTCATTAAAATTGCAATTTTTAAGAGTTACATCTATCACAGATAATTGGTCACATCTTCTTCTCTCTCTACCAGACAGCTAAGGAAATCATAAATTTTTTGTATGCAGTGTCTTCCTTGCCTAAATAAATGTGAATTAACCTAAATCTTGCTGAGTGAGCCATTGGGCTTCTCTTGAAACTCTGTCTTGACAATTAAGATTTTTGAAGGTAAGACAGCAGTACTAAGTCCCACAGAAATAAGTATTAAAATTATGTCCACCAAATATCACACTGTTGTGATTTTCTCCATCTCTCCTCTTCTGGAGATCACATAGATCCTTCCCTCTTCATGCTGCTAAGTCGCTTCAGTCGTGTCCGACTCTGTGCGACCCTATAGACGGCAGCCCACAGGGCTCCCCCGTGCCTGGGATTCTCCAGGCAAGAACACTGGAGTGGGTTGCCATTTCCTTCTCCAATGGGTGAAAGTGAAAAGTGAAAGTGAAGTCGCTCAGTCGTGTCCGACTCTTCGCGACCCCATGGACTACAGCCTACCAGGCTCCTCTGTCCATGGGCTTTTCTAGGCAAGAGTACTGGAGTGGGGTGCCATCGCCTTCTCCGTGAGGATAGAGACTGTACCTTTTTTCCTGTTTCCCTGGTTCGCAATAACAACATCATTCTGGTGGGGAAAGCAGACCAGTTTTGGTAGCCTGGTAGGAAAGGTGGATCTTGCATTTACCTAGGTTGGGGGCGGGAGAACCCTCTCTGGAGGGAATGCTAAATGGGTATATATGAGTGAGACAGGAGGCTCTGGTAGACACATATGAATATACACCTGCTTCCCTGGTAGCTCAGTAGTTAAAGCATCTGCCAGCAATGCGGGAGACCTGGGTTCGATCCCTGGGTTGGGAAGATCCCCTGGAGAAGGAAATGGCAACCCACTCCAGTATTCTTGCCTGGAGAATCCTATGGACAGAGGAGCCTAGTGGGCTACAGTCCACTGGGTCACAAAGAGTCGGACACGACTGAGCGACTTCACTTTCACTTTCACAAACAATGTACTGAGATCTGCAATAGGAGAAAAATCCTCCACAGAATCCTAGACTTTCATCTCAGGTCTATCTGCACTGAGCTGGGACCTCAGAGGACGGCTCTCTCTGGAGAGTGTTAGCCCTCGGCCATTTCCATTAACTCCTAGGTCTTGCCACATAAAAGCCTAAGTGTTTTTAGAATGGATGACTGCTCTCTAAGGTTGGGTAAGGACTGTTGATGAGATTCCCCTGGCCTCTCATATTCTCCTTCTCTGATTATAAATGAAACTCTGCTAAAAGAGGATTAGTCTTTTATAGAGACAGGGTTTTAGTGTGATGTATATTTAACTGTGTGCAGATTTGTTTCCAATAGATTTTGTCAAGAATGAGGTGGAAGAGTGTATGTTGATATTTTTAGGCTGAAATGTGTTTTCTTTAATTAATTTGTTTTATTTTCAGGGTGACCGTGGACTTCCTGGTTTTCCTGGGCTTCATGGAATACCAGGATCGAAGGTTGAAGAAACCTATTCTTTATAAAATTAAGCAATGTTGCATTTTACTTCAAATTGAAATAACTATGTTATAAATGTGCTATCAATAAATGCTCATATATTAAATGACTAGGTTAAGATTAGTATATAGTTTACATAAAGCTTTTACAAATTTCCTTTAAAATTTTCAGCCATAAATCTATAGTGTTGTAAATCTTATAGTATTTAAAAGTTGATGAGTAACTTTGATTATACAGAAATTCTCTTAACTTTTATCATATAAAGCCCTCTTAGAGTATCAAATGCCCTCACTTTTCCTTGCTTTTGCTTTATAAAGCCTGGGATATAAGACTTTTGTAAATAAATTTTAAACATTTTATTTCTACTTTACTTTGATGTTAGCATATTAAACTCTGTTGTGTATAATTGGTGTTTTTCTTTAATCTATAAGAGAAATACTAAATACTTCTCTAAAACTCAGGATTTATATTTTGTCTTTTAGGGTGAAATGGGCCCCAAAGGAGATAAAGGAGCACCTGGATTTTATGGCAAAAAGGGAAGTTTAGAGTATCATATTGAACTTTCAATATAATGGAAATAGAAAATTGGAATTTCAGTCCCAGTCCACTGTTCTGGCAATTAGCTTTTTTTCACCTTTCTCTGTGGGGTTTATTCAGAACAACGAAATAATGGAAAAATGACTATTGACTGTTATGCTTGATTTTCTATAAGAATACTTTGTGTTATTGACGCTTCTGAACTTTCAAAATATTTACAGAAAGAGATTACTTGGAAGTAGTAGCTGTTTAACAGCATGTCCATGGAGACTCTTATTTTTTCTCACTGAAGGGAAATTATGTTCTCTCTATATTTAAGATACACATTTCTTCTTAATTCTGCCTAGATGTGGTTTCTGTGTTTAGATGCTTGTAATAATCCTGCGTCCATCTTATTCTCAACATCATGTGTGTCCTGGTAACATAATGCTTTGCCGAAAGCTGCGGGGCCAACACAAGCTGTGGCTCCAGCATTCTATCAGTCCTTGAGGACATTATCTTTCTTTCCTACTTAAGTTTGAGTTGGAATTTCAAAATCTTCTTGTAAGGATTGTTTTTGTTTGTTTTTAAAAACAGGGCGCGAAAGGTGAACAGGGGAACGCTGGCTTTCCTGGCCTTCCTGGACGTGCTGTGAGTTTGACAGAAATTTTTCTTAAGTATTCTACATTAAATAAATTTATCCTGTACTATCTTCTTTTAAAAAAGAAACATTAGTGCAAAAATATGTTAAAATACTTGTCCTTATTTTCCAGGGAGAACCTGGAAGACATGGAAAGGATGGATTAATGGGTAGTCCTGGTTTCAAGGTAAATACCACAAAAAGATTTCTGTAACTAGTGAGTGAATATGAGAAAAATGTACAGATACTAGACTTTTGTTTACATGTGACATTGGTATAAAATGAATGAACTAAAAGTTGTAATTTAAAGATCGTAATCAATTTATTTTGAATATATCATGAATTCTTATGTGTTGGAAATAAAATCCCAGGATATTAGAAGCTCCTTCAGTGAGCCATTCAGATAGGTTTGTTTAGTGGATCTGAGCCGCAGGTACTTAGCTGTGTCTTCCAAGGGATTTGACTTTGTTTTCAGAGAGTAGGGGAATGAATCCTCAACCCTAACAGTTTTTTTTTTTTTTTAATTTTATTTTATTTTTAAACTTTACAATATTGTATTAGTTTTGCCAAATATCGAAATGAATCCGCCACAGGTATACCTGCATTCCCCATCCTGAACCCTCCTCCCTCCTCCCTCCCCTACCCTCCCTCTGGGTCGTCCCAGTGCACCAGCCCCAAGCATCCAGTACCGTGCATCAGACCTGGAGTGGCGACTCGTTTCATACATGATATTATACATGTTTCAATGCTATTCTCCCAAATCTCCCCACCCTCTCCCTCTCCCACAGAGTCCATAAGACTGATCTATACATCAGTGTCTCTTTTGCTGTCTCATACACAGGGTTATTGTTACCATCTTTCTAAATTCCATATATATGCATTAGTATACTGTATTGGTGTTTTTCTTTCTGGCTTACTTCACTCTGTATAATAGGTTCCAGTTTCATCCATCTCATTAGAACTGATTCAAATGTATTCTTTTTAATGGCTGAGTAATACTCCATTGTGTATATGTACCACAGCTTTCTTATCCATTCATCTGCTGATGGGCATCTACCCTAACAGTTTTAACCTTAACCCTGGTAACTTGTGTGATATGAATATGGGAGAATTAGAGTAAGAAGAATGGGGAAATGCCAATCACTCATCAATCCTGAAAAAACTCAAAGGCACATGCTCCTATGATGGTGGGTGAGCACCATCTTATTCTTACATAAAGACGTTTTTCTGGGTCAGTTATCAAACAGAAACAGCCTTTCTATAGTGTGACCTATTAAATAGAAGGACATCAGGGATGTGTATATATTCAAGTCAATATATCTGGAATAAGCCAACAGTCCACGTCATTATTCTGCTGTGTGTGTGTTTGTTTGTTTTGATACCTAGGAGAGAATTTGTGTAAATCCGTCAGCGAGCAAGACCACTGGGTCAAGCGTTGGATTAGAGATGTCATCATGTTTCCTAATGGTCACAACTTTGAAGGCCTCACTTGCTCAAAAATTCAGTTCAGATTTCTTTGATCTATAGGTGTTTTCTTTTCCTTTGGAAACATTGTCTGTTTTTTCACTTAAATTTATGGAAGTTCTCCAAATGTCAAGTGATTCCTTAAAGATTACAGATAGTGCTTCCTGGATGTACAGTATAGGGCCCTGTTTTCAAGAGTTCAATCATGTGTTATTAATTATATTTAACTAGTTTTGTGTTTTATTTCCTATTTGTTTATTGATTAAGCCAGTATCTATTAATACTTTGTAGGTACTAGACATACAGAAGAGAACAAAACTCTCATGGGTTTTATAATCTAGTCTTTTGATGTTTTTAGACAACACAGATTCTTCTATATATACAACTTGGAGAGTTTGCACATAAGTATGTACACTGTACCATCACCACAATTGACGGTATAAACATCTGTCACATCCAAAAATTTTCTTCCTTCCCCTTTATTATTGTTTATTACTTTTTGAAATATGAGCACAATGTAAGACCTACCCTCATAGCAAATTTTAAAGTTTACAAAGCAGTATCGTTATCTGTAGGCCCTAAGCTGTATTGTACAGTAGATTTCTAGGACTTATTCATTTTGCATAATTGAATCTTTGTATTCTTTGACCAATACTTCCCTGTTTCCCTTTCCCCGGCCCCTGACAAAAACCAGTCTGTTCTCTGCTTCTATGAATTTGACCATTTTAGGTTCCTCATGAAAGTGGGACAGTGTAATGGTTATCATTTTACATATGCTTATTTCACTAGCGTATGTCCTCCAGGTTCATCCATGTTGTTGAAAATGGAAAGATTTATTTCTTTTTTGAGGTTGAAAAATGTGTGTGTGTGTGTGTTTATCTGTCTCACATTTTTAAAGTCATTTATCTGTCGATGGACATTAAGCTTCTTCCATGTCTTGGCTATTGTGAATAATGCTGCAATCAACCCAGTAGTTTGGATATCTCTTCAAGGTTTTCATTCTTTTTGTTATTTATGCAGTAGTGATATGATGGATAATATACAGTTTTATTAATTTTTTGAGGAACCTCCACATTGTTTTCTATAGTGCATGTAGAAAACATCCATTTACATCCCTATAATAGTGTACAAGGGTTCCAGTTTTTCCAAATTCTTGCCAGCACTTTTGTGTGTGTGTATATAAATATACTTATAATAACACCAACCTGTAAGAGATGATATCTCATTGTAGTTTTGATTTGTATTTTCTTGATGATTAGTGATGCTGAGTACCTTTTCATTTACTTGTTGGCCATTTGTGTGTCTTCTTGGAGAAGTGATTACTCAGTTCCTTTGCCTATTTTTAAATGGGTTATGGGGGTTTTTTCTATTGAGTTGTAGGAGTTCCTTATATATTTTTTATATTAACTCTTTATCAGATATATGACTTGCAAATATTTTCTTCCATTCCATAGTATGCCTTTTCTTTTCATCTTGTTGACGATTTCCTTTGTTGTGCAGAAGGTTTTAAGTCTGATAAAACCCCAGTTCTCTACTTTTGCCATCTGTGCTTTTGGTTATATGAATACTAGGATTGTTTTTTGCTTTTATAGAAAAATGCCATTAGGGTTTTGGTAGGGATTGCATTGAATGTATAGATCATTTGGGGTTGAATAAACATTTTAACAATATAAAGTATTCCAATCCATGAGCTAGGAATGCCTTTTCATTTATTAATTAATGTCTTTAATTTCTTTCATCAATATTTTATCATTTTCAACATTCAAGTCTGTCACCTCCTTGGCTTAGATTATTCCTAAGCATTTTATGATTTTTGATGCAATTTTAGGATTATTTTCTTAATTTCCTTTGTAGATGGTTCATTGTTATTGTATACCATGCACTGATTTCTATATGTTGGTTTTGTACTCTGCAACTTTACTGCACTTGTTAGTTTTAGCAATATTTTATATAGTCTTTAGTGTTTTCCTTATGCAAGATCATGTTGTCTACAAACAGAGAGTTTTATTTTTCCTTTCCAATTTAGATATTTTTATTTTTCTTGCATTACTGCTCTGACTAGTACTGTCAGTACTATGTTGAATAGAAGTGGTGGATTGGGCTTCCTTGCCTTGTTCTTGATCTTAGAGGAAAAATCTTCACCTCTTTACCATTGAATATGATATTAGCTGTGGGCTTTTCATGCATCTATGGTCTTTATTGTGTTGAGGTAAGTTTCTTGTAATTTGTTGAGAATTTTTGTCGTGAAATGGTGTTGAACTTCATCAAATGCTTTTTCTGCATTTATTGAGATGATTGTGTGATTTTTATCTTCATTCTATCAATGTGGTATATCCATACTGAACCGTCTTTGCATTCCAGAGATAAATCCCACTTAATCATGATGTATGATCCTTCTGATGCACTGTTGAATTCAGTTTCCTAATATTTGTTGAGACTTTTTGTATGCATGATCATGAAGGATATTGGCCCGTAGTTTTCTTTTCTTGTAGTGTTTTCTTGAGCTTTATTTGATACTGGCCTATCAAAAGTTTGAAAGGGTTCTGTCTTCTTTTTCTTGGAAGGCTGTAAGGTGGATTGGTATTAATTCTTCTTTAAGTATTTTGAGAATTTACCTCGAAATACTGTGAAGTCATCTGTTCCTGGGACTTTCTTTATTGGAAGGCTTTTGATTGCTTATATAGTCTTCTTTATTTGTCATTGGTCTATTCAGGCTTTCTGTTTATTCAGTCTTGGTAGATTGTAGGAATTTATCTTTTTTTCTAGTTTGTCCAGTTCTAGTTTGTCCATATAAATTATTCATAAGAGTTTGACCCTTTAAAAAATTTCTTTTGAGTCAATTGTAACTTTGCCCTTTTTATTTCTGATTTTGAGTCTTGGCTATTATTATTTTTTTCTTAATTAGTCTCATAAGGGGTTATTCTTTTTCTTTTTTTCAAAAAATCCCAACTCTAGCTTTGTCTTTTTTTTATTACTATTGTTTTCCTATTCTCTTCTTCATTTATTTTTCTTCAAATTAATTATTTCCTTCCTTCTGCTAGGCTTCCCTGATAGCTCAGTTGGTAAAGAATCCACCTGCAATGCAGGAGCTGCTGCTGCTGCTAAGTCACTTTAGTCATGTCCAACTCTGTGTGACCCCATAGACGGCAGCCACCAGGCTCCCCCATCCCTGGGATTCTCCAGGCAAGAACACTGGAGTGGATTGCAATGCAGGAGACCTTGGCTCAATTCCTGGGTTGGGAAGATCCCCTGGAGAAGGGAACAGATACCACTCCAGTGTTCTGGCCTGGAGAATTCCATGGATGGTATAGTCCATGGGGTCACAAAGAGTCAGACACAACTGAGCAACTTTCACTTTCACTTTCCTTCTGCTAACTTGGGCCAAGTTTGTTCTTCTTTTTCTACTTCCTTGCCCTTTCTGATATTAATCTAGGTGATACATGCACACGTATATACCCACAATTGTAAACTTCAGTTTACTCTTTTTAACAGCATGTTGATAAATAAGTCACGTATCATACATTTACTCACTTGATGTATAAAATTCAATGGTTTCTAGTATATCTACGGAGAAGTCAATGGCACCCCACTCCAGTACTCTTGCCTGGAGAATCCCATGGACGAAGGAGCCTGGTGGGCTGTAGTCCATGGGGTCACTAGGAGTCGGACACGACTGAGCGACTTTACTTTCACTTTTCACTTTCATGCATTGGAGAAGGAAATGGCAACCCACTCCAGTGTTCTTGCCTGGAGAATCCCAGGGACGGGGGAGCCTGGTGGGCTGCCATCTATGGGGTCACACAGAGTCGGACACGACTGAAGTGACTTAGCAGCAGCAGCAGCAGTATATCTACAAAGTTACTCAATCAACACTACAGTTTAATTTTAGAACATTTTCATCACCTCAGAGAGAAACCCACTGGCAATCACTTTGACTCTACACATGGATATCACCTTCTGGTGGTGTACTGACATCACCATAGTCAGTACTGAAATCAGATTGATTATCTTCTTTGCAATTGAAGATGGAGAAGCTCTATACAGTCAGCAAAAATAAGACCTGGAGCTGACTGTGGCTCAGATCGTGAGCTCCCAGTTGCAAAATTCAGGCTCAAATTGAAAACCAATGGCTTAGGGAAAACCACTAAGCCACTCAGGTATGACCTAAATCAAATCCCTTATGATTATACAGTGGAGGTAACAAATAGATTCAAGGGACTAGATCTGTTAGACAGAGTGGCTGAAGATTTATGGACAGAGGTTCATAACATTGTACAGGAGGTGGTGACCAAAATCATCTCTAAGAAAAAGAAATGCAAGAAGGCAAAGTAGTTGTCTGAGAAGGCTTTACAAATAGCTGAGAGAAGAAGAGAAGTGAAAGGCAAAGGATAAAGGGAAAGATATACTTAATTGAATGCAGAGTTCCAGAAAATAGCAAGTTTTAGTAGAGGTGAGAAAGCCTTCTTAAGGGAACAATGAAATAAAAGAAGAAAAAAAATAGAATGGGAAAGACTAGAGATCTTTTTAAAGAAACTTGGAGATACTAAGGGAACATTTCATGCAAATATGGGATCAATAAAGGACAGAAATGGTAGGGACCTAATAGAAGCAGAAGATATTAAGAAGAGGTGGCAAGAATACATAGTAGAACTGTCCAAAAAAGCTCTTAGTGACTCAGTTAACTGTGATGATGTGGTCACTCACCTAGAGTCAGATATCCTGGACTGTGCAGGCAAGTCGGCCTTAGGAAGAATTACTACAAACAAAACTAACAGAGGTGATGGAATTCCAATTGAGCTATTTAAAATCCTATAAGTTGATGCTGTTAATGTGCTGCACTCACTATGCCAGCAAATTTGGAAAACTCAGCAGTGGCCACCCTGCTCCAGTATTCTTGCCTGGGAAATCCCATGGACAGAGAAGCCTGGTGGGCTACAGGCCCTAGGGTCACAAAGAGTCAGACATGACTGAGCAACTAACACTTTCACAGCAGTGGCTGCAGGACTGGAAAAGGTCAGTTTTCATTCCAATCCCAAATAAAGGCAATGCCAAACAATGTTCAAATTACTGTATAGTTGCACTCATCTCACATGCCAGCAAGATTATGCTCAAAATCAAGCATAGGCTTTAACAGTACATGAATGGAGAACTTACAGACGTATAAGCTGATGTAGAAAAGGCAGAGGAACCAGAGATCAAATTGCCAACATATACTGGATCATAGAAAAAGCAAGGGAATTCCAGAAAAACATCTACTTTTGCTTCATTGACTACACTAAAGACTTTGACTGTGTGGATCACAACAAACTGTGGAATATTCTTAATGAACTGGGAATACCAGATCACATTACCTGACTCCTGAGAAATCTGTATGCAGGACAAGGAGCAACAGTTAGAACCTGACATGGAGGAATGGTTCAAAATTAGGAAAGGAGTACGTCAAGGCTGTATATTGTCACCCTGGTTAATTAACTTATATGCAAAGTACATCATATGAAATGCAGAAGTGGATGAATCACAAGCTGGAATCAAGATTTCCAGTAGAAATATCAATAACCTCAGATAAGCAGATGATACCACTTTAATGGCAGAAAATGAAGAAGAACTAAAGAGCCTCTTGATGAAGGTGGAAGAGGAGAGTGAGAAAGTTGGCTTAAAACTCAACATTCAGAAAACTGAGATCATGGTCTTCAGTCTTATCCCTTCATGGCAAGTACATGGGGAAAATGTGGAAACAGTGTCAGATTTCATTTTTGGGGGCTCCAAAATCAACGTGGATGCTGATTGCAGCCACGAAATTAAAAGATGCTCGTTCCTTGGAAGAAAAGCTTTGACAGACCTAGACAGTGTATTAAAAAGCAGAGACATTACTTTACCAACTAAGTTCCTATAGTCAAAGCTATGGTTTTTCCAGTAGTCATGTAAGGATGTGAGAGTTGGACCATAAAGAATGCTGGGCATGGAAGAATTGATGCTTTTGAACTGCGATGCTGGAGAAGACTCTTGAGAGTCCCTTAGACACAAGAAAAACAAACCAGTCAGTCCTAAAGGAAATCAACCCTGAATATTCATTGGAAGGACTGGTGTTGAAGCTGAAGCTCCAATACTTTGGCCACCTGATATGAAGAGCCAATTCATTGGTAAAGACCCTGATGCTGGGAATGATTGAAGGCAAGAGGAGAAGAGGGTGACAGAGGATGAGATGGTTGGATGGCATCACTGACTCAATGGGCATGAGTTTGAGCAAGCTCCAGGAGATGGTGAAGGACAGAGAAGCCTGTCGTGCTGCAGTCCATGGGGTCACAAAGAGTCGGACACGAGTTAGTGACTGAACAACAACAACAACATACTCAACCCCTCACCTACTTCCTTTCCACATGAATTTGCCCATATGGACATTTCATATATATTGACTCATATGAATCACGTGGTCTTTTGTGGTTCATCCCTTGGCCTATCCTAACATTTGTGAGGTTCTTTGATGTTTTGCCCTATATTAATACTTTATTCCTTTTCATTGCTGATAATATTTCATTGTTTGAATATATGGATATTATTCATTTATCAGTCCATAGACATTTGAGTTGTTTGTAATTTGGGGCTCTTATAAATAGTGCTTTTTGAACATTTGTGTACAAGTTTTTGCATGGACATGTGTTTCCATTTCCCTATATTTCTGATAGTGAACTATCCGGAGAATATAATTATGTTTAACATTTTTAAGTTAGTTCACTCTTGATATTTACTTTCTTGCTAGGTCCATGCTACCCTTAATGTTTAACTTTGGTTATGTCCTGAATTTTCTAATTAGTGTGGATCTTCTAATATAGTTAGGTTAATTTCTTCTTGTCTGTTTGCAATTTTTTACTGGAGTCATTCACAATTTTTTAAAAGTCTATTTAATTAAAAAGATAGACTTTATTTCTTAGAGAAGTTTTAGCCTCACAGCAAAACTGATCAGAAAGTACTAAATGTTTCCATATACCTCCTGCCCCCTCCTCCTAGATTTCCCCAGAATTGACTTCTCATACAAGAGTGGTGCATTTTTTTTTAACAATTGATGAATTACATTTACACATCCTATCACTCAAAGTCCATAGTTTACATTGGTGTTCATACTTGATATTGTACATTCTGTGGGTGTGGTCAAATGTGTAATCACGTATCCACCACTACAGTCTCAAACAGAATAACTTCACTGCCTTAAAAATTCTCTGTTCTCTACTTATTCATCTTCCTCTTCCCCTAGCCTCTGACAACCACTAATCTTTTTACTGTCCCCAAAGATTTTCCTTCCCAGAATGTCATAGAGTTGGAATTATATTGTGTGTAGTCTTCTCAGATTGGCTTCTTTTACTTAGTAATATGTGTTTAAGACTCCTTCGTGTCTTTTTGTGACTTGATAGTTCATTTGTTTTTAGTGCTTAATAATATTCTTTTGTCTGAATAGTCTGCAGTTTATGTTTACTTTTTGGAATGTTTCAATAATGAATCATACCTAATTTTTTCTGACCTTATTAAAATCTGTTTTCTTCCTCCCACCCAGCTTTTTGTTTTGGAATTTTTCAGTCATACAGAAAATTGAACCACATAAATATATGAGTATCTATTTCTAAATTTTGTTGTTGTTGTTGAGCCACTGGAAAATAAATTAGACTCCGTGCATTTCTCTCCTAAACATTTCAGCTTATATCTCCTAAGTGAAAGTTGCTCAGTTGTGTCCGACTCTTTGTGATCCCATAGATTGTATAGCCTGCCAGGCTTCTCTGTCCATGGAATTCTCCAGGCTAGACTACTGGACTGGGTAACCATTCCCTTCTTCAGGGGATCTTCCCAACCCAGAGACTGAACCCAGGTCTCCCACATTGCGGGCAGATTTTTTACCATCTGAAACACCAGGGAAGCCTGTATATCCTAAGAATATTTTAATTCCATCATGATGTTTAAGAGATTTAATGTCAATACAATACTATTTTCTAATATTCAAATTTTTCCAATTGTTTAAAACCAGTGTCCTAAATAGCTATTTTTACACTTGATACAATCAATATCTGTGCATTGCATTTGGTTGTGTATTGGTCAGGGTTGCTCTAAAGAAACAATATCAATAGGATGTATGTATGTGTGTTTATATTGTTTATATGTGTCAATATATAAATGTATATTTGTATATCAAAATACATATTTATGTTTTCATGTATGTGTGTATATATTTTATATAGAGAGGGATAAAGAGGTGTTGGTGAGGGAAAGGGTGAGGGAGAGGGAGGGATGGAGACTGATTAATTGATTCATCCATTCATTCAAAGGAATTGTCACATGTATTCATGTGGACTATGCTTTCTGTTACTATAGTTTTGCTTCTTACAATGTCAAGTACATATAATCATGTAGTATTTAAGGCTTCCCAGGTGGTGCAGTGATAAAGAATGTGCCCGCCAATGCAGGAGACTCAGGAGACGGGAGTTCAATCCCTGGGTCAGGAAGATCCCTGGAGAAGGAAACGGCAACCCACTCCAGTATTTCTTGCCTGGAAAAATCCCATGGACAGAGGAGCCTGGTGGGCTGCAGTCCATGGGGTCTCAAACTATTGAATCTGACTGAACGACGGAACACATGCACACACACCATATTTAGTGGCATGGATCTATGACAGTTGGTTTCTTCATTTATCAGCTGATGAACATTTGAATTGTTTCCTATATTTGGCATTTATGACTAATGTTGATATGAATATGCTTATACACATCTAGATTGGACATGGTTTCATTTCTCTTGGGTTGATACCTACTAGAATTGCTTCATTGTATGGTGAGTGTATGTTTAACTTCCTAAGAATATCCCAAACTATTTTCCAAAGTGATTGTATTATTCTCTATTACCATCAGCAATTCAAGAGAATTCTACTTTTACCACATCCTGCCAACACTTAGTATTTGGTATTTTAGCTCTTTTATTTGGTACATAATAGTATCTCATATGGTTTTAGTTTGCATTTTTCTGATGACTGACAAGGTTGGCATCTTTTTATGGGCTTCTTGGCCATTTGTATATCTTCTTTTGTGAAGTGTCTATTCAAAACATTTGGCAATTAAAAAAAAAAACTTTAGGTTGTTTTCTTGTTAATGAGTTGCAAGAATTCGTTGTACAATAGGTCTTTTATCAGACATGTATTTGGGAATATTATCTCCTGACCCTCAGATTGCCTTTCATTTTCTTAATGGTGTTATTCAATGGGAAGAAGTTTTTAATCAGGATGAAGTCTAGCTTCTTAGAATTTCTTTTTGCTTATGTCTTTGTATTGTATTTAAGAATCTTTACCTAACTTAAGGTCAGAAATTTTCTCTTTTCTTCTAAAACAAAATATTTTCAAATGTCTTAAATGCATATATAAAATATCATAGTTTCTAAGTTTGTACCACCATAGCTTACAAATGGTGTGATCACTCACCTAGAGCCAGACATCCTGGAATGCAGTCAAATGGGCCATAGGAAGCATCACTATGAACAAAGCTAGTGGAGGTGATGGAATTCCAGTTGAGCTATTTCAAATCCTAAAAGATGATGCTGTGAAAGTGCTACACTCAATATGCCAGCAAATTTGGAAAACCCAGCAGTGGCCATGGGAAGGGAAAAGGTCAGTTTTCATTCCAATCCCAAAGAAAGGAAATGCCAAAGAATGTTCAAATTATCGCACCATTGTACTCATCTCACATGCTAGCAAAATAATGCTCAAAATTCTCCAAGCCAGGCTTCAACAGCACAAGAACCGTGAACTTCCAGATGTTCAAGCTAGATTTAGAAAAGGCAGAGACCAGAGATCAAGTTGCCAACATCCACTGGATCACTGAAAAAGCAAGAGAGTTCCAGAGAAACATCTACTTCTGCTTTATTGACTATGCCAAAGACTTTGACTGTGTAGAACACAACAAACTGTGGAAAATTTTTAAAGAGATGGGAATACCACACCACCTGACCTGCCTCCTGAGAAATCTGTATGCAGATCAAGAAGCAACAGTTAGAACTGGACATGGAACAACAACTGGTTCCAAATTGGGAAAGGAGTCCGTCAAGACTGTATATTGTCACCCTGCTTATTTAACTTACATGCAGAGTACATCATGCAAAATGCCAGGCTGGATGAAGCGCAACCTGGAATCAAGATTGCGGGGAGAAATATCAATAACCTCATATATCAGATGACATTATGTTATGGAAGAAAGTGAAGAAGAACTAAAGAGCTTCTTGATGAAAGTGAAAGGAGAGTGAAAAAGTTGGCTTAAAATTCAACATTCAGAAAACTAAGATCATGGCATCTGGTCCCATTGCTTCCTGGCAAATAGATGGAGAAACAATGGAAATAGTGAGAGACTTTATTTTCTAGGGCTCCATAAGCACTGCAGATGGTGACTGTAGCCACGAAATTAAAAAACACTTGCTCCTTGGAAGAAAAGCTATGACCAACCTAGACAGCATATTAAAAAAGCAGAGACATTACTTTACCAACAAAGGTCTGTCTAGTCAAGGCTATGGTTTTTCCAGTAGTCATGTATGGATGTGAGAGTTGGACTCTAAAGAAAGCTGAGCACTGAAGAATTGATGCTTTTGAACTGTGGTGTTGGAGAAGACTCTTGAGAGTCCCTTGGACTACAAGGAGATCCAACCAGTCAATCCTAAAGGAAATCAGTCCTGAATATTCATTAGGAGGATTGATGCTGAAGCTGAAACTCCAATACTTTGGCCACCTGATGCAAAGAACTGACTCACTGGAAAAGACCCTGATGCTGGGAAAGTTGGAGGTGGGAGGAGAAGGGGACAACAGAGAATGAGATGGTTGGATGGCATTGCTGACTCAATGGACATGAGTTTGAGTAAGCTCTGGGAGTTGGTGATAGACAGGGAAGCCTGGCATCCTGCAGTCCATGGGGGCTCAAAGAGTTGGAGACGACTGAGCTACTGAACTGAACTGAGTTTACAAATTTAGTTCTATGATCCATTTTGATTATTTTAATTCCTGTGTGATATAAAAGTTAAAGTTCTTTTCTTCCCTTTTCTCCCTGGAGACCCGGTCATAAAAAACCATTTATTGCAAGGTTTTCATTTCCCATAGAATTACATGAGCATTTTTGCTAAGTATCAATTGATACTTAGCACAAAAACACATACAATATATGTGTTAACTGATTTTTGAACTCTTGATTCTGTTTTACTCATCTATGTGTGTGCTAAGTCACTTCAGTGGTGTCTGATTCTTTGTGACCCCATGGACTGTATCCCACCAGGCTCTTCTGTCCATGGGGATTCTCCAGGCAAGAATACTGGAGTGGGTTGCCATGCCCTCCTCCAGGGGATCTTCCAAACCCAGAAATCAAATCCATGTCTCCTGTATTGCAGGTGGATTCTTTATGGTCTGAGCCACCAGGGAGCCCAGAATAAGTCTTGAAATTAGATAGTTTAAGTCTCTAAATTTGTTTTTCTTTTTAAAATTGTAATAAATTATTGAGGTTCATGTAAACTTCACATAAGTTTTAGTATAAGCATGAAATTTTCTAACAACAACAACAGAAACTTCTGGGGCTTGTTAAAGAAATTTTTTAGTTTGAAGTACTTTTGTATTTACAGAGAAGTTATAGATAAATAGTACAGTGAGGTTTCCTTATATACCTTACCAAGTTTCTCATGATGTTATTATGATGCATTGTCAAAACTAAGAAATCAGTATTGTCAAATTCCTGTAAATTAATCTGAACTCCATACTTTATTTGGATTTCATTAGTTTTCCATGAAGGTCCTTTTTCTGTTCCAGGATCCAATCCAGAATACACCACATTCCTTTTTTTTTTCTTATCATGTCTCCTTAGTCTCTTCTTATCTGTGATGATTTATTAGTCTTTTCTTACTTTTTATAACAGTTTTGCAGAGCATTGGTTAGGGTTTCTGTCAGAATGTCAGTCAGTTCACATTTGTCTGATTAGATGGGAATTATTTCAGGGGTGGTGGAGAAGGATAACACAGAGGTGAGTGTCCTTCTAGCAAGGAGAGCTAAGAAATCCTTCCTCAGTGATCAATGCAAAGAAATAGAGGAAAACAACAGAATGGGAAAGACTAGAGATTTCTTTAAGAAAATTAGAGATACCAAGGGAACATTTCATGCAAAGATGGGCTTGATAAAGGACAGAAATGGTATGGACCTAACAGAAGCAGAAGATATTAAGAAGAGGTGGCAAGAATATACAGAAGAACTGTACAAAAAAGAGTTTCATGACCAAGATAATCACGATGGTGTGATCACTGACCTAGAACCAGACATCCTGGAGTGTGAAGTCAAGTGGGCCTTAGAAAGCATCACTACGAACAAAGCTAGTGGAGGTGATGAAATTCCAGTTGAGCTATTTCAAATCCTGAAAGATGATGCTGTGAAAGTGCTACACTCAATATGCCAGCAAATTTGGAAAACTCAGCAGTGGCCACAGGACTGGAAAAGGTCAGTTTTCATTCCAATCCCAAAGAAAGGCAATGCCAAAGAATGCTCAAACTACCAAACAATTGCACTCATCTCTCATACTAGTAAAGTAATGCTCAAAATTCTCCAAGCCAGGCTTCAGCAATGTGTGAACCATGAACTTCCAGATGTTCAAGCTGGATTTAGAAAAGGCAGAGGAACCAGAGATCCAATTGCCAACATCCGCTGGATCATCGAAAAAGCAAGAGAGTTCCAGAAAAACATCTATTTCTGCTTTATTGACTATGCCAAAGCCTTTGACTGTGTGGATCACAATAAACTGTGGAAAATTCTGAAAGAGATAGGAATACTAGACCAGCTGACCTGCCTCTTGAGAAACCTATATGCAGGTCAGGAAGCAACAGTTAGAAATGGACATGGAACAACAGACTGGTTCCAAATAGTAAAAGGAGTACGTCAAGGCTGTGTATTGTCACCCTGCTTATTTAACTTATACGCAGAATACATCATGAGAAACGCTGGGCTGGAAGAAGCACAAGCTGGAGTCAAGATTGCGGGGAGAAATATCAGTAACCTCAGATATGCAGAAGACACCACCCTTATGGCAGAAAGTGAAGAGGAACTAAAGGGCCTCTTGATGAAAGTGAAAGAGGAGAGTGAAAAAGTTGGCTTAAAGCTCAACATTCAGAAAACGAAGATCATGGCATCTGGTCCCATCACTTCATGAGAAATAGATGGGGAAACAGTGGAAACAGTGTCAGACTTTGGTTTTGGGGGCTGCAAAATCACTGCAGATGGTGACTGCAGCCATGAAATTAAAAGACGCTTACTCCTTGGAAGAAAAGTTATGACCAACCTAAATAGTATATTGAAAAGCAGAGATATTACTTTGCCAACAAAGGTCTGTCTAGTCAAGGCTATGGTTTTTCCTGTGGTCATGTATGGATGTGAGAGTTGGACTGTGAAAAAGGCTGAGCGCCAAAGAATTGATGATTTTGAACTGAGGTGTTGGAGAAGACTCTTGAGAGTCCCTTGGACTGGAAGGAGATCCAATCAGTCCATCCTAAAGGAGATCAGTCCTGGGTGTTCATTGGAAGGACTGATACTGAAGCTGAAACTCCAGTACTTTGGCCACCTCATATGAAGAGTTGACTCATTGGAAAAGACTCTGATGCTAGGAGGGATTGGAGGCAGGAGGAGAAGGGGATGACAGAGGATGAGATGGCTGGATGGCATCACTGACTCGATGGACATGAGTTTGAGTGAACTCTGGGAGTTGGTGATGGACAGGGAGGTCTGGCGTGCTGTGATTTATGGGATTGCAGAGTCAGGCACGACTGAATGACTGAATTGAACTGAGTGTCCTTCTCATTATATCAGAGTAAATACCATCCACATGTCTGATCATTGGTATGTTAACCTTGGTCCCTTGATTATGGTGTTACAGTTTACTCTTGTACAACACTGGGGTTATGGGTATAACCTTCCCCACAGTTGAAAATCCAAGTATAATTTATAGTCTGCCCTTTGTGTTTATGGTTTCTCTGTATCCATGAATGTGAATCCATGGATGATTCAACCAACCAGGAATCACGTGGTGCTATATGTATATAAATCACGTGGTGCTAGCGTGTGAGATGTACGCTAGTCAGTACATTCTTTGGCATCACCCTTCTTTGTGATTGGAATGAAAACTGACTTTTCTCAGTCCTATGGCCACTGCTGAGTTTTCCAAATTTGCTAGCATATTCAGTGCAGCACTTCAACGGCATCATCTTTTGGCATTTGAAGTAGCTTAGTTGGAATTCACTCACCTCCTCTAGCTTTGTTTGTAGCGATGCTTCCTAAGGTCCACTTGACTTCGCATTCCAGAATGTCTGGTTCTAGGTGAGTGATCATACCATCATGGTTATCTGGGTCATTAAGATATTCTTTGTACAAGTCTTCTGTGTATTCTTGCCACCTCTTCTTAATATCTTCTTCTTCTGTTAGATCCATACAGTTTCTGTCCTTTATTGAGCCCATCTTTGCATGAAATGTTTCCTCGGTATCTCTAATTTTCTTGAAGAGATCTCTAGTCTTTCCCATTCTATTTTTTTCCTCTATTTCCTTGGATTGTTCACTTAAGAAGGACTTCTTATCTCTCCTTGCCCTTCTTTGAAACTCTGAATTCAGTTGGGCATCTTTCCCTTTCTCCCTTGACTTTAATTTCCCTTCTTTCTTCAGCTATTTGTGAAGCCTCCTCAGACAATCACTTTGCCTTCTTGCATCTAATTTTCTTGGGATGATTTTAGTCACTGCCTGCTGTCCAATGTTACAAACCTCCATCCATAGTTCCCCAGGCTTCTGTCTACCAGATCTAATCCCTTGAATCTATTCATCACTTCCACTGTCTAATCACAAGTTATTTGACTTATAATATTGTAAATCAATTATATTTCAATAAATATAAATACATAGATGAGGGGAAAAGACATGAATATATAATTCTCAAAGCCAAAAAAAGGTGTAAAGTGGCCCTTAAATGTACAGAGATGTTCAACTTCACTCATAATAAGAGAAATACAAATTGAAGCTATACCAAGGTACAATTACCCACCCATTAGGTTGACAAAAGTTCAAAAGCTTGAGTTAAAAATCCAATCTTCTTGTCCAGACTGTGAGTAAACAGACAGTTTCATATATTGTTAGTGTCCAGGCAAACAGTACAACCCTTACAGGGATATGTGACAATAATTGGGGCAGGAAGACTGGAAAGTGACCCCCACCTGCTGGTGCTCATGTCTTTTTTAATTCCCTACTTTTGAGTGTGCCTGGGACCTATGACTTGCTTCTAACCAACAGGTATCACTCCAGTAATGATGGTACATTTTGAGGGGCTCCATTTAGAGCCTACTTGCTCAATTCTGCCAACGAAGTGAGTTAATGTGGATGTAGATACTTGTGCAGTGAGGCCTCCAGATGAGAACACAACCCAGCACACCTCCTGGTTACCGCTTTGTAAGACCCTACTCAGACACCTGGGCTTCCCAGGTGGCATTAGTGGCAAAGAACCCACCTGTCAATGCAGGAGACATAAAAGATGTGGGTCAATCCCTGGGTTGGGAAGATCCTCTGAAGGAGGGCATGGCAACCCACTCCAGTGTTCTTGCCTGGAGACTCCCATGGACAGAGGAGCCTGATGGGCTACAGTCCACAGTGTTGCACAGAGTTGAACACGACTGCAGGGACTTAGCATCTGTGCATGCACACAGATAACTCAGTAAAGCCATGCCCAGACTTCTGGCCCCTAGAAACAATGAAATAATCAATGTGGGTTTTTTTTTTTTCAAGCACTTAAAAAGTAATTCATTTTTCCTAAATTATAATGCCAAACCATAGCAGTCAAATAGAAAAATAAGAGTATTTGAAAATAGTGTAGCCTGAAACAAATCATAATAGTTAAAGAACTGTTAAAATTCCAAACCCTTTGATGGCAGTAGAGTAGCTAACTTTCCTGGATCTTCCCTTCTGTTTCTAGAGATGTTCAAGGCACTTTCACAAAGACTCTTATTTAATTTTCCTAAAAAGAAAAATCTATGAAGTTGAGAATAGCAATGTCATTTTGAAATTAAAATCAAATTAAGAGCAATTAAAGAATTTACCCCAAAGTGCACTGTCCTTTACATGGCATAGCCTGATTTTCAGGCCTAGTTTGTGTGATCCCTTTATGCATGATGTCTTCCAAATTTCTTGTCTGTTTATTTGGTTAGCCAGGAGGAGCTTACCCAGTCTTACATCTTTAATATATTCTCTGGCATACTAGAGTTTTGTTTACATACTAAGAATAAACCATGGGAAAAGATCAAAGGTAAATTATAGTGTTTAATAACAAAGTAAGGATCTTCTTCAAAATTAAATTATATTTTCATGGTCACGCACCTTCCACCAGATTTTGAGGGTTGCAATGGTCACATACTAAATTACACCTCATGCTTTCATTTTTGTGGGTAAGTACCAAAGACCACCACAGGAAAGGAAATACACATGCGATGCAAGTTTCACATCTCTGTTTTTGGTTAAATTTGCTTTTTAAAAATAACTGGTTTGCTGTAGAATAAATCATCTTTGACATTAGCTGCAGAGACTGGATTGAGGAATAATGTTTAGCATGACATTTTCTATTTATCTTATATCAGGAAGGAATTAATAATAGAATAGCAAAATCATAACTTCGAGGTTGAGACATGTTACATGCCTTTTTTCCTACCAGCCAAACATATTGGTATATACCAGGATCTCCAGGTCATGAAAGGAATCAAGTGATGAACTTAAGTTCTGGATACAGTACTGAATTTCATCAACTAGTTGTGTATAGCATTGGAAAATTTTATGGAAGATAACTAAGCAGAAATCCTACTTTCATCTCCCAATGAAACATTTTTGAAACAGTCAAGAGATCATTCATGGGTCAAGATTACTGGCCATCATCTTATTGTAATCACCCTGCATAATCTTCCGACAGCATTTGCAATAGTTCTGTCCACAAATGCTCTATCCCATTTCCTTTTGCAAATAGCTCTATCCCATTTCAAATGCAAATAGCTCTGTCCACAAATAGCTCTATCCCATTTCCTTTATCTTCCCAAAATTGAGCATTTGACAATAAATCATCCATTTTGCCTACTTTGATGTGCTCCAGCAGTTGTACATATAGTCTTATATTATGTTCAGCACAATACTAAGCACTCTGGGTGATTAAAAAAACTCCTATAGGATGTGTTTCTATCCTTTAAAGACTGTGCAAGCCAGGAAACCAGTGCCTACATAAATGAGACACTTGCTGAACAATCTGGCCATTATAAAACTCAGTACCAAGTGCAAAGCCAGACAAAGCCATTGTGGTTCACTAGGGATGGGTGGGTGAGTGCAGAAAGGGTGTAGAGTCTCTTCCTTGAGATCTGGGTTAGAACCAGTGTGGTTCTCAAAGTGTGGTTGCAAGACCAGCAGTATCAGCATCTGTTGAATTAGAAACTCTGGAGTGAGGTCCACCATCTGCAGTTTATCTAACACTCTAGATGATTCTGATATAGCTAGAGTTGGAGAATCTCTGCTATACATTATAAAGAGTAGGTGCTGTTTTATTCGTATGATTCTGTATCCTTCTGATTATCACTCTTGACAAGAAGTACAAAGAATAAGAAGAAATTAAATTTTCAAATAATTGTGGAACTTCATTACTGATACACGTTGCTGATGGTGACTTTTTTTTTTTAAATGCCTCTTAATCAGAGTAACATATTAAAATGGAGTTAATGATCAAAATAATGAAAGGGGAAGTCTTTACCAACCAAAGTGGTCATGTAATCCCAAATTAGTTGTTCCCACTGTTGGACAAACCTGTATTCAAGACAAGAAGCAAAGTTAGAACTGGACATGAAACAATGGACTGGTTCAAAATTGGGAAAGGAGTACGTCAAGGCTGTATATTGTCACCCTGCTTATTTAACTTATTTTCAGAGTACATCATGCAAACTGCTGGGCTGGATGAATCATAAACTGGAATTAAGATTGTTGGGAGAAATATCAATAACCTCAGATATGCAGATGACACCACTGTTATGTCAGAAGACGAAGAGGAACCAAAGAGCCTCTTGATGAATGTGAAAGAGGAGAGTGAAAAGCTGTCTTAAAACTCAGCATTCAAAAAACTAAGATCATGGCATCTGATCCCATCACTTTATGGCAAATAGATGGCGAAAAAGTGTGAACAGTGACAGATTTTATTTTCCTGGGCTCCAAAATCACTGCGCATGATAACTGCAGCTAGTAAATTAAAAGACACTTGTTCCTTGAAAGAAAAGTGCTAAAAAGCAGAGATATTACTTTGCCAACAATGGCCCATCTAGTCAAATCTATGGTTTTTCAGCAGTCATGTAAGGATGCAAGAGTTGGACCGTAAGGTGGCTGAGCACTGAGGAATTCATGCTTTTGAACTGTGGTGCTGGAGAAGACTCTTGAGTGTCTCTTGGACTGCAAGGAGATCAAACCAGTTAATTCTAAAGGAGATCAACCCTGAATATTCATTAAAAGGGCTGATGCTGAAGCTGAAGCTCCAATACTTTGGCCACCTGATGGGAAGAGCCTACTCTTTGGAAAAGACCCTGATGCTGGGAAAGATTGAAGGCAGGAGGAGAGGGGATGACAGAGGATCAGATGGTTGGATGGCATCACTGACTCAGTGAATACGTTGTTGTTATTGTTCACTCAGTTGTCTTTGACTCTTTGTGACCCCATGGACTGCAGCACGCCAGGCTTCCCTGTCCTTCACCATCTCCCAGAGTTTGCTCAGACTCGTGTCCATTGAGTCAGTGATGCCATCCAACCATCTCATTCTCCGTTGTCTCCTTCTTCTCCTGCCTTCAATTTTCCCCTGCATCAGAGTCTTTTCCATTGAGTCAACTCTTCCTATCAGGTGGCCAAAGTATTGGAGTTTCAGCTTCTCTGGGAGATGGTGAAGTACCGGGAAATCTGGCGTACTACAGTCCATGGAGTTGCAAAGAGTTGGACATGACTGAGCAACTGAACAACTGTTGGACAACTCTCTTGCCCCCTTTAATTTATATACAGATGATCTAAACTATGGATTTGCTTTAGTATGACAATCACATATGATAATACCTGGAGGTGGTGGAAGTTACCTAATGACTCACAAGTCTGCCATGGTTCTCAAATCATCAGAATTAGCTGTTCACATAAATTGCTGGGCCCTACCATCCAGAATTTCTGACTCAGTGGGTTTGTAGCAGGGCCTGAAATTTTGCATTTTGGAGAAGTTCCCAAGTGAGGTGAAGCTGATCTGGCTTGAGTAGGGACCATCCTTGAGAACCACTGACATGGGTGGTTCCTCCTGACATGATCAAACTGGGTCCTGCTGCTCAACTTTTACAAAATCAATACTCGCAAATGTTGGTGAAGAGGAAAGTCGCCTTTAATCAGAATGCCAGCTGTCCAGGGAGAAGGTGAACTTGTGTCTCCCAGAAACATCTCTGAAGATTCTGCTCAGCCATGAAAGCTTTCAAAAGAAGTAGGAAGCCATATCAGTTGATCATTGGGATGGGGGTCAGAGTCCTTACCATTCCCCCTGCGTGCCAGCTTGAGTGCAGGCTTGTCAACTCCTCATAATCTTTCTTTAGATCTTGTCTGGTTCCCACAGTTTGTTTGGAAGATTACTGAACCAGAAGCTGGGGAAGGTATCTGATCATCTGTCAAATGCTTATTCTTCACTTCTATTATACTTCTTTTATCTCCAGAAAGAATCAAAAAGTTAGGCAAAATATTGTGTAATCCAAAGATCTGAAAAGTGTGTCAGGACTGGAGATAAGTAGATCAAAGGGTTCCTGGTTTGAGGTTAGTGTCAAGACAAAGGGATATCTTGCTGAGAGCTCTTTCCTGCAAAGAGCTTTTTCCTGCCCAAAGCTGCAGTACTGATCCTCCAGTGTCAGAACTTGACATAGTTCTTTTCTCTAATTTTTCAGGCTTTTGAACTTGTTGCTTTTGTGAATCTGACAGCCATTTTTGTTTCTCTTTGGTATTTTTATAAACTTTTCTGTAGAAATGTTGGGTTGGTAGGACCTCCCTGACCTCTAGTTTGGTTAATTTACAGGAAAACATTATCTTTTGCCCCCTTCTATTCTCAACTGTCATCTAGTGTTTGTAAATAAAACTGGAATAGATGAAATATTTGGCTTTAGTTGTAACTGTGCTAATGAAATGCAAGAATTCATAAAAGTGGGAGAAGCAGTGTTTATATAATGTGATATGGTTGGATTTTTTTCTAAGGGTGATTGTGTTAGCCACGTGTTATTGATTCTTCCTCTGTGGTTCATTTTTTACAATTTGGGGAGTTCATTAGGATACGAAGCTATGAAAAATGGTGTTGACACGTGCTTTAATACATGTATTCTGAGACTTCCCCCCTGCCACCTTTTAAACTTACCCGGACTCAGATATGTGAGTTATTTACAAGAAAAATATTTTCATTTTAGTTCTACTTTCTCTTTTGCTCTCATGTCCAGTGAAATGTACTCTCTGGTACAATTCACATGTGGCATAATTGTTTGCTGAGAACTTTGCTTGTTAAGACATAATACTTTGCCAAACAGACATACAACCTCATGGCTTTTTATGACCAATAGTTTTAAGAAGCCTAAAACATCTATTTCAAGGGACTTTTCCCAACTGCCCTGTATTTTTTGTCCAGACAGTTTAATGGCCATAACCTCAAAAAACTATATATATATATAAAACAGAAGAAAACCTCAAAAACTATATACACACACACACACACACACACACACACATATATGTGTATATATGCCTGCATATGTACGTGTGATTGAATCACTTTGCTGTACACCTGAAACTAATACAGCTTTGTAAATTAACTATACTTGAAATTTTTTTAAATGAGGAAAGAAATCCAGAGGGAATTTTAATTTTTTGTATCTAATGTGCTTTAGTATATATGTGCTGTGTGCTTAGTCTCTCAGTCGTGTCCAACTCTTGGCGACCCCGTGGACTGTAGCCCTCCAGTCTACTCAGTCCATGGGGATTCTCCAGGCCAGAATACTGGAGTGGGTTGTCATGCCCTCTTCCAGAGGATCTTCCCAACCCAGGGATCGAACCCAGGTCTCCCACATTACAGGTGGATTCTTTACCAACTGAGCCCCTGGGGAAGCTGGTAATGTTGCATACATGTAATGTTGCATATTACTATTTTAGTGAGCATACCGGCAAATGGCATTCTCTGTTTCTTTTTATCATTAAAAGGGAGAAGCAGGACCTCCAGGTGCTCCGGGGCAGGATGGATCTCGAGGAGAACCTGTGAGTACCTTCTGGATTCAGTTCTAAAGGATGATGTTCTTCATCCATCATGAAATCCTTTGACTATTTAAGTTCTCCTCTTCTCCTCCCAGATGTATAAGAACTGTGGAATGCTGTAAAGTATTAAAATAGTCAACCTTCTTTTACAAACTGGGTAAGGTTTTGCTAACAGGAAATTTATGTACTGAATGAATCTGTATCACAAAAATGACAAGCAGGTGCTTGACATGACAAGGAATCACGGCAGTGGATAGTGAAGGTATTTAGGTTTAACCTCTCCTCCTAAACCAGCAGATAGAAAGCTGGGGGTTACAGAGTGGGACTTCATCCCCTCCTCTGCCCATGCCATCAGTTCAGAGAAGGCAAGGAAAGATCACTTCGTCCTTTTTCTCTGACTCCTCTGTCCTTCCTGCTGGCTGGTGGGAAGGAAGCAAGGTTTGCTGCACCAGATATACTCTGTTGGGAAAGCAATTAGAAGATTAAATATCTAAAGTTTGCCCATGTTTTCTGGATATAATTCTTCTGGTCTGTATTCTCTTCCAATTAAGAGTGTATATCATTATGTTTTTCTCTTATTTTGCCAGTCACTGAAACTTTGGTTTTTAGAAATATATCCCATGAAGATTGATCTTTACCAAAGATCAGATATTTTTTCATGTGTGAAAAAGCTTTGAAAAACAGGAAAAAAAATTGTATTAGATTTTGTGATGCAAAGAAATGAAGACTCCTCTGTTGTGTGTGATCTGGTTTTAAGTATTTGTGATGAAGATATTTGGCCCCACTAAAAGGAATGTGTTCACTCTATTTGTTCTATAAATGTGGCAGCCAAGAAGATTAGTGGTGCTTAAGTAGGAAGGACAGAGAGCTTATATAAACGCTTTAAAGCTAATTAAACACAGCTTGTAGAAGCAGGATGGTGATTCATCCCTGCAAACATTGATAAATGTGAACATTAACTCTTACAATTAAAATTGAGGATAAAGGATGTATTTTACTGGGAAATGATATTTCTTTAAAGTACAACTGCATGCACAGGCCTGTTCTTTGAAACTTAAAGGCTGGTATTGATCAATCCTAAGAGTACTTTATTTATTTATTTATTTTTAAATTTATTTATTTTAATTGGAGGCTAATTACTTTACAATATTGTATTGGTTTTGCCATATGTTGACATGAATCTGCCACGGGTGTACATGTGTTCCCCACCCTGAACCCCCCCCCACCTCCCTCCCCATCCCATCCCTCTGGGTCATCTCAGTGCACCAGCCCCGAGCACCCTGTATCATGCATCAAACCTGGACTGGCGATTCATTTCACATAAGAGTACTTTAGTCCTAAGGGTAATTTACTTTCTGAGTGGCAAATGATTCTCAGTTAACTTCAATCCAGGTAACAAACTCAGTTCTACCGCTTGCTGGATTTATTAGCATTTGTTTCAACTGTGTATCACTGTGTTTAAGAATTATAATCTTTTGGTCATTCATTCAATAAGCATCTACTGTCTGCTTTGTGCCAGACATTATATTAATTGAGGAGGAAATGAAGATGAATTTGTCATGGTTGTGCCCTCAAGGAGTCAGATGTACCAATAAGCAAAAACATTGTATAAAATGTTCTGGAGTGAGATGCAAGGTGGGGATGGAGGAGGCTTGCAAAGTTGGCAGAGATGTATATGATACTAAATGGGACATCACTGAAAAGGATGTATTCTTATTTTAATAACCATTTATTGAGATATGATTCACATACTACTGTATAAAATTTATCTATTTAAAGAGTAAACAAGATGCTCTCTTGGCCAAATTCTGGAGGAGGAATAAGAGTTGTCTAGTTGTTTGGCCGGGAGAAGGCAATGGCACCCCACTCCAGTACTGTTGCCTGGAAAATCCCATGGATGGAGGAGCCTGGTAGGCTGCAATCCATGGGGTTGCTAAGAGTTGGACACGACTGAGCGACTTCACATTCACTTTCCACTTTCATGCATTGGAGAAGGAAATGGCAACCCACTCCAGTGTTCTTGCCTGGAGAATCCCATGGACGGAGAAGTCTGGTTGGCTGCAGTCCATGGGGTCCCACAGAGTCAGACATGACTGAAGCGACTTAGCAGCAGTTGTTTGGCCTCCTAAGGCAGCAACCTGTAACATGTTCCAAAACATGAGAAAACTGGCATTAGTTGACTGCTTAGAACAGATGGAGGGGATGGGATAGAAATAATAAATGAGGTTGCGGGGGTAGGTAGAGGCCAAATTAAAACGTGTCTTGTATGTCTGTGCTATTTGGACTTGAATCTGAGAGTTGTCAGGGTTCTAAGGAGGGAAGCAAGGTGTTCAGTGACATTTTAGGAATGTCACTCCAACAGCAGAAATGAGAATGGGAAGTGGGCTGAGGCAGAGGGCAAAGCATGGCAGGAGGCCAGCTGAGCCCTGCAGCCCCACCTCCCACTGAAACAGGGACATTCAGAGTCAGGAAGAGGACAGGGCATCTACTTTGAAATGAAACTCAGATATGCAGATGACACCACCTTTATGGCAGAAAGTGAAGAGGAACTAAAAAGCCTCTTGATGAAAGGGAAAGTGGAGAGTGAAAAAGTTGGCTGAAAGCTCAACATTCAGAAAACAAAGATCATGGCATACGGTCCCATCACTTCATGGGAAATAGATGGGGAAACAGTGGAAACAGTGTCAGACTTAATTTTTTGGGCTCCGGAATCACTGCAGATGGTGACTGCAGCCATGAAATTAAAAGACGCTTACTCCTTGGAAGGAAAGTTATGACCAACCTAGATAGCATATTCAAAAGCAGAGACATTACTTTGCCAACAAAGGTCCGGCTAGTCAAGGCTATGGTTTTTCCAGTGGTCATGTATGGATGTGAGAGTTGGACTGTGAAGAAGGCTGAGCACCAAAGAATTGATGCTTTTGAACTGTGGTGTTGGAGAAGACTCTTCAGAGTCCCTTAGACTACAAGGAGATCCAACCAGTCCATTCTGAAGGAGATCAGCCCTGGGATTTCTTTGGAAGGAGTAATGCTAAAGCTGAAACTCCAGAACTTTGGCCACCGCATGCGAAGAGTTGACTCATTGGAAAAGACTCTGATGCTGGGAGGGATTGGGGGCAGGAGGAGAAGGGGACGACAGAGGATGAGATGGCTGGATGGCATCACTGACTCAATGGGTGTGAGTCTGAGTGAACTCTGGGAGTTGGTGATGGACAGGGAGGCCTGGCGTGCTGCAATTCATGGGGTCGCAAAGAGTCGGACACGACTGAGCGACTGAACTGAACTGAAAAAAGCAACAACAATGCCCAGGGGTCAATTGGATGTGAGCAATATGAAAAAGGATGGTTCTCAAAGTCTTACCTCACAGATGGAGGTGCAGGAAGACCAAGCAATGAACAGGAAGTAGAGTCAAGAAGAATTTATTTCAGGTGGGGAGGTGATCCTATGATATTTTCAAATGGGACAGTAGCAAAGCCATTTAAAGAAGAGACCCATGATTTGCATAATTAGTATAGATATAGAAAATGGGGACTAATGTAGTTCCAATAAGAAAAAGTAGGTCAAATTCAAGACAGTTTTAGAAGAATTTCTATAAATCTACTAGGTAGATTTCTAGAATTTCTAAGAATCTACTAGGTATAGTAGACTGAAAAGTGTTCCCTGCCAGGGTATCAGATCTTAATAACTAAAACATGTAAATGTTATTGTTTCTGAATAGAGGGTCTTTGTAGGTGTGATTAAGGATCTTTGATATGGGCTCTCCTGGCTTATCTGAAGGGAAGCAGATCTAACCAGTCAAGAGCAGAACTGAAGTTTCTCAAGGGAGACAGTGATATTGGAGTGATGGGGCCGCAAACCAAGGGATGCTGGCAAGAAGGCAGAAAAGGCAAGGGATGGCCTCCCCTGGAGCCTCTGGGGGAGTGCAGACTTCCAGCCTCTAGAGCTGTGAGAGAATAGCATTCTGTCTCTTTCAGCTACTAAGTTTATGGTAAATTTTTATAGCAGCCTTGGGAGATGAGTACACTAGTCTAATCTTTAACCACCATTTATGTAACAGATCTATGTAAAAAGCCCATACTGATACACACCAAACTCTTCATAGCACATGTGTTGATTAAAAATATTTGGGTTCAAAGCAAGTAGATAAACAGGTTTAAATGACAATTTGGTTAAAAGCGAAGCTCTTCAATCATTAGAATTTTCTGATTCATCAATTTTGTTAACCTCTCATGTGTTTTGGAAAACTTCTTTTGTTCACTTCATATTTTTCTACATTTTTGCATTATTTTGTTTAGTAACTTTCATCCCATCTGTCTGCTCTGTACTATTCATCATATTGCAAAATTGAAATAACTTAAATGTCTGATACATTATTGTGTATGTAAACAATAGTATAAAAATATAATACTCTATGTTTACATAAAATATAATGGTTTCCCTGGTAGCTCAGCTGGTAAAGAATCTGCTTGCAATGCAGGAGACCCCGGTTCGATTCCTAGGTTGGGGTGGTCTGCTGGAGAAGGTATAGGATACCCACTCAAGTATTCTTGGGCTTCCCTGGTAGCTTAGCTGGTAAAGAATCCGCCTACAAAGTGGAAGACCTGGGTTTGATCCTTGGGTTGGGAAGATCCCTTGGAATATAATAAAGTCTGATACTTTATTATGTATATAAACCATAGTATAAAAATATAATATTCTGTGTTTATATAAAATATCATACTCTCTGAATATGTATGCATAAGGAAGAGTCTACATGACAAAAGTTTGGTTTAATCACGTTTTGTTTACTCTGCTTATTTTTCCTCCCCAGTTTGCGTTTTGATGCCTGCTTTTTGCGTGTCTGTTTTATTTTCTCCTGTGAGCATGATATGGTTATTTAATACATTATAAAAATATAAGGCCTGGCTTTTGCATGTTTTGCAGTGTTTCTTGGGTTTTCAAACATATTAAGTTTGTCAGGTTGTATTTCCATTTTTGTGCCAAAGAATGGCACAAAATCAGATTGCTTCAGGGAATTCTCAGTTGTTGGAAATGTGTTTTCTTAACTTCTTACTAAATCACTCTGAATTTACCTTGTGCAGTTAGGTGGATGGGGAGACAGGGCAGTAAGGGAACAGCATCATGCCAAATTTACTTGTAGTTGACACAATAACTGTGCACATTCATTTTTGACAAATTATCATGTCAGTCAGCTACTTGGCTTTTGCCGGGGGTTGGTGACCAAGTTATCTGAACTGTCATCGTTTTCCCCGCTGTTCATCATAGCTGTTCTGTGCTGGTTGGAGCCCAGCAATGTCTTGTGTTTATCATAGCTTTTCCTCTCAAGTGTCTGATCCATCACATCCTTAGTTCTCTGATCACCAGCCCACCCACTGTGCTCAGGGTGCAATGGCTCTTGGTGAGGACTTGCAGGCAGGACTTGGGTTCCACTCTTTGAGCTAAGATCTCTGGAGCCCCACGAGGATGAAGGAAAGGATGCCACACTTCCTGGATCTATGGAGGTGAGCACATCTTTCTTTGTTAAGGATGCCTCAAGTCATTTTATTTTGCACACACTTGCCGTATCATTTTTCCAGAGATGCAGATGTGGGGATCATTGTATTGTATTTGAGGACATTGACTCATAGAGGCTTTTGTTTCATTTCCTCATACCTTTTGAATTCTCGCTAAACCACATCTTATGCTTCTCTTTGTAGTGTGTGTTAACTGCTGAGGTGGTCCAAATTATCGTTTACTTAAGAGACAAGTAGGTTTTTTGTTTCCTCACCTTTTCTGTGGTGCGATTATTTGACATGCCATTTTATGCACAGAGGTCAGGGGCAGAAAATCCTTGAGGGAAGTTAATGTTGAATTGCTATCGTGTTTCCCACATGGAATAATCCACTTTATTATATACTAGCAATGTGGGTGTGTCTTTATTTGCTCACTTGGCTTTATTTTTTACGTAAAGGAGAAAGGTAAGAGGAAACAAAAACCCCACTAGTTTTGATGTTGCTCTTATTTGATTTGCAATTGTATGGCAAGCTTTTTACAGTCAGTACATATTTGTAAGATTTTTTTTTTTTTTTCCTCGCACTCCTCTTTCAGGAACCAGGAGTGGCACCTCCTTGGTATGTGTTGAGTGAAACAACCTTTTAAACCTGATATCTGCTGTTAAGAATTTCACAAGGCACTTAGGGTGAAGGCAACTCACATTTAACAACTGAGAACATTTTGAAAATTCAATTGTCTTTATTATTGTAATAGTGCTAGTTCCAGGGTTTGTTTTAAAACCTGATTGAGAATAACTCTTAGAGTGCATTTTGAATTAAAACACATAAACATCCCATTGGTCTACAGGTTTTAATACATTTGTAACCAGTATATGCAACTTTTTGGTCTCCCAAAGAATGATGTTTGGCATTGTCATGACCGCAAAAATATCCTTTAATCTTAAAAGCAAGCGTTGGCCTGTTATCTACAAATTAGTTCATCAAGTCCCACTAGGTTTACTTATGAATGTGTTTCTTTCCTATTACAAATGATTCCACTGATATAGTAAAATCTGACCACCATCGAAGAACTTTATAAAACAACACTGTGGATTTTAAATTTAGAAGCTCTGTGAATTATGGTACTGATTATGTTTCTTACTGATGTTTTGAAGAAATCTTTTAAAATCATTGTTAGACTGTTAGTAAGCATTTAAGAATTCTTTATTAGAATCTTCTTCTTGATTCATTTCTTTAATTTGAAAGAGGCGTTCTTGAATCCTGAAATGACAAGATGAATAAATTCAGTTGAATGTATGAAAGGATGCATGATTTATTCTCAGAAGAGGGGACAAATTCTTTGAGTTGATGGAATGTCTTCGTTGCTTCCAGGGGGCTCTGTGTTTCTGCTGGTGTGGGGATTGATGACACTCATCTCTGTTTTGAAGAGAGTGGTTGAAAGGAAACTGGCACTACAATTGGTATAGGATATTGAGTCTGGATTTCAAGGCTTTTAAGATTTTGGCTTTAAAATTATCTTCTGCAGTCATAATGGGACCAAGGGAGGTTTTGTATACTTTCATTAAAAACTTTTGCTATAAGGTTCTTATATGATACCCTTGAATTAGTCCAAATAAGTTCTTTTTTCAAGGCATGAAAATACATAATTAACAAAACAGTGTTGTTCAAGACAAGGGCATATTTTATTGTAATTCTCGGTTCATGATCTATCTAGATGGGTATGTTAGCAGATGAAATAAGGAAATTTCACATTCTTTCTACTTTCATAGATATGGTAGCTATATTTTTTTTGTATGAGCTGATGGAATGCATCTTTTGGTAACTAGATCATTTCATTTTAAAGATCTCTTTCTTGGTTTCTATTTTTTTAAAAAGATTTCGAAATGCTTGAGTGTGTATCACACTGAAAACTGAATCAAATGTTTCAATGCCTTGAGAGTTGACACCAGAATGTCATTGATATTCTAGGTATGTTTAAGGGAGGTGAAAAAATAGATGGGGAATTTCTGAAAAAGCACTTGAAAATTTTTGCTTATATCAAAAATACATTTTTATTTTTGAGAATCAAAAAAGAAGCTAATAATTAGTTAACTGATTGCTAATAGTTCTAGGTACTTAGTTTATAAAATGACTTTTGTAACTTTTAATACTGAACTAAAGTGTTCCATTGTTTGAAATAGAAGTAGTTTAGTTGTAGTTAGGTGTGTTTCTAGGTCTTGATTTTATAAACTAAGTACCTAGAACTATTAGCAACCAGTTAACTATTAGCTTCTTACGTGATTTTGATCTTGCTTCATTAAAAGATTATCGCTTTGAAATGCTTTTGGCAAAGATTCACACTTTGGAAGTTATAGAAAAAAAGGTATGTTTTAACAAAAGATTAATCATGAGTAGACTAGTATTTATTAATATATTCCAGAAGTCCTGTACTGCTCTAATGGTTCACAATTAATCTAATCAAATGAAAATGATCAACACAAGATATCAGAATATGCATTTATTTTAGTAATTTAATTATAACATAAGTTCTTAGACTTTTTAAATAAAAATATTTCTTGAAAATAAAGTACAAAGAGTAATTTATAAAGTAAAAATTAAAATTAGAGTAAAGGAATTGCATAATGATTTATTTGTTCTTAGAACTATGAATAATTTTTGTTGTGATACAATATTCTTCCTTTCTGCTGTCTATGGAAAAAGAAGATGCTTTATTGATGGATTTAGGTGAAATATGAACAACTTCTGAACAATATATATCAAAACTGGATTAAAACCACTAGTAGAGAGCTTTAGGGGCTTCCTAGGTGGCACAGTGATAAAGAATCCACCTGCCAATGGAGGAGACGCAGGAGATGTGGATTTGATCCCTGGGTCAGGAAGATCCCCTGGAGGAGGAAATGGCAACCCACTACAGTATTCTTGCCTGAGAAATCCCATTGACAGAGGAGACAGGCAGGCTACCGTCCATATGGTGGCAAAGAGTCTGACAAGACTGAGTGACACATACACAGAGAGCTTTAGAATTGTTGACAGCTCTTATTAAGATGGGTAGTTAGGTGCAAATATTTGCTGAGCAATCATGGGAAATACAACACTGTACCAAGTGGTTTTAGTTGGAACATTTATTCTCTAGTTGGGAAAACAGAAAATTCACTCAAGAAACATATGTTGTACAGAAGAGTGTATCAAAATCCTACTGTGGATTAAGACTGTTCAGTTCACTTCAGTTCAGTCACTCAGTCATGTCAGACTCTTTGGATCCCATGAACTGCAGCACGCCAGGCCCCCCTGTCCATCACCAACTCCCAAATTCCACCCAAACCCATGTCTATTGAGTCAGTGATACCATCCAACCATCTCATCCTCTGTTGTCCCCTTTTCTTCCTGCCTTCAATCTTTCCCAGCATCACAGTCTTTTCAAATGAGTCAGCTCTTCGCATCAGGTGGCCAAAGACTGTTGAAAGCCATTAAAGACAAGTGAAGTTAATCATGAAAGGGAGAGTGTGAAGATTTTTTTTTTCTTTTTGATGAAAGGTTAAAGACTGGTGAGAGAATGATCTATAGTAGTTTTTAATCAGAGAGGCATATGAAAATTCAATTGGTAGAAATTCATAAATCAAAAATACTCCAACACAAATAATTTTCAGGAGAGTTGTTTCTTAATTTCATGGCTGCAGTCAGTGTCCACGGTGATTTTGGGGCCCAAGAAAATGAAATCTGTCACTGTTTCCATTTTTTCCCCATCTATTTGCCATAAAGTGATGGGACCAGATGCCATGATCTTAGTTTTCTGAATGTTCAGTTTTAAGACAAAATTTTCACTCTCCTCTTTCACTTTCATCAAGAGGTTCTTTAGCTCTTCTTCACTTTCTGCCATTAGAATGGTGTCATCTCCATATCTGACGTTACTGATATTTCTCCTGGCAATCTTGATTCCAGCTTGAGCTTCATTCAGCCTGGCATTTCACATGATATACTCTGTACATAAGTTAAATAAGCAGAGTGACAATATAATTTGGAACCAGTCCATTGTTTCATATCTAGTTCTAACTGTTGCTTCTTGACTGACATACAAGTTTCTCAGGAGGCAGGTGAGGTGGTCTGATATTCCCATCTCTTGAAGAATTTTCCATACAGTCAAAGGCTTTACATAATCAATGAAGCAGATGTTTTTCTGGAATTTACTTGCTTTGTCTATGATCCAGTGGATGTTGGCAATTTGATCTCTGATTCCTGACTTAACTAAATTTAGCTTATACATCTGGAAGTTCTCAGTTCATGTACTGTTGAAGCCTAGCTTGAGGGATTTTGAGCATTATCTTGCTAATGTGAAATGAGTACAATTGTGTGGTAGTTTGAACATTCTTTGGCATTGTTCTTCTTTGGGATTGAAATGAAAACTGACCTTTTCCAGGCTTGTGGCCACTGCTCAATTTTCCATGTTTGCTGACATATTGAGTGCAGCACTATAAAAGCATCATCTTTTAGGATTTGAAATAGCTCAGCTGGAGTTCCATCACCTCCACTAGCTTTGTTGATTGTGAGAATTCCTAAGGCCCACTTGACCTTACACTCCAAGACGTCTGGCTCTAGGTGAGGTATCACATTATCGTGGTTATCCAGGTCAATAAGACCTTTTTTGTACAGTTCTTCTGTGTATTCTTGTGTATTTTTCCTTTCAGTTCAGTTAATTCACTCAGTCATGTCCGACTCTTTGTGGCCCCATGGACTGCAGCAAACCAGGCTTCCCTGTCCATCACCAACTCCTGGAGTTTACTCAAACTCATGTTCATTGAGTTGGTGATGCCATCCAACCATCTCATCCTCTGTCGTCCCCTTCTCCTCCTGCCCTCAATCTTTCCCAGTATCAGGGTCTTTTCCAATGAGTCAGGTTCTTCGCATCCAGTGGCCAAAGTATTGGAGTTTCAGCTTCAGCATCAGTCCTTCCAATGAATGTTCAGGATTGATTTCCTTTAGGATGGACTATTTGGACCTTCTTGCTGTACTCCAGATCAACTATACTCCAAGAAAAAAAAATTAATGTGTGAGAACACTAAAAAAAAAAAAAAGAAAAAGAAAAATGACAATAAACACGTGAAAGCACATTCAATATTATTAGTCATTAGGGAAATAAAAATCAAAACCACAATGAGATATTACTTCACACCCAATAAGATGGATGGTTATAATAAGAAAGACAGACAATAATAAGCATTGGTGAAGATTTGGAGAAATCAGAGTCTTAATATATTGCTGGTACAGCAACATATAAAATATATATATATAATTATATATATATATATATATATGTCACAAAGAGTCGGACACAACTGAGCGACTGATCTGATCTGATCTGATATATATATATAATGGTACAGCCATTGAGAAATCAGATTGGCAGTTCCTTGAATGGTTAAACATAGAGTCATTATATGAGCTAGCAGTTCCATGCCTAGGTGTATACCCAAGACACATGGGTATACTGAAAGCATGCATCCGCACACAACTTGTGTACAAGTGTTCATAGTAGCGTCATTCAAAATAACCAAAAAGTGGGAACAACCTAAATGCCTGTCAACTAATGAAATGATAAGCAAAATGTAGTATTTCCATACAATGGAAAATTATTGGGTCATGTTATGGACTAAATATTTTGTTTCCTGCCCACCCAAATTCATGTGTGAAGCTTTTACTCCAGTGTGATGATTTTTCCATTAGTGACTGTTAATTAATCGATCATCTCATTGTGTTTCAATAGGAAAAATGGAGATATGCATTGTATGCACTGGTTACGTGTGATAGTATACACAGCATTTCAAAAATATTATTATAATTAAAACACATTAGTGAAAGTTGCTCAGTCATGTCTGACTGTGATCCCACGGACTGTAGTCCGCCAGGCTCCTCTATCCATGAAATTCTCTAGGCAAGAATATTGGAATGCGTTGCCATTTCCTTCCAAACCCAAGGGTTGAACCTAAGTCTCCTGCATTGCAGGTGGACTCTTTATCATCTGAGCCACCAGGGAAGTCCATAAGATACATAGAAGATAGCAAATTTAATACAATTTTCAAATAAGTGGTTTTTTTTTTTAACCATATAAATTAACTAAGGTTAAACATTCATCTGTTTTGTTCATCAAACCAGCTTCACCTTGATTTGCTGTTTTAAAATATTTTTTTGTTTGATGACTTCCAGCATATGTGAAATTGCAAAAAAAGAAAAAGAAATACAATTTTCAGATTTTTCTGAAAAAAAAAAAAGAAAAAAAGATGTACAATTTTTACTTAGCCACTGAGTCAGCTAAAAAGGTCTTGGAAAAATTCATTTCCTATTTTCTCCTTAATGAGAAATTTGCCACAATTTGAGTTCCATGGAACCAAAAGTGTAGCCCGCACTTTATAGGTTTTCAGAGGGTCAGAGCTCACTTTAGAACAACTCTGGTATGATTTAGGAACTTTATCTTTCAAGTGGAATTGTTTTTAGTTTTACTTACATCTACAGACATCTATCCTTTTACTAGGTACTGTACATCACAGGCATGATCACTTTTGACTCACTTATGTTGACAGATAGGTTACTTTCCCAGATTTGGGGGTTCAGGAAAGCTACATGACTTTCCTGTGATATGGCAGTACAGTTTCTGCCCCTGGATCTCTCAGTCCTCTTCCTTGCATCCTCTGGGTTATCGGGTGTATTATTTCAATTTGATAAGATTTTTCTTGTCATGAAAAACAATACTTTAACAACAGCAAAATTCATTAGAATATCTTCTTGGATTAAAAAAATAGAATATTGGGATTAACATATATACTGCTGCTGCTGCTGCTGAGTCGCTTCAGTCGTGTCTGACTCTGTGTGGCCCCATAGATGGCAGCCCACCAGGCTCCTCTGTCCCTGGGATTCTCCAGGCAAGAACACTGGAGTGGGTTGCCATTTCCTTCTCCAGTGAATGAAAGTGAAAAGTGAAAGTGAAGTCACTCAGTCATGTCCGACTCTTCGCGACCCCATGGACTGCAGCCTACCAGGCTCCTCTGTCCCTGGGATTTTCCAGGCAAGAGTACTGCTATATAAAACATAGCTAACTAACAAGGACCTGCTGTATAACACAGAGAACTGTTCTCAATACTCTAATAACCTATACGGGAAAATAATCTGAAACAGAATGGATATATGTATATGTATAACTCAAGAATCTGAAACAGATGGATGTTACATGTATAACTTACAAATAGCTGAGGAAAGAAGAGAAGTGAAAGGCAAAAGAGAAAAGGAAAGATATACCCTTAGAATGCAGAGTTCCAAAGAAAGCAAGGAGAGATAAGAAAGACTTCCTAAGTGATCAGTACAAAGAAATGGAGGAAAACAATAGAATGGGAAAGACTAGAGATCTCTTCAAAAAAATCAGAGATATTCATGCAAAGATGGGCACTTATAATAAAGGACAGAAACAGTATGGACGTGATCACTCACCTACAGCCAGATATCCTTGAATGTGAAGTCAAGTGGGTTACAAACAAAACTAGTGGAGGTGATGGAATTCCAGCTGAGCTATTTCAAATCCTAAAAGATGATGCTGTGAAAGTACTGCACTCAATATGCCAGCAAATTTGGAAAACCCAGCAGTGGCCACAGGACTGGAAAAGGTGAGTTTTCATTCCAATCCCAAAGAAAGGCAATGCCAAAGAATGTTCAAACTGTCACACAATTGCACTCATCTCACATTCTAGCAAAGAATGCTATTTCACACCAGTCAGAATGGCTGCGATCCAAAAGTCTACAAATAAAAAATGTTGGAGAGGGTGTGGAGAAAAGGGAACTCTCTTACACTGTTGGTGGGAATGCAAACTAGTACAGCCACTATGGAGAACAGTGTGGAGATTCCTTAAAAAACTGGAAATAGAACTGCCTTATGATCCAGCAATCCCACTGCTGGGCATACACACCAAGGAAACCAGAAGGGAAAGAGACACGTGTACCCCAATGTTCATCGCAGCACTGTTTATAATAGCCAGGACATGGAAGCAACCTAGATGTCCATCAGCAGATGAATGGATAAGAAAGCTGTGGTACATATACACAATGGAGCATTACTCAGCCATTAAAAAGAATTCATTTGAATCAGTTCTAATGAGGTGGATGAAACTGGAGCCTATTATACAGAGTGAAGTAAGCCAGAAGGAAAAACACCAATACAGTATACTAACACATATATATGGAATTTAGAAAGATGATAACAATAACCCTGTGTACGAGACAGCAAAAGAGACACTGATGTATGGAACAGTCTTATGGACTCTGTGGGAGAGGGAGAGGGTGGGAAGATTTGGGAGAATGGCATTGAAACATGTAAAATATCATGTATGAAACGAGATGCCAGTCCAGGTTCAATGCACGATACTGGATGCTTGGGGCTAGTGCACTGGGACGACCGAGAGGGGTGGTACGGGGAGGGAGGAGGGAGAAGGGTTCAGGATGGGGAGCACATGTATACCTGTGATGGATTCATTTTGATATTTGGCAAAACTAATACAATTATGTAAAGTTTAAAAATAAAATAAAATTAAAAAAAAAAAAAAAAGAATGCTCAAAATTCTCCAAGCCAGGCTTCAACAGTACAAGAACTGAGAACTTCTAGATGTTCAAGCTGGATTTAGAAAAGGCAGAGGAACCAGAGACGAAATTGCCAACATCTGTTGGATCATTGAAAAAGCAAGAGAATTCCAGATAAAATCTACTTCTGATTCATTGACACTACAGCCACTGACTGTGTGGATCACAACAAACTGTGGAAAATTCTGAAAGAGATGGGAATACCAGACCACCTGACCTGCCTCTTGAGAAATCTGTATGCAGGTCAAGAAGCAACAGCTTGAACCAGATATGGAACAGCAGACTGATTCCAAATTGGGAAAGGAGTACATCAAGGCTCTATATTGTCACCCTGCTTATTTAACTTATATGCAAAGTACATCATGTGAAATTCTGGGCTGGATGAATCACAAACCAGAATCAAGATTGCTGGGAGAAAAATCAATAACCTCAGATATGCAGATGACACCACCCTATGGCAGAAAATGAAGAGGAACTAAAGAGCCTCTTGATGAAAGTGAAAGAGGAGAGTGAAAAAGCTGACTTACAACTGAACATTCAGAAAACTAAGATCATGGCATCTGGTCCCATCACTTATGGCAAATAGAAGGGTAAACAATGGAAACAGAGACTTTATTTTTGGGGGCTTTAAAATCACTGCAGACGGTGACTGCAGCCATGAAATTAAAATACGCTTGTTCCTTAGAAGAAAAGAAATGATCATCCTAGACAGCATATTAAAAAGCAGAGACATTACTTTGCCAACAAAGGTACATCTAGTCAAAGCTATGATTTTTCCAGTAGTCATATGGATGTGATAGTTGAACCATAAAGAAAGCTGAATGCCAAAGAATTGATACTTTTGAACTTTGGTGTTGGAGATGACTCTTGAGAGTGCCTTGGCCTGCAAGGAAATCAAATCAGTCCATTCTAAAAGAAATCAACTCTGAATATTAATTGGAAGGACTGGTTTTGAAGCTGAAACTCCAATACTTTGGCCACATGATGCAAAGAGCTTACTCGTTAGAAAAGACGCTGATATGGGAAAGATTGAAGGCAAGAGGAGAAGGAGACGACAGAGGATGAGATGGTTGGATGGCATCACGGACTCAATGGACATGAGTTTGAGGAATCTCCGAGAGATGCTGAAGGACAGAGATGCCTGGCGTGCTGCAATTCATGGGATCAGAGTCAGACACGACTGAGCGACTGAACACCACCACCAAATAACTGAATCACTAGCTGTACGCTTGAAACGAATGCAGCATTGTAAATCAACTATATGTCAATACAAATTTTTAAAGAAAAAGAGAAAATGAAGAGGTGACTTTAGGTGCAAAAGAAAAATGCCGGTAAAATGAACCAACTTAGCATGGGCTCTCCAGAGAGTCTTCCTGTGATAGCCCTGGTCTCATTCTGTAGCTTATTATGTCAAACTGGTGGTATTTTCTGTTATATATAAACACAAGTAGATCAAAATTATTTACAAGGCATTTTCTGTTGAAATGATCTTTGGCTATTTTGAGTCCATCTCCAAGTGAGTCCTAGTCTGTAGACTAGGGAGAATAACTTCAACCTTTGTTTCTTAGATTCCTTTCCATCCCCTTAAAGATGAAAGGGAGTAGTAAAACTGTTTTAAAGGGTGTCATAAAACTGATAATTTCCTTATAAGGATTTATTGCAAGTACTTGTATAATGGTTGCTTTTTGGTCTGGCAGCTATGATTATGTTACTTCTCTTCAGAATTATTTCACTGCAAAATAACCTTTTGTACATCATTTGTAATGATCTGTCAGTTAGTGTGGAATTAAAAAAAAAAAATTGAAAACATTGCAGAGTTCCACTGCAAACATATTTCTTTCTCAAAAATAGTAATGAAACATACTTAAAATATTTAAAAAGTCAATGTCATTATAGCATTTTCCCTTTTTAAAAAATGAAGTATAGTTTGCATAGAGTATTACAGTATTTTCAGGTTACAATATCACCATACTACATTATAATGAGACATTTCTGTTCTTTATGAATTGATAGCCTCAGTAAGTCTAGTAACCATGTCACCATGCCAAATTATTACAATATTATGTACTCTATTCCCTGTGCTGTACAGCACATCTGCACATCCCTGAGGCTTGTTTGTCTTATAACTGAAAATTTGTGCCTGTTAATTCCTTCACCTGTTTTGCCCAGCACCCTACCCATCCCCTCTGGTGACTACCACTTTGAGGGATTGTTGGGCCATATGGTAATTCTATTCTTAGTTTTTTGATGGACCTCCCTACTATTTTCCACAGTGGCTGTAGCAATTTACACTCCCACCAGCAGTGCACAAGGATTCTCTTTTCTCTACGTCCTTACGAATACTTGTTATTTTTTGTCTATTTGTTAATAGCCATACTTACAGGTGTGAAGTGATATCTCATTGTGATTTTAATTTGCATTTCCCTGATGATTAGCAATGTTGAGCATCTTTTCATGTGTATTTGGCCATCTGTATGCTTTTCTTGGAGAAATTCCTATTCAGGTCCACTTCCCATTTTTTAATTGGATTAATTATTTTTTTGATGTTGACATATGAATTCTTTGTATATTTTGAATTTTAACCCTCTATCTGTGGAAAATTCTGAAAGAGATGGGAATACCAGACGACCTGATCTGCCTCTTGAGAAATTTATATGCAGATCAAGAAGCAACAGTTAGAACTGGACATGGAACAACAGACTGGTTCCAAATAGGTAAAGGAGTATGTCAAGGCTGTATATTGTCACCCTGCTTATTTAACTTCTATGCAGAGTACATCATGAGAAACGCTGGACTGGAAGAAACACAAGCTGGAATCAAGATTGCCGGGAGAAATATCAATAACCTCAGATATGCAGATGACACCACCCTAATGGCAGAAAGTGAAGAGGAACTAAAAAGCCTCTTGATGAAAGTGAAAGTGGAGAGTGAAAAAGTTGGCTTAAAGCTCAACATTCAGAAAACAAAGATCATGGCATCTGGTCCCATCACTTCATGGGAAATAGATGGGGAAACAGTAGAAACAGTGTCAGACTTTATTTTTCTGGGCTCCAAAATCACTGCAGATGGTGACTGCAGCCATGAAATTAAAAGACACTTACTCCTTGGAAGGAAAGTTATGACCAACCTAGATAGCATATTGAAAAGCAGAGACATTACTTTGCCAACAAAGGTTCATCTAGTCAAGGGGCTATGGTTTTTCCTGTGGTCATGTATGGGTGTGAGAGTTGGACTGTGAAGAAGGCTGAGCACCAAAGAATTGATGCTTTTGAACTGTGGTGTTGGAGAAGACTCTTGAGAGTCCCTTAGACTGCAAGGAGATCCAAGCAGTCCATTCTGAAGGAGATCAGCCCTGGGATTTCTTTGGAAGGAATGATGCTGAAACTGAAACTCCAGTACTTTGGCCACCTCATGCGAAGAGATGACTCATTGGAAAAGACTCTGATGCTGGGAGGGATTGGGGGCAGGAGGAGAAGGGGACGCCAGAGGATTAGATGGCTGGATGGCATCACTGACTCGATAGACGTGAGTCTGAGTGAACTCCAGGAGTTGGTGATGGACAGGGAGGCCTGGCGTGCTGCGATTCATGGGGTTGCAAAGAGTCCGACACAACTGAGTGACTGATCTGATCAGATACATAATTTGCAAATATCTTCTCCCATCCAGTAGGTTACCTTTTCATTTTGTTTATGGTTTCCTTCAGTATGAAAGTTTTTTAGTTTGATATAGTCCCATTTGTTTATTTGTGGTTTTGTTGCTCTTGCTTGAGGAGATGGATCCAAAAAATTTCTCCTGGAGTTTTATGGTTTCAGGTCTTACTTTTAAGTCTTTAATCCATTTTGAGTTATGGTGTAAGACACTGCTCCAGTTTGATTATTTTGCATGTAACTCCAGTTTTCCCATCTCAGTTACTGAAGAGACTTCCCCCCCCACTATATTCTTGGCTTTTTATTTGTAAATTAAGTGTGGGTTTATTTCCAGGCTATCTATTCTGTTCCATTGATCTGTGGGTCTATGTTTGTGCCAATACCAAACCAGTCAATCCTAAAGGAAATCAGCCCTGACTGTTCACTGGAAGGACTGATGCTGAAGCTGAAACTCCAATATTTTGGCCACCTGATGTAAAGAACTGACTCATTGGAAAAGACCCTGATGCTGGGAGAGGTTGAAGGCAGGAGGAGAATGGGATGACAGAGGATGAGATGCTTGGATGGCATCACTAACTTGATGGACATGAGTTTGAGCAAGCTCCAGGAGCTGGTGATGGACAGGGAAGCCTGGCGTGCTGCAGTCCATGGTGTCGCAAATATTCGGACACGAATGAGTAACTGAACTGATCAGTCGCTCAGTCGTGCCCGACTCTTTGTGACCCCATGAATCCATCACCAACTCCCGGAGTTCACAGAGACTCATGTCCATCGAGTCAGTGATGCCATCCAGCCATCTCATCCTCTGTCGTCCCTTCAGTCGTGTCTGACTCTGTACAACCCCATAGACAGCAGCCCACCAGGCTCCCCCGTCCCTGGGATTCTCCAGGCAAGAACACTGGAGTGGGTTGCCATTTCCTTCTCCAATGCATCAAAGTGAAAAGTGAAAGTGAAGTCGCTCAGTCGTGTCTGACTCTTAGCTACCCCATGGACTGCAGCCTACCAGGCTCCTCTGTCCATGGGATTTTCCAGGTAAGAGTACTGGAGTGGGGTACCAGTGCCTTCTCTGCTTCTCCTTCTAGAACCCCTATAATGTAAATGGTGGTGTGCTTGGGGTTGTCCCAGACATCCCTTAAATTATCCTAATTTTTTTCTTTTTTTTTGGTTTCTTTTTCCTTTTTTCTACTCCTGTTGGGTGATTTTCACTACTGTGTCCTCCAGATCACTGATCCATTTTTCTGCATTGTCTAATCTGTTGTTGATTCCTTCCAGTCTGTGTTTCATTTCATATTCAGTATTCTTAAGTTCCTGTTGCTTTAAAAAAAAAAAATTTCTATCTCTTTATGGATGTTCTCACTGAGTTAGGCCATTTGTCTCCAGAGTTCAGTGAGCATCTCTGAGACTATTACTTTGAACTCTTTATCTGGAAAATGTCTTATCTCCATTTCATTTAGTTCTCTTTCTGAGGTTTTGTCTTTTTCTTTCATGCAGAAGAGCAGAAGGTATTCTTTCATCTCTTCACTTTGCCTAAATCTGTATGTCTCTTTCTATGTATTAAGTATAATACCTACATGTCCCAGATTTGAAAGGACAGTCTTATGTACAAGATGTCCTGTGGAGCTGAGTGGTACAGTCCCCTCTGGTCACCAGAGTCAAGTGCTCCTGGGGTATCTCCTGTGTGGGTCACATGTGTCCTCCTCTTGTGATTGGGCTGTGATGGCTCCCTGATGTGTGGGTTGACTCCCTGGATCAGGAGCTGCTCTGGAGGGGTGCTGGGGCAGCCTGCTGTGTAGGATGGGGAGGGAAGTGCTTTACAGTAGGCAGCGAGGGCAGGTCCTCTGGGGAATGCTGGGGAAAGGGATGCATGGTATTCGCTAGGTTGATAGAAAATGACAGAAGTACCAGGCCAGCTAGGTGGAGAGTGAAAAAGAATGATGCCTGCCAGCACTTCTGATCCCAGAGAAGCTCCACCAGATCCCTGTCCCCCAGCACCTGCCATAAATTATTCAAAGGATCTCCTTCTTATATGACCCAGGAGCTTTTCAAGCTGCTCTATCTGTCCTGGGACTTGGAGCAAGTGTAACCCCACTGGTTTTCAAAGCCAAATGTTATGGAGCTCATCTTTCCAATGTAGGGTCTCAGGCTGGGAATCTTGACATGGAGCTCACACCCCTCACTCCTCAGGGGGCACCTCTCCAGCTGTGATTTCCCTCCCACTGGTGGGTCTTCACACTGGGGACGAGAATTATAACCAGATTGCTTCTCTGCCCCTGTGTAGCCTTTTCCTTTTGTCCTAAATTTTAGAAAATCTATCTTGCTAGTCTTCAGGTTGTTCTCAGAGATGGTTGTTCCCTATGCAGTTGTGATTTGGTGTGTCCATGAGAGCAGATGAGCTCAGGATCGTTCTAATCTTCCATCTTAATCTGGAACCTCATTATAGTATTTTTCTGCAGTCAGAATCAGCCAAACATGAAAAGGCAAGGTTAGTGAATGAGCGGCAATGCTAACCTGTTGGTGCCCCCTAGTGGTAAGCCTTAGATTGCCAGAGTCATCTCGAACACAGTGTGATCTTTCGGGAATGAGGCAGAGGAAGGCAAGGTGGGAAGATGTTAAAAAGAAGAAAGAACGAGAAAAAAAAAGAAGTCCTCAAAATGAAGGAAAACAAAAATTGAGTCTTGGAAAAGAATTGACTTCATTTATTTTGCGACTTTCAGGAATGAGCTCTGAAAAGTGATGCAAATTTGTTTATTTTTGTCCCAGCTCTGAGCTGTGTGCTGTGTGCTTATTTGATCAGTCAAGTCTGACTCTTGGTGACCCCATGGACTGTAGCCCGCCAGGCTCCTCTGTTCATGGGGATTCTCCAGGCAAGAATACTGGAGTGGGTTGCCATTTCCTCCTCCAAGGGATCTTCCTGACTCAGGGATCAAACCCAGGTCTCCCACATTGCATGCAGATTCTTTACCATCTGAGCCACCCAGAAAGTTTGAGCTAAGTGCTGGTGAGAACTCACTGACATAATATACCAACCATAGAGCTAAGTTCTGTTATTTTTCATCATGTATAAGATGGGGACACTGAGAGTCTAATTTAAATATCTGGCCTGGAGTCAATCAGTACGAGATGAAGGTCTGACTGGCTCCAGAATCCAGACTTTCAACTGCTTCTATTCTGGCCTTTATTAATAATCATTTATAATGTCTGTAGCTAATAAGAATGATACTGTAAATATATGTGTTTTGTATTCATTGCATCTTTCAGATCAGATCAGATCAGTTGCTCAGTCCTGTCCGACTCTTTGTGACCCCGTGAATCGCATCTTTAGGAATGAGCAAATCACTTCTTGATATAATAGAAGAAAACTTTATATACTTCTAATATTTTGATAATTGTATGATAATAAATATCTGTAAAACTCTGTAGAAAGGTTGAAATTTTTTATTTAAAAATTCCACTAGTTGATTAGATTTGTTTTTGTACATTGAAATTATTGCATTACTTAACAGCAGATTTGATCCAAGAGTCAACAACCATACCATCTGGAATGCACCCAATCTAGTCAGAGTTGACCCAAGATGCTCTGACTTCAGGAGTTAAATATTCCATTGCATGTGGAAAAGTATAAAGTGATATCTTGTCTTTTCTAAGTAATGCATCATGGACATATTTCCTTCATTATGAAGTGGTCTCTAGGAAATAGGTGCCAAACCCTTTATTCTAAATCATGCATTTCTATTTTTAATGACTTTTTTGTTATACAGTAATGGTTTAATGGTTACAGAGAAGCTTCTAGAACATTTTTTCATGTCAGCATTCTTTCACCACAGCATTACACAGGATTTTCCATTTGATTTTCTGCTCTTCTTCAAGCCCAAACTGAAATCATAGAACTGGAGGGAACATGTTCCTTTATTCTCACCAAATAAAATTCTTACTTCTGTCTTTACTTATACATGTTCACAGTAGCCTGAACCCAAAACCACACAGGCTGAATACGAAATATAAAGTAGTTTGCTTGGAAAAACATTTACCCTATGAAGTAATTGTTACTAAATACTTTTGAATCAACAAACTGGTAACACTCAAATGGTTTTGAATAATATTTCTACTACTGTAAAATTGGCAAAGTTTAGTCAATTTCAGTGAACGTATTGGGAGACCCAGGAAAATATTGTCTAGGAGAATTTTATTAACTAATATAGCTCTGAGTGATTTCAGTTCTTCTTGTGAACCTCTCTCTCAACAGTTTTTTATTCTATGCATGCTTGTGGTATTATATTAGTTTTGCCAAGAATTGCTTTTATAAATTGTTTTACATTTTATTTTGAATATTATATAGTATTATGTGTTTTGCTTGGTATTTATGAAGTAAGTAATAATTCTCGATACAGTTGAACTAGAAGATATTATGACTTCTTTTCATATCTTTGACCGAATGTATTCATGTTTGACTAATTTATGAAGACAGGAAATAGGCAAAGGAATCTATTTTTCTTAATCTGAAATCCTCCCAAGTACTCTCAATATTAGATATTGGATATGTTGAAATAATGTAAGATTTTTGGGTGTGTCCTAATGTAGACCATGCTTAGTATTAGAATTATTCAAATCAAAGGTATTGAATCAAATCCAGGGACTGATCTGGGTAGAATGGGGGCTCTTAAGACCTTCTAGGAGGTGAGGCCTGGGTGCTGCTCAGGGATGTTTGGGCATAGTTTTGTTTTTCCTTCAGAGTGAAAATGTAGGCTTGCTGACAGTGGGGTTGGCTGCAGAGACAGGAGTAACTAATAACTACTAATACAGATTGTGTAAGAGCATAGAGATTTGAACAGGGATGAAACCTTAAGTAACAAAAGTTTCTATGCGGCACAAAAGTCAGCTTCTCAGGTCTGACGGTATCAGGGCAGTTGCAGGATCTCTTTAGGAATTCTTGGGGCCAAGCAACACAGCACTGACGCAGCTGCAGAACTCTGTATCCACCTTGCATCTGATAAGAGTTTACAGGCAGATTTTACTTGAATTTTGTTTACATTCAGACCTTCATCATTTTACTGAATTTGTGTGTGTGTATTTGAATAGGATATGGTTCTGGATGGTTTCATGCTGAAACGTGGTCTGTTGAAGTGGACTTTAACTGACTGCTTTGAGAGTAGGCATTTTCTGCCTTACAAGCACACAGTTCACATCACTCTGTTTTCTTTATACTCATCACTCAATTATTTACTTTTGATTTCTCTTTAAAGTGCTAATGGACATACTGTGCTCATGTATTATAATGTTACTTTAAATTTTTATGTTGTTTTATTTATTCTCTAGTTAGTATGTTTATAAAGACTTGTGTTTTCAACTAGTGTGTGAGCCCCTAGTTGATGGTCATCGCTCTCATACAACTTTTGTTCTCTGCAAAGGGTGAATTGAATTGAGCCAAATAGGATCAAACTGAATTCCACTTTATGGAATTTAAGTTTGGGTTTTAAAACTAAAACTGTGTGCTGTATCTTGCACCATAATTGTGGCTACCACATGGACAAGTGTTAATAGTTAAGGTGTGACATCAAAACAATGGCAGACTCTCCCTGCAGAAGAAAATACTTGATTTCATTGCCCTGATTTATGGAGGACCACTGCTGTTCTTTGAAAGCCTTGAGGATGCAGAGGGCTTTCAGAGAAATACTGATGGTGCTCAATTTCCCTATCTTCCAAATTCCTTTTTTGGCCAGAGTCAATACATTTACATCAAAACAAATGATAGTCATTTGTTCAATTGAAGTGTCATCAAGAAAGGAGCTAGGAAAATGGAAAGGGGCTAGGAAGAAATAAATTTTGATCGATACTATCACTGTTCAATAAATATGTGTGATAAACGATCATTTTGGTAAATGCATTGAATGTCAATGGAACTACTTTCCTGTCAATAAATGTGCTGGCGTTATTCTTAAAGTTAGACAATTAGCATTAATTTTCTCTGAATCTTGCTAGAGAACTTGTACATTTGGGTTGAACCAGGTGAATGAATTTTCTTTCCTTCTCTCTTTGTGTCTCTCCACAAACTGCTCTGCATATGCTCCACAATTGTCTTGGCAAGGAAGTCATCAGGAGAAAGAGAACTGTATCTTACATAAGGAGTTAAGTTCCTGGGTGTTTCAAGGCTCAGTTTGAAGGGAAGTCTTTAGTTTCATTAGTTTTAGTTATGGTTGAGAAACTGTGAGGCCTTTGGACCTGTTTTGTTGCATTTGAACTCCTATGATTTGACAGTCTTTTTGCGTTCATCACTATAAGTAAAGTAAGAAAGTGGTCAAGTGAAATATCCTTATTTTATCACTTACGTTGCTCTGAAAGAAGGCCAAGGTTAATATCCTCATAGTTTCTTTTCTTAAGTCTATATTTAAAGCTGTAAATATCAGTACATGTTCATATAATATTAAATCCCATAAATTTTTTCTTTTCCAAAATTTAATTCCTATAAATGGCAGTTTCATGCTGTCCAGAGCTATGCTTGATGATTGGCATCATTTGCAAGTTAAAACTCCCATTTTGGCCCATTCTTCTTTAATTATACTGTCTAAATTTTTTAAATTAAAAATCTACTTTATTTCTTTTCAGGGAATCCCAGGATTTCCTGGAAACCAAGGATTAATGGGACAAAAAGTAAGTATGACTGAAAGTTGAAAGATTTGGGCCTGGGATCTGTTTATGAAAAGGGCAAAATGGTGATGTCTCTTCACATGGAATATATTTTGTCGCATTTATGGCCGTAGTTAATGGTTCAAATATGATTTAATTTTGGAAGCTATTATTTTGACCTTACAATTTGTTTTTGTTGTTTTATACAGGTAGTATAAATTTGAATTTATGCACACACTTTCTATTTTACTTGGTTACTTTCTGTCTTGTTCTCTTAGACCACCCTTTCAGGGTAAGCTTTCTATTTCCTGAACTATATCTTTAGAAATTCCTTTAGTACAGATGTCTTGATTGTAAATGTTCAGTTTTTATTTAATTACTAATATCTTTATTTTACTCTTTTGTGTTTGACAAAGGATTTTTGTAGGGTATACAATTCAAGGTTGATGATTATTTCCTCTTGATACATTGAAGTTTTTCTACTATCATTTCCCAGCTTCCATGGTTAACTATGAAAAATCTGCTCTTGTTCCAATCACCATTCTTTTGCAAGTGATCTGTCCCTTCTTTTGGCATTCTTTAAGGTATTTTATTTGTGTTTTGTGTTCTTAAAGCTCAGCACAGTGTGTCTCGGTATGGATTTATCTGTATTCATCTTGGTGGGAATTCAGTTTCCTTTCTGGCTCTGTGTAGGTATTTCTGTTAACTCTGAGTGACGTGGGCTGTTAATCTCCATGTTACTTCATTCTCCACTTTCTGCTCTTTCTAGAAAATCTAGTTAGACATATCTCATTCCTTCTAATTTTGTCCTCTCCATTTATAAATTGCTTACTTTCATATCCTTGATCCTTAAATTCTGGTTAATTTTTTGGTTATGTTTATTTTCTATTTATTCTTCCTTTACTGTGTCTAACCTGTTGTTAAAAGCATCAGTTGATACAAAAATATAAGCAATCATAATTTTCATTTCTAGAATTTCAAACTTTAATGATATCTTTTTACTCTTTTTCCTTGAAGTACAGCTGATTTACAGTGTTGTGTTAGTTTCAAGTATACAGCAAGGTCATTCAGTTTTATTTTTATATACATATACATACATATATACACATATACACACACACACACACACACACACATATATATATAAAACTGAATGAGTTTTTGGATTCTTTTTCCTTATGTGACATGAAAGTTGCTCAGTTGTGTCCAACTCTTTGCAACCCATGGACGATACAGTCCATGGAAATCTCCAGGCCAGAACACTGGAGTGGGTAGCCTTTCCCTTCTCCAGGGGATCTTCCCAACCCAGAGATTAAACCCAGGTCTCCCACATTGCAGGCAGATTCTTTACCAGCTGAGCCACCAGGGAAATATTGAATACAGTTCTCTGTGCTAATAGCATTTTTTTATTCTTCATAGCCTCTTGTTCTGTTTTCAGTCTTAATAGTCTTTGATGATTCTGTTCTTTCATTTGTAAAGACTTCAGATAATAGCTCCGAATTCAGTTTCTAGCCATTCTAACATCTGCAGTTCATTGTTACTGCTCTTGATTCTCAGTCTTGTGGTTTTCTGCTTCCCTTGTCTTGATCGTTGATTCTGAGCTCATTGCTTCATCCTAGCAGGCAGGCATCCTGTCAGCCTAGCTGGGGCTTGGGGAGCCTGGCTGCCCCCTGCTGGCAGGCCTATGTACCACTTCAGCCGCCTTTGAGAGTCTTAAGCCTTTGAAGGTGTTCAGCCGCCCAGTGTCGTTTCCTGAAACCTGAGCATGTACCCTCAACACCCCCAGCCCTCTTGTTTCCTGCATCTCTATCTCTAATGAGGTTTCTGCAGAGTTTCAAATCTTCATAATTATAGTTGTAATAGAGAGTATGTTTTATTAAAGGATCTTTGAAGACTTCCCCTACTTCTCATAAGACCAGCACTCTCTCAAAGATGATGAGGGCTTTTGTTCTTGATTCAGAGAAATTCTTGGAGCATAAGGTCAACATTCAATCCCCAAAGCTGAAATCTAAATGCTGTGATATGCTCAGTCATGTCCCAGTCTGCGACACCATGGACTATATAGCCTGTCATGCTCCTTTGTCCATGGAATTTTCCAGGCAAGAATACTGGAGTAGGTTTCCATTTCCTTCTCCAGAATGCTTTGCTAGGAAATTCCTAATGATGAATTGATTGTTTGCAATTTTAAACTTTATCTGTATTTGATTTTTAGGGAGACACTGGGCCTCCAGGACCACTAGGGAAGAAAGGAGCTCCGGGAATACCTGTACGTTAGTGTCATTCTTTGGGGTGTGAAATAGTGTTGCGATGTACCCAGAGTTCTCATTCTGAACCTCACACAATGCAGGTGTTCAGCAACGAGACACACAGGCTCCACAACTGCCATCCATTTGTATGAAAAAGATTTTGTCCATTTTTATAGAGGAGAATAGATTTCTTCAGCTGCTCAAAAAGTTGGCTATCTAAGAAAAGATCAAGAACTCTTACTGTAGCTAAACCAGAAAACAAATACTTCAGCTCTTTATTTAAAAAAACAAAAACAAAAAAACTGAGCACCATGAAAAGGTCTAAAAATAAATGTTCTTTTTTATTTTTTAGATAATTTACAAATTTATACAAATAAGGAAGAATACATTCAGAACAGGTTGTATAGGAAGATCCTAAATTAGTGAGAAAATAATTTTGGAAGTTTTGGGAGTAAAGGGACATATGAGTTTGATACTAAAAGTTATGAAAATCTTATGGTATATAAGACTCCATAAAAAATTTCTGAAAGTTATTACTAAAAGTGATGTGGATTTTAACCTATGAATCAAATTGCCTGTAACAGTTTTATTTTGAGTAAAAAATATCTGATAGTTTCTGACTTTTCATTTAATTATTTAAGTTTAAAAAGCAGGTATTTACCTTGTGAAAAGATTTGATAAAATTTTGGTGAAAGATTTGAATGGAATATTCTTCCTCTACCTCCATCATCATGACAAAATTATTTTTTCATTGAAAAATTAAACTTAATTATATACTAGTATTTAAGTTAGCTTCCAGAAAATGAAAGTATTAAATAGAACTTCATTGAACTTCAAAAATAAGTATATTTAATATTTCTAATATTTGAAACACTGTGCTATGAGTAGTATATTTTACATTTTATAGTTGTGATAACAGCCTAAATTGATAGCAAAGCATAGTAGTGATGATATGGTATTTTCAGTGTGACTATATTGAGATTCCGTTTTCTGATAATGCTAACTGAATATTATTGCTTATCACATTTCTTTTGCTATGATAAAGAGAAAGCAAGTGTTTTTAATATATATAATAGTATATAAATTGAATCTAAATTAAATTAGTTCCTTGTTGCTAGAGTAGTTATTCAGTGTTTTATTTTGAATCATATGATTAGTAAAAATATAGCCATTTGTAACTTACAGATTATTATATTCAGAAAATGTATTAAATTTTAACACTTTAAAAACATTATTCAAGAAAATAAAAAATGTAAGTAAAATTGACCAAAATAATATCTAGGAAGAAATTTAAATGTTGGTCATCATGAGAAAAGGAAGAAAGTGAGAGTGTTGGAAAATAAACTTTTCTTTACAGTTGTTTTTTACTAGCTTTCCGGTAATTTTTGCTATTGGTAGGTGATTTAAGCAACCAGTTGAAAGGGCTTTGCTGGCCTTCATGTTATCTTGCATAACATGATTCTTTATTCTCCTTTATTTGGTTGTGTGAAGGGAAGTTTCCCATATATTGCATTACATGTTAGTGGATTAATTATTATGGGACTGTATAACTTGAAAATTGATTGACTGCTTTTTAATATTCTTCTCTAAATTACTCTTGCAATTCCCACTTAAAATGTAGGGTTTGATGGGAAGCGATGGCTCACCAGGTCAGCCTGGAGCCCCAGGATCTAAGGTAAAGAAAATGAAATTAATAAGACAGAGGACTCTGTGCAAAATGACCATTGATGTACTTCAGTCAGAGTTTTCACTACACTGATATTATTTTGAATGTGGTGTGAATCTATAGACAAGCACTTGGAGGAATGAAGTCTCAGGTGAAAACCAAGTATATAAAGCACAGTAATGTGAAGCAGCCCTAGTTTAAGCTGGAAGGAGTCCAGGATCCTCGTGACAGCCCTCCAGCCTCACTGGTAGCTCCGGCACACTGAGCAACACCCAGAATTCTAAGGAACCAGTGCTCAAGCCTCTATCTAGAGCATCTCTAGTGATGAGGGATGTAACTTTTCCAGCTTTCAAGCCCTTCTTTGGTATTTTATTTTGTGGAATATATGTGGGATTTTTATTTGTAAGATGCCTTGTAACAAGTTTTATTAGGCGTTTCCTCCCTCAGGACTGGGCGTTAGTTGGCATATTCTCTTCCACATTTTAAAAAAGTAAGGCAAGCTTGACAAATATATTGAGATTTCAGGTGATGCTGTTTTTAAGTTAGAACTGAAATTCTTTGAGTTTCATGGTTCAACTATTTTCTAGCTGTTCAGAGTCAGGTGCTAAGAGAATTTCTTTTTTTCTTGGCTTATTAGAGGATCAGATTGGGTAGATTCTGGCTTGACTTAAGAAACTATTCTTGACTATTTAATGAGTAGATTCTAGGATAGCTTTCTGAAAGAAAGTGATAGAATCTGCTCTTTTGAAAGCATTCATCCTTGAACTAGACCAGGGAAATAGATCCTGGCATACATGAGTAGATGGTCTTATCTATTCTACTTTTAATTTCTAAAGTACCTAGAGAAAGAGATGGGATAAAATGTCACGGGAACCCAGTGAGTCAGGGAAAGTAGCTGCCCTGTTCCCAGGGGTGAACTCTGAGGGTCCTTGGAACATTGTGGATCCTAGCAGTAGGAAGTGTTGCCTGCCAAATGGGCCTTCTCCATCATTTCTCAAGGTCATTTTGCAAGAAAAGTAGAGTATTTGTATGCTCCTTAAATAACTGGGATACAATGGAGTCTCCCGTGATTCTGGATGCTCTAATTCTTAAGAACTGCAGCCTAAGATTTTATCAGCATTTTAAAATTAGCCACTTCCCATTGTTGGCTCACACTGAGCTGGAGGTCAGTTAAATCTGTTGGACTTTCCATAAAAGATTTTAGAGCGATGTATTTGTGGCATCCACCCCTTGGGCAGGTCTGCTGATATGGCTGGTGAGTCAAGTAATTCTAACATCCCAGTTTGTTTTTACATAAATTACTATGAACTTTGATTTCCCTCATCTTGTACAATTTTTAAAATAGATTCAAGATGTTAAAACAGATTTTTAGTATCTATTTTTGAACCTATTTTGTTTCAAATAGACTCAAGATGTTAAAATTATACCTCTAAAATGTAATCTTTTCAGTGAAATGTTTGACCTTCTTTTCATGCAGTGTATTAGCTCAGGTCTTAGAATGTTTTTCTGCCAAGGACCAGGCAGGACGTGTTTTGGTCTTTGAGGGCCATACAGCTTCTGATGCGGTCACTTAGCCCTGCTCTTAGAATGTAGAAGCAGCTGCTGCGTGGGTGTACCCGTGTTCCTTTATTTATAAAAATAAACTTTACAACTTTATTTATAAAAACAGGCGTTGGGCTGACTTAGCCCACAGGTTGTAGCTTACCTGCCTCTGTATCAGGAGTCCCCAACCCCTGGGCCTTGGTACCGGCCTGTTGGGAACTGGGCCACAGAGCAGGAGGTGAGGGCTGGGGGAGCAATGAAGCTTCATCTGCTGCTCCCCATCACTCCCCATCACTTGTGTTACCACCTGGACCATCCCCCGCGCAGTCTGCGGAAACCTTGGCTTCCACGAAACCAGTCCCTGATGCCAAGAACTTTGGGGACTGCTGCTCTATATTACCGTCTCCCTCTGGTTGTGTCAACTAATGTTTTTGGAAACAGTGCCTACAATATCAGCGGATATAAGGTCAACAGGAGGACAATGAAGCTGTTGCAAGCAAGGCAGCTATGATGATGAGAATCTGTGTAGATCTTTAGAGAACTTCCAATTTCCACTACAATACTCGTTTTTAGAATAGGTGTGGAACCACATGTAAGTCTTTTTTACCATACCAGATTCCAGTTTTGTAAAATATTACCTAAATCACATCAAAGTGCATTAACATAATCAAGTCATGTCGCTTTCAGCCAGTGCTGTCACCCCTGTGAGTTTCAGCTTAACCATCTGTAAAATTAGAAATTTTAAGGAACCATGATGCTATGGAATAATCATGCTGTTAATGTGACAAATGCTTTAATTAAGTGCAAATATTATGTTTGTGTGGTTCTCAACATGAGCTGAGAATTAAGGTGGTTCTCTTTACTGATCACTATACCCGCCCTGACTCTGGGTGGTCATCACCCCCCCTTCCTGGGTGTCACACCAACCTCTTTAATAACAGGGTTTTGCCAGACATGGACCGGGTTATGATTTCAGGTGTCAGAGCATATTTGAAAGCCAGAACCACCTCTGACAATCTCTCCTGATGAACCAGGAGGCGGGTTGTCTCTTTTTATAAACAGTCCTGTTTTCCTATCTTACATGCTTTGCTCTAACAACTTGGTCTTGCTTTCCAAGTGTCTGTTAGAAAGGACTGTACTGGAATTCTGAAAAAGCATGCAAACTAAACGTTATCTGATTCATGTTTCTTCCAAAAGCTGCTCAAAAGTGCATTTGAGGCTAATTTTCTTTCCTTAAGTTACATACTGAAAATGAGCTCTACAGAGAAAGTGAAACAGGGAAGGATGATTTCCAGCCTAGAGGATGCTATTAAGATACATGGGTCTGGCCTCTGCAACACAGACCTAGCTGATTAGGGCTGGTCCCTAAAGATGTTTTTACTTGGAGCTGCTGCTGCTGCTAAGTCGCTTCAGTCGTGTCCGACTCTGTGCTACCCCATAGATGGCAGCCCACCAGGCTCCCCTGTCCCTGGGATTCTCCAGGCAAGAACACTGGAATGGGTTGCATTTCCTTCTCCAATGCATGAAAGTGAAAAGTGAAAGTGAAGTGAGGGTCGGAAACTGTGTCCGACCCTCAGCAACCCCATGGACTGCAGCCTACCAGACTCCTCCGTCCATGGGATTTTCCAGGCAAGAGTGCTGGAGTGGGGTGCCGTTGCCTTCTCCGTTACTTGGAGCTACCAGCTTCAAACAGGCTCATTGAAGACTTTATAAATATGCAGACTCACTTCCTTGCTTAAAATAGTTTTTCTTAATAAGAAGACCTAACATATAGATTCTATTTTTCAAACGATTGGAAAGTTGAAACTGTAAAAATTGTTTAAAATATGTTCCTTCAAATGTCTGGTGACTAAATATCTATATGATGACTAAATTCAAAATTTAAAATAATTTTTATACATTGACAGGGGACTAAAGGCGAACCTGGACTTCAAGGGCTGCCTGGGGCTTCTGGGCTCAAGGTAATTCACTGTGTTTTGATGTATTTGGGAATGTTTTCAACTATGCAGTCTTCTCATTTTTTGGTGAGATTAACGGTTGTATTAAGAAAAGATATGTGAAATGAAGGATGAAATTAAGGTACCTGAAAGCCAGTGGTGAATGTGGGCCAATTTCATTTCTGTGTTTTGGATATTTTATCATAGTTTGGGTAATAAAGGCATGACATATACCTTGGTTTTTCTAGAACTGGTAAAAGTTGGTTGCTAATGTGAATATCCCCTCTGGTCCAGAGAATATCACTGTCTTCTGTGGCTGAGCATGAGAGTGTATGTGTCCCAGGGTGGTTCTGTCCCTTGGTTGATGATTGATGGGACTTTATTTTCAGTTTGGGAGTCACAAATGCCTTATCAGTTTCCTCCAAACCAAACAGTTGATGTCAGTCATTTTAAATTCTTTTCTAGCCTTTAAAAATCTAGAGTCATACTCAACAACTCACAGTGAGCAAAGAGAACAGAACTTAGTTTCTGCAAAAGAGAGCCATTTTTAGTTAATGTGACAAGAGTTTAGGACTAACAGTAAAACAAACAAAGCAAACCCAAAACACCATGAAGCATGTTTAGGAGCACATCCTATCTCTTAAAATTTTAACCTAAATGTTGTTGAGACATCATCATTATATACTTTCACATTGTAAGTCTTTCTTATTTAAGGCATTTAAAAGAAAGGAAATAATACCTGTGACATGATAAGGAGTAGAAAATTCAGTTAAGATAACACAGAATATTCTTTGCTCTGAAAACAGCTCAAGAATTTATGTTTAAGAAAATAATTTTCCAGATATATAAAGTAAAAATCATAAATGTATATATTTAATGATAAGAATGTTCACCCCAATATTGTTTATAAAAATGGTGAAAATGAGTGTTTGGCAGTAGGAATTTTATTAAATATGGTAAATCAATACAATTGAATGATGTTCTATAATTAAAATTTTTAAAACATAATGGTATATTAAAAATTTCAATATTAATATATTTTGAAGTAAATAATTTATTATAAAATTATGCATACATAGCACATTTTGGTAACTAAGTTTGCCTATATGTTTGTGAGAGGTAGAGGGAAAATATATAACCAAATAAAAACATTGGGTAATGAAATTTTTAATAATTTTATTGCTTCTTTTTATTACCAGTTGTATAACAATAAGTTTTTTTAAAGGAGGATTTGTGAGAAAAAGCAATTTCAAGGATGAAGAGAAAATATTAGTAAATGCAAAGAGAAATACCCATGTTTATTATTTTCACTGCTTTATTTTTTATTGTTGAAGTTATAAGAAAAATACCAACTATTTATGAAGCTTTCAAATATCATATGCTCTCAGAATTTCTTAACTAGAAAAGATAGGAAGAAACATAAAAAATTTTATTAGGACATCCATGGACTTTTCACTCTTTACTAGTTCTGTAATAATAACTCTGAATGTTCATAAAGTTTTAACTATCAGTTTTAAATTTGAGATGTATGTAGAGATACAAGCAGTGGGGATGTTCACAAGCAGTGGGTCTGCGATGTTCATGTGATTTCTGTGTTATTTAGGGAGAGCCAGGAGCGGTGGGTCCCCCAGGAGAACCAGGATACCTGGGTTTACCTGGAATTCAAGGGAAAAAGGTATGATTTTTAGGATACATAATTCAGTGTTAATCAGCTGTGAACATGTAGGTTTTTCTTTTGGGCAAGTAGCATAGGAGGGCCAATGATACATTCAGCGGTGAGATGACCTACGTACTTGGCGCACACGTAATGTGCTCAACCCCATGCCAAGAGCTGTGGCCTCTTTCGTGTCCCTGCATGGGTACTGTCTCCTGCGTGAGGACCTTGGAAAAGTTAGATCAGAAAACATACAGTTAAGTAATATCCTGTAAATTCATATTGTTCAGTAGTCAACCCAGGCGAGTCAAGAATTTTTTAGGGAAAGTGTGACCGAGTCCAAGCTCGCTCTGCTCTCCACTCGACAAGTCAGTGAATCCGAGAGATGAGGTTTGAGGCAAGGAAGAGACTTTAATCGGGGAGCCAGCTGACCAGGAAGATGCAGGCTAGTGCCCCAAAAGAACCTTCTTGTCAGGGCCTGGTTGCTGGGTTCTTTTATGGATCAGAGATCGGGGGAGGTGAGGAAACAAAGGAAAAAGACTATTCAGTCCTTGCAAGTTTCCTATAGAATGGCAAGGCTCAGGTGGGGGATGTGTTAGTATCACTTCCTGACAGTCCTTCTCAGGTGGCTCAGGTTCCCTCCCTCCCGCAGGCCATTGTGTATGCTAACAATAACAAAAAAAGGGTTCAACTCACAGAAGCAGATGCAGTGTAAATTTAAAACTAACCCTTCCAGGTTACCAAATATTCAACTCGAGCCACTCTTAACCAAAGTATGAATATCTTTCCCAAACTGAAGCAGAAGTCTGAAATGATAAAAATTACAACCAGAATGCTTGACCATGATATTCTTTTCTCTGAAACAATTATATTACATAATAGTTCATCTAAAGTTAATTTGAGTTTAAAATGTAAGGCTTATATATTCACATAAAATATTTTGGTGAGATAAGATAGCATTCCCTTGGGTTCTCTCTCTATCCCGTTAAATAAAAAAGCTCTGAGTTGTATCTGTATAAATATTCAGTTGTCGGCTTGAAGGCTTTGAGCAAGAACTTAACTGGCTATCTGTCAGAGAAGTCCACACCCCTGAGTTAGTATCTAAACATCCAGGTTAAAAGTGACTGTACCAGTTTTGTTCTGTAAAGGGTACAAATTCTATGTCTCCATCTTTGTATCCCTTGCTGTTTCAAGTTTTGTATCATTTCATTTTTTCTATCCCTCATGTGTTATCTGTTCGGGCCCTAGGTTATTGTCCCCAGAGTGATCTTTTTGCTCTGATGAGTGGCAGGCAGCACTTGCTGACACAAGGATGGTCCACACAGCAGTGATTAAGTGTTGGACTCTTAGTGGCTAGTATTTATTTAATACTATTGACTATAGTATTTACTTACTACTGCTGCTGCTGCTGCTGCTAAGTCAGTCGTGTCCGACTCTGTGTGACCCCATAGATGGCAGCCCACCAGGCTCCCTGTCCCTGGGATTCTCCAGGCAAGAACACTGGAGTGGGTTGCCATTTCCTTCTCCAATGCCTGAAAGTGAAAAGTGAAAGTGAAGTCGCTCAGTATCCGACTCCTAGTGACCCCATGGACTGCAGCCTACCAGGCTTCTCTGTCCCTGGGATTTTCCAGGCAAGAGTACTGGAGTGGGGTGCCATTGCCTTCTCTGATTTACTTACTAAATCTATGTGAATATAGTTTGGATTTAGAGAATTTCCTTGTTCAGAAACTTGCCAGTTAAAAGAAAACCTGTGTTTTATTTGCTGTAAGCACAAAACTCTATGTTTGGATAGCATGGCCCAAGTTCAACTTTCAGCAAATGCTTACCTTTCCTGATCTGTGTGTTAATTATAAAAGCAAAGACATTGAACTAGTTGGTTTCAAACATCTCTCCTGGCTGAGAAACTCCAGGAAACAAAAATATGGTATATGACTTTACCCCAAAAGTTAATTTTTGAAGCATATATTTTCTAAAATGCCATTTCAACATTGTTTCATTGTTTCTTATAAATCTGTGGCTACTGTTGGCTGAATAGTAAGAAGACTTTTCAGTTTGATTTCATAAAAATGAGTTTGTCTTCTCTTTGTTTAACCTCAGATTGTCATCAATATGGAAAAGTTTTCTTCTTCCTTATAACAAAGAAATTGTAGTAAACTTTCTTTTGAATATAAGAGCACAAGAAAGTATTCATTTAGAACATTGCTTTGACATAATGTGGTTTTACTCTCTTCCCAAATATTATGTTAGCTTCTGTATATAAGGCACTTGTGGAATTTGCATGAGACCATGTATTTTTCTTTGCTGAAGAAAAACATGTTTATTTGAAAGGTTACAGAATATATTATATTATGCTACATATAAAACTGCCTTTTTGCAGGGGGACAAAGGAAATCAAGGTGAAAGGGGCATTCAGGTACGTTACTGGCTTTTTTTTTTTTTGGCTTGCAATAAAATCAGGACTCTATGCTTTATTCTTGTAATATCTGTTCATTTATATACTTTGTGGTGTGTTGGTTTCACCAGATGATTTGACATGACTTATGCCCAAATAAATTTGATAAGACACTATTCACTCTACATATAAAACATATTCAAACTAATAAAAAGAAGGAGAATTATACCAGAAAATTAGATCAGGCTGAAGAAATCTAGGGTGATTTAGAAGGACATTTGGTTTTGGACGTCTTAGTGAAAAAGGTGAAGAGAAGAAATGTGCTACAGCTTTGAGAGGTGAGGACAGTTCTACCTCAGTCCAAGTGGCTCTAGAAGAGATTTTTCCTTAACTGATCGCTGGTCCATGAATAGGACGCTGCTGGCTGAATCAGTGACACACTGATAAGGAATAAACTGTATCTGTCGGCCTTTCAGTCTTTCACGTTCTAGAAATATATAAGATTTTTCTGACCAAAATTATAAATCTGGACAGATAGTATTTCAGAAATGTTTTTAAAATTACAAAGCTTAGTGATAGTGGCTGAGTTTTGCTACATAAAATAAGCTTCATATAAAACAAAGACACTGCAAAATTTCCCAGGATGTTCAAAACTCTGGAATATCTGGAGGCATAAAAGAAAATTTCAGAATGAAAATCTTCTAGGGTCACAGGCTCAATGTGTTTCAGACAATGAAAGTTGAATTAAGCCCCTTCTCTGAGATCCACCACCCTGGTCATTTCTTGTCATGGGTCCTGGGTGACTGAAGCATCATTCTAACTAGTCTTCTTGAGTCCAGTCACCCTTTCCCCCAACCACAAAAAATGTGTGAGTTGAGTAAGTTGAAGGTGTAAAAGGTGTTGGTTTGATCCATTTATATACTGCAATACGATTACTACTGTCGGGTCAGCTAATACCTTTATCATGCACATTAGTTTGTTTTTGTTTTGAGAACAGTTGAGATTTAGAATCTTAGCCACTTTGAAGTTTGGAATTTAACTGCATATTTAAGATATTAATTTGCTTAGTTTCTGCACTACACAGTAAGCAACTTGATGGCAACATAGGGACACTGTTACCGGGTCCTGCCAGCAAACAGGGCCCCTGGGAATTCATGGGTATAACTAAATGGAAAAAAAAAAAAACCTGCTATTCAGGAGTGATTTAAAATTTCAGTCACTAGATCTTTAACTGATTGTATATCTAGGTGTATGTTTTACTAGACTATATTAATTACCCTTTCAACATAGGGATGAAATAGTGGTATTTCAGGGTCTGGCCCAATGTCTTATACAAGATGGATGTCTTATACAAAATATTAATTGAATGGACAAATATGTTTGTATCTTTATCAAGTTTTCTTTATTTGTCCCAATTTAAAGATCTTCATTCAAAATATTTTTTACAGTGTAAATGTAGAAATGTCTTTTAAATTTAAAATGTCTGTAAAGTGGTCTTCTTGCCCTCACATGTGCATAATCCACACCAAACATAATGCCATTGAAATTAAGAAAAAGACCACAGTCACTGGATTTTAAAAGTTTTCATGCCGTGAGCATGGACTCCGCAGAACACCCTCAATTGTCTAACACGTTCTATTTACATGTTCCCCAAAGTCAGTAGTTTGTTCCTGTCTCCGTCAATTTTAACTCTAAGGTTAGGCTGACTTTCCTCTCACTTCTTTTCCTCTCTTCTCTTGCATCGTTTTGCATATTTGCATCACTGCTCTTGTGACCTTTGTTCTAGATAGCAGCAAAGTACATAGTATGTGTTGTATGTGTGAATGCATCATGTATGTGTGAACTAATAAATGACATTTATTCAATTTTAAAGGGTCAAAAGGGAGAAAATGGAAGACCAGGGATTCCAGGATTCCAGGTATTTTTTTAATGGAAAATGAATTAATGAATCACATAACTGAACAAGACTGAGAGAGAGTTACTTGCAAATAAAAATGACTGAGGAGAAGGGGAGGTGTGGTGTGCACTCTAAGTGCACAGGGACGAGAATACTCATGGTGATGGTGATCAGGGCTTGCTTTAATTATTCGATTTATATTTTTATTTTCCCATGCTGATACTCTCTGTGGCTGTGAAACTTGACTTTCAATACTTATTTCTGACCAAGTAAATGACTAAAGGCCGGGGCTTCCCTGGTGTCCTGTGATTAGGACTTTGCCTTCTAGTTCAGGAGGTGCTGTTTCAATCCCTTGTCAGGGAGCTGAGATCTCACGTGTCTCTCAGCCAAAAATCCAAAATGTAAAAACAGAAGCAATGTTGTAATAAATTCAGTAAAGACTTTAAAAATGGTCCACATTTTAAAAAATGACTGAAGGTAGACAGTTCCACCTGCTTCTTGGAGTAGTAATGGCCCAAGGCAGCCGTTCATAGCAACATCTCTGTACCTGTTGCTGAGTTTTTTTTCTTTTAAAATGTGAGCAGTTGAGGCCCTGTGAGGTGAAAGAATCGACTTGTTTCCCTCTGGTTTGTTCAAAGACATAATTTGCTACCCTACAGATGTGTTAATCCGGTCTCAGGGAACTGTCATGGAATGGATATATAATACATGCTTTTCTTCCTTTTTAAGAAAAATTTTAATAGTATAATTGCTTTGCAATGTTGTGTTGGTTTCTGCTGTCTGACAATGTGAACCAGCCATAAACACACATATATCCCCTCCCTCTTGAGCCTGCCTCCCAGCCCCATCCCATTGCTCTAGGCTGAGCTCCACGGCAACGTCCCACCAGCTATCTGTCTTACACATAGTAACCTGTGTGCTTCAGCGCTAACTTTCTTCCTCTTTGACTAAACTCCTCCTCTGAAGCCATGTTTCTGTTAGGTTGTCACGTGGTGTGTAGGTTAAGTCAGAGCCAAACTGGACAAATAAAATCATCCAACTGATAGGGAGTGTGGGCATAAGGCAGATTCCGTAGTTGCACTGATTCTGGTGGTAGGAGGATGAAACCGTGAGGTGACGGCTCGAAGGGCAGAGTTTCTGGGTCCCTCGCTTGGAGGAATGGGAGAGGGCCTGGCGGGTGGGAAGGCATGTGTTTGAAAGCACAGGGCCCCGGGCGCGTCTTAGATGAAAGGTGAGCGTTGGGTGTTGGGAAATTGAGAGCCTAGAAGCTGGGCTTCAGAGCGGGCGTCACTGAGAGCACACAGGACCAGGTCCGCCCGTGTGCAGTGACGGTCAGGAAGAAAGGTCTCCTCAGTTTGGGCCCCTTCGCCCCATGGTAAACCGCCGGATGACAGGCAGCTCTGTCCTTGCTCCTCGCCGCCCTGCTCTGCTTCCCCAGGTTAACCACACAGCATCTGTGCACGGCTCTTCTCACAGGAGAGCCTCACCTCTCCATGCGTCAGCCTCCACGACCCCGGCCGGTCCTCCCACCTTTTACTCACAGAATCTCCGGTAGGAGCCTATTTCCTTTGGATTCTGAGCGCACAATTTGGCGGCTAGCTCACTGGTTGACAGATGACACCCTTGGCAAGGTTCCCTTAACATCTTCTTTTTTTTTTTTCTCACTTCCCAAGAGAAAAAGCAAGTCTGCCTCCCCCAAGGCAGGATTTGGGTTTGCTGGAAAGCTCTGTCCTGGGTGGGTTGGAAGCTGCGTTTCCACTGCCATGACTCGAGTCTGCAGAGGGGTTGGGGCAGTTGTGGCCTCAGCTGCTGAGCGGTTGTCCCACCCCTCTAAGTAAACAAAGCCCTAAGTTACCTGTCATCCTACCAAGTGCTGCACGTGTACGATTTGATTTTTTTTTGGCCTTCTTGTTATGAATGGGGTCCAAGCAAATGTTTCTCTCACAAGATCATCTAAGTGGATTCTCAGCTGACAGCTGTTTTCAGTTTCAGCTCTAATTTGGTTCTAGTCCTGGGAGCTTTTATCCTTTTATCTTTTATCTTTCCCCTTACCTGGATCCAATTGCAGGATTCTATCTGGTAGGGGACATATCTGCATTTCTTCAGAAACCTTTATATTTAAAGAATGGCTTGACAAAGAGTATTTTACTCACTGATTGATTTTTATATGAAAACTAAAATTTAGTGTCTTTATGCTCAAGTTTTGAGAATCTCCCTTATTCTGTGCCAAACATTGATTTTTCCCTAATTTTTTCTTCTGTCTCATTTGTATCTTCATGTTGAAGGAACCTAGAAATAAATCAACATAAATCCTCAAACTTCATTGTTATACATGGAATTCTCTATTGAAATGTTTGTTATACACTGAATTTCATATTGAGATGTTATACACTGAATTTTATATTGAATTGCAGAACACGAATTTTTAACTTTAAAAGTTGATTAATGATCAACTATATTTCAATAAAAAATAATAAAGTTGATTAATGAAATCCCTCCTGTGTATTGTGAAAGCTCTACCCTTTGTTCTAAACTAATACTGGGTGATTTTGGAGCCTGAATGTACAATAAATTTCAAAAACAAAAAATTCTAGTGTATTTCCTAAAGGTTCTTATCATCTCTCAAAAATATCATTGGAATGACTATGTAAAAGATAAGAGGAAAAACTTTAAAGGAACCATTCAGATGTATCCCATGATTGTGATGGTGAGAAAGCTTCAGGTAAAGGGCCCTAGTTTATATCATGGGAAGAAAAAACTGCCATGTTGGTCAACATGCACATATGCATGCTACGTTGCATCGGTCACGTCTCACTCTCCTATGGCTCCTCTGTCCATGGGATTCTTCAGGCAAGAATACTGGAGTGGGTTGCCGTGCCTCCTCCAGGGGATCTTCCCAACCCAGGGATCAAACCTGTATCTCTTGGGTCTCCTGCATTGGCAGGCGGGTTCTTTAGCACTAATGACACTTGAGAAGCCCATTGTACAAAATTTGTGTTGTTCAGTTGCTAAGTCGTGTCTGACTCTTTGCAACCCCATGGACTGCAGCGTATCAGGCTTCCCTGTCCTTAACTATACCCCAGAGTTTCCTCAAACTCATGCCCTTTGAGTTGATAATGACATCGAACCATCTCATCCTCTGTCGTCCCCTTCTCCCCCTGCCCTTAATCTTTCCCAACATCAGGATCTTTTCCATTGAGTTGGCTGTTCACATCAGGTGGTCAAAGTATTGGAGCTCTCAGCTTCAGCATCAGTCCTTCAATGAACATTCAGGACTGATTTCCTTTAGGATGGACTGGTTTGATCTCCTTGCAGTCCAAGGAAATCTCAAGTCTTTTCCAGTGCCGCAATTCAAAAGCATCAGTTTGACACTCAGCCTTCTTTATGGTCCAATTCTTACATCCATACGTGACTACTGGAAAGACCATAGCTTTGACTAGAGTCTGGATCTTTGATGGCAAAGTAATGTCTCTGCCTTTTAATATACTGTCTAGGTTGGCCATAACTTGTCTTCCAAGGAGCAAGCATTTTTTAACTTAATGGCTGCAGTCACAATCTGCAGTGATTTTGAAGCCCAAGAAAATAAAGTCTATCACTGTTTCCACTGTTTCCCCATCTATTTCCCATGAAGTGATGGGACCAGATGCCATAATCTTAGTTTTCTGAATGTTGAGTTTTAAGCCAACTTTTTCACTCTCCTCTTTCACTTTCACCAAGAGGGTCTTTAGTTCTTCCCTTTCTGCCCTAAGGGTGGTGTCATCTGCATATCTGAGGTAATTGCTATTTCTCCCGGCAATCTTGATTCTAGCTTGTACTTCATCCAGCCCAGTGTTTTGCTTAATGTGCTCTGCATATAAGTTAAATAAGCAGGGTACTCCTTTCCCAATTTTGAACCAGTCCTTTGTTCCATGTCCAGTTCTAACTATTGCTTCTTGACTTGCTTACAGGTTTATCAGGAGGCAAGTAAGGTGATCTGGTATTTCTATTTCTTTAAGAGTTTTCCACAGATTTTTGTGATCCACACAGTAAAAGGCTTTCATGTAGTCAATGAAGCAGAAGAAGATGCTTTTCTGGAATTCTCTTGTTTTTTCTCTGATTCAGTGGATGTGGGCAACTTGATCTCTGGTTCCTCAGCCTTTTCTAAATCCAGCTCATACACCTGGAAGTTCTCAATTCATGTACTGTTGAAGCCTGGCTTGAAGGATTTTAAGCATTACCTTGCTAGCGTGTGAAATGAGTGCAATTGTACAGTAGTTTGAACATTCTTTGGCATTGCCCTTCTTTGAGACTGGAATGAAAACTGACCTTTTCTAGTCCTGTGGCCACTACTGAATTTTACAAATTTCCTGCCTTATTGAGTGCAGCACTTCCACAGCATCATCTTTTACGATTTGAAATAGCTCAGCTGCAATTGAATCATCTCCACTAGCTTTGTTCATAGTAATGCTTCCTAAGGCCCACTTGACTTCACACTAACATGCTGCTTTCCTAATCTCTGAATTTCCAGCCGTGAGTGACTTAAGCATAGGACAGTATGTTTTTCTTCCCTATGTTATCTTTTCTTTAACCCATTGTTTATCTATAGTACTCAAATAAAATTTAACTTTAAGAACACAAATTTGAAAAAAAAATAGAATCTTAATCACTGAATAAAAAAATAAATATTCCTTTTTTTTTTTTTTTTTACTGATTTGAGCTTTTTATTGAAGTATAGTTAGTGTACAATTATATATAAGGTTTACAATATAGTGATTTGCAATTTTTAAAGGCTATACTCCATTTATAGTTATTATTAAATATTGGGTATATTCTCTGACTTGAGTTTTAATTTTCCTTAAACTAGTAATATATTTTAAAATAAGAGTAGAGTTTTAAAAGAATTTAGATAGAATGACATTCTAACCTACATATTTGACCTTCATCATATGAAAATATTCATATAGACAAATGAAAGTTATATAAATTAACCCTTTTATATTATTCATTTAGTGTATTTCCTAGTCATTAGTGAAAGTCCCTCAGTCGTGTCCGACTCTTTGCGACCCCATGGAGTTGTATAGTCCACGGGATTCTCCAGGCCAGAATACTGGAGTGGGTAGCCTTTTCTTAGTCTCCTTTAAAAAGGTCTCTTGTATATATAATTTTGTCACTATTTCTATTGCTCTCTTCCAAACCAAAAATTAAAGTTTGATTAAATATGTCTAAAGGGTACATGCCACATTGCTAGTACTGTAACTTGCACATTTTTTTTCCTATTAATTTTTAAAGGGAATTCAAGGCCATCACGGTGCAAAAGGAGAGGTATGTTTCTTCTTGTATTATGCTGTCCAGTCCTCACGGCTTAATTTTCAGTACTGTATAAATAAATCTAGCTGTTGACATTCCAAACAGAAAATATCTTTCATGTTCTTCAATAGTTCCTAAATAGAGATTTTCAGAATTTGCAGGTTCACTGAATTAGGTATGAAATGGTACGCATTTGTCAATAGTATTGATTCCTATTCTAAATTAGGAACTGTTTTTCTGCGTATTTTCCAATGAGGACTATTATGCATTTCTACCACTAGAATTTAAACTCTGTGGGAACAAGACTGTCGCGGTCACTGATGTATCTCTGGTACTATGCATATTGCCTAATCAATGTATGTACTAAGTAACAGTTATTTGTAGGGTTGGATGGGTGGTTGATTGGACGGATAAATTGCTGTTTAATATGGTATGAAATTTCCCTCCTGATCAATTATGGTGTTTCCCAGCAGTTACCTGTATAATTTAGATATATGTTTGTATTTATTCATATCTGTGTTCTTGAGGACATATTTTATGGTGCAATTATACCTCCTGAAATATTTAAATAGAACTTCTGACGATTTCTCTTGTTTTTAGATGGGTGAAAAGGGAGAGCCTGGTGCCCGAGGTGCCACTGGAGCCAAAGGAGAGTCTGGGGTGGATGGTCAGATGGGGCCCCCGGGCCCCCAGGGGCCCCCTGGGCAACCAGGTGATCCGGGCCCCCCAGGAATGGATGGGAAGCCTGTATGTATTCTGCTTCTTTCACAGTTCTTATGATTTCATTCTTTGTACTTGGCATGTCCATGTTATAACCCCGAATAATTTGATGCAGGGGAGAGAATTTTCAGAACAGTTTATTCGACAAGTTTGCACTGATGTATTAAGAGGTAAGTCTCAAACATACAGATTTTAATAACTTTCAAATTTCAGAAGTAATATAAATATTTTTGTAGAAATTATAAAAGTGTAAGTAAGATAAAGAAGAAAATAAAGGACATTTATCCATCTTTGTCTCTCCTAGATAAGTATTTTTACATTAAGTATTTTACAAACATTACATGGTAACGTTTGTAATCTTTTTCATAAAGTAATCTATTATTATTTCACCATTGATTACATTTTATTTTCTGACGTAATTCTAGTAATTTTATTCCCCAATATGACACTTATAATTTAACAGTTTCTTTTAGGGAGGTACTTTTCCCCCTTATTTGAAGCAATTTCCACAATAAAATTATTGTAAACAGCAATGGATATTTCCTAGTTAAATTTCTAGAAATGAAGTTATTGGCCAAGAGTTAAGCATCTGTAAATCTTTTTGTAAAATTATAAGTGATATTATTAATGTCCATTCACCATTTAAACATAAGGGTGGGGGTTTCTTTGCTTTCAAGCCCAGTTACCTGTCTTACTTCAAAGTGGAAGAATTCAAAGCTGTGATCATTGCCAGCCCCAGCACGGCTCCCCTGGTATTCCAGGGCCACCTGGTCCCATGGGCCCAGAAGGTCCCCGAGGATTCCCTGGTTTGCCAGGAAGAGATGGTGTTCCTGGATTAATGGGAGCTCCGGGACGCCCAGGTGCCAAAGGATTAAAAGGTACTTAGTTTGTATGTGTAAGCAAATGAACAACAGAAAAAGATATTTTTTTGTATTCACCTCTTAAAGTGATTTAATAGACAAGAGTTCATGTTTGTCTTCTTGAAGACAAAAAATTTTTCTATCCCTAAATCTTTAAATAATTTGTCAACTGAGTTAAAGAATAATTATTGTACTTTTTGAAAGCATATCATAAAGTCAAGAGACAAAGTTCAAGGTTATGAAGCATGTGAACTTGTAAATCAGAAAATGTTGACAATGAACTTAGAAATTTTGCTTGCGTCCAATAATGTCTTTAAATAGAACATCACAGTCACCATTTCCTTTATTTTGACTTTGGTAACATCTGTTATTGTATTCAACATTGTTTTCTATTATAAGAAAAATTAGAGACTTTGCTGGTGGTCCAGTGGTTCAGGCTTAGCCTTCTAATACATGGGGCGTAGGTTTGATCCCTGGTCAATGAACTGCAGTCCCTCATGTCTTAGGGCCAAAAAACTAAAACATTAAAAAAAAAAATAGTGATCATGGTATCTCCCCTGCCTTATGACCCAGCAATCCCACTGCTGGGCACACACACCGAGGAAATCAGAATTGAAAGAGACACGTGTACCCCAATGTTCATTGCAGCACTGTTTATAATAGCCAGGACATGGAAGCAACCTAGATGCCCATCAGCAGAGGAATGGATAAGAAAGCTGTGGTACATATACACAATGGAGTATTACTCAGCCATTAAAAAGAATACATTTGAATCAGTTCTAATGAGGTGGATGAAACTGGAGCCTATTATACAGAGTGAAGTAAGCCAGAAAGAAAAACACCAATACAGTATACTAACGCATATATATGGAATTTAGAAAGATGGTAACGATAACCCTGTATGCGAGACAGCAAAAGAGACACAGATGTATAGAACAGTCTTTTGGACTCTGTGGGAGAGGGAGCGGGGCGGGGGATGATTTGGGAGAATGGCATTGAAACATGTATAATATCATATAAGAAACGAATCGCCAGTCCAGGTTTGATGCCGGATACAGGATGCTTGGGGCTGGTGCACTGGGATGACCCAGAGGGATGGTATGGGGAGGGAGGAAGGAGGGGTGTTCAGGATGGGGAACACGTGTACACCCATGGTGGATTCATGTTGATGTATGGCAAAACCAATACAATATTGTAAAGTAAAAAAAAAATAATAATAATAAATAAATGATAAATGGTTAAAAAAATAAATAAATAAAAATGTTGCCAACCATAAAAAAATTAAAAAAAAAATAGTGGAGGCAGTGTTGTGTCAAATGCAATAAAAACATTAAAAATGGTCCACATTAAAAAAAAAAATCTTAAAGAAAAAGAAAATTAGGTTTTGCAACCAAACTTTCTAATAGTAAGCCACAACTTAACTGCTCTTTGCCTCTGAATGTTTATGTGAAATGTTGGTTGATAATTATTTCCTTTTAATTTAATATGATTTGAACAATTTAGATGTTTCATCAAAGGAACAGCTATGATTAACAGAAAGGGCTAAATAATTTCAAAATTAATTCCAATAATTTTCCTTTCTTAATATTTAATCTCATATTTCTAGACCATTAATCATTTTAAAAATTGTGGTTTAAAAAATTCTCTTTCCCATTAGTAATAATAAATAGGTGGTAAGTAATAATAAGTAGGTGAAACTTTTTTTAAAGATTTATTTTTCTTTAATGTATATATTAACAGCTTTGAAAGAAACAATCTAGGAGGAAGTGATTTTAATGGGAAAAGTAAGCTTATTCACCTCTCTGACACTCTGCAGGCCTCCCTGGACGGAACGGGGCAAAGGGGAGCCAAGGACTTGGGTATCCTGGAGCACAAGGTCCTCCTGGTCCCCCAGGTAAGAACTGGTGATGCTCATAAGTGTTCCTGCACATTTTGCTTTAGGAAAATCACCATAGATCTATGTCCAAAGATTTGAAATCAAGACTTTTCTTTCCTTTTTTGAGTGATTCACATTCAGCACATTGAGATCTAACTACTAGAAGTTTTATCCTATATTACATTCATGAATCATTCAAGATTCCCTCTCATTTATCATTTCAATTCTTTAGAATACCACTCCTTAGACTAGCTCTCATATGGTTTCAGTTGCTCATGCCTATCTAATGTATATCACTGTCTGTATCACTATCTTATCTTTATGATTCTCAGGGACACAAAATAAAGCTGGAATGGACTCAAAAGCCAAACTCTGCTAGCTGTGTTAACTTTGCTTTCCCTCGGTTTTCTCATTTGTGAAATAGTGATAAGATGTCATTTCAGTTCAGTTCAGTTCATTCGCTCTGTTGTGTCCGACTCTTTGCAACCCCATGAACTGCAGCACACCAGGCTTCCCTGTCTGTCACCAACTCCCGGAGTTTACTAAACTCAATGTCCATTGAGTCGGTGATGACATCCAACCATCTCATCCTCTGTTGTCCCCTTCTCCTCCTGCCTTCAATCATTCCCAGCATCAGGGTCTTTTCATATGAGTCAGCTCTTCACATCAGGTGGCCAAAGTATTGGAGTTTCAGCTTCAGCATCAGTCCTTCTGATGAATATTCAGGAGTGATTTCCTTTAGGATGGACTGGTTGGATCTCCTTGCAGCCCAAGGGACTCTTAAGAGTCTTCTACAACATCACAGTTCAGAAGCATCAGTTCCTCGGCGCTCGGCTTTCTTTGTATCATGACACTGTTGGATGATTAAATGAGTTAATATACGCTGTGCCTTCAGACAGTGTATGACAACCAAAGCTGTGTTTTCAATAAATGTGTATCATCATTATTATTTTAGATGTTACTACTTTTTGAGGCTTTTAGGTGGAGCAGATGATTCAATAATTTGTATACAAAGCGTTTTGAACAACTTTCATGCATTGGAGAAGGAAATGGCAACCCACTCCAGTGTTCTTGCCTGGAGAATCCCGGGGACGGGGGAGCCTGGTGGGCTGCTGTCTATGGGGTCGCACAGAGTCGGACACGACTGAAGCGACTTGGCAGCAGCAGCAGTTAAGTGTCGAATAAACATTTATTAGTGGTAATAGCAGGAACTATTATTATTAGTGATAGAGAGTGCTCCCAAACCACATTGCTCCATCCCCAAACCTAAATATTTCGGTCACCAACTTTAAAAGGCCAGTGTCTTGATTTAATTTTCCTTTCTTTGAGCATGCTAGTTGAACTAAATTATGGTTTACAAATTGGTGTTATAATACCTTTGTGTATGGATTATTATGATATTATGCTAATGACAATGTATTTCAATGTGGAAACTATATACCTATAATGAAAATAATCATTTTGACTGCAAATATGGCACAAAAGTGACTTCATTAAAGTTTTCGCTTACTGATATATTACTGGCAAATTTAAAATAATATTGGCAAAAGTAAGCTGAAAGTAAGAAATAGTTTAGCCGCAAATTGAAATCTTAAATTTTTTAAATTGTGAAATCCACAAATTGAAATCTTAAAATGTTAGCTCTGTGTCTTCATTAGCTGCATGATTTCTGTAATAACACAGCTTGGCTTAGTTTTGGAAAATTATTTTTGGATAGTTCTTTTCCAAATGGAAGGCATATAGAATTATCAAGAGGATTCCTTCTCTTTCCACTTTGAGTGCAAAAATGTAAAATGTTGAAGAGTCTCTTTTCCAGTTTACATGTTTTACAGATTCAGCTGTGTCAGCACCAGAAACAAACTCTGTGTTCATATGTTGCTAATGTTCCATCATAGGTCCAGAGGGCCCCCCTGGAATAAGCAAAGAAGGTCCTCCTGGAGACCCAGGCCTCCCCGGCAAAGATGGAGACCACGGAAAACCCGGAATCCAAGGACAGCCAGGCGCCCCGGGCATCTGTGATCCATCGCTGTGTTTTAGTGTCATTGTTGGAAGAGACCCCTTTCGAAAAGGACCAAACTATTAGTTTCTGGTGCCTCGTCCAGCAGCCTCGGCATGGTGCTCTTCTTTTGTGGTCTTTGCATCTCAGGAAGATAACAACAGTAATCCCTTGAAAAGAAACTCAAGTACCTCGGTGTTTTTATTATTGTTTTTTCCTTAAGGAAAAATATAGAAAAGGTCACGTATACTGATTTTAAAGGCTCCTCAGTTCTTCGGAGCCTTGAGATTGGTAGCATTAACTAAATCTCAAGGGTTTCTTGTGAGTCCATTTGTTTTAATCAAAGTTGAATATAAAAAAAAACAACCCACCATTGCCTGTCAGCCAGTCAGTTGCAGTCACTGTGAAAAGTTTCACGTTCAGCCTCCGTGCAGCAGAGTATTTGAGTTCAATTTCTTGTCTGTGTGAATTTCATGTTTCATAGCTCATTCGTCTACCTTAGCTGAAACGTGCATCTGGCCGCGGGAAATGAGATCAGGGCTGATATTCAGCTTGGGAACAGACTGCATCACCACATGAGCACTATTCCGGTGTCTGTGCTTATCAGACAGGGGTGATGGACTGTTGGTCGTTCGGTGTTTTGAATATCACCTGTGAAAGAGATTGATGTGTTTCTTACTCCATTTGCAAATTCTCAGATGATTCAATGAATGATGATGCTGAAAAAGAGTAATGATTGCATTGGGAATGGTCTAAATATGAACCATTAAAAACATTCTGGAGAAAAAGGTTCATTAGACCTGGTCAATATGTTCAAAGGAATCATGAGTTCAGAAACACTAAAAATACTTTCTTCTTCATACCTGCTTAGTAATTGGAATGTTTGTTGCATGCCTTCATTTTCCATTTCATTTACTATATGTGTATGTTCATATATGTTAACTTTTATTGTAGCAAAGCTAATGGGAGTCAGTGCTCTAGTTGACAGGAAAGGTAACTCCATAGATCCTAGGATGTCTTGATAATTTTTTAGCAGACTTTAAAATATTTTAAACAATCTTTGTGTACTGTACTTAATGCTTTTGTAAGGAATGTAACTTGAGATATTCCATCCTTATCATGCTCTAAATTTGTTACATGCTTGTTATTCAAAGTACAATAAAATCTTGTAAAAGCCTGAATGCAGCATTTTTTAATCCTTACTTATAACTGATTTTGAGTTTATTATGCATCGCAGTGATCATTTATTCAGTGGGTATAATTTATTAAATTATTTACCCTATTTTTAAATGACTGATTCACATGAAATAAGAACATAGAAACTGGGTTGTGTGCCACTCGCCTGGGCAGATAAAGCCCCTGCTTCCTGGCCCAGGAATGGCTGGTGACCAGAGTTTAGCTTAATTGATGACATGTCCTTGGGGACTGAAGCCCATACATTCAGCAGCTGAATCAGCTTCAAAGCCCCAGGTGTCTGTTAGACCTGACCAAGCTACTCCCCCTGCTAATTATACCATTTTCTGGGAGACCTGGTGAAGGGGCAGAATGGGAACTTCCTTTCTGCCCTTTTTCCTTCAACCAGCTTGGAGCACATGTGATGCTGAAAACTCAGCCTCTGTTTTCCAGTGCTAAATTGAATCTCAGAGACAGAGTTTTGGGTAAAATAGAAAAGAATAGCTTTATTGCTTTGCCAGGCAGAAGGGGACACAGTGGGCTCTTGTCCTCAGAAGCGTGTGTCTCAACCTGGGAGGATTTGGTGAGGAGTTTTTATTGCAATGATTCAAAGGCAGTGTTGCTGATACGGTGCGGTGTGTGCCGGGTCTGCATTCCTCTAATCCGGTCTCAGGTGACCTCTTGATCTCTTGGTGAGCTTCTCTGGTTCCTTTAATCTGGCCCCGGGTGGTCTTCTCTGGAATGAAGAATGCTGACATCTGCCATTTATTGGGGCTTTAGTTCCTGGGGGGCCAGGACCCTGCCCCAGGGCTGTGCTGGTGTTTCCTGACTGCTCCTCCCTTGTCTCTGCATCCCTTCCCTTCCCTGATTAGCGACTGTTTGAACTTGCCGTTTGGATTCAGGGAAGGTCATGGAGGTTGGAGGCTGTCCCCTACAAACAAGAAACGGGACAGAAAAGCTTCCGTGTTCTGGAGCCCCACGAGGTCCTGCTCAGTTTCACATGGCCGTGAAGTGCACAGAACTGGCCAGGGACACAGTGGGGACGTAGTCATGTGGTCTGGCATGAGGACACTCATGTCTAAAAAGAAACAGAGCAACAGGGGATTGCTCTATAATCATTCTAAAACAGGAGAAAGTGCTATAGAAATGTATGCACGCATGCATGCTAAGCCACTTCTGTCGTGTCCAACTCCTGTGATCCCATGGACCGTAGCCCCCCGGGCTCCTCTGTCCATGGGATTCTCCAGGCAAGAATACTGGAGTGGGTTGCCATGCCCTCCTCCAGGGGATCTTCCCGGCCCAGGAATCGGACCCACATCTGTCTCCTGCATTGGCAAGTGAATTCTTTACCATTAATGCCACCTTGGAAGCCCATATAAATGTATAGGATGATGCTATTGACTAAATTGTGTCACTTCCAAATTCATACGTTGAAACCCTAACTCCCTATGGGACTCTGTTTGGAAATTAAGGTTTTAGGCTGTGATTATGGTTAGATAAGTTCGTAAGAATGGTATACTAATCCTGTACAATCAGTGGCCTCTTCTCATATGTCTGCCTGTGAGGAAAGCCCACGTAAGCACACAGAGCGAAGACAGTGATTTGAGAGCCAGGAAATGATCATACTAACTGAATAAGCCAGACAGAAAATGATGAAAACAATACCGATGAACTATTTTCAAACAGAAATATATTCACAGACATAGAAAACCACCTTATGGTTACCAAAGGGGAAAGGAAGGAGGAGGGACAGATTAGAAGTTTGGGACTAAGAGACACACACTACTATATATAGAATAGATAACAACGAGGACCTGCTGGATAGCACATATCTTGTAATAACGTTCAATGGAAGAGATTGTAAAATAGAATATGTATTTGTATATCCATGTATACTTGAATCACTTTGCTGTGTACTTGAAACTGACACAATAATTGTAAATCAACTGTATTTCAATGTTAAAAAAAGTTGCATTAAAAAAAAAGCCAAGGACTTCCCTGCTGGTCCAGTGGCTAGGACACCTTGCTCCCAATGCAGGGGGCCCAGGTTCATTTGCTGCTCAGGGAACTAAATCCCACATGCCACAGCCAAAACTTCCTGTGCCACAATAGCAAGATCCCACAGCCACAAGGAAAACCAAAGGTCCTTATGCTACAGCTAAGACCTGGCATGGACAAACACGTAGTAATAAATACTTTAAAAGAAGCCAGGAGGATCACCAGCATTGATCTTGCGCTTTCAGTCTCCAGGACCAAGAGCAAATCCATTTCTACTGTGTAAGCCACGCTGTGTGTGGTGTTACATAGGGGAGCTGAAGCTGTGAAACAGATGAGGGTGGGGAAAACTCCCTTAAAGCCATGATTATAAACTGAGATTGGAAGGCTAGGAGACATTAGCAGGCCAAGTCGTGTAAAGGGAATGAAAATGAGCAAAATCTGGAGAACTGAAAACAAAACCTAGGGAATAAAAATCATATTTACTTTCAGTATCTGCTTTCAAAATTGTTATCTAAAGGTGAAATATTTCTGTAATTTATCATGGTAGAGAGTATGTGTTAATATATTCTTGCCTAACAAATTCAGTTCAGTTCAGTCACTCAGTTGTGTCCGAATCTTTGCGACCCCATGAATCGCAGCACGCCAGGCCTTCCTGTCCATCACCAACTCCTGGAGTTCACCCAGACTCACGTCCATCGAGTCAGTGATGCCATCTAGCCATCTCATCCTCTGTCGTCCCCTTCTCCTCCTGCACCCAATCCCTCCCAGCATCAGAGTCTTTTCCAATGAGTCAACTCTTCGCATGAGGTGGCCAAAGTACTGGAGTTTCAGCTTTAGCATCAGTCCTTCCAAAGAACACCCAAGACTGATCTCCTTCAGAATGGACTGGTTGGATCTCCTTGCAGTCCAAGGGACTCTCAAGAGTCTTCTCCAACAACACCACAGTTTAAAAGCATCAATTCTTCGGCGCTCAGCTTTCTTCACAGTCCAACTCTCACTAATTTTAGACCAACTCATAAAACACAGATGTTTGAAGAATGAGTACGTGGATGAGTTTGTTCTACACGTACATTTTGACCACAACGGTGCACCAGCATCTCGCGTGCCTCTTAGTGTAGTTACAAGGGCATGGCTTCTGTAGTGAGGTTGCCTGGGTTCAAATTTCCACTTTCTTTTTCTAGTAGGAGTCTTCAGGAAATGTCTTTATCTATTTGTGCCTAAATTTCTTCACATATTAAAAGAGGAATTTTAGAAGTATTTGTTGTTCAGTCACTAAGTTGTGTCCAGCTTTTTGTGACCCCATAAACTGCAGCATCTTTTAATTTCATGGCTGCAGTCACCATCTGTAGTGATTTTGGAGCCCAGAAAAATAAAGTCTGACACTGTTTCCACTGTTTCCCCATCTATTTCCCCTGAAGTGATGGGACCAGATGCCATGATCTTTGTTTTCTAAATGTTGAGCTTTAAGCCAATTTTTTACTCTCCACTTTCACTTTGATCAAGAGGCTTTTGAGTTCCTCTTCACTTTCTGCCATAAGGGTGGTGTCATCTGCATATCTGAGGTTATTGATATTTCTCCCAGCAATCTTGATTCCAGCTTGTGTTTCTTCCAGTCCAGCGTTTCTCATGAGGTACTCTGCATAGAAGTTAAATAAGCAAGGTGACAATATACAGCCTTGACGAACTCCTTTTCCTATTTGGAACCAGTCTGTTGTTCCATGTCCAGTTCTAACTGTTGCTTCCTGACTTGCATATAAATTTCTCAAGAGGCAGATCAGGTGGTCTGGTATTCCTATCTCTTGAAGAATTTTCCACAGTTTATCGTGATCCACACAGTCAAAGGCTTTGGCATAGTCAATAAAGCAGAAATAGATGTTTTCTTGGAACTTTCTTGCTTTTTCAATGATCCAGCGGATGTTGGCAATTGGATCTCTGGTTCCTCTGCCTTTTCTAAAACCATAGAAAAGTTGACTTTTCTATGACTTTTCGTGACTGCAGCCATGAAATTAAAAGACGCTTACTCCTTGGAAGGAAAGTTATGACCAACCTAGATAGCATATTCAAAAGCAGAGACATTACTTTGCCAACAAAGGTTTGTCTAGTCAAGGCTGTGGTTTTTCCTGTGGTCATGTATGGATGTGAGACTTGGACTGTGAAGAAAGCTGAGCGCCGAAGAATTGATGCTTTTGAACTGTGGTGTCGGAGAAGACTCTTGAGAGTCCCTTGGACTGCAAGGAGATCCAACCAGTCCATTCTGAAATCCCAGATCAGCCCTGGGATTTCTTTGGAAGGAATGATGCTAAAGCTGAAACTCCAGTACTTTGGCCACCTCATGTGAAGAGTTGACTTATTGGAAAAGACTCTGATGCTGGGAGGGATTAGGGGAAGGAGGAGAAGGGGACAACAGAGGATGAGATGGCTGGATGGCATCACTGACTCGATGGGCGTGAGTCTGAGTGAACTCTGGGAGTTGGTGATGGACAGGGAGGCCTGGCGTGCTGCGATTCATGGGGTCGCAAAGAGTCAGACACGACTGAGTGACTGATCTGATCTAATCTGAACTGCAGCATTTCAGGCTTCCCTGTCCCCCACGATCTCCTGGAGTTTGCTCAAATTCATGTCCACTGAGTCAGTGAAGCTATTGACCATCTCACCCCCTTCACCTTTCGCCTTCAGTCTTTCCCAGCGTCAACTCCTTTTTCAGTGAGTTGGCTCTTTGCATCAGGTGGCTGAAGTATTGGAGCTTCAGCTTTAGTATCAGTGCCTCCAATGAATATTCAAGGCTGATTTCCTTTAGGATTGATTGGTTTGAACTCCTTGCAGTCCAAGGGACTTTAAAGAGTCTTCTCCAGAACCACAGTTCGAAAGCATCAGTTCTTTGGTGCTCAGTCTTCTTTACATCCAGCTCTCACATCCATACATACATGACTATTGGAAAAACCATAGCTTCGATTCGACAGACCTTTGTCAGCAACGTGTCATCTTTGCCTTTTAATACAGTCTCTAGTTTTGTCATAGCTTTCCTTCCAAGAGCAAGCATTTTTTTAATTTTGTGGCTACAGTCACTGTGTACAGTGATTTTGAAGCCCAAGAAAATAAAATCTGAAACTGCTCCACTTAACCCCCTTCCATTTGCCATGACGTGATATGAACAGATGCCATGATCTTAGATTTTTATAATATTGAGTTTCAAGTCAGTTTTTTCACTCTAATCTTTCACCTTCATCAAGAGGCTCCTTAGTTTCTCTTCACTTTCTGCCATTAGAGTGGAACCATCTGCATATCTGAGGTTGTTGATATTTCTCCCAGAAATATTGATTCCAGCTTTTGATTCATCCAAGGTATTTTGTGTGATGCACTCTGCCTAGAAGTTAAATAAGCAGGTTGACAATATACAACCTTGACACACTCCTTTCCCAATTTTGAACAAGTTGGTGGTTCCAAGTACGATTCTAACTATTGCTTCTTGATCCACATACGGGTCTCTCAGCACACAGGTAAGGTGGTCTATATTCCCATCTCTTTAAGAATTTTCCACAGTTTGTTTTTGACCCACACAGTCAAAGGCTTTCGTGTACTAAATGAAGCAGAAGTAGATGTTTTTCTGGGATTCCCTTGCTTTTTGTCTCTGATCAAAGGAATGTTGGCAATTTGAAGTTAAAAGACACTTGCTCCTTGGAAGGAAAGCTATGACAAACCTAGATAGCTTATTAAAAAGCAGAGACATCACTTTGCTGACAAAGGTCCCCATAGTCAAAGCTATGATTTTTCCAGTTGTCGTGTACAGATGTGAGAGTTGGACCACAAAGAAGGCTGAGCACTGAAGAACTGATGCTTTTGACTTGTGCTGGAGAAGATTCTAAAATCCCGTGGACTGCAAAGGGATCAAAGTAGTCAATCCTAATGGAAATCAACCTTAAATATTCTTTGGAAGGACTGATGCTAAAGCTCCAATACTTTGGCCACCTCATGGGAAGAGCTGACTCACAGGAAAAGACCCTGGTGCTGGAAATCACTGAAGGCAAAAGGAGAAGGGATGTCAGAAGCTAGATGATTAGATCACGGATTCAAGGGACAGGGATTTGAGCAAACTCCAGGATGTCGTGGAGGACAGGAGAGCATGGTGTGCTGCTGTCTATGGGGTCGCAAACGTCGGATAAGACAGCCGCTGAACAACAAGAACAAGCAACAAAACCTTGGGGCTAATCACCTTCAGGCATTTTATCTGTATTTCATTTCATTAGTTCCATTTATATCAACTGTGTTTTCATCCTGGTTCTTAGAGCTTTTCCAGATAATTATTTCATTTCCATCATAAAGAGACTTTCAGTTGAGATGGAGCTGCATATAACGCCTTTTTCCTTTTTGTTTTTTTTTTTTGGTTGAGGTTTTGTTGCTTTACAAAATTGTGTTGCCTATCATTCCTTCTATTCCCAGTAGAGGGCAGCAAAATATACATGCACAAACAGCCCCTCACCCCACACAAACCAGCTATGAAAACTCACTACATTAATCATATAAACTATCGCTGTGTATAGTTAGCCTGAACATTTTTTTCAGTTTTGTAAGTACAGTTAGATTTACATCCTTAAAATCGAATTGTTCCAAAGGAGAAAAGAATCACCAGGTTTTTATAAATTGAAAACCTAAGCCAGAGTGAATGAAGCTGCTTATGCCTGTATGTCTTGCTGGTCTGCTTTATCTTGGTGTGATTTAGTTTATTGAATTAGAGTACTCTGGCTAGGACCTTTGATGATATCTTCAGAGTGATAACTTTTCAGGGAGAGGTAGAACTCACTTTTTGGAGTCTTCAGTTGCAGATCTGTCTCTTTGGCTGCTGTCTTAGCTGTGCTGTGTCTGAGGAAGGCAGAAAACCGGCCTTGTCATTCTGTAGTGATTCCAGTGAAGAGTCAAATGTCACACCCTCTAATCTGGGACAGCACGTGGTATAAATTGTTAACACAACAGATGATCAGCTCTGTGGCTAAAACATTAACAACCTAATTGTGGACGGTTATGAGGCATGATGGGGAAACAGAAAGAAACTCAAAGTCTGTTTGCAGTTTAAAAACAAAAGACCAGAAACACACCCAGAATTTAGTTAAATTGAGCTGCAAAGGTTTTAACAAAACGTTTTCTTAAGAGCTACATAGAAAATTTTCTTTTACTCCAAATAGCATATTTGAAATAAGGAACGTTACTGTTCCTACACACTAAGGCATTTCTGAGCCCCACCTTACCTTCTCCTAAAGTAAGTTTTCATGTAAAAATTTTGAGTAAGTAGATTTCAAAAGGACAACTTGAAGTAGCTGACAGAAGTGTCATTCTGAATAAGAGAGTGACAAGCAGTGACAGGTGTTTTCCCCATCTTGAAGGAGGAATCAGACAGAACAGGCTCCATCTTGAAAGCAGGAATCCGTCTTGGGCTGGACTGTGGACTTTGAGCTATGAGCCCAGAATCCACGGAAACCACATAACAACTGGAAAACCAGGCCCCCGGAAGGAAGAGCCGCAGTGCTCGTACCTAGACTCTCTGTTGCCTAAAAGAATACCTTAATTATCTGTGTAACTGAATAGAATCATACATTCTATTATGCTTATTGGGGTATGACCACAGGCCTATTAATAATTGTCCACTGTTAACTACCTTGGCTTAAGGCTTATGAATCACGGGTTAACTTTGATTGTATCTTTCTTTTCCTTTGTTCAGCCTAGTTTTAGAGAATTTGGGGAGGTGAGTTTGAGCACATACACTTAGGGTTATAAAGTTTTCACAGAAACTGGTCGGGGTCCTTGGCTAAGAGGAGACTCTGCCTTGGGCCCGCCGGTGTAACGAACTGCACTCCACTATCTGCATTGTCCTTCTGAGTGAGTTTGTTTCCCAGAATGCGTGGCTACAACACTCTCAGTGTCCAATTCAAAATAACATTACATCAAATTGGAAACATGTCTATAGATCTTACAGAGTGAAATTCAAAGGGAAATTTTGAAATAAGTAATTTTTACCCCAAAATAATAATAATAATGTTACAGAGAGTCCCGTGATATGTGACCCTGGATGAATCTGATAACTTCTCTGAATTTTTTTTTTAAATCTCTAAAACAAAGGTTTTAAGTTACCATGTTTTGCAACTCTGGCTGCATTAGAATCACCAAGGGAGCTTCAAAAATATTCTCTTGCCAGAGTTCCACCAAACATTCTGGGGTCACTCTCACTGCCTTGCCTTTGAGGCCTCCGGCCAGAGAAAGAGTCCTGTGAGAGTGATAGTTAGTCAGTTTTAGGCTTTGGGAAGCTTGTGTCGAGGGTAGCAAAAGATAAGAGCAGAGATGTAGGGAATGGGGACACGGCTGGAGAGAGAGAAGGCAGACATCAAAGAATCTTGCAGGACTGCAGGGAGGAAATAGCAGGAAGAGGTGTGCATTGCAGATAAATCACTGACTACAGTGAGAAGATAGGTTATCAGGCAAAACTGGAAGTAGAAAAGCTAATTCAATGCCATTCCTGTGACCCTGGGGATAAAAGGATAAGACAGAGGCAGGGGGGACAGGGGGAACGACTATCAGCATACTGATGCTGAAAACTCAACCTCTGTGCACTAGTGCTGAATTGAAATCAAAAACAGAGATTTGGGTGAAGTAGAAAAGAATAGCATTGTTGCTTTGCTAAGCAAAGAGGGAAACAGCAAGCTGTGCCCTCAAAACTGTGTGTCTGGACCTGGGGGGATTTGGTGAGGAGTTTTATAGCAATGGTTCAAGAGCTGGGGTTGCTGATAAGAATCCTGGTACATGCAGGTCCTGATCTTTTAATTTGGCCTCAGGTGATATCCTGTTGGGCTTCCCTGGTGGCTCAGATCATAAAAGAATCTGCCTACAATGTGGGAGACCTGGGTTCTGATGAACTTCTGTTGTTCTTGAAGTTATTAAGCTCTGACCTTCTCCGGAATAAAGTAAGCTTCATTAAGTAGTTCAGTTCAATTCTGTCGCTCAGTCATGTCCGACACTTTGTGACCCCATGGACTGCAGCATGCCAGGCCTCCCTGTCCATCACCAACTCCCAGAGGTTACTCACTCATGTCCATCAAGTCAGTGATGCCATCTAACCATCTCATCCTCTGTCGTCCCCTTCTCCTCCCACCTTCAACATTTCCCAGCATCAGGGTCTTTTCCAGTGAGTCAGTTTGATTTCTGGTCCTCTGCCTCTTCTAAATCCAGCTTGAACATCTGAAGTTTGTGGTTCACAAACTGTTGAAGCTTGGCTTGGAGAATTTTGAGCAATACTTTGCTAGTGTGTGAGATGAGTGCAATTGTGTGGTAGTTTGAACATTTTTTTTGGCATTGCCTTTCTTTGGGATTGGAATGAAAACACCTTTTCCAGTCCTGTGGCCACTGCTGAGTTTTCCAAATTTGCTGGCATATTGAGTGCAACACTTTCACAGCATCATCTTTTAGGATTTGAAATAACTCAACTGGAAATCCATCACCTCCACTAGCTTTGTTTGTAGTGATGCTAAGACCCACTTGACTTCGCATTCCAGGATGTCTGGCTCTAGGTGAGTGATCACACCATCATAGTTTTCTGGGTCATATAGATCCTTTTTGTATAGTTCTTCTGTGTATTCTTGCCACTTCTTCTTAATATCTTCTGCTTCTGTTAGGTCCATACCATTTCTGTCTTTTATTGAGCCCATCTTTGCAGGCAATGTTCACTTGATATCTCTAATTTTCCTGAAGAGACCTCTAGTCTTTCCCATTCTATTGTTTTCCTCTATGTCTTTGCACTCATCACTGAGGAGGTGTTCTTATCTATCCTTGCTATTCTTTGGAACTCTGCATTCAGATAGGTATATCTTTCCTTTTCTCCTTTGCCTTTCTCTTCTCTTCTTTTCACAGCCTCCTCAGACAACCATTTTGCCTTTTTGCATTTCTTTTTCTTGGGGATGGTCTTCATCCCTGTCTCCTGTACAATGTCACAAACCTCCGTCCACAGTTCTTCAGGCACTCTATCAGATCTAGTCCCTTAAATCTATTTCTCACTTCCACTGTATAATCATAAATGATTTTATTTAGGTCATACCTGAATGGTCTAGTGGTTTTACCTACTTTCTTCAATTTAAGTCTGAATTTGGCAATAAGTAGTTCATGATCTGAGCCACAGTCAGCTCCCAGTCTTGTTTTTGCTGACTGCATAGACTTTCTCCATCTTTGGCTGCAAAGAATATAATCAATCTGATTTAAATATTGACCATCTGGTGATGTCCATGTGTAGATTCTTCTCTTGTGTTGTTGGAAGAGGTTGTGTGCTCTGACCAGTGTGTTCTCTTGGCAAAACTCTATTAGCCTTTGCCCTGCTTCATTCTGTACTCCAAGGCCAAATTTGCCTATTACTCCAGGAATCTCTTGCCTTCCTATTTTTGCATTCCAGTCCCCTACAATGAAAATGCCATCTTTTTTGGGTGTTAATTCTAGAAGGTCTTATAGGTCTTCATAGAACCGTTCAACTTCAGCTTCTTCAGCATTACTGCTCTGGGCATAGACTTGGATCACTGTGATATTGAATGGTTTGCCTTGGGAATGAACAGAGATCATTCTGTTGTTTTTGAGATTGCATCCAAGTGCTGCATTTCGGACTCCTTTGTTGACTATTAAGTAGTTAACATCTTCCATTTGTTGGGGGTTTTAGTTCCCTTAAAACTCAAAGATATTGTCGTGTGTATCCCTTGAATAGGAACCAAGGCCCTGCCTCAAGTCTGTTCTCTTGTTTCTTGGCTGCTCTTCCTTAGTCTCCTCAACCCTCCTTCCCTGATTAGCAACTGTTTGAACCTGCCCCTTGAAACTCTGGGAAGGTCATGGAGGCTCTCTCTGTTAGTCACTCAGTTGTGTCCAACTCTTTGCAACCACAAGGACTGTAGCCCACCAGGCTCCTCTATCCATGAACTTCTTCAGGAAAGAATACTAGAATGGGTTGCCATTCCCTTCTCCAGGGGATCTTCCCCACTCAGGGATCAAACTAGGGTAGATGGCAGGTATTAGGGTAGAATTATTGCAGGTAGATTCTCTACCATCTGAGCCATCAGAGAAGCTCCATGAAGGCTGAATGAAGCCTCAGTTCATACAAAAAAAAAAAAAAAAAAAACCAGCGGACACAGTGAGGTCTTCTAAGCCCAGGAGCCCCACAGAGTCTGGCTCAGTTTCAGTATTAGTCCTACTAAAATCAAGGGTAACACCCAGAATCTAGCCACCGTGTCCTCAGGGACCCAGGGGGTGAGGTCTTATGAGATAGGCTTCCTGGGAATGGCCTTCCAACATGTAGCTGTGAGCGAAGCAGCATTCCTTGTCACTTTCGTGCCAGCAAGACCATTCACTGGTAGCACTTCTGTAACCTAAGCCAACTCTCTTTTTATACTAACTGAACAGGCTGCCTGCAGTCCAGAGAGTGGCTTCTGTGTCCTTGTCAGCAGCGCCAACAGGCAATGCTGCACAGTTCCTGGAAGAGGTGATGACATTTGTTCCTGAATAAATCCCTCTGAGTTGACTAAGACTGTGTTTAATCAAACCTCTTTGTTGCTGATCATTGCCATGATTTCTCGTATTTCATCTATTTATTCATTCAATTCATTCATTGAATAACTCCTTGGAAGTAAGTTTGTGAACTTTCTTCTGTGCTTCTAGCAAGACTGGTTTCTTTTATTTGAGTGAAACTTGCTGCAGCTAGCTAATGAAAAATGTAATTTTTTTCATTTTCTATTTTGTGAAAAACAAAAAGTGTTATGCTGTGTTTGTTACCATCCCCCAAAATGCCATTTTATTTTAGAGTCAATAGAAAAACAAGACTTTGAAGACTTTTAAGTACTCAGGCTAATTAAATGCCTTGAAAACATTGGACACTAAATAGAGAATTAGTCAGCTTGGGGAAAAAGTGGGGGAGTAGATAATAGGAAAAAATAGGCATGTTGTTAAGGAAAATCATAATTCCCAATTCCACTTTTTGTGATGTGTGATTTAATATTGGTGCTTTCTAAGGACATGACCACATTATCTAATTATCAGTGGAATAAAGTGGTTTTCTGGTGCCAAATGCTACATCCCATAAGACTAACCGCTGATGAGATTAGAAAAGTTTATTGACTGTTAGAGATTCTGGTCTTTTGGCATGGATTAAAGTAACTACATAACTTTTTAGGCCTACTATTATCTAATTTCTACATAGGAAATTGGCAAAGAAATATTGTTTCCCAAAGGTATGTATTTATATGAAAATCTGCATTAATGCCTATTAAATGAAATTTGTATATAATATTACTCAGAGGAAAGAAAATTCTAAGAGAAAAAATGATTGAAATTGTTTTGTATTTCTCATTGCACAAAAAATCCTTCAAATAAAAATAAACAAATCAAATAACTATCCTCCTCATTTCACAATTTTAAAACTGCCTGAAATCAATTTGTATTCTGTCATTTTTTAATCTCCTGCCTTTCTCTATTCTCTCCCTTTTTTCCTGAAAGTCTAAAATATAAACTAAAACTTGATATTGTTTACTGTATATATTTAGCAAATATAATAGGCTAACTTTAAAAACAACTTCATGAGGTATAATTTACATACAATTGAAATACATCTGTTTTTAAGTATACATTTTGATCAGTCAGTTAAATCACTCAGTTGTATCCGGCTCTTTGCGACCCCATGGACTGCAGCACGCCAGGCCTCCCTGCCCATCATCAACTCCCGGAGCTTACTCAAACTCATGTCCATTGAGTCGGTGATGCCATCCCACCATCTCATCCTCTGTTGTCCCCTTCTCCTCCTACCTTCAATCTTTCCCAGCAGCAGGGTCTTGTCCAATGAGTTGGTTCTTTGCATCAAGTGGCCAAAGTATTGGACGTTTTGATAGGTTTCGACAAATATACGTGCCCCGTGAAACCATCACAGTTAAGCTACAGAACATTTGTATCAGCCTCAAAGTGTTTTCTTGAGCCTTCCCCAGATAATTTACCTCTCTTCCAGCTGCACTTACCCCCACGCTGCTTTCTGCTGCTATCAATTGACAGTTTTCTTTTCCAGAGCTCTGTATGCATGGAATCACACACCATGTGCTCATCTGTTTCTGGCTTCTTTCATTCAACATAACGTTTTTAAGATCCATCCATGATGCTGGATCTACCTTTTTTTTTTTTAATATTTAATATTTATTTGGCTGCACCAGGTCTTAGTTTCAGCCTGCAGGATCTTTAGTTGTGCCAGGCAAACTCTTAGCTGTGGCATGTGGGGTCTAGTTCCCCGACCAATGACTAAACCAGGGCCCTCTGCATGGGGAGGACAAACTCTTAGCCACTGCTCCATCAGGGAAGTCCCTTGAATCGTATCCTTTTGAATGGCTATATTTCATTTTGATTATTCATTCACTTGTTCATAGACAGTTGGGTTGTTACCAGTGTGGGACTATTCTGAGTAAGTCTGCTATGAATGTTCATTTACAAGTCTGGATGGTGATGCTTTCATTTTTATTAGATATTAGCAGGAGGGAGAAAATTGACTCTAAAAGAAAGAGGGGAGAGAGAAACATTTGTTTGGAAATAGTGGGTTGGCCAAAAAGTTTGCTCAGATTTTCCCATAAGGTACAGAAAACCCGAGTGGACTTTGTGGCCAGTTGAATACATTAAAAAATTAAGTGAAGTACCATCCCGTTTGTGATTTCAGGAAAAAGCAGGCGAGTTGGCTGACCTTTGGAACGAGGATACTGGGTGTTTCTGAAGTGGATTTGAGCTTCAAAACACTGTATTTCAATCCGTGTGTGGGGAGAGTGGTGAAATTCACTTGGATGGGGCCGTGGCTGGAAAGAATGACCTTCGTCCAATGTGGAAGGCCACGGTTCCCTCAATGTTTACAGCCACCAAATGCATCATGTTCTGAAAACTCAACCTGATGAGCTTTTCTTTTCAGTTCAAAATTAAATGTTCCTGTCTATTGTTTTTGCAAAGAAAAGGAAAAGAAAAGAGTAGGTTAGAAAGCAGTTGTGTTTGTTGAAGACAGGTTATCTAAAACACAGTATGTTTGGGAGGAAAATGTTATTGCTATCTTTAGAGAAGTCTTACTTTACAGAGAAAGCTTGCACCCTATGAACAAAAGAGTAAGCATTTTAAACTCATTTTAGAGAAGGAAGCTGAAGTAAATAATTGTTGACTTTGTGAATATCAGGTATCTGGTTAAAAACAGAGAAAATTTCAACACTTTGATCTCTTAATCTCTTAATTCTCAGTGCAATCAATGTATTTCCTTCCTTCTTATCTGCTGCCTCACTCTGTGCCCATGTGACAATAATCTTTAAAAATCCTGCATAAACCTGTACGTAAGGCAGTCTAAGGCAATATCAATAAATACTTTAGTTTTAATAGCTTTTGAATAGCTGCACATTCCCTAGACCTTGAATTTGAACAGTAAGAATTTAACACTTGTACTGCATTCAAATTACTTTCTTGAAATAGTCTTGTTTCCATTGTGACTTTCATTGTATTTTTCTTTCTTAATATGAGGATTCGAGCATATCTGATCATTTTTATTGACAATTTTTTGACATTGTAGCACACTTGTTTGAACTTTGAAGCTATCCACTCTGAAGATTACAACTTTTTTTTTTTTTACTTAGATTTTCAAGAATTGAGAGTCTTGGCTTATCTTCTGTAGCTCTGCATTCCAATAAATACTCTGGATAATCATGATAATGAAGGAAGATCATACTTGGAACTAATTTTTACTTAAGCTTTTGCTTTTCCAGAACATGTACTCACAATTCCTCTGAAATGCTTATCATCCCTCAAGTTTTTGAAATGAAACTAAAAGATAGTATGACTAGAGCTTGAAGGCTAGAATAAATGGGCCTTCAATTAATGAAGTTTCAAAGATGTAAGCGTGCCCCTGTATGCCAGCTGTTGTACTATACTACTGTACTTTTCAAGGTACTGTATTGTAAGATTAAACACGTTATATTTATTTTTCACATTTGTTCTTTATGTATTATTTGTGTGAAAGGTATTATAAACCTATTCTAATACAGTACTATACAGTTGATTGTGTTAGTTGATTCACCTAGACTAATCTTGTTGGACTTATGAATGTGCTCTCGGAATGGAACTTGTTTGTATATTGGGGACTTACTGTACTATTAATTAAAGAAAACCAGATATGTCACTTAAGAAATTTTGTACTTTTCTATATATGGGAAGATGCAAGAGTCTGGGCTCACTGAAATTATTCCTTTAATATGCACCTAAGCTGTCTGGGGCCAGTATCCTGTGTTCTCGCATCCTAAGTTTCCTCAGGGTTCACCGTGGGGAGTGGCTGAAGTCTGATGCCTGCTAAATGGCAGGTGGTATTTCCTTCCTGGGCATCACTGACTCGATGGACATGAGTTTGAGTGAACTCTGGGAGATGGTGATGGACAGGGAGGCCTGGCATGCTGCGATTCATGGGGTCGCAAAGAGTCAGACATGACTGACCGACTGAACTGAACTGACTTGTTCCCTCAGGGCTCATCAGCTCACCATAGACTGTGGCTGCAATAGCTGTTGACGGTGACATCCTTTGTTTACCAATATGACAGGTAATATTCCATTCCTCAACACATAATATGAAGATTCCTCAGCCCATGGAACCCAATGAGATGATTGGGGAGAGGGACTGAGGCTTCCAGGGCAGCTAGGGCATGCTTTTCACTGACCCAAGAAGATCTCTTGCAGTAGAAGATAGATGTGGAAACTATTTAGGGGGATTCCCAACCAGGTTCAGTTTGAGTATCTGCATTGCTATGGCCTTCAAAAGCATTGCCTCCAAAATAACCAAGACCTGAAGATTTTTAAGGCTGCTGGGAACTTCTTGAGAAGCCAGAGGAGGGGCCAGCTGGGTCCGGCTTCCCTTGGGTCCTTCAATTCACAACAGGGCCAGGAGGCAGAGACTAACCATGTGTGTTTTCCTGGGACAGCCCACCCCCACTGCTTCATCTCACCCCTTCTTCCTCTTTTCTCTTTTTAAAACATGTATTTGCTTGTATTTTGCTTGTTTTTGGCTGTGCTGGGTCTTCATTTCTGTGCACAGGCTTCCTCTAGTTGCAGTGTACAGGCTTCTCATTTCAGTGGCTTCTCATGTCAAGTATGGGCTCTAGGTGTGCAAGGTTCAGTAGCTGGTGGCACTTGGTCTTAGCTGCCCTGTGGCATGTGGAATCTTCCTAATCAGGGATTGAACCAGTGTCCCCTGCTTTGCAAGGCAGATTCCCAACCAATGGACCACCAGGAAAGCCCTGCCTCTTCTCTTTTATGTTTGTACTGGGGCAGGGTAGGGGGAAAGATGGTGCTTCCAGAGAAAATAACTTATCTAGTCATTGACAGAGAAAAGGGGCTCCTATTTCCTTTAAAGAAAGGAGGCAGTGGGGTAAGAAACATCTCAAGAATGTCACAGCATCTAAGCTTCAGCTACTTCATGCTTTGTGCACACAACTGCTCTCCGTTGAAAAGCTTTTGGTGTGGAACAGTGGGATGAAGATCATGTCAGTCCTCTGAGGAGGAATTCTGATCTTAACTCAAAATGTAAAACCATAATACACAAGAATGTTTGTATAGCCATTTGTGTATCTGAAGATTTCCAGCATGCTTTGCTCATGACAAAATTATCCTATTTTATCCCCTCTTAAAAACAATTTTGGATCTTGTGTCAGAGACCACAAAATCTCCTCAGTCTATTTCTTCCTCTTTCACGAGAGGCCAATAAACTCAGAGGAGCCAAGGGGCGTGAGATGTTCCATGCTTTTGTGCTCAGATCAAGCCCTTCACTTCCCTGGTTGAATTTCTAACCCTGCTCACCACTTTTGATAATTGCTACTTGAGGGGAAAGGGTTGCAAAAGAAGGAATTGCTCCTATGAAGTGGAATGATGAGTAGCTACAGCAGGAGAAATTTGGTCTTTGCTTCTGAAATCATGCAACTCAGATTGGGACTTGTACCCACACTCTTTTAACTGAGGTCACACACGTAGTCTCAGGACTTAATGAAGCTTAGGTTCTTAATGTCTCATCCCAGAAAGAACTCAGTGAGGGACAAAGTCATAGATAAGAAGTGGATTTATTTAGAGAGAAACACATTCCACAGAGAGAGTGTGGGCTCTCTCAGAAAGTGCGAATGGTCCCAAAATAGGGCATGATGTTTTTATGGGATAATTTTACAGGCTAATGAGTGGAAGGACTAGGGGGAAGGATTTCCAGGAATTGGGCCACCATCCCCTTTTTGGCCTTTAATGGTTGACCTCAGAACTGTCATGGTACTGATGGGTGTGTCATTTAGATGTTAATGTATTACAGCAAGTGTATACTGAGGCTCACGGTCCACTGGAAGTCAAATCGTCTGCCATCTTGTTGGCTAGGACCTTGTTGGCTCTAATCAGTTTTTGTCATATCTTGGACTACGTCATTCTTTTAAAGGTTGTGCCCTGCTCCCCCTCCCTCCTGTTTCACTTCTGCCATGAGAGGTAGGGGTCACTTAAGTGTACTCAGATGTCAGAGGTTCCTTCCCTGGAAGGGAATTTGTCCCATCTGGCTAGCCCTCTTTGCGATTTCTTTCTTATATTTTCAAAAGTGGAGAATGGGGGACTTTCATGGTGGTCCAGTGGCTAAGACCCTGTGCTCCCACTGCAGGTGGCCTGGGTTCTATTTCTGGTCAGGGAACTAGATCCCATATGCCACAACTTGAAGAGTCTCTATGCTGCAACCAAAGATCCTGCATGCTACAATGAAGATCAAAGATCTCATGTGCCATAGCTAAGACCAGGTACAGCCACACCCAAAGAAAAAAGTGGAGAATGGAGCCACTGGGAAGTGAAACTGCTTTCTACATCTAAAGGCATCTGAGACGATAGTCAGATCAGATTAGATCAGATCAGTCGCTCAGTCGTGTCCGACTCTTTGCGACCCCATGAATCGCAGCACGCCAGGCCTCCCTGTCCATCACCAACTCCTGGAGTTCACTCAGACTCACATCCATCGAGTCAGTGATGCCATCCAGCCATCTCATCCTCTGTCGTCCCCTTCTCCTCTTGCCCCCAATCCCTCCCAGTGATTTGCTTCTGAACATGTTTGTAACATCAGCCTCCCTATTCAGAATCATGAGTTTTCTAGTTGTTTGTACCAAGCTTTCCAGGGTGAGTTTTTGACCCCTGATGTTTGGCTAAAGTTCTGTCCTTATGAAAGGTGCAAGCTAAGTAAACTGCTATTGCTTAAGGCTTTTTTTTTTTTTAAAGATATTTAAAATCCAACATCACTTTTATAAACTGTCATTTTGTCCCATTTTGACTCCTAAGCTGTGCCATGCTCCCCACAGATGACTTTCTGGACCATTGTTCTTTCTGTACCATAATGCTAATAAGGTATCTGTTGTTGCTGTTAAATGTCTTACTAACCAACGGTGGAAAGAGCTGCTAATGGAAGTTTGCTTTGCACCTAGAAGGGATTTATTTGAGGTTGAAGTTCTCAGCGAGGAGTTTATCAATGGGTCTTGTGTGGGAAAGAAAGTCCCAGACAGAGCTAAAAATGCACAATTGCCTTTTCATGATTATTTAGTTGGTAGCATCCAGTCAACAACTGGTCCTGAAATTTAGAGATACTCATTCCTTGTGTGGAATTAGTTGCAAAAGGCTGAATATCATTTATAGGTCAAGGGACCTCCCATTTTTATTATTCTTCTCAATGGAAGAGTCTAAAAGCATCTAAAATTATGTTTTACCTCAAACATCTAATTTCATTTGGGGTTTCCTGGCAACACTGTAACTTCAGACAAACCAGTTGTAATATGGACCTTCCTTGGGAAGACTAAATAAAAAGAAACTCCTCACCATGGGCTTAGTATGGTAACTAGATGCTTCATAAACAGGTCACAGTGTAGACTGTCTTCTGCACTCCATCACCCTCCTGTGGTTCCGTGTGGCCATGTGACCGGCGCTGTCCCCTGGGATATGCTCAGACGTGAACAGGGCTATTTGCAGGTTGTGCTCACGTGGGAGGAGAACTTGCCCTCTTGAATCCCTTCCTCTGTCCCCTTGCTTGGAAGGTGGAAATGGTAGCAAGTCCTCAAACTATGGTGATCAGACCAATCTGCTATGGATAGCAGACCAACAGATGACTAGGTGAAACAGATTCTTCAAACTTGCTTTGGACTGTTCATGGCCAGACTGCTATAAGACAGAAAAAGAAACTTTTAGCTTAATTTAGAAATCTCTTGTATATGACCTAATGTATATTCTGCTGCTGCTGCTGCTAAGTCACTTCAGTCGTGTCCGATTCTGTGTGACCCCATAGACGGCAGCCCACCAGGCTCCCCCGTCCCTGGGGTTCTCCAGGCAAGAACACTGGAGTGGGTTGCCATTTCCTTCTCCAATGTATGAAAGTGAAAAGTGAAAGTGAAGTCGCTCAGTCGTATCCGACCCTCAGCGACCCCATGGACTGCAGCCCACCAGGCTCCTCCATCCATGGGATTTTCCAGGCAAGAGTACTGGAGTGGGGTGCCATTGTCTTCTCCTAATAAATGTTAAATTAACTACCAAAAAATATTTGGTTTGTCAACATACAAGTAATACTAATTGTTCTTTTATGTGAACCAAACTTTTTTTTACATGAAGTACAATAATACATGTGTATACTTTAAATACAAGTACTTACTTTACTTGTGAAGTCAAGTGGGCCTTAGGAAGCATCACTATGAACAAAGCTAGTGGAGGTGATGGAATCCCAGTTGAGCTATTCCAAATCCTGAAAGATGATGTAGTGAAAGTGCTGCACTCAATATGCCAGCAAATTTGGAAAACTCAGCAGTGGCCACAGGACTGGAAAAGGTCAGTTTTCATTTCAATCCCAAAGAAAGGCAATGCCAAAGAATTCTTCAAGTACCACACAATTGTACTCATCTCACACGCTAGTAAAGTAATGCTCAAAATTCTCCAAGCCAGGCTTCAACAATACGTGAACTGTGAACTTCCAGATGTTCAAGCTGGATTTAGAAAAGGCAGAAGAACCAGAGATCAAATTGCCAACATTGCTGGATCATCAAAAAAGCAAGAGAGTTCCAGAAGAACATCTATTTCTGCATTATTGACTGTGCCAAAGCCTTTGACTGTGTGGATCACAATGAACCGTGGAAAATTCTGAAAGAGAGGGGAATACCAGATCACCTGATCTGCCTCCTGAGAAACCTGTATGCAGGTCAGGAAGCAACAGTTAGAACTGGACATGGAAAAACAGACTGGTTCCAAATAGGAAAAGGAGTACGTCAAGTCTGTATATTGTCTACACTGATTATTTAACTTATATGCAGAGTACATCATAAGAAATGCTGGGCTGGATGAAGCACAACAAGCTGGAATCAAGATTGCTGGGAGGAATATCGATAACCTCAGATATGCAGATGACATCACTCTTATGGCAGAAAGTGAAGAAGAACTAAAGAGCCTCTTGATGAAAGTGAAAGAGGAGAGTGAAAAAGTTGTCTTAAAGCTCAACATTCAGAAAACTAAGATCATGGCATCCGGTCCCATCACTTCATGGAAAATAGATGGGGAAACAGTGTCAGACATTATTTTCTGGGGCTCCAAAATCACTTCAGATGGTGATTGCAGCCATGAAACTAAAAGACGCTTACTCCTTGGAAGGAAAGTTATGACCAACCTAGATAGCATATTATAAAGCAGGGACATTACTTTGTCAACAAAGATCCATCTAGTCAAGGCTATGGTTTTTCCAGTAGTCATGTATGGATGTGAGATGAACTGAACTGAATTATTTTATTCACTTTGTATATGACACTTAACACATTTCTGTGTCCACTATCATAACTATTGCTTGTTATTCATATATTAACACACACACATACCATAAATTATTACATATATATGCACCCAAAATTTAAATAGCTTATAATCTTACCTTTATGTATTTGATAGTATATAGCCCTCACTTCAGAGAAGGCAATGGCACCCCACTCCAGTACTCTTGCCTGGAAAATCCCATGGATGGAGGAGCCTGGTGGGCTGCAGTCCATGGGGTCACTAAGAGTCGGACACGACTGAGTGACTTCACTTTCACTTTTCACTTTCATGCATTGGAGAAGGAAATGGCAACCCACTCCAGTGTTCTTGCCTGGAGAATCCCAGAGACAGGGGAGCCTGGTGGGCTGCCGTCTATGGGGTCGCACAGAGTCAGACACGACTGAAGTGACTTAGCAGCAGCAGCAGCAACTCTCACTTAGCGGGTTTGATCCCTCAATTGGAAAGATCCCTTGGAGAAGGATGTGGCAACCCACTCCAGTATTCTTGTCTGGAAAATTCCATGGACGGAGGAACCTGTCTACAGAGGCAGGCTACAGTCCATGGGGTCACAAACAGTCAGATATGACTGAGCAACTGCACACACACATACAATCCTTACTCAAGATAGAGTGTGCAGTTCACTTAAACTACTACAAATTATAAGCATTTTTGAAGTTTTGCTTAATCACATGAAACTGATGTTTTAATACTTTATTGAATTAGAGATTTGTTTTAGCCAAGTTTGTATTATGCCACTTTCCAATAGTCTCACTCCATTTATCCACATAATGTGGGCTTGACACCTTACCAATTTCCCAACCCAGCATTAGTTCATAATCCCAGGGCTTCTATAATGAATAAAGATCAGCCATCCTTGAGAAAGTATACTGCGACACCATCACAAGAGGAGACAGGAGCAGGCCGCTACAGAGAGGGAGTCAGAGAGAGTCAGAGCATAAGGAGGAGGGGGTCACCCATTTCTGGCCTTGAAGATGGAGGGCATCATGAGCCAAAGAGTGAAGGTGGCCTCTACAGGCCAAGAATGACCCCTGTGTGAAAGTCAATAAGGACAAGGGGACTTCAGTTCAGCAAGAGTGTGGGAGTTAACTCTGCCAACAACTGAATACAGCCTGCAAGTGACATTTTGATTTTAACCTGCTGACACCACTGTCAGAATTCCACCCTACTCAACTGAGAGATTATAAAATTGGCATTGCTTTCAGCATCTAAATATGTACTCATTTGTTGTATCAACAAAAGAAAACTGATCTCAGAACAGCTTTCTGGTTCCCCAGTCATGATAAGAGCAGAGATTAGATTATCAATGAAACTTTGGCTCAGGACCATGTCACACTGGGCCAGTCAGATGTGAAAATGCAGCTTTATATTATTCACTATGTTTCCTAAGTATATTATTGGACTAGATATACTCGGTAGATTTGCAAAATGGCTTGAAGATTGTTACAGAGTCAAGTGGTAGATACTGTAATACTAGTTTCCAACCAAATACAAGCAAAAGAAATACTGCATCCCTGCATGGAGATTATATGTGCTATTGAAAACTAGGAAAATGTATTTGTGGTTATCCTTGTCACAGGCTCACTCCTGTTGTAGTTGGGCCTTGGAGAATAAGTGCTTGAATGCAAGCTTTATCAAGCAGGGACTGCATCGAAGATGTAGTTGTTTTACCTGGGTAGATTGACACAGCCCCTGGTTCTTGATATGGAGCTATTGATCTGGAAAATATGCCTTCCTCCCCTGCATTCCAATAATTAAACTAGAAAGACTTAGCTTTATCCTGTAGAGATGGCTGTACCACTTTAGGGCAACAGGAATAGGATCTGGTACCATGATACCCAGATGTAATCATTGCTTCTTGATAATAATTATGGTTTCTTAACTCTTGTTTTGGGAGAAAACCAAGAAGCCTAAAGGTGATAAATGAAAACGGTGACAATAAACCCTCTGACTGAACTCTGCTCTATTATGTGATCATGTTTTATACTGTGCGGCAAACACACTAATGAAGTCTGGACCCAGTCTCTGGTACATTCCCAGACTAGCCTATGTGACGAGCTTTTCCAGTTTTAAATATATGACATTGGTATAGAGGGAAGTAGTTGAGCTTTCAGGAAGTTTGACAAAGCTTTCAATCTTTTTTTTTTTTTTTTTACATGCAGTTATTAGTATTCCCTTTTCTAGGAGATCTTGGGAATATACACCAAAATCTGTTAAAAATTACTGATTCCTTGGCAATATTCTGATGGCTCTAAGTTCTTTCTTCCTCTATAGCAAATTGAGTAAACTTTACTAAATAGTGAAAGTCATGTCAAGTTGCTCAGTCATGTCCAACTCTTTGCGACCCCATGGACTATACAGTCCATGGAATTCTCCAGGCCAGAATACTGGAGCAGGTAGCCTTTCCCTTCTCCAGGTGATCTTCCTAACCCAGGGATCGAACCCAGGTCTCCTGCATTGCAGAAGGATTCTTTACCAACTGAGCCACAAGGGAAGCCCAAGAATACTGGAGTGGCTAGCCAATCCCTTCTCCAGTGGATCTTCCTGACCCAACAATTGAACCAGGGTCTCCTGCATTGCAGGCGGATTCTTTACCAATTGAGCTATCAGGGAAGCCCTTGTATACCTATGGCTGATTCATGTTGAGGTTTGACAGAAAACAGCAAAACTCTGTAAAGCAATTATCCTTCAATAAAAAATAAATTAATTAAAAAAAGAGAAGCCCTTACTATATAAGTAAACCTAATTTTATTTTCCTATGTCATGTCTTTGTATTCTGTCATCATCCATTTGAAATTACTATTAATATTTGCTAGCATGGTAGTTTCCTCGCTCAATGCAGATATTCTTCCACAAAAGCTGGCCAGGGTACTGGCATTGCTCAGCACCTAGGTTTCCAGCAATAGCAGCTAATCCTGATGTCACTGCCCCTTCTTCTCCCATCCCTGCTGCCTCCATCCTGCCTGTGCATACCATGAGTACTGGCCTCCGACTGATTTCGGGCTGAGTTTCATGATACCTTCAATCCAGGACAGGAAAACATTTTGTCCTTGGTGGAATACACACTTGAAATAAGGTAAGCCTTTCCTGACCACCATCCCATCAGACAGGTCCATGTGGACCTTGGATTCAGAAGTGAGCACCATGAGCAAGTGCTCTGGTGTGGGACTGTGCAGTGCCCAGATCTCGCCTTTGAAGACTCAGGCTCTCATCTCTAATGGAACAGGGAAGGACAGATCTAACTTCATATTAGATCTTTTGCTTTTGTCTCTGTATTCTATTGTTTTTTCTACAAGTTAATCACTAGAGGGATATTGCCTATAGCTTGAAGTATACATAATGGCCCATCTCAGTGAATCCTGCCTCCCAGGTAATGAGCCTTAAGATAAAATACCTTTATTTAGCTCACAGGAAACACCCTGACCAGACCACCTGTGAATGGCTGCAGGTGAGAAGAAATTAATACATTCCCTCTGGAGTCTGCCCAGAAACAGGAAATATTTGCAATAACTTATCATCTTATTTTTACTCTCCCTCCTCACCTCCTTCTCTTTATTCTATAAAAGAAACTAGCATCCAAGAAATCCCATCTGGGCAAGACGGATCTTTGGGACATTAGTCCATCATCTTCTCGGTCTGTTGGCTTCCCAAATAAACTTGCTATTCTTTGCCCCAACAATCCATCTAATTTATTGGCCAGTCCTGTGGTGAGCAGTGCAAGCTTGGACTTTATAACACAAGTGGCCAGGGTGTTGCTGCTGATAGCCCTCAGCTGAGTTTGTAACCTTCTGGAATCACCCATGAAGTGCAGCCCAACCCCCCTCCCAAGAGACAGCTTATATGCATTAACTGGGGACTTTATTCAGGACCCAGATGACCAAGAAGTTGGCAGGTTAATGCTTCAAAAGAAACATCTTGTCTGGTCTTGGATGCCCGAATATAAATGAGGTTCTTTTATGGATCAGAAGTGGGTGGAAAGTGAGGAAACAAAGTAAAAAGACTATTCAGTCTTTGCAATTGTCTCGGCAAGCCTCAGGCAGGAGTGTGTGTTAGGTTCACTTCCTTACATGGGTGGCTTGAAATGGAGTATCTCCTGTCATATCAACAAAGATGCCACATCCAGCTGTGATTCTGGCCTCCCAAAATGTGTATTTCTGGGCTAAGCTGGTAAGCAGCAGATGATGTGTGCCATTTGCACACAGAGAATTTAGGAAAGTCACGGTCCTTCACAGGTGGGCAGGATCAGGTTATTTCCCAAGGCAGGCCATCATGTATGCCTGTAGTAACAAAAGCAAAAGCAGCAAGATAAGGGTTAAAGTCACAGAGCAGACCCAGTGTGAATTCAAATTAAACCTTCCCAGTTACACACATGCACTCTCTGTGTCATGGGTGCTGATCTCAAGTGTATTTCCTCATAAACTTCTTGCCCCAAAGTCTCAAACCAAGGGATTTCCCCAATAACCAGACCTATGGCATCAGGTTAGCACAACAGCTGCGTACGGTGTTTTGGGGGAAGTCGTGTTGGAATGTACAGCATCTAGTCTGAGGCACTTGTTGCGATTTTAATATTCCATTTTTATTCGTCCTGAAGGTGTACATGAGGTATTTTTGATCAGAGACAGATTTCACATTTATTACCTTACCATGAATACAAGTGTGATTCTCTCTCACTTCAGCACATACCCCCGAGGGGATGTGACGAGAGCCAGATGGAAGATCCTTCTTTGTAAGTAGCTGGACACCCCATTGGTGAGCAGAGTGGACTTTGTGCTTACACACAGGACAGTTGCCTTCCCTTTCCTCTCCTGAATGGAGCGAAAGACACCTCTGCTCGGTGAAGATGGGATGGGGAGGACCCTGGGTTCTCATTCTAACCTTCTGGAATGCATACACATGTCTCCAGAGGCCGCATGAACTTTGGGTATCTCTCTGACTTTTTATGACCTACATATGTCTCCAAGGTCCTGGGCCTCATTTTCTCTTGAAATACAAACACATACCTTCAGGATTAGGTCAGTCTTCCTGGAATTCTCTCATCATCATGTGCCAGGATCCCCAGTTTTCAGCAAAATGTATTTAGGAAGCCCAAACCTTGCAGAAACACAGAAAATATTTTCTCTATATTCCACAGAGACCACAGATGCTGTTTAGAAACATTGATGTTTTCATTAAAGATTTTGTGATGTGATTGGATTGTGTAGTTTCACATTCTGCCTTTTTGAGAGTTGTGGAGATTTTATTTAATATGAACTACTTAATATTCAACATAAATTCCTTTCTGCTTAAACTAACCAAAATAGATTCTTTTGCATTTGCAACTGAGATTCTTGGTTTTTGAAGACACTATTTATATAGTGGCTTCCCTGGTGGCTCAGATGGTAAAGAGACTGCCTGCAATGCAGGAGACCTGGGTTCGATCCCTGGGTCGGGAAGACCCTCTGGAGAAGGAAATGGCAACCCACTCCAGTATCCTTGCCTGGAAAATCCTATGGTCAGAGGAGCCTGGCAGTCTACAGTCCATGGGGTTGCAAAGAGTCGGACACGACTGAGCAACTTCACCATTCACTATAAAATGCAAGCAAGTCTATACATTGTTTAAGGAAACAGACATGTTTAGTAAAACTATAAAAACACATCGAGGAATAACTAACATCAGATTTAGGATTACTTGATAGTTACTTCAGAGGTTGAGTAAAGGAGATTTTTTGACTGGTAAAGATCACATAGAACTGTAACCATATTGATAATGTTTTATTGATTAGAAGAGTAAAGGGTATAGAAGCAGTCTCTGCTTTATCATATATATGATGTTGCACAGTACATCTACAAATGCCTGCAGAAAATCTTATAATGCAAAATTTCAGTTGCTATAACAAAGAGCTTCTCAAATGCCACAGTTTAAAGAAAAATTAATGTATTCCTTTCTTACATAAGAATTCTTACAGAAACAATCCAGGTTTTCAGGGAATCTCTGCTCCACAGAGTCATTCGGGGCCTTCTTCCTCCAAGGCTGTGTCCTCATTGGCACAGTGCACACTGGATCACAGTTGTGCACTGAGAAAAGACCATGAACTTCATAGGCTAAAACGGCTCACACCAGAAAGGACAGATGCCCATGGCCAGAACAGGCTGCAAGAGCATCTGGGAAGTCTTTCCAGCCCAGTAATGATCCCAGCTACAGCTTTCTTACAGTAGAAGGGAGAAGGAATATATTTTGATGAAAATAAGCCATCTTTCCTAAAGGGACTTTTTGAAAACTGTGTACAAAGAATGATTTAATAAGACATCAATACCTATGTACAATTTTATTCCTTGCTCAAGAATCTACAAATACTGTAGATTACCATTTAATCTTCCTTGAGAAGAGAAATTTTGGATTTTAGTATCAGATAAACTCCAGAGAATATTCCTTTTCTGTCTCTTAGTGGACTCAAGGACTTTACATGGCAAACAACCTACTTAAGACTCAATAGGAAAATAGTTAAGAGCATTTATAATCCTCCTCACTGGATCTCTTGCCATTATTAACCAATGCTTTTTGTGAGGAAACTTGTGGTCTGCCACACGTCTTTTTCTGGTTGGTGTGTTTTAAGTTGATCTTTCAACTGCATGCTCTTATGTCTTCTCAAGACAAAGAAGATTGTCTCCTTGCTCTGCGTTTGAACTTGTGAAGGTCTTCCCCAAATGAGGAAGTTACCTTGGCAATGGTGTGTCTAAATTGTTCTCTTCAACTAACTAATCCTGATTCCTATCTATGCTTAAAGAAAAGCAGTCTTTTGCTGGAACAGAATTATAGCCGTTTTACAACTCATTTTGTGTATTCAGCACAAATTTTCTCTTTAATATTTTTGGTTTTCTTTTTTAAAAATTAATTATTTATTTTAATTGAAGGCTAATTACTTTACAATACTGTAGTGGTTTTTGCCATACATTGACATGAATCTGCCATGGGTGTACATGTGTTCCCCATCCTCAACCCCCCTCCCACCCCCTCTCCATTCCATCCCTCAGGGTCATCCCAGTGCACCAGTCCTGAGCACCCTGTCTCATGCATAGAACCTGGACTGGTTATCTGTTTCACATATGATAATATACATATTTCAGTGCTATTCTCTCTAATCATCCCACCCTCGCCTTTTCCCACAGAGTCCAAAAGTCTGTTCTTTACATCTGTGTCTCTTTTGCTGTCTCACATATAGCATATGCATTAGTATACTGTATTGGTGTTTTTCTCTCTGACTTACTTCACTTTGTATAATAGGCTCCAGTTTCATCCACATCATCAGAACTGATTCAAATGCATTCTTTTTAATGGCTGAGTAATACTCCATTGTGTATATGTACCATGGCTTTCTTATCTATTCATCTGCTGAGGGACATCTAGGTTGCTTCCATGTCCTGGCTATTATAAACAGTGCTGCGATGGACATTGGGGCACACGTGTCTCTTTCAATTCTGGTTTCCCCAGTGTGTATGCCCAGCAGTGGGATTGCTGGATCATAAGGCAGTTCTATTTCCAGTTTTTAAAGGAATCTCCACACTGTTCTCCATAGTGGCTGTACTAGTTTGCATTCCCACCAACAGTGTAAGAGAGTTCCCTTTTCTCCACACCTTCTCCAGGATTTATTGTTTGTAGACTTTTGGATAACAGCCATTCTGACTGGTGTGAAATGGTACCTCACTGTGGTTTTGATTTGCATTTCTCTGATAATGAGTGACGTTGAGCATCTTTTCATGTGTTTGTTAGTCATCTGTGTGTCTTCTTTGGAGAAATGTCAGTTTAGTTCTTTGGCCCATTTTTTGATTGGGTCATTTATTTTTCTGAAATTGAGCTGTAGGAGTTGCTTGTATATTTTTGAGATCAGTTGTTTGTCAGTTGCTTCATTTGCTATTATTTTCTCCCATTCTGAAGGCTGTCTTTTCACCTTGCTTACAGTTTCCTTTGTTGTGTAGAAGCTTTTAATTTTAATTAGGTCCTATTTGTTTATTTTTGCTTTTATTTCCAATATTCTGGGAGGTGGGTCATAGAGGATCCTGCTGTGATGTATGTCAGAGAGAGTTTTACCTATGTTCTCCTCTAGGAGTTTTATAGTTTCTGGTCTTAAGTTTAGATCTTTAATCCATTTTGAGTTTATTTTTGTGTATGGTGTTAGAAAGTGTTCTAGTTCCATTATTTTACAAGTGGTTGACCAGATTTCCCAGCACCACTTGTTAAAGAGATTATCTTTAATCCATTGTATATTCTTGCATCCTTTGTCAAAGATAAGGTGTCCATATGTGTGTGGATTTATCTCTGGGCTTTCTATTTTGTTCCATTGATCTATATTTCTGTCTTTGTGCCAGTACCACACTGTCTTGATGACTGTGGCTTTGTAGCAGAGCCTGAAGTCAGGCAGGTTGATTCCTCCAGTTCCATTTTTCTTTCTCAAGATTGCTTTGGCTATTCGAGGTTTTTTGTATTTCCATACAAATTGTGAAATTATTTGTTCTAGCTCTGTGAAGAATACCGTTGGTAGCTTGATAAGGATTGCATGGAATCTATAAATTGCTTTGGGTAGTATACTCATTTTCACTATATTGATTCTTCCAATCCATGAACATGGTATATTTCTCCATCTATTAGTGTCCTCTTTGATTTCTTTCATCAGTGTTTTATAGTTTTCTGTATATAGGTCTTTCATTTCTTTAGGTAGATGTATTCCTAAGTGTTTTATTCTTTTCATTGCAATGGTGAATGGAATTGGTTCCTTAATTTCTCTTTCTGTTTTCTCATTGTTAGTGTATAGGAATGCAAGGGATTTCTATGTGTTAATTTTATATCCTGCCACTTTACTATATTCATTGATTAGCTCTAGTAAAATTTTCTTTCTCAATATTAGAACCATTTTAAAAATTAATAAGGAAGCTTATTTTTGGCTGCATCAGGTCTCAGTTGCGGCACCTGGGCTTTTCATTGTGGTGCATAGATTTAGTAGTTGCGGTGCATCAGCCTAGCTGTCTGGCAGCATGTGGGATTTCAGCTTCCAAACCAAGCATCTGACCTATATCCCTTGCATTGCAGGGCAGATTCTTAACCACTGGACCACCAGACAAGTCCTCTAAAATGTTTTTTTTTTTTTTTTTTTAAATAAAACAGTTTCTAGGTAGAAAAAATATGCATATTTCCATATACTTTATTCCTTTCAGCTATAAAACAACCAGAAAAAAGAAGATGGAAGTATAGAAGTTCTCCCCCATCACCTCCATTTTACCAATAAGTTTTCAGTAGTTTGAGACTTAAGTTGGAACATATTTTAAAGTTTGTGTCAACACAGATCAGTAGATACCTAGGGTTCAGGTTTGATTTAAAAACTTTATATTGAGACATCTTGCTATAATCACTAAAACCTTTATTTCCTTTCATATCTTGACTACATTTTTTCTACTTTTAAAGTGGAACATGAACAAAATATTGACGGATCTGCACCTGTGATTAATAAGGTCTTCCAAATATGTTACATGTGGTATATAAATCCTGAATATCTAGGGAAGTACTGGATGGATGTGAAGTGTATGGATGTGAGAGTTGGACTGTGAAGAAAGCTGAGTGCCGAAGAATTGATGCTTTTGAACTGTGGTGTTGGAGAAGACTCTTGAGAGTCCCTTGGAATGCAAGGAGATCCAACCAGTCCATTCTGAAGGAGATCAGCCCTGGGATTTCTTTGGAAGGAATGATGCTAAAGCTGAAACTCCAGTACTTTGGCCACCTCATGCGAAGAGTTGACTCATTGGAAAAGACTCTGATGCTGGGAGGGATTGGGGGCAGGAGGAGAAGGGGACGACAGAGGATGAGATGGCTGGATGGCATCACTGACTCGATGGACATGAGTCTGAGTGAACTCCGGGAGTTGGTGATGGACAGAGAGGCCTGGTGTGCTGCAATTCATGGGGTCACAAAGAGTCAGACACGACTGAGTGACTGAACTGACTGAGGGAAGTACTTAGGCATATCTCTCAATGTTTCATGTTAAGTCATGAGGCTTCTTTTTGGAATTATTCTTGCTATTGCTGTGAAAATAATAAACCATATTTTCTTCTTGAAATATTTTGCCATTTTGTTTTTATACCTCCATGTATGGAGGATGATTGTAATGTTACCCACTGAGCAAAAGCCTTAATAATCTTTTCCATCAGATTTTACAACAATCCTGAATTATATCTCCTCACTCACTTTTTCGAAGAAAAAACAAGAATTTAGGTTGTATATTTACAATGTTTTCATGTTCTCAATATTTTTAAGTGTTGATTTCCTAAAATGCATGTGTATATTTTGCACAGATTTGAAAGATATATATATTTGCTTACTTACTGAGGCTGTGCTGGGTCTTAGCTGAGGCATGTGAACCCTCAAATGCAGCATGTGGGGTCTAGTTCCCACCAGGATGGAACCCCTGCCCCCTTCATTGGACGAATGGAATCTTAGCCACTGCACCACGAAGGAAGTCCCTTTTGCACAGATTTAAAATGATAAAACTGAAAATAATCTTAGATATAAAGGTATCCAACACTGTTGTTTTACAACTACTGAAGGTGAAAAAAAGACATGGGGAAAATCACAGAGCTGACCACCTGTGGGGAACGTTGCTTAGGACAGAGATGCTACACATGAAAGATTCCCACTCTCCACCCCTAAACATGCTGCTTCCCAAACCCATCTATGGTAAAACTTGGTAATCAGTATTGAAACCAAGCAGGACTCTGTAGGGCTCCAGGACACAAAAGCCTTTCCACGTCCCCTGTTTCTTGTCTGCAGGCAATAAGCTTCATTTGGGCCACCCAGGTGGCACAGCAGTAAAGAATCCACCTGCCAAAGCAGGAGATGCAAGAGACATGGATTCGGTTCCTGGATTGGGAAGATCCCCTGGAGAAGGAAGTGGCAACCCACTCCAGTATTCTTGCCTGGAAAATTTCATGGACAGATGAGCCGGGCAGTCTATGTCCATGGGGTTGCAAAGAGTCAGACAGCTGACCGACTGAGCAAGTACAGGCACACAAGCTTCATCCAGCCTCCGTGACCTTTCCTGAATTCCAAAGGGCAGGTTCAAATAATTGCTTATCAGAGAAGGGAGCAGATTCAGAGACAAGGGAAGAGCAGTCAAGAAATAATAGTGCAGCCTTGGGACAGGGTCCTTGTTCCCCCTCAAGGGATACACATAAAAATAGTTTTGAACTGTTTTGCAGATACTGAAACTTCCACCCAGTTGTAAAAGTTAACTGTAGTCTGCCCACAATAACACAGGCCCCAAAATGATTAGAACCAGAAGGTTGATGATACTGACTTCCCTGCTTCACCACCAACCAATCAGAAAAACATCCACAAGCTAATCATGCCCTCTTTGGACTCTGACTGTAAAACTCCTCACTACCCTCTCCAGGCTGGGACACAGGTTTGAGGGCATTAGCCTTCTCTAGCTCCCTTTACCTGGCAAAACCATAAAGCTATTCTTTGCAACTTCACCCAAAACTCAGTCTCTGAAATTTAATTTGGTGTTGGTGTACAAAGCCTGGATTCAGCACCAGTATTTGTCCTACTGAATGCAGCTGTGGTCCATAACTCACTCTCCACAAAGTGTCTCAGATGGTTTCTGTTATTTGGAATTAATACTTGAGCCAAAGCCAGAGCTTGTCTAATTCCTTATCTTTCTACTGTAGTCTAATATGTTTATATTTGCTACACAGTAGTTTTCACTGTTATATAAGTGGCTTAGGTATTTTGTTTCAGGCTCTATGAATGTTTTCTATAAATCAAACAACTTTTGTTGTATCGTACTATCAGTTCAGTTCAGTCGCTCAGTCGTGTCCAACTCTTTGTGACCCCACGAACTGCAGCATGCCAGGCCTCCCTGTCCATCACCAATTCCCGGAGTCTACCCACGCTCATGTCCATTGAGTTGGTGATGCCATCCAACCATCTCATCCTCTGTTGTCCCCTTCTCCTCCCGCTCTCAATGTTTCCCAGCATCAGGGTTCTTTCAAATGAGTCAGCTCTTCACATCAGGTGGCCAAAATATTGGAGTTTGAGCTTCAACATCAGTCCTTCCAATGAACACCCAGAACTGATCTCCCTTAGGAGGGACTGGTTGGATCTCCTTGCAGTCCAAGGGACTCTCAAGAGTCTTCTCCAACACCACAGTTCAAAAGCATCAATTCTTCAGAGCTCAACTTTCTTTATAGTCCAACTCTCACATCCATGCATGACTACTGGCAAAACCGTAGCCTTGACTAGATGGATCTTTGTTGACAAAGTGATGTCTCTGCTTTTGAATATGCTGTCTAGGTTGGTCATAACTTTTCTTCCAAGGATAAAGCATCTTTTAATTTCATGGCTGCAATCAACATCTGAAGTGATTTTGGAGCCCCAAAAAATAAAGTCAGCCACTGTTTCCACTGTTTCTCCATCTATTTGCCATGAAGAGATGGGACCAGATGCCATGATCTTAGTTTTCTGATGTTGAGCTTTAAGCTAACTTTTTCACTCTCCTCTTTCACTTGCATCAAGAGGCTCTTTAGTTCTTTGCTTTCTGCCATAAAAGTGGTGTCATCTGCATATCTGAGGTTATTGATATTTCTCCCAGAAATCTTGATTCCAGCTTGTGCTTCTTCCAGCTCGGCATTTCTCATGATGTACTCTGCATATAAGTTAAATAAGCAGGGTGACAATATACAGCCTTGATGTACTCCTTTCCCTATTTGGAACCAGTCTGTTGTTCCATGTCCAGTTCTAACTGTTGCTTCCTGACCTGCATACACGTTTCTCAAGAGGCAGGTCAGGTGGTCTGGTATTCCCATCTCTTTCAGAATTTTCCATAGTTTATTGTGATCCACACAGTCCCACCCCAAGCATAATTATTTCATTGATAAAAATGTTAATTTTTTTCTTAAAGTTCAGGATTCTGACTCACAGTTTCTACACCTGAATTATATGTGTATTCCTTGAATACCGTAAGTACCCTATATATGAACAAGTTCCATTGTATGAGTGCCTTTGTTAGTTCAATTCAAAGTCCATCAAAGTTAGCCTAGGTACCCAGATAACACAATTGGCTATATAGTACTGTACTGTAATAGGTTTATAATACTTTTCACACAAATACATAAAAGGCAAACACACAAAATAAAGAAAACATTTTTAATTTTACAGTACAGTACCTTGACAAGTGCAGTAGCATTGTATAACAACTGGCATCTGAGACCTGGCATCAAGTGAACAGTCAAGAAGAGTTACTGACTAGGAGGAAGGAGAGGAGACAGAGAAACAGTAGAGCTGAAAGACTGTCAGAAACGGGAGATGGCGGGCAAGCTGCAGTTTCACTCACCTGACGTTGATAACACAGGTTCTGTTCCTTGCTGGCTTCAGCTCTATCTACCCTCTTGAAAAACTGATCCAGCGATGTCTGGGTAGTAGTTCTTTCTTTCTCATCATGCCAATGCTAGCTATATCACTGTTGCTTTTATGCTTGCTTCCGGACATCTTGGGCTTGAAATAAGACACTGTACTTCGGGACTGTGTACAGTACTGTACACAAAAGTACAACAACTCATAGAAGATGCATGCATGCATGTGACAATGTACATGAACTCACTTGCATGATTGGGTGTGTGAATGTACATTCACATCTTTGAAAGTTCGCAACTTGGAGGTTCATATGTAGGGGACTTACTCTTCTTTCTTTTGCTCTTGAAATAAGTTTGCTTGAAATAACTTTGCTCTTGAAATAAATTTCTCTTCTGGAGTTATTTTAACAACATATGTCTTAAATAACTGGGTACCCTACAACCTTTAGGTTTACTTGGTGGTACAGATGGTAAAGAATCTGCCTGCAATGCAGGAGTTGTTGTTCAGTCACTAAGCTGTGTCCAACTCTGCAACCCCATGGACTACAGCATGACAAGATTCCCTATCCTTCAGTATCTCCCTGAGTCTGCTCAAACTCAAGTCCAATGAGTCAGTAATGTCATCCAACCATCTCATTTTCTGTCACCAGCCCCCTTCTCCTCTTGCTCTCAATCTTTTCCAGTATCAGAGTTTTTTCCAAAGAGTTGGCTCTTTGCATCACATGGCCAAAGTATTAGAGCGTCAGCTTCAGCATCAGTCCTTCCAATGAATATTCAGGACTGATTTCCTTTAGGATTGACCAGTTTGATCTCCCTGCTGACCAAAAGACTCTCAAGAGTCTTCTCTAGCACCACAGTTTGAAAGCATCAGTTTTTCGGTGTTCAGCCTTCTTTATGGTCCAACTTTCACATCCATACATGATTATTGAAAAAACCACAGCTTTTGCTATAAGGACCTCCATTGCCAAAGTGATGTCTCCGCTTTTTAATACACTGTCTAGGTTAGTCATAACTTTTCTTCAAAGGAGCAAATGTCTTTTATTTTCATGGCTACAGTCACTATCCACAGTGATTTTGGAGCCCAAGAAATAACATTTGTCACTATTTCCATTTTTTCCCATCTATTTGCCATGAAGTGATGGGACCAGATGCCATGATCATAGCTTTTCGAATGTTGAGTTTTAAGCCAACTTTTTCACTCTCCTCTTCCACTTTCATCAAGAGGCTCTTTAGTTCCTGTTCACTTCTTGTCATTAAAGTGGTACCAACTGCATATTTGAGGTTGTTGCTATTTCTCCCAGGATTCTTGATTCCAGCTTGTGATTCACCCAGCAATGCAGGAGACCCAGTTTCAATGTGAGAGACCTGGGTTCAATCTCTGGATCAGGAAGATCCCCTGGAGACAGGAAAAGCTATCTGCTCCAGTATTCCTGCCTTGAGAATTCCATGGACAGAGGAACCTGGGGGGCTACAGTCCATGGGGTTGCAAAGAGTTGGACACAACTTAGTGACTGAACATCAACAAAGTATATTTGCATAAACATGATCTAGTGAATATTAAAGTATATACAAGTCCATACACTATAGACAAATATCCCTGAATGGAAAAATTCTTAATGTCTCCTATTTTCAAAATGTTTTGTATAACTCTACGTTTTTGTCCACCCCACCCCGCCCCAGAATATACTAACATTTATTGTTCAGTCACTAAGTCACGTCCAACTCTTTGCAACCCCATGGACTACTGCATGCCAGGCTTCCCTATTGAACAAGAAAAAATGTGACAAACAAACAGAACTGGACCTGCCTAAAACAGGATATTGGGTCAAATTCTACCATAAATCCACACATGAGACTTTTTGTAAGGCATCCTTTTCACAATTAAGGGTATAATTTAGATTTCGGTGGTTACGTCTGTGTACAGCCTGAGGGGTGAAAAAAGAAGAGGTTGAAATAATTCAGAGATCACCATTGTTCTTGCTATGTTTTTGGTAGACTTTGCAAAGAGTTTGAATTAGATGCCAAGAAGAAAGACCACACAGAAAAACAATCTTGCATCTTATTTCAACTTTACAAGTCAGTTTCTCCATTTCTTATGATAATACATACACATTTAAGACAAGGAGAGTGGCTATTCAAATTTCCATGCTCTCATCACCAAGCCAGGAATGTCATGCTAATCAGATTCCAGCCTCTAGAGTTGGAGTGACTGCTGCCTCCTGGCGGCTTGAATTAACACTGATGTTTTGAGTATCATTTTATGCCTCATTGTGAGCCCTGAAAGCTGCTTCTTTTAGAAAGGAAACTGAGGTTAACTTAAGGCCTCTTTAGATTGTTGGTGATTTTCCTGGTGATATATATATATACTAAGAAGTTTGGAAATTATATTTTTTTGCACCTGAATTATGATTTAAAAATTTGTATAGATGAAATCTAGATTTTTGGCTAAATCTGTAGGAGATTCTTTGAAACTAATCCACTTTGCTATTGCCGTTGACAGAGATACAATTATTGACTTGTACCCCCACCAGTCAAAGTATGTCATTTCAATTTTTTTTCTAGACTGGCAGTGGCAATGTGCCATTCTCTCTCTTTTCCAACTGTTGATTTCTTGGGAGACAGATTCTGAATGGCCCAGTTGAGGTCAGGAGATGACCCAAGGATTAGCTACTATTGTGGCCAAAGTACCTGGTGTCTTAGCCCAAATATGACCTGTGAACACCCACATCTGCAGGGAAAAGACGTCCTCAGAGTAGAATGAGGACCAAGTGAACTGAGTACCCCCTCCTCGTAATGCTATATATTTATTGTCCTATAACAAATTGTTACAAATACAGTGACTTCAAACAACACACATGCATTACTGCACAGTTTCTGTGGATCTCAGGAGTCTGGGTGTGGCTTCACTGGGTTCTCTGCTTCAGGGTTTCACACGAGACTGTAGTCAAGATGTCAGCCAGGTTGGGAGTCTCGTCCAAAGGCTTGACTGAGAAAGAAGAAACTGACTTATCATGTGGATAAGTCACAATTCCTCACCATGTGGATCTCTCCAATACAGCATTTTGTCTACCACAGGATACAAGTTGGGAAGGCTACATAGCCTGCTAGCAAGATGGAAGTTATCATCTTATCCAACCTAAGCATGGAAACGAGTTTTCATCACATTTGGTGAATTTTGGTGGTTAGAAACAAGTCACAGGCTCTGTCTATGCTCAAATGAACAGGATATCACAGGGTATGAGCGCCAGGATGCAGAGGCCATGTCTACTGGGTGATGTCCACCACCTGCCCTCATAAGTACTACAATCAGCCACTAAGTCATTTGGTTAGTTCAGCAAGTTTCCTATATCAGGCACTATTTTAGTTGACTGAAGGTGGAAAAAGAAAACAGATGAATTCCTGCCACCACTCCCTTAAAAATTTTGTAGTTTAGCACATGAGCCAATAGACTGAAAACAATATAAACATAATAGTTCAGGCCATATATTCCTCAGTTTAAACTTTTTAATTGTTTCATGTTGCTCTGAGGCTAGAATATGATTTCTTACCTTAGCTCAGCAGAGCCTGTGCTATCTAATTCTTTCTTGCTTTGATATTCTTATTGTATTTCTTCCACTTTTCACTAGGTTCTGCCCATTTTAGCATCTGATAAGTCCTAAGACATGGACATGTTAGAAAACATTTTAAAAATAAAGCTAAAATGTTATGCCATTAAATTACCACCATTAAAACCTCAATCATCCAATGAATGTCTAGCTTTAAACCTTTAAATTTCATATTATGACCACTCAGTAAACTAGTTGTCAAAATGTAACTTTTGATAATGAATTGTACTGAATTGCTTTGTAGGACTGATAGCTGTATGCTGGCTGATAATTGAAAGCAGCCTTGAAAAGATGAATGTTTTAATTTAAAGAAGTAACCTCCTAGACTTCTGAGTTCTTAGAACATTCTGGAAGAGTTGGAAGTTCTTATAGATTACATCTACCAATATCTTCAACTTACTTTTTTTTTTTTTTTCCCTCTGCATCACACAGTATCTTCTTACTGAGCAACCACAGAAGAAATTATCTCCTTTTCAAGAGAAGCTTCTTTTCAGTAATTGTTTTTAGTTCATCTATGAGCAGCCAAAGATGGAGAAGCTCTATACAGTCAGCAAAAACAAGACCAGGAGCTGACTGTGGCTCAGACCATGAACTCCTTATTGCCAAATTCAGACTGACATTGAAGAAAGTAGGGAAAACCACTAGACCATTCAGCTATGACCTAAATCAAATCCATTATGATTATACAGTGGAAGTGAGAAATAGATTTAAGGGCCTAGATCTGATAGATAGAGTGCTTGATGAACTATGGAATGAGGTTCGTGACATTGTACAGGAGACAGGGATCAAGACCATCCTCATGGAAAAGAAATGCAAAAAAGCAAAATGGCTGTCTGGGGAGGCCTTACAAATAGCTGTGAAAAGAAGAGAAGTGAAAAGCAAAGGAGAAAAGGAAAGATATAAACATCTGAATGCAGAGTTCCAAAGAATAGCAAGAAGAGATAAGAAAGCCTTCCTCAGCGATCAATGCAAAGAAATAGAGGAAAACAACAGAATGGGAAAGACTAGAGATCTCTTCAAGAAAATCAGAGATACCAAAGGAACATTTCATGCAAAGATGGGCTCGATAAAGGACAGAAATGGTATGGACCTAACAGAAGCAGAAGATATTAAGAAGAGGTGGCAAGAATACACAGAGGAACTGTACAAAAAAGATCTTCATGACCCAGATGGTCACGATGGTGTGATCACTGACCTAGAGCCGGACATCCTGGAATATGAAGTCAAGTGGGCCTTAGAAAGCATCACTACAAACAAAGCTAGTGGAGGTGATGGAATTCCAGTTGAGCTATTCCAAATCCTGAATGATGATGCTGTGAAAGTGCTGCACTCAATATGCCAGCACATTTGGAAAACTCAGCAGTGGCCACAGGACTGGAAAAGGTCAGTTTTCATTCCAATCCCAAAGAAAGGCAATGCCAAAGAATGCTCAAACTACTGCACAATTGCACTTATCTCACACGCTAGTAAAGTGATGCTCAAAATTCTCCAAGCCAGGCTTCAGCAATATGTGAACCATGAACTTCCAGATGTTCCAGCTGGTTTTAGAAAAGGCAGAGGAACCAGAGACCAAATTGCCAACATCCTCTGGATCATGGAAAAAGCAAGAGAGTTCCAGAAGAACATCTATTTCTTCTTTATTGACTATGCCAAAGCCTTTGACTGTGTGGATCACAATAAACTGTGGAAAATTCTGAAAGAGATGGGAATACCAGACCACCTGATCTGCCTCTTGAGAAATTTGTATGCAGGTCAGGAAGCAACAGTAGAACTGGACTTGGAACAACAGACTGGTTCCAAATAGGAAAAAGAGTACATCAAGGCTGTATATTGTTACCCTGTTTATTTAACTTATATGTAGAGTACATCATGAGAAACACTGGACTGGAAGAAACACAAGCTGGAATCAAGATTGCCGGGAGAAATATCAATAACTGCAAATATGCAGATGACACCACCCTTATGGCAGAAAGTGAAGAGGAACTCAAAAGCCTCTTGATGAAAGTGAAAGTGGAGAGTGAAAAAGTTGGCTTAAAGCTAAACATTCAGAAAACGAAGATCATGGCATCCTGTCCCATCACTTCATGGGAAATAGATGGGGAAACAGTGGAAACAGTGTCAGACTTTATTTTTCTGGGCCCCAAAATCACTTCAGATTGTGACTGCAGCCATGAAATTAAAAGATGCTTACTCCTTGAAGAAAAGTTATGACCAACCTAGATAGCATATTCAAAAGCAGAGACATTACTTTGCCAACAAAGGTCCGTCTAGTCAAGGCTATGGTTTTTCCAGTGGTCATGTATGGATGTGAGAGTTGGACTGTGAAGAAGGCTGAGCGCCGAAGAATTGATGCTTTTGAACTGTGGTATTGGAGAAGACTCCTGAGAGTCCCTTGGACTGCAAGGAGATCCAACCAGTCCATTCTGAAGGAGATCAGCCCTGGGATTTCTTTGGAAGGAATGATGCTAAAGCTGAAACTCCAGTACTTTGGCCACCTCATGCGAAGAGTTACTTTGGCCACCTCATGCGAAGAGTTGACTCATTGGAAAAGACTCTGATGCTGGGAGGGATTGGGGGCAGGAGGAAAAGGGGATGACAGAGGATGAGATGGCTGGATGGCATCACTGACTCGATGGACGTAAGTCTGGGTGAACTCCGGGAGTTGGTGATGGACAGGGAGGCCTGGCGTGCTGCGATTCATGGGGTCGCAAAGAGTCGGACATGACTGAGCGACGGATCTGATCTGATGAGCACTTAATTGTGTAACTGATCGGAATACTGTTTTTCTTTGACAAAGATACATTTTGAGTCATAGCCACAACTGAAACCTGCATAGTGGCTGAAAAACCTGTGATCTTTCTTTTACATGGAGGTCACATCTTGTTGTGGCAAAGGGGCTTGCATAACTCAATGAAATGCTTTTGAATTGTTATGCTGGAGAAGACTTCTAGAGTCTGTTGGACTCCAAGGGGATCAAACTAGTCAATCCTAAAAGAAATCAACTCTGAGTGCTCATTGGAAGGACTGATGCTGAAGCTGAAGCTCCAATACTTTGGCCACCTGATGGGAAGAGTTGACTCACTGAAAAATACCCTGGTGCTAGAAAAGATTGAAGGCAAAAGGAGAAGAGGGAAACTGAGGATGAGATTAGCAGCATCATTGACTCAATAAACATGAGTTTGAGCAAACTCCAGGAGATAGTGAAAGACAGGGAAGCCTGGTGTGCTGCAAAAGGTCAGACACAACTTAGCGACTGAACAGCAACAACACATCTTTTTATGTACATTGCTTTGTTTTCATCTTAACAGTTTACCTAAGTCAATATAATATTCCTGCATTATAGAAGCCCCTTTTCCTTTCTAGTCCTTTTCCTCTCCAGTTTAAAGTTCCTAAAAGTATTATCTACCTAAGGTTCTGAAAGATTTGGGGTGACACACATGGTCTCTCTTACAGATTTACTCCATTTTTTTGTTTTGTTGTTGTTACTTTGATGTGATGCTCCTCCCCTGGTGACCAGATTGTAAAGAATCTGTCCACAATGCAGGGAAACCCAGATTCAATCCCTGGGTGGGAAGATCCCCTGGAGAAAGAAATGGCAACCCACTCCAGTCTTCTTACCTGGAGAATCCCATGGACAGAGGGGCCTGGTGGGATGTGGTCCATGGGGTCTCAAAGAGTTGGACACGACTGAGTGACTAGCACTTTCACTTTTGATGTGAAGAGTTTGACTCAACAGTTATGAATGGATAAGTTGAGGTCTCTCTCTCCCCTCTTCCTTCCATCCCTCCCTCTGTTCTCTTCAATTTCCTCCTCCACCATCTATTAGATATGTAATATTTTTGTAATACCTACACTCAAGGTAGAATGCATAAACTTTGAACAAAAACCCCTCAGGTCTATTAGAAAGTCTATAAAAAAGCTGGTAAATTGTACATTTACTTGTTGCCCTCTTCTCTCTGTATAATTACCTGTCACTTGGGGTGTTTTACTGTTTTACAGATGTCTTCTAGTATAATAGGGAAAAATACATCTGACCCCACGTTGGATCTGTTTCTTATACTTTAACCTTTGTGCTCTGCTGTCTGTCATGCTGGCTGTACAACTTTTGTAAAAGAATGGTGCCTATAGACTGAAATATACAGGATAGACTGTTCTCAAGGCTCTGATCTTTAAAGGTATAGCATCTTCCCATTCATACAGAGACAAAACGTTGCACAACAAAGAATGTTGTTGCTGTTGTTCAGTCACCAAGTCGTGTCTGACTCTTTGCGACCCCATGGACTGCAGCACAACAGGCTTTCCTGTCCATCATCATCTCCCAGAGTTTGCTCAAACTCATGTCCATTGAGTCAGTGACACCATCCAATCATCTCATCCTCTGTCGTCCCCTTCTTCTCTTGTCCTCAATTTTTCCCAGCATTAGGGTCTTTTCCAATGAGTTGGCTCTTTTGCATCAGATCAGATCAGATCAGATCAAATCAGTCGCTCAGTCGTGTCCGACTCTTTGCAACCCCATGAATCGCAGCACGCCAGGCCTCCTTGTCCATCACCGACTCCCGGAGTTCACTCAGACTCATGTCCATTGAGTCAGTGATGCCATCCAGCCATCTCATCTTCTGTTGCCCCCTTCTCCTCCTGCCCCCAATCCCTCCCAGCATCAGAGTCTTTTCCAATGAGTCAACTCTTTGCATGAGGTGGCCAAAGTACTGGAGTTTCAGCTTTAGCATCATTCCTTCCAAAGAAATCCCAGGGCTGATCTCCTTCAGAATGGACTGGTTGGATCTCCTTGCAGTCCAAGGGACTCTCAAGAGTCTTCTCCAACACCACAGTTCAAAAGCATCAATTCTTCGGCGCTCAGCCTTCTTCACAGTCCAACTCTCACATCCATACATGACCACAGGAAAAACCATAGCCTTGACTAGATGAATCTTTGTTGGTAAAGTAATGTCTCTGCTTTTGAACATGCTATCTAGGTTGGTCATAACTTTCCTTCCAAGGAGTAAGCGTCTTTTAATTTCATGGCTGCAGTCACCATCTGCAGTGATTTTGGAGCCCAGAAAAATAAAGTCTGACACTGTTTCCGCTGTTTCCCCATCTATTTCTCATGAAGTGGTGGGATCGGATGCCATGATCTTCATTTTCTGAATGTTGAGCTTTTGCATCGGTGAACACAATATTGGAGTTTCAGCTTCAGCATCGGTCCTTCCAATGAATATTCAGGACTGATCTTTAGGATTGACTGGTTTGATCTTCTTGCTGTTCAAGGGACTCTCAAGAATTTTCTCCAGTAACTCAATTCAAAACTATCAGTTCTTTGGTGCTCAGCCTTCTTTATGGTCCAATTCTCACATCCATACATGACCACTAGAGAAACCATAGCTTTGACTAGACAGACATTTGTCAGTAAAGTAATGTCTCTTTTTAATACACTGTCTAGGTTGGTCATAGCTTTTCTTCCAAGGAGAAAGTGTCTTTTATTTTCGTGGCTTCAGTCATCATCCACAGTGATTTTGGAGCCCAAGAAATAACATTTGTCATGATTTCCATGTTTCCCCCATCTATTTGCCATGAAGTGATGGGACCAGATGCCATGATCATAGTTTTTTGAATGTTGAGTTTTAAGAATAACATTTGTCTTGTTTGAGGTTTACTGGAACCTCATGACCTGACCTATAGGGACAGCTCAAGAATAAAAGATTCTGGCAACAAGGAGTTTGCAACAACCAATCATACCCCTTCCTGTTTTAGTATAAAATAAGCTGGAATTCTAACTCAGGGAAGATGGTTCTCTTAGACATTAGTCTACCATTTTCTACATCTGCTGACTTTCTTTATAAAGTTCCTATTCCCTGCTCTAACAGCTGATCTCCCGGTTGGTCTGGGTTTATATTTGACTGTTATGAGGTGAGCAGAATGAATTTAAACTTGGTAATACGAGTATGGGGTTTCCCTGGTGGTTCAGATGGAAAGAATCTGCCTGCATTATGGGAGACCCAGGTTCAATCCCTGGCTTAGAAAGATCCCCTGGAGAAAAGGGAATGGCTACCCACTCCATCACTGGTGTAGGAGGAAGGAGGAGGAAAAGAGAAGGACAGAAAGAACAGCTTCATAATTAGTCCGAGGAAATAGCCTTTCTGAGAGTGAGGTACACAGGGAGCAGCATATCCAGTCAAGTGAGAACTGATTTGGAAATGGATTTAGCTACTCGTCTCTAAGGGACTTGGATTTTCCTTCTGCTATTTAGAGAGGGTTGCTCTCTGGGTGAGCCAAGCTGAGCCCAAAAGAATAAAGCTCCCCTGGCTCTTCTGAAAGTGCTGAGATTTATTTCTCTGGGGTGGCCCCTATAAGTCCTGCTTCATTCCAATAAATCTTACTGTTTTCAGTTAGAGATGAATATGCTACCATATAACACCCAAAGAAAACTGGAGGAATTTGTGATGATATATTTGAGAGCCATCTCACCATAAAATAAATTGGAAACATAGGGCCTGTTGTATGTTTAGATATGCAGAGAATTGTATGGGTTTTCCTAAAGGAATAATTTTGAGACCAAGGTCAGAGTGTCACAGAATTAAAATATCTCAGTTTCACCCAAGTTTACGGGAGACCACCAGAGGAGTTCCACTTAGGATGAACAAGCTGTTATACAGATTTCCACTTTGACTGTTGGCATTTATTTATTGCTTCCCACTTAAACATGATTTGCTCACTTATTCAGTCAATTAATTTGATAAATATTTATCATGTGCTAAGTGTGTGATGTTGCTTAGGACAGAAAGATTTATAAGATGTGACACTTGCCTTGAGAAGTCTGTAGATGTTTGAAACCATTCATCTCTAAGGAAGCCAGTTCCCCTCCTTACCCACCTTCATGGGAGGAGTAGAGAAAGATAATGATGAAACAAGATTTAATGCTATAAGAGTCCACTCATATGATCATATTGTTTCATTTTCTCAAGACCATTCATTTCTGTACTTACCTACTTTACTGCAGTTTCCTCCTGGTCTCTCCTTGAGACCTACTCCTATCATCAATGATTTCCTTCACGTCTTTCTTCTTCTAGCTGATTTTACCAACAGGAGCCCCAGTGGGTCACAGGGAGGTACAGTGAGGTCAGCTCTGACTCTTTTCTGTCTGGGGGGATCATCTTGAGATGCTGGTGACTTTCCACAGGTCATTTCCCTTCCTCAGGCAGGTTTCCCTTGAAGATTCTGGTCCTGTGTCCTCTCACCACTGAATCTGAACTTTTTTTCTTTTCTTTTCTTTTTCTTTTTTTGAGGAGGTAAACGGGCTAATGCCATAATGTTCCTCTTCTTCCTTTATACTCTGCCTACTCTTTTGAAAATAGTTTCTTTGTAAATCAAATCCTTTCAGTCAGTTCAGTTTTAGTCGCTCAGTCATGTCTGACTCTTTGTGACCCCATGGACCACAGCAAGCCAGGCTTCCCTGTCCATCACCAACTTCCAGAGCTTACTCAAACTCATGTCCATCTCATCAGTGATGCCATCCAACCATCTCATCCTCTGTCGTCCCATTCTCCTCCCGTCTTCAATCTTTCTCAGCATCAGAGTCTTTTCCAATGAGTCAGTTCTCTGCATCAGGTGGCCAAAGTATAGGAGTTTCAACTTCAGCATCAGTCCTTCCAATGAATATTCAGGATTGATTTCCTTTAGGATAGACTGGTTGGATCTCCTTGCAGTCGAAGGGACTCTCAAGATTCTTCTCCAACCCCACAGTTTAAAAGCGTCAATTCCTCAGGACTCAAGAGTTCTTTATAGTCCAGCTCTCACATCCATACATGACTACTGGAAAACCCATAGCTCTGACTAAATGGATCTTTGTCAGTAAAGTAATGTCTCTGCTTTTAATATGCTGTCTAGGTTGGTCATAGCTTTTCTTCCAAGGAGCAACCATCTTTTACTTTCATGGCTGCAGTCACCATCTGCAGTGATTTTGGAGTCCCCCAAAATAGTCTGTCACTGTTTCTGTTTTTCCCCCATCTATTTGCCATGAAGTGACAGGATCAGATGCCATGGTCTTAGTTTTCTGAATGTTGAGTTTTAAGCCAATTTTTTCACTCTCCTCTTTCACTTTCATCCAGCGGCTCTTTAGTTCTTCTTTGCTCTCTGTCATAAGGGTGGTGTCATCTGCGTATTTTAGGTTATTGATATTTCTCCCAGCAACCTTGATTCCAGCTTGTGCTTCATCCAGCCTGGCATTTCGCATGATGTACTGTGCATATAAGTTAAATAAGCAGGGTGACAATATACAACCTTGAAGTACTCCTTTCCCAATTTGGAACAAGTCTGTTGTTCCACGTCCAGTTCTAACTGTTGCTTCTTGTCCTGCATACAGATTTCTCAGGAGACAGGTCAGGTGGTCTGATATTCCCATCTCTTGAAGCCTTTTCCCAGTTTGTTGTGATCCACAAGGTCAAAGGCTTTGGTGTAGTCAATAAAGCAAAAGTAGATGTTTTTCTGGAACTCTCTTGCTTTTTCAATGATCCAGCAGATATTGGATCAAATCTCCTAGAATTTTTCCATTATCAATGATGGATTGATTATGACAGTGGTCTTTCATCTTCTTATTGTATCTTATTTCAGTCTTGCATTGCTCAAAAAAAATCTAAGAAAATCTATTTGTATATATTTTATTATTTTTAAGTACAAAATTATAATTTTTAAACTAACTGAATCTAACTAAATATTGCAAACATAAAAACGATGTTCTTTTCTTTAATCAAAGCATTTTCTCAGCCATTTTCATGTACATTACCAAGACTATCAGTATAAACAACAAAAATACACGTCTCACATACAAAATGAGATGGATAAAATTGTCTTAAACAGAAATAATTTACTCTTTGAGTTTTCTTGGTGTTTCTTGTTCTTGGTTTATTCTGTTTTCCGGTCTTCAAAACTGAAATGAAAAAATACTTATTTGATTCTTATTTCAATATTATAATGGTCTTCTCTGACTTTTAATGGAGCATGTGCAGGCTTACAGTCTGACATCTGGGCAGATCTCTTAAAAGTACAGAAGTAACACTTCTTGACCAACAGGTGTTCTGTTATTCTTACAGGCCAGATCAAATGACTGAGTTAGAAGTTCAGATAAAGTTTAGTAGACTGGCTTCAGGCTAAAGAATAGTTTTTTTAAAATGGGTCAATGAAGATTTCTGAAAATGGAGTGTAAATCATGGCAGATTCGAAGACTTTGTCATTTTCATGATTTACAAATGTTTAATATATTCATTTATATTCTATGACATATCTTCATATGTTTACAAACAGATTAGGATTTATAGTCAACAGAATCACAGTACATTCTGGTTTTCTCAAAATACGACCTTCTAATTCTATAAAATTTACAGCAACCTAAGATTTCTTTTGGCCCCAGAGCTATAGACATCAAAGGTATATAATCAGGGGCTCTTAACCTACAGTCTCTGGCCTCTGGTCCTTGGGGACACTTACAGGGGTTTCACAAGGCCTAGAATAGTGTATGGAAAAATATTCATGTTTGTTACATATTTGTATTTTTCTAAGAAGATATCACCAGAATTCAAGGTAGATTAAGAATCACTAGTTTAATTTCTATTAAGCATGAGAGATTTTATGATTGTTGAAAGTATTCAGGAAATGTATATATATGGACCTTCCCTTACAGGGACCTATATCCGGATGAGAATAGATATGGGACTAGTTTTGATCAATAAAATATGAATAAACATCATGTGAGTCATATCTGAGAAGAAGCTGTACAACCTTTTGCAATGTCAGAACCTTCAGATTTGCCTCTGCCATTAGACTAGCTATGCCCCAAATAGAAGGTACTTTGTCAGCCTGGATCCTAGCACAGAGAAGTAAGTGGAATTTGAGGGTTTCTTTGTTTTTGCAGCAAAGATTACCTTAAGCTGCCTGATAAGTAAGATGATCAATTTCCCCAACATTTCTAGAGCAGACTAAATCCATTTTCCTGATTAAACAGTAAATCAGGTAAATTTTATTCACTGTTTTTCATGCTATTCCACACAGCCTGGCATGTCAGCATCTATGATTATCTCAACTCAGGTTTTCCTTCTTCCACAAATGTTTCATGAATGCTCCTTTGTTAAAATCAGTTCAGTCACTCTGCTTCCAGCCTAGGAGGACTAATAAGGACCATATTTATCCCCCTCTTCCCCACCCCATTTTGAAAACATCAATAAGAAAAATATAGACAAAATGTATGACATAAAAGTTTTCAAGATACTGGACATCAGGCAACAAAAGACAGTCGTCCCTAGAGACGGGAAACTAAGAAGAGTCCTGTCTGACAAAAATCCTTCAAGTGATCATTGAGCTAATGATATTTGATGTTTCAAGTTAGCTTAGTCCATAGAATTGTATAAATCCAGAAACACTTATTTCTGTCATATTGAAGGTATTTTCATTGCTTGGCTAGCCTTATCAACAGAAACTCAAAACTGATGTAAACATATGTTGATTTAATACTAAAATAGCTGAAGTCATTTATTTTGCAGCCAAGCAATTTGCAGTTTATTGAACTCTAGGAAAATTACATTCAGATGACAAACAGCTTCTGAGTGTGAGTGAGCTTTGAGGATTCTAACTTGAAACTCTCATCAAAAAGAACTTCCACAAGAGTTGGCTTGCAAAATCCAGTTTGTTTCTTGTTATTATGATTATTTGGAAACTCACATTTCATCCTAATAATACCACACTTTTGCTATAAAAAAAGGTAAGAACAATTGGAAACTTCATCACTAAATTTAAAAACTTGATGGCTCTGGAATTTTATCAGGAAATGAGACTTAGCATTTTCTACAAGAATATATTTAAGGGAACTCTTTTTCTCAAAAAAAAAAATATATTTTTTATTTGCCTGTACTGGGTCTTAATTGCGGCATGTGGGATTTAAATCCTTGACTGGAGATCGAGCCCAGGCCCCCTGCACTGGGAGTGAGGAGTCTTATCCACTGGGCCACCAGGGAAGTCCCTAAGGGAATTCTTATTTTTATTTAGAAATTCACAAAAGTAGAATATATGCAAGACATTTTGACTCTAGACTAAAGTTGCTCTCAAGCATGAAAATTATGTGTGTATGTTTCAAACAGCAGAAAAAAAAATTAGTTATAAACTTTTGAGGTTTATTTCAAAATAGGAAGATCTTTATAATGAGACATAAAGCTGGAGAGAGATGGAGGAGTAAGAATTAGTCTGTTTTCAGATTTGCTGCCAGCTTCTCTGAAGTTGTGAGCATGACAGTTAATCTAGCGATGCTTTGTTTCTGTATTCATTTATTTATTTTACTGAAGCATAGTTGATTTACAATGCTGTGTTAGTTTCAGGCGTACAGCAACATGATTCAGCTATATATATGAGTCTATTCTTTTTCATGTTCTTTTCCACTGTAGGCTATTACCAGGTACTGAATATATTTCTCTGTTTATGTATTTTACACATAGCAGTGTGCATATGTTACTCTCAAACTCCTACTTTACCCCTCCCCTTCGTTTCTGTATTCTTGACATTCCCTTCCAGTTAGAAAATCCTCTCACATTATAAAACAGTCTAAGAAAGCTTTGCAAAGGGATGAAATACAATTGTCAGCAACGTCAAAATGTGACATCACTTTCCCACAGCTGCCATGGCCTCGTGATATGTGAGAACAGGTAAATGAAGTCTGTATCGTAGTTTGCATTTGGGATTCAAACTCTTTCTTATCCATAAATAGATTTTCCGAGCCAATTAATTCTAGTTATTATAATATGTGAACACGTTATGAAGGATGATTTCAACTTATACGTGTAAACATGTTATGAAGGATGAATTCTGCTTTCAGAGAAGGGAACCCCACTCACTTGTAGGGCCCACCTGAGTTTTAGAAGGGCCAAGAAGTGTGGCTATGGAGATGCCTGTCTGTATTTTCTCGATGCCTTTCTGTCTTTGCATGAACATTTCAGAGGTTGCTATTGCTTAAACAAATGTATAGCTACCAGAAATATTATCATCAGCATTTGGATGTCTTGCTCAGTCACTTCAGTCGTGTCCCATTCTGTGCGACCCCATGGACAGCAGCCCACCAGGCTCCTCCGTCCAAGGGATTCTCCAGCCAAGAATACTGGAGTAGGTTGCCATTTCCTTTTCCCGTGGACGTCTTACTTGATATAAACAATCAGGCAATTGAAACTTACACCTAAACTTACAAATAAGAATCTACAAATGCATTTTCCAGTTTAATCATGAACATAATAGTGACTCTATTGAGCTATTTCAAATCCTGAAAGATGATGCTGTGAAAGTGCTGCACTCAATATGCCAGCAAATTTGGAAAACTCAGTGGTGGCCACAGGACTGGAAAAGGTCAGTTTTCATTCCAATCCCAAAGAAAGGCAATGCCAAAGAATGCTCAAACTACTGCACAATTGCACTCATCTCATGCGCTAGTAAAGTAATGCTCAAAATTCTCCAAGCCAGGCTTCAGCAATACGTGAATCGTGAACTTCCAGATGTTCCAGCTGGTTTTAGAAAAGGCAGAGGAACCAGAGACCAAATTGCCAACATCCGCTGGATCATAGAAAAAGCAAGAGAGTTCCAGGAAGACATCTATTTCTGCTTTATTGACTATGCCAAAGCCTTTGACTGTGTGGATCACAATAAACTGTGGAAAATTCTCAAAGAGATGGGAATACCAGACCACCTGACCTGCCTCTTGAGAAATTTGTATGCAGGTCAGGAAGCAACAGTAGAACTGGACATGGAACAACAGACTGGTTCCAAATAGGAAAAGGAGTTCGTCAAGGCTGTATATTGTCACCCTGCTTATTTAACTTCTATGCAGAATACATCATGAGAAACACTGGGCTGGAAGAAACACAAGCTGGAATCAAGATTGCCGGGAAAAATATCAATAACCTCAGATATGCAGATGACACCACCCTTATGGCAGAAAGTGAAAAGGAACTAAAGAGCCTCTTGATGGAAGGTGGAGAGTGAAGAAGTTGGCTTAAAACTCAACATTCAGAAAATGAAGATCATGGCATCTGTTCCCATCACTTCATGGGAAATAGATGGGGAAACAGTGGAAACAGTGTCAGATTTTATTTTTTTGGGCTCCAAAATCACTACAGATGGTGACTGCAGCCATGAAATTAAAAGACGCTTACTCCTTGAAGAAAAGTTATGACCAACCTAGATAGCATATTCAAAAGCAGAGACATTACTTTGCCAACAAAGGTCCGTCTAGTCAAGGCTATGGTTTTTCCAGTGGTCATGTACAGATGTGAGAGTTGGACTGTGAAGAAAGCTGAGCGCTGAAGAATTGATGCTATTGAACTGTAGTGTTGGAGCAGACTCTTGAGAGTCCCTTGGACTGCAAGGAGATCCAACCAGTCCATTCTGAAGGAGATCAGCCCTGGGATTTCTTTGGAAGGAATGATGCTAAAGCTGAAACTCCAGTACTTTGGCCACCTCATGCGAAGAGTTTACTCATTGGAAAAGACTCTGATGCTGGGAGGGATTGGGGCAGGAGGAGAAGGGGACAACAGAAGATGAGATGGCTGGATGGCATCACTGACTTGATAGACGTGAGTCTGAGTGAACTCCAGGAGTTGGTGATGGACAGGGAGGCCTGGCATGCTGTAATTCATGGGGTCCCAAAGAGTTGGATACGACTGAGCGACTGAACTGAACTGAACTAATAGTGACTCAAATAAGGTCACTGTTTTGACTTTACCAAATATAAGCAAATATAAGCATTTCAGCTTAAAAATATGTTTCAGATAACTGTGATGGTAATATATTCATCTGGATACCAAGTGCCAGAAACTTACCCCACCCTCCAAACTCAGTTGCTTAGCACAGTAAAAGTTCTTTGCCAACATCCAGTTTCATGACAGTGAGGCAGCATTTTTGTGGAGTACCTTTCGCCACTAATTCAGGGGGTCAGCTTTTTTCTGTTGGGAAGCGCCAGCATTCACCAGAGGAGGCTGTATGTGGAGTACATGGCTGGAGGTTTGCACAGGAGACCCAAGAGTGTGGTTCTTTCCTTTCCTCACCCCATGGGCTGAAGACTGCACAGATGGTTGGTCTCAGCCTGAACTCAAGGATGGCTGGCAAGTGTCACCTTGGTGGCCACTGGCGAAGAGGAAGCAGCATCAGAGAGTATCCCTTTAGCCTCTGCCACAAGGAATACAATGTTAGCCTTTCAAAACAGATACTTTTCATGTTGATATATGGCAAAACCAATACAATATTGTAAAGTTAAAAAATAAAATTAAATTAAAAAAAAAAGATACTTTTCAATTCTCTCCCCAAATTCACGTTCTTCCTCAGATGTTCTACCCTTCCTAGGGGAAAGGAGAAAAGCAAATGTCTCTGTCGGGAAAGAAGGGGTGACATGTGGGTGCCCTGACTGCATAGGGGAGGTGAGTATCACGAGTCATGCAGGGGCTCCATGGAAGGCAGGGAGATGGAGGGACACACGAGCAGGGGGGAGGATGGGGTTCTCACAAGCATGAGAGTAGAAAGCCACAAGTCCTCCTGGGAGGACATCCAGAAATGCAAGGAATGGCAGTTTTTTCATGAGGCTGCTGCTGCTGCTGCTAAGTTGCTTCAGTCATGTCCGACTCTGTGCAACCCCATAGACAGCAGCCCACCAGGCTTCCCCATCCCTGGGATTCTCCAGGCAAGAACACTGGAGTGGGTTGCCATTTCCTTCTCCAATGCATGAAAGTAAAAAGTGAAAGGGAAGCCGCTCAGTCGTGTCCGACTCTTAGCGACCCCATGGACTGTGGCCTACTAGGCTCCTCCGTCCATGGATGTTCCAGGCAAGAGTACTGGAGTGGGGTGCCATTGCCTTCTCTGTTTCATAAGATTAGAGGAGCTCAAAAGAAAGTTTGGGAAGTATCTAGGATCCAGAAACAAAGGCAGAACCAAATGCTGGAGCTTTGAGAGTCTACAAGCGATGCTCTGGGCTTGAGTCTTGGTCTCAATATTTCAGGAGCTTGAGTATTGTATCCTGAGTGGGGACAGGAGACCAGGTCCATGGAAACAATGGAGCTGAAACTGAAATCTCAAGACAAAGCAAATCCCTTGGAAGACTAGAAGAAATTCACCCACTTGAGGAAGGGAGACGGTAAAGGAATTTTTCCATATCAGCTTGGACTCTGGGTGATGTAATTTGTTAAAGCCTCCTTTTCATCATCAGAATACTTTCTACTGATTTCATCACATATCTTTATTAGTTTTGTTTCTAGTTGCAGATGGAGAAGGTGCTGCGGTGGGGGGACAAGGAAAGAGAAGGTTAATACTAGTAAGGAAAGGAGTTGTGTCCAGGTTCAGTTCCATTTTGTACTAGTCACACACTCCCAAGCAAGGCAAGGTACCCAGTTTCCTCTTCTGTATGAGTGAGTGAGTGAATTCGCTCAGCCGTGTCCGACTCTTTGCAACCCCATGGACTGTAGCCTACCAGGGTCTTCCATCCATGGGATTTTCCAGGCAAGAATACTGGAGTAGTTTGCCATTTCCTTCTCCAGAAGATCTTCCCAACCCAGGGACTGAACCCAGGTCTCCCACATTGTAGGCAGACGCTTTACCGTCTGAGTCACCAGGGAAGTCCTCTTCTGTATAATGGGGCAGTAATTTGTCCATCTGAAAGGAAATCAACCCTGAATATTCACTGGAAGGACTGATGCTCCAACACTTTGTCCACCTGAAGCAAAGAGCGAATTCACTGGAAAAGACCCTGATGCTGGGAAAGACTGAAGGCAGGAGGAGAAGCGGGGTGTGTGTGGGGGGTGGTGACAGGAGATGAGACGGTTGAATGGCATCATCAACTCAGTGGACATGAGTTTGAGCAAACATCTGGAGATAGCAAAGGATAAGGAAGCCTGGGGTGCTGCAATCCATGGAGTTGCAAAGAGTCAGACATGATTGAGAGACTGAACAACAACAAATATGTCTCGTAGATTTTCTTTGAGAATAGTCTTTACGTGCAAAGGGCCTGGAACACTGCCTAGAATAATATAAATGTTAGCTAGAAAATATTAGCATACTATGTGCTTTGTAAGTATATAAAGTAAGAAAACATTAAAAAATTTACTGATATCAAAAACATTTTCAGGCATCGTCTCCACTGAGTTATCCTATTCTGCATGTGTGCTTTTAAGTATCTTGATGTAGAAATGTCTTCTTATTGGCACTAGTTAATTTTCTAAGGCATAACCTTTAGGACAAGGGTGTAAACCTATATTTTAATGTTACTCTTGCACAGTAAAAATAATTTACAATAGCTTTTTGGCACCTACCATAAGATAAGCATTGTTTTACCTTTTAGTGAGGCTGGCTATACATTCATACTAGTAACTCTAAGCTTTCCTTTTTCTTTTTGTCTTGAGTTTGTGTGTTATTAAGATCTTATGTTTTGAAAATTTTTGTGGGAATATTTTAAAACCACATGCCATATAATTAGATTATACTATCCATGAATCAATCTGAAATCCGCTCATAGGATTACGGAAAGATGAATCATTTTGTTTCTCCTTTGTCATCCAGATATTTCTGGTGCCAGATGCCATAGGGCATTTTTTTTGGCGTCTTTCACCCTTGTGCCTTGATGTTGGGTGAGGTGGTTAACTCATACATACATAACCATCTCGTACACTGAGATGGTTAACAAGTATTTAACTATACTTGAGAGTCACTGCAAATCACATGAATATATCTCACCAAACCAAAACTAGAGGGATGTTCAGCTGCAAATCCTCTCCAACAGGTTCTCAGAATGCCCACAGCCCCTCCAGCATGATCCTGTATAAGAGTAGTGATGGAGAGGAGGTCCCCATGGAGAGAGACAGGAGTCTCAGCTGGCTGCAGCTAATTTATCAAAAAACATATAATTGTCCAGATATGGCTGGAGAAGCTTCAAGAGGCTTGAAAAAGGCCCTTACACATGAAATATCCAAGTTTGGGGGGTTTATTTTCACTGCAGGGCATGCAGGATCTTAGTTCTCCAACCAGGGGTTGAACCCTTGTCCCGTGCAGTGGAAGGGCAGAGTCTTAATCACTAGATTGACAGGGAAGTCCTGAAAGATGCTGGTGTTTTAGTTTACTAGTGTTGCAGTAAATACGTTTTGGGCTCCTCTGTTCATGGAATTCTCCAGGCAAGACTACTGGAGTGGGTAGCCATTCCCTTCTCCAGGAGCTCTTCCTAACTGAGGGATCAAATTCTGGTCTCCCACACTGCAGGCAGATTTTTTCCCATCTGAGCCACCAGGGAAGCCCTTTATAAATAAATAACAGGGTTTGCTAATTCCAGGCTCAAATTCCAGTTTAACTTGAACTGTCTCGAAGTATAAATTCCTAAAGATTAAGGCCAGGGTAGGACCAGCACTCACCCTAGTGGATCCCTAGATTAATTTATTATTCCGTTTTGTGATCTTAAACATTTTATTTTTATAAAGCCAAACATTTGTATATTTTGTTACCAAATAGCACATCATGTTATGGCTATGATGGAGAATTTGTGATTTTGGGAGCCAGGGTGAACCTTTTTTTCAGTTACAACGCCCATTTGTGCACTGTAGTTGGTGGTAGGCTTTAGAAGATCTTCATAACGTTCTGCTCAGTGAATTTCTTGGCACTGAGCCTTGAGTGTCGACTTTATATACCTGTGTTTACATATCAGATCAAATGGTTGAACACTTGATAGGATGGTTTCCAGGAGAATTTAAAAACTATATTGAAGACTTATTATTGGCATTGTTCTATGAGCCTTGATTTTGGAAGGTGTTTAAGAGACTTTAAAAAATTTACATTAATTCTCCAAATATTATTTGAGATTATGGCTTAATAAAAATTTCAAAATTTGAGGAGGTCATAAAATGTATTAAGTATAAAACTTATAAAAGTATTAATCTGATTAGGAATTTTAGCATGTTTATTTCTGATATTTCTAGTTACTTCATTTTCTGTAGAAAACACCTGTGGTCAAGCATTAGACAATCATTGACCTCTGCCACATAATAGTCCTTTGCTCCAAAAGGAATTAAATCTCTTACGGGGTGACTGGGCTGCCTTGACTCCTTGAAAATGAAAGCTGCATCTCGCTGGAACTTACGGATCTAGTCCATAGATTTGGAGTGACTATGGAGCTTTTATACAATGAGATATGTTATTACCCAAGATCTGCAAAGCCATTTTGAAATGAGAGGCCTCTGATACTTTTATAACTTAACTGTATGCACTATTTATGAAGATTACTGGCACTTGCAACTTATTTCTGATGAATCAAGATTATTTGAATGATGTCCCCAAAATAGTGAAAGGACAAATGTCAAAGATCTAGTGGCCAACTGTTCTTGCTTCTTTCTGGGATAAATCTTAGGCCAGTTGTTCGTGTTTTTGTAACATGTGGGGCCTAGTTCCCTGACCAGGAATCTAACCTGGGCCCCCTGCACTGAGAAGCACAGAATCTTAGCCACTGAACCATCAGGGAAGTCCCCTGGGCCAGTTTTAAGACGTCTTTAAGAATTTCCTTAAAGAATTTTAGAGATTTTCGTTAAACATTTAAGTGAGTACTAACTTAATCATGACACTCCTGGGAATCAATTTGAAATGACTCATCCCTCACTCAACAATTCCAAGGGATCTTTATACTATTGTTTGACCAATAGGTCAATCCTAAAAGGTCAAAGTTAATCACATTCACTTGAATGCATCATGTGAACTGTTTATGAGGTACACATTGATCAAATTACATTTTTAATGACAGAATATGTAAATTTTATCAAATACAATTAATAATACTTCATAACACTAAACAATAAAAATGTTAAAATGTTTATTTCATATTTGTACTTTAACTCTTTTGCTCATCACAACCTTGAGCTTATGGTTTTATTAAGAAATAAATGTCAAGAAATGATAAAAAAAAAAAAAAGAATTCATGCTTCAGAACACTTACCTTTGGCCCATATATGCCGAGAAGATTGTCCCCACTGATCGTGTGGGCCTGAGGAGTTAAAACAGAAAAGCTGGCTATTAGAGTGGAATTTTATTTTTTCATATCACCCACAGTCAGATGCTTTGTTTTCTCATGGGAAAATTACTCCAAAAACATCTCTAGCCTGGGAATGTCTTTGGCATTCACACACCAAGGTTAACACAGAGTGTCTTAGACAATGTTAGAGTTGTTTTTAACACAGGACAGAAGTCATGCTGTGGGAATTCTGAAATGTGAGAGTCATTTTCTCTGCAATCACATCTTAGATAATATGAATAGGTGATGTTCATTCCTTGCATCCAATCTTGGCTTTATACAAATCCAAAACTAGCAAGTATACCTTGGGAAATATCAATTCATCACCACATTTACAAAACCCAATGCGATTTGGTGCAAGAAATGTTTGATTTGAACGAATTAGATGGAATTAGATCTCAGTGTAGAATGTAAGCTCAATGTCCCCTTTTCTATTTCCTCTCTCACCACCCAACACCAGCTTGGTAAGTGTGGAGAGAAAGGCTCAAACATTTCACAGGTGTTCTGTGCATGCCAACATATCAACAGAACTCAATCTCCACTCTTTTAAAAGATAACAAATTTGTTATTTATTTTCTGGCTGTAAAAGGGAATGTATGTTTATGGCAGATACTTCTGAAAATAGAATAAAAGACCAGAAAGAAATGTAAAAAATCCCCTTTAAACCACTGACCAGAAAAACAAAACGAAACAAAACTACTGCTAACATGTTGAGGTACAACTTTATAGATATTTGTGTCTGCAGATACATGAAAATGTTGGTTCATTTGCAGATATTTTTGTGTGTGTGCACCTGTAAATGTTGGTTTTTAAAGATCTGACATAAATTCATCTTATAGTATTATTTTAAATTTTAATTTTGGTAGATCAGGCTCTTTGTTTTGTTGATTGGTGTATCCTTACATCTGGCACACAGTAGTGAAAAAGCGAAAGTGTTAGTCGCTCAGTCGTGTCTGAGTCTTTGTGAGCCCATGGACTGTAGCCCAACCAGGCTCCTCTGTCCTTGGAATTCTCCAGACAAGAATACTGGAGTGGGTAGCCATTCCCTTCTCAGAGGATCTTTCCAACCTGGTGACTGAACTCCCGTCTCTTGCAGTGCAGGCAGATTCTTTACTGTCTGAGCCACCAGGGAAGCCCAGCAAGTGGTAAGATATCAAATATTTGTTGAATTTACCAGTACAGAATGGCTTTTATTCACTATCAGTAAATACCCTTAGAAAGCATCATATTTAATAGTTGCCTGGCAGTCCATCAAGTAGTGAATTGTAACTTATGTAACAAGCATACTATTGCTGGGAATTTAGATTATTTCACATTTTTTTAAGAATAAAATTACCAGAATATCTCTTGTCCATGATTCCTTTTATTTTTGTACAACTTTGACTACTTGAAATAAAACAAAAAGTTGGGTTTGTTTGAAATCCATTATTTTAAAAAGACTTCTGTAAAAATTCAGTTAATGGATACACTTCCTTCATTGGCCTGCGTTGCCCATTTCCTTTGACGGGCCATCCCTCTGACAGTCTCCTCCAGAGAGTGTGGGAGAGATTGGCTCCCTCTGTGCAGCCGCCTTTCTGGCCAGAGTGAACATTCGTGGACGGACCATGACTTAGGTCACTGAGGTGAGAAATATTTACTTTCCCAGGACTGTTGGGAAAATCATTCTCTTGGCTCCTTGATGGAAAGGAAGAAGAACAGAGCTGTGGAAATGGCTGGAAGTGTTGTGTATGAGGAATCAACTTTGGGTAAAGTGGACATCACAGAAAGCCGAGAGGAGAGGCAGAAAGAAGGTGAATTTCTGTTCACTGGGGCCAGGCCTCCCTTGAAGTTTGACCTAACCTTGAGCTTTCCCAATGCCTGAACCAAAGTGTCCCCTCCATTCCCAGTTGAGAGGAATTTTCTATTAGCTGCGATAAAAAGAAAATGATCCAATGAATATCCCTCACAGCATATAAAGGTTCATTTCCCCCAAATCTGCTCAATATTGGGTATTCTTATATTGGCTGATTTCATAGGAAATACATTCTGGCTTGTGTGGATTTGCATTTTTTCAGTTGTTGGTGATGGTGAAAATTTTGTGTGTGACCATCATTGTTTAATTTTTCTTTTATGGTTCCAGTTCCTTGGGAGGGTTTCAACTACTTAGTTTCCATGAGACAAATCACTGTCGTTTTTTGCTTATTTTTATATAACTTATCATTTGGAGTAATCTCAGATATACACAAAAGTCATAAAGGCATTTCAGCAAGCCCGTGTGTGTCCTTCTCTCTCCTTTCTGACACCCTACACAACCGTGGTGCATTCACCAGAATGAAGAAAAACATTGGTACAATGCTAGTAAATAAACTACAGGCTTCATTTGGGTTTCAGCAGTTTTTCCATTAATGTCCTTCTTCTGTTCCAAGACCCAATCAAAGTTATATTTAGACCACTTACCCTTGGTAGTGAATTCCCCCGTGAGGAGAATTCATAAGTTCTTGCAACCCAATTCCACTTGGCTGAGTCAACATGAACTTACAAAGTGCTAAGTGACTTTTAACATTAGGCAAGTGAGAGGAATATTTCCATTTGATCACGCTTACATTATTTTTTCTTTTATCGTCCACAATACTGCTCCATGAGAATCCAGGTTGATATAGAGAGGACTGACTCAGTCTTTGCCAAATGAGTAGGCTAATTCAATATTGCAGTTACAAGATGAAACAGATAATTTCTGAAGCCCCCTCCAAATGTGCATTCCCTCTGGGAGAAGTACTGAACTTTAAATACAGTGAGTCCCCTACATATGAATGAGTTTCATTCTGAGACTGCATTCGTAAGTCCACTTTGTTCGTGAGTCAAAGGACGTTAGCCCAGGTACCCAACTAACATAACTGGCTGTATAGTACTATAATGTAGTGGGTTTATAATACTTTTCACAGAAATAATACATAAAAGAACACACACACACACACATACAAAAACAGTTTTAATATTACGTATAGTGCCTGGAGAATCTCAGGGACGGGGGAGCCTGGTGGGCTGCCGTCTGTGGGGTCGCACAGAGTCGGACGTGACTGAAGTGACTTAGCATAGCATAGCATAGTACCTTGAAAAATACAGTAGTACCACATAACAGCTGGCATCCAGGGGCTGGCATCGAGTGAACAGTCAAGATGAGTTACTGATGGAGGAGGGAGAGGAGCTGGGAGATGGTGGAGCTGAAGGATCGTCCCAGCAGGAGACAGAGGACAGGCTGTGACTTCACTCCTGCCTGATGTTGATGGCACAGGCTCTGGTTCCCTGCTGGATTCAATTCTATCTACCTTTTTGATAAAATGATCCAGGGATGTCTGGGTACGTTCTGGGCTTGAAATAAAGATACTGTACAATAGTACTCTATACAGTACTGTACAGTAAAGTACACAGAAGCACATCCCCTGGTAGAGGGTGCACACACACGACATCGTACTCCAGATGTGTAGGCTGACTTATGTAAGTGAACATGCGAACAACACGTGCACATCTTTGAAAGCATGCAGCTTGAACGTTTGTATGTAGGGGACTTACTGCACTGGAAAATGTACCAGCTGCGTGCGACCCTGGGGAGTTACCTAAAAATTGCCCTTGCTTGTAGATAATCACCTTAATAGGCCTTCCACATTGAACATCAGGACTAGGAACACTGGATTCCATCTCTCTTTCAGCTTGTGCTCCAAATTGTCCACTCCCTCCCCTTTGTAAGGTCTTCCCTGGTGATTCAGACAGTAAAGAATCTGCTTGCAAAAGAGACACAGATGTAAAGAACAGACTTTTGGACTCTGTGGGAGAAGGCGAGGGTGGGATAATTTGAGAGAATAGCATAGGAACACATGTACTGCTGCTGCTGCTGCTAAGTCGCTTCAGTTGTGTCCGACTCTGTGCGACCCCATAAGACGGCAGCCCACCAGGCTCCCCTGTCCCTGGGATTCCCCAGGCAAGAATACTGGAGTGGGTTGCCATTTCCTTCTCCAATGCATGAAAGTGAAAGGTGAAAGTGAAGTCGCTCAGTCGTGTCCAACTCTCAGCGACCCCATGGACTGCAGCCCACCAGGCTCCTCTGTCCATGGGATTTTCCAGGCAAGAGTACTGGAGTGGGGTGCCATTGCCTTCTCTGAACACAGGTACTATCATATATGAAATAGACTGCCAGTCCAGGTTCGATGCATGAGACAGGGTGCTCAGGGCCAGTGTACTGGGATGACCCAGAGGGATGGGATTGGGAGGGAGGTGGGAGGGGGGTTCAGGATGGGGGACACATGTACACCCGTGGTGGATTCATGTCAATGTACGCAAAACCACTACAATATTGTAATCAGCTTCCAATTAAAATAAATAAATTAATTTTTTAAAAAAAGAATCTGATTGCAATATGAGAAACCAGGTTCAATCCTTGGGTCAGGATGATCCCCTGGAGGAGGAAATGGCACACCACTCCAGTATTCTTGCCTGGAAAATTCCATGGACAGAGGAGTCTGGTGGGCTCCAGTTCATGGGGCCACAAAGAGTCGGACCCAGCTGAGTGGCCAACAGATACATGCCCTTAGTAAACTGTATCCTCTTCCATTCCACTGGAAGCCCAGCCCAGAACAGGGGTGTCATCCCTCAAGTAACACTGCTGCAATCTTAAGAATCCCAGACAGCGGCTGCGTCAAGTCAAGGGACTGATCTGGCATCTCCCACAGTCTTCCCATCTCCCTTCCTCCCTCCATCAGGGATGGATAACGTGTCCACCAGTCCTACAAGGCACTGACAACACCGAATGAAGAAACTAGACGTGTTTTCTGCCCTCCCCTGTGTATTGATATGCTACAGATAAAGGAGGGAGTAGGCACTGATCACAGAACTGCATGGGCACGTGATTGCAATTGGAGACAGATGGTCTGAGGGACGGCACAAGCTGCACCAAGGATCAAAGCATCAGGCTTTCTGAGAGCCAGGCTCTGGCAGGGGTGGCAGGCGGTCTTCTCAAGAAAGCTGACATTTGCTGGGGATCAGAAGTCTGAAAGGGAGGTGCTATAGGTGAGTGTGGTGTGGTACATATAGGTGAGTGGGGTCGGGTGGACATCAGGGGTTCTGGGATGTGTTCTGAGACATCTCCAGGCAAAGAATAGCCGGAGTGATGCTCTGGGGTCCAGGATCTGAAGGACAGCCAGTGAGCCTGGGTGAACAGGGAGAGAGGGAGGCAGAGGACGTGGCTCTCAGAGGAGCTGGAGAGGCACGGAGGGGCGGGGACAGCTTCGGGGCAGGGGCTGCAAGGGGCGAGGAGCATGAGGATGCAAAGAAGGACAGAGTGAGGAGGAGGCCAGGCAGTGAGACGACGGGCACTGCACTCCCTCTCCAGCTTCACAAAGGTCACCTTGCCCTTCCCTCCACGAGATGTTGCATTGGAAACTTTATATCTCCTCCTAAAGCTCCCAACTCCAGTCACACCGGGAGAACATCAGACAAACCCAAACCGAGGGACAGGCTGCAAAGCAGCTGACAAGTGCTACTCACAGTTGTCATCACATAGGGAGAGTCAAAGAAACTGTCAGAACCATGAGGAGCCTGAGGGGACAGACATACAGACCATGGGGCGTCCTGGATGGTACCCTAGGCCAGAAAAAGGACATGTGGTAACAACTAGGGAAACAGGGACACAGTATGAATGTTCACTAATAGCAGCGCATCAGTAGAATCCTATGAATTATAACAATTACGTTATACTGCTGTTGTTGCTGCTAAGTCGCTTCAGTCGTGTCCGACTCTGTGCAACCCCACAGACGGCGGCCCACCAGGCTCCTCCGTCCCTGGGATTCTCCAGGCAAGAACACTGGAGTGGGTTGCCATTTCCTTCTCCAATGCATGAAAGTGAAAACTGAAAGTGAAGTCGCTCAGTCATGTCCGACTCTTCTCGACCCCATGGACTGCAGCCCACCAGGCTCCTCCATCCGTGGGATTTTCCAGGCAAGAGTACTGGAGCGGGTGCCATCACCTTCTCCGATACTGATGCTAAGGTGGTACAAATAGAGAAAACTGGGGTGGGCAATATGCAATCTCTGGGTACTGCTTAATTTTTTTTTTCTGTAAATCTAAAACTATTTGAAAATGAAAAGTTATTTAAAATATCCTTTTATCTCAGAAAACTTACTATGAGAATTTCTGAGTTTTTGCAATCCAAATTCCCAAATTTTACTTGTAGAATTTCTGGACTTCTCAGACCAGATATAATCATTCTGTTCACAGATTCGACCTCTGACTTTCCCCTTAAAGAGATTAATATTGCTTACACATTCCAAGTTTAATTAAGTAAAATTGTTCACCTGAAGTTCGGTTTTCCAGTGATAGGAAGCCATTTTCAGTTTGTTCACTGTGCCTTTATAATCTTATCCACTCATCCCTCCACCAGAACCAAAATAACTCTGACTCCTCCTTCTAGGACTTACGCCACTTGCAGAAAGTAGGGAAAAACACTAGCATATTCAGGTATAAATGGTTGTCTGTAGAGTTCTTGAGAAAATGAAAGATATACCTATTTGAATGCAGAGTTCCAAAGAACAGCAAGGAGAGATAAGAAAGCCTTCCTCAGTGACCAGTGGAAAGAAATCCAGGAAAACAATAGAATGGGAAACACTAGAGATCTCTTCAAGAAAATTAGAGATACCAAGGTAACATTTCATGCAAAGATGGGCTCAATAAAGGACAGAAATGGTATGGACCTAACAGAAGCAGAAGATATTAAGAAGAGGCAGCAAGAATACACAGAATGACCCAGACAACCACGATGGTGGGATCACTCACCTTGAGCCAGACATCTTGGAAATGTGAAGTCAAGTGGGCCTTAGAAAGTATCACTACAAGCAAAGATAGTGGAGGGGATGGAATTCCAGTTGAGCTATTTCAGATCCTGAAAGATGATGCTGTGAAAGTGCTGCACTCAACATGCCAGCAAATTTGGAAAACTCAGCAGTGGCCACAGGACTGAAAAAGGTCAGTGTTCACTCCAGTCCCAAAGAAAGGCAATGCCAAAGAATGCTCAAACTACCGCACAATTGCACTTATCTCACATGCTAGCAAATAAATGCTCAGAATTCTCCAAACCAAGCTTCAATAGTACGTGAACCTTGAACTTCCAGATGTTTAAGCTGGACTTAGAAAAGGCAGAGGAACCAGAGATCAAATTGCCAACATCTGTTGGATCATCAAAAAAAAAAAAAAAGCAAGAGAGTTCCAGAAAATCATCTACTTTTGCTTTATTGACTACACCAAAGCCTTTCACTGTGTGGATCACAACAAACTGTGGAAAAGTCTTAAAGAGTTGGGAATACCAGACCACCTGACCTGCCTCCTGAGAAATCTGTATGCAGGTCAAGAAGCAACAGTTAGAACTGAACATGGAAAAACACACTGGTTACAAATTGGGAAAGTAGTATGTCAAGGCTGTATATTGTCACTCTGCTTATTTAACTTATATGCAGAGTACATCATGAGAAACACTGGACTGGATGAAGCAGAAGCTGGAATCAAGATTGTCAGGAGAAATATTAATAACCTCAGATATGCAGATGATACCACCCTTATGGCAGAAAGTGAAGAAGAACTAAAGAGCCTCTTGATGAAAGTGAAAGAGGAGAGTGAAAAAGTTGATTTAAATCTCAACATTCAGAAAGCTAAGATCATGGCATCTGGTCCCATTACTTCAAGGCAAATAGTTGGGGAAACAATGGAAAGAGTGACAGAGTTTATTTTCTTGGGCTCCAAAATCACTGCAGATGGTGACTACAGCCATGAAATTTACAGCCAAAGAGCAAACATCTTTTAAATTTCATGGCTGTAGTCACCATCTGCAGTGATTCCCATTTCACGCCAGTCAGAATGGCTGCGATCCAAAAGTCTACAAGCAATAAATGCTGGAGAGGGTGTGGAGAAAAGGGAACCCTCTTACACTGTTGGTGGGAATGCAAACTAGTACAGCCACTGTGGAGAACAGTGTGGAGATTCCTTAAAAAACTGGAAATAGAACTGCCTTATGATCCAGCAATCCCACTGCTGGGCATACACACTGAGGAAACCAGAAGGGAAAGAGACACGTGTACCCCAATGTTCATCGCAGCACTGTTTATAATAGCCAGGACATGGAAGCAACCTAGATGTCCCTCAGCAGATGAATGGATAAGAAAGCTGTGGTACATATACACAATGGAGTATTACTCAGCCATTAAAAAGAAAACATTTGAATCAGTTCTAATGAGGTGGATGAAACTGGAGCCTATTATACAGAGTGAAGTAAGCCAGAAGGAAAAACACCAATACAGTATACTAATGCATATATATGGAATTTAGAAAGATGATAACAATAACCCTGTGTACGAGACAGCAAAAGAGACACTGATATATAGAACAGTCTTATGGACTCTGTGGGAGAGGGAGAGGGTGGGAAGATTTGGGAGAATGGCATTGAAACATGTAAAATATCATGTATGAAATGAGATGCCAGTCCAGGTTCGATGCACGATACTGGATGCTTGGGGCTAGTGCACTGGGACGACCCAGAGGGATGGTATGGGGAGGGAGGAGGGAGGAGGGTTCGGGATGGGGAACACATGTATACCTGTGGCGGATTCATTTTTATATTTGGCAAAACTAATACAATTATGTAAAGTTAAAAAAAAAAAAAGATGTTTGCTCTTTGGAAGGAAAGCTATGACAAAACTAGACAGCATGTTAAAAAGCAGAGACATCACTTTGCTGGCAAACAGGTCCATCTGGTCAAAGCTTTGATTTTTCCAGTAGTCATGTATGGATGTGAAAGGTGGACCACAAAGAAGTCTGAATGCCGAAGAACTGATGCTTTTGAACTATGGTATTGGAGAAGACTCTTGAGAGTGCCTTGGAGAGCAAGGAGATCAAACCAGTCCATCCTGAAAGAAATCAACCCTGAGTATTCACTGGAAGGGCTGATGCTGAAGCTAAAGCTATAATACTTGGACCACCTGATGTGAAGAGCTATTCACTGGAAAAGACCCTGATGCTGAGAAAGAATGAAGGCAGGAAGAGAAGGGGACGACCGAAGATGAGATGGTTGGATGGCATCTCTGACTCAGTGGACATGAATTTGAGTAAGCTGTGGGAGATAATGAAGGTCAGGGAAGCCTGGCATGCTGCAGTCCAAGAGTTGAACAGGACTTGGCAGCTGAATAACAATTCCTCCTAGACTCCACTTGTGATACCTCCTCTAGGAGGCCCTCTGTTGTTTCCTCAAGCTGGGGTTCAATCCCTTCCCCTCATGGCTCTTGTGTGGCCTCCTATCAGGGCACCAGTCACACCATAGGGACTGATGATGTCCTTTCCCTAAGCTCTGTAGGGGCAGGCATCTAACTCACTTCTGTCTCTCCCTGTGTTGATCACATCTCCCATACCCACTGCAAGACACTCTACAATAGATGTGTTGAATAAATAACTGAACACACGTTGGTAATTGTTTTAGAATGCGTCAAAACACATGTGCTGTAGAAACATACTGGAATAACTTCTAGCAAACCCATCCTTCATCCTATACTGAATGCCGCAATGAGAAGATTTGGCATACAGCAAAATCAGACAACTCAGGGAGGTACTGAATGGGTCAGCTGGTGTCCTAGAGTTGTATCATGATGGATGGTGGCCCTTTTTCCAAAAATGAAATAAGCAGAAATAGCAGAAATAGACCCCTTCTTCCCCCAGAGAGAAATTGAGAAAAAGGGTTCTTGGCAAAGGGATTTATTGAGGTCTCAGTAGAACAATTAACACCAGACTTCTTTTCTAAGGGATCCACCCTTGAGAAGTGCGGTTACTGCTGTTTAATAATGTGACTCACAGTATCAGGGGAGGAACTTCCCTGATTATTCAGAGGACAGTTAGGAAACTGTTTTATGCTTCCCTTATAGGTGCAAATGCTTTGAACAAAACTGTTTGACAGCATGTCTTTATCCTGGAGAGGTGTGTCCTATGTCTAACAGGGCCGCCTGCAGCTTGGTGCCCAAACAGAGGACTCTAATGACCCTGTGAGGCCTGGGACACCAGCTGGCCTTGGTCCTCAACTCACCCAGAGGGCCACACTCAGGAAAGGAGGCCCATGTCTCCCTCCAACTGTCTGCTGGGACCCCTTTCCTTCCTTGAGGGCAAGCTGGAGGGGATGAACCAGATTTAGGGCCCTGGGATAGCAGGCCAAGGGTGGGTAGGGAGAGTGGCTGGACATTGTGAGCACACAATTGGATATTTTAAAAAATTGGAAGGCAGAATCTCACAGGGGTGCAAATAGACAGACAGACAAAACAGCTCCAAGGAGAGCTTGAAGTTTAGTTTCTCAGGATGTTCCCCTTTGACTCAGAGTGCCTGTAGTTCACAGCCTGGCTTTCTCTGGAGCTGCTGCGGGCTGTGTCTGGGGCTTGCAGGGTGTCAGCCTCTCAGGCTTTGATGGAACAGAGCAGGACTCTCTGGGAGTTGCCCCTCGCCCCCACGTCCTCTGTTGCCTTTTGTCTATAGAAAAACTTTAGCCAAAGAATAAGCTTAACAGATGAAGTGAGGAAATGCAGAAGCAAAGGAAAGCAGTCAAATGGGACAAAATAATAATAGTGCTTTCCTGGTGGCTTTGACAGGAAAGAATCCGCCTGCAATGCAGGAGGCCTGGGTTCGATCCCTGGGTTGGTAAGATCCCTTGGAGAAGGGAAAGGGTACCCACTCCAGTATTCTTGCCTGGAGAATCCCCATGGACAGAGGAGCCTGGCGGGCTACAGTCCATGTGCTGAGCGACTTAGCACAGCACAACACAGCATTATATAATAGTTATTAAGCAAAGTCAAGGAACTTCAGTTCCTCCTCAAGAGCTGTAGATAACATTCAAAGCCATATCCTTTGAGCTGTCTTATAGATACTGAAACTCCCTCCAGGTGAAGAAGTTAATTACATGATGACCAGAGTGTAGCCATGACATTGTTGTTCTGTTGCTCAGTCATGTCTGACTCTTTGTGACCCTATGGACTGCAGCACACCAGGCTTCCTGGTCCTTCATCATCTCCCAGAGCTTGCTCAAACTCATGTCCATTGAGTTGGTGATACCATCCAACCATCTCATCCTCTGTTGTCCCCTTCTCCTCCTGCCCTCAATCTTTCCCAACATCAGGGTCTTTTCAAATGAGTCAGCACTTTACATTAGGTGGCTAAAGTACTGGAGCTTCAGCATCAGCCCTTCCAGTGAATATTCAGGGTTGATTTCCTTTAGGGTTGGTTGGTTTAATCTTCTTGCTGTCGGAGGGATTCTTAAGAGTCCTCTCTAGCACCACAGTTTGAAAGCATCAATTCTTCAGTGCTTGGCTTTCTTTATGGTCCAACTCTCACATCCATACATGACCACTGGAAAAACTATAGCTTTGACTACACAGAGCTTTGTTGGCAAAGTGATGTCTCTGCTTTTAATACACTGTCTAGGTGTGTCATAGCTTTCAATTGCCACAATTCTGAGAACTGGCATCAAAACAATGGGAACAAATCAACTCTGGAACTAAAGACTAACTGTACTTAAAAGCAATCAAGATGACCCTACTGCTACTGCTAAGCCGCTTCAGTCGTGTCCAACTCTGTGTGATCCCATAGACGGCAGCCCACCAGGCTCCCCTGTCCCTGGGATTCTCCAGGCAAGAACACTGGAGTGGGTTGCCATTTCCTTCTCCAATAGATAACCCTAACCAGATTAGTAATCACCAACTTCAAGATGACTGTCAGAGCTGATTGCCCTATTTCTGCATGTAGCCCCCTCCCTCTGACTATAAAAGCTCTTGCTCACTGATGGTCAGTGGGGGGCAGTTGGCCTTTGGACAGGTATTCGCTCTCTACCTAGGTTGCCAGCCTCTGAAATAAAGCAAGCTTTCCTTTCCACCAGTCTTGCCTCCAGTGTATTGACTTTAGAGCAGCGAGCAGTGGGACCTCACTTTAGGTAACAGCGAGATTCCTGGTGGGGCTGGTGTGAGAGTGTGAACAATGCTGTTGGGGGTGGAGGGAGTCTGCAATCTAAGCCAAAGGGAGACTCTGTGTTAGATCAACAATGAACTCACTAAAGTCAAGTTGGCATAAATCAGTATCAGACCTGAAGTAGTAAGGATGAGGCTGCCAAAGGGAACAAAAAACTTTGGACAGTCTACATTTCTTTTGACTTTCCTAGGGATGCTTTTACCATCTTCTGACTCTTCATTACCAAATTTGCATATCAACTTACTTCTCACTGTTAGAACCCTCAGCAGTGTGATTATCTGGTCAATAACTGAAACTTCAGTTACTAGATTTATAGTCCAAGAAATGCAGTATTTGGAAGTTCATCTTCATAGAAGGGAATATATCGCTTATGAGCATGAAATTGATTATTTGTTTAATGCTTGAGTTCTTTTGGAGTATTACTCAGCCATTAAAAAGAATACATTTGAATCAGTTCTAATGAGGTGGATGAAACTGGAGCCTATTATACAGAGTGAAGTAAGCCAGAAGGAAAAACATAAATACAGTATACTAACGCACATATATGGAATTTAGAAAGATGGTAACAATAACCCGGTGTACGAGACAGCAAAAGAGACACTGATGTATAGAACAGTCTTATGGACTCTGTGGGAGAGGGAGAGGGTGGGAAGATTTGGGAGAATGGCAATGAAACATGTAAAATATCATGTAGGAAACGAGTTGCCAGTCCAGGTTCGATGCATGATGCTGGATGCTTGGGGCTGGTGCACTGGGACGGCCCAGAGGGATGGTATGGGGAGGGAGGAGGGAGGAGGGTTCGGGATGGGGAACACATGTATACCTGTGTCGGATTCATTTTTATATTTGGCAAAACTAATACAATTATGTAAAGTTTAAAAATAAAATAAAATTGGAAGAATAAAAAAAAAATAAAATGTTTTGTTGTTGTTGAAATATGGTTGATTTTCAATGTTGTATTAGTTTCTTCTATGCAGCAAAGTGATTCAGTTACATACATACATACATTTATATAGTATGGATTTATATTCTCTTCCCTTGGACTGCAAAGAGATCCAACCAGTCCATTCTGAAGGAGATCAGCCCTGGGATTTCTTTGGAAGGAATGATGCTAAAGCTGAAACTCCAGTACTTTGGCCACCTCATGCGAAGAGTTGACTCATTGGAAAAGACTCTGATGCTGGGAGGGATTGGGGGCAGGAGGAGAAGGGGACGACAGAGGATGAGATGGCTGGATGGCATCACTGACTCAATGGACGTGAGTCTGAGTGAACTCTGGGAGCTGGCCAGGGAGGCCTGGCCTGCTGTGATTCATGGGGTCGCAAAGAGTTGGACACAACTGAGCGACTGAACTGAACTGAACTATATTCTTTTCCATTATGATTTAGTATAAGATATTGAACATAATTCACTGTGTAATGTTTGCCTTCTAATTGGCAGCCCTTGAAGATGGATCTTGGTAGTTTTGGGTCAAGGAAAAGACTAGAACTTGAGGCCATATTTGAAAGTAGTCTTCAAACAGACTTTTTTCCTTTTTTTAGATTTTCTGATTATAAACCACCTGCTTCTCCTGGAAGTAGCTCTTCCACAGAGCCTGAAAACAGCTACAATATTTCTGTATCTATCTTCTCAGGAAAGACATCTTGAAAACTTACATATGATCCCTAGCTGTGCTTCCCAAGCTCCCATTCTCTGGTCAGCCTGCAGCACTGGGACCTCACCTTGACCACCCCCTGGCGTGACCTCCTGGAGATCATGTGCAGACAGATTTGTGAACCCGTGTCACAGGGGTCTTCCCTGCTCCACTTGACAAGCCTTCGTTCTTACTGAACGAAAGTAAGTAACCAGAAAATTTCTGGTTTCTTACTCTGGTTTCTCCTCTGGTTTCTCTGGTTTCTGGTTTCTCCTCTGCTCATCCTTCTTCTGCCTGTCTGTTCACTCTTCTCTTATCATGAAATGTTGTTTCTCAGGGTACCAAGTTTTGTCTTATTCTCCTTGTACTTTCGTACTTTTCCTGGATGGGCTCTTTGCTTATATTATTAGCTCTACACAGATGCCTCTAACGGTGCAAAGAGTCTAAACCCTCCACCTGAGACTCTAGGACTACTTCTTACTGCCTTCTGGATATTTGCATGACTGTTACACAGGTCCTGCACATGACTTTTTCCTCAGAGAACTTGTTGTTTTCAGCCTGTATCCCCAAGCCCACTCCTCTTTTTTGATGATATTTGATGATATTGTTATTCAACCAGGCCCCCAAGCCTGAACTGTAGGCACAGATCACTTATTGCTTTTAACCTTCTATCCAAACCATCACATAGTCAAGTTGGTTCCACATCCTTTAACTATCCCTCTGTGTTTTAAAGAATATACAGTTAATATGTTATTATTTAAAATTATGCAATCCAGAAATAAAGGAATAAAGAGATAAAATTCTCCTTCAGTTTCCCTCATACCTAAATCTCACCTCACAATGAAATTCTGTCCAAAGAAGTAGCTTCCTATCAGCTAGCCTTTGGGCCTGGGGTATCCACTCTCACAAGGAGAACCTACCCTGGGTTTGATGGGCTTGGAGGCCCTGGACATGCATGCTAGTGATTCTCTGTCTGAGACACCACAGCATGAGGTCAAAGAGGGATCCTGGGTTACAGGGACCATGGGATGCAGGAGGTGGTCCCAGACAGACGAGAGGGCTCAGCTAGAGGACAGCAAGACGGGCCTTTAAATTGCAGGGTCCAGGACAGGCACCTAGGGAGAGTACCAGTTAAGAAGGGCTCAAACTAGTAATTTAATTTTTTCTTCATCAAATACTTATTGGATTGTCACTATAAACTGGAACCTAATGCATATGCTGAGCTTCCCAGGTGATGCTAGTGGTAAAGAACCCGCCTGCCAATGCAGGAGACATGAGATGCTGGTTCGATCTGTGTTGGGAAGATCCCTTGGAATAGAAAATGGCAGCTCACTCCAGTATGTTAGCTTGGAAAATTCCATGGACAGAGGTGCCTGGCCAGGTACAGTCCATGGGGTTGCAAAGAATTGTACCCAACTGAAGCAACTTAGCACACACACACGTATACGGAAGAAACAGCTGGTTCAGGACAGTTCCTGTCTCCACGGGGTTCTCACCTGTGCACAGCAACTTCTGGTTTTAAAGAGGCCTTCCCCAACGTGCAGGCACATTTCAGCGGGTACTGAGGATAATTCACTGGTGTCTATATTTCTCTAAATATGCTAAGTAAATGTTATGTGGCTAATAGCAGAACTATATTTTGTAATCATTACGGAGTTTAAAATAAATTTGTAATCTAATGTTATTCTTACATAAATTTGATCTTCAAGATAAAGTAAATTGGGCTTCATCTTAAAAAAAATCGCCGAGGGCCATTATTTAGATTGCAGTGCCCTCTGGTGGTTACAATGCAGTATTTATTTACAGTTAATCCCAAGACTCCCTAGAATGGAAAGTTCCTTGGGTCTTTGTGGGTAAGATTTTTGACATTCTGAATTTTCTCATTAAACTTATTTTTCCATTTTTTGTTGTTTTCTTGCAAAAAGTCTCAGAGTTTCTGAAATTATATTGAAGTAAAATCAGACAAAATAAATATTTCGTGGAGTTTTTTAAACAATATTCAGAGAAGCCCAGAAATAATCCCAAAAGATTAAGGGAGAAAAAGCTTTCATTTTAAGATTTATCAAGAAAAAACCCACGAAAGGATGATCTAGAAACTGGAATGCTCCACCTAAGAGACAGGAACCTCTCATATTATAATACAAAAGTCATTATCGGTTCATAGCAATTTTAAAAAGGTCAAAATAAAAAGACAAATGACAAAGGTCACCTCAACTCCAAGTCTAGAGACAGTCACAATATTTTTTTTGGCATTAAAAATGTAGTATTTCAAAGCCATTGGTCAATTTATTAACCATTATTACCATTTTCTTTGTACTTAGAGTGTCCATATAAGAATTGCTTAGTGGATATGTGCTTTGAGGGTAAGAGAAAAACTTAAAAAAATTGTTTTTTTTTTAATTTCAAAGACAAGGAATCTTGACAAATAGTAATTCAGATTTTACTCCATTGTTAACTTAGCTCCAAATACATACCTATCAACTGTTAGATTAGTGCAAACATAATTTTGGTTTCAACAGTGAATTTTAAATCATTATAACTAGGCTCAGATATATCTTTATTAATCAAAATAAGAACAATTACAATCAACACATTTTTGCTAATGAGATATGTTTGTTTTTTCCGGTATCATAAATGATACAGGTGGAGTAGAAGGCATGCACCCATCTTCTCCCATGAGAAGTCCAAAATTACAACTCACTGCTGAACAACCATCAACAGGAGAATGTTGGATCCCACCAAAAAAAGATATTCCCCATCCAAGGGCAAAGGAGAAGCCCCAACAAGATGGTAGGAGGGGCAAAATCATGTTTAGAGTCAAACCCCATACCCAGGAGAGACATTTGGAGGGCTCAAACAAAACCTTATGTGAACCAGGACCCAGAGACCCCAGAGACTGAGCCAGACCTGTGTTTGAGCGTCTCCTGTAGAGGTACGGGTCAGCAGTGGCCTGCCAAAGGGGCAGGGGCTCTGGCTGCAGCAGATCTGGGTCACCCAGCCTGTGGCATAAGCCCTCTTGGAGGAGGTCACCATTAATCCCACCATAGAGCTGCCGAGCAGACAACCCACAAACTGCAGAACAATTATACCAAAGAAATTCTCGCACTGTTAAGAAAGTTCTAGGGCCCAAAACAGATTTCCCAACCTGGGGATCTGGCAAAGGGACTGAGAACCCCCAGGGAATTTGACTTTGGAGGCAAGTGGGATTTGATTACAGAACTTACACAGGACTGGGGAAACAGAATCTTGGAGGGCACGAACAAAACGATGTGGGCACTAGAACCCAGGAAAAGGAGCAGTGACCTCATGAGACTGGCCCAGACTTGCCTGTGAGCGTCCTGGAGTCTCCGGTGGATGTGTGGGTCAGCGGTGGCCTGCTGCAGGGTCTGGGGCACTGACTGTGGCAGTGCATGAACAGGACCTTTTGAACGAGGTCGCCAGTATCTTCATTGCCTCCACCATAGTCTGGTCTCAGGTCAAACAATAGGGAAGGAACACAGCCATCAACAGAAAATCGGATTAAAGATTAACTGAGCATGGCCCCGCCTATCAGAATAAGACCCAGTTTCCCCCACACTCAGTCTCTCCCAACAAGAAGTTTCCATAAGCCTCTTATCCTTATCTGTCAGAGGGAAGACAGACTGAAAACCACAATCACAGAAAACTAATCAAACTGATCGCATGGACCACAGCATTGTCTAACTCAATGAAACTATGTGCCATGCTGTGTAGGGCCACCCAAGATGAATGGGTCATGGTGGAGAGTTCTGAGAAAATGTGGTCCACTGGAGAAGGGAAGAGCAAACCACTTCAGAATTCTTGCCCTGAGAACCCCATGAACAGTATGAAAAGGCAAAAAAGATATGACACTGAAAGATGAGCTCCCCAGGTTGGTAGGTGCCCATTTGCTACTGGAGATCAGTGGAGAAATAACTCCAGAAAGAATGAAGAGATGGAGCCAAAGCAAAAACAACACCCAGGTGTGGATGTGACTGGTGATGGAAGTAAAGACTGATGCTGCAAAGAACAATATTGCTTAGGAACCTGGAATGTTAGGTCCATGAATTAAGGTAAATTGGAAGTGTTCAAACAGGAGATGACAAGAGTGAACATTGACATTTTAGGAATCAGCGAACTAAAATGGACTGGATTGGGTGAATTTAATTTAGATGACCGTTATATTACTACTGTGGGCAAGAGTCCCTTAGAAAAAATGGAGTAGCCCTCATGGTTAATAAAAGAGTCCAAAATGCAATACTTGGGTACAATCTCAAAAACAACAGAATGATCTCTGTTCATTTCCAAGACAAACCATTCAATATCACAGTAATCCAAGTCTATGCCCTGACCAGTTATGCTAAAGGAGCTGAAGTTGAATAGTTCTATGAAGACCTACAAGACCATCTAGAATTAACACCCCCAAAAGATGGCCTTTTTATCATAGGGGACTGGAATGCAAAAGTAGGAAGTCAAAATATACCTGGAGTAATAGGCACATTTGACCTTGGAGTACAGAATGAAGCAGAGCAAAGGCTAAGAGAGTTTTGCCAAGAGAATGCAGTGATGATAGCAAACATCCTCTTCCAACAAAACAAGAGAAGACTACACATGGGCATCACCGATACCGATATCACATTGATTATATTCTTTGCAGCCAAAGATGGAGAAGCTCTATACAGTCAGCAAAAAACAAGACTTGGAGCTGACTGTGGCTCAGATCATGAACTCATTATTGCCAAATTCAGACTGAAATTGAAGAAAGTAGGGAAAACCAGTAGACCTTTCAGGTATGACCTAAATCAAATCCCTTATGATAACACAGTGGAAATGAGAAATAGATTCATGGGACTAGATCTGATAGACAGAGTGCCTGAAGAACTCTGGATGGAGCTTTGTGACATTGTACAGGAGGCAGTGATCAAAACCATTCCCAAGAAAAAGAAATGGAAAATGGCTGTCTGAGGAGGCCTTACAAACAGCTAAAAAAAAAGGAGAAGCTAAAGGCAAAGGAGAAAAGGAAAGATATACCCATTTGAATGCCAAAAATAGCAAGAGTTCCAAAGACTAGCAAGGAGAGGTAATAAAGCCTCCTTCAATGATCAATGCAAAGAAATGGAGGAAAACAACAGAATGGGAAAGACTAGAGATCTCTTCAAGAAAATTAGAGATACCAAGGAATATTTCATGCAAAGATGGGCTCAATAAAGGACAGAAAAGGTATGGACCTAACAGAAGCAGAAGATATTAAGAAGAGGTGGCAAGAATACACAGAAGAACTATACAAAAAAAGATCTTCATGACCCAGATAACTACGATGGTGTGTGATCACTCACCTAGAGCCAGACATCCTGGAATGTGAAGTCAAGTGGGCCTTAGGAAGCATCACTAAGAACAAAGCTAGTGGAAGTGATGGAATTCCAGTTGAATTATTTCAAATCCTAAAAAATGATGCTGAGAAAGTGTTGCACTCAATATGCCAGCAAATTTGGAAAACTCAGCAGTGGCCACAGGACTGGAAAAGGTCAGTTTTCATTCCAATTCCAAAGAAAGACAATGCCAAAGAATGTTCAGACTACCACACAATTGCACTCATCTCACACGCTAGCAAAGTAATTCTCAAAATTCTCCAGGCCAGGGTTCAACAGTATGTGAACCTTGAACTTCTAGTTTTTCAAGCTGGATTTAGAAAAGGTAGAGGAATCAGAGATTAAATAGCCAACATCCATTGGATCATCGAAAAAGCAAGAGAATACCAGAAAAATATCTACTTCTGCTTTATTGACTACGCAGAAGCCTTGGACTGTGTAGATTACAACAAACTGGAAATTTCCTCAAGAGATGGGAATACCAGACCACCTGACCTGCCTCCTGAGAAACCTGCATGCAAGTCAAGAAGTAACAGTTAGAACTGGACTTGGAAAAACAGACTGGTTCACAAATTGGGAAAGGAGTAAATTAAGGCTGTATATTGTCACCCTGCTTTTTTAACTTATATGCAGAGTATATCATGTGAAATCTGGACTGGATGAAGCACAAACTGAAATCAATATTGCTGGGAGAAGTATCAATAATTTCAGATACACAGATGACACCATCCTTATGGCAGAAAGCAAAGAACTTTTTGATGAATGTGAAAAAAAAATGGCTTAAAACTCAACATTCAATAAATGAAGGTCATGGCATCCAGTTTCATCAATTTATGGCAAATAGATAGGGAAACAGTGGAAACAGTGACAGACTTTATTTTGGGGGGCTCCAAAATCACTACAGATGTTGACTGCAGTCATGAAATTAAGAGACACTTGATCCTTAGAAGAAAAGTTATGACCAACCTAGACAGCATATTAAAAAGCAGAGACATTACTTGGCCAACAAAGGTCCATCTAGTCAAGTTTTTCCAGTGGTAATTTATGGATGTGAGAGTTGGACTATGAAAAAAGCTAAGCGCCAAAGAATTGATGCTTTTGAACTGTGGTATTGGAGAAGACTCTTGAGAGTCCCGAATCAGTCCATTCTAAAGGAGATCAGTCCTGGATATTCATTCTAAGGACTGATCCTGAAGCTGAAACTCCAATACTTTGGCCACTTGATGTGAAGAACTGACTCATTTGAAAAGACCCTGATGCTGGGAAAGATTGAAGGAAGGAAGAGAAGGGGGTGACAGGATGAGATGGTTGGATGGTATTACCGACTCAATGGACATGAGTTGAGCAAGCTCCAGGAGTTGGTGATGGATAGGGAGGCCTGGTGTGCTGCAGTCCACGGGGCCACAAAGAGTTGGACAGGACTGAGCAACTGAACTGAACTGTACCATAAAAATCCGTGCTTCAGGATTCAGTGAACTTGTGGAGAGCATTTTCTGCCTCCTGCTGGTTGTTGAAGCATTTTCCCTGCAAAACGTTGTCAAGATGCTTGAAGAAGTATTTGTTGGTTACTGAGAGGTCAGTTGAATATGGTGGATGAGGCAAAACTTTGTAGCTAAATTCTCTCCATTTTGAAGCATCAGTTGTGTGACATACAGTTGGGTGTTGTCATGGAGAAGAATTGGGCCCATTCTGTTGACCAATGCCAGGTGCAGTCATTGCAGCTTTTGGTGCATCTCATCAATTTGCTGAGCAAAACTCTCAGATATAAAGTTTCACTGGGATTCAGAAAGCTGTAGTGGATCAGATGGGCAGCAGGCCACCAAACAGTGACCTTGACCTTTGTTTGGTGCAAGATCTGGCTTTGGGAAGTGCTTTGGAGTGTGTTTGTGGTCCAATCACTGAGCTGCTCATCACCATTTGCAGTGACACGGATAGACATGGAGGACAGTATGCTAAGTGCAATGAGTCAGACAGAGAAAATACAACATAATAATACATAACCAAGATATGACAAACTAGTGAATATTAAAAAAAGAAGCAGAGTCACAGATATGCAGAAGAAACGAGTATTTGGTTACCGTCAGGGGCATTATGGGGTGGGAGAGTGGGAGGTACAGTCTACTAGGATTAAGATAGGCTACAGGGATTTATTGTACAACATGGGAAATAGAGTCAATATTTTGTTATAACTGTAAGTAGACTGTAACTTTTAAAAACTGTATAAAAAGAAGATATGCCACCATTGTCATACACACAGAAGCATAGCATGGTCCCAGCATGGTTATGCTTAGAGAAACATTGGCAGAAAAGATGGCAAAATGCAAAAATGTGTGACCTAGCATAATAGGTGGAAAAGGCAGTGGCACCCCACTCCAGTACTCTTGCCTAGAGAATCCCAGGGACGGAGGAGCCTGGAGGGCTGCAGTCCATGGGGTCACTAAGAGTTGGACACGACTGAGCAACTTCACTTTCACTTTTCACTTTCATGCATTGGAGAAGGAAATGGCAACCCACTCCAGTGTTCTTGCCTGGAGAATCCCAGGGACGGGGGAGCCTGGTGGGCTGCCATCTATGGGGTCGCACAGAGTCGGACACGACTGAAGCGACTTGGCAGCAGCAGCATAATAGGAATACGAGTGATTACACATATCCGTACTGTCTGCTTTGTCTTTTCAAATTTTGTAAGAAGTTTTCCAAGTCTCTGTTCAAGCAGAGGTCTGTGCTCCACAGCCCTGCTCTGGTGGGAAGGGAAAGACTGGTCATTGCCCTGTGGTGCAGGTCCTTCAGCTGCGGTGATGAGCGCAAGAGCTGCAACCAGATCTGCTCTGGTCCCTTCACAGGCAAGGAGAGTTCTTCCTCTCTCTAAGCATAAATTTGTGGCTCGTCTACTTCTCTCCTTGTACTCCTGTCCTTCTCCTGGGGGCTTTTCTATCATTAGCATCAACTTGTTACTTTCTTTTAAGAGTTGTAATTATTTATGCCTTTTGTGAATAAACCTGGTAGATTTAGAAATAATCACATGTTTATTTCAAAATAAATATTTGTTTAAAAATCTATCATATTTACTTACAAGATCTTTTTTTGAATCAGCCATCTTTAATAGGCTGATTCAAAGTAATAATAGGCTAGAAATTAGGCTGCTGCTGCTAAGTCGCTTCAGTCGTGTCCGACTCTGTGCGACCCCATAGACGGCAGCCCACCAGGCTGCCCGGTCCTTGGGATTCTCCAGGCAAGATCACTGGAGTGGGTTGCCATTTCCTTCTCCTAACAACCAGTAAATAAAAAGTATGTGTGAGTGGTTCTGTTCTTCTTGCTTAAAATTTATCAGAATGTATTTTATTTCATGGTACTCACTTTTATATCATTTGTCAATTGATCAAGTTACATGAGCTGGAGTGGAAACTCACAGGCTTCCTGTGCCACCCACTTGGGGAGCTGTGAATAGTGAACCATGGGCATAGATTGTGAAAGTGAAAGCATTAGTCACTCAGTCCTGTCTGACTCTTTGCAATCCCATGGACTATTGCCCACAAGGCTTCTCTGTCCATAGAATTCTCCAGGCAAGAATACTGGAGTGGGTTGCCATTTCCTTCTCTAGGGGATCTTCCCCACCCAGGGATCAAACTCTGGTCTCCTGTATCTCCTATATTCCAGGCAGACTCTTTCCCGCTGAGGCATTGGGAAAGCAAGATTGTCTTCAGAGAGGAGCAATATAGTTTCATTGGGATCACTTCATATTCTGCAACTCACCCTATATTTCTTAAATTCTTTGCTTCTGAGTCTGCTGTTCTCTATATCTTACAATCTTCACCTCACTTCCCCTCCTCAACCCCAAGCATATCCTCTTCCTAATTCAGTTTATTTCACATGTCAGTTTCTCCTGGGTTTCCTTAAGGATCTCCACTTCCCATGGCAAACTTTGCATTTATTTATTTTTGTCATCAGGCTTTAGTCAACTTTAGGGGAAAATTTCATTTGCTAAATTATCTGCTCTTTGGTTCGTGCCTACCTGACGGCTCGTCAGTTGAGACTGTCAACAGCCTCTATCTTCAGCTCTTGTTACTAGAGTGTTTCTCTGTGAGGCTCCCATCCTTCTCAGTCTCCTCACTCCAGTGGTCTGCTAGCTGACTATTTATTTCATCTCCACCCATTTCCTTTCTTATCAGATATGCCCTGTGATTCAGAATCAGGATCAAGCTCCATCACCAGGAAAGTTCAATTATTCAGACTAATTTCACTCATTTTGTGAGCTAGAAGTTGCAGGTCTGATTTAATATGGTTTGTTCACTAAACTCAGTATGTGGGTCATTTCAGCTGTCTGCTTCCAGCTATATGCTTTTCTTAAGCCCGGAATATTCTTCTCAAACACAAGGAACAGGTACTTGAATTTTTCCTCATTAAGTTTAGTTTTATGAGGGGAAACTTTGAAAATTTTATTGACTTCTTTTAAAAAGTAAATCAGCCAAAATAATAATAAATACAACACAATACTGATTCTATTATTTCCTAGTTAAGAGTATATTTAAGAGACTTAAGAAAACATTCTAGCCTCATGAAAACTTTGTGACATCAGTTATAAATAGCTCACTTTTCAACTCCCATCTATAGGTGGTATCAAATGTATCTGTACCATGGATCGTATAAGGTGTTACATCTTTTACTTTAAATTTCCAACATTTACTTATTACATAAACTGTGAATGAGATTCTTTTAAAAATGGCTTGGAGGTTAATCCATTTCTTTATAGCTTGGAGGTTAATCTATTTCTTTAAAGTCTATGTCGGTGGTTCTCAAATGTCAGTATTTGTAAAAATCACCGGGAGGGCTCCTGACACCTCAGATTACAGTCCTCCCCAACCTCCGCAGAGTTTTTAGTCCAATAGGTCTGTGGTGGAGGAGAAGAATTAGCATTTCTAACAAGTTCCAGGTGATACTAATGTTGCCTAGTGTGGGGATCACATCAATTGTGCTAATGTAAAAAGTTAGTAATGCCTACCTTTGTGTTTATCCTCTGTTGGCTTCCCTATTTCTATAGTGGGAAACTATTCTCAGCTTTTCTGGACTACTGGTTTGGTTTCTTGACATCCTTCAGGTTTGTCTTACAGTCTTAAGTGGGTCTTACACAGCATTCTTCTGCAGACTCAGCTGTAGCCAACGAAATACCTCCTTCTATAACGGAACCAAACTTGGTCCACTCACCCATTCACAGAAAAGCCAATCTGCTGAGACATGGTTGTGGTGGTGTAAAGTGAAGTAAGGTGAAGCGTTCATTGCAAGCACCAAACAAGAAAAGCAAGGAGTGTGTGGTCCTCTGATGCTCAGAAGACCCAATTCCCCAATGGCTTTCAGAGAAATGTTCTTAAAGACAGGGTGAAGGAGAGGATAGGAGGGTGTGTGCATCATCAGCTTTTGCAACATTCTCTGGTTGGTGTTAGGTAACCAGGAGTCAGCCATCTCAGTCTCCTGGCTCCAGTCATCCTGGGGTCCAAGTGCTGGTGATCAGCATGCCGTTAACTTCTTCCACCTGGTGGCCGTTTCAGTGTCTGCAAAGGAGCTCAGAATATATAGCTCAGAAGATTATCTAGAGCTCTTGAGGGGGCTTCCCAGGTGGCGCTAGTGGTAACGAATTTCACTGCCAATGCAGGAGAAACAAGAGGCATGGGTCTGGAAGATTCCCTGGAGTAGGGAATGGCACCCCACTCCAGTGTTCTTGCCTGGAAAATTCCATGGGCAGAGGAGCATGGTGGGCTAGAGTCCACGGGGCCACAAAGAGTCAGACACAACTAAGCAACTGAGCACACACACACGATAGCCCTCGAGGAGGACTAAAGGTCCTTGACTTTGTTTCATGGCTAAACTATAACTTTCTCTCTTGCTTGACTGTTTTCCTTTGTGTCTCACTTCTCTGATTAAATCTTTTCTCTTTGAACTTATGGAGTTTAAACTTCTTCTAAAAACAGGACGCAAGGGACATGGCAGGGCACTTCCAGGTTATATCTCCACTGAAGGAGTATGGAACTTGACAAGACAGGTCGGGGTGTGATCAGCACTTAAAAAGAAGCCTCTTTAGCTGACTGATGGATGAGCTCCTGAATTCTCATGTTTAGTTACCCAGCCACTCTGTCATCTAGTTTTTTCTCTATGAAATCCACAATATGTGGTTTGAAAGAGAAGAGGATCTTGTCTGGGCCCACCTCCCGAGTCAGTGTTAAGTCCAATTCTAGGGCGCTCAGATGTCTCCATCTGGAGAACACGTGGATGCCAGTGGTTCTCTCTGTGCTGCTCTGCAAGCCTGTGTTCACCCACCATGCCTGAAGGCAAGGGGATGGCTGCACCATCCATTCTGGAGTCTGAATTGCCAGGTGTAATTTAATGTCCCTAGAATCTGTTACTCTTGCCTGGAAAATCCCATGGATGGAGGAGCCTGGTAGGCTTTAGTCCATGGGGTCGCTAGGAGTCAGACACAACTGATGGACCTCCCTTTCACTTTCCACTTTCATGCATTGGAGAAGGAAATGGAAACCCACTCCAATGTTCTTGCCTGGAGAATCCCAGGGATGGAGGAGCCTGGTGGGCTGCTGTCTATGGGGTTGCACAGAGTTGGACATGACTGACACGACTTAGCAGTAGCAGCAGCAGCAGAATCTGTTGATTCTTTATATCCATGAATTCTTCCAGGTTCTCAGGGTCCTCCTTGGGAGAGGTCTTTTATCTCAGGTTTTTCTGAAAGAGAAAGCTCTTTAATGTGTTAATTCTCACATTATTATGACTCCTTTTGCTTGAGTATTAAGTAAATACTTAAGAATTAAGTTCAGTTCAGTCGCTCAGTCGTGTCCGACTCTTTGCGACCCCATGAATCGCAGGAAGCCAGGCCTCCCTGTCCATCACCAACTCCCAGAGTTCACTCAAACTCATGTCTATCCAGTCAGTGATGCCATCCAGCCATCTCATCCTCTGTTGTTCCCTTCTCCTCCTGCCCTCAATCCCTCCCAGCATCAGAGTCTTTTCCAATGAGTCAACTCTTCCCATGAGGTGGACAAAATACTGGAGTTTGAGCTTTAGCATCATTCCCTCCAAAGAAATCCCAGGGTTGATCTCCTTCAGAATGGACTGGTTGGATCTCCTTGCAGTCCAAGGGACTCTCAAGAGTCCTCTCCAACCCCACAGTTCAAAAGCATCAATTCTTTGGCACTCAGTACGAATGTTTTTAAAAATTACTTTTAATTACATTTATATAATTATTTTACATGTTCAGATTTCAAAACCAACCAACCAACCAACCAACTCTGAGTCTTCTTATTTTGCTATTACAGTCTTCCCTTCCCCCCTTCTATCTCTAAGGGAATTGGTTCCAGGACATCCTGGGATACTAAAATCTTCACATACTCAATTGCTTATATAATATGGTGTGATATTTGCATATGACCTATGCACACCCTCCATATACTCTAAATCAGCTCTATTTACTGATTACTCATCATACCTAATACAGTGTATCCCACATCTCCCACAGCATTGGAGGCAGATTCTTTACAGTCTGAGCCATCAGGGAAGCTCTGAACTGCTACATAAGTGATAAATACAATGTAAATGTTCTATAAACAGTTGTCTGCACAGTAAATTTCAAGTTTTGCTTCTTGAAACTTTCTGATATCTTAAAAAAATGTTTTTTTTTTTTTGGATCCACAGTTGGTTGAATCTGCACATACAGAAACTGTGGATGCAGAGGGCCAACTGTGTGTGTGGACTGGTTCTGATGCAAAAGAGCCAACACACTGGGAAAGACCCTGATGCTGGGAAAAATTGAGGGCAAGAGGAGAAGGGGGTGATAAAAGATGAGATGGTTGGATGGCATCACTGACTCTGTGGACATAAGTTTGAGGAAACTCAGGGAGACAGCGATGACAGAGAAGCCTGGTGTGCTGCAGTTCATGGGATCACAGAGTCAGACACGACTTAGCAACTGAACCACAAAAACAGCAACAACAATAATCAGTTCAGTTCAGTCACTCAGTCATGTCCGACTGCAACCCTATGAATCACAGCATGCCAGGCCTCCCTGTCTATCACCAACTCCCAAGTTCTCTCAAACTCTTCCAATGAACACCCAGGACAGATCTCCTTTAGAATGGACGGGTTGGATCTCCTTGCAGTCCAAGGGACTCTCAAGAATCTTCTCCAACACCACAGTTCAAAAGCATCAATTCTTCACACTCAGCTTTCTTCACAGTCCAACTCTCACATCTATACATGACTACTGGAAAAACCATAGCCTTGACTAGACGGACTCTTGTTGGCAAAGTAAAATCTCTGCTTTTCAATATACTATCTAGGTTGGTCATAACTTTTCTTCCAAGGAGTAAACGTCTTTTAATTTCATGGCTGCAATCACCATCTGTAGTGATTTTGGAGCCCCCCAAAATAAAGTCTGACACTGTTTCCACTGTTTCCCCATCTATTTCCCATGAAGTGATGGGACTAGATGCCATGATCTTAGTTTTCAAACCATTCAATATCACAGTAATCCAAGCCTATGCCCCAAAAACAATATTACTTAAGAGAAATAGTACTTATTTTTCTCCTCTGCAGCTTCAGATGGCAATAATGCTCTATGAAACACACAAATGCAAATGATACCCCACAAATACAAAGGTTCGATTTTTAAAAGCAGAGGTGTTAATATGAAAAGAAAAATGAAAACAGTTGCCCAAAGGAATACAAGTTTGTAATAACACTTACAAAAAACTTCAAAAATAGATGAGGCCCTTATCTGAACTCCTTAGAATTAGCTTGGCTAGAGTAAAATTACAGGTTAGACATGTTAGATTGATTCAGAGGTCCAATTTACAACCAGTTTGCTATTGCCGTTCAGTCACTGAGTTGTGTCTGACTCTGCAACCCCATGGACTGCACCAAACCAGGCTCCTCTGTCCTCCACTGTCTCCAGAATTTGCTCAAATTCATGTCCATTGAGTTGGTGATGCTATCTAACCATCTCATCCTCTGATGCCCCTTTCTCCTCTTGCCCTCAGTCTTTCCTAGCATCAGGGTCTTCTCCAATGAGCAGGCTCTTCTCATCAAGTGGCCAAAGTATTGGAGCTTCGGCATCAGTCCTTGTAATGAATATTCAGGGTTGATTTCCTTTGGGATTGACTAGTTTGATCTCCTTGCAGTCCAAGGGAATCTCAAGACTCTTCTCCAACACTACACTTCAAAAGCATCAATTCTCAGTGCTCAGCCTTCTTTATGATCCAACTCTCACACCTGTACGGAAAAACAATAGCTTTGACTATATGGACCTTTGTCAGCAAAGTGATGTCTCTGCTGTTTAGGTTTGTGATAGCTTTCTTTCCAAAAAGCAAGCATCTTTTAATTTTGTGGCTGCAGTCACCGTCTGCAGTGAATTTGGAGGCTAAGAAGATAAAATCTGTCACTGTTTCCATTTTTCGCCCTTCTATTTGCCATGAAGTGATGGGACAAGATACTATGATCTTAGTTTTTGAATGTTGAGTTTTAGGCCAGATTTTTCATTCTTCTCTTTCACCCTCATCAAGAGGCTTTTTAGTTCCTCTTAACTTTCTGCCATTAGGTATCGTCTACATATCTGAGGTTGTTGATATTTCTCCCAACAATCTTGATTCCAGCTTGTGATTCATCCAGCCTGGCATTTCAGATGATATACTCTGCACATAAGTTAAATAAGCAGTCAGTATATAGCCTTGTCATACTCCTTTCCCAATTTTGAATCAGTCAGCTTTTCCACGTGTGGTTCTAACCGTTGCTTCTTGACCTGCATACAGGTTTCGCAGGAGGCAGGTAAGGTGGTCTGGTATTCCTATCTCTTTAAGAATTTTCCACAGTTTGTTGTGAGCCACACAGTCAAAGGCTTTAGCATAGTCAATGAAACAGAAATAGATGTTTTTCTGAAATTCCCTTACTGTCTGTATGACCCAGCGAATGTTGGCAATTTGATCTCTGGTTCCTCTGCCTTTTCTAAACCCAGCTTATATATCTGGAAGTTCTCAGTTCACATAGTGCTGAAGCCTAGCTTGAAGGATTTTGTGTATAACCTTACCAGCATGTAAAATGAATACAATCATTTAAACATTCTTTGGCATTGCCCTTCTTTGGAATTGGAATAAAAACTGTCCTTTTCCAGTTCAGTGGGCACTGCTGAGTTTTCCAAGTTTGCTGACAGCAGCACTTTAAAAGCATCATCTTTTAGGACTTTAAATAGTTCAACTGAAATTCAGTCACCTCCTCTAGCTTTGTTTTTATTAATGATTCCTATTGCCCACTTGACTTCACACTCCAGGATTTCTGGTTTTAGGTGAGTGACCATACCATTGTGGTTATCTGGGTCATTAAGATCTCTTTTGTATAGTTCTTCTGTGTATTCTTGCCACCTGTTCTTAATCTCTTTGCTTCTGTTAGGTCCTCACTGTTTCTGTTCTTTATTGTCCCCAACCTTGCATAAAACGTTCCCTTGATATTGCCAATTTTCCTGATGAGATGTCTAGTCTTTCCCATTCTACTGTTTTCCTCTATTTCTTTGCACTGTTCACTTAAGAAGGCCTTCTTATCTCTCCTTGCAATTCTCTGTTTTGCAACCAATGCACATCACTAATACCAAGTTCTTAGGATAAGTGTCATAATTTTGAGGTTTCATCCATAGTTATCCATAAGGCAATGAAACACTCTCTTGGGAGCAATTTTAGCTGACAATCTGAAATAGCTCAAGTGCATACACTCTGCTGGTATATAATCATGCAGAATAAAGACATGCTCACTTTTTGAGCATTTCGGCATCCAAATTCAACAGATGGACCAAGAGACAGCTGCCAAAGGAAATAAGTTGACAAGCCTGGGAATGTTGCCATGACCGATGAGGACACATTTCAAAGGAGGACTTTTGTCTACTTCCCTCCATTCTGTCTAATGACTGTACATCTCTATTTTCACGGCCTTGTGGGTACTCAGATGATATGTCCAGTCTGTGTCTTCTAGGGCTCATGAAGGATGCTGAGTACAGTGATCGCTTCTTTTAAATCACATATCAATAGAATTCAAATTAAAATGAATGACACTTCAGACATTTTCTATTCATTCTTTCAATCATTTCAAATCACTCATTCATTAGCATTTATTGAAAACCAAGAGGTACTAAACACATCATAACAGAAAGCTATATGACATTATCTGCTCAGTCAATAAATTTGCAGATCCTTTGGGGAGATAGGCTTGCAAAAAAACTCAATTAAAATGTGTGTATATATAAAGTTTAATACGTAATATGCATTAGCAATCAACTCAGGAAAACTGAGCAAAATTTTCATAAAAATAGAGGTAACAAATTTTTTATAATAAACTCCTGTAACATTCAAATACAATCTCTAATGTGTTATGTAGTATCATTTTTCAGATGATAAATTTTTGATAGTATTACTAAGCGTAGGTCAAGTAATGGGTGAAAATTGTTTACTTAAATATATTTATTACAGAGAAGAAAGTTGCTATTGAGTAAAGGTTGTGTGTGTGTGTATGTGTGCATGTTTTTGTTGTTATTTTTCATGACAGAAAGAGACAGTATAATGCAAAAGAAACTCACAATAACTACCCCCTGACTCTAACAGCAAACATTTTCATGCAAAGCCCAAGGTCAAATTTTAGAATTAAGCTGGTAGGTTTTATGCTTTCATTCTTTCCTCTGGGTTTTAAAATTTAATAATTATGAGATTAAGTTTTGCAAACAAATGTGAGGCACTTCCAGATTATGTTTCTATGGTGTGAAACTGAAAAGATTCAGGATGAGAAGTCATAAAATTCTGGTTTCTTTGTTCGGAAGGAGCAGTTTACAAACCAAGTTGTACCAATGATTATTATTCACTAGATGGCAGAATGCTAAAGGAATGCTTTGGCATGGAACAGTTGGTTTCATAAACGTGCTGGGTAATTTGATGTAAGTGTCTTTGTCTTCATATTGTGGCTAACGTCAAGGATTTACTGACATTAAATACAGTGAATATTCTGAAATAGCCCCTGCCACAGAGGAAGGCAGCTTCTCTAAGTAAATAATAGAATCTCATATTTGTAAGGGAACTCTGTCGTCCTCTGGCACGCCTCCAAATCTTTGCCTTCTTCTGTATTTCCTAGGATGGTTGCTTTCTTTACAATCCTCGTGGCTTCTTAACTCATAAACCTCAGAGATATTTTGGAATCCTTCCTCTTTCTTACCCATCTCTAGCACAATATCGAATATCAGCTGGCCTTTTTGCTGGGGCCCCCACCCTTGTTCATTCCTCCTGACACATTCACAGCCGTGCTCTGCATAAGTTCTGCTTGTTCCATGCAGTGCAGTCTGTGATCACTGCCTCCTATCTGTCCTTTCTGGTTTGACTCTGGGTGTGACCAAGCTAGCTTCTGTGCTCTGTCAGCATGATCTTTCCCAAACACATGTGTCATCACATCAGGCTATTTAAGAATACTGTGGGGATCACTTTTCACTTATCAGATGGGCAGAGAATTTAAAAACAAAATTTGATGAAAACTCACCTTTAGGGGAAATCTTGGGTGACAGATGGGAGGGCTGTTGAATATCTCCATTTACAACAGGAAATTTTGCCATATTTTGAATATTTAAAATAAATATTTCCTTTCAACAATTCCTCTGCTATTATTTTCATGCAGCATTATTTCTATGATCCAAACCTGTAATTATTGCTAATATTAACCAATATAGATGTGTTTAAGTATAGTTTGGAATGTTAACATAACGAAATCCTGCACAATCTTTAAGAATAAAGTGGATCAGAATAGGTTGACAGAAAACACCTTGAAGGTATGTTACTATTTAATAACTGAAAGAACATGGTGCAGAGTAAAAGGAGAGTATGAGTCATTTGTTTTAGAATACTTATTTCATGTTCATGATTTTCGCATTAATACATGGAAACTCAGTAAGTACTGGAGACAAAGTAGCCTAGTGGTTAACAGCATAGATTGTGGAGCTGTATTGGCTGAGTTCAAAAGCTAACTTTATCTTTACTAGTTCTATGACCCTGGGTGGGTTGGTTAGTCTTTCTGGGCCTCAATTTCCTCTTTGTAAGATGGAAATGTTAATCAGATCAGATCAGATCAGATCAGTCGCTCAGTCATGTCCGACTCTTTGCAACCCGATGAATCACAGCACGCCAGGCCTCCCTGTCCATCACCAACTCCCGGAGTTCACTCAGACTCACGTCCATTGAGTCAGTGATGCCATCCAGCCATCTCATCCTCTGTCATCCCCTTCTCCTTCTGCCCCCCAATCCCTCCCAGCATCAGAGTCTTTTCCAATGAGTCAACTCTTCGCATGAGGTGGCCAAAGTACTGGAGTTTCAGCTTTAGCATCATTCCTTCCAAAGAAATCCCAGGGCTGATGTCCTTCAGAATGGACTGGTTGGATCTCCTTGCAGTCCAAGGGACTCTCAAGAGTCTTCTCCAACACCACAGTTCAAAAGCATCAATTCTTTGGTGCTCAGCCTTCTTCACAGTCCAACTCTCACATCCATACATGACCACAGGAAAAACCATAGCCTTGACTAGACGGACCTTTGTTGGGAAAGTAATGTCTCTGCTTTTGAAATGTTAATAGTGACTCCCTTATAAGGCTGTTGTAAAGATTATATGGGTTAATTAATATAGCTTACTTTGTTTTTTTTTTTTAATTTTATTTTATTTAACTTTACAATATTGTATTGGTTTTGCCATATATCAAAATGAATCTGCCACAGGTATACATGTGTTCCCCATCCTGAACCCTCCCCCCTCCTCCCTCCCCATACCATCCCTCTGGATCGTCCCAGTGCACCAGCCCCAAGCATCCAGTATCGTGCATCGAACCTAGACTGGCGACTCGTTTCATACATGATATTATACATGTTTCAATGCCATTTTCCCAAATCATCCCACCCTCTCCCTCTCCCACAGAGTCCAAAAGACTGTTCTATACATCAGTGTCTCTTTTGCTGTCTCGTACACAGGGTTACTGTTACCATCTTTCTAAATTCCATATATATGCGTTAGTATACTGTATTGGTGTTTTTCCTTCTGGCTTACTTCACTCTGTATAATAGGTTCCAGTTTCATCCATCTCATTAGAACTGATTCAAATGTATTCTTTTTAATGGCTGAGTAATACTCCATTGTGTATATGTACCACTGCTTTCTTATCCATTCATCTGCTGATGGACATCTAGGTTGCTTCCATGTCCTGGCTATTATAAACAGTGCTGCAATGAACATTGGGGTACACATGTCTCTTTCAGTTCTGGTTTCCTCAGTGTGTATGCCCAGCAGCAGAATTGCTGGATCATGAGGCAGTTCTATTTCCAGTTTTTTAAGGAATCTCCACACTGTTCTCCATAGTGGCTGTACTAGTTTGCATTCCCACCAACAGTGTAAGAGGGTTCCCTTTTCTCCACACCCTCTCCAGCATTTACTGTTTGTAGACTTTTGGATTGCAGCCATTCTGACTGGTGTGAAATGGTACCTCATAGTGGTTTTGATTTGCATTTCTCTGATAATGAGTGATGTTGAGCATCTTTTCATGTGTTTGTTAGCCATCTGTATGTCTTCTTTGGAGAAATGTCTGTTTAGGTCTTTGGCCCATTTTTTGATTGGGTCATTTATTTTTCTGGAATTGAGCTGTAGGAGTTGCTTGTATATTTTTGAGATTAGTTGTTTGTCTGTTGCTTCATTTGCTATTATTTTCTCCCATTCTGAAGGCTGTCTTTTCACCTTGCTTATAGTTTCCTTTGTTGTGCAGAAGCTTTTAAGTTTAATTAGGTCCCATTTGTTTATTTTTGCTTTTATTTCCAATATTCTGGGAGGTGGGTCATAGAGGATCCTGCTGTGATGTATGTCGGGGAGTGTTTTGCCTATGTTCTCCTCTAGGAGTTTTATAGTTTCTGGTCTTACGTTGAGATCTTTAATCCATTTTGAGTTTATTTTTGTGTATGATGTTAGAAAGTGCTCTAGTTTCATTCTTTTACAAGTGGTTGACCAGTTTTCCCAGCACCACTTGTTAAAGAGATTGTCTTTAATTCATTGTATGTTCTTGCCTCCTTTGTCAAAGATAAGGTGTCCATACGTGAGTGGATTTATCTCTGGCTTTCTATTTTGTTCCATTGATCTATATTTCTGTCTTTGTGCCAGTATCATACTGTCTTGACGACTGTGGCTTTGTAGTAGAGCCTGAAGTCAGGCAGGTTGATTCCTCCAGTTCCATTCTTCTTTCTCAAGATAGCTTTGGCTATTCGAGGTTTTTTGTATTTCCATACAAATTGTGAAATTATTTGTTCTAGCTCTGTGAAGAATACTGTTGGTAGCTTGATAGGGATCGCATTGTATCTATAAACTGCTTTGGGTAATATACTCATTTTCACTATATTGATTCTTCCAATCCATGAACATGGTATATTTCTCCATCTATTAGTGTCCTCTTTGATTTCTTTCATCAGTGTTTTATAGTTTTCTATTTATAGGTCTTTAGTTTCTTTAGGTAGATATATTCCTAAGTATTTTATTCTTTTCATTGCAATGGTGAATGGAATTGTTTTCTTAATTTCTCTTTCTATTTTCTCATTATTAGTGTATAGAAATGCAAGGGATTTCTGTGTGTTGATTTTATATCCTGCAACTTTACTATATTCATTGATTAGTTCTAGTAATTTTCTGGTGGAGTCTTTAGGGTTTTCTATGTAGAGGATCATGTCATCTGTAAACAGTGAGAGTTTTACTTCTTCTTTTCCAATTTGGATTCCTTTTATTTCTTTTTCTGCTCTGATTGCTGTGGCCAAAAACTTCCAAAACTATGTTGAATAGTAATGGTGAAAGTGGGTACCCTTATCTTGTTCCTGACTTTAGAGGAAATGCTTTCAATTTTTCACCACTGAGGATACTGTTTGCTGTGGGTTTGTCATATATAGCCTTTATTATGTTGAGGTATGTTCCTTCTATTCCTGCTTTCTGGAGAGTTTTTATCATAAATGGATGTTGAATTTTGTCAAAGGCTTTCTCTGCATCTGTTGAGATAATCATATGGTTTTTATTTTTCAATTTGTTAATGTGGTGTATTACATTGATTGATTTGTGGATATTGAAGAATCCTTGCATCCCTGGGATAAAGCCCACTTGGTCATGGTGTATGATCTGTTTAATGTGTTGTTGGATTCTGATTGCTAGAATTTTGTTAAGGATTTTTGCATCTATGTTCATCAGTGATATTGGCCTGTAGTTTTCCTTTTTTGTGGCATCTTTGTCAGGTTTTGGTATTAGGGTTATGGTGGCCCCATAGAATGAGTTTGGAAGTTTACCTTCCTCTGCAATTTTCTGGAGGAGTTTGAGTAGGATAGGTGTTAGCTCTTCTCTAAATTTTTGGTAGAATTCAGCTGTGAAGCCGTCTGGACCTGGGCTTTTGTTTGCTGGAAGATTTCTGATTACAGTTTCAATTTCTGTGCTTGTGATGGGTCTGTTAAGATTTTCTATTTCTTCCTGGTCCAGTTTTGGAAAGTTGTACTTTTCTAAGAATTTGTCAATTTCTTCCATGTTGTCCATTTTATTGGCATATAATTGCTGATAGTAGTCTCTTATGATCCTTTGTATTTCTGTGTTGTCTGTTTTTCTCTCCAATTTCATTTCTAAATTTATGGATTTGATTTTTCTCCCTTTGTTTCTTGATGAGTCTTGCTAATGGTTTGTCAATTTTATTTATCCTTTCAAAGAACCAGCTTTTGGCTTTGTTGATTTTTGCTATAGTCTCTTTTGTTTCTTAATATAGCTTACTTTGGACAGCATCTGGCATATGATAAGATCTATATTAGTATCACTTCATTGCAAATAGATGGGGAAACAGTGGAAACAGTGGCTGACTTTATTTTTCTGGGGTCCAAAATCACTGCAAGTGGTGATTGCAGCCATGAAATTAAAGATGCTTGTTCCTTAGAATGAAAGTTTTGACCAACCTAGACAGCATATTAAAAAACAGAGACATTACTTTGCCAACAAAGGTCCGTTTAGTCAAGGTTTTTCCATTAGTCATGTATAGATGTGAGAGTTGGACTATAAAGAAAGCTGTGCACTGAAGAATTGATGCTTTTAAAGTGTGGTGTTGGAGAAGACTCTTGAGAGTCCCTTGGACTGCAAGGAGATCCAACCAGTCCATCCTAATGAAGATCAGTCCTGGGTGTTCATTGGAAGGACTGATGTTGAAGCTGAAACTCCAATACTTTGGCCACCTGATGCGAAGAGCTGACTCATTTGAAAAGACCCTGATGCTGGGAAAGATTGAGGGCAGGAGGATAAGGGGATGATGGAGGATGAGATGGTTGGATGGCATCACCGACTCAATGGACATCGGTTTGGGTGGACTCCGGGAGTTGGTGAAGGACAGGGAGCCTGGCATGCTGCGGTTCATGGTGTTGCAAAGAGTCAGACACAACTGAGTGACTGAACTGAACTGATATTAGTGTCTATTGCAAATTTATCCTTTTTTCAACCATTTTCTGGAAGAAAATGTAAGGAACATTTCCAGAAGGTGGGTCTAGAGACTGAGGAATATATATATAGAACCAGAGATCAAATTGCCAACATCTGTTGGATCATTGAAAAAGCAAGAGAGTTCCAGAAAAACATCTACTTCTGCTTTATTGACTATACCAAAGCCTTTGACGGTGTGAATCACAACAGACTGTGGAAAACTCTTAAAGAGACGGGCATTCCAGACCACCTGACCTGCCTTATGAGAAATCTGTATGCAGGTCAAGAAGCAACAGTTAGAACTGGACATGGAACAACAGACTGGTTCCAAATTGGGAAAGGAGTATATCAAGGCTATATATTGTCGCCCTGCTTGTTTAACTTATATGCAGAGTTCATCATGAGAAATGTCAGGCTAGATGAAGCACAAGCTGAAATCAAGATTGCTGAGAGAAATATCAGTGGCCTCAGATATGCATATGACACCACCTTTGTGGCAGAAAGCAAAGAAGAACTAAAGAGCCTCTAGATGAAAATGAAAGAGGAGAGTGAAACAGTTGGCTTAAAACTCAACATTCAGAAAACTAAGATCATGGCATCTGGTCCCATCACTTCATGGCAAATAGGTGGGGAAACAGCGGAAAGAGTGACAGACTTTATTTTGGGGGGCTCCAAAATGACTGCAGATGGTGACTGCAGCCATGAAATTCAAAGACACTTGCTCTTTGGAAGAAAAGCTACGACCAACCTAGACAGCATATACAAAGCAGAGATATTACTTTGCCAACAAAGGTCCGTCTAGTCAAAGCTATGGTTTTTCCAGTAGTCGTGTATGGATGTGAGAGTTGGACTATAAAGAAAGCTGAGCACCGAAGAATTGATGCTTTTGAATTGTGGTTTTGGAGAAGACTCTTGGAGAAGACTCTTGAGAGTCCCTTGGACTGCAAGAAGATCCAACCAGTCCATCCTAAAGGAGATCAGTCCTGAATATGTGTGTGTGTACATATACATATGTGTTATATATGCATATACATATATGTACACACATGTGTATATATGTGTATATACACATACACATGTGTGTATGTATACATGTACATATGTGTATATATATAGATGTGTATATGTGTGTATGTGCACTAAGTGTGTACACTAAGTCTTGTCTGACTCTTGCAGCCCCTTGAACTGTAGCCCACCAGGCTCCTTTGTCCAAGGGATCTTCCAGGCAAGAATACTGGAGTGGGCTGTCATTTCCTTCTCCAGGGTATCTTACTGACCAGGGATTGGATCTGAGTCTCCCGCATTGCAGGCAGATTCTTATCAACTTGAGCCATAGGCTTCTCTGGTGGCTCAAATTGGTAAGAATCTGCCTGCAATGAAGTGAAGTCGCTCAGGTGTGTCCGAGTCTTTGCGACTCTGTGGACTGTAGCCTACCAGGCTCCTCTGTCCATGGGATTTTCCATGCAACAGTACTGGAGTGGATTGCCATTTCCTTCTCCAGGGGATCTTCCCCAGATCGAACCTGGGTCTCCCGCATTGTAGACAGATGCTTTACTGTCTGAGCCATCAGGGAAGTCATATATATGAGTAATATTAAAACAGTGTCTTTAAAAAATCTGTGGTTCTCCATCACTTTAAAGTGGATATGAATTTAATTGGGTGTCCTGTCTTCTGCTTGACATTTGAAGTGATTATAGGTAGTATGCATTTACTGCCGTTTCGTTACTCATTTCCTGCTTGTTTTTGTAGTCTTATCTGCTTTCTTCCAGAGAAGGCAATGGCACCCCACTCCAGTACTCTTGCCTGGAAAATCCCATGGATGGAGGAGCCTGGTTGGCTGCAGTCCATGGGGTCGTGAAGAGTCGGACACGACTGAGTGACTTCACTTTGACTTTTCACTTTCATGCTTTGGAGAAGGAAATGGCAACCCACTCCAGTATTCTTGCCTGGAGAATCCCAGGGACAGGGGAGCCTGATGGGCTGCCGTCTATGGGGTCATACAGAGTCGGACACGACTGAAGTGGCTAAGCAGCAGCAGCAGCTCTCTTCTGCTTTTAGGGTCTTCTCACGTTGTTTGGTGAGGGCCGGAGCCAGCCTGAGCTGGTGCTTCTCCCGTGCTCAGTGCCCAGGCCTGCCGTACGGGGAGGGTCCGGGCGCAGGTTGCTGAAACAGAAGGCCCGAGGGTCAGGTCTCAGTGCGCCGCTCCCTGGTGCACTCTCCCCGCTCCTAGCGTGACACCCTCACTCCAGAGAGGACCAGCGCTGGAGCTGAGGGCCTGCTATGGGCCCTCGGCGTGGACCTGGGCATGGGTCGTGTCGCCTGGCTGCAGCCCGTCACCTGGCCTACCTTCTGCTCTGCTGCCGGTTTCAGGAGCAGCAGCGGTCCTCCCACAGCTAGGGCTGAGTCCCCCGTGTGCCTCACAGCTGTGGCTCAGCGCTCACCCTGTGTGGTCCTAGGAGAGCGGGAGATGTTCGGGGAAGCACACTGAGTGCAGCCGCCTGCCCTGGCCAGGCACCACGGTAACTGTCCACGTGAGTTATTTCATGACAGGAGGTCTGGGTCAGGAACATGGAATTGACAAGCTGCCACCAACCGGAAGAATTTGGGAAAGGTCAAAAGGAGGCTCCACGTGTCCAGCCACCTCCCAGAATCTTCCTCCCTGGAATCCATCTTAGCTGAGCAGTGTGTACACCGCCAGGAAGGACCAGAGTAACTGGCCAGAGACAACCTGGAAACTAACCCCACCCCCATAAAACCCGGGACTGCGAGCCTGGCAGAGCAGTCCTCCTAGGTTCCCTTACCCCACTGCTCTCGGCCCGGGTGCCTCTTCCTGGTAAAGTCTCAGGCTTTCTCAGCATGTGTCTCTTCAGACAATTCACTGCCGAGTGTAAGGGCCCCCTTTCAGGGCCTGGATGGGTGGTGAGGCTCTGGCTGGGGGGTGTGTGTGCCAGAACAGTCGCGGGAGACCAGCCAGTGACTTTTTGTGTGTCGGTTTCAGTCTTACCCTCTCTGCCCTGTGTTTGGGAGTAAGCAAGGCTGTGCATGTTCTTCAGGAGTGGAGTCCAGGCTTCCTACAGCCCTCCCGTGAGTCCCATGGCCCTTCAACCAACCAAGAGGACTCATCTTTCCAGTGGTGGACCCCAGAGCTGGAGTCTTCAAAATGTGGCTTGAAGCACTCACCGCTCAGGACTGGCCGCTGCCCATGTAATCGGCTTCCTCTTCGTGTCCCCTCCGCCACGTGATCGCTTCTTTCCCCTTCCTATCAGGTTGTGTGTGGGTTTTTCTTACTGCCTCGGGTGTATGAGTCTTACTGCCAGTCTCCCATCAGTGTTCAGTGAGACTTGCTCCACGTGTATGCTTGATGTTACTGTTTTTATCCTGGAGTATAGCTGACTAACAATGTTGTGATAGTTTCAGGAAGACAGCAAAGGGACTCAGCCATACATATACATGTATCCATTCTCTCCCAAACTCTACTCCCATCCAGGCTGCACATGACATTGATCAGAGTTCCCTGTGCTCTACAGTAGGACCTTGTCTGCTAGTTATTCATTTTAATTATAGCAGTGTGTACACGTCCATCCCAAACTCCCTAAATGCCCCTTCCCCTATCCTTCCCTACTGGCAACCACAGGTTTGCTCTCTAAGTCTGAGAATCTGCTCCTGTTTTGTAAGTAAGTTCATTTGTATTGTTACTTTTCAGATTTCACATATAAGGAATGTCATACAGTATTTCTCCTTTTACATACATTCTTGGTGGGAAGTAGCTCCCCAAATTGCTACTCTGCCATCTTGATCTCCTCCCTTGCTTTTGTTTGTTTGTTTTTTTTCAGTTGCTGTGTGGAAAGACTTGTGCTTGGAGATGTAAATAAAATTGGCCCAAGCCTCCAACCCTCATCCTATCAAATACACAGTGATTTTCCTGTGACTTTGGTGAATTCTTAGGTTACTGAGAAGTCTTAGTCCAAGGTGAGTTAGCCACATCCAATCTGAGAAGCAATACAAATATTGGGGAATTTCTACTCATGTGTCCAGAAGGGAGCTATTAGGAAGTGAGATTACTCATCCCGTGGACTTTTCTTTATTTTCAACTGCATCCAAATAAATAGACTTTCCCCACACCCTCCTTTTCAGAGTCCCCCACGGTGAGATTGTTTTCATTGTTTGAAGTATGCAGATGGACTCTTGATAACTGAAACAGATTAGATGTAATTATAAAAACTATCTCAGAAACCAGTTTCACAACATATCTCTATTAAAATATATCAGAGAAATGCAAATCAAAACCACTATGAGGTACCATTTCACACCAGTCAGAATGGCTGCGATCCAAAAGTCTACAAGCAATAAATGCTGGAGAGGGTGTGGAGAAAAGGGAACTCTCTTACACTGTTGGTGGGAATGCAAACTAGTACAGCCACTATGGAGAACAGTGTGGAGATTCCTTAAAAAACTGGAAATAGCACTGCCTTATGATCCAGCAGTCCCACTGCTGGGCATACACACTGAGGAAACCAGAAGGGAAAGAGACACATGTACCCCAATGTTCATCACAGCACTGTTTATAATAGTCAGGACATGGAAGCAACCTAGATGCCCATCAGCAGAGGAATGGATAAGAAAGCTGTGGTACATATACACAATGGAGTATTACTCAGCCATTAAAAAGAATACATTTGAATCAGTTCTAATGAGATGGATGAAACTGGAACCTATTATACAGAGTGAAGTAAGCCAGAAAGAAAAACACCAATACAGTATACTAACGCATATATACGGAATTTAGAAAGATGGTAACAGTAACCCTGTGTACGAGACAGCAAAAGAGACACTGATGTATAGATCAGTCTTATGGACTCTGTGGGAGAGGGAGAGGGTGGGGAGATTTGGGAGAATGGCATTGAAACATGTATAATATCATGTATGAAACGAGTCGCCAGTCCAGGTTCGATGCATGATACTGGATGCTTGGGGCTGGTGCACTGGGACGACCCAGAGGGAGGGTATGGGGAGGGAGGAGGGAGGAGGGTTCAGGATGGGGAACACAGGTATACCTGTGGCGGATTCATTTCGATATTTGGCAAAACTAATACAATATTGTAAAGTTTAAAAATAAAATAAAATTAAAAAAAAGAAAAAAAATATTAAAAGTATTTTTTTAACATTTAGAAAGGAGTTTTTAAGAATGTACAGAGTTAAAAAATTTTTAAGAATTTAGAAGACATTTTGGTATGAAGTTGCATGTATTAAAGTTCCTAATTTAGTAATTAAATTGTGTGACTTTATAAATTAGGATTTCTTTGGAAGGAATGATGCTAAAGCTGAAACTCCAGTACTTTGGCCACGTCATGCGAAGAGTTGACTCATTGGAAAAGACTCTGATGCTGGGAGGGATTGGGGGCAGGAGGAGAAGGGGACGACAGAGGATGAGATGGCTGGATGGCATCACTGACTCGATGGACGTGAGTCTGAGTGAACTCCGGGAGTTGGTGATGGACAGGGAGGCCTGGCGTGCTGCGATTCATGGGGTCACAAAGAGTCGGACACGACTGAGCGACTGATCTGATCTGATCTAATCTGATAAATTAGTGAGCTTTATTAGCTACTGAACTTACCTTTATAATATTTAGATGAAATTTGAAACCAATAATAAATCACCCAAGGACATGTTAGGTATCTTAGAAAATTAATTAAACCTTCATTCAAAAGATTTAATTAAGTCATTTGAGAATATCATCTACTTTTTTTTGTTTGTTTGTTTATCAAAGTAAGAGATAGTATAGTCTCTTTATACATAACACCTTTCCTTAGTCCTGATATGCAGTATGAATGTTTGAATGTAGGCTTGATTCATTTGGGATCAGTTCTAAATGAAGTGAAAAAATCAGTAGCTTAGACTATTAAGGCACTTAAAATGTATTATCAAATAAATCAACATGCCCTGGGGTCTTATGTCTACATAGGAGAACAACCAAGTAAAGACAATACCTAAGCCTTTTAGATTATATACAATATAGTGGGTATTGAGTGGATATCGTGAGTAGGATGAAAATCATTTAAAATCCCTTTGAAGACTAAGTCAGCCATATATTGCGCATGTGCATGCTCAGCTGCTTAGTTAGGGCCAATTCTTTGCGACTCTTTGAACTGTAGCTGCCCAACTCCTTTGTCCGTGGCATTTTTCAGGCAAGAATACTGGAGTGGGTTTCCATTTCGTCCTACAGGGGATCTTCCTGGCCCAGGAATAGAACCCATGTCTCCTGCATCTTCAGCATTGCAGGCAGATTCTTTACCCCTGAGCCAGCAGGGAAGTCCTCAGAAGTATATTAAAGAAAATGAAAAACAAAAATGAGTAGTTAATATGTCTGTTGAAGCTGAGAGTTTAAAATGGGTGTTAATAGTGACTTCATCTTTGATTGCATAATGGAAATTTAACAGCTCAGTGCATCTTCAGTAATAATGATGCAATTTGATAATATAATTCAAAGATAAAATACATGAAAATGTTGACTGAAATAGGACTATACACCGTATTTTATAGGGAAAATTAACTCCTGGGTAATATGCCAAATTTATAATTTGGAGTATTTAATTGGACATTAATCAAGTATAACATAGCACATTAGCTATTGTACACTTTAAATAAATATCCCGAAAGAGAACATTTAAGCAAATCATTTAAAGTTTATTTGGATGGTTCATGGGATTTGAAACTGAGAACTAAAATTTATTATATAGGATCTTTAAAGCTAATGCCTGCTTTGAATTGTGTTGGTGGAACCATGTAAGCTTTAGTCAGAGAACAGTTATTGAATTCCCAGTTTCCAGATGAAATAGAAAGAGGAAATGGAGTGAAATCTATCTCCACATAAACAAATCATGCCCCTTATTAATAACGCTTCAGCTGTACAAGATAAACTGGTAGGATTTGTAATACTTCAGTCCTCTTATTCAGTAAAAATAAGGAAAATGCAAATCATAATCCAGGATTTTTCTTGGATAAATGAGAGATTATTTGTTTAAAGGGACCATTGTGTGGAAGAAGAGGAGGAGAAATAGAATTTCTAAGCAAGAACGTCCGGAGAAGGTGGAGGAGGGGAGGGGAAGGTATACTTTCACCTTATCACATTCAACCTAGGAATACACAGGAAAAATGCAGAACACAGACCAAGGGATGGTGTTTTTCTAGCTCACCTTGCAGACTTCTCACCTGCATTTCATCAGGACGAGGATGAGATGAGGATGAGGTAGATGTCTGTCTTTGGAAATTTCCCAGTGACCTTATTTTCTAGAAATTCTCAGGTAAGATTTTAAAGAACTGAGCTCTTTTCTGAAATTTTCTGGTGATTTGGTCTCTGCTGACACAGGTCGGTGGCTTGAACATTTTCTAGTTCTAGGTGATGGACAGGAGCATTCAGGCATCACTCAACTGCTGCAGATTCATCCAGGCCTATAGATATCCATTCTATGATGTCAGCGCTTCCCAGAACATGTAATTTGATCTAAAGCGTAGACCAAATATTAAGTGTAGACTCCATAGCCATTTCGAATTTTAACATAAAATTCCCTGACCTTCAGAATCATGTAAACCCTCTTTACACTTCACTGGTCAACCCCTTCTTTTTCCACTTCAAAATCTGTCAGAAAACTGCAGAGAGTTGAGTAAATAAGCGGAGGAGATGCATGTCTTCAACAAATATCTACCGATAACCTACACAGCAGGCAATAGGGTGATGCTGAAAAATTGTTTGGATTCTTCAGAAAACTTCCAAAAGCCATGCCTCAAAGATTTGTGATGCAGGGAGATATCCTGTGCAAAAAATCATGAAATCCACACCCAACCTGACTCAGCCTGCTTGGGGGTAAACCAGCAACAGTGTACATAAAACTAAAGCAAACTTTTCAGATGTTCAACAGAAAGGGGGTTTCTTCTCTGTTTTCCAATATTCCAATATTTTAGTCTAATCAGTCCACATTTTAAGTAAATCTCTCAGCTTTTTAAAAAAATTTTGGCTCTTAAGCAAATTTTTACTTTTTTATTTAAAAAGAATTTTTCTTTATTTGGTTTCCCAGTTGGCATTTAGTGGTAAAGAACTCACCTGCCAATGCAGGAGACATAAAAGACACAGATTCAATCCCTGGGTCGGGAAGATCCCCTGGAGGAGGGCATGGCAATTCACTCCAGCATCTTTGCCTGGAGAATCCTATGGACAGAGGACCCGGGTGGGCTACAGTCCATGGGGTCACAGAGTCAGATACAACGGAGTGACTAAGCATGCACTGGTCCTTTTATACGTTCGTGACTTCTCAAGGTCTTTTAATATACTGGTGCTAAAAACTATTCATTTGTTCATTCATTCGTTCTTCTACAGAATTGATGCCAAATGGGACTGTCTGCCCTTTGCTTTCCTCTAAGGCTTGCAGTTTCCCCTGCTTAAACTGCGCTAGAGAATCTGGGCTGGTGATCAATCAAAGCAGGCTTTCCAAACAGTGAAAAACTGTAGCATTTAAAACCCTTCTGCCAGTCTACCAGTAATTTTTTTGAGTGGGCTGAAGAAGTGAACAGAGGGGGAAGAAAAGAAAGAGGGGCCAGAGATGAACCCAGCAGAGACGGAGAGAGCCCTGACTTCATTCAGATGCCAGCTTCCAGCTGAATCTAAGACCCAGCTCTGTGCCACTCTTGGAATTGTGACAAGTTCCTGCATCCGTTCTATAAATACAAATTCCCTTGCATTTAATCTTGTCTCAGTGGGAGCCTCTTACTTGTAAACAGTTCACTTCCAGCCAGTCCAGTTCAGTATTACTAAATGGGCAGGACCAGAAGGGGGTGACAGAGGGTGAGATGATTGGATGGCATCATCAACTCAATGGACATGAGTTTGAGCAAGCTCCGGGAGATAGTGAAGGACACGGAAGCCTGGCGTGCTGCAGTTCATGGGGCCACAAAGAGTTGGACAGGACTTAGCAACTGAAGCAGCAAAATGGATATCACTGGGCTGCTAATAGTGACTGAGTTCTGTAGTAGGCAATAGGAAGCAAAGAGAAATCAGACATGACCACCAATCTCAAGATGTCAAGTGCCCTTGATTTACACAAACACAAACACTAGGGCGTGCAAGGAAGCATTATCCTAGTTGCAGATTTCTCATAATACCTGAAAAGGTCAATAGGGGTCTCTCCTGATTCACTGAACTGCTGTTCACTGTGACTTACAAACCACCCGAGTATTTATGGACTTACTTACTTTCTTTTCACGACCTTGGGAATAGATTATACTAAGCAACTGTAGATGGCTAAATGAGACGGATTTAACTTTATAGTGCTAAAACAGCTTTTACAGTCCCATGCAATTCTAAGGTATTTTCTTAGTAATCAACGAGTCAGAGTTTCCATTTCAAAGACAGTTATTAGAACCAGCATCTTAGTCATTACTGGTGGGATTGCAGTAGACACAGGCGATGCAAGAAGGCACAATTAAGATGAGAGACTCTCCCACACAAGGTTCTTATCAAGACTAGGGAACAAATAATCTGCAAGAAATAGAAAACAGAGATGAAAACGAAAATGTTGCCAATATTGCTGTTGACAATATGCTCACTGGAAATAAGATGAATTCGTTTTCTTGTTATCCTCTTCATGTGGTTTTAAACTGGGGTTATGTGAAATTCTTAACTACTGAAGAGAGAGCCTAGCCTTTGATTTTCAAAAATATTTTGCTGATTCCTCTTAATCAGTTAGTTCCTATTGTCTGAAGCTGTGTGTATGCTGTGGGCTCAAAGTCAGCTTGACTGTGTTGCCTTCTGCAGATGACCAGCTGAGCAGGCGATGAAAGAAAACAGGTAATGTGACTGGTGGTGTGATGCTCTGGGCTAGGACTCGAGGAGCAGACCTTCCTGTATACGCTGATACAGATATACCATTGATCTTCTTGGGCTCTCATAACATTGCACTGGTCTTCTTGGGCTCTCATAACAAAGAACCACAGATCGGGTGGCTTGTTCAACAGAGAGTCTCACAGTTCTGGAGGCTGCAGGTTTGAGGTCCAGCTGTTGGCAGGACTGGTCTCTTCTGAGACCCATGTCCGTGGCATGTAGACAGCCATCATCTCCCTGTGTCCTCACAGGGCCTTCCTCTGTGCTCCCTGATGCCCAAGTCCCAACCCTCCTCTTCATACAAAGAGGCCAGTCGCATTGGATTAGGGCCTGCTCATTGTCTCAATTGCTTCCAACTCCAATCACATTCTGAGGTCCTTAGGGATTAGGACTTCCACATATGAGTTTGTGGCCGGGGAGGGAGGGGTACACAATTCAGTCCAGGATGGGCTTTACTGCCATCTGTGGGTTATAGTAGGGAGGTGATTAAAGAAAATGGGTTAATGAGGCTGTGTTATGTAATGGACCCTGGGCAGGAATCCTGGACACCAGCCCTGACCTGTTGCTACATTAAAAAGAGAGTCAGTAACTGGACCTGTGGTTACCCAGGCCTGGACTCACCCAGGCCTGGACTCAGGCTTTAAAGCTGTTTGGGAATATTGGTTTTTCTAAGATTTGGCTCTGTTTTATCTCACATGTAAAAATGTATTTCTTTCTTAATCCTTGCACATGTAAAAAAATATTGACAAGCCTAATTAATGTCATGGGTTAAAGTGTGTCTGTGTGTGTGTGTGTACAACTTCGAAACTATTTCTTGGATGTTCATTAATATAAAAACTCTTCAGGCTTTAGCAAATACAGAATTTACTACTAAAATATACCTAGGTAGCTTTTGTATTTCTCCTTAAGCATGGATCCTTGGAGAATTATATTCTCTGTTAAACACTAAAAACAGTCCACTCAGAAGAGGGACTGCTAACCATCAGCTATTAAGTAGTACTGCCTCTAAAAAATGAAAAACAAAAAAAAGGGGGGCCATCTGGGATACAAGAGCGTGTTTTTATGGGTCTCCACAGGATCCTTGCAAGAATGCATGCAGTATGAGTGGAGTCCAAAGTTTTGGAAACCAAAGAACAATTCAGAAAAAAAGAAAAATATTTTTCTGAAAAGAAGACAGACAAAAATCACACAATACTCCCCATGTGATAGGTATTTTGAAGTTAAAAATCAGTTATGTTTTTCATCACTTTGTCTATTTAATGTTTATTTCATGAGAGAAGTATTTCATGTTTTATTTTCAGCTTTCCAGTGTTTGCTCCCAAATTATTTGATGCAATATGCCATGGATGGACATTAAAGTTGCAAAGAGTCAGGTTGTGGGTGAATTTACACCGACTAAGCCACTAGGCTGGGTAAAGTGACCCTGAGAAGTTGTATATATAACTGTGTTAGTCTCTCAGTCGTGACCGACTCTTTGCAACCCCACAGACTGTAGCCCACCAGGCTCCTCTGTCCATAGAATTCTCCAGGCAAGAATACTCGAGTGGGTTGCCATTCCCTTCTCCAGGGGTTCTTCCCGACTCAGGGACTGAACCTAGGTCTCCTGCATTGCAGGCAGATTCTTTACCATCTGAGCCACCAAGAAGTGCTTTATAATCTCCATAATCTTTATTAGTTTTGCTACAAAACTATAGTACATCAACAAGCATTTGAGGAATTGAATATCTTCCATTAACAGTAGAAAGACAATATAAAGGCAACTATTAATGCAATACATATTTTACAAATCTTCTATAAAAATGGAGCATCTTCCATTTAATCAGTCATTAAGTGTGAGTCTGGAAAATAATAGGATAAGCTATCTTATAGGTAAAGGTGGAAAATTGGTTAAACGTCATTTCTTTGAAATAGTAACTCTTCATCATTTGTAAAAAGGTAGACCTGAACTGAAGGAAAATCAATGTACAATCTTAGAAGGTTGGCTGGTTGCTTAGAAAGATTATCTGTACATGTTGACTTTCTAAGAGTATTCCTGTCCTCTGCCTTGGCTCACTCACCAGCAGCGAGAAGAGGAGGGCTGAGTCTCCATCTGAGCACAGCTCCTGAAGGACTCTGATAATAACGTGCACTGAAGAAGGCAATGGCACCCCACTCCAGTACTCTTGCCTGGAAAATCCCATGAACGGGGGAGCCTGGTGGGCTGTAGTCCATGGGGTCGCTAAGAGTTGGAGACGACTGAGCGACTTCACTTTCACTTTTCACTTTTATGCATTGGAGAAGGAAATGGCAACCCACTCCAGTGTTCTTGCCTGGAGAATCCCAGGGACCCGGGAGCCTGGTGGGCTGCCGTCTATGGGGTCGCACAGAGTCGGACACGACTGAAGCGACTTAGCAGCAGCAGCAGCAGCAGTGTGTTACCTGTAGGAAAGTGAGAGGCCAGCCCCAGCTCCCTGTTGCATCCAGCACTTCATCCTTGTATCTGACACTCCTTACTGTAACTCCTGGCTGCTCAGTTCTCAGCTGGTTCTTAATTTGTACGTGTGCGTATGTATGTTTCGTTTGGCTCGTATTATAAACAAATATGAAATAAAAACAATTTGTACAAAGAGTTGTGGAAATCAGTGATGGATAGTGATTCCATATGAATGGATGTCAATAAAAGAGACATGGGCACAGCTGTGAGGAAGATGGGCTGTGAAGTCAGAATGCCTGTGTTCACCCAGTGCCCGCCCCCGATGCCCACCGCTGCCTCCCCATGCCCACCAGCCGCCTCCCCCACACCCACCAGCCACCCGCCTCACGCCCACCAGCCACCTCCCTCACGCCCACAACCCGCCCCCCACCCGTCTCCCCCACGCCCACCCCCGCCCCCCCGCCCTCCCCACCCCCCACGCCCACCGCCGTCCCCCCTCACGCCCACTGCTGTGGCCCCCACTCCCCCCCACCCCGCCCCACCAATGCCCACCGCCAGTATGTTCTGAGGAGCTTATGTCACTTCTACGGTTTCTCCCTCTGCAAAATGGTTGCCTTGTATGGTTGTAAGAATCAAATTGATTAACACATGTAAGAAACTCAGAGTAGCATTTATCACACTGTGAACATGATAAAAGTGATAGCACTGTTTGCCAAATAGAATGCCTCTGGTTAACTGGTGTTGCTGATCTCTCCTGCTGGTTTTGATGAGGGCTCCCTCTGGGTCTGACATGTTTGCAAGGACCTCTGGGAATATCTCCAGATCTCAGCTGCTCCAGAGAACCAGGTTCCTCCCTCCTTCCTTCCTTTCATCTTCTTCTCTTCCTTCATCATCAAATATTTATTAACCAAATGTTAGGCATGATGCTAGAGTTACATGAGTCAGGCAAACTTGCAACTTCAAGGAACTGACACTTTGGATTGAAAGAGGAGAGAATTCGAGGCACTGAAAACTAAACAGACTATTTCAATGCAGCCTGGTATCACTGTGCTAGAATTAAACACAGGATTCTAGTGGGCTGCCTAGAGGGGCATCTGACCCCGAGTGTGAAGTGGTCTAGGTAGGAGAGGAGATGGACTTGGGCAAAAGCTACCTGGAAAGGTGAAATCTGATTCAGCCTGAGTACTGAAGCATCTTTCAGGAATTAGCCAGACTTGGATGGAAGAGAGGCTGAGGGTGGAGAGAAACGTGCATTAGCCTGTTGAAATGTTTAGAGGTGGCACATTTGGAGGAGATAAGTAGACCCCCGAGTCTAGTGAGGTATGAAGGGGATCAACCGGCAAAGGCCTTTCAGTCCATGCTAAGGTGTTTGGAAGTTTCTCTAAAGCTTGGAAGAGCCACTAGAGATCTTAAGCAGGAAAATGTTAGTAACTGACGTGAGTTTCAGCCAACTCCCACATAGTGGGGAATGGATTAGAGGGAGCCCAGATCAGGAGAAAGGAGGCTGGCTGTGAGGATATTCTAGCGAGGCACGGGAAGGCAGTGGTAGGAGGTCTATGACGTGGGTAGCATAAGGAAATGCAGTTCTCAGAACTCAGTGGCTGCTCAGGTTTGGAAAATGAAGAAAGAGGGGACACATCAGGCTGACGTTTATTGACAGGACTCGGACAGCTGAACCGTGGTGAAGCCTGTCACTGAGATAAACAGCTACAGGTGTGGGGCCACATGTAGTCCTTTCTCAGCCTTTCAATATGAACTGCTTGCAGAATGCTTCAATGGAGGCATTTATAGTGTCCGGGAATCAAAATATATGGAATAGAGAAATAGATTTAGGGGGCTGGGCATGTGGGTTGTAACTGACAACCTGGGATTATAAGCCAGCCAGCAGGACACGTGTACTGAGCAAGATGTGAATAGATCCAGACAGATGTAGCAGCATCAGCATTTACAGTGTGGTGGGCTCTGCACCTGACAGGTGGGAAGGAAGGAGTACTACGAGTCTGACGGCAAAATATCTGGGAGAATATGGGACTGTCCTGGTAAGGAGCTGCAAGCTTCAGAGGAGCAGAGACCCTGCATGTGAACATGCAGCAGCGAAGAGCTAGGTTGTGGAGAGGAAGTTACCACCAGGGAGGCTGTGGCAGGAACTAGGCAGGCGCACAGCAGGCTGGGGAGGGTTGATGAGGGTGCACACAGTTTAAACAGAACGAAGGTCTGCACTAAACACATACAGCTGACCTTTGAGCAACACGGAGGGGACGGGCACCTGCCCCAGGAAAATCCAGAATCTACACGCAACTTTACAGTCAGCACTCCACATGCACCTCATCTGCATCCTCAGATTAAACCAACCAAGAGTAGTATAGGTCTGTAGTATGCAGTCAGTTAAAAACAAAACAAAAAAGTGCATATTAGTGGAACCAGCGCAGCTGAAACCTGTGTTGTTCCAGAGCTAACTGTAGTTGATTGCGAAGAGGATGGTGGAAAAATGGATTGTGGTGAAGTACCTAACCGTGTAGAGATGATCACACAGGAAGAGGAAAGACAGTCACAGAGGTGAGTGCTTAGCAGTGACCCCAAACCAGCAGAGGTCTAATATGAGGACGCTCCCAAGGAGCGCAGGCTGAAAAGGAGGTGGATGAAGTTTTGATTTTTTAATTTTAAACTTTCTTTATTTTTGCTGTTGCACATTCATCGCTGACTATATTCCATGCATTTAAAATGTTTTAATTAAAATTGTATTTTATTGCGGTAGTTTCAGGCACAGCAAAGTGATTCAGTTGTACATATACATGTATCTGTTCTCCTTCAACTTCTTTTCCCATTTAGGTTGTTACAGAATATTGAGCAGAGTTCCCTGTGCTGTACTGTAGGTTCTGGTTAGTTACCCATTTTAAATAAAGTTGTATGAGGTGGATGCATTTTGACAAAAGCAGTGTGAGCCTTGGCATCTTGGCACTGAAGAGTTCTCTCCTGGCAGTAGAGGCTTGCTTTAATAAAATGTTCCTGTGCTTGGATTGAATTAGAGGCCTTTCCTTTGTCTCACTGTCGAGAAGCTTGGCAGAGAGTGACTGTAACAGATCCATTCTGCCTCTGCCTGGCCCCTACTTGTTTAGGGATGGGAGTTGTTCATTTCTATGGTGCAATTAAAAGGAGGAAGCAAAGCTTCTTTGAGTACCAACAATTATCCCAGCACTTTGAGGCTCTTGTGTCACCTCATTATATTACACATAAGGAAACAGGTTCATCAGGTGCAAAATGCTCAGACCCCCTGGCTATGAGGTCACAGAGCAAGAATGGTGCCCCGAGACGTCCTTTATTAAATCTTGCAGTTTAGTCACTAAGTCGTGTCCAACACTTGCGGCCCCATGGACTGTAGCCCGCCAAGCTCCTCTGTCCATGGGATTTCCCAGGCAAGAACACTGGAGTGGGTTGCCATTTCCTTATCCAATGCATGAAAGTGAAAAGTGAAAGTGAAGTCGCTCAGTCGTGTCCGACTCTTAGCGACCCCATGGACTGCAGCCCACCAGGCTCCTCCGTCCATGGGATTTTCTAGGCAAGAGTACTGGAGTGGGGTGCCATTGCCTTCTCAAGCTGGGGGCCATCCTGACACTCCTGAGAACTATCACTGTTACCAAAGAACCAAGTGGCTCATAACTAGGCTGTTTTTCATTCAGCTGTGAATTCTACAAACATTTCCTAAGTGCCATCCAGCTGTCATGCTATTACCAAAAATACTGGCCATACTTGTAACAACTAGCATTTATGGAACAGTTACGGAGCTCTAGACACTATTGAAAGTATGTTACATGTTTTAACTCATTGAAGACTCTCAGCTACCTTCGAAGCAGGTCCCATGACAACCTGCATTATTTTAAAGGTGAGGATACTCATCTTTTTATATTACATTAATACATAGTCCTTTTATATTATTTTCATTTTCTACTATAAGCATGTGCTAACTTCGTAATGAGAGAAAAACAAGCCAAAGGTAAAGCGATCATTCAGCAAATAATATTAGATCCAAATGTATGAGCTCAAGGCTTGTGAGCCTGCCCAGGAAGAAGGAGGTTCCGGAGGAGCTTTTCCACCAGGTGCTTTTTATCACATAATTGGCACTTCACTAAGCTCATTAAACACCTTGCTGATTGGCCCAATAGTTCCTAACAGGAATACCAGGTACTGGTTGTAAAAATAACACAAGGACAAAATATTCACTTTGTTTTTTTTTTTTTTTTTTTTTTAGATCACTGGCATTTGTATTGTAATTGTGCTACTCATCCTACCTTCTCATATGAATAAGCCTGTATTTCTAAGAAATAATAGTGTACTTTCAGGTTTCTTGGCTTTCTGTGCTTGAATTCAAAGCCATAAATGATACTATAATGGATTTTACAGCTGTTAGTTAAATATTCTGGGAAGAGGCCAGTGTGTTCAAAAGATAGGAAAACTGGAGAAGGAAAACTATTTACCTAAATATAAAATAAGAAGTGTTACGGGTGATGCAGAAAATTTTAGAGAAGCTATTCAAGTTTTAGGGGTTTCTTCCAACCCTGAGGAGTCACGTATGAAGTAGAGTGCTTCTCACTTAAACGTGTTGTTGTGTCTGATGTTTCAGTCTATTCTTTCTTTTATTGCACTGGAGTTCCATATCATTGTTAATATTTTGAGCATTACTTTGTCATTAGTTGTAAAATAAGATTTCTGTTTCTGCTTAAAATATGCAATCTAAAAAGATGTCCTGTGTTCTTCAACATGGTTTAATTAAATTTAGAAGTCATAATATTTAGTAGAATATATTTCTGGTTTTCCTTTACACATGAGACCTATTTTTATGGAAGTAGCTTGGAGAATATATAATCCAGGAAATAAATCAAAGTCTATCTGGCACACTGAGAAACAGAAGGAAGTAGATGTTAATTAAGGCTATATCCTGATAGATAAGAGAAAAGGACAGACAACCCAGTGAGTGCAGATAGATAATATGGATTATTCAGGGACTCCAAAATCTGCTTGCATTCTCTATCATTTATTAGTTGTTAATTATCTTAATAGTTTACTTTTGCTATATAACCTTTGTTTAAATATTATTACATTAATGCAATATCTTTTATTAACCAAAATCTTTATCATTTTCAGAACAATTTTACATTTATTATCTTATTTGATCATTACAAAAACACTTTTGAGGACTGAGAAAGTACTACTATTTGTCCCAAGTTATGTAATTATCATTATTTAAAGTTCTAAACTTTATTTCTGGGCTCTGTGTTCTGTTCCATTGATTTATGTGTTTGTTTTTATGCCAATACCATACTGTTTTGATGACCATAGCTTTTATCAAGATTGCTGGGAGAAATATCAATAACCTCAGATATGTAGATGACACCACTCTTATGGCAGAAAGTGAAGAAGAATTAAGAGCCTCTTGATGAAAGTGAAAGAAGAGAGTGAAAAGGCTGGCTTAAAACTCAACATTCAGAAAACTAAGATCATGGCATCTGGTCCCATCACTTCATGGCAAATAGATGGGGGAAACAATTGAAACAGTGACAGACTTTATTTTCTTGGGCTCCAAAATCATTGCAGATGGTGACTGCAGCCATGAAATTAAAAGATGCTTACTCCTTGAAAGAAAAGCTATGACCAACCTAGACAGCATATTTAAAAGCGGAGACATTACTTTGCCAACAAGGGTCTGCTAATCATGTATGGATGTGAGAGTCGGACTATGAAGAAAGTTGAGCGCTGAATTGATAGCTTTGAACTGTGGTGTTGGAGAAGACTCTTGAGAGTCCCTTGGATTGCAAGGAGATCCAGTCAGTCCATCCTAAAGGAAATCAGTCCTGAATATTCACTGGAAGGACTGATGCTGAAGCTGAAACTCCAATACTATGGCTACCTAATGCGAAAAACTGACTCACTGGAAAAGACCCTGATGCTGGGAAAGATTGAAGGCGGGAGGAGAAGGGGATGACAGAGGATGAGATGGTTGGATGGCATCACCAACTCAATGGACATGAGTTTGGGTAGGCTCTGGGAGTTGGTGATGGACAGGGAGGCCTGGCATGCTGCAGTCCATGGGGTCGCAAAAAGTCAGACATGACTGAGCTACTGAACTGACTGATAATATAGACGGAAATTAGGGATCCTCAATACTTTCAACTTCTTTCTTTTTTCTATGGTTCCATATACATTTTAAGATTGTTCTATTTCTGTGAAAAATGCCATTTGAATTTTGATATGAATTGTATTAACTTTATAGATTGTGTTGTATGGACATTTTAACAATATTTATTCTTCTAATCTATGAGCATGGATAGCTTTCTATTGATTTATATCTTCTTCAGTTTCATAAAATCTTACAGTTTTGGTTGTGTAGATTCTAAACTTTAAAAAATACAAGAGAACCTATGTATAAACTCACCACGACTATTCCCATATATTTTGATGCTCCCCAATTCTTTTACCACATATGTGTGTAATATGGGGCTTTTGCAGGAAGATATAATATAGCTCATGTATTTGACAAATATTTCTTGTGTGCTATAAATGCAGAAGAACAAGATAGATCGTGTTTCTGCCTTCATGGAACTTATGTTCTTGTAGGTAATACAATATGCAGATAAATACATATCTATTACATTCAGTTCAGTTCAGTCACTCAGTCATTAGGTAATAATTGATGCTTTGAAGAAAAATAAAAGTGGCAAGAGGGTACAGATTGAAAGAGGTTCTGTTTTATAAAATGTGATCCGAAAAATGCTTTTCTGATGGGCTAATATTTGAACAGAAACCTGAGTGAAGGGAGTGTGATAATTCTGTGATCTATGAGGTAGAGGACATTTCAGACAAAGGGAACAGCATTTGCAAAGGCCCTGAAGAAGGCTTATTTACTTATTTTTGTAGAAAAATCAAGAACACCCAAATGGTTGGAGAGAACTGAGGGTTAAGACATTTCTAAGGGGAACTATTTATCTAGTTTTGCTGCCACTAGCCACCAGAATTTTGACTCTAATTGTCAGATCTATTAACCTAGATAGCATATTCAAAGGCAGAGACATTACTTTGACAACAAAGGTTTGTCTAGTCAAGGCTATGGGTTTTCCAGTGGTCATGTATGGATGTGAGAGTTGGACTGTGAAGAAGGCTGAGCACTGAAGAATTGATGCTTTTGAACTGTGGTGTTGGAGAAGACTCTTGAGCGTCCCTTGGACTGCAAAGATCCAACCCGTCCATCCTAAAGATCAGCCCTGGGTGTTCTTTGGAAGGAATGATGCTGAAGCTGAAACTCCAGTACTTTGGCCACCTCATGCAGAGATTTGACTCATTGGAAAAGACTCTGATGCTGGGAGGGATTGGGGGCAAGAGGAGAAGGGGACGACAGAGGATGGGATGGCTGGATGGCATCACCTACTCAATGGATGTGAGTCTCAGTGAACTCCGGGAGTTGGTGATGGACAGGGAGGCCTGGTGTGCTGTGATTCATGGGGTGGCAAAGAGCCGGAAACGACTGAGAGACTGATCTGATTTGATTTACCTAGTTTAAGTGTTTATTTATAAACATTTTTGAATCAGGAATTTAACCTTAGATTTTCAAAGACTTCTAGATATGTTGAGAATGACTGAATACACACTCTATACTTATATAAATTTTATTAAATCCTCTAAAATTATAAAAGGGCATGTCATGGGTTCTTTTTCCTCATAAAGGATTTATTGCCCTTAGATATTATGTATAAGAAATGATTTCTGTAACCGTTTGTGACAACTTACCCCCAGGTGTTTCTTCCATCTGCCCCACTTGCATTTGCATTAACACTGTAAAGGGCATCTGACATCTTTGATTGAGTTTGCTGGTGAGCTGCTCAGAGCAGCCTCTGCTTGTGACTTTATAATGCCTTCACTTCACCTCTGTAAGCAGGAAAGTAGGTATCCATTTCCCTTGGAAATCTGCTACCAGTATTTACATTGTTACCCAAATTCAGGGTAACTCACATTGGGACTTCAATCTAGGTGGCTGGGACTCAAAACATAGCCAAAAGCCAGATTGGGACTTAAACCTACAGTCGTGTAACTGAGATCACACATCTGGTTTCAAGGTCTAATGAGGCTCAGGTTCTTGATGTCTCATCGCAGAAAGGATTCAGTGAGAGACAAAGTGATAGGTAAGAAGTGGGTTTATTTGGAGAGAAGCCCTCCACAGAGTGTGGGCCCTCCTGGAAGGCGAGAGCAGGCCCAAATATGGCCTGGTCAGTTTCTGTGGGCTGGGTAACTGTATAGACCAGCTGTTTCGGGAAAGGGGTGGGGATTTTCAGGAACTGGGCTATTTCCCACTTTTTGGTCTTTGATGGTTGGCCTCGGAACTGGCATGGCGCTGGTGAGCGTATCATTTAGCTAATAATGTATTACAGTGAGTGTATAATGAGGCTCAAAGTCCACTGGAAGTGGAAAATTGCACCAGCTTGGACCTAGTTCTCACTAGTTTTCTTCCTCTTTTATGGCTATGGTATTCTTTTAAAAACTGGGGCCTGCTCCCTTCCGTCCTCTTTCAGAACCGTGAAGTCCCTTCTGCCAGGAGAAGAGCCTTCAGCATCAGTTACCTTGTTTCTTCTGCAACCTTGCAAGTATTCTGCACTAAGGCTCATTTGCAGCCGAGAAGAATATATCATCGGGGCAATTCTTATCTTACAGGGAAGGGAAATGGAACTCCCATCCCCTGCGGGGTGGGCAAAGGGTGCTGGAGAGAAAGAGAGAGAGGGCAGGGATTCAGACAGTGATAAAGAATTCAGGGTGTATGCTTCCTCTCCCTGTGGGAGGAGGCAAGGTACAGGAAAATCTTGGGGAGGCAAGGTTGCTATTCGTGTCTGGACAGACCTTGGGAAATTTTGAGCTCTCTACTCAATATGTTTTGAGAATGATGAGGAAGGGCAAGTCCTTAGAACTGGTCGAGGTAAATGTTTGGGCTGAAATGAGATCCCACAGCCTCGCAAACTGAGCATGGTGTCCCAGCCACCCACAACTTCTCCGTGCTCCCTGCCGACTGACACAGATGTGCTTCAAGGAGCCAGGTTATGTGAGGGTGTGCTCTGGTAACTGACAGTGGCACAGAGACCAAATGAAGCAGGTGGGACCAAGCTCATCTCAGCAGATGTGGGCAGAAAATCCTCGGTGACATGATTCTTTGGGTTAAGCGTGATCGCAGGGGGAGGTAGCTTAACCTTTGATAAGTTCTCTTGGGAGGGAAACAGGAAGAATGATGGGGAAGAGACTAATTAAAACCTCAGTGAGTTTGTATAATGAAAAAAACTCAGTTACTAATACCCCAAGAGTCTGGCGAACCTATAAGGATGAAGTTTCCTCAAAAGTATTTGCAAGATTTTTTTGTCTACTAAGTGGCAATGAAAACTTGAGACAGGAAACATCATCTTTGAATTGTAGAAGTGCAGCTTTTGTGTATCCAAGTTAGAGCGTGCAGGTTTTAACTCTGGCAGGATTACTGTATTTGACACCCCACAGAGTAAAGGACTTGCCATAAGGCATATGAGCTGCCATGAGCCTGATGGATGCGTCTGTAGCTTTGAAACCACAAGCCATCCTCAAGAGTGGAGGCTTAGGAAGTTTCCACAACTCTTCTTTATCTTCATGTCTTCAAAATTTTCCATTTTCACCATTTTGTGGTCAAATGATGGAGAAGGAAATGGTAACCTACTCTGGTATCTTGCCTGGAAAATCCCATGGATGGAGGAGCATTGTAGGCTACAGTCCATGGGGTCTCAAAGACTCGAACACGACTGAGCGACTCTAGACACAGATGCCTCTCAGGGCACCCACAGGATCTTTGTAAATCCTAAAGTTTCCAGAAAGTAGCAACATCTATGCTGGTTGCCTTGGTTCTTTAAATGTCTGCCACAGCTCAGCCGTTCCCAGATGTTCAGGTGACCTCCTGCATATAATAAAGCTGCCGCAATAATATGCTGTCCAGGTTTGTCATAGCTTTTCTTCCAAGGAGCAAGCATCTTTTAATTTCATGGCTGCAGTCACCATCTGCCTAGCAGTATGTTGTTCCATGTACAGTTCTGTTGCTTCTTGACCTGCATACAGATTTCTCTGGAGCCAGGTAAGGTGTATCGGTATATCAGCCATGGACCTGCTTTTCCCTGCAAAGCATGTGCTAACTTAGAAAAATTGCCTATTCCATATTCAGTCCAGGACAGCCACTCCTGTGTTCCATGTCTGCCACCACAGTTCAGTGCAGTTGCTCAGTCATGTCTGACTCTTTGCGACCCCATGGGCACCCCAGGCTTCCCTGTCCATTACCAACTTCTGGAGCTTGCTCAGACTCATGTCCATTAAGTCAGTAATGCCATCCAACCATCTCATTCTCTGTCATTCCCTTCTCCTCCTGCCTTCCATCTTTCCTGGCATCAGAGCCTTTTCTAATGAGTCACTTCTTCCCATTAGATGGCCAAAGTATTGGAGGTTTAGCTTCAGCATCAGTCCTTCCAAGGAATGTTCAGGACTGATTTCCTTTAGGATGGACTGGTTGGATCTCCTTGCAGTCCAAGGAACTCTCAAGAGTCTTCTGCAACACCACAATTCAAAAGCATCAATTCTTCAGCGCTCAGCTTTCTTTATGGTCCAGCTCTCACATCCATATGTGAAAGTGAAGTTGCTCAGTCATGTCCGACTCTTTGTGACCCTGTCCCCGTGGACTGTAGCCCACCAGGCTCCTCCGTCCATGGGATTCTCCAGGCAAGAATACTGGAGTGGGTTGCCATTTCCTTCTCCAGGGGATCATCCCAACCCAGGGATCGAACCCAGGTCTCCCACATTGCAGGCAGACGCTTTAACCTCTGGGCCACCAGGGAAGCCATGTATGACTACTGGAAAAACCATAACTTTGACTAGATGGACCTTTGTCGGCAAAGTAATGTCTCTGCTTTTAAATATGCTATCTAGGTTGCTCATAGCTTTTCTTCCAAGGAGCAAGCATCTTTTAATTTCATGGCTGCAGTCACCATCTGCCAAGCAGTCTGTTGTTCCATGTATGGTTCTGTTGCTTCTTGACCTGCATACAGATTTCTTTGGAGCCAGGTAAGGTGGCCTGCTATTTTCATCTCTCTAAGAATTTTCCTCAGTTTGTTGTGGTCCACACAGTCAAAGGATTTAGCATAGTCCATGAAGCAGAAGTAGATGTTCTTCTGGAATTCTCTTGCTTTTTCCATGACCCAGGGGATGTTGGCAATTTTATCTCTGGTTCCTCTGCCTTTTCTAAATCCCAGCTTATATACCTGGAAGTTCTCGGTTCATGTACTGTTGAAGCCTGGCTTGGAGAATTTTGAGAATTACTTTGCTAGGGTGTGAGATGACTGCAATTGTGCAGTAGTTTGAACATTCTTTGGCATTGCCTTTCTTTGGGATTGGAATGAAAACAAACCTTTTCCAGTCCTGTGGCCACTGCTGAGTTTTCCAAATTTGCTGGCATCTTGAGTGCAGCACTTTCACAGCGTCATCTTTAGGGACTGAAATAGCTCAACTGGAATTCTATCACCTCCACTAGCTTTGCTCAAAGTGATGCTTCTTAAGGCCCACTTGACTGTGCATTCCATGATGTCTGGCTCACACCATCATGGTTATCTGGGTCATGAAGATCTTTTTCGCATAGTTCTTCTGTGTATTCTTGCCACCTCTTCTTAATATCTTCTGCTTCTGTTAGGTCCATACCATTCTGTTCTTTATTGTGCCCATCTTTGCGTGAAATGTTCCCTTGATATCTCTAATTTTCCTGAAGAGGTCTCTAGTCTTTCCCATTCTATTGTTTTCCTCTATTTCTTTGCATTGATCGCTTATGAAGGCTTTCTTATCTCTCCTTGCTGTTCTTTGCAACTCTACGTTCAGATGGATATATCTTTCTTTTTCTTCCTGGCTTTTCACTCCTTTTCTCAGCTCTTTGTAAGGCCTCCTCAGACAACCATTTTGCCTTTTTGCATTTTTTTTTCCCTTGGCGATGGTTTTGATCACTGCCTCCTGTAAAATGTGACGAACCTCTGTCCATAGCTCTTCAGGTACTCTGCCCCCCATACCTGCTTCCTTGCTTCTCCTTCTCTAAGGCTGCAATCCAGTGGTCCTCTGGAAGGAGGTTGTAAGTCCATTACAGGTTTATTTGCACTCACGTTTAACCCCCAGTAACATACTTCTAAAAGTTTAGTGTCGATGGTGGATCACACTTTGTTGGTTCAGGTACAGGGCATATGACCTGGTCTGGGACAGCCAAACAGCTTGCTTTGTATTATTGAGTAAATAACATCAACTTCTCCATCGTGTCTTAATGGTCTCATTGCAATCTGAGACCAACTGAGTGGCTATCTTCACATTGGCCACTCAGGGACTGTGCCTCCATTCACCTGTGACTCCATCTCAGAAGTTTTTGGTCCCAGCCATGAAGATAAAGTTGAGCGGATTCAAGAGACATTTGAGGTTAGACTTAGAAGCAGCATCAATTCCGCATATATGTGCAGGGATCTCTCAAGAGACGATATAACTTTTTCAATAAAGTTCATATCTAGGCTACCTGATGGGAAGAGCCAACTCTTTTGAAAAGACCCTGATGCTGGGAAAGATTGAAACCAGGAGAAGGAGGTGAAAACAGAGGACGAGATGGCTGGATGGCATCACTGCCTCAATGGACACGAGTTTGAGCAAGTATCAGGAGATGGTTAAGGACAGGGAAGCCTGGCGTGCTGCAGTCCATGGGGTCACAGAGTCAAACATCGCTGAGTGACTGAGCAATAACAGCAAAAGAAAGACTAGGGAATAGATAGCGACACGTGGGTATGAACGAGGCCGCCACTGTGTCCACTGGACACCAAAGCTCAGGTGGATTCCCCTCTGTCACACAGACCACACTGATGCTCTCCTCCAGGGGGCAGTGTGGAACCCCAGGCAGTGACTGTATCATCCCGAAGCCCAGGTCCACGGGGCTCTGTGATCTTTTCCATGAAGTCCTCATATGCCTCCTCTTGATTCTTGTGTGCCTGTTAACTTGCTTCAGTCCTGTCCGACTCTTTGTGACCCTATGGACTGTAGCCGGCAAGGCCCCTCTGGCTATGGGATTCTCCAGGCAAGAATACTGGAGTGGATTGCCGTGCCCTCCTCCAGGGGAGCTTCGAACCCAGGGACTGAACCCACGTCTCTTTACATCGCCTGCACTGGTGGGTGGGTTCTTTATCCCTAGTGCCACATGGGAAGCCCTTCTTGGTCCTTATCTATACACTAACATAACACATCACCTCTCCCTCTCCTCACCCCTGCACCCGATGAACAGGATACGATAAGTTTAGCAAACCTCTTACTGGAAAAAGGGTAGAAAGGATGAACCCTGAAAGTCACGGGTTCACAGCAGCACCGGAATCCTGTGCAGAAGGCTCTTTTTGTAAAGTGCGCTTAACCACATCCTCCTTATCCATGTTTGAAGTGACTGCTTTAAAGGTGGCTGCATATTCCCTAACACCTGCCGCTTCCTAGTGAAAGTTTAGGGCCCAATAGAGACTTTTTCTTTTTTGGAGTATAGCTGGTACAATGTTGTATTAGCTTCAGGTGTGCAGCAAAGAGAATCAGTATACATACATCCACTCTTTTTTTTAAGATTCTTTTCCTAAAGAGGCCATCACAGAGTATTGAGTATAGTTCTCGTGCTTTACAGTAGGTTCTTATTACTTATCTATTGTGTATGTAGTAGTAATGTGTATTTGTCACTCCCAATCTCCCAGTTTATCCCCCTACCCACTTATTCTCTGGTAACTGTTAAGTCTGCTTTCTACATCCATGACTCTACTTCTGTTTTATAAATAGGTTAATTTGTACTCCATTTTAGAAGATTCCATAAATAAGCAATATCATAAGATATTTGTCTTTCTGTGTCTGACTTACTTCACTCAGTGTGACAATCTCAGGTCCATCCATGTTCTTGCAAATAGCTTTATTTTGTTCTTTTTATGCCTGAGTGATATGTTTATTCATATGTTTATTTTGTGCCTGAGTGATTGTTTATATGTACCGCATCTTCTGTATCCATTCATATGTCAATAGACGTTTAGGTTGCTTCCATGACCTGGCTACTGTAAATAGTGCTGCAATGAGCATTGGGTGCATGTATATTTTCAAATTGTGTTTTTCTCCAGGTACATGCCCAGGAGTGGGATTGCTGGGTCATATGGTAGTTCTACTGTTAGCTTTTTTTTTTAAGAAACTCCATAGTGTTATTCATAATAGTTGCACCAATTTGCATCCCCACCAAGAGCACAGGAGGGTCCCTTTTCTCCACAACCTCTTCAAACAGTTAGTGAAGCTCAGTATAAAAAAAGTGACCCTATAAAAATGAGTGGTAGATTTAAGTAAACATTTCTCCAAAGAAGACGGAGAGAGAGCCAAAAAGCACATGTAATGGTACTCAACAGAACTAGTTATTAGAGAGATGCAAGCCAAAACTACAACTACCGGTCAGAATGGCCATCATCAAAAAGTCTATAAACAATATATCCCACAGGGAATTTTAAGTCTCAGTCAATTACTTTTCTTTTTCATCATCTGGACTCTTTTTTGTTTAGATAACACATTTTTCTCCAAATCCCTTTGGGTTTCTGAGCTCCTTGCATCCACCCCTTTCTGTCTGCCCACCAGCACAGTTAGAGTTCTTTTCTGCACCTACTTCCCAAGCTGATTTAAGGTGTTGCTTTCTTATCCGCCTTCCTGACCACTGAATGGGTGCTTACCTGATGCTCTCTCAAATGTTGTATCTGGGCAGGAATGCCATTGCACTAGGTCTACATGTTATTTTGTTAAGACTTGTTTCTCATAAACTTTTTCAGTCTTATCTTTTACTGTTTGAAGTTCAAAAAGCAGAGGGTTTTCCAACTCTTAGTTTGGACCTTTTTCCAATTCATAATGAGGGAGAAAAGTTGGAGGTATGAACCCTGAATTTGAATGGTGGTTTCACAGACTTAAGGAAAATACTGATGAAATTGTTGTGGGTTGACACACAGGCATTGCCTTTTCCCTGAGGACACATGCCTGAAAAGTTTATAGGAGTTTCTAAATGTGAAAGTGAAGGAGAAGCAGTGTCTTAAGAAGCATAGCAAGGGCATGGGATACTTCATTACGGGCCTGAGGTACCAGCATCCTTAGTCACTTCCATTCACAAATCTTGACTCTGATTCTGCAGTTGAAACAAAGGCAGGACTCTGAACACCTTTTGCAACTGATTACATATGTTAAGAAAGTGAAAGTTGCTGAGTCGTGTCCGACTCTTTGCAACCCCATGGACTATACAGTCCATGGGATTCTCCAGGCCAGAATAATGGAGTGGATAGCCTTTTCCTTCTCCAGGGGATCTTCCCAACCTAGGGATTGAACTCAGGTCTCCTGCATCACAGGCAGATCCTTTATCAGTTGAGCCAACAGGGAAGCCCAAGAATACTGGAGTGGGTAGCCTGTCCCTTCTCCAGTGGATCTTGCTGACCCGGGAATAGAACTGGGGTCTCCTGCATTGCAGGCAGATTCTTTACCAGCTTAAGTTAAGAAAATTTCTAACAAGAATAGAGGCACATTGTGTCTTGTGGTTTATTTTAAAATGCTCACTTCCTTCCCTCCTCCCTGCATTCAAGCTCTTTGTGCATTAGAGACACTCACATTCAAAAGTTACCAAATGTTAAATGAAACAAACTGTCAACATGGAAAGGTAAATGGAAACAACAACTAATTAGATTGTCAAGGACCTAAATTATGAATTATTTGAAGAAATAAAAGACAAAATAGAAATCAGGAAAGAAAATAATCAGCAAAAATAAAAAACCATGAAAGGAACATCTATAAATAAAATTTTTGAAATTAGAAATTCAATGAATGGGTTAAACAGTATGTGAGGCATAGCTAAGGCAACAATGATTGAAATCACAACAGCACTAATATTTGCTGATGTTTGCACTGAATATTATCACCATTAAAATATTTCTTAAGACAGTATGGTGCTGGCACGAAGACAGAAATATAGATTAATGAAACAAAATAGAAAGCCCAGAGATAAATCCACACGCCTATGGACACCTTATCTTTGACAAAGGAGGCAAGAATATGCAATGGAGAAAAGACAATCTCTTTAAGAAGTGCTGCTGGGAAAACTTGTCAAACACTTGTAAAAGAATGAAACTAGAACACTTTCTAACACCATACACAAAAATAAACTCAGAATGGATTAAAGATCTAAACATAAGACCAGAAACTATAAAAGTCCTAGAGGAAAACATAGGCAAAACACTCTCTGACATAAATCACAGCAGGATCCTCTATGACCCACCTCCCAGAGTAATGGAAATAAAAACAAAAATAAACAAATGGGACCTAATTAAACTTAAAAGCTTTTGCACAACGAAGGAAGCTATAAGCAAGGTGAAAAGACAGCCTTCAGAATGGGAGAAAATAATAGCAAACGCAGCAACTGACAAAGAATTAATCTAAAAAATATACAAGCGGCTCATGCAGCTCAATCCCAGAAAAATAAACGACCCAATCAAAAAATGGGCCATGCTTGGGGCTAGTGCACTGGGACGACCCAGAGGGATGGTATGGGGAGGGAGGAGGGAGGAGGGTTCAGGATGGGGAACACATGTATACCTGTGGCAGATTCATTTTGATATTTGGCAAAACTAATACAATTATGTAAACTTTAAAAATAAAATAAAATTTAAAAAAAAATGGGCCAAAGAACTAAACAGACATTTCTCCAAAGAACGCACACAGATAGCTAACAAACGCATGAAAAGATGTTCAACATCACTCATTATCAGAGAAATGCAAATCAAAACCACAATGAGATACCATCTCACGCTGGTCAGAATGGCTGCTATCCAAAAGTCTACAAACAATAAATGCTGGAGAGGGTGTGGAGAAAAGGGAACCCTCTTACGCTATTGGTGGGAATGCAAACTAGTACAGCCCCTATGAAGAACAGTGTGGAGATTCCTTAAAAAACTGGAAATAGAACTGCCATAAGGCTCAGCAATCCCACTGCTGGGCATACACACTGAGGAAACCAGAAGGGAAAGAGACATGTGTACCCCAATGTTCATCGCAGCACTGTTTACAATAGCTAGGACGTGGAAACAACCTAGATGTCCATCAGCAGATGAATGGATAAGAAAGCCATGGTACATATACACAATGGAGTATTACTCAGCCATTAAAAAGAACACATTTGAATCAGTTCTAATGAGATGGATGAAACTGGAGTCTATTAAAAAGAGTGAAGTAAGCCAGAAAGAAAAACACCAATACAGTATATTAAAGCATATATATGGAATTTAGAAAGATGGTAATGATGACCCTATATGTGAGATAACAAAAGAGACACAGATGTAAAGAACAGACTTTGGGACTCTGTGGGAGAGGGTGAGGGTGGAACGATTTGAGAGAATAGCATTGAAACATGTATATTACTATATGTGAAACAGACCGCCAGTCCAGGTTCAATTCATGAGACAGGGTGCTCAGGGCTACTGGGATGACCCTGGGGGATGGGATGGGGAGGGAGGTGGGAGGGGGGTTCAGGGTGGGGAACACATGTACACCCATGGCTGATTCATGTCAATGTATGGAAAACCCACTACAATATTGTGAAGTAATTAGCCTCCAATAAAATAAATAAATTCATTTAAAATATTAACCATATTAAAAATATTTACCATATGTATGTACATATATATGTAAGTATGTATACCGTATGGGCTTCCCTGATGGCTCAGATGGTAAAGAACCTGCCTGCAATGCAGGAGACCCAGGTTTGATTCCTGGGTCAGGAAGATATTCTGGAGAAGGGAATGGCTATCCACTTCAGTGTTCTTGCCTGGAGAATCCCATGACAGAGGAGCCTGGCAGACTACAGTCTGTGGGGTTGCAAGAGTCAGACACCACAGAGTGACTAACATGTAGACAAAGAATATTAATTATTATTTTAGGAAGGAAGAATACATATGACCATTAAAGAAAGTTGAAAAATTACAATCTCACTTGTTTTTAAAGAAATGTAAATTAAATAACAGCATATTTTATTACCTGAGAAAGGATTAAATGTTGATACCTAGGTGGGCATAATTGTAGGGAAATGCTCACTGCTCTCAGGGTAAAAACTGTCATAACCTTTCCAGAGTTTCCAAGTGTTTAATGGGCAAAATCTTTCACTCAAAAATTTCACTTAAAAATTTTTTCCCTTAGCAAATAATTATGTAGAAAACTGTTCCTTGAAAGATTCTTTGTAATAGGAACAAATTGTAACTATTATAAACAGTCAAAATATCCAAAAAAGGCTTTGCTAAACAGATTTTGTTTTATATTATGATAGTAAATGGCTATGAATAATAATCACATGGATATTTATTAACATAAAAAGATATGGTATATTAAGTGAAAATTTATGTGATGCTTTGGGAAAATATATGTGATACATCTACATATTTCTAAATATGGGCATGCATTTATACATATGTATGCATAGGAAAGCAGATACAGCAAAGTTTAAAAAGTGACTATCTCCAAGTGTTGAATTTCAAGTGGTTTTGAATTATTTTTTGCAGCATTTTTATTTTTAATAGTTTTATTAGATGAATATATATTGCTCACATGGTCATTTTTATAGAAGAAAACAATTTGCTGATTTAAAAGGCATAAATAATTTGTTAACTTTTATTATTAGATTCCCGATTAGTTGAAGAATTTCTGCCAATTTTTTCTTTCTTTTTTTCTTTTATGATTAGTATGCTCAGAGGTTTTACACATTTACTATTTTAGTTTTTTATTTTCTTATACAATTTAGAAATCTTCCTATGTTTAAATTAATAAACTTGGTTTGTCATTGCAACTGCATTTACATTACATCATGTGACCACATCTTGATATATAGCATTAAGAACCTGATGTATAGATCAGTCTTATGGACTCTGTGGGAGAGGGAGAGGGTGGGATGATTTGGGAGAATGGCATTGAAACATGTATAATATCATGTATGAAACAAGTCGCCAGTCTAGGTTCGATGCACGATACTGGATGCTTGGGGCTGGTGCACTGGGAAGACCCAGAGGGAGGGTATGGGGAGGGAGGAGGGAGGAGGGTTCAGGATGGGGAACACAGGTATACCTGTGGCAGATTCATTTCAATATTTGGCAAAACTAATACAATATTGTAAAGTTTAAAAATAAAATAAAATTAAAAAAAAAAAAGAAAAGAACCTAAGTTAGTGCATCTCTCTGGCTTCATAACATAGAAAGTCCTTTCATTTACTAATTTCAAACAGCCTACTGCCCCGCTGAAGTCAGACTGTGCCCCTTTCTCCACTCACACTCAGCAGATAAACTGCCCTCTTTATGGACTGAAACTCCTCTAAATTCCTTCCTGTCGCCCTCCTCCACTCTTCCCACTCAGTCCCGGAGAGCCTTGTCTGCATCTGCACACGTCCTTATCTCCATCACGCCTCCCTTCCGTGGAAAGAATTCTTCTTCTATCTGGGCCTCAGATCCCATCCTCTGTCACCTTCTTGGTGGTCTTGGGCTGTTGGCAATCTCCTCTTTTCTTCTCTGTGTTTCTCCGGGTTGTTTCATTGTCATGTTTCTCTGTTGTTTCATTGTTGTATGTGAATGAAAATGAGGGAGAGTCACTCAGTCCGGCTCTTTCGTGATCCCGTGGAGTGTAGCCCATCAGATTCCTCTGTCCATGGAATTCTCCAGGCAGGAACACTGGCGTGGGTTGCCATTCCCTTCTCCAGGGTATATTCCTGACTCAGGGATCGAACTGAGGTCTCCTGAATTGCAGGCAATTCTTTACCAACTGAACCACCAGGATTGGTGCATAGAAGCAAATTAAATTGCCATCCACCTATAATAAAAACAAAATAAACAATCCCCAAACCCTTTGTTGAGCTTTTTTTTTTTTTCCGATATCGTTTTGTGATACAAATGATCACATGATGATGTTGAGCCCTAAGCATTTCCTGAAGGCTCCAAAATGGCCCTGTAACAGCTTCTGAAGCTACAGAGATAAGCCACACAGCTTTGAAGAGCTTGCTGTTGTCCTTTATGTCCTTAGAGCTGTGTATATGATTGAGATAACTGCGTAACGGTGGAGCTTCATGCAGGTTGGGGCACCTTCTTTGAATTCTGTTGGGGAATCTTTGAATAAAATGGGAAATGACTAATTAATTAATAGTAAAGATCCCCGATCTCCTTCCATTCTTCAGGAAAAAAAAAAAAAAAAACTATAGATGTCAGTTGGCTCACAGACACAATTCCATCTCTTTCTTTCACATTAAAAATTCTGAAAACAACTGTGTGTGATCGTCACCTCCACTGCCATCAAGGTTTTGTTTAGATAGAACTAAAATGAGAGCAGACGGTTTCTGTTCTCTTCTGCTTCCCGACTTCTGGAAGACACCCTCTTTCCTTTCTGAAACACTTTATCCCTTTTTCCTGCTGCTTCAGGGCTGCCTCCTCCATCTCTTTGGCTTCTTTCCCCCAGAGACCATTTGTGGATGTGTCCGTTTCCCCTTCTGCCCTGTTCAGCCTTATTCTTTCCCTGGCCTGTTTTGTCTTCATCTATGAATTTTTCTCTCCCATGCATTTTAAATGTATTTAGGAAAGAGTAAAGACTTATTTGATCAACAAATAAATCTTAAGGAAACAGAGGAAAGGGAAACCTAAGTGTCATTTCCAAGAGCTCATGTCCATTAAGATCTAGAAAGATTCACCCTAGATTTCCAACCTCCAAATTCCTATCCAATTCTTCTGGAAACAGTATAGGAATCATTTATTCCTCCCCATCATGTCCTAGGATGTTATATCAGGAATATTTAAGTAGGCACTTTCATCTTCCTCAAGTAGCTCTCTTGGCTTTTAACAAATATGATATGTTTCATCAACTGTAGAAATAGAATTCCCCCTGGAAGACATAATGATGCAAATATAAAATGCTTTTTAAAATTTATTTTTAAAATTGAAGTATATTTGATTTACAATGTTGAGTTAGTTCCTGATGTGCACCAAAGTGATTAGGTTCTGTATGTTTGTATGTATACGGGCTTCCTGGTGGCTCAGTGATAAAAGAATCTCCCTGCCATCACATGAGATGCAGGTTCAGTCCCTGGATTGAGACAATCCCCTGGAGAAGGAAATGTTAACTCACTCCAGTATTCTGTCTGGAAAATCCCATGGACAGAGGAGCATGGTGGGCTGCAGTCCATGGGATCACAGAGTCAGAAACTTCTTAGCAACTAAGCAACAACAGATGTATATACATATTTATTTTCTTTTCCATTATGGTTGACTACAGGATATTGAATACAGTTCCCTGTGCTATACACTACCCCTTTATGGATCATAGACTTGTTGGGGTGAAGGAATTGTATAACTCAATCAAACTATGAGCCATACCCTTCAGGGCCACCCAAGATAGATGGGTCATAGTGGATTTCTGACAAAATGTGGTCTGCTGGAGAAGGAAATGGCAACCTACTCCAGTACTCTTGCCTGGAGAACCCCATGGGCAGTATGAAAAGGTAAAAAAAAGATATGACACCAGAAGATGAGCCCCCAAGGCCAGAAGGTGTCCAATATGCTCCTGGGAAGCAAAGAAGGCAATTACTAATAGCTCCATAAGAATGAAGCAGCTGGGCCAAAGCAGAAACAACACTCAGCTGTGGATGTGTCTGATGATGAAAGTAAAGTCCAATGCTGTAAAGAACAATATTGCACAAGTACCTGGAATGTTAGATTCATGAATCAAGGTAAATTGGGCATGGTCAAGCAGGAGATGGCAAGACTGAATGTCAACATCTTAGGAATCAGTCAACTAAAATGGATGGGGATGAGTGAATTTAATTCAGATGGCCATTTATCTACTACTGTGAGCAAGAATCCCTTAGAAGAAATGGAGTAACCCTCATGGTCAACAAAAGAGTCCAAAATGTAGATTTGGTGCAATCTCAAAAATGACAGAACAATCTCCATTCCTTTCCAAGACAAACTATTCAATATCACAGTAATCCAACTATATGTCCCAACCACTGATGCCGAAGAAGCTGAAGTTGACCAGTCCTATGAATAACACCAAAAGAGAGAGAGATAGATGTATTTTTTCATCACAGCGCATTAGAATGCAAAAGTAGGAAGTCAAGAGATACCTGCAATAACAGGCAAGCTTGTTCTTAGAGTACAAAATTAATCAGGGCAAATGCTAACAGAGTTGTTCAAGACACCATAGCAAGACACCATGCTGGTCATAGCTGGCCATGCTTTTCTAACAATGCGAGACGACTCTACACATGAACATCACCAGATGGTCAATACTGAAATCAGATTCATTATGTTCTTTGTAGCCAAAGATAGAGAAGCTCTATACAATCAGAAAAAATAAGACCTGGAATTGACTATGGCTCAGATGATGAGTTCCTTAACGCAAAATTCAGGCTTAAATTGAAAAAAGTAGGGAAAACACTAGACCATTCACATATGACCTAAATCAAATTCCTTATGATTAAACAGTGGGAAGGACAAACAGATTCAAGGGATTATATCTGGTAGACAGAGTGCCGGAAGAACTATGGGAGGAAGTTTGTAACACTGTACAGGAGGCAGTGACCAAAACCATCCCTAAGGAAAAGAAATGCAAGAAGGCAAAGTGGTTATCTGAGGAGGCTTTACAAATAGCTGAGGAAAGAAGAGAAGTAAAAGGTAAGAAAGAAAAAGAAAGATATACCCAACTGAAGGCAGAGTCCCGGAGAATAGCAAGGAGAGATAAGAAGCCCTCTTAAATGAACAATATAAATAGAGAAAAGCAATAGATGGGAAAGTCTAGAGATCCCATTAAGAAAATTGGAGATGTCAAGGGAATATTTCATGCTAGGAAGGCCATGATAAAGGACAGAGATGATAAGGAAGCAGAAGAGATTAAGAAGAGGTGACAAAAATACACAGACGAACTATACAAGAAAGGTCTTAATGATCCAGATAACCACTATGGTGTGGTCACTCACCTAGAGCTGGACACTCTGGAGTTTGAAGTCAAATGGGCCTTAGGAAGCATCACTACCAACAAAGCTAGTGGAGGTGATGGAATTCCAGTTGAGTTATTCCAAATCCTAAAAGATGATGCAGCTAAAGTACTGCACTCAGTATGTCAGCAAATTTGAAAAAACTGAGCCGTGGTCACAGGATTAGAAAAGATCAGTTTTCAATCCAATCCCCAAAATGCCAATGCCAAAGGATGTTCAAACAACCATACAATTGTGCTCATTTCACATGCTGGTAAGATTATGCTCAAAATCCTTCAGGCTAGGCTTCAGCAGTATGTGAACTGAGAACCTCCAGATTTCAAGCTGGGTTTCAAAGAGGCAGAGAAATCAAAGATCAAATTGCCAACACTCATTGGATAATAGAGAAAGCAAGGGAATTCCAGAAAAAATATCTACTTCTGCTTCATTGAGAACACTAAAGCCTTTGACTATGTGGATTATAAGAATCTGTGGAAAATTGTTAAAGTGAGATGGAATACCATCTTATCTGTCTTCTGAAAAACCTGTATGAGGGTCAAGAAGCAACTGTTAGAACTGGACATGGAACAACTGACTAGTTCCAAATTGGGAAAGGAGTACAACAGTCTGTATATTGTCACCTTGCTTATTTAAGTTATATGCAGAATATATCATGAAATTTGAGCTGGATGAATCACAAGCTGGAATCAAGATTGCTGGGAAAAATAACAACCACAGATTTGCAGATGATACCACTGTAATGGCAGAAAGTGAAGAGAAACTAAAGAGCCTCTTGGTGAGGGTGAATGAGGAGAGTGAAAAAACTGACTTAAAACTCAAGTCCCATCACTTCATGGCAAATGGAGGGGGAAAGTGAGAGCAGTGACAAATTTTTTTCTTGGCCTCCAAAATCTCTGTGGATGGTAACTGCAGCCAAGAAATTAAAAGACGCTTATTCCTTGGAAGGAAAGCTACGACAAACCTAGACAATGTATTAAAAAGCAGAGACATCACTTTGCTGACAAAGATCTGTATAGTCAAAGGGATGGTTTTTCCAGTAGTCACATATAGATGTGAGAGTTGGTCCATAAAGAAGGCAGAACACTGAAGAATTGATGCTTTGAATTGTCATGCTGGAGAAGATTCTAAAGAGTCCTTTGGACTGCACAGAGATCAAACCAATCAATCCTAAAGGAAATCAAACCTAATTTGATTTCCAATCAAATATTCATTGGAAGGACTGATGCTGAAACTGAAGCTCCTATATTTTGGCCACCTAATGCAAAGGACTAACTCATTGGAAAAGACCCTGATGCTGGGAAATATTGAGGGCAGAAAGGGAAGAGGGCAACCGAAAATGAGATGGTTAGATAGCATAACCAGCTCAGTGGACATGAATTTGAGCAAACTCTGAGACAGTGAAGGCTAGAGGAACCTTCTTGCTACAGTCCATGGGGTCTCAAAGAGTAGAACATGACTTAGTGATTGAACAACAATAGCTATACAATAGACCTTGTTGTTCATCTATTTTATTTATATTGATAGTAGTGTGTATCCATTGATCCCAATCTCTTAATTTTTCCTTCCTCCACCTCTTTTCTTCTTTGGTAATCATAAATTTGTCCTCTATGTCTGTAAGTCTGTTTTCTAAATAAGTTCATTTGTATCATATTTTAGATTCCACATGTAAGCAATGTTGTATGATATTTGTCTTTCTTTGTCTGCCTACTTCATTTAGCATGAGCACCTCTAGGTCTATCCACGTTGTAAATGGCATTATTTCATTATTTTTATGACTGAATAATATTCTATTGTGATCCACACAATTAAAGACTTTAGCTTAGTCAATGAAGCAGAAGTAGTTTTTTTTTTTTTTTTGCTATTCCCTTGCTTTTTCTATGATCCAGTGGATGTTGGCCATTTGATCTCTGCTTCCTCTGCCTTTTCTAAGTCCAGCTTGTACATCTGCATGTCTGTTCATATACTGCTGAAGCCTAGCTTGAAGGATTTAGAGCATAATCTTGCTAGCCTGTGAAATGAATGTAATTGTATGGTAGTCTGAAGGTGCTATGCCATTGCCTCTCTTTGGAATTGGAATGAAAACTGACCTTTTCTAGTTCTGTAGCCACTACTGAATTTTCCAAATTTGATGGCATATTGACAGCAGCACTTTCACAGCACCATCTTTTCGGATTTGAAACAGCTTAACTGGAATTCCATCACCTTAAATAACTTTTGAAATAGCTTAACTGGAATTTCATCACCTGAGCTAACTTTATTTGTAGTAATGCTTCCTAAGTCCCACTTGATTTCACATTCCAGGATATCTGCCTCTAGGTAAGTGACCACACCACCACACAATCACGGTTATCTAGATCATTAAGCCCTTTATGGTATAGTTCTTCTGTGTATTCTTGCCACCTCTTCTTAATCTCTCCTGCTTATGGTAAATTCTTGCTATTTGTGTCCTTTATTGTGCCATCTTTGCACGAAAAAATAGCAAAGGAGATAGTTCCTCCTCCAATTTTACTAAAGAGAACACTAGTCAGTCCCATTCTATTGTTTTCCTCTGTCTTTTCATTGTTCACTTAAGAAAGCTGTCTTCTCTCTCCTTGCTATTCTCTGGAACTCTACGTTCAGTTGGGTATATCTTTTTCTTTCTCCTTTGCTTTTACTTCTCTTATTTTTTCAGCTATTTGTTAAGTCCTCCTCAGACAACCACTTTGCCTTCTTGCATTTGTTTTCATTGGGAGTGGTTTTTGTCATTGCCTCCCGGACAGTGTTATGAACCTCCTCCTATACTTTTTCAGGCACTTCGTCTACCAGATCTAATCCCTTGATTCTATTTGTCACTTCTACTGTGTAGTCATATGAATTTTATTTAGGTCATACTTACACATCCTAGTGGTTTTCCTCTCTTCAATTTAAGCCTGAATTTTACAATACGGAGCTGATGATCTGAGCCATAGTAAACTCTGGGTCTGATCTTTGCTGACTATATAGAGTTTCTCCATCTTCAGCTGCAAAGAATAGAATCAATCTGATTTCCATATTAGTTAGCCATCTGGTGATGTCCATGTATAGAGTCTTCTCTTGTGTTGTTGGAAGAGGATGTTTGCTATGACCAGTGTGTTCTCTTGGTAAAACTCTGTTAGGCTTTGCCCTGCTTCATTCTGTACTCTAAGAACAAACTTTCCTGTTAGTCCAGGTATCTCTTGACTTCCTACTCTTGCATTCCAATCCCCTATGATGGAAAGAACATCTTTTTTTTTTTTTTTTTAATGGAAAGGACAAGAAGCAACAGTTAGAACAGGGCAAGAAACAAGGACTGGTTCAAAATTGGGAAAGGAGTTTGTAAAGGCTGTATATTGGTACACTGCTTTTTTAACTTCAATGCAGAGTACACCATGTGAAATGCCAGGTTGTATGAAACACAAACTGGAATTAAGATTGCCAAGAGAAATAGCAATAACCTCAGATATGCAGATGACACCACTCCATTGGCAGAAATTGAAGAAGAGCTAAAGAGCCTCCTGATGCAGATGAAAGAGGAGAGTGAAGAACCTGGCTTAAAACTCAACATTCAAAAAACTAACATCATGGCATCTGGTCCCATCCCTTCATGGAAAATAGATGGGTAAAAATGGCAATAGTGAGAGACGATCTTCTTGGGCGCCCAAATCACTGTGGATTATGACTGTAGCAAGGAAATTTAAAGAACTTGCTCCTTGGAAGAAAAGCTATGACAAACCTTGTTGTTCTTCAGTTGCTCAGTCATGTCCGACTCTTTAAGACTGCATGGACTACAACACAGCAGGCTTCCCTGTCCTTTACCATCTCCCAGAGCTTGCTTAAATGTGTGTCCACTGAGTTGGTGATGCCATCCAACCATCTCATCCTCTGTCATCTCCTTCTCCTCCTGGCTTCAATCTTTCCCAGCATCGAAGTCTTTTCCAGTGAGTCAGTTCTTTGCATCAGGTGGCCAAAATATTGGAGCTTCATCTTCAGCATCAGTCCTTCCAATGAATATTCAGGACTGATTTCCTTTAGGATTGACTCGTTTGATCTCCTTGCAGTCCAAGTGACTTGTAAGAGTCTTCCCCAACACCACAGTTCAAAAACATCAGTTCTTCAGCTCTTAGACTTCTTTATGGTCCAACTCTCACATCCATACATGCTTATTGTTGGCAAAGTAATATCTCTGCTTTTTAATATGCTGTCTAGGGTTGTCATAGCTTTTCTACCAAGGAACAAGCATCTTTTAATTTAATGCCTGCATTCACCATCTGCAGTGATTTTGGAGCCTAAGAATATAAAGTCTCTCACTGTTTACATTGTTTCCCCATCTATTTGCCATGAAGTGATGGGACCAGACACGATCTTCATCTTTTGAATGTTGAGTTTTAAGCCAACTTTTTCATTCTCCTCTTTCACTTTCATCAAGAGGCTCTTTAGTTCCTCTTTGTTTTCTGTCTTAAAAATGGTGTTGTCTGCATATCTGAGGTTATTAATATTTTTCCCACCTATCTTGACTCCAGCTTGTGCTTCATACAGCCCAGTATTTTGCATGATGTACTCTGAATGTAAGTTAAATAAGCAGGGTGACAATATACTGTCTTGAAGTACTCCTTTTGCAATTTGGAACCAGTTCCTTGTTCCATGTCTGGTTGTAACTGTTGCTTCTTGGCCTGCAATACAGGTTTCTCAGGAGGCAGGTAGGTGGTCTGGTATTCCCATGTCTTGAAAAATTTTCCACAGTTTGTTGTGATCCACACAGTCAAAGGATTAAGTGTAGTCAATGAAGCAGAAGTAGATGTTTTTTTCAGGTATCCTCTTGCTTTTTCTATGATCCAGTGGGTGTTGGTAATTTGATCTCTATTTCCTCTGCCTTTTCTAAATCCAGATTGAACATCTGGAAGTTTTCAGTTCATGTACTATTGATCCCTGGCTTGGAGAATTTTGAGCATTAATTTGCTAACATGTGAAATGAGTGCAATTGCAGGGTAGTTTGAACATTCTTTGGCATTGCCTTTCTTTGGGATTGGAATGAAAACAGACCTTTTCAGCCCTGTGACCACTGCTGAGTTTTCCAAATTTGCTGGCATATTGAGTGCAGCACTTTCACAGCATCATCTTCAGAATGTGAAAAAACTCAGCTGGAATTCCATAACCTCCACTAGCTTTGTTTGTGGTGATTCTTCCTAAGGGCCACTTGAATTCACACTCCAGAATGTCTGAATTTAGGTGAGTGGTCACACCATCTTGGTTACCTGGGTCATGAAGATCTTTTTTGTATAGTTCTGTGTATTCTTGCCACCTCTTCTTAATATCTTCTGCTTCTGTTAGGTCCATATAATTTCTATCCTTTATTGTGCCCATCTTTGCATGAAATGTTCCCTTGGTATCTCTAATTTTCTTGATGAGGTCTCTAGTCTTTCCTATTTTGTTGTTTTCCTGTATCCCATTCTCTCGTTTTCCTGTATTTCTTTGTATTGTTCACTGAGGAAGGCTTTCTTATCTCTCCTTGCATTTCTTTGGAACTCTATATTCATATGGGTACACCTTCCTTTTTCTCCTTTGCCTTTTACTTCTCTACTTTTCTCAGCTATTTGTAAGGCCTCCTCAGAACAGCCATTTTGCCTTTTTGGATTTCTTTTTCTTGGGGATGGCTTTGATCACCACCTCTTATACAATGTTACGAACCTCCATCCATAATTCTACAGGCACTCTGTCTATCAGATCTAATCCCTTGAACCTAGGCAGTGTATTATAAAGCAGAGACATCACTTTGCTGACAGAAGTCTGTATAGTCAATTCTATGTTTTTCCAGTAATCGTGTATGATTGTGAGAGTTGGACCATAAAGAATGCTGAGTGCTGAAGAACTGATGCTTCCAAACTGTGGTGCTGGAGAAGACTCTTGAGAGTCTGTTGGAGAGTAAGGAGATCAAACAGTCAATCCTAAAGGAAGTTGACCCTGAATATTTTTTGGAAGGACTGATTCTGAATTGACGCTCTAATACTTTGGCCTCCTTATGAGAAGAGCTTACTCATTGGAAAAGTTCCTGATGCTGCGAAAGACTGAGAGCAAGAGGCCACCAGTGACAGAGGATGAGATGGTTGGATGGCATCACTGACTCAATGGGCATGAGTTTGAGCAAAGTCTAGAAGACAGTGAAGGACAGGAAATCCTAGCATGCTGCAGTTCATGCGGTCTCAAAAAGTCTGATAGGACTTAGCAGCAGAACAGCAACAGCAATGTTTTATTGTATATATGTACCAACAACAAAATGTAGCATGTCTTCTTTATCCATTCATCTGTCAGTAGACATTTGGATTGCTTCCATATCTTGGCTATTGCAATTTGTGCTGCTGTGAATATAGTGGTTCTTGTATTTTTTTTGAATTAAAAGTTTTCTGATATTATACCTGAGAGTGTAAATGTAGGATAATATGGTATTTCTAGTTTTAGTTTTTAAGGAAACTCCATACTGTTCTCCGAAGGGACTGGATTAATTTACATTCCCATCAACTGTGTAGAAGCATTCCTTTTTCTGTATACCCTGAAAAGATAAAATTCTTAATATAAGTGAGAGTAAGTTAATACAATGAGCATCATAAAGAATAAATATTAAAAAATTAGTTTGCATAATCCAATCTTATAATTAACATATATAAGTATACAGATAAATATATTAATACGCAATCCTATTTATTATATGGTATTTGTTCAGCACACACATTCTATGATCAATGTACATGTATAGTTTTGAACAGAGGTAATTTTGCAGAATGCTTTTAAGCTCTTCTGTAGAAGGACACCAGGAAAGGGCAGATTGCCACAGCCTTGAAAACGTGCTTTGGTTTGTCCTTGGTGCTGCTGGCCCATTGTCTTGCAGACAGAGACCTGACTCAGCCTTCCGTGTTGTCCTGCTCTTTGATGCTCTCATCTTGTCTGCTAAGGAAGCTCCGTGAAGCCCTCAGCTAACTGAGCAGATGACTCAAACTTTGCTCCTACTGTACGTGCTTCTTGCATGGTGGAGTCAGGGCAGGATGAGGGTCGGCTGAGTGGCAGATGACCTTAGGTTTTCCCGTACAGGCAGCCGAGTTGGGACACTCATGCTCATAAGGGACACTCATGTTGCTGATCACAGTGTGCAGGGCTGGCTGAGACCCAGTAGGTCACAGTGTGTGCAAGGGCAGCCCAGCCCCTTCTCCCCACCACTCATCCAGGCACTCAGCTTATCCAGGCTTGGAGGGTGAGGAACTCTTGCTTTTGGCCCTGCAGAAGGACTGGTGGGGGGAAAGGCCTGCTCTGGACAAGAATGTATGGGTCTTCTTGGAGGCCTCCCTGCATTGCCATCTTCTTATCTACCTGGGCCCATCTGAACTGTAATAAGGAAACTTTGCAACATGTGTTTGGTATATATGTGTGTATGTATGATTTTAATTCTTTGCAAATATAACCTGATCTATTTACATGTACTGTTTAAAAATTTGATTATTTTAGGCCTCTAACTTTTAAATACTTTTCCAGGAAAGAGACATGTAAATAGAGGACTGTCTAGATATGCATAGGAATAAAAAACCTGACAGCATATATGGTAAATGTATAGTCATTTTCTGAGGGGACATTATGCATGCTTATTATACTCGTTTACTCTTTCTATTCTTATGAATTTAAAAAATCATTTTATTTATTTAAAAAATAAAAAATCATTTTTATTTAAAAATAAAAAAATAAAAAATCATCATCAAGCATTATTTTTACAGTTGGGAAACATGCCTTGAATATTAACTTCAGTCTCTTTGTTCTCAGATTAGTAGCCTCGGGTCTGCAATAATTAATAATTCGTTGACTTGTAGTATCAATGATTCTTATTAAGATATTTGATCTTTCAACATTGCTAAGATTGGTTTTGCTGGCCTTCTTTAGTAATTCTGCTGAATTTCTGCAAGATTTTTTTTAAACAAAAATTTTATAGGCAAATACTTTGGGTATTGCTCAGTCACTACACTTTATTTCATTGAATTCTCAAGCTCTTAACCAAAGGATGAAATCATGGTGAGATCATTAAAAAGGCAATTTGGCAATTGAGAAACCATTCCACACACTATTGAAGACAGACTTTTATCCCTGCCAAAGAAATCACCATGACTAAGAGTTCCATCACTGATATTATTATGATGCATTAAAGTCCCTATCTAATTATAACATATCAACATTTCAGCATGATATAAATTCTATCTTATCAGAGAATTTATTGCCTTCATTTGTCAGAATGGGAAAATAAAAAATGGAAGTCAAATGATTAACCCAAGGACACATATCAACATTTTAAACATCTGGAAATGGGAATCTGGTCCTTGACATCAGTGTTCTTGTACATTAGAGGTCATTTCCCATCAACTATGTCATTTTGATTAAATAATCCTTATAGAATTAATTAATGTAAAATATTGCTATGTGAAAGGTAATCATTATCTAGCTTTGTTTGTAAGCTTTAGTTTGAATTTTGAAAATTACCCAAATCTTCTCCTTTTGGAGAGGTCATGAAAAGGAAAATTCAGGGTATTGACAGATACCACATAATACTAAGAAAAAAATTTGAACATCTCTGAGATAAAAATTTCATTATAAGATTTTTTTTTCAGATTTTAATTCTATCATATTCTGGTTTCTCCAATTTGTAGCAAGTAAGATAGATAAAGTTCCATATAGTCAAAGCTATGGTTTTTCCAGTAATCAAGTATGGATGTGAGAGTTGGACCATAAACAAGGCTGAGCTCTGAAGAACTGATGCTTTTGAACTGTGGGAGTATAGAAGACTCTTGAGAGTCTCTTGGACTGCAAGGAGATCAAACCAGTCAATCCTAAAGAAAATCAATCCTAAAATATTCATTGGAAGGACTGATGCTGAAGTTAAAGCTCCAATGCTTTGGCCACCTGATGCAAAAGGCTGACTGATTAGAAAAGACCCTGATGCTGGAGAAGATTGAAGGCAGGAGAAGGGGACGACAGAGGATGAGAAGGTTGGATGGCATCACCATCTCGAGAGACATGAATTGGAGCAAGCTCTGGGAGTTGGTGATGGACAGGGAAGCCTGGAGTGCTGTAGTCCACATGGTCAGACATGACTGAGCAACTGAACCAAACTGAGACAGATAAAGAGAAGCTTTCTCCTAGGCTTTTAATATTTGCTTCTGATTTGAGTTGTCGATGTTGCAAACTTTCTTTCTTACTATCTTTTTGTTCCATTTTGTTTTAGTTTCCTTAAAACCATGAGAGAAGTAAAAAAATAGAATATCTTAATATTTTTCAATTTGTAGGTAAAGTTTGGAATACATGGAGGCCTCATTTTATATTTGCTTTGAGTTACTTTGTTCACTTTTAGTTTTAATAAAATGTGAAACAAAACAAAACTCTCTGGTGTATACGACTGTTTATTTTATTATGCTCTGTTTAGTTATTCAAGAAAAAAAAGTTACAGAAGTGTAATCGTTGCCATCTGTTGTATTTGAAGTAAACTCTAGCCCCAAAGTCAAAAAAGTCATAGCAACAACTTATAAAAACAACTGCAATAATATCAACTCACTATGGTTACTGGTGAAACTTTATTTTTCTCTCAAATGAAGTAAGTTTCCTTAGAGGATTATTTTAACATTTGATTTATATCATTATTAAATTTTCCTCCAAAATCATCAAAGTCTCTAATAAGATTGTTATTTAACTCTGCCTGATAGGAGATTAACAGATTTTTCTCTCACTCTGACTCAAACCTCATCAGAACTCCTTCTTTTTTTTTTTTTTTTCTTTTTAATACAAATTTAGAGCTCCTTCTTTAAAGAATATTATTTTAAAGAACTTCTTAGGATCTGATTTTAAGGAGAAATGTGTGTATATATATGTGTATATATTATCCCATAGTATTAATGGCTACTGTTACGGGCAATACAAAAGGCATGAAAATTTGGTCATGTGGAATATTCACTGTGACTTGGGAACATTTGTTCATAAAATGGTACTGCCTCAGGCCATATTTTTGTCATGGTTTTCTTTAGAAATTGTAGCTGTAAAACATTAGGTGGTCTTCAAGGTAGACAGGTCTTATATGAGGTTGCTCTCTCTTGAGGGCATAAAGGCAAAATACAGCACCATTGGCTTCTTTGGAAATTAGCAGAGCTAGTGTTTAAAGACACTGATTGGAATTGCCAATGTATTTACTTGCTTTTTTATTTCCCAAAAGGGAACTCTAATTACTCTACCAAGGAAAAAAATGTCTTACTGCTACATCCATACATCTACATTTTAAAATCATTTTGACCCCTCTAAATATTTTTCAAAAGAAGCCGTAATTAGAAGTATTGTGGACATTCAAGAACATAGCTTATTTTAGAGAAATTAGCATAAAACTTATTGTCATTATTCAATTTAATTTTTTCTCTGAAATAACTGAATAAATGGAAAGAAATAATTTAAATGGTTGATACTAAATTTTCATTTGTACCATGAAATTGACAACCACTATTTTTACCACCTGAGAAAAGCTTATGATTTTAAATTAGAAAATAAATTTGAAAGTTCTTCAGTTCGTTCAGGATAAAATATTATCAAATCCTGTTACAATTTCTACATTGGTAATGTTTGTATTAATGTAATTTGTGGTGTTGGCAGGGTTTGTGTATGTGTGTGAGTGTTTGGAAGAAAAGAAAAGGTGTAAAAGTAAAAGGTATTCACTCATTTACCACACATCTTGCTCACCTATTATGTATGAGGCACTGTGCTAGGTATTGTGTGGAATTTACAACAGAGTCTTAAGGCATGTATAAGCTGGATTAGATGGGAAGACAGTATGCATTCACATCACTGCAGGATAACCATTGTTTAATCTTAATGCCAAGCCACAAAAGCCTGGAAGTAAATACAGGGTCATATTTTGAATAAATATTGCTTCTTAGACTATGCTCCCTAACATTAAAACTATTTCTAGGATATGTTAGGGGCTAAACACTGTCCAAGATTAGGATGTTTTGAGTACAGTAATCATCTGCCATTTTTATTTTCCTCCTGAAAAGATTTGGTTACATGCGCTCAAACAAACAAACAAAAAACTGTTGACGAATCACCAGAGCTACTGAATGTCAACAACAAAAGCTTCATTTGTATGTGTGTACCCCTAGTTGCCTCATTTTTTTCTTATTCTTTAAAAATACTTAATTTAATTTTTATTTTATATTGCAATACAGTTGATTTACAATGTGTTAGTTTCAGGTGTACAGCAATGTGTTTCACTTATACATATACATATATTCATTCTTTTTCAGATTCTTTTTCCATATAGGTTATTACAGAATAATGAGTAGAGTTCCCTGTGCTACACAGTAGGTCATTTTTGATAATCTATTTTGCCTTTGTTGCCTATTTTCTGTTTTTTTAATTTGGGTATAGTTACTTTACAATGTTGCCTTAATTTCTGTTGTACAATGAAGTGAATCAACTATATGTATATCTCCTCCTTCCTATTCACTAACAACAAAAGATCAGAGAGAGAAATTAAGGGAAAAATCCCATTTACCATTGCAACAGAAAGAAAGAATAAAATACCTGGGAAAAAACCTACCTCAGGAAGCAGAAGACCTGTACCGAGAAAACTATGACACCAATGAGAAAAATCAAAGATGACACAAACAGATGAAGAAATATATCATGTTCTTGGATCAAAGAATCAATATGTGAAAATGACTATAATACTCAGAGCAATCTGTAGATTCGATGCAATCCCTATCAAATTACCAATGACATTTTTCACAGAATTAGAACAAACATTTTACAGTTTGTATGGAAACGCAAAAGACCCCAAATAGCCAGAGCAATCTTCAGAAAGAGATAACAGAGCTGGAGGAATCAGGCTCCCTGACTTCAGACTATACTGCAAAGCTGTATTAATCAAAGCAATATGGCACTGGCACAGAAACATTGATCAATGGAATAGGACAGAAGGCCCAGAGATAAGCTTATGCACCTATGGTCACCCAATCTATGACAAAGGAGGCAAGAATATACAATTGTTGCCTCTTTTCATCCTCAAAGACACCAGACTCATTTTCTGCCTTGGGAAGACTTTTCTCCCCTCACCAGTTTCCAGTTCAGTCACTCAATTGTGTCTGAATCTTTGCAGCCCCATGAACCACAGCATGCCAGGCCTCCCTGTCCATAACCTACTGCTAGAGTCTACTGAAACCCATGTCCATTGAGTTGGTGATGCCATCCAACCATCTCATCCTCTATCGTCCCCTTCTCCTCCTGCCCTCAATAATTCCCAGCATCAGGGTCTTTTCAGATGAGTCAGCTCTTCACATCAGGTGGCCAAAGTATTGGAGTTTCAGCTTCAACATCAGTCCTTACAATGAACACCCAGGACTGATCTCCTTTAGGATGGACTGGTTGGATCTCCTTGCAGTCCCAGGGACTCTCAAGAGTCTTCTCCAACACCACAGTTCAAAAGCATCAATTCTTCGGCACTTAGATTTCTGTATAGTCCAACTCTCACATCCATACATGACTACTGGAAAAACCATAGCCTTGACTAGACAGACCTTTGTTGGCAAAGTAATGTCTCTGCTTTTTAATATGTTGTCTAGGTTGGTCATAATTTTCCTTCCAAGGAGTAAGCATCTTTTAATTTCATGGTTGCAATCAGCATCTGCAGTGATTTTGGAGCCCCCAAAATTAAAGTCAGCCACTATTTATGCTGTTTCCCCATCTATTTGACATGAACTCATGAGACCGGATACCATGATCTTCATTTTCTGAATGTTGAGCTTTAAGCCAACTTTTTCACTCTCCACTTTCACTTTCACCAAGAGGCTTTTTAGTTCTTCACTTTCTGCCATAAGGCTGGTATCCTCTATATATCTGAGCTTATTGATATGTCTCCCAGCAATCTTGATTCCAGCTTGTGCTTCCTCTAGCCCAGTGTTTCTCATGATGTACTCTGCATATAAGTTAAATAAGGAGGGTGACAAAATACAGCCTTGACTTACTCCTGTTCCTATTTGGAACCAGTCTGTTGTTCCATGTCCAGTTCTAACTGTTGCTTCCTGACCTGCATCTCCCCTCACCACCGAAACTCTAAGTAGCAAAGACATTGATATGATTCAGAGAGTTTTCCTGGATCTGCAGGCATGTTGTTTACGCTGCTGAAAATTCTGTGCCAAAGAGTTACAGTGGCAGCTGCTTTGTGAGCTATAGCAACTTTCCCCATACTGGGAGAATGTATGGTCCTTAGGCTCCACGGCTCCACGGATTACTGACACTGTCAGTAATCTTTACTTTCCAGTAGCTATCTCTCTTCCTGGGATCAGATTTGAATCTTCAGGGGTGGGGAAGGAAGTCTGTATCAGAATTGCTGAGATTGTTTAATAACGAGTGTGTTGTTACTGGCCCAATTTTGCATGCCTGTCATTCCCTTAGATTAATGTCCTTCCCACAGATTGTCTTTATGCAGATGCATTACTGTGCCGACATTATCTGTCCTGAACTTGTCTAAATCCTAAAATAAGGACAGTTTAGACAATGGCACCCCACTCCAGTACTCTTACCTGGAAAATCCCATGGATGGAGGAGCCTGGTAGGCTGCAGTCCATGGGGTTGCTGAGAGTTGGACATGACTGAGCGACTTCACTTTCACTTTTCACTGTCCTGCGTTGGAGAAGGAAATGGCAACCCACTCCAGTGTTCTTGCCTGGAGAATCCCAGGGATGGGGGGGAGCCTCGTGGGCTGCAATCTATGGGGTTGCACAGAGTCGGACACGAATGAAGTGACTTAGCAGCAGTAACAGCAGCATGTGCAAATGGGATTCCTGTAACATAAGAACAAACAGTGTTATAGAATGTCAGAGAAGGAAAAGGAAACCTTTGTCTAAGAAGATTTCACAAATGGATATTGTAGTTGCCATTTATAGAACTGAGGAGAGAATATGGCCAGATCTTCTGAGTTAAGAATTTCACGTTCTAAGTGGGAACCTACAGGAAATCCAGTTTATGTGGCAAATTTTAAACATAAAGGACTTAACAGAGAGAATTAAGGATTTACTCAATGCATGGAAGGGCTGACGGGGTGGACCTTAAGCTGGTCCTTCAGGAAAAACTCATAGAGCATCACAGAACTGACTCACCGGAATCTTCTCATGCTTCCTTTAAGATTGCTGTGGGTACTACAAAGTTCTTGAACTACCTAAGGGAAATGGAATCCAGGAATCAGGCAGCTGCTGCCACAGAAGACTCTGGGTTCCCAGCAACTGGACAGGGAACAGTGACATGATTTGCAGGAACATCTCACAACCTTACAACAGATTTCCAGTGCATAAAATTGGGCTCTGGCTCAATCTTCCTATTCTAAATGCTTTGCAAGTCCATCTAATTGGTGGCATCTGTTTTGCACCCTAGCTAAAGATAGACCCAGAAATACTTACACCATAACAATTTGCATACAATATATATCAGAGCTTCCCTCCTCTCCACCCTTCAGAAAACAGATTTTAAACATCTCTTGGCACATCACTGGCCTGTTGACTCTGTTCACTGTGTCTTCCATATTTTGCACAGGACATATAATACATAAATGAAGGCATAAAATTGGATTAGAATTTTATGACAGTATAAGATTAGAACTTTCATGAGAGATTTGATGCTGACAGATGCAAAGCTAGCCCTTACATGATTTTTGGTAAAGTTTCTTCAAAACCAAAGCACACTATATAACACCATTTTGGCTGGAGAGGGGAAGGGCAACCTGCTCCAGTATTCTTGCTGGAAAATCCCATGGACAGAGAAGCCTTGCAGGCTACGGTCCATGGGGTTGCAAAAGAGTTGAACATGACTTAGTGACTAAACAACAAAAACAAAAAGTGGAAAACTAAAGTAACTGCTGGTACTGTGAGACCACTTTTATTAGTAAACCTATTTATATATTCCTGTTCAAGAAAACCACAGTTATTAGAAACCAGTTTTCTCCATCCTGATGCAGTTTTGCAGTTTGAAGCTATCTAGAAATAAAGATACTGTGTACATATAATAGGATACAATGACTAATTTTCCCCCATCTTTCCAAAATCATAGATACTATCATGTTCAGTTCAAATTAAAACTATCTTTATGGCTCAAGCAGTTTATTTGCATAAATATAAACATTTTCAGTTTATAACACAATGGGAAGTACTCTAAAATTAGTCTTTTTACACCAGCAGAATTATCTACAAAGTAGAAACACACTCACAGAGTAGATAACAGATTTGTGGTTGCCAAGGGATTTCGGGGAGGAAAGGATTGGGAGTTTGGGATAAGCTAATGCAAACTATTATATATAGGAAAGATAAAAAGCAATGTCCTACTGTATAACACAGAAAATTGTATTGAATATCTTATGATAAATCATAATGGAAAAGAAAAAAATTAAATTAAATTAGTCACTTTAAAAAGTTGTTTGTAGGCTGGGAGAAAGGATTTCAAAAGGCCCTTGACATTTTCATTATACTTAGTTAATGATCATAGGATTCATTTTGATTCAAACTAAGTTTATACTCTTAAATTTTTTAATTCTTTAAATTTTTTAAAACATTCCTAAGACAGCAAAATGTCTGGCATGGCTGGGCCAGACAGTATCGTAGCTGTAGGGCTTGCAGTGCCTTGGCGTGTGTATCCCTGAGCCTGGTAGCCCCGAATTGTCTCTGGCTCTGTAGTGGAGATGCAATATGAGCATATGTGATGGATGGTCATTTTCCTGAAATTAACATTATCAGAAGACTGACCTCCACATGGCAAAAAAGGGCCAGTTCACACTGCTGGCTCTGAAGGGCTGCTCTTTGAGACCAAGTTCTGAGTGGAGCCTCCAGTCATTGGTGCTCCTGGCTGCCTTTCTTCAGCAGGTGCTCCTGGTAGCAGTGTGTGTTTCCATGTTTCCAGAGGAGCCTATTATTACCTTTCTAACAAGAGAGAGAGAAAAAAAAAACAACTTATGTTTTAAACAAATTCCATATTTTAAAAAATGTTTGTGTTCAATTTTCTTGTATTTCACTTTTAAGAGTCTGAAACTCTATTCTAGGTTTTTTTTTTTTTTTTGCTTTTTCATATTTGTTATTAGTTTTGTACCTTTAAGAGTCTAATTTTTAGTATCCACTTTCATTTAGGGATTTGATTACTGGCTTGATTGCACTCTTCCCTTTTGACTCTTCCTTTTGTCCTCCTGGCAACCTTTATCTTCGTCTTCCCTCTTCTCTTTTCTATATAACTTTGTGAATTTCTTTGGATGTTCCTGGCTGTGGAGAATTGTTTCACCATTAACCTAAGGGTTCTGTCTTCTGTACTGTGTGGATACAGAAGCCTTGAAGCTACTGTAAGAGGGGAATCAAAACCCAAAAGCAGGAGGATCAACTCCAGAACTTTGGGCTATCATAGAACTCCTGACCCCAGGGAATGTTAATAGATGAGAACCCACCCCAAAGCTGCCATACCTACACTGATACCAAGTTCCATTCAAGAGCCAGCAAGCTCCAGTGCAAGACACCACACATTAATCCTTCAGCAAAACAGGAACACAGCACTGAACATTGAAACACAGGCTGCCCAAAGCCATACCAAACCCATCGATACCCCAAAACATACTACTGGACACTGGATTGCCCTCCAGAGAGACGAGATCAGCTCCACCCACTAGAACACAGACACAAACTCCTCCAACCAGGAAACCTTCACAAGCCATGGTCAACCCCACCCACAGAGAGCAGACTCCACAATTAAGAGGAACTATGACACTCCAGTCTGAAGAAAGGAGACCTCAAACACAGCAAACTAAACAAAATGAAAAGCAGAGGAATATCCAGCAGGTGAAGGAACATGATAAAAACCCACCAAACTAAACAAAAGAAGAAGAGAAAGGGAGTCTGAAAAATAATTCAGAATAATGATAGGAAAGATGATCCAAAATCTTGAAAAGAAAATGGAGTTACAGATAAATAGACTAGAATCATGGATTGAGAAAATGCAACAAATGTTTAAGAAGAACCTAGAAGAAATAAAGAATAGTTAATCAATAAGGAATAATGCAATAACGGATTAAAAGTGCTCTGCAGGGAAACAATAGTAGAGTAACTGAGATAGAAGAAAGGATAAGTGAGCTGGAATATAGAATGGTGGAAATAAATAAAGAAAAAAAGAATAAAAAGAAATGAGGACAGCCTCAGAGACCTCTGGGACAATGTTAAACACTCCACCATTTGAATCATAGGAGTCCCAGAAGAAGAAGACAAAAGGAAAGGGCAAGAGAAAATATTTGAGGAGATAATAGTTGAAATTTCCCCTAAAATGGGGAAGGAAATAGTCACCCAAGTCCAAGAAGTCCAGAGAGTTCCATACAGGATAAACCCAAGAGGAAACACACCAAGATGCATACTAATCAAACTGACAAAAATTAAACACAAAGAGCAAATATTAAAAGCAGCAAGGGATAAACAATGAATAACATAAAAGGGGATCCCAATAAGGGCAACAGTTGATCTTTCAACAGAAATTCTGTATGCCAGAAGGGAATGGCAGGATATACTAAAAGTGATGAAAGAGAAAAACCTGCAACCAAGATTACTCTACACAGAAAGGATCTTGTTCATATTCAAAGGAGAAATCAAAAGCTTTACAGATAAGCAAAAGCTGAGAGAATTCAGCACCACCAAACCAGCTCTTCAACAAATGCCAAAGGGTCTTCTCTAGACAGGAAACATAGAAAAGGTTTCTAAAAATGAACCAAACATTAGAGTAAATGGTAATGAGATCATACCTATCAATGCTGCTGCTGCTAAGTCACTTCAGTCGTGTCCGACTCTGTGACCCCATAGACGGCAGCCCACCAGGCTCCTCCGTCCCTGGGATTCTCCAGGCAAGAACACTGGAGTGGGTTGCCATTTCCTTCTCCAATGCATGAAAGTGAAAAGTCAAAGTGAAGTCGCTCAGTCATGTCTGACTCTTAGCGACCCCATGGACTGCAGCCTACCAGGCTCCTCCGCCCATGGGATTTTCCAGGCAAGAGTACTGGAGTGGGGTGCCATTGCCTTCTCCAATACCTATCAATAATCACCTTAAATGTAAATGGGTTAGATTCTCCAACCAAAAGACAATGACTGGCCAAATGGATACAAAAACAAAACCCCTATATATGGCTGTTTACAAAAGAGGAAGCAGAGATCAAATTGCCAACATTCGCTGGATCATCGAAAAAGCAAGACAGTTCCAGAAAAATATCTATTTCTGCTTTATTGACTATGCCAAAGCCTTTGACTGTATGGATCACAATAAACTGTGGAAAGTTCTGAAAGAGATGGGGATACCAGACCACCTGACCTGCCTCTTGAGAAATTTGTACGCAGGTCAAGAAGCAACAGTTAGAACTGAACATGGAACAACAGACTGGTTCCAAATAGGAAAAGGAGTACATCAAGGCTGTATATTGTCACCCTGCTTATTTAACTTCTATGCAGAGTACATCATGAGAAACGCTGGGCTGGAAGAAGCACAAGCTGGAATCAAGATTGCCGGGAGAAATATCAATCACCTCAGATATGCAGATGACACCACTCTTATGGCAGAAAGTGAAGAGGAACTAAAAAGCCTCTTGGTGAAAGTGAAAGAGGAGAGTGAAAAAGTTGGCTTAAAGCTCAACATTCAGAAAACGAAGATCATGGCATCTGGTCCCATTACTTCATGGGAAATAGATGGGGAAACAGTGGAAACAGTGTCAGACTTTTTTTTTTTTTTTTGCTCCAAAATCACTGCAGTTGGTGATTGCAGCCATGAAATTAAAAGACACTTACTCCTTGGAAGGAAAGTTATGACCAACCTAGATAGCATATTCAAAAGCAGAGACATTACTTTGCCAACAAAGGTCTGTCTAGTCAAGGCTATGGTTTTTCCTGTGGTCATGTATGGATGTGAGAGTTGGACTGTGAAGAAAGCTGAGCACTGAAAATTGATGCTTTTGAACTGTGGTGTTGGATAAGACTCTTGAGAGTCCCTTGGACTGCAAGGAGATCCAAGCAGTCCATTCTGAAGGAGATCAGCCCTGGGATTTCTTTGGAAGGAATGATGCTAAAGCTGAAACTCCAGTACTTTGGCCACCTCATGTGAAGAGTTGACTCATTGGAAAAGACTCTGATGCTGGAGGGGTTGGAGGCAGGAGGAGAAGGGGACGAAAGAGGATGAGATGGCTGTATGGCATCACTGACTCGATGGACATGAGTCTGAGTGAACTCTGGGAGATGGTGATGGACAGGGAGGCCTGGCATGCTGCGATTCATGGGGTGGCAAAGAGTCTGACATGACTGAGTGACTGAACTGAACAAAAGACCCACCTCAAACTTAGGGAAACATACACACTTTCAGTGTATGTTCCTTCCAGTAAAGGGCTAGAAAAGATATTTCATGCAAATGGAGATCAAAAGAAAGCTGGAGTAGCAATACTCATATCAGATAAAATAAACTTTAAAATAAAGAGCATTATAAGAGACAAAGAAGGACACCACATAATGATCAGAGATCAATCCAAGAGGAAGATATAACAATTTTAAATATATGTGCCCCTAACATAGGAGCACCTCAGTACATAAGGCAAATGCTAACAGCTATGAAAGGGGAAATCGACAGTAAACAGTAATAGCAGGGGACTTTAATACCCCACTCACACCAATGGCCAGATCATCCAGACAGAAAATTAACAAGTAAACACAAGCTATAAATGATACATTGGACCTGTTAGACCTAATTGATATCTACAGGGCATTTCAGACCAAAACAATGGATTTAACCTTTTTCTCAAGTTCACGTGCAACATTTTTCGTGATAAATGACATTCTGGGCTAAAAATCTAGCCTGGGTAAATTAAAAACAAATTGAAATCATTTCAAGCATCTTTTCCAGTCACAATGCTGTAATAGTAACTATTAACTAGAGGAAAAAAAACTATAAAGGACACAATCATAGGGAGGCTAAACAACATGCTTCTGAATAAGCAAGAGATCACTGAAGAAATAAAAAAGGAAATCAAAATATGCATAGAAACAAATGATAATTAAAATCATGACAACCCAAAACCTATGGGATTCAGTAAAAGTAATGCTGAGAATGAAGTTCATAACAATAGAAGCCTACCTCAAGAAACAAGAGAAAAATCAAATAAACAACCTAATTTTACACATAAAGCAACTAGAAAAAGAAGAACAAAACCCCCGAAAGTTAATAAAAGGAGATAAATCATAAAAATTAGAGCAGAAATAGAATAAAAAGAAATGAAGGAGACTATAGCAAAGATGAATAAAGCTCATTCTTTGAGAAGGTAAATAAAACAGACAAATCCTTAGCCAGACTCATTAAGAAAAAAAAAAAACGAAGACTCAAATCAATAAAATTAGAAATGAAAATGAAGACATTATAGCAGACAATACAGAAATACAAAGGGTCACAAAAGACTGCGAACTCACAGGAAATCACTCACATTTGCACACATTCTGTGCAAATGTTAATGTTTGTGTGTGTGTGTGTGTAAGTTGCTCAGTCGTGTCTGACTCTTTGCGACCCCATGGACTGTAGCCCACCAGGCTTCTCTGTCTCTGGGATTCCCCAGGTAAGAATACTGGAGTGGAAAATCCTTCTTCAGAGGATTTTCCCCACCCAGGGATCAAGCCCTGGTCTCCTGCATCGCAGGCAAATTTTTCACCATTTGAGCTACAGGGAAGTCATAAAAGACTACTATAAGCAACTATATGCCAATAAAATGGACAACTTGGAAGAAATGGACACATTCTTAGAAAAGCATTACCTTCCAAAATTGAACCAGGAAGAAAAATAAAATTTGAACAGAACAATCACAAGCACAGAAATAAAAGCTGTATTTAAAAATCTGCCAACAAAAAAAGCCCAGGACCAGATGGCCTCACAGTTGAATTCTACCAGAAATTTAGAGAAGAGCTGACATCTACTCTACTCAAACTCTTCCAGAAAGTTGCAGAGGATGGAAAACTCCCTAAATCATTTTACAAGGCCATCAGCACCCTGATACCCAAACCAAACAAAGTTGCCACACACAAAAAATAAAACTATAGGCCAATATTACTGATGAACATAGATGCAAAAATCCTCAACAGAGTTCTAGCAAACAGAATCTAACAACATATTAAAAGATCAGACATCATGATTAAGTGGGCTTTATTCCAGGGATGTAAGAATTCTTTAATATTTGCAAATCAATGTGATACACCATATTAATAAATTGAAAGACAAAAGCCATATGATAATTTCAGTAGATGCAAAGAAAACCTTTGACAAAATTCAAGACCCATTTATGATAAATCTCTCTATAAAGTAGGAATAGAAAGAACATACCTCAACATAATAAATGCCATATATGACAAACCCATAGAAAACATTATCCTCAATGGCAAAAAATTGGAAACATTTCCACTAAAATCAGGAACAAGACAAAGGTACCGACTCTCGCCACTATAATTCAACATAGTTTTGGAAGTTCTTGTCACAGCAGTCAGAGAAGAAAAAGAAATAAAAGAATCCAGATTGGAAAAGAAGCAAAACTTCCACTGTTTGCAGATGATATGATCCTCTACTTAGAAAACCCTAGAGATGCCACCAGAAAATTACTAGAGCTAATCAATAAACAGTAAAGTTGTAGGATATAACATCAATACACAGAAACCCCTTATATTCCTATACATTAACAATGAAAGATCAGCAATAGAAATTAAGGAGACAACCCCATTCACCATTGCAACAGAAAGAATAAAATACTTAAGAATAAATTTACCTAAAGAAGCAAAAGACCTGTATACAGAAAACTATAAAACACTGATGAAAGAAATCAAAGATGACACAAATAGATAGAGGAATATACCATGTTCTTGAAGTGGAAGAATCAATATAGTGAAAATGAGTACACTACCCAAAGCAATCTGTAGATTCAATGCAATCCCTATCAAGCTACTAATGGTATTTTTCACAGAATTAGAACAAATAATTTCACAATTTGTATGAAAACACAAAAGACCTCAAACAGCCAAAGCAATTTTGAGAAAGAAGAATGGAACTGGTAGAATCAACCTTGCTGACTTCAGACTATACTACAAAGCTACAGTCATCAAGACAGTATGTTACTGGCACAAAGACAGAAATAAAGATCAATGGAACAATATAGAAAGTCCAGAGATAAATCCATGCTCCTATGGACACATTATCTTTAACAAAGGAGGCAAAAATATACAATGGAGAAAAGACAGTCTCTTCAACAAGTGGTGCTGGGAAAACTGGTCAACTACATGTAAAAGAATGAAATTAGAACACTTTCTAACACCATACACAAAAAGACACTCAATATGGATTAAAGATCTAATTGTAAGACCAGAAACTTAAAATTCTTAGAGGAAAATATAGGCAGAACACTCTCCAACATAAATCACAGCAAGATCCTCTATGACCCACCTCCCCAAGTAATGGAAATAAAAACAAAATAACAATCGGGACCTAATTAAACTAAAAAGCTTTTACACAATGAAGGAAACTATAAGCAAGGGGAAAAGACAGCCCTCAGAATGGGAGAAAATAATAGAAAATGAAACTGACAAAGAATTAATCTCCAAAATATAAAAGCAGCTCATGCAGTTCAATACCAGAAAAACAAACAACCTAGTCAAAAAGTGGGCAAAAGACCTAAACAGACATTTCTCCAAAGAAGACATATGGATGGCTAATAAACACATGGAAATATGCTCACCATTGCTCATTACTGCTGCTGCTGCTGCTGCTAAGTCGCTTCAGTCGTGTCCGACTCTGTGTGACCCCATAGATGGCAGGTCACCAGGCTCCCCCGTCCCTGGGATTCTCCAGGCAAGAACACTGGAGTGGGTTGCCATTTCCTTCTCCAATGCATGAAAGTGAAAAGTGAAAGTGAAGTCGCTCAGTCGTGTCCGACTTTTAGTGACCCCATGGACTGCAGCCCATCAGGGTCCTCCGTCCATGGGATTTTCCAGGTAAGAGTACTGGAGTGGGGTGCCATTGCCTTCTCCGATTGCTCATTACTAGAGAAACGCAAATCAAAACCACAATGAGGTATCATGTCATGCTGGTCAGAATGGCCATCATCAAAAAGTCTACAAACAATAGATGCTGGAGAGGATGTGGAGAAAAGGGAACTCTCTTACACTGTTGGTAGGAATGCAAATTGGTTATAGCCACCAAGGACACCAGCGTGGAGATTTCTTAAACCACTGGGAATAGAACTGCCATACAACCCAGCAATCCCACTGCTGGGTATACACCCTGAGGAAACCAAAATTGAAGGAGACACATGTACCCCAATATTCATTGCAACACTGTTTACAATAGCTAGGGCATGGAAGCAGCCTAAATGCCCATCAACAGATGAATGAGTAAGGAAATTGTGGTATATATACACACTGGAATATTATTCAGCTATAGAAAGGAACACATTTGAGTCAGTTCTAATGAAATGGATGAAACTGAAGTCTATTATACAGAGTGAAATAAGTAAGAAAGAGAAAGAAAAATATTGTGTATTAACATATATAGAATTTAGAAAGATGGTAATGACGATCCTACGTGCAGGGCAGAAAATGAGACACAGACATATAGAACAGACTTTTGAACTCAGTGGGAGAAGGTGAGGGTGGGATGATTTGAGAGAATAATATTGAAACGTGTACATTACCATTTGAAAAATAGATGGCCAGTGCAAGTTTGATGCATGAAGCAGGACACCCAAAGCCAGGGCTCTGGGACAACCCAGAGGGATAGGATGGGTAGGGAGGTGGGAGAGGGGTTCAAAATGGAGGAGACTCTTGTATACCTATGCCAATTCATGTTGATGTATGGCAAAACCATCACAATATTGTAAAGTAATTATTATCCAATTAAAATAAATAAATAAATTAAAAAATATTTTAAAATGTTTCTCAGTACCATGTAGGTATAAAAGTTAAAAAAAATCAAAATGACTGTTTTAGTAAAATCAAGGTTAGACCTTGGGTGGAAAGACATCTCTCCTACCCCCTTAAATCACTTTTAAGAACACTGACAAGATAGAAGTTTCAAGAAAATTGGAATTGACTATGTCTTTGGTAGAGTTAGAGTTTCCCTTGTGGCTCAGCTGGTAAAGAATCCACCTGCAATGTGGGAGATCTGGATTTTATCCCTGGGTTGGGAGTATCCCCTTGAGAAGGGAAAGGCTACCCACTCCAGTATTCTGGCCTGGAGAATTGATGGATTGTATAGTCCATGGGGTCACAAAGAGTTGGACATGATTGAGCAATTTCACTTCACTTCAGTTTGGTAGAGTTAAGGGTGAGAAGCCACTGTGATGGCACAGATTCTGGATAATTATGGAGCACTTGAAAGGAGGCTGACATTACACTGGATTCTAGAGCTGCACATTGAAAATATCGTATAATTTGAGGTGATTATAGTTGTCCCTTTGTTTTCTTTATGTCTGAAGGTGTGGCCTAAATCAAATTCCTTAAGATTATACAGTGGAAGTGAGAAATAGATTTAAGGGACTAGATCTGATAGACAGAGTGCCTGATAAACTATAGACTGAGGTTCATGACATTGTAAAGGAGACAGGGATCAAGACCATCCCCAAGAAAAAGAAATGCAAAAAAGCAAAATGGCTGTCTGAGGAGGCCTTACAAATAGCTGTGAAAAGAAGAGAAGCAAAAAGCAAAGGAGAAAAATAAAGATATGCCCTTTTGAAAGCAGAGTTCCAAAGAATAGTAAGGAGAGACAAGAAGGCCTTCCTCAGTGATCAATGCGAAGAAATAGATGAAAACAATAGAATGGGAAAGACTAGAGATTTCTTCAAGAAAAGTAGAGATACCAAGGGAACATTTCATGCAAAGATGGGCTCAATAAAGGACAGAAATGGTATGAACCTAACAGAAGCAGAAGATATTAAGAAGAGGTGGCAAGAATGCACAGAAGAACTGTACAAAAAAGATCTTCACGACCCAGATAATCACAATGGTGTGATCACTCACCTGGAGCCAGACATCCTGAAATTTGAAGTCAAGTGGACCTTAAGAAGCATCACTACAAACAAAGCTAGTGGAGGTTATGGAATTCCAGTTGAGCTATTACAAATCCTAAAAGATGATGCTGTGAAAGTGCTTCACTCAATATGCTAGCAAATTTGGAAAGCTCAGCAGTGGCCACAGGACTGGAAAAGGTCAGTTTTCATTCCAATCCCAAAGAAAGAAAATGCCAAAGAATGTTCAAACTACCACACAATTACACTCATCTAACATGCTAGTAAAATAATTCTCAAAATTCTCCAAGCTAGTTTTCAACAATATGTGAACTGTGAATTTCCAGATGTTCAAGCTGGATTTAGAAAAGTCATAGGAACCAATTTGCCAGAGATCAAATTGCAGAGGCAGAGATCAAATTGTCAACATCCACTGGATAATCAAAAAAGCAGGAGAGTTCCTGAAAAACATCTATTTCCGCTTTATTGACCATGACAAAGCCTTTGACTGTGTGGATCACAATAAACTGTGGAAAATTCTGAAAGAGATGGGAATACCAAACCACCTGACCTGCCTCTTGAGAAATCTGTATGCAAGTCAGGAAGCAACAGTTAGAACTGGACATGGAACAACAGACTGTTTCCAAATTGGGACAGGAATATGTCAAGGCTGTATATTATCACCCTGCTTATTTAACTTATATTTAGAGTACATCATGAGAAATGCTGGATTGGATGAAGCACAAGCTGGAATCAAGATTGCTGGAGAAATATCAGTCACCTCAGATATGCAGATGACACCACCCTTATGGCAGAAAGTGAAGAAGAACTAAAGAGCCTCTTGATGAAAATGAAAGAGGAGAGTGAAAATGTCCTAAAGCTCAACATTCAGAAAACTAAGATCATGGCATCTGGTCCCATCACTTCATGGCAAATAGATGGGGAAACAATGGAAACAGTGGCAGACTTAATTTTGGGGGCCTCCAAAATCACTGCAGATTGGGACTGCAGCCATAAAATTAAAAGACGCTTACTCCTTGGAAAGAAAATTATGACCAACCTAGAGAGCATATTAAAAAACAGAGACATTACTTAGCCAACCAAGGTCCATGTAGTAACACATGTATACCTGTGGTGGATTCATTTTGATATTTGGCAAAACTAATACAATTATGTAAAGTTTAAAAATAAAATTAAAAAAAATTAGATAGATTAAAAAAAAAAAAGCTATGGTTTTTCCAGTAGTCATATATGGATGTGAGTTTGGACTATAAGGAAGCTGAGCACCAAAGAATTGATGCTTTTGAACTGTGGTGTTGGAGAAGACTCTTGAGAGTCCCTTGGACTGCAAGGAGATCTAACCAGTTCATCCTAAAGGAAATCAGTCCTGAATATTCATTGAAAGGACTGATGTTGAAGCTGAAACTCCAATATTTTGGCCTCCTGATGAGAAGAACTGACTCATTGGAGAAGACCCTGATGCTGGGATTGAAGGTGAGAGGAGAAGGAGACTACACAGGATGAAATAGTTGGATGGCATCACCGACTCAATGGACATGAGTTTGAGTGAACTCCAGGAGTTGGTGATGGACAGGGAGGCCTGGCATGCTGCAGTTCATGGGGTCACAAAGAGTCAGACATGACTGAGCGACTGAACTGAACAGAAGGAAGGTGTGACAGATTACTGAAAATTGAGATTCATTCAGGCAGAGGTAGCGTTTTGTGGTTTACACTGGGAAATGTATGAATGAGGGAAAATGGCTGATTAATCATATAACCATCTCAGATTATCATGAGTCTATAGAAGAGAATGGTGGATGTAGGTACTTTGGGGCATTAAGTCCTTTGCCATAGAGGCTTGCCTATCAAGTGTTACTAAATATTTGGGTGGTTCACTTTTAAAATCATCATGATAAATCCTCAAGATTGAACTTTTTAGATGGGCTCATTTCCCAAATTTTCTGAGTGAAAAATTTAGCCAAGAGAAGGCTGATATCCCTAAATATAACTGATTTTTGATAACACTGGTCTTTCTTGATGCTGGGTTTATAACATAAGAGAAAGAGACCAACGTCAATGATGTGAACTCTCTATAAATTTAACTTTATTATTCCACACTTTGCAAAATATTTAATTGACAATCTATTCAAAAGCCTTTCATATAAAATGATTACCTGAATACTGATTTCTAGTTTTCCCTCATATTCTGATTTTAATGACAAAATAATAGAGGAAGCCAGAATTAATGCTGGCAGCTAGGAAAAAATACAGTAAGTTTGTCATAACATTTCAGGAATAAGAGCCAAATTAGAAATTTTGCCTTTTGATCAAGTAGTTTAGCCTAGAAAAATCTGGAAAACCCCTTCAGAGGGTGAAAGCACCCTTGGGAGGGAAAGATACATTCTACTTGGATCCTTACTATTGAAATTTAAAGCATTTACAAGGACCTGCATCCAAGAATCCACATATCCCAGGTAACTGTAGATCTGCCATATGATGGGAACTTTATTTATATTGATAGCTCTATGCTGATAACTTTAAAAGTAATGAAAAACAAACAGTTAATAAATAAAGTAAAAAATCTATTGAAATATTTGAATCTGGATATCAGAGAAACAAATCTATAGTGTTTGGTCAGAGGAATGAAATAAACCTATTAACATCAAAGTAAGTTAAGCCAGATCAACCCAAAATCTACACTTTAAATATAAGGAAGTACTGAAACAGTATTTTTTAAGGGAAAACTTGTGATCTAGAATCTTGCTACCAGCTGAATCTTTATTCATTTAAATTATATCTTTTATAAAAAATAGTAAGCAGTGAAAATTGAAAGAAAAAAGTGAAATGAAGTTTAAATCATTGTAATTTTCTTTTCCTAAAGACATATAGATGGTCAACAGACACATGTAAAGTTCAAAATGCAAATCAAAACTGCAGTGAAAAGTCACATCATACCTGTCAAAATGAATTTTATCAAAAAACAACAAATAACAAGTGTCAGTGTGAATGTGGAGATAAGGGAAACTGTGCGATGTTGGTGGGAATGTAACTTGGGGCAGTCACTGTGGAGAACAGCATGAAATTCCTCAAAAAATTAAACATAGACCTGGCATATGATTGAGCAATTCTACTTCTGCATGATGTCCCAAAGAAAAGAAAAATACTAATTTGAAAAGATATATGGACCTAGCATTCATTGAAGCATTATTTACAATAGCCAAGATATGGACATAACCTCAGGGCATACCATGGATGAATGGATGAAGATGTGGACCATTACTCAGCCGTAAATAAGAACGACATCTTGCCATTTGGACAACATGGATGGACTCAGAGGGTATTATGCTGAGTGAAATAAGTCAAACAGAGAAAGACAAAGTCTGTATGATTTCACTTACCTGTTCAATCTAAAAAGCAAAACAAACAAACAAAGGTAACAAAAACAGAAATCGACTCATAGACACAGAGAACTAACGGGTGGTTGGAAAGCGTGGGGGAGGAGAGAATAGGTGAGGGAGATTAAGAGGTACAAACTTCTACTTAAAAAATAATTGAGTCATGAGAATGAAATATACAGCATGAGCAAAATAGTCAATTGTAATATCTTTCTATGGTGATGAATGGTAGACTTATCATGATGACCATTTTGTAATATACTGAAATATCAAATTACTGTGTTGTGCACCTGGAACTAATATAGTGTTGTAGGTCAATTCTAGTTTAATTTAAAAAAATATTTAGACACTGGGAAGAAATGTATCAAAATGCTAATGGTGGTTATCTCTAGGGGGTGGGGATTATAGGTGATTGTTACTTCTTATTTTATGGTTTTATGTATTGCTAGTTGTCTCCAATGAACATGCATGCTATTAAGTTAGAAAGGAAATAATAAATGCTATTAAAAATGAAAATGATTGCAATTATGTGCAAAATGAAAATGTAAGAATACTGTCAGAATCAGTCAGTTCAGTTCAGTTGCTCAGTCATGTCTGACTCTTTGCGACCCCAGTGACTGCAGCATGCCAGGCCTCCCTGTCCATCGCCAACTCCCGGAGTTTACTCAAACTCATGTCCATTGAGTCAGTGATGCCGTCCAACCATTTCATCCTGTGTAGTCTCCTTCTCTCACTTTCAATCCCAGCATCAGGGTCTTTTCCAATGAGTCAGTTCTTTGCATCAGGTGGCCAAAGTATTGGAGTTTCAGCTTCAGCATCAGTCCTTCCAATGAATATTCAGGACTGATTTCCTTTAGGATCGACTGGTTTGATCTCCTTGCCATCTAAGGGACTCTCAAGAATCTTCTCTAACACTGCAGTTCAAAAGCATCAATTCTTCAGTGCTCATCTTTCTTTATAGTCCAACTCTCACACCCATACATGACTACTGGGAAAACCATAGCTTTGACTAGATGGACATTTGTTGGCAAAGTAATGTCTCTGCTTTTTAATATGCTGTCTAGGTTGGTCATAGCTTTTCTTCCAAGGAGCAAGCATCTTTTAATTTTATGGCTATAGTTACCATCTGCAGTGATTTTAGAGCCAAAATCTGTTAGAATGGCTGCTATCCAAAAGTCTACAAACAATAAATGCTGGAGAGGGTGTGGAGAAAAGGGAATCCTCTTACACTATTGATGGCAATCCAAACTATTACAGCCACTATGGAGAACAGTGTGATGATTCCTTAAAAAACTGAAAAGAGAACTGCCATACAACCCAGGAACCCCACTGCTGGGCATACACACTGAGGAAACCAGAATTGAAAGAGACATGTGTACCCCAATTTTCATCACAACACTGTTTACAATAGCTAGGATGTGGAAGCAACCTAGATGTCCGTCGGCAGAAGAATGGGTAAAAAAGTTTTGGTACATATACACAATGGAATATTACTCAGCTATTAAAAAGAACACATTTGAGTCAATTCTAATAAGATGGATGAAAATGGAGCCTATTATATAGAGTGAAATAAGTCAGAAAGAAAAACACCAATACAGTATATTAATGCATATATATGGAATTTAGAAAGAGGGTAAAGATGACCCCATATATTCAAAACAGCAAAAGAGACACAGATGTAAAGAACAGACTTTTGGACTCCGTGGGAGAAGGCGATGATTTGAGAGAATAGCACTGAAACATGTATATTACCATATGTGAAATAGATCACCAGTCCAAGTTTGATGCATGAAACAGGGCACTCAGGGCCAGTGCACTGGGACAACCCAGAGGGATGGGATGGGGAGGGAGGTGAGAGGGGGGTTCAGGATGGGGACACATGTACACCCATGGCTGATTCATGTCAACGTATGGCAAAAACCAACAAAATATTGTAAAGTAATTAGCCCCCCATTAAAATAAATTTATTAAGTTAAAAATAAAAATGTGAAATGCACTGAAAACTAACAATAATGTACTGAATCTAAAATATCAGATGATATTGTTGACAGCATATCAGGGATTTGGAAGGAGTAGCGGATGGAAGAATTATATAAGCATGAAAATAAGTGACTAATAATTAAATACTGCAATGAAATTCTTAGAAAACATTAAAGGATAAGAAAATATGATGGTAATTTTCCAAAGCATAAAATCGGAAGTGAGTAACAGAAATCATTAAAAAATGAGAAATAGAAGTAAAGTGAATTGTTTTCCATAAGAAAATATATATAAAATTTTAACTAGTTATACTTAAAATGTCACACTTCGGAGAACTTACATGTAAGGAGCTTAAACTTAAAAATGATAGTCCTGAGATCATAACCATTTTATAATACTTACTGCAAATTAGTTACTGAGTGCTTATTCAGTGCCAAACACTATTCTAGACAATACATCAATGTACTAAACAGACTCAGGTATATGCCCTGGTGGAGATTATATGATACCTTGTCATGCAATGACCATTAAGAAATAGGTCAATTGTATTAGGAAATGATATACATGTATACTTTGGAAAAATGGAAAAGCAAAGTAGGGAAAAGGTGATTGCAATTATAGGTTGCAACTGTAAATTGGATGGTCTGAAAGCTCTCGGTAAGAAAGTGACTTTTGGGCAAACATTTGAAGAAGATGAAAAATTTCATCATCTTAATAATTAATTAATTAATACTTAATTAATTAATACTTAATACTTAATCACTGCTTGAGGAGCAGTGATCCAGGAAGAGGAAAGAGCTGGTGCCCCATACCCATGGACACATAGCTAGATTATCTTCCCTGTAGTCTGGGAGGGGACACAAAATTAATTCTTGCCAATAGAATTGACTGTCTCTCTGTCTGTGCATTTTATTGGCCAGTTGGCTGGAGGAGATCGCGCAGAGCGCTCCAAGATGGCCTTAGAGAACAGTAGAGTCCCTTGATGAAAGATGATTAGGTTCCCTGGGAGGAGAGACATCTAGGAGAGCCACGCAACCTCCATCACATTGTGACATTTATGCTGTCAAAATTTCTTTTTTAAACTGCAAACTATAATTACTTACTCTGACTAATGCAGAAGAAATTTTAAGGACTTTGCCTTTGAAGGTAAGTGAAATGGGCAGCCAGGGAAGGGTTTTGAGCAGAGGAGTGATTTGATCTAACTTGTATTTCAAGAGTTTCACTCTGGCTGTTCTGTTGGTACCAGACCACAGAGGTACAAGAGCAGAAATGGAGAGACTTGGTGAGCAGCTAGTGCAATTACACTAATGAGAAATGATGGTGGCTTGGACATCCCACCAGCAGTGGAGATGATGAGAAATTGTCAGTCCAACATAGATTTTGAAAGGAGAGCCAACAGAATTTCTTTTCATATTGGATATGGGAATGAAATAAAGAATGATGGCAAGGTTTTTGACCAGAGACCTGGGAGGATTGGGTATCTATTTACTAAGATGGGGAAAATGGTGGGTAGAAAAGACTTGGTGGAAATATGAATTTAGTTCTTAATATGCTGAGTTTCAGGTGTTGAGTAAGCAACTGGAAATGAGCCTAGTTTCAAAGAGATTTCATAAGCTAAAAATGTTAAATAAATCATAATTCAGCTATATTATTTATTTTGACCACATAAAAATACCCTTATATATGATAAACTATAATTATGAAAAAATATCTGGATAACATAATACATTTCTATTAATCAAATATGATCCTTGAGAATGGTATCCATTTTAGTTTTCATTCCTTCACTTTTTATTGAAAATAAGATTTTATCATGTTTCATGCCCCTCTAGTTTTCTGTAATTAATTACTTACTCATGTATACATTTTCCTATGGAGCATATTTGCATGCTTATTGATTTATATAAAACCCTTAGTATTTTATATTTGATTATGTGTCTTGATATATTTTGCTAATATATTCTTTTTTTCATACAATTACAAAAGCTTAGAATATTACCCCAAATTATAACTGAAAATGTTAATCATTGTCTCTCTTTAATACGGAAGTGAAGAGAATGATTCTTTTCCAGTATCATTTGCTTCTCTAATTTGTATCTTTATAAAAATATATTTTCCTTTAAACTATTTTAAGAAATTGCCTTCCATTTTCCAAAATAATATGATTTCAGCATAAAATTCCATGTAATGCGATGGTTAGGACTAGGGAAAATGAAATCTTTTCCATTATTACGTATGGTTGATACTTCACTTTATGATCTGAGATTTTGTTGGGGAGCAAGTATCATCCATCAATGGATGACCATGATGGGGCCACAAGAATCTTCCAATGATGCACTAAAAACCATGACCCCAGGTTGACTCTGAGGTCGAGGACAGTCAATAATTAGGGGACTGGAATGTGAATTGATATCAGAGGCAACTCAAAGAATTTTTGAAGAACAGCATTCCTTTTCCTGACTTGTTGCTATTGTAACATCTTCACTGAAAGTAGCTCTTGCCTCACTGTGAAGCCAGCACTTGGTATCTGCCGGTTAAAACGCTTTTTGTCTCTAACTTTCAATCTGGAGTGGTTTTCTGCGTTCAGCACATCTCCCTTGTAACTTGCGTCTGCCTCTCCTTGAACAAATCAACCTTCCTTCTCTCCCTTCTTCCTTCATTTTCTTCTTTCCTTTTTTATCTCTTCCTTTTCTTCTATTGGTGTCTCCTTTTTTAAATCCTGTTTTCCCTCTTTCTTGCTATCTTCCAGATTAAATGTTATTTTTGGTCCCCCTGTTTCACCTTTTTCTCTTTCTGGCTGAGAGGTAATTTATTTGCTCTCTAGTCTTTTAATCAGTATCCTATAAATTATAACATGCAGCCTAAAATAGTGAATTATAAAGTGAATCAGCATCTTTACTCTCTTAGGCTTTTGTTATCTAGTATTAGCTTTCTTTCTTTCTTTCCTTCTTCTCTTTCATCCTCACAAGGCAAGGCTTATTTGTATATATTCACACTTTTACCAGTTTCTCTGCTCATTCCTTCCTGCATCACAAGCCTTCCTTCTGGAATCTTCTCCGTTTCTTTTAAGTCATTCCTAAGAATTATTATTATTATTTTTTTCATAAAAGTCTGTTTTGAATGAAAAGCCTACCCCCCCCCAACCCCGAGTGTTTCTGAAAAACAGTTTTGTTGAAAACACAATTGTGCACTGAGCTATTGAGAGACACTTCTCCCCAGATTTGAAGGGATTCCACTATTTTATCATTTCCTGTGTTGTGCTGAACATTTCAGCTGAAGGTTTAGTTTTTGTTCCTCTGCAGGAATCTTTCCTTTCCTTCTCACGGCGTTTAGGTTCTGTTTATTTTGCCACTATGTTCCTAGTAGTGTGTAACCGGGCACCTGAGGGCAGCTCTTAGCAGATAACCACTGCTGTGCCTCAGTGCTCTGCACCCGTCACCAGGCGGAAGGTCCTGCTCAGCCCTTGGTCAGCACCACAGCAATCCCCACGCACCAGCAACCGTCAGTAAGCGGCCCTTAGTGGCCCTGCTCAGCTGCTGGATGGTGCTTCAGAGGCCCTGCCCACAAGCAACCAACCATCACTGAGGGACATTTCGTGAGAGGGTTCAGCCAGAGACTGGCGGGGTGCTGGTCAGCAGGTGGGGAGTGAGGTAAGTGGTGATCCTGGCCTTTTCCTCGGGGCCCTCCAGCCTGTTTCCTGGCCCTGGCTCAGTGGGTGAGCTGGGGCCCAGGGGACAGGCCGGAATCTGTTTCCTGTCGGGCTCCAGAGCCCCCACCATGGCCACCCCTGGCCTCAGCCCAAGCCTGCAGCAGCAGTGAACCTCCGCACCTGCCTGTCTCTGTGAAGTAAGAGCAACGGCAGTCTACCTGGGTCACGGTCTGCGAGGCCTGCCTGCGCCACCATGCTGTGGGTGGCCTGAGGCCCGAGGGCCAGCTGGATCGGAGGCCTGGCCCCCTCAGCGAGGACCTGGCCCTACGGGAGCCACCAGCTGAGATCTGCCTCCTCTTGCCCAGGACCAGGACCCTGGAGGGTGAAAGCTGTGCCTTGGTACCTTGCCCTTTCTTGTCCGAGAATAACATTTGTCTGATAGAGATTTGCAGGGACATTGTACCTGACCATGACCCGACCTCGGGAACAAAAGATCTGACACCAAGACATCTGCAACAACTAACCACACCCTTCCCTCACCTTTCTTATAAAAAGCTTCACTGAAAGCTTTTGAGGAGTTTGGAGTTTTTATAGCATGAGCCACTCACCTCCGCATGACCTTGCAATAAACTTTTTCTGTTCCAAACTCTAATGTTTTGATATTCTTTGGCCTCACAGTCAAAGTATCAAAAACCTTTGACTGTGTGAATCATAACAAACTGTGGGAAACTCTTAAAAGATGGGACATTACCTGCCTCCTGAGAAATCTAAATGCAGGTCAAGAAGCAAGAGTTGGAACTGGACATGGAGCAACAGTCTGGTTCCAAATTGAGAAAAGAGTACATCAAGACTGTATACTGTCACCCTGCTTATTTAACTTACATATAGAGTACATCATGCAAAACGCCAGACTGGATGAAGCGTTCGTGTTGATGTATGGCAAAACCAATACAATATCATAAAGTAATTAGCCTCCAATTAAAATAAATAAATTTAAATTAAAAAAAAACAAGCTGGAATCAAGATTTCCAGGAGAAATATCAATAACCTCAGATATGCAGATGACACCACCCTTATTGCAGAAAGTGAAGAAGAACTAAAGAGCCTCTTGATGAAATGAAAGAAGAGAGTGAAAAAGTTGGCTTAAAACTCAACATTCAGAAAACTAAGATCATGGCATCTGGTCCCACCACTTCATGGCAAATAGATGGGGAAACAATGAAAACAGTGGCAGACTTTATTTTCTTGAGCTCCAGAATCACTGCAGATTGGGACTGCAGCCATGAAATTAAAAGATGCCTGCTCCTTGGAAGAAAAGCTATGACCAGCCTACAGCACGTTAAATAGCAGAGACATTACTTTGCCAACAAAGGTCCAGCTAGTCAAAGCTATGGTTTTCCCAGTAGTCATGTATGGAAGTGACAGTTGGACTATAAAGAAGGCTGAGCACCGAAGAATTGATGCTTTTGAACTTCGGTGCTGGAGAAGACTCTTGAGAGTCCCTTGGACTGCAAGGAGATCCAACTAGTCCATCCTAAAGGAGATCAGTCCTGGGTGTTCATTGGAAGGACTGATGCTGAAGCTGAAACTCCAATACTTTGGCCACCTTGTGCGAAGAATTGACTCATTTGAAAAGATCCTGATGCTGTGAAAGATCAAAGGCAGGAGAAGGGGATGACAAAGGATGAGATGGTTAGATGGCATCACTGACTTGATGGACATGAGTTTGAGCAAGCTCTGGGAATTGGTGACGGACAGGGAAGCCCAGTGTGCTGCAGTCCATGGTTTGACAAAGTTGGACACAACTGAGCGACTGAACTGAACTGAACTGGCCTCACTGTGCATTGGGCACACAGACTTGCTTTTCAGTGACAGTAGGTTTCCTTTTTTTTAAATTCTACTAGGATTCATTCAGTTTCCCAAATCTGAGAATTTTAATACACTCTATTTGTCTCAATTCCCCACACAAAAGGAAAAAAAAAAACAACACTATGGTGCCTTTATAAATTTTTATGTTGTGTTATCTGGTACATTCTTGTTGAGAGACGACGTCATGAGACATCAATACGAAATAAATTCTCTGCCTGTAGTTTTATACATCATGACTGGAAAAATTTACATGGACTAGATTTTTTACTCTGTTTATTTTACCTTGTGTCCTCTCTATGACCATGTGAAGTTGCTCAGTGATGTCTGACTCTTTGCGATTTCATGGACTGTAGCCTACCAGGCTCCTCTGTCCATGGGATTTTACAGGCAAAAGTACCGGAATGGGTTGCCATTTCCTTCCCCAGAGGATCTTCCCAACCCAGGAATTGAACCCAGGTCTTCTGCATAGCAGGCAGATGCTTTACCTCTGGTTTCCTCTCCATTACCCAAATATTTCCACTGGCTAGTACTGTAGGATACACTTAAATTGCTATATGACCTCTGGCTCTCCGCTGTTAGGTCACAGAATTTAAGGAGTCAACAGGGTGAGTGGTAGAAGTATTCCTAGAAGCCAGTCCTGCACTGGAATGAAAGCAATAACTTAACCATTCATAGAAGTAATTGTGAACAAAATAAATGTACTAGATACTAGACACTTGAGTTTGACACTACTGTCAACCTCAGTGAACAGTCAGCTCATCTTCATTCTAGATGGATCCCTTGAAAGACCATTCCCTGTCTAAAGGCATCCAGCGAAATGGGAAATGTGACCGAGGTGAATTTGGACAGTAATGAACCATATGTCTGAACCAACTGCAGTTAAATGTATTTATTTTAAACATTTTACAAAAACATTATGATTATGTGAGCACATTGACTTGGTCTCCTTAGGACATTGAAAGGGGTCCATGTAAGTGAGGGGCCTGAAGTTTATTTCAGCACAAATCTACTTCTGTTCAGTCTCTACCCTCCTCCTCAAAGGTAACTATTTTCTGAATTCTGCCTTCATAGGTTAAACTTTATTTATTTTTTGGACTTTATACAAATGAGATTGCACAGTATATGTTCTTTTGTTTTTGTATCCTCTCACTGGACATTGTTCTGGTAAGATTCACCTGCAGTGTTGCACATAGCTGGAATTGGTTAATTTTTAGTAGAGCATGACATCATGTGAATAAACCACATTCTTTCATCGATGGAAATGAGTCATTATTAGTTTAAAGCTCTTGCAGATAATGTTACTGTCCACATTTTTATCTTGTCTCTCAGTATGTGTGTGTGTGTACGTATTTCTTTTGGGTCTATACCTAGTAGTGGATCTTATGGATCATAGTTCTCTTCAACTTTAGAAGGTGATGTGAACCTCTTTCCCAAAATATTATATCAGCTACACTTTTACAATCAATCTGTGAGAGTTCTTATAGTCAGCACCAGGAATTCTCGAAAGTAGGAAGTGGAATCTCATTCAAGTTATGCTTTTCATCCCCTTGATGGCTGTCATATGCTTCTTAGCCATCAGTTGTCCTCTTTTGCAAAATGTCTGTTGACGTCACTGAGTTGTTTGCCTTTCTCTTATTGATTTGAAGAAATAGTCACATATCTTGAATATATGTCTTTGTAAGGAATATAAGTTGCAAATATTTACTTTCACATATTGAAAGTAAATAATTTTAACTAATATGTTATTAAATACCTATGTAATTTTAATGATTATATGTTTTTATGTTTCTAGAAAAACTATTTAGTTCTTTCCAAATATACTTGGTCCATTTTTGGTAGACTTAATTGCTTCATCTTTTAAATTTATTTTTTAAATTTCTTTAAATATTCAAAATGTTAATGTTTTGTATTCAAGATTTCAATATCTCAAGTGTTGTGAGTTAAGATCTGCCTTTTTTTTCCCCCTCGGTGCTGATTCTCTCCCGTAGTTTCTTCATGTATGTGTTTGGAGGGGCCAGGGAAAGGGCAAGAGGGGAATGAGACCTTGGTTGAGGTTATCCTTTGCTCCTGAGAGTTGATTTTTTTCCTGCCATATGGCTATGTGTGTCAACAATCTTGCTGCTGCTGCTAAGTCGCTTCAGTCGTGTCCGACTCTGTGGGACTCCATAGACGGGATATCACCAGGCTCCCCCGTCCCTGGGATTCTCCAGGCAAGAACACGGGAGTGGGTTGCCATTTCCTTCTCCAATGCATGAAAGTGAAAAGTGAAAGTGAAGTCGCTCAGTCGTGTCCGACTCTTAGCTGCTGCTGCTGCTGCTAAGTCGCTTCAGTCGTGTCCGACTCTGTGCAACCCCATAGATGGCGGCCCACCAGGCTCCCCCGTCCCTGGGATTCTCCAGGCAAGAACACTGGAGTGGGTTGCCATTTCCTTCTCCAATGCATGAAAGTGAAAAGTGAAAGTGAAGTCGCTCAGTTGTGTCCGACTCTTAGCGACCCCATGGACTGCAGCCTACCAGGCTCCTCCATCCATGGGATTTTCCAAGCAAAAATACTGGAGTGGGGTGCCATCAACAATCTTAGGTCCTCTTAAATTCATTTCTTATGAATGATGTGATACAGAGGAGTTTGTACTTAATTTGCCAAACAAAGCAAGACACTTAAAGTTTAAATGTGAGAATAACATGGTTAGATTTCTAATATTAAAAGAGAAAGAGAGGGAGAGAAAGCTTGTAAAATGATTTGAGTAAAAAGTTGGAAGTTTGGGATCAGTTAATATGTTACATAGTCACCATGGTGGTAGGTAAAGCAGACACATACAATAATGCTGGCTGGAAGAAAGGTTGCAATGACTCATTGAGACAATATGTATTTGTAAGTAACATTAACATAAGTATAAACAAAAAGAATAAAACACCATTTGTCAAAGACCCACATTTTAGTGAAGAGGAATTTTCATTTGTTGCTGATGGAAATACAAATCTCTAAGGGAGAAATGTGATAATACATACTAGAAATCGCAGACTTCCCAAGTGGTGCTAGTGGTAAAGAACCTGCCTGCCAATGCAGGAGACAGAGGAGACCCAGGTTCAATCCCTGGGTTGGGAAGATTCCCTGGAGGAGGGCACGGAAACCCACTCTAGTACTCTCACCTGGAGAATCCCATGGACAGAGGAGCAGGGTCACTACACTTCACAAGGTCACAGAGTCAGAGATGACTGAGGAGATTTAGCATGCACACACTAGAAACTATAAAATCAAAAGTACAGTATTTTTTCCCAGAAATTCCACCTTTAGTAATAATTAAGGGACTATTTCAGCTTCCCTGATAGCTCAGTTGGTAAAGAATCCACCTGCAATGCAGGAGACCCTGGTTTGATTCCTGGGTGGGGAAGATCCCCTGGAGAAGGGATAGGCTACCCACTCCAGTATCCTCAGGCTTCCCTGGTGGTTTAGCTGGTAAAGAATCTGCCTGCAATGGGGAGACCTAGGTTCTATCCCTGGGTTGGGAAGATCCCCTGGAGAAGAGATAGGCTACCCACTCCAGTATTCGGCCTGGAGAATTCCATGGACTGCGTAGTCCACGGGGTCGCAAAGAGTCGGACACGACTGAGCAACTTTCACTTTAAAGGGATTATTCAGACAAGCATGTTAAAGTGTATGAGCAAACGTTTTACTGGTTTGTTTCTGAGGTATAAAATTAAGACAAATTTATAATTCAGCAAAATAGAGTCATCAAAAATGAAAATAGAAATTCATATACTTGAATGTGGAAAAATTCACAATCTAAGTAATAAAGTAGGTCACAGAACAGTATGTAAAATATTATACCATTAAAACATTTGTATACATGAATAGAACATATTTGAAAATGTGTATGTAATTTACCAATGCTCATGTCAGGTGTATTTTTCTCTATTGACTTATAGTTTGATACTATGAATTACTATGGTTTAAAAACTGATGATGTCATTAATAGGCACTTCAAAGAAGCCAGTACGGACTTCCGCTTTACTGGGGACTACGATGACTTACATGCCTGAGAGTCTGATTGAAAATCTAATTGGATATATCTGAATACCAGCTTGAAAGAGTCTGATTATAGAAAGTTTAAAATGATTCATTTTGATATTTGGCAAAACTAATACAATTATGTAAAGTTTAAAAATAAAATAAAATTAGAAAAAAAAATGAAATGGTGGACGACAGAATTTTCAAGAATTTAAGATTAAATGGTTGATGTAGAATTTTCCCCAATATTTAAAAAAAAATGATGCTTGCAGGCAATTTTGTACTAAATTTTAAATTCTTAGTTGAAAGAAAGATATAAGACCATATTTTGGTAGTGTTTATCAGCTTCTTTCCTGTATGAAGTTTAATTTTCTGGGATTTAAATTCCAACCATTCTGTCATGTAATAAATAGTTGCATTTATCAGATATTTGAAGTCCCATATAGATTAGGTGAGCTATACATTTTAAAGAAATGTATTGTATAATTATGATTCTACAGGTCACTATTTAGAGAGGTACTTTAATTAAATTCCTCAGTTGGATAAAAATTCCATTACTATTCTTTGAATATCACTTTTTAAGGCCAACTCTGAGTAACTGATTCTTTACTCATTAGTTTGGTATTTTGAAATTACTTTTTTTTTTTTAACTCCCAACGTTTGGTTGTTTTTTTTAAAAGATTAAAAGCCTTTTACTTGTTTTTTTTAAAAACTATTTTGTATTGGAGTATAGCTGATAGCGACAGTCTCAGGTGGACAACGAAGGGACTCAGCCATACACATACATGTGTCCATTCTCCCCCAGCTCCCCTCCCACGCAGGCCGCCACATAACATTGAGCAGAGTTCCCTGTGCTCTACAGTAGAATCCTGTTAGTAATCCTTTTTAAATATAGCAGAGTGTACAGCTTGTTTCTAAACTCCCAGCTATTGCTTCCCCTCAGTTTTCCCCCTGCCCCCCACTCCACAATCATAAGTTTGTTCTATATGTCTGTGAATCTGTTTCTGTTTTGTAAATAAATTCATTCGTATTACCTTTTTTTAGATTCTACATGTAAAGGATATCATATGATGTTTCTCCTTCTCTGTCTGACAGACTTCACTCAGGATGGAAATCTCCAGCTCCATCCATGTTGCTGAAAATGGCATTATCTCATTCTTTTTATGACCGAGTATAATTCCACTGTATATAAACCATGCCTTCTTTATCCATTCCTCTACAGATAGACATCCAGGTTGCTTCCTTGTCCTGGCTATTGTAAATAGTGCTGCAAAGAACACTGAGATGCATATATCAGTTGGACCACGGTTTTCTCTGGATACATGTCCAGCAGTGGGACTGCTGGATCATATGGTAGGTCTATTTTTAGTTTTTTAAAAGAATTACCAAACTGTTCTCTAAAGGGACTGCACCAATTTGCATTCCCACGAACAGTGTAGTAGGGTTCTCTCTTTGTAAATTCTCTGCTAAACAAAACAAAACAAAACAAAACTTCCCAGTTCAGACAGACTAAATGTTCTTGCACGGAAAGCAAGATAACTTAACATTATGGCACCATCCCACCTTCTTGACTACATTTCTTTCTGTGCTTCAAAACATGCTCTACAGTTTAGCTACTTAACGGTCTTGGGGGCACGTAGTGAATATTCTTAAGCTTTTGTATGAGTGCAGGTAACTTCTTCCTCATACTTTTCTTCCCTTATCAAATTCTTATGGATCAGTTTTGATCAGTTCAGTCCAGTCACTCAGTCGTGTCAGACTCTTTGTGACCCCCATGGACTGCAGCATGCCAGACCTCCCTGTCCATCACCAACTCCTGGACCTTATTCAAACTCATGTCCATCGAGTCGGTGATGTCATCCAACCATCTCATCCTCTGTCATCCCCTTCTCCTCCTGCCTTCAATCTTTCCCAACATCAGGGTCTTTTCAAATGAGTCAGTTTTTCGCAGCAGGTGGGCAAGGTATTAATTTCAGTATCAATCAGTTCTTCCAATGAATATTTAGGACTTATTTCCTTTAGGATGGACTGGGTGGATCTCCTTGCAGTCTGAGGAACTCTCAAGAGTCTTCTCCAGCACCACAGGTCAAAAGCATCAATTCTTTGGCGCTCAACTTTCTTTATAGTCCAACTCTCACATCCATACATGACTACTGGAAAAACTATAGCTTTGACTAGAAAGACCTTTGTTAACACAGTGATGGCTCCAATTCTTAATATGCTATCTAGATTGGTCATAACTTTTCTTTCAAGGAACAAGCCTCTTTCAATTTCATGGCTGCAGACATGATCTGCAGTGATTTTGGAGCCTAAAAAAATAAAGTCTGTCACCGTTTCCATTGTTTCCCCATCTATTTGCCATGAAGTGATGGGACCAGATGCCATGATCTTCGTTTTTTGAATGTTGAGCTTAGAGCCAACTTTTTCGCTCTCCTCTTTCACTTTCATCAAGAGGCTTTTTAGTTCTTCTTTGCTTTCTACCATAAGGGTGGTGTCATCTGCATATCTGAGGTTGATGATATTTTTCTGGCAATCTTGATTCCAGCTTGTGCTTCTTCCAGCCCAGCGTTTCTCATGATGTAACTCTGTCTATACGTTAAATAAGCAGGGTGACAATATACAGCCTTGAAGTACTCCTTTCTCTACTTGGAACAAGTCTGTTGTTCCACATCCAGTTCTAACTGTTGCTTCCTGATCTGCATACAGATTTCTCAAGAGGCAGGTCAAGTGGTCTGGTATTCCAATCTCTTTAAGAATTTTCCACAATTTCTTGTGACCCACGCAGTCAAAGGCTTTGGTATAGTCAATAAAGCAGAAATAGATGTTTTTCTGGAACTCTCTTGTTTTTTGATGATCCAGTGGATGTTGGAAATTTGATCTGTGGCTCCTACAGCTTTTCTAAATCAGCTAGAATATCTGGGAATTCACGTTTCTTGTATTGTTGAAGTCTGGCTTGGAGAATTTTGAACATTACTTTACTAGCGTGTGAGATGAGTGCAATTGTGCGGTAGTTTGAGCATTCTTTGGCATTGCCTTTCTTTGGGACTGTAATGAAAACTGACCTTTTCCAGTCCTGTGGCCACTGCTGAGTTTTCCAAATTTGCTGGCATATTGAGTGCATCACTTTCACAGCATCATCTTTTAGGATTTCTTTTCTTTAATATAAATTTATTTATTTTAATTGGAGGCTAAACTACTTTACAATATTGTATTGGCTTTGCCATACATTAACACAAATCCACCATGGGTGTACATGTGTTCCCCATCCTGAACTCCCCTCCCACCTCCCTCCCCATCCCATCCCCCCAGGGTCATCCCAGTGCACCAGCCCCAAACATCCTGTATCATGCATCGAACCTGGACTGGCGATTCATTTCATGTATGATAATATACATGTTTCAATGCCATTCTCCCAAATCATCCCACCCTCGCCCTCTCCCACAGAGTCCAAAAGACTGTTCTGTACATCTGTGTCTCTTTTGCTGTCTTGCATACAGGGTTATTTTTAACGTCTTTCTAAATTCCATTATATATGCATTGGTGTTTATACATGTATTGGTGTTTTTCTTTCTGGCTTACTTCACTCTGTATAATCGGCTCCAGTTTCATCCACCTCATTAGAACTGATTCAAATGAATTCTTTTTAATGGCCGAGTAATACTCCATTGTGTATACGTACCACAGCTTTCTTATCCATTCATCTGCTGATGGACATCTAGGTTGCTTCCATGTCCTGTCTATTATAAACAGTGCTGTGATGAACATTGGATTACACGTGTCTCTTTCAATTCTGGTTTCCTCAGTGTGTATGCCCAGCAGTGGGATTGCTGGCTTATAAGGCAGTACTATTTCCAGTTTTTTAAGGAATCTCCACACTATTCTCTATAGTGACTGTACTAGTTTGCATTCCTGCCAACAGTGTAAGAGGGTTCCCTTTTCTCCACACCCTCTCCAGCGTTTATTGCTTGTAGACTTTTGGATCGCAGCCATTCTGACTGGCGTGAAATGGTACCTCATTGTGGTTTTGACTTGCATTTCTCTGATAATGAGTGACGTTGAGCATCTTTTCATGTGTTTGTTAGCCATCTGTATGTCTTCTTTGGAGAAATGTCTGTTTAGGTCTTTGGTCCATTTTTTGATTGGGTCATTTATTTTTCTGGAATTGAGCTGCAGGAGATGCTTGTATATTTTTGAGATTAATTCTTTGTCAGTTGCTTCATTTGCTATTATTTTCTCCCATTCTGAAGGCTGTCTTTTCACCTTGCTTATAGTTTCCTTTGTTGTGCAGAAGCTTTTAATTTTAATTAGGTCCCATTTGTTTATTTTTGCTTTTATTTCCAATATTCTGGGAGGTGGGTCATGGAGGATCCTGCTGTGATGTATGTCGGAGAGTGTTTTGCCTATGTTCTCCTCTAGTAGTTTTATAGTTTCTGATCTTATGTTTAGATCTTTAATCCGTTTTGAGTTTATTTTTGTGTATGGTGTTAAGTAGCTCAACTGGAATTCCTTTACTTCCACTAGTTTTGTTCGTAGTGATGCTTCCTATGGCCTAGACTTCACATTCCAGGATGTCAGGCTTTAGGTGAGTGATCATACCATCATGATTATCTGGGTCATGAAGATCTTTTTTGTATAGTTCTTCTCTGTATTTTTGCCACCTCTTCTTAATATCTTCTGCTTCTGTTGGGTCAGTACCATTTCTGTCCTTTACTGAGCCCATCTTTGCATGAAATATTCCCTTGGTATCTCTAATTTTCTTAACGAGATCTCTAGTTTTTCCCATTCTGTTGTTTTCCTCTATTTCTTTGCACTGATCACTGAGGAAGGCTTTCTTATTTCTCCTTGCTCTTCTTTGGAACTCTGCATTCAAATGGATATACCTTTCCTTTCCTCCTTTGCTTTTCACTTCTCTTCTTTTCACAGATATTTCTAAGGTCTCTTCAGACAGCCATTTTACTTTTTTGCATTTCTTTTCCATGGGGATGGTCTTGATCCCTGTCTCCTGTACAATGTCATGAACCTCAGTCCATAGTTCTTCAGGCACTCTATCAGATCTAGTCCCTTGAATCTGTTTCTCACTTCCACTGTATAATTGCAAGGGATTTTATTTAGGTCATACCTGAATGGTTTAGTGGTTTTCCCTACTTTCTTCAATTTAAGTCTCAATTTGCAATAAGAATTTCATCATCTGAGCCACAGTCAGCTCCTGGTCTTGTTTTTGCTGACTGTGTAGAGCTTCTCCATTGTTGAGTGCAAAGAATATAATCAATCTGGTTTAGGTATTGACCATCTGGTGATGTCCATGTGTCGAATCTACTGTTGTGCTGTTGGAAGAGGGTGTTTGCTATGACCAATGCGTTCTCTTCAAAAAACTCTGTTAGCCTTTGCCCTGCTTCATTCTGTACTCCAAGGCCAAATTTGCCTGTTACTCCAGGTGTTTCTTAACTTCCTACTTTTGCATTCCAGTCCCCTGAAATGAAAAGGACATCTTTTTTGGGTGTTAGTTCTAGAAGATCTTGTAGGTCTTCATAGAATCGTTCAACTACAGCTCCTTCAGAGTTACGGGTCAGGGCATAGCCTTGCATTACCGTGATATTGAGTGGTTTGCCTTGGAAATGAACAGAGACCATTCTGTCATTTTTGAGACTGCATCCAAGTGCTACATCTAGGACTCTTGTTGACTATGAGGGCTGCTCCATTACTTCTAAAGGATTCTTGCCCACAATAGCAGATATAATGGTAATCTGTGTTAAATTCACCCATTCCAGTCCATTTTATTTCACTGCTTCCTAGAATGTCAACGTTCACTCTTGCCATCTCCTGTATGACCACTTCCAATTTGCCTTGATTTATGGACCTCACATTCCAGGCTCCTATGCAATACTGTTCTTTACGGCATCAGACTGTGTTTCTATCACCAGTGACATACACAGCTGGGTGTTTTTTTGTTTTTGTTTTTTTTTTTTGCTTTGGCTCCATCTCTTCATTCTTTCTGGAGTTATTTCTCCACTCTTCTCCAGTAGCATATTGGGCACCTACTGACCTGGGGAGTTCATCTTTCAGTGTCTTATCTTTTTGCCTCTTCCTACTATTCATGGGGTTCTCAAGGCAAGAATACTGAAGTGGTTTGCCATTCCCTTCTCCAGTGGACTACACTTTGTCAGAACTCTCCACCATGACCCATCTGTCTTGGGTGGCCCTACTCGGCACAGCTCATAGGTTCATTGAGTTAGACAAGGCTGTGGTCTATGTGGTCAGATTGGTTAGTTTTCTGTGTTTGTGGTTTTCAGTCTGTCTGCCCTCTGACAGTTAAGGACAGGAGGCTTGTGCAAGCTTCCTGATGGGAAAGACTGACTGAGGGGGAAACTGGGTCTTGTTTTTTGGGTGGGGCTGTGTTTTCCCCCCTGTTATTTACTTGGGCCAATTATGGTGGAGGTAATGAAGAAAATGGCAAACTCATTCAAAAGGTCACATGCAGGCACTGCTACACTCAGTGCCCCCAGCCCTGCAGCAGGCCTCCACCCACCCGTGTGTCCACCGGAGACTCCTGGACACTCACGGGCAAGTCTGGGTCAGTATCCTGTGGAGCCACTGCTCCTTTCTCCTGGGTCCTGGTGAACACAGGGTTCTGTTTTTGCCCTCCAAGAGTCTATTTCCCAGTTCTGTGTAAGTTCTGGCAGCTATATGGTGGAGTTAATGTCAATCTCCTCCAAGAGAACTTATGCCATGCAGGACAAAAAGTCTGCAAAATCTGTCGTGACAATTGATTTATCTAGAAGCTAAGGAGATTTCCTAATTCTCCTCCCTGTCCCAATTCTAGCTCCAGCATGAGGTTGAAGAGTGACCTTTTCAGGTAAAGAAAGACCATACTGTAATAAAGAGTAAAGCCTTCCTTGAGGACTCAGATCAAATTAGGAAAAGTTATTGATGATATGTATGAGTTCCAGAGAAGGCAATGGCACCCCACTCCAGTACTCTTGCCTGGAAAATCCCGTAGACAGATGAGCTTGGTAGGCTGTAATCCATGAGGTCTCTAAGAGTCGGACACAACTGAGAGACTTCACTTTCACTTTTCACTTTCATGCGTTGGAGGAGGAAATGGCAACCCACTCCAGTGTTCTTGCCTGGAGAATCCCAGGGACAGGGGAGCCTGGTAGGAGGTCGTCTGTGGGTTCACACAGAGTCGGACACAACTGAAGCAACTTAGCAGCAGCAGCAGCATGAGTTCCAACAGTGATTACTGTGGTATTGGTTTCATTATGTTATACACGCACAAAACACCACTCACAAAGTAATGTTCAAATTCAATCCCCTCCCTCCACTCCAAAAAAAAAAAAAAGAGAGAGAGAGAGAACAGAAATAGAGTTTGTAGAGAAAAGTTTAAACATACCCACTTACTCTTATTGGGCAGGACCTTGGAGGCCTGGGTTGTGCTCAGGTCCTTTGTCCTTCATTACTCCCTGGAGACTGACTGCAGTGCCTGGGATTTTCTAATTGGGGGGAAAAATGAACAGGTGTATTACATTCGCAAGACGCCTGATTTTTTTTAATAGATTGTTTCTAAGTGTGTGGGAAATGTTCTATTTCAAATTTCAGTTGGAGCAAGATTAAATTAGGAGATCTCTTTCTTGAGACCCTTAATAGGTTGCTTTAAAACTGTTTTTTAAAGTAATTCTCTTTAGATACTTTGTTACTTAATAGTTACTTAATGCTACTGATTGATTTTAACAGGTATAATTTTTTTCCTGGTACAATGCTTTCATTGCTTGTATTTATCATCATTCTTTTTGAATTAGGCATTGAAGTAACTTTTCCTAGAGTCAGTGGGCTTGGCATCATCCTTTTTCATTAACTACACTTATTTTCTCCCTCTCATTTGCTTCTCTTCTGATGATGGACACTTAAGAGAATAGTGCAAAGATACAGTTTTGCTTTTGTCCTATGTTTTCCCCTTTTTTATTTTATTTTTTAATATAAATTTATTTATTTTAATTGGGGTTAATTACTTTACAATATTGTATTGGTTTTGTCATACATCAACATGAATCCGCCACAGGTGTACATGTGTTCCCCATCCTGAACCCTATTCCCTCCTCCCTCCTCCCTCCTCATACCATCCCTCTGGGTCATCTCAGTGCACCAGCTCCAAGCAACCAGTATCATGCCTCGAACCTGGACTGGTGATTCATTTCATATATTATATTATACATGTTTCAATGCCATTATCCCAAATCATCCCACCCTCGCCCTCTCCCACAGAGTCCAAAAGACTGTTCTATACATCAGTGTCTCTTTTGCTATCTCGCATACAGGGTTATCATTACCATCTTTCTAAATTCCATATATATGCATTAGTATACTGTATTGGTGTTTTTCTTTCTGGCTTACTTCACTCTGTATAATAGGCTCCAGTTTCATCCACCTCATTAGAACTGATTCAAATGTATTCTTTTTAATGGCTGCGTAATACTCCATTGTGTGTATGTACCACAGCTTTTTTATCCATTCATCTGCTGATGGACATCTAGGTTGCTTCCATGTCCTGGCTATTATAAACAGTGCTGCGATGAACATTGGGGTACATGTGTCTCTTTCAATTCTGGTTTCCTCGGCGTGTATGCCCAGCAGTGGGATTGCTGGGTCATAAGGCAGTTCTCTTTCCAGTTTTTTAAGGAATCTCCACACTGTTCTCCATACATCACCTCATAGGCAAGCAAGTATTTTTTATCTTAAATATTGCTTATTTCAGTCTGTGTACTTTTTAAACCTCCATCTTGATATCTATTGCCAAGTGTTGTTGAACACTCTAGTTTGGCTGCCATCTGGTTGGGAAAGGAGACTGTGTCATTCTCTGTTGTCAGGGGCTTCCTGACTCATTCTGAATTATTTCTTGGTTTATAAGCACTCCCTGCCATTAGAATCTCTAGCTGGCTTTTCTGCTATAACAGACATTTGCTTCCATGGTTTTTCAAAACCCAGACCCTGCCCAAGCCCCTTCTCAGAACACCCTGGTCCTCAGAGCTGCTTCTTTGACTTTATCTCTTTGGAATTTAACCTCTTTCTCTGAACAAACGAGTCATGTTTATCTGAACCTTACCTTTCAGCTCTTTTTTTTCCCCTTCTTCTTTTGCTTATGTTTGGGGCCTGTGGAAATCTGAGCCTGGGGAAAAGGAAAACAAATACTCAGAACTTTTTCTAAAAATGCCTGGCTCCTAACCTTTCTATGTCTCTGCAGCACACACAATCCTCCATGTCTATGTCACATAGATCCTTCTCCCCAGAGCTCTTTTATTCCACAGTACAGTGAAGAATTTATAGTCATCTGGTGAATTCCAGCACAGTAATTTAACTTTTTAAATAGGAACTTTACTGCTTAATATTTTGACTAGGCTTGTCTTAATCAATAATACTAATTTTACTGTGATAATAACCACAATCAATTGATTGTTTTTTATGTGCCTACTGCTGTGTTAAGTAGTTTATGGACATATAAGAAATCTAGATTTATCAAATAATAAGCAGCTCTTTATGTCAGTCAGTACTGTGTTTCATGAGCCATGCTGCAATGTTTAGGACTGTGATCCTTGGATTAAAGACCTGGGTTCAATTGTACGCCTGCTAAGTTGTATGCATATGGCCTTGCATGTAGTATTAAATATTTTTATATAACAAATATTTTTAAAACATACCTGCCATTTATTTACTTTTGAGTTCATTTTAGATTTAAAATAACTTATTGAATGTGTACATTTCAATGTTGAAACTGCATCATTAATGTAAGGAAATGATGATGTTTAACCCAGAGAGTTACCATGGGGAGTGAGTAAGGTTGTATACACAAAGCACTTAGCTTAGTGCTTGGCACATACCAGTGGTCAATAAACTGTGCTCTTCCCCTCCCTCAGCAGTTATCAAGCTGCTAAATTCCTCGGGGCAGGAATCTGCTAGAATTTCATTCCTTACATATCACAATATTTCATAGCGATTTCTAATATTAAACAGACGATGATAGAAACAATGCTAAAATCATGACAGAGTGAAAAAAAAATAATAGTTTAGATGTATATTTCATCAGTTTTAGAAGCAACTTGTATATTTTTACACTTTTGCATTAACACTTTATTGCCCAGATCAAATTACTATTTTCTGGATAAATTAATTACTTTATCCCAGGAAATAAGTGGTTAATCATGGGTCTGATTCTCTCCTTTCAGATGAAATTTAGAAGGCAAAGACTCTCAAGATGTGATATGACTATTGGCTAGTCCCTTGGAGAGTTCCTTTCTCAGAATACAATAGAAAGCTTAGATAAATTTTGAGAAAAGTAGCCTAGAAAAGTGTGGTACATGCTAATTCATAATTACATCACGCAACTATACTCTGCCGAAGATCAATGGTAAGGGAGCAGCTCTATTTTGACATCCTACACATAATTATCAAGATCAGGTCCAAACACAAGCTCTGAATTCAAATGTCCAGGCTGCTTTTCATACTGTTCTATATTTTGCCATGCAGAACACCCAGAGCGGGACCACTTGCTCTTCCACGAATGAATAACCTCAGTTGGAAACTTTGCTCAGGAGACTTGCTGTGTGAGTTCTCTGCCCCTTCCTCTGCCCCACCTGGGGGAGCCCTAGAGATGGTTCTCTGCCACATCCCACTCCTCTTTCTAACCATTGGTCAGGGTTGCAATCTCTTTTCCATTTCCCCTTAGCAATCTTCATCGTGATGGCTCCACAACAGTTAGGTGTTCATCGTCAGTAAAGCATTAATTTCAGTCAGTCTTTTCTTATGGACTTTTAAAATTTTATTTATTTTTATTGAATAATAATTGCTTTACAGAATTTTTCTGTTTTCTGTCAAACCTCAGCATGAATCAGCCATAGGTATACATATATCCCCTCCCTTTTGAAACTCCCTCCCATCGCCCTCCCCATCCCACCCCTGTAAAAATAGAAAACCTGAGTAGTTTACAGTGTTTAAAGGAACTGAAAACATTAATCTTTGCACAAAAGAAAATTTCAGATCTAGGCAATTTTATAAAGTGAGTTCTACAAACTTTTAAGTGAATAGATCATTTCAGTCATATAAAAATTTCAAGATAATAGAAACCAGGAAATATTCTGTTCCACATTTTATAGTGCTAAAATAACCTTCATATCAATAGTAGATAAAGACAATAAAAGAAAGGTCAAGCACAGGCCACCCTACTCTGGGAGTTGGTGATGGACAGGGAAGCCTGGCATGCTGCAGTCCATGGGGTTGCAAAGAACTGGACACAACTGAGCAGCTGAACGGAACTGAATCTACTCCTAAACGTATATGTCAAAAATTCCAAGCCAAATATTGGAAAACTGAATTTAGATGATGTAAAAAAACAATAAAAAAAAAGAAAGAAAAAAAAATCCAAACCAAAAAACCCTGAAATTCTAATATTTCAGAAATTCAAGTTTGGCTTGATATTATAAAGTCTGTTAATGAATTTGCCACATTAATAGGTTAAGAAAGGGAAAAAATCTAGATGCTTTTCTTAATAGAAATATATCATTATTTAATAAGATTTAGAGCCCACTGATGACTTTAAAAAAGACCTTAGCAAGTTAGGAAGAGAAGACAGTACATAGCGATCATCTAGAGCAATTACACTTAACAGAAAAGTGTTATTATATATACACTACTTTTTGGATCAGGAATAAGAGGAATGTTCTGTTTTTTTATTTTATTTTATACTCAGTATTGTCTTAGGATGTGCAGGTCCTAAAGATAAGTGTGTGTGATAATTCCCACTGTCAGGGCTCAGAGAACCACATGCCCCTGCCAGAATCCAGTAACTGGGCTAGTCTAGGGGGGGGATGGCAGACACCCAGTGTCTTGAGTATTTTCCTACCTCAATCTTTCCATGGATATCAGATGTCTAGAGCTGAACTCTGCAATATGGTGGCTACTATGTATATGTGGCTGAAGTGTCATTAGTCTGCACTGAAATGTACTGCCAGCGTAAAATATAATCCTGTATTTCAAAGACAGAATAAAAAGAGCAACACAGAGGGATGGTATGGGGAGGGAGGGGAGGAGGGTTCAGGATGGGGAACACATGTATCCCTGTGGTGGATTCATTTTGATATTTGGCAAAACTAATACAATTATGTAAAGTTTAAAAACAAAATAAAATTTTTTAAAAAATACATTTTTGACAAGATGAAATCTTAATATGCTGGACATATTGGGATAAATGAATACACTACCAAAATTAATTTCACTAGTTTCATTGTACCTTTTAAAGTTGTAGCTAGTAGAAAATTTAAAATTACTTATGTGGGTCACTGAGTTGCATTCCAGCTTCCCAGGTGGTGCTAGCGGTAAAGAAACTGTCAATGCAGGAGACTTAAGAGACATGGGTTCAATGCCTTGGTTGCTCCCGGGGAATGGCAACCCAGTCCAGTATTCTTGCCTGCAGAATCCCCATGGACAGAGGAGTCTGGCAAGCTACAGTCCATAGGGTCACATAGAATTGGACACAGCTGAAGCAAGTTAGTGTGCACGCATGCACACTCAGGTTGTGTTCTGTCTCTACTGGACAGCTCTAATCTATAGTAAATCTGAGTTAAAGGGCATTAGTCCAGGATGAGAAGGGAGGAGACAACATAAACTCTGACAGGTGGAGGAAGGAGGATGGAAGCAGAGCCGGGGTTCTGTGCCGAGCTGTAGCCATTGCCCCTGGGATGCAGCCATCATTCCCGGGAGGCCTGCACTACAGCTGGTGAAGAGCCATAGCTGAACTGCAGGGCTTGTCCAGTGGGGACTTCCTTTTCCGGCTGTGTTGGCCAATGTGCTTAGATGGCAACCCGTTGGACATCACAGTGGGATGTGGGATCCTGGGGGATTCTTTGGGTACTGGAATCCCTGTTGACCACCATGGACAGCTTAAGTTTGATGCTGGGTCCTTTGAATCTAGAGCAATAAACTCCCACTGTTAACAACTTTCTGTCTGTCTTATTAGACTATAAGATTCTTAGGGGGGGTCCTATAACTTATCATATTTTTATTATATACTATGCTAATACAATGGAGAAGGCAATGGCACCCCACTCTAGTACTTTTGCCTAGAAAATCCCATGGACGGAGGAGCCTGGTAGGCTTCAGTCCATGGGGTCGCTAAAGTCGGACATGACTGAGCGACTTCACTTTCACTTTTCACTCTCATGCATTGGAGAAGGAAATGGCAACCCACTCCAGTGTTCTTGCCTGGAGAATCCCAGGGACGGGAAGCCTGGTGGGCTGCCATCTATGGGGTCGCACAGAGCCGGACACGACTGACGTGACTTAGCAGCAGCAGCAGCATGCTAATACAAAATGTTTTGGACATAAAATATGCCAGAAACTTATTTTCTGAATCAAGTGGGAATTATGTCTTAGTTTAGCAACTTTCCATGGGACCATTATTCCTAATCACCTCTTTATAACCATTAAATTCCTTCAGGGTAAAAAATGCAGCACTTCCCAGAAGGCATAGAATTCCTTCATAGCTCACAGTTTCATAGTATTTGTTTTTCTAAAACTATATTTTAGTTTGATTTATTTATTTAACTGTACCAGTTTGTTTGTTCTGTATCTGTACCAAGGTACAGAAACTGTACCTTGATTCTGTACATGGGATCCTTAGTTTCAGCATTTGAACTCTTAGTTGCAGTATGTGGGGTCTAGCTCCCTGACCAAGAATCAAACCCCTGGCCCCTGTGTTGGGAGCTTGGAGTCTTAGCCACTGAACCACCAAGGAAGTCCTTCATGGTGTTTTTAATGTATGTTGGAGACCCTACTATTAATATTATTATTTATGTGTATGGGATTCCTTTTTAAACTTATTTTTCACAGCCTTAGTTAAGAAGTCTTTGTTCCTATGATGATCTTTGAAAGTCCAAAATGATAGAAAATCTAATAGAGGTAGTTGCTGTAGTCACTAAAGAGTAACCCTGAATATTCACTGGAAGAGTTAATGCTGTAGCTGAAACTCCAGTAGTTTGGCCACCTGATGCAAAGAGCCAACTCATTGGAAAAGCCCCTGATGCTGGGAAAGATAGAAGGCAGGAGGAGAAGGGCATGACAGAGGATGAGATGTTTGGATGGCATCACTGACTCAATGGACATGAGTTCGAGCAAACTCCAGGAGATAGTGAAGGACAGGGAAGCCTGGCATGCTGCAGTCCATGGGGCTGCAATGAGTCAGACATGACTTAGTGGCTGAACAACAGCAACAACAAAATTATTTTATTCCACTCTTCTGTATCTGATCTTTCCCCTCATTCTTGTTGCAGTAACACTATGTATAGATGGATCTGCATATTTCCTGGTATTATTGAACATCTATTGTCTAAGGCTCTCTGAGGGCTGAGAAATACACAAGCTGCATTCTCTATTTGCAAGCTCTTTCCATCTGATTAGGAGAGTTAAACACAGCAGTAACTTTAGCACATATAGTGTATGAAAAGTGTGATGGAAGCTGTCAAAATCTAGGACTGCCAGATTGCCTGGGAAAGAAGGATCACTCTTTCACTTGAGGAGATCAAAGCCAGTATCCTTGTTGACTTGACATCTGGCCTGAGCCTTAGATAGTGAGTGGAGTTTTGGATAAGTAGAGAAAAAAAGAGAGGATGTTATCTCCAGGCAGAGGAAATGGCATGAAAACTGGTATCTTGTAGAAATGTTGCACTGTGTGAGTGAACAATTTTTAGGTTTTTTTTTCTCTCCATAAATAAAAGTAGTGTTTACTTTATTTGATAGGCAATAGGAAGGCACTAAAAAAAAAAAATGTGAAGGCAAATGGTTCAACCAAAGCAAGACTTTAGTAAGATAATGTAAAGTTGGGTAAGATGACTAAGGAAGATAGAGAAGCCTTCATGCTTTAAAGACATGTTGATAGGAGAACGAAATAGTCACTCACAGCATTTAGCAAGTGATTTTGATATAGGTGATATAGACAGAGAATGAAGAAAAGATTATCACCAGATATCTGAAACTAATTAAACTGGGTAGTGAAAAAATTATATTCTTTAATTCTAAAGGAGATCAAATATCCAACTTCCTTTTACTCTAAACTTTCGCTTGGTAGAAAACTTATCTCTATCTTTTTGCCTTTTCAGACTTTCACAAAATAGTTGTTCTAATTTATTATTTTAATTATTTCCCTTTGTGTGGACTTCGCAATCTGATTTCCATCAAAGCCCCCCCACTGAAAATTTTTAGGTAAAGGTTTTTGATGATCAGTTTGTGGCTTAAAAGGACAGGTGATTTCTATTACTTATCTTAATTGATCTCCCGAAACTGAGAATTGTGTCTAGTCCACCCATTTGCATTCTCTGCTGCCTTGGGTTCTGTGGCATCAGTGTTTCCTTGTTTCTTTTCCAACATACCTGGATCTTTAAAGAACAATGTATATTGGTGTTTCCTAACCTCCTGTTTTCAGTCATTATACCTTATTATTGTATGTATTTGCATTCTCATGGTTTCAGCTGTCACTTCTCATGCATTGCAGACAAGTGTTTATTGAGAAACTACCCTTTCCAGGCATGCACTGATGAATCCCGCTCCACCATCGTGGCTCTTTCTCCTGAGCTCCAGGCTCCAGAGCTGCCTGCACAAGTTAATTAATCTCTTGTCTCCCCAGCTCTGCATAGATAGCATTCTCTATTCTAATTCCTCCTCAGGCCTGTTCTTATTCTTCTGTCCTCTTTCTTGGTGAATGGTATGGTGCATGGTAATATCACTGATCTAGTTGATCCAGTTAGGACCCCAGGAGCCATGGTTGGCTACATTTCAGTGGATGACAGCGTGGACAGATACCAATGGCCACAGACCAGATGCCTTCTTTTCATGGCATAAAATTAAATAACTCTGAAGAGAAAGTAGAGTGGGAGGAAATTTTTGAGTAGAAGGCATTTAAATTAGGAATAATCATGTTTCCGTAGAATTGACTACAGTATGATAATGTAGACTAAAAATGGAGATTGAAATTATAGACAAATGATGTTAAATTTTGACTCCCTGAGTATATGGCCTTGAATTATGACTTTAAATTTGTTTAATTACAACATACTTATGAACATTTTTCAGAGGCTCCTCATAACCTTTAGGATAAGGCCCCAAAGCTGTAGCATATGATCCAAGACCCTTTACAACCTGAGTCATGCTCACCTCCCCAGCCTTATGTCTGGCCACAAACATCCTTATATCCTACCCTTGAATGCACGATTTTTCTGATCTCCAAGACTCTTTATTTGCTCTTACATTTTCATAGAATACTTCATAGCCAGTTCATTTGGTTAACTTGCATTAATTAATTAATAAACATTTTAGGAAAAAGCAAAACTCCCTCCTCTCAAGGAACTTGTTGTCTATTGGAAGAGGCAAGCATAAGAGATAAGATATCCCTTACTGATATTGATAGAGTTATATCACAGGTGGTATCCCTTATAATTGAGGAAATGGCTCTGGAATGCTTTGTCTAAGGGTGAACTTTTCAGGGCATTCTTCCAGCTTTTGTAATCAACTGCTTTTCCATGTTCAGAGGAAACTCCCCATTTGTGGTTCTTTTCAAAAAGGGAGCAATCAGTAATATTCTAAATGGAAGGCAATGGCAACCCACTCCAGTACTCTTGCCTGGAAAATCCCATGGACGGAGGAGCCTGGTAGGATGCAGTCCATGGGGTCCCTAAGAGTCGGACACGACTGAGTGACTTCCCTTTCACTTTCCACGTTCATGCATTGGAGGAGGAAATGGCAACCCACTCCAGTGTTCTTGCCTGGGGAATCCCAGGGATGGCGGAGCCTGGTGGGCTGCCGTCTATGGGGTTGCACAGAGTCGGACATGACTGAAGTGACTTAGCAGTGGCAGTACAAAGACTTAAAGTGGCGGAATTTGGAAAAATAAAATGGTTTTAGCACAACTCTTACCCTGCTGATCACAATTGTCAGTTGCAGTCTAGGCATTTCAATTTTGAAAAGCAGTTCTAGAGTTTGCTGTGATGTACACACAAGGCTGAGTACTACTGTTAAGTAATCTCAAAGAAAAAAGGAACAAGATTTTTCTTTAATGATCTACATTTTGTTCAGGACATAGTTTAGAGATCATCCTTTCAGGAGATCTAGATCATCTGAAGTCCCAGATATGTACTCACAGCCATCTGGGCTTAGCTCTATGAATTAGACTACATGGTATATTTCTGTCTTCACCAAACCTAAGGTAGAAACTATGTTAGTTGTTAAGATAGACATTGTATCACATTTTGGTATTTCAAGACTTTGTACCAGTTGCTGCTGCTGCTAAGTCACTTCAGTCGTGTCCGACTCTGTGCGACCCCATAGATGGCAGCCCACCAGGCTCCCCCGTCCCTGGGATTCTCCAGGCAAGAACACTGGAGTGGGTTGCCATTTCCTCCTCCAACGCATGAAAGTGAAAAGTGAAAGTGAAGTCACTCAGTCGTGTCTGACTCTTAGCGACCCCATGGACTGCAGCCTACCAGGCTCCTCCATCCATGGGATTTTCCAGGCAAAAGTACTGGAGTTGGGTGCCATTGCCTTCTCCGGTTTGCACCAGAGTGGAGAGCATTTACCAGGCAATGCCTATTGTATATGAGTGACTTTATGGAATATAGGGGATTCTGGTTTTAAAGGAGAACAAATAACTTTCATTTTTTACATGGTGAAACCAAGGTGTCATTGGTTTATTCCAGTTTTAAGTACTCAGTGGACAGCTAGAGATGTAGAACTTGAAGTTGAGAAACAATTCAGGACTAAAAATATTGGTTTGGTTGTAACCTTCAGGATGGTGTTAGCTGACGCATGAAAAGTAGACTTTATCTCTTTGGGCAAAGTGAAGCTGAAAGAGGCCAAATAACAGAAGTTTGAGATAAATACATATATGTATGTGTGTATATACATACATACATATATATATATATATATAAAGCATATTATTAAATTATAGGCATTATATATAACATACTATATTATTAGTATAAAAATATATATATATATATAACTGAATGCAAGTAAAATTCATATATTGTATATTATATTAATATACTATAAAATTCTATATAATTGAATATATATATTGTATGTGTTTACAGAAACAGTGGAAGACAAAGAGGTAGTAAAAAAGGTCAGAAACTTTCCTAAAATACAAAGAAGAGAATCAGTCCCATATAATTCAGCAGAAGAAAAAGTTTCATGTTGTAATAATGGGCCAACATTGTTAAATACTATAATTATAGTGTCAAATGCTGTTGAGATCTATCTAAGATGTCAAGAATGGAGAAAATCCATGTTTAGTATAATTAAGATGTTAGAGTTGACATGTAAGGAAATAGTTTCAGCTAAGTCGTGGAGACAAAAATCTTAATATCATAGTTGACAAATGCATGGTGATTTAATGGTGGGAGTCAGAATAGGAGAGAGATTGAATGATAAGGGATTGGCAGGTGAAAGCAAAGAGTTTGTCTTATATTGAGACCAATGTATATTTGGAAGGGGTATGTATTTGTTCAATGATTGACAACGCTGATGGTAGGAAAACATCAAAAAGGAATGAGTGGTACAGGATGGTACTGGGCAAAGTAGGATGCAAGTGCAAGTGGAGGCGATGGGAGGGCTTCAAGGCACCTTTTCACAGGACGTGAAAAAGAGAAAGAAAGTAGAGAGAGGCACGCAACCATCTTGGGGTAAACTGAGGACTCATTTCAGGTTTGTTAAAAGTTCTCCGTAATTTATGATATCAGCTGAAGATGGGCAAGATGAGTACAGAGTTGGAGTGGGAGACTGAGGAGACTAGACCAGGGGAGGAAGCACTGGGAACACTCGCAGCGCAGGGCCAGCAATCTGCAATGAATGGCGTGCGGTGCAGTGATGAGGGCCCACTTGATAGAGCATGGTGGTCTGAAGAGAAACAGAGAACAGGCAGTGGACATGACCTGAGGAAATAGATCTGCTAGATGGGAATGTTGATTTAAGGAGATGTTCCATTGATCTCTCTGTCTTTGTGCCAGTACCTTATTGTTTGGGGTATTGTAGCTTTGTAATATAGTCTGAAGTCAGGGAGCATGATTCCTTCAGCCATGGTTGAAAATAGTAAGGAGGTTTTTCAAGAAATTAAAAATAAAACTACCATATGACCCAGCAATTCCATTCCTGGGCATATATCTGAATAAAAGGAAAACTCTAATTTGAAAAGATACATGCAACCCAGTGTTTATAGTAGCACTTGCCAAGGTATGGAAGCAACTTAACTATTCATCAGTAGACGAACAGATACATATATCTGTTGTATATATAAAACAAACTGTTACTCAGCCATAAAGAAGAATGAAATTTTGCCATTCGCACCATCAGGGACAAACTATGGTGGGCATCATGCTTAGTGAAATAAGTCAGACAGAGAAAGAGAAATACTGTGTGATATCACTTGTATGTGGAATCTACAAAATACAGCAGACTAGTGAGTAAAACAGAAAAGAATCAGACTCACAGATGTAGAGACCAAACTAGGGGTTTCCAATGGGGAGAGGGTGAAAAAAGGATGGGTAACATAGTGGGGGAGGGGGAAAAGGGTTATTAGGGAATGACATGAAATCATGTGTGTGAAACTTTTGAAAATTGTAAAACACTATAGAATTGAAATAACCTTTTATTCAATTAAAACAATGGTTAGGAGATGAGGATAGTGGCCCTGAAGTAAGCGATCTTTTTAACTATGAGTAAGACAACAAAGAGTGAATGGATTGAGAAATACAGTGTAGAAATCAGTGGCAAGAAATAGTAAAAACACAGGGTAACAGGAAATAGTATTAGTGGGATGAGAGTTGCTTTGTTGTTTGATGAGTATTTTTCTGTGTTTTTGCTCCTCCAGTGGCCCATATGAAAATGTTATCCTCAGATTCTGTATGACTCCCAGATTTTTAGATTTCACAAACGAGTAAAGTTTCAAATTTTACTGACATGAAGTTGCCAGGTTTTAAATTTTTAAACTTATTTTTAACAAATAGCCTCCAATTAAAATAAATATATTAATTAAAATTTGTTTAAAAAAAAAAAAAAACCTGCCATATGCTCTCACTATAATGTGCTAACATAATTTTAAATGTGCATTTTAATGTGCATAAATTAACCTGTGTACTGAGACAGCAAAAGAGACACTGATGTATAGAACAGTCTTATGGACTCTGTGGGAGAGGGAGAGGGTGGGAAGATTTGGGAGAATGGCAATGAAACATGTAAAATATCATGTAGGAAACGAGTTGCCAGTCCAGGTTCGATGCATGATGCTGGATGCTTGGGGCTGGTGCACTGGGACGGCCCAGAGGGATGGTATGGGGAGGGAGGAGGGAGGAGGGTTCGGGATGGGGAACACATGTATACCTGTGGCGGATTCATTTTGATATTTGGCAAAACTAATACAATTATGTAAAGTTTAAAAATAAAATAAAATTGGAAGAATAAAAAAATAAATAAATTCCATAAAAAAAAAAATAAAATGTGCATTTTAATATAAAAACAATCAGAAAAGGCAAAACCTTAGAATAATAAAATAAAGTTTCCCTAACAAAGCACATTTTGAAATTATATTAATCCCTAAGCTTAAATATATATGCACATTCATATGCATCTATCTATCTTCTGCCCTTATTGCCGTACCAACATTTCTGTAAATTATTTTCTGTTTAATTTGTCACAAAAGCTCACATAACCACCCAGAACCTCAGAATGTCTCTTTTTTGGGAAATGTAAATTCCCTTGTAGATAAAATTAATTAAGATGAAGTCATACAGGATTATGACTTCTAAGATCTGTCTATACAGCCAGATCACTCTTTAGGTAGCCTTTGTGGGCTGGTCCACAACACAGTTCAGCACACTATTTTTACACCATTTGTGGCCCAAATCTGTCCTATAGAAAATCCTCAAATAGCTTTTGCTTTATTAAATTCTTGGAATAAGAGCCCATCTCAAGTCAGACACTCTCCTTACTTTTCCCATCATTGGAGAAATTAACCAATGGTTCCTTGCCTTTAATATTTCCTAGATGCAATGGCACCCTACTCCAGTACTCTTGCCTGGAAATCCCATGGGCGGAGGAGCCTGGTAGGCTGCAGTCCATGGGGTTGCGAAGAGTCGGACACAACTGAGCGACTTCACTTTCACTTTTCACTTTCATGCATTGGAGAAGGAAATGGCAACTCACTCCAGTGTTCTTGCCTGAGGAATCCCAGGGACGGCAGAGCCTGGTGGGCTGCCGTCTATAGGGTCACACAGAGTCAGACACGACTGAAGCGACTTAGCATTAGATGGGAGATGGAAAGCTCAACAGTGGCCACAGGACTGGAAAAGGTCAGTTTTCATGCCAATCCCAAAGAAAGGCAATGCCAAAGAATGTTCAAGCTACTGAACAATTGCACTCATTTCACATGCTAGCAAAGTAATGCTCAAAATTTTCCAAGCTAGGCTTCAAAAGTATGTGAACCAAGAACTTCCAGGTGTTCAAGCTGGATTTAGAAAAGGCAGAGGAACCAGAGATCAATTTGCCAACATCTGTTGGATCACATAAAAAGCAAGAGAATTCCAGAAGAATATCTACTTCTGTTTCATTGACTATGCCAAAGCCTTTGACTGTGTGGACCACACAAACTGGAAAGTTCTTCAAGAGATGGGAATACCAGACCACCTTACCTGCCTCCTGAGAAATCGGTATGCAGGTCAAGAAGCAACAGTTAGAACCTGACATGGAACAATGAACTGGTTCCAAATTGGGAAAGCAGTATGTTAAGGCTATATACTGTCACCCTGCTTATTTAACTTACATGCAGAGTATATCATGTAAAATGCTGGGCTGGATGAAGCACAATCTGGAATCAATATTGCCAATAGAAGTATCAATAACCTCAGATAGGCAGATTACACTACCCTTAAAGCAAAGAGAAATTAAAGAGCCTCTTGATGAAAGTGAAAGAGGAGAGTGAAAAATCTGGCTAAAAACTACATTCAAAAAATGAAGATCATGGCATCTGGTCCCACCCCTTCATAGCAAATAGTTGGGGAAACAGTGACAGACTTTATTTTCTTGGGCTCCAATAATCACTGCAGATAGTGACTGCAGCCATGAAATTGAAAGACTCTTGTTCCTCGGAAGAAAAGCTATGACCAACCTAGATCAGATCAGATCAGTCGCTCAGTCATATCCGACTCTTTGCGACCCCATGAATCGCAGCACACCAGGCCTTCCTGTCCATCACCAACTCCCAGAGTTCACTCAGATTCACGTCCATCAAGTCAGTGATGCCATCCAGCCATCTCATCCTCTGTCGTCCCCTTCTCCTTTTGCCCCCAATCCGTCCCAGCATCAGAGTCTTTTCCAATGAGTCAACTCTTCCCATGAGGTGGACAAAGTACTGGAGTTTCAGCTTTAGCATCATTCCTTCCAAAGAAATCCCAGGGCTGATCTCCTTCAGAATGGACTGGTTGGATCTCCTTGCAGTCCAAGGGACTCTCAACAGTCTTCTCCAACACCACAGTTCAAAAGCATCAATTCTTCGGCACTCAGCCTTCTTCACAGTCCAGCTCTCACATCCATACATGACCACAGGAAAAACCATAGCCTTGACTAGATGAACCTTTGTTGGCAAAGTAATGTCTCTGCTTTTGAATATGCTATCTAGGTTGGTCATAACTTTCCTTCCAAGGAGTAAGCGTCTTTTAATTTCATGGCTGCAGTCACCATCTGCAGTGATTTTGGAGCCCAGGAAAATAAAGTCTGACACTGTTTCCACTGTTTGCCCATCTATTTCCCATGAAGTGATGGGACAGGATGCCATGATCTTCGTTTTCTGAATGTTGATCTTTAAGCCAGCTTTTTCACTTTCCACTTTTACTTTCATCAACAGGCTCTTTAGTTTTTCTTTGCTTTCTGCCATAAGGGTTGTGTCATCTGCATATCTGAGATTATTGAGATTTCTCCCGGCAATCTTGATTCCAGCTTGTGTTTCTTCCTGTCCAGCGTTTCTTATGATGTACTCTGCATATAAGTTAAATAAGCAGGGTGACAATATACAGCCTTGACGTACTCCTTTTCCTATTTGAACCAGTCTGTTGTTCCATGTCCAGTTCTAACTGTTGCTTCCTGACCTGCATACAAATTTCTCAAGAGGCAGATCAGGTGGTCTGGTATTCCCATATCTTAAGCAGAGATATTACTTTGCCAACAAAGGTCCATCTAGTCAAAGCTATGGTTTTTCCATTAGTCATGTAAGACTAAGATGACTTACTAAGTCATGTAAGTCATGTAAGATGTGAGAGTTGGACCATAAAGAAAGCTGAGCACTGAAGAATTGATGTGTTTGAACTGTGGTGTTGGAGAAGACTCTTGAGAGTCCCTTGGACTGCAAGGAGACCAAACCAGTCCATCCTAAAGGAAATCAGTCCTGAATATTTCTTGGAAGGACCGATGCTGAAGTTAAAACTCCAATACTTTGGCCACCTGATGCAATGAACTGACTCTTTAGAAAAGACCCTGATGCTGAGAAAGATTGAAGGCAGGAGGAGAAGGGGACGACAGAGGATGAGATGGTTGGATGGCATCACTGACTTAATGAACATCAGTTGGAGCAGGCTTTGGGAGATGGTTGAGGTCAGGGAAGCCTGGAGTGCTACCATCCACGGGGTCGCAAAGAGTCAGACACAAATGAACGACCGAGCAACAACAAGATGGGAGTAACACACCATCTACTACAACCCCCAGCTTTAAGGAACACACATCAAGTTCTCTGATGGACTCATTTAAATCTGTAATTCAGTCTGATGTTAGAAGCAGACACCATGTCCGACTCTTCCCTCTGAAAAGGAGGGACCTTCAACACACAACAGTTTTCTCTATTTTTGACCACTGACTACTCTTGGGTTGGAGGACTTTAGGGATGATTAACTGGTGTTTGTAGAGAAGGCGATGGCACCCCACTCCAGTACTCTTGCCTGTAAAACCCCATGGATGGAGGAGCCTGGTAGGCTGCAGTCCATGGGGTCGCTAAGAGTCGGACAGGACTGAACGACTTCACTTTCACTTTTCACTTTCGTGCATTGGAGAAGGAAATGGCAACCCACTCCAGTGTTCTTGCCTGGAGAATCCCAGGGACCGGGGAGCCTGGTGGCCTGCCGTCTATGGGGTCGCACAGAGTCGGACATGACTGAAGTGACTTAGCAGCAGCAGCAACTGGTGTTTGTAGACCTCCCTCAAAATATTTTACATCTGATGTCTGATATTTGTCATTTTAAGGTGTTGGTTGAAACTTCCACCTTATTGTCTTTTAACTTGTGATCCACTGTTTAATGTCTGCTTCTTCCTTAAACATATTTTTTCCTAACAAATGTATTCCCAGTATGGACATAAATGCCTAACTTATGGTACTATAAGATAATAAATACAATATTTATTGAATAAATGAATCAATGTAATTACAGAAGAATTATTTTCCCCCATTACTAAATTTTAAAACTAAAATTTCATGTGATGTTTTAAGAGGAATATATAGAGAGATGGACAATGTTCTCAATATCAGTATCAGAGAAGCTTTATTCTAAAATAGTTTATTTTACACCTCATGCTTAGATCAAGTTTTCTCAAGGAGTGAATGGATGGCATGTCCATCAGATGATTTTTTTCTAAGTTAGCTTGTTCATTAACTATTTTTAAAAATAAGAAATCAGATTTTGATATTAATTTATTTGAAGAATTGATATCTGTAAAGTTGATTGATGGCTGATTCAAACCTTCAGAACTAGACTCTCAAGTGATAACACTTCACATTACATTTTTGATGTTGAGATACTGGTACCAGTACCTTTCCTAAGTTAAATGACATCTTGCTCATGTAAGTAACTATTCACTGCTACATAACAAATAGCTCCCCAAGTTAGAAGCTTAAAACAAAAACATTTACTATTTCATAGTATTTGTGGGTCAGAAATCTGACCCTACATAGATGTCTGTGGCTAGAGATCTCTCATGATGATGCAGTTAACCTGGTGGTCGTGGCTGTGGGATCCTCTGATGGTTTGATGGTGATGGATGAGGGGAGAGAGATGCCTCTACACTCACTCATGTGGCTGCTAGAAGCTCTCAGCTCTTTACTTCATGGACCTCCCCATAGGCTGATGGGATGTCCCCACAACAGGACAGCTTGCTGGTGGTTCAAGGGAGAGAGCCAGAGAGGGAGAGAGAGCCCTGCAATGGAGCTATAGTTTTTTATAACCTAATATTGGAAGCAAGATCCCATTAGTTCTTTTTTTTTTAAACCATATTAATTTTATTATCTATTCAGAGTTTAAAAGTTTCCCAGCAATACAAAGAATATTTTAGATTTGAGATGTTAATTAAAACTATACGAATATATATAGCCTTTACCACTAATATAAATTACTCTTTAGATTCAAACGTTTTTCAAGATAGTGAGTTGAGTCTTTGTACAAAAATTTCATATTCTTTTTATTTTATAATGTTGCCTTTGTGTAATGTCCATAAGTTGATATCAATTGCATTAGCATTTATTAAGTTACAAAGTCATAAAATACGTAAAATGTCAGCAGTTTGATAACATTATTCTTTATACCCAGCCTGTAAAATGACAGGCTTAAATAGAGTTACCCTAATTTCGAAATGTCTGTTTTAAATATCGATCTCTTTTACTTTTAAGGGCAAGTCAATGTGATCAATCCACATTTTCAGGGAACCAGTTGCGCTTGAGCACAAATACAGAAGAAGCTATTTTAGAGACCTCCCATTATATTTAGGGGACCTAATGGCAAAGCTAGAATTATCTTGAAGAATTCAAGTTTCTACATTGTAGAGCATGTAAAAATTCTTAACTTCAGTAATTTAAAAAGCATTCATTATTTGGCAACTTGCACATAAATTCTTTTCGTATTATTTCAAGTAATATTTGAGGATACAGCAGTGGTGATAAACAGAGGAGTTATTCCTGAAATCTGCTTATAAATTTTTCATTGAGAAAAACACCCTAAGTTTATTGAAGAGAAACTTGCCATAATATTTTGCAGAGATTTCCAGCACTTCCTTTTTGCATGTGTTTCTCGCTTTATATTTTGAGTGCCTTGGGGTAGACTTCCCAGGTAGATCTTCTGGTTCATTCCTTTTTCTTTCAGTTGTGTCTGGTTGGTTGTTTAAATCATTCACTGATTTTTTTTTTAAAATGGTAATAATTTAAATTTTTTTAATTAAATTTTCCCCCTAAATCATCCTATTCTTTTCTATGTTCTGCTTTTAAAAATTATGATTTCTATTTCTTCTGTTATCTCTTTCACCATTTTAAGCATATTTTAAAACAGTCTATTTCAGATGGCTTTACTTCCTCCAGGCTGGCATGGGTGACGCCTCTAAGCTGTTTTATTTAAGGGCTCCTGCTAATTATTAGATGGTTTGCTAGTGCAGTTTGCAATTTATGATTTTGAAGTTCTCTTCAATTCCTTTGTTGGAATACTGTGTACCTTAGGATATGATATTATATACTCATGCTTGTTCAATTGGTTTCACACTAGTTTTTTTTTTTTCCTAGACTTGAGGATTTCACTATAATCCTTGGGGATTCGGAAATGACTGAGTGACTGAACTGAACTTGGAGATTAGTATTGTGAAGTCATTTGTTTTAATTTTTAAAAGGGAATATTGTTTTCCTATTTAGATCCTCAAGCAGAATCAAATACCCTTGTTACTTGGCTTCCCTTGTGGCTCAACTGGTAAAGAATTCACCTGCAATGAGGGAGACCTGGGTTCGATCCCTGGGTTGGGAAGATCCCCTGGAGAAGGGAAAGGCCACCCACTCCAGTATTCTGGCCTGAGAATTCCGTGGACTGTATAGTCTACGGGTTGCAAAGAGTCAGACACGACTGAGCGACTTTCACTTTTCTGCCACTCAGGAGTCACTCTTCCGTTCTCCTGGCTTTTTACAGGGATCTCAGGTCCTTCACCCAAGCTCACATATGTCCAAGGTCATGTTCTTATCCCAAATAGACATCTAATCCATTGCATCTAAGAATGAGGTTTCATTTGGGTCTAATAACCCCTTCAACATCTACTGAGTCACTTTACAAAGCTTTTGTTTTACATTTCTTTGTTACTGGCTCTCAGGGACTTCTCTTTCTTTTCTTTAAACTCAGGAAAGACAGTGTTAGTTGCTCATTCATTTCTAACTCCTCCTGACCCCATGGACTGTAGTGCACCTGGTTCCTCTGTCCATGGAATTCTCCAGGTAAGAATATTGGAGTGGGTAGCCCTTCCCTTCTCCAAGGGAACTTCCTGACCCAAGGATTGAACCCAGGTTTCTTGCACTGCAGGCAGATTCTTTACCATCTGAGCCACCAGGGAACTCATATGTATATTTTAATTATTATTTTGATTATATGTTGCATACTGTTTTTCCACTTTTATAGCCAGAGGACTGGGTAATAACTGGACTGAAAAAAAATAGTATAATATACTGTTCAACTGGGCTTGCCTTGTGGCTCAGCTGGTACAGAGTCCGCCTGCCATGTGAGAGACCTGGGTTCAATCCCTGTGTTGGGAAGATCCCCTGGGGAAAGGAAAGGGCACTCACTCCAGTGGGCTGGAGAATTCCACGGATTCTATAGCCCATGGGGTCACAAAGAGTCGGACACGACTGAGTGACTTTCGCTTTCATCACTTTCATCTGTTCAACCAGTTCTTTTCTTTACTTTATTTGTGAAGTCTGTCTACTCTTTATTTTCCTTGTTTTGTCCCCATGCTTAGAAAAACATCATAATTTCAGATCCTGCCCTACATGAAATCTATGTCTCCATGTAGCCCTTCATTTCTTCTCATCCGCCAATTATCCCCTATATGCACCTAGGCACCCACTGTATCACTTCTTTTACCCTATAATTTAAAACTGTATACATAAAACACTTATGGGTGAGAAGACACAAATCCTTCTAGCTGAAAGAAATGCAATTAGTGATTTGGGGAATTTGAGTGTGACATTTCAAAATCCTGTTCCACAGAGTAGCGGTGTTGTTTGGTACAAAGAGAAATAAAAGAAATATTCACAACAGAGCCCCAGGATAGAAAAGTCTCATTGTGTTTTTCATTACTGGGTCATTACTTGCCATTTTTTTTTAAACAAAATAAACAGGAAGAATTGTTTCCAGGTTTAAAGTTGAAGAATTTGGGGACAAACTTGCAAAATGGAGACTGAAATGCCTAAAAAGTGAAGGACCAAAAGAATGAAAGTCTAAAGATGGGTGTTTTCATGCCAACAGAGAGAGCATTACTATTTCTAAAAGATGGAAGTATGTCTACGGATTTAGACTGAGAAAAACTAGCAGTGAACTCCTGCAACCTTACCATTTCTATAACCAAAAGGTGGCAGTGTTCCATTTGGTTTCCTCCTGAGCCTCATTTTTCTAGAGGTATAATTTTTAGATATATTCTGTCTCTAATTTACTTTTAAAACAAACATTAAGCAATATTACTATTATCACATGTGCCAGAAGATAATTATGATTGAGAAGAAAAAAAATTTTTTTTGACGACAGGAGCTTTAAAGGATTTATTGTATAGAATACTTTAATCTGGACAGCCAAAATAAAAAAAGATAGACATTTTAAAGATCAGCCTATTGGTAAGTCATATCTCAAATATTTCATTCGTTATTTGATTATCTCTTTGGTCTACTCTCTCTTAAATATTGATTGATTGATGTTATAACACTGTGGAAGATTGATTCATTTCCAGGTCTCACAAATTAATGAGGGAAACGATGTGGCTTTTGTGTTTACAGAAGACAATATGTTTTCATCACCATGATTAAAAATTTTCTTCAAGAAACAAATAATAAATATTTATGGCCCTTGACAAATAGGTTGAAAATATATGCAAATATATTCTTAAGCTATTAATATTACAGTGAAAGCAACTACAATAAGCAATTGAAAAAGCTTTCAACCCCAAATCCTAAATCTGCTCCAAAATCTTAAATGAAAGCTTACATGAGGCAAAAATTCTTTTATGAGTGTATCCTGGCAAGAATTGACCTAACAGTCAATTATTATAAACAAAGTCCAGCTTTCTTAATTAAAATACAAAATATTGGCTGTCGTTCTTAGCCTGAAATAAGTTCTGTCTTAAGGAGACTGCAATTATGGTGGCGCCTTCTATTGCCACTGGTGATCAGAGCCTGTCAGTATTTGTATAAAACCCTCTTTTTTAGAACTTTGCAACAGTGCTGCGGATTGTTACTTCCTTAGCCAAAGTTTGGCATCAAAATTCTAAAACAGAAGTTTAGGAATTTTGTTTGGAGTTTGGTCTGAACACCAGAAGACTTTCATTTTTATTCTTATAAATGTGTGGGGGGGGGAAATACTCTTCTATTTATTATGGTTACATTTTTGGACTTGGAGATTTTATCTCTGTTCACCTACTATATATAAAAAATTATAATTGGTTATATTTGGCAAATAATACTGAATATAAATTAGTGAAACATTCATAGTACTTTTCACTTTAAAATGACTTTTAAAGACAGCCTTCAGGTAGTTAAATAACAGCTATTTTTAGTTGGTAAACCAAATTAGTTTTTATACCTGATTTTATCAAGATGAGTAAACATTTATTTTCCAGTTATCTGTGTTAGTGGCAAAGTCCTTTTAAATGACTTGACTTATTCCTTTGAAGCTCCTTTACCATCTAACCTAAGAAAAAATTTGTAGGACAGAACAGGTTTGACTAATTCTTATTCCATTTTCTTCTGAGTCCTTATTTCCCAATTGAAAGAATGCAAGTGATAGTAAAATTGACTGCAGTTTGTCAGTGAAAAGAAGAGAAGTGAAAGTCACGAACTGATTTTTCTTACCTTGTTCTCATATTATGACTGTTTTTTTTTTTCCCCATGGAGTGTTTCTCTTGGTATTTATACAATTAAAAAAAGTAAAACTGTCTTTCCAACATAAGAACACTACCGTTAAAAGCATGTGTTTCTAGATTCTTTTGTTATAGCTCATCTGTCGCCTTTGACTAGTGATGGTACAGTTCACACTGGCACAAGAAAACGTCCTTTAGGAGATAAGCATTGGACCTTTTGTGTATTCAAATGTGGGATAAACTTTGTGGTGCTGCTTTATCAATGTGAAACACTTCTGTGGACAGGTCACAATCATGGCCTATAGTTAGATTGCAGCTATGTGGGTCAGGTAATTAGATGTGTAAATACCTACTGATTTAATAGTCACTGTTGTTTACCTACAGATATATGCTTAGTAAACGTTTTTGAAACAGATGAATGAACATTCATTCTATTGGGTATTTATGTGCCAAATGCTGTGTACAGGCATGGAGGAGGTGGTGTGGGGTGGGGGTCTCATGAGACATGAGAAGAAAGCCCTGTCCTCCAGAAACTGGTCACTAAGCAGTGAAATCGAATGGTAATTGGCATTTATCATTTATTATGTGCCAGGCCCTATGCCAAGTCTTTTTACACTTATATACTCATTTAATCCTTATAAAATCCTGTGTAGGAGGAAATTTGATGAACCCCATTTTACAGATCTGGATACTGAGACAAAGTCTGGTTATACAGCTAGGAAATAGTGGAGCCAGGAATCAAATTCAGTTTGATTTCTGAGGCTGGACTCTTGATCACTGTTTTATCTTGTCTTTCCAACGATAACAAGACACAGATTAATTCTTTCCCAAAATGTGCTGTTTGCAGACCAGTCCTAGGATGTTTTTCAAAATAGTAATCAGCTCCTTAGAAAAATGGTAACATTTGCTTGGAAAATACTGTATACTATAACTCCTCTTCATCACCAGCACAATTAAAATATCTTTGCTTATTCTATTGCTAAATGCTTTGGGTCATCTCTCTGTAAAGGTGTGAGAATTGTCAGTTCATTCTCAATGACAGAATTCTGAGTAGTAAATGTGGTGTCATTTTCCCTGTCTAAGATGCGGGAGACCCGGGTTTGATCCCTGGGTTGGGAAGATCCCTTGAGAAGGAAATGGCAATCCACTCCAGTACTATTGCCTGGGAAATCCCATGGACAAAGGAGCCTGGTAGGCTACAGTCCATGGGGTCGCAAAGAGTTGGACACGACTGAGCGACTTCATGTTCACGTTCACCTTCAAGGTGAAATAACTGAGGAACTTCCCTGGTGATCCAGGGATTAAGACTCTGAGCTTCTAATGTTAAGGTCACAGGCTCGATCCCAGGTTGAGGAACTAAGGTCCACATGCCAAGTGGCATGGCCAAAAAAATTTTTTTAAGTTAAAAAAAAAAAAAGATGAAGTAACTGAAGCAGGGGTGTTAGGCGAGCTTTCTTACCTGGAACAAAGTGGGCAGCACAGAGACCTCTGCTTGAATTAATTCTCCTGATTCAAAGCACAGTGCTCTAGATTGTATAGAGCAAACCTCTCCCCAGTCTTTCATCTGTGCCAGTGTGCTCTGGACAGCCCTCTGTCCAAGTCCTCAGTTATGTGTTGCTTATCTGAGTCAAAGTTGAGCAGGCTAACTCTCCCCATCGTTTCACTCACCAAATTTCCATTAACACAAGCAGAAAACCTCAAAGTAGATGTGCATTTTACATTTTCTTTCTTGCACAGTGGAGGAGCAGTTAGCCAATCAAAGCTCTTTTTTTTTTTTTTTTTTTTTGCCACCGCACTGGGATACTAACAACCACGATGGAAATGGACTGATCAAAGGAGGAGCGAGAAGAGGCTGTCACCAAGGAGAGAGAGCCTTCATGCCTTTGAGATGGTAGGAGATTGTGGGTGAAATTCCTGGCTTTGCCTAGCTTTGTCTATTTGTAGACATAACAACCTTCATTGAGGGAATGATCTTTCTATAATAATTCTGAAGTGTTTTTCTCCCCATCCAGTGATTCAATAGGAATACAAAATGTACATCGACTAGTGGAAAAGCTTACAGATGGAATTCTTTTGGGCTATGTGGCCATGATGAGTTAAGAAATATATCAACCTTTATGAACCATTTATTCATGTAGTCTCTTCTTTTAATGGGCTCAGTCTTACCCATGGTGAGGTGTTTTTTTTTTTTTTTTTCCCGTTTCACAGATGAAGAAATTTAGATTCCGGAAAGTGACTCCTTCCTGTTTATTCTCTGATTGGATTATTTCAATTTGACCTTCCCAAGATCATTCGGACAGCTAAAGTGGCAAAACCAAGATCTAAATCTAGGCTCTTGGCTGACATTCTCTGAGCATGAGTTAAGTGATAAAATATAGTGGATCCCTAGGAAAACATTCAAGCATCCATTCAAGATGACATTTGGAAACTTGCCAAGAAAATAGCATGGGCAGTGAGTTTTAAGCTCATGCCCTGTAGTTATTGATTTTATCCTTATAAGTAGTTCCAAATAATTCACTACTTTGTTTTGGTAGAGGGATTATGCCAACAAATTCCCATAGAATCAAACATCCATTAACATCTATAGATTTGGAAGAGAAAAGCTCAGGGTGACTGAACTACTCCAGACTTCCAAAGAAATAACTTTTGCCACCTAGAAAACACTCGAAAAGCTTAAGGAGTCCTGAACACTGCATTTAAGCAGCTCTGTTTAAGGAAGGGATCTTATCAGATTGATCTTTACCTAATGAGTCTTTCACTGATTCAGGAAGCTTGTTTGAAAATTTATGTAAATGAGCTTTATATCTACATATAAGGGATTCTTGGATTATGTTAGAAATTATATATGCTCTGGCTTAACTTTATTTCCTCAAAATAATTGGAACATACAATTGATAAGCATTATATCTAGATAGTTTTATAGAAAAGTATTAAAAGACATTTTAAAAGATAATATTAAATTATATTGCATATATAATCAAAGCCTCCTATTAAAAACAGTGTATCTCATGTCAGAATATATAGACATTGAGACTAAGAAATTAATGCTTTGGACTCAAAGGTAATTATCCATTATGTGAGGTATGGACTGGCAATGAGGTATAATTTCTATAGCTATTTAGATTATTTTCTTGTATTTTCACTATAATGCTGAATACACATTCAAAATCATAATTATTATTATTTGTTTTTAACATTTTAGACATAAATAATAGAAATTTGTGAATGTAAAGTGTTTGTATCTGCATCTGAAAACACTGTTGGATTGACAGGCTACAGAATTTACTTCTGGTTCTCCTAAAGCAACCTAAAAGTAAAGTGAGTTTGTCTAATGGGAAGAATATTATTATACCACCATTTGATGTTATCACTGCCTTGCTAATGAACATGCAGTGATGGAAAATGCAACTCTTCTAGAAGGAAGAAAGAAGTGGAGATTAGGAGGGGGTGGGGAGGGTGGTGGTGGGGAGGGGAGCAGGATTACCCTGCAGGAAGAGAGAGGTGGTGAAAGGTAAGAGATAAAGGAAGCAGTTACACACTTGAAAGAGAGTTCTAGATAAGGAAACTAGGCAGGATAAAGTTTTTAAAAATGGAGACACTGAGATAAAGAGTTTATTGTAAAATGGAAGAACAAAAGATATCAAGAGAATGCAAGGTTTTAAATATAGAAAGTATCTGGGAAAGAAGACGACAGAAGCCCCAGTGCCAGACGGAGCTTCAGAAGTGCATGTGCTCCTCTGAGGAGCGCCAGTGCCTCCACACACAGACACAGAATATACACAACTCTCTAACAGCAGCACGGCATATTCAGAACTGAACCTACTGGGGATAGGCATGAGGGGCATCTGCTCTGTGATTTCAGATGACTTTTTTTTTTTTTTCAGTCGAATTTTAAAGAGTTACATAATGGAGCAGGCCTTGCGATTCACCTTACATTATAATACAGGAAGGAACTGGAAATGCGAGCAAAGAGGAAAGTGTGATAAACAGATACCATTTGAAGGATATATTCTTTCCATCTGTGTGTCTAAGAAATTGCATTTTAAGCTCAGCATTCAAGTATAAATACTTAAGGAAATCATTCTAGAAACAACTAACCTCCAAATTTGGAAAGATTGGACACTGTGTGTTTTATTCGTTGCTATAGCAGATGCTGAATAAATTGTATTTAGTATGTAAATAAGTGCAAACATTTTTCTGGATGCAAGCATTGTGTATTTTTTTAAACAATGTATTGCTTACCTGGGACTCAGCAGCAACCAAGGAAAAATCAAAAGCCTTGTTCTAATTTGGAAACTCTATTATGATACTGAAACATCCTCATGTGTATAATGGGTTGGAAGCTGCCAAGACTATTTGTTATGGGTTCTAAGTTTGGCTGCTTATTCATAAGTATTAAAAAAAATACTACTGCCTCCTTAAGAGATACGATTTAGTTGGTCTTCTGGCCTAGTCATGCTAATGACTAGTGACCCAGTCATTAGTATTTTTTTTTCTTTTTTAAATTGAGGCATAATTGATATATATTATATTAGCTTCAGATATACAACATGATTCAATATTTGTATATATTGCAAAATGATCATTAAAGTCTAGTCTAGTAAGATCTACTCCCTTAACAACATCAATAGTATTTCTCAAAAGTTCTCTCTGCTCCCCATTTGTAGTTATGTAACCTGGCTTGAGAACTTTTGTGTTACAGGGTTAGTGTTATACACTTACAACTTGATATCAATCATTTTTGTCCATCCTTCTCATTATTAGTTCTATTTCCTTGTCATATTATGTCTTAGGGAACAGAGTTTGTATCCTCTAATGATGCAGAATAGGAATGGGTCTTGGGTGACATATACACAGGTCTTTTTGTTGTTGTTGCTGTTGGACAGTTTTTGTGATATAATTGGGGCTAATTTGTGAGGCTCTAAATTTGTCCTATAGAGTTACCCTAAAGCTACTGATGAGGATGCTATGAAATAGTGTCTATTTCCTTAAAAAAGACAATATGGAAAAGTAGGGCTATTTAGGCTCCCCAGGTGGCGCTAGTGGTTAAGAACCTGCCTGCCAATGCAGAAGATGTAAGAAACGTGGGTTCGATCCCTGGGTCAGGAAATCCCCTGGAGGAGAGCACAGCAACCCACTCCAGTATTCATGCCTAGAGAATCCCATGGCCAGAGGAGCCTGGCAGGCTACAGGCCATAGGGTAGCCCTATGGACTGAAGTGACTTAGCAGCACACAGGGCTATTTAATTAAAGCACTACTGCTGTCAAGGAACATTTGCATTAGGTAACGTAATTTAAAAATTTCCTTTGAACTGTCTCATTTTGAATGTATCGATTGGAAGAACACTTATAGGTTATATCTTCCACTGAGGACTGAAGCACCATTTGTGGGAATTACAGGGGTATGTTGGCAATCATGCCTTCCATTCATCTGTGAGACACCTACAAATTTTGAATTGGTTAGTATGTTGGTGAGATACTTCTAGAGTCTTCCACCTGCTAAAGTGTGAAGGATGGAAAACATGGGTTGAAAGACTTTGACTTTTGGACACCCCAACCTGCTTTATCAAATGCCTCTTCCACCCTCCACGTGTGTTCAGACCTCATCCCAGTGTGTGTCTCAACACTCTACACCTACTTGAATCTTAGCAGGTGTGGTGTTCACTGCTAATGTCTGTTAAACAAAAAGTGGTCCCCTTCAGGGCTTCTTGTAATATGTGTCATAAAACAGCACGCAAACTCAAAACAAATAAGCCATTACAAGCCAAAGGCGGTATTAATTGACAGGAACAGAAGTTGCTCTTTTGGGTGAAGGACCACTTTAATTCAATGGGCACTCACCTCATCAGAGCTCCCTGTGATGACAGACCAAGATATTTTGTAAATGCTAACACAATTCACTGTTGTTTAGGCGCTAAGTCATGTCTGACTCTTTTGTGACCCCATGGACTGTAGCCCATCAGGTTCCTCTGTCCATTGGATTCTCCAGGCAAGAACACTGGAGTGGGTTGCCATTCCCTTCTCCAGGCGATCTTCCCGACCCAGGGATCAAACTTGTGTCTTCTGTTGGCAAGCAGATTCTTTACCATTGAAACACCAGGGAAGCCCTAATGTGACTCATTATATGATGCTTTTAGATATTTGCACTCTGATTCTTGGCTGTGGGATGAGGCCTATAATAGGCTAGTTTCCTTGCAAAAGGAGCCTTTGGTACTGTAGGTGAGGCTTCCTATTAAGAGATAGGGGAATTTGTCGATGAGTATGTCGGAGAAGGCGTTGGCACCCCACTCCAGTACTCTTGCCTGCAAAATCCCATGGATGGAGGAGCCTGGTAGGCTGCAGTCCATGGGGTCGCTAAGAGTTGGACACAACTGAGCGACTTCACTTTGACTTTTCACTTTCATACATTGGAGAAGGAAATGGCAACCCACTCCAGTGTTCTTGCCTGGAGAATCCCAGGGACAGGGGAGCCTGGTGGGCTGCCGTCTATAGGGTCGCACAGAGTCGGACACGACTGAAGCGACTTAGCAGCTGCAGCATCAGCATGTCTATGAATCCTTACAATTTATAATGCTTCCAGAGAACACTGCTCTTTAAAAAAAAATCCCTGAAATATTGTTCATCTTTATTAAAAAGTCAATTGTTCAACAAATATTAATTGAGCTGCTAATATGTACTGTTTAACAGTGATGAACAAAATTAACTCAGCCCCTGCTTTTATGGTGCTTGTATTCTAGCTAAACTCTCAAGCAAAAAGTGAAATTACCTTTTGAGTAACAATAACATTTAAATAATAATTTTATGCCCTTAAATCAACTGAATCTATAAAACATGATTGTAAGCTTTTTGAAGGCAAGTATATTGTTTGATTTGATTTTACTGTATATGCAAAACAGATAACACATAATAATCATATATAGGCATTCAATAAATGCTTGTTGAATTAATAAATTATTCCAAATGTCCAGTCATTGTGAATGAGTTTTTAAAATTATGAAGTGTACTTTATAAATGAAATTATTCTTTAATGGTTAACTAAATAACAGCTTAATGCTCAATCTACCTATTTAAATAATCTGTCAATTTGGATGACAGATAAATCCTCTGCCTTAGTAATTTGATTTACCAGTCTCTTAGGGTCAGTTAATTGGAGTCTGTTTGTCAGATGAACACTTAGATCAGTATTTCATTAACAGTGTTTTCTTTCTAATGATTAAATGTTGGTTCATTCTTCCTTAAGTAACTACCAGACTACCTACTCTCATGAAATAAAATAAAACAATCTTAGGAACATGGGCTAATACCAAAGCGTATTGATGTATGTTCTCTTCACTTAAAAATATTCAATAATGTCACCATTCATTAAAAATAATACCAACCAAAAGTTTCAAATCTTTTGGGTCACTATCTTTCATTATTCACATTCAATATTTCTTTAACAACTATTAACCCAGCAGAAGGTGGAGGCTATATCCACAATTAATATCGCTTTTGGGTTACTGCAGACGTGTCCAAGTCAGATGGAATGAAACAGAAAGACCTTTCCAGAACCACACAGATTTATAGATACTGCAACCTTCTTTTGAAAGGCTGGGGAAAATGGATCTGTCTACTGAATGTTGTCGGTTTGCGTACCTGTGGACTAAATGTGTCCAATTTTTGTGAGGGATAGAGAAAAATGAACAGGAGGGACTGTTCCCTCCTGGGAAGGACTTCTTCCATGTATTCAATCTTCTCTGTTTCCAACCAGAAGGCCACTTATATTAGCATATACCCTAGGCAAAGACTACTCTGTGAGAGGTGGGTTTTTACCAAGGCCCCTCTTCTTGGAATGTGCTTATCTTTAGGAACAATTCTTGTGATGCCATGGATTTTTCTCCTGTCCCAACTTCTTCCATACTGAATATATTTCTTCGGTCTGTTCAATGACTTATGCAGCTTTTAAATATATGCTCTGAAATTTGGAACATTGATACGTTGCCACTGCAAAATGCTTAATCTTCTAAATTGCCTTTACATACTTAGATACACACCCACCTGGAAATCCAATGATGTGGCATGACACCTTTACTTGTAAGTTGGAATAAATCTAGCTTTTCGCTTTGTGGTTAGCATTTCCCCTCTCTTTCTGGTAGGTTTTTTTCTTCTTTATTTTCTTTCCCTCTTTACACATGTTGATCCTTTTGAAAATGAATGTTTGCCAAATCTGGTCTGAGTTGGAAGGGAGGTGGGGAAGAGTTGATACGAAAAGCTCTGACTAAGAACGCTAGCAACTGATTTCTAGTCTAGAGGTGGGCTCTGTGCCTGGTGAAGCAATTAAATTACAATTACACTGATTGATATTATAAATCAGACTTTGGGAAAATGAGTTTGGGGACTGGTGACACCTAGACTCATTTTTCACTTACATCTTAGGAGAAAAATCAGCACTTGTGGAAGATAAGAGTTGTTTCTTCCTCTAGGGTAGCTAGTTTTCACTTGTAACTCTAAGCTGTGCTCTAGAGACAGGAAGCAAATTCATAACCTTGACCATCTCTTCTAAAATGTAAAGAGAAAAACTGCAGTATCTTTTATCTGGGGACATGTTAAATAAATTCAGGGGAGAAAGTTTTTATCTACAAGTAATTGATTTGAATCCTCACCATTGGCCAAAAAAATCTTAGTTTGTTTTGGATGTGAAATCAAGGAGTTTAGTGGTTTCAATCATTTCTTACTGAAATGGTATGCTTTAATTCACCTTCAAGCTGAACTACTGCTATTCATGGGATAGCTATGTTATAGAAGTGTGTCAGTATTTGGGTCTGCTCCTGGGGCATGCTACTTGGCTGTTAATAAAGTATTGTCAGTAGGGCAAATATTCAACAGCGTCATCAAGTTTGAATGCAGTAAGTTTGTATTAGAAAAATCATGCAGACAATAAGATTCCACAAGCCCTTTTGGTATCTTGCCTTCACCAATAAATTGTAGATTTATGAGAAATATGACTTTGCTTTAAACCCTCAGAGGAAATATTTAAAAAGAATTAAATAAGAAACCAGGCACCTCTAGGTAAAGGAAAAACATTAAAATTTCATAATAGTTTGAGAATTTGTTTGATAAATCTACACTGGTATCAGAATATCCTCCCAGACAATGAAAGCGCTGTGAGCCCTAAGGTTAAGGGAGAGCTTCTAAGGAAAATTATAGCTGCACAGAAACATTGTAGACTTCCAAAGTTTAAAGGCATTAAACATTAAGGATAAACACGCACTTTGCTCATTTCCCTGGATTAAGTGGGGTATGTTAGAAAGGTGTGCACGTACCCCATTATGCCCATCAGATTTTGAAAATGCAAATCTGCATGTAGTCAGAAAGCATATTTGACTTCTGTTTATTTGTATAGGTTAAGGCAAATCAAAATACTGAGTACAACATATGGGAAATATCTAATTTGTAAATCTGCTTATATTTCAACTGAAATGACTTGAAAGTTAAGAGTCATGACACTATATCTTAGGCTATTTGTATTTCAAATGCACTGCATTAACTAGGGAAGTATGAATATACTTTGCTGCTTAAAATCTTGATATTCAAAGATCACTAAAGCCGGGCTCTCTCATCACCATTATTGAATTATTATAACTACGGCTTTGGGAACTAGAATATATTTACTGATGATGAATTCTCTACTGTATTTTATTCTGAAAAGATCTGGCTGTCATTAACAAACAACAAATTAATCTTCATTTATGAAACTTCCTTTTCTTTTGTAAGAAGTAAACTTAAACAACTTGTAAAAACTAGAAACAACCTCAAATATAGGATAGAGACATCTCATGTTAATTCAGCCACGACCTGAGACTTAATATAGAAATGCACTAAATGTGTACTATTAGAAAAAAAGATCTGAAAGGGTCCTCTATAAAACTGGTGACCAAATTTTCAGTCTGCTGCTTGAAAACTGGCTTTCCCCCACTAGAACTTACATGCTCCATGCATCCCTGTGCTGTGTGAGATGCGTGTCTATGAAATTGTGAAAATGGAGGCTTTTCTGGTAGCAAAGGGGTTAAGTTCTTTTTGCTTTACCAGTTTCAAATTACAATGAGAAGCCTCTTCTTTCCCAGCAGGGTTGTGCTTACATTACTCTTTAGATCTCCCTTGAAGAGGGCTGGTATATTTGTGTCTGCTGGAGGTGGAATTAACACTAAGAAGGAGAAAGAGAGTGAAGGGACTTACAGGAAGGTTTGCAAGTAAATTCAGGAAAACACATTGACTTGAATAGTACAACCTTGAGTCTTGTTTTACACTAAGACGACACAAAAGATGTTAAAGTTATCACCAAGCTGCCGGACAAATATATATTCCAACACCAAGGTGCAGATCAGCATAGATCTGTGATTCAGAAATCAGGATTTATCTTGGAAAGAGCTCAAGGGTTGAGAAGAACTCAAGAGCAAGTGAAGATCACTGTGGGAACTACAGTTTATTAGAAGATCAACTTTCGTTCATTCCAATACCAAAGGCCTGATTATCATATATTGATATAGGAATGCATAGGTCATCTGATCAAATAATATTAGCCGCCTTCTGCTCCATCCATGCAGCAAAAGCTCTTAACAACTGTGGATAATTGGAAATTGGAGTTTCAGCTTTCTTAGAAATAACTACTCTTGACATATTTCAAAATACTGAAAATAGAGCAGGAAAATCAGTGAGAATGTGTGTTCAGAAATGTCACTCTCACTTCAGAAATGAAGAATAGGTAAATTTGTTTTTCAGCTACTGGGAAAATATACCTCCTAAGAACTTAGATCTTTTTTTTTTTTTTCTTTCTGGTAAGAGGACAAGAAGGACTAAAAATATCAACTTTTGCTTTTGGACAAAAATGCATCTGACTGTATTTTTACTTAGGGGTATTGTGGGTTTCCTCTGGAGCTGCTGGGTTCTAGTGGGTTCTGCAAAAGGAAGTTTGGGAGACAATCATGTTCACTCCAGTTTTATTTATAGAAGACTACGGAACCACGAAAGACGGGAAATACAGAGGGAAATTCTCTCTATCTTGGGTTTGCCTCACAGACCCAGACCATTTTCACCTGGAAAACAAGCTTCCTCTGCACCTCTCTTTATGTTGGACCTGTACAACGCCATGGCCAGTGAGGAGAACCCCGAGGAGCTGGAGTACTCCGTGAGGGCGCCCCTGGCTGCAGACTCCCGGGGAGCCAGGAAGGGCTCCCCAGCCTCTCCCAATGGGTACCCTCGCCGCATCCAGTTGTCTCGAGCGTCTCCCCTGACCACCCAGAGTCCTCCGCTAGCCAGCCTACATGATGCCAACTTTCTGAATGATGCTGACATGGTCATGAGCTTTGTCAATTTAGGTATGTTGTTCATTTATTTGTTCATCTATGTTATCGCAAAGTGGAGGTTTTCCTAATGGCTAAGTAGCTGCTTGGTAGGTGGTCATGTTTATGTAAAGTCATTTTCTATAACTCTCCTCTCCAGCTTCTGTTTCCTTTTTTTCGTTGATGTAATATAAGATTTTTGCCTTAGGCAACAGAGTCATATGTACATATATATATTATTTTAATATAGTTAAAATTAAACATGTGGTTTGGGTAGATTTGGGTCTTTTCACATCTTGTTAAAATTTCAATTTTGTTTAAATGTATGCATAAACAGACAATAGTCTAAAGAATTTATGAGGACAGCTAATCTATGGGCCAAATAATAATAACGCAGATATTTACAGATGGAAAGGTAAAAGTGACATTCTGAACCTTTTTTTTGTTTGTTTAGTAATTTAAAAAGCATATAAATGTAACTTAACTGCCACTTAACTCTCATTTCAGGGCAGAAACTACTGTGAAAATATTGATGTGAAACTAATTAAGATCAAATAATATTGTAAAAGATTACTATCAGAGACTTTCAAGGACAGATTCTGAAATTCTGTGAAAAATATTTTGGAAAATAATTTTCACTCTAACATTTTTTTACTAGAATGATTAAAATACATCATACTTACTTGATTTTTTTCAGAGGCAAGAGAAATGCAAAACATGCTATGATGGTCTTTACCTATATAAAACTTTCCTTGTCATATAAGATAAAAATATGTCAATCAAAAAATTATTTAATTAACAGAATTCTTAGAGAATAATTTTTTAAATTATATTTTACTGAGTGCTGATACTGACAATACCAAAAAATTGATCTTGACAATATCAAATGATAAATTAATGCCTTGTTTTCATCTTGCAATATTATTAAAGAGTCTTCACTTTAAAATGATTTTACAAGGGCTGTGGTTTTCCTTAAATTTTTTGGTAGCCACTGAAGGTAAAAGTTTGCTATCTTTAGACTCTGAAAAAGAAACTAAATAGAATCAACAAATGTAATCAATTCTTAATGTTAAGAGTTTTTAAAACTTTGTTTTAAAGTGCAATCTGCTTGGAGTTAAAATTGACATGTTCTATTAGACACTTAATTAAAAACTTCCTCATATATCAAAAAAATATTCTTTGAAAAGTCAGATAGCAACAAATCTTAATGACACATGAAGCTTTTATAATATGTGTTGCTTAATATGCCCCGTTCATTTGCTCTGAGCAATCCTAGTAGGAAGGATAAGGTGCCTGATAAATCATATGTTTCATGTTATAAGAGACAAAGCTCTCATTATAAGCTGTAGTAAGTCATTGGTGGTTGCCTTAATCAAGTGTCCTGGGGGCCTTTTCTTCTCTATGTAATTAACAGGTTCCGTTTGGAACTTTCAAGCCATCAAAATATGTCTTAATTCTAAATTAGTTTGATTGTTTTTTCCTCATAGGAGTGACATGCAAATTTGACTCATGGTATATTTGACTTTGTAGCAATTTCTCAAGATTATTCAATAACTTAACTTTCTTTTTAATATTTTTATAGAAAAAGTACAATCTAGCATGATTTATATATTCATAAATCACTGAAAAAGCAGTGATTGTTTTATTGATTTATAAAACAATGGCTAAGTCTTGAATCTGTCCTAGTAATATATTATATTACAATTGAATACTTTGATCATTCACAAGAGAAGTGTATTTGTTTTTTTAGAAAGGAATGAAATACTATTTTTGAACCCTTGCTCCATTGCTTTTTATAAATTTACATAGAATAAGAAAGCCAACAATAATAATAAACAGTTTTATTCAGGGACTTCTGGGACCATTTTTATCATTAAAGCATATTTATATTTTTAGATCAATAAAATTTTCATTACTTGGATTATAATTTCAGAGCAGTAAATTAATTATATTATGAATATAAGTATTAATTTTACACTAAAGAGACAATACTGGGTATGAGTTTCAGAAAATGTTTATTTATTTATTCATATCATGCTTAACTTGCTGAGTAATGATTTATCTTCAGTAATAAACTGTGTTACTTTTTCTTTAAAAATTCCAAACTAAATGTCTCACATGAAATTATTGACTAATTAATTGTGATACTAAGTGAGTTTTTCCTAGGAATCTCTGAGGAAAATTAAACCACAATTTTATTTTATTCTCTTTAGACTATGCCTTCTAATACAGCCAAAGCTTGAACTCAATCACTACTTAGTAAAAAGCTTTGACTCCTGTATTTCTTCTGTAATAAAATAGGTCAAAGCATACTTATAAAAAGTAAAAGTGTAATATCATTATTAACTGTGCTAAGAATTTCAGTGTTTCTTATGGTAACATTAATTAACAAAGACTCAAGAGGATTTTATTTTATTTTTTTAGTGTCTTTAAAAATATGTATAGAGTGGAGACTGAGGGCAAATGATCAAATTAGCAAGAGGCAAGGGATTTGTGTTGAGGAAGCCACCTGATATTTAAATATGTGAAAAGAATCTGTTGATATTTCCCACCATAAGTTGAATTATATAAAAAGGGTCTAGTAACATCCTTGTTATTCATGCCTGCCTGGGTCATTTTCAAGTTACATAATGGATTTTCTACAATTATCTTGTCATTTAGAAACACTTTTTTTTTTTCCAACATAAGTTTTGCTCCCCAAGAACAATTAAATTTAATTCAAACTGTGATTAATTTTATGTTTATAAGCAGAAAACAGATTGGAAATTACTAGAAGGAAAAATAAAATGTGAATAAATTGCCTCAAAGGCAATGTAATAACTAAATATGAAATTAAACACATTATTCTAATCTGACCTTTAAGTTATTTTTTGTGATTTGTTCACTTTGAAGAAACAAATATTAATTATTAACTGTGTGAAGAGAAACTTTCTGCCTAATTTTATTCATTATTCTTAGGCCAACTTTTATCAGTCTCCTAGTCAACAGCTTTTACAGACTGATTTCTCTGGTTTGTCCTTAAAACTATTTAATATCAGTGGAATTTTGCTTATTCAATTCCACATTATTTTGTTAGTGACAAAAACATCATTCTGGTAATTTTTTTTTAGCTATCACTTTTTCAAAAATGTTAAGGGTTAGTTTATATATCAAATATCTTTGCAAATGAAAGGAATAATTAGGTAGCTTGTTCGCAATATTTGAGTACATCTCTAGTTCACATAAAGAGAAACAAGCAGTGCATTTCTAAGACCTTTTAGTTAGAAACTAACTTCACTTGATTGCTTGGTTACTGTATAATTAAAATGATGTAACATTTGTAGACATTTCAGAGGAAAGTACAGAAAACAGCAAACACAGGAAATTCACTTCTATATTACTCTTTGTCTACATGTAGTTCCCTGATAAAGAACTTTAGGCTTATTAATGGGCTTTGATCAGTTGGCTTGGAGTCAAATACCTAGGTACAATTCAAGAACGTAAACTCATTCTCATGCATAAAAGTATGAAAATGTGGTGCTTACATTTGTTTTTGTTTTGTATTTTATAACTACATGTTTAGCATGTTAAAGTATGAAATAGAAAAATAGTTTCACAATTTTCAATGAAAGCCTTCTCCCTTACTCTCCCCAATCATTAAACTCTCCTGGTACTGGAAGAAAAAAATGTGCTTATACTCTCAGTTGACAGATTTGAAAGACATCATTGATATTTATTGTTGGTTTTGGCTGACTCAAGTGCCCAGTGGAGAGGAATTTATACACAGATCTACCTAAAGAAGCCTATCTATGTAGTCCCTCCAACAGGGTTATTAACACTTGTGTAACATAAACACACCTATAAACACACGCAAGTTTTTTTTCTTTTTTTGAGGAAGGGGGGATGGGAGGGAAAAAAAATCTAAAACCATTATAGTACATATTCAAGGTTTATGCCTGGAATAACAAACACTAATATCGGGTGAAATAGTCATTTTTTCCCCACTCTTCACTTTTGAAAAGAAATTGCTGAGGGTGGAGACCTTTATCTTTTTTTCTCCGTGAACTCTTGGCATTCTTGACCATGCCCCAGGGGGACCCTGTTCTTCTCTAGTGCTATGTCCTTGTTGATGGACGGCATGGCTGCAGAGATAATTATAACCATAGTTTAATTAGAAGTGTTTTGCAGGTTTGAATGGTCACTCACAAATTGCTAATTTTCGAAGTTCGATCAGGAGTCCCGGTTGGAGAGAAGGTATTGACATGACGACCCACTCGGGAAGGCTTGGGGCGGTTCACACGCCGCCTGCAGCTCCTTCCCTTGCATCCTTCCATGTCTGCAGTACCACCGCCCTCTCTTCTTGGCCTCCCCTCTCCCCCACCCCTGTCTTTCGGCCTTTCCCCTGGAGTTCTAGGGCCTCTCCAGCTCCAGGCTGTCTTGGCATCCCTCTCCTCACTGCCCCACCTCTCCTGGGGTCTGCCTTTGGTCCTTCTTTCTTCATGGCTGGAGGCTTATATGAGCTGAAAATCAATTTGTCACAGCTCCATAATTGAGGTACGGTCTCCTGTTTTCTCTCTCCTCGAGAAGGAAAAGGATACTAAGGGCCCATGGCAGCCTCCACGCATCAGGAGCAAAGCTCCCCAGGGCATCGGAACCTCTCCAGCAGGCTGTTGACTCCACTTTAATTGCTTCTCTACCATCCCCATTCTTCCTTGCCTCCTCACCTCTCCCTGAAGATCTCTGGACTATATTTAATTGTTTGTGCCTCTTCTAATTTATAACACTATTAAAATTTAAAAGGAGGAGATTCAAGGACAAGTGTTTCAAAAGGGAAAAACCGCATCACTGAACAAAAATCACGCTCATCAAAAATGCAACTCGTTTTTGCGTTAGAAAACCCTTTGACTGATAGAAGTTTTTATGGAATACACGTCGCATGTCTGAAGAGTGATGGTTTCCTTTTTTGAGTTGAGGAGAGATGTTGAGAAAATATAAAGAGATCAAGAATAAACTGGTGGAGGCAGGGAATAGGGAGGATGAGACGGAGAAAGAAAAAGTATTTTTCTAAAGCCCTGGAAAGGAGGAAAATGAATGGAATGAGTGTGAGGGGCCGCCTCTAGGCCTCGCAGGTGGAGGCTGTGGGGAAACCCTCCGTCCGCCTCATCCTGAGATGGCAGCTCACGCCACATCCCCAACCGCATCAGCTCCGGGGGAAGCCCTTTCATCCTTGCAGACTGGAATACCGAAGCGGGGCGGAGGGAGGGGGCACTCAGTGTGTGTGTGTAGAAGGAGCACACAGACGGGCCACTCACATTTGCAGTCATAAATAATGTAGTAACTCAGCTTGAAAAAACCACAGGTTCAAGGAAGAGGCTTCCCTGACGCAGAGAGGGGCTGAGATCAGAGGAGCCACTGAAAGGGTGGGAGGGAAACAATGCGTCCCTTGTTCTAGGGAATATTTATGAGTGCTTCTTTGCACCTTCAGTTCATATTTTATTGGCCGGGCTGTGGGGTTTCCCCATTTGCTCATCCCTTAAAATAATACCCTTGGCTAAGATAGCCTTTAAAATACACCAGTTAGTCCTGACAACTGGCTCATTTATTCGGGTAGAGGGAAAGGGAGCTGCTGAGATGCCCATGTCTGATGGGGATGTTTAAGATCCAGTCCTGGGTCTTAAAATTACAACTCAGATAAAAATCGTAGTGGGAGTATTCACCTGCCATTTTCAGAGATGTTTACAAGAATCTATGGAACCAAATAGTAACCCAGGTTTGTGAGAGTCTTGTTTTAATGGCTGTGATAAAACTGATAATATAATAAGGTATTATAGAAACAAAATCTGTTGAAAAGTACAATGTTCAAATTGAAAAAAAAAATCATTTGTAAGTTAGTAAAAAGTCTGCTTAGTGGTTTGAGGAGAAAAGGAAATAAACCTTCATAACCAGAGAGCACATATACTATACTTGGAAAGCAGTGAACTACCCACCTATTGTAGAGAACGTAGAAACCCAGATCTTGTATAAAGTTGAATTGTTTGGTTGGTATAGAAATTAAGCCAAGGTTTAATTATTTTATAATTTCTAAGATGATGAAGATCCTTGGCTTCACAATGATGTGTCCTTGCACTCTATTTTCCCTAAACAAGGCAGTCTTGGGAATTGCGTTACAAAAAGAATGCTGCGTTTTAGAAATAAATCCATCTAATTACATTATCTCTTACATATTGTGTTTATTTAACTTCTTTCTGGAAGTAAAGAACAACTTTTATTGTGCCTGTGGTTTAATCGCTTTCTTGAAGTTGTTTGCAATAAAGAAAATAGTTTAAAGAGGTCAGATGCAAATCTCATTTAGATTTTATGCAGGCCTAGAAGACATGTCAACATTAAAAGATTTATTAACATTTACAAACCCCTTCAGCTATGCTGTCTTGATATAAGAAATTCAATATTATTTGTTGTGCACAGATTTCCTGTCCTTAGTGTAACTTTGCAATTAGCCTTCCTATGCAGGGAGATGGAGTCTATTTGCAGAATCCTAAAGTCCATGGTATATTACTGCTCAAACAGCTATTAGGTTTAATTATAAATGGAATCTAATTGCAGAGTAGCAGAGAAGAAGCCAGAATGCCTGTATTAGAATCCCATAGGCTACACTTTCTTTCAGGGTGACCTCAGGCAAGTTATCAATGCTTACATTCTCAAGGTGCCTCTGGTTCTTTGACTAAGAAGTTCTAAAGATAATAATAACACCTTTCTCCTTGAGTGTTGAGAGAATTAAATGAGTTAATTACATACAATTTTAAGAAGAGTTGGAGCATGCTGCTGCTGCTAAGTCGCTTCAGTCGTGTCGGACTCTGTGAGACCCCATAGGCGGCTGCCCACCAGGCTTCCCCCTCCCTGGGATTCTCCAGGCAAGAATACTGGAGTGGGTTGCCATTTCCTTAGACCTCTTGAAATGGCAGTGATTGTTGTTGGAATTGCATTTGTAGCCAACATCTGTATTGCATTTGCAGGAGCCGCTAAGTAATTTGTGGAGCCCAATGTAAAATGAAAATGTGGGGCCACTTGTTTAAAAGTTATCAAGACTTCCAAGATGGTGGCTGCAGGGTATTAGACCCAGCATAGGGCCCTCCTAAGTGCATATTTGATGACATGTAACACTAGCAGGAATCAAGCCCTATTCATCTATTTTTATCCCCAGTGGAAAGAGACAACTTGCACAAACTGAGGCATTTGTGGGGAATTTAATTAAGGTTATAATGTTTCTAATGTAGTGGGTGGGGCTTTCTGGAAAAACTGGAGATAATGCAGCACCTAGACTTGCAGGGGAGCCTTCCTTGTCAACTGCTGGGATGGGATGGGAGCAGAAACAGCTACCAGCAGAAGAGCTGTAGGAGAAGGCACCCTAGTGGGACTGGTGGTCTTTGTGAGAGGGGTGCCAGGCAGCCAACTCTAGGTGCTCAGCAGGGAGCGAGGCCTGGGAGTAAACAGCAGACTTCACTCCTCTGCTGTCTCTCCTGTTGGCTGGTGGTCACTGAAAGCCCAGGGTCATGGGGCCCATTGGATCGGCTCCCGAAAAATCAGCCTCTTGGTGCAGACAGCTGAGCAGAGAAATGTGGAGAGTGGATCTTGAGGCATAAACTGAAGATCTCTGGGACAAATGGATAAATGCATATTGAGTGTTTAGTCAACAAGAGTTCTAGAATCAGGCCAATGTACAGGTTAATTGCAAAATTTAAGAGATAATGATTTACTGTGAGAGCTGATTACATCACAAGTTGGTTGAGTGGCAAAAACAGGCATGGGATGCTGAAAAAAGTTCTTAAATTGTATCTGGATCTGTCATTTTATATTATACATTAAAAGTATTGTATAGCAAACTAAAATTAAAATCAAAGACCCACAGGAACTTCCCTGGTAGTTGAGTGGTTAAGACTCCAAGTTTCTAGCGCTGGGGGTGTGGGCCCTATCTGTGCTGGGGAACTAAGATCCCACGTGACAGGTGACATGGCCAATTTTTTTTTTTTTTTTTAATTAAAAACAAGTAGTAAAAAAAAAGCAGAAAACAAACCCACAATATAAACAGTAGACTACCATTGCCAATCATAAAAACTCAGTATAGAAAATGCTAGCATAAATGCAGGGAAAATATAAAGAGCAGTATATGTTTGCAATCTCAGGTCTGTTGATTCTCAATCCTATGTCATTCTTCCTCACATGGCCCATGAGTGTGTGACAGGTTTTTAAATTCTGAGTGGAATCACATGATACCATCTACAGTTCCTGTTGCAGGCAGAAATCATTTCAGGAGGAGGTAAATTAGAATAATTGTCTTTTTCTTTGCTACCTCTCTTCCCCCCTGGCAGAGTTCCTGTGACTCCCAGATGTGTAATTTCATGGGGGAACAGGTGTGTCTGCTATTTAGTTCTCATAAATAACCAACCTCTAAGCCTGGAGGCCAGAGCATCCCCTATCCTTTAATCCCAGATGAGCATCGAGTAGAAGAGCTTCTTCCCAGTATAGACCCTGCTCCCCTTTAAATTGCCGAAGGATGGTTGATTTTAACCTGAGTTTACTTCTATAATTGTCAAAAGCAGAGGAAGAGAGTTCCGTTTGGAAATGTTGTAGGCTTCTCAGCAGATAATCTTCATGTAGACATTGATGACTAATTTCATGAGGAAATAGTACAGGTCATCATTTATATGGGCCTTATGGTTAATATTTTGCAGATGTTTTCTTTGCTGAGAGTGAGGACAGGTTACTTAGTCTCCTAACCATCTCAGTAAAATGTTTTGGAGTCGGAATGGCTTGAATACCAACTTTGCATTAATACCTGCATGTGCTGCTTCCCTGGTGGCTCAGATGCTAAAGAATCTGCAATGCAGGAGACCTGGGCTTGATTCCTGGTCAGGAAGATCCCCTGGAGAAGGGATTGGCAACCCACTCCAGTATTCTTTCCTGGAAAATCCCCCAGACAGAGGAGCCTGGTCGGCTACAGTCCACGGGGTCGCAAAGAGTCAGATACGACTGAACAGTAACACACACACATCTTTGAACAAATTATTTCACGTCGTTGGGACTGTCGCCTTGTCTGTAAAGTGGAGATCATAATACAGAATTGTATTAATAGTTAGAACTTAACAAGGTGGGATTATAGCTCTTTGAGCCAACATGAGCTAAGGATGAAGTTAACAGCTACTGTAACAACTTCTGCTCGAGTAAGGTCCACGGGGTTCTAATGCTGGGGTTGGTGTTTTAAGCCCAGTCCACCAGATATCATCAGATCATTTTCTAACTGAAACTGTGGGACGTTACGCACATGAATTTTGCTCTATCCAAAAGAAAATGAACTGGAATTTTCAGGGACTCTGTCTTCAAGTTGGACAGTTGATGGACTCTGCTCAGTCCTTGGGGTGTCCAGGGAAATGTCAGTCCACAGCTGAACTTTTGGGTAACTGGGAAGTCTCCCTGTGATCATCTGAAGGCAATGCTTTCTGGGAGGGGCTACTGAAAGATGCTTTTAAATTACTTTTGGACCCATTCCTAGAAGGAACCCAACATTTTACTTTCATTCCAGATATTCCCTGTTCCATTTCCTTGCTTGTTATGGAGAAGGGGAAATTGCTGGTAGGCTAGTGTTGTAATGAAGACGTGGCCACTCTCTAAAAGACCCTTTGAAAGGATGGAAAAAAATCTTGAGTTTGTTTTCAGAAGCTAACATTTTGTTTTTATTTTCTTTTAATTTTGAAAAAAAGTTGACTCATGATGAAAATCTCAGTGAATAAACTTCTGAACTCTAAAAAGGAAAACCACTCTGTTCAAATAATCATGCAGTCCTGGTGTTCTGAGTGTTATCTGTTTCTCAGATCATATTTGAATTTATGATTTTCTAATTTCTAGCTGTTCTCATTACTGTTTGTATCATTGTTGAAATTTTGTTTCTATTTCACGCAATCCAGCCTGAAGCATTTTGACTTTTCTAGACTATGAGTTTGAATTTTGTTTTGTTTTCTTTTTTTCCAGATGACAGTTGGATCTTTTTATTAATTTTTCTTGAATTGTTTCTTGTTTTAATATTTTAAAGCAAGATGGGAATGCATGGATTTTATCCAAAAAGTCGCACAAAAGGCCTTGCATGAATGTGGACCTCTTGTGTTTACACTATCCATATTGTAAAGTCATCACATGGACTTTTGTTATTTCCTGATATGTTGAATGGAAAAATATGGATTTATTGTTTTTTCATTATTTGATAACATGCTGAAAGATAAGTCATCATGATGCTCTTTGCTAAAGTTTTCATTGTGATGAGTTAAGTTCTTATGATATGGATTCCGACATGTTCTGACATGTTCAAATCAACAATTAAGATTTTTTTCTTCTACAGTGTCATATCAAAAATGGTCAGCATTTTACAGTTGTTTACTTGGAGGAAGAATTTGTCAGAATTAAGCAAGCTGGTTATCATTGTTTTTTTTGTGTATGTGATACATATAAATTATACATTGTCACATAATTTTATTTTACTTTAAAAAAAAAATCATTTTTGTATTTTGCTACACCAGGTCTTAGTTGCGGCATGTGGGATCTTCAGTTAAAGTAGCATGTGAGCTCTTAGTTGTTGTAGCACTTGGGATCTGCTTCCTCAACCAGAGATCGAATCTGGGCCCCTGCATTGGGAGCATGGAGTCTTAGCCCCTGGACCAGCAGGGAAGTCCCTGTCACAAAATTTTAAATGATAGTATAGTTGTAGCAGCAGTCATTAAATCAACAATAACAGCAATTAAATATAATTCCTCTGCCTGGACTGGACTAAGTGATTCACATGCCTTTTTTCAGTTAATCTGTGTCTAAAACCCACTGTTATGGGTAAATATCTTTCTGTTCCCTTTTTTTTTTTTTTTTTTGGTGTGAAAATTGAGACTCATTAGAAGTTAAATAACTTACAAAGTTCACTCAGCTGATAAAGGCAGAATCAGTACGGGGACCACAATCTGGCTATTCATTTTTTTGTTCTTTGCCACTGCTCTTTAGGTAGGTAACCTACTTTTGAAATATATAGACAGCAGTGAAACTTCTAACAATAATAATCATGGTTTGCGCTTTTGTACACCATCCTTGCATCCAGCACTCAGGGAAGCAGATAGGACCACAGTACACATCTGTGGGCACTGGAGAGCTGAGACGTTTGTTACTCATTCAGTGACTGGGCCAATGCAGCTGACTGCCTACTACTGGGTCAGTGGAGAGACTGCCTGTCCCACTGCCAAGATCACAGGGCAAGACACTCGAGGTCCAGGCTCTTGATTCTTATGCCAGGAATTTTTTTTTTCTTTTTTGCTTAATGTCACCTACTTTCAAAAAATCACAAAAATTCCAGCCCCAAGTTAAAAGAAAAGCATTAACAAACATTCTCTAAAACAATGTGTTCCTTTGTTGTTGAACTAACCAGGTAGAATTAACCTCTAGTGTACAGGAAAAAGTTTTCAAACCTCCATCCCTTTTAAAGAAAGTTTTTAAAAAGAAGAGAAAAAAAGCTTCTCATCAGCAAACAGAACCTAAGGAAGCCCGTTAGTCCAAAAAGCATAATGCAGAGGTAGCCTGAGGCTTCAGCACAGCTTAGAGGCTCTCTCTGAAATCTGCTCTGTATCACATAGGACCTTACTATGTGAAAGTCCAGTGATTTTAGGGGCAATATTTCAAACGAAGATTCATATTTTGCACCACATGCTTACTGTATGTTCCAGAGAAGTGTGGCTTAAACATTTATTATTTATTGTGGTGTGCTTGGAGAAGGAATTGTGCTGTGCTTAGAAAACAGGGGTAAAGATCACACAATTTTTCAACATTAGATTATTGGATGTGTCTGAATTTTCACCCCGGACCCTATGTTACTTTTTCACACGTGTGCTAACAAGCTTGTGTTTGCTATCTCCTCTGTTATTGTACATATTGCACATAGTATGGATTCAAGATATACTCAGTCAATGAAGACACACTTTGTCACGTGCAGAATAACAAAAATTCAAAAAACTGGTATACAGAACTTTTGGATATGAAGCTTTGAATCTTCTCAGGATCCTGGGCAGTAGACCATTATTATTTCAACTTGATTATTGAGAAACATTGCTCAGTATTTTACCACCGCTTGACTCTTTACTAGCGATCTTCTGTGATCGTGAAATGAACATATACTGCAAAAAGTAAATCTAAGTCTCCTGGGACGCCATCCCTGTGATTGGTGCTTACCCAAGAATTCATATCAACAAAACACCAGATCGTCAAAGTGAAATCATAAAGGAAGGACTTAAGACTCACCCTGATTTCTGCTCTAGCGGAAGGCACTGTCTTCCTCGGCTAACACTTACTCGGTGCTTCTAAGGTGCCGGCCAGTGTGCCAATAGTATTTCAAGTGCTAACATTTAATTCCCACAAAATGACCTTGTTTTACAGATGAGGGAACTGAGATCCAAAGATGTTGTCCCTGGTCCAAAGTCCTACATCCTGTGAGAGGAGGACGTGGATTCAGAGTGCAAGCTTCTCCCTGCTCTGCTGTCTCTCCTTTGTAAATGCTGTCAGGAAGGCTGTTGGTTGGGGCATGGTTTGAACTCTATCAAACTTCTGTATATTTTTCCAACATTTCCTATATTGGACTTGGGATAGTTTCACTTCATTAGCAATGCTTTAGAATTTAGAGGGGAAAAATCCCTAGGAATGAGCTTACTCAAAGTCTTCTCCCTGGAGCTGGGCTCCTCTAAGCCTTCTTCTGAATGGGGATGCGTGGCCTTTTGAAGAAGGCAGATCTTCATGACACTCTCAAGGCAGAGGGAAGCAAGCAGTCTGCAGACCCCAGGGATGCTGACCTTTGTGGCATTTGACCAGTTGGCCAGTAATGAACGAGGGAAAGGGGATCTGTGTTGAGTCTTACCTTCAAAAGTCAGACTTAGGAGGAACGGGAGTAATGTTTGGCCAGAAAGAGAAGAGGTAGACTGTCAAAGCTGTAAACACTAATAGGCCTCAAAAGCAGAGGTCGGAGGGTGGAATAAATAATAGTTCATTTGGATGCTGGAAAACTACCAGATTGCTGGCCAGTGTAGAAGGGCAAGTAACAGGTCTGCCCTGCAGCTAGGATGAAGGCCTTGTCACAGCTTTTGTGACCCAATCCTAGACTGGCTAGCAAATGTCATGAAGAACCTATTAAACTGGAAGTTTGGGCTGCAGGACCCCGTGAACCTACAGGTTAGGAAATCCCTGTGATTGCAGATGGGAGCCCTGGCAGCTAGCCTCTGCTCCATCCTGCTGGTTATGGCGAGGTCTCCTCCGTGTTCTATATAACACTGAACACTCCACATAGAAAGCACGTCTCCTGATTTGTAGCAGCTACAGCCCTAATCTCTTGCATGTGTAAAGTGAGTGCCTTTCACACAGCTCATTCATGGCCCCTACATCACACCAAAGCTAAATCTATTGTTTCTGCTTTTCACATATCTTATGAATTTAAAGCTAAGGCCTTGGGATATTTAGGGCTTCCATCTGGTGGCTCAGATGGTAAAGAATCGGCCTATAGTATGGGAGACCTGGGTGAGATCCCTGGGTTGGCAAGATCCCCTGGAAAAGGGAATGGCTACCCACTCCAGCATTCTTGCCTGAAGAATTCCACGGACAGAGAAGCCTGGTGGGCTACAGTCCATGTGGTTGCAATGGGATATTTAAATAAATAAATATTTATTTAAATAAATATTAAATAAGTATTTAAATAAATAAATGTTTATTTATTTTCTCTTGTTTTTCAAGAAAAAATATCTTTGGGACAAGGTGCTTGGGGACTCTCAGCTGCCCCCAGCCCTCAGTGGGCTTCCCTGGTGACTCAGATGGTAAAGAATCTGCTTGAAATGCAAGAGTCCTGGGTTCGATCCCTGGGTCTTAATACCAAGCCAAGAAATCAAAAAAGGACTTGTAAAAAGCAAGGATGTGTATTTATGTATCAAATTTCAGCAATAAACCTGAGGACTAATCTCTGCTTTGAAAGGCAAATCAAGAAGTAGCTGCAGCATAAAGATGAACATTTAGGATGGAACCTGCTTGTTTTTAAAAATTCTATTTTCTTTCTCTCTCTCTTCCTCCCTTTACCTGACCACTCCCACCCAATCAATCCACAGTTGTAATGTAAGGGGAAGTATGAACAATCTCAGTAGCTGATTTCTAATTATTTACACTGAGATATGCTTGAGTCGGATATGACTGAAGTGACATAGCAGCAGCAGAATACTTAGAAGGTCAGAAGATAAAATTATTGTTTATGACTGGGTCATAAATCATATTTAATTTTAATTCCACTAACTTCATTGATATACAATAACTCATTCAGTTCAGTTCAGTCGATCAGTCATGTCCGACTCTTTGCTACCCCATGAACCACAGCACGCCAGGCCTCCCTGTCCATCATCAATTACCAGAGTTCAGCCAAACTCATGTGCATTGAGTCGGTGATGCCATCCAGCCATCTCATCCTCTGTTGTTCCCTTCTCCTCCTGCCCCCAATCCCTCCCAGCATCAGGATCTTTTCCAATGAGTCAACTCTTCGCATGAGGTGGCCAAAGTATTGGAGTTTCAGCCTCAGCATCAGTCCTTCCAATGAACACCCAGGACTGATCTCCTTTAGGATGGACTGGTTGAATCTCCTTGCAGTCCAAGGGACTCTCAAGAGTCTTCTCCAACACCACAGTTCAAAAGCATCAATTCTTTGGCACTCAGCTTTCTTTATAGTCCAACTCTCACATCCATACGTGGCTACTGGAAAAACCATAGCCTTGACTAGATGGACCTCTGTTGACAAAGTAATGTCTGCTTTTTAATATGCTGTCTAGGTTGGTCATAACTTTTCTTCCAAGGAGAAAGTGTCTTTTAATTTCAAGGCTGCAATCAACAACTGCAGTGATTTAAAGTCAGCCACTGTTTCCACTGTTTCCCCAAATATTTGCCATGACGTCATGGGACCAGATGCCATGATCTTAGTTTTCTGAATGTTGAGCTTTAAGCCAATGTTTTCACTCTCCTCTTTCACTTTCATCAAGAGGCTCTTTAGCTCCTCTTCACTTCCTGCCATAAGGGTGGTGTCATCTGCATATCTGAGGTTATTGATATTTCTCCCGGCAATCTTGATTCCAGCTTGTGCTTCTTCTAGCCTAGTGTTTCTCATGATGTACTCTGCATATAAGTTAAATAAGCAGGGTAACAAAATACAGCCTTGATGTGCTCCTTTTCCTATTTGGAACCAGTCTGTTGTTCCATGTCCAGTTCTAACTGTTGCTTCCTGACCTGCATATAGGTTTCTCAAGAGGCAGGTCAGGTGGTCTGGTATTCCCATCTCTTTCAGAATTTCCACAGTTGATTGTGATCCACACAGTCAAAGGCTTTGGCATAGTCAATAAAGCAGAAATAGATGTTTTTCTGGAACTCTCTTGCTTTTTCGACAATCCAGCAGATGTTGGCAATTTGATCTCTGGTTCCTCTGCCTTTTCTAAAACAAGCTTGAACATCTGGAAGTTCACGGTTCACGTATTGCTGAAGCCTGACTTGGAGAATTTTGAGCATTACTTTACTAGCATGTGAGATGAGTGCAATTGTGCAGTAGTTTGAGCATTCCTTGGCATTGCCTTTCTTTGGGATTGGAATGAAAACTGACCTTTTCCAGTCCTGTGGCCACTGCTGAGTTTTCCAAATTTGCTGGCATGTTGAATGCAGCACTTTCACAGCATCATCTTTCAGGATTTGAAATAGCTCACCTGGAATTCCATCACCTCCACTAGCTTTGTTTTTAGTGATACTTCCTAAGGCCCACTTGTCACATTCCAGGATGTCTGGCTCTAGGTGAGTGATCACACCATCGTGATTATCTGGGTCGTGAAGATCTTTTTTGTATAGTTCTGTGTATTCTTGCCATCTCTTCTTAATATCTTCTGCTTCTGTTAGGTCCATACTATTTCTGTCCTTTATTGAGCCCATCTTTGCATGAAATGTTCCCTTGGTATCTCTAATAACTCAACCCCCTGCTGAAACATGATTGTTTAAATCTGTTGGACACCTTCAATCACTGACTCTTTTAAATCAGAATTCTTAGCATTTGTAAGGGGATTTCCTTGAAAGTGTTTTAAGTTCTTCTATAAGGGGTGGATCTGAAATTTTACAGTCAAATAAATTTGAACTGTGCTGAGAAACAGTCATTAAATAAGGTTTGATATTTCCAAGAGAAGACTTCTCAGTATCTTTATTATGTCAATGAGCATTGTGTATCTCTGCAAGGAGGATATGGGTTATGAGGTTTCCAAGGCACATGAACTCTGGAGCTCTCCTGACAGAGCCATGGATCCCCAGTGTTGCAGCGATCTCACTCTGAGAAACACTCCTCCTGAGGAAATTCTATTATATGAAATCATTTTTGGAAACAATGGCAAGCAAAGAATTATGATAAGCTAGTTTGTTGACACCATGACCACTGTATTTCCAAAATTAAAAAGAAGCAGCAAAAAAGTTTAAATCTATTATCTAGAACTACTATGGTTGATGTTTTAATATTTCTTTCCATACTTTACAAGCATTCACTTTTTTAGAATTAAGCAATGTTTACGCAATGTTGTGCTCTTAGTTTAGTCTTGATTTTTTTTAGTATATGACTGTTCTCATTTCTTCATGTGCTCTTTATGAGCATATTTTGATGACAATAATCTTTCAGCTGAATAATTATAGTCTGGCATGCAATTTTTCCTTTTTTTGTTGTTGTTTATTGCTGCTGTTTAGTAGCTGTGTCCAATTCTTTTGCCACCCCGTGGACTGTATTCCGCCAGGCTTCTCTGTCCATGGGATTTCCCAAGCAAGAATACTGGAGTGGGGTGGCATTTCCTTCTCCAGGGGATCTTCCCGACCCAGGGACAGAACCTGTGTCTCCTTCATTGCAGGTGAATTCTTTACCGCCGAACTACCAGGGAAGCCCTTTTCCAGTTTTCACTATTATGTAATCTGTTGAAATGAACATCTTTATATAAGTGTTCATAAACATTTTTGACAATTTCTGATCACTTTCTTAGAGTGTATTCTTTAAAATTGAATTAGAATAAAATTATCTTTTAAATCTTCTGAAAAATATTACTAAATATTACTAAATTGTTTTTCAGTAAACTTGTTTCAATTACTATTTGCACCAACCATAAATGCTAGTATTATTTTATCATGTGTGTGTGTGTGGGGGGGGTGTTAGTCGCTCAGTTGTGTCCGACTCTTTGCGACCTTGTGGACTATAGACCACCAGGCTCCTCTGTCCATGGAATTCTCCAGGCAAGAATACTGGAGTGGGTTGCTATTCCCTTCTATAGACTATTTTATCATACTGAAATCTAAATTAAGTTGAATATATTTACATTCTTAACTATCTTAAATCTTTTTTTTTTGAATTTGTATTTCTTCTGAATTAAAAAATTTCAGAAAAACTGAAAAACACTTCCATTATTTAACAGTTTGGAAAATATTTCATTCACATCCCTCTCCAGAAATAACTGTTTGAAGGTGCCATGCAGCTGATTACTGGAATAGAAATCACTAAGAATGGAAAGTACATAGTCTTCAAGGAACCATATTTGAGAATAAAATTTAGCAGAAGAAATAAATTTTGGCCTAAATAAACTAATGCCCTAATAATCTCCTATAATTTAATTATAAAACATGCATTTATAGCTAACCTAAGAACAGGGATGGCAGAGGGGTGTAAGTGTCTCATTTATTATTATTTAAAGGTGGCATTTGGGGACTGGAGGGAGGAACACTAAGTAAACACACAAATGAAAAAAAATATTGTTTTATTTTGGGCTGCACTGTGTCTTCATTGCCGCACGCGGGCTTTCTAGAGCTGCAGAGAGCAGGGGCTACTCTTCCTTGATGTGCACAGGCTTCTCAATGCGGTGGTTTTTCTTGTTGGGGCACACAGGCTTAGCTGCCCCATGACATGTGATATCTACCTGGACCATGTATCAAACTTGTGTGGACCACCAAGGTGGTCTCTACACAAATTATTTTTAATTGATTATCCATTGCCTGCATTTACCCACAATTACATACCTTCTAGTTTAGTCTCAAGTTTGATTATTGGTCTAAACCTTTTTCACAGAATCCCAGGATGTGTTGGAATCACTTCTTGCCACCAGCTGTTGTTTAAATGATCATATTGATGAGGAACATTCATGACCCACTTTCGTTTTTTTTTTTTTAAAAGAAGAAAATAGGAGATCATTTTACTTTCATTCATATAAAAGCATATTATAAAATATAAACTAATAATGCAGTAGGACAGATCTATGAATTTAAAGAGATACAGAGTCAAACATAAATAGAATTTAGGAAATAATAAACCCACTTTTCAAATTAATGGAGTGAAGATTCAATAATTGATGCTGGAACACTTGGAAGTTATTGGAAATTCATAGTTTCCAATATAAACTAAATTTTAAAAGTCTTTATATATACAAAATGCTTAAAAAATAAGTACATAATACTAGAGATTATGTAAACATGTAAAAATAAACAAATCAAAGATATAAATTTTAAAGTTCTTCTTTTGCATGAAAAATACCATAAACAAAATAGATGCTTCAGTGACAAATTAGAAAATATTATTTGTAACATACAGGACAAAGAAAATATCACAAATAACCTGGAAGAACTTCTATTATCGAGGAAAAGAGAGATAAAGATAAATAATGCTATTTTGAATGATTGATAGATATAACTACAGATAAAACAAAGATAATGTTATAGGTACATTTTTGTCAAATCTTCAAAGAACAGATAGTCTATTTTTTTTTTAAAGTGTATCTCTAAATTGGAATTTTATTTTATTTTATTTTTAAACTTTACAATAATGTATTGGTTTTGCCATATATCTAAATGAATCCGCCACAGGTATACCTGTGTTCCCCATCCTGAACCCTCCTCCCTCCTCCCTCCCCATACCATCCCTCTGGGTCTTCCCAGTGCACCAGCCCCAAGCATCCAGTGTCATGCATCGAACCTGGACTGGCGACTCGTTTCATACATGATATTATACATATTTCAATGCCATTCTCCCAAATCATCCCACCTTCTCCCTCTCCCACAGAGTCCAAAAGACTGTTCTATACATCAGTGTCTCTTTTGCTGTCTCGTATACAGGGTTACTGTTACCATCTTTCTAAATTCCATATATATGCATTAGTGTACTGTATTGGTGTTTTTCTTTCTGGCTTACTTCACTCTGTATAATAGGCTCCAGTTTCATCCACCTCATTAGAACTGATTCAAATGTATTTTTTTAATGGCTGAGTAATACTCCATTGTGTATATGCACCACTCATTATCAGAGAAATGCAAATCAAAACCACTCTGAGGTACCATTTCACGCCAGTCAGAATGGCTGCGATCCAAAAGTCTACAAGCAATAAATGCTGGAGAGGGTGTGGAGAAAAGGGAACCCTCTTACACTGTTGGTGGGAATGCAAACTAGTACAGCCACTATGGAGAACAGTGTGGAGATTCCTTAAAAAACTGGAAATAGAACTGCCTTATGATCCAGCAATCCCACTGCTGGGCATACACACTGAGGAAACCAGAATTGAAAGAGACACATGTACCCCAATGTTCATCGCAGCACTGTTTATAATAGCCAGGACATGGAAGCAACCTAGATGTCCATTAGCAGATGAATGGATAAGAAAGCCATGACCCACTTTCTTTAGCTTGGCCTCTTTAGCATCTTCTAGACTGATCTGAGGTTAAGAAAGTATAGGATATGCTTACACTTTTGTTTTGGCTAAATCTGGTCTCTACATCATGATTTTTCATTACACGTGTTCATCATGTTATCAACATCTCTTAGCCCTGAAAAGTTCAATGCTATATCATAGTGTAGTTTTTAAAAAAAGACATTTATGCAACAGTTAGAAATCTAAGTCGTGTCCGACTCTTTGTGACCTCTTTGCAGCCTACCACGCTCCTCCATCCATGGGATTCTCCAGGCAAGAATACTGGAGTGGGTTGCCATTTCCTTCTCCAGGGGATCTTCCCAACTCAGGGGTCAAACTCAGGTATCCCACATTGTAGGCAGACACTTTAACCTCTGAGCCACCAGGGAAGCCCTAGAAATCTAAGTATTAGTACAATGGTGTCCTAACTGCAAAAATTACTCAGCTGAAGTGACAATATCAAATAATTAGATAAATTCTGAATCAACAAACAAGGTATATCAGAAACATACAAGCAGAAAAAATCAGGGGTCGTAATTTTATGTTAGCAAGTCTAAGATGCAAGGGAAAATGAATGACATAAAACAGAGCAAGTCAGTATAACATGGACCGTATAAAACTTGACCAAGCTCCAGGTTTGCCAAATCTTTGTATGTGAAGTAATAAATCAAAATGCATAGAATAAAAATTGTTAGAAGTGTAAGTAAAAATTGAAGCAAAGTTATAGTATTAAAACTTACCATGCAGTTAAAACTGCATAACAGAATACATACATACACAAATATAAAACAATGATGTACTTGAATAACACAGCTAATAAAGTTAAATTAATTGAATTACCTCAAGGACTGTACTTTGAAATACATTTAGTTGTATCAAGTTGTGTATATACTTTTTCTAAAATTTAGTGGACTGTGTACATAAATCACTAATTTGATAGCACACATAACATTCAAAATATTACAATAGTTATTGGTAAGTGATAGGCACAAACCTGGAGAAGGCAATGGCACCCCACTCCAGTACTCTTGCCTGGAAAATCCCATGGACAGAGGAGCCTGGTAGGCTGCAGTCCATGGGATCGCTAAGAGTCGGACACGACTGAACGACTTCCCTTTCACTTTTCACTTTCACGCATTGGAGAAGGAAATGGAAACCCACTCCATTCTTCTTGCCTGGAGAATCCCAGGGACAGGGGAGCCTGGTGGGCTGCCATCTATGGGGTCACACAGAGTCGGACACGACTGAAGCGACTTAGCAGCAGGCACGAACCATGTTCACCCCCATTAAGGAAATGCTAATTAAAAGTACAATAAGATAGCACTACACATCATAGAAGAAGCTAAAATGGGAAAAGGGGAAAACAACAACAACAAAACCTCCCTGTGCCTGTACTGGTAAAGATATGGAACTCTCATAAATTGCTTCTAGGAATGCAAAATGACACAGCCTCTTTGAAAAAAATGTTGGTAGTTTCTCATAATATTACACATACACTAGCCCTGTGACCCAAATATATCACTTCTAGGTATTTATTATAGAGAAATGAAATCTGTACCTGAATTCCCGTACATAAAAATCTGTATGTGAATGTTTACAGAGACTCTTCATAATTGCCCTAAAGTACAAAGAATTTAAATGTTCTTCAATGGCTTAACCATTGTTGAGAATTCAATGAAATTCTCAACAGTAGAACTATTTATACATGCCAAGATTAATTAATGGTTAAATATCTATTCAGTGGAATTCTCAATGATAGAACTATTTTATACATGCTAAGATAGAGGGGCTTCCAAGGTGGCGCTAATGTTAAAGTACCCACCTGTCAATGCAAGAGACACAAGAGACCTGATTTTGACCCCTGAGTTGGGGAGATCCCCTGAAGGAGAGCGTGGCAACCCACTCCCATATTCTTGCCTGGAGAATCCCATGGAAAAATATGACATGACTGAAGCAACTTCACATACTTAGATACAGGTGAACTTAAATTACATTTTTCTAAGTGTAAAACCACCAGACCCAAAGGCTACATATTGTATGATTGTATTTATATATAATTCTAGGAAAAGCATGGAGAAGGAAATGGCACCCCACTCCAGTCCTCTTGCCTGGAAAATCCCATGGACGGAGGAGGATGGTAGGCTGTAGTCCATGGGGTCACAAAGAGTCAGACACGACTGAGTGACTTCACTTCACTTTACAGGAAAACCAAAGCCATGGAGATGGGGAATAGATGAGTTTTTGCCAGGAATTAAAGATAGGAAGTGTTTGATTACAGAGAAGCTACAATAGTGAAGGGAGTTCTGTGAATCTATATTGTGGGGGTGGTTACAAACTTCTGCATTTGTCAAAAGCCACAGAGCTAGTAGCAGCTTATTTGTGAAAATAAATTGCAAACAGGCAGATAGTTTACATGTCATATTTATAACTGAATAGTCATAAACCATATAATAACTACATAAATTCCCTGACTAAATTAAGAAGAAATTAGATGTTTAAGCAATCAGTTCAGTCCAGTTCAGTCGCTCAGTGGTGTCCAACTCTTTGCTACCCCATGAATCGCAGCACGCCAGGCCTCCCTGTCCATCATCAATTACCGGAGTTCAGCCAAACTCATGTGCATTGAGTCGGTAATGCCATCCAGCCATCTCATCCTCTGTTGTCCCCTTCTCCTCCTGCCCCCAATCCCTCCCAGCATCAGGGTCTTTTCCAATGAGTCAACTCTTCGCATGAGGTGGCCAAAGTATTGGAGTTTCAGCCTCAGCATCAGTCCTACCAATGAACACCCAGGACTGATTTCCTTTAGGATGGACTGGTTGAATCTCCTTGTAGTCCAAGGGACTCTCAAGAGTCTTCTCCAACACCACAGTTCAAAAGTATCAATTTTTCGGCACTCAGCTTTCTCTATAGTCCAACTCTCACATCCATAGATGACCACTGGAAAAACCATAGCCTTGACTAGACGGACCTTTGTTGGCAAAGTAATATCTCTGCTTTTGAATATGCTGTCTAGTTTCATCATAACTTTCCTTCCAAGGAGTAAGCGTCTTTTAATTTCATGGCTGCAATCACCATCTGCAGTCATTTTGGAACCCCCCAAAATAAAGTCTGACACTGTTTCCACTGTTTCCCCATCTGTTTCCCATGAAGTGATGGGACCAGATGCCATGATCTTCGTTTTCTGAATGTTGAGCTTTAAGCCAAATTTTTCACTCTCCTCTTCACTTTCATCAAGAGGCTCTTTAGCTCCTCTTCACTTTCTGCCATTAGGGTGGTGTCATCTGCATATCTGAGGTTATTGATGTTTCTCCTGGCAATCTTGATTCCAGCTTGTGCTTCCTCCAGCCCAGCGTTTCTCATGATGTACTCTGCATATAAGTTAAATAAGCAGGGTGACAATATACAGTCTTCATGTACTACTTATCCTGTTTGGAATCAGTCTGTTGTTCCACGTCCACATGTCCAGTTCTAACTGTTGCTTCCTGACCTGCATATAGGTTTCTCAAGATGCAGGTCAGATGGTCTGGTGGTATTGGTCATAAGTTTTAATAAAAATACCATTTATGAAACTTTATCAAAACATAAGAATGGTTGCCATAGCTATACTCTAGGATAAATTCATGCCTTTAGAGCTTTAACACTAAAAGGAAAAGAATAGAAATGAAGGGAGATTAATGAATTAAGCATTTTATTGAACATGCCCCATTAAGTCCTAAAAGTATAACATATAGAAATAAAAAACAAAATACACTGAATAGGAGACAGACTATGAATTGATTAATTTAAAACTATTAGTTTGAAAGATGAAGTAATCAGTGAACTTCTAATAAATACTATTAAAATGGAAATAAAATAGATAAATGACATATAATTATTTATAAAATTTAACACTTTATGGAGTACTACATTAATTCTATGCCAATAAGTTGAAAATGAAATACCTTAAGAATGAGAAATATGAATAGGTAAGCATTGGTAATTATTGAAAATTTGATCAAAATATTTTTTTCAGAGATTTGGAACTTTGTCATTTGGGGCAGAGAAGTGAAAAAATTAAGAATCAGAGAAGCAAATGCTAATAAACTGGTCCAGAATACTAAACAAAAAAGTCATCGAGTAATTTTTAACAATTTAACAAACGTAGATAGAAAATATGAAACAGAATTTTTTAAAAATTTTCAATTAAAATTACTTGCAAATCAAAAAAGAATGCTGTGGCAAAATTTTAATTAAAATATGTGCAAATTGAAATTAATTTAAAATAGCCATAATCTTTATGAAATGAGTTTGATTCTAAAAACGAATGGATATTTAATACCAGGAAATCTGTCAATTCAAAGACTTACATAATCTTGATTGATGGCACACAGAAAATACTGATACTCAGAGTACATGATACCTAGCTCCTCTGACAAAATATATTCAATAATAATCATGAAATGAATTCATCAAAATAAGACCACAAAGAAAATACAGTGAACAATTTCCTTATTGAATGATTCGTGTATATATATACATCTATGTCACTAAAATAATAAAAAAAAATAATAAGAAGAAATAACAAGAAAGGAGGTACTGGATTAACACTTTTAAATTGCACTAAAGAGTTTGTTGAAATAAAGGAAAATAAAAATACTGACCAGTATTAGTATTATATTTGGTAAAATCTTCTGAAATTCATAATGGTTCAGAATTTTTCAAGCTCAGTCTGGGTTTTATTTATGTCTCCAAGTCATGTGATACTATATAGTCTCCATTTAAATAGCAGATTTGGTATAAATGTGCAGTGAATATAAAGAAAAATATGTAATTGTACTTAATTTCTTACTCACCCATGTGCATTAGGGTTCACTGTATAAACAGTAGTTCTCCACATTAACATCCACAGGATAAAATGTTTATTAAAGGATATATAATAAAAATGTGCTCATTTGAGGCTTACATGTGTATTATGAAAATGCAACAGTAGTAATAGCAATTTTTTGAACATTGATCAATACAACATTTTTTCTATGAAGAATATTCTGTCACTAACACTGTTTAGAATTGTGAAGCATGGTGATAATAAAAAGCAGAATGATTTATAGTTGGTTTTATTATTATCCTTAATGAATACCTTTCTTTTCTAGACCCACTGTAGATTGCTCTAACTGCCTGCTCTTGGTACACCAATGATCTTCATAAAATTAATGGTGTACAATAAAATTCAATTCCCAATCCTGTTAGAGAGCAAGAGGAAGAGAGAGAGAACTGAGAATAGAAAGATATTTTAGTCACATGATAGAATCTATCACAAATCAAGAACAACATTTTAACACTTTAGTCTTTTTTTTTTTTAAAAAAAGGACAAACTAAACAAGAAAACCACAACAGCAAAAACAAACCGTGCTGGTTATGATCATGAATAATAAACAGAAGTCTGGGAGTTCTGGAAAATGCAAAGTCTAACCATACACCATTAACATTATTGCTCACTTTAGAAATCAACTGAAAAGGTACTAGGATAAATTGGTTCAGCTAAATGAACAGGAATAAAATGAAAATCATGCCTACTTCTTGAAAATAACAGCAGCCAGTTAGAATCTATAATGAAAAATTATATCCCAATTACAGGAGAAGTAACGCCACACACAACACAATGAGGTAAAAGGTTCAATGGACCCCTCAACGGAAACATGTGCAGCCTTTGTGAATAAAAAGCTTTACATAAATTAAAAAATAGTATTAAAAAAGGTATAAATCAATTCAGGGACAAGCTATTTCTGAATGAAAAGAGATGTAAAGAATTGTCTTTTACAGATTTATTATTAACTGTACTCACCATGCTGTACATATTAATGTTTACTTTGAAGGAAGAAGTTCTGCTCTTAGTGGGAGTGAAAAAAACTTGGAAAAAAGTAAGATTTAACTATATCACAAATGAGCAAAGGGAAATAGAAAAAGAAGATCAATAACCAGTTGGATTAAAAAAATCTGGAATCAACATAAAATATAAAATTTGCATGCTAGCTGTATAATGAGCTTATATAAATAAAAATAAACACCAAGACTCTAACTGAAAAAAGAGGGAATGTATTATAGATATGGATCAAACTACTGTTATTAAATATATAACTACTTCTTAATAAGATTTAAAAAATATATCACAGAATCCCTAAAAAAAATGAACCAAGTTCAAATAGATCAATCTCTGGAAATTGAATCAGTGATTTTCTAATTTTATTCTTTATATACTTTGTTACTGTTTTTTCCAAATATAATGAGGTTGTATTTTTATCATTACAAATAATTTTTTTAAAAAATACCTACACCAAAGTCTCTTTCAGTTCAGTTCACTCAGTCATGTCCAACTCTTTGTGACCAAGTGGACTTTAGCACATCAGGCTTTCCTGTTCATCACCAACTCCCATAGCTTGCTCAAACTCATGTCCATCGAGTCGGGTATACCATCCAAACATCTCATCCTCTGTCATCCCCTTCTCCTCTGCCTTCAATCTTTCCCAGCATCAGGGTCTTTTCCAATGAGTCAGTTCTTTGCATCAGGTGGCCAAAGGATTGGAGCTCCAGCTTCAGCATCAGTCCTTCCAATGAATATTCAGGACTGATTTCCATTAGGATTGATTGATTTGATCTCCTTGCAGTCCAAGGGACTCTCAAGAGTCTTCTCCAACACCACAGCGCAAAACGATCAATTCTTTGGCATTCAGTTTCTTTATGGTCCAACTCTCACATCCATACATGACTATTGGAAAAACCATAGCTTTGACTATATGGACTTTTATTTTACTCTATTTTAGAAAAATCTCTTTACTTTCTCTATTTTATATAAATTCCAGAGTTTACTCCATATCTTTTTCCTTCTGTTTTTTTCTTCTTTAATGATCACTTATTATTTGCAACTGTATAGTGATTTCAACAATCTTTGGCATTGCCTTTCTTTGGGATTGGAATGAAAACTGGTCTTTTCCAGTGATGGGGCCACCACTGAGTTTTCCACGTTTGCTGGCATAATGAATGTAGCACTTTAACAGTATCATCATTTAGGGTTTAAAATAGTTCAGTTAGAATTCCACCACTTCCACTAGCTTTGTTTGTAGTAATGCTTCCTAAGGTCTACTGGACTTCACACTCAAGGATGCCTGGCTCTAGGTGAGTGACCACACCATTGTAGTTATCTGGGTCATTATGATCTTTTTTGTGTAGTTCTTCTGTGTGTTCTTGCCATCTCTTCTTAATATCTTCTGCTTCTGTTAGGTCCATAACATTTCTGTGCTTTACTGTGCCCAGCTTTGCATGAAATTTTCCCTTGGTATCTCTAATTTTCTTGAAGAGATCTCTAGACTTTCCCATTCTATTGTTTTCCTCTATTTCTTTGCATTGTTCACTTAAGATTTTCTTATCTCTCCTTGCTATTCTCTGGAACTCTGCATTCAGTTGGGTATATTCTTCTCCTTTCTCCTTTGTCTTTCCCTTCTCTTCATTTCTCAGTTATTTGTAAATCTCCTCAGACAACTACTTTGCTTTCTTGCATTTCTTTTTTGTAGGATGGTTTTGGTCACCACCTCCTGTATAATCTTAACAAACTCTGTCCATAGTTCTTCAGGCACTCTGTCTCTAATCTTTCAAGCTAGGCTTCAGCAGGACATGAACTGAGAACTTTCAGATGTAAAAGCTGGATTTAGAAAAGACAGAGGAAGCAGAGATAAAATTGTCAACATTCATTGGATCATAGAAAAAGCAAGGGAATTCCAAAGAAAATCTAAATCCTTTGACTGTGTGGAACACAACAGACTGTGGAATATTCCAGAAGAGATGAAAACATCAGACCACCTTACCTTCCTCCTGAGAAACATCTATGCAGGACAAGAAGCAACAGATAGAACTGAACATGGAACAATGGACAGATTTCAAATTGGGTAAGGAGAACATCAAGGCTGTATATATTATCATTCTGTTTAATTTATATGCAGAGTACGTCATATGAAGTGATGGGCTGGATGACTCACAAGCAATAGTGATGATTGCTGGAGAAATATCAACAACTTCAGATATGCAGATGATGTCACTTTAATGGCAGAGAGTGAAGAAGAGCTAGAGAGTCTCTTGATGAAGGTAAAAGGGGAGTGTGGAAAAGCTGGCTTAAAACTCAACTTTCAAAAAACGAAGATTCATGGCATCCAGTCCCATCACTTCATGGCAAAGAGATGGGGAAACAATGGCAACAGCGACAGACTTTATTTTCTTAGGCTCCAAAATCACTGCAGATGGTGATTCAACCATGAAATTAAAAGACACTTGCTCCTTGGAAGAGAAGTTATGACCAACCTAGACAGGATATTAAAAAGAAGAGACATCACTTTGCTGACCAAGGTCCTTACAGTCAAAGCTATGGTTTTTCCAGTAGTCACGTATGGATGTGAGAGTTGGACCATAAAGAAGGCTGAGTGCTGAAGAATTGATGCTTTCGAATGTGGTATTGGAGAAGACTCTTGAGGGTCCCTTGGACAACAAGGAGATCAAACCAGTCAATCCTAAAGGAAATCAACACTGAATATTGATTGTAAAGACTGATGCTGAAGCTGAAGCTCCAATACTCTGGCCACCTGATGTGATAAGCTGAAAGACCTTGATGCTGGGAAAGATTTACGGAAAGAGGAAAAGGGGACAATAGAAGATGAGATGGTTGGGGTAACACTGACTCAGTGGACATGAGTTTCAGCAAACTAAGGGAGACAGTGAAGGACAGGGAAGCCTGGTGGGCTGGAGTTCATGGGGTTGCAAAAAGTTGGACCTAACAGCTACTGAACAACAAATTGTTTCAAAGCAAGATTTTATACGTCATATTTACTGAATTGGATCAATTTCAATATAGTGAGGGCAGATATATAAACAAAATTTTTCTTTTTTATGTTTTTGTACTAAAGATGTCTGGTACTTAAATTTATTTTTAAAAAATTGATAAAAAGATATGAAATTTTAGGTGTCTTTTTTTTCCTGAATTTATTGGGAAATCAATAGAATCTTCACCTTTTTTGTAAATTTATGCTCACAGGATAGGTTTCAATAAAATATACTTCTTAAAAATCTGACAAAGCCCAATCTTAAAGGTTTTTATAATTTTAAAGTCATTTTTTAAATTTACTGTAAGAAACAGGTAGATGAACTCTTTTTAGATGCTTTCAATGACATCTGATCAGTGTAATAACACTATAGATATGCTTAGTGCTTAAAATGAACAAGTACCTTTGGAATTCTTAATCCTTCTCGGTTGATTTTGATTTTTACCAAAATTATACATGCACGTTTTAAACCATGAGGCAAAGCCCTGTTAAAACGAAAAACCTGCTCTATTTTTCAAGCCCACAGGTTCCTATAAAGTGCAATGTCCCTGTGCCAGTCTGTCTCTTGAGAAAGATTCCAAGAACATTCCCTGGGATTGAAAGCCGACTTCCCATACCCCTTTCAGAGATGTTACCACCTGCTGGCTCCAAGAAGGACCTGGCTCTGGACCCCTTCCACTGTATTGGGGAATCTTTCTGCTCTGCCTGTGGTGCCTGTCCATCTCCATTCAGAAGCATTTTTTTAGCCTCTGTGTCTTCATATCTGACATACTTAGCATAATCCCAACAATAGCATTAAGTTATAAGCCTAAAAAAGCCAGGAAGGGATTTTTGTTTGCTGTCATAAAACACAATCATTCCCTGAAAGAGAAGTTTGCATAAAGCCCTATATAGCTTCTTGGAATGGGGAGAGGAAAATTAAGAGAAGAAAATCATAAATGGCTTTATTTTTTTCTTTATTAAAATAGAAAAATATGCAAGCAAAACACAACAGAAAGATAAAAACTATAACTTTGGTAATAACCACCTGTTAACAAGCCCCTGGCTTTGCAATCCACAAAGTGACTGATGTTGCAGATACATTTTATCCTTTGAACCAGTTCCCATCCTGTTATGTAAGTCCTGGTGCTTATGCCATATTTGCAGATGAAGCACTTGAGGCTTGAAAAAGCCAGGTAAACTGCCCAAAGTCACACTACCCATAGGTTAAGAAGATGGGATTGGAAATTATTCTACCCATTCCCATGGCAAACGGCCTCGAGATATATACATTGAGTCGATGCTAAATAAATATTTGATGAAAGAATTTATGATAATAAACACATAGTTAATAGCATATGACAGTGCTGCTGTCAAATAATTGTGAGTGCTTTTGTTGGAAAAGAGCATACTGCTGAGTAGACAGAGGAGATGGTGAAAAACACACACTGAATCAGGCTTACGTGGGGTCAGGTTTAAGCTGGATGGGAAGAGCAGAGCTCTGTGGGGCAGAGTGGCATGGAAGTACAGGAGTGTTGCATGCATGAATGGGGCCAGCACCCCTGGTTAGGGATTTACGAGGGAGATCGATAGATTTGCATATAAAAAATCTGTAATGCAGATATTGTCTATAAGGGCTTCCCAAGTGGTGTTAGTGGTAAAGAATCCACATGTCAATGCAGAAGATACGAGAGATGTGGGTTAGATCCTGGGGTCAGAAAGATTCCCTGGAGTAGGAAATGGCAACCCACTCCAGTATTCTTGCCTGGAGAATTCCATGGGCATAGGAGCCTGATGGACTACAGTCCATGGGGCTGCAAATGTTGGACGTGATTGAGCAACTGAGCACATTATCTATAAATGTACATAAATCCATCCCTATATATGAATAGGCTTCATGTCAGGTGAAATTAACTTTTATCTATTGCTTATCATTCATTCAACAGGCATGTTCTAAGCATTTTATATCTACTATTACAATCCTCAACAGCATCATTATTATATAACTACAATTGTTAATCTTCCTCTTACAGATAATTAAAATGAGATTGGAAAAGTTAAGTCATGGGAAATGGCAACTAGTAAATGTCAACTCTGATTTGAATCCAAGTCCTCCAAGATATATTCAAGAGAAACTGGAAGCTTCACTCTAGGTTGAAAACAAGAAGGAAAATACAGCACTGATAGATCTTGACAATTACCACGTGTGTTTCAAAAGACTCCAGAATGTTCTTTGACCATAAGCTCAATAAAAAAAACACTTGATAGAAAGTAAATGTGATTCAATGGAATACAATTTAAACTTTATTAATAGAATAGATGATCAAAACTTGGGTGGAAACAGTCCTATTCTAGGTGCTTCCCAGGTAGGGCAGTGGTAGAAAATCTGCCTGCCAGTGCAGGAGATGTGAGATGTGGGTTTCATTCCTGAATGGGGAAGATCGCCTGGAGTAGGAAATGCAATCTAATTGAGTATTCTTGCCTGGGATATTCCATTGACAGAGGAACCTGGTGGGTTACAGTCCATGGGGTCACAAAGTCAAATATGACTGAGTGACTGAGAACGCAAGTCCTATTATAATTTTTGATCAGAGAAATTAGTGTTGTTTTCATTACCTTCCAGTCCCCATGATTTAGCAAGAGAGACACTGATGTATAGATCAGTCTTATGGACTCTGTTGCAGAGGGAGAGGGTGGGAAGATTTGGGAGAATGGCATTGAAACATGTATAATATCATGTATGAAATGAGTCGCCAGTCCAGGTTCGATGCACGATACTGGATGCTTGGGGTTTGTGCACTGGGACGACCCAGAGGGATGGTATGGGGAGGGAGAAGGGAGGAGGGTTCAGGATGGGGAACACATGTATACCTGTGGCGGATTCATTTCAATATTTGGCAAAACTAATACAATATTGTAAAGTTTAAAAATAAAATAAAATTTAAAAAAATAACTAAAAACTAAAAAAAAAAATAAAAGACATGTAAAGATAGTTCAGCAAATTCATGGGAGATCACTGCAGGATGTGAGTCATTTTGTTAGTTCAGGAGAGCTTGAAAGAAATAAAAAAGCTTTCCATTACAAAGAATAAAATTCAAACTCCTCGTCTGTTCAACAAGACCCTAAGTAATTCAGTTTCTGATTTGCTTTCTTACATTTTCCTCTGACTCTTCCTGCAGTTCACTTGACCCTCGTCTGATTTCCCTTGAGTGAGTCAAACACCATCATGCCTCAGGGCCTTTGCACCTGTCATCCACATCACCTAAATGTTCTTCCCCAAATGTATGTATGTGGCTTATATTCACCTTACTAAATTGCCACTTCTGCAGAAAGCCCTTCCTTGATCAGAAAAAAAAAATAGCCCCTGTGTTACTGACTATTCACTTATCCTTTGTGAATGTATGCATATATACATGTATGTATATGTACACCCATAAATTGCATTTATCACCATCTGATGTTATTTCTGTATTCATCAATTCTTAGTCAATGCTATTGCTGCTTTCGCTAGTAGAATATGAACTTGAACCCCATAAAGACTGGGATTTTTCATTGTTCCACCCCTAGAGCTATTGTTTTTCCAATAGTCATGTATGGATGTGAGAGCTGGACTATGAAGAAAGGTGAGTGTTGAAGAATTGATACTTTGGAACTGTAGTGTTGGAGAAGAATCTTGAGAGTCCCTTGGACTGCAAGGAGATCCAACCAGTCCATCCTAAAGGAAATTAGTCCTGAACATTCATTGGAAGGACTGATGCTGAAGCTGAAACTCCAATACTTTGGCCACCTGAAAGAAGAACCAACTCAATGGAAAAAAACAAAAAAAACAAAAAAACTTGATTCTGGGCAAGATTGAAGGCTGGAGGAGAAAGGGATGACAGAGGATGAGATGGCTGGATGGCATCACTGATTCAATGGACATGAATTTGACCAAGCTCGGTGGGTTGGTGATGGACGGGGAAGTCTGGCGTGCTGCAGTCCATGGGGTCTCAAAGAGTCAGATACAACTGAGCGACTGAACTGAACTGTATCACCCTCCAACCCCCAGAACTGAGTGTGGCACACAGTAAAATGAAAGTGAAAGCGATGTCTCTCAGTCGTGTCCGACTCCTTGCGACCCCATGGACTGTAGCCTACCAGGCTTCTCTGTCCATGGGATTCTCCAGGCAAGAATACTGGAGTGGGTTACCATTTCCTTCTCCAGGGGATCTTCCTGACCCAGGGATCAAACCCAGGTCTCCCATATTGGAGGCAGACGCTTTAACCTCTGAGCCACCAGGGAAGCCCTACTGTGTGGCACACAGTAGGCTCACAATAAATATTTCCTGGAGGAATAAATGACTGATCAAATGATCAGGCTGGAGTATGGAAAATGCAGCGAAGCTAAGCATTATCCTCAAATATTTGAATTGCTTTTGTACAGATGTATAATCTGACATAATCAGATTATATAGTAGAGCTCAAGATGAAGAAGGACTCTAATAGTCCCAGCTGTCAAAGATGAAATGCACTGTTAGGGCAGTGTTTGTTCCCTGTTACCAAGGATGTTCAAGCAGTGTCTGCCTAACTTCTTAATTAAAGTTTATACACGATCCTGCTCAGACTAGAGGAACATCAAAAGCTCATTTAATCCCCAGTCTTTTATGACTGGGTAGAAGAGGAAAATGCCTTCCACAGCACAGTCAGAACCATAACAGTTTAGGGCTGACAGACAAGAGATATCTTATAGAAAATGAAGTTGCAATCCCTCTGTGGCCATCCACCAACCACAGATAAAGTCCTGGCTCCTCACTCAACAACAAACATTTATTAAGCTCCAATTACACCAGGCGTTGCTTTCAGTCCTGGGGTTACAGCAGGGAATGAGATAAACAAGAACTTTCTTCTCATTGAAATTCCATCCGTCGTTTGGAAGCCAGACTTACATATGTGTGCAAAATGTATGTGTATAATTATATTGAGTTTATGAACTGGATGAATATATCAGACTATGAGTGGTGGACAAATCAACTCAACTTTGTGTGTTATGATTAAAACAAAAGATAGAGAATAGAATGTAGCGACTGGAATGCAATGTTTTCTCTGTTTACAGATTTGCATTCTTTTGGCCTTTGAATGATTACACCAAAGTGACAGCAATTGGTCAACCAGAAACCAGGAGTCAGCTGAATTTTCACAGGATATTTATTCATACATTAGGGTGGTCTTCCAGGAAACAGAACAACAAACAGAACATTTTACAAGCAGCATTATAGAAGTATATACAAAGAAGCGTTCTGGTTGGAAAGCTGAAACTTGGTTTCACACTGGGAAGTCTAAATGGAATTTAGGCTACCCCAGAAATTTTGACTAAGAAAGTAAGTCAGTTCAGTTCAGTTCAGTCGCTCAGTTGTGTCTGCTGCCTCTTTGTGACCCATGAATCACAGCACGCCAGGCTTCCCTGTCCATCACCATCTCCCGGAGTTCACTCAAACTCACGTCCATCGAGTCGGTGATGCCATCCAGCCATCTCATCCTCTGTCATCCCCTTCTCCTCCTGCCCCCAACCCCTCCCAGTATCAGAGTCTTTTCCAATGAGTCAACTCTTTGCATGAGGTGGCCAAAGTACTGGAGTTTCAGCTTTAGCATCATTCCTTCCAAAGAACACCCAGGGCTGATCTCCTTTAGAATGGACTGGTTGGATCCCCTTGCAGTCCAAGGGACTCTCAAGAGTCTTCTCCAACACCACAGTTCAAAAGCAAATAGGAGTCATTAAAAAATTGTTTTAAAAATAATAGCTTAAGAATCAAACCTTGCATGTTAGAATCATTTATCCTTCTAAGGAAAATTAATTGGAATAACATTAAAAGTACTCTTTATTGAGAATATTAGTGATCGCTATGAAAACTATCAGTTTAGTCAGTTCAGTCGCTCAGTCATCTCCAACTCTTTGCAACCCCATGGATGGCAGCACACCAGGCCTCCCTGTCCATCACCAACTCCCAGATCCTGCTCAAACTCATGTCCATTGCATCGGTGATATGGCATCACCAACAATCTCATCCTTTGTCCTCCCCTTCTCCTCCCACCTTCAATCTTTCCCAGCATCAGGGTCTTTTCAAGTGGGTCAGTTGTTCGCATCAGGTGGCCAAAGTATTGGAGTTTCAGGACCAGTCCTTCCAATGAATATTCAAGACTTATTTCCTTTAGGGTTGATTGGTTGTATTTCCTAGCAGTCCAAGGGACTCTCAAGAGTCTTCTTCAACACTACAGTTCAAAAGTATCAATTTTTTGGTGTTCAGATTTTTTTATGCTCCAACTCTCACATCCATACATGACTAGTGGAAAAACCATAGCCTTGACTAGATGGACATTTGTTGGTAAAGTAATGTTTCTGCTTTTTAGTGGGTTGTCTAGGTTGGTCATTTTGAGCATTATTTTACTAGGATGTGAGATGAGTGCAATTGTATGGTAGTTTGAACATTCCTTGGCATTGCCTTTCTTTGGGATTGGAATGAAAACTGACCTTTTCCAGTCCTGTGGCCATTGCTGAGTTTTCCAAATTTGCTGGCATATTGAGTTCAGCACTTTCACAGCATCATCTTTTAGGATTTGAAATTGCTCAACTGGAATTCCATCCCCACCACTAGCTTTGTTCATAGTGATGCTTCCTAAGGCCCACTTGACTTCACATTCCAGATTGCCCTAGGTGAGTGACCACACCATCATGGTTATCTGGATCGTGAAGATCTTTTTTGTATAGTTCTGTGTATTCTTGCCACCTCTTCTTAGTATCTTCTGCTTCTGTTAGGTCCATACCATTTCTGTCCTTTATTTTGCTCATCTTTGCATGAAATATTCCCTTGGTGTCTCTAATTTTATTGAGTAGATCTCTTGTGTTTCCCATTCTATTGTTTTCCTCTATTTTTTTGCATTGATCACTGAGGAAGGCTTTCTTATCTCTCCTTGCTATTCTTTGGAACTCTGCATTCAAATGGGTATATCTTTCCTTTTCTCCTTTGACTTTAGCTTCTCTTCACTTTGCAGCTATTTGCAAGGCCTCATCAGACAACCATTTTGCCTTTTTGCATTTCTTTTTCTTGGGAATGGTCTTGATCACTGCCTCCTATACAATGTCACGAACCTCCATCCATAGTTCTTCAGGCACTCTCTCAGATTTAATCCCTTGAATCTATTTGTCACTTCCACTGTATAATTGTAAGGGATTTGATTTATGTCATACCTGACTAGTCTAGTGGTTTTCCCTACTTTCTTCAATTTAAATATCTGAAACTTGCAGGATCTTAGTTTCCCAACAGTGGATTGAACCTTCACCCTTGACAGTGAAAGTACAGAGTCCTAACTGCTGTATCATTGTGGGTGAACTTTAGAATGCGTTGACTTTGCATCCAAGCTTCAGGACTTTCTAGTGCAAACCTGGACAAATAAATCCCTTGGAACCTCAGATTCTACACCTACAAAATAGAAATGTAATTCTCACTATAGGAGATAATGGAGTTGTGGTTACACAAGGCTGGGGGCATGCCTGGTCCATAGTTAGCCATCAGGGGTCACTTCTCCCTACTTTAGAGCAGAGATTTCATGTTGAAATTACCTTTTAACTCCAAATATTTACTTTTCTGGAATGAAAAGCATCTCAAAACATTGTCTGCTGCTGCTGTTGCTGTTAAGTCGCTTCAGTCGTGTCCAACTCTGTGTGACCCCATAGACAGCAGCCCATCAGGTTTCTCTGTCCCTGGGACTCTCCAGGCAAGAATACTGGAGTGGTTGCCATTTCCTTCTCTAATGCATGCATGCATGCCAAGTCACTTCAGCTACATCCGTCTCTTTGTGACCCTATGGACAGCAGCCCACCAGGCTTCTCTGTCCATAGGATTCTCTAGGCAGGAATACTGGAGTGGGTTGCCATTTCCTTCTCCCATAACATAATCTACCTACACCTAATTATAAAATGTCAGTAGATGTTTAAATGTGGTTGATATATATAGGAATAATAAAATGAAAACTTTCAAAATATTATATATTTAGATATATAAAACTTGAGTCTTGCTTCAATAGATGAAGCAATAAAATAGTTGCTTGAACTTACTAGAAATGAAAATATTGAAATTGAAGAGACATGATGTCAGAAAAAAAAAAACACGTTGAAATAAAAGAGAAGATATTCAGGGAAAGAGGAGCTTGTTAAGTAGTATAAAGTGACATGAAACTGAACCGCGTGCACAAGATAAGAGAAGGAGGATGGTCATAAGTGTGTGGCTCAGAGTTCAAGTTTAACTGAAGACATACACACAAAAAATTACCAACTGTTGATATGGAGAAAATGAGGGGCTATTAAAATCTTCCCAGTGAGAATGTAAACAATGCTCCTGTGAGCCCCTTGGGGTGCCATCTGTTCTAGCCTGCCTAAGGTGGTCAGCATTTCTCTCTAATAATGTAGTGAGGACACTCCCAAACAACTATCATGTGTCCTCAGAAATAATAAGCAAAATAGGAAAAAGCAAAATTTATCCAATTAACACTTGCATTTTCCTTTCTATTTTATTTTACCATCAATGCATAGCATTTAGATTATACATTGGCTACAGTATAGAGTAGCAAGTCCATACTTCACTATAATACTTCACTAATTTCAAGATACTGCCTTTATTCCACTTAGACTTCCCTTTCTGTGTTGAACTTTTGCTGAATTACTGGTGTTTTTTGTGTAAGTTGGGCTTCCCTGGTGGCTCAGAGGTTAAAGCGTCTGCCTGCAATGCTGGGAGACCCCAGTTTGATCCCTGGGTCAGGAAGATCCCCTGGTGAAGGAAATGGCAACCTGCTCCAGTATTCTTGCCTGGAGAATCCCATGGATGGAGGAGCCTGGTAGGCTACAGTCCACGGGATCGCAAAGAGTTGGACATGACTGAACGACTTCACTTGGTCTTGATCACTTTGTGTAAGTTATGGTAAAAACTGTTCAGTATTTATTATGTGCTGAAGAATGCCCAGTTTCTATTTGCTGGAGGAGACATTTGTCCAAGTACAAGCACTACAGCAAAGGGGCCCAGGTCCCAGCCTGTCTCATTAGAACATTGTAAGGAGGGTTTTGGGGAGGAGAAGGAATTGGATTTCATGTCCTTCTTCCCAAATACTTGATTCCATTAAAGTATAAGAACGATGAGTTAAAATAGCTACCTAATGACACAATATGGGCTTCCCAAGTTGGCGCTGGTGGTAAAGAACCAATCTGCCAACGCAGGAGATGTAAGAGACATTGGTTTGATTCCTACATTGGGAAGATCCCGTGGCGAAAGAAATGGCAACCCACTCCAGTATTCTTGCCTGGAGAATCACATTGACAGAGGAACCTGGCGGGTTACAGTCCATAGGGTCACAAAGAGTCAGATAGGACTGAAGCAACTTAGCACACAAGCAATGAAACAATATACGCTTTCCAAGAAGACTGACAATCGGAAATCCAATACATTGAGTCAAGAGGGTACATAGTCTTCCCTCCAAATTACAGAAGGATGGAAGCAACATAGCCTTGTCCCTGTATGAGAGAAAAACCAATTCTCACTTTCCTGAGTTTCTCTGAAAGGCTTCTTACTTTGTGATATATGTGTTAGTCACTCAGCCGTATTCAGTTCTTTGTGACCCATGGACTGTAGCCCGCCATGCCCCAGGCTCCTCTATCTGGGATTCTCCAGGTAGGAATACTGGAGTGGGTTGCCACTACCTTCTCCAGGTTTGTGATATGACCAACCTCATATTTTAATCCAAATAAGTATATTGGCTATTTAAGGAATTTTCAAGTAGCAGTACACTATTGCTATCATCTGTAGGTCTGCTCAGTAAGTGAAAAATCATCTTAAGCTTGTAGAAGACACTCATCTTCATACTAAATGAAGCACTGTATATCCACACATTCATGGAAATCCCTCCATATCCTGATTGCATCTTTCCATCAAACCATCCAGACTATACATAACTTGGATTCAAGAGTTGGTTTACAGACTCATTTAATTTTTCAGGTGAATTTGCTGCAGGATAATTCAGTTACTTACAGATGTCAAATAATTTGTATGGTAAAATTTTATCTTGGAATAATTTATAAGGTTTCATGTTTATTTTTCATTGTCTCAGCATATCTGACTTGTTGTGAAACTTGGATTTCTTGGCAAAAACAGAAATCTCATTATAAATGTCCATTGAAGTAAATATGACAGCTCTGTTGCTTATTACTTGCATGTGCAGTGTAAAGACATTAGCCGTAACATTTGGTGAATGCCCTCTAGGGATTTCAAATTTTAGTATGTTTCAAATAACTTGCAGAATAGCATTTGTTTATAGTTTTTTTCACATGTATAGGAAATAATAAATACAACTGACAGTCATGTACATGGTGAATTAAACTGAAGCTATGTGATATATACAAGGTGTCATGCTTTGGCTTTTGAAATAAACTTAAAATGAAATTAGCATGTCAAAATCAATATTTCAAAATGTACCTTTTTAGCTAAACATTTAAGTCTTTTGGAAAATATTTTGGTAGGTGTTAAACAGCATTATTGCTTTTTTTTCTTAGATAAGTTTCATGCCAAATATTATTTGGTATGAAATCATAAGTATTTATCTGTATAATTTCAAAATTGCTTATAGGAAGAGTTAGACTGTACATTAACTAGATTTTAAAGGGCAAGGAAACAAAATTTCAATGGATCATGTAATTTATAAAATTGTTAACAAAAAGTATTACTATTGCATTTACTGACAAGCAATTGAATTATAACAATCTGCTGTGAGCTTTTTTGGGGTTTGAAGTTTGGAAAACAATGTAATCTCCAATTTGAAGAATTAAAAATATCACTCTCATGGAAAAAGGTCATCATAAAAAGGAAATTGCTTCTAGTTTAAATACATAACCTTAAAAATGAATTCAGAAATACACATAATCTGTTGCAGGTATAAAATTACATAACTTCATGATACTGTATCTTTCCTCATCTGATAGTTTTTGTTTTGAATTTTGAAAAAGTTTGCACTTTTTAGATTGATGTCACAGAGAAGAAAACCTGAGGATGTTTTTATTCAGTTATCTAAATCAAAATTAGATTGATGAGTCATGGTGATAGCAGTGCAGTTAAAAGAACTGATAAATTATCAGGGGACTGTCTCCAAACTCTGGCTGCAAAACTTATGAATGCAAAATCTTAGTGGGGAAAGTAACTTAATGGAGAAGACAGAGCAATCAACTCCTTGGCTCCCGCTGTGCAGATAAATAATAAGATGCTTTATCCAAGGGCGGATGGAAACTTCATTAAACTAAAAGCAACTCATCCTGTAGTGTAAATACTGATTCCGCTGAAGACTCCCCCCGACCCTTTCCCTCATGTATGTGTTGGTAGAGACATGAAAAGAGCTACTGAGGGTCAAGTTTGGCTTTCATTAAAAACCTGCTCACTAAGACCTAAGTAAATTAAAGGATTTCCTTTTTTACTAAAACACAAAAGTAACAATAATCTGAATTTTTAAACTATTCAGATAATTCAAGCTTCTTGCAGGATATTATTCAGGGAGGATTTTGAGTCATGCAAACCTCCATTTGAATCTCGTCTCAGGCAGTATTGAAAAGCCTTGTTAATTTATTGAAAATTCATTCATTAAGTGAATGCCATGTATCAACGATTGCACTTGGTATGATAGAACACTAAACAAATCATTTCTATTTCAAATTAGTTACTTTTTTCTGAATATCAGATTACTCCACTGTACACTGTGAATACTAATTCCTCCATTTTATTAAATAAAATAATTATATAAAGCCTTAGCTCAAAACTAGTGCCTAATTTTTGTTGTTATTAGAATAAAAAAAATTCACCAAAGTAGATACTTGTCTAGTATCCATTTGTGTTTTTCAGTTAGTGATGTTGAAATAACAAAACCTAGAAAATAAATGTATCAAATTCATATAGTGCTCAAATTATCTTCAGCAGTAACTTGACTTACTACAAACACTTTTATCCAAATATATTTATATCTATTTAAATTTTATAGCTTTTAATATTTTTAAATTATTGAACTTAGGAATCATGTCATTCTTTAAGGCAGCCTAACCAATGTGAAATACAGGACATATATATTACAGTCATGCAGAAAAAATATAAATTCTGCACTTGGGAGAAAAACATTACATCAAGCAAGATCAAACGGTTATGCCAGTATGCAAGTAATTGAAATTTTTGCTCCAAATGTCATTATAGAGATGTACACTTATGCTTTGGTTGGCTATATTTCTTGACTGCAGAAAGGTATTAATTTATACAGTTTATAAAATGCTTAAATGCTTAACTATTTAAAAGAAACTTAAAAAAAATTATACTTGTACCAAGCAATCCAGTGAATCAGCCAGTCTGCTTTCAAAGCTAATCTTTTATCAGTCAGTCTTAAAATCATGTATTCGAACTAAAGATACTTAGAGAAAGAATGACGGAATGTTTTGTCGTTCTTGTTGTTCAGTTGATGAATCATGTCTTACTCTCTGTGGCCCCATGGACTGCAGCACACCAGGCTCCCCTGTCTTCCACGATCTCATGGAATTTGCTCAAATTCTTGTTCATTGATTTGGTCGGTGATACTATTTAACCATCTCATCCTCCGCTGCCCCCAGTTCCTTTTGCCTACAATATTTTCCAATCAGTTGGTTCTTCACATCAGGTTGACACAATATTGGAACTTCAACTTCAGCATCAGTCCTTCTAGTCAATATTCAGGATTGAGTTCCTTTAGGATTGACTGGTTTGATCTCCTTGCTGTCCAAAAGACTCTTAAGAGTCTTCTCCAACATCACAATTCAAAAGCATCGATTTTTGGCACTCAGTCTTCTTTATGGTCCAACTCTCACTTCTGTACCTGACTACTAGGAAAACAGTAGCTTTGACTCTAGGGACATTTGTCAGCAGAATGATATGTCTGCTTTTTAATATGCTGTCTAGGTTTGTCCTAGCTTTCCTCCAAATGAGCAAGCGTCTTTTAATTTCATGGCTGCAGTCACCATCTGCAGTGATTTTGGAGCCCAAGAAAATAAAGTCTATCACTGTTTCCATTGTTTCCCCATCTCTTTGCCATGACGTGATGGGACCAGATGCCATAATCCTCATTTTTTGAATGTTGAGTTTTAAGCCAGCTTTTTCACTCTCTTCTTTCACCTTCAGCAAGAGACTCTTTAGTTTCTGTTCGCTTTCTGCCATAAGGGTGGTGTGTCTGCATATTTGAGGTTATGGATATTTCTCCCGGCAATCTTGATTCCAGCTTGTTCTTCATCCAGCCCAGTACATCCATCATGTACTCTTCATATAAGTTAAAAAAGCAGGCTGGCAATATACAGCCTTGATGTACTCCTTTCCCAATTCAGAACCAGTGCATTGTTCCATGTCCAGTTCTAAGGTTCTTGACCTGCATACAGGTTTCTCAGGAGGCTCATAAGGTGGTCTGGTTTCCCATCTCTTTAAGAATTTTCCTTAGTTTGTTGTGATCCACACAGTCAAAGATTTAGCATAGTCAATGAAGCATAAGTAAAAGTTTCTCTGGAATTGTCTTGCTTTTTCAAGAGTCCAACAGCTGATGGTAATTTGAACTCTGGCTCCTTTGCTTTTTCTAAATCTGTCTTGAACATCTGGAATTTCTTGGTTCACATACTGCTGAAGCCTCACTTGGAGAATGTTGAGCATTACTTTGCTAGCATGTGAAATGATGGGAATTGTGAAGTAGTTTGAACATTCTTTGGCATTGCTTTTCTTTGGGATTGGAATGAAAACGGATCTTTTTCAGTCCTGTGGCCACTGCTGAGTTTTCCAAATTTGCTGGTATGTTGAGTGCAACACTTGCACAGCATCATCTTTTAGGATTTGAAATAGCTCAACTGGAATTCCATCACCTCCTCTAGCTTTGTTTGTAACGATGCTTCCTAAGGCCACTTGACTTTGCACTTCAGGGTATTTGGCTCTAGGTGAGTGATCACACCATAGTGGCTATCTGGGTCATTAAGATCTTTTATATAGTTTTCTGTGTATACTTGCTACCTCTTCTAAATATGTTCTGCTTCTTTTAGGTCCATACTGTTTCTGTCCTTTATTGTGCTCATCTTTGCATGAAATGTTCCCTTGGTATCTCTAATTTTCTTGAAGAAAGAGATCTTTAGTCTTTCCTATTCTAATATTTTCCTTTATTTCTTTGCATTGTTCACTTAGAAATTTTTTTTTAAATCTTTCCTTGCTATGCTTTGGAACTCTGCATTCAGATGAGTATATTTTTCCTTTTCTCCTTTGCCTTTTGCTTCTCTTCTTTTCTCACCTATTTGTAAGGCCTCCTCAGACAACTATTTGGCCTTTTGGCATTTCTTTTTCTGGAAATGATTCAATCATTGCCTACTATACTCTTTCACACTTTCACACTTTACAACATTACAAACGTCCATCCACAATTCTTCAGGCACTCTGCCTATCAGATCTAATCTTTTATTATTGTATCTATTAAGTATAAATCGGGAGTTCCCAGGTGGTGCAAATGATAAGAATTTGCCTGACAGTTCAGGGGACACAGATTCCTTCTCTGGTCTGGAAGAGTCCACACGCTGCAGAGCAACTGAGCCCCCGGGTCCCAACACTGAGCCAGCGCTCTGCAGCCTGTGAGCCGCAGCCTGTGAGCCACAGCCAGTGAAGCCCCGGAACCTACAGCCTGTGCTCCACAAGACAAGCCACCAAAGGGAGAAGCCTGCGCACCACAAAGAAGAGTAGCCACAGCTTGCCACAACTAAAGAAAAATCATGCAAAGCAGCAAAGACCCAGTATGGCCAAAAATAAATTGATTAAAAAAATTTTTTTTAAGTATAAAACATAGCTGGAATACATTAAGGAGATTTAAACAAATGAAGGCGTAGACTGACCTCACCGAAATCTCAATATTGTTAAGACGACAACCTTCCTCTACTTGAATTATGTATTCAACGTTACAACAAATGGAATACCAATGGTCTTAAAAAATATAAATTGACAAACTGTTTCTGAAATGTATATGGAAGCAGAAAAGACCTAGCATGGCCAAAATGATCTTGGGAAAAGGAGAAACAAAGACGGAAAGCTTGTATTATTCAATTCAGAGTTTAGTGTGAAGTTACAATGATCAGGGCTGTGTGGTATTGGAAGAAGAACTAAGAAATAGAGTAAAGGAACAACAGATGCTGAAACAAACCCACAGGATTACATTAAAGACTGTTTGACAAAGGTGCCAAGGAGAAAAGGAAATTCAATGAAAAGGATAGTCTTCTGGACAACAGGACTGAGACAATTGGGAAACATCTAGGAAAAATGAGCTTCAGTTCCTGTCTCACACCATACAATACTAATTGATAATTAAAAATGGACCCTAGAATTAAAGGAAGTTAAATTATCTTGCTTCTAGCCAAAAATAGGACAGTATCTTTATGACTCTGAAAGAACTAAGTAATTAAACCCCCTATCTCTTTTATATAGATTAGAACAGTGTGAATGGGTGGTTAAATACCCCTCTACCATTGATTAAAACAAGCATGTTGTTAAGAGTGAGACTACTCATGTGCTTAGAACAAAATGTTTTAAATGAAATTATCAATATGTAGACTTTGGAATAAATTTTTCTACAAAGAAATTTCCTTTATAACTAATACACACACGTGTGTGTGTATATATATATATGTGTGTGTGTGTGTGTGTGTGTGTAAAAGACTCTGATGCTGGGAGGGATTGGGGGCAGGAGGAGAAGGGGATGACAGAGGATGAGATGGCTGGATGGCATCACTGACTCGATGGACATGAGTCCGGGTGAACTCCCGGAGTTGGTGATGGACAGGGAGGCCTGGCGTGCTGCGATTCATGGGGTCGCAAACAGTCGGACATGACTGAGCGACTGAACTGAACTGATATATATATATATATAGAGAGAGAGAGAGAGAGAGAGAGAGAGGTGGGAGGGTGGAAGGAAGAGGAGTGGAGAGAGGGAAAGAGGGAAGGAAAGAGGGAGGTATTTTGAGGGGTGGATGGCCTATAGAAGCTTTTGAACGAATGAATAAAAGTGAGTGTTAGTCTCTCAGTCACGTGCACTCTGCGATGCCATGGACTGTAGCCTGCCAGGCTCCTCTGTTTATGGAATTCTCCAGGCAAGAATATTGGAGTGGGTAGCCATTCCTTTCTCCAGGGGATCTTCCTGACTCGGGGATCAAACCCAGGTCTCGTTACCATTTGAGCCTCCAGGGAAGCCCCATAGTAGCCTCTGCTGCTGCTGCTAAGTCGCTTCAGTCATGTCTGATTCTGTGCGACCCATAGATGGCAGCCCACCACACTGCCCTGTCCCTGGGATTCTCCAGGCAAGAACACTGGAGTGGGTTGTTGCCATTTCCTTCTCTAATGCATGAAAGTGAAAAGTGAAAGTGAAGTCACTCAGTCGTGTCCGACTCTTAGCGACCCCATGGGTGGCAGCCTACCAGGCATGGGATTTTCCAGGCAAGAATACTGGAGTGGGGTGCCATCACCTTCCCCATAGTAGCCTCTGCTGCTGCTGCTGCTAAGTCACTTCAGTCGTGTCTGACTCTGTGTGACCCCATGGCCTGCAGCCCACCAGGCTGCCCCGTCCCTGGGATTCTCCAGGCAAGAACACTGGAGTGGGTTGCCATTTCCTTCTCCAATGCATGAAAGTGAAAAGTGAAAGTGAAGTCGCTCAGTCGTGTCCGACTCTTAGCGACCCCATGGACGGCAGCCTACCAGGCTCCTCCGTCCATGGGATTTTCCAGGCAAGAGTACTGGAGTGGGGTCCCATCGCCTTCTCCATAGTAGCCTCTAGTAGGTGTCATTTTACTATTTTCTGAGTTTGTTGAACTAACAGCAACTTTTATGTCTTTATATCCCCTGTCCTTTTCTTGACCTCTCAACATTTCAATTCATTACAAAGCTTTATAACAATACTGACACAAAAATATAAAACTAAAAGTATTTTTACACAATAGATGATACTCAGCATGCCAGTACTCTTGCCTGGAAAATCCCACGGATGGAGGAGCCTGATAGGCTGCAGTCCATGGGGTCTCGAAGAGTCGGACACGACTGAGCGATTTCACTTTCACTTTTTCACTTTCATGCATTGGAGAAGGAAATGGCAACCCACTCCAGTGTTCTTGCCTGGAGAATCCCAGGGACGGGGGAGCCTGGTGAGCTGCCGTCTATCGGGTCGCACATAGTCGGACACGACTGAAGCGACTTAGCAGCAGCAGCAGTATGTCCTAAAAGTCACCTAGGAACTGGAATAGACAGAAAATGGAATATGTATCAGTGATGAGGATGAAAACAAATACTGTTGTCTTCATCATTTCAGGTTTTCCCTCTTTTTCGTGTTAGAAAATATTTAAGGCAGTCTAATCAAGGAGACAGATTAAAACATCAAATGGAATAATAACTGTTAAAGAACCTGTGGTGAACATGTTACATTGGGAAAATTAGTCAAATAGTCCCATAAATGCCATAGTACACTTCAAACACTGAAGGATTCTTTTTTCAAAATAATTCAATCTAATAGTTCTATTCTAAATTTATCCTTGCTGTCATTTCTATAAATATATTTTTAAAGCTTTCTCTTTTTTTTGAGTTGTGTGAAATTACAAAATGCAATTAAAAGGAAAAGGGATATGGAACATGTTGTTATTTATAATTTATAAAGTTCCACAGAAATGCAGCAGGAAAAGCACCATGAAGTATGTGATTTATTCATATTTCTCCAAGCTAATAGTGAGACAAAGAGATATATTTTTTAAAGATATGAATAACTTGGAGTTATAGATCTGGAGAACACCTCTAGCATTTCTTAAAACATTATTTAATGTGACAGCTTAAAAAGATAGGACTGATTTAGTTCAAAATAACTACCTATTTTATCTGTATTTCCATCTTCTATTTATCCATTCAACTATCTAACATATCTAACATCTATCTATTCATTTACCTATCTAAATTAGTTGTATTTATAAGATGTAAATGACTATTTAAAAATGTTTTGCAGTTATAGAGTTTTCAGTATTTCTTCCCATACTCTCAATATAAAAAAAAGCACATTTTGCTCTATTAATTTAAAGAATTTTGCTTATAGTGTGTTTATTCTAGTCTTCTATGATATTTTTTCTGATTTGAATTTTTGTAAACCTCAAGTACAATGGAAAAAGTGTTTTTTAAATTGTGCTGTAAAACAGTACTTAAGGTAGGTCTGTGACCATCCTAACACTGATGTTTCATACTGAAATAAGAAATTACAAAGTCCAGCCACGTGAGTCCAGAATTGGCAGTGCTTTCTGAAATGTTGGGGTTTCCCTGGTGACTCAGATGGTAAAGAATCTGCCTGCAAAGTGGGAGACCAAGTTTGATCCCTGGGTTGGGAAGATCCCCTGGAGAAGAGAATGTCAACCCACTCTGGTTTTCTTGCCTGGAGAATTCCATGACAGAGGCTATAGTCCATGGGGTCTCAAAGAGTAGGACACAACTGAGCCACTAACACTTTCACTTTTCTGGAATGTTAGTTGGCATCAGGCTGAAGGAAGGAGGGCAAACTAGATGATCTGGGAGGTCTTCCAATGAGTGATACCTATTTGTGTGTGTTTGTGGGGAGAGGGGTTAAATCTCTACAGCTTAGAGCCTGTCAACAGGGAATCTGGTGTCAGTGGACAAAAATCTCATTCTTATTATTGATTCATCATAAAACTTCATTCACCAAGATTAGATTCGATTTTCAGTCTGGATATTGCTACTCTGAAGAAAGGTGCTTGTTTGTTTGTTTGTTTTGCTTTTGAAATACGCACTGTAGTCCTTGCAGAAAGTTCTATGTGTGTAGAAGATCCAGGACGTGGTTAATGTTTACTCTTTATTGTTAACAGTTTTGTTGCAAAAATGTAATAGCAATCACTTTTAAGGTTATTTTTAATTTTATAGATTTTATACAGTATTTAACAAAAAGGCATTTATAACCTTTAATTTATTGCATAGTTTACTTTAAATGCTCAATAAACACTTGTAATTATAATAATTATTCATTCCCTGATTCAACTTCACAGAGTGTCAATTTGACATTTGTTTTTGCTTTCTTTTGTTTTCGTTGGGAATACTGAGGGAATACTGAGTAGGCTATACTTAAGTAATTAACATTACAGTGTTATTACTCCACTTACTACTGAAGGAAGAAAGAACAGAATCAGTACTTTATTTGTGTAAAATCAAAATGTATTGCAAACATACCAAGAGTGGTGGAGATGATCTGTCTGTTTTTTTAATTTCTAAACTAGTACCAGTTAACTTTAAATTCAGCTCTCACTTTGGCTTTAAATTGAAATTGAAAACTGTTTGTAACACTTTCCCCCAAATACTTTCTGACAGAAAATTCCTTTCTCAGTCCCTTGCCACCGAAGTGTTTTTCAAGTGTTGCAACTCTGCTCTCTCTGCTGCCTTTACTCTTGAACACAATGAAGGCCGGAGCTGGCATTCTGGAAGGGAAAAACAGGTTCCTGAAAACTGGACGGAAGCCGAGACTCAGACAGAGGGAGACGGGAAAATAGAACTGTATACCCTTGAGCCCTGAACAATGTAATTTAGTCTCAAACCCCAAAGCAGTGTTTATAACATATATTCCACTGCCCCTTCCGCAACTTCAAGTTGAGGAACGGATACAAAATAGGTGCTAAGTAAATATGAGTGAAATTCACTTTGCCACTTATTTTCAAGGCAGTAAGTAATGCAAAAGGTAAAACAGCATCACTTAACCAAATCCAAGTTGTCCTGTACATGTGCATTTAAAGTCAAAGAGATCACCCTTGTTCAATTAGGAAGTTTTGCCCCAATCCATGTTACACTTGTTTTTGATGAAATCTTGCATTCTTTTATCTATTCATTGGAATTCGGTGGAGGCAATTTGGAATAGGGTCTTGGTTCTCATACAACTATTTTTTTAGATGGTAAATTAAGTAAAAGGTGACTATTTCCCTGTCAAGTAGGGAAATTGTCCTAATCATCTCTGTGTCAGAAACAGGAGACTAGTTACGTTAAACACAGGAGGATTTAGCTTCACTTACCCATTTAATCTCCATAACATCAAGTATATTTACTTTTATTGAATTCTTTTCTCAGAATATGACTAGGAGGGAAAGAAAAGCAGGATTCTAGGACAAAGGAGAGGCAGTGTTTGAGCGTGAAATCTAACTGAAAGTAGCCCTAAGAGGACACACAATTTCATGTTTCAATAATCAAGGCACTCGTCACAGATGGAAAAGGTGCTCTGATTTAATTAACAGGAATTTCCTGTTACTTTCTGTGATCTTTATTTCTTCTAGTCAAAACAACATTGGAGTATAAGTAGACACTTACAGGTAGAGAACGTTTAAAAAGCTTTATTTTATTGACCGACAGTTGATTTACTATGTTGTGTTAATTTCTGTTGTGCAGCAAGGCGACTCAGTTTATACATATGTATGTGTACACACATATGCATATGTGTTCTTTTTCATATGCTTTCCCATTACAGTTTATAACTGGATACTGAGCATAGTTCTCTGTGCTCTACAGTGGGACCTTGGTGCTCATCCATTCTGTATATAATAGTTTGCATCTGCTAATCCCAAACTCCTACTCCATCCCTCTCCGACTTCCTGTCCTCTCTATGTCTACAAGTCTTTTTCCATTGATAACTTTTTGTTTCTACCTCCTTGGTCTCCTTTCTGTTCCCTAACTGTCTCTGCTAAAAATGGTGACTAATAATAAGCATTCAATTAATGTTAGCTGAATTTCTCTCTTCTCTCACTAAATACATATTGCATTAAATAAGATTATGTGCATTGGGTATAAAGTCTCATAAATGTTAGTTATAAGTTTATAATAATTTTTATTACTACTTAGTCTGAATAGTCTAAGGCTTTGAGACTAATCTTCGTTAAGTTCATCAGGATTGCGTGATTGAATACAGTGAGAAGAAAGGAGATCCTGACACAGACGCTGCTTTATTTTTTCTATGTTGCTGTTGATTGACATATTCTTTTGACATCCTTGCTTGAAAGTATCAGGTCGTGAATATTAATAACCCTTATTAACCCGTTACTCTCTCACATGCAATTTCTCTTTCAAATGGGTTCCTCAACCATTTCCATGACTGTCGTCGGCTCTCTTTAGGTGAATGATTCTTTCCATGGTTATTTTCAACTTTAGCTGGTTTCCTTCAGGAAAAAAAAAAAAAAAAAAGGTAGCTAATTTAACTGGAAATGCGTGAAACATATCTTAGCTTTGGGATTACTTTTGTTTTCAGTGTGTTAAGAGCAATGTAGAATAAAACTGCTTGGTGACGTTCCTATGCTTTCAGAGTTACGCTCTGGTTGCCCTTGAGAATGTGCATCTAAAGATGAGAGACAAAACAGAACTTCAAGTGTATTTTCTGTTTGCATGTAAGAGCCACTCTTGCTGTACTTAAGTGTGATTTAGGAATAACACTTGCATTTTGCAGAGTCTAAATATTCATGTTGATGTATGGCAAAACCAATACAATATTGTAAAGTAATGAACCTCTAATTAAAATAAATAAATTTAAATTAAAAAAAATTTAAAACAGAAAAAAATATTAAATATTCTGTGCTGTGATCAGTGCATGAGGATGGCTGAAAATCCTTCCTAGTGTTAGATATTCCAAATCACACTATGGTTCCTTTATAAAGGAAATATGTCCAAAGGAAACGTGAGAAAAAGTAGACTTTTGGAATTAATATAAATACTGGTGCAGAGGATAAAGGTAAAAGTTCCAAAAAAAAAAAAAATTCTGTAGCCTCTTGGAACTTTTCTTTAGAGGTGCTGAGGTGGTTAGACCTGCCTTTGAATCCATACTTTAAGAATCACTGTATATGTGAACTTGAATAAATACTTTTCTCTATCTCAATGAGAGTTTCTGTTTTAATTGGATGTATTTCATATACTAGTAAATATAAAACCAGTTATTATTAAAACTAATAGGAAACACAAGCTCCTTATTTAAGTGGAAGCGTTTTGGTGAATGTTGACAGAAGATGAGCTAAGCACGCCTATGAGTAACTTATGGTTCATTTGCTTGGGGGTTTTTAAATGCCCTTTTTAGGGAGTGGTGTCCTGGGAATTTGGGGGGCTGTAAGGTGGGGAGGCCGGGTATAACCCAGTCCACTGAAGCCAAGAGGGAGTATGGGCTGTGACGTGATCTCAGCTTCCAGGTTTAGTGTCAACAGCCAATTTGGAGGGATATGGCAAAAGAAAACCCAAAACATTTTTATGGGAAAAGTGAGTATTCTCAGTTGACTTGGGCAGCAGGACTTTGAAGAGAGAGCAGGAACTTCATAAATACATGTCAGGAAGGGTACGTCTGTGTCCAAGTGTGACTCGGGTTCACTCAGACTTTGTCAAGGTCAAAGGTTGGTGCCAATGGGAAAAGAGATCTTTAGCCTTAAAGTATCTTTCTGTGGAGTCACACTGCTCCAATATGGACTGTTCGCCTCTGTGCCCAGAGCACAGCTGTCATCCTGGGATTTCCTTCATCATCATTCTGGGAATTATCTTTGCTTCTCCCACATCAAACCTCCTTTTTTCCTGTAGCCTATGCCTTCACCTTCTTTCTGGCTGATACTTTTGTTTGTTTGTTTGTTTTTAAGATTTTTTTTTTATTTGAGAAGAACTTTTTATTTAAATTTGTTTTTTATTTTATTCAAGGACAGTAGGTCTTCATTGGTTATCTGTTTTACTTTTTTAATATAAATTTATTTATTTTAATTGGAGGCTAATTACTTTACAATATTGTATTGGTTTTGCCATACATCAGCATGAATCTGCCATGGGTGTACACGTGTTCCCCATCCTGAACCCCCCTCCCACCTCCCTCCCCCATACCATCCCTCTCGGTCATCCCAGTGCACCAGCCCCGAGCATAGCAGTATATACATGTCAATCCCAAACTCCCAATCTATCCCTCCCTTCTCACTCTTCCCCCGGTAACCACAAGTTTTTTTTTTTTTTTTTTTATCATATCTCTCTGCGTCTGTTTCTATTTTTAAGTAGATCCATTTGTACCTTTTTTTTTTTTTGTCTTTTAGATTCCACATATAAGTGATATATGATATTTGTCTTTCTCTGTCCGACTTCACTTAGTGGGATGCTTTTGGTGAAGCAAAGTCTTCAGGTAATTCCTGAGAAATGTTTTATGGGAATCAAATTTTGGATACCCTGCACATCAGGAAGTATCCTTGTTATACCTTCATTTTGATGGGTACTTGAGTTGAATTGGAAATATATTTTCATCGTGATTTTGAAGTTATTGTCTCCTTGTCTTGTAGATGGCAATGTTGTTTTTGAGAAGTCTAAATCCTTTTTGATTCCTGATCCCCATGTATGGAACTTATATTTTGTGTCTGGAAACATGTAGAAACTTCTTTTTGTTGACAGAGCAGACATTTTCAATCTTGAAACTTTTGCATTTGGCTCAGTGAACTGAATTATTTCTTTGATGATTTCTTTGTCACTTCCTAATCTCTCTTTTTGGAACCACTATTATTAGGGCTCATTCTGAACGACTCCCCTTATTTTTGCTTTCTTAATGTCTTCCATCTTTCCTTTCTTTCTCGTCTATTTTTCATTCTTTTGACTAATTGCTCTCCTTTTTGAAAATTTCTTCAACTTAATCTTTCAAGCTGAGACTGATTTTCAGCTTCATTTTCAAGAGATGTTTTAGCATCGAGTATTTGCCTTTCATAGCATCTTGTTTCATGGATACAAAAGCGTCTCTTAACTCTCAAAGGCTGTTTAGTATTTTTTAGTAATTTTTTTCTTTTATTGAAATACCTCCAAGTTTATTTTTAAAAAAGTCTCCTCGTCTCTATATTTAAAGGGAGAGAATTTTCTCAGCTATCTAGTAATCTTTGCTTGTTAGCTCTTACTTAATTTCAAGAGATTAAAAAGCTGATTAGAGAGTGGGTGGCTGAGTCTCTGATGTCTCAAACAGTAAAGTATCTACCTGCAATGTGAGAGACCTGGGTTGGGAAGATCTCCTGGAGGGGGGCACGGCAACCCACTTCAGTAGTCTTGCCTGGAGAATCCCCACGGACAGAGGAGGCTGGGGGGCTACAGTCCTTGGGGTCACAAAGAGTCAGACATGACTGAGGGACTAAGTACATCTTAGAGACTCTTAGCATGAGGGTGGAACTTGGTATTATTTTCCAAGATATTTTTGCATTGCCATTTTGTGGAGACATTCTTTTTGCTAGGAAGGGTCAGATTTCAATAAGAGGGCTCTTTTATCCTCTTGTCTGGAAGGCACGGGCCTGGTTGTCAACATTCTGGAAACTGAGTGGGGAAAGAAGCCTAGGACTCAGTATCAGTCTGCATGGTTTGGTCTAGTTCCTCTGTTTGCAGAATACGACATTCTCAACTGTGCTGGTGATGCCAGTTCTCCAGAAAACTTCCGAACTTCTCCCCATGTGGCCAGAGCACTAAGTACCACAGGTATGGAGGGTGATCTAGATCCCACCAGCTTCTTAAATGTCTAATACTTAAACATTCTTGCTTTAGCCGCATTCTCACACCTGTTCTGTGCACTCACTTCTAGGTATTAGGTCTCACCAAGTGCTGCCATTTGGAGGAATATGTGGGTTAAATGAGGTTGGTATCCAGCTTTTCTCATGGCTGAATTTTGTTCTTTATGTGACAGCATATATGGGTAGTTGGATGGATTATGAAATAACATTAAGAACAAATCAAACTATTAGCAATAAAAGCATCAGAAAACAGTTCATCTGATAATTAATATAAAATTGAATTGGAGACTCAGGAAGTTATTAAATTTGAATCTAAAATGGGATCATCTGAGCTGGATCTCAGAAGACTTATTTTTTCTCCAGGTGTGCGTCTGAAGAATCTTGGAGGATTTGTATAGTTTGAACTCAAAACCAGATACTGCTCAATGATTCTTCACTGAATTTTGCTCTGAGTTTTGTGGTTGACCTGAAATCCCAAAACAAAGGAAAAACCCAGGAGTGTGAAACCAGATCAACCAAAATATGAAACTGTTCATATGAAAACTCCGTGACCTGAGACCACTAAGAATCCCTTGACTCTAATTACAATGTGGTCTCATTCCATAAATGTGGGAAGGTCATGTGATTTCTTTATTGATTCTGGCACCTGTTACATCTTTATTAAATCTAGCACATGTTCTTAAGTAGGTCTCCAATTATAAAAAGCATTTTTAATACAATGTATTGATTCCTTTAACACAATTTTAATAATGTGTTGCAAAGAAATGTTTAAACAAGTCATGTATTATGTATTCCAGTTCCTATCTTTAAACACTCAGACTGATGAAATGAACTTTCACTTTCAAGGCTGATGCTAGAAAAACATACCAAATAAAAACAGTTCTAATAATTTTTTATAATGAAAAAGAAACTAAAAAAACAAAGCATATTTCTGAAAGAAGCAATTATTTTCATTATTTTTGGAAGATTAAAAATATTATGAACATGTTACCAAATATTTGTTTATATTACATATTGCAGAGGAGAAATTCATGTTTTTATATAAATAGAGAAAAATTAACAGAATATATAAATTATTATATTAAATACATATTCTTTTCTACAGCACATGATTCATTTTGCAAATTATTTTAAGTATAATTCTATTAATAACCATAAAATAGACCAATGTTAATTTTTCTATTACCTTTTTCTTCTTTCCTAATATATCCATTGAAGAATAAGAGATTCTATTATTTCAGCATTTGTCTTTAAGTGTCATTCTAGTTGGTGGAAACAAAATAAATATAAAATATTAGGGTTATAAATTATCCTTACTTATTTGAATCCCTTTCAAAGAAGAAAGGGAAAATAAATATACCATTAGGAAGAATACTATTTTGAAACATGAGAAAGACTCATTTAAGAATAAATGGTTAAATTATAAATCAACCAGACTTCAAATTTTTGAAAAAGAACAAATGGTTGAGGGGCTTAGTTGGTTCAATGGAAAAGTGAAAGTGAAAGTGGATCAGTCATGTCCGACTCTTTGAGACCCCATGGATTATACAGTCCATGGAATTCTCCAGGCCAGAATACCAGAGTGGGCAGCCTTTCCATTGTCCAGGGGATCTTCCCAACCCAGGGATCAAACCCAGGTCTCCTGCATTGCAGGCAGATTCTTTGCCAGCTGAAAGGAAAGCCCAGTTGGTTCATTGGAGTCTGTATTTATTCTCCCTCCTGAAACAAACAAAAAGAAATAGAATCAGACATAAATGCCTATATTCTCACATTCATTCTCTTCCTATGTATATTCCTCACCTACTATGTATCAGAGATTGAAGAAGGAATGGAGTGCACAGCAATGAGACAAGCAGAACTGTTGTTGTCAAGCTTAAAATCTGGTGCCAGGGGCAGCAATAGCAACTATAGGAAACAGACTTGGGCCACCATGACCACGAATGGGCCTTGCCCAAGCAGAACAGATGAATTAGTTATAGAGCATATAGGTAATACATTCATATATACCATTTTATTCCTTTATTAAAAACCTGTAAAACCACATAATTGTGTTTCTGATACCTTGATACGGCTTTAAGTCCAATCACATTTCTCTGTGTCCTCCTTCCTATACCAAACTTCATTGATGCAACCCATTAGGCAGAAAAAATGTAGTTCGGCTTGAACCACAGACTGAACTTGAGTGAACTCTATAAAAGTTATCATACTGATTTCAAATTTAAAGCAGCTCACTCGAGAAACACATTTGTTCAGCTACAGAAATTCTCATATCCTTAAAACAATGCAAACGTCTTAAACTCCCTTCATTTCCCCCCATAGAGAAATTTTGAACACACTTAATGGCAAGTTTTCTAGTTTTCCTTTTTTTCCACTAAGGATGATTATTATTATTTTTTCCTGGACAAGATGTTTCTGAAATTCTCCAAAATGAACATTGAGTACACTAAAAATGTGATATGAAAACAGTATTTCTTTACTGTATAAATAAAAACTTGCAAACCCTAACGATTAATACACTTAGGGTGGGTGGTTTCACTTTGACCTCGCATATATCATGGCATCACGATATCTCTCAATTATAACCAAAGCAAGTGAGAATGGATTTCAGGCCTGGAGAAGAGCTCTTAAGGGGATAATAGACTTTTGATGTTTGCCTTTTCACAGCAGCACAATGGCTAATTCCTGTAACCCCTGACCTCGTAGTGTCTCCTAACCAAGTATTGACATTAATCTACTGCTCATCTGTCACCCATCACATTTGGGAGTCCAGCCTCTGTTTCCAATTATCAGTCATTAGAGAAGACCCTGAGCAATTTCAGAGAAAACTCACAAAACCTTTGACCTGTTTTTGTCAGATAACCACAAGTATTTGCTGTAGATAAACTATCATTTCATTTCATGGTATCCAAGATGTAAAAGAGGGCTCTTTGCTTTATAGCATTTACTGTAACCTCCATCACCTTCAGGTGGTTAAAAATGAACTGTGTTATTTTACCAATGGAGCAGATGGATTCATGAGGTCATTCAGTAAAATCTGGTGTGATTGGGATGGTTGACCTCTAGCTGCCAGGCAATCTACAAAGTCCACAGATTTTTCCACTAAAGAACACAAGATAAATATTTACCAAAAGGTGATTATCAGATAGTTGTGTTTTTACATTGACTTCTTGTAGGTAAACACAAAATTTCTCAAATATTTGTATATAGCTTAACTGAAATCCATTATTTACATACTAAGTATATTCACTCACCATTAAGTAATCATTTTTTATTACACAGAATGAATTAATCAGGTACCATCCTCTGGGGATATTAATTCTAAACTGACTTTTGAAGTTTAATATTAACATCCAACCCACAAAAGATGAATATTTGCTTTAAAGTCCAAATAATTATTTCCTGTATAAAACATCTATAATAAAAAAACAACAAAATATTTTCTACATGTCAGGATGCATTATTGTCTTCAAGGGTAAAAAAGCTAAGTGACTTTCAGACTCCTTTAAGGAGGAAATGTTTCAGGACCTGCTAATTTGACTGGATTGATGAGTAATGAATGAGTATGTCGAATGAGCGTGCATGTCAAAATGTATGCTGCTGTGTCCTCTATCTTGTAGATGTGAAATATTTAAAACAAGATATCGAGTAAATACAATTATTTTCTAACTACCCACAGTTGTAAAAATCTAGCCTGATTTTCTTTGTTGCTGTTGTTCAGTCACTAAGCTGTGTCTGACTCTTTGTGAGCCCTGTCCTTCATCATCTCCCGGAGTTTGCCCAAACTCATGTCCATGAATCCATGATACCATCAAACCACCTCATCTTCTGTTACCCCCTCTTCCTCCTGCCTTCAATCTTTCCCAGCATCGGGGGTGTCTTTTCCAGTGGGTCAGCTCTTCATATCAGGTGGCCAAAGTATTGGAGATTCAGTCTTTCCAATGAATATTCAGGGTTGATTTCTTTTAGGCTTGACTGGTTTGATCTCCTTGCTGTCTAAGGGACTCTCAAGAGTCTTCTCCAGCACCACAATTTGAAAGCATCAATTCTTCAGCACTCAGCTTTCTTTATGGACCAACTCCCACATCCATACATGACTACTGGAAAAACCATAGCTTTGACTATATGGATCTTTGTCAGCAAAATGATGTCTCTGCTTTTTAATATGCTACCTAGGTTTGTCATAGCTTTTCTTCCAAGGAGCAAACGTCTTTTAATTTCACAGTTGCAGTCACCATCCACAGTGATTTTGGAGTCCAGGAAAATAAAGTCTGTCACTGTTTCCACTGTCTCCCCATCTATTTGCCATGAAGTAATGGGACTGGATGCCATGATCTTTGGTTTTTGAATGTTGAGTTTTAAGCCAGGTTTTCATTCTTCTCTTTCACCTTTATCAAGAGGCTCTTGATAGTTCCTCTTTGCTTTCAGCCATTAGGGTGTTATCATCTGCATATCTGAGGTTATTGATATTTCTCCCCTCAGTCTTGATTCCAGCTTGAGCTTCATCCAGCCCAGCAGCATCTCACATGGTGTACTCTGCACAGATGTTAAATAAGCAGGGTGACAATATACAGCCTTGATGTACTCTTTTCCCACCTTTGAAACAGCCAGTTTTTTCAAGTCCGGTTCTAACTGTTGCTTCTTGTCCTGCATACAAGCCTTTGTTCTGCATACAGGTTGCTCTGATTTTCTTAATGCCACTTCAGCAACATATGAAAATTTAATTATATAACTATAACTAAACAAATAAAAGTTAAAAAAACTATTACACTGTAACAAAATTACATAGCAAAATTAGAAACCAAAAAATTTTGTCTTTTCAATTTGATAACAAAGTTAAACATTATAACAAAATTAAAACTTGATAATAGTCATCACCTTTATTAACATGTCTATAGTCCAGATATAGAAATGGACTTTTAGATCATCAGCATAGCTGTGTTTCAGACCAGGTAGCAATTTTGTACAGTCAAATTTTTATTGATCATTTACTGTTTTGGTGATATATGTATAAATACAAAGAAAAGGGACAAGACAAATGGATATTCCTCTAAACTATCTTACTCAATGGGATTAATATAAAGTTATATAATAATTATAATGTAAATGGAAAGTAATTCACACAAGAGCTACATCTTTTTGAGAAATTGCTCTGTTTTAGAAACTATGTAATGATCCTCTCTCTCAAATATTATTTAACTTCTATAGTACACTGTGGAGAAAGCCTTTCCTGATCGATCTCCATGTTAAAGATAGATAAATAAAGTCTCAGGGATGTTGAAAATCTCTTCTAATATCACCAAAGTATTAGAGCTTCAGTCCTTCCAATGAATATTCAGGGTTGATTTCTTTTCGTATTGACTGGTTTGATCTCCTTGCTGTCCAAGGGATAGATTAGGGAACTAAAGTGAATGTGTTAGTCGCTCAGTTGTGTCCAACTCTTTGCGACCCCATGGACTGTAGCCTGCCAGGCTTCTCTGTCCATGGAATCTCCAGGCAAGAACACTGGAGTGGGTAGCTATTTTCTTCTCCAGGGGATTGTCCCCACCCAGGGACTGAAGCCAGGTCTCCTGCAATTCAGGCAGACTCTTCGTTATCTGAGTCACCAGGGAAGAGCTAGGGAACTAAGGCCTCCAGCAGGAGAAATTAATTTGGGGGAGATTTCGAAGTAGTCTTTGAAGAATTCGAACTAGAGATTTTAAGTTCAGTTCAGTTCAGTTCATTTGCTCAGTCATATCTGACTCTTTGCAACCCCATGGACTGCTGCATGACAGGCCTCCCTGTCTATCACCAACTCCCGGAGTTTACACAAACTCATGTCCATTGAGTCAGTGATGCCGTCCAACCATCTCATCCTCTGTCATTCCCTTCTCCTCGCACCTTCAATGTTTCCCAGGATCAGGGTCTTTTCAAATAAGTCAGCTCTTTAGATTAGGTGGCCAAAGTATCAGAGTTTCAGCTTCAACATCAGTCCTTCCAATGAATATTCAGGACTGACTTCCTTTTGGATGGACTGGTTGGATCTCCTTGTAGTCCAAGGGACTCTCAAGAGTCTTCTCCAACACCACAGTTCAAAAGCATCAGTTCTTCAGTACTCAGCTTTCTTTATAGTCCAACTCTCATATCCATACATGACTACTGGAAAAACCATAGCCTTGACTAGATGGACCTTTGTTGACAAAATAATGTCTCTGTTTTTTAATAGGTTGTCTAGGTTGGTCATAACTTTCCTTCCAAGGAGTAAGCGTCTTTTTATTTCATGGCTGCAATCACCATTTGCAGTGATTTTGGAGCTCCCCAAAATAAAGTCTGACACTGTTTCCGCTGTTTCCCCATCTATTTGCCATGAAGTCATGGGACTGGATGCCATAATCTTAGTTTTCTGAATGTTGAGTTTTTTTTTTTTTTTAAACTTTACAATAATGTATTGGTTTTGCCATATATCAAAATGAATCCACCACAGGTATACATGTGTTCCCCATCCTGAACCCTCCTCCCTCCTCCCTCCCCATACCATCCCTCTGGGTCGTCCCAGTGCACCAGCCCCAAGCATCCAGTATCATGTATAGAACCTGGACTAGTGACTCGTTTCATATATGATATTATACATGATTCATTGCCATTCTCCCAAATCATCCCACCCTCTCCCTCTCCCACAGAGTCCAAAAGACTGTTCTATACATCTGTGTCTCTTTTGCTGTCTCGTATACAGGGTTATTGTTACCATCTTTCTAAATTCCATATGTATGCGTTAGTATACTGTATTGGTGTTTTTCTTTCTGGCTTACTTCACTCTGTATAATGGGCTCCAGTTTCATCCACCTCATTAGAACTGATTCAAATGTATTCTTTTTAATGGCTGAGTAATACTCCATTGTGTATATGTACCATGGCTTTCTTATCCATTCATCTGCTGATGGACATCTAGGTTGCTTCCATGTCCTGGCTATTATAAACAGTGCTGCGATGAACATTGGGGTACACATGTCTCTTTCCCTTCTGGTTTCCTCAGTGTGTATGCCCAACAGTGGGAATTGTGGGTCACAAGGCAGTTCTATTTCCAGTTTTTTAAGGAATCTCCACACTGTTCTCCATAGTGGCTGTACTAGTTTGCATTCCCACCAACAGTGTAAGAGGGTTCCCTTTTCTCCACACCCTCTCCAGCGTTTATTGCTTGTAGACTTTTGGATTGCAGCCATTTTGACTGGCATGAAATGGTACCTCATTGTGGTTTTTATTTGCATTTCTCTGATAATGAGTGATGTTGAGCATCTTTTCATGTGTTTGTTAGCCATCTGTATGTCTTCTTTGGAGAAATGTCTATTTAGGTCTTTGGTCCATTTTTTGATTGGGTCATTTATTTTTCTGGAATTGAGCTGTAGGAGTTGCTTGTATATTTTTGAGATTAGTTGTTTGTCAGTTGCTTCATTTGCTATTATTTTCTCCCATTCTGAAGGCTGTCTTTTCACCTTGCTTATAGTTTCCTTTGTTGTGCAGAAGCTTTTAAGTTTAATTAGGTCCCATTTGGTTATTTTTGCTTTTATTTCCAATATTCTTGGAGGTGGGTCATAGAGGATCCTGCTGTGATGTATGTCGGAGAGTGTTTTGCCTATGTTCTCCTCTAGGAGTTTTATAAATCTAGCCTTGGTAAATTAAAAAAAAATTGAAATCATTCCAAGCATCTTTTCTGACCACAATGAAGTAAGATTAAATCTCAATTACAAGAGAAATACTATTAAAAATTCCAACATATGGAGGCTGAACAACACACTGCTGAATAATCAACAAATCACAGAAGAAATCAAAAAAGAAATCAAAATTTGCATAGAAACAAATGAAAATGAAAACACAACAACCCAAAACCTGTGGGACACTGTAAAAACAGTCCTATGGGGAAAGTTCATAGCAATACAGGCATACCTCAAGAAACAGGAAAAAAGTCAAATAAATAACCTAACTCTACACCTAAAGAAACTAGAAAAGGAAGAAATGAAGAACCCCAGGGTTAGTAGAAGGAAAGAAATCTTAAAAATTAAGGCAGAAATAAATGCAAAAGAAACAAAAGAGACCATAGCAAAACCCAACAAATCCAAAAGCTGGTTCTTTGAAAGGATAAATAAAATTGACAAACCATTAGCCAGACTCATCAAGAAACAAAGGGAGAAAAATCAAATCAATAAAATTAGAAATGAAAATGGAGAGATCACAACAGACAACACAGAAATACAAAGGATCATAAGAGACTACTATCAGCAATTATATGCCAATAAAATGGACAACGTGGAAGAAATGGACAAATTCTTAGAAAAGTACAACTTTCCAAAACTGGACCAGGAAGAAATAGAAAATCTTAACAGACCCATCACAAGCACAGAAATTGAAACTGTAATCAGAAATCTTCCAGCAAACAAAAGCCCAGGTCCAGACGGCTTCACAGCTGAATTCTACCAAAAATTTAGCGAAGAGCTAACACCTATCCTACTCAAACTCTTCCAGAAAATTGCAGAGGAAGGTAAACTTCCAAACTCATTCCATGAGGCCACCATCACCCTAATACCAAAACCTGACAAAGATGCCATAAAAAAAGAAAACTACAGGCCAATATCACTGATGAACATAGATGCAAAAATCCTTAACAAAATTCTAGCAATCAGAATCCAACAACACATTAAACAGATCATACACCATGACCAAGTGGGCTTTATCCCAGGGATGCAAGGATTCTTCAATATCTACAAATCAATGAATGTTGAGTTTTAAGCCAACTTTTTCACTCTTCTCTTTCACTTTCATCAACAGGCTCTTTAGTTTTTCTTTGCTTTCTGCCATAAGGGTGGTGTCATCTGCATATCTGAGGTTATTGATATATCTCCTGGCAATCTTGATTCCAGCTTGTGCTTCCTCCAGCCCAGCATTTCTCATGATGTAGTCTGCATATAAGTTAAATAAGCAGAGTGACAATATACAGCCTTGACGCACTCCTTTTCCTATTTGGAACCACTCTGTTGTTCCACGTTCGTTTCTAACTGTTGCTTCTTGACCTGCATACAGATTTCTCAGGAGGCAGGTCAGGTGGTCTGGTATTCCCATCTCTTTTAGAATTTTCCACAGTTTGTGATGATCCACACAGTCAAAGGCTTTTGTATAGTCAATAAAGCAGAAATAGATATTTTTCTGGAACTCTCTTGCTTTTTCGATGATCCAACAGATGTTGGGAATTTGATTTCTGGTTCCTCTGCCTTTTCTAAAACCAGCTTGAACATCTGGAAGTTCACGGTTCACGTATTGTTGAAGCCTGGCTTGGAGAATTTTGAGCATTACTTTACTAGTGTGTGAGATGAGTGCAATTGTGCAGTAGTTTGAGCATTCTTTGGCATTGCCTTTTAAATAGAAGATTTTAAGGATATTTAAGTAGGAGATTTTAAGCAGTGGGATTTGGACTTTGAACATGCGGGAAGTGTCTTAGAGGATCTTAGGTCTAGGATCTAGGTCCACCCTCAACCCACTGTGTGCAAGCACAATGAACTACTTATTATTCACTCCTGTGGCCCTAAATTTCACATCTAATTCCACCTATACAAACCCCTTGCTCTATGTGGTGATGATTCTTTAAGGCCAAGTTCAAAATGACCTCCCTTGAAGCCTCCTGCACCCTGTGTTGCTCCTTCCTTCCTTATTCTGTCCCCACACATGTCTTCCTCAAAACCCCACCCCACTCTGCCACATGGTGCTTCTCCACATCTGTTCTCATCCAGAGCTCCTAGCTCTTTGCTTCTGAGATCTCTGACCCAGAGCAGTTATCCAATTAATATTTTTGGCTTGATTAAAGTTAGAGGTAGTACCGTGGCTATTTTCAGGATAATCAAGATGTGTGTATATGGAAGACCAGAGAGAGAAAAGCAGCTCCCTGACAGCCAGGACTGGGATTGGATCAAGGAAGGGAGAAAAAGTTAAAAATGAAAATGTCTTCATCTTATGAAATCAACAAGTGCTTAATTTATTGCTATTACTGTTTATTACTGAACACATCAATTTTTATTCCAATGCTTGGTTTAACTATTATTATTGAATTCTAATAACCACTGATGGCTGAGTGCTGGGCCCCATCCAGTTTGAGAAGTGAGAGGAAACCTTAAGACAGTCTTCCTTCCAGTTCCAAAGCTCTTTTTGTAGAAGACTTAATGAATTATAGTTGATTTACAAGGTTGTGTTTAATCTCTGCTCTACAGCAAAGTGACTCAATTATGCATATATATGCTTCCTCATCGGAGAAGGCAATGGCACCCCACTCCAGTACTCTTGCCTGGAAAATCCCATGGACGGAGGAGCTTGGTGGGCTGCAGTCCATGGGGTCGCTAAGAGTCGGACACGACTGAGCGACTTCACTTTCACCTTTCACTTTCACGCATTGGAGAAGGAAATGGCAACCCACTCCAGTGTTCTTGCCTGGAGAATCCCAGGGACGGGGGATCCTGGTGGGCTGCCGTCTATGGGGTCGCACAGAGTCGGACACGACTGAAGCGACTTAGCAGCAGCAGCAGCATGCTTCCTCATATTGTTTTCCATATGATTTATCACAGGATATTGAATTTTGCTCCCTGTGCTCTACAGCAGGACCTGTTGTTTATCCAGCCTATGTATAACAGTTTGTACCTGCTAATCCCAAACTCCCACTCCCTCCCTCTCACACCTCCCTCCTACTTGGCAGTCACAAGTCTGTTCTGTATATCTCAGGTTTAATTCTTTGGGTCCCTAAATCGCTCATATTTTTAAAGCAAAGTAATATATAAATATTGGATCAGTAATTTAATTTTGTCAATTTCAAAATTATGAGCAGCATTGTTTTAATTAGTTCAGGAAATTAATTTCTTTACCTATCACAGGACAAGATTTAAATAATTTAACCATCTAACTATTGTTTTGCAATTTTTCCTCCTTATAAAACTATATTCATGAAGCATTTATGAGCACCAGTAAGAAGACTTCAACTATAGGACATTCAAAAGTCAATTGAAATTGTTCTTTGCAACAGACCATTCCGGGGGACAGTTTTCCCTTTTTCAAGTCACACATGGCTACGGTATTAAGAGGCTCTTAGGGTTTCTGGAATCTGGAGTTTACCACACTCTCTGGGATGGTTATCCTTTCAAAGAAACATGTAACATGTGCATTCACTGACCAATGAATAGGCCTTTGTAGGCCCAAGTTTATGTTTCTCGGTGGACTAGTCAGTGAAGAATGCCTTGCAGAGTGAGGCATCTCAGTAGTCACATGACAGCTTTGCTATTTTTTTTTTTCACTTTAAAATGTAATACAGATTAATAATTCTATGAGTAATCTCTTAATGATTTTTTGCACTCAGCAGCAAACAATGATCTGTATTCTTTCAACATCTGGCTGTGCTCCTGGGAAAACACTATCTTTGTCTTGCAGCTACTGGTTCTGTTTGAATCTTCCAAGTTACAGCCCTGTGTGGGAGATTAAGACTGATTACCCATGGATGCATCCCCTTAAAACGGCAGATAAATCACTAAACAGATAAAACTGCAATTCTCTGTTAATTAGCCCTACTCTTCAGATATTGCAGACAGCAAAATATTTAGTTAGGACATTTCTATCCAATTTCTACTTATGATAAAGTCATTCAGAGAGGTGTCTGTTTGGAAAAAAAGGGAATGCCATCAGTCATTGACTTCTGGAAAGTTATATCTCAACAAGAAAATGCCTCAGTGTATGTCTTGTCTTTAAACACAAGAAGCTTAATCTTTGCAGAACTTTGACAATTTAGAGCATTTAGAATGTAGTTTGGGGTTTCTATAAAGGCGATCCTGTTTCTTTTCACTCTCAGCCCATTACTCATGGAATGTGAATCTTCTGATTCATATATTACCTCTTGCATGCTTTGATGTTGCCACTTTTAAAATAAACTATAAAAATAAATCCACTCTCTGTTTCTGCCAGTGTAGGCGACCTTTCAGTTGTTCTAGGTGGTTTGTAGATGGAAACGTTTGGAAGACACAAAACATGCTTTCTGAAAGCAGAATGAGGTGCATTTCCCATCACCATTATAATTCTGTTTTGAGTGGTAAGCTGTATTAATTTTGCTGACTTTTTGATGTTTTTTTTTTCTGTGAGCTGAGGGTGTGTGTGTGTGTGTGTGTGTGTGTGTGTGCAGGAAGCAAATCTTTAATTTTTGTAGAGAGCGCTGTGGGCCACCATCAGCTGAAATGTTAAATAAACAACCCTGTGTTGATGCACTTGTTTAATATATGATGATCTTCGCCGGTTTTCATGTAACAGTCTTCCAAACAAGAGTGTATCACAAACGACAGTGGGAGAGGAGCCTGTGGCATTTGGGTTGTATTTGCATGGCTGTTTGGCAAAATATAACCCCTTGGTCTGGTTAGATACATAAGCAGATAAGAAAATAGAAGTCTAGGCAGGTTGTCCTCTTCTCTTTTTAAATACAATTTTCAAAGGTGAGTCAATTGATAAAGATGTATGTTTTAAATCTAGCTATATTTGTTCCTAAGGGCTTCCCAAGTAGCTCAGCTGATAAAGAATCCACCTGCAATGCAGGAGACCCTGGTTTGATTCCTGGGTTGGGAAGTTCCCCTGGAGAAGGGATACGTTACCCATTCTAGTAGTCTTGGGCTTCCCTGGTGGTTCAGATGGTAAAGAATCCACCTGGAATGCGGGAGACCTGGGTTCAGTCCCTGGGTTGGGAAGATCCCCTTGAGGAGGGCATGCATGGCAACCCTCTCCAGTGTTCTTGCCTGGAGAATCGCCATGGATAGAGGAGCCTGGTGGACTATAGTCTTTGGGGTTACAGAGAGTCAGACACGACTGAGCGATTGAGCACATATTTGTTCGTATACTCTCTTTTGCATTTCATATGAGAGAAACTGTGAAGTGTTGTGGGATGAAGAGATGATCCCCCCCAGAAACAAGTGTTAACCTCCTGGTCTCAGCCTATTTCAACCCCTGCATCATTTTATCCCCCTGGACAAGTCTTGGTGTGACTTGAGTGAGCTCACCCTTCTTTTTTATTGCTTTGTTTCACTTTTTGTTTTTATTTGTCTTGTCTGGCAATGAGATCTTTTCTACTCTCGAATAGGAATGTATTGACAGTTATGGTTTTTATAAGATCTGGCAGATCTTAATCTTATAAGGCAGACTTTATTAGAAATGATAATAAGGTTGTATTGGAAACTCATGCATAGCATTTGTTGATTTAACACAGAAGTAAAATAATGAATTGAAAGCTCCAAATATTTAATACATTGTGAGTCAAATCAAAACCTCCAAATATTTTGTACATATTGCAATGATTTTTTCTACTTTTTTATTATCTTTTAAGCTTTCCAAGCCATTTACAATTGCATTGAGTTATGTAGCACAGTGTAATATACAGAGAAACACAATATATTTAATATAAAAGTAATCACAATATGAACAAGGCAAAGATAGCTCCTATAAAAAGCTTACATTTAAAGAGTATGAGATGTATGTGTTCTCGTTCATCTATTTTGGAAGTGTTTTAGTAGTAGGTCAGATGGAGAAAGCTAACAGCTAGTGAGTTACAATCATTTTAAAATGTAGTTGTAGGAAAAGGATGGACTTGTTTGCTAATAGATATATTATATAAGGGCTTTTCTGGCAGTCCAGTGGTTAAGCTCTGTCTTCCACTGCAGGGGATACAAGTTGGAACCCTATTTGGAGAACTGGGATCCCACAAACCATGCAATGTGGCTAAAAAAAGAAAAGAAAAAGAAATATTATATAATATTAATTCAACTTGTGAATACAATCGCTTGCTTGTCCATAAACATTTCCTTGGATAAGAAATGGAGTAAGTATTAAAAAAGTGAATATAATATAAAGTTTTCTAAGATAAAGGTTGGAGGGAGTGATTTCTAGAATGAGTGGAGTTCAGAATGTAAGGCATCCTCTCTAGGGTAGGAACATCTCATACAGGAGAACGAAAGCATTGAAAGATCAACTCTCCTGAGGGATAATTAGACAAAATGAACAAACAAAATGACATCCAGGAAAAGCTAACACACAGTGGCTTGTTGGGGCTTGTGAAGTTGACATCTTGATCTTGGGTTGAAATCTGTTCTCTCCCGATTATAGGCTGTGGGCTCTTGAGCAAGTAAGAGAAACTTACGGACATAAGTTGCAAGGATTAAATAAAATATATGTCCCCCTCCCCTCAAATGAGAGGCAAATAAATCTGGATGCCCTCAGTCAGTGGGCAATGTGGCTTGATGGTTCTGAGGGAAAACACAGAAACAGCCTTTGATCTATTCATAGTCTTTCATTCAACCAAAGTTTATTAGGAGATTTCTTTAAATCAATATTTTGTTGGGTTAGATGCTGATTATACACTGGTGATCAAACCCTTGCTACTTCACCTGTCCTCCACATTTTTGTGTATTGTTGATAAAGATTGTTGAAATATACAATTGATCCCCAAAACAACACAGTTGGAACTGCATGGATCCTCTAATATGCAGATTTTTTCAATAAACATGCTGGAAACATTTTCGGAGATCTGAAGCAGTTTGAAAAAGCTCAGACATGAACATTATAACCTAGAAAAATCAGAAAAATTAAGAAAAAGTTAAGTATGTCATGAATGCATACAATATACATAGATATAACATACAAAATATGTGTTAATCAAAAGTTTATGATATAAGTAAGGCTTGCAGTCAACTGTAGGCTATTAGTAGTTAAGTTTTGTGGAGTCAAACTTAAACACAGATTTTTGACTGTGCAGGAGGTCAGTTTTCCTGGCCCCTGCATTGTTCAAGAGTCACCTGTACTAACAATGAACTAGTCCCTAAGTAGGATGTCATTATGTAGGTGGTATGGATATTGAACAAAGATTTATAATGAGCTTTAGAAGACGGACATCTGTTACTGCCTAGCTGTCATCACCCAATTTCTTATTCTTAAGTTGGGGATATTAGTATTTGACACTTCCCTAGGTAACTGAGATTACCTTGTGAATATTTGTGAGCATCATTAGGAGTGCAAGGCTATATAAATACTACTTTTATTCCATTACTCATTGCAACATGTCCCATGGAATTTACTGGTGCAATTATAATTCAAAGCAGTAGGATATAGGAATTTGAATTGCTGGACAAATCTGCACTGCAACTTTATTCTGTGTGGTATATTTAATATAAAATTTTATTAAACTCTTTGAAAATCTGCCCCCTTAAGGGGTTAGGTTAAAGAGCCTGGATTAGAAAACTGAAATTTTATAATAACAGCTGAAACTCTAGCTTTCCACTTTATTACACTAACATCTCACAGGGGATTCCAGAACAGTAGATGACTTTACATAATATGAATTCAATACTCATCTGCATCATGCAGGTGCATGCTCTAGATTGGACCTTAACAAACTCATGTCAAAGTTCTGATGTTCAAAATTACAGTTATTCTTGTCTAAATTTCAAATGCAAAATTGATTGTTAATGGAAAATTGAATAATGGTTGTTATCACTCAGAATTTTGAATATTGACTTTCAGAATAGAGAATATATACTTTTGAATGACTGATGAGTGCTTAGAGTCTAAAGTGTGGAATTTCTCAAGCAGAGTCTGGATCAGTGCCACCCACTCAAACAAACAGAACACTTCTGCAGCAAAGCAATAAATATAAAGTGGGGATAAATGGGGACTTTAAAAATCATCTCAAATTGGTTAATTTTCAGTTTTTATGCCAATTGAAGCTAAAGCCAAAATTGCAGTTTACAGAGTTTTTTGGATTTTGGACTTGTAAATGCAAAATTTCAGATCTTTTATTTCCTTTTTTAAAAAATGAAATATAGTTTATTTACAATGTTGTGTTAGTTTCAAGTGTGCAGCAAAATGATTCATATATATACATATATGTATGCATATATATATATATATATATATATCTATATCCTTTTTCAGATTCTTTTCCACTATAGGTTATTACAAGGTATTGAGTATAGCTCCCTGTGCTATAGAGTAGGTCCTGTTGTTTACTTATTTTATATATGGTACTGTGTATCTGTTAATCCCAAATTTCAAATTTATCTGATCTTTATTAAAGCATAAATACTTAGGACAAAGTAACAGTCTCTTAGCACAAGCAGCCCAGCCTCGTGTTAAGAATCACAGTTTGGTTCAAGTGCTTGGATTTGTCAGGTCAGTTTATTTCTCTTCCTCAGTTCTTATCTTGTCACATCAAAAATTTGGAGCAATGGAGTAAAAGGTGTAGAACAACAGACAAGTTACAGCTCAGTTCAGCTCATGGATCTTTTATAAGACAGACACTCCCAAGACACGGGAGCAGGCTGACCCCGAAGGAGTTCTCATCCTTCCTATCGATCCCTCTTGGCTTTCCCCGTTCATACTTCCAGTTCCTACTTTTGGCTATGCCCTGTGCAAAGCAGGACTTGTACCCACCACCAATTAATGAAAGGAAATTCAAATGGGCATACCCTCAAGGCCAATTGACAATTCCAAGTTATATAACAACAAGCTGTGTTGTTTATGTCTTCCCATAATTCAGTCTGTTATAATTAAATGTAAAATATTCATGAGCCCTTAATGGACTCCTTACTGCCCAAAGTTACTTAGAGAAGCCCCTGTGGTTATTTTGCACTGCCTGTGTACCTAGGGTGCCTGTGCAGGAGTGGAAAAGTCTGTGTGATTACTTTGAAGCATATCTGTGAGCTCTCCTGGGTGTGCCTGGCATGGAGTTTAGAGATCAGTTTGCATCCCTTTAGACAGGACACTGCTTGTTGCTGATGCCTAACTTTCTACCTCACAGATTCAAATTATTTTCAAAGTTTCTTTGCCTCCTCAGTTTCTTCATCTTCAACATTAGGATGATAATAGAACCTACCCCACAGATTGTTATGAAGTGTAATGTGTTAATGTTAATAAAATACTTAAACCAGTTTTATTTAAATATGTTTCATGATATCTGTGTTGTCTCAATGAGGATCAAAAAAGAAGACGTTTACAGTGAATGAAACGTAGTGTGTAAAAAAAGAGTTTTGGCCAATTTTAAATTCATATGTACACTCTAGCTATTAGAAGTCCAGTTTGTAGGTAATTTTCTGTGCTTACACTTTTGAGGTGGAGACATGTTCATAGCAGACTATACTATAGTCAGCTGAAGTTTAAACATAAAAGCGATTTAATTTATGGAACACAATAGGATCTTAAAAATGCAGTCATCTTTCTTATTTAGGGAAAGGTTAATTAATTTCTCCAGGGATGAACCTCTTTTAGGACCAGTGAAAGTTGCTCAGTCATGTTCAGCTCTTTGTGATCCCATGGACTATACTATACAGTCCATGGAATTCTCCATGCCAGAATACTGGAGTGGGTAGCCTTTTGCTTCTCCAGGGATCTTCCCAACCCAGGGATCCAACCCAAGTCTCCTGCGTTGCAGGTGGATTCTTTACCAGCTGAGCCACAGGGGAAGCCCTTAGGACCAAGATAATGATACTTAAATAAAACAGAAGTTCATGAGTCATGGGAGATAGTGTTGGTGTAGCCAGGCAGCCTGAGAGCACCGTTCTCTCCAAGTTCATGGGATGAAGATGACTCCAGGTATAGCTTACCTTTTCCTTTTTGCTGGGGTAGGTATCTAAGGTGGAGGTGGGGCTGAGTTTCTTGCTCTCCTAAACCACCTGCTACTCCTCTAGGGAAAATAAACCAGAGATTATTTTAGAGGATAAAGGCAAAGATTGTGGGTTTCTTTATCATGAGTTTCCTCTCAGACTTGGAACCTGTCTGATGCTGGTACTTAAGCAGCCTTGGTTCCCCAAAATCACTCCTCAATGATCATGACTACCTTCTCTCTTTCTTAATCCTGACCTTCCTCTGGTTTAGGACCCCAATGTCATAAATTTCCAGCAGTGTTGGTAATGACATTTTAATTAATCTCCTAAAGATATTCTTGTATCTTAATGCCATTAACAAACTTTGGGAGTTGTTTTTATAGCATACATCTTTTATCTTCTTTAATGACATTTTAGCAATGAAATATCACTGAATGTAGGTAAAAAATATTATTGTAGGTTTGTGAGACACTTGGAACACAGTACTTTGCAGTGGATTTTTTGTAATCTGTCCTGTGCGTGCTAAATTGCTTCTGTCATGTCTCTTTGGACCATCATCTGCCAGGCTTCACTGTCCAATATTATCTGAGATAACTGAGATTTTAAGAAACCTACCAATGCTGCGAAACTTAATTTCATCAAATGATATGTCATTACTAAACATGTGCCCTTTCATTAGGTGGCTCTTTAAGAAAGACTTTGGTACCCAGCATGAGACAAGGTGGGCTGCAGGACTCCTCACTGCAGTGCTGCGCCTGGACTGGTCTCCTTGAGTAAAAAAATACAAAGAAACTATAAGGGGCTAAAAATAACTATGTGTATGCCAGTTGGGGCAAAATAGAGACAACAAATACAAAAAGATCAAAAACTCAACTGCCACTTCTAAAGAGCCTGGAGCAAAACCAGGGTGTTGAGAGCAAAAGCAGGGTCCTGCACATGTCCCCTGCACACAGCACCACCTGTCTGAGCCATTTCTCTGGCCTGACTTCTGGACCCTGGACCCTCAGCTCCTATAAGGAGCCGGCTCACTGCCACCCTCCCCTCAGCAGGAAGCAAGGGCATCTATTGCTTTTGCTCCCTGCTGCTGTAACAGGGGCCCCAGTAAAGCCTTGTCTGAATTTCTTGTCTGACCTCTGATCAATTTCTATTGATTAGGGAAGGCCAAGACCCCTGGTGGATAACAAGCATAGACTGTATCAAGCAATACAGCATTTTATAAAGCCAGATTATGTAATGATATGCCTGACACTTCCTGTCCTGAGTTCTTCAACACTCCTTCACATTCCCAAGAGGAAAAATTCTCTGACCTCTTTTGGTAGGAAGGTTGCTGAAGGCAGAATCGTGTTCCTCTCTCAATTACGGAGCCTAAGAACAGGCGGAGGGCTTTGGGAGACTGGAAGCTGCTGCACCACCGGTGCAGAGGCGGGGGCGGAGGGAGGGGGGCGCAATTGGGGAGGTTGCACTCAGTAACCACTAAGAACTAATGAAAGTGCATTAAAAAAAAAAAAATAGAGCACTGCATTTGCTAAAAGGAGGAAAAAACTCTCCTGGGAAGACATTTTAGAAATAATCTTCCTTGTGAAAATGAATTTGTTTTATTTCCTTGACCTCTAAAATTTCATAAACACAGTCCCGCTGTGCCGGCAGCTCCCTGGGCCGCCTTCCGATTTTCCTCCCTTGGCTGTACTAAATCTCACCGCTGACCTCACCTGGAACTCTGGAGCTTTCTATCACAGAGTCCTAATTCTTGTATGAAGCCTCCTCTGTTCCGGTACTGGATACACACACTAGTAATAACTTTACAACCATCCCTTTAAAAAACATTTTTGGATAACCTTTCCATTTAGGAGCCAGGAATTTGTATAAAACCGCAGAGGTTATATTGCTTTTGAACTAAAGGCTGTTGGTTTGTGGAATTTCCTTTAACTAGAAACACATATGAGTCTGTGGTTTTAGTGTTTTCCCAGTTTTATAACATCCTGCTTGTTTGTTTTCCAAAGTGAAAGAATTTACCATTAATTTCCATACTTAATAAAGGACTAACGTTTTACTTCCTTTTCTGTTTGTTGGTTTCAGTTGAAAGAGACAAAGATTTTTCGCACCAGCGAAGGCATTACAAAGAATTCCGGTTCGATCTTACGCAGATTCCTCAAGGAGAAGCAGTGACGGCTGCCGAATTCCGCATATACAAGGATAGGAGCAACGGCCGGTTTGAAAATGAAACGATTAAGATTAGCATATATCAGATCATCAAGGAATACGCAAATAGGTATCAGTATTTCATCTGGCTTATTATCCTAGCAGATGCACATTACACTGTAGTAAAATCCGTTGATAACCCGTGTAATGTGTCGAATCGTGCTTGTTTGCATGTGGTGGCACCAAGGCATGTATAGACACGTAGAAGACGCATGTAACTGACTGAAACGTGCCTCGTATATTTCACAGCTTTTTCGTACTCCCGACACCCATCTGTGCTCTATGGTCTTATGCTCCCCTGTATGTGTTCTCCAGGCCTGTTGCCTCGTTTCTAAAATGAGAAAACTTCCATTTTAATTCTGCACATATGGAATTTATGATTAACATTATTTAAATCACTTGTCTTTTAAGTTACAGTGACTTTATTTTTTCCTGGTGTTAAGTGTAAACTGTGTATACTTGTTATGTGGGTTTTGTATTTGCAGTAAATTCGGACAGCTAATCTGTGTGTCTTCTGTTTATAAAATGCTTAATTCAAAATGGTACAAAAATGGACGAAGAATCTGAAATATGAAATGTATGAAAACCTCAGCTGATAATTACTGCAAATGAGCTATCAAATATAAGAATTAGAAAGAGACTTTAGTGGTATTTTCAGACCTTCTACCAATATAGAAATTGGTAAACCTTTTATTTATATAAAACCTTTGACAACTGATAAGCACTTTTGTTAGACTGCTCTTACTTTTTAATTCTCATTGAGATATTACGTTGAGGTGGAATTTGTTTTCCATTCATTAAATCTAGATTTCCACTTTAATGAAATACTATTCCTTCTTTGACAAGACAAACATTTAGAGACAGCTATCATGAACCTGCTGAGGCCTCTCTCTCCTTATTGAATATTTCTAGCTCCTGACATTTGCTTTTTTTTTTTTTTTTGGTGTTAGAGTGTACAGGATTTTCCAGTGAGTGTTCCATAGAAACTAACTCCTTATAATACTCAATGAAAGAACAGAATAAAATGCTTCCGGGGTCAAATGCATTTCACAAGTCTACTTGTCAGGCTGTGTTTTAGGTGCTTCACCGTTCATATCAGAATAGTAAAGTCTTGTCAGCAAAGAAACCTGTCAATTTAGTTTTACCTAGTCTTTTTCAAAATTAATCAACTACAGAATCTTTTCCTTTGGTTATCCTTAATATCCTATGAAACACTAGTTCAACAGGACACACCTTAATAGAAGCTTAGCTCTGTACACTGTTATTTTCAGAGCAGTGATCTCAAAGCAGAAACAAATCTCTCTGCTCTTTTCTCAGCTGTAACACATACTAGCTGCTTGTTTATGGGTGAGTTTTTTTTGTTTGTTTTAAATTTCAGTCTGGTGGTTCCATTTATAAAAAGATACTAATTATTTTCTCACTACTTTATTTTTTAAAAATACTAAATAATGGTGGTGTCTTTTAAAATTAAATGAATAGAATTGAAAATAATGATTCAAATACTATTTAATTATATTGCCATAGTTAATAAATCCTTCATTTATTTTCTCTTTTAACTATGTCTGTTTTGACATTTGGGCTTGTGACATCCTGAAAAAAGGGACAGTGTGTTAAGTAACTTTTTCTTTTTAGAATCACAACTATGAATTTGTTTGATATGATTTACAATTTTGAAACTGTCATTAGCCACGAATGGGGTACTTCCTCCATGCTGCTGCTGCTGCTGCTAAGTCACGTCAGTCGTGTCCAACTCTGTGCGACCACATAGACATCAGCTCACCAGGCTCCCCCATCCCTGGGGTTCTCCAGGCAAGAACACTGGAGTGGGTTGCCATTTCCTTCTCCAATGCATGAAAGTGAAAAGTGAAAGTGAAGTCGCTCAGCAACCCCATGGACTGCAGCTACTTGGTCCATGGACATATCCTAAAATGCTTGAATTATCTTACTTTTTGACTATTTGCAAAGTATTACTATGTATGTTAAATCTGTACTTGGTTATTCAACATGCCAAGTATTTTTTACAGGAACTGTTTGTACACCAGGCCCCTATTACTTTGTTTGAATCTAAATATAGACATTTACACTGACCACAGTTAAAGGTCCTAACTTTATTTAGGTCCATTGTTCTATCTGCTCAGGATATTTTTGAATGTCCTCCACTGAACTAGCTATGCTCTGAGCTTGTTTTCATTCTATGTTGTAAGTATGGTAACTACAGTTACATAATTTATGACATAATAACAATGATGAAAATAAAGGACTAATACACTTGTAATTAGAAAATAATGCTAATATTTATAATTTAATAATTATTCATTGATATTTATAGGTTTATTTATGAATGAACATATGCTGAGTTTTATTAATAATACATTTTGAAATATTTATGAGTATTGATGCTTAATCAGATATAATAGTTTTGGAAATTTTCATTTCTCTCCAAAAATGAAACATTTGTCTATTTTGAAACTTTGGTATTTCTCTAATTATAGCTGATAAACATGTGTTCTGTCTGACTGCTCTATCACTATTCTTGGGTATAATTTGGTTAAGTCTTTACTTATTTTAATATGTGTTTAAATCTACTGTAAGATCCAGAATTTCACTAATATTTTTCCTAATTCTTTGAAAATGATTTTTGAAATCTGAACTACATGTATCTCCTTGATTGATGTTTTCTCACCCTACCATTCCAGACTGTAGAATGGCATAGCTTGGATAGGATTCCATTCAATTTAATGAACATTTTTTTGAAATATTTAACTCAGTGAATTCAACTGAATATTAATTCAGTTCTACCAAGTTCACATTTTTTAATATTTACTATTAAGTACTGTTGCCCTTTGTGATTTTCTCCTGTCCAGTTCAGTTCAATTCAGTTGACCAGTTGTCCGACTCTTTGTGACTCAGTGGACTGCAGCATTCCAGGTTTCACTGTCCATCACCAACTCCTGGAGCTTGCCTCAGACTCATGTCCATCGAGTTGGTGATGCCATCCAATCATCTCATTTTCCATCTTCTTCTCCTGCCTTCAATATTTGCCAGCATCAGGGTCTTTTCAAATGAGTCAGTTCTTCACATCAGGTGGCCAAAGTATTGGCGTTTCAGCTTCAGCATCAGTCCTTCCAACGAATATTCAGGACTGATTTCCTTTAGGATGGACTGATTGGATCTCCTTGAAATCCAAGGGACTCTCAAGAGTCTTCTCCAACCCCACAGTTCAGAAGCATCAATTCTTCGGTGCTCAGCTTTCCTTATGGTCCAAATTCACATCCATACATGACCAGTAGAAAAACCATAACCTTGACTAGATGGACCTTTGTTGAAAAAGTAATGTCTCTGCTTTTTAATAGGCTGTCTAGGTTTGTCATAGTTTTTCTTCCAAGGAGCAAGTGTCTTTTCCTTTCGTGGCTGCAGTCACCATCTGCAGTGATTTTTGGAGCCCAAGAAAATAGTCTGTCACCTGTTTCCACTGTTTCCCCATCTATTTGCCATGAAGTGATGGGACTGGGTGCCATGATCTTAGTTTTCTGAATGTTTTAAGCCAGCTTTTTCACTCTCTTTCACGTTCATCAAGAGGCTTTTTAGTTCCTCTTCGCTTTCTGCCATAAGGGTTATGTCATCTGCATATCTGAGGTTATTGATATTTCTCCCGGCAATCTTGGTTCCAACTTGTGCTTCATCCAGCCTGGCATTTCACATGAACTGAACTGAACTCTTCATATAAGTTAAGTAAGCTAGGTGACAATATACAGTGTTAACATACTCCTTTCCCAGTTTGGAACCAGTCTATTGTTCCATGTCCAGTTCTAACTGTTGCTTCTTGATCTGCATGCAGATTTCTCAGAAGGCAGGTAAGGTGGTCTGGTATTCCCTTCTCTTTAGGAATTTTCCAGTTTGTTGTGATCCACACAGTCAAAGTCTTTGGCGTAGTCAATAAAACATAAGTAGATGCTTTTCTGGAACTCTCTTGCTTTTTCTGTGATCCAACGGATGTTGGTAATTTAATCTTGTTCCTCTGCCTTTTCTTAATCCATCTTGAATATCTGGAAGTTCTCGGTTTTCTCCTGTAGGGTTATGCTATACTTATTGTCTTCTGTGTATTTGCTAATATGTATGGAATTTGTTCCTTATTATTTGTTTAAATCTCTGAAACATACAAATGTACACATGCATGCCTGACACTTCAATTTTATGTATCATTGTCCAGGTGGGAGAATCTCTTGCAAATGCCTTCCTTATATGTGAAAAAAACATGCTTCCACTGCCAATGGTTCGTTAATCCACAGTGTGCATGTGTGCTAAGTCGCTTCAGTTGTGTCCAGCTTTGTGCAACTGTACGGACTGTAGCCCGCCAGGCTCTTCTGTCCATGGGATTCTCCAGCCAAGAATACTGGAGTGGGCTGGCATGCCCTTCTCCAGGGGATCTTCCAGACCCTGGGATGGAACCAGTGTCTCTTATGTCCCCTGCATTGGCAGGAGGGTTCTTTACCTCTAGTGTCACCTGGGAAGCCCTAGCCACAGTGTAATAAATGCAAAATCCTATACTGTGCCATTGTCTGTAAGTCTAGGACCCCCTTTTTGCACTCCAGTTTCTCTGCCAAAGAAAGACATTTAAGGGCCAGAAGCGGTAGAAAGGGCACATACTCTTGCCTCCTTTGTCAAAGATAAGGTCTCCATATGTGCGTGGATTTATCTCTGGGCTTTCTATTTTATTCCATTGATCTATATTTCTGTCTTTGTGCCAGTACCATACTGTCTTGATAACTGTGGCTTTGTAGTAGAGCCTGAAGTCAGGTAGGTTGATTCCTCCAGTTCCATTCTTCTTTCTCAAGATCGCTTTGGCTATTCGAGGTTTTTTGTTTTCCCATACAAATTGTGAAATTATTTGTTCTAGCTCTGTGAAGAATACTGTTGGTAGCTTGATAGGGATTGCGTTGAATCTATAAATTGCTTTGGGTAGTATACTCATTTTCACTATATTGATTCTTCCAATCCAAGAACATGGTATATTTCTCCATCTATTAGTGTCCTCTTTGATTTCTTTCACCAGTGTTTTATAGTTTTCTATATATAGGTCTTTAGTTTCTTTAGGTAGATATATTCCTAAGTATTTTATTCTTTCCGTTGCAATGGTGAATGGAATTGTTTCCTTAATTTCTCTCTCTGTTTTCTCATTATTAGTGTATAGGAATGCAAGGGATTTCTGTGTGTTGATTTTATATCCTGCAACTTTACTATAGTCATTGATTATTTCTAGTAATTTTCTGGTGGAATCTTTAGGGTTTTCTATGTAGAGGATCATGTCATCTGCAAATAGAGAGAGTTTTACTTCTTCTTTTCCAATTTGGATTCCTTTTATTTCTTTTTCTGCTCTGATTGCTGTGGCCAAAACTTCCAAAACTATGTTGAATAGTAATGGTGAAAGTGGGCACCCTCATCTTGTTCCTGACTTTAGAGGAAATGCTTTCAATTTTTCACCACTGAGGATACTGTTTGCTGTTTGTTTGTCATATATAGCTTTTATTATGTTGAGGTATGTTCCTTCTATTCCTGCTTTCTGGACAGTTTTTATCATAAATGGATGTTGAATTTTGTCAAAGGCTTTCTCTGCATCTATTGAGATAATCATATGGTTTTTATTTTTCAATTTGTTAATGTGGTGTATTACATTGATTGATTTGCGGATATTGAAGAATCCTTGCATCCCTGGGATAAAGCCCACTTGGTCATGGTGTATGATCTTTTTAATGTGTTGTTGGATTCTGATTGCTAGAATTTTGTTAAGGATTTTTGCATCTATGTTCATCAGTGATATTGGCCTGTAGTTTTTTTTTTTGTGGGATCTTTGTCAGGTTTTGGTATTAGGGTGATGGTGGCCTCATAGAATGAGTTTGGAAGTTTACCTTCCTCTGCAATTTTTTGGAAGAGTTTGAGCAGGATAGGTGTCAGCTCTTCTCTAAATTTTTGGTAGAATTCAGCTGTGAAGCCATCTGGACCGGGGCTTTTGTTTGCTGGAAGATTTTTGATTACAGTTTCAATTTCCATGCTTGTGATGGGTCTGTTAAGATTTTCTATTTCTGGGAAATCTGGTCAACCACTTGTAAAAGAATGAAACTAGACCACTTTCTAACACCATACACAAAAATAAACTCAAAATGGATTAAAGATCTAAACGTAAGACCAGAAACTATAAAACTCCTAGAGGAGAACATAGGCAAAACACTCTCTGACATACATCACAGCAGGATCCTCTATGACCCACCTCCCAGAATATTGGAAATAAAAGCAAAAATAAAGAAATGGGACCTAATTAACCTTAAAAGCTTCTGCACATCAAAGGAAACTATTAGCAAGGTGAAAAGGCAGCCTTCAGAATGGGAGAAAATAATAGCAAATGAAGCAACTGACAAACAACTAATCTCAAAAATATACAAGCAACTCCTACAGCTCAACTCCAGAAAAATAAATGACCCAATCAAAAAATGGGCCAAAGAACTAAATAGACATTTCTCCAAAGAAGACATACAGATGGCTAACAAACACATGAAAAGATGCTCAACATCACTCATTATCAGAGAAATGCAAATCAAAACCACTATGAGGTACCATTTCACACCAGTCAGAATGGCTGCGATCCAAAAGTCTACAAATAATAAATGCTGGAGAGGGTGTGGAGAAAAGGGAACCCTCTTACACTGTTGGTGGGAATGCAAACTAGTACAGCCACTATGGAGAACAGTGTGGAGATTCCTTAAAAAACTGGAAATAGAACTGCCTTATGATCCAGCAATCCCACTGCTGGGCATACACACTGAGGAAACCAGAAGGGAAAGAGACACGTGTACCCCAATATTCATCGCAGCACTGTTTATAATAGCCAGGACATGGAAGCAACCTAGATGTCCATCAGCAGATGAATGGATAAGAAAGCTGTGGTACATATACACAATGGAGTATTACTCAGCCATTCAAAAGAATACATTTGAATCAGTTCTAATGAGGTGGATGAAACTGGAGTCTATTATACAAAGTGAAGTAAGCCAGAAGGAAAAACATAAATACAGTATACTAACGCATATATATGGAATTTAGAAAGATGGTAGCAATAACCCGGTGTACGAGACAGCAAAAGAGACACTGATGTATAGAACAGTCTTATGGACTCTGTGGGAGAGGGAGAGGGTGGGAAGATTTGGGAGAATGACATTGAAACATGTAAAATATCATGTAAGAAACGAGTTGCCAGTCCAGGTTCGATACACTATACTGGATGCTTGGGGCTAGTGCACTGGGACGACCCAGAGGGATGGTATGGGGAGGGAGGAGGGAGGAGGTTTCAGGATGGGGAACACATGTATACCTGTGGTGGATTCATTTTGATATTTGGCAAAACTAATACAATTATTTAAAGTTTAAAAATAAAATAAAGTTTAAAAAAAAAAAAAAAATAGAGAGGAAGGAAAAAAAAAAAAAGAAAGGGCACATACACTTGGTAGTGTATTTCACGTTTCTATATAGGATTTCAAAGTCATTGTAGATGATGGTAGTGCATAGTAATAACAGCACAGTCTTCAGAATTCCCATATGGAGAAAGTACATCTTGAAGTTTCAGTTTATAAATCTAAGCAAAAATAACCATTTGAGAACAATAAACATATTTCAGATGTTGTGGGAAGGACTAGTGCTTATTACAGTGCTAAGACCAGAGTTGATACTTAATAAATATATCAACAGCTTTCTAGGAGCATCTATTTTATTAGGATTTAGGGAGTTGTATACAAAGGGTAACAAAAAGTATGTGGTTACTATAATAACAGTAGCTACCTTTTATGTCAAGATAAATAATAGAAAATGGTAGCTACTGTTATTATAGTAACCACCTGCTTTTTGTTACCCTTTGTATACAGCTCCTTATATGTCAAGATAACGGAGAAGGCAGTGGCACCCCACTCCAGTACTCTTGCCTGGAAAATCCCATGGATGGAGGAGCCCGATGGGCTAAGAGTCGGACACGACTGAGTGACTTCCCTTTCACTTTTCACTTTCACGCATTGGAGAAGGAAATGGCAACCCACTCCAGTGTTCTTGCCTGGAGAATCCCAGGGATGAGGGAGCCTGGTGGGCTGCTGTCTGTGGGGTTGCACAGAGTCGGACACGAATGAAGCAGCTTAGCAGTAGCCGCAGCAGCAGCATGTCATGATAAAGTAAGCAAAATGATGATAGTTGACTTTGTTTAAAAAATTACCTGATCTTTGATTCATACTAAGGGTAATGGTACATCCTTAAGTCTAATAATGAAATGAACACCATCCAGCTTATGAGCAGTTGAAGCTATTTGTGAGCTTGTTCCTGAAAACCCAAGTTTTAAATAAATAATCTAATTTTCCTCTAAAATACAGTCAAAGCGGATGAGAGACTGCTTATCGATGAATTTATTTTACAGAAATATCGGAGATATAGAAAATTAGACAAAGATTCACATATAAATGTTTATCACAGTATCATTGTTTACCATTGCATAAGTTGAGAATATTTCAGTTTTAAAGAGAAGAGAAAAAGTTGTACTTTGTTTTCTGAAATACTGAAATGCTACACTTTATACAGCAAGTAGAAATTGTGTTTTATTTTATTTATTTTTTTAAAAAAGAAATTATGTTTTAAAGATATTTTATTTAATAGTAACACTGGAAAGTGCTTAGGCTGTAATGTTAATTAAATAAAAGTATGAAACAAATTTTATTTATACATTATACATATATTAGTTAAAATAAATTCATGTGCAAAACAAAGGAAGCAGCAAGCTTTCATGAACAGCTTGGTGGTAACTTTAAATTTTAATTCAGTCCCCTTTCTGTACTTTCTAAATTTTTATAGTAAAAATTATTTTTATAATCAGAAGCAAGCATAAGCATTGTTGAGTGAAAGAAGATAATGAAACAGGTTTACATGTTTCTTTACAAAATAGTAATTCAACATTTCCAGGCAGACAAAGGCAAAGAGCTAAACTAAACTGAACAAAACATCAGGATTAAAAAAAAAAAAAAAGTTTCTCTTATTTTTCTTAGGCTACGAGAGGCTTAGGAGGAACACAGATAATTTATTTCTTTCCATTTTTTATGGAAAATGTTCTTGACAATTAAAAACCTTGTCTGTAATTCTCTGAAAGTGAGAAGAATGGATTTAAAATACTTTATTTATCAGGTGATCACAGTTAAAATGCAAAGAATTTCAATTTGAAAAACTAATTTTAATACTGAATTGCTGTTATTAGTTCTGGAGTATTAATTATTTGTGGCTTCATATATTTCTCAACTTAAGAACTGAAATGGAGATGGGAAAAGAAACTAGTACTTTCAGACACTTTCAAGTCTTGGTCACCTCTTAAAACTTCTGTTGTCAAGCATGTGGGTTTTATGTATGTACTTCGTTGTTGCTGTTCATTTGCTCAGTTGTGTCCAATTCTTTGCGATCCCATGGATTATAGCACGCCAGGCTCCCCTGTCCATCACCAACTCCCGGAGCTTGCTCAAACTTATGTCCATCGAGTCGGTGATACCATCCAATCATCTCATTCTCTGTCTTCTCCCCCTGCCTTCAATATTTCCCAGCATAAGGGTCTTTTCCAATGAGTCAGCTCTTTGAATCAGGTGACCAAAGTATTGGAGTTTCAGCTACAGCATCAGTCCTTCCATTGAATATTCAGGACTGATTTCCTTTAGTCTGGACTGGTTGGATCTCCTTGCAGTCCAAGGGACACTCAAGAGTCTTCTCCAACACCACAGTTCAAAAGCACCAATTCTTCAGCACTCAGCTTTCTTTATAGTCCAACTCTCACACCTATACATGACTACTGGAAAAACCATAGCTTTGACTATATGAAATTTTGTTGGCAAAACAATGTCTCTGCTTTTTATATGCTGTCTAGGTTGGTCATAACTATACTTCCAAGGAGCAAGGGTCTGTTAATTTTGTGGCTGTAGTCACCATCTTCGTGATTTTGGAGCCCAAGAAAATAAAGTCTGTCACTGTTCCCCATCTATTTGCCCTGAAGTGATGGGACTGAATGCCATAATCTTAGTTTTCCAAATGTTGAGTTTTAAGCCAGATTTTCACTTTTCTCTTTCAGTTTCATCAAAAGGCTCTTTAGTTCCTCTTCTCTTTCTGCAGTAAGGGTGGTGTCCTCTGCGTATCTGAGGTTAATTTATATTTCTCCCAGCAATCTTGATTCCAGCTTGTGCTTCATCCAGCCTGGCATTTCTCATGATGTACCCAGCATATAAGTTAAATAAGCAAGGTGACGATATATAGCCTTGATGTACTCCTTTAGTGTTTAAAAAAAATTTTTTTTTTATTTAAATACAGTTGATTTATAATGTTGTGTTAGTTTCAAGTGAACTGCCAAGTGATTCAGTCATACATTTATACATACATATGTGTTGTTGTTTAGTTGCTAAGTCGTGTCTGACTCTTTTGTGATCCCACAGACTATCGCCTGCCAGGGTCCTCTCTGTCCATGGAATTTCCCAGCTAAGAATACTGGAGTGGATTGCCATTTCCTTCTCCAGGGGATTCTTTCAACCTGGGGATCAACCTGTATCTCCTATTTGGCAGGCATATTCTTACATCTGAGCCACCAGAGAAGCCCAACATCTTCTTCTACATTCTCATCTATTACAGGTTATTAAAATATATTAACTGTAGCACTTTCCTTGTGCTATGCAGTAGGTCCTTGTAGGCTTCTGTCTCATATATAGTATAAGATGTAATAGTGTTTTGAATTCAACTAAGAAAAAAATTAACTTCTCATCTATTAAAAGGAAAACTCCTACAATTATGGGGGAGGATCTATATGGTTAACACCAGGCTATGGTCATTTAAGTTTAAAGGCTCCTCTATGTTGGGAACGGTTAAATAATACTAAAAATGATCAATCTAGTAATTATGAGACAAGGCTGGGTGCTTTATGAACTATGCCTGTTATTACCCTTAGAGAGAGTGATTGGTATAGAACTCAGTGGATTTGTGGCACTAAATTATGGCCTTGACATCTACAGGGATGATACAAAGGTGTAGTCTGGGATTCCCATGAATTTAAGGTCGTACATATTAACAAATTACAGGTAACCACAACCAGTCTACCATTGGTATGATCCCAATGGGTCAAAGATCTGTATTATACTGGTATGACCATTTAGCAGCTTGTGTGTGTGTGTGTGTGTGCCTTCAATGGGGTTGGAGGATGTAATTGACTATATCTAAGCCTTGACAATAAGCCTTAAATGATAGTAACCGGGCTATCAGCCTATTGAATTCTGAGATCTCTATGATGAGAAAGGCAGTGCTACACAACTGCAAGACCCTTGACACCTTACAGCATCATCTGTGTTATTCAGTTCAGTTCAGTTCAGTTGCTCAGTTGTGTCTGACTCTTTGCGACCCCATGAATCACAGCATGCCAGGCCTCCCTGTCCATCACCAACTCCTGGAGTTCACTCAAACTCACATCCATCGAGTCGATGATGCCATCCAGCCATCTCATCCTCTGTCGTCCCCTTCTCCTCCTGCCCCCAATCCCTCGCAGCATCAGAGCTTTTTCCAATGAGTCAACTCTTCGCATGAGGTGGTCAAAGTACTGGAGTTTCAGCTTTAGCATCATTCCTTCCAAAGAAATCCCAGGGCTGATCTCCTTTAGAATGGACTGGTTGGGTCTCCTTGCAGTCCAAGGGACTCTCAAGAATCTTCTCCAACACCACAGTTCAAAAGCATCAATTCTTCGGCGCTCAGTTTTCTTCACAGTCCAACTCTCACGTCCATACATGGCCACTGGAAAAACCATAGCCTTGACTAGACGGACCTTTGTTGGCAAAGTAATGTCTCTGCTTCTGAGTACGCTATCTAGGTTGGTCATAACTTTCCTCCCAAGGAGTAAGCATCTTTTAATTTCATGGCTGCAGTCACCATCTGCAGTCATTTTGAAGACCCAAAAAATAAAGTCTGACACTGTTTCCACTGTTATCCCATCTATTTGCCATGAAGTGATGGGACCAGATGCCTTGATCTTAGTTTTCTGAATGTTGAGCTTTAAGCCAACTTTTTCACTCTCCTCTTTCACTTTCATCAAGAGGCATATAATTCAAACTAAATGCTGTATTTTTGTACCTGATAAATCCTTTAATGCAACACATTTGAACAACATGAAAAATCAGATTTCTGCTCTAAGTGACCCATTCCCTAGTCTTGACAATCTTTAAAAAACACTAGTGAGGGAGGCTCATGGCTAAAACATTTACTTTTAATTCCACTAATGTTATTAACTATACCATTTGCATTTTGCTTGTTTCACAAGATTATTATTTCTTGTATTACCAAGTATATGACTGAGCCTTCAACGGAAATGATGACTAGACTTGAAGCAGTTGATCAAATGTATAGTTCGATATATGATCAATGATTGTAATAGTGTAACTCTAGAAGGCAATGGCAACCCACTCCAGTACTCTTGCCTGGAAAATCCCATGGATGGAGGAGCCTGGTGGGCCACAGTCCATGGGGTTGCGAAGAGTCGGACACGACTGAGCGTCTTTTTTTTCACTTTTCACTTTCATGCACTGGAGAAGGAAATGGCAACCCACTCCAGTGTTCTTGCCTGGAGAATCCCAGGGACGGGGGAGCCTGGTGGGCTGCCGTCTATGGGGTCGCACAGAGTCGGACACGACTGAAGTGACTTAGCAGCAAGAAAGAACTGAAAAGTCAATGCAGGCTGTACTCTTTAAGGCAGTGCATTTCATATTGCAATTGTGCACGTGTGTGTGTGTGTGTGTGTATGTAGGTGTCTGTGTGCGAAGTTGCTTCGGTCAGACTGACTCTGTGACCCTATAGATTTTAGCCCGCCAAGCTCCTCTATCCATGGAATTCTCCAGGCAAGAATACTGGGATGGGTTGCCATGCCCTTCTCCAAGGAATCTTCCCTCCAAGAATCAAACCCACATCTCTTATGACTCTTGCATTGGCAGGCAAGTTCTTTACCAATAGCGCCACCTGGGAAGCCCATGTATGTGTGTGCATATATATAATTTCGCAAATTTAAAGCTTACTTCCCCTAAGGTATCGTCTAGGAGTGTCAGGGTGGGGGTCCTTGTAGTAATTTAGGTTTATGCTTTATAGATATATTTTATGTTCAAGACACTGTCTGATCTATTAACCCTCTACTCTATAAATACTTTGATAGTGTTATGTAATCAAATATGAAAGAGACAGACACATGATGTCATCTCTTTTCACACTTATTTATCTTAGTAAGATCCAAAACACTTAAAATTATATATTTTATTCCTATCATCTCCCACCTCCTTCATTTATTCATACTCTTATTTAAATGTGTGCCATTTAAAAGAGTGTTCTGATATTTATCCAAATCTTTATTTTTCTTGGTAAAAATGTAACATGCTTTGCATCATTTCACTTATTTAATCTTTTCGTGTGAGGCAGACAGCCTCATATTCTGTATAGAAAGCATCACTTTTCAGTCACACCTCATATATCTGGCATTATTGGGAAATGAGGTTTCCACATGATTGAATTTTCCAGATAATACATCTGAGTTGACCGGGCTTTTGCTGAGCACCTTGCACAGGGCCAGCGCAGGGCACACAAGCCTAGTAAGTAAGATTCCCACAGTTCATAGCCTGAGGCTGGGGGTGAGGTGGGCTTGCCACACACAGGCTTTAATAACTGTAAAACAACGCGCTAAGCAGTATGATGTAAGTATGTACTAAGCGTTGTGGAAATACAAATGAGGGTAATTAATTCATGTTGGAGGGTGAAGAACCTTGGGGAAAGCCACTGGGAGGCATTTACCCCTGAGTTGGGCCTTTGAAAATGAGTAAGAACTTTTTTAATGTCTAAGTATATTTTTCTGACTCTTTATTGAAGTATAGCTGATTTACAAGGTAGTGTGAATTTCTACTGTGCAGTAAAGTGACTCAGTTATGTGTGAGTGTATATATATATATAATTTTCCATATCCTCTTTCATTATGGTTTATCATGGGATGTTAAATACAGTTCTCTGTGCTAGACTGGAGGACCTTGTTGTTTATCCATCCTATATATAATAGTTTGCATCTGCTAATCCCAAACTCCACTCCTTCCCTCCCCACAGAGTCTCCTCAACCTTGGCGACCACAAATCTGTTCTCTATGACTGAGTCTATTTCTGTTTCATAGATATGTTGATCTGTGTCATATTTCAGATTCTGCACATAATTGATACCGTGTGGATTTGTCATTCTCTTTCTGGCTTACTTCACTTCGTATGATATTCACTAGATCATCCACGTTGCTGCTAGTGGCACGGTTTTGTTTACGGTTGAGTCGTATCCCATTGTATCTAGGTACCACATCTTTATCCATTCCCTTATCCATGGACGTGTAGATGGTTTCCATGTGTTGGCTATTGTGAATAATGCTGCTGTGAACGTACGGGCACATGCATCATTTTGAACTTTAGCTTTTTCCTGGATATATCCCCAGGAGTGGGATTTCTGGATCATATAGTAAATCTATTTTTAGCTTTTTGAGAAACCCCCATGCTTTACCAACTTATATTGCCATCAGTAGTGTAGGAGAAACTTCTATAATGAAAGGGAGTGGGGTGGTGGTTGGGAGAGATGTGAAAGAGATCCTAAGAGAAATATTCCTAAGCATTGACCTGTCTAAGTACATAAAGAATTGAATAATTAAATGGTAAGAACAATGCCACTAGTCCTACTACTAAGCAAAGCAGTCAGCACGTGTCCACTTAGGGGGTACTCACCGTGCGTCTAGCACTGTGCTAAGTGCTTTCCTTGAGTTAATGTTTTTCACAAGTATATACACATTTTCTTTGAAAGAAAATGTGCTGTGTAGAATTCAACCCCTTCCTAATGTTCTACTGTGAATATAAATGTCTGTGCCCCATTGCAAACACATTTTAAGCCGGCCTGCTGGCTGTCATTCGCCACCTCCCCTACTTGGATATATTTAGTTGAGCTGTCATCATTCCAATCCACAGTCAGTTTCACATTGACATCATCTCCCCCTCTGGCTTCTCTAGGATTTGTGACTCTTCTCTGGACGTACTTCAGGATGCACACTGACAGTAACACGCGGGGGATTTCATGGGCTCTTGAGAGCGGTGGAAATAACACTCAGATGGGCGGTGCCCTTGGCTCTGAGAATACAGGACAGCACCCAAGCATGACTTGCGTTCCTGCACTTGCAGAGATCAAGCTCTAGCTCCAGTTCTCCACTGAGAGGATTCACCCCCAGGAGACATTTAGTGGTGTCTGGAGGCATTTTTGGGTTTCACTGTTGGCGAGGGTGGAGGCCTACTGACATCCAACGGGTAGTAACGCTGGGGTAACAAAAGATGCTGCTGAAACTTCTGCCATAAACAGGGTACCCCCACCCAACAGAGAACGATCTGGTCAAAATTGTCCATAATGCTGAGGTCGAGAAATGCTGCTCTAGCTATAGATTTACGTTATAAAGCTAAAAATGGGAATAATTCATGCCCTAAAAACTCATTTTTTTCCTTGACTGTTTCATATCCATTGGGGTCATAAGAGTCATAGCATAGAAGAATTCTTAGGAACTTGAATGGGGTATATCATTCATTCATTAGGGAAGTTAAAAGTAGTTCGTTTGTGTATGTAATACTCTCACTTCTTTGTTTCTTGTTGAGTGAGGGACTCTCTCATGCTGTGCATGTGTGTGTGTATTCAGTAGCCCATGCATAGATCTCTCTGCAAGGGAAAAATATGAAATGGTGTAGTGCCAGGAATCCTACTAATATTATCATTATCTTGGCAATTTAAAAAAATCTGCAAAGAGAAAAGTGGTTGAATTTTCATAATGGGAATTCAGCTTGTTTTCCATTTTTGCCATTCGAGTCCATGTTATATTACTATTTTACCAGTTTGTATCTATTCCTTTTCAGTGTAAACACAGCATTGAATTAGATAATCTGAAAATGGGTGTTCTGTGAGATTTACAGAAGCTTATTATTTCTTATTTGTTTGGGGAGAAAAAACAATTACCGTCTGAAAATACCAAAGTCAAATTCTAACACTTTTAAAGTTGCTCATGATAGAAACTGTCGACATTATAAACTCCAGAGAATAACATTTGCATCCATTGTTAATTTGTCCCATGCTTGAACCGCATGTCACATTCCTCAGATGGTGTGTATTTACAGTCGGATACCCAGAAAAAGATGTATGCTTTCTTCTTAGGTGGTAATCATTCCATTTCTACTAGCCATGGTAAGCTATTCAGAGACAAAGGAGATGAAAAGAGTTGAAAAAGTTATAATGGAGAAAGTTTGGGAAAAGTGGAGCTATCACTGTGCTCTTTAAGGTTCTTGCCTCATGGAAATAGAGTATTTCAACTTTTGCCTGGAAATTTATCTCTGTATCTTCCAGACAGTTTCCCAAAACTTTTCTTGACCAGATTTAGAGCTTTTTGGTTAGACAGTAGAATGTTTATGCTCCTGGATAACTGCTTCTTCTTCATCTTCTCTCTGTTACTCTCTCTTTCTCTCTATATATACATATTTGTGTGTGTGTATGTATATATATCGGAGAAGGCAATGGCACCCCACTCCAGTACTCTTGCCTGGAAAATCCCATGGATGGAGGAGCCTGGAAGGCTGCAGTCCATGGGGTCGCTGAGGGTCGGACACGACTGAGCGACTTCACTTTCACTTTTCACTTCCATGCATTGGAGAAGGAAATGGCAACCCACTCCAGTGTTCTTGCCTGGAGAATCCCGGGGACAGGGGAGCCTGGTAGGTTGCCATCTATGGGGTTGCACAGAGTCGGACACAACTGAAGCGACTTAGCCGCATATATATATATATACACACACACACACACACACACACATATACATGCGTACATATGTTTGAAACTGTAACAATATGAAGACTACTTCTCTTTCACCATTTTATTGTTGATTATATAAATAACTTTACTTCCTTTTGATGTTTTCAATTTCATTTTTTCCTCTTGTGGCAAAAGATTCAACTATAATTTTCCTCTCTTCCAAACAGAGATCCAGATTATATTACATTTGGTCTGCACACACTCTTTTAAGGCAGGGATTATCATACTCTTTTTATGCATGGGGAAACTGAGGCTGAGGAATTCCTTAATTGTTCAAGCTCTGTCTGCTCCCTAAATCCTTATTTACTTCATTATAATACATTGATATTTATATAAAGATGATAAAAATTGTTTTAGCTCTTCTAATGTCATAGTCTTAGATGTGCATGCATACTCAGTCCTATCCAACTCTTTGCGACCCCATGGACTGTAGCCTCCCAGCTCCTCTTGTCCATGAAGTTTTCTAAGCAAGAATACTAGAGTGAGTGACCATATCCTACTCCAAGGGATCTTCCTGACAACAATCAAACCCATGTCTCCTGTGTCTCCTGTATTGGTAGTTGGATTCTTTACCATTAGCACCACCTGGGAAGCTCAATGTCATAGTCTTAGATATGTAAGACTATTTGCAGATGTGTGGCTTTAGGATGATGGTAAATCAACTTTTACTGAATTTGGCTCCTGCTGCTCAGTCCTTAGTTGAAGTTCCTACCCTTTTGGTATTTCAAGACTCCCAAGGCACATGTACAAGAACCTTTCCTCTGTCAGTAAAATAAAGTGTATTCTTCTAAAGCAGTACATACAAGTCCACCAATTTCCCATGAATAGACATGTTTAAACCTCTGGTCATGAATGAAGTAAAATATGCTCATGTGTTTGTAGTGAACTCTAACTGTATCTACACATGTACATATTATTTTTCACCTGTGAGTAATTACATTTATCTATATATTTCATATCTAATATATCTATCTTTGCTGCTAATCCTATATCTGTTCTCTGTGACTCTATATTTAACACCTGCATGATAGCTTAATTTAGCTTTATGAGGAATTTGTATGCAAATCTATATCATACTCAATACAAAGGTTCAAATTTTACCTGAAAAATAAAAATACAAATTTTAGTCATTATGAGTTATTTTGGTCAATGTAAATTGACTTCCTTGTTTTTTAAAGCATTTCAGTGTTGATAATTGCTATAATGTCAATAAAATGAATGCTCACATCTAGGATTATTCCTGCCTTTTAAAGTTTTTTTCAAAAATAGTATTATGGGTTAAACTGTGCTCGTCTCTTTCCCCCATCCATATGTTGAAGTTCTAGCCTCTAGTACCTCTGAATGTCACATTACTTGGAAACAGTCTTTAAAGAGATAACTCAAATATTCTTTAAAGAGGTAATTTTAAAGTAGTCTTTAAAGAGACAATTCAAAATATTCTGCTATTTCCAGGGAGTTAAGTACTGTTCTTTAGTGGAGTAATTTTATACTTCTAAAGAAATCACATCTAGATTTCTATAGAATGGATAGAATTTATTTTTAAGATGCTATTATGAGAGTTGGTGCATGACTGAAAATTATGTAATTATTAACATTGTGCTTGTTAAAAATAGACTTGATTCTCCTAAAGCATATTCTCTTGTCTATAGTTAATGCAGAAGAGTTCTTTATGCAAAAAGAAAGAGGAGAAATTTAAAAGTAGAAGTTAAGGGTCAAAGATAAAATAGCTTTACTCAAGAATAGGAAACCATGAAGCTTATGAAGGTAACTGAACGTTTATAACTTTTCAGAGGTGAGCTAGAAATATATAGATTTTTCAAATCATACTGTTTGCCTAGGTTTCCTTCCAGTGCCTTGCGATTTGCATCACAGAAATTCAAGTATTTAGGCTTTGCTTGGATCTGTTGGCTGATGCGTCTTCTAAGTATTTTTAAAACTGAAACTATTTTCCTAATAGACTTGCTTAAGTTTTGAGATTTGAATGTTAATAGTTTGGGAATTCTTTTTTCTGAAAAAGTAGCACGATTTAAGAATAATAAATAACTACCTAAAGGTAAAGCTTCCTGGATGACTTAACTGGTAAAGAATCCACCTGCAATGCGGGAGACCTGGGTTCGATCCCTGGGTTAGGAAGATCCCCTGGAGAAGGGTAAGGCTACCCACTCCAGTATTCTGGCCTGGAGAATTCCACAGACTGTAGAGTCCATGGGGTCGCAAAGAGTTGGACACAACTGAGCGACTTTGACTTTCACTTCACTTTCACCTAAAGATATTTGTTAACTAGCTGAAATTGCTCTCAGAACTTACCTCTGTGACCTGTTTTGTTATTCAAATGTTTATTTATATCATGCCAAGGATTGGTAATGCTTTGCAGGGTTTATTAGAACACCTTTCAGTTCAGTTCAGTTTAGTCGCTCAGTCGTGTCTGACTCTTTGCGACCCTATGAATCACAGCACGCCAGGCCTCCCTGTCCATCACCAACTCCCGGAGTTCACTCAGACTCATGTCCATTGAGTTGGTGATGCCATCCAGCCATCCCATCCTCTGTCGTCCCCTTTTGCTCCTGCCACCAAACCTTCCCAGCATCAGGGTCTTTTCCAATGAGTCAACTCTTTGCATGAGGTGGCCAAAGTACTGGAGTTTCAGCTTCAGAATCAGTCCTTCCAATGAACACCCAGGACTGATCTCTTTTAGGATGGACTGGTTGGATCTCCTTGCAGTCCAAGGGACTCTCAAGAGTCTTCTCCAACACCACAGTTCAAAAGCATCAATTCTTCAGCACTCAGCTTTCTTCACAGTCCAACTCTCACATCCATACATAACCACTGGAAAAACCATAGCCTTGACTAGACAGACCTTTGTTGGCAAAGTAATGTCTCTGCTTTTGAATATGCTGTCTAGTTTCATCATAACTTTCCTTCCAAGGAGTAAGCATCTTTTAATTTCATGGCTGCAGTCACCATCTGCAGTGATTTTGGAGCCCACAAATAATACAGTCTGACACTGTTTCCACTGTTTCCCTATTTCCCATGAAGTGATGGGACCAGATGCCATGATCTTCGTTTTCTGAATGTTGAGCTTTAAGCCAACTTTTTCACTCTCCTCTTTTACTTTCATCAAGAGGCTTTTTAGTTACTCTTCACTTTCTGCCATAAGGGTGGTGTCATCTGCATATCTGAGGTTATTGATATTTCTCCCGGCAATCTTGATTCCATCTTGTGCTTCTTCCAGCCCAGCGTTTCTCATGATGTACTCTGCATAGAAGTTAAATAAGCAGGGTGACAATATGCAGCCTTGACGTACTCCTTTTCCTATTTGGAACCAGTCTGTTGTTCCATGTCCAGTTCTAACTGTTGCTTCCTGACCTGCATATAGTTTTCTCAAGAGGCAGGTCAGGTGGTCTGCTTTCCCATCTCTTTCAGAACACCTTTACCACATTTCAAATAAAATCAGGATAGCACTTGAGTAGTTTCAAAACTGCAAGGTGGATCCTTCTCTTAGGAAGTTAGCAATGTGATTAAATTAATTCCAAGATAACAGTCTCAAAGATAGTTTTAAAATATATCAAAATTTTAAAGATAATCAGTTTTTCTTAGATTTGTTTATTTGGTATATTTTTCAAGTTACGAGAGGCAGGGAGAATTTTACTTTTGTTCAACCACAGTGTGAATATGATAGATCCTTAAACTTCAACTGGGAAAAAATTAATCTTTTCATTTCATTGTATTATATGCTTGTTGTATATCTGCAGTAACTCAAACTGAGTCCTGTATTGGATGTGAAAAAGTGTCTGTAACCCTTCCTTGGTAAGAAAATTGTGAAGGAGAATGAAAGCTGCATTTTTGGGTGTATGGTAGCTGGTCAATTTAATTGATTGCATCATTAATACATTTATTTTAACTTCTCTAGGTTAATGGAAGGATGGTTTAAATCAAGTTTAAGTAAAGAAATGGAGCTATAGCCTCTAAAATATTGACTGAGATTCTTCTTTTACGGTTCACTTTTTAATGATCACTGATGACTTTTTTCCTAAGGAAATAATAAATGTACATGATTTTACTCAAAATTAATTGTTTAAATTTTGTAAGCCATCTTTGAAGTGACTTCTAAGATACAGATTGATGGAAAATACAATAGAACAATAGAGCATAACTTATTATGACATAGCTCTGATCTTCCTCATGAATGACATGCTGCCAAATTCAGCACCATCATCAATGCATAATAGTATATTTCTGTTCTACTTTGATGGATTTCCTTTGTTTTTACCACCAAACTCCCTGAGCCTCAATTTCATCAATATAAGAGATCTATTGTAAAGACTAAATGTCAGATAGAGCACAGATTTGTGATTGCCAAGAATGAGGGGGAATGGCAGAGGGATGGAGTAGGAATTTGGGATTAGCAGATGTAAACTATTGATATATAGAGGATGGATGAACAACAAGATCCTGCTTAATAGCAAGATCTTGCTATATTCTCTTGCATATAGCAAGATCTGCATCTTGTTTCTGTATAGCAGAAATTAAAAGAACACTGTAAATCAACTATATTTTGATAAAATAAATTTAGAAAAAGATTAAATGTCAAAAATATGTAGCATTTGCCTCAGAGGCTGCCTATAGAAAGGAAATAATAAAATAATTCATTATACAGATACTCATACATTTGTAAAGTTAATACTAAAGTTAAGATTGATAAATATTAGTAACAGTAACACCATGGAGATCATTCTAAAACATACAAGTTTATATTCATAGCTGTTACTGCCCTCAGGGAACTTGTGCACACAGATGATGTTAAAGCAAGTCAGGGTAGATCCATAGCTCAATCCATGGGAAAAGTGAAAGTTGCTCAGTCATGTCTGACTCTTTGTGACCCCATGGACTATACAGTCCATGGACTTCTCCTGGCAAGAATACTGGAGTGGATAGCTTTTCCCTTCTCCAGAGGATCTTCCCAACCCAGAGGTCAAACCCAGGTCTCCAGCATTACAGGTAGATTCTTAACCAGCTGAGCCACCAAGGAAACCCAAGAACTCTGGAGTGGGTAGCCTATCCCTTCTCCAGCATGTCTTCCTGACCCAGGAATCAAACCCGGCTCTCCTGCATTGCAGGCAGATTCTTTAGCAACGTAGCTACCAGGGAATCCCCAATCTATAGGACTTCTCCCTTAATCCAATGATGTATTTGGTGACCTTCTTTTGGCCTGGTATCCATAAAATAATTATATAACAAAAACATAAAATGAAATAAAAATGGGAAAAAGTGTAATAAAGTGGAAACTAAAGGAAAATGATCTCTAAAAGAGAAAATGATCTCTGAAAGGCTTGCATCACAGACTGCCTGCCCTCCACCTCCATGGAGAATCCACAGCCACTCAGACTGGAGCAGCTGCTGTCGCTTCCTCTCTATTCAGTTCAACAGTTGCTCATGAACTTGCCAGTGTCCTGTTCCTTACAGGTAGTGGTTAGGGGAAATACTGATTATCAGGGACTAAATCAAGACCACTAAGCCAGTTTGTAAAGGAAACTTGACAGTGAAGAGCAGGAAAATGGAAATTACTTTCAGATATTCCTAATCTGCACCAGATTTGGGTTGGGATTCTAGCAATAAAACGTCCTGTATCTTATTAGTCATCACTTGAGTCATTTGTTCCCCTTGCTCCTTAATCAACTCCTGTCATTTTAAGAGTGGTTTTGTAGAGCTTTCACTTAAGTGTAGGGAATGATGATTTTCACTCAAACCTGTAACTGTTTTTGTTGTTGTTTTCTTTCTCCTTAGGGACGCAGATCTATTCTTGTTAGACACAAGGAAAACCCAAGCTCTTGATGTGGGTTGGCTTGTCTTTGATATCACTGTGACCAGCAATCATTGGGTGATTAATCCACAGAACAATTTGGGCTTACAACTTTGTGCAGAAACAGGAGATGGTAAGCACTGAATTTTGTACATTTTGTGGTACTGGTTTGTACCCATTGAGAGTTACAGCTTTTTGTGGGATTTAACCAATGTATTTTTTATACACACAATGTGCAAAGTGGTGCAGTCTATAAGACAGAGCAATATATTGATTAGTTAATTGATTTGTAAACAACATGCATTTATTGTCAGGCTCTGCAATGGCTGTGGGAGGTAAAGACAACTTAAGCCCTCTTCTTGGTCTTGGGGTTTTTATTCTTGTGTTGAAGGCCTGTATGTAAATAAACAGCACAACTGTAATATAGCAATACTGAAAGAAAGTGATGTGTGAGGTGCTGTGGATCCATGTCTTAACTGTCGTGGTGGTTACACAGCTATGTAATTTGTAAAAACGTATAGAACTGTACTCTAAAGAAGAATAAATATTACCATAGTCAAAGAATGTCTCAAAACTTGACTTAAAAAAGAAATATATATCAAAGCAGGCGATAGGGAAACAGACAAATGACCTACCATAACACAGAGGAGGGTGAGGATGGAACAAAAGACTCACGAATATGCAGAAGATGTTACTGAGTTAGATCTTAACATACTGTAATATTTGATCAAAAGACAACAGCTCCAGGATCACTTCTGGGAGAGATTTGTTGACTTTAAAAAAAGAAAAGAGCAACCTAAAAGTTGAGAGTTGTTTTACTTGGTGGACAAAACTGAGGACTTAGGCCTAGGATGCAGCCTCTTATATGACTAAGTTCAGTTCAGTTCAGTCACTCAGTTGTGTCCGACTCTTCGTGACCCCATGGACTGCAGCATGCCAGGCCTCCCTGTCTATCACCAACTCCCGGAGTTTACTCAAACTCATGTCCATTGAATCAGTGATGCCATCCAACCATCTCATCCTTGCATGACTAAGGGACTGCTCTAAAGAGGTAAGGGGGGAGCCAGGATATACAGAGATTTTTTTACAACAAAGGCCAGGTAGTTGGAATATCAAGGGATTACTGTTAATTAAAGAAAGCAAGACATCTCAAGTTAGTGAATTTAGGGCTTTTCTATGTATGGGAAGATGCAAGGGTCTGGGCTCACTGAAATCATCCCTCTGATATGCACCTCAGCTATTGGGGGCCAGTATCCTGTACTTTCTCATCCGGAGTCTCCTCCGGTGCACTGCTGCGGGGATTGGGTGGCTGTGGCGGCTGACAGTTTGATAGGGAGGCATCCTGTTTCCACCCTGAGTTCCCTCGGGGCTGATTGGGGCGTCTGTAATGGGATGGCTTGATGCTGCAACGACCTTTGTTTACTGATACGGCAGGTGGTATTCTTAGTACACAGGTCTATAGGAAATCTTTGCTGAGAAGCTTCAGAAGGTATTTTTATGCTCAGAAGTACTCATTGAATAAGGATGTGCTATGTGCTTGGCTTAATGCTGGAGATAAAATGGTGAACAAGTGCAGAGGTGGCTTCCTGAGGCTTGCAGCTAAATGAGGCATAAGTAGTCCGCACGTAATATCATTGAGTCCGTGTCGCTACACGCTGAGTGTCAAACAGTGAGAAAATTCTAGCTGCAATGATAACGTTCAGGAAAATGTGATTGGCAAAGAAATTGGAGGGCAGGCATTTTGGGCAAACAAAAGAGTGTTCACAAAGCCTATGATGAGAAGGATTTTGGCCTGTTTGATCAAGAGGTCAGGGAGTGCAAGGCTTTGTTCACCTTTGATCACTCAGAGTCCAAAGTTTTAAATTCAAATCTAGACTTCCAGGTCATTTAAAATTATATTTGTTACCACAGGAGGATAAAACATCCTTTAATGATTTGTTTCCTTGATCAGTGCTTTCAAAATATTCAGAAGTCTACCAAGTGGGCCTAACTTATGCTTTTGCTCAACACCCGAAAATAGTAGGATCATGGCTGCAGAGTGTGGTTTTAAAAGTGATGATTTCATCAACATGCATCCGCCACGGGTGTACACATGATGCATGTTGATGTACGGCAAAATCAATACAATATTGTAAAGTAAAAACAATAATAATAAAAAAATTAAAAAAAATAAAAGTGATGATTTATTAGAGAATGTGCCCTATTTTAGTTTACTATCTTTAGCTTTTTGCAGGATCCAGCAATAGAAACATCAGCCCTAGAATCCTTCTCCTTTCTATATTACACTAAAGCCTTGCTTAATAAACTGCTGAGTTAAGTAAAAGTTAGGTCTGCCCTGGGTCTTTTTCAAGGAGGATCATTACTGATGCAATTGGACTTCATGGAAACATTGTTTTACCTGCAACCAGATTTGTAGCCTGAGAATCAGACCATGCCCAGTGCTGTTACCCCAAAGATTGTGTATGTGGAGTGAGGTTGACAGACACAAATCAAACATATTCCAGAGTTTGTCTACTGAAGGTTTCACGTGCCTCAGATCTTGAGCTAGAAAAGGAAGGCTCTTATTGAAAGTGTTACAGACAAGTTTGAGACATCTGCTCCCAATCCAGACTTTTCCATAGATTTTAATTACAATATTGATGTTTTAAATTCTCATAAGCAATTAAGATATTTTGAATTATAAGATATTTTCCATAATGGCTTTGAGACTATCATTGAAGATTTTCAGAGTTCAATCATTGTAAATGTAGACAGAAAGGCATACATCTAAATAATCTCCCTTAAATTTTTACAGTGTTCAACTACTCTACATTTATGGTCAGAAATGTGACAGGGAAATGTACCCGGAGGGGCTGAGCCAGGAGTCTCTTCCCTGGTATGCGGTCCAAAGAAAAATTAAATTAGTGGTATGTGCTTCCCTCAGTCTTTTCCTTGGAGATATGCTGAAATGTCTAACTAAACAAAACTCAGGAGATCTGTGAAATATGACCCCTGTTTCTTTTTAACTTCCTCACCCTTCCCTCCCAGCTAGAAAATTCTGAAATTTCTCTATTTTTTTTTCTACTTCTTCTATGTTGGTTTTCTTTCCTTTACACTCTAAACTGTTTAGTTCTTTCTTGCTTCCAATTCATCCTTTCCTTTGAGAACTACTTTATATTTTGTTTATCCTTTTCCTTTGATTGATTTCTCTTATATTTTAGGAGTAATTTTACTTTAAATGACTCATATTATTTATGGGTCTTTTTTGGGGCCTAAAATAAACTCACATTTAACTTCTTTCAAAGGTTTCCAAATTCTTTATTTAAAAGTTAGGCTTGAGATAGACAGCATTATGTTGCTTTTCTTTGATTTTTTAGTATTGTCTGATACAAAAATGTTAAAAGGATTAAATATGCTGGCAACCTGGCCTTTTGTATTTAAGCGATACTTAAATTTTAAACACTTAACAGATTTTAACCGGCATTAGAGCATATATGGCTCTGGGAAAGCAAGTGACCCTCTGGGGTCACCTTAGTTTTATTAACTACAACCTCATGGAAACTAGGCTTGTGGCATGCTTCTGTAAACATAGATAACCAGATGCCCCAACTTATTACTGCTCCTTCATCACTGCTGATGTTCTCAATGTTCTATTGGAATATTGCTTCAAACGGATTAGACAGACATCTTTTATTTGCAATAATGGATTCTGAACATGTTTACTTCTCAGCAAAGTAGTTGGAAATCGTAAAAAATGAAGCTCAGGAAAGCCAGCTTTCAAATTCTTTTGTTGACCATTATTCATTTATTGATTTGTTCGGCACAAAATCTTCTAGTGCCTATCCAGGCAAGACAAAGTGTTGGGAACTTCCTGGCAGTCCTGTGGTTAAAACTACAGACTTCCAATGCAGGGGCCAAGGGTTTGATCCCTACTTGGGGAACTAAGATCCCACACGCTGTGTGACACAGCCAAAAAGTAAAAATAAATAAAGGCAAAGTGTTAAGGAGACTATGAACTGGGAGATAGACATTTGTAGTTACTTTAGAAGGAATAAAGTGCCTTAAATCCGAAAAATAGTAATACAATCAAGACACTACAGGAAAATGTGAGAGAGGTGGTTAAGTCCAAATGGAGCCAAAAGCACCACGGCCCAGGTGACTTTTTGGGCTCCGTCACTTGGCTAAGATTTCAAGATATGAAGATGAGGAGGGAGTGGAGCTGGTGTAAGGAAGGAGGAGTGAGTTAGTTCTTGGATGAAGAAACAGTGGGAGTAAATCCATAGAATGGCAAAATGGCATGGTATCCTTCAGAAAAACCCGAAGTCCAGACTAGGCTAGAAGAGCTTTCATGTATTTCTACGGTTGCGAGTGCTGTTATTTTATGAAAGGGACTGGGAGATCAGTTATGGACAAGCCATGACATTTATGTATATATTCTTGTAGCTTGACCACAAGTCATTGAAGAACTAGACTTGCTGCTTTAATCAATCAGAGTAACACTTGCATGATTGCATATTTGAATATCTGTTTCATGAGATCATAGATGTGTATTTCTGGCTCACAGTGGCATCCTTGGTATTTGGTACCGTGCAGGTTGTAGGTATTAAAAACATGTTCTGAATGATCACTGAATGAATTTGTGAAGTAAAAGATTCTTGCAGACCACCTGTCCTTGAACATGTTATTCTTTTTTTTTTTTTTTTAAGTTGAAGTATAGTGGATTTACAATGTGTTTGTTTCTGGTGTGCAGTAAATTGTTTCAGTTATATAAATATACTTGTTCATTTTCTTTTCCATTTTGATTTATTACATGATATTGAATATAGTTCCCTGTGCCATATAATAGGACCTTGGTGTTTATCTATTTTACGTATATGAACATGTTACTCTTAAGAAGAAATTCCAAACTATAAATTTGGGTTGATTATTAACCAAACAATTTTGGTTTAACACAGGAGAACTTTATACCACAAACCACAGTACAGTAGTTAAAACTGCTTCAATCTTAAAGTGGGGAGGAAATCACTGATACGGATTGTTAAATTTTGTTTACCCTGCTCTCACAAAGAAAAAACAGCTAAGAAGCCGAAATATATTTTGGAAATCAAAAGACTGTTGAAATCAAAAGTAACATCATGATTCCTCAGAGGACATGTGGAAAGTATGTCAGTTTGTAAAATATTCTTTTTAGTAATTTGATAAATGAACTGCCATGGATTTGGCAGGAGAGTTTAAGGATATTCTATTGATTTTTTTCAGGCAGAATAGAAAATTCTCTGAGTTCCATATGTCTGTTTCAGCTAAAGAAAGCAAACTTATGAGCAAGCAAATGGAAAAGAAACACTGCTACTTCTTAACAGCAAAATTTAGAAATTCCATCCAAGTGGTTGTACCAATTGTGCTAAATTAGTTTCAGAATTCTCGAACACTCTCTCATAGTAGTCAATAACCTGGTAAAATAGTTACTCTGTCTTTTTTGTTTTTTTTTTTAAGCAGGAAATGATTAGGTTTAGATCTATCTTAAAATTTAAGATTTTCAGTTCCCTGATGTATAAAGATACATTAATTACGTGCCTTGTTAGATCTTTATTAAAATTGCTAGTAAATCTGCAGTAATTACGATCCTTTACATATATAAACATGCACACACTCACACATACATGCAAACACACAGACAAAAGTGTATGTACACAGAGTTTATTATCCAGAGAGCAATTTACTCTAGATTTTAACACTTGAGTTTTCTCGGCAAACACTATAATTTTCCATTGTTTGATGCTTTATATAGTTTAAACCGTCCAAGTAAATTAATTCTTTTTTTTTTTTTTTCAAATTTGGGTTTATAGAATAATTTAAAGATGGAAAACAAAGATAGTATTTTTGGGACCATTAGAATGTCTTTTTAAAAACCCTATGTTTTCAGACGTTTTAGGTTTGGCAATACTCAGGGTAAATTTTGCCAATGACTTTTTCCTTTCTACTCAAACCCACTTATATGTCAAGGAAAATTCAACCCGTATGTTTCTGATTCATTTGTATTCAAGTCATCAAAATGTTGTTCTGTCAGAGTATTGTTTAATGTCCAAGAAACAGTATAAGATTCTTTAAAAAAAAAAGACTCTAAAATCCATTTTTCTTTGAACAAAGTTTGTGGCATAATTTCCAAGTGTATCAAGGTAAAAAATCAGATTTTAAGTCAGGGATTTCAAAGTTTTAGTAAATTTTGTAGCCAAATAAAGGGCAAGAAAATTTCAGAGGTATGAAACTATCAAATTAAATTCATTATAATGTTTAATATAATATAAAGAAATTTATAGGTCTTGTATGAGAACTTAGATTTTAAGGTTTTGATACTTAATTTAAATAAGGAGGATAAACAAAATAGAAAGCTCCATTCTGGAAATACAAATTCTAGGAAGAAATCATTAGGAAAACTAGATTAAAATTTTGGCTTTGACAAAATAGTTTACATTTTAGCCATAGCATTAGCTGAATGAGTAAACGGGTAACACCTTTCAAGAATGTTGCACGGTTATATTAGACAGTAGTACCTGAAACATGGTAGGACAAGAATAAAATCTCTAGGTTGAATTGGATGAGAAAATACACAAAGACTTACTCCACATGACACTCCTTTAATTTAGGGTCAGTGCTTTTATTGTGGAGATTTTACAGATGATTTAATACGGTTTCAGATGAATTCACAAATGATAGTCCACTGGAGAGAGGCCGCATTGCAGGAGGATTCTTTACAGTCTGAGCCACAAGGGAAGCCCCAAGATTATTGACATATGTTCTTAAATCTTGAGTTGGAAGCATAATGTATTAGGTGCACGTCTAATAACTTCGGTTAACATAATGATTATTGGTAGGAAGCTTTTAAGTACATTCAGATCTAGGGTATGAAGCCAACAGAAATGAACATTCAGTGATATGTGCCATGATCAATTGAATGCTTATATTGGCTAGGTCTTCATAGGCATCAGGAAATATCAAGTTATTAATAATATGATAGCTTTAAGACTCAACCATTTTATTTTTAAGAAAGAATAATATAGTTATTTGGGAAATAACTAGTTACATCAATGAATATAAGGGAAACAGCGGTTGTTATAGGGTAATGTGTATTGTACAAGCATAATTGATTAAAGGCTGAAAAGGCTGACCTATATAAGACAAAAATTTCAACCCAGAGAGACATCAGTGTAAATTACTATCATTTGGCTTCATACACTCTTCATAAAACTATTAACAAACCTTGCACATCAATATGGCTTCTTTCAAGGACAGTTGAATTACAAGCAGTATTTTAATAGAACACGTGATTAAAACACGCTGATTGTCTTTGTTGAAGAGTTGGGCCCAAGAGCTCCTAATGTGTTAAGATTTTTAGCAAATTGTATAAAATCCCCACTACATAAATAATATTTTCCATTAAGAAAATCAGAAAATTGAAGATACTCTATGCATTGATTGGAAAAACATCATAGAAGACCTCTCTGAAAGTCAAGGAAATGAATTATTAAAATTATTGCTTTCTCAGATTATAACCCATATTGGTTAGCAGCTGTATTTCCCATACATTATAAAGGGGTAAAGTTATGGCTTTTAAATTTTTTTTTCTGCTTACTGTGTGCTCAGTCTTGTTTGACTGTTTGCAACCGCACAGAGTCAGACACGACTGAAGCGACGCAGCAGCAGCAGCAACCCCATGAAGAGAGCACACGCCTGCCAGGCTCCTCTGTGCTTGGGATTTCCCAGGCAAGAACACTGGAGTGGGTTGCTGTTTCCCTCTGCAGGGGACTTTCCTGACTCAGGGATCAAACCCGTGTCTCTTCCCTCTCTTGTGCCACCTAGGAAGACTATTTTTCCTGCTTGTTGGTACACAAAAACTTCTCTATTCCATATAGAGAAGGCTGAGTGTGGAAGAATTGATGCTTTCGAACTGTGGTTTTGGAGAAGACTCTTGAGGGTCCCTTGGACTGCAAGGAGATCCAACCAGTCCATCCTAAAGGATATTAACCCTGAATATTCATTGGAAGGACTGATGCTGACATTGAAGCTTCAATACTTGGGCCACTTGACGTGCAGAGCCGATTCACCGGAAAAGACCCTGATGCTGGGAAAGATTGAGGGCAAGAGGAGAAAGGAGTGACAGAGGATAAGATGGTTGGATGGCATCATTGACTCAATGGACATGAGTTCGAGCAAACTCCAGGAGATAGTGAAGGACAGGGATACTCCATGAAGGACACTACATGGCTTGCTGTAGTTCATGGAGTTGCAGAGAATCAAACACGACTTGGCGACTGAACAGCATCAGAGCTTTTCTAAAAGCTCCAACAATTTAATCCTCTTGTATTTTCACCAACATAATTATTCAAGCTATATAAAAGATCTTGAGTTAGTGCAATTAAATTGAAAGTGCATATTTTTAAAACTTTTATTACCCAAGTTTTTGCCATGCTCTCTACTCTTCACTTGTGGGAATTTTAGGGTTCATTCCTGGAAATTGATAGCTGCCACACTTACATTAATAAGAAATGGGATTCCATTTTGTTTCTCCAAAAATATGAATGGGTTGCTTATTTCTATTGTCACTTCTTAGGTGCAGAGTAATTTAACATACTGATAAATTTTTCTTTTCCAAAACTGCAGTATTTGTGAGGTCTTCTTAATGTGTTATCTTAAAAATTAGATTTTTCAAAAATTCCATGATATATTTTGAATTAAAGAATATATACCCTAATTAGAAAAATCTATTCTAGAATCTAAAGTTTTCATGTTGCCATACATTAACCAAATGTGTGGGTTACTCACTTTGACATTCTTTTCCTTTTGTTAAATGTGAACACTTCTGTCTGAGAGAGATGTGGAGTTCTGAATGTGATATCTGCTTAAAGTTAGTAAGTCCTGGAATCTGTTTCTTTTCAATTCAAGTATCTGATTAAATAAGTTTGCTGAGTTATCCCTGGATTCCCTAACACAATCTTTTTTACTTCAGGGGGAAATTTTCCAAATTAAGCCCCTGTGTTGTCAATGACTATCTATCTGTGTTAAGGGTCAGATGATCTATATGGCTGCTTAATCTGAATATCAGCTGACATGGTGCTAATAAGTAGCAGAAGAAATTCAGAGATCAAGTGTGATATTTTTCTTTTTGTCCTGCTGTTTTGACTACAGTTTCTCATTATTATGCATCTCACTTCAGAAAGTTGAGGTATGTCCCCTTATCAGAAGATCTCTTAAACATTTTAAGATTTGATAATAGCTTTTCCCTTATCTGAACTTGATGTTTTAAAGCAATTAAGTCATTTTTGTTCATAAAACCATGTGCTTCCCTGCTGCTGAATTTATGGTGATGACAATTGGTTTCAAATAAATAAATGAGGGTCTCTACTTCCAAGAAAATGTAAGAATCACATATCTTGCTAAATGTTCTAATAGGAAAAAGGAACATATAGTCCTATGATTTGTTTTCAGTAAATATTACTATAAATGAAGTGGTTCTTTATGTACTGTTTACTGTTGAGGATAACTAGAGCATACTTGCTTGACTTTACGATGAACATTTAAGAATAAATTAGGAAGATAGTCAAGGAATGCATGTGTGTGTGCTTAGTCGCTCAGTTGTGTCTGACTCTTTGTGACCCCATCAACTGTAGCCTGTCAGGCTCTTCTGTCCATGGGGATTCTCCAGGCAAGAATACTGGACTGGGTTGCCATGGCCTCCTCCAGGGGATCTTCCCAATCAAGGGATCTAACCCAGGTCTCCTGCATTGCAGGCAGATTTTACCATTTGAGCCACTACGGTCAGTCAAGGAATCTTCAAAAACTTAAATGCAATGAAGATGTAAAATTAAAATTTCCCCTTAGTTCAGAAATTAAATCCGTGTGTGAAAAAGGGCAGGTTGAAGGCATTAGATTAAAAATAGTGCCCCAAGACCTGGGTGTTAATGGCTGTGGAATTGTTTGTATCATGAAGGAGTGAGTTCATGTGACTAGAAGAATTCACTGCTTATTTGACCTTTGTCTAGGGATTATTATATCTCCTGAGATAATTTCTCAGATAACTGCAATTTATAAGCATATATTTATACTTTTAGCATGATACATATATCAATATTATATTCAGAGGGGGTACAGTGAATTCAAAACAAAACTCAAGATATTATATAAAATCAGAGATGGAGAAATAGGTAAAGGGAAATAAATGTTAGATATCCCATGAACTTTCTTTTGGGGTAAATGTGTATGTGTATACAAAGAGGCAAAATACTTGGGCATAAACAGATTCCCAACTAATCATGTGAAGGACCAGATAAGCTCACAGTTGAAAATCTATAATTATTAAGGTATCTAGAGAGCTCTTATTACAGCATTTAGTAGGATTATATTTTTTCTTTTCTTTAAGTGCCACAATGGAAACCTAAATTTCTCTAAAACATTTTAAAACGGCTTCTATTTCTATAAATTTTAAAAACATTAAAGCATAAATAAATCTATGGCAATATGTCATTTTTCAATTTTTTTTTTTTTTTGTATGAATCAAGCCAAAGCAAGATTTAGAAGATAGCTAAACAAAACAACTGCCTAGGTCAATTTATGTGAATGATTTAGAAGAGTTTCCATTGAGAAGAATTTTTTTCTGTATCTTTATGGTAAAAATGACTAGATTTCTACTAAAAATAAATATGACATAGATTTCCTTTGGGGTTTAAGATCAGTATTTGTTAATTTTCCAAACCCATGTAAGCTGTGACCTATGGATTTTCTAACTTGTGTTATGTCTTAAAGCACATCAGAGAACATAAATCTTTCCTGGCTTTAGATTTTTGCTCTTTTCCCACTGCATAAAAATGAGCAAAGTCATCAATATGCCTTTCATGGCTAGAGTAACTAAACAGAAACATTGAGGCACTGTTAAATTTCTACCTTGTTCAACCTAACATCTTATTAATTCTCCTCTTAGTCATATACTATTTTTATAAACTATACTTTATGTATTTTCAAATTGACTCAACCTAGTAAAACATTTTCTGTCTATACAAAGAACTGCTTTTTAATAATCTGATTTTGTCAGTATGTTTAATAATTCCATACTCATATTTTGTATTTTTTTAGTTTTCATGATCAATTCAGGTTTTATTTCCTAAGTATATCTGTAGCTCATATAAAATAAGCATTCAAACATGTATTTGCAGTGGTGGTCAACCAATATAATATTAATAACTTATGGAAACTAACATTTCCTGAGAGGGTGCTAGATGTCAGCCATTTGGTGAGATTTTTAAATGGAATGTCTGCTTTATTTTCACTGTTTTCTCATTTTGTACATGAGGAAACAGTCTTATAAAGCTCAAGAATCTTGCCCATGAATCTAAAAATGATTTGTATTCCAAGTCAGATCTTATATACTATGACTCTCACAAATGAGATGAATTTTATATAAATTCCAAACTGAAAAACAATGCACTTTTATAATTTCCAAACAGAACAGTGGATTAATCATGCTTGTTATGGAACAAAATTGAGCTTTATGTTGGATTGTTGGGAATTGCCTTTGGGTTTTATATTTTCTGCCTGGAATCTAACTGTGATCTGACCGACAAAAGGTAACTGCATTTTTGGCCAGTTTTTTGTTTTTTAAAATCTATCTACTTCAATATTTCTTATAGCTCCATGCACAGTTACTGTTAACTTGATAATTTGTAGACTGAAAAGAAGAAACTGTAACTTTTTCTGCCAGTGATCAGCTTCAACATGTAATTAAATTTAGTCAAATTCCATTTCTTTATTTTGATAACAGACGTCTCCTTTTCTTTGTGCCCTGGGTTGCTCACTAATGTATTTTTCTAGGTTCTCCCTCCCACCCCTCATTTCCTCTCCTTCTGTTTTTGTACCCTTAGTCCAAACTTCCCATCATGGAATCCTCAGGTCTGCTCTCCCATCATCCTTTATTAAGTCTCAACTGGTACCCAAGTTTGTAGTTTCAATCACGGTGCAACGAACTCACTTGAGGTGAGTCAAACATGCAGTTTGCACAGTTTATTGATTATTTGCAAAATTTCAGTATGAAATTCGTCCTGTGTCTTACCTCATCAATTCTCTTCCCAGCATCTAGGCTGATGGTGACCTGTTATTATGCCAGCCCTAAAGAGTATTCCCTGAATTGTGTTTTGGGGAGCAACAAATTGGTATAAAATTTTCCTCCAAAATTGAAAAGACAAAGTATCTGGCAATGAATCACACTTTTAATTTGTCAATGTGCTTAGCTTTGCTTTCTAATTTTTTCCCCTATGAGCAGAGTTACATTGGGTTAGCCATAAAAGCTTTGCTAAAAACATCATATTTTGAACAAAATTGTTTCAATGTAAATTACACATCCCTTAGTTCTTTTGGATATAACAACTCATGCTGATGGTTTCTTTTTAAATATCTATTTTGCTATCTCTATTATTATATTTTTCTTTAGTTGGTATCTGAAATGAGCCTCCATAGCCTAGTTGAGTTTTGTATAATGATCAGTAGAGGGAAAATAACTTTTCTTTAAAAATAGATTTGACTATAGTATATATTCAGTAATAAATTGAAAATCTTGAGTGTGGTGTTTTATGTCCACTATGTATACAGTGTTTTAAAACCAAAATTTAAATCAACTTATTTGTTTTAATTTATAGTATGTTTATATTTGAATAAGAGCCACTTGGTAAACATCATTTACTTATCCAAATTTTAGCATCACAACTCAGAAACACACATGAAAAATAGTTTTGGAACCAAACAGGAGTTCGTGCTGCTTCACTACCTGGTGAAAGAGGTATTTTACCATGTTTTAGATTTCCCTTAATGAAAAGGGAAATGGAAGCGTTTGGCGACATCTGTATTCCTGTTTTTGATTTTCCCTAATTCAAAACAGTAACTATGGAGCACCCATCTTGCCAAACAAATGCCAAGGTCAGGAACATATTCCAGTTTTTCTAGGCCCTAACTCTGCTTTGACTGATGATCTGAAGGGTAAATATTTTCGTGGTAATATTTCATTTAGGGGCATGAAGAATATGAGATTACCCTTTTCTCATCGTGCACAGAAATTAACTCTGTCTCTTCCATCGTTCTTTCCCCTATAAGTTGAATATTGTTGAATGTATTTCTTAAAGACATATTGCAGAATAAGGGCAGTGCTGGTTTTGCATCTTGAGTATGGAGTACAGTGGGAAGAAGTAGTTGGTTCAGTCACTCAGTCATGTCCAGCTCTTTGCAATCCCATGGACTGCAGCACACCAGGCTTCCCTGTCCATCACCAAGTCCTGGAGCTTACTCAAACTCATGTCCATTGAGTCCATGATGCCATCCAACCATTTCATCCTCTGTTGTCCCTTTCTCCTCCCACCTTCAATATTTCCAAAATATTTCAATATTTCTAAATCCAGCTTGAACATCTGGAAGTTCACGGCTCACGTACTATTGAAACTTGGCTTGAAGAAGTTTGAGCATTATTTTGCTAGCGTGTGAGATGAGAGCAATTGTGCAGTAGTTTGAACATTCTTTGGCATTGCCTTTCTTTGGGATTGGAATGAAAACTGACCTTTTCCAGTCCTGTGGCCACTGCTGAGTTTTCCAAATTTGCTGGCATATTGAGTGCTGCACTTTCACAGCATCATCTTTTAGGATTTGAAATATCTCAACTGGAATTCCATCACTTCCACTAGCTTTGTTCGTAGTGATGCTTCCTAAGGCCCACTTGACTTCACATTCCAGGATGTCTGGCTCTAGGTGACTGATCACACCATCGTGATTATCTGGGTCATGAAGATCTTTTCTGTATTGTTCTTCTGTGTATTCTTGCCACCTTTTCTTAATAACTTCTGCTTCTGTTAGGTCCATATCATTTCTGTCCTTTATTGTGCTCATCTTTGCCTGAAATGTTCCCTTGGTATCTCTAATTTTCTTGAGTAGATCTCTAGTCTTTCCCATTCTATTGTTTTCCTCTATTTCTTGGCATTGATCACTGAGGAAGGCTTTTTTTTTATCTCCTCTTGCTATCCTTTGGAACTCTGCATTCAAATGGGTATATCTTTCCTTTTCTCCTTTGCCTTTAGCTTTTCTTCTTTCCTTAGCTATTTGTAAGCCCTCACCAGACAACCATTTTGCCTTTTTTCATATCTTTTTCTTGGGGATGGTCTTGATCACTGCCTCCTGTACAATGTCACAAACAGGTCCATAGTTCTCAGGCACTGTATCAGATTTAATCCCATCAATCTATTTGTCACTTCCATTGTATAATTGTAAGGGATTTGATTTAGATCATACTTGAATGGTCTAGTGGTTTTCCTTACTTTCTTCAATTTAAGTCTGAATTTGACAATAAAGAGTTCATGAGCTGAGGAAGAAGAGAGAGCTCTTAGTCCATGAAAGGCATCGACAGTCACTGGTGACCTGGCTAAACTTTGGCTCACTCACAGGAACGAAGGAAAATCATAACAAACCAGAGCATCCACCCACCTAAGTCAACAGTGAGTATTGTAAGTGAGGACCAAAACTTGAAATTGGAGGGAAGATGCTTCAATAGGAAAATTACGAGTCCCTAATCCTTGAACATGGGTTATAATTTCTCTGTAGTCAAACTAGTCAAGTTTTAATTTGAAAGGAATGGAAAGGGGTAGGGGGACCACCCGTGTTGTGGATGTAGGAAGTGTTGAGTGGTCTTCCCTCTTGATGTTGTTGCTGTTGTTCAGTTGCTAAGTTGTGTTGTTGTTGTTCAGTTGCTAAGTTGTATCTGACTCTTTGTGGTACCATGGACTTCAGCACGCCAGGCTTCCCTGTCCTCTACCTTAAACGTCACAAAACTAGCAGCTACCACAGCATCCTTGACAGATGCAGTGTAGATGTCACTGCCAGACCCAGGAGATGTTTGGATTTCCTCCAGTCTTCTCAAGGTGGGGAGCAGAGATCCAAGAGGAAGGCATTAGCCCTAAAGAATCCCTAACAAAAGGGCACTCTGTGTGCTGAAAGGAATAGAGTGGGCAGGGATGACTTAAAAACATGACCCTTCTCAGACCTTTATTTATTCCTTTAAAAAGTATAATCATTATTTTACTGGGAAGAATACATAAGACATTGTGTGTAAAACAACTGTTAAATTACCACATGTCAACATGGCAGCTGCTTCTTCCTTTTTAACTTTAGAAACATTGAATTGGCTCCTCTCCTCAATTCCCAGTTTCCCTGACCCCTCTGAAAGGCTTGCTGGTTATGACTTTTGGGTATCAGCTCTATTTATGAGTGGAGGTACTCACATGATTTCTCTGGGAGGTAATAAAATGATAGAAGCATGACAGTTGAGGTGTGTTTCTGACTCGAGCGGACCAGTAAGTAAACACCTGGGAAGTACCTGTTATTTTGCTTCCAGACAGCTCAGTAGGATGCTTTTGCTCTGGGGGCCACCATGGAATCATGAGGTCTCACTTGGTCCCTTATGTGTAAGTAAGGCTCCACTTTTCTTCACTCAAAAGAATGGTTTGTGATCCAACCATCATATGTGAAGGATTAAACTAAGTCCCAAATATCTTAACTCCGTTTTTTTTCTTTTTTGACAAAAAGTAGACACTTATCATGGTATATACATTAGGTATCCAGTATCAGGCTTTCACTATGTGTATTTTGGAAAGTATCTTTTACTCCTTTCACTCTTTCTTTTTATTAAGCGTCAAAATGATTTATTTCTCTTGCATTTTGGTAGTTCTGCACTATTCTAAGGCTTCTAGAAGTAGCTTATGATCATTTCATAGGTTCATGTATCAAATTGAAAGGGAAGGTCAAACATTTAATGAACTATGTTTTTCTATATGATAAAAGTTCTTTTTGCATAATCTGTCATATAAGCTGGTAAAAAAGAATGTTTCCTTTAGAGACTCATAAATTTCCCAAGTAACTGCATTAAGTTCATTGCAAAGACCACTTTCATCCACTACAGATAAAATTCAGCGTCTGAAATTAATTTCAGTGCTATGAAACAAACCCAAACGAGGCTTGACGTCTAAAAGCTTTTCTTCATTGATATCTTAACACGTAGTAATATATAGTTTTTAAAAACTTTTTGGTTGATTTCTGCTGAAATCCTGCTTTCATTATAGTTTTATTGAACTCTCCTGTGATTTTAAAGGAAAGACGTGTATGTGTGTGTACACGTTTCTTATTTTAAAAAGTCACATAAGAACTGGAAAAGATACTAAAAATAATTCACTCTTCCCATGGTTTTGTGAAAAGAATGTTTCTGCTTTCTTAAAATAAATGAGACCTGTAAGACCAACTGTAACCAAGCTTTTGGGGGCGTGTGACAGATGATGTCTGTAAAACTCTTAGGGCCTCAGGGGAAAGGCTCTATATATAAAGAGAAGAGCTATTAAAAAGTAAGTGCTTATGTGAAGGTAAACTACAATTCCTAGTTTGAGATTCATATTTCCACTAGCTGAAAAGAGAGCTTCAGTAAAAAGCATTTGTGAGGCTGGTCCCGCCTGAGACGGTGAGCCGCTGTGTTTCAGACAATGTCCCTGGAAGGAGACTAATCCTTTTCCATCACTCAGGCCCACCCTAAGCACAATAAAACATTTGCGCGTTCTGGAAAGCTTCCCCCATGAGGCACAAACCTCTGGCCCTGCTCCTTTATGTTTCTCTTCCTTTCTTCCTTCTGCCCCGGCCCCCCTCCAGAAGCCTCTTGAACTGCAGGTCTCAGCTGTTTGAGTTTCCCCCTATCTTGCCTTGAGCCATGATACCCATATTTCTAACGGAGAATCCCAATTTCTTTTCTCACCTCCATGATTTTCTCAGGTAGATGATAACGATTCCTTCCACAAACTTTTCACAAAGAATTGAAACTCCTTAAAAAATCTTTTCCTCCTTCAAACTTCTCTATCCTTCACGTATCCCAATCCTAGAGGAAAATGAATTTCTTCCATTGCAATGTTACCAAAAACTGCAACTGCATTTCTTGTCTGCCGGTATAACTCAACCCCAGCTCATGCTGGCTCCTCAGGAGCTGCTCCCCAGCTGTCCTCTGTGGGTGTCATACCTCCAGTGTTATCTTTTCCTCTTTATCATCAGCCACAGAATTCTTTCCTTATTTGCACACATTATTACATTTGACCGTTCTTTTCTTGTTGACACTTTTTAGTAATGAATATATATATATATAATTGCTAATATATAATACTTAATATAAGATGAAGTAGTTATTTTTAATTTACTCTTTTAAATTTAAATATAGCAAAGGGATTGCATGAAGCACCTGGCTTGTTAAATAGTGTTAAATAAAAGCTCAGAATCACCATGAAGAATCACTAAAAATTCTAACCACCTTGCACTCTGAAGTTCAAGAATATATGTAATTTGCTAATACCACATTACTGGGAGTTTTAAGTATCACTGAAATAGTTTAAAATCCCAGCTTTTCCTTGTTTTTGTTTGAGATTACAAGGCAATGTAAACCATCTTCACAACAGGAAAATTCTGAGCATGAATGTAAAATTCTATTTATGATACTTCAAATATCTGGCAATAGGTCTGTGCTTTTACTATAAAAATAGAAACTGCAAATTTTTCATCAAGTTATAACACAGTTGAAATTCATAGCTAGATTGCAATTTGCTTAGTTTAAGATTTCACTGAGTTAAAATGTATATGGAATTTAAGTAGACAAAATTCTATCTCCCCCACATTCCTTAAAATCGGATATAAAAATGATTTAGTCTATATGCCTGGTAGAGAATTCTGCACATTTTAAATCATCTGTTTCTAAAAAAGGTACAATTCCAGTATAATTTAGAGCCGGGGAACTATAATTTAAGAGCACCAAAATCAAATTTAATCACAGATTGAAACTAAGCAAAAAGCAAGAGAGTATGTGAATAAGAAACAGTGCAGTGATTTGTTTTCTGTGAACTAGCCCACAGCGGATGCTGTGAGCTCTTCTGAAGTGAAGAATAGGTAATTTGTGCACAAGTTTCATCACAGGTGTTTTGGGTTAAGCATTCAATTACTGTGGGTTTATAGGGGGAAAAAAAACCCAGTGGAATTTATGCTAACATCTTACAGTGATATCAATGTTTGGGCTCTGATAAATCCTCAAATGAATGTTTTTCAAATTGTGTATTCTGGAGGAAACTGAATGCTCATATTTGGAACCACTTATCCTTATAACATCAACATGTCTCTAAAGAGCTGTTTTATGTCAGAGGCTCCTTTAATAACCCTGTTTCTAAAGAAATAAACATTTCAAAAGTCACATTTTCCCCCAAAAAACAGTCTGAAATACAAAACGAATCAGTTGAGGATGGATCCTTGGTTTGCCAGTGTACCTTCTGCATGATTCCAAACTTTAAATAGTTGTGTTCAGAGGCAGACATGAATACAATACTCTGACACCCAGGACTTATATAAAGTCATACAGATCAGGGGAGCAAATCTGGAATCTTTATCTTCAGTTATGGCAAAATGTGTAGGTTAAAGCTCCAGCATCGCATACTTTCCTAATGATTCTTGTGTGAAAAGAATAATTATTTCCTTAGAAGATACTATCCTAACTCCATCTTTATTCATTTCGCAGTTAATAAAACTGAGAAATGTCCCAATATTCACTTCTCAAATTCTTCCTCTTCCCTTGATACTGTACAGTAATTTTGAAATGAAAGCAAGATGGCCAAAATAGGAATAGTTCTAAAAAAATTCACATGGAAAGATTTAATGGGCATTCTTTGTTCAAATGTGAAAGATGATAACTCTGGACTCCCATACTTGTCCTGATCACCCCTTTTATTTTATAATCCAAGAATTCTGTGATACATAAACCTGGGATAATTGGGCACCATGTTCTTTTGGGTCCCGTTGCCATCAGTGAAATCACTGGAATGCTGATATATCCTTCAGAGAAGCTTTTCTATCTCCTCTCCCATTTTGTGTGGGAGATTCCAACTGAATTTAAACTTGAACAAATCCCAACAATCAAGTTCTTCTCCCTCTCTTGCTCTCACCCTGCCCATTTCCTCTTTCCAGTGAACAAGATCAGGACATGGATGTGACATAAAGAAAGTGTCCTCCTGTTCTAGGACCATTTATTCCCATCACTTGCCCTGCCCCTCACTTTGAGACGGTTTTGGATCTACCTTAAAACCTCCAAAGCCATCAGATTGCTGCTTGGCATACCTCTGAACTGCTGCAACTCTCTGAAGCTGACGCTGCTATAGTAGGTCATCTGAACCCACCTACATCCTGGGGCTGCCGTCTTGTACCAGTGTGGAGCTACTTGGAAACCACTTTTCTGAGGTAGGAAGAATCTTTGGCCATCACTTGTGTTGCATCATTAACCAAACGCCAAAGTAGGGCTCCCTTGCTCTCTCAGGATTTTATAGGGACTTTGGGTAAAAATAGATCTGTTAGATTTCCATGAATCCCCTTGGTTCTTAAGGAATTCATCATGCAAACATTGGAGCAAGGCCAGAAGGAAGACTGAGTTACAGACTCAAAATCCCTGCTTCCTCATACTCACTGGGACATTATTCTGAATCTGTACTCTAGGGCTTCACCTTTTCCTTATGATGAGTTCTCTCCCTTTAGGTCTTTCTATTCTCTTCCAAATATATGCCTGATGTTTTGCTTACCCATCTTCTAGCTATGCCTAGACTTGTCTGAATCCTAAAATGATTAAGCGTGGATTCCAAGTTGGTGTCCCTTATCACCATTTTATTACTCTTTTTATTTCCCCAGGTCATTTTTATTTCCAGTTTATATTCTTTTATATTTTAATTTTTCAGTGATATATATATATTCTTTATATATAGTATAGTCATAGTGAAAGTGAAGTCACTCAGTCATGTCCGACTCTTTGCGACCCCATGGACTGTAGCCTACCAGGCTTCTCCGTCTATGGGATTTTCCAGGCAAGAGTACTGGAGTGGGGTGCCATTTCCTTCTCCAGAGGATCTTCCCGACCCAGGGATTGAACCCGGGTCTCCCGCATTGCAGGCAGATGCTTTACCATCTGAGCCAATGCGTATATTTACATATACATTCTTCTTCATATTCTCTCCCATCATGGTTTATCAGAGGGTGTTGAGCATAGTTCCACGTGCTGTACAGCAGGACCTTGTTTCCTATCCACGTTTTCTAATGAGAAGTCAAAAATGAGGATTAGCTTTGAAAAATAAAACCACTGTAATACACGCCACGTACATAATGGTTTTCCTAAATCACAATGTTTCACATAGGTTTCTTTACTGATATATTTGCAGTATCTAAATCACCCTGTATCTTAAATAGTAAAAGTCAGCATTGTTAAATAGACTTTATGAAAGATTCCCTACTTTTAATACCTGCAATAGAGTCTGGATTTCTTTAGCACTTCTAAGGAGAACGACTGTTCAGCCCTATTCAAAAGGTTCAGTCAACATCATCAGTGGAGGTGTAATGTGTCTGAAGGAGAAGGCCAAATAATGCTTCCATGGTGTGGCTCAAGATCAAGACCCACTGAGCAAGTATTAACTTATGGAATCTTAATAGTCACCTCATTGCTGAAGTGGAAAGGAAACCAAGAGGAAACTTAATAATATCAAAAGTTATTTTAAAAGGAGTTCACGTTTGTTTGAAGGGGACTTTGCCTCACACACAATGTCCCCCTTTGTAAAGACCAAGAAACCCGTATTTGTCACACACACACACACACACACACACACACCTTTATAGTTTTCAAAGCATAAATCTTGAGAGCAATCTTCTTTCTCCAGAGATAAAAATCAAAATATTGAAAGTCTTTCAAATAATTACAAAAGGTACCCTCTTATAAACCAAAGACATTTGGAACTTTGGGCTCAGTGCCTATTTCATGAGAATAGGGTCAGTGTGTTGTAATGAATAGAAAACTGATTGTATTGTATTCCATTTCTGTGTCGTGTGGCAACCTATTTCAATATTAGAAAGATCATCTACTAAAAATGATTTCTGCAGTTATCCGTGTATACAAGTAAAAAATTTCGTTCCTGTTAAATTAACACTTCATTAAAACATCAAACTCAAAGCTCAACAAATACTTTTTATGTTGTGTTCCAGGACAGAAAAAAAAAAAAAATCCAAAATTTAAAGAACAGATCGCCAGTTATTCTAGTCCATCACAGTCAGGTTTCTCAGTTCTGGTTTTCTTTTTTTCTTTTGCTGTGCTCTCTGTCACTGGAAACATCTTAAACCAATTTCAAGGGCTACACCTGAATAAACATGTTGTAAAAGTGTTTATGTATCGAGGTGGGTCAGTTCAAGGTATGGTATTTGGCTGGAACTTCTAATTTCTCTTTTTACAGCAAAAGGGCTGCCAGAAGGAGGAAGTCTGAGCTGAATTAATACATTTGTTACAGTGGAAGTAGAATGGAAACTACTCTGACCACAAATCAAACTGCCTCTTTCATTTATGCCAGTGATAGAGGTTTTCTAAGAAATATAGACTCTGGCATGGAGCCACTGTAAGTTTGCATTTAAAAGAGAAACCCATAGGCTTATTTGTTTAAGGTTTACTGCTCTGATTATTTTGAAGTTCTTTCTCTGCTAGGATGGAGTGGAGTGGCATTTGGGAAGGGAGCGGCTATTTTCACGTTTGTAGGAATGTAACAAGTTTTCCCAATGAGCGATTGTTGAGGACACCAGTGAATGCTGTCTGCATTGACACACATGCATTTTTTCAACCAATATCTCCACATTTGAAGGACTTCTGTGTCCCTTGCAACAGCTGCACCACCTCACTTAACACAGTCTCGTTTTCTGACGGTAGAAGGTCCCTGCACGATACAAGTATACACTAAAGTGTTTATGCTGCCAAAATAAATTGTGTTAAGAGCAAGAGTTTATTTGCTAAAATGCCACTGATGCCATTTCAGGGACTTGATTTCTTTCTTCCAAGGTGGGTTAGGTCTTATAATGCACTGAAGCTGCTGCACAGTCTTGACTGAATAAATATTTTAAGAAAACTGGCACATCCCTCCAGGGGCAAGGCACAGCCAATCATGCACGTATTTCTAACCACATGATATATTACTCTGAAAAGATTGGTAACTTTTGTATCTGGAGTAGAATTTGTTTTTGCATGAGCTTTGAGTAATTTTCAACTAAATGTACAACTTAAAGTTAAATACTTCATTCTCTCTGGGTAATTTTCACTGAAATTTTTATCGGTCAATAGTTTTCTTTATATATATGTACATACATACATAAAAACACACACACACATATAATTTTCTGGGATATTTATTTTAAATGAGAAGATCATAACAAGAGTGAATTGTAAAATGTATAACAAATGCCTAACTCCTAAGGTATTTGTGAAATCAAATCAAATAATGCATGGAAACCACTAAGAAAATTGCCTATCACAGAGTCAGAAAGTATCATGGTAGATGCCAGTGGCTGCAGGTGTTGAAAGAGATGGGGAAGGGGGACGGGGACTAGCGTTTAATAGTGACACGAGTTTCAGTTTAGGAAGGTGAAAAATTCAGGACATGGATGATGGTTGGAGTCGCACAACAGTGTGAATGTACTTAGTGCCACTGAACTGTGCAAGGTATGGTTAAAATAGTATATTTTATATTAATATTTTGTGACTTTTATCACAATAAAAATATTAAAAAATAAAAGAATACCTAGTGTACATAGCAAGTGCTCCAAATGCATTTGATGTTGTTATAGTGATGAGTATTATTTTTGCTACTCCAATGGGAGAAGCACGTGATCAACATCTACTTCTAGTCTCTAGGGCAGCTGACTTCTCACCCACTATAGCGCAGACCCTGTGCGCACTCCTTTTCTGATAAACACCCACCGCAGTGGACTCAGAAGGCTCTAGGACACAGACTGCTTTAGACTAAGCTCATCTGGAATTTTTCTCCTTTCTGAGCATTTCCAGGCTTGATTTGCATCCTCTGAAATCCTTTCAGTAAACATCATTCAAGTGTGTCCAAGCGCAGAGAAAATTTTGAAGTTTTCATGTTTGCTTCAAAATCCTCTACATAGAGAAAGACCTGGTGCTTAAAGTAAAGCTCCATGCCCAGCAGGGGCCTCTGGAAGGTTCTTTGAAGTGCTTTAAGTGGATCACAGCTTTGTAAAGTTTGCTGGGCACAGGCCCGAAGTGAGGAGGGGGTTTATCAACCCTGGAAAGTCTCCAAAGAAGCAGGGAAAAGTAGAAACACCCAGCCAGCTATCCAGCTTTAATCACACAAAGGAAAATTATAAGGCATTTAATGCAGAAGTGCCTGTAGCTAATATTTCTGAAATCACTGGTTAACACGGACATTTCCAGCCTGATGGTGGTCAAGCCATTTAGAACGTTACCAACTTTCAGGTCTGAGAAAGAGCCCAACAGTGAAGGCCTGGGGGTGTTGTGTGGCTAAAGGGAGATACGAAATGGAAAGCCAAGAATGGATAATCGTCTGTAACAGTACATTTTCCACGTTTATGAGATTCTTTGGCCCGCAAATAAAAGGTTCTGATGGTGTTTTCAAACATTTACCTTTTTCCACGGACCCTCTGAGCTCACCCCTCAGCAGCTGAACTTCATCTCTTCTTAATAAACCCAGTGCCCCTTCCTTGGTTCCAGGTCACAGCATCAACGTGAAGTCGGCCGGCCTCGTGGGACGACATGGGCCTCAGTCAAAACAGCCGTTCATGGTGGCCTTCTTCAAGGCGAGTGAGGTACTTCTCCGATCTGTGAGAGCAGCCAACAAGAGAAAAAATCAAAACCGCAATAAATCCGGCTCTCATCAGGACTCCTCTAGAATGTCCAGTGTTGGAGGTAAGATAAAACCAGAGCTGCAGTTCTGCACAGAGAGTTATGGGGTCGTATGTTGCAAATCAAGTAGCCACAGTAAATTTACCCCCTGGTATACCCTCATTTGGTCTATTAAATCATCCAGCCGTGTTTCTCGCATCCCCCAAATGTTTCATTAGCAAATCATTCAGCAATTCATTTTCAAGTAAGTGGGACTTACCTAAATCTGCTGAAAGATGCAATTCAAATTCAAATCAAGCTGGCAATAATAAAATTATTAAATGGCTACATCAACAAAAGCTAGTCCAAACTGAACTCCACAACTTGTGAGCTGACCTTTCCCAGGAATCTCACATATGGATGGGTAACAAGTAAATTCAAAATAAAAATATTCCTTTGGTACTTAAAACAGTACATGTGAATCATGAGCTTAATTTTTCTGCCAAAAGAAGCAGGGTAGATTGTATGAAAATTAAGTTAATATTTATATTCCCATTAATTATTTAGAGAGATGTTATGTGGATAATTTGCTTTGAGTGTGTGTATACATATACATGCTCATATAAAATCAAACAAAATGTTGTAAATGCACAGTTGATCCCACTGTACTTGCAATTTAATCTATTAATTGATAGATAAAAAATACACTTGATCTGAACTTATCTACATGATAAAATCTGAAGTAGTTTAATTATATACTTTGTACCAATGAGTACCTTGTTTAGTTCAGTTGCAAACAAATTTTTATAAGCTGTTCTTAGATGAAAATGATGGCTATTTTATTCCTAGGAATTGTCTTATCTATGAAAAATAAACCTATTTGAAGGAGAAAACTTACCCTAGAACATCGCTAGTTAGTACAAAGTGTTTGTTCATTTGTAAAATGCGTCTTCTTCTGTGTCGATGGCCACCATATGCAGTGTACTTGTGAGGCACCGTGAATGAGCTGGTGAACAAAACAGATATGACCTCTGCATAGGTATTTCAGCAAATACGAATGTTTTGCTCTTCCAGAAAGACACATCCACACAGTGTTTGCCATTAATGATTATAAATAAAACAAAAATATATAGAATTTTTTTTGATCCTGGGACTCTTAGCAAAAATACTAAGTGGAATTCACTGGAACCCTCCTAGAGTGAAGGCACAGGAGAAGTGTGTTAGAGAGAAGTCTATTTTATGTATCTAGCAACAGAAGCACAAGGAAGGGTTCTATGAAATTGCATTATAGTAAATTACATTCTACACAGAAATCATGCTTTAAAATAATTTTCCATCAAATAAGCTTCACTGTCTTTTTCACTTGAAAGTAAATGTGATATTAGTACCTTATTACAAGGCTATTTTATAAAGATCTTCACAAGATATTTAGTTTGGCAAAAATTTTAATTGCTTAATATGAAAGATGGAGAAAAATAACTTTCTAAGAACTTTTCTTCCTTGTAAATACTAGCCTGTCAAAGTTGTATATTTTTCTTTTCATATAGAATGGTTCTGAAATGGGTTGAAATGTTTTTAATTTAATGTAGCAGATTGCATTAAGAAAAAGATTTGTTAAATCTTGAATAGAACAGTAAATAATTTTTGAGAAAATTTCAAAGGGAAAAGTCACCTGCGTATTATTAGAGCTGGTAATGACTCTGGCAGAGGCATTGCAGCAAATGAAATCATCTAAGTCTTTCTCCCTATTGGTGAAATCTATTTATCTTCCCTTCCTGACCACAGGTAACAAATGTGCTTCTATAACTAGAAATGAATAAAACACATGAAGCAGAAATCACGTAACTTTTCACCAGTTTCCTAACACCATTTAGAGTACAAAATTATTCTAATATAGACCAATATTTTCTTTTCAAAAAGTGTGTCATTGGCACCCATTTCTGTGAAATATGTAGTAGGTGGTTTTGGAACATGTTCATATTTTGATAATAAGAAGAAAGAAAGTAGTTGGTCTGTGTGTATGAGACTTAACCTTTCAATAGGTAGTAATCAAGCAGACGGGAAAAGTTCTCGTAGGATTTGACCCAAAAGACAGGGGTTTAATATAAACATAAAATCTGATACTTAGGAGACTTGAAATGCTAGTGAAATTTTAAAATTATCCATGATTGAAACACTGTGTGAAGATGCTGTAACTAAGAAAGGGGGTCAGTAGGGAGAATGGAGAGATGTATTAGAAGTTTGCTTGGTTGCATTTTTTTTTTTTTTTTTTGCAAAGTATATTCTCAAATGTTAAAAATCTCCAACAGTGCAGAACCCAGGTCATTCTTGCTGTCTTTACCTCATCCCTTTCTTCTTTCAAAGAGTCCTGTCTTCTGACTTCTTAGTGCCCTTTTACTATTCTGTGCCCCTGTGGGAGAACCTAGAACAGTGTCCAACACAAAACAGCAACTGCACCAACACACATTCAGGAAATTAACATGGTCACCGTCTGGGAGAACTAGCTTCCTTTTTCAGCTGTGCATATATAGAACCACTGCCCGTAGACTTTCTGCCGAAACCCTCTGTCTTTGCTGCTCTTTAGGTTTTTAGCAAGAACTTTGAGCAGACACTTTGTGAGAGATGTTACTTACTTCACAATGAGCCACCACAGTTGATTTTCCTTTGAACTTGGGTTTAGGGGAAAGGAAATGTAGGCAATAGCTGAATATTAACGTTACCACCCTTTGGGTTGGAGAGGCACTAAGTTGATAAGATTTTAAAGCACCTACCAAGAGCAAGATGCTATTTGAAGGACTATATCAGTATGCAAAAACAATAGAGCATTCAAAATTTAAAGTATTTGCAAGGCACAGAGCAAGTTCTTGTTTACTGCAGAACTGCTTGAAAAGGTGCTTATCACAAGCTTGGTATCACGACCACTGGTGCCCTGCCTGCAACTCCCAACTCTGACAGGTGCTATATCTTGCCTAATGGATACAATGTAAAGTCATTCCTCTTGGACAAACATTTTAATCAAAACCAGAAAGAACAATCCATTGAAATTATTTGTTTAGAGTATGTTGCTATATAATTAATACATAATTTTATTTTTTAAAAATAATCACAAATAAAGCTAAAATTCTTCTTTAATCACTTAATTCTTTTAAGATAAGTTATGCTGATATACTGTTATCAACATAATACAAGTACTTCCAAGTTTTTTCCTCCCTATATGCGTCACTTTTGGAGAATATGATTTTATCATGTGTTATATAGATACATATTCTTTTTCAGATTCATTTCTCTTATAGGTCATAATAAGATACCGGCTATCACTCTCTGTGTGGTACAGTAGGTCCTTGTTATTTATCTGTCTTATATACAGTAGTGTATATCTGCTGATGCCAAACTCCTAATTTCTCTCTCCTCTTCCAGCCCCCTTTGGTAACTATTAGCTTGTTTTCTATATCTAAGCCTGTCTTTGCTTTGTACATAAGTTAATTTGTATCTTTTTTTTTTTTTTTAGGATTCCACATATAAGTGTATCACATAATATTTGTCTTTCTCTGTTTTACTTATTTCACTTGTATGATAGTCTGCAGGTCCATTCATGTTGCTGCGAATGGCATTATTTCATCTGTTTTATGGCTGAGTAATATTCCATTGTATCAATACATGTTTATTACTTCTTTTTTTATCCATTCACCTCTTGTTGGACATTTAAATTGTCTCCGTGTCTCAATTTTGTAAATAGTGCTGCTATGAACACTGGGGTGCATGTGCCTTTTCAAATTATAGTTTTCTCACTCAGAAGTGGGATTGCTGGATGGTATGATAGTTCTATTTTCACTTTTTAAAGAAACTTCCAGACTGTTCTCCATAGTGGGCACCAATTTACATTCTCCCCAACAGTCTAGGAGGGTTCCTATTTTTATGAACTTTTTTAAGAGCAGTTAAGTTCACAATATTGAAAGGAGGGTACATAGATTCCCCATGTACTCCCTACCCCACAAATGCATCGTCTCCTCTGCTATCAACACCACTCACCATGGTGGTGCATTTCTTACCAAAGATGAACCTACACGGACACATCACAATCAACTACAGTCTATGGTTTACCTAATGTTCACTCTTGGTATCATATAGTTGGTCTTATGGATTTTTTAAACAACATATTTCAACCATCTTTCAAATTAGTGACTTCATGTTTTTATACTGCTACAATATATTCAACACTCCTTTTTTTTAAATTTTATTTTATTTTTAAACTTTACATAATTGTATTAGTTTTGCCAAATATCAAAATGAATCCGCCACTCCTTTTGTCAGAATTTATTTAGTCATGTCACTCTTAAAAAGACATTTTGGCTTTTAAATTGGGGCTTTCAAAATCAATGCTGCAGTAAAAATCCTGCAAGGCTGCACCAGTGAGAATGGTTTTAATCCACATGGTTTTATAGTAATTAACACTAAAAGCTCTGAATATGCAAAATTTTGAAGATCCCTTCTCAAATAATAGTTAGCTTGTTACCTAGATCTAGTTCGATCCATCTTTTTATCTATCTATTCATCTCTGTGTGTGTGTGTGTGTGTGTGTTCACGCGCACACTCAGTTGTGTCTGACTTTGCAACACTATGAAATTGTAGTCCTCCAGGCTCCTCTGTCCATGGGATTTCCCAGGCAAGAATATTGAAGTGGGTTGCCATTTCCTTCTCCGGGGCATCTTCCTGACCCAGGGATAGAACCTGTGTCTCCTGCTTGACGGGTGGATTCTTTATCACTGAGCCACCTGGGAAGCCCCATTCATCTGTACCTTTATCTTTCCTTCTGTCATTTAACCCTGGGTCCACCTCTTAGTAGCTGTGTAATCTTGGACAGGGCATGTTACATCTATTTCTTCATCTGGAAAGTGAGAACATTAATGATACCTGCCTCACAGAATAAAATTACATGAGTTGCAAGGATTAAATGAGTTAATGGGTATAAAGAATGGAGAACACTGTGTATACTTATTCAGGGTTAAACATAATCATTATTACCAAATTATGGTTTGATTTTTCCGAACTGGTGCCTAAAGAGTTCAGACTTTTGCATCCGTACCCATTCCGCTGATCACTTATTGTCAAGTTTCTATCTAGAGAGAATTCTAGAGATGATATGTCTGGGTGTGGTTTATTGCAAAATATTTATTCATTGTTAAATGAATGTGTCACAGTGTGACACAGCATTAACTACATGATCATGCAAGATGGGTAGCATCAGAATCTTGCTTCTGAAAAGGCATTCCCTTAGACAGTGGCAAAGACGTGCATGCTAGTAATTATCAGGAGATCAATTCTACTAGAGTAGGTACAAGGAAGTGTGGGATCAGTAAGGATAGAGCATGATTCCAATGGGAAAAAATAGATACTTTTCATAAATGGAGGTGAAGTCATTTCAGAACTTATATGCAGTTACAGAACCACATAGCAGTGTCTGATGGCCATGGAGCGCTAGTATTCTTGTATGAGAGCAGTGTGATATCAGCTAGAAAGTTATGCAGGGACCAAGTCATAATGGTCAGTAACTGTGGTATTTCCATGCAGGCATTTGGGAAAAGGAGTGTCACCATCAGATACGCATTTTTAAAAAGTTCAATTTGGCATCAGAAAGAAGGATGGTATGCCAAAGGGAGAAACTGGATGCCAAAATATGATTAGGAATCTAGTCTAACCCTCCAAGCAATGAAGATTATAGATTGGAGACAAGGGAAGTGGGATCCAAAATACATGGAATGGAGTTAGCAGGACTCCAGAGATGGGTGTGTGAGTGGAATATGTAAGGCGCACGCAGCCTTGAGCCCCAGTGGTTAGATGAAGCACAAGACTCGAAGCTGAGCACAAGTCAGTAAGCTGAGTGCTTACTAGAAACCGGAGTAAGAGAGAAACATTAAGGATGGATCCTCCACTGGGAACATTAGTACTTTAAGTAAAGGCAAAAGAAAAAGAGCAATTCCATCAACAAGGCAAAAGACTCAAGGTCAGAGAGCAAAGAGGAGTCAGGGATGAAGGGTTATCCTAGGCCCAAGTTCCCAGAAAGGATGTTGGGGGAGTACGAGGTACCCAAGAGTGCAGAGGACTCTGATAGGTTAACTAGGCTAGAGGGTGGTCGCTTAAAGGGAGTGTGGACAGATTCAATGTTGGGTAGGAGTGAGAATGAAAGAAAATCAAGAAATGTATTTATTAAATTTTCTGGCTTGAGCCACTAGATCCTATTAACCAAGTAGAAGGAATGGAAAGAGTATGAGGTCAGAAGCCAAAATAGTGAGTTGGAGGCATTTGAGAAACTTTCATGCAGAGACATCTTGCAGGCATTTGGAGACAGGTTTGTGGATGGGTTTTTATGTCAACAAGCTCTAAGGTGAGCACGTCCTCTGCATCATCCACAAAGACACATTCTGAGCAGAGTCAAGCGAACACACCAGACAGTTATTGTGTTGTGGTGTCTGTTCTGTGTCACACATTTGTACACAAATCCCTACACAAATAAATAACTGTGACTCCTACTGGGTTATATGTCAGTTCGGTGAGGGGTTCATTGGATGTGGGACTTGGGGATTAAACCAGGGTAGCAGTAGCGTTTGAAATGCCTCATCTTTGGGAGTGGTGTTATTTATTTGGGATTTATCATGATTTTCTCTACCCCAAAGGCCATGTCAAAATTTACATTATTGAATACTCCAGTAACACTGCCCCTGCCACTTTATAGGCACGTCATGCCTTCATTCATTTGACATTTTCATTTTCTATTAATTAATGAACTCCTACAGCGTGGAGACTGATGTCTGTGACCTCTCCCAGGGTATTAAGCAAGAGATGTTGATGTCTCTTCCTCTGTTTTGAGACACAGCATCTCGTTCTATTTGGCTAGTTTAAGCTGTTGATTGTTTAAATGTTGAATTCTATTTTGGACTTTTTTTTTCTTCTCTTTTACAGATTTAACTATATTTTATTCCTCAAAGACACTAACACCAGACTTTAAAAAAACAAAGAATCCTGTACCTGTTTGTGGAGTTTTTTGGATATTCTTTTGTGCTCTTCACAGCTTACCTAGCATGTGTCCATTTATCTGGTGGTTTCTTCAGGGACTAGTGGACAAACCACTGAGGCCCTGTGTAGACCTCAGAAGTTTTATTTACCATGCATTTCACTTTTTTCTAACATAAAATGAATTTTAACAAATCAAACTAAGACAAAGGTTAAATTTGTATTATTGAAATGAGAAGGGGGAACGGGAAGAAGGCAGTCAAATAGTATAAACTCCCACTTATAATAGAAATACTAAGGATACAACATGATAAATATAATTAACACTGTTGTATGTTAATATGAATGTTGTTAAAAGAGTAAATCCTAAGAGTTCTTATCAGAAAACAAGAACATCTTTTATTTCTTTAATTTTGTGTATATCCGAGATCACTGTTCAGTAGCTAAGTCGTGTCCGACGCTTTGTGATGCCATGGACTGCACCACGCCAATCTTCCCTGTCCCTCACTGTCTCCTGGAATTTGCTCAAACTCATGTCCATTGAGTCAGTGATGCCATCCAACAATCTCATCCTCTGTCGTTCCCCTTCTCCTCCCACCTTCAGTCTTTCCCAGCATCAGGGTCTTTTCCAATGAGTTAGCTCTTCGCATCAGGTGGCCAAAGTATTAGACTTGATCTCCAGCATCGTCCTTCCAGTGAATATTTAGGGTTGATCTCCTTTAGGATGGACTGGTTTGATCTCCTTGCTCTCCAAGGAACTCTCAAGAGTCTTCTCCAGCACAGTTTGAAAGCATCAATTTTTTGGTGCTCAGCCTTTATGGTCCAATTCTCACATCCATACATGACTACTGAAAAAACCACAGCTTTGACTATATGAACTTTTGTTTGCAAAGTAATGTCTCTGGTTATTAATATGCTGTCTAGATTTGTCATAGCTTTTCTTCCAAGGAGCAAGCGTCTTTTAATTTCGTGGCTGCAGTCACTGTCTGCAGTGATTTTGGAGCCTAAGAAAATAAAATCTGTCACTGTTTCCACTTTTTCCCCATTTATTTGCCATGAAGTGATGGGATCAGCCCTGGGATTTCTTTGGAAGGAATGATGCTAAGGCTGAAACTCCAGTACTTTGGCCACCTCATGCAAAGAGTTGACTCATTGGAGAAGACTCTGATGCTGGGAGGGATTGGGGGCAGGAGGAGAAGGGGATGACAGAGGATGAGATGGCTGGATGGCATCACCAACTCGATGGACGTGAATCTGAGTGAACTCCGGGAGTTGGTGATGGACAAGGAGGCCTGGCGTGCTGCCATTCATGGGGTCGCAAAGAGTCGGATATGACTGAGCAACTGAACTGAACTGATGGGACCAGATACCATGATCTTGGTTTTTTGAATGTTGAATTTTAAGCCAGCTTTTTCACTCTCCTCTTTGTCCCTCATCAATAGGCTGTTTCATCCTCTTCACTTTCTGTCATTAGAGTTATATCATCTGCATGTCTGAGATTATTGATGTTTCTCTTGGCAATCTTGATTCCAGCTTATGATTCATCCAGCCCAGCATTTCCCATGATGTACTCTGCATATAAGTTAAATAAGCAGGGTGACAATATATAGTCTTGACACATATTGACTCCTTTCCCAATTTTGAACCAGTCTGTTGTTTCATGTCTGTTCTAACTATTGCTTCTGGACCTGCATACAGGTTTCTCAGGAGGCAGGTCAGGTAGTCTAGTATTCTGATCCTTTTAAGAATTTTCCAAAGTTTGTTGTGATTCACATAGTCAAAGGCTTTAGCGTAGTCAATGAAGTGGATTTCTTTCTTTCTTTTAAAATTTTATATCCTGCAACTTTACTATAATCATTGATTAGTTCTAGTAATTTTCTGGTGGAGTCTTTAGGGTTTTCTATGTAGAGGATCATGTCATCTGCAAATAGTGAGAGTTTTACTTCTTCTTTTCCAATTTGGATTCCTTTTATTTCTTTTTCTGCTCTGATTGCTGTGGCCAAAACTTCCAATATAAAATCAACACACAGAAATCCCTTGCATTCCTATACACTAATAATGAGAAAACAGAAAGAGAAATTAAGGAAACAATTCCATTCACCATTGCAACGGAAAGAATAAAATACTTAGGAATATATCTACCTAAAGAAACTAAAGACCTATATATAGAAAACTATAAAACACTGGTGAAAGAAATCAAAGAGGACACTAATAGATGGAGAAATATACCATGTTCATGGATTGGAAGAATCAATATAGTGAAAATGAGTATATTACCCAAAGCAATTTATAGATTCAATGCAATCCCTATCAAGCTACCAACAGTATTCTTCACAGAGCTAGAACAAATAATCTCACAATTTGTATGGAAATAAAAAACCTCGAATAGCCAAAGCGATCTTGAGAAAGAAAAATGGAACTGGAGGAATCAACCTACCTGACTTCAGGCTCTACTACAAAGCCACAGTTATCAAGACAGTATGGTACTGGCACAAAGACAGAAATATAGATCAATGGAACAAAATAGAAAGCCCAGAGATAAATCCACGCACATATGGACACCTTATCTTTGACAAAGGAGGCAAGAATATACAATGGATTAAAGACAATCTCTTTAACAAGTGGTGCTGGGAAATCTGGTTAACCACTTGTAAAAGAATGAAACTAGAACACTTTCTAACACCATATACAAAAATAAACTCAAAATGGATTAAAGATCTCAACGTAAGACCAGAAACTATAAAACTCCTAGAGGAGAACATAGGCAAAACACTCTCTGACATATATCACAGCAGGATCCTCTATGACCCACCTCCCAGAATATTGGAAATAAAAGCAAAAATAAACAAATGGGACCTAATTAAACTTAAAAGCTTCTGCACATCAAAGGAAACTATTAGCAAGGTGAAAAGGCAGCCTTCAGAATGGGAGAAAATAATAGCAAATGAAGCAACCGACAAACAACTAATCTCAAAAATACACAAGCAACTCCTACAGCTCAACTCCAGAAAAATAAATGACCCAATCAAAAATGGGCCAAAGATCTAAATAGACATTTCTCCAAAGAAGACATACAGATGGCTAACAAACACATGAAAAGATGCTCAACATCACTCATTATCAGAGAAATGCAAATCAAAACCACTATGAGGTACCATTTCACACCAGTCAGAATGGCTGCGATCCAAAAGTCTACAAATAATAAATGCTGGAGAGGGTGTGGAGAAAAGGGAACCCTCTTACACTGTTGGTGGGAATGCAAACTAGTACAGCCACTATGGAGAACAGTGTGGAGATTCCTTAAAAAACTGGAAATAGAACTGCCTTATGATCCAGCAATCCCACTGCTGGGCATACACACTGAGGAAACCAGAAGGGAAAGAGACACGTGTACCCCAATGTTCATCGCAGCACTGTTTATAATAGCCAGGTCATGGAAGCAACCTAGATGTCCTCAGCAGATGAATAGATAAGAAAGCCATGGTACATATATACAATGGAGTATTACTCAGCCATTAAAAAGAATACATTTGAATCAGTTCTAATGAGGTGGATGAAACTGGAGCCTATTATACAGAGTGAGTAAGCCAGAAGGAAAAACACCAATACAGTATACTAACGCATATATATGGAATTTAGAAAGATGGTAACAATAACCCTGTATACGAGACAGCAAAAGAGACACTGATGTATAGAACAGTCTTATGGACTCTGTGGGAGAGGGAGAGGGTGGGAAGATTTGGGAGAATGGCATTGAAACATGTGAAATGTCATGTATGAAACGAGGTGCCAGTCCAGGTTCAATGCACGATGCTGGATGCTTGGGGCTGGTGCACTGGGACGACCCAGAGGGATGGTATGGGGAGGGAGGAGAGAGGAGGGTCCAGGATGGGGAACACATGTATACCTGTGGTGGATTCATTTTGATATTTGGCAAAACTAATACAATTATGTAAGGTTTAAAAATAAAATAAAATTAATTAAAAAAATAAATAATAATAAAATTTTATTATTATTATTTTTTATTTTACAATATTGTATTGGTTTTGCCATACATCAGCATGCATCCGCCATGGGTGTACACGTGTTCCCCATCCTGAACCCCCCTCCCACCTCTGTTGGTTTTTCTATGATCCAGTGGATGTTTGGCAGTTTGGTCTCTGGTTCCTCTGCCTTTTCTAAACCCAGCTTGTTCAGCTGTAAGTCCTTGATCATGGATGTTCACTAAACTTACTGTGGTGATCATTTCATGATGGATGTAAGTCAAACAATTATGCAGTACATCTTAAAGTTGTACAGTGCTGTATGTCAATTACATCTCAATAAAACTGGAAGAAAAAATAGTCAAATAGCTTGTAAAACATAAATTTGCATTTTTTTCCAGAAATTGATCATAAACAAATTGGCAACAAGTATTTAACAATAGTCATTGTTTTGGCACTGGTTTCCAATATTATTGCCATTAACAGGCAAAACAGAAATACTGTGTCTGTGGTACCTGCCTTGTGGTTGAGGAATGCTTTTCTAGTGTTGGCTGTGACTTCAGAATGTGTAGCAGTTTCTGGTGACACTCTTGAATTCTAGGCGGGTTTGTCAAGAGCAGCGTCATGTCCAGCTCATTTTCATATTTGAAGGGTTGCCGATCAATGTTTTTAAAAAATATAAATCTAATTTCTCTGCCTTTCTTCTCAGAGGTTTTTCTGCCAACCATTTAGTAAAGCTAACTACAGACTTTGCTGGTTTGGGTACAACATTTACTCAGTATCCATTAATTTTTATTTCTGACCAACTAAGCATATGGTCCGAACGCTCTATGAAATCAGACTCTTGGAACCAGATTCTGTTATAAATTTCATTGCTCGTTACCTTTATGTGATGTTGCAGTATATACATCACTTAGCCTGCATGAAAAGCTGCATAGATGGAACAGATCTATTTTGACTTTTAAGTTTTACTTTCTTTTTTTATAAACACAGAATTCAAATGGCCATAGACATAGTTATAGTTTTTCACATATACTCAGATGTGTTATTGGATATAAGGTCTTTATTCACATTCAATGGTTTTTATTAAGACAAGGATGGATGAATAAATATTCCCATGACTGTCTGATGCAGGATTTGGCAAAATAAGCCATTGCCTGTTTTTGTATGACCTAACAATGGTTTTTACATTTTTAGATGTGTAAAAAACACTTAGAATAATATTTTGTTTCATGCAGAAATCATGTGAAATTCAAATTTTAGGACCCATAAGCAAAGTTTGTTTGAAATACAGTCACATCCATCCTTTTATCAATACGTCCTAAATCCTGCGTTCATGCTACTGGGGCAACGCTGAATCATTGTGAAGGAAACCCCGTAGCCTGAAATATATATTATCTGTCCTTTTTGAGGAAAAATAAATTGCTGTCCCTTGCTCTAATGCATAGCTGACACTTTAAAATTTTTATTTATTTATTTTAAATATCAAGAAGTTTATCTAGTCAAACTAATACCAGACTTGAGTTATTCCTTTTTCCTAAAAATGATATAATATTCAAACTTATCCATTTCATGGTATTATACTTATTGTACTTTATGCTGCTTCATTGCTTGGGCAAAGTTAACTTTTTTTGCTATTTCAATTAAAAGTTTACCCAAAGAAGAGGAGTGCTAAATGCTCAGTTTCCTCCATTTTCTGTCATTATCTATATATTTATTTTTTTCAGATCTTTTAGTTTATTGTTAATAAAACAGTGAGCATCTTAAGGACAGAAATTGTATTCATTCTCCTGTGCTCAGTGTTGGCATGTAGTTGCTTACTAAATGTAGTTAGTGCATGAATGATTGTATGCATGCATGAACAAAGTGTCAGAGTTTCCTTGCTCAAGTTTTCTATGTTTTCTTTGACTGATGTGTTTTTATGATAGGAATTTTTTAAAATTTATTTTTAATTGAAGGATAACTGCTTTACAATATTGTATTGGTTTCTGCCATACATCAACATGAATCAGCCATAGGTATACATATGTCCACTCCCTCTTGAACCTTGTTCCCACCCCACCCCATCCCACCCCTCTAGGTTGTCACAGAGCTCCGGTTTGAGCTCCCTGAGTCACAGCAAATTCCTACTGGCTCTCTGTTTTACATGGTTTAATGAAGGTAGTCACACATAGGAATAACACTGGTCTAGAAGTAAAAGGATTTCTGCATTCAGATTTAATCATTACCTTCTTTGCTAGACTCACATTAATTAAATAATTAGCTGATGTCACTATGAAAGGCAGATGACAGGATCTGTTAAGACAGGTCTTTTAGATCTTTGATGTGACTTCATTTTCATTAGAGGTTGAGGATAATTAAACTGGAAGGTGACACCTTACAACAGGCTGCTCTTTATAGCAAACTTCTATGTTGATTTGCCAGAGACAACTGTCAGATGAAAGTAGTATTTATTCCTAGAAGAAAACATTAGCTGTCTTCTTTAAAAATAAATTATTTCGCAGTTCCCATCACCCTAAATTTTTTCCTCTTTCATTTTTTTGCATTGGAAATAATTAAAAGGGTTCCATTATAAAGCATGACTAGACATTTTCTGTAATGGTCTGTTTTTCTTTTGTATTTTACTTTATTCCAGATGCAAGTGGAATTCTTAATTTTTTTCAACAATTATCAAAGGTTATGGATTTTTCAGATTATATTCCATAATAAGTTACGGAAAGCGTGTATTTCCTTTGCTTCAAGCCATTCCTGGAACATTCTGAAGCATCCATTCTTCAGTTCTTAATTATTTAGTATCTACTGTGTGCCAGGCCCTGTTTCTGACATTTGGGGTATCAGAGAACCAAATGGAGCCAGGCAAGATATTTACCCCTAGAGAGCTGACACTCTATTCTAGAGGGAAGAAACAGACAAGAAATGGTGTACATGGTGAACGAGTAAGTGGTGTAACATATTAAGGGATGGTAAGCAAAATGGAAAAAAAAATCAGAGCAGGAGGGGTGAGAAATATGAGAGCAGGGGTTAGGATATGAAACAGGGGAGTCAGTGAAGGCTCTGTTGACAAGATGATGCTTAAGAGTTGAGGAAGCTCTGAGCGTTGTCTAAGTAGATATTCAGGGGAAGAGCATTGCAGGGAAGGGTGGGGTTGTTGAAAGTAAAGGAACTAAGGTGAGAGAAAGCAGACCTGTGTGCAAAACAGCGCAGAGGCTGTTTGGAGTAGAGTGAAGGAGAGCAAATGGGCCAGAGGGTGATGGGGCTGGATCACGTAGAACCTTGGGAGCCTTGATGATGCAGGAACCACTGTGAGACTTTATGCTGGAGCGTGACGCTTGGTCCACTTGGCTGTGTTGATGGGATGGGGACAGTGCAGAGCAGGAGGAATAGCAGTGAGCATGTGGCAGTGATTCAGGAAAGAGAGGATAGCAGCGTGGACCAGAGCCAGTCATGGAGCTGGTGAGGGTGGCTGAGTTTCAAATGAAGGTAAAATGAGTAAGGATTTCCTGACAGATTGGTTGTGGAGGTGAGAGGCCAGAGTATGTTTTGACTACAGTGTTTGTTTTGCCTGGGAAGTTGCTCGCAGGTGAAATTGGTTCATCTGCAGGTGAAATTGGTCTGGGGGTGGGGGGCAATCAGCAGCTCCACTTTGGGGATCCTGAGTTTAAGATACATATTAAGATAACATGTACTCTGGAACATCCCAGTTGGTACTTTCCCAGTGCCTGCCTTGTGAAAGAATACAAAACATAGCGTTTGAATATTTTATACGCTTAAGTATAGTAAGCACAACTGCGGTTTGAGTTAGTTAATGAATGAGCACTCACTGAGTGGCAGGTATCCGGCTACTGTTGTCATAACACAAAGGACCCAACCTGATCCTCGTCCGGACCCCTCAAGGTCTGCATTTTACAGAAGCAGAAACTCAGCACAAGTGACTTGCTTGAAGTTCACATAGTTAGTAAGCGGCTTTCGCTTTGAGATTCAAACTCATGTTCTACAACTTCAAATACAGATTCCTTTTGACTTTATAAGTGACCTCACAAAAGAAATATTAATATACCCGATAGACTGCCATTTGTTGACAATCTGATTTTCACCTTCAGATTATAACACCAGTGAACAAAAACAAGCCTGTAAAAAGCATGAACTCTATGTGAGTTTCCGGGATCTGGGATGGCAGGTAAGAATGGTCGGTCAAATTGGTTGCTTCTTTTCTGCTTTGTATCAATCCTAAATCTCTTTTAATCTTTGTAATCTTTCCTATACAGCAGCCAGTTATTTTTTATAATTTATTTTATTTTTTATTGGAGTATCATTGCTTTACAGTGTTGTCTGCTGTTAAAATAACGTGGATCAGTTATCTGTGTACCTGTATCCCCTCCCCTTGCCCTCCTTCCCACCTGCCCCCAGTCTCACCCTCTGGGTCATCACGGAGCACCGAGCTGAGCCCCACTCACTCCCTGTTCTACAGATGGTAGTGAACATACGGCTGTGCTGCTCTCTCAATTGTCCCACCCTCTCCTTCCCCTGCTGGGTTCACACACCCTTTCCCTACATCTGTGTCTCTATTGCTATCCTCAGGAACAGGCGCATCTGGACCATCTTTCTAGATTCTGTATATAGATACTTGTTTTTCTCTTTCTGACTTCACTCTGTATAACAAACTCTGGTCCATCCACATACTGCAAATGACCCAATTCTGTTTCTTCTTCTGGCTGAGTACTGCTCCACTGTATATATGTACCACATCTTCTTTATCCATTCATCTGTCAATGGACATTCAGATTGCTTCTATGTCTTGGCTATTGTAAACAGTGCTGCAATGAACATACCAATTATTTTTGACATTGACTGTTCCATATAAGGATTATCCACATCATTTTTATTTCTGCATTATCCTTTCACTATTGAAACATAATTAATAGAGTTTATGGTAAAAAAAAAATTATGCTGAAGAACAAATGCAACCTTAGAAAGTGAAAAAAAGAAGCCCTGTTGTTTAAATATACCCAAATTTCCATTTTAGTTCCCATTTTTCAGATTAACTCAAGCAATTTCCATTTGCCTCCTACAGTCACAAATTACTGGTATAGGAAGTAGAATCCTTGACTCTGTCTGTGGTAAGTTAGACGTAGAGAAAAAATTTTTTCTTTTACTTAGAAATCATATTGCTGTGTTTTACATAAGCTTCACAAACAGTGAGGAGGAAGATTTAACCACAGTAATTTTCATATGCCAAAAGAGTTTAAATTAAATTGTTAGATTATTCCATTACAATGGATCCTCAGAATAGAAGCTATTATATTGAGAAGTCATAGTCACATGTGAGCATTTTCAACTTTATGATAAACCTTCAACATTAATTGTTCAATAATTTTACATCAGTGACAAGTTTTATATCTCTGGGAAAAAAAAATCAGGGCCACCATCTGAAGTGCCAATGTTTTAGCTTCCTAAAATCTTTCGTATACAATGCTTAGGATTTTTCTCCAACTCATTTCTTCTGAAGAGACTATAAAGTTGACACATGATTGGAAAGAAAAACAGGACAAGGAACAAATCTTAGCGCCTTAAGAGGTTGTCAAGCTTCTAAAGCAGGACTGAGTTATTAAGAAGTAATGAGAATTATCTCAATTAAGTTTATTCTTCTTTTCCTTTCTGGTTCAGTTGAACTTTGCAGAGTTCATCATTTCCTGTTTAAACAATATTTAGAACGCTATTTCACGATTGCAGCTTTATTCATGAATATATGGGCTAATACAGGCTAGGAATATCTTATGTAGTGACCTCTGGGAGAAATTACAGAGGACAATTCCTTGTGAAAATATTTATACTTTTGTTGTAAACTTTAACTTAATCATAAATTAAAGGCTTTGGGGAGCCTGTCTTATTAGAATAATTGTTGGACCAAAAAGAGAAACCAATCCAGAGTATTTAATTTAATATTATATTATATTGAATTATATTAATTATATTTAAGTATTCTGTAAGAATTGTTTTTCTGTGCTTTTATGTTGGTGATATTATTTCTTCTGCTTTCGTGCATTTTTAGGACTGGATTATAGCGCCAGAAGGATATGCTGCATTTTATTGTGATGGAGAATGTTCTTTTCCACTCAATGCCCATATGAATGCCACCAATCATGCCATAGTTCAGACTCTGGTAAGTTTTCTTTTGGTAGAATAGAAAGTGGTTTATGATGCAAGCTTCTTATAAAGTTACTTTAAAGAAAAGCATCTATTTGGAGTTAAAAATGCATTTTCTTCTCTTCTCAAACTCCTAACGTAAAAATTGTGCCAGAGTAAGAAATGTGGATATAGTCAGGAAATTCAGGCTGCTCTAAAGAAAAATCCTAATTCCAAAATGAGGAAAGATTCAGCAAGGAAAATTGGAGCAATCACACAAAATGGTATTTTGCACTGATTTCTTCAGTAGACAATATGATTAACCACGCAGGGGCTGTTTCTAACCTAACCATTCATTAGCAGTCATTACAAAAACTTTGAATAATAGCTGTGCTGAATTTCATCTGATGGCTTTTAAACTCCTTGTTTAAGAATGTTCCATAACATACTTTGGTATCATGGAAGCTCTTCAGTGTAGAATACAAGTAGATTTGTTTCCTTTTTTTTGATATCTTTTTCATTTATAATCATTAAGGTGGAAATTAATCTTCATTTCTTCCCTCCCATACTTAGGAATGTAAGTGATTTAATCTCTACTAATATAGGCTAATTTTTATGAAGGAGATAATGAAATGTTAATCTCATGGTCTCTCAGTGATTGTACTTATCTTATGAGCTCAGGAAAACCCTTGAGAGTCCGACTCCAACATCCGTACCTTTTAATGTGATGGGGGAGCGGCCTCTGGCAGACGAGGAAGAGGTTCTAGAAGATGCATAGGCTGTGTGATGTGACCCCACGTCAAAACTGGGTTCACAGGAGCATTTCAACTATAAGTAATCAGGACAGAAGGAAGAGAACAAATAATTTTGGAATCAAGACACTGATGGGAATAGAGTTATTTGGTAGATAACAGTAGGAGAGCAGGAGCTGTAGAAAAAAAAAATCTATCCTTGTGGGTGAAGCTTATTTATGACCAACAGAAAGAGCAGCTATTAGAATGTGTGAAGAGTTGACTCTTCAGAAGGTTATCTTCTTTTGAAATTTATTGAAAAGTTAAAGTTGATGGAAATAACATCCCAGTTCCCTTCTGAATAAGAATGGTGTATACACCTTGACGGATGAAATCCTTGACTTGACGTTTTGTTGGCATCTTACTGACCTCAGAGGCACTAGCGGATAGCTAGACCACAGAGATGCACCTCTGTGGCAACTAGAACATAGATTTTGTTAAAGACTTTGGAAATAACCTTGAAGTAGAGTGGAAGCAGAGAACTAAAACAAATATGTATTTTGAAAGGTAGTCACTTATAAATATTCTTTTCTCCCCCAAGTTTGAAGAGATTTATTTCAGAATACAATCATGTAAAATTATCAAGTTGCTTTTTAATAATGAATGGAAAACATTTGCTCATGTCTATCCTTCCCTAACACTGATTTTTACACCCTAAATTTCTTTAATATATCATACTCAGCAAACTTATAGGTGTGGGGAGAAACTATTATTTCTTCCTTGATTGCAAAATTTATATAAATTGAAAGAAAACCTTAGGTTGCTACAGCTCTTATTTCACTGTCTAAAGTGAAGAAATGGAGTCTAAATTTCAACCAGCATTTTCTTTCATGCTTGCTTTGTGCTGCCAATGCCATAGAAATATTCTTCTTTTTGTTGATTTTTGACCAATGAGCCTCCCATATGCAAGTATAGAGTCAATTCTTAGGGGTATTTTAAGTTTTGATATGTCCATGCTATGTCTATGATATGTTTTTATGCTATCCATAAAAATAAGCACTTCTTTAACAAATTTTATTTCGTTTTTTTTTTTTTGCCTGCCCTGGGTGTGCACTGCTGCAGTTGGGTTTTCTCTAGTTGCAGCAAGTAAGGGCTGCTCTCTAGCTGCGGTGCTCAGGCTTCTCATTCTGGTGGCTTCTCTTATTGCAGAGCGTAGGTTCTACGTGCATGGACTTTAGCAGTTGCAGTGTGCAGGCTTAGGTACCCTTGGCATGTGGAATCTTCCCAGACCAGGGATTGAATCCCTGTCCCTTGCTTTGGCAGGTTGATTCTTAACCACTGAACCATGAGGGAAGCCCTATAAGCGCGTCCTGATATATGGTATCAGTGTTGGGGCAGGGAGAGCAGGTATGCAGCATAAGAAAAGTTGTTATATTCAGATGTCCTCCAGTAAGATGAATGTCTGGGGGTCCAGCCTTCTATCAGCTGAAAGCCCGTTGCAGAGAGAAGGATGCTTCCATTTCATGCCTTAGAGGAAGAGCCCTCCTCACTGTCCATCTGTAGGGTCACAGATGAACACAGCCACTATTTATAGAGAAATGCCACTTAATTTCCCAGAAATTAAGCTCTTTGTACTGTCATTTCAATGACTCAGAGAGCTTTCGCTGTTTCCTTAGATATGCATCTAACACATCCAAGTTCGCTCTGGCTCTGCAAAGCTTAATTATTGAAAAACCTCTGTCAAATACCCCTATCTCTCTCTTTTTTTTTCTTTTCTTAAAAATAAATATATAATTACATACTGTCAGCTTTTAGGACTGTAGTCTAGAAGGCAGCGTCTAAAAACAAACATTTTTTAAATCGCTGACACGGACTTGGAACAGGCCCCTCGTCTGTATCGCTGTCCTGGGATGTGGAGCATAAGTCATCACAGAACTTGAAGGGAACATGGGAAGTTCGGTGTTTTTTTTTTTTTTTTTTTTTCCTGGCATTGTGCATTCTGTTTATTTTGTGACGGACATGAAACAAGAACACAGGCACATTTGTTGTTAAAGGAAAGCAGGTTTGTGGCGAACACGTTTGAGACATGATGGAAGAACAATCTCATTTTTTTTCAGAACAATGGCTGGGTGAGGTGATCCTTGAAGCAGGGGGTTATCCATCCATCACGGGTGAGGGGGTTGAGGAGGATAAAGCCAAGGAGGGCTTCAGGCTGCCTCTGAAATTTGGAGAACCATCCAGCTTGCAGCTTTGTGAGGTCTTAGGAAATTTCACGTCCGTGTCGGATCACCTCATTTTTCCTGCCATGTCTGTCCATAGGCAGGACTCCTATATCATTTCAGCCAGGAGGGTTTGCAGCCAAGATTCTAAGAGCTGTATTTTCTCTTTGTCGATCCCCGAGGACTCTGCAGTGGGACTTCCCATAAACTCCTCTGGGGGAAGGGCCGGGGTAGGCGGGTGGAAAGGGGGAACTGAGTTCTGGCTCCTTCTTTGATTGTTGAAGATCAGAGGTAAACGTGCCAGTTTGCAGAAAATGAGAACAAATCCTTTACTTAAGCATTTCACTGTCCATGTTTCAGCTACCTTTTCAGGCTTTGTAGGGGGAGAGGTAGGGATGTATATTCAAGTTGTAACATATCTAGGCTTCTTTCTTCTGATTGAACTTAGCTTGATTTTGGGCACTTGTCTAGGGGAGAAAGCAAGTCAAAGGATGCTAAACTCTGGCCAATCTGGTAAAACATTATGGGGAGAAGAGTTGAAATCATTGCTTTAAAGCAAGTATTGGATTTTTACCTGGAGTTTATTTTGCTGTGATTTTTATGCTTCCTTTACCAAAGGAAATGCAGAATTTGCATGCTTTTAATTTTATTGTTAAAAATGCGTTGATTTATTGTTTAGTTATCCTTTTACGAATAATTCTTAGATCCAGATCTTTCTACAGTCGAGTGCTGTGGCTTTGTTGATTTTGCATTCATAACTTACGTGTTTCTCATGAAGTACCTAGAAGTGGCCATTTTAACTAAAAGCAGCCCAGTCCTAGTTACCATGTTCTTTCCTCCAGGAAAATTTCCACTGAATATTCCATAGAGAGAGTTTTCCTTCCTTGGTAGAATGTTTTTCAAAGCCCCAACATGTAATTAGAACCAGTGGGTCGAGTCTAGGTGTTAATACTTAAGGATACACATCCTTCACTACCAGCTCCCAGCTCACCTCACCATGGAGCAAAAATAGAAGAGAGGGAGGTAACTTAAGAGAGTGCCTGATCGTCAGTGATAAAACAAGAATGTCACCTTAAAACTGCAGACAAAATATCTATTTTATTTCTTAAAAAGTAAAACCTTTTCTTCCTCCCACCCAACCAGGTTCACCTGATGTTTCCTGACCACGTACCAAAGCCTTGCTGCGCGCCAACCAAACTAAATGCCATCTCTGTGTTGTACTTTGATGACAGCTCCAATGTCATTTTGAAAAAGTACAGAAATATGGTCGTGCGTTCGTGTGGTTGCCACTAATAGTGCATAATAATGGTAATAAGAAAAAAGATCTGTATGGAGGTTTATGACTACAATAAAAAATATCCTTTCAGATAAAAGGGGAATTTAATAAAATTAGTCTGGCTCATTTCATCTCTGTAACCTATGTACAAGAGCATGTATATAGTCACTTTTATTTATTTAAAGGTATATATTCTCTTTTGTGGATGCCTTTGCAGTAAAATGTATTTTAGCTCACTTCATTATGCAAAAAATTGCCCAGTCTAATTTTTAATAGGATATGCTGAGTCCAATTCAATTCAATATTTTTAATGTAATTTTTATACGATTTTCTGAAATTAGACAGAACTCCTTTGACTGTTAAGTATTGTTGAAGGAAGCTGAATGCATTTGGTTATGCTGTGCCAATGTAAACTGATAGGATATTTATTGATATTTAGAATGAAACTTAAAAAAATAACCAGCCCCCCAAAAAAAATGCTTGGAGGAACACAATTTTTCTTTGAGAGTTTCTGCTTCATTAGATAAAGTGAAATGTTGAGCTCGATTTGAGTAAATAAACGGGAGCAGAACACAGAAGCTGAAAGATTGCACGTAATTGTTGTAACTGTTTGCTTGAACAGAATTGGTTTAGCTGTAGGAAAGCGTTCCTTCTTGGCTCACCGGTTGTAGATTTTGCAAAGAGCTCAAAGCTTCAGGAATTCTGTGGAGACAGACTTGAGCCTGTGTCCATAATTTTCCAAGTTAACACTAAAAAAGCGTAGTACAACCTTCTTACCTCAAATAAATCATGTCTGCCTATTATCTAGAACACTACTACTGCAGTGTTTTTTTTTTTTTTTTTTTTAGATTTAAAAACAGTCCAAAATAAAGAAACATTTACACGTGCTCCCCTTCCCTCCCCTCAGATGAGAGTCACTGCATGCATAAAATATACCCGAGCAAAGCGACCGACAGAGCCGCTTTCTGTAGCTCTCTTTTATAACTGAGTTTGCTGATTGATGTGATGCAAGGGATTTTATTTAGGGTAAAAGCACTGAAACTCAACTGGAGGAAATTACCCCAAATCCCAGAATGGCTTTGACAGAATTGCCATTTCGAAAGAACAGCTGAAATCCATTTTTCATATCTTGGAGAATGAGCTCATTGAAAACCTTATTTTGGAGGGGGATTTTGTAAACCTTCCTCCAAGCACAAATAATTCCAAGTGGGAAGGTTCTGTTGCGTGTATGTGCCTGTGTGTTCTTCCCTCTGAAATTAATTTATTTTCTCTCTCTGTTTCTCTCTCTGCCTTTTAAGGCTTGTCTTTAACCCACTGACTTTTGGAAGAATGACATTTAGTGCATAAGTTGCTATTTATGTGGGCTCCACGGCTAGGATTATTTACAGTTCATCTAAAATACTCATAAAGCATCATTTATTAATCACCCTTTTGGACTTTTTAAGTAAAACTTGTATCAAAAATAGCTTAAAAATGTTATGGGTTTGTTCATGATTCAGGAATATTGCAATGTTGTTTTAAAATACAGATTATCTTAAAGTAAACTTGATAATAACTCTATTGGGGGTACATTAAGTAATATATTTTTGAATTAATGGTATACCATTATAAGAATAAGAAATGAAAGTCTATTATATTATTCTTTAAATGTGCTGTTTAAATATATTTCTATGTTTTAAAATATATTAAACTTGTGATGCTAGTTTCTATTGTGATTCTTGATTTGGCTTTTTATTTTTTTAAGAGGGATACAAAGTATAAGTATGTCCTAAATGAGACTCTAAGCATATCAGATCTAAAATGTTTGTGGATTACATGATTTTAATCACCAAAACTAGTTTTTGTGTTGTTGATAAGTAATTCACTATTAAATGAGCAAAGAAACCATCCATGAGTTAAATATTTTCTTAATCTGTTCCAACAATACGGAAAATTTTTAAATAGCAAAAAAATAAATGATTAGGGTGGGAATTGACCTTATTTATTCTCTTTCATTTAAGAAGGGAGATATTTAGCATGAGTATTTTTATATTTTCTCAAAATATGTATGCATATATATATATATAATATCTGCGCATATGGTCAGTCACTTTATTTTCAAATAACTGTTAGAGAAAATGCTTAGTATTACTTTGAATACTCAAACTATTACAAGAAATCAGAATAATTTGGTCTGTTTTAACAGGATCCAAACTACTCAGGTCTTTTTGGCTAGTTATGCATTGACTTTTCTGTTGGTATGTTTCTAATTTTTCTGCTTTGTAAAGTGGTCCTAATTATTTTTGATACTAGAAGGGCAAAAATGACAAATACTCATTGTTTTTTAAAACTAAGGCAAAAATAAGTTTGTCTGTATTGAAGAACAAAACACACACAGAAAAGAAAATGCAAAAACATTTTTTTTCTCAAGTAAAGAACTGTCATTTAATAATTCCTGTATCACCAGTGTTGAATCTAAACCAGCATCTAGGGGCAACTATATAGCCTGCAAATGTCATCTCTCAAGACATTTACAATAAATAGGTAGCTTATAGTGTAACTTCACTCAAGGCAGAAGAAATCCTCATTCCCAAACACAAGTCACTGTCTCATAACAATTCAGTCAGTTGTGCGGTCGATCATGCAATCTGGCTCTCAGATTACCTGCTTTTCTGTGTTCTTTCTTTTGCATTTTTGGGGGAGGAGCCTGGTGCTTTTCAAAGTTACAAGTGAAGATGCCTTTGTTGATAAAGCATATATATCACTACGTATTTATCTATACATCTGTATTTTATCGTTTGCTTTCTTTTTAACCAAAGGAAAAAGTAGGAAAAGTAACATTGACAGTATTTACTCTTATGTAGGCAAAAAGGTGACACTCTATTCAAGTTAACAATTAAAAAAAAAGAGCCAAGTTTTGCAAGATTACTTCCAAGTCTGTTGTCATACTTGTTAAAGGTTGTTTGAAAGATGGGGATTTCAAAGACAGGAGAACCAGGATCATACCAGCCGTTAAAAGTACAAAGAAACTTCAGACTTTGAAAAACATACACTTTAACCTTTGCATCTTAGTTTCAACTTTACAGAGGCAGCTAGCCTCCAGTCGGTGGGTAGAGGATGGGGAGAAGCAATTCAGCCTCAAATCCAGCGGCTCAAGTACAGGAGGATGAGACGAAGCACTGCAAAAACAGCTTCCAGACTAAGCATCTGGAAACAAGACCAAAGCTGATGGTTCAGTGGGGTGTGGTTGGTGTTTTCTTCCCAGTTCATTGTGGCTCTGATGACATGATGAAATACAATAGAACCAACCTAAAAAAAAAAAAAAGAACTAGACTGGTTATTTTCCTGTCAATACCTATAGGAAAAGCCCAAACTAGGAAAATAATTTTCTACCTTGAGCCACAGGCCAATAAGATGTCTCTGATTATCTTTACTCTTTCTCCATTAAAACGTACTTATTACACAATCACTTATAAATAAGTGTATTTATTTAAACAAAATGCACACACTCACATATTTATAAAGACATATTGTTTTAAAGAAGAGAGAATAAGAACATGAGTGTGAGTACACATGCTCAGTTGTGCCCAGCTCTTTTGTGACCCCATGAACTGTAGCCTGCCAGGTTCTTCTGTCCATGGAGTTTTCTAGGCAAGAATACTGGAGCGAGTTGCCATTTCCTACTCCAGGGGATCCAATCCATGTCTCCGGCATTTCCTGCATTGGCAGACAGATTCTTTACTGCTGGCTCGCTTGGGAAGCCCACAAAAACATGAATGCAAAATGTTTTAGGAACTCGCCTGACAGTCCAGTGTTTAACACTCTGCACTTCCAATGAAGGGGGCATACGTTCCATCCCTGGTCAGGGAACAAAGATTCCATATGCTGATGGTGTGGCCAAAAAAAAATTTTTTTTAAAGCAAAATGTTTTAAATGAAGAACAGAACTTCTATGAAGGAAAAATATAATACTGAATTTAAACTTTATGGGATATGTTATGGGAAACACAGTGGGTGGAAAGACAGATAAGAAAGAATTATCCAGAAGACAACATTGAAACAGATAAAGTGATGGAAAGTCAAAAAGAATTTAAAGTTAACAAAGTTGTAATATCCATTTAATCAATATCGCAGTGAACTGGGGACGCTTTAGGGGCAAACAGCAGACCTATGAATCAAAGCTGGCTTCTCAACTTGGAAGGCAGTGAACAGATAGTCACTATCTTCAAATTGCTCAGGATAAATAGCTGTCATTTGGAAGTCTGTATCCAGCAACTCTATCTGTATCCAACAAAACATTAGGGCAAAAGAAAAACATTCCTAGGCAAATAAAAATTAGAATTTACCATCAATGGTAAAGCCACTGCTAAAGGTTTTACCTCAGGAAGAACCAAAATTAACCCCCAATGGTAATGTATACAAATATAATGAACAAGAAAATAATTAACATGGAGTAGATTAGAATAAAAATGTCTAGCAATTGTGGTTTAAAACAGCAAGAGAGTTAAATTAAGTAGGGCTAGCCTGGAAAATCCCATGGACGGAAGGGCCTGGTGGGCTGCAGTCCATGGGGTTGCTAGGAGTCGGACACGACTGAGCGATTTCACTTTATTTTTTTGCTTTCATGCGTTGGAGAAGGAAATGGCAACCCACTCCAGTGTTCTTGCCTTGAGAATCCCAGGGATGGGGGAGCCTGGTGGGCTGCCGTCTGTGGGGTCGCACAGAGTTGGACACGACCGAAGTGACTTAGCAGCAGCAGCAGCAGCTATAGCGAAATATTGTACAACTATAGAATGTATTGGAAGGTAGATGTTTGAAAATATAGCTTTTGAGTTTTGCTCAATGATGATGATTGAATTAGACTCATAAACAATGTATATTTTGAACCAGGGTTGGGCAAACTCTTTCTGTAAAAATGTGGTAATAAATTTTAATGCTTTGTGTTTGCAACCACTCACCTCTGCTACTGCAGTGTGAAAGTAGCCATTGTCCATATGTACACTAGTACGTATGGATCTCTTCCAATAAAACTTTATTTACAAAAACAAGTTGTGAGTGGGATATGGCTCATTGGCTATTGTTTGCTGACCTCTATTCTAATCCAGTAGAGGGAATAATTGCAATGTGGTAAAATGAAATCAGTTCAACAAGATGAGAAAAAAGAGAGAAAGGGATAAAAAGAAACATAACCAAAAGGAAGTATTGCATAATAATAATAATACGATAGAATTAAATCCAACATAATTGTATAATATTAAATGTAAATGGCCTAAAAAGATCACTATTGGCAGGTTGGATTTAAAATAATAATGTCAACAACCAGCTACAGTCTGTTCAAAGGAGGCACACTTAAAACTTAATAACACAGGAAGGTTGAAAGCAAAATGAAAGTAAATATGTATCAGGTAATATCCATCAGAGCAAAACTGGATAAGCATACCAAGCCTTCAGGGAAATGAGAAGCAAAGCATATCAGTAAGATTTTAATCACTATTGTCATTTCTCAGCTTAATAAGTAAGAGAATTCTATGTTTTAGAACCACATAAATCAAAAATTGACAGAATTATGAAAAGAAATTAAAACTTCACCTTTTTAGTGAGAAATTTTAACAAATCTCTCTGATTAATTGACATACTAAGGAAAGATAATCAGTGAAGCTAGAGCAGATATGCCCAATTAACAAACATTAACTAATGAACATGTACAGAACATTAAAAAATATACATGATTTTCCAGAAAATATGGAAAATCTTTGAAAATTGATCATTTCAAGCAACTTTAAAAAATAAGGTTCCTAAGTCAAATCACTTTGGTGACAATAATATTGGAAAAATTTCTCTCTTCCTTGTCTTTCTTCTTTGAGATGTGCAAGTAAATAAAGAAGAGACTATGTCCTTAGAAAGATTACAGCTGTGGGGATAGATTGCCTCCTTTTCTTTTAAATATAAGGACATATTGTTAGACTAATAATTGTTTTTCTGTCTCCCCCACACACACACTAAATTCCTTCAGAAGGATGTTAGTAGTCGCTCAGTCGTTTCCAACTCTTTGTAACCCTATGGATTTTAGCCCACCAGGCTCTTCTGTCCATGGGATTCTCCAGGCAGGAATACTGGAATGGGTTGCCATTTCCTTCTCCAGGAGATCTTCCCGACCCAGGGATCAAACCCAGGCTTCCCACACTGCAGGCAGATCCTTTACCATCCGAGGATGGGAAACACATTATTATACTTTGTGCTTCCTCCATTCTTCAAAATCATGATGTATTACTACGTCTTTTTTTAAATTTAGAAGTATCTACAAAAGTTTAATTATAACATTATTTTAGGAAATGAGGTAAAAAGAAATAAAATGATAACTAAAATGCAAAATATAAAGGCATTTTTGCCTATTCAACTTTTGACATAACTTCTTGTAAAATGAGAGAAGGAAATTAGAGAACAAAATGGCAGCCCACTCCAATATTCTTAACTGGAAAATCCCATGGACAGAGGAGCCTGGTGGGCTACAGTCCATGGGGTCATAAAGAGTCAGACACAACTGAGAGACTTCACTTTCTTTCTCATAAAATGGTCTCTAGAATGCCTTTTAAAATTGCCAGTTTAAAACGGGTAAAGAAAAATGATTTTAGTTTGGCATATAGTATCATAGTCTTAAGGCTATTAAGACGTCATTTGAAAACTACTTGTCTATAATATTCAATATTATTAATTGAATTTCAATACCTGCTGATGTTAGTAAGTCTTTCTAAGTTATCCTACTTAGAACATGAAATAAAGCATTAGGAAATGAATAAGCAATTATCCAAAGATGCTATGATAAAAAAAAAAAAAAGATTATTTGAAAAGTCTTGGCTATGGACTACAATGGATCCAATGAATCTCATCTCATACTAAACTCCTAGGGTTATTATTAAGTCAAAATAAAGTACTTTTGTATTCCCAATACATAAATAGATTCTGGACCTTGATAACAATTTTCCATTCCTGGGAAATATCTTCCCTAAATTCTGCTCACTGACATTCTACCAATTCCTGAGGGCTCTTCTCATTTGCCATTTCTTCAAAAAGACCAAATACACCAAACCACACGTGTTTGATCTGGTTAATAAGCCACTGCAGCCCTCTTGCTTCTGAGACATGCCTCTCATTGTGCCAGTTACTATAGTTACTTGGGAAAACCTTATACTCCTAAATTGTAAGAGGAAGAAATTTACCATATCCATTTTAAGGAATTTATTAATTCCTTAAAAATTATCATAAAGATATTCTTGGAGTTGATGTTCTACAAATGACTTGGAAAAGCATAGCTTAATGTACTACTTTATTGGGAAATAAACAGCAAACATAAAGACACTACTGTCAACATTGAGATGGTAAAGGTGCAAGAGTTCTTATTTTATTCACTTTTCACTTTCATGCATTGGAGAAGGAAATGGCAACCCACTCCAGTGTTCTTGCCTGAAGGATCCCAGGGACGGAGGAGCCTGGTGGGCTGCCGTCTATGGGGTCGCACAGAGTCGGACACGACGGAAGCGACTTAGCAGCAGCAGCAGCAGTCCCTAAAGTATCTTTCACTTTTCGGGCATTTGAACCTCCATTTTGTCAAGGTTTTGTCTGGGTTTTTATCTTGGTCTTTTGCTTGGAACATGGTCTTCTGTTTCTTCATTTTGCTTGACTGTCTGTGCTGGTTTCTATGAATTACATGAAACAGCCGCCTTCTTCCCGTCTTGTAGAGTTGGTGCTGGATAGAAGATGAAAGTTGTTATTCAGCCCTGCCCTGGCTCTTGGCCATTTCTCAAATTTCTGTCATTGCCCAAGCAACACATTTTACTTTAATTGCTCCCAGTAGTTGAAGGTGAGCCAAGATAGTCAGTGTCCCAAAGGGGAAGATCTCAGTCAATACCTAGATTCAGACAGATTGGCAGCTTGACACTCAGGGAGCAGCTCTTAAGGGATGCAACTATTCACTGTCCTGTGGGACCAGAAGCATAAGCCCTGCTGACCACTAGGGTCAGGAGATCTGGAGCTATTCCTTGGCAACAGCTGCAAAAATTTGGGCTCCATAGGAATGTGTAAGCTTCTTTCTGGGAGTGAGCTGCATTGAGGCAGAGGGAGAGTGCGAAGCTGGCATCCCCCAGCCCATGTTCTGTGAGGGCACTCTTGTAGCCTCTAGATGTCTGTTGACTCTGAAGCCTGCCCCTCAAGTTAAGCCAGTACCAGCAGGTAGAAAGGAAGGTGTGTGTTCTGGCTGCTCTCTGTGCACTGGCCTGGGGTGGAAGCCAGTCAAGAACTCTCTGACTGTTCCAGCCCCATGCAGCCCAGGGAACACAAGGCCCCCTGGGCACCAGAGTCAGACGATGTAGATGCATCCCCTGCAGCGGCTGCAAAACTCAGGGCACCAGACATATACGAGCTCCTGTTCAAGAGATGTTGTGTTCTGAGACAGAGGAGCTGATGTGAAATTGGTATCCACCTTCTGAGTTTTCGGGGAAGGCTTACTGTCAGCCCTCGGATGTGTGCTTCATTAGGAGCCTAATGAAAGGCTGTTGTTGAGCCATGAAAGATGCTGGGATTCTTGGTCTCCAGAGGAGAGCAATTCAATCCGGGGCCAGTGATGAGGCTTGATCGCTCACAGTTTTCGTGTGATAAAGTTTTATTAAAGTATAAAAGGGATAGACAAAGCTTCTGACATAGACATCAGAAGGGGGAGAAAGAGTGCCCCCTTGATAGTCTTTAGCAGTATGTTATATACCTACCAGCAGGCTGCTAATTACAGCAAGGAAATGTCTCAAAACTCAGAGAGTGGCACCAGATCCCTCACCTGCAACATGCATATTGAGATAACACTGGCACAAGGTGAATCATCCTGGGCCATGAAATGATCGACATGAGTCTTGAAGAAAGGCAGGTTTCCAAGCAAATATATAGTTTCATTAACATAGATTAGGAGAACAATTGCATGAGTAAAACACACTGGTTTGCTGAGTTATTATCGGTTCTGAGTCTTAGGTGGAACCGACTTGAAGAAAGACAGAGTCTAGGGTAAATACACAGTTTATTAACATAGTTTAAGGAAAACACTTTCATAAGGAAAACGCATTGGTTAGCTCAAGGTTTGAGAAAAGTCAAGTTCAGGTGGAACCAGGTGTCCTCATGACAACAGAGAATTTTAAAAGAAACCTCCTTTTGCCTTTGTATAGAGAAGGGGGAAAAAAATCTAACACTTGTAGTTTGTTTCCTCCTGCCACTTAACAGAGAGAGAAAAAATGTCTGACACTTGCAGCCCGTTTTCTCAGTTTGGAGAACCCTAGCCTTCCTGCCCATTACCCTCTCAATGCCACACAGGCTGCAGCTATAGCAATGGGATAACAGGTTTCATTCACTTAAAGACAGCTTCTGCGTCTGTGGCCTCTTGCTGAACCCTGGGGGTGCTAGATTTTTGATACCTCCTTCTAGGTAGCTTACAGTCCTGGGACCCCCCTCAAGCCTAAGCCTGCTGGCCACCCAGAACAGAAATGCAGAGGTGAGCCCTGGAAGCCCCCACAGCAATCAGAGCATCAGATGAACTCCCTTCTGCAGAGAACAGAGATGACATCCCAGGTCAGGAGCAGCTCATGGGACCTCCAGAAGAGACTCCTCAGAAGAGCTCCAAACCAGGAGCCTATCCCCCCAGGCCAATGCTGTTGGATGGAAAAGAGGCTTCTTTCTCAGAAAGGCTGCTGTATATCTCTGCCTGTGCAGCCCTGGGTTTGCAGCTGGCCAAGAACTACCTTTCAGATTGTCACAGTCCCCTGAGACCCAGGAACTCAAGCCCCAAACCACCACCCCCACTCAGGCCTCCAGAGCCAGGTGATGAAAGGGCATCCCCCGGGGGGGCAGCCACAAGATACCTGGTCACCAGATGTAAAAACTGGGACACCAGACATTGGAGATATCGGAGCTCTGGATGGTGTGGAGATGGTGCCCATTGGCTAGAGGGAAATAGAGGGGCAGTGCTAAGATGGCCCTCAATGAAAAAAGGGGAAAAGAGTTTAAAAAGAAGAAGAAAAGGAAAGAAAAAAATTGAAGAATAAGGAAAATAGAGGGGAAAAAAAGAGGAAAATCATTCAGAAAATAAAAAGGAGAAAGAAAACAGAGAGAGATGGTCCCTGCAGGGTGGCCCAGGAGCAGGAGACGTGCCTGTGCCTCCACCGTGGAGAGTCTCAGCAGGACCCTGCCTCAAACCATTGCTTCAGAATGAGCAAACACTTGGATCTCTTGGATCAAATCTGAGTGGTTTTCTTGGGCTGCCTCTGCCTGGGCCGAGTCTTTGGCAGCTTGGAAGAGGTGTCCTAGCACACCACAGGCCATGGGTTTCTGTGCAAGAGCCACTTAATCTTAAAACCCTGCATTCTATGGGCTCCTATCTTGGGTACTGGGTGTAGCGGAGGATGCTTTGCTCCTGGGGAAGCCATGGTGTGAGCTCCCTGCCAACTGCGGGCCCTGCACCTAGGGAGGTCAGGGAGAGACTGCCTCAACCACTTATACCCACTTGGGAGAGATTTCCCTCTCGTTTGCCCCATGTGTAGGGGCTACTCTACCAGTTTTTAGGTCTTTTTCAGTGAACATTGTTCCCACATAGCTGTGGATTGAGCACACCCTGCTGCTGCTGCTGCTGCTGCTAAGTCGCTTCAGTCGTGTCCGACTCTGTGCGACCCCATAGACGGCAGCCCTCCAGGCTCCCCCGTCCCTGGGATTCTCCAGGCAAGAACACTGGAGTGGGTTGCCATTTCCTTCTCCAATGCATGAAAGTAAAAAGTGAAAGTGAAGTCGCTTAGTCGTGTCCGACTCGTAGCGACCCCATGGACTGCAGCCCACCAGGCTCCTCCATCCATGGGATTTTCCAGGCAAGAGTACTAGAGTGGGGTGCCATTGCCTTCTCCGTCAGTGCACCCTAGGAGGAGGTAAATTCAGAATCTCACCTGTCTTGAACCAGAACCTGTAATTCTACTCTGGTAAAACAAAGAGCACAAGGAGCCCACAGGATGATTAGTTCTTAACTGTAGGAGCAGAGAAAGACCTCCGTAAAGGTAGGAAGAGCTGGCTGGTTCCTACAGAGGAGAAGCAGAGAGAACACAGACAGGAGGAGTGAATTCTGTAGTCCGTGGGAAGAGAACTCCAGATTCTTTCTCCCATGAACACAGCCTGGGCAAGGGGAAAGGAGGTAGGGAGAATTTCCCGAGCTTCAGCAGAGGATGGATTGCACCAAGATCTTGAGTGTGTGATTTGGGGCATGTTAATTTCTGAGTGAAATATCCAGAAAAGTAGTTAAAAACAGGAGACCTGAGATTACTAGACAGGGCTGACCAGACATAAATCCATAGGTCATCAACATATCATTTTGATATTTGGCAAAACTAATACAATTATGTAAAGTTTAAAAATAAAATAAAATAAAAAAAAAAATAAAAATAAAAATAAAACCATGTGATCAGAGAGATCACCACTGCAGATAGAGACACTGCTGTGAATGAGACCCTTCCCCAACTTCTTACCCACAGCTCATTCATACCCAAGGTCTACCTGTGGGAATCAGGTACAAGGAGTTCCCTTTATATGAATCTTCAAGTTGTGACCTTTCAAAGATGTGAATATGTGTTTCTGTGTCCAGTTATGTAAGTTCACGTGTCTGGTGTACTTTGTCACGTGCATCCAACCTCCACAACTGGTTGTGCTTTTGTGTACCTTACTATACAGGGCTTCCCTGGTGGCTCAGCTGGTAAAGAAGCCACCTGCAATGCAGGAGACCCCGGTTCATTTCCTGGGTTGGGAAGATCCACTGGAGAAGGGATAGGCTACCCACTCCAGTTTTCTTGGGCTTCTCTGGTGGCTAAGACAGTAAAGAATCCACCTGCAATGCAAGAGACCTGGGTTCGATCCCTGGGCTGGGAAGATCCCCTGGAGGAGGGCTTGGCAACCCACTCCATCTTCTTGCCTGGAGAACCCCCATGGACAGAGGAGCCTGGCGGGTTACAGTCCAAGAGGTCACAAAGAGTCTGACACAACCAAGTGATTAAACACAGCACAGCATTATATAGAGTTCAGTTCAGTTCAGTCACTCAGTCGTGTCCGACTCTTTGCGACCCCATGAATTGCAGCACGCCAGGCCTCCATGTCCATCACCAACTCCCGGAGTTCACCCAGACTCACGTCCATCGAGTCAGTGATGCCATCCAGCCATCTCATCCTCTCTCGTCCCCTTCTCCTCCTGCACCCAATCCCTCCCAGCATCAGAGTCTTTTCCAATGAGTCAGCTCTTTGCATGAGGTGGCCAAAGTACTGGAGTTTCTTTATTTCAAGACCTGAATGTCCTGAAGCAAGCATAAAAGCAAGGGTGTACAGCCATTGTGCTAGCTGAGTACCTAGGCTAATTTTGTTGGACTTAGAAACATACTCTCAGAATGGAACTCAGTCATATATAGAGGACTTACTGTATTGACACGAAGGCAATCACTGTTCTGCTTCTGGCTTCCAGGGGGCTTTCTGAATCACATTATCTCTGTTTGCAGTCAATTGGAACTCCCTGAAATCTATGCAGAAAATAGAATGTAGGTATTAATTTACTAAACATATTTAAATAATTTTGTGATAATGTTTGCTGTGCATTTAAGAGTCCAAGGAGCTTTGGGATCACGAACATGGCAGTGAGACAAAGCGCAGTATCCTGGAACACTGGTATAAAATGTCATTGATATAAATGCTATATGCATATGAGTTCTTAATAAAGGACACATTAAAAAGTAATGCATCTTGGCACTAATGAACCTATCTACAAAACAGAAACATATTCACAGATATAGAGAACAGATTTGTGGTTGTCAAGAGAGAAGTGGAGAGGGAGAGGGATAGGCTGGGAGTTTGTGGTTAGTGGGTGCAAGCTATTGCATTTAGAATGGATAAACAACCGTGTTCTACAGTGTAGCACAGGGAACTATATCCAGTCTCCTGGCACAAACCATAACGGAAAAGAATATGGAAAAGAAACACACACACACAAGCTTAGTTACTTTGATATACAGCAAAAGTTACCACAACATTGTAAATCAACTATACGTCAATTAAAAATGTTTTTAAGGAATTCATTTTCTATCAGTTCTATATATGTAATAACAAGGGGAAAGAGCTTTAGTGATAGCATTAAAGGTTTAGGAGAGATATAAGGAGGCATTTAAAATTCTACTGAACACTGAAAAGGTTCTCCAAGAAAATACTTTGAAAGACTATAGAACTGCTGTTGAATTTCATCATCCCTATCTCTCAACTTTTACAAAGTACAATTCTGCCTTTTTGCTGTAAATTTCTTTGTATATTATTAAAATTTCTTTTATTTACCCACTTTTATTTAGAACTAAATTTATAGCTGTTTGCTTCTTATAAAACTGAAACTTTTTCTGCATTAAGACCTACTTAGTAAGAAACTTTGTTTTTTATACAACTGAATATACTAATGCCAAAGAATTTATATTATAAGGAAATAATGTGAATATCAGTCCGTTTTTTCTAGCTGTTGTAGCATTAATGCAACTATTCTGTAAGTGAACACTATTATTGTTGGGTTAAGGTGTGTTATTTACCACTAGATATAATCACATATCATGTGTTAATACTAATTATAAAAATAGAATATATGGATTTTTTTTCTGATACCTTTCTTGAATATGTGCTGGTAGCTTTTATTTCAGTTTTACTAGCTTTAGATAGCAATGCTTCAGCTTTTGTATCCAGAGCCTGGAGAAGTCTTTAAAATATATTCTGTATTTTATTTGTTTTATTATTCTATGTTTCTAACAACTCTCTTAGGAACTACTTTATCCTACGTGATATCGTGGGAGTTGATTTAGAAGAGTTTAGCTGAATGTGTTGAATGTTTAACTAGAATGAACATTTTGAAGAAGTCTGTTTTATCTCTTTACCTTTTAAACCTCTCCTCACGAAGATGTGGAAGGGACCAAACCATCAAATCAGGAGGACAAATGCTTTAACTGTTTGGAAATAAGTGCCACAAGCCCAAGTTTTATCTGTGAAAAATAAAAATAAAATTAGAAAAATGCTCGTGCTGAAAGGCTGTGTAAATTGACATGTATCATCCTTTTTTATTTAGGTCTTTTTAAAAACTTTTATTTATTTTTAACTGGAGGATGATTACAGTATTGTGTTGGTTTATACTATACATCAGCATGAATCAGCCATAGGTGTACATATGCTCCCTCCCTCCTGAACCTTCCTCCCACCCCTCTAGTTTGTCACAGAGCATCAGATTTGATCTCCCACTGGCTATTTTATATATGGTAATGTATATTTTTCAATGCTACTCTCTCAATTCATCTCACTCTCTCTTTCCCCCACTGTGCCCACAAGTCTGTTCTTTATGTCTGCATCTCTATTGCTGCCCTGAAAATAGGATCATCAATACCATCTTTCTAGATTCCATATATATTCATTAATATACCATATTTGTTTTCCTCTGACTTACTTCACTCTTTATAATAGGTTCATCCACTTTATTAGAACTGACACAAATGTGTTCCTTTTTATAGATGAGCAATATTCCATTGTATACATATACCATAATTTCTTTATCCATTCATCTATTGATAGACATTTAGGCTGCCACCATATGTCATTCTTGATGGTCTAAGAAAAGCTTTTCTTGTGGAATATTTTAAGTTGCTACTTATGAAACTTACATGAGACACACTCTAAAGATAATAGAAATGAAGTGAGTGTCCTCCTACTTTTCTGAATATTCAGTCTATTAATTTTTGAGAGTTTGATATTGAAACTCCAACTAAAAATCTTAATTTATCTATTTAAAAATAATACATAGTGGAACTATGTGTAACTTTGTTCTGTATTTTCCAAGTCTCCCATAAATGTGTTGTCATAACTTCATAGCAAACACCCTCTTCCAAAGACATAAGAAATGACTCTACACATGGACATCACCAGATGGTCATTATTCAATATTAAAATCAAATTGATTATATTCTTTGCAGCCAAAGATGGAGAAGATCTATACAATCAGCAAAAACAAGACTTGGAGCTGATTGTGGCTCAAATCATGACCTCTTTTGCAAAATTCAGACTTAAATTGAAGAAAGTAGGGAAAACCACCAGGCCATTCAGGTATGACCTAAATCAAATCCCTCATGATTATACAGTGGAAGTGAGAAATAGATTCAAGGAATTAGATCTGATTGACAGAGTGCCTGAAGAACTATGGATAGAGTATTCATAACATTATACAGGAGGCAGTGATCAAAACTATCCCCAAGAAATAGAAATACAAAAAGGCAAAATGGTTGTCTGAGAAGGCCAGAAAAATAGCTGAGAAAAGAAGAGAAGCAAAAGGCAAAGGGGAAAAGGAAAGATATACCCATCTGAATCTAGAGTTCCAAAGAATAGCAAAGAGAGATAAGAAAGGCTTCCTAAGTGAATAGTGCAAAGAAATACCGGAAAATAATAGCGTGGGAAAAACTAGAAATCTCAGAGAAAATTAGAGATACCAAGGGAGCATTTCATGCAAAAATGGGCAATATAAAGGACAGAAACAGTATGGACCTAACAGAACCAGAAGATATTAAGAAGAGGTGACAAGAATATACAGAACTATACAGAAAGGGTCTTAATGAATTGGATAACCATGATGGTATAATCACTCGCCTAGAGCCAGACATCTTGGAAAATACAGTTAAGTGGGCCTTAGGAAGCATTACTATGAACAAAGCTAGTGAAGATGATGGAATTCCAACTGAGCTATTTCAAATCCTAAAAGATGATACTGTTAAAGAGCTGCACTCAATATGGCAGCAAATTTGGAAAACTCAGCAGTGGCCACAGGACTGGAAAAGTTCAATTTTCATTCCAAACCCAAAGAAGGGCAATGTCAAAGAATGTTCAAACTACTGCACAATTATCTTCTATTCATATGCTAGCAAGGTAATGCTCAGAATTCTTCAATCTAGGCTTCAATAGTATGTGAACTGAGAACTTCCAAATGTACAAGCTGGATTTAATAAAGGCAGAGGAGTCAGAAATCAAATTGGCAACATTCATTGGATCACAGAAAGAGTAAGAGAATTCCATAAAACCATCTACTTCTACTTCATTGAATACACTAAAGCCTTTGGCTGTGTGGATAACAACAAACTGTGGAAAATTCTTAAAGAATGGGAATATCAGACCATCTTACCTGCCTCCTGAGAAACCTGTATACAGGACAAGAAGCAACAGTTAGAACCGGACATGGAACAGACTGGCTCCTAATTGGAAAAGGAGTACGTAAACGTGTATGTTGTCACCCTGCTTATTTAACTTATGTGCAGAATACATCATGCGAAACCCTGGGCTGGAAGAAGCTCAAACTGGACTCAAGATTGCTGGGAGAAATACCAATAACCTCAGATATGCAGATGACACCACTCTTATGGCGGAAAACAAAGAGGAACTAAAGAGGCTCTTGATGAAGGTGAAAGAGGAGAATGAAAAAACTGGTTTAAAAACTCAACATTCAAAAAGTAAAGATCCTGGCATCTGGTCCCATCCCTTCATGGCAAATAGACAGGGAAACAATGGACCAGTGACAGACTTTATTTTCTTGGATTCCAAAATCACTGCAGAGGGTGACTGTAGCCACTTGCTCCTTGGAAGAAAAGCTATGACAAACCTAGACAGCATACTAAAAAGCAGAGACATCATTTTGTGGACAAAGTTTCATATAGTAAAAGCTATGGTTTTTCAGGAGTCATGTATGTATGTGAGAGTTGGACCATATAGAAGGTTGAGTGCAGAAGAATCGATGCTTTCAAACTGTGGTACTAGAGAAGACCCTTGAGAGTCCCTTGGACTGCAAAGAGATCAAACCAGTCAATCCTAAAGGTAATCAGTCCTTAATATTCATTGGAAGGACTGATGCTGAAGCTGAAGTTCCATTACTTTGGCCACCTGATGCAAAAAGCCAACTCATTGGAAAGACTCTGACACTGGGCAAGATTGAAGGCAGGAGGAGAAGGGGATGACAAAGGATGAGATGGTTGGAAGGCATTACTGATTCAATGGACATGAGTTTGAGCAAAGTCCAGGATACAGTGAAGGACAGGGAAATCTGGTGTGTTGCAGTCGATGGGGTCACAAAAATTTGGACAAAACTGAGAGATTGAACAACAACATACTTTTATAACTTAAAAAAATAAAAATTAAAAAAAAGAATACAATATTGGGGATTTCTCTGCAGAAAAAAAAAATGAAATGAGAATAATAGTTGAGAAAAGGTATAGAAACATCTAGCAGAAAAATGAGTAAAAGTTTGAACAGGCAATTCCCCCAAAAGGAAAGAGTTATGGCAAAGTAATATGTGAAACAACGTTCAGCTTCACACTATTTACCAAAAGATAAATAAAGACCACTATGAAATAACATTTCACACCAGATTGCCAAATAATTTTATCAAGAAATGTTTTAACATTGACTGTTGGAAAAAATATGGATCAATATGCTGCTACAGGTAGTGTAAATTGGTAAAAATATTTTTGAAAACAATCTAGCTGAATCGCATAAAGAATATTCACATATTCTACCACCCAGTGATTCCTTTTCTAAACATTCATCATGGAAACACTTTTGGAGATGTGAGCTAGGAAACTATCTTGTTGTTTAGCTGCTAAGTCATCTCTGATTGTTTTGTGACCCCATGGACTATAGCCCGCTAAGTTTCTCTGTCCTTCGGATTTTCCAGCAAGAATATTGGAGTGGGTTGTCATTTCCTTTCTCCAGGAGATCTTCCTGACTCAGGATTTGAGCTTTCATCTCCTGCATTGCAGGCAGATTCTTTACCATTGAACCACTGAGAAGGGAAACTATACCAGAAGACTTTGTGACAAAGCTATTTACTTTAGCAAATAGTAATAAATAACCAAATGCCTGTATGTTACAGCTAAAAACCTGGACACAGAGATGTTTATCTACAGAAAATGGACAGGTAAATCGTATTGTACTGCAGGGAAAATGAATAAGCGATAAATCTCACCAACATAATGTTGAAAAAACAAAGTACATTGTAAAACACTCTGGTTTGACGTAAATTTTATAAATCTCAAAATAAAAAATTCTGAATGAAATATTTGTAGGTGTATATATGTATATGTACGTTAAATAGCAAGAAAATAGTAAAACAAATATTCAAAATTCAAGAAAATAATTATCCCAAAGGGATGGGAAAGTAGTTTTAATTGAAATAGAGCCATCTGTAATGTTACTTTTTGGTATGAATACATGATTGAGGGCTTTCCAGGTGGTGTTAGTGATAAAGAACCCACCTGCCAATGCAAGCTATAAGAGACATGGGTTCGATCCTTGGGTAGGGAAAATCCCCTGGAGGAGGGCATAGCAACCCACTCTAGTATTCTTGCCTGGAGAATCCCATGGACAGAGGAGAATGCTGGGCTACAGTCCATGGCGTCACACAGAGTTGGACACAACTGAAGTGCCTTAGCATGCAAATTTATGGCTGAGTTCATTAATATTTAAAAAATGTATACATACTTCGTGTTTCAGTTAGCTTTTGCTATGTAAAAGAACACCTTTGCATCTTAGTGGGACACAACAATGATTTATTAACTCACAGTTTTGTGGATCAGCCCATTCAAATAGACTCAGCTGTGATTGTTCTACTAATCATGCCTGAACTCACTCCTCAGTTATAGTCAGCCTATGAATCTGCCGGGGTTGAATGTTCTGTGACAGCCTCATTTGTGTCTGGTAGTTGATGCAAGCTCCTTGGTCGGTGCCAGCTCCTTTGGTCAGTGCCAGCAGTCAGCTAAGAGTAATATGGTGGGCAGGCCTATGTCTCTAGCCAGGCTGACACAGGCTTGTTTTCATGCTGATAGGCACAGAATTCCTAAGAGATCATGTGTATAACCTCAGATACCACGTTCCCTTCACCACTTCCCCAAATAAGCTTTTTGGAAGAAGTGTTTGCTCAGTGGTGTCTTTATGGATCAAGAAGGGTTTGGTCCTATTTAAGTTAATTGTGAACGGCTTGAGCAATGCATGATATGTCTAAAAGCAAATGAAAACCAGCAGTAACAAATGTGAAAGCCCTCAGGCCTGTGGAGTCAGAGAAGAGGAAGGAAGCCAGAGGAGAAGCTGGAGCAGATTTCCGTGTGTTACAGCAGGGGTTATGGCAGATGATGTTAACAGATCCACTTACCACCACCACCACCCCAGAATCCACATCTTGTGTCATCAAACTGTGAGGTTCCTCTCACTAAAAGGTGAGGTGTGTTTCTACAATCAGTGCCTTTGAACTTGAACCCATAACTTACATTGTCTAATGGATGATTGATGGATGTGATATGAAAAAACGTCATTGGAATCTACTTGAATGATTGGGTTTTCTCTATTGCCCCCCCTGCCAATTCCCTAAGGATGTGTTTAGGCTAGCTCCCTCTTCCAGGAGAAGGGTGCGTGCTCAGTCACTTCAGTCGTATCCCACTCTTTGCAGCCGTATGGACTGTAGCCGCCAGGCTTCTCTGTCCATGGGATTCTCCAGGCAAGAATACTGGAGTGGGTTGCTATGCCCTCCTCCAGGGGATCTTCCCTGTATCTATCTCTCCAGGGATCAAACCAGTATCTCATGCATCTCCTGCATTGCAGGCAGATTATTTACCACTGAGCCACGAAGGAAGACCAGGAGAAGGATAAGAAACTGAGAGCTAGGAAACCATGGAAACATGAAAGAGCCCAGTCAATACCAAAAGAGCTGCTAGTCTTTCCCAGTTTAGATGAATTAACCTACAAGTTGCAGGAGACTCTTGAGAGTCCCTTGGACTGCAAAGAGATCCAGCCAGTCCATCCTAAAGGAGATCAGTCCTGGGTGTTCATTGGAAGGACTGATGTTGAAGCTGAAACTCCAATACTTTGGCCACCTGATACAAAGAGCTGACTCATTTGAAAAGACCCTGATGCTGGGAGGGATTGGGGGCAGGAGGAGAAGGGGACGACAGAGGATGAGATGTCTGAATGGCATCACCGACTCAATGGACATGGGTTTGGGTGGACTTTGCGGGTTGGTGATGGACAGGGAGGCCTGGCGTGCTGCAGTTCATGGGGTTGCAAAGAGTTGGACACGACTGAGTGACTGAATTGAACTGAACTGAACCTACAAGTGAACTGCAGAAGTGTGAGTCAATAAATGCTTATTCCTGTATGCTGTTGAGATGTTTGTGGGTGAATTTTAGACAGCATTATTTAGAATTTAGCTCACTGATACAGAGCTATAAACATTTGGAGTTTTGTTCCGAGATCTCTCTCTCTTCACTGAAGAAACCACATTTTGTTGATTAGACCTAGTGTGAGTATCACTATGCTTTGGTTTCCCAAAAATGTTAGTTCTGGGCAAGTGCAGGTATCTGTTTTGGTTTTTATTTGTTTCTTTGTTTTTTTAAAGAATTTTTTTTTTTCGTTTTGATGTGGATCATTTTTAAAGTCTTCATTGAATTTGCTACAATATTGCTTCTGTTTCTTTATGTTTTGGGTTTTTTTTGTTTTTATTTATTTATTTTTTTTGGCTGCAAGGCATGTAGGAGCTTAGCTCCCAGACTAGGGATAGAACCTACATCCTCTGCTTTGAAAGGCAAAGTCTTAGCCCCTGGACCACCAGGGAAGTCCCAGAGATCTGTTTTGTATTGCCCTTTCTAAAATGTATGTCAATGTCCAATATGTCTCATATGTTTATTATTTTTTTGAAGGGAATTAAACTCAAGATTTACTCTTAGAATCACATCTCATGTTACCTTGTGATAAAAGAGAAAGAAACCAAAGCTGATTTTTGCTATACATGTCAGATAATTTTCAATAAGACTATTAAATCACAAAGGTAAATATTATTATATTCTTTAAACAAACACCATTTACTTGCTGTTGAAATTATTTTCAGTGTCAGTTCCGTTCAGTTACTCAGTTGTGTCCGGCTTTTTGTGACCCCATGGACTGCAGCACATCAGGCATCTCTGTCCATCAGGAGAGTAATAACTTAATCACAATTTTTAAATACCTTTTTTTTAAATTAAAATTCTATTGGAAAATCGGGGGTAGTTTGTAGTTTAATTACAACTAGTAGAAGAATTCTGATACTTGTATATTGCCTCCTATCAGCTGCTGCATTTTGTTTTATGAACATCTGTATAGCTATTGTTCCTTATATGTTTTAGTGAAAATAAGGTTATATTTTGACAAAAATGGTTATTTATCCCCTGATAGGATACATATGAAAAACATTTCATTTTAGAAATGCTTATAACAGAAAATGTTCCAAAGGAACATACTGTGATGAATAACATACATGAGAAAAGTAGTTGCTGTGCTGAGTTGCTCGACCCTGAGAAATATGATAAACTAGGACTACCTTGCCCTTCACCTGTACCCATTACTCTTCCTCAATATCTTCTTCTTAGACTATCATACCAGTTCTGGTTCAGCTCTGGTTACTTCTGTCCCAGGTATATGTACACCCACACCCCTCAAGAGTTCATGACATGCCTGCATAGGTTTAGACATGCCTGTGTATGTCCCTGATACCAGAAACCTCTTTTGTCTCTTTCTTGTTCTGCTGAAGCAACTGCATACCATATACTAGAGGTTACCATTTTTATTTGGTCCTGCTCTTCTTGTGTTTATGTCTGGGAATTCATGAGGGTGCTGTCACCGGTTTAATGTCTCGTCCTAGCTCAAGCAATATATTTCAGCTTCCACAGACTCAAGATTTCACTGGTAGATACAAGCTGTAGTTACAATATGAAAGGAAGTGGTGTGATAATAAGAATTACAGAAACTACTCAGAGAGGAAGATATTTTTGTATAGGTGGGTCATATGCAGCCTTACTGTACTTTCCTTGTCCAGGGCTCAACTCTCAGAGACTTATGCACTGAAACATTGGCCTTGAGCCACTGGCTATAATGTCTTCCAGTTCAAAAAAATGACATTGTGTATGATGTTTTCTAGGATAAAAACAATATTGACAGCAACAGTAACAATAAATAACCTCCAAAAGAGCAGCAGCAATTCTCAACTATTGAGACTTAGTTAAAAACTCTGTATGCCATATGAAACCAGGAAAAAGGGAGTTCAATAAAAATAAGTGACCTTAACAGTTTTTATATATTATTACATGCTAAAAAGAAGGGTGTTAGACGCAATACAAGAAAAGAAAGACGATATCGATAACTGACCTATGTATCTACTTTACCAAGCATCTCAGTCAGTTTAATTGAGATGAGAGTCTTTTACAAATAATGTATTAAAATTTAAAATTTTTGACCAGAATTTCTCACTCACAGAGAATCAATGAAATTAATCACAATTTCTTGCATCTGGATTTCAGCATATGTAACAGAACTGACAAACCAGAGCTCTAGAGCTGATTTATAAACATTTTATTAGGACACAAAAACTTCAGTTTTACCTTAAAATTGTCAGATACAATTTAAACTCCATGAAAATTAAGTGCTTTAGATTTAAAATTTAACTTTGAATATCTTTAAGGAAAATCCTAATAACCAAAGAAATGTAGTTTCTATTTAGTCAACCACACTAAATAGATACAATTTGAGATTGTTTTTTAGTTGGAATGTAAATGGGTATAGTTTATAGGATAGGAAAATAATTTTATTTTGAAAACGGGATTCTTATTTTAGAATTGACAACTTAAAATCTAAGATCATATGAAGTGCTAATATGAAAAATTAATTTCAAACCTCATCTCCAAAACCAATGAGAGTTTTTAATTCCCATTATGCAATTACCCAAGTTCCATAGTAATTGAAAAGAAAGGAAATGGAGTATGAGTGAAACAATGAGCAGCTGGTTAAATCTTTACATGTTTTAGTTCCACGTTGATCTAATGAAATAGGCAATTACTTTCTCACCTGGTGAAGATGATATATAATATGCTTTTCTATAAAAGCTGGTTAGATATATTTTGTGGAATCAGAAACAGTGTGTTGGTGGAAAGGAATTTGAACCTAAATTGGAAATTTTGATTGCCCCATTGTTCTGAGGTAATTCTTGAACCAAACATAGTATTTCTTGAGCCAATTTATCATTAATGATCAAACTGCTGGAATTATATTTTTATCAATGGTAGCCTATGAGAATTTAATTGATATATCTAATGCAGCAAAAACAAGACCAGGAGCTGACTGTGCCTCAGATCATGAACTCCTTATTGCCAAATTCAGACTTAAGTTGAAGAAAGTAGGGAAAACCACTAGACAATTCAGGTAGGACCTAAATCAAATCCCTTATGATTATACAGTGGAAGTGAGAAATAGTTTTAAGGGACTAGATCTGATAGATAGGGTGCCTGATGAACTATGGACAGAGGTTCGTGACATTGTATAGAAGACAGGGATCAAGACCATCCCCAAGAAAAAGAAATGCAAAAAAGCAAAATGGCTGTCTGGGAGGCCTTACAAATAGCTGTGAAAAGAAGAGAAATGAAAAGCAAAGGAGAAAAGGAAAGATATAAGCATCTGAATGCAGAGTTCCAAAGAACAGCAAGAAGAGATAAGAAAGCCTTCCTCAGTGATCAATGCAAAGAAATAGAGGAAAACAACAGAATGGGAAAGACTAGAGATCTCTTCAAGAAAATTACAGATACCAAGGGAACATTTCATGCAAAGATGGGCTCAATAAAGGACAGAAATGTTATGGACCTAACAGAAGCAGAAGATATTAAGAAGAGATGGCAAGAATACACAGAAGAACTGTACAAAAAAGAGCTTCACAACCCAGATAATCAGGATGGTGTGACCTCTCACCTAGAGCCAGACATCCTGGAATGTGAAGTCATGTGGGCCTTAGAAAGCATCACTACAAACAAAGCTAGTGGAGGTGATGGAATTCCAGTTGAGCTATTTCAAATCCTGAAAGATGATGCTGTGAAAGTGCTGCACTCAATATGCCAGCACATTTGGAAATCTCAGCAGTGGCCACAGGACTGGAAAAGGTCAGTTTTCATTCCAATGCCAAAGAAAGGCAATGCCAAAGAATGCTCACACTACCGCACAATTGCACTCATCTCACACGCTAGTAAAGTAATGCTCAAAATTCTCCAAGCCGGGCTTTAGCAATATGTGAACCGTGAACTTCCAGATGTTCAAGCTGGTTTTAGAAAAGGCAGAGGAACCAGAGACCAAATTGCCAACATCTGCTGGATCATGGAAAAAGCAAGAGAGTTCCAGAAAAACATCTATTTCTGCTTTATTGACTATGCCAAAGCCTTTGACTGTGTCGATCACAATAAACTGTGGAAAATTCTTGAAGAGATGGAAATACCAGACCACCTGACCTGCCTCTTGAGAAACCTATATGCAGGTCAGGAAGCAATGGTTAGAACTGGACATGGAACAACAGACTGGTTCCAAATAGGAAAAGGAGTACATCAAGGCTGTATATTGTCACCCTGCTTATTTAACTTCTATGCAGAGTACATCATGAGAAACGCTGGGCTGGAAGAAGCACAAGCTGGAATCAAGATTGCCAGGAGAAACATCACTAACCTCATATATGCAGATTACATCACCCTTATGGCAGAAAGTGAAGAGAAATTAAAAAGCCTTTTTTTGAAAGTGAAAGAGGAGAGTGAAAAAGTTAGCTTAAAGCTCAACATTCAGAAAATGAAGATCATGGCATCCGGTCCCATCACTTCATGGGAAATAGATGGGGAAACAGTGGAAACAGTGTCAGACTTTATTTTTTTGGGCTCCAAAATCACTGCAGATGGTGCTTGCAGCCATGAAATTAAAAGATGCTTACTCCTTGGAAGGAAAGTTATGACCAACCTAGATAGCATATTCAAAAGCAGAGACATTACTTTGCCAACAAAGGTCCATCTAGTCAAGGCTATGGTTTTTCCAGTAATCATGTATGGATGTAACAGTTGGACTGTGAAGAAAGCTGAGGGCCAAAGAATTGATGCTTTTGAACTGTGGTTTTGGAGAAGACTCTTGAGAGTCCCTTGGAGTGCAAGGAGATCCAACCAGTCCATTCTAAAGAGATCAGTCCTGGGTGTTCTTTGGAAGAAATGATGCTAAAGCTGAAACTCCAGTACTTTGGCCATCTCATGCAAAGAGTTGACTCATTAGAAAAGACTCTGATGCTGGGAGGGATTGAGGGCAGGAGGAGAAGGGGACGACAGAGGATGAGATGGCTGGATGGGATCATTGACTTGATGCATGTGAGTTTGAATGAACTCTGGGAGTTGGTGATGGACAGGGAGGCCTGGCATGCTGCAATTCATGGGGTCACAAAGAGTCAGATATGACTGAGTGACTGAACTGAATGTATTAAATATCATATAAGTGTATATATATATGTATATATATATATATGTGTGTATCTTATATTTAGGATTCTATGTCTGTCCTACAGTATGGGACTGTAAGCTTCCAGAAGGCAAAGACTGTTTTGTGTGTGTGTGTGTTGAAGTATCCCTGTTATTTCTAGCAACTACCCAGGTGACAAGATATCATAGACAACACTCAGATGTCAATGAATTGATGAAAGAAAGAATGAATGGAATCATCTATCTCATTTAGGTTTTTTCACTTTTTAGGTAAAGAGCAGTGTAAGAATATGTGTTACTGGAATTATTCTTTAAGCTTATAATTTAGTCTTTAGATTCATGGGGTTTTTTCTCTATAAAATTTCCAAATCCAAATGTATTACTCGTTTTAGTCTTTAATTTCTCTACACCATTTATACTGTTCCCTGGTACCCACCTAAGTATACCCCCAGATCTTTGCCTCCATAGGATGCTTGATAACTGATGTCCCTAGATAACACATTTAATCAGATGTAATCAGTTCACGTTGAGATTTGTTTCATTCCAACCTTGAAATATTAATGAGACTGTTGCTGCCTTCTACCCTATTTCAGTCATATGCCCAATACCAAATTTCTTACATTTTCTGTAGGTTTTTTCCCAGCCGTGTTGTGCAAATCTCATGTTGCAAAAAAAATAGAAACTGACATCTTAGGGGGAAAAAAAAGGCTGTTCAAGATTGAAAACTAACAATTACCATCATAGAAAATCAATGGATTGCTGAAGAGTGAGACTTGGAAAATGGATGTTTAGAGAGGTGTTACTGCTCTGAAATCCTGAAAACACAATGGCAGAGTGTCTAAAAGGATGATGAAGTGAAGAGGAGTATAGTAAATTTTGTCAGTGCTTATCCGAGAACCCTTTCTACAGTTCTGTTTTCCTCACATCAGGCAGAAAGCCAGAAGTACCTGGGGATTCATGTATGAACTAAGAAACAGCAAGGGCAGGCGAACATCTCCAAGCTGCAGGCCCTGTCGTGTGAGGCGGTTCCAGCACTGCAGGGACACCCGTGGGGCCAGGCCAGAGATGGTCTCTGATGGGCTTCCCTGCGCTTTCCCCGTGCTGATGAATGAGTTTCTCATTACCCTTTACGGATGACCACAGACTCAGAGGCTTAAAGCTACACAAGCTGCACATGATGGGCTCAACACTCCGGGCTAATAGACTGTTAACAGTGCTGCCCTCTGCCAGGAGGTCCCGTCCTGCTTCTCCGCTTCTGAGCCCTCCCTCTATCTTCGTCTTCAAGGCCATCTCCCAGCATTGTCAGCTCCCTTTCAGTCTCCGACTGCTGTCTCCCTCTTTCACTTGCAAAGGCCCTTGTGATGGCATTTGGCTCACTTGGATAATCCAGGTAATCTCTCTGTCTCAAGATCCCTAATGTAATCACTGCTGTGAAGTTCCTCCTGCCATGTGATATAACCATACTCATAAGCTCCGGAGATGGAATGCGACGTTTTTGAGGGAAAGGGGTATTATTTGCTTATCACGTTTGCCGTCCTTCGTCCTTGACCGTCCCCTGCCCCCAACTCTCATACAAGCTCCCTCCCACCTGAGCAGTGTTTCCTCAATAAATCACTTACATAGGAATCATTGTCTAAGGATATGTTTTGGGGAAACATGACTAAATACAGGGCAATTGGAAATAAAAAATGATGAATATCTATTAAAGCCAAGGTCTGTAATTTATTCAGGAAAGCTTCCGGTATACATAAATACTTCCCCTCCTACCCACAGTTTCATGAAAATGATTGGAATCAACATTTTAAATTAAAGCACCCAAACACAATCATGTTGGAAAACAGGAAATAGAGCTACCAGTGGACCAGAAAGTTTAAACAAACCCTAGAAGCTAAAAAAAACAGGTGGGATGGAATTAATGGGGAAAACAGAGCAGAAGAATCGAAGCCAAGATTCCAGAAGTGAAAGCAATCAATCCTAATGGAGCCCATGAGAAATTCTAAGATCAGAGACAATGCAAAGATGAGGAGAGGGTCCTGGGAATCATTGGGGAAATTAATTAATTAAATAACTGCTTTTGAAACAACAGGGCCTGAAGAAACGTATTCCCTCTCCCTTCTCCTTTGCCATATCTGCAGATACAGTGACTGACAGCAGCAGTATTTGCCTCCAGGATAGAACCTAATACCTGTCTAGGGAGGTATTCTAGAATGAATTTGGGCCCGTGAGAGAAGTAGAGATGGTTTTGAAATGACTCCAGACCTTTACATCAGACACTGAGAAAACACCAAAAAAGAGAGAGTGAGAGAGAGACAAAAAAGCTCAGTCTGGTATGAAATACAGTAAATTACTTTATCCCCAGAGAAAACTCTCTTTAAATTGATAATAATTAGTTTGCGTGCTCTATAATCAAGCACTCTACAGTATATTGACCTGTTGATATGACCCTACTCTCTAACAGAAACCAATAATTAGGTCTCTCAGTTAAGCTCCTGGGATGATAGACAACACGACCCAAGAGAAAATCCATGAAATAACTGTGAACTAGGAACGAAGATCAATGCATATTTGGAAAACACACACACAGATACACACACAAATCAGAAATAGATGGAAGAAAGCATAACAACTAATTCCAAAGGAATTCAAAGTGGTATATGGAACAAAGGTAACTTTCAGTTTCTAACAGGTACATTCCCGTGTTTCTCAACTTTGGTACTATGGACATTTCGGGCCAGATACTTCTTTTAGTGGGTGTTCCTATAAATTGTAGGATATTTAGCAACACCTCTGACCTATGCCCACTAGATATCAGTTAGTAAATCTCATCTGTGATGAGCAAATGTTGTCAAACTTCCCCTGGGAGGCTGATTCATGTGCAACACTGGGAGGATTCATAGAAAGTTGAAAGAGTATATATAAATAAATTAAGAATTGATTGCTACTGAAGAATGAACAAGTTAGAAATCCAGACAGAAATTTTAAACAATGAATACCTTTTTCCCCAAAACTGTAACACATTAAGTGAACCAGCTAAAGAATAAAATGGTTCAGGTTAAAAAACCAAATGAGTGATCTATCTAAAAGTATGGAACTTCCATATAATGCAGAGCTAAAGAAAAATTCAAAAATGACATGAGAGGAATCTGAGAGAAGATTGAAAATGGAGGAATTTATTAAATAAAACATGTTCAGAAGCAGAGTGAAAGAGACAAGAAGATGGAATAAGTCAATCAAATAGACAATAAAAGAAAATGTCCCCAAGCTATGGCAAGACATGGTTCTTCAAATTCAAAGGACCCAAAATTGCCCAAAGGAGTGAATGAAAAAGGGTCTACACATGTATAGTTTCAATCCCAATGAAGAAAAACATTCCAAAATCTTGCCGGTAAATTGATTAAACACAAGAAATTGATTACACACAGATAAGATCAATCAATGGATCAACCAATGGACCAAAGATAACATCAGGCAGTAGGATACAATAGAGCAATGATTTCAATTTCTTTTAAACAATATTTGCAACTTAGAATTCTATACCAAACCATGTTATCAAGAAAGTAGGAGGACAATATAAACGCACTTAAAACTAAGAATATTTTCTGCTCATGTGTCCCTAAGAAAGATATAATTTCTCAAGTAAATTTGAGAGCACAATAAGAAGAGGATGCCTTCAGATAAGAGTGACAGCGGATGGTGACTATCAAAACCAGAGGAAGCTGAAAAGCCTAGTAAAGAGTATGTTGGACTTTGGTGTTTGGCACATTCCCCTGTGGGTTTCAGGGACTTAGTGACATAGGAATGCACTTTCTTCTCTAAGCATTTCAGTCCATTTCTTAATTTTGCATTAAGGTTCAGTTCAGTTCAGTTCAGTTGCTCAGTCATGTCCGACTCTCTGCAACCCCATGGACTGCAGCACGCCTGGCCTCCCTGTCCATCATCAACTCCTGGAATTTGTGCAGACTCATGTCCATTGAGTCAGTGATGCCATCCAACCATCTCAACCTCTGTCATCCTCTGCAATGATATATTTATATAATTCTAATATGCTAAATTTTATTTTTATTCTTTATATATGAAAATGGTCAGTATCATACCATCTGTAGAACAGTGACAGTTTTACTTCTTCTTTTCCAATTTGGATTCCTTTTATTTCTTTTTCTTCTCTGATTGCTGTGGCTAGGGTTTCCAAAACTATGTTGGATAAAAAGTCATGAGTATGGGCATCCTTATCATATGACCCAGAAATCCCAATCCTGGGTATATATCCAAAAACAAAAACACTAATGACAAAAGATGCAGCATCCCAATTTTCATATGTTCATAGTAGCATTATTTACAATAGCCATGATATGGAAACAACCCAAGTGTTTATCAACAGATGAATGGGTGAAGTGTGTATATATATATATAGTCCATGGGGTCGGACAGAGTTGGACACGACTGAGCGACTTTCACTTTCACATAAATATATATATACATCTACATACAGTGGACGCTTAAAAGACGCTTACTCCTTGGAAGGAAAGTTATGACCAACCTAGATAGCATATTCAAAAGCAGAGACATTACTTTGCCAACAAAGGTCCATCTAGTCAAGGCTATGGTTTTTCCAGTGGTCATGTATGGATGTGAGAGTTGGACTGTGCAGAAAGCTGAGTGTGGAAGACTTGATGCTTTTGAACTGTGGTGTTGGAGAAGACTCTTTAGAGTCCCTTGGAGTGCAAGGAGATCCAACCAGTCCATTCTGAAGGAGATCAGTCCTGGGTGTTCATTGGAAGGACTGATGCTGAAGCTGAAACTCCAGTACTTTGGCCACCTCATGCAAAGAGTTGACTCATTGGAAAAGACTCTGATGCTGGGAGGGATTGGGGGCAGGAGGAGAAGGGGACAACAGAGGATGAGATGGCTGGATGGCATCACTGACTCGATGGACATGAGTCTTAGTGAACTCCTGGAGTTGGTGATGGACAGGGAGGCCTGGCGTGCTGTGATTCGTGGGGTTGCAAAGAGTTGGACACAACGGAGCGACTGAATTGAACTGAACTGAGCATACAGTGGAATGTTAGCCATAAAAAGAATGAAGTTTTGCCATTTGCAGAATATGGATGGACATAACAATGGGCATTGTTCTAAGTGAAATAAATAAGTCAGACAGGATAACAAATTTATTAAATCACTTATACTTGGAATTTAAAATACAATAAACTAGTGAATATAACAAAAAAAAGAAGAAGCAGACTTCAAATATAGAGAAGAAACTAATGGTTGGTTACCAGTGGACATAGGAAGGGCAACATAGGGGTGGGGAGTGGGAGGTACACACAACCAGCTGTGAGATAGGGTCAAGAGTACATTGTACAGCACAGGGGATAGAGCCAGTATTTTGTAACAACCATAAATGGAATATAATCTTTAAAATTATATAAAAAATAAAATCAGAAAAAAATATTCATCAAATCCAACAAAACTAGGATGGAATTTCTGACCAGAATCCTGAGACAATAGCACTTAATATAAAATATAGATACAATTGTCCCAGTTATCTATTGTTGACCCAAAACCTAATGGCTTAAAACAACAAGCACGTTATTATTATCTCTCATGGTTTGGGTATTGACTTGACTCAGCTACTCTGGGTTTCTCAGTGATGACTGTCACATGGTGACTGGACTTTGCAAAATCTCCAAGGCTTCCTCACGTGTCTGGAGTTTTATCCTGGCTGTCAGCGAGGACCTCAGCTGGGTCTGCTGGCTGGAACCCCTACACATGGCCCCTCTTTGTCATCAGGGTTTCTTCGGAGTCTGGTGGGTGGGTTCCAAGAATGAATATCCCAAGAGAACCGTGAGAAAACTGTGTTGTCTTTTATGACCTACCCTTGAAGGTCATGCTACATTACTTCTGCTGTTTTCACAAGCATGTGAGATTCAAGGGAAGGGAATGAACATCCCACACCTCAGTGGAAGGAAGGGGAGTCAGCATCACACTGTCAGATAAGGGGTGAAAGATCTTATCTTGGAAAACAAAATTTGCCACAGTCACTTGGGATGTGAGTGAAAGGAGGCAATGGAGTGCAGTTTTGGTGAATTCCTCCTTCTTTACAATGGCACAAGCAATAAGTACATTCTGCATCAAAACAGAAAAATATATTATTTGGAGTCATAACTATAACATTGGGATGATGTAAACTGGAGAATTTGCCAGTTCTGGGAAAGCACCAAGGGGTAGGAAATGGGGTGATGGAGTGTTGTCTTTTTTTTTTAATGTTGCCAGTATTACTCATTTACAGTGTTATAGAATTTTTATTTAAATACATAATGGAATATGTATTTTATTTAAATACATAATGGAATATGTATTTTATTTAAATACATAATGGAATATGTATTTAATATATACATATTATAAATATGTACATATTATATATTATATAATATATACATACATATATATTGTATACATATATACATACATATGTATATATTATATCATATATACATAATATAAAACCAATATTAATATAATTTTTATATTATAGTAGTTTTATAAAAGACAACTAAAACAGATATAAGGGTAGTATTTGCCAATCATGGCCATGTATTTCATCTCAAACAACAAATATTTATTGGATACTAACTGAACGTTTGTCCTGTGCAAAAGTCAGGAGATTTTAGGTAAAGACACAGAACTGGAAAGAAAGTTAACACATATTTGGTCTAATTTCTTAATTTTGCAATAGGAAACTGAGTCTAAGGGAAGGCTCTTTCTTTGCCCAGTATCACACAAGTTTTTCCTAGTAAAATTATTATAGGCAGAATTCCAAAGTTGTGTTTTCCTCCCAAGCTTTCCTTGCTTGGGTTGTTTAATCATAAATGAATTTAGGCACTACTGTTAAGAGGCTTTGCATATGAAATTAAGGTTGCTAGACAGGTGACTTTAAAATGGGGAGATTAGCTTGGACTATCAGGTGTATCCAGGGTATTCACACGAACTCTTAGAAGATGGAGACAGAAGAGGCACCCAGAGAAATGCAGCCAAGAGGAAGATGGACAGGGGTGGTGGGAGGAGGAAGGTAAATGAAGAGAAGCCCTTGACCAGCTTTACTGGCTTGGAAGATGAGGAAGGAGGGCATGAGCTGGAGAATATGGACAGCCTTTAGAAGCTGCAAATGATCACAACTGATGAACGGCAAGAAGATGGGAACCTCAGTCCTACACCCACAGGGAACAATCTGTGTCACCTGGGATGCAGATCCTTTCTTAGACTCTAAGCATCCTAGTAAGAGCCTATTCTGCTGACACTTTGATTACAGCCTGTGAAAAGAAAGGAGTTGAGACTCCTGAGTTACAAAATTCAGAGCTAATAAATTTCTATTGGTTTAAGCTAAATTACTAGAGAGCTCTTCAAGAAAATTAGAAATACCAAGGGAACTTTTCATGCAAAGATGGGCTCAAGAAAGGACAGAAATGGTATGGACCTGACAGAAGCAGAAGATATTAAGAAGAATACATAGAAACTGTACAAAAAAGATCTTCATGACCCAGATAATCACAATGGTGTGATCACTCACCTAGAGCCAGACATCCTGGAATGTGAAGTCATGTGGGCCTTAGAAAGCATCACTACGAACAAAGCTAGTGGAGGTGATGGAATTCCAGTTGAGCTATTTCAAATCCTGAAAGATGATGCTGTGAAAGTGCTGCACTCAATATGCCAGCAAATTTGGAAAACTCAGTAGTGGCCACAGGACTGGAAAAGGTCAGTTTTCATTCCAATCCCAAAGAAAGGCAATGCCAAAGAATGTTCAAACTACCGCACACAATTACACTCGTCTCACACACTAGTAGAGTAATGCTCAAAATTTCTCCAAGCCAGGCTTCAGCAATATATGAACCATGAATACTTTATTCACGGAATCACTTTATTTTCCAGATGTTCAAGCTGGTTTTAGAAAAGGCAGAGGAACCAGAGATCAAATTGCCAACATCCACTGGATCATGGAAAAAGCAAGAGAGTTCCAGAAAAACATCTATTTCTGCTTTATTGACTATGCCAAAGCCTTTGACTGTGTGGATCACAATAAACTGTGGAAAATTCTGAAAGAGAGGGGAATACCAGACCACCTGATCTGCCTCTTGAGAAACATGTATGCAGCACAAGAAGCAACGGTTAGAACTGGACATGGAACAACAGACTGGTTCCAAATAGGAAAGAGTATGTCAAGGCTGTATACTGTCACCCTGCTTATTTAACTTCTATGCAGAGTACACCATGAAAAACTCTGGGCTGGAAGATGCACAAGCTGGAATCAAGATTGCCGGGAGAAATATCAGTAACCTCAGATAAGCAGATGACACCACCCTTATGGCAGAAAATGAAGAACTAAAGAGCCTCATGATGAAAGTGAAAGAGGAGAGTGAAAAAGTTGGCTTAAAGCTCAACATTTAGAAAATGAAGATCATGGCATCCAATCCCATCTCTTCATGGCAAATAGATGGGGAAACAGTGAGAAACTTAATTTTTCTGGGCTCCAAAATCACTGCAGATGGTGACTGAAGCCATGAAATTAAAAGGCACTTGCTCTTGGAAAGAAAGTTATGACCAACCAGGACAGCATATTAAAAAACAGAGACATTACATTGTCAACAAAGGTCTGTCTCATCAAGGTTATGGTTTTTCCAGTGGTCATGTATGGATGTGAGAGTTGGACTATAAAGAAAGCTGAGTGCAGAAGAATTGATGGTTTTGAACTGTGGTGTTGGAGAAGACTCTTGAGAATCCCTTGGACTGCAGGGAGATGCAACCAGTCCTTCCTAAAGGAGATCAGCCCTGGGTGTTCATTGGAAGGACTGATGTTGAAGCTGAAACTCCAACACTTTGGCCACCTGATGAGAAGAGCTGACTCATTTGAAAAGACTGTGATGCTGGGAAAGATTGAGGGCAGAAGGAGAAGGGGACACAGAGGATGAGATGGTTGGATGGTATCACTGATTCAACGGACATAAGTTTGGGTAAACTCTGGGAGTTGGTGATGGACAGGGAGGCCTGGCGTGCTGTGATTCATGGGGTCACAAAAGTTGGACACGACTGAGCCACTGAACTGAAGCTAAATTTGTGGCGATTTTTATGGCAGCAACAGAAAATAAACACAAACACTAAAACTAAAATCCAGTGCTTCTGATATTTCATTTTATTTTCTTTTCAATGGACAAAGACTAGAAAAGATAGTATCTTTAACTCAAATTTTTACAGTTTAGTTTGTTGGGGAAAAATAAACAGAGGTACATCTGAAAGGAAAACGTCAAATGAGATTGTCCAACTGACAGTCCTTTCCATGCCAGACTTTCTATAGGTCCCCCTAACAAGTTCCTTTAGGCCCACTTGAGACAACATTAGGTGATCACTCACAACCCTTACTTCTCTGTTAGATTATAGAGTGAACTGACTATTTCTCACACAGATCAGGGCTTTCCAGGTGGTGCTAGTGGTAAAGAACCCACCTGCCACTGGATTGAGAAGATCCCCTGGAGGAGGGCATGGCAACCCACTCCAGTATTCTTCCCTGGAGAATCCTATGGGATTGCAAAGAGTTGGGCATGGCTGAGGTGACTAAGCACACACACACACACACACACACACACACACACACAGATTATGTTTCCCTTTGTGAAACAGCCATTTTAAAACACAAGGTCACATCTATATAGATTACAGACATTGCAGTGAAGGGCATTCTACTTTTGCATGATTTATAGTCAAGTCTGTATTTTTGTACTACATTTAGTACATTTTGTACTGTGTGTATATAAATGTGCAGAAATGAATATAGTGTGATTTCAAGTCACTGATCTTCTAAATTAAAAAAATGGGAAACTAATTTAAGTCAAAATCTGTAAATTATTGAAATGTTCACAGTGATAATGCTGTGTATATAGACATAAGAAGTATCTGTGGATTTGACTATATCTAGAGTAAATGCTACTAATAAATCATTTAAAAATGCTAACAAAGTACTAAAATACTTTGGTGGGAAGCACCATGTTTGAAAAAAAGCATTGCATCTCCTAGTGTTTAGAGATAAACTTATCTCTTTTTTCTTCACCCATAAACTTCATTTGTTAAATATCCAACTCTAGTCCCAGTCTATATTTGTATTAATCATATAATTATGATTAATAATATTTGTACAGGAAAAAGCTCTGTGGAAAGCAGTTTTCAAAAAGCAAAAGTATGTGGTTCACAAGTCTGTACAAAGCTAGATATTTTTCTTTCTTGTCCCATCTCTTTTCCTTTATCTGTTACAGAGAGTTTCTTACAGATAGTTTGAAATTAAGAGTGCCTAATACTTCCTCCTAACTCTTGGTGATTTCATAGTCATTCATGTTATACCTGTACTGATTTCAGGTAATTTAATCATTCAGAAGGGAAGAGGAGAAGGCAATGGCATCCCACTCCAGTACTCTTGCCTGGAAAATCCCATGGACTGAGGGGCCTGGTGGGGTCTCGAGGAGTCAGACACAACTGGGCGACTTCACTTTCACTTTTCACTTTCATGCATTGGAGAAAGAAATGGCAACCCACTCCAGTGTTCTTGCCTGGAGAATCCCAGGGAAGGGGGAGCCTTCTGCTGCTGTCTATGGGGTCACACAGAGTCGGACACGACTGAAGCGACTTAGCAGCAGCAGCAGAAGGGAAGAAAAGTGTAGGGCTTTTCTCATTATTCCTACTACTTCCCTGGTGGCTCAGACGATAAAGCATCTACCTGCAATGCGGGAGACCCAGGTTCAATCCATTGGTTGGGAAGATCTCCTGGAGAAGGAAATGGCAACCCACTCCACTGTTCTTGCCTGGAAAATCCATGGACGGAGAAGCCTGGTACACTACAGCGGTCCATGAGGTCGCAGAGAGTCGGACAAGACTGAGCGACTTCACTTTCACTTTCTCATTATTAGAGATGTTCTTGGTTTGATGCTTCTTTGAACGGAAGTTTATTTTCTTTCGACCTCTTCTCCCAAGGAACAAAATAAGATACATAGAAAATTGAAAATTGATTCTTTTCTTTGTAGTATTGATGGTTTCTATGGGGGTAAAGAGTTAAGAGTTTGAAGAATCTATTTTAATGCATTTGGACTGGGACTGAATCAGCAGCATAAAGAATTTCAAAGTTGAGAATTCTATGGTGATTAGAACTATTTGCATCCACTGCAGGGGGTGCAGGTTCCATACCTGTTCTGGGAACTAAGATCCAAGTGACCCGTGCAGCCAAAAAAAGAGGGGGGAGGGGCTGGGAGACAGACAGACAGAGAGAAAGAATTCCTAAGCATTCTGTAGTGAATTATGTTTTTGTGTTTATTTCTACCCCCCAACCCCCTATAAATGACATGGTTGTATAAAATAGCTTATTTTTTAAATGAGTTATTTAAACATGTTAAAAACATATGTTTAAAAAACATGTTAAAAAACACCCATCAAATAATATTTCCTGGCACAAACACACACACACAAAATCAAACTAAGCTGGTTTGCTATCCATACATGTACTCTAAGAATTAATCATTCACTGGTATTCATTCTGCTTTCTTATATAATTAGCCTCTTGAGAAACCTATATGCAGGTCAGGAAGCAACAGTTAGAACTGGACATGGAACAACAGACTGGTTCCAAATAGGAAAAGGAGTACGTCAAGGCTGTATATTGTCACCCTGCTTATTTAACTTCTATGCAGAGTACATCATGAGAAACGCTGGTCTGGAAGAAGCACAGGCTGGAATCAGGATTGCCAGGAGAAATATCAATAACCTCAGATACGCAGAGGACACCACCCTTATGGCAGAAAGTGAAGAGGAACTCAAAAGCTTCTTGATGAAAGTGAAAGAGGAGAGTGAAAAAGTTGGCTTAAAGCTCAACATTCAGAAAACGAAGATCATGGCATCTGGTCCCATCACTTCATGGGAAATAGATGGGGAAACATGGAAACAGTGTCAGACTTTATTTTTTTGGGCTCCAAAATCACTGCAGATGGTGATTGCAGTCATGAAACTAAAAGACGATTACTCCTTGGAAGGAAAGTTGTGACCAACCTAGATAGCATCTTCAAAAGCAGAGACATTACTTTGCCAACAAAGGTCCATCTAGTCAAGGCTATGGTTTTTCCAGTGGTCATGTATGGATGTGGGAGTTGGACTGTGAAGAAGGCTGAGTGCCGAAGAATTGATGCTTTTGAAGTGTGATGTTGGAGAAGACTCTTGAGAGTCCCTTGGACTGCAAGGAGATCCAACCAGTCCATTCTGAAGGAGATCAGCCCTGGGATTTCTTTGGAAGGAATGATGCTAAAGCTGAAACTCCAGTGCTTTGGCCACCTCATGCAAAGAGTTGACTCATTGGAAAAGATTCAGATGCTGGGAGGGATTGGGGGCAGGAGGAGAAGGGGATGACAGAGGATGAGATGGCTGGATGGCATCACTGACTCGATGGACATGAGTCTGAGTGAACTCTGAGAGTTGGTGATGGACAGGGAGACCTGGCGTGCTGCGATTCATGGGGTCGCAAGGAGTCGGACACGACTGAGTGAACTGAACTGATATCTTTTGAAGGAATAAATAAAGATAGCTTATTATTTGAAATTTATTTCAGTGTTTTATTCACCTAAAAGATATTTTCTTTAAGTAATCTCTTTGAGTTAATGAAATATGTGATCTTAGTAATATCAAAGATAATTAGTATATTCATTGCTAAATTCATACTGACTCATCCCTACCATGGCAACTATATAGACTGATTCTTTTCATGAAAGAAAAAGTTAGACTTCATTAAAATTAAAATTGTCCTACAAAGGTATTTGTGGAATGAATATACAAGACTCAGACTGAGGGAAATATTTGCAGGAAAAAAAAAAAAAGCATTTGATAAAGACCCATATCAAAAAATACAGAAACTCCTAAAATTCAACAATAAGATAAACAGCCTAATTTAATACATAGTCAATTGATCTGAACAGATCTCTCATCAAAGATGTAAAGGTGAATAAACATATGAAAAAATATTTAACATCATTTGTTTTTAGCTATATTTGTTTCCTGTTATTTCTGTAATAAACTTAGTGATATAATCCAATACAAATTTGTTATTTTATAATTTGGAGGTTAGATGTCCAAAGTGGATTTCTTAAATTATTTTAAAAAATTGGAATATAGTTAACTTGCAATGTTGTGTTATACATGTTCTTTCTCAGATTCTTTTCCATTGTAAATTATGAATGAGACTGACTTTTAAATGTCAAGTTTTATTTCAGGACAAATTTTATCAACTAAAATTTTTCATTTATCCAAGTAAGTGCTTTTTAGTAACTTCAGCAGTTTAAAAAATTACACCCTTTAAGAACAGATTTTCTTTAAAAAAAATAGAATTATAATCCAAATTTGAAGCATAAAGTTCATGGTCAAATTTACAATCCTACATGAGGTCAAAATTTAAAAGACAACTGATTTTATTATGTGATTGATGATCTATCCCTGGAGATATTTAACACCCTGGAATTAAATACGGAGACACTACAGAGGGCAGCAGACAATTGTGCTAAATTTATGAGTTATATTGATTTGATTATCTTAAACTGACTTTTAAATTTAGTTATTATAATCATTTTCAGACAAGTCAAACTGCAATACCTTCTCCCTGTGAAAACTTACAAAGAATTGAGTTTACCTCTTAATCTAGAACCTGTGTTTTTAATACAAACAAATGGCATTTTTCTACATGGGTAAATAATTTAACTATTTAGAATTCATTTCCTTTGCTTTAGCTGCAAATAGCCTACCAAATTACATACATATAATTATAGTTCATCCCCTTAATTGCTTTCTCTGCGTGCACATTTAACAACAGAAATGTTGCAACATAGCATTTCTTAGAGTATTAGGGCATAGAAACCCACATCCACAGGACATTAATATGTGTTCTAGGAAAAAAGGGAGATATTTACATTTATATTTGGGAAATATTGAGTTAAAGACATTTAAATAGGTTTATTTATTGTAGGAATTCTCTATTCTTTTTAATAGACTAATGCACATTTTGAACTCCTAGTAAGAAAATACATACCACAAAAAATATTTGGCAAAAAAATTCTTTTACAATAGGCACTTTCAAAGGTAGTATTAATACTATTCTTTTGAACCCTTTTTGTGAAACACTGATGTAAGGAATAAAGAACATATGACTAATTTATTTATTTAAGAATAAATATTGTAACATCTCTTACAAGTTTAGGTGATAAGACATAGTCTCTGTCCTCAAGAATTTAGAGTTCACTGATTGAGATCAACGCATAAACTCTTAAAAGAATCATTGCAATAAAAATAATAATATTTTGAAATCTAGTGAAACTTACACAAAAGGAGAGAACAAAAGAAAGATGGGCTGAGTCTGGTTGAGGCAGACAAAGGGAATTTCATATGATAGTTGATATGTTGGCTGACTCTCAAACCGTTTGCCAGGAAAAAAAAAAAAGTACATGTTTCATGTAGGCAAATATAAAATATTTTGCAAGGTTCAGAACTACAGAGGACCTACCACAATAGATGTATACAATATTATAAAGTACTGATCCTTCTAGGTTTGGGAGTTTGGGATTAACAGATGTGAACTATTACATATAGGATGGATAAACAATGAGGTCCTACTGTAGAGCACAGGGAATTCTATTCAATATCCTGCGACAAACCATAATGGAAAAAAGCATGAAAAAGAATAGGTATATGTATAACTGAATCACTTTGCTGTACAGCAGAAGTTAACACAATGTTGGAAATCAAAAATACTTCAATAGAATTCAAAAGAAAAACAGGAAGCATTCATCCTTCTAAATTCATTGCCTTTCTGCTTGGAAATTTAGTTACTCATATAATCTATATAACATACTGCTTTATAACAAGTATTTCTAAGACAGAAAAACCAGAAAATGTTTGTAAGCTTAAAGCAAGTGATAAAAACTCAGCTTAAAGAAAGAACCAAACTATATGAACATGCAAAACAGCTACCTCATAAAGATGGTGTAAAAATACAAATCTGTGTGACAAAGGACATAGAACTCTAACAATTGTATAACTTCAATTCAGTTCAGTTGCTCAGTCGTGTGCGACTCTTTGCGATGTCATGGACTGCAGCGTGCGAGGCTTCTCTGTCCATCACCAACACCCAGAGCTTGCTCAAACTCATGTCCATTGAGTCGGTGATGCCATCCGACAATCTCATTTTCTGTTGTCTCCTTCTCCTCCTGCCTTCAACTTTTCCCAGCAACAGAGTCTTTTCAAATGAGTCAGCTCTTCGCATCAGGTGGCCAAAGTACTGGAGCTTCAGCTTCAGCATCAGTCCTTCCAATAAATATTCAGGACTGATTTCCTTTAGGGTGGACTGATTGGATCTCCTTGCAGTCCAAGGGACTCTCAAGAGTCTTCCCTAATACCACAGTTCAAAAGCATCAGTTCTTCAGTGCTCAATTTTCTTTGTAGTCCAAATCTCACACCCATACGTGACTACTGGAAAAACCACAGCTAAAACTAGAAGGACCTTTGTTGGCAAGGTAATGTCTCTGCTTTTTAATATGCTGTCTAGGTTGCTCTTAGCTTTTCTTGAGGAGCAAGTCTTTTAATTTCATGGCTGCAGTCACCATCTGCAGTGATTTTGGAGCCCCAAAAAATAAAGTCTGTCACTATTTCTACTGTTTCTCCATCTATTTTCCATGAAGAGATGAGACGAGATGCCATGATCTTAGTTTTCTGAATGTTGAGCTTTAAGCCAACTTTTTCACTCTCTTCTTTCACTTTCATTAAGAGGCGCTTTAGTTCTTCTTCACTTTCTACCATAAGGGTGGTGTCATCTGCATATCTGAGGTTATTGATATTTCTCCCAGCAATCTTGATTTCAGCTTGTGCTTCATCCAGCCCAGCTTTTCTCATGATGTACTCTGCATATATGTTAAATAAGCAGGGTGACAATATACAGTCTTGAGGTACTCCTTTCCTTATTTGGAACCAGTCTGTTGTTCCATGTCCATTTCTAACTTGCTTCTTGACCTGCATACAGATTTCTCAGGAGGCAAGTCAGGTGGTATTCCCATCTCTTTCAGAGTTTTCCAGTTTGTTGTGATCCACACAATCAAAGGCTTTGGCGCAGTCAATAAAGCAGAAGTAGATGTTTTACTGGAACTCTCTTGGTTTTTCGATGATCCAACAGATTTTGGCAATTTGATCTCTGCTTCTTCTGCCTTTTCTAAATCCAGCTTGAACGTCTGGAAATTCATAGTTCACATACTGTTGATGTCTCACTTTGAGAATTTTGATCATTATTCTGATAGTGTCTGAGATGAGTGCAATTGTGTGGTAGTTTGAACATTTTTTGGCATTGTTTTTCTTTAGGATTGGAGTGAAAACTGACTTTTTCCAGTCCTGTGTCCACTGTTGAGTTTTCCAAATTTGCTGGCATATTGAGCACAACACTTTAACTGCATCATCTTCTAGGATTTGAAATAGATCAACTGAAATTCCATCACCTCCACTAGTTTTGTTCATAGTGATGCTTTCTAAGGCCCACTTGACTTTGCATTCCAGCATGTCTGGCTCTAGGTGAGTGGTCACACCATTGTGGTTTTCAGAGTCATTAAGATCTTTTTGGTATAGTTCTTCTGTGTATTCTTGCCACCTCTTCTTAATATCTTCTGCTTCTGTTAGGTCCATACTATTTCTGTCCTTTCTTGAGCCCATCTTTGCATGAAATGTTATCTTGTTGTCTTTAATTTTCTTGAAGAGATCTCTAGTCTTTCCCATTCTTTTTTCCCCTCTATTTCTTTGCACTGATCACTGAGGAATGCTTTCTTATCTCTCCTTGCTATTCTTTGGAACTCTGGATTCAGATGGATATATCTTTCCTTTTCTCCTTTGCCTTTAGCTTCTCTTTTTTTCTCAGCTATTTGTAAGATATTCTCAGACAACCATTTTGCCTTTTTGTGTTTCCTTTTCTTGGGGATGGTCTTGATCACCACCTCATGTACAAGATTACAAACCTCTGTCCACATTTCTTTGGCACTCTGCCTATCAAATCTTATCCCTTGAATCTATTTCTCACTTCTACTGTGTAATCATAAGAGATTTTATTTATGTCATACATGAATATTCTAGTGGTTTTCCCTACTTTTTCAATTTAAGTCTGAATTTGGTAATAAGGAGTTCATGATCTGAACTTTGTTCCAGCTTTGTTTTTGCTGACTGTATAGAGCTTCTCCATCTTTGCCTGCAAAGAATATAATCAATCTGATTTCAGTATTAGCCATCTGGTGAAGTCCATGTGTAAAATCATCGCTTGTGTTGTTGAAAGAGGGTGTTTGCTATGACCTGGTAACTGATATTGATATTTCTCACTACATGGGTAAGGACAAAATACCCAAATTTAATATTTTATGTGATGGTAGGAAGATTTTTAGAACATTGGTCTCCAAACTTATAAAAATCATACAGTCATTCAAGTTTTGTAGCATGATTATAATATATTGTATATTTTTGTTGCTGTCGTTTAGTTGCCCAGTCATATCTGACTCTTTGCAACCCCATGGATGGCAGCACTGAGGCCTCCCTATCCTTTACCATCTCCCTAAGTTTGCCCATCTTCATGTCCATTGCATTGGTGATGCCATCCTCTGATGCCTTCTTCTTCTGCCTTCAAAATTCCTAGCTGCAGGGACTTTCCCAATGAGTCAACTTTTTGCATCAGGTGACCATAATACTGAAACTTCATCTTCAGCAGCAATCCTTCCAACAAGTAATCAGGGTTGATTTCCCTTAAGATTGACTGGTTTGACCTCTTTGCTGTCCAGGGGACTTTCAGGAGTCTTCTCCAGCACCACAGTTTGGAAGCATCAATTCTTGGTGCTCTGCCTTCTGTATAGTCCAGCTCTCACAACCATACATGACCACTCGAGTATATGGACCTTTGTCAGCAAAGTAATGTCTCTGCTTTTCAACATGCTATTTAGGTTTGTCTTAGCTTTCCTTACAAGAAGTAATTGTCCTCTGATTTCATAGCTGCAGTCACCATCTGCAGTGATTTTAGAGCCCAAGAAGAGGAAATCTGCCACTAGTTCTACCTTTTCCCCTTCTATTTGCCATGAAGTCGACTTCAGTTTCCCTTTTCACTTCCATGCATTGGAGAAGGCAACGGCAGCCCACTCCAATGCTCTTGCCTGGAGAATCCCAGGGATGGGGGAGCCTGGTGGGCTGCTGTCTATGGGGTCGCACAGAGTCGGACACGACTGAAGCGACTTAGTATGCGTGCATAGCAATGGGGTCAGATGCCATGATCTTAGTTTTGTTAATACTTACTTTGAAGCCAGGTTTTTCACTCTGCTCCTTCACCCTCATTAAAAGGATCTTAGTTCCTCTTCACTTTCTGCCACTAGAGTGGTGTCATCTACGTATCTGAGGTTGTTGATGTTTCTGCCACCCACCTTGATTCTAGCTTGTAAGTCATCCAATCTAGCATTTCTCATGATATGCCCAGGGTATTGGATAAACAAATGGGATGACAGAAGTCAGCCCTGTAGTACTCCTTTCTCAACCTTGAACCAATCAGTTGTTCCATACAGGGTTCTAACTGTTGCTTCTTGACCCGCATCCAGGTTTCTCAGGAGATGGGTAAGATGGTCTGGTGTTATCATCACTTTAAGAGCTTTCCACAGTTTGTTATGATCCACACAGTCAAGGCTTTAGCGTAGTCGATGAAACAGAAGTAGATGTTTTTCTGAAATTCCTTTGTTTTCTCTATGAGCCAGTGAATGTTGGCAACTTGATTTCTGGTTCCTCTTCCTCTTCTAAATCCAGCTTGGACATCTGGGAGTTCTTGGTTCACATAAATGCTGAAGCCTAGCATCCAAGATTTTAAGCGTGACCTTAGCATGGAAGATGAATGCAATTGTCTGGTGTTCAGCACATTCATTAGTACTACTCTTCTTGGGAACTGGGTTGAGGATTGATATTTCCAGTCCTGTGGCTGCTGCTGGGTCTTCCAAATTTGCTAACATATTGAATGCAACACCTTGATAGCATCATCCTTCAGGGTCTGCATAGCTCTACTGGAATCCTTTTGCTTCCACTAGCTTCGTTAACAGCAGTGCTTTCTAAGGCCCACTTGACTTCACTCTCCAGAATGTCTGGCTCTGGGTGACTGGCCACACCACCATAGTAGTCTGGTTCATTAAGATCTTTGTTTTTACAGTTCTTCCGTGTATTCTTTCCATCTCTTCTTGATCTCTTCACCATCTACTAGGTCACTCTCCCTTCTGTCCTTTATTGTGTCCGCCTTTGGACAAAATTTTCCCTTGATATTTCCAATTTTCCTGAAGAGATCTCTATATTTAAAAATTAAATGTATATTTATTCATATATAAATGATATACATAAACCACTGGAATAGCAGACAATAAACATTATGCAGTACACAAAATACACATTTAAAAGGAGATAAAGTGATAATTTAAAAGTTAACAGATATATAAATTAATGAATAGATTTGGAAAAAAGTATATATTTGAATTAAATATTTTAATAAAGTTGTAATTTACTTTATCTGTTAATGGTAAAACCAATTTATCAATACTAATACTGCAGTGAGTGTAATGTAACTGAATTAATTTTATTACTTTTACACTCTGTTTAATAATGTGGGACAACAATAGAATGTTCATACTGATTTCAAGTTTGTTCTTTTCAAGCTTGGTTTTGAAGCTGTCAGCTACAAAAGATAATTCAAAATGATCTATAGATCTAAACTTTTTTATGGTAATAGGGTTATTAAATTTCCATCTTCTTAGATGTCAAACAGTTTTCTTATTATCATTACTATTTTGAAGTTGTATCTGTATATTTAGCGATTATAACAAACTGGTTAAGTTCTCACTGAAAATCTTCATGTGAAATGTTTTGAGAGTACTTAATAAATACCTTTTTTCACAACTTTTTAAAATATGTATGGGATGGACCTAGAGATTATCATACTAAATGAAATAAGTCAGAAAGAGAAACAAACATCATAAGATATTGCTTATCTGTGGAATAAAAAAAAAATGGTACAAATGAACTTACTTATGAAATAGAGTCACAGATGCAGAAAACAAACTTATGGTTACTGGAGGGGAAAAAGGAAATGGGATAAATTGGGAAATCAGGATTGACATGTACACATTACATATAAAATAGATAATAAGGACCTGCTGTACAGCACAGGGAACTCTACTCTGTATTGGCCTATGTGGGAAAAGAACATTAAAAGGAGAGGCTATATGTATCTACATAACTGATTCATTTTGTTGTGCATCTGAAACTACAACATTATAAATCAGTAAACGTTTTTTAAAATATATATGTATATGACTTTATAGATAGCACAAATTATTTTTAATTATAAAACTCTTAGAATGGTAAAAACATTTTCTAAAATGAATTTTCAAAATTTCTCTCATTCTTTTTAAAAACATTATCTTTTTTTTGAAGGTCACATGAAACATGATCCATACCACTCACTCCACATATACCTTAAACAATATGTATTATCAAGTTATCATTACAGAAAAGGTCAGCAAACTGAGAACACATGTCTTTTTGTAAAAAAAACAAAAACAAAACTGTAATTCATTCTCATACTTTTTTTTTCTCTCTCCTCCCTCCTTATTGCTTGGAGGATATATATATATATCTTTAATTATGAAATATATCATATATGCCAAAGTAAATAAAATGCACACATATAATTTAATAATAATAAAAGTATATATATCCATATAGCCACTGTCAAAGTGAAAGAATAGAAAAGAACCTTATTTCTAGAAGTTAATCACTCACTTTATTAGCTCTCTTTCAAAGTCATTTATTACCCCCACTAGTTAGCAGCCATCATACTGGATTCACTTGCTTTTCTCACAGCACTTATATATACATATAAAATCTTGATAAATTGTCTTGTTTCCCCTGTTTTTGACACTTATATAAATAGAATCATACTATATATTTTATTTGTGACTTCTTTCATGAAACAATATGCTTTTTAGATTCTAATCTATTGCTGCATGTTGTAATCGATTTTCACTGCTCTTCAATGTTCCATAGCATAAATATACCATGTCTTATTTGTTCATTTCATTAATCTGTTTACCTTGCCTTCATTTTTCTGCAGCCCATGAAACCATTTCTATTCTTTTCTAGAAAAAAAATCAGCAAAGAGTTGTTACCAATGTTCATTCCTCGTTGGTCTCTATTAATCAAAATCCTGGCAACTAGTTTTGTGGTTTTTTTCCCCCACAATTCTTTCACAGTTCCTCTAGAATGCCTAAGCTTTTCTTGGATAAATCAATCAACAAAGTTTATACTGCATATACTTAAAATTTTTGTATCTATTTTCCTATTTGCTCGTTAGACATATGAATTATACTGAATTTCATCTCCTCACTTATCTCTCCCCAAATACTCTGGGAAATGTAACTCCCATTTATGATTCCATCTTTGTTCCACATGGCTTTCTCAAATAAGACATTTTCATAACCTGGTGCTGTTTCCTTGACTACAGTTGATTAGAACCAAGGAGGGACCCAAGGTAAGCTCCTCACACATTACCCTGTTGATTGATCTATAGATAAGCTTTGCCAAAGTTTAACCAGTCAGGGCTCTTCTCTCTGCCTCTGGGTCCCAGAGAGTGGGGCCATTCTCTCTTCAGTGTGTGAATCTGTAAGAATTTAAGCTCCAGACCTGTTGGCAGCCATGTGTACCAGTGCAGCTGAGGCCTTTGGTATCCACAGAGAATCAAAAAAATGAAGCAATGAAGCAATAAAGATAAAAGAAATGAAGTTGTGACGCATGCTACAACATGGATGAACCTTGAAAACATTAGGCTCCTTGAAAGAAGCCAGATGCAAAAAGCCACATGTTACATGATCCCATCGATATGAAATGTCCAGAATAGGCAAATCCATAGGGACCAAATGTGGATTATTGGGTGACTAGGGCTGCAGGGAGGGAGAATGGGGAGCCACTGCTAATACATATGGGGTTTGTTTTGGGATAATGAAAATATTCTGCAATTAGATGGTGGGGAAACTTGCATAATCTCGTGCACTGTACACTCTAAAAGGGTGAATTTTATGCTATACAAATTACATCCCAAGAAAACTGCTATTAAAAAATGAATGAGGGAGAGGTTTGAAAATAGATGGGAAGAAGATAAAGTTCTGGTAACAAACAAGTGACAGGTTTTAGGTATATTTAAGATTTAGGGGCTCTCCTGATTCAAGACTGTGCCACAAATTGCTCATAAAACAGTTGGTTTTCCTTGATCTCATGTGAAAGCGTCTAGCTTATATCATTTTTATTACCCTCATTTTGCATATGAGGAAATTGGACTCAGGATAGCCTAAAATAAAGGGGAACATACTTTACCCCATATCCTTATTTTAATTTATTTCTATTGCTCTCTTTACAAGTTTAAGCCTATTATAAATATATATTTTTCACATTTAGTATATTCATTAATTATTTAATTTAATTGCTTTTCCCACTTCCCAATGTAGGATTATTTTGTTCTCAGGATGATTTTTTTTCCTTCATTCCTTTTTTTTTTTTGCTTCTGTATTCATCAGTAATCCTCCACCTAAATTCTGCACTAAAGGCACATTTTCTTGAAACTACTTCTTTAGGCAAAGTTCAAAGAAAGACCAAGTAACAGATTGCGATGGTGATTAGTTTAATGGGAATTAATATAAGGATACTATGTAATGTTTCCACACCTCATGGAGCCATTGCATCAAGTTATGGAAACCAAAGACTAGGAAGCTATAACCTTTCCTGTGTGTATGTCCCTTGAGGAGACCTTTCCTCTCTTGCTCTATAGACCAACTACCTCTGTTCTCAAGTCCACAAAGAATACACATCGCATTAATCCCAAAGATTATTCATTTCTCATCCTAAGCCAGGATTTCTCAACCTTCGTACTATTAATGTTTTGGGGTGGTCAATCCTTTTTTATTTTTAATTGAGAAAAAATTGGCATATAACACTGTATTTAGTTTTAGGTGTAAAACATAATGATTCAATATTTTTATATATTGCAAAATGACCACCACACATAGTTATATACATTATTTTATTCATTATGAGAACTTTTAAGATTTACTGTCTCAGAACTTGCAAATATGCAGCGCAATATTAACTATGGTCACCCTGTTGTGTATAACATTCAAGGACTTAGGTATTTTACAATTGGTAATTTCTACCTTTTGACTCTCTTTACCTATTTTGTCCACCAATCTGTTCTCTGCATCAATTATCATCAATAATTCTGTATCTTAGAAGAATATGAAACCCTGTAAATTAAATTTAAAACAAACAAAGCAAACAGTTAATAAAAAAAAAAGTAGGTAGAATTAAAAAGTCTTAACGTCAGGGAAGTAGAAACCAAAAGATCAACTGTGGTCATCAAAATATTAACTGTGGTCATCTCCGGGTCATGGAATTACATATGAGACTTTCTTTGTACTTTTCTAATTGTTTTTACAGGCCATGTCTTGGATTTTAATCAACATACAGTCATTAGCTTTGAGAAGCTAAATGAAAATATATTAATTTAATGAATTCTTTAGTAAAATGCTATTCATTTATTTGGGAACATTTGCTTAGGTTAAATGTTTGGCAATTTTGAGCTCGTTTCAAGTAAGGTGTGACCTCTGGATGGTCATTTCTCAAGTGAGGAAGTAGTGGGGATAAGCCCTAGTGAACAATCAGAATCAAAACAATGGAGCTTCTGCAGTGCTGCAAATGTATTTAGTCTGTGTCTGTGTGACACCCAGAGTAAAGGCAGTCCTGGCAAATCAGACTGTCCAGGAGCCAAATTCAATAAAATATAAAAATCAGCCCCAAGAGGTTTTTGACAGTTGTGAAATCTAACCTGAAATTTCCTTTATCGCCTTGTGTTTGACTATAACCTAAGGAGATAGAAAAAAGTGTGGCTGGATAATGTATTTCTTTTTCAGAACAAGAAGAGTCTGTTAAGTGGTTTTTTAAATGCTAGAATAGGCCTCACTATACCTATTTTTCTTTCTTATTCATTAATTTATAAAGAGAAGGCTCTAGCCTTTTCATGCTATTCATGATCCATTGGGAGAAAAGGTTCAAAATATGCTTCGGAAAACCCACAGAACGTGTAGAATAGAGTCAAATCTCCTTACCATAGTCTCTAAGGCACAGTGAAAACTACTGCCTGTAAGTTCTCTAAGCTCAGGTTATGCTGGATTTTTGTCTGTTCCTGAGACACATCACACCCATTCCCCACAGGACTTTTGCACTTGTCATTCATTATGCAGATTATGACAACTTTTAACTCCAGTTCTCTCATGACTGACTGTTTTTCGTCACTGAGTCTTACACCAGGAGACGCCAATTTCAGGAAGGTCTACCTTGACCAGTACAGCAGGCTGCTCACCCACCCCGATCTCCCCACTGTTTCTCAGTTCTGTTGCTTGCTCATTTCTTCATTTACTGCCTGACTCTTAAGGCAATGGCACCCCACTCCAGTACTCTTGCCTGGAAAATCCCATGGACAGAGGAGCCTGGTAGGCTGCAGTCCATGGGGTCGCTAAGAGTCGGACACGACTGAGCGACTCACTTTCACTTTTCACTTTCATGCATTGGAGGAGGAAATGGCAACCCACTCCAGTGTTCTTGCCTGGAGAATCCCAGGGATGGCGGGGCCTGGTGGGCTGCCATCTATGGGGTTGCACAGAGTCGGACAGGACTGAAGCAACTTAGCAGCAGCAGCAGCTTCTCATTAAGTAGAGTTATCCTCTGAGCCCATTGAGTTACCTTCTGTCCTGTTCACACTTGTATCACCAATGTCTAGAACTGTGCCCAGCATGAAAGAGACTCTAAAAAATATTTCTTGAATAAAAGAATAATCTCTGAATAAATGACACATAAGGCTATTGACAATAAATATAAAATTTTGCATGGGATATTTTATTCATGTAGATTATTTTTCCTAAAAGCGATATTGATAATGACATGACAAAACAAGGAAAAGAAGAAAAGTCAATTTAACTATAAAAATTAATTTCATAGGTTACCACATCTTAAATAATGTTCTTCTTATTTAAACTTTTGGCATTTTCTCTGAATATTAATTTTTATTAAAAAAAAGTTATTGAAATCTATATCAAAATAGTATGTGTGTATTGTTTTAGTTTTTATCTTCTACAACAGTTTGATTTGTACAGATGGGAGATTTCCTTTTTGCATTTTGGCCACGTTCAACCCCGATTTGTTATTGTTTGAAATTCTGAGAATGTTTTACACACGTTTACAAAAGAGAAACATTTGGCCTCTGATAAACGAATGACGAGCATGATATAAACGCTCGGGGAAGATGCTTCAGGATCCCAGCAGGAGACCCACACATCTGTCTCCAGCTGTGCGGCTCCTCAGAACCAAAATGACTAATCCTGCTCTGGCCACTGCCAGTAATTATTTTTACTGTTGATCTGAAGATCAAAGGTTATTCCCAGGAAGTAAGGCTAGGGCGTTGGACTTTGCTATCTAACGACAGTGGAGATTTATGAAGCTATGGTGGGGCTCACGGCTTGCACTTAACCTGGCGCTAATGCATATGGATGACAGCAGAAATGTAAACAGCCTTGATGTGATATTCAGTATAATTGGCTCAAAGTAAATGAATCTACTGGTCTTGAATCATCTTTGCCCTTTTGCCTGGCCTCGCATCCTGACCCCAAATGTTAGAAAAACTTACAGCAATTGCATCCCACTTTTAAAAGAAAATATGTAACGCTCTGAATCCTTGCTCCTATTCAAAACTTTTTTTGACCTTCTCCTCATTAAGATCATTTTACATCAAAAGCTCTTACTTTCAATGACTTGCACAGGTGAGAACAGTCTAATCATCCTGATAAATTCCTAAGAAATCCTTAAAATGTAAGTGTTCAGTATTATTTTTACATCAAGCAGAGCATTATTTCTTCCCGTCAGTTTGCAGTATGATGTGCTCTATATTTTCATTGTTCTCTGATATTGAGCCAGACCATTCTGCAGGGGATGTTTCCATAAGAAATCATAAAATTTTGATCAAGGACCTGCTCTTTTGGGGCCACATTTATAAACATACATATACTATGTCATGCGTATTTTCAAGATATACATATATCTTTAAAAATTATTTTAATCTTATCATATGTTATACATAAAAGAAAATCAAGTATGGTTAAGAATAAACATTAAAATTATAAGAGTGTATACATTCTATGTATACAGCAAACTCCTCTGTTTTTGAAATTTTAACTTTATTGATTTACAACATTATGTTAGTTTCAGGTGCTTAGCAAGTTCCTCTTTAGTAGGAACGTTAGAGACTATATACACATTGAAAAGAGCATACTGATTTGGGCACATACCATACTTACTAGGGATGTTTTTATTTTGCTACATTGCCTTAATGCATTAATATTTTGATTAGTCATCCTTGAAGAAACAGATGATTTATTTACCCCATAGTTTCATGGAGTCTTATTTACAAATATCTGTCACACAGTAGTAAATATATTAAGGATATACTCTATATTTAACTGTCCCAGAAATGATACCAATAGCATTTAGTTCTCTTTAAAGCTCTATCTCTTTGAAATAAAGCAGCCCCAGACTTAACACTTCTTGATGTTCATAAAACATCCAGGATAACAACCTGTACAGTGGGTATTTTCAGCACTGTAGCTGGCTAGAACCGTCACCTACTTGATGCTATTAAAGTTACCAAAAAAATCTAAAGCCCTCTCTTCTCTATTAGTATTTTGTCCGTTTGGTAGCTTTATGCTTTAAACTAAAAAGTCACTTATCAATGAAACAGCACCTAATTCTCCGAGTTCACCATTTCAGCAATAACATTGCTCTAAGAAAGGCTCGGGTTTAGAGAGCTACAATGATTTCTAGCTACATTTTTTTTTTTTTTTGGCAAAATGATACCAGCTAAGTGAACTTTTTTTTTTAATTTTTCAAGAGTTGCTGGCATTTAGATATATTTCTTATTGTTTTTCTTTGAATTTTCTTTCTTTATTTCCTTCCTTCCTTTCTTTTATGCAGAGGATGTTGAAAATCATTTAAACACTTCTTAACATTATGGACTTTCAATTGCTGTGAAAGTTTGGCATGGTCTCATGATCTCTTTCTCATTTTGCTCATTGGCAGTAAAGTTATTGAAGATCCTAAAGTTACAATCAGTGATGTAAAATTTGATGAGTAGGATTTATATGAATTGAAGAAAGGTAAAACTATCAGGCCATTCAGGTATGACCTAAATCAAATCCCTTAAGATTATTCAGTGAAAGTGACAAACAGGTTCAAGGAATTATATCTGAGAAACAGAGTGCCCAAAGAATTATGGGATTAAGTTCGTAACATTACACAGGAGGCAGTGATCAAAACTATCCCAAAGATAAAGAAATGCAAGAAGGCAAAATGGTTGTCTGAGGAGGCCTTATAAATAACAGAGAGAAGAAGAGAAGCAAAAGGCAAAGGAGAAATGGAAAGATATACCAAACTGAACGCAGAGTTCCAAAGAATATCAAGGAGGTATAAAAAGCTTTCTTAAGTGAACAATGCGAAGAAATAGAGGAAAACAATAAAATGGGAAAGATGAGAGATCTCTTCAAGAAAATTAGAGATACCAAGGGACTATTTCATGCAAAGATGGGCACAATAAAGGACAGAAACAGCAAAGACCTAAAAGAAGCAGAAGATATAAAGAAGAGGTGGCAAGAATACATAAAACTATACAAAAGAGGCCTTGATGACCTGGATAACCACGATGGTGTGATCACTCACCTAGAGCTAGACATCCTGGAATGTGAAGTCAAGTGGGCCTTAGGAAGCATCACTACAAACAAAGCTAGTGGAGGTGATGGAATTCTAGCTGAGCTATTTCAAATCCTAAAAGATGATGCAGTTAAAGAGCTGCACTCAGTATGCCAGCAAATCTGTAAAACTCAGCAGTGGTCACAGGACTGGAAAAGATCAGTTTTCATTCCAATCCTAGGGAAGGGCCATGCCAAAGAATGTTCAGACGACCATACACTTGTGCTCAGTTCACATGCCAGCAAGGTAATACTCAAAATCTTCAAGCCAGGCTTCAACAGTACATGAACTGAGAACTTCTAGAGGTACAAACTGGATTTAGAAAAGGCAGAGGAACCAGAAATCAAATTGCCAGCGTCTGCTGGATCATAGAAAAAGTAAAAGAATTCCAGAAAAACATCTACTTCTGCTTCATTGACTATGCTAAAACTTTTTATTGTGTGGATCACAACAAACTGTTGAAAATTGGTAAAGAGATGGATATACTAGACCACCTTACCTGCCTCCTGAGAAAGCTGTATGCAGGTCAAGAAGCAACAGTCAGAACTGGACATGGAACAATGAACTGGTTCAAAATTGGGAAATGAGTACGTCAAGGCTGTATATTGCTAGACTCTTATTTAACTTATATGCAGAGTACATCATGAAAAATGCTGGGCTGGATGAATCACAAGCTGGAATCAAGATTGCCGGGAGAAACGTCAACAACCTCAGATATGCAGATAATACCACACTAATAGCAGAAAGTGAAGAGGAACTAAAGAGATTCCTGATGAGAGTGAAAGAGGAGAGTGAAAAAGCTCAGCATTCAAAAAACTAAGATCGTGGCATCTGGTCCAATCACTTCTTGGCAAATAATGGTGAAAAAGTGGAAACAGTGGCATATTTTCTTTTCTTGGGCTCCAAAATCACTGCAGACGGTGACTGCAGCCATGAAATTAAAAGACGCTTGTTCCTTGGAAGAGAAGCTATGACTAACCTAGACAGCGTATTAAAAAGCAGAGACATCTGCTTTTTTTAATATAAATTTATTTATTTTAATTGGAGGCTAATTACTTTTCAATATTGTATGGGTTTTGCCTGCTTTTTAAAGCCAACAAACGTCCGTATAGTCAGAGCTCTGGTTTTTCTGGTAGTCGTGTACATGTGAGAGTTGGACCAAAAAGAAGCCTGAATGCTGAAGAACTGATTTTTTTCAAACTGTGGTGCTAGAGAAGAGTCTTGTGAGTCCCTTGGACAGCAAGGAGATCAAACACATCAATCCTAAACGAAATCAACATTGAATATTCATTGGATAGACTGATGCTGAAGCTGAAGCCAATACTTTGGCCCCCTGATGCAAGAGCTGACTCCTTGGAAAAGACCTTGATGCTGAGAAAGATTGAAGGCAGGAGGTGAAAGGGACGACAGAGGATGAGATGGTTGGATGGCATCATTGACTCAATGGACATGAGTTTGTGCAAACTCTGGGAGATATTGAAGGATAGGGAAGCCTGGTGTGCTGCAGTCCATAGGATTGCCAAGAGTTGGCACAGTAAATGAACTCTGAAGGATCCGTAGCTGAAGTCTCACATACAGATATAGTTTGGAATTTGCCTATCAGTCTATTGATTATGTTTAATTGCTATTGTGTGATAAACACAGTGTTAGACATTTAATATCATTATGCCCTTCAGTACCTGCAAGTGAAAGTGGGCATTATCCTTATGTACAGATAAATGAATTGAGACCCTACCCCAAATGATAAGAACAGGATTAGAACCTGTATCTGCTCTGATTCAAAATAAATCTGATACAATATGGTCTCTGGCAAAGTCAAAATGATGATTTCAATGCTAACTTCTACAGTTACATGGAATTAGAAAATCTAGTCTGCTATTCAGCTATTTAGCATTTTCTTTGTTTTGATACAATTACATTTTATGATTATGAGCATTCTGTGAAGGATAAAAATTCCATGGGTGGCTAGACATTTTTCCTCCAGTCATTAGAATATAAAGTTTATGTATATAAGCTTCCACATGAATTTCATCTTCTTGGGAGTAATAGTCTTTCATTTTAATAAAATTTTTATTTGTGTAGCCCTTATAGAAATTGCATACAACAAGCACTCAATAAATTCAACAAATGTTGAATTTTTTCACAAATTTATACGCAAATATCAATTCAGGTTGACTTGAGAAAGAGGTCAAGGCAATTAGAAAACCATTTGAATTTTTTTCACAAATTTTTTGTAATTGTTGACAGAAAATGAATATATATGGGCACAAGATTCTACTGTTCATTCTGTTATTCACAAATTTATATCACTCTTTCAAGGACTTTTCTCCATGAGGATGTCTTTGATTTTATTAAGTCCAGTGACATATGGAATCTTTTGAAAAAGGGTATAAGTATACAGCTTGAGAAAAAGTTTTGCATTCAGTTCAGTTCAGTTCAGTTCAGTTGTGTCTGACTCTTTGCGACCCCATGAACCACAGCACACCGGCCTCCCTGTCCATCACCAACTCCCGGAGTCCACCCAAACCCATGTCCATTGAGTCGATGATGCCATCCAACCATCTCAACCTCTGTTGTCCCCTTCTCCTCCTGCCCTCAATCTTTCCCAGCATCAGGGTCTTTTCCAATGAGTCAGCTCTTTGCATCTGGTGGCCAAAATATTGGAATTTCAGCTTCAAAATCAGTTCTTCCAAAATGAACACCCAGGGCTGATCTCCTTTAGGATGGACTGGTTGGATTTTCTTGCAGTCCAAGGGACTCTCAAGAGTCTTCTCCAACACCACAGTTCAAAAGCATCAATTCTTTTGCACTCAGCTTTCTTTACAGGGGACCTTGGGTTTAGGTAGAGATGAGGAAGGGAAAAAAACAATGTTTATTATGGAATTCATTGTCTTGTCTAACGACTTGTTAAATAGTAAGAGATGACTTCCTAAAGAAATAAGGACAGTGCAGGGAAATTAACAAGATAGTGCCCGTCAGGCTCTCACCCCAGCTCTCATGCCCTCTTGCCCCATATTGTGTAAAAAATGACTTTGCATGGTTATGTAGCTGCTGAGATAACTTATAACACTGCACATGCACGTCATGAGGTACTTACTTGGCCACGGGCTACTTCTGTTCTGTAAATATAAATAAGCTTTACCTGGAAAACCCTGAGAATTTGTGTGGTTATATTGTGTTATGTTATGTCTGCTACTATGGCTGCTGTGCCATCCAGGAGAGAATAAATGCATCTGCAGTTCCTATGGCTCCTCGCATTTTCTTCCAGCCGCTTAGCTCCTTCCTTTCTACCACAGGTCCAGGGAACAGTGTGTATGTGAGATAACAGTGAGACAACTGGTGCTGTGAGCAGGATTGCAGTTGGCCTAGTTGGCAGGATACCCAGCAGGTAGGGGAATGTGAGGCTCCACTGGATGGAGGAAACCAGTGAGCATCATACAGCATGTGGTACAGTGTGGCCGCGATCCTCTCAGCATGAGTTCCAGTGGAAGACTGGGAGGTGATGGACAGTTCAGCAGATAGCATTGAGAAAGCATTGCAGGCCTTGAGTTCCTGTTTGCTGAATAAGGTGGTATGGACTGCAGCTGGCACTGTGGGTGGATTTTCCTGAGTGCTCCGATAGTGAATATAGATCCTGCCCTATGCAATGCAGTGCAGTGCACAATGTGCAGAGACACTTGTAAGATCTGGAACAGCATATATTGGTGTTAGAGCAAGAACCCTGTGGCCTTGAAGAACTCAGCATCTCTGACAGTGAGGTGGTAAGTGACGGTGATGATGAACGTTATGAGCCCGTGGGTGCCCACTTGGCAGCGAGGCCTGCTGTGCAACAGAAAGTGAAGCATGAGCAGCCTAAGGCCAAAGATGGGGGGGCATCATCAAGGGACCCCAGTGTGAGTTCATGATATATCAACCATATACTCAGGCAGAGTTGGTTGACTTGGGTACGCAATTTTGGCAAAAGCAAAAGGAACCTTTGGCAGCATGGCTCTTGTGACTTTGGGACACACAGTAGCATATATGTTGGGGATGAACTAGAATGGTTGGCATCCACAGCCACTCACCGCTTGTTGAGACAAAGGTTGCCAAACACTAGGTGACTGACTCAAGGGGCACCTAACCAAATGCGCACACTTATGGAATGGATTAACGCTGCCATCCACATGGTGGGGTCAAACATGGGAGAGCTCCAGATACTGTGAGTCAACGGCCTACCCATGCAAAGCTGACCCAAGTGGTGAGAGAACTGGGCATGAAGCAGTCAGTATTTAACCCAAACGCTCAGGGCCCAGATGACGAGCGCTTCTGCCGGCGGCGTTGAGGATGCCCTCTTGACCACTGCCACATCTGCCTCGATTCCTGGCTGCTGTGCTTGCACCCCGTGTGCGGCGCCCCATCTAGGTGGGGACCTCTGTGGGGGCTAGCTCGACAGACAGAGGGGGACAGCCTCAGGCAAAGGGTATTGTAAGCGTGAAGACCCTGAAGGGGGCCTGAGATGGTAAAGCCTCCAATCGAGCGATGAGAATGCAAATGTGGGCTGATTTTCTGGCCTTTGGAGTTGACAGAAATAAACACCTGTTAGACACCCAGGGCTCTGGGCCTAGAGCTATGGAGGCAACTGAGAGCAGAGCAAGTTTACCAAGTTTGGGAAGCACCCACAGCAAGAGATACAGGCGGTTCAGTTAAAAGATTGCATGACACGCAAGGATGTTACTTTAGAGGATGCCCTTTTCTGCTTTGAAGAGGGCTCAGACCAAGGTGTCTTCCTGAAGAGCCCAAGCAGGGACTGGAGGCCCCCCTGTGGAACTTGCAATTCACTGGTCACCAGCTAATGGACAGAGAGTAATGGCCTGGGTTGACAGTGGTGCTGAATGCAGCCTTTTTTATGGCAAGTCCGAGCAGTTTCCTGGCCTTAGTGCATACATTGATGGCTATGGCAGCCAAATGATTAAGATTTAGGCTGTGTCCTGTGATGCAGATTTAGCAGAAGAGTGTACAGTAAAGACTGTGTCCTCTGATTTTCTTGCAAATTTAGAACAATAGGAAAGCATTTGGAATTATGTGGTGGGGGAGGGGGCGGAGCTGTAAATGCCACACACAAACAAAAAATCCCATCTTTGAAGGGATGGGCCCAGTGCCTGTGGGGGGTTTTGTGGGTCCTTAATAAAACTCCGCAGGGGTGGGACTGCCCCTGTAGAGGCTTTCCTGCGGTTTCACAAGGACAGACAGTGGATTGGACTTGGCCCTGAAAGATAAAGGCTCTCTCCATGTCGTGGGTGATTCTTCTAGTCCCATAAGGGCAGGGACTGCAACAGGAGTTCCAGGTGATACCTGGCATTAGGTTTTGCTGTGTATTGGGGATATAACTGTTTGTTGTTGTAGCTACTGTTGTTGTGGGGTGTGGGTTCAAGCAGCGGCACTGTGTACTAGGAGGATGCCGCAGAGGTTAGAACCTGCATAATCTGTGGGACAAGAGACGCTGAAGGGATGGAATGTGGGGAAATTAACAAGACGCACCAGTCAGGCTCTCTCACCCCACGCTCCCATGCCCTCTCATCTCATGTTCTGTAAACAATGACTTTGCATGGTTATGTAACAGCTGAGATCACTTATAGCTCTGTGCATGCACATCACGAGGTACTCGCTTGGCCACAGGCTACTTTTGTTCTGTAGGTGTTTGTAAGCTTCACCTGGAAAAGCCCTGCAGGGTTGTGTGGTTATGTTGTGTTATGTTATGTCTGGTGCTACGGCTGCTGTGCCAGCCAGAAGAGAATGAACGCATCTGCAGTTCCTATGGCTCCTCGCATTTTCTTCCAGCCTCTTAGCTTGCTCCTTGCCTACCATGGGTTCAGCGAACAGTGAGTATAGTGAGAAAACAGCAAGGCAATTGATGCTGTGAACAGGATCAGCAATACAGACAGCTCATCTCACCTCCTTCTGCCACATGCTTGCATGCATACGCACACACACACACACACACACACACACACACACAGAGTCCAAGAAGCTCCTTACCCAAAGGCATATACACCACAGATTTTCCCAGGGACAAATTTGTTTGAGCTGATTAACCACTCTTGGGAGGAGGAGCTATATTCTCCTTTTCCATTCAAAAGCCATAAAGCATTCATTAATTACTGACTGGGGGGCATTGTGCCAAACCAGGGGGCCCCAGAACAAACTACATGTGGCTTTTAAAGAGCTCATGGCTCCAAAGGGGAGACTGGCTAGTAAAAGACTATTCCATAAAGACACTATTTAAAAATGCTGTGAGAGATAATGATCCGAGCATTTAACAGGGGCATCTTAATTCAGGGCCATCATTGAAGGATGATGCATTTACGCTGGATTTTGAACCTGATTAAGTACATATTCCTTTGTTCAGTTCCTTTGAGTGACCTCAGCAGGTAATGGAACTTTCTTGAATGGAAATTTTAGTTAGAGGAGGATGAATGTTTTTAGTATATGAAATGCTTCCCCAGAGCACCTCTTTATCTCCACACCAACTTCTTGGACCTGGAAAACATCTCTTCTGCTAAACGATATGAGCCTCCTCACCAGTTGCTTGAGATCCACTTTGCCCCTTACTGCTTTTCCACACCACAGTCAAGTAATAACCTGGCGTGTTTGATCAAGTACTTTCTTAATTCAAAATCTTTCAGGGATGCCCCCAGTGTCTTTAAGAGAAAACGCCTTCAGACAACTGACACTTCCCTGTGATCGCTCCCTTCCTGCCTCTGTAGCCCTTCTGGCACCACAGTCTGGTCAGTTTCTGCAGTTGGCAGACCTGCCCTTTGAGTGCACTGTATTTATCCATCCAGCAGACGGCTGGATCCAAGCCCCCTCTGCCATCTACCAGCTGCCTCTCTGTGGGCAAGTTGCCTAACTTCCCTGTACTTTAGCTTCCTGTCTGTATAAAGGGGATAACAATCTCCCCATGTACATCATAGTGTGAGGATTATACTAGTAAAAATGTAGATGGGAACATGATAGCAACTAAAGGTTTTAAACTGTTATCATTTATTGAGAGCCTAGGATATGCAGGAAACTCTGCGAGACATTTTGTATATTCTATACATTGTTACATTTAATCTTGATCCAGCCTTTCTTTCTTTACTTAGCTCTATTAATGTCCAAATTTCCTATATACTGCATCCCTCCAAAGCGGAGGAAATCATGCCAAAAAAACAAGACAAAGAAAAAATTCATGAAAATCAAGTGAGTCCTCAGACACTAGACAAAAAGTTTACTCAACATTTTCACAATTTAAATGGCTAAATTACATATATGGTCCAAAGGTAGATAAAATCAAAACTTTATTTTCTTTAAAACTTTTCAGGGGTGAATTTTGCATTTTCATTAAATTTTAAAAAATTGAAATATTGTTGATTTACAGTATGTTAAATTTTTGCTGTACAGTAAAGTGACTCAGTTCATATTTACATTTGTTTATATATGTATATATGTGTCAGTCCTGTCCGATTCTTTGTGACCCTGTGGACTGCAGCACACCAGGCTTCCCTGTCCTTCACTTTTCATGGAGTTTGCTCAAACTCATGTCCACTGAGTCAATGATGCCATATATACATATGCATATACATACTTTTTCAGAGAAGGTGATGGCACCCCACTCCAGTACTCTTGCCTGGAAAATCCCATGGACGGAGGAGCCTGGTAGGCTGCAGTCCATGGGGTCGCTAAAATCAGACAGGACTGAGCGCCTTCACTTTCACTTTCCACTTTCCTGCATTGAAGAAGGAAATGGCAACCCACTCCAGTGTTCTTGCCTGGAGAATCCCAGGGACGGGGAAGCCTGGTGGGCTGCCATCTATGGGGTCGCACAGAGTCGGACACAACTGAAGCGACTTAGCAGCAGCAGCAGCAGCACACACTCTTTAATATTCTTTTCCATTATGATTTATCACAGGATATTGGTATAGTTCCCTGTGCTACACAGTAGGGCCTTATTGTTTTCAAAGGTTTTTAATATCACAGGCTTCCAGATCCAAAAGTCATCAGGCCTATATTGGCAATGGTTCCTGGCAAATTTAAAGAACATTTTCAAATAATTGTCAGCATTTCCTTCTAGAAGTTTGTTAAGTACTTTTCAGATGTATAGTCCACTATTATCCCCAAAGTTCATTCTATGAAGCTTATTCAGACCTCCTCCTGACCAATATTTACCTACATTTCTGAAAAAATAAGCATCAGTTCAGTTCAGTTCATAGTTCCCTAATTAAGTATCAGGAAATTTGAAAGATACTATCCTGTTTTTAATAGAAAAAAAGGGATCTAGTTACAAACCAGTCCACCTACTAAAAAATACCCTGGGGCTTATGTGCACAAATGAGTTTAAGTTGAACGCTTTTTAGAGAAGTGCCATGAGAAAAGTTGAGCCATGAGAAAAGTCACATAACTCAGCATTCATTTCAAAGGTAATTTCAAAATCATTTAATCATAAGATTAAAATCATCCTTAAGAAAACAGCATGTGTGCCAATTCACAATCTTTTAATCATTGTGTGTGTGTGTGTGTGTCTGTGTGTAATTGTGATCTTGACAACTACCTACAGGAGTCTAGGAAACAAAACGCATGCATGCCCAATCCATCCTGATGCCTCTTTGCCTTCCTGTTTCAGCTCCAAGGATGCTGGTGAGGTACACACCTCTATCACTCAAGGCTGAAGTGGGTGTGGTGCCAGGGAGCACTTCCTCTCTCTTTTCTCCTATTTGCCTCACATCTTCTATGACCCACCCACTGCCTCATCTGACTGTCTGTCTTGCTTGCCTCTAGGACATTATTTTACTGGCCTCAAGAAAATACTTCTCACTCACTTCATGGGTAGAAGGCATGGATCAAATTGTTTAAAAATAGAGAATTTTCAAAATAAAGAGCATTAATTTGATCCATCATTGCTGTTGAATAGAATGGTACTCTATGAGGTTCGACATTAAGGCAACACTGTGGATATTTGGAAAGGGCCATGGAAGGGCTTATGAATGTGGCCTTATATGTAAATTTCCCATGAGCCCTGGAATGGTGGCACTTTTCAAAAGGAAAAACTTAGTTTTCCTCTCTCTCTTTTTTTTTAAGTTTCTTCTTGCTAAAAGAAGATGGGTTATCCACATGATAAGGTTTCAACTCCATTGAATGTGGTAGTCAGTGGCTTTTCTAGGATAGAACTTCATAAATTCTACATAATACATGTAAATATATCATTTATTATTTTTTAATACATCATTTAAAATTGAAAAAAAATGTGGAGAAAGTTTTTTTCTATTACTGCTTTTCAGTTCAGTTCAGTTGCTCAGTAATGTCCGACTCTGCGACCCCATGAACCGCAGCACGATGGACCTCCCTGTCCATCACAAAGTCCCAGAGTTCACTCAAACCCATGTCCATTGAGTCGGTGATACCATCCAACCATCTCATCCTCTGTCATCCCCTTCTCCTCCTGCCCTCAGTCTTTCCCAGCATCAGGGTCTTTCAAATGAGTCAGCTCTTCGCATCAGGTGGCCAAAATATTAAAGTTTCAGCTTCAACATCAGTCCCTCCAATGAACATCTAGGATTGATCTCCTTTAGGATGGACTGGTTGGATCTCCTGCAGTCCAAGGGACTCTCAAGAGTCTTCTCCAACACCACAATTTAAAACCATCAATTCTTTGGCACTCAGCTTTCTTTATAGTCCAACTCTCACTTCCATACATGACTACTGGAAAAACCCTAACCTTGACTAGACAGACCTTTGATGACAAAGTAATGTCTCTGCTTTTTAATATGCTGTCTATGTTGGTCATAACTTTCCTTCCAAGGAGTAAGCGTCTTTTAATTTCATGGCTGCAGTCACCATCTGCAGTGATTTTGGAGCCCCCCAAAATAAAGTCAGCCACTGTTTCCACTGTTTCCTCATCTGTTTGCCATGAAGTGATGGGACCAGATGCCATGATCTTAGTTTTCTGAATGTTTAGCTTTAAGCCAACTTTTTCACTCTCCTTTTTCACTTTCATCAAGAGGCTCTTTAGTTCTTCTTCACTTTCTTCCATAAGAGTGGTGTCATCTGCATATCTGAAGTTATTGATATTTCTCCCGGCAATCTTGATTCCAGCTTGTGCTTCTTCCAGCCCTGCGTTTCTCATGATGTACTCTGCACGTAAGTTAAATAAGCAGGGTGACAACATACAGCCTTGACATACTCCTTTTCCTATTTAGAACCAGTCTGTTGTTCCATGTCCAGTTCTAACTGGTGTTTCCTGACCTGCATAGCTATTTCTCAAGAGGCAGGTCAGGTGGTCTGGTATTCCCATCTCTTTCAGAGTTTTCCACAGTTCATTGTGATTCACACAGTCAAAGGCTTTGGTATAGTCAGTAAAGCAGAAATAGATGTTTTTCTGGAACTCTGTTGCTTTTTTGATGATCCAGCGGATGTTGGTAATTTGATCTCTTGTTCCTCTGCCTTTTCTAAAACCAGCTTGAACATCTGGAAGTTCACAGTTCACATATTGCTGAAGCCTGGCTTGGAGAATTTTGAGCATTACTTTACTAGCCTGTGAGATGAGTGCAATTGTGTGGTAGTTTGAGCATTCTTTGGCATTGCCTTTCTTTGGGATTGGAATGAAAACTGACCTTTTCCAGTCCTGTGGCCACTGCTGAGTTTTCCAAATTTGCTGGCATATTGAGTGCAACACTTTCACAGCATCATCTTTCAGGATTTGAAATAGCTCAACTGGAATTCCATCACCTCCACTAGCTTTGTTCATAGTGATGCTTTCTAAGGCCCACTTGACTTCACATTCCAGGATGTCTGGCTCTAGGTGAGTGATCACACCATCGTGATTACCTACGTTGTGAAGATCTTTTTAGTACAGTTCTTCTGTATATTCTTGCCATCTCTTCTTAATATCTTCTGCTTCTGTTAGGTCCATACCATTTCTGTCCTTTATTGAGCCCATCTTTGCATGAAATGTTCCCTTGGTACCTCTAATTTTCTTGGAGAGATCCCTAGTCTTTCCCATTCATCTGTTTTCCTCTATTTCCTTGCATTGATCACTGAAGAAGGCTTTCTTATCTCTTCTTGCTATTCTTTGGAACTCTGCTTTCAAATGGGTATATCTTTCCTTTTCTTCTCTGCTTTTTGCTTTCCTTCTTTTCACAGCTATTTATAAGGACTCCCTAGACAGCCATTTTGCTTTTTTGCATTTCTTTTTCTTGGGGATGGTCTTGATTCCTGTCTCTTGTACAATGTTATGAACTTCCATCCATAGTTCATCTGGCACTCTGTCTATCAGATATAGTGTCTTAAATTTATTTCTCACTTACACTCTATAGTCATAAAGGATTTGATTTAGGTCATACGTGAATGGTCTAGTGGTTTTCCCCACTTTCTTCAATTTAAGTCTGAATTTGGCAATAAGGAGTTCATGATCAGAGCCACAGTCAGCTCCTGGTCTTGTTTTTGTGACTGTATAGAGCTTCTCCATCTTTGGCTGCAAAGCATATGATCAATCTGATTTTGGTGTTGACCATCTGGTGATGTCCATGTGTAGAGTCTTCTCTTGTGTTGTTGGAAGAAGATGTTTGCTATGACCAGTGCGTTCTCTTGGCAGAACTCTATTAGCCTTTGCCCTGCTTCATTCTGTACTCCAAGGCCAAATTTGCCTGTTACTCCAGTTGTTTCTTGACTTCCTACTTTTACAACAAGAAAAAAATCTGTCACTTGTTCTGTGAGTTTTTTACTACCATCTTGCTCAGATAATCATTTCAAAGTTTTTGGAGTATAATACTAGCTCTTCTTTTCTTTTTTTTTTTTTTTTACCTTCTCTTCATTTAAGAAATCTAATCTGAGTTCCTGTTCTTAAACAAATTGAGAATATTTCAAATTAATAAAAAAACACAATGTTGGATTTTATTTATTTACATGGAAAGGAGTTACATGGAAAGTTTTTTTTATAGTAAAAAAAAAAACATAAAGAATGTTAAGTTTTAAAAGAACGCCTCTGTCCATGGGATTTCCCCAACAAAAATACTGGAGGAATTAAGTATTCCTTAATTAGGAAATTACCATTTCCTTCTCCAGGGAATCTGTCTGACCCAGGGATTGAACCCAGGTCACGTGCCTTGCAGGTGGTTTCCTGCATTGCAGGCAAATTCTTTACCAACTGAGCCAATAGGGAAGAAAAACACATTATTTAATGGATCTAACCCCTAGTAATCAGGAGTAATACAGCTGAAGTGAAGAGAAAATACTAGGTCACATGAAAGAGGATTCTGAATTTTCTTAGGATAAGGCAAGTCAAGTGTTGTAACAAGATGAGAATGTTGACTGTTTATGGTTGCTTCTAAAATAAGTAATCTGTATTTCTCATTTTATGAATGAGGATTCATATTGCCTTCTAATATATTTTCACAAGGTCTCTTAGATTTGTGAAACTACAAAAATAACTTTAAAAAGTAGAATTTGGGATAAGTATTAATATCAGGATGGAACTGTAGAGAAAGGCCTCTATCAAGGGCAAGGGAAGTAGATAACAGCCAAACGAAAGAAGGAAAGAATTGAAATGTTCTCGCTTTAGGAAAAAGGGGTTTCCATAAGGAATGAATACGATCCAGCAAAAAGCAGCATTTCCATGTCATATGAATCTTTCTGGGTTTAATAACTGATCCTAATTATCTTTAAATCAAATTCCTTTCACTGAGCTAGAGGAAAGACTGATTTGAAATCATTACACAAGGGCAGAAATAGCCATAGATTGAATAGATTCAAGAGATTAGATCTGGTAGACAGAGTGCCTGAAGAGCTATGGACTGAGGTTTGTAACATTGTATATCAGGTGGTGACCAAAATCATCCCTAAGCAGAAGAAATGTGAGATGGCCAAGTAGTTGTCTGAGGAGGCCTAACAAATAGCTGAGAAAAGAAGAGATGTGAAAGGCAAAGGAGAAAGGGACGGATATACCCAAATAAATGCAGAGTTCCAGAGAATAACACAGAGAGATAAGAAAGCCTTCTTACGTGACCAATGCTAAGAAACAGAGGAAAACAATAGAATGGGAAAGACGAGAGGTCTCTTCAAGAAAATCAGAGATACCAAGGGAACATTTCATGCAAAGGTGGGCACAATAAAGGACAGAAATGATATGGGCCTAACAGAAGCAGAAGATACTAAGGAAAGGTAGCAAGAATACACAGAATAACTGTACCCAAAAATGTCTTAATGACCCAGATAACCATGGTGGTGTGATCACTCACCTAGAGACATCCTGGAATGTGAAGTCAAGTGGGCCTTAGGAAGCATTACTACAAACAAAGCTAGTGAAGGTTATGGAATTCCAGCTGAGCTATCTCAAATCCTCAAAGATGCTGCTGCTGCTGCTAAGTTGCTTCAGTCGTGTCCGACTCTGTGCGACCCCAGAGACGGCAGCCCACCAGGCTCCCCCGTGCCTGGGATTCTCCAGGCAAGAACACTGGAGTGGGTTGCCATTTCCTTCTCCAGTGGGTGAAAGTGAAGTCGCTCAGGCGTGTCTGACTCTTTGTGACCCCATGGACTACAGCGCACCAGGCTCCTCCATCCATGGGATTTTCCAGGCAAGAGTACTGGAGTGGGGTGCCATTGCCTTCTCCTTCACATCAGGTGAAAATTTATTAATTTCAGTAGACACAAAATTAAAGAGTAGAATACATTTTGTGATTAGAAGATACTTTGGAACTATCCAGGCTAAGGAAACTTTTAGTATTATTAGGAAGAGAGATATTTATAAAGGAAATACTCAGAGCTTCATAGCTTTTCACCTGGGTAATAATAAACAGACAGCAGTGGGGGTTTGGTACTAAATCAACAGTTGAAATGGAAAACAAAAGAAAAAATAGCTCAAGGTCCAGAGTTTGGGTGTTTGAGCTTGTGAAATGGCCTAATACCACGTAGGTATGAAAACAAATACTCTCATTACAATTTATGTGGAAAGAAAGGTTCTCAGTAAGCTAATTTTACTCAGTAACAGACCACAGTTTCTCAGTGTTTACTGTCAATCATCCATGCATTTCACCCCTTCACCACTTGAGATTTACAGATAGCAGGTATAATTGCAGCATTTTGTGCTCTGGCACTTTTATCTTTACACCTTTTAATATAATTGCAGTTTCTTTTCTTTTTCTGAAACCAGGAAGGTTCCTCTATCGTATCTTGCAAGAAAGAGGTGAAGTCTTCTTTTGGCTTAATTTCTTCTTGTAATGCTTCCTCTTTGCCATATAATCATTTTCAAAGAAGTTCAACTGTGCTTTTTTAATGCAGATTTAAATCAAGAAATAGAGACCAAATGCTTGTTTTTTATTTCACACATTTGAAGATTGAAAGGTAAGCGTATTTTTAGCTGGACTCACCTCCCTAAATTCTTAGTCTTCTTACATTTTAGGGAATGGAAAAGAAACTTGTGTTGGCATTCTACTTGGTGTCATTTGGATCCTCGATTTTCTGGCTTCAGTTTACATGTTAAGCATTTGACATAGTGAGGCCAAGACCATTATAAATATACCCCTGGCTTCTGAAATACTTGGAGCATTATGCTCATAATGCAAGAAAGCTTAAAACATTGCCTTCATTATAATTAGAGCCTCTATAACAATCCTACAGACGTACTGTTTATATCTGGATTTATTTTTCTCAATTTTATTTTGTAGATGGCTTTAAAAAATGGTTAAAATGAAATCAAGATGTGTGGATGCCAGAAAGATGTGTAGGCCATGAAAAATATGATGACTTCAAGAGTTGATTTTGTCCCTACATCATTCAGGCTTACCACTTACCCTATTCACACACATTGGAGACCTGCCATCTTTCTACTTTGCAGTAGGAAGAACTGGCCCAGAAGCTTCCTCTTTATATATTTATGTGGGTGGGAAAGGAAATCTTCTGGAAAATTTACTTTGGTAAAATTATTGTCATTTCTGTGCAACTGAATCTCAGTGCCCATAGAAAAGTTTAAATTATTTTCTAAATCGATTTATTTTAAACTTAATTAAGCTAATAATTTGACTATCCATGTGGACAGACTCAGTAACAAATACTCAGGTAGAAAAGGTTGTATTTACGATGGAGGTAAGAATTACATTTGTCCTGAAGGGTGCTATTTACAAACAGAAGGAACTCTTTGCATGACTTTAAACACAAATTAAGACATAATTTTTAGGGAAAATAATTGAAAATTATTTGTGATAACCATCGCATTATATCTGTAGCTTGGCTTTCTGGCCCCAATTTCAGATTTGAAGGTTTTTAACCTAAACAACAGGAAGAATGGGCTTGTCTGAGGATGAACATCATAGATCATTAGGTGTGTTAAGGTTTAAATTCATTAACATTCTCAGTAAAAATAGGACCTGTCAGCATTTAAATACAAGGTACCATTGGGACCTGGTGTTTATAGCCAGGAGACTGGCTGAGATCATCCAGGGAGTCAGTGCAGATGAAGAAGAGAAGATGAAAAATGAGCCCTGTCATTTTGCACATGCAGTGTCTGGGGACGAGGGCAGAAAAAATGAATGGAGCTGGAAAGGAAGAGTAAGTAGGTGAATCAGGAGGTAAATGAAGAAATTGTGACATCCTGGAAGACAAGTGAAAAAGTGCGTTAATGAGGTCAAAGAGTTGAAGCTGAATCTGGTTTCTGTACCCTGGCACTGAGTTAAATCTTAGAGACAGTGTTGTGGGTGAATTTAAAAAAATAAAATAAACTTTATTGGTTTGCCAAGCACAGCAGACCACAGCAGGCTAATGCCCTCAAACCTGTGTGTCCCACCCTGGAGTAGATAGTGAGAAGATGTATAGTAAGAATTCAAAGAGGGCATGACCAGCTCATGAACGCTTTTCTGATTGGTTGATGGTGAGGGAGTTGGTGATGGACAGGGAGGCCTGGAGTGCTGCGATTCATGGGGTCGCAAAGAGTCAGACACGACTGAGCAACTGATCTGATCTGATCTGATCATCAACCTGGTTCCAACCAGTATGGAGTCTAAGTGCTTGTGGACAGCATACAGTTAACTTTTCCCACGTGGTGAGGGTTTCAGCATCTGCAAACCAGCTTAAACATATTGTTGTGTGTATCCTTTGAGGGGGAATCAGGACCCTGCCCCAAGGCTGTACTACTGTTTCTTGCCTACTCCTTCCTTGTTTTAGCATCCCTTCTCTTTCCTGGTTACAGCTGCTTGAACTTGCTTGTTGGAACTCAAGGAAGGTCAAGGAGGCTGAATGAAGCTTATTTTCTGTAATCAAGAAGTAGTGGACACAGGAAGACTTTTGTGAACAGGAGCCCCACAGGATTCTGCTTGGTGTTTAAGGTCCTGAGAAGTCAATTAAGATGAGGTGTGGAAGTTTTGGCTACCCTTAATGGACAAAAGAAAGTGAAAGTCGCTCAGTCATGTCTGACTCTTTGCAACCTCACAGACTATTGAGTCCATGGAATTCTTCAGGTCAGAATACTTGGAGTAGGTAGCCTTTCCCTTCTCCAGTAGATCTTCCCAACCCAGGAATCAAGCTCTCCCACATTGCAGGTGGATTCTTTACCAGCTGAGCCACAAGGGAAGCCCAAGAATACTGGAGTAGGTAGCCTATCCCTTCTTCAGTGAATTTGTCTGACCCAGGAATTGAACTGGGGCCTCCTGCATTACATGCAGATTCTTTACCAACTGAGCTATCAGGGAAGCCTAATGAACAAAGGATTAGGGCAAATATTTTTTTAGAGTGGTTTGAAAAAACTGAAGGGGGAGGCAAGTGTAGACACTTCCATCCTTAACTGTTTCTCTTATCTACTCCATTGTCTCGTGGCCAAATTTCTTGAGACAGGAGCTGGAGTTCCCCTTTTAAAATGGAAGTCAGATGTGGTCACTCTCTACTACAGACTCCCCTGTTTTATGGAGAACAAGGAAGGCATCTCCCCTGGCTCATCCCCTCCCCCTCTCCCTGGTCCCCTCCCTTCCAGCCATCCAGGTGTCCTGCCTACCCATCAGACTTCAGCCCCTTTTTCTCATTCTGTTTTTTCTTTGATAGAGATGCTCTTCTAAATATCCACAACCTTCAGTCTTTCCATGAATATCATTTCAATGAGGCTTTTTGGGTGATTCTATAGCAAATCATACTCTCCTCTGTCGCCTCCCACACTGACATTCACTTTTGGACTTCAACTTTTGTCCTAGGCACTAGCCAACATTTTACATATTTATCATCCTTATTGTTTGCTTCTCTCTCCACCAAGTCAGCTCCAGAAGGGCAGGAATTAAATGTGTTTTGTGTCCTAGTGTATACCCTGTACTTAAGAACACCACTCATCACCAATGGGAATGCAATAAATATTTGCTGAAAAAGTAAATGAGAGACATGCTATTCACCTCTGTATAAAATAAAACAAATCTCTGTTGTAGTTTTCCCATAGCAAAGATAAACACCAGCAAATAACATCACTGTCTACTTCCAAGTCATTAGGTGAAACATGTATGACTATCCTAAATGGCAATAAATATAAGTAATAATTGATGAAATTATTACAGAAGACCTGTGTTTTGAAGTAAATTCAAATGTAGAATAAAGAAAAGATAAAGGCACCTTGACATAACCCTATATGAAACTAGAAAATGGTACTTTTTGAAAATATTTATCCAAAGTGAAAAGATATTGAAACAGAAGACCTTTGATGATTATCTTTGCTTTTATGAAATTAATAAACTAAACTGTTTGTTGTTGTTTAGTCACTATGCTTTGTCCAATTCTTTTGTGACTCCTTGGACTATAGCCTGCTAGGCTCCTTTGTCCGTAGGATTTCCCAGGCAAGCATACTGGAGTGTGTTCCCATTTCTTTCTCCAGGGTTCTTCTAACCCAGGGATCAAATCCATGTCTCTCGTGTTGGTAGGCAGATTCTTCACCACTGAGTCACTAGGGAAGCCCAAACCAAACTATTAGGAAGTAGCATTTTTTTGCAGATCACACTCAGGTACATTTTCTTAGACTAAAAATGATCTGAAATGTTTTTTCAATCATGAGTTCTGCTCTCATAAAGAAGTGTTATTGAATGGTATTACAATATATAAAACAGAAAAAAGAATTAGATTCCAGGAAATATGAAAATTTCTGTACCTCAATAAGAAACAGCAAAAAAAAAAAAAAAAAAAACTAATAGAGAAGTGAGTGAAGAATATTATAGCCAGAATGGTTAATAAACTATTGACAAAATTCTCAATTGCCCTAGAATTCAGGAAAATGTTCATTAAATGGTAATGCAGTAGTATTTTATATGCAGATTGACACACATTTAAAGTCTGGAAATGCCAAATATTGGTTTGGTTAAGGAAGAAAACTGTCAGAAGGAAAGTAACTGGTACAATTTGACAGTTTCTACAAAAGCTGAAATATATATATATCATATGATCCAGCTTTTCTACATTAGTAAAGCACAGTGACCACATCTTAAAACTCCAGCTAAGTTGACTTGATTACAATCTTAGGGATACAGGAATGGAATATATTTGGGACCAGAAAGGTAAAATCTAATGAGCTATGTTTGTAGCCTGGTTGGAGGCTTCTGAATGAAGGGTTGATAAATGATCAGCATGGAGGATAGAAATGCAGAACATAAAGGGAAAAAAAAAAAAAGTATTAATGTACCTCCAGTACTTCCTGTGAAAGAAGACAGAGGGTCGGTTGGGATGAATTGCTTGCATCAGTGGACTAATGTGTGCCTCTATTGCAGAGTTTTAAAATCTTCGCTCCTTGGATTTTGGGGCTGAATCATTGTTTATCATAGGCAAGAATGTGGGGGTACATCTTATGCAATGTAGGATGCTTAGCTGCATTCCTGGTCTCGCCTTACTAGATGTCAGTAGTAGCCCTCTGTTGTGAGAATTAAAATGTCTTCAGGCTTAGGTAATGGCCCAGGAAGGTAAAAGAACTCCTCTGTAGAGAGCTGCACTCATCAAATGCCTTGAATATTTCATTTGACATGAAGGTAATAGTCCTGATTCCATCAACTGGCATTTCTACTTGAGGCTGGTATCATTCTCTCTGAACCTTGTATTCACTAATAAAAATTCAATTTCTTGACTTTTGAAACTGAGGACCTGAATATTGAAATGGTAAAACACACCCACATATGGTCACTCTTTCGAAGCCTGCCTTTATGGCTGGCTGGTCTCCAGGATAACGATGTCATGGTTCTTTTAACTGCAGCAATAGCCAGTAAGATTTTGATATATTCAGTTCCCTCTAGGAATCTATAATAAGGAAATAGGAAGAAATTAGGACAAAGGTTTATGCACTGAGAATTCATAGCTGCTGCTGCTGCTGCTAAGTCGCTTCAGTCGTGTCCGACTCTGTGCGACCCCATAGATGGCAGCCCACCAGGCTCCCCCGTCCCTGGGATTCTCCCACAAGAACACTGGAGTGAATTCATAGCTATGTAATCCATAATAGCCATTATATTAATCTCTTTATACCAATTTGATTCAAATGATTAAAAAAATACCCACTAAATCTACATAGAAAAAAACAAAAGCAAATGAAATAAACAAAAACAAAGTATAAGTGACATATTTGTATATTTAATAAAATTGCAGGGAGGGAAAATGGGGAGCTGAATTTATGCAGCTGGATCCAGAAACCCAAATGATGTCAACACACCCTTGTTCTAACTTTGTCATCCTTGCTTCTCATAAATTATAGATGAATGTTCCTGTGTGGGGTGGAGCATAAATACTGTTGAAAAAGTATTTTTAAGTCATCCGGCATCCAAAGATATGCACTACTAAGTCTTCCCTTCCAGGATTCATGTATATAATTTTTTGCATACATAATGCCCCAAACACACATACAAGCATAAATAATCATTTGGGAACCAAACTATTTACAGTTTTGTAGCTTGCTTTTATTACTTAGTACCTTTTAAATCAAAGTTATTACTATTAAACTTTATTTAAAGTTGATGCTCAAAGACGGCCTCCTGATTCATTCTATCTTATCTTTATGTAACCGTGTCCTGCAAGGTGCTGTCAACATTTAAGATGATTTCAATGCTTCATCATTAAAACACAAAATAAAAGCAATCAGATAAACATTTCCAGCTGTAAAATAAATGTCATGATGATGTAATGAACAGCCTGGAGACTATAATTAACAATACTGCATTGCATATTAAAAAGTCACTAAAAGAGTTGATCTTAGAAGTCTTTATCATAGGCACACAAAAAAAGGTAAGTTCTGTTACTCTGTATGGTGTTGGATGTTAACTAGACTTTTTATGATAATTACGTCACAGTGTATACAAATATCAAATCGTGATGTTATACACCCAAAACTAAAAATAATGTTAGGTGTTAATTATACTTCAGAAAATCTGAAACAAATTTTTCATTGTGTCCAAGAACAAATTTCTAGACACAGAATTCATGGGTCAATGGATATGTACATATTTGAGGTTCATAAACATGATTCCCAAAGTCGAAGAAGTTTTTCTGATTTAACCTTTCATCAGCATTATATGAGAATGATTTTATTACTAGAAATCTGCCAACATTGGGAGTTATAATTTACAAATATGTTTGCCAACTTGACAGATACCTTAATTTGCTTAAATAATTCTTCATGTGTTTATTATTAATTTTCATGTTAAATGTTGAGAATTGCCTAAGTCTGTGTTTGCCAACTTTTATTGAAATATTTTTCTTTTCTTTATTGATTTAAAACATGCATTTATTTAATAAATTTACTAGCCGTTTATCATATATGCTGCAAACACTTTAAAGTGTTTTGTATTGTAATTTTGTGGTTTTGATACAAATAACTTCAGATTCATAGTCAAATTATCACTTCTTTCTTCTCCATTTTCCACAGTTACCAATACCCGTTGTTGTATTTAGACATTATTATAACTGCAGTACATACCTAGATCTAATTTCAAACATATGTCCCTTTTCAACTTTCCAACTCATATCCTCTTCCCTACAGGACTTTCTCTCTATCAATCCCTTTACTTTTCACTCTCCTTCAAGCCCAAATTTCCCTCCTTATCCAGCAAAAAGACCATCAAGATGATAACCTCCCAGAATACCTCCTAAACTCCCCTAACCCTCTTATTTTATTTGTTCTATACAAAAACCTCTTGATTGGATTCAATTCTAGACTGTTGGCAGCAAGACTCAGTGTGATGGGAGAAAAATACTGTGGTGTTGACTGGTTTCCCAATAAATCAATGACCGCTAACCTCAACAGGGCCTCCTTGCTGCAGTCATATAATAGTTCCAAGGGGACTCAGTGGTAAAGCCTCTGCCTGCCAACGCAAGAGAGGTGGGTTCAGTCCCAAGGTTGAGAAGATGCCCTGGAGAATGAAATGGCAACCCACTCCAGTATTCTTGCCTGGGAAATCACATGAACAGAGGAGCGAGGCAGGCTATAGTCCATGGGGTCACAAAAGAGTGGGAAAAGATTTAGTGACAAAACTACAACAAAAAATTGTTAATACCCTTCTTCCCTCCAACTACCAGCTTATAACTTTTGTTCCTATTACACTAAAAAAATAGAGTCTGTCATTGTTTCCATTATTTCCCCATCTATTTGCCATGAAGTGATGGGACCAGATGCCATAATCTTCATTTTTTTTAATGTTAAGTTTTAAGTCAGGTTTTTCACTCTCCTCTTTCACTTTCATCAAGAGGCTCTATAGTTCTTTTTCACTTTCTGCCATAAGGGTGGTGCCATCTACATATCTGCTGCTGCTGCTGCTGCTAAGTCGCTTCAGTCGTGTAGAATAGGGAAAAGGAGTCCAAAATGGCAGTGGCTAAAAGACAAGGAAGGGAAAAGCCAGCGAAAATAGAACAAAGAAAGGTCCGAGGACTGGAGTGAGGACCTCAGGTAAAACAAACAACACTTCTGGCTGGCCCAGTTTACATAGGACAGGCACAGGGAGAAAAAAAAAATAAAAAGAGGAGCCAAAGCTAGCTCTCTCTCTCTCTCTCCCCCACGTGCTGGGAGGTCTTCTCTTCTCGTCTTTGGATCGATGTGCCCTCACGGCTCAAAGATGGATTTTCCTGCTATCTTCTAAATAAAATAGAGCTGTAACACTGAGCTGTAACACTGATTTGTCTAAGAGCTATAACACGGTCCTTTCGAGACCTGAGAGCTATACCACGGTCTATCCAAGACCCAAGAGCTGTGACACGCCAAGGAGGCTTTAATGTCCATCGTTCCAAATCTTTGTTGTGACGAGACAAAAACCGAGGAACATACACTCGCATGACATCTATGGTGTGGCAACCCAGTCCAGTAATCTTGCCTCCCCCTCCAAAAAAGGGGCTCAAAGAAATACATATCTGAGGTTATTGATATTTCTCCCAGCAATCTTGATTCCACCTTGTGCTTCATCCAGCCCAGCATTTCTCATGATGTATTCTGCATAAAAGTTAAATAAGCAGGGTGACAATATACAGCCTTGACATACTCCTTTTCCTATTTGGACCCAGTCTGTTGTTCTATGTCCAGTTCTAACTGTTGCTTCCTGACCTGCATACAGGTTTCTCAGGAGGCAGATCAGGTGGTCTGGTATTCCTATTTCTTTAAGAATTTTCTACAGTTTATTGTGGTCCACACAGTCAAAGGCTTTGGCATAGTCAATAAAGTAGAAGTAGATATTTTTCTGGAACTCTCTTCCATTTGAGGATCTAATGGATGTTGGCAATTTGATCTCTGGTTCCTCTGCCTTTTCTAAATCCAGCTTGAACATCTGGAAATTCTCAATTCAGATACTGTTGAAGCCTCACTTGGAGAATTTTCAGCATTATTTGCTAGTGTGTCAAACAACTGCAATTGTGTGGTATTTTGAACATTCTTTGGCACTGCCTTTCTTTGAGATTGGAATGAAAACTGACCTTTTCCTGTCCTGTGTCCACAGCTGAGTTTTCCAAATTTGCTGGCATATTGAGTGCAACACTTTCACAGCATTGTCTTTTAGGATTTTAAAATAGCTCAACTGGAATTCCATCACCTCCACTAGCTTTGTTCATTGTGATGTTTCCTAAGGCCCACTTGACTTTGCATTCCAGTATGTCTGGCACTAGATAAGTGATCACATGATCATGGTTATCTGGGTCATTAAGGTCTTTTTCATAAAGTTCTGTGTATTCTTGCCACCTCTTCTTAATATCTTCAGCTTCTGTTAGATCCATACCATTTCTGTCCTTTATTCTGCCCATCTTTGCATGAAATGTTCCCTTGGTATCTCTAATTTTCTTGAAGAGATCTTTACTCTTTCCCATTCTATTGTTTTCCTCTATTTCTTTGCATTGATCACTGAGGAAGGCTTTCTTATCTCTCCTTGCTATTCTTTGGAACTCTGGATTCAGATGGGTTTATCTTTCCTTTTCTCCTTTGCCTTTCACTTCTCTCCTTTTTTCAGCTATTTGTAAATCCTGCTCAGACAACCATCTTGCCTTTTTGCATTTCTTTTTCTTGGGGATGGTCTTGATCACTGCCTCATGTGCAATGTCACGAACCTCTGTCCATAGTTCTTCAGGCACTCTGTTTATCAGATCTAATCCCTTGCATCTATTTGTCACTTCCACTGTATAATCATAAGGCATTTTATTTGGGTCATACCTAAATGGCCTAGTAGTTTTCCCTACTTTTTCAATTTAAGTCTGAATTTTGCAATAAGTAGTTCATGATCCGAGCCACAGTCATCTCCCAGACTTTTTTTTTGTGACTGTATAGAGCTTCTCCATCTTTACTTGCAAGGAATATAATCGATCTGATTTCAGCATCGACCATCTGGTGATATCCATGTGTAGAGTAATCTCTTATGTTGTTGAAAGAAGGTGTTTAATATGACCAAGGTGTTCTCTTTGCAAAACTCTGTTAGCCTTTGCCCTGATTCATTTTGTACTCCAAGGCCAAATTTGCCTGTTACTCCAGGTATATCTCAACTTCCTACTTTTGCATTCCAGTTCCCTATAATGAAAAGGACATCTTTTTGGGGTGTTAATTCTAGAGGGTCTTGTAGGTCATCATAGAACTGTTCAACATCAACTTCTTTGGCATTAGTGGTTGGGGCATAGACTTGGATTACTGTGAATTTGTATGGTTTGCCTTGGAAACAAATAGATCATTTTGTCATTTTTGAGATTGCACCCAGTACTGCATTTCAGACTCTTTTGTTGACTCTTTTGTTGCCACTCCATTTCTCCTAAGGGATTCTTGCCCAAAGTAGTAGATATAATGGTCATCTGATTTAAATTAGCCCATCCGTTTTTAGTTTACTGATTCCTAAAATGTTGATGTTCAGCTCTTGCCGTCTGCACTTCCACTTTACCTTGATTCATGGACCTAACCTTCCAGGTTCCTATGCAATATTGTTCTTTACAGCATCGAATTTTACTTCCATCACCAGTCAAATCCACAGCTGGGCATTGTTTTCTTTTTAGCTTCATCCCTTCATTCTTTCTGGAGTTATTTCTCCACTCTTCTCCAGTAGCATATTGGGCACCTACCGACCTGGGGAGTTCATCTTTCAGTGTCATATCTTTTTGCTTTTTCATATTGTTCATGGGGTTCTCAAGGCAGGAATACTGAAGTGGTTTGCCATTCCCTTCTCCAATGGACCACGTTTTGTCAGAACTCTCCACCATGACCAGTCTGCCTTGAGTAGCCCTACATGGTATGGCTCATAGTTTCATTGAGTTAGACAAGGCTGTGTTCCATGTAATCAGTTTGGTTAGTTTTGTGTGATTGTGGTTTTCATTCTGTCTGCCCTCTGAAGAATAAGCATAAGAGGCTTATGGAAGCTTCCTGACGGGAGAAACTGACTGTGGGGAAACTGGGTCTTCTTCTGATGGGTGGGGCCATTCTCAGTAGATCTTTAATCCAATTTTCTGTTAATGGGCTGAACTATGATCTTGCCCTGTTTGGCCTGAGGTCAAGCTGTGGTAGGGGTAATGACACCTCCTTCAAAAAGACGTGAACTTGCACTGTTGTATTCAGTGCCCCTGACCCCACAGCAGGCCACTGTCCACCCACACTGCACCAGAGACTCCTGGACACTCACAGGAAAGTCTGGCTTAGTCTCTTGTGAGGATATTTCTCCTTTCTTCCGGCTCCAGTTGCACACAAGGTTTTGTTTGTGCCCTCCAAGAGTCTGTTTCCCCAATCCTGTGGAAGTTTTGTAATCAAATCTCACTGACCTCCAAAGTGAAATTCCCCAGGGGTTCTCAGTCTCTTTGCCGGATCCCCAGGATGGGAAATCTGTTGTGGGTCCTAGAACTTTCTTAACAGTGCAACAATTTCTTTGATATAATTGTTCTGCAGCTTGCGGGTTGTCTGCTCAGTGGCTCTATGGTGGGGCAAATGGCAACCTCCTCCAAGAGGTCTTATGCCACACACTGCATGACCCAAGTCTGCTGTAGTCAGAGCTCCTTTCCCCAGGGCAGGCCACTGCTGACCCATGCCTCCACTGAAGACACTCAAACACTCAAAGGCAGGTCTGGCTCAGTCTATGTGTCTTCTCTGGGTTCTGGTGCATGCAAGGCTTTGTTTGAGCCTTCCAAGCATCTCTGGTGGGTAGGGGGCTTGATTCTAAACATGATTTTGCCACTCCTACCATCTTATTGGGGCTTCTCTTTTGCCTTAGACATGGGATATCTTTTTTGGTGGGATCCAACATTCTCCTGTTGATGAACAACTAATGGTTGTTCAGCAGTGAGTTGAAATTTTGGAATTCTATCAGGAGAAGATGAACTCACATCCTTTTACTCCACCATCTTGTTAAATGCCACTGCAAATGGTGACCACAGTCCTGAAATTAAAAGACACTTTATCCTTGGAAGAAAGCTATGACCAACCTAGACAGCATAATAAAAAGCAGAGACATTACTTTACTGACAAAGATCTGTCTAGTCAATGCTATGGTTTTGCCAGTAGTCATGTATGGATGTAAGATTTGGACCATAAAAAAGCTGAGAACTGAAGAACTGATGCTTTTGAACTGCGGTGTTGGAGAAGACTCTTAAGAATCCCTTGGACAGCAAGGAGATACAACCAGTCCATCCTAAAGGAGATCAGTCCTGAATATTCATTAGAAGGACTGAGGCTGAAGCTGAAGCTCCAAAACTTTGGCCACCTGATGCAAAGAACTGACTCATTTAAAAAGACCCTGATGCTGGGAAAGATAGAAGGCAGGAGGAGAAGGGGACGACAGAGGACAAAATGGTTGGGTGGCCTCACTGATTTGATGGCCATGAGTTTGAGCAAGCTCCAGGAGTTGGTGATGGACAGAGAAACCTGGCTTGCTGCAGTCCATGGGGTCGCAAAGAGTTGGACATGACTGAGTGACTGAACTGAACTGAACTTAAGGAAATAGAAGTCATCAGCAAAGAATCCATGTTCCCCAACGATCACACAGAGCATGCAGCCAAACCTCTGTTCCTATGGATGACCTGTCCTTGTTTCTATGAAGGGACAGTATTGTATTTGGTCACTTCATCCCAGTTCCTCTCCCTTAAGCATTACTTAGTTCCAGAAACAGTTCCCTCTGGATGCTGCAGTGCAATTGTATCTAAGTAATCACTGTCCAGGGACAAGATCAGACTTGTGAATCTGCAGAGAATCCGGAACACATTCAGAACGTACTAAATGGTCACAGGGGTTGCTTCTCTATCGTACTGAGATTACTCAAGCCCCTCAGTCCTTTTATAGATTCAGACGAAATACTGGAGACAAGCCAAGGATGGGAGAGTATTTCAAAGATAGCCTCCCCCCACCCTTTGGAGTCTGAGTTACTGGTTAAAAAATACGTCAAACAGAAGACGGTATCCTGCTTTTTCAAAAAAAACCTTGAGTCCAATTTTCTCTATTCTCTTCTACTTAGCTTGGTGTAGACATTTTTTGTTAGCACTTTTGATTAGTATAATAAATTTTCAACACACAAAATGAATTTCTAGTTAAAGACGTAGTTGAGTGCCAACTTTCTTATTCTGTCTGAATAATATTAATATGAACTGGTAAATACAATGATGTAGGTGCCAACTTTCAGTGAATGGAAGTAAAGTAATTCCACCAGCTCTTTAATTAACTAAAAATATTTCAGAAGAAATATGTATTCTGAAGTAGCAACTTTATTTCTATAACAGTAAATTCGAGGCTATTTATTGCCACACTTACACAGAGCAGAATCTGTTATACATATTCTTTAATACCCCAAGTGAATATCCTCTTTCAGAAGTACATATGACCTACCAATACAGCTAGTGTAGGAGTCAGGTAGGGTCGTTTATAATAGTAAGTAGGAGGCAGAGAGACAGAAAAGTGAATTTTGCTCACAGTAAATTAGAATAAGTAGTCATCCACCTCTCCCTCCTTTCCTCAGGGTGTATTGAGGGTGGGTGGGAGGGGCTCTCTCGTTCCTCCTGAGTGTGTGTGTGAAGCCACTCCTAGTCTCACCAGTCCACCTACTCTGCGGTTAGGTGCATCATGGAAAACTTTTTACTTTATGACTGGTCACTGGCTGGGGCTTTCAGACCCAGGTCCCTACACACACACTGCTCTTCACCAGAAGAACCAGCAGAGAATCTGTTGTGGTGTGTAGTGCCTTCAAATTGCTTCCTTCTCCATTTCTTCACATCACAACTCCTACGACTTCATCAGATTTTCTCCAAATTTAGTGGTATTTATAGGGAATCAAAGCACAGGAGAATAAAACATAGGGGAATTTAAGTTTATTTTTTTAATCTCATTTTCCCCATATACCAATTAGTTTACTTTTGGGAGAACCCATTTTTTGAAGTCAGTTTTCTCCACTGCCAAATGACATCCCCCGCTCATCCCCACCTGCTGTGGGTTGTCTTCTAACCTCTATCATGCAAGCCTTTTAGGATGCCTCATCTTCTATCTGCAGGTTGATTTGCTTGAAGACTCATCACATTCCCATCACAAAACCATAATCAACCTAGAGATGAATGATTCCAAAGCTCTGCATGATTGGTCATAAAACCTACTTAGGCCTGAATGGTGGTGGGCATGCCAGGCTCGATCCTGGGGACTAAGGGACCTGGCTGTGCTTGTGATACCAGTGACATCTCTCCACTGGTACTGTTAAGTCTCCATGAAGTCTAGAAAATAAATGGTGAAATTTGAGCTTAAGTCAATGTGATTCTCTCATGCTTTGGGAGACAATGGAGGTAACCTCATTACTTTGTTCTTTCTTCAGGCTATGTCTTTTGTTGTATGGCTGCACAGGCCTGCTGTATGATCTAAGCAATTTTTTTTTTTTTTTTTACTAAATGTTTCTCTTCCTGTGAGACTTACTAAAAAACAACTTAGTGGCAAAAAGTAATGTTGTACTTACACTTCTGTACAGAAATGATGAGTTGAATATATGGTTTTGCATAGTAGATACCCACTTGTGAAATGTGCAGGTCAGGAAGCAACAGTTAGAACTGGACATGGAAAAACAGACTAGTTCCAAATAGGAAAAGGGGTACGTCAAGACTGTATATTGTCACCCTGCTTATTTAACTTATATGCAGAGTACATCATGAGAAATGCTGGGCTGGAAGAAGCACAAGCTGGAATCAAGATTGCTGGGAGAAATATCAATAACCTCAGATATGCAGATGACACCACCCTTATGGCAGAAAGTGAAGAGGAACTCAAAAGCCTCTTGATGAAAGTTAAAGAGGAGAGTGAAAACGTTGGCTTAAAGCTCAACATTCAGAAAATCAAGATCATGACATCTGGTCCCATCACTTCATGGGAAATAGATGGGGAAACAGTGGAAATAGTGTCAGACTTTATTTTTCTGGGCTCCAAAATCACTGAAGATGGTGACTGCAGCCATGAAATTAAAAGATGCTTACTCCTTGAAAGCAAAGTTATGACCAACCTAGATAGCATATTCAAAAGCAGAGACATTACTTTGCCAACAAAGGTCCATCTAGTCAAGGCTATGGTTTTTCCTGTGGTCATGTATGGATGTGAGAGTTGGACTGTGAAGAAAGCTGAGCACCAAAGAATTGATGCTTTTGAACTGTGGTGTTGGAGAAGACTCTTGAGAGTCCCTTGGACTGCAAGGAGATCCAACCAGTCCATTATAAAGATTAGTCCTGGGTGTTCATTGGAAGGACTGATGTTGAAGCTGAAACTCCAATACTTTGGCCACCTCATGCGAAGAGTTGGATCATTGGAAAAGACCCTGACACTGGGAGGGATTGAGGGCAGGAGGAGAAGGGGACAACAGAGGATGAGATGGCTGGATGGTATCACTGACTCGATGGACATGAGTTTGGGTAAACTCCAGGAGTTGGTGATGGACAGGGAGGCCTGTCATGCTATGATTCATGGGGTCACAAAGAGTCAGACACAACTGAGTGACTGAAGTGAACTGAACTGAAGAAATATATCTTAGATTGATTGCCTTAAACAATGTTACTTTCTTATAGTGCTGGAGGTTTGAAAGTCTAAGATCAAGGTGCTGGCCGACCCAGTGTCTGATAAGACTCACTTCCTGGTTTGCAAATGCTCATCTTGTGTCCTCACGTGGCAGAGAGCCAAGGTGAAGTGAGTTCTGTTGTGTCTCTCCTTGTAAGAGTGCTACTTCCATTCATGAGCGTCCACTATCAGGGCCTAGTTACCTCTCAAAGATCCCACCTCCGGATGCCATGATATTGGGGATTAGGTTTCATATGATGAATTTTTGGGGTGGGGAAGCAAACATTCAGTCCATAGATGCGGTATATGCTGCTGGGGTGGGGGAGGGGTGCATATGACCTTGACCGTCTGGGTGGGGGTAGCTCTCGAGGAGGTCTTCCTAGAAGATGTGATCCTTAATTTGAAACGTGGAACTCCAGCAAGCATTAGCCAGTTAGATGGGCCAGGGGTCAGAGGCAGAGGAAGGTGGTGGGGTATTTGATGATGGAGAATGTCCCAGGTAGGGAGGGCCACACCACAGAGTGTGCAAGGTCCAGAAGTGACAGAAAGCGTGTTTGTGGAACTGACATAAAACATGGAAACAGTAATCGCTCATCCCTTCTTTTAAAGATATATTTAATGCCTATTATGTGCCAGACCTAGTGCTAAACCAGAGAATAAACCTGTGATCAAGGCAGAATTGTTCTGATTACTATGAATATAATCAACTGTTCTTATGACTTCATCTCTTGAACACCAGGCACTTGAAGTACTTCACCTTTGTTATCTCATCTCATTCTACAACAGCCATTTGAAACTTTTAGCATCACTATACAGATGAGTAAACTGAGGCACAGATGACCTCAGTAATTTCCCAAGGTCACTGTGCTGATGGGTTGAGGAGCCTAAATTCAGGCGATCCAAATCTAGAACTTAGTCTTGGTTCATAACTGACTGGATTATGTGCAAAGGACCATAAAGAAGGCTGAGTGATGAAGAACTGATGCTCTTGAACTGTGGTGCTGGAGAAGACTCTTGAGAGTCCCCTGGACAACAAGGAGATCCAACCAGTCCATTCTGAAGGAGATCATTCCTGGGTGTTTATTGGAAGGACTGATGCTAAAGCTGAAACTCCAATAATTTGGCCACCTCATGCGAAGAGTTGACTCATTGGAAAAGACTCTGATGCTGGGAGGGATTGGGGGCAGGAGGAGAAGGGGACGACAGAGGATGAGATGGCTGGATGGCATCACCAACTCAATAGACATGGGTTTGGGTGAACTCTGGGAGTTGGTGATGGACAGGGAGGCCTGGCGTGCTGCAGTTCATGGGGTTGCAAACAGTCGGACACGACTGAGCGACTGAACTGAACTGAACTGAATGTTAAATGAAATGTGTGAAATTTAAAATAAAGAATATTTATTAACATGCAAAAGAACATATCCCCCTCTCTTAAATATAAGTATTAATTCTCAAGGCAGCAGAGTTTAATTCTACAATGAATAAAGAAATTATCTCTCCAACTGTTTCATCCTTTAAAATGTCTCTCACACGACACGAGTTCATCCATCTTGAGGAACGAGTTATGATAGACATGTATCATGTAAAATTTTACTTAAGCTTTGAAAAATGATTAAGTTCGTAAAATGAACATTTCTTGAGCACCATTTACCTGTAGGCTGCTGCTGCTGCTGCTGCTAAGTTGCTTCAGTCATGTCCAACTCTGTGTGACCCCACAGATAGCAGCCCACCAGGCTCCCCCATCCCTGGAATTCTCCAGGCAAGAACACTGGAGTGGGTTGCCATTTCCTTCTCCAATGCATGAAAGTGAAAAGTGAAAGTGAAGTCGCTCAGTCGTGTCCAACTCTTAGCAACCCCACAGACTGCAGCCTTCCAGGCTCCTTTGTCCATGGATTTTCCAGGGTGCTGGCCTCTAAAACTGGAAATCTGGGTGAGATGCTCTTGCCCCAGCCTCCTGTACTCTTGGTCCGACACTAAGGATGGCTCATTCCTTGCATGAATGTTCTAGCAGATTGTATGCATCATGGTGCTGGGGGTCTATACTTCTTTTCTCTCTCTTGTCACCAACACTGAGCACAGTGTACATTACACAGTGTACATTTTGTGAACGTCATTAGCGCATTCAGAGTAGTTGTTTAAAACCTATTTTTGAGTGGATCAGTTATAAATTTCATAATAAGATCATTGACACTTTAGAGAAAAACAGGTATCTGTCTATGCAGCTGGTAAAAAATTGTGTGGAAGGATAATATACTGAAAGGTTGTTTTGTGGCTTATTTTTGTTACCACAGGGACAGAAAAATATGCCAGATACTTTTGCCTTCTTGAAAGAGTCCAAACATGTCTATATATACTTGTTTCTGAATCCTGGGTGGTGTTTTTTGTTTTTTAGTGGAATGGGAAGCAAAAATTCCTTTGTGTTTGTCAAAACTTCTTGATGAAAATCCCTACACAGATTGTATCTTGCTGGTTGAAGCTCACTGAGAAACTCATTTCAGGAACAGATTAAGTGAAAGGTATTTGACCCAGCAGGGAAGGATGTGAGCTTCTCCTTCTCAGGACCATGGCGGGGATAGCTGTGTGCAGTGTGTGGGGAGGCTGCACACTTGGCTGTGGTCCCAGAGCTCAAAACATCTTCTTAGTGTGGAAGGAGAATGAGTAGTCCTGGGCTCTCTCAGTGAAGTGAAGATGACCCTTGTCTGCCCAACCTAAATCCCTTATAATCCCTTATAATCTCAGCAATTCTCTGGGCATGGCTCATATGGGGACCCGCTGGCAATTGAGGGCTTGAAACCAAATTTCATGTGCTGCAAATTGTTCTAGAATAATCCAACCTCATGAACAACAGATGAAGTGATTTAGGAGAAGGCAGTGAGCAATTCATTTTTTCCCATGACTTAAGTGTGAGAGGGAGGGATATGAAACAGGAGTCTGTAAGCATTGATTAGACACAGAAGGGGAAGGGGCATCCCCTGGTGGTCTGGTATTTAGGGCTCCATATTCCCATTGCAGGGGACAGGAGTTTGATCCCTGGACATGCAAGAGTTCTACAGGTGTGTCTGATGAGAAGGTGAGAAACGTGGGGATAGAGGGGGAATTATAAAGAAAGAATCATGGGACTTTAGCCAAAACTGAGATAGACCTGGATTTTGAAGAATGTTGAACGTGTTCAAAGTTTGGAGTCTGAATGAAGGAAATTGCATCATCTTCCACATATTGTATATATTTTATTATACCTGCTTATGCCATTTTTTGTATTTATATTGCTACTCATTTTATCAGAATTTCCCCCACACTCCTTCCTTCTGTCCTTCATTTAATAAACACATTTTGAGCACCTCTTCTATGTTAGACACAGAGGTATGTATGCAGATGTAAAATAAATAATCCTTGAGTTCAAGAAGTTCTTAGTACAGTTCTGTTAATACTTTACTAGACTTTTCATAAAGATTGAACCATTGGTTTGCAAGTTAGAACTTATGTCGACGAATTGTATATGGAAGCTTAATCTATTTCCAACAAAACCCCATATTTTCCCCCTAAAACTTTGAACGTTTTTACTTCTGAAGCAAAATTCTGCCTTTAACAGATATTTTAAGGAAGAAAACACTTACTAAGTCATAAGATCATTGCAATGAAATTCTAAATGAAACTTTGAAACCCTTACCACCCTGCTGGCCTTTGTAATTTAAATATTTACAAAACAGAATGAACATCTTTAAGAAATTTCACTCTTAGTTGTCTCTTAAAGAGTGATGATTGAAGTGGTTTTGATAGTGCCTTATTCTACATAACTTGATATATGCAGTATGTATGTATCTGGGTGTGTACACTTCCAGGTAGAATTACAGTTACAAATAGTTTAGGCTTTAGATTCAGGCCTCAGAAAATAATTCCAAACTCTGACACTTTCTCCTGTTGTAGGTTTATTTTCTATAACTTTATTTTGAAAAGGTGTATTATGGTTATTCCACAATTTCTTCACACAGAAATATCTCAAAAGTACAAAATATTAATCATAAAAGAACTGGAAGAACACGTTTCTTCCCTTATGAATGTGTTGGTCAGTTATGAAAATACCAAAAAAAAAAAAAATGCATTTTGTAGAATGCTGAAATAATATATGGACACTACAAGAGAGTAAAACTAGCACGCAATCTAAGGTGAAGTGAAGTGAAGTCTCTCAGTCGACTCCGACTCTTTGCGACCCCATGCACTGTAGCCTACCAGGCTCCTCTATCCATGGGATTTTCCAGGCAATAGTACGGGAGTGGATTGCCATTTCCTTCTCCGGGATCTTTCCGACCCAGGGATCGAACCCAGGTCTCCCGCATTGTAGACAGACGCTTAACCGTCTGAGCCACCAGGGAAGTTTTAATCAATCAAAAGTAAATGCCCTATTTCTTTGCATCATGAGGCGTACAGAAGACACCTATTTTGATGGTGATTTTCTCATAGGAAGGAACAGTGTGTGGCCTGCATTCTCCTTAGTGAGAAGCACCAGAGGCCTTCCAGGTGTTCCGGAGCTGGAGCCCAGAAGTGGGTAGGCATAGGATGCTCCGGCAAGGCCACCTGCTGGCCCCACTCCTGGCTGCTCGGGAGGTTTGCGTTCCTGTGGCCTGCTCCCTGCAGGACCCCTCTCACCACCTCCCAGCCCCCTGGCCTGGTTAGCATCACGGCTGCCTTCCAGCCAGGGAGCCTCTCTTCTGTATTAACATCAGTTCTCAAGAATGAGGGCCCCTGCCACGATTTCTTTGCTTGGAATATGATGTTTTTACTTCATCGAGGCTACATAAAATAAAAGGAAATATTTTTCTACAGGCTGGATTAGGAACAAATAAATGTCTTCTTCCCTAAAATCATGAACAGATCATTTGTCCTCTCATGTTTCATGGAGGTAATGCTCCTCATTTTATTCTACAAATGGTGTAAGTTAGATAAAAAATACAAATCTTCACAATATTAATATCCATGAAATGCTTTGATTTTGTTCCTTTATATAATTAATATGTTATATAAATTATATAAAGGCCAGTAGAGTAAGTCACTTGAGTGTGTTAAAATCAGATGGCAAAGGTGGTGATCGGATTCATCTATAAACCTAAGGCATTTCAGGTTTCAGAGAGGAGATACAATATCTATAGCAGGCGGCAAGACTGTTGAGAAGATGATTCATAGCACAGCAGTGTGGAATATATTGAGAACACGAAGAGAAAGAGGAAGCTGTCATCGAAGGAACTTGCCAAAGAGTGATTTTTAAATTTTCTGAAGAGTGGCATAACTATCAGGAGTGTATACAGGTAGATTTGGTGCATTGCCCACGAGAAATTGAAACAATGGCTCATCCCAAGCACTAATGTCAGAGGGTAATGTCAGACAATATTTATGGGATGCATCTTTGTAGTTTTTGTTAAATAATTAAGGCTTCATATTAAAATGGAAAATTATATTTAATCCTATACTTATAGGTTGAAATAAAATATGTCTGATTCATAAAAAAAGACCTAAAGCATTTTGCGTATATCTTTCTTGGTTTAAGGAACAATTACCTAAATTGAATCAACATTTTTAAAAATAAGCAATTCATGAGGGAACACTTTTACTATTCTGAGGTTCTCTAACATGTCAATAGGTTTCATGTACAAACCACTTATCATGGATTAAGAATTCATAGAAGACAGCATTTCCAAGCAACATTTAAACCTGATTGGACCTGGCTTTTAAATAATGTCACCTGTGACCTAAACAAGCATTGTTGTTGTTTGTTGTTCAGCGCTCTAATAGAAAAGAGGAGTAATAAGTCTAATACTTCAAATACATTTATAGTATTGTTTTCAACATAATCACTGCCATTTTTCCTAAAGATAATTCATTTGAACTTTACCAGTAGTGAGGTAATTTTAAAAATTTTAATATAATTGGAAATGTTATGTTATTGCTTATGTTTATTCCATAGGATACTATGATAATTTAATAGTCAAATTTATTTTTTCTATGAATTGTACATTTATTCTAATTAAGAATTATTTTAAAAATATTAGCAAATTGAATTCAACAATATATAAAAAGTAGTATACAACATGATTAAGTGGGATTTATTCCAGGGAGATCATTCAATATCCTCAATGTGCTAGAACCACATTAATGAAAGGAAAGATTAAAAACCGCATGGTCATTCAGTAAATGCAGAAAAATCATTTGACATATTTCAACATCTATTCATGACAAAAATTGTCATCAAAGCTAACATCATAGTCAATGGCTTTATAGCCATTGGCTAATAGCTTTTATAGACAATGGCTGTAATCTTTATAGTCAATTGCTAATAGCTTTTCCTCTAAAAAACTGAAACAAAGACAAAGATGCTCACTCTCACCACTTCTATTTAGCATAATATTAGAAGCTCTAGCCACAGCAATCAGACAAGAAAAAGAAAAGACATTTAGATTGGAAGGGAAGAAGTAAAATTGTCACTGTGACATTTCCAAAAACAAAGAATTACCTAAATAAATTACAGCCTAACAACATACTGGGATAATTTGCAATGTCTTTAAACCTCAGTTGTTTCATCTGACAAATGGGGATAATGCCCACCCTTGATGTTGTTGTGAGGATTCTATGAGGTTACATAAGTAAGATAGCTAGCACGGTTCACCAAAGCCATCCTCCACTTTATAAATTCATGTTTAGGTGAATAGAAATGTATTTGGAAGTATATAAAAGTAGGCATAGATTAGGGTTGGCATTATAACTTTTTAATATTCTTCTTGTATCTGGCAATTTCCTTATAATAGAATCATGATATTTTACTTTATATTTAAGTCATCTGGACAACAATAACAACAATAATTTAATGGAATCAGCAAAGAAATTAAAGCAAAGATCTATTATTTAGAAGGATTATCTTATCTAGCTCCTTCTTTCTTTTTCCTATTTTTCAATTTATTGAAACTATTCTAATAATATTAATATGAGTTAATATTTTTAAGATATGAATTTTTATTTTATTGTATTTCTACTGAGCTCACATTTTATTACTCTTGCATATACACACATATTGATTTATAAACTAACTTAGTATGACTAATACAAATAGGAAAAAACAATACTATTTGAATAAAAATGAAATTTAAAAATCAAAAAAATATACAATCCTTCAAAACCAACAAAACTTCTGAACAAAAGGTCAGAAGAGATTATAAAACTTCTCAGTGATACTTCAAAGTTAAGTGGTTTGTGAGGAAAAAAGTGACTCGATTCACTTCTTACCAAATAATTATTTTGACAAAAACTTTAATAGTTTCTTCTACATTATTTTCGACTGAATTGCATGTCTTTATTTTGGAGTTCAAGAACCTAAAACAGAGTAGTCAAGAGATTTCTGTCACAGGATATGCTAGAATTCCAGGAAATGCTAATTCAAAATCTTAAATACTGTATTAATAAAAATGTTCTATTTTTCTAAAACAGTGGAAAGCACTGAAGGCTTTATTGGGCAGGACAGCAATGTCAGAAATGTGATCTTTAAGCAAAATTACTGTTGGCAGTGTGGTCAATGGATTGGAAGGGCAGAGTTAATTGAGTTGAAAACCAATATTGAGGAGCAAAGACTCATTTGTGGTTTGTTTTATGTGTGAAACTCTAGTTTCAGGCTTGGTCTAATGTAACAGGGCATTTTTCCTGGAAAAGTTGTTTTCACACCAGAGGGCTTTCCCAGAGGTCTTTATAATCCTCCTAGCATCCTTGCACAAGGACACTGTCTGAAAAAAAGTTACTTTCTCTCCTATGGATCTGTTTCATACATTTGGATGTTAACTACAGATAGGGATGAGGGGTTTCACCTGAAAATCAAGACAACCACTGCTAAAACTCATTTGAAAAAAATTCATAATTCTGTAGCCCTCTAGTGTGTAAGCAGACAGCCTTCAGTTTCATAACTTCATCACTTTTATTGAAAGATTCCATTGTGAAACTACCTGCTTACTATCTGTCTTGAAGATATTGCAGGGTTGCTGCTTATTACAGTGCATCTGGAATGAGTCACTTTGATACTATTATCTACGTAGAGTGTGATCTTAGTCTTTGAGGCTGAAAGTCTTCATTTGAAGTTTAGGGAAAATACTCAACCCCTTTCTTGCAATCTGTTGTGTCGCTTGTAGGCAGGTGCTATTAAAACCTTCAGTTTTAAGCTAATGTGAATTGTGAAGTAGCACTACCCACAATGTCATCTCTGGACCAGTAACACTGGCATCTCCTGGCAACCCGGGCCTCCTAAATCAGAGCCTGAACCTTACCCACAAAGCTCACATGATCCTGTGCCCATTAGCCTCAAAGCAGTGTCGTACAGAACATGCGGGCACCTGAGTCCAGGAAGTGAGAGGCACGGTGTGCCCTGGCAGTAGCTATTCATAGGAGAAACTACACTCGACTTTTCATGGAAAACACTAAGAAACGTTTAATAATACTTATGTGCTGGGGATTGTCCATTCATGTCCTTTCTCCTTTCCCCCAGCCCGCTCATCTGTTTTCTAACTAGTTAATACAGAGAATTCTGGGGAAGGTTTGTGTCTTTTTTCAAACTTGTACCTTCCATGGACAGGGAAAAACTGAAAAGTCAATGAGATGGTTGTTTTTCTAAGTGATAGAAAACTGTTTTGAAGCTAAATGACAGGGAATGAGATTGCATTCCATCAGAACAGCTACCTTCTCTTTGTGGCTTCTTTTCCTTTTTGCTCAGTATCACTAGGCAGGTCGGCTGTGATAGGCTCTAATCCTGACAGCACAAGTTCATTTCATTATCACCTTACTTCCAGTCCTTGTGCATAGGTTGGTGCCCTCAGGACCATAAATCAGCTTTCTAGGAATTTACTTTTTATTTTATTTGTTAGGAATTCTTTTTTATTTTTTATTTATCCCCTGTGTTTCCTTTTAGTCCACATGCTGTTTTTCTCATGCATCTAATAAACTGCCTTGAGGCTCCAAAGTTTGTGCCATTGGTCTTTTCCCGTTCCTGGTAAATTTGACAGTCTTCACAGGTATATCTCCATTTTTAATCTAGGTGAGGAATAATGATAAAGGATTTAGAAAAGAAAAGCAAGGATAAATTAGGAATGACCTTTCCAGAGCAAATTTATCGGATCATGCCAAATATTTAAATCCCTACTTATTAGTATTATTGTAACAGGGAAGAACAAATCTGGCTCCGTATTAGGTCTGTTCCTTTTATTTTAACACTTGTGCTTTGCTGCCTGTGCTTGGGCATGCTAGCTTTGCATCTTTTGTAAAGGAATGCTGCCTATAGCCTGAAATATACAGGATAGCCCATTCTCAGGGCTCTGACCTTTAAGATTCCATTCATATTGAGATAAAAAGCTGTAGAGCTGAGAATAACATTTGTTTTGTTGACAGTTCACCTGAACATAATGACCTGACCTAAATGGACAGCTGCAAGAACAAAGGATTTTGACACCAAGAATTTTGCAACAACTAATCACACCCCTCCCTCACTTTGCCTTTAAAAAGGCTTTGCTAAAACCCTTCAGGGAGTTTGGGTTTTTTGAGAATGAGTCACCTGTCTACTTGCATAGCCCTGTAATAAAACTTGCTCTATTCCAAACTCCAGTGTTTTAGTTTGTTTGGCCTGACTATGCATCAGGCACATGAACTTGTGTTCAGAAACATTATCTCAGTGATAGCTCTTGACTCTCAAAATACCAGTCATGCATGTGGTGATGTCCTGATCTGGAGCCATTAATAATTCTTCATATACAGTAGCTTTCTGGCTGATAACATACCATGTAGGTATTTTCAGCTTGACACTGTGGGAAGTGTCTGGAGGCTGGGTTGTGCCTCTGTATCTGTGGTATAAAAACACAGTCTCACTGAATGCCTGCAGATAAGTCATCATTGTCATCAATAATGCCATCATGATCAGATATTGATCCTTACAATTTTAATAAGGATTGTCTTTATTATTATTATTAAGTCCTAATATTAAGTTGTAATATTATTAAGTCCTTACACATGACAGGTGGAAGCAGTGAGTTAGCCAAGATGCCTAAAACATATGCCTTCTATCATTACCTTATGGGATAAGTGTGAAGATGAGACAAGATTCATATCGATGGCCTTCAGAAAGAGAGCATCACCCCTGTGATATGATCGTTTGAAGGTTGCTTCATGCTTACACTCTTCGCCTCTTGGATTTGACTATTTCCTTTTCCATGTTGGGGAAATTTTTGACTATAATCTCTTTAAAAATTTTCTCAGATACTTTCTTTTTCTCTTCTTCTAGGATCTGCATAATCGAATTTTGGTCTGTTTAATATACCCCCAGGGGTCTCTGAGACGATCCTCAGTTCTTTTCATTCTTTTTCCTTTATTCAGCCAATATTTCCAACATTCTATCTCCCAGCTCACTTATCCAATCTTTTGCCTCAGTTATTCTGCTATTGATTCCTTCTAGAGTATTTTTAATTTCAGTAATTGTGTTGTTTATCTCTGTTTGCTTATTCTTAGTTTCTTCTAGGTCCTTGTTAAATGTGTTAATTCATTTTTGCATTTTCTCCATTCCATTTTTGAAGTTTTGGATCGTTTTTACTATCTTCACTCTGAATTCTTTTTCAGGTAGTTTGTTTATCTTTATGTGAGTTTTAAGTGAGTTTCTAACTTGTTCCCTCATTTGGGCAATGTTTTGCTGCCTTTTCTTTTCTTTTTTTCCTAACAATGTGTTTGAGGTCTTCTTTTCCTAAACTTCAGTGTCAAATTCCTCCTTCCTTTTGGTTTCTGCCCTCAGTGATGGGCAGGGCCATGTGAAGTGGTAATCCTGTTACTGATGATTGGATTCTGTATTTGTCTCATTTGCTGTTTGTGTGAGGCATCCTGCACTGGGTGCTGCTGGCCCGTGGGTAATGCCAGGTCTTGTATGCAGGTGGAGGCCTTTGTGGGAGTTCTAATTAATAACCCCTGGGGCTAGGAGTTCTCTGACAGTCTAGGGTCTTGTGCTTCCATTCCAAAGGCTCAAGGACCAATCTCTGGCTGAGGAACTGAGATTCTACAAGTGGTTTGTTATGGCATCAAAGGGGATTAAAACAAACACACAAAAGCAAGAAACAAGAGCCCCAGACAAATGGTAAATACAAAATCAGGCAAATGCTAACAAAAACAATGGAATACACACACACACACACACACACACACACGCAAAAATAAACAAAATAAAAACAGTCCAAAAAAAGGACTCTAACATTTCTGCCCCAGTTAGGATCAAGCGTGGAGGTGGCATGGCTCTGCTTGGACTGAGGGTACCCTCATTGCATCAAGTGTTCAGGGACACCGACTGCCTCAGCCACAGGAGCTATGGCCCTAGTAGAGTCTTTTTCTAGCCTCTGGCAGCTGGTGGTCAGAGGGCCTATTTGACTGGCCCTTCTCTGTTGCTTGGCCCATTCAGGTACTTAAAGGGCCCCCACTGGCTGGGGTCCTTCTCTGTTGCTCAACACATTAGGCACTCAAAGAGCCACATTCTTTGGGGTCTACAGTGATGGCTCCACCCCCTGCACGTGACTCAGCAGGATCCCCTTGCCTCCACAGCTGCCTGGTTCTCCTCCACAGGGATTTCCCACCACGATCCCCTCCCTCAGGTCCCCGCGGGCCGGCCCCCACAGTTAGCAGCAGCCCTCACCCTGCGATTGCCCTCCAATCCCTACACTCCAGCTCCCAGCCGCTGTGCTTTCTAGGGGACTTGTGTCCCTGTCTGGGGTATATAGGGCTGGGGAAAGGATTGTCCGTGTGATTCTCATTCCATTCAGACTGTCACAAATCATCTCCTACACTCTCAAAAAGCCTCAAATGCTTCCCCTCTGCCCCAAACAGTTGCCCCGATGTAGGGATCTGACCCCTGCTTCAGGTCCCCCACCCCCTAGGAACAAGTCCAGGCCTGCTCGCTCTCTTCTTTTTCTCCCTTCTTCCTTCATCCTCCTGAGTTTTGTGTAGGTCTGTGTTCTTCTCCAGTGGTCAGGTACTCCTACATGCGCTCAGCTTTTATTCTTCAAGATCTTCTGTGTCTGAAGGTGTTTTCCTGATGCATCTGAGGAGAGAGACGTACTCCATGCCCACCCACACCTCTGCTCTTGTCAAGTCTCCCCACTTACTCTGTTACTAAAGATCGGGCTGTAAATAGATGTGATTAGGTTCTTTGGCAAAATAAATTCCTCTCTATGCAATCATTTGAGAGCAGGGATAGTCTAAAGTAGGATGAGAGCATTTTGTGGCACATTAAAGCATGTCATATTTTAATTGAAGAATGACTGTAACAGAATTCCCAATCAGAGACACCTCAAAGATTCTTTTGACTCTGAAATAGCAGCCCAGGGACTTCCCTGGTGGTCCAGTGGCTAAGATTCTATGCTGTCAATGCAGAGGATCCAGGTTCAATCCGTGGTCATGGAACTAGATCCCACAGGCCACAACTAAGAGTCTGCACCCTGCAAATAAATATTCTACGTGCTGCAACAAAGACTGAAGATCTGGCAAGTCACAAGTAAGATATGGAGCAGCCAAATAAATTAGAAAATGATAATAAATAAAGTAAAATAAATATTAAAAATAAAATAGCAGCCCTTAGGTATCAGTAGTTTTTAGTATTATAAGAAAAACAGTCTTGGATTTAGATGTGTGGGTTTGGATGTGGTAAGTTTCTCCTCATAGTATATCTCAGGCTGTAAAAGAATTATGTGGAACATATTTTGTAAAGTCATATCATTTAATTTTTCTATTCTCTGGGTTTGATGAAGCCTAGGAAATAGCAATTAGATGACATTTGCTAACACTCAGATTATACCTACCACAATACTACCCCTCCCTACCATTGTAACTAGGTGCTAACTGCCATTGTGCTCAAGTATATGAAGTCATAAATAGGCCCCAAGTGCCACGCGGATACAAAAGTAGACAAAGCACTTTTCCTTGCATATGGGAACCATCTCTTATGAATTTAATTTCAATCAAGATAGGCAGTTTGAATTGTTTCTCTATTTCCTTTGTTAAGAAACTCTTTATATTCTTGAAAACAAGCTTTCCCTTTTGGCCCTTGTATAAACACAGTGGACAACTTAAATATTTTGCAAACTGGAGAGTTTTGGTCTGTGGTGTTTGTCTCAGGCACTTTTTGAAAGTGTATGAGGATTATTATGACTTTGAATATTTCAGGTGCTGTAAAGATTAGGCTCCACAGTCAGACCCAGGCTGTCCCTGTGCTGACGTTATTAAGTTTGGGCAAATGTGTGCAGTGAGTGAGGGGAATGTTTGGACATGGGCCATGCAGAAGGGGTGAGGAAAAGCCAGACATGGAGGCTGCTGCCATCAGCACTTCCTCAGTGCAAGGTTATTTAATGAACTTAGCCTTCACAGATTTTTAATAAGTGTCAAAATTTTGGAAGGCATCTGTTTGAATATTAACGCTATTTTGCTTTTCTCATAAAAAAAAGAATTGAAGGAACATTTGCTACATCTCTGGATTGTCAGTACTTTACAGTAGTTGCAAGGTAGCACCTTGTTTTTTGTTTATTTTTGCCTGTTTTTATGTTGGACCCTAAATGAGCCTAAGAATATTGTTTCTCTGACATGCAGAATTGCACGTTGATAGTCATTAAAACTTGGGAAATGAGTGGTGTTTGGTATTAACCAGCTGTGGCCTTGAGTGATGAAATTCTGAAAATATGTAGTGTGCCTTCTCAGAAAGCATATGCCTTAAATATGTAGAAGTAATTAAACACATAAGAGCAACCTTCAGGCAAAGTTAGCTGGAGGTGGTATAAGCGTTCGGTTCTCAACTCCAGGGACTATGGTTCAGGAGCTGGAGACTTTGATATGTAAATGGGAATAATTGCATAACTGACAATTCTCAAATGAGCAATAAATAAAAACATTCCTATTTTATTTTATATGTAGATATAATAAAAACGAGCACATGCACACACCCAAAGAATGCCATAACTAGGTCAGATCTATTAAAGGAGTCTTGATTTCAGAAAGGTTGATGCAAGATGGAAACAAAGCCAGTGACCCTCGGTATGTATATCTCTCGCCTAAATTCATTTGCTACTTATTATTTCATATTGTTGATCTTTCAAATAGCTTAGGAATTTAGGTTTTGAAGAATCACAATAAGATAGCTAGTCACCACAGCATTAAAAAAAAATCCAGCATACATTAGTCAGCTAGAACATAGCCACTGACACCTAAGAAGGTTCATAATTTATTCCAAGAATGAAAAACTTTTTATTGTTACAAGCAGTGTTAATATCAGTGTAATCTGAAAGAATAAGAATAGACCAGAGAAAAATGTTTCCATTTTTTCTTTCACTTTTGTGAAAATAAAAAATTTATTCTTGAAACTCCCTGTAAATAGTTTTTAGTACATTCTATGCTAAGTCTCTATTAATTCTATGTTCTACTTTATGGCTATATTTACATGGAACTTTTCATTTAAGTACTTTAATCAAAGTATTCCTTTAGCATATTATCAGATGATGTAACAAAAAATACTACTTAGGCACAAGTAAATGTTTTTGTTTCCTTCCTGGAAAATGCATTGGAGAGAGTGGGGTTTTGTTTTTTATGAAATTCTTTACAAATATTTTAAAACATTAACTCATAGATTTTTTTCTTTTTACTTCCAAAAATATGGAGTCTTTATGTCAACTCAGCAGATGTCAAATCTAAATTTCTCTTGCCACAATTGAAGCCTGTCTCCTCTTCCTCTTGGTTCACTGGAAAAAGAGAACAGCTGTTGGATATTACCGTCTAATAATAATAATTCCCCTCTTAACTTTCTCTTTTTCAGCTCATTTGAGAACTCCAAGCCCTAATTTTTCTCATAGGTCATATTATTCTTGCTAAAACTGTTGGATGCAATCTTAGAGTCACACTGCCATGGTCTAATACGTGCAGAGCCCAAAATTGGGAAAAGTTGCCTCACAGAGACCATGTTTATCACAAAGGTACTAAGATCATGGCTTCCGGTCCCATCACTTCATGGCAAATAGATGGGAAACAGTGGAAACAGTGGCTGACTTTATTTTTCTGGGCTCTAAGATTGCTGCAGATGGTGATTGCAGCCATGAAATTAAAAGACGCTTATTCCTTGGAAGGAAAGTTATGACCAGCCTAGACAGCATATCTAGGATCTTCCCTGGTGGCTCAGACAGTAAAGCATCTGCCTACAATCCCTACCATGTGGGAGACCCGGGTTCAATCCCTGGGTCAGGAAGATCTCCTAGAGAAGGAAATGGCAACCCACAGTATTATTGCCTGGAAAATCCCATGGATGGTGGAACCTGGTAGGTTAAAGTCCATGGGGCCGCAAAGAGTCAGACACCACTGAGCGACTTCACTTTCACTTTCAGACAGCATATTAAAAAGCAGAGACATTACTTTACCAACAAAGGTCCGTCTAGTCAAGGTTATGGTTTTTCCAGTGGTCATGTATGGATGTGAGAGTTGGACTATAAAGAAAGCTGAACACCAAAGAATTGATGCTTTTGAACTGTGGTGTTGGAGAAGACTCTTGAGACTGCAAGGAGACCCAACCAGTCCATCCTAAAGGAGATCAGTCTTGGGTGTTCATTGGAAGGACTGATGTTGAAGCTGAAACTCCAATACTTTGGCCACCTGATGCAAAGAGCTGACTCATTTGAAAAGACCGTGATGCTGTGAAAGATTGAGGGAAGGAGGAGAAGGGGATGACAGAGGATGGATGAGATGGTTGGATGGCATCACTGACTTGATGGACATGGGCTTGGGTAAACTCCGGGAGTTGATGATGGACAGGGAGGCCTGGCGTGCTGCAGTTTATGGGGTCGCAAAGAGTTGAACACAACTGAACGGCTGAACTGAACTGAATGGTTGCCTAGCTCATTTGCATAATACTTCAAGTTTGATAAGACTATAGAGAGGGCTTCCCTGGTGGCTCAGTGCTAAAGCATATGCCTGCCAATGCAGGAGACAAGGGTTCAATCCCTGACCCGGGAAGATCTCACATGCAGCAGAACAACCAAGTCCATGTGCCACAACTGTTAAGCCTGTGCTCTAGATCCTGGAAGCCACAACTGCTGAAGTTAAAGGCCACGTGCTTCAACTACGGAAGCCCACAGCTTGGAGCCAGTGCTCCGTAACAAGAAAAACCACTGCAATGAGAAGCTCATGCTCTGCAACTAGAGAATAGCCCTTGCTTGCTGCAACTGGAGAACAGGCCCATGCAGCAGTGAAGGCCCAGCACAGCCAAGTAGAAATAAATAGAAATGTATCTATATACATATATATATATGAATTGTACATTTAGATTCCATGTTATCCTTTCATTGCTTTTCATGATTTTGTATTTCATTTCATTTCAGTGAGGTATTCTTGTGACTTAGATCAATTTTTTTTTTTTTTTTCGAATTATCCATTCCATTTTAGGTTGCTGCTACTGCTAAGTTACTTCAGTTGTGTCCGACTCTGTGCGACCACATAGACGGCAGCCCACCAGGCGCCCCCGTCCCTGGGATTCTCCAAGCAAGAACACTGGAGTGGGTTGCCATTTCCTTCTCCAATGCATGAAAGTGAAAAGTGAAAGTGAAGTCGCTCAGTCGTGTCTGACCCTCAGGGACCCCATGGACTGCAGCCTTCCAGATTCCTCCGTCCATGGGATTTTCCAGGCAAGAGTACTGGAGTGGGGTGCCATTGCCTTCTCCGTCCATTTTAGGTTAGGTATTTAATTTATAAATAGAAGCCAGAATGAGTCATAGGGCACCTCACTTTTCCTGAAAAGGTATCTGATTGACTTACTAAAGTCCTTGCTGGAGTTAGGATCTATAAAAATGACGACATTGTGAGAATAATTTGAAAATGGTGATAATATAGCTACATTATTTTCATATACAAACATGAAATACTAGTAACTTTTGAAGTAATCGCTTTCTTCCCTCATCACTCTCAAACGTATGAATCTATTTTTATTCTATTTGTATTCATAGATGCTAGCAGTATGTATACTATACATATGTACATGTATAGTAGTTAATAATGTGGGTTTTGAGTTTTACCTTTGACGTTTACTGTCTCTCTTATACACATGGATGTTCTGAGTATTTTTAAACTTTGGATAAAGAATTGTGTGCAGTGCAAGAAACACAGGTTTGATCCCTGGATCAGAAAGATCCCCTGGAGGAAGAAAATGACAACCTAGTCCAGTATTCTTGCCTGAAAAATCCCATGGACAGAGGAGCTTGGTGGGCTATAGTTCAAAGGGTAGAAAAGGGTTACACAGGACTGAACAACTAAGCATGCACTTCACCTGTAAAATGGCAAAACCAAAGCTGACCACAATATCACAGCGTGGCTGCTAGAATTAAATTAAATTTGAAAAACTTGGAAGATACCTGACACAATGAGCATGCAATACATATTATCACAAGCCCTGCAATTCTATTATTTTTATTACTATCATTATCCCCCAAGTGACATCATCATTAACATAGAGTTCTCTGTTACACATTACTCAAGCCAAAGCTGTTGTGTATTAGTGACTTTACAAATATTTTAACGTGGTTGCTTTCTAATCCTACATTTTCATTGCTATTTTATTTGTTGTTTTGTTTATTTGCTTGTTTCATTCTGTTGAAGGTTCTTTACTATCTTCTCACAAGCTATTTGCCCTAGTACAGTTTAAACTGTTATTCCTAACTTGGTTATATATATTTTTTTCTTTTCTTTTTTTTTGCACTGCATCATTTATCTTTATGTGGGTAATGTTTTTTTCTTTAAGTTTGATAATTGTATAACACAGGAAGAGGACAATCACCGTGTAGAAAACACTGAGAACAGCTGATTTCCCACAAATAAGGAGACCCAATTTCCTCTCTCTGACATTTACACAGGACCTACGAGGAGACAGAACCTCCTTTAACAGATTTGGAAAACTCTGGACTTTCAAATTGACTCTAAAATCCTGTTAGCATGAGAAACATTTTCTATTTCTATTTGGACAATGACTTCCTGGGAAGTTTGTATATTAGTATTCATATCAATGTGGCCTTGGAGTCCACTTTGCTAAACTACTTTTTTTTTTTTTGAATTGGAGGATAATTGCTTTAGAATGTTGTGTTGGTTTCTCCCATACAACAGTGTGAATCAGTCATAAGTATACATATATCTCCTCCCTCTTGGTCTTCCCTCCCATCCCCTACTCCATCCCACCCTTTTACATCACCATAGACTGCTGGGCTGGGCTTCCTGTCTTATATAGTAGCTCCCTACCAGCTTTCTGTTTTACACATGATGGTGTATATATGTCAGTGCTTCTCTTTCGATTCCTGCCACCCTCTCCTTCCCGCATTGTGTCCCCACAAGACCATTGTCTACATCTGCATCTCTATTCCTGCCCTGTAAAGCAGTTCATCAGTAACATTCTTCTAGATTCCACATGTATGCATTAATATATGATATTTGTTTCTCTCTTTCTGACTTACTTCACTCTGTTTAACAGGTTCTAGGTTAATCTATCTCATTTCAACTAATTCAAATCTGTTCCTTCTTATGGCTGAGTAATATTCCATTGTATATATGTACCACAACTTCTTTATCCATTCATCTGTCAATGACCATCTAGGTTTCTCCCAGGTCCTGGCTATTGTAAATAATGCTGCAATGAACACAGTGGTACATGTGTATTTTTGAATTACAGTTTTTTCAGGGTATATGCCCACTAATGGGCATATGGGTCATATGGCCATTTTATTCCTAGTTTTTTAAGGAATTTCCATACCATTCTCCGCAGTGGTTTTATCAATTTACATTTCCACCAACAGTGTAAAAATAATTCCCTTTTTCTGCTAAGCAGCCTTTTTTACTCTTGCCTGGAAAATCCCATGGACGGAGGAGCCTGGTAGCCTGCAGTCCATGGGGTCGCTAAGAGTCGGACACGACTGAGCGACTTCACTTTCACTTTTCACTTTTCACTTTCATGCATTGGAGAAGGAAATGGCAACCCACTCCAGTGTTCTTGCCTGGAGAATCCCAGGGATGGGGGAGCCTGGTGGGCTGCCATCTATGGGGTCACACAGAGTCGGACACGACTGAAGTGACTTAGCATAGCATAGGAAGAGTTAGGGTCATCCAGGGGCTAAACTGAGTTATCAATGATGACTATTGGTTGAGAAAATTGAAATTTTAGTCTGGCAAAACTTGGAAAATAATTTCAACATCTGTGTTCCTAAAAGTTTCCTTGCTAATGACTAATATGCTCTTATAATCAAATAGTTTCTATGGAAAAATCAATCATTTTACATTTAGCCTGCATGAGTACTAATTTTTAATAATACAAATTGGAAAATTCAAATAAGATATAGGTTCCTATAAACAGTAAAATCTGTAAAGATTTTATATAATTATGAAATAGTATATAACTACATAATAATAATTTCAGTGAGGTATATGCATGCTTAAATAGTTCTCCTTACGTTTAAACATGATGTTTGATAACAAGACACATTGGTGAGTGTCAGTTGCAAAGTGTCTACATCCCAACTTGGTCTGTTCTTTTCTTTTTCATTATTATATGCCTTAATCTCTGAAAGAAACAAGTTTTTGTGTGTGTGTGTGATTTTTTTTTTTTTTTTTTGAGAATTAGTATGCCTGAGCTCTTTGGCAAGAATATACAAGATGTATTCCAGGAAAGAGAAAGTTTTTCCATTTGATTATAATAGGAGGCTTATTAGGTCAGTTAGGAAGATAGATTAGGTATAAATGATCCAAAATCTGGACTGCTAAAGAAGGAATTAAAGTGTACTCTTTAAGCAAAGAATTTGAGTATAATAAATATACTTTATTTTATAAAACTTAAATTCATAAATTTATTTTTAAAGTTTATTCTAGAGTACATGGAAGACATGGAAAAGTATGTGGACTAAATATTAAGGAGTCAGAAAATGTTAAAAGCACAGTAGTTTATTTCTCTTTTCTCTCTTTTCTATAAATGTAATTTTAAACATGGTCAGGATAACACTGATTTTTTAAAAAATAAAATTAGGTATTGATATTTGAAAAGGTAATAATCTCTCAAGGTTTAAAATTCAGAAAGCACAGACAGGGTGTGCACTGAAAATCTCCCTCTTAACTTCATTCCCTGGTATGTCCCCCAAAGTGTTGATTCACTTGCTTCCCAGGCTAATCATGAGCATCTGTCCTCACAGCACAGACATGCATCCTGCTAGCTGATGTTTACTTTCTTTTGCACCATATCATTTTCAACTAGCAATGTATCTTCAAGATCAGTCCACATCAGTATGAGACCTGTCTCATTATCTCATGTTCATATGGAATGTTATTATGTGAATGCTTTGTCCTTATTTAAATAGTACCCCTTTGATGGACTGCATTGACCAAGAAATGCTAGATATTATTGTATTGAGAACAACAAACATCCCCAAGTCTTAGTTGCTTATATAACAGAAGTTTCATCTGGGTATCAAGCTCCATCTATTCCTTCTTCCAAGGAGAGTTGAAAGCCTTCATCATTTAAATGTAAATAAATGACAAATCTCATGATTAAGTTCTTACATATTTTTACTTGTTTTGTATATACTAGTTCTATCTATTACTGAGAAAGGAGTGTTGAAGTCTTCAACTAGAGACTAGCATCTATAATTCCAGTTCCATCAGTTTTCGCTTTATGTCAAAGTTCTTTCCTTATGTGTTTCCTTTTCTATTGCTCATAACAACTTACACAAACTTAGTGGCTGCAATCCACTTCCATTTATGACCTGGAGTCCTAGGAGGGCTCATCTAGGAAGCAACAAGTCCAGGAGGGCTCATCTCAGTTCCAAAGAGAAGGGAAGAAATGCTCCAGTCATCATACATTTGGCAATACTTTGAATTTTGTGTCATTTCTTCTCCCCACCTGGTATATGCACTTTTCAGAGTCCTCTAAGGGTGACACATTAAACCTGTGCATTCTTTGTAGTTGTTCTCATGGAGGAAGGTAGGGTGCCATATTTTCACTCCCCTGGTATCCAGAACTTGAACCCCAACTCAGGGTTCTTAGAAGCATCAGGCTAGATGCCATGCTCCAGGGATGAAGCTCTTAATCCCATGATGGAATCCTTCTGCTCAGGGAACAGAAACTCATATTCCACAGTGGCTGCTGCTGTCCATAGGAAGTCAGTCTCCAAATCCAGAACCCAAACCAATGTTCATCTTTGTCTGCAATGTGTTCTTGCTCAAGCCACTCACTTCTAAATCCATGCTCTCATAGATGAATCTAATCTGTGAGAATTATAACACATGCCTCTATGTGCAAATCAAGTCACATACTTGTTATTTCTAACATTGAAATCCCAGGATGTGGAAGTGAGTTCTAGGGTCCTGCCCTATGAAAGGAAATTCCCCTAGCACACCCAGGGTGTTGAAAATATGCTGGGCAACCAGGATATGTGACAAGTATCTACTGCACTTTGAGTATATTGTATAAAACAAAAGAAACTTTGATCCTGCCTATTTAATAACAATGTGTGATCAATTTTGTAGTTTAAACTATTGATGCTAAAGTGCTTTATATACCTAGAATGTTTAATGAAATCACCTGATATTTTTAAATGCTTTTCTTGTGACATTGAACATAGGTAGACAAGAAAAATATAATAGATTTTTGTATTATTTTGCTTAAGAATTCATTATGCCAAGTTTTTATTATAGGGCTGTGCTAGAAACAAACAACAAACACACACTGGATTCTTGCCTTCTGAAGTGTTTATGTCTTCACATATTTGTTATTGTTCAGTCACTCAGTCATACCCAACTCTTTGCGACCCTGTGGACTGGGGCACGCCAGGCTTCCGTATCCTTCACCGCCTCCCAGAGCTTGCTCAAACTCATGTCCGTTGAGTCATTGATGCCATCCAACCATCTCATCCTCTGTGTCCACTTCTCCTCCCGCCTTCAATCTTCCCCAGCATCAAGGTCTTTTCCGATGAGTCAGCTCTTCACATCAGGTCAGTTCAGTTCAGTTCAGTCGCTCAGTCATGGCCGTCTCTTGGCAATCCCAAGGACGGCAGCACTCCAGGCCTCCCTGTCCATTGCCAACTCCTGGAGTTTACTCAAATCCATGTCCACTGTGTCAGTGATGGCATCCAACCATCTTGTCCTTGGTCATCCCCTTCTCCTGCCACCTTCACTCTTTCCCAGCATCAGGGTCTTTTCAAATGATTTAGTTCTTCGCATCAGGTGGCCAAAGTATTGGAGTTTCCGCTTCAGCATCAGTCCTTCCAATGAATATCCAGGACTGATTTCCTTTAGGATGGACTGGTTTGATCTCCTTGTAGTCCAAGGGACTCAAGAGTCTTCTCCAACATCACAGTTCAAAAGCATCAATTCTTCGGTGCTCAGCTTTCCTTATAGTCCAACTCTCACATGCATACAAGACTACTGGAAAAACCACAGCTTTGGCTAGATGGACCTTTGTTGGTAAAGTAATGTCTCTGCTTTTTAATATGCTGTTTATGTTGGTCATAACTTTCCTTCCAAGGAGCAAGCGTCTTTCAATTTTCAGTTCTTCTTCGCTTTCTGCCATAATAGTGGTGTCCTCTGTGTATCTGAGGTTATTGAAATTTCTCCAGGAAATCTTGATTCCAGCTTGTGCTTCATCCAGCCCAGCATTTCTCATGATGTACTCTGCATATAAGTTAAATAAGCAGGGTGAAAATATATAGCCTTGACATACTCCTTTCCCTATTTGGAACTAGTCTGTTCCATGTCCAGTTCTAACTATTGCTTCCTGACCTGCATATAGATTTTTCAGGAGGCAGGTTAGGTGGTCTGGTATTCCCGTCTCTTTAAGAATTTTCACATCAGATTCTGAAGTAAAAAAAAAAAAAAAAAGGCTGCCTTGTATCCTTGCTACCTGCTAAGTCACTTCAGTCATGTCCGACTCTGTGCAACCCCATAGACGGAAGCCCACCAGGCTCCCCAGTCCCTGGGATTCTCCAGGCAAGAACACTGGAGTGGGTTGCCATTTCCTTCTCCAATGCATGAAAGTGAAAAGTGAAAGTGAAGTGGCTCAGTCATGCCCGACTCTTAGCGACCCCATGTACTGAAGCTACCAGGCTCCTCCATCCATGGGATTTTCCAAGCAAGAGTACTGGAGTGGGGTGCCATTGCCTTCTCAGGCCTTGTATCCTTACCTGCTACTTGATAGCTGAATAATCTTGAGCAAGTTAGTCAACATCTTGACATCCATGCTTAGCTTCTATAAAATGAGGCTGATAATACCAGTTTCAAGCTTGTAGAATTACTGAGGGGATGAATGGAGATAAAGGTAAAGCCGCTACATAGAAAATGTTCAGTAAATGTTGCTGCTGCTGCTGCTGCTGCTAAATCGCTTCAGTTGTGTCCGACTCTGTGCAACCCCATAGATAGCAGCCCACCAGGCTGCCCCGTCCCTGGGATTCTCCAGGCAAGAACACTGGAGTGGGTTGCCATTTCCTTCTCCAATGCATGAAAGTGAAAAGTGAAAGTGAAGTCGCTCAGTTGTGTCTGACTCCTAGCGACCCCATGGACTGCAGCCTACCAGGCTCCTCTATCCATGGGATTTTCCAGGCAAGAGTACTGGAGTGGGTTGCCATTGCCTTCTCCAAATGTTAGGTGTGCTTAATGTTTTGGGTGCCTTTTTTCTTTTATATGATAATAAAATGTATTCATTTTACCTTCTAAGATACTGAAAAGTATCTTTCATGTTGAGTAAAATGAAACCATCTGCTGCAACCAGTGGATATATCCTGATTCACTGTGCACTCTTGAAAAATGATTAGAAATAAATTGAAAGCATTCTAAATGTTCAACAGGTTCACCTTCTTGTATGTGGTGGTCTTAGCGAGTAGCTAAAATATGGATTCTCTCTCCTGGAAGCCTGCTTATGTTTATCTTCAAACACACGCCACAGGACTGTTCAAAGTTAAGGAGCCAGGGCAACGATCAATGGATAACCTAGGCTGTATAAGCCCATGATGTGCAGAATGTTGAGTCTTGCCCCAAGGTCACAGGTGCAAGACTTTGTACCAAAGCCACAGAAGTGGAGCCCAGAATCAAAGTCAGCTCCAAAGCTGACCGAGCCCCTTTGCAACTGTTGCCAAAAGCCCCCCGATCATCACCAGAAGGCTTCCAGACCCCAAATTAGGCAAAAATGCCCACCCTGGTAGTCACCGTATAGCAACCTAATCAATCGCCTAACGCCAGCCTTCCAGCAGGAATCTTCCTGAGGTCACCGGCTCCTAACCCGTGAAACACGTCGACTCTCCCTGGCCTGTCAGGAGCTTGGCCTGCTGTACTCTCAGTGTCCACACTATCTCTGTCCTTTGTTCTGAATAAACTCATTACTTTCTGAAATGCTCTATGTCTGGAAATTCTTTTCCAACCCGTGCTTGGACTGCCTCAACACTGAAGTCCAAACTTTTGAAAAAAAAATTGTGAATGTTTCTTGGCTTCTGTGTCTCATGTTATGATAAGAGAGATTCAACTGCAATGTCTTTTGGTCCTTCCCCTCTGTCTGTTTAAGGGTGTTTCATGCTGCTTTGGCAGATGATGCTTCCAAAATTATGAAATGTTTAACTGGTGCAGCTTTCTGAACTGGCTGCTACCCATGCAGTAGGATTTGTTTCCTTTTGGTATAAATCAAACGTTTAAGATGATAGCTCAGAGAAAATAATTGGAGTTTTATTGCTTTGGAAAGTATCTGTGTGAGTCCTTCATGCTCTGTTAGTCAGAAAATATTAACAAAGTGTATGAGTCCTGCTATGAATCTGGGATAACATGTGGACTGATCTCCCATAATAAAAAAAATAAAAAATAAAAACTCTAATCTTTACAAGACTTTAACATGTAACATTAGATGTAATAACATGTAAGTTTTTTTTTTCCCCCTTTCACATGGGAACAAGTGAAAAAAAGAGAATGTAACCGCTTTTGCTTAAGGTCTTAGAAAATACCTCCCCTGACTAACTCAGGCACTTCACAAAGATCACTGACTTTTGATACTTTGAGTGGATAAAAATGTGGTTTTCCATGAAGAGGGTTAACTTATTACTGAGGACCCTGTGGGTTAATTCTTGAAATGGGAGCCTATTTCTGGCATATTGCACAGTTTAGTTAATGCTGGTTTTAGGCCCTCTTTGTAAAAATTATTTGCATGGCTGGGTCAGGTTGGCCCCATTACATTTTAGCATACAGCTGGGCCTGCAGAGTCTCTGCACGATTCAGAACCAAAGAATAGGGTTTATAAAAATGCGTTCCTGTGGAGGGAAAGCTTGGGAGCTGAGAATTTATGAGCGCAGGGCTTCCTTTCCTCTGCTTCTCTATGTCCCGTCATTCTCAGAAGCTTATATTCTTGTCGAGGGAGCAGTAGTTCCTTGTGTGGATATTATGGGGCCATGCGGCCCTTCCTGTAGGTTTCAGTTATTTAATAGTTTACCAACTTTTCCAACTTCATAGTGGCTATATTGCATTGTTTTGTCTTTAGAATTAAATACATATACATTTTGTTGAAAAATAATTCAGTTATAATGTGGTAGTTTCAGGTTTGTAGTACTGTGATTCAACTATACATACATGTCTATTTTTCAGATTATTTTCCTTTATAGATTATTACAAAATGTTGACTATAGTTATAGTTCCCTGTGCTATGAAATATATACTTGTTGTTCAGTCACTAAGTGGTGGTTGATTCTTTGCCACCCCATGTATTGCAGCACGCCAAAGATAAACATCGCAATGATACTTTCCACCAATTTACTTTGAGAAATTTTAGAATAAGCTACATCTTAAAGAATTATTTTTAACAATAATTTTAAAAACTTCCTTCTGTAACTAGATCAGTTCACAGGACAATCTTTTGCACCATGGCTGAGATTTGAGACAGATGACTTTTCAGTAATGTTTTAATTCCAGTTAAAAGCTCAAGAGGATTTCCCAGCAAGAACAAAAGGAAGGGTTTGGAGCTGGCCTTGGATGAGGAAGCAACTTCCCCAGCTGCAAAACTGTCACATGGGGGGAAGCAGACAGATCACGTGCCAGGGACATTAGTAAGAGAAGGGCACCCCTTGTTTCTGCCTTGAGTCTCCCCCTAAATCTTATATTCCCCAGTCAACCATAATCTGACTGCCATTTTCCCTGTCTACAACATAAAGGAAATGTGTGCACTTGAAAATCACCTTGTAGCTGCTGTGATGAATGAAAACACCAATGACTCAGCCACGGAGTATATTCTTACTTTACAGTCAAAACCCTATTTGGAGTAAATCACATCACCTAACACTGCTGCTGCTGTGGCTAAGTCGCTTCAGTCGTGTCCGACTCTGTGCGACCCCATAGATGGCAGCCCCCCAGGCTCCCCCGTCCCTGGGATTCTCCAGGCAAGAACACTAGAGTGGGTTGCCATTTCCTTCTCCAATGCATGAAAGTGAAAAGTGAAAGTGAAGTTGCTCAGTTGTGTCCAACTCTTCTCGACCCCATGGACTGCAGCCCACCAGGCTCCTCCATCCATGGGACCCTCCAGGCAAGAGCACTGGAGTGGGTTGCCATTGCCTTCTCCATCACCTAACACTATTCACCAAATTTTTCAGTTTCGATTTAAGGAGATAACTGTTTGCCTCCAAAAATCAAACCAAAATCATCAAAAAGATAGCCCATGAAGCCAAAACTAAAATTCTCTTGCCTGATTTCGATAAACATCTATTCCCTTAACATCCAGACGTAAAACCATGCGTTAGGCAGCTTCTAAATGGCCCCTTGTATTCATGCCCTTGTGTAACCCCTTCTGCTTGAGTATGGGCTAAACCTATTCACTCACTTCTAAATGACTGTATGTGGTGGAAGGAATAGGATGACACTTAAAAGCTTTGCTTATTAAAGCATCAGGGCTTTGTCTTGCTCACTCATTCTTATTCTCCCTCTGGGAGAAGCCAACGGCCATGTGGCTGAGGGGTTGCTATGAGTGTGGACAGACCAATGTAGGAAAGGACTAAGGGCTGCCAGCGACTATGTAAGTGAGCTTGAAAGTGGATCCTTAAGCTAATGAAGTTTTGAGATGACTACAGCCTGGCTATTAATCTATACAATATCTTGAGAGACCTTAACTGAGATACGTTCCGGCTAAGCCTCATCCCAGGTACTAAATCCGGAGAAATAGGTACATACATGTTTATTGTTCTAAGGCTCCAAGAACAATAATTGGGGATATTTGTTACAGGCCATAATAGATAGCTCAGTTCAGTTCAGTTTAGTTCAGTCGCTCAATTGTGTCCGACTCTTTGTGACCCCATGGACAGCAGCATGCCAGGCCTCCTTGTCCATCACCAACTCCCAGAGTTTGCTCAAACTCGTGTCCATAGAGTCGGTGATGCCGTCCAACCACCTCATCCTCTGTCGTCCCCTTCTCCTCCTGCCTTCAATCTTCCCCAGCATCAGGGTCTTTTCCAGTGAGCCAGTTCTTCACATCAGATGGCCAAAGTGTTGGAGCTTCAGCTTCAGCAGATAGATAGCTAAAAAATCAAAACACTTAAGTTGATTGTCTAAAAATGTAATGTTTTACTTCATCAGTTCAGTTGAGTTCAGTTCAGTCGCTCAGTCGTGTCCGATTCTTTGTGACCCCATGAATTGCAGCACACCAGGCCTCCCTGTCCATCACCAACTCCCGGAGTTCACTCAGACTCACGTCCATCGAGTCAGTGATGCCATCCCGCCATCTCATCCTCTGTCATCCCCTTCTCCTCCTGCCCCCAATCCCTCCCAGCATCAGAGTCTTTTCCAATGAGTCAACTCTTCGCATGAGGTGGCCAAAGTACTAGAGTTTCAGCTTCAGCATCAGTCCTTATAGACATAGTTTTAATAGTATATTCACTAATGCATATCTGCACATATGTAATTCATCTCTGTAGATATCTGGAATGCAAGTTTCTCTCTCATTCTGTGCTCTTCATTCTCCAGTGCTCTTTCCAAGATGTAACCACTATTACTATTTCATGTATCCATCTGAATATCCCCCATACATACAAGTAGTTATGATTATACATCTTTTAAAGATATACAAGAGCCATCCACATAATGATTATATATGTTGCTTTCTAGCTTACTGATATATTTTTGAATCCAGTTATAAATTGCCTTATTTTTTTAATGTCCACATGCCATAATTTATCCATCAAATTCTAAACCAATGAACATTTTGATTTATAGTATTTTGCTGTCACAAAAATACCAAAATGAACATCTTGTATTTATTCCTATAGGAAAACTTTTTAGAAATAAAACTGCTTTGTCCAAAATTTTTTAAAAAATTTAGTTTAGATAGATGTTGCCCAGTTTTCTGTGTAAACTTTGTTCCAATTTACACCCCCACTGACAATGTAAGACAATTCCCCACAATTGTATTAACATGGTTCTCCAATTTTTACCTTTGCCAGTCTCAAAGTCTAGATAAATAAGTTCTTATGATCTAATCTTAATTGAAAGTGTGGCTGGACATTTCCTAAGATATTTAAAAACCCTTCATTTCCTTTCCTATGGACTGCATATTCATATTCTTTGCCCCTTTGTTAAAATCTGATCACTAACTTACATTTCTTTGTGGTTTATAGAAGCATTTTATATATAAGAACATCAGTCTTTTATGTTCAAAACATTTGCCCTCATTTTTCATCTGTTTTACTATTGTGGGCATAAGGACATGGAATATTGAGATAACTGAATCAGGCATGAAAACATGGTTAATGGGAGTTCATCTGTGCTTAGATCACTTTGTGTGTTTTGAAGGCTACCTACAAAGTCTCAGTTGCAGGGATCTACATATGATCCAGGCCTGGCTGCTTTCCTTTGACCATATCAATGTGCGGGGGGATAGTGAAGATTTTAGGAAAGTGTTGTAGTTAGCACTTCATTTTGAAGAAGCCACAATAAAAGGAAGACAAAACTGTTCAGCAAAAGGAAAAAAGAAGATATCTGAAGAGACCTGGGCAAACATTAAAAAACAAAAATAAAAAGAAAAAGCAAACTGAGAGGCATTAAGTATACTGGTTTTGTCACAGGAAAGTGTAGAAAAAATTCCGAACTACACATTAATTACATAACTAAACTTATATAACTACTAACTAAATACTTACTAAATATTTGTTAGTCATTCACATATGTCAGGGGCATTACTGAGAATTCAGTTCGCTAACCAGTTGTTCATTCAATTGTCTCCTTTCTGAAATAGGGAAAATCTAGGCCGAATGAAAATTTTAAAGGATTTCACTCTGTGGATTACAACAAACTATGGAAAATTCTGAAAGAGATGGGAATACCAGACCAACTGACTGGCCTCCTGAGAAATCTGTATGCAGGTCAAGAAGCAGCAGTGAGAACTGGACATGGAACAACAGACTGGTTCCAAATAGGAAAAGGAGTACATCAAGGCTGTATATTGTCACCCTGCTTATTTAATTTATATGCAGAGTACATCATGAAAAATGCTGGGCTAGATGAAGCACAAGCTGGAATCAAGATTGCAAGGAGAAATTTCAATAAACTCAGATACACAGATGACACCACCCTTATGGCAGAAAGCGAAGAACTGAAGAGCCTCTTGATGAAAGTGAGAGAGGGGAGTGAAAAAGTTGGCTTAAAACTCAACATTCAGAAAATTAAGATCATGGCGTCTGGACCCATCACTTCATGGCAAATAGATGGAGAAACAGTGGAAACAGTGGCTGACTTTATTTTCTTGGGCTCCAAAATCACTGCAGATGGTGACTGCTGCTGCTGCTAAGTCGCTTCAGTTGTGTCTGACTCTGTGCAACCCCCATAGACAGCAGCCCACCAGGCTCCCCTGTCCCTGTGATTCTCCAGGCAAGAATACTGGACTGGGTTGCCATTTCCTTCTCCAATGCATGAAAGTGAAAAGTGAAAGTGAAGTGGCTCAGTCATGCCCGACTCTTAGCGACCCCATGGACTGCAGCCTGCCAGGCTCCTCCATCCATGGGATTTTCCAGGCAAGAGTACTGGAGTGGGGTGCCATTGCCTTCTCTGACAGATGGTGACTACAGCCATGAAATTAAAAGACGCTTGCTCCTTGGAAGAAAAGCTGTGTCAAACCTAGGCAGTATATTAAAAAGCAGAGACATTACTTTACCAACAAAGGTCCGACTAGTCAAAGCTATGGTTTTTCCAGTGGTCATGTATGGATGTGAGAGTTGGACTATAAAGAAAGCTGAGCATCGAAGAATTGATGCTTTTGAACTGTGGTGTTGGAGAAGATTCTTGAGAGTCCCTTGGACTGCAAGGAGATCCAACCAGTCCATCCTAAAGGAAATCAGTCTTTTTTTTTTTTTTCTTTTTTTAAATTTTATTTTATTTTTAAACTTTACATAATTGTATTAGTTTTGCCAAATATAAAAATGAATCCGCCACAGGTATACATGTGTTCCCCATCCTGAACCCTCCTCCCTCCTCCCTCCCCATACCATCCCTCTGGGTCGTCCCAGTGCACTGGCCCCAAGCATCCAATATCGTGCATCGAACCTGGACTGGCAACTCGTTTCTTACATGATATTTTACATGTTTCAATGTCATTCTCCCAAATCTTCCCACCGTCTCCCTCTCCCACTGAGTCCATAAGACTGTTCTATACATCAGTGTCTCTTTTGCTGTCTCGTACACTGGGTTATTGTTACCATCTTTCTAAATTCCATATATATGCGTTAGTACACTGTATTTATGTTTTTCCTTCTGGCTTACTTCACTCTGTATAATAGGCTCCAGTTTCATCCACCTCATTAGAACTGATTCAAAAGTATTCTTTTTAATGGCTGAGTAATACTCCATTGTGTATATGTACCACAGCTTTCTTATCCATTCATCTGCTGATGGACATCTAGGTTGCTTCCATGTCCTGGCTATTATAAACAGTGCTGCGATGAACATTGGGGTACACGTGTCTCTTTCCCTTCCGGGTTCCTCAGTGTATATGCCCAGCAGTGGGATTGCTGGATCATAAGGCAGTTCTATTTCCAGTTTTTTAAGGAATCTCCACACTGTTCTCCATAGTGGCTGTACTAGTTTGCATTCCCACCAACAGTGTGAGAGGGTTCCCTTTTCTCCACACCCTCTCCAGCATTTATTATTTGTAGCCTTTTGGATCGCAGCTGTTCTGACTGGTGTGAAATGGTACCTCATAGTGGTTTTGATTTGCATTTCTCTGATAATGAGTGATGTTGAGCATCTTTTCATGTGTTTGTTAGCCATCTGTATGTCTTCTTTGGAGAAATGTCTATTTAGTTCTTTGGCCCATTTTTTGATTGGGTCGTTTATTTTTCTGGAGTTGAGCTGTAGGAGTTGCTTGTATATTTTTGAGATTAGTTGTTTGTCAGTTGCTTCATTGGAAGCTGAAACTGAAACTCCAATATTTGGCTACCTTATGCGAGGAACCAACTCATTAGAAAAGACCCTGTTTCTGGGAAAGATTGATGAGGGGAGAAGAAGGGGATGAGAGAGAATGAGATGGTTGGATGGCATCACCAACACGCTGGATATGAGTTTGAGTAAACTCCAGGAGCCTGGTGTGCTGCAGTCCATAGGGTCACAAAGATTTGGACAGAACTGACTGACTGAACTGAACTGAAGTGGTGTAAGGAATAACATGAAAATGCTAAGTTTAATTTATTAAAGGATCAGGGCTTTGAATTTACTTTTGAAGTAACGTTGTGCTCCCATGATACTGGTACCATAATACCCTGTGAATGTAGTGAATGAAACAAATTGTGAATTCTGTATCTCTCTGTTATGTGGTCAGAGAATGATATTTCCAAAATGTAAAGAGAGTTTAGTAGCTATTTGATCTTAGAGCTACATTATAAATTGCCATATCTCTGAGAAATGCTTTGGTAACTTAATGCTTGGAGGTTATTGTGGGGTCATTTACTCTCTCAGGAAGGAATTATCTGGTACCTACACAGCATAAACTGAAGATGCATGTCTGTGGAACTTCAGGATAAGTCACTAGTATACAAGAAAATCAACATGTCAGAAAAATGAAATACATATAAATATATCAGTACATCAGTCAATGAAAATTATACTTCTTGTACACCTCTTGGACAGAGGAAGAAAGAATATGATAGATATCTGAAAGTATGGAAAATTACCAAACTCTAATTACATTTCCTTCCCTCCTCACTTACTTGACAACCACCAATTAAGCAATTACACCAGTTATTTTCTTTAGCTTTCACTTTGACGTCTAAGACATATGTTTCTGATTCTATCTCTATAGACTGGATTGCCCCCTCAGAGAGAAAGAAAGAGAGACAGACAGACAGAGAGACAGATACAGAGAGGAAATAGACCATCAGGTTTTCATTCCTGAGAGTTTTTTAGATAATATCTAATGAAGTCATAAACTATTTCAGTTAGGTGTATCATATACTTCTAATTCATTATTCATTTAATAAATAACCATTTGCCCCTCCCTGCTCCCACTTTCTATTTTTTTCTGTATCCTCTTTTTCAAGGAATGATATCTTCATACACTAAATTACATATGCCAGAAACATTGGCATGACCTTAACATGACACACTCTAAGCACGTACATCCATCAATGTGTGACAAATTGCTTCTCCCAAATGTCCTTTGATCTCTCCACTTCATTTTGCTTCCCAAGATCAATCAGAATCAATTACTATATGTATATGTATATATATATATAGTTGTATTTACATTATGAGCTAGTGAGTGAAAGTTGCTCATTCGTGTCCAATTCTTTGAGACACCATGGACTCTAGCCCATCAGACTCCTCTGCCTGTGGAACTCTCTAGGCAAGAATACTGGAGTGGGTTGCCATTCCCTTCTCCAGGGGATCTTCCCTACCCAGGAAATCCCACCTGGCTCTCCTGCATGACAGGCAGACTCTTTATCATTTGAGCCACAAGGGAAGCTCATATACATTTAATTTCTGGAGAATTCCATGGAGAGAGGAGCCTGATGGGCTACAGTCCTTGAGATCTCAAAGAGTTGGGCACGACTGAGCAATTAACACTTTCACTTTTTGCACACACACATTAATAGTATGTGTGTGTGTGTGTGTGTGTGTGGTAACTCAGTCAGTAAAGACTCCACCTGCAATGTGGGAGACCTGGGTTCAATCTCTGGGTTGGCAAGATCCCCTGAAGAAAGGCATGGCATTCCACTCCAGTATTCTTGCCTGGAGAATCCCCATGGACACAGGAGCCTTGCGGGCTACAGTCCATAAGGTCGCAAAGAGTTGGACACGACTGAGCTACTAAGCATAGCATAAACTCAAAGACAGAAGACAACAATGCTGAGAAAGATGTGGAGTAAAGCGTATCCTTGTGCACTATTGAGGGGAATGTAAATTGGTGCAGACATTATCAAAATATGTATAGGTTTTCCTCAAAATATTAAAAATAGAACCACCACATAATCAAGCAATCCTACTTCTTGGTATATACACAAAGGAAATGAAAACTTTGAAGAGATATTCATTGCTGAATTATTCACAAGAGCCAAGATATGGAAACAGACTCAGTGTCCATTAATGGATGAATAGATAAAGAACATTGTACAGGAGGCAGGGATCAAGACCATCCTCAAGAAAAAGAAATGCAAAAAGGCAAAATGGTTGTCTGAGGAGGCCTTACAAACAGCAGAGGCTAAGGAGAAGTGAAAGGAAAAGGAGAAAAGGAAAGACATACCCATTTGAATGTAGAGTTCCAAAGAATAGCAAGGAGAGATAAGAAAGCCTTCCTCAGTGATCAGTGCAAAGAAATGATCAGAAAAAAACAATGGGAAAGACTAGAGATATCTTTGAGAAAATTAGAGATAACAAGGGAACATTTCATGCAAAGATGGGTACACTAAAGGACAGAAATGGTATGGACCTAACAGAAGCAAAAGATATTAAGAAGAGGTGGCAGGAATACACAGAACTGTACAAAAAAGATCATGACCCAGATAACCAAGATGGTGTGATCACTCACCTAGAGCCAGACATCCTGGAATGTGAAGTCAAGTGGGCCTTAGGAAGCATCACTACAAACAAAGCTAGTGGAGGTGATGGACTTTCAGTTGAGCTATTTCAAATCCTAAAAGATGATGCTGTGAAAGTGCTGTACTTAATATGCCAGCAAATTTGGAAAACTCAGCAGTGGCCACAGGACTGGAAAAGTTCAGTTTTCATTCCAATCCCAAAGAAACAATGCCAACGAATGCTCAAACTACTGCACAACTGCACTTATCTCACACACTAGAAAGTAATGCTCAAAATTCTCCAAGCCAGGCTCCAAGTTTTCAAGCCAATTTTTCAACAGTATGTGAAACATGAACTTCCAGATGTTCAAGCTGGATTAAGAAAAGGCAGAGGAACCAGAGATCAAATTGAAAACATCCACTGGATCATTGAAAAAGCAAAAGAGTTCCAGAAAAACATCTATTTCTGCTTTATTGACTATACCAAAAGCCTTTCTGTGTGGATCACAGCAAACTGTGGAAAATTCTGAAAGAGATAGGAATACCAGACCACCTGACCTGCCTCTTGAGAAATCTGTGTGCAGGTCAGGAAGCAACAGTTAGAACTGGACATGGAACAACAGACCGGTTCCAAATAGGGAAAGGATGTCAAGGCTGTATATTGTCACCTTGCTTATTCAACTTATATGCAGAGTACATCATGAGAAACACTGGGCTGAATGAAGCACAAACTGGAATCAAAATTTCTGGGATAAATGTCAATGACCTCAGATATGCAGATGACACCACCCTTATGGCAGAAAGCAAAGAAGAACTAAAGAGCTTCTTGATGAAAGTGAGAGAGGAGAGTGAAAAAGTTGGCTTAAAGCTCAACATTCAGAAAACAAAGATCATGGCATCCAGTCCCATCACTTCATGGCAAACTGATGGGAAACAATAGAAACAGTGACAGACTTTATTTTTTGGGGCTCCAAAATCACTGCCGATGGTGACTGCAGCCATGGGGAGAAAAGCTATGATGCACCTAGACAGTATATTAACAAACAGAGACATTACCTTACCAACAAAAGTCCTTCTGGTCTCAGCTATGGTTTTTTCCAGTAGTCGTGTATGGATGTGAGAGCTGAACTATAAAGAAAGCTGAGCGCAGAAGAATTGATGCTTTTGAACTGTGGTATTAGAGAAGCCTCTTGAGAGTCCCTTGGACTGCAAGGAGATCCAACCAGTCCATCCGAAAGGAGATCAGTCCTGGGTGTTCATTGGAGGGATTGATGTTGAAGCTGAAACTCCAATACTTTGGGCACCTCATGCGAAGAGCTGACTCATTGGAAAAGACTCTGGTGCTGGGGATGATTGAGGGCAGGAGGAGAAGGGGACGACAGAGGATGAGATGTTTGGATGGCATCACCAACTCAATGGACGTGAGTTTGAGTAAACTCCGGGAGTTGGTGATGGACAGGGAGGCCTGGCGTGCTGCGGTCCATAGGGTCACAAAGAGTCGGACACAACTGAGTAAATGAACTGAACTGAGATAAAGACAATGTATGTGTGTGTGTATGCACACACATATACTATACATGTGTGTGCTGTGTTGTTCTTAGATTCTTTATCATCTGAGCCACCAGGGAATAGTCCTTCTAACAGGCATGAGGTGATATCTTACCATAGTTTTGATTTGCATTTCTGTGATCATTAGTGATATGAAACATTTTTTAAAAATGCCTATTCACCATTTGTATGTGTTTTTTGAAAAACATCCAAACAAGTTATTTTCCCACTTTTTAATTGAGTTATATACACATACACACACACACACACACACACACACACACACACAGGCTATTGAGTTAACTTCCTTGTTTATTTGGATATTGACTTCCTATCGGATGTAAGGTTTACAAAAATTTCTTTCATTCCATGGTTGGCTCCTAACTTGATTATTTCCTTAGCTCTTCAGAAAGCTTTTAGTTTGATGCAATCCCACTTGTCTACTTTTTTTGTTGTTGCCTGTGCTTTGGGGGTTATAGTCAAAAAACATTGCTCAGACCAGTGTCAAGATTCATAGATAAAAATAGTTTCATGGTTTCAGGTCTTACACTTATGTCTTTAATCTATTTTGTTTTGATTTTTATAAATGGTGTGAGATAAGGACCTCATTTCATTGTTCTGCATATGGATATTCACTTTTCCCAACACTATTTTTTAAATAGTCATTTTTCTGTTGCATCTTCTTGACATTCTTGTTACAGATTTCTTTTAAAATCAGAAAGTGTTGGTGCCTCCAACTTTGTTCTTCTTGCTCAAAGTAATTTTTGCTATTTGGGGTCTTTTGTGGTTCCATATGAATTTTAGGATTTTTTTTTTCTTTTTCTGTTCAAAATGGCAATGGAATTTTGATAGGAATTTTATTGAATCTGTAGATGACTTAGAAATATCATGAACATATTTAGATTATTCCAGTCCATACACATGGGGTATTTTCCACGTATTCGTATTTTCTTAAAATTTTTTCATCAGTGTCTTACAGTTTTCAGTGTATGGATCTTTCACCTCCTTGGTTAAACTTATTCCTAAGTCACTCAACAGGAAAATTCTAAAAGCTTTTCCTTTAAAGTCAGGAACAAGTCAGGGATGCCCACCCTCACCACTTCTATTCAAAATAGTAGTGAAAGTCCTAGCCAGAGCAATTAGACAAGGAATAAAGAAAGCATTCAAATTAGAAAAGAAGAGATAAAATTGTCTCTGCTTGCAGATGCATGATATTATATACAGAAAATCTTGAAGACTCCAGACACACACACACACAACTGTTAAAACTAAGAAGCAAATTTGGTAAAGTTTTTTTTTTTTTTTCAGTTTTATTTATTTATTTTACCTTACAATATTGTAGTGGTTTTTGCCATACATTGACATGAATCCACCATGGGTGTACATGTGTTCCCCATCCTGAACCCCCCACCCACCTCCCTCCCCATACCATCCCTCTGGGTCATCCCAGTGCACCAGCCCCGAGCACCCTGTCTCATGCATTGAACCTGGACTGGCGATTCGTTTCACATATGATAATTTATGGGTTTCAATGCCATTCTCCCATATCATCCTGCCCTCGCCCTCTCCCACAGAGTCCAAAAGTCTATTCTATACATCTGTGTCTCTTTTGCTGCCTCGCATACAGGGTTATCGTTACTATCTTTCTAAATTCCATATATATGCATTAGTATACTGTATTTGTGGTTTTCTTTCTGGCTTACTTCACTCTGTATAATAGGCTCCAGTTTCATCCACCTCATTAGAACTGATTCAAATGTATTCTTTTTAATGGCTGAGTAATACTCCATTGTGTATATGTACCACAGCTTTCTTATCCATTTGTCTGCTGATGGACATCTAGGTTGCTTCCATGTCCTGGCTATTATAAACAGTGCTGCAATGAACATTGGGGTACACGTGTCTCTTTCAATTCTGGTGTCCTTGGTGTGTATGCCCAGAAGTGGGATTGCTGGGTCATAAGGCAGTTCTATTTCCAGTTTTTTAAGGAGTCTCCACACTGTTCTCCATAGTGGCTGTACTAGTTTGCATTCCCATCAACAGTGTAAGAGTGTTCCCTTTTCTCCACACCCTCTTCAGCATTTATTGCTTGTAGACTTTTGGATAGCAGCCATTCTGACTGGAGTGAAATGGTACCTCATTGTGGTTTTGATTTGCATTTCTCTGATAATGAGTGATGTTGAGCATCTTTTCGTGTGTTTGTTAGCCATCTGTATGCCTTCTTTGGAGAACTGTCTGTTTAGGTCTTTGGCCCACTTCTTGATTGGGTCGTTTATTTTTCTGGAATTGAGCTGCAGGAGTTGCTTGTATATTTTTGAGATTAATTCTTTGTCAGTTGCTTCACTTGCCATTATTTTCTCCCATTCTGAAGGCTGTCTTTTCACCTTGCTTATAGTTTCCTTTGTTGTACAGAAGCTTTTAATTGTAACTAGGTCCCATTTGTTTATTTTTGTTTTTATTTCCATTTCTCTGCTCAGAAATTTCTAATAGATAAATTAGTAGATAAATTGTTTGCTGCTAAATATTGTCCTGCTAGTAATCGAAGCATTAGTGGTAGTAAAATGTTATCAGTGAAAGTAGGGACAGACATGCTGGTGTCACTGATTGCAATGTTTTTCTTTGTACTAATAATGCCTAGTATTTAGTGAAATTGCACTACATGTCAGGAGTATAAATTATTTAATCCAATTATTTAATTTCAAAAAGTACACTTATCTCATTCAGTATTTATAATTATCATTTCATGAATAAGAAAACTGAGTAAAGAAAGCGTAAATAATTATCACTAATTACACTTAGAATTTACAGAGTAATTACACATGAACTAAAAAAAAAATAGTCTTAATCCTTCAGATACTGGTAAACATCATTTCAGAGTTTGCTTGGGCTGCTAGGAAACACAGATTGAGAAATACAGCTCAACTTTAACAAAATTTCAGACTGTATGGTATAAATTTAGTGCTTATCATACACCTGGCTTTATTTCCCTGTTTCTATTTTTTGCTTGTGTTAATTTTCTAAAAACTTTAATTAGTCTGTCTTACTGTATATACTTTTGAAAGTTACCAAGTTACCTCAAAAAAAAAAAAAAAAAAAAGGTCAAGAATAGATGAAAATAAAATTTCCCCTTTTCCTATTTCTTGTCATTTGTGCAAATACCCATGGATTAGGTAGGCTTACTAACTACATTTTACAAATGAAGAAATTTAGTTTTCAAGAAGTTCATGTGACTTTTATATGATAGTAACAGCTGAAAATGAAAAATTCACAACTCGATTCAGTGAACTTTTCTTTTTTCTTCTTCTTTTTTTTTTAATTTGCTGCTTTGTTTTGTTTTTAGGTTTATTTTTATGGTATTGAACTTCCATTTGTTATTTAAGTTAGTTTGTGAAGGCAACTACTGATACATTTCTCAGTGGGATAAAGTTTCTATTTCTAAAAGACCTTTTATTTCCAAAGTCTAGTATCACCTTGTCCTCCTCTGTACTGCAACCAAAATGTGGTACCATGATCCAGACTGCAACACTGACATAACCGAATCAGTTTTGCTATGCTATGCTATGCTAAGTCACTTCAGTCGTGTCCGACTCTGTGGGACCCCATAGACGGCAGCCCACCAGGCTCCCCCGTCCCTGGGATTCTCCAGGCAAGAACACTGGAGTGGGTTGCCATTTCCTCCTCCAATGCATGAAAGTGAAAAATGAAAGTGAAGTTGCTCAGTCGTGTCCGACTCTTAGCGACCCCATGGACTGCAGCCCACCAGGCTCCTCCATCCATGGGATTTTCCAAGCAAGAGTACTGGAGTGGGGTGCCATTGCCTCCTCTGGAATCAGTTTTAGACACTGAATTCCAAGGGCAGAGTTATGTGCAACATGGGAAGATGAGCTTTGTAGCTCCACAAGCTTTGTAGCTCCACAAGCTTTGTAGTTTGGCAGTGGTAGGGGTAAAATAAGTCATGGTTTGGGTGGCCACCGGACACTCTTCCCTTAAGGCCTCCACGCTGCTCTTTGCCTTGAACTCAAAACCCACTGTCATGACAAATGATTTACTCCCAATTCCCTCCTGGGCAATTCTGTCAACTACACTGTACATGTATTATGTGTGCATATCAAATTGTAAGAAAGAGACCAGGGGAACTGCATCACGCTTCATCCTGCTCATGACACCAATGGTCTTGCTCTCTCTCACTGTGCACACTGTTCCATGAACCCAGGGAAGGCAAGATGCGAGCTGAGAGGCTAGAAGACTTGATGAGCCGTAGGAACTGCAGACACATTTATTCCCTCTCCTGCCTGACGCGAGCAGCCGTGGCAGAAGACACGCTATAGGCGGTCCTCTAGTGGCTGACCCAACTGACACAGCTGGTATGTAGCAATAACAATGCCGCTTATTTAGGTGAAGCTCACCTATGCACCATACACGGTAACCTGAGATGAAGCCAGCTCCTCGGGAGGCACAGGGGCAGTGCTATATTTGATCTCAGCTGTTAAGTAGTCATTATTTACAGAACATGGGAGGAGAGAGCCTGTGCATGCCGTTTTAGCTAATTTGCTCTCTCCCCGCACTCCATCCCTTTAGGGTCTCTTGCTCACATTCTATGCGCCGTCCATCTGCGATATTCCCTTGGCGAGTATCACTGACCCTTGGATTGGCATCTTGCCACAGCAGTAGCCACAACAACAAACAGTTACAACCCCAACACATAGCAAAACCCAACACCAGGTATCACTTGGGACTCCTGTTGCAGTTCTTGCCCTCATGGTGCTAGAAGAGACACCCACCACATTTGGAGTGACTTTATCTTTCATGGCCAAGTCCAGTCCACTCTATGTCCTTGTGAGATTGTAGGAAAGCCTCCACAGGGGCAGCTCCATGCCTGTGAAATTTTATTAAGGACCCACAAAACCTCCCACAGGCGCTGGGCTCACTCCTTCAAGGAAGGGATCTGTACAGCCTTCACAGACCACCCACTGATTACACTTTTCTAAATCGACTAGAGAATCAGAGGTTAGTGTTCAAGGACATAGCCTTTATACATGATAGGATACAGCCTAAATCTACCCCACCCATCATAGGATACAGCCTTTACAGTGTTGAGTTCAGTTCAGTTCAGTCGCTCAGTCGTGTCCGACTCTTTGTGACCCCATGAATCGCAGCACGCCAGGCCTCCCTGTCCATCACCAACTCCCGGAGTTCACTCAAACTCATGTCCATCGAGTCAGTGATGCCATCCAGCTATCTCATCCTCTGTCGCCCTCTTCTCCTCCTGCCCCCAGTCCCTCCCAGCATCAGAGTCTTTTCCAATGAGTCAACTCTTCGCATGAGGTGGCCAAAGTACTGGAGTTTCAGCTTTAGCATCATTCCTTCCAAAGAACACCTAGGGCTGATCTCCTTTAGAATGGACTGGTTGGATCTCCTTGCAGTCCAAGGGACTCTCAAGAGTCTTCTCCAACACCACAGTTCAAAAGCATCAATTCTTCGGTGCTCAGCTTTCTTCACAGTCCAACTCTCACATCCATACATGCCCACAGGAAAAACCATAGCCTTGACTAGACGGACCTTTGTTGGCAAAGTAATGTCTCTGCTTTTCAATACGCTATCTAGGTTGGTCATAACTTTTCTTCCAAGGAGTAAGCGTCTTTTAACTTCGTGGCTCCAGTCACCATCTGCACTGATTTTGGAGCCAAGAAAAATAAAGTCTGACACTGTTTCCACTGTTTCCCCATCTATTTGCCATGAAGTGGTGGGACCAGATGCCACGATCTTTGTTTTCTGAATGTTGAGCTCTAAGACAACTTTTTCACTCTCCTCTTTCACTTTCATCAAGAGGCTTTTGAGTTCCTCTTCACTTTCTGCCATAAGGGTGGTGTCATCTGCATATCTGAGGTTATTGATATTTCTCCCAGCAATCTTGATTCCAGCTTGTGCTTCATTTAGCCCAGTGTTTCTCATGATGTACTCTGCATAGAAGTTAAATAAGCAGGGTGACAATATACAGCCTTGACGTACTCCTTTTCCTATTTGGAACTAGTCTGTTGTTCCATGTCCAGTTCTAACTGTTGCTTCCTGACCTGCATATAGGTTTCTCAAGAGGCAGGTCAGGTGGTCTGGTATTCCCATCTCTTTCAGAATTTTCCACAGTTTATTGTGATCCACACAGTCAAAGGCTTTGGTGCAGTCAATAAAGCAGAAATAGATGTTTTTCTGGAACTCTCTTGCTTTTTCGATGATCCAGCAGATGTTGGCAATTTGATCTCTGGTTCCTCTGCCTTTTCTACTACCAGCTTGAACATCTGGAAGTTCACGGTTGACATATTGCTGAAGCCTGGCTTGGAGAATTTTGAGCATTACCTTACTAGCGTGTGAGATGAGTGCAATTGTGCGGTAGTTTGAGCCTTCTTTGGCATTGCCTTTCTTTGGGATTGGAATGAAAACTGACCTTTTCCAGTCCTTTACAGTGTATCTTCACACAAATCCGCTCACAGCTGCCTCCACATAACCTGTACGGCCTGCTTTTGGGTCTTCACACTTTCAAAGTGGGGTCTCATGTGCCAGCACTCTACTTCTCTCAGTGAAGTGAAGTGAAAGTCACTCCATTGTGTCCGATTCTGTGACCCCATGGACTATACAGTCCATGGAATTCTCCAAGCCAGAATACTGGAGTGGGTAGCTGTTCCCTTTTCCAGGGAATCTTCCTGACCCAGGGATCAAACCCAGGTCTCTCGTGTTGCAGGCGGACTCTTTATCAGCTGAGCCACCAGGGAAGCCCAAGAATAATGTTTAAGAAAACCTTCACTGGCGCCGGACCCACCCCTGTGTCCCAGAGTCGCAAAAGTCATGCTGCCAAGTGTTCCTCTTGCTTTTTTTTGCTGAAACTGCTTACCCAGTCAACATCTCTGCCTGAGTTTGTGGCCCATACGTTGTGAATCTGTCATACTGGGGACCCCTTGAGGATGACCCCCCTTGGCCTTAGGCTGCTCACGCTTCACTTTCTGCTGCACAACGGGCCTCACTGTTGAGTGGGGACCCACAGTCTCCTAACGTTCATCATCAGTCACTTACTGCCTCGCTGTCAGAGATGCTGGGTTCTTCATGGCCATGGGGTTCTTGCTCTAATGCCAATATGCGTTGTTCTAGTTCTTTCAAGCATCTCTGCACGTTGCACACGGGCACAGCACCACGGAGAGTACAATCCATATTTGCCCTTAGGGCGGTCAGGAAAATCTACCCACGGTGCCAGCGACAGTCCCCTGCCACCTTGTTCAGCAAACGGGAACTCACCACCTGCAACACCTTTTCAGTGCTGTCCAGTGAACCATCCGCCACAGCCCAGGCCCAGATGATCACAGCCACATGGAACCACATGGTGGCCACTGGCTTCCTCCATCCAGGGAGCCTCAGGCTTCTCTACTTGCTGGGTATCCTGCCGACTACGCCAATTGTATTGCTGATCGTCCTGTTTGTGACACCAATTGTCTTGCTGTATCTTGCTGTTCGCTGAAGCCGGGTAGGCAAGGAGCCGTAGGAACTGCAGGCATCTTCATCTCTCCTGAATGGCACAGCAGCCGTAGCAACAGCCTTAGCATAACCTAACACAACACAACCTCTCTTTTGGCTGGTGCAGCAGCCATAACCGTGTTCTCTCCTGGCTGAAGCAGCAGCTGGAGAAGCAGCAGGCAGGCTATATCCTCTCCTCTTGTGGCTGACCCAATGGACATACCAGTGATACAGCAGTAAATGCCGCCGCTTCTTTAGGTGGGGCTCATGGATCCCTTGGAAAAGGCAATGGCACCCCACTCCAGTACTCCTGCCTGGAAAATCCCATGGACGGAGGAGTCTGGTAGGCAGCAGTCCATGGGGTCAGGACTGAGCAACTTCACTTTCACTTTTCACTTTCCTGCATTGGAGAAGGAAATGGCAACCCACTCCAGTGTTCTTGCCTGGAGAATCCCAGGGACGGCGGAGCCTGGTGGGCTGCTGTCTATGGGGTCGCAGAGTCGGACACGACTGAAGTGACTTAGCAGCAGCAGCAGCAGCAGCATGGATCCCTACCGCACAGAGCAACCCAGGATTAAGCAAGTGCCTGGTGGTGTGCATGCAGCGCTATCTATACATCTCAGCTGTTGCACAGTCATTATTTACAAATTTGGGGCAAGAGAGCCTGAACAGGCCATCTTGGCTAATTTGCTATTTCCCCACAGGAACATACGTGTCATTTTAATATTTATCCTTTGCTTCTTTATTCCGGGAGAAATACAGGAGAGTTGATGATCAAATATGGTCTCAACTCAGAGAATGGTTAGCTAGTTTTCTGACTGAAACATTTAAATGGAAGGACTAATGCTGAAGCTGAAGCTCCAATACTTTGGCCACCTGATTCGAAGAGCTGACTCAGTGGAAAAGACCCTGATGCTGGGAAAGATTGAAGGGAGGAGGAGAAGGGGGTGACAGAGGATGGGATGATTGGATGGAATCACAGACTCAAAGGACATGAATTTGAGCAAACTCCATGTGATAGTAAAGGATGGGGAACCTAGCATGCTGCAGGGGGTCCCTGGTATTACAAAGAGTGGGATACATCTTAGCAACTGAACAATGAACAACAGGGATGTTCTGAGAAGAGATATGTTTAACATGCATATTTCAAGCAGAATGATCTCTTCGTTTTTGTTTTTCAACTGACTTTTTAAAGTCACTTTTCAAATGTGCTTTTGTGGAAGAAGTAATTTTATTATCACACTTCTTTCAACTTTTCCAGACAACTGAGTCAGAGTCTTAAAAGCTTATATTGCTGCAGGAAACTGCTCACAGCATCCCTCACCCCAGGGAATCTGTCAGACATGAGTAATGATGCCAGGAACCCTCTTCCAGTCACTTTCTTTTACAGCACTTGTTTCCTTTTAATACATTTGTTAAACAGTTCATCACCCTGGTTGCTCAACTTTCTTTCTTTACTGTTGCTTAGATTTTGAAGTAATACTATTTGGTCTGTAATTATTATGAGAAAAATACCTGGGAAACCTGGTGTGAGTACAAGGCACCTCTTGGTTTGAAGTCCCCAGAGGCGTATTATTCACATGTTAGTTTAACACATCCCCATAGGCAACAACTCATTGCTTGAACTTAAGAAATATGAATCCCATACACTAAACCATAATCTATTTAGCTTACCAGCCATTGAATTGAAAAGATTTAGGTTGTGAGTCCAGCTGTAACACTGGAAACAAACCATGTATAGTAGGAAGGACATTCGAGGGAGCTAGTAAAGGCAAGGCCAGAAAATATCGACTGCCCGTGGTCAGTGAGAACGTGTTGCTGTGCACTGAACTCATTCTTCACGTCAGCCTTCAAAGCCCTGTTGCTGTCTCTACTAAATTCTATCAAGATCTATATCTGAAGATTGATGTGTCCACTGAGCCTGATATTTATATAATATTGCTGACTGACTCAGACAGGAAAGAATCTGCCTGCAATGCAGGAGATGCAGGAGACTGGGTTTGAAATCTGGTCTAGAAGATCCCCTGGAGAAGGGCATGGCTACCTACTCTAGTATTCTTGCCTGGAGAATTCCATTGACAGAGGAGCCTGGTTGGCTAGAGTCCATGGGGTTGCAAAGAACTGGACACGGCTGAGTGACAACACTTTCACTTTCACTCTGACACATCAAACTTTCCAGTTGAGTTCAGTTCAGTCGCTCAGTCGTGTCCAACTCTTTGCAACCCCATGAACCGCAGCACGCCAGGCCTCCCTGTTGATCACCAACTCCTGGAATTTACCCAAACTCATGTCCATCGAGTCAGTGATGCCATCCAGCCATCTCACCCTCTGTCATCGCCTTCTCCCGCCTTCAATCTTTCCCAACATCAGGGTCTTTTCCAATGAATCAGCTCTTCGCATTAGATGGCCAAAGTATTGGAGTTTCAGCTTCAACATCAGTCCTTCCAATGAACACCCAGGACTGATTTCCTTTAGGATGGACTGATTGGATTTCCTTGCAGTCCAAGGGACTCTCAAGAGGCTTCTCCAACACCACAGTTCAAAAGCATCAATTCTTCTGCGCTCAGCTTTCTTTATAGTCCAACTCTCACATCCATTCACACTGACACATCAAACTTTTTAAAATGCTCAAAATGTCTGTTTCTAATTCCCAATGTTTTTGACCTTCCTCTTGAAGACGGTCTCAGTTTTATTGTAGTTTCTGTGATATATCCTGAGTCATACTACTGATGGGTTATGAGGATGAAACACACATCTCCAAAGTCAAGGGTACCAGTGATGATGAGACTCACAGTTTCAGGGTTTCAGAGTGGGATCTGGCCCTATCCAGGAGTCTGTGTCCTGTGATGGGACTTCTGGGTGCCTCCAGTAGACAACCGTCTGGGTCCGAGGGCAGGAGGTGCAAGCAGACAAGCTACATTCTCAGAGTAGCTTCTGTGCTCTGTTCTCTTGGTCACAACATTTCCCCAAAAGTTTAACCCTGCTACTGTGGTCTCACTGCTTATGACACATCACCATCTCTCTGTATTCAGGGTCAAAAAGCCTAGGACAAAGAATCCTTCATTCAGAGTTTTCACCCTAGCACTTGCGCCCCTTTATTCTGCTCCTGCCACCTTCCCCAGGGATGGAATAAAAAAGAAATCTTGCCAGAAATGTCTTGCAGAGAATGCAAAATGATGGCCCTTTTCCAAAAATGTAAGCAAAAGTGAAAATTGACCCTCTGAAAAAATGGCAGGTAATTGACAACTAATACCCACTCCAGTATTCTTGCCTGGAGAATCCCATGGACAGAGGAGCCTGGCGGGCTACAGTCCACAGGGTTGCAAGAGTCGGACATGACTCGGAGACTAAACAACCACCACCATGGATTTTTGAAGAAGAAGGTACATAGTCTTAGTAACTTGATATCATCATCAAATCAACTACAGAAAAATAATTTTAAAATATATGCACTTCAGTGTCTTGTTTTCAGCTGGTATATTCCACTAAAATGAGAGGAGTGTTTCTCACAGAGGACCTTTGGCTGGGCTTGTAACACCCGCTCTTCATCATATATAACTTCCGAGAACTCCTCTCGTTTTCCTGTATCTGATGTTTTGGACTGTTTCAGGTTTCCTTCACCTAGTCAGTGTTTCCCTTTACTCTATAGTTACATAAATTCACAGCTAGGTCTCAGTTGTCTGTTTAGCTTTCTATTGCACACGAATGGAGAGATAAAATTTACATGGAAAAAAAGTTCCATATATTCTTCAATTTTTCTATTTTTGTTCTCAGGGCATACATTTTTTCCCCGCCTGTAAATTACAGATCCTCCAGAATGATGTGAAAACACATGTATTAGAATCAGATCACTTTGTCTATCCAGATGATACAGTTTAAATGTTATGTCTAGGTCAGTTTAATTCCAGTTTATAGGAACATCCGACATCCCTTAGGGAAAATTAAGTTATTTTATGCAGAGGTCTGTTTACTTGGAAACTCAGGATATGTGTTCCTTTACAGATAATAAACTCAGTTATTTTTAGAATGTGTAAAAATTCTCATCTCCAATTTACCTTCATAGGATGCAGTTTTCCACCCTCTCATTAAGTAGTGTTTGATTATATTCACCAAAAGCCCCCTTAGGTGGTGAGCAAGGAAATTAAAACATATTCTAGGGATTAAAATGATCTCCCAAGGAATCTTCCTTTTCTGAGACAGAAACCATGAGCCACAAATGGATGTGTGTTTTATCCAGAGTGCCTCAGGGGTTACTACCGCTTTAACCAAGTGAGATTTTGGAATTTGGGAGAGACCTCAACACAGTGATCTAACTGGGAAGGAGGTATGATGTGTTTCCCTTCATTACCACAGACATTCGGCTGCAAAAACGTTGGGGAGAAGCATTTTAGTCATTTGAGAAATGTCATTGATCACTTCCAGTTACATGGATTAAGATGTTCCAAGTCATTTCTCCAGTTCCTCTTTTTGTCTTAAATTCCTGCTGAGTTCACAGTAGTAATCTTAAAGAAAGAGTACTAAAGTCAAGCAAAAGCATGCACAGGAATTCTGAAGTTTCAGACATGAAGTTTCTGTTTTATCTCCCCTTCCTTCCCCTTTCTTTTACTCTTGCTGGATGTTGTAGCCGAACAGACATTTCAGCAAACATTGCATGCTCGCACACACACGTTGCAGTAAAATTTAGATCTATCCCTGTCATTAATTGGGCCTCCCTGGTGGCTCAGCTGATGAAGAATCAGCCTGCAATGTGGGAGACCTGGTTCTATCCTGGGTTAGGAAGCTCCCCAGAGAAGGAAAAGGCTACCTACTCCAGTGTTCTGGCCTGAAGAATTCCATAGCGTCACAAAGAGTAGGACACGACTGAGCCCTTTCATTCATGTCATTAACATCCGGCATCTGGCTAATGGCCTCCCTCTTCTGTTTTTCCTTTATTTAGTGGCATATAGTTGCTTATAATGTTGTATTAGTTTCTGCTGCACAGCAAAGCTAATCAACCAAATATACCCTTCTATCCCCTATCCCTTGGATTTCCTCCCTAAGTCCCCACAGAGCACGGAGTAGAGCTCCCTGTGCTGTACAGGAGGTTCTTACTGGTCATCTGTTCTACACATCATAGCAACAGTGTGTATATGCCAATCCTAATCTCCCAATCCATTCCACTCCCTCTTCCTCTCTTTGTATTCATACATGTGTTCTCTATGTCTCTGTATCTATTTTTTTTATAACTTATTTATTTTAATTGGAGGCTAATTACTTTACAAAATTGTACTGGTTTTGCCATACATCAACATGAATCCTCCACAGGTGTACACATGTTCCCAATCCTGAACCCCACTCCCACCTCCCTCCCCATACCATCCCTCTGGGTCATCCCAGTGCACCAGCCACAAGCATCCTGTATCCTGCATCGAACCTGGACTGGTGATTCCTTGGCAAATAAGTTTGTCTGTACCATCTTTCTATATTCTCTCTTTTAAAACACAGATTGGCACTGAATCTAGGAGGCCCTGCTCTGAGACCCACTCATCACACATCAGCATTGCTTTCTGCCTTTGACAAAGGGGCTTCAACGCTGTGCTCAGCAAAACCCTCACCTTCTTCCAGCTAAAATGAAGTGATAGCAACACTATAGAAAAAATTAAAAATATAATCCTTTTCTGGGTGTGAAAGAGTTGACAGTAATTAATATATGAGAATACATCATTGATTTGAGTGGAATATTTGCCAGAAGACTGGCTGAAGCAATTGTCCAAATTAGATGTACTGTTAATTGTAAATTTAGTCAGAAAATATTCCCAGCACCCAAGGAAACTGACTTAAAAGTAAAATGAGATTTTTGGCACTTTTATCTCCCCTTCCCCAAATCCAGTCAGCATGATTTGACCATAATATAATTTTAATGTCTTTTAAATTTGCATATTTCTCCTCACTTCTCATTGCCCGTAATTTAATGAGTCATTTCAGAGCTTTTCAAGTGGTTATTCTTGCCATAAAGTTGTAATCTCTTGGGTCTGTTCTGTTCACCTACATTGACTTACTTTTTCTAAAACATGTTCTTGGATCATTTTATTTTTTTATGTTTATTTTTCACATCGTTGTATCTTGCCAAAAAAACCAAATTGTTGCTTAATGCCTGGTGTATCAAGGATGAACTTCTTAGACTAACTTTAATGACTTCTTTTTGCATAATATCACTCCTTGAGAGCTTTCCGACCCTACTTTCCATCACTGCATCCTACTTGCATTAAATTTATTTCTTCATTGTTTCATGGTCATCATTCTCATTTTGATCTTTATTCCTAAATCGTGCTGATTTATGTACTTGGAATTCTCTCTTTGCTAATTCAAACATGCCCTTCTTCTGAGACTACATATATGTCCTCCATGAACAATTAATGACTAGGCAAGCTCATTTTGGCCTAACCATTGTTTTGATTCCTGTAACTCAAGGGCACACTTGACCATATATTAGACCGTAGACATTCTCATATTTACATTGGTGATTTTGACATCTGTGAGATCACACAAGTCCATGCAATTTGGTGGGGCAGACCTCTGAATCACCCAGGCTGGAGGCTGGTGTGGGCTAATGAGTCACTCACTAGTCAGCAAATTGGCTGATACCTTCATCCTTTGCTTTATATTTACACTACAGTCCTTTGTAAAATAATAAAATGCAATACTCTCCCAAATGAAAATGTTTGCAAATATGGAGATTCAGCTAGGACTCTAGATGATTCTCCCAGAGATGTTAAGAGCCCATGTGCTTTATGTGGCTTCTTTGTTCCTTCAAGTAGAGTATGTGGTCTCCTAGCCGGTCAATAGAATTCCTGGGGAAATGAACTCTGCACCGAAATTCTCTACTCCAGAAATCTCTAGAAGAGTCCAAGGAAGAATACCATAATACCTTTACAGAAGCAAAATGTATTGATTATCCACCTGGCATGGTACCTGTTACTGTACTCTATTCATCCTCAGGACTGCAGCTTCCACTTTGATATGATACATGGTATAATATAAAGATGCACAAAATTCACGTCTCTCAACTGGTGTGATGACTACATCCTTTCACAAGAAAGGTTAGTACTTCCAGAAAATGTCAATTGACATGAATTTTACTATAAAAAACTAAAATAGAGCAAGAAATCTATTCTGCTAGTTTTATTCAAAGTGTCGGTGTTTCTTTTTTGATCTTTTACACAAAAATAAATTTTCAATTAATAAACTATATATAATTTATATATATGTATATATGCATATACATATGTAAATATTATTTTCTTTAGCTGCTAAGTTGTGTCTGACTCTTTCATGACCCCATGGACTGTAGCCCGCTAAACTTCTTCTGTCCATGGAGTTTCCCAGGCAAGAATATGGGAGTAGGTTGCCATTTCCTTCTCCAGAGGAACTTCCCAAACCAGGAATCGAACCTATGTCTCCTGCATTAGCAGATTCTTACCACTTGTTAGAGTAGATTCTTTACCACTGAGCTACCAGGGAAGCCCATATGTATTATAGAGAGCTTTATTTAAAATTAAATACTGATAATGCTTATTCATTAGTAAAACTACATATATAGTATAGACATAGTAAAATATGTTCACTCAATTAATAAAGATACAGTGGTCATGACCTGATTCTTTAGCTTATTATGACTTGCTACCTTACTCTCCACTATCTCTCAGTATCAAATTTCTTAGATATGATGGATTAGGACTTTATTACTCTTCTCTAGATCGCTACCATATGGTATGTCTTTACTAAGGTGAAATGTGAGGAAAGTAAAACGGCTCTCAAGCCTTTTTGTTTGTTTAAGTGCATCATGCACTAACCTTCCTCTTGGCTCAAGTGTTGTTACATATTCACTGCTTCTGTATATGGGGGTCTCCTTGAGGTATTGATTTGTTTCAGTCGTAACATCAGTTAAAATTTTTTAAAATAAACAAAAACTTCAGTGCTTGGGAAACACAGGTATTCATAGAGATTATTCTCAATGCAGAAGTGTGAGAATGTAAACAAGGCAAATAGAATCCACATCAGAGAACTGTTCTGCCCTCTGCTTTGCTATTCTTCGGGATTTCTAATCTACCCTGTGAGCATCGGACCTCACACGAGGACAGGGCATAGAAACGTGATTATACCAAACAATGTGCGTATTTAAAATACGTTATTTTACTTATCACCTTGGACTCAAAACACATGAATGAATGCCAGAGTGAATCATGGAGGTGATTCCCAGTAATACTACAAAGGAAATAAATCATTACTAGTTTTCATATGAATTATTTTATTTTCAGTTTACATTTTTAAATGGAAAAGATGATTGCTGTAACCAAATCACCATTAGTTTTCATTTAGAATCAGGGGACTTCATGGCAGGTGCCCTGTGTGGCAGGGACCCCGGGTGCAAAGGCCAGGTGTGAGCTCCCCATGGGACAGCACCGCTTAGATTCTGCCTGGCCTCTCGGCTTTGGACAGACAATCGTGATCTTACTGTCTTTACAGTATTATTTCCTTCCTGGGGAAATTGTTGTTAGTTATAGTGGTGTGAACAGTTCATTGCAAAGTACTCATTAATTCCATGGTTTAATTGTGGAGGAATCAAGTGCATGTCATTGATCAAATTTAAATCTAGGTGGTCTACCAAAATTTCCTCTTTTGGTTTGAATATAAAATCTGTGAAAAGGCATTAGAATCAGTTGCCTCATTAACTAGGCAAAAATATAAATTTCAGTTTATATTACAAGCAAAATTACATTTCTTAGAAATGCTATTTTATAGGAAGTATGCATTGATGCATTTATGCACAATTCTTTTAGATTGAAGCAGTTTTCATTACGAGTACTACACATACTCAGTCTAAAACCCATGCATGCACAGAACCAGGCATGAAAGCTCCCTCCTCCCCATCCATGTTTCCAAATGCATCTAGCATCCTATCCATTTCATCTTCTCTGTGCCTTCCGTCTTAGAGTCCTTTCACCTCCCACCTCAGCACTGCTGGCCTGCTCTGGAGGCCTGCCCATCCCGTAGTCAAGTCATCATTTCTGAAATCCATGTTTTTCCTTTTTCTGGTTTTATCTTCTTTTTGAGGAAGCACCTCTTCCAGTAACTTCCTGAGAAAAGTTGAGTGAGAAGTCAGAACTTCAAAACCATGTACACCTGAGAATGTCATTATCTCCTTCTCATATTGGATACAGGTTCACTGGCTGTATCATTCTGGTTGAATGATTCTGATTGAATATTTCTCCTTGGCATTTTTCAATCTGGTTAGTTTTCAGTTCTTTTAAACTTTCAATGGTTTTAGGCTTTTTAATCTCCAGTACACTAAAAAGTTACCTTTGTTACTAAAAAGGTAACTAAAAAGTTACTTTTGTTGCTAAAAAAAAAAGTTATTTGCTTAAAAATCCTGTAACATTCTCACTCCAAATACTTTGCTTATGAATTTCTCCCCCTTTGCTCCCTTCTCTGTAAATTTGTAGGATCTTTGTTGCTAGAGTTTTAAGGTTTCAAAATCATATAATTTATGTCAGTCTTTTTTAAGCCATTGTGTATATTTTAAGCCAATATTTTAGGTAATATTTTAAGCCAATATTTTAATCCAATATTTCAGTAACCTGAAATATTGATGTTCCTAACTTCTAAAATAATTCTTGAACAATTTGAAAATTCCATCTCTATGTTTTCCTGCCTCTCTTTCTTATATGTTTATTACTTATAATCAGATTCTTAAACTGATCCTCAAATTTTGTTATCCTTTTCTGTTGTTTTTCTGTCTGTCTTGTCGTTTTGTATTCTGGAGGATTTTCTCAGTTGTATCTTCCAATGTTTCTAATTCAAGATTTCATGTCTGTTATTTTATTTTAAATTTGCAGTAGCACATTTTTGTTGTTAAAGACTTTGTTTCTATAACTATATCTTCTTGTTACATAGTGAAATATTGTTTCTTATCTCTCCAAGGATATTAAATAAATTTTCATGGTATTTTTTTATGTTTTCTTTATTGGTTTTGTGTTTTCCTCCTGAAAAAATTTTAAAATGTTTTAGTCTCAGTTTTCTTATTAAGTGCTTCTTTCATTTGTGAGTTAAGACTATCCTTGACTTTTTTTCCTAATTAGAAATTAGCTCCTATATGGCTAGTAGGAAGTTCCACGTTCAAAAATGACATAGAAAATAAACTTACAGTTACCAAAGGAGAGGAGGGACAAATTCAAATTTTGAAATTAAAACATATACACTACTATATATAAAATAGATAAGCATGTCATGTTAGTATTTAATCATCCTGATTATTTTTCAGAACATAAATAACATCATTTGTACAAAGAGAAATATTAGTGCTTTCAATATACCTATATGCAACATTATTCAAGCAAACTTACAATACTCTAGTATTTCCACAGTGTGAGTATTAGAAATTATTTTAGGTGAGACTGGAAAGAAGACAATTATTTTTCTTTAATTTTCAGACATTCATTGGATTAAAAAAAAATAGGGAAAGAGACAGTATCTCACCAGAATGAGTTAACTTTTTTTCCCTCCTCTTTCTTTTGATGCACTTTTTCTGAATGGTCTTGGCTGCCCTAAGCTCAACTTTGGATCAGAGTTAACTTGGTGCTCTTCTAACTTCTTTTCCATTCTCAACACCTTTGACTAAATGATCTGATTCTCTAGCAGAAATACAGAGCCGGATTTCCTTTCAGTTTGGAGGTAAGCAAGGGGGAACCTAAACATCTGCAAACTTTCCAAACTCACGGACTTAGTCACCAGTAAACTTAGAATTTATCTCTGGCAGAGACAAGTGCAGGGTGCTGACTGTTGATAATGATAATATATGTAACTCTGTATTAATGGGATCCATGAAGGAGATATTAAAAAACACTCTAAGACTTTTGAAGGAAGGTCAGAAGTTAAGTGCTGGCAATAGATTCTAGTTGACCAAGGAAATGGTTTAGAATAGGACCGACTCTTTATAATAATTGGCGAAACTGAGGAGGCTGCCAAGATTTATATCCTCAATGTTTACTAAAGTAAGAAGTAAATTAATGTGTACAAGAAGATAGGAAACGATGATGGCCCAGGAGGAAGAAAGATTAAAGTTAGCTTCCTTGAAAAAAAAAAAAAAAACATTTAAAAATATTATTTTTCTTGGAGTCTCGGGGCGGCGGCGGCGGGAGCGGCAGGAGGAGTGCTGGGCACGCTCACAGGGCTTCCTCCGCCTGCAAAGAAAAAAATGAATAAATAAATAAAAATATTATTTTTCTTATGAAGGCAGAAATCAAAATTGGGGAGCAGGAAGGCTTACTTTCCTTCAACTCACAAACATTTTTGATAGAGAATTTCAAAGATACTTCTGTCTTTCAGGTTGGGTAATGAAAGAAGATTTTTTGGTTTGTTTTATTGTGTGTTTTGGGGGGAGTTGCTTGCTTTCTGCTTTGTTTTTTGTTTGGGGATTTTCTTTGTTTTTTGTTTTGTTTGTCTTGTTTTAGTTTAGCTGCGCAGGCCCTTAGCTGCAGCACGAGGGTTTCCTGGGCTTTCTCTAGTTCACCAAGCAGGCATCTCTTTTTGTGCAGCATGGGCTCCAGAACCGGGGTCTCAGTAGTTATGGCTTAGTAGTTAGAGCTGCCTACTAAGTAGTTACAGGAACCCCTCAGTAGTTATAGCTTAGCTGCCCCATAGCATATGGGATCTTGGGGGCTACTCAGCTGGCAAAGTGGTAAAGAGTCCGCCTGCCAATGCAGGGGATGCAGGAGACATGGGTTCAATCCCTGGGTCAGGAAGATTCCCTGGAGTAGGATATGGTGACCCACAGCACTATTTTGGCTTGGAGAATTCCATGGACAGAGGATCCTCGTGGGCTATAGTCCAAGGGGTGGCAAAGAGCTGGGCATGACTGAGCATGCACACAGATGGGATCTCATTGCCCTGACCAAAAACTGAACCAGCAGCTCCTACACTGGAAGGTGGTTTCTTAACCACTGGAACACCAGGCAAGTTCCAGGAGCAGAGTTTAGAGATGTAGTTTAGCTGAAAGATATTTCTTAAGAGTGCTCTTGGGATTAACACGTGGAAAAGGAAGGCGATAAAAACAAGACTAAGTAGAGAGGGAAACCAGGTCTCGTGACAATTACAGCTGACCCCAAGGAGCTCTGGTGCTGGTGGTCTTGGCTTTGTCTCCAGTTGGCAAGGTGCCGGGTCATTATACTCATCCTTTGATGTAGAAATATAGATCAGCCTTTTTGGAGGATACCTGCCAAAAATTCCTTAGAAAAACTTGCTTAATTCTTAGTTTATACTGTGCCAAAGATTAAATGAGGAACTGTGATTAGGTAGTCCATGAAATGCTGATTGACTAATGAAAGAACTTTGGACTAGGAATTGAGATATTTGCGTTTGAATCTTGCCTCTGCCACGAACTGATTGTGAAAACACACAGTTCTTCGTTTCTCTTTCTAAATGTAAGGTGGTTCATTAGAGGCATAAAGTATAACGAGATCTTTTCCTACAAAATTGTAATGGGTTATTTTTCCTAATTATGGACACATGTGCATTTAAAAATCACTGGATGTCTCAAATTTCATGTTTTTTCAAATTGTAATATCCTTCAACCAAAGCTTTGATTAGAGGAATGAACTTCGCTCAGCAGCTTAAATTCTCCCTTCCTGTTTCCCTTAAGACTCTTGGCTTACCAGGAAGTAGAGGCCTTACAGAGCAATGAAGTACTCAAAAGACAGCAACAGAAGTATGGAGAAGGATGCTCTTCATATTGGATGACTAGCCTTCCAATAACCTGTGTGTTTTCAATCCATCTAATAAGACCATTGGGCTTCCCTGGTGGCGCTAGTGGTAAAGAACACACCCAGCAGTGCAGGAGACATAAGAAACATGGGTTCTTTCCCTGGGCTGGGAAGATCCCCTGAAGAAGGAAATGGCAACCCACTCCAGTGTTCTTGCCTGGAGAATCCCATGGACAGAGAAGACTGGCGGGCTACAGTCCATGGGGTTGCAAAGAGTTGGACACTGAAGCTACGTCACACATGTGCAATAGGAAAATTATAATGAGCTGCTACTAGTTGGTCTATTTCAAGAAAGTAATTATAAGTTGTACTGCCATGTTATTTTGCTGGAGTAAAATTGCAAAGCACCTACAATATTGATGAAAACCTAATCCTAAATGAAAACCTATTTATATAATATTTAGGAATGATTTATGAAAAAAATAGTAGTACAACGTTTGAAATGGATTTCTGAGGCAGGTGCTTGGAGAGGGGATTGTGAGAATTGCTGCCGTGGGGATGTGGATCACTCATTACTGTAGAAAATGGCACCTAGAGAATAGATAAGGAGATCAATAGTTTTAAAAGACTTACTGTTTGGGCTTGTGGGGAGATTTACAATTAGAAAACTATTGAGTTAAGTTGGGATTAACAGATACACATCACTGTATATAAAACAGATAACCAACAAAGACTTAATGTATAGCACAGTGAGCCATACTTAATAATTAAGTCATACTTAATATTTTATAACAATAATCTATAAAGGAAAAGACTCTGAAAATGTTATGCTGCTGCTGCTGCTGCTGCTAAGTTGCTTCAGTCATGTCCGACTCTGTGCGACCCCAGAGATGGCAGTCCACCAGGCTTCCCCGTCCCTGGGATTCTCCAGGCAAGAACACTGGAGTGGGTTGCCATTTCCTTCCAATGCATGAAAGTGAAAAGTGTAAGTGTAGTCGCTCAGTCGTGTCCGACTCTAGCGACCCCATAAACTGCAGCCCACCAGGCTCCTCCGTCCATGGGATTTTCCAGGCAAAAGTACTGGAGTGGGATACCATTGTGCAAATTATTTTCAGATTCTTTTCCTTATAGATTATATATATATATATATATAATACATTATATGTTCTCTATCTGAATTGCTGAACTGTGCACCTGAAAATAACATGATATTGTAAATTACCATACTTCAATTTAAATTTTTTCAGCCACTATGGAAAACAGTGTGGAGATTCCTTAAAAAACTGGAAATAGAACTGCCATAAGGCTCAGCAATCCCACTGCTGGGCATACACACCAAGGAAACCAGAATTGAAAGAGACACATGTACCCCAGTGTTCATTGCAGCACTGTTATAATAGCCAGGACATGGAAGCAACCTAGATGTCCATCAGCAGATGAATGGATAAGAAAGCTGTGGTACATATACACAATGGAGTATTACTCAGTCATTAAAAAGAATACATTTGAATCAGTTCTAATGAGGTGGATGAAACTGGAGCCTGTTATACAGAGTGAAGTAAGCCAGAAAGAAAAACACCAATACAGTATACTAATGCATATATGTGGAATTTAGAAAGATGGTAATGATAACCCTGTATGCAAGGCAGCAAAAGAGATACAGATGTACAGAACAGTCTTTTGGACTCTGTGGGAGAGGGTGAGAGTGGGATGATTTGGGAGAATGGCATTGAACCATGTATAATATCATACTTGAAATGAATCGCCAGTCCAGGTTTGATGCATGATACAGGGTGCTTGGGGCCAGTGCACTGGGATGACCCAGAGGGATGGGATGGGGAGGAAGGTGGGAGGGGGGTTCAGGATGGGGAACACGTGTATACCCGTGGTGCATTCATGTTGATGTATGGCAAAACCAATACAATATTGTAAAGTAATTAGCCTCCAATTAAAATAAATAAGTTTATATTAAAAAAAAAGAAATTATGTGACTTGCAAATAAGAATATGATAATAAGTCTTTAGGATAGACTATGGAATACTAAGTGTGGGCCCTGTGGCTCAGTGGTGAAGAACATACCTGCAGTGCAGGAGACTCAGGTTCAGTCTCTGGGGCAAGAAGATCCCTTAGAGAAGGAAATGACAACCCACTCCAGTATTCTTGCCTGGGAGTTCCCATGGACAGAGGGCTACAGTCCATGAGGTCGCAAGAGTCAGGGACGACTTTGCAACTAAACAATAACAATGGAATACCAAACTGAAGCAAAATTAGGCATCAAATAAAAAAAATCATATCCAGTTCAGTATGAAGTTCGACCAATACCTACACATATATCTATAAGAAGGTTTACTGAAAACTACAAAGAGTAACTGGAAATGTGCGTCATAGACAAATCTGTTTCATTATCACTCAGATGTAATTCTCCAGGTTAGGTTCTTGAGAAGCAGATTGGGAGATGGAGTATAGCACTGAGATATTTATCAGGAGTGTTCTTGGAGTCAATGTCTGCGGAAGAGAGGAAGAGGAGCAGCCCTGAGTGAAGAGTCAGGCTGAAACGCATGGCTGACTGTAGCCTCCGGAGCTAATAGGACTAGTCAGAGTTGGCCCATCTTTGACAAAGGGGCCAAGTCTTTTGCCTTCCCTCCATCAATCACTGGACAGAGGCTGCCCCTGGGGAGCGTGCAGATCCCTCCGGCTGAGATAATCTTTGCAAGCTCTGCCAACTGAAGTCTTTCTGCCAACAGCATTTCCAGCAGCTGGGGCTACAAACTCTCCATTGGAAAAAATCTGGATAGTAGATCGCTTTGTGCATCACATACACAGCACATGGTGGTTTTAAATACCAACAAATTAAATATTGTAAACAACAGTATATGATCTATGACTAATTGACCATGGGCTTTACTTTCCTCATTTTTTTAATGCTTACTTCTACCCAGGATTATTGAAAATTAATACATGTAAGTATACTTTGACTACTCCCTGTAACGTCATGTCCACTGTATGAAAATGGTGATTTAAAAGCAGTAATATAAGTCCTTGTATCCAGAGAGGGTGAAATCTTTATAGCTTGTATCATCCTAATAATTGTTCTGTACATTTAGGTTATCTGCCAATTAGAATGTTTTCAAGGAAAGCAGCATTTCATTTATTATTAACTTAAAAACCAGAAAAAAAAAACCCTTAAAACTGCAAGCTATATAAGCCAGTAGCCCTTGAAATTCCCATTGATTTTCCACTATGTTTATAAGATGTCCCCCTCGTATAAGTATCACTATATTAATATTTAAAAATGTCTTTTGTCTTAATCAAAAGCTTACTAAATGTATAATCTTTGAGAATGTAATTTAAAAGTTATAACGTATACACGTAGATAACTTGAACAACACAAAAGTTAACTGAAACTAATCTAGAAATACAAATTCAGTCTTAAGGCTTTAAATGTAGTTCATTATGTGTTTGCTACCTAGTTTGGCAGAGGTAGAAGGAGTTTGTTTTGTTTCAAAATAACTATGGAAGTTAAAGAATGTGTGTGATTTTCTTTTCCTCAACTAATTTGTATGTAATATTTGTTTTCTGAGGAATTGACTTGAAGGTTCATATTTCAGTAGGAAACTTGGCAAAGACCTCTGCAGATAAAACATTCTCTGGTGGTGGAGCCAGCAGCTACAGGGCCAGCTCTCTGCCGCACATGACTTTTTTTCCTATTTTATTTTATTTTAGTTCTACCAGTTTATTGCTACCAACCCATCTCCCTCCACCCTCATGAACGCATGCTCAGTCAGGTAACCCCACGGACTACAGCCTGCCTGGCTCCTCTGCCCATGGACTTTTCCAGGCAAGAATATTGGAGTGGGCTGCCATTTCCTTCTCCGACTTTTATTCTGTTTTAAAAGGAAAAAGGTGCAGAAAAATTTTGGAGGTGAAAATTTTATGAATGACCGTTCTCCCCACCACTCTAGTCAACCCTACAAATGACTTTTCTATGGAAATAGATATGAATAAATATACCTTTTGTGTGTAGTTATGGAATAAAGTCAAGTTTAAAATTTTTTTTTTTTATTGAATGCTTTTTATGCTACTACTCTTTTGTTTGCCCCTACCAAGAAAAAATAGAACACTCTTGTTGAAGAAATGATAAAATACAAGAGAAATGACTGATTTTTAAGACTAAGAGAAACATAAACATGCTATATAACTTTGGGGTTTTCAAGTTAAACAGACAACATAATAACATTCAGACTGCTGAGATGTAATAAAACACTAAAGTTAAAGATGAGCAACAGAAAAGAAATCACCAATTTTTATGAAAGAAGACACAAAATTGAGTAAGCTGGTGGCATGGACATTTCTGCCCCCAGATCATGAAGTGAATGAAGCAAATACTAAGGCCAGGCTCTACGTTCTTATGTTGAATGAATCCAGGAGGTCTTATTAACTAAAGTGACAACTGTAACTTCTTCCATGTTGAGCAGTGAGAACCCCAGATCTGAATAGATGAGCTCAGGTAGCAGGATTGCTCAGTTAGGAATCTAGCTCTATCTTATACTTTAAGATGGAGTTTAATGAGAGAATTATACCTAAAATAAGTTATAACATAAAAATGATAACATAGATAAATTTGAAATAAAGGCACAGCACAAAATACTTGAAATTATCAACTAGGAATGAGTTAGGGACATGCTACCAATGTTCTAGATGGGAAAATTTTTAAACTTTTCTTGGTTATATCATCCTTGATTGTAGCATCTGCTTTCAGGTTAGCACAGAGAGATAACCTGTTAAGGTGCCTTGAAAATAGAGCAATTTATCAAAAGAAGTGGTAGACTGGAGACTCAAGAATGATGAGTGATAAAATTTTTATTCTGTTACTTCAAGTCCCTCTGAAATCATGCCCTTCACGTGATTCTGATGCAAGCTAAAGATTGAAAACCATTTTTTTTTTTAGGGAAAAATTTCTTTATAAAAGTCATATCATTATATTAAATAGGTATCTCACTTTTCATATGCTTGAACTTTACATAAAATGTACTATAGACATTAGCAGACTCATTACCAATTGATTTCCCTGTATGGTGATACCAACAGTTCATTCATCCTTAAGGTCTTTTGTTAAACTATATGTAAATATTTGCTTGTTCAATTGTTGAATATGATTATTTTATTACTTTTTTTCTTTTGGAATGAATGAAAAAATACCAAAGGACTAATGTTATTTAGACTGATGATTGAAACAGAAACCTTATAAATTTTATTTGAATGAAACATTCACCTGAAATTATTTGGTGCATAAGAAATTATGGATTTTTAGTTCCACTTGGATGATTATGGACTTAATCTTATTGATTCTGTTTAATTGTGGAAGGAAATACAAAACGACGAGGAAATGCATGAATTGTTGGAAATGTATCATCAAAGATTGTGATTTAATAGAAAATGTAATTACATAACATTTGTTGGCTGAGAATGGAAGCATTCCTAAAACAAATGTAGAAAAAGAATATTCTCTCTTGCAGCTTTAGTTACTAATTTTTGTGTGTGCATGTAAACAATATTCAGTCAATTGTTCTCAAACGAAAAGATCATAAATTCCTTTTGGTACCTGTTAGCTTATAGAGAACGGTGTCAAATTCGTGATCTCTAAAGGAGAGAATTTTGCTTTGGGACCAGAGACTTGGATTCAGTCACTCAGCTTTGTGTTGCAAAAGTTTTCTATGAAAAAGGGACAGAGAACGCTTCTGACATACACATTAAAAGGGGGCAGAGAGTGCCCCACTGGCTGGTCTTACCAAGGCCTGATGTATGTTTCAAGTGGTTACTAACAACATAAAGGCCTTTCCAGACTCACTCCCACAGCAGACCTCTAAGATAACAGGATTAGTCAGAAAGTGAGAAACAGGTCCTCAAGCAAGATACATTGTTGTTATATAATCATTAGTACAGAGCTTAAGGAAAAACATACCCTTGAGCAAGATGAGTTGTTTTGTTGCACAATCATCAGCTCTGGACTTAAAGAAAGTTAGCCTTAAAGATTGTTGTCATAACAACTCAGAGTTTAGGGAAAAAAAGAAGTCTTCTGTGACTAAGACAAAGCAATGCAGAAGAAAATCATGTGTCCCTTTCTCCTCCTTTAGGGCCCCAGACTCCTTATCAACTTACCTAAGAATTAATTCTCTCATTCCAAAGAATCAAGTACAAAATGCAGTTCTACACTACGACAAGCTTTACATGCTTATTTTTTGCTGACTTTATTTGATTAGGGATTTTTAAAATTGTAATCATCATATAATTTATTTAGCAAGCTAAGAGATCTAGAACCAAATGAAAAATTAAAGAAATGACTATTTTATTAATGATATATTATTTCAGATATTGATCCTATTTTAAAATGGATAAGGTTTTGTAGAAGTTTCAAAGAAAGGCCTATAAGGGGAAAACAGTAGGAATGAATAGATTTCATTTGACTACACTGAAAAAGACTGTATATCAAAAGTTGGAATCAAGATTGCCAGGAGAAATATCAACAACCTCAGATATGCAATGATACCATTCTAATGACAGAAAATGAAGAGGAACTAAAGAGCCTCATAATGAGGGTGAAAGAAAAGAGTGAAAAAGCTGGCTTGAAACTCAGCAGTCAAAAAAAATAAGATTGTGGCATCTGGTCCCATCATTTCATGGCAAACAGAAGAGGAAAAAGTGGAAACAGTGGCAGATTTTATTTTCGTGGGCTACAAAATCACTGTGGATGGTGACTGCAGTCATGAAATTAAAAGACACTTGCTCCTTAGAAGTAAAGGTATGACAAACCTAGGCAGCACATTAAAAAGCAAAGACAGCACTTTGCCAACAAAAAGCTGTATAGTCAAAGCTATGGTTTTTCCAGTAGTCATGTTTGGCTGTGAGAGTTAGTCCATAAAGAAGGCTGAGCACTGAAGAATTGATGCTTTTGATGTGTTGCTGGAGAAGACTCTTGAGAGTCCCTTGGACAGCAAGTAGATCAAACCTATCCATCCTAAAGGAAATCAACCCTGAATTTCATTGGAAGGACTGATGCTAAAGCTCAAGCTCCAATACCCTGGCCACCTGATGTGAAGAACTGACTAATTGGAAAAGATTAAAGGCAAAAAGGAGAATCAGGCAGCAGAGGTTAGGTGTTAGTACTGACTCAGTGGACATGAATTTCACCTTGAGATAGTAAAGGATGGAGGAACCTGGTGTGCTACAGTCCATGGGGTTGCACAGAGCTGGACATGAATTACCAAATGAACAACAACAAAAAGAAGATAATTGCTAATAGGAAAACATACTAAGTTTAAATCATATTACTTATGGCATAAATATTTATATTGTAAAACTCAAATAATATTACTGTTACTGTTCAGTTGAGAAGTTGTGTCTCACCCCTTTATCACCGCATGGACTATAGCCCGCCAGGCTCCTTCTCTCCATGGGATTTCCGAGGCAAGAATATGGAATGAGTTGCCATTTCCTTGCCAGGGGACCTTCCCAACCAAGGGATTGAACCTAATCTTGCATTGGCAGGAGGATTCTTTACCACCGAACTACCAGGGAAGCCCCCAAATGATATTACTCATGGTTTAAGTATTTATATTGCATAGCCTTTATTTAATGTGATAAATTAACATTATAAAACATACTCATGAAATTTGGTCAAAGTCAGTGATTAATAGCCAAGTTAGTCTTCTTAAGCATTAATTTACATCCAATTCACCTTTCAATCAAGAACATTTTATAATTAGAAAGTGTGCTGACCTACCAAGAGAAAAAAATAGTTTTTAGAACCAAACTACTTGAATCACTGAATGGTAAATATTGCAAAAATTGTCACAATTCTCCATTAATTCCTATATTCATGGCTTCTCAGTGTGAATCAATAGCTTCAACTGGTAATGTCCATATTCTTGCCCTCTGAGTTTGGATTAAACTTGGGACTTATTTTGGCCAATAGAATGGAGTGGGATTCATAGTGTACCAGTTAAGAGACTTTGTATGTATCCATTGTTTCTCTTTGAAATTTCCCCAACTGCTATGAGAACAAGCTAAGGCTATCCTACAGAATGACAAGACTCTTGTGCCCTAGCCACCCTAACAGCCCCAGTCAACAGTCAGCCAACAGTCAGACAGACAGTGAAACCATCCCCAAACAGCCAGCTCTTAACCTTCCCATTAAGTGCATTGAGATGCTGGAGAAAGCCCACCTAGAATTAGCCAAGCTTGGTCCAGCTCAGCAGAGTCATCCAGCTGACCTGCAGACACGCAATTCACAGCATAATTTACACTCTCAAGTGTATGGCGTTGAGGTTTGGGATATTTGTGTCCATTCGGGTTGCCAGATTCAGCTAGTAAAGATGCTAGACGTCCAGTTAATTATTTGTTACTTGCTCTGTGTATTACATTGAGATAAAATTCACATGGACATATCTATACTAATAGACAAATCTATATTGATTTACCTTCAAAAATTGGGAGTATCTAAATTATACACTCCTTTCTTTTCTTTTTTGGCAGTACCACATGGAATGTTAGTTCCCTGACTAGGGATCAAACCCGTGTTCCCTGCATTGGAAGTGTGGGGTCTTAACCACTGGACCACCAGGGGAGTCCTATGCTTCTTTCTTTAATTATGTTTCCCTGATGGTTTGGCTCTCTGGAACAGTTCCTTGTTTGCGTAACTGGTTTATCAAATGCCTTGTAGTTCCAGTCTGTGTTTGATTTCCATTGACGCACAGCTTCTATAACTGTCATACCTAAATTTTGTTCTTTGGGCCATTGAGCATTCATTAATGAGAAGACACAATCAACATTAGCATCATGGGTTAATATACTGAATACTTGCTGTATAAATTTAACACCCTGGTACTTGATTTTCAAACCGGAGTCCCTGAAGCACTTAATCTATTTTTAATGACGTAATTTGTATTTCCATTCTTCAGGATGACATTGAATATGTTGATCAACAACTTTTTAAAATGTGCCCATTAACTCAAAAGAGTATTGTTATCAATTTTTATTCCATTTTTCTTCAACACTATAATGATTATTTCATGTTCTTATGCTGAAAGAGTATTTACTAACATCCTGCACAAAAATTGAATTCCTTAAAGGATGAAATCCATTTCAAAAAATAATCATGACAGTTATGTTGACAATTATACCCTTCAACTCAGATTTCATTTTCCTGTTAAGTGATACTGCTTTTCTTGAGAATAGCCTTGACACTTACCAGGATATATTTTCCATTAATTCTTTCTTTAACATATTCAACAAATTCCTGGAAGTGAAAAAGAACTCCAATAACATGGTTTGTTCTTCTTTCCATTTGCAAAATCCTGCTGTTAAAGAGATATTCTAGGCTTCATTTAATGGATTATGTAAAATGTCATTTAGGATTTGGGGGGCCTTTTCTTCAGAATTAAATTAAAGCATATTGCAGAGTTTCGTGTAAATTGAGGATTCTTTCAACTGCATGTGATAAAGAGACCAGCCATGTAGAGTTTTGATTATGAGAAAAAAATGCTGAATGCAAACATAATCACAAAAATTCTTTAATCCTTTAGCTTGAACAGAACAAATAATTTTATGACTTTTATAATTTGATAATTACTTCAATGTCAATAAAAAGGACACCCAGTGCTGCTTGGGGAGCAGTACCAGAGAAGGGACAAGACAGTCAACTCTTTCCATAAAATCAGTCATGCTTTGCTTCAGCTTCAAACAAACACTGTCTATACCATCAAGCAAACATTCACAAATTTACATTTCTTTCCCTTCTTCCCAAAAGAGTTGATCTTTTTCTCATTAACTGCAAACTTAGTAAGAGCATCTCTGTAAATTTTTCTATTGATTCCCAAACCTTAGAAGTAAGACTTTTTCTTCCTTCTCTATTATAAGAGAAATATTTGATGTGCAAAAGGACACTTTTTTGTGTGTGTTGTGATTACTTGCATCCATGATCTATGCAGTAATAAAGTAAGACATGTATATCTTTGATAATCCTTGTAATAGTAAATGGAGTCAGTACACTTTTATTTTTAATTACTGCTAATTGTTGTCCAGACCCTTGAAAATTTGCCTACAATTTGGCAATAAGAACATATTTCTGGTAGAAGTACACTGAATGGTGTTTCATAATTTGAACAGAAAGACTGGCTAAATATTCAGTGTGGAAGACCATTACAATTTGTTTACACTATCTGAATTTCTATCCATAGAGTTGTTGGTTATTTATCACTTTCATTGGTGCTTGTCAAAGATCCTAGCTGGACTATGTTGATTTATTTTAAAATCATATTTTCCATTATTTTCATTACTGAATTAACAGATGCATTCTGTTCAAGGAGTTTCAAGAATTTCTTTTCCTTGCTTAATAAAAGTCTGCTGTTCAGAAAGCATTGCATTTAAACAGCTTAAACTTTGCATTTCAGTGTACAGTATACATATATAAAAATAGGTAATAGCAATCACCACAAGAATTGATGATTCCATTTAATTATCTCACAGACACAACAGTGTCCAGATTATTTCACGTTGGCAAATAGCAATAACCATAATCAGGGGTTGAGTCATTGAAAGAATTGCCAATTAACAGTAGGTGACTTTGAAATCCAGTGCAAGCAATGGTTAACTTTTGGTTCATCTGCAAGAGAGAACTGTCATTTAAGATAAGGTGCAAAGCCAGAGTCGAACTCTAAAGTTTGGAAAGCCTGGTCTTCAGGGATTGGTGGGATTTCAGAGGTGGGCGTGGTTTCAAACAACTTTCATGGGAGTAAGGCTGCTGTTGATTGGTTGACTTTTAAAGTCACTGAAGAGAGGCACTTGCTGATTGGTTGTTGTCTACACTCAGCATTGATTGGCCGACTTTCAAAAGTTGTGGACACTTATTCATTTTCTACCCTTCAGAAGTAAAGCTGTGGTTGATTAGGGGTGGTTTCTGAGATTGTGTACAGATTCCAAGTTTTCTTTATTTAGTGATGGTTACTTGTCATGACCTAGAACTCTGAAAAAACTGAAAGAGATTGTCCGGATTTTTATTTTTGATGTATGGCTTTCAGCTAACGTTCTCAATTTAAGTGATTTAAGTGCCAATTACTGTGACAGAAAACTATCTCTCTCTCTTTTTTTTTTTTTTTTTTTGTAATTTTTGGACGAAACCTGTATAAAGGACATGTAATGTGTCCAGTCAAATTTAGTACAGGATACGGAACAGAGTAATTAAGTACAAGACATGTTCTGTAAATACAGGACACATGACAACCATAATGATATGAATAACTGATAGGCCCTTCTACAGCAAAAGGTGAGTTTTGTTTTTAATTTTTCACTTTCCCCACCTGTATTTGACCACATCCAGAGAGGAGAGCTTATATGTCTTATGTGTCCTCAGCACATGCAGGTTAGCAGACCACGCTCTTGTGGGAAACCTACTCTTCATTACACTGAACCTGAATTTTCACCCACTGAGCCAAATTCTAATCTTTGTAGTAACCCACAACCTGTCTCATCCTCCTATGATAGATTTTCCCCAAACATATGCTTTTAGTTATCATTTTCCACCCTGAGCTTTGTCTTATTAAGCTGAAATATCCAGATATTCAACACCATTTCTTTGTCTTACTGGGCTAGTAAATCTGAAAAAAGAAAGAAAGAAAGAATGTGTTTATGCCTTATTTCTGTGCAATTGTGCTGGCATGATTCCCATTTCCATTTTCTGTACTTACAAATTGTCCCATTTGTAATTTAAGTTAGCATCTTACCTATAATTAATATTTTAAGCTCTTGGTTTTGAAGATAATTGCTTCATTTACCATTGTCATTGGTCTTCTTTTCCACCATTCCTCAAAGATAATGGAATAAGTGGAGGGATTTGTTTTTTTGAATTTCCATAGAATCCAGACTTGTAATTTTCCGGGCTATGAGCCCTGAGCTCTTACAACCTCTTCCTTTTATGATTTTTTAATATATCTTGTATTTCAATTCCCTCTTAACAACTTCTGTATCCTTTTCAAATACAGCTTTGAAAATCTGGGATTAATTCTTACAAAAGAACTGTTTTGTTATGGAAGAAGCTTTGTCTTTACAGATAGAAGGCTGCCATAAATCATATTTAACTTTGTATTTAATATGCCTTTATTACTCTTGTGATGAAAAGGGACATCTCATAGAGGCATCATATTTTGAGCTTTATAAAAGTGCATTTGATTCCAAGTTTTTTTCATAATTTTAAAATTAAATTATTATTAAATTTATTGACAGGGTGTTTGTAATAAAACCCCCAAATTACAATATTTTTACTTCCTTATGTTTGGTTCCAAGGAATAGCTTACATAATTCACAACATCTAAATATTGCAACTTGACCGTGAAATAAAATCCAAGTGAAAGGCAGAAAAGCAAATAATACCCACATTGTGTTGATGATCCAGAATCATTGCATTTCACACATAACATTGTACTTTTTATACATAACATGTTATTTTAATATATTTTTCATTTTGTTGGTAATGTTTAATTTAAAGATCTTTCCATGTTGATAAGTTAACAACTGGCTTTCTTTATGGGCTATGTGTATTTTAGCATTTGTCATTGATTTTCAATATCTACATACTAAATGGAATTATCACAGCTGTTTTAAATGTAAGACGATTATCTTGGCAGAAAGTAGTTTAATGCAACATTGAACTTCTAGTGATGTAAGATTCATAAACTAATTGTTGATAACAGATTTGAAAGAAAAAAATTTTAAATATATATGTAATGCATTAAGTATGTACATAAGTAGATACAGAGAACAAACAGGTGGTTACCAGAGGTGGGTTTGAGGATAAGTGAAATAATGTGAGGGAGATAAAGAGGTACAAATTTTCAGTTACAAAAGAAAAAAGAAAATGAATCACTGAGATAAAATGTACCGCATGGGGAATATACTCAATTATATGGAAATATCTTTGTATGGTGACAGAAGATAATAGACATATCATGGCGATCACTCTGTAATGCATAGAAATATTGAATCACTATGTTGTATACCTGGAACTAAAAGTGATGGAGGTCAGTTTTACCTCGATTCCGAAACAATATGTAGACACTGGGAGGAAAGGCATCAAAATGCTGATCATGATTATCCCTAGGGGTTGGGGATTAGGGTGATTGTGACTTTTTACTTTATGCTTTGATGTATTTCTACTTGTCTGCAATGAACATGTATTGCTTGCAAAATTAGAAAGAAAACAATAAATGTCATTAACAATGAAAATAATATAATTAAATAAAAAGTAAGTAGGTCATTTAAAGATATGGGGAAATGAAAGGATTTTAAAATGTACATCTGTGAAATTCCAGAACTTTCATGTTTTCATTAATAGCTTTGCTGGACATTTTGAGTTCAATCAGAATTTCCTGATCTCATGGTTTAAGCAAACATTGCATATCAGTCCTCAATATATATTCTAGTTGCTATTTCTGTGCAACAGACTACCTCGAACCCAAAGCTATAAGCAACGGCCACTTTATTGCACTCTTGGATTCTGTGAATGAGGGATTAGTAAAGGGCACAGTGAGGACAAATTGTTCTTTACACCACAAGCCTCAGCTGGGAACACTTAGGGGTGACTGCGGCCTTGAACAGCTGTGGCAGGGAGATAGTCTTCCAAAAGGCTTCTTCCCTCATATTTTGGCATCTGGGCTGGATCTGTTGACTGGCACATCTCCCTATGGCCTCTCCATGTGATGGGGACTCCCCAGAGAGCATGGGGGCTGGATTCTGAAAGGGAGTAACCTCCAAAGAGACCATGATTGGAGCAAATCAGGCAAAAACTGGGTAGCCTTTCCTGACTTAGTCTCAGAAGTCACAGCACATAACTTCCACTGGATTCTAATTAGAAAAAGTCAACACAGGTTGGCCCTGAGTCAGGAGGGGTTCAGAGACACCAGCTCTCAGGATTGGGGTATCAAAGAACTTCTGGATATATTTTAAAACCACTGCAATGTTATGTGTAATATGCAATTATATACCAGCACATTCATTTTTTAATTTTGAAATATCTGATGTCATCTTTGTTACGGACAAGCCCTAAGATGATACCCAGTGATTCCCATCTCCTGGGGTCACACCTCTGTGTAATCCCCTCTCTGTAAGTGTGGGCAGGATCTGTGTCTGGCTCCTAACTGATGGAGCAAGGTGATGCATTGCTGCAGTCCTGTTGCACTGTCTGAGGGGCTCTTTCAGCAGCCTGGAGCAGATGCCCCTGTGAGTTCAGTGAAGCCCATGGCCCCGTTGAAGAAGCCCACTGGACAAGGAACTGCAGATGGTCTCTGGGCCCTACGAGGAGCCTCCAACCTCAAGCCAGCAAGTGTTGGGATTTGTAATCATATGGCCACAGAGAAATGGGTTCTACCAGCAACTCAAACTTGAAAGTGGGTTCTTCCCCGGTGAGCCCTCAGTTGAGGATTCAGCCCATTTACTGTGATCACATTCTTGTAAGAACCTAAGAAAAGGAACTTGTCAATCTGTGTCCAGACTCCTGACATACAGAGCTGTGAAGTGATAAATGCTTAGCTTCTGATCATTTGTTACAGTGACAGAAATCTGATAAAATTGTATTGCAAGTTCCTACCTGTGTTGTGGTTTTAATCCCCTAGAGTGACCATATGATTTTATTGTTCAAATTGAGACCCTCTTGACTTTGAAATGTGTACTAAAAGTAATTAAAATTATATTTATTTATTGATCAATATAGGCTTCCCTGTTGGCTCAGCTGGTAAAAAATCTGCCTGTAATGCAGGAGACCCAGGTTCAATTCCTGGGTCAGGAAGATCCCCCGGAGAAGGAAATGGCTACCCACTCCAGTATTCTTGCCTGGAGAATCCCATGAACAGAAGAGCCAGGTGGGCTACAGTCCATGGGGTCACAGTCAGACACAACTGAGTGACTAACGTATCATTGCTCAATGTACTGGTGGCAGTTGGTCACTAAGTTGTGTCTGACTCTTGTGACCTTATGGACTATAGGCTGCCAGTCTCCTCTATCCATGGGATTCTCCAGGCAAGAATACTAGAGGGGGTTGCCATTTCCTTCCCCAGGGGATCTCCCCAACCCAGGGATCAAACTTGAGTCTCCTATGTCTCCTGCACTGGCAAATGAACTCTTTACCATTGTGTTACCTGGGGAGTCTGACCAACATATTGGTCACCTATAAAATAGCTTCTTTTAAATTATTTTCGATTTTCTTAAAAAATAAAAATATACACCCATATGTATTAAACAGATTTTGTTGTAGTAATTTCCTGACCATTTAGAGAAAAAATCTAAGCACTACATTTAATCATGAACTTAATCAATTTGTTAATCACATCTTTCTTTAATAGCACATCACTGATATTTTCCAAAATGTATATATTTCATATTTTTAAAATTTGGATTTAATAGCAAAAATCTTCCAAAATATTTCTACATTTATTTCCAAAGTTATATATTTTATTTAATAAACTAGACAGTTTACCTATTTACTGGAATCTTCTCAATGAGTAATTATATATTTTAAATTGAGAACATATTTTTTAATACAGTTTTGGCCTGTTAAGCACTGAAAAAGATCTTTCAAATAGAAGGTATTCCTAATTCCTTTGTCTTACTCAAATGTTAAAATATTTTAACCTACTAAAGTCATGCCTTTTAAACTGCATTCAGAATACTTTTATTCTGACAAAAATTTGCAAGATAAAACTCATCAAGCAAGTTTTCTTTATGAATGTTATTCTGTTCAAGTTCATTATCTATTTTTCAATACCAATATCCGCATGATATTCAGTATTTATTTTGTTGAATAATTTTTGGGAAAGTATAAACCTTTTCATTTAATACCCACATAAAATATGAATTTATCCAGGAAAGCATAAGAATTTTATCACAAGATTCTTCCCCAAATTCAAGTTATCACAAAACTCAATTTTGGACTTAAATCTTATATATCATTTAACTTTCACATTTAGCTTAAAGATAAATATTAAAGAATTATCTTTGTGAGCTTTCTTTTCTATAATTGCAATTTTCTAAAATTTTCAAAAGTTGAAGTCTTGGGCAGTCTTTTAATTGAACATATGTGTTAAAGATTTCCAACTTTTTTTTGAACAAAATGCTATCACAATTTAGAGAAATGTTTTACAAAAACATTCTATATATACTAGAGATTGACGTTGATTTACAGAGTTGTTCACAAAGGTTCTAATTTTTTAAAATCAGATCAAAGATAATCAATGAAGAATTGTTATATCATTAAGCTGTAGTATCTTTTTGGTTTTAAATCACTTCATTGAGAAAATTATGGTCCATTGGTATATTTTCTCCTATGTGTAAACTTTGACTTCTATATTTTCAGTTATGGTTAGTAGAATAGTTCCCCAGTTTGACCATTCATGAATTGTTTGTGCTTCACAGCTAATCCCAAGCACATTTTTTCTCCATGTGTTTTTTAGAAAGAACCTAGCTTTTACTGTACTGTTGTGCTCTGCCAAAATTTTTATTTTTATTATCATAGCAAGAAAAAAATTGTGTCTTCAACGTTGAACTTTTGATTCCAATAGCATTCACAGTAAAGTCAGATCTTTTGTCTTGGTAGAATATAGCTTTATCAGATGAAAATCAAAATCAGACTTTTTTCTGTAATAGCTGAGTTGTTTTTCTGTTTGAAAATCTCTGAAGACAATGTCATAATGTAAGGCATCTCTTACAAGTTCTCTTCTCCACGGGTGAACATATTAACAGCCCTCTCTTTAGTATCCACATGTGCGAATACACACACACACAAATACAAAAAAAAGTCTCAGAATGTAAATAGGCAAGACTAATCTTAAATAGGAATTTACCTGAATGAAAAAAAAGCATGCTTTAGAGATTGATACATATTCCACTTCTACACTTAGGTGTGTTTAAATGTTGTCTTTGGGTATTGTCTTCTTAAAATGTTGGTGCTTGGATTGTTGATTTATATCTGCTGATTTTCATGTGGCCAGTACAGTCTTCATCACGAAATGGTAAATACTGAAACACACTGTGTTCACATTACAAGCGCATCACTACTTGCGTGAGAAATGGAAATTCAGCACACTACTTTAAATGCATGCTTCTATTTTCTTATGCAATTGCTATCTAAAGATTTTATTTCAGGACGAAAAGTCTTAGTCTAGATAAAACAACTATACATATAAGCAGCTATAGATTTACATTGTACAATACATTTTTAAAACTCCCACAGCATCTATTGTTCACTACTTTTTATACCCAAAGGAGGGCTGCCCAGCCTCCATTCCCTGGATAACCTATACTTTTCAGGATTTCCCTCTGACCCATATAACTGATATCCTGACAGCTTCAAGCATCTCACAGAAGTAGGAAGGGTTCACGGGACAACTAACTGACTGCCAAGATCAAGGGACCAAAAAGCACAGATGGGTAGATATCTTCTTTTATTTTATTTTATTTTTTAACTTTACAATATTGTATTGGTTTTGCCATATATCAACATGAATCTGCCACAGATATACACGTGTTCCCCATCCTGAACCCTTCTCCCTCCTCCCTCCCCATACCATCCCTATACATTTGAATCGGTTCTAATGAGGTGGATGAAACTGGAGCCTATTATACCGAGTGAAGTAAGCCAGAAAGAAAAACACCAATACAGTATACTAACGCATATATATGGAATTTAGAAAGATGGTAACAATAACCCTGTATATGAGACAGCACAAGAGACACTGATGTATAGAACAGTTTTGTGGACTCTGTGGGAGAGGGAGAGGGTGGGATGATTTGGGAGAATGGTAAATTTCTTCTTTCACCATCACACGGGACCAGAGGGGATCAGCTGTCCATAGCTGCTTCTCACAAAAAGCACATTTTATTTTATCAGCTGGCATTCCACATGCTCCTTCGAAAGGGAGATAGTCGTTATCTGTTGCATTTGGAAAAGATCAAATAAAGAGGTTTGTGGCCAGTCATTTTACAGATTTAACCACGCGTTACAGTGAGAACTTCATTCTCAGAACAAATGTCTCCGGCACAGCAAGACAAGATTGTGGCAGAAGCTGGAAGGACATGGAGGAGATTGACTTAACTCAAACTGACTTATTTTAATACAATTATTAAATAAAGGTTTTTGTTAAATGTGAGAAATTCAAGGAATTCAAAATAGTAAAAGACACCGGGACAAAGATAACCCAGGACTGAATGAAGCAAAGCGGGAAAGTTGGTCTCACTGACACATGGGGTGTTAGAGGTACAGAGGACTCAGATATTTGAGCTAATAGGAAGGAAAAAGGAAAATAGGTGAACTGCCTATGGAAGAGCTTTGAATCCTCAGATTTAAAGCCATTTTTGTAATTATTCATTCATTTCTTCATAAGACTGCCAAGAATTGCACAAATGATACAGGTTTTAAGGCACCAAGTATATTTTCCTTGTGTGTCAGTGGAAGATAGATTTTCTAATTCAATTCATTTATCTACCTACTACAGTGATGAATAATATTATATGTGGTGATAATTCCCCCTCTTTAGAAGATTAGTATACATAAATGATACCAGCACAGTTTTGGTGCCAAATTACTTGGGTTTATAAACCAGCTGAATGGTTCCTACCTATTTGATTTTGACCACGTTCTGTAATCTCTTTGTGGTTTCAATTTTTTATTCCAAAATAGGGACATTAAATGTACCTCCCTAAAAGGAATTATTATAAGGATGAAATGAGCCTTTGAAGAACTGCTAAGATAGTGCATGACACAGATAATCAATAAATATAAGTATAGGCCATTATTATTACTTCAATCAACTTTTCTAGAAGCTTGAAAGGCCATAATACACAGCGTGTATTTGTTGTTTTTGTTATTTAGTCGCTAAGTCATGTTCTACTCTTTTGCAACTCCTTGGGCAGTAGTCTGCCAGGCTCCTCTGTCCATGCAATTTCCCAGGTAAGAATACTGGAGTGAGTTGCCATTTCCTTCTCCAGGAGATCTTCCCAACCCAGAGACAGAACCCATGTCACCTGCACTGGCAGGCAGATTCTTTACCACTCAACCACCAGTGAAGCCCTCCATGTATTTAATATTACATGAATTAATTGTGCTTAATTAGATGTAAAACTTTGCTTATCACACTACATTCTTTTAGACAATTTATAGCCAGCCTGGAACAAATTAAAAGAAGCTTTTAGAGCAAGAGAGAAAGTACATTTTATGAAGATATTTACAAAGGCAAAATCTTTGTGAATTATGTTGTATGATAGTTTTTATTTTGTGAGAAAATAGCATGTCTGCCACACACAGATGCAGAGGTGGAAAAAGAAATTTAATTTTTGCTGGCTGTTATTCACAGTACAAATACTATATGTAAGATAAAAATGATATTTGAATGTTAAGGGACATAGGATAAATGCTATAAGGTAATTTAATTTTCTTCTAAACTAATTAAACATAAAAGGACCCTCACTACTCAAATGATGCTGCTGCTAAGTCACTTCAGTCGTGTCCGACTCTGTGCGACCCCATAGACGGCAGCCCACCAGGCTCCCCATCCCTGGGATTCTCCAGGCAAGAACACTGGAGTGGGTTGCCATTTCCTTCTCCGATGCATGAAGTGAAAAGTGAAAGTGAAGTCGCTCAGTCGTGTCTGACCCTCAGCGACCCCATGGACTGCAGCCTTCCAGGCTCCTCCGTCCATGGGATTTTCCAGGCAAGAGTACTGGAGTGGGGTGCCATTGCCTTCTCTGCAAATGATGCTATAAAATAATAAAACATGTAAGCAGCCTTATGATAGTCATAACCATGGTTTCGTCAGGATTTGAGCCCAGGAATCTCATTGCTTTCCCTGAGCTGGAAAATCTCTGCCTGGAAAATCTTATCTTTGATAGAATTTCACAAGCTCTGTGAAATAAGAGAATAAGGGAACCTATCTATCTGGAAAGATTTTGAATTTGCAGGAAGTCTATTTTCCAGCGTTTAAATGTTGGCCATCATGGAGAAGAATTTAAACTCAAAATGATCTATGTCTTTGATAGAGTTCATTCTTGCTTGTGTGATTTCAGCAAAACAGCTGTAGGGCTGACAATTAAAAATACAGACGCCAAGTACCATGGCTTGAATCCCAGCTGTCTGACTCACCAGCCACGTGATGCTAAGTGACTTAGTAACTTCTCTGTGCTCAAGCTGCCTCATCTGAACCTGGGAACCACAGAAACTTTCTGAGAATTAGATAATGTGCACTTAAAGGATTTAAAATAGTTCCCGGCATGTGATAAGGTCTTGTTATCATCATTCTCATTATTTCAACCGGTGGTTCTCGACAAGTATTGACTTGCTTCCTAGGGAACACACGGCAGTCTCTGGAGGTAATTTTGGTTGTCATGAGTTAGTGGAGACTACTGGCATCTGGTCGGTAGAAGCCAGGGATTCTTCTAAAATTCCTACAAGACCTAGGATAGCCCCCCACGATCAAGACTCTAGGCTCCAAATATCAGAAGGGCTGAGGTTGAGAAACACCAGTTTAAGTTATTCTATTGCTGAAAGTGAAGTTTAAAGATCAACAAACCTTTCAAAATGTTGTAAATAATGCCGATTAATCATAACGTTAACTCTCTATCTTCTAAGCACCTGTATGCAAACTACAGATTACCAAGAATCAGAAATCTCCATGAATATATAATCATAGGGTAGGAAAACGTTTCTGAGAAAATAATAGGGTAAATAAGGTAGGAAATGAGTTCCCACAACACAGAGTAAGAAGGTAAAAGAGAGGCATTGGAAGAAAATTGGTTGGGAAGAGGAAAATCCCAGGAACATGATTTTAGGGTTCTTGTATTGTTACCCATCAAGGTTTCTGGAGCGGGTTTATAACATTTTAGTTAACTTTGAACTTTAAATGAACAAGTGAAAAGTTATACAAATACCACATATGAGTTTTTGAATGTTGTAAAATTAATATTGGATTACAAAATAACTATAGATTATTGCCTTGAAAACTCATATGATTCATATTGATGCATTTGCATTTGTGAATTTAGTGGAGATTTAAGGCTCGAAAAATTTAAGGTATTGAATAATGTCAGTTATTAAAGCATTCTTACGATGTTCTGCCCTTATCATTTTCAATGAAAATGTAGTTGGAATGATGGCATTTTAGTAAGAAAGGGCCTCCATTATCCAATCAGTTTCGAATTCTACAGAGATTTGGACTTTCAAGAGAACTCTGGGAAACTGTTGGCAAAGCAACTACTTTTTCCTTGATGGAAAAACTTCTCTAAGTGGTAGAATAAAAATTAGTTCAGGGAAAAAACAAGCAGCATATGATATGTGGGATATATACTAATAAGTATGCTAGGTTACAGAGGAAAAAAATTGAAAAGAATAAACACATGACCAGAAACTTGAAAATCAAAATTCCCATCATATACACATATGTTTTGATAAACTTGACTGGCCTATAAAAAGAGGAATCCCACCACCATGCATGATTAGGAAGTTGAACTGCTGCTGCTGCTGCTAAGTCGCTTCAGTTGTGTCTGACTCTGTGCGACCCCATAGACGGCAGCCTGCCAGGCTCCCCCGTCCCTGGGATTCTCCAGGCAAGAACACTGGAGTGGGTTGCCATTTCCTTCTCCAATGCATGAAAGTGAAAAGTGAAAATGAAGTCGCTCAGTCATGTCCGACTCTTAGAGACCCCATGGACTGCAGCCTGCCAGCTCCCCCGTCTATGGGATTTTCCAGGCAAGAGTACTGGAGTGGGGTGAAGATGAACTACCCATCTGCAAATTTTCTTAGAAGACCTGGAGTTGAGTCTTACCCTCTCCAATATGGTAGAGCATGTATGGCTGCTAAAATTAAGAGAGTTCTTTATTCCTGTATCAATCCCATGGACAGTATTTTTAATGTCAAACCTGCAAAGGTCTGTGGGTTCCAAAGAAGAGATTGGGTCTTCCTTATGTTGTAGAATTCTTCTGGAATGCAGAGATAGAAGGCTGAGTTCAAGTTTTGGCTCTAAAGAACCTCCCTTGGAAACAATTTATCCTCTTGGAGCGTGGGTTTTGGTGTCTAAAAGATGTTCTGAGGAACACACGATTGTGTGTGAATGGCTTTGACAGACACAAATTTGAGTCCATTTCTGAGACTTACTCTTCTACTTTGGCTTAGTTGTTCAAGGTCTCTGAGCCTCAGTTTCTTCACCTGTTAAATGGGAATAATTCATGCACTGAGTTAAAATACCCAGCAAAGTGCTTCAAAGTTCCAGTCATTTTGCAGTTATGATCTCTGCTCTCCTGCCCATGGAGAACAGAGATGACACACGTAAAAAATCTACAGCTGTATATAAAAGTCTGACTTGCAAGATGAATACTTTGTTAATCCCTTTAGCACTTCTGATGGATTTAGGTGCTTATGCTCATCTGTGACAAAATTAGAAATGATGCTTTTATTTACAATAGCCCAGTGAAATAATCACAGATATATAGAAGATTATTAAATCAGGTACTTTAATGAAGATTTTCATTTGAAAGTTATTTGCACGTTTTGATGGTAAAGCAGGTCTTGGTGGTAAGGCAGCCTGTTAGCCCATTATCAGCCGATGTGAATGTATCTCTTCCTTCCCTCGCTTCCTTCCTGCATAATAGGCTCTCCTTGCCCAACCCCTTCACAGGTGCCTCCTTCCTAATGTCTTTGCTTATTTTCCTAACCGAACTTGGAGTTGATTCCCTTTGCTTCGATGGTTCTCAGCTTATATTGGGTTGGCCAAAAAGATTGTTCGGGTTTCTGTACCATCTTATGGAAAAACCAAGTATTATCACTGGGCACTTACTAACATATTGCTCATTGTAGATATTTGAGTGGCATCACATTTCACTGTTAAATTAGAAATTTTCTGTGTTGCAAACTTCCTGGTTCATTATTACTTTCCACACAGTATTTAATGCCCTATGTTTATTATGCAATTAATTACTCAATAAACATTTGATAAATATGCAAATTCTGCCATAAATGATGTTTTCTTATTCAGATTTTTCAACTTTGGAATTTAATTTCTTGCATTCCACTGATGAAGATACATCTGCTACACCTAATAATGTTTATAATTAGTTTTCCCCAGACATTGCCACTAGAACACAAGATCTTTAAAGTCAAGAAGGCATATGGTATATATCTGTTCATGTTTATTTTCCCATTAGTTATTGAATATCAAAAATAAAACCTCTTTAGTGAATTGAACTAATACTCTATAGAAGTCATTAAATTTGAGTTTAACAGATTTCCTCATCATATATCCATTCTTAACAGTGGAATGATTTAATTTGTGAAGAGAGAAAAGAAAGCTAAGATTCACTGAGCACATACTATGTGCAAAGCAAAATGCCAAGTGCTTTGTACCTTAATCCATTGTTTTGTACTGGTAATGATGCTTTTAATTCAGTAGTACTTGATACAGATTCCAATGATGATACTGTCCATGGAGAAGAATTAATATAAGCTACCCATTAAGGTCACATCTACTATAACCATCAGAATATATCAACTGATTTGATATAAACATTTTTCAAATAGAGTCTGAGTTTGTAGGTAGTGTAATAAGAAGACACTTTATATCTTTTGGCAAAAATTGTGTGCACTTCGGCCATCTAACCAACTCATATTATGAGTTGTTAATGAGCTGTCGATGTCTGTATCTTTTATTTTCCAATACAGTTGGCAAAGCTAATGCTTTGGGATCCTTTTGAATCAGTGAAAGAATAAATAGACTTCTACATCAGGAGAAATGTGGTTTGCAGCTTTGTTCTGATTTCTGTATCTAATGCTAGGTATCCATCACCTGGGGTGGGGTGCTATTTTGGTAAAATAGATCACATTACATATTCTCAAAAGAATGCACTATTTCAGAACAATGCTATTGTTAATGGAACTTTGATTTTAGTGACCAAGAATGTTTTTAAACACTCTGTTATCCTTCCCATCAATTTAGATCAGCCAGACATAACATATGTGAGAAGTTATTTAAATTTTTCGCATTAAAACTGAGATGATGAAAGCTTTGCTTCCCCTTAGGTATCATCCAATATCGGTAACCAAGATGTTTTCATTCTTTCCTTTTTATTGTTTGAGGCTGGAGCATATTACTCTCAAGATGCTTGCCAAAGTTCCATGGCATCATTGCTTGAAACTCTCCATATGTGTCTTTGATCCCCGCCTGGTAGGTACCTTGGCTACATGCCGATTTGCATCTATTGTTACTACAAATTTGATTTTAATTTTATGTATCCTGTTCTCTTAGAGACCTTTAAATAGCTGTCTTTGGTACCAAAGAGACTCACACAATAGCCCATTCTAACTGGACCTTTCTCTCCCAAGGACTTGCCACTGTTTTTAAAAGCCTTTTCTTAGGATATAGATAAGCAATGCACAACTCTGTAATTCACTGTTGTTACTTTATGTAGAGAAGAGATAGGGAAAAGACGGGAGAATGTAGCGGTGGTTTAGTTTTCTCTCTTGTGAATTCGTCAAGGTGTCAGAACTGTATTGTAAGATGCTCAGGCTCTGAGATAAGCTGAATGTTCTCTTTCAGTTCAGCATCTCTTGATTCCTATCTTTACTTTCCTGAAGAGTAAAGGAATTCCAGAATGTATTGAAAATTATGTGCAAACACTAATCATAGAAATATTTCAAGTTAGAATTCTGATAAATATGCAGGACTAAACTGAAGTGAGATATGCCTCTCCCTCCTCTTAACAATGATATCAAGGACATATCCAGGAACTTAATATTGCCAAGAGGTTCACAAGAGGACACAGGCCCCTTTTAGCCAGAGGCTAGGGTTTTAATCACTTGAGAAAGTGAAAGTGTTAGTCACTCAGTCATGTACGACTCTTTGTGACCCCATGGACTGTAGCTCACCAGGCTCCTCTGTCCGTGGAATTCTCCAGGCAAGAGTACTGGAGTAGGTTGCCATTCTCTTCTCCAGGGGATCTTCCTGATCCAGGGATCAAACCTGCACTTGATTTCCTGCATTACAGGAAGATTCTTTACCATCTGAGCCACTCGGGAAGCCTAAACCAAATGGCATCTGAGGAAAGGGAGCTAATTGAGCCAAGATCATAAACCACTGGGTCTCTCAAGGCTGTTCCATGTATGGGAGATGGAAAAACTTCACCTGAGTTCTGTGAGTGAGAAAGTAAACCCCTGCAAAAACACTGAAGTGAAGCTATACTGTGTATAGTTTTAGGTTAGATTTATTATGGGCTTTCCTGGTAACGCAGATGTAAAGAATCCTCCTCCAATGCAGGCAACATGGGTTCGATCCCTGGGTTGGGAAGATTCCCCTGGAGAGGGGAATGGCAACCCACTCCAATATTCTTGCCTGGATAATTCCATGGACAGAGGAGCCTGGCGGGCTACAGTCCATGGGGTTGCAAAGAGTCAGACAAGACCAAGAGATTAACACTTTCATCCTGTTATAGCCCAAGCTAAGGGGTTAGCAAAATAAATAAATAAATCCTAGAGCTGTCAAACTAAACTCATTAGAAATTCTGGCTAAGCAAACTTGAAACCATTCTTTAGTTCAGTTCAGTTGCTCAGTCGTGTCTGACTCTTTGCAACTCCATGAATTGCAGCACACCATGCCTCCCTGTCCATCACCAACTCCCGGAGTTCACTCAAACTCATGTCTATCGAGTCGGTGATGCCATCCAGCCATCTCATCCTCTGTCATCCCCTTCTTCTCCTGCCCCCAATCCTTCCCAGCATCAGGGTCTTTTGCAATGAGTCAACTCTTCGCATGAGGTAGCCAAAGTATTGGAGTTTCAGCTTTAGCATCAGTCCTTCCAATGAACACCCAGGACTGATCTCCTTTAGGATGGACTGGTTGGACCTCCTTGCAGTCCAAGGGACTCTCAAGAGTCTTCTCCAACACCACAGTTGTTCAAAAACATCAGTTCTTTGGTGCTCAGCTTTCTTCACAGTCCAACTCTCACATCCATACATGACCACTGGAAAAACCACAGCCTTGACTAGACAGACCTTTGTTGGCAAAGTAATGTCTCTGCTTTTGAATATGCTATCTACGTTGTTCATAACTTTCCTTCCAAGGAGTAAGCGTCTTTTAATTTCATGGCTGTAATCACCATCTGCAGTGATTTTGGAGCCCAAAAAATAAAGTCAGCCACTGTTTCCATGGTTTCCCCATCTATTTCCCATTTAGTGGTATTACCATAATCCAAAGATGATTCCCATAGAAACTCCCCGACTCCGATATAGCAAAAAACAACCAAAGAACCCAAAAATCTTTCACTGAAGATAAGCTTATACCAAGCAAACCACTAACCAAGGATACACATTCTATGTTAAAAATATGAATGAAATTAACAGAAATACAATTTCTGTAGGAGAAGATTTTCACTGTCATATTTTTGGAAGATTAATTAGACAATTAATTATATAAACATTAACAAGATCACATTATAGCTGTTGATCTTCCCTTTAAAAAATAATTAAAAGCCTATACTCTAGAAGATTATTGAAAATATGACATATATATATATATATACATATATATATAGTATAACCCTTAGAACCCTAGTTTTAAAGAATTTAAATCAATGTTAAATGAAAAGAGTAAAATAAAAAGCATAGATAGAAAATAGTAATAAATTTTTTTCTCTAAAGGAAAATTTATTAAAATATTTCTGGCTTTAGAATGATGGGTGGTTTATCTTTATGCATCTTCTGCATTTCCCAAAATGTCTATTTTTAATAATGAGATTGGAATAATAAGGGAGCATGGGAGAGTTTAAAACTTGGGGAATTATACATAATTTGATATTTCTGGAGTGAAAAATGAGTTTACAAAATGGGCAGGAGTGAAGACTATTGTTAAGACTGTTAGGTACCTAAAAATCTCATTTAGAACAAGTAAGTACATCATTTAAGAAACGACTTCTCTTCAAAAGGTATGAGAAATCTCTAAGTGTTTTAAGCTTAAAAGTACTGACTAGATATGTATTTCAAAAATTTCTTATGCTGTGGAGGGTAGATTGTGAATGTAAAATAAAACAGAAAACCAGCTACAGTAGTAATAATAGCTAACATTCAGTGGGTGCCTATTATGTGCCAGAGACCTTGTGTTGAGCATTTCATGTGTTCTAGCTGGTTTTACAGAGAAGGCAATGGCACCCCACTCCAGTACTCTTGCCTGGAAAATCCCATGGATAGAGGAGCCTGGTAGGCTGCAGTCCATGGGGTTGCTAAGTGCCAGATACGACTGAGCGACTTCACTTTCACTTTTCACTGTCATGCATTGGAAAAGGAAATGGCAACCCACTCCAGTGTTCTTGCCTGGAGAATCCCAGGGATGGGGGAGCCTGGTGGGCTGCCATCTATGTGGTCGCTCAGAGTTGGACATGACTGAAGTGACTTAGCAGCAGCAGCAGCTGGTTTTATCTTTACAACAGCACTGTCAGGTAGGAAATTTTAATCATCATTCTCTGGCAGATAAAGAAAAAGAGACTAAAGGACTCGTGAAGGCCACTCATTTGGTATCTGGTGGAGCCAGGCTGTCATCACGGGAATCTAAAACCAGCACATAGGCTCTGCCACTGTACAATGATGATGCTTTCCAAGAGAAAGAGAGTGGGGGAAGTCAGTAGAACAGAGAGAGACAATGGATGGGTGGGTCCAAGATGTTAACTGACTTCTCTGGTTGACAGATGAAATTTGGGACAGGAGGTTAAGGAGAGAAGAGAGTCAAGAGTAATTCAGGAGAGGCAGGCAAACTTAAATGATTTTGCATGGAACATGCCATTCGCAACAACATGGATGGAGTTAGAGATGGTCACACTAAGCGAAGTAAGACGGAGAAAGACAAATATCATATGATATCACTTATCATGTGGAATCTAAAATATGATACAAATGAACTTATTTACAAAACAGAAGCAGACCCAGAGACACAGAAATTAAATTTATGGTTCAAAGGGGAAAGGGGGGGCAGGGATAAATTAGGAGTTTGGAATTAAGAGGTACATATTACTATGCACGGACTTCCCTGGTGGCTTAGATGGTAAAGCGTCTGCCGACAATGTGGGAGACCCGGGTTCAATCCCTGGGTTGGGAAGATCTCCTGGAGAAGGAAATGGCAACCCACTCCAGTATTCTTGCCTGGAAAATCCCATGGACGAAGGAGCCTGGTAGACTATAGTCCATGGGGTCACAAAGAGTCAGACATGACTGAGTGACTTCACTTTCACTTTCTTTATTACTATGCATCAAATAGACAAACAACAAGATCCTACTGTATAGCACAGGGTACTATGCTCAATATCTTGTAATAAACCATAATGGAAATGAATATGAAAAGATATGTATGGATATATACCTGTTATTATTTTCCATAGGACTTCTTAGATTTGCATTAGTAGTGGTACATATTGAGGATTTTCATTTTAATCATAGAAACTGGGAATGTGTACACTAATATTAACTGTTTAAATTTATAAGTTGAAGCTTTTTAAATTTATAAATTTTAAGCATTCATGATTACATTTAACATCAAATTACTGTCCACCAAAAGTGCATGTATTTTCACTCTCTTTTATATGTGAGATAAAACGTTCTTATGATGGTCTTTATTTCATCCTTATTGCTAACAGTTTGGGTATTTACAGGAATCATAATTTCATTTTTTTGTGATTATAGCATTTTCCACATGAAGTACATAAAAATAAAACTGTATTCAGTATTTTCATATTTATATGGTTTCCCTGTCTAAAAAACCCTATATTCCTATGGTGAACTAATTGAGATATGAATTTGTCTAAAAACCTTCCCCATTTAGAGTACTATTAAGTATTACAAGTTTATTTCTAGATGTTCTTTTTCCTACTAGTAGAGGATCATACAATATTTGACTTATCTCAGAGGTCATACTCCAAGACTTTAGATTTCAATATTAACTGTCAAAGCTTTTTCAAATTCTGAACAACTGACTCCATGGTAAAAGTTACCTTGTCTAAGTACTGTTGTTCAAATTGGGTCCTTTTAAGTTCTTTCAAGTACTATTTTTCCTGTTATAGAATTACAGAAAAAACGTGTTAGGCATTGATATAACTTATAAGCTGCATTTCAACTGTGTTGGGAAAATAACAGCTAAGCTCGGCTGAAGCAAATTATCAAAGATATTTAGACCTATGAACATAGACCTCTAAAATAAGCATATTCAAATAAATAATAATTGGAATTTGGGGTGCCTTAGAGTTTTATTTATTGTTACTATTCTTAGTAGCTGTATCAGTAGTATACATTGTCAACCTCAGTCTCCCAATTTCTCCCACTCCCCCTTTACCCACGTTTGTTCTCTATATCTGTGTCTCCACCTCCACCTTGCAAATAAGATCATCTGTACCATTTTTCTAGGTTATACAGATCTATGTTAATATATGATATTTGTTTTTCTCTTTCTGACACTTCACTATATATGACAGTTTCTAGATCCATCCACATCTCCACAAATGACCCAGATCAGGTCAGATCAGTCGCTCAGTCATGTCCAACTCTTTGCGACCCCATGAATCACAGCACGCCAGGCCTCCCTGTCCATCACCAACTCCCGGAGTTCACTCAGACTCATGTCCATCGAGTCAGTGATGCCATCCAGCCATCTCATCCTCTGTCGTCCCCTTCTTCTCCTGCCCCCAATACCTCCCAGCAGCAGGGTCTTTTCCAATGAGTCAACTCTTCGCATGAGGTGGCCAAAGTACTGGAGTTTCAGCTTTAGCATCATTCCTCCAAAGAAATCCCAGGGCTGATCTCCTTCAGAATGGACTGGTTGGATCTCCTTGCAGTCCAAGGGACTCTCAAGAGTCTTCCCCAACACCACAGTTCAAAAGCATCAATTCTTCGGCGCTCAGCCTTCTTCACAGTCCACCTCTCACATCCATACCTGACCACAGGAAAAACCATAGCCTTGACTAGATGAACCTTTGTTGGCAAAGTAATGTCTCTGCTTTTGAATATGCTATCTAGGTTGGTCATAACCTTCCTTCCAAGGAGTAAGCATCTTTTAATTTCATGGCTGCAGTCACCATCTGTAGTTATTTTGGAGCCCAGAAAAATAAAGTCTGACACTGTTTCCCCATCTATTTCCCATGAAGTGGTGGGACCGGATGCCATGATCTTCGTTTTCTGAATGTTGAGCTTTAAGCCAACTTTTTCACTCTCCACTTTCACTTTCATCAAGAGGCCTTTGAGTTCCTCTTCACTTTCTGCCATAAGGGTGGTGTCATCTGCATATCTGAGGTTATTGATACAACTTCATTCCTTTTAATGGCTAAGGAATATTCCATTGTGGGCTTCCCTCGTGGCTAAGTGGTAAAGAACATTCCTGCCAATGCAGGAGATGGAGGTTTGATCCCCGAGTCAGGAAAATCCCCTGGAGAAGGAAATGGAAACCCACTCCACTATTCTTGTCTGGGAAATCCCATGAACAGAAGGAGCCTAGGGGGCTACAGTCCATGGAGTCACAAAAGGGTAGAAGATAACTTAGCAAGTAAACAACAATATTCCATTGTGTATATGTACCACATCTTCTGTATCCATTTCCCTGTTAATGGAAATTTAGGTTGCTTCCATGTCCTGGCTATTGTAAATAGTGCTGGTATGAACATTAGGGTACATGCGTCTTTTTGAATTATGGAATATACACAGTAGTGGGGTTGATTGGTCTTATGGTGGTTCTGTTTTGAGTCTTTTGCATTAGAGTTCAATCTTTTGCTTTAGAGAATTTTAGAGGCTTTCAAGAATTGCATGACCTCACTTTGGCAGTTCTGATCATGTTCTTCATGTTAATCAACCTTGATCAAAGTGACAAGAGTTCCCTTCATCCTCTTTGCCCTTCCAGTCCTGTTCCAATAAGGATCCAAAAGTTCCCTCTCCCACTCTTTGCCTTGTTCTGTCCTTAACTGCTTTATTTCTGTTACTAGTGGAAGTCTCACCACTCTCAGAAGCGTGAATGATGACTTGCTTATTCTGCGTGTTAAATTCCTTAAGTGTGTTTATACTATGTTGTGCAAAGTAGTCGTTGAATCCTTTCATGTGTAACAGTGCTTGCTGCAGCAGACAGTGGGGCTGACTGGTGCTCCTGGCCAGGCCACGTGGCCACACGAGGCTATTCTTGATGGCTGTCCATTCAAATGCAGGTGCTGAACTCATGCTGAAGAGTTTCAGAGTGTGTCGGTGTATTTGTGCTTGTGAAAGAGTGGTAGGAAGAGAGGTGGTCTGTTCTAGGACCATCTCCCCAACGCTTCACTACCCAAGACTAGTCCTATTCTAAGGACACGGATGTGTTTACAATTTTCATTTGATGACTTGAACCTTTATAGCTTCAGTAATTGTGTGCCCTGGATTTCTTTAAGCAATGCAACTCTATTTCAGTGCTTAACCTGTATTACCCACTTACTGTCAGCTGACTGACTTGCCAAATTATCTGTGACATCTTCCCTAATCGACTACCTTCTATCTTTTCTTCTTTATTACACTGCTGCACATAAGGGTTCTAACCTTGCAAATTGCCTTAGAATGTTTACTGTTCATATTTTGTAAGTTTTTAATTGAAGGATAGCTGATTTACAACATTGTGTCAGTTTCAGGTGTATAGCAAAGTGATTCATATTTTTCCACTCTCCAAGAAATTTATTTTAGCATATGCCATAGATTGATATAATTGATATAGTAATTCTATATGAAAAGAAACCATTATAGAATTAACTAAGGTGGTGCCCTTACAAGGAAATAAAAAAAGGACATAAAGAACTCTTCCATGTAAAGATTCTGGATCTGCATCTTTTTTTTTCAATATATGAAAACAACATTAGAAGCAAAGTGAACAGTAGCAAAGGAAAAACAGAAGCTTGGCATATGTATTATATATGTATAGGCTGAGTTATAATACATATATATATGCATATGTATGTATGTGTGTGTGTGTGTGTGTGTGTGTGTGTTAGTCTCTCAGTCATGTCTGACTCTGCAACTCCATGGATTATAGCCCACTAGGCTCTTCTGTCCATGGAATTCTCCAGGCAAGAATATTGGAGTGGGTAGGCATTCCTTCTCCAGGGGATCTTCCTGACCCAAGTATGGAACCTGTTTCTCCTGCATTGCAGGTAGATTCTTTACCCTCTGGGCCACCAGGGAAGCCCATATATATGTATATGTATATGTTTATATACATTTACATACATATACTTCTCCAGATTCTTTTCTTTTACAGGGCATGTAAAAATATTAAGCATAGTTCCAAGTTCCTCTCATAATACTTAAAATCAAGTTTGTTTTTTTTTTTTCCAAATGGGACATCATTGAGACAGTTGGTGAAATTTGCATGGGATATGTGGATTGGATGGTAGTGCTGTACCAAGGGTGATTTTCTGTTCTGGAGGGTTGTTTAGTGGTGATGCAAGAGACTGTCTTTGCCTGGGGGAAATACACACTGGTGAATTAAGGCATCGTGAGGGGTGGAGGTCATATCTATTATTGCTCTCAAACAGTTCAGGAAAAGATTAATGACAATTGGCAGAGAAGAGAGGACAACAAAAGTGGAGGATCCATGGGTTACAGGATGTTCCCACTTTCCAAATTCACATGTCGAAAGCCTATCTTCTGGTATCTCAGAAGAACTGCACAAAAAAGATCTTCATGACCCAGATAACCACAATGGTGTGATCACTCACCTAGAGCCAGACATCCTGGAATGTGAAGTCAAGTTGGCCTAGGAAGCATCACTACGAACAAAGCTAGTGGAGGTGATGGAATTGCAGTTGAGCTATTTCAAATCCTAAAAGATGATGCTATGAAAGTGCTGCCTCAATATGCCAGCAAATTTGGAAAACTCAGCAGTGGCCACAGGACTGGAAAAGGTCAGTTTTCATTCCAGTTCCAAAGAAAGGCAATGCCAAAGAATGTTCAAACTACCTCACAATTGCACTCATATCATACGCTAGCAAAGTAATGCTCAAAATCCTCCAAGCCAGACTTCAAAAGTACGTGAACTGTGAACTTCCAGATGTTTAAGATGGATTTAGAAAAGGCAGAGGAACCAGAGATCAAATTGCCAACATCTGTTGGATCATCAAAAAAGCAAGAGAGTTCCAGAAAAACATGTACTTCTGCTTTATTGACTATGCCAAAGTCTTTGACTGTGTGGATCACAATAAACTGTGGAAAATTCTGAAAGAGATGGGAATACCAGACCACCTGACCTGCCTCCTGATAAATCTGTATGCAGGTCAAGAAGCAACAGTTAGAACTGGACATGGAACAACAAACTGTCTCCAAACTGGGAAAGGAGTATGCCAAGGCTGTATACTGTCACCATGCTTATTTAACTTCTATGCAGAGTACATCATGTGAAATGCCAGGCTGGATGAAGTACAAGCTGGAATCAAGATTGCTGGGAGAAATATCAATAACCTCAGATATGCAGATGGCACCACCCATATGGCAGAAAGTGACGAAGAACTGAAGAGCCTCTTGATGAAAGTGAAAGAGGAGAGTGAAAAATTTAGCTTAAAACTCAACATTCAAAAATCTAAGATCATAGCATATGGTTTCATCACTTCATAGCAAACAGATGGGGAAACAATGGAAATAGTGAGAGACTTTACTTTTTGGGGCTCCAAAATCACTGCAGATGGTGACTGCAGCCATGAAATTAAAAGACGCTTGCTCCTTGGAAGAAAAGCTATGACCAACCTAGACAGCATATTACAAGGCAGAGACATTACTTTGCCAACAAAGGTCCGTCTAGTCAAAGCTTTGGTTTTTCCAGTAGTCGCATATGGATGTGGGAGTTGGACTATACAGAAAGCTGAGCGCCAAAGAATTGATGCTTTTGAACTGTGGTGTGGGAGAAGACTCTTGAGAGTCCCTTGGGCTGCAAGGAGACCCAATCAGTCCATCCTAAAGGAAATCAGTCCTGAATATTCATTGGAAGGACTGATGCTGAAGGTGAAGCTCCAATACTTTGCCCACCTGATGCGAAGAACTGACTCACTGGAAAAAACCCTGATGCTGGGAAAGATTGAGGGCAGGAGGAGAAGGGGACGACAGAAGATGATATGGTTGAATGGCATCACTGACTTGATGGACATGAGTTTGAGCAGGCTCTAGGAGTTGGTGTTGGACAGGGAAGCCTGGTGTGCTGCAGTCCACAGGGCTGCAGAGTCAGACACCACTGAGCGACTGAACTGACCTGAACTGGTATCTCAGAATGTGACCTTATTTCTAGAGAGTTTTATATAGGTAATCAAGTTAAAGGGAGGCTCATTTGACTGGGCTTTAATCCAATATGGCCGATATCTTTATTTTAAAATTTTTATTTTAGTAATATAGTTGATTAACAACGTTTTGTTAGTTTCCTATGGACAGCCAAGTTACGCATATACAGGCATCTATTCTTTTTTTCTAGTTCTTTTCCCATTTAGGTTATTACAAAATATTGGGCAAAGCTTACTGTGCTATACAGTAGGTCCTTGTTGATTATCCGTTTTAAACATAGCAGTGTGCATCTGTCAAGCTTATTTTCATGAAGATAAACTCAGGTGAGTTCAAGGCCAGGAAAATCATACTTGGGCATGAGCCAACTCCCCAAAGGAAAACACAGATGCTTCTACTTTGGTGGAGACCTAACCCTTGCTTTATCTGTGGGGTCTGAACCAGATGAGAAGCCTGTAAGTGCAAGTGTGTGCCAACTCTCAGTCCCGAGTGCTACGCACAATGCGGAACGCGCGCGCCAGGCTGAGACTGGCCGGCTCGGCCCGGGGTGGACCGCGTGTGCGCAGGTGCCCGTCGGCGTCCTGCCCGGCGCCGCCGCAGTGCGCAGAGCGCGCGCGGGAGGCGGGAGGCGGGAGGCGCTCCGCCGCCCGCAAGCTGAGCATCCCTGGGCGTTGGCCCCATCGCTCGCCCCCTGCCTGCTCCCTCCGCTCTCCCCGCGCTGCCCGGGCCCCGCCATGGGGAACGTGCCCTGCGCGGTGAAGCACTGCCTCAGCTACCAGCAGCTGCTGCGCGAGCATCTCTGGATCGGGGATTCAGTGGCAGGGGCGCTCGAGCCCGCGCAGGTACCATCTCGCGGCCCGGGGCGTCCCCACCTCTCCCGCCGCGGCGCCTCTCCGCCCGGGGCCCTCCTGCAGCGGTTCTGCGGTGTGAAGGCCTCTCCCCTGAAAAGGGTTCCCACCCTCTCCCGGGTGAATTTGCGGACCCGCCCCTCGGGGAGGCCCTTTGAATTCCCTACCTTGGCCACGTGCAGGTGGTCTGAAGGAAAGTGTTCCTTCTCTGCGTTTCCCTGGGAAAGGATCCTTCCTGTGAAATGCAGCACTTGTCTGAGGACAGCGTCTCTCTTTGCAATTCTCTTCTTATTATTGTGTGACAAAGGCGACGAATTTGTCGGAATGTGAGGCAGAAAAACGGAAGGAAGCCAACACCGAAGGCTAGGAAAACAGGGTGGGGTGAAATCATCCCTTATCTGTAATGTATTTATGCTCCAACACCCTTGAACAAGATGGGGGAAGATGGTAAATAGCAGAAGGATTTCAGAGCAAAATGTATTCTCATGTGATGCCTGAAATCCCATTTGAAGGCAACTATGAGGGCAGGTGAAGAGTAGCCACAGGCCTGCAATTTAATGCAGTCTCAACCGGAAATGGCAAGTAAATGGAGAAAATCTCTATACAGAAATTGATTTTATCTTAAAAGAGCTTACAATTTGAAGATTCACAGAGAAATAGGTAGTTGTTAAGTGAATGTTAAAATGTGGGAAAAGGGAAGGAGACTATGAGAGTTTAGCTATTAATTTTTCAAATTTTGCTGGATGCAAAATATTTATTCTTTATACATCTAAGTACAATATAAAAACTTGTGTTAAATGTAACAGTTTAGCGGGTAAGCATAATTTGAGTTTGTGTCTTTATTTCTTTATTTTTTTTCTTTAAAAAATATTGTGTTTTTTGCCATACATTGACATGAATCAGCCAATCAACTATTCTAATACTGATATTAGGCTCCGTTTTTCCTATAGTTTTACATTCAGTGTATCTTCAATGTATCACCATGTGAATTGTAACCTTAGTTCTACAGATTGGAGTTCAGCAATCGTGGATTCTTTCAAAGATTTGTCCTCATTACCTGAAAGATGGCGGAGGTCGTCTAACTCAAAGACTTTTACTGACAATGCAAGAGAAGGAAAATTAGTCTTCATGTTCCCATATGTTTGTATGTCTTCTATTCAATTTTTTGGTCTTCTCCTTTGATCTTTGTATTATAACTTTAAACCTTCATATTTACTCTGTTACAGAATCAGAAATCCTTACATTTCAGTGAAAAAGTGTGAGACTGTATATGACTTCTGTTGCTATGTTAATATTATTTTTCTCTTCTCTCACCCCATATTCTGATTTTGTGGGTTTGGGGACTGTGACAGAGGCTAGACTGCTAGGGTGCCTACTTTTCCCTGTTAGAATGTAAAAGCAGGGTAATTGAAAATGACTAGAATGACTGATCTAGGAATGTAGGAAATAGGGTTTTGGGATATTCACCAGCCTAATGAAGATGTTTTGTTTCCTTTTTGAGAAATTGCTATACCTTCTCTAAACATTGCCTTTTTATCCCTGGACTGATTTGCTTAAGAAACTCCTATTCATTCCTCAGGCACAGCTTAAAGATCACTTCTTTTGATCAACTCTTTTCTCTTTCTAAGGTCAGTATCCTTTTTCTGTGCTCTAGTGGGACTTGTGGAATTGTTGTGGAATTGTAATGTAGGTCTTGTCCTGTTGATACCTGACACTTGACTCTGCAATTTACCTCCTTCCCTGGCTTCTCTGTTTAACATCCTTACTGCTTTTAGCCCTACTGCTCTGGGTTCCTCAGGCTGGAATCAGACTGGCTCAGTGGCCTCTGTCTGTCTGGTAAATATGTAGATTTCTCAGGACTTTGAATCTACACTCACAGTTTCTGACACTATTAGTATATCTGTATCTTCCAGACTTGTAGTCCCTTCTGTCTCTTAAACTCCAGTCCTGATGTCCATCTGCTCAGCTGACATCACTTGAGTATCTCCAAAGCAATTCAGACTCAACATTTGCAAAATCAGACTCACATTCTTCCTCTTCCAACTGCAGCCCTTCTCTACAAGTTCCTAACACAGGGAATACTGTCACAATTCATTCTGCCCTGGAAGTGCAAACCAAGAGTCCATTTCCTTCTTTCTGTCATATCCAGGGTGTCACTAAGTCCTGCAGTTTTACCTCTTGAATTTCCCTCAGATCCATCTGCTTTTCCAACTTACTGCTGGATTTTAAAGTGGCATTTTCTTTCCAGTGCGCTACTGGAGTCTTGTCATCCTTCAACCCCCTGTTTCGACAGCTAGTTGAGAGATGTTCTCTATTTCAAATGATATCATGCTGTTCTCCTGTTTCACAACCTTCTGTGAATTCTCATTGCTTTTAAGAGTGAATAGCAAGCAAAACCTTTAATGTATTCTTGGAAGGCTCAGATGATATCTTCATCGCATCTGTGCAGCATTGTCTTAAGCCATGTCTTATGCTTGCCACTGTGTCCTTCTTTGAGTTTTCCAATCATCTTTCCTCTGGAAACAGGGCCTTTATCTATTTACCTTTCTGATAGAAAGATTCTTTTCAACTAATTAACCTTGAGATCTTAAACTCAGATTTTACTTTCTCAGATTCTCAAGCCAAGCATTTCCTGTTACCTTACGTTTCACAGTGCACTGTTCACTATATATAAATGAATTACTATATTTATTTTTGTTACCATTTAATGTTTAATTCCCTACCTGACTGTAAGCATCATAAAAGTGAGGAAAATTTCCACCACAAAATTCTCAACAATGAATAAAATGTCCAATTAGTTTTTGATGGCCAATTAATTTCTCCTGAATGAACAAAAGAATAGAGGTTTACCCTTCTAGGGCATAAGCATCTCAAGTATACGGGGACCATGAACTCCTTCTTAGCACTTTTCGGGGTCCAAGACAATGACTGGCACATTGTAGTACAACACTAATCTTTTTTATGTGAATTCCAACGTGATGACAGTTAAGACAGATGTCAGTAAAGTTTGGTCTTAGTGCTGATAGGTGGATATTATTACTGTTTGTGTTTTACCTTTTTAAAATTGAACTATAATTTATAATGTTTTACAAGTGTGCAGAAAAGTGATTCAGTTATACATACATATTCTTTTTTGTATTCTTTTCCATTATAGATTATTACAAGATATTGATTATAGCTTCCTATGCTACACAGTAGGACCTTGTTTATCTATTTTATATATAGTAGTGTAGAAATTCCCATGGATGGAGGAGCCTGGTGGGCTGCAGTCCATGGGGTCGCTGGGAGTTGGACACGACTGAGCGACTTCTCTTTCATTTTTCACTTTCATGCATTGGAGAAGGAAATGGTAACCCACTCCAGTGTTCTTGCCTGGAGAATCCCAGGGATGGGGGAGCCTGGTGGGCTGCCGTCTATGGGGTCGCCCAGAGTCGGACACTACTGAAGCGACTTAGCAGCAGCAGCGGCAGCAGTGTGTATCTATTGACTCCAAGTTCCTAATATATGCCTCCCACCTTTTCCTTTGGTATTTGTAAAATTGTTTTCTATGTCTATGAGTCTGTTTCTGTTTTGTAAATAATTTCATTTATATCATTCTTTAAATTCAACATATAAGTGATATATCATATGGTATTTGTCTCTCTGACTTATTAATTCTTCACTTAGTATGATTCTCTAGTTGCATCTGTGTTGCTGCAAATGACATTATCATTCATTTTTTGGCTGAGTAATAGTCCATCATACATATGTGTATATATGCATGCCACTGGAGAAGGCAATGGCACCCCACTCCAGTACTCTTGCCTGGAAAATCCTGTGGACGGAGGAACCTGGTGGGCTGCAGTCCATGGGGTCGCTAAGAGTCAGACATGCCTGAGCGACTTCACTTTCACTTTTCACTTTCATGCATTGGAGAAGGAAATGGCAACCCACTCCAGCGTTCTTGCCTGGAGAATCCCAGGGATGGGGGAGCCTGGTGGGCTGCCATCTATGGGGTCGCACAGAGTCGGACACGATTGAAGTGACTTAACAATATATGCATACCATATCTTCTCGGTCCATTCACATGTTGATGGACATTTAGGTTGTATATTATCTTTTCATCTGATCAAATTTAGTCATACTTTCATGGGGAAAGAGTTGAAAATTGATTCTGGAGGTTGTTAAATGAGCTTAACTATTTCTCCACTGCTAACTATGGTAGAGGGAATCATGGGTAGGGCCCCTAAGTTTTGAAATAATTTGGTTGCATCTGGGACAGACAGAGTGCTCTGTTTTGGAAGAATCTGTGCTAGTCAATAGAAGATTCAAAACCTAGACTCTTTTCTGCTACCAATAAACTATTAAGATAAAATATTATATTTGTGTGTAAGTACAAATACACTTTTTTGGAACTTAGCAATTTATTACCAAATATAAAATGAGTCAATGTGCATTAAAGGCTTACGCTACAACAGCTCAACATAATAAAATTCTTTAGATCTCTCTCTCTCTCTCTTTTTGTTTCTCTTTTTTGGTAATGGCATTGGTTTCTCAGAAGAATTCCTTAATGGGTTTCTCAGAAGAATTCCAGGAGGTCAAAACTGATCCTTCTGTGGTTCAAGCTATCGCTTAGGGTCTATTTTATTTTTTATTATTCGTCTCAGTTAAAATGGATATGATGAAGCTGGCTTAACTGGTGGTTTCAAGTTTTGATTAAAATGAAGTGTCCTTGTAAAATAGTCCTTGTTTGATTCAGTAACTAAATTTCTTTCTATATTAATAAAGAGACTTAAGCAATAACTAAATCTCTTTATATATTAATACCCTATCACAGCCATAAAATTTCCAATGGTCTAAATTCTATCATAAATAGCATTTTAAATATGTTTGTTTTGTTTTTTAAAGATACAATTGTAGATTACGTGAGATTAAGTTTATAGTTATTTTACATTTTATCCTGATCCTTTTAAGTTGCATTTGCTGTGAGCAAAAATTAAGATTCTAAGTAAAGTATTTAGTGTTAGAGGATCTCTTGAGTTTAACCTGAATATATAATATTTTTGTTTAAATTTAGTGAAAAGATTAAAGTGACTATATACTTTATGGTTAACAGTGCTCAGCTGTTAATAAACACCTTAGGGTCAGTGGGGAGGAATTGTCAAAAAGAAAACAAACTACCAGCCTATCCCACTGCTTGTTTTCTGTTTGACTCAGGTGTTCTTTGGCCCTTTACATCACCCTTTTTACTTGTTTTATGACTTCTCTGAAATTACATAATTTTTAAAATTCATTTTTCCCCTGCATTAGCTTGGTGGTTATATACTGGGTTTTTTTTGGGGGGAGGGGGTACCAGTTTATTTGCAGGAATGGTACTAAGAAAATAACTTAAGTAGATGTTTTAGTACAACTTACAGAAAAGGTGGAGCTAATCCAAACATGTGTGCACTGTCCTGGGGACCAGGGAGCCAGCCTAAGGCTTAGCTCTCGCTCTCGTTATCCTTACAGTGTTTCCCTGGGTGTGTTTATCAAGGGGTACTCTGCCCTGCCAGATTCGGGGGCCCCCATCTTGCACAGGTTGGTTCCGTGCTCACCCAGTTCTTTGATGGATTTCACCTACTCTTTCAGGCAGTGAGTGTCAATGAAGTCACACAAATGGGGGTCATTTTTTGTCAGTGGCCGGTGTGTGCAGTTCCAGTCATGGCAGATTGACTACTGGAATCAGTAGTGTAGCGCACATTCCATTGCATTCAGCCCATTCTTGCCGTCATCAGGGTCCGGTTTCCTGGTATCCCAAAGGACGGTTCGGCCACCTCCTTAGTTCTGCAGCTCATCCGTTTCTCAGCATGTTCCCTCTCCCCACGAGATTGGTGAAAGTTGGCAAAGCCTTTCAAAGCCACATAACCGCCGTCCACAGAGTAAGACACGGACAGGCAGACGTAGGAGGCCTCGCGCTCCAGGTCACTCTGGCGGTCACGGCCGTCTGGAGTCCTGCTGGCCGTTCTGCGCACCTGCGAGGCGGCGCGGCCCTGGGCGGCCGGGAAAGGCCGTGTGGGCTGAGCCGTGCTGGAGGGGCTGGGGGACCCGGAGGGGCGGCGGACCCCGAGGGGCAGAGGGGCAGGGAGGTTGGCCAGGGCTGGTTCGAGGGGCGGGCCGGGCAGGATCACCAGGTGCAGTCCAAGCATCCTTGAAGCAGGAAACCACAGGGCACCTCCACGAAGATAGCCCATGGCATACTGTTTCTACAGTACTGTTCGTTGTTACCTAGAAGGTGTCAACACGCAAACTTGACTTATTAAAATATCATATAAATTAGTTCTATATTAAAAATTAACTCCTGTTAGTGCCTTCATATATTGTATGTATTCATCCTCTACATGCTATATTTGTAATATATACTTATACAGTCAATGTACATTTATATTTATGTGTGTATTTCCCATTTCCTTGCTCTTCGTTACTTTCTAAAGATCCATCCCTTCATCTGGAATTATTCCCCTTCACCCTAAAGTGTTTGCTTTAATATTTTCTTTAATAAAAATCTGGTGGTGATACTTTTAGTTCTTATTTGCTTGAAATTACATTTATGTATACATGCATACAAAATGCATAAATATAATGAATATTGACTTTAAATATATGTTCCATATACAGAGTTAGGATACATGACATGGCAACCATACAAAATGCAGATTTCTCAATAGATAAATGGAAACCAGGGACAAATAAGAGAGAAATCAGCTGTTGGCTTTATTTTTGGACCTTTGATGATAACCTATCTTCAGTTCTCTTCTTGTTATCTTTGGTTTCCAACAGTATGACTATGATTTGTCTAGAGATAGTTTTCTTCATATCTGATAGTGGTTCATAGTGCTTCTTGGGTCTATGACTTGATGCTTGTTGGTTTCTATGTGTTTGGGGAAATTTTCAACCAGTTGCTTTCAAATATTACTTATTTCTTTTTTACCTCCAACTTAGACCTACAGTTTGAAGAATCTTAGAACATTTTGTTGTGCCCCATTGGTTTCTTATACTCACTTTTGTATTTTTCATCTTTTCTTACCATTGTCGATCTGAATATTTTTCTCAAGTATATTCCATTTCACTAATTCCCAATTTAGCTTTGTCTAATTTGCTGCTAATTTAATTTGTATCCTTAATTTTTAGTTATATTTTTGAATTACTACATTTCTACCTTGTTTCTGAAACCAATTTTTAGCTCTCTTTCCATCATATCAAGAATTCTTGAATGTTTATCAGTTATCTTAAGTTTCATCTCTGATCATTCCAATATTCAAATCTTCAGGGGGTTTCTTTCATTTATCTTCCCTCTTGGAAAGCCTACTAGCTTTTCAGTTTAAGTTAGACACCTGTTATGTAAATATTATAGATGAAATTTGAGGCTTTCAGTCATACTGTCCTTCTCCAGAAAAGATTAACTGTTCCCCCACCTCTTTTTGCTCACCCTCTACAAACTGCCTTTGGAAACCACAAGCCTGTTTTCTCTCTCTCTCTATTTAAGATTCTACATGTAAGTGAGATAGTACAGTATTTGTCTTTCTCTGTCTGACTTGTTTTGCTTAACATGATGTCGTTAGGCCCCATCTGGTAGCAAATGGCATGATTTCCTTCTTTTTATGATTGAATAATGTGCCTTTGTGTAAATATATAGCACATTTATCCATTCATCAGTGGACACTTGGGTTGTTTTCACCTCTTGGCTATTGTAAATAATGCTGCAGTGATCATGGGAGTGAAGATATCTATTTGAGATAGTGATTTCCTATCCTTGGGAGAAACACTTAGAAGTAGAATTGTTGAATCATATGATAGTTTTATTTCTCACCTTTTGAGGAACCTTCATACTCAGAAATGTTTTCTATAGTGGCTGCAATGCACAAGCTTTCCCTCTTCTCCACATCCTCACCAACAACACCAACACTTATTTCTTGTCATTTTGATAATAGTCATTCTGATGCGTGCCTGGAGAAATACCAATAACCTCAGATATGCAGATGACACCACCCTTCTGGCAGAAAGCAAAGAGGAACTAAAGAGCCTCTTGATGAAGGTGAAAGGGGAGAGTAAAAAAGCTAGCTTAAAACTCAACATTCAGAAAACTAAGATTATGGCATCCGGTCCCATCACTTCATGGCAAATAGATGTAGGAAAAAAAGGAAACAGTGAGAGACTTTATTTTCTTGGGCTCCAAAATCACTGTGGACAGTGGCTGCAGCCATGAAATTAAAAGACACTTGCTCCTTGAAAGAAAAGCTATGACAAATGTAGACAGCGTATTAAAAAGCAGAGACATCAGTTTGCTGACAAAAGTCTGTATAGTCAAAGCTATGATTTTTCCAGTAGTAATGTACAGATGTGAGAGTTGGACCATAAAGAAGGCTGAGCACTGAAGAATTGATGCTTGTGAACTGTGCTGTTGGAGAAGACTCTTGAGAGTCCCTTGGACAGCAAGGAGGTCAAACCAGTCAATCCTAAAGGAAGTCAACAGTGAATATTGATTGGAAGGACTGATGCTGAAGTTGAAGCTTTAGTTGAGCACCTGATGTGAAAGGTGACTCACTGGAAAAGACCCTGATGCTGGGAAAGATTGAAGGCGGGAGGAGAAGGGGGCGACAGAGGATGAGATGGTTGGATGGTGTCATCGACTCAATGGATTTGAGTTTGAACAAACTGCAAGAGATAGTAAAGGACGGGGCATGCTGCAGTCCATGGGGTCGCAAAGAGTTGGACATGACTGAGCAACTGAACATGAACAGTTCTGATGGGTGTGAGGTCAGGAAGATTTATCTTTTGCTTCTAGCAGGCATTTAGTACAAGGGTAGCTTTTGCTGTTGTTCAGTCACAAGGGTAGCTTATCTTAAGGCAATCATATATTTAGCTGATTCGAGGCTGGACCTGCTTCATTTGTGAAGGCTTCTCTTTTCTTGTCATCCTAATTTTTATCTTGTCATCCTTCAGGGTTCTGACTAAAGCCCTAGAGAGTTTACCAGAATGTCTTCTCCTTTTTGGGATCTGAACTCAAAAATATTTCCTCCTCAACCTCTCAGGCTCCTGGGAGCTCTGATGCTCATCCTAGCTTTTCACCTAATTACATTAGAATTGGCAAATGCCCCAAGGGGAAAAGTCATGCTGAAAATTAGCCTTAATCACTTCATGTTTTTCTTCTGCATGGTATCTTGGCCACTGAAGTGAACCTACTCTCAGAAACCCCTAAGGCTATCAAAAGGAGTTTTTCACTAATTTTTACCAGATTTTCTGGCTTCCCTGGTGGCTCAACAGGAAAGAATCCACCTACAGTGCAGGAGCCTCAGGAGACGCAGGTCCAATACCTGAGTCAGGAAGATCCCCTGGAGAAGGGAATGGCAGCCCACTTCAGTATTCTTGTCTGGAAAATTGAATGGACAGTAGAGCTTGGTGGGCTATAGTCCATAGGGTCGCAAAGAGTCGAACAAAACTGAAGAGACTTAGCACGCACTCTCACCAGATTTTCTGGTTCTCAGTGACAAGTTTGTTCTGAACAAGCTAATTGAAGGATTAACAATAAGAGTGGAAATATAAAAAGCACTAATTTTGCAATATAATTTGAATTGTAAAAAATATATTCATTTACCATGTTACAAAGCTTTTGAACTGGTTACATTCCAGATAATATGCAAACTATTGACATTAATAATTTATTATTTATTTTCCCAGGTTTATTGAGATATCAGTTCAGTTCAGTCACTCAGTCGTATCCGACTCTTTGCGACCCCATGAATCGCAGCACGCCAGGCCTCGCTGTCCATCACCATCTCCCGGGGTTCACTCAGACTCAGGTCCATCGAGTTGGTGATGCCATCCAGTCATCTCATCCTCTGTCATCCCCTTTTCCTCCTGCCTCCAATCCCTCCCAGTATCAGAGTCTTTTCCAATGAGTCAACACTTCACATGAGGTGACAAAGTACTGGAGTTTCAGCTTCAGCATCATTCCTTCCAAAGAAATCCCAGGGCTGATCTCCTTCACAATGGACTGGTTGGATCTCCTTGCAGTCCAAGGGACTCTCAAGAGTCTTCTCCAACACCACAGTTCAAAAGCATCAATTTTTTGGTGCTCAGCTTTCTTCACAGTCCAACTCTCACATCATACATGGCCACTGGAAAAACCATATAGCCTTGACTAGATGGACCTTTGTTGGCAGTAATGTCTCTGCTTTTGAATATGCTATCTAGGTTGGTCATAACTTTTCTTCCAAAGAGTAAGCGTCTTTTAATTTCATGACTGAAGTCACCATCTACAGTGATTTTGGAGCCCCCAAAATAAAGTCTGGCACTGTTTCCACTGTTTCCCCATCTATTTCCCATGAAGTGATGGGACTGGATGCCATGATCTTCGTTTTCTGAATGTTGAGCTTTAAGCCAACTTTTTCACTCTCCACTTTCACTTTCATCAAGAGGCTTTTGAGTTCCTCTTCACTTTCTGCCATAAGGGTGGTGTCATTTGCATATCTGAGGTTATTGATATTTCTCTCGGCAATCTTGATTCCAGCTTGTACTTCTTCCAGCCCAACGTTTCTCATGATGTACTCTGCATAGAAGTTAAATAAGCAGGGTGACAATATACAGCCTTGACGTACTCCTTTTCCTATTTGGAACCAGTCTGTTGTTCCATGTCCAGTTCTAACTGTTGCTTCCTGACCTGCATACAGATTCTCAAGAGGCAGGTCAGGTGGTCTGGTATTCCCATCTCTTTCAGAATTTTCCACAGTTTATTGTGATCCACACAGTCAAAGGCTTTGGCATAGTCAATAAAGCAGAAATAGATATTTTTCTGGAACTCTCTTGCTTTTTTGATGATCCAGAGGATGTTGGCAATTTGGTCTCTGGTTCCTCTGCCTTTTCTAAAACCAGCTTGAACATCAGGAAGTTCATGGTTCACGTATTGCTGAAGCCTGGCTTGGAGAATTTTGAGCATTACTTAACTAACGTGTGAGATGAGTGCAATTGTGTGGTAGTTTGAGCATTCTTTGGCATTGCCTTTCTTTGGGATTGGAATGAAAACTGACCTTTTCCAGTCCTGTGGCCACTGCTGAGTTTTCCAAATGTGCTGGCATATTGAGTGCAGCACTTTCACAGCATCATCTTTCAGGATTTGAAATAGCTCAACTGGAATTCCATCACCTCCACTAGCTTTGTTCGTAGTGATGCTTTCTAAGGCCCACTTGACTTCACATTCCAGAATGTCTGGCTCTAGGTGAATGATCATACCATCGTGATTATCTGGGTTGTAAAGATCTTTTTTGTACACTTCTTCTGTGTATTCTTGCCACCTCTTCTAATAATATCTTCTGCTTCTGTTAGGTCCATACCATTTCTGTCCTTTATTGTTCCCATCTTTGCATGAAATGTTTCCTTGGTACCTCTAATTTTCTTGAAGAGATCTCTAGTCTTTCCCATTCTGTTGTTTTCCTCTATTTCTTTGCATTGATCACTGAGGAAGGCTTTCTTATCTCTCCTTGCTATTCTTTGGAACTTTGCATTCAGATGCTTATATCTTTCCTTTTCTCCTTTGCTTTTTGTTTCTCTTCTTTTCACAGCTATTTGTAAGGCCTCCCCAGACAGCCATTTTGCTTGTTTGCATTCCTTTTCTATGGGGATGGTCTTGATCCCTGTCTTCTGTACAATGTCACGAATCTCAGTCCATAGTTCATCAGGCACTCTTATCTATCAGATCTAGGCCCTTAAATCTTATTTCTCACTTCCACTGTATAATCATAAGGGATTTGATTTAGGTCACACCTGAGGAACCAGAGATCAAATTGCCAACATCCGCTGGATCATAGAAAAAGCAAGAGAGTTCCAGAAAAACATCTATTTCTGCTTTATTGACTATGCCAAAGCCTTTGACTGTGTGGATCACAATAAACTGTGGAAAATTCTGAAAGAGATGGGAATACCAGACCACCTGACCTGCCTCTTGAGAAATTTGTATGCAGGTCAGGAAGCAACAGTTAGAACTGGACATGGAACAACAGACTGGTTCCAAATAGGAAAAGAAGTTTGTCAAGGCTGTATATTGTCACCCTGTTTATTTAACTTATATGCAGAGTACATCATGAGAAACACTGGACTGAAAGAAACACAAGTTGGAATCAAGATTGCTGGGAGAAATCTCAATAACCTCAGATATGCAGATGACACCACCCTTATGGCAGAAAGTGAAGAGGAACTCAAAAGCCTCTTGATGAAAGTGAAAGTGGAGAGTGAAAAAGTTGGCTTAAAGCTCAACATTCAGAAAACGAAGATCATGGCATCCGGTCCCACCACTTCATGGGAAATAGATGGGGAAACAGTGGAAACAGTGCCAGACTTTATTTTTCTGGGCTCCAAAATCACTACAGATGGTGACTGCAGCCATGAAATTAAAAGACGCTTACTCCTTGGAAGGAAAGTTATGACCAACCTAGATAGCATATTCAAAGGCAGAGACATTACTTTGCCAACAAAGGTCCGTCTAGTCAAGGCTATGGTTTTTCCAGTGGTCATGTATGGATGTGAGAGTTGGACTGTGAAGAAGGCTGAGTGCCCAAGAATTGATGCTTTTGAACTGTGGTGTTGGGAAGACTCTTGAGAGTCCCTTGGACTGCAAGGAGATCCAACCAGTCCATTCTGAAGGAGATCAGCCCTGGGATTTCTTTGGAGGGAATGATGCTGAAGCTGAAACTCCAGTACTTTGGCCACCTCATGCGAAGTATTGACTCATTGGAAAAGACTCTGATGCCGGGGCAGGAGAAGAAGGGGATGACAGAGGATGAGATTGGCGGATGGCATCACTGACTCGATGGACATGACCCTGAGTGAACTCCGGGAGTTGGTGATGGACAGGGAGGCCTGGCATGCTGCGATTCATGGGGTCGCAGAGAGTCGGACACCACTGAGAGACTGATCTGATCTGATCTGATCTGAATGGTCTAGTGGTTTTCCCTAGTTTCTTCAATTTAAGTCTGAATTCAGCAATAAGGAGCTCATGATCTGAGCCACAGTTAGCTCCTGGTCTTGTTTTTGGTGACTGTATAAAGCTTCTCCATCTTTGGCTGCAAAGAATATAATCAATCTGATTTCAGTGTTGACCATCTGGTGATGTCCATGTATAGAGTCTTCTCTTGTGTTGTTGGAAGAGGGTGTTTGCTATGACCAGTGTGTTCTCTTGGCAAAGCTCTATTAGTCTTTTCCCTGCTTCATTCTGTACTCCAAGTCCAAATTTGCCTGTTACTCCAGGTGTTTCTTGACTTCCTACTTTTGCATTCCAGTCCCCTATAATGAAAAGGACATCTTTTTTGGGTTGGTTCTAAAAGGTCTTGTAGGTCTTCATAGAACCATTCAACTTCAGCTTCTTCAGCATTACTGGTTGGGGCATAGACTTGGATTACTGTGATATTGAATGGTTTGCCTTGCCAACGAACAGAGATCATTCTTTCGTTTTTGAGATTGCATCCAAGTACTGCATTTCAGACTCTTTTGTTGACCATGATGGTTACTCCATTTCTTCTGAGGGATTCCTGCCCGCAGTAGTAGATATAATGGTCATCTGAGTTAAATTCACCCATTCCAGTCCATTTTAGTTTGCTGATTCCTAGAATGTCAACGTTCACTCTTGCCATCTCCTATTTGACCACTTCCAATTTGCCTTGATTCATGGACCTGACATTCCAGGTTCCTATGCAATATTGCTCTTTCCAGCGTCGAACCTTGCTTCTATCACCAGTCACATCCACAGCTGGGTATTGTTTTTGCTTTGGCTCCATCCTTCATTCTTTCTGGAGTTATTTCTCCACTGATCTCCAGTAGCATATTGGGCACCTACCGACATGGGGAGTTTCTCTTTCAGTATCCTATCATTTTGCCTTTTCATACTGTTCATGGGATATAGTTGACATCAAACATTATAAGTTTAAGGTATACAGATTTGATATGCATATATTACAAAATGATTACCATAGTTTTGCCTAGTATCTGCATCATATCCCATACTTAATCATCATGTAATTAATTAAAAGAAATCACCATTGCCTTTTTTGTGGTGAGATTGTTTAAGATATACCCTCTTAACAACTTGCAAGCCTATAATATAATATTATTAACTATCATGAGACTATACCTTAGGTTCCTAGAGCTTATTCATCTTATAGATTACAGTTTGTATAGGAAAACAATTTAAAGTTTAGAAAATGAATAAAGAGTTGTCTGCATCATCAAAAGATAAGATTTTAAAGAGAAACTGACTTACACTGGTTTTCACTCTAAAAATTGCGAAAGATACAGAAGATATTTTTTAAACATGAAAATTATTATTATGCCTAACTTAAGTATCTGTCTTTAGAGAAACAGTATACTATTATTTACTGCTTTTTATGTATGATGTAGTTCAATAAAATTTGTTAAATGACTGACTAAATAAATGAGTGATTAAGTGGATAGTTTCTTTATTATATTTTGTCTCTATTGATGTAAGATTATTTTGGATCTTTCCACTTAATGTGTGTGAATTTGGTAGCAGTAATTTCTTCTTATTAACCTCTTCTTTACAATCTTATCTTTTGCTTTGCCTGGATTCATTCCTGATTCATATTTAATAGGCTCTGGACACTGCCTAACTACGTGACACGCAATAACTCACTTAATCCTCATAACAATCCTTTTTGTAGACACAGTAACTGAGACACAGGTTGAATGACTTGCTCATGATCAATAGTTGATGATCTCAGAGGTGAATTCAGGCAGCTAAGGTTCCAGAGCCCCTGGTTTTCACATCTACCAGTGTTTCCTGACCTTGCTGGTGAGAGGAGTCGACGGAGGCATTTATTAAATGTGCTAGGGATTCTGATCAGTAGCAGCTATCGCTGTTCTTTGCTTCAGCTGTCTTTGGAGAAACGCTGGGCTGGGTGACGCTGCTCCTCCTTTGTCCCAGACTCTGCTTTAGAGGGTCTGCTGTTGGCTCGTGTTTCCTCCAGTCTGTCTTTGGAGAGCTCCTGGCTCCAGCCCGTGGACTCCTATGAGTTTTGACTTCCCTTTTCGCCTCTCTGAGGGTGAGAATAGAGTTCTGCCTGGAATAGAATTGCATTGGATACAAAAGGAAAAACAACTTGGTTTCCAATAAATTTCCTGTTCCCTTCCTTCTCCAGTACTTTCTGCCTTTGGATTTCTGTTGGCTTCCCTCTTCCTTGCTTTCTGTCCTTCCAGCTGGCTTTCTCATCCTTCCCTCCCCCAACCCAGTGTTCTTGTTTTTTTCATTAGCTCTGAGCTTCTCCAAGTCTTCTGGCTTCCTTTCTGCTTATTCACTCTGGGCTGCAACTTTCCCTGACCCTCTCTCCTTTCCTCATTTTCTTCCTCTAAGCTTAGATTTTATTTTTATTTCTTTTGATTTTCCCTCATCCACCAAGGGGCTAGACTGTGCAGACATGTAATTTGATGTGTTATGCTTATGGAGCAGATGGTATTTAAAAGAGACCAAGCAAATTCATATATGTAGAGAATATCATTTTAGCAGAAATTCTGATTTGAAAGTGATTGTCCAGCCTGCTTGAAGACCCCACAGTAAAATCAATGCATGAGCATGCTTTCCTGGTCTCACGATTGTTAGACTGAGTAGAAGATTCAAATTGACTGCTACACAGATGAGCCATATTAACCTCTGGAAATATTTTATTTTGTCAAGACTACACTTAAAAGATAAAAACAGATGAATGTCTTAAACAGGATTTGCATTCTTCCTCATATCCTTAGCTGCCTCAGACATCCAGTTTATCTTCCCTTTTTTTTAATCTTAAAAATTAGCTCATCTTTCATATATCTATTTACTGTTTTATGAGAAAAAATAATAAAGGCCCCTAATCTTATAAACTGCTTTATTATCTTTTTCACCCTTGATTTGAAGACAGATACTCACCTTCTACTAGTGGTGAAACTTTCCTTAAATGTCTTTCTCTGTGTCCTTCATTTCCGCCCTGCCAACCCCAACTCTTAAGTAGCGCTCAGTGAACTCACGTTTGTTTTCTGCATCAAAGCTCTGTTCCCCACCAAAGATGGTCAAGTAGAAACATCCCTCTAGTAAATTTGTAATATTTGGAATGCTAGACTGAGATTTTCTAAAAGGTGAAACTACATTTACCTCTTCTATTATCCAGAAGATTTATATACTTAGATTCTGGTAAATATTTACAGAATAAAATAGTTTGTAGGTGCTAAAAATCCATTCATAGTGTAAACTCAGGTAGTTTTAGCCACATTCACTGACTTTATGACTGGCAAAAAAGATACGTGTTTAATTATATCAAAGATATTATTTTTATAAACAAGAATAAGTAGCTTTCAATAATTTTTTTAAATATTGGGCTAGAATGTTTTAAGATTCATGTACTCATTTTGGAAGTTTGAATATCTATATTTTTTTCTTTCATGGCTATCATATAAAGGTCAGAAGGAGTAGAATCTAGCTTTTCATTCACTTTCCGTGTCTAGGTTTTTACTGGGTTAGTTCACAGAGTGTATGATACGCATCTCCTTGTCATCCCACTTTACAAGAGAAGGAATGGAGACATGGCGGGGTATGATGACACCCTCAGGGTGAAACAGCTTCTCTGTTGCAATGTGTGAGCTGTGGGCCCGGGTTTTGGATTCAGTGGTGGTGCTGAGTATCCCACTGATAAAGCATCAAATGTCTCCTTACGCTTGTTACTTTCCAAGTTATGTTTCCTTGGATTTGTGAAGTAGGGAAGTGTGCATGAAGGGAAACTTCAGCTACAGAAAAAACACCTTTAATACGTTTCACCCTGTAAAATCAGCCTTTCAGAAAGTCTTTTCAGTGAACTTTATGAACAACCGATGGAGTCTGGGAAGCTTGGCAAGCAAGGAGGCAGGAAGCCCCAGAGAAATGTATCTGTCAGACATCTTTCCTCCTGAGGTTTCCTTCCAAGTGATTTTGGATCCTGAAGGAAGTAGAGGGTCTCTCTGTCACTGCGTTTGTACATCTGTAACCCACTGGGTGTGCAGAGTCTGGCATCCACTTTTTAAATTCTTTCCTTGATCTGTGTTTCAATGTGAAATAGAAACGAATTATAGCTGAATGTTGGAGTCAAAATATGAACCTTATTTTAGTTAGACACAATTTGTACTTTTTGAGAATTTTTATTTAAGGGCTAAGGCTTCTCTGAATTTTAAGTGCTATGCCACATTTCAAGCCTTGGATTCTACATGGAGCTGTGGACCCAGTCACAGATAAAAGCTGAGGGCAATTTGGAATTCTCTTTGCCCAGGTTTTAGGGCTGGTTTTAAAAGGCATATGCAGGACCCTTGGAGAAACAGATGAAGTGATTCAGAGGTTCACTCACGAATGTTTGATATCGCTTAGTTTCCATTCCCGTGTGAAAAGATTTTAATATTTAATATAATTCTGCTGAATGTATGCTCTAGAAAATACTGAAAGGAAAACTTGAGTTAAAGGAAATAGAACAGAAGCTTGCATAAACACTCATCTCTGGAGAGCTGGATCTCTTAAATCTATTTGGTCTTGAAAGCATGTATACATATAGACCTCTCGATGGAAATGCCATAATGATAACTTGTTAGATAGAATGTCAATCATTTGATTTTTTTTAAAGTGTTATTTAGGGGCAGGAGTATTATTTCAGCTTACCTGTACTAAATTTGCAACTAGCTTATTGCATAGGGCAAATTTAAGAATATATTTAAATTTAAGAATACATCAGAGATATATTAACTGTTAATAGAATATTATTAACAGGAGTTTAGAAATTTATATGATGATGATAATGATGATGATACTACCAACCACTCTTTTTTAAAAAATTTTATTTTATCGGAGTATAGGTGATTACAATGTTGTGTACAGCAAAGTGACTCAGTTATACATATATGTATACATTCTTGTGGGCTTCCCTTGTGGCTCAGCTGGTAAAGAATCTGCCTTCAATGAGGTAGACCTGGGTTCGATCCCTGGGTTGGGAAGATCCCCTGGAGAAGGGAAAGGCTGCCCTCTCCAGTATTCTGGCCTGGAGAATTCCATGGACTGTATCGTCCATGGGGTCACAAAGAGTTGGACATGACTGAGCAACTTTCACTCACTCATACATTCTTTTTTGTATTCTTTTCCTTTAGAGTTTGTCCCAGGAGAGTGAATATAGTTCCCCATGCTATATAGCAGGCCCTTGTTTGTCCACTCTGTATTTAAAAGTTTAAGCCTGCTCACCCCAGACTCCTACTCCATCCCTCCACTACCCGCCTTGGCAACCACAAATCTGTTCTGTTTTTGTGAGTCTGTTTCTGTTTCATAAATGTGCATTTGTGTCATAGTTTAGATTCCACATATAAGTGATATCATATGATATTTGTCTGTCTGACTTCACTTAGTGTAATAATCTCTAGGTCCGTCCATTTTTCCACAGATGGCATTAATTCATACTTTTTTTATGGCTGAGTAATATTTCATTGTATATATGTACCACATGTTCTTTATCCATTGATCTGTTGATGGACTTCAGGTACCAACCACTGTTTATCAGCAAAGTTTGGTAAAGGCTTTACATAATTTCTGAATTCTTACAGTTCTGCAAAGAAAATTCTGTTATTTTCACTTTTTATATGAGGAAAGAAAGTAAATAATATTTTTCTAGGTCAAATCCCTGGTAAAAACACTGGGTTTGAATCTTTGTCAGGTTCCAAAGCCTGTGTTTCTTCACTATATCATGTCAGTTGATTGAACACTAGGAACTTCAATTATAAAATTACTTTGTACTCATTTTTGCAACGTGTTTTCTTTTAACACATTTGTAAAGTTCTAGATTTATCTATTACTGCAGTTGGTTGGGAATGGCTTAGGATGATACAGCTTAGTTTTTAACCATAGTTAATTTTGAGCCTGAATTCATTTAAAGCCTGAGGTGGATGGACCTGAATGAATCACTCTTCTTCAGAGACAAGTTATTCAGATGTTTTATGATGATTCCATAGATTTTTGTGACCTTTCAGGATCTCCTTCCTTCATTCTGACCTATCAGCCGCACTTCTCTTTCTCATGAGCTTAGGTTAATGGTTTTAGAGGGTATTTCTGAGACATACACCCTTTCTTAGTTTTTTAGTAAGTAGCTCAAATAGACACATACAGTCCTATCCAAAAGGTCAGATATTTTTAAAAAGTATTGTTGCATACATACCAAATATTGTGTATGCAGATTTCATAGATATACTGAAAGACCCTGCATTAATCTGTTTACTTTACTGCAACCATTGGCTCTTTATTCATTTTTTTCTGAGTGGCCATCCGAAACCATAGTGTGTAGTAAAAAGTTGTACTACAATACAATAAATGAAGTTTTTAAAAGGTCTCAGTGACCTAAAATGTGCTGAAGTGCTCTTGTGAGGTTAATACAATTTTTTATTAATAATTCATGGGTGTTTTGAAGCCTGGACAATGATCATTCTCTGTCAAAAGCATAGAAGTAAAGAAGTAAAGTTGTACAGAAGATCATGTTGTACAGAAACAAGTTGTACAGAATGGATCATAGAACAAAAAGACTACAGGTGAAAAAGAACAATAATGACAAAGCAGTTGTTCTATACCCAGAATGTGTTCTTAAGTAGAAGGATTTCAGTATCTTCCATTTGAGAACTCACTCTGAACGGCTCAGGAACCAGAGCCATGATGGGATTGAACACTGGAGCTGAAATTACACTCTCACTCCACACTTGCCTGCAGTTTTGCCATCCTTGAGTTACTGGTCCACGTGTCTCAAGCCTGGGCCGGCGTGCGAACTGGTTAAGGGCCCAGGAGCTCCCACTGTCTCTCACCCTCTCCATGAGGCTGCCTTGGTTCTCAGCGGCTGCAGACCCTGAGGCTGCACCATCCACCTCTGTGGATGGCAAGAGTCCCCAGATAGATGCCGCACTTTTCTTTTTCCTAAAAGTGAGAATGAAAGATGACAAGCAACTCCTTCTCAAACTTGGGGAGGAGAAGACAAATACGATCTTTGTCATTCAATTTGTGTGGACTACTATTTAGCTCGTTTTAATGAAGCCATGTATAAAACTTGATTAAACTACTCAAACCACATATAATAACCTTCTTTTGTTTTCAGATTCATAGTGTTGTTGGAGGCATTTTCTGTTAACTAGTAGAGACAGTAAAAAATGAAAGCTGAGAACTCTGTTTTATTTTTTTATTATAGTTAATTTACAGTGTTATGTTAATTTCTGCTGTACTGCAAAGTGATTCAGATACATTCAAATGCATTCTTTATATTCTTTTCCATTGTGGTTTATCACAGGATATTGAATATAGTTTCTTGTGCTTTATAGTAGGGTCTTGTCTGTCCTTCCTATATAAGGTAGCTTATATCTGCTAACCTCAGCCTCCCATTCCATCCTTCCCCTAACCCCTTCCCCTTTGGCAACCACAAGTCTGTTCTGAGAACTGTTTTAGAAAGTTTAAAATTATTGAAGTGAACTGAGGCATGCTATAAAATGGTATCTTATTAATTTCCAGAAGGAATAATGTGTGAGAAAATTGAATTTGGGCCTAATCATTAGTAAAACCAGAGAAGGAAATGGCAACCCACTCCAGTATTGTTGCCTAGACAATCCCATGGACAGAGAGCCTGGTGGGCAAAGGTCCATGGGATCGCAAGAGTTGGACACAACTTAGCGACTAAACCACTACCATTAGTAAAACATATGAATCTCATGTACCATAAAATTCACAGGAATTGAAAAATCAGAAAAATGGAACATATTCTTGTACAGTTTTGCTATTTGTATTACTCCCGAGGCCAATCATAAGGATATTTGGTTTATAGGGTGTGTTTTATTTTGTCCATTTGGCTTAAAAGTTCTTGCTAAAAACTATCAATACTTTCTTAGAACACTATAATTTATTAATTATTAGTAGTGAAAAATTTGAATACTTTTCAAATTTTGATAAATTTTAGTTGCTCCAGTTTTTGTGAGTCCAAACATTTATGGCTCATGAACTTCTTGTAAATATATGTGTACTTATCAAATTTGCATTCATCTATGACCAACCTAGATAGCATATTCAAAAGCAGAGACATTACTTTGCCAAAAAAGGTCTGTCTAGTCAAGGCTATGGTTTTTCCAGTGGTCATATACGGATGTGAGAGTTGGACTGTGAAGAAGGCTGAGCGCTGAAGAATTGATGCTTTTGAACTGTGGTGTTGGAGAAGACTCTTGAGAGTCCCTTGGACTGCAAGGAGATCCAACCAGTCCATTGTGAAGGAGATCAGCCCTGGGATTTCTTTGGAAAGAATGATGCTAAAGCTGAAACTCCAGTCCTCTGGCCACCTCATGCGAAGAGTTGACTCATTGGAAAAGACTCTGATGCTGGGAGGGATTGGGGGCAGGAGGAGAAGGGGACAACAGAGGATGAGATGGCTGGATGGCATCACTGACTTGATGGACGTGAGTCTGAGTGAACTCTGGGAGTTAGTGATGGACAGGGAGGCCTGGCATGCTTCGATTCATGGTGTCACAGAGTGTCGGACATGACTGAGGGACTGAACTGAACTGAACTGATACTCATTGAAATAGACACCATCCACATCCAAACATGTTTGAGAGGAGACGGATGTAGATCTTCAAGTAGGTAGATTTATATCTATGAATATAAGTAAGTATATTTTTATTACTGTTGTGTGAACAGAGACATATCAAAGCATAAGTATTAGAGTTAGAGCATTCAGGGATATTCAGACCTGGGACAATTGAGGATACTCTGTTCTGAGATTGATATGATATTGATTGATTGACATGAAAATAGCTGAGAGGGACCCCTGAAAAGTGGGCATGTAGGACAAGACATTCATTAGGATAGAATCTTTTTCCCCCCCCTCTATTTGTAAAACAGGATTAACACCAGCTTCCTTTTTTCTTTTTTTATTTTTACTGAGGTATAATTGACATAAAATTGTAAGATATTTAAAGAGTACAGTGTGATTATTTGACATATGTATACATTATGAACGGAGAAGGCAATGGCACCCCACTCCAGGACTCTCGCCTGGAAAATCCCATGGACGGAGGAGCCTGGTGGGCTGCCGTCTATGGGGTCGCACAGAGTTGGACAGGACTGAAGCGGCTTAGCAGCAGCTTAGCAGCATACGTTATGAAGGGCTTCCCAGGCGATGCAGTGGCAAAAATTCCGCTTGATGATGTAGGAGACACAGGAGATACGGGTTTGATTCCTGGGTCAGGAATATCCCCTGGAGGAGGAAATGGCAACCCACCCCAGTGTTCTTGCCTGGAGAATCCCATGCACAGAAGGAGCCTGGCAGGCTATAGACCGTGGGCTCAAAAAGAGCTGGACACAACTTAGCAATGGAGCACACATTTTGAAAGGACTGTAAAGCACCGGTTGTCATTCAGTCACTCAGTCGTGTCCAGCTCTGTGTGACCCCATGGACTGCAGCACGCCAAACTTCTCTGTCCTTCACCATCTCCCGGAGCTTGCTTAAATTCATGTCCATTGAGTTGGTGATGCCACCCAACCATCTTGTCCTCTGTCTTCCCCTTCTCCTCCTGCCTTCTATCTTTCCCAGCATCAGGGTCTTTTCCAACGAGTAGGCTCTTCCCATCAGGTGGCCAAAGTATTGGAGCTTCAGCATCAGTCCTTCCAATGAATATTCAGGACTGATTTCCCTAAAGGAAATTGACTGGTTGGATCTCCTTGCAGTGCAAGGGACTCACAAGAGTCTTCTCCAACAGCTCAGTTCAAAAGCATCAATTCTAACGTACTCATCCTTCTTTATGGTCCAACTCTCACATCCATATATGACTACTGGAAACACCATAGCTTTGAATAGGTGGACCTTTGTCAGCAAAGTAACGTCTCTGTGTTTTAATACGCTGTCTAGGTTTGTCACAGCTTTCCTTCCAATGAGCAAGTGTCTTTTTCACATCTGCAGTCACCATCCACAGTGATTTTGGAGCTCAAGAAAATAAAGTCTCTCACTGTTTCCATATTTTTCCCCATCTTTTTGCCATGAAATGATGGGACTGGATGCCATGATCTTATTTTTTTGAATGTTGAATTTTAAACCAGCTTTTTTACCCTCCTCTTTCACCTTCATCAAGAGGTTCTTTAGTTTCTCTTTGCTTTCTGCCATAAAGCTGGTATCATCTGCATATCTGAGATTATTGATATTTCTCGCAGCAATCTTGATTCCACCTTGTGCTTCATCCTGCCTGGCATTTCACATGATGTACTCTGCATGGAAGTTGAATAAACAGGGTGACAATATACAGCCTTGAAGTACTCCTTTCCAGATTTGGAACCAGTCCATTATTCCATGTGCATTTCTATTGCTTCTTGACCTGCATACAGACTTCTTAGGAGGCAGGAAAGGTGATCTGATATTCCCATCTCTTTAAGAATTTTCCACAGTTTGTGGTGATCCACACAGTCAATGGCTTTAGCATATTCAATGAAGCAAGTTTTTTAGAAATTATTTTGCTTTTTCTATGATCCAGTGGATGTTGGCAATTTGATCTCTGGTTCCTCTGCCTTTTCTACATCTAGCCTGTACATCTGGAAATTCTCAGCTCATATACTGTTGAAGGCTAGCTTGGAGGATTTTGAGCATGACCTTACTGGCATGTGAAATGGGTGCCGTTGTACAGTAGTCTGAACATTCTTTGGCATTACCCTTCTTTGGGATTGAAACGAAAATGGAGCTTTTCCAGTCCTGTGGCCACTGCTGAGTTTTCCAAATTTGTTAGCTTATTGAATGTGGCACTTTCACAGCATCATCTTTCAGGATTTGGAATAGCTCAACTGGAATTCCATCACCTCCACTAGCTTTGTTCTTAGTGATGCTTCCTAATGTCCACTTGACTTCTGGGCCATTAAGATCTTTTTGTAGAGTTATTTGTATTCTTGCCACCTCTTTTTTTTTTTTTTTTTTTTTGCCACCTCTTCTTAATATATTCTGTTTTGTTAGGCCCATACCATTTCTGTCCTTAATTGTGCCTATCTTTGCATCAAATGCTTCCTTGATATTTCTCTAATTTTCGTGAAGAGCTCTCTAGTCTTTCCCATTCTATTGTGAAACAGTATTCTGCAGCAAATATCATACCTAAAGGTAAAATGTTAATGATTCTCTTTCAGATCAGAAACAAAGCAATGCTGCTTTGTTGTAACCACTTCTATTTGATATTATATTAAATATAGTATTAATATACTTTAGGTCCTAAGTCAGTGCAGCTTGTTAAGAAAAAGAAGTGGAAATTCACTTGATGCAGGGGAATCCTGTCCCTATGAATATGTACATAGAATCGTTCACAGTACTCTTTTCCTCTTGCCTACCTTGAAATTGATTGCTTAACCTCTTCTGCTGTCACCCTCGAGAGTCCTTGAGGTTTTAGTATATTATCTCAAGTTTTCCGATGACCATTTTGAGCCATCAGATTCGTAGTATGTGACTGCGAATGTGACTAGTATGTGACTTTTGGGCTCTTACTATTGCTAAGCTGCATTCACCTAAGGTTTGGGGTCTTAGTGCCTTCCATCCATGAGGAAGGAGAGAAGACCCCTCGAGGACAGGGGCCTTGCTGGTAGAAGCAGCAGATCCTGAGCCTTCTCCGAACTGTCTAGCATTAAAAGTGTCTGTTGTGTATATGTGTTTCTTTTAGCATCTCTAATACACATAGATGTTCCTGGTACTGGTATTTCAGAAATACCACTGGTTACTTAAAGAGGAATTAAAGAATGTTTGCATGACTTGTGAACTTTGTAAAGAGATATATAGAATTATTTGAGAATCTGTCATTATGGTTTAAAATCTCATTTGTTTTTGACTCTAGTGTATGCCTAGACGACCCACTTGGAATGGTCCACATGAGGAAAGAGAAATCGTTTCCACCTAGAAAGAAAGTAGTGTTATTTGAAAGGAAGGAGTTAGAGAGTGCTATTCAAGCTACAGAATTAGATTGGGTATTAATACTATAATGATTGGAATTTTAATTTTTACCAGTTTGATATATTTATAGAGGTGTTTATCAATTTTATCATCGATGGTGATGGGCTACTACTTAAGAATAGGATATATATATATATATAATATATATAAAATTATATCAAAGTATAATTGCTTTACAGTTCTTTGTTAATTTATGCCATACAGTGAAAGCATTCAATCATATTGTTGTTGTTGTATATATTCTTTTTCATATTCTTTTCCATTATGGTTTATCACAGGGTATTGAACACAGCTCATTGTGCTATGCAGTAGGACCTTGTTTATTCATCTTATATATAAATTGTTTGTATTTGCTAATCCCAAACTCACAATCCATCCCTCCTCCAGTCTGTCAGTTTCACAGTTAATTCATACAGTTTTTTAAAAGTTAGCTTAAGATACAGCAGAAGTTCTCAAATTTTAGTCCTTGGATCAGCAGCATCACCATCATTTGTGAGCTGGTTAGAAATGCAAATTCATTGACCCAACCTGACCCAATGAATCATAGTCTCTGGAGATGGGCCCGAGAAACTGTTAACAAGCTCTACTGGGGTTTGTAGGCACATTAAAGTCTGAGAAACACCGATCTAAAGGAGTTGTCTAAAATAAAGAAATGACTAAACGCCATTATGATCCATACAGGAAACAGCTGGAATAAGAGGGATTTGGCTCCATCTTTACTAGAGGGGCAATATTTTCTTATTTCTAAACTGGAACATACATTAACCGAGATTGTAGAACAACTAAGATCAAAGTTTTAAAAGTGATTTTTATAAGATAATATGGTAATTATATTCAAATTTGTCAATGCAAAGTTTGGGATGTTAATAATTCTTTTTTAAGATTTTTTTTTAATTTTATTTTTTAAGATTTTTTTTTTTTTGATGTGGACCATTTTTAAAGACTTAATTGAATTTGTTACAATATTGCTTCTGTTGTGTTTTGGTGTTTTGGATGAGGCATGTGAAATCTTAGCTCCCCAACCAGGGATTGAACCCATGTCTTATGCATTGGAAGACTAAGTCTTAACAACTGGACCACCAGGAAAGTCCTGGAGTTAATAACTTTAATAAACATTGTACATTATTAGTTTGGAATAAGCAGTTTGTTGAGCTATACCAATGTATCTATAGATTAAAGTAATAAAGCTGAAACAAACTATTTAAATGCAGAATAAAATTGAACATTCTTTGAGCAATGTGATGAATTTTGTTAGAGATTCCATTTCCAAATACAAGCTGAGTTTGCTTAGCTGGAAGGCAGAAGGACTAATTAGTCATTGCATGTAACCTGTTTGTTAACTATTCCTCTGAGGAGAAACTGAAAATCAGCCAGTATGGTTTATTTTTCAATAGAAATTGAAAAGAAGAACATTGATTTATTGCCTAAAATGGCTGAGAAAGTTTGCATCCAACATCAGCAGAACCCTGCACAATTTTTTTTCCTTTGTTTTGATGTTCCAGTCTGCAGATGTTCGCTGTTTTTGTGAGGAAACAATGGTGTTAGCTCTGAGTTTTCTTGGAAAGAAAGAGCGTAAAAGCTTTGGAGGACTGGACTTACAGTCTGCCCAGCCAATTGACCATGATGGAATGTTCGGTGAGGTCTGTGGGGAGTCATTCCCCAGCAGCATCTGGAAGGAAACAATAAGAGGCTGGAGGGCTTACTTTTCAGGCAAATGATTAAGAGGTGATTAAGTGAAGGTTTTTGGATTTGAGGGAGGGAAGGAGTAGGGAAGGTGTGTGTGTGTATAACATGGTATAGAGGGATTATGGAAAAGACTTAATAGAATGAACTATAGATCACAGCAGAATTTAGAAAAAGCTAGAATTGGAATTTGGACAGAACAGCTTAGAGGTATCACATGATACAGAAGATGAGATTCACATAACACAGATTCACATAATCACTTGTTTTTTTGGAACAGTAATGGACAGTGATGATGTCTTGTTATTTCGAGCCACTGGAATTCATGTCTTAGAGTTGGAAAGGCATTCTGCTATTACACCTTTTCAGTCTTACTCTGATTATATTGGCCCTGCTTTAAAGTCCTAACTAAGAAAGCTCTGAGTTTGGGAAATGGAGATCCAAGGCCTTGATCAAATGAAGGGTTTAACTTGAGCGGTTTGATGCTGATTGGTTCATAATGTGTAAAGACAGCATTTCTTTAAATTATTTTATGCAGTCACATCTTCCTGCTCATGCCTCTTGCCTACTCATAGTTCCCTACTCCTAGCTGCAAATAAATGAGTTAGTGAATAAAGAGATGAATAAATGAGTGAATAAAGGAAAGAGTGAATGAATTAGAGGATAAAAGGATGAGTGAATGGATTAGGGAATAAAGGGATGAATGAATGAATGCATGAAATTCTCTGATAGATGATAGAGGATGAAAGCTAGTTTATGTCTCCCCCAAAGACTCAGGTTTATCCTAAAAACAAAAATCAGGTTTCCTCTGAATGCAAGTTTTTCTTCTTGATGCTAGATATTCGAGTTTCTGGGAAAGTTAGAAAGACAAGGCAGGGTTTAGAAACGAGTGCCCGGCTTCACCCCCACCCCCACCCAGTCATCCTTCCTAGAAATCACTTCAAGTCCTTTAATCTCGGTGTATGGAGACTTGGCAAACACAAGGCTCCGTCTCTACTCAAGGTTCAAATCTCAGAATTGCGTTTCATGAGCCAGGATGCAGAAACACTGTAATGCACAACTCCACATTTCCCTGCCTCAAAATCATCACAAGTCCTGAGTGGATAATTTGGCCATTCAGTGACCCAAAGTCTTTCTTCCTGTGGTCTCACCCTGCTCTAGGTCATTGCCATTTATTATTATTTTTTAATATTTTATTTATTTGTTACCGCTGTATCGGGTATTGATTGCAGCATGCAGGATCTTGGTCGCATCATGTGGGGTCTCTGCATTGTGGCAGACGACTCTAGTTGTGGTGCACGGGCTCCCGAGTTCACTGGCTCAGTAGTTGCGGTGCATAGGCCTAGTTGCTCTTAGGCATGTGGATCTTAGTTCCCTGACCAGGAATCTCATCCACGTCCCCTCCATTGCAAGGCCAATTCTTGACTACTGGACCACTGGGCAAGTCCTGGTCCTTGCCATTTAGAGGGGGGCGGAGAGAGACCAAGGAAAGGCCCAGGGACTTCTTACCACTTTGGAGTGAAGTGACACGCTTTACTTTGTCCCACTGTCTGGAGTTCACTCGAATGGTCCCCCTGGATGTAAGGCTGGCAGGGTGTGTGCAGGCCAGCTCTGCCAGGCGTTTACCATTGCTGTCATGGCTCTAGGCAGGATCTTTTTCAGGATGATAAAACAGTGTACATCTATTGGGCACATTCAAGGACAAACTAGCTGGGCAGATGAAATGGAGGATTGTAGATATAGTATTTGCTTCTCAATAAGACTTGGTAGAAAAAGTCCCATAGAAATTCCACTTAAATACTTCTCTGGCTTCTCCTCCTGGCCAATCTTGGTGAACATCTGGGTCTTTAGACTGGCACTCCCGGAGGACAATGATTTCATTAAGTGGTTATGAGAAGTCAAAACCTAAGGAGGCCCCAGATTGCTAGAGTGTCTCTTGGGGCTGGTTCCACTGGCAGGTCAAAGAGATGGGAATGCCCACCTGCCCAGCATTGTTCAGCTTTCCCTGCAAGTGTAGTCCTGACAGAGAGATAACCAAGGTTATAGTCCTGCCAGATTATGGACCAGGTCAGCCACATTCTCATGAGATTTGAGAAGGAGCCACCATTTGGATATTTCTGAGGATAGCGGACCCACTGAGGGATAGAAAGAACATTTTTAAAGAAGATAAATTCAAAACAATAGAAATCACTCCAAGCATCTTTTCTGACCACAATGCAGTAAGATTAGATCTCAATTACAGGAGAAAAACTATTAAAAATTCCAACATATGGAGGCTGAAAAACACCCTGCTGAAAAACCAACAAATCACAGAAATCAAAAGAGAAATCAAAATTTGCATAGAAACAAATGAAAATGAAAACACAACAACCTAAAACCTGTGGGACACTGTAAAAGCAGTCCTAAGGGGAAAATTCATAGCAATAGAGGCATACCTCAAGAAACAAGAAAAAAGTCAAATAAATAACCTAACTCTACACCTAAAGCAACTAGAAAAGGAAGAAATGAAGAACCCCAAGGTTAGTAGAAGGAAAGAAATCTTAAAAATTAGAGCAGAAATAAATGCAAAAGAAACAAAAGAGACCATAGCAAAAATCAACAAAGCCAAAAGCTGGTTCTTTGAAAGGATAAATAAAATTGACAAACCATTAGCCAGACTCATAAAGAAACAAAAGGAGAAAAATCAAATCAATAAAATTAGAAATGAAAATGGAGAGATCACAACAGACAACACAGAAATACAAAGGATCGTAAGAGACTACTATCAACAATTATATGCTAATAAAATGGACAACGTGGAAGAAATGAACAAATTCTTAGAAAAGTACAACTTTCCAAAACTGGACCAGGAAGAAATAGAAAATCTTAACAGACCCATCACAAGCACAGAAATTGAAACTGTAATAAAAAATCTTCCAGCAAACAAAAGCCCAGGTCCAGACGGCTTCACAGCTGAATTCTACCAAAAATTTAGAGAAGAGCTAACACCTATCCTACTCAAACTCTTCCAGAAAATTGCATAGGAAGGTAAACTTCCAAACTCATTCTATGAGGCCACCATCACCCTAATACCAAAACCTGATAAAGATCCCACAAAAAAAGAAAACTACAGGCCAATATCACTGATGAACATAGATGCAAAAATCTTTAACAAAATTCTTGCAGTCAGAATCCAACAACACATTAAAAAGATCATACACCATGACCAAGTGGGCTTTATCCCAGGGATGCAAGGATTCTTCAATATCTGCAAATCAATCAATGTAATACACCACATTAACAAATTGAAAAATAAAAACCATATGATTATCTCAATAGATGCAGAGAAAGCCTTTGACAAAATTCAACATCCATTTATGATAAAAACTCTCCAGAAAGCAGGAATAGAAGGAACATACCTCAACATAATAAAAGCTATATATGACAAACCCACAGCAAACATTATCTTCAATGGTGAAAAATTGAAAGCATTTCCTCTAAAGTCAGGAACAAGACATGGGTGCCCACTTTCACCATTACTATTCAACATAGTTTTGGAAGTTTTGGCCACAGCAATCAGAGCAGAAAAAGAAATAAAAGGAATCCAAATTGGGAAAGAAGAAGTAAAACTCCTGTTTGCAGATGACATGATCATCTACATAGAAAACCGTAAAGACTCCACCAGAAAATTACTAGAACTAATGAATGATTATAGTAAAGTTGCAGGATATAAAATCAACACACAGAAATCCCTTGCATTCCTATACACTAATAATGAGAAGACAGAAAGAGAAATTAAGGAAACAATTCCATTCACCATTGCAACGGAAAGAATAAAATACTTAGGAATATATCTACCTAAAAAAACTAAAGACCTATATATAGAAAACTATAAAACACTGGTGAAAGAAATCAAAGAGGACACTAATAGATGGAGAAGTATACCATGTTTATGGATTGGAAGAATCAATATAGTGAAAATGAGTATACTACCCAAAGCAATTTATAGATTCAATGCAATCCCTATCAAGCTACCAATGGTATTCTTCACAGAGCTAGAACAAATAATTTCACAATGTGTATGGAAATACAAAAAACCTCGAATAGCCAAAGCTGTCTTGAGAAAGAAGAATGGAACTGGAGGAATCAACCTACCTGACTTCAGGCTCTACTACAAAGCCACAGTTATCAAGACAGTATGATACTGGCACAAAGACAGAAATATAGATCAATGGAACAAAATAGAAAGCCCAGAGATAAATCCACGCACATATGGACACCTTATCTTTGACAAAGGAGGCAAGAATATACAGTGGACAAAAGACAATCTCTTTAACAAGTGGTGCTGGGAAATCTGGTCAACCACTTGTAAAGGAATGAAACTAGAACACTTTCTAACACCATACACAAAAATAAACTCAAAATGGATTAAAGATCTAAACATAAGACCAGAAACTATAAAACTCCTAGAGGAGAACATAGGCAAAACACTCTCTGACATACATCACAGCAGGATCCTCTATGACCCACCTCCCAGAATATTGGAAATAAAAGCAAAAATAAACAAATGGGACCTAATTAACCTTAAAAGCTTCTGCACATCAAAGGAAACTATTAGTAAGGTGAAAGGCAGCCTTCAGAATGGGAGAAAATAATAGCAAATGAACCAACTGACAAACAACTAATCTCAAAAATATACAAGCAACTCCTACAGCTCAACTCCAGAAAAATAAATGACCCAATCAAAAAATGGGCCAAGAACTAAATAGACATTTCTCCAAAGAAGACATACAGATGGCTAACAAACACTTGAAAAGATGTTCAACATCACTCATTATCAGAGAAATGCAAATCAAAACCACTATGAGGTACCATTTCACGCCAGTCAGAATGGCTGTGATCCAAAAGTCTACAAGCAATAAATGCTGAAGAGGGTGTGGAGAAAAGGGAGCCCTCTTACACTGTTGGTGGGAATGCAAACTAGCACAGCCACTATGGAGAACAGTGTGGAGATTCCTTAAAAAACTGGAAATAGAACTGCCTTATGATCCAGCAATCCCACTGCTGGGCACACACACTGAGGAAACCAGAAGGGAGAGAGACACTTGTACCCCAATGTTCATCGCAGCACTATTTATAATAGCCAGGACATGGAAGCAACCTAGATGTCCATCAGCAGATGAATGGATAAGAAAGCTGTGGTACATATACATAATGGAGTATTACGCAGCCATTAAAAAGAATACATTTGAATCAGTTCTAATGAGGTGGATGAAACTGGAGCCTATTATACAGAGTGAAGTAAGCCAGGAAGAAAAACACCAATACAGTATACTAATGCATATATATGGAATTTAGAAAGATGATAACAATAACCCTGTATATGAGACAGCAAAAGAGACACTGATGTATAGAACAGTCTTATGGACTCTGTGGGAGAGGGAAAGGGTGGGAAGATTTGGGAGAATGACATTGAAACATGTATAATATAATGTATGAAATGAGTCGCCAGTCCAGGTTCGATGCATAATACTGGATGCTTGGGGCTTGTGCACTGGGATGACCCAGAGGGATGGTATGGGGAGGGAGGAGGGAGGAGGGTTCAGGATGGGGAACACATGTATACCTGTGGCGGATTCATTTCGATATTTGGCAAAACTAATACAATATTGTAAAGTTTAAAAATAAAATTAAAAAATAATAAAAAAAAAAAAAATAAAATAAAATAAAGAAGATTCAAGGAGCAGATCTTGAGGATGCAAAGTTGAGAACAGGGCTCTTCCCCCCTCCCCCCGCCCCCCACTGCCTGAATCTTATTCTCATTTCCAGAGAAATGTTCTATAGTAACACAGTGACTGTAAAAGGCTTAGTCTCAGGGAGTGGGGTCCATGCATTGGGATATAGGGGTTCTGGGAGGGATGGCTTTACTTACTTGTGATTGTTCTTGGTCATCATGGTCACATGAGAATTATATGCAGGGGGAGACGGGAACCCTGATCTTCACTGTTAAAGCTGTGTACTCTGTAGAGCGAGGGGGGATGTGGAGTATAACTGTCTATATTTCTTCAAGGTAAAACTTACAGGGAAATTGAAGTGAGATGATCACATTGTATGGTCAAAACCGGGCACATTAGAGTAAGAGGGGATAAAATTAATTTCCCTCAGATATCAGGTCTGTATCAGGACGACCTCAAACCAAAAGGGATGTACTGCCACCTTATTTTTAAGACAGTGTTAATGCATTTATGTAGTAATCAGTGTCCCAGTATCTAAACACAGCTCTCACTTTCAGAAAATCTCATCTTCATATTCAACCTACTGTTTCAAGTTAATTCCTGTGTTAAATAAAAAGCAAAAGAGACACTAGTCTTTGTAGGGTCACCCTACAAAGTAAGAAGCAAGTTAGAACATTGCCCATCAGTTTCTAAACTCAAAGCTAAATATTCCCAGTGCTTTCAACCCTCTCTCACTCTTTCTGTAAGCTTTGCAGATCACTTTGCAGACCTTTTCTAAGTTCCCTGTGTCTTTATATGGGGGCCAGCCAAATCCTGAGTGAGGCACGGGTGTTTTAGACTGACTCCAACAGGTTACACTTTTATCTAAGAATCCTGTTCCTCCCTTGCTCAACTTGAGAATAGAAGGTTGTGGAATGAATTAAGCAGTCTTAAGGATATGAAGTTCTGTCAAATATAGTGTGGAGACCAGCTGTGCTCTATTCAGGCAACATAATTTATTGAGTTTACCCTACCCCTCTGATCACCACCTCCTATACAGTGTCATGAACCTCCATCGATAGTTCTTCAGGCACTCTATCAGATCTAATCCCTTGAATCTATTTTTTACTTCCACTGTAAACTTGTAAGGGATTTGATTTGGTCATACCAGAATGGCTTAGTGGTTTTCCCTACTTTCTTCAATTTAAGCCTGAATTTGGCAATAAGGAGTTCATGATCTGAGCCACAGTCAGCTCCCAGTCTTGTTTTTGCTGACTGTATAGAGCTTCTCCATCTTAGGCTGCAAAGAATATAATAAACCAGATTTTGGTATTGTCCATCTGGTGATGTCCATTTGTAGAGTTGTCTCTTGTGTGTTTGCTGTGACAGATGCGTTCTCTTGGCAAAACTCTATTAGTCTTTGCTCTGCTTCGTTTTGTACTCCAAGGTCAAACTTGCCTGTTACTCCAGGTATCTCTTGACTTTTTACTTTGCATTCCATTCCCCTATGATGAAAAGGACATTTTTTTATGGGTGTTAGTTCTAGAAGGTCTTGTAAGTCTTCACTGAATCATTCAACTTCAGCTTCTTTGGCATTAGTGCTTGGGGCATAGACTTGGATTACTGTGATATTGAATGGTTTGGCTTGGAAAGGAAGAGAGACCATTCTGTCATTTTGAGATTGCACCCAAGTACTGCATTTTGGACGCTTTTGTTGACTATGAGAGCTACTTTATTTCTTCTAAGAAATTATTGCCCACGGTACTAGATGTGATGGTCATCTGAATTAAATTCTCCCATTCTGGTCCCTCTTAGTTCACTGATTCCTTAAATGTTGATGTTCACTCTTGCCATCTCCTGTTTGACCACTTCTAATTTACCTTGCTTCATGGACCTAACATTCCAGGTTCCTATGCAATATTGTTCTTTACAACATCGGACTTTACTTTCACCACCAGACACATCCTCAACTGGGCACTGTTTCTACTTTGGCTCTGTCACTTTATTCTTTCTGGAGTTATTTCTCCACTGATCTCCAGTAGCATGTTGCCTGGCTCATAGTTTCATTGAGTTAGACAAGGCTGTGGTCCATGTGATCAGTTTGCTTAGTTTTCTGTAACTGTGGTTTTCATTCTATCTGCCCTCTGATGGATAATGATAAGAAACTTGTGGAAGCTTCCTGCTGGGAGGGACTGGCTGTGGGTAAAACTGGGTCTTGCTCTGGTGGGCAAGACCATGCTTGGTAAATCCTTAATCCAATTTTCTACAGATGGGTGGGGCTGTATTCCCTCCCTGTAGTTCGGCCTGAGGCCAAACTAAGTTAGGGGTAAGGGAAGCAATACCAACCTCCTTCAAAAGGGCGAAGTGGCTCCCAGGACTGTTGTAGTCAGTGCCCCCAACCCCGAGTCAGGCCACTCTTGACCCACACCTCCGCCAGAGACTCCTGGACATTCACAGGCAAGTCTGGCTTGGTCTCTTATGGGGTCACTGCTCCTTTCTCCTGGGTCCTGTGCATACAAGGTTTTATTTGTGCTTCCAGATGTACAAGCTGCATTTAGAAAAGGCAGAGGAACCAGAGATCAAATTGCCAACATCTGTGGATCATTGAGAAAGCAAGAGAATTCCAGAAAAACATCTACTTCTGCTTCATGGGGCTTCCCTGGTGGCTCAGAGGGTAAAGCATCTGCCTGCAATGCAGGAGACCTGGGTTTGATCCCTGGGTTGGGAAGATCCCCTGGAGAAGAAAATGGCAACTCACTCCAGTATTCTTGCCTGGAGAATCCCATGGATAGAGGAGCCTGGCGGGCTACAGTCCACGGGGTTGCAAAGAATCGGGCATGGCTGAGCGACTTCACTTTCTTTTCTTTCTTTCTGCTTCATTGACGACACAAAAGCTTTTGACTCTGTGGATCACAACAAATTGAAAAGTTCTTCAAGAGGTGAGAATACCGGACTACCTTACTTGCTTCCTGAGAAACAGCAACAGTTAGAACCTGACTTGAAACAATGGACTGGTTCCAAATTGGGAAAGAAGTATGTCAAGGCTGTATGTTGTCACCGTGCTTATTTAACTTGTATGTAGAGTACATCGTGCAAAATACTGGGCTGGATGAAGCACAAGCTGGAATCAAGATTGCCGAGAGAAATATCAATAACCTCAGATATGCAGATGACACCACATTTATGGCAGAAAGTGAAGAGGAATTAAAGAACCTCTTGATGAAGGTGAGAGGAGAATTTAAAAAGCTGGCTTAAAATTTAACATTAAAAAACCAAGATCATGGCATCCAGTCCCATCACTTCATGGCAAATAGATAGGGAAACAATGGAAACAGTGAGAGACTTTATTTTGGGGGGCTCCAAAATCACTGCAGATGATGACTACAGCCATGGAATTAAAAGACACATTTACTCCTCAGAAGAAAAGCTATGACAAACCTAGACAGAATATTAAAAAGCAGAGACATTACATTTCTGACAAATGTCTGCTTAGTCAAAGCTATGGTTTTTCCAGTAATCATGTATATGGGTGTGAGAGCTGGACCTTAAAGAAGGCTGCACAGTGAAGAATTGATACTTTTGAACTGTGGTGTTGGAAAAGACTCTTGAGAGTTCCTTGGACTGCCAGGAGATCAAACCAGTCCATCCTAAAGGAAATCAGTCCTGAATATTCATTGGAAGTACTGATGCTGAAGCTGAGGCTCCAATACTTTGGCCACCTGATGCAAAAAGCCAACTCATTAGGAAAGACCCTGATGCTGGGAAAGACTGAAGGCAGGAGAAGAAGGGGATGACAAAGGACAAGAAGGTTGGATGGCATCACTGACTCAATGGACATGAATTTGAACAAGCTGTGGGAGATGGTGAATGACAGGGAAGCCTGGCATGCTGCACTCCATGGGTTTGCAAAGAGTCAGACATGACTCAGTGACTGAACAACAACCCTACCCCTGGTATATGGAGGGCATTTAAGGAGGACTAGATTTCAGCTTGGCTTCACATGTGGCTCAGTGGTAAAGAATCTACCTGCCAATGCAGGAGACACAGTAATGTGGGTATGATCCCCAGGTCAGGAAGATGCCCTGGAGGAGGAAATGGCGACCCACTCCAGTATTCTTGCCTGGAGAATCCCATGAACAGAGGAGCCTGTGGGCTACAACCCACGGGGTCACAAAGAGTTGGACACAACTGATTGACCAAGCATGAGCATGATGTTTCAGCTTACAGGGAATGAACAAACATACCCACGAAATGATTTAGGAAGATAGGAAATTCAGCTGCCCCAGACCACCCTTCACCAGCCTGCTCACAGCCCCATCTTGAGAGACAAGTCTGGGGTTCAAGATAGAGCATCTCTAAGTGAAATTGGCTACCTGGAATGAAAAGCATGGATACTAAAGCCAGTTGTGAACTCATTATCTGGCATAGGGCACTGAGGAAGCACAGCATATATTTTCTTTAAAAATTAATTTATTTTAATTGGAAGATAATTACTTTACAGTATTGTGATGGTTTTTGCCATACATCAACATGAGTTGACCATAGGCATACATGTGTCCTCTCCCTCCTGGACTCACCCCCCTCTTCCCTCCCTACCTCATCCCTTCAAGTTGTCATGCAGCACCGGCTTTGGGTTCCCTGTGTCTTACATCAAACTCCCACTAACTACCTTTTTTACATATGGTAATGTGTATGTTTCAATGCTTTTCTCTCAAACAATCCCACCTTCTCTTTATCCCATTGAGTTCAAAAGTCTGTTTTTTATATCAGTGTCTCCTTTGCTTCCCTGCGCATAGGATCATCAGCACCATCTTTCTAGATTCTATATATATGCATTAATATATGATATTTGTCTTTCTCTTTCTGACTTACTTCACTGTATAATAGGCTCTAGGTTCATCCACCTCATTAGCACTGACTCAAATGCATTCCTTTTTAGATCTGAGTAATATTCCATTGTGTTTATGTACAACTTCCTTATCCATTCATCTGCTGATGGACATCTAGGTTTTTTTCCATGTCCTAGCTATTGTAAACAGTATGCAGTGAACACTGGGGTACATGTGTCTTTTTCAGTTCTGGTTCCTCAGGGTCTATGCCCAGTAATGGGATTGCTGGGTCCTGTGGTAGGTGGTTTCATCCCTAGTGTTTAAAGGAACCTTCATACTGTTCTCTGTAGTGGTTGAATCAGTTTGCATTCCCACCAGCAGTGTCAGAGGGTTCCCTTTTCTCCACACCCTCTCCAGCATTTGCTGTTTGTAGACTTTTTGATTGGAATCATGGCCAGTAGGCATCAGTTATGTTAAGATGTGCAGCGTTTCAGCAGTCGATGGGAGAGAAGCCTAGAGGTTAATTACCCAGGGAAGAGCTGGGGGTGCTGATGGCAAGTGCTGTCCTGAAGGATGGAGGTTCCCTGGGCATCTTGGCATGTGGCTTGATTGCTGTGAGACAGCCTGGGTTAGCTGTTACAGGAAGCATGAGACAAGTGCATGTGTGACTTGGCTTCCAAAAAAAAAAAAAAAGTGTGTGTGAAGGTCACTCAGTCATGTCCAACTCTTTGTGACCCCTGCCAGGCTCCTCTGTCCATGGAATTCTCCAGGCCAGAATACTGGAGTGGGTAGCCATTCCCTTCTCCAGGGTATCTTCCCAACCCAGGGATTGAACCCAGGTCTCCTGCATTGAGGGCAGATTTGGAGAATCAGGGAAGTCCAAGAACACTGGAGTAGGTAGTCTATCCCTTCTTCAGTGGATCTTCCCAACCCAGGAATCAAACCAGAGTCTCCTGCATTGCAGGTGAATTCTTTACCAGCTGAGCTACCAGGGTGAGCCAAACAGCATCCTCTAAAGTGGGAAATGGATTTGATACAGCCATATAGTACTTTCAAGCTTAGTAAATGGAAAATAAATCTTTGTGTAAGACTATTTGGTATTGATTTGTAGATGCAGGTGAACTCTCAGTTTTGGGGGCTAGGGAGTAAAGTAGAACATAATACTAGTGTCATTAGAGTGATTGAATTACCTTTATAAAGTGTGAGAAAGCTTCTCATAGGAAAATATTTGGTAGTATTCTACCAAATATTTGGGAAAGTTAGGAAGGAGTTTCACAGAGAAGCAGATTTTGAATACATTTAACAATTTCCTTTCCTTTTTTTAATATTTGGGACTCTGGATTTTTGTCTTCTACATATTCTGATATTTTTCTGAATTTTACATTGTCAAATGTCCAGGGAGAATCAAGTGTAAGGTTCTCACCTGTCCTGCCTGGCCCAGTAAGACTGACTTTGTCAAGGTGAAGAATTCAATACCCCAGGGTCTCCTCTTCCATCTCTACCCAAACCGTCCTAATCCAGGCTGCCAACATCTCTCATCTGGATTATTGCTGTCACCTCCTAATTTTTCTCTCCTTGTTTCCACGCTGGCCTTTTTCAGCCTGTTCTGAGTGTGGCAGCTGGAGCAAGTCCAGTACAAAGTCCTTTAGGGCAGTGGTCCCCAACCATTTTGGCACCTGGAACCATTTTCATGGAGGACAATTTTTCCATGAACCTGGGTGGGGATGACGGTTTGGGGATGATTCAAGTGCATTACCTTATTGTGCATTTTATTTCTATTATTATTACATCAGCTCCACGCAGATCATCAGGCATTACATCCCATAGGTTGGGGACCCTTGTCTTAGATCATCTCTCTGCTCTGGAAACCTCCAGACCCTTTTCATCTGCCCGTGGCTGAGTCTGTCTAGGCTTTCTTAGTGCTTCTGGTCCCTTTATCTTTTTTAAAATTAGTTTTTATTGGAGTAAAGTTGATTTGCAATGCTGTGTTAGTTTCAGCTGTACAGCAAAGTGATTCAGTTATCCATATACATATATCCCCTCTTTTTCAGATTCTTTTCCCATGTAGGTCATTACAGAGTATTGAGTAGAGTTCCCTGGACTATACACTAGGTCCTTATTAATTATCTTTTTATTTCGCTCTTTGCTTACTCTTCCTCCAGCACTTCCTAGAAGAGTTAACACATAGGATGCATTGCCACAATCAATTCAGACAACATTGCACTGGTTATTGGAAGGCTCTTTCCCAGGATGCCTGTTGAGTTTTGTACCAACTGCCATCTTCCACTTCCTTCTGTTCTTTTCCCGAAGCACATGTTTTTATGAAAAATTGCAGCATGGCTCCTGTCCCAAATTCTTTTTCCTTTTTTACCTTGATTTCTTTATAATACTTATCACTATATATTTTACATTTTTATGCTTTAATTTTTATTTTATCCTGGGGTATGTTTGATCTACACTGTTGTGTTAGTTTCAAGTGTAGAGTTAGTCAATCATACATATACAGGTTCTTTTCCCATATAAGTCATTTCATAGTATTAAGTGTAGTTCTCGGTGCTATACAGTCAGTCCTTGTTGATTATCTATTTTACATGTAGATAATGTGTATATTGGAGAAGGCAATGGCACCCCACTCCAGTACTCTTGCCTGGAGAATCCCATGGATGGAGGAGCGTGGCAGGCTGTAGTCCGTGGGGTCGCTAAGAGGCGGACAAGACTGAGCGACTTCACTTTCACTTTTCACTTTCATGCATTGCAGAAGGAAATGGCAACCCACTCCAGTGTTCTTGCCTGGAGAATCCCAGGGACAGCAGAGCCTGGTATGCTGCCATCTATGGGGTTGCACAGAATCGGACACGACTGAAGTGACTTAGCAGTAGCAATGTGTATATGTTGATCCCAAATTCCTAATTTATCCCTCCTCCCACCTTTTACTTCTTTTTTTATTTGTATATAAAATTTTTGGCTACAATTTGTAAGCTCTGTGAAGACAGAGCCTTTTGTCTGTTCTGTTCACTGCTATATTTTGAGTTCAGTTCAGTCACTGAGTTGTGTCTGACTCTGCAACCCCATGGACTGCAGCACACCAAGCTTTCCTGTCCATCACCAACTCCTGGAGCTTACTCAGACCCATGTCCATTGAGTCAGTGATGCCATCCAACCATATCATCCTCTGTCATCCCCTTCTCCTCCTGCCCTCAATCTTTCCCAGCATCAGGGTCTTTTCAAATGAGTCAGTTCTTCACATCAGGTGGCCAAAGTATTGGAGTTTCAGCTTCAGCATCAGTCCTTCCAATGAATATTCAGGACTGATTTCCTTTAGGATGAACTGGTTGGATCTCCTTGCAATCCAAGAGACTCTCAAGAGTCTTCTCCAACACCACAGCTCAAAAGCATCAATTCTTCTGCACTCAGCTTTTTTTGTAGTACAACTCTCACATCCATACATGACCACTGGAAAAACCATAGCCTTGACTAGACAGACTTTTGTTGACAAAATAATGTCTCTGCTTTTTAATATGCTGTCTAAGTTGGTCATAGCTTTCCTTCAAAGGAGCAAGTGTCTTTTAATTTCATGGCTGCAGTCACCATCTACAGTGATTTTGGAGCCCAAGAAAATAAAGTCTGTCACTGTTTCCATTGTTTACCCATCTATTTACCATGAAGTGATGGGACTGGATGCCATGATATTAGTTTTCTAAATGTTGAGTTTTAAGCCAACTTTTTCACTCTTCTCTTACATTTTCATCAAGAGCCTTTTTATTTCTTCTTCACTTTCTGCAGAGGGTGGTGCCATCTGCATATCTGAGGTTATTGATATTTCTCCTGGCAGTCTTGATTCCAGCTTGTGCTTCATCCAGCGCAGCATTTTGCATGATGTACTCTGCATAGAAGTTAAAGCAGGGTGACAATATACAGTCTTGATGTACTCTTTTCCTGATTTGGAACCAGTCTGTTGTTCCATGCTTTATTTTAGTGCTTGTCAAATGAATGGACAGAAGAAAGCTCAGCTCATCAACAGTCACAGAATTCCATGGAGCCCTTAGTAAGTCCAGTAATTTGATACTGATAAAATGATGTCAGCTCTTCCTCTTCCAGTTTAGGGAACACCTCCTCCCCATCCCCCAGGAGATTTGGCACACTGGTAGGTATTTGGACTCTCAGGGTCAAGACTCTTGATATATTACCTTAATATATCAGAGAGCCAGTAAGGCAATGGAGAATTTCTACTGTACCCCATCTTGCCCTAGGGAATCTATACAACAAAAACATGGATATTTCTTTAAATCATGGGATATTCTATACTTTAGAAAAGCAGTGGTCCAGGTGTGTGGCCCACTTTCCTTGTGTCGAACCTGCCTCACCCAATTCAGTTTGCATTCTGAGCAGTTTGAAGGCCTTCTTTGGACAATTTGAGTGCAGATAATGATTCCAATTGGTTTCCTTTGAGTTTCTGGGAGCGCTACATAAAGTGGATCATTGTTGGTTCAGAAAGCCATAATATAACTCCTGTGAACTCTGGTAGGATGAGTCATACCCATTCATTTATTCCACAAGTGTTTATTGAGCATGCTTTATACAGCAGGTTGTGTTCTAATGACTGAGACACAGCAGTGAGTCCTCAAGGGGCTGCTGGTCACATAGGAAAAGATAGACACAGACCAGAGAACAAATATGTATATATCATGCTCGGTGGTGATGATTGCTAGAATCATTACAGAGATTAAGCATGAGAGAGAGGAATGGAGTGGTGGTGGTGCTGTCACTGTGAACTTTTTTCATATTATATTGGTAGGGAAGCAGTCCCCTCCCCCAACCATTTTGGCACCAGGGACTGGTATTGTGGAATACAATTTTTTCATGGCTGGGAGTGATGGTTTCAGGATGATTCTCACAAGGAGTGCTCAAGCTAGATCTCTTGTGTGTGTAGTTCACAGTAGGTTTCTGGCTCCTATGAGAATCTAATGCCACCACTGATCTAACAGGAGGCGGAGCTCAGGCGGTAATGCCAGTGATCTGTGAGGCTGTAAATGCAGATGAAGCTTCACTGGCTCACCCTCTGCTCACATCCTGCTGTGTGGCTGGGTTCCTAAGAGGCCACAGACCGCTACTGGTCTGTGGCCGGGGCTTAGGGACGGACACCTGATGCAGATTTTTTTCAGAGAGCAGATGCCTGAAGGAAGTAAGCCACAGAGATGTACAGGGGAAGGGCAGTTCATCAGGGGTAGTGTAAAATGCCCAGGTGTGCAAGGAATTCAGTGTGGCTGCAGGCAGGATGCAGGAAGGGTGAATGAGGAGCTCAGGGAAGAGATTAAGTGCAATGTCATGAAGGTAAAGATATGGGATTTTTCTCTAAGGGCAGTGGGGAGTCATGGAGGGTGTTGAACCAGAGGAAGTGATGAGATTGGATTTCTGTTTTAAAAGAACTAGGCTTGGAAAGTAGGTATCAAGAGTAGAGGCGGACATTGAAGCCAATTCCCCACCATCCCACCCCTCCTTTCTTTGTCCTGGAATAAGAAACTAAGATCCAGTTGTTTCCACCCTCTACCTCTCATGCAGGCAATTTTTAGGCATCAGTCTACCTAAATGGGCAGAAGAATGTCCATTTAGTTATTCAGTTCATTCTGTGTGCTTTGGGAATAGCTCAGGTGTTAAAACCAATTTGTGACAATCCTGTGTTTTCTACATCAATTAAATCTCTGCAGGTCCATTTGCTACCAAAATAAATAAATAGAGAAACAAATAAATGGGTGGAGGCCGACAGACCACTTATGAAGCTCTCCCAGTGATCCAGGGAGACATGATTATTTTGAAGCTGGAGCATGGTTTGCTGATTGATCTGATAAAGGGTGTAAGAAGAAGGTGGGATCAGGGATGAGACCAGTTGTAGGCTTTAGGGATTATCTTAGTCTGCTTGGGTAGCTATAAGAGAATTCCATCAACTGGGTAGCTTATAAGTCACAGAAATTTGTCTCTTTTAGTTCTAGAGTCTGGAAGTCCAAGATCAAGATGCTGGCAGATGTGGTGTGTGGTGAGGTCCTGCTTTCTAGGTGGTTGTCTTTGTGATGTGTCCTCTTTTGGTGGAAGTGGAGCGGGAGCTCTCCAGAGTCTTGTCTCTAAGAACTCTAATTCAAGTTGTGGGGATTCCAATCTCATGACCCAATCCCCTCTCCAAGGCATTGACTCCACATACTGTCACCTTGGTGATTTGGTTTCAACATATCAATTTTCATGGGGATACAAGCATCCAGACTATAGCAACAGTTTAAAAGAAAAGATACACCATCTACTGAGATGGGGAAGCTTGCAGGAGAACAGGTGGTGCAGTAATGAACCAAGTCTTAGGTTTAGACATAACAATTCTTGGACTTGAGCAAGTGGGGCCCCTGCCTTGGGCTTCATGCCTCCATGGGCCTCTGCACTGGCATAACTTCTCCAGAAATGTCTGAGCCCCACTCCATTGTTTTCATTTTTCACAGTTTATTTCATTGCCTTTATATTTTGAATGTCCCAAATGATGCAGTTTCTGAAAATCATGACAGATTTTGAGGTCACAAGGCTTTTCCATTCCATTACCTAGAGTAGCATTGAGAGTAATCAGCATCCTCCGAGAAAATGACAAAATAAGTAATTGAGTTACTTTAAAGCAGTGTGAAGTCTCTTTTGCACATGGGTGTGGGTCTACTTGAACCTTATGCTGAGGTTTGAATATCTAACTATTCATCTGCAGGCTCTGATTCCACAAAAAGATCTACATTGAAAAGATGGAGATCTCCTGTAACCCCAAACCACTCTAAAGAATTGCAATGAAGTTCCCTGGGGTGAAAGAAGAAATTAAAATCTAGCTTATGAAGAAGATGAGGGCTTTTTGGGTACTCTTGCCTCTGAGCATGTGATGCCATAATCAGAATTATTCATGTATTTAATTTGCCTTTTAAGTTCATATTTTTCCCTTAAAAATATTTCCAAGTAAATAGCTGTGACGGTTGTGCTCGTTTGTGGCATCACGATGCCAGGTTTTTGAACATGAGCTCTTATTTACCCTCATGATGAAGTGAGTGCCCCTCTGTTGCCTCTTAAAGGTTGAAACTGAAGTTGATGTTGCCAAGTGGAACAGGATGGGTGGAGCTGGTGGTGTCAGCCTGGAGGTGGAGGAAATTGTTGGCAGGCTCCAGAAAGGGATAATGTCTCCAAAGTGTTTGGAGCTCCTTGCTGAAAAGACCTTGAATAATTTCCATGTATTATTTGGATTGTATAAAGTACTCTGCTCTGCTATCAACAATGAGTTGTTTCATTGCACATTTCAAGCAAAGTAGGACCATTTCAAAATGATAAATGGAATTATTTTAATCCATCCTGTCTTTCAAAGTATTAGAAAATACTTTCCACCTAAATGAGAAGGCAATCCAAAAAAGAGGGGATAAATATGTATATATGTGTGTGTGTATGTATATATATATAATAATATACAGCTGTATATATATAGCTGATTCACTTTGCTGTACAGTAGAAATGAACACACCATTATAAAGCAACTATACTCCAATAAAATTAGTAATAAAAGATACTTTTCATGTCGTCAAGTTAGCCTTAAGAAGGCAAATGATAAACATGGATCAGGTGTTAACCTTTAACGAAGCACTCTATGAAATGCTTTATATTCATATCCTCACTTAATTTTCATAGAACAAAAGGCCAAATGCCACTGGGTGCAGGGAAGACTTCCCATTTTAAACAGAGGAAAATGAAGAGGAGTAATTCAATGATGTCCTCAGATCTGAGCATAGACACCGGGTAGATCCAGGTGGTTGCCTCCAGGATTTTTTGCCACCATGCCAGCTGGCTTCTTACACCTTGTTTGCAAGGGACTTCTAAGATTTGCTTCCGAAGTGGTGTTAGAAACAAAGCTGCTGGAATAACTAGGGCTTTATTTTAAGAAAGTTATCACTAGAGTAACACTTCTTAAAGCTAATTTCCATCTCCAAGTGGACTTTCTTTTCTTTGATCAAGTTCCATCTAGTATTGCACATATTGTGTCCAGTCAAAATTAATGATGAATTGATGAACAAGATTGTCTGTACCTTCTAAGAGTCTAATGGCTACTACAGTTACAGCACTCCCCTTGAAGACTCTGCCATGACTCTGTATAGCTAGCATGCTCTCCATTTTACAGATCAGTCAGTGGAGTACATAGTGGTAAGAGGAACATTTCTACTGCACCAGGGATGGCAAATAGATTTTTGTCTTGGGTGCTGGGTTCAGTCATTGATAACAATGAATGCCTGGAGCTGGATTGTGATACCTGCCTGGGTAGTAGCATCTAACTGATGGTCTTTACCAGGATCAGAGACACTGGAGGAGATTGCTATATTGTGAAGCTCGGAGCCCATAGCTGGACTCATTGTGAGAAACTGCCATGTCTGATCACTCTTTCCCACCCTGACTCTGCAATGGAGGAGTGATCATTTTAAGCCAATACAGTGTCATGCAGAGGTGGGTTTTCTATGGTATTCATCAGACCATATGACACTTTGAGTTCTGCACTGAGAATTCATCAATCATTTTTATTTTGTTTTATTTGCTTTTGGATGGCTGCATTAAAAAAAAAAACAGAACATCAAAATCTTCTGAATAACTTTTATAATTGAGTAGCCTTTCATACTGTTGGAATTGTGATTAACTCTTCATTGATGCCATGGGTCTGTGTGATGATCTGAAGAATGTCCAAATAGTTCTGAATGTCCAAATAGTTCTGATCCTTTGAAATATATTATACCAGATGGCAGGAGCGTTCTTACAGCCTTGGGAAAATTCTATAAATGTCTAATCTTGTTTGTCCCAAACAAGTGGGAATTATTTATTTTCTCCTTTTCCATCAGGTGTAGAAAATAATCCACTCTTCTGATCAATGACTACATGCATGTTTCTGAGGCAGTGTTTTTGTTTTTGCAAAGATGCCTCTATTGGCATGATTCAGGTTGAGTTTGGTAATCTACTGTCAACCTTCAAAATCTTAACATCTTTCTGGTTTCAGTAGATGCTGTACTAGTGATTAAAGAGGGTTTATCAGACAGCAGAAAAGTGGTTGTCAAGGGCTAAAGGGTGGGGGAAATAAGAAGATGTTGGTAGAGAGTACATACTTTCAGTTATAAGATGAATAGGGTATGAAGATCTAATGTATGATGTGGTGACTGTAGTTGGTAACATTGTGTTATGTAATAGGAATTTGCTCAGAGGGTAGAACTTAAGTATTCTTACCAAAAAAGGGAGCAAACATGAAATGATGGATGTTTTATTTAACTTGATGGAGGAAATCCTTTCTCAATGTGTAAGTACAGCAATCATCACAGTTTAAACTTTAATGTCTGAAAATATTGTTCAGTTAAACCTCAGTAAAGCTGAAAAAATAAGTGGGTTTGTGATGGAATCATCACTTCTGTGTCTTTTTTATTTTGGTACTTGAGGATGGCAATAATCTCTGCCATTTCTCCAGTTTTCCCAAAATGCTTTTTTTTTTTCTTTTCTTTCCTTTCCATTTTCCTTTTCTTCTCTATTTTGCCCTTCCCCCTAACTTTCCCTTCTTCCTTCCTCCCTCCCTTTCATCCTGTCTTGGATGAATAGGAGGAATGAATAATTTCAGAGGTTTCCACTTGCCGTTTTGATATGATGAAAGCAAACCCCATCATAGGTCTTTACACTATAGAACAAGGAATGAATGTATGATTTGGAATGTTCCAACTATCAGATGCATCTGTCCTAATTATATGTTCAGGGATTGGAAATGACCATGGGGACACAGGGGCCCAGGGCTCCTTTTGTTATGTTATCTGCTCCACATTCTAACAAGGGGCATAATGACACTTTGGGTAAGTATCAATGTCAACTTGTATCTTATTTCCAGGAAACTGAAGTGTTTGGTCTTCCCTTCTCACAGTGTGGTGGTTTGGTTACTAAGTTGTGTTCGACTTTTTGTGACCCCATGGACTCTCATCCACCAGGCTCCTCTGTCCATAAGATTTTCTAGGCAAGAATACAGGAGTGGATTGCCATTTCTTTTTCCAGCGGATCTTGCCCACCCAGGGGTCAAACCTGGGTCTCCTGCATTGCAGACAGATTCTTTACCAACTGAGCCACTAGGGAAGAAGCAGTGCACATTTACTTAAATACGTGACTGTGGGTCCCTTTGGGAAGCATCAGTTGCTGTAGTGGTACAGGATCTGGAAATCTGGATTTTTCTTCAGGCAGTTGGTTTTTGGTATGAAAATTGGCCCAGATACGGCAACTAGGCAAAGGGATTTCTATGGAGGCAGCTAATGTAAACTAACTGGTCAACTACGCCCTCAGTATATTTCAGATGTGTAGATAAACCTGCCTGGACCTGAAGAGGTTTTGGGTGGTAATGCTGTTTTGGAGGCCTGTATTGTGCCTTGTAACAGGTCTCCAGCAGTATTCCTCATCTCTGTTCACTAGATGCCAGCAGTGCCTGGTGATTCTGACAATCGGACACATTTCTAGACATTGCCATATGGCCCCCGCAGGGCAGAACCCCCACTGAGAACCAGTGCATCTTTTAATAATCTTTAATCATTGCTGCAGGCTTCCGTGGAGGGTTCACGTCTCAACTGTCTCCATGGATGAGAACCAACTGAAAATAACCAGCAGATAACCAGCGTAGGAGCTCCCAAATCCCATTTTAGAGACTGCTTCCTCACCTCATTTCTGGTACCAATTTCCTTAGGTCTGGTTCTCAGGAAACAAAGTCTTGATGAAGATCTGTGTGCAGGAGGTTGTGCCCTGGATTCTGTACCTGTGGGGAAGCCAGGGAAGTAGGACCAACAGGGGGAGGCCCGACTCCATTCCACAGGCATCTGCTAAGCTGAGCTGTCCTCCTTAAAACGAAGGGGCTGGTCTTTTATGTCCCGCATCGACCCCTCTGGGGATGGTCATGGGGGGTGGACACCACTTGTGGGTAAGGTGGCTTTCTTTAGTTGAGGGCAGCTCCTGAGAAAGGGCCCAGTGACATGTCATCAACTGCTAGACCTCTGGGCTTCCCCAGTGGCTCAGCAGGTAAAGAATCTGCCTGCAGTGCAGGGGACAGAGGAGGCACAGGTTCGATCCCTGCATTGGGAAGTCCTAGAGAAGGAAGCAGCAATCCACTCCAGTATTCTTGCCTGAAAAATCCTATGAACAGAGGAGCCTGGCAGGCTACAGTGCAAAGGGTCGCAAAGCCTCTAGCTTGTGGGAATGTCATAGTCCTGAAAAGGGTATCTGAACAGCACAACAGAACATCCATTAATAATAGAAATGAAAATTTCATAAAATAGATAAATAAGGAGAACCTACTGTATCGCACAGGGAACTCTACTCAGTCCTCTGTGGTGACATAAATGGGAAGGAAATCCAAAAATTTCAATCAATTTAATTTCAATAAAAATAACTAAAAAATAAAAATGTCCAAAGCTACAGGCTTTACCTAACTTCACGATCACACAGTAGTGATTCATCCACTTCTTATTCTGCCACCTTGAGCATACGATAGTTTAACAAATGTCAGAAACTGTTTATACATCATGAGGTCTGAGACTCCACAATTTACCAATTAGATCGTCTGTTTTGGTGCTAGTGTATTTAACCATGCCCATGCTCATGCATTCTCATTGATTTTTCCCAATTAGAAAATGCATATGACATGGGGGAGTGTTTTGATGAAGGGGCTTCATTAAGATCTGAAAACTTTATTCAGAGTCTAAATGGATTTTGTAGATGGCTGAACAGTATTTTTTTTTTTTTTTGACCTTAAAAATGGGTAATACTTTTATTTTTTAAAATGAACTTTTATTGGAGTCCAGTTGCTTCACAATGTTGTGTTAGTTTCTGCTGTACAGCAACATGAATCAGACATACATATACATACATCTCTCCCCTTTTTGACTCCCTTAAAATAGATAACTAACGAGAACATACTGTGTAGCACAGGGAACTCTGCTTAATGCACTGTGAATAGTATTACTGAACTTAACGAAGAGCATTATAAAGCTGAAAACTCATGCTGTATGCATGATATGATTTCTGCTTTGTTGTTGTTATATAACCAACATAGGTTATATATGGTATAAGTGAAGTTATATAAAGTAATGTAATTGCTTTTTGTCAGTGATAACAATCCAAATTTAAATACCTACTTAGAACAATGAATTGTGTCTTCTTAAATAAATAATAAGCTAAGCTTCCCCAGCAGAAGTGCTGCTATACCACTTGGGAGTATAAACTCTAAAACTCTGACAAAATTATATATCCCAAAAGTTTTTTATAAACTTTGTGGTTATAAGGTCAAGCTGCTTGTATAACTAGCTTAATATAGTTAGTTGCATTTTTAAACTCCTGTTTTCAGAAGTTTATTCAAGATATTTCCATGATGAAGCTTGGTATGTTATATGACATATTGCATTTTATTCTCTGAGATTCAGACTTTCTAAAAATATACATATATTTTCAATCAGTTTGACTGCTTTTGTGTTTGCAAAAAGCAAAATAATCTTACTGGTTTCATGAAAGTTTTATTAGTGAAGACCTTGAGGAAAAGGAAACTTTTCATACAGTATTTCAATTCAGTTTTTTTTTTTTTAATTTTCTAATGAACACTTCTATTACTATCCTAAACTTCAGTGATACTGATAATAGTGATGAAAAATCTATAGATTATACTGGCAAATTTTCCATACTTTATTTCATCTGATTCTTTTTTTTAACTTTAAAAAAAATATTTATTTTTAATTGGAGGATAATTGCTTTACAGTATTGTGCTCATTTCTGCCACACATCAGCATGAACCAGGCATAGTATACATGTGTCCCCTCCCTCTTGAAACCCCCTCATCTCCTCCTGCATCCCACCCTCTAGGTCGTCACAGTGCTCTGGGTCTGAGCTCTCTGCATCATACAGCGAAGTCGCCCTGGCCGTTTATTTTACATACGTAATGTATGTGTTTCCGTGCTGCTCTTTCCATTCGTACACCCTCTCCTTCCCCCACTGTGTCCACAAGTCTTTGCACTGTGTCTGTGTTTCCATTGCTGCCCTACGTGTACAAATGACTTTTGATGTCAGAATACAAAGGCCCAGGCTACTTGCCTCAGTTCAGGACAGTTCTAAAGGTGGACGGAGGCCTTTGTGGCATCTGCATGGCTGTTTTGTTTCTCTCTCTGCTACCTGCTTTTTTCACTGCCCTTCTCCCAGCATCCAAGGGGTGATGATTCTAAAATACCCTCCAATAAACTTCTTGCATATACAAACCTATGCTTCCTAGACTATTTCTGGGAGAACCAACCTCAGAGAGTGAGACTCTAGGACATTGATTATGATTTATTTGTTATAGAACTGAATCATTGTTTTTAGGTAAGTTATTTAACTTAACTTGAACTTTTAAAAATTAATTAATTTATTATTAAAAAAAATTTTAGACACCTAATAGCAAAGAAACAAAAATACATAAAACAAAAAATCAGAAGATATATGAGGGAAAAGAAAAATATATAATCATTAATCACAGTGAGACATAATAACATTTCTCTGAGAATATTTTATCAAGTGCAGAAAAAATAAGAATAAGAGCATCTTGAATGATGTCATTAATAATTTAAATATAATAGATTTATATTTAATTGCTTTATATTAAGCTTATATCCTGGAGCTTCCTGGTGGTGCTAGTGGTAAAGAACCCACCCGCCAATGCAGGAGACATAAGAGAAGCAAATTCAGTCCCTGGGTTGGGAAGATCCCCTGGAGGAAGGCATGGGAACCCACTCCAGTATTCTTGCCTGGAGAATCTCATGGACAGAGGAGCCTGGAGGGCTATGGTCCATAGGGTGGCAAAGAGTCAGACATGACTGAAGTGACTTCACATGCATGCACACAATCTTGTCTTACACAAAAGTATTTAAAATTTTATATCTCATATGTTGTTATTAGGTATCCATGGGACATTTAGAAAAACTTGCCAAAAGATAAACATTACTCAGTTTCAAAAAGCAGAATTATTTTTTGTGTGATTCAGTTATACATTTACACATATACTATTTTTGAAATTATTTTCATTATACATTATTACAAGATATTGACTGTAGTTCCCTTTGCTATACAGTAACCTTTGCTGCTTGTTGCATATCTATTTTTTAAAATTAAAAATCTAACATTCTATTTGTACTAAGTCAAATAAGTAGAATCAAAATATAAATTTCTTAGGCAAAAATTCATAAGTTTTCTGAAATATACATATTATTTATATATGAAAGTGAAGTCGCTCAGTCATGTCTGACTCTTTGCAACCCCATGGACTGTAGCCCAACAGGCTCCTCCGTCCATAGAATTTTCCAGGCGAGAGTACTGGAGTGGGTTGCCATTTCCTTCTCCAGGGGATCTTCCCAACCCAGGAATTGAACCTGGGTCTCCCACATTGCAGGCAGATGCTTTACCATCTGAGCCACTAGGGAAGCCCTTATATATATATATATATATATATATATATATATATATATATATATATATATATGTATACAAAAGCTTTTCTACTATGCTTGATAAAAGCTTGAGAAAGAACATCAAAAAAGATGAAGAGTTGGAGAAATTGGAAAACATCAACTAAATGAAATGGGAGCACTGAATACGAAATAGAAAAAGTCAAACAAACTAGATAAAAGTAAAAAGATCCTCATATAGTCCAGTTGTTTTTAAACATGACTGCTCATTAGAAACATATCTAGAGCTCTGGAGAAAAAGCAATTCCTTGGCATTTGTATTTTTCAGAAACTTCCAAAATAATTATGATATGCATGTGGATTTTAAAGAGTGATTACAGCTTTTTCTATTAAATGGTAGTTTTGGTGATATAGAATTCCATTATTTTTCTGTTGACCAATCATGATACAATGGTATTAAGTGAGTAATAATTACATAATCACAATAGTAAAAGATGTTTATCAATTTTCATAATCAATAGTCAGACAAAAAAGATAATTACAATTTCAAGCCATAATGGGAACATGATTAACCTAACAATATAAAATAATTACATACAATTTGGGGGGTCAAACAGAGTGGTGTGGTAACTGGAAGTGCATACATGCACATGTTTTCATCTGTTCAGCCAATAGATGTCTTTTGGTTGGTGCGTTTAACCCGTTTACCTTTAAGGTAACTAGTGATATGTATGTTTCTATTACTGTTTTTTAATTCTTTCTTTCTCCAGGGGATCTTCCCAACCCAGGGATCAAACCCAGGTCTCCTGCATTGCAGGCAGATTCTTTACCAGCTGAGCCACAAGGGAAGCCCATGGATACTCCAGTGGGTAGCCTATCCCTTCTTTAGCAGATCTTCCCAAACCAGGAATCGAACCGTGGTCTCCTGCCTTGCAGGCAGATTCTTTACCAACTGAGCTCGGAGGGAAGCTCTATTACCGTTTTCTTAATTGTTTTAAGTTTAATTTCTGTTCAGTTCAGTTCAGTTCAGTTGCCCAGTCGTGTCCGACTCTTTGTGACCCCATGAATCACAGCACGCCAGGCCTCCCTGTCCATCAGCAACTCCTGGAGTTCACCTAGACTCACGTCCATCGAGTCAGTGATGCCATCCAGCTGTCTCATCCTCTGTCGTCCCCTTCTCCTCCTGCCCCCAATCCCTCCCAGCATCAGAGTCTTTTCCAATGAGTCAACTCTTCGCATGAGGTGGCCAAAGTACTGGAGTTTCAGCTTCAGCATCATTCCCTCCAAGGAAATCCCAGGGCTGATCTCCTTCAGAATGGACTGGTTGGATCTCCTTGCAGTCCAAGGGACTCTCAAGAGTCTTCTCCAACACCACAGTTCAAAAGCATCAATTCTTCGGCGCTCAGCTTTCTTCATAGTCCAACTCTCACATCCATACATGACCACAGGAAAAACCATAGCCTTGACTAGACACACCTTTTTTGGCAAAGTAATGTCTCTGCTTTTGAATATGCTATCTAGGTTGGTCATAACTTTCCTTCCAAGGAGTAAGCGTCTTTTAATTTCATGGCTGCAGTCACCATCTACAGTGATTTTGGAGCCCCCCAAAATAAAGTCTGACACTGTTTCCATTGTTTCCCCATCTATTTGCCATGAAGTGATGGGACCAGATGCCATGATCTTCGTTTTCTGAATGTTGAGCTTTAAGCCAACTTTTTCACTCTCCACTTTCACTTTCATCAAGAGGTTTTTGAGTTCTTCTTCACTTTCTGCCATAAGGGTGGTGTCATCTGCATATCTGATGTTATTAGGTAGGTCTTTTCCTTCTCTTGTTTCCTGCCTGAAGAAGTTCCTTTAGCATTTATTGTAAAGCTGGTTTGGTAGTGCTGAATTCTGGAAAGCTTTTGATTTCTCCATCAAATCTGAAGGAGAGTCTTGCTGGGTAGACTATCCTTGGTTGTAGGTTCTTCCCTTTCATCTTTTTAAATATATCATGTCATTTCCCTTCTGGCTTATAGAGTTTCAGTTAGGACATCAGCCAATAGCCTGATGGGAATTCCTTGTATGTTACTTGTCATTTTTCCCTTGTTGCTTTCAATATTTTATCTCTGTCTTCAGTTTTTTTCAGTTTAATTACTATGTGTCTTGGTGTGTTCCTTCTTGCGTTTATCCTGCCTGGGACTCTCTGTGCTTCCTGAACTTTGTTGATTATTTCCTTTCCCATGTTAGGGAAGTTTTCAGCTATTATCTCTTCAAATATTTTCTCAAGTGCTTTCTCTCTCTCTCCTTCTGGGACCCTATAATGCAAATGTTCTTGTGTTTAATGTTGTCCCAGAGGTCTTTTAGGCTGTTTTCATTTCTTTTCATTCTTTTTTCTATATTCTGTTCTGCAGCAGTGACTTCCACCATTCTGCCCTCCAGGTTATTTATCCGTTTTTCTGCCTCAGTTATTCTGCTATGGATTACTTCAAGCATATTATTTATCTCTGTTTGTTTGCTCTTTAGTTCTTCTAGGTTTTTGGTCAACATTTCTTTCATCTTCTCAATCTTTGCCTCCATTCTTTTTCTGAGATCCTGAATCATCTTTACAATCATTATTCTGAATTGTTTTTCTGGAAAGTTGCACGTCTCCAGTTCATTTAGTTGTTTTTTTGGTTTTTATTATTTCCTTTCATGCTGCTCATGGGGTTCTTGAGGCACAAATGCTGAAGTGGTTTGCCATTCCCTTCTCCAGTGGACCACATTTGTCACAACTCTCCACCATGACCCGTCCGTCTTGGGTGGCCCTAAATGGCACAGCTTACAGTTTCATTGAGTTAGACAAGGTTATGATCCTTGTGATCAATTTGGTTAGTTTTCTGTGATTATGGTTTTCTTTCTGTTTGCTTTCTGATGGATGAGGGTAAGAGGCTTGTGCAAGCTTCAGGATGGGAGGAGCTGGCTGTGGGGGAAGCAGAGCCTTGCTCTAATGGGCAAGGCCATGCTCAGTAAATCTTTAATACAATTTTTTGCTGATGGGTCGGGCTGTGTTCCCTCCCTGTAGTTTGGCCTGAGACCAAACTATAGTAGGGTTAATGGTGGTAATGGAAACTTCCTTTAAAAGGACTTATGCAAGCATGCCAGGGATCCCAGGTCTGCTGCAACCAGAGCCCCTGACCCCACAGCAGGCCACTGTCTACCCATGCCTCTGCTGGAGACTCCTAGACATGCATAGGCAAGTCTGGCTCTGTCTCTTGTGGGGTCCTGGTGTACACAAGGCTTTGTTTGCATCCTCTGGGCATCTCTGGTGGGTCTGAGATTTTATTTTAAATGCGATTGTGCCCCTCCTGCTGTCTTGTTGGGGCTTCTCCTTATAGCCATGAGTGTTGTTTCACTCAGTCATGTCTGATATTATGTTACATTACTTTGCCAACAGAGGTCCGTATAGTCAAAGCTATGGTTTTTCCAGTAGTCATGCATGAATGCAACAGTTGGACCGTAAAGGAGGCTGAGCACTGAAGAATTGATGCTTTTGAACTCTGGTGTTGGAGAAGACTCTTGAGAGTCCCTTGGCTTGCAAGGAGATCAAACAAGTCAATCCTAAAGAAAATCAATCCTGAATATTCATTGGAAGGACTGATGCTGAACCTGAAACTCCAATATTTTGGCCACCTGATGTGAAGAACTGACTCATTTTAAAAGACTGATTCTGGGAAAGACTGAAGGCAGGAGAAAGGGAATGACAGAGGATGAGATGGTTGGATGACATCACTGACTCAATGGACATGAGTTTGATCAAGCTCCGGGAGATGGTGAATGACAGGGAAGCCTGGTGTGCTGCAGTCCATGGGGTTGCAAAGATTTGGACATGCCTGAGCGAATGAACAACAACTGGAGTTTTATCTTGTCTCTTCAACTGGGACATAACTTTATGCTTTTTCATCCTGATTTCTGTAATGTGGTTTTTGTTTTAGTCACTGTGGGATTATGGTTCTTCTTGCTTCTTCTGTCTGCCCTCTGATAGAGGAGGCTAAGAGGCTTGTGTAAGCTTCCTGATGGGAAGGACTGGTGGTGGGAAAAACTGGGTCTTGCTCTGGTGGGCAGGGCCATGCTCAGTAAAGCTTTAATCTGCTGGTGGATGGGGTTGCACTCCCTCGTAGTTTTTTGTCCTAAGAGAACCCAGCCCTTGGGCCTGTGGGCTCTATAGTTGGGTTAATGGTGACCTTCCAAGACTACTGCTGCCCATCTCCTAGTCCCTGAGCCCCTGTCGACCCACACCTCCACAGCAGACCCTCCAACACTAGCAGGTGGCTTTGGGTCAGTTTCCTGTGGAGTCACTGTTCCTTTCCTCTGAGTCTTGGTGCATGCAAGGTTTTGTTTGTGCCCTCAAAAACTGGAGTCTGTTTCCCCAGTGTTGTGGAAGTTTTGTGGAAGCAGAAATCAAATTCCACTTGCCTTCAAGGTCAGATTCCCTGGGGATTCCCAGTCCCTTTGTCGGGTCCCCAGACTGGGAAGCTTGACACAGTGTTCTGAACCTTTACACAACAGTGGGAGAACTTCTTTGATATTATTGTTCTCCAGTTTGTGGGTCACCCACTCAGTGGGTATGGGATTTGAGTTTATTGTGATTGTGCTGCTCCTACCATCTTGCATTGGCTTCCTCTTTGTCTTTGGACATGGGGTATCTTTTTTGGTGGATTCCAGAATTCTCCTGTCGATGGTTGTTCAGTAGCTGGTTGTGATTTTGGTGTTCTCACAGGAGGTGATTGAACGTGTCTGTACTCCATCATCTTGAACCGGAAGCCTGTTTTGTCGATTCTTAAGTTGCCTTAAAAGCAGGAATAAATATGGTAATGTAAGTTTCCATGTTACTATCTCCATATGTCTCACCCTCTCCTTCCCTCTCCCCATGTCCATAAGTCTATTCTCTATGTCTGTTTCTTCATTGCTGCCCTGTAAGTAAATTCTTCAGAACCATTTTTCTAGATTCCGTATATATGCATTAGAATATGGTGTTTATCTTTCTCTTTCTGACTCACTTCACTCTGTATAATAGGTTCTAGGTTCATCCACCACATTAGAACTGATTCAAATGCATTCCTTTTTATGGCTGAGTAATATTTCATTGTGTATATGCACCACAACTTCTTTATCCATTCATCTGTCAATGGACATCTAGGTTGCTTCCATGTTCTAGCTATTGTAAATAGTGCTACAATGAACAATGGGATACATGAGTCTCTTTCAATTTTGGTTTCCTCAGGGTGTATGCCTAGGGTGGGATTGCTGGGTCATATGGTGCTTTGATTCCTAGTTGTTTAAGGAATCTCCATACCATCTTCCATTGTGGCTGTGTCAATTTACATTCCCACCAACAGTGCAAGAGCATTCCCTTTTCTCCACACCCTCCAGCATTTATTGTTTGTAGACTTTTTGATGATGGCCATTTTGACTGGTATGAGATGATATCTCATTGTAGTTTCGATTCACATTTCTCTAATAATGAGAGATGTTGAGCGTTACCATATGTAAAATAGGTAGCCAATGGGAATTTGCTGTATGGCTCAGGAAACTCAAACGGGCTCTGTATCAACCTAGAGGGGTCAGATGGGGAGGGAGATGGGAGAAAGGTTCAAAGGGAGGGGATATAGGTATACCTATGGCTGATTCATGTTGAGATTTGACAGAAAACAGCAAAATTCTGTAAAGCAATTATCCTTCAATAAAAAAAAATAAAATTTTAAAAATCAGGAATAAATAATGATATTTCTTGAAACAGATAATGTTAATAACAGTCACCATTTAAAGAAGCATAACTAGGTATGCAGGGTCTCATCATGCGCCATCAATGGATGGAAGTGTTTCTCTTTTGAACTTTTAAGTGAATGTTAATACTTCTATTGGATGGTTAATTAAATACTTGCATTAAAAGCTATTTTAGAATTTGTTTCTTCTTACATGTGCTTCACCTTGCTTTTATTTCATTTCTATTATTCTATTACCATCTACATTTCATAAACTCTTTACACAATCTAAAGGTTCTCTATTTTCAGTTCTCATACACTATTTTAATTAAATTGCAGTTATGTGTTTTTTACTGACTTTATTGACTTTTCTTGATTTATCTAAGTGTTCATAAAATTTGCATATTTCCAGAAGGAATTCATAGTTAATCATACTATATATCTACACTGACACGAATACTAATTTTCCATTCTGTGCCAAGAATAAATATTAGTATACATACATGCAGAGGAGTGTTCACATTTTAGAGCTAGATTTTAATATCTGTTGAAAAGTTGACCAAATGCTGTTGGAAACAACGATCTTCTGCCTGTCCAATTATAAGGTAGGTGGATACCTTCCTTTACCTTACAAGTCAGTAAAGTAAGATGTGTTGTTCATAGAGTTTAAGATGGCTTAGTCATATATCACAAATTTATTTTCACTTCAGTTAAGTCGCTCAGTTGTGTCCAACTCTTTGTGACCCCATGGACTGCAGCATGCCAGGCTTCCCTGTCCATCACCAACTCCCGGAGCCTACTCAAACTCATGTCCATTAAGTTGGTGATGCCATCCAACCATCTCATCCTTTGTCCTCCCCTTCTCTACCTGCCCTCAATCTTTCCCAGCGTCAGGTCTTTTCAAATGAGTCGATTCTTCGCATCAGGTGGCCAGAGTATTGGAGTTTCAGCTTCAGCATCAGTCCTTCCAATGAATATTCAGGACTGATTCCTTTAGGATTGACTGGTTGGATCTCCTTGTAAGCCAAAGGGCTCTCAATAGTCTTTTCCAATACCACAGTTCAAAAGCATCAATTCTTTGGTACTCAGCTTTCTTTATAGTCCAACTCTCACATCCATACAAGGCCACTGGAAAAACCATAGCTTTGACTAGACAGACTTTGGTTGGCAAAGTAATGTCTCTGCTTTTTAATATGCTACTTAGGTTGGTCATAGCTTTTCTTCCAAGGAGCAAGCATCTTGTAATTTCACGGCTGCAGTCACCATGTGCAGTGATTTGGAGCCCAAAAAGTAAAGTCTCTCACTGTTTCCACTGTTTTCCCATCTATTTCCCATGAAGTGATGGGACTGGATGCTATGATCTTAGTTTTCTGAATGTTGAGTTTTAAGCCAACTTTTTCACTCTCCTCTTCCACTTTCATCAAGAGCCTTTTTATTTCTTCTTCACTTTCTGCCATAAGGGTGGTGTCATCTGCATACCTGAGGTTATTGATATTTCTCCTGGCAGTCTTGATTCCAGCTTGTGCTTCATCCAGCCTGGCATTTAGCATGATGTACTCTGCATATAATTTAAATAAGCAGGGTGACAATATATAGCCTTGAAGTACTCCTTTCCCGAATTGGAGCCAGTCTGTTGTTCCCTGTCCAGTTCTAGCTGTTGCTTCTTGACCTGCATACAGATTTCTCAGGAGGCAGGTCAGGTGGTCTGGTATTCCCATTGCATTAAGAATTTTCCATACTTTCACCTGACTATAAATAAATTCTTCTTAAGTTGTCAGAGATTGCCTTTGAATTGACCTTGGGACATAAATATTCTGAAAGACAGTTTTCAGATATCAGTTTTGTTGATTCAGCCCTTCATTTCAGAAAGGCACCCAGAGAGAGAACCAGCTTTAGATTGTTCCAAAGAATGAAGGTTCCTGTGAATATCTACCCAATCAGTGATGATGCTTTATGTGTTTCCAACTATGTTTGGTTAAAAGAGACATTAATATCTAAAAAACAACAGACAGCAGAATGTGGAGACTTGTATATTGCTGCAAAATGCACTCTGTATGTTTCAGATGAGATGGCAAAATGAGATTCTTTTGGGAAAGTGGACATCTGATGCTCTCTAAAAAACCCAATTTAATTTCAAAAGAAAATCTTGCAATTTCTTGATTCAGACTTTTTATCTCTGTAGTGGAAGCATTTGATTTGGCCATTGTATCAGTTCTCCAGGGGAATATGGACTATGAAATAGGTTATCTCCATATGCACAAATACTTTATGTGCACGTAGAACTACTCCTCAAGAAATGAAGTGAGTAGAACATTTAAATTATGTCTAGAAATTTTTACTGTGGATGGCATCATTTTCCTAGAGAAGAAAAAGTAGTGTTTGTGGAGTGAATAATGAATCATATCTGTCACCACCAGGAAGGTTGATTGTATATATGGAAGCCACCTATATTGACTGCTGGGAATTAAAATATATGTGTGTTATATAGTATATATAAAACATATAATAACATATTTATATATGTAAGCTTCCTAAAGATTTTGGAGAAATTCCCATGAAAGTATGTCTTCTATTTAATTTTATTTAAGATTGAAAAATGTGAGTTAAAGCAGCCCATTTATGTTCTTCATGAAAGAATGGTTCGTTATTACTTTTTCAAACAAAGCTCAATAGTTGGTGATATATTTAATCTCATCCTAAAGAAAACTAGAACAGGAGCCAGGAAACGTAGTTGAGAACCTTAGAAAGTCATTTAATCTCTCTTTCAGTCTGTGTTCCCCACAGAGTAGCTCCACAGATGAAATGTAGATAGAAAAGTGCTTTGGAATAATAAGGCAGGACATAAATGTAAGATAGTATTGCCTCAGTTTTTGCCCTATGAAAGTGAACTGTTAGAAATCCGATTCCAGATGTGGGCATACATTCAGGGTTACATTCAGTCATGTAACCCTGGCATTTTTAAACCCTTATTCTGGATAATACATCTTTTGTTGTTCACTAGTATCATGTACTACTCCACATTAAACAGGATGCATTGAGCTCAGTAACAGGGCTTTTAATTCCATAAAAATAAATTTATACTATAGACCTGTTTAAGGACAGTGGCGCCCAGTTCTGTAGACTAGAGCATAATTTCTTGGAACTTATAAGTCATTCATCAATTCTTATATATTCAGTATATAAGAATAGTGCCATGTTTCCACCACCCCTCTCCCAGAGAGTAGCACACAGACCCTATTCCATTAAAATGTAATCTTGTTATGGGCAGAGATTATTGTGCAGTTGGTTCATTTTCATATATCCAATAACTCTAATAATTCTGGCTAATAAGTGTTGTATAAATGGAAGGTCATCTTTGCTTTTCTGAATTTTAGATGTGAATTTATTCACTCATTCATGCATTCAGCAGTGTAATTAAGCACCTAGTATGTGTCCATCCTGAAAGATTATAATAAAAAAATGGGCAACAGGCAGGTAAATAAGTAATTACAGATCTCTTTTATAGGACATCTCTACAAAGTGTTATGGGTTTGTAGAAATGAAATTGTGGTTGATTCTTGAACAAATGTCTGAACTGTGCAGGTCCGCTTATATGTGGGCATTTTTGAATAGTGAATTCTACAGTGCTACCTGATGGGATGTGCAGCGGGGTTGAATCCACAGATACAGAAGCACAGGTAGGACGAACTGTGGATGGGAAGGAATTGTGTGCATTTGAATGCATGGAGAGGAGGGCTGAAACCCTCTAACTCCCACATTATTTAAGGGTTAACTGTACTTAATTCTCCATGGAGTTCACAAAAGTCCTGAGTAGGTAACAAGTTAAATCTTGAATAATGAGTTAAGTGTTTTGATTGAAGACAGTAATTGAGGTCATAAAGCATTGAGAAATGATTCTTCATGGGTGTCTCACATTTCTACATGTCTTACTAGCTTCCTCTGAAAATATCTTTGAAAAGTGTTTGTGTAGCAAGTGGCCTTGGGTAATAGTGCATCTTTTCTTTTTCTTTTTTATTCATTTCTTATATAATATTATACATGTTTTAATGCCATTCTCCTAAATCATCCCCCCCTTCCTCTCCCACAGAGTCCAAAAGACTATTCTATACATCTGTGTCTCTTTTGCTGTCTTGCATACAGGGTTGTCATTACCATCTTTCTAAAATCCATATATATGCGTTAGTATACTGTATTGGTGTTTTTCTTTCTGGCTTACTTCACTCTGTATAATAGGCTCCAGTTTCATCCACCTCATTAGAACTGATTCAAATGTATTCTTTTTAATGGATGAGTAATATTCCATTGTGTATATGTACCACAGCTTTCTTATCCATTCATCTGCTGATGGGCATCTAGGTTGCTTCCATGTCCTGGCTATTATAAACAGTGCTGCGATGAACATTGGGGTACAAGTGTCTCTTTCAATTCTGGTTTCCTCGGTGTGTATGCCCAGCAGTGGGATTGCTGGGGCGTATGGCAGTTCTATTTCCAGTTTTTTAAGGAATCTCCACACTGTTCTCCATAGTGGCTGTACTAGTTTGCATTCCCACCAACAGTGTAAGAGCGTTCCCTTTTCTCCACACCCTCTCCAGCATTTATTGCTTGTAGACTTTTGGATCACAGCCATTCTGACTGGCGTGAAATGGTACCTCACTGTGGTTTTGATTTGCATTTCTCTGATAATGAGTGATGTTGAGCATCTTTTCATGTGTTTGTTAGCCATCTGTATGTCTTCTTTGGAGAAATGTCTTTTTAGTTCTTTGGCCCATTTTTTGATTGGGTCATTTATTTTTCTAGAATTGAGCTGCAGGAGTTGCTTGTATATTTTTGAGATTAGTTGTTTGTCAGTTGCTTCATTTGCTATTATTTTCTCCCATTCTGAAGGCTGTCTTTTCACCTTACTTATAGTTTCTTTTGTTGTGCAAAAGCTTTTAATTTTAATTAGATCCCATTTGTTTATTTTTGCTTTTATTTCCAAGATTCTGGGAGGTGGGTCATAGAGGATCCTGCTGTGATGTGTGTCAGAGAGTGTTTATATATGACAAACCCACAGCAAACATTATCCTCAATGGTGAAAAATTGAAAGCATTTCCCCTAAAGTCAGGAACAAAACAAGGGTGCCCACTCTCACCACTACTATTCAACATAGTTTTGGAAGTTTTGGCCACAGCAATCAGAGCAGAAAAAGAAATAAAAGGAATCCAAATTGGAAAAGAAGAAGTAAAACTCTCACTGTTTGCAGATGACATGATCCTCTACATAGAAAACCCTAAAAACCCACCAGGAAATTACTAGAGCTAATCAATGAATATAGTAAAGTTGCAGGATATAAAGTCAACACACAGAAATCCCTTGCATTCCTATACACTGCTACTGCTACTGCTAAGTCACTTCAGTCGTGTCCAACTCTGTGCGACCCCATAGACAGCAGCCCACCAGGCTCCGTCATCCCTGGGATTCTCCAGGCAAGAACACTGGAGTGGGTTGCTATTTCCTTCTCCAATGCATGAAAGTGAAAAGTGAAAGTGCAGTTGCTCAGTTGTGTCCGACTCTTAGCAACCCCATGGACTGCAGCCTACCAGGCTGCTCTGCCCATGGGATTTTAGAAAATAGAGAAATTAAGGAAACAATTCCATTCACCATTGCAACGAAAAGAATAAAATACTTAGGAATATATCTACCTAAAGAAACTAAAGATCTATATACAGAAAACTATAAAACACTGATGAAAGAAATCAAAGAGGACTCTAATAGATGGAGAAATATACCATGTTCATGGATCAGAAGAATCAATATAGTGAAAATGAGTATACTACCCAAAGCAATCTATAGATTCAATGCAATCCCTATCAAGCTACCAACAATATTTTTCACAGAGCCAGAACAAATAATTTCACAATTTGTATGGAAATACAAAAATCCTCGAATAGCCAAAGCAATCTTGAGAAAGAAGAATGGAACTGGAGGAATCAACCTGCCTGGTTTCAGGCTCTACTACAAAGCCACAGTCATTAAGACAGTATGGTACTGGCACAAAGACAGAAATATAGATCAATGGAACAAAATTGAAAGCCCAGAGATAAACCCACACACCTATGGACACCTTATCTTTGACAAAGGAGGCAAGAATATACAGTGGACAAAAGACAGTCTCTTTAACAAGTGGGGCTGGGAAAACTGGTCAACCACTTGTAAAAGAATGAAACTAGAACACTTTCTAACACCATACACAAAATAAACTCAAAATGTATTAAAGATCTAAACATAAGACCAGAAACTATAAAACTCCTAGAGGAGAACATAGGCAAAACACTCTCTGACATAGTGCGTCTTTTCAGAACAAAGGGCAGATATGTTGAAATGGTCTGGTTCCCCAAGCATGGCTCCACTAATGCTCAGGGAACCAGTACAAAAAACTGTTGGTGCTGTGGCTTCTGCTATTAAGGTGAATAGTAAAGCGTCTTGTCTTTGACTCAAGAGTTGCATGGCCTCTGCCAGCATCCAGAACACTGACAGGGCTACTTATTAGCTAGCATGTGCAGTAATACCATCGCCTTTCATGGGTTTTGACAGTTTTGTGGGTGAACTGGGATGCTGAGAGAGACATGACTTTCTGCAAAAGGAAGAATGAGGGTAGTCAGGTGGTTAATGGAATTTGAGTGAAATCATGGTTTCCCAAGTGGCGCCAATGGTAAAGAATCCACCTGCTAGTTCAGGAGACCCAGGAGATGGAGTTTCAATCCCTGGGTCAGAAAGGTCCTCTGGAGTAGGAAGTGGCAATCCATTCCAGTATTCTTGCCAGAAAATTCCAAGGACAGAGGAACCCGGCAGGCTACAGTCTATGGGGTTGCAAAGAGTCGGACACGACAGAGTGCATGCATGCACACACACACACACACACACCCACACACACCCACAGGAATTGGTAACAGACATGTTTCATAGTTGATGGAGCAACAGATGGTCCCCTGCTTTGTTGCTTGTTAAAGATGAGGAACTGGGAAGATGGTTGCTGTCTGGTTTCAGGGAAGTATTAATAGGTTCAAAGATTGAGTGATGCCATACTTGTGCTGGCTCTTTCCAGAGAAGGGGAACTTCCTTAGGTATCTACTGATCAGTCTCAAGCCCATCCATTGCAAAAACTAAGACTAAGATGAGTCCTGGGTGGGCTAAAGGGTCTCTTCTCTCTGTCCACCAGTAGTTACTGGGAGTGTTGAAAGAAGAAATTTGGACATTATGAGAGGAAGCCACTGAATAGTACAGGGGTGACTGAGCGACTTCACTTTCACTTTTCACTTTCATGCATTGGAGAAGGAAGTGGCAACCCACTCCAGTGTTCTTGCCTGGAGAATCCCAGGGATGACGGAGCCTGGTGGGCTGCCGTCTATGGGGTCGCACAGAGTTGGACACGACTGAAGCAACTTAGCAGCAGCAGCAGCAGCTACTGCCTCAGATTATGTATAAGATTCTGAAAACCAGCCCACTGGAAAATGAGAAAGGACCCAAAGAATTATAGATGAATTTTAAAGTCAGCCTTGCCACCTTGCAAAACTCTCTTAGGCCTTATACTGTAACTGGATAAAGAGTTAAGAGATGGTATCTTAATAGTGGAAGCATGTACAAGTTTAACCCTTGTCAGGCAGAGGGAACAAGCTGATGACTCTGTTGGAAACCAGCACAGCTATGGATACTAAGTCCAGGGGTTAGTTACCAAGGTTAAAAGAGATGGCGTCAGAAATAATGATTTTGCTCTCTGGTATATGGCTTTGTGTAGACCTGAGACATTGCAAGGTCATTGTTTTGAGCCAGTGAACAGCTGCCATGCTGGTCTTTCCTTCTGCACCCCCTCATCATTGTTGTCCTTCCTCCTTCAACTGTTTCAGGCAAAAGCTGATTGTTGGTGCATGAATAGCCTCTGAGTATGCTAGGGGCCAGTTCGGGGAGTGGGGACTCTTACCAAGTCACCATCCTATCAGTCCCGTGGTGGTGGGTGTCCTGATTCAATCGATGGGGTTGAGCAGTACTCCCAGTGGCAAAGGGGAGGTGAAGCAGCCTTGCTGCTTCCACTTCTGAATGTATAGTGAAGACTGGAGCATATTGTGATTGTGATTTTCTGTCCCATAAATGCCAGAGGGAACCATTTCAATAGGAAGAGCTACAGGTAGTGAAGCAGAACACAACCTTCGGGGGATACCCAAAATCTCTGACCTCCTGGAGCTCCAAGGCTCTGTGACTGGTGATTTGGCAAATTGAGGCTTCTGGCAGAGTCAGGAAGCCTCCTCCTCCTGGCACTTTGGAGGGCTGTGTATCCATTACTGCCATGACACAGCCTTCCAGGTATCTTTGGAAAATCAGTTGTCAGCCTGCCATGGAGTCCTTTTTCTTAACTGGACACTTGACTCAGGGAGGTTTCTCTGACTCTCTGGCCCATATTTCCATTCTGGGGATTCAACTTGGAGGTGGTGGCTAACGAGGTCAGACATTTTCAACAGGCCTCACTAATCAAATGGAAATGGTATATTTGAGAAAGCCGTTGGCCTGTCCCCAGTGCAATCTCAGCTTTACACACGAAAAGTAGTCATTGCCCTCTGTTGTCCATTCCACTGCCTGGAACAAAGCTACCAGCTCAGTGGGGACCCTTCTCTTCACGGTGCTTTTCTTAGCGTGGTTGGATGATGTTTCAGCTGAGCTGAAACCTGATGATGACCCCTGGGCTCCTGTGGTTGGGAAACCTCCCAGGCTGCCATGCAGAACTGAAAAGGGCTGTGATCACTCTACTCGTCCAGTGGAACTGGAGGCCTTTCCCATGTTTTTATTGACTCGTGGGTTGTGGTCATTGGCCTAGCTTATTTGTCTGCCATTTGGGAAACTGTGGACTTAGATGTTAAAGACACCTTGGGGAGGCACTATGAATTATGGCAATAAATTATGGCTGCCGATGGGTCATCTGAGGCCCATACTCTGATGAGGCACACTGGAATCACACTGCTGATCAAACCTCCATTGCCTGGATTGCCACCATTGCTGCTGGATATATAATAGCACTGAACGTAGTAACATACCCACCGTCATAACATAGGTACAGAGTAAACAACTCCAGGTTTCTGATGCCGAGACCATGCTGCATAGGATTCATTCCGCTGGTTGGCTACAGGACCCTCAGGAGGAGTGGGCATGGCTATTTTTGTATTGTATTGTAGGCTGTTTTCTCCTGTTCCTTGGAGGTCTGGTGAGACTGTTGCTGTTGTTTTTTAGTTGCTGTTTGTAGTTGCTAAATGATATGCAACTCTCTTGTGACCTCATGGGCTATACCTCTTCAGGCTCCTCTGTCCATGGGATTTTACAGGCAGGAATACTGGAGTGTGTTGCTGTTTCCTCCTCCAGGGAATCTTCCTGACCCAGGGATATAACTCATGTCTCCTGTACTGGCAGGCAGGTTCTTTACCATGGTGCCATCCTGGAAGCCACCTGCTGGACTAGCTTTATTTTTATTTTTAATTTTTTTTGGATTAGCTTTAATTAAATATTTTCATGAGATAAATTGAACTGATTTGGTTCTAGCTCCTGTTCATTTAAACAGAATGGTTTATTAATGTGACAATTTACCATAAACCAAGATGGTGTAAAAATGAAGTGGGTGTTATTGGGAAATAATTCTTCATGGGTGTCTTGAGTTTTTGTTTGTCTTACAAGCAGAGGCACAAATACCTTGTTCCAAACTCTCTTTCCAAGGATTTTTGTATGCAGAGCAGCTTTCAATGATAGAACTAGTATATCCTTCTGGAGCCAAGGGGGAGTGTCTTTCTCTGGGACAAAAGGCAGGCGAACTCATGGCCAAGCCTCATAAAGACATGTCTCCCTCTGTCACTAAGGGGCCATACAGTTACTGACTGTTACCAAAGTTTCAAGCTCCATGTGCTTGGGAGTTCCTTTCCTGTAATGGAACCCATTGCCTGTGCAAGCGTTACAAGGTCCTCTTTTCTTCCTGGAAATTGGGCTTGGAGAACCACATAAATCCTGATCCTCTAACTACTGTGGTTGTTAGGAGTGATCATACCTTTTTTCCTTCTCTGACCCAGGGTTCTTGTGTCTTCTACCAGCATCCATGGCAGGCTCAACTTGTTAGCTTGCAAGTAAAGTAAAACTTCAGGCCCTTCATCTTTTTCTCATAATTAGTAGCTATAAAAGATACACCTCTCAATATTGTAACACAGTTGATGTTTATTTTTCTATGACAAAACAATTGCTTCTTATAGAATTCTTTTCCAAGTAGTGATTCAAGTGTAGCTTCCTTCCTTTTTTCTTTTTTTTGTCTTTATCAGATTCCAAGTTTGCCATACTCATCTACATCAAGCTGTCTGGAAGGGAAGGAGCATGGATGTGTGTACATGGGGTATTTTCATGGGTCAAGCGAAAGGGGTACATAGCATTCACCTTCATGTTCTGTCAGCTGAACTTGTTCAAATGTGACTCTTAGGGGAGAAATGAAGTCCAATCCTGTGCCCGTGAAGAAGAGACATGGGTTTGGTGGAAAATTTCCCCTATGAATAGAAGCTCTTTCCAACGAAAAGTAACTTCATGTGTACAGTCATGAAAGTGAGCAGGACATGACTCTAGCATGGCTAAAATCACAGGATGCTTAAAGTAGATTGTGGTAGAAGGTGAGAGTTAGTCATGCATCATCTTTTACCTTAGGTTGATAGATCTCTCCAAATGACTGGTAGATTCTGAAAGAAAGATTTTAATTATGGACAATAAGATTAGGGAGAATACTTAGGAAGCAATAGACTGAATGAAAAAGGATGACAATTTAAATAAAGCCAGTGACAAAAGAGACTCACTAATACAATCAACAAGCACTTAGGAAGGACAGACTAAGTGCTACTGCTAAGTCGCTTCAGTCGTGTCCAACTCTGTGTGACCTCATAGACGGCAGCCCACCAGGCTCCTTTGTCCCTGGGAGTCTCCAGGCAAGAACACTGGAGAGGGTTGCCATTTCCTTCTCCAATGCATGCATGCATGCTAAGTCACTTAAGTCATGTCTGACTCTATGTGACCCCTTGGACAGCAGCCCACCAGGCTCCTCTGTCCACGGGATTCTCCAGGCAAGAACACTGGAGTGGGTTGCCATTTCCTTCTCCCAACTAAGTGCTAGATGGTGGGTGTATGCCAAAATAGAACAAGTAATAAATATACCAATTAGGTACCCATTAGATATACATGGTTAGAGACATGGTAGTGAACAGAGTCCATAGGGTTGCACAGAATTGACTGAAGCGACTTAGTATGCATGCACACACATGCTATGTAAAGGGAAATGTTGTTCTTTGAGCTTACTGAATGCATTATAACTTTCTTCTGATTTCTCAGGTATTCAGAAGAGGGTATACAGATCCATGCCTATAACAGTATTTGGTGGAGAATTGTACTGTAATTTCTTAAGATTGTTACCTCTGCCACTTACAACAGTGATGCAAGGGAAGGTCCCTTTAATTATACTCAGCATACTGCTGTCAGCTTAAAAAATACCATGTTCATATTCTTTGTTAAATGTTGTTGTTTAATAAAGAAATATTCTTCATCCCTGTAGGCTCCAAGCTAATTGCTATTGGAAATGAGTTTCAGGAAACAGTCAACAATAATAAGACAACATGGTTTAAGATTGCCTAATTTTTTTTTTTTTTTTTGTAGTTTTAGGATGTAATAAGAGAGAGGAGTGAGCTACTCTTTATTTACTCTGCCTTTCCATGCCCCTCTCTCCTGTACTGTTTGGTTGAAATGACGGCCACCCTGTGAATGAGACATGACTCCATGATCACCATCCAAAACCGAGCCTAAGGCTGAGAAACTGCACAAGTCCTCACTCAAGCCTCCACCCTCCCAACTGCATGCATCACAACCTGCTCAGGAGATGCAGGAATGAGAATTCATTTCCTTTTTGGTTAATTTTTGCTTATTGAACTGCCTGATTTTGTGGACATTGCAGAGGGTGGTATGTAAACTTTGTAACAGAAACCATCAGGGTTCTTTTGCTGAGTTTAGTTAGCACAGAATGCTAATAAAATCAAGCAACAGCTATGGATCCTCCAAGGGCGGGCAGGGCATGTTCTTTCCTGTTATGGAAACAAACGGAGTCCCACACCCAAAATAGCCACTTCATCGATGTATGCTTGTGATTGTTACCAGGACGGAGACAATACAAATTGGTCAGCACAGATTAATCATCCCTTATGGAAGGCAAAACAAAAAAGCAAGGAAATGAAAACTTAGAAGCACAGGTTATGCTGATCTGGTTCAATTCTGTTAGCCTGAAGATTCTGATGATTGATTACCAGTCCTTAACTGTGCTTAGAGATATCAGGAGGTTATGTTTGTTCCGTCTGGAAAGATGTAGCCTATTTCTAATTTTAACTGCAATATGAAGTTGAGAAAGTCTGTTTCTATTTCTCCTATTTTAAACTAGTGTCCTTCTAAACATAGTATGTCCATAATCGTTAGTTTAGGGACAGATAGGAATATCCAGGATTGGGTCATCCTGGTGCGGGTGGGGGAGTCTGACCTTCAGGAAGCTGTGTTTAGGTTCTGGTCATGCTGTGTGACACAGACAGGAAATAAACAACACGTCTTCGCCAGCACAGGCAAGAAATCTGAATTCACACTTGGCAAGTGAAGGAAAGTGCAAAAGTCTGTCAATACAAAGATCTGTTTTTTTAACGAACTCAAATGATGCTGTGTTTATCATCACACACAGAAGTACTCAACAGATTTGATCTTTAGATCCTAAGTCATCTTCTTCACAGTTTTATCTTTGACATTCATCTTTTGAGTTTTAATCATAATTAGACTACTGCGCTATGCTCAGTCGCTTCAGTTGTATCTGACTCTTTGCAACCCTATGGACTGTAGCCTTCCAGGCTCCTCTGTCCATGGATTCTCCAGGCAAGAATACTGGAGTGGGTTGCCATGCGCTTCTCCAGGGGAGCTTCTTGATCTAAGGATTGAACCCATGTCTCCTTTGCCTTCTGCGTCCCAGGCAAATTCTGTACTACTGAGCCACCAGGGATGCCCAATTATACTATTATTGGATTGTAAGAAAAAAATGACTTCACATTGTTAATAGCATAAACTTTGTATTTTGCACTATATCATTGCATTGATTTTTTTACCTTTCTTAACTTTCCAGGGTGAGAACTTAATCTTAACAAAGTGGAATTGTTTGATTTTTCATATAAGCAGCTTTGATGACATAACAGTTATCTCTTTTTCTTGCCTTGTATTTTCCACTTCAGGAATCAGCCCAGCTATCCGGATTCCCTGAATATGTTAAAATAGTAGAAGTTGGACCTAGGGATGGATTGCAGAATGAAAAGGTAGTTTGATGTTTATTTTACACAGTTTACTTAAAATGTTAAATCTAAATATTTACTCAGAGTCTAAAGGCTTATGTGGATTTCATATATTAGATGATTATGTGTGTTCTCAGTTGCTACTTGAATTTATACATCTTAAATAGTATTTACTTTCAGTTAAGAATTAATTTTTATTTATGTGTCTTAGACGCTATGCAAATAACATGTAATTTTTCATGTTTTCTTAGGTTATAGTTCCTACAGATATAAAAATTGAATTTATCAATCAACTTTCCCAAACTGGCTTGTCTGTAATAGAAGTGACAAGCTTTGTGTCTTCCAGGTGGATACCACAGGTATGTAAGTCCGTAATTCCTTAACTGGATTCTTAATCCAACACTGCCAAGATTTAGTGACCAGCGTGATATGTATTGTGATATTAACCTGATATAATTACCAGTTTGCTATATTCTTATGAAATTTTAGCTCATACACCTGATGGCTCAGGCAGTAAAGTTTCTGCTTGCAATGCAGGAGACTTGAGTTCGATCCCTGAGTCAGGAAGATCTTCTGGAGAAGGGAATGGCTAAACACTTCAGTATTCTTGCCTGGAGAATTCCATGGACAGAAGAGCCTAGGGGACTACAGTTTATGGGGTCACAAAGAGTCAGACACGACTGAGTGACTAGTACTTTTCACTTTAGTGAAAGATTTAGTGAACAGTGAGATATACATTGTGATATTAACTTGATATAATTACCAGTTTTCTGTATTCTTATAAAATATTAGTCCATACACTTGAAAATGAAAGTGAAAGTTAGTCACACAGTCTAACTACAGCCCACCAGGCTCCTCCGTCCATGGAATTCTCCAGGCAAGAGTACTGGAGTGGGTTGCCATTTTCTTCTGCAGTGGATCTTCCTGATCCAGGGATCAAACCCAGGTCTCCTGCATTGCAGGTGGATTCTTTACCAACTGAGCTACTAGGGAAGCCCATACACTTAGATATGATTAAGTAAAAAACATCTTTAATTAAATATACATATTAAGTCTTAAAAAGTTATTTGGACTTAGTTGTTTAAAAGCTGTTTGGAACTTCATCCTAAACATCCAAGAGTGTATGGTTCAATATAATGAGTAGGGGATAAGACTCTCAATAGCAGTTTAGGGTCCTGCCTTCCGTTTGCTTCCATTTACACAAGCAGACATTGTTGATCCTGCTTTGTGCTCATAGCCCACTGTTCCCTTGGGAATCTTGGATTTGAATTCTCAAAAGTCATTTATATCTAGTTAGTCAGTTACTGATACAAAATTCTTCCTCTTCAATGTAGCCTATGGTTATCTCTTTTTTTCAACTCCATGGATGAGTTAGTAACCCACAGCCTTATGAGTTAATTATTGGGATAGTCTCTTAAATAATGTTTGTAAGCACTGTCTCTCCCTTCTTTATGCATCTCACCCATTGCTTCTAAGATAACCTCCTAGAACCTACCATTTTACTGACTTTATGAGTGATCTGAATATCTCCAGCTGATTTACCAGTTTTGTCTGTTAGAAGGAAGTGATGTTAAGTGTGACCTGACATCTTGCCCATACAATCCCATTTTAAACAGTGAGAAATGTATAATAGATATACACTCTTTTTTAATGCTTATATTTGCTAGTTTATATATATTCATATAATTGATGAAAATACATAGATTCATCAGAGACAAAAGGGAGTCATCTGGAATCTTCTCTTGAAGAGGATATAGTCTTATTCAGAGCTGGCTAGCATATGGAAGCAGCCATCACTTCTGAGACTTGGCTCTGATGTTTGAAATGTGATTAATAATTAGCAAACAGTGAACCCCTCTCCCTTCCTAGTCCAGTTCTCATTCCCTGGATCCTCGGATTCCTTGAACCCTGTTCTTATTCCTTGGGTCCCCTAGTCTCTCCCCAGAACTTAACTTCGCTGATTACTTTTTCATCCTGCTCCCTTGGTTTCCTCTTCAATCCTCCTTCACTTGCCACCCTAAAGCTCCTTTTGGCTTCCCAACAACATTTCCCCACCACCAAGTTCCCTCGAGATTCTTTAATAATTTCCCCTGCCTCTGCTCTCCTCTTTTCTGACCCTTCCAATATCAACAGTCACTTCTGAGAGGATGACACGTCTGTGTTTCCAGTTCTGTCCTTTCTGACGAGCTTCAGCTGGACATGCTATTAGCACTTGAAACTCAGTGGGTTCAAAACCATACTTATTGTTGATCCTACTTTATGCTCATAGCCCATTGTTCCTTTCAGAATCTTGGATTTAAATTCTCAAGAGTCTTTTATATCTAGTCAGTTACTGACCCAAAATTCTTCCTCCTCAATATAGCCTATCAGTTCAGTTCAGTCGCTCAGTCATGTCCGACTCTTTGCAACTCCATGGATTGCAGTGTGCCAGGCCTCCCCATCCGTCACCAACTCCCAGAATTTGCTCAAACTCATGCCCATTCGGTGATGCCATCCAACCATCTCATCTTCTGTTGTTCCCTTCTCCTCCCGCCTTCAATCTTTCCCAGCATCAGGGTTTATTCCAGTGAGTCAGTTCTTTGCATCAGCTGGCCAAAGTATTGGAGTTTCAACTTCAGCATCAGTCCTTCCAGTGAATATTCAGGACTGATCTCCTTTAGAATGGACTGGTTGGATTTCCTTGCAGTCCAAGGGACTCTCAACAGTCTTCTCCAACACCACAGTTCAAAAGCATCAGTTTGTCTGTGCTCAGCTTTCTTTATAGTCCAACTCTCACATCCGTACATGACCACTGGAAAAACCATAGCTTTGACTAGACAGACCTTTGTTGGCAAAGTAATGTCTCTGCTTTTAAGTAGTAATGTCTCTACACATACATACATACTGCTACTAAGTCACTTCAGTCATGTCCGACTCTGTGCAACCCCATAGACGGCAGCCCACCAGGCTCCCCTGTCCCTGGGATTCTCCAGGCAAGAACACTGGAGTGGGTTGCCATTTCCTTCTCCAATGCGTGAAAGTGAAAAGTGAAAGTGAAGTCGCTCAAGTTGTGTCCGACCCTCAGCGACCCCATGGACTGCAGCCCACCAGGCTCCTCCATCCATGGGATTTTCCAGGCAAGAGTGCTGGAGTGGGGTGCCATTGGCTTCTCCTACATACATACTACATACATACTAATGGCAAAGTAATGTCTCTGCTTTTATGTAGCCTATCCCTATCTATTATTTTTCAACTCCATGGATGAGTTAGTAATCCATACCCTTATGGATTAATTATTGGCATATTCTCTTAAATGATATTTGTAAGCATTGTCTCTCCTTTATTGCATTTTGCCCATTGTTTCCAAGTAAACCTCCCAGAAATACCAGCCTCTTCAAACTCACATTCTCAGCTCTTTATAAGCTCCCTTCTCCTTGCTTAAAAAGTTTGGGAACCTGGCCTGGGGTTCAAGGTCTCTCTACGTGGCCCTACTTCCTTTGGCAGAAGCTTCCAGCAAACTAAACTGTCTCTTATTCCTGCTCATATCCTCCCTCTGTATCTAATCGTGCTTCATTTATGCTTTCTTATGTACATCTCAGGTTCTGCTTTGCTTTTCAGTTATAACAAGATGGTGTAAGAGTCTTAAAACATTAAAAGCTTTTAAGTACTTTTTAAGGTGTTGGAAACAAGAGAGACCACAAAAGGATGAATAATATTATTAACAGTAATCCATCAGTTTTCACAGCTTCAATATTCAAATATCAGGGTTACTATATGGATCCTTAAAATGAAGGATAACTTTATTTTAAGGATAAAGGGATACCTTAAAGTAAAGGGATGACTTTTCTTCATCCCAAATGCCACCATTTATAATCATATATACATTTTATAAATGCTGTCTCAGGATCTGCTTCCCAGACTATGAGGGCTAAAGAAATCTTGACCGTGTCTCTGTTGACTGTCACTGTGTCCCCATTGCTTGGTGACTAGTAAGTAGGTGCTCAATAAATACTATGAAATGAATAATGGACCTGTTAGCCTGAAATCGTAATAACACATGACTCCATCCTTTGATATGGACAAGTGACTCTTAAATTTTGTTCGTGTATTCAATCTTGTGTTACAAAGGCTACAGATAATTTCCTTAGGAAGACACAAACAGCTTAATGAGACTAGACTTATTTCCTTGACATTGTCATTTTGCAAACTGTGAGCTATTATTATTTTACTTACTATCATGTGAGACTTTTTATCATCTTTTAAGTCTTCATGACATTGCCTATGTATTTTGTTTAGTTAGTGCTCTTTTCATGTATTTGATTATTGTTGGAGAGAAACTAGATAGGCTGGTATAATTTTAGAGTAAGTTTTAGGAAGGACAGGTAACATTAATGATGCCCCACCAAGATGATGTTTCAGATTCTGTGTTTTTCATTAGCATCAGAACAATGAAATCTTCAGAATTACATGATAAGTCAAAATGAAAGTTGCTCAATCATGTCCAACTCTTTGCAACTCCATGGATGGTATAGTCCATGGAATTCTCCAGGTCAGAATACTAGAGTGGGTAGCCTTTCCCTTCTCCAGGGGATTTTCCTAACCCAGGGATTCAACCAGGGTCTCCTGAGTTGCAGGTGGATTATTTACCAACTGAACAATCAGGGAAGCCCGACATGATAAGATAACCTCCAACTACATCAGTATCTCTTCAAGAGACTGTTATTTCCCAATGGTTTTGTAAAGCTGTCTCTCGACTATGGTGATGTTCAGGAAATTATCTCATTCCGCTATACTGGAAATTGCTTGGTGGGTTATTCTTGAGCGTAAGCTGGGACACACCCAGGGCCGCTGAGAAGAACGAGGTGAGAGCCCCTTGCACGGAGGCTGCTCTTCTTCTTACTTAGCTCCTAACAAGAGCAAAGGAGCGAACAGAGGGAGGGCCATCCCTCTGTGAGCAGTAATGGGAAAATGCCTTTTGGCCTCACAGGAAGTAGATGCCTGTGATAGGACCGTAAAATAATATGATTCATTCTGGGCTTGGTTCTGAGGTGGATTCAGGACTTAACCTGTTGAGAGGTCATGAACTCAACATTTGGCTCAGAGTATTACTGGATAAAGGACTGAGTTCCCCACACGGCCCGCGAGGACAGCTGTGCGGAGCAGAGGCTCCTCTGTACCATGTCTCTGTGCCTCGCCTGGAGCTGGAGTGAGTGACTGAGCCTCTTTGAACCCTGGCAGTCCCAGCAGTGATGCCTTCAGCGCAGGTGGGTTTACGCATAAAGCCCTGTCTGTGGCTGCCAGAGCCCAGGGCACCTGGCTCCCCCTACGCTCACCAGTGTTACCTGAGCACAAGTCTAACTGACAGACGATTGACTGACTTATCTGCGGCTCCTTTTAAGTCAGTTGCTTTCTCTGGGATAAACAGCCTTTTTCTTAAAGATTGAAATAATGTGTTTAGTTTAAATATTGGGTTGGACTCCAGTCTGAAAAAGTAAAGATACTCATCCTTCAAATATTAAAGAATATGCTATATATTTCACTTTTAATACTCATCTGGGTACATACATTCCAAACCAAAAAAAAAAAAAAAAAAAAGGAGTGTTTTTATTAAATAAATCACTGCTCTATCTGTAAAAGAACAGTGTGCCTGGATCAAAGATAATATCAGATTGAACTTTCAAAGTTATACTGGTTACTTATTACTACACATCAAGAGTTTTTCAAAGGGCAGGACTGAGACCGTACCATTTTGGCAATTTGATCTCCCATAGTCATGTTTGGATTCTAGATTTTACTAAGTTTGTGTCATGGAGCCTTTTCTGTTGTTCTTGTTGTGTTTGTGTGTGTGTGCGCACACGCTAAGTCGCTTCAGTCGTGTCCAACTCTTTGTGACCCCATGGACCTTAGCCCGCCAGGCTCCTCTGTCCATGGGATTCTTCAGGCAAGAACACTGGAGTGGGTTGCTGTGCCCTCCTCCAGGGAATCTTCCCCACCCAGGGATGGAACTCATGTCTCTTATATCTCCTGCATTGGCATTTCGTTATTGTTGTTGGAGGTTATCTCATCATATAACTCTGTAGATTTCATTGTTCTGATGTTAATGAAAAAGGCCTTAAATAACCTATAATGATAATTTGAAGTTTTATATTATAACCTCTCATTTTTTGAAAGCAACTTATTTTTATCGACATACAGTTGATTTACAGTGTTGGGTTGGTTTCAGGTGTATAGCACAGGGATTCAGTTGTACATCTACCTATGTATATATTTTCCCAGATTCTATAACTTCTCATTTTTTTGAGAAAATATCATGACACCAGGCTTGTCTAACTCAAAAAAACATCTGAGATTTGTGTCAGGATGAGTTTAGTGTACCAGCTTACGTGCAATTGTCTGAATAATTTCGAATTCTTCTAAAGATCTTGAGTGTGGCTTGAAATTGGCATACTGTTAGTTCTCTGCATCTTCTGTTTCTTTCCCTTAAACGTGGGTCATGGGAAGAGTCCTCTGGTTTATGTTTAGATTGCTGCTTGCTCACTTATTTCTTTTTTTAGCATTTTAAAGCATTTTTACAGCTTCCCTCCTACTGTTTTGTTTGGCAGCAGCTTTTCTAACTAAAGCAGCTGAAAGAAAAGTTCCACGGTAGCAGGCTGCCATATAAAACAGGATCCCACACCTATAATCTAAATGGCCAGAGATGATAAAATGCCTGTCATTAAAAAATACATGTTCTTTACAACTTATCTGGAAAAAGGGTTTCCTTAGAGTGACATATAATCTAAGGACATTTGAAATGAGTCCACATAGCTCATTTGAAATGAGCTCCTGACTTCAATAGAGTGAACAGCGGTAACAGTAGGAAAAAAAAATGTGTTTATAAAACTCTATGGGTTTACTGAAACTTTGGAATGGAACTCTCAGTAATGAGCTATTTAAATCATTATAAATGCAATAATTTTTGAGAGTGAACTTGAGTTTTCCATTATCTTTAATGTGGCCATTTGGTTTTAAACATGTTCATTCATATGAGTGAATACCATTTGTTTAAAAATAAAAATGCCTGAAAGGTACAAGACACTGTATGTTTATATCTGTCACATGCAAAGTCTCAGTTATAAATATTTGTTCCCTGTTTAATTAATTTTTAACTGTTGGAATAGGTGGGTCAGTAAAGGGCAGAAATAGTTTTTCTCTATAAAAGTAGAAAGAAATACACATAAAAGGCTGTAACAATTATTTACAAATCAGTCTAACACTTAAAAATATGGCCCAAACACAGTGTAAGCAAGAAGGAATGTGTAAACTTTTCCCTGTCCTCTTTTTAGTGTGTGAGACAATTAATTCTTTGTTAGGAATGAAAACACATTTACTGGGTTGAAGTTTAAGATTTAGATGTACTTGGATGAGACGCGGGTGGTTGTTGCTTCTGCTCCTGAGCGCCCCCTGGCTGCTTTTTCTTGCTCTGTTTTTTTTTCTGAGGGGGATGGTTGTGTGGGGAAGAGGCAGGGAAGCAGGTAATTGAGCCTAGAAGTTGTGTGTGTCTGTATGTGTGTGTGTGTGTGTGTGTGTGTGTGTGTATGTGTGTGTGTGTGAGAGAGAGAGAGACAGAGAGAGAGATCCAGGGCAAGAGGGGAAGTGGCAGGGCTTGTGTGAAGAGCTTTTGGGGAGAGCTTCCAAACTCCTCTGTTTATAAGGCACAGTGTCCTGGCAGGGTAATTTCATCTTCTGTGAGTCTCATCCGTGTTTCCCAGAGGAGCTGACCTCTGCCTTCGGCCCAGAGAGGATGAAATTTATAAGACCGCGGTTCCCATTTCCCGGGGTCACAGGAGCCCTTTCACCCACATAGGCTAGTTTGGATTTCCTCCCATCGTGGCAGCCTTACATCGATCACATGGTGATTTAGAGTTGCAGAGGTTCCAAGAGGCAAACACAAATGGTATGCCCTTTATAGCCAAGCCTTATAAATTTTCTAGCATCAGTTTTCCATACTGTATGAGTTGATGTAGCTACAAAGGCATTCAGTTTCAAAGGGAGGGATCCATGCCACCTCTTGACTGGGGTGGGGTGTTGCAGAGGAACACATGTGTAGGGGGATATCATTGGAGCACTTTTCTAATCTGTGACACTTATGTCTTTAAAAATGATCTAATAATTAATCTAGTTACTTATGTGCTTTTCCTTATGAATAATGAAAAACAGAGTTGAGAGAAAAGCAGGCTCGGCATTCCGAAACCCCCAAATTCCAAAAGATTTTAGCACTCTCAGGGCTGCTAGTACTTACCTGAGGCCTGCTCACTCCCAATAGACAATTGTGCTGCCTCCTGTGGGATTCAGGTTAGTATTGGAGTGGCTAACCTGAAATGCAACATTTTAAAGTTTCATCCTACAGTTACCTCATTTGCCACTGTTATCACAGAGGGTATGCAGATTGCTTAAAGCATAGTCACAGATTTTTTTAAACACTTTTGTCTCTCTCAGGAAAACAATCAGAAATATGAAAAAAATGTACAAGGATTGTGGGCACTAATATTTTTTTTCTGTTTTACTTTGCTTTCAATTTTTACTTTGCAAAAAAATTGGGGGAAAACGAGTTGTTAGTCTTGTACATATTACTTGGCATTCGCCAGGAACTTATTCTCTACCTAAGATGTAATTCCACTTGTGTGTGCAAAGCAAAAAGCAAAGCTTACAATGAAAAGCAATAATGTTGCAATTCCACTAGGTAGATTTTATTTTTTTCACACTGAAGCTACAATTCAATATTTTTTTTTACTTTTTCTCCATGAGGACAAAAGCTATGATTCTGCTCAAAGAGTTACTATGCTCAGCATACACTGCTTTTCTAATGACTTAATCTTATCAATTACATTTTGACTAACAATTTGTCTTTTTTTGGCTCTTAGATTATAAAAAAGGACCTAAAATGTTCAAATACTTTATCTCACTTTTTATTTATTTGAGTCTCTCAAATTTTCTCTAAGTTAATCCATGAAAGAAAGAAACTGTCAAAGGCATTTTGATCATATGAAAATTCAATTTTTGTATGTGATTAACATTACATTAAAATTGGGCCTCATAGACTTATCAGTATGCATCGACAGCTTGAAAGGTCTAGCATATAATAAAATTACATAAAAGCTGAATAGAGATACAGTTTGGCACAGAAAGACTGGATTCTAACTTTTTAATGGTATTTTCTTCATTATTCTGATTAGTTTGTCAGTCTTCTTTTAGTGTGCACAACTCCATTGGCATGGCTCCTGCCTAAGCCGCTCTCGTCCACCTGAAGAGGAGCAGTCTGTCCTGTGGACCAGGCTCCCAGGAACTCACGCACTTCCCATGTCACAGTCACCACGCTCATGGGATGAGTCAAGGCCATTAGTGAAAACCAGGTTTAAAGTGTTAAGATTAAATGAGGACTGTTTCGATCATCAGTTTTAAGGCTGCCAAGCAGCTGCACTTGTTTTTAAGAATTCAGGATCCTTGTACATTGAACACTGAAAATGAAACATATACTAATTATTTTTAAATTAATTATGGTTTTAAAAGACATACTTTGTTGATATGTTTATAAGAATTATAATTCCAGTTAAATTTTAAAAATAAAAATGAAGTATTTTTTCCTAATTTTTAGATATGCACAAACACACACATAGCATGCACACCGATCTAATATTGCCTGGTGATATTGCTGGAAAGTTCTACAGGAGTAATATGTAGTGAACATAGGAAATTAGATAAATCTGAATGCTAAAAGTAGCATTACATTCCAAAAATCATATTAAGCAGTAGGTAAGTTTTACATATTAATGAGAGATACATATGTTAACATTTCACTTCTTCCACATTTGATAAAGTGAAAGGAATATAAATGTATAGAGTAAATATATAAATGTCTAGAGTAAATATAAAGCATTTACTTTTATATGCTTAAAATTTTTATCCAAATTCATTTATCTTGAATATCCCATTTATCAAATTGAAGGCTAATTGGAATTATATTTTTAGAATAATAGAATATTTTGTAATGTCTATGAATTTTGGCTGTTTGTTCATTGTCAATATATAGGGCATTCTTTTGAAGAATGCTGTTCGTTTTGTAAACATCTTGGAGAGCTTCAAATTTATAATGGCAACAGGTCATAGGCTATAGTTATGTTGCTTTAATTGTTCTAGGCTCTCACATCCCTGTTTGCTTTTCAAACTACTAAATGAACCATTCTTTGAAATAGCAACATACTGAAGCAAATCCATGCTAACAACTTGAGAAAATTAATACTACTTTCTCCAGATCTTGTACTGCTGTGCTGTGGAACCATCAAGAAATTGTAACACTGTTCTTAGTCAAGACTGATTATAATAAGAAACACATCTCTTAGTAATCCCCAAGTAATTACTTCTTCCCAAGTCCTCCAGGTTTCAGGTTTTCTTGAGCTTTCAGTGACAGCACTGTATCTGTTTAGAAATAACAACATACATATTTTCCAATAGGATGTCTGAGAGCTGACTCTTGTTTCTGATACAATTTGGCAAAGTATTTTCATTTCTTTATGGCTTGGATTCTTTCTATTCATTTATTCACCATCCACTGCTTTTTATTATGTCTCTATTAAACACTGCATTGAATTCTTTGTTGAACTCAGACGTTAAATAATGTGTGGTTGATAGCATTATCTGTATAATAAGCCAATTGTAAAGTTAAAAAGGGTAATGGAAATAAAATCACTCAAATCAAGTGGATATCTGTAAGTGAACTATAATAAACTAGAACCTAGTAATCAGAATATGTTAAGCGGTTTGTGTTCAAGAGGTTGTCTGTCCAATCTTTTCAAGGCCTGTCTTCTCTTCTGCTTACTGGATCTTCAGATCCATATGAGGCCAGATCATTGCAGTTTGATGTTATAGGCTATTGTCCTGATGGCATTACTTGCCAGGGTATTAAGAACCCTTTTGCTACAACTCTTTCTTTTTGCCAGTAAGATAATGTCCCTCAAACAACGCAGTCTTCCCTTCTTCTCATCAGCACAGGTCTCCACTGTGGGCAGAGGGGCTTCCAGGAGGAAATGTTAAGTATAGATGAGCAACTCCATTTACAGTCATCCAGAATGAATACCATTAGGCACAATATTTTAAAAGGCATTTCTGCACCCATGCATGAGAAATAACACCATTGACAGTGTTATTAACAAACACAAAGTCATGATATATGAGAGACAACACAGTTGAATGAAAAGAAAATTATACTGAGAACTTTGAGACTTGTTTTGACTTGGGAAGACCAGGAGGGTGGTCCCCAAAGTAATTGACCTGAACAAAGAATCACTAATGCATATTTGTTATATTTGCCTTAGGAAATGGTAGCGGCGGTGGGAGGTAGGGTGGTGGGGGGGGGGGGATGTTAATGAATAAGGTGATTCTGGTTTCTCTGTCTGGAGCATTGGTCTCTCAGTTTATAACACACAAATCCATTGGGTGGTTTGGATTTATTTTATAATTTAAAAATGAGTATTTGTAGGCATTAATAGATTATGATGAAAATGGCTTGCAGGCATTCACAGGAAAAGAGTGTGGGGTCATTATGCTATTTGCTCCGATCACTCTTGAGAAGCTTGTGCATTCCTTTCCTTAGAGGGCGCTACAGAGGCCCTGAGAACACAAAGATGATGTTAAATAAGGAAACACAGGAAATTATACACCAGCCCAAATTAGTTTTTAGGCTTCTGGACTTAAGAAGTTTTGTGAGTATGGTGTCAGACCATTTTAGCAGCAGCAGCCAAGACAGGGTATTGGGTAGAAAAAAAAATAAAACTAGATGTTCAATTTTCCAGAGATTTCCTGTGTTTATTATTGTAAGACTGTGATTTATTAAAACTGTCTTACTTCTTCAAGCAGACCAAGATTTCCTCTGTGCTACTGAGGCTAAGATATATGGGGTTTGTGGAAAGGGTCTGTGAATGAGACAGGGCTAGAGGACCCAGTCTACAAGCTGTTCATGGCTGGGTAAAGTGTTTCCACCCACAGTTGTCAGGAAGGGCTCTAGTCCCATTTTTTCCTCATTACTGAATTTACGAATGTGTTACCTTTAAGAGGAGTTACTGCTCAAATTGAGTTTTGAGTTATAGGGTCTGGAACCACGTTATTTACATTTGTATAGTAATCTGTGGCATGTCTTGAAGAAATGGTATATCCTGTATCCATCCCTCCTGCTGTATGAGGAAAAGTATTATCGTCAGGGATATCTCACTGGCCAGTGGAGACAGTAGGCGAATACCTTCTGATACTGCCTGCTCATTCCGTGAAGATCTGAATGCTGTCTTGGGTGATGGTGGGGTAAAAAGGAATCCTTCAAATGTATTTATAAGAAATTGTTCCACAAAACATATTATTGAGGCTTATAGATCCGTAAGTATATTTCCTGGCAAAATTTAAAATGGTATATTAAGCAGAGACTTTATACAAAATAAATTTACCCAGAAATATGATGGTTATTCTAAGAATAAGATATTCTGGGTTATACTAAGAATAAGAATCAGTTTATGCCAAACTGATCTCAAGTGTTAAGGAAAAGAAATCCCTGAAATCTTTATTTCAGATAGATTAACTACCTTGATGATAAGTTGCTAAGATCAAGGGTAGGCAATTTCATCCGTGTTGGGAGTCTCCAAAATGTTATTTGTTTTAATTTCACCCATAATGTAACTTTATTTAGAATCTCCATATATGAACTTGTTTTGTTCAATTGCCCAGCTATGTCTGACTCTCCATGACCCCATGGACTGCAGCACACCAGGCTTCCTGTCCTTCACCATCTCCCCGAGCTTGCTCAAACTCATGTCCATCTAGTCGGCGATGACATCCAACCATCTCATCTTCTGCCGTCCCCTTCTCCTCCTGCCTTCAATCTTTCTCAGCATCAGGGTCTTTTCCAATGAGATGGCTCTTGGCATCATATGGTCAACGTATTGAAGCTTTAGCTTCAGCATTAATCCATGCAGTGAGTATTCAGGATTGACTTCTTTTAGGATTGATTTTCTAGTCATGTGTTTTAGTAAAATTTAATAACATTAGAGATTTTTGAAAAAGGTTCCCTTCCAAATTGCAATAATTTTGGATCCACAAAATCTGGAGTCACGTCTGAATAAAAATGAAGTGAGGCTTCCCGTGTTGAAGTGAGGGTCTCTTGGATGCATTGATTTCTTCTCCCACCAGCCTAAGTGGCAGTCTTTGAGAATGAAACCACTGTGATTCCCAGAATTGTTGGTATCTTGACATCTTCTGACCTGCCTCTTGAGAAACCTATATGCAGGTCAGGAAGCAACAGTTAGAACTGGACATGGAACAACAGACTGGTTCCAAATAGGAAAAGGAGTATGTCAAGGTTGTATATTGTCTCCCTGCTTATTTAAATTATATGCAGAGTATATCATGAGAAATGCTGGGCTGGAAGAAGCACAAGCTGGAATCAAGATTGCTGGGAGAAATATTGATAACCTCAGATATGCAGATGACACTACCCTTATGGCAGAAAGTGAAGACGAACTTAAAAGCCTCTTGATGAAAGTAAAAGAGGAGAGTGAAAAAGTTGGCTTAAAGCTCAACATTCAGAAAATGAAGATCATGGCATCTGGTCCCATCACTTCATGAGAAATAGATGGGGAAACAGTGGAAATAGTGTCAGACTTTATTTTTGGGGCTCCAAAATCACTGCAGATGGTGACTGTAGCCATGAAATTAAAAGACGCTTACTCCTTGGAAGAAAAGTTATGACCGACCTAGATAGCATATTCAAAAGCAGAGACATTACTTTGCCAACAAAGGTCTGTCTAGTCAAGGCTGTGGTTTTTCCAGTGGTCATGTATAGATGTGAGAGTTGGACTGTGAAGAAAGCTGAGCGCCGAAGAATTGATGCTTTTGAACTGTGGTGTTGGAGAAGACTCTTGAGAGTCCCTTGGACTGCAAGGAGATCCAACCAGTCCATTGTGAAGGAGATCAGCCCTGGGATTTCTTTGGAAGGACTGATGCTAAAGCTGAAACTCCAGTACTTTGGCCACCTCATGCGAAGAGTTGACTCATTGGAAAAGACTCTGATGCTGGGAGGGATTGCGGGCAGGAGGAGAAGGGGACAACAGATGAGATGGCTGGATGGCATCACCGACTCGATGGACGTGAGTTTGAGTGAACTCTGGGAGATGGTGATGGACAGGGAGGCGTGGCATGCTGTGATTCATGGGGTCGCAAAGAGTTGGACACGACTGAGCGACTGAACTGACTGACTGACTAACATCTTCTGAGAATTTTTAGGAACAGATTCCTGGGTCCTCCACTGAACAGATTCAGAACAGATTCTGTGCAGATGAGTCCAATAAATCTTTTTTTTTTTTTTCTTGAAGAACCTCAAATAGTTTTGATGATAAATCAAGTTTAGGAGACACTGGATTAGACGAAAACAAATACTCTTAAAACCATTCAACCTGAGGGGAAGATCTTTCTAGGAACTCTTCTCTTGACATTATGATGCAGAAAAACTTTGCAATGGCTAAGAGGAGGAGAGAGAAGATATTTAGAGGATGAGGAGGATGTACTTATCCAGGAGGAATTAGAGAGCATGCTTGGGGTCCATCCCATCCCCTGCACTTACTGGGTGATTTTTCTCATCCTTTCCATCTCTGTCTACTTCTTCTTTGACAGAAACAGTCCCTCTCATTGGATGGTTAAAAAGTGTTTAAAGAGATAATGCATGCATCTTAACACATAGAGACCTGCCCTATAGACTGGCATAAAGCAAATATTTGCCTTTATCATTAAAACATTATTGACTAACAATAAAATCTTAGAATTGGTGGAGAATAAGAATCATGATTCAAAGTGGATTGAACTCAAATTGAATGTAAACTAGAATAAAGGGCAAGGAGAAGAGATTTCAGTTCAATTAAACAACCAATTATTAAATGTCCCTTTTATGTGAAGTCTTCATAGAGAAAGAATTTAGTCAGGGAGAGAAATACATATATCAGTATAAATTATACAAACTTTGGTAAGAGTGAATATAGATAGATAGATATACACAGAGAGAACTATGGTGGAAAACAGATGTGGAAATCAAGCTGGTTGTTGAGAATGTCTTCTTCTTTTTTTTTTTTTTTTTTTTGAGGAGTGATGGATTATCCTGAGAGACTGAGGCTGTCTTTGCCAATATTGTATTTAACACAGATTCACCATGCGAATTTTACAAGCCAGTAGTAAGAAGAGCTTTTGAGTTGTGTATTATGAATATTGGAGGATGAAGTATATTGACCTGATGAAAAAAAAAAAAGAATGATATCTCATTAAGAAAGCCTGTCTTAGGACTTCCCTGGTGGTCCAGTGGTTAAGATTCCATGCTTCTAATGCAAGGGGTCTGGGTTCAACCCCTGGTTCAGGGAACTAGATGCCATGTGCTGCAACTAAGATGTGTCACAGTCACATTAAAAGAAAGAAAGAAAGAATGTTATTTTCTCTTGCAACAATGACCAAGACTTCTTATTATTGATATGGGTCAAAGAGGAGAGTGAAAAAGCTGGCTTGAAATTCAACATTCAAAAAACTAAGATCATAGCATCTGGTCCTATCACTTCATGGCAAATAGAAGGGGGAAAAAATGGAAGCAATGACACATTTTATTTTCTTGGGTTCCAAAATCACTGCAGATGGTGACTGCAGCCATGAAATTAAAAGACACTTGCTCCTTAGAAGAAAAGCTATGATAAACTTAGCACATTAAAAAGCAGAGACATCACTTTACCAACAAAGGTCTGTCTAGTCAAAGCTATGGTTTTTCCAGTGGTCATGTACAGATGTGAAAGTTGGACCATAATGAAGACTGAGTGCTAAAGAATTGATGTTTTTGAATTGTGGTGTTGGAGAAGACTCTTGAGAGTCCTTTGGACTGCAAGGAGATCAAACTAGTCAATCGTTGAGGAAATCAACCCTGAATACTCATTAAAAGGACTGATGCTAAAGCTGAAACTCCAATACTTGGATCACCTGATGCAAAAAATCTGACTCATTGGAAAAGACCCTGATACTGGGAAAGATTGAAGGCGAAAGGAGAAGGGGGCAGCAGAGGAAGAGATGGTTAGATAGCATCACCAACTCAATGGACATGAACTTGAGCAAACTCCAGGAGATAGTAGAGGACAGAGGAGCCTGGACTGTGTAGTCCACAGGGTCACAAAGAGTCGGATATGGCTTAGCTGCTGCTGCTGCTACTAAGTCGCTTCAGTCATGTCCGACTCTGTGCGACCCCATAGACAGCAGCCCACCAGGCTCCCCTGTCCCTGGGATTCTCCAGGCAAGAACACTGGAGTGGGTTGCCATTTCCTTCTCCAATGCATGAAAGTAAAAGTGAAAGTGAAGTTGCTCAGTCGTATCCGACTCTTAGCGACCCCATGGACTGTAGCCCACCAGGCTCCTCCGTCCATGGGATTTCCCAGGCAAGAGTACTGGAGTGGGTTGCCAGTTACTAACTGACAACTATTGGGTATTTGTTGTTATTTTATTTTATATAATATATTTTATAGATATTAAATATATGACAGTATTTATACCAATATTCTTGGAGAACACAGTGTTGTTCAAGTAACAAAGTGTACCTCGTTCACACATGAGTAAAATTAAGATTTTGGGATTAACATCCACACACTCCTATATATAAAATAATCAACAAAGACCTACTGTATAGCACAGGAAATCTACTCATTATTTTGTAATAACCTAAATGGGAGAAGGATTTGAAGAGAATATAAATATATATATATGTGTATATACATATATATATATGTACATATGTATATAATGGAATCACTTTTCTGTAAATCTAACAAAACATTGTAAATCAACTGTACTCCAATATGAAATATTACCACCAAAACATAGCTCCTGGACCTATCTCTTCCCTCTCCAACTTCATGACCTTCTAAATTACTTAGGTTTCCCTGGTTATCTTATTTTCTTTTTCCTGCCTCTTCTCACCTTCCTCCTTTTACTTCATACATGATGACAAGGAATCAGGTACAGTCCTCTTGTTAGATGGCGTGAGTGTCATGTCTGACTCTTTGCGACCCCATGGACTGGAGGCTGCCAGGCTTCTCTGTCCATGGAATTTTCCAGGCAAGAATACTGGAGCCCGTTGCCATTTCCTTCTCCAGGGGATCTTCCTGACCCAGGGATTGGACCCGTGTCTCCTGCGTCTCCTGCACTGGCAGGTGGATTACTCACCACAGTGCCCCCTAGGAAGCCCCATCTGATGGCAGGGGAGGGAAATAATTTGAGCTCGTTAGCAAGTGAGTGGAGGGAAGGCAGGAAAAGTGGTTAAAGCTCACCATTGATGATGCTTGACTTGGTCCTATTGCCTAGACCACCAGGACAAAAAGGAGAAGAGACAAAGCAGAATTTTATATTTAGGTTACAGGATCCAGTGGCACAAAAAATGGCTAAGTTATATAATTTTGCAGATAATTCTGTAAAGAGGGAGTATCTTACCTTTTTCTTACATGAATTTTAGATTCTACTCTAAACACATTTGCCATTTAAAAACAGTACTAACTTCAACTCTGAGTAATTCAGCTCCATCACACAATACAATTGCCTCATCTTCACCAGAGCCACCTTGATGCACTGAATAATTTTAAAGATGCAAAACAACTCAACTCCACTCAGGAAGTTTGCAGTCTCCTTAATGACTCACCTCTTACTGAGTTAAAAATAATAAAGGTAAAAGTATGTGTCATTAATCTGTATGAGACCATCACATAAAAATTTTATAGTAAATGCTGCTTTGGTACTTATTGAACTTTACAGTGTGATATATTTGTAATCGTACTTGTTCTAGGAAGAGAATAAAAAGTTCACCAGTGATTAGATTTTGCTCCTTTAAAAAAAGGCCTTTTCTGCTTTAAAAAAATATTTTGCTCCTTTAAAAAAAAGGCCTTTTCTCCTTTAAAAAAATATTTTGTTCCTTTAAAAAAAGGCCCCTGAGTTATTTACACTTCGCCTAGATAAGGGTTGGCTTAAATATTGGTCATTATTCTAGGTTGAAAAGAAAAATATTTCTTTATGTGTTTCATACAACTTCAGATCACATGGTATTTGTATTATTTTGTATTTTTGATATGTACACACACACACACACACATAAACACACACGCACACACATATCTTCCACTACTAGCTGATGTGTAAGATGTGTTTGGTCTGCATCTCCTTCATTTTTAATGCTATAATATTAAATATATTGTAAGTGTATAACCTTTTGAAATGTTAATATTCAAAAATTGGGAGGCATTTTAACAGCTCATTTTAAAGATTTCATGATATTTTAAAATTAAATTTTGTATTCCCCAATGACAAATTTTATAGTTTATTTGCAAAATGTATACTCATATGCATTATCTTGAAATTCCAATACTCTCAGGAAATTTGAACGAGCACTTAATGCTCAAACTATACTTTTACCGTTGCTGTTGTCTGGAGAACACATTCAAGGTATAAGTATTTAGGAGAGATTATTGTATGCAGATAACAGCAAAATATTAGTAAGATGTCTAAAAATGTGTAATGTGGAGTATCTGAAGGGTTTCTGAGGTGGCTCAATGGTAAAGATTCTGCCTGCCAGTGCAGGAGACACAGGAGGTGCAACTTGATACCTGGGTTAGGAAGACCCCTCAAGGAGAAAATGGCAACCCACTCTAGAATTCTTGCCTAGAAAGTTGAAGAGACAGAGGAGCCTGGTTGGCTACAGGCCAGTTCAGTTCAGTCGCTCAGTCATGTCAGGCTCTTTGTGACCCCAAGAATCACAGCACGCTAGGCCTCCCTGTCCATCACCAACTCCCAGAGTCTACTCAAACTCATGTCCATCGAGTTGGTGATCTCATCCTCTGTCGTCCCCTTCTCCTCTTGCCCCCAATCCCGCGCAGCATCAGGGTCTTTTCCAATGAGTCAACTCTTTGCATGAGGTGGCCAAAGTACTGGAGTTTCAGCTTTAGCATCAGTCCTTGCAATGAACACCCAGGACTGATCTCCTTTAGAATGGACTAGTTGGATGTCCTTGCAGTCCAAGGGACTCTCAAGAGTTTTCTCCAACACCACAGTTCAAAAGCATCAATTCCTCGGGTTCTTCACAGTCCAACTCTCACATCCATACATGACCACTGGAAAAACCACAGCCTTGACTAGACGGACCTTTGTTGGCAAAGTAATGTCTCTGCTTTTGAATATGCTATCTAGGTCGGTCATAATTTTCCCTCCAAGGAGTAAGCGTCTTTTAATTTCATGGCTACAGTCACCATCTGCAGTGATTTTAGAGCCCCCCCAAAATAAAGTCTGACACAGTTTCCACTGTTTCCCCATCTATTTCCCATGATGTGATGGGACCAGATGCCATGATCTTCATTTTCTGAATGTTGAGCTTTAAGCCAACTTTTTCACTCTCCACTTTCACTTTCATCAAGAGTCTCTTTAGTTTCTCTTCACTTTCTGCCATAAGGGTGGTGTCATCTGCATGTCTGAGGTTATTGACCTTTCTCCCAGCAATCTTGATTCCAGCTTGTGCTTCTTCTAGTCCAGCATTTCTCATGATGTACCCTGCATATAAGTTAAATAAGCAGGGTGACAATATATAGCCTTGACGTACTCCTTTTCCTATTTGGAACCAGTCTGTTGTTCCATGTCCAGTTCTAACTGTTGCTTCCTGACCTGCATATAGGTTTCTCAAGAGGCAGGTCAGGTGGTCTGGTATTCCCATCACTTTCAGAATTTTCCACAGTTTATTGTGATCCACACAGTCAAAGGCTTTGGCATAGTCAATAAGGCAGAAATAGATGTTTTTCTGGAACTCTCTTGTTATTTTTGATGATCCAGCAGATGTTGGCAATTTGATCTCTGGTTCCTCTGCCTTGTCTAAAACCAGCTTGAACATCAGGAAGTTCACAGTTCACGTATTGCTGAAGCCTGGCTTGGAGAATTTTGAGCATTACTTTACTAGCATGTGAGGTGAGTGCAATTGTGCAGTAGTTTGAGCACTCTTTGGCATGACCTTTCTTTGGGATTGGAATGAAAACTGACCTTTTCCAGTCCTGTGGCTGCTGCTGAGTTTTCCAAATTTGCTGGCATATTGAGTGCAGCACTTTCACAGCATCATCTTTCAGGATTTGAAATAGCTCCCCTGGAATTCCATCACCTCCACTAGCTTTGTTCGTAGTGATGCTTTCTAAGGCCCACTTGACTTCACATTCCAGGATGTCTGGTTCTAGGTGAGTGATCACACCATCGTGATTATCTTGGTCATGAAGATCTTTTTTGTACAGTTCTTCTGTGTATTCTTGCCACCTCTTCTTAATATTTTCTGCTTCTGTTGGGTCCATACCATTTCTGTCCTTTATCGAGCCCATCTTTGCATGAAATGTTCCCTTGGTATCTTTAATTTTCTTGAAGAGATCTCTAGTCTTTCCCATTCTGTTGTTTTCCTCTATTTCATTGCATTGATCTCTGAGGAAGTCTTTCTTATCTCTCCTTGCTATTCTTTGGAACTCTGTATTCAGATGCTTATATCTTTCCTTTTCTCCTTTGCTTTTCATTTCTCTTCTTTTCACAGCTATTTGTAAGGCCTCCTCAGACAGCCATTTTGCTGTTTTGCATTTCTGACAGAATGTGGTTCACTGGAGAAGAGAATGGCAAACCAATTTTGTATTCTTGCCTTGAGAACCCCATGAACAGTATGAAAATGCAAAATGAGGAACTCCTCAGGTCGGTAGGTCCCCAATATGCTACGGAGATCAGTGGAGAAATAACTCCAGAAAGAATGAAGGGATGGAGCCAAAGCAACAACAATACCCAATTGTGGATGTGACTGGTGATAGAAGCAAGGATCATTGCTGTAAAGAGCAATATTGCATAGGAATCTGGAATGTTAGGTCCATGAATCAAGGCAAATTGGAAGTGGTCAAACAGAAGATGACAAGAGTGAACATCGACATTCTAGGAATCAGATAACTGAAATGTACTGGAATGGGTGAATTTAACTCAGACGACCATTATATCTACTACTGTGGGCAGGAATCCCTTAGAAGAAATGGAGTAGCCATCATGGTCAACAAATGAGTCTGGAATGCAGTACTTGGATGCAATCTCAAAAACAACAGAATGATCTCTGTTTGTTTCCAAGGCAAACCATTCAGTATCACAGAGATCCAAGCCTTTCCCCAACCAGTAATGCTGAAGAAGCTGAAGTTGAACGGTTCTATGAGAAGGCAATGGCACCCCACTCCAGTACTCTTGCCTGGAAAATCCCATGGACGGAGGAGCCTGGTAGGCTGCAGTCCATGGGGTCGCTAAGAGTCAGACATGACTCAGCGACTTCACTTTCACTTTTCACTTTCATGCATTGTAGAAGGAAATGGCAACCCACTCCAGTGTTCTTGCCTGGAGAATCCCAGGGACAGGGGAGCCTGGTGGGCTTCTGTCTATGGGGTCACACAGAGTCGAACACGACTGAAGCGACTTAGCAGCAGCAGCAGCGTGAAGACCTACAAGACCTTTTAGAACTAACACCAAAAAAAGATGTCCTTTTCATTATAGGGGACTGGAATACAAAAGTAGGAAGTCAAGAAACACCTGGAATAACAGACAAATTTGGCCGTGGAGTATGGAATGAAGTAGGGCAAAGGCTAATAGAGAACACACTGGTAATAGGAAACACCCTCTTCCAACAACACAAGAGAAGACTCTACACATGGACATCACCAGATGATCAACACCGAAATCAGATTGATTATATTCTTTGCAGCCAAAGATGGAAAAGCTCTATGCAGTCAGCAAAAACAAGACTAGGAGCTGACTGTGGCTCAGATCATGAACTCCGTATTGCCAAATTCAGACTTAAATTGAAGAAAGTAGGGAAAACCACTACACCATTCAGGTATGACATAAATCAAATCCCTTATGATTATACACTGGAAGTGAGAAATAGATTTAAGGGACTAGATTGATAGACAGAGTGCCTGATGAACTATGGAAGGAGTTTTGTGACATTGTCCAGGAGACAGGGATCAAGACCATCCCCATGGCTACAGTCCAAAGAATTGTAAAGAGTCGGACACAACTGAGTGATTGAGCACGCACACAAGGAGTGTCCAGATATAATCACCCCATGATAGAGTTCAGATCAGATCAGATCAGTCACTCAGTTGTGTCTGACTCTTTGCGACCCCATGAATCGCAGCACGCCAGGCCTCCTGTCCATCACCAACTCCCGGAGTTCACTCAGACTCACATCCATCGAGTCAGTGATGCCATCCAGCCATCTCATCCTCTGTCGTCCCCTTCTCCTCCTGCCCCCAATCCCTCCCAGCATCAGAGTCTTTTCCAATGAGTCAACTCTTCGCACGAGGTGGCCAAAGTATTGGAGTTTCAGCTTTAGCATCATTCCTTCCAAAGAAATCCCAGGGCTGATCTCCTTCACAATGGACTGGTTGGATCTCCTTGCAGTTCAAGGGACTCTCAAGAGTCTTCTCCAACACCACAGTTCAAAAGCATCAATTCTTTGGTGCTCAGCCTTCTTCACAGTCCAACTCTCACATCCATACATGACCACAGGAAAAACCATGGCCTTGACTAGATGGACCTTTGTTGGCAAAATAATGTCTCTGCTTTTGAATATGCTATCTAGGTTTGTCATAACTTTCCTTCCAAGGAGTAAGCGTCTTTTAATTTCATGGCTGCAGTCACCATCTGTAGTGATTTTTGAGCCAAGGAAAATAAAGTCTAACACTGTTTCTACTGTTTCCCCATCTATTTCCCATGAAGTGATGGGACAGATGCCATGATCTTCGTTTTCTGAATGTTGAGCTTTAAGCCAACTTTTTCACTCTCCACTTTCACTTTCATCAAGAGGCTTTTGAGTTCTTCTTCACTTTCTGCCATAAGGGTGGTGTCATCTGCATATCTGAGGTTACTGATGTTTCTCCCAGCAATCTTGATTCCAGCTTGTGTTTCTTCCAGTCCAGCGTTTCTCATGATGTACTCTGCATATAAGTTAAATAAGCAGGGTGACAATATATAGCCTTGACGAACTTCTTTTCCTATTTGGAACCAGTCTGTTGTTCCATGTCCAGTTCTAACTGTTGCTTCCTGACCTGCATGCAAATTTCTCAAGAGGCAGATCACGTGGTCTGGTATTCCCATCTCTTTCAGAATTTTCCACAGTTTACTGTGATCCACACAGTCAAAGGCTTTGGCATAGTCAATAAAGCAGAAATAGATGCTTTTCTGGAACTCTCTTGCTTTTGCCATGATCCAGCAGATGTTGGCAATTTGCACTCTGGTTCCTCTGCCTTGTCTAAAACCAGCTTGAACATCAGGAAGTTCATGGTTCAGATATTGCTGAAGCCTGGCTTGGAGAATGTTGAGCATTACTTTACTAGTGTGTGAGATGAGTGCAATTGTGCAGTAGTTTGAGCATTCTTTGGCATTGCCTTTCTTTGGGATTGGAATAAAAACTGACCTTTTCTAGTCCTGTGGCCACTGCTGAGTTTTCCAAATGTGCTGGCATATTGAGTGCAGCACTTTCACAGCATCATCTTTCAGGATTTGGAATAGCTCAACTGGAATTCCATCACCTCCACTAGCTTTGTTCGTAGTGATGCTTTCTAAGGCCCACTTGACTTCACATTCCAGGATGTCTGGCTCTAGGTCAGTGATCACACCATCGTGATTATCTGGGTTGTGAAGATCTTTTTTGTACAGTTCTTCTGTGTATTATTGCCATCTCTTCTTAATATCTTCTGCTTCTGTTAGGTCCATACCATTTCTGTCCTTTATCGAGCCCATCTTTGCATGAAATGTTCCTTTGGTATCTTGATTTTCTTGAAGAGATATCTAGTCTCTCTCATTCTGTTGTTTTCCTCTATTTGTTTGCATTGATCGCTGAAGAAGGCTTTCTTATCTCTTCTTGCTATTCTTTGGAACTCTGCATTCAGATGTTTATATCTTTCCTTTTCTCCTTTGCTTTTCACTTCTCTTCTTTTCACAGCTATTTGTAAGGCCTTCTCAGACAGCCATTTTGCTTTTTTGCATTTCTTTTCCATGGGAATGGTCTTGATCCCTGTCTCCTGTACAATGTCACGAACCTCAGTCCATAGTTCATCAGGCACTCTATCAGATCTATCAGATCTAGGCCCTTAAATCTATTTCTCACTTCCACTGTACAATCATAAGGGATTTGATTTAGGTCATACCTGAATGGTCTAGTGGTTTTCCCTACTTTCTTCAATTTAAGTCTGAATTTGGCAATAAGGAGTTCATGGTCTGAGCCACAGTCAGCTCCTGATCTTGCTTTTGCTGACTGTATAGAGCTTCTCCATCTTTTGCTGCAAAGAATATAATCAATCTGATTTCAGTGTTGACCATCTGGTGATGTCCATGTATAGAGTCTTCTCTTGTGTTGTTGGAAGAGGGTGTTTGTTATGACCAGTGCATTTTCTTCGCAAGACTCTATTAGTCTTTTCCCTGCTTCATTCCGTATTCAGAGGCCAAATTTGCCTGTTACTCCAGGTGTTTCTTGACTTCCTACTTTTGCATTCCAGTCCCCTATAATGAAAAGGACATCTTTTTTGGGTGTTAGTTCTAAAAGGTCTTATAGGTCTTCATAGAACCGTTCAACTTCAGCTTCTTCAACATTACTGGTTGGGGCATAGGCTTGGATTACTGTGATATTGAATGGCTTGCCTTGGAAACGAACAGAGATCATTCTGTCATTTTTGAGATTGCATCCAAGTACTGCATTTCAGACTCTTTTGTTGACCATGATGGCCACTCCATTTCTTCTGGGGGATTCCTGCCCGCAGTAGTAGATATAATGGTCATCTGAGTTAAATTCACCCTTTCCAGTCCATTTCAGTTTGCTGATTCCTAGAATGTCGACATTCACTCGACTTTGACCACTTCCAATTTGCCTTGATTCATGGACCTGACATTCCAGGTTCCTATGCAATATTGCTCTTTACAGCATCAGACCTTGCTTCTATTACCAGTCACATCCACAGTTGGGTATTGTTTTTGCTTTGGCTCCATCCTTCATTCTTTCTGGAGTTATTTCTCCACTGATCTCCAGTAGCATATTGGGCACCTACTGACGTCGGGAGTTCCTCTTTCAGTATCCTATCATTTTGCCTTTTCATGGGATTCTCAAGGCAAGAATACTGAAGTGGTTTGCCATTCCCTTCTCCAGTAGACCACATTCTGTCAGTTCTCTCCACCATGACCTGCCCATCTTGGGTTGCCCCACGGGCATGGCTTAGTTTCATTGAGTTAGACAAGGCTGTGGTTCTAGTGTGATTAGATTGACTAGTTTTCTGTGAGTATGGTTTCAGTGTGTCTGCCCTCTGATGCCCTCTTGCAACACCTACCGTCTTACTTGGGTTTCTCTTACCTTGGACGACGGGTATTTCCTCACACCGCCCTTCCTGACCTTCAACGTGGGATAGCTCCTCTAGGCCTTCCTGTGCCCGTGCAGCCACAGCTTCTTATGATAGAGTTAGTAGCAAGTAAAATAAAATCTCTGTATGTCTATTGCATTCTAATTATGTGACCCTTTGCATATCTTTAAGATGCTTGCAAACTGTTGCACAAATATTGTGGCTGAATCCTTATCAAAATTTGAATACCAGTGAAATTAATTCACCATGGTATACCCTGTATGGTTGGCTAGAGAGATATGGAGATTCCCACACAATGGCCAGATAATGGCCAATCCTGTTACTAACCAAATGATGGGAATTCTTAGGATCGTAAATGAAAAGTCACAGCAAAATCTTAAAACTATGCTAATTCAAACCAGACGTAGAAAGGTTTTGTTAAAATGTCAAAATAGTACTGTAAAGATATAGTTCTATTATTGTTTAAATAACAGTTAAACTTTAGACATTAAAATAACATCAAGACTGAAGTATAACATAAACTCCCTAAGAGTGAAAAAATAAAGTAATGCAAGGATTATCTGCCTTTAATTGAAACCTGCTCTAGTTTATTCATTGTAATAAAATTATATCGTATCACAATTTCCTAAAGCTCTTTACACAATTGTCTTTATTGACTAAATTTAGAGAGAATACTATTATGTCTTAAATGACCTCATCATATTGTTGCTATTTTTATAAACGAAAATGTTCTGATTTGTTGGATTCTAATTAATTAAACTCTAATTAATAAATTTTAATTTATCATAATTTCATTAAGGTATCTTCAATGATTATCAAAGTTTAGCTTTCATGACCTAAAATTTGGTTTACATTCTGAATTTGGTTACTGTCATCTCTGCTTATTTTCCAGTTCTACAAATTGAAATATCTATTAAGTCATTGTTTTCTTACATAATTTTCTACATAAAGATTCAAGATCTTTGTTAAATTACATGTAGAGTGAATTAATCACTTACATGTTAATATGACCTAAATTTCTTGAAGGTTAACATTTGTCTTGTCCCCTTCATCCTGTGATGAGTTGCATACTTTATTCTCTAACTCTGTGTTGGTTAGAGAAGCACTTTTTATTGATTCCTGTTATCACATTAATATAAATATGTCATACATGTTTAAAACATATGACATCAAGTTAGACATAAGTATTAATAATATCAATTAGCATTCACTATGGTGTCCTAAAACTAGCAGCAACTTTTCTTTGTGCTTGAAATTAGGAATCAGTGCTCAGAACTTTGTGTGATGATTTGTGAGTGCATGTTTGCATGTATGTGTGAGAGAGACACGTGGAGAGACAGAGACAGGGAGAGCGGCACAGAGCTCACACTCTAGCCCCAGACACAAAGGCTACATTCATGAGTATATAGTCAAGAACTGTGTGTTGAAATATGCTCAGATCTTAACTGTTTTAAAAAGAAGCTATAAAAGAGGGAAGATTACATTTTAAAGTAAGTCACCTCCTTTATACCATCAGCCTCTGGGTGCTTACTGGTTTCTCTCTGGGGTCCCCTTCCCAGTGCCATTTCTCTGTAGTGAAGCTTGTCACAGCTGCATTCTCCTCACTTGGAAACGGCCTCTCTTTTCTTCCGATTGCCCTTTGCACCTCTCCAGGAGAATCTTTCTAAAGCGCTGCATCTCTCCCAGTCTTTCTCTGCTGATTCAGTACCCACTCTTCATGGCTTTCTAGTGTCTTCACAATAAATCCTGAAGTTTCAGAATCACATGAGCTTAACTCAAGATACATCACCATGTGTGGCCCCCTGTCTTAATTTATAACCTATTCTCTGATTGTTTACTGATAATTTTTTTCCAGCCAGATAGTGTATTCCTGCTGTTGCACCCTACAGCCATCTTTCCCCCTCTTCCCACCCTATTGATTTCTCAGTGTTTCTGCCTTTATGGCTTTGTCATGAATTATCTGTGGATTGAGTGGTGTCAGTTAACATTTGCCATGCTCATCAAATCTTAACTTTGGAATTTGAACAGGTTACAGGAACAAAATTGTCTATGGTCTACAATGTCTGGGGCCTTGGGCTGAATCATCTGGAGCTCCTTTGACCACAAGTTTCGGGTTTAGGGGTAGTGTTGATGTTGGCGAGGGGCTCACTTCCTCTATACGTGGGTCTCTCATGTGACCTCTCCCTGTGACTGCCCTGCAGAAGCTGGTTTTTCTCATGCAGATCTGCGGACTTTCCAAGGAGAAAGCCCTGTGGAGGCTGTGTCCTTGTTCCTAAGCTAGCCTCAGAAGTCACATGGCATGATTTCTGCTGTGTTCTATTGGTTGAAGCAATCACAAGCCTGCCTGGGTTCCAGTGGAGGGTAATAGCATCCATTTCTTGATGGGGATCGGTGGGGTTCTAGAAGAACATGTGGGTTTAGAAATACTGCTGTGGCCATTTAGGAAAAATTATAATATGTCATAGCAGGGGCTGCAGTTCATGTCCCATATACTCTTTTAGACTATTATAGGCCCTATCAATCTTTCCCCATTCTGAACTCTTATAAACTGTGCTCTTTTCACAACCAGTGTACAGTGAGTCCCCTACATACAAACAAGTTATGTTCCAAGAGCATGTTCTTAAGCCCAGTTTGTTCATAAGTCCAATGAAGTTAGCCTAGGTGCCCACCTAACACCATCACCTATATAGTATTGTACTTTAATAGGTTTATATTTTTCACATAAATAATACCCTAAAAAACAAACACAAAAAATAAAGCATTTTTAATCTTACCTTGAAAAGAAGAGTAATACAGTGCAACAGCTGGCATACAAGGGCAACTGAAGTTCAGAGAGGTGGGGAATGGCAGAGCTGAGGATGGTCAGCCACAGGAGATGGGGGCAAGCTGCAGCTTCACTCATGCTTGATGTTGATGTCATGGGTTCTGATTTCTCTTTGGAACCAAATGCACATTCACATCTTTGTAAGTTCTCAACTTGAAGATTTGTATGTAGGGGACTTACTGTATTTCTTTGAAATGTGCACTTTTCCTAGTGCATTTCTTGATCTCCCCAACTATACTGCAAATTACTCAGTGCAAGGACTTTACTTTCCTGTATGTATATTTCCCACATGACCTAGCATGGGGCTTTGGACATAGTTGATGTTCAGTAAACCTTTGGGTTAAAGTGAGATAGGCTTAAAATAAAATAAGCCTTGGTTTTCAGTTCAGTCACTCAGTCATGTCCGACTCTGCAACCTCATGAATCGCAGCACGCCAGGCCTCCCTGTCCATCATCAACTCCCGGAGTTCACTCAGACTCACGTCCATCGCGTCAGTGATGCCATCCAGCCATCTCATCCTCTGTCGTCCCCTTCTCCTCCTGCCCCCAATCCCTCCCAGCATCAGAGTCTTTTCCAATGAGTCAACTCTTCACATGAGGTGACCAAAGTACTGGAGTTTCAGCTTTAGCATCAGTCCTTCCAAAGAAATCCCAGGGCTGATCTCCTTCAGAATGGACTGGTTGGATCTCCTTGCAGTCCAAGGGACTCTCAAGAGTCTTCTCCAACACCACAGTTCAAAAGCATCAATTCTTCGGCGCTCAGCCTTCTTCACAGTCCAACTCTCACATCCATACATGACCACAGGAAAAACCATAGCCTTGACTAGACGGACCTTTGTTGGCAAAGTAATGTCTCTGCTTTTGAATATGCTATCTAGGTTTGTCATAACTTTCCTTCCAAGGAGTAAGCGTCTTTTAATTTCATGGCTGCAGTCACCATCTGCAGTGATTTTGGAGCCCCCCAAAATAAAGTCTGACGCTGTTTCTGCTGTTTCCCCATCGATTTCCCATGAAGTGATGGGACAGATGCCATGATCTTCGTTTTCTGAATGTTGAGCTTTAAGCCAACTTTTTCACTCTCCACTTTCACTTTCATCAAGAGGCTTTTGAGTTCCTCTTCACTTTCTGCCATAGGGTGGTGTCATCTGCATATCTGAGGTTATTGATATTTCTCCCGGCAATCTTGATTCCAGCTTGTGCTTCTTCCAGCCCAGCGTTTCTCATGATGTACTCTGCATATTAGTTAAATATACATTGTAAATGTCTGTGGTGGATGGTCTTTGAACATATGAAGCTGTGGGGCAGGGAATGGTAGCTATGATCTCTAAGAAATAAGTGACCAAGGATCACATTTTACACAGAATTAAATGTGTTTGGATTGAATGAAAATGAAAGCTTAAATATCAACTAGGCATGATGGCAGGCAGTGGGAAATGCTTTTTTACATCTTAAATATTGAATTTAAAATTTTGAATATATTTAAAACTTCATTTAATGATTCCAAATTATAGTCATTGAAAGTATTTGCATTCTACTGGCATTTAGCTGAGAGTCAATAAGACCAATGGACTAATAAGAGTAAATATTGTAAAATTTCACCTTTTACACCTTGTAAAATTACACCTTTACACTATTGTAAAATTACACCTTTTTAAAAATGTATAGTTGTGTGAATTAAAGCATTTATACTTTAATTCTGTTTTATTTGCTTTTAAATTAAAAACAGTGCATGCTTATTTTAATACGCCAAGGTATATAGAGAAAAAAACAAGTCTTTCCTCACCCATTACCACAGCAAAGATACAACTTTTGGTTTAGCACATGTTTTTACAGCTTTCTCCATGCTCATTCCATGTACTTTTGCTGTTTATACATTATTCCTTTTATTTATTGTTCATGCCATAATTTGTTATTCTTCAATATGCAGAACTTGTGATTACATCAACAGTAATTTCTCTATAAGATGATTATGGAGTTTGACCATCAGTTATTGCTCTAGGAGGCTAAATTACAGACTTTGTGATGAACTGGCAAGTTTGACATTTTAATTCAAAGTTGATTTTTCTTAAATAGATTCATAGAAAATAGTCTTGATAGGATGAGCTTCCTGTTGTGTGCTCCATCGTATTTGTTAATATTTGTTCACATTATGAGAACAAATAGTAACTCAAGGATAGAACTATGTAAAGCATTATGATTTTTAGTAGCTAAAACCAATAGTATACTAGGATCTCAGCCTCGTTAAATTCTTTGGACATGTGTAATTTACACTTTACTAAACATTGTAAAATTTCACATGTTGAAAATTATCTGGACATAAAATTTCCATGTGGAAGATAAATGCACAGTCTTTGCCATTCAAACTCTCCCTACTCTCAGGGGTATTGGAGGCTTGGCCATAAAATGAAAGGAAGAGAATAAAGATTAGTCCATTGAAAACACGAGAGTTCAGAATTCCTGAGTAATGTTTAAGTAATTAAGTTAACCAACCAAGTTAAGTAATTCCTAAGTAATCAGTCACTTAACCAGATCCTGTTATATAATACATAAAATCCAGATCAGTTATTATATATTTATGACATTGAGAACTACTTATCATTAGCTATATTGACATGGTTTTGCTATTTCAAACATGAACTGATAGAATATAATTTCCTGTATATTTATAACCTTCCTGAAAACTAAGAACATGCTCGATAGAATATTCCAATTCTCATGTCTCCATATAACTTATTATGTATTCAAGATGGCAGATCACACTGAAGTGATGAAGGGCATTCATCAATATCCAGGAATTCGATATCCTGTCCTTACTCCTAATCTTCAGGGTTTTCACCGTGCTGTAAGTGTGCTACTAATTTTCCCTAAAATTGATATGCTTTTTATTGTAAAGATTTTTACAAAGTTAAATGGTGTGATACATGACTCCCTTGATATCCTGCATAAACACTATTGCTATTATACTCATGTGGGTACTTGGCGATCAGTGACTTTGTGGCGTTGTTGGGACTCAGATGCTCCACACAAATGGCTCTTTCACTTTAACATCCAAGAATTAAAACACAGAAATACAATTGTCCATTTCAATGAGATTCTTTTGAAAGTATATTTTGTGCTTCCCTCTTAAACAAGGAGTACAAAATAAACATTTCTCAACACAGTGTTGTACTTATTAATGTAACTGCAGCAGACAATTGTATTTGTCACCTCTTTTGGCCTTGCTGTTGTTCCCATCCTCTTCACGAAGCTAAGCACTGTCATTGGAACTAACAGCTTTCTTTACTGTCTTCTCACTTGTTTCTCTGAATCCAAGGTGACTTGGGAATTTATATGCCAAAAAGCTTTTGTGAATATACATATCCACCTGCAATGCGGGAGACCCCGGTTCGATTCCTGGGTCAGGAAGATCCCCTGGAGAAGAGATAGGCTACCCACTCCAGTGTTCTTGGGCTTCCCTTGTGGCTCAGTTGGTAAAGAATCCGCCTACAATGCAGGAGACCTGGGTTCTGGTTGGGAAGATCCCCTGGAGAAGGGAAAGGCTACCCACTCCAGTATTCTGGCCTGGAGAATTCCATGGACAGTCCATGGGGTCTCAAAGTCAGACATGACTGAGCAACTTTCACTTTCACACTAGAAGAATCAGTGCAGCTTTAAGTAAAGGCTTGAGGTGATATGCTTACATGGCTGTATTGTAAAAGCTAAGTAGCAGCTATTTCTGATTTTAATGGATATTTTTCACTTCTGTATTTGTGACTGTGTTGCATGAAGTTGAAGTTCTGGGTCCTAGTTGGGGTATGACCTGTTAGTGTATCTTGTGAAACCACTTTTCTCTTAAACAATTAATACAATTTTTGATTACATTGTAAATAAAGACAGACATCTTTTAAGAAATTGTAAATATTCTGTGATCTGGTCCTAACAGAGTAGGAAATGTACCTACCCTGAGAAATATATAAAAGGACACCTTCAGGATAGCTTAGAAAGGAATAGAAGCAATCTTGACCTGGGAGGTATGCAAACTCATGTCCAAAACATGGCCCCAGAACTTCTACTGAGCTTGGGATCTCCTACTAGAGATTTATCCTCTTTGAACCATAGTTTTTGCATCTATAAATTGGTATAGTACATGCTTAGTTTAGAAGATTGTTTGTAGATTAGAAATAAGGTGTGCAAAGTACAAACAGCAACATGGGATCAGAGTAGGTGTTCAATAAATAGAATTTTATTTTAATTTATATAAAAACTTTTAATGAAATATAGTTGAAATATGATGATGTATTCATTTATGATGTACATAAAAATGATTCCATTATAAATATATACACATTCTTTTAAAATACTCTTTTCTATTATGGTTTATCATTGGATATTGAATATAGTTCTCTGTGTTATAGAGTAGGACATCGCTGATAATCCATAGACTTTTATTTTAAAGGTTAAAAATGTTTTGTGGATGGAGGAGTGGAAGCCAATGTTTTTTTCAGTGTTGGAGGAAAGATGACAGAATTTTTGTTTTCTTAAGGTGTTAGGGTATTGGTGAGGAAGGGCACTCTAGGCATGGTGCTGTAGATATATTGATAGAAAGACTTTAAGAATCCGTCTGGAAATGTAGGAGGCTTGACATTTGACAACAAGTCTCTGGGAAGACTGGAGGAAGGAAGAAAGATGGAAAAGTGGGCAAAAAGGAGAACTGATTAGGTCAACATTTTGGGTTTAAAGATTGGCTAGAGGGGAGGGGACTTTCTTGGCAATCCAGTGCTTAGGACTCCACGCTTCCATTGCAGGGGCCATGGGTTCGATCCCTGGAAGGGAATCCAGGATCCCTCATGCTATGCAGCACAGCCAAAATAAATAAATGAATAAGAATAAAAAGTAAAAAAGACACCTACATTTACTAAAAAACAAAAACAAACAAAAACTGGCAAGAGGGTTAAGGAATTAGACACACAAGGGTTTAGTTGTCATAGTCAAAGTATGAAACAATGGAAGGGAGCTTGAGAGATAGGGAGAAAATTGGGGGCAAAATCCAGGTGATAATTTGGAAAAATGTTTTTCTGATGGGTTATAAGGAAAGAAGAAACCCAGAGAGCATTTACTATCCTCTATTTAAAAATATATGGTCTAAAAGTAATGTTTTCCATAGATGTTGAGAGGTTTTATTGGGATGCTGGTATTTTCCACAATTTGGGTTAAAATACTTCTGAGGATAACTTTCAGGAAAGGTGAAATTAAATTGGAATACCACCATTGTATATTATGTGATTTATGAGTGTTGTAGTTTGTGGAATTATCCTGTTATAAAATATTTTTACATTTCAAAAGAGAGTATATAGCAAGTAGAGAGAAATGTAATTTTAAATTCTAAGCAGAATGCTAAAGAATACAAGTGTTTCTTTATAGAGTAATTAATATTGCTTCTACTGCTCTCACTTATGTTTTTGAAACTGATTAGCTTTTGCCTTTAAATTATATTTTTCAGATTGCTGCAGGAGCAACCGAGGTATCTGTTTTTGGTGCTGCCTCTGAATCCTTTAGCAAGAAGAACATTAACTGTTCTATTGAAGAAAGTATGAAGAAGTTTGAGGAGGTAGTTAAGTCTGCAAGACACATGAATATTCCAGCACGAGGGTAATTATCAAATCCCACAAATTAAGCTCTTTAAGAATTATTTTAACATTGTTTTACCTCATGTAATAATATAGATCCAAGCAGTCCATTCTAAAGGAGATCAGTCCTGGGTGTTCATTGGAAGGACTGATGCTAAAGCTGAAACTCCAATACTTTGGCCACCTCATGCGAAGAGTTGACTCATTGGAAAAGACTCTGATGCTGGGAGGGATTGGGGGCAGGAGGAGAAGGGGATGACAGAGGATGAGATGGCTGGATGGCATCACCGACTCAATGGACATGAGTCTGAGTGAACTCTGGGAGTTTGTGATGGACAGGGAGGCCTGGGGTGCTGTGATTCATGGGGTCGCAAAGAGTTGGACACAACTGAGCGACTGAACTGAACTGAATAAATATACATAGAGTATCTTATTTGCACCTTATGTGATCAGGGCCATCATTTTATAGTTATTGCTATAACTACCTCGATAATATCATCTGAATCCTGAGGGTGTATCTAGCCTGTGGGGCATGATGCCTTGAGCTCATGGGGACCAGCATCATATCTGACACTGTTACTCATTTCGTCAATGCCAAATTACCCGAATGCAGCCGTGTGGTTTGGATCTCAGCATACTGTAAGTGGATAGATCGGTATAAGCTCATAGTAGCATTTGGAAAGTAATCATTTAGTGTGGTTTCCAAATTTTTGACTTTTTTAAGAACCATGCTTTTTCTTCAAAGAATATATTGTATGGAAATTGAATAGCATGTGTAAACTGTAAAACCGCACTGGGGTGCAGGTTCGTCGTACCACCCATTCGGCTGACTTCTGGGCCTTCTCTGTGTGAATCCAAAGCAACTATATTTGGTGAAGGAGAGGAGAAAAGAAACCTGCTTTTGTTTTTGCCTTCTTTCAAGAAGCAGGAAAGCATCTCGCTCAGACAGGCTCTACACCCAGATCCGTGTCTGTGAAATGTATAATAAACTCATTGTTACTTAAGAAAGAAGTTTTTTCTAACACATTAGCTATTATTCTATTTTTATAATTATGGAGGTATGATAAAGATGCCATATCATCTTCATAATTTAAAATGCATAGTGTTTGTAAGAGAAGGCTGAATGCTGTCCCTGGGTTTCCGTGCTGGTTGTCCTTCCCTTGATTGAGGTGAGCAATGTTCAGAGTGGCAAGAAAGATCAATCATCAATGAGAAAACAAGTGGACCCAATTTGGAGTGAGGAGATTAGAAAAGGGTTGGAATTCAATCAAGGTCATTTGGAGAGCAAGTAGAATTAGATTACACTGTAGTTAGGTATTTTTTGGTTTACTGCCTTTTTAAAACTTCTTTTCCTTTCTCCTTAGTAAATTTCCAACATGACTTTTTAAACATATAAAGTTATTTTGTTAACTAACATGTATACATAACATGCAGAGTGCATGCAAGAAAATTAAAAAACCAAGATAATCTGTTTCCATAGAAAGTAAAGGATGTGTGCTTTTAAGGCAAAAGTTACATAACAACCAAAAATATAAAAGTTACATAACCACCATCAAAAAGAAGAGGTGTCCCGCAAGTTTTAAATTCAAACACACATAAGTTGTTTTATTTTCTTACCTTTAAAAAAAAAAGGGAAAAATGAAGAAGCTGTTCTTCTGTTTCAGTGTATATTTATGTTTGGAGTATAGGCTATTGAGTAAAGTAATTCTCATTGAAAAGTTGAAAGAACACAAAACCTTAAGAAGTAAGGTACATATTTCAATTGGGAAATTTTTTTTTTAATGTGGAAAGATGGATGTTCACAAATTTTATGACAACTGATCTTATCACTTTATAAAATAGTATAGGCAAACCCTATAAGGCTAATAGAAACCCTAAATCTCCTTTAATACTGATTGCATTAATAAAATGTTTATAAAGTTCAATATAAAAATAAAATAAATAAAATAAAATGCAATAAAATGTTTAGTACTAAATACTAAACATTTAGTATTGTCCTATCAATAAAGAAAGTTCTAACCATGCTACAACCTAAGAAATTTTTCAGGATTTGATAAGATGGATACAGAAGTATAGATGAATAAGAACTAACCTACAGCCAAATGAAGCCAGCAGAAGTACATTGTAATTATACTGTAGACAAATGCATATTTTCCGGTGTAGATTTTCTTCCTTTGGAGCCCAAGTCCTTGATTTTCTGAAACAGTAGTCACTTTTAGAAATAATGCCTTTTGACAGATGGATGTGAGTTCACTACTTGTGTAGTTGAAAATTATCTTCTTCTCCCCCAAACTTTTACAGGCTTTAAGTTAGGTCTTATTTTCACTGGCAATATAGAAGGTAGGTACTGTATTAAAAAGCATGGGCTATTGGTGCTCGTTTTAGGGAAAAAGCCATGCTCAGCTAGTCAAACCTGAAGTAGATGCTCCAGCCAGTGTTACTATGGCAACAGCTGCATCAATATGGACCATCATTCAGAAAATGTATGGTGCCAGCTGCTGTCAGCTTTAAAGGCCATACAACAGGACACATTTTAAAAATGCTCACTAAAGCCATTTAAGCTTCTATAAAACAGTAACCTTTCATATGGTCTAAATAGCAGCTTCTATTAAAGTTATGAAGTCTATTGTTTGTTTCCTCCCCTCTTGGAAACACACACATACACATGCCTATGTACAGGTCTTTTTATAGATGCTTGGAACTTTATGTAACATCTGGGATACATTGGGAAAGACACCATGCCAGATTGCCGACAGAAAATGCAGAGTCAGCTAACTACTGCTGCTCGTCCATTGTATGCGAGTGAGCAATGAAATGTCTAAATTTTGGACTTCATTTTTTAGTGTGCATTTCACATATGTTTAAAACATCTAGGTTACTTTTGTCTTATCTGTCTAAATCTTTAAAATGTTAAAAAGAGAAAAATAGAAGCCTGTTATAAATTTAGTCATTCTCTTTTTTATCAGTGGATTTACTGAATGAATTATCTCTTGATGTGTATTTAAGAATGAAATCCCTGAGATATGAAGTAGTTTTCTCATCTATCACATAAGACTTTCAGGTTTTATTCCCTTTTGTTTGAAATAAGTATCAGCTTCTCTTTAATGAAGTCACGAGTCACAGGAATCACATGCTGCTTTACGTGTGGAAATTTAATTTTAGAAGGAAACTGTCGCTAAGGTGACTTGTTCATTTTGTTGTTAAGATACTTATAAATAGGTTATAAGTTCACAAAGTCAGCAGTTGGGCATATCAGACAGTTTTACCATGATTACCTCTTAGACTTCTCCTGTAAAGTGGTCTAGAATGATTGGACACATGATTGACTTCCTGAAGGGCTGAGCCTACTGAAAGTTGAAAGAAGTAGATTGCTAACATTTTTTTTTCTAGGAGCCAAACAAAATTATTCATTCACCCATTGTTTAAAAAATTTACAAAATGCAAGAAAATATTTCATTGTGAACTGTCACTGCTGAGTTTATTCTCAAATTCTCAGGAAAAAAAACAAAAACAAACTCAGGTACAAAATAATGAGAACAATGAATAAAAAGCAAATTAGTAATTAAAGTAAGAAAGACAACCATAGATACCTGGAGGAGGGCATGGCAACCCACTCCAGTGTTCTTCCCTGGAGAATCCCATGGACAGAGGAGCCTGGCGGGCTGCAGTCAATGGGGTCTCAAAGAGTCGGACACGACTGAAGGGACTTCGCACACAGGCAACCATAGATAACTTTGAAGTATGAAAAAACAAAGGCGGTTTTAGGATGTAATAACATTTTGCTTTTATCTTAAATTCTTTATAAGGAGTGATTAGTATTTATTCATATTTTGGAGGAGATGAGGAATGAGGCTTTTCATAAAACTCTAATGAGTCTAGGGTGCATATCTTACATACCTCTTCATCTGTCACCCACATCACCAACTCCCTATCTAAATCAAAACCAAGGAAAACCCAATCTGTTTTTAAATGCTTCTGAATAAAATTGTATCATTTATGTGAACGACCAATTGTTTTGATAAGACCCTCAATGTTTGGAAATTCTTCCTGTGCTTAGTTAATTTTAACTGGTTGCCTAGCTCTGAATAATTTCTAATCTTTAAAATGGTAACCGTTTCGTAGGGCTGTGAAGTCAGGGCAGAGTATTCTCTTTCAAAATGGTCAGCTTTCCGTGGACTTCCCTTGGAGAAAGAACTGATAACACATTTCTTCAGGAACTTGCAACCTACTTGTTTGTTCATCAAACCATCTAGGTCATGTGAACATGTTATATCTCCTGTCCTTCCCTTGCCTAATGCAAAATGTCATTACAGACCCTGATCTGAAATAGCAGCCTTTTTGAGTAGGATAATGAACCTCCTTGCTGAGGGCCCCGAGTTTTAAATACACAGTAAGTGACAGACAGTGTTTCTCATGGCTGATGATGCCAGTGCCTCCCATAAGCTGATTTATCCTAATGAAATTCACTTGCGTAGGTGGCACCATTGTCTGTAAGTAGAAGCTCATTGGTTTAAGTTTCTTTCCAATTTCTATTGTTAAACTGAGGACTTTCCACTGGTGCCTGGAAGAGGAATTCAAATCATCTACCAAAATATGGCATGTAAGACTTTAAAAATTGAGACATCTGTTAAAATGATTTTCTTTAGTACATATGGTGGTTTTGAGTTCTACTTTTTTTAGCCTTACATATTGCTCTGTCACTGCTGTGTGCCAGATAACACATCCTCAGCTGCAGTCAATATGTAAGTTGTGTGTGTGTGAAGTCGCATCTAAATAGCCTCTTTTAGGGCAAGAATGTGTTTTGTCATTTCTCGTGAAATTCACCTTTTAGAACTAAAGGAGATTTTAGCAGAATTGCTTCTCGAGACTAAGGGACCATCACTGTATCATCTATCATCCACAGTGCTAAGGGCATGATAGGCTCTCAAAATTTATTCATAACTGGCTTGTTAATAATCGGATGCTGTTCTGTATTGCTTTTAGGCTGATATATTCTGCATGGCTGCATCAAATTCATTCCTCTTTTTAAATGTCTTAATTACCTTTCGTTGACATCAAATGTCACCTCATCATTCCTGACACTGACATTGTTTTTCTCTTCTGAGTGTAGCAGTGGTTGATTCTTTATGCTCCAGTATTTGTGACATTTATTAAAGACTTCTTTTGGTTTCTTTTTGCCAGGATGATTTGAGAAATATGGGAAAGTAGGCCTAGGGAAGGCCTAACTAGGTGATTTTTTTCATGATTCAGTTCTTCTGGGTAAAGTTGGTAAAGACTTGAATACTGCTGTTTTTCATGATTTTGCACAATACTGATAAATGGCCTCAGTAAGCACAAATAAAAATAAAACAACTCATATTTCTATCCAGGGTTTATTGTAATTTTAGTACCATGGGTTTCAATATCATTGGTGATTTTTTTTGTTACTCTGTCATCCTAAATAATGTTTAAAACATGATTCCAAGTCCAAACTCTCAAATATTTGCTGTCATTTCTGGATACAGAATTTGAACTGTTAAGAACCAGAATCTGGCTATATGTTGATTATAAAGATTAGGAATTGTATAGAAAATTATTCTGAAAGTTAAAACGACATCTTTACTAACATATTTTGCATGAATTCATTTAAGAAATATTGATTGTTTTATATCATGTCTTGTCTTCTGATGCCATGTGGAATATAAAAATGAAAAAGTAGCCTAGGGAGTTTCCAGCAGACTGCGGAAGTAATTTGTATAGAAATAATGACTATGTGGTCAAAAATGCCAAGTGTTTAGGAGAAATACAGATAAATCCCATTAATTTTTAAAGTAAGACTGTCTTAAATTTCTCAGGAGTTATTTGTAAAACTCGCATGGAGGTGTCAATAAAATGAAATTATAAAAATGAGTAAAAATATGGAAACATAATCAGAAATAGTGACCTTTTCAGTGAGAGCAGGAAATTTACAAAGAGCAAAGGCACAGTGAAGAGAAACCTCCAGAAATGTTTGGTAACAGGGAGAAGTTTGTATTTCCTGGAATAGGAGCTTTTAAGGCTGTGAAATGGAAGAGAGGTAGAAAGATGAGGTTTCACATACTGCTGAGCTTGAATACCAAGTTTATTTGGTAGACAACAACAGGCCATTAAAGATTTTCAGAGTAGAAAAATACCCAATCAGATTTATGCTTAAGGAATATCATTTCAGCAGTCGATACTAGAGTACAAATGAGGGCATGCCATGAGACCAGAAACAAAGAGGGCACTTGGAGATGTCTGTGGCCATCCCGAAAAGGGCCTGCAGGCACCGCTCTGTCCACGTGAGCTGGGCCGGCAGTTCCCACGCTCTACAGAAGAACCAGCCAACGCTGGTTAATGAGCGTGTTCTTAAAGGTGACCAAGAGATGTAGTGGCTAAAAATGACTATATCTTTTTTTTTTTTTTTAAACTTTACAATATTGTATTAGTTTTGCCAAATATCGAAATGAATCCACCACAGGTATACCTGTGTTCCCCATCCTGAACCCTCCTCCCTCCTCCCTCCCCATACCCTTCCTCTGGGTCGTCCCAGTGCACCAGCCCCAAGCATCCAGAATCATGCATCGAACCTGGACTGGCGACTCGTTTCATACATGATATTATACATGTTTCAATGCCATTCTCTCTCCCTCTCCCACAGAGTCCATAAGACTGGTCTTTTTCTTTTTAAAGACAAATGTGGGGAAAACAGGAATGACCATTATTTTGCATCTGTTGAGCTTCATGTGCCATGTGACTGTGTCAAGCAGTCAATTTATAATGTTCATAAGAAGACTGGATGTGTGTTTTGTGTAATAGTGAGAAAGAGAGAGATTATGAGGGACTGAGCTGATACAGAGACTCCCTTTTCTGTTCCCTTTACAAACACATAAATATAACAACTTGTAAAGCATAAGGTGAAGTTCAGAAGAGAAAAGGAAGTCCTCAAATTCCATCAGAGAAAGTGTGGCAAGGATGCAGTGTGATGGCCCCAGCACATGGGGTGTCTACTCCAGATACAAGCCCTAGTGACTTAGAAATGGGATTTTAGAGTCTATGTGTGAAAGATAGATGTTCTGCTAAGACTAGGATTGGAAACTGAGTATTTTTGGATTCTGGAAGCACTTCCTTGCCAATGCAGAGTCACTTAAATCTGTGCCAGTGTTATAGGTTGTGGATTTATGACATTGGAGTATTGTGGAAACCCAAATTGAGAAATAAAGGTAGACCTTTGCTTGGGAACTGGTAAAGTCTGCAAGGCAAGGGAAAAAGGAAATTAGATCTCCTTTATAGGAACATTTAAATAACTCAAGACTTTCATGGAACTTCCACAGAAACTAAAGGACCATGAAAAGGCATTCCCAGTAAAAATTACAGACCACATGAGGGAACAAATTACCCTAAGAAAAATAAGCAGAAGAAAAAGAAAAGGAAGGATAAATTTAGCAGAAAAGAAGGACATAGAATAACCTGAATTGAGATGGTGAATTAACCTTTACTATATTTATAGAGGCAAAGGAAGAATATAATAAAAGGACAAGTCTTTATGAAAAAAAAAAAAAGAATGAAGATTTGAGGAAAAGAAATGGAAGTGAAAAATACATGTGTTAAATAAAAACAGTAATTGCAGAACAGCAGATTAGATATAGTTGAAGTGGGAGTTAATGGTCTATAAGTGGCCTAAAACTAGGATTTGAGGAAATTGCAATAGTGAATAGAAAAATAATAGAAGTTTTGAAAGTGAAAAGAGAATGCCTAATAGAATTCTCAAAAGGAGAAAACAAGGAAACTAGATATGAGAGATATGTTTGATGAAGTATTACAGTACCTTGAGGATTTTCTAGGAGTAAAAAGCATTAATGTTAATAATGAAGAAGTGTAACAAGTCCTGAAGGACTCATAGTCAAATGCAGGATATTAACTATAAATAGATAATGGCACCCCACTCCAGTACTCTTGCCTGGAAAATCCCATGGATGGAGGAGCCTGGTAGGCTGCAGTCCATGGGGTTGCTAAGAGTCGGACACGACTGAGCGACTTCATTTTCACTTTTCGCTTTCATGCATTGGAAAAGGAAATGGCAACCTACTCCAGTGTTCATGCCTGGAGAATCCCAGGGACGGGGGAGCCTGGTGGGCTGCCGTCTACGAGATCGCACAGAGTCGGGCATGACTGAAGTGACTTAGCAGCAGATAACCCTATAGCAGTAGAGAAGAATTGCACCCAGTCACTTCAGTCGTGTGCAGCTCTGTGCAACACTATGGATCGTAGCCTGCAAGGCTCCTCTGTCCATGGGATTCTCCAAGGCAAGAATACTGAAATGGGTTGCCCTGATTTACTGTACAGCAATTATGTTTAGAGGGAAATATTCTCATCAGCAAAAACTGAGGTCAGAGATAATGAAACAGTATATTCAAAATGGCAAAAAAAAAAAAAAAAACCCACAAAAACTGTCAGCTTAGAATTCCATACGTAACCAGACTATTGGACTAAAAGTTAACAAAACCATTTGTTGACACAACAGTCTGAAAAATTCTACCCTTACTGAAAAAAAGAAAAAAAAAAAAAAAGAAATTGAGTCAGAAGGGAGGAATGAAAAAAGAAAGGAAAAAGAGAGGTAGCAGGCTGAGGCTTTGGCAGAGCAGAAACCATTTGCAATAGGGCTGTAAAAACTTATGCCAGCTATTGAAAGTGGATAAATGTAATAAGTGCCATGGATTTAATCAGAGATAGATGCTGTAGGGAAGCAGTGAGATTAGACAGTATATGTCTGTGTAACTTATATCACTTTTACATAAAGGCATCAATTAAACAATCCAGGTAAGGAAATATCACCAGAAGTTGAGTGGTTTCCTTTGTTTTGTTTAATTTAAATTTTATTTTTAATTGGAGGATAATTACTTTAAAATATTGTGATGGCTTTTGCCATACATCAACATGAGTTAGCCACAGACGTACGAAGCATGTCTCCTGCCTCTTAAATCTCCCTCCCACCTCCCTCCCTATTCCACCTTAAATAGATTGTCACAGAGCACTGAGTCTGGGTTCCCTGCATCATACAATAAATTGCCAGTGGCCATCTATTTTATATATGGTAATGTATATGTTCCAGTACTGCTCTCTCAAAGCATGCCACCTTCTCCCTCCCCCACTGTGACCAAAAGTCTATCCTTTAGGTCTGGGTCTACTTTGCTACCCTGCATGTAGGATCATCAGTACCATATTTTTAGATTCCATATATATGTGTTAATATATAGTATTTGTCACTCTCTTTCTGACTTACTTCACACTGTATAATAGGCTCTAGGTTCATGACCTAACTAGAATTGACTCAAATGTGTTCCTTTTTATAACTGAGTAATATTCCATTGTGTGTATATATACCATTATTTCTTCATCCATTCATCTGTCAGTGGACATCTAGGTTGCGTCCATATCCTCAGTTCAGTTCAGTTCAGTTGCTCTGTCATATCCGACTCTTTGTTACTCCATGGACTGCAGCATGCCAGGCTTTCCTGTCCATCACCAACTCCTGGAGCTTGCTCAAATTCATGTCCACAGAGTTGGTGATGCCATTCAACCATCTCATCCTCTGTCATCCCCTTCTCCTCCCGCCTTCAATCTTTCCCAGCATCAGGGTCTTTTCCAATGAGTCAGTTCTTCACATCAGGTGTCCAAAGTATTGGAGTTTCAGCTTCAGCATCAGTCCTTCCAATGAATATTCAGGACTGATTTCCTTTAGGATGGACTGGTTTGTCCCTTGCAGTCCAAGGGACCCTCAAGAGTCTCCTCAAACACCACAGTTCAAAAGCATCAATTATTCAGTGCTCAGATTTCTTTACGGTCCAATTCTCACATCCATACATGACTATCGGAAAGCCATACTTTTGACTAGATGGACCTTTATCAGCAACATAATGTCTCTGCTTTTCAATGCTTTCTGGGTTGGTCATAACTTTTCTTCCAAGGAGTAAGAGTATTTTAATTTAATGGCTGCAGTTACCATCTGCAGTGATTTTGAAGCCCAAGAAAATAAAGTCTTTCACTGTTTTCACTGCTTCCCCATCTACTTGCCATGAAGTTACAGGACCAGATGGAGAAGGCAATAGCACCCCACTCCAGTACTCTTGCCTGGAAAACCCCATGGACGGAGGAGCCTGGTGGGCTGCAGTCCATGGGGTCGCTAAGAGTCGGACACGACTGAGCGACTTAGCAGCAGCAGCAGCAGCAGCATGGGACCCGATGCCATGATCTTAGTTTTTTGAATGTTGAGTTTTAAGCCAGCTTTTTCACTCTTCTCTTTCACTTTCATTAAGAAATTCTCTAGCCATTGTAAATAGTGCTTCAGTGAACACTGGGGTACATGTGTCTTTTTCAATTATGATTTCTTAAGGGTGTATGCCTAGTAGTGGGATTGCTGGGTCATATGGGCTTCCCTGGTGGCTCAGCTGGTAAAGAATCCACCTGCAATGTGGGAGACCTAGGTTCAGTCCCTGATTTGGGAAGATCCCCTGGAGAAGGGAATGGCTACCCACTCCAGTATTCTGGCCTGGAGAATTCCATGGACTGTATAGTCTATGGGGTCATAAAAAGCTGGACATGACTGAGCGACTTTCACTTTCATAATAATTTTATTTCTAGTATTTTAAGGAATCTCCATACTGTTCTCCATAGTGGCTGCATCGGTTTGCATTCCCATTAACAGTGCAAAAGGGTTCCCTTTTCTCCATATCCTCTCCAGCATTTATTGTTTGTAGACTTTTTGATGATGCCCATTCCTACCAGTGTGAGATGTCTCATTATAGTTTTGATTTGCATTTTCTAACAATGAACAATGTTGAACATCATTTCATGTGTTTACTAACCATCTGTATGTCTTCCATGGAGACATGTCTGTTTACATACTGCTCACTTTTTGATTGGGTTATTTGTTTTTCTGGAATTGAGCTGCATGAACTACTTGTATATTTTGGAGATTAATCCTTTGTCAGTTGTTTCATTTGCTATTATTTTCTCCCATTCTGAGGGCTATCTCTTGTCCTTGCTATAGTTTCCTTCCTTGTGCAAAAACCTTTGAGTTTAACTAGGTCTCATTCATTTATTTTTATTTCCATGACTCTAGGGGAGGAGATCATAAAGGATCTTTTATGATTTATGTCAAAGGGTGTTCTGCCTAAGTTTTCCTCTAAGAGTTTTATAGATTCTGGTTTTACATTTAGATCTTTAATTCATTTGAATTTATTTTTGTGTATGGTGTTAGAAAGTGTTCTGATTCTTTCTTTTACATGTAGCTGTCTAGTTTTCCCAGCACCACTTATTGAAGAGACGGTCTTTTCTTCATCGTATATTTTGTCAAAGACAGGTGTGTGGACTTATCTCCAGGCTTTCTATCTTTTTCCATTGATATATATTTCTGTCTTTGTGTCAGTATCATACTGTCTTGACAACTGTATATAGTCTGAAGTGAGGAAGGTTGATTCCTCAAGCTCCATTCTTCTTTCTCAAGATTGCTCTGATACTCAGAATCTTTTATGTTTCCATACAAATCGTGAAATTTTTTGTTCTAGTTCTGCGAAAAATACCATTGATAATTTGATAGGGATTGCGACTGAATCTGTAGATGGCTTTGGATAGTATAGTCATTATCACAATATTCATTCTTCCAACTCAAGATCATGGTGTATCTCTCCATTTGTGTTGTCTTTAATTTCTTTCATCAGTGTCTTATCATTTTCTGCATACAGGTCTTCTGTGTCTTTAGGTAAATTTTCTCCTAAGTATTTTATTCTTTTTGTTGCAGTAGTAAATAGGATTGTTTCCTTAATTTTTCTTTTGGATTTTTTATTGTTACTGTACAGGCATGCAAGAAATTTCTGTGTACTAATTTTGTATCCTGAGATTTTATTCACTGTTTCGTGCTAATAGTTTTCTGTTGGCATATTTAGGGTTTTCTATGTAAAGAATCATGCCATCTGCAAACGGTGAGGGCTTTACTTCTTTTCCAATCTGAATTCCTTTTATTTTTTTTTCTTCTGTAATTTCTGTGGCTACAACTTCCAAATTATGTTGAAAAATAGTAGTGAGAGCAGGCATCCTTGTCTTGTTCCTGATTTTAGAGGAAATGCTTTCAGTTTTTCACCATTGATAATAATATTTTCTGTGGGTTTGTTGTATATGGCCTGTTTTAGGTTCAAGTATGTTGCTTCTGAGGAGGGCATGGCAACCCACTCCAGTATTCTTGCCTGGAGAATCCCTATGGACAGAAGAGTCTGTTTGGCTACTGTATATGAGGTCACAGAGAGTTGGACACAACTGAGCATTTAAGCACAGCACAGTATGTTCCTTTAATGCCAACTTTCTGGAGACTTTTTTTTAAAAAAATCATGAATCAGTATTGAATTTTGTCAAAAACTTTCTCTGAATTTATTGAAATGATCATATGGTTTTTATCTTTCAATTTGTTAATACGGTATATCACATTGATTGATTTGCATATATGTTGAATAATCCTTGCATCTGAGGAGTAAATCTCACTTGATCATGATATATGGTCTTTTTAATGTGTTTTCAGATTCTGTTTCCTAGAATTTTATTGTGAATTTTTGCATATGTTCATCAGTGATATCAGAGAAGGCAATGGCACCCCACTCCAGTACTCTTGCCTGGAAATCCCATGGACGGAGGAGCCTGGTAGGCTGCAGTCCATGGGGTCGCGAAGAGTCGGACATGACTGAGCGACTTCACTTTCACTTTTCACTTTCATGCACTGGAGAAGGAAATGGCAACCCACTCCAGTGTTCTTGCCTGGAGGATCCCAGGGACGGGGGAGCCTGGTGGGCTGCCGTCTATGGGGTCGCACAGAGTCGGCCACGACTGAAGCGACTTAGCAGCAGCAGCAGCAGCAGCAGTGGTACTGGCCTATAATGTTCTTCTTTGTGGCATCTTTGTCTGGTTTTGGCATCAGGGTGATAGTGGCCTCATAAAATGAGTTTGGGTGTTTTCCTTCCTCTGCAATTTTCGGGAAGAGTTTGATCAGGATAGACATCAGCTCTTCTTTTTTGGTAGAATTCATCTGTGGATTTGTCTGTGGAGTCATTTGGCTGTTAATTTATGTTTTTTGGAAGATTTTTTATTACAATTTTGATTTTAGTGTTTGTGATTGGTCTGTCCATAGTTTCTCTTTCTTCCCGGTTTAGATTGGATAGGTATACTTCTCTAAGAATTTGTCCATTTCTTCCAGGTTATCTATTTTATCCACACATAGTTCTCATAGTAGTCTCTTATGATCCTTTTTATTTCTGTGAGTTCTGTTGTAATTTCTCCATTTTCATTTCTGATTTTATTGATTTGAGTCTTCTCCTTTTTTTCTCTGGATGATTCTGGCTAACAGTTTGTCAGTTCTGTTTATCTCCTAAAGAACAAACTTTTAGTTTTATTGGTCTTTGCTCATGTCTCTTTCATTTCTTTTTCATTGATTTCATCTCAGATCTTTATGATTCCTTTTCTTCCACTAACGTTAGGGGGTTTTGTCCTTCTTTCTCTAGTTGCTTTAGGTGTAAGGTTAGGTTATCTATTTGATGCCTCTTGTTTCTTCATGTAGACTTGTATTGCTATAAACTTCCCTCTTAGCATGACTTTTACTGCATCCTGTAGGTTTTAAGTTGTTGTGTTTGTCATTTGATGCTAGGTTTATTTTGATTTCCTTTCTGATTTCTTTAGTGATCTGTTCATTATTCAGAAGATAATTCTTTAACATGTGAATTCAGAAACGCATTTCCATGTGTTTGTGTTTTTTATAGTTTTTTTTTTTTTCCTTTAGTTGATATCTAATATTATACTGTTGCAGTTGGAAAAGATGCTTGAAATGATTTCAGTTTTCTTAAATTTATCACAGTCCAAGATGTGATCTTTTCTGGAGAATGTTCCATGTACACTTGAGTAAAAAGTGAAATCTATTGTTTTTGGATGAAATGTCCTGTAGATATCAATTAGGTCGAATGTAATGTTTAAAGCTTGTGTTTCCCTATTAATTTTCTGTCTGTATGATCTGTCCACTGGTATGAATGGGGTATTAAAGTCCCCCACTCTTACTGTGTTATTGTCTATTTCTCCTTTAATAGCTCTTAGCATTTGCCTTATGTTTTCAGGTGCCCCTGTGTTGGGTGCATATATATTTATAATTGTTACCTCTTCTTGGTTTGATCCCTTGATCATTATATAGCAGCCTTGTTTGTCTCTTGTAATGGTCTTTATTTTAAAGTCTGTTTTATCTGAAATGAGTATTGCTACTCCTATTTTCTTTTGATTTCTGTTTTCTCCAAGCTTCTTGGATTTGAGTGGCTGTTTCCTTTCCCTTTTCAGGGAAGTTTTCGACTATAATGTCCTCAAATATTTTCCATGCCCTTTCCTTTTATCTTCTTCTTCTGGGACCCCTATGATTTGAATGTTGTGGCACTTAATGTTGTCCCAGAGGTCTCTGAGACTGTCCTCATTACTTTTTATTATTTTTTTCTTAATTTTGTTCTGCTTCAGTTATTTCCAGCGTTCTATCTTCCAGCTCACTTATCTGTTATTCTGCTTCCGGTACTCTGTGGTTGGCTCCCTTCAGTGTATTTTCAGTCTCAGTTATTGCATTGTTCATTGTTGATTGTTTATTCTTTAATTTTTCCAGGTCCTTGTTAAACTTTCCTTGAATCATCTCGATTTGTGCCTTTAGTCTCTTTATCTGTGCCCCCATTTGATTTTCAAGATTTTGGATCATCTTTACTATTATTACTCTGGATCCTTTTTCAGGAAGACTGCCTATTTCCTCTTCATTTGTTTGGTCTTGTGTGTTTTTACTATGTTCCTTCATCTGCTGCATTTTTCCCTGTCTTTTCATTTTTCTTAATTTACCATGTTTGGGGTCTCCTTTCTGCAGGCTGGAAGGTCATAACTCCTCTTAATTGTGGAGACTGTACCCCAACTGGTGAGGTTGGATCAGTGCATTGTGAAGGTTTTCTGGATGCGGGGACTTGTGCTTGTGTTCCCATGGATGGAGCTGGATCTTGTCTCTCTGGAGGGCAGTGGTGTGTCCAGTAGTGTGTTTGGGAGTGTCTGTGGGTTTGCTATGGCTTTGGGCAGCCTGTCTGCTAATGTGCAGAGTTGTGCTCCTGTTTAGCTGAAGAATTGGCATGGCACATCCATCCCGGAGCTCACTGGCTTTTGAATAGGGCTTGGCCTTAGTGTTGATGTGGAAGCCTTTGGGAGGGCTCACACCTATTAATGTTCCATGGGGTTGGGAGTTCTCTGGTGGTCCAAAGTCCTAGAGTCAAGTCCCCTGCTTCTGGGGTTCTGGCCCATCCACTAACAGCAACATCAAGGCTTCACAGGTCACACAGCGCAGAAGACAAGCACCATGGATTAATGGCAAAAAAACTTTTAATAGGCAAAAAATCCAAAGAGTTTCACATACTTATATTGGAAAAAGAAGAGGGGGTAAGGAGAAAAAGAGGAAAGAAGGATAAACAGAGGGTTCTAAGGTGAAGAGAGGAATCAAGCCAATAAGTAAACCCCTAAGTGAAAATGGATACTATATATTAGACTCTCAAAGCTACAGAATTAAAAACAATAAATCAAAAATCAAGCATCAAAAACATGGAAAATATTACTCTCAAAAATACAAAATCAAAACATCACAACAAAAATAAAAATGCATGCAATTGATTTAAAACTAATTTTTTTAAAAGAAAAAGTAATAAATAAATGCAAAAGAAACAAAAGAGACCATAACAAAAATCAACAAAGCCAAAAGCTGGTTCTTTGAAAGGATAAATAAAATTGATAAACCATTAGCCAGACTCATCAAGAAACAAAGGGAGAAAAATCAAATCAATAAAATTAGAAATGAAAATGGAGAGATCACAACAGACAACACAGAAATACAAAGGATCATAAGAGACTATTATCAACAATTATATGCCAATAAAATGGACAACGAGGAAGAAATGGACAAATTCTTAGAAAAGTACAACTTTCCAAAACTCGACCAGGAAGAAATAGAAAACCGTTAACAGACCCATCACAAGCACGGAAATTGAAACTGTAATCAAAAATCTTCCAGCAAACAAAAGCCCAGGTCCAGACGGCTTCACAGCTGAATTCTACCAAAAATTTAGAGAAGAGCTAACACCTATCCTGCTCAAACTCTTCCAGAAAATTGCAGAGGAAGGTAAACTTCCAAACTCATTCTATGAGGCCACCATCACCCTAATACCAAAACCTGACAAAGATCCCACAAAAAAGAAAACTACAGGCCAATATCACTGATGAATATAGATGCAAAAATCCTAAACAAAATTCTAGCAATCAGAATCCAACAACACATTAAAAAGATCATACACCATGACCAAGTGGGCTTTATCCCAGGGATGCAAGGATTCTTCAATATCTGCAAATCAATCAATGTAATACACCACATTAACAAGTTGAAAAACAAAAACCATATGATTATCTCAATAGATGCAGAGAAAGCCTTTGACAAAATTCAACACCCATTTATGATAAAAACTCTCCAGAAAGCAGGAATAGAAGGAACATACCTCAACATAATAAAAGCTATATATGACAAACCCACTGCAAACATTATCCTCAATGGTGAAAAATTGAAAGCATTTCCTCTAAAGTCAGGAACAAGACAAGGGTGCCCACTTTCACCATTACTATTCAACATAGTTTTGGAAGTTTTGGCCACAGCAATCAGAGCAGAAAAAGAAATAAAAGGAAATCAAATTGGAAAAGAAGAAGTAAAACTCTCACTATTTGCAGATGACATGATCCTCTACATAGAAAACCCTAAAGACTCCACCAGAAAATTATTAGAACTAATCAATGATTATAGTAAAGTTGCAGGATATAAAATCAACACACAGAAATCCCTTGCATTCCTATACACTAATAATGAGAAAACAGAAAGAGAAATTAAGGAAACAATTCCATTCACCATTGCAACGAAAAAGAATAAAATACTTAGGAATATATCTACCTAAAGAAACTAAAGACCTATATATAGAAAACTATAAAACACTGGTGAAAGAAATCAAAGAGGACACTAATAGATGGAGAAATATACCATGTTCATGGATTGGAAGAATCAATATAGTGAAAATGAGTATACTACCCAAAGCAATTTATAGATTCAATGCAATCCCTATCAAGCTACCAACAGTATTCTTCACAGAGCTAGAACAAATAATTTCACAATTTGTATGGAAATACAAAAAACCTCGAATAGCCAAAGCGATCTTGAGAAAGAAAAATGGAACTGGAGGAATCAACCTACCTGACTTCAGGCTCTACTACAAAGCCACAGTTATCAAGACAGTATGGTACTGGCACAAAGACAGAAATATAGATCAGTGGAACAAAATAGAAAGCCCAGAGATAAATCCACGCACCTATGGACACCTTATCTTTGACAAAGGAGGCAAGAATATACAATGGATTAAAGACAATCTCTTTAACAAGTGGTGCTGGGAAATCTGGTCAACCACTTGTAAAAGAATGAAACTAGAACACTTTCTAACACCGTATACAAAAATAAACTCAAAATGGATTAAAGATCTCAACGTAAGACCAGAAACTATAAAACTCCTAGAGGAGAACATAGGCAAAACACTCTCTGACATACATCACAGCAGGATCCTCTATGACCCACCTCCCAGAATATTGAAATAAAAGCAAAAAATAAACAAATGGGATCTAATTAAACTTAAAAGCTTCTGCACATCAAAGGAAACTATTAGCAAGGTGAAAAGACAGCCTTCAGAATGGGAGAAAATAATAGCAAATGAAGCAACCGACAAACAACTAATCTCAAAAATATACAAGCAACTCCTACAGCTCAACTCCAGAAAAATAAATGACCCAATCAAAAAATGGGCCAAAGATCTAAATAGACATTTCTCCAAAGAAGACATACAGATGGCTAACAAACACATGAAAAGATGCTCAACATCACTCATTATCAGAGAAATGCAAATCAAAACCACTATGAGATACCATTTTACACCAGTCAGAATGGCTGCGATCCAAATGTCTACAAGCAATAAATGCTGGAGAGGGTGTGGAGAAAAGGGAATGCTCCTACACTGTTGGTGGGAATGCAGACTAGTGCAGCCACTATGGAGAACAGTGTGGAGATTCCTTAAAAAACTGGAAATAGAACTGCCTTATGATCCAGCAATCCCACTGCTGGGCATACACACTGAGGAAACCAGAAGGGAAAGAGACACGTGTACCCCAATGTTCATCGCAGCACTGTTTATAATAGCCAGGACATGGAAGCAACCTAGATGCCCATCAGCAGATGAATGGATAAGAAAGCTGTGGTACATATACACAATGGAGTATTACTCAGCCATTAAAAAGAATACATTTGAATCAGTTCTAATGAGGTGGATGAAACTGGAGCCTATTATACAGAGTGAAGTAAGCCAGAAGGAAAAACACCAGTACAGTATACTAACGCATATATATGGAATTTAGAGGGATGGTAACGATGACCCTGTGTACGGGACAGCAGGGGAGACGCTGATGTATGGAACAGGCTTGTGGACTCTGTGGGAGAGGGAGAGGGTGGGAGGATTTGGGAGAGTGGCATTGGGACATGTGAAGTGTCGTGTGTGGAACAGGATGCCAGTCCGGGTTCAGTGCGCGATGCTGGATGCTTGGGGCTGGTGCACTGGGACGACCCGGGGGGGTGGTGTGGGAGGGATGGGGAGGAGGGTTTGGGATTTAAAAAAAAAAAAAAAAAAAAAAATCAAAACATCACAACAAAAATAAAAATGCATGCAATTGATTTAAAACTAATTTTTTTAAAAGAAAAAGTATGTTATAAAAATATAAAAGGAGTAATAAAGAACCATATTAAGTGGTGCTGGGAAAACTGGTCAACCACTTGTAAAAGAATGAAACTAGAACACTTTCTAACACCATACACAAAAATAAACTCAAAATGGATTAAAGATCTCAACATAAGACCAGAAACTATAAAACTCTTAGAGGAGAACATAGGCAAAACACTCTCCGACATAAATCGCAGCAGGATCCTCTATGACCCACCTCCCAGAATATTGGAAATAAAAGGAAAAATAAACAAATGGGACCTAATTAAAATTAAAAGCTTCTTCACAACAATGGAAACTATAAGCAAGGTGAAAAGGCAGCCTTCAGAATGGGAGAAATAATAGCAAATGAAGCAACTGACAAACAACTAATCTCAAAAATATACAAGCAACTCCTGCAGCTCAATTCTAGAAAAATAAACAAAAGAACTAAACAGACATTTCTCCAAAGAAGACATACAGATGGCTAACAAACACATGAAAAGATGCTCAACATCACTCATTATCAGAGAAATGCAAATCAAAACCACAATGAGGTACCATTTCACGCCAGTCAGAATGGCTGCGATCCAAATGTCTACAAGCAATAAATGCTGGAGAGGATGTGGAGAAAAGGGAACTCTCTTACACTGTTGGTGGGAATGCAAACTAATACAGTCACTATGAAGAACAGTGTGGAGATTCCTTAAAAAACTGGAAATAGAACTGCCATACGCCCCAGCAATCCCACTGCTGGGCATACACACCGAGGAAACCAGAATGGAAAGAGACATGTGTACCCCAGTGTTCATCACAGCACTGTTTATAATAGCCAGGACATGGAAGCAACCTAGATGCCCATCAGCAGATGAATGGATAAGAAAGCTGTGGTACATATACACAATGAAATATTACTCATCCATTGAAAAGAATACATTTGAATCAGTTCTAATGAGGTAGATGAACTGGAGCCTATTATACAGAGTGAAGTAAGCCAGAAAGAAAAACACCAATACAGTATACTAACGCATATATATGGAATTTAGAAAGATGGTAATGATAACCCTATATGCAAGACAGTAAAAGAGACACAGATGTATAGAACAGTCTTTTGGACTCTGTGGGAGAGGGCAAGGGTGGGATGATTTGGGGGAATGGCACTGAAATGTGTATAATATCATATATGAAACAAATTGCCAGTCCAGGTTCGATACAGGATGCTCAGGGCTGGTGCACTGGGATGACCTGGAAGGATGGTATGGGGAGGGAGGTGGGAGAGGGGTTCAGGATGGGGAACACACGTACGCCCATGGAGGATTCATGTTGCTGTGTGGCAGAACCAACACAATATTGTAAAGTAAAAAAAAAAAAAAAAAAAAAAAGACAATATGAGAAAAATAAAAGGAGAAAAGAGGTGAGGGATATATAGAGAGTGGAAGCGAGAGGAATGTCCAAGTGTTTCCCCCTTCTACCTACTCCAGTTGAGCTGCCACTCAGAACGTCCTCCAGCATATCTAAGAAGGCCTCTAGACCTGTTGGGGGCAGTTCAGAGTCACCTTGGACTCAGATCTTCCCTTGTTCCAGCTTGCACTTGCTCTCAAATTCTACAGTTGCTCCTAAAGTGCACAGACCCAGACTAATTGCAGGAGTGTAAACTGCTGGACATGCCCTGTCCAGGATGCTTTCCCCTTCTTGGATTTGCTCATGCAGCACCTGGTGTTCCACTTTGATGCTGTTTGTGAGTCTCTCTCCAGTGTCCGTTCTCCACTCAGATACAAGGAGGTGAACGGAGCTGCTATTAGGGCTCAGTTGTGCTGAGAAGACCAAGGGTTACCACAAACGCCGCTGGGGTGTGTGGGGAGCATTTCCGTGGTGTTGGCCAGTGGAGGTTGCCACAGTCCGAGGCGGGTTGTGAACTTCCCCAGGGGAGTTGGTCCCTGGTTTGTGACAACCTGGTCATAGCTGAGCCACTCAGGCTCCCAGGAAGACGTGGGTAGAGACCCACAGCCACTCACAGCTTGTGGTCTTTGGGGTTGAGACTGTAGCAGCCGGCTGCCTTCTGCCTCTGGCTCACGAGCCATCTTCTCTGCGTCTGGGGCTATAGACTCCAGCCACTTTCCCTGCTTCGGCATTCACCAGGGTGGGGTCCTTTGTCCTGTGAGAGTGCAGCATTAGAACGTGGTGTCACAGCCTTCCCATGCGGATGACCTCTTGCTTCTCTGAAGGTTCCAGAATTTTCCCTGATGTGCCTCTGTGGTGTCATGTTAGTCCCCTCAGAGTATCTTCACAGTCAACCCCGGTCCTCTCCTGAGGACTGGCCCTCCAAATCTGAGCCTCTGCCCCCAGCTCCCCCTCGCTGTGGGTGAATGCGAGCCTGTGAGATGCTTCTCAGCGGAGAAGTCCTGTTTGGTACAATCTCTGTGGTGAATTCTCCGTTTTGCCTTTGGAGCACCTTTCTCTCTGTGCTCCCCTCTGAGTTTCCAAAGCTCCCCACTGCCCCTGCGTGTGAGGGGATTTCCTGGTATGCAGAAACTTTTCCTCCTTCATACCTCCCTCCCAAGGGTGCAGGCCCCCAACCCCTAATCCTCTGTCTCCCTTCTCATCTTTATCTTTTTCTCTACCTCATTTCTGAGCAGATTGGTTTGCCTTTGTGGAAGTCTGGGGTCCTCTGCCAGCATTCAGAAGATGTTCTTCAGGAATTGTTCCACATGCTGAGGAGATTTCTTGATACATTTGTGAGGGAGAAGGTGGTCTCCCCATCCTATTCCTCTGCCGTCTTGAAGGTCTCCTTGAGTGGTTTTCAATTTTGGCAGTGCAGTAATTTTTAATTTTAATATATTGATAGTTTGATTCTATCCCCTGAGCTTCTGATTTAAGTTGTTTGGCTTGTCCTACCCATTAGTGTCTTTTGCTTTTAAGCTCTCTAAGATGATTCTGTATAGCCAAGCCTGAGAAGCACTGTAGTAGACTGCCTGGGAAGAGCAGAAGTCTAGAAACTAACGTCTGCCACCAAAGCAGGTATGGCAGCCTCTTTCCATGACAGAGGCCTCTTCACATTCATGAAAATGCCTCACTTTTTACCAGGGGTTGGCAAGCTTGTTCTATTAAGAGCCAGGTAGTAATGGCAACCCACTCCAGTACTCTTGCCTGGAAAATCCCATGGACAGAGGAGCCTGGTGGGCTGCAGTCCACGGGGTCCCGAAGAGTTGGATACGACTGAGCGTCTTCACTTTTACTTTTTACTTTCATGCATTGGAGAAGGAAATGGCAACCCACTCCAATGTTCTTGCCTGGAGAGTCTCAGGGACAGGGGAGCCTGGTGGGCTGCAGTCCATGGTGTCGCTACAAGTCAGACATGACTGAGCAACTTCACTTCACTTTTCACTTTCATGAATTGGAGGAGGAAATGGCAACCCACTCCAGAGTTCTTGCCTGAAGAATCCCAGGGATGGGGGAGCCTGGTGGGCTGCCGTCTATGGGGTCGCACAGAGTCGGACATGACTGAAGTGACTTAGCAGCAGTAGCAGCAGCAGTAATGTTTTAGGTTTTGTGAGTCAGATGATCTTTGATGCAGCTGCTGCTGCTAAGTCGCTTCAGTCGTGTCCGACTCTGTGCGACCCCATAGACGGCAGCCCACCAGGCTCCCCCATCCCTGGGATTCTTCAGGCAAGAACTCTGGAGTGGGTTGCCATTTCCTCCTCCAATTCATGAAAGTGAAAAGTGAAGTGAAGTTGCTCAGTCATGTCTGACTTGTAGCGACACCATGGACTGCAGCCCACCAGGCACCTCTGTCCATGGGATTTTCCAGGCAAGAGTATTGAGTGGGGTGCCATTGATGCAGCTACTATTCTGTTATTATAATGCAAAATAGCCATGGAATGTAGGTGAGCAGATGGGTATAGCTTTGTTCCAATAAGATTTTTGTTTGCACGAGAGTGATGAGCAAGATTTGGCCTCTGGACCTTCCCTTGCCAACTTCTACTTTAGGGAGTTAAAGTACAGTTAATGAACATAGTTGAGAGCCATTGCATTCACTTTGCAGAACGTTGCCCCATGTGTGAATAGGTTATTAAAAAGGTGGAGAAGAATGTGTGAAGATAACATGCAATGGAGGGTGAGGACCAGGTCAAGCACAGGCCCAGGGCAAGGCTGGTGGAGAAGCTTGAGTGAGTGAAAATGTACCCCGAGAGAGTTAGGGGCATGGCTTGAAAGGGGGGCTTGGCCAGGCTTCGCCACTGGAGTTGAGAAGGTAGGTGAGGTGTGTGTGTATTTTATATTGTCTTACATTTGTTGTTTCTTGCTTGCTTTGGTTTTCGGCTTTAGTAGGATGGCAAAACAAGGATGGTTTCTGCCTTTACGGGGGTGTAGTTAGAGAGCCTGGATTTCATTTTTAATCATATTTAGATATTTTGGGTTCAGAATAAATGTACTTCTATTTTCAACACATTATCATCATTGTAGCTGAATTGAAAATATGTGTCCTTTTACCTCCCTTGACATCTTCTCCAGGGCTGTGTTCACATCAGAACATTGTCTTTTCCACATATCTTCGTTAAATTTGTAAAAATCACTCAAGCATTAAGTTTAAATTGTAGTGATTGAAAGATCGGAGAGATGGATTTCCTGTCCAGCAGAGCTTCCAAAGTTTACTAAAATGTATCCTCTTTTCTCCTCCTCTGTCCTCATAATTGATTGCCTGGCTATGGAACTGCTTAGTTATTTTAATTCTAAAAACCCAAATTTTATTCACACATTGATACTTTTGAAATTCAGTTGCATCTTTAGGATCAGTGGATGTATACTGAATTATTGAATCTCTGTTTCATGTTTTCACTACAAAACCTGTTGTGAAGTTTATAGCATATCTTCCAATTGACATCTTTTTAAAAAAAATTTCAAGTATAGTTGACTTAAAATGTTGTGTTAATTTCTGCTGTACAGCAAAGTGATCCAGTTACACATATATATATATACACATATCAAGGAGACGTGGGATCATCTTTGGTCATGTTTTTGCCTCCACCCTTTTGTGGCACCCACTTCCAGAGTTCATGATGAGTTGCATTTTGGAAAACAAATTGGATCTTGTCATATAAGTGTTTCAAAATAATTTTGAGTGATCTTAAAGTTTCAACTCCATGGCAAGCATTCAAGACCTTGCTATCTAAAGCCTTTCGTATTTGGCCCCAAAGAACTGGGTCTCCAGTCTTCCCCACCACCACTCTCCCTTGTGTGAACTGCTTAATTCCTGATGACCAGGCATATGATGCATTATATTCATAGTGTTGTAAAGTCTCTGAGAAATCTTTAATAAAACAGGATTGGTGTTGAGCTGAAAATAGCTAAAAAGAGACTTTTCCTAAAGTTTCATACTTTCAGATGGAAATGTATCATTCTTGCAGGAAAGGCTTGACTTTTTATATTAAATGGTTGAAGAAGCTTATGGAGTATCTTTTTTGGAGCTGTTTAAACACAGATTAGACAGTCTTTGATTGTCTTGGGGATGATTTAGGTAGACCCACGAGAGATAGGCACGGTGAAGTTTGAGTCTGTGGTCAGGTCTAAGAGTTGTGGGGTGATTAATGACTGTATCTTGGTGAGGTCAAAACATCCAGACAGAAATGAAGAGAAAAGTTCAGTTAGTCATCTACTTGGTGCCTACATGATTCCAAAGACCTGGATATTTAACAGTTGAATATATGTACTTATTTAAATAAAACAGTACATCACAGGACTCCCTTAGTGGTCCAGTGGTTAAGACTCCATGCTTCCACTGCAAAGGGTGCAGGTTCAATCCCTGGTCAGTGAACTAAGATTCCACATGCCACATGGAACAACCAAAAAATTTTTTTTAAAAACAACAAAAATAAAAATATATCTCTCTGGTATTTTCTGCTTTTGTATTATTACTATAGTGTAAGCAACCCCAATAGATAAATACTTATTCCCATCTGCCATCAAATAACATATATCAAATTGTAGTTTGAAAAAATTTTAATTAAAAATATGATTGAATTGAAAATGTTTCCAATTGTTTTTGTTTGGTCTGAGAATAAGATAATAATGAAGGAAGAGAGTAAAATAAATTTTTCTGATGAACCTTTGGCTATTTTTTTCATTTTTATACAATGGAAATTAGGAAGTAGCTTATCCACTGGACACATATTTATATGGCTCTGTATTTTAAACTTAGGTACGTATCCTGTGCCCTGGGCTGTCCATATGAAGGAAACATCACACTTCAGAAAGTGACAGAAGTAAGATATATGTCTGCTTTTCTGGTTCATGGTAAAATGATGTCTATTTTTAAAAGTGGGCTCTTTTTCCTGCTGTTTATTACATCTGCACCACAAGGCCAAAGAGAACTGTGGACCTGGAGGCATATTTGATCACTGAGTTAATAGTTGTATTTTAATGCAGATAGTGGCTATCACTGTCCAGAGTTAGCATCTGAGTCTTATGATTTGGGTGTTCAAAGATGGAGGGAATAAAAACATCTGTTTTGGTTTTATGTGAATAGAACACAGTGAGTGGCTTGCCTACTTTCTTTTGGAATGCCAGGACCGTTTTCGCGCACATCCTTAAATTTTGCCTTGGTTGCCCAGGCGCCCCTCTGCTGTCTCCTGCCTATTTTAACATGTGTATGAATCCACGCTGCTTCCCTGCTTTTATTCTTTTTATATCCCATAGCCCTTTCTGCTGAGATTCAAATTGCCATTATTCCAGAGGCAGAGGCAGATATACTATAAAATAATGAAGCTTAATTAAAAAAAATTATTGATGTACAGTTTATTTACCATGTTGTGATAATTATTGCTATACAGCAAACTTATTCAGTTAAACATATACATAAATATTCCTTTTCATAGTCTTTTCCATTATGGTTTATCATAAGATACTGAATATACTTCCCTGTGCTATACAGTACGACCTAGTTGTTTATTCATCCTATATATATAATATTTTGCATCTGCATACAACTTAAATTTTGCAGTCCTTTGCTGGCATCAGACCCTCCCAAGGGTCTGTTATTAGTTTGTATTCACAGTTATATACTCTCTTCTTAAAAAACCGTTTCCAAAATAATATGACTTCAGACTCCACAAAACCCCAGTCCGACTCTGCCTATACCCGTACCCCTTGCTCTTCTGCCTTCGGCCTCCTGCCGCCTCTGGACAGACCTCCCACAGCCTCAGGCTCTTCATTCCTGCTCCACAATGCCTGGGGTGCTGCCAGAGAGAATCATGGAACAGGCAGATCGGAAGTGTTAGGAATTCATGGCCAGACACCCCGGGGTGGGGCCAGCTCCTGGTCTCACTGTCCAAAATGACTCTGGCAAACTGTGTCCCCTCTGCTGAATCCTCCCCTTCACTCACTCCCCTGAATGTGCAACTGCAGAGCCCTTCCTGTTGACACTTGAGCATGCGCAAGCATACTCCATCTGAAAACTTCCTTCCTTTAGTCAGCATCCTTGGCTGGCTAGTTATTGACAATCCTCTCCATCCCACCACAGCTACACTCCAAAGGGCTGTCTGCATCAGTGGTGCCCGCCTATCTGTGTGGCATCAACTCTTCATCATGTCCCCTGTGATGTCTAGACCCTTCATGCTGCTGGAATCCGTCTTTGTACGATCGTTGACTTAGCACTGGGATCAAGAACTGTGAGATTCCCCTTGGTGTCCATGGGTTTGTTCCCTATGTCTGTGTCTGTATTTCTGCTTTGCAAATAGGTTCATCTGTGTCATTTTTCTGGTTCAACATATATAGCACAGGGAACTCTTCTCAGTGTTCTGGGGTGAACTAAATCGGAAGGAAATCCCCCAAAGAGGGGATATATGTATAAATAGAGCTGATTCATTTTGCTGTACAGCAGAAACTAACACAATATTGTAGAGCAACTGTACTCCATATTTTTTTTTTTTTTTAAAGAAATGTGAGATCCTATTCAATCCTTCTCTTGACTTCTCAGCATAATTTGGGGCTGGTTGACATTCCTTCCTGCCTGCTATTCTTGTAACCCTGGGATTCCCCTGACTCCACGCTTAGAATTTTCCTTCAATCACTTGGGTGGCAGCTTCACTTTTCTTTACATGGCCATTATGAAATTCCACCATTTAATAGGCTTTTTGTATAATTAATGACTGTGTCTACGTGAGGCAAAAAAGCATCCCGATGAAATCAAAGAGAAAAATTCAGTCACCTACATGCTTTCTATATGATTCCAAAGACCTGGATATTTAACAGTTGGATGGATATACTTAAATAAAGGAGAAGAAAGAGGAGGATCAGCATTACGTTTTTTTAATCCAAGTTTCCATCCAGTAATAGTCTCCTACCTGGACTAGGTAGCCCTTCTGAGTGCCTTCAGCCTGTTTTGGATGTTGATTGACACTTTCTTTCTGAAACATCAATCCAAGTATATCACCACCACTCCACATTCAGTCAAGGTTTTCTACTGGTCTTATGATAGAATCCTATCATAATCCAAATCCTAAACCCGGTTGGTTTGCAAGGCTGTGTGCTCTTTGAATGCTCTGCCCTGGGCCTTCCTCCCCAGCGTTATGGAGCCCTGTTGCCCCTCAGTTTTTACTTTCTTGTTGCAACTGTCCTTTGCATTTGACCTTTTTTTTTTTTTCCCCCGCCTTGCCTCCTGGCATGTGGGATCTTGGTTCCCTGACCAAGGACTTAACCTACATCCCCTAGAGTGGAAGCACAGAACCCAGGCACTGGACCAACAGGGAATTCCCTTGACATTCCTTCCTACTTGGAATGCCCTTCATGTTTGATATTTTACTTGCCTCAAATTCCACCTGAATATTCTTCTCACATCCTTCCTTTGCTACCTCTCCAACAAGTTGATGCTGACTTTATCTCAAGCTGCACTGAGGCCCTTCCTGTTTGACAGATCTAGGTCAATTTCCTTTGCTCCAAGCTCTTAGAATCTTGTTTCTTTGTTCTGAAATTATTATTTTAGCTGTGTTTACACATTCCCGAGTGGAATTGATTAGGGTCTGTCCTCACTTGGCTCCAGCCTCCATAATACCATGAGCCTGGACATCTGCACCCCTGTCGTATCCCACCATGCAGGGCAGCATCTGGAGTAAAGCAGGCACTGAAGACTAACCTCAGGCATGAGTTTGGGGGTGACCAGGTGTCTGATTTTGCACAAAGTGATTTTTGTATATTCTCATTTCATTTTTATAACCAAACATTTCAACACTAACTTCACCTTATTATTATTATTTCAAAAAGTTAAGTAGTAAGGCTTAGAAAATGTGCTGTATAAAGATGTTTTATTGTTTATATTTTACAGAACAGAGACTGGGGCTTCAAAAACTTCATCTGCTGCCCAGCATCATATGAGGAGCATAGATGAGGTTTAAATCTAGGCCTGTGGGGTTGTACAAGCTGTGTCTTTGTCAGCATACCATGCTGCCTTAAAGCAAATTCATATTTCTCTTTGAAAGTAATATTATTATTTGACTTGAAGGGAACTTGAAATTTACTAGGCTCAATATCATCTGTTTATGAGCTAGAAATTTTAAGACAAAAATATTAAGTGTCTGTATCAATTACAAAGTTACTTGATTGATATCTCTTGACTGCTAGTTTAATGGCTTGAGGAATACTATTAATAGTTTCAAAGTAAATTTCTGATACTTTTGTTAGATTAAAAGGCTGAGAAAATAAGTCTCCCATTATTGAAATTGTAACTTATAATTTTATCATTGAACATACAGTTACACAGATAGATATGGTTCTAAGGCAAACTTGAATGTTAAATTTCTGATACTTTTTTTAGATTAAAAGGCTGAGAAAATAAGTCTCCCATTATTGAAATTGTAACTTATAATTTTATCACTGAACATAGTTACACAGATAGATATGGTTCTAAGGCAAACTTGAATGTTAGAAACAAGTATCAATGGACATGAGTTTGAGCAAACTCTGGGAGACAGTCAGTGAAGGACAGGAAGCCTGGTGTGCGCAGTTCCTGGGGTTGCAAAGAGTCAGACACAACTTAGTGACTGAGCAACAACAGAAATGTCATTCAAAGTTTTATCTAATGTTTGGGATTCACGAGCAACGAAAAAGACTAGAAAACTAAAATATATGTTTTCTATGAATACGCGTGTGATCTTAGTTGTGATGTTTATCTCTAGATTATGTTCCCTAAGGAACAATGGGAGTTGAGTCCATGGATTTCCATTGTTTTACTTGCTTGCTTTTCCTGGTAGGTATCTAAAAGACTGTATGGCATGGGCTGTTACGAGATATCCCTGGGAGATACAATTGGAGTGGGAACTCCAGGAAGCATGAAGAAGATGTTGGAAAGTGTCATGAAAGAAATTCCACCCAGGGCTCTTGCTGTTCACTGTCATGACACCTACGGACAAGCCTTAGCAAATATCCTCACGGCCCTTCAGGTATTCTGTGTGTGTGTGTAAAGGTGTGTATACTTATTTGGCATACAAATGTATTAAGAACTTTAGTGAGATAATATTTATAAATTGCTAAGAATATAACATTTAAACAGTAGTCCACACACAGCACACACTCAGGAAATATTTGTCAATTTGCACATGCTGTTTTGGGCAATGGTGTCTCATTACAGTTCATTTGATTTGGTAAGATCCCTGAATTTGTTCTTTTAAAAAGCATTAATATTCTCAGGGCTATGTCTGTTTCTTTCAGCTCTCACTTGCTCTCGGCCTTCCTGAAAAATGATGGCGTTTTGGGGGGTTCAAAGCACAGAGACAGTAGCACATACTGTTGTAATCATGTAACATATGCTCTTTTGGATAATTTGGTGCTCTGTGGTGAGGAAATATGGTGCTGAAATATAGACTATTTCGTTTAAGATGTTTTCCTGTTGTTGGCAAGCATCCTTTTGAAAGAACCCCTGGTTTTTATCAAGTATATTCTGATCAAAATCAAGAGATTTAGAAAGTTGGAGGATCCAGAATTGCTTATTAAATTCTAATGGCACCTCAGTTCTTTTTAATGTATTAATTGAAAAGAACACATAAATTGCACTTTAAAATATTTATCATTGAATCAGTGTTATTTCTTAAACGTGACTAAAAATAGATTCACTGGACGTTCTTTGAACCTAAGATTTTGACAACTAAAGATAAGAGTGCCTGAAAGCTTTTTGGTGAGGCTGGAAATCAATGCCTGAAGCTTAATGTCACTGTCCTGCAGTGCGCAGTTGTTTGGCAGAAGTTAAAAAAACCCTGTGAAGATCAAGCCCCACAAGGGCTTATTTGGACTTTGTAACATATGTGCACAAATCCTTATTTATCCTCTGGAAGCAGGCAAGGAACACTGTATTGAATTAGAAGAAAAAATGATATCCCATGGACTTCGGGGCGTGGGAATTTTGACAATTTTCTTTCTCTTTTCCAGTTTCTAAAACAATAGAAAACTAGGCACTGCTTCAGGATTCTGTGTTCAGCTGCAACTGTAACTTATTAAGTGTTCCTCACCAGCAAGTTCCTGGAGAGGTCTGTGTATGTGTGTGTGTGCGTGTGCATGTTTTTCTGTGTGTCTCTCTCATTTCGTATATGGATATATCCTTTTTGAGTTGTATTTTGTTCATGTACCATATTTATTGCATAATGAGTGATACCTTAGTTTGAGGGAATCCAGGGCTACATTGAAAATTCTGGAAACCCAAACACCTAATATTTAAAGTTTATGCCTCTTGAAAAATGCTCCTGTGTGAACTATTGCTGTTGGCCAATTGTGACTGTGACAGTTAGGAAGGCCTATCTGAGGAGTTTAAAATCAGATACAAAGAATGAGAAGAGGGACTTACCTGGTGGTTCACTGGCTAAGACTCCATAGTCCCACTGCAAAGGGTACAGGCTCAATCTCTGGTCTGCGAACTGAGATCTTACATGCTGGGGGTTTTGGCAGAATAGAAAAAAAAAAAAAGAATGAAAAGAAAGTAACCTCAATCAGGGGAGTGTGGGGGGTGGGGGCATCAGTGTGTGGAAAGAATGTTCAAGCAGATGAAACACCACTCGGGCAAAAGGCCTTGGAGAGGAAGATGATGTCCCAGGAGCTCTAATAATGTTATTCAGGGGGAAGCTGAGCTCTATAATATTTGCTGAGTTAGTTGAGCTGCAAAGTCTCCATTTACAAAGAGATGAGAACTCCATTTCTGGAGCATTTGCCCATCCATCCTATAACAGCCATAAGGGGTGCGGGTGTAGAAAGAACGCTTGGCCCAAGCAAGATGGGGAGCAAAGGTCAGAACCTGACCCCCACCAAACACCACATTCTCAGTCAAAAAGGATGAACCAGCAAAACTCCCAGCTCACAGAGGGAGAAGGCGGCAAGCATAGTCATTCTCAAGGCCTTGGCTCTGAGTAAGGGAGAAATCCACAAGCTCCCTTTACACTTCCTAGCTTGTTGGCTCTGATGTGGATTTAGGATTCAAATTCACATTGCCTGCAGAATGTGAAAGACCCGAGCAGATGAGTGGCTGTGGATTAGTAATACCTATAGGTGTCAGGAAGAATATAAATCTTGTCAGAAGGAACATATCTTAAATTTAAGCTGAACTGTTTGGAACCTGTGTGTATGTACGTCTGTGTGTGTCTTTGTGTGTGTATATGCGTGTGTCTATGTCTGTGTGTGTAGGTGTCTATGTATGTATGTGTTTGTGTGTGTATGTGTGTGCGTGTATCTGTGTGTGAATGGATATGTGTGTGTGTGTCAGGGGAAGGGTGGATATTCTGCTTTGCTCTTGTACATGTTAGTAGGGGGCATGTCCTCAAGCACTGGGCATTGTGTGTTTTGTCCCCTTACTGTGTGCACAAGCTCCAAGTATATGTGGGAGGCGAGGGGCAAGGAAAGTGCGCTTGGAGCCTGGCGGGGGCCTCAGCCCGGAACTTGACATGGAGTCAGTGTGTAAGCAGACAGAGGAGAGGGTCAGAGCGGCTTCTGTAAGAAGCACTGTGCAGCCCGAGTGGCCGGTTCAAATGAACTTTTGAGGAAATGGTCAGAAAGCAGAGCCCTGCTGGGGAGCTCAGCCCTCGAGCTGGAGAGTTTCTCTCTGCTGCTGTCCACTTTCCAACAGTGGCATGCAGTTTGGGAAGCCAGTGACAGCGTGAACTATATACGCTCCTTTCTCTTTGAATCTGCGTGTAGCTGAGACACTGTCAGTATTTTGGGAGGTCTGTGTTCATCTAGACGTGGACTGTCTTTGCAAACCCACGTGTCCTGGTCCCCCAGCAGCACTGAGTAAGACAGAGTCAGCCTGGACCCCTCCCCGTTTCCTGTATCCTGTCTCCTCCCCAGTAAAAGCAGCAGCAACAACAATAACTAGGGTTACCTTGAGTGGAGGAGAAAAAATATGCCTTAGGAGAAAGAGCTGCCAGTGTTTAAATAGAAGGGAAATCAGAGAAAGTTCCACTTCATTATGAAGCAGGCAAACTTTGGCTTCAGGAAGCACTGGCCATACTTCATTCTTTAAAATGGAAATCTTTGAAGTGGCTTCTAGTCAAATTGGTGGTACATGTGGAGTGGATATCATTTGCTTTAATTTAAGGGTTGAGAAACAGTTTACAGTGCTCCAAACTGGAAGTTAAGATGATGGCATGGAGACGTGCAGTGAGTGGAAACTTGGCCACGATGGTCGGAAACAAATGAGAGTTATAAATGGAACATCCCCCCTTGGTCTGGAAAGCACATACTAATCATGTAATAGAGGGATCTTTCTTGGCTTCCCAGGTTTTATTGTATTTTTTATTATTTAAACAGACTTACAGGACTGTACATGCTTGTAGAGGAGTCAAGAATTTATAATTATCAGATATTCTTTAATATAGAGAAATAATTGAGACTATAGATTTGAGTGCGGGATATTTATAACCACCCAAACCCAAAAGAGCAAGAAAATGAGGTGACAAAACGTACTGCATTTCACTAATGGGAGAAACATACATAGCCCAATATACTTGTCTTAACTTTTATGTAAAAAGTGAGTCTCACCCTTCTGCATATTCCCAAGTACCTAAGTAAAACACCAGTGAACAAATTATTTAATCTACTTAAGACTAAACAATTGCACAGTCTCTGTTTTTCCCCACTCAGATGATTTGAGTCTTCATAACTGGGTAAAACAGAGTAAAAACAAATGAGTTCTAATACCACAAATAACAGAACCATATTAATTGGTAGCAAAGATAGTAGAACAGGCAATATTTAGCTTTGCCCTAAAAAAAAACAATTTGCCTTTTTTTCTCTTAAACTTAATATACATTTAGCTAATGTGCCTTTCTTCATGATGTTTTCCATATGTTGATTATTCTCTTTTAGAAAAACCAAATCATTTACCTAATGTTTACAATAAAGCATTCTTTTCTTCATATTGACTCTCACTAAACTGCATTTAAATGCTACCAGACAGCAAATATGTCCTCATGTAATTGATTCTTGAGGTTCTCAAAGAAAATTTTTTAGATTCCAAATTCCCTTCTCAGTTCTATACCTATAGAATGTGTGCAATGATTTATATATCCTCAGATTTTGCAAAACTGAGATGAGGTGCAGAGTTTCTAGAACACTGGTCTTGATACCAGTGCATGTGGTGAATACTTCATATTATTACAGTCACTGCAATTAAAACTTCCTACTGCCGATAATTAATAACCATAATAATAACCTTTATTACTCAAAGAGCCAGAGGACAAAGCACTGCCTTACAAATGTATACATTTGTAAATACATGCTTTAGGTATTGTTCATTTATTCAACATCTATTAAAGAGCTAAGTAGAAATCAGTGAGCAAGAAAGAAAATAAAAAGTTGCAAACTGGATGCCCCTACAGAGGTTTTACAAAATACATCATTAATTTATTCAACAAATATTCATTTTATTAGACACCATTTTAGATACTCGATTCAGATATAAAATCTCTGAGCCATCCTGCTATGGAGAAAAATGTTTTAGTTTAACTCAGTACCTCCAGAAGCATTTTGAGTAGGAAATAGTTTTTTTTTGGGGGGGGGAGATTTCTTTTGTCTTTTATTTGTTTGCTTTTTGCTACACAATTGTCTTCCTCCAGTATAGTATTATGTTGAAAAATATTTTCAGGTGGAATGAGGTGTAGGTTATCATAAAAAAATGAATAAATAATAAAGTAATTAGAATCCAGTTAAAAATATTTTATAAAAGAAGTGGAAAAAATAAATAAAAGCGCTCAACTAACTTTATAAATCAACTATACCTCAATTAAAAAGTACTTTTAAGAACAAAATAAGCAAATAAAAGAGAACAAGGAGTCCAGCAAAAGTTTAGTACAGTTCAGCTTTTTGAGTGTGTGTAATCAGGGCTTTGAGCTATAACGTCAGTAAGAAAAGATGAATAAAGTTCCTTTCTATTATTATTATTTTTTTTTTTGCCAGTGGCTGGATTGCTTGAATCAGTGATGAAAAATAAGGAAACATGAATGATTTTGTTTTGTTTCTCTCCAACATCTTTTTATTAATATAGATATCTCTCTGGTTTTGACTATAGGTCATCAGGTGAGATGGTATGGAATATACCTATGTGTATGTGTGTATATATATATGTATATAATATTCCTATTCTATATCCAGATATTGAAGGGGGCAGTTAGAAAAAACTCCTTCTGAGCTAGGCATTTTAAACTGGAATTCAGGTAATCGATATTTAAAAATAGCATGCGTGAATTTGGTTCTAATATGCTAAACATGAACGCATTTAATCTTTATGTAGTGGGTTGCATTTAGATTATAAGCCTGAAACTCACCAAGAAAGAGTAGATGGCCTAAAAGTCTCTGTCTCTCCCAAGACAGTTAATCCAAGCTGGTCAGGTAAGCAAATGTAAAAATTTATTACTGTTGGTGGGGATTAGGGCCAGGTGTGACTCTTGCTGTCATGTAAGAAATGAAAATTTCAGAACCTTTTTGAGCATCTCTCTAATTCATTCCGTAAATGTCTCATCCAGTTGTTTTAATCTTGTTTTTAATATCTTATTTTCAACCAAGTATTTGTCACATCTTTCTTCAAACAACTGTCTTTAATTTGGAAATCTTGCTGTTTTGCTCTGTTGTTCATAGGAAAACACAATAAGCTTTTAAAAAATATCTTTAATGTTTCTTTTTTCTTAATCTTTCTCTCATGAAAATTTCTACTTACAAGGAAACTTGTATATACACTCTTGCCCATTAATGTAACTTGACACCGATTTTTTTCTCAAAAATATTGGTTTGAAATTCGTCAATTTGGTATTGAACATAAAGTAGTAGTATTCTCATGCCTGTCTTTTGGTTTATTGTAATGTAATCAATTAATAGTTATAGGCTCAGCACTAATAACAAAACAAGTGTGCACACACACACACACACACACACACACACAATTAGAACCACTGATACATATAATAACCAAAATTCAAGAATTCTTTACCTTTATTGTTTGAAAATTTTTCTCATATACTGCCATATATTCTAGTTATAAGCTTGAATAACACATTCTAGTTCTGGGAGTGGTATACACTATTAGCTCACACTGGTTCATTTTTAAAATAATCATTTTAGAATATTAGCATTAATAGTATCTATCAACGTTAGATTGAAGACCGAAAGACAACAGGGGAAGAGGGCCAAGTCGAACATGTGGAATCCCAGACTGGAAGCTACAAAGTTGTTTTCCTTCCCACATATTTATAAATCTCTTCAATGTAGAACAGACTATAAAACAGAAATTATGTCATCAAAAGTGACCATTTATAATTATTTTCTGAATTATTTTAGAATGCTTATTTAACCAAAAACATATTAACTGCTGTTAATAAATCACGCTTATTAATCATGTTAATAAATCGTGTCATCCTGTTCGTGACGCCAGTTGTCTCGCTGTATCTCACTGTGCACACTGTTCGTTGAACGCGGGGTAGACGAGGTGCCAGCTCAGAGGCTGGAAGATGAGCAGAGCCATAGGAATGCAGACAGGTTTATTCTCTGCTGGCCGGCACAGCAGCCATAGCAATATTCTTTCGTGGCTGCCGCAGCAACCCCAGCAGCAGACGTGCTGTATTCTCTTCTCGCGTGGCTGACCGCACGGACACAGCCGTGACACAGCAGTAATACGCCACCACTTTCTAGGTGGAGCTCACATGCATGCGTGCTGCACACAGCCCGTGACCAAGCCAGTACCTCCTGACGTGCATGTGCAGTGCTAGATTATAAATGATCCCAGCTGTTACACAGTCATTATTTATGAAATGAGAGGAGAGCCTGAACACACCACCTTGGCCAATTTGCTCTCTCCCTGCAAATACCTTCTGTGTGATAGTCTGTCTGCTATTAGGAATGAGAAAAGCAAAACAAAAAAAAAGGAATGAGAGATAAAAATGCAGGATAAAATACCATCCTATTTATTATTTTTTCATATATCAAAAAATGTGGGAACCATGGCAAATTGCTTAGGAAATGAGTCAGATTATTGTTACATAATTTACATTTGCTATTTTCACCTAGATTACATTGGTAAATTATCCTGACTTAAAAATCAGCAAGAATTATAAGAACTGTAATAATTAGGATATGGTTATATATTTCTTTTGAAAGACTTCAAATTAAATAAAACTATTTTTGTAGTAATTGTTTTTTCCACCTTTATTGAGATATCATTGACATACATTGCTGCATAAGTTTAAGGTATCCGGCATAACAGTTTTACTTAAATATGTTGTGAGATGATTATAGCAATGCACTTGGTTAGCATCCATCATCGCATATAAAAAGTAAAAGCAAAAAAGGAAAAAAAATTGCTTGTTATGAGAATTTTTAGGATTTACTCTAGCACCTTTCAGATATATCGTACAGCAGTGGTAACTATAGTCATATCTACATTTCAGCCCTAGTAATTATTTACCTTACGCCTGGAAGGTGCTACATTTTTACTACCTTCCTCAAAGTTTTTTTCTCCCCACACTGACTCTGACCTGTTTTTCTCTCAGTTTGGTGGGGTTTTTGTTTGTTTTGGTTTCTTTGGTTTTTAGATTCCACCGTGAGAACATACACACCTCTATGTGACTCACTTTAGTTGGCGTAATGCCATCAAGGTCTGCCTACATTTTGCAAATGGCAGGGTTTCATAGTTTTATTTGTGAGTGAATTATTATTCCAATATAAATATATGTAATATTATATGTATATTATATATATACACACTATACTGTACATTTTATATTATATCACATATTAATATATAAAATAATTAGGTCATTTTATATATAAATAAATACTTTAAATTATTTAAATAAATACTTGGAGAAAGTGAAGTCACTCAGTCGTGTCTGACTCTTTTTGCCACCCCATGGGATTTTCCAGGCAAGTGTACTGGAGTGGGGTGCCATTGCCTTCTCTGACAGAATATGTACTAAATTATAATTCTTATATATAGTTCATAAATATAATTAATTTAATATTTTACTTAATTTTATTATATTTTTATATTTTATATATTATATCCAGTATATTTAACATATATAATATACAAATAATATATTAATAATATGTAAATGTATAGTATGCATATATGCTATGTTATATATATTGAATACATATAATATAATTTATATAATGTTTATATATTGCATGCTAAGTTGCTTCAGTCTTGTCTGACTCTTTGCGGCCTTGTGGACTATAGCCTGCCAGTGTCCTCTGTCTATGTAATTCTCCAGGCGAGGATACTGGAGTGGGTTGCCATGCACTCCTCCAGGGGATCTTCCTGACCCAGGAATTGAACCCATGTCCCATGTCTCTTTGTCTCCTGAATTAGTAGGCAGGTTCTTAACCACTAGCTCCAATATTTATATATTATGTAGTATATATAATATATTTATATAAGTATAAATGTATTTCTATATTGAATATTATATAATATCTCTATATTGCATAGTATATAATCCAGAAGTGTATCATGTAAAATATATAACTATATAATATTTCATTGTGTATATTTATATATATATATATATATATAGCTCAACTTTTAAACTTTTTCATCCATCAGTGGACACTTAGTTTCCATGCTTTGACTATTGATAATAATACTGCAGTGAACTTGGAGGTGCAAATATCTTTTCAACTTACATTTTTATTTCTTTTGGACGTTTTCAGATGTAGAACCCCCTGATCACGCAGTAGCCCTATTTTAAACTTTTTGAGGATTCCCCATACTTTTTTGTGTAGTATCTGTACCAGTTTATAAATCTACCAGTAGTGCACAAGGGTTCCTTTTTCTCCACATCCTCACCAGCATTTGCTATCTCTTCTTTTTTGCTGATTAGCACTCTAAAATGTTTAAGGTGATAACTCAAACTGATTTTTATTTCCCTAATGACCATTGATTTTGAACATCTTTTCATTTAGTTTCTCGGTCATTCATTTGTGTCCGACTCTTAGACCTCATGGACTGCAGTGCAGCAGGTTGCCCTGTCCTTTGCCACTGCCCAGAGCTTGCTCAAACTCATGTCCATTGAGTTGGTGATACCATCCAAACAGCTCATCCTCTGTCATCCCCTTCTTCTCCTGCCTTCAATCTTTCTCAGTGAGTCGGCTCTTCACATCAGGTGGCCAAAGTATTGGAGCTTCAGCTTCAGCATCAGTCCTTCTAATGAATATTCAGGGTAGATTTTCTTTAGGATTGATTGGTTTGATGTCCTTTATGTCCAAGGGGCTCTGAAGAGTCTTCTCCAACACCGCAGTTTGAAAGCATCATTTCTTCGGCACTCAGTCTTCTTTATGGTCCAACTCTCACATCCATACGTGACTACTGGAAAAACCATGGCTTTGACTAGACAAACCTCTGTAGACAAAGTAATGTCTCTGCTTTTTAATATGCTGTCTAGGCTTGTCATCGGAGAAGGCAATGGCACCCCACTCCAGTACTCTTGCCTGGAAAATCCTATTAACGGAGGACCCTGGTGGGCTGCAGTCCATGGGGTCGCTAAGAGTCGGACACGACTGAGTGACTTCACTTTCACTTTTCACTTTCATGCATTGGAGAAGGAAATGGCAACCCACTCTAGTGTTCTTGCCTGGAGAATCCCAGGGATGGGGGAGCCTGGTGGGCTGCCATCTATGGGGTTGCACAGAGTCGGACACGACTGAAGTGACTCAGCAGCAGCAGCAGGCTTGTCATTATATTTCTTACAAGGAGGAAGCATCTTTTTAATTTCATGGCTGCAGTCACTGTCCCCATTTACTATTCACATATCTTCTTTGGATAAATGTCTATTCAGATCTTTTGCCCATTTTTAAAATGGGAGTATTTGGAATTTTTACTATTGAGTTCGATGAGTTTTTCAGTTATACATATATATGTATATGTATTCACACCTATATTGTATATATATATGTGTGTGTGTGTGTGTATTCTTTTTCAAGTAGTTTCCTTTCTATACAGTAAGTGCTTGTTGTTTATCTATTTTATGTATACTAATGTGTATGTGCTAATCTCCAACTCCCATTTATCCCTCCCCTGTCCTTTCCCCTTTGGTAACCATTACTTTGTTTTTTCTATGTCCATTTCTATGTCTGTTTCTGTTTTGTAAATAAAGTTCATTTGCATCATTTTTTAGATTCCACATGTAAGTGTTATAATGTAATATTTTTCTTTCTGATTTGCTTCACTTAGTATGGTAATCTCTACGTACATCTATGGTATTGCAAATGGCATTGTTTCACTCTTTTTATGGCTGAGTAACATTCCATTGTATATATGTACCACATCTTCTTTATCCATGCTTCTGTAGATGGACACTTGGGTGGCTTCCATGTCTTAGCTAATGTAAGCATTGCTGCTGTGTACACTGGGGTGTGTGTTTAATTTTGTTATTTGGATTTAGGTGTCATATTCAAAAAAGTCAATGTCAAGAAGCATTTTTTCCTATGTTTTCTTCTGGAAATTTCATATTTTCAGATCTTGTATTTAAATCTTTAATCCATTTCAAGTTAGTTTTTTTGAGTGATGTAAGACAGGGACCTTCTTTAATTCGATTACCTGTGAATATCCATTGTCCCAGTGCCATTTATTCAAAAGATTGCCCTTTCTCCACTGAGTCTTCTTGGGTTGTTTGTTAAATATTGGTTGAACTTATATAGTTGGTTTATTTGGGGACTTTTTTGAAAATTAATTTATTTTTTATTGAAGGATAAATGCTTTACAGAATTTTGCTGTTTTCTGTCAAACCTCAACATGAATCAGCCATAGGTATACCTATATCCCCTCCCTTTTGAAACTCCTTCCCATCTCCATCCCCTAACCCAACCCTCTAGGTTGATCCAGAGCCCTTGTTTAAGTTTCCTGAGCCACAGGGCAAATTCCTGAATCTTGATTCTGTTCCATTGATCTATTAGTCTTTTTTTGTCAGTTCTATACTGTTTACTAGGCATTCATACTATAACTTAAAATCAGGAAATATGATACCCTCTGTTTTGTTCTTCTTTCAAAGGATTGCATTTCCTTTTTTGTTTCCTTGTAAATTTTAGGACTTTTTTCCACTTCTATAAAAAATGTCATGGGAAACTTGATAGGAATTGCATTGAATTTATAGATAGCTTTTGGTAGTATTGTTATTTTAACAATATTAATTCTTCAATCTATGAACATGGGAAACCTTTCCATTTATGTGTCTAAGAAATCTTTAGATTTCTTGAATCAATGTCTTGTAGTTTTCAGAGTAAAGATCTTTCACCTCCTTGTTAAGTTTATTCCTAATTATTTTTTGGTGAATGTTATTGTAAAATGGATGATGTTCTTTATTTACTTTTCAGATAATTTGTTTTTAGTGTACAGAAATGTTTCTGATTTTCTGCACATTAATTTTGTATCCTTCAACTTTAATAAATTTATTAATTACATTTAACTGGGCTTCCCACGTGGTGCTAGTGATAGAGAACACATCTGCCAATGCAGGAGACATAAGAGATGTGAGTTTGATCCCTGGATTGGGAAGATCTCCTGGAGAAGGGTATGGCAAACCACTCCAGTATTCTTGCCTGTAGAATCCCATGGACAGAGGAGCCTGGCAGGCTAAAGTCTATAAGGTTGCATAGTGTCAGACATGACTGAAGTGACTGAGCACACACAATTACATTTAGCAGATTTTTAGTGGAGTCTTTAGGATTTTCAATATGTAAAATCATATCACTGGCAAATAGAGATGGTTTTATTTCTTACCTTCCAATTCTGATGTCTTTTCTTTTCCTTACCTGATTACTTTGGCAAGGACTTCCAGTACTATGTTGAATAAAAGTGGCAAGGATGAGGCTATGGATTAATTCCCTGCCTGGATATTGTAAGGGAAACCTCCCTACCCAGTAATAGCTCTGCTCTGTGGAATATCTGCATTGCCTGCCTGCTTCTCAGCCAGTCTTGCTAGGCTAAGCAACTTCTAAGTGTTCTCACTAGCCCTTCTCATCAGGTGGGCCCTAGGGTCACACTCTGAAGCTTGTTGGACTGTAACTCAGCTACCTTGTCTGGGGATGGGCAAATCAGGTCCTTTTGTTGTTGTTGTTCCGTCACTAAGTCATGTCCAACTCTTTGTGACCCCATGGACTGTAGGATGCCAGGCTTTTTTGTCCTCCACCATCTCCCAAAGTTTGCTCAAATTCATCCATTAAATCAATAATGCCATCTAACCATCTCATCCTCTGTCATCCCACTTGTCCTCCCACCCTCAATCTTTCCCAGCTTTGGGACTTTTCCAATGAGTTGGCTCATTGCATCAGGTAGCCAAAGAATTGGAACTTCAGCTTCAGCATCAGTCCTTTCAGTGAATATTCAGGGTTGATTTCCTGAATATTGACCGGTTTGACTGGTTTGATCTCCTTGCAGTCTAAGGAACTCTCAAGGCTCTTCTCCAGCACAATTCAAAAGCATCTGTTCTTTTGTGCTCAGCCTTATTTATGGACCAACTCTCACGTCCGTACATGACTACTGGAACCCTTAGAGCCACCAAAACTCCTTGCTTGAGCATCTGACTCAGGAAGACCTACATCTGTCCTTTTCCCTGGTAAGACTGCAACAGGAACTTGGTTCCACAATTCAGCAAAATTGATGGCTGGTACTATTACTTAGATTCTGCAGGTAGGAACTTGAGCTGCCAAGACCCAAGTGCTATTGTTGCAAGCATCACCCACCCTCTTTTCTCTGTCAAGGTCAGATTCCCAGTGAAGGATCTCTGAAGATTCTCCTGAAATCTCTGTGGAGCAAGGTCATAACAGAGGTTCCTACAAAGTGATCCACAGCACTGAATGGAGACTGGATGTTTCCCTGGGCTCTCTTTCCCACTGGAAGTGTCGTAGGCTCAGGGGGTACCTCTTGGCATAATGCTGCTCCAGCCTGGGGGACAGGCAAGGTGGTCAGTATGTAGCCACTTTTCTTACTATTGATGAGGTCTCTTTTCGTGTGGGTGGTGCAAAGGTGCTCAGCCTTTTCCTTGTGTTCTAGAATTCTCATAACTGTCTTGTCCATGAATAGTTGTTAGCTGTTTTTGAAAGGGGGGACAAAGTCAGGAATGACCTATGGTATCATTATGATGACATCACTCCTATTGGCTTTTAGTAGTTAGGAAATTGTATTGATTTTCAAATATTTGGAAAATATAAATTAGTACAAAGGAAAATGAATTACTTATAATCCTACCTCAGAGGGAGTATTAGTATTAGCTGTCAAAATAGGTCATTTTCATTTATATATGTATGAATATATATATATATGTGTGTGTGTGTGTACATATATATAATGTCTACGTGTATTTTATGGGCTTCCCAAGTGGTGCTCCTGGCAAAGAACCTGACTGCCAATGGAGGAGATGCAGGAATGCGATTTTGATCCCTGTATTGGGACGATCCCTTGGAGGAGAGCATGGCAACCCACTCCAGTATTCTTGCCTAGAGAATCCCATGAACAGAGGAGCCTGGCGGGCTGTGGTCCATAGGATCACAAAGTGTTGGACTCAACTGAAGCGACTTAGCATGCATGCATGTATATCGTATTTTATCGCAGTATGCTTTATTATTTATTTATTATTATTTTATTCAATTGAAGGTTTGTGATAATCCTTTGTTGAGCAAGTCCATTGGCGCCATTTTTTCAACAGTTTTATATTTTAATGAAGGTATATACATGATCTTTTTTTAGACATAGTGCTATTGCGTTTGTAATAGCAACAGTACAGTGTAAATATTGTTTTTATGTGTATTAGGAAACCAAAACACTTGTGTGACTTGTTTCATTGCAATGTTTACTTTTTGTGGTGGTCTGGAACCTGCAGGATCTCTGAGGTCTGCCTCTTTCGTGTATGTGTGTGTGCGTGCGTGTGTGCATGTATATACAGAAAATGAAAGAATGATTGATAGCATGTTGAACTACATAAATCTGCGCTTCATGATTCCTATAACTCCCTCCCTTACATGTAGGCAGTTGGATATATAAGAATTGATTTGCGGAGAGAAGTCTATGCTAAAAATATGGATTTAGAAGTAGCAGTATTTGTTGTTATTTAGTCACTAAGGTAGCAGAATTTTGGTGGTGGTTTAGTCTCTAAGTCATGTCCGACTCTTGTGACCCCATGGACAGTAGCCTGCCAGGCTCCTCTGTCCATGGGATTCTCCAGGCAAGAATACTGGAGTGGGTTGCATTTCCTTCTCCAGGGGATGTTCCCGAAACAGGGATCGAGCCTGGGTCTCCTGCATTGCAGGTGGATTCTTTACTGGCTGAGCTGAGGGAAGCCCATATATAGAATTCAATTCCAAGGGATTCTTGAGATGATAGAGAGGAAGGAAAGAGCACCGTATATTTAATGACTAAGAGACAGAGAAAAGTAGATATTTAGGAGACAGAATAGTGACTCATGAGATGGGAGGAAACCAAGACTGTCTTGAGTGTGAGGCTCCTAAGGAAGAAGTCTGTCAAAAAAAGGAGGTGGCCCTCAGTGTAAGACGCTGGGTAAAGGAAAATGAAGACCAACAGTGATAATACTGTCTTCACTTTATGGCTTCTGGCTGCAGAATTTTGCTGAGAAGGAGCTTGAGTTCTTCAAAACTTTAGTACTTACATAACTTGATTACTCGGGGAAGGCGATAGCACCCCACTCCAGTACTCTTGCCTGGAAAATCCCATGGATGGAGGAGCCTGGTGGGCTGCAGTCCATGGGGTCGCTGAGGGTCGGACACAACTTGAGCGACTTCACTTTCACTTTTCAGTTTCACGCATTGGAGAAGGAAATGGCAACCCACTCCAGTGTTCTTGCCTGGAGAATCCCAGGGACAGGGGAGCCTGGTGGGCTGCCATCTATGGGGTCGCACAGAGTCAGACATAACTGAAGCGACTTAGCAGCAGCAGCAGCAACCTGATTACTGTCTTCTCTTTGACTTCATTTCTTATAATCAAATCTTTCACCCAACTGTACTATATTTTCATTCATGGGGCAAGATGAGAATCTATATTTTATATAAACACACTACTGTCACTTTATTGCATAACCTACTAGTTCCTCAGAGATACAAAATATTCAGCTATGACACATACTGTCTTGCTATATTCTTGAGTGGATCTCTAGAGTTTCTATGCTGTGACATTAGCTGATATTTTTTGAACTTTTAAACTATGTTTTACATGCATTATTTTATTTTGTCCTTGTAACAATCTTATAAATTAATTTCTTATACCTATAATTTTTTACATGAGGGAACTGTGGCTTTCCAAAGCTAGATTAGTTGCCCAAAGTCCTTTATCTGAAAGGTAGTAAAAGTCAATCCAATTTATTTTACCTCTTCCTATCTCTTTGATCATTTATTTTGTATAAGTACCATGGATTGGGGGCAGGAGGAGAAGGGGACGACAGAGGATGAGATGGCTGGATGGCATCACTGACTCGATGGACGTGAGTCTGAGTGAACTCCAGGAGTTGGTGATGGACAGGGAGGCCTGGCGTGCTGCGATTCATGGGGTCGAGAAGAGTCGGACACGACTGAGTGACTGGACTGGACTGAACTGAACAGAACATACTTTTAATTAATATGACTTTATATTAGATTTCAAATCTAGTGTATTTGAATGTACAAATGTACAAATCTAATGTACAAATCTAATAGTATTGCATGACCCTTTTATGAGTCTTATTATGAAAGTGAAAGTGAAGTCGACCTGTCGTGTCTGACTCTTTTTGACCCCATGGACTGTAGCCTCCTCTGTCCATAGGACTCTCCAGGCAAGAATACTGGCGCGGGTTGCCATTTCCTTCTCCAGGGGATCTTCCCGAACCAGGGATGGAACCTGGGTCTCCTGCATTGCAGGCAGACGCTTTACCCTCTGAGCCACCAGGGAAGCCCCTGAGTCTTATTATCAACCCTGTTAAATTATTTTATGTATTTATTTTATGTAATTGAATTTTAACTGAATTTGGCCCAAATTTCATCCCCCAAATATCTATTTTATTAAATATCTAGACTAATTTAGAGAGGATTGGTTTAAGAATATCATCTCCCCATTCAAGAAATTGGCAAGTTTTTCCTTTTGTTCATGTTTTGGTTTGTATAAAAATGAAATTTAGCGGTTTTTTTTTTTTTTTTTTTTAATGTAGAAGGCCTACGAATTTTGGGTTCCTCCTTGGTTGAGAATCATTGTAATATTCTCTACTGTTTTTCTTCCTGATTTTGAATTGCTTCTTCCTGTGTTCTATCACTCTCTCTTCCTCCCTTCATTCAGAAATTATCACTCTCACATTAATGGTATAGTGGTGAGCTAAAGTGGTATAACTGCCTTCCAGAAATTAATATAAACCTCACCAAGATTCATTAATTAATTAATAAATAAACCTCATCAAATTTCACAGTAGATTCTTATATTTAGTTGTGTTTGAAATGTTTAAATATATTCATATTAAATATGTGAATACCTTGAGCAATTTCTTTGGGAAAAAAGTTTTCTTGCAGGATATGGAAAATATGTTTATGACATCAATTTCCTGAGGTAAAAAAACGTTGAGGTTTAAATAGGATGCTTTGAGAATTAGATTATTTTACTTTGATCTCATAATAACAACAGATAACTAAATAAAGCTCACATTTCTTAGTAAAACATTTGCAGTTCAGTAAACATTCTTAAAGGAAACATTCGCTTCAGTAACCAAAACCCACTGTTTTCATTGAAGGCCCAAATTAAAAGAATACTGTTTCTATTCTGTAAGGAAAGAAAAATCTTATTTATTTTTCTATGTAGACATTTTGGAACATTTCCCCTTGAAATTACACAAGACTTTATAGATAACAGACCTGAGAGCAAAAAGAATCAGGATCCACATGAGCTGCAAGAAGACCAACAGTGTTATCCATAACAAATCTACTAAAAAAGCATTAAAAACAGGGGGAATTCTTTTGATTGCTAAGACAATGTCAATAAATAGATAAAGGCAACTTTCTGAAGTTTATCCTACTGTATTATTGCCTTTTCGCTTAAAAATAGACATTAAGCTCCTTGATGACTAATAAGACTCCTCCATGTATCTGAAATCATGTAAATTTAGAGAAAATTGTGATTTAGAAATGTTCCTGGGTTATGCAATGTGGTTATCGCCTTTAGTAAAAACCATGCTATCTTACTATAGAATCAGGGAACAAGAAATACGTTCCTGTCTGAAATTCCAGGTGAGTGATTCCATGCGTGGTCTAGCTGGGAAGACATACCAAATTTATAAGTGAAAATGAAACCACTTTTTCCTTAAGGAAATTTTTTGTGGTATAGAATGGAGGCAGAAGAAGAAAAGTCTCTCTTGGCCATTTGGCTTGAAATATACATTGGAAGAGGACGTTAGTAAGGAAATTTCTTATGGCAACTATGTGTGTTTTTTTATCCTTCAATCTTGATGCACAAAGTTATATAAATAGGTATAAAAGCATTGATTACCTTCTTATAAAAAATCCTGCCTCACTATGGCTTTTCAAAAAGTGCCGACTTGATTATCAAAGTGAGTTCATATTCTGGCATGACAAAAATAGGCTGGAACTAAGTTGAAAATAGCCCAAGAAATAGGGCCAGTCCCTCCAGCCTACACAGACAGACCTGTATGCTCTGAGGTCTTAGATCTTGTTTATATCTTGTGTCTCACTTATTTCACCCTTGCAAGCATTTTAGAAACTGGATCTGTTTTTAAGGGAGGAAATAGTGGTGGTGGGATTAGGTCATGGTAAATTGGTAAAGAGAATTTTGGGCTTCTTATTAATTCAGGACTCAATAGAGACAGTGGTCTTTAGTAAATAGAGGAATTCTGGATTAAATGAGCAGGTATTGGAGATTAAAATGAATTTTGTTGAATTCTGTTGAGTTAAAGTAAATAAAAGCAGTAGAGTAGATCTATCTACAAAGTAGATACCTTCTACAAGGAGTAGCATATATCTACAAAGTATCTTTGCAGTTATCTTTCTGTGCGCTGAAGCAGTGCTTTCTTTTCTTCAGTTTAGAAAGAAAATCATTAAATGTCTACAAATGAGTTTCTACATTGTACTGACCTGCTATGCAAATACAAAAGGCAAAGAAAAGAGCATTGATATCAAAGACAGAGAGTAAGAATAAGATTACATGAGGATCACTTGTGGTTATAGAAATGAAAAAGTTAAGACGAGAGTGGTAGGGGACTTATAATTTCATATTCCATGAAAATTGTTCAGGAAATTTATTCAGCCTGCTCAGATTTTATGAGGACTCCATGTTTCAAATACACCACACCCCATACTTTCAGACATATGTTAGAATGTAAACGTATCTGCAGCACCAATATACAAACATGATGTAAAGAAAACGGTGCCATTCTATACGTTTCATAAGTGTGATTAAGGACAACAGGATTGACCAATTTTTTTTAGCAGATAGTACAGTGACTGACGGTAAAGGCCCTCATAGAGAATGTGGACAGTCTGGTAAAGAGCTTTTCTGTTGTACGGGAAGTGATCCCTATGTAAAGTCCAAGCCAGGCGAAGACTGGCTTGACGTTGCTAAGACAACGTCAGTTTATAAAGGCAATGTCAATAAATAGATAAAGTCCAAGTTAGGCGAAGGTGGCTTTTACATCCACAACTTTGGTGTCCTCGGGTCTAAGACGGGAGCATTGACTGAGTGATCTCTGAAATTCCTTGTTTTTGTTATTTAGTTGCTGAGTCATGTCCGACTCTGCGATGTAACCTGCCAGGCTCCTCTGTCCATGGGATTTCCAAGGCAAGAACACTGGAGTGGGTTACCATTTCCTTCCCCAGGGGATCTTCCTGACCTAGGGATCGAAATCCCTTGACTGACTGTCAAAAGCATGTAAAGTTATGCATAGTTCCATCCATTAATAGAAGATAAGGAACCAAAGGAGACAAATGATAAAACATGAGGGCATTTCAAATTCATGGTCTTCCAAAATTGTATATTTAGGTAGAGATTAGAGGAAGATTTCTCCCTTGACATGTTGAATTTCTCTATTTACCATTAAAAGGATTTAAGTGGGATAAAATTGTCTTTCAATCAGTATAGTCCTGTGAGACAATAGCCTACATCAGAATTAGTTTAGGAGGGTGACATCATCAAGATGGTCATGTAGTCATTCCTGGCTTTCCTCACAGGAAGGACAGCCAACAACCTCATAGGCAAGACACCTCTGAGAGAATCCTAGAACAGGAGGTAAAGCTAAAGCCCTGGGTGCTCCCCACACCCCCCGTTATCACAGAGGCCATGACAGATTGCATTAGAAGGGTTAGAAGAACAAATGCACACCACATTGCCCCTCCCAGGTCCATGCAGCCCCATGCAGAGGGGTCTCCTCTGAGCCTATGATACTTCCAGTGGGGAAAGAGCCCAGGGGACATCAAACTCCCCTGCAACATTGTGGGAGTCCCTGCTCCTACTTTGCCCCAAAGGGATCACAAGGGAATCCAAGGGCTCAAACACTAGAAATTCTGTTGTGACAAAGAAGGAGGGAGAGGCTTTCAACAACCAGTGGTCAGTTTTTGACAGACCAAGTTCTTTCGTACAGAGTCTGCATAGCAATCTCAAATCATTTATTTGCTCTAATGCAAGACCCATGTTGGTGTCACAGTCTGCTGAGAGAACTAACTTGAGTCCAGATTTGCCTAACTTGGGCAAATGCCCCCAAATGAAGTTTGAAACCTTGAAGATGGGTTTGCCTTACCTAGGCAGAAGTACTCAATCATAGCCCCACCCATTACTGATCTTGGCTCCTGACCATCCACACCCACCAGAAAGCATATTTGGGAAAATTTGGGAGTTGTCTGAAGTGGCCCTCCTACCTGGAGCTTGGTCCCAGGCCAAGCTCCTGACAGGAGGGATTGGTGAGACCACCTGGAAACTGGGAAACCCAGCAATCCTCCAGCCGAGAGGTGGCAGGCAGGGCTGATCACCTTCAGAGCAAAGCCAATGGCCTTATTCGGACAGGGAACTTGAGACACTGGTCAAATGCACAGATACCAATGTAAGGAATCAAGGGTTGTAAAAAGTCAGGAAAGTACGGCACCACCAAAGAAAAGTAATAAAACTCCAATAACTGACCTTAAAGAAATAGAGATCTATGAAACGTCAGGCAAGTTCAGAATAATCCTCTTAAAGTACTTCAGTTAACGGAAGAACATACAACTACACAGAATTAAGAAAAAACAAAGAAGAAAATTAGAAGTTCAACAAAGTAATAGAAAGCATCAGAACAAAGAATCAAACAGAAATCTGAGAGCTGAAGAATACAGTAACTGAACTGAAGTCGTCGACAGAGAGAATTGCATACTCAACCACAAGGAAGAGTCAGTGACCTGGAATACAGTATGCGTGAAAGTATCCAGTCAGAAGTGCAAGAAGACAAAAGAATGGAAAAGAAGGTGAAGCATGCCTGGGGGATTTATGGGCCACAATGAAAATAAATAATCTTTACAATACGGGAATTTCAGAAGGAGAAGAAAAAGAGGACATAAAATATATTTAAAGAAACAATGGCTGAAAACTTCTAAAACCTTAGGAGAGAAATAAATATCCAGATCCAAGAGGCCCAAAGGAGCTCGAATAACTGACCGAAATAGGACGACACCAAGATATTGATACGTTATAATCAAGTTGTCAAGGTTAAAGAAAGAGAAGGAAGTTTAAAAGCAGCAAAAGATCCTGTATCTAAACTGGACTGGCTATTCGTTTCTTATATGATATTATACATGTTTCTATACCATTCCCCCAAATCATTCCAACCTCTCCCTCTCCCACAGAGTCCCAAAGAACCAATACAATATTGTAAAGTAATTAGCCTCCAATTAAAATCAATAAATTTAAATTAAAAAAAATAAAAGCAGCAAAAGAAAAGAGAGACATTACAGATAAAGGAATTCCCACAGGGCTGAAATCAGTGGATTCCTCAACAGAAACTTTTCAGGCCAGGAGAGACAATGGGCTGAAGCATTCAAAATATTAAAGAAATAGAAGCTGTCAAGCAAGAATGCTATCCATAGTGAAACTGTCCTTCAGAAATGGAGGGATAAAGACTTTCTCAGAACAATAGCTGGTGGAATTCATCATTGTTAGCCCTGCCTTATAAGAAATGTAAAGTGAGTTCTTTGAGTGGAAATAAAAGGATACTAATTAGTATCATGAAAACATAAGAAAGGAGTGTATCAATCACGGGTAATGGAAAATATGTCATCAGAGTTGGATTCTGTAACGTGGTAATAGGGATACCTAATTCGCTTACAACGCCACTTTAAAACATAATAAAAATAAACACCAGTACAATAATCTGTTATTAGTTACACAATATAAAAAAAATGTAAATTGTAACATTAACCTAAAATATGAGGGGGAGAAGTGTAAAACTTAGACATTTTATTGTGATTAAGATGTTGTTACTTTAAAACAGAGGGTTATGGTTTTATTCTTTTTTGTGTAAGCTCCATGATAACCTCAAGGCAAAACCTGTACTTATACAAAAGAACATATAAAAAAAGTTAAAGCATTCTGATACCACAAGACATCAAAATACAAGAAAGACAAAGGGGCAAGGAAAAAAGGAACAAGACAAGCAGACACAATTAACTGCAAATTATCAATGGTCACCACTGAGAGCTGCCCCGGGCTCAAGACATTCCGTGGGGGCTGAAGACGCACACAGTGGCTGGGGGCTCAGCCAAGCCACTCAGCCTGAGATTCTCGTTGCGGTCGGGTGGGTTTGTATGGACAGGCTTGTCCATCTGTAACTTCATTAAGTGCTTCTTTAGTGCTTCCCCTTGCAGAACCTTATAAGAATTCAGCTGGCAAAGCAGACTTGTGGTTTGCAGAGTCCTACTGCCTGCATCATTAAGGCCGATTGGGAAGAAGGGATATGAGTTTGGAACTGAGGGGCAAGAACTTAGGGTTTGGAACTAAGGGCAAGCATTTAATAACTTGTTCGAGCAAACCGCTAAGAAATAGGGTGTTAAAAAATGCTGCCTCAGATCTGTTTTGCCGCCAGTGTTTATGTGATTTTCGTAGGGTGCACGCATGCTAAGTTGCTTCAGTCGTGTCCGACTCTTTGCAACCCTATAAACCATAGCCTGCCAGTCTCCTCTGTCGGTGGGATTCTCAGGCAAGAATACCGGAGGAGATTGCTGTGCCTTCCTCCAGGGGATCTTCCAGACACACATCGAACCCATGTCTCTTATTGGAAGGTGGATTCTTTACCACTGATTTTGTAAATCATGCGAAATCATATATAAGATTCACAGGTATACCTTGCCATCTGAATCTACTGCATTCATGTCCTGAGTTTGGATAGTAGGAGTCTGGATGGTGAATAGGGTTTTCTACATCTATTTTATTCCCGAGTTTTGGAGAGCAAGAGTGCAAGTTCAGATAATGATGAATATAGTTTTATAGTTTCCTACAAATTTAGCAGTGTCTGTTTGCTTACTGAGTTTATATAAGATGGAGTTGAATACTGAGGTGTACCTGCGTTTTATTCCAGGTACAGATTCAGTAATAGCAAAAGTTTACTGAAAGTTTTCCTTGAACATTTGCTTTATGTAGACAGGTAAACACATATATGTATATAACATATTCCACATATCATAGCACTAGACCATTTTAAAATATTTGATTTGATTAAAGCAAAATAAAATTTGATATTTCTTTGGACTTGTTAAAATGGGGCCCTTTCTACATTTCTGAATTGCCTAATGTTTTTGAGGATTGATCTTATGGCACACATGTGTATTCATCATAGGACACTGGGTTATCAGTAGTACTTTAAGTATCAATAGTTATTGATCTTCTACCCAAGATTTCTTCCTTTCATTATCTTTTTCTGTTTTTATAGTTCACACTTATCTTTTGCTTCCTGTTGTGCTTTACCCTTAAAGATGCCTTTTATTATTGATCCAGAAGTTTGTTTAGGTTATATTAGGGAACACATAGGGATCTTTAGCACCAGAGAAAGCTTGTGTGTTAGTGTCCCAGATGAGCTTCCTGTCCATCTGTTTCCTCATTTCCCTCCGTGTGATATTGAGAACCATGGTGTTTAGAATGGCCAGAGAAGGGTAGATTTATTTTAAGGCTTTTTGCTGTCTTGTTTCTAGTAGCAGAGTTGGTATCGTTAAGGCAGCTCTGGTATGTGGTCTTAGAATTGGGTAGACACAGGTTCCGATCTCTGCCATGTATTATTCATATGATCTTGGGTAAGTTACTTCATTTCTCCTAAATTTTTTGTAATAGGGCTGTTAATATTTACCTCACTGGCCTATTTGCATTCATGGGATACATACATAAAACATTTGGCATATGTTTTCCTCTTTTGCATTTCCTAGTAGTAGAAAGGTCTTCCCAGGTGGTGTGGTGGTAAAGAATCTGCCTGCCAATGCAAGAGATGTGTTTGATCCCTGAATTGGGAAGATCCCCTGGAACAGGAAATGACAACCTGTTCTAGCATTCTTTCCTGGAAAATTCCATTGACAGAGGATCCTGATAGGCTATAGTCCATGGGGTTGCAAAGAATCAGACACAACTGAGCTATGGTACACAAATTTATTAATAATTACTTTAAACATAAATGGATTAAAATTTTCGGTCAAAAGACACACATCTTTCTAAAAGAAAGATGCTGGTAATAGGAGAAATTAGATATAGTAACTGGATGTGGTTGATATGAAAACTCTCTGTTTCATGGTCACATTTTTTTTTAGCAAATATAAAACTTCCCTGAAATAAAAAGTTTAATACAAGGAGATTCATTATGAGAATGCAAGAGAAGCTAAAATGTGGGAAAGAGGGAAGGATATTGGCCATTCATGTATCTGATAAAGCAATAGTATACTGACTATATACAGAAATCATACTAATCTGTGAAAAAAATAAAGAATAGTGAACAAAAGAAGAGACCTTTCACAAAAAGTGGCACACTGATGGCCATTAATCCATGAAAAGATACTCATCTTCATCAGAGAAATGTCAACTAAAGATACCACTACATAAGATAGCACTACATAACCACAGGAAATTACCAAGTCACTGGTAGAAAGTGAAATGAATGGAACTCTCACGTGATGCTGTGAGAGTTTCAACTGGTACCACCATTTTGGAACATGTGCACATTTCAGAGCACAGAAATTCCATAACTAAATATACATCAACAGAAATGCATGCACATATTCATCAAAAGAAATGTTTTGTTGTTGTTGTTCAGTCACTAAGCCGTGTCTGACTCTTTGCGACCCCGGACTGCAGCACACCACTCTCCTCTGTCCCCTACTATCTCTCAGAGTTTGCTCAAATTCATGTCTATGGAGCTGGTTATGCTGTCTAACCATCTTATCCTGTGCCATCCCCTTCTCTTTTTGCCTTCAGTCTTCTCCAGCATCAGGAATGTTCATCATACCACTATTTGTAATGGCCACAAATTGGAAGCAACTCAAATGTGCATCAGTAAGAGAATTTATGCAGAGATTGTGGTATCTACATCTATCATTTATGAAAAATAGCAAAACACTGCTATAGGCGGCATTGTTAAATTTTAAGAAAAGTTGAACAAGAGAAGTCAGACTTGGTAAAGTATATATTGAGTGATTATATTTATATAACATTCAAAAACATGCAGACCAATCCATAGTCAGAGATGTTAAGATGAGAATGATATAAAGTAGGGGCATGAGAGGGGTGTCCTGTGCTTGAAGTATTCTCTTTTCTGATGTGGGTGGTGTTTCCACTTTGTGAGGTCATTCATTTGTGCTCTGCTCTGTTATGAATGTTATACTTAAAGTGTATCCTTTAAAAACAAGCAAACAAACATAAACCAGCAGGAAAATGGTCAAAGGACTCCCTTAAGTGTGACACATAAAAAGGAACACAGATGCCACACAAGCATAAAATATATTTAACCTTGTTATTAATCAGAAAAAATGCAAATTAATGACATGATTCTATTTTATGTGGTATATTGACAAAAATTTAAAATTCAGACAATATCACATGTTGCAAATAATATGGAGTCACAGAAAATCTCACATACTGTTGGTAAGAATATATCGTGATACAACCCCTTTTGAACATATTTGACTCCATAGTAATTTTGGGGGTGTGTACCCTATGATCCAGCCATTCATTCCTTGTTATGTACTTAGAAAATCTCTTATAGAAGCATAGCAGCAGTCTCTAGCATCACAAGAGAGTCTGCAGCATCACAAGAGAATCTGCAGCAAAATTGTTCCTAATAATAAAAAAGAAATCAGTTCCAATTTTCATCTCATATTAGTTAGATAAAGCCTGACACATTCACACAATGAAATATTAAATGGCAGCCCACTCCAGTGTTCTTGCCTGGAGAATCCCAGGGACGGGGGAGCCTGGTGGGCTGCCGTCTATGGGGTCACACAGAGTTGGACACGACTGAAGCGACTTAGCAGCAGCAGCAGCAAGGAATATCTAGAGCTCTGGGTGATCACATAATTGATCTACAAAACTTAATAATGCATGAACAAAAGCAGATTATTGAAGAATATATAAAGTAATATTCCAGATGGATACAGTTTAAAAACAAAATTAGCAATAATATCATAGTGTTATGCTATAAAGAAAAACAAATTATTTTCTGTGCAGGGGTAGTGGGACATGCTATTAAGGAAGACTCACAGTTATTGTTGATGTTCTATTTCTTAAACTGTGCGGTAATAGAAGTATGTTTTATATTTTTATTTTTTTAACTGTGTACTTTAAATATACTTTTTATATCAACAATAACAGAAATGAAAAGTAAAAGAAAGAAATATGTCAGCATAGCCACATTTGGATTTTTGGTCATGAGTTCCTGAACCAAAGCTATCAATTAAAAAACAACAACATTATTTTGCAGTTATTTTAGAAAGTGTTCATCTGATATCTTTCAGCTCATGGTCATTTGAGAACACGGTGGAGGGACCAGTAGGGTGAATCACCAGGGCTTATTTACACAACAAAAAATGTGGCTGTAATATATTCTCCACTGATGTTTCTGAAACCAGAGACCGGAAACGTAGAGTGGAAATGAGACCCTCTACTTTTCTTGCGCCAACACAAACAAGAATTACAGTGCCGTGTGAGAAAAGTTGTAAGAAATATTGCTAGGTTTTAGCAGTTCCACCAAGTCAGCAGATTTCTGTAATTGTGGCAGATTGGATCTCAGAAACTTCACAGTCTTCAGCACAGAATGGCTTTTAGATGTTAAACTGCTCCCTGATAAAACAACCCCAGGGTCATGAGAAGGCTGCTCTGCCAATTTCTTTTCACCGTGGGACCCACTGACATCTGGTTTAGCTGTGGAAGCTGAAAAACTTCTTTAAAATTCTCCTGACAGTAAAAATGGACATGTGGAAATCATTCTAATCTGTTAATCTTTGGTGCTCCTGAAAAAGGGACATTTGGCTTGATATTTCATGATGATAAATTTGAAACCTCCAGATCGAGTTGTACTTAACGGCGTTGGAATAAAGACGAGAATTTTCATTTCCCGCGTGAGCCAAGAGATGGATACGCACCTGCATCGGGCCCATGACCTAAGGACCCTGCTGGGTTCTGTGTTTACCCTTGGGCTTTGTCATTTGTCCTGTTTTACATGTGTTCCATTTGGCCGGTGAAAATTAGTGAACAGTAGCAAGTCATTCTTCTTCTTGTTCTCTTCCTCCCTCTCGCCTCTCTCCCCTTCCCTCTGCTCACTCACTCACCCACCTGATTAAGCACTGCCTCTTTTCCTCCCTCTCTCCCACTGCATTACATATTTCAAATAATCAAGGCAATAAAACAGCATAAGTACTCTCATATGTATATATTTGCATGTTATGTTGTTAATAAGTGACTTTTAGGGTCGCTGAATAAATGTCTGGCTGCAAGATCAGTGAAGGCTGTGTCCACAAAGTATGCAGAGCAGCAGCATATTTTAGCCATAATTTAGACTGGTTTTTCTTCCCTTCAGCTTCTACGATGGTTCGGGCTCCCCACGTTACCTCTGAGCACATTCCCTCACTGTGAACTGCGGTGGGAGGGAGTCTTCATTTCTTTAACATCTTTTGTTTCTCCAGTTTTTGACTTTCAATAAATCCCTCTTTTCAGCATTAATACACATTATTGATTAGTTGGTTAGTTAATTTGGCTGTCCTGGGTCTTAGTGGTGGCACGCAAGCTTAGTTGAGGCATGTGGGGTCTAGTTCTCTGACCAGGGATCAAACCCGGGTCCCCAGATACAGGAGCACAGAGTCTTAGTCGCTGGAACCACCAGGGAAGCCCTAACATTAATATGTATATTTTTTCCGGTGATAAAAAATATCTTAAAAGCCCTGGATTGAAACTAATAAAATGAATTAGTAAATAAAGGAAATATGGACAACTACATATAAGTCTGTAGAAGAAGAAATGGTAGTCGCTCAGTCGTGTCTGACTCTGTGACCCCGTGGAATGTAACCCACAAAGCTCCTCCATCTGTGGGGTTCTTCAGGCAAGAATACTGGGATGAGTTGCCATTTCCTTCTCCAGGGACTCTTCCTGACCCAGGAATCCACCTCTCTTCTGTCTCCTGCATTGGCAGATGGGTTCTTTACCACCCACTAAATGGATGCTAGTCAAGAGGTTTGCTCTACTTGTTTTCAAATATCCTGTGCAGTCTCTCATCAAAATAAAAATGCAAATACATAAATGAATAGATTAATTAATTTAAAGTAGTAAACACAATTGTTGCTTCTAAGAAGCCAATTCATAGCTTTTTTCTCGTTCTTTCTCTGTATACTATCTTTGCCCTTGAATGGGAGAGTGACATATCCTGGTTGTGAGCAGGGCCTCTGGAGTCTAAATTTCTTGGTTCCAATGTTGACTCTGTGGACTTGGGCAGATTACTTCACTTCTCTATGCCCCATGTTTCCTAATCTTTAAATCTGGGGTATTTTTGGCATTTTCTTGTGAGCGATGGCAAGGATTAAATGGATGTAGGTCCCCTGTAGGCACTAGCAGTGTGAGCTTTTCTCACCCTTCCTCTTGGCTTCATTCCTCAGCTAATAGTCAGTCTCACCTTTATACCAGAACCAGGAACATCACTCAAGAATTCCACCTTTCTAGCAGAAGCTTAGCTTCTACTCTCAACCCTGAATCTAAAATTTATAAGGGTATTTTTGTGGGTGTGCAGTATTACATTATAAAAGAACTTTGCTGTATTCCTTGCAGGAAGTTATCCAGTGTCTACTGAGTGCCTTCTGTAGGATACTATTCTTTGCTCGGGGCTAGATTTGACTGGCCATTGTGTTACTTTGTTGGATTGTGTGTGTGTGTGTGTGTGTGTGTGTGTATGTGTGTGTGTGTGTCTGTGAGATGAGATTGGATCATTCATTTTCAAATAATCCCTGACTGATGAAGCTTGAATCCATCGTTCCCTTATGAAGTATATTGTTAGGCGTAAGAACTCACATTCTACTCAGACTTCTGTGACCCCACTATACCCTTAATAACAAGTCATCAAAGTAGATGCAAACCCTGGGCAGGCTGTCCTGGCTGCCAGGCTGACCTCATCTTTAGCCCTGCTCTTCTTTACTCACAAGATCCTACATTGGAGGATATATATTCAATGCAATCTCTGTCAAGATTCCAGTGGCATTTTTCACAGAAACAGAAATACGATTCTAAAATGTCAGTGGAGCCAGAAGACCCCAATAGTCAACACAACCCTGAGAAAGAGCAAAGCTAGAGGCTTCATGCTTCCTAATTTCAAACTATTCTGTAATCAAATAGTAATCAAACTAGTAGGATGCTGACATAAAAGTAGATATGTAGACCAATGGAACAAAACTGAAAGTTCAGAAATACATCCTCACATATACAGGCAACTACTCTTGCCAGGAGAATCCCATGGACGGAGGAGCCTGGTGGGCTACAGTCCATGGGGTCGCTAAAAGTCAGATATGACTGAGAGACTTCACTTACACTTTTCACTTTCATGCATTGGAAAAGGAAATGGCAACCCACTCCAGTATTCCTGCCTGGAGAATCCCAGGGACAGAGGAGCCTGTTGGGCTGCCGTCTATGGGGTCACAGAGAGTCAGGCACGACTGATGCAACTTAGCAGCAGCAGCAGCAACATTTGATAAGGGAGCCAAGAATACTCAGTGAAGGAAGGACAGTGTCTTGAATAAATTGTGTGGGGAAAATTAGATAACCACATGCAGAAGAATGAAATTAGACCCTTACTTAAATCACTCACAAAGGTTAACTTGAAATGAATTAAACTCTTAACATAATAACTAACCTGAAACCATAAAACTGCTAGAAGAAAACAGAGGTAAAACGGTCCTACATTGGTCTTGGCAGTTAATTTCCTAGGTACTACACCAAAAGCAGCAGCTACAAAGGCAAAAATACATAATCCAGGCTACTTCAAACAAAAAAGCTTCTGCAGAGCAAAAGAAATACCAAAATGAAAAGACAGTATGGGATAGGAGAAAGTATTTGAAATCATATGTTTGGTAAAGTATTAATATCAAATATATGTACAAAACTCATACAGGAGAAGAAGTGAAGTCACTCAGTCATGTCCTTCATGACTCTTCACAACCCCATGGACTGTAGTCTGCCAGGCTCCTCCGTCTAGGGGATTTTCCAGGCAAGAGTACTGGAGTGGAGTGCCATTTCTTTCTCCAACTCAATAGCAAAAGTAACAAAGTGACTCAATTTTTAAAAAAGCAAGGGAATAAATAAAATTCAATTGGAAGGAAGGTGCGGTACTCCACTAATCATCAAGGAAATGCAAGTTAAAACTATAATGAGATGTTACTCCACATCTGTTAGAATAGCTGTCATCAAAACAGCATGATGTGACAAGCGTTGGAGCAGTTGTAGATGGAAGGGAACCTTTGTGCTCTGAAGACGGGACTAAATTTATGCAGCCACTAGGAAAAGCTCTATGGAGATCTCTCAAAGACTTAAAAATGGAACTACTATATGATCTAGTGATCTTAATTCTGGGTGTATATTTGAAGGAAATGAAGTCATTACCTCCAGGAGATACCTTTACCCTGTGGTAGCAATAGTCACAACAGCCAACATATGGAACCACCTAAGTCTCCACCAGTAGCTGATGGTATGTGTGGGCATGTGTGTGCATATGTACGTGTATGCACATGTGTGTGTGTGAATGGAATAGTGTTTAGCCATGAGAGAAAAGAAAATCATGCCATTTGTGAGGATTTGGATGAATCTTGATGGCAGTATACCAAGTGAGATGAGTTAGAGAAATCCAAATACTGTGGGATGATAGTTAATTGTGGAATCTAAGAAAGGCAAAATCTGAAAAACAGTAGATTGATGGTTATCAGGGGTTGCAGGGGAGAGGAAGTCAGGAGATAATGGGTCAAAGGGTACAAACTTCCTGCTACCAGATGAACAAATTCTGGGAATCATTAAACAGCCTAGTGATTATAGCTAATAATGCTGTATATACTTGAATGTTCTCGCACGATGTAACTTACATGATGTTACAAGTAACTTAGGTGTCAAAAATCTGGGGAAAACAAAGAGTAAAAGGTAAAAAACAAACAAAAAAAACTAAGCAAATATTTTAGTACAAGAAACTGCCTAATCAAGGGTTTATCAGAAAAGACTTCCTAATGATAAAACAGTCGACAGGGTAGATTCTCTCGAGTCCTAGGCAGGCTCACAAAGCCTGGGATGATGATCTAATCAGTTCAGAAAGTCAGTTGTGTCCAACTCTTTGCAACCCCACGGACTGCAGCACGCCAGGCCTCCCTGTCCATTACCAGCTCCCATAGTTTATTCAAACTCATGTCCATGGAGTCAGTGATGCCACCCAACCATCTCATCCCCTGTCGTCCCCTTCTCCTCTCGCCTTCAAACTTTCCAAGCATCAGGGTGTTTTGCAATGAATCAATTCTTAGCATTAGGTGGCCAAATTATTAGAGTTTCAGCTTCAACCTCAGTCCTTCCAATGAATATTCAGGACTGATCTCCTTTAGGATGGACTGGTTTGATCTTCTTGCAGTCCAACGGACTCTCAAGATTCTTCTCCAGCATCACAGTTTAAAAGCATCAGTTCTTCAGCACTCAGCTTTCTTTAGAGTCCAATTCTCACATTCCTTCATGACTACTGGAAAAACCATAGCTTTGACTAGATGGACCTTTGTTGGCAAAGTAATGTCTCTGCTTTTTAATATGCTGTCTAAGTTTGTCATTGGAGAAGGAAATGGCAACCCAGTCCAGTATTCTTGCTGGGAGAATCCCATGGACACAGGAGTCTGGTGGGCTGCTGTCCGTGGGGTTGCACAGAGTTGGACGTGACTGAAGCAACTTTGCATGCATGCATGCATTAGAGAAGGAAATAGCAACCCACTCTAGTGTTCTTGCCTGGAGAATCCCAGGGATGGAGGAGCCTGGTGGGCTGCTGTCTATGGGGTCACACAGAGTTGGACACAACTGAAGTGACTTAGCAGCAGCTAGGTTTGTCATAGCTTTTCTTCCAAGAAGCAAACATTTTTGAGTTTCATGGCTACAGTCACCATCTGCAGTGATTTTGGAGCCCAAGAAAATAAAGTCTGTCACTGTTTCCATTGGTTTCTCATCTATTTGCTATGAAGTGATGGGACTGGATGCCATGGTCTTAGTTTTTTGAATGTTGAATTTTTTTTTTATTTTTAAACTTTACAATACTGTATTAGTTTTGCCCAACATCGAAATGAATCTGCCACAGGTATACCCGTGCTCCCCATCCTCCCTCCTCCCTCTCCATACCCTCCCTCTGGGCCGTCCCAGTGCACCAGCCCCAAGCATCCAGCATCGTGCATCGTACCTGGACTGGCAACTCGTCTCATACATGATAAAGCCAACTTTTTCACTCTCCTCTTTCACATTCATCAAGAGGCTGTTTTAATAATATCAATAACCTCAGATACGCAGATCTGAGTATCTAAACTTTATTGATCTAAACTTTATTCTAAAAGACTACCAAGAAGGCAGGGATAGAAGACCCTCTCTGTGTCAAAACTCTTACTGTGGTAGGAATTCGGTTTTACCCCTGGAGATCCACACAAGGGAAATTTAGCTCTGTTGCTAATCCTGAGGTTCTGAATCTGAATGAACTTGCATTACAGTCAGAACTGAACTTAAAGTTCATCTGTTGTCATGTGATTTGTTTCTGTTTGGAGAACATGTTTTCGATTATATTTATTAGAAAATATCCTTTAGGTAGTTATCCATGTGGATACCTACAGGCCTGAGAGTTGAAATGTTTTCTTAAAAACTCAGAGAAGTTATTGAATCATAAAAAGTCACATTAGTCATTATTATAGCCGCCAAATAGAACTTTTATATCCTTCACTTTGTCCTTTTTTATCTGAATTCTATCTGCAACTAGGAGTCTAATTTTTTTCTCGAATTATCTTGTGAGATTTTTGTAACCAATAAATCATCTACATGAAACAGTAATGACAGATAAATTTAATTATGTTATAGTTGATACTGCATATTAGCAAATTAAGAGAATTGATTTCTCTTGGAATTTACTGTTATGCTAAGTCGCTTCGGTCGTGTCCGACTCTGTGCGACCCCATGGACTGCAGCCTACCAGGCTTCTCCGTCCATGGGATTCTCCAGGCAAGAACACTGGAGTAGGTTGCCATTTCCTTCTCCAGTTAATACTGCTAGCAGTTACTATATATAGAAATGTGTCTTGAAAAAATTTTGATTCTAGGTGATTGTACAAGAGCCTCATTACAGGATAATATTTACATTCTAAAGTATATAAAAAGTGAGCAATAAACAAGTAAATCAAAACAAATATCATATGTTAATTCATATATATGGAAAATGGTCCTGATGAACCTATTTGCAGGGCAGGAATAGAGACGCAGGCATCGAGAATGGACTTGCGGACACAGCAGGGGAAGGAGAAGGTGGGATAAATTGAAAGAGTAACATTGAACCGTATACGTTATCATGTGCAAAATAGCTAGCTGGTGGGAATTTGCTGTGTAACCCAGGGAACTCAGCCAGGTGCTCTGCGATGACCTGTAAGGGTGGGATGGGGCGGGGAAGGGAGACTCAAGAGGGAAGGAATATATATAAATATATATACTTATGGCTGATTCACATTTTTGTATGGTAGAAACCAAAACAACATTGTACAGCAATTATTCCCCAATTTAAAAATATTTAAAAATTACTAAATGAAATAATACTTTAAAGATCAAAATGAAATAATACATTTTACCGTTAAGCTTTGTTGTGTATAGTTCCTGATTCCCACCTGTTTTGCACTCTCATTTTTAAAAATGCTTCTCTACCTATAGAGTATTGCCTTGGAGGTGATACTCACCATTCCAAAGAACCTAGAAATACTTTATCCTAAAGTATATCCCATGTGTTCTGCCAGGAAAGCAGGACTATATGGAGTAGAAAATTGAACAGCTCAGTCAGAAACAGGACAAAAGACAAAGCTCACTTTCTTTCAGTGATGATTCTCTGGAGAGGTGACTGGGGCTATTTAGGGGGGGAAAGTAAATATTTTGTTTTCAATACCTGCAAGTCTGCAGTTGCACAAATGTTCGAGTCCAAAATTATGCTTCTGTTGTTATATTTTGAAATACTTGTATCCGAATATGGTTTATTATCTTACAGAAGTGTGTTGAAAGTGTGTATGTTATAGCATAATGTTTCTGGAATTTTCTCCTTAGTAAGGAGTTCTAAAGCAAGGAAACTAAGAAGGCATATGAGTAAATAAATTATGACTCATAGCATCCCTTTTTCATTTGCTTTAAAATAGCTGCACAGTTTTTCACATGGCAAGGACCATTTTCCCCACAAGTTCTTTCTCTTCTCAGGCAAAGTTTATATGGACTCAATACTGCAAACCTGGCATAACTGGTGAATTCTGAGCACAGATACTGTTCCAGCTGAGAAGAGATCCTCTGTATTTTCCATGAACAATGGTGTTCATAAACTGTTTTTCACTGTGATGGAGTCATTGTTATGTCTGCACATTCTGTACTTCACTCCTCCTGACAAGCCTATGAACTGAAACTTATATAAGCAATAAGAGATGTAGAAAACTACGCCTGTGCTCATCCCAGGCGTGCACACCATGGGGCAAGTGTGCAGTCTGCTCCATTTCAGATAGTCAAAATAATCCTACAACCATTGTGTGGCAGCTTTTTCAAGCACAGATAAAGATGGCCAGCATTTTCATTGATCATTTGCATGCTCTAGTTTAGATCAATTTAAAGAATTTATAGGATTCTGTGGTCACAACATTATAGATCATATTTTGAAACTTAAATCTCTAGAAGTTAAAATAATAATTGTTACTTCAGACAGAGTTGAAGGTGGACATATAAGTGAGAGGATGGCTCTGGAGGTGAAGGACATGTATATACATACATGTTGTATGTGTATATGAACAGAGAAAGTTTAATGCAGGGCCATGAAGGGAAAATGCGCGACTCATACTCAGAAGACCTGAACTCTCCACAAATTATACTCTTATTTAATTTTTCCACTATTTAACTTCCCTCTCTAAAGTTAGAAATATTATTGATTATTAATGTGCTTTAGAGCTAAGAATTTTGGAGGGATAAGAGTGGTCAACTTTCTATTGACTATTTTGAGTACTTCAGTTTATTTAAGGCCATATAGTCCAATCAAGTCGGAGAAGGCAATGGCAACCCACTCCAGTACTTTTGCCTGGAAAATCCCATGGATGGAAGAGCCTGGTGGGCTGCAGTCCATGGGGTTGCTAAGAGTCGGACACGACTGAGCCACTTCACTTTCATTTTTCACTTTCATGCAATGGAGAAGGAAATGGCAACCCACTCCAGTGTTCTTGCCTGGAGAATCCCAGGGACGGGAGAGCCTGGTGGGCTGCCGTCTGTGGTGTTGCACAGAGTCGGACATGACTGAAGGGACTTAGCAGCAGCAGCAGTCCAATCAAGTACATTTAAAATGCAATCTATTACTTTGTAGAATATCAAAGTAAGTCAGTTTTCAGTAAATGTATTTAGTAGTCATGAAAGAAAAATATAGTTCTATTCTTGTGCTTCAGATCAGATCAGATCAGATCAGTCACTCGGTCGTGTCCGACTCTTTTCGACCCCATGAATCGCAGCACGCCAGGCCTCCCTGTCCATCACCAACTCCCGGAGTTCACTCAGACTCACATCCATTGAGTCAGTGATGCCATCCAGCCATCTCATCGTCTGTTGTCCCCTTCTCCTCTTGCCCCCAATCCCTCCCAGCATCAGAGTCTTTTCCAATGAGTCAACTCTTCACATGAGGTGGCCAAAGTACTGGAGTTTCAGCTTTAGCATCATTCCTTCCAAAGAAATCCCAGGGCTGATCTCCTTCACAATGGACTGGTTGGATCTCCTTGCAGTCCAAGGGACTCTCAAGAGTCTTCTCCAACACCACAGTTCAAAAGCATCAATTCTTCGGCGCTCAGCCTTCTTCACAGTCCAACTCTCACATCTATACCTGACCACAGGAAAAACCATAGCCTTGACTAGACACACCTTTGTTGGCAAAGTAATGTCTCTGCCTTTGAACATGCTATCTAAGTTGGTCATAACTTTCCTTCCAAGGAGTAAGTGTCTTTTAATTTCATGGCTGCAGTCACCATCTGCAGTGATTTTGCAGCCCCAAAAATAAAGTCTGACACTGTTTCCACTGTTTCCCCATCTATTTCCCATGAAGTGATGGGACCGGATGCCATGATCTTCTCTTTCTGAATGTTGAGCTTTAAGCCAACTTTTTCACTCTCCACTTTCACTTTCATCAAGAGGCTTTTGAGTTCCTCTTCACTTTCTGCCATAAGGGTGGTGTCATCTGCATATCTGAGGTTACTGAGATTTCTCCCGGCAATCTTGATTCCAGCTTGTGTTTCTTTCAGTCCAGCGTTTCTCATGATGTACTCTGCATATAAGTTAAATAAACAGGGTGACAATCTACAGCCTTGACGTACTCCTTTTCCAATTTGGAACCAGTCTGTTGTTCCATGTCCAGTTCTAACTGTTGCTTCCTGACCTGCATACAGATTTCTCAAGAGGCAGATCATGTGGTCTGGTATTCCCATCTCTTTCAGAATTTTCCACAGTTTATTGTGATCCACACAGTCAAAGGCTTTGGCATAGTCAATAAAGCAGAAATAGATGTTTTTCTGGAACTCTCTTGCTTTTTCCATGATCTAGTGGATGTTGGCAATTTGATCTCTGGTTCCTCTGCCTTTTCTAAAACCAGCCTGAACATCAGGAAGTTCACAGTTCACGTATTGCTGAAGCCTGGCTTGGAGAATTTTGAGCATTACTTTACTAGCGTGTGAGATGAGTGCAATTGTGCAGTAGTTTGAGCATTCTTTGGCATTGCCTTTCTTTGGGATTGGAATGAAAACTGACCTTTTCCAGTCCTGTGGCCACTGCTGAGTTTTCCAAATTTGCTGGCATATTGAGTGCAGCACTTTCACAGCATCATCTTTCAGGATTTGGAATAGCTCAACTGGAATTCTATCATGTTCCAAATATTCTACCCAACCTTACTGTATTTGAAAATTCATAGATCTTCTCATGTTTAATTCGAGAACCCCTGCAGGGTTTCTCAGGTGAAGCCAGTGGTAAAGAACCCACCTGCCAATGCAGGAAACATAAGTGACATGGCTTTGACCCATCAGTCAGGAGATCCCATGGAGGAGGAAATGGCAAACCACTCCAGTATTCTTGCCTGGAGAATCCCATGGACAGAGGAGCCTGGTGGGCTCCAGTCCGTACTGAAGCAACTTAGCATGCACGCATGCCTGCAGCACTGATTACTGCTACTGCTAATTTGCTTCAGTCGTGTCTGACTCTGTGCGACCACAGAGATGGCAGCCCACCAGGCTTCCCCGTCCCTGGGATTCTCCAGACAAGAACACTGGAGTGGGTTGCCATTTCCTTCTCCAATGCATGAAAGTGAAAAGTGAAAGTGAAGTCACTCAGTCGTGTCCGACTCTAAGGACCTCATGGACTGCAGCCTACCAGGCTCCTCCGTCCATGGGATTTTCCAGGCAAAAGTACTGGAGTGGGGTGCCATTGCCTTCTCTTAGGCATCAAAACACTAGCTAAATCTTTTTTGAGAGCAGTCGTATTTGGGAGACATAGTATTATTTATCTGGAAAATAATGTGATTTGTGTTTCTTGTTTTTGAAACTTTCAAAATACTATATGTGTGTCACTCACAGTTAGATTTTGGAAACCAGGGGATGGCTCCCACGTGTTTCTTCTTTCACTCAAAAAAAAAAAAAAAAAAAAATCTTACTGCGTTAAAGAATGTCTAGATGACTAGAAAATGGAGTGGGTCATCATTCTTTAGGATGTTTACGCTGCTTGCCAACAAAACACCACAGAATAGGTTCTACAAATTAAGTTGCATTTTTTTTTTTGTTCATATTCAGGGCAAGGAGTTAAACGATTTTGGTTCCAAACCTTGTAGCAGCACCATAAGAGCAGAAGTCTTAATAAAATACATTGTTTCTCATGACAAGCTACTACCTCTTATGTTTTACAAGTTTCAGATATTTCCTACTTTACTTGGTCAGCTAAATGTTTAAATGCTGCTATGTTGTAACATTAAATAAGGAATGTTGATATTAAAACTCATCTTCATACTAAGTTTCAGAAACTGCTGGGTTGAAAATGATTAACTCACACAAAAACGTTAAGAGATATGGGCTATAGAGTACACAGTTAACAATAGAATGTTTTTCTTCCTTTGGATAAGCGTGATCATGAAGTAAATTAAGTATATTTCTTTAGAAAAGCGTTCTGCCCGTGGATGAGATCAATATATACAATTTTGAATGTGTTTTTTTGTGATTTTTTTTTTTTAGCAGAAGTATACAGTGTTTTCGTCTTGATTCCTAGAGGAATCCATTGGCTTATGAACTGTGATTTAGAAATGGGTTTTATTTGTATTGAGAATTTTGAGGATTTATAGCACAATAAGCGGAGAAGGCAATGGCACCCCACTCCAGTACTCCTGCCTGGAAAATCCCATAGATGGAGGAGCCTGGTAGGCTGCAGTCCATGGGGTCGCTGAGAGTCGGACTCGACTGAGCGACTTCACTTTCACTTTTCACTTTCATGCATTGGAGAAGGAAATGGCAACCCACTCCAGTGTTCTTGCCTGGAGAATCCCAGGGATGGAGAAGCCTGGTGGGCTGCAGTCCATGGGGTCTCACAGAGTTGGACACGACTGAAGTGACTTAGCAGCAGCAGCACAATAAGCACACTATTCTCTTTACATTAAACATGAATTTTTGACTGTCATATATTTTATCAGGAGAATATTCTACCAGAGGCACAAACTATGTTCATTTAATTAATAAACATTTATAGACTGTCTGCCTACCATGTGCAAAACTATGCATGTGATGCTAGGCAGGTGTAAATATGAGCACCTTGAATGCCATCTTGTTAAAACTTTACATGGAGCTTTTAAGCATCTCTCATTTAATTTATAATTACAAAAGTAACCTTGAACTCTGTTCTAGCTCCGTTTTTTAAGAATATTTTTATAGACTCTAAAAGTAAGATCTTCAAGGGAACTCCTTCAACAGCTTACTTTGAAAATGTGGAAAATGAGCCCCAAAGAAGTAAAGTGACTTTTCTAAAGTCAAATATCCAGTTACTGAAGAAGTGAAAGCAATGTCAAAGGCCAATTTTGTTACCAAAAGCAAGTGCCTGTGCCAGATGGACAGTGAAGACAAACAAATGTCAGAGTTTGGAGCAGAGAAAGGCTTATTGTTGGGACAAGCAAGGGGATTCAGGAAACTAAGATCATGGCACCTGGTCCCATCACTTCATGGCAAATAGATGAGGAAAGAGTGGAAACAGTGACAGACTTTATTTATTTATATTTTTTTTTGGCTTCAAAATCACTGCAGATGGTGACTTCAGCCATGAAATTTAAAAACGTTAGCTCCTTGGAATAAAAGCTATGACAAACCTAGACAGCATATTAAAAAGCAGAGATATTACTTTGCCAACGAAGATCCATCTAGTCAAAAGTATGGTTTTCCCAGTAGTCATGTATGGATGTGAGAGTTGGACTATAAAGAAAGGTGAGCACCAAAGAATTGATGCCTTTGAACTGTGGTGTTGCAGAAGACTCTTGAGAGTCCCTTGGACTGCAAGGAGATCCAACCAGTCCATCCTAAAGGAAAACAGTCCTGAATATTCATTGGAAGGACTGATGCTGAAGCTGAAACTCCAATACTTTGGTCACCTGACGTGAAGAACTGACTCATTGGAAAAGATCCTGATGCTGGGAAAGATTGAAGGCAGGAGGAGAAGGGGATGACAGAGGATGAGATGGTTAGATGGCATCACCGACTCAATGGGCATGAGTTTGAGTAAACTCTGGGAGTTGGTGATGGACAGGGAGGTCTGGCGTGCTGCGCTTCATGGGATCACAAACAGTCGGATGCGACTGAGCAACTGAACTGAACTGAACTGAAGCAAGGAGGTGGGTGACTCCTGCCTAAAAACAAACAACAACAACAACAAAAAACTAAATTCCTTGAAGGGTTTTAGCAAAGCACTTTTAAAGGCCAGGTGAAGGAGGCATGTGGTTGGTTGTTGTAGACTTCTTGGTGTAGGAATCCTTTGTTCTTGCAGCTGTCCACATAAGTCAGGTCACGATATTCCTATAAACTTCCAACAAGATAAGTATTGTTCTCTATTCTGCAGCTTTTCGTCTCTATATGAATGGATGCTTCAAGGTCAGAGCCCTGAGAATGGATTGTCCTATATAATTTAGGCTGTTGGCAACATTCATTCACAAAAAGTGCAGAACCAGCATGATTAAGAACAGATCACAAGGGTTAAAGTAGAAGGAACAGATCCAATATGGAATCAGATTTGTTCTTCCCTATACAATTTCATAGAGCTCCGCCAAACTTTGTCTGATTTTGTATCATATTTATAAATATGTGGTCGGTGGAAGGGACAAAAACTTGGGTAAAGTGAAAATTGAGCCCTTTCTATGAATTTCAGTTGTCTGGCATTCATCTCTGGTAAAGTAGAAATGAATAATTTTAAACATAAGTGATTCAGTTTAGAGCTAAAACCAACCTGAAAATAGTATTTTTGGTTTTATATATATTGAAATAAATGACAGTTTTTTCATAGATAACTATATTATGTTGTGCCTCTTTTTGTATAAGGTTCTGGATATTTCTCACCCTTAGTGAGACATGGTACCTGGAAATGTTTCTCCCTGTTCACTTTCTAATACAGCTATCTTAGAGAAACACCCGTGCATTTGTGAGATGACTCACAAACTTTGGTATAAATCTCTCCTAGACACGTGAGATGATTTGAATAATTGATACAAGATTAGGTATTGACCTGAAATACTGAGTAAGAACAGACACACTTCTATTAAGAAATGCAGTCATTCTTACAGTTGTCCTGTACACAATAGCCATACTGAAAGTGAGAATTCTAAATTAAACAGCTATTGTGCGTGTGATATAGCTGAAACACATACATACACAGATAGCTAGTATGCATATGTGTACCTCTACATATATTTTTAAATGCTTCTTTTATTTATTTGCTTGGTTGTGCCAGGTCTTAGTTACGGCATGTGTGAGCTTTAGTTGTGTTATGAGAACTCTTAGTTGCAGTGAAGTGAAAGTGTTAGTCACTCAGTTGTGTCTGACTCTTTGCAATCCCAGGGACTGTAGCCTGCCAGGCTCCTCTGTCCACGGGATTCTCCAGGCAAGAATCCTGGGGTGGGTAGCCCTTCCCTTCTCCAGGCGATCTTACCAGCCCAGGGGTCGAACCAGGATCCCCTGCACTGCAGGTGGATTCTTTACCATCTGAATTTATGTGGGGTCTATTTCCTTGACTAGAGATGGAACCCAAACCCCTGCATTGAGTGCAGAGTCTTAGCCAGTGGATCACCAGGGAACTTCCTCTACATATATTTATGTATGGCTATCTTACACATATTCAATAATGCTCAGACTGAAATTTTAAGACTATATACATGTATGCTTCTGCCACTGCTAAATTGCTTCAGTTGTGTCCGACTCTGTGCAACCCCATAGACGGCAGCCCACCAGGCTCCCCTGTCCCTGGGATTCTCCAGGCAAGAATACTGGATCGGTTTGCCATTTCCTTCTCCAATGCATGAAAGTGAAAAGTGAAGGTGAAGTTGCTCCGTCGTGTCCAACTCATAGTGACCCCATGGACTGCAGCCTACCAGGCTCCTCCGTCCATGGGATTTGTCAGGCATGAGTACTGGAGTGGGTTGCCATTGCCTTCTCGGATATATATGTATATACATTCTTATATATATATATGACATACGTACATCCTGATGCTATCTTAAGAAATACATTCTGTTAAGCATCTAGAATTATTTATAATATCACGCCTCACTTATATTTTTGTCCTCCATAATGAGCTGTCCAGAGAAATCACTTAATAAATATGTTTTAATAAACAGTGAATGAATAATATTTGGGATGTCTCTCCCAGACTGTGCTACCTCTGGGGGGGGATGAGCATAATGTCAGGGTTAACATTCAACATTAGTCAACAGGAAACTGTTACTAACTAGTTTAGTCACTGGCATTGTTTCTAGTTGTGTTTTAGAACTGCTCCCCAAGCCCCGCACTCTGCAGAATCATCCTATTCCTCAAGGCCAAGTTTAGATGTCATTTCCTCCATGAAACCTACTCTGATTACAACCCAGCCTGAGATAATTTCCTACTCTCTGAACTCTTACAACTTTTTTTCCTAATTGACCAGAACTAGTACTCGGGAGTCAGACATGACTGAGCGACTTCACTTTCACTTTTCACTTACATGCATTGGAGAAGGAAATGGCAACCCACTCCAGTGTTCTTGCCTGGAGAATCCCAAGGACGGAGGAGCTGGTGGGCTGCCATCTATGGGGTCGCACAGAGTCGGACACGACTGAAGCGACTTAGCAGCAGCAGTAGCAGCAGTACTTCTCAGAGTCTCCTTTGTAAGTATTCACCTACATATCATGGCTTTTCTATTAAATGGTAAGTTTTCTCAGTCTAAGCCTATGTCTTAAATATGTCAGTATTCTAAGCCTTTTGTGAGTAAGAAGGCAATGGCACCCCACTCCAGTACTCTTGCCTGGAAAAGCCCATGGACGGAGGAGCCTCGTAGGCTGCAGTCCGTGGGGTCGCTAAGAGTCGGACACGACTGAGCGACTTCACTTTCACTTTTCACTTTCATGCATCGGAGAAGGAAATGGCAACCCATTCCAGTGTTCTTGCCTGGAGAATCCCAGGGACGGTGAAGCCTGGTGGGCTGCCGTCTATGGGGTCACACAGAGTCGGACACGACTGAAGCGACTTAGCAACTAGTCAATATTGGCTGATTGCCTGATTTATTCTTCAACTTACATAAAACTAAATGTGTTTCTAAGAACTATACCCTTTTGTAGTAATTTTGACAGAAAAGTAGGTCTCCATGTAAAATTAGAACTTGTTCAACCTGTAGACATTTATGAAATCCGTATAGTCCAGTAAGAAACTCAAATCTCCTGTGATTAGTACAGGACACTTTTGCTCAAGTAAACATATCTGTTTAACAGAAAAGCATTAACGTAATCCCAAATGAATTTGTCAATTGCCTCACATGAGCTTTGGTTCAGAACACGCTCCTTTTCTGTTTGTCCTTTACTAATTCAGCACTTTGTGGCCTGTCAAACAGCAGAGTGTCCTGTAACGAGAAAGTTCATTGAACAAAGACATTTTCTAGTCTTTACCTATCATCGAAAAAATGCAGCTGGGGCTGCAAACTGACACACTGATTATACTAACCCGATGGAAGATCAGTCCCCCCATCTGGCCCTGCCACGTGTCTGCTGTTATGTTTTCACGTGGCCTCCCTGGTCCCTCTGTTCCAGTCCTAATGCCCGCCCCCCCCCCCCCCCCGCTCTCTAAACATATTCCCCAACCTCCCTGTTCAAGACATCTGTGCTTACTTTGTTCACTTTGCATTAAACACTATTGTGTTAGATAAATTCTTAGTTCACTTTCCTGCTTAATGCTGGTTTCAGCTCAGATTCCTCTTAACAGACCAGTGTACTTGAAAGAACCACTTACACACGCAACCCGGCCCTTGCCTTCCTGTATTCTTCTTGTTTGACCATCATAACTGGTTTCCTTCTCTACTGCACAGCTGGCTCCATGAGAGCACAGATTTTATCGGTGTTGTTTTCCATTATTGTATATCCGGCACCCAGAAAAATGTAAGAATTCAGTAAATATCTGTTCCTTGATATTAACAGAATGAGCAGTTGCCACTGCTGCTGCTGCTGCTGCTAAGTCGCTTCAGTCGTGTCCAACTCTGTGAGACCCCATGGACTGCAGCCCACCAGGCTTCTCCATCCCTGGGATTCTCCAGGCAAGAACACTGGAGTGGGTTGCCATTTCCTTCTCCAATGCATGAAAGTGGAAAGTGAAAGTGAAGGCGCTCAGTCGTGTCTGACTCTTAGCGACCCCATGGACTGCAGCCTACCAGGCTCCTCCATCCATGGGATTTTCCAGGCAACAGTACTGGAGTGGGGTGCCATCGCCTACTCCCTACCAAGTGTTAAATTGCGTGTTAAATCTCCTAAAACATGGACTTAAAGAGAGGCATGAAAGCCTAACTCCCAATCTTTCTATGGTATTGAACTTTAAAAGGAATGTATTGAGTGGCTTCCAACTGTTCTGAATATTTACTTTGTGGTCTGCTCACAGTCACATGTCCCTTCTTCTAAGAAACTATTCCCTCATCTCTCAACCTTGGGGTTTCTTGGGAGGACCAAGGAACTACAGCATCCCCATCCCCACACTCTCCCCTCCTGGGTGGATTCTAGTGTACTGGCTTCAGTGACTGTCCAGGAATGGACGTGTGACTCAAAGAAAGTCAGTAAAGACTCCTCTCCTGAGAATTTCTGGCTGGAGCTCATGGAAAAGTGTTCACTTTCTTAGATAAGACTCTGTAACTTTTGGCATAGTAGACATGAAAGAATAAAGCCGGCACAGTGAGAGGACAGGGGAGAGAGAACCAGAGATGCAGACAGAGGGAGAGAGGAAGAAGAGAAAGGAAAGGGAAGGCAGGCAAGGGGAGAGATGGGGAGACCAAGTGCTGGAGTCCTTGGTCTAATTTTTCCCAAGGTCAGCTCTGCCAAACTCTTCCCATTTAAGTGAACCCATAAATGTTCCCTCGTTTCTTCCCTTAAGCAATTCAGTTTAATCACCCTGATTAATACATGATACAATATAGTAATATTAAGGGACAATATCCTCAGCAGATGGTTTTAGAATAAATGAGGGGAAAGATATGTATTTTTAATTTTTCTCTTTACTGTCAATAAATGACAAAAGAATAACCTTAAAAGGGGATTCAGGGAAGCTATCTCTGTAGGAGTCTGAGCTAATGAGATCCAGGTATATTTCTTCCTAGTGAACTAAACTTTTTATATAAAGATAGAACTCAAATACATAGAAGAGAATTGGCATTATATTTCTTAAGGTGTCTTCTTTTAATTTTCTCAGTCTGCCTCTGACAAAAGCTAAGTGGAAGCAAATTCACAACTAAATTCCCTGCAAGGAATGTTAGAATTTGTCAAGGTCCAGCCATAAAGCAGGCTACCTGTAAACAATGGGATAGAGAGAATTGGTCATGCAGGTGATGGGAGAACTCTACAACTGAACAGCAGACAGCACTCCAAAGCTGAGCAGAGCCTGGACTTGGGCAGGCAAGCCAGGAACCCAGGGTACAAAATTTAGGAAGCCCTCGTGTTCAAGTGCTGACGTTGTTCTGCCCAGCTCTGAGAGTAAGGGCTTCCTTAAATCTCGCTCCCTGGGTGCCTCACGTCTAAGGAGGTGCTCCTGAGATTAGCAACAGCAAGGGGACCCCTGCTGGAACTGCGTGAGGCCCCCAGGCTGGATGCACAAAGGAGGGGAAGTGTCCGTGGGGCTCACCATCAGTCACCAGGAGGAAGTTGGAACCATGGTCAGGAGGGCCTTCGGAGCCACAGAGGTACCACCTGAAGCAGTCTGAGGGGATGCTATTCCATCTTCTCCGTCTCATGGAGCCTTCTGTTGGCTGAACCCAGCAGGGGTCCTGTGGCTAATGGGAACTTGAAGATGCAGCAAGCAGCCAGCAGTCCCCTGTGATAAGAAACACAAAAGGAATGGACAGGCAGGACCTCTGGGAGCCACCCACTTGACTTTCACAGGGCTGTGTCCTCTGAAGAACAGAAGTGTGAATGGCACCTTTCTTGTTCTGTTGAGAAATCTGAGAAGCTCAACTTGTATTCTTGTACAGAGAGGATATTTGGCCTGTTTTTTTTTCCCCCATGATAGATATTTGGTATATTTCCCTGCGTATCCCCCAAGTGATTCTTTGTCTCTTAATGGTACCTCACCTGTGAGCAAAATTGCCCCTGAACTGCACTCAGATCTGAAGATTTCCATCTGCTTTTCTACTTTCATACTTAATGAGGGGTGGCATTGAATTTTAGGTGGTTAGAAGTACTAAAGTTAAAAAAAATCCTCAAATATGTTATAGGTCATGTGGAAGCTTTTGTAAACTCATGGTATTTGGCAGCCTCACCACAAATACCAAGTATGTGTGGCTTTGGCACCTTTCAGGAGAATCTTCAACAAATGTTTTTTCTTTTAAAACTGTGTTTTATATGACTTTTTCTTGGCTGTTGGCATTGGACATCCCAGTTAGATGCCATCTGGAGGCTTACAGCATGTGGCCTTCCCCAAAAGTCACTGTCTTGCTTATAATTTTCCTCTCACATGTTCCAAGGAATGGACCTACCTCAGTGATCTGTTGCCTCAACTACAATAGCAGAAGTCCTTGCTTTTAACTTCATTTCACTAGGTCCATAGCTTTATGGCTAAATTAGATGGTATTGAACAAGCTACATTCAACATGCATTTATAGGAAGCCTTAAGAGTGGATAAAACCCTAGAAACCCTCAAAGCCAATAAGCTTCGGTCACTATATAAAGGATTCAATCTACAGCTTTTAGATTGTCTTTTAATACTTTCAGTGGCAGGGAGATTGTTATTTTGAGAGTGAACCCATTTAAGTTTGAGGAGCTTTAAATGGCTAGAGAGTTATTTCTCATAATCAACCAAAATCTACCCCTATTTTCCTCTGAAATTATACAGAATATGTCTATTTTCTTGACCACATAATGGTCTTGAACTATGTAACTACAGCCATCCCCTACCTCTAAGTTTCACCCAAGATAAATACCAACAAATGCCTCATACATGGCTTATATCATGTTTTCCAGATATGTTAGTTGGTTTCAAACCTCCTTCATCTCCTACATATATAATTGTAATTATACCTACTTTTATTTTCCCACCTTTTTGGAATGACTTGCTTTAAGTGGGGAGAAAACCATTCTGGATTTCATGTGCACTCAGCTTTTTCTCTTTTTTTAAATTGTATTCACTGCTTAGAAAAACTAATACCATTGTTACCATAACTATCTGGTGAGGCATTTTGATCATGGTGGCTCTAGCATAAACAAGGTCCTTGGCAACTCATTTAGAAATCAAGTTGAATTTGAGCTATTGAAAATGAACAATAAAGACGTAAGTGGTAATACTCATACCGTGACAGAGTAATATACATTATTTTAAACTCTATTATCCATGTAAATAAATAACAATGTCCAGTTTAATGAATCCTTCCATTTAAATGCCCCCCAATAAATATCTCCTAATAAACGGCTGAATACATTCATCAGCTTCATGTTCATCAGCTTAAGCTTCTACTGCACATCTTTTCCTCCTATTTCTACAGGAGAGCCAAGTTGGACAGGAGCTAAATTATAACCCTGCCATTGGGCAGGAGTCACCTTGTTGGAGGGCATCTTAGTCCTCCCTGTTGCCCTGAGATGGAGCTCTCCAACCTGTTCATCCTTTGTCCTTGTAATGGTACCCTGGCCACGGTCTGTGGATGTTGGCCTATTCTCTGCATCATTTTGATCATGATCCTACTTCGTTCCTACCCACTAATCCTATGAGGGAAACAAGAAATTATTGTATGCTTTCTATGCCAGATGTGAGTGCCCTATCCTCTTTCTGGCTGTCTTGAGCCCCACTTGCCAGGCACTTCATCTAGCCTTTGCTGCCCTGGCACTGACAGCTGGATGGGAGATTGTGAGTCTTGTCATTTCCCTCCAGCTCATGCCTTTGGAAGCAGAACCAGTCTTCTCTGTCCTAGGGCTCCTCTAAATCTGTCTGGAATTTCTATCATTTATTACCCCTAACTGGTACTGAGTACTAATACATCCCTGGTACTTGGTAGAGAGAAGGAGCCTTTGACTCTTCTCAGGTACCCAGGAAGCACAACATTATTTTTAAAAATTATTTTACTGCCCATGGAGATCAATACTTTGAGTTACAAGAATATTGAATCATAAGTTTGAGTATTGCCAAACCATGACATTACTTTGTCGACAAAGATCCGTCTAGTCAAAGCTATGGTTTTTCCACAAGTCATATATGGATATGAGAGTTAGACTATAAAGAAAGCTGAGCGCAGAAGAATTGATGCTTTTGAACTGTGGTGTTGGAGAAGACTCTTGAGAGTCCCCTGGACTGCAAGGAGATCCAACCAGTCCATCCTAAAGGAGATCAGTCCTGGGTGTTCATTGGAAGGACTGATGTTGAAGCTGAAACTCCAATGCTTTGGCCACCTGATGCAAAGAGCTGACTCATTTGAGAAGACCCCGATACTGGGAAAAGATTGAGGGCGGGAGGAGAAGGGGACGACAGAGGATGAGATGGTTGGATGGCATCACTGACTCAATGGACATGAGTTTGGGTAAACTCGGGGAGTTGGTGATGGACGGGGAGGCCTGGCATGCTGCAGTTCATGGGGTCACAAAGAGTCAGACACGACTGAGTGACTGAACTGAACTGAAACCATTAGATTAGCTTCAATGCAGATGAAAAAGTGGAAATCAGTATGTAACAAAAGATTTACAAAAAGGAGTTAAAGTTAGTTTTCAATAATCAGGAAGGTGTTAAGAAACATTAGGTGTTAAATTTCTCGTTTTCTGTATCTGTAATGATTTTCAAGAGAGCAACGTCTGCCTCATACTGGAGGCAATACTGTGTCCCACTGCGCTGCACGGATCAGCCTCCGTTTAGTTGCTCAGCTAGAAATCACAGAACTTTTGTTAACGGCACCTTTTCCTTCCATTAATCTTTTTAAAATTGAAGTATATTTGATTTGCATGTGTTGGCTTACATTGTGTTAGTTTCAGATTACAGCAAAATGATTCAGATACATTAATAAATGGGCTTCCCTGGTGGCTCGGACGGTAAAGAATCTGCGTGGGGCCAGTGGCAAAGGACCTACCTGCCAATGCAGGAGACCATCTATAATGCATAAGACCTGGGTTCAATCCCTAGGTCAGGAAGATCCTCTGGAGGAGGGCATGGCAACCTGTCCAGTAATCTTTTTAGAGAATTCCACAGGCAGAGGACCCTGGTGGGCTACAGTCCATGGGATCGCAAAGAGACAGACACAACTGAAGCCACTTAGCACGCACACACACACACCTATTAATATGTATATATATACACACATATATGTATGCCTATATATATTCTTTTTCAGATTCTTTTCCCTTATAGATTGTTACCAAATATTGGATAGAGTTCCCTGTGCTGTACAATAGGCCCTTGTTTATTGCTTTTATATAAAGCAGTGTGTATCTGCTAATCCCAAACTCCTAATTTATCCTCTTCTTCTCCCTCTGGTAACCACAGTTGGTTTTCCAAACCTGGGACTCTGTTTCTGTTTTCTAAATAAGTTTATGTGTATTACTTTTCTAGACTCCACATAGAAGGACATCATATGATATTTGTCTTTTTCTGACTTACTTCATTTAGAATATTATGTTCCATTAGTCTTCATTCATTTAGACACTCTTTTAACTCATAAATTTATCTCAAATTTCTTCCTTTATGACAATATTTTTCACTTTTCCTCCATTTAAAATACTCACCACCATTGACCGGATGCATTTTACTGAGTTTCTGACTGGTATTTGTACTTGGATATTTCTCAACGTTGTATCCATCTCAGCTATTATTCCCTTGCTAATAAAACCTGCTTGAAGCAAAAGGCTAACAATGGCATAATTATTCATGAACTTTAAGTAGGTCTTTATTTCCCAGAGAATAAAGTTTCGCTCCTGTAGAATGGCATGCTGGGCCTCCCATGATTGGGAGCTCCACTCCACCCACACCCCAAGTCTCCCTACATACAATAAAAGTCTCCTTAGAATTTCGGTGGACCCTTGACCCATTCATCATCTGTGTATTTTCTCAAGCTGTTCCCTCCCTGTGGACTATCCCTTCTCCTTGCCACCCGCAATGTGTCAACATCCTTCAAGGGCCAATTCAGCACCAAGCCAGTCATCAAACTTCAACCAGCCCCACTGATTCTTGCTTCTTGACAACATACAGAAACCATCTCTCTGACGTTCCTAAACAGCTTTATTTGTAATTTTCATAATAGCTGCCACACTCTGCATCAAGTTCTTTGTATTTGTGAATATCTTCTCTGCCAGGCCATCAGCTGAAGGAGTTGTCAGTTAATGTTCTTTGTTCTCAAGCAGCAGTGGCCAACTCAAGCTGACTTAAGTGAAAAAAAGAAAAGAGATGGTGTTGTGAGGAATTAAGGGTGTGAATGGGAAACCTCTTAAAGGCCCAAGACATGTAGAGACCTGAGACTTGGAAGCAAGCACCCTGGCACTGAGCCTCAGCTCTCACCACTTGCCCAGAATGTATCACTGTGTGTGTCATAGTACACATTCAGTGGCTCAAGTTCCGCACGTGTAGAATGAGGATGGTGGTAATGTGACTGTTTCCTAGCATCACTGCATTGTTTGCTTGGCACAGCTCTTATTAAATGTCATTTCAAAAACAAAGGTGGGGAGATTATGAAGCTAGAGCTCAGGAAGGACCAAAAAACTGTCCGGAATGCAGGTGGCATCTCTCTGATTCAAATATCCCATTCCACCCCCAATTATAGACCGCACTTCTCTGCTTCTCATTGTGCATGTATGTGTGTGTGTGTGTGTGTGTGTGAAAGTCACTCAATTGGGTCTGACTCTTTGCGACCCCATGGACTGTAGCCCACCAGGTTCCTCTGTCCATGGAATTCTCCAGGCCAGAATACTGGAGTGGGTGATCATTCCCTTTCCAGGGGATCTTTCCAACCCAGAGATCAAACCCAGGTCTCCCACATTTGCAGTACTTGTCTATAGCTCATATGTTGTACATCTCATCTCTTAGAAAGATAGAGCCTGTCTTTGTCTCTGCTCCACATTCTGGGGGAGGAGCCCATGATTGACTCAGTTTCAGTTCCAATAGCTGCGCCAAGATTAATAGTGACTGAGCAAATAAGCAGGTTCCATAAACCTGTCATTATGAGAAGGCATTTTCAGGAGAAGAAGGTTTAGGGAGCAAGCAAAATACGTACTGGTCCGCTGAAACGTCTCATTGATTTTGCTATCCTCGACATCTTGTTCTGTATCTCCAGTTGGATTGGATCGAGATCAGTTCAAACGTATTTGCACTTGGGGGTTGATGCTGCTAACGTTTTTATCCCATGCACATCATTTGTTCGGTTATTCTTTGAAAAGTATTTGAACAGTAACTTTTTCTGTCGTCAGTATTATGCCATGTACTGAGGGCATTATGGAGTGAGGTATCTTGAAGTTCTTGACCTCACTGTGTTAATATATATTGTTTGCTGCTTTGACTTATAAAAAAAAAGTGTAATCTTCCCATACTCACCAACCCTGCCTGGTTTCTAAGTATTAATAACACAGTTAGTTCTTTGTCAGCACCACTGTGCTTTCCATTCTTTTTCTCTGGCTATTATAAACAGTGCTGCAATGAACATTGGGGTACACGTGTCTCTTTCAATTCTGGTGTCCTTGGTGTGTATGCCCAGCAGTGGGATTGCTGGGGTGTATGGCAGTTCTATTTCCAGTTTTTTAAGGAATCTCCACACTGTTCTCCATAGTGGCTGTACTAGTTTGTATTCCCACCAACAGCGTAAGAGGGTTCCCTTTTCTCCACACCCTCTCCAGCATTTATTGCTTGTAGACTTTTGGATAGCAGCCATTCTGACCAGCGTGAGATGGTACCTCATTGTGGTTTTGATTTGCATTTCTCTGATAATGAGTCACGTTGAGCGTCTTTTCATGTGTTTGTTAGCCATCTGTATGTCTTCTTTGGAGAAATGTCTGTTTAGTTCTTTGGCCCACTTTTTGATTGGGTCGTTTTTTTTTTGGAATTGAGCTGCATGAGCTGCTTGTATATTTTTGAGATTGATTCTGTCTGTGAAAATCTGATTTGTAGATTGTTGTGAAAAAAATTCATGGAGGCTCCACTTTTGTAGATACAAGATCTTCCTTGTTTACACAGTATTAGTCATCCATCCATCCCCTTTCCTTCCTCCTTTCGTGTTGTTACCGTGGTCTCCATCCATCACTTTTGTGCACTCACAGAGGCATTGTGAGAGCTCACTGGAACTGGAACTCAGTGGTCAACTCTTTCTGGGATTCTCAGCCAATGTTTCTGAGAAGACTGACTATTGATTCTCCTTGGAAGCTTTGAGGTCACTGCTCCTTTACCAGCCTCTGTCGCTTGGCCTGTCCTCTCCTGTCCCACCTCACAGCACAGTTTTCTCCGTGAATTTCCTGGCTCAGCTCCATGTTTCTGCCCTAATCTCAAACTCATCCCCACTTCCCTAAGTGTTTGTTTCTTTCCTTTTTTTCCTTAAACAAAAGCAACAGCAAGTCGCTGTACTGGAACTTGATGCCAGGTCATATATTCTGGCCCACAGTATGTGGGATCTTAGTCCCTGACCAGAGACCAAAGCCACATCCCCTTGCGTTAGACCGCCAGGGCAGTCCACTGTGTGCTTTCTGTTAATTTCTCATCTAGTGCAGCCTCATTCTTCACTCCCACTCGATAAGCTCTGCCCTTTATGGCTTCCAGCTCACCTGTGTCTCCGTTCGCATGTCTCCCTTGCTATATTCTGGCCCCAGTGCTCCGCTTCATGTAAGACGTCCACATCCTCCGTCTGCCTCTATGTCCTTGTCATATGCCTGTGAAAGCCAAGACTTCTCAAGAGTTATGTGCCCAGCTATGGGATATGGGTTTTCCCTGGAACATCCCATTGTATCCTGAGCAAGTCTGTGCATTAGTGCTATTAAATTCATTTTACAGCTGGGCGAACAGAAAGATAAAGTAACACCCTCAAGATCACACAGCTCATGCTGATGGTATTGATTATTTCTCAATCTACTGAAATTCAGAATTTCTTTACCTATTTTTCCATTTTCTTGTGCCTTCCTATGTATACACTCTTCCTTCTGTCTCAATTTGCAATATACTAAATGAGAGTGAATATAATCTCTGATTATGTGTGGTGAGGGAGGGTCAAAGGAAGTGTGTGGGAAAGCCTTTTCAGAGATGAGATACGGTCTATGAAAGCATTGGTGATCCATCATATTAGCTTACTTACCCCAACAGCAAGGCGTCATGATTTACATGCCAACGTTGGTGTATAATTTCTGTGGTTGAAAACAGTGGGCTTTACTCATGTATGCCAGCGGTTATTGTCTGAGGGTTTCAAAACATGGTATGTTCACAGTGCGCATGAATGGCAAGCAGTTGGTACTGTAACTGAATATGGTAACTTTTAAGAGTGATGGATGGGAAGCATCTCAGGGCAAGATCTGAGCTCCTTGGAAAGAATGCTGTGACCCCACCAGTGAAACTGGCCTGGCCGCTGGGGGAGAAATCGCACTCGTGTGTGGATAACTATGATCCTCTGTTGGCAGGAATGTTAGCTGTGAGGAACAAGTGAAGGGGAACACTATTAGGAAGATGGGCATATTGTTAATATTTTCTCTTACATGAATATTTGTCTTTTTCCCCATGAATAACTTAAATCCCCAAATGAATCATTTCCCTATCAGAGATATTTGAAAAATCAGACACATATGGAAGATTATACATTTTGGAAAATGATATCTTTAATTGGCCTTCTCATATTTTTCAGTTTTATTTGGACAGTAAGTTCTTACAGCACTGAGAAAAGTCAAGGTGATATTTTCAGTTAGCATATCAGTGTGATCTGGGCATCTAACCACTATGCGAAGTTTAAAAAAAAGTAACATTCCTCAGAGCTTATATGATATTGTAGTACAAGTGATAATGCTCATGCTATATCTACAGATAATCTGCCAGTTTCCAGAGGAAGTAGCTTCTCGTATTTTGCATTTTCCTCAGCCTACAGTCCTAGTACGCATCTAGGGGCTCAAGCACATGGAGCTCACAACTCTATTCACAAGGCTTGGGATAATCCGTGTCACTGGGTGAACAGCTCTGATCATGACTCTGAGGCAAGTGGAAGCCTCGGTCACCTTCATCCTTTGAGTTTTGGGTTTATTTCATTTTAGGGAGAATTAACTTCCTGAGTTCTAGAGAGAACGGTTTCTCATTTGCTAATAGTGAACTACTTCTCAGTGACAGACCAAATATATAGTAATTTTAATTTCTAACACTAATCTCCATGTGCTTCAGGGCTATGTATGTATCCCAAGTCCCTGGCACATAGAATGTGCTCAATAAACATGTTGAAGTCACAGGAAGAATAATACAAAAACAGATTGATTATACTGAACCACATTTGATGTGTTATACACCATTAGTAAAAGTCTCCTTATTTTAAAGTAAGAAAAATATCTATTTGCATAATATAAAGCCGTTTACTTTCACATTTGCCATTTCTGAGCTGGAACCCAGTGGCATTTCAATGCTTGACTTTAACTTGGTGGATTTTGGTGTTACATCGCCATCTTGTGGTTGTTGATCCAAAAATATTTCTTTAAAAACAAAACCCAAGTCCTTTGTTTTTGCAACATAACCGTACAGTGCAGAAAATCATTTGTGCTCGTGTGCTTATATCCACACAGACACACACACACTGGGAAGCTGAAGATCTGAAAGCGGTGTTTTAGGTTTGGAGACATAGATAAATATCTAAGAATAATCTTTTCATGCAGGTTCTTGTATGGTAAAACCAGCCATGCGGCACATCTACTAACAAATACATGATATTGTTGTAAATGTAATGCGTTTACTATTATACTATGGCTTCAATAGTAAAGGACCATATGTTTCCTCTATTTACCATAAATAACAGATGAGGAGAACAAATAGTATTTTTCTTCCTGCTCTGTTAAGAATTTGTTTACACTGTATGTGTACCATTTCTAATAGGGCACGGAAACAGAGATAAAGAAAACATACACAGTGGAATCACATTTTCTTAGATGACTATGACTAGAAATTTCCAAAGTAGCTCATTCATAAATAAAGCCATCTGACTTACTGTGTGGGTAACACCATCCATTGAGAAGACCTTTTTTGGGGGGGAGGAAAGAATCACACATTTAACAGAGGTCAGAGTTGAGGGGACAGTGGGTAGAAAGTTTTGTTTTTATATTTTAAGATTGTCTGTGTCAGGGCTTAGTTGGAGAGTGCAGGCATGTGAGATCTTACGTTCCCAACCAGGGCTGGACCTTTGTCTGCTGCATTGGAAGGCTAATGCTTAACCACTGCACCACCGTGGAAGTCCTGAAAGTTCTAGTTTTAAACGATTGTGATTTTTTTTTTTTTTTTAAGAGACTTTAAAAGGAACACATATTTTAGTAGTCTTCTTCATAGGTAAGGTGTACTTTAATAAACTCCTTAAATTTGCTATTGAAACTTGAAATCCACATACTGCTTTTAGAATTGATTCAATTAATTTGTGACTAATGCTCACAGAAACATCATCTGTTCCAGAGCAAATGTGATGGCAGGAAAGAAGGAAGGACCATTTTTCAGAGAACCTTTCCCCCAGATCATGTCTGCTTTCATGAGATTATGCACACACATTTGCCTGCAGTCTCAAATCCTAGTAAGACCAATTAGTTGCAAAATAATGTTGTTAATCAAGGAATTCAGTCTTAGGTTTATTTATTCTCACTCTGATTTATTTACTGTCATTCTGTCACAGGCTACAGTTTGCAGAAGCCTTTCTTTTTCTAATTATATACATAATTACATTCATTGTGGGGTCATTGGAAAACAAAGATAAAAAGAATTAAAATAAAATAAATTACATGCAACTCATTGATCACTGCTCTTAGCATTTTGATATTATCTTCCAAATTCTCTTTTTTTAAAGAAAATGGGATTATGATTGCATACACTGTTATAATATTTTATAATCTGTTTCTTTCCCTTAACTATGCATTTACATAGTATTTATCATTCCATTTTAATACTACACCTTAATTAATTTAAATTAGCCCCAATTACAGACATTTGGATGGTTTTCTAATTTTTATTCATATAAAATTTACTGTAATGAGTCTATGCATAAGGGGATGTGTTTCATGTCTGAGACATATACACTCACCCTGTACTTAGTCGTTCAGTCATGTCCAACTCTTTGCAACCCCGTGGCTCCTCTGTAGCCTCCAAGTCTCCTCTGTCCATGGGATTCTCCAGGCAAGAATACTGGAGTGGGTTGCCACGCCCTCCACCAGGGTATCTTCCCAATCCAGGGATCGAACCCAAAGCTCCCACATTGTAGGCAGATTCTTTACCATCTGAGCCACCAGGGAAGCCCATATACATCTATTTGTTTCTATTTTTTGCCTCATTATTTACTTAGGATTTGTGAACTATTCCAAAAAAGAACTATTTTGACAGGAATGTCTAGCATGATAGATATTGGTAATTAAGACTAATTATAAATTAATTGCACAATAGAAAAATAATTCTCATTCATCTTTCTACCAGTCTAAGTTTTCCTGTTTACCTTCAGTTCCAACAACACTTCCTTTTTGTCATTGTTATTTATCGAAGTCTAATATATATACACTTGCTCCTTGGAAGAAAAGCTATGACCAACCTAGACAGCATATTAAAAAGCAGAGACATTACTTTGCCAACAAAGGTCCATCTAGTCAAAGCTGTGGTTTTTCCAGTAGTCATGGACAGATGTGAGAGTTGGACTATAAAGAAAGCTGAGCACTGAAGAATTGATGCTTTTGAACTGTGGTGTTGGAGAACACTCTTGTGAGTCTCATGGATGGCGAGGAGATCCAACCAGTCCATTCTAAAGGAAATCAGTCCTGAATATTCATTGGAAGGACTGATGCTGAAGCTGAAACTCCAATACTTTGGCCACCTGATGTGAAGAACTGACTCATTGGAAAAGACCCTGGTGCTGGGAAAGACTGAGGGGACGACAGAAGATGATATGGTTGGATGGCATCACTGACTCAGTGGACATGAGTTTGAGTAAACTCAAGGAGTTGGTGATGGACAGGGAGGCCTGGCAGTGCTGCAGTCCATGGGGTTGTAGAGAGTTGGATATGACTGAGCCACTGAACTTAATACACATACAGAAAATTTTACAGATCATAAGCTCTCCTGGTAGGCTGAAGCTATCTTCCAGCTATCATGCAGGTACTACTTACATTCACTACTTCACATACTTTTGGGAGTGTTCTTTCAAAAACTGATTTGTTGAAAAGTTGATCCATCATGATTAACTCTGCTGCCTCAGGGTACAGAGCATCTTCAAAATGAAAGCTCACTCATACCCACAGCTGATAAGGGCTGAGATGGATGAGAACCTTGCCTCAGGAGTTCCCACACGTAATTACTCAAGAGAATCACCAGGGGGGAGCTTTAAAGAAATACCAAAGCTGACTCACTTCCAGACAGAGATCCTGGGGAGAAGAAGCTTGTGTGTTATTTTTAAAAGGGCCCCAGGTGGTTATAATTGGTAGGGACTGAAAATCACTGAAACTTCTGTCTCCTTGAGTGATAGATTCATTTCAACGGAATAAATAAATTTTAACCCGTGGGTGAAGAATGTCTCTGTCTATTTGATGTACTGGTTGACTCCCAGAGATGAGCCTCTGTCCTAACTTTTGTACTGTCCAACTACTGAACAACTTCACAACTTTCACTCCTAGAGCATAAGGCCTTATACTTACTATTTATATTCACCACAAATGTGGACTCTCCTAAATGGACCAGTACTTCAGCTGGTCAGTTATTAACACGTGAACACAACTGAACTTTGCGAGAGGGCGTGGCAGTGGAGGAAGAGCCATACAGACCTTCCCATGTTGTAGAGGATAGCAAGTGAGACAGACATACAGAAGCAGACAAATTATATCTGTAAACTTGCATTAGTCACAGAGACATCCATGGCTTTTGGACTGTGGTTCTGCTCTTGGGAAAATGGGTGAACAACCTAGACCTCACAAGGGAATATCTAGAAAATTTATTAAAAATGGGCAGCTCTTTAGACCATAATTGAAAAGAATATAAGAAAGAATATATATATATATATGCATATATATATACATATCTGAATCAGTTGTTGTACAGAAATTAACACAACATTGTAAATCAACTGCACTTCAATTAAAAAAACACAACCCCTTTAGCATGTCAAAGGAACCAACAGAAGAGCCCCCAATGGCCAGATCTCAAACAACGTGAGTGACAAGGCATATAAAGGAATACTGGAACACAACGCAAAGCCCTAAATAAATACCTCTAAGTCTCTACTGATATAAACACATGTTTGAAGAAATAAATGATGATGGGAGAATAGACAAATCTCCCATATGGCTGACTTATAAATAATTAAGGTAGATATTATCCACTCCTAAATCTGAGCTGCACACAGGGCCTTATTTTTCCCAAAAAGTACCACGTGGAAAATGGGGCCTGGGGTCAAGGTGAACATCATCAGTCATTAACCATGACCATGTAGAGCGGCCCTTTGCTATGACATGTCTGGACTGGCATCTCATCTGTGTTGCCCTCCTCACAAAAGTTTAGGACTCCAGTCTAACCATGAGAAAACATAATACAAAACCCACATTGAAAGGGATTGTACACATGACAGGTACAACTCAAAATGGTCAAGGTCAGTGAGGATAAAGAACAGTGAAAGCCGAGAAGATGTCGCAGCCACAGCATCCTGAGACAAAACTAAATGCAATGTGGTACCCAGATGAGTTCCCGGAACAGAAAAAAGACAGTGGCTTCCAAACTAGGGAAATCTGCATCACGTGTGGACTTTGGTTAATAATGTCAGATGTGTTCATCAGTTGTGACAAGTATACCTTAATGATGTAAGATGTCAGCAGTAGGGGAAATGGTATGTAATGTATGGGAATGCTTTGCACTTTCTTCCCAAATTTTCTGAAAATCTAAAACAAAAATGTTATCAAAAAAAAAGAAAGAAAGCGCAATTCCCCAGAACATCAGTGAGAACAGCATCTGGAATCTTGTTAAAAATTCAGGTTTTCAAGGCCCAGCTCAGACCTCCAGAATCATAAACTGAAGGTGTAGCAAAAATTTGTGTTTCTGCTTCTGCGATTTAGAACCCCTGACCCAGAAGGTTGATCAGGGCTCTGCTTCCCAGTGCTTCTTGTTGTAGATGAGGCCATGGCCATTTTCTCCAATGTCCAGGAGCGAAGAATCAGATTAGACCTCAGGTGGCTCCTGATTACCCATTTGTCACATTCCAGGGAGGGCGTCTCTGCTCACCTCTCTTCTTGACTTATTAGAGTCTGTCTCAGGGGTTCCTTTTCAGACCCATTTGTGCTCATGTTTTTCACAGCTTTTCCAGCCCGTGGAGACTCTCCGTCTCGGATCTCCCCAGATATAATGTGAACCAACTTTCATGTTTCCAGGGATTATAGACCAGAGCAGAGTGCGAATCCTCTGGAGACAGAGGTGACCTGGGACAAATTATGCAATCCCTCTGTGCTCGAGTTTCTTCATCTGTGATTCGAGAATGACCCAAGAGTGTCCACCTCATGGGGCTTTGTAGGGATTATGAATCAGCATCATATGGTGTTAATATCTAGCACTTAGTGAGAACCCAGTAAATGTGAACTGGTGCAGTTGTTGATGGTGGATGTCTACCTCTTAAATGGCTCTTCACTTCTCCTACAACATCCAGGTTTTGTGTGCAAATTAATCAAAGCAATCGATCAATAAACACTGGGTGAATTGAGTGGATGAACTGACCCCACAAAACACAGCTTCAAACACAGAGACATCCCCAATTTGTCTTCTAAGGCATCTTGGTTTTTTGGGTCAGGCTGTTGAAAATATTTCATATTGATTATACAAAGCTGTTAGAATAAAGCTCAAAATTAGACTGGAGAATACACCCTAGGTATGAATTGATCTTACTTCAAGCTTCACCCCCTACCTGTGTTCTGTTATCAATTAGAACACCGTTTCAATTTTGATCTAAGACTATTGTCATTCCTGAGATCTTTTAAGAGTTTCTGTTAGCCTGAAAGACGAGATTAGTCAGGAAAGAAGTCCACCTTGGGGACTGTTCCAGCAGCAGGTGGGTAAGGGAATAGAATGGAATCACGGTTCAGATTTTCCTTATTTGCTCTTTGGAACAGGTTAAACTTACATGCCATAAAGAGACAAGCTTGGGCATTTGGGTTTGTTTTCCAGATGGGCATTAATGTAGTGGATTCTGCAGTATCCGGACTAGGCGGTTGCCCTTATGCAAAAGGTGCTTCTGGGAACATAGCCACAGAGGATTTGATCTACATGCTTAATGGCCTGGGGGTTAATACGGTAAGTTAATGTAGCATATTTTAATATTCATACATTCCTTGCAGATTGAAATTGGAATGTGTCTCAGATTTGGGAAGCAACTTCGAGGTCAAGTTTTACTACACTTTTGCTCTTTCCTAAAATGCACAGTGGGAAAATACAATAAAAATTCTTGAGGGGGGCTTCATAAAAGAACTTATTGCTATAGGTCAATCACCGATAATGCTACCATTTCTTTTTTTTTTTTTTTTACTGCTTCATGACTTCCAAAGTACTTTTTTATCTAGTATCTCATTTGATGTCACACACTTTGTGAGTTAGAGCCTGCCTTCGCTTTTATGATTGTTGTTTTTGCTGTTTTGTTTTCCTAGGAGGAAAACTGGGAACTTGGTTTTCTCACTGTGACAAGTAGGGCTTCTGGAAGAGAGCCCAGGGCCATTTTAAAATGGCCAGTGGAGGAGCAGACTTTAATAATACTTAGCATGCGAAACACTGGCCGGCAAGAATAGTCTCTTTGCAAGTGGTATCTGAGAAAGGCCCTGTAACAACACCCATCAGAATCAGTACCTTGTTTTGCCGCATGCTTGTTAAAATGACCTACTAACCTCGAAGTTAGAGTCTTTTAGGGAAAAGTATAAAAGGCAAAAACGCTGTTCACAGATGATCAGAAATTCCATATGTTTTCTGAGATGTCCAAATCACCACCTGGATTAGAGAATGGAGAGAATGTCCTTCCCTCGCTCTGCTGAGAGGTGCTCCTGCCCAGCTGACTGTCCGCGGAGTCCTTCCCTGTGCTTCCTGTTTCTCAGCTCCGCCCCTCTCTCCTGCGTTCCCGGACCCCGCAACGGCCTTCCTCCTCATCCTCGATTTCACCTTCTAGTATTTCCATGCTGATTCCCCAGGTCCACACTGCTGGGTTCCTCTTCTCCGTGTTCCAGGGTTCTTTCAGTGTCTTCCTCAGCTGTAGTACCGTCTTCTTTCTGTGTTCAGCTCCCCCTGTTCATCGAAAGACTAATATCACCTGGCATTAAATACCAGAAGCTGTTGCCTCTCTTCTCTGGTTCAGTTCAGTTCAGTCGCTCAGTGGTGTCCGATTCTTTGCGACCCCATGAATTGCAGCACGCCAGGCCTGCCTGTCCATCACCAACTCCCAGAATTCACCCAAACTCATGTGCATCGAGTAGGTGATGCCATCCAGCCATCTCATCTTCTGCCGTCCCCTTGTCCTCCTCCCCCCTTAGGAATAGCTATTACCGAGTAGTCTGATCATTTCCATCGTTTCTATTAGGTATGACCATGACAGAACCTGAAAAAAAGTAGAAATATTTTCTATTTTTCCCAATTTATTTTATTGAAGTATAGTTGACTTACAATGCTGTGTTAATTTCCACTGTACAGCAAAGTGACTCATATATATATATATTCACATACACACATTCTTTACCATATTCTTTTCCAATATGGTTTATCACAGGATATTGAATATAGTTCCAAGTAGGACCCTGTTTATCCATTCTGTATATAATAGTTTTCATCTCCTAATCCTAAACTCTTAAGCCATAGAAGTCCTTTCTTGAAGATTTATATAACTTGGATGAACTCAGTTGATGCTTCACATGAGTCAGGCTGTCTGGGTCCAACTGCAACTAACCCATGTTTCCATTTCCAAGAATGTCACAATTTAAGTTGTTATGTTGGGTAGCAACCAACAAACCAAGGCCCTCTGTGGAACCTGTATCACTGTGGCTCCCAGGCCTACACAATTAGCAAGAGCCACTGATTCGACTGCTAAACTGTTTTGATTGTTTGTCCCTTCCTTCCTACCCTTGCTGTAACTACATCAGCACAAGTCCTGATATCTTCCGTGGATATTCATCCTCTTTCCTGGTCTGCGGGACTTCCCAGGTGGTGCTAGTGGCGAAGAACCGGCCTGCCAGTGCAGGAGACATAAAGATAAGGGTTCGATCCCTGAGTAGGGAAGATCCCCTTGAGAAGTACACAGCAGCCAACTCCAGTATTCTTGCCTAGAGAGGCCCATGGACAGAGGAGCCTGGCAGGCTACAGTCCATAGGGTTACAAAGAGTCAGGCACAACTGAAGTGACTTGGCACATACTTCAGACTGCCTTCAAATTCATCCTCCATGCTGCCATGGAAGATTTCATCTAAGATACAAATATGAATATGCCTTGCTTCTGCTTGGGCATGCATCAGTGGGTTCCCATTTCCTGAAAAGCAGGCCTGTATTCTGTCACACACTGTGGCCTTTTTTTTTCCTTTTCCAGTCACTTCTGGCTGTTCCTTTCCACGTATCCCATGATATTTTTCAGATGTCTATATTGATGGTGCCTCATGCCTCCTCCTTCTTCTCAAGGACTCACACTCTGTACAAGCCTCGGGTCAGGATTTACCCTTCCTTGAACTCTCCCCAGATGCACTGCTCTCCTTTCCTTTCCTTTTCCTTTCCTGCTCTCCTTTCCTTTTCCTCAGTGGGTTGACCACCCTGCAGCTCTGCCCTCATGGTCATCTGGATCTCTCTCTCTCAGTTACTTTGGTTGCAGTGCAGGCTTTCCTGTTTAGGGTCCACAAATCCTGCTTGACCACAGGCACCCTAAAGACAGAAACTGTAGTCTATGTGAAGTTCTTGAAACCTCATAATGTATCACAGTACATTAACATATTTAAGCTCCTGGTTTAAATGCTGAAATGATTTAAGTATAAATGCCATATTATTTCAAAAAGGTATCTTTTCATTGGGCTTCCAGGGTGGCTTAGTGGTAAAGAATCTGCTTGCCAATCCAGAAGAAGCAGGTTTGACCCCTGGGTTGGGAGTATCCCTTAGAGAAGGAAATGGCAGCTCACTCCAGTATTGTTGCTTGGGAAATCCCATGGACAGAGGAGTTTGACAGAGTACAGCCCACGGGGCCGCAAAAGAGTCGGACACAACTTAGTGATTAAAAACAAACAAACAGAAATAATCTGTTCTTTAAGTTAGAGAAGGCCAAAACACAATTCTTTGCTGTGATACCAACCAATCCCACTGCATAACGGCTATAAATGAAAATTACTGGAAAGCAAAGAACTTTGATGCCTAAAATCTTATGATCTTTTGTTAGATGTAATTCAGAAGTGAAAGACCATATGTAACTTATTCTGTACAAAATTTGCATATCACTGCATCAAGAATGTGAAACCAAACTATGCCTCAAGGACCCTCCACCCAAAACCAATACAAAACCCAAACAAGCGTTAGTGCCCCCAAAGCAACTTCACAATAAAAAGAAACAGGAAAATGATTTACATGTCATTTTACAAATTCCTTTTGGTGATTCTTAAGCAGAAGTAAACTGCAAAGAAAGCAGCACTTTAAAAGTTTCTAGAGAGAAGTAACGAGCTATATTAAACTTATGATCTCTTTATCATCACTGGTATGAAAAGCCCCTGTGCGTATTTATACTTGTTCATTTTAAGAAAACATCAGACTTACATAAATTTTAAAAGCTACTCCTTAATAGCAAGGAGCTTGAGTCAGTTCAGGTTTAAGTCTGCGTTGTTTCCAGTCCATATTGAGGGAAGACATAGCAGCTCACAAAATGCTGCCTGGGGGCAAACCTCTGGTGAACCTGCCTACCCTGTGCCCCACAGTCCCCGCCAGTGACAGCTCCGTGCAGGTTGGAAACTCAGTGGTGATTCTTGGCTCCGCCAAGCCCAAGATGACGAGCCTGCGCTGAACTTGGCCTTCAAACCCCACTGCCGATCTGTCATCCATGGATTTACCAAAGCCTTTGTTGATCCTGTTTATGCTCCCAGTCAGTACAACCTCTCAGGCAAACAAGTTCCAGATGTGGACTAAATACTACTTCATTTTATTAAACTACCTCCTTCAACTTCATGCCAGTAATAGTGTTTCTGGATGTGGTTAAAAATTATACACACGTTCATCATTCCTATGTGTCTTACAGCTTTATCAGGTTTGTTTGTTTATATACTAAAATATTCTATGAGATTCCCCTGTCAAGTCCTTATCTATAAACTGCTCCAAAGCATTATCCTTTAAATTGCCCTTCACTGATATTGGTTCATGCTTTCTGATTCTACTGCTGTCCTTCATAGAGTTCAGGTACCAGCATAATGACACTGGATTATTCAGGTGTGGTTAGCCTAGGGTCAGATTCAAGATATGTTTTAATAAAGCAGAAAAATCTACAATCTATATAATTTATGGAGACAAATGTTGTCCCCCAATCAATAATGAACATTTGTTTGATTATTTTAAATGGTTAAGTAACTACTAATATAATTAAAAGAAATCTGTTTTGTCTTCTTTCTCCCCACCCCTCCTTCCTACCTGGCACCGACATTTTTGTCTCACCAGGGTGTGAATCTTTACAAAGTGATGGAAGCTGGTGACTTCATCTGCAAAGCTGTAAATAAAACTACAAACTCTAAAGTAGCACAAGCTTCATTCAATGCCTGACTCGAATGACTTTGTGACTTAAGTTTGAGAAGCTCCATTTCAGCTACAGATATGCATCTGAAAATCATTACTGTCAACTTGTTCTGAAATGTGGAGTAATAGACAAAAGTGGGAAAAAGAAAGAGAGATACTTTGAAAAAAGGGTATCACTGGATGGATTATGAAGTGGATGGGAAGGTATACCAGTCATCAGGTAAATTGCAAGCCAAGGCTAAATAATAAAATTTGCAGACGTCCTTTGAACTTGGAGAAAAGTCTACCACTCTTTTGCTCTTATAGAAATAACTTTTTAATTTAGTCGACGTGAAAATTGACTTCAGATTTCCCTAAGTATCAAATACTGTGTTAATACTTAATCAAGCTGGCTTAGCACAGCGTACATTTCATCAGTAGTTTATGAGCCCCTGTGTGGTGTGCAAAGTGTGTGGCCTCCGTATTATACATTATACGCCTCTGGATCTCAACTTTGCATTTGCCAAGTCAGTTAAATTATGGACCGAGCGCCAAATCTCCATCTGACCCCACATAATTTTTAGCAATAGAACTTTTATATTCCAAGTATGCTAACATCTGTTAACTATTTCGGTGACTTTATCTTGTTCCAAGAGGCTGTGGTCAATGGCCAGATGCCACATCCTGGAAACATATGACCTCCTGTGTTTGTCACATGCATCCAGTTTTCCATGCTTTGCCTTTCATCAGTTGTAGTAGAAACCAGCAGAGTGCTACTCAGCTATTGAGAAACAAAAGGTCCAACTTCATCCCAATGTCTAAGTTGCAGTGATGAGAATAGAAAGATATATGTACCATGATACACTTTTATCATTTTCAGCTCACTTCCAAGTTGTCCAAGGAATGTCCATTAATGTTGTCCATTAATGCGGTTATTAATTTATGAAAACAGAACATCAGTGCAATGATTAATTTATGAAAACAGAATTTTTCCATTGATTCAAGGTAGTTTGATTACATCACATCTGTTTGGGAGGATTGACATTTTATGGTTATTTTTAATGTTGAAGTGGCTGAAATTTTATCTTCTGTAATAACATTGCCAGAAATAGCAAATATATGTCCAAGTTGAGAAGAGGCACAGGAGGGCTGTGTTAAGAAAAATATATTTCTATTACCTATGCAAATCATATGGGGGCAGTATTATTCCATGTGGATCTAAATTGTCAGTATTTTTATTAATATTTATGTAGACTTTCCAATGATACTGGGTGATCTTATCTTTGAATACATTTGAATAGAACTTGAGATATGAAAGTGAGCATTGTGGGCTTTCTATTAAATATTCATCAAAACCGCAGGAAATAAAAAGAAATTCAAGAAAATAAGAGAATTGCTGATTACTACTGTGTTAACTTTAAGGTTACACAATTACAATAAAAGGATTACAAGGGAAACATATTGGAAATTGACAGGAACTAAGTTTCCATGGAGGAGGCTAAGGCTCAGGTTGTGATGGAGCTTGTCATCAGAACTGAGTGGCCCTCTGCATTTGGGTTAGTGCTGGGGCATGGGAAGTGTGGAGAGCAAACGTACCACGCCTCTTTATGGATCTGTTACATCGGCTCTCTTCAGGAAGAGCGTGGTGCCGCAGTGGGGGCAGGAAGGAGACACCTGCCCCCCAGTGCACAGCAGGACGCCTCCCTTCCCATCTGAGAAGACTGACTTTTCCTCTCTCTTATGCAGCTGTGGAGTTCTTAGTTTTATGATATTTGGAAAAAGCAGCAGTTTATGCAGACTGCTTATAGAAACAGTGAAGGGCAAAACTTCGCTGTTTAGAAATGAAAACCACCACGGGCTCTTCAAAAGGCAGAGGGAGCTGTCAGAACCCCGGGTGCAGCCTAGCACACGCATGCACTGCATAGACAGCAGTCCACCTATTCATGTCCCAGAGCACCTCAAAGCTTCCTAATCACACGCCACAGGAAAAGTCTGTGCTTTAGGTGTTTGTTATCCTTCACCAAAACCATCTAAACCCTTCTCTTAAGGAGAGTTTCTTTTCTGGTTTTAAGGGGGTGGGGATCACATAATCAAATAAAATGGCCTGAATTCCAGAGGCAGAATACCCCCAAAGCTATATTTCCACTAACTAGGAAACTTTGGAGTCACTGTAGGACCTACCCAAACAACCTGCCCACACATAAACCCACACCAGGGTTAGCCCTGGGGAAAGGCTTAGGAATGGCAAAGCAATTATGCAGTACGTTTAGAAGTAACCTTTTATGACATCTGCCCTTTAAGACTACTGTAAAAAGTAGACATTTTCTAAATTCTGGATTCATGAAATTCATAAAGCAAAGAAAAGGAAACTTGCTTAGAAAATTGAGAATGCCTTTTTATGCTGTTTCTTCTGATCACTATAACATTTAATAAATAACCCTTTAGCTGCAGTTCTGTGGCTATTCATTTCTATATATATGCATGAATTCTAGACATGTAACAGGATACTTAGCATTGAATACATAAACCAGCAATATCCCTATCAGAGCAGTAAAGGAGAGATAAAATAAAGCTGGGGCCCCTCCAGAAATCTACATTAAATAGGCATGTGGAACATTGCTATGAATACTCATAATCATCTGCAAAATGCTTTGTGGACTAGAAGATAGAAGTTTTACGCTTGTGTGGGGCAGGTCTGAGTTAAAAGGATAGTTTTGAAGGTATAGAGCTAGAGAAGAATGGGTAAGCTAGGGAGGAAGGGAGAGAGGAGGGGTACAGAATGGAGTGAGGGAAGAAGGTGAAAAGAGAGGGAGGGAGAGAACGAGAGGGTTGAGAAACTATTTCCACCCTGCCTTTGAGCAGCTCCAGTGGAAGTCGCCTCCTGCTCTGATAGAAATATTCACGAGGCTGCTTTAAACTTCAGGCAATAGAAAACCAACTCATCGGAAAAGACCCTGATAATGGGAAAGATTGAGGGCAGGAGAAGGGACCGATGGAGGATGAGATTGTTGGGTAGCAACGTCAACACAATGGATGTGAGTTTGACCAAACTCTGGGAGATAGTGAAGTACAGGGAAGCCTGGCATGCTGCAGTCCATTAGGTCACAAAGAGTCAGACATGACTTAGTAACTGAAAAACAGGAACAATAGAAAACTTGTACTCCACAGGCTTAGTTTCAAATATCTCAGAATTACTGCTTTTTCTACCATCATTTAGCTTGCAGACTCAATTGCCCATTTCCCTGTTGACACCTTCAGGCTCCTCCTCTTCTGAGTTGCAAAGTAGTTGTAGCATTTCTGAGTCACACCATCCCCACAGGACTCAGCCTCTGCTGAGGGCTTTTGTGTCTGGAATGCCTGTTTTTAATCAATGAAGGGCATTTCCCCCATCCCACCCCAAACTTTCTCTCCTGTTTCACTGGGCAGAACATCATCACGTGCCCATCCCTTAGCTCCTTACTTACTTACGTGAGGAGTAGACCATGAGGATAGACCAGCCAAGGTCATGGGTGACCTAGAGTGGATCTGTGCAGTGGTTCAGAAGATGACCCCAGAGTAGCATGTGTCCTGGTGAGAAAGGGTAGGAGAATGGGAGGCAGAAGACCTAACACCTCTGAAGAAGGAGCCATATCCAAGTTCTCTGAGACAGGAGGAAAGGATGGAAATGGAAAAAGCTTCAAATGTGAGAGGAGTAGGTTTTAGGGGAAAGTTGTCCATCGTGCTAATTGGTCTCTACATTTGTTTTTCTTCAGGAAAGTAGGAAATGAGGTCTGTGAGCGTTACAAGTGAGGGTGGAGGGAAGGCTTGAGAAGAATGGGAATCTGTGAAACCCACCCAAAGCAGTATTAGAGGTTCACATACTCTAAAAAATGGTACAGATGAGAAACGGACAGAGAAAACAAAGCTATGGTTCCCAAGGGGGAAACTGGGGTGGTGGGGGTGGGGGGGATAAACTGAAAGTTGGGATTAGCAGATGTACACTACCACATATAAATTAAACAACAATGATTTACTGTATAGTCCAGGGAACTATACAGCATTCTTTCCCATCATAGGTTACTATTCAGTGTCTGCTGCTGCTGCTGCTGCTAAGTCGGTTCAGTCATGTCTGACTCTGTGAGACCCCATAGACGGCAGCCCACCAGGCTCTGCCATCCCTGGGATTCTCCAGGCAGGAGTACTGGAGTGGATTTCCATTTCCTTCTCCAATGCATGAAAGTGAAAAGTGAAAGTGAAGTCACTCAGTCGTATCTGACTCTTAGCAACCCCATGGACTGCAGCCTACCAGGCTCCTCCATCCATGGGATTTTCCAGGCAAGAGTACTGAAATGGGGTGCCATTGCCTTCTCTGAAAAAGAATATAGATGTATACATATGTACATAAATCTGCATCACTTTGCTGTACACTGGAAACTTCAATACTGTAAATCAACTATACTTCAATTAAAACCGAAGAAGTTAACTTACTTTATAACCGTTTTCTAGGGGCACTTGTGTGCTAAGCCTAAGTGTAGTGCTTGGTCCTCTGCCTTTACAGCTCTGTGTTCCATGCACTTCCCCCTCTTTGAAGCACTTCTTAATTTCTGTGGTCCTGCCCTCCTCTGGCTCCTACTGTATCCTTGATCCCAGGTCCTGCCACATCTTTCATTGTTTGGTCTGTTCCTTCTCTCTATTCTGTTTACCTGGAGACTTACAAATGCAAAACTGCTCACAACTCCTATCCTTGTCCAAATGCCTTCCAAGGTCGGCAGGGTTGTCATCGCCTGAGTTTTTTGGGGAAATGCAGACTATGGGGCTCCACTCCAGACAAACTGCATCACCATCTGCATTAAATTTTTTTTTAATTGATGTGTATTTTCATTTTTATTCAGTTCAAGAAATTTCCTTTCTTTTTTTTTTTTTTTTGGTTATGAGGCATGTGGGATCTTAGTTGTCTGACCAGAGATCAAATATGCACCCTCTGAAGCAGAAGCACTGGAGTGCTGGGGAAGTCCCATTGTCTGCATTTTTAGCAAGATCTTTACAGAACTCATATGCTTGTTAAAATTTGAGAAACACCTGCCAGTTTAGCACTTCCTCTTGGGCATCTAATGGGCATCAAAAGCTTCATGTATCCAGAGTACCTTGTAGCACTTGCCTTTGTGTGGTGTGTCCTAGCCTGTTGTCTTTTCTCTGCTCCTGAAACAAGGTAGCCTGGGGCCTATTTCAGGTCCTTTACCTGGTTATTCTCTCTGCCAGTCATGGGTCATGCTCTTTCCCTGTTTGTGACTTCTGGCCATTCAGGCACCAGCAGCATAAATTTCACCTCCTTAGTGAGTTTCCCCAGATGACTCAGACTAAAGTAAGGCCTCAGATACTCTCTATGACATCAACGTGTTGCATTTTCCTTTTCATTATATAATATTTAACATTTATTTATTTATTTTATTTCTTTGCTCAACAGAATGCATCTTCCAAGAGAGCAGGGGGTTTTCCATGTTCAACATTCATAGTTTCTTATGGCTTGGTGTGATAGGTATCTAATACATGTTGGTTAGGAGCAAAAATAAAAATAGATGAGTTAATTTCAAACAAGAAGGGAAGTACGCAATACATATATCACATCTCCTGCCACCTTCCTTCCCTTGACTCTTGTTTCTCAGCAAGATCCAAGTTAACAGGCTCATCATCAGGATTTCTCCAGGATACTTGGATTGGAGACAGATTTCACCAATTTCCTATATGTGATATCCCTCAAACTTATTATAAGAGCAAATTAAACTGAGTACTAGGGACTGCTATAATGAAAGATTTAAAATAACGCTTCAGTTGTGGGACGGAGACCCTGACCCAATGCTCAGCCCTTGGAGAGAGGGGGTATCCTGGACTTATTGCCCATCCATCTGTCGTGAGTTGTCCTGACATCATCTGATCTATTACTTGGCAGCTTGAAACCTCAGTGAATTTACCAATCCCTTTAAACCTTGCTTCAAACCTCACTTCCTTTATGTATAAAACTTGCATGGCAATGGTCCTTATTTAGACAGCTGTGGGAAGAGCTTCATGAAATAATGCTTATAAGTGTTTGGCAAAGGGCCAGAAAGTGGTCAATAAATGTTGACTGTCATCTTTTTTATTGCCCCTTTCTATGGCACTGCCCTGGAGTGGAACTCCTTTTCCCTTATGAGTGGTTCAACCCCCAGGAAGGCTCTCATAAAAGGTCACCCTGTATTCTGTTCCATGTAAAGATGCATTGTCTTAAAGGGCTCGTTGTGATCCTGAAAGAGACAACTCGCCATTAAACCCCATAAATATGTGATCTTAAATTGGCACCAAAGCCCCATACGTGGCTTATTACACTGCATCATTGAACTACGCTTCTAAGCTGCCTTTTCTATATTTCTTGGGACTGTAATTCCCATAGGAACTTACTGTGAGACTTTTACTGAGTAACCCTGTCTAAAGAACATCATATGGTGTTAGAAAGTGTTCTAGTTTCATTCTTTTACAAGTGGTTGACCAGATTTCCCAGCACCACTTGTTAAAGAGATTGTCTTTAATCCATTGTATATTCTTGCCTCCTTTGTCAAAGATAAGGTGTCCATATGTGCGTGGATTTATCTCTGGGCTTTCTATTTTGTTCCATTGATCTATATTTCTGTCTTTGTGCCAGTACCATACTGTCTTGATAACTGTGGCTTTGTAGTAGAGCCTGAAGTCAGGTAGGTTGATTCCTCCAGTTCCATTTTTCTTTCTCAAGATCGCTTTGGCTATTCGAGGTTTTTTGTATTTCCATACAAATTGTGAAATTATTTGTTCTAGCTCTGTGAAGAATACTGTTGGTAGCTTGATAGGGATTGCATTGAATCTATAAATTGCTTTGGGTAGTATACTCATTTTCACTATATTGATTCTTCCAATCCATGAACATGGTATATTTCTCCATCTATTAGTGTCCTCTTTGATTTCTTTCACCAGTGTTTTATAGTTTTCTATATATAGGTCTTTAGTTTCTTTAGGTAGATATATTCCTAAGTATTTTATTCTTTTCGTTGCAATGGTGAATGGAATTGTTTCCTTAATTTCTCTTTCTGTTTTCTCATTATTAGTGTATAGGAATGCAAGGGATTTCTGTGTGTTGATTTTATATCCTGCAACTTTACTATAATCATTGATTAGTTCTAGTAATTTTCTGGTGGAGTCTTTAGGGTTTTCTATGTAGAGGATCATGTCATCTGCAAATAGTGAGAGTTTTACTTCTTCTTTTCCAATTTGGATTCCTTTTATTTCTTTTTCTGCTCTGATTGCTGTGGCCAAAACTTCCAAAACTATGTTGAATAGTAATGGTGAAAGTGGGCACCCTTGTCTTGTTCCTGACTTTAGAGGAAATGTTTTCAATTTTTCACCATTGAGAATAATGTTTGCTGTGGGTTTGTCATATATAGCTTTTATTATGTTGAGGTATGTTCCTTCTATTCCTGCTTTCTGGAGAGTTTTTATCATAAATGGGTGTTGAATTTTGTCAAAGGCTTTCTCTGCATCTATTGAGATAATCATATGGTTTTTGTTTTTCAATTTGTTAATGTGGTGGATTAAAGATCTCAACGTAAGACCAGAAACTATAAAACTCCTAGAGGAGAACATAGGCAAAATACTCTCTGACATACATCACAGCAGGATCCTCTATGACCCACCTCCCAGAATATTGGAAATAAAAGCAAAAATAAACAAATGGGACCTAATTAAACTTAAAAGCTTCTGCACTTCAAAGGAAACTATTAGCAAGGTGAAAAGACAGCCTTCAGAATGGGAGAAAATAATAGCAAATGAATCAACCGACAAACAACTAATCTCAAAAATATACAAGCAACTCCTACAGCTCAACTCCAGAAAAATAAATGACCCAATCAAAAAATGGGCCAAAGATCTAAATAGACATTTCTCCAAAGAAGACATACAGATGGCTAACAAACACATGAAAAGATGCTCAACATCACTCATTATCAGAGAAATGCAAATCAAAACCACTATGAGATACCATTTCACACCAGTCAGAATGGCTGCGATCCAAAAGTCTACAAATAATAAATGCTGGAGAGGGTGTGGAGAAAAGGGAACCCTCTTACACTGTTGGTGGGAATGCAAACTAGTACAGCCACTATGGAGAACAGTGTGGAGATTCCTTAAAAAACTGGAAATAGAATTGCCTTATGATCCAGCAATCCCACTGCTGGGCATACACACTGAGGAAACCAGAAGGGAAAGAGACACGTGTACCCCAATGTTCATCGCAGCACTGTTTATAATAGCCAGGACATGGAAGCAACCTAGATGCCCATCAGCAGATGAATGGATAAGAAAGCTGTGGTACATATACACAATGGAGTATTACTCAGCCATTAAAAAGAATACATTTCAATCAGTTCTAATGAGGTGGATGAAACTGGAGCCTATTATACAGAGTGAAGTAAGCCAGAAGGAAAAACACCAATACAGTATACTAATGCATATATATGGAATTTAGAAAGATGGTAACGATAACCCTGTATACGAGACAGCAAAAGAGACACTGATGTATAGAACAGGCTTATGGACTCTGTGGGAGAGGGAGAGGGTGGGAAGATTTGGGAGAATGGCATTGAAACATGTGAAATGTCATGTATGAAACGAGATGCCAGTCCAGGTTCAATGCACGATGCTGGATGCTTGGGGCTGGTGCACTGGGACGACCCAGAGGAATGGTATGGGGAGGGAGGAGGGAGGAGGGTTCAGGATGGGGAACACATGAGAAATAAAGGAATAAAAAATTTTAAAAAATAAAAAAAAAAATAAAGAACATCATAATAGCCTTACTCTCCAGATCTTATATCACCGAAAGTCAGAAATTCTGTGAATATTAGGCATTTATTCCTATTCTTTGAGTGGTTGCATGAGTGGATTGCTCTCTACTGCCACATAGGAGTGTTTTCTTGGTGGGATATCAAATTAGGCAGTCTTCTCTATTCTTCTTGTTCTACAGAATATGCTTCCATTATGAAGTCATGAGCTTCTTGAAGAAGACTATTCTTTTATTCCATGAGAGCCATCCATCCTCTGACCTGAGCCATAGTATTAAGCTTATGTGGCTTAGGGAAGGGCTTATACACTTCTAGGAATTAAGTGGTAATATCACAAAAATTCTGGTAACTGCTTCATCTGAAATTTCTACAGCTAGTTCTTTAAGGTCATTGGTAGACGAACAACATGCCATGGGTAACTGGACCATTATCCTGGGTTGTTGAATTTTGAAGAGCTGTCTCTCAATCAAAAGTTTTCACAGTTGCCCCTCTATCTACTCATATTGCTAATGTATTGGATTGTTGGACAGATATTCTGGAAGCTTTCTGAGAAGCCAGAGGCATCACAAAGAAGAAAAACATTAGCTGCTTTGCTTTTTCCCCCAGGAACTTCATCCAGATGTAATTGGATCATCTGGGAGTCAACTGACTAAATTCATCTTCTGAATGTGTGTGTATTCCAAAAGTAGAGAGGAGGCAATGAAATTCAAATACAAGTGCCTGGTTCTTTCTTTTTTCTTTGTTTCTCTGTTCAATCGTTTGTTTCTCTGCCTCTTTCTTTCTTCCTTCCATCCCCTCTTTCCTTCCTTCCTACTTTCTTTCTTTCTTCCTCCTTCCCTTCCTTCCTTTGTTTCTCTCTTGATTTTTGAAAATAGTTTATTTAGAAATATTTCCATTTTGTATTTATTTTTGTTAAAAACAGTGTATGTCCCCATAAACGTCCTGTCTTCTCATTCTAACACAGCATGTTACTTAGTCTAAAAATCTTCCAGCAAGAACCCCAGTAGTTTTCTTTTTAAAATTCATTTGCTAAAAATTTAAAAATCCAATTTCTTTGGGTAAGCTTTCAAGAACAACTGATTTATATACATATGTGCACACACATATGCATGGAAGCCACATATTAGTGCATTTCACTAAAACCTTTTTTTATGGAATTGGTGGATGAGATTATGACCTTAGTCACGGTTTTGTAAGTTTAGTCTCAGGCACATTTATGTTTCAAATCACATATCTTTCATAGCTTGCTTTCTTTTCTTTCAGCTTCAAAGTGTATTCTGTTCCATGTAAAGGGTGCATTGTACAATGAGACAGTTTGATGCACTGATATAGTACAAAATGATTACCACCATAGTGTTAGTTAACAGCTCCACCATGTCACAGAATTGCCATTACCTTTTGTTATGAAAACATTTCCAATCTACTGTCTTAGAAGATTCAAGCATATAATACATTATTATTAACCATAATCACATAATAGAATGGTGGTTACCAGAGACTTAGAATAGTGCAAAACATTAGATGTGGGTCAGAAGTCAAGCTTCCAGTTATAAAATGCATACATGCCGAGGATCTTACAGCAGCTCTGAATTTTTCTTACAGCAGCCTGTACACTTAGATATCTGTTACATTTGTACAAAGGAAAAAAAAATTGTTATCTATGGACTTCTCTTTGAAAAAAACAGTGTGTCTTAAGTTTATCAGCTCAAGACCTTCGCAGACATGGAGGAGCAGTGGGGCGCAGGCTAGACCTGCGGGCAGTGAGAAAGGAGGGAGAATGATGTGATGATGCATGTTAGAAGCATGAGTGGGGGCGGATGTGTTTCTGCAAGGGGTCTGTACACTCGCGGGAAGGACGGTGTCCGGCACACTGCTAGGCTTTCAGTCTGCTTCTGCATCCTGGCCTTATACCGCTCTGGTGACTGGAGGCTCTTCCCTGGGCCCACTGGCATTCTGTAGAAGTGTCCACCATTATTACACATTATGTGCAGGCAAGGTTGTCCTCCAAATGTGTAGTTTGGGAAAGTCATCCATTGGTGTCAATGACATTGTAATTTCAAAGCTGGAATAACATTGAATCTCTTCCATATTAACAAACTAAATTTTGTTCACGTATAATCACATTCAGTTTTTATATTACGCTACTCCCCAGCACAGTAAAGCTCACGGCCATTCACCCCTTCCTTCCACAAGCCATTTTCAAACCTGCTAGAATATCTTTCTTGATTCTCTCAGAAAGACCCTTTATGTGAAATTATAATATGTAGGAATTCAGTTGGGCAGATGAAAGTGAAAGTTGCTTAGTCGTGTCCAACTCTCTGCGACCCCATGGACTGTAGATTCTCCAGGCCAGAATTCTGGAGTGGGTAACCATTCCCTTCTCCAGGGGATCTTCCCAACCCAGGGATCAAACCTAGGTCTCCCGCATTGCAGGTGAATTCTTTACCAGCTGAGCCACAAAGGAAGCCCAAGAATACTGGAGTGGTAGGTAGCCTATCCCTTCTCGAGCAGATCTTCCCAACCCAGAAACTGAACCAGTGTCTGCTCATTGCAGCCGGATTCTTTACCAACTGAGCTATCAGGGAAGCCCAGTTGGGCAGATACTTGGGAGTTATGTTTAGAGCCTCCAACTTCTTCTACACAGAGGTGCTCAGTAATAAGACATAGCAGTCACTCTTTGCATCTATATATTTATTTGGTTAAAAAAAAAAAAGGCAGAGATTTATAAAGAACTAAGTTGCTTAATAGGAATTAATTTTACCTTGTAATATGTCATTATTCCAATAAAGGTTCCTCAAACAATACTCAATTCCTTAGGTCTAAATAAATATATATATTAAAAACAAAGAGAGGAGGTATCTTTCCTCCTCCCTATTGTCTGCCTGTTAAGGAATATTTGGAATGAGAATCATATTTTTTTAATTTAATTACCTTGATATTCTTGTAATGTGAGAACGAGGTGAATGGTCAACTCCTCTCCTATTATTGCCTGTCACTTGATCTTCTCCTGGAAGCGAGGGGATGAAGTACCTAATGCAAAGGAAACATGGTTGTCTCTTTGGATCTGGATACTGTCTCTGTGAATCAGAGGGTAAAATGGTGAAATCTGTCCCAGGAAACAAATAGGGTACAGTAACGATCTAGAGGGGCTTCCCAGTGGCACCAGTGGTAAAGAACCTGCCTGCCAGAGCAGGAGACGTGAGAGGCAGGTTCCGTCCCTCGGTAAGGAAGATCCCCGGAGAAGGGGATGGCTGCCCACTCCAGTGTTCCTGCCTGGAGAATCCCATGGACAGAGCAGCCTGGTGGGCTAGTCCTTAGGGTCACAAAGAGTCGGACATGACTGAAGTGACTTAGCAGCAGCAGCAGCGGCATGAAGGCTAAATGGTGAAAATGCAACATGACTTTGTTGTTGTCCTGCTTTGCACTAGACGATGAACTAAATACAGAAGAATCTGAAAGACTATGCTTGGAGAACAGCAAGAAAAAGATCATCTTATATTTAGCATTTACTTGGCTCTGAGGAATGTTGAGTAGACTTAGCATTATGCAGGGTTCACCCTAGGAGATTAAGAACAGTTGAATCATCTGACGCAAAGTGAATTTATGTATTTGAGAAGAACTTCTATCAGCCCTGGTTTACACAGCCTTAAGTTAAAGTTCTGTGCCTTGTTTTCTAGAAACATCATTTGTAGAAATGAAATGTGTCTTTAAATGTCTCTGTGACCCTCAAAGCACCTAAAAGAGTGTCCATAAACTGCTATTGTTCTTTATTTATATAATGTTATTTTTGTCAGTATGTAGGACTTTTTCAGGGATACTGGTGTTATTCTGGACAATGAGCTGTATTAGAGGTTTTCAAATCTACAGTCCTTTGTAGAATCATGTCAAGGTGAACCAATAGCAAGTGCTGAGAATGGAATTAATAAGAGTTTTATTGATTCAAGGTGCTTTGCACCAGCTGTCAGACACAGACCAGAGTCCTTAGCTATTCTTCACTCTGAATTCATAAAGAATAGCATCCCCATAGGACAATTTTAATTGGAAGCATATTTTTCCTCCATAAGGCAAACTCAGGGTCACAACAGGTAACCTGAAAGATTGTTCCACCATATGGTATTCCCAGAAAATATATTCCCCCAAATATCATGATACACAAGGGGCGAAGATTACATAAGTCTTAAGATAAACTTCCCATCAAGTCAGTTTACCATAAACTGAATGGCTGGGTTACAAATGAAGGCAAGGTGCAATTTAGACTCTGGTATATATTAGGAAAATGAAAATTATGATATCCACCTGTTTGAGTGCCTGTTTCTTTTATGCTAAGCTTCATAGTATGTATGCTTCAAGATATTCAAGGATGGACATAATGTATGGTCATATATTCTGGAAACCAGAAAAGGTAAGGTTTTTTATTATAGTAAACTTAAATTTATAGTCCTATTTATTTTCCAAGACTTTAAAAGAAGTCTATTAGTAACACAATTTTAGTTCTCATAAGAAGTAGAAGAAATTTTAACAGAAGACGTTTTTCTACATTAATGTTTATTTGTAAGTACATGTGAAGTCATTTTTGAATGTTGATGTGTAATCTATTAAGTACTAAATATACTTCTTTTTAAATTTCATGAGGAAATTTGTTTAAATTTTAAGCCTTCAAAAATAGTCAGATTCAAGATATAGGTTTTTAATTCTGATAAAAAATATTTCCAAATCCCCCCTATATAATTGCCTGGGCATGAACAGATATCATCAAGACTCCAAATGCCTACATTCTATTATATACTATGACTTAATTATAAAGATCTTAGTTTGGGAAGCTGATAACAAAGTACCATAGACTAAGTGTTGTATAAGGAACAGAAATTTATTTCTCACAGGTCTGGAGGCTGAAAGTGTTAGATGTGAGTGCTGGTGCATTTGGATTCTGGTGAGAGCCGCCAGGCTTCTTGCCTGTCCTCCCATTGTTCAGTTGCCAAGTTGTGTCCGACTGTCTGAGAACTGCATGAACTGCATCACTCCAGGCTTCCCTGTCCTTCACCATCTCCCTGAATCTGTTCAAATTCATGTCCATTGAGTCAGTGATGTCATCTAACCATAATCCTCTGTCCCCTTCTCCTCTTGCCCTCAATCTTCCCCAGCATCAGAGTCTTTTCCAGTGAATCAGTTCTTCATATCAGGTGGCCAGAGTATTGGAGCTTCAGCTTCAGCATCAGTCCTTCCAAGGAATATTCATGGTTGATATCCTTTAGGATGGACTGGTTTGATCTCCTTGCAGTCCAAGGGAATCTCAAGAGTCTTCTCCAACACAAAAGTCCTAGCTAGGGATCCCTCGGGTCTCTTTTATAAGGATACTAACCACACATAGGAGAAGGTGATACCACCCCACTCCAGTACTCTTGCCTGGAAAATCCCATGGATGGAGGACCCTGGTAGGCTGCAGTCCATGGGGTCGCTAAGAGTCAGGCATGACTGAGCGACTTCACTTTCACTTTTCACTTTCACGCATTGGAGAAGGAAATGGCAACCCACTCCAGTGTTCTTGCCTGGAGAATCCCAGGGATGGGGGAGCCTGGAGGGCTGCCATCTATGGGGTCACACAGAGTCAGAGATGACTGAAGCGACTTAGCAGCAGCAACCACACATAAGGAGTCTACTCTTGTGACCCATACTACCTCCCAAAGGCACTCCCCCAAATACCACCACATTGGGGGTTCGGGTTCCAGCATATGCCTCCTGGGGAGATACAGCCAGTCAGTTGATAGTAAAGTTGAAGTAAATACATCTGCATGTTGTTTTCCTGCTGAACTGAGGATACTATATAAAGAGATATAAAGGGATATGCTGCCAAAATGTTTTAATGCTGCCGTGACTGATGTTCATTATTATTTAGTCTAAATCACCCCACTTGACTTTCAGCCCTTGGCTGTCACATCCAAGTCCACTGCAAGAACTGGTGTAAAATACTCTCAATATTTCTTGAATTAATAATGCCTTCATATACTCTCAAGAGGTCATAAGAAATCACAGTGGATACAAATGAACTTATTTACAAAACAGAATCACATACTTAGAGAATGAATTTATGGTTATTACCAGGGGGCAAGGGATAGTTAGAGTCTGCGATGGACATGTACACACTGCTGTATTTAAGATGGATGATCAACAAGCTCCTACTGTATAGCATGGGCTTCCCTGGTGGCTCCAACAGTAAAGACACTGCCTGCACTGAAGGAGACCAGGGTTTGATCCCTGGGTTGGGAAGATCCCCTGGAGAAGGGAATGGCAACCCATTCCTGTATTCTTGCCTGCAGAACTCCAAGAAGAGAGGCGCCTGGTGTGCTACAGTCGATGGGGTCGCAAAGAGTTGGACATAACTGAGCAACTAGCACTTTTTACTTTATAGCACAGGGAACTCTGCTCAAAGTTATGTGGAAGCCTGGATGGGAGAGGAGTTTGGAGGAGAATGGCTACATGTATATACATGATCAAGTCCCTTTGCTATCTATCTGAAAATATCACAACATTGTTAATCGGCTGTACTCCAATATAAAATAAAAATTTTTTAAAAGAAGAAATCATAGTGGAGAGTTACAATGGGAAAGCAAGAATAATTTTGTATGCAAAAAGAAATGGCTTCCAGAAAACCATAAGGCTACCCATTCAACAAACCAAGAAGGGTTTTAAGGTGTGAAAGCACAGTAGTTAGTTCTTTGTTCATTAGGAGGCCCATGATTTAATCTAATTATCATAGTGCTAGGTTTTATTCCATATATGAAAGATGACATCTCAAAAAATACAGAGATAATGAACAGGTTTCACCTTGATTCTCCCTTTGGTTTTCATACATATAACTTATCTTCGGGTACATAATTTTTATATTTTGAGAATCTGGTTGGACCATTTTCAGCTACCCCAGTTGACCCCTCATTTTATTGGTTTTCTGAACACCTATTGATAACTGCTCCCAGGCTGCAGGCTAATTAGCTACCAATGTCAGAAGACTGTTAGCTCATCTGCAACTACTTTGACCAGTTCGCTTTTGGTTCCCCAAAGTTGGAGGAAACTGTGTTACCATTAAATTGGATTTTCTTAACAGCAGGGTGATAATATTGATCAATTAGCTCCTTACAGGCTTTTTATGGGCTGTGGCTCAGTGGTAAAGAACCTGCTTGCAATGCAAGAGACCCAGGTTCAATGTCTGGGTCAGGAAGATCCCCTGGAGGAGGGCATGGCAACCTACTCCAGAACTCTAGCCTGGAGAATCCCATGGACAGAGGAGCCTGGCCAGCTACAGTCCATAAGGGTCGCATGAGAGTTGGACATAACTGAGCATGTGTGCACGCACATCCTAGATGGAGGTTTAAGATCCAACATGTACTTTGTCATAATCTCTAATTCACCTCTGGTAATAGTTCAGAGAAAAGTGGCTGTGTCAGCCTAAATCTCTCTGTGAAGTCAACAGAACAAATTCAGAGCTTCTTGACAGCTCATAGTAATGAGCTTTTAGTGTGAGCAAGAAATAAACCTTTGTCATTATAATCCACTGACATATCCTGATTACTTGTTACTATAGGATAACCCAGCCTATCCTGTTTGTGACACTTATTACATGGAGTAGGATTACAAATAAGATAGATAACGAGGCAAATTCAAATGTACACTAGAAAATAAAAATATAATAGGAGTCTGTACAGAGGGAAACTTTCTAATTGTTAGGTGCAAAGGAAACTCTGACTTTCTAGCAGCTGTATCAAAAAGACAAATATATTTAGATACTGGTTTCAGTGTCCGTTATATAAACATACATCAGTTCCTCAGTGGAATCAATTGATTTCTAGTCATTTCTAGTCAGAAATCTCAAATATGCTTCATGGATTTTAACAAAAAGGATTACATTTGATCAACAAATTAAATCCAGTATGGGGAAACTGCTGGGGTCTTCTCTGATGGACTTCTGACGAAGATAACTATAATGACCTATAAAATTATAGTGAAGCAGCTACAACCTCCAAAGCCCTAATCTGAATCGGTCTGCAAACACTGTCTCTCAAGTAGTTTTATATCCAGGGTTCTCTCTGCTTACCATGCACTCTTTGGTCTTCTGCCTGCAAAAGGGGAGATAATTCAGAAAACTGGGATGAGAGGGAAACAAGGCCAGTCTGTCAAATCCGCTGGCATTTGTTGTTGCTTTTTTTTTTTCTTTTCTCTTCTCATTTCTTCTCATCACCTCATTTCTTTTCCTCCCATTTCCCTTGTCCTGGTTTCCTCTCTAATAATTCTGGTTTTAGTTGAATTGTATATCTGTAACAGGAACATAGCGGAATATCTTAAGTCATCACTTTTTTTTTTTTTTTTTTCATTTTCCTTGAATCGTGGTTCTCTACAGCTCCAAAGCCAAGCAACAAGTATCCATTACTCCTGTAAAAAACTGGGTAGAGCCTTAGAACAAAGGAGTCATTGTTCAGCTGGAGCTTAAAGTCTAGCCTTTTCAAGCACTTTAAGGAATAATGACATTGAAAGCCAGAGTTTGTGAAGAGAGTAGTGTTTTCTAAATGTTACAAATGTCCTTGTGTTATCATGATCTAATTCTGGCAGATCTGAGTCATAAAGCTGCATTAAAAGTTATAGTGGAAAAGAAATGGAGGCTATGGGGGGAGAAAAGTCTACTTTAGATGGTGACCTTGGAGAGATGGAGGGAAGAAAAAGGTAGCGACAGGAGTTTCAGTTTTGGCATCTTGTCCTGTCTGCTTCTTGACCACTCCCCTCCCCCCGCTCAGTCACCACGCCACAGCATCTATAATGGATTTCCCTGGGGGTTTGGGACCAGGACAAAAATGAGGAACAGTACTTACACCCATATAAGTTTGGGGGAAATCCCAGTATAAGAGGCCTCACTTCTTTCCTGTCAACAAAGCTGTGCATTAATCATATTACCAAAATGTTATGCCACTGTAACTCCCGCGGGACAGGAGCTATGACTGAATGAGGGATTTGATGTTCCCTTCAACAAAACAGCACATAATACAGCCGTGTGCAGAGAGAGTGGCTGGCCCTTTGGCTCTCCAGAGGAAGGCTGGGGTGTGGAGATCCTCTCTAGGGAGCGAGACGAGGCCCAGCTTTAGAGGAAGAAAACCACCATATATGGGAGCCTCTAAAACTGGAAGCCTTGACAAGGAACCAGGGTGCCCGAAGTAGCAGTGTGGACCGGTCATCCTTGCAGACTCCGCAAAGTACCAGAGACCAGACAGAACAGCGCCTCACAGCGGAGACCAGAGAAAGCACCGAAGGCAGCACTTAACATGCCTCAGAGTGCTCTCCATTCATAAATTTACCCTCCTGGGAAGGAAGAGGAGAGAGACAGGTGAGATGTCCTCCAATTGGGAATTCAAAGTTAAAATATCAATTTGTTTTCCAAGAGGACCAAGTTCATCTGAATAAGTATTTCAGTTTCTTTCTTGGAAAGATGTTTCCCATCCTGGGAGGGAACAGAAGCTTCTGAAAGCTTCTGAAAGCAGACCAGACAAATATAAATATCCATTACTTTTACATACATGTTTCCTGATATTAGAGAAGCCCTGATATGTATTAAAAGATGTTTACTCCTTGGAAGGAAACTTATGACCAACCTAGTCATCATATTAAAAAGAAGAGACATTACTTTGTCAACAAAGGTCATCTAGTCAAGGCTATGGTTTTTCCAGTAGTCATGTATGGATGTGAGAGTTGGACTATAAAGAAAGCCGAGCGCCAAAGAATTGATGCTTTTGAACTGTGATGTTGGAGAAGACTCTTGAGAGTCCCTTGGACTGCAAGGAGATCCAACCAGTCCAGTCTGAAGGAGATCAGTTCTGGGTGTTCATCGGAAGGACTGATGCTGAAGCTGAAACTCCAATACTTTGGTCACCTGATGTGAATAACTGACTCATTTGCAAAGACCCTGATGCTGGGAAAGATTGAGGGCAGGAGGAGAAGGGGATGACAGAGGATGAGATGGTTGGATGGCATCACTGACTCAATGGGCATGGGTTTGGGTGAACTCCGGGAGTTGGTGATGGACAGGGAGGCCTGGCGTACTGCAGTTCATGGGGTTGCAAAGAGTCGGACATGACTGAGCGACTGAACTGATATGTATCAGGTATGTATCAAGTGTGTATCAGGGCTTCCCTGATAGCTCAGTTGGTAAAGAATTTGCCTGCAATGCAGGAGACCCTTGTTCGATTCCTGGGTTGGGGAGATCTGCCAGAGAAGGGATAGGCTACTCACCCCACTCCAGTATTCTTGGGCTTCCCTTGTGGCTCAGCTGGTAACGAATCTGCCTGCAATGAGGATAGACCTGGGTTCGATCCCTGGGTTAGGAAATTCCTCTGGAGATGGGAACAGCTACCCCCTCCAGTATTCTGGCCTGGAGAATTCCAAGGGGTGGCAAAGAGTCGGACATGACTGAGTGACTTTCACTTTACATACGTGTTACATATATGTTGTAAGGCAACAATATAACGCTTGGATCCTTTGCCGTTTTGTAAGTTGTTTAGATTACAACTGTTTCATATGCTCCTATGTGAAGTCAGTTATCAATTAAAAGATTAGAGCTGCCACTATCATGAATTTAGAGTCTTAATAATAAAGAATATCCCCAAGCAACATACTCAGGGCAACAGAAGACAAAAATGTTCTCTTATACAACAGTATCCTTACAGATAAAGGGGACTATTTGTTTTCTTCCACCCCTAAAATATTATTTAAAATTTTTTATTCTTTGTATATATTTGCCTCCCTGTCACTCAAGGAAGGTGGATAAGCTGATATGCAAGGGGTAAAAGACAGCTTCTCCAAGTGCTGCCTGTGTAAACAAGGATTACATGCATTATATCAGACACACACACTAATGATGCTCTCACGGCTTAATGCTTAGTCCATAGATTTGGTAGACCCATAACCAGTTTCCAGATATTCTTACTAATTTTCTGAATATTTATATAAAAATATAAATTATTTGCCAGGAGTTCTCTCTACTTTCCCTTCTTTCATACTGAATGATTCAAAGATTCAAACCTGTGGAATCTATGTTTGGATATGATTGGAAATCAAGATTAATTACTTTCCCCTAGCTTTATTGAGGTATAACTGACATAAAACATTGGGTAAATTTAGGAGGTTTGATGATGATTATGATTCGATACAATTATATACTGAGAAATGGTTGCCACAGCATGGTTAGTTAGCACTTTTGTTACCTCAGATAATTAACATTTCTTTTCATCTACTCTCCTATGAAGTTCCAAGTATAAAATATAATGTTGTTAACTATGTGCCCAGAATATATTAATCTCATAACTAGAACTGTGTCCCTTTGACCAGCATCTCTTCATTTCCTCCAGACTCTAGCCCCTGGAAACCACCACTCTATTCTCTGTTTCAGTGAGTTCAGCTGTTTTTCAGATTCCACATAACTGTGAGAACATACAGAGTTTTTCTTTGTCTGATGTTTCAGTTAGCAGAATGACCTCAAGTTCCATCCATGTTGTTGCAAATGACATGATTCCCCTTTTCTTATGGCTTAATAATATTCCTGCGTGTGCGTATCTTCTTTGTCCACCATCCATAGGTGGGCACTAGGCCTACTTCCATGTCTTGGCTACTGTGGGTAATGCTGTAATCAACATGGGGGTACAGATATATTTTCAAGATGCTGGTTTCATATCCTTTGGGTATACACTCAGAAATGGAATTCCTGGGTCATATGATAGTTCTATTTTTTTTGTTGTTTTTGAGGAACCACTGTTTTCCATAGTGGCTCAATTTGTATTCCCACCAATGGTGCACAACGATTCCCATTTTTCCATATCCTCCCCAACACTCATTTCTTGTCTTTTTGATTATGGCCATTCTAACAGGTGTGAGGGGATATCACGTTATGAGATAAGCAATGCATTTATTTTACTTTGTAAGTTATTTCATTTGAAGTGCATAAATGACTAAAAGAATGGATCTAAGTGTTTTTATGGGCAGTGCCTATTTCTTAGGCCTTTCACGGTATTCTGCGGCTGATTTCTCCTTCCTAAACTTGTTCCTAGCCTTTATAAGACTTTAAAAATTAGAGGGAAAAAAAGACAGCAGGAGAGGAGGAAGAAAAGATGGACAAGGATTAATAACTGTGATGAAGGAAATTTACAGTATTTGTAAGACAAGCAGATGAATGCATAAAATGATATTTCCTTGTCTTTATTATCTAGTTGTTTGCTTTAAATAAGAACTACCATCATGGGTGGAATATACCTTATCATTCTTACAATGAACTATCCTGTGCATTTCAATATTTCTGCCTACAGTGCTGAGCTCTGCTCACTCCTTATTCTCACTCCCCTCTTCTGTACCCCCTCCACATTCTATCAATGTTCAGAACAAACATGGAAATGCTAAAGAAACCTTTATGTGTCCATCAACCATTTTGCTCTTCCACACCCCTCAAAACTGATCTTCAAATAGAGGAAGATCTCTACTATTGAGATATTAGGGCATTAACAAATTCTGTTTTCCTATTACATATCTTTAAATTCTACTCTTTTAGTCTAATGCTTATTATTTGCACACTAATTTTGATGACATGATCTGAAAAGGATAGGTATCTCTGAAGCTTGTTCCTAACAAACATCTACTCTTTTTGAATTTCCTCTTTCTGGAAATTTTGTTTCCCAGCATTTTCTTCATAGGTTGTATCTCACCTTTACCTTTTAAGCATGATCCTTCGGTCCCGATGGTGCACGTGTTTGGCATCAGGGACCTCTGATATTTTATTTTATTAATATTTGGGAACATGATATTAGTATCTGGGAGACATTTATTTAACCAGTCTAGTGCTGTGGAAGCAGAAGCTCCCAATACATAGATGAGTCCTCTGATGAGCACCTCCCAGGAGAAACACAGGCGGTCACGTTTCCCTAATCACTCACTGAATTCTTCATTTTCAGAAGCACAGCCTTCAGAAATTTCCTCTGCCAGTGAATGGATGATCTCTACCTTTCTGGAAAAAGTTTTACTGGAGATGAAAAGTTCTTGCCTACACAAAAAAACCAATATTGTTTTCTATCATATGAAATGTGTCCATTAATAAATAGAAAAAAAATTCTGAATTGATAGAACTTGAACCCTTTGACACACTGAGAAACACTATTTTAAGTTTGTGCTCTTTAGTTCCAAAGAGCCTCGTAAAATATAGAATTTAAGCCTAGACTGATACGGTTTATTTTTTTTGATGTCTTGACAGGCATCATTTATTTATAAAGAAGGTAGTTGGAGGTTCACGAGGGACGGGATATAAGTGTACTTGTGGCTTATCCCCATTGTTATATGGCAGACCCAACACAACATTGCAAAGCAATTATCTTCCAATTAAAAACAAATAAAAATGAAACTGTTGGCTTCCTACCCAAGCTTCCTATCCTCTTCATCCTTGCTAAATATAACTCTGATTTTACATGGGAATTCATCCTTTCCTTGGATGATTTGGCGTCAGTTCTTATTAGACTAAGTCAATTCTGGCAATTTAAATTCCTGTATGTCCATGTAAGTTTCCCCCTCAATCAGTCTCTCCCATCAGGAAGCTTCCATAAGACTCTTATGCTTATCCATCAGTGGGCAGACAGAACGAAAACCACAATCACAGAAAACTAACCAATCTGATCACATAGACCACAGCCTTGTCTAACTCAATAAAACTATGAGCCATGACAAGTAGGGCTACCCAAGACAGATGGGTCATGGTGGAGAATTCTGACAAAACGTGGCCCACTGGAGAAGGGAATGGCAAACCACCTCAGTATTCTTGCCTTGAGAACCCCATGAACAGTGTGAGAAGGCAAAAAGATATCACAATGAAAGATGAACTCCCCAGGTCAGTAGGTGCCCAATATGCTACTGGAGATCAGTGGGTAAATAACTCCAGAAAGAATGAAGAGATAGAGCCAAAGGAAAAACAACGCCCAGTGGTGGATGTGACCAGTGATGGAAGTAAAGTCCGATGCTGTAAAGAGCAATATTGCATAGGAACCTGGAATGTTAGGTCCATGAATCAAGGCAAATTGGAAGTGGTCAAACAGGAGATGGCAAGAGTGAACATCAACATATTAGGAATCAGTGAACTAAAATGGACTGGAATGGGTGAATTTAACTCAGATGACCATTATATCTACTACTGTAGGCAAGAATCCCTTAGAAGAAATGGAGTAGCCATCATAGTCAACAAAAGAGTCCAAAATGCAGTACTTGGGTGCAATCTCAAAAACGACAGAATGATCTCTTTTTTTCCGAGGCAAACCATTCAATATCACAGTAATCCAAGTCTATGCCCCGACCAGTAATGCTGAAGAGGCTAAAGTTGAATAGTTCTATGAAGACCTACAAGACCTTCTAGAACTAACACCCAAAAAAAGATGTCCTTTTCATTATAGGGGACTGGAATGCAAAAGTAGGAAGTCAAGAGATACCTTGAGTAAAAGGCAAATTTGGCCTTGGAGTACAAAATGAAGCATGTCAAAGACTAACAGAGTTTTTCCAAGAGAACACGCTGGTCATAATAAACACCCTCTTCCAACAACACAAGAGATGACTCTACACATGGATATCACCAGATGGTCAATACCAAAATCATATTGATTACATTCTTTGCAGCCAAAGATGGAGAAGCTCTATACAGTCAGCAAAAACAAGACAGGGAGCTGACTGTGGCTCAGACAATGAACTCTTTTTTTGCCAAATTCAGAATTAAATTGAAGAAAGAAGGGAGGACCACTACACCATTCAGATATGACCTAAATCAAATCTCTTACGATTATACAGTGGAAGTGACAAATAGATTCAAGGGATTAGATCTGATAAACAGTGCCTAAAGAACTATGGACAGAGGTTTGTGAAATTGTACAAGAAGCAGTGATCAAGACCATCTGCAAGAAAAAGAAATGCAAAAAGGCAAAATGGTTGTCTGAGAAGGCCTTGCAAACAACTATGAAAATAAGTGAAAGGTAACAGTAAAAAGGAAAGATATACCCATTTGAACACAGAGTTCCAAAGAATAGCAAGGAGATATAAGAAAGCCTTCCCCAGTGATCAACGCAAAGAAATAGAGGAAAAAAATAGAGATTTCTTCACGAAAATTAGAGATACCAAGGAAACATGTCATGCAAAGATGGCAACAATAAAGGGCAGAAATGGTATGGATCTAATAGAAGCAGAAGATATTAAGAAGAGGTGGCAAGAATACACAGAACTATACAAAAAAGATCTTCATGACCACATAACCGTGATAGTATGATAGCTCACCTAGAGTCAGATATCCGAGACTGTGAAGTCAAGTGCACCATAGGAACAAAGCTAGTGGAGGTGATGGAATTCCAGTTGAGCTATTTCAAATCCTAAAAGATGATGCTGTGAAAGTGCCTCATTCAATATGCCAGCAAATTTGGAAAACTCAGCAGTGGCCACAGGACTGGAAAAAGTCAGTTTTCATTCCAGTCCCAAAGAAAGTAAATGCCAAAGAATGTTCAAACTACCACACAATAGCACTTATCTCACACACTAGTCAAGTAATGCCCAAAATTCTCCAAGCCCGGTCTTAACAGTATGTGAATCGTGAAATTCCAGATGTTCAAGATGGATTTAGAAAAGGCAGAGGAACCAGAGATCAAATTGCCAACATCCATGGGATCATCAAAAAAGCAAGAGAGTTCCAGAAAAACATCTACTTCTGCTCTGTTGACTACACCAAAGCCTTTGGCTGTGTGGATCACAATAAACTGTGTAATATTCTTAAAGAGATGGGAATACCAGATACCTGACCTGCCTCCTGAGAAACCTGTATGCAGATCAAGAAGCAACAGTTACAACTGGACATGGAAGAACAGACTGGTTCCAAATCGGGAAAGGAGTAAGACAAGGCTGTGTATCGTCACCTTGCTTATTTAACTTATATGCAGAGTACACAATGCAAAATACCAGGCTAGATGAAGCACAAGCTGGAATCAAGATTGCTGAGAGAAATATCAATAACTTTAGATATACAGATGACACCACCCTTGGCAGAAAGTAAAGAAGAACTAAAGAGCCTTGTGATGAAAGTCAAAGGAGATAGTGAAAAGGTTGACTTAAAACTCAACCATCAGAAAACTAAGATCATGGCATCCGGTCCTATCACTACATGGCAAATAGATGGGGAAACAATGGAAACACTGAAAGATTTTATTTTTTTTGGCTCCCAATTCACTGCATATGGTGACTGCAGCTATGAAATTAAAAGATGCTTGCTCCTTGGAAGAAAAGCTATGACCAACCCAGACAGCATATTAAAAAGCAGAGACATTGCTTTGCCAACAAAGGTCCATTTAGTCAAAGCTATGATTTTTTCCCACTAGTCATGTATGGATGTGAGAGTTGGACTATAAAGAAAGTTGAACACGAAAGAACTGATGCTTTTGAACTGTGTTGTTGGAGAAGACTCTTGAGAGTCCCTTGGACTGCAAGGAGATCAAACCAGTTAATCCTAAAGGAAATCAATCCTGAATATTCATTGGAATGACTGATGCTGAAGCTGAAACTCCAATACTTTGGTCACCTGATGGGAAGAAGTGACTCATTTGAAAAGACCCTGATGTTGGGAGAGATTGAAGGTGGGAGGAGAAGGGGATGACAGAGGATAAGATGGTTAGATGGCATCACTGACTCAATGGACATGAGTTTGAGTAAACTCAGGGAGTTGGTGATGGACAGGGAGGCTTGGTGTGCTGCAGTCCATGGGATTGCAGAGTCAGACACTACTGAGAGACTGAACTGAACTGATGTCCATATCTTCTTATAAAGCTTGATTTGTGCCAGTCATTCATTGACTATGAAAATAGTGGAAAAGAAAAATTTGAATCCCAGAAGTTGTCACTAAATGGTGAAATCAACTGATGCTTGAGATGTTCTATTTGCTTAAGGCATTTTATTACAGGTGTCTGTGTGTGTTAAGTCACTCCAGTCATGTCAGACTCTTTGTGACCATATGGACCACAGCCTGCCAGGCTCTTCTGTCCATGGGATTTATTACAGGTAAAAGCATCTAATTACTAGACAAGTAATGTAAATTGATAAATGCAGTACTTCAGAGAAGATTGTTTGAAACAGCTATTTCCTGGTTGTTGATGTGCAAAAATGGCATAATGACAGCTGGGATGAGAGCCTGGCAGTTGAGCTTAGGATTTAAGATGAAAGATTCTGAAATCTGCTCTATCGGTGTTCAATTGCTAATTTTTTTGTTGACCACTGTGAGACTACAAGAAATTGCTTAATCTTTTTAACCCTCAGTTATTATTTCACACTCTATCCCCCACTCTTCTCTATTCAACACAAAAATATTTCTAAAAACAACTTGATTTGTTCCCTCTGTTTTCTAGAGAACAGTCTGTTTCTCAGGCTTTAGCAAGCCTGCATTAAATGGCAGTGACTGGGAGATGGAAAGTACTATTTACCTTCTCTTATGTAACTAAGAGAGTGAACAGCCTCTGGAATATGGAGAGCTCTTTGAAGGAGTTTTGTGACTCACTGAATATTATTCTTCCCTGTTTGAAAAGATAAAGGCTGGCTTTTCTAGCTAAAAACCAGCTAAACACAGCCAAATGTTAATTTCAGATTTAATTGAATGTAGACAATTTGACAGAGAAGGCAATGGCACCCCACTCCAGTACTCTTGCTTGGAAAATCCCATGGACAGAGGAGCCTGGTAGGCTACAGTTCTTGGGGTCACACAGAGTCAGACATGACTGAGCGACTTCACTTTCACTTTTCACTTTCATGCATTGGAGAAGGAAATGGCAACCCACTCCAGAGTTCTTGCCTGGAGAATCCCAGGGACAGGGGAGCCTGGTGGGCTTCCGTCTATGGGATCGCACAGAGTTGGACACGACTGAAGCGACTTAGCAGCAGCAGCAGCAGCAAGCAGACAATTTGACCTGAAGCATAGTGAACAGCAATAGATATGCTACCAAGCAGGTAGAAAATGTTTGACTTTTAATTGTAAATGTATCACTAAATATATGTCCCTGTTGTTGAATATTTGAACCTCTGTGTCACTACAGATAAAACAAGCTTATGTTTTTTCTTAGCAATGAGTAACAATGTGATTGTAGACAGTTGAATAGCATATATGTATCAAAAACTTAACAAACATCTTTTCCACAATTTTCTGTTCATAATTATATTCAGATGTCAAGTCAGGCCTAAAATAGCAATATAGTAACACTACAGAAATTAACAATTATCATGTTACTTTATATTGCAGAAGCTCAGTAAAAATTAGCATAGAAAAAATTAAATTTACAAATGAAATATATCATTGAAATGCACATTGATTTTTTTCAGTGAGTGTGGTTGCTTTATATCTTTTTCAACATGACACAAAGACATCAAGTTAAAAAGTTCAAAAATATTCAAATTAAAAAATCCAAAAATATAACTTCTGATTTTTACAACAAATCATCCAATCACGCATACTTAGAAACTTAAAGTCAATGCTAATGATTTGGTTGATGATTTGGAAATGAATATGCAAATAACAAATATATGGAATTTTTTGTTAGTATTTTTCCTTTTGGCAAGTTAATAGGCATTTATAAAATTGATCAGAAAAAAACCTGTAACTATAAAGTGTTACATTATGATACACAACCAATTACTCTTATATGGACTCAAATTTACTATTAAACAAATCATGCAGACTGTAATTTAGAATAACAATTTTTTGTTGGCTTCAAGGATAATTCTTTAATTCTATGCTAGTGTCACAATAGATATGACTGTAAATTTATACTTGAATATTTTCTTAAGAAAAAATAAATCTAACATCATACCAATTATTATACCTACATGAACATATTTGATGATCCAGGATCATTAAATCCACCCTAACAATTTCTTTGATGATGGAAAGGATATTCTGTTGACTTGCTTTAACAAAAGTGATTGTTAATGATCCGCGACTCTTAATGAATCATGAGTGTGCCAGGTATTTGGGTTCATGAAGGATCTCTTGTTTTGATTCAATATTCTGAAGGTTCTATACAAAAACAAAAGTCAACAATATGCCATTTTAAGGATTTTACAAATGTGTCTGTGCTTATATTTTTGGTTCTGAAGAGGAAGATAATAAAATTTTTGAAAGTGAAGTTTTAAAAAAATAGAATATTCTAAGGTCTAAGTGTCATGCATTTAACTATGTTCTCCAAGAAATCATTTTCAAAAACAAAATAAAGAGTCTTTTTTCTCACATATTTAAATTTTTAGTTATTGGCTTCATTGCAAAATTCTTTGAAGATTTAGAGCTGTTTTGATTTCGTATAACACAAAACAAATGCAAAAACCTTAAATCTTTACTGAATACAAACAAGTGCTCACATGGATTAGATTTGCCCATCAGGTAAGTGGTAAGCAGCCCGCTTTCATGAAGAAAGCATTATTGATCTCCAGTGTGAGTTTCATAGGTACTGTGGTTACTGATGCTTCTGTTTCATTTTATTCCTTCTTTCCATGATGGCTTTTACTTTTCTCTTTTTTTAACACTGGGTCCGGATCTTTCAGATCCATGTAAGGATCAATTTTAAATTGCATGGAAAGAAAGTTATAACTAAATATGATATAAAATAATGATATAACATAGTTATAATATTATAATATAATACACAATAAGCTCTATTATTAATAATATTAATCATATAGTATAATTATTATATTGTTAATCATACAAGTAATAATAGTATGAAATTTGTTTTTTAATACATATTACAGTCAACTCAAGATTTTTGCCTATAACACTCTCATTGTCATCCAGTGAAGGAACATGCCTTTCTATGCGGGTAAGAAAAGGGAAGTCAACAGCTGATATATAGGAAATTTTGAATAGTCATGGGCCTTATTTACCTGAAACACAAGAGTAATCTGTAAAAATCCCTGGGCCCAGGTGGCAGATGTGAACTTTATACTTTAAGTGCATGGCTAAAAAGTAAAGATTGAGGACCTACAAGGATTTTGCTAAGCTGGAAAGCTTTTTATGCTTCTCTCCATCAGTCATCTGTGATGGAATATCTAGGCAAGCCCAGTAACTGAACCATGCTTTCAAATATTCTAAACCAAACAAAGGAAAGTTTAATAAATTCCAAATGCTATTTTCCCCCCTTGAAATTGACTCTAATACTTTGGCCTTTAAACTGTATCTTGGAACTCCAAGAATATCTTTTCATACAAATACAACTTTTAAGGCCTTGAAGAAAAACAGTTTGGGATTGATATCGGTCAGCATCAAATGAAATGGTTAGAGGAGTTGGATCCAATAGGGAAATATGTTTAGCTGGGATTACATTTAAAAATAAGTAAGCTTGAGTGCCTGTAGATAGGGCACACACTGGTCACGTGCCCCACCCCTTGCTACTACCACACACCTCCCCATTCCGTCTTGCGCTTGGTCTCTCTGGTCATGGAATCCTTGGAGTCTGAGGAGCCGTAGGTGTGCCAGCATCATCAAGTTTACTGAATCTTGTTCTCTGAGAATCACGAGATAAACCTCTACTGCCTCTGCTGCCCTCAGGCTTAATTTTACTGATAAATATATTTTAGGTGCATGTATATAATGTATATATCATATACATATGTACACACACTTAATATATATTTTTTCATTAAAATTTATGATAGTCAAATTATACAAAAATATACATATTTTTATATATGAAGAATTCCATGGACTGCATAGTCCATGGGGTCACAAAGAGTTGGACACGACTGAGTGACTTTCACTTTCACTTCATACACATTGGTATCATTAATAAGCAAGTGAACATCATTGATATTTAAATATAAAATACTTATTATGGCTTATTAATTATTTTTTATTATTTTAATTAAAATAAGCAACTGAATACCACTTTATATCTCTTTGTAAGTGTTAAATAAGTGGAAAATGTTTAAACCCTAGACATTTAGACATTACAATTGATATATCTTTAACCTAAGGTCTCACATTCACAGTGAAGGCAGCCAAGAAAGAGAAGATTTGGAAAAAGTAAATTAACTCAGGCAACAGGAATAAGTTCTTTTAAAAAGATGCCTGATGAGGCCTCATTTCATACCTCACTTAATAACTGTGTACAAAAATAAGAATAAAACTCAGCTTATAAGAAATTAAAGACTATATCTTCAGGTAAATATAAAGTGTGTGAAATAGGCAACAGGTCCATTATGTGAGCAGATTAATCCTGCAAGGGATCTGAGTAAGGAATGCAGCAAAGTTCAATTTGGATTTTGTAGGAAAACAGGGGAAAAGATTGAGAGCCATTTCACTGGAAGAACGATGCATATGTGTTTATAAAATGCAGCGTGAATCGTCAGTGTGATTACACTTCCCTTACATACGCAGACAGGGTAACGTTCTCATTGACCCCTCCCAGGATTCCCGTGTCTTAAGGGAGAAGCACTGCTCCCCGGCCCTGCTGAGCTCTGCCATTCCGACGTGTGGCCCCACAGGGCTGGTGCCCTTACAGCCTCCCTCTCTGAGCTGCATCCACTTACCTCAGTTTGACCATCAGCAGGAGAAGGATCCCACAGGTGGCCGTCACGCACACAACACCATAGATGACTTCGCCTAGAAGTAAAAGATGTTTTTAAAGTACTGGATTTTTAGAGAGAACGAACACTAAAGATATTTTAGAGGGTGGATTTTTATTATATGTGCTTCTGAAGCAAGCACCAGAGGATGGATTTTTAACTGACCATTGAAGGAGGGATGAAATCCACTGAGAGTTATCTCCTTTGCATGTTTTCCTTTTTGCAATGCAATGCCTTTCACCTTAGACAGGGTCGGATAATCTGAAAGAAAACAATGAAAATGAGGTGAAAGTATATCAAAGTCATGCATTATTTTTATCCCGTGGGTTGTAATTTGCTTTATAAGACAACAATTTATTTCAATAACATTATTTTAATATAATATTGGTATGATAGATTTGGGTAAAAGGGAGAACACTTTTATTCAATTTTAACAGCCTTTTTCACCTTTAATCAAATAACTGCATAATTGAAGTTGCTTTAAAAATATTACTAGAATAATGGTTACATTTTATAATACAATTCATTTTACCTTATACATAGACTAGGGAAAAAATACAATAATTTAAGGCTGAACGTTGGGATACTGAAAAACATTCCTTCATTACAAGAGTGATTGTTCGAGTGCACATTTCCCCAAGACCCACTGTATTTATGAATTTTTAGAGTACCCTCAGGAGAGTCCCTGAACCAGTCACTCTGCTCAACTCTCTACCTAGACACTTCAATATCTGGTTTTGCTCATTCCCCTATTCTGTCTCCCTTTTTGAACCACTTCATTTTATATTGGCTTTACATATGTTTGCCTTACTTAAAGGCTTTCCTGGTGGCTCAGATGGTAAAGAATCTGCCTGCAATGTGAGAGACTTGGGTTCGATCCCTGGGTTGGGAAGATCCTTTGGAGAAGGGCATAGCAACCCACTCCAGTGTTCTTGCCTGGAGAATCCCATGCAGAGGAACCTGGCAGACTACAGTCCATGGGGTCACAAAGAGTCAGGGGTCCTCTTGACCCGTCCGTAGCCCTCTTCTTCTTGTCCATTTTGTCCTAAATGTATTCCACCCTCACTTCACAACTCATAAGACAAGAAGGTGCAAGCTTTGGACATTTGGACTTAACTGAGCTCTGGTTTAGGGGATTTTGTTGATAACTTTGAAGTGAAATCACCCCTAGTTTTGATTCAAGTTGACACAAACATATATGTCAAACATACCAATAATTAATTTCTTTAATGATAATGGTTCAGGTGGATTTTAAGGCTTAAAAAGAAAGAAAGAAAGAAAAGAAAAACAACGGAAACGGAGGTAGAGCCTCCATTTGAGAGAGAGTTTGCTATCTTCTGTTACAGATGTTTCACACATTTTGAGACCTAGAAGTCTGAGTGGATAGATTTTTTTGCAGAAGTGAGTATATCAAGTAAACAGGGTACTGTATCCAATGACAACAGGCTCTGAGTGGGAGAGGAGAGAAGGCATGTTAACCAACAGTCCCATCTAGTCTTCACTCTGACCAGAACTGATGCTGTCAGGAGCCAGCTCCTTGGAGCCAAGGCGTGAGGTCCACCCTGAATACTTGGTAGAAATCACAGGAACCAGACTGTTTGAGAGCAGTAATAAAACGATCAGGGTGGGTGCAGGAGAAGCAGCCTAATATAAGAGCTATAAACGTACCTGAGAATTTTGTCACTGAACACTAATTCTCAAGGAGTTAAGACATGAGCACACAGTTCAGACATTAACTGTTAAGACATTTTTAGCTCAAGATTGTTTTAATCCCCAACTCACCTATCAGATTATCACATATTTATGGAAGTCTGACCTTCTTAGGAAGTGAAAAATCAACCTCTTCTGAATGTAAAAGCAATAGAAGTATAGCTTTTGATTTTTTTTCACTTTTGTGGTTATAAAATAATTCTGTTATTCACTAGAAACTCAGAACGGAAAAATTGAGCTATTTCAAATTTTTTTTAATAACAGTGGTGTTTTGGGGGGAAGAATTAATTTCAATCAAGTTAAACATACAGATGTTTAGTGAACTAAGTGATCACAATTAAATTTTATATTTAAGTAAATTGGAATATTAAGCATACATTATTTTGCTTCTCTTTTAAATTCTATGGTGTTTTGTGACATTTTAGGTGATTCATTAAATGTAAATGTATGTAATGTGCATTGGCTGATTATTCCAATGATTCTATGGCTTTCCTTTATGAAATTCTACCCCTCAGTACATTTTGCCTAGTTAGGTATTACAATTCACCTTTATAGTAGAAAAAAGGTAGGATTTTGATTAATCAGGCTATCTTTTAGATATATAACAGCCTAAGGTAATTGTTAAACATTCACCTAGTAAGGCTTAGAAAGAATTGTCTCATTCACTAAATTTCACTCACATGGAACTCATTAACAAAGTTATAATAGATCAATGACAGAAATGCTAGCTAATGATCCCAGTGAAAATTTTAATGTGACTAGCAGTCACTCCACAATCTTAAATATTGTACCCTGGGAGAATACCAAATATCAGTTAGAAGAGATTAATGTTACAGAGGGTTTCTTGGCTACTGCAGCCCATTGGAGATTGTCCCCCACCTTTTATAAACAGTGAGGCTTACTGTGTTTTATAACCATGAAATTAAAGTCGGCAGAGTTAATAACCGACCTCAGTCCCACACCATCTGCTATATTTATAGATAAACATTGTCTGTGACTTGTTTATCTTAACTCCTCCCCTAGAGGAATTATATTATATTATGAACTATATTGTAAAATCCCTGTACATTTGATGGGAAATCAAGATTAATTTCAGCCTTACAGTAAGAACAAATTTAAATAGTATTCTCCCCAAATGAGCTACAGAGATGGGATCATTTCTGTCTTTTTTTTTCTTCCAAAAATCTTACATAGCAGTGGCTGAGAGCTGATGCAGACCAAACCTCTACTTTGTATAATTTATATGAAGTAGTAAATGCATTGTAAAAAATGTGGTGGATCAAACACAAAGTCATGATTTAAAAATAAATGTCAGAGTTCTTGAGACAAATTAACTTGAGTACAAACTACAGATTTGTCAACCTTCAATTAAAGCATAACCCAGAAGACTCTGATTGGGAGAAAAATTTGATGGAAGGAACATTTTCATAGAATAATTTTTAAAATATATTAATGTATCTGTCTTTCTTTAATAGAAGTACAGTTGATTTACAATGTTGTGGTGGTTTCAGGTGTACAGCAACATGATTCAGTTTTATATGTATATTTATATATTTCATGTTGATGTATGACAGAAGCTAACAGTATTGTGCTTATCCTTAATTAAAAGTTAATAAATTATATATATATATATATACACACACACACACACACACATATATATGTATATATACATTATTATTTTTTGAGAAGGAAATGGCAACCCACTCCAGTACTCTTGCCTGGAGAATCCCATGGACAAAGGAGACTTAGCACTATCTACATTATTTTTAGACTCTTTTCCATTATAGGTTATTACAAGATATTGAATATAGTTCCCTATGCTATACAGTAGGTCCTTGTTAGTTATTTCTTTTATATATAGTAGTGTATACATGTTAACCCCAAACTCTGGATTCATTCCTATTAATGAATCCCATGGCATAGTTAAAATTCTTTTGTCTTCTTTCTAAGTTTAAATAAACAGCACCAATACCATGACAACATCTTATTGAGAAGGAAAATTAAAGGATACTCTTGTGTATCCTTGGCCTGGTGTTATTTCTAATTTGGTCAATACTGTCTCACCTGAAGGTATATTAAATCCCAAATTAGAAATGAGTTTTTAATTGCTTCACTTAATGATCAGATGGAGAAGGCAATGGCAAGCCACTCCAGTACTCTTGCCTAGAAAATCCCATGGATGGAGGAGCCTGGTAGGCTGCATTCCATGGGGTCGCTACAAGTCGGTTGCGACTGAATGACTTCACTTTCACTTTTCACTTTCATGCAATGGAGAAGGAAATGGCAACCCACTCCAGTGTTCTTGCCTGGAGAATCCCAGGGACGGGGGAGCCTGGTGGGCTGCTGTCTATGGGGTCGCACAGAGTCAGACACGACTGAAGCGACTGAGCAGCAGCAGCAGCAGCAATGATCAGGATTGAGATTCCATACATCATGGACTCTTTGAATCCTCAGTGTATGAAATCCTCCTTCTAAAGTGGATTGAAGGGGCATTGCTGCTGGGAGAATGGAAAATATATCAGCAGTTACAAATCTGAAAAGCCTATACATTATTAATATGATAAATCAAGATTAAACACCTACCATAGATATAATACCATTGCTACTAAAATGTATGCCTTGAAACTAAACCAACTAAGTAATATGCTTCCCTTAAGCAGTTATAACAGGAATCAACAAGGCATATTATTTTATTTAATTCATAAACTTCAAAGAAAAGTATGTCTTAGGTTTATCTTCTCCTACTGTGGCTAAACTCATGGTAGTTGCCAGGGGCTGGGGTGACACAGAAACTTGGGTTATGTAGTCAATGGGTATAACATTTCAGTTATGCAAAATGAATGAGTCTAGGAATCTATTGTATACCATAGGGCCTATTGTTAACAATGCTTACATTTTTCCAGAAAGAGTAGATCCTAGGTTACCCGTCGCGGATCAGTCCCCTTCTTGGATCACAAAAGGGCTTGTGAAACTCAATGAAGCTATGAGTCATGCTGTGCAGGGCCACCCAAGACTGATGGGTCATAGTAGAGTGTTCTGACAAAACGTGATCCTCTGGAAGAGGGAACAAATCACCCCAGGATACTTGCCATGAGAACCTCATGAACTGTATAAAAGACCAAAAAGATGTGACGCCAAAAGATGAGTCCCCCAGGTCTGAAGGTGTCCAGCATGCTACTGGGGAAGAGTGGAGCAGAATTACCAATAGTCCCAGAATGAATGAAGCGTCTGGCTCAAAGTGAATATGACACTCAGTTGTGGACGTGTCAGGTGAGGAAAGTAAAATCCAATGCTGCAAAGAACAGTATTACATAGGAACCTGAAATATTAGGTCCACGAATCAAGCAAAATTGGATGTGGTCAAATAGGAGATGGTAAGAATAAACATTGCCATCCTAGGAATCAGTGAACTAAGATGGACGGGAATGGGTGAATTTAATTCAGATGACCATTATATCTTCTACTGTGGGCAAGAATCCCACAGAATAAACTGAGTAGCTCCCATAATCAACAAGAGTCCTAAATACAGTACTTGGGTGCAACCTCAAAAATGAGAGAATGATCTCGGTTTGTTTCCAAGGCAAGCCATTCAACATCACAGAAATCCAAGTCATGCCCCTCCCGTGGACACCAAAGAAACTGAAGTTGATCAGTTCTATGAAGACCTAGAAGACCTCCTAGAATAACACCTAAAGAAAGATGTCCTATTCATCATTGGGGATTGGAATGCAAAAGTAGGAAGTCAAGATATATCTGGAACAACAGACAAGTTTGGCCTTGGAGAACAAAATGAAGTAGGGCAAAAGTTAACTGAAATCTGCTAATATAATGCACTAGTCATAGAAAATACCCTTTTGCAACAACACAAGAGACTTTATACACGGGCATCACTAGATGGTCAATACCAAAATCAAATTGATCACATTCTTTGTAGGCAAAGATGGAGAAGCTGTACAGTCAGCAAAAACAAGACCCAGAGGTGACAGTGGCTCAGATCATCAGCTTCTCATGGCAAAATTCAGGCTTAAATTAAAGAAAAACAGGAAATACAATGGGCCAGCAAGGTAAGACTTGCATCCTGTATGAATTCACAGTAGAGGCAACGAATAGATTCAAGGGACTACATCTGGTTAACAGTGTGCTTGAAGAACTATGGACAGAGATCTGTACAGGAGGTGGTGAACAAAACCATCCCAAAGAAAAAGGAAAGCAAAGACAGTGTAGTTACCTGAGGCGGCTTTACAAATAGCAGAAGAAGGAAGATAAGTGAAAAGCAAGGGAGAGAGAGAAAGTTACATCCAATTAAACCCAGAGTTCCAAAAAATAACTAGAAGAGACAAGAAGGCCTTCTTCCATGAACAATCCTTAATGATAGAAGAAAACAATAAAAGGGGAAAGACTAGAGAGCTCTTCAGGAAAACTAGAAACATCATGGGAGCATTCTGCCCAAAGAAGTGTACAGTAAAGGATAAAAATGGTGGAGACCTAGTAGACACTGAAGAGATCAAGAACAGATGGAAAGAATACATGGAAGAACTGTATAAAAAAGATCTCAATGAACTGTATTACTGTGATGGAGTGGTTAGTCATCCAGGGCCAGACATTCTGGAGGGTGAAGTCAAATGGGCCTGAGGAAGCACTGCTGTTAATAAAGCTAGGGGATGTGATGAAAGTCCAGCAGAACTATTCAAATCCCTGAAGGACGATGCCATCTAGGTACATTCATTATGTCAGCAAATCTGGAAGACCCAGCAGTGGCCACAGGACCAGAAAAGGTCAATCCTCATCCCATTTCCCAAGAAGGGTAGTACCAAAGAATGTGCTAACCATCAGACAATTGCAGTCATCTCGCATGCTAGTAAGGTCATGCTTAAAATCTTGCATTTGAGGCTTCAGCATTATGCAAACCAAGAACTTCCAGATGTCCAAGCTGGTTTAGAAAAGAAAGAGAAATTAGAGATCAAATTGCCAACATTCACTGGATTATAGAGAAAGCAAGGGAATTTCAGTTAAACATCTATCTGTTTCAAAGACTACGCTAAAGCCTTTGACTGTGTAGATCATGACAAATTGTGGAAAGCTCTTAGATGGGAATACCAGACCATCTTACCCATCTCCTGAGAAACCTGGATGTGGGTCAAGAAGCAACAGTTAGAAGCCTGTATGGAACAACTGATTGGTTCAAGATTGAGAAAGAAGTACGACAGGGCTGTCTGCTGTCAGCCTGTTTGTGTAACCAATACACTGAGCTGAGCAAATCATGAGAAACACTGGGCTAAATGAGTTACGAGCTGAAATCAAGATAGGTTGGAGAAACATCAGCAACCACAGATACCACTTTAATGCAGAAAGTGAAGAGGAACTAATGAGCTTCTTGATGAGGGTGAAGGAGGAGAGTGAAAAAGCCAGCTTAAGACTAGGTTTATAAAAAACCAAGATCATGGCATCTGGCCCCAATACTGAATGGAAAATAGAAGGGAGAAGTTGGAAGTACTGACAGATTTCCTCTCCTTGAGCTTTAGAATCACTGCAGACAGTAACTGCAGCCATGAAATCAGAAGACGATTGCTTCTTGGCAAGAAAGCAATGACAAACCTAGATAGCGTGTTGAAAAACAGAGACATTACTCTGCCAACAAAAGTCCACGTTGTCAAGACTATGGTCTTCCCAGTGGTCATGTATGGTTGTGAGATCTGGACCATAAAGAAGGTAGAAAGCCAAAGAATTGATGCCTTTGAACTGTGGTGCTGGAGAAAACTGAAAGTCCCTTGGACTGCAGGGAGATCAAACCAGTCCATCTTAAAGGAGATAAACCCTAAATATTCACTGGAAGGACTGATGCTGAAGCTCCAGTATTTTGGTCATCTGATGCGAACAGCCAACTCACTGGAAAACTCTCTGAGGCTGGAAAAAGAAGGAGAAGAGGGCATCAGAGGATGAGATGGCTGGACGGCCTCTGATGGAATGGACATGAACTTGGACAAACTCCGGAAGATGGTGAGGGACAAGGAGGCCAGGCATACTGCAGTCCATGGGGTCACAAACAGTCCGACACAACTGGGCGACTCAACAACAACATCTTAGGTTTAATGTTCAAAATGGTGCCAAAGGAAAGTTCGTGAACCTGATGCACAGTGATGGCAAACAAACCAAAACATCAGAATTTGGAACACAGAAAGTTTTGCTGCAGAGCCCAGAAAGGAGAACAGGTGGCTTACGCTCAAAATACCCCACAATCCCTGTAGGGAAGTGTTTTTAAAGGCCAGGTGAAGGGAGGGGTCACAGGGTATGCGATCAGCTTGTGCACAGTTCTCTGATTGGTTGATACTGAGCTAGCTGGGCAGTTAACGTCATCAATCCTTAGGCACCAGAAGGTCCAGACTACATGCTCATGGTCATCAAGCAGTTAATTTCCTTCATTTGGTGGTGGTTTTAGCATCTGGAGAAGGAAATGGCAACACACTCCAGTATTCTTGCTTGGAAAATCCCATGGACTGAGGAGCCTGATAGGCTATAGTCCATGGGGTTGCAAAGAGTCTGACACGAGTAAGCGACTTTACTCTCTCTTACTCTTAGCATCTGAAAAACTCATAAAATATGCATCAGATGTTAGGAGCTAAAGAAGGGGGTCTGCCCCGGGAAAGGCCCACAAGGTCCTGCTTGTTTACATTATCACACAAATAAAAGGAATTCCCTGATGATCCAGTGAAGTGGATCATCATGATCAGTGAAGCATGGTGAAGTCTCCATGCTTCCAATGCAGGGGGCGCAGGTTCAGTTCCTGATGGGGGAACTAAGACCCCTTATGCCATGCAGCTTGGGCCAAACAAATAATAATAATGGAGAACAGCAGGACACCTTAAAGGTGATGGATATGCTTGTGATACAGATTATGGTGATGGTTTTACAGTATCTGCAATATCTTCAAACTCATCAAACTGTTTGTATTAAACATGTATAGCTTTCTGTATGTCAAAACCAGGGCACATATAAATGAATTAATAAATCTTTAAGAGCTGGAATAGGAAATGGCAACCCACTCCAGTATTCTTGCCTGGAAAATTCCATGGACAGAGGAGCCTGGTAGGCTACAGTCCATGGGGTCATGAAGAGTTGCACACAATTGAGTGACTGAGCACACGTACCTTCAAGAGCATTTGCCTTGATCCTTGTCATGAGCCAGAAGTTCAGTGTGAGACAAGGACTACATTGACAAGCCTGGTAACTGCTCTTTTATCCATGATTGAATGACAGTAGTGTTCACACATCTAATGGATTTGCTGTGATTAGGGTGAGTTTCAACTGCATTACTAAGATATCTCAAATACTCACATTTCTTCAATAGTTTCTGCAAATAATGAAATAGTCACAAGAAATGGCTTTTGGAATGCCAATTATACTATTTCTGATAACTGACACTAGATTTGATCAACATCGTGTTAGAAAGCTATGATTTTAAAAGTTGAAACTAAAACAGAAGTCTGTCATCTGCAGTATGGCACTCATACAACATGACTCTAAGGGTAGAGATTGAAAATAGGAACAGAATCTATCTGTAGGGGCTTCCCAAGAGGTACTAGTAGTAGAGAACCTGCCTGCCAATGCAGGAGACATAAGAGACATAGGTTCAGATTCAGGCCCTGGGTCAGGAAGATCCCCTGGAGGAGGGCATTCTCCAGTACTCTTGCCTGGAGAATCCAACGACAGAGGAGCCTGGTGAGCTACAGTCCATAGGGTCACAAAGAGTCAGACACAACTGAAGTGGCATGCATACATGAATGTATCTGTAAATACACAGATTTGCATGTAGGCCAGAATTACAAAATTTGGTGGGACTTCTTAGACTATTTTAGTCAAAATTTCTGCAGTGATGCATTCTGCCTCATTCTTGACTGTCATCGCCATCTCAGGAATGAGCCATTTAATACTTTCTACTCTTCCAAATACGATTGATGGTCAGTTCAAATTAGAATGGAAAGTAGCTTTCAGACTGCTCTTTTATCAACTCAAGGTGAGGAATCTACTTTCCTTCCTTGGCATTGCTGCCTAGTTTCTGACTCTTGCGTGCATATCTGTGTTTGTGGGGAGAAAAAGAGGGAGCGAGAAATCACACTGTAAGCAGGCCACATAGTCATGCTTTTCAAACATTAATACGAATCTCTGTATATCTTAAAATGCCAGTTTGGATTCAGTAGATCTGGGATAATGCAGAGATTCTGAATCTCTTAAAACTTCTCAGGTGCTGCTGCTGCTGCTTCTGGCAAATATAATATAATATATATCTACATATATATATATTCATATATCTGTACATAGAATGGGAGAGAATGTGCACGTACATACTAAGGCAACATACAAAATGCTTCACTTCCATGTATATGGCTTAATATCAATACTTTACAAGGCACTTTGACAGACACTGTTTAAATTTTAGAATGACTAGCTACACAGGAAATATTAGCTTGTCTTAAAGGAACTCAGAATATTTGCCCAAGGTCACAGAGTCGATGAATGGTGAAAATGTGATTTGTGGCAAAAATTTTTTTATCAATTATATATTTTAAAAATCTATGGAGACTACAAAAACATGTAAAACATTTTCAGCTTTTTCCAATGTAGCGGCCAACTGGATTAGAAAATAGATTAAAAAAAAAAGGAAATAGATTTGAAAAATAATAAAGACCAGTTGAATTTGATAGTGCTATACAGTAAGAAACATTTAGTAATATGTGATCACAAATGTCTATGGTTATATCTGTAAGTTTGAGTCTTAAAGTGGAAAAAAGTATATGTAAATATATTTCTGTTGCCAAAATTCACAATAGAAGACATAAAATCTAATAAAATGTCTCATATGTAGCTGTAGGATTTTTCAGTGTCTTGCACATACCTTTGAGATATGTTCATCATTTTCAAGGTCATCAAATAAATCACCACTCTAACTTTGACATTTAACAGAAATAGGAAAAAAAAAAAAGAATGCCATAATTTTCAAGGTGGTTGCCTTAGATTTTGATATCAATAGAATATTTCTGTTTTTACAGATGTAGAGTTAGGACCATATGTAAAACTTTCCAGAATATTCACTAGGCAAAGGGCATACAAAGAATAATACACAAAAGCTCAGTGTAACTATTTAAAATCAGACTTGACTATTTTTTTGCTTGCTTTAGCATACATCTACATCAATACAACTGAGTCTCAGATAAAAAATATAAAGCAACCCATGGTTTAAATCTGTCAATATCTGGCATGAGTTTAATAGAATAAAATGTGTTTCCAAAGTTGAACGTTTTCAAGTAACTTTTATCTTGAATTATATAAATACTAGGAGATCTTGTAATAAGACAAATGTAAGCTAAGAATAGAAATAACTTACACTATACCTTATCAATTTTATAAGTTTATGTTTTCATATATGGAGGATTTTGTGTACAAAATTTTTTAATGAAAAAGTATATGTAACACATGTATACCAGATTCATGTTGATGTATGGCAAAATCAATACAATATTGTAAAGTAAAAAAATAAAAATAAAAAACTTAATGAATTTTCACTGAAAAAAAAAAAGTATATGTGATAATGCCATTAATTGTCCAGATAGCTTTCTAATGTCCACATTTGGAATTAACAGATTCACTAGTATCTAGCCTTTTGGAACTGTATAAGAGTTTGTCTGGCTGGGGTACACAATGTTTTCATGAGCTGATGGAAAACACCAAGGGAAAGGGAGGGAAATAAAATAAAGGATAGAGATACATTTTTGGAGAGTCTTCACAGTTATTTGGAATGATGAGATGATTCAGAAAGCTTTGTAAGTTATTGAGTTTTAAAATGGAAAAAAAAGTTTAATTGCAGTATTTCTTCACTGCACATACATTTGTAAGTCTTCAGGGAGAAGTTGACGACCAAAGTATGATAAATGCTGTTAATTTTCCTTAGACGGCACCCTTCTTAAGAATAGACACCATATCCATCTAGTTTACAATATAACATGAATGTCACAATGCCATGTCCATGCAGTTATCTAATGGCAGAAAGTGTATATTAGCAACTTTCACATCTAAAATAGCACATCTGTCACTGCCTAATGACATACATGGTATGGTAGCTCAGTGGTAAAGAATCTGCCTGTGAAAAAGGAAAGGAGGCCACCTACAATACAGGAGACAGAGATTCGATCCCTGGGTTGGGAAGATCCCCTGGAGAAGGAAGTGGCAACCCACTTCAGATTTCTTGCCTGGAAATCCCATGGACAGAGGACCCTGGTGGACTACAGTTCAAGGGGCCATAAGAGTCGGACACGACTTAGTGACCGAACCACCACACCATAAAATTATATTATATTTAGTTCTTTCTCATCTTTAACTGATGTTAGCCAAGGATCTTCACATTAATCACATATTTTCACATATTGTCTCCACTTCTTAAAATGCAAATTCATTGTCCCAACTGCAATGCATATGGGTACTTGGCCAACAAAAATCTATTAAGAAGCTATTTCACTTGATGATTAATTTTGTCTGGTTTCTTCACTGATGGGCAAAGATTAAACATCTTGGTCATTAGTAAAGGAGATAACTAACAGCAAGAATTTTGAGAATTTATCTGAGTTCCACTTTTCCTATTTGTAAAATGAGACTAGCAACATCTATGTTTGTGAGGTTTTTTGATAGTGAAAACTAATATTAAAGTAAGAGAGCTCTTGGGGACTTCTATGAGAACAAAGTACACTCGTGGGAAGGGAAGGGCAATAAGGATAAGAAAAGGGATTCCTTTGATAGTTATTTTTCTTTTTTCATTTATTTATTTGGCTGTGCTGGGTCTTAGTTGCATGCGGCATGTGGGATCTAGTTCCTTGATCAGGGATTGAATCTGGGCTCCCTGCATTGGAAATAAGGAGTCTTAGCCACTAGACCTGGTGGGCTGCAGTCCATGGGGTCACTAAGAGTCGGACACGACTGAGCGACTTCACTTTCACTTTTCACTTTCATGCATTGGAGGAGGAAATGGCAACCCACTCCAGTGTTCTTGCCTGGAGAATCCCAGGGACCGGGGAGCCTGGTGGGCTGCCGTCTATGGGGTCGCACAGAGTCGGACACGACTGAAGCGACTTAGTAGCAGCAGCAGCAGCCACTAGACCAACCAGGGAAGTCCCGAGATGGTTACTTTTCTCCTCTTTTTTCCCCTTCCTTTCATTTCTCCCTTGCTTCCTTTCCATGGAAAGATCTCCTGGGGCCAACTGACTGAAGTAGAACATCTTATCATTTTCGATTTCAGAAACCTGACTCCAGGTAGACACAGTAAAGTGAAAGTTTGTTAGGAGAGGCAAAGTTTTCTAAGCTGTACCATGAAACACTAGCTCTGAAGAATACTTTCATGTGCTAGAAAATAAAAAAGTCCATAAGTAAATGACTTCAGAAATTTCTAGATTACACAGAATAAATCATGGGCTTTTTTTATGCAAATATTTTCAAAATTTGTTTTTAGCTATACCAGTGGGGCACACTTTACCAAAATTTATTTTCTCTGTAGGTTATATCTGGGAATCCATTAAAAATTTTTGTAAAGCACAGACCTACATTATTTATAGACAAATATTTATGTATTTGTGTGGGCATAAGATGTTTATCAAGGATTCTTATTTGTATTTAGTCAACAGAAGTTCATAGAACACCATACAGATAGTGTTCTGTGTCCATCAACGTAGGTACTAATTTAGGTACTAATTTATAATCCTTTCCTCTACTAAGTGCACGTATTTCCAAGCACCTGACACCAAAATTTCTCTTGTTCTCTACTCCAGGGAGTCAAGCAAAATTTTCAGCCTGTGGTTTGGGAGAAGGCTGACTGCTACTCTCATTGCCTCTTGGAGTGGTTGGCATGATGCAACATTAATTCCAGGTTTACTGTCAATGTATCTGCTATTCTTCAATTCCTAAATTTGTCCACGTGGGATGTGGAGAATTTAGAATCTGCTGCCTACTTCAGAGAGCCATTCCAGCAGAACTAGGAGTTTATGGATCATTTATACCTAGTCACCTATAAATGTCCACAGGACCATAGGATAGAACCAGCATATTGGACCCAAGTAAGTTGGAGAAGATTCTTGAGAGTCCCTTGGACTGCGAGGAGATCCAACCAGTCCATCCTAAAGGAGATCAGTCCTGGGTGTTCACTGGAAGGACTGATGCTGAAGTTGAAGCTTCAATACTTTGGCCACCTCATGCGAAGAGTTGACTCATTTGACAAGACCCTGATGCTGGGAGGGATTGGGGGCAGGAGGAGAAAGGGATGAGAGAGGATGAGATGGCTGGATGGCATCACCGACTCGATGGACATGAGTTTGAGTGAACTCTGGGAGTTGGTGGTGGACAGGGAAGCCTGGGGTGCTGTGATTCATGGGGTCGCAAAGAGTCAGACACGACTGAGTGACTGAACTGGACTGAACTGAATGATCTCCCAGTTGAGTAATTATTTCCTACTTCAAGACTAGGACCATGGCACTTAACATGGTGTATATTTGTAGGATGATACATGACCCTGTTCTTGATGTAATTTCGGATAAGGTGAAAATGTGATTCATGTGCAGTGGGAATTGACAAGGGACATCTCGGGGAAAGGGACACTTCTGATGAATGGTGGGAAATAAGGCTAATTTACATTCTGGGTGTCCTTGAAAATTGAATAAAGGCCTTTAGATGTGGAAGGAATGAAAGCAAGGGCCATGGGAAGCCCACAGAAATAAGGACAGAGTTTGAGAATTCGTCTATCCTTGGTAGAGAGATGTAAGGAGGAAGGGACAGTAGCAGTCTAGGCTTGAGAAGGTGAAAACTGAAAATCTGTGGGAGAAGCTAGAGCAGAGAAGAGACCCAGTGTAAGGGCATATTTCACAAAGTGATGTCTGTTGGAAATCAGAGTCATGCAGGGCAGAGTAGCAGAAGCATCAGAATCAGATCTGGAGTCTTTCTCACTCCGACAGTGTCATTTTGGGTAACTTACTGCTCCTCTCCTCTCCTGAAAATGGGATAATGCCAACCACAAAATTTAATTAAAAATTGAAAGTATGTAACAAGAGTTCAGAACTGTGTTTGGTACAAAATAAGTGCTCAATAAATTACACCATTTAAAAATATTATCTAATTTAGAGTATTACTTGATATGAAAAGTACAGAGTTAAATAAAAAATGACCTTTAGGTTCTTGAGAGGACGCAATGTACCAGAATAGATTTGAAGTGAATGATAAAAGAGTCGTAGAGGGCAGAACTGTAATGCTTACCTGTCTACTTTTCAACCTCAGGGTAAAGAACCCTGGCTTTGGAACCAGAACTCCATCACAGTCTTAGTTGAGTCATCCACTGGCTGCAACAGCCTTGGACAAGTTACCTTAATCTCTGAGCCGCAGGCTGCTCACATGTAGAAAGGGATTTGAGATAGACTGTATGATTTTACTTGATTTTAAAATTGAAGTACAGTTGAGTCACAAAGTGTGTTAATTTCAGGTGTACAGCCAAGTGATTAAGATATGCATATATATACTTTTTCAGATTCTTTTCTGTTATGATTTATCACTGAATATTGAATATAGCTCCTTATGCTATACAGTAGGTTCTTATTTTTTTATATACAGTAGCGTATATCTTGGAGAAGGCAATGGCACCCCACTCCAGTACTCTTGCCTGGAAAATCCCATGGATGGAGGAGCCTGGAAGGTTGCAGTCCATGGGTCGCTGAGGGTTGGACACAACTGGGCGACTTCACTTTCACTTTTCACTTTCATGTACTGGAGAAGGAAATGGCAACCCACTCCAGTGTTCTTGCCTGGAGAATCCCAGGGAGAGGGGAGCCTGGTGGGCTGCCGTCTATGGGGTCACACAGAGTCGGACACGACTGAAGCGACTTAGCAGCAGCAGCAGTGTATATCTGTTAATCCCAAACTCCTAACCTATCCCTCCCCTTAGATTGTATTATTTTGCAGGAAGATTGACTCCTCTTTCACTCTAAAGGATTATATGCCCATCACCCATGCCATGTGACTTAGAGGACCACTTTATTTGGGAAGAATCTGTTTATTAGCCCACTGCCATTGGGCTTGACCTTGACTTGAATTAGTAAAATATATGAGCAGAGGCAATGTGTATGTTATATTCAAGCAGAGGCTTGAGTGAGTCCATTGCTTGGTTTTTGTCTCTGCCATGAGAATGTCATGTTCCAAAGAGTGGCCATGCCTTTAGCCTAAGTGTAGAAATGGGGGGCAGAGCCTCAGCTAACAGTCCAGAGCTGCCTACACGTGACAGAAGCTAGAAATCAGTCTTTGGGTTTATAAGTCACTGAATTTTGATTAGTGTACCTAACTGCCTACCCCTGCAAAAGCTGACTCATTTGGGGGTAATAATATAGCACAAATGAAAATTGTTAACAGAAGGTAGGTTATTAATAATATTACCTCTTTATCTTCTCTCCTCTCTTATGTCTCTCAATTGAATGGTAGGTAGAGGGAGAATAAAAAAGTGAAAAAAAGTTTAAAGAAAGGTGAGAAAAGAGAAGACAGAGACCTGACTTGGACAAAGGTGGGGAGACCTTTGAAGAATGGCCTTCATCTTAGGGATAAGAATGCTTTTCTCTTTTGGCCCATGGGATAGTCATGCAGTCTCTCCTTCTCTCTCATGCACCAATGCTAATGTCAAGTTCGTGAGTGTGAGCTCAATCACTCAGTCATGTTGGAGGCTCCTCCATCCATGGGATTTCCAGGGAAGAATACTGGAGGGGGTTGCCATTTCTTCCTTCAGGAGATCTTCCTGACCCAGGGATCAAACCTGTGTCTCCTGTTGACCTCCTGCTTTGTAGGTGGATTACTTATTGCTGAGCTACCAGGGAAGCCCAGTGTCAAGTTCACCTTACTCTTAAAAATAAATATGAGATGTAACATCATTATCTCTACAGGGATTAAACTATACCACAATCAAATAGGGCCCCATTATTTTTATTCCTAATCTCCTTTGACTTGCATTACAAGATTTCCCAGCTGTTTTTTTTTTTTTTTTTTTTACATTAAATAAACCAATATAGTCATAATGAGAACTGGAAATAAAGAGAGGCTAGGCTTCCCTGGTGGCTCAGATGTTAAAGCATCTGCCTGCAATGCGGGAGACCTGGGTTCGATCCCTGGGTTGGGAAGATCCCCTGGAGAAGGAAATGGCGCCCCACTCCAGTATTCTTGCCTAGAGAATCCCATGGATGGAGGAGCCTGGCAGGCTACAGTCTATGAGGTCGCAAAGAGTCGGACGTGACTGAGCGGCTTCACTTTCACTCTCACCAGAACGTATAGACAATAGAGTAGTGTGAGGAACAGTATAGACTGTGGAGAGAGGTCAACTCTTATTTAAAGCCACAGACTCAAATCCTTGCTCTAAAATATGTTAAGGGACTTCCTTGGTGTTCCAGCGGTTAGGAACTTGCCTGCTAATGCAGGGGACATGGGTCTGATCTCTGGTCTGGAAAGATTCCACATGCCTTGGGGCAACTAAGCCCCGGCACCACAACCACTGAAGCCTGTGTGCCTAGCGCCTGTGCTCCAGAACAGGAGGAGCCCCTGCGATGAGAAGCCCGCTCACCACAGCTAGAGGGCAGCCCTTGCTTGCAGCGACCAGAGAGAGCCCTCATGCAGCATCAAAGACCCAGGGTGGCCAAAACACATAAATAAAATTTTAAAAATGTAAAATATGCTAAATATGTGACCGGGGGTACTTAACAAACACGCTTCTGTGCCCAGTTTCCTATTCTATTTGTTGAAAATGTTTACTGACTTATTGTGAGGATGAAATGAGACAAGCATAGTGCAGAGGGTCCACATAGGAGCCTCTTACTACATTGAAAAGTGTGTTTTGATTGTGGTTGGATATCAGCATTAACTACAGCATTTAAAATTAGAGTCCTTGGCCTTATCACTACGAGTTTTAGAGGTCAAGGGAGAAAAGGGGATAAAGTGCTAGACATTCTTCATTTCAAAAGCTCTCCAGACATTTTCAGAGCACGGTCAGGATGGAGAATCATTGGTAGACAGGCCAAAATACACGGTTTTGAAGATGGAAGAAACAGATCAGATTGTAACCATACTATGGTAAGCTAGTGCCTTAAGAGTTCTTAGCGAGGAAAAAAGAGGAAGAGGTTGGGGAGTTATGGTTGACAGATAAAGTCTTCGAAAAAAATCAGTAATGGGTGGGCATGACCAGGTTAGGGATAGTAACTGCAAAGCTGGTTTTATCAATAGAAGGAAAATTTCTTGGATCAGTAAGAGAACTAGCCACCACACAGGTGAAAGGTAGTTGAAGTTACCTTTCAGCTACCTAGCAGTGTTAAAAGAACAAAAGCAATTAAAACCAACAATATTTCCATTGTAGAGGAGGGGTGTTGGAATGGGAGTTAGGGCCAAAGAATTGTGAGAAATATTAACTGGGTCAACTCAGCCATGTACAAGTGTTGGAAAGAGCTATTAGGATTGTAGACATATGCTTAGTGTACATTTTCGATGTAATGACTACCATATGGACTTTAAACAAACTACCATTGTACACTGTAGGCTGTCTGATACACTAGGAAGAGTGAGAGGCTTGGGACGTAAATACTAAATGATGGCTGTTCAGAAACTCAAAACATCACCCTTAGCGTCTTCCCACACAGAACTTACGGACACACAGCCGTATATCCCTGAGATAAGGTGCCCTTTGAAGAGAGGGTTTTCCTGGTGGCTCAGGGGTAAAGATTCTACCTACCTAACAGGAGATTTGGATTCATTCCCTGAGTTGGGAGGAACCCCTGGAGATGGAAATGGAAGTCCCCTCCAGCATTCCTGGAGAATCCCATGGACAGAGGAGCCTGGTGGAGAGCTCTGCAGTCTGATGGATAAGGCCTCCCTCCTTTCAGATTACCTGACTCCAAGCTGAAATCATTGCTCAGTTTCTCAGTCATGTCCAACTCTGTGTGACCCCATGGATTGTAGCATACCAGGCTTCCCTGTCCTTCACTATCTCCTGCAGTTTTCTCAAACTCATGTCCATTGAGTCAGTGATGCCATTCAACCATTTCATCCTCTGTCAGCCCCTTCTCCTCCTGCCCTCAAACTTTCCCAGCATTTAGGTCTTTTCCAATGAGTTGGCTCTTCGCATGAGGTGGCCAAAGTATTGGAGCTTCAGCATCATTCCTTCCAGTGAATATTCAGTGTTGATCTCCTTTAGGATGGACTGGTTGGATCTCCTTGCTGGCCAAGGCCAACTGAAGTAGAGGTACCATTAGACACTGGTGGGCTCTATCTTCTTTCTGCATCTGAATTGTTTTGAATGCCCCTACCATATGCCTGCAGTGTCTGACCAACTGACCCAGGTGCTAATACAAGAGTAAAATGTGAGTCTCAGAGTTCTGGCAGACTCCAAGCATATTGCAAGTTGGGAAAGTCCAGTGTTCAACCTCGGTGGCAACCAAAGGAAGCTGTTCCAACCTACGCCAGAAGCCAGCAGAAAGAAAAGACAGAAGGGACACTCACAGTCACAGACACATGCTTTAAAACCATCACCAAACACTCACATTGCCTGACAAAGCAGCTTCCATCCATTCCACATTCTTTTATCGTTTGAAACCCTATTTGTTAATTGTGATTTGTACCACAAGATCCCAATAAGTGCTTTCCAGAGAATAAGGATGAGAAGAATAAAAATTAAGTGGTGCTTTTAGAGCTCACCACATACCAATGTGATGCTAAGACATTCTTGCAACTTGGGGACTGGAAGAATATTTACTGATGTTTGCAATGCTGTGAAGGATTTTCTTGCTGAAAAGAACTCTAGAAGCTGGTTTAAGACAATCTGACACTAACAGAAGAGGAACAATTGTCATTATCAATGGATTTTAAAATCTCTACTCTCTACTCCCTTATCACCTGTCTCATGTTAGGGATTTTATTTGTGTAAGTACCGGACTGTGTGTGTGTGTGTGTGTGTGTGTGTGTGTAGGAGTCCTCCTTTAAGATGATATCCCAGCATGTAGGTGCCAGGCCAGGAACCATTAAGTGCCCACATATGGTGTTTTATGGGAATATATTTGATGCTATTATAGTGTTGTCACAAGAATGCATGGCTCTTTAAGCCAGAAATACACATGCTCATAATAAATGATTTTTATTACCTCACATACACAATGATGATGCGCAGAAAGTAAAAAGGAAAGCCTGCTTGCTTTAGCTCTGGCACTGACTCCATCCCCAATTACGGGCAACAGGGGGCTTGTATGGAGCCAAGGAAAGCACAAGTGTGGGAAATGGAAAAGATAGCACTGTGCTTTCACACACTGGAGACTGTGATTGTTCAAACTGTAACAGTCTCATTTTGTTGTTTCATTTCCCTCCATGATCTTAAATACTCCTTCCTTCTCTAGTGATGCCAAAACCTGGGTTGTCTCACTCATCAATGGCAACTCTTTAATCTTTTCTTTTTGGCTTAGCCCAAAGGACGAAGGCAGTCCTGGATGGTTCACAGAATCTTTCCTGCTCGGTGGCAGACTTTTCCCTCTCCCTTCACCTCACCTGAGCCTTTAAGGGTAGACCTGGGGAAAAGTGAAGGTAGGGGACAGCTGTTCTCCTTCTTTTGCTGTGGAGGGTTTAGACACTTCGGTATTTCTGTGTGAAGCGTTTTCTGCAAAACAAGAAGCCAAGCCAAATTTGCTGGGTTTCAGGTCTGCAGACAAAATTTAAACCAGCTGGATTTTATTGGGAACTTTTGCATGCACGTAAAGCTAGTAGAGAAACTCAAGCCAGCTTTTATCTCCATTGGAATCGGCTAATCTTTAGGTACCCCCTCCCTCCTTCCATGTCTCTGCCCTGAAGGGAGTTTTGAATTTTGAAAGCTCCTAAGAGAGCTCCTAACCTGCCAGATTATTCCACATAGTATCTGATCGGAACCTTAGCCAATGAAGATGGAAGGTACAACCAGGTCTGATGTCTCTCTTAGCGAAATCTTCAGGGAGATGAGAAGCTGTGTGTCTCTGTAAACTGACATGAAATTACCCCAATTAAATCAGCTCATGAGTCCCTCCACACACAGACTTCCAAACACAAAAGCCAACACACATAATCACTGAAACACACCCACATGTGCCTGGTCAGAGTGGCAAATAATGACTAAATTTTTTGGATTTGTATATAGCAAAAATTTCACTCCTATTTTGTCTGTGCCTTATATGAAAACTACCATGTACCTTATTAAAAATGTGCAATTTTACAGATTTAAGCACATAAGGAGCAAAGAAACATGCCATATTATGATTATTTAGTGAGTCTTGGATACATTATTTATAAGGCTATTCAGAATTTGGAAAACAAATCAATGAAAGGTGATTCAACACTGGAGAAAAACCCTCTTACTCTGAATCTCAATTTAGACCTCTGAAAGAATGAGCATTTTTCCAAGGGCAAAGAAAGAAAGGATATAGGCTTCCATAAGATTTTAGTATAATCATAGGAAGGAAAAGTTCTGGGCAGACTACTGGTCCTTTTGTCGTTGAAGAAAAAATAAATCTCTCGAGAGGTAGTCCAATATGCAGGCAGCAAGGAGTTTTGCTGAAAATGTACTGGCCTCAAAAATCAGATCACCTTCTCCAGGAATATCCAGGTACATCAAATATAAAGATCATCTCTAGCTGTTAAATTGTTACCAAAATTTAATTTTCAAGAAACCTGAGGTTTAGGGTGAGTGTAACTGACTTCCCCCATATCACTTGGGGTAATTAGGGGTTCAAATGTGTCTCTTAAGCTCTTGTATTTTATATTTCCACATACTGTCTTCCAGCAAACACAGTTTTCAGGATGTTTTTGCCCTATACACTGCTCCCTGGGAAATGTAGCATGTATAATCAATGACAATTATAAACTTCACATAATTAGATGAGAGAAGTATATTACGTTTAAAATCACAGTTTCTGGTGCCCGAAGCTGCCTTGTTTAAATTCTGCCTCTATTGCCTTCTGTGGCACCTTGGACAAGTTACTAACTTCTGGGTGCTTCAATTTTTTATTTGGTGAAAGAGCAAGCATCTGCTTCACCTACTGCTTATACAAATTAAGCAAGCTATCAAATGAATAGATTAGTGCGGCATACCTAAGCCCTCAATTAGTTTATGGGGCCTGGAGGAAATCGAAGATAAGTAAGCTAGTATCTGTAGCCAGGGGACAGATTTAAATTGGCAAGCAGTGTTTTTAGATCTTTACTGAACTGTTATACTAAGGATATTATATTTTGTATCACTTCAGTTTCCTCCATGGTATTATTTCACATCATTGAGGTGAATTGGCAAGGAGATCCAGTAAAATGTTCTTTGCAGTTTGTCAAATGGGAGGATTATTTTCGAGCGTTGGTCCAGATCCTGGCACTGTTCATGTTAACGCCACATTGTAGGGCTCTGCTTCTGGCCATCAGTCATTCTTTCTGCAGTTTCTTTGAGGCAGGTGATAATGTGCCCAGAAAGCACCCACTCTTGACATCCACTGCATTCTGCAACAAGCGATGTCAAATGCAGAGCCACTTGCAGAGCCAGGAAAACTTCATCTATAGACTCCACATCCGTATTCCAAAGACTGTGCCTTCCAGGGCAGCCTCCAGTACACCATCAGACAGGTCTGAGCATCCCACCTAGTCAAACCTGGAAACTGAGCTCCACTTACTCACTGCTCTCCTTGGAAGGGTGGGCAAATCTAAGGTGAACTTGTAACAAGGCCTACAGGGCTGAAACTGATGGACGGTTTCTAAATGAAATTGCTTTTCCTGTCCTGTCCTTCCATTGCTGGGCACAAAAGTTCACAGTCTTTGTTACTGTTCATTCTTTTTTACTGGTTAACATGAGTGGACATTCTTGCTGTTTCTGCTTGTTCCTCTCATCTTCAACATAGAAACCCAAGACTTCCCTTTAAATACACCTGCTTTCTCCCAAGAAGGCAGGAAGGTAGTTTTCAAGATGCTAGTCTGTTGTCCTCCTCATTTGCTGGCAAAACAACTAATTTCTATTTTCTTTATCCACAAAACCTTGTCCTTGTTATTCTCATTCGGCACCAGGGGGACAAGGACTGAATTTTTAGGAATGAACTTTGGATGCTTCTGTGTTGAGTTCTGACACAGATTCCAGATGCCAGGACTAAGTGTCTTTGAAAGGTGAAGAGATCAGCATGGGAAATATGATTTATTCAAATAGGTCCAGGGTTCATATCGGAGATTCAAACAAGTAAGCTTATCTTTCTGGTTTACCCCACCCTTTGCTTGCTCGTCACCTCTAACCACAATTTCACTCAGTTCTGTACTCTTTTTTGAATATCAGATGTTGCTTGCAGAAACTCAAGTGATGACACTTTTCTGAGGTTTTCTGACTTGTGCCTTTTATCCATCACATCAGTGGTTATCAAGGTGGGCAGCAAAGCTGTGGGGCCAATGAGAGCTCTTCCAGGGATCCGTGTTTACTTTTCATGTTTATAACATGACAGTCTTGGTCCTAATACATCTGGGATAACTTAATAACGTATTTATACTTAATAGGAAACAGGCATCACCTCACCATTCTTTAATCGAAACCAGTGTCTCTCTTACTCTGGGGATATCTTATTGCATGGGGATAAATGGGAGGTGATGAGATCTGCTCCACTGGCTTGGTAAGCAAATTGAAACTCATTTAGGAACCATGATTCTAGGGATGGTATTTTTCTTTCTTCCTTTTTATTTATTTATTTACTTTGTATTCTGAGACCAATTCCAATGGACGGGTGATCTGCCCAGCTGCAAGCAACTCTTGGGTCACGAGCTGAGCATCTTAACGTTGAACTCGGTTCTGACACTGGCCATCCAGAGATGGCATCCGATTCCAAAAAAAAAAATCCTACAATACTCCCCTGCCACACACTCACACGTGCACTTTAGATACCAGTCACAAGTCCATGTCATTACCTGTACTTCTCTCCCACTAGCCATAACTTGAGGTTCCTACGATTTCCTCCTTGAGTTTGATTAATTTACTAAGAGTGCCTTGCAGAACTCAGAGAAATAGTTACTAGATTGCTGAGTTATTACAAAAATATATAATTTAGGAATAGCCAGAGGGAAAAGAGGCAGAGAGCAAGGTCTGGGAAAAGGACTCGGTGCTTCCAGGCCCTTTCCAGCATCACTGCCCATCACCTCCGTGTGCTCACCCACCTGGAGGCTCTAGAACCTCTGCTCTTTGGGGTTTTCAACGAGGCTTCATTACAGAGTCATGACCAGTTAAATCAGTGACCACGGGTGTGATTTCAACCGTCAGCACCCCCTGGAGGTTGTGAGCGGTAGTGCTGGAAGTTCTAACCCTCTCATACCGCTGTTGGTTCCAGGGAACCAGCCGCTTACTTAGGAAACCCAAGGCTTTCCCAATGGACTCAGCTGGTAGAGAATTCGCCTGCAATGTGGGACACCTGGGTTCAATCCCTGCACTGGGAAGATCCCCTGGATAAGGGAAAGGCTGCCCACTCCAGTATTCTGGCCTGGAGAATTTCATGGACTGTACAAAGGGTTGGACAGGACTGAGCAACTTGCACTTCCACTGCCTTCCCTAGTATCCTCATTAACATAACAAAAGACATCCTTATAATTCTTACCGCAGGGTTTTAGGAGCTTTCTGCCAGGAGCAGAATCCAGGTTGAAAACCAAATACAGTAGAGACTAAACCCTTGAATCTTGGGTCCCACATCTAAGGATCCAACAAATTGTGGATGGAAAACATTTGGAAAAGAAATTCCAGAAAGTTCCAGAAAGCAAAACTTGAATTTGCTGCACACTGGCAACTTTTTTTTTTTTTTTTTTTTTTACATAATGTTTACAATTACTTACAAAGCATTTAAGTGTTAAAAAAAAATCTAAAAAACTCAATTAAATAGAATTGGTAGAGGACACATTACTACAATAGCAGAGCCAACAAGAAGACTTCTCTTCTTTCCTGACAAGGCTCAGCCAGTAAAAAGCCATGGACCTGATTCACTGCAGACCTCCTGAGACTTTCTTGTCCCTCTCTGTGAAAGCCTTCTCCTTCCCTTGCTTGCAGGAAATTGCATCTGACTTGGCTTCGCTGTAGACCCCAAACTTCAATTTTCTACTGATTCCTAATAAACTCATCTTCGTGGAAGAAATATCTGAGTTTATTGCTTATTTAACTTATATGCAGAGAACATCATGCAAAATGCTGGGTGGGATCAAGTTCAAGCTGGAATCAAGATTCTGGGGGAAATATCAATATGCAGATGACACCACCCTTATGGCAGAAAGTGAAGAGGAACTAAAGAGACTCTTGATGAAGGTTAAAGAGGAGAATGAAAATACTGGCTTAAAATTCAATATTCAAAAAACTAAGATCATGGCATCCGGTCCCAACACTTTATGGCAAATAGATGGGGAAATAATGGCAGACTTTATTTTTTTGGGCTCCAAAATCAATGCTAACAATGACTTCAGCCATGACATGAAAAGATGCTTGCTCCTTGGAAGAAAAGCTATGAAAAACCTAGAAAGCTTATTAAAAAGCAGAGATATTACTTTGCCGACAAAGTTCTGTATAGTACAAGCTATGGCTTTTTCCCATTAGACATGCATAGATGTGAGAGTTGGCCCATAAAGAAGGCTGAGAACTGAAGAACTGATACTTTTAAACTGTGGTGCTGGTGAAGACTCTTGAGAGTCCCTTGAACAGCAAGGTGATCAAACCATTCAATCCTAAAGGAAATCAATCCTGAATATTCATTGGAAGGACTGATGCTGAAGCTTCCATACTTTGGCCACCTGATGCGAAGAGCGGACTCTTTGGAAAAGACCCTGAATCTGGGAAAGATTGAAGGCAGGAAGAGAAAGGGGTGACAGAGGATGAGATGATTGGATGGCATCACTGACTCAATGGACATGAGTTCGGTCAAACTGCATGAAATAGTGGAGGACAGAAAAGCCTGGTGTGCTGCAGCCCATGGGGTCTAAAAGAGTTGGACACAACTTAGCAACTGAAAAACAACAACAACACATCAAAGGGACCTACAATGGAGATGGAAGGTCACTAAGGAAGTGAAAGGTACACACGTCCAACCCTGAATGCAACATACTTTTGACCTGGTCATCCTGAGACCACCAGGAACCTGTCTTCTTCACTCCCTAGAGACCACAGTTTAGCAACCTATCAGCTTGGCAAGTGACTGAATGCCTGATGTTATCAACTTATAGTTCCATAAAGTAACCTATGTACTTCTCTGGAGTGTCTTTGTCTGTTGCTTTTATGAACCAAGCCATTTTCTATTTCTCTTGGAGCATATTTGAGTTGCTGCTTGAATCAGTGGCTCCAAAATGACAATGCTTAAGATCACAAGTAAATTCTTTGTCTTACAGCATTTGTCACTTGACATTCTTGATGTGTGGTACCCAGAAAGCAGTGTCTGCAAATCTAATGCCCTAATTGCATCTGAATCCTAATTCTAATCCCATGTGAAAAGAAGAGAAGCGAAAAGCAAAGGAAAAAAGGAAAGATATACCCATTTGAATGCAGAGTTCCAAAGAATAGCAAGGAAGGATAAGAAAGCCTTCCTCAGTGATTAGTACAAAGAAATAGAGGAAAACAATGGAAAGGGAAAGACTAGAGATCTCTTCAAGAAAATTAGAGATACCAAGGGAATATTTCCTGCAAATACGGGCTCAATAAAGTACAGATGGTATGGTCCTAACAGAAGCAGAAGGTATTAAGAAAAGGTGGCAAGAATACACAAAAGAAGTATACAAAAAAGATCTTTATGACCCAGATAATCTCAATTGTGTGATCACTCACCTAGAGCCAAACATCCTGGAATGTGAAGTCAAGTGGTCCTTAGGAAGCATCACTATGAATAAAGCTGGTAGAGGTAATGGAATTCCAGTTGAGCTATTTCAAATCCTAAAAGATGATGCTGTGAAAGTGCTGCACTAAATATGTCAACAAATTTGGAAAACTCAGCAGTGGCCACAGGACTGGAAAAGATCAGCTTTCATTCCAACGCCAAAGAAAGGCAATGCCAAAAAATGCTCCAACTACTGCACAATTGCACTCATCTCACACGCTAGTAAAGTAATGCTCAAAATTCTCCAAGCCAGGCTTCAGGAATACATGATCCATGAAGTTCCAGATGTTCAAGCTGGTTTTAGAAAAGGCAGAGGAACCAGAGATCAAATTGCCAACATCCGCTGGATCACTGAAAAAGCAAGAGAGTTCCAGAAAAACATCTGTTTCTGATTTATTGACTATGCCAAAGCCTTTGACTGTGTGGATCACAACAAACTGTGGAAAATTCTGAAAGAGATGGGAATACCAGGCCACCTGACCTGCCTCTTGAGACATCTATATGCAGGTCAGGAAGCAACAGTTAAAACTGGACATGGAACAACAGACTGGTTCCAAATCGGGAAAGGAGTACGTCAAGGCTGTATATTGTCACCCTGCTTATTTAACTTATATGCAGAGTACATCTTGAGAAACGTTGGGCTGGATGAAGCATAAGCTGGAATCAAGATTGCCCAGAAAAATATTAATAAGCTCAGATATGCAGATGACACCATCCTTATGGCAGAACTTGAAGAAAAACTAAAGAGCCTCTTGACGAAAGTGAAAGAGGAGAGTGAAAAAAATTGGCTTAAAATTCAACATTCAGAAAACTAAGATCATGGCATCTAGTCCCATCACTTCATGGGAAAAAGATGGGGAAACAGTGGCAGACTCTACTTTTGGGGGGCTCCAAATGGTGACTGCAGCCATGAAATTAAAAGATGCTTACTCTTTGGAAGGAAAGTTATGACTAACTTAGACAGCATATTAAAAAGCAGAGACATTACTTTGCCAACCAAGGTGTGTCTAGTCAAGGCTATGGTTTTTCCAGTGGTCATGTATGGATGTGAGAGTTGGACTATAAAGAAAGCTGAGCACCGAAGATTTGATGCTTTTGAACTGTGGTGTTGGAGAAGACTCTTGAGAGTCCCTTGGACTGCAAGGAGATCCAACCAGTCCATCCTAAAGGAGATCAGTCCTGGGTGTTCATTGGAAGGACTGATGTTGAAGCTGAAACTCCAATACTTTGGCTACCTGATGTGAAGAGCTGACTCCTTTGAAAAGACCCTGATGTTGGGAAAGATTGAAGGCTGGCGGAGAAGGGGATGACAGAGGATGAAATGGTTGGATGGACCATTTCATGATCACCAACTCAATGGATATGTGTATGAATAAACTCTGGGTATTGGTGATGGACAGGGAGGCCTGGCATGCTGCAGTCCATGGGTCACAAAGAGTTGGACACAACTGGGCAACTGAACTGAACTAAATCCCATCTCAGAACTACTGAATCAGAAATTCTGGGATGGGGACCCAGTGATTTGTGTTTAGATGTCTGGTAAATGATTCTCTTGCAGTGAAAGTGCTAAACCACTCTCTCAAGAAAAATTTTAAAAAATGATAAGGACATCTGGCTGGACTTTTCATGATGCAATGATGCTACTGATTCCTGGATTGACACAAAGCACCAAGCTGATTCAGTTCAGTTCAGTTCAGTCACTCAGCTGTGTCTGACTCTGTGACCCCATGGACCATAACACTTCATGCCTCCCTGTCCATCACCAACTCCAGAGTTTACTCAAACTCATGTCCTTGAGTCGGTGATGCCATCCAGCCATCTCATCCTCTGTTGTCCCACTTCTCCTCCTGCATTCAATCCTTACCAGCATCAGGGTCTTGTCCAGGCTGATTAGGTTGGTCTATTTCTCAGTTGCAAAGAGGTTACAGGATACATAAGCTATATGATGTATATTAAATTGGACTTTTTCCCTTAAAGGTCCATAGGAGATTGTGTCCAAGCCACTTACAGTGTGGTCCATGGACCAGCAGCATTAGCACCACCTGGGAGGTTATTAGCAATGCCAATCCCAAGCCTCCACCCCAAACTACTGAATCAGAGTCTGCATTTATACATGTTAAAGTTTGAAATCAAATGTTCAAATTCATCATCTGCCCTATAGTCATTCAAAGATAACACTTAAAAAGTCACTTATCCTGAGAAAATATGACACCTTAGATCTTCCAGACATTTGTGTTTCCCACACCATCTGTGTGACATCATAATGATGATGCAAAATGTATCGATTTTTGTGATTTTCTAAATTCCTCAAAGTCTATAGTAAGAGTTAATATTTACTTAATTATACTATTTTGGATAGTTCTTTATATGAATTGACTGATATAATCTTTGCAGCAACATTTTAGGTTAACATTGATTTTCATTTCACTGACAAGAACTTGAGGCCAAAGAGAGTAACTTGTTCACAGTTTCGTATCCTGTAAATGATGGAGAAATTATTCAAATGTAGCGTGCTGGTGGGTGCTATATTGCCTCTCTAAGACCAGGCTCTAGAATAAGGTCTATTAACACTTCCAAACGTGGCATCTGATTATTAAAGGCATTGTTGCTGATCATGATTTTTAACCAAAAGCATCAAGGTTAAGACAAAGGAAGGGGAGATAAAAGGAGTCTTGTGTATATTTTAGATTTGAAAGTTAATAAAGTTTTAATACATTGATTTATCCCTGAGGCCCAAAGAAATGTCCAGAATTCTAAGTAGCTTAAAAGCCTAAAAGTTAAGAGTTTACCATGGATCTGAATTAACATGAGTGATAACTAAAGTCATTCTAAAGAAATGGTTTATCTGTTTTAATTATTCTTTGTGTTGCTAACACACGTACCTGTTTTCTAAAGCATTTGCAAATAATTTTTAAAAAAGACTATAGGAATAATTTTTTAAGAGGAAAAATATACATTTATAAGCGATACACTTACACATTTATAAGTGAGTGTCTACGAATTGGATGGGCCTCAAATTCACCATGGAGCCATTTTCATCCAGAAAATACAGAATACTAGACTATTTACAGACTGTGTTATAAATATGAATACAGAGCAGCAAAATTATGTTGAATGTTCCTTGGAAAACCAAGAGATTTTTTTTTCAGCACCTGGATTGAATTTGAAGGAAACTGGACTTGAATTAGAGTTTTGTGTAGGAACCAAGAAAAAGTCAGTGGTTTTGGCTAGATGAAGTGATTTATTTAAAGCCAAAACTTCACATAAAGCTCCTGGAATACCAACCTATTTGAATTGACCATAAGAGAAGGTAGTGTGTGTGTGCTGTGTTTGCATGCATATGCATGAACAAATGAGAGAAACTTTTTCAATGGAAATGTCTTTCACAAGACACTTGCTTACTGTTTTATTTATAGTCTATAATCTTACTTTCTCAGACAGCCAGTGATCAGATGATGACAAAAATTAAAACACGAATCTAAAAAAGTGAGTTTGAGGCTCTAGTAATCCACTTTGCACAGTTTTTAAATTATTTTGCTTAAAATACATGTAAAATGTTTTGCAGTTTAGAAAAAATAGATAAAACTATGTATTAAGCACCTCTGTACCTAAATGGATATGTTTAAAGGACTTTCTATAAAAATGCTCATTAATAGTATGTTATTTTTAGATGGAGACCTTCAGATGAAATGTTGTTATACAAGATGAAACACAGTCAAGTAAATAATCTATCCGCTGAACAGAAACAAATAAGATGGATGAGACAGTCTTACCAGCAATGTTTATATCGAAGATGAAGCTTCAATAGACTGATGGGTGAGAAGTGCGGCTACAAAAGAGAAATTAAGCTATAGAAATACCTACCAATCCGAAGGCCTCTTTTTTCTAGTTTCTCAAAAGATTATACATATGTATAGGAGTTTTTATATTAATATTTCACAAAAGCCAGGTAGTTTTGTAAATCTATCGGGGACAATCTTTCATCCTTGTTACAACAGACAGGGCTACCGGTATCCAACAGTTTGTTAAGGGGATAACACCTATTTAAGAGCAAAAATGTGTTAGCATCAGTTGCCTACTTCAACGTTGACACTACCTAAGGATCAACTGTAACATGGTTTCCTACTATTCAGACTTTCTGAAAGTAAAAGTGTAAAGAGGAAAACTGCTGGAAAATATAAGAGTCTGAAATGTTTTTATTAAAGTGGGCAGTAGCAGCCCAGTCTTGTGAATTTCCTGATTCTTCTGCTCAAATATTTGAACTGCAAATTCCAGCTTAAGTGGAAACACAAATGAGTGAAGTTCTTAATAGGAAAGTTATGTTGTGAAGGCAGTTCTAATAAGGGGGGAAAGCAATGACATTCAGAAGACAGTGCCACCATAGAGACAGACATTGGTCCAGCCAGCCAGCCAGCCATCCTTCCACTCACCCTTTATTGAGCAGCCAGTGAGTACCAAACATGTTTTCAGGCACTGTGGCGAAGCTGGCACCTTAAGAGCTGCATGGCATTACTCGTGCCTTTCCGAGCACAGAAGTTTCTCATTCTCTGAGAGGTGTGAGCTAAAAGAGGTTCTGGGATCTCTGGCCAGTGACTGGGGTTTTTCCCACATGTGAATTAGAGCAGTGGTTCCCAAACTTGGTTGAAAATCAGAACCACCTGGGTGATTTTTTTATACAGATGTATGAGCTCCACCTCAGGCCTATTGAATTAGAATAATTGAGGTTAGGGCCAAATACTTAAATTTTATTGAACCCCTAGATATTTCTGAAGGAGGGACAGGTTTGAAAGCCAAGAATTCTGTGTCCATCTTTTCACTACTTTGGGGCTGTCTTCATGATCATCAGGTTCTTCATTAATAATGGAAAGACTATTCCTAACAGAGTTAGGGAACTGGCTGTCTTTAGTGAAACATTAGTATAGAAACTTCTAAACATGAGTGTGTGTGTGTGTGTGTGTGCGCGCGCGCATGTGCGTGCTAAGTCGCTCCAGTCATGTCCATCTCTTTGGGACCCTATGGACTGTAGCCCACCAGGCTCCTCTGTCCATGGGATTCTCCAGGCAAGAACACTGGAGTGGGTTGTCATGCCCTCCTCCAGGGGCTCTTCCAGACTCAAGGATCTAACCCACACCTCTTATGTCTCCTGCATGGCAGGCGGGTTCTTTACAACTAGTGCCACCTGGGAAGCATATAGTTTTTGTAAAACATCAAAAAGAAACCCAAAAGTCCAGTCCTGAATATAGTGCCAAAATCAATGATATACAAAGGCATAGCAATTAAAATGTATAGAATATTTCCTGTGCAACAGGCATTTTATACACTTAATCCCATTCATGCTCTCTGGGTGCATATGGCATCTCTTGCACACCCTACTAGAGGTTGAGCACAGACGCCCTCAGATTCTGGAGCAAAGCTATGCCATATGCAGGAGGAGCCCATTTGCCATTTGAAATATAGCTCCTAACATGCTGCTGGGTGTTAAGAGATTGAGTCATTGGTTCCCAGAAAGGTTGAGTTCAGGATATAATTGCTAATTAAATGAACAGCTGCCACACCGCAGACCCACCTAGAGGTGACTGAGAGACCAGCAGTGAGTGGGTATTCTCCCTACGGCCAAGCATGGGCAATGCTCCTGATTGCCCACTTTGCAGAGACAGATGTGGATAGAAGTTAAGACTGATGGGCAGTGATAGATTGCTTGATCAGAGACACAGAAAGAGCATCCTTGGGAAACTGTAGACAAGCAAATGAGGGAAGAGGCTTATGGAAGGACCAAAGTGGCCGGATCTTTCCAGTTCAGGTTAATGCCTAGAAGAAAGTACCCACCATGGAGTAGACCATCAGCAACCAGGTCAACTGGTGACCTGCCCAGAGGAGGCCGACCATTTCCTCTTCAGCCACCCAATGCCTGTGCACTGAGCACGTGATGGCAGAGATGACAGCCATGCACAGACCCCACAGATTGGACTTTCTCTCCCTCAGGCAGGTGCATCAAAGTTTTGACAATACTATATATGAAAATGCCAGCAATAAAACAGATCAGTTTGGCAGGTGGGTAGCAGGTTAATGACTCCACCCAGTAAGAGGCAGAAATACATTCCTGCTGGAATTTTTACCTACTCTGGGCATGGGTTTGCCTTTGCTCCTTACCATCAAAATATTTCCTCCAATACCTAGTCTGTCTTTGTGCAGAAGCAACCTGATAGTTCTTCCCCTGGGACCTGGCCTTGTACATCTCCTCCTTTCTTCCCCAGTGCTTTTCTGCCCCTGCAGCATGAGGTGGACACTGGGGTCCGCTTAACATTTATGAATTCATTGTTTACCATTTCCAGGGAATCAAGATTTACAGGGCCACCCCTGAGAAGTGGGAGACAGAATTCAAAGGATAAATATCTTTCATTTTCTTCTGCTGTGAAGACAGCACAGTAAGTCCTCTATGTATGAATGAGCTCCATTCTGAGAGTGGGCTCTGAGAGCCCAATTTTTCGCTAAGTCCAACAAAGTTAGCCTAGGTACCCAACTACCACAATTGGTTATATATCACTGTTTTTATGCTTGCTTCCAGATATCCTGGGCTTGAAATAAAGATAATGCACTACTGTACTCTAGATAGTAAAGTACACAAAACACAACCACTTATACAGGGTGCAAGCACGTGACAATGTGTGTGGCGTGTGAACTAATTTACCTGATTGCACTTTGGAGCACATGTTCCCATCTCTGAAAGTTTGCAACATGAAGGTTTGTATGTAGGGGACATACTGTACTGAGATGTATTTCTCAAAACACCTTGGAAGGACCAGAAAGGAACAGGACAAATTGAAAGAGTTGGAGGAACTTTATGAGTTGGTTACTTTTGACTGCATTGCAGAGTTTTACAATAAACATATGCGCACAGGCAGAAACTTGCTGGGTTTTAAGCAGAGATCAGAGATTAAAATAAGGACCTTACAATATGAAAGTTAACTGTCTTAGGTCCCAAGGAGGAAGAGATGCGACTGAACAAGATTCTCCAGTCATAAAAGGCCCAGTATTTCTGAGTCAAACAAATTGACTCAGCTATGCAGCAAAAATCAGATTAAGGGGATTACATTTTCACTCAAGTCCATTGTTTAGATTAGCTTAAATCACTGCATTAGAGAGGCATGGAAGTGAGGAAGCAAGGTGATGGACAGACATGGGAACTAATTCAAGAAAACACTTTTCTATTGTGGATACTGGCACATGGAACTGACAGAAAGCAAATAGATTAGAAACCAAATGCATTTTTAAGAGATTATGTTGCCAAGGAAGCCACTAGTGCACTTGCAAAGAATCTGTGGCTGTTAAACGTTAAAACAACTCAGTCTCTCAAACCTTGTGACCAGAATATGTTCCAGGAGAGCTCCTGTTCCCTAAGGAGGCAATCTTCCCCACAACCTACTTCAGATTTTGCCAGGGAGGATGGTGGACAAGGAAGAAGCTTCCAGAGGCAAGATGGGAACCACAATGTGGTCCTTTGGGAGTTTTTATTGAGGTTATGCTGTCTCTGTTTTTATATATACATAGTGTGTGTGTGTGTGTGTGTGTGTGCATGTGTGTGTGTATGATTTGTGTTGGGGGGGATGGTAGTGAGTAACTACTCTTTCTGATTCTCTGATTCCGTGCTTCTACAACATCTGGATTGCACATCACCCAAGATCCTGCTCTCTGAGTGACTGGCTGTGGCTGGATGAATGTTTGGGAAACGCTGGGTCATTTCCCTTGGATAAAAGGTAAATGTGTTCTCTGTGTAGACAGAAGAGTGAAATAGACATTGGGTGAGTTGTTGACAGAGTCTTACTTGTCAATTAATAGGCACAGGTGCCTTTTCTTCTAACTCAAAGCTATACCAGGGTTTCCCACCTCTCTCAGAGACAGCCGTGGCCATGTGACTGAAGCGTGGTCAACAGGGTTCAGGTGGAGGCAATGCGCACGGCTTCCACCAGCAAACCATAAAGTGCCCTCTGTAGCGAGGTGAGCTTCTGCTTTCTGGCTTACCCTGCTTCCAGCTGAGTGGAGAAGGCTTTGGAGTCCATCCTGATACAGAAAAACATGTTCAGAAGAGGCTGGTCCTCTAAAAGTAGGCTACTATACAGACGTTAAAAAAAGAATAAAGCTCAGCTCAGTTCAGATCAGTTGCTCAATCGTGTCTGACTCTTTGTGACCCCATGAATCGCAGCACGCCAGGCCTCCCTGTCCATCACCAACTCCTGGAGTTCACTCAAACTCATATCCATCAAGTCGGTGATGCCATCCAGCCATCTCATCCTCTGCCGTCCCCTTCTCCTCCTGCCGTATGTGTATACATTTGCAAATGGGTCTATCATATATTTTTAAATTAGAAAGGAAACTGTCGATCAGGATGTAGAGTTTGATTTCATTAAAACAATATATGTATGTATGTCAGGGAGAGGGAGGCATCAATTTAAGTGTCTACAAAAGTTTCAAAGTATGTGTGTATGTACATACATATGATAACATTATAAACAAAAAAAAGCTGGAAAAAATGTACAACAAACTTGCAAACGTTGGATCTCTCTAGAGAATGGGATTTGGGGAAGAATTTAGCTTATCTTTCTTTCTATATTCTTCAAATTGTGTTAAGCTTGCCTCTCAATTATGATGCTTTCCATTCCCTACTCAGATATTTGTCAAACAAACATAACAAATGGGAAGCTTTTCCCAACTGTCTTTTCTGGTCTACTCAATTTTTCCCATTTCAGATAAAGAGAATGGAACCAGAGGGGTTTTGGAAATCAGCTATAAAGGAAAGCAACTATTAAATCTATTAATAGGACTCAATAGATATAGGTAGTCTCCTTTATGTATTTGGTTTTTAAAAAATAATCCTTTAAAAGAGGAAGCTGAGCTTTCTGGGATAGAATGGGGCTATTTTCAAATCTCTTCTAGACAGTGGTCTATAGTTGGCATAAAAAACAACTTTGCACCAGGGAATAAGAGAATATTCCTGACAGCATTCAGTATACACACATATGCATGGACTGATATGTCCACACATGGACATGGCCAGATGGTCAATACCAAAATCAGATAGATTATATTCTTTGCAGCCAAAGATGGAGACGCTATAAACGGTCATCAAAAACAAGACTGGAAGCTGACTGTGGCTCAGATCATTAACTTCTTATTACCAAGTTCAAATTTAAATTGAATAAAGTAGGGAAAACCACTAGACCATTCAGGTATGACCTAAATCAAATCCCTTATGATTATACAGTGGAGGTGACAAATAGATTCAAGGGATTAGATCTGATAGAGTCCCTGAAGAACTATGGATGGAGATTCATGACATTGTACAGGAGACAGTGATCAAGACCATCCCTAAGAAAAAGAAATGCCAAAAGGCAAAATGCTTGTCTGAGGAGGCCTTACAAATAGCTGAGAAAAGAAGAGAAGCTAAAGGTAAAGGAGAAAAGGAAAGATACAAGCATCTGAATCCAGAGTTCCAAAGAATAGCAAGGAGAGATAAGAAAGCCTCCTTCAGTGATCAATGTAAAGAAATAGAGGAAAACAACAGAATGGGAAAGACTAGAGATCTCTTCAAGGAAATTAGTGATACCAAGGGAACATTTCATGCAAAGATGGGCTCAATAAAGGACAGAAATGGTATGGACCTAACAGGAGCTGAAGATATTAAGAAGAGGTGGCAAGAATACACAGAAGAACTATACAAAAAAGATCTTCATGACCCAGATAACCACGATGGTATGATCGCCTGCCTAGAGCCAGACATCCTGGAATGTGAAGTCAAGTGGGCTTAGGAAGCATCACTATAAACAAAGTTAGTGGAGGTGATGGAATTTCAGTTGAGCTATTTCAAATACTAAAAGATGATGCTGTAAAAGTGCTGCACTCAATATGCCAGCAAATTTGGAAAAAGCAGTGGCCACAGGACTGGAAAAGGTCAGTTTTCATTCCAATCCCAAAGAAAAACAATGCCAAAGAATGTTCAGGCTACCATAAAATTGCACTCAACTCACATGCTAGCAAAGTAATGCTCAGAATTCTCAAAGCCAGGCTTCAATAGTACATGAACCATGAATTCCAGATGTCCAAGCTGGATCTAGAAAAGGCAGAGGAAGCAGAGATCAAATTGGCAACATCCGTTGGATCATTGAAAAAGCAAGAGAGTTCCAGAAAAACATCTACTTCTGCTTTATTGACTATACTAAAGCCTTTGTGTGGATCACAACAAACTCTGGAAAATTCTTAAAGAGATGGGAATACCAGACCACCTGACCTGCTTCCTGAGAAATCTGCATGCAGGTCAAGAAGCAATAGTTAGAGCTGGACATGGAACAATGGACTGGCTCCAAATCGGGAAAGGACTACATCAAGGCTGTATATTGTCACCCTGTTTATTTAACTTGTATGCAGAGTATATCATCTGGTGGCTTAGTGGCTTAGACAGTAAAGCATCTGTCTACAATGTGGGAGACCAGGGTTCGATCCCTGGGTGGGGAAGATCTCCTGGAAAAGGAAATGGCCACCCACTCCAGTATTCTTGCCCGGAAAATCCCATGGATGGAGGAGCCTGATAGGTTACAGTCCATGGTGTCGCAAAGAGTTGGACACAACTTCCTTATCAAGAAGCAATAGTTAGAACTGGACATGGGACAACGGACTGGTTCCAAATTGGGAAAGGAGTACATCAAGGCTATATATTGTCACCCTGTTTATTTAACTTGTATGCAGAGTACATCATGAAAAACGTTGGGCTAGATGAAGCACAAGCTGGAAGAAAGATTGCTGTGAGAAATATCAATAACCTCAGATATGCAGATGACACCATTCTTATGGCAGAAAGTGAAGAGAAACTAAAGAACCTCTTGATGAAAGTGAAAGAGGTCAATGAAAAAGCTGGCTTAAAACTCAACATTCAAAAAATGAAGATCACGGCATCTGGTCTCATCAGATCAGATCAGTCACTCAGTCATGTCTGACTCTTTGCGACTCCATGAATCGCAGCATGCCAGGCCTCCCTGTCCATCACCAACTACCTGAGTTCACTCAGACTCACATCCATCGAGTCAGTGATGCCATCCAGCCATCTCATCCTCCGCCGTCCCCTTCTCATCCTACCCCCGATCCCTCCCAGCATCAGGGTCTTATCCAATGAGTCAACTCTTCACATGAGGTGGCCAAAGTACTGGAGTTTCAGCTTTAGCATCAGTCCTTCCAAAGAAATCCCAGGGCTGATCTCCTTCAGAATGGACTGGTTGGATCTCCTTGCAGTCCAAGGGACTCTCAAGAGTCTTCTCCAACACCACAGTTCAAAAGCATCAACACTTCAGCGCTCAGCCTTCTTCACAGTCCAACTCTCACATCCATACATGACCACAGGAAAAACCATAGCCTTGACTAGATGAACCTTTGTTGGCAAAGTAATGTCTCTGCTTTTGAATATGCTATCTAGGTTGGTCATAACTTTCCTTCCAAGGAGTAAGCATCTTCTAATTCCATGGCTGCAGTCACCATCTGTAGTGATTTTGGAGCCCAGAAAAATAAAGTCTGACACTGTTTCCACTGTTTGCCCATCTATTTCCCATGAAGTGATAGGACCAGATGCCATGATCTTCGTTTTCTGAATGTTGAGCTTTAAGCCAACTTTTTCACTCTCCACTTTCACTTTCATCAAGAGGCTTTTGAGTTCCTCTTCACTTTCTGCTATAAGGGTGGTGTCATCTGCATATCTGAGGTTATTGATATTTCTCCTGGCAATCTTGATTCCAGCTTGTGTTTCTTCCAGTCCAGCATTTCTCATGATGTACTCTGCATAGAAGTTAAATAAACAGGGTGACAATATACAGCCTTGACGAACTCCTTTTCCTATTTGGAACCAGTCTGTTGTTCCATGTCCAGTTCTAACTGTTGCTTCCTGACCTGCATACAAATTTCTCAAGAGGCAGATCAGGTGGTCTGGTATTCCCATCTCTTTCAGAATTTTCCACAGTTTATTGCGATCCACACAGTCCCATCACTTCATGGCAAATAGATGGGGAAACAATGGAAACAGTAACAGACTTTCTTTTATTGGGCTTCAAAATCACTGTGGATGGTGATTACAGCCATGAAATTGAAAGATGCTTTCTCCTTGGAAGAAAAGCTATGACCAAATAAGATAGCATATTAAAAAGGGGAGACATTACTTTGCCAAGAAAAGTCTGTCTAGTCAGGCTATGGCTTTTCCATTAGTCATATATGGATGTGACAGTTGGACTATAAAGAAAGCTGAGCACCAAAGAATTGATGCTTCTGAGATGTGGTATTGGAGAAGACTCTTGAGAGTCCCTTGGCCTGCAAGGAGAACAAACCAGTCCATCCTAAAGGAAATCAGTCCTGAAAATTCAAAGGAAGGACTGATGGTGAAACTGAAACTCCAATACTTTGGCCACCTGATATGAAGAACTGACTCACTGGAAAAGACCCTGATGCTGGGAAACATTGAAGATGGGAGTAGAAGGGGATGACAGAGGGTTTGATGGTTGGGTGGCCTCACTGACTCAATGGACATGAGTTTGAGTAAGCTCTGCAAGTTGGTGATGGACAGGGAGACCTGGTTGCTGCAGTCCATGGGGTTGCAAAGAGTTGGACATGAAGGAGCAACTGAACTGAATACACATACAGAAAATTTTACCAATCATAAGCTCTTGTGGTAGGCTGAAGCTATCTTTCACCTATCAGGCTGGTACTACTTAACATTCATTACTTCACATACTTTTGGAACAACAGGGAAGCCTGGCATGCATGCAGTCCATAGGGTTGCAAATGGTCGGACACAACTGAGTGAACTGACCTGAGCTGTGGACATTATTTTTCCAGTAACAGGAAGAAAACAGTGATCTCTTAACTCTTTTCATTTTTGCGGTCCTCTCTGTTTTTACCAATTTCTCTTTCTTCTATTTCTCTCTTCCCTCTCTCAGCTCTAACTGCCACAGTTTGTTCTGGGTTGCAAGATGCCAGAGGGGAGTGAGTCTATAGATGCAGAAGTTTGCAAGTAAGTGCAAGTTGGTGGCAGTTGTAACCAGTGTCAGCAGGAGGCTCATTGCCCAAATGTGGTCCTGCAGGCAGGCACTGAGGCGTGCTCTTTAGCAACTTCTCAAAGCTCAGATTTGAGACCAAAAAGTAGAGGTTCTGCCTCAGAGGGCTACGGAGCAGCCTGAATGGACTCAAGCTCTAATTGTCCTCATGGTTTTCCCTGCAGGACAGCACTATGGGATGGAGTCAACCAGCCAACATTAGGGTCCCACGTCCACCGCAACCTGTGATGGAAGTCCAGCCCCCATCTTACCCCTCAGTTTCCTTCATCTCCCAAGTGAAACTGCAGAAATAATAGTGTCTAGTTCTTGGAATAATTAAAGTTAGGTGAGAAATGTGACCCCAAACAAGCACTGATTCTAGCAACTGTCTCATTATTTGTAATCATTATAAGGTTCTGACTTGGATACATCGATGTAGGTGACTTCTGCATTAATTAGTTTCAAGCAAATGCTTTTCAAACTTTTGAGAGCAACACATTAGTGAGTCATGAAGTCAATTTAGTAGATAATCAGCATTTAAAAAAATGGAATAGAATAATAATTTTGAAAAAACAGAAGACACTGCATATAAACATCTAATGTAAAATGTGTTGCTCACTGTGCTCTGAGGTCAAGTGAATTTGAAACAAGACTTGAAGCAAAACAAATATAACAAATGGAAAATTTTCCCCGACTGTCCTCTCTTCCATTCATTCTGCCCCTTTCAGATAAAGAAAACAGAACCCCAGGGTTTTTGGAAACCAGCTGTAATGAGAGCAATTTTTCTTTTAAAGATTGATACAATGATACAATGTATCAATTGTACAATGATACAATTGATACAATGTCTGTTCCCTGCAGGACATTGATAAATATAATATTTATTTTTTTATTTCTTTAATTTTATAATGGAACATAGTTGATTAACAATGATGTGTTACTCGCAAGTGTATTTTGGTAATGCATGAGCCTGCTGGGCTGATATAGAAACTCAGAGGCAGTGGTTAGAAAGAGTTCATTCAAAAATCTCCATGTGCTACCACTTCCCAGGTATATGGGGCAAAGGATGGAGGCTTGTTAGGACTAACCAGGCCAAGGGTTCCATTTGTGTTTTGTCTGAAACTTTTTCTATAGTTTAAGTACCCAGAACTATGACAGATGGCCAGAAGGCCTTCATGGTTCCTTTACTTCTATAAACCTGTCACTTAAAATTCTGACTTTAAGTAATGCTTGCGGAGAAAACCTCATCATGTTTAGTCTTCCAAAGTGAGTGAAGAAATGTGAAATCATTTTGAATTCTCATGTTTGTAAAACATTATAGAGTTTGTCAACGTTTATGGATTTCTGTGTCCGTTTCCACTGTCTTTTCATGAATATGTTCAATGTATGTATATATAGCTTTGTATTGGTAGCCAAATACAATGAAAGCAAAACATAATACTAATTAAAAACATATGGGGAAACCAGGCTTGGAAGCAGAATTAGGTTGCTTGAACTGGTATTTGAAATTTATGCCCAAGGAACTGGTTTATCACTAACTTGTAGGATAGACATTTTTCCCCCCTGGTATCATTTACTATGGAGAAACCACTTATAAATAATCATGATAGTGTAATTGTATATGTTGCTGTTGGTTTAGGTTATTTTATTTGGCATTTCCTTTTGTAATATTAGGAGCCATTCATTATAAATACCTTTAGTTCCAACAGAATTAGCCACCTAATATTAATCAGAGAAAAAGATTATTTAGAAAATATGACTCAACATAGATCATGGGGTAATTTTCCTCTTTGCATCATGATTTCCACTGAAATATATCTGTAGTGCTAATTATAGAAATTGTAGGAATCCCACAGAGAGCTTTATTGGAATCAAAACCATACACTCTGAGTTGTATGTCTATAAGCTAATGCATAGCAGATCACCATTTTGATTATATTGGCTAATGTGTATCTCTGTAGTATCTTTAAAGAAAGATAGAAAAGAATAAAATATCTGTATCTGTTTGTAGTTAGATAAGTACGCTTGCCTGGGAAATCCCATGGACAGAGGAGCCTGGTAGGCTACAGTCCATGGGGTAGCGAAGAGTCGGACACGACTGAGTGACTTCACTTTCACTTTTCACTTTCATGCATTGGAGAAGGAAATGGCAACCCGCTCCAGTGTTCTTGCCTGGAGAATCCCAGGGACAGAGGAGCCTGGTGGGCTGCCGTCTATGGGGTCGCACAGAGTCAGACACAACTGATGTGACTTAGCAGCAGCATAGACATATGTATCATAGATACAGCATAGATCTGTATCTATACAAATTTGCATAAATATCATGATAGTTTCATTGTATATGGTCTTTTTTGCAATGGTAAATGTCTATTATTCTCTACTGAACTTTTGGTACTTGTGGGTTTGGAGGTTACAAATAGTGATCTAGGGGCTGAGAATGTTTTGGGATTCGAATATAGTTGCATGGGTTAAGCCTGAAGGTGGATGATGGAGAGGTCCTGAATTAGCGTGTGATCACATTGTTAGATTTCTTCCTAGGAGACTCATAGCCAAATTCCTTTCAACCACTTGTTCCCTCTGAGACCCTAGACAAATTATCGAAATTCCTAAATCTGAATGGATCAGCCCTGGGATTTCTTTGGAGGGAATGATGCTGAAGCTGAAACTCCAGTACTTTGGCCACCTCATGCGAAGAATTGACTCATTGAAAAAGACTCTGATGCTGGGAGGGAGTGGGGGCAGGAGGAGAAGGGGACGACAGAGGATGAGATGGCTAGATGGCATCACTGACTCGATGGACGTGAGACTGAGTGAACTCCGGGAGTTGGTGATGGACAGGGAGGCCTGGCATGCTGTGAAGCATGGGGTCGCAAAGAGTCAGACACGACTGAGCAACTGAACTGAACTGAACTGAAATCTGAATGGAGTAAATAATAACTTTAGAAAATGTGTTTCCCATCCCCTCATTACAGGTAGATTAGCAGACATATTAAAGACCAAGGGGAGGTAACTAAATCCAAGGATAAATATGTTTCACTTAGATTGGGACAGCCAATACAGTAGATTGCTAACTATCCTTGGTGAATCCAACTTTGAATATAAACATACTCATACACACCCTTGTCACAATAACTGTGAACTCAATCATGTGACTTGCTTTGTCCAATGGGGCATTAGAAAATATAGCAGAAGCAGACACTTGATAAATTCTTGTTTACTGGGGAATAACTGCTAGGGATGTTGCTATGATCATGAAAGATACAGGGTTTACTGCTGCAGAGGTCACGTGAAGGAGAACTCAGCCAACTGTGCTTGCTAACCACAACCTGAACAGATCAGCGTTGGTCTCACCACCAGATGACTGTAACCACCCAAGCAATACCAACAGAAGAATCACCTAAGTGAGTAAAGCCCAATGAGAAGAATTGTGATCAAATTATTATTTCAAGTTTTGGGTTGGTTTGTTATTTGTAACAGATACCTGATATCTTCAGTTATCTGGTAGGATAAATGTTTTAGGCTGTTGTTATTGAAACCAATAAATGATACCTAGGAGTGAACAATCTTACAAATTAAAAACATGCACCACTTGCAGATAAATGAGTTAAAATAGCGTGTGCACATAGCATAATCAGAAAACAGATTTAAAAACTGAATAGCAAACATAGAGTTGTCTTTGTGAACAAATTTTCCATGTTAGATTACTACTTCGTGGTGTATACAGAAAATCAATATATGTTACATTGCCTTCTCCATATGTGACATATATATATAACTTACTGAAACATGATTTTCTGTGGAGCATATGCTGGAAAGTCTTGCACAAGGATTCTTCACTTTGGGTAATGGTCCTACAGGTGCACTGCACTTGGAGGACGGTCCCAAGGGTACCAATGTAAGCCGCTTTGCAGTCATCACTTCCAGAGCAAGCGAGGTCTTGCTTGCTTAAGGTACCAATGCATGTCTCATCCTCATGGCACTTTCTCATCACATGCTGCCAGCACTTGGCCTGGAATATTCTATAGCGCCTCCTGGAAAGAGTCAGGAAATGGAATGAGTCTCTGAATATCATTAGTTCACACTAACATGTAGTGATATCTCACCTGACAAAGAAAGAAAGAAAGAAAGTGAAGTCACTCAGCCGCGTCCGATTCTGCGACTCCATGGACCATAGCCTACCAGGCTCCTCCATGCATGGGATTTTCCAGGCAAGAGTACTGGAGTGGGGTGCCATCTTCTCCAGGGGATCTTCCCAACCCAAGGATCCTGCATTGCAGGCAGATGCTTTACCCTCTGAGCCACCTGACATAAAACAAAATGCCTTCTGGGTGCTTCTAAACATAGCTGGAAACTAAGTTTGTATATTCAAACATCCTAATAGAGAGTGTGGAAGAAAAATTAGAGAAATCTTGTGAATTATTTTCCTTTCGTGATGAAAGACAGAGGCTAAGTTTAGGATTCCCTGGATGACTCTTCCTTCCTTATTAATTTTATTTCAGTGGGTGATGATTTGCAGTACGAACTACTTGGGAGATTTATTAGCAATAATTTTTGAAGCAGAATGTGGTTTTGAGACTATATTTGACCATTACCTCCCACCAAGTGATCTCAGAAAAGACTCCTGACTTTTCATGAGAGTTCTCCCATAGGATGGGAGGTCTGTGCTCTTTCTCAATGTTTCTAAGCAGACTAATTAGAATTAACATTAATGCTCTGGGGTTCTCTGGCAGCATGAGCTAATTTAAAGCAAAACATGAGTTTATTTGATGGGCTGAGATAATCTGCTAGAACCACATCCATTCATAACTTTTCTGACTACATATTTCATTCTTGCTGTCTTAATCTTGAATAGAAGTCTGGATAATGTACAATAATTTCATATTTGGAACTTTCACAGTAAGAAGATATCTACTCAGTGGAACCAAAGATATTAATCTTTGTCTTTAATATTTATCACCTATAATTATTTTTCCTTTTCTTGAATAAATCACTATAAAATATGCATGCAAAGCCTCTGAGTATATGTCATTTGTCCTGACTTTACTTGCTTTCATGATGTTCAGTTCAGTTGCTCAGTCGTGTCCGACTCTTTGTGACTCCATGAATCGCAGCACGCCAGGCCTCCCTGTCCATCACCATCTCCCAGAGTTCACTCAAACTCATGTCCATTGAGTCAGTGATGCCATCCAGCCATCTCATCCTCTGTCGTCCCCTTCTCCTCCTGCCCCCAATCCCTCGCAGCATTAGGGTCTTTTCCGAAGAGTCAACTCTTCGCATGAGGTGGCCAAAGTATTGGAGTTTCAGATTTAGCATCAGTCCTTCCAGACTGGTTGGATCTCCTTGCAGTCCAAGGGACTCTCAAGAGTCTTCTCCAACACCACAGTTCAAAAGCATCAATTCTTCCACGCTCAGCTTTCTTCACAGTCCAACTCTCACATCCATACATGACCACTGGATGTTACTCTGCTTAAATCCATAAATCGCATCATTTTCAATAATCTTGTATTTTAAGTCATCTTAAAGGAATCAGCTTTTAAATACAATGGTAAAATTAATAATATTTACATTTATATTTAAGAAAATATTGCAAATATTTGAGCATATAATTCTGAATCCAGAAGAACAAGTATGTTCCTTTAATGCAATTAAGAATTGTATATAAAATGCCATCTAAATGTAAGCACTGGAAGTATTGATTGTCATTTATGAGGTTGACAGGTGCCATTTATTCTTTCTTAAATGTATGTTTTATAAAGTTTAAGTTACATTATTTATGTCTTCATAAAAGTTAATTCATTCAAAAATGTTTTGAAATTTTGAAAAACTGACTGAAGGATATTTAATTAAAAATAAAAATATAATAAAACTTTTTTTTTGGTTTACTCATTATCTAAATCATTTAAAAAATAAATATGACAAATTTTTTATATTATAGGAATTGTGCTTTATGTTTTAAATGCTTTGATGTGTAACTGTTTTATTATCCTTATTTTCTAGATATTCTTCAGTTTCTTATTCTGGTTTTTTATTTGAAACATTAACTATCTAAGAGAGTAATTTTTAAAATAGCGTCGATCATTTTGTTTTAGTTTTGCTATAAATTTCTCGTTACATTGTAAGCCATAAGAGAATGTGGTCTGTGTGATTTCTGCATATAGAATGTATTACATTTACTTTTATGGCCTAATATATAGTCAAACTTTGTGAATATTCTCTGGCACTTAAACATGTTTATGGTGAAGTTTTGTTTCTAAAAAAGTAGGTAACATTTCTTCTAAGCAAACATTTTTTTCACTACTTTCTGGAGCTTATGCATATGAAAAAACATAATTTCCTATAAATCCCTAAACACTTATAATTGACAAAACATAATCTCACTTTCCAGTGTATATATCTGTATTGAGCAAAATTAATTGAAAAAAATAGTATTTATATCACCTTCTTTGGCCTTTTCAAATAGAGGAGTTTTAAGACCTGTCACAAATTGAGGATTCTTGTACAGGGACATAAGTTGTATTTTAAAACCTAACCGTTCTGCTTTGCTCCAGATATAAGCACTTTTGCAGGAAAGATATATGATAAAGTCTTAACACTCTCACTGAAGAAGTTGTTTTTCATTGGGAGTTTTTTTTTCCATCTGAATTACATTAACGATAATTTAATAAAAATACTGGAAATCTCCCTAAGGCAAAATCTGCTTGAGCAAATGACAGAATTTGTCTTTTCATCTTGACAACTAATATTGTGTAATATTTCCATCTCCTCTGTAAAGTATTCATTAAGAGACTATTTGCACATGGTGAAAAGAAATAGAATACACACAGTCCTTAATCCCTGAATTAATGTATAAAAGATAGAAATTACATAAAAAGAGACATGTATCTGTATATTAAAGCATTATACACATTAAGTACAAGACACTTTAAAATGGAGGGAAATGAGGTGACATTTTAAAAATTAATTTATTTTAATCGGAAGCTAATTACTTTACAATATTGTAGTGGTTTTTGCCATACATTGACATGAATCAACCAGGGGTGTACATGTGTCCATCATGTTCTAGACCCTGCACTACGCACTTTGGAGAGGTCATGAAATCCAGGATTCCTTGTAGAGGAAAAGTATCAACTCTGTACCAGTTCATCTGAGAAAGTGTTGATGCCAAGGTGAGGTGCATGCAAGAGTGTATGTTTCAGAATCCATCACAGAGCTTCTCAAAGGTCTATAGCAGCAGACTCCATCACTCTCATTAAAATATTTTATTTTATAGGGAAGCTCAGTTATGTCATGCTTAGAAAATTGAGTACAAATCACTCCAAGATAATAAGGTAGAATATTCAGTGCCTTGGCACTGGAATCAGGTAAAGCTGGGTACCCACCATGGAGACATCTGGCATTTTTACATGGATTACTTAAAAAAGAAAGTGTTCCCTGGCTGGTTAAAATGTTATTTGGTTTCACTGTTAGTGTAGATAGATGTATGATAGATAGTAATATTCTATGAGAATATTAGTGTAAGCAAACATTTTTAACATTTTTCTTGATTGTATGTGATACCATTATTTTATTACACCTAAAATCACTTTTTGGAAATTAAGTTTTTGTTTTCATTAAATGCATTTTTTTTTTTTATTTTTTAGTCATTGAGCTTAAGACTAATTCCAAACACATTAGGGGAATTAAAAGGTGCAAAAAGTCTGCATCTTTGAATCAATGAAATACAATAGTTCACTTAATAAGAATTTTTGAGCTTTAAATTAGTTTGAAAAATGTAAACTGCATTATAAAAATAGTTTTTGCTATTAATTTTAGTATTATCTGAAGAGAAATAATTAGTAAACTTTAACTGATAAACATCTACAGGAAAAGATCCTCAAACAAAACTTTCTTAAGAATTTTGGCATTCTCTATGGTAAGTTGAAGGAAAAAAAAAAAAAAGCATTTTGCTGAGATCTTCACCCTTTATCTTATAGAATGTGCATTATGAGGAAGTAGTTGTCTTTTTTGATAAATATTTGCAAGACCTGGAGTTACTTTGCAGGCTGGAATGACTGACAGTGAAGGTGTGAGGAGAGTTAAAGTTGAAGGAAAGCACTTTACCAAGAACCAGCCCTTTAGGAAATGATGTCATTACATCTCATTTTTCAGTGGTTCAAGCAGGTGACCAAAGTGACAAATTCCTCCTTGAGCTGTCACACCGAGCCCCTCCTCCACACTAAATGTTTACTTTGATCTTTGAATGAATTCATTATATATGGAGTTTTATTCACTTGAAGACAATTAAACAATACTGTCCCTGATAGGAAGTACTGGGCAAGCAAACGAGTATAAATTATCTTGGGATGATTATCCTGGGAAGCAGAAGATTCATCCCATAATTATACAGCTGAATGATGGTTTTTAAAGGAAGCTCCTTTAACGTGGTAACACCAATGTTACAGATAGTTTTGATTTTATTCTTTCCTCCATCTTCTTACTCATTTCCAAAGAGGTCCACTTCACTGTGGCTTTCTTACCACACCAAACATCAATTTGCCTTGAATTTTTAAGGAAATGTGTTTATCGAAGACCACAGTGAGGAAAAGAGAAAGTCAGGGTGTTGGATTCAATTTATGATTCCCAGGAGGAGTTACCTACAAAGGTAAAGTCTAGCTTTCACTAGCAGCCGGAGTGGAAATTTTAATAAGTTGGGCAGATCATTCACACCTCTGCTCAAAATCCCTCAACATCGCTCTGCTTTCTCAGAGTAAATCCTATCTCCTGTTCCTCTCCGCCTTGTACACGCTCTCCTCCTTGCATGAGAGCCTGCCACGTTCATTTTTTCCCCGGCGCTGGCTCATCCTTTTGTCTGGGATCTCTTATTTCTGAAACTCACTGAGAGAAGCTCATTTTCTCGCTTCTTCAGCTCCCGTAAAATGTCTCTCCTGGGGCCATCCCACTGACACTGCAATTCTTTTATTCTTTCTGCCTTTCACACTCCCCTTATTACACATGCATATGTGTGCGCTTGTGAATCTCCAGAGTACTCATCATCATACAATATAAGACTGTTAGTCACTCAGCTGTGTCCAACTCTTTGTGACCCCATTAATTTCCCACCAGGCTCCTCTGTCCATGGAATTCTCCAGGCAAGAAAACTGGAGTGGGTAGCCATTCTCTTCTCCAGAGCAGCTCCCTGACCCAAGGATTGAACTGAGATCTCCTGCGTTGCAGGCACATTCTTTACCATCTTAGGCACCAGGGAAGCCCATTTACAACTGCGTGAAAAATACACACTTTTCCTATTTATTTTCTATCTACACCTACTGAATACATTCCACAGGGCAAGCATTTTGTATCTTGTAACCAGATGCGTAAAATAGTACTAGATGGCTGGTAATTGCTTTTTGAATAAACAAGTAAATGACTAACATTACTGCCCTGAGAATCCAGGGTGAGAGGTTGGGAAGAGGGGAAGGGGTGCATTACTGACCTTACGACACATGTGTGCGAGGGAATCCGAACTTTAGCTCCTCCCTCAACTCCATCCCAAAACACAAAAGATTTATTGTGGAGTTTGAAGAGTCACCTCATCAGAATCCTGAGAGGTTATCAGCCTTATATAATCATACCCCCAAAGCCAATAATAAAACTGACACATAAACCAGGTCTATTAAGCAATTCATGAGTCTCACTTGAATCTGTAATTTTATTAATAATGCTATTTCATGATTACCCAATCCTGACATAATGATTTTTTTTCAATTTCCAAAACATATTATGCATTTGAGTCTCCAAAAGAATACTACACATGTCCCAGAGATTCAAAACTACAAATTGTGTGGCTTTGTTTACGTCATGTTGGATGATGGTGGGAACTCTAGCTAATGGCATGAGATCAAGTGTTGGGGCTGAAGTGTAACAAATAAGGTGCCAAATCAGAAAGCAGGGTACACGTGTTTTTACTCACCTGCATAATTCATCATCTTGGCAGCTGTGAATTACATCGAGGCAGGTGGGGGTTGGAACTCTGTTCACTGCACATGGCCTGCTGTGGAGTGCTTCTCTGGACTGTTGACAAGGCTCATCAGCGGGAGCACAGTCACAGAAAGCCAACATCTGGGCAATGTTAAACGGCATATTTTGATAGAAGAAGCGGATGGCTGCTTGGCAGTGTTTCACATCACACAGCTTTCCATCCGCTGAGCAAGCTTTCAGGTAAAGGGCCAGCTGGGCATTGCAGAGTGCATCCCCAATGCAAACCTCTGCCACTTCCAGGCAGGACTGAACCCCTCTGCCTCCTAGAAGGAAGGGTATGTCCAGGTTGTGGAAAAGTAAACAGAGAGCTGTGCATACAGAATCTGCATAACACCACGAGAAATCCGTGAGCAAAATACAACAATGTGCCCATACATTGCTTTTGGCAAGTAGTCCTATTTATTTTGTTTACTTTTTTTTTCGGAGTTGGAATAAACTTACTGGTCCTGAGCAGTGGGTTACTTGAACCATCTTTCATCTACACTGGACATGTATTATGATCCAGAAGTGGTGGGGAGTGTATAGGACCAAAACTGAACTGCAGGAAAAAATCCTTGAGCCCAAGTTTATCACATGCAAACAATACATCTTTAGAAATTGGATTTGAATCTAGCTGATGGTGTGTTCAGTGGCTCAAATCAAAATGATCCTTGTTCTACTGAACTTTTTATTTGAAGGAGAAATAGTGACTAACGTTTCCATGTAGCTATTCCAACGTGTAAAAATGTTCACATTTTGGATCTAGTCTTTGTTTTTAATTGTAAGTATTTCTCCCCATAACTGTAAATAAATGATAGATAAGCAAAATAGATGCTTTGAAATATTAGTGGAAGAAATGCAATGATTTGTTGCATTTTCTAGTATTAGAACAATTAAAGTTCACATGACTCTTTTTGTAATGACATATCTTGAAGAAGCCTAGTAACTACATTTTAAGTTATATTGTCCAGTATTCACAATGCAAATCAAAATGACTATTTATAAACATTACCATGATAGGAAAGAGTAGTCAGATTCCACTTGTATTTATTATCCTCTTTTATGTTATCTAGAAGGAAAAGAAAGAGACTATTTTATTAGTGAACAATTTTCTAAATTTAATAGGAGAATGTAGACATTTGTCAATGTGTACTCGGTAAAAATACATATAAGCTCATGTAACCCTTATTTAACCTTGGTACACAGAATTAGTGAGGTACAGATGAAGAAAAATAAACCATTGTAACATCATTCAAGTCAGTTAAACAGCTCTGCTCTGAGTATTCAGTTACTCGAAAATTTAAACAAATGCTAATGACTAGGCCATGTGCAGAGAAGTAAACAGAGAGTCTGTCTGGGGAGAAAGAACAGAAGAAATATTGTCTGAACCAAAAAAGCTCTCCCCAGTAAGGTCTTAATTAGATTGAAAGGCAATTTAAAGACTATTTCCACCTCTGACTATCTTAGCTTCCCAGAGTTTTTAGGAATTATAATTATAGAATTGGAGAGGTTGATGACCATCTAATTCTAAAAATCTTTCATTCAGGAAGCATTGGTCAAGATCCCACTATGTACCAGGTGCCATATTGAAGACAAATTTTCAGTTCCTGTTGTCAAGACTTATATAGGAAATGGAGACATAAAAATGAAATCAAAATAAAATAGAAGTAACAGACATAGGCATAAAGTGATAGGGGAAGACTATGATCAGATTTTTATTTTAAAATGAAAATTCATTTTTTGCTGCTGGCTGTTGATTAAGATATTGGCTTCCATTACAGGTTATTGATCAGGAGATTGATTTCTGCTATGGCATGTGTCTCTTGATTCAACTTGTCCCGACTTGAGCTGTCTGTCCAAGCTCCCTGCCTGCCCATCTATGCACATATATGATGGTACAATCATAAAACAATTCTTTTTACCCCCAAGGGTGTCAGACTTTCCAGACTCTTTGCGTTGTTCCATCTGTTCTCATCATACATGGTTTTCATATCTCTACTGGTTACGTCTCAGCTAAAGAATCACTGTCTCTTCAGGAACCCACCTTCCTATGCTTCAGAGAAGTTCCTTCTTCTGTTCCATATTGAATGAAATCCCAATAAGCAAATTGCTAAGAATCTCATAGCTTTTTTAACAGATACAAAAGTCTAGGCTAGCTAGACTTTCTATGATAGGTTAATAGCTGTGCTTTGGCACTGTTTAGTATGACTGTGCCACTGTTTAAAACATATTCAAGAAACTATCATTAAAATATAAATAAACACTGAATTCACTTATTGTTATGAACTAAATTGTTTGCTTCCAAGATTCATAAGTTGAAGCCCTAAATCCTGATATAACTGTATTGGGAGATGGTGTCTCTAGGGAAGTAATTAAGATGAAATGATGTCCTAAATGTAGGGCCCTGATCTGGTAGGATTAGTGTTCTCATAAAAAGAGACATTAGCAAATTTCCTCACTCTTCCCTGGCCACGTGTATACCCCATGGGAATGTCCTGTAAGGACCTGGCAAGAAACCAAGAAATTTGCAAGCCAGAAAGAGAGCGCTCACCAGAAACTGACCCTGCTGGACTTTGATCTGGAACTTCCAGTCTCCAGAATGATGAGGAAATAAATTTCTGTTGTTCAAGCCATCCAACCTCTGGTATTTTACTAGGGCAGCCCAAGTGGACTAATCCACTCAAAATACTAGCAATTCTTACAAAAACAATTATTTTATCATGAGGAAACAAATTCTATCTTGGATCCATATTATTTTATGTAATACGAGTAATGCACTATAATAAATTGTTTGCACATTAAATTCTAATTTCATATAGTGCACACATAGGTATATTCACATTTTTTTCTGGAGAATATTTTAAACTGTAGCTTAATTGCTGAAAAGGAGCTAAAGAGCAGTATGTCATGGGAACACAGAGAAGCATGGGCCCACCGGAACTACATCTCTGTTGTGTGATCATACATATCAAATAAAGCACAGTGTTTATACATACCACATCTTTATCCATTCATCTGTTGATGGACATTTAGCTTTCTTACATGTCCTGGCTATTGTAAATGGTGTTGCAATGAACACTGGGGTGCATGTGTCTTTTTGAACTATGGTTTTCTCAGGGTATATGCCCAGAAGTGGGATTTTTGTCATATGGTAGCTCTATTTTTAGTTTCTTAAGGAGCCTCCATACTGTTCTTCATTGTGATTGTACATATATACAATGGAATATTACTCAGCCATCAAAAAGATAAAAATTGGGCCATCTGTAGACATGTGGATGGACTAGAGTCTGTCATGTAGAGTGAAGTAAGATGGAAAGAGAAACAGAAATATTGTGTATTAACGCATATATGTGGACTCTAGAAAAATGATACAGATGAACCCATTTTTCAAGGTAGGAATAGAGACACAGGCATAGAGAACAGTTATGTGGACATGGAGCAAAGAGGGATAAACGGAGAGATTGGGATTGATGTGTGTGCATTGACATGTGTAAAATAGGTGGCTGGCGGGAAGCTGCTACTTAGCTTGGGGAGCTTAGCTTGGTGTTCTGTGGTGACCTAGATGGATGGGATGGGGTTGATAGGTGCGAGAGAGGTCCAAGAGGGAAGGGAGATACACAAACACACACACACACACGTGACTGATTTCATTGTACAGCAGAAACTAACACACCATTGTAAAGCAACTATACTGTAGTTTAAAAACACAGTGTTCCCTCTTCTTGATCCACTAATATTGAAATATATGCAGACTCTGCTATCTTCTCACCCTTCTACTTCTCTAGTCCAAGAAACCATGCATTTCTATGTTGACCTCATCTACTGCCATGATCCCATTTGCCATCCACCAGTGAATGACCTCCTGATTTATACCTGCTGCACAGATCTCATTTCTATGTGTCATGCAAAGCATTTTAGGCTACAGTTCCATACTGAGAACTGTCTATTTGATATCTCCACTTGCGTATCTAATAAACATTTCATACTTACCACATCCCAGACTGACTCCTGACCTCTCCTCTGTCCCACTCCCAAAACCTCTTCTTCCTACAGTTGTTCCATGTTAATCAATGAAAATAATGGCAACCACATCCTTTCTAATTACTCAGGACAAAAGCCTTGGAATAAATATTGATTCTCTTTTGTTGTTGCAGCCCCATGTGATCCACTCATATCAAGCATACTAAGAATCTGACAGCTGTCCACACTGTTCCAAGACCCATCATCTTTTTGCTGCATCATTATATAAACTTCCTAATCAGTCTTCCTACTTGGGCATTTGCTTCTCTTCAGTCAATTGTCAACACAAAATCCAGAGTTTTCCTCTTAAAGATATACCTCAGACCATGACACTACTCTGGCTCAAACCCCTCAGTGGTTTCCTGGATCACTTAGAGTAAGAGCCAAAGATTTTGAAATGACCTACAAAGCCCTTCACCATCCTGGCCCTATTTTATTTCTGGTCTCATCTCCTGCATCTCATCCCCTGCTCTCTCATCTCTACCCCTAGTGTCATCTTTGCTCTTCATCAAGACCATTCCCAGCTCACCTTGAGCTATTTCTGCTTCCCAAAGTTCTCTTTCCCCAAATACCCACATGACTCATCCCTTGCCTCTTTCTATCTTTACTCAAACATTAATTTCTTCAGAACGACTTCCTGGCCATCGTATTAAAATTACAAACCACCCACTCAGACTTCCTTTTTCCCCTATCTGTATTATTTTCCTCCTTAACATTCATACTGTTTATTTTTATTTTTAATTTAATTTATTTTTTATATTTTATTGAGTACAGTTAATTTACAATGTTGTATTTGTTTCAGGTGTACAGCAAAGTGATTCAGTTATACATTTACACATAGTCATTCTTTTCCAGGTTCTTCTTCCACATAGATTATTACCGAATTTTGGGTAGAGTTTCCTGTGCTACACAGTAGGTCCTTGTTGGTTACTTATTTTATATATAGTAGTGTGTGTTTATGTTAATCCCAAGCTCCTAATTTATGGCCCCATCCCACCATATTTCCCCTTTGGTAGTACTCATTCTGTCATACCATTTAAAATATACCCTCCAAATCTTTATCTTCTTAATAGGCTCTTACTGATGCTTTTGAACTGTGGTGTTGGAGAAGACTCTTGAGAGTCCCAAGGAGATCCAACCAGTCCATCCTAAAGGAGATCAGTCCTGGGTGTTCATTGGAAGGACTGATGTTGAAGCTAAAACTCCAGTACTGTGGCCATCTGATGGGAAGAGCTGACTCATTTGAAAAGACCCTGATGCTGGGAAAGATTGGGGGCAGGAGGAGAAGGGGACGACAGAGGATGAGATGGTTGGATGGCATCACCGACTTGATGGACATGAGTTTGGGTGGGCTCTGGGAGTTGGTGATGGACAGGGAGGCCTGGTGTGCTACAGTCCATGGGGTTGCAAAGAGTCAGACATGACTGAGCGACTGAACTAAACTGAACTGAACAGCCTGCTACTAAGATCCCCGCTTTGGTGATCTTGGTCCTCACTTCCGCAACCGCTGGTCTTTGTCCAGCAGTGCCCCATCCAAAGGAAGTTGCCACACCCAGGGGGACAGACTTTTCCAGGGGACAGCTCCTATGTAAGGACTAGTCCATTTGAGGGGCTCAAAGAGGCAGCATCTCTAAAGGGCCATTCCAGGGCTAAACTTCTTGTGGAGTCAACTCAGTTTGCTGTAGTCATTGCCTTGCATTTCAATTTGCCCCACCTCCTAATCCTGCTTTTCCCACTTCATCCTAGATTTTGTTCCTGAGCCCCCAGCCTAATACTATTTTGTATGCAAACTTCTGTCTCAATGTCTATTTCCAAAGAAACTAACTGAGACACTCCTCAGTTAATAATATAAGGTCCTAGAGAACAATGATTTGTGTGTGGGTGTGTGTGATTTTTGTTTGCTTTGTTAACTGCTTTTTCCCCAGGTCTTAGAACACCGCCAAGGACATGGTAGGCACCAAAGAAATATCTGTTATATAAATAAATAATCATCCCTTACTATATTATCTATTTCTTTAATTTTTAAATCCCTTAAAAACAGTAAGTTTTTAAAATAAAGGGCAGTGTTATTATTATTGCATTGTTTTTTTGAATCAACCAGACTTAGGAGTTAGCACATTTTCACTGTCTTATAAGTACTTGTTCAATGAATGGATGAATAAAACACATTATTTTAAAACATTTTGGCATTTCCATCTTTCTTCGTAATCCCTTTTAGACATAGTCATAGTAATATATATATTTTTTAAATGTTCACTTTCTGGGAGAAACACAGGCAGAAATGACAGAGCTGGGACAGAAATTATTCTTTAGTCAGTTGGTACTTGGGATTATATTTAAGATTCTAAAATTCTTCCCTTACATACTGACCTGAAACAATGCCCAGGTTGAGTTCCTTTTCATTGTCTTCAATGAAGGATGGAACTGGATTTGTTTGAGCATCCTTTATGCAAATGTCCTCAGACAAGCTTTTCCAAATTTCAGTGCACTCTGCTTTCAAAGGGTCACTGCACTGACAATTCCACAAGATTGTTTCTTGCAGACCTTCTCTCAACACTGCACAGAGGTAGCTTCCATCAAGGGTCTTGCATTGTTCTGATTCCCTCCTGCAGGTTTTCTTGAAACTCTTATACAAAAGAGCACAATGTTCAGATTCCTGGCAGTTACGCGCTGCCATGATGCAGTCTCTCTTTTTTCCCATTGTTAATGATGTCTCTTTCTCATGGAGCCACTCTGTGATGTTTGAGTGTGAAGCCAAATTCGAGGACCGTGCTGATTCTTCTCTATTTTTAAAAATGACTAAAATTAAAGAAAGCTCATTTAGTTTAAATTTAAATAAGCTCATTTAAAAACCTCTTAATGTTTCCTAAAAAGTCCATAAACATATTTTATAAATATTTGACTGTTTTTCAAAAACCACCGAGGACTGGTTTATATTTCAAGAAAACTATTACAAATGACTTTTATTTTTTAAAAAATTGAAATAAAAATATTGCTTATTTATAGTTTATATAACAAAGCATAATGGTAATGCTCAATTTCTTTTGCTATTTCATCCTCATGATTTCCTTCTGTCTTTTCATTACATTTGATGATGATTGGTAGAAATCATTGTAACTTACAATGCTTAGGAAAAGCTAAAGTGTTAATCTCTCTGTCATGTCTGACTCTACATGACCCCATGGACTGTAGCCCTTCAGGCTCCTCTGTCCATGGGGTTTTCCAAGCAAGAATACTGGAGTGGGTTGCCGTTTCCTTCTCCAGGAGATCTCAGCCCAGGGATTGAACCTGGGTCTCCCATATTATAGGCAAATTCTTTACTGTCTGAGCTACCATCCATTATTTCTCTTTGTATAAACTTTGTATATTTCTATTTCCTCCTAGAAATATGCCTATACTGAAGTGTTTCTCCACAGTTTTCATTATTTCCCCTTTAAGAAGCCTTTTTTTTTTTAGACAGTGTTTTTCCTAATTCTCTTGCCCACTCATGAATTTTTAATTCCACAGATTTATTGTGTATCTTTTCAGGGGCAGTATATATATCTGCACTTTATACATGTAAGAAGTTTTCTGCCCACCCCCAAGAACCAATTTCCACCCCTTGGAAGTTATATCCCTCATAGAGAATGTATGTTCTACTAGAGAATTCCAATAAATCCATAATTATATAAACTTTATAGGAAGCAGATAAAACCCACCTCAGTGTAAGAATCCTTACTTGCGCTAAGGTTTCAGTAGTATACCGTCTATCTCTAAAATGTCTCATCTCCCTCCGAGGTCCTTCTTATGTGGACCTCCACAATGAACACTTTCTTGCCCCGACAGTACATAGGGTCACGCCGAGTTGGACACGACTGAAGCAACTTAGCACGCACACATGCATGCAAGTTAAAGATAATATAATCAACTTCATAATATGAAAATGTTTACTTAAAAACCACCAGGACGTTCTTAGAAGCACTGTTCAGAGTACAGCCTCTTTACTGTATGTGTTTTGAAACACACACTGCAGTAGAGTTTTACACATTTATCAAATAACAACTCACATGAATTGTAATTATTTAAGTGAGATTTCTCTGCTGGAACACAAACCATCTCTCCTACCCCTTTTAGACAGCATATGCAGACTTGCATGGATGGGATATATATGAATTAATGCCATCTGCACATAATTTGTTCCATTATATTGGTAATTATATATTTTGAAATAATTAGTCTAGGCTAAATGAAATAATCAGGCTAAATGTCAATTTTACTTTGCTATGTTTTAAGGTAACCAAGAGCAGGGAGTCTCTTAATTGATCTTTATATCCCTCTTCCAGTGCTTAGTATCTACACCTATTAACTGAATAATTAGTAAATTTTATGAATGAATACATGATTTAGATGCTCAAAATATGTTTACAAATTAATTATATATTTATTGATCAGTTGCTAGATGTCAGGCACTGTGTTGAATATTTGTCATATTAAGAAAAAATATAAAAACTGATTTGCTCAATAAGCTTATAATCTATAATAAAGAATAGAAAAGTACATGTCTGCTATATGTTGAGAAATATTTTGGGAATGCAAATGAGGGGGAGAGAGAGAAAGATCATATCCTGTTGGAGTGATGATGAAAGAGTTGGTGGAAGATGCTGCAGTTGACATGACAAGATTTCAACTGTCACTTCCTTTTTCAATCTAAGCTGAATTATAAGCAAGCAGCTAATACTCTGTGTAAAGACCACAGTCAGAGCAGGTCTGTCATGAAGTGCATTTGTAAGATCATTCCGGTCTTCTGTGCAGGGTTTCTGTACCCCTGCCTTATCAATATCACCCCAGGGTAGCATTTATTAAGTATCTATTGTGGAAAAAATGGTTCAAAAATGGGGACTGATTTCAACTTAAATGCTCTAAATTTGTATGTACCTATATTTTGGTATCTATATTTTGTTGCATCTTGGTCTGATAGAAATGGTTATTGAGATATAAATGAACTAGTCCTACCATCTTGCAACAAAAGTCAACAAATAATTTCAATATTTCTATATGCTTTTGTTTCAGCCTACTTCAGTCTAAAACTAGAAAAGGCCTATTCATTAGGTAACTAATGTCATTTTATTCTTTATCTTATTTACTTCTCTGCATTTACTGTTGATTATTTTCTCTATGTTTTTCTCTGTCATTGGCTTGAAAATTCTTCCTGTGGGTTTTTTTTTTTTCTGTCTTTAAAATCTTCCTTATGATTTCTTCAACTAGGTCATGAAAGTATTATAAAAATACTTATATTCTCACTTCACATCTTTTTCTGGCCAGTCTTATCCTCCTGCATGCTTGTATCTGTTTCTTACAAACCACTGACTCACAAATCTTGCTTGTACTCAATGCAAGATGCATGTTTCCAAATGCCTGCCAAATGCCCTATCATTGCTTTTTCTAAACTATATATTCATCATGTGAAATGTAAAGCAAAGTGCTGACATTTCTAACACAAATGTGCCAAAGTGTGCCACCCCCATGGAAACTCTGCAAATATAATTCACCACTGTCGTCTTTCAGTCCTGTCTCCACATAGAGTGATACCCTTGTCCCAAGCAAGCAACTTGTATCACACATTTAATAACATTCCCCACTCCTCATATCTGGTGGTAGCCAATTCCCACTGATTATGAGTCATAAGCATTTCTTAAGCGTCTCTTCTCCATGGAGTCCTCAGCACCAGTGCAGAAGTTTAGGCACGTGTCACATCTCTTCCAAATTATTCTGTTGGCTCTTATCCTTGGCCTGTATCTTACCCTGCCTCCATTCCATCCTTTAAACCACCCCCAGTGGAGTCCTGAAAAATACAGATTCCAGATTCTTCTGTTCAAAATGCATTAGTAATTCCTCAAAAGTCTGATTTCTTTCCAGTATCATCTCCTGACTACTCTGTTCTACAATCCAGCCTAATCAGGAATGTGTTTCTTCTCAATATCTCCTGCTTCATTCTGTTTCCTCCATCTGGAATATCATTTTATTTCATCTGCCCAAGAAGTCCAATTCACCCTAAAAGGCCCAAGTCTGTCATTTCTTCTTTGAAGGCTTCTGAGACACCATTCAAAAAAAAAAAAAAAAATTCAGATGAAGTTGCTCAGTCGTGTCTGACTCTTTGCAACCCGATGGACTGTAGCCTACCAGGCTCTTCCATCCATGGGATTTTCCAGGCAAAAATACTGGAGTGGACTGCCATTTCCTTTTCCAGGGGATCTTCCCAGCCCAGGGATAGAACCCAGGTCCCCTGCATTGCAGGCAGACGCTTTACTGTCTGAGCCACCAGGGAACCATTATTTCTTCTCTGTAACCTCAAGTAAGTATCATCTCATGTTTATCACATTGTATAGGTGATATTTAGCAATTATCAGTTTAATTAAGAATTGACATCATATAAAATGTATTTTATAATGCTATTGGAATTAGAGATGAATAACAAAGATATCTAAGGAATATTCAAATATTTGGAAACTAAAAAATGGTATTATGAATAACTTTTGAATCAAAAATGAAGTCAGCAGTAAAATAAGAAAATATTTTGAACTTAATAAAAATGAAAACACATTTTTATTTAATTTAAAATTAGAGGATGTAACTAAAACACCACTTGGAAGGAAATTTATGTAATGAGATGTTTAAATAGGAAAAGAAATCTCAAATCAGTGATATAAGATTTCATCTTAAGAAACCAAGAGTGATGAGTCAAGTCAATAATTTCAAGTCACATCAAATGCAACAACAACAACAAAATAATGTAGAACAAAACTGAGAGAGAAATTGAGAGTAAAAATAGAGAGAGGGAAATAGAGATAGAGACAAAAAGAGGGAGAAAAGGACATGAATTTCTGGTACCTAAACAAGAAAATGGGAGAAGGCAATGGCACCCCACTCCAGTACTCTTGCCTGGAAAATCCCATGGACAGAGGAGCCTGGTAGGCTGCAGTCCATGGGGTTGCTGAGGGTCGGACATGACTGAGCGACTTCACTTTCACTTTTCACTTTCCTGCATTGGAGAAGGAAATGGCAACCCACTCCAGTATTCTTGCCTGGAGAATCCCAGGGACAGAGGAGCCTGGTGGGCTGCCATCTATGGGGTCACACAGAGTCAGACATGACTGAAGTGACTTAGCGGCAGCAGCAAACAAGAAAATGACATCATCTTAACTCCTTCTAGATGTTTAAAGGACAATTTGGGGATATTAAGAACAACTTAGAGAGACAGAAACTACAATAAAGAGTAAAATGCAAACAAAAACTCAACAGAAATCCAACAAATATCTTTCAAATTAAATTATTTAAAAGAAAAAAAATGATAGGAATTACACAACTTGCTTTCAAGACATCTCATGAAACTGCAATAAATTAGACTGTGGAGCATTGGCAAAAGTATAAAATACATACATCACTGGGACAGATTGGAAAAACTGGGACGACAGCCACTAGTATACAGCCCAGTGATCTTTTGAGAAAACTGAAACTGAAACTATCTTCAAAAAACGTGATGGAACAATTAGATATCCATATGGCAATAGAACATATCTGAGTGTTAACTTGCATCACTTATGAAAATTGACTGAAAACGTATCATACACCTAAAATAGAAAACCTAAGCCACATAATTTTGAAGCCACATAATATATTTCTTTGGCACATAAGCACATGAAAATATGGTCAACATTATTACTATTTAAGTATAAATTAAAATCCCAATGTGATACTATTAAACATGTTTTGAAATGTCAAAGAGAAAGCAAAACACAGAAATCAAGTCCTGGCCTGAATGTGGAGCAACCAGAACTTTCATACATTTATGGTTACTTCAAATTTGAAATATAGTGTGAAAGTTTCTTATAAAGTTAAACATACGCTTTATTATATGACCCAATAATTTTTTACTGAGGAGAAATAACATATTTGCACAAATATTGTGGGTGAGTATTTACAGCAGGTTTATAATCTCTACAAATCTGGAAACAATGCCAGTGACTTTCAGTGGTGAATGGATAATCAATTCAAGGAATAACCATATAATGGGATACTACTCCTCAAAAAAAGAGGACAATTTTTTGGTGAATCACAAATTGATAATTTTAAATAAAAGAAAACTGGCTCAAACGCCTACATGTTATATAATTTCATTTATATGAAATTTTGGAAAAGGCAAAATGATGGAACAGGAAAGTGTCTAGTAAGTTTACTATGAAAAATTGGAGAGGTTGGGCTATGTGACCATTTAAGACAGATGAGAGATAAACCTCTCTCTTATAAAGTGGGGGAAGGGTGATTCTGAAAAAGATGAGAATTCTCTGATAGCAGGTGCATTCCTAACCACTTCTGGGGGAGTGTACATAGAGACATTGAGGACCTAGAAGCTGATGACTTTCGGATTACTGGATCCCATGCATCCTTTGGAAAATCTGCACATACTCTCAATTCATGAGCCGACTATTTTGAATACCACTACTTCACCATATGACATATTTCACCACATGACACCAGGACTTCCCTGATGGCTCACATGGTAAAGCCTCTGCCTACAGTGCGGGAGACCCAGGTTCCATCCCTCTGTCGGGAAGGTTCCCTGCAGAAGGAAGTGGCAACCCACTCCAGTATTCTTGCCTGGAAAATCCCATGGACAGAGGAGCGTGGTAGGCAAAGAGTCGGACATGACTGAGCAACTTCACTTTACTTCACCATCAGGCCGACACCTGGAGTATGCAGTAAATAAATGCATATTAAATAATTAAATGTGCCTATGCAAAGGCACAGAGAAGGCAATGGCACCCCACTCCAGTGCTCTTGCCTGGAAAATCCCATGGACGGAGGAGCCTGGTGGGCTGCAGTCCATGGGGTCACGAAGAGTCAGACATGATTGAACGACTTCACTTTCACTTTTCACTTTCATGCATTGGAGAAGGAAATGGCAACCCACTCCAGTGTTCTTGCCTGGAGAATCCCAGGGACGTGGGAGCCTGGTGGGCTGCCGTGTGGGGTCGCACAGAGTCGGACATGACTGAAGCGACTTCGCAGCAGCATACAAAGGCAAGCACAATGCTAGGTAAGGGGTTACACTTTGATCTTTCTCAAGAGGTCTTGTTTCCTTTAGCAAGAAAAATGGTACCTTATTTATCTTTTATCATTTAAGTCTTGTACAAAGCCATAGTGAGCCTCACAAATAAAGGTACTGAATGAGTGAATGTATCATTCTAATAAATTATTATTGAATGAAGCTTGAAATTGTGGGTAGTGATTATAGAAATATGTCATATACTTACTGAGATCTACACTTGACAGAACCTTAAATTACATGAAGAACTAATCAAATCACCAGATTAAAAACAAAAGAATTCATCAAACTACATAGCTGTGCTTCTTTTTGGCATTGTACTTTCTTTTGCGTGACTGTAAGCATTTCATATAACAATGTATTACCTGATTCGTTGATGCATTTTTTCCCAAGCAATTTGTTAAAAGTGCAGTAAAGGTCATCAAAGCAGAGACAATCTTTAAATTGTAAATTGCTTTCCACTAAGGACTGGATACTTAGGTCACAGCTGGATGAATTCTTCATCTGGCAGGTGTTGCCTGGATTTCACAGTCAAACATATAACATTCTAGATGTTAATCTGAATAAAAGTTTTGAGTCCTCCTACCCAAACTATGTTAAACCTTTGGGTAGCACCTCCTACCCAAAGCTTTTAATATCTTGATTTTAGTAATTCATTATTAGAGTGAAATTATCTGGGATTACTTACAGCATGTTCATGTAATTGACTTTTCAAGCAAAAAACAAAACAAAACAAAAATATTCCTACTGTTTTCACCCCCAGTATTTTCTTTCTAAAATAGACTAAAACTTTCTGTATTTTAAAAGAACTTTGTCCTCACATAGAATGTCAATTTGTGCTATAACTATGGTTGCCTTTAAAATGAGGCAACCAGAATACTCTCTAATTTTAGCTATTTTGTCTGTTTAGCAATTTTATTAGCTATTTGATCTTAATCTGCTATTTTATTTTATATGCCATTCCAAGATTATAGTAAGAGACATCCAAGTGGCTTTAAATTTATCATATAAAAAGACATGGTCCTGACACTTAGAAAGCACTCAGTAAATATTATTGCATCTTTTGTAATTACCAACATTTCATACTCTGCTTTAATATAGAAAGCCTTATTCATCTACCTATTTTCTTTTATTCATTATTCCTGAATAAAACTTTTTGAGTACATTGATTTGTATATTTGAGAATATTTCTATTTCAGCTTCATGCATGGTATAATTATGCAAGTCTTACCATTCACTATAAATTTGTATATTTATACAAATTTGCTATTTGTATACTAAATTCAATAAATGTGTTATAATTTATGATACAATGAATGCAATAGTTTAAGTTACCTTATAAAATATACCAAGGAGCTTCATTATCAAAACAAATAATAGACTTTTTTGTCAGTGTCCTTTATTATCATCTTAAAATTATTGTGCTATTAGAGAAAATTTGCCTTTGAAATTCTTTTCTTGAACTGTAATGAGAATGTTACTTTTAAACTGTGGTGTTGGAGAAGACTCTTGAGAGTCCCTTGGACTGCAAGGACATCCAACCAGTCAATCCTAAAGGAAATCAGTCCTGAATATTCATTGGAAGAACTGATGTTGAAGCTAAAACTCCAATACTTTGCCTACCTGATGCAAAGAGCTGACTCATTCGAAAAGACCCTGGTGCTGGGAAAGATTGAAGACAGGAGGAGAAGGGGACGACAGAGGATGAGATGGTTGGATGGCATCACCGACTCAATGGACATGGGTTTGAGCAAGCTCTGGGAGTTGGCAATGGACAGGGAAGCCTGGTGCGCTGCTGTCAACGGAGTCACAAAAAGTCGGACACGACTGAGCAACTGAACTGCCTGAATGAGAATGTTGAATAGCGATAGATAACTTTCTCTGGCATTTGAGCATCGCATGCACCCTGTTCAAGCGCATGGAAGAGAAGAAATCTCACTCCTTATCTATATCCTATGTAATTCCTTGAGATCTTGTGGCTGGATCTTGTGGCTTCTGCCCTGATAGTGGAGATTGTAAATTAAATTTTTACATTGTCAGAACTATAGATTGTTGCCTCTTAACCCAACACACTTCACCTTACATCTTCAGAAGGTGGATGGAGCACAGACAGCTAGACAAGGGTCCCAAGCAGTACAAAATTTATTCTTCTATGAAGCGGCTGGAGAAATAAAGTGAGCCATGAAAGAATATAGTTTTTATTTTTCACTTTGGATTTCTCTTATTGAATATGCCAAAATTTCATTGGGTTTTTATGGTATTATCACACTCATTATACAAGTTGATAAAACTTGTCCTGTTATAAAAAGCTTTTTTTGAAATGTTCTGTCCTAATAGTATTGGGATATTATCCCCTACATAATCTCTTTATCTACTTTTAGTGAATGGAGTCTTACAATAATGCTCTCATTCAACATATATTCAGCTACTTGACATAGATAGGGTTTTTTTTCCTTTTAAACAAATGACAGTGATTTTTTTAATCTTCACATTCTCTAACCCCTTGGGTCTCCCTTCACATGTTTGGAATGTAGGACAAATTAAAAATAAAGATATATTTTAACTTGCTCTTGACACAGTTGAAATGGAAGATAGTATATATGTTGAAAGAATATAAAACTCATGTTGCTGCTGCTGCTGCTAAGTCACTTCAGTCGTGTCCGACTCTGTGTGACCCCACGGATGGCAGCCCACCAGGCTCAAAACTCATGTTACATACATGCAAATAATGTGTTTGATTTTCACAAACATCATAGTAACATATAAACAAAAACTTTTATTTGAAAAAATGTTGCCATGTTTATGAGAGGCATGTGTATAACTGTAACATTATTCGTTGTAAAGTAAGTAAAAGAATAATCTGAAACCTTGCAAAAAATTGCCTGCAGTGTCAGCACATTAAGGTTTTTGAGTAATGGTGGTCCAGTGGTTAAGAATGTGCCTGCCGATGCTGGGGACACAGGTCCCTGGTCTGAGAAGATTCCACATGCCATGAGCAGCTAAGTCTGTGTACCACAATCACTGAAGCCCACTTGCCTAGAGCCCATGCTCTACAACAAGAAAATACCTGTGTGCAGCAATAAAGACCCAGCACAGCCAAAAATAGATAATTTTTAAAAAGAATACTCTTAAGTATCTAAATTCACTAATAAGTAGGTGAAGGTGAATCACTTGATACCAAGTTTAAGTAAGATGTTTAGAGAAAAACTTAGTTTCTAAGGCAGTGCAAAAAATTGACCAATTCCTATTTTTACCTCAGTAAATAGAAGGTATTTGAGTGCATTTTAAACAACTTGTTTTACCTGACACATTGCAGGCATCTTCTACTGTTCTCCAGGCATGTTTACAACCGTCGGCATCACTTAGGCAGAGCTCTCTTACATATGTGCAATCTGTGGTTTGGGAAGTGGACTTGTTCAAGCATAGACCCACAGCTTGAATAACAACAATAAGAGGACAACAGAAATAGCAATATGACAACATGGTAGTTATTTACTTCAAGCCTAAGTTATTAATGATCAAGACCAGAATTTTGACAATGGAAATGTGATTAAGTCATTAAAAAAACGAGAATGAATCTTAACCTCCCCTCCAGCTATAGATTTGTTTCTTTTATATAAGATTCTTAAACAAAGCATATGTATTTGCCCTCTTTTTTTATTTCTGCCTATTTATTTCTCAATTCATAATTTATTGCTATGACTATTGCTCCATTGAAACTGTTCTGAAAAATGCCCCCAAATAATCTCCATAACATGAACTTAATAGTTTAAAGACTTCATCTTGCCTGCTTTTATCATTGGGAATTTTGTGTCACTTTGTTCTTGAAACGTTTTTCTTTTGGCAACCCTCCCTTCTAATCCTCTTGATACTTCTTCATTTGATATTTTCTGCTCATGGCTTTCTTCCCAGAATCCTCTTACTTTTCTGTTAAAGTGTATTTGTAGCTTAGGTTCTGTCCTCAGACTTTTCTCATTCTCATTTTACATACTCTTTGTGGACAACTCCATGTACTTATGGTTTTAACTAAAATCTCAAGATTGATGATTCTCAGATATCTAATGCAATCTTGTTATTTTCCAATATTTTAGTTACAGATGCTGTTTCCTCCGCCTAAATGTTCCAGACACACTTCCATGTAGTATCATCATCAATATTGTCCTCCTCATCTGTTGGATCACCTGTTTCATCAGCAATTCCACCATCCGCAATGGCACCCATACTAGGAAGCTTGGGTTCACGATAGGTTCCTTTTCTAGCCTCAATTTCACTCTCCCACATTCACTCTTGCATAGATCATTGATTCTCATCTTGCGAATTGACCAAGATAGTCAGTCTGCCTTCATCTTATTCAGGTAAATTCTTTACACCCCTTACTCTGCCTATGCACCATTCCAGTCTGGTCATTTTTCTGCCTCATCCTTTGAATGGTTCTTCATATGACTCTCATATTCTTCATCATGTGCGATCTGGATGTCCTCGAGCATTTATAGCTTCTCAGATGCTCCATGCTGCCATGTATGTCTGAGCATTTACTGTGTGGTCACTACCAAACACTGTGAGTGGCTGGAGAAATAAAGTGAGCCATGAAAGAATATAGTTTTTATTTTTCACTTTGGATTTCTCTTACTGAATATGCCAAAAATATTGGGTTTTAATGGTATTACCACACTCATTATACAAGTTGTTAAAACTTGCCATATTAAAAAAGTTTTTTTTTTAATGTTCTGTCATAATAGTATTAGGATAATATCCCCTACATAATCATTTTATCTACTTTTTGTTGTATCTACTATCTGTTTTCTTTTTATTCTGGACTAAGCCTTTTTGGCCCTTTAGGACTCAACACAATAACTACTAATTTTATGGAAACTGTTTCTAAATTCAATACCCCTTTCCTGCATTCAAATTGAATTTAACATCCCTTGCCTGTTTCACTACAATCTTGGGACCTTCCCAATTATGGAATTTACTGCTCTGTAATGAAAGTGTGTATTTATGTGTTTGTCTTTATCTCTGGGTTCTGGGATTTTACTGAGCAGGCATCCGGAATAATTCACAATGGTATGCCCATCATCAGTGCAATGATGCATCACATATATTCAATAAATGCATGCTGATTTAACCAACTTAAGTAGCTGCTTATGGATGAGTTATATATAAATAACTAATAGTATTCAATAAAAATAACACCTTCCAGATATTTGCACATTATTTGGGGTAGAAGAGAAAAGGTTTCAGCAAGTTTTTTAAAGTTTCAAGAAAGTAGCAATGTTAATTTAAGGTATTGTACCAATTATTCAAACTGATTCTGCAAGCATACAAACTGACACTTGCTTACTCAATCCATAGAAAACTATGGAAATTACAATTGAGTTTTAAAGACAGTATATTAGCTGTAATCAAGAGACCTAAAAGCTACGTCTTAATCAGAGTCATTATTTGAATTTTTTAAAAAGATGATGGTAATTATGAATGACCTGTCACAACATAGAGTTATAGGCTTCAAGTAAAGCCATAACATCTTTTTTTTTTTTTTTTTAATCTTACCTTTTCCAAACCTCTTCTAAGGAGAATCCATGGCAACTGTTTGGATCATATGTACTACTGACTGAGTCACTCTGTTTGGAGATTAGGCTCATGAGTGTGGCTTGGTCACATTTTTCTTGTTGAGGGCTGGAGTGGAAATTGACATATCAGCTTTCTGTTTTTGTATGTTCATGGATAACCTCACCTAGCCAAGTTTCTGTTCTAGGTTAGAAAGCCTGAAGATGGGGAGCACATGTACACCCATGGCTGATTCATGTCAATGTATGGCAAAAACCACTACAATGTTGTAAAATAATTAGCCTCCAATTAAAATAAATTAGTTTAAAAAATCTTAAAAAAAGAAAGAAAGCCTGAAGAAAGGGAAAAAGAGCCACTTCCATTCTGTGCCAATGTTACTTGTTTCTTTCCAGCTTGCCAAAGATACTGAGGTAAGGATTTTATGTCAGAAACTCAATATATAAGAAGCTACAGCTTTATTTGCCACTGATCATTATATCTTGGGACTACTTCTCTCAAGAAACTTACAGGTGATGGTCTCCTGAGTAGATTATCAAAATCTCATTGGTTTGTCAGTGCAATGATCATTAATGAATTCTACATATTATCTTTCCCAAATGTGTTTCATTTTCTTTCATATTTAGAATTCTAGGTTGAATAACCATTTGATTGTTTTACATGATTTTTCACATCTTCCATTCAGAGGAAATACTGAATCAAGTAGGAAAACCACTTCAAGGATTTGGCCCAGAAGAATCAAATAAATGATAACTTTCCAAAATCTTATCCATTCCTGACTAGGATTTGTGGCTATATATTTAAGACAGGAGTTTTCAAGGATCCTCTTGAAATGCCAAGTGAAAAACAGGTTCTATTTAAAAATAAATAGACGGAGCATAGTGCACATTTTTTTTCACCCTCTTAAAAACGTGTAAGACTCACTAGGATATTTAGTGCTTTGTTTCGAGAATTCACTATGTCTCACATTTCTTTGGCTGCAGAACTTTCTGGCATCACAAGATTTATTTAAATGGGGTTGAATAAATATTTCAAAGAATGCATTATGGGAAATATTGGTTAAACCTATCAAGTAGCATACTTTTGACCCTCAGTGTTAGATAAGATTTCCCTCCTTCTTGCAATCTACTGACAAGTTAATTTAGAAGTGAAAGCTGAAAACAGGAAGCTGTCACTGTTGCTTCAATGGGGGCCGTAATGAGACTGTAATATACTTTGTGTCTCTCATTATATTGCTGCCTGAGCTTCAAAAATGAAAGACTCCTAGATTTTTCCTTATTATAAATAATAGATATAGGAGACTTCGTTGGAAATCAATACAAGGAGAAAAATTTTGAATAACTAGTATTTAATCCTCCAAGCCTGAAAATACATAATATATAAAAGACTCCTTTTGTTCTTGCCTTAATTTTGACTAAATCTATTCAGACTCTTTTTTATGTTCAACACAATTTGAAATAACCTTCTTTGTTTTCTTTCCCACAAGTATGCCTTTATTCATCAATACCTGTTGGCAGAGAGTAACCAGAAAATGTACTGGCTTTGCTTTAACTAGTGAAGTATTAATATTCATCTATAATTATAATTATCCTTTTTTCTGAATTCAGTTTGTAGATTCTACTGCATGCTTAGGAATATATAATAGCTTCTCCAATCACATGTATACCAAGTAGCTCTACATAGATTCTACTTTAAGCATACATTATTTTTACAGAGAGAAGCTCACACTTTAGCTCTGGGTTATAAAAATGAACTGAAATGTGAAGCATTTGAGGTTGTGTTGTGTTACTCTATGAACTGTCTGTCTCCTATTTATTAAATATTAACATCTAAAATAAAGGAAACTGAATGGATCTTGTTTTAATTTAAATGAAAAGAAAAATGGATAATAACATGAAATTTGTCATCTTATAACCTGTAAATAAATACCAGAAAGTTTCATTTCTAAAAGGCTCTAATATATATGTAAATTTTATAAACCCTAATCAATTACCTGAACTAACCGAATCAGTATGTGTGTGTGTGTGTGTGTGTGTGTATATATATGAAAAAATCTGAGTGGTAAAATGCAATTCTCACATTGTGCATTTTCTATAGAGTTATAAATGAGTGAAAGTAGGCATACATTTTTGTAAAAGTAATAAGCTATGTTAGAGTGCAAATTTGTAATTAATACTTTATATTATAAACCTTTGTTAGCTTGATATTTAAGTAACTGGAGACACTATTTGATTCACAAAGAATTGATGTTATGAATTCAGATAAACCAGAAGAATAATTCACTTACCGAAGAAAACGAAGACTATCATGGTGATCAACTTGGGGCTGTTTACCTGCAGGAAAAGCAGATGTATTTTTCCCAACAACCTCCTTAACAGTAACTGTCCAGAATAAAGCTCTGGTTTCTACTCGTGCTTTCTGAAAGCATCCCTGATTCTAGTCAGCTTCCTGTCACCGCTTCCTCACCAATCTTCCCTGAGCTGTGAACTTTCCTAATTAGGTCCAAATTCAATTATTTTCTTCTGAGTGTACTGATCTCGGGTATTATGCTTCTAAGAAAGCCCAAGAGCCAAATACTAAGAAATGATACATCCTCTGCACATTCAGGGAAGAAGGCGCTTTTATTTTCTCCTTCAACTAGAATACTAAACTGTGTTGTATACAAACCTCCCAACTATAACTCCAGAGTTCCTAGACATTTGAGCATGCTGTTTCTACTTCATTAATTTGTGTCATTCAGGCAACGTTATGTCTTCGAGGACAGGGAAAAGGATAAAAGGCATAAAGAAAGCCCATGAAAACATACGGGGAATTCGAGTCCCACTAGGATCAAACCAGTGTACCTCATCTTTCTTAACAGGTGCTCCAAACTCCAGTGTACTTAAAGCTTGGGTTGCTTCAGTTACAGTTCCTCTAACACTTCCAGTGAAACAATGTTTACAAAATGACTCCTCACCATAATGCAGGCATTTCTCATCCCCTGGAAAGGTAATTCTCCACTTGTGTTTGCCACGTGACACTGTTTTTTTCTGAGTTTTAATGAGAGGCAATGTGACAGTCTGAATATTTGTGATCCCCCAAGTTCATAGGTTAAACTCTTAAACTGAAGAGGAGATGGTATGAATAGATACAGCATTTGGAGGTTACATAAATCATGAGACACAATTCTCATGAATGACATTAGTGTCTTAGAGAGGGAAGTCCAGAGAGAGAGCCTTGTTCCTGCCATCTTGTGAGGACACAGTGACAAGTTGCCAGCTACGGGCTAGGAAGATGATCCTCATGAGACCATGACTGTGTTGGCATCTTGATCTTTGACTTCCAGCCTCCAGAATTGTGAGAAACAAATTTCTGTTGTTCATCAGCTTCCCTGTCTGTAGTATTTTGTTTTAGCAACCTGAATGGACTAGACAGGCGTTACTGATCTGACATTACTTCAATTGCACTGTTCCTCACAATCGTTCACCTGAGGACAGCCTGAGGCTTCCACTTTTAAAACAGCCTGAGACCTTTTTGTAATGGACACTTAAGAAATAAACATGCTGGAAACAGGAAACTAGGAAAAAATGGGTGTGAATAACTGACTATAGTGAGATGGGGGAGGAGTATTTGTGTGTTTGCAGTTGCACAGTGGGAGAGCTGTTGGTTGCAACTGCTCACATTTAATTTACACATAAGATATGTTATAGCATATATTTTAAAGTTGAAGTATATTTGATTTACAGTGTTGGGTCAATCTCTGCTTTACAGCAAAGTAACTCAGTTATACATATACATAAAATGGAATAGCATATTTTGTTCTCAGAATGCCTAATGGAAAAATACAGACTCTGGAGTCCAGCAAACTAAAACCGTTGTCTCCTTAGATGTAGGTAAATAACTTTACATCAGAACTCATTATATTTACTCTTCTGTAAAATGTGCTGATTGTATCCATGGTTGCTATAAATATTAAGTAAGCATATGGGGTTTATATCACAAAAAATTAACAAATGCCAGGTATATTGCACAAGACATTATTTAACAAGTAATTATAGCATCATAAAATCAATCATTTTCTTTTAAAAGGCACTGCCACTAAGCTTGTATTACAAATTTTATCAAGATAATCATTCGTTATGATACAAGCCAACTAAAACTGGCTTAAGCTCAAGAGGGATTCAGTGACTGTTGGTTTGCAAATTGGCCTCTTACACAAAAGATAAGAAGAGTGTGAAGAGAGAGGCAGATACCTCCAGGTTGGTGGATGTCAGATTTAATACGCAGAGGAACTTACATACAAGGAAGTTGTCTTGGGTGGGACAATTACATGCCCTCACTCACCTGCCAGAAGCTTACAAGTTTATACATAGGCCTTAACTGGGTTCATTCACGTGCTCCATCCAGAGGGTCTCAGCCTCAGAGAGCTCCCTCAAGGCTACGCCCATCAGAATGGCCCCACTGTGGGGACCAGGGACAGAATGTACATTCGGGGTGAGGGTGGGGGATCTTCCCATTGCCCAGGTCCAGCTCACAGGTCAAACTACAGTCAGACGCCCTGGATGACTTCCTTAAAGAGGTTTCAGGAGTTGGAGAATCAGGGGGCAGAGCTGGCTTCCTGTAGGTTTTAAACCTTCAAGGTCTGAAGGCTTTGCCCTCCTGTCTGTCAGCTCCATCCACAGGCAGCTTCTTTCCTTTCGGTGGGAGAGGCTGTCAAGCCCTCAGCCCACATTCTTCTCTCTTAGAAGCCCAAGTGGGAAGTGGGCGTCTTCCCACTGTTGTTGTTCAGTCGCTCACTCATGTGCGACTCTTTGTGACCCCATGGACTGCAGCACGCCAGGCTTCCTTGTCCTTAACCAACTCCTGGAGCTCGCTCAAACTCATGTCACTGAGTCAGCGATGCCATGAAACCATCTCATCCTCTGTTGTCCCCTTTTCCTCCTGCCTTCAATCTTTCCCAGCATCAGGGTCTTTTCCAAAGAGTCAGCTCTTCGCATCAGGTGGCCAAAGTATTGGAGTTTCAGCTTCCACATCAGTCCTTCCACAGAATATTCGGGACTGATCTCCTTCAGGATGGCCTGGTTGGATCTCCTTGCAGTCCAAGGGACTCTCAAGAGTCTTCTCCAACACCACAGTTCAAAAGCACCAATTCTTCGGCACTCCGCTTTCGTTATAGTACAACTCTCACATCCATACATGACTAGTGGAAAAACCACAGCTTTGACTAGACGGACCTTTGTTGACTAAGTAATATCTCTGTGTTTTTTTTTTTCCTGAGTTGAATGTCATCTTCTCTAGTTGGGGCCCACACCCATCAGTCCTGCCAAGAGGCACTGGTCCTGCTGGGTGCCCAGTATCACAGAGGCAGTGGAATCAGCCCTCTTCACCCCACAGGAACTGATGGTGGGACAGGGAGGCATCACCAGGGGAAGCTGTGGTGTTAGAATCAGCATTTGAAGGGGTCTTGGGAAGGAGAAAAACATGCAGTAAAACATATAAATGTTAAATTTATGTGGGACTACAACAAGAAAAATAAACTGATGAAACAAAAGAAAAGAACACCAAAACACAATTTCCTGTTCAAGGAAGGTTAGTTATGACTTTCTGGAGTGGAGTGATATGCAGAACTGAATACAGGGCATTGCGAGAATGGTGCTAATCTTTTCCAAACAGGTACAGCTGCTGAGGGCTATTGCCTACAGGTAGAGAAAGCATCTGTGGTTATATTCTCGCTTATTTCAAAATAATAATTGTCAGCTGTGTCACCATCTAAAGCAGGGTCTTTTTAGCATTTTATTGTGCCATCAAGTCCCTTTCTCCCTACACCTCCTCCTAGGAGTATTTTTAAAGGCATATATATATATTTTTTTTAAAGGTAATACTTCAACAGAGAACTTACTATGTAGCACATGGAATTCTACTCAATACTCTGTAATAGCCTATATGGAAAAAGAATCTGAAAAAGGATAATATATGTGTATGTATAACTGAATCACTTTGCTGTATGCCTGAAACTAACACAACATTCTAAATCAACTATACTCCAATATAACTTTTTTTTTAATTCATGAAGACTGGAAAAAAGGTATTATAAAGGAAGTTAATCATATTGAAACGTATTTGTCAAAATAATTTAAACACATTTATGACAGAGTAATATATATGCTTCTTTATTAGGAGAGCAAATATCAAAATCCAGGCAGGTCTAATAAGACTGTAATTTCAATATAGTGATGACCATAGATGCTAATTTGAGATTTTTCCATTAATGCAGTACTGTGTAAAAATATCTGCAATTTTCTTTGTGACAATACAGCACAAGAAGTGGTGAATTTTAAATTAGAGTATAATAAAAATAGAACAGTTTTACCCCCATCCAAATGTATAGACACCCAAGATGGATAAACAGTGCCTTCAACTCAATTATTTATGGAAGTGGAAAGTGGCAGTTGAATCAGAACATTTTTAAGATGAAAGAAAATGATAAAAAGATGAGCTTCAGTAGTTTCCAATGATATTGGGTGTGTGATTTTAACATGTATTTTGTTTTGAATAAAATGCTGTCAATAAATAAATGAATCAGAAGGAAATAGAGTTGCTCTGGTCGAAGTCAAGGGCGGGGGGCGGGGTGTGGCAAGCCTCAAGCTCTGGTCAGGGGCTTGGCATCACCATCCACAGCTGCCAGAGAGGCACCCCAAAACTTCATAAGTCCTGCTCAGAAATCACTGATCTTGGGCTTTCCTGGTGCCTCAGTGGGAAAGAATCCGCCTGCCAGTGCAGGAGAAGGTTTCCATCCCTGAACTGGGAAGATCCCACGTGACACGCAGCTAAGCCCGTGCGCCACAACCATTGAGCCTGTGCCCTAGAGCCGGGAGCTGCAGCTGGGAGCCCACGTACCACAGCTGCTGGAAACCACGCACTCTGGAGCCCGCACTCTGCAACAGAGAATCCACTGCAATGACGTCTGAGCCCCGCGACTGGAAGGTAGCCCCCACTCTCCAAAACTAGGGAAAAGCTCATGCAAGACTCCGCACAGCCAAAAACAAAATAATAAATAAATTAAATTCTGCTAAAAAATCATTGATCTCATTTAACTGTTTGCAATTTTTGTCACATAAAAATCCATTCTCATAACTGCTAAATAAAATGCACTAGACCTCAAACCTAATCACCGGGCAAAACAACCAACAACTATGATTTCTATCCAACGAAAACTTACTAAAGCCTACATAGAGCTTTATGAAAAAAACAAAACTGAGGCATGGTTCCTAGTTTCATGGATCAGATAAACCATAAAAAGAAAGAAAGAAAAATTTGTTAAAAAATAAAAATATTGTAAATGAGTTGAAAAAATCTGTATGTTGGAAGACATTTGTTTTTGGAGCATTCAGTTCAGTTCAGTCACTCAGTCATGTCCGACTCTTTGCGACCCCATGAAGCGCAGCACACCAGGCCTCCCTGTCCATCATCAACTCCCGGAGTTCAGTCAGACTCACGTCCATTGAGTCAGTGATGCCATCCAGCCATCTCATCCTCTGTTGTCCCCTTCTCCTCCTGCCCCCAATCCCTCCCAGCATCAGAGTCTTTTCCAATGAGTCAACACTTCGCATGAGGTGGCCAAAGTATTGGAGTTTCAGCTTTAGCATCAGTCCTTCCAAAGAACACCCAGGATTGATCTCCTTTAGAATGGACTGGTTGGATTTCCTTGCAGTCCAAGGGATTCTGAAGAGTCTTCTCCAACACCACGTGTATAACTGTGGCGGATTCATGTTGATATATGGCAAAACCAATACAATATTGTAAAGTTTTTTTTAAAAAAAAAGAAATTAACACAACACCACAGGTCAAAAACATCAGTTCTTCGGTGCTCAGCTTTCTTCACAGTTCGAAAGTGAAAGTGAAGTCGCTCAGTCGTGTCTGACTCTTTGCGACCCCATGGACTGTGGCCTATCAGGCTCCTCTGTCCATGGGATTTTCCAGGCAAGAGTGCTGGAGTGGATTGCCATTTCCTTCTCCAGGGGATCTTCCCGACCCATGAATCGATCCCAGGTCTCCTGCATTGCAGGCAGACGCTTTACCATCTGAGCCACCATCCATACATGACTACTGGAAAAACCATAGCCTTGACTAGATGGACCTTTGTTGGCAAAGCAATGTCTCTGCTTTTGAATATGCCATCTAGGTTGGTCATAACTTTTCTTCCAAGGAGTAAGCGTAGACAACTACTTTGTGTTTAATGGCATTTGAACCACCCCATCTCCCCCCAAAAAATCCCACAGCATTGCTCTTATATTTCTATTTGTCTACTTAAAATTTTGTTAGATGCCCCTATCTGGAGGAAAAAAATCTAGTCAGTTTCAGATTTGGAGTTAATCCTGGTGGCTCAGACCATAAGAAGTCTGCCTGTAGTACAGGAGACCAGGGTTCTATCCCTGGGTCAGGACAATCCCCTGAAGAAGGAAACGGCAACCCACTCCAGTATTCTTGCCTGGAAAATCCCATGGGTGGAGGAGTTTGGCAGGCTATAGTCCATGGGGTCACAGAGTCGGACATGACTGAGTGACTTCACTTTCTTTCACTTTAAATTTGAGAGCTCTGGGAAGAGGCTATATGCAGAATATAGAATATGTAACATATAACATGTAACACACATAGATAAATAGAGTGATGTAGTCCTTGGCTACAAGGTCTGTAAACAGTGTTCTAAGACACTTAGTAATTAATGAGGACATTCAATATTCATGGTAAAATAAGAGACCTTCAATATCTTTTACTGGAGAGTCTCAGCAGGAAAGAAAAAAATAGGTCAACATGCTGATGTACTTAGTCACCTCACCCACTGTGAACTGGTCTCCTCACTAATGAGCTGGTAGGAAGTGGCCATGGGCAGGGTAGGGGCAGGATGGGAGAAGCTGAGACACTGCCTGAAAACGTGCCTGGGAGGAACGCTCCAGGGCGTGGAGGGCACTCAACTGAACTAATTTCAGCGAAATTCATAGTGAGCAGGGAAAAATAGACAAATGACCAGATGCTAGGCAGCCTTTATGCCAAGGACACCAGACTTTATCCACAGAGAAGAGGACAGCTGCTGGTGAGATTTAAACAGCTAGGTCAGTATTTTGAAATCTGCTTCAGCAATGCTAGGGAAGATGGTATGGAAACACGGCAATGGTCAGTTACGTGGTTGTTTCAGTAGATTAGGAGAGATGTGGTTAAGACCTAAATAGTGATGGCAATGGAGAGGAGATGGTAGGTTCAAAATAGTTAAGGATTTGGAATACAGGATATGGGGGCCTTTAGAAACGGAGGAGGGGAAGGTGGGGAGGAGTCCATACTTCAGGTTTGTGTGGCTGGGTTGGTTGGTACCATGCACTTGGGCAATTGGCTCACAAGTCATTGCTTGAAATACAATATAATTGTGTTCATTGATAGAATTCTATCCACTGAAGAAGTTAAACATTAGAATGAAGCAACACTATTATGTATAAAATAGATAATCAACAAGGACCTACTGTATAGGCACAGGAATCTCTACTCAGTATTCTGTACTAACCTATATGGGAAAAGAATCTAAAAAAATAGTGGATATACGTGTATGGATAACGGAATCACTTTGCTGTACACATTGTAAATCAGCTATACTTCAATATAAAATAAAAGTATTAAAAAAAAAGAATGGAACAACAGTTCCTATGAGCTGTATTCGTGTGTCACCAGTGAAGACGAACTGGCTGTCCCTGTGAAGACCAAACCAGCTCCACCAGAAGCACGACCTTGGGAGAAATTGTGGTACAAGTTCTGGCACTTCATCCAGTGGAATCAAGACTAGATGCATCTTTTAGGACTTTACTAACAATAAAAAGGATCTGAGAAATGCAAATATTAATCACATTGTCAATGTCTTTATTCATAAAAAGAAATCTAACTGCTGGCCTGTGTACTTTTTTCATGCAGAATGTCAATAGGGAAAAGCCAAGAAATTTTGATTAAATGGTATTAGATCTATAATTAAATCTCTATGGCCTTAATATTTAATGACATTAAGTTAGGTTAGTCCCCATGTGTCACTGTGCATGATGATGTGGTCTTGCTTTCTTTGGGTAAGTTAATCTCCTCAATCATAAGCATCTCAGTGGTCTTAGAGTGCTACTTCTTCTAAATAAAATTGAACATCTCTCTGTGACTGTATTTTGTTGACCTCTTTTTAAGTTTTGAGGGAATCTTTGTTCCAAGCTCTTGGGAAATAGTGTAACTACAATGTAATAATAATATTTTTTGACAGAGATAATTTATAGCTTTTTAGAGTAGAACATCACTTATAATCTAACTAATATAAGGACCAAATTATGTATTTTTCTACAAAAATGTATTCCATGAAAGATTTTATCTGTAAAGAGCCATTCCTATATGAAAAAGTGGCTCTGAATCTGTTTTTTGAATTATTCTGGAACTTCTCTTAGTTGAGTCTGATTTTTCAGGAATTTGTAACAGCTCTAAAAAGCAAAACCAATACAATATTGTAAAGTAATTAGCCTCCAATTAAAATAAATAAATTTATATTAAAAAAATTATAATCCAGGCCAACCATTGAAAAATGTCCTTAATCCCTTCAAATTTTTGTTTCCTAACTTGCTATCTGTCCTTTGCTTCACACTTCATGTTAATCACAGAGTCTATTGCACATTCCGACCATTATGGGATAGGTTATATACCTGTTGATTCAGCAATTTATTATTAAATGGAGAAGGGACCTTTTGCTACCAAATTACTTCAACATACATTTATGCATAAGTTTAATATTTTCTTCCTCTATGTTGAGAAGTGGTATTTTTTGAAAAGTGGTCACCTATTGCACAGAGATTGCCCTCCAGAGAGACAAATGACTGAAGGAGGACAGGAGAAGCTTTTTGCTGAATTATATTGGATGATTTCATAAGGTCAGTCTCCCGGGGAAGTATGGAAGAAAGGCACTGGACACACCCTGAAAGAGATGGCCATGACCTAAACGGGAAGAGAATTCAAAAGAAAGAGGGGGTATATGTGTGTATATAGTTTGTTCACTTTGCAGTACTGCAGAAACTAACATTGTAAAGCAACTATACTGCAAGAAAAAAAGTAAAAAAGAAAGAGATGGCAAGCAATAACCTACAAGGACTTATTATTTTTAATATGCTGTTGAGACCAGTTGAGACGTTTTTATATTTTACTTTAAAATATAAAGTAAATTACTTTAAATTACTTTCTTTTCCTTTACAAGGTACAATTTCTTTTCATTTTAAAGGATTTGGTACTTATGCATATCGTTTGAAAAACAACAAACAAATATACCTTTGTTTAAATCACCTAGAGACAGCCACTATTTTATTACCAGCTATCTTTTCTTTTCTTTAAAAGTTTTTCTTTATTTATTACCTTTAAAACTTCATTGCTACATTTTTATCATTTATACATTGTATACATTTATACATTGTATACATTTTTATAATTTAAACATTAACAGTATCTGTCTTTTTTTTTTTCCTGATTGTAAATGTCAAGGAAAAAAGTCACAGTGATCCTATTACAGATGGGTAGCACATGTAAATATTGGGTTATATTTCTTAGGTTTTTTAACATACCTATATATGGACATTATATAACATCTCACTCCCTGAATCTCTCTATTCCCAGGGACACCATTTTTTTTTTTAGCAATAAAGCATTTTTTAATTAAGGTATATACATCATTTTTTAAATATAAAGGTATTGCACATATAACAGACTACAGTATATTATACACATAACTTTTGGGACTTACCTGGCAATCCAGAGTTTAAAACCCTATGCTTCCCATGAAGGGGACATGGGTCCGACCCCTGGTCAGAGAAGTAAGATCTCACATGCCACATGGCCAAAAATAAGCAGACAACAAACAACAAAACACATAACTTTGATATGCACTGGAAAACAACAACCAAAATAATTATGAGTTGCTTTATTGTGATATTTGCTTAGCTGCAGCAGTCTAAAATATCTCAGAGATATGCATTTAATGAACTACCAATAACTCTAGTAAAATGAAGACAGAGTACTGACTTAGCCATGTAAAGGTCATTTGTGATAAGAAGAGGAGTATTTTGGGGGCAAATGGATTCAAGGTAAAATGAAAGCAGAATAATATTTGGTAATGGGTATTTCCTTTTTCAAGAAAATTTATTATAAAGTGAAGCAGAAAATTCAGACAGTATCTGGAGAAGAATGGGATGTCAAGGGAGAGAGATCAGAGGTATTGGATTATCTGTGTTCTACCCTAAAACAGTTTTCCTGAGTGCAAATAAAAATCAAATAACTTTTTGGGTCACATCTATAATATAACTGGTTGCCACCAGAAAATTACTAGGATTAATCAATGAATTTGGTACAGATGAGGGATATAAAATTAATAAACAGAAATTCTTTGCATCCCCCATTTTTCTGAACCTGGCATTTTTCTTTATATTTCCAATTCATTATTTCTTCTATTAGTATGTAAAAATCACCCCAAAACATAGTGTCTTAAAACTACAATAATTATTTACGGCCCCTTGCTGTTTCTGTGCATCTGGAAGTGGGGATGTCTTGGCTGAGTGATTCTGGCTCAGGAGTGCCCTGAGGTTGCACTCAGACAGTTTTTTTAAAAGCTTGGTCTTGAAAACCTCTTTGTCACTTGTCTGGAGCCTGAACTGGGAGACCTGGAACAGCTAGGGTTTCTGAAACACAGACTTTATCTCTGCGTAGTTTTTCCATGTGGTTGAGGAGAGTAACTTCAGGACAGCCCGGCTTCTTACGTGCAGCCCCGGGTTCCTGCAGGCTGTGTCCTGAGACATTCAGACAGACATTGTCATGGCCTTTCATGAGTCTGGCTCTGAAATCATGCAGCATCACTTCTCCTGCAGCCTGTTGGCCCAGGAAGTTGCAAAGTTTTGCTTATTTTCCAGGGAAGGAAACACATCCCCCTACTTCCTGATGGAATAATGCCAAGGTAGCCATGCAAAGGGAGAAGGCAATGGCACCCCACTCCAGTACTGTTGCCCAGAAGATCCCATGGATGGAGGAGCCTGGTAGGCTGCAGTCCATGGGGTCGCTAAGAGTCAGACACGACTGAGCGACTTCAATTTCACTTTCCACTTTCATGCATTGGAGAAGGAAATGGCAACCCATTCCAGTGTTCTTGCCTGGAGAATCCCATGGACGGAGAAGCCTGGTAGGCTGCTGTCTATGGGGTCACACAGAGTCGGACACGACTGAAGCGACTTAGCAGCAGCAGCAGCAGCAGCAGTGCAAAAACTGAATGTAGGGTTGAAACTATATTGATATAGCCATCTTTGAAAGGTTACAATCAGCCACATCTCCCAAGCACACCAATCTCCTTTCTTTTCCAAATGTAGTTCCCCCTTCTGATTATCTTCTTATACTTTAGCATACCCTTCAGTCCTCTGTGATTTTCTTATCCCCATTTTTCTCCTGGCTTCACATCCTTGCCTCCCATTCCAAAACTCACGCTAAGGACTTTTTTTTTTTCACACTTTTTGATAGCCTTTAATGCTTTCTACTTGTGATCCTAAAATACACTAAGCATATTAACCTCTAAATCAAATGATTTTGCTTCTGCAACTGCATTACTATGTTTTCTGGCATTGCTATTACTAATTTCTACTTTCAACCAAAGTTTTGATACTTCCAAGTAGTACTTTTTGTCATCTAGTTAAAAATATTCACCACTCACGCTGTGTGAATATGTAAGCCCAGATTGGAAATGATTTGTGCTTCATCCCACATGTCATTCATGAACTTTCATAGAGATTTACATGAAATAAGCAATCCAAAGCATTCACTTTGCAGTACTGGTCAGCAGAAATGCTTATTTCATAAGGAAAAATATTTCTGTGTTCAGATCTATGAGGCAAATTGAAATGGACTGTCAGCAGGGGGACAGCAGCAGCACTAATGTGGTGGATTTGGTCCCAGGGGTGGAGCCCCAGGCCCTGGGGGTGGAAGGAGTTTTCCACCTCCAGTATGTGAGGAATGAGGACTCAACCCCTGCTAGGGGTTCAGGAACTGGGAAAGAATGTCAGTGTAGGTAGGACCAGGTGAAGGGTCATTGGAGTCAACAGCCAGATCAAGGATTACGGGAAGACTCAACGCATAGCTTCCTGATGAGAGGGTGAAGGCCTAATTCCAGAGGCAGAACAGAAGACTTATAGTAGAAAGTTGGCAGAACTGTGTGAGCCAGATGTCCCCCAGACAATGGTCAGAGGAGATGGATGAGGCCCTGGGCTGGGGATGGGTCTGTGAGAGATGCTCCCTGGTTCAGACACATTCAAACGTGCTTCCAAAGCAGCTCCTTGGCACTCCCAGCAGGCATAGACACCTTCAAACACAGAGCGGTGATCCAGCGGTGATCCAATGTAACAGAGTACCACCAGCTGAGTGGCTTGGAACAACAGAAAGGTGTTATCTCACGATTCTGGATTCCAGAAGTCCAAAATCAAGGTGCGGGTGGGGTTGGTTCCTCTTGAGGGCTGTGAGGTTGAATCTTTTCCCTATTTCTCTCCCAGCTTCCAATGGCTTATCCGCTAACCTCGGCATCCTCAGCTTGTAGAATCATCACTTCCATCTCTGCCTTCACCCACATATGTCATCGTCCCTGTGTGTGCTATCCCTAAATCTCCCTTTTTTATAAAGACGCCACTCATAAGGGATTGGGACCCAAGCTAAAATCCATGTCTTTATTGGTTGTGGAAAAACCCTATCTCCATATAAGGTCACACTCTGAGCTTCTGGGGGTTATGACTTTGACATATATTTTCTGGGGGGACACAACTCAGTCCATAGCACCCTTTTTCACCAGGCCTTCAAGCACTCCGTGCTCCTTAAAAACTTCCCGCTTCTCAAACACACCTATTGCAAATAGTAAACACCTTTCTAAACTCTACCTTTTCACTTCTCTCTCCTATCAGCAGAAACTTTGGTTTGCTTCTATCCCAACTCTCTCTCTTTTTCTAATTTAATTTTTCCAACATTGAATTTCTAAAACTCAAAAGTTAGTTTCTTTTCATCATGTTTTATAAGCAACAACATATTAATACCCAATTTTTCTTTTACATATATGTGTGCATGTTAGTTTCCAGTCGTGTCCAACTCTTTGCAACTCCATGGACTGTAGCCTATCAGGCTCTTCTGTCCAAAATACTGGAGTAGGCAAAAATACTGGAGTAGGTAGCTATTCCCTTCTCCAGAGTATCTTTCCAACCCAGGGATCAAACCCATGTCTCTTATGTCTCCTGAATTGGCAGGCAGTTTCTTCACCATCTGAATCACCAGGAAGCCCAAACTAAATATTTTCCATTTCTTGTTCTTGAAGTGTTCTCTTTTTTAATATTTTTGAGTGAATAATGTCATTTCAGTTTTAACTTCATTCTAAGTCAATTATTTATTGAGCCACTGGTGTCTTAACTGATCATCCTTGCAGAGCAAGGCCACCACCAGCCCCTGGCAGAGCAGGCTGTGGTCCCAGTGAGGGCAGAGTCCTGACTGTCAGACCAGAAAACTGGCAGCAGTGTTTGGATACAGGATGCAACCTGTGCCAGTCTATGCTGGAGGGCATTGGCTGGGCATAAACGATTCAGAGGACAGCTCACAGTATGAAACCCCACCTACCTTTGCCTTCCTGATCACCGTATTTTAGAAGAAGTGGGACAAGAAGGGGAGGACAATTTCACAAATGCATTTAAAGCATGACTACTACTGGAACAGCCTCATTTCTGTAAAAAGGGGCGGTGGCTTGGATCCATTACAAACAGAAATAAACATGAGCGTGACCTTCTCTCCCTTCAAATCTTCACCTGGACATTAAATCTAATGTTTATTTTCCAGTCCCATTGCCACCGCTTTGGTTTATGTTCAATCATTATTCTTCAGGATCAATAGTTGCATAAAAACCTATCTGAGAATTGAACTTAACAGTGTGCAGCTCTCAAATTCTCCAGCTACAGACTGTTCATATACCCTGCAGAACCTATGTCTAATCATATCACACCTTGGGATAGAATTTCTAAACTGTTCTCCTTTACATAACACGCTTCCAATTTCCTTGAATATTACTAAAAGCTTTCATTATCCACACTTTCCCAGCCATTTAATACCATTTTCTGCTGTGGGCTCCCATTTCCCTTTAAATCATGCAGTTCTCTGGAGGATTCACGCAGCTCCATGACCACACCATTGTGGACTTGTCCCTTTGGCCCAGAATGCCTTCCTTAGCTCTGCCGTCCAACAACAGGGGAGCCTTTTCTTCCAAAACCTCCTTTCCCTGGAGAAACCCAATGCTTTCTTCTAGTATCTAACACCCAAAAAGCAATTTTTAAACTTGATTTATATTCTTTCTCCAAGAAGGTTTAGCTTCCTCGGGCAGGGATTGAATCCTTTCATCTCTATATCCTTGGAATAGCATTTGTTGTTGTAATTGTTCAGTCACTCAGTGGTGTCTGACTCTTTGCAACCCTCATGGACTGCAGCAGACCAGCCTTCCCTGTCATTCATTATCTCCTGGGGTTTGCCCAAACTCATGTCCATTGAGTCAATGACGCCATCCAACCATCTCATCCTGTGTTGCCCTCTTCTCCTCCTGCCCTCAATCTTTCCCAGCATCAGGGTCTTTACCAAAGAGTCAGATCTTCACATCAGAACAATGTTTAGGTAAGTGATAAGCACAGTATTTTTCTCCTTCCTAAAGAATGTCTTATATTGCTGCTAACATTTTTCAGAGATAAAGTACAAGGTTGGGCAGGGGTTCTTCATCTACTGATTTGGTAGATGAAGGTTTATTTAATTAAAAAATATTTAAAATTTATTTGGCCACACTGCGTCTTAGTCATGGTTTGCAAACTCTTAGTTATGGCATGTGGGATATAGTTCCCTGACCGGGGATGAACCTGGGCCCCCTGCATTGGGAGCACAAGGTCTTAACCACTGGACCACCGAGGAAGTCCCTCAATGAAGATTAACTGAGTGCCTGCATCTTGTGAGTGGCTGCTCAGACCAGTGTCTGGCACACAAATCTTATGAATACAACCCAATTCCTGACTTCATATAGCTTATGTGCTAACAGGGAAGAAAATCCCTAAATTAAAGACCCAAATCTATAATTTGTTTTATCTATCTACCTATCCACGGGCACATACACACAATGGAATAAAAGAATACAGCTCTACCTGAGGATAATATAATGATGTATTTCATTTTAACTGGAGGGGAAAAGGCCTACATACAGAAAATTCTCTAAAGATACTGTTTCTTTTCATAGGATTTGATATGTGAAGGACATATATGAGTTCTCTAAGTTCTAATTATCTTCTAATTATCTCCAGTCAGTTTCTAAAGGGCCTTTTGGAAGTATATTTATACCTAAGTCCAAATTAACATCATCAGGAGGAATGAGTTTTGCTTTGGCTTGTAACTTTTTTTGTGATCCAATATTATGGCTGAAAATTCATAACTAGGAAAATATTCAGCCATCTTGATCAGAACCTGGAATGCTGCTATGTTAACTGGAAATTAACGGAGTCATACACTTCACCTCTCATGAAAATGGGATTGTGTTGACATTTCTGCAAAGAAGAAGCCTAACAAAGGCAATGACTTGAATGAAATGATGCTCATTCCAGCTGAGAAGTCCGCAGACAACAACCAATCTTAAGACATAGTGGACTCAAGACTAAAACAGACATTTGACCCCCAGGGCCCCAGGTAATACTTCAGTGGTCAAATTCCAGTCTAGATCAGCTGAAGCAGAATAACTGAGTCTCACCCGACTAAAACAGTGTATCTGGGTGGTATCAGGGAGCTGTCTTTTTAGCAAGAATCTCAGAGGATGATGAAGCAGAGGGATTGATAGTTCCAGATGTGAAAGCCTGGCCACACTGATTTTAGCTTGGAAACAAAATATAGTCAAATATTGTAGCCATTTAAAAACATCCCAGTCCATCGTTTACAGAACATCAAACTTCTTTACACATCACTACCTGGATACACTCTTCAAGACCACCTGGTTGAAAAATAAACACCAACACTATTGGATGAGGTGTCTTGCTGTTTGGATAAGCATGCTTTCTACCAGCTGATATCTTAGGGCTGCTGCTGCTGCTGCTAAGTCACTTCAGTCATGTCTGACTCTGTGCGACCCCATAGACAGCAGCCCACCAGGCTCCCCAGTCCCTGGGATTCTCCAGGCAAGAACACTGGAGTGGGTTGCCATTTCCTTCTCCAATGCATGAAAGTGAAAAGTGAAAGTGAAGTCGCTCAGTCGTGTCCGACCCTCAGCGACCCCATGGACTGCAGCCTACCAGGCTCCACCATCCATGGGATTTTCCAGGCAAGAGTACTGGAATGGGGTGCCATTGCCTTCTCAGTATCTTAGGGCAGGAGCACTGAATTGTGCTACTTTTGGTTGGTGGTCTTGTTGAGGCATAACTATACAAAAAATGATATTTATTTTAAGTTCTGTATTTAAAGCCTCTTTAGATGGTAGTAGTTGGAAGCTGTTTCAGTGATCTATTCTGGAGACCCCTAGTAGCAGCATGATTTTGCCACATGTATGTAAAACACTGGCTTTTATTCTGTGCTCTGTAATAGGGAAAGGGACCCTTTATTCTAGTAGATGTAGATGTTGTATTAAACCAAGTTTTTCAAATATTTAAAGACGGGGCAGAACTCATTACTGTGCCATTGCATTGGAAAATCTTACGAGGGGACCATCTAACAAAACTTGACTCTTGAGAAAATATTTATTTAAGCATTAGCAGCATGCTTACCCTCTGGCTTTGATAGGGTAGGGAGAAGGTTTCGGTTTCTGAACAAGTTGCAATCATGGCTGCTTTTAACCTGGCTGTAAGTCGTTAATGAGTGATAAGCATGAACAAAACTCCCATGAGACTACCAGAATGCTGTTAACTTTGGAACCACAGATTTGTGTGAATGGAATCAGGAAACTATTTTGTCTTTCTCAGTCTTCTGATTTCCTCAGTCCAGTTATGTGTAAAATAAGTCATCATAAGGGCTCTGTTTAGGGGCAAGAAGGTAAGGAAGAGATGGACCCCTTCAACAACAGGAGAATAACAACCAGGGAGGCATAGCTGAAGCGAAATATTCAGATTCTTTTGGTAAAACAAAAGCAAAATGAACAGAAGAAAGCAAGGTCTATAGATGCTTCTTTATAATAATACATCCTAAAGACCTAATGTTTTCACAGGAGGAAAGTAGGGTTTGAGGATTAGCAAAGGCAAAGGAAGATGCATAATTTGTAAAGAGAAAGGTACACTTTTAAAATAAAAGCATTTAAATGAATTCATTCTATTCTTAAAACGTAAAGCATTGGACAGAGCACATGGAGAATATTCCCCTTAGAGTGGGAAACAGTGCAACATGATTAGCTTTACAATTAGATGAAGGGCCTGTTGCTGCCTTGTCATGATGAGGAAGATGGTGAGGTAAGTTCCGAGATGATGACAGCGCAGTGGAAGGAATGAAGTGCAGGCTTTAGAAAGCAAAATGCCCCGGCTCCAGGTGCATTTGTCAGGGATAGCCTACTATTTACTATTTTTAAAAGATGAATAAAGAAATTGCTCATAGCTAGCCTAGGAGAAAATGAGATAACCCACTCCTGCCCTCAAACACACAATGAAAAGCAAAGATTGGACAATGAGAAAGAAGAATTAGAGAGGATTTGCAAGATCAAGTTAAGCAAATTTATATGGTCTTAATAAGCATTTCTAAATAATTGAGTTATCTTTGGAACAGCTTCTGACGCAGGAGGAAAAACCATAAGGGCTTGTGATGGCAGAGACAGGGTAAGGAAGGTGATGTGACTAATGCCAAGGCTGACTTTCCACCTGGAGATGGGCATCTCTGAGTCAAAGAGAAGTGACTGCAGGCTACCAAACCCAGTGACTTTTACTCCTTGCCCAATTCATTCATTCTCAAGTCATAGGACAGTAGGCTCTCTGTGCTATGAAAATGGTCGTGAACTTCATCAGGGAAAAAAGCATTTTTTAAGTAAATAATGTCTTCTAAAAGGGAACCCTTCTACATTATCGGGGGAATGTAAGTTAGTGCAGCCACTATGGGAAATGATATGGAGGTTCCTCAAAAAAACAAAAATAGAACTGCCACATGATGCAGCAATCCCACTCCTGGGCGTATATACAGAAAAACTATAACTTGAAAAGATACACGCATCCCTATGCTTATAGCAACATTATCCACAATAGCCAAGGCATGGCAACAACCTTAATATTCATTGATGGATGAATGGATGAGGAAGATGTGGCCTGTATGTATCTGCCTTGTGTGTGTGGGTACTCAGTTGTATCTGACTCTCTGTGACCCTGTGGACTGTAGCCCGCCAGGCTCCTCTGTCCATGAGAATGTCCAGGCGAATACTGGGTTGGGTTACCACTTCTTACTCCAGGGGATCTTCCCGAACCAGGGATTAAACCCTTGTCTTTTGGACCCCCGCACTGGCAGGTGGATTCTTTCCAACAGCACACACACACACACACGCACACACACAATATCAGTAACCTCAGATATGCAGATGACACCACCATTATGGTAGAAAGTGAAGAACTAAAAAGCATCTTGATGAAAGTGAAAGAGGAGAGTGAAAAAGTTGGCTTAAAACTCAACATTCAGAAAACCAAGAGCGTGGTATCTGGTCCCATCACTTCATGGCATATAGATGGGGAAACAATGGAAACAGTGAGAGACTTTATTTTTTGGAGCTCCAAAATCACTGCAGATGGTGACTGCAGCCATGAAATTAAAAGACACTTGCTCTTTTGAAGAAAAGCTATGACCAACCTAGACAGCATATTAAAAAGCAGAGACATTACTTTGCTGAGAAAGGTCCGTCTATTCAAAGCTATGGTTTTTCCAGTAGTCATATATGGATGTGAGAGTTGAACTATAAAGAAAGCTGAGCACCAAAGAGTTGATGCTTTTAAACTATGCTGTTGGAGAAGACCCTTGAGAGTCCCTTGGACTGCAAGGAGATCCACCCAGTCCATCCTAAAGGAAATCAGTCCTGAATATTCATTGGGAGGACTGATGCTGAAGCTGAAACTCCAATATGTTGGCCATCTGATGTGAAGAACTGACTCATTTGGAAAGACCCTGATGCTGGGAAAGATTGAAGGAGTTGGAGGGGGGCGGGGAGAAGGGGACGACAGAGAATGAGATGGTTGGACTCTATGGACATGAGTTTGAGTAAACTCCAGGAGTTGGTGATGGACAGGGAAGCCTGACGTGCTGCAGTCCATAGGGTCGCAAAGAGTCGGACGCGACTGAGTGACTGAACTGAACTCACACACACACACACACACACACACACACACACACGCACGCATAATGGAATTTTACTCAGCCATAAAAAAGAACGGAACGTCATTTACAGAAGCACTGATGGACCTAGAGATGATCACACTAAGTCAGTCAGACAGAGAAGGACAAATGCCGTATGATACCAGTTACATGTGGAATCTAAACTCTGGCACAAGTGAATGCATCTTGGAACAGACTCAGAGATATAGAGAACAGACTTCTGGTTACCAAACTGGTAGAGAGGGGAAGGCTTGGGAGTTTTGGATTAGCAGATGCCAACTATATATATTATATAGGCTAGATAAACAACAAGATCCTACTGTATAGCACAGAGGATTATATTGAATATCATATTATATTGAATATCATATTGAATATCATAGGATAAATCATAATGGAAAACCATAATGAAAAAGCATATGAAAAAGTATATATATATATATATATATAATTATAATTACTTTGCTGTACTCTAGAAAATAACACAACAATATAAATCAGCTATATTCAATAAAAATAAATACATTAAAAGCTTGGATTTTCTAGCAAACAAAAATATTAAATAAAATTTCACGAGTACAGTACCACTTGGGTGTCTTGGTTTACTCTGGGTGGGGAAGAAGTTAAGTCCAGTTTGGGACAGACGAACTAGAATAAAATAAAAGGGTAAAGAATCCAGTCATGGTCTCTGGGGTTGAAGAGGGAAGCTGTCATGGGAACATAAGTGTGAGAGGAAAGAGTAGATAAGCAACTGTTGACTCAGAATATGATGAGAGTCTTGCATTTCTGCCAAATACCTCTTGTCACAGGAGATGATAAAGTACAAGGTGGAGCCTGTGATCTGCACTATGGGGGGCTGTGTGGGCTTGTTGAGCAAGAACAGTGGAATCAAGCCTTTCACGTTAAGGAGAACAAGAGCCGTGAAGCTGAATCCCTGGGTGCATCATCCACACAGATCCAAGTGATGATGCACGTGAGTGAAGGGAAGGGAGACTGGAAGGCAGACAAGTCAGCAACGGGGGGCGGTCCACAGTGGGGAGCCTCTCCATGGGGCCAGGTTTCACTTTCAGATGGAGGAGCAGTCATTTGGGCTTGGATTGGTGCAAAGGACAGTTTTGGTGGTACCTCTCCCTTGGATAGTACAAAGAGAATGGGAATCTATGCTGTCAACCTCCACATATGGTTTAATTTTGATAAAAAGCAATGCATGAGTGATGTAGACTCTGAGAACATAGGCACTGATTGCTTACCATGAAAAGGGAGTTCCAGAGGGCACATGGAAAGAACTGAGACAAAATGGGATAAAAGAATGATCTGAGGAAGTAATTTATGTGCAATTATTATTATTTCATTAATTCAACAGATATTTATCAGGTGACTTCTTTGTGACAGGCTCCATTCCTTCTAAGAACCAGGAATGTAGTATTAAACAACAGAGAAAAGGTCTGTGGCCTCAAGGACTTAAGATTCTTACTGATTATTTTAGAGATTTACAGACAGTTTACAGGCTTCTCCTTTACACTTGTTCCAAATTATTATAACAATATGAGTGCTAGTAAAATATATCAGCAAACTAATAAATAATAAATAAAAGAAAGGGGAAAATAATGGTCTTAGGTAAAAGGCTGTCTGGAATAGCAAAATCATAAAACCTGTGTATTTGTAAGAGTGAGGAAAACTAGCCACCAAACTGAAAGATAATTTAAGAGGGAGTAAACTAGATGAGACGGAGAAGGCAGTGGCACCCCACTCCAGTACTCTTGCCTGGAAAATCCCATGGATGGAGGAGCCTGGAAGGCTGCAGTCCATGGGGTCGCTGAGGGTCGGACACGACTGAGCAACTTCACTTTCACTTTTCACTTTCATGCATTGGAGAAGGAAATGGCAACCTGCTCCAGTGTTCTTGCCTGGAGAATCCCAGGGACGGGGGAGCCTGGTGGGCTGTCGTCTGTGGGGTCACACAGAGTCGGACACGACTGAAGTGACTTAGCAGTAGCAGTTAGCAAACGAGATGAGAAGGAGCTCCCAGGTAGCTCAGTGGAAAAGAATCCACCTGCCAAAGCAGGAGACACAAGAGATGTGGGTTCGATTCCTTGGGTCAGGAAGATCCCCCGGAGATGGAAATGGCAACCCACTCCAGTACTCTTGCCTGGGAAATTCCATGGACAGTGGGGCCTGGCAGGCTACAGTCCATGGGGTCTTAAAGTTGGATACAACTTAGTGACTAAAGCATCACCAAACTAGTTGAAAAGTGAACACTAAATGGCTGGGATACGAAGCTACTATACTTTGTAAGATACTCTACTACTAGACAACTCGTTATCTATTTCTTTACTTAGGTATCTATTGATCTATTTCTCTATCCATCTATCTATCCATCTATATCTTCATCTATTTATCTACAATTGACCCTTGAACAATATTGAGGTTAGGACACCCCCACATAGTAGAAAATCTGCATATAACTTTCTAGTGGATCTTTATCCACAACTGAAGAATTTACGGTTAAAAAATCTTAGTATAAGTAGACCTGTGCAGGTTGAATCTGTGTTATTCAAGGATCTGTTGTGTGTATATAAGATACATCTGCATGTCTGTGTGCTCAGTCACTCGTGGGGGCCATTTCCTGCTCCAGGGCTCCTCACAGCAGAGGGGCCGAGCACTCATCTCTGTGTCTACTGTTTCGGCAGGTGGGTTCTTTACAACTAGTGTGACCGACGAAGCCCCATAATATGTGTATATAAATATGATGTATATATAAATATATATATTATATATTTAAATTATACATATCAATTATATATTATAAATAATGTATAATTATATTATAAATATATATGATTTATAGTATATAAATACATATTAATAATGATTTACTATATATTAATATTTATTACATTCATATCATTATATTTATTTAATATTAAAATATTATAATTATAATCTATTATATTGTATTATAATATACTATATTGTAATATAATATAATCTATATTATATATATATAATTAACATATCTGCATGTCTGTGTGCAGACATATATAATTATAACATATAACTATATAACTTATATAATTATATATTATATATAATTATATATAATTATATAGTTATAATGTATTATGACTATATAATATCTATATAATAATATAATTATATTATATATAATATTATTCTATTTATTATATTAATATCTCATAATATTAAAATACACATTAATATTAATATATTAATAATAATATATTGTATAAATATATGTAATTCATATTATAAATTATAATTATATAATATGTATTATTATATATAAATATACATAAATACTATGTATATATAAATAATAATATATATATTATTATATATACATATATAATAATATATACATATTATTATTTATATATACATAGTATTTATGTATATTTATATATAACAATACATATTATATAATTATAATTTATATATTATCTATAAATATATATTATATATTATATATAAATATATATGTGTGTGTATTTAAAGGGCTAAGTTTCCCTGATAGCTCAACGGTAAAGAGCCACCTGCACTACAGTAGCAAGAAGATAGAAGAAAGCCTTCCTCAGCGATCAATGCAAAGAAATAGATAAAAATAATAGAATGGGAAAGACTAGAGATCTCTTCAAGGAAATTAGAGATACCAAAGGAACATTTCATGCAAAGATGGGCACAATAAAGGACAGAAATGGTACAAACCTAACAGAAGCAGAAGATATTAAGAAAAAGTGGAGTAATACACAGAAGAACTCTACAAAACAGATCTTAAAGACACAGATAACCACAATGATGTGATCATTCACCTAGAGCCCCAAATCCTGGAATCTGAAGTCAACTGGGCCTTAGGAAGCATCACTACAAATAAAGCTAGCGGAGGTGATGGAATTCCAGCTGAGCTATTTCAAGTCCTAAAAGATGATTCTGTGCAAGTGTTGCACTCAACATACCGGTGAATTTGGAAAACTCAGCAGTGGCCACGGGACTGGAAAAGTTCAGTTTTAATTCCAATCCCAAAGAAAGGCAATGCCAAAGAATGTTCAAAATACTGCACAATTGCACTCATCTCACACACTAGAAACGTAATGCCCAAAAATCTCCAAGTGAGGCTTCAACAGTATGTGAACTGAAAACTTCCAGATGTTCAAGCTAGATTTAGAAAAGGCAGAGGAATCAAAGACTAAATTGCCAACATCCATTGGAACAACAAATAAAGCAAGAGAGTTCCAGAAAAACATCTGCTCATGATTTATTGACTATGCCAAAGCCTTTGGCTGGGTGGATCACAAGAAACTGTGTACAATTCCTAAAGAGATGGGAGTACCAGACCACCTGACCTGCCTCCTGAGAAATCTGCATGCAGATCAAGAAGCAATAGTTAGACCCGGACAAGAAACAAAGGACTGGTTCCACATAGGGAAAAAAGTACGTCAAGGTTGTATATTGTCACCCTGCTTATTTAACTTATATGCAGATTAAACCACGCAAAATGCTGGGCTGAGTGAAGCACAAGCTGGAATCAAGATTGCTGGGAGAAATATCAATAACCTCAGATATGCAGATGACACCACTCTTATAGCAGAAAGCAAAGAGGAACTAAAGAGCCTGTTGATGAAAGTGAAAGAAGAGAGTGAAAAAGCTGGCTTAAAACTCAACATTCAAAAAACAAAGATCATCACATCTTGTCCCATCACTTCATGGCATATAGATGGAGCAACAATGGAAACAGTGAGAGACTTTATTTTTATGGGCTCCGTGATCACTGCAGATGGTGACTGCAGCCATGAAATTAAAACATGTTTTCTCCTTGGAAGAAAAGCTATGACCAAGCTAGACAGCATATTAAAAAATATAGACATTACTTTACCAACAAAGGTTCATCTAGTCAAAGCCATGGTTTTTCCAGTAGTCATTTATGGATGTAAGAGTTGAACTATGAAGAAAGCTGAGCCGAATAATTGATGCTTGTGAACTGCAGTGTTGGAGAAGACTCTTGAGAATCCCTTGGACTGCAAGGAGATCCAACCAGGCAATCCTAAAGGAAATCAATCCTGAATATTCATTGGAAGAACTGATGCTGAAGCTCCAATACTCTGGCCACTTGATGGGAAGAACTGACTCATTGGAAAAGACCCTGACGCTGGGAAAGATTCAAGTCAGGAGGCGAAGGGAAGGACAGAGGATGAGATGGTTGTATGGCATCACCTACTCGATGGACATGAGTTTGAGCAAGCTCTGGGATTTGGTGATGGACAGGGAAACCTGGCTTGCTGCAGTCCATGGGGTCGCAAAGAGTCGGACACGACTGAATGACTTGAACTGAACTGATAATAAAGGGCTTCCCTTTATATTTGAAATCACAAAATCATCATTTCCTCTAAGTCAAAACAATGTCTGCTAAGTCACTCAGTTATACATACTCATTCATGCATGCATGTATATAATGAGAATATTCTTAAATGACCATTTTCTCCATTCCTTGAAGGGTATCGTACGTGATTGAGTCCGAGCTTTGTAAACAAGTTGCAGTCTGTCCACTTTAACTGCATAAGGAGAGCTTTCAGATCTGCACCCCTTTGAGAGGGAGCAACACTTCTTTCTGAAGATGCTCTTGTTGTCACATCTGCAATAAATTAAGTGTTGAGTTGCCATGGTCTGCTAAGAATTTCCTAGCCTCATAAACATTTTATTTGTACCATTATTCCTTTGAGATTTAACATACTAACTCAAACCTTGTGCAATTAATTAGACAGTGATTACTTAAAAACAACCATGCTTTTTGTTTGCTTTAAATTGAGTTTTTTGTTATTGTTGCTTAGTATTTTACTTTTCCGCTCTTGCATAGGGACCAGACTGATGAAAAATAATGGAACAGACGCTTTGTTTTCAAAGGTGGTACCAGCAGCACCCGCTCCAGTGCACATCCTTCTGACCTGCTATTGTCTTGGCCTGAGGGTCTCAACACTGGCGTCCTTTCTAAGTGGAGGCAGTGAGCTTAGCTGGGACTTTAATAGGTAGCAGACACAGATCAGAAGACCACAGGAACATGCAGATATTGAAGACAAAATTGGGGTTTTGAGGAATTTAAAATTGTGAATATTTGGATATAGCAATGTAAGTTTTCTTTCCCTTTTTTCTTGAGCTCTGCTTCATTTGTTCACAGATGAGTCACTTACCCCTGGTTCACCTCAAGCGATAACCCAAGAAGAGAATCATACTTACTTATCTATTGGCTGGGGTTGGGCTGGAGGAGGCCAGGAACTCTGCAGAGCAAGGCAGGCGGCGGGTGTGGGGACGGGGGGCCTGGGTGGGAGGCAGGTGTCTTCCCTGCTAGGCTGGGGGTGGGCCTGGGGGCTGGACAGCAGCTGGAGAGTGAAACAGTCGGGTCAGAAGGGCAGGGTCCAAGAAATGCTTTGAGAACTGTCCTCTGTGACTTCCATTCCTGGCCACTGGCCCCAGTGAAAGTGAAAAAGTGAAGCTGGGTGAGCTCACTTCATGGTTCCAGGAGGAGGTCTGGCCAAGCCTCTAGTCTGTCCTGATAGATCACTCAAAGCAGAAACCCTCACCGCTGCAACAGCCGGTCTCTCCCGGGATTCCACCCTGAGTTTCACTGTACTTTTAGAGACTATCCCACCTTCAAATCTTCTTTCTCTAGAAGGAGCCAAGCAATGACCTTCCCCAGGTACTTTGGTGTCATTTTGATCAAAGTTAGAATCAACAGTGCTGAATAAAAATGAATTTTTAAATTAAAATCCTTGACAGTTGATTCTGTCATTTATCAGAATGGAAAGCAGGAAATACACGTTTTAAAATTTATCAGTGAACTTAAAATAGCCTTAAAAGTTTTAGAGACAATGACCAAGAGAAACACTGCTTATTTATGTAAATGCCAAACTACTAGTCTAAGAACAAATTGAAAATCACAAGGTCATCATTTCCTCTAAGTCATAAGAAGATTTAATCTCTTAACTCAGATAAAAGCTCCAAAATTTAATACTCTATATATGCAGTTTTACATAATTTTTATGAAATATTTCTATCTTAATTCTAACCATCTTTATTATAGTACCTGCTCTTAAAAACAGCATTAAAAAACTTTTATATCATGATTATCTCTGATTATATAAACTTATTGGGAAACATATTTGGGTCATTAAGTACTGCACCAGAGGGCTTAATTCAATCCTTAACTGCAGAGATTTGACAGTAGTTATGAGTGAATATCCAACTTATCTAATGAACAACAACAATATCTTTCATACAATGGAGAGGATGGTGTGAATGTGATTATAGAATTCTCAGTATGGTTTTTACTTAAAAACTACCTAAGCAGCATCATTCATGGTAGTTGGGACACAATCACGTCAGATTGGATAAGAAATTTCTTCATGAAGACGCTTTAAATGTATAAAATAACTGTTAAACACATGACATGATGTTACACATGTGGCATACAACAATTCTAGAAATACATTTCATGAAAAACTTAAAAAGCATTATAACTCCAAAACTTACAAAGAAATTTTGAGATTATAGAAATATGTGGTAAAGTGGACAGAGTAATTCACTCCCTCTTTAATTGCAATAGTTCTCTAGAAAAGAGACCCCCTTGAATTTGGGGAGGTAAGTATTTTTCATGCCTTTGCACTTCATTTACTATGTACATAATGTAACAGAGTAGACTTAAATTGACAGTATTTTCTGTGTTTACATTTATTGTTTCTGAAAAGAAATCTATAATTTTGCTCCATGCCATTTGAAAGCTAATGTACATAACCTAACAGAATTTTTTTTTTGACTTGTAACTTGTAGGAAGTAGAAAAGTCTTCTGTTGTAAAATTAACTGGAATTGCAAAGCTTTCTAAATGTTAATGGCTGCCCAGATTTTTTGAAATACAATTGATTATTATTATTTATATCAAGTGCAAAAACATCTATTATTGCGCTAGTATTAAAATAGTAATAGCTGTCCTCACAATTTGTGTCCAAAGTTATCTCTGAAGTTTGTCATTCTGATGTTGTCATTCAAGTTTATATACATTCAGATTACATCTTATATTTTCCTTTATCTTCATGAAAACAATGTGCACTGGAAGTGAAGTTCAATATTATTGTGCCTAACACGTTTGTAATTAATTTATCCATGATTTATAACAGCTATTTAATACCCAAGAAACGTTCCCAGCCTTGGAGAATTTAGAAGCCATCTTCAGAAACTGAGAGTCATCTTTTTGCCAAGAACAAATGAATTCAAATATCAATATTGTCATAAATTTGTAGAAATTCAGAAATAATAAAGTTGAAATGGATCCTATATGAGGTAAAACTATTATTATTCTTACTGATAACAAAATTTCAGTGACACTAATGACATTTTAAATTCAATCTTTGAAATATAGCAAAGCAAGAGAGATACATATTCTATGTTAGCATCAAATAGTTCCAACATACTCCTTTAGGAAATCTCATTTGTGTTACTAACAGTACATAATGGGGTAAGTAGTTGACCCTTTTTTTCCATAAGATTGTCAGGTTTGGGGAACACCTGTTTCTTTCCCCTTTGTCCTATTAAGGTCAGGACTGAATCCACACCTCTTAGGAGGATTCCTGCATCAACTAGTTGGCAGAAGAATGCATGGGCCGATAGCCCATTCCCACAGTTTCTTATAAGGACTGGTGTGTGTTTATTTGTTCTTTCCTTCTTTGAAAATTTAGACTTTTGTAAGGGTAAGTAAAACTGGAGATTTGAAAGTTTTAGTTAGAAACTCAGATCATCCAGCCAGCCATAAAGCACACAGGGCCTTAGAACCTGTCTCTCCACACTGCACTGGTAACACAGGGGCAAGTATTTCATGACCCATTCTCTCTTTGACTGAGATGATGCTGAGTGGTTCTCAACATTGATACTCGCCTCTTCTTTCTGACCTCCAATCAGGTTGACAGTAGTGATGATGATGATCCCTGTTGTAGATACCTGGGGAGTAAGATACTTTATTTCACATGGGGTAGTGTACAGATGCTAGATGCTAGTGTCTGGAGCAGAGGTCCAAATGTGAAGACCCTTCGGAACCACCTGTGGGGCTTGTGAGCACACAGATTCCTGAGTACCGCCCTCAGAGTTTCTGATCTGGGACAGGGTGAAAATTTGGGCAGCTAATGAGTTCCCAGGTGGTGCTGACAATGATGGTTCAGGAACCACATTTTCAGAACCACTGATTTAGAGCAAAGGAATTCTGACTTTTGAGTCCACATACCATCACACAACACACCTCTCTGAGCCTGTCTGTCTCCTCAGCTCTAGCTCTTGCTTTCTTGCCCTCTCTCTTCTTAAATGACGGTTAACTAGATATGTTAGGATCTGAAACATTTAGCTCTTACTCTGCGATACTACTTAGCTATTAAGGCATATTATCAATATTATTTGGCATTATCCGCAAACTGAAGTACTAGTTCCCATCACAATGTAAAAATCACAATTCTCTTTTCACACAGCATAAATAAGAAAAAAAAAAGTTCTCAGATATACAAAGAGAGAAAGGAGAATTACAAAATTTGCTTTCATTGATATCATCCTGACAACTAGCAATATAATTTCAATAAACTTTGTTCAAGGGTAGTTTTTGCTTTGAAGAGTTAAAAGCACACAGTAATCCCAATTCTAAGACATGAAAACCTTTGATTATATTCTCTCTGAAAGTGATGAGTTGAAAAAAAGTAACAACAACAAAAAAACATAATTTTTATGTTCTGTGAAAATCTTTATTAAATATTCTCCTTAATTTTTGTTTTAATAAAATAAGAATGCCTGCTACTATACTATAAGAAGAGCAACTATCCACGAACATCTCTTTTACTTTTGATTTAATTTTAAAGTGACTATTTGAATCAGAATAATTTTGCAGAGAAGCAAATTGAAAATATTCAGTGCTTTGAACCCCAGACCTTCCACTTGCACAAAATATACTACACTCCCGTTCCTTTGTGTGTGAATTAAGAGCAAAACCCTGCATTCTCCTAACTACCTGGCTCTCAGCTGCAGGTATGGATAGAATTCACTGACATCAAGAGTCACTCTAAATAAACAGAAATAAAAAATTGCAACCTTCTTGCCCATGTCAGGGTAAGGACTGCCATCACTGGTTACTTCCTACTCTGAGTCTGAATCATCTCCCTGCATCCTCTACCAACAAGTTCCCCTCAGTGGCCTGGAGCTCTCTCAAAGGCATGTTCACATCCATCCTAACACAGTGGGTACCTTCTGGGAGGTGTTTGGTAAATGTTTGTATGCATGCATGCTAAGTTGCTTCAGTCGTGTCCAACTCTGCAACCCTATGGACTGTAGCCCACCAGGCTCCTCTGTCCATGTAATTCTCCAGCAAGAATACTGGAGTGGGTTGCCAAATCCTTCTCTAGGGGATCTGCCCAAACCAGAGATCAAACCCACATCTCCTGCAGCTCCTTCATTTCAGGTGGATTTTTTTTTTTTTTTTTACTGCTGAGCCACTGGAGAAGACCTGATAAATGTTTATAAAATGTAAATAAATACAAATAATTACCATCAACTCTCCATGACATTAACCTGTCCAATATGGGACCCAGAGTGATTTGGTATTATACTACTACTTTTCTTTGTAAATTGCATTCTTAATTTCTCCTAGTAAGACCAATTATCTCATTTTTACTGGTTAGAAGAATGTGATTATGTTGTATCTTATTCTTCAATGTTAAAATCTTTCCTTAGAGATGGAAATTGCAAATTTATAGTACTCCAAAATTTATGTATGTATACAGAGCCTTCCTGGCTATTCATTAAAATGAGAAATACTAGTCATGTAAGATATAAACCCAAGAAAACTGTGTAACTGAGTTACACAGTTAATGGAAGATAAAGTTGAATAGCCTATATATTTAGTGTTGAAATATATATTTTGAGTTATCTAATATAATATGCTATTTTGTATATAAATATACTCTCAGATATCACATCATAATGACACGTCTCTTTAGTAATTTTTTAAAGCTATAAAGTCAACTAACATATCTCTTGTTAATCCAGAGCTAGTAACTGCTACTTCTTTTAGCAACCAAAAGAAAATCAAAAGATAAGTTTGGGAAAGTTTTACCCACCAATTTGAAGGTAGATTCAAATAACAATTAGCATTGGAAATTTTCACATTTTAATTGACACTAATCCTGGTACGTGAAGTTAAAAGTGAAACAGCCTGAAAATAAATCCAGTGAAAGCTTCGACTTCTAACATATTTCAATCAAAAGTTGAGAAATGATTTTAAACTGACTTTATTTCCAAAGAGCAAGAGATCATTTTCCCTTAAAAAAAGAAAAGGGGGGAGCGGTCCACACAGTAGTTCTCGCTTCAGATCAGCAGCATAACAAAGTTTCTGTGTACAGAGGTTTAAAAAAAGAAGAGTGGTCCTCAGACATCCTTCTCCTAGGCGTCAGCCTCCTACCAGTTCTGGAGGGGCCCGGCGCCGTTGGCCGCTGGGAGGGTGCTGATACTCGTGAGAACCACCTGCTCAGACAGTTTCGACACGTTATCAAAGTTGCTGATCTGCGTGGTCAGGGACTTGCGGCTCTCCGTGCTCGTCCGTCCCCTGGCCAGCCGGTCCTCCTGGCGGTGATGAACCCCAAGGCAACAGCAAGAAAATGCGGCTTTAAATTCCTCTCGAAACTTTCCTGGATGACCAGGGAGAATGAAAGGAGAAAAGAATTTTGCAGTCAGTATCTTTTAACCAATCTCCAGTAGGGTACAAATGAGTGACTTCCTGGAGCGAAATCTACATGCGGGTGCAACATTTGATAAAAAGATAGAAAAAGGAAATTTCTTTTTCGGAAGCTTTGTGCAATCTTTGTTAAAAAATCATTTATTTTTAAATTGAAGTATCTTTGATTTACAATATCATGTTAGTCCTAGGTGTACAGCACAGTCATTCAGTTATAATTTTTCAGATTCCCTTTTATGTTGTTAGAAAATAATTGAGTATAGTTCCCTGTGCTATACAGTAGGTCCTTGTTGTTCATATATTTTTCTATTTGAAAGTGAAAGTGTTAGTCGCCCAGTCATGTCTGACTCCTTGCGATCCCGTGGACTGTAGCCCACCAGGCTCCTCTGTCCATGTAATTCTCCAGGCAAGAATACTGGAGTGGGTAACCTTGCCCTTCTCCAGGGGATCTTCCAAATCCAGGGATTGAGACTGGATCTCCTGCAATGTAGGCAGATTCTTTACTGTCTGAGCCACAGGGAAGACCTTGTATTTATATATGGAAGACCTTGTATTTATATGTATATATATATATATATATACACACAGACACACATACATATATATATATATTTATAAATGGTAGTGTGTGTATTTTAATCCCAAACTCCTAATTTATCCCTCCCACTTCCCCTCACTTTTCCCTTTGATAACCATAACTTTGTTTTCTATGTCTGTGGGTCTATCACTGTTATGTAAATATATTCATTTGTATATATGTTTTAAGATTCCACATGTAATTGACATTATGATATTTGTCTTTCTCCATCTTAGTATGATAATTTCTAGGTCCATTCATGTTGCTGCAAATATACATATATTTAATGGAATATTAGTCATAATAATTAAATAATGCTTAGTACATTGTTGAAATGATGAAACGTTTCCATAAAATAGTGAGACTGTTTTACATGCTCAATGTTTGAAGTTTGTTTAATGTTTTTACAGGCAAACTACATATATTTGTGAATGTGGGTTATTTTTCACTAGATTACTATAGTACACTTGAGCACCAGCAGAAGGGTGCCCAGAGATATTTAATAATTTCAAAACTGATGAAACCTATGCTGTACGTGGCCAAAGGTTTGCAGAAATCACCCCTGCATTGTATTGTGAAGAAATTGTTCTACTGACACAATCAGTTCAGCAAAATATCTAAAAAAGTACCTTAAACTAACTAGAAAGTTTCTTTTTGTAATCTGTGTGAAAGAAAGTGAAAGTGAAGTGGCTCAGTAGTGTCCTACTCTTTGAGACCCCGTGGACTGTAGCCTGCCAGGCTCCTCTGTCCAGGAGATTTCCCAGGCAAGAACACTGGAGTGGGTTGCCATTTCCTTCTCCAGGAGATCTTCCCGACCCAGGGATTGAACCCAAGTCTCCTGCTTTGTAGACAGACGCTTTACCGTCTGAGCCACCAGCGAAGTCCTATAATCTGCGAAAGGCAGAACAAAAAAACTGAATGAAAAATAAAAAACCCTAGAAGCTTTTCCTTATCTTTAAATTATTGATGTCACACTGAAGAAGGATAACCATGAAACAGTGACCTTTCAAGTCTCTAAGTATAAATGACAGCACTGGAAATCACCATTTCTTGTCTCTGAACTTTGATTAACTTACCTGGGTTATTGAGTGATTACAATCAGGGCCCAGTGACCTTCTTGCATCACTCTTAACCCCATCACGGCACTTTGACTGGTTCACTGGCTCCTACTTCAGACACTTCTCTCTCTTATGCTCTAATAGATTTCCCCTCCTTAGCGCAAGCTCAGGGCTTTAGGCACTCCTAAGCCCAGGGATTCTTTTTAAGTCCTGGCTCTACACGCCCCTCCTCCTTTCAAACAGCACGTGAGCAGTGGGCTCTGGGTATCCCAGTCTGAATGTAGTCTTTATTTTGGAGACTGGAGGTGAGTGAGCAGAGGAAGGCTTGAAAAGGGTGAAATGAATGCAAAACACCCTTCACATATACACCATCTGATTTGCTGAAAGATGAAATAAAGCAGAGATACAGAAGGTGCACGTGTGCTCAGCTGCTCTGTGGTGTCTGACTCTTTGTGACCCAATGGACCCTCTGTCCATGGAATTTCCCAGACAAGAATAGTGGAGTGGGGTTGCCGTTTCCTTCTCCCGGGGATCCCCCGGCCCAAGGATCAAACCCACATCTCCTGCATCGGCAGGCGGATCCTTTACCACTGTGCCATCTGGACAGCCATATAGAGGGTACATGCCATGACTGAAAAAAAAAAGTTATTTAAAAAAGCCTAATTGATTGTTCATTTGTCTTTTGAGGAGGACTTTGCTGGTGGCTCTCAACGCAGGGAGCATGGGTCCAATCCCTGGTCAGGCCCCTAAGATCCCATATGTCACATGGTGAGGCCAAATAAATAAACAAATACAACTTTTAAAAGTGGCTATACCATTAAAACGGAGAAGGCAATGGCACCCCACTCCAGTACTCTTGCCTGGAAAATCCCATGGATGGAGGAGCCTGGTGGGCTGCAGTCCATGGGGTTGCTAAGAGTCGGACACGACTGAGCGACTTCACTTTCACTTTTCACTTTCATGCATTGGAGAAGGAAATGGCAACCCACTCCAGTGTTCTTGCCTGGAGAATCCCAGGGACGGGAGAGCCTGGTGGGCTGCCGCCTACGGGATCGCACAGAGTCGGACATGACTGAAGCGACTTAGCAGCAGCAGCAGCATACCATTAAAAAGTATTTAGTTAAATGATTTTCATAATTATATTTATTCCATAAACAGAGATGGGTGGAATCTATGTGCGTGTGGTCTGTTTAATTCAGTGTTGTTTAGGAGGAATATAATTTTTGGGGTCAGTGAGAAATCTTGAGATAAGCCCAAGAGATATTAATTACCCACAAGAGAAATGTAAATACAGAGAAATACCTAAAAATACAAAGGTTCCAACTCCATCTCAATTAGGCTATAAATATTGGCAAAGGAAATGATATAAGCAAGGCTGTTTTATTTTCAGATAAAATGATTTTACATCTTGGCAAATCATAAGTTTACTATATGACAAGCAAGATTCTTATCCAGTTCTCACAATTTGCTATTTCAACTTTTCTTCTAAACTTAATGGAAAAAAGTTACTTAGATAATTTTCTCTGTTTGTTAGGTAACAAGTATTCCTTCTCATAAGGGAAGGAAAACTAAAGACCAGTTAGATCAGCAAAAAAAAAAAAATCCTCATTACATTGCAACTAAGCCCTTCCTGCAGTTCAAGAGTGTTCACACCTTCTGGTCATCCATCCCTTGCCCTGGGCTGTAGTTTGTAGAGAAGAAACAGGTGAAAACTCACCACTGAGAAAATTATAAATAATTGGGTTCGCAGCACTGTTGGCATATACAAGCCAGTGTGCAAATGTAAACCAGGCATATACAGTCTCTCTGTCTTCCGTGTGGGTAAACATCCCAAACACTCTGCAGGAAAAGACACAGTAACAGGAAGTCAGTGAGGTTCTGGAAAGTTCCTTTATATAAGCAAAGTCAAGGGTCACCAAAGGCCTAGGTCGCAGCCACCTGGCTCCAGTGCTGCCCTGCAGGACGGACCACTTACAGGCTTAGGTACCACAGGGCCAGAAGAACTTCAGCCCCTGAAGGGCACCTCAGGGCACAGTTAGTACTGTTATAAATCAAGAGCCAGCTCGGGTCAGAGAAGAAGGGGCTTTCTCCCTTATAAAGGATGAGTGCAGTAAGAATACGGAGGTGGACTATGTATCGCTCTCCCATCTTTCATGTTGTTTCTGTTCACAGTGGAGTAGTGTTTGTTAATATTCCATTTCATTTTATCCTTATGTTAAATTGAGAGTATAAGATTAACAATGTGCTCATTTCCAGAGTACTACAAAGTGATTCACTTGTACATATACATGCATTTCTTCTTTGTGAAGTTCCTTTCCCATCTAGGTTATTACAGAATATTGAGCAGAGTTCCCTGTGCTATACAGTGCGTCCTTGTTGGTTATCTATTTTCAATAGAGACATGTGTGTATACAGCACTCCTAAATTGCTGTCTGTATGCACTACTTCCTACTTTCATTTGTGCGTTGATCAGAGTATTACATTTCTTCAACTTCAGTCTTAATGCTTTGCTGAAATTGGGCTTCTGGGATTTTTTTTTTTTTTAATATGCAGAGGAGAACTAGTTTTCAGTTGGCAAAATTCTGATAATTTCTTAAAATTTTTAAGTTTTAATGTTTTTATTCATTATTTTAAACTCTGACAAATATTTTATTACTATATCCTTAACGGTCATTTTTAAGATGTGTTTTTTTTTTTTAAATAATAGAAATTTTAATTACTTATATATACTCATGCACATATACAACCTTCCTACATGGTGACAAATGCATAGTTACACATCTCTTTCATGTCTAACCTCGCTTATGCTTTATGACTTGACATCTGTCCGTAGAAGCTCAAAATTTACTTAATTTTTCTGATCATAGAATGTAATGAATTTAATCATTTGACAAAATAATATTTGTTCTATACTTTGAAATATCTCAGCTATCAAATTCTATTCACTAGACAAGAGCAGGCAACTTGTAACTACTTGATAAATTTGTAGGCTGAAGATTATAATGCATTTCTTGACAGAGGTTTTGTCATTGAATGTGGATTTTGCGCAGATGATAGAAACGCGTTGTCGGAATAACGTGATGTTCTATGGAGTACTCTAGTCTTACAAAAATATAATATATAGTGAGACAATGTGGGTAAATGGAATTAATGTTATGACCCTCTATCACAATATATCTTTGAAATAATATACAAACCAGACTTGCTTTAAAGATGTTGGTTTTGACTAGCCAGACAAACTGACTGCTAAAGAAAAGAATTAAAGATTTTATTTGTAAGAGAAAGAAAACAAAAGTATAAAATGAGAGGGCAAACAGAGACAAGTATTAGAAGAAAATGTGTGTGGTAAAGAGAAAAACAACTTTAGAGGTTATTTTGAAGTTTTCATTTTGTGACAGAGACCAGAAGACTCTAAAAACGGAAACTATTTTAAATTTAACATGGGCTTTCTCCTTAGAAAGCCATTTATTCTCCTTGGAAAGGAAGGTCTGTAAGTCAGAAGAATAGGCATATTATGGACAAGTAGGTGTTTGGAACCAGCCCTCAACTAGGGCTGAGATGCAGGAAATCCAAGTGTGTCTTTGAGAGAGCAGTACATCCAATTTTCACTGAGTTTAGACAGACTAAAATAAAAGTACAAAAAAAAAAGAGAGAGAGAAAATCTATCCAGTATGTTTATAGGTTCTTAGGAACAAAAAACATCATTTTGCATCAGACTAGAATACATTTGTCTGTTTGGGACCAGCCTCTGTGCAACTATTAAGATAATTTCCAATCAAGATGGTTGAAGATATCTGGGTACCACTGCCCCGTATCAGCTGATCATGTTGGCCAATTGTTTTAACTTAAAAGCGTATCTGCAGGGTTACAGGAACATAACTTTTCTCACTGAAAAGCTTTGTGTTGATTTTGGTTATTAACACTATTCACCTAAACTTGATTTGCTGACTTCAGAAAAATGGATTTTCTTTCTTTCTGTTTAAGCATTCAAAACACGGTACATGCTGGGATTCCATTTGTATATGTGTGTGTGCTCATAAATGCACTTTTAAGTATAATTAGAATGCTAACACAACAATTATCTCTTTTTGTCCTTTAGATAAAATTCTGTCACCATTCCCTATGTCTTTGAGAACAAAGTTGGAAAACCCATTTGTTCTGATCAAAAAAAAGCTCCAAGCTGTAAATGAGTTTTTTGCATCAGAATTTTTTCTGCATCTGAGATTCAGCAATTAACTTGAAGAGGTCAGGGGGAACATCTGTTTTCTGTCTGTCATTCAATAGAGAATTAGCATGGATAAGAGCATTTAAAGTCCCAGCACTCTAAAAAGCTGTGTGTTCTTACCTGCTGGTAACAACAACACATTTGAGTTATCTGGCCTGACAAGCTATCTCGGCAGACAGCTTAGAATTTTTCTCTGGCTTAAAAAAAAAAAAAAAAAAGTCCTTAATTAAGAACCAAGAGAAATGGCAGATCTCTTCATTTTCAAATAATAAGTAGCTTTACCTCTTTAGCACATTGAGGATACTAATTGGGAGATAGCAAATTGCAAACACCAAGAGCACCACCATCAACATCCGGGCTGTTTTCCGTCTGGCTCGGATCTGCTTTATTTCAGCGGCCACGGCGCTAATCCTGGATTTGGTCTGCTGTCCGGGCCCCCGAGGCTGCGAAAGAGGCTGCAGGGCCTTCCATTTTCTCTGGACGACCGAAGATGTTCCAGGAATCTGAAAGGAGTGCAGATCCTTTATTGCTATCTGATTTAGGAAAGTTCCACTTCGGAGAAGTAATTGGAAGACATAGTAAGGAGAGTATCCCAGACACCTGTGGCCTGGGAGGTTTGCTGAGTGGAGTGTGTTCTGGAGTAAAACCGTCAAGCGCCAAGTAGGAGTCTGGGTGGAAACAAAACAGTTGCAACATCATAATTTTGTCAAGGGCTAAAGAGAGCTGCAAATGGAAAACATATCTCTTTATAAAAAGAGAAGTTGTCCCCACAAAGGAATATTTTTCAGTACTAAAAAGAAATGAGTTATCAAGCCATGAAAAAAATAGAGAGGGACCTTAGATGCATACTACTAAGTGAAAGGAATCACACTAAGAAGGTTACCTGTTGTAGGGTTCCAAATATATGATATCTTGAAAAAGGTGAACATACGGAGAGTAGAATGATTAGTGGTTGCCGGGGGTAAGGGGAGATGAATGAATTAGCATAGCACAGAGGATTTCAGGGCAGGGGATATACTCTGCATGATGGATACGTTTCCTCACACATTATACATTGTGTCTGAATATACCATCTAAACACATAGAATGTACCTCAAAAGTGAATCGTAAGGTAAACTGTGACCATGATGGATCAATGCAGGTGCATCAGTTTTAACAAATGTATCACGCTGCTGGAGGATGTTGAAAATGGGGATGGAGGGAGGGCAGAGATAGGAAAACTCTGTAACTTCCACTCAATTTTTCTGTGACTTTATAACTACTCTTTGAGAAAAAAATTCTTGATTTAAGAGAGAGAAATGAAAACTGGGGAAGCAGAGCACCTATTAGGAATTCTGATTCAGCTCAGATACCTGGAGTTGAAACAGACTGAACCCCTAACTAAGCAAGGTGATTTCAAAGTAACCTGCATGGCTTTCCATGCATCAGCACTGCCACCTGCTGGCAGATGGAGAGTTGGGACTTTTGTTAGGGTTTCTGCTTCTCGGGTTTAAGGTAAACCTTTAAATAAAAGGAATAAAAACAAAACAAAACAGTCTCTGTTGCTTATTATTTGTTCTTATAAAATTTCTCGAAGTCAACTTTAAAATTCACATAAAACCTTGAAAATCCCTTCCATGATCATTTCCAATAGCTGGAATTTGTAACATCAGTTACGCAACATGTACTTTTCCATTTCTTTTCAAAGTTATTTGATAATAGCAGGGAGTCCCTCCAAGTATAATATTGTCTTAATTATAAGCTCATTAAGATTGATAGGGTTTAGTGAGCAAAACAATAAAATTCAGTATGTGTAATTTTTTAAGGGGAAAATGTGCCAACAAGCACACCATAAGAACATCCTAGTTCTATTAAGATTATTCAGCTGTTGCTTTTATCTCTGCACCTAAAGCCAGAACAGACCGGCGTGTCCCTATGGTCTCTCACAATGCATGTTGGATGGATTCTGTTGCTTTATCCATCACAAGATCCAGGTCTGTTAGATAATCTTTAATTTGAGAACAGAATTTTACTTTGATTTCCATAGAGATGAATTGATATGATGTTTCTTTTGAACATAACTATTCCCTCTCAAAAAGGAGTAAATGAAAATAAGGAAAACCTGCCTTTAAATTGAAAAACATTTGACAAATGATTTATCTTTGGATTCTCTATGTTCTGCCATGTAGGCTGACCTATCACATCAAGGTGGCCCCACTCAATCTTCTTATCTATTGGCTGAGCATTCTTCCTCCTCCATGAGTCTTTTTTAAGCAGTCATTTTAAAAAATAATTGAGAAATTGCAATGGATGTTGGAAATTCCCAGAAGACCTCTAGCATGAGTAACCCTATTAATGTCTGCTAAATTGTCTTGAACTCTTTCCTAAACAATCTATAAGAGCATTTAAACTGAAGCAATCTATTATTCAGTGCTCCCCTGAGGGAAAAAGAATCAATATCTTGCATCTGATGACTTCTGCAAACATCAGAAAAAGTTGCCATAAAGAGAAACTGGTACAGTGAGCATGACTATGGTTCCTGCAATCATAAAATGTGGTAACTATGTCCTCTCTTAGATGATAATATAAATACAGATAGAAGATGCCAATCCTGCATACATTGTGAGAAGACATACAGTAGTGCCCACTGATAATTTATCTATGTCGAGAGAAAGTCAGTACAGTATCAATAGAAATTGTTGATGTTAGCTGAGCACCAGGAATGATGCAAAATCTTGAGTTATTACTAATGCTTTCTTTAAAAAAAATAGCTATTGTAAACCCATTTTACAGATTATCAAGCAGTTTTGAGAAAGATTAAATAAAATATCCAGTCTATATCTTTAATAAGTGACAAGCGAGAATATGCACACAGAGGTGTCTTATTGGAAAGTTCATCTTTTCCCATTGTGATGTACTATTTCCGTCTACAAACTTCAACACAATCTGATATGAAAGTTAACAATTTTTAAAGTACATGCTTAGTTATATAAAGGGGCTTTCCAGGTGGCTCAGTAGTATAAGAATATGCCTCTGATGCAGTTGATGGAGATTTGATCCCTGGGTCAGGAAGATCCCCTAGAGAAGGAAATGGCAACCCAACCCATGGACAGAGGAGCCTGGTGCACCACAGTCCATGGGGCTGCAGAGTCAGACATGACTGAACACACACTTTAATTTTTAGTTACATAAAAGCAATAATAGTCATACAAAAGGGCTTTTGAGAGACTCAGGCCATTTGTCCGCAGGGGACGGTCTTTTCCTTGCCATTTCAGCAAGAGCTAAACAATTGCTGACTGTGGGAAGCACACACACATACTATACAAACACAATGCATAACGTTATACACACATGCACACGCAGTACACACAGAGCACACACACCCAAACCCACACGCACACTGCTTTTATTCTACTATTACAGTTAAACTTTATAATCACCCTTGATGTGAAAATACATCCCAGAACAGGTATTAACACAGTTAGGAAATGAAAGTATCATGTACATGATGGCCCTTGAAGCCTGCCCTAAGGAAGTGTTTGTGGCCAGGAGAAGCAAACACGCTGAAAACATGAAAACGGGCATAAAAGAATATTGTGAACAAACACTGAACTTATATGAAATGAATAAATACAATGAAAGAAAAGGTAATTAAACTGACACCTGTTTGTTTTTACAAACCCTGTTACAACAAAGCAAACCAACAAACAAAAACTCCAGGCTCAGATAGCCTCACTGATGTAATATTCAATCAAAGCATAAAGAATAATTTCTATCTTATTTAGACTCTTTCTGAAATTCAAAGAAAAGATAATATTTTAATGAATTTTAAAGATGCTAGTTACTCTGATAATCAATACTATGAGAACAAAGGAAAACCATTGACCAAATAATTCACATGAAGAGAGAGGAAAAATTCCCCAAAATATATATTGTTAAACCAAATCAAACAATATACAAAAATATAATAGATTTGACTCAATAAAGCAATCAAATTTATTCTGGTAATACAGTATGGGTTTAACATGAAAAAAATAATCAATGTAATTTATCATATTTTGTAGAAAAAACAATGAACATCTCATTAAAGAAAGGAAAAACATTTGAAAAATTCAACAACTTCAATGTAAACTAGTAATAAAATCTTTCTCAACTTGACAAAGGGCATCTATGAAAGGTTTTTGGGCTATCATCCAACTCAGTGCTCAAGATGAACATTTTCCTCCAAGACTGGGAACAAGCCAGCAAAGGTTTCTCTCACACATCTACTCAACATTGTACTGGAGATCCTAGCCAGTAGAAGAAGACAATCTAGATAGATAAAAGGTATATAAATTGATTCTATTGAGAACACATCATTGCTTACAAAGAACGTCTTAAAGGATTTATAAGAATGCCACTAGAACTAAAATCATAAATTTAGCAATACGCAGGACCCTAAATCAGTAAACAAAATTCACTATATTTCTATATACTAGTGATAAATGATTTGAAGTTTAAATGAAAAATAACACAAATTTCAATAGCAAAACATGTATTCTAGAAGTACCTTTAGCAAAATGTGGACAAAACATGTATAGATAAAATTATGAAAATTTCTAAGAGCTATTAAAGAAGACCTAAATAAATGAAGAGATGTACCATGTTCACAGATCAGAAGATTTAATATTGTTAATATGTCAATTTCTCCCAGTTGATCTATAAATTTAATGCAATAAATCTATTCAAAATAATAGCAATCTTAACTTTATGACTCCCTTATGACAGCTTATTTTTTTTTTTTTTTACCTTGGCTCTTCTTTTTTAGTATTTAAATGCACATGCTAAGTTCTTATGGTCAGGATCATAACCACTTTCTTTGTCTCACTGAAATAGGATAATGTACTTTTTTACTATCTGAATCACATAAAATATGTTGAAGCTTGCTTTATAGCCTATCATATGATCTAGCCTGGAGACTATTCAGTGTGCACTTGAATGTGTGTTCTATACTTTTGAAGAATATCCTGTAGATATATTAGGTCTAGTTGACTGACAGTTTTGTTCAAGTCTTCTATGTCATTATTAATTTTCTGCCCAGTTTTTCTATCCATGACTGAAATATGAGTGTTGACATTTTCTTTTATTATTATTGAATTGTCTATTTATGTCTGTAATTCTGTTAGCTCTTGCTTCATGTACTGTGGGCTTCAGTTGTTAAATGCATATAGGTTTAGAATTTCTTAATTGAGTGATTTATCATTGTGAAATATCCTTCTTTATTTGTAGTAACACTTTTTATTAAGCTTCTTTTGTCTAATATTAGTGCAGCTACTTCAGCTTTCCTTTGGTTACTGTTTGCATGCATGCTACATCGCCCCAGTTATGTCTGACTCTTGTGACCCCATGGACTGTAGCCCACCAGGCTGGGATTCTTCAGGCAAGAACACTGGGATGGGTCATCCTCCTCCAGGGAATCTTCCCCATCCAGGGATCTAACCCACGTCCCTCATGTCTCCTGCATTGGCAGGCAGGTTTTTTACCACTAGTACCACCTGGTACTATACTGTTTGTGTAGTACCTCTTTACTCATTATTTTACTTTTAATCTATTGGCATCTTTTGTAGACAGCATACAGTTGGGTCGTCTTGTTTGTTTATCTGTTCTGCCAATCTCTAAACAACTTCATTCATTTACATTTAATGTAACTATTGAGAAGGTATAATTTAATCTATACTTTTGCTTTTTGTTTCCATTTTCCATACACATGTATGGAAATATATATATATATATATATATATATATATATATTAGTGTCTATTTTGTTCCTCTATTCCTCTATTACTTCTTGATCTTCTGTTAAACAGATATTTTCTAGTACAATTTTTATTCTGTTGCTTCTTGCACTGTATTCTTTTTGAGTTATTTTTTAGTGGTTGCCCTGAAGACTACAATTGACAACTTAAACAATCTGTTTGGATTAAAGTCAAGTTAATTTCAATAGTATACAAAAACTTTGTTCCAATATAGCTTCATTCCCTCCTTCATTTGAATTACATCTTCATACATGATAAGCTAAAGATTCACAGTTTTATAATTATTGCTTTACAATGTTATCTCAAGCCCAATAGGAGAAGAAAATAATTTCAAACAAAAATACATTTATACTCTCTTCTATATTTACATACATAATTATTTTTATCTCTATGTGAACTTAAGTTACTGGCATTTGATTCTGCCTCTGTAATTACCATTTGCTATTTATTTCCTCATACTAGACTGACTGATTAGCATCTAATATTAATTATTTTAAGTTCTTTTTGAAGAATGTTGAAGAATAAAAGGTAGCAGAAGAGAATGTGATAAGAATTGGAATGAGTAATTCTTTCAAAAATTTAATCCTTGAGCTAGCTGCTTAGTCATATCTGACTCTTTCCGAACCCATGGAGGAGCCAGCCAGGTTCCTGTCTCCATGGGATTTCCCAGGCAAATATACTGGAGTGGATTGCCATTCCCTTTTCCAGGGCTTTTTCCCAATCCATAGATCAAACTCACATCTACTGTGTCTCCCAGATTCTTCACCCACTCAGCCATGAGGGAAGGCCCATGGAAATTCAGTTCCAGACTCAAGTATTAGGACAGTTCATCCCTAGTTGCTCACGCAGTCCCAGATACATGGTAGGTTGTCAGTAAATATGTGTGGGATGAATTGGCATGAGTTCACATAAGACTGAAGTGTTGAATTATATAAGAGCTAGAACTGAAAAAATGTTGTCAGATGCACAAGAGTAAAGATTTAGTGAGTCTTACAAAGAGGAGTTCTAGAGTCTGTAGAATTTCTAAACTGACTGAATTCTCTGAGTCACATTGTCAAAAAGAATATTTAAAACTTGTTTAGAGCAAAGCATTGGATAGTTCTTTTAATGAGGTTTAAAATCCTTGAGAAAGTCAGACAAGGACAAACACTTTGTTCCCTAATAAACTAACATTTAGAAATTTCAAAGAATGTAACAGATTCCATATATCTCTATAATTTTGAGCAAATAGGACAGGGCCTCTGTTTGATGGCTCATTTGATGTAGCCTATGGCACACATAATGCCTTGGAATTCTGTTTATAGACACTCACAGTTGAAATTTGAGAGTTGCTCAAGAAGAATTCTACATAATCACCACTTGAGGTTAATTTACTTTATCATCATTGCTAATGTGAGCTCAGATGAACTCGTTGTTTTCCACTGCAATCTGTTTGTAAATGTTTTTAGTTTCACAGCCCAAACACTTTATTGCAAATCTTCTGGATCACGTGGCTTGTACTAAACAGGACAATTCATTAAAAAAAATGGACTTTTTCTAAATCTGCAATATAATTTTGAACTTACTTTAGAGTTTGAGAAATGGAGAACTAGAATGAAGATGTAAACTGGTTGGGATTTGGCAGTTACATAATTATTTAATAAGTACTTTTTGCATACATTTTTGTGTAAGCTAACATGTTAAGTGTTGGGAAGATGATGAGCAAAACAGATTCATGTACATACAAGAAATTTGGAAGTTGTGTCATTCTGTAAATAAATAAACAAACATAAGCATCTATTATTTTTAATGCATGCTAACGAGTAAAAATACGAAAGTAGGGATGCACTTAACACTGGGAATATTTCTCGTTAAAATGTCAGCCTAAATCTACAATATTTTAATGCCTACATGCTCACCAATGTGTTTTCTAATTGTTCTGTGAACTTTGTTCTCAGTGACTGAACAATGGATTCCCTTCTTTGCTCATCTATCAAAACTCTCCCAGCACTTTCTCTCATTCTTCCACTAACTTTTTTCTTGTATTTATTGAGCAACTGGAATGTGCTAAGCAGGTTCTGGTTGTAGGGCTACAAGATGAAGACTAGTCTGTGCACTCTCTGTCTTAGTAGATTAGAACAGACAGACAAAAAATCATTATCATGTTACTTAAAAGTGCTATGAAAGGTCTACCTAAGAAAGCAGTCACAAACATCAATTCAAAACATGCTTGTTATTTTAGAAATATAAGCAGAGTGAGTTGAAAGGCCAAATAACAGCGTGTACCATGAAGATATTTTATTTAATAGCACTTTCCATGCTTGAGGCACTTGAATTGATCCATCTAAGTGTATTGACTCTGTGGGCTGGATGCTATGCATCCCGCTTGGCACAGAAATTTAAGTAATTGACAGAAGTCATGCATGTGCTAAACTGAAGGGTTAGGATTTAAACTGATGCAGTCTGGACCTTCAGTCTGAATTTTTAATTTCTGTATTATATCAGCTCTGGTCATTCACTTGCACAGCTTGTAAGGAGATCTCCATTTGTTCAAGCTTAACCATGTGACTTGTCTGAGCCAATGAAAAGTGAGACTTAGCATATGCCAGTTCAAAGCAAACATTTTCAAAGAATTTGCATGTTTCCTCCAGCTCTCTTGCCCTTTCCCTGGATCCCAAAACGGCACACCCAGGGGCATGCTGTTCCTTTGGATGAAGTTCTGAACCGAGAAGACCAGGGGAGCACAGTCACAGTCATCCTCACCACTGATATAGGACATGAAGGAGATAAGCTATTGCAAACCACATACCCTGGGCTTTTTCACAGCAGAGTAACTGAGCAAAAACGGAACAGTTTGAAAACACTTACCAGAAAGTGGGGTACAAAAGGAAAAGGCACTAAAATATTTGCAGCTGACTTCATGGCCAGGTGGAGAGTGTTGAGGAAACGATCTCTAGGATCTGGAAAATCACCATTCATGGCTTATAGTGATACACATTTGTTACTTTAATTGCAAAGATTGGGGAGCAGAATGCATTTATAAGATCATAAAAGAGTTGACTTAAAAAATTAGAAGAAAACATTCGGAGACATACAGGGTTGAAAAATGCAGCTGTTGCTCCTATGAAAGGATAAAAGATGATCGTGAAAATTGCTTTGAATAATAAAGGATGAAGCAGATCCAAATTAAGACTCATATTCACCCCCAAATAAGGTTTTATGAAATCCTTTTAATGAGGGAAGTGGCCCAGTAAATTCTTTCAGTTGGATAAAATATGTCAGAGCAAACAGACTAAGAACATGGCTTTCCACAAACTCAAAATTTAGAAAAGGAGACAGATACATTTCTGAGAAATGTGGCATTTTAAGAAACAATTTGCAAGTATAAGAAGCTGAGTTATATCCTTTGCCTGTCCCTTTATGAAACACTACATGTTCCTTGATTTCTTTCAACTCATCAAAATTCAGCTTGAATGTTACCTGGTCTGAATTAGATCCACCTCCACTAAGCTTTCCTCTGATCTTTTGTGGCTTATACTTATTAAGGTGATTTTTATCCTGCAACTGACTGTTTCCTTCTTCTAGACTATGAATTCATCAGTGCCACAGACTTGAACTTTTATCAGACATGCAAGTGAAAGAAATGAAACCATTTGATGAATGAATAACCAAATGAATGAATACAGAGCAAAATTATATAACAAATTTCAGTACTCTCAAATCAGCACTATAAAAATTTTCTAAAGTTCTCAATCCTGCCTGGTTCTTCTAAACAAAATAAAATCTGTGAAGTTGGAGATTTACCCACATAATAAAAATGCATTATATAAATATTTGCTTTCAGTCTCAGGAAATTTTAAAGGAATTTTTATTTATTTCTCATAAAAAGTAAAATGTAAAATGTTAGTCCTAGACAAAAATCAAGTCAGCTAATCACAGAGGTTTAAAATTTAGCCATTAAGGCAGTTCATAAAATAACATTTCCTAAATATCACTCTTAAAAATGCCTAGACCAGGCAAGAATATTGAATGGGTAGTCATCACCTTCTCCAGAGGAATCTTCTCAACCCGGGATTGAACCTGGGTCTCCTGCATTGCAGGCAGATGCTTTACTATCTGAGCCACCAGGCAAGCCCATTTTCATGACTAGGTCTTCATTATTTAGTGGAAAACGTTATTAGAAGATCACACAATCCTTTGCTAAACACATTATATTGGTTCAATTCACTCAAATTTTGTTTTCAAGGACATTGTAAAGAAAACACAAGAAAAGTATTTGAAATTACTTACTTGTCTGCACCAGAGTTTACGAAATATTTGTAGATAGGCCAACACCATAAGACACAGTGGTGCCATGTATGTCACCAGGAAGAAACAGATGTGATACATCTTGGGGTAAATTTCACCTGGAATGAAAGTCAAAATAATACAGTCTTATGTTATAATACATAGATTTTTTAAAGGTACATTTGTCAATGCTTTGCTTTTAAAATACATGTTACCTTCTGTATGATTTTACTGTTGTAATATATACACAAAGGGAAAAGTGATTAAAAATAACAGCTACTTACATTTAAGTACTAAATGCAAAGTCGTACTATCATTTAATCTACTCAGAGAGAAGAGGCAATTAAACATTATTTTAATTTGTGCTACACAGTCTATCCAAAGCCAAGTGTTCATTTATTAAAAACCTGTTTTTTTTCTCTTGATTACATCGGGCTATTAATAAAAAAATTTGGATTGTCCTATATTTGGATTTACAAGAAGGGACATTATTCAAATTTTAATTGCTAAAGCTTTTGTTAAAATTGCAAGAGACTGTAAATTAAGTTGATTCCTCTTAATTTCTTTCTTAAAAATTGGCAAATTATTCCCAGTTGTATCTGCAAATACAAATTTGGAATGTTTTTTTAAAAAATAAAACAGCAAAAATTTGATAACAATTATTTTTGTTGACTTCCTAGAACATATACAAAATGCTTATTTAAGTACGTCGTGTTTGTGTGTTAATGCATGTACTTTTAATAACAATGAAATTTTTAGGATTCTTTAAAGTTAGATTTCAAACCAATATGGGTATTTTCTTATCAATAAGGCATAAGCACATCTAGGATTGTAGTAGTTTCTTATTTATCATTAATTCTATGTATACAGGTGATATGTATCACAGATTAAGGCATTTATTAAGGAACCAATCGAGTGGCACTGTGGCTTAATATTAATTTTTAGATTTTCTAAAATATATCCATGGCTGACTTTTAAAATACTTTAAAGGATATTTCTCTTATACTAGTATTTGAATATGTCACAGTGATCCAGCTACTTTTACTTAATGCAAAACAAGAAATGATATATACTAGATGGATACCATGGATATTAAGTGCCACTAACTAGATACAATTCTAACTAAATGCTAGCAAAATAGATTTTTTTTAATTCTAAAAATTACATAACTTATTTTGAGCTTGATACTGACAATGGGATTGGTTCTATTCTATTACGGAAGGACAATGCTATCATTTTTATAGATTACATTTGTTCCATTACTTCAGAGAGTATTTTGAAGCATGAAGACTCAGTTATGTGATCAAATGTGATAACAGCAATTTATCCTCAGGTTTAGCCAAAAATAATTATGCTGATGACCATAATCGCTGATAACAAAGGTTGACAATTCATTGACTTCTTACTGAATATATTTTAAACGTATCAATGAGTTAAATATCCTCCATAATATTGATTTCATAGTCTTGTCTTCTAGAACTTAATAGTCTTATTTTTTTTTTTTAAATTTTTTTTTTTTGCATTTTTTTTTAAAAATTTTATTTTATTTTTAAACTTTACATAATTGTATTAGTTCTGCCAAATATCAAAATGAATCCGCCACAGGTATAAATGTGTTCCCCATCCTGAACCCTCCTCCCTCCTCCCTCCCCATACCCTCCCTCTGGGTCGTCCCAGTGCACTAGCCCCAAGCATCCAGTATCGTGAACTGCCTTCTTTCTCAGACAGATATTTTTCTCCACTGCTATCTTTAGAGAGGATGGCAAGGTGCGTGGGGCGCCAGGAGCTCTAAGAGATCAACTTGAGGTGTCATTTTTTACTTCCTCGGGGGCCCAGGTGGCTCACGCTGAGCTCATCAGCTTCTAACTTCCTTTCAAGTTTGTCCTGTAAAACAGGCCAGTTACATAAAAAGTGATAGAATCTGAGCAGCCTGAAGGGAGGAATAACAGACATCCTTTTCCTTTGAAGCTCCACAGTCCATGCAGCAATAGGGGAGCCAATTTAAAAGGAACTGGAGAAAAAAAAAAATAAAAGGAACTGGAGAGTTACCTCGGCACTTCCCAGGCACCTGAGCGGCTTTGAACTTTTATTTGTTTTGAAGAAAGTGTCACATACTCTTTCTGCATAAAAATGTACCTTTGAAGCATACATACCCATGAATCCCTGATGTCTGCCCCAAACTAAACTGAGTGAGTGGAGCCAGGTAGATTTCGTAGGTCATTTGTTTTTTAAATGCATAGATGGATATCAACACTATGATAACAGTTTGCAGTTTTAAACAGATGGGAAACAAAGCTCATTCTGCAAGTGGGATATTTATAAATAGCTGGAAAAAGATGTAATTGACTGGTAAAGGCATATTATGATAATGAACGCCAACACAGACAAAAGTTGATAAAGCAAAAATTATATTTGCAGGCTAGGATAGATTGTTTTACTCAAGAGATTATTTTAGATAATTGGTGAAACATAATCATCTTAAATTCCTCATTTCATCCTCAGAGTCTAAGCTAATTGAAAATCCAGAAATACCACTGAAAGTTTAAATTATATGTTAAAACTATCTTTGATTTTTCTCTGCACTTGATGAGAAATATCTTTTATATATTTTAAGACATTAATATGTCTAGAAAGGAGCTACATAAAATGTATTCACTTAAGCATTCCCTAAATTAGAAAAAGATTAAAAGCTATTAAAAATTGTTGTCTCTACTCAACCGATAAACAGGCATAATCTGCATATAAATTCTTGTATATATACCAAATCAACAAGTAAGGAGCGAATGTAGATCTTTCTTTAGTTTTGATGTATAGAGAGAGAAACATGGAAACTTAAATTACCATATGTAAAATAGATATCAAATGGGAATTTGCTGTATGTCTCAGGGAACTCAAACAGAGGGTCTGTATCAACCTAGAGGGGTGGGATGGGGAGGGAGATGGGAGGGAGGTTCAAGAGGGAGGGGACATATGTACACCTATGACTGATTCATGTTGATGTTTCACAGAAAACAACAAAATTCTGTAAAGCCATTAGCCTTCAATTAAAAAATAAACCTAAAAAATCAGATTAAATAATAACATAATGTATTGGACAGACAAAACTTAAATGAGTTGAGGTCCATTATTAAGTGAACATGTTAATATAATTATCTAAAAATGACATTTTCTCCTTCATGTTATACCTATCAAGAATTCAATGGAAAAAATAATATAATTTTCCAAATTTTCAATTTGGACAGTCTTTTCAAAGTTCATGTATCCATTAAAGTGCACCTTAATCTTTCATATATTTTATTATCTTTTCCCTAATAAATGTCTTCAATAAATGTTCCTATTAATAAACACACATATTTATATACTTTCCCAATCTGACAATAGGCCAAATGCCATGATGTAAAGAATATATCCATTATTATTATTATTTTTGAAACCACCAAAAAATAATTTGACAGGACAATCCAAGAGGAGGAAGGTTATAAATCCCCAGTATCCAAAATACTGTTTATTAAAAGTTGGACTAATGACTGGTAAAAACATATCTTGGATTGAGTGCAGAAAGAAAGTTACTTTATTCCATTAGGATTTATCCTGTGGAAGTATTTACAAACCAAGAAATCAAGAAAGTATGGTTACAATTTTTAGATAATTTAAAAATTTCAGAAGTATAAATTAATGTGACTGAAGCAAACAATGAACATATACAAAGATCTTTTAAAAATAATTAAAATAAATATTAACACATTTTATTTTGGTGCCAACAACTTAATGGCTTTTGGTCTTTTATGAACAAACTATAGGTAATGAAGAACGTAATGAGTTGCATTAATGATATATCCATAAAATATTACACATTTGTGGTCTTATTTTCAGCAAGACAGAGTTCTCAGGCATTTTGTACCATGAGGGAGACAGTATTTGCAAGACTTTTCCAAAAGTGACTTGGTAGATATGAATCTACATGGTTTACACTCTTTCTACACTGTAATATTGGTTGTAGGACAATTATGACATCTCTGTATACTTTTAGAATTAGATCACTGATTTAACTTGGGATAAGATAAGGAAAATAACAGGTAAATAACAGGGAGGGAACACAGATCCACCCATCAACAGAAAGTTGGATTAAAGATTTACTGAGTATGGCCCAACCCATCAGAGCAAGACCCAGTTTCTCCCTGTCAGTCTCTCCCATCAGAAGTTTCCATAAGTCTCTTATCCTTCTCCATCAGAGGGCAGAGAGAATGAAAACCACAATCACACAGAAAACTAACCAATCTAATCACATGGACCACAGCCCAGCCTAACTCAATGAAACTATGAGACCTGTTGTGAGGTTCCACTCAAGATGGATGGGTCATGGTGGATAGTTCTGACAAAATGTGGTCCACTCAAGAAGGGAATGGCAGAAAAAAAAGAAGGGAATGGCAAACCACTTCAGTATTCCTGCCTTGAGAATCCCATGAACAGCATGAAAAGGCATAAAGATAGGACACTGAAAGACGAACTCCTCAGGTCGGTAGGTGTCCAATATGCTACGGTAGATCAGTGGAGAAACAACACCAGAAAGAATAAAGAGATGGAGCCAAAGCAAAAACAACACCCAGTTGTGGATGTGACTGGTGATATGCTGATGCTATGAAAGTCTGATGCTATGAAGAGCAATATTGGATAGGAACCTGGAATGTTAGGTCCATGAATCAAGGCAAATTGGAAGTGGTCAAACAGGAGATGGCAAGTGTGAACGTTGGTATTTTAGGAATTAGAGAACTAAAATGGACTGGAATGGGTGAATTTAACTCGTATCACCATTATATCTACTACTGTGGGCAATAATCCCTTAGAAGAAATGGAGTAGCCATCATAGTCAACAAAAGAGTCTGAAATGCAGTACTTGGATGCACTCTTAAAAAAGACAGAATGATCTCTGTTCGTTTCCAAGGCAAACCACTCAATATCAAGTCTATGCCCTGACAGGTAATCCTGAAAAAGTTGAAGTTGAACGGTTCTTTGAAGACCAACAAGACATTCTAGAACTAACACCCCAAAAAGATGTCCTTTTCATTATAGGGGAGTGGAATGCAGAAGTAGGAAGTCAAGAAACATCTGGCTGCTGCTGCTCCTAAGTCGCTTCAGTCGTGTCTGACTCTGTGCAACCCCATAGATGGCAGCCCACCAGGCTAGCCCATCCCTGGGATTCTCCAGGCAAGAACACTGGAGTGGGTTGCCATTTCCTTCTCCAATGCATGAAAGTGAAAAGTGAAAGTGAAGATGTTCGGTTGTGTCTGACTCTTAGCGACTCCATGGACTGCAGCCTACCAGGCTCTTTCATCCATGGACTTTTCCAGGCAAGAGTACTGGAGTGGGTTACCATTGCCTTCTCTGGAAACATCTGGAGTAACAGGCAAATTTGGAGTTGGAGTACAGAATGAAGCAGGGCTAAGGCTAACAGAGTTTTGCAAAAAGAATACATTGGTCATAGCAAACACCCTCTTCTAACAATATAAAAGAAGACTCTAATTATGGACATCACCAGATGATCAATACATAAATCAGGTTGATTATATTATTTGCAGGTAAAGATGGAGAAGCTTTATACAGTCAGCAAAAACAAGTCTGGGAGCTGACTATAGCTCAGATCATGAACTCCTTATTGCCAAATTCAGACTTAAATTGAAGAAAGTAAGGGAAAACACTAGACCATTCAGGTATGACCTAAATCAAATCCTTTACGATTATACAGTAGAAGTGAGAAATAGATTCAAGGGATTAGATCTGATAGAGTTCCTGAAGAACTATGGATGCAGGTTTGTGACATTGTACAGGAGACAAGGATCAAGACCATTCCCAAGAAAAAGAAAAGCAAAATGGCTGTCTGAGGAGGCCTTACAAATAGCTGTGAAAGAAGAGAAGCAAAAGAGAAAAGGAAAGATATACCCATTTGAATGCAGAGCTCCAAAGAAGAGCAACAGGAGAAAAGAAAGCTTTTCTCAGTGATCAGTGCAAAGAAATAGAGGAATGTAACAGAATGGGAAAGACGAGATCTCATCAAGAAAAGTAGAGATACCAAGGGAACACTTCATGCAAAGATGGGCACAGTAAAGGACAGAATGCTATGGACCTAACAGAAGAAGAGGATATTAAGAAGAGGTGACAAGAATACACAGAAGAAATATATAAAAAAGATCTTCACAACCCAGATAATCATGATGGTATGATCAATCACCTAGAGCCAGACACCTAGGAATGTGAAGTCAACTGGGCCTTTGGAAGCATCACTATGAACAAAGCTAGTGGTGGTGATGGAATCCCAGTTGAGCTAAATCCTAAAAGATGATGCTGTTAAAGTGCTGCATTCAACAAGCCAACAAATTTGGAAAACTCAGCAGTGGCCACAGGACTGCTTTCAATTCCAAAGAAGGACAATGCCACAGAATGTTCAAACTACTGCACAATTGCACTCATCTCACATGCTAGTAAAGTAATGTTCAAAATTCTCCAAGCCAGGCTTCAACAGTATGTGAACTGTGAACTTCTAGATGTTCAAGCTGTATTTAGAAAATGCAGAGGAACAAGAGATCAAATTACCAACATCCACTGGATCATTGGAAAATCAAGAGAGTTCTAGAAAAACATCTATTTTTGCTTTATTAACTATGCCAAAGCTTTTGACTGTGTGGATCACAACAAACGGTGGAAAATTCTTCAAGAGATGGGAATACCAGACCACCTGACCTGCCTCTTGAGAAATCTGCATGTAGGTCAGGAAGCAACAGTTAGAATTGGACATGGAACAAATGACTGGTTCCAAATCGGGAAAAGAGTACGTCAAGGCTGTATATTGTCACCCTGCTTATTTAATTTATATGCAGAGTACATTATGAGAAATGTTGGGATGGAGGAAGCACAAACTGGAATCAAGATTTCCAGGAGAAATATCAATAACCTCAAAGATGCAGATTATACCACCTCAGATACAACTGAGCGACTGAACTGAACTGATGCAGATCATACCACCATTATGGCAGAAAGCGAAGAAGAACTAAAGAGCTTCTTGATGCAAGTGAAAGAGGAGAGTGAAAAGTTGGCTTAAACTCAACATTCAGAAAACTAAGATCATGGCATTTGGTCCCATCACTTCATGATGAATAGATGGGGAGACAATGGAGACAGTGACAGACTTTGTTTTTGGGGGGTCCAAAATCACTGCATATGGTGATTGCAGTCATGAAATTAAAAGACACTTATTCCTTGATAGAAAAGTTATGACCAACCTAGACAGCATTTAAAAAGCAGAGACATTATTTTGCCAACAAAGGTCTGTCTAGTCAAAGCTATGGTGTTTCCATTAGTCATGTACAAATGTGAGAGTTGGACTATAAAGAAAGCTGAGCATTGGTGAATTGATGCTTTTGAACTGTGGTGTTGGAGAAGACTCTTGAGAGTTCCTTGGAGAGCAAGGAGATCCAACCAGTCCATCCTAAAGAAAATCAGTCCTGAATATTCATTGGAAGGACCGATGCTGAAGCTGAAACTCCGATACCTTGGTAACCTGATGTGAAGAACTGACTCATTGGAAAAGACCCTGATGCTGGGAAAGATTGAAGTTAGGAGGAGAAGGGGACGACAGAGGATGAGATGTTTGGATGGCATCACCGACTCTACGGACATGAGTTTGAGTAAACTCCAGGAGTTGGTGATGGATTGGGAAGCCTCCTGTGCTATATTCCATGGGTTCTCAAAGAGCTGGACACAACTGAGAGACTGAACTGATACTGAAAGATAAGGAATACAGTTTATGAGTTAAACACAAATAAAAGATACTTCACAATAAATATTTTTTAATTAGGCTAAATGGTATTTGGACTTTCAAGATGTTTGAACTTTAGAGAGCTAACCCTGTAAAATATAACGTCCTACAGTGACTTTGTTGCTTTTCAGTCACTCAGTCATGTCCAACTCTTTGCGACCCCATGGACTGCAGCATGCCAGGCTTCCCTGTCTTTCACCATCTCCCGAAGCTTGCTCAAACTCATGACAATTGAGTCGGTGAAGCCATCCAACCATCTTATCCTCTGTCATCCCCTTCTCCTCCTGCCTTCAATATTTTCCAGCATCAGGGTCTTTTCTAATGAGTCACCTCCTTGCATCAGGTGGCCAAAGTATCAGAGCTTCAGCTGCAGCATCAGTCCTTCCAATGAATATTCAGGACTGATTCCCTTTAGGATTGACTGGTTTGATCTCCTTGCAGTCCAAGGGACTCTCAAGGGTCTTCTCCACCACCACAGTTCAAAAGCATCAATTCTTCAGTGCTCAACTTTCTTTATGGTCCAAATCTCACATCCATATATGACTACTGGAAAAACCATAGCTATGACTAGATGGACCTTTGTTGGCAAAGTAATGTCTCTACTTTTTTAACATGCTGCCTTGGTTTGTCATACTTTTCTCCCAAGGAGCATATTTTAATTTCATGGCTTCAGTCACCATCTGCAGTGATTTTGGAGCTATCATTGTTTCCATTGTTTTCCCATCTATTTGCCATGAAGTGATGGGACCAGTTGCCATGATCTTAGTTTTCTGAATGTTGAGTTTTAAGCCAGCTTTTTCACTCTCCTCTTTCACTTTCATAAATAGGCTTTAGTTCCTCCTCACTTTCTGTCATAGGGTGGTGTCATCTGCAAGTCCTAGATTATTGATATTTCTCTTGGCAATCTTGATTCCAGCTTGTGCTTCATTTAGCCCAGCATTTCTCATGATGTACTCTGCATGTAAGTTGAATAAGCCGGGTGACAATATACGGTCTTGACGTACTCCTTTCCCAATTTGGAAGCAGTTCATTTTTCCATGTCTGGTTCTAACTGTTGCTTCTTGACCTGCATATAGGTTTCTCAGGAGGCAGGTCAGGTGGTCTGGTATTCCCATCTCTTGAAGAATTTTCCACAGTTAGTGGTGATCCACACAATCAAAGTCTTTTAGGACAGTCAATGAAGCAGAAGTAGATGGTTTTCTGAAACTCTCTTGTCTTTTCTATGATCCAGTGGATTTTGGCAATTTGATCTCTGGTTTCTCTGCTTTTTCTAAATCCAGCTTGAACATCTGGAAGTTCTCAGTTCACATACTGTTTAAGCCTAGCTTGAAGAATTTTGAGCATTACTTTGCTAGCGTGTGAAATGAGTACAATTAGATGGTAGTTTGAACATTCTTTGGCATTGCCTTTTTTTGGGACTGGAATGAAAGCTGACCTTTAGCTTTATGACCCCATGGGCTGTAGCCCACCAGTCTCCTATGTCAATGGGATTTCCCAGATAAGAATATTGGAGTGGTTATCCTTTCCCTTCTCCAGGGGATCTTCTGACCCAAAGATTGAACCTAGGTTTGAACCCTTTTGGTGACTTTAGCTTCTGACTATCACACATTTTTGTCCAAGCTTAACATTTTTAAGTTAAATATAGAGTTACAGGGACTTCTTTGGTGGTCTCATGCTTGAGAGTTTGCCTGCCAATGCAGGGGACACAAGTTCGAATCTGGTCCAGGAGGATTCCACATGCTAATGGCAACTAAGCCCATGAACCACAGCTACTAAGCTGTGCTCTAAATCTAAAGCCCATGAACCACATCCTCTGAAGTCCATGGACCCTAGAAGCCCATACTCTGCAACAAGAAAAGCCACTGCAGTGAGAAGTCCTTGCACTGTAATTTGAGGGTAGCCCCTGCTCACAGCAACTAGACTAAGCCCTGGTGGCAACAAAGACCCAGTGAAGCCAAAAATAAATTAATTAATTAAAAAAGAAAAGAAATGTAGACATACATAGCTTATATTAACAAAACTTATGCTATGCAAAAATCATTATAATGAACTAGATGTCTAATGAGCAGAATAATAAGAACCTACTTTGCATTTTTCATACGCTTCTTGAAAACATAAAGTTATATTGATTTCATTTAATGTATGAAAACTAATATAATATCTTTTATTGCTTGATTTTGTGGATGATCAACTCAATACAGTATTACTTTGCCTTTAAAAACATTTAGAATAATTAAACACCAATATAAAATCACTTTCAAATAGGTTTTCTAAATGACTTCTCAAAACTGAATTTAGGTTTTTAGATATTTTGACAATAATTTCTTATTTTTTAAAGAAAATACTCCTTCCATAAATGGAGGTAATAAATATTACCTATAGGTAATAAAATGTGAGAGGTTAGGATAAGTTTTAGAGATTTATATCTGTTGCTTAAAGGTAATTGGAAAATGATGCAGCTATTTACTTAATCATTATGACTAACTGGATCCCCTAATTCTACAATCCTTTTGCTCATTGGGGTTAATGCAACTTAATCATTCGGGGCAACACTAAAAAAAGGACAAGTTTATAAAATTGGTCTGCCAAACTTATAAATGAAGCTAATTACCTAATGTAATTGCTGTCTCCATGAACTTACAGATGATCAATGTGTGAGTTGAAAGCAGCTCTTTTGCCCATTTCTCGTTTGCCCATTTCTGTCCCCTTCTAACCTCAAAGTGGATTTCCCTGGTGACTCAGATGGCAAAGAATCCACCTGCAATGCAGGAGATCCAGGTTTGATCCCTGAGTCAGGAAGAGCCCCTGGAGAAGGAAATGGCTACCCACTCCAGTATTCTTGTCTGGGAAATCCCATGGGTATAGGAACTTAATGAGTTACAGTCCATGGGGTCATAAAGACTCGGACACAGCTAACACTTACACACACACACACACACACACACACACACCTTAATAGAATCTAATTATAGGGATGAGATCACTAGGTAATTTAACCTAGCTCCCGAGTTAACGTTTTCCTGAATGTGCACTATGCCTTGCCTACACTGCTGGTTCTTTTCCTAGATTTAAAGAAGTAAGAATGAAGAGCTAAGTAGTGAAAGAATGACTAGTTATCTCCCCTCAGTAGTTCCGTTAGCAAGCCTGCAGGCAGACATCTAGACAATATGAAGAGAGTCAGCCAGTTTGCACACAATGGAGACAAATGCAGAACCCAACCTCTTGCCTCAATGATTCACTAAGATCCTTCCCCTCTTTCCATTTAAAGATTGTCATGGCTGAGAGGATCCTTTAGTTGGTCTTGGGACATAAGTCCACCTTCTCCCCAGATTGTCCGCTTTTCTGATTAAATCACATTTCCTTTCTCCCGAAACTTTCCTCTCAATTACTGACTTTTAGTGTGGCAAGCAACCAAACCTAGGCTCAGCAACACTCCGATTTAAATGTGCTTGTTTGCTTCATAATATTGAACAAATAATTTAATTTATGGTTCAATTTCATCATGATTAACTAAATTACTCCAATCAAGAGATCTTTAGACTCTTTTCCAAATAGAACTCATTGTACAGGAATTACCTAAGAGACAGGTCACAGTTGGTCCCCAGCCTACCTTTCCCCAAACACAATTCTTTAGACTGTCTACCCCTGCAATCCAGAAACTATAAGTTTGAACTCTCTTACTTTTGTCTTCAAGGGTTGGTGCCCATTGTGTAGGTTTTCTACTTCCTAGGACACCCTCAGTTTTTCCCTTTCCTCTCTTCCCTGTCTGGAAAATCTTTGCTCAGTTTTTAAAGTTTTTAATCTACCAAATTATTAAATTGTGCACTGAGAGAGAATCACACTCATGCTAGTGAATCTCCACATTTTTAGTCTTTCTTAAACTGAAAAATAATTGAGATATTTAAACATTATAAAGAAAGTGAAAGTGTTAGTCGCTCATCCCTGTCTGACTCTTGCCAGGGTCCTTTGTTCATGGGATTCTCTGGGCAAGACTGGAGTGGGTAACCATTCCCTTCTCTAGGGGATCTTTCCAACCTAGGGATCGAACCTGGGTGTCCCGCATTGCAGGCAGATTCTTTACTGTCTGAACCACCAAGGAAGCCCCATTTAAACATTAAAACATAGCCAAATCAAGAGGCAAAACAAGTTCATTCTAAGTGACCAGAGCTCAAACCCTGAGTAAATGAATTGCCCCTTGAGTTTCCTCCCTGTTCATTTTTAATGCTTTGCTGAAGTGTTAGCAGCTGCTTGTAAACTTTGTTCAAATGGCCAGGACTGAGTCTGTCCTCTAATTTGTGCTCCTAGCATTTTATATCTAAGTATGTTAAAATACTAATCACATTGTAAAACTTTATTTGCCTTTCAGCCTCAGTATATACAACGTGTTCCCTTAGGCAGAGTCCATTTCTCTTCAGGTTGGCACAGTTTCTGGCATATCCTAAGTACTCAAGATGTTGTTTGAACATTAAATAAATGGGACCAAAACCACTTAAGAAATATTTCTATCATTTTGGAACTTTCCACTCATTTTGTTTTTGTCTGCCTTGTTAATGAGGAAACACATAAAAAACCAAAGAAGATCCAGAAAGAAACATAGCAAAAGAATTGCAATGTTAGAAATGAAGGGAAAAACTAAATTTTATAAAGGGGCATTTAATATCTGGAATAAAAGATAAAGCGGATTTTGAAATTTTGCTTATTATAGGTCTTTGGATAATATATGGAGTAATTGTAATACTTTTTGAGTTTTACTTTGCTGCAGTGAAAATATATGCCTAATTTTTCAGTCCCTAATTTTTCTCTTTTCAGGGTTCCAATAAAGTACCAAGTTAGGAATTAACATGAATTCAGAGATTCAAATACTTGAAAATCAGAAGTCCATGAGCCAGCCATCCTTGGGGTACACTGCCTCTATTGATACATCTTTCCAATAGACAAATGCTTTCCTGATGTTTACAGCGTCTAAATATGAACCATTGTAATATACTTAACCAGAGGAGAATAGATTCTTTTCTTTAAATTTCATGTAACAATTTTGTAAACAGTGCTGGGAGATGCAGCATTATTTTATTTTCTTTCATTCTTTGCTCTGTCCGGATTCGTGCCGTCATCAGGCACTGATAAAAGTGGTTCCACTGTTACAGAACTCAGACTGTTGCAGAACTCAGACTGTTGCTGAGCGTTCTGAACCAAAGGAACATAACACCTCCCTCTTCTGATTGTTTAAATTTAACTACTGAGATGTCAGGTGGGAAACCAAGTAAGATCGTAATTCCATTATTAGTATAACTCTGAAATCAGAAAATAATTATGTCAGTGGTAAAATTTATCAATTTACTGTGTAATGAATAGAGAAAGCATATTTAGCTGGTTTGACTCAAAGATCAACATAGGTCAATAGAAAAGACAGTCATGTTTCCAGGCTTTAACATGAAAACTTTAACATGAAAAATTCAGTTGCATTTGAAGCCCCATTAGGGAACCCAACACCTGCGGAAATAGAATGGTCTGCCCATGTTATAAAATGTTAATAATTTCAAAATACATATTTGGGTTATTATAAATGAGTCCTTTGGATGTTTTAGAAAACTGAAGAAAAGTTCATATCCCCAGCTGAACAATACAACAGCTAGATAGTCGTGCCATCTAAAGGTTCAAAATGGGTGGAGGGATTCTGTGAAATCGTTTTGGATTTCAACTTGATTTTTCATGTTTTTGCAAAATGATACTAATGAATGTCAATAAAATAAATAAGACCAGCTTTACAAGCGTTATGCAAATCAGATTCCCAATTCACAGCTGTCGTATCAATGTAAGGACCACACTGGACTTGCCTCCCCAGCGCTCATCACAGACGGTAAAGAGAGCGGTTTTATTGGCTAAGCCAGGCAGCATGGTGCTGCACTCCATGACAATGGCCTGAGGGATCATTATGACGCAGGACACGATCCAGATGATGACGATGCTGTTCCGGGCCCGCTTGGCTGTGCTCTTAAACATCAGAGGGTGACAGATAGCATACCACCGGTCCAAGGCAATGCAGCTCAGCGTGAGGACAGAGACAGACACCGATACGGTCTAAAGAAAGAAGGAAGGTAGCACAGGGAAGCACCAGCTGTTACATGGATGTCTCTCAATATTTGTACTGTTTCACAAGGGTAGGCACACAGATAACCAGATTCAAAGTTGTCAAAAGACGTTTCATTCAAGTGCTTTCTATTAAAAAAATGAAAAAAAATCGGCTACAAATAATATTAGAAATGTATCAATAAAAAGAATTACCTATTTCCCATTAAATATAAAAAGTGTACTATGACTGAGTGCTAAGTTGCTTTTCAAGTCCAACTCTTTGCAACCCCATGGACTGTAGCCGACTAGGCTCCTCTGTTCATGGAATTCTCCAGGCAAGAATAGTTCCAGGGGATCCTGGATTTGAACTCAAGTCTTCGGCATTGGCAGGTGGGCTCTTTACCACTAGCACAACTTGGGAAGCTGCCTCTTTTTCTATGCCAAGTGTTTTGATTTATATGACATTCTTTGAATAAAGATACACTGATTTTGTTTTGGCATTTTTCCATTGATAAGGGAAATCTTATCTTCAAAGGTAAGAACATATATGTTCATAGTTTGAACTGGAAATTTTTCTTTTACTTATACACAATAATACAATGGTATGTCTTTCTTTTAAATTGACATACAAGAATTTGATTGCAATTGCATTTAATTAGCATTTTTGAATTATTTGTATCTCATTTCTTATTTTTAAATAACCAAGGTTATTCGTACATCAGTTTATTTTCAACATGCAAATGCATGAGTTGTGATAAAAGGTAATCTTCTATATGGATCTCCTTGCCATCGTTTGCTCATTGCTGGAAGAAGCAACCTACTTCTAAAATTCGAATAGGTTCACCTAATCCAGATTTCTGTACAATTAATGGCATCACACACATTTAGTTTGGAACTTTAAGAAAATAGTAAAGAAGCATGTCATGTATGCCCATCCCCCATGATCAATTTATGTAATTGCTGTGCCATGCCGGCTCACTTCAGTCGTGTCCTACTCTGTGCAATGCTATAGACTTTAGCCTGCCAGGCTCCTCTGTCCATGGGATTAGCCAGGCAAGAATACTGGAGTGGGTTGCCAGGTCCTCCTCCAGGGGATCTTCCCAACCCAGGGATCAAACCTGCGTCTGTTAAGTCTACTGCATTGACAGGCGGGTTCTTTATTTAATTATATTTAGTGCATTCTATACTGAATGAACAGACCATTGGTTGACAAAATCAATTCTCTCAAAACCCTCTCTTTAAAAACAAGCCTCATTCTCCTTTCTGTTATATATATATTTACAGATTTCTATTCACTTTCTTCTCAACACTTACAGCATGTTTAATTCATTAATGTACTGTTTATCTTCTCTGTGGAACAAAGACCAGTGGCAGGAGGGACTGTGCAAAACAGTCCCTGGCACAGTGCTTCATGCCTTTATTCCGTGGCAGAGTCATCTTTATTTTCCTGTCCTAGTTGTATTGATCTTATAATATGTGAATGGGAGGGTGTCTCTGCGTCTTACAACAGGACCTTGCTTGTTGACGCATTGACTATAGGTACAGATGAGTGAGAGGGATGTACATGCTGGTCCAGTGGAGGAGGAGAGGTTCTGGGCTAAGCATCAGGACCACATAGCCGTTCTCGTCTCCCCCCAGCTAGCTGCACAATGTGGGTGACCTACTTAACAATTCTTGGCAAATGTGTGTATTTTTTTCCTATTAAATGAGTAAAATTGACAATAAGATGCTTGCCAACTCTGATTCTTTTGATTCTCTTTAGAAAAGATGACAGAATATGGTTGAAATCAATTCTGCTATCGTGTTTCCTGGGATGCACCACATGGCATGTGCTAAATGTGAGATCTTGGGTAAGTTACTTAAGCTATGCCTCAGTTTTCTCATCAGTAAACTTGCATGATAATCATAGCCACCGTGGACTTGTCAGAAGAAAAGTCAGTCAACATGTGAAATGCCTAACCCGGGCCTGGTATATAAATGATAAGTGTTTGTTATTCCTTGTTATGATGATGGCAGTGGTGACGGTGATTATACTATTCATATTTTCTTCTATTCTCGAGCTTAGAGTTCTAGCTTTTAATTGGAACAGACTGCTTTACAGTGAAGAATAGTTATAGAAATTACAAGTAAAGATGTAAACTGTTCTAAATTCTTGGGGGTTAATTTCAACTTTAATTTGAAAGGGATGAACTCTATCAGAGTAGGTTTATGTTGATTGATTTGTTGCTGTTCAGTTGCTCAGTCGTGTCTGACTCTTTGCAACATGGTCTGCAGAACGCCAGGCTTCCCTGTCCTTCAACGTCTCCTGGAGCTTGCTCAAATTCATGTCCATTGAATTGGTGATACCATCCAACCATCTCGTCCCCTGTTGTCCCTTTCTCCTGCCTTCAATCTCTCCCAGCATCAGGGTCTTTTCTAATGAGTCGACTCTTTGCAGAGGTGGTCAAAATATTGGAGCTTCAGCTTTAACATCAGTCCTTCCATGAATACTCATGGTTGATTTCCTTTAGGATTGACTAGCTTGATTTCCTTGCAGTCCAAGGGACTTTCGAGAGTCTTTTCTAGCACCAGAGTTTGAAGGCATCAATTTTGGTGCTCAGCCTTTTGCATTGTCCAGCTTTCACATCCATACATAACTACTGGAAAAAACCATAGCTTTGACCATACAGACATTTGTTGGCAAAGTAACATTTCTGCTTTTTAATATGCTGTCTAGGTTTGTCATAGTTTTCCTTCCAAGGAGCAAGAGTCTTTAAATTTCATGGCTGCAGTCACCGTCTGCAGTGATTTTTGAAGACCAAGAAAAGAAAACTTGCCACTGCTTCCCCTTTTCCCCCTTCTAGTTGCCATGAAGTGATGATCTTGTTTTACTTTATTTTATTTTTTTTTAGTGTTGAGTTTCAAGCCAGCTTTTTCACTCTCCTCTTTCACCCTCATCAAGAGGATCTTTAGTTCCTCTTCACTTTCTGCCATTGGAGTTGTATCATCTGCATATCTGAGTTTGTTGATATTTCTCCTGGCAATCTTGATTCCACCTTGTTGATGGCGCCTGGAAATTCCTTGGCACTGCCTTAGGGGACATTCACACTTTCTCCAGTGTCCACTCTTTGCTCAACCTCCATTCCTCCCTGAGAATGTGTCAAGAACCCAGAGCCCTTCCAAACCCTTGCCAGCCTGGGGATTGATAGAGCAGTGGTCATCTAGCTCTATACAGTTGACCTTTCATACTACTGAGCCAGGGCTCTATTTATCCTCTCTAGCAATTAGAAATGAAAAGTTCTCAACAAGGCTTAGTATCTTGCTTTTCATACATTCTAATCAACATGGGTGGACGGGATAGAAGTAATGTGGTTCAAATTCTGAAGTCATTTCTAGGAGTTCTTTCAACTGCTTGCAATAATCAGTTCCAATCAGTGCACTTGAGAGATGGCTGTCCAGTGCCAATGGTGAGCCAGGGTACAGTGCCTTCCCATGAGAGACCATGCTGGTTTGGATAATCTGACAGTATAATCCGTTGAATGAACCCTTAGGCATCAGTGATTTAACAGTCGTTGTTTGACTACTGTATTTGCTGGTGTATAATATACTGGAGTATACAATTAGAATCCAATTTACATGATTTTCTCAATGGTGATACACAATTGCACCTTATCATAAGTGATTATAAATGAGAGTTCTGTTGTTGCTTTTCACTTCTAGGAGTGCACTTCTGGGTTCCCTTTTCATTGAGATTTTGACAGTAGGTCAAACCAAACTGATAGTAAATCCTTTCAGAAATGAATGTAGTGTGAATTGTGAACACTGTGAGTAAAGCAAAGTGAGATGATGTGAACTTTCTTTTGCTGTCAGTGCTTTATCTTGCATTTGTCCTATGAGTACCCTGTGGTCAGGCCAATGTGGGACGTTTTCTTTGGTAGAGGAGTCAGTTTCATGCTAGCATACAGATGTGGCAAACAGCACCAGAGAAATGGAAATTCTGCCAAATTGCAAGTTTGGATGATAGGCACTAATAGACTGGAATGTAGGAAAGTGTGACTGAGAGAAAAGGGGAGACCATCTGCCTACTGAACACCCATCACCCAAATCTCAGTAGACTTGTTCTTTTCCTGTGCAGAGACTCTTCAGTTATATTGAAAAAGTCACTCTGAAAAAGCAGTTCACTGCTCCTATTGGGCTTCCTGGGTAGTAATATTCTCAGGTAGTAGTATTCTTTTCATCTGGTAAAGAATCTGCCTGGAATGAAGGAGACCCTGGTTCAATTCCTGGGCCAGGAAGTCCCTCTGGAAGAGGGATAGGCTACCCACTTGTTGCAACCCCATAGCCAGGCTCTTCTGTCCCTGGAATCTTCTAGGCAAGAATACTGGAGTGGGTTGCCATTTCCTATTCCAGGGGATCTTCCCAATCCATGGTTTAAACTCCCATCTCTTGGGTCTACTGCACTAGCAAGAAGATTCTTTACCCACTGGAACCACCTGGGAAGGCTTGTAGGATGAAGCACACACTGGAATCAATATTGCCAGGAGAGATATCAATAACCTCAGATATGCAGATGATATCATCCTTACAGCAGAAAGTGAAGTGGAACTAACGAGCCTCGTGATGAAAGCGAAATAGGAGAATGAAAAAGTTGGCTTAAAACTCAACATTCAGAAAACTAAGATCATGGCATCTGGTCCCATCACTTCTTGGCAAATAGATGGATAAACAATGGAAACAGTGACTTTATTTTCTTGGGCTCCAAAATCACTGCAGATGGTGACTGCAGCCATGAAATTAAAAGACACTTGCTCCTTAGAAAAAAAGCTATGACCAACCTAGACAGCATATTAAAAAGCAGAGACATTACTTTGCCGGCAAAGGTCCATCTAGTCGAAGCTATGGTTTTATGAGTAGTCATGTATGGGTGTGAGAGTTGGACTATAAAGAAAGCCAAGTGCCGAGGAATTGATGCTTTTGAACCACGGTGTTGGAGAAGACTCTTGAGAGTCCCTTGGACTACAAGGAGATCCAACCAGTCAGTCCTTAAAGAAATCAGTCCTGAATATTCATTGGAAGGAAGGCCTGATGCTGAAGCCAAAATACCAATACTTTGGCCACCTGATGAGAACTGACTCATTGGAAAAGACCCTGATGCTGAGAAAGATTGAATGCAGGAAGAGAAGGGGACGACAGAGGATGAGATGATTGGATGGCATCACCGACTTGATGGACATGAGTTTGAACAAGCTCCAGGAGTTGGTGATGGACAGGGAAGCCTAGAGTGCTGCAGTCCATGGGGTTGCAAAGAGTTCAGACATGACTGAGCAACTGAACTGAACTGAACATGAATGATATTCTATTATCTGGTTGTACTCCAATTAGTTTATCTGTTCATCTACTGAAGGACATCTTTGTTACCTCAAAGTTTTGATCATCATAGATAAAGCTTCAGTAGACATTTGCATGAGAGTTTTCCTGTGTATGTAAATTTTCAACTTTTGAGAGGTAAATATCACAGAATGCACTTTCTGGATCATATATTGGGACTGTTTTGTTTTTAAAAAAGTAAAGTAAAAAAAAAAAAAATCAGTCTTCCAGAATGGCTATAACATTTTTCATTATCCTTACCAGCAATGAATGAGAGTTCCTGCTGCTGCACATCCTTGCCAGCTTTTGTTGTTGTCAGAGTTTCATAGTTTTACTGTTCTAATAAGTCTGTAGTGATATTTCATTATCTTAACTTGCAGTTCACTGATGAGATGTGATGAAGGACATCTCTTCATATGTTTCTTTGCCATTTGTATATCTTGGTTAGTAAGGTGTCATTAATGTCTTTGGTCTATGTTTTAGTTAGATTGTTTGCTTTCAGATCGCTTAGTTTTAACAACTCTTTGCATATTTTAGATATTGTTGTTGTTTAGTCCCTAAGTCATGTCTGCTTCTTTTGCAACCCCATGGAGTAGCCCACCAGGCTCCTCTGTGCATGGGGATTTCCCAGTCAAGAATACTATAGTGGGTTATCATTTCTCTCTCCAGCGTTTTTTCCTGACCCAGGGATCAAAGCCATGTCTCCTGCTTGGCAAGCAGATTCTTTACCACTGAGCCACCTCGGAAGCCCTTATTTTAGGCTGCAGTCACTTATTATACATATCTTTGGCAAATATTTTCTCCCAGTTTGTGCTTTGCCTTCTCATTCTGTTTACACTGAATTTTGCAGCGCAGAAGATTTTAATGTTAATGAAGTCAGCTTATGATTTATTTCAAGCAGCACATCTTTGTTGTTACATCTAAAAAGTCATCAAAATACACAAGGCCATTTGGAGTTTCTTCTAAGTTATCTTCTAAGAGTTTTGTGGCTTTACATTTTACATTTGGGTCTATGATCCATTTTCGGTCAATTTTTCTGAAGAGTGTAAGGTCCGTGTTTAGATTCTTCTTGCCTCAGTTTGTCTTCATTGGGTGCATATTGTCATTTCCTCCAAATATTATGATATCATCTTGGAGGCCAGATGGAATAAGAGCTAGATGGTGGAGGGTGGTCATGGGAACTAGTAGGGAGTGGCCAGCATTTCACTCACTGTCCAATTGCTAAAGGAAATCCAGGTCTTTTAGAACTGTGGCTATGAACACCAGTTTGGTAAAATTTTTAAAGATTTCAGAGATATCAGAATATCAGTCAGAAAAGTATTCTCTGGAAGTATTTGTTCTTAATTTGTAATAGAGCAACTAGTTATAGAAAAGCAGATTTCAGAGCTGAACAATAGAACACCAGTGATAATGATGATGACAGATGTTTGTTGAGAACACACTGTTTTTATAAGGCCAGAGTCTTCCAGAGACTAATATCTGTGCCAAATGGTTCATATAGTTATCTAAGTAGATGAGCACAGCAACCACAGAGACATATTTAAAATTGAAATTATTAATCTTTTAAAATCAGTGACTCTCAAAGAGCTTGTGTATTTGGCTCAATGGCATACAGTCAGTGAATGGCAGCATAGAGGTTCCAAATGTGGCATTTAATTCAAACCTGCAATAAAACATGTTCCCTGCGCTGCTTCGACAGTATAGCTCTTGATTTCTCAGCAGTAAATGAGACCACTTATCAAAACAACACTCAATTCTTTGAATTGGGATAACCTCAATCATTGATTTGTTCAAGTTCTTTCATTTATAATCAGAAAATTAGAGATCAAAGGAGCAAAAGGTTTATACAGCACAGGATTCTGACACTTTTTTTACCCAGAACTTACCTTGTTTACCCAAAAAGTTTCTCATATTACTGTCCTTAAGTTTGCCAATTTCTCTCTTAACACACTAAGTGTTTACTAATGGGCCATGGCTATAAATGAAAATGATTATGCATTTTTGGGGTAGTTTTTGTGTTTGAAGCCCCCAAAAGTGTACAAAGCATTTACCTGTAAATAAGGAATCACTTTACAGAGGGACTGTCCGAAGAACCAGGTCTCAGTAATGTCCACAACTAGCGTGGCTGGAAGGCAGGTGATGGTCACAAGCACGTCAGCCAGAGAAAGGTTGACAATGAAGTAATTGGTCACTGTCCTCATGTGGTGGTTCTTCCACACGGCCACACAGACTGATTTGGAAAGAAAAAGGAATGTTCTCTGTTAGGGACTGAACGTCCACAATGTGGAAGGTGCAATGAAACAGAAATTCATATATTAAGATCCTACCCCCTCAAAAGAATATGGGGTACATATACACAAAGGAATATTACTCAGCCATGAAAAAGAGTGAGATCGTGTCATCTGCAGCAACACGGATGGAACTAGACATTATTGCATTAAGTGAAGTAAGTCAGATAAAGACAAATAATATACAATATCCATTATATGTGGAAATATAAAATATGACACAAATAGATCTGTTTTTGAAGAGGAACAGGATCACAGACATAGAGAACTGACTGGTGGTTGCGGAGGAGAAGGGGGATGAAGGAGTGATGGCTTGGGAAGTTGGGATTAGCAGATGTAAGCTTTACATGTAGAATGGATAAGCAATAAGATCCTACGGTATAGTTTGCATGCATGCACAGGCGTGTCCAACTCTTTGCGACCCCATGGACGGTAGCCCGCCAGGTTTCTCTGTCCATGGAATTTTCCAGACAAGAGTACCAGAGTGGGTTGCCATTTCTTATTCCAGGGGATCTTCCCAACTGAGGGATCGAATCCACGTTTCCTGTGTCGCCTGCATTGGCAGGTGGATTTTTTAACCACTGAGCACCTGGGAAGCCACTCCTACCATATAGCATAGGGGACTATAATCAATATCCTCTGATAAGCCATAGTGGAAAGTAACATGTATATGTCTGTGTAAATATAACTGAATCACTTTGCTGTACTGCAGTAACTAACAAAACATTGTAAATCAACTATACCTCAATTAAAAAAAAAAAAAGTATCTTGACCCCCAGTGTGATGGTATTAGGAAATGGGCCTTTGGAAAATGAACTGGTCATGAGGGTGGAGGCTTTGTAAAGGGCATTAGGTCCTTATAAAGGGAGCTAATATAAGGTGTCTCTCCTTATATAGAGAGATCGTTCACCTCTTCCACCACCTGAGGATACAGCAAAAAAAATGCCTGTCCTTAATGAACCAGGAAGTGGACTCTGCCCAGACGCTGAAGCTGCCAGAGCCTTGACCTTGCACTTCTCAGAATCCAGAACAGAGACACTAACTTCTGTTGTTTTTAAGCCATTCAGTTCACGGTACTCTGTTACAGCAGGGTCAACAGACTAAGGCAGGAACTAAACAAAGAAAATCGGTCTGGTGAGGGAATACTGTCAAGCTGACTAGTACCCCTGCAATTCCACAAATAAATATTGCCAAAGGGAGATAATTTAAGGCTGCTCTGTGTCACTGAATCAGTCAATATGTGTGAATTCTCAATATATGCTTAAAATCAATTCCCTTACCTTGCAAGGCATTTCTCAATGGCTTATATGGATATGTTTATTTTACTTGATTTTGAATTTCATTTTCCGGAAATTAAAGAACAATCTTTGATTTATCATTTTATCCCCTCAGTGGGCAGCATGTAGTAGATAGTCAAGAAATATTGATATTTGCTGAATTGAGATGAATAAAGAGCTGCTATTTTTCAGCGAACTGTGGTGTTGCCTCATCCATCATATTGACCCATATCTGCTCCCAAACTCTGCCTTTAGGACTTATAAGAGATGAAGACACTTAAAGACAAAAGTCTACAATTATTCAGTCCCTATTATTGCCAGATATTGAGGTGGATAGTTCATACCCTTGAGTTATTTAATCTCAATGACAATCCCAAGGAAGTTCATCATTACTGATGTTTTGTATATTATAATGTCATTGACAGACCGGGGTTTTGTGGAACTTGTTGGGGACAAATGGCTTATAAAGCAGGGAATCACCGTGACAACTGGGCTTATATACCAAGTGAAGTGCTGGTTGTTCCACCGCATTGGTTACCTTCTTTTGTGAATGAAAGAGTTATTTAAAAAAATGAAAGGTGTTGAAACATGTATAATATCATGTATGAAACAAGTCGCCAGTCCAGGTTCGATGCACGATACTGGATGCTTGGGGCTGGTGCACTGGGACGACCCAGAGGGAGGGTATGGGGAGGGAGGAGGGAGGAGGGTTCAGGATGGGGAACACAGGTATACCTTTGGTGGATTCATTTCGATATTTGACAAAACTAATACAATATTGTAAAGTTTAAAAATAAAATAAAATTTTAAAAAATGAAAGAGTTATTTTTAAAAAGTACATCTAAGTTCTAGAAACGCTTTCCTTTCTACTATGCTTGTTGGCCTCTAAACTTTGCCTCAGATAAAACATACTCTCACAGCCAAGCCTCCCTCGTTTTCTCAGAGCATCCCCTCTTTATTTTTTTATTATTTTTTTAATTTTATTGTATTTTTTAATTTAAATTTTGTATTTAATTTTAAATAAATTTAAAAATTGTATTAGTTTTGCCAAATATCAAAATGAATCCATCACAGGTATACATGTGTTCCCCTTTAAAATGCATGCTGTGTCACTAAGCTGCTCCTTATGGAAAGAGCATCCAGTTCCCTGATTCTCTGTCCTCCCTCTGATGTATCCAAAGGTTACGTAATCACTGGCCCCAGAATCATATAGGTATAAGCATTGCTACCCACATCTGTTGATGGATTTACTTCATGGAATGTAACTAAGTAAGTGTGAATTTACCTGGAGCATCGTTAACCTGTCAGAGCTGTCATCCATGCACCCAAGTGATGCAGTGATTAGTAACCTTCCATAGTGAAGAAATAAAAGCGTATTTTGTTAAATTTGAGTCATTTAGTGAGGATTTCTTTTTGACAATTATGTACCAGTTACTATGAGTGTCATATGTTGAAAAATTCTTTTGCTAGCTCCTGAAGCTGAAATTACACTCCAGTCACCAACAGATGCTCATTTAATGAAATATCTGAATTTCTGTGGATTTAATTGTGAAAACTTCACATCTTCCTCCAACTCCAGCACATAAGTACCAAAAGCTCAAGAGAGCTTTGTTAGGATAAACTGTAGTCTTTATTGTCTGAAAATGCTGCTGCTGAATCATTTACTTCTCAGAAATGCTTGAAACACGCACACACACATAAACCCATCTTATCAGTTGACTAACACATTATCATGGCTTGTTATAAGAAAACTGAAAAAAAAAATCACACTTCTGATACTTGGTCAATAAATGGTCCAAATGGGATCTAGAAAAGAAAATAAGACTTAAAAAATACAATCAGTTCTAGTTTGACTCCCAATTCTCCATATTTTGAGGGTGAGGAATGGCAGTGATAGGAGGCCAGTGTTAATGCGTGACATCTAAGCAATGTGAGAGTAAGTAGGTCACGAATAAACACTTACATTTCCTGTGTCCTGTTATAAACAATTTAAATTATTAACTAGTTCATCTCCATAATAACACTATAAAGTGATTACTATTTTTGTTTAACATGTGGAAAACTGATGCAAGGGAGGTTATGGAATCTACCTAAGGATGAATAGCTAGGAAATGCTGACTTTGGATTCAATCTTATATACCGTGCATACCATTCTATTATGTATCAGCACCTATCAGTGAAACAGAAGGTAAAAGGCAGCTGTCTGACTCTCTTTGGCAAGACTCTAATGCATGTCCGTTGAATTCTAGAGTCGGAGATCATCAGTTTAATCAGATGCATAAATCAGCTCTGCAGCATTCCTGATTCATTTCTGCTTGCACATTTTTAATAGTGGGGAATTTGCAACTTAGGGCTGCCCTGGTGGCTCAGTTGTAAAAGAATCATCCTGCCAATGCAGGAGACCTGAGTTCAATCCCTCAGTCAGGAAAAGCCCCTGGAGAAGAAAGTGTAAACCTACTCCAGTATTCTTGCCTGGGAAATCTCATGGACAAGGAAGCCTGGCAGTTTACAGTCCATGGGGTTTCAAAAGAGTAGGACATGACTTAGGGACTAAATAACAAAAGCAATGACAATTTATGACTTGCTTGAGCCCTTGGCTTCTATTTTGTGGTGAATTTACCTACCAGCAAGTTCTTATTCATGTTGAGTTGATGTCTGTTTCCCCTTCAATTCTGTTCATGGGTTCTTTATTCGTTTCTGGAACCCAAGGAATAAACTTACCTCCTTTGTTTACATCATATCTGTATTAATTTCCCAGAGCTACGTTATAGTACCACAGGTTGGGTGTTTTAAAGCCATAGAAACATATTTTCACAGAGTTCTGCAGTCAGAAATCAAAAATCAAGGTCAGGAGGGTCATGGTGTCTCTGAAACTTGTAGATAACTCCTTTCTTGCTGCTCTCATGGCTTCTGGTGGTTGGCTGTTTACATGGCCTTCCCTGGGTGCAGCTCTGTACATCCAGTCTCTTTCTCCTCCATCATCACATGGTCTTTTCTCCTGCCTCTCTGTATCCACATGGCTCTCTCCTGACAAGGACAACAATCCTATTGGATTGGGGGCTCACTGTACTCCAGTAAGAATACTGAAGTGGTTTGTCATTCCCTTCTCCAGGGGACCACGTTTTGTCAGAACTCTCCACCATGACCCGTCTGTCTTGGGTGGCCCTACATGGCATAGCTCATAGTCCCATTGAGTTAGACAATGTTGTGGTCATGTGATCAGACTGGTTACTTTTCTGTGATTATTGTTTTCAGTCTGTCTGCCCTCTGATGGAGAAGGATAAGAGGCTTATGGGAGCTTCCCAGGTGTGGATGTGACTGGTGATGGAAGTAAAGTCCGATGCTGTAAGAGCAATATTGCATAGGAGCCTGGAATGTTAGGCCCATGAATCAAGGAAAATTGGAAGTGGTCAAATAGGAGATGGCAAGAATGAACATAAACATTTTAGGAATCAATGAACTAAACTAGACTGGAATGAGTGAATTTAACTCAGATGACCATTATATCTACTACTGTGAGCAAGAATCTCAGAGAAAAAATGGAGTAGCCATCATGGTCAACAAAAGAGTTTGAAATGCAGTAATTGTATGCAATCTGAAAAAAAAGACAGAATGATCTTTGTTTGTTGCCAAGGCAAACCATTCAATATCACACTAATCCAAGTCTATGCCCTGAACAGTGATGCTGAAGAAGCTGAAATATACAGATTTGACGTACTCCTTTCCCAATTTAGAATCAGTCTGTTGTTCTATGTCGAGTTCTAACTGTTGCTTCCTGACCTGCATACAGATTTCTCAGGAGGAAGGTCAGGTGGTCTGGTATTCCCATCTCTTGAAGAGTTTTCCAGTTTGCTTTGATCCACATAGCCAGAGGCTTTGGTATAGTCAATAAAACAGAAGTAGATGTTTTTCTGGAACTCTCTTGCTGTTCTGATAATTCAGTGGATGTTGGCAATTGGATCTCTGGTTCCTCTGCTTTTCTAAATCCAGCTTGAACATCTGGAAGTTCATGGTTTAAATACTGTTGAAGCCTGCCTTGGAGGATTTTGAGCATTACTTTGCTAGCGTGGGAGATGAGTGCAATTGTGTGGTAGTTTGAACATTCTTTGGCATTGCCCTTCTTTGGGAATGGAAAGAAAACTGACCTTTTCCAGTCCTGTGGTCATTGCTGAGCTTTCCAAATTTGCTGGCATATTGAGTGCAGCACTTTCACAGCATCATCTTTCAGGATTTGAAATAGCTCAACTGGAATTCCATCACCTCCACTAGCTTTGCTCGTAGTGATGCTTTCTAAGGCCCACTTGACTTCTCATTCCAGGATGTCTGGCTCTAGGTGAGTGATCACACCATTGTGATTATCTGGGTCATGAAGATCTTTTCTGTACATTTCTTCTGTGTATTCTTGCCACCTCTTCTTAATATTTTCTGCTTCTGTTATGGCCATACCATTTCTGTCCTTTACTGTGCCCATCTTTGCATGAAATGTTCCCTTGGTGTCTCTAATTTTCTTGATGAGATCTCTAGTATTTCCCATTCTCTTGTTTTCCTCTATTTCTTTGCCTTGATAACTGAGGAAGGCTTTCTTATCTCTCCTTGCTATTTTTTGGAACTCTGCATTCAGATGGGTATATCTTTCCTTTTCTCTTTTGCCTTTTGCTTCTCTTCTTTTCATAGCTGCTTGTAAGGCCTTCTCAGACAATCATTTTGCCTTTTTAAATTTCTTTTTCTTGGGGATGGTCTTAATCACTGCCTCCTGTATAATGTCATGAACCTCTCTCCATAGCTCTTCAGGCACTCTGTCTATCAGATCTAATCCCTTGAAACTATTTGTCACTTCCATTGTATAGTCATAAGGGATTTGATTTAGGTCATACCTGAATGGTTTAGTGTTTTACCTTACTTTCTTTAATTTAAGTCTGAATTTGGCAATAAGGAGTTCATGATCTGAGCCACAGTCAGCTCCTGGTCCTGTTTTTATTGGCTGTACAGAGCTTCTTCATCTTTGGCTGCAAAGAATATAATCAATCTGATTTCGGTGTTGACCATCTGGTGATGTCCATGTGTAGAGTCTTCTCTTGTGTTGTTGGAAGAGGATATTTGCTATGACCAGTGCGTTCTCTTGGCAAAACTCTGTTAGCCTTTGCCCTGCTCATTCTGTACTCCAAGGCCAAATTTGCCTTTTACTCCAGGTGCTTCTTGACTTCCTACTTTTGCTTCTAGACCCTATAATGACCAGGACATCTTTTTTGGGTATTAATTCTAGAAGATCTTGTAGGTCTTCATAGAACCATTCAACTTCAGCCTCTTCAGCATTACTGGTTGGAGCATAGACTTAGATTACTGTGATATTGAATGGTTTGCCTTGGAAACTAAGAGAACATTCTGTCATTTTTTGAGACTGCATCCAAGTACTGCATTTCTGACTCTTTTGTTGACCATGGTGGCTACTCCATTTCTTCTAAGGGATTCTTGCCTGCAGTAGTAGATATAATGGTCATCTGAGTTAAATTCACCCATTCCAGTCTAGTTTAGTTCACTGATTCCTAAATTGTTGATGTTCACTCTTGCCATCTCCTGTTTGACTACTTCCAATTTAACTTGACTAAAGATGATGACTATGCCTGTTTCCTGAAACTTAATTTCTCTGGATGCAACATTGCCAGATCCTTCACACATGACAGCAAGATTATCCCTCTCATGGCCCTAGTCTCTTTATTGAGAAAATGCTGAAAATAACCAGCAATTCTTTTTAAATGAACTAGCTACTTAGAACTGAGCACATCTTTCGGGGCACACCTCCGCAATTTGGGTTGAACAAATATCCTTTATTGTGTTAATTTATTCATTGCCCCATTCAAAATATTAAAGACACAATGGAAACACAGCCTTCTCCTCATAAGACATCAAAATTATACGGAGTTAAATTCATCGTCTTTTCCTATATTCTCACACCCGGACTTTACACTTCTCTGAAGTATAGCATTCTTCTTTTTTATCCTCTGCAACCTATGTTTAAAACCCTCCAAATATCTCTTATGTCTAAAATTATCTTTCTATTCCCACTACAATTACCTGGTTAGATTGTAATAGCCATTAGCTAAAGCACTGCAATGACCTCCCTGCACCCTGCTCTCTGTACTTCTGTCCACTTTATCCATTGGTACCATTCACATCAGTTAGATTATCTCTTTCGTTTCAACAGGAGTCTCTCCTTTCTTTCAGGATTAAGTGAAAAATCCTCAGATAGCCATTCTACCACCCAGGTCTTGTTGAACTTTCCCTTATATCTTGCAATGCTGTCCATACTTCAGAGTTACAGGATTAGTTAGATATTTCACTTTATATCAAGCATGTTCCATGTCAAAGTGTTTGCTAATGCCATTCCTCTATTTAGAAGTGACCACACTCCATTTCAATCCCATATTAAACTTAACTAAATACTCAGTCCAGTTCAGTTCAGTCACTCAGTCGTGTCTGACTGTTTGCGACCCCATGCATTGCAGCATGCCAGGCCTCCCTGTCCATCACCAACTCCTGGAGTTCACTGAGACTCACGTTCATCGAGTCAGTGATGCCATCCAGCCATCTCATCCTCTGTCGTCCCCTTCTCCTCCTGCCCCCAATCCCTCCCAGCATCAGAGTCTTTTCCAATGAGTCAACTATTTCGCTAAATACTATTCCCAAAAAAAAAAAAAAAAGAGAGAAACAAAAGCCAATGAATCAAAGATAGAGTTGGTTTCATGAAATTTTTTTTACTTAGTCTAGCTCAACATGTCTTCTTTCTCTTTTGAAACTATATTACATCATAAAAAATGAAATAATGCCATTTTCAGTAACATAAATTATTTTGACCTACATATTATCATACTAAGTGAAGTTAAGGAAAGACAAATGCCATATGATATCACTTCTATGTGGAATCTAATAAAAATGATACAAGTGAACTTATTTTAAAAAACAGAAACAGACTTACAGATCTCAAAATCAAATGTACCACATGTATACCTGTGGTGGATTCATTTTGATATTTAGCAAAACTAATACAATTATGTAAAGTTTAAAAAAAAATAACCTAAAAAAAAAATCAAACGTACTGATACCAAGGGGAACCTGGGGAATGAAGGGGTGAATTAGGAGATTTGGATAACATACACTCACTACTATACATAAAACAGATAAACAACAAGAATCTACAGCATAGCACAGGGAAGTCTACTCAGCATTGTGCAAAAACCTATACACACACATATAAATACAACTGATTCATTTTGTTGTACACCTGAAGTTAACACAGTATTGTAAATCAAATATACTACAATGCATTTTTTTTTGAAAAGAAAAAAGCAGTTTAAATTAAGGGAAAAAAAAACATTACTTGTACCTTTCCTGATCATGAATCATATTCTAAAATTATTATGGACTATTCTGGGTTTTGCATTTTTTGTTGTTATTTTGTTATTGGTACAAAGACTCCTTTTCAATTTGAGCTGGGCTTTTTCTTTCTCTTACACTTCTTGGTTTCAAAAGCTTTTCTCCCAATGCAAACACTGCCTAGAACTTTCTTTGCAATAACTAAATATTCATAACATTGCTTTGTTCATACACTTACAGTGTGTTACTGCCTTGGCATTATAAAGAATCATGAGGTTCTTTAAAAGATGAGGAAAAAACCCAGTGGCTGAATGGAGCATTTATTTTCCTCATTTCTTTTAAGTAAAGTCTGACACCTGGCAGGGAACTTGGCTGCCTGTCAGTTATTTTCCTGGCACTCAATTCCCCATATACAGCCTTCTGATGAGCCTTGGTAGGTCTGAGACATGAACTTGGTACTGTTTTTGAAACTGGTTCTCTGAATGATCATGATCCACCAACATTAAAGTTAGTTTGTGATTAGTCTGCACTTAAAAGTCGGCCTGCATTAACCAGGAAGAGGTGAGGGATGGTTGTACACATGGGGTGAGAGGGAATAACAGAGGGTGGGGGTGCAGACTGAGTGAAAATCTATTAATACCTCTAACATGTTTTTTTTTTTTTTTTTGAAACAGATTTTTTGAGATGCAGAGGTGCACGAAGATAAAAGTCCATTTATTCCTTTCTCTTTCAGCCCTCATCTGGTCCGTCATCTCTTCTTCTGTAAGAATCCGATGGTATATAGCTTGCATCTTTTCTCTGCAGTACTGACAGATGGAACATGACTCCAGCTGTATGGGAGCATCTGTAGTCAGTGATGTAGAGGGGGATTTAAGCTGTAATATAGAGATGCCTATAAGAAGCCAGTGCTTGTAATTGGATGGGCCAAACGAAAAGAAAGTATTAACACAAAAAGCCCATTGCAACTTTAATCTACATTTATGGTGAACTGGCTTTTGTTTTAATAACCATCAGACTGTATATGGACAAAGTTAATTTATCTCTCCAATCAGTCCTTGCACTTGGACAAATTTCAACTACGGTGATACACTGTTAATCTGTTGGCGAGACTGCATCTTTTATTAAACATACATGTAGGTCTTGAACTATATATGTCAACTTGCAATTGATTATGATATAAAGAGGAGACTGTATGATATATAATTAGGATGTTATTGTGAATCTTGAAAGATCTGCACTAAATATTTCAAGTTATTTTAAGCATTTTCATATTTATTTAATTTTTCAACATTAAAAAAATATATAGGTGTTATGCTAACTGAAATAAGCCAGACACAAAAAGACAATGATTATATAATTCTACTTATATGAAGTACTTAGTCAAATCCCTTAAGACAGAAAGAAAATGCAAGTTGCCAGGGTCTTGGGGGAGGGGAGAGTGGGTTATAATTGTTTAAGTAGAAAGAATTTTAGTTTTATGAGATGAAAAATGTTCTGGAGATACATAATGATGATGATTGAATGATAGTATCAATGTACTTACTGCCAATGAATTGTAAACTTGAGAATGGTTAAAGTGGTAAATTTTAAATTATGAATGCTTTATCACAGTTTTAAAAATCACTTTCCATGAAAAAAAGTAGTTATAAAAAATGGGAAACAAAATTTTTGACCCAACAATGTGAGTAAGTGAATGAAAGTCGCTCAGTCATCTCCGACCGTTTGTGAGCCCATGGAATAGTTCATGGAATTCTCTAGGACAAATACTGGAGTGGGTAGCCTTTTCCTTCTCCAGGGGATCTTCCCAAGTCAGGATTCGAACCCAGGTCTCCCACATTGCAGGAGGATTCTTTACCGGCTGAGCCAACAGGGAAGCCATCAATAACATTCCTCGAAAATCCTAAGCACAGAATGAAAATTCTAGGGAACAATCTTAGTTGCGCATTTTATGATTTTTAAAAAATTCGTGAAAAGCTAAAAGAATGAATCAGTACCAATTTTTAATAGCAGTGCTAAAGATAGTCAACACATGATTTTTAAAGATATAATTGAAATTATGTCTTTGTGAAATCAAAGTGCTGTTTGTAGTAGGTTGTGACATTGTGCTTTAGATAGTGTCTTAATGAATAACTATGCAATTTCTGGATTTTCCTTTATTTAATGCATATACGAATGCATACTGATGTGTAACACGACAATTTCTGGATTGTTATTTGTTATATTACACATATAAAACATGTCAGAAAACAACTTAAGCAATGCTGTAGTTCCACCGTTAGCCACAAAGTGTCAGTGAAAGACTTCGAAACTGCTCACCCTGTCACTTAAGAGATGAGTTTGAAACATTATGTGCATTGTAATATTCTTTATAATATAAAAATAAATACACTTGTTTCAAGTGCGATTTTTCTAGACGAAATCCTTAAGAAAGAATAAAATGGCTAACAGGAATCCTAGGTCGCCCAGCTTTAAAGAAGCCTCTTGCCAATGCAGGAGAGACAAGAGGTGCAATCTGTATCCTTGGCTTGGGAAGATCCCCTGGAAGAGGAAATGGCAAGCACTACAGTATTCTTGCCAGGAAAATCTCATGGGCAGATGAACCTAGCGGGCTACAGTCTCCGGGGTCTCGAAGAGTTGGACATGACTGAGCATGCACACACACACACACACGGCTAACGTATTTCAAATTAAATACTTAAATAAATGAATGAATCAAGATGAAATAAAACGTTTCCTAAATGAAAAACAGCAACAACAAAGCAATTGAATACACACAGAAGATAGCATCTATTTAACTCCCATGAGGAATCTATCTTGAAAGCAGGAAAGGAGTCATCCAGAATCATTACTGTGGGCAGATTTATGAAATAGGAGAGACTATTGGTGTTGTCTGCAAAGGGTAAAACCCCGAGATACTTTCCTCTTTCTCATATTCATTACACCTCACCCCCCTGGCATTGGCCCTCTTTCCTGTTGTTAGGTTTGCTTCCTTCACTTCCTGGGCAAACACACCAAAAATTCCTGACTCAACCTCCCATCTCCAACCACACATCCGGGATGGCTGTCTGTGAATCTGTCTGTGCTCAGAAGAGCAGCAGGCACAGGTACCACTTCTTTTCTGGCAAGTCTGACGGACGGGACACTGACAAGAAGCACCTGTGGTACGAAATGCATCCCCAGTGGTTCTCTAACATTAAGGTAAAGAAAACTTCAGAAAAGTTACTATAGAATCAGACAACAATGTTTGCATTGTATTTCAGTTTCTGTTTCCTCAAGAAAATATAAAAGTCTGCAATCTGACAAATATTTTCTCATTCAGTTCAGTTCAGTTCAGTTGCTCAGTCATGTCCAACTCTTTGTGACCCCATGAATCACAGCACACCAGGCCTCCCTGTCCATCACCATCTCCCGGAGTCCACCCAAACCCATGTCCATTGAGTTGGTGATGCCATTAAACCATCTCATCTTCTGTGGCCCCCTTCTCCTCCTGCCTTCAATCTTTCCCAGCATCAGGGTCTTCAAATGAGTCAGCTCTTCTCATCAGGTGGCCAAAGTATTGCAGTTTCAGTTTCAACAGCAGTCCCTCCAATGAACACCCAGGACTGATCTCCTTTAGGATGGACTGATTGGATCTCCTTGCAGTCCAAGGGACTTTCAAGAGTCTTCTCCAACACCACAGTTCGAAAGCATCAATTCTTTATAGTCCAACTCTCACATCCATACATGACCACTGGAAAAACCATAGCCTTGACTAGACAGACCTTTGTTGACAAAGTAATGTCTCTGCTTTTGAATATGCTGTCTAGGTTGGTCAAAACTTTCCTTCCAACGAGTAAGCGTCTTTTAATTTCATGGCTGCAATCAATATCTGCAGTGATTTTGGAGCCCAGAAAGATAAAGCCAGCCACTGTTTCCACTGTTTCCCCATCCATTTGCCATAAAATGATGGGACCAGATGCCATGATCTTAGTTTTCTGAATGTTGAGATTTATTTTTTTTTCTCTGCTGTCTAGAATTTTATTAAGTTGCTAAGCTCTCTCTCCCCCTTAGTGATCCCCTAATTTTCTTATTTTTTCTTTCTTATTCTCTTGTTCTATTCTCCAGAAGAACTTTCTCAACTTTATTTTCCAATGCTTCTGTGGAATTCTTCATTTCTGCCCTTGTATTTTTTCAATTTCCGGAATCTCCTTTTTGTTCTCTGATGGTGCTTTGTTCTTTAGACTCCTATGTATCTGTTTATTCTTAAATTTATTTTTAATTGGAGGATGTTCACTTTACAATATTATGTTGGCTTCTGCCATACAGTGTGAATCAGCCATAAGTATGAATGTCCCCTCCCACCTGAACCTTACCCCACACCCCCACTCCACCCCATCCTTCTAGATTGTCACAGACTCTGAGAGTTGAGCACCCTGTGTTATATAGCAACTTTCCATTAGCTATTTATTTAACATATTGACTTCTCAGATGGTGCTAATGGTAAAGAATCTGCCTACCAATACAGGAGATATGGGAGACACAGGTTTTATCCCTGGGTTTGGAAGATGCCCTGGAGGAGGGCATAGCAACCCACTCCAGTATTCTTCCTTGGAGGATCCCATGGATAAAGGAGCCTGGCAGGTTACAGTCTATAGGGTCGCAAAGAGTCAAACATGACTGAAGGGACTTAGCATGCACACAATATATATTTTCAGGGCTACTCTCTCAAGTTGTCCCAGTCTTTCCTGCCCCCACTGTGTCCACAAGACGGCCCTCCATATCTGCATCTCTATTCTTGTCCTGTAAATGGGTTCATCAGTATCATTTTTCTAGATTCCATAGATATGCATTATTTAGTTTTCTCTTTCTAACTTGTTTCACTCATTTAACAGACTCCAGGTCCATCCACCTCACCACAACTGATTTAAATGTGTTCCTTTTTATGGCTGAGTAATATTCCGTTGTATATATGTACCACAACCTCTTTATCCATTCATCTCTTGATGGGCATCTTAGGTTGTTTCCATTTGTATTGTAAACAGTGTTATTGCAAATAGTGTCGTGATGAACAATGGGGTACAGGTGTCTTTTTCAGTTATGGTTTTCTTAGAGCAGTTGCCTAGTTGTAGGATTGCTGAATCACATGGGAGTTTTATTCCTTTTTTTTTTTTTAAAGGAATCTCCATACTGTCCTCTGTATGGCTGTATCAATGTACACTCCCACCAACAGTGCAAAAATTTTCCTTTTTCTCCATATCCTCTTCAGCATTTATTGTTTGTACATTTTTTGATGATGGCCATCTGACCGGTGTGAGGAGATCCCTCATTGTAATTGTGATCTGCATTTATCTACTAATGAATGAGGTCATTATTTTAACAAAGGCAGTAATTCTCATGTTAACGCCAGTGAGGTAGTGTGGGGAATAATTGTGATACCACAATTAGTAAGTCACTGGGAAGGATTTAGAAAGACCGTATCTTCACATGGGCACAAATGTACCAGGAAAAACCACACAGAAGAAGGACTATGCAACAGAAATGCAAGGCAGATAATAATTCACAAGAATCAAGTCCAAAGGAAATTCTTCAGAGGGGCAAGTGGGAAGCCAGCTTGACTACCAATGTCTGAGAGAGGTCGGGGAGGGCTCAACTACTGAGGATAACAAGGTTCTTACTCAAGGTGCCAGAGACCAGAGCATCCTAATGTTAATTAGTATCCTCAGGCCTTTGAGGCTGGCCTGGAGGGAAGGTGAAGGGGGAGGAAGACTCCAGGGTCTCAGCATCCGCAGTTCTGTTAACGGCTACATCTAGTAGACATCAAAGGAATTTGTCTGGGAGTCGGTATCAACTTCTTGGTTATCTGTGTCTTTTTACTCATTTCAGATAAATCACTATGTTTGTTCCCAGGACAGCCTCTCAAAATTCCATCTGGATCTCTACCCCATTCTCAGAGCTCTTCAGAGACATATGGTCAGTTCTCATCTTTGGCCCATTTGCGCTAATTAGGACACACAAGTAATCTATCCTTTGCCTGACACTTGAATTCTATTTGTCTTACTGCCTGCATAAACTTAAATTTTGGCCTCCTTTGTAGAAATACTTTCCCTCATTCATTTCATGGATATCTTTAATCCTCTTGCATTTTTTGTCCATGCTCTTTCCTTCTTTGTTATTATTTACACTCACAACTTCAATTCTCATCTCTAGGAGACTAATTTCCAAAGTTTTAATGCCAGTTCTTGGCTCAGTCTTGCTTTCCATACCATAATTTCTTTTTTTTTTTCGTTTTTTTATTTTTATTTTTTAAATATAAATTTATTTATTTTAATAGGAGGTTAATTTCTTTACAATATTGTATTGGTTTTGCCATACATTAACATGAATTGCCACAGGTATACATGTGTTCCCCATCCTGAACCCCGCTCCCTCCACCCTCCCCGTACCATCCCTCTGGGTCATCCCAGTGCACCAGCCCCAAGTGACCAGTATCATGCATTGAACTTACCATAATTTCAAATTTCATTTTTTCATCTTTTATACAGTTTGCATTTACTTCACATTCAACTCATAAAGCACTTAGACACTTTCCCAAAGATTAGGGAGAGTCACTAAAAGATTTTAAGCAAAAAAGTGACAAGACTCTGTTTCTGTTTTTTCAAAGTGGGGGAGTGTGGAAATTATATATGCCCTTAAACTGGAAGCAAGGGAGCCAATTTTTAGACTTTTTAGAATTCCAAGGAAATACATGAGGACAAAAGAATGCTGAAAACAAATGAATTCAAGAAATAATAATGAAGTTGAAATATAAAGGCATGGTGAAGAATTAGATATGAGGATAAAGAAGGTGAAAAGAACTGAGGATGATCACCCAGTAAGTTGCTCAGCAGGTAGGGAGATCTTATTGTTCACCTTATTGCTTATGGGCTATGAAACAGAAGAGAATGAAGTGGATACATTTGCAAGTAGAGATAGAAGATGAAAAATTCCATTTTCTTTATGTGAATTTGAAACACTTGTGAGTTATTTTGCTATCAAATATTCAAAAGGGATATTTTGGTATTTGGATTTATGGGTCTATGTTTCAGAAGCTGTATTTCAGTTACAGGTAAATATTTGGAATTCACTGGATTAGTGATAAAGATTAAAGACACTTGAGCAGATAAAATTAACCAGGGTTAAAAATAGAATAAGAAGGGGAAGACCTGTCATGTTCAGAGAATTATGCAATTTCAACCAGATACTCTTTATTGGCAAATAGCCAAAGGTGCCTTTTTCCTTTTTGAATACTATTATGGTACTGAGCAGTACATCAGTTTTACTCTAAGAAAATAGTTTATATTTCTGGTTATGACAGATAAGCTTGTTACAGAGCAGACCTCCCCTGAAACAGCCAGGACTGTCACACATCTCTTTACAACATTGAAAGCTTCCCAAGCCGTGAGGACTTAAAGGGACAATGTCCTGGAGAAAAGGAAAGAAGACGTTCAGCATCTCTTTTCTTCGCAAAACTTTTGGAAGTTTGCAAGAATCAGCTGACTGAAAATAAATGTAGCAGCAAATGACGCGAGAAGTTGAGCAGGAATTTGAGCAGACTTATTGAACAGAGGGCAATCTTGGTAGCTCAGGATCCATCAATGCGGTAAACAAGCCTGGCTTTCAGTGGCAACCCAAAAGAGCAAACTCTAGTAGAGATGAGTCTGAAGGAGACAAGCTCCCCTGAAGCCCAGCTACAAATGCCTTCACTTACTGACTGGATAGAGGTTTTCTCTATCAACACTAACTGCCTGCCAAAGCAAATGCAAACTCTTTGTGGAAGAAGATACCATTAGCCAGAGCATCAAATGATTTCTACAGGTTTTCATACATAATGTCATTCATTCAATAAAAAAACCATCAGGCAGACACAAAGCCAATACCATAAGAGCAAAGTCTATAGGAAAAGAAAATAATAAATATTTCAGAAATGTTAAAACAATTAGATTAATAAGCTTAATAAATTATGTGATATTATGTGGACTATTAATAAATAATTGAGTGTGGTGACTTAAATGGGAAGAAAATCCAAAAAAGAAGGGGTGTGTGTATGTGTGTGTGTAGCTGATTCACTTGCCTGTATGGTAGAAATTAACACAACACTGTAAAGCAACTCTACTTCAATAAAAATTAATGAATAATTGAAAGTGAAAGTGAAGTCGCTCAGTCGTGTCTGACTCTTTGCTACCCCATGGACTGTAGCCTATCAGGCTCTTCCATCCATGGGATTTTCCAGGCAAGAGTGCTGGAGTGGATTGCCATTTCCTTCTCCAGGGAATGAATAATTAGAAAATATTTAAGAGGGAGTATTAGATTTAAAAATATGTTAACTGGAAACACAGCAATGAATTCAGTAGATGATTAGATGCATAGAGCTAACCAATGGAACCATGCAAACTAACAGTAAAGTACCCAAACTAAACAATACAGAGAAAACAATAGGAAATACAGACAATAGTGTGAATAATATATGGTTTAAATTCTAAAATACATATATTAAGTAATTGGATTCTGAATATGTGAGAAGTAAAATGAGGCAGAAACAATATTTAAAACATATTAGCCAAGGAGAGATGTTATCCAATATTTTTTAAAACTAAACAAAAGTAGAGTCCTGTGATATATCACTAAAGACCTCATTCCAGATTAATATTAGCAATTAATATTATATTACATATATCTCATTATCCAGCCTTTTAACAATTACTTAAAGATGAAATAGAAGGGCATACTCATTCAACGTGATGGCACAAAGTCATAGAGATTAGAAAGAATGCAATAAAACCTATTATTACTCATAGAGGGCATAATTCTGTAAGTAAAAGCATAGAAAACCTCCAGATAAACTGCTAATCCTACTGAATGAATTAATCACATTTGCTGGCAGTACACAGTATACAAAGTACACAAAATGAATATCCAAAATATCCAACATACATATAGAAATCGTTTTTATTAAAAAAGATAAATAACGAGAAAAATACAATTACAAAGATGATACCACTTGTACAATAAAAATATTCAACATCTAGTCCATGGGGTCGCTGAGGGTCGGACACGACTGAGTGACTTCCCTTTCACTTTTCACTTTCATGCATTGGAGAAGGAAATGGCAACCCACTCCAGTGTTCTTGCCTGGAGAATCCCAGGGACGGGGGAGCCTGGTGGGCTGCCGTCTATGGGATCGCACAGAATCGGACACGACTGAAGCAACTTAGCAGCAGCAGCAGCAGCAGCAGGAAAAATTTAATGAGAGTTAGAAAGATCATAAATTATGAAAATATTGAAAAATAATATAGATAAATTAAAGCATAAACCATAGGCATTGAAGAATGAATATTATAAGAATGTAAATCTTCTCTAAAATTGCTGTATAAATTCAATGCATCCCTAGTCAAAATCTAAGCTTTTTTTTGGTAAAATTAATAAGCTGATTTTAAAATTTGTATGAAAATTCAGTGAGCCTACCAAGATGATATTGAAGAAGAACAAATTTAAAGGATCACACTTTACCGTCTATCAAATCTTACTGTAAAGTAAACAAAACAGTACAATACTGGCACAAAGAAAAATAGGTCAAGAAACCAAAATTTAAAGTTGAGAAAATGACCTACAGCTATACAGACTCCTGATGTCCTTGAGAAAAGGGGCCCTTCTGCATGATAAATGCATACCACCTTTCTTTGCTATAAATGGTTCTGAGTAAATTGATATCTACATGAAATAAATGAAATTTTATTTCTACATCACACAATAAACAAATATTAATCCCAGGTCAATTATAAATGTAAAAGAGGAAAAATAAATCTCCCATCAGATGACCTTTGGATAGACAAGCATTTCTTGAGCAAATTTTCTCAAAAATATTAAATATAAAGGAACATTTGATAAATAACCCTAAAATTAAAGTACATCAAACATTATTGGAAGATAATGCCACAGAGTGAGAGAAGATATTTGTAGTGCATTTATTGTTAAAGATCAACATAATTGTTTCTTAGAGTTGATGTGCTTTGCTTTTGCTGTTATTGTTTTTGCTGCTTTTAACTTATTTTTTATTGAAGTATCAAACATGTAGAAAATATGCAAATATAACACCAGAAAAAAATGTACACAACCTATAACCAAAGGAAACTGGTATCCTGACTTGTAACACCATAGGCTAATTTTTGCTTCTTTAACTTAATTTAAATGGAATCAAAATGCATGTTTTATTTTGCATCTGACTTCTTTCTCTTATCATTATATTTATGAGATCTTTCAGGTTGTATGTGTAGCTGTAGTTTTATAATTTTCCTTGCTGTATAGTGTTCCAACCCATGATTAGATTAATATTTATGTATTATCCATGGACCTTTTTGTTGGTTCTAATTGAAGACTCTTGTAAACATATTTGCACTTGCTTTTGGTGGACATGAGTATGGGGTTTTGACAGCTATAGACCTGTCTGAGTCGAATTGCTATCTGAGGTATGCAATCACCACTGCTATTACAAAATTGCCAAATGTTGTCTAAAATGCTATTACACCACCAGGTCTAGCTCTAGCTAGCAGATGAGAGTATCCTACTTGCTCTATGCACTTGTGAACACTTGGTAGTGTCAGGTTTTTTTGTTTTCGTTAGATATTTTATTGAGTCAAGGATAGTATATTTTATATGTTTATTGGATATTTAGAGGCAAAAGAGAACATTACTCCCCAGAATTTACATTATTTTAAGGAAGTCTTGTTAAAAATTTTATGGGGCAGTTTGATGGCTACTTTAGGATGTGATTTCCTTCAAAATTAACATTATCATTCCCTGGTTTTAATCTGGACTTGTTTTAAACTAGATATTCTTCAAATTAAGCCAGCCATTTATTCCCCTTCTTCCTATAGTACTTCTAAACCTTTGTACTTTAAACCACTTTATATAGTCTCTTGGGCCTTAAATTGTATGTCATTTTACAGAGTCTGTATTTATCCTTTTAAAGTCAGGACCTCATTTCTAAATAAAATGATGCCTAATTAATGGTTACTAAGTGACTGATTATATGAAATTTGCACAACTCATTTTGTTCTTGACATTAGAGAATTTGCCATGACTATTTGATTCTTGAGAGAATAAAAAGGAATTCAATATAGGTAAATCATAGTACCTACTTCTCCTTTGGCACTTTATATCACTTCTGCTTACATAAATCGCTGAAATCATGTCTTAGAGTGTCTTAGATGAAGATTGAAAACATCAGAATGACCTTTTAGATAATAGGATGGACCGCATTAAATGTGTTTATAACTAAGCTAGAGACTGAAGGAAAATCTTTCTGTTTGGGCATGGGTATTAAAATTACGAAACGTTCAATCTCTTGCAAACCATGTTGATTTCTATTTTATGGTAATTTATATTTAATGATCATAAGTGGATTTTCTACTTATTACTACATGTTTAACTTTACTAAATAATGTTAAATCATATTTCCTTTCCTATCTCTGAATATATTAATATTTGCCATAACTGAGCAAGTATAAGGAAAGGCTGTATTTCCCCTGAATCTTACTAAATCTAAACTTATCCAAGATCATGACATTTCCATTAAGTTTGATAGTATGGTAACTAAAGTGTTTTTTAAAATAGCTTAATTAATTTTCAAAACTGCATCTTTGTCTCCCACTTGCCCTATAAAATGAATCTCACTTTTCTTGAATCATAAGACATTCAATTCTCCAAATCAATGCTGAAAATGTGGAGGTGTGAAAGCATTGTTTTCTGAAAGAAAAATTTTAAATGAGAGCTTAAGTTTTAAAATCATCAGTTCATTTGCATTAAAATTATTCTCTCAAACATAAATAGATTCTATAGAGGTAAAGATCATATACTGTGGAGTTAAAAAAACATAATTTAAATTTCAGCTTCAATATCCTTTAACTTTGGGCGAGTTACTTAACCTCACTGTGCTTCAATCTTCCATGGTGGCTGAAACAGGAAAGAATCTGCCTGCATTTTATCCCTGGGTTGGGAAGAACCCCTTAAGAAGAGAATGGCTACCCACTCCAGTATTCTTGCCTGGAGAATTCCACAGATAGAGAAGTCTGGTTGTCTATGGTCCGTGGGGTTGCAAAAAGTCAGACACAACTGAATAACTAGCTCTGGGCTTCAGTTTTGAAGCTTATAAGATTGAAATCCTTGTACTTATCTCATAAGCTTGTATTAATGAACACAAAAACATTTAGCAAGGAGATTGTAGCATGAATGCATGATGTGGGTGTGTGCTAAGTTGCTTCAGTCATGTCCAATTCTTTGCAGCCCTATGGACTGTAGCCTGCCAGGCTCCTCTGTCCATGGGATTCTCTGGGCAAGAATACTGGAGTGGATTGCCATGCCCTTCTCCAGAGGATCTTCCTTACTCAGGGATTGTCTCCTGCGTTGGCATTCAGGTTCTTTGACACTAGCCTCACCTGGGAATCCCATGAATGCCTAATAGATGTTCATCAAAAATTACAAATTTTCAACTGAGTGAAACAGTAAAATTTGCCACAAATTTTCTCTGTTTTACAACAATATAGACTTCTAGCCCTGGGTATTTTAAAAATTTCACTGGAGATTGTGATTTTTACTCATTAGATAAACTTAACCTGTAATCAATGATCAATAAACATTTCCTAGTTTTAGGGTTCACACTGAATAAGGTAAGGGGACATCTTTGTAAATAACACATTGAAGAATGTGAGACTTTTATTCTCAATTCAGAGAAAAAAAAATTTTTTTTTAATGTGTACCTGGCTCCTTTAGACAAGAAGACCAATGTTATAAACAGCCGCAGTTGTTCAATATTCACATGCCCATGGATCCAGTGAGAAGTCCCAAGTAAACAGCAGTTGTGTAGTGCATTTTAATAAGTGACTATGTAAAGATTATATTAATTAATTGTCTATTTGACTAAGTAATATTCATACCCTGGTGAATGGATATGAAAGTGAATTACATGCAAATTATTGTAAATACTTGCACACTGACAAAGAGAAGATGCTCTTTGAAACAGCTATTAGTATTGTTAAGTTTTTAATTATATGCTGAGGCCAAATGTTTCCGTCAGAATAGCTCTTTGAAGTAAAAAGGAAATAATTTGATATGCAAAATGGGTTAGGACACATCTGTTCTATGGAAGAGGGTGGACAATTAACAAAGATGGAGAAATTAATCAGTAGGAAGAGCAGAGTGGAGGTGAGGAAATTATGAGTTCCATTTGGAACAGGTTAAATGTGATGTGCTTAAGGAACATCCATCAGAAATATGCTGTGTGGTTAAATTTAGAGCCACGAGAACAGAATGCATGATTAAATGCATAAACTTGCCTAAGATGAGGCAGCATTTACTAAAAGGAAGTCTCGTCAAAATTGCTCACGTTGGCTTGTCTTTGGTTTATCATGCACCAGCTCACAATTTTGCAAGTCTTGGCAATCTCCGGTAATGGCTGCGATCTTTACTTTTTCTTCTTTTCCTTTCATTCATGTTATTGTTGTTGTTCAAACAATACTTTATAAAACATGCTGTAATAGGGTCATGCATGTCTAACTGAAAAGCCAGGAAGTAGACATTTGTTTAGAAATCAACAACCCTGACACTTATAGTCATGAAAATGGGAGTTTCTTTTAATTTTGTTACTCATTAAAATGAAGATGGTCCACTGTATACTTCTATATGAATATTTTTTCCTCGCTTTTCTTCTTACTTACACTATTATGTATAAAATAGATAACTAACGAGAGCCTACTACATAGCACAGGAGACTCTGCTCAGTGCTCTGTGGTGACTGAAATGGGAAGGAAACCTGGAAAAGAGGGGATATATGTATACGTATTGATGATTCAGTTCATTGTACAGCAGAAACTAACATAGCATTGTAAAGCAACTATATTCCAATAAAAAAATTTTTAAAGTGTATTTCTCTCTCCATACATGTCTAATTTTGTTACCATAAATTAAAACACTGAAAACTTATATTTAAATTTTGTTAGTCAAAGTTTAAAAAGTGCCCTTTACATAACATCTTAAGACTATACCTATTATACATAAAAGTAAAAATGAAGTCGCTCAGTCATGTCTGACTCTTTGCGACCCTCCTGCCAGCCTCTTCCATCCATGGGATTCTCCAGACAAGAATACTGGCATGGGTTGACATTTTCTTTCCAGATCTTCCCAACCCAGGGATTAAACCTAGGTCTCCTGCATTGCAGGCAGGAGAGCCTCCAGGGAATCCCATATTATACAAAAGAGACTGCTATTTTTCAATTTCATGCATTTAGCTTAGTTACAGAAGTATGTGTAGATTGCTAGTGTAAGTAGGCTATTTTGATTGGACCATGTTTTTCAGAAAAACTGTGTCTTTTTCTCAATGCTTACACATAGAACATCCTGGAAATGACCCTCTTATCTAGTATGGGAAAGAACCTAGCAACATGGGAGTTATGAGAAATATCATTTACTTGGGTTAATCTTGGAAAATATTAAAGGACCGATTCTTCCTCACTGACTCAACCCCCAATAAAAGATGCTGTGCAGAAGTGAATTTCCTGTCATTCCAGGCATACCTTCTGAAGGTGGGTAAGGAGTGAGCTGGTTCTGAAGCAGGGCAAGTATGCAGGCTACTAGGTAGTATGGACCTTGGGCTGGCTGGCTAGGCATGAACTAAAAAGGAATCCTTTGAGATGTTTCTTTGGATGGTGACACTGAGATGACTGAGCCACACTTGAGTTTTTGCCTGAATTTGTACTCATTAATTCATTCTTTCAATATATACTTATTGAAGGTAAGTTTTGTTTACAAAAATAAGTTACATGTTTTAACATACAATTGTTCATTTTGTGAAAAAATACAAAACTATGTATTGCAGTTTAGATTTTCATCTGCTTCCGTATATCTTGCACACATTCATATTAAGTAGAAACTTAAAAGAAGTAATAGATGTCAGTCACTATGGTAGTTGATGGGAAAATGTTCTGATGTCATTCCTGCAATACTGCCCCCTCCACGTTCTGGAATAGATCAATCCAGGAGAAATAATTCCCCTAACTCATTTTTTTATTAACTTATATTAGACATTATAAATTCATTTTAATTCATTTACAGGGATTTCATTTAAATTCATGCAAGAACTCTTTTTAAATTCATATTATATATTTTGAAAAATATTTTGACGTTTCTGTATTAGGTAATTACTACTGCTGGTCTATAAACCAATAGTAATGAGGTTGCAAGGATCTCAAGTTCCTTTCTGTTGTTGACTTCATTGTAAATAGTATTATTAGAGATATTAGTGCAAATACCACCTATAAAAACAAATCATTTATTAAGTTTATGTTTGTTAAATCTTAGTACTTGTTTACATCTAGATCTAAATACTACAGAACTTCGAATGAAGAAAACCTGAAAAGTGTTCGGCTATTTTATTGTTAAAGTTATTTTAGAAAAAAAGATAAAGAAATTGAAGTGTTTAATCCAAAATGGTTTAAGAATACAAAAGAACTTATTGTCTAAGAAAGTTGTTTCCACTTCATACAGCAAGTTGAACTAGATCTCAACAGAAAAATGAAATGTAGATGAGATCTCAAGGGCCATTTGTCTGATGGCTGCAAAACAATGGAACTTGTCATTGCAAAAAAGTGACACCTATAATGTTCATTTATAATGTTTATCAAGTTATAATTAGCAATTTACTGAGGAAGTCGCTATGGTTCCAATGGAAAAGAATAGATATAATAAATATTTAGACCCTGAATTCTCAGCAGTCGTGGACTATAAGGTGCAGGACACCGTACATTTTCATCTACATTGTGAGTTAAATATGCTGTGAAACAGCATCACAGACTGAATTCACAAGCTCCGAGTGACCAAATCCTGTAATACTACATAGTGAACTTTTACATTTTAATTTTTGCTTGTAAAACTCATATCCTTTAAAATTTTGACCGAGAATTATTAGTTCTCCAGGCTTTAACTTTCTTCTTTGAACTCTTAAATAAAAATTTCAAACATGTTTTCTGCCCCTACTCTGACTTATTTTCCCCCAGCCCTATCACTTTTCATGCTATGCTCTGAGTCTGGATGGATTTCTGCTGTGATTCTGTTATTTGTCACTGTCCTGGTAATCACTCTGTACTTCAACTATGGCTTTTGCATTTTTTGAAATCGTAACTGACTCCTCCCTCACTGCTTGTTTGCACCACAGCACATTAGGCTCAAACAAAGTCACTGAAGCATCTTCCAGACTCTAACTGGTGTCCAAATAATGTCCTGTTTTCCAAATGTCAAGTGACTACTTATCTGGATAAATAAAATTATTATGTCCATCTTCATATGTCTTCTCTGAATTCTCTGTCCTGGAATGTTGATACATTCATGATGTGGATTTATATACACTCCCAAATCTCACTTTCATTTTGTTTAGTTCCATAACTGGCTTCTCATTTTCAACTCCCATTCCTAGGATAACCAAGAACACCTACCTTGAATCAAGGTCTACCATGAGGAAATTAGATAGCCATACAATGCAGTATTTGTCCTCAGAATAATAGAGTTTCCATGGGAATAGATTACAACACAAGGACATAAAAGGAAAGTCAATAGTCAAATATTTAATTCTGTGTGATTGGCTAAGTAAATTGTATAAAAATAGCTTTTCATGTAGTATGAAATTCCTCATTCAAACACAGTTCTAAAAAACTTACTCATGTTACAGAAAGTTGGGATGAGTTTTGTGCACATATGCACAAATATACACACATTCAAAAGGTGGGAGAGAGAAACTGGAGTCATATAGAACTGGATTCTAATTCAGGTTCCAACATGTGATAGCTATGTGATAGCTCTGTGACTTGAATTAACCTATTTGAGTGATATAAAGCTAATAAGGACACTAAGTCCTACTCCCTGAAATTATTATAAAAATTAACTGAAATACACATGTTGATATTTCCATACCTGATTCCCACTAAATAATAATTATTGCCCAATGAATGAGTGTCAACAACTTACTATTAGTATATAACTTGTGTAGTCATTTAAACCTCTCTGAAGCCCTAACTGTAAAACTGGGATAAAAATATTGATAATACTGACTTCATAGAGAACTCTAAGAGCTAAGTGAGAAAATCCAAGTAACAGACCAATGCTTGGTATCTAACAGAATACTCAGCAAATATCAATTATAATTATTATTGCTGCTGCTGCTGCTGCGTCACTTCAGTCATGTCCAACTCTGTGCGACCCCATAGATTATTATTAGATTATGCTTATTTCCCCTTCTTTTACTTCATTCAAATACTTCAAAATTATAATTCTACCAATTTTTATAAAATACACATATTACATTAGAAATAATAAAAGTTAGTTTTTAACTAATAAAAAAGCTTCAGTAGTCTTCACATTTGTTTTCATGAATTTTTTGATATTGCAGACAATCTTCTAGGATTTGATATCACGCCATAAGCTCAAATGGCTCAGAGAATGAACATAAGTACAGTTAATTTTGGAGGGGGGCATGGCAACCCACTCCAATATTCTTGCCTAGAGAATCCCATGGACAGAGGACCCTGGTGGGCTACAGTCCATAGAATTGCAAAGTGTTGGACACAACTGAAGAGACTGAACAGGCACACAGTTAATTTATATAACCTTAAATTTCCCTTATGCCATAAGGATCACTTGTTTTATTTCAGATTCCAATTTAAACAAATAGAAAGCACTTTAGAACACTTGGATTCATATATTGTAACAGGGGCTCAACCAAGGCCATTAAACCACAGCAGGAAAAAGAGGAATAGTCAAGAGGAAAGGTGTGAGGATCAGCACACTCTCTAAAGGTATATGCATGGATGACATTTGGCAACTGAAGGTCTTATAAACCTCCCAAGGATTCTGTGACCTGAAGCTCCTGAACTTAACACCATCTTGTTGGCCATCCCACTGAACATTGATACCCAAGAAGGGGAGAAATGTTTTCTTGGGGACCAAACAAAAATCTTTTCTTCCCTGATAAGCATATGGATTAGTGCTTACTGGAGAAGGTAATGGCGCCCCACTCCAGTACTCTTGCCTGGAAAATCCCATGGATGGAGGAGCCTGGAAGACTGCAGTCCACTGGGTTGCTGAGGGTCAGACATGACTGAGTGACTTCACTTTCACTTTTCACTTTCATGCATTGGAGAAGGAAATGGCAACCCACTCCAGTGTTCTTGCTTGGAGAATCCCAGGGACAGGGAAGCCTGGTGGGCTGCCATCTCTGGGGTCACACAGAGTCGGACATGACTGAAGTGACTTAGCAGCAGCAAATATTTTTGTACAGATACATGTATGTAAGTGTGTCTCTGTTAGCTGCTCAGTCATGTCCAACTCTTCAGGACCCCATGGATTGTAGCCTGCTAGGCTCCTCTGTCCATGGAGTTCTCTAGTCAAGAATACTGGAATGGGTAGCCATTCTCTTCTCCAGGGGATCTTTCTGACCCAAGTCTTGAACCCATATCTCATGAATTGGCAGATGGACTCTTTACTGTCTGAGCCCCCAGCCATACAGGGAAACCTATATGTGAGGCAAATAATGTCAAAGGCATTTAATAGCAGTTATACTTAGAAGTTATACTTTTAGTATAACAAAAATTATACTTTTAGCATCTGTTGATGAAGAAAATACTAATTACAATTTTAATGGATTATAGTAAAATGTTTAAATGCATTTACAGTGTAGGAATCACATCACTCTTCATACATCTGGAAAACATATGCATATGGAATTTTAATACATTGCATTGTCATTATCAGGTACTTGAACACTGTTGAATGAATGAGAGTGAATGAATTACATTCACCTTTTTATTTCTCTATGCTTTGCACAGGTTCTGGAATATGTCATATTAGAACTTCTCAAGAAGCATTTCCTGAGTTATTTTCTTTGCCTAGACAGACCGTCCTTACAACAACTCGCATACCTTAGGCTCAACCTTTGGGACTGGAGCACTACACCACTACTCTGGATTAGTATCAGTAATCCAGCTCATAGAAAGCTAGGAGCAAAGATGAGAAGAACAAATCTTTTTTTTTTTTTTTTTTTTAATAGTCCTGGACAAGGTCTTTTCAGGGTGGTATGTGGAATCTAAAAAAAAATGGTACAAATGAATGTAATTACAAAACAGAAATAGAGCCCCAGATAGAGAAAACAAATTTAAACCAAGGGAGAATTGGGGGAGGGATAAACTAGGAGGTTGGGATTGATATGTACACACCACTATACATCAAATAGATAACTAATAAGTATGTACTTGCAGCACAGGGAACCCTACTCAATACTCTGTAATGACCTATAATGGAAAAATAATCCAAAAAGAGTGGATATATGTATATGCATAACTGATTCACTATTCTGTACAGAAGAAACTAACAAAACATTGTAAATCAACTATACTTCAATAAGAATTAAAAATATAAAGTTATTACTGATAAGGAAAAAAAGTACTGAAGTCAAAAACATAAGGAGGAGGATTAAAGAACATATGCACCATTTTTAAAGGCCCTTTTCTGTTTGTATATTTGTAAAATAAAGGAAACACTTATGTGAATGCAGACCAGTAGTATACACTATAATTACCACATCTAAATTCCTAATTTCCTTTCTTTTACCTAAATTAATGTCTAGAAATCAAAATTTACTTAAGAAAGTAGAACACTTTACATTAATTTAATAAGACTAAAGAATACTCACAAGATAAATCTAAATCTGCAAAGATACCTCATCATCTAAATAGAGGATAAGATCACACATTTGAAATAATGCCAACTGTCTCTAAAATGTGAGTTTCAGAAAATGCAGCTACTTGATAATATGCATTTTCTTCAATTATATGGCTTAGTATGTGGAGATTTGGTTTAGAGTTTGCTTCTATTGATGGTGCTTAATATGAGTAGTTTCCTCTTTACTCATAATGAATTAAGTTATTTAAAAATGATCAGTTATATAACAGTGAATATGTGATACATGTGAATTACATGTGATTACATTTTATGCCAGGTGACCTGTTGGAGATTTTTTATTTAGCTTTCTCTATGACAGCCAGCTTTTTAATTAACCCTACAGTTTATCCTAAATTGGAAAGGGCTACACACCATATAGAAAGTTGAAAAAAATATAGTATAAAAAGTATTCAAATGATAAACTATTAACAGGTAACAAACCCAGAGTTAATTTTAGAAATTAATTAAAATGTAAGTAACAAAAGTAATGACAGTCAAAAAAAGATCCTATCTGACCTCCATCAATTAAAAATGACTTTGCAAGTATAATTTTTTCCTAGAAGTTAATTAGGGTCAAGGATACAAAACAAAGAAAATATATCCCATTCCATGGTGTTAAATATTACTTCAAGGAAGTTCAAAACAATGCTGTTTCTGAACAGCATGTTTGTTTACTGGGTAATGATAATTCAGAGAAAGCATAAAGGAGAATTGAGTAAGGACCTCTTCACCAAAGTAGACAGATGGACTGTTGTGACAGGGTTGACCACGTCTGCTAATAGCTTGGCAGCACATCGATACAACTGAAAGGTTCCCAGCTGCTGAGAGAATTTAGCAAAATGTCAAATACAGTGTCAATAATTTAGGTAAATTAGCAGTTACCAAAGAAAAAGGGGAAGTTACTAGAAAAAAATGGGTCATTAGAACAAAAAAAATACTTTATATACTTTGCTTCTGTAGAATTCCCTGAAATGTAAAAGATATATTGACAAATTAAACAGACTACTGTCTCTCTCTTTTTTTTTTTTTTGGTAACATCCTAAATGAACTCAAGTTATTACATTTGGCAAATTCTCAAGCAATTGTTTTTTAATATTAAGTCCAATATTGTGGTAAACACATGAAACCATGAAACCTCTTCTCCAAACAAAATTTTAATGTACAGTTTTGTTAAATTATGCTCATAGTTGTACAGCAGATATTTAGAATTTTTCACTTTGCATGATTGAAACTCTATACCCATTGAGCTGCAACTCCTAACTTTCTCCTTTCTACCATACCTGGTAATCACAGTTCTATTTTCTGATTTCATGAGTTTATTTAAGAGACATCATATAAGTGGAATCATGCAGTATTTGTCCTTCTATGACTGAATTATTTTACTTTACATAATGGTCTCAAAGTTCATCCATGTTGTAGCACATACTAAGGCTGAGTACTAAGTATGTGTATACACCACATTTTTAATCTACCACTTCGTTTTCCTGAATAATACTGCAATGAACATGGGAGTAAAAATATCTCTTCTAGATTTTGTTTTCAATTCTTTCAGAAAAATACACAAAATTATGACTTCTGTATTATATGTTAGTTTTATTTTTAATTACTCGGGGAAACTCCACACTGTTTTCCATAGAAGCTGCACTATTTTACAATCATATCAACAGTACACAAAGGTTCCAATTAATCCAAAACCTAGCTGACTCTTCCTGTATTTTTTTCTTTTTTTAAAAAAATAATGGCCATTGTATCTGGTGTGAGATTATATCTTGTGGTTTTGATTTGAATTTCCTTAATGATTAGTGATGTAGACAATTTTTTCCTATACCTGTTGGCCAATTATATGTCTTCTTTATAAAAATGTCTGCTCAGATTCTTTGCCCATTTTCAAATTGAATTATATATGCTTTTTGCTATAGAGTCATAAGGGTTCCTTCTATATTTTGTATATTACCCACTTAACAGATACACAGTTTGCAAATATCTTCCCACACACTTTTTTCAGATGATTTTTTTTTGGGGGGGGGAGTTTATGTTCACAACAAAGGTGAGAAAAAGGTACAGAGATTTCCCATATATGCCCTGACTCTACTCATGCATAATTTCTCCCACTTCTCAAAATGGTATGATTTTACCAAGGATTGACACATTATAGTCACCCAGAGTCCATAGTACACTTGAGGGCTCACTCTTGATATTATACATTCCACAGCTTTGACAAGTGTATAAAGTATCTAGTGTCATACAGAATATTTTCATCACTCTAAAATTCTCTGTACTCCACCTGTTCATCTCTCCTTTCAAGTTCCTGTCAACTACTATTGTTTTGCTGTCATCAAAATTTCACCTTTTCTGAAATGTCATATAGAAATCATAATATTTCCATAATCAAAAAGTATTTAGCTTCTGTGACTTCTTTCTCTTACAAATATGCATTTTCAAGTCTTCTATCTATTTTCATGACTTGATAGCTCCTTTTTTTGGTGCTGACTAATATTTCATAGTCTGGATGTACCACAATTTATTTATCCATTCACCCACTGAAGGGCATCTTGGTTGCTTCCAAATTTTGGTAATTCTGAATAAAGCTGATTTAAGCATTTGTGAAAGATTTACATGGGTATAAGTTTTCAGTTCATTTGAGTAAATACCAAGGTGTACAACTACTGCACCATATGGTGAGATATTAATCTCTTATAGACACATCGTTTGCAAAGATCTTTTAAAAATTCAATTGGTAGCCTTTTCCATTTGTTCATAGTTTCCTTTGATGTGCAGAAGTTTGATCTGGTACTTTTGCTTATTTTTACTCCTATTTTCCATGCCTGAAGAGACATTTCCAAAAAATATTGCTGAGGCTGATGTGAAAAAGTATACTGCCTATGTTTTCTATCAACTTTTGTGGGCTTGGGGTCTTATATTTAGGTTTTTAATCCACTTGGAGTTTATTTTTGTATGTGTTAGTTGCTAAGTCGTGTCTGACTCGTCTGTGACCCCATGGACTGTATAGCCCTCCAGGCTCTTCTGTCCATGGAATTCTCCAGACAAAGCCATTCCCTTCTCCAGGGGATCTTCCCAACCCAGGGATCAAACCTGGGTCTCCTGCATTGCAGGCAGATTCTTTACCATCTGAGCCGTCAAGGTATAGTATGAGCAATGTGTATGGTGTGAGAAAATGTTCTGATTTCATTATTTTTCATGCAGCTATCTATCCATTTTTGCCAACACCACTTATTGAAGAGACTCTCTTTTCCCTACTGTATTTTCCTGCTTCCTTCCTTTCTTGTAGATTAATTGACCACACGTGCATGGATTTATTTCTGGGTTCTCTATTTTGTTACAAGGATCTACATATCTGTTTTGTGACAGCACCATACCGTTTTGACTACTGTTGGTATAGTCTGAAGTTAGAGAGCATGAAGCTTTGTTCTTTTCTCTCAAGATTTCTTTGGCTATTTGGGCTCTTGTGACTTTCCATGCATACTGGAGTCTGTGCATTAATTACTGTCATTGGTGCTGTTGTGGTGGTGCACTTATCTAATTAGAGACTTTGTGCTAAATAGAGGACAAGATAGCTCCATTCTCACCACACTCATGGGCTAGCTGGTGAGACATCATTGGACAAATAATAAAAATAAAATAAGACAACAAGATGGAGGAGTAGGTGGATGTGGAGTACATCTTTCTTCACAGGTACATCAGGAATCCACCTTCAGACACAGAAATGCATGCAGAACACCAGCTGAGAGCAGACAGGAGGACCTGACCAGCTGAAAAGAAGATGACAGTTCAGTTCAGTTCAGTTGCTCAGTAGTGTCCGACTCTTTGTGACCCCATGAATCGCAGCACGCCAGGCCTCCCTGTCTATCACATACTCCCAGAGTTCACTCAGACTCAGGTTCATCGAGTCGGTGATGCCATCCAGCCATCTCATCCTCTGTCGTCCCCTTCTCCTCCTGCCCCCAATCCCTCCCAGCATCAGTTTTTTCCAATGAGTCAACTCTGTGCATCAGGTGGCCAAAGTACTGGAGTTTCAGCTTTAGCATCATTCCTTCCAAAGAACACCCAGCACTGATCTCCTTCAGAATGGACTGGTTGGATCTCCTTGCAGTCCAAGGGACTCTCAAGAGTCTTCTCCAACACCACAGTTCAAAAGCATCAATTCTTCACTGCTAAGCTTTCTTCACAGTCCAACTCTCACATCCATACATGACCACAGGGAAAACCATAGCCTTGACTAGACGAACCTTTGTTGGCAAAGTAATGTCTCTGCTTTTTAATATGCTATCTAGGTTGGTCATAACTTTCTTCCAAGGAGTAAGCATCTTTTAATTTCATGGCTGCCATCACCATCTGCAGTGATTTTGGAGCCCCCAAAAATAAAGTCTGACACTGTTTCCACTGTTTCCCCATCTACTGCCCATGAAGTGATGGGACTGGATGCCATGATCTTCGTTTTCTGAATGTTGAGTTTTAAGCCAAGTTTTCCATTCTCCTCTTTCACCTTCATCAAGAGGCTTTTTAGTTCCTCTTCACTTTCTGCCATAAGGGTGGTGTCATCTGCATATCTGAGGTTATTGATATTTCTCCTGGCAATCTTGATTCCAGCTTGTGCTTCTTCCAGCCCAGCGTTTCTCATGATATATTCTGCATATAAGTTAAATAAGCAGGGTGACAATATACAGCCTTGAAGTACTCCTTTTCGTATTTGGAACCAGTCTGTTGTTCCATGTCCAGTTCTAACTGTTGCTTCCTGACCTGCATACAAATTTCTCAAGAGGCAGGTCAGGTGGTCTGGTATTCCAGCTCTTGAAGAATTTTCCACAGTTTATTGTGATCCACATCATGCAAAACTCGGTAGGACAAAGGAACTAGGGTGAAAAACAGGAGTATTAGTAGTACTGGACCTACCCTTGGCAGATGGGGAAACTGAAGCAAGGGTCCGATCCCCACAGTGGGGCAGTTGTCTGAGTCAGAGGAGAAACATTTAAGGGTGAGAATAAAATAGCTCATCTATGGCAGCCTAAATGGAATGGAATCAGACAGTCCTTGCTTCAGCCTAACATATGCCAGGCAGAAACGTGGGTCTCCTGGAAAGGGCAGTGGCTGGGAGCTGAAGTTGAGGGATTGCAGAGCAATCCCAGTGTAAAGGCTGCTGTCAACTGCAGAAAGGATCAAGGGGATGTGAGGGAGGAGATTGTGGTGGGAAATGCCTGTGGAGGAGAAAGCCAGGCAGCCAGGGAAGCAAGGCAATACTGCTGAGTCAGGGATAGGGAGTGGAGCCATCACCATAGTCTCTCTCCACACACCAACTTGGGCAGCTGAACAAATAGACAGGCTGGCCCATCAAACGCCTGATGCAGTGAACTACAGAGAAGGACCCCAACTAGTTCAGTTCAGTCACTCAGTCGTGTCCGACTCTTTGTGACCCCATAGAATGCAGCACGCCACCCCCCCCCCCAACCCAGTTCATCATCAACTCCCAGAGTTTACTCAAACTCAGGTCCATTGAGTCAGTGATGCCATCCAACCATCTCATCCTCTGTCCTCTTCTCCTCCTGCCTTCAATCATTCCTAGCACTGGGGTCTTTTCAAATGAGTCAGTTTTTCATATCAGCTGGCCAAAGTATTGGGGTTTCAGCTTCAACATCAGTCCTTCCACAGAATATTCAGGACTGATCTTCTTTATAATGGACTGGTTGGATCTCCTTGCAGTCCAAGGGACTCTCAAGAGTCTTCTCCAACACCACAGCTCTAAAGCATCAATTCTTAGGCACTCAGCTTTCTTTATAGTCCAATTCTCATACCCATTCAGGACTACTAGAAAAACCATACCTTTGACTAGACAGATATTTGTTGGCAAACTAATGTCTCTGCTTTTTAATATGCTGTCTAGGTTGGTCATAACTTTTCTTCCAAGGAGCAAGCGTCTTTTATTTTCATGGCTGCAGTCACCATCTGCAGTGATTTTGGAGCCCCCCAAAATAAAGTCTGTCACTGTTTCCACTGTTTCCCCATCTATTTGCCATGAAATGATGGGACTGGATGCCATGATCTTAGTTTTCTGAATGTTGAACTTTAAGCCAACTTTTTTACTCTCCTCTTTCACTTTCATCAAGAAGCTCTTTAGTTCTTCACTTTCTGCCATAAGAGTGGTGTTATCTGTATATCTGAGGTTATTGATATTTTTCCCTCCTGGCAATCTAAGTTCCAACTTGTACTTCATTCAGCCTAATGTTTCTCATGATGTATTCTGCATATAAGTTAAATAAGCAGGGTGACAATATACAGCCTTGATGTACTCCTTTCCCTATTTGGAACCAGTCTGTTGTTCTATGTCCAGTTCTAACTGTTGTTTCCTGACCTGCATACAGATTTCTCTAGAGGCAGGTCAGGTGATCTGGTATTCCCATCTCTTCAAGAATTTCCCACAATTTATTGTGATCCACACAGTTAAAGGCTTTGGCATAGTCAATAAAGCAGATAGATGTTTTCCTGGAACTCTCTTGCTTTTTTGATAATCTAACAGATGTTGGCAAATTGATCTCTGGTTCCTCTGCATTTTCTAAGTCCAGCTTGAACATCTGGAAGTTCATGGTTCACGTACTGTTGAAGCCTAGCTTGGAAAATTTTGAGCATTTCTTTCTGTGAGATGAGTGCAATCATGTGGTAATTTGAGCATTCTTTGGCATTGCCTTTCTTTGGGATTGGAATGAAAACTGACCTTTTCCAGTCCTGTGGCCACTGCTGAGTTTTCCAAATTTGGAGGCATACTGAGTGCAGCACTTTCACAGCATCATCTTTTAGGATTTGAAATAGCTCAGCTGGAATTCCATTACCTCCACTAGCTTTGTTTGTAGTGATGCTTCCTAAGGCCCACTTGACTTCAAATTCCAGAATGGCTGGCTCCAGTTGAGTGATCACACCATCGTGATTATCTAGGTCATGAGGATCTTTTTTTGTTGGACTGTTTTCACTTTGCTCAATGGGTGTATATGTATATGTGTATATTCCATTAGTTTAATTTTTATTTGCCTGATTTTGTAACTGCCATTTGTCTGGTGTTCATCTCTGGTTTCTCATTTTTTGATATTTGTTTTACTCTCCCTTAATGCCATAACAAATTACTTGTGGAATCTTCATTCCTGACTAGAGATCAAATCCTGAGCCTTTGGAGTGGGAGCACTGATTTCACGACCTTACTATCAGAGGACTAATCCTGCTGCTGCTAAGTCCCTTCAGTCGTGTCCAACTCTGTGCAACTCCATAGAGGGCAGCCAACCAGGCTCCCTTGTCCCTGGGATTCTCCAGGCAAGAACACTGGAGTGGGCTTCCATTTCCTTCTCCAATGCATGAAAGTGAAAAGTGAAAGTCAAGTCGCTCAGTCGTGTCCGACTCTTAGCGACCCCATGGACTGCAGCCTACCAGGCTCCTCCGCCCATGGGATTTTCCAGGCAAGAGTACTGGAGTGGGGTGCCATTGCCTTCTCCAGGACTAATCCTAGGGAGTATCAAAGAGTGAGAACTCACACAAAGGAAACCACTTGAATTCAAGACCCAGCATCACCCAACCACCAGTGCAGGATGCCTCGTCTAAACAACAAACAAAGCAAAAATGCCAACCCAATCATCAGCAGACAGGAGTACCAACTCACTCAGCCTTGCCCATCAGAGGAAAAACAAGCAAACAAACAAAAACTCAGCACAAATCTCACCCTTTACGAAGCTCACACAAACCTCTGGACCAACTTTAGGAGGGAAGAAACCAAAAGGAAGAAAGGATCAAGGAAATAATTCAACTTTCCTTGAAGCCTGGGAAAAGGAGACCTCAAACTCAAGCCTGGGGAAAGGAGACCTCAAACTCAATAGATTAAAAAAGAAAAGAAAGAAAAAGAAAATGCAGAGAAATACTGCACAAAAGAAGGAACAACAGAAGTCCAAATATGAAGGGGAAAGAGGAAAATTACCTGAAAAAGGATTCAGCATAATGATAGTAAAGATGATCAAAAACCTTGAAAACAGAATGGAAAAATGCAAGAATCAATTAACAAAGACCTAGAAGGATTAAAGAATAAGCATACAGAGACAAACAACACAAGTACTGAAATTAAAACTACTCTAGAAGGAATCAACAGCAGAATATCTGAAGGAGAAGAAAGAATCAGTGAGCTGGAAGATAAAATGACAGAAATAACTTCTGAAGAGCAGAATAAAGTAAAAAGAATGAAAAGAGCTGAGGACAGTCTCAGAAACCTCTGGGACAATATCAAATGCCCCAACATTCAAATTATAGGGGTCCCAGAAAAAGAAGAGAAAAAGTGTATGAGAAAATTTTTGAAGAGATTATAGTTGAAAATTTTCCCAACATAGAAAAGGAAATAGGCAATCAAGTCCAAGAGGCACAAAGAGACCCATAAAAGATAAACCCAAGGAGAAACATTCCAAGACACATACAGATCAAGCTAACAAAGACTAAACACAAAGAAAATATTAAAAGCAGCAAGGGAGAAGCAACAGGTAGCATACAAGGGAAACCCCATATGCTTAACAGCTGATCTTCCAGCAGAAAGTTTTCAGGCCAGAAGGGAATGGCAGGATATATTTAAAGGGCTGAAAGGGAAAAGTCTACAACCAAGATTACTATACCCAGCAAGGATCTCATTCAAAATTGATGGAGAAACAAAAAGCTTTTCAGACAAGCAAAAGTTAAGAGAATTCAGTGCCACCAAACCAGCTTTACAACAAATGTTAAAGGGACTTATATAGTCAAGAAATACAAGAGAAGAAAAAAGATCTACAAAATCAATCCCAATTAGAAAATGGCAATAGGAAGACCAGTTCAGTTCAGTTGCTCAGTCATGTCTGACTCTTTGCGGCCCCATGAATTGCAGCACGCCAGGCCTCCCTGTCCATCACCAACTCCCGGAGTTCACTCAAACTCACGTCCATTGAATCAGTGATGCCATCCAGCCATCTCATCCTCTGTTGTCACCTACTCCTCCTGCACCCAACCCCTCCCAGCATCAGAGTCTTTTCCAATGAGTCAACTCTTCCCATGAGGTGGCCAAAGTACTGGAGTTTCAGCTTTAGCATCATTCCTTCCAAAGAAATCCCAGGGCTGATCTCCTTCAGATGGACTGGTTGGATCTCCTTGCAGTCCAAGGGACTCTCAAGAGTCTTCTCCAACACCACGGTTCAAAACCATCAATTCTTCACCTCTCAGCTTTCTTCACAGTCCAACTCTCACATCCATACATGAGCACAGGAAAAACCATAGCCTTGACTAGATGGACCTTTGTTGGCAAAGTGATGTCTCTGCTTTTCAATATGCTATCTAGGTTGGTCATAACTTTCCTTCCAAGGAGTAAGTGTCTTTTAATTTCATGGCTTCAATCACCATCTGCAGTGATTTTGAAGCCCCCAAAAATAGTCTGACACTGTTTCCACTGTTTCCCCCATCTATTTCCCATGAAGTGATGGGACCAGATGCCAATAATTACTTTAAATATAAATTGATTAAATGCTCCAACCAAGACACTGACTGGCTGAATGGATACAAAAACAAGACCCATATATATACAAAAAACCCACACATAGACTGAAAGTGAGAAGATGGGAAAATATATTCCACGAAAATGGGAAGCAAAAGAAAGATGGAGTAGCAATCCTCATATCAGACAAAATAGACCTTAAAGAAGATTATAAGCAATAAGGAAGGACACTACATAATGATCAAGTGATCAACCCAAGAGGAAGACATAACAATTATAAATATCCATGCACTCAATATAGAAGCACGTCATTACATAAGAAAAACACTTACAGACATAAAAGGAGAAATTGCCAGTAACACAATAGGAGACTTTAACACCCCACTCACACCAATGGGCAGAGCATCAATGTAAAAAATTAATAAGGAAACACAAGTCTTAAATGATATGTTAGATGAGATGGATCTCCTTGATATCTTCTGGACATTCCATCCAAATGCAGAAGAATACACCTTCTTCTCAAGTGCACATGGAACATTCTCTAGGATAGACCACACCTTGGGTCATAAATCAAACCTCAAGTTTAAGAAAACTGAAATTGTATCAAGGATCTTCTCTGATCACAGTGCTGTGAGACTGATATAAATTACAAGAAAAACCTGTGAGAAATACAAACACATGGAGATTAAACAACACATTTCTAAATAACCAATAGGTTACTGAAGAAATCAAAAGAGAAATAAAAACATTTCTAGAAACAAATGAAAATGAAAACAGGACAACTCAAAACCTACAGGATGCAGCAAAAGCAGTTCTAAGAGGGAAGTTTATAGTGGTACAATCCTACCTCAAGAAACAAGAAAAACATGGCATAGACAATCTAACTTCACACCTAAAGGAACTTGAAAAAGAAGAAGAAAACCCCAAATTTAGTAGACACAAAGAAATCATAAGGATTCAAGCAGAAATAAATGAAAAAGAAATGGAAGAAACAATATTAAAGATGAATAAAACTAAAAGCTGATTCTTTGAGAAGATAAACAAGATTGACAAACCCTTAGCCAGACACATCAGAGAAAAAGAGAGAAGAATCAAATCAAAAAAATTAGAAATGAAAAAAGCAGAGGTTACAACAGACAATGCAGAAATACAAAGGATTATAAGAAACTATTATGAACAACTATATGACAATAAAATAGATAACCTGAAAGAATTGGACAGATTCTTAGAAAAGTTCAGTCTTCCAAGACTGAACCAGCAAGAAATAGAAATTATGAACAACCCAATTAGAAACACTGAAATTGACACTGTGATAAAAAATCTCCCAAAAAACAAAAGCCCAGGACCAGGTGGCTTCACAGGAGAATTCTATCAAACATTTAGAGAAGAACTAATGCCTATCCTTCTAAAACTCCTTCAAAAAATTGAAGAAGAAGAAGGAACAATTGCAAACTCATTCTATGAGGCCACTATCACCCTGATACCAAAACCAGAAAAAGACAACACAAAAAAGAAAACTTCAGGTCAATATCACAGATGAACAAATATGCAAAAATCCTCAACAAAATTTTAGCAAACAGAATTCAGGAACACATCAAAAAACTTATGCACCATGATCAAGTTGGGTTTATTCCAGGGATGCAAGGATTCTTCAATATACAGAAATCAATCAATGTGATACACTGTATTAAAAAAATTGAAAGATAAAACCATGTGATCATCTAAATAGATGCAGAAAAAGCCTTTGACAAAATTCAGCACTCATTTATGACTAAAACTTTTCAAAAAATGGGCATAGAAGGAATCTACCTCAACATAATAAAGGCCATATATGATAAGCCTACAACAAACATTATTCTCAGTGGTGAAAATCTGAAAGCATTCCCCCTAAGATTAGGAACAAGACAAGGGTATCTACTGTCACTGCTATTATTCAACACAGTTATGGAAGTTCTAGCTATAGCAATCAGAGAAGAAAAAGAAATAAATGGAATCCATATCAAAAAAGAAGTAAAGATCTCACTGTTTGGAGATGTGTATAGAAAACCCTAAAAATAGTATCAGGAAATTATTAGATCTAATCAGGGAATTTAGCAAAGTTGCAGGATACAAAATCAATATCCAGAAATTACTTGCATTTCTATATACTAACAATGAAAAATCAGAAAAAGCAATTAGGAATCAATCCCATTCACCACTGAAACAAAAAGAATTAAATATCTAGGAATAAACTTACCTAGGAGACAAAAGAACTGTACACAGAAAATTATAAGACACTAATGCAAGAAACCAAAGATGACATAAACAGATGTTCCTGGGTAGGAAGAATCAAGGATCTTCAATATTGTGAAAATGACTATACTACCAAATGCAACCTACAAATTACCAATGGCATTTTTCACAGGACCAGAACAAAAAATTTCACAATTCATATGGAAACACAAAAGACCCCAAATAGCTAAAGCAGTCTTGAGAAAGAAGTATGGAGCTGAAGGAATCAAGCTTCCTGACTTCAGGTTATACTACAAAGCTATGGTCATCAAGACAGTATGATCCTGGCACAAAAACAGAAATATAGACCAATGGAACAAGATAGAAAGCTCAGAAATAAACTTAAGCACCTATGAGAATATACAATGGGGCAAAGACAGACTCTTCAATAAATGGTGCTTCAAAACTGGACAGCTACATGTTAAAGAATGAAATTAGAACACTTCTTAATACCATACACAAGGATAAACTCAAAATGGATTAAAGACTTAAATGTAAGACCAGAAAATTATAAAACTCTTAGAGGAAAACATAGGCAGAACACTCAATGACATAAATCAAAGCAAGATCCTCTATGACCCACCTCCTAAAGTAATGGAAATAAAAACAAAAGTAAACAAATGGGACCTGATTAAACTTAAAAGCTTTTGCACAGCAAAGGAGACTCTAAGCAAGGTGAAAAGACAGTCTTCAGAATGGGAGAAAATAATAGCAAATGAAGCAACAGACAACTAATCTAAAAATATACAAGCAACTCCTACAGCTCAATATCAGAAAAATAAACAACCCAATCAAAAGTGGGAAAAAGACCTAAACAAACATTTCTTCAAAGAAGACATACAGATGGCTAACAAACACATGAAAAGATGCTCAAAATCACTCATTATTAGAGAAATGACAATTGAAACTACAATGAGATATTATCTCACACATTATCAAAAAGTCTGGAGAGGTTATGGAGAAAAGGGAACACTTTTGAACTGTAGATGGGAATGTAAATTGATACAGCCACTATGGAAGATGGTATGGTGATTCCTTAAAAAACTAGAAATAAAACCATCACATGACCCAGTAATCCCACTCCTGGGCATATACCCTGAGGAAACCAAAATTGAAAGAGACACGCATATCCCATTGTTCATTGCAGCACTATTTAAAATAGCTAGAATATGGAAGCAATCTAGATATCGTTGACAGATGAATGGATAAAGATGTTGTGGTATATATACACAATGGAATATTACTCAGACATAAAAAGGAATGCATTTGAGTCTGTTCTAACGAGGTGGATGAACCTAGAACCTATTATACAGAGTGAAGTGAGTCAGAACAAGAAAGATAAATATCATATTCAAACATATATGGAATGTAGAAAAATGGTAATGAAGAATTTATTTACATGGCAACAATGGAGAAACAGACATAGAGAATATATTTATGGACATGGGGAGAGGGGAGGAGAGGGTTAGATGAATGGAAAGAATAACATAGAAACTTACATTACCATATGTAAAATAGATAGACAGTGGGAATTTGCTGTATGGCTTAGGAAACTCAAACAGGGGCTCTGTATCAACCTAGAGGAGTGAGATGGGGAGGGAGATGGGAGGAAGTTCCAAAGGGGAGGGGATATATGTATATCCATGGCTGATTCATGCTGAGGTTTGATAGAAAACAACAAAATTCTGTAAAGCAATTATCCTTCAATAAAAAAGAAATTAATTTAAAAAAAAAAAAATAATAAAAATAAATTAATTAAAAAAAAAGAAAAAAATAATAAAATGAGGTGATGTGACATATAGTCCAGCTTGCTGTGGGACTAAACATCTCAGTTCCTTGAGAATCACAGCACACTTCCCAGAAGAAGTGATGTTAAAATTGAGGCCTAAAGGAGAAGTAGAAGTTGGCGAGCAGCTACCCATCAAGAACACTGTAAGTCCAAAGGCTGGAAGGTCAGAGGGGAGTAGTGTACTTAGAGATCTATGTTAAGTCACTTCAATCATGTCCGACTCTTTGCGACCCCATAGACATCAGACCACCAGGCTCCCCTTCCCTGGGATTCTCCAGGCAAGAACACTGGAGTGGGTTGCCATTTCCTTCTCCAATGCATGAAAGTGAAAAGTGAAAGTAAAGTTGCTCAGTTGTGTGAGACTTTTAGCGACCCCATGGACTGCAGCCTGCCAGGCTCCTCCATCCATGGGATTTTCCAGGCAAGAGTACTGGAGTGGGGTGCCATTGCCTTCTCCAATTTAGAGATCTAGGGAAGTGCAAAACAAACAAACTAGGGAACACCAAAAAAAGGTGTTCTATTCATCACTGGTGATTGGAATGCAAAAGTAGGAAGTCAAGAAATACCTGGAGTAACATGCAAATTTGGCCTTGGAGAACAAAATGAAGCACAGCAAAAGCCTACTGAATTCTGCCAAGAGAATGCATTGGTCATAGCAAACACCTTTTTCAACAACACAAGAGATGACTTTACACATGGACATTACCAAATGGTCAATATCAAAATCAAATCTATTACAGTCTTTGTAGCAGAAAATAGAGAAGTTGTATACAGTCAGCACAAACAAGACCTGGAGCTGACTGTGGCTCAGATCATCAGCTTGTCACAGCAAATGTCAGGCTTAAACTAAAGAGAGTGTGAAAACCACTAGACTAGTCAGTTATGGTTTAAATCAAATCTCTATGAATTTTCAGTGGTGGTAATCAATAGCTTCAAGAGATTAGATCTAGTAAGCTGTACCTGAAGACATATGGATGAAAGGTCTTAATGATCTTTCATCTATATGAACTATGGACAAAAAGATCTTAATGAGCCAGAAAACTATGATTGTGTGGTCAGTCGCCCAGGGCCAGACATTCTGGAGTGTGAAGTCAGGTGGGCCTTAGAAAGCACTGCTGTTAATAAAGCTAGTGGATGGCACGGAATTCCAGTCAGAGCTATTCAAAATCCTGAAGGTTAATGGTTTCAAAGCATTGCACTCAATGTGTTACAAATCTGGAAGACCCAGCATTGGTCACAGGACTGCAAAAGTCAATCCTCATCCAAATTCTCAAGAAGGGTAGTAATAAAGAATGTTCTAAGCGTCAGACAACTGCGCTCATCTCCCATGCTAGTAAGGGCATACTTAAAATCTTGCATTTTAGAATTCAGCATTATGCAAAGGAAGAACTTTCAGATGTCCAAGTTGGGTTTAGAAAAGGCAGAGGAACCAGAGATCAAATTGTCAACATTCGCTGGATCATAGAGAAAGCAAGGAAATTCCAGAAAAATGTCTACCTGTGTTTCATTGACTACCCTAAAGTATTTGACTGTGTGGATCATAACAAACTGTGGAGAGCTCTCAAAGAGATGGGAATACCAGACCATCTTTCCTGTCTCCTTAGAAACCTTATATGTGGATCAAGAAGCAACAGTTAGAACTCTGTCTGGAACAACTGATTGGTTCAAGATTGAGAAAGGAGTATGGCAGGGATGTCAGCTGTCACCTTGTTTATTTAATCTATATGCTGAGTACATCATGAGAAATGCCATTTTAAATGCCAAAAAATCAAATAGATTTTATAATATTCTGAAGACATTAAAAACAATGTCAACTAATGTTCAAAGTCCCTTTAAATCTGGGAGAACATGGCAAATTCCGGTTGTACTGGTCTTTTTGTTGCAAGTGAAAGAAAACAATGCTAGCTTCTGAAAAGAAATGAAAATATGATGTAAGGATAAAGGCATGCCTTACAGAGCCCAGAGGCTAGTTTATATCTGGCCAAGAAAGAGAGTGTGGTCAGGAAGTGGAAAACCATCTCTCTGTGTCTCCTTCTCTTTCCTGTCATCACTTATTAGTCATCAACTATTCTCCTCTTCTGCTTTCCCCATGAACTGGGTCTCTCCAATCCCCACTGTGACAGTAGAGCATGAATAATGGCGTGAATATTCATATTCTTGTAGAATATTCAGTTCCACTGTCTTCTGATGTGATGGCAAAGATAAGTGACAACGTCTTAGTTCATAGTGTGAATTTTAAGACAAAAACACCTGACTGATCCCAGGGCAGATGTCCACACCAGGTCTATTCAATGAGCATGAGAATTACAGGGTTATAGAGTTCATATCTGCTGGTCATCCCAGACTATGTATTTGGAGAGAAAATCTCCCCAAAAGATGTCACTTTGAGGAAGGAAGAAACCTCAAAATTCTATTACAGCACTAACAAACTAAGACTTCTAGAAATTATGCCATTTAAAGTGTGTAACTACTGTGTCTACCAACCTTTCTTCCTAAGATGTAATACAGTTTTAACAATCCTCTTTATCAATGTATTTTATTTGTTAACACGAGAGAAGCTATACTGAGTTAGATAGTTTTGGGTGTCTCCCTGACTGTCCAGTGGTTAAGACTCCACACTTCCATTGCAGACAATACGGGTTCATCTCTGGTCAGGGAACTAAGATCCTGTATGCCATTCAGCACAACCAAAACAAACAAACAAACAAAAAATAGTTTTGAATGATGCCATTCTGAAGCAAAAACCATAGGATATTTTGTGAGAAAACTGTCCTGTTCAATGAGGTATTCTATAATTCTTCTGTAAGTAAAATTTCGTAATAAAACTTTTTCAATGACATTTAAATAACATGATTAAGCCTCCTTTATAATATGACTCATTAGTGTGTAAATTTAAGTAGCCTAGAGATTAAATCATTTTTCAAACATGCCAATAACATAATATAATCCCATTAGGAGATTTTAATGGATTTAGAAAACAGTATGGATCAGGTATCACTGTATGATCCACACAACCTTTGATTGTGTGGATCATAATAAACTGTGGTAAGCTCTTAAAGAGATGGGAATACCAGACCGTCTTTCCCGTAACCCTCTTACACTACTGGTGGGAACGCAAACTATTACAGCCAGTATGGAGAACAGTGTGGAAATTCCTTAAAAAACTGGAAATAGAACTGCCTTATGACCCAGCAATCCCACTGCTGGTCATACACACCAAGGAAACCAGAATTGAAAGAGACACGTGTACCCCAATGTTCATCGCAGCACTGTTTATAATAGCCAGGACATGGAAGAAACCTAGATGTCCATCAGCAGATGAATGGACAAGAAAGCTGTGGTACATATACACAATGGAGTATTACTCAGCCATTAAAAAGAATACATTTGAATCAGTTCTAATGAGGTGGATGAAACTGGAGCCTATTATACAGAGTGAAGTAAGCCAGAAAGAAAAACACCAATACAGTATAGTAACGCATATATATGGAATTTAGAAAGATGGTAATAATAACCCTGTATACGAGACAGCAAAAGAGACACTGATGTATAGAACAGTCTCTTGGACTCTGTGGGAGAGGAAGAGGGTGGGATGATTTGGGAGAATGGCATTGAAATATGTATAATATCATATATGAAACGAATCACCAGTCCAGGTTCGATGCACGATACTGGATGCTTGGGCCTGGTGCACTGGGACGACCCAGAGGGATGGTAAGGGGAGGGAGGAGGGAGGAGGGTTCAGGATGGGGAACACGTGTATACTGGTGGTGGATACATGTTGATATATGGCAAAACCAATACAATATTGTAAAGTTAAAAAAAAATTAAATTAAATTAAAAAGTGACGTTAAAAAAAAAAAGAAAGAAACCTGTATGTAGGTCAAGAAGCAATAGTTAGAACTCTGTACGGAACAAATGATTTTTTCAAGATTGAGAAAGGAGTATGACACAGACGTCTGCTGTCACCCTGTTTGTTTAATCTATATGCTGAGTACGTCATGAGAAAGGCCAGGCTGGATGAGTTACAAGTTGGAATCAAGATAGGCTGGAGAAACATCAACAACCTCAGATATGCAGATGTTACCACTCTAATGGCAGAAAGCAAAGAGGAGCTAAAGAGCTTCTTGATGAGGGTGAAGGAGGAGAGTGAAAGTGCCGGCTTAAAACTAAATATTAAAAAAAAAAAAAAAAACAACTAAGATTATGGCATACAGCCATGGCAAATAGAAGGGAAAAGGTGGAAATAGTGACAGATTTCCTCTTCTTGGGCTCTAAAATCACTGCAAATGGTGACTGCAGTCATGAAATCAGATGTTTGCTTCTTGTCAGGAAAACTATGACAAACCTAGACAGTATGTTGAAAAGCAGAGACATTACTCAGCCAACAAATGTCCATATAGTCAAGGTGATCATTTTCCCAGTGGTCATGCATGGTTGTGAGAGCTGGACTGTGAAGAAGGTGGAGCACAGAAGAATTGATGCCTTTGAACTGTGGTTCTGGAGAATACTTCTGAGAGTCACTTGGACAGCAGAGAGATCAAACAAGTCAGTCTTAATGGAAAGAAACTCTGAATAGTCATTGGAAGGACTGATGCTGAAGCTGAAACTCCAGTATTTTGGTCATCTGATGCAAACAGCTGACTCATTGGAAAAGTTCCTGATGCTGGGAAAGATTGGTCAGAAGGAGAAGAGAGTGTCAGAGGATGAAATGGCTGGATGGCATCACTGATGCAATGGACATGAACTTGGGTAAATTTCGGGAGATGGTGAGGGACAGGGGCCTGGCGTGCTGCAGTCCATGGGGTCACAAAGAGTCAGACACGACTAGGTGATTAAACAGCAACAACAACGATTTACCTTGTTGCCATGTCAACATAGCATGAAAATTTAAATATGCAAAGGTTAGCTTAAAAATACATCTATAATAAAAGAATCATGTTAAGTACAATATGATTTTTGAACTTGCAGATATATTTCAGTACTCTACATCTCATTTCCCGAGATGCCTCAGCAGCAGTACCTGTATTGCGACCTTGAATTAAGACCTGAAGGACATGATTTAAATAACAATGTAATTTGAGATAGTCTTTGTATTCTAAGTACTCTGCACATGAACTCCAGTTAAGTAATACTTTTGCACAAATGTCAACTCCGTGCATGGTTCTTTCATTTACATAGTTCCTCTCAGTCTGATGTTGATTAAAACACAGCTCATTATTGAGCTCATCTAAATATATCTACAAATATTTATCACAGCTGAATTCCACTTAGATTGAATCTGGAGGTCCTTAAATGTACATTGCAGCAGAAAATGAAAAGAATGACACCAGCTTAAAGCGTGAGATGTAACTTCATCCATATGAATCACAGCAGAAATCAATAGATGGCATGGGTAACAGCTTGGAATAGCTTTCCTATTCCCATCAAAATACCTATCCTTGAAGGTTTAGATCTAAACAGTAATGAGGCAAATCTATGAGTAACACATTCTTAAATGTGGTTTACAGATAAAATTTAGAAGTCTGCTTCTTTGAAGCCCAAACTAAAAATAGCTCTTGTTAAAAAGATTGAATGTTTTCTCATTAAGGTAGCAATCCACAGTTGTCCAAAGATTTTCCTAACATAAATCTCAGCCATATCCAAAGATGATGCTATTAAAACTTAGCTAGATCCAAGGAAGACATGTTAAATCAAGAAATGGCACCATTTTAAAAGCTAAATTTGTTCTAAGATCACATAGATAAACTGTTTATTTCAATATCTGGATTGGTAGCAGACTTTTTTTAGTGAATGCAGATATATTGACATTCAGTGATGGTTTATTATGCCGTCTTTTGACATTAGTGGTGGCTCAGATGGTAAAGAAACTGTCTGCAGTGTGGGCGACTCAAGTTTGGGAAGATACATGGGGAAGGAAATGGCAACCCACTCCAGTATTCTTGCCTGGACAATTCCATGGGCAGAGGAGCCTGGTGGGCTATGGGGTCACAAAGAGTTGGACAGGACTGTGCGACTAATACTTTCTTCACTTCCATAGAAGATAGGAAAAAATAAACAAACAAAAAAAACTGAGTTGTGCTGTTTACTGTTAGAAAAAAAACATGTAGGTCACCTTGTCTGATCTCCCACTCAAGGCAATAGCCTTGTTCCAGTGAATTGTTTAAGAATTTGAAACATCTAGGAGCTGATATTATTTCAGGCAGGCTCCCTTGGTGGCTCAGATGATAGAGTCCTCCCTCTGTGCAAGAGACCAGGGTTCAGTCTCTGGGTTGGGAAGATCCCTTGGAGGAGGGCATGTCAACCCACTCCACTGTTCTTGCCTGGAGAACCCCATGGACAGAGGAGCCTAGTGGGCTACAGTCCATGGGATCACAAAGAATCAGACAAGACTGAGCGACTAATGCACACATTATTTCAGCTGTTTCATCATTTACAATTGTTAGAAGTTCTTCCCTAATGCAAGCTACAATGTTCTACCTATTGCTTCCATCTCTTTGTCCTAATACAACTTCAAAAAGTATCAGTTTGGTCCTTGCCTCTGAAACGTTCATAATCTAATTGGAATTTTAGGTTTATTTCAAAAGGCAAGTATCAAAGAATTCATCCATATTTTTCACAACTGATATGGAAACCATTGAATTAAATTAGCGGAAAATGCAAATCCTTAACTTCTTTATTTAACTAATTTCAAAGCAAACATTCTGTTTCATATATTATTAATACATATTGCATTTAGAATGACAACAAATGCTTTCATAATTGAAAGTTTATTTTACAAGCTAGGAACATGCACTGCTAAAATAAATTTTTCTTCTTTTATTAGTGAAATGTATCTATTATTGATGAATGTAAATTGGACAGAATTCAGAATAAATTTCCAACCCTATTATGAAGCATAATAAAAGGACACAATCTCAATAATCTGTGGGTCTATGAATTTCCATATGTAATTGCAAGGGTTATTTCATTTATGAGATAATTTGGAAATTTTCAATCTTTCCATTTTATAAAAAAGCAAAACAAGCCAGGAAGAATAAACATATCATATATGTTCAAACATCAACTACTTGTAAATAACGGAAATATAATAAAGTCTCCTGTCTTCTAAACAAGTTCATTTTTTCTTTCTTTCATTGCGTTCTTTCTTTCATTCCTGAAATTGGAAATCTACCCTAAGTTAGTGATAATACTCACACCCACAAAAATTATTTGATAATGATTTTTCAATTATTTTTGCCTCTTTTGATGTGATCTTTAAAGGGGAATGGGTTATGCTAAAAAGGTTTTGAAATTAATTAAATGATAAAAATCTCTCTATTGTATAATAATGCATACAAAACCTTTTATATTTTCAGTAAATGTCACATATCTTATTTTTTGCAGCACATATCTTATATTTGTTCTAGTTAAATGAGCCAAGGATGTGAATCTGAAGTCTTGGTTTTTTGTTTTTAAAAACATCAGTAACTTTGCAAATGCTAATAGGTAGATGCTGTTTTTCATCATATTCTTTGCACTTATTTTTTTTAAATAAACCAAATGCTCAGTAAATTCTTTTTTTTTTTCCAGTAAATTCTTGATGCTGCTAAGTCGCTTCAGTCGTGTCCGACCCTGTGCGACCCATAGACGGCAGCCCACCAGGCTCCCCCGTCCCTGGGATTCTCCAGGCAAGAACACTAGAGTGGGTTGCCATTTAATTTCCATTATCTCCAATTTCTTTTTGAAAATCTGTATCATTCCTTATGCTTTATCTTATCTCATCTTTTGAACACATTGCTAGCTTCAGAAAATAAGTACAATAAGCACAAATAGGAGATTAAATTTTTTTTCAAAGAAGATGAAAATATTCAGGTGCTATCTCAGTTATGAGATCTTATTTATAATATCTTGCTGTTTTACATTTATATAATTATTCCTAGTGGTTCTCTAAATTTTAAAGTGTTTCAGATAGTATGAATTCAAATAAATATTACTTGAGGATTTGTATAACTACACCTACATTTGTATTAAAACTGGTTGAGCCATAACTTAATTTTTTCTAATATCAAAACATGAAATTTTCTTCAACCAAATCTTCAACTTCTCCTAGTCTTATTAATGCTGCTCAAAGCCTTAAATATGTACTTAGGCCCCAATTTTCTGGAAAAAAAAATGAGAGAATGTTTTCAGTAAATGAAAAAATAATAATAAACATTTAACAACTGTAAAAAGGTAATAATATATATATACATAAATATATATCTAATGAAAAATCCATATCAGAAATGGATGAAAAATCCAAGCTACACAAACCATACTAGATTAACAATAAATACAGATGTGTTACCCTAGGCAGCCCAAGCAATGATTAAAACATGGAGAAGAATATAAAGGATGATATTTTGCTTATCTAAAAAACAAATATGAACCAACAAAATTGCCAAAAATCAGGAAATTACTTTTGATGCTATTTCTTTCCATGCACTTACCATTTCTAGATTTTTTTTCTTTCTTTAATTGTAAAACTCATTGAAAGAATTGCCTATATCAAAGTGTCCGATTCTTCTCCTATTATTCTCTTTTAAATACACTCCACTACTTAGCTTCTCCACTCAGATATCTAATAGACATCTCAAGTTCAAATATGTAAAAACGAATTTTGATATTTTTGAATTTAAATGCTCCTAAATCCAAGCTTTCACTAGCTTAAGGTGATGACTTTGGTGACATCCACTGAGTTCTTTCTGTTTTAAAAATCATTTTTCACAGTCCATTTGTCAACAAATAATTTTGGCTCTGCTTTCAAAGTTTGTCCAGAGCATGAGGGTTCTCACTGTCTCCATTTCTCTCTCCCTGATCCAAGCTACCATGTTCTCTCTTATTGCATCAGAAGGCTGTAAAGTGCTTCTCTGCTTCTCCTCTTGGGCCCAGTCTCAGCTGAGGGTCCCCTAGAAGAAGATTTTAAGAAAAGTATTCAAGCAAATGTAGTTGATTTGGGAGATTTTCCCCAGAAGCACTCTTGATAAATGGAGAAGTGAAGAGAAAAAAATAGATAAAACATGTCATGAGCAAGATATCACTGTCAGCAATTTGAACTTAATTAAGAAGGGGTCACACATCTCAGTTATCCCTGCAAAGGACTGAGAGAGAGCTGGGGTGTTTATCCAGTGATCACCATTAGTCATAAGGTGAGAGGCTTCTGGTCTGTGCTCCACAGCACTTTTAATTGTCTAGGTATGTGAATAGATTATAGTCTCACTTTCTTTAACAGAGAGCATAGAAGAGCCTTCATTCAAAAAATCATAGGAATTGGAAGTCAGGCTGTTAAGTGATGAGCAGATAAGAGCGTATTATGTGTTAACACATATATGCGGAGTCTAGAGAAATGCTATAGATGAACCTATTTGCAGGGCAGGAATAGGGACACAGACATAGGGAACAGATGTGAGGATATGCGGGAGGGATAGGTGTGGGGATGAACTGGAAGATCAGGATTGATATATATATATATATATCCTATGTGTTAAATAGATAACTAGTGGGATGGGTTGGGTGGGAGGTGGGCGGGAAGAAGGGAGATCCAAAAGGGAGGAGATATATGTGTACATATAGCTGATTCACTTCATTGTACAGCAGAAACTAACACAACATTGTAAAGAAACTATACCCCAACTAAAAAAAAAAAAAAAAGAGTGAAGTCAATACCTCATTTGATACACATTCTATTTTAAATCCAGCAACAGAGTGAGCCTGCAAAACATAAGTCAGATCATTCACTTCTCTGCCCGAATCCTTCTAATGGATTTTCATCTCACTTTGCGAAAACAAAATCTCAAGTCCATATGGTGCTTTACAAGATCTTATTAGATATTTCGTCTGGTCCCCAACTACATCTCTTTTCCTTGCCATTAACTCCTTGCTTTTCTACACCTGCCCTGGGTATGATTCTACATCAGGGCTTTTGCTCTAAAGGTCTTCTTTGTTTGAAATGACCATCCAATTGTAAAATAAACCCATACCTGTCATTCCATTTTTTTTCCACGCACTTAACTTCATCTAAAATTTTACTGTACATACTTTACTTATTGCTTTTGTCCATTGTTTCTCAACTCCCAGTAGATATGAGCTCCACAAGGACAGCGACTGTTTCGACCTTGTTCATTTCTCTATCACCTATCCTTCTAATAAAACTGAACATAATAGACCCACAAGGAAAAAACAACAAAAACCCAAAACCCAAACAATGATTGCAACATTGAATATCATTGAGTATCATTACCAGTATTACCAGTATCATTACCAGTATCATTACCAGTGTTAGTCACTCAGTCATGTCCGACTCTTTGCAGTCTCATGGACTGTAGGCCTGCCAGGCTCCTCTGTCTGTGGAATTCTCCAGGCAAGAATACTGCAGTGGGTTGCCATTCCCTTTTCCAGGGGAATCTTCCCAACCCTGGGATCGAACCCAGGCCTCCTGCATTGCAGGCAGATTCTTTACCATCCAAGCTACCAGGGAAGCCCCTCATTATTTAATAAGAGAGATAGCAAATAATCAGGAAAAAAGTTCTCAATCTTTGATCTATGTATATTATTTTTCAAATGAGCTTTTATATATAGGGCAAAGGATAAATTGATATCTTTCAGAAAAATTTTACTTTGTACACTCTCACATAGATATTCTCTTTATAAAGTGAGGGCAGTTTTTTATTCAGGCAGTCTTAGAGAAGGGATCCAAGGTACCTTAATTTAATTATGTTTCCAGCTCTGATTTGACATATTAATAAAACATGGAGTATTCTGACCCAGTTGTTTGCACATTTTTAAGTAATACAAATAGAGTTAAAGCAGCTTTATGTTGAACCAAATATAACATAGACAACATTTGAACTCTGTGTGGGGTGCTGGCTGTTGGCCCCTGCTATTTGCACCTGCCATGCTTTTCACAGGGCCATATCCTGAAATAAGTCATTCTAGGGAGGCAGTTCAGGTTTTGAAGTCAGGCATACAAAGGAATCTGAAGGTTCAGATTTAGATGGACTGCTCCTTTAAAGGAGGTCTACCACCTCCACAAAAAGTAGACCTCTTGCTTACGGATATTCAATACTTTCCAATGGGATTTAACTTTGTGGCTGGGGGAAAAAAAGAGTAAAAATAGGTGATAGAAAAGACACAGATCTATGAAGCTAGCAAGTTATCATTTCCTTCCTGAATAGCAAAATTGGAATTAAAAAAAAAAACTTTATTTTATATAGATTTCAAAGATTTCTTGAAGATGTAATTAATTATTACTCAATTAATAATTGAAAAGTTGAAAATAATTGAAAAGTTGCCTGTATTCTTCTTCCCAAATTAGAGGGACTATACCTTGAACTCACCTCTGTTGTGAGTACAGGAACTTGTTTTTCTAATATTGTTTTATCTGAAGTTCATTTCTAATACCAAATTCTTAAAATTGCTTCTTGAATAATTCATTATTTAAATTTATGGTCAAGAAACATTTCAAGCCAATACAATTATCATATCATATATATGAGTAACACAAGAAAATGTTAATAGAAGATATTTCTGGCTTACTTTTCTAGATAATTGCTATAAATTTTCAGTTTGTGGCTCAAAATAATCTGTGGGAAAAAAAAAAAACTAGGTCTACCAAAGTGTTCTTGAAGTATATAGCATTAGATTAACCTACAGCTAAGTAGGAGGTGGAGTGTAACTATTAGATTTGTATAAATTCCACCTAAGCATTGTATATGGCATTTATAGGTTTATTTATATTCACAAAAAAATCTGTTTTGCCTGACTTCTTCCTCTGCTACTAATAAGTCAATATAGCTTAGCAAGATAAAAGATAATTCTTGCATTGTGTTTGTCATTTAATAATATATTCATAAATAGACAATGAATCACTAAAAATCATATCATCTGCCAATTGCAAATTAGAATTGTGTCATTGAAATTAACCTTTAGAATTACACACACATGTGTTTTTGAACTGAAATATGTGCAATTTGATGCACCTTCTCTAAGCTTCCTTTTTGCATTTGCGAGAATAGTTAGCATGACCTAAACATAAATAGAGAAAAACAAAAAGAAAAGGAAAGAACAGCAAAGATCTAAGTCTGAATGGAATTTCACTAATCACATCACTGATGCAGCTGCATGGAAATTCTTGAGTTACATGTGTTTCTTTGCCTAAAGCAGAGCAAGACACATAACACCAAAGAAAACAGATGAGGTCTAATAACTCTGTTCTGCCTGTTCTTCGTTCCAAATACAAGAAGCTTCAAGGACCAAGAGAGAAAAGAAGATGATCATCCTCTAAAATTTGGGAAACCTTACCAAGCATGTCTGTCTTACTTGCTATTCTTATCAGCTCCACTCTTTCTATGCCCATGGAAGCATGCGATGTGGAAGCAAACAGGAGGGAAATGAGATCATTACTTTTCCAAGTGAGAAATTGCAGCCAGGCTAGAGCAGGGAAGAGAGGTGGAATCAATATTTGTTGGGTGATTTAATCTTTTTAATCCTTTAGGTGAAATTTTATTTCAAGAATTTAAAACTGTAGCTAGTTCTAGTTGAGTTGGAGTACATCATAGTTTGTAGAAAAAAAGATTTCTTAGCTCCAAATGCTCACAGCTTGTAAATTTCTTAAATTTAGATAGGTATTATACTCCTATGTGGATTGAATATGAGGAGGAAGACCTGCCAGTAACACTTCTCTGGAGTTCATCATTGTGAGAGGGAGAGGAGCTGCAAATCAACCCTTAAAAGAGCAAAGGAACAATGGGCATGAAGAGAGGAAAGATACACAAATAAAGAGAAAAGAACATTGGACTGAAGACTCAAAAACAAGGCATGGTTAAAAATTATTTTAAAAAGCAGATGACAATCTTGGGAAAATACTGCTTGAGAATTTTCAAAAATGGAATAGGATGGTCGCTTCTCTGGAAACAGAGTAAAGACTCATGAATGAGCTAAGATAAAGACAAAGAACAAAAAGCAGATGAATTAAAATAGATAAACTCTAAAAAATTATCTATATTTTACTACTCCTTTCCCCAATGTTTTATGATCTGATGACCCATTTTGCATCTTAATGATTGTCTTTTTGTCGTTTATTAGGGTTCTAATCCAGAGAAGGCCATGGTACCCAACTTCAGTACTCTTGCCTGGAAAATCCCATGGATGGAGGAGCCTGGTGGGCTGCAGTCCATGGGGTCACGAAGAGCCGGACACGACTGAGCGACTTCACTTTCACTTTTCACTTTCATGTATTGGAGAAGGAAATGGCAACCCACTCCAGTGTTCTTGCCTGGAGAATCCCAGGGACGGAGGAGCCTGTTGGGCTGCCGTCTCTGGGGTCGCACAGAGTCGGACACGACTGAAATGACTTAGCAGTAGCAGCAGCAGCAGCAGGGTTCTAATCACTTTCATAATTTTTTAAAAAATCTAAGTGCTAGCTTATTTAACTGACCTATGTATTCATTTTTGCTGTTGTGATTTTCCTTTTCCTATAGATTCTTGCTTCTTTTCTACTTAGAGAAAAATTTTCAATATTTCTTTTAAGATAGGCTTAATATTGCTGTATTATTTTAGTTTTCACTTATTTGAGAAATTCTTTATCTCTCCTTCTATACTAAATGATAATCTTGCTGAGTAGAGCATCGTAGGTTGCAGGTTTTTTCCTTTCTGGATTTGAATATACCTTGCCACTTTCTTCTACTAATTATCATCCTAATTATAAATGGGTTAAACCCACCAGTTGAAAGACACAAAGTTGCTGGATGAAAGAAAAGACACACCTATTATGCTGCCGAGATGGCAAGAATACACAGAAGAACTGTACAAAAAAGATCTTCATGACCAAGATAATCACGGTGCTGTGATCACTGACCTAGAGCCAGACATCCTGGAATGTGAAGTCAAGTGGGCCTTAGAAAGCATCACTACGAACAAAGCTAGTGGCAGTGATGGAATTCCAGTTGAGCTATTCCAAATCCTGAAAGATGATGCTGTGAAAGAGCTGCACTCAATATGCCAGCAAATTTGGAAAACTCAGCAGTGGCCACAGGACTGGAAAAAGTCAGTTTTCATTCCAATCCCAAAGAAAGGCAATGCCAAAGAATGCTCAAACTACCGCACAATTGCACTCATCTCACACGCTAGTAAAGTAATGCTCAAAGTTCTCCAAGCCAGGCTTCAGCAATATGTGAACCATGAACTTCCTGATGTTCAAGTTGGTTTTTGAAAAGGCAGAGGAACCAGAGATCAAATTTCCAACATCCGTTGGATCATTGAAAAAGCAAGAGAGTTCCAGAAAAGCATCTATTTCTGCTTTATTGACTATGCCAAAGCCTTTGACTGTGTGGATCACAATAAACTGTGGAAAATTCTGAAAGAGATGGGAATACCAGACCACCTGATCTGCCTCTTGAGAAATTTGTATTCAGGTCAGGAAGCAACAGTTAGAACTGGACATGGAACAACAGACTGGTTCCAAATAGGAAAAGGAATAGGTCAAGGCTGTATATTGTCACCTTGTTTATTTAACTTATATGCAGAGTACATCATGAGAAACGCTGGACTGGAAGAAACACAAGCTGGAATCAAGATTGCCAGGAGAAACATCAATAACCTCAGATATGCAGATGACACCACCCTTATGGCAGAAAGTGAAGAGGAACTCAAAAGCCTCTTGATGAAAGTGAAAGTGGAGAGTGAAAAAGTTGGCTTAAAGCTCAACATTCAGAAAACGAAGATCATGGCATCCGGTCCCATCACTTCATGGGAAATAGATGGGGAAACACTGGAAATAGTGTCAGATTTTGTTTTTCTGGGCTCCAAAATCACTGCAGATGGTGACTGCAGCCATGAAATTAAAAGACACTTACTCCTTGGAAGGAAAGTTATGACCAACCTAGATAGCATATTCAAAAGCAGAGACATTACTTTGCTAACAAAGGTTCGTCTAGTCAAGGCTATGGTTTTTCCTGTGGTCATGTATGGATGTGAGAGTTGGACTGTGAAGAAGGCTGAGTGCCGAAGAATTGATGCTTTTGAACTGTGGTGTTGGAGAAGACTCTTGAGAGTCCCTTGGACTGCAAGGAGATCCACCCAGTCCATTCTGAAGGAGATCAGCCCTGGGATTTCTTTGGAAGGAATGATGCTAAAGCTGAAACTCCAGTACTTTGGCCACCTCATGCGAAGAGTTGACTCATTGGAAAAGACTCTGATGCTGGGAGGGATTGGGGGCAGGAGGAGAAGGGGACGACAGAGGATGAGATGGCTGGATGGCATCACTGACTCGATGGACTTGAGTCAGTGAACTCCGGGTATTGGTGATGTACAGGGAGGCCTGGCATGCTGCGATTCATGGGGTCACAAAGAGTTGGACATGACTGAGTGCAACTGATCTGATCTGATTATGCTGCCTCCAGGACATTCACCTCAACTCTAAAGAAAAACATAGGCTCAAACTGAAGGGATGAAAGAAGATGCTCCAAGCCAGTGGCAGTCAAAAGACAGTGGGCACAGTCATACTCATACCAGACAAAATAGACTTTAAGCCAAAAAAAGGTGACAATACACAAAGACAGACCATATATAATGATAAAAGGGACAATTCACCAGGAAGACATAACAGTTATTAGTACCTATGCTCCTATGTAGGAGCACCAGCATATATATAACAATTGTTAGTGGACTTAAAGGGAGAAATTGACGGCTATATGAAATATTATACCAGGTGGATCTGACAGATTTGTGTAGGACATTCCATCCAAATGCAGCAGAAAACACATTTTTTTCTCAAGCACACATGGAACTTTCTCAAGGGTAGAACATACAATGGTATACTACTTAGCCGTTATGAAATCTTGCCATTGGCAACAACATGGATGAACCTTGAGTATATTATGCAAAGTGAAGTAAGTCAGACAGAGAAGGACAAATACTGTAGCATTTCACTCATATGAACAATATAAAAAACAAACAACAAAATCCAAATAAATGAACAAATCAAACCAAATCAAAAGAAACATTCAGATACAGGGAACAGAGTAGTGGGTCGCAGGGAAGGGACTGGGGGAGCGTGAAATGAGTGAAAAGGATTAACTGTATGTGATGAATGCAAACTAAATTTTTGGTGGTTGAGCTCTCTACAAGTGTGTACAAAAGTAGAAACATAATGCTATAGAGATGAAATAAATAATGATATAAACCAATGCTACCTCAAAAAATTAATTAAAATAAAAAATAGAACAGTGTAATGAGACTTGAAATTCTAAGGAAGAATTTAAAACATTCACCAGAGGCACTAGAAACTAGAACCAACACTTAGCTGAGAAATAACCCAGACATAGGAGAATGAGATAAAAATTTGTAAGGTAAGATAATAGATACAAGTAAGTATAGTCTAAAAATTAAATCAACCACTGAAGAAAATTGAGCACTAAGCAAAGAATAGAAATTTTTTTACATATGAGACTCAAATCGGATGACATGTATCCATACAGTTTTAGCTAATATGAGTAAGGATCGTAGAGAAAAACTTGCTACTTCTCAAAAAGCAAAATATCAGGTTTGACTAAAATTATTTCTTCACAGAACAAAAGGACAAACATATTTAGAAAAATATGTACAGAATCAGATTTTAAAACTATATTGCTATTAACAATGTTATGTCCAGTCAATCTTACATTCACTTGCTGAGGGATGGGATAGGGAGGGAGGTGGAAGAGAGGTTCAGGATGGGGAACACATGTATACCCATGGCTGATTCATGTCAATGCATGACAAAAACCACTATAATATTGTAAAGTAATTAGCTTCCAATTAAAATAAATAAAATTTAAAAAATTACACTCTGCCAAGAAAGAGGAATTTGGATCTACAAATTCAATACATATATCAAAATTAAGACACTGACATTAGGGGAAAAGTATGAATAACTATAGTTTTGGCTTCCCTAGTGGCTCAACAGTAAAGACTCTGCCTGGCAATGTAGGAGACATGGGTTCAGTCTGTGGGTTGGGTCAGGAAGAGCTCCTGGAGGAGAAAATGGCAACCCATTCCAGTATTGTTGCCTGGGAAAACCCATGGAAAGAGAAGCCTAATGGGCTACAGTCCATGAGGTGGCAAAGAGTCAGACATGACTTAGCAACTAACAACAACAATCATAGTTGAATATTAAAACCATATTATAGAATACAGCAAATAATTTGTAAATAAGCATGCAGAAAAAAGGAAATGATGTGAACTATTACACAAAAATTGTAAATTATATCATAATATTGTATAAGATATACTGAGCCTATAATTGCAGGCAAGAAGAGCCATAATTATACTAAATGTTTCTTTGCTGCCAGTCATGGCCAACTCTGTGCGACCCCATAGACGGCAGCCCACCAGGCTCCCCTATCCCTGGGATTCTCCAGGCAAAAAATACTGGAGTGGGTTGCCATTTCCTTCTCCAATGCATGAAAGTGAAAAGTGAAAGTGAAGTTGCTCAGTCGTGTCCGACTCTTCGTGACCCCATGGACTGCAGCCTACCAGGCTCCTCCATCCATGGGACTTTCCAGGTAAGAGTACTGGAGTGGGGTGCCATTGCCTTCTCCTAATGTTTTGTTATCAGTGGCAAAATTCTGAAATTACTCTATAGAGTTTAGTCTTCAGGATGGTATAATTGAAATTATAAAGAGATATGTGGAATCATTAAAAATTATAAATCAGACAGAGGGAGAAAGAGCAATAGATGCCTTTACTAAACAATTGACAGACTTAAAAACAATGGTAGAATTATTTGCACATCTCACTTTCAAAATCACTAAAAATGATTTTAGAAAGCAAACAAGCACAAAAATGTAATAGTAAAGTTGTGGGGGGAGGACATTTTAAGGATAGAAGTTGCAGACACAAGAAAAGAGCATCTATATTCAGCTAAATTCTTTTTACAAAAGGATTTTTTTAAATAATGTGCATTTTCACTTGATTTCTGCAATCAAAGTGAAATTTTCAGGTAGAGAAATCAGATGAAAGGGAATGTTTACCTGGGGCAGTGAGAGGCAGAGCTCAGGTAGTCAGGCACCAAAGGCCAACCCTTAAACCACTGTGCTGTGCAACCATACCTCAAAGATAGTATGGATTCTGTCCAGACCACTGGAATCAAGCAAATATTACAATACAGCAAGTTGTAGGATATTTCTGGTTTTCTAGAGCACATAAAATAGTTATGTTTACTCTATATCGTATGCAGTATAAAATAATGAATATCCCTTAATTTTAAAATATGTTGTTGCTAAAATGCTAACCATCATCTGAGCATTCAGGAAGGTGCAATCTTTTTGCTGGTGGAGAATATTGCCTCCATGTTGACAGCTACTGACTGAGCAGGTTGGTGGTTGCTGAAGGTTAGGGTTCAGTTCAGTTCAGTTCAGTCGCTCAGTCGTGTCCAACTCTTTGTGACCCCATGAATCACAGCACGCCAGGCCTCCCTGTACATCACCAGCTCCCGGAATTCACTCAGACTCACGTCCATCGAGTCGGTGATGCCATCCAGCCATCTCATCCTCTGTCATCCCCTTCTCCTGCCCCCAATCCCTCCCAGCATCATAGTCTTTTCCAATGAGTCAACTCTTCACATGAGGTGGCCAAAGTACTGGAGTTTCAGCTTTAGCATCAGTCCTTCCGAAGAACACCCAGCCTTTAGAATGGACTGGTTGGATCTCCTTGCAGTCCAAGGGACTCTCAAGAGTATTCTCCAACACCACAGTTCAAAAGCATCAATTCTTTGGTGCTCAGCGTTCTTCACAGTCCAACTCTCACATCCATACATGACCACAGGGAAAACCACAGCCTTGACTAGATGGACCTTTGTTGGCCAAGTAGTGTCTCTGCTTTTCTAGGTTTGTCATAACTTTCCTTCTGTCTTTTAATATCATGGCTGAAATTAAATTTCATCACCATCTGCAGTGATTTTGGAGCCCCCCAAAATAAAATCTGACTGTTTCCACTGGATGCCATGATCTTCGTTTTCTGAATGTTGAGCTTTAAGCCAATTTTTTCACTCTCCTCTTTCACTTTCATCAAGAGGCTTTTTAGTTCCTCTTCACTTTCTGCCATAAGGGTGGTGTCATCTGCATATCTGAGGTTATTGATATTTCTCCTGGCAATCTTGATTCCAGCTTGTGTTTCTTCCAGTCCAGCGCTTCTCATGATGTACTCTGCATATAAGTTAAATAAACAAGGTGACAATATACAGCCTTGACCTATTCCTTTTGGAACCAGTCTGTTGTTCCAGTTTGTTGTTCATATCCAGTTCTAACTGACCTGCATATAGGTTTCTCAAGAGGCAAGTCAGGTGGTCTGGTATTCCCATCTCTTTCAGACCTTTCCACAGTTTATTCTGATCCACACAGTCAAAGGCTTTGGCATAATCAATAAAGCAGAAATAGATGTTTTTTTGGAACTCTCTTGCTTTTTCAATGATCCAGCAGATGTTGGCAATTTGATCTCTGGCACCTCTGCCTTTTCTAAAACCAGCTTGAATAATCTGGAAGTTCACGGTTCATGTATTGCTGAAGCCTGGCTTGGAGAACTTTGAGCATTACTTTACTAGTGTGTGAGATGAGTGCAATTGTGCAGTAGTTTGAGCATTCTTTGGCATTGCCTTTCTTTGGGATTGGAATGAAAACTGACCTTTTCCAGTCCTGTGGCCACTGCTGAGTTTTCCAAATTTGCTGGCATGTTGAGTGCAGCACTTTCACAGCATCATCTTTCAGGATTTGGAATAGCTCAACTGGAATTCCATCACCTCCACTATCTTTGTTCGTAGTGATGCTTTAAGGCCCACTTGACTTCACATTCCAGGATGTCTGGCTCTAGGTGAGTGATCACACCATTGTGATTATCTGGGTCATGATCTTTTTTGTACAGTTCTTCTGTGTATTCTTGCCACCTCTTCTTAATATCTTCTGCTTCTGTTAAGTCCATATGATTTCTGTCCTTTATCGAGCCCATCTTTGCATGAAATGTTTCCTTGATATCTCTAATTTTCTTGAAGAGATCTCTAGTCTTCCCCATTCTGTTGTTTTCCTCTATTTCTTTACATTGGTCACTGAGGAAGGCTTTCTTATCTCTTCTTGCTATTCTTTGGAACTCTGCATTCAGATGCTTATATCTTTCCTTTTCTCCTTTGCTTTTCGCTTCTCTTCTTTTCACAGCTATTTGTAAGCCTTCCCCAGACAGCCATTTTGCTTTTTTTGCATTTCTTTTCCATGGGGATGGTCTTGATCCCTGTCTCCTGTACTATGTCACGAACCTCAGTCCATAGTTCATCAGGCACTCTATCTATCAGATCTAGTTCCTTGAATCTATTTCTCATTTCCACTGTATAATCATAAGGAATATGGCAATTTCTTTTTTTGTTTATTTTTATTTTTATATATATTTTATTTTATTTTCTAGCTTTACAATATTGTATTGGTTTTGCCACATATCAGCATGAATCCACCACAGGTATACACGTGTTCCCTATCCTGAACCTTCCTCCCTCCTCCCTCCCCGTAAGATAGCAAAGATGTTTGCCCCATTGACTGGCTCCTCGTTACAAACAAAAGATTTCTTTGTATCAGACAATCTTGTTTGATAGCATTTTACCCACAGTAGAACTTCTTTCAAACTTAGAGTCAATCCTTTCAAACCCTGCCACTGTTTTATCAGCTAAGTTTATGTAAAATTCTAAATGCTTTTTTGTCATTTCAACAATTGTCACATGAATAAATCCCATCCAAAGAATCCACTTTCCCTAGTCATCCATAGAAGCTATTCCTCAGTCATTCAAGTTTTATTCTGAGATTGCAACTATTCAGTCACATCTTCAGGCTCCATTCCCATTCTAGTTCTCTTGTTATATCCATCACATCTGCGGTTACTTCCCCTACTGAAGTTTTGAATCCCTCAAAGTCATCCATGAGGGTTGGAATCAAGTGCTTCCAAACTCTTGTGAATGCTGATATTTTGGTCTATTCCTTTGATATCATGAATGTTCTTAATGGGTTCTAGAATGGTGAATTCTTTACAGGAAGTTTTCAATTTACTTTGTCCAGGTTCAATAAGATGAATCACTGTCTACTACAGTTCTGGCTTTGTGAAATATGTTTCTTAAATAAAATTTAAAGCATAAAATTATTCCTTGATCCATGGCCTGCAGAAATAATGTTGTGTTAGCAGGCAGGAAAACAACACGAATCTCCTTGTATATCTCTATCAGAGCTCTTGAGTGTCCAAGTGCATTCTCGATGAGCAGTAATTGGAAAGGAATCTTTTTTTCTGAGTAGTACCCTTCAATAGGGGGCTTAAAATATTTATCAAACCATGTCATAAACAAATCTGATGTCATTCAGGACTTTCTATTCCTTTCTAGTACACAGAGTAGATTTAGCATATTTCTTAAAGGCCCTAGGATTTTCACATGCTAAATTAATATTGTGTTCAACTTCAAGTCTCAGCACTAGTATTAGCCCTTAACAACAGAGTCAGACTATCTTTTGAAACCAGGCATTGGACTTCTCCTCTTTAGCTATGAAAGTCTTAGATGGCATCTTTTTCCAATAGATGTTTCATCTACATTGAAAAACCTGTTGTTGTTCAGCACAGCCACCTTTATGAATTATCTTAGCTAAATCTCTGAACAACCTGCTGCAGCTTCTATATCAGCATTTGCTGCTTCAACTTGCACTTCTATGTTATGGAGGTGGCTTCTTTCCTTAAATGTCATGAACAAAACTCTGCTAGTTCCACACTTTCTTCTGCAACTTCCTCATCTCTCTCAGCCTCCACAGAGTTGAAGGGAGTTAGGGCCTTGCTCCAGATTAGGTTTTGACTTAAGAGAATGCTGTGACTGGTTTGATATTCTATCTGGACACGAAAACTCTCTCCATCTCAGGAATAAGGCTGTATCATTTTTCTTAAGATCTGTGTGTTCATTGGAGTAGCTCTTTTCATTTCCTTCAAGAACTTTCCATTTGCATTCACAACTTGGCCAACAGTTTGGCACAAAAGGCCAACCTCTTGACTTATCTCAGCTTTCAGCATGCCTTCCTCACTAAGTTTAATCATTATTAGCTTTAGATTTAAAGGGAGAGACATACGTCTCTTCATTTTATTTGAACACTTAGAGGCCACTTTGACTTATTAACTGGCCTAATTTCTATATTGATGCATCTCAGGAAATAGGGTAGCCAAGGAGGAAGAGAGAGATGGGGGAACAGCCAGTCATTGGAGCAGTCAGAACACACATTTATTGATTATATTTGCTATCTTACTTGGCTGTGGTTCCCAGTTCAGTTCAGTTCAGTCGCTCAGTCACGTCCGACTCTTTGCGACCCCATGAATTGCAGCATGCTAGGCCTCCCTGTCCATTACCAACTCCCAGAGTTCACCCAGACTCACATCCGTCGAGTCAGTGATGCCATCCAGCCATCTCATCCTCTTTCGTCCCCTTCTCCTCCTGCCCCCAATCCCTCCCAGCATCAGAGTCTTTTCCAATGAGTCAACTCTTCGCATGAGGTGGCCAAAGTACTGGAGTTCCAGCTTTAGCATCATTCCTTCCAAAGAAATCCCAGGAATGATCTCCTTCAGAATGGATTGGTTGGATCTCCTTGCAGTCCAAGGGACTCTCAAGAGTCTTCTCCAACACCACAGTTCAAAAGCATCAATTCTTCAGCGCTCAGCCTTCTTCACAGTCCAACTCTCACATCCATACATGACCACAGGAAAAACCATAGCCTTGACTAGACGAACCTTTGTTGGCAAAGTAATGTCTCTGCTTTTCAATATGCTATCTAGGTTGGTCATAACTTTCCTTCCAAGGAGTAAGTGTCTTTTAATTTCATGGCTGCAATCACCATCTGCAGTGATTTTGGAGCCCCCCAAAAATAAAGTCTGACACTGTTTCCCCATCTATTTCCCATGAAGTGATGGGACCGGATGCCATGATCTTTATTTTCTGAATGTTGAGCTTTAAGCCAACTTTTTCACTCTCCACTTTCACTTTCATCAAGAGGCTTTTAAGTTCGTCTTCACTTTCTGCCATAAGGGTGATGTCATCTGCATATCTGAGGTTATTGATATTTCTCCTGGCAATCTTGATTCCAGCTTGTGCTTCTTCCAGCCCAGTGTTTCTCATGATGTACTCTGCATATGAGTTAAATAAGCAGGATGACAATATACAGCCTTGACGTACTCCAGTGCCCCCGAGTAACTATAGTAGTAGCATTAAAGATCACTGATCACAGATCATTATAAAAATATAACAGTAATCAAAAAGTTTGAAATGTTGTGAGAATTATCAAAATGGGACACAGAGACACAAACTGCACAAATGCTGTGGGGAAAATAGTGCTGCTAGACTTGCTTGACGCAAGGTTGCCACCAATTTTGATTTTCTTTAGAAACAAAATGTAATATCTGAGAAGCAAAATAAAGCAAGTAGAGTAAAATGAGGTATGCCTGTACTCATTCACATTCATAGTGCAAAATGTAGATTCTTTAAAAAAATCTATTCATTCAAGTCCCAAACACATTGATAGTATGCAGTGCATAATGTTTTGATGGATTTAGATTTTTGACTGACTGATTAAATCCCTCCCTTATGAATTTTTCATTTCATTCACCCAAACAGGGGAGAAACCTGGAATTCTAATATAATATTTTTCTCATATCATCAATTACAGTGAATATTTTGTTCCCCAGCTTTAAATTATCCTCAGATTACCTCTTCTTGTTAATGATTTTTACAGTAAAACAAATGTGATTATTTTAAAGTGCATGTAAGAGATATCTTTAAAAGCATAATTTTGTTTTGTATTTACTTTCTCATTGCTTTTTTGATAGAATGTAACATGAGGAAAAATCAATTTAATACATAAATTTGAACATGTTTACTAGTGGATAGATTATAATAAGAAAGGAGATAAAACTTTAAAAAAATAGTATTAAAAATTATTAGTAGAGAAAAAAGAAATTCATGAGTCAGTTTTCCCCAGGAAGCACCTATATTACCCAAGACAGAAGGCCACTGTTTACATTTCTGAAAGTGTTCAATCTTTTCTTTTCTAAGCATCTTTAGTAGTCTCCAAGATTTCAAGATAGTGACCATCCTTAATTTTGTGATGTGTCGTGTGAAAAAAAAAGTCTCTTTCCTAAAATTAGAAATTTGAGCTAGATGGTAATCAAGTGGAACTCTTCCTCAAAAGTTTTGGTGGACATTTGTGCTTTTTGTCATCCAACATCCATTTCTCTTTCTCCTGTTAATAGTTACCTGATTTTTCTTTTGTGGAGAACCCCACAAGGCTCCTGCATTTCATATAAGTGCATCCATTAGCATTGGTCATGCTCCTGCGAGTGGGCATGAGATTTATAATTGGCCAACTGGAGCATCATGTCATGTTATTTATGATGGTTAAGATGACAACCTGACCCAAAGGCAAAGTCAACAATGTTCAATCTAAATTACTCCTGGGACTTAGTCTTAAGCAACCAGAAAGAGAATGACGTTTTCCACTGGAGTTGATCCTAGTGCGTCACAGAAACTTGAAAACAAAGCAAATGGATAAGAGAGAAGAGTCTGAAGATGGAAACAGAACAGATTCTGATGGCAGCATTGAGATCTCTGGATCCAGGTATCTGTGAGATGTGTCCTAGCCTTTTCAATTCCATGAGCCTTTAACCTGCCCTACCCCACTAAACTTCTTTTTTGTTAGCTGGTTTTCTCTGCTGTGTCCACTTGCAGCAGAGAAATGATGGGTAGTAGCAATAGTTCTCAGACCAAAATCCCACAATGCTCTTTCATGATTCAATATCAAAATGCAGTGAGGAAAGTCAGAAGATAGGCAAGCAAAGCAGTGATGCTCAGAGCACTAGTGAGTGCTAAAATAATTATGGACCAGATTTGGAATTAGGGTTGGGGTTAGAGGCAGGATTTGGGTTAGAGTTTTAGGTAGCTTTGGGGTTAATGTTAGGGTTGAGTTAAAGATAGTGCTAGGGTTAATTTTAAGTTTAGGGTAAGAATTAGATTTAGTGTTACTTTTAGAATTTGATGCAAGATGAAAGAGAGGCTCAGGGTTAATGTTTAAGATTTAGGTTAAAGCTGGATTTGAAGTTTAGTATGAGATTTAAGATTAGTGTTAAATATGTGGCTGCATGTAGTATTAGGGATAGAGATAAGATTTAGGGTTTGTTTTAGTGTTAGGGTTATTGATCAATTCAGTTCAGTCACTCAGTCGTATCTGACTCTTTGCAACCCTATGGACCCCATAGGGTGGGATTTTTGATAGGAATAGGATTATTCTACCTATAACGTAGGATTAAGGTTATAGGTAGAATTTTAGGTTTTTGTATGGTTAAGATTTGTTGTGTTAAGGTTGTGGTTAGAGATATGACTGGGGATAGAATTCGAATTATAGTTAGGTCTAAGATATTTGGAGAAGGCGATGGCAACTTACTCCAGTACTCTTGCCTGGCAAATCCCATGGATGGAGGAGCCTGGTGGGCTGCAGTCCATGGGGTCACTAGGAGTTGGACAGGACTGAGCGACTTCACTTTCACTTTTCACTTTCATGCATTGGAGAAGGCAATGGCAACCCACTCCAGTGTTCTTGCCTGGAGAATCCCAGGGATGGTGGAGCCTGGTGGGCTGCCGTCTCTGGGGTCGCACAGTGATTTAGCAGCAGCTTAGCAGCTAAGATATTTTGGGCTTCACAGGTGGCTCAATGCTAAAGATTCTGCCCACCAATGCAGGAGACACAGGTGATGTGGCTTCAGTCCCTGGGTGGGGAAGATCCCCTGGAGTATTGGCAACTCACTCCAGTATTCTTGCCTTGAAATTCCATGGACATAGGAGCCTGGTGAGCTGCAGTCCACTGGGTCACAAACAGTTGGACACAACTTGCAACTGAACACAATAACAACAATACAGTTAATGTTAGATCAAATTGGGGTTAATCTTAGTTTTATGGTTAAGATTAGGGTTAGAGATACAATTAGGTTTAGCTTCATGGTTGGCTTTTGTTGAGAGGTACTTTTGATTTCAGTTTTACAGTTGCTTCTCAAGTCAAATTTAAGACTGATTGGATTATAACTATGATCAGAATTAGAGTTAGTTATGGAATAAATGTTATATTAGCTTAGAGGTAGAATTATTGACATTATGGTGAGGTTAGGTTTCTAGGGATAATCAGATGCATTCGTCATGTTACAGTACAATTAGTCATAAATATATACTCGTGGCTCCTGAGAGCACAGCATATTCCTTGACCTGTTTAGGTAGGGGTCACTGGAGGACCACCCAGGCTACATGCTTCTGTATCATCTTCATTCTTCTACATAAACTTAAATCTCTGACAAGTGTAAACCACTTCAGAAAATATAGTCAGAGCTTCTCACATTCCTTCTCCATTTTATCCTTTTTTTTTTTTTAAATTTAACTTTCATTTTTTTATCTCTGTCTACCTTCTCACTGCCTGTATGATGTGGGTTGGGATTAAAACAACCTGTTTAATCAGTACTTTGCAGTGCAACCATCCAAAATCTAGTAAGTGTAAACAAATAAAGTTCATGTGCATGGGAAGGGGTGGTCTAATTAGGTCTACAGAGTCCAACAAGTATCTTTAGGGTTCTTTCCATCTCTTGATCTCTATCTGTGGAAGCTGATCTAATTCTGCTGCTATTGTTGATTTTTCCTCTATGTAGCCAAGGAAAGATCTTAGGCATCTTTAGGTCTAATCATCCCTAGTAGCAAAATCTTAGATTTAAAAAAAAAGTTTCGTCTCCTATAAGTCATATGTAAAATCCAACAGAAAAACTCTATTTCCATTTGGATCAAAATAGTGTCCCTTTACTAAACATGCTGGTGGGTGATGGAGAATGATTAGCCCTTGTGTCTCTGACCCTTAAAAAAGGCTGAGCACAGAAGACTTGATGCTTTTGAAGTGTGGTGTTGGAGAAGACTCTTGAGAGTCCCTTGGATGGCAAGGAGATCCAACCAGTCCATTCTTTTTTTTTTTTTCCAACCAGTCCATTCTAAAGGAAATCAGTCCTAATATTCATTGGATGGGAGGATGCTGAAGCTAAATGACCCAGTCAAAAAATGGGCCAAAGAACTAAATAGACATTTCTCCAAAGAAGACATACAGATGGCTAACAAACACATGAAAAGATGCTCAACATCACTCATTATCAGAGAAATGCAAATCAAAACCACTATGAGGTACCATTTCACGTCAGTCAGAATGGCTGCGATCCAAAAGTCTACAAGCAATAAATGCTGAAGAGGGTGTGGAGAAAAGGGAACCCTCTTACACTGTTGGTGGGAATGCAAACTAGTACAGCCACTATGGAGAACAGTGTGGAGATTCCTTAAAAAACTGGAAATAGAACTGCCTTATGATCCAGCAATCCCACTGCTGGGCATACACACTGAGGAAACCAGAAGGGAAAGAGACACGTGTACCCCAATGTTCATCGCAGCACTGTTTATAATAGCCAGGACATGGAAGCAACCTAGATGCCCATCAGCAGATGAATGGATAAGAAAGCAGTGGTACATATACACAATGGAGTATTACTCAGCCATTAAAAAGAATACATTTGAATCAGTTCTAATGAGGTGGATGAAACTGGAGCCTATTATACAGAGTGAAGTAAGCCAGAAGGACAAACACCAATACAGTATACTAACGCATATATATGGAATTTAGAAAGAGGGTAACAAAAACCCTGTGTACGAGACAGCAAAAGAGACACTGATGTATAGAACAGTCTTATGGACTCTGTGGGAGAGGGAGAGGGTGGGAAGATTTGGGAGAATGGCATTGAAACATGTAAAATATCATGTATGAAACAAGATGCCAGTCCAGGTTCAATGCACGATACTGGATGCTTGGGGCTAGTGCACTGGGACGACCCAGAGGGATGGTATGGGGAGGGAGGAGGGAGGAGGGTTCAGGATGGGGAACACATGTATACCTGTGGTGGATTCATTTTGATATTTGACAAAACTAATACAATTATGTAAAGTTTAAAAAAAAAAGTAAAAAAAAAAAGAAAAAAAAATGAATTCTACTTCTTTAACTATTATTTTTCAATAACAAAGCATTAATCTTTTTTAAGAGGGAAGTCATTTAAACACTAAGAAACATAAAGTATTTTCTCCTATTAGGATTTTAAATATATGAGCTCGCAAATAAGCAATGTTTTCAATTATACTGTATGTGTCCTAAAGCTATTGCAAATAACTAAAACTCAAACATTGAGGCTAATTATAAAAACTCTCATTCTTAGATTTGTTAAGGTCTACTCCTATTCTTAATAATGTTAAATTAATAATACAAATGTAGGAGATACTGTCCTTATAACTCAACTATTTAGGACCATGGGAAATAAAGAGGATTTAGACAAATGAAATAAAAACTTACTTAGAGTATGCTTTTTAAACCGGTTATGAAAAAATAAAACATTGCCTGATGCTACAGAGGCAGATGAAAAACTTAAGATTTTTTGCTCATTCCACTGCTGAGGTGGAGCAAGTCGAGAACCAGTCTTAAGTCAGGAACAGAGAAGAAAGAGCAAGCAAAGAAAGCCAATAGCATTAACATTAATGGAATTAACTCTGTAGTTTTAGAATCCGACATTGATAGAATTAGTGATGCTAACACTGAAGGGTTTGTTTACATTTATTTACTTTTATTACTTTGTTACATTATTATTATTTGCTGCACCATGCAGCATGCAGGATCTTAGTTCTCTGACCTCAAATTGAATTTGACCTCCTGTAGTTGAAGCATAGGGTCCAAACCTCTGGACCAGCAAAGAATTCTGTAGAGGATTTTTTTTTAATCCATTTAAAAGAAAGTAATAATGAACAATCAAACTGTTATACTGGATGAGAAATTTGTAGATAATGACACTTTCACCAAGTCTCATAGGTGAGCAGGAGGATGGGATGGAAGCAATGGGGATTTCTCCACAGACTGTCATTTGCCAGAGAGGAGGAAAACCCTAAGGTTTGCTACCTGGAGTACAGGGACAACAGATTATTAAGGACCAAGACCATTCTTTCTGTGATTCTGAGGATACCAAAATCTGGAGGTGGCAAAAATGTAGTTTGTTTTCATCCTGTATCAATAGTAGTTTCTGGTTCGTCTTTTATTCCTCTTGTCCTTCACTAACAGCTGCCCCAATCTCTTGTGTTAATGTTTCCATTGAGCTAATTTTATACACATATCTTATATTCAGTGGGGCTTCCTAGGTGATGCTAGTAGTAAAGAACCAGCTTGCCAATGCAAGAGATATAAGAGACACAGGTTTGACCTCTGGGTCTGGAAGAACGCCTTGAGGAGGACATGGCAACCCACTCCAGTGTTCTTCCCTGGAGAATCCCATGGACAGAGAAGCCTGGTGGGCTACAGTCCATTGGGTCACAAAGAGCTGGACATGACTAAAGTGACTTTGCATGAACACATATTCAGTGCATTGTTCTTACTTCTTTAACAGTAGATACCACATGGCCTTTTTTGTCTATACATTTCTGTCCTTCTGGGAGACTATTAACTCCTTGAGGACAATGATGGTATCTTTTTGATCTTTGTTTCTTCCAGAAGAATGCCTGTCAATAAATACACACTCATTTAATGAATAAATGAATGAATATTCTATTACTCAGAATTAATTTGCACTCATTAAACAGTAGCTCATCACCCAAATTAGATCTCTGGAGAACATCAGGATCCATGGAAAACGCTGACCTTCTCTCGCAAGAAAATAGTATTACATGACCAAAGATATCAGTTTGTACGACCTTGCAATCACTATCAGAAACCTTCATTAAACTTTCTTCACTCCTTAAATCAGCACAGATCATGTTTTCTTATAATCACACAGTGCTACCTGGTCCCATTACTTCATGGCAAACAGAAGGGCAAAAGTTGAAACAGTGACAGATTTTATTTTCTTGGGCTCCAAAATCACCACAGACAGTGACTGAAGCCATGAAATTCAGAGATGCTTGTTCCTTGTAAGGAAAGCTAACAAAACTAGACAGCGTATTAAAAAGCAGAGACATCATTTTGTTGACAAAGGCCTATATAGTCAAAGTTATGACTTTTCCAGTTGTCATGTATGATGTGAGAGATGGGCCATAAAGAAGCCTGAGTGTCAAAGAATTGATGCTTTTGAATTGTGGTGCTGGAGAGACTCTTGGGCTGCAAGGAAATCAAACCAGTCAATCCTAAAGGAAATTATTGCTGAATATTCTTTGGACAGATTGATGTTGAAGCTGAAGCTCCAGTACTTTGACCATGTGATGCAAAGATCTGACTCACTGGAAAATACCCTGATTCTGGGAAAGACTGAAGGAGAAGGAGAAGATGGTGGTGGAGGATGGGATGGTTAGATAGTATCGCCAACTAAATGGGCATGAATTTGGGCAAACTCTGGGAGATAGTGAAGGTCAGGGCAGCCTGGCATGCTGCTGTCTATGGCAAAAAGTGGGACAAACAATGACTGAACAGCAACAAAAATAGAATTTTCAACACTTAGCTATAATATTGAATAGAAAAATAAGCAGAAGAACTACAGCATATATCCCTGTGTTGTATCCAGGGTTTGCAGAATAACATAGAGTACTTAGAGATTGCCTGCAAAAGAGGAAGACAGATTTCATAACAAATGAGCTTTAAAAGTCTTATCAATCAATACTTATCTTACAGAAAGTAATAACTTGTAGGATCTAGTTGTCAGAAAGTTGAAGATAATGGTTTTCTTAACAAAAACCAAGATATTAATAGATCTGATATATTTTTCTTGACATAAAAATATGTGCTTTAAATTTGAGTTTATTAATTGAATATAGAAATCCAAATAATTTATAAGTAATGAGGCTAATAACTCTTTAAACTACAGGTAAGTACACACATGTCTTTGTGTATATGTACAATATATATGCAATATTCAGGAAAATAATTATACTTACATAACCCAAACCTGAATTTATTGTAGTCCAAAATAAAAATATACTTCCCTAACCTACTGTAGCCAAATATATCTCAAGTCCTATAAATCCTTCATAGTATTTTTATAACACCTGCTTTTTATAGGTAGAATATTTGCAAATTCAAGTGAATTGAAGAAAAGGGTACATAACCATCTGTCTGCTGTGGCTTAGATGGACCTTGTTAGTGTCTTATTATTTCCTCCTTGTTTCCATATAGCTTTTGACTGTGTGGATCACAACAAACTGTGGGAAAATTCTTAAAGACATGGGAATACCAGACCACTTTACCTGCCTCCTGAGAAATTTGTATGCCAGTCAAGAAGCAACAGTTAGAACTGGACATGGGACAGACTTTTTCCAAATCAGGAAAGAAGTACACCAAGGCTGTATACTGTCACCCTGTTTATTTAACTTATATGCAGAGTACATCATGAGAAATGCTGGGCTGGATGAAGCACCAGTTGGAGTCAAGATTGCCAGGAGAAATATCAATAACCTCAGATATGCAGATGACACCACCCTTATGGCAGAAAGTGAAGAGGAACTAAAGAGACTTTTGATGAAAGTAAAAGAGGAGTGTGAAAAAGTTGGCTTAAAACTCAACATTCAAAAAATGAAGATCATGGCATCTGGTCCCATCACTTCATGGGAAATAGATGGGGAAACTATGGAAATCGTGACAAACTTTATTTTCTTGGGCTCCAAAATCACTACAGATGGTGACTGCAGCCATGAAATTAAAAGACGCTTGCTCCTTGGAAGAAAAGTTATGACCAACCTAGACAGCATATTAAAAAACAGAGACATTACTTTGCCAACAAAGGTCCGTCTAGTCAAAACTATGGTTTTATGAGTAGTCGTGTATGGATGTGAGAGTTGGACTATAAAGAAAGCTGAGCACCAAAGAACTGATGCTTTTGAACTGTAGTGTTGGAGAAGACTCTTGAGAGTCCCTTGGACTGCAAGGAGATCCAATCAGTCCATCCTGAAGGATATCAGTCCTGAATATTCATTGGAAGGACTGATGCTGAAGCTGAAATTCCAATACTTTGACCACCTGATGTAAAGAGTTGACTCGTTGGAAGAGACCCTGATGCTGGGAAAGATTGAAGGCAGGAGGAGAAGGGGACAACAGAGGATGAGATGGATGGATGGTATCACTGCCTCAATGGACATGAGTTTGATCAAGCTCCAGTTGGTGATGGACAAGGAAGTCTGGCATGCTGCAGTCCATGGAGTCACAGAGTCAGACACGACTGAGTGACTCAACCATTGAACTGTTCTATATAGAGGATTAATGACATTTCAGTGAAAATTGTATTTCTAAAATCTTAGTGTAGACAAGTCCTTGGAAGACAGTGCTTATTCCTTGTCTTAATCCTTATCCTTTCAGTGTTCCTATCCTTTCAATGTTATTGCCAAAAAGGTTTTGATGTTTTTAGATGTCACATAACCCTAGTATCTATTCTGTGACCAATAACTCCTGACATTTATACTTTAATAAATCAGCACCACACATCTAAATCAGAACCCGAACTTTTGTGTGGTCAAACACCTTTTATCTTCATAGCAGCCACCCAGTTCTTTCCATGACATAATTAACTACATTGATTATGCATGGCAATATATATTTAATGGTTTATATACTGTAAAAGGAAGTAAATTTTGTTTTAATCCTAAAACAGTAACTCCATGTAGAAAATTATAAACTAGAAAATATAGAAAAATGCTTTGCACTACTAATTCTACTTTGCTCTAGAATTTTTCTGTTGTTGCAATAGTAATTCTATATGCAGTGAATTCTGCTGTCGTGCCAGACTTCTGAAATGTCCTATTTAGGTACACATGCATAACAATGAGCATGTGCTGGCTACTACAATAATAAATTGAGCCACTGCGCACACTGACACCTTGCTTAAAAATGTTATAACAAAGCATTACTTCAAAGTTATCACTGAGAGGCATTTGGGTGCTCCCACACATTTAACCCTTCCTTTTCTTCCTTTAATCCCTCCTATTAGTCTTTTTGCCTCATTTTTGTTGTTGTTATTTTTCTGCCTAATCCCATTTGAAAGCAGGTCCTTTTATCTTCTCTCCTCTGATAGATCTTTATTGACACAATCGAACTTGTGTCAAATGTAAAAGCACAGGGCTTTCATATTGGCCTCCAAAAATAGGAGGTCTCAAATAATGAGGCTCACCTTTACTTTTTTCTGTGACAGGAATTTCCTATTCAGTGTACTGAGTCCTATTTATTTATTTATTTTTATTTATTTATTTTTTTTGGAGTCCTATTTAAAATGGAGATTCTACAGTCAGCATCCCTAAAATTCTGACTCAGTAAGTCATGCATGAGCACTGAAAATGAAATTTTTACTGCATTCTCCAGTTTTTTGTTTTTGTTTTTTAAGGTACAGTTTAAGGTGACCATTTTCAAGAGTCAAGGAAATATAGCTGTAATGGTTTCATGTAGGGAAAAAAAAGAGTAAAATAACCTGTAAGGAACTTTTAAAAAAATTCACCGTGTATTTCCTCCTACAGTTTTTCATATCTGCAGGGAGTATGTTAAAATGAGTTTGGGATGGACAAGGTACACTCTGCTGTATTTAAAATGGATAACCAACAGGATCTACTATATAGCACAAAGAACTCTGCTCAGTTTTATGTGGCTGACTGGATGAAAGGAGAATTTAGGGGAGAGTGGATATATGTATATGTATAACTGAGTCCCTTTGCTGTACACCTGAACCTATTACAACATTGCTAATCAGATATATTACATTATAAAAGAAAACAAACAAAAAAGATATAGCAACCCCTTTTATTAAATTCTTATCTTTAACAGTTCTCTCAGTAAAATTTTCCTCATTTAAAAAAAAATGGATATAAATGAGGATATTGGTTATAAAATCTCGGGTTTTTTTTTGCCTGGTTTGTCCTTTTTGCTTAAATTCCTGACTATTCAAATGTTCACAATACACCTACAGATAACGTCTCAAATTTAGACTGCCTGACATCAAAATTTGACTCTCTCTCCTTCCCTACATCTAACCCACACCTCCCCCAGGATTCTGAATCTCACCTGACACCACTCATCATCTACTTGGCACGAAAATGTTGACTCCCCACTCTATTTCACACCCACATGCAATCTATCAGTAAATCCTATTGGTTCTACAGTCAAAATATGTCCTCAATACCACCATTAGAATATAAACTTTCTAAAAGAGTAAGTTTTCTCTGTTTGTTGCTATAGACACACAACAAATATTGTTGAGCCAAAGAATTTAGTGTTGCAGAAAAAGTCTCTCTATTTGATGTACCCATTAAGAAGTTTACATCCCCTTGAAAACTCTACTTCAGAAGTCTAATTCTCACATAAACTGTATGTGTTGCCTATACAGACACAAAGAAGAAAAAAAATTCTCTCAGAGTGGCAAACTAATTGTGAGTGGCGTGTGGGTCATCCAGTCCTACTCCTGCTGGATAGGCTCACGTGCATATTCCTCTAACAATGCAAACTCAACGTGCCTTGGCAAATTCACCATGATCCCTCTACTCGCAAAGCCTAGTTTTCTTTCTCTCTGTCCTGCCTATGTTGAGAAAAAGACTAATAAGGCAATCATTGTACTTTCATTGGCCAAAAAGTTCTATTAATCAGAAGATTCTTTTCTCTTCCCATCAATTTTCCACATCTCTGAGTTGCTACTTTCTATTTCCATGATGTTTCATATTTGTTTCTTTTTTTCATATTCAATTCCACTGCCCTGTTTTTATCCTCATAATCACTTTCCTGAAGAGTCTCCTGAAGAGTCTCAGTAGGCTTCCCAGTGCCTGGTCTCATAACTTCAACCCATTCTTACCTTTGCCCCAGATTTATCTTCCCCTGAAAAGCTCCTATCTATCAGAACTCATTTTAAAATAAACTCAAGGGATGCCATTACTTTTAAAATTCAATCCACCATGATATAAAAATACAGGGGAGACTTCACAGATACCCACAAAATAAAGTAGATCATGAAAGCAATGCAAAGCATCGAAAATATTACTTGAGCTCTCTATTCTTTGAAATTAAAAAATAATGGAAGCCTGTTTTTTACTGAAATTCCCTGAGTGATATTTTCAGCATGTAAAAGTCACTTAGTCATAGCCAACTCTTTGGATATGCTCTGTCCTGCACTTCCTTTTTCCTTTTGCTAGTGCCTCCATGCTAGTATGTATAGAAAGTTGAAAAATACGTATTCAATTAAAGGAGAACACAAATTCTCATGTCCTTTTCATATCCAATTCTCCAGGCCAGAATATTGGAGTGGGTAGCCATTCCCTTTTCCAGGGGATCTTCCCAACCCAGGGATCGAACTGGAGTCTCCTGAATTGCAGGTGGATTCTTTACCAGCTGAGCTACCAGGGAAGCCCATTTTCAGCATAGTTTTATATTTATGTGTATATATAAAACTTTATCAACTTAGATGTAATTTCTTTTCATTTTTTGGAACTTTTCAAAATTGTACTCACATGTCAGCAAAGCCTCAAATGCCACCTCCTCAGGGAAGGGTCCTTCCTACCCAGCCCCTGCTCCCTCGACACATACACACCAGTTGCTTAGTCACGTCTGCCACTTTGCGACCCCATGGACTGTAGCCCACCAGGCTTCTCTGTCCATAGAATTCTCCAGACAAGAATACTGGAGTGAGTTGCCATCCCCTTCTCCAGAATCAAAATTGGGTCTCCTGCATGGCAGACAGATTCTTTACCATCTGAGCTACCAGGGAAGCCTCACTTCCTACCCCAAATCAGATCTAATAGTTATGTTTCTATGGTCTAGTACTTGGCGTGTGTTTCTCCAATAACCCTCATACCACAGACTATTTTTGACATGTCAGTCTCTCCTCCAAGATTAGAAATTCCTTGTAGGTAAGGACCATGTCTCCTTCACTCTGTATTTCCTCCACAGAATGTAATAGAACAGATTACACGTTGTGGGTGCTCAATAAATATTTGCTGAATGAAATAAGAAAAGGAAATAGCTCCAAATTAGATAAGCCCTAGAAAGCCAGTATGTTGGTCCAGGCTGCTTTATTCTGTGTACCTTTTGCTGCTCTTGTTGGACTAAGCCCTCTGCTTCTTTATGCTGCCTTTACCTCCATTTGGATGAAAAATATATTTGCATGACTTCAAGATTCTGTAGATGTCACTGTTGCTAATGGTGACTTGGTTCTCAGAGAGATCTTATGATCTTGCATTCACTAGAAAGGAAAGTCTGCACCCAGCTTGACTCTTGCTCTCACTCCTCTAACTGCTATGTCCAAGTAGCTTAAAATGAGCTTTAGATCACTGAGGCAGTATTGATGAGTAATTGAAACTCAAGTCCATTTCAGTTGAGTTTCCAAAAAAAAAAAAAAAGGACATGAGAATTTGTGTTCTCCTTTAATTGAATACGTATTTTTCAACTTTCTATACATACTAGCATGGAGGCACTAGCAAAAGGAAAAAGGAAGTGCAGGACAGAGCATTATATTTACTTCCTGCTCAGGAATAGAAAGGCCAAGTGATACTATGCAAATTTATTCAAAAAGACTAACACAGTCTATCCAAGCACCTAAGACACAACAGTCATGTGATACAAAATTCCACTTTCTGGGAAAAGGAGTGAATAATCGTCCTATCACACTGGTGAGGAGTAACTTAGATGGCAGATGGCAACTACCCTTGTTGAAGAGCTAGTTAATTAGGGTAATACAACAACTTCTAAAAGCCCAACATGTAAATTCTTTTATAATTCACTGATTCACAGTAATGAGAAATATTGATAATATTGTTTGAGTTAGTCATAAGTCTGCTAGAATTAACAATGCCTCCCATCTTTGGGCAAGACTGTGCTTTGGTTTTCAAAATTTTTTACTTTGATGGCTATTTCAGGAAATTGAGGACCAGAATTAGTCAATGGGCTTATTAATTCTCTTGTTTCACATTAAAAGAATGTGGAACTCTCCAGTTATTACCAACATTACCCCTGAGGTCCACCTGAAATTATGATTTATTTTTTACATTTTCTGTAGTCTATTGCCACTAGCAATGGGGGAAAATGACAAAGGATTCCTAGAGCTGAGGCTCTGTTGGCATTCCTGAATCATCTTGGGCTCATACAGGGATATGTTTAGCCCTTTTATTCTTACAGAAAGTATGAGGTTGTGATAACATTCAGTCTCAGCTCTCTTATCCCATCTGGGACATAAATGGTCACACATTTCCTTAGGCTTCTATAAAAACATAAAAACAACAACCACAACTAAGAATCACTTTGAAACAAAGTGGGTTTTAACTACGGATTTTATACATGTTCTCCTCAGTAATTGCAGGAATACAGCATGCTGTTTGAAAGCATATTTCTTGAATATGCTTGTAAATCTCATTTGCTCCTTAAGAGGAGAGCAAAATCATCTTCTTGGTATTGTCAATGGAATTAGAGTGATGGGGAGAGATTTTATAAATAGTCTCCCCTAATCATTAGTAATTATATAATATTTATTTTATTTATTTATTTATTTTTTTATCTTTAAAAAATTTTATTTTTATTGAGTACAGTTGATTTACAATGTTGTGTTTGCTTCAGGTATACAGCAAAGTGAATCAGTTATACAGGTCACATATGTGTGTTCTCAAGATATTGAACAAAATTATCCCAGAAATGAGTCAAATGATTGAGGTTTGTTTTGAAATTGTATATAGAAGAAATTTAAAACCTACAATTCCTAATTTTTAAAATGTGCTTATATCTAAAGTATTTTTCCTGGTGGAAATCTAATACTTTAATTCATTGCTGTGTGTTGGGCACTGTTCTAGATGCTAATGACACATCTGCGAAAATGAGAAATAAAAGAACTACTCTCTTGGAACTTGTATGTTACTTATAGGACGCAACAATAAAATGAGCAAATGAACAATATCATTTCTAACAGTACTAAGTTCTTTTAAATGTTTTTTTCCTTTAATTTTCAGGTCTGCTTCTTCTATCACAAATTCTTTTATTTTATCATCATCATCATATTTGTATCCATGCCATGAAGCTTCTGGGATCTCAGTTCCCTGCACAGGGATTGAACCCAGGCCCTCGGCAGTGAAAGCACAGGATCCTAACCACTGTACAACCAGGAAATTTCCTAATAGTAGTAAGTTCTATGAGAGAAACAAAATGAGAGGCTAACATTGTGGGTAGAGATGCAAAACGAGATGCCTCCTTAGAGACCATCTCTTAAGATGTGACAACGTGAGCTGCGCAGGAACTGGCCAGGAGCAAACCAGAGGGGGTTAGAAATTGTGAAGACCTTAAAGCAGGAATATACTGAGTCTGTTCAAAGAATATACATTTTGCTAAAAAGATCAATCACCTAAGGGGTGCTCCTTCTTACATGAATGTAATCAAGGCCTCTAATGTATTTATTTTTTAATTTCCCTAAAGTCTAATCCATTCACTCAGAGGATAGTTGAGAATATCTCTTGACTTTGGGAAAGTTAAGGCTTTATGTCCAGATTTTTGGACATTTTAAAAGTTTGGAAGGTAGCTTCTTAATCTTGCATGAAAAAATAGGGTACATCAAAATCATGTTGTTCATGTAATACAATCCCCAAAATGTGTGTGTGTATGTGCGTGAGTGTGCTCATGTTTTCTGATGTGTTTTAAACTTCTTAAATTCTTATTTTTTCCCCTTTTCCACTGAGATAGTTTGGCCAGTTGCAGTCAGTTGATCATGTCTGGGGAAGAAAACACATAAATTTATAAACTAGGATAACCTTACTGACTTTCAGGAATCTATGAGTCACCATCACCATCTCTGATGATTTCAAAGAACAAGGCTTTCCAGGCTTCCTGTGGCTGAATTATAATATAAATCAAGCCCAAGCACATAAACGTCCCAACAATTACGAAGTCTTTTTCCTACACCAGCTGGTGAGATGTTTTAATGAATTTGTTTTTCAGCTTTCTAAACTTGAGAAACTTTTGTATTAAGTATTCTGATTGGAGAGATTAAGCTTTAGCTATTTTTTACAATGAAAGGCTGACTCAGTTTCACCCAATGACAAAATGGTTAATAAGCATTAACCACACCTCTCTACTTCTGTGAGAAAGATTAGCTCAATCTGTACATTTTAAGAAAGATAAGTTGCCTTCAAAATGGTATTTATAAACATGGTTCTCTACCAAAGTGGATGACTCATCAAATTCATTCTGAATGTATGAAATAAATTACTATAGATAGTGGTTTTGTGACTCCAATTCTGACAACATAATAGCAAAATCAAGGCTCCACATGTGCCTCATAAATTCATCTTAAAGTCACTAAGTAGGAATAAAACCCCCCTGAAAATCTAGAAAGGGATATTACAGGCTTTCATCTGTGCTGTGTTTCCCTTGTGAGTTAGGAATAGCAAAAAAAGTTTTCATAGTGACTACAGTTTTAGCAATTTTGAAGTGTTACCATGTCAACACGTAAAGACGTGTTTCCTATAATTCCCTAAAGGTTGACCTAGTGTCAGTGCATTATCTTCATCGATTATTGGAATGATTACAATGCCATTTAAAGTAAATTTTCAGATGAGCATATTTAGAAAGTTGCAAGTAAACTGTAGTAAAAAATTGGGAATTTCGTTGGAAAATAAGAAAAATTTTCATTAGGTCTCAAATTTGTCATCTTTTGGGTTTTAGTGTGAGGTGAAAAAATGATCTAAACTTTAACGTGATGGATGGCTGGGAGCATGGTGACCCATTGAAACCTCCAAAATAAGTTAATACGAAAATAATTTTAGTGAAAAGCTGTATAGAATATTGGAAATATTAATAGAACTATGACACAAGAGACTGACATGTTGATCTTTCAGGAAAGAAATAAGAAAAACATGTTTTAAAGAGAAATTTCTTCTCAAATTTAAATGTTCAGCAAAGCAAACACGGTAACATTAGTTCCTATATTTTAATCTTCGTCTTTCCCCTTTTTTTCTTTACCCCTTTCTTCATTTTCTCACTTTTTCCTGTTCTCTCTTAGGGAGCATATGGAAAGCCACTTAGAAGAATTTTTATTGGATTCAATTATCAGTTTTTTAAAATTAAAGTAGGCTCGATTAAAGTGAAAAGTGAAAGTAAAGTTGTGTCTGACTCTTTGTGACCCCATGGACTGTAGCCTACTAGGCTGCTCTGTCCATGGGATTTTCCAGGCAAAGGTACTGGAGTGGGTTGCCATTTCCTTCTCCAGGGGATCTTCCCAACCCAGGGATCGAACCTGGGTCTCCTGCATTGCAGGGAGACACTTTTCCATCTGAGCCACCAGGGAAGCCAGGCATGATTAAGAGAGCCCCAAACAAGACACAGGTGGCTCAGTGGTAAAGAATCCACCTGCAATGCAGGAGATGTGGGTTCGATCCCTCGGTCGGGAAAATCCCCTGGAGAAGGAAATGACAACCCAATCCAGTATTCTTGCCAGGAAAATCCTATCAACAGAAAAGCCTGGCAGGCTACAATCCATGGGGTCACAAAGAGTCGGACACAACTGAGTGACTGAGCTCGTATGCACGCAAACAGGACAGACTCCAGTGTGAAAACCTTCCAAGTCTCTCAATGACAGCACCCTCCTTAAAGTCTTTGAAGGGCTCCCTATAAGCTGCGGTCTCAGAGAAGGTGAGACCCATTGCGCTCCTTAACCCAGCCCTTATCTACCAGCCCAGTTCCATCCTTAGCCTCTGCTCATCTGCACTTACCCAGTCACTTAACATTCTCTGCATGCTTATGTTATTTCACGCCTCTCTGATTTTGCACTTGCTGTTTGCCTAGAACAACTTGCTCAGTTTTCCTCACCTGTTTGACGTGAATCCCTGCATTACAAACAGCGTAGGAGTCATCTTCTCTTGGACCTCTCTCTAATCCCCTAAATGGAACTAGGTGTCCTTCTTATGTGCTTTGACAACATGCTGTAACTCATGTCAGAGTACTTGACACCTTATATTCAGATTCTCTGTGAATGTATTTGTCTCTTCACCTAGTGTGTAGGTTCCTAGATTTCTACTATCTTTGAACCCTGAATTCTTATTACACTAATTGGCACAAAGTCTCCCAATACTATATGTTACTTTTGTTGGCAGAGATCCAAAATGTGGAGAGGAACTATCTACCAGCTTATCTTAGCCTTATGCCATTATGCACTCGATTCCTCTAAATCCTCTTGTTCTAAAACTATGCAAGTTAAAATACTTTTAACTACTTTGTCTGGTTCCTGTGACAGAGACTGTTAAACGTTTCAGCAGCACTTGTAGGTGGGTTGATAGAATGGGATTGGATTTGCTCAGAGGGTTAGGGGCTTGAGCAGCATGCATTGCTTTTGGGCAACGATGGTTAAGAGCCACTGTGCAGTTTCCCGCTCACTCTTCTCCAATCATGACAACATAGAGGCTGTAAAACAACTTAACCCCAGATTTAAAAAAAAAAAACTTAAAACAACAAACATCTCATAGCTTCTACAAGGTCAGGAATCTGCGAGAAGCTTAGCTAGATACTGTCTCAGAATCTGTCATTAAGTCAAGCTGGTGAGGGCAGGGGAGGATGCTGCTGGCATCATCTCAAGGTTCAATCTGGCTGTAGGATTCACTTCTAAGATCATGCATGTGGTTGTTGTTAGCAGACCACGTTTCCTCTATGGCTGTTGGCTGGATATTTCAGTTTCTTAACACATGAGTTTCTCTCAACAAAGCAGCTTACTTTACCCAGAGCAAGAAATCCAAGAGCAAGAAAGTGAATGCCCAAGATGAAGCTATGATCTTTTATAATGTAATCTTGAAGGTGACATACTGTCTCTCTGATGTATTCCAAGAAGGCAAGATAAGGATACTCTCATTCTCTGACCCTCAGCTATCATGTCTTTGGCACCTGATTTTATCAACATTCTGAGTTCAGACACAAATTAACCATACTTACAAAACTGGCATATATATAAGTATGCATGCTGCTGGTCACCCAGATCACTTCTGGCATGACATGGAAAGGTACAAGACAGGGGGTGAACACTGGGCAATGGGGGGATGCTGGGACCCCTCCTGGAGGTTAGTTTCACAGAGGCTCTATGCTGAGGCGGTCCATGAACAGAGAGAACGTCTGGCCCTTGAGTCACTGGATACGAGGGACTCTCCAAGCCACATTAGATGTCAAACAGATAAGAAATGATCTTCTGTGATGCTAAGCCAAGAAGAATTTAGGGTTCATTTGCTAGTACGGCACAGCCTACTTTTTCAGACCAATAAAGCTCTTCACATAGTTATGTCTACAGAAAGAGAACATGATGATTGAAAGAGCTTCAAGTATTATGACTTGTACGAGTACCTTTTTATTTTCAATTAAGACATTGGATTTATTTACTTATGCATGTGCAAGTTTTGTAAATCTGGTTAATTTGTGTCTGAACTCAGAATGTTGACAAAGCCAGATGCGAAAGACATCGTAGCTGAAGATCAGACAATGGGAGTTTGTATCCTTATTCCAGCTTCTCGGGATACAGGAAGCTGGCAAGGTTTTCCCAAGCTCACACAGATTACCTGGAGGTTTCCGTGTATTCAAACTTTTAAAATGAATTCAAATCATTTCAGGGACCTAAAATTTTCATTAAGTAGGACCTACCTCATTAGATTGTTCTGAAGAATAGATGAGGCAATATATTTAACAGTGTATTCTGAGGAGTAAAATAATATACAAATGTCAAACATCATTCATATGTATGTGATATTGAGAGCAAATTACTGTAGAAGACTCAATGTAATAATCCAAAATTATTTTCAAGAATAAAGTACTTATTCATTCTGAATAGTTTGAGTTTTTGTTTCTAAGGAAGCAGTTCCAATGACAAAGGAATTTCATGCAATATAAATATATATCTAGACAACTTACTTGGTTAAGAGATGATCTCTCATCAGGAACAAAGATGAAATGAATAAATTCAGTCCTGAGTCAGATATCTAAGTGACTGGTCATATATGTCATGCATTTCACACAACAGCCTCTCAAAGTGTTCCTCTGTCAGTGTCTAAAGGTCATTTCACGTATGATGCTGTGGGTAAGGCCTCTTTGGACATGTGCCACACCACTGTGCTCTAGGAACACTATTATGTGATATAAATGTTGACCTACTCAGTCGAATCGATACAAACTTATGATTTTGAAATGATTCCATAAGAATATGATTTTTTTTATGAAAAGAAAAATAAATTTTGTGAGAAGGTTTGAAAATGAAGGGGAGAAAAGATCAAAAAGATCTTTGGATTATCTGAGATAGTAAATGTTTAGGTCCTTGGTCTTTAATGGTGTCTAAAGACAGCACCTTCAGTAACAAAATAATCCTTGGTCACAATTATCTGATATTTATCCAGTGAGTCACCCCCCGAACAGGCAAAAGCATTTTTGGCAGCACCTATTTTACCTTGAAATTTTCTCTTGCAAAGTAACCCTAGCCTGACCTTGGTTAGCTTATCAAATGAGCTCATCCTCCGACCTGAAGGACTGTGGTCTAGCAGAGGAGCGGCGTGGCAACCAGCCAGCACAGCTCCATAAATCGTCTGGAGGGCACCCACCTCAGTAGCATTCTCATTCTCTACTTTCTTTTCTTTTTCTTGGTCAGGATTAGAAATATGGGACAAAGGCAGGAGGAAATAATGGAACACGGGTGGGCCATGGAGTCTGATCAATCCATATTGGAAACCTAGTGCTGATGCTTATTGTCTGGCTAAACTTTGGTACAAGGAAAATACCTTTCTGGATTTCATGTTTCTCATTTGTAAATCAAAGCTATTCATCTCCTTGTTATGTTTGTCATGAGGCATCATGGAAATACATATATTCATGGTGGAACCTAGCTTCCGGGACCTGGTAGTCTCAATAAATATTCTTTATTTTCCTTTGCAATGAGAAAAGGAGTTGGAGACAAATAAATACCCTTCCATTTGGATGGATCTGTACAAGGGCTTCTCCAGTGACTCAGTGGTAAAGAATCCACCTGCAATGCAGGAGACATGCATTCAGTCCCTGGGTCAGGAAGATTCCCCTGGAGAAGGAAATGGCAACCCACTCCAGCATTCTTGCCTGAGAAATCCCATGAACAGAGGAGCCTAGTGGGCTACAGTCCATGGGGTTGTAAAAAGAGCAGAGAGGACTGAGTGACTAAACAACAACAAAGAGTCTGACAACCAGAGTGAATTAAGTCAGAGTCAGATAAATATCATATATTAATGCATATGTATGAAATCTAGGAAGATGATACAGACGAGCCTCTTTGCAGGGCAGGAATAGAGACACGGAGAGAATGGACATGACGACATGGTGGGGAGATGAATTGGGAGAGTAGCACTGACATATATATATATATATACACACTACCATATATAAAACAGATAACGGAAACCTGCTGTAAAGCACAGGGGTCTCATCTTGATGCTCTGTGACGACATAGAGGCGTGGGATGGGGGTGGTTGTGGAAGATTCAAGAAGGAAGGAATATATAAATATATATATAGCTGTTTCACTATGTTGTACAGCAGAAACTAACACAACATTGTAATTATCTTTAAATTAAAAAAAATAATAAACAAAAAAATTTTTTTAATGCCCTTCATTTCACTCGTCACATGTCATTGATTGGACCTCACCAGTGAGCCAGCAGAGCCATTATTATTCAACAGAGCCCTAAGGTTGGAAGCTATGTCAGAATTCTAGAAGAAGAAGGATGAAAAGATTATCTCTCACAAGGAAATAGCACCACTGGTGGATATTCCTGAAGTCTGAGGAGCTGAGTAAGATTCAGGAACTTAGGAATGCTAGCATAACTACAGTATGGAAGGATTTGCAAACATGCTTTAAAATATGAAATTTAAAAAAATTTAAAAAACATAAAAAATATATGTATGCCCTAACAAAATCAAGAAAAAAATTGTAAAAGTTGATGTGTTTGTATTTAAGTGTTAGATTCAGCCTCTTTTATAAGTTGGTATTATTTTCATTTATTTCACTTTACTCATCATTTTTTTTTTCAAATACAGAAAGAACCCATTCTATTTCAATTATCAGTAGCACATGTTATCTCATTACTGTCAGCCCATGATAAATGCTGCTGTTATCTATGAGACAGTCATTTAAAAAGTTATCACTGACATTCTGTTCAAGTCAAAAACATGATTTATTTTACCTGGTAAAATTAAGTGGTTATGATATTAGGAAAAATGTGAGGGTATCAGTTTAATTCTTCTTCAGGTAAGCATGCATTGCATTCTGTAACTAAAGTCAAGTTTAAAGCTTAGTGGCTAATCTTACCTTTTATGGTCACTATTCATGACTTCTGTTGGGTCTCAGCAGAGATGAGTAATGTATTATCTCTAAGCTCTTTCTGCTTCCTGTGTAAGAAAAGGTGGGTTCTAAAAGACCCACAGAGCAGAGGTGGGCTTTAGGATAAGCAGAAAAGAAAGGTCTCAGATTTAGGAGCAACACAAACTTGCAACTTTGAAACTATGCCATTTCCGTGTCTAGGGCATCCGATTAGCAGCTCCGTAAGAAGCAATCCTATTACATGTATTCTCTCCATTCCACCTACCCAGTTTAGTTTAACCCTTATTGGATACATTTCTTAATGGGCAGTGTGCTTTAAGTCAACATATTACGTATGTGCATGCTATTTAAAACATCAATACAGATAGACCAGTCGGCTAATACTGCAAAAACTCTGAGTGAATGGAACCTGGTGCATACAAATGTAACCAAGAGAAACTTATTGTGATGGTTAGGAATGACTTTCACACAGAGGCAGGAAGGCAATGTTAAACAGCTACTATGAGGCAATAAACATCTGATGGGGGCGGTGAGTGGGTGGAGCTGGGTGGGTATGCCAACGCCAGGCTACTAACAGCTTCTAGGAAAACACTCAATTGAGGAAAACACCAGAATAGAGGCCACGAAGGCTTAGCAAAACTACAGACTGGTCATGGAGGCAGAGGATGATTACTAACCACACCAGGGACAGATTTCTAGTGAGAATGAAGGGATAGAAATTGGCATTTAGTGTATACTGTGTCCAGAAAAAATATATATGTGCAATCCTCTATATATCTATATATAGGATATTCATATATCCTCACAGGATCTCTACAAGGCAGGAATTATTTTTTTATTTTGCGTTTATTTTTATAAGTGTAGTTTATTCAAATATAGTTGATTTACAATGTTGTGTTAATTTCTGCTATACAGCAAAGTGATTAAGTTATACATATCAATACAGTTTTTCATAAGCTTTTCCATTATAGTTTGTCACAGGATACAGTAGCACTTTGTTGTTTAAGCATCTATATTCAATAGTTTGCATCTGCTAAACCCAAACTCCTACTCCATCCCTCCGTCAACTCCCAACTCCCTTGGCAACCATAAGTCTGTTCTCAATGTCTGAGTCAAGTCAGTAATTATAAACAATGATTTTCAATTGGAAAAAAACAGGCTTGGAGAGTTTGACAGTTTTGCTAATGGCCACACAAGCAGTGAGATGCACAGCTGGACTGATGTCATTTATTGAATGTTCTCCTCATTTTTCATATGAAGATGACAACAGGGAAGACAAAAGCACTTCAGGTGAAAACCATACATTTGAATGCAGAAGTAAAAGAAGCAGAGAATTACTCCTTTCCTTCAGATATTTAAAATCTGAACTGACTAGAACCCATCTCTCCATTCAGTTTCTACTCAAAGAGTAGCAGGAATGATACCAAAAAAAAATATTCTCTTGAGTGTTCCCAAGAACCTTCTCCCCACAAACACAGGAATTTTAAAAACAAAGCATTGCTTGACTGATGCTGAAACTAAAACTCCAACACTTTGGCCACCTGAAGTGAAGAGCCAACACATTGGAAAAGACCCTGATGCTGGGAAAGATTGAAGGCAGGAGGAGAAGGGGATGACAGAGGATGAGATGGTTGGATGTCATCACTGATTCAGTGGACATGAGCTTGAGCAAACTCTGGGAGATAGTGAAAGACAGGGAATCCTGGTGTGCTGCAGTCCATGGGGTCACAGAGTCAGACAGGACTGAGCGACTGAACAGCAACAAGCATTGCTCAAGATGTACTGGTCTAATAATTGAATGCAGCTACTTGGCTAAAGTACAAGATATATTTAGGAATAGGTTATATGTGACATAATTTTGAAGATAGTGGAAAAACACTATCTCCAAAAGAAACCAAGAATCACCTTCCTTTCTAAGGCTTATAATTCTATAATTAGACATGTGTATGTTTTTATTGGGCTTCCCAGATGCTGCTAGTGGTAAAGAACCTGCATGCCTATGTTAGAGAGCCAAAAGATGTGGGTACGATCCCTGGGTCAGAAAGATCCCTTGTAGGAGGGCATGCAACCCACCCTAGTATTCTTGCCTGGAGAATCTTATGGACAGAGGAGCCTGGTGGGCTATGGTTCACAGGGTGCAAAGAGTTGGACACAACTGAAGTGACTTAGCACACACACGTGCATGTTTTTATTAGCATGTGTATAATCATGAAATTGCATGTAGACTAATTTTTTGCCTTATCTTTGAATAACTTTTGTCAACATTTTTTCTAAGAAACTGCTTATTATCTTGGGAAAGAAGCTTCTGATGATGGAGAGGATATATAATGAGAGAGGTACCATGGAGAGCAGAAAAATAGGCGGTATGAGAGTGATGTTGTCATTCTGTTCACAAAAGAACACTGTGGGAGTAATGACTTCTAACTGATTACATTCTCTTTGTAAGTTCAACAAGGTTGAGATTTTCCAAGTAGTCAGTTACATGAACGTACAAGTGGTAAGTGGACCTGAAGGGTCAGTGATTACATCTGCTGGCTGGGCTGTGGTATTTCACCTTCATACCTAATGTTGCCTCTATCTTGAATGAGTAATGTGACTTCTTGTCCTGCCACTCTGCATAAAATGACATACGATGGGGTGGAGGGGCAATCTAATCTGTTTTGCAAATTTGACACAGACTTCCAAGAGCAGGAAGCTGTCTGTGAGTAATGATGCTTCTCATTTGCTTAAATGTCAAACTTCAACCTCATCAACTTTCAGGGAATATGTCAGTAAAGAATATGGGTTTCAGTTCAGCCAGAGAAGATGTCAGTCCATCCAGTCCTGAATAAAACAGCTGTCAGTTTTTTGAAAACAGAGTGCTTTTTGTATGTCTTTTTTGTTTGTTTATTTGTTTTATGCTGAATAAAATTGGCCGTTTCAGCTCTTAGGGATGTGGACAGTGCTGTCTGCCTTGGTGTGACCAAACAAGCAGCCTTACTGTAGAGGTGTTTCCTTATTGAGACTAAAACACTCCTCGGACTAGCCAACACGCACCCCTAAACTATGCAATTAGGATACAAAGATAATGCATCACAGGTCTGTGCAAGCTAGAGTAACATAACAGCAAAAAGGAGCAAATTTTACCACAGAGGTTAAGCCTGAAAGAAAATTAGTTGTGATTTGTAGCCATTCCGCAAAACATCAAAATTTTACTGCAATGCAATAAAGTTCCTCTCCAGGTGGGTTTCTGTTGGAGAGAATGACAGAATAATTAACCCTTCATGGTAATTTATTAATAGTGGACTTAAATGCAGAGGAGAACAGGAAATGCATTCAATAAGCTTGCAGATACCAGGAGCAAAGAATTCATTCTCTATATGGTTTCTAAATCTAGAGTAGAATAACAGTGGAGAATTCTGGACCGAGGTCAGAAGAAATGAAACCAAATCTGAATCAAGTTCCTTAAACATTCATTTCATTTCTCTAAGTCTTGCTTCTTCTGTCAAATGCAGGTTACTCTTAGCTTTAAGTGAGACAGCATATGTGAAGGTGTCTGGCACACAGTAGGTTCTCAATAGATGTTCAATTTTGATTATTCCCTTATCATTAAGTATTAGCATAATGCAGTAAAATTTGCTCTGCTAGTAGCCATATATCCTAATTGTTGTAGTTTTAAGGATAGACAACAAGAAGGGAAACAAGAAAAGCATAGCATTATGATTAACAGATTTATCCTTACAACAGATAGCCCTAATAATGTGTATTTCCACCTCCATCCACCTAACTTGCATCCTCAAAAGATTTCCTTTATGTTTGCCTTTAAAAACAGCAGCAAAATTAAAACAGGCTGAAAGAACATGTAGACGGGGTCAACTAAAGTTTTCAGGGGGTTCTTATCTTTCTTATCAAATAATAATCTACCAGCTCTGAGGAATGCCTTTCAGTCACCTATCAGCTACTCTGCCCCTGAGTAGGTGAGGGACTACATTGGATGCTTCTTACCAGACTGACACCCTTGGGGAGAGAAGGTTAAAATCAAGCTGGTGCTGAGAGCCTAGTAAGTCTCTTATCAGCCTCCATTGCAGTTACAAAGTCTATGTTTTGGATTTCAGTGCCTTCCAGCCTATTCCACCTCACTCACCTTCTCCGCCTTTTTGTAATCAAGAGCATCTTCTCCTAGCTTAGCTTCTTTCTTGTCATTTTCCACAGAGATTCCCTCCACGCTGCCCTCTGCACTTAAACACCTCCACTCTCTCTCCATTCATCAAGGTAGACGCTCCTTCCATTCACAATTCATGTGTAGTCCACCCTCCCTTCCAAAGCTGCTTTTTTAAAAAAGTCGGCTTCCAGCTGCCCTAATAAACTCCATCACCACAGCCACCATCTCGCCACTGCACTCCCCCCGCCCAACCCTCAAAAATTGTGCAGAGGTGTAAAGTGGGCGAGGAAATGTATGTTTACATACAAACCTAGACAGAGAGGAACAGTGAGAACCTAGCGCTAAGGTTGGTTTCAGCTTTGGGGGGCGGAAATCAGTTGCAAATATTTCCCGAGCCTGGAAACGGAGCATGCTCTGGAAAATACATGCGTACCGTAGATAAATGAATGAATGGATGGGGTAGATGGATGGATGAATGATCGCGATCGCCCTAGTACTTTTCTCAGAGGCCCCTCCTCCTTCTTGCTTGCTCCCAGCGGCATGGGTCCCTTTTAATTCAGCTTCTGTGCATGAGCACACCTCCCTGCTTTGCCTCCGTCCCCACTCCCTGCCCTTTCCTTACCACCTTTAGACAGAGCCTCAACCCTCTCTCTCGCCAAAGGACAGTGTACGGGGCTCACAAATCTTTTATGACTCCCCCAGCCCAGGAGAGCTTGTCCCTTAGGGACACAGCTTCGCATCCTGCCAGACTGACCTCCCCCCCAGGAACCCCCAAACACCCGGCCACGACCACGTGACACAAAATGATGACTGACTGCCCCCACACTCCGGCACATTCACCTGGACAGCCCTGCCCCTCTTCTGGCGCTGGGAACCCAGGTGATCGCAAAGGCAGCGCGGCTCCCCGCGCCTCCCTGCAGAAATAAAGGATCACCATTCCAGGGCTCAGTTCTGTTCCTAAAATCCGAAAACTTCTGTTGAAAAAAAAATAATAATAATAACCCCACCCCAAGAGCAGCGACCTCTTTGTATGCATCCCTGCTGGGAGGAGGGGTATTGACAGCCCCGGGCGCGTGGACGTGGCGGCCCCCGCGGGGGCTGCCCGGAGCGACACTCACCCAGGACGTTCCCAATAAGCGCCACCACGAACACGATGATGTAGCCGGCGATCAGGACCCACTCGTATTCTTTGGGGTGGAGGTACTCCCTCCACAGGTACCGCAGGAATTCCTCGTCGTCATAGTCGGTGGGATTTAAAAAGGGCTCTTGAGTTTCATTCAGCTCCGGAGCCGATGACCAGTTGCGACAAGGGGGGGAGTCCTCCAGTTTGGTGCCGGACATCCCTGGCTCCAGCCCGGGTCCACTCAGTGCTGCAAGCGGCTCGGCCCCTGCCCCATGGGCGCCGCGCTCTGAGGCGGGAGGAGGCGCGGACCGGCTACCAGGGGATCCGGAGCAGAAAATGACGTGAAAAGTTACGGAGCCAATGCCTCGGAGTCTCGCGCCCACCGGGCACCCGGTGCGGCGGCGGCGGGGCTGTCTTTGGAGGAGATGCTGCCCCAGGAGGCAGCGAGGCTGAGCATCCAGGGACCAGCCGGAGGCTGCAGCAGGGACACCGGGAGGGGACGTTCCCTGGGCTCTGGCTCAATGACTCCTGCTTCCAGCGCGGAGTCCGCAGCCCACAGCCTCCTCCCGCGCCCAGGGGAGCTAGGACTAAAGTAGGGGAAAAAAAAAAAAATCATGAAAACGATGTCAACCTGTGTCTCCGTGGGCTCCATCTCCCTCTTTTCTACTCCCCCCACCTTTCATGTCTCAAGTATAGATCTCTGGACATGAAGCTTGGCAACAGAGGGTTAATATAGGATATGCCTATGTTTTTGTATGGGACACTTAAATAGAAAGGGATGAAGGGCAGTCACTGTGTTCCTCAAGTTGGGGGATGCAAAAGTCGTTTCAGGCAATATTTGCTTGGCTTTGCCAACGTCGCACTTGCTGCATCTTTGAGGTATCTCCTCCTCTCCTCCTCCCTGCTCCTCAAACGAGCTGGAGATCATTTTTGAATTGAAGAATATATGTGTCTCATGAAATATAGCAGCAAATCCTTGAAGGACAATAACCCACAACATTAAAGGGATTCTCAGTAGGACGTGGGTTTCCCTAGTGGCTTAGTGGTAGAGTATCCACCTGCCAATGCAGGAGATGTGGTTCAACCCCTGGGTCATGAAGATCCCTGGAAGAAGGAAATGGCAACCCAATGCAGTAGTATTCTTGCCTGGGAAACCCCATGGACAGAGGAGCCTGGTGGGCTATGACTTAGTGACTAGATGACAACACACAACTGTAGAATGGAGTGGTGCCCACGCAGCCATGAACTCTCTGGGGAACCCCACACCCTGGCTGCTCTTTCTTCTCATTGACTCAGGACTGGTGTCACCTGCCATTCTCTCATGGATTGATTTTGTCTCCAAGAGTAGCACTTGGGGATTTGTCAGAGCTTGAGTTCAATAATCATGATAGGAGTATTGCATTGGATTGATTACAATGCTGAACTTGGGTAGGACCTTGGAATCATCTAGCCTGAGCTTCAGTCTAATATTAAAAGCCTTCTGATAATGTTCTCCACCTAGTTTGGATGTGACCACCACAATTTACTACCTCCATCATCATGTGACTGCTCTAAAGCTCAGAAAACTCTTCCTTACATTAAAATAAGGTCTTAAACCAACATTTGTCTTTTTCAATTTTTTATTCCTAATTCCTAGTTTGCATCTTATTGCATCTTTACTTGCAATATATCTTCCACATGACAATCCTTCACATACCCAAAATAAGCATCACAATTCCCACCATCCCCTTCCATGCTTCCTTTTTCACTATTTCCACAATTATTCTCATTGTTGTTCAAGTGACACTATCTCCATAACCTACCTTGGCCTCTTCTTAGGACAACTGTCAATGTCTTGCAGAGTATGCAACTAGGAGGAGATGCAGTAATCTGTTTTGCCAGTACAAAATCTAAACTATTCTTTGGATGAAACCAATGTTTGTAACCAATTCTTTCAAAAGTCACAAGACATTATTAATTCATATCTGCAATGGCACCCCACTCCAGTACTCTTGCTTGGAAAATTCCATGGACGGAGGAGCCTGGTAGGCTGCAGTCCATGGGGTCACTAAGAGTCAGACATGACAGAGCAACTTCATTTTCACTTTTCACTTTCATGCGTTGGAGAAGGAAATGGCAACCCACTCCAGTGTTCTTGCCTGGAGAATCCCAGGGACAGGGGAGCCTAGTGGGCTGCCATCATGGGGTCTCACAGAGTCGGACACGACTGAAGCAACTTAACAGTAGCAGCAGCAGTGTTTAGTTAAGATCCCTATCCCACCCCAGTTATAATTCTTCATATATGTTCTGTACTTTACAGTTTACAAAATTCTTTAATGCACATAAATGTAAAAGCCCCTGAAAGGCTGGCTATTGTTGGCCCAGTTTTACATGTGAGAAAACTGTTCCTGGAGAAATTAAGTGATTTATGAAATGTCAAGTGAGGTATCAGTGACAACACTGTCTTCTGATCTCAGCCTAATGCTTTTATTATTCAATGGGTGTCATGTTTCACAAGAAATACTATTGTGGTATTTTTCCAATCTGCACTAGTCAAATTTATTTTTAAGAGAAATGAATAGATAGGTATTTTTTGGACAAATACTTACTTGGTGCTTTTATTTCAATCAGTGACACAAGTTTGAACAAGGTTTATGCTTTTATGCATTTATAAATACTTAATGAAATACTTAAGAAATAAATAATATTTGAACAAATACTCAAGAAATAAATAAATACTAGTAAATACTTAAGATAATTATGAGGAAGGATAAATGCCATAATGAAAATCAAACTGATGAAGTGAGTGGAGAATTCCAAAGTCCACGTTAGGAATAGATGGTTGAAAAGACCTGAGTGAAGAGGTGACATGTTACCCAAATGGTAAAGGCATAAATTAATTTAATTTTGCTAATTTGAGGCTTAACAAAATCTTCTTGAATGCTGATGTCATCAGTAAATTTGACAAGCAGGCCTTCTGTGGCTTCATTCATGGTCACTGATACAAATCTGCTAACGTGATCCTGTGATATAATGTGTTCCTCTGATTTAATGATATCTATATTTCCCACTTCCCTGTATTAATCTTTTCAAAATGGGAAAAGTTGCTGTAACTTTAGTTCCAACCTCTATTCATTAACCTCTGCAAATTCCTTGCGATTGATGTTCCATGAATATGGGCATCATGTGCTATTCCATTGTATTCAGTGCCATGAGCTTTCACTGGGTGGCACTTTAACCTGTCAGTACTTCCATATGCTCTTTTTAAATATTCTACCTACAATCAATCATCACTCTTTACTAAAAGTGTCAATAAGGAGAAACGAGAATGTCTTTAAGATTTTGTTCTGATGCCTGCTTTATGCTATGATGAGCCTGGATTTATCTTGATCCTGTAAGGATTCCGTTTCTGGAACCCTGCTGTTCAGGGTTTATCAGGTGATTTATTTTAAATATGCAATACTCCAATGTCATACAAAATTTACTAAAATATTCAAGTTATCATTTGTTTTATCTTTTTGCAAGCACATTAGAGATGCTGAATATTGCAATACTCATTTTGATATGACCTCCTTCATTAGATCTTTGGATATCTTCTAGTATATTTGAAAAGAATTTTTTGTTCTGTTGATATTATTTTCTTCATTTCCAAATATTTCTGCTGGGTATAGGGAGAAGGAAGCAGGCCAATATCACAAGACAGTGAAGAAAGTTCCAGGTTTGTCATGATGACCTCTTAAGACTGCTGTAAGAATTAAATGAACTGATATTTTTAGAACAGTGTCTGGTATATAGAAAATTATCTGAAAAATGTATGCTGAATAAAATTTTAAACTATATGATCTCATGATGTGAATATTATTTGTTATTACTCTAAGTGTTAATACATTTCCTTAAAAAGTGTAGATCACAATAATCTGAGTAATCCCAATTAACTTCCCAGCTTAATTTTTTCCTCACTTTTATTTAGCTTTGCTGCTAGCCTGAATATATTAAAAATGAGGAAGTAAAGGAAAATAAATCTCTAAATCAGATTTTTTGGTTCTTTCAGTGGTTGTAGCTATGTTGCTCAGAGATCTCAGATTGTATAGGCTGTCCCAGATCTTCCATACTTTTTGCAGCCCTAAAATGACATTATGGATCCATTTCAATAAATGCTTCTGAATATCTGTATGTGCCAAGGAGCACATCATGAAGAGCTAGGACATAATGATCAATAAGACATAGTCCAGCCTCAATGATTTCATAGTCCAATGGTGAATTAGAAGCATTGTAATTATAGGATCACTCTGTGAGAGTGTCATAAAGAACACCTAATTTCACTTGGAGAGAACTGAATGGATGGTCCCCCACAGGGAAAGTCACTCTGGAGCTGACCCCTTGGAGAGAAGGAGAAGATGTCTAAGTGGCTAAGGACAGGAAGTGTTCAGGCAGAGGGAACAGCCATGCATGGAGACTTGGGAAAACACGGAGTGTGGGGGCAAAACCAGGCAAGGTGAGCAAGGTCAGGCTTGTACAACCCGCCTTGGCACTGCTGTGGAGACTGGAGAAGGGTGGATCTGAAGGTGAGGGCTGGTAGGAGGAAGTTTTATCCTGCTTTCAAAATGAAGGCAGCAGTTGTGGGGAGTGGGGAGAGGTGAGTATTATTTTGAAATTTAACTGCCCGAACAGACATCATCCAGATGTAAGCATCTTTCTTTAGTACTGCCTTGAGGAAGGCTGACTTCATAATAGTATGTTTGAAGTTTATGTCTCTGTTTCTCTGTGTATTTTAAAGATTAAACTAAAGAAAGGAAAAGAGAGGTGTTCCACTATTGACTTCTCAGTATTTGAAAGCAAGCTGCTTTCCTTCCATTGCTTCTGTCAGAATGAAAATTTTTATTTTATCTCAAGAAATAAAAATTCATTATTTCAAGTTGGAGCATTCTTAGTAGTGACTATGTTGAGCTGACAGATTCTGGAAATAAATGCCTTAGGTTTGCAGGATGTTATCTGATATCTCTAGGCTTCAAACACTGTGGCCTTGAGCTAGAGCTTTCTGGAAAAATCCTTGAATCACAGGGAATCTAGAAATACATTTTCAGATAAAAATGATGAACGGGGCTTCTGATGATGTGATATTATTAGGAGTAACTCTTTAAAAAAAGTTAATTTGTATCTTTTTACATTTTAAAAAAAGTATTTATTGAATTTGTTACAAATCCAGTCCCATCACTTTTCAGCAAATAGAAAGGGTAAAAGTGGAAACATGGACAGATTTTATTTCCTTGGGCTCCGGAATCACTGCAGAAGGGGACAGCAGCCATGAAATTCAGAGATACTTGCTCCTTGGAAGGAAAGCTATGACAAATCTATACAGCATATTAAAAAGCAGAGACATCACTTTGCCAAGAAAGTTCTGTACAGTCAAAGCTATGATTTGCCTAGTAGTCATGTATGGATGTGAGTGTTGTACCATAAAAATGCTGAGAGCCAAAGAATTGATGTTTCTGAACTGTGGTGCTGGAGAAGACTCTTGAGAGTCCCCTGGACATCAAGGAGATCAAACCAGTCAATCCTAAAGGAAACCAACGCTGAATGTTCATTGGAAGGATTGATGTTGATGCTGAAGCGCCCATACTTTGGTCACCTGATGGAAAGAGCTCATATGTTGAAGGAAAGATTGAGGGCAGGAGGAAAAGGGGGTGACAGAGGATGAGATGGTTGGATGGCATCACCGACTCAGTGGATATGAGTTTGAGCAAGCTCTGGGAAATAGTGAAGGGAAGCCTGGTCTGCTGCAGTCTATGGGGTTGTGAAGAGTTGGACAAGACTTGGTGTCTGAAAAACAACAATAAAATGGTAGTTCTGTTTTTAGTGTTTTAAGGACCTCCCATACTGTTCTTCATAGTGGCTGTATCAATTCACATTCCCACCAGGAACCTGCTTTATCATACAAGGAGCTCAGCTCAGTGCTCTGTGATGACCTAGATGAGTGGGATGGGAGAGGTGGGAGGGGGGTAAGGTGGGACAGGATTTATATATACATATAACTGGTTCATCTTGTTGTACAGAAAAAGCTAATGCAATATTGTAAAGCAGTTATACTCCAATACAAAGGTACAGACTGTAACTTTTGGAGTGCTTGTCCATTCTAGGCAAGCACTTTTATGGGCACCCTTTTATGAGAAGAGTCTGTTACCTGCAAGTCCTCTGATCATTGTCTAACCATGAAAGAGACTGCCAGTGCAATACCTGCCTTTCTGAAGTGTACAACTCAGGGGCTTTTTATCAATAATATACTTCTCATTTTGTTCAACCATCACCACTACCTAACCCCAGAATGAGTCCATCACCCCAAAGAGAAACCCCGTAATCTCTCATTCACCAATCTTCCTAAATGCTGGCAACTGGATTTAACTATTCTGGAAATTTCCTAGGAAAGAGGTCACAGAATATGTGGGCTTTTGTTTCTGCCTTGTTTCATTTAGCATAATAGTTTCGAGGTTCATCCATATTGTAGCATATATCAGTATTTTTAATAGCTGAACAACAATCTGTTGTATGGATATATCACATTTTATTTACTCATTCAGCAGTTGATTTTTTTCACTTTTTGGCTGTTGTAATTCTGTTATGAAATCCACATACAAGTTTTTGTGTTAACTTCTGCTTTCAGTTCTCTGAGATATATATCTAGGAGTAGAATTATTGTTTCACATGGTAATTGTATATTTAACTTTTTGAGGAATTACCAGACTGTTTTCCAAAGTGGTTATACTCTTCTACATTACCACTAGCAATGTATAAGTTTACGAATTACTTCACATCCTTACCAATACTTGCCTTAGAAAAAGATTTTTTAACTGTCCTGGTGGATGTTAAGTGGTATCTCACTGTAAGTTTGATTTCTATTCCCCTAATGATTTAGAGCATTCTTTCATGTTCTTTTTGGCCATTTGTGTATCTTCTTTGAAAAAAAAAGTATCTATTGGAATTATTTGCCTATCTGAAAATTTGTATTTTTATTATTGTAAGCATTTAAAAAATATATTCTGGTTACTAGACCCTTATCAGAAACTTGATTTGCAAATATTTGTTTCCTATTCTGTGGGTTGTATGTTCACATTCTTGATAGTGTCCTTTGATGCAAAACATCTTTAATTTTGATGAAGTCTATTTTATTCATGCTTTCTTCTGTTATTTTACCTTTGGTATCATACTGTCTAATCAAAGGTCCTAAAGATTTACACCTATGTTTCCTATGGAGATTTTTATTGTTTAGGGCATACATCTAGGTCTTTGATTTATGTGAGTTAATGTTCACATATGGCATAAGAAAAGGGTTCAAATTAATTTTTTTCTTTTTCTTCTTTTTTCTGCATATGGATATCTAGTTGTCCCAGCACTACTTATTTAAAAAAACTCTCTTTTACACATTAAACACTTTGGGCACCTTTGTTGAAGATCAATTGGCCATTGACATATATGGGGGGTTCATTTTTAGCTTTTCAATTATATTGCATTGATCTGTATGTCTATTCTTTTACCAATACGGCAATGTTTTAAATCCTATAGCTTCACAGTGTGTTTCAAAATAGAGAAATGTGAGTCCCATCAATTTTTACCTTCCTTTCCAAGATTATTTCGGCTACTCAAGATTGCTTGCAGGTCCCTATGAATTTTAGGATCAACTTGTCCATGTCTGAAAAAAAGACAACTGGATTTTTATAGAGATTGGGTTGAATTTGGATTTGTAGGGTAATTTACAGAATATTACCATCTTAATAGTATTAAGTCCTCCAATAAACACAGATTATCTCTTATTTAGGCCTTTAAAAATTATTTTCAACAATGTTTTATATTTTTCAGTCAATACAACTTGCATGTCCTTGGTTAAATTTATTCCTAATCATTTTATTCCTACTAATGCTGTTGTAAATGGACTTGCTTTTTAAATTCCATTTCCAGATTGCTCATTGATAGTGTATACAAACACGACAGATTTTTGCATATTGATTTTATATCCTGTAACTTTGAAGGACTCATCATGAACTCTAGTGATTTTATGTGTGTAAAATCTTTGGAGTTTTTTATGTATAAGATGATGTCATCTGCCAAAAATAGTTTTGCTTCTTCCTTTCCAATCTGGATGTATTTTGCTTTGTTTTCATGTCTAACTAGCAAGTAATTGCTATACAGTGCTGATGAGAATAGGTGAAAGTGGAACTCAGCCTTTTTCCTGGTCTTAAGGGAAAGATTTCAGTCTTTCAATACTACCTGTGGGTTTTTATAGATGCTCTTTGTGAAACTGAGGAATTTCCCTTCTATCCCTTGTTTGTTGGGTATTTTTCTCATGACAATATATTGGACTTGGTTGACTTTTTCTACATCTCTTGAGATGATCATATGTGGATTTTTTGCACTATACAACTATTGCTATGGTCTATTACAGTCATTAAGCTGAACCAATCTTATATTCCTGGGGTGAATCCCACTTGTTCATGCTATATCTTTCATAGTTCATGAGTTCAGTTTTTGCTAATATTTTGTTGAGGATTTTTGCATCTGTATTGGGGTTCCCTAGTGGCTCAGTGGGAAAGAATCTGACTGCCAATGCAGGAGACCTGGGTTCAATTCCTGGGTTGGGAAGATCCCTTGGAGAAGGAAATGGCAACCCACTCCAGTATTCTTGCCTGGAAAATTCCAGGTAGAGAGGAGCCTGGTGGGCTACAGTCCATGGGTTCACAAAGAGTCAGACACAGTTCAGTGACTGAGCATGCACACACCTGCATTAAATGAGATATATTTATATACTTATGTTGTCTCACAGTTTTCTTTCTTATGGTTTCTTTGGCTTTGATATCAGAATACTGCCAGCCTCATAGAAGGACTCTGGTTTTGATTTTAGTTTTATTATTCACTATTATTGAACTTAAGGCAACATCTCAATAATTTAAAGCTTTGGATTCCTCATTTCTAGGCTAATAACTTTATACATACAAATTGTTGTGAAGGCTAAATGAGATTATTATTAAGTGTGCTTTATAAACTGTCACTCACAGTATTTATATCACAAGTGTTGGCACTGGTGGGTGTTAAGAATAAAACAGCAATCTTGGTTGGGTAGAAATAGAAACATATGCTCAGTTCAGTTTAGTTCAGTCTCTCGGTCATGTCCCACTCTTTGCAACTCCATGAACTGCAGCACGCCAGACTTCCTTGTCCATCACCAACTCCCAGAGCTTGCTCAAACTCATGGCCATTAGGCCGGTGATGCCATCCAATCATCTCATCCTCTGTCGTTCCCTTCTCCTGTCTTCAATTTTGCCCAGCATTAGGGTCTTTTCCAATGAGTCAGTTCTTCCCATCAGGTGGCCAAAGTTATTGGAGCCTCAGCTTCACTTTGGCATCAGTCCTTCCAATGAATATTCAGGACTGATTTCATTTAGGATTGACTGGTTTGATCTTGCAGTCCAAGAGACTCTCAAGAGTCTTCTCCAACACCACAGTTCAAAAGCATCAATTCTTCGGCTCAGTTTTCTTTATAGTCCAACTCTCACATCCTTACATGACTACTTGAAAAACCATAGCTTTGACTAGATGGACCTTTGTTGGCAAAGTAATATTTCTGCTTTTTAATATGCTGTCTAGGTTGGTCATAGCTTTTCTTCCAAGGAGCAAGCATCTTTTAATTTCATGGCTGCAGTCACCATCTGCAATGATTTTGGAGCCCAAGTAAATAAAATCTCTCACTGTTTCCATCATTTCCCCATCTATTTGCAATGAAGTCATGGGACCAGATGCCATGATCTTAGTTTTCTGAATGTTGAGTTTTAAGCAAACTTTTTCACTCTCCTCTTTATCAGCTTTCTGCCATAAAGGTGGTGTCATTTGCTTATCTTAGGTTATTGACATTTCTCCTGGCAATCTTGATTCCAGCTTGTGCTTCATCCAGCCTGTAAAGTAATAATATGTGTTTATTATTATTAAATAATAATACATTATTATTTCACATAATGTACTCTGCATATAAGTTAAATACGCATGGTGACAATATACAGCCTTGACATACTCCTTTCCTGATTTGGAACCAGTCTGTTGTTCCATGTCCAGTTCTAACTGTTGCTTTCTGACCTGCATGCAGATTTCTCAAGAGGCAGGTCAGGTGGTCTAATATTTCTCTCTTTTTCAGAATTTTCCACAGTTTGCTGTGATCCACACAGTCAAAGACTTTGGCATAGTCAATAAAGCAGAAATGGATGTTTTTTTCTAGAACACTCTTGCTTTTTTGATGATCCAACAGATGTCAATTTGATCTCTGGTTCCTCTACATTTTCTAAATCCAGCTTGAACATATGGGAGTTCACGGTTCACATACTGTTGAAGCCTGGCTTGGAGAATTTTGAGAAATATCTGTACCTTTGACTAAAATTATGCGTGCATGCTGTGCTTAGTCGCTTCGGTTGCTTCAGTCGTGACTCTTTGCGATCCTATAGTCTGTCACCTGCCAGGCTCCTCTGTCCTTGGAATTTTCCTGCAAGAATACTGGAGTGAGTTGCAAGCCCTACTGCAGGGGATCTTCCCAACCCAGAGATCGAACCCGTGTCTCCTGTGTCCCCTGCATCGCAGGTGGATTCTTTACTGCTGAGACACCAGGGAAGCTCCCTAACTAAAATTACTATACTTTGTCACTCTCGGACTTTATTACAGCTTGTATAAAGTGAGTCACCACCATCTTAGCTGTATTGAAATAGCCACATTAGTAATAGTCATAATATAACTATAATCATATAACAATAAAATATGTTCTCACTACTGTATATGTATTGAGTGCACATTGCCCCAAGCACTTGACATGAATTGATTTATTTCATCCTCACAATGCCGTGATGAAGGTGCTGTTACCTTTCTTCATATTCAAAGTCAGAGTTATACCTGAAGTTTAGATAAATTGTTCAGTGTCACATAGCTCAGAAGTTACAGATGATCAGTAAAATGTGGGACATAGTAATATTTGTTATGTGAGTTATTTGAGTCATTTTTCACTCTTATTCAAGAGTTGTTCTCACATTTTTAAAAATAATATTAAACAAATTTTACTCAAACATTTTTCCAAAACTATATATTAATACATTTTCTGAAGTAGACAGTGGATTTAAATAAAATAAGAGTGACTCAATCTAATTTTTTCTATCACCTTGAAAACTAACTTCTTTACCAACTTTTTTCTCTAATGCTGGCATAAAATACATGTTGAAAACATCTAACCACAACCCTCACATATCACTGCAATGAATAGCTTTTAGTCCTTGGCAATTCAGACAAGTGTTTTCTGAAGTAGAACAGTACACATTTATAGAAAACATTGAATGGTTGAGTATCTTCTAAAGACAACAACATATCTATTATCTTATTTTTTTAGATGTCTAGTGATGATGTGAATTGGGGTTGATTTAAACATCCTTGATTGGTTTTTGTGCTAACACATACCCAGAGGGATGGTATGGGGAGGGAGGAGGGAGGAGGGTTCAGGATGGGGAACACATGTATACCTGTGGCGGATTCATATCGATATTTGGCAAAACTAACACAATATTGTAAAGTTTAAAAATAAAATAAAATTAAAAAAAAATAAAATGTAAAAAAATAAATAAACAAAGCCAAACAAGCAGTCAAAAAAAAAAAAAAAAAAAAAGAAAATCTTGGGAATTACAAAGAGGCTTAGAGTTCTAAAATATTTTTATCCATTGACTCAGTTTGTTATTTCACAGAAAAAATAGGGGAAAGTCTTTGAAATTTAGGGGAGGAAAATCAGAAGCAACCAAACAAATGAAACCATTGTAACCTGGCAGTAAAATCATGGATTGATTTAATAGGCTTAAACAGCATTGAATCAGGAATTTAACACAGTGCCAAGAAAATGAGAGAGAGTTGATAAATATGTCTTGGGGGTCCATCCTGGACACTAAGGCTGATCTGAGGGAGTCATCAAGACAGGTCACCCCCTTGATAGGGTCTTCAGTACCATCTTTTTAAGAAAGAGAAGAGTTCAGATAAGAAACATAAAGTTTAGTAAAAAGTCACAACAAAGGTCTGTGTAGTCAAAGCTATCATTTCCCAGTAGTCTTGTACGGATATGAGAGCGGAACCATAAAGAAGGCTGAATGCCGAAGAATTGATGCTTTCGAACTGTGGTGCTGGAGAAGACTTTTGAGAGTCCCTTGGACAGCAAGGAGATCAAACCAATCAATTCTAAAGGAAATCAACCCTGAATATTCATTGGAAGGACTGATGGATGCTAAAGCTGAAGCCCCAACATTTTAGCCACCTGATGTGAAGAGCCAACTCACTGGAAAAGAAGCTGATGCTGGGAAAGATTGAGGGCAAGAGGAGAAGGGGGCAACAGAGTATAACATGGTTGGCTGGTGTCACCAACTCAGTGGACATGAGCTTGAGCAAAATCTGGGAGACAGTGAAGGACAGGGAAGCCTGGCGCACTGCAGTCCATGGGGTTGGGAAGAGTCAGACATAATTGAGCAGCTAAACAATAGCAACAAAAGAGCAACATTGAAGTGTTTTAACCTTATCACATTTTCTTTTTTTTTTTATTCAAGGCCCATTTATTTTTTTTTTTAATTTAAATTTATTTATTTTAATTGTAGGCTTATCACTTTACAATATTGTATTGGTTTTGCCATACATCAACATATTTTCTAAATAGTATCTAATGAGAAGTTCCAAGAATCAAGTGCATTTGCCTTATTTAAAAAGCAAATCCAGACAATTTTTTGAAAATAAATATTGAGATTTTATGTCAAATATAATTAAATGCAGGTTGAGATTCAAGGCAGATAAATTCCCTCCTCTCTTAAAATATATCTTAAATTTTATTAAAGTGTTCTTGAGTTAATTTCTGTTGAATTGCAAAGTGACTCAGTTATACAAATATACTTTTTTCATATTCTTTTTACTGTAGTTTATCACAGGATATTAAATATAGTTCAGTATGCTCTACAATAAGGCTTCCCAGGTGGCACTCAGGTCAGTTCAGTTCAGTCATTCAGCCTTGTACTCTTTGCAACCCCATGGACTACAGCACACCAGGCTTCCCTGTCCATCACCAACTCCTGGAGCTTGCTCAAACTCATATCCATTGAGTCTGTGATGCCGTCCAACCATCTCATTCTCTGTCATCCCCTTCTCCTCCGGCCTTCAATCTTTCCCAACATCAGGGTCTTTTCTAGTGAGTCAGTTCTTCACATCAGATGGCCAAATTATTGGAGTTTCAGCTTCAGCATCAGTCCTTCCCATGAATATTCAGGACTGATTTCCTGTAGAGTGGACTGATTGGATCTCCTTGCAGTCCAAGGGACTCTCAAGAGTCTTCTCCAACACCACAGTTCAAAAGCATCAATTCTTCAGCACTCAGCTTTCTTTGTAGTCCAACTCTCACATACGTACATGACCACTGGCAAAATAAAGTCTCTGCTTTTTAATATGTTGTCTAGGTGATCCACCTCCCAGAATATGAGATGGAAATATCACAGATTCAATCCCTGTATTGGGAAGAATCCCTGGAGTAGGAAATGGCACCCCACTCCAGTATTCTTGCCTAGAAAATTCCATGGGCAGAGGAATTCCATGGGCAGGGAGGCTTGTTGCTTATCCATCCTGTACATAATAGTTTGCATCTGTTAATCCCATACTTCCAACCCTTTTCTACCCCTCCTCCCCTTTGGCCTCCACAAGTCTGTTCTATGAGTCTGTTTCATATGTTGATTCATATTGTATTTTAGATTCCAGTAAATTTTTTAAAAGAATGCAAAAAAATACCTTAAATCATTTAAATTTATTTTCAACTTCCAGTTATAAAATAAATAAGCCACAGATATGTAAAATACAGCATCTATCAATAATATTGTAATGACTTGTATAGGGCCAAGAGCTGTTAGACATTGGTGATAATTTTATAATGTCTGTCAAGTTCATATCACTGTAACATACTTCAAACTAACATAATATCGCATGACAACTATATTTCAGTAAGCATAAATAAATGAATAAATAAAAAGTAAAACCTCCATTTTTGATAAAAACTCTCAACAACCTAAGTATAGAAAGGAACTTCTTTAACTTTGTAAAGGACACACAAATAAATGAATAAATTCTAAAGCTATTATTATAAAAACCTATTTTAATACATTATTTGTATCCTTACAATTAAAAAATATTTTGGGGGTTGAGACTGCTAGAATAATGTAAAGTACAAATGATGGCTGGCATGTTTTATTTGAAATTTGTGTTTAAAGTGTTTATATCTAATTCCTAAGTTATTATTCATTTATGGATGGCAGATTTGGCTTTGTCAAGATGTTTTGATGTGTCCTTGTTTGATCTTTCTTGTATTCATGCTTGATAACAAGAAGAGAACAGAAAGCACATCTAAAATTAGTAATAATAGCAATTTCCCCACCTCACTTTCTACCCTCAGTTGGGTCCACTTTCATTTATTGGTAAGATCCTGAAAAAGAGTGGCCTCATCTGTACTATCTCAGAGAAAAGCCCTGCTGTGTAGTATTAAAGCCTGTTGGGTGCCCACACTCGTCTAAATATTTAATGCATTGATGACCTCTTTTAAAATAGAATAACAATTATAAGTAAACAGATTTTGGACTCAGCATTAAAGTGGGCTTTTTTCCCTACAGAATAAATTCTGTATCTGGTTGAAAGGAAATAAAGCAGAACTTTGGAAGAATTATAAACGTAAGAAATGACAGGTGGGAAAAAGAGATTTTCAAGGTGTATGTGACAGAGAAGTTCTCTTTTCTAGACATCCGCTGGCTATATTCACACTAGAGTAATCAACTAGATGATTGGCCTTAGGCTATAAGTATCCATGCAAATATTTGTGAATAAAAGCTCACAACAGTAGCTAAGTTTACCATTCAAGGATAAAGTATGAAAAAATATATATATTTCTACCAGAAATGTCCATTTTGCTTTCTTATACTTCAGGGTCCACGTCTGTGAAACAGCTCTTAAATGCAGTTATCCCTCTAAAGAGGTGGTTCTTAAAATTTAGTGATTCCCATACACATTTAAGGATGTAATGAGATGCAATGGCTTCTATTCTTTTTAAATTGTTTGTATCATATTTACACTCTTCCTGGAACTCATTCATGGATTTCCAAGTTCAAAACCTCAGCCCTATATAGACTTAACAATAGGAAGCTGAAGGAAATACGACGTTTTCCTGCCACAAATTAAAGAGTGCCCATAAACTGAAACTGCAGAGGAGGAAGGAGTTGGCTTTCTATCACAAGCCAGTGTCAGGTTTCCCTAGCAACCATCCTGTAAACCACTCTAGCCCCCTGCTTCTGGCACGGTTGTTTCACCAGTTTGATGTAAACATCTGAAGAAGGTGGTGTAGGTGGGGAAAGGTAACTTGATACAAAAGAAATGGCTTTCCTTTTAATTTCCAGTCAACAGCTGAGATTCTGTGTAATAGCTATTTGTGTGTACATGTGTATGTGCAGACATAATCTTTTTAGTAAGCTACACTTTATTAGTCAAATTAACATATATTTCCCTGTACATTCACTATGAAAGAGTCACAATATAATATGACTTTCATCACTTATGTACATTTTTTATGAAATATCATGGATTAATTCATATTTACTGCTTTATCTAAATATTGATTCATAGTCATGCTACAAATACAACTAATAAATGAAAATAATGACAATAAATAACTTACATTTTGTGAAGAAAATGTGTATGCAAAATTTTAAACATATCCTAAATTGGTGTTTTCACCAATTTGCTGCCTATTATAAACATTTGAAACTTTTAAAGAGTCACAATATCCAAGCAATATCATGTACATATTAAATCAAAATGACTTACAATGAGAGTAAGGTACCAGTGGGTATTTTCAAAAATTTATTAGCAAATATTTTATTTAGGACTTCTGTATCTATGTTTACAGCTGAAATGGGCCCATTTTTAATTGATTATATTTGACATATATCATCATGTAAATTTAAGGTGTAAGAAGTGTTTAGTTGGTACAATTATATGCTGCAATATGATTGCTGTTGCAGCAATATTTAGGGCCTTTATCACATTACATAATTATCCTTTCTTGTTAGTGGTTGGATAATTAATTTTCAGTCTCTCAGCAAGTTTGATGTTTGTGGTACAATATTGTTGTCTATATTCATTATACTATGCATTAGATCTCTATGGCTTACTTGCTTCTTATTGAAAATTTGCAAGTTTAAAAACATCATTCTTAATCCCTCCACCTCCACCCCCTAGTAACCACCATCTTATACTCTATCTTTTATGAGTTTGACATGTTTAGATTTCACATATAAGTGATACCATATGATATTTGCCTTTCTCAAGCTGACTTATCTCACTCAATATAATATGCTCAAGGTTCATCTAAATTGCCACACATGGCAGAATAGCCTAATTTCTTATAACTCAATACTATTCCATTGTATATATATTTTTTTTTCTGTGATAAACATTTAGGTTGTTTCTATATCTTGGCTATTGTGAATAATGTTGCAATAAGCATGGAAGTAAATATTTCTCTTCAAAATCCTATTTTCATTTCTTTGGGTATATACCCAAAAGTGTAATTGTTGGATCACATGGTAGACTTATGTTTAGTTTTTTAAGGAATATTCATACTGTTTTCCATAATGGTTGTACTGGTTCACATCCCACCAAACATGTATAAAGTTTCCCTTTTCTGTACATCCCCGCCAGCACCTGATGTCTCTTGTCTATTGACAACAGCCATTCTAAGAGGTGTGAGATGTTTCACTGTGGCTTTTACTTGTGTTTTCCTGATGATTTGTGATGTTGAGCATCTTTTCACATGTCTGATAGTCATTTTGATGTCCTCTTTGGAAAAAATGTCTATCCCACCCATTTTTAAATCAGATTGTTTTTCTCTTGTCATTATTTAATTTGCATCAACTATATATATATTTTAGATAAAATCTCTTATCTGATACATGATTAGCAAATTTTTTCTCCCATTCCTTAAGTTTTCTTTTCATTTTGTTGTTTCTTTTACTGTGCAGAAGCTTTTGAGTTGGATATAGTTTCATTTGTAGATTTTTGCTTTTGTTGTTCAGGCACCAATAGTTTTAAAAACCATCTAGTTAATTAACATGCAACACAAATGAGAACCACTGCTCTAAGTCTTCTCTAATCAGTGTGTAGTCTTCAGAAAACCAGCATTGAAATCACTTAAAAATTTCTAGAAATAAAGAAACCTGGGCCTTACCTCAGACCTACTAGCTTAGGGTGTATATTATAAGCAATATCTCCAGGTAATTCACATGAAATCTGAAGTTTGAAAACCACTGACTAAAATTTGAAAGACAAAATTTCTAATCAGAATAATGTATGTAAAAAATAGTATAGAGAAAATATTTGCACAATAAGCATGTGTGATAGTGATCTTAAGGGGGAAATTCAGTTTTTTCCACTAATCTTTACCCTAACCTGATATTCTGATTTTATTATTTAAACATCAGAAAATTTATCTGCAAGATTATTAAAGTTCTTTTCAATAAGACATCTTTCATTTACCAAAATATCAATTAGCATTTTGACCTTGAAATGTCAGTTTTGTTATAAACTTGTACTATGAAAATTAATGTCTATAAGTCTTCTTAGTATAGTAATAAGAAATTTATAACAATACAACTGTTGCCTTGCTATTATGTGAGTAAACTGTTGCTTTTCAATTAACACGATTATCTCTCTTTCAGATTTTATAGGCCCCTAGGTAAATTAACACTATATATTGTTTCTTAAATTTGAATATATGCCAATTCCATGAAAATCTTATAATTTTTCTCTATTATAAAATAATTTATTAGTTTGGTGATTGCTGCTAGTCTACTATGTACCAAAATTTTTTACAGGGGATGTTATTGCATAGTTAATGCAATACTAATATCATACAATCTTCATTTTGAAACTTAGGTTTATATAAAGTAAATATTAATAGATCTAAATGGAGAAATAGAAAGCAATGCAATAATTTTAAGGTATGTCAACACCTTACTTTCATTAATGGATATATCATCTGGATAGAAAATCAATAAGGAAACATTTGACTTGAACAACACATTAGACCAAATAGACTAAACAGGCCTTCCATCCAAAAACAACAGAATACAAATTCTTCTCAAGCATATATGGAATATATTCAGGATAAGTCATATATTACATCAAAAAACAAGCCTTAAAGAATTTAAGAAGATTGAAATTATACCAAGCATCTTTCCCAACCACAATGGTATGAAACCAGAAATCAATTACAAGAAAATTGGATAATTCACACATACGTGATGATCAAGTTACTAAACAGCCTGAAGGTCAAAGAAAAAAAAAAAAAAAAAAAACTTGAGAGAAATGAAAATGGAAATACAGCATACCAAAACTTATGAGATACAGCAAAATTCAGATATAAGAGAGAATTAATAGCAGTAAATGCCAGAAAATTGGGAAAACTCAGCAGTGGCCACAGGACTGGAAAAGGTCAGTTTTCATTCCAATCCTGAGAAAGGCAATGCCAAAGAATGCTCAAACTTCTGCACAATTGCACTCATCTCACACGCTAGTAAAGTAATGCTCAAAATTCTCCAAGCCAGGCTTCAATAGTCCGTGAACCATGAACTTTCAGATGCTCAAGCTGTATTTAAAAAAGCCAGAGGAACCAGAGATCAAATTGCCAACATCCACTGGATCATCCAAAAAGCAAGAGAGTTCCAGAAAAACATCTACTTCTGCTTTACTGACTATGCCAAAGCCTTTGACTGTGTAGATCACAACTGGAAAATTCTTGAAGAGATGGGAATACCAGACCACATGACCTGCTTCCTGAGAAATCTGTATGCAGGTCAAGAAGCAACAGTTGGAACTGGACATGGAACAATGGACTGGTTTCAAATTGGGAAAGGAGTACATCAAGGCTGTATATCGTCACTCTGCTTATTTAACTTATATGCAGAATACATCATGCAAAATGCTGGGCTGGATGAAGCACAGGCTGGAATCAAGATTGCTGGGAGAAATATCAATAACATCAGATATTCAGATGACATCATACTTATGGCAGAAAGCGAAGAAGAACTAAATAACCTCTTGATGAAAGTGAAAGAGGAGAGTGAAAAAGTTGGCTTAAAGTTCAACATTCAGAAAGCTAAGAAACATAAAACCTACTGAAAGTGAATCATGAAGTGAATCATAATTGGTCCAATTACTAGTAAAGAGGTTGAATCAGTAACCAAACTGCCCTCAACGAACAAAAGTCCAGTGCCAGATGGTTTCGCTGGTGAATTCTACCAAACCTTCAAAGAAAAAATAATACCCATCTTCAAATTCTCTCCCTAAAATAAGAGGAAACACTCTCAAATTCATATTATGAGGCTAGAATTACCCTAATACCAAATCTAGACATGAACACTACCAGAAAAGAAAATTAGGGCCAATATCCCTGATGAACATAGGAAAAAAAAGAAACATAGGTTGGAAAACCAATAAATTAAGCAAAACAAGGACTTCCTTTGTAGCTCAGTCAGTAAAGAATCTGCCTGCAGTGCAGGAGACCCAGGTGGATCCCTGGGTTGGGAAGATCCCCTGGAGAAGGAAATGGCAGCCCACTCCAGTATTCTTGCCTGGAGAATCCCATGGACAGAGGAGCCTGGTGGGCTGCAGTCCATAGTGTCGTAAGGAGTTGGGCAAGACTGAGCATCTAACACTTACTTACTAAGCAAAATAAAACTCAGTGTGCCAACTGCAAGAGTAGATAGAAAAATAGAAAGAAGAAACAATCTCTCTACCAATGGTGGGAGGAGTGCAATTTAGCTCATAGGTAAAAGGACTATTCTGATTTCAGCAAAGGGGGATGGAGTTCAGAGAGATTTGATACCAGTTTTTTCTGTTGTTTTAATGAGAGAAAGATACCATGTTCAGAGAATAGAAAGAAGCTTAGTGTAACCATTGTATAGTGTGAAGAGAAAGGAAGTAAAGAAAGTGGAAAGGAGGCTGGGCAAGATTGAAACTGAAAGTGAAAATCCCTCAGTCATATCTGACTCTTTGTGATCCCATGGACTATACAGTCTATGGAATTCTCCAGGCCAGAACTCTGGAGTGGGTAGCCTTTCCCTTCTCCAGGGGATCTTCCCAACCCAGGTATTGAACCCAGGTCTCCCACGTTGCAGGCAGATTCTTTACCAGCTGAGCCACCTAGGAAGCCCAAGAATACTGGAATGGGTAGCCTATTCCTTCTTCAGCAGATCTTCCTGACCCAGGAATTGGACCAGGGTTTCCAATGGCAACCCACTCCAGTATTCTTACCTGGAGAATCCCATGGACGGAGGAGCCTGGTGGGTTACAGTCCACGGGGTCACAAAGAGTCAGACACGACTGAGCGACTTCATTTCATTTCACTTCACTTCACTTCACTTCCTGCACTGCAGATAGATTCTTTACCAACTAAGTGAGAACTTACTTACAACATTAGAGAGCCAGGTCATTTCCTCAGGCATGTGGAATTATTATACAGCATGTGAACAACTGCAAGAAAAGTGGTTTTCTTTTTTTTTTTTTGAAAAGATTTGGGTTTTTTAATGGAAAATGAAACAGACTGAGGAAATAAATCAATGAAGACCAAGTAAGGATTTATTAAGGCAGTCTACATATCAGATTATAAAGACATAAAGTACATTAGTAATAAAAGGATTACTTTTATTACTGCCTGTGCAGTAATACTTAAACAGCACTTGGGGAGTAAAATTTACAGGGAGAACATAAAAGGGGAAAGTAGTGAGATAGGCACCAAAGCATACTCATGACTTTCCTTTGGGGCAAGATGCTAATGATGAGGCAAATCACTGAAGCAGAGGAAAATAGGAGGAAAAAGACAATTTGGATAGGGAGGGCATCGGTGAATTTACCCATCTTGGTGTCTTACCACGTGGAAAATTTTAGCATTGTTCTTGGAACTGTATACTATATACTAGTCCAATGCTCACAGCAGAGCGTGGAGCAGCCAAGAAGACTAGCAAGTCATTAATGACCACAAATGCTGGCCGCCTCACATCACCCACAAATTGATGGCAAGGAGACCAGAGCCCCAGATCCTACGGACCATCAATATTTGAAAGACATGTGAAAGAAAATGATCCTGCTGAGAAAGGGCCATGATTATGTGAGAGTTAGGACAGGGAACAGCAATGGCACAAATGAATGTTTGTGGGAAATAAGAAAATATATGTGCCAGTCAAGATCTCCTGCTGTTCACTTTTCCCAAACATAATCCATGACCGAAGAGTGACTTTTTGGAGTATAATTGCTTTTTAGTGTTGTGTTAGTTTCTTCTGCACAGCATAGTGAATCAGCCATCCATATATATATACCTCCTTTTTGAATTCCCTTCCCATTCAAGTTACCACAGAGGAATATAGTTCCCTGTGCTGTACAGCAGTTTCTCATTAGTTATCTATTGTATATAAAGTATCAATAGTATGTGTATATATATATATATATATATATATATATATATATATATATGTCAATCTCAGTCTCCCAACTCATCCCAACCCTCTTTCCCTTTTTGGTATCCATATGTTTGTTCTCTACATCTGTGTCTCTATTTGAAGGGCCTGATAATGACATAAAGCTAATACAAAGGCATGGAGAAGGCAATGGCACCCCACTCCAGTACTCTTGCCTGGAAAATCCTATGGACGGAGGAGCCTGGTAGGCTGCAGTCCATGGGGTTGCTAGGAGTCGGACACGACTGAGCGACTTCACTTTCACTTTTCACTTTCATGCGTTGGAGAAGGAAATGGCAACCCACTCCAGTGTTCTTGCCTGAAGAATCCCAGGGACAGGGGAGCCTGGTGGGCTGCCGTCTCTGGGGTCGCACAGAGTCGGACACGACTGAAGTGACTTAGCAGCAGCAGCAATACAAAGGCATAGTTATGATAACAAAAACTATTAATCATTAATCAAAAGGTGCTTGAAATTTAGCTTTAATCCACATCACAGAACAGTTATGCTAAGGCTGTTAGCAAGAAGTTTCGTACAGGCTTCCCAGACTCATAGCTTGCTCCATATTGTACACAAGTGAGATACTTATCTCCTTCTAGGTCTCATTTCCCCAAGTATTAAATGGATACCATTGTTACTCACCCTAATGCAATTATTGCATGGGTTAAACAAGATTCTAAAGGTTAAGAATTTAGAAATAGCTGGCACAAAGCACGTGCACTAAATAAATGCTACCTATTATTATAAACGAAATAGTACGTTAGCTTGGTAGGGATCATCCAAGATTATATCAATCACAGTTACAATTCTAAATAAGAAAAAAATAGAAATCAATTCCTAAGCAAGTCAATAAGTTTCTGACAAACCTTCCTTTTGAACAAATTATAATTTTTTAACATCATGTTAAGAAACACAGAAACATTTGGGATGAAAGTGTTAATAAAAGGACCATATGGTGAGTCTGTGGACTCCATTGTATTCAAATAATTACAGAATTAAAATCATTCTATTCTGTGTTCTAAGGAAAAACACAAAAGAACACAGGCGATAAAGATGGCAGAGTTCCTAAACTAAAACACCAAATGTCCAATACCAGACTGTAAGAAGTCAAGAGATTCAAATTTATTACAATTGCATACATCAAATATGTACAGTATTTTTAAGCACTAATGTTTTACCCAATAATTTCAAACTTCCTTGGCTATCTAGAAATAATAGTTTTTATACATAATGTTTTACATATAATGCCTGGTCCTCTTTTTCTGTCTACCCAGCTACCTACATATATAGCATCTGCCTGTATCCACTTATTTGTAGATTGTGCCCAGGTTCTGAAATGTTATGGGAATAGAAGTATGCACATTTCTAAAATGTCATCTTACTCAAAATAGTTGTACTGCTCACCACTTTAAATGGACTTGAATCATTTCTAGGTACTTCTTTGAATAATCACAATGTGGATGACTCAGAATTATGGGTCTGGTAACAAACAGCTGGAAAAATATACATTATTAATAAATCTCAGTGTGTCCATTTTATCTCAGTGTTACTTCTTTAGTTTAAAAAATACAAAATAAAACATCTGGAGAACTATGATTGCTTCCCCCCAAATAAAAAATAACATATTTGTCTTCTATTAACTACTTATATATCAAGGTTTCTTATGTCCAATAAAATAAATACACCATTAATGCTACTTTAAAAAATTAGTGTTCATTTGAACTCTAAAAAATGTCATCATTTTTCTTAAAGTCTCTTTAACTATCTTTATAAAGTTGTTTAAGATTTAGCAGAGATAAATCTCACTATTTGATGTGATTTATGTACTGTTTTGACATCCATTACATCTTGATTTGACTATTTAATTAAACACATTGGAATTTACTGTCCTTTTTATGATTAAAATGTGAAATTTTACTGACATAATTTTATAGTGCATTTCCCCTTTCTTGGTATTCTCATTTCTTATTCAATGAATAAAAATTTTGGATGTATTTTATGATTTGATAGCTTTCACTCTTGTTTTTGGCAATAGCTTTTTAATACATAGTTCATATTTCTAAAAGTATGCATATCAATTAATAGTCCCCATTAATATATTATCTGTTAAAATATTTTTTTATTTATTCAACTTCTGTCTACTCATGATTATTTTAGGAATAGATGCTTCCCTGAAAAGAGATGTCATAGTTTTTTAAACATCTAATAGCTCGATCTAAACATCCATGAACTACTTTATGCATTTGAAATGTCCTCCTCTAAAGGAATAATAGGCTCTTTGATAGAAGGAATATTTTTCTAAAGGCCATATTCTTTAAACAAATAAAATCAGTATATTTATTAGCAACTGGACGACAGTGTGATCTAATGGACAGGTAATTAAACTAGAATCAGGAGTACTTTCTTCTCTTGTCTTCCCTTTGGAAACTTAGGGACTTTGCTTCTCTTTCCTGCTTTTCTCATCTAAAAAATGAGAGCCTTTACTGTTTCTGACGTATGTGTCTATCACAGAGCCCATCACTTGATAAGCAGCCTATAAACAGTTATTAAATAAAGGAGCATTTTTATAAAGCTAGCAAGTGAAGGCACAGAAATTCCAAGCCAGGTTGCAACTACCTCTTAAACCCCTTCTCTCCCCTGTCCTTCTAATCTCTATCAGAGCAGTCACCTGTATCCGATCTAAAATATTAAATGCCTTTTGAATGCACACTTGCAAGACTATTCTAACATAGTTTTTCTATGCAACTATGAGTCTGTGGAAGAAAAGTAGAAAGACATAGGTTAATTTCCTAGTTCTACAGCTTACTTGTGTGTATGTTTCTGGTTCTTCATCACAAAATGATTTATTTACAGTGTGTGTGTCTGTTTTTTAAAAGCAGAGAACCTATATAATGCAGTTTGTAAAATCTCAATTTCCATAAGTATTTCCTAGGACTGCCAATAATGTGTTGTGCTGTTATTAAAAAAAAAAAAAAAAAAAGAGGCTTAATAGGAGGGAAGGCAACTTTTTAAAAACATATTTTTTTTCTTTTCTCCCTTCCTCACCTGTATTTGTTCCTTAAAATACAAAAAAAAAAAAAAAAAAAAATGGAGTCATTGTGGAGTCATCTCCCAGGAAACCGTGGCAAGAAAATCTGAGTGAAGAGGTTGTAGAAAAGGCTGAATCCACTTATGAGGAAATGATTAGTCAAACACAAAGCAAGGGACTCCCTAATGGCCTAGAACTCCTCAAAACCAGGCTGGAACTCCCTAACCACCCATTTCAATTTTCTGTAGGCCTTAATTTTCAATATTATGAGAAAGAGAAGAAGATGGTCAAGGAAGACGGAAGTAAGGATGGGCAGATTGTGGGAGACCTCCTGTTGGTTGTCCTGGTCATTCAGAAAGAGTTCAACTAGATTAAATTCTACAAAACTCAATAGTATCATTTCAGCATGCTTTGTGGTTTGTCTGGGGTGCATAGGCAGAGACAGGCATCTGAGTGTCCTGAGATGCAGCTGTACTCTTTAATATAGTCAATTAAACCCCCATGGCTCAATTTCATAATGAAAAACATGACATTTCAAAGATATATATCTTAAAAATTACTCTACCAATTTTAAGTATGTCAAATTGTCAATTTTATGTCTCATATATATACATTTATTTATTTATAAAGAAACACACCTTTTCTTAAAAAAATCATAAAATGATCCTTTTCAGATTCCACTTACTTTACCTGGGGTACCAGAAAGCAAGATTTAGTTGTGTTTTAGAAAAACATTTGATTCCTCTTTGACCAATATTGAGAAAACAAAGAGTTCTTTGTTGAAAATCAAATCAGGACCAATAATTATGCATAATAGTACCTGGCCTTTGCAGAGCACCATGCTTTGAAGTTTATGGTTTTTCCAATGCTTTTATTACACATGATCTTCTTTGATCCTGCCACCATTACATGTGGAAGGAAAGTGAGGCATCATTCTATTGTACTGGTAAGTGCAACAGAGGCTTTAAAAAGTATAGAACTTGTCAACTTCCTTAAGGAGTATTAAATAAGTAACCAGAGTCACAAAGTTCAGCCATATCAATGCTGGGCTTTTCAAAATATATATTTACATGTTTATTTATTTGGCTGAACCAGATCATAGTTGCAGCATGTGGGATCTAGTTTCCTGACCAGATTGGACCCAGGCCGCCTGCCTTAGGAGTATGGAGTCTTAGCCAGAGGACTGCCAGGCAAGTCTCAAAGCTAAGCTTCTTGAGCTTCCAGCTTAAGAAGTTAATTTCATGTGTTAACCTATCCCTTAAATAATAGGCATTAAAGACCTTTGGCATATGGAGGTGGGCTTCTTGTGCCACAGTTGTCTCCTAACTGGCTTCTCTATTTGCACATGAATCCCCTTTAGTCCCTGGAGAAGGGATAGGCTACCCACTCCAGTATTCTTGGGCTTCCCTGGTGGCTTAGACAGTAAAGAATCTGCCTGCAATGTGGGAGATTTGGGTTCGATCCCTGGGTTAGGAAGATCCCCTGGAAAAGGGCATGGCAACCCACTCCAGTATTCTGGCCTGGAGAATCCCTTGGATAGAGAAGCCTGGTAGGCTACAGTCCATGGGGTTGCACAGAGTCGGACATGACTGTGCAACTAAGCACACACTCCTTTACTCCATTCTTCAGATCTGGCCAGAATAGTCTAAAACAGGAATGTAGTCCTGTCCTTCTCTCCTACACCCCATATTTCCATAGCAACCATCCTATCTAAAAGCAAATCCACGGTTCTCTCATTCTGAACTCCAAGGCCCTGCAGGGTTTAGCTTCAAGGACCTTTCTTCCACTTCCTCCTGCTAAGGTAGTTACATTTGCTTCTTTCTTAAATACAGAAAGAGCACTCTGACCTTGGGCTTTTGATGGATCAGTCTCCTTTCAAATGCAATTGCAATTTCTCCTTCTAAAGTTTTGTCTGGATGTTTAATTTAGGTCCCTGGCTCCTCTCAACCCTTCAGAGATAGCCTCTGTCTCTACAGAGCCCTATCCCAACCCCTATCCTCAACTCCTTCCTCCTTATTGCTTCATTCCCAGCCCCTGGAAGGGTGCCTAGCAAAAAGGAATCTAAACAGTATATGCTGAGTGAAGAAATGAATAAATGAATGGATGAACAGAGTTGAGGCGGAACAGGCCCAGCAAGGTTGGATTGTTGCCCATGTTAGCTTCCCATATGGAAATATTCATCAGTGTCCTGAAGATGTAGGTTAACTACCTGCTTTTGGAAGCAATGCCATCCAAAAGATGGTTAGGAAATCTCTAACCATCTGGCTGTTTAAGTAGTTTAACATGACACATGTTAAAATTTTAGCACTAGAAAAAGTTAAAGATAAGGACTATATTCCAGAAGGAATTAGTTTGTATAAAGGAGTGTTACAGCCAGAAAACTGAGGTTTTTTTAACATCTATTCCTCACCTCATTAGCTTGAATAAAAATACTATCACCATTACAAGGGCACATTGCTTTTCAATGCCAGTCATATATTTCATCCAGGTGAGATATCATGTTAATGAGTTATTACTTTCTCCAGTTATTTGACCGATTTGTTTGCCAATTTGGTCAAGTTCACATCTTGATCCTGTACATTGTAGCATCTCACTGGCACACATTTTGTTTGAAGGAGCCCAGGTTACTTGCTAGAAACAAATGAGCAAAGTACATCTACCTTAAACTAGATCATCTCTTCAAATTGATCATATGAAATATCTTTATAGGCAAATGTTTCAGGACAAGACAACTTTATTTCATTTTTTTCAGCATGCTTGAAAAGTTAAAGCTTTTCCCCTGCTTTTTGTTTTTCTTCTATTCCTACACACAACTTTCCCACTGATTACATAAAATGGATTTAGAAAGAATAATAATAATGAAAGTGGACGTTATTCTTAACCATGAAGTGAACTCCAAACTTCTTGTACTTTTGTGGAGGAAGGAAGAGCAGAGCTTACCATGTTTAGATGTCAGCACTAAGAACCAGGAAAGAAAGAGACTTGAAAACTGTAAGTTCCTCTGGCCGCGTTTGTAAGGGCCAGACTGGTTCCTAAACTTCATAGGATTTGGTCTTTCATTTCCTGTATGTCAATCCAACAAATCTTCAGTAACAACTTATTTTTATTTTAGTGCTTGACAGTCTGGAGAGGGCTTTCACAAAAACTATCCCATTGGTTTCTCACAATTACTCAGTAAGACAGTTGTAATATTTATATATTTTTACATTCAACCAGCCTGAGACTCAATGAATGGCATAATCAAAAACCAAAGCAAGGGCGTTTGACTCTGCAGTCCACCTTTTTTTCCATTAAATCATACTGTTTCTTTGATTTCTAAGATTTAAAATTGCTCTGGTCATTTACCTAGCTACTCTCTCAAGCTTCATGAGTACAGAGCAATACTGAATGCTAATCCATCCTTATAATTGCCTGATACTTCTAGCTACTGAAAAAGATCACAGTTCTGTCTATCTGAAATAATACAGTGGATCTTGGGAGTTTTTAATACCTTATTATCAGGAAAAAAATAATTAATAAGCAAACACTGCTATATTTATTCTTTCTCTCTGTCTAGACATTAAGTTGGATGCACCTAAAGGGTCAGTTCCTAAACCAAGAATGGTCAGTAATCTCGGGACAATAGAGGCTGTTGTTTTCACAGAGTGTATGGAAGATTTTACCTGGCTGCTTTTCAGGCTGTTGGCACATTAAATGTGGCTAGTATACATGATGTGTTTGGGGTTAATTTAAATATATTTTATTCCTTGACACTGTTGTTTGTATAAAAAGAAATTAATTGAAAAAAAAACCCAGGTATGGGAAATTATTTCCTAATGATTTCTAATGTTCACGTCATTCCTGTGAACATTATTCATCCAAGGTTGTCATAGCAGAAGACTTCTGGTGCTTACTCACCATCAGTCCCCCTCCCTGTGCAGGGTCACAGAGGCTGAAGGTCCCCACCATGTGACTACTCCTGGATAATGGTTTGTGAGAAGGAATGATGAAGGGTTTAATTGCTGGTATGAGACCCCTCAGAGCTCTCTGCCTCTGCCTCAGCAACTAAAGAGACATCAAGTTCCAGATGGCATAGCTGCAAGAGAGAGACTCATCATCAGCTGAGGTCCCATGGGGAGTAGGACTTCCTGCCAAACTATGTGGGGCCATAGAATCAAGAGTGAGAAAGGAGTTTTGGGGAGTTAGCTACTGAGATATCCTACTTTAAAATCCAAAGGTTATAGTCAAAGGAGCATAGGAGTTGGATTCAGAAAATCTGGAAAACATCTCATTTAATCACTGTGTCAACTTGGGGAAGTCACTGAAATTTGTTGTTTCATATTCTTCCTTTCTAAAGTAGAGATGATAAAATATTTCCTATCAGTTTGGAAGAATTACTATAAAAATCAAATTGAAAAAAAAATCAAATTGCACAGTGTAGGTTGGGTCACTTTGCAATTTATATTTTAAAAGGTGGTAATGTATTATTGATCCTTTTGTAACTGTGATTTCCTGGTTAAAGGAACTTCTCTACCCAACTTCCTACATGCCATTCCTATAGAAAAAGTAGACAAGGAAACGAAAGTTAAAGTGTGGAATTGAACAAGATGCCATTTTTGTTTTGTTTTAACTCATTACTATAATAATATTGAGGTTCTGTTCATTAAATTCAAGATTTCTTAGAATTAGGTCTTCAGACTCAGGCTCAATTCCATGACACTCAGCTGTTTCAAACTGGTTTGGTTTTCCATTTTCACTAGTTCTGCACTTCAGAGAACCAAGACACTCTCTTACACTTCTTTTAATACAATGTGGGATACAAAATAAACTAGGTGTAAGAGAGCCTGTGCTTAGCCTCTCAGTCATATCCAACTCTTTCTGACCCTGTGGACAGTAGCCCGCCAGGCACCTCTGTCCATGGGGATTCTCTAGGCAAGAATATTGGAGTGGGTTGCCATGACCTCCTCCAGGGGATCTTCCCAACCCAGGGATCCAACCCAGGTCTCCCACATTTGCAGGTGGATTCTTTACCATCTGAGCCAGCAGGGAAGCCCAAGAATACTGAAGCGGGTAGCCTATGCTCCTCCAGGGGATCTTCCTAACCCAGGAATTGAGCTCTCATGTGTTGCAGGTGGATTCTTTGCCAGCAAACGTACCAGGGAAGCCCCATTAAGACAGCAGCAAAGCATTTTTGGTGCAGCCAAGATGGTGGGGTTGGAAGAGCCTGAGCTCATTTCTTCCCAAGGGCACACCAAGATTGCAACTCTTCACAGAGTAACTAATAACAATGACAACATGAAGACTAGGAGAAAGAATTTTCCGCAACAAAAGGTACAAAGAAGGAAACACAGTGAAATTCAGTGGAGGGGCAGAGATTTGTTATAGTTAACCCCACACCCCCAAAGAGGTGACCACAATGAGGGGATAATCACAGTGACACATCACAGCTTTCTGCAAGACGTGAGTAGCCGAGCACCACAGCGGCTCCCTGGCCCAGGAGCTTTGCAGCAGGAAGACAAGACAAGCACCGAGAGCATCCAGCTGTGAAGGCCAACAGGGCTTGCACACAGGAGAGGCAAAGGCTGTAGGAAAGAGACTCTACTCTCACAGGATCACACGAAACCTCACATTCCGCTCCCAGCACAGAGGCACTTGTTGGAAAGCAGTCTTATAATACCCACTTGCTCATCTTGGAGAGCCTCCCAGAGAGGCAGGAAGCATCTGGGACTTCCCAGGTGGCAGCCACTGCAAGGAGCTCATTCTACCGTGACCACAGTGAGGACTGCACGCACCACTTTGGAGTCTTCCCTCAGCCCACTAGTTCTTGCTGCTTACCCTCCCTCCAGCAGGCCAGTCAGATCACCAATCATCAAGGAAATGCACATCAAAACCACAGTGAGATATCACCTCACGCCTGTCAGAATGGCTACCATCAAAAACAAACATCAAGTGTTGATGTGGGTGTGAAGAAAAGGGAGTCCTCAGTAGCTGTTGGTGGGGATATAAATTGGTACAACCACTACAAAAAACAGTATGAAGTTTCCCCAAAATAAAATAAAACTATCATAGGACCCAGAAATTCCACTTGTGTATTTTTTTTCTGAAAAAACAAACAAACAAAAAAAACAGATATTAATTTGAAATAATTATAGACCTCTATGCTAATTGTCACATTATTTATAATAGCCATGACATGAAAACAACCTAAGTACCCATCAATAATTAATGGATAAATATGTGATATAAATATATATATATATACACACACACAATGGAATAATATGTGGCATGAAATATAATATGTATTATATATATTATATATATACACACACACAATGGACTATTACTAATATCTTATAATTTTCACCAGCAAAAATAGACCCAGAGAGTATATTCCTAACTGAAATAAGTCAAATGAAGACAGACTACTACTGTACAATTTTATTTCCATACAGAATCTAAAAACAAAGTAAATAAACAAACATTCAACAGAAAGAGACTCATAGATTCAGAGAAGTAACTGGTAGTTGCCAAAGTGTGTAGGGCTGGGCAACAAGTAAAATAGGTGCTGGAGATTAAGGGGAAAAAACTTCCAGTTGCAAAATGAGTCAGGGAGATGTAATATACAGCATAGGAAATTCAGTAGTAACTTTGAAAGGTGACAAATGGTAACTAGACTTGAGTATTATCTTGTAGTATTAAAAATATCAAATCACTCTCTTGTACAACTTGAAACATAATATCATAAGCTAAGTATACTTAAATGAAAATATAAAATATAAATAATAAACAAATATACAAATAAGTGAAAGAGAACATTAAGTCAGTTTATACTATTCCTTGGATTCGTAAACCCAATCCCCCAGTCTAGCACAGCAAGAAGACCAGCATGACTAGTAAGCACTCACTGGGTCTCTCCTCTATGGAGTTCATGTGCACAGCTGGGAAGAGGAGCACGTGCTAATGTGCCTAACTTTCCACATTCGAGTCCACATGAAATTTGGCCATGGTTTGTGTCCTCCAAGCAATGGCACCCCACTCCAGTACTCTTGCCTGGAAAATCCCATGAACGGAGGGGCCTGGTAGGCTGTAGTCCATGGGGTCGCTAGGAGTCAGACACGACTGAGCGGCTTCACTTTCACTTTTCACTTTCATGCATTGGAGAAGGAAATGGCAACCCACTCCTGTGTTCTTGCCTGGAGAATCCCAGGGACTGGGGGAGCCTGGTGGGCTGCTGTCTATGGGGTCACAGAGAGTTGGACACAACTGAAGCGACTTAGCAGCAGCAGCAGCAGCAGTGTGTCCTCCAAACCTAAGACATGACGGGAATATGGTGTAACTCTTTAAGTTATCATCTCATCCTCTCCCTATTGAAGAAATAAAACAGTGCAGTCATCACAGAGGCACCCTCAGTAGTAATTCAAAGTGCATTCTCTGAAACCAGGCGAATTCTAGCTCCTCTACTTACCTAGTTACCCTAAGCTTGTAACTTCTTTATGCCTCAGATCTCCCGTCTATAAAAGTGCATATAAAAATGTCACAGTTTATATACATCTATATTGAAAATTAATAATTTGGAAAATTAATCTATGCCATGTGTTTAGAGAGAGGTTCAAGACATAGTGAACACTAGAAGACTTACTATTGTCTCCTTTCAACCGAGCTTCAAGTTATTCTAATACAAGCTGAAAAGAACTTGAAGCTCAAAAATATGAGAAGAGTTTGTGAGGAGACAGAGGGAAGAATTTTTGAGAAATTTTCAAAACCAATTGAAGTAGATGAGTAAAAATGCTGCTAAGACCATTTCATGGTTTTATGATCGACTAGAGGTCTATAGCACTCTCTTGTCTTTTGGGCCCAGATCTGCATTTCTTTCCATGGAACACATTTGGATAAACCAATGGCTCTCCTCTACACTGAAATTTAATCTCCCACAAAGCTTTCTCTTCCCTTGTTTCTCATAAAAATCTAAGTATTTTCCTGGTTACTGAACCAGGAGACTCCCATGCCATTTTTGGATACTGCATATCTCGCTCTTTCAAATCCATTCACTGGCCAAATCGGGTCCAATACATTTTCAGGAGAGTCTTTTCCATTTCTCTTCTAGTCAATTCAGTTGGTCGATCAGTCATGTCCATCTCTTTGTGACTCCATGGACAGGACCAGGCCAGGCATCCCTGTCCACCACCAATTCCTGGAGCTTACTCAAACTCATGTCCATGGAGTCAGTGATGCCATTCAACCATCTCAACCTCTGTCATCCCCTTCTTCTCCCACCTTCAATCTTTCCCAGCATCAGGGTCTTTGCAAATGTGTCAGCTCTTCGCATCAGGTGGCCAGAGTATTGGAGTTTCAGCTTTAGTATCAGTCCTTCCAAAGAATATTCAGGACTGATTTCCATTAGGATGGACTGGTTGGATCTCCTTGCTGTTCAAGGGATTCTTAAGAGTCTTCTCCAACACCACAGTTCAACAGCATCAATTCTGTGGTGCTCAGCTTTCTTTATGGGCCAACTTCACATCCATACACGACTACTGGAAAAACCATCATTTTAACTAGATGGACATTTGTTGACAAAGTAATGTCTCTGCTTTGTAATATGCTTTCTAGGTTGTCATAGCTTTTCTTCCAAAGAGCGAGTGTCTTTTAATTTCATGGCTGTAGTCATCATCTGCACTGATTTTGGAGCCCAAATAAATAAAGTCTGTCACTGTTTCCATTGTTTCCCCAACTATTTGCTGTGACGTGATGGGACCAGATGCCATGACCTTAGTTTTCTGAATGCTGTGTTTTAAACCAACTTTTTCACTCTGTTCTTTCACTTTCATCATGAGACTCTTTAGTTCTTTTTCACTTTCTGCCATAAGGGTGGTGTCACATGCATATCTGAGGTTATTAATATTTCTACCAGTAAACTGGATTCCAGTTTGTGCTGCATCCAGTCCAGCATTTCTCATGATATACACGGTATATCAGTTCCATAAGCAGGGTGACAATATACAGCCTTGATGTACTCGTTTCCCAATTTGAAACCAGTCTGTTATTCCATGCCTAGTTCTAACTGTTGCTTCCTGACCTGCATACAGATTTCTCAGGAGGCAGATCAGGTGGTCTGGAATGCCCATCACTTTTAAGAATTTTCCACAGTTTGTTCTGATTCACACAGTAAAAGGCTTTGGCATAGTCAGCAAAGCAGAAGTAGATGTTTTTCTGGAACTCTTTTGCTTTTCCAATATCCACCGGATGCTGGCAATTTGATCTCCAGTTCCTCTGCCTTTTCTAAATACAGCTTGAGAATCTGTAAGTTCACAGTTCACATCCTGATGAAGCTTGGCTTGGAGAATTTTGAGCATTACTTTGCTAGTGTGTGAGATGAGTGCATTGTGTGGTAGTTTGAGCATTCTTTGGCATTGTCTTTCTTTGGGATTGGAATGAAAACTGACCATTTCCAGTCCTGTGGCCACTGCTGAGTTTTCCAAATTTGCTGGCATATTGAGTGCAGCACTTTCACAGCATCATCTTTCAGGATTTGAAATAGCTCAGCTGGAATTCCATCACCTCCACTAGCTTTGTTTGTAGTGATGCTTCCTAAGGCCCACTTGACTTTGCATCCCAGGTGTCTGGCTCTAAGTGACTGATCACACCATTGTGATTATCTGGGTCATGAAGATCTTTTTTGTATAGTTCTTCTGTGTATTCTTGCCACCTCTTAATATCTTCTGCTTCTGTTAGGTCCACACCATTTTTGTCCTTTATTGTGCCCATCTTTGCAAGAATATTTCCCTTGGTATCTCTAATTTTCCTGAAGAGATCTCTAGTCTTTCCCATTCTATTGTTTTCCTCTATTTCTTTGATCACTGAGGAAGGCTTTCTTCTTTCTTCTTGCTATTCTCTGGAACTTTGCATTCAAATGGGTATATCTTTCCTTTTCTCCCTTGCCTTTGGTTTCTCTTCATTCCTCAGCTATTTGTAAGGCCTCTTCAGATAACCTTTTGCCTTTTTGCATTTCTTATTCTTTGGGATGGTCTTGATCACTACCTTCTGTACAATGTCACCAACCTCCATCCATAGTTCTTCAGTCAGTCTGTCTATCAGATCTAATCCCAGGAATCTACTTGTCACTTCCACTGTATAATCATAAAGGATTTGATTTAGTTCATTCCTGAATGATCTAGTGGTTTTCCCTATGTTCTTCAATTTAGGTCTGAATTTGGCAATAAGGAGTTCATGATCTGAGCCTGAGCTCCCAGTCTTGTTTTTGCTGACTGTATGGGCTTCTCCATCTTTGGCTGCAAAGCATATAATCAGTTTGATTTTGGTATTGATCCCTGGTGATGTCCATGTGTGGAGTCTCCTCTTGTGTTGTTGGAAGAGGGTGTTTGCTGTGACCAGTGCATTCTCTTGGGAAAACTCTACTGGCCTTTGCCCTGCTTCATTCTGTACTCCAAGGCCAAACTTGCCTGTTACTCCAGGCTATTTCTTGACTTCCTACTTCTGCACTCCAGTCCCCTATAATGAACAAGACACCTTTCTTGGGTGTTGGTTCTAGAAGATCTTGTAGGTCTTCATAGAATTGTTCAACTTCAGGACAACACCCAGTTTCCCCCTCAGTCAGTCTCTCCCATCAGGAAGATTCCATAAGCCTCTTATACTTTTTCATCAGGGGTCAGACAGACCGAAAAGTACAATCACAGACTAACTAACCAATCTAATCACATGGACCACAGCCTTGTCTGACTCAATAAAGCTATGAGCCATGCCGTGTGGAGCCACCCAAGATGGACTGGTCATGGTGGAGAGTTCTGACAAAATGAGATCCACTGGAGAAGGGAATGTCAAGCCACTTCAGTATTTTTGCCTTGAGAACCCCATGAACAGTATGAAAAGGCAAAACGATAGGACACTGAAAGATGAACTCCCCAGGTTGGTTGGTGCCCAATATGCCACTGGAGATCAGTGGAGAAATAACTCCAGAAAGAATGAAGAGACAGAGCCAAAGGAAAAACAGCAGCCAGTTGTGGATGTGACTGGAGATGGAAGCAAAATGTGAAGCTGTAAAGAGCAATGTTGCCTAGGAAACTGTAATGTTAGGTCCATGAATCAAGGCAAATTGGACCTGGTCAAATAGGAGATAGCAAGAGTGAACATGAACATTTTAGGAATCAGTGAACTAAAATGGACTGGAATGGGTGACTTTAACTCAGATGACCATTATTTCTACTGCTATGGGAAAGAATGCCCTAGAAAATGGAGTAGCCATCACAGTCAATGCAAGAGTCTGAAATGCAGTACTTGGATGCAATCTCAAAAACGTCAGTATGTTTGTTTCCAGGGCAAACCATATCTGTTTACATATACATAAACATATATGTATATCTGTTTTTCCTTATTAGAAGCTACAATGATTCTGCAGGAAAAGATATTCAAAGTAGCATGAAAATTAGTATCAGTGAGCTCAGATCTAACAAGAAATTCCTGACTTTCAGGTCACTATGTAATAACTGAAGAATGCTTTGAAATGAATATCATATTTTTGATGTTTGTTATTTCTGAATGTTTGGATACATACCCATTCTGAATTTTATAAGGGCCTATAGTGAATGAGTATGTGTGTATAGAGTCACACACACACATGAAAAGAAAGCAAAGAAAAGGAGGATGCCTGTCACCTTCACTTGCATATTCATAAAAATGCAGGAGAGAAGGGGCTGGAAACATTGGAGCAAAGAGACAGGAAATGTCAAGCTTGATAGATCATGCTGAGAGGAAAAATGTACTCTAAAAACATGTGCTACCATTTGACTTACTGGTGTTAATTTGATCTTATATTCAACACAAATACAGTATGTCTAACTACGATCATATCTAGATTGTTATTCTACCAAACTTAAACATCCGTTGCTCAATGGAGCGCCACATTTCAAGGCTCTTACTCTGCTTGTCATTCATGCCAGTTTTTAAAGAATTGTTTGAATGTAACTTCACAGCATGCTGTTTCATCCCCTCCTGTTGTTTCAAAGTCCCATGCAACTGAAAAGCTATGCGATCATGAATCTGTGGTGTCCAGTAAAAGGTTGGTTTTCTCCCCTACAGGATGAGCCAGGAAAAACAACCACACAAACACATACAACAATTCATCTCCAAAGACTCTTCTGTTTCTTCTCAGTAATGTAACAAATAAGAGGCACAGGGGCTGGTCTAAGCCAGGCCCACTCCCATTACCCCTCAATGTCTCCCTTCCTTCCCTCCCAGGTGAGAGCTGACTCATCTGCAAGGGGCATCCCACTGAAGCACCTCAGTTTTACTGTTCACACTTAAATTTCCCAGTCACATTTAATTTTACGTTAACATTTAAACTAATTAAGCTGATCACATGGACTACAGACTTATGTAATTCAATGAAACTATGAGACAAGCCGTTTAGGGCCACCCAAGATGGACAGGTCATGTGGAGAGTTCAAACAAAATGTGGTCCACTGGAGAAGGAAATGGCAACCCACTCCAGTGTTCTTGCCTTGAGAATCCCAGGGACGGGGGAGCCTGGGGGGCTGCTGTCTATGGGGTCACAGAGAATTGGACACGACTGAAGCGACTTGGCAGCAGAAACAAGTTCAGGAGACAAAATGATGGATCTCTAATTTTTAAGAATGTTTTTTATTAAATTAGCAACAAAAACAAAAATATATGTATGTGTACATATACATATCAGGTTTCCCAGATGGCACGGTGGTAAAGGATCTGCTTGCTAGTGCAGGAGATGCAGGAGATGTGGGTTCAATCCCTGGGTAGGGAAGATCCCCTAGAGAAGGGAAACACTACACACTCCAGAATTCTTGCCTGGACAATTCCATGGACAGAGGAACCTGGTGAGCTATTGTCCATGGGGTAACAAAACAGTTGGACATGACTGAGCAACTAAGCATACATACATATATTTATTAACAAGATTAATCTTTACGATCAGATCAGATCAGATCAGTCACTCAGTCGTGTCCGACTCTTTGTGACCCCATGAATCGCAGCACGCCAGGCCTCCCTGTCCATCACCAACTCCCGGAGTTCACTGAGACTCACGTCCATTGAGTCAGTGATGCCATCCAGCCATCTCATCCTCTGTCGTCCCCTTCTCCTCCTGCCCACAATCTCTCCCAGCATCAGAGTCTTTTCCAATGAGTCAACTCTTCCCATGAGGTGGCCAAAGTACTGGAGTTTCAGCTTTAGCATCATTCCTTCCAAAGAAATCCCAGGACTGATCTCCTTCAGAATGGACTGGTTGGATCTCCTTGCAGTCCAAGGGACTCTCAAGAGTCTTCTCCAACACCACAGTTGAAAAGCATCAATTCTTCGGCACTCAGCCTTCTTCACAGTCCAACTCTCACATCCATACATGACCACAGGAAAAACCATAGCGATAGGGGGTGACTTTTGGATATGTTTACTCAAAATTATTGCAAAAAGAAAATGTTACCAATGATTATTAATTTTATTCAAGAGACATTTAGACGTGTTTAAAAAATAGCCACAAATCCATGTGCAAGTTATGTTATTTATTTAGTCTTCAGAAAAAGCCACTTGGGTGTTTAGATTTAAGGCACCCATCTTTCTTTGTGCTCCTCAAACTCATCACACTCAGGTTGATTGTAATGCTTGCAACATTGTTTTGTAATTGCTTCCTTTCCTATTTCACTGATTAGCTCCTCCAAGCAGGAGAGCCTCACTTCTCTTTGCATCCTATGCAGAGTTCTTCCACATAGTTTTGGTGTGACAAATGTTTATAGAATAAATAACTGAATGAATAAGTTTTATTTTTTAACAAGTGGTATTATATTATTCTGCTGCTGTGAGATTATTCTTGGCGCTCCTAAAGTCTGTTAATTTTCTTATCCTAGTGAGATTTTGTATAATGATTAATTTCAAATGTATATTTCACTTAAAGAAAGTTTGTTTTGGGGGGACCTGTTGAAAGAGTAAATAAATTCACCTAAGTGTTTATTTTGTTAATAAGTCAATTTAATGTTACCAATTAGTTTAAATTGTGAAATTAATATTTAAGAGTTATAATCATTAAAATTATGTAAGTAACTAAATTAGTTTCAGAGGCTATAAAGGTTTTAATACTCACAAAAGGATGTTAACTTGGAATCATCTTTGAAGGAGCTTAAAATTTTTTTCCAACAAATTATACTATCTTTGAATCTTCTGAGAAATGTCTGGAATTTGAATTTTTAAAATAAATTATATTCACACTTCTCTGCACAACCCAAATACATTCCATGACAGGAAAAGTCTGAAGTCAATGTCTTATAAAAGGTGAATTACTGTGCATTTGATTATCAATAATAATACATGTAAAATTATTCACAGACTACCCTGAAAGCTTTGGATTCCTGGATAACATCAAAGTAGAGATTTTTAATTGCAGAAAATGCTGTTGTGACATTAGGTATACTTGAAGTCATTCCTTACACTTTTTGATTAATCTTGTGGTGCTAGATGTTCCAAGTCAACCTCACTCTTCTTGAATCCTCAGCTTACACTCACCACTTGGAATTTTATTTTTCATTTTGAAATTTAGCTAGCACTACTTTCTGCTTTTGTGTTTAGAATTTGCTAAATCCTGATGGTTATGATTCAGGTTGTCAAGGGCATTCCTTTCATTCTTGAGAAGATTTATTCTTGGAAAATTTGCTGAAGTCAGAGACACTCTCTTCAAGGAAATAGCTGACCTGACATATTTTTTTAAAAGAATATATTTAAAAATGTGCAAAATGTCCAAGTGGTTCTTCTGGATGGTAGGATTCTAGGTGGTTTTAACATTTTTTTCTTTCATTTGACAATGTTTTTCAAGTTTTGTGATATGAATCTCATTAATTGAACAAGAAAAATTAAAGTTAGTTTACAGTATCTGTTGAGTTCAGTTCAGTCGCTCAGTTGTGTCCGACTCTTTGCAACCCCATGAACTGCAGCATACCAGGCCTCCCTGTCCAGCACCAACTCCCAGAGTCCACCCAAACTCATGTCCATTGAGTCGGTGATGCCATACAACCACCTTATCCTCTGTCATCCCCTTCTCCTCCTGCCTCAATCTTTCCCAGCATCAGAGTCTTTTCAAATGAGTCAGCTCTTCACATCAGGTGGCCAAAGTATTGGAGTTTCAGCTTCAACCTCAGTCCTTCCAATGAACGTCCAGGACTGATTTCTTTAGGATGGACTGGTTGTATCTCCTTGTAGTCCAAGAGACTCTCAAGAGTCTTTTCCAACACCACAGTTCAAAAGCATCAATTCTTTGGCACTCAGCTTTCTTTTATAGTCCAACTCTCACATCCATATATGACTTACTGGAAAAACCACAGCTTTGACTAGATGGACATTTGTAGACAAAGTAATGTTTCTGCTTTTTAAAATTCTATCTAGGTTGATCATAGCTTTTCTTCCAAGGAGCAAGTGTCTTCTAATTTCATGGCTGCAGTCACCATCTACAGTGATTTTGGAGCCCAAGAAAATAAAGTCTGTCACGATTTCCATAGTTTCCCCATCTATTTGCCATGAAGTGATAAGATTAGATGCCGTGACTTTTGTTTTTGAATGTTGAGTTTTAAGCCTGTTTTTATCACTCTCCTCTATCACTTTCATCAAGAAGCTCTTTAGTTCCTCTTCACTTTCTGCTGTAAGAGTAGTGTCATCTGCACATCTGAGGTTATTGATATTTCTCCCAGCAATCTTAATTCCAGCCTGCACTTCATCCAGCCTGGCATTTCACATGCTGTACTCTACATATAAGTTACATTAGCAAGGTGACAATAAACAGCCGTGACATACTCCTTTGTCAATTTGGAGCCAGTCCGTCGTTCCATGTCCAGTTCTAAGTGATGCTTCTTGACCTGCATCCAGATTTCTCAAGAGGCAGGTAAGGTTGTCTAGTATTCCCATCTCTTTAAGAATTTTCCACATTTTGTTGTGATCCACATATCCAAAGGCTTTGGTGTAGTCAATGATCCAACAGTTGTTGGCATTTTGATCTCTGGTTCCTCTGCCTTTTCTAAATCCAGCTTGAACATCTGGAAGTTCATGGTTCATATATGGTTGAAGCCCAACTTGGAGAATTTTGAGCATTACTTTTCTAGTGTGTGAAATGAGTGCAATCGTATGGTAGTTTGAATATTCTTTAGCGTTGCCTTTCTTTGGGATTGGAATGAAAACTAACATTTCCAGTCCTGTGGCCACTGCTGAGTTTTCCATATGTGCTGGCATATGGAGTGCAGCACTTTCACAGCATCATTTTTTAGGATTTGAAAGAGCTCAATTGGAATTCCATCACCTCCACTAGCTTTCTTTGTAGTGATGCTTCCTAAGGCCCACTTGACTTCACAGTCCAAGATGTCTGGCTCTAGGTGAGTGATCACACCATTGTGATTATCTGGGTCATGAAGATCTTTTTGTATAGTTCTTCTGTGTATTCTTGCCACCTCTTCTTAACATCTTCTGCTTCTGTTAGGTCCATACCATTTCTGTCTTTTATTGTGCCCATCTTTGCATGAAATGTTCCCTTGGCATCCCTGATTTTCTTGAAGAGATCTCTAGTCTTTCTCATTTTATTTTTTTCCTCTATTTCTTTGCATTGATCACTGAGGAAGCCTTTCTTATCTCTCCTTGCTCTTCTTTGGAATTCTGCATTTGATGGGCATATCTTTCCTTTTCTCCTTTGCCTTTCACTTCTCATCTTTTCTCAGCTATTTATAAGGCCTCCTCAGAAAAACATTTTGTGCCTTTGAGTTTTCTTTAATGAGGATGGCCTTGATCACTGCCTGGTATACAATGTCAGGAAGCTGTGCACATAGTGCTTCAGGCACTCTGTCTATCAGATCTAATCCCTTGAATCTATTTGTCACTTCTGGCTCTCCCTGCCACTGCCCCAGGCTCTGTGCTGCTAGGCAGCACAGGAAGTGAGCTAGGGGTGACCTGGTGTATCATGGGCAGGCTCCTTGTGCTCCTGTCTCCAGGGCAGCCACCTGCCTGAGGGGCCTTGGGAATGTGCCTGAGTCCAGATGTTATTACATTAGTGTTAATCAAATTATGACATGAAAGTGAAGTTGCTTAGTTGTGTCTGACTCTCTGCAACCCCATGGACTATAGCCTACCAGGCTCCTTTGTCCATGGGATTTTCTAGGCAAGAGTACTGGAATGGGTTGCCATTTCCTTCTCCAGGGGATCTTTGCAACCCTGGGATCGAACCCAGGTCTCCTACATTGCGGGCAGACACTTTACCATCTAAGCCACCAGGGAAGCCCCGACATAGTGGCCTGAAACCCCATGGTGTGTCCAGGAAAATATACATGGGTTGGTGTTAGACTAAAACACAAAGCAAAAGAAAAGGAGTGGAAATTGATGTAGATAAGTAGATTAATGAGTTGCAGTTAAAGCAAATTCACTCTAAAACCACTTTGCATGGGAGTCTGAATGCCATCTGGCAGGAGGAGTGGAGCAGTTAAAGAATACTGGCTGAGAAGATGCATGACTTGGTTTGTATTTTAGGTGGGACACTCTGACAGGATCTTAGCAGTCTGAATACAAGAGCAAAATGGCAGGAAAGATGAAAACCTGAGAAGTGGCTCTTACATTTGTCTGGACCAGGTGCTGAGAGTAGATAATTGAAATATGGAAAAGGCAGGCAAAAATTATTTATTACACAGGATGGTGCATTTGTCAGGAAATGAGAGTGAGGAGGAAGAGCCTGTGGAGTGACTTGAAGGCCTGTAGTTTTGAAGACGATTGCAGTGCCATTTATGAAGTGTAGCATATTTGGGGAGGAGTTTCCAGGTTGGTCTTCCCTTGTGGCTCAGCAGGTAAAGAATCCACCTGCAATGCAGGAGACCTGGGTTCGATCCCTGGGTGGGGAAGATCCCCTGGAGAAGGGAAAGGCTACCCACTCCAGTATTCTGGCCTGGAGAATACCATGGACTATACAGTCCATGGGGTCACAAACAGTCAGACACAACTGAGCAACTTTCATTTGCTTCCCTGGTGGCACAGAAGTTAAAGCGTCTGCCTGCAATGTGGGAGACCTGGGTTCGATCCCTGGGTCGGGAAGATCTCCTGGAGAAGGAAATGGCAACCCACTCCAGTATTCTTGTCTGGAGAATCCCATGGACAGAAGAGCTTGGTGGGCTACAGTCCACGGGTCGCAAAGAGTTGGACACTACTGAGCGACTTCACTTTCACTTTCACTTTCCAGGTTGGACCTACTGAATGACTATGGAAAGAACCAGGGGTATGATTAACCAGCATTTAAGACATGAGCAAAAAAAAAAAAAAAATTAGGGTCTGATTTGAGCAGGAAATAAATATTTATGAATCATCAGCATATGAGCAGTTGTCAGAAGTAGGAGAATTGATGAAATTGCATGATTAGCCTCAACAAAACAACGGGACCAAGACAGTTTAGTACGGAACTCAGATTTTAAGGGCTAGGCTGAGAAAAACATGCCAAAAATAAAAAGAAAACAAAGCTCAGATTTGTTGAAGAGGACCATGAGAAGCCAACATTTTCAGGAGTGTGAGATCAAGGTTGTCAGATGCAGAAGACAACCTTTGGATTTGAAAATATGATACCTAGGACACTAGCATCTTTTATTGTTGTTATTTTTCAGTCATTCAGTCTTGTCCAAGCCTTTCTGACACCATGGACTGAAGCATCCCTTCGTGGTCCTTCACTAGCTACTGGAGTTCGCTCAAACTCATATCCGTTGAGTCAATGATGCCATCCATCCATCTCATCTTCTGTTACCTCCTCTTCTCCTGTCCTCAGTCTTTTTTCAGCATCAGGGTCTTATCCAATGACTCCACTCTTTGCATCAATGACCAAAGCATTGGAGCTTCAGTTTCAGTCCTTCCAATGAATGTTTAGGGTTGATTTCCTTTAGGACTGACTGATTTAATCTCCTTGCAGTCCTAGGGACTCTCAAGAGTCTTCTCCAACACCACAGTTCAAAAGTATCAATTCTTCGGCACTCAGCCTTCTTTATGGTCCAACTCTCATACCTGTACATGACTCCTGTAAAAACCATAACTTTGACTATACAGACCTTTGTGGAAAAAAGTGGTATCTTTGCTTTTTAATACACTTTCTAGGTTTGTCATAGATGAAGGTGAAAGAAGAGAATGAAAAAGCTGGCTTAAAACTCAACATTCAAAAAACGATCATGGCATTTGGTCCCATCAGTTCATGGCAAGTAGATGGGGAAAATAGAAACAATATCTTTTTTGGATGCTTTCAAATTCTTTTATGATGATATTCTATGAAATCAATAATAGAATTCTAGTATGCTATAGTGGTGAAAACCCACTATTCCCCATCCCTCCTGCTTATTACAACTAAAAAAAAAAAATCTGTACAAAAAAATAAATAAACTGAAACACCTGAAAAGTGAAAGTTAAAGTGTTAGTTGCTCAGCTGTGTCCAACTCTTTGCCACTCCATGGACTGTAGCCCACCAGGCTGTTCTGCCCATGGGGTCTTCAAGCAAGAATACTGGAGTGGGTAGCCATTCCCTTCTACAGGGGATCTTCCCAACCCAGGAACTGAACCTGGGTCTCTGGCATTGCAGGCAGATTCTTTGCCATCTGAGCCACCAGTTAAGGTCTGAAACACCTATTACCTGGATAGTATTCTAAAAAGTAAATGCAAACAGGCAAATTGTGGAAGGAAGTCAAAAGTTTGAAGACCCAAATGCCAAGAGAGTGAGTTTTCCATGTTTTAAAAGACTTTATCCCAAGAGTAGACACAAGTCACAGGGTGTTCATAGCAACGTAGTGGCAAAAACCTCAAGAGAAATCCAGTTTCTGCTCAGAGGATCTAGGAAATGGACCTCTGGATGGAGAGAGTGTGCAGAGTAATTACTACAGGTTCAATTGCTCTCTCATTAAAAGCAGCACTTATCTGAAATTTAAGAGACTGATTCTAACGCCTGATTGGCTAATTTAGATCTGTCTGATTCAACATTTTTGAGTATTTGTATTATACTGTGGATAAAAAATGGTTATTATGACACTTTCACATTTAATTTATCAAAACTATGATAAATGCCAACTATAGCAATTTACTCAAGTGCTTTAATAGATCATAAATTTGTACTTACATATGAGTTATTGGTATTATTCAAACTTACATTTTGTTGATTTATCAACTTGGACACTTTCACAGCATGAGTCTATATTCCAGACATCATGTGAACAGTGTCCAGTTCAACTAATTCTCATGACACGGCTTATCTCTGTATTTTAAATGCAATTGTTATTTGATCGGCTGCCATCATATTGTAAGCGTAATTTTTTCCTTGATTCTATCTTTTATAAGATACAAGATGTAAGATGCAATTATAGATGTAGCATCCCAGTCTCTGCTATCAGATGCTTTATTTAAAGCCCTGTGTCTCAAAAGCAAGGAAAACCCATTTATTGATGATGGAAATCTGCCTTCCATGGCCTGTGACATCTTCACATTTTCCTTTTTCCACATAATTATAGTGAGAGGTTTGTGAACCAACCTAATCACACGGAATTCATATCATTTAGACTGTTAGTGCCTTTCATTATTATGACCTTTGAGTAATGGCTTCTGAATCAGTGCCACTGGAAGAAGAGCTTGATTTTTTTCTCTTTATAGTACTATCCAGAATAATTACTGTTTTTTATATAATCATTGGGAACCAGATGTTCAGGTATAATTGAAAACATCTCTATGAATTTTATTTCAGATAAACTGTGTTCTGGACATTTCATAAAGAAATGAGTCCAACTGTAACCACAAAAATGACGGTATTTTTTCTCTCTTCTCTCTCTCCTGCCCCTGCTTCTCCTGCTCCTTATGTCTCTCCATCACTCTGTCTCTATCTCTTTTCTTCTCTCCCCTTTAAAGCTATTTCTTAAAATGCTTTTTACTTTTTAAAATAAAGGATTAACCATTAAATAATATTCATCCTCCACAATTAAATCTAAACATTCCAAAGCATTTTCATAATTGCTGATGTTCAGTTGCTCAGTCATGCCTGACTCATTGCAGTATGCCAGGCTTCCCTGTCCATCACCAACTCCTAGAGCTTGCTCAAACTCATGTCCATCAAGTCAGTGATGCCATCCAACCATCTCATCCTCTGTCATCCCCTTCTCCTCCTGCCTTCAATCTTTCCCAGCATCAGGGTCTTTTCCAATAAGTCAGCTCTAGAATCAGGTGGCCAAAGTATTGGAGCTTCAGCTTCAGCATGAGTCCTTCCAAAGAATGTTCAGGGTTGATTTCCTTTAGGAAGGACTGGTTGGATCTCCTTGTTGTTAAAGGGACTCTCAAGAGTCTTCTCCAACATCACAGTTCAAAAGCATCAATTCTCCAGTGCTCAGCTTGCCTTGTGGTCCAACTCTCACACTCATACATGACTACTGGAAAAACCATAGTTTTGACTAGACGGACCTTTGTTGGCAAAGTAATGTCTCTGCTTTTTAAAATGCTGTGTAAGTTGGTCATAACTTTTCTTCCAAGGAGCAAGTGTCTTTTAATTTCATGGCTGCATCCCCATCTTTGGTGATTTTGGAGCCCAAGAAAATAGTCTGTCACTATTTCCATTGTTTCCCATCTCTTTGTTATGAAGTGATGGGACCACATGCCATGATCTTTGTTTTTTGAATGCTGAGTTTTAAGCCAGATTCTTCACTCTTTCAATTTCATCAAGAGGCTCTTTAGTTCTTATTTGCTTTCTACCATAACGGTTATTTAATCTGCATATCTGATGTTCTTGATATTTCTCCCTGCAGTTTTGATTACAGCTTGTGCTTCATCTACCCCAGCATTTCACATAATGTACTATCAGTTCAGGTCAGTTCAGTCGCTCAGTCATGTCTGTCTCTTTGTGACCCCATGAACTGCAGCATGCCAGGCCTCCCTGTCCATCACCAACTCCCTAATGTACTATGCATATGTTAAATAAGCAAGGTGAGTATATACAGTCTTGGTGTACTTCTTTCCCAATTTTGAACCAGTTCTTTGTTCCATGTCTGGATCTAACTGTTCCTTCTTGACCTGCATACAGGTTTTCTCAGGAGACAGGTGAAAGAAAGTGAAACTGAAAGTCACTCAGTCGTTTCCGACTCTTTGCAACCCCATGGACTATATAGTCCATGGAATTCTCCAGGCCAGAATACTGGGGTGGGTAGTCTTTCCCTTCTCCAGAGGATCTTCCCAACCCAGGGGTTGAACCCAGGTCTCCTGCCTTGTAGGTGGATTCTTTACCAGCTGAGCCACAAGGGAAGCCCAAGAATACTGGAGTGGGTAGCCTATCCCTTCTCCAGCAGATCTTCCTGACCCAGGAATCAAACCGGGGTCTCTTGCATTGCAGGCAGATTCTTTACCAACTGAGCTATCAGGGAAGCCCAAAAACAGGTCAGGTGGTCTGGTATTCCCATCTCTAAGAATTTTCCACAGTTTGTTGTGATCCACACAAAGGTTTTAGCATAGTCAATGAAGCAGAAGTAGATGTTTTTCAGGAATTCTGTTGCTTTTTCTATGATTCAATGAATATTGGCAATTTGATCTCTGATTCCTCTGCCTTTTCTAAATCCAGCTGGAACATCTAGAAGTTCTTGGTTCACAATTTTTTTTTCTTCTATTGGCAGGACCTGCCCAGAAACCAGACACTGAGTTGGGGCCAAGTGGGAGTGAAGGCCGGACCGCTCTGGTTCACAAATTTTTGAAGCCTAGCTTGGAGAATTTTGAGTGTACAGATTCAAAATTAGTGAGATTTAAAGGAAAATAACTTACATTAGCAAAATAAGTTAAGTCCCATATGTACCAGTAAACTATACACTCTATTTCACCTGCTTTACTTATTCCTTGCAAATAAAAGCACCTGTTCCTTCAAATGATCATTTCTAGAGAAGGAAACTTTTTCAAGCTTCATGTGTTACTCTATTTCTTTTCAAAATCAATAAACTTTTACATGGCACACATATGTTGACAATATTTTCTAAAAGTTAAAAAAATGGAAATACATCTTGCGACAAAAAAAAGGTATATGCCACTTTCAACTGGAAAATTAGTTTGGATCAAAAGCAGAATCTGCTTGCAATGTAGGATACCCGAGTTCGATCCCTGTGTTGGGAAGATCCCCTGGAGAAGTTAATGGGAACCCACTCCAGTATTTTTGCCTGGAGAATCCCATGGACAGAGGAGCCTGGTGGGCTACAGTTCATGGGGTCATAAAGAGTCAGACCCAACTGAGTGACTAACACATACACAAAAAAATATTTGAATGTCTGAAACATCTTGAAGTCCTGTGGGAAATAGACATAGATGATTCAGTATAAAGCTCACATATATCTCACAGAAACAAGCAATACAGACCTGAAATAAAAAAAGATGTAGAAATTGAAAACTTAACTATACATATTTAAATTTGAGCTCAGGGTAAGCTCAGATCAATATCTATCTCTTATTTTTGTTTCATTCTCTCATTTCAACTACTATCTTTCACAGATTAAGCAACTGCTAATATATGGCAAAATGATAGGATACTGAAAGAGAAACTCCCCAGGTCAGTAGGTGCCCAATATGCTACTGGAGATCAGTGGAGAAATAACTCCAGAAAGAATGAAGGGATAGAGCCAAAGCAAAAACAGTACCCAGCTGTGGATGTGACTGGTGATAGAAGCAAGGTCTGATGCTGTAAAGAGCAATATTGCACAGGAACCTGGAATGTCCGGTCCATGAATCAAGGCAAATTGCAAGTGGTCAAACAAGAGATGGCAAGAATGAACATCGACATTCTAGGAATCAGCGAACTGAAATGGTCTGGAATGGGTGAATTTAACTCAGATGACCATTATATCTACTACTGCAGGCAGGAATCCCTCAGAAGAAATGGAGTGGCCATCATGGTCAACAAAAGAGTCCGAAATGCAGTACTTGGATGCAATCTCAAAAACGACAGAATGGTCTCTGTTTGTTTCCAAGGCAAACCATTCAATATCACAGTAATCCAAGTCTATGCCCCAACCAGTAATGCTGAAGAAGCTGAAGTTGAATGGTTCTATGAAGACCTACAAGATCTTTTAGAACTAACACCCAAAAAAGATGTCCTTTTCATTATAGGGGACTGGAATGCAAAAGCAGGAAGTCAAGAAACACCTGGAGTAACAGGCAAATTTGGCCTCGGAATACAGAATGAAGCAGGGCAAAGACTAATGGAGTTTTGCCAAGAAAATGCACTGGTCATAACAAACACCCTCTTCGAACAACACAAGAGAAGACTCTATACATGGACATCACCAGATGATCAACACTGAAATCAGGTTGATTATATTCTTTGCAGCCAAAGATGGAGAAGCTCTATACAGTCAGCAAAAACAAGACCAGGAGCTGACTGTGGCTCAGACCATGAACTCCTTATTGCCAAATTCAGACTTAAATTGAAGAAAGTAGGGAAAACCACTAGACCATTCAGGTATGACCTAAATCAAATCCCTTATAATTATATAGTGGAAGTGAGAAATAGACTTAAGGGCCTAGATCTGATAGATAGAGTGCCTGATGAGCTATGGAATGAGGGTCGTGACATAGTACAGGAGACAGGGATCAAGACCATCCCCATGGAAAAGAAATGCGAAAAAGCAAAATGGCTGTCTAGGGAGGTCTTACAAATAGCTGTGAAAAGAAGAGAAGCGAAAAGCAAAGGAGAAAAGGAAAGATATAAACATCTGAATGCAGAGTTCCATGAATAGCAAGAAGAGATAACAAAGCCTTCTTCAGCGATCAATGCAAAGAAATAGAGGAAAACAACAGAATGGGAAAGACTAGGGATCTCTTCAAGAAAATCAGAGATACCAAAGGAACATTTCATGCAAAGATGGGCTCAATAAAGGAAAGAAATGGTATGGACCTAACAGAAGCAGAGGATATTAAGAAGAGATGGCAAGAATACACAGAAGAACTGTACAAAAAAGATCTTCACGACCCAGATAATCATGATGGTGTGATCACTGACCTAGAGCCAGACATCCTGGAATGTGAAGTCAAGTGGGCCTTAGAAAGCATCACTACGAACAAAGCTAGTGGAGGTGATGGAATTCCAGTTGAGCTATTCCAAATCCTGAAAGATGATGCTGTGAAAGTGCTGCACTCAATATGCCAGCAAATTTGGAAAACTCAGCAGTGGGAACAGGACTGGAAAAGGTCAGTTTTCATTCCAATCCCAAAGATAGGCAATGCCAAAGAATGCTCAAACTACCACACAATTGCACTCATCTCACATGCTAGTAAAGTAATACTCAAAATTCTCCAAGCCAGGCTTCAGCAATATGTGAACCGTGAACTTCCTGATGTTCAAGTTGGTTTTAGAAAAGGCAGAGGAACCAGAGATCGAATTGCCAACATCTGCTGGATCATGGAAAAAGCAAGAGAGTTCCAGAAAAACATCTATTTCTGCTTTATTGACTATGCCAAAGCCTTTGACCATGTGGACCACAATAAACTGTGGAAAATTCTGAAAGAGATGGGAATACCAGACCACCTGATCTGCCTCTTGAGAAATTTGTATGCAGGTCAGGAAGCAACAGTTAGAACTGGACATGGAACAACAGACTGGTTCCAAATAGGAAAAGGAGTACATCAAGGCTGTATATTGTCACCCTGCTTATTTAACTTATATGCAGAGTACATCATGAGAAACGCTGGGCTGGAAGAAGCACAAGCTGGAAATAAGATTGCAAGGAGAAATATCAATAACCTCAGATATGCAGATGACACCACCCTTATGGCAGAAAGTGAAGAGGAACTCAAAAGCCTCTTGATGAAAGTGAAAGTGGTGAGTGAAAAAGTTGGCTTAAAGCTCAACATTCAGAAAATGAAGATCATGGCATCTGGTCCCATCACTTCATGGGAAATAGATGGGGAAACAGTGGAAACAGTGTCAGACTTTATTTTTGGGGGCTGCAAAATCACTGCAGATGGTGACTGCAGCCATGAAATTAAAAGACGCTTACTCCTTGGAAGGAAAGTTATACCCAACCTAGATAGCATATTCAAAAGCAGAGACATTACTTTGCCAACAAAGGTCTGTCTAGTCAAGGCTATGGTTTTTCCCGTGGTCATGTATGGATGTGAGAGTTGGGCTATGAAGAAGGCGAGTGCCGAAGAATTGATGCTTTTGAACTGTGGTGTTGGAGAAGACTCTTGAAGTCCCTTGGACTGCAAGGAGATCCAACCAGTCCATTCTGAAGGAGATCAGCCCTGGGATTTCTCTGGAAGGAATGATGCTAAAGCTGAAACTCCAGTACATTGGCCACCTCATGCGAAGAGTTGACTCATTGGAAAAGACTCTGATGCTGGGAGGGATTGGGGGCAGGAGGAGAAGGGGACAACAGAGGGTGAGATGGCTGGATGAAATCACTGACTCGATGGACGTGAGTCTGAGTGAACTCCGGGAGTTGGTGATGGACAGGGAGGCCTGGCGTGTTGTGATTCATGGGGTCACAAAGAGTCAGACACGGCTGAGCGACTGATCTGATATGAATACATCTATGTAGCTACTAAAACCTACATGTAAGTTAGTTGACACATCAATTCCTTTCCTTTTAGCATAAAAAAGAGTATTAAGTAACAGTAACAACAACAAATATGATAGCATTATAGATAAAATGCCTGCCATGATGCCTGGCAATTCCTTTACTACTACTACTACTACACACACACACACAGTTTCAGCAATGCAATGAACTGGTTATTATTATTTTATGCTACAGGTTTATATAGATTATAGAAATTATGAACAACCAGATTCTGTGCTCAGGCTGATCACACAAAATTGAACTGGTAGTTTGGGAACTCATAAGTCAGTAAAATCAGTAGAAGAGACATAGATAAATGCAACATGGAAATACTTATATGATAAGGTACAGAGCCAGAGAAGGCAGTGGGACCCCACTCCAGTACTCTTGCCTGGAAAATCCCATGGACGGAGGAGCCTGGCAGGCTGCAGTCCATGGGGTCGCTAGGAGTCGGACACAACTGAGCGACTTCACTTTCACTTTTCACTTTCATGCATTGGAGAAGGAAATGGCAACCTACTCCAGTGTTCTTGCCTGGAGAATCCCAGGGATGGCAGAGCCTGGTGGGCTGCCATCTATGGGGTTGCACAGAGTCGAACAGGACTGAAGTGACTTAGCAGCAGCAGCAGCAAGGTACAGAGCTAGAATAGAGAAGGAAGCACACGTGAATAGTAAACCTTAACTCTGGAGGCAGTTCTGGAGAATTTCACCCACAGCTCTGCCTTCGTCCACTTGGCTACAGTTTCTAGACCTTGGTTTGCACATTTCTAATATGTCCGATCATCCACCTCTGAATAATACAGCACTGTCATTGGAAATAAGGAACATATGATTGTGAAGGTCTTTCTGGTCTCCACCCAGACACCTATTGATCATCAACTAAGATATGATCCTTGCACTCCACACCCTGCCTGAGTAAGTATCTCTATGTCCTGTGAAAAAAATTTTATATTAGACAACCAGCCCAAAGAAAACTATTCTACAGGTCAAAGTGTGAAGACAGATACTCTCCCTTACTGGAATGTGGAGTCTTCCTCATAACATCGCCACTTGATTATCATCATTTGCTGATTTGGGGAAATACATCATAAATGATTGTAGAGGTTTTATTTTATGCACAACAAAACCAGTCGTATTTTTCTTTCCAAATCAATTGTCTTCTGTTTGTGGGAGAATGTAGAGTAAAAAAAAAAAAATGACTGGATTCTAAGTGGCGGGTAATCTGGCCTGTGGGAGTTTGGTGGAGACATTGTCTTTTGAGCTATAGTCAAGTCAGGGTGAGCAGGAGCTGTATGCTAACACAGCGCCCCAGAGCAGAACAGCTGTGAGGTCACCAGAGGATGGGGGGGTGCTGTTTGCAAGTGTGCAAGGGAGTCCTTGGAACACATAAAGCTAGTTGGCTATTTTGTTTTGTTTGCTTGTTTTTGTAAACTAAGTTTATCACCTTATGAAGCAAGTAAAAAAAAAATGTTGCCTTCAGAATAAAACTACCATAAAGCAGTTTGATTTCATACAGTAATTTTTGCTCAAGTCTTAGTTCTAAAAATGCAACATCATAGTCACCTCTCATCATCATGAATTTTTTGAGAGTATTTCTTGTGAACATCAATCTATTTTTTAGTGTTATTTAGTATCCATATTTCGGAGAAGGCAATGGCACCCCACTCCAGTACTCTTGCCTGGAAAATCCCATGGATGCAGGAGCCTGGTGGGCTGTAGTCCATGGGGTCGCTAAGAGTCAGACATGACTGAGTGACTTCACTTTCACTTTTTCACTGTCATGCATTGGAGAAGGAGATGGCAATCCACTCCAGTGTTCTTGCCTGCAGAATCCCAGGGAATGGGGAGCCTGGTGGGCTGACGTCTATGGAGTCACACAGAGTCGGACACAACTGAAGTGACTTAGCAGTAGCAGCAGTATCTATATTTAGGCAAAATTATTTAAAATTACAGGTTCAACTGAAAATATGTTTAGGTAGTTGAAATTATGAAATTTAGCTATTCTGAAATACATGGAAATACACACAGAAGTCATGAGGGATATTCAGAAAAAGACACAGAGTGTTGCAACAGCCAAAGCACTTTTTCCAGAGGCCAACCAGGTATATTACATAAAAAAAAAAAAAGATGAAAGTACTCATCTAACCACACAGCTGTTGGTAAAATCAGCTGTAAATTTAGAAAGTCAAGGATGTACTGAAATGGATATTTGAAATATTGGTCTCGTTGCTGTGAAGTTCAAATGCACATAAAACGTGATATCTTAAAAGAGAAAGCTGAAATGAAGTAAACAGTTCATGAAGCTATCCCTCTTGCCATAATACTAATTGATAAATTTGTTTTCAAAATTAGACCATTTAAAATATAATGCTAAGTAAGAAAAAACTGAAAGGGAGAAAGTTTATAGGTGTGTACTATTATACCTTTTGAGGAAAATAAAGGAGAAATAAAGATAGTCAAGCAGCTTATGTATGTATTTATTTATCTATTTGTCTACTATGTCAATCCCTCTTATGTATGGAAAGAGGGAGACATCTATATATTCATATATGTATAGATTTCTCTGAAACAAAAGACAAAATGCTGGGAAGAGTAGTTGCTTTAGAAACATAACTGGTCACAGTGGGAAGGAGACTTCCTTTGCACCCGTTTTCCTTTTATAGTGTTTGAACATTTTAGCAAGCAGGCTAATTTCCATTTCTAAATAATGCCAATAAATAAAACCATACAAAAAAACAACTAAAAATCATAATTTTAAAGAAAAATACCAATAATATTTTTTGCTCCTACAAACAAGTGACTCATTGGAAAAGACCCTGATGCTGGGAAAGATTGAGGGGAGTAGAAGAAGGGGATGACAGAGGATGAGATGGTTGGATGGCATCACCGACTCCATGGACATGTGTTTGGGTGGACTCCGGGAATTGGTGATGGACAGGGAGGTCTGGCATGCTGCGGTTCATGGGGTCACAAAGAGTCAGACATAACTGAGCGACTGAACTGAACTGAACTGAAAGCAAGATAATGACCAATACAAGTAAACCAGAAATCAATAATTCTCTTAAGTGCCCTTTTCAGTCATTCAGAGTCACCTTGGAAAGTAAAATTAGCATAATAAGAGGTGCTTGCATTATTTCTTGAGCCACAGAAAGGGTCAAATTTGGTTTGGATTGAACAAAGACTCAAATATGTTTTGTAACAGCCAAACTAAACACAGACACTTTTACTGCCTTAATGAACAATGTTAGCAAAAGAGGTACCAAGATACTGGCAAGAGACATGTGTACAGTAACAGTAGATTGATTGAATTTAACCCAGTGTTTTATTGGGCCTTGCTTGATATATTCATCATGATGATGTGTAAGAAAAATTGAACTTGCAAAATTGTTAGTGGTTGACAATTTAAGCAAGTAATTAAAATTAATATTAAATCAAGTTATTTAATACATTATCTTTCCGAAATCAGAATATTCCTTAAAACAATCTTTAAAACAGCATTTGTTTAATAAATATTTGCTGAATTGACTTTTTAACAGTAAAAAATACTTTAAAAATTAATGAAAATATTCAATATGTCTTCTAAATGTTCACACTGTATCATTTGCTGAGAATACCACACTTCAACATGTTTACTTCTGGATTTTTTTCTGATAGATCAACTAAACAGAAAGTTAACAAGGAAACACAAACTTTAAACGATACAATAGACCAGTTAGACCTAATTGATATCTATAGGACATTTCATCCCAAAACAATGAATTTCACCTTTTTCTCAAGTGCACATGGAACCTTCTCCAGGATAGATCACATCCTGGGCCATAAATCTAGCCTTGTTAAATTCAAAAAAATAGATATCATTCCAAGCATCTTTTCTGACCACAATGCATTAAGATTAGACCTCAATTACAGGAGAAAAACTGTTAAAAATTCCAACATATGGAGGATGAACAACACCCTGCTGAATAACCAACAAATCACAGAAGAAATCAAAAAAGAAATCAAAATTTGCATAGAAACAAATGAAAATGAAAACACAACAACCCAAAACCTGTGGTACACTGTAAAAGCAGTCCTAAGGGGAAAGTTCATAGCAATACAGGCACACCTCAAGAAACAAGAAAAAAGTCAAATAAATAACCTAACTCCACACCTAAAGCAACTAGAAAAGGAAGAAATGAAGAACTCCAGGGTTAGTAGAAGGAAAGAAATCTTAAAAATTAGGGCAGAAATAAATGCAAAAGAAACAAAAGAGACCATAGCAAAAATCAACAAAGCCAAAAGCTGGTTCTTTGAAAGGATAAATAAAATTGACAAACCATTAGCCAGACTCATCAAGAAACAAAGGGAGAAAAATCAAATCAAAAAAATTAGAAATGAAACTGGAGAGATCACAGCAGACAACACAGAAATACAAAGGATCATAAGAGACTACTATCAACAATTATATGCCAATAAAATAGACAACGTGGAAGAAATGGACAAATTCTTAGAAAAGTACAACTTTCCAAAACTCGACCAGGAAGAAATAGAAAATCTTAACAGACCCATCACAAGCATGGAAATTGAAACTGTAATCAAAAATCTTCCAGCAAAGAAAAAAAATTTCTTCAGCGTGTTTTGCCCCTGTGTTGCATTATTCTGTTCCTGCATAATATTTGTGGTCCCCTGTTTGGTGCCATGTGTTTCTGAATTCAGGTAATATAAAATGTTTCTGTGCTTACTGGATACTGTAGGTAAACCAAATTTTGATATTATTTAATTTTAAAAGAATGAGAGTCTTTATAACTATATGTATAATTATTTAGCCACAGAGCATAGCTTATTAAATGGCCATTACAGATGTGTTTCCTCTTCCCATCTCACTGTCCCCAGTTCCAGCTAAACTTTAGGAAGTGAAAAATACAAAGCAGCTGGGAAAATGATTGTAAGAATTTAACAGCTGTATTTGAATGACTTAAATATTTTAGAGTCAAGTGCAAAATAAAAATTATCTGATTATTGTTTAATAAAATTTCTTAAAGATAAAAAAAAAAAAAATAAAAATTAATGAAAATATTCAATATGTCTTCTAAATGTTCACACTGTATCATTTGCTGAGAATACCACACTTCAACATGTTTACTTCTGGATTTTTTTCAGTGGATCAAAGGAATAGTTAAAACAGTACTTTTTATTATATTTAATGAGCCTTTTCGTAATTATATGGGCAGCCACCTTGAGAGCTGGCTTTGAGATGACTTGGCAAGAGAAGGTGCTGGTAGGAATTTTAAACTCAAGGTTAAATTTTTATCTGTCTCCATGGAGGACAATAATCAGCAAAAAAGCTGTATGAGGTGAGGAACTCCATACATTTTAAGGATGAAGAGTGGCCCAGAATTGACAAATTTGATAGATTTGGGGTGGGAGGTGGCGGTTACTGAATTTCCATCAATGCTACAAAGTACTATAATATACTATAGTGTTTTTTTTTCTTTTTTAAATCTATACTTATCAAGATTACTTCAATGAAAAAATGAAACTTCAGATTCAGGTCTAGGATGTTCTTTGTGATGCTGTATGTAATTTGACTGTTTAAAATCACATATTAAAAAACAGCATAATTAGTCATCTGACTTGACTGAGAAAAGTACTTGGACTAGGATTTGCTTGCATCAATAGAAAGATTAAGTGGCTCCAAGGTCATTCTCCATATACATGTGCCTCTACTCGCAACAGCTGGCTCTTTTCAATGGATTTTCAGCAATAGCCTAAGAACATTGCTTTACCCTACCTTGAACACCTCTCTTTAATGATTATTATGATCTATTCATAAATCAGTGAAAAAGATAACATAACTAAATCTGTAATTTATATGCATCAGAATTCTTAAAATATGGCATACCTTGCTTTACTGAGCTTTGTGGATATTGCATTTTTTTTTAAACAGATTGAGAGTTTGTAGCAACCCTGCAATGGTGCCATTTTTTTCCAACAGCATTTGCTCACTTCTCTGTGTCACATCCTGGTGATTCTCACAATATTTCTAACATTTCAATATTTGTTATCATGATCTGTGATAAGTGATCTTGGATGATAATATTCTAATTGTTTAGGAGCATGTTTGAACCATGCCCCTAAGATGGCAAACTTAATAAATGTTGTGTGTGTTCTGACTCTTGTTCCCTGAGACACATTATTATTGAAATTAAGTCAACTAGCTTTACAGAGTCTGCTCAGTGTTCAAATAGAAGAAAAATTCAACCCAACTGATGGAGCAAACTTCATTGTTGTCTTATTTTAAGAAGTTTGCATAGCCACCCCAACCTTCATCAACCACCACTCTCATCCATCAGCAGCCATCAATGTCAAAGCAAGATCCTCCACCATCAAAAATTGTATGACTTGCTGAAAGATCAGGGGATAGTTTGAATTTTTAGCAATGAAATATTTTAAATTGATATGTATATTATTTTAGACATAATGCTATTGCACACTTAATAGAGTACAATATAGTATGAACATAACTTTTATATGTACTGGGAAACCAAAAAAATCATGTGACTTGCTTTATAGTGATATGCATTTTATTGTGATGGTCCAGACCCACTCCAGTGTTCTTGTCTGGAGAATCCCAGGGATGGGGGAGCCTGGTGGGCTGCCATCTATAAGGTCGCACAGAGTCGGACACTACTGAAGCGACTTAGCAGCAGCAGGAGAACCAAACCTGTACTTTCTCTGAGGTCTGCCTGAACTGTGATATCAAATACATAACAGGAATTTCCAAGAAACAGCATATGCTCTGTGATGAAGGCTCAGTGGGGTTCCCATGGTGTGCTCGGTGTTTTGTATACGGCATTCCATTGAAACATCAGGACAACTACTATTTTCCTCCCAACTACATAAGGCAGAGCTTATATAATCCATACATAATACACACTATTTTATCACCAATTGTGTTAGTGGCTTATCTAAGATGATAAGTGATCAAGTAAAATTTGAACCCTGGTAGATTATTTATGCTAACCAGGTTTCTCTCATATCTCAGTTGGTAAAGAATCTGCCTGCAATGCAGGAGACCCGGGTTTGATCGCTGGGCTGGGAAGATCCCCTGGAGAAGGAAATGGCAACCCACTCCAGTATTCTTGCTTGGAGAATCCCATAGACAGAGGAGCTTGGCAGGCTACAGCCCATGGGGTCTCAAGAGTCAGACGTGACTTAGTGACTAAACCACCACCACAACAAGCCCTGTAATACCACAAACACCCAAGTGGGTAGGAAACTCCTGTTTTGATGATAATAATTTGAGACAATAACTTGCCAATAAAGAGTTTTCTCAGTGTTCTGGAGGTGGGGTAAAGTTCCTTTCAGACCACAGATTCTAGCTTTGCAGATTTTGCATTAGAAGGTTTCAGACTTTATTTGAGCATTTCTTTTTCTGGACTGGGTCCAGAAACTGGCCAGAATCAGTCTGTTAGGAGAATCACTGACTGAAACCACCCACCCTGGGCAGGCACCATAGTAACTACTTGTATGAGTTATCTTACAAAAGGAGATCCTGGTAAGAAATGAGAAACTAACATGCTACCACCAATTGGGAGAATTCAGAAAAGGTCAAAGGAAGAGAGGAGGCCCCAGTCCATATGTTCTACCAACCTCCCAGAGTCCTTGGTACTGGAATCCATCTTGGCTGAGCAGTGCTCACTCCATCAGGAATGGCTCCAAGTCAGTATGATTGGCCAGAGAGAGACAACCCAGAAACTAATCTCATTGCCATAAAACCTGAGACTGTGAGCCACATGGTAGAGCAGTTCTCCTGGGTTTCCCTGACCTCCTGTTCTCCCCCCGGGCGCCCCCTCCAAATAAATTCTCTTGCTTGGCCAGCACGTGTGTCTCCTTGGACAAGTCATTTCTGAGTGTTAGACAAGAGCTCACTCTCAGGCCTTGGAAGGCATCTGCCTTCTTGCAACAAGACTACCTCTGGGGTCTGACCGTGTCTGACTTAGAAAACAGACTGGAGTCACTGTGAGACCTCAAATGAATAAATTGTGTTTTAAGGCTGAACAAGTAAGCTAAACTTAACAAAGGTAATATTTTATTTCAGTGGCCATGGTGAAGAACTTTTAACCATTTTCAATAAGCTTATCCATCTACAAAGTGGATAAGAGCAAAAGGGGTCTCAACCAGTCACTCTCTACAAGTGCTGGAGAGAAAATTATTTTTCCTCCTTTACAGTGTCGGGTGCCCAGAATGAGACTTGCTGTGACACCTCACTCTGGAGCCTACTGATGGCATCCCAGGGGAATGCAGAAACCAGAAAAGTGGGAATTCTTACCCAGTCAGCTAGCCCAGATCTTTATTTATGGTGCGTGGTGGAGAGAGGAAGATAAAATTTCGTGTTATACCTTCTTTTTCAATTCAGAGGGTCAGGAAAAAGCATGAGTAATTGATGATTTTGTTCCCAGGGATAGTTATTGCCTTCTCAGTTGTCTCATATTGTATCTTGAGAACTTAGCTTGGCAGCTTTGGGGGCCCCAAAATATGCCTGGACACATGTGTGGGTTGTGCTCTGTTTGCAGCTTCGATGCTACCAACTGCTGCCAGATCTCAAAGGAATTGTCTAAATCTTTTCTTCTTTTGATTATCTTTGGGAGCAGCTCTGGATCTTGGGAAGGTAGTATCTTTTCCACCCTCTTTGAGGACCTGTCTTAAATCTATGAGGTTGGTCAATAGTCTCAGGAATATTTACTGTTTATGTTAGGGGAAGCACAATGACTGAAACCGCCCACCCTGGCCAGGCACCGTAGTAACCATGTGTGTGAGTTGTTTTACGACAGGAGGTCCTGGTAAGGAACACGGAACTGATAAGCCACCACCAACCAGAAGAGTTAGGGAAAGGTCAAAAGGAGACACTGCGTGTCCGTCCACCTCCCAGAATCCTTCTCTCTGGCATCCATCTTGGCTGAACGATGCCTACGTCACCAGGAAAGACCCTGAGTCAGAATGATTGGCCAAAGACAACCCAGAGACTAATCCTATCACCATAAAACATGAGACTGCAAGTCACATGGCACAGCAGTCCTCCTGGATCCCCTTACCCTCCTGCTCTCCACCCGGGCACCCCTTCCCAATAAAGTCTCTTGCTTTGTCAGCACATGTGTCTCCGATGGCAATTCATTTCAGAGTGTTAGACAAGAGCCCAGCTTTGGGCCCTGGAAGTGGTCCACCTTCCTGCAACATTTACCCTGGCTGAAATTTGACAAGATATTGACATGGAGCAGGACCCCGTGGGGCTCCTGGGAGCAAAGGCTTTTCTGTGTCTCCCATTTCTTGATTATGGGAAATAGGTTTCATTCAGCCTCCCTGATCTTTCCAGAGTTCCAATGAGCAGGTTCGAACAGCCGTTAATTAGGGAAAGGATGGGGTTGCAAAGACGAGGGAGGAGGGAGGCGCCAAGATGGCGGAGGAGTAGGACGGGGAAAACACTTTCTCCCCCACAAATTCATCAAAAGAGCATTTAAACGTCGAGTAAATTCCGCAAAACAACTTCTGAATGCCGACAGGGGACATCAGGCACCCAGAAAAGCAACCCAACTCTTTGAAAGGAGGTAGGAAAAAATATTAAAGACAATAAAAGAGACAAAAGAGGGAGGGACGGAGTTCCGTCCCAGGAAGGGAGTCTTAAAAAGAGAGAAGTTTCCAAACACCAGGAAACCTTCTCACTGCCCGAATCCATGCCGAGCTTTGGAAGCACAGAGGGTAACATAACAGGGAGAAAAAATAAATAAACAATTAAAACTCACAGATTGCGAGCCCTACGGTAACTCCCCCAGCGGAGAAGCAGCACAGACGCCTGCATCCGCCATTAGCAAGCGGGGGCTGGGCAGGGAGGCGCGGCGTGGGCTGCATCGCTGAGAGTGGGGGAGTCTGGCCTGAATACCCTGAGCACTATCTGAGCGAAATAATTTGGGCTAGCAAACCAAACTGTGGGATATCTACCATGCGAAAAGCCGGCCCTAACCTAGGACACCGCCAGCCCGCGCACAGAGCAAAGAACTGAACAGAGATAGCCGGCTGCGGACCTTCCCCCTCCGGTGACAGGCAGCCAGAGCCGGAGGGGGGCAATCGCAGCCCCAGAGAGACATTATCTATAAAACTGGCTTCTTTGCTAACTAAAATTTATTGGGGGTCTGGACAGTCAACATCTGCCTGAGAAGGTGCGCCGGTTTTACACCCAGATAACCGAGTGGCGGGGAGGCGATAAGTCGCAGCATTGGCGCGCGCCAAACACCTCATCACCTGAGCTGCTCGGACCTGGGAAGAGCACAAAACGCAGGCCCAACTGAGACTGCGCCTCTGAGGACTACCCGAGTGCCTGAACCTGAGCGGCTTGGACCTGGGAGGTGCATGCAACCCAGGGCCAGCCTCGGATTGTTCCCGGCGGAACAACCTAGAGCCCGAGCAGTGTGGGCAGGGAGGCTACACGCGCCGTGAGCGGGGGCAGACCCAGTGTGGCTGAGGCACTGCGGGCGCACGCCAGTGTCATTTGTTTGCAGCATCCCTCCCTCCCTCCCCACAGCGCAACTGAACAAAGAGAAGAAACACAGCTCCACCCACCAGAACACCAACACAAGCTTCCCTAACCAGGAAACCTTGACAAGCCACCTGTACAAACCCACACACAGCGAGGAAACGCCACAATAAAGAGAACTCCACAAACTGCCAGAATACAGAAAGGACACGCCAAACTCAGCAATTTAAACAAGATGAAGAGACAGAGGAATGCCCAGCAGATAAAGGAACAGGATAAATGCCCACCAAACCAAACAAAAGAGGAAGAGATAGGGAATCTACCTGATAAAGAATTCCAAATAATGATAGTGAAATTGATCCAAAATCTTGAAATTAAAATGGAATCACAGATAAATAGCCTGGAGACAAGGATTGAGAAGATGCAAGAAAGGTTTAACAAGGACCTAGAAGAAATAAAAAAGAGTCAATATATAATGAATAATGCAATAAATGAAATTAAAAACACTCTGGAGGCAACAAATAGTAGAATAACAGAGGTAGAAGATAGGATTAGTGAATTAGAAGATAGAATGGTAGAAATAAATGAATCAGAGAGGATAAAAGAAAAACGAATTAAAAGAAATGAGGACAATCTCAGAGACCTCCAGGACAATATTAAACGCTACAACATTCGAATCATAGGGGTTCCAGAAGAAGACAAAAAGAAAGACCATGAGAAAATACTTGAGGAGATAATAGTTGAAAACTTCCCTAAAATGGGGAAGGAAATAATCACCCAAGTCCAAGAAACCCAGAGAGTCCCAAACAGGATAAACCCAAGGAGAAACACCCCAAGACACATATTAATCAAATTAACAAAGATCAAACACAAAGAACAAATATTAAAAGCAGCAAGGGAAAAACAACAAATAACACACAATGGAATTCCCATAAGGATAACAGCTGATCTTTCAATAGAAACTCTTCAAGCCAGGAGGGAATGGCAAGACATACTTAAAATGATGAAAGAAAATAACCTACAGCCCAGATTATTGTACCCAGCAAGGATCTCATTTAAGTATGAAGGAGAAATCAAAAGCTTTTCAGACAAGCAAAAGCTGAGAGAATTCTGCACCACCAAACCAGCTCTCCAACAAATACTAAAGGATATTCTCTAGACAGGAAACACAAAAATGGTGTATAAACTCGAACCCAAAACAATAAAGTAAATGGCAACGGGATCATACTTATCAGTAATTACCTTAAACATAAATGGGTTGAATGCCCCAACCAAAAGACAAAGACTGGCTGAATGGATACAAAAACAAGACCCCTACATATGTTGTCTACAAGAGACCCACCTCAAAACAGGGGACACATACAGACTGAAAGTGAAGGGCTGGAAAAAGATTTTCCATGCAAATAGGGACCAAAAGAAAGCAGGAGTCACAATACTCGTATTAGATAAATTAGACTTTAAAACAAAGGCTGTGAAAAGAGACAAAGAAGGTCACTACATAATGATCAAAAAATCAATCCAAGAAGAAGATATAACAATTATAAATATATATGCACCCAACATGGGGAGCACCATGAGTATGTAAGACAAATGCTAACAAGTATGAAAGGAGAAATTAACAATAACACAATAATAGTGGGAGACTTTAATACCCCACTCACACCTATGGATAGATCAACTAAACAGAAAATTAACAAGGAAACACAAACTTTAAATGATACAATAGACCAGTTAGACCTAATTGATAGCTATAGGACATTTCATCCCCCCCCCAAAAAAAAAAGAAAAGAAAACTAAAGACAAAGAAAAAAAAAATCTTGAAAGCAGCCAGGGAGAAACAACCCATTACCTAGAGAGGAACAACCATTTAAGCATAGCAGATTTCTCATCTGAGACCATGGAGGCCAAAAGAGAAGAACACAACATTTTTCAAGAACTGGAAAAAAAAAAAAAAAAAAACACTGTCAGCTGAGAAGCCTGTATCTAGATAAAATTTCCTTCAGGAATACGGAAAAAAGTCAAGATATTCTCAGAAGGAAAAGGAAGAAATTCTTCGCTAGCCTTAAAACATGGCTAATGGAAGCTCTCTAAACAGACAGGCAGTGACAATGAGTGTTGTGACTAGTGCTTTTTAAAAATCCCCTTGTAGGCAGATTCACTGAAAGGACAAAATAAATATATTTTGTGTTGAACACTGGAGTTATTAGAAAATCCTGCCTGAGATCTTGGTACAGGATCAGTGTTATCTGAAATAACAAGCTGAAAAGCAGGAGTTGTAGGTACAATCTTGGTTTTCCACTGCCGGTCTGTGACAGAAATACGGTCCTACTGCGGAACCTCAGCAGAACTGCTCATGAATGGAGAGCCAAAGACAAATGAGAGAACCTCTCAGGATTTGAGTCTAGCCTTAAGCTGATAGAACACCGAGAAGAAAACTCCAACTTCCCCCAACAAGAGACATGATGTCAGGTATATCTGAAAGGACTCCTCCAAAAAGAATGTCAGTGCTCTGAGACCTTCTGAAACTAAGCCCAGAACTATACTCCTGGCAAGAAAAGAAGGGTTGGATTCTTCAAGTTTGTCCAAAAAGGCCAAGGAGTGAGGATGGAGGAATAGAAGTTCGGGCTGTTGGAGGTGTAATTTAAAGAACAAAATAATAACTTTTCCATTAAAAAAAAAAAAAAAAAACAAAACAAAGACGAGGGAGGAACAGTTAAGAGAAACGACAGTGCAGCCTTGAGGCAGGGTCCTGATTCCCCCTTAAGGGATACACAAAACAGTATCTTTGAGGTATTTTACAGATACTGAAATCCCCAGAAGGTGGGAGAAATTAATAGTATCTGACCATGGTACATACGGAGAAGGCGATGGCACCCCACTCCAGTACTCTTGCCTGGAAAATCCCATGGACGGAGGAGCCTGGTAGACTGCAGTCCATGGGGTCGCTAAGAGTCGGACACGACTGAGCGACTTCCCTTTCACTTTTCACTTTCATGCGTTGGAGAAGGAAATGGCAACCCACTCCAGTGTTCTTGCCTGGAGAATCCCAGGGACGTGGGAGCCTGGTGGGCTGCCATCTATGGGGTCGCACAGAGTCGGACACGACTGAAGTGACTTAGCAGTAGCAGCATAGGTACATAGATCCCAGAGCAGTTAGAACCAGAAGGTTGATGATGTTGTTTTCCACTTACGCCACCACCAACCAATCAGAAGATTGCTCACCTGCTGATTCTCTTCAACCCATTATTATAAAACTCCTCACTACCCCCTCCAGGTTGGGACACACAGTTTTGAGGGCATTAACCTGCTGTGGCCCCCTTTAACTGGTAGAGCAATAAAAAGCTATTCTTTTCTGTTTCACCCAAAACTGTATCTCCAAGATTGAATTCAGTATTGGAATACAGAGGCCCGATTTGGCTTCAATAGTTAAAAGATTTTTATTTAAAGTAACTCAGAGGTCAGGAGTTGACCAAATGGAATGCTGATATTTAGAACCTGATAGGAAATTAAAAAAAAAAAATTATTTTTAGATTTGCTATCCTGAGCTAAAATGAAACTTTATACCCAGAGGGAAAGAAAAACATTTGAAACCATTGTGGATGGGTTTAATAAAACAACAAAGCTTTAAATCTAGACCATAAGAATCTTTTAATTTTCATCGTAGTTGAAGATTTTCTCCCTGATATAAGGCATTAAATCAAAGATTATATCGTTGGATGGTTGCATCAGAGCTTTGCTAGCATTCAGGTTGCCATTCCTCAGTTCATTGAGGATAAAAATAAGTATACTTGTCTTACAAATCTTTTCAAGTACAGAAACGGGCTTTTAATTTAAATTTTAATTTAATAAATTATAAATTTATAAATAAATTATAAATTATAAATAAATAAAATTAATTTTAATTTAAAGCCCACCTATCGTTTTTACCATTCCCCAAACTTCCACTATTCATTTCAAAAGAGCACAGATATTATAAGAACCTGGGTTTAGGAAATGAGAGAACTTCATGGAGAAATTCACATTCTTTCTCTGTGGCTTTGAGATATAAACATTCTACTTGGTCTTCTCTAGGAACCAAGAGTCACCTCCTGCAATGTAAACTCTAGAGAGGTGATTCTCACAGGGCAAAACCTGAATGAATGTAAAAAGATGTTGTAGAAAGTTTGTGGAAAAGGAATCTTGGAAAAGAAATTTTATGAATTGTCAACCAGGTTTGATTCCTGGGTCGGGAAGATCCCCCGGAGAAGGAAATGGCAACCCACTCCAGCACTCTTGCCTGGAAAATCCCATGGACTGAGGAGCCTGATAGGCTACAGTCCATGGGGTCGCAAAGAGCAGGACACGACTGAGCGACTTCACTTTCACTTTTACTTTCAAGCTGACTATAAATTGGAATGAAATTGTTTAATTTTTTTAAATACTGAGTTTTTGACATCAAAATTACATTGGTACAGAATTAGAATTTGGTTTTCTCCCTGTTTAAAAAACAAAGTGTTTTTTTTTTTTTTTTTTTTTTTTAGAATATTGTTCTTATTTGATAAAAAGTTGTGAAAGGTTTTACTTCTTTACCTTTCAGGTAATCTACCTGAAAAGCAGAGATTTTATGTCTTACCAGCATACAGTTTTCTGACATTTTAAGATCATAAGACTAAACTGGGTAAGAATATTCAAAACTAAAGGAAAGACTGGATTAAAGAAAATAAGAGTTAATAATATGGAATTGAATAAACTAATGAGAATGATTATTTTTTTATTCTTTTACTTTGAAACACTGTTAGTAACTAATGTTTCACTTTTCCAGATTTTTTCAAACTTTTTTCTCTTAAGTCAGCTATGATTTAGAGTAAGTTATTTCAAATTCTGAAAGATGATGCTGTGAAAGTGCTGCACTCAATATGCCAGCAAATTTGGAAAACTCAGCAGTGGCCACAGGACTGGAAAAGGTCAGTGTTCAGTGAAATCCCAAAGAAAGGCAATGCCAAAGAATGCTCAAACTACCGCACAATTGCACTCATCTCACATGCTAGTAAAGTAATGCTCAAAATTCTCCAAGTCAGGCTTCAGCAATATGTGAACCGTGAACTTCCAGATGTACAAGCAGGTTTTAGAAAAGGCAGAGGAACCAGAGATCAAATTGCCAACATCTGCTGGATCATGGAAAAAGCAAGAGAGTTCCAGAAAAACATCTATTTCTGCTTTATTGACTATGCCAACGCCTTTGACTGTGTGGATCACAATAGACTGTGGAAAATTCTGAAAGAGATGGGAATACCAGACCAGCTGATCTACCTCTTGAGAAATCTGTATGCAGGTCAGGAAGCAACAGTTAGAACTGGACATGGAACAACAGACTGGTTCCAAATAGGAAAAGGAGTACATCAAGGCTGTATATTGTCACCCTGCTTATTTAACTTATATACAGAGTACATGATGAGAAACGCTGGACTGGAAGAAACACAAGCTGGAATCAAGATTGCTGGGAGAAATATCAATAACCTCAGATATGCAGATGACACCACCCTTATGGCAGAAAGTGAAGAGGAACTAAAAGGCCTCTTGATGAAAGTGAAAGTGGTGAGTGAAAAAGTTGGCTTAAAGCTCAACATTCAGAAAAATGAAGATCATGGCATCTGGTCCCATCACTTCATGGGAAATAGATGGGGAAACAGTGGAAACAGTGTCAGACTTTATTTTTGGGGGCTCCAAAATCACTGCAGATGGTGACTGCAGCCATGAAATTAAAAGACGCTTGCTCCTTGGAAGGAAAGTTATGACCAACCTAGATAGCATATTCAAAAGCAGAAACATTACTTTGCCAACAAAGGTTCGTCTAGTCAAGGCTATGGTTTTTCCTGTGGTCATGTATGGATGCGAGAGTTGGACTGTGAAGAAGGCTGAGCACCGAAGAATTGATGCTTTTGAACTGTGGTGTTGGAGAAGACTCTTGAAGTCCCTTGCACTGCAAGGAGATCCAACCAGTCCATTCTGAAGGAGATCTGTCCTGGGATTTCTTTGGAAGGAATGATGCTAAAGCTGAAACTCCAGTACTTTGGCCACCTCATGCGAAGAGTTGACTCATTGGAAAAGACTCTGATGCTGGGAGGGACTGGGGGCAGGAGGAGAAGGGGACGACAGAGGATGAGATGGCTGGATGGCATCACTGACTCGATGGACGTGAGTGAGTCTGAGTGAACTGCGGGAGTTGGTGATGGACAGCAAGGCCTGGTGTGCTGCGATTCATGGGGTCGCAGAGTCGGACACGACTGAGCGACTGAATTGAACTGAACTGATCTTTAAAAAGCTTTAAAACATTTGTTTTTCTACATACCCGATCCCTTCAGAATTCAGAAACTTATTGATATTCTTATTTTCATGGCAATATAGTTGTTTGCATAAGTTCAATACAAATCTCTTCTTATAACAGAATACAATTGGAAACAATTATATTATCAAGGCTTTGAATCCGAGAACACATTTAAAAGCATATATGATCAGATAGTTTTAAGGAACTAAGGTTGTCTTTAGGGAGCTATTAAAAATCCCTTGGAAAAACTAATTTGATACCTTTCTTATAGAGTTCTCAACAACTTTACTTGGTAAGTAAGGTCACTTCTTAACAAGCCCAAGAACCTCTGTGTGTCTTTGGGATCTCAAGAAGAGAGTTATTCACCAAAATTTGTAATTGTTGCAGGCAAAGTCTGATGGTAAGTTTCTGGCTTGTCTTCTCAGCCTGGAGAGATTTAAAAAAAAAAAAAAAAATCCAGTCCAAGATTTTTACAAGCTCCAGCAAAGCAGATTTTTTAAAAAGCCCATCACTATTCTTGTTGCACTCAGGTAGATAATCAGGCCAAGTTTAATGAGATTAGGCTTATTTTACAAACAAACAAATCTTACTGAGTTCATCTTTGATAGAAATGAGAGTGATTATAGAGAAAAGAAAATGATGTTTCTGTATAAAATTATAATACAACCAAGTGAATATCAGATTCTTGTCTGGTCAGTTTCTTTGCAATTTTTGTTACATATATGCAAACTGAATTGGATTCTGAATTCTTCTAGTTTCTTCAAATATCTGGCTACAACTCTCCAGAATAATGTTTCCAATTTCCTACCACCTTTCAGGTTTGGAATCACTAAGAACAAAGAATGGCCTTGAAGCTCGTTGGAAGGAACCATAGGAGGTCCTACTCATGACCTAGATGGCAACCAAACTTCAGGGACTTGATTCCTAGGTCCACACCACCTTCCAGCTAAAAAGAGTTCCTCCAAGATCTTGAAACTGCATACTGATTAGAGATCTAAAGTTGAAATTGACTGGGGAAGTTCCTCCTCAGAAGCAGACAGTACCTTGAATTCAACAGCTCTTTCAAGGTCACAAACTAAGATCTTCACCTCCCAAAAGAAACCTTTATTTATTTTGCCTTTTGCTACTTGCTTTTTCTATTTTTAAATGCATAGGAAGATAATCTTCCTTAATTCTGGCAACTATTGCTGAATCTTATGCTAAAGGCAAAGCTGTATAACAAAAGTCTCTAGGTTTTTTAAATTTTTTTATATAAATAAATGCATTTATTTATATATAAATAAAACTGGACAAAAATCTATTAAAAAACAGAGTTCACATTTTTGTGAAAAAACAGTGAAATGATAGGTTGCTTAAAAAATCCTAAAACAAAGCAGACATAAAGTCTAAAAATAGGTGAATCGAAAAATACTTGCCAAGAAATTATCAAATGAAATTTGCAATAGTAGAAGTAATATAGATAAAAAAAGAATATGTGTATGAATTCTAATAGAAGTACATTCACTAAAGATTATAGTCATCAAGAAACATAAAAGTTATCAATGTTTTGCATCTAAAAGCATAGCTTCAAAAATGAAACATCAAAACAATAAATGGAAACCAACAGAATGGTTGGATGGCATCACCAACTCAATGGACATGAGTCCGAGCAGGCTCCGGGAGCCGGCGATGGACAAGGAGGCCTGGCTCGCCGCAGTCCATGGAATCCCAAAGAGCCAGACAACTGAGCAACTGAACTGACTGAACAGAATCTGCAAACACAGGGCATTACAATATGTCTCTCCAAAGGTTATAGTTGCAACAAAATTTGGTAATAGTATAGTAAATAAATTAAAACACTGATAAAATTAAAAACATTTGCTTACCTGCATATTGATATGTGATAGATTAAAGTGAAAGTGTCAGTCACTCAGTGTCTGTCTCTTTTTGATCCCATTGTCTCTTGATGGAATTCTCTAGGCAAGAATACTGGAGTGGGTTAACATTCCCTCTCCAATAGAAGGATTGTTGTTGTTGTTGTCCAGCTGCTCAGTTGTATCTGACTCCCTGCAACTGCATGGACTGCAGCACACCAGGCCTCCCCATCCTCCACCATCTCCCGGAGCCCACTCTAACCCATGTCCACCGAGTCGGCGATGCCATCCATCCATCTCATCCTCTGTCATCTCCTTCTCCTCCTGTCTTCAATCTTTCCCAGCATCAGGGCCTTTTCTAATAAGTTGACTCTCTGCATCAGGTGGCCAAAGTATTGGAGTTTCAGCTTCAGCATGAGGCCTTCCAATGAATAGTCAGGGTTGACTTCCTTTAGGATGGACTGGTTGGATATCCTTGCAGTCCAAGGGACTCTCAAGAGTCTTCTCCAACACCACAGTTCAAAAGCATCAATTCTTCTGAGTTCTAGTCCAACTCTCACATCCATATATGACTACTGGAAAAACCATAGCTTTGTCTAGATGGATCTTTGTTGGCACAGCAGTCTCTGCTTTTTAATATGCTGTCTAGGTTGCTCATAGATTTTCTTCTAAGGAGCAAGTGTCTTTTAATTTCATGGCTGCAGTCACTGTCTACAGTGATTTTTTTTTATTATTTAACTTTACAATATTGTATTAGTTTTGACATATATCAACCTGAATCCACCACAGGTATATACATGATCCCCATCCTGAACCCTCCTCCCTCCTCCCTCCCCATACCATCCCTCTGGGTCGTCCCAGTGCACCAGCCCCAAGCTTCTTATAAGGTGGTTTTAGAAAATAGAATTGGTTTAGATTCTGTGTGTCTGTGCCATATCAAATATCTTTTGGTGTACCTTGATCAACACTTCTGGGATTATAGCAAATACAGGAAACTAACAAAATGTCCACTTGGCTAAAACAGGCTGACTTCCCTTCAGGTACATTTTTTGACTTATTTTGTATCAAATGCTTTGGTTCATAGGGGTTCTGGCTAAGGAATATACTTCAGTCTCTTGGTATAATTCTCCTAACAGTTGTCATTGCAGTCTTCCTGGTGAACAGGTCTTCTCAAAGGTCTTAAATGCATGATCTCAGCCATCATAAGTACATCAGATAATCTCATTGCACTTGGAGAAACAGAAACAAGATGAGTAGCAAAAACAGTTCTCCAGGTCTGATATTATAATCCACGAGTTCCACAATGAGACTAGAGCAACTGAACTCTGATAACTGAGAATGGTGCTAATATCCAATTTAGGGTCAGTCTTTCATGAGTGAGAGGATGACCAAAAGGGGGAACTGTTAATCTAATTAAACAAGGAGACCATTAGACTGAGTTGGCTCCAGTGCTGTGGCAGCCTATGTAAGCTACCCACAACTTAGCCTATAAATGCCTTGAGGTTATGAAATCAAAATGCTAATGACGATTAATCACAAAGAGCCAACTAGGCTTTATGGTGGTGGTTTAGTTGCTAAGTCGTGTCCGACTCTTGTGACCCCAAAGCCCTGTAGCCTGCAGTCTCCTCTGTCCATGGGATTCTCCAGGCAAGAATACTGGAGTGGGTTGCCATTTCCTTCTCCAGGGGATCTTCCCTACCCAGGAATCGAACCCAGGTCTCCTACACTGCAGGCAGATTCTTTACCAACTGAGCTAAGAGGGAAGCCCTATAGCCAATCAATTACTTTCTTACACAGCCTTTTTCTGTAAAAGTCTCTCCCCAAACTCTTGACAGAGGAATATTCCTAACCACTTCCAGTTCAGTGCTGCCCAATTCCCAATGATTTTTGCTCAAATAAACTCTTTTAAAAAACACTACATTATAAAATGAATTGCAAAATATAAGTTTTGTGATGAGTCTTGAAAGTTTAAAGATACTTTGAAAGATGTGCATTCTTTCTTCACTTCAGACTGTTATCTTGATAAAAAGATTGAGAAGCACTGCTCCCGGCAGCATTATTGATATCTTCCTCTCTCAGGCATCTGAAATTTGGTAGAGAATACCAAAATATAGATAATTTTTCCCACCCAATGAAAACATGTGTCTTAGCCTACTATGTGAACCTAGAATTCTGGTTACATTTAAAATGTATAAATTATTAAGAGCATTTAATAAAAACATAGTGAAGCCATTATGCCTAAATATGGTTTTAAAGTGAAAAATGCAGCCTCAGATGCATGCCGTTCAGATTTATCATTGATACAGAAAAATAGGAAGTCTTTTCTTCTAATATACAAACCACATGGTTGTTTCATCCTCCTTTCTGTGAAATAAATATTTGCTTAACAAAAATGGGCTATCTTTTTTATTCCTAAGAACATGCCATAATTTGTTTCTGCTTAAAAATGAACAAGATGGCATTTTTTTAATACACCTTGGGATTTGCATTTAGGGGCAATTAAAGAGAATGCCTTGTGGCTCAGTGGGTAAAGAATCCGCCTGCAATGTGGGAGACCTGGGTTCAATCCCTGGGTTGGGAAGAGCCCCTGGAGAAGGGAAAGGCTACGCACTCCAGGATTCTGGCCTGGAGAATTCCATACGGACTGTACAGTCCATGGGGGTGCAAAGGGCTGGACACGACTGAGCGATTTTCACTTGCCTTCACAAAGAGAATGCCTTAAATGTGTATAAGAAATCAACACAAAGCATATGCAACAAAGCTCTCACTGAACTGGTACAAAAAATATGGGAAAAAAATAGGTATCTCAGTACCTTAGGTTGTATAATATATTCCACTTAGGATTGTACACAACGGCTTGGAAAACCACTCAAAACTGCAATACATTTTAAAACTTCAAAGGACAAGAAAAAAGCATGTAAATGGTTTTGTTTTCCTTTGTTCTTGCTCTCCTGAGTTGTGAAATAGGACTCACTGAGTCCCATCAGGAGGAGCTATGCCTGAAAAACGTCGAACTAACAGGAGCACCATAGGATCCAAAAGGAGAGGATTTCTTTCTGCGCCAGACATTGTTAACTATTTCCCAAAGCTTGCATGAAGACTGCGGAAATGTCTCATTTGGACCTCACAGTGTTGACTTTAAAAAGAAAATGGAATTATTTACCAATATTTAAAACAAAGACACATTTTTTGTTTTTGTTTTTTTGGCAAATCAGGTAATCTGGCAATTCTGATCCCCCAGTGGCTGGAGCTGAATAACAATTGTCCTTCTGAGCTCTCCACTGTCCACTCCTCTCTTTCCCCTAGGTGACTTTGCTTTTTCGTACTTCTTGCCTGTTTCTTGCAAGCATTTGAGTTTACAACTCTTGCCTTTACCCAAGTTCTATCCTCAAATTTTCACATGTGTATTCTTGGCATACATATTTTTACAGTTTAAGCTTAAACAAGTTTTTTAACTTTAAGTTTTAAAATTAATTTCTATTGAATTACAGTTTGATTTACAATGTTGTTACTCCCTATTCAGCAGAGCGATTCAGTATACGTGTATGTATATATATATACAAATACATATACATTTATACACATTGTGGCTGGTTCTTGAGCCTTTGGACTTGGCCTGAGACCCCCTTCTTGGGTCTTCAGGCTTGAGTGGGGTTAACACCACCACCTTCCCTGGGCCTTTAATTGGCAGATGGAGACTGTGGGACTTGCCAGCTCCAAGAGTCACTGTGAACCAATGCTTTGTAAAAATTCTGTTTCTCTAAATCCATTACATCCTGCTGGTTCTAGTTCTCTGGAAAAATCACTGATTAATACAGCTTCCCTGAGAGATGATTTTTATTCTAAGACCTGGAAATCACTCAGTGTTGACCAGGATAAGGAGTGAGGTTGAAAAGAGAAGCGTGGAGTTGAGCAGATATGGAAGAAGGAGATGGATTTTGGAAGATGTTTCAGAAAATGAACATTAAGATATTTGGTAAAACATGACACCACAGAAATAAGATCAGTGTGGCAGAGTGGGGAGCTCAGTCTAAAGGAGTTGCCCACAGAAAATCCTTATAAACTCTTTCAGGATTTTGAATGATTGCCAAGGGTACTCAGTGCTCAGTCACGTCAGATTCTTTGTGACCCTGGATTGTCGCCACCAGCCTCCTCTGTCCATGTGATTTCCCAGGCAGGAGCACTGCAGTGGGTTACCATTTCCTCCTCCAGGGGATCTCCCTGACCCAGGGATCAAACCCACTGCATTTCTTGTGTCTCCTGCATTGGCAGGCAGATTCTTTACCACTGCACGACCTGGGAAGTCCCTAGGAATCCATTGGAGGACTTCAAATGTGGAAGTAATGTGATCATACTGACTTTTGTTTTTGTCTTTAGGGTTTTTAAAATTTTATGTGGAGATAATCATCATGCTGACTGTTACAAATGACTTTTTTCTTGAGAAATAATCAGAGAAGAGAAAAGCTGAATCTGAAGAGAAGAATATAAAGTCAGTCATATAGTGAACATACTTTTAATTCCATCCTTCATCTCTTGGGGGGACCATCCCATTCCTATTCTTAATCTAAATGGGATGTATGAAGCTAATGCCATTCTTCCTTCCCTGGAGCTAGACACTCAGTTTTACCTTTTGATTACTGTATTGACTATAGAATGAATAACATGCCTGTATGTTACAAATAAAGAGCACAGACCAGTTCTTTCTTAGTAGCTAATATGATACTGCGAAAAAAAAGAATTTCTCTTTCTGGGGGAAGCTGATGTTAAAATGATGTTAAGTCTGAGCTCCTGCGGCATCTTTGCTACAGCATGGAAAGAACATGCTTAAGAAGCTAACCCAACAGAAAACAGAGCTTAAGTGGAAATTAGGATTTCTGTCACTGGAAACTGCAAAAGTCCTGACTATTAAGCCGACTGCGAAATGATGGTGGCTTAGACCAGCATGGTGGTAGAGAGAATGAATAATAAAAAAAGAACAATATATTATATAAACTAAAATTTTACATAAAATCATAAAATGTTATAATTATTACATTATAAAATGTAAATGAATTACATATAACTTTATCCTCATCATTTACTTAAAATAGTTATTCTCAAATTGAAGATACTGCTCATATGCATATATATTTGTTACATTTTATCTGAAGAATAAGAAATGAACATGAGATTAGCATTGATTAATTTGACAACAAAATTCTGGCATAAAAGTGATATAAAAATGTCTAGCCCTAGCTTTACAAAGTACAGATGGCATGCACAATTTTACCTTCTGTTTTTCTGTCTCTCAGTGCAGTTCTGAAGCAGTGTGCTGCCCAGGTGGCAGAACCCTGGGCACTTCTGGATTTATTCTATATATAGGCATTCCTGACTCAGGCTGCTACATGACTCTGGTCTTTGTTAGATTTGGCAATCACTCTCTACTGATTCTGAAATTTTAAACTCAGTGAGTTACATTTTTAAATGGTGTCAGTATCCATACCGAAGGATATCTGTTATACTTTTTCAAAGAGTCATGTGTAATACAGAATGATTTTAAAACAGACTCATTAACCAAAATCTACATTAAGGTAATTTCATCAACAACAATCCTGTTTGCTTTAATACATCTCCACTAGACCAATTAGATGGGAAATGAACCAAATTGTATTTACACATGTCAGTGCAAGCTACATACATCTTCCTTTGTTTTCAGTTCAGTTCACTTCAGTTCAGTCGCTCAGTCATGTCCGACTCTTTGTGACCCCATGAATCGCAGCACACCAGGCCTCCCTGTCCATCACCAACTCCCAGAGTTCACCCAGACTCACGTCCGTCGAGTCAGTGATGCCATCCAGCCATCTCATCCTCTGTCGTCCCCTTATCCTCCTGCCTCCAATCCCTCCCAGCATCAGAGTCTTTTCCAATGAGTCAACTCTTTGCATGAGGTGGCCAAAGTACTGGAGTTTCAGCTTTAGCATCATTCCTTCCAAAGGAATCCCAGGGCTGATCTCCTTCAGAATGGACTGGTTGGATCTCCTTTGTTTTAGGGCTTTGTATTTCCATGAAGGACAACACATCAGTAGAGGGTGGTTTACTGGGTTAGTCCAGCAGCCCTCACTATCACTTACCCAAGACCTCATCAAATTTTTCTAAGATATTTTGACTTTGATTACCTATCAGTTCATTTGGTCAGTTGTGTCTGACTCTGTAACCCCATGGACTGTAGAACACCAGCCTTCCCTGTTCATCACAAACTTCCACAGCTTACTCAAACTCATGTCCATTGAGTCAGTGATGCCATCCAACCATCTCATCCTCTGTTGTCCCTTTCTCCTCTAGATTTCAATATTTCCCAGTATCAGGGTATTTTCCAGTGAGTCAGATCTTTGCATCAAGGTGGCCAAAGTATTGGAGTTTCAGCTTCAGCATCAGTCCTTCCAATGAATATTTAGGACTGATCCCCTTTAGGATTGACTGGTTTGATCTCCTTGCCATCCAAGGGACTCTCAAGAGTCTTCTCTAATAGCACAGTTCAAAAGCATCAATTCTTTGGTGCTCAGCTTTCTTTATAGTCCAACTCTCACATCCATACATGACTACTGGAAAAACCATAGCTTTGGCTAAATGGACATTTGTCAGCAATGTCTGCTTTTTAATATGCTGTCTAGCTTGGTCATTACTTTTCTTCCAAGTAGCAAGTGTTTTGTTAATTTCATGGCTGTAGTCACCATCTGCAGTGATTTTGGAGCCCAAGAAACAGCTGTCACTGTTTCCATTGTTTCCCCACCTATTCCGATGAAGCGATGGGATTGGATGCCATGACCTTTGTTTTCTGAACGTTGAGTTTTAAGCCAGCTTTTTCAATCTCCTCTTTGACTTTCATCAAGAGGCTCTTTAGTTCTTCTTTACTTTCTGCCATAAGAATGGTGTAATCTGCATATCTGACATTATTGATATTTTTTCCAGCAACTTTTTTTTTGAACACAATGAATTGATTTTATTTTGGTATGCATTCATATCTCAGCATTTAGTGGTCTTGAACAGAGATGCAGCAAACTTGATTCCAGCTTGTGTTTCATCCAGCCCAGAATTTCACATGATGTACTCTGCATATAAGTTAAATAAGCAGGGTGGTAATATACAGCCTTGATGTATTCCTTTTCCTATTTGGAACCAGTCTGTTGTTCCATGTCCAGTTCTAATTGTTGCTTCCTGACCTGCATACAGATTTCTCAGAAGGCAGGTCAGGTGGTCTGGTATTCTCATCTCTTTCAGAATTTTCCACAGTTTGTTGTGATTCACACAGCCAAAGGCTTTGGCACAGTCAACAAAGCAGAAGTAGGTGTTTTTCTGGAACTTTCTTACTTTTTCAATGATCCAACAGATGTTGGCAATTTGATCTCTGGTTCCTCTGCCTTTCTAAATTCAGCTTGTACATCTGGAAGTTCATGGTTCACCTACAATTGAAGTCTGGCTTGCAGAATTTTGAACCTTACTTTGCTAGCGTGTAAGATGAATGCATTGTGTGGTAGTTTGAGCATTCCTTGGCATTGTCTTCCTTTGGGATAGGAATGAAAACTGGCCTTTTCCAGTCCTGCGGCCACTTCTGAGTTTTCCAAATTTGCAGGCTTATTGAGTGCAGCAGCACTTTCACAGCATCATCTTTTAGGATTTGAAATAGCTCAACTGGAATTCCTTCAACTCCACTAGCTTTGTTCACAGTGATGTTTCCTAAGGCCCACTTGACTTCACATTCCAGGATGTCTGGCTCTCGGTGAGTGATCACACCATCGTGGTTATCTGGGTCATGAAGATCTTTTTTTGTATAGTTCTTCTGTGTATTCTTGCCATCTCTTCTTAATATCTTCTGCTTCTGTTAGGTCCATACCATTTCTGTCCTTAATTGTGCCCATCTTTGCAAGAAAATTTCCCTTGGTATCTCTAATTTTCTTGAAGAGATCTCTAGTCTTTCCCATTCTATTTTTTTTCCTCTATTTCTTTGCATTGATCACTGAGGAAGGCTTTCTTATCTCTTCTTGCTATTCTCTTGTGCATTCAAATGGGTATATCTTTCCTTTCCCCTTTGCCTTTAGCTTCTCTTCTTTTCTAAGCTATTTGTAAGGCCTCCTCATACAACCTTTTTGTCTTTTTGCATTTCTTTTTCTTGGGGATGGTCTTGATCACTGCCTCCTGTACAATGTCATGAACTTCTGTCCATAGTTCTTCAGGCACTATGTCACATCTAATCCCTTTAATTACCTATAACCTATAACCATTGGCCGATTTATTTATTTATGAATTACCTATAACCATGGCCTATTTATCTATTTTTTGTTACCAATCTCTCGAACCACACATTTATACTCTCATATTTAGGAAAATAATTCCTCCAATGCAATTTCTTTGACCCTAATATTTCTTGGTTCTCCTGTACTTTTTATACTTCATTTTTCATTTTATTTTTGTCTTCAATTTTGTGAGCCACAGAGTCTTCATAGTTGTAACATACATTACTCCTTGTATCGGGTCATCTGGTTCTCCTTGATTTTAGTTCATATCCCTATTTCTCACTACATAGGCTTCCCACATGACTCAGTGGTAAAGAATCCTCCTGAAAATGCAGGAGCCATAAGAGACAGAGTTCGATCCCTGGATCAAGGAGATCCCTTGGAATAAGAAATGGCAACCCACTTCAGTATTCTTGACTGGAAAATTCCATGAGCAGAGTAGCCTGGTGAGCTGCAGTTCATGGCGTCATAAAGAGTCAGACATAACTGAGCAACTGAGCATGAGCATATGTGTGTGTGTGTGCGTGCACACGCTCATGTGCACACACATATCATGTTAAACTCAACTTTCTCAAAGTAAAATATCACTTTGTTTTTTCTAAATATGCCTTTAGGTAGGTTTTGTCAAATAAAGTGAGGCACAAAATAAACAGTTACTTTGAGCACTTAAAAGAAAAGTAACACATTTGACTATTTTCATCAATGTAGTTAATAAAATTTCTCATAAAAGCTACCAATTATGTTAAGACATCTTTTTTTCATTCTTATTAAACTGTATCTTAGCAAAAGAGAAAAAAAGGTTATTGTCCTCCCACATTGATTTTGAGGACTTAATGATTTGCATGCTTCATAATTACCATCACATGTTGGCAAAACTATTAATGTAACTACCATTTTCCAAAAGTTGATTTCCAGTAGTCTATACAATTTACTTTAATGTGCCTTTAAGTGAGAGGTGCTCATCCAGCTGGACCCCTTTCCTGTGTGCCGCTTTGTATTTGGGGAGGAGAAGTAATATTAATTGCTACCTTCTATGGGATATGGAGTCAGTCATTTTAAATGAAACACTCCTTCAAGTCCTCACAACGACATCATAAGGTAGCTATACCAAGTGTTGTGATCAATATTTGAACTCAGGTCAGTATAATCTGGGCTTCCCTGCTGGCTCAGACAGTAAATAATCTGCCTGCAATGCAGAAGACCAGGGTTCAATCCCTGGGTCGGGAACCCTTGGAGAAGGGAATGGCAACCTACTCCAGTATTCTTGCCTAGAGAATTCCATGGACAGAGGAACCTGGAGGAATACAGTCTGTGAGGTCTCAAACAGTCATTCATGACTGAGCGACTAACAACTTCACTTTCAGTATAACCTGAAGCCTCGAGTATTTATACTATGCCAGTTCTAATAAATAAAGCATATTCTATCCAATGCTTTGCATAGTCCATATTTTTTTTTCTTTTAAGGGAGTCAGAGGGTTTATAAAATTCTGGAAATATATTTTATCAATCTATTCTTATTTCATAGCTTCTAACCTTACATGTGAGCTGTGAGATCAGAATTAAACATTCCAAGTGTACTTGAATAAATGTACTCATAAAACCATAAAGAGATTCTTGAGGTTCCAATGCAAAGTGGACACTGGAGACTAGGAAAGAGTTCTCAGTGACTAAATTTATTTTTTTAGAGTAGGTTTGTAGAATTATAGTCCAACATTTTTGCAGCAGCAATTAATTTTTTTCACTTTGTTTTCAATTTTTCAGAATATTTATTTTCTCCATCTCTTAAATATGTTGAAAAAAATCATCTAATTTGTTATTTTACATTTAACACCCTTGCTGGTAGATGTTTTGTTGTAAATATTTGCAAAATATGTGTCCTTACTTAATTTAGACAGGAGAGATTATATCTTCTTCTGTCTTCATATATCACTTAAAATGCCAACTCTATAAAGAGCCCACATTAATTTGAGAACTGTAAAATCATACAATCTCTTTTATATATTTTATTAAAATAATATTTTAACAAGATTTTTTAAAAAGCAAATATCACAGAACTTACTATGAAAATCTCAGTCTCAGAGATGAAAATATCATGCACTCCCTTTGATTTAGATCTTTTGACAGCTTGTCTCATATTTTAAAATGTGTAAAATCTATGATTCAAGATATATAGGATGATATTATACAAGACTGATTCTCCACTGTAAAAGAAGGAATTTCTCTTTCTCTACTCTTCTATTCTCCAGATAGATAAATAGATGAATGCATATAATATATATACACACACACACACATATATAAATTTTATTATATATATATAATTTTTGTCAATTTCTTATTTTTGTAACTTTATGTTCTTATAGCTCTGTTTGTTCCATCAATTTTAATCAGTAATATTTGATTGTCATCTGAAAGACGAGAATCTTATCTCTCTGCATTTACCTCTTTCTTTTTTGCTTCTTCATCTGAACCTCTTTGTATACTTTCAAGTTGTATCACCAAGATTCCAAAAATTTCTACTCTATTCTAGGTCCAAACATAAACCATCCTTCATTGATCCATTAGTTGTCTCAAATTGGGAAAACTGATAAAAGATCATCTAAATTTTGTTCACTCTAAACCTAGGCCTGATGGAAAACAAATATATTGAAAGCCAAAACAATATTGGAAGGAAGATCTAACACTAGCAAAAACTCTTTCCAATCTGTTTCCCTTTCTCAGCTATTGCTCAGGGTCTTTAATATGGGATAATGATACATTACTAGGCATTTGCATAATGACTCCGTGGTTTTATTCTCTTTGCTGACCCAACAACTTACATTATAAAACCAGATCTGGACATCACTCAGTTAGAGATCACTTAGCATCCACTGGGAACAAAGATATAGATGACATTGAAAATAGTTTCAAATAGTTGCTTCTCCCACCTCATCCTTTAAATCTAGGTAATTTATGATTTGAGACATATACTATAGGGTCACCAAGGTGGTTGACCATGACCTTTTTGAAATAACAAAGCAACAGGCCCTTGGAAGTGAGTAACATTTAGACCAAAAGGTATCTCCAGAACCAGGGCATGGGGATATTTCATTTGATAATAAATAGTCCTAAGATTCTAATAGTTAAATGAGCTGTGACTCATATGGATTTTTTCAAGAGATCCTAAGAGTTATGGGTACAAGGTGCTGCATCTTCCTAACCAGAGGCAGCATGATTAATAAATACTGAAGATATGAAAAAGTTGCAGTATACAATGTGATGGTCCTGTCACAAAAGGACATATCAGGGTGAATCCACAACCTGCTTTGATATAGCAAGTAAGAAGCACAGGCCTTACAAGGAAGCTCTATTGAATCTTCCTTGATGTGGCTGAAGAAATTTCTATTGTCCATTTCCATCTTATACACAGGCACAAAACTGCACCATTCATTTGAAAGTAGGATTTTAACCTGGTTAAGATAATTTTTCAAACCAAAAAAAGAAAAACAGAAAAACAATTAACTTCATTTCTTGACTGTGTCTATCAATTTATATGAACCAGAAAAAAATTACCCAATTAAAGTAAGTTGTAATTTGAAGATATTCTATATCTATTTTGACTTTTCTGATCTCTTATATATGGTACAGCATGTGTACAAACATATAGCCTAATGTTCATCACACATGCAACTGTTGGATACGTGAGAGATCAGGGATATAACCCAAAGAAACAAACAAAAGTCCAATATATGTACAGATGTATGATTATATCTTTATTGCAATATTTTATATAATATTATATCATGTATATAACATCTAGATTACATAGTCACAGGCCCAAAAACCAAAATATTCCAACTATATGAATACAATGAGAAAGAATACAAAAATTTGTGCTTACCACTCCAAGTCTCAACAGGATTTAGTTTTCATGGGAAAAAAGCGAGCGGTTGTTAAGAAGCCAAACCAAGAATCTTTTCCTTTAAAATAAAAGGATGTATAAGAAACAAACCATGGGAAATATGAAGCTTGCCAGGCTGAAAAATATTCTGGCAGGTAGAAATGAAGAAGGGCCGAAAAAAAGGTAAGTTTTATTTCACTACTTCACTGAATAGACTTTGCCATCTGGACACAAATGTCCTATAAGCTGGCTGACTAAGAACTGGGTGGAAACCAAAAGGAAGAGGAAATTAGCTTTGCAACTTACAATCAATGTGAGGTGAACAGAAATGAAAAAAATGCAAACGGAAGACCTGTAACTTGCAAGACACAAGTTTCCCTGCAAATATCCCATCTGAGTTATCTTCTGATATGTAAAATGAAGTGTGGCAATATGAAACAAGAAGTAAACCACAAGGCAGAAAACAAGGTAAAGTGAAAAAGTGTTTCAGGGTGAATGAACAAATTAAGTTCATTTGGTATGAACTTCAGTTCATAACAACCTCAAGTTATACTTCTGACCATCATCACAGAAAACTGAAATGGAAAGAAGTTCCATACAAACCTGTTTTATCTTTTATTAATTATAAGCAGAAACATATGACATAAAATAAAGCTTAAATACCACTCCTTCTCCCAGACCAAGAATAAAGCAGAAGAGAAAAATGGAATGCAGCAAGAAAAGAGGCAGATATTTTCTGAAGAAAGCAGAAGTTCAAAGAAATTGAAAACAAACTCAGAGATAAAAGAACACGTAAATAAACAGCTATAGAATTTGAAAAATGTACAGTAAGAATTAAGATACAAAAGTTTAAAATATGCATGGTACGGGGAGGGAGGAGGGAGGAGGGTTCAGGATGGGGAACATGTGTATACCTGTGGTGGATTCATGTTGATATATGGCAAAACCAATATAATATTGTAAAGTTAAAAAATAAATAAATAAATAAATAAATAATAAAAAAAAAAAAGAATTTTAAGGTCTTCCAAATTCAGCTATGATGAGATAAGAAGAAATAAATTTACTGTCTCATCTTAACAAGAAAATTATATAAAATTTATAAAATAACAGTTTTTATTTATTGAATAACAACCAAGACAGAAATGTCGTCTCTAAGAGAAGGAAAATGAAGAAAGACCTACAGAAAGGAACCTACACTTACATGGGCAAGAGCATACAATAGGAAGAAAAACCCTTTTTAATAAATGATGTTAGGAAAACTGGACATCTATAAGAAAAAGGTCAAACTGGAATATTTTCTCACACCGTATACAAAAATAAACTCATAATGGATTAAAGACTTAAATGTTAAAATCTGAAACCACAAAACTCATAGGAAAAACATGAACAATACACTCTTTGACATTGGTCTTTTCAATTTTTTTATATGTCTCCTAAGGCAAGGGCAACAAAAGAAAAACTTAACAAATGTAGCTACATTAGGGTTAATAAGCTTTTCCATGGAGAAGAAAGCTATCAGCAACGCAAAAAGGCTGCCTGCTGAATGGGAGAAGATAATGCTCACCAAAAATACACAAAACACATACAGTTCAACGTCAAAAACATAAACAATGTGATTAAAAATGGTTATAGGACCTGAACAGACATTTTTAAAAAGAAGACAAACAGATGGCCAATAGACACATGAAAAGATGGTCAACATCACTAAGAGTCAGGGAAATGCAAATCAAAGCCACAATGAGACATCACCTCATACCTGTCAGGATGACTAATTATTAAAAGAAGAAAAACAAAAGATTACAAGTGTTGGTGAGTATGTGAAGAAAAGGCAACCTTTGTACACTGTTGGTAGAGTGAAAATGTTTCAGCTACTATGAGAAAATGGCATGGAGATTCCTCAAAAATTTAGAAGTAGAACTACCTATGATCCTGCAATAGAATCGCTGAATATCTGTCCAAAAGATTTGAAATCAGGTTCTTGAAGATGTTTCTCCTCTTCAGTGTTCACTGCAACATTATTCCTAGTAGCTAAGATAGAGAAACAAGACAAATATTCATCAACAGATGAATGGATAATGAAAATGTGGTATATACATACAGTGGAGTATTATTCATCCTTAAAAATGGAATCCCCGCAATATGCAATAGTATAGATAAACTCAGAAGGACCTTATGTTAAGTGAAATAAGACAGTCACAGAAGGATAAATACTACATGACTCCTCTTCTATAAGGCATCTGAAATAGTCAAACATAGAAAGTAGAATGGTGGTCACCAGGGGATGAGGAGAAGGGCATCAGGGAGTTGTTCAGTGGGTATGATCTTAAACTTATATACACCGAGGAAGTTCCAGAGCTCTACTGTATAACATAGCGCCTATAGTTAATAACCAGGTGTAGAGGGAAGCCTCATGCTCAGTAGTGGCCGACTGTATGTGACCCCATGGACTGCAGTCCACCAGGCTCCTGTTTCTATGGGATTCTCCCAGCAAGAACACAGCAGTGGGTTACCATTTCCTTCTCCAGGGGATCTTTCTGACCCAGGGGTCGAACACTCACCTCCTGTGTCTCCTGCATTGCAGGCAGATTTTTTTTTTTTTAACCTCTGTGAATGTGAAGCACTTTAAAACTTGTTAAGAGAGTAGATTACATTGTCTAAGAAAAATTCCTTTATTTCCTCCTTGACTCTGACACTCAAAATCCTTCTGACACCAGATATGTGGGTTTTCAACAAAAAGCAATTCTCTGATATCAGCTGAATGTTCTCCAATTCAACTTAATTCTGACACATAAGTCAGTTCATGTGGGAAAAAAATCCCACAGGCTATGGGCTCAGTCCCACGAGATTGCCCTCTCCTTATTTCTGAAGCCACATCTTGTCAGCTGTGCATGAATCCTGGAGGTTCCCAGGAAACCTCTCCTGCCTCCCACCACCACAGGTTTGATCATTTGCTAGAACAACATAAAGAACTCAGGGAGCACTTACCTAACATTTATCAATTTATTCTATAATAAAACACAGATGTGTAGCCAGATAAAGAGATACCTAGGGTGAGGTCCTGAGCATGGAAGTTTCTGTCCCTCTTGGAACCAGGAGAATAAATCACTCTCCCAGTTCACAGATATGTTCATCAACAAAAAGCTCTCCAAACACCATACTTCAGGGGTTTTTATGGCCGCTTCATCAAACAAGCTTGATTGATCATTAACTTAATCTTCAACCCCTCTCTCCTTCCCAGAAGATGAGGGTGGGGCTGGAAGGTCCAACCTTCCTTTTTTTTTTTTTTTCACATTTTATTTTATTTTTAAACTTTACAATATTGTATTGGTTTTGCTGACTCAGTCTTTCTGCTGACCATGCCTTCCTTGTATTTAAGCTATTCAGGAGCCACTATGAGTGACCTCATTAGAACCAAAAATGCTTCTATCACCGAAAAAAAAAAAAAAATCTCAAGAAATGTAGAAACTCTGTGTCAGGAGCTTCTACAAGGTCAAAACTAAGTACTAGAACAAACAAACAAAATGCCTCTAGTGTTCTTTTTACTAAGGAAATTACAGGGGTTTAAAAAGTTCTATACCAGGAACCAGAGGTAGAGACCAATATATATATATATATATTCTATTGTTTCATCTTCATGCTAAATATTCTTTCTCTGAAAAAAAAAAAGACAAACACAAAGACACAAGGAAACTTTTGAAAGTGATAGATACCTTTATGACCTTGATTTATAATAGTGAAAAAGTTGGCTTAAAGCTCAACATTCAGAAAATGAAGATCATGGCATCTGGTCCCATCACTTCATGGGAAATAGATGGGGAAACAGTGGAAACAGTGTCAGACTTTATTTTTGGGGGCTCCAAAATCACTGCAGATGGTGACTGTAACCATGAAATTAAAAGACGCTTACTCCTTGGAAGGAAAGTTATGACCAACCTAGATAGCATATTGAAAAGCAGAGACATTACTTTGCCAACAAAGGTTCGTGTAGTCAAGGCTATGGTTTTTCCTGTGGTCATGTATGGATGTGAGAGTTGGACTATAAAGAAAGCTGAGCACTGGAGAATTGATGCTTTTGAACTGTGGTGTTGGAGAAGGCTGTTGAGAGTCCCTTGGACTGCAAGGAGATCCAACCAGTCCATTCTGAAGGAGATCATCCCTGGGATTTCTTTGGAAGGAATGATGCTAAAGCTGAAACTCCAGTACTTTGGCCACCTGATGCGAAGAGTTGATTTATTGGAAAAGACTCTGATGCTGGGAGGGATTGGGGGCAGGAAGAGAAGGGGACGACAGAGGATGAGATGGCTGGATGGCATCACTGACTCGATGGACATGAGTCTGGGTGAACTCCGGGAGTTGGTGATGGACAGGCAGGCCTGGCGTGCTGCGATTCATGGGGTCGCAAAGAGTCAGAAACAACTGAGCGACTGAACTGAACTGAACTGATGTCCAAATTCGTCAAATTGTATGCATTAATTATGTTTAATTTTAAATCCATTTTTATTGGAGTATAGTACCTTTACAATATTGTAGTTTCTCACTATACAGCAAAGGAAATCAGTCATAATATACATATATCTACTCTTTCTTGGATTTCTGTCACATTTAGGTCATCACAGAGCATTGAGTAAGGTTCTCTGTGCTACACAGTAGGTTCCATCATTAGTTATTTATTTTATACAATTGTGTGCATTTTTTGTCTACCAATTACACCTCAAGAAAGTGGAGAAAAAGAGTACAAAGAAAGCAATCCTGGCAAGAATATTCAATAAGTGGGTAACATGCAATGTGCAAAGAAGTATTACAGAAAAGGGAAATATTATAATTAAGTTTCATTTGGTTCAGTTCAGTTCAGTCACTCAGTTGTGTCCAGCTCTTCACAACCCCACGGACTGCAGCTTGCCAGGCCTCCCTGTCCATCACCAAGTCCAGGAGTTTACTCAAACTCACGTCCATCAAGTCAGTAATGCCGTCCAACCATCTCATCCTCTGTCATATCCTTCTCCTCCCTTGCCGTACCCTTCTCCTCCTGCCTTCAATTTTTCCCAGCATCAGGGTCTTTTCTGGTGAGTCAGTTCTTTGCCTCTGGTGGCCAGAGTATTGGAGTTTCAGCTTCAACATCAGTCCTTCCAAAGAATATTCAGGACTGATCTCCTTTAGGATGGGCTGGTTGGATCTTCCTGAAGTCCAAGGGACTTTCAAGAGTCTTCTCCAACACCACAATTCAAAAGCATCAATTCTTTGGCACTCAGCTTTCTTTATAGTTCAACTCTCACATCCATACATGACTACTAGAAAAACCAGAGCTTTGATTAGATGGACCTTTGCCAGCCAAGTAATGTCTCTGCTTTTTAATATGCTTTCTAGGTTGATCATAGCTTTTCTTCCAAGGAGCAAGTGTCTTTTAATTTCATGGCTACAGACACCATCTGCAGTGACTTTGGAGCCCCCCAAAATAGTCTGTCACTGTTTCCACCATTTCCCCATATATTTGCTGTGAAGTGATAGGACCAGATGCCATGATCTTAGCTTTCTGAATGTTGAGTTTTAAGACAACTTTTTCACTCTGCTCTTTTACTTTCATCAAGAGGCTCTTTACTTCTTCACTTGCTGCCATAAGGGTGGTGTCATCTGCATATCTGAGGTTATTGATATTTCTCCCAGCAATCTTGATTCCAGCTTGTGCTTCCTCCAGCCTGGATTTTGCATGATGTACTCTGCATATAAGTTAAATAAGCAGGGTGACAATATACAGCCTTGACATACTCCTTTCCTGATTTGGAACCAGTCTGTCGTTCCATGTCCAGTTCTAACTGTTGCTTCCTGACCTGCATACAGATTTCTCAGGATGCAGGTCAGGTGGTCTGGTATTCCCATCTCTTCAAGAATATTCCACAGTTTGTTTTGATCCACACAGTCAAAGGCTTTAGCATAGTCAATAAAGCAGAAATAGATGTTTTTCTGGAACTCCTTTGCTTTTTCAATGATCCAACAGATGTTGGCAATTTGATCTCTGGTTCTTCTGCCTTTTCTAAACCCAGGTTGAACATCTGGAAGTTCATGGTTCACCCTCTATTGAAGCCTGGCTTGGAGTATTTTGAGCTTTACTTTGTTAGCTTGTGAGATGAGTGCAATTGTGCAGTAGTTTGAACATTCTTTGGCATTGACTTACTTTGGGATTAGAATGAAAACTGACCTTTTCCAGTCCTGTGGCCACTGCTGAGTTTTCCAAATTTGCTGCATATTGAGTGCAGCAGCACTTTCCACAGCATCATCTTTTAGGATTTGAAATAGCTCAACTGGAATTCCATCACCTCCACTAGCTTTGTTCATAGTGATGTTTCCTCAAGACCCACTTAACTTTGCATTCCAGGATGTCTGGCTCTAGGTGAGTGATCACACCATTGTGGTTATCTGGGTCATGAAGATCTTTTCTGTACAGTTCTTCTGTGTATTCTTGCCACCTCTTCTTAATATCTTCTGCTTCTGTTAGGTCCATACCATTTCTGTCCTTAATTGTGCCCATCTTTGCAAGAAAATTTCCCTTGGTATCTCTAATTTTTTTGAAGAGATCTCTAGTCTTTCCCATTCTCTTTTTTTCCCCTCTGTTTCTTTGCATTGACCACTGAGGAAGGCTTTCTTATCTCTCCTTGCTATTCTTTGGAACTGTGCATTCGAATGGGTATATCTTTCCTTTCCCCTTTGCCTTTAGCTCTCTTCTTTTTTCAGCTATTTGTAATGCCTCCCCAGACAACCTTTTTGCCTTTCTTTTTCTTGGGGATGATCTTGATCACTGCCCGCTGTACAATGTCATGAACCTCTGTCCATAGTTCTTCAGGAACTCTATCAGATTAATCCCTTGAATCTATTTGTCACTTCCACTGTATAATCATAAGGGATTTGATTTAGGTCATACCTGAATGGTTTGTTGGTTTTCCCTACTTTCTTCAATTTAAGTCTGAATTTGGCAATAAGGAGTTCATGATCTGAGCCACAGTCAACTAAGTCGGCTAAGTTGCATTTGTTTCAGAAACTCTACAGTTTACTAAATTCACATGCTGTTTGTGTTTGGGGAAAAGGTTCTAATTAAAGAAGTGTTTTGCTTTACATTTCCCAACTACTTTGTCACTACGCCATTAAAATTCCTATTTTTTTCTCGTGTGTCATTTAAATGCAGTATAGCATCAGTCTCCAGGCATAAACATTTAAATAGGTGTCTAGCCACTACCTAATTTTTTGTCTCAGAACATTTTGGTGCTATTTAAACTCATATCCATATTTCCCCTTTGGTTTTGTAATAATGATATCAGATGATATAAATTCCTTAGTGAGAAATAAAGCCAATGGGCCATAAGAACCACAGAAAGTAGCTATACTGAAACTGTTTATCCTCACAGGTATGTTTAGATTGTCCTTTAACTTTCTTTATTCTGCTTCTGATTCCTGTGCTTATGCAACGTCTTTTGACTCAACCTTCAGAGATCCTTTTATCTGAGACAGTTGCTTATGGACCTGGTCTTTCTCCAGCTAACAATCAGTGTTAGATTAAAGCACTCTCAGGTTCAAGATCCCAGAGCTCTAATTTGCTTTCTTATGTATATGGAAGTGTGTGTGTGTATGTGTGTGTGTGTGTGCGTGTGCACGCACTCAGATGTGTACAACTCTTTATGACCCCATGGACTGTACCCTACCAGACTTGTCTGCCCATGGAATTTTCCAGGCAAGAGCACTGGAGTGGGCTGCCATTTCCCATGTGTATAGCTACCTTATTTTGAGGGGAAAAAATGGTAAATAAGCACATACATATGGGCTTCCCAGGCGGTGCAGTGGTAAAGAATCTGCCTGCCATTGTAGGAGACACAAGATACTCGGGTTCAGTCCTTGGGTCGGGAAGGTCCCCTGGATAAGGAAATGGCAACCCACTCCAGTATTCTTGCTATAAAATTTCATGGACAGAGGAGCCTGGTGGGCTATAATCCACGGGGTCTGAGTCTGACACAACTGAGCACACACACACACAAAGCACATACAGAAAAAAATACACCTGTTGATTGCCTAATCCATCATTCACTCATCCAATACCTGTTTACTGAGAGCTAGTTTATGCTTGGCATTATTCCAGGTAGTCAGCTACTTTGGGAGAATAAGACAAACAACTTTCTTGTGCTCACAGAACTTGTAGGCTAGTAGGTATAGTTTTAATACAGCATCCTTCATATAATTTTCTTAATATTCCTAATTGACAGCTTGTCCTGGAGACTTGCACTACCTCTTTAATTGGACTTGTAGAGCTGATGATTTCTGGGAACTTGCCCAGATGTGTACTATGATCATCTACAAGCTAAGAACACAAGGGAATAGCAAACATCTATAGGAATACCTTATTTTATACCTTCACTTTATTGCATTTCAAAAATGTTGCATTGGTTTTTGTTTTGCAAACAAGGTTTGTAGCATGATGGTTAGCAATTTTTAGAATTAAAGTACTTTTAAAGTAATGTCTGTTCTTTTGTAGACATAATGCTGCTGCATACTTAATAGACTGTAGCAGAGTTTAAACATAACTTTTATATGACCTAGGAAAACAAACAAATAAAAAATTATGACTCTCTTTATTGCAATATTCACTTTAGTTTGGAGGACTGGGGCTGAACCTACCATGTCTCTGAGATATGCTTGTATTCCATTATAACAGAATCTCCAGAGAAAAAGATAAATATTAATATTTTATGAAAGGAGGATAATGCATCTATGATCTACGAGCTAGGTGGAGCTAGCAACGCTCTGTGAAGTGGGAACAATACCTCACTCATCATGTGAAGAGAATAAACCTCTGGTCTCCTTGGCTAAGACTTTCTGAAACCTTCCATGGAGCTCTTTGCTAGCAGTTAGATGTTCTACGGGTAAAGTTAGCAAGAAAATCCATTGCTAATAAGATAGGATTGAATCACAAGAAAGCGTGCATCAGGACATAACAGAAAGACCAGCTGTTTAATGGGAGATCTCTCATAGCAGATAGAGAGCACCAACTTAGCTTTTTTTTTTCTTGGTTGTACTGGGTCTAGTTATTGCATGAGAGATCTTTACTTGTGGCATGTGGGATCTAGTTCCCTGACCAGGGATTGAACCCGGGCCCCCTGCATTGGGAGTGCAGAGTCTTAGCCACTGAACCACCAAGGAGGTCCCCAACTCAGCTTTTTTTGGGCTGAGCTTTCAAAATGGATTGTGTGGTTCAGAAAATGTGCAAAATGAAGCTTAGAGCAAGATGTTAGGATATTTTAATGCAAAATTACAGTTTTTTTTACTTTTTTAAATTAGACTTTATTACCAAAAGAATAATACAAATATTCTTTCTAAAGGAGAGACAACTGAATGTAACAACTCCTGGAACTTAATATACTAAGAAGAGTTAAGATCATTCTACAATAGCAGCTGAAGTAGAAATTTTTCTTCTTATATATAGTTTATTATAAAGAAGTTCTTATATTCAACATAGCATTGCACTTTGTAAAAAATTATGGAATAGTTGTTGAAATTCGCCTCAAACATTCATAGAGGTAGAATTAAAATTTCCTCATTAGTTTGAGATGTTAGAACATGGCTTTAGAACTTAAATTGAGAGATATAATTAAGTTTGCTTGGGGACCCTTTCATGATCACTGACTTGTGAGGAGTACCGTAGCTTCACAGCTATACAACTGCCCCAAGTCACAGGTAAAAATAGGAAAAATGACCTTCCATCAGTGACTACCCGCAGAGAACTGGTATTTACCCACATCCTTTTGAATTCTTTAGAATTCCTCTTCTCTGTCCCTGTTGCCAGAAATTTCATATTTTGAGACGAAAGAAAGATAGTGTTAAGTCATGTTTGGCTTTTGCGATCCCATGGACTGTAGCCTGCCAGGTTCCTCTGTCCATGGGATTCTCCAGGCAAGAATACTGGAGTGGGTTGTCATTTCCTTCTCCAGGATTTTAGACAAAGAGTATATACAATTAAGCAGCAAAAGGTAATGTAAACCTGCTCACAGTTAGGGTATTCTTTTAAAGCATAATTTTATTGTATTCATCTTGCTTTATTTGTTTAAAGTGGAACATTTTGCCCCCATATTTGGAGACATTGGGATTAGTTTCAAGGCACTAAGCAGATACTTGCAAGCAATATAATAACTTGTCTTTTTTCTGTTGTCTGTTTTCAGTTGTTCTTAAGCTGTGACCCAGTGACCTGTGTTCACTATGTTCACAAAATCAAAAATAATTTAACAACAAGAAAAAAGATATCATGCTTTTTACTCTTATAATGTTATGAATATAGAGTGTGTTTTCCAGAAGCTATATCATGTATGGTATTTCCACAGATGAAATGATGAAACATTATGAGAAACTAACTGTTTTCTACCAACACAGACATTAAAGAGATTTCCAAATGTGTACAACAAGCCTACTCTTTCAAGGTTTTTTTTTTTTTTTTTTTTAATTAATTTATTTTAATTGGAGGCTAATTACTTTATAATATTGTATTGGTTTTGTCAAGTTTTTATTTGACGACATAGTTATCACTCGTGAAAGTCGCTCAGTCATGTCCGACTCTTTGAGATCCCATCAACTGTAGTCTGCCAGGCTTCTCTGTCCATGGAATTCTCCAGGCCAGAATACTGGAGGGGGTAGCCTTTCCCTTCTCCAGGGAATCTTCCCAACCCAGGGATTGAACCCAGGTCTCCTGCATTGCAGGCGGATTCTTTACCAGCTGAGCCACCAGGGAAACCCATAAGAATACATTATTTTTGTGAACATACAATGGATTTTTGTCATTTCATATAAATAAATATATACGTATTTTAAACTATCTTAATTTCCTTTATGGTAAGCATCAATAGATGCAACAACCCACATAAAAACCTCCTGGGGTTTTCAAAATTTTTTGAAAAAATGAAATCGACGTATTTGATAAGTGCCTCTGTAGAGAGCTTTCCTGGTGGCTCAGATGGTCTGCCTGCAATGCGGGAGACCAGTATTTGATCCTTGGATCAGGAAGATCCCCTGGAGAAGGGAATAGCCACACACTCCAGTGTTCTTGCCTGGAGAATTCTATGGCCAGAGAAGCCTGGCAAGCTACAGTCCGTGGGATTGCAAGAGTCGGACACGACTGAGTGACTAACATACTGCAGAGGCATTGCTTCTAAGTCTCGACCATCCATCTAGTTTAGCCAAGTTCAGGTCATATGTTTAAATCGTCTTCCAATACTTTAAGGAGCACAATTATACTATACAATCCTTAGGTCTTACTCTGGGTAAAACCGCTTGTGTCATCAATCTCTCTAGTAGACTTGGATGTCTTTTCTGCTAGGCACCAGGCTTTTAAGTCTCAGAATGCTAAAGTCGGTTCACATCTCTAAGCCACCATATATTTTTCTCTAAAGCAGTCAGACTAGATGTGTCAAAATGTGACACAGTCCTGCCCTTCCTTTGCCTAGAACCCTCCTCACAGCTCCCCGCTCCCTTCAGAATCAAATCCTAAATCTGTGCGTGCCCCACGTCAGGGTCTTTGTTTCTGCTGTCCTGTCTGGAATCCCGAGTCCCGACAGCCTCAAGTCTTTATTCAAAAGTCACGTCCTCAGACAGCCTGCCCCTGCCTACCCCATAAAGCTTAACCTCTGGACATTTCATAGTGTCTTTACTACTTCACATATTCACCTTGTTAGAAGTTAGCTGTATCTAAAGTGAAATACATTTTTATGCATTTATTTAAGTTCCCTGATAGCAGAGAGTCTTATGTGTTCTTTCATAACTGTTTGACAATTTATGTCATCTGTTGTGGTTGATTATTGCTGTTGTTATTTGTCAGTATTAAGAAACTAGATCTCAGGAATTCCCTGGTGATCCTGTTGCTAAGACTCTGAGTTTCCACTTCAGGGGGCACGGGTCCAATCCCTGGGTGTGGAACTAAGATCCCACATGCCGCATAGTCAAAAATAAATGAATACATAAAATAAAACATTTAAAAGAGAGAGACTAGATCCCAACTAAGTGGTTGAACAGAAGATGGCAGTTCATAAACGCCAGGTGGCAGCACAGGTGGAGGGTGGGGCAGGCATCCAGGAGAAAGGACTTCAAGAGCAGGAACAAACCAGAACACTTCCTAACACCATACACAAAAATAAACTCAAAATGGATTAAAGATCTAAACGTAAGACCAGAAACTATAAAACTCCTAGAGGAGAACATAGGCAAAACACTCTCTGACATATATCACAGCAGGATCCTCTATGACCCACCTCCCAGAGTATTGGAAATAAAAGCAAAAATAAACAAATGGGACCTAATTAAACTTAAAAGCTTCTGCACAACAAAGGAAACTATAAGCAAGGTGAAAAGACAGCCTTCAGAATGGGAGAAAATAATAGCAAATGAAGCAACTGACAAACAACTAATCTCAAAAATATACAAGCAACTCCTACGGGCCAAAGAACTAAACAGACATTTCTCCAAAGAAGACATACAGATGGCTAACAAACACATGAAAAGATGCTCAACATCACTCATTGTCAGAGAAGTGCAAATCAAAACCACTATGAGGTACCATTTCATGCCAGTCAGAATGGCTGCGATCCAAAAGTCTACAAGCAATAAATGCTGGAGAGGGTGTGGAGAAAAGGGAACCCTCTTACACTGTTGGTGGGAATGCAAACTAGTACAGCCACTATGGAGAACAGTGTGGAGATTCCTTAAAAAACTGGAAATAGAACTGCCTTATGATCCAGGAATCCCACTGCTGGGCATACACACTGAGGAAACCAGAATTGAAAGAGACACGTGTACCCCAATGTTCATCGCAGCACTGTTTATAATAGCCAGGACATGGAAGCAACCTAGATGTCCATCAGCAGATGAATGGATAAGAAAGCAGTGGTACATATACACAATGGAGTATTACTCAGCCATTAAAAAGAATGCATTTGAATCAGTTCTAATGAGGTGGATGAAACTGGAGCCTATTATACAGAGTGAAGTAAGCCAGAAAAAAAATACCAATACAGTATACTAATGCATATATATGGAATTTAGAAAGATGGTATGTGAGACAGCAAAAGAGACACAGATGTATAGAACAGTCTTCTGGACTCTGTGGGAGAGGGAGAGGGTGGGATGATTTGGGAGAATGGCATTGAAACATGTATAATATCATATATGAAATGAGTCGCCAGTCCAGGTTTGATACACGATACTGGATGCTTGGGGCTGGTGCACTGGGACGACCCAGAGGGATGGTAAGGGGAGGGAGGAGGGAGGAGGGTTCAGGATGGGGAACTCATGTATACCTGTGGCAGATTCATTTTGATATATGGCAAAACCAATACAATATTGTAAAGTTAAAAAATAAAATAATTAAAAAAAAAAGAATTCCCAAAGAAAAAGGATATTCCCAATCTCTGGGTCCTGCACTTGGGTTGAGGAGAGACTGGTGAGTGCACTGTCTTGTAGGGAAGAAGGGAGGAATGTCAAGAGGGTCTGGGGGTCTCGGCAAGAGAGGTTGAGTGGGCTTTTGGCATTTTAAAAGCAATGTCTTAGAGCAGAAATAGAAAGAACCCTGTGGAACTGCAAGCCGCTTGAATACCAGAGGTTATACTCAGAAGCCCAAGGGCTGACAAAGGGGAGAGAAATAAAAAGAGCAACAAACTAGAGGACTGGTGTGTAAATCCTAAATAGCCTCAAATCATGGAGGAAATAAAATAGATTCCCAAAAGGATCCACACTGAAGGGAAAATAACGTGACAGCAGTTAGTGGCCACTTTGCAGTACTGAATTCTGATCGCGAACCCTGCTTCGTCTCTTTTGGCACCTAGGACTACCCACCACTGTCCCGAGTTTTGAGTGGATCCCTCCCACCCTAGGGATCTGCTCACCTCCTTTATCCCAGTGCCTTCTCCTCTTTCCACAGGAGACACTGCATGGCTTGGCCATTAGAGTCTGTTTCCTTGACTTCTGTGTTCTGCCCCACCCCTCCTTTCTCTCTTGGGTCACTGGTGCCAATTCTTTAGCTTTCTTTTTTTTTAGTTTCCTTAGCTATCTTTTCAAAGTCCCTGAATAGCAGAATCACCAACACGGAGACCAGGAGACGATCCCTACCAGTGTCCTAGAATCTGGACATTTTCCCTATATTATAAACTGCTGTTGTCAGTGCGACAGTCTAAGCTAAGCTAAGTCACTTCAGTCGTGTCCGACTCTGTGCGACCCCATTGACGGCAGCTCACCAGGCTCCTCTGTCCCTGGGATTCTCCAGGCAAGAACACTGGAGTGGGTTGCTACTTCCTTCTCCAATCCATGAAAGTGAAAAGTGAAAGTGAAGTCGCTCAGTCATGTCCGACTCTTAGCGACCCCATGGACTGCAGCCTACCAGGCTCCCCCATCCATGGGATTTTCCAGGCAAGAGTACTGGAGTCAGGTGCCATAGAGACCCCCACATTTATATTTTCATGGCCACACTTCTGGGATGCTAGCAGAGGCATGCACCCTAGATTCATTTCATCCCCAGAGAATCTGACACTGCCTCCATTCCCTTCCTTCTGGCATGGTAGGCAGTAAACCCCTGATATAGCAATGCCCTTTTCTACATACAACCCTCCTTAGCTGAGAATTTTGATCCCCGCCCTATGGAACATTTGGTTCTCAGCCGCATTTCTAAATTGGAGACTTGGACTGTTAAACCTTCCTCTATTAACACATTCAATGTCACCTTTCAGACTGCTCTTCAGCATGAAAGGTTTCAGCCACCTGTCCCCCTGCGTGCTGCCAAGTCTAGAATATTAGGTGTTGCGTTCTGCCTGACTCTCTCCCCTGTCTGACTGTTGAGGTTGTTCATGGGCCGACTTGCAGCTTTCAGCCAAAAGCCATGACAGCCACCTTCTCAAATGTGATTTGAATGGAACATTACAAGTACAAATGTAACCAAAGAGCCAGTGAGTAATTTTATGTGCTTGTCAAATTAAATGATCATGCATTTGTCTTTGATGAATGGATTTGACCTTGGGTAAAAATCACTGCCCAAACTACTTTCAGGAACAGAAACAACTCAACCTCCTACACACACATGCACACACCCACAACCGTAGAGGTACTGGAAGAGTTAAATTTTTTTCAGGCTAAAGTTTTAAAGCAGCGGTCCCCAGACTTTTTGGCACCAGGTGCCAGTGTCCTGGAAGACCATTTTTCTATGGACTGTAGGCATAGAGAGTGTGATTTGGGGACGATTCAAGTGCATGCCACTTACTGTGTGCTTTATTATTATTATTATTATTATATCAGCTACACCTCAGATCATCAGGCATTAGATCCTAGAGGTTGGCGGCCCTGGTGTCTTAAAGTCACATTATTTGTCTCAAGGCCCTCTGTTTAATTTGTGACACAGCTTACGTTGGTTATTCGCAAAGCTCTTTGTGATTTAACATTTTCACCCCGCTCAAATTTAGTTCTCTATCACTATTCCTCTTTACGACAACACAGTTTCCATGACTGTCACTCAACAACTGTTCATTCAATTGAGCCTCGGTGTTTATATGTAACAGCATTTCATCGGCTCTCTTTGGAGTTTCCCACCCTCGGTACGCCTACAGCCGGTTTGTTGTCTTCCGTCTTCCCCACAGGAGCAGCACTGTGAATCCAAGGTCCAATGAGCCCACCTTAGATGCCAGTGAACAGATTGATAGCTATGGGACCTCATTATCTGGCATTTTGTCCGGTCATCTGATGCTAAGCCTAGCAGCCCAGGGCGCTGGCAAAACATGTTTGGGAGCTTAACACAATGTCCTGTATCCTTATGGGAGACTGAGCGGAAGCACTGCTTCGTGACTCTAGAATAGAAAGTCTCAGAAAGAAACGTATTTTAGGAAAATTTTACTAAGTTACAAACATATTTTCACTCAAATACTTAACTCTTCTATGTGACCAATGGATGTCAATTCCTTCTCATTCAGGGGCAGAAAGGAAAATTTGGATTTGAAGACAAATGTTATGGGAGAAAATCATGAAATAAATATTGATGGATTGACATGGACCCACTCCTATATACAAAATAGATAATCAACAAGGACCTACCGTACAGCACAGGGAACTCTGCTCAATATTCTGTAACAACTTAAATGGGAAAAGAATGTGAAAAAGAAGTGATACCTGTAGATGTAAAACTGAGTCACTTTGCTGTATGCCTAAAAAGGGCACAATATAGTTCATCATCTATACTCCAATATAAAATGAATTATTTTAAATGTGCTAGAAAACTAATGGATCTCCTCAAATCATTGAAAATTTTTACAGAGTGATGAAGCAGACACACGTGTTGTTGTTTTTTAGTCTCAGAGTCATGTCTGACTCTTTGTGACCCCATGGGCTGCAGCACTCCAGGCTTTCCTGTCCTTCACTGTCTCCCAGAGTTTACTCAGACCCATATGTCCACTGAGCTGGTGATGCCATCCAATCATTCCATCCTCCCTCGCCTCCATCTCCTCCTGCCTTCAATCTTTCCCAGCGTCAGAGTCTTTTTCAATGAGTCAGTTCTTTACATCAGATGGCCTAAGTATTACAGCTTCAGTTTCAGCATCAGTCCTTCCAATGAATATTCAGGGTTAATTTCCTTTAGGATTGAGTGGTTTGATCTCTTTGCGGTGCAAGGGATGCTTAAGAGTCTTCTCCAACACCACAATTTGAAAGCATCAATTCTTCAGTGCTCAGCCTTCTTCATGTTCCAGCTCTTACAACCATATATGACTAGCTTAAGAAACATAGCTTTGACTATATGCACCTTTGTTGGTAAAGTGATGTCTCTGCTTTTTAACATGCTGTCTAGGTTTGTTATAGGTTTTCTTCCAAGGAGCAAGTGTCTTTTAATTTCATGGCTGCAGTCATCAATCTCAGTGATTTTGGAGCCCAAGAAAATAACATCTGTCCCTGTTTTCACTTTTCCCCCATCTATTTGCCATGAAGAGACTCCATAATCTTAATTTTTTGAATGCTGAGTTTTAAGCCAAATTTCTCACTCTCTTTCTTCACCTTCATCAAGAGACTCTTCAGTTCCTCTTCATTTTTGCCATTAGAGTGGTATCATATGCATATCTGAGGCTGTTGATATTTCTTCTGGCAATCTTGATTCCACCTTGTGATTCATCTAGCCCAGCATTTCTCATGATGTACTCCACACATAGATTAAATAAACAGGGTGACAATATACAGCCTTGAAGTACTCCTTTCCCAATTTTGAATCAGTCCATTGTTTCATGTCTTGTTCTATCTGTTGCTTCTTGTCCTTGCATACAGGTATCTCAGAAGACAAATAAGGTGGTCTGGTATTCTCTTCACTTTAAGAATTTTCCACAGTTTGTTGTAATCCACAGTCAAAGGTCTTAGCATAATCAATGAAGCAGAAGTAGATGTTTTCTGGAATTCTATTTTTCTCTGATCTAAGGGATGTTGGCAGAAACATGGTGCTACTTAGCTGCTTAGAAATTTTAAATATTTACAGTAAAAATATTTAGAATAGTTAAAAAGTTCAAAATGATTAACAAAAGAAGATTTAGTTGCACATGGGAAAATCATCAGCAAAGAACCAGATGCTTATTTCCATTTCTCTCTGTTGGGCTCACAAAAAAATGTGAACAATACAAGTGAAGGAAGGAGTTGTTTGCTTTGCTATGCAAAGAGATAAAGCGAGGTACGGACTCACTGCATAAAGATATAAAAGAAAACACATGTCTTGAAAACACAGCAACTAGAAAAACTTCTAGCTGCTGATTAATGATCTCAAGAAGAAAGCTGAAGAGAAAGACACTTGTGTCCTGCCCAGCAACTTGAGAGAGATTATTTTAGAAAAGATGTTTATGGAGAAAAGGAAGTCATCCAAAATTTGGACCAAAAGAGGCCAAAATGGATCCAACTTTATTAGAGCTGGGAAGGGTTAGAATAATGACACAAAATAATTGTTTATTTCTTTGGTGGGAAGATCTTAAGTACTTAATTCTATACCTGATGTGTAGTTTAGTTCAGTTCAGTCACTCAGTCATCTCCGACTCTTTGCGACCCCGTGAATTGCAGCACACCAGGCCTCCCTGTCCATCACCAACTCCTGGAGTTCACCCAAACTCATGTCCATCAAGTCGATGATACCATCCAGCCATCTCATCCTCTGTCATCCCCTTCTCCTCCTGCCCCCAATCCCTTCCAGCATCACAGTCTTTTCCAGTGAGTCAACTCTTCGCATGAGGTGGCCAAAGTACTGGAGTTTCAGCTTTAGCATCATTCCCTCCAAAGAACACCCAGGGCTGATCTCCTTCAGAATGGACTGGTTGGATCTCCTTGCAGCCCAAGGGACTCTCAAGAGTCTTCTCCAACACCACAGTTCAAAAACATCAATTCTTTGGCACTCAGCTTTCTTCACAGTCCAACTCTCACATCCATACATGACCACAGGAAAAACCATAGCCTTGACTAGACGGATCTTTGTTAGCAAAGTAATGTCTCTGCTTTTGAATATGCTATCTAGGTTGGTCATAACTTTCCTTCCAAGGAGTAAGCATCTTTTAATTTCATGACTGCAATCACCATATGCAGTGATTTTGGAGCCCAGAAAAATAAAGTCTGACACTGTTTCCACCATTTCCCCATCTATTTCCCATGAAGTGATGGGACCAGATGCCATGATCTTCATTTTTTGAATGTTGAGCTTTAAGCCAACTTTTTCACTCTCCTCTTTCACTTTCATCAAGAGGCTTTTGAGTTCCTCTTCACTTTCTGCCATAAGGGTGGTGTCATCTGCATATCTGAGGTTATTGAGATTTCTCCTGGCAATCTTGATTCCAGCTTGTGCTTCTTCCAGCCCAGTGTTTCTCATGATGTACTCTGCATATAAGTTAAATAAGCAGGGTGACAATATACAGCCTTGACGTACTCCTTTTCCTATTTGGAACCAATCTGTTGTTCCATGTCCAGTTCTAACTGTTGCTTCCTGACCTGCATATAGGTTTCTCAAGAGGCAGTATTCATCAATAAATATTTATTGAACAGAGGAAAGAAGGAAGAAGTAGAGAAGTACCTAGAAAGTATCTCTTTCAAGGGTATACAAGCCTTCTGTGAAATAACTGGTTTTTTAAGTAAGTCTGGACCCCTATGTTCCTGGGGCAGAGAAATATGGAATAGAATTCAAATACCTTGTGTAAATAGTGTTATTTGCAAAGCAGAAATATAGACCCAGACATAGAAAACAAGCCTATGGACACCAAGGGGGGAAAAGTGGGGGCTGAACTGGGAGATTGGGACTGACGTATGTACACTGGAAGATCCCCTGGAGAAGCAACGACAACCCACTCCAGTATTCTTGCCTGGAGAATCCCATGGGCAGAGGAGCCTGGTGGGCTACAGTCCATGGGGTCTCAAAGCATCAGACACGACTGAAGCAATGCAGCATGCACACTATTGATACTATGGATGAAATAGACCACTAATGAGAACCCACTGCATAGCTGAGGGAACTCTACTTAATGCTCTGTGGTGATCTAAATGGGAAGGAAACTCAAAAAGAAAGGAAACATGTATACACGTATCTGATTCACTTTGATGTCCAGTAGAAACTAGCAAGCACTGTAAAGCAACTATGCTCCAGTAAAAGCTAATTAAATAAAAAGTACAACCAGCAGCTGTTTCGCCAGTCGCTTTATAACCACAGCAGACTACAACATAGAATGCCTGATCCAAAGTGACCCAATAAAGGCTCGGAGATGGAGCTGTTTCACGCTGAAGACTTTGTCTCTGGTGGTTGGCACATCCCTATATTTAACCAGATCTGCACAGAGATTGGCTACTTGGCCCCTGGTGGAAGTAGACGAAGCAGTTGGTTTTATGTGTCACCTAACTGCTAAAGCTCCTTCCTGGGGTGCAGGGCAAAGTGGGGTTGTACTTTCTAAATATGGGAGTGAGGGAGGAAAGGAGAGAGGATTACTGCAGCGGAATAAAATGAGGTAAAGAAGACCAAGATTCCAGTCTGGTTGTGTCTGAGTTTCTCTCATGGATTAGTGCTATGCTTCAGATATTCGATCTAATACAGACCCCCAAGGATACCCTACAGGAGGTGTAGAGGGGACTCAGTTGTGCAGGGACACCCCCAGAGGATGTGGGGAACCCCCATGGAAGATACCTGGAGTGCATCAGGCCTAAAGCTGGTCTAGCCATCTGCTGGCCTCCCCAGCTCATGATGGTCCTATTCAGTTCAGTTCAGTAGCTCAGTTGTGTCCGACTCTTTGCGACCCTATGAATCGCAGCATGCCAGGCCTCCCTGTCCATCACCAACTCCCAGAGTTCACTCAAACTCATGTCTATCAGTACCTGTTTCTATTTCCTAAACTGTCTATGGAAAATAAAGGTAAGTTTTATTTAGATTTATTTTCTTACATTTGGACATGTTTCTAGTTGGAAAATAACAAACTGGAGTAATTATCTATATTTCAATAGAGACTAACTGAAATTTATTTTATAGTGGTAATGAACAATCCAAAAATCAGATAATAAACTCCTTACACCTCTTTCTCTAAGATATAATGCTTTTGTTAACACTTAGTTTAACTAATTTGAGTTGCTGATGTTCAGTACTGGTTGTTTTGACTCTTTGAGAACCCATGGACTGTAGCCTACCAGTCTCCTCTGTTCATGGGATTCTCCAGGCAAGAATACTGGAGTGGGTAGCCATTCCCTTCTCCAGGGGATCTTCCCAACTCAGGGGTTGAACCTGGGTCTCCTGCATTGCACACAGATTCTTTACCATCTGAACCACCAGGGAAGCGGTACTGCCCTTTTCTGTGACTATATTTATCTCTATCCTCAGATTGTTTTGGGGGAGGATTAAATGAAATTATAAATCATCATATAATCTAAAGGTAAATTTTATTATCATTTTTAAAGCATTTTGTGGACTACAAGCCATAGAAGACATACGTTCTCATTCTATAGCACTCTATATTCTTAAAGACAATACTTTGGATGTAATCTCAAATATGCATTTCCGTTCTTGTTCAACAGGTAATTCTTAGTTAATACCATTGGTATTTAAATTTCTGTTATAGTAATTACTCTGTCCATAGCAAGTGCTTGAAACCAGAGGCAGGACTGTATGCTTTTATCAGCTCTCTCCTGCCCTCCTGCCTGGATCGCATCTGTCTGGGAATCAGTGAAGAGCAGGGACAAAATCACACAGTGACCAGCCCTGCAAAAAAGCAAGGAAGCTAAGTGTGGATGGAGCATTTGAAACCAAGATTATTTTATTGCTTTCATTTTAGACATTTTGAAGTTATAGAAATTATTGCTATCTAATTTGAGCTCATGTCTGCATTCTCAGCCGCTCAGCCATGTCTGACTCTTTGTGACCCCATGATCTGTAGCCTGCCAGGATCTTCTGTTCGTGGGATTTCACAGGTGAGAATACAGGAGCAGTTTGCCATGCCCTCCTCCAGGGGATCTTCCTGACCCAGGGATCGAAACTGCATCTCTTCTGTCTCCTGCATTGGCAGGCGGAGTCTTTACCACTACTGCCACCTGGGAAGCCCGAGTTCATGTTTAGTCTCATTATATTAGTGATTATAACTTCAAAAATTAGATTCATAAATCTGAATGTGAGAATAGCAAAATCTTTGCACACAGTGTAAGATTTACTGAGATCCTATTATGTGAAAAGACTTGTTCTAAGTGCATATGTGAACTGGTTCAATCCATATGATTGTCATAAAAAGAATATAATTTCCATCACCAGTTTAATATGAAAAATAAAAGACAGTTTGTCTTATGTCACAAAACTAGTAGATGACCAACCTAAGCTTCAAACTGCCACTCATCCAGTTTGGCTCCACAATCCTTACACTTAGCCCCTTAATTACACTAACTTTTTTTTTTTTTTTTTTTTTAAGAGAACTGAATTTTAAAGGAAAACCATCATCTCACTGACTGAGGGTTCTCCATATACTCCTCAAACCTCCATTGGAAACTTCAGAAGAGGAAGAAGAGGCACTGAACTGTATGCTAAGTCGCTTCAGCCGTGTCCGACTCTGTACGACCCCATAGACAGCAGCCCACCAGGCTCCCTCGTCCCTGGGATTCTCCAGGCAAGAACACTGGAGTGGGTTGCCATTTCCTTTTCCAATGCGTGAAAGTGAAAAGTGAAAGTGAAGTCGCTCAGTCGTGTTCGACTCTTAGCGACCCCATGGACTGCAGCCTACCAGGCTCCTCCGTCCATGGGATTCTACAGGCAAGAGTACTGGAGTGGGGTGCCATTGCCTTCTCCGACTGAACTGTATACACGTAGCTCATTTCATCCCCAAACACCTGCTGCCATTTCATCATTTTCTCAAATGACATTTCCACAAGTGTTTCTGAAATAAAGTAAATGCAGGTACATGAATAGCTGAGTAATTCACATTAGAAATGATTAGCAAAACCTGGTGATTTCCATCACCTGAAAGAAAGAAGCATTACAAGTAGAATCATGCTGCTGCTGCTAAGTTGCTTCAGTCGTGTCCGACTCTGTGCAACCCCATAGACGGCAGCCCACCAGGCTCCCCCATCCCTGGGATTTTCCAGGCAAGAACACTGGAGTGGGTTGCCATTTCCTTCTCCAATGCATGAAAGTGAAAAGTGAAAGGGAAGTCGCTCAGTCGTGTCCGACTCTTAGCGACCCCATGGACTGCAGAATCATAGACAACTGAAAAGAATATATATGTTCTTTATTCATACTCTCTAATTTAAATATACTATACCATACTATACTATATAATTACACTCACATGTGTATGCATGAATATATAAATTGGTGCGTATGAACAAAAACAAAGGGCGTGAAAGCTGACAGTCACTTCTAGGAGGGAAGTAACGTCACAGAATACCACACTCTGTGGTATAATTTATTATTTTAAGTAAAACTGACAAAGGATGAATCATTTTATGTAGGGCCAGATTTCCTAGATAAAAAATAGACTATAACTGAAAAGTGACTCCCTATAGTCCACATAGCCACAAAGCCACCATGTGAGAAAACCTATTAATTCATTTGAACTCAGACACCAAGAATAGACTCAGCACTGTGTCACTTTAGGCTAGAATGGGAAAATGGGGGCAGGAAGAAGCGAAAGCACCGATCCAGAAAGAATTCTGAAGACCTGTGACATCTGGTGCCCCCTTTCTGATTTCAGCTGTAAGACAATGCAAGGCATTTCAAATAATTTTCTTCTGTATATGGGAAGCAAAATCAATATTGTTTCCAAAGTGGTGGGTGGGGGTGAGGAGGGGGGAATTGGGTTTATGTGGGTTGTATAGGTAAAGAAAGATTTAATTACTCTTTCAGTGATTGCAATGGTCTAGGGGATCAGTTGGAGAAGGAAATGGCAACCCACTCCAGTGTTCTTGCCTGGAGAATCCCATGGACGGAGAAGCCTGGTGGGCTGCAGTCCATGGGGTTGCACAGAGTCAGACACGACTGAAGCAACTTAGCAGCAGCAGCAGCAGGGGATCAGTGCCTAGTGCAGTGCAGTTGACACGGTCCTTGAAGACAAAAAATCTTATAGCCAGTGATTCTCAACCCTTGTTGAACATCAGAAAAGCTTCAGGAGAGTTTAAAAATTCCATTGCCCAGGCAGCACTCAAGAACAACTAAATCAGAATCTCTGAGTATGGAATCTTTGAATAAATGTTTGAGGTTGTCAGGGCAAGGGTGAAAATTTTCTGTTTAGTTGTTTCCCAAACTTAAACTTTGCTGGGCTCTGAACCCCAGATTTTCTGACTCAGATCTGGGTTGAGGCCCAAGGGTTTGTATTTCGAACAAGTGCTATGGAGCAGCTGCTGCTGCTGATTGGGTGACGTGCCAGATAAGAATTTGACTTCTGATATCAGGGAACCAGAGCTATTGTAAGAAGTAGTTACACTGAAATTCATATGGATTTGTTCTGGCCTAATTTGTTGCCTAAGTGCTCAGGGAGGCCTGCAGAGCTTGGGACTGTGTACAGAGCATGCTTACACTATGCCTAAACCATAACACCTTTCATAGTCCTGTCTTAACCTGGGATTGGCTATCCTCTTGTGAGGCTGGTCTTCCACACTCACTGTTAACTCAAGGATACGCACACCATGTTGGTGGCCAGCACAGCTGGCCTTTCCATGACCTTGGGGAAAAATAATGAGACATGAAGTTTTAACTTTAGAGCTTTAGAGAAGTTTGATATAGAACACTGTTTCTCTCAGTTCAGTTCGATTGCTCAGTCGTGTCCAACTCCTTGTGACCCTGTGAATTGCAGCATGCCAGGTGTCTATCACCAACTCCCAGAGTCCACCCAAACCCATGTCCATTGAGTCAGTGATGCCATCCAACCATCTCATCCTCTGTCGTCCCCTTCTCCTCCTGCCTTCAATCTTTCCCAGCATCAGGGTCTTTTCAAATGAGTCAGCTCTTTGCATGAGGTGGCCAAAGTATTGGAATTTCAGCTTCAACATCAGTCCTACTAATGAACACCCAGGACTGATCTCCTTTAGGATGGACTGGTTGGATCTCCTTTCTCTGCTTCTGGTTTTAACTACTCCCAACCCCCACCACCCCAAGCCCTCAGCAAAGAGTTATAGATGTCTTCCAAACGGATCAACAGCAAAGCTATTTAATTGGTTTCTTAAAATTCTCTGTTCTCTGGCTGTTTCTTAAAAATATAATTTTGTTTTTTATTTTGTAGCCAAGTTAAACATGAAGAAGAATAAGAATGCACTAAAGCTTGATCATAGTTGTCTTTATGAAAATTTTAATAATTATTTCTGCAATCAGTATCAGGATTTTTTTTTCCTTTTCCTTACTTTTCCACATAATTATGTCTGGTATTTGAAATAGGTGCCTGGCTTTCAAAAGTAAAGACAATTTTCTCTGCCATTTTAAATCTCTTGCATCTTCAACTGCTCTATATAATGGCTGAAGTTTCATAGAAAATAAATTAAGAATAAATTTAAAACTGATTTTAATAAAATATTCATTAAAAAAAACTAAGACGCTGACTGCTTCTGTTAGGTTTTTGCTTCTGCTGAAATGAACTGAACTGAAGACACTGACTAGATTCTCCATGGTTTTAGACGTATTGAAAGAATCATTCAATGTGTGGATAAACTGCATTCATGTGATTCTTAGATTTCTGGGTACATAATCTCCCTGGAAATGGATGAAACTTAAATTTGAAGACACAACTAAAAAGAACAGTGATAGTTATGTGTTCTGCCTATTCCATGTCTCTGTTACATGAAGATGTTTCCTTTTTATTTTCTTTTAAAGAAAGAGAGAAATGAGAGAATTAATAATTCGTTATTGTCAGACTTGGTAGAAGAAGCCTGAAGAAAGAAGCTGAAATGCAGTTTTCTGGACTAAATAAACCTTTTTTCTCCATAGAGTTACACTTAGGTACTCTATTAACTCATGCATGAATGCATACTAAGTCTCTTCAGTCATGTCCGACTCTATGCGACCCCACGGACAGCAGCACACCAGGCTCCTCTGCCCACAGGATTCTCTAGGCAACAATACTCAAGTGGAGTCCAAAAAGTGTGGACCTAAGCTTTTAATAATGCTTCAACTAATTAGGAACACATTGGAAATCCAGGAAGAAACAGTAATGAATCTGTTTATATAGACAATATGACTTTGTCTGGGACATTATGATGTAAATAAGCTCTAAAGTTGTTAGCATATTTCTTATGAATGGAAAAAAAATCTCAAAAAATGGACAGATGAATCTTTTTGCAAAGCAGAAAAAAAGATACAGATGTAGAGAATAAATGTATGGTCACCAAGAGGGGAAAGGGAAGGTGGGATAAATTGGGAGATTGAGATCGGCATATACACACTACTATGTTTAAAATATGTAACTGATCAGAACCTACTGTAGAGCACAGGGAACTCAGTGCTCTGTGCTGACCTGAATGGGAAGGAAATCCAAATATGAAATGAGTCGCCAGTCCAGGTTCGATGCATGATACTGGATGCTTGGGGCTGGATGGAGCATTGGGACGACCCAGAGGGATGGTATGGGGAGGGAGGAGGGAGGAGGGTTCAGGATGGGAAACACATGTATACCTGTGGCGGATTCATTTTGATATATGGCAAAACCAATACAATATTGTAAAGTTAAAAAAATAAAATAAAATTTAAAAACACACACAAAGAGGGGATATTTACATATGGCTGATTCATTTTGCTGTGCAGTAGAAATTAACACAATATTGTAAAGCAAGTATACTCCAATAAAAATTAGTAGCAAACTAAAGGTTTACTTTTCTCTTTTGATAGAGCTTCTATTCATCATTCATTTCCTATTGACTAATTGGATGTATCCTTATTTCTCAGTTGTATATTGAATTCTATTCTTTATGTTTCAAGAGGTTTTGAATGCAAGGAACAATTGAGAATCAAGGCACTGGCACTGCAAACAGTGCTTTCATTTATTTGGAAAGATTCCCAAATAAACAAGAAACTGGAGAGACACGTAAATTATGGGAATCTCCAGTGGAAGATTTTGCAATTCCTAATGTAATTTTATTTCCTATATCTAAGTCCTTTGAATCCTATCTCCAAAAATGGCTCCATCCATTACTTACTTCTATCTTCATTTCTTCCATGCAATCACTTTTTTTTTTCTTTAGAATATTCTGGAGTCTTCTAACCAGTCTCCTTGCCAGCCCTCTTTCCATTCATTCTGCATGCAAAACACAGAGTACACTTTCTGCTTTTCTTTGCATAAAGTCCTTAAATGGCCTCTCATTGTATTTAGCAAGAAATCCTACAAGGACAAGTCAGATCTTCCTCCCTGTCTCTGTAATTTTATTTCAGACACACATCAAAGAATATCATGACTAACATTTGGAGAGATTTCTGAGAGAGAGAGAGTAGGGAACCTCTCAAGGTACCTTGAGAGATCACTCCCATTAAAGTCTGTTCTTTAGCTTTGCAGTCTTGGAAACTGGATTTAATCCTTTATTTATTCAAAATATAATAAGCAGATGCAAAGTTCCTTCTTCTGTGCACATATACACTCAAAAAAGATGAATTTGTTTAAATTGCTCACCCTCTTTCTTACTGACACCCATTACAACTGAATTCTACCTCCTCTCCAATTGTATCTCAATGATGTGACCAGTAATCTGCACATTGCTAAACTCAACAGTCAATTCCCAACCCTCAATTGATAGGACTCATCAGGAATATTTTAAATAGCTGATTCCTCCTTTGCATAGGGAATAATTTATTGATTTGGTTTCCAGACTATCATACTGTCTTAATGATACTCTGGTCACTCCTTTTCAGTCTCTTTGGCTGAGATTTTTTGTTCCTATCTTATCTTCCATTTTTTTTTTTTTTAAATGTGGACCACTTTTAAAGTCTTTATTGAATTTGTTACAGTATTTTTTCTGTTTTCTGTTTTGGTTGTTTGGCATTAGGCATGTGGGATATTAGCTACCTGTCCAGGAATCGAACATGCCCACCCACTGCAGTAGAAGGTGAAATCTTACCCACTGGACCATCAGGGATTTCCCTATCCTCCACCCTTAAAAGTGGAATTTCCTAAAGCTTGTTTTTCTGGATCTCTTCTATATAATTTTCTTTGTGATCTCACACAGTTTAATAGCCTTAACTATCTGCATGATGATGGCTCCCAAGTTTATATCTCTCCTGTACATTTCTTGCATGAAATTAAATCTCTACTTGGATGTTGAATGAACTGAAAATTGAAAGTCACTCAGTCATGTCCGATTCTTTGTGACCCCATGGACTGTAGTCCATGGAAGTCTCCGGCCTGAATACTGGAGTGGGTAGCCTTTTCCTTCTCCAGGGCATCTTCCCAACCCAGGATCGAACCCAGGTCTCCCGCACTGCTGGCAGATTCTTTACCAGGTGAGCCACAAATAAACATCTCAAAACTTTAACATTTCTGTATTAGTTTGCTAAGGCTTTCATAACAAACAGCAGAAAATGACTTTCTCACAATTCTAGAAGCTAGAGGAGTTAGAAGAACTGGTTTCTCCTGAGGTTTCTCCCCTCGGCTTGTAGGTGGCACTGTTCTTCCTGGGTCCTCACATGGTCGTCCCTCTGTGTGTGTGTCCGTGTCTTCATTTCCTCTTCTTATAAGGACATGAATCATGGTGGGTTAGAGTCTAGCTGAGTACCTTATTTTAATCAGGTGCTTTTCTAAAAGCTCTACCTCTAATTATAGTCACCACCCGAAAAACTACTAGAACGTTGGGGCTTCAACATAAGAATTTTGAGGGGACACAATTACCCCAACAAAATGTGAAAAACTCAGTTACTCAGATTTCCCCACCAGCCTGTGCTATGGCAGTCTTTCCCAATTAGGAAGTGCAAATTTCACCCTTTTAGTTGCGGCGGAATCATTCCTGACTCTTCTGCCTCTCTTGTTTCCATATTCAAATTGTTAATAAATCCCTTGGATTCCACCTGCAAAATAGATCCAAAATCCAACCTTTTCTCACTATCTCTAGTGTTATCATGCACTCGAGCTAACAACATCTCTTGCCTTGATTATTTTGACAGCTCCTAATTGGCCAGTTTGTTCTCAGGACTGCCCTCCTCTGCCCTGTTGCTCACAAGCACCTATGAGGTCATGTCATATCACTTCTGAAAATCTCCCAGTGTTTTGCTTGTCACCAACTGAGAGTAACATCAAATCCCTAAAATGGCCAATGAGATTCTCCACAATGTGGCCTCCTGCCTCACTCATATCATTTCCCACTATACTTTTTTTATATCTAATTTTTATTTATTTATTTGGCTCTGTCAGGTCTTAGCTCAGCACATAGGATCTTTCAATGTATTGCACAGATTCTCTAGCTGTAGCTTGTAGCTCAGCAGTTGAGGCATTCAGGCTTAGTTCTCCGACCAGGGATTGAACTAATGTCCCTCCATTGCAAGACAGATTCTTTACCACTGAACCACCAGGGAAGAACCCCACCCCCGGCCCCCCTCCCACCCCCCCACTACACTTCCTTTTAGTCACTTACCTTCAGCCTCACTGAACTACTTGTCATTTCAAAATTTCAGGTACTTTCCTGCCTTGGGCTTCAAAAAGCCTCTGTCAACACAGACCATCAACAAATTCTATGGATCTCTTGAAGCTGGAGTCATTAAACTCAGTGAAGGTGAAAATGTGCTGCCTTGGCACAATCTCGTAAGATTCAGGGAGAGTCAGGAATTTGAAGGCTGGATTAGCTGTAGGTTGGTTTTAGGGCACAAGCCATAAATAGGAGAGTATTTGCAAACTAGGCAAGTTTCTCAACCAGTCAGTGGCATTTGGAACCCATGAGTCCTGTGAAATCAGTTGACGATTTTATCTTGGAGTGTATGAGTCTGAACTAGCACATGTTCAAACAAGCAGAACTTAGCTGTGTGCTGAAGGCCAGTTTCACAACGGTCTTCAGTTTTACACAATGGTCGTCAGTATGGGTTGGCAAGCTGTGGTTTCTTGTTCACTCCTGAGTCTTAGCATCAACTTTTTCTATAACCACCTTCTGGCAGATGTTTTCATGGTTCACTCCCTCATCTACAGGATGTCCTCAAATATCACCTTCTCAGTGAAGATTATCCCAGTCACCCTATTGAAAACTACAACTCTCCAACCACCTCTGCAGCCAATTCTTTTTATTCTGCTTCATTTTTCCAATAGCACTTCATTCAGTTCAATTTAGTTCAGTCACTCATTCGTGTCTGACTCTTTGCGACTGCATGAATTGCAGCATGCCAGGCCTCCCTGTCCATCACCAGTTCCCGGAGTTCACTCAAACGCATGTCCATCGAGTCGATGATGCCATGCATCCATCTCATCTGCTGTTGTCCCCTTCTCCTCCTTCCCCCAATCCCTGCCAGGATCAGGGTCTTTTGCAATGAGTCAACTCTTCGCATGAGGTGGCCAAAGTTGGAGTTTCAGCTTTAACATCAGTCCTTCCAAAGAACACCCAGAACTAATCTTTAGAATGGACTGGTTCGATCTCCTTGCAGTCTAAGGGACTCTCAAGAGTCTTCTCCAACACCACAATTCAAAAGCATCAATTCTTCACTGCTTAGCTTTCTTTACAGTCCAACTTTCACATCCATACATGACCACTGGAAAAACCATAGCCTTGACTAGACAGACCTTTGTTGGCAAATTAGTAATGTCTCTGCTTTTGAGTATGCTATCTAGGTTGGTCATAACTTTCCTGCCAAGGAGTAAGTGTCTTTTAATTTCATGGCTGCAGTCACCATCTGTAGTGATTTTGGAGCCCCCCAAAATAAAGTCTGACACTGTTTCCCCATCTATTTGCCATGAAGTGATGGGATCAGATGCTATGATCTTAGTTTTCTGAATGTTGAGCCTTAAGCCAACTTTTTCACTCTCCTCTTTCACTTTCATCAAGAGGCTTTTTAGTTCCTCTTCACTTTCTGCCATAAGGGTGGTGTCATCTGCATATCTGAGGTTATTGATATTTCTCTCAGCAATCTTGACTCCAGCTTGTGCTTCTTCTAGCCCAGCATTTCTCACGATGTACTCTGCATATAAGTTAAATAAGCAGGGTGACAATGTACAGCCTTGACATACTCCTTTTCCTATTTGGAACCAGTCTGTTTTTCCATGTCCAGTTCTAACTGCTGCTTCCTGACCTGCATATAGGTTTCTCAAGAGGCAGGTCAGGTGATCTGGTATTCCCATCTCTTTCAGAATTTTCCACAGTTTATTGTGATCCACACGATCAAAGGTTTTGGCAGATAACCCCATGAACAGTATGAAAAGGCAAAATGATAGGATACTGAAAGAGGAACTCCCCATGTTGACAGGTGCCCAATATGCTACTGGAGATCAGTGGAGAAATAACTCCAGAAAGAATGAAGGGACAGAGCCAAAGCAAACTGCCGGGGACCAGCCCCGGCTGATCCAGGGTATTCGAAGCGGGAACGGCGTCGGCGACCTATTTATTTAAATATTTTATCAAAGATATAAAGAGTAATAGGATGAGGATAGCTCAGTAGGAAAATTCAGTGGAGAAAAGAGGCTGAGTAGCTTGGTTTACGTGGCAGACCAATAAAACTTCTAGACAAGAAGTTTGCACCACTTACGTAGGCCGCAGGCGTCCTTCTGTTCTCCCGAAGGAGAGGAGACTCTGAGGCCTCCCCGGTCGGATCTTAGAAGCCCAGGCATAATTAGTAAGCATGGCGGGTTCCGCGCTCCAGATGGAGACTCAGCCAGAATTTGGGGGAGAGAGCAACATGGGGAGACCAAGTTTTGGTGAACAAGGCCCGCACTTTATTTTCCAAAGCAGTTTTTATACCTTAAGTTGTGCATAGAGGATAATGGGAGAAGGGGTGGAGTCATGCAAGGACAGCAGTTCCTGGTCCTAATCGAAGCCAGGCTTTCAAACTTATCATATGCAAAAGTTCAGGTGAATTACATCATCTTCTGGCCAGGAGGCCTGTTAACATTTTAAGAAACTTATCTTTCTCTAAAGGTGATTATTCCAAAGTCAGGCACCAGCCTCCAAAAAAGCATTGGACAAAGCTGCATTCCTATAGGGCAAAGGTGAGGTGGGCTCAATCAAGAAAAGAATTAACTCAAGGGTCCAAGGTTACAAACATTGAGGCTACTACTTACATTTCTATACACCCATTATATCAATCAATACACTGCCAAGGACACAGTAGGTAAGGAGTATGGAGACTTAGCAGCAAACATTGGCCCAATAAGTGAAAAACCCTTCACCAATACAATTTCTAATCAATCTTTTAACTACTCGAAAGAATCTGTGTTTAGACAGTTTAGAACATCTCATGCCTCTCACAGTTGGGAGCCTCTGAGCAATCACATGTGGCCAGAAAAACCTATTCAGGCAGGCTAGAGGATTTCCAAAGGAGTTTGTAGGTTAAACACTGTCACACCCAGGAATTATTAACTGGAGCTGTAAGCTAACTCTTTTTTCAGAGAGATGTAGTGGGGGACAGCCCCCCGTAAAGTCAGAGGTGTAGGTGAAAGCACAAAGCAGAAAGTAGGCAGACTCTGGTTTTGGGGGTAGATTGCTCGAGAATTTCCAGGGAGACTCCTGAGGCTTGATCCCGCCTTTGCGTTTGCCAAGCCTCCTTCCTCATGACCTTTGCCATGGGCGGAGCTCGCTCCCCGGAGCAAACGCAATACCCAGTTGTGGATGTAACTGGTGATAGAAGCAAGGTCCAATGCTATAAAGAGCAAAATTGCATAGGAACCTGGAATATTAGGTCCATGAATCAAGGCAAACTGGAAGTGGTCAAACAAGAGATGGCAAGAGTGAACGTCGACATTCTAGGAATCAGTGAAATAAAATGGAGTGGAATGGGTGAATTTAACCCAGATGACCGTTATATCTACTACTGAGGGCAGGAATCCCTCAGAAGAAATGGAGTAGCCATCAGGGTCAACAAAAGAGTCCAAGATGCAATACTTGGATGCAATCTCAAAAACGACGGAATGATCTCTGTTCGTTTCCAAGGCAAACCATTCAATATCACAGTAATCCAAGGCTATACCAGTCTTGACCAGTAATGCTGAAGAAGCTGAAGTTGAACGGCTCTATGAAGACCTACAAGACCCTTTAGAACTAACACCCCCAAAAGATGTCCTTTTCATTATAGGGGACTGGAATGCAAAAGCAGGAAGTCAAGAAACTCCTGGGGTAACAGGCAAATTTGGCCTTGGAATACAGAATGAAGCAAGGCAAAGGCTAACAGAGTTTTGCCAAGAGAACACACTGGTCATAGCAGACACCCTCTTCCAACAACACAAGAAAAGACTCTACATATGGACATCACCAGATGGTCAACACTGAAATCAGATTGATTATATTCTTTGCAGCCAAAGATGGAGAAGCTCTGTACAATCAGCAAAAACAAGACCAGGAGCTGACTGTGGCTCAGATCATGAAGTCTTAATTGCAAAATTCAGACTTAAATTGAAGAAAGTAGGGAAAACCACTAGACCACTCAGGTATGACCTCAATCAAATTCCAATAGCACTTACCATCTTCTAAAACCTAAAAATTTTGTTTAATTACTGTGTTCATTGTCCTTCCATCTACATTATGATGTAAACTCAGAGAAGAACTAGGAACTGTTTTTATCTTTGTTCATTTATGTCTCAATTAGCTGCTGTCTGATACAAAGAGGTGCTTAATGAATATATGTTGAATAAATTATTGAATGTAAACAAATGAATGAGACCTACTCAGTGTTTTTTAAATTACTTGTAACAGAGATCCTTTAAGATGATTCAGGGCAAAGGAACTGATGCAAACTCTCCAAACTTAGAATTGCTGTTAAAACTAAGATGCTGACTATATTAAATATCATAAGAAATGAACATTCAGAAGAGATAAGAAAGCCTTCCTCAGTGATCAATGCAAAGAAAGAGGAAAACAACAGAATGGGAAAGACTAGAGATCTCTTCAAGAAAATCAGAGATACCAAGGGAACATTTCATGCAAAGATGGGCTCAATAAAGGACAGAAATGGTATGGACCTAACATAAGCAGAAGATATTAAGAAAAGGTGGCAAGAATACACAGAAGAACTGTACAAAAAAGATCTTCATGACCAAGATAATCACGATGGTGTGATCACTGACCTAAAGCCAGACATCCTGGAATGTGAAGTCAAGTGATGCTTACAAAGCATCACTATGAACAAAGCTAATGGAGGTGATGGAATTCCAACTGAGCTATTTCAAATCCTGAGAGATGATGCTGTGAAAGTGCTGCACTCAATATGCCAGCACATTTGGAAAACTCAGCAGTGGCCACAGGACTGGAAAAGGTCAGTTTTCATTCCAATCCCAAAGAAAGGCAATGCCAAATAGTGTTCAAATTACCACACAATTGCACTCATCTCACACGTTAGTAAAGTAATGCTCAAAATTCTCCAAACCAGGCTTCAGCAATATGTGAACTGTGAACTTCCTGATGTTCAAGCTGGTTTCAGAAAAGGCAGAGGAACCAGAGACCAAATTGCCAATATCCGCTGGATCATGGAAAAAGTAAGAGAGTTCCAGAAAAACATCTATTTCTGCTTTATTGACTATGCCAAAGCCTTTGACTGTGTGGATCACAATAAACTGTGGAAAGTTCTGAAAGAGATGGGAATACCAGACCACATGACCGGCCTCTTGAGAAACCTATATGCAGGTCAGGAAGCAACAGTTAGAACTGGATATGGAACAACAGACGGGCTCCAAATAGGGAAGGGAGTACGTCAAGGCTGTATATTATCACCCTGCTTATTTAACTTATATGCAGAGAGCCTCATGAGAAACGCTGGGCTGGAAGAAACACAAGCTGGAATCAAGATTGCCAGGAGAAATACCAATAACCTCAGATATGCAGATGACACCACCCTTATGGCAGAAAGTGAAGAGGAACTCAAAAACCTCTTGATGAAAGTGAAAGAGGAGAGTGAAGAAGTTGGCTTAAAGCTCAGCATTCAGAAAATGAAGATCATGGCATCCGGTCCCATCACTTCATGGGAAATAGATGGGGAAACAGTGGAAACAGTGTCAGACTTTATTTTTCTGGGCTCCAAAATCACTACAGATGGTGACTGCAGCCATGAAATTAAAAGACACTTACTCCTTAGAAGGAAAGTTATGACCAACCTAGATAGCATACTCAAAAGCAGAGACATTACTTTGCCAACAAAGGTCTGTCTAGTCAAGGCTATGGTTTTTCCTGCAGTCATGTATGGATGTGAGAGTTGGACTGTGAAGAAGGCTGAGCACCGAAGAATTGATGCTTTTGAACTGTGGTGTTGGAGAAGACTCTTGAGAGTCCCTTGGACTGCAAGGAGATCCAACCAGTCCATTCTGAAGGAGATCAGCCCTGGGATTTCTTTGGAGGGAATGATGCTGAAGCTGAAACTCCAGTACTTTGGCCACCTCATGCGAAGAGCTGATTTATTGGAAAAGACTCTGATGCTAGGAGGGATTGGTGGCAGGAGGAGAAGGGGACATCAGAGGATGAGATGGCTCCATGGCATCACTGACTCGATGGACATGAGTCTGAGTGAACTCCAGGAGTTGGTGATGGACAGGGAGGCCTGGCGTGCTGCAATTCATGGGGTCGTGAAGAGTAGGATACGACTGAGTGACTGAACTGAACTGATGTGTGTGTGTGTTAGTCACTCAGTCTTGTCCAACTCTTTGCGACCCCATAGACTATAGCCTGCCAGGTTTCTCTGTCCATGGAATTTTCCAGTCAAGAATACTGGAGTGGGTCGCCATTGCCTTCTCCAGGTGATCTTTCTGACCCAGGGATTGAACACAGGTCTCCTGCATGGCAGGCAGAGTCTTTATCATCTGAGCCACCAGAGAAGCCTATGTAGTATGTGAAAGTGAAAGTGAAAGTGAAGTCGTGTCCGACTCTTTGCGACTCCATGGACGGTAGCCCACCAGGCTCCTCCGTCCATGGGATTTTCCAGGCAATAGTACTGGAGTGGGTTGCCATTTCCTTCTCCAGGGGATCTTCCCGACCCAGGGATCAAAACTGGGTCTCCTGTATTGCAGACAGACGCTTTATCCTCTGAGCCATCAGGGAAGTCAGTATGTAGTGTGTACTCAGTACTAAACTATTAACTTCATATATGTTACCCAATAGGAAACTCTAGAAAAAACAAATCTAATATTTAGTAACAGAAATTAGGTCAGTGGTGCCTGAGACTAGGGCTGGTCATGGGAAATGACCAGAAAGGTGATAGTGGAAAATTTTAGGGTGATGAAAGTGTTTCTATATCCTGATTGTGGTCATAATTACAGGAGTGCATATGCACTCAAAACATTAAATTCTATGCTTAAACTCAGGGCATTTTATCCCTTCCAATTTATCTCACCCCTGTGGATGTCTAGGAGTCTCCGGTGGAGGCGTAGGTTCATGGTGGCCTACTGCAGGGTTGGGGTCACTGAGTGTAGCAGTACATGCATCGGATCTTTTGAGGGAGGTCACCATTATCTTCATTACCTCCATCATAGTTTGGCCCCAGGTAAATAGCAGGGAGGGAACACAGCTCCACCCATCAACAGAAAATTGGATTAAAGATCTACTGGAGCATGTCCCTGCTCACCAGAATAGAACCCAGTTTCCCCCTCAGTCAGTCTATCCCATCAGGAAGCTTCCATAAGCCCCTTATTCTTCTCCATCAGAGGGCAGACAGTCTGAATACCACAATCACAGAAAACTAACCAATCTAATCACATGGACCACAGCCTTGTCTAACTCAATGAAACTATAAGCCATGCTATGTAGGGCCACCCAAGACAGATGGGTCATGGTGGAGAGTTCTAACAAAATGTAGTCCACTGGAGAAGGGAATGGCAAACCAATTCAGTATTCTTGCCTTGAGAACCCCATGAACACTATGAAAAGGCAAAAAGATAGGACACTGAAAGATGAACTTCCCAGGTTGGTAGGTGCCCAATGTGCTACTGGAGATCAGTGGAGAAACAATTCCAGAAAGAATGAAGGGATGGAGCCAAAGCAAAAACAACACCCAGTTGTGGATGTGACTGGTGATATAAGCAAAGTCCGATGCTGTAAAGAGCAATACTGCATAGGAACCTGGAATGTTAGGTCCATGAATCAAGGAAAATTGGAAGTGGTCAAACAGGAGATGGCAAGAGTGAATGTCAACATTTTAGGAATCATCTAATTAAAATGGACTGGAATGGGAAAATTTAACTCAGATGACCATTATTTCTACTAATGTGGGCAAGAATCCCTTAGAAGAAATGGAGTAGCTATCATAGTCAACATAAGAGTCTGAAATGCAGTACTTGGATGCAGTCTCAAAAATGACACAATGATCTCTGTTCATTTATAAGGAAAACCATTCAATATCACAGTAATCCAAGTCTATGACCCACTGAAGAAGGTGAAGTTGAATGGTTCTAAGAAGACCTACAAGACCTTCTAGAACTAACACCCCAAAAAAGATGTCCTTTTCATTATAGGGGACTGGAATGCAAAAGTAGGAAGTCAAGAAACATCTGGAGTAACAGGCAGATTTGGCCTTGGAGTACAGAATGAAGCAGGGCAAAGGCTAACAGAGTTTGCCAAGAAAATGCACTGGTCATAGCAAACACCTTCTTGCAACAACACAAGAGAAGACTCTACACATGGACATCACCAGATGGACAACACCAAAATCAGACTGATTATATTGTTTGCAGCCAAAGATGCAGAAGCTCTATACAGTCAGCAAAAACAAGACCAGGAGCTGACTGTGGCTCAGATCATGAACTCCTTTTTGCAAAATTCAGACTTAAATTGAAGAAAGTGGGGAAAACCACTGGACCATTCTGGTATGACCTAAATCAAATCCCTTATGAGTATACAGTGGAAGTGAGAAATAGATTTAAGGGATTAGATCTGATAGATAGAGTGTCTGATGAACTATGGACAGAGGTTCATGAAATTATAGCAGACAGTAAGCAAGACCATCCCTAAGAAAAAGAAATCCAAAAAAAGCAAAATGGCTGTCTGGGGAGGCCTTACAAATAGCTGTGAAAAGAAGAGAAGCAAAAAGCAAAGAAGAAAAGGAAAGATACATCCATTTTAATGCAGAGTTCCAAAGAATAGCAAGGAGAGATAAGAAAACCTTCCTCAGTGATCAGTGCAAAGAAATCGTGGAAAACAATAGAATGGGAAAGACTGGAGATCTCTTCAAGGAAATTAGAGATACCAAGGGAACACTTCATGGAACTACCCACGGGTGCATTTTTCTCTCACTCCCCAAAGCTCACAGCTATGGAAAATGGTAAAAAAAAAAAAAAAAAAAAAGGAGCAATGCTGTTGGGACTTCCATGGTGGTCTGGAGTTAAGACTTTATGCTGCCAATTCAGGGAGCTGAGTCAGGGAACTAAGATCCCACATAGCATGCAGCACAGCCAAAAGAATCTTTAAAAAGGAACAACTTTTTTTAACACATAAGGACAAAGAAATTTAAGAAAAGACACAGAGGAGAAGAGAATTCAACAAATATTTGAAAGAGAGAAGGTCACAGGTTGGGTGTAGCTGACTTTTTAGAACTAGTGACACCCACTCACCTCATCTATTCCTCCTAGGAAAGTGGTTGCTGTAGGCATTTGTAAAATTGCTAATGTTCATTAAACCATATACAACCAAACCATTCCACATTTTATGCAGAGCCCTCTATAAAATCAATGGTATGTTGCATCATTTTATACTATATTTGATGGCAAAAATCTGAAACCAACCTCCATGTCTGTCAATAGAAAATAGTCCAAAACTATGGTGCATACATTCTTAAAACAATTAGGATGATTTCTGAAAAGCAAAATGGACCTGCATTTACTGCCATAAAGATATACCCAAGGTGTCTTTTTGAATTAAAAAAAAAAGCTACTTGCAGATAAGAGGACAATTTAAGATAAAACAAAGCAAAATAATCCCTGCGTGTGTGTAGGTATTTACGTGTTGATAAATTTACATGGGCATAGGAATATTTTCAGATGGAAACACAAAGAAATGGAAAAATATAAAATAGTCTGGGTGGGGTTGGGGTGGAATAGAAACAATTACTAATTTATCTCTTATAAATAACTATGCTAGTTTACTATTACTGAAAATTTGCTGTGATATTTTTAATTAAAAAGATCTAAGCTAGAGAAATTAATGAAAAGAGAGACTGGAAAGGGGAGAGAGAGAAAGAAAGAGAGAGAGACAGGGAGAGGAAGAGGTACGTATGTAGACTGAGAGAGACTGAGAGACAGAGAGAGATTCAGCTAACTTGGTGGCCAAGCCGGGATCAGAATGTAGGGCCCTGTGTATTGCTTTTTGCATCTCCCTCTCGAGGTCGTCTCCCAGCAGTCAGGGAAACAAATCAGACCAAGCACAGCAGGCAACATCACGATCGAGTTCAGTCCTTCAGCCTTCTGTATAAAGTGGAAGAGAAACGAGCAGCTTATGGAATGACATATGATGTAATCATACCGAAAATGAGGGATACCAGTGGACAATCAGAAATAACAGAAAAGAGACGTAACAAAGGAAAATTCAGAAGATTGGAGACAATGCAGGCAATCACTACGTATTTAAAATTTTTCATTTTAAAAGCATACACAGAACAAAGAGACAAACATAAAAATCCAGTTTAAAAAAAAAACAAAAACCACTTAAGAGGGCAATAACCTTAGAAGAAGTACAAGATGGACATATGTGAGCTTGATAAGAAAGCAGAGGCTGGAGGAACCTCAGAGAGAAACAGTGATGGCAACAGCAAGAAAGAATTTTATATTAAAGCAGGATTCAGTAAATGAAGAAAACGAGAAAGAAGCAGGAAAGGGGATTACTTTATCTGTTGCTTTGGAGCAGACTGATAGAAGTGGAGTTTTAAGATAGTAAATGTTCTCCTCCAACCCCTCAAGAATAATCTGTTCCAGCTAAAGTGCACAGAAGGCCATTTTTACAGTCTTGACTTCCTCACACATGTGTTTGTTTCTCAAACTAAGTTATAAGAATTTTATAGCTGAGACTGTATCTTCATCACATTTAAGTCACCAACTTCTAGAAATCTCCAAGCACGTATAGGTGCTCGTTCATTGTCACTGTTAAACTGATTTTTGTTTTCCTGTAGACTCCCATTATATTCATTTGCATATTTCTCTTTTTAAAACAAAAAAAATCCAAAAGCTTAAGATGCACCTTTATAGAAAGGAATTTAGGAAACAAGTCTAGAATAAACAAGACTAGAATAAGTCTAGTACTGCATGTGGAATTTTTTTTAAATTTTATTTTATTTTTAAACTTTACAATATTGTATTAGTTTTGCCAAACATCGAAATGAATCCGCCACAGGTATACCCGTGCTCCCCATCCTGAACCCTCCTCCCTCCTCCCTCCCCATACCCTCCCTCTGGGTCGTCCCAGTGCACCAGCCCCAAGCATCCAGTATCGTGCATCGAACCTGGACTGGCGACTTGTTTCATACATGATATTATACATGTTTCAATGCCATTCTCCCAAGTCTCCCCACCCTCTCCCTCTCCCACAGAGTCCATAAGACTGATCTATGCATCAGTGTCTCTTTTGCTGTCTCGTACACAGGGTTATTGTTACCATCTTTCTAAATTCCATATATATGTGTTAGTATACTGTATTGGTGTTTTTCTTTCTGCATGTGGAATTTTTAAAAAATATTCCAAGAACTTTGTAGAATTCAAATGTTTCTTAGTGCTACCATTTATTCTTTATCATTCACACCTCCACTTCAGTTTCTCAACAGTTTCTTAGATCAGTGGAATATATCTTCTCAAGAATTTTCTCGACAGTTCTTAGATTAGTGGAATGTGTCTTCTCAAGAATTTTGCTTTCTCATACTCACAAATCTTAGATCTTATTTCTGCACTTGGTAATTTCATTTGTTAATAAAATTAGAGTGTGACCTCACCTTGTACTGCTGCTGCTGCTGCTGCTGCTGCTAAGTCGCTTCAGTCGTGTCCGACTCTGTGCGACCCCATAGACGGCAGCCCACCAGGTTCCCCCATCCTTGGGATTCTCCAGGCAAGAACGCTGGAGTGGGTTGACATTTCCTTCTTCAATGCATGAAAGTGAAAAGTGAAAGTTAAGTTGCTCAGACGTATCCAACTCTTAGCGACCCCATGGACTGCAGCCTACCAGGCTCCTCCGTCCATAGGATTTTCCAGGCAAGTACATAATCTCCTTTTTAAAAATAGATATCTATTAAATACACAATATATTTATTTATGCAAAAATGTACCCATTAGAAACACATACCTAAATGTACATGTTCAGTTGTTCAGTCACGTCCGACTCTTTTGTGACCCCGTGGCCTGTAGCCTGCCAGGCTCCTCTGTCCATGGGATTTCCTAGGCAAGAATCCTGGAGTGGATTGTCATTTCCTTCTCCATGCTATCTTCCTGACCCAGAAACTGAAACTGCATCTCTTGAGTCTCCTGCATTGGCAGGCGGATTTGTTCCCACTGAGTCATCTGGGAAGCCACCCAGATGTACACTTGTGTACAAATATATAAAATTGGATACATTTTTAAATAAAAGTTGAACATTTTGTATGTAAATAAGAGTACAGTTGACCCTCTGAAAAGCAGTTTGAACTATGTAGATTCACTTATATATGATTTTTTTCAATAAATATGAACTATGGTACTACACATCCACAGTTGGTTGACTCTCTGGATGTTATATATGGATTTTTGACCACCAGAGGGTCAGTGCTGTGCAAAAGGAGAGAAATCTTAAAGTTTCAGGGAAAAGTTGTGCTTTTTGTTGTTGTTATTGCTGTTTGGTTTTGTTTTTGTTTCTTGATCCATTTACCCAAATATCTTTATTAACTGGGACTCTGGGGAGTGATCTCACCACTGTTCCTGTGCTTCTCTCGTTTTTCCTGCCTCTCATGCTCCTTCTCATACACCCACATTTTCACCCCCATTAAGGTGTAATAGGAGAAGGCAATGGCACCCCACTCCAGTACTCTTGCCTGGAAAATCCCACGGAGGGAGGAGCCTGGAAGGCTGCCGTCCATGGGGTCGCTGAGGGTCGGACACGACTAAGCGACTTCACTTTCACTTTTCTCTTTCATGCATTGGAGAAGGAAATGGCAACCCACTCCAGTGTTCTTGCCTGGAGAATCCCAGGGACGGGGGAGCCTGGTGGGCTGCCGTCTATAGGGTCCCACAGAGTCGGACATGACTGAAATGACTTAGCAATATGCAGTGTGATATATATATAATAATTATAATTCACAAATATAAATAAAACTATTAATAAATTAAAAGATACACCCCACTAGTCTGTGAGCTTCATGCTGGAAAAACTGTGTCCATGGTGTTGACTGACATGTTATTTACACATCCTACACAGCAAGTACTCCTTTCAATGAATGAACATACTAGTGAGCAAAAGTACAAAAAGTCACTTCTTACCAAAGTTTAATGTATGCAATTCTAGTTAGAAAATCAATAAGAAAGTTCTTAGAGGATGACTGTAAATAGTTTCTATATTCATCTACATGAATAAATAGCTGCTGCTAAGTTGCTTCAGTCGTGTCCGACTCTATGCAACCCCATAGATGGCAGCCCACCAGGCTCCCCTGTCCCTGGGATTCTCCAGGCAATAACATTGGAGTGGGTTGCCATTTCCTTCTCCAATGCATGAAAGTGAAAAGTGAAAGGAAGTCGCTCAGTCGTGTCCGACTCTTAGCGACCCCTTGAACTGCAGCCCACCAGGCTACCCCGTCCGTGGGATTTTCCAGGCAAGAGTACTGGAGTGGGGTGCCATTGCCTTCTCTGAATAAATAGCTAAGAATGTTAAAATATATCAAAGGAAGAATATATAAAATATATCAAAGGGAGTCGACCTATTATGTATGATATGTCATAGTAGCAGTATAAAAATTAATAGTCAAATTAATGAAATAGAACAAATGGGAATACATATGTTGGGCACACATGCATACAGATACACACATGTTTAACTTGAGAGTTATTCCATGGATATTGCTCAGATACTAGACTATGCATTTACTTAAATATTTTAGCAAGGTACTACTGTATAGCACAAGAAAAGATATTCAATATCCTGTGATAAACCATAATAGATAAGAATATGAAAAGGATTGTATATTTGTATAATAATCACTTTGCCATACAGCAGAAACTAATACAATATTGTAAATCAACTATGGCATCTGGGCTCACCACTTCATGGCAAATAGATGGGGAAACAGTGTCAGACTTTATTTTTCTGGGCTCCAGAATCACTGCAGATAGTGATTGCAGCCATGAAATTAAAAGACGCTTACTCCTTGGAAGGAAAGTTATGACCAACCTAGATAGTATATTGAAAAGCAGAGACATTACTTTGCCAATAAAGGTCCGTCTAGTCAAGGATATGGTTTTTCCTGTGGTCATGTATGGATGTGAGAGTTGGACTGTAAAGAAAGCTGAGCACCGAAGAATTGATGCCTTTGAACTGTGGTGTTGGAGAAGACTCTTGAGAGTCCCTTGGACTGCAAGGAACCCAACCAGTCCATCTTAAAGGAGATCAGTCGAAGCTGAAACTCGAATACTTTGGCCACCTCATGTGAAGAGTTGACTCATTTGAAAAGACCTTGATGCTGGGAAAGATTGAGGGCAGGAGGAGAAGGGGATGACAGAGGATGAGATGGTTGGATGGCATCACAGACTCGATGGACATGGGTTTGGGTGGACTCCAAGAGTTGGTGAGGGACAGGGAGGCCTGGCATGCTTCGGTTCATGGGGTTGCAAAGAGTCGGACAGGACTGAGCAACTGAACTGAACTGATGCTTCAATAAAAATCTTTAAAAAGATTTTAATCTTAACATTATAATAAATTTGATTTAAAACATGAAAATCAGGCTATTTTTTAAAGACATATGAAGATACAAGTGATGTTTAACTGGCAAACATCTTAAGTAATGAAATGTGTAGAAAACATTATCGAAAAATGACTGATGTAATTAACTGCATTGTTAAATGATCATAAATTTAAAAGGCAAGTAACAAAATAAGAAACATATTCACACCAACAATAAAACAAGTTCTTAAAATTCTTAATGAAGACTTCATGAAAAATTAGAAAGTCATGGGATTGGTAATCAGTTTCCATACATGACATTGAAAGAACGGTACAAGAAAGAAAATTTGACAAACTGTACTTAAAACATTTAAACTGCAAAAGACACTTTCAGGACAACAAAAAGACGTGTCATGCTGGGATAAAATATGTGAAAATCACATGTATGGTAAAGGATTTATGTCCAAAATGTACAAACTTATCTGAGAAAATAAATCGATTTAGAAGGCAGGCAAAAAAACCTGAACAGGTACCTTACGGAAGATAAACAGAAAGCAAATAAGTGCATGAAAGGATGAACCAAGTCATATGTGCTTAGGGAAATACAAATTAAAACAAGAGACTACTGCACACCTCTTAGGGTGGCATGGGAGAAGAACAAGGGGAACTCTCATTTATTGCTGGTTGGGAGCGCAAATGCCATAGGCAGTTTGGAAGACAGCTTGGTAGTTTCTTTCCAAATTAAATATAGTTTCAAAATATGGTCAAGTAATCACACTACTAAGTCTTTATCTAACTTATGTGAAAGTATAGCCACACAGAATATGCAGAGGAATGCTCAGAGCAGCTTTCTTCATAATCACCCAAAACTGGAGGTGACGATGCGAGGAGACAGAGTGTGGTATGTCCATACAGTGGAATACTATTCAGTGATTAGAATTAAGGGATTATTACACTATATGAGAAGATGTGAAAAAATATCAAATGAATATTGCCCAATAAATAAAGTATGGATATGGTTAAATCCAGATGATTCCTTTGAAGTGAGAATCTGGAAAGGGGAAAACTACGGTAATAGTAATGGTAACTTGACCAGCAGTTGTCAGAGATTGGGGAGGATGAGAAGCACAGGGAATTTGAGGGTAGTAAAACAATTTGATGTAAGATTGTAATGTGGGACACATGACACTTTGTATTTGTCCAAACCAATGGAAATTACAGCACAGTGAGTGAACCCTAAAGTATACAGATTAACACAATAATGATAATAATACTGTATCAATATTGATGAATTAAATATAATAAAAGAACCATAGCAGTGCAGTATCTTAACAATAGGAGAAACTCTGTGTGGTGTGTGTTCAGTTCCTCAGTCACATCTGACGTTCTGCAACCCCATGGACTATAGCCCACCAGGCTCCAATGTCCATGGGATTACTCAGGCAAGAATACCACAGTGGGTTGCAGTTTCCTAACCCAATGTGTGTGTGTGAAGGGGTAAATGGGGTCTCTTTATCCCAAATTCCCAGCATAAGAGAATGGGGAACCACATTTTATAAGACCTATGCCATTTTTTAAGCAACTCAGCATTTACTCCAAGCAATATGGATGCTTTGGAGGGTTTTGAGTTGAAGTACGGCATATCAGATGGATATTTTTAAAGAATCACTCTAGCTGCTGTGTTGAGAAAAGACTGTTGGGGTGAGTAGCAACAATGAAAACAATAGGAGCAGTGAAGCAGCTATCAGAATGATCCCACTGAGGCCAAGAGGATATCTGAGGAACCAGGTGTGCTGTATGAGATAAAGTGAGAGGTCTCAGATGACTCTCAATTTCTTGATTTGAGCCAAGGATGGAAGGATGGAGTTGCCATCAGCCAATATGAGAAAGTCTGAGGGTTAAGAAGATTTGGGGCTAGTAAACAGTGGAGTGTCGAGTAGATACATGGATATTGAGTTTAAACTTTAGGAAAGCTATCCAGACTGGAGTCATTAATTTGGGAGAAGCACAAGCTGGAATCAAGATTGCCAGGAGAAATATCAATAACCTCAGATATGCAGATGACACCACCCTTATGGCAAAAAGTGAAGAGGGACTAAAAAGTCTCTTGATGAAAGTGAAAGAGGAGAGTGAAAAAGTTGGCTTAAAGCTCAACATTCAGAAAACGAAGATCATGGCATCTGGTCCCATCACTTCATGGAAAATAGATGGGGAAACAGTGGAAACAGTGTTAGACTTTATTTTGGGGGGCTCCAAAATCACTGCAGATGGTGACTGCAGCCATGAAATTAAAAGACACTTGCTCCTTGGAAGGAAAGTTATGACCAACCTAGACAGCATATTTAAAAGCAGAGACATTACTTTGCCAACAAAGGTCTGTCTTGTCAAGGCTATGGTTTTTCCAGTGGTCATGTATGGATGTGAAAGTTGGACTGTGAAGAAAGCTCAGCGCCGAAGAATTGATGGTTTTGAACTGTGGTATTGGAGAAGACTCTTGAGAGTCCCTTGGACTGCAAGGAGATCCAACCAGTCCATTTTAAAAGAGATCAGTACTGGATGTTCATTGGAAGGACTGGAAGCTGAAACTCCAGTACTTTCTCCAACTCATGGGAAGAGTTGACTCATTGGAAAAGCCTCTGATGCTGGGAGGGATTGGGGGCAGGAGGAGAAGGGGATGACAGAGGATGAGATGGCTGGATGGCATCACTGACTCAATGGACATGAGTTTGGGTGAACTCCGGGAGTTGGTGATGGACAGGGAGGCCTGGTGTGCTGCAATTCATGGGGTCGCAAAGAGTCAGACACAACTGAGCAACTGAACTGAACTGAACATCAAGGCATGGTGCAAAAATGTGAGAGGGACACTGTGCACTGTGTTTGCCAATAGATTTATAACTTCTTGAGTACAAAAATCTGGGCTCACTTATTTTTGCAACTATCGGTCTACTTTGTGGATAGAAAATGCATGTCAGACACCTAATGGTGTCGATCACAACTCTTCCTCAAACATTGTTTCAGGGACAATACTCTTGTTCTGTTTTGATTTTTATTTTTCCCTCTTAGTCACCAGAGAGTGATTCTATCTTCAGTGTACACTGACATTTGCTTATGTGAATAGTTACCAGTTCTGGGTGTGTGTGTACCAGAGACCTAGGAAAATCTCCAAATTTTTTGAGCTCTAGACCAAGGAAGAAGAATATATCACCAATACTTTAGTTTTATATGCAGGGGACATAGATAACATTGTCACAATTTCTGAGAATTCTGGTTTTATCCTTCAGATTTTTATTGCTGCAGAGGAAAGATTTTAAAGGTACAATGTATTTCATAGACATAACATCAACATTTGATTTCTTCCTTTATTGAACAAGAGGGCAAACTCCTAATGATTATCCAATGACTTATATTAATTATATATAGATAGATATACTATGGAGAAGGCAATGGCACCCCACTCCAGTACTCTTGCCTGGAAAATCCCATGGACGGAGGAGCCTGGTAAGGCTGCAGTCTATGGGGTCGCTAAGAGTCGGACACGACTGAGCGACTTCCCTTTCACTTTTCACTTTCATGCATTGGAGAAGGAAATGGCAACCCACTTCGGTATTCTTGCCTAGAGAATCCCAGGAATGGGGAGCCTGGTGGGCTGCCGTCTACGGGGTCATACAGAGTCGGACACGACTGAAGCGACTTAGCAGCAGCAGCAGATATACTATAAGTCATAGATATATATAAATATATATATTATATAAATATATATAGATATATATGTATAAAATTTAGATATGAGCAAGATTCAATTTATAGTCAAATATTTTATGTGTATATGGCAAATATTCTTCCTTGCCACATAAAAAATGATTTTTAAAAATGTATACAGTAAATTTAAGAAAGCTTAATGTTTTGGGATTCTTTTTTCCAGGCAATGAACTAGGTCCACAAATCTGTTATCAATTAAAATGCATCACATTTTTCTATGGTTAGCATCTGCAATTTTTAGAGTATAAAGGCAGTGGGTGCCTAGCTGTCAACACACAACCATCTCACATTCTCAGACAAATATCATCAAGAGATACTTAATTTGCTATAAAATTGAATATAACTGTATTTAAAGTTAATATGAAATATTTATATATTATGTATTTAATATATTCAAATAAATAGCAATAGCTGTTAGATATGTATTAAACTTGATATTTGTTAAATATGTCTATTTAAATAAAGATTGGTTTAATTTACACAAATTAATCTTTAATTTTAAATATTTAAATATATGTTTATTTATTCAGATAGTGATCTTAACGTTAAGATGGAGTTTTTGATAGATATTATACTGACTATTTGGGATTCCTTGGTGGCTCAGTGGTAAAGAATCCTCCTGCCAGTGCGGGAGACACAAGCAACACAGGTTCAATCCCTGGGTTGGGAAAATCCCTTGGAGAAAGAAATGGCTACCCCTCCAGTTTTCTCACCTGGGAAAATCCCATGGACAGAGGAACTTGGCAGGCTAGAGTCCATGGGGTTGCAAAAGAGTCGGACACGACTTTTGTGACTGAACAATAAAATAGTGAGTATTTAGGGAAGTGAAACTTGAAAATATAGGAAAAAACATATTTTCCTTGGCAGTAATTTTCTTTAATACACATGTTCTTTCAATGAATCTACACACTGATGCTTTAAACAAAGAACCTCTCAGATTTAACATGTATGAAGTACTTAAGACCCTTATCTCTATGTATTTAAGTACTAAAAAAACAACAAAAGCTTACAAATTACTTTTGCATTCAGGTCACAAAATGCAGTACACTAAAGTACAGAGTTGTTAATAAGGATTTATCTCATATAGAGAAAAAGGAAAGAATTTATAGGCTCAGGTCATCATACTTCACACACGGTGGACCCAGAGGGTCAGTTAGTGATGAGGCTGCTGTGTACCAAGTACTTTCCCACCTTCACTCATTAGCTCCCCTGACCAAACTCCCCCTTACTCAAGAGGTGGAGGGCACATGTGTCAGGAGCTGTGTGACTGTCTATTCGCTCAGTTTCTGTCTTGTCACCTCGGGTTCATTACAGCAACCCTGAGCCCACAGTGGGGGCGGGCAGCACACTTCAGGAGTAAGTGAGGGAGACAGGGCAGGAGTGCCTCTCACACGCGCTCTCCTCACACCCTCTCACCACCTCTGTGCCTCTTGTTCTTCTGCGCTGGCACTGGCTTGGTTCTTGCTCCTTATTAAGAGACAGGGTCAAGTGCCTATTTATAATACTAGATTACGGTGTATACAGAGGCCTTCCAATGAGATTGGAATAGATCCAGAAGAATATATTCCTTCCCATACTAATCTGCCCATGATGTTATGTTTCTTTTTCCTGACACAATAACTTCCAGCTAGCTTATGTTTTCATTAAATTAATAGTGAAGGCCAATCTGAACAAATTAAAGAAAAGTATGGCATGACCTAAACTTTCTGAAATTTAATAATAGAAGCTTTGTAAAAATTCAGTCTGTCTGATATCATTAAAAGATTATAACACAATCAGAAGGAGGGTATGTATTCCAGATACTGCTCTCTGCCTTAGGCAAGTTAAAATATGGATAATCTTGGTCCTAAAATTTAAAACAAACAAACAAAAAGCATGATATAGTCATACGTGTTCGGTATTACTAATTGCCAAATACATTTGCACTTTTAATTTACTCAAAAACATTTTAACATCATGAATGTGATGCTTTCCCTTTAATATTCCAAAGGCTCACATTTTAATAGCTATCAACACCTGCTACAATCCATTTATCCCCAACTTAGAGAGCTATTCCCTCTACTTCTTTTTAATTCTGAGACTCTATACTTTAGCCCGATCTTCTTGAATACACATTCTCTGAGCACACAGTCGGCAAAGGTTTTGTGATTTTAGTCCCATAGAAGACAAGCTAACAACATGAGAAACTGAGTGAAAAATATTATTTTATTTATTCAGTTTGAGGATGAGTAGAGAATTTTCTCAGAGACAGTAATATTTTATTTCCCAATATAAAAATGTGATATGTATTTAATTTAATGTATAATGAATGAGGTAGTCTAGTTTATAATAGCAACAAGGAAGATAAAATCCCAAGGCACAGCTTATGAAGTCAAACTAAAAATTACTCCTACAAGACACAAAATCTTACATGAACAAATGGTATATGTACCATTTGCAGGTTCCTGGATATGATGGTTTGACATTACAAATATGAAAGTTTTTCTAAATTCATTCAAAATTTAATGCAATCCCAGTAAAAGTCCTGGGTGTTATTTTCCCCCTTCTGGAGACAGAAAATTAGATTAAGAAACTAATAAGTATAGGAAAACATATAAAAAATCCAAATTATTAAAACAGTGTGGTACTAACAGATGAACGATGAAAATGAATGACAGAATAGAAAGCCCAAAAATGAGACTCAAGAACACACAGATTGCTTTACATTAAAAAATGAGCATCTCAATTAACATAGGAGATATAGATTCTTTTTCACATTTAATATGCTTTAATTGCTGTCACCATTGTATTAATACATTTAAAGAAATATAAATGCATTTTATGTATACTTATTAAAATTCACTCTGAAATTAATGTATGCACCATCTTCCTTTAAATTGCAATAAATAGTCTCAAGTTAAGCAATAAATAATTTGATGAGACAAGGAAGAGGAAAACACAGATCTGCAACTGTTAATAAACTACTACTTTTTAAAACAACTTTTAAAAAATGTATAAACCATTCTTTTTTGTGTGTGCATAAATACACGTGTATTTTATTTTTTTAATCAGAACATTTACCCGTGTTATGGATGCACTGCAGTGGCTCTACACTGTACAATTCTTAAAACAGTATTAGAATTATTGAACAGATATTAAAGAGAGTTTCCATATATGCACGCACACATAGTTTATCTTATTATTAAGATCTTACATTGATATGGTCCATTTGTTACAATCAATGAGTCAATATTGATACAGTTATTAACTAATGCACATAGTTCATTTAGATTTTCTTAGTTTTTGCCTAATATATTTTTTTGGTATTTCAGGATCCCATTCCATTACAATTCATAATCATGTCTCAAGCTCCTCTTGGCTATGGCAGTTTCTCAGATTCATCACTTTTTTTTTTTTTTAATGACATTGACAGTTTTAGTCAGGTATATTGTGAAATGTCCCTCTATGTGTCTATCTGACTTAGATTACAATGTGCATGCCAAGTCACTTCAGTCATATCTGACTCTTTGCAGCCCTCTGGGCCTTAACCCACCAGGCTCCTCTGTCCACGGAATTCTCCAAGCAAGAATATTAGAGTGGATTACCATTCCCTCCTTCAGGAGATCTTCTCCACCGAGGGATCAAACCCTCATCTCTTAAGTCTCCTACATTGGCAGGTGCGTTCTTTACCACTAGTACCACCCGGGAAGCCCTTTGCAACTAGTGTCTGGGAAGAAGCCAGTTCATAGTGTCCTCAATGGGATACATGCTATGAACAAAGGAATCGTATAAAAATTGCGCATTTTAGTTTTTCCATTGTTTTCTGCTAAAAATTGTATTGCTATTTTGAAATTATTATCTGAATATTGCTATTGCTGTGATTGTTATTCAGTCACCAAGTCATGTCCAACTCTTTGAGACCCCATGGACTACAGTATGCCAGGCTTCCCTTATCTCCTGGAGTTTGCTCAATTCATGTCCTTTGAATCAGTGATGCTATCTAACCATCTCATCCTCTGCTGCCCTCTTCTCCTTCTGTCTTTAGTCTTTCCCATCATCAGGGTCTTTTTCAATAAGTCGGCTCTTCACATCAGGTGGCCAAAGTATTGGAGCTTCATCTTCAGCATCAGTCCTTTCACTGAATATTCAGGATTGATTTCCTTAGGATTGATTGGCTTGTTTTCCTTGCAGTCTTCTCAAGAATTCTCAAGAATCTTCTCCAGAACCACAATTTGAAAGAATAAATTATTCAGTGCTCAGCCTTCTTTATGGTCCAACTGGTGGCTCAGATGGTAAATCATCTGTCTACAGTGTGTGAGACCTGGGCTTGATCAGGAAGATCCTCTGGAGAAGGAAATGGCAACCCACTCCAGTATTCTTGCCTAGAAAATCCCATTGACTAAGGGAGCCTTCTAGGCTACAGACTAAGGGGTCACAAAGAGTCAGACATGACTGAGCAACTTCACTTTTCTCATATCTGTACATTACTGGAAAAATCAAGGCTCTGACTATGTCGACCTTTGTTGGCAAAGTGATGTCTCTGCTTCTTAATACACTGTCTAGGTTCATCACAGATTTCCTTCCAAGGAACAAGCATCTTTTAATCTTGTGGCTACAGTCACCATCCCCAGTGATTTTGGAGCCCAAAAAATAAAATCTGTCACTTCTTTTATGTTTTCCCGTTCTATTTGCCATGAAGTGATGGGAACCAGATGCCATAATCTTAGTTTTTTTGAATGTTGAGTTTTAAGCCAGTTTTTTTTTTTTTTTTTTCCACTCTCCTCTTTCACCCTCATCCAGAGGCTCTTTAGTTCCTCTTCAATTTCTGCCATTAGAGTGATATCATCTGCATATCTGAGGTTATTGTTATTTCTCCCAGCAATCTTGATTCCAGCTTGTGATTCATCCAACCTGGCATTTCACATGATGTACTCTGAGTATAAGTTAAATATGCAGTGTGACAATATATAGCATTTATGTACTCCTTTCCTAATTTTGAACCAGTCGGTTGTTCCATGTAAGGTTGTAACTGTTGCTTCTTGACCTGAATACAGGTTTCTCAGGAGACAGGTAGGTTGGTGTGGTACCCTTATGTCTTTAAGAATTTTCCAGTTTGTTTTGATCCACACAATCAAAGGCTTTCTTGTAGTCAATGAAGCAGTAACAGATTTTTTTTTTTCTTTCTGGAATTCCCTTGCTTTTTCTATGATCCAGCAAATGTTGGCAATTGGATGTCTGGTCCCTCTGCCTTTTCTAAACCCACCTTGTACATCTGGAAGTTCTCAATTCACATACTGCTAAAGCCTACCTTGAAAGATTTTGAGCATAACCTTACAAGCATGTGAAATGAGCACAATTGTCCAGTAGCTTGAATATTCTTTATCACAACAAGGTTTTCACCACAACAAGGCTGTGATCCATGAAGGGGCTGAATATTGTATGCTAAAGCAAAGAATTATCTTAATGATAAAGTATACATTTTTAAATTTCAGAGGCACTCTGTACTCTTACATATGAATTGGTGATATCAGTATAAACCCATAATTTTTATCTTTTTAAAAAATGTACATTTCTGCATCTATCCTTCTGAGTATGATGCATTAAGAGAAATTGTATTCATCTTCCCACCTTTTAAACAACTAGAATATTGAATGAAATAAATGAAACAGTATTTTTAGACTTTGTACAACAGGAAGCATGATATTGTGATCCCCGAGAGAAGAGAAGCCAATGAGATGAGCCCAGTGGGGCCTCAGTTTACCCCCAGGAGGTAGGTTCCAGGCCTCCATGGAGAGCAGGGAACCCAAAGAGGCACAGCAGACACACTGTATTGAGAATATTGTTCAAGTCCAGAAAGACCAAGGCAGCAGCGTTTATGCGGCAGAGTAACAGAGGAGGAAGGTGCACAGGGAAGAGTATCAGGTGTCTCCAGGCTTCTTAGCCAGAGTAATCCTTCGGTACACCCGTGAGAGGGAGGAAACTACCCGGGATCATGAAATCAGCAGGACAAAGCAGTCCTGGGAATGGCAGTGGTGAGTGATTGAAGGGCTTCAAACTGGAGGATGAAAAACAAAAACTCAGTGTTGAAAACAAAGGCATTCGTTCTAATGATAAAATGGAGGACAGATGGAGAAGTAACTAGATCGGAGGAGGAGAAAAGTGAGAACTTAAATGGAGAGGAGCTTAGAATGTTACTGAATCAGCATGGGTGAGACAAGATTTAGTGCCAATCTGGGGCTGCAGCCGTGAGAACAGAGAGGAGGGGCCGCGTATGGTAATTGAGAGTCGACCCTGAGAGTGCCGGTTCGCAAGCGGAATATAAAGAGACGCTAGAACAGCCTCCACGACGCTGATCTGAGTTTCAAGATGGATGGGGATAATCATTCACGAAGAATTAGAATACATGGGGACAATCAGAATTGAAGAATAATAATAACTAGAATTTCAGACAAGATGACATTTAAGTGCATAGATTTAGCATAAAGTTACACATTGAGGCTGGAACTCAGGGAAAATGTTCAGCTGTAGAGATTTAGTAGCTTAGCAATAGAAGAAAAGGCTAACGAAGTCTGATGAGGAAGCCCCCTATTTTACCAGCATTTTCTCAAGAAAGACAAAAAGGGAAGCAGAAAACACTTTGAACAAACTAATAGGAATGATCGAGGATTATTTCTTAGGGAAACATTATTTAGAAAAAGGCATACGTAGATACGTATATATTCATACATACATGCATTAGTACGTACATGCACACAGATGTAAATGATACATGAAGACCAAATGATGATGCTTAATTTATTGTACTATGTTCAATATGACAAAAAATTAACTGTAGTTTTGCTGTGTTTTCATTAAAAACATTTGGCTTGTTGTAATAGATCCCTTTTCTCACTCAGCCATGGAGACACGGTGATCTAAAAAGCAAGTTAATGTAACCATTAAATATTTTTCTATAAATTTAGGTTTCCAGTAAGATTCATTTAAAAATCTCTGGGAACTATTGTGCTCTCTAGAATGATGCTAAAGCTGAAACTCCAGTACTTTGGCCACCTCATGCGAAGAGTTGATTCATTGGAAAAGACCCTGATGCTGGGAGGGATTGGGGGCAGAAGGAGAAGGGGACGACAGAGGATGAGATGGCTGGATGGCATCACTGACTCAATGGACGTGAGTCTCAGTGAACTCCGGGCGTTGGTGATGGACAGGGAGGCCTGACTGCAATTCATGGGGTCACAAAGAGTCGAACACGACTGAGCGACTGATCTGATCTGATCTCTGATAGCACTTACCACCCTATAACTTGACTTTTTAAATATTGTGGATGACTGTCTGTCTCTCTTGCTATCCAATAAGTTCTGAGAGAAGAAGACCAGATCTGCTTTTATGCACCATATTTCCCAAATTCATAGAAAGTGAATGGGTACAACGTCAGCTCTCAGTGAGTGACTGTGAATAAATAAACTTTTCAAAAATGCATTCATTCCATTATAAGTTGAACATAAAGCTGAACATAAAGAAAATTACACTCATATAGTTTTATTTTTAAAATTTCATTTTAAGATAAAGCAACATGCCTATTTGTGATACACAAAATGTCCACATTCTAAATTCTTTCAGCCCAATGATTTATGCAACCTACAAGATAAGTCTACTTATTTTTTTTTAATCATGAAACATTTCTTTAACTTTAATTCTCTACCATTTTTATCATTGATGCCACTATATGTCAGCATCCAGTTGATGGGTAGAGAGAAAAGTTAAGAAACTGGCTGGTACTTCTGAATCCAAAGAACAATCTAAATCCTGGGGCTGAACCCACATCAGATGTTCTGATTCAATACATTAATAATGATAATGATCATAACGTTTATTAATCCCTTCCTGTGACAGGCATAACATTGAGTGATTTATGTGTATTCTTAAAATTAGTCCAATAAAAAGCACTGCAATTTGGAGTTGAGGTGGGAAGAGATTAAGTAAATGTTCCAGATCAGACAGCTAGCAAACTGCTGCCTTCCTGCATATTCCCACCTGTTTGACTCCAGAGCTGTCATTTTTAACACTTTCTCCAAGGCGCTGATTTGGAAAAACACACGGGATCCTATATACTATGTATGAGGCTTTATTTTGAGACTGGATAACTAAAAACTAAATTGTTCACTTTTTGTGATGCTCTATACTACTTATGCATCAATATAAACAATGGGTCAGATCTGCACTCAGTCTGTAAAAGACCCGCCACACCTGCTCAGTAACTCCCCACCCTTTTCAGTCATGTTTCTCTCTTGGCCTTCCTGGAATGTCTCAGTTTATCTCTCAAATGCATTTACGATATGGCAGTAAATTACTCTTCCTTCCCAAGGACAAAACCCATGCTTTAAAGGCAGATGTGAGTCACTCCTTACAAGAATCCCAAACTGACGTGGGCTGCCCCCCAGAGTTATCTTCCTTTTCCCTTTCTTCTTTTCCCATTTCTGAAGGTAATATTTACCTTACCTTCACATGATTCATTCTTTTTTTTTTCTGCATTCATTTTTCTCATTCATTCTCAGCTCCTATTTGGTCCCTGGTCGTGATACAGATGCTGTTGAGTGGTGAGCAACGGTGAGGACCTTTTCCTTGGAGAATTTACAGAGCGATCTGATTAGCAGGACCTGGATGATGACTGCAAGTGAGTGTTAGGACAGCCTGAGTGAGGAGAGGGTGCTTGAACTGAGACAGGAATAGCAAGAAGAAACCAATTGTTGCAGGTGCGGAGACAAAGCGTTTCAAACGGCAATGACAAAGATTCTAAAGTGAGGAGCAACTTGGCGTGTTTGAGGTCCATTAAAAGATCCCTCTAGTTGGAACGTCATGGAGGAAGTAGTGGTGAAAGATGAGGTCAGTGGCAAAAGCAATGGCAAGGAGTTATTTAATGGCAGTGAGATTAATTGGAAGATTTTATAGAGGGAAGAATTATGATCTAATTTCTCTTTTAGAAAGATCACTCTGACTACTAAGTAGAGAACGGTTTATATGGAAACAGAAATGGAAGAAGAAAGGCCTTAAGTGAGAAGTGATACAGACTTGGAGCATCAGCAAATAATGAAGGTGCAAAGAGTAAACACATTAGCAATGGATGTTGAATGCAAGGACAACGTATCTTGCTGCTAAATTTATAAGACCAAAATTCTAAAGTAACTAGTTGGACAAGTAAGCTATTTCAAGACTTGGAGAAAAGACTGAAAAATTAATAGGGACAGAATTTCAGTTTAGGAAGATGAAAAATTCAGGACATGAATAATGGTAACAGTTGCACAACAATGTGATGTACTTAGTGCCTCTGAAATGTACAGTTAAATATGGTGAAAATATTTTATACTATGTGGCTTTTACCACAATAAAAAAACATTTCTAAAAAAGAAAAACAAATGCAAATACCAAAGCCAAATATAAATTAAAAGCAAGTACAAAACAGCCCAACTGTCCGTGGTGGGCTGTCTCTGGTGGTTGAATCATAGCAGTAGTGGGAGGAGGGTTTTCATTTTCTCTGTTTAGTTCAAATTATTCATTACTCACATATATAAACCAGAAAGGAAAAGAATGATTTCAGTTTGACAAAAAGCAATACCTCTCTGTTAAAGAGCCTATTATACAGAGTGAAGTAAGCCAGAAAGAAAAACACCAGTACAGTATACTAACGCATATATATGGAATTTAGAAAGATGGCAACAGTAACCCTGTATACAAGACAGCAAAAGAGACACTGATGTATAGAACAGTCTTTTGGACTCTGTGGGAGAGGGAAAGGGTGGGATGATTTGGGAGAATGGCACTGAAACATGTATAATATCATATATGAAATGAGTCGCCAGTCCAGGTTTGATACAGGATACTGGATGCTTGGGGCTGGTGCACTGGGACGACCCAGAGGGATGGTACGGGGAGGGAGGAGGGAGGAGGGAGGAAGGTTCAGGATGGGGAACACTTGTATACCTGTGGCAGATCCATGTTGATATATGGCAAAACCAATACAATATTGTAAAGTTAAAAATAAAATAATACTAAAAAAAGAAATTAAAAAAATAAATAAAATGGCAAGATGAAGTTGTCAGTTTTCAAGGGATTAGAAATGTCTGATAACTTGCAAAAAAAAAAAAGAAATTCTGATAATTTATGGTAAAAATCCAGATTGAAAACATTATATGAAAACTATGAAAGGAGTTTATAATGTTCAGTTCATTATGTATTAAAAATATGGAACCCATAACAAATTTTAAAGAAGATGTTGCCCAGCTTTATTTCTACATTTATGAATCTTACTGATTCTTTAATAAAAAAAAAGTAATAAAGTTAAAAAAAAAGAAAGTACAAAAGGGTTTGAAGAAAATAAAATTCATCAGTAACCCTCCTTCAAATTAAATCAGTTCAGTTCAGATGCTCATTTGTGTCCAATTCTTTGAGATCCCATAGACTGCAGCATGCCAGGCCTCCCTGTCCATCACCAACTCCCAGAGTTTACCCAAACTCATGTCCATCAAGTCAGTGATGTCATCCAACCATCTTATCCTCTGTCATCCCCTTCTCCTCCCGCCCTCAATCTTTCCCAGCATCACAGTCTTTTCCAATGAGTCAGGTCTTCACATCAGGTGGCCAAAGTATTGGAGTTTCAGCTTCAGCGTCAGTCCTTCCAAAGAATATTCAGGACTGATTTCCTTCAGAATTGACTAATTGGATCTCCTTGCAGTTCAAGAGACTCTCAAGCGTCTTCTCCAACACCACATTTCAAAAGCATCAAACTAAATAGATAGATAGGAGCCAACAACTAGAGTCTTAATTTAGCTGTGATAGATCTTACACATCAGTTAGACATTAACACAGAGACAGGAAGTAGAAATTAGGATATAAGACTTTGAAGTTCAGAAGAGCAGTCAAGGCTAGAAAAACAAATTTATGAGAAATCAATAACTGGCTGCCAGTGGAACCATGTGACCTGATATTGGGAAGGAATGAATGTAATGATCCCGGAAGAAAAAACCTATAGGATAGAATTTCTCCATTTTCTCAGTTTTAACATTTATATTTTCATCTATTTCAATTATTCCAAAGGCCTATCATGAGATGTATGTGTGTGGTGTGTTAGTAGCTCAGTCGTGTCTGACTTTTTTTGACCCCATGAACTGTACCCCTCCAAGCTTCTCTGTCCATGGAATTTTCCACGCAGGAACACTGGATGGGTTGCCTTTTCCTATTCCAGGGGAACTTCCTGACCCAGGAATCGGACCTGCATCTCTTGCATCTCCTGCATTGGTGGGCGGTTCTTTACCACTAGCGTATGCTTCATGTATGGGTATATTGTGGGTATAGCATTGCTTCATATATGGGTATCTAGTCCCCAGCTACTCTGTAAACTCTTTAAGGGAAGTGACCTGTATTTGTTTATTTTAGTATCATCCACTATGCCTTGTTTAAATGAAAATCTGCATTGAAATAAAATGAACTGAAAGAAGGAGTCCATAGAGTCAGAGAATTTTTGCGAGTCATTTAATAAGAGCATTTTTCACTTTTATTTTTAAACCCAATTGAAAAAATAATAGGTTTTACATTCCTGAGATGTTATTGCTTCTGCTTATTTTAAAAGAAAACATTTTCTTTTTTTGAACCATTCTTCTCAGGATATTCACATAAACAGCTCTGTAATGAAAATCTTTTCCTGGGTGTTTTCACTTACAAAATTACTATTTCATCATTTCTGTAAGTATTTGGAATGCAGCAGCATAAAACTCTGGTTAGTTTGAACTCCCCCAGAAGCAGAAAGTGAAAGTTGATCAGTCCTGTCTAGGGACTAATCATGGGTCTCTCTGACCCATGGACTGTAGCCTACCAGGCTCCTGTCTAAGGGATTCTCGAGGCAAGAATACTGGAGTGGGTAGTCATGTGGTCCCATCACTTCATGGCAAATAGATGGGGAAACAGTGTAAACAGTGTCAGACTTTATCTTTCTGGGCTCCAAAATCACTACAGATGGTGATTGAAGCCATGAAATTAAAAGACGCTTACTCCTTGGAAGGAAAGCTATAACCAAACTAGACAGCATATTCAAAAGCAGAGACATTACTTTGCCAACAAAGGTCCGTCTAGTCAAGGCTATGGTTTTCCCAGTGGTCATGTATGGATGTGAGAGTTGGACTATAAAGAAAGCTGAGCCCCAAAGAACTGATGCTTTTGAACTATGGTGTTGGAGAAGACTCTTGAGAGTCCCTTGGACTGCAAGGAGTTCTAACCAGTTCATCCTAAAAGAGATCAGTCCTGGGTGTTCAATGGAAGGACTGATGTTGAAGCTGAAACTCCAGCATTTTGGCCACCTGATGCGAAGAGCTGACTCATTTGAAAAGACCCTGATGGTGGGAAAGATTGACGGCAGGAGAAGGGGATGACAGAGGATAAGATGGTTGGATGGCATCATTGACTCAATGGACATGGGTTTGGGTGGCCTCCGGAAGTTGGTGATGGACAGGGAGACCTGACGTGCTGCAGTTCATAGGGTCACAAAGAGTCAGACGTGACTGAGCGACTGAACTGAACTGAGTCATTCCCTTCTACAGGGGATCTTCCCAACCCAGAGACTGAACCCAGGTCTCCTGCGCTGCAGGCAGATTCTTTACCATCTGAGCCACCAGGGAACCCAGAGCTAACATTTGAGTGGAAGTAGTTTGTTTGGAGACACTGGAGAGAAATATGGGGGAGTCAGTAAGTGAGACAGAAAATGGGAAGAGAAAATTAAATGCTCTATTATCAAGAAAATTATTACTGTGGGTGACTAGAACTTGATCTGCCTGGGAAATTTGAGGAGGCAGTGTTGAAAATAGAGTTCAGGGCTGAGAGAACTCTTCTTGGGTGGCTTTGCCCAGAACCATTCAAGTCCCCAGCCCTCTCCTCTGTGCTGGGTTCAGGTGAGTGATCTTCCATGCCCAGGAGAGCCTAGGACCAGTCCAGGTGATGCTGGGTACTGGAAGCTGGAAATGGGTGTGTCCTGGCCTGAAAAGTCAATTGTGTGAGGAACATGCATGAGACACTCAGTGAGAGAGGATGACAGCAATCTGGTTCAATAAGGTTTTAAGAAGCCAACTGATTTACATTCCCTTTACAATTTAGTTTTCAAAGAGCTTCTGTGTGTCCTCAATCTGGGGGGTTCAGTACAGTTCAGTTCAGTCACTCAGTCACATCCGACTCTGCGACCCCATGGACTGCAGCACGCCAGGCCTCCCTGTCCATCACCCACTCCCGATGTTTACTCAAACTCATGTTCATTGAGTCAGTGATGCCATCAAACCATCTCATCCTCTGTCATCCCCTTCTCCTCCTGCCTTCAATCTTTCCCAGAATCAGGGCCTTTTCTAATGAGTCAGCTGTTCTGGTCAGGTGGCCAAAGTATTGGAATTTCAGCTTCAGCATCAGTCCTTCCAATGAATATTCAGGACTAACTTCCTTTAGGATGGACTGGTTGGATCTCCTTGCTATCCAAGGGATTCTGTGTGTCTACAGTCTAGGGTAGCTGTCCTTGAAAAGTAAATAACAATACTTTTAAGTCCCTCTAAACAATAATGAGAGAGAGACAGACAGTGAATATTTACAGTGATAAAATTGTAAAATAATACTTGAATTTAAAATAAAACAGAAGGCAAAGCATCTATCTGGCCATTTCTTCATCTCAAGATGCAAGAATGTTAGAAAACTCATGTGTAAGAAAAAAGTAATTAGGGAAAATAAGTAGTAGACGAAGAGGATTTTTTTTTAATTTTTTTATTTTATTTTTTAATTTTACAATATTGTATTGGTTTTGCCATTATCCAAATGAATCTGCCACAGGTATACACGTGTTCCCCATCCTGAACCCTCCTCCCTCCTCCCTCCCCTTACCATCCCTCTGGGTCATCCCAGTGCACCAGCCCCAAGCATCCAGTATCGTGCATTGAACCTGGCAACTCATTTCATATATGATATTATACATATTTCAATGCCATTCTCCCAAATCATCCCACCCTCTCCCTCTCCCACAGAGTCCAAAAGACTGTTCTATACATCAGTGTCTCTTTTGCTGTCTTGTATACAGGGTTATTGTTACCATCTTTCTAAATTCCATAATATGCATTAGTATACTGTATTGGTGTTTTTCTTTCTGGCTTACTTCACTCTGTATAATAGGCTCCAGTTTCATCCACCTCATTAGAACTGATTCAAATGTATTCTTTTTAATGGCTGAGTAATACTCCATTGTGTATATGTACCACAGCTTTCTTATCCATTCATCTAAAATTTTAAATGGATGGTGAGAATGCCATGCTCTAAATAATAAATAAAATATACATATACATAACTCTTTCTCTTTCTCTTTTCAACCCACATGCCTTTCCTTTAATCTCTGACATTCAGTGTAAAGTATACCTAGAATAATTTGTGTTTTCTTAGGAAGAAAGTGCAAAATTATGAAATGGTGCAGACAAAAGGGTTATATTAAATGTTAGAATGGGCCAATCAAGCCCGTTCTAGAGAATCTTTTTTTTTTCAGAGTCACATATTAAAGACAGCCACATGGCGATGATCAAACACAACTCATTTCCAGGCACCCTTCCTGAGTGCGACACGGATCTGTCCACACGATGACCTAGAAGACCCATTTGAAACAAACACTACACTAGACCCCAAGATTCTGATCACATGGTCAGTTGCCCCATTTATTGTAGACATGTCTCAACGACAATACCATGATGATTTTTAATAATTTTTATTATATTTAGTCATACCGCATAGCATGTGGGATCTTCATTCGGCAGTTAGGGATCAATCTCATGTCCCTTGCAGTGGAAGCGTGAAGTCTTAACCACTGGACCATCAGGGAAGGGAAGTCCCACAATGATTTTTTCTTTTTAAACATGGACATTAGAAACAAGAAAGTACTGTGTGAAAAGAAAGCACCATGTATATAAGTTAATAGAATTTCTGCTAAGTCACTGCTAAGTCGCTTCAGTCATGTCTGACTCTGTGTGACCCCATAGATGGCAGCCCACCAGGCTTCCCCGTCCCTGGGATTCTCCAGGCAACCCACTCCAGTGTGCTTGCCTGGAGAAAGAAAGTACTGCGTGAAAAGAAAGCACCATGTATATAAGTTAATAGAATTTCTGAGTAACAGTTAATATTTATGCCCACTGAATAACTACTTGTGGATCACAGTGAAGTCTTGGTGAGTAACTATGCTTCCACAGTCAAGGACAGGGGAGCTTTTCTTCACACATGAATAGAGACAAAATCTCATCTTAGTATTTGTTTATTTCTGCTGCTGCTGCTGCTGCTAAGTCGCTTCAGGCGTGTCTGACTCTGTGCGACCCCATAGACGGCAGCCCACCAGGCTCCCCTGTCCCTGGGATTCTCCAGGCAAGAACACTGGAGTGGGTTGTCATTTCCTTCTCCAATGAGTGAAAGTGAAAAGTGAAAGGGAAGTCGCTCAGTCGTGTCTGACTCCTGTGTGTAAATTTCCTGGCTTTTATAGATTCTTGCTGACTTGGCTTGGGCTCCCAGATTTCTTCTGTACTATTCCCAGTCTCAGATGTGTTTCTACCACAAAATGATCTCTGTTATTACTTACAACACACAGTCCCCACTGCAAAGGCTCTGTGAACTGTTGCATTATGCTATGCTGACCTCAGGGTTTAACGTCTTTTGCTTACTTTTTGCACATGGTTCTCTGGTCCATTAATGAAAAAGTTTATGTATCCTTTTGCCCCACTGCTTTTATTTACTTACTGTCATGCTGACCAGTTCAGTGCTGTGATTATAATATTCAGTGCCACACCCCAATTTCATACTCAGTACTTGCCTTTATTCTTTCTGTTCCAACTAATCCCTGAGCTATTACTTTTATTATGACAATTATCAGCATAAGATCACCAGCTATATCTCAGTAATAAATACCCATTGTATTCTGCTCTGCTTATAACTGGAGATATAGCCTTTATAGCTAAGAATTATCTGTTTTTATTGCCCCTGTCATTTTTTAAATAATTAGCCACAAATTTCAACATTAATGTCTTTTCCCCTATGAAACATTTTTCCTTCTTTCTTCAAACTTTCCTTTTTGTTGAATTTAACTAGCAAAGAACAGTTCTGAGCCTCTTCACACATACATAAAATCTGATCCACATGGAAGGAGATGGATGGAGAGAGAAAACAAAATTTTTATTATTAATGACTCAACTCTGCATTTTTATGTCTGGTCACACATAGATACATTTTATGTGTTTCTTAGACTATTTACTTTTGGGCCGAATATTGGCTTTTGTTTACTTATTTATTTGACTGCTCTGGGTCTTCATTCCTGCACCCTGGCCTTCTTTAGCCATGGTGAGTGGGGTTACTCTCCAGTGGTGGTGCTTGGGCTTCTCAATGCGGTGGCTTCTCATTGTGGACAAAGGGCTCTAGGGTGCACAGGCTCAGTCACTGTGGTACACAGGCTTAGCTGCTCTGCAGCATATGGGAACTTCCTGGATCAGGGATCAAACCCACGTCCCTTGCATTGGCACAGAGACTCCCAACCACTGGACCATCAGGGAAGTCCCAAATATAAGCTTTTGGAGAAAAAATTTAAATGTAAGAAAAATAAAGAGTTTATCATGCACCTGACTGTACATTTTACTTTCTCAAGTGAGCAGCCTGAAATTTTCTTATACTATGTTATCATCACATTTGATATTTGAATAAGTACTAACTGCATGACAATGCATCCTTGCTGTGAGATCTGTTTGAAGGATTTCTTTGAATCTCCCACCTTCTTTATGAAAAAGATGAATGCATAAACCAGCTTATATTTGAAGATATATAAATCGGGTTAATCAAAATTGAGAATTGGAATACAACCAGTTGGTAAACAGTGTCAAAAAATACATATGAATATATTTGCAGTCCAAAGTAAAATTGACATAGAAAACTTTGAAACTTTAGTTTGAAAAGGAAAGTTTTTATTTCTTTACCTGAAGCTAAAATATTCATAGTGGCATATATCTGTGAATATCCTTGTTTTGAAAATATAAAAGATGGCAATGCAATCCAACCACACATTACATTGAAGGTGAACATTTATCTTTATATTAAGAGATCAGAGGTGAGGGGATTGGGGGTGGAGGAATTCATGAAAGAGGACTTAGGGTAGAGACATTAAAAAAAAAAAAACACATATTCTATATTGATGTACCAGTTTCTTTCTCTCTCTTTTTTCTTCTTAGCTTCTTGTTCCAGCTTGGATTGATAATCCTTTATCCTGCTGTCCTCAGAAGTAGTATTCAGTTGGGCTTAATGGCCTAACTGAATCAGAAATTCCAGTTTCAATGACTCTCTTATAACTGGGACCATTTGTTAAGTACTTTCTATGTTTCAGAACTTTACAAACTTTACTGATGCACTATGGTAGAGAGATTAGTAGCATGAACAACAAACGCTAGATGCTTGGGTTTGAATTTCTGTATTCCACTTTCTAGTAGTTTATTTAACTTATCTTCATCACAAAATTACATCAATATTAACATCTACCTTATGAAATTATTCTAAAATATTAACCTATTTGGAAGGCCTTAAGATCATTGGCAAATATGCACTATTTCAACAAACATATATTGAATGTCAGATGTGCATTAAACACAAGTTAGGAACTAACAGTTAACTCATTAGAAAAAATAAAAATTCCAGTCTTTATGGAGCTTATATTTTAATACTATCTTATTTAAACTCTAAAGTATTATCCTCCTTTTTACAGGTAAGGAAATGGAGTTCAGAGCTGTGATGTGATTCACCCAAGCAGCTTATCAAGTAAGCGATGATTTGCAGAGCCAAAATCATGCACAGCCAGTTTAGCTCTGGCTACTAAGCATCATGTGGTGTGTACAGCAAACATCTCTTGAGCTTCTATTAGACACTAGTCACAAGATAAGCCACCCACACTGTACCCACAACCAGTGAGAGGCAAACTGTAAATACTTTCAGGCTTCGGTGTGATGTTTCCAGAAACCTTGACTGTAACTAAGAGAGGCTGAGACCTGGGACCCTTTGCTGCAGAGCTGCAATGCTCACACCTAGACAGACATCTCCTCAAGCAACAAAGCACAGAGAAACTATAAGGGACTAAAATTAACCACAAGCATGCACAATTGGGGCATATCCTGGATAGAAGATACAAGAGGACGAAAGACACACACTGCCACTTCTGAAGGGCCAGGAGCCAAAAAGAGGGCACTGGGAGCAAACTCCACCACCTGAAGGGTGGGCAAGTCACCGAAAGCCAGCCTCCAGCCTGACCCCTGGACACACCCCTGCCCTCACCCCACAAAAGGAACAAGCTCAGGGAGTGAGAAGGCAAGGGAGCATGTTGTTTGTTCTTACTCTCCTCTGCTGCAGCAGGGGCCCCAATAAAGCCTTGCCTGAATTTCTTGCTGGCCTCTAGTCAATTTATATTGATTTAGGAAAGCCAAGAACCCTGGTTGGTATCATAACCACTCTCTGATGCACCCCATCGCCCCATAGATACCCTGTGCTCCCCTGCTGCTGGACAAGTTTCTTCTATGAGGAATGTATCTCTGGTAGGAAGAAATTAAGAAGTAAGTCACTTCTGTCCAAATTTATTAAAGAGTCATTTACACAGTAAATTGTAGAAGGAGTAAACATACCTCGTTTGCTGAAATTCAAGGACAGAATCAAATCTCTGATCATCAGGGAAATGAAAATCAAAACGAGAAAGAGACATCACATCATACCTGTTAGAATGGCTGTCATCAGGAAGACAAGAGACAGCCAAGTACTGAATGTGCAGAAAAGGGAACATTTGAGCACTGTTGGTGCAAATCTAAATTGGTTCAACAACTGTGGAAAGCAGTAGGAAGGCTCCTCAGAAAATCAAAAATAGTTCTATTAATACCCTATGATCCAGCATTCCTACTCCTGGCTATTTATGTGAAGGGAATAAAAGCAGAACGTCAGACAGATATCTACATGCCCACATGTATCATAGCTTTAGTCACAGTAGCCAAGATACGGAAACAACCAAAATGCCTGTCAAGGGATGAATAGATTAAAACGATCTGAGACACACACACACACACACACACACACAAATATCAGTCACGAGAAAGAAGGAAATCCTCTCATTTACAACAACATAGAGGAAACTTGAGCACATTCTGTTAAATGAAATAAGTCAGAAAAAACCAATATTGTATGATTTCGCTTATATGTGGAATCTTTAGAAGCCCAACTAACAGAAACAAAGAGTAGAAAGGTAGTTACCTATCTGGGCTGGGAGCAAAGGGAGAGGAGTTTGTCAAAGGTTACAAACCTGTACTTGGAAAATGAATAAGTTGTCAAGATCTAATGCACTGCATCATGATTAGAGTTCACAATTTTGTATTACATACTTCAAAGTTGCTAAAAAAAACCTAGGTGGGAAATGGTTCGATGCACGATACTGGATGCTTGGGGCTAGTGCACTGGGACAACCCAGAGGGATGGTATGGGGAGGGAGGAGGGAGGAGGGTTCAGGATGGGGAACACATGTATACCTGTGGCGGATTCATTTTGATATTTGGCAAAACTAATACAATTGTGTAAAGTTTAAAAATAAAATAAAATTAAAAAAAATAAAATAAAATAAAAATCTATTTTGAAACTTAAAAAAAAAAAAAGAAATGACACATGACTTGATGGAAATGTTAGCTCACTGATGGTAGTCACATAGCCATATATAAATGGAGAAAATCAACTGTTTGTACACTTTGAACTGACACATTCAGTTCAGTTCAGTCACTCAGTCGTGTCCAATACTTTGCAACCCCATGAACTGCAGCGCTCTAGGCCTCCCTGTCCATCACCAACTCATGTCCATTGCCCAAACTCATGTCCATTGAGTCGATGATGCCATCCAACCATCTCATCCTCTGTTGTCCCCTTCTCCTCCTACCCTCGATCTTTCCCAGCAACAGGGTCTTTTCAAATGAGTCAGTTCTTCGCATCAGGTGGCCAAAGTATTGGAGTTTCAGCTTCAGCATCAGTCCTTCCAATGAACACCCAGGACTGATCTCCTTTAGGATGGACTGGTTGGATCTCCTTGCAGTCCAAGGGACTCTCAAGAGTCTTCTCCAACATCACAGTCCAAAAGCATCAATTCTTCAGCACTCAGCTTTCTTTATAGTCTAACTCTCACATCCATACATGACCACTGGAAAAACCATAGCCTTGACTAGACATACCTTTGTTGACAAAGTAGTCTCTGCTTTTTAATATGCTGTCCAGGTTGGTCATAACTTTCCTTCCAAGGATCAAGTATCTTTTAATTTCATGGCTGCAAACACCATCTGCAATGATTTTGGAGCCCCCAAAATAGTCAGCCACTGTTTCCCACCTATTTGCCATGAAGTGAAGGGACCAGATGCAATTTGATCTCTGGTTCTTCTACCTTTTCTAAATCCAGCTTGAACATCTGGAAGTACACAGCTCAGGTACTATTGAAGCCTGGCTTACAGAATTTTGAGCATTACTTTGTTAGTGTGTGCAATGAGTGCAATTGTGCAGCAATTTGAACATTTTTTGGCATTGCCTTTATCTTTTTCAGTCCTGTGGCCACTGCTGAGTTTTCCAAATTTGTCGGCATATTGAGTGCAGCACTTTCACAGCATCATCTTTTAGGATTTGAAATAGCTCACCTGGAATTCTATCACCTCCAATTTTTTCACTCAGAGTGAAGAGTTGTTTCCAACTCTTCACAGCTCCATGAACTGTAGCCCTCCAGGCTCCTCTGTCTATGGAATCCTCCAGGCAAGAATGCTAGATGGGTTGCCATTTCCTTCTCCAAGGGATCTTCTCAACCCAGGGTTTTAACCTTGGTCTCATGCATTGCAGGAGGATTCTTTGCCAACTGAGCCATGAGCAAAGACTGAATGTTGAGTTTTAAGCCAGCTTTTCACTCTCCTCCTTCACCCTTCATCAAGAGTCTCTTTAGTTTCTCTTCACTTTCTGCCATTAGAGTGGTATCATCTGCATATTTGAGGTTATTGATATTTCTCCCACAATCTTGTTTCCAGCTTGTGCTTCATCCAGCCTGGCATTTCACATGTGTATCCTGCACATATATTAAATAAGCAGGGTAAAAATATACAGCCTTGATGTACTCCTTTCCCCATTTTGAACCAGTCAGTTGTTCTATGTCTGGTTCTAACTGTTGCTTCTAGACCTGCATACAGGTTTCTCAGGAAGGAGGTAAGGTGGATTGGTATTCCCATGTCATTAAGAATTTTCCACAGTGATCCATACAGTAAAAGGCTTTGGCATAGTCAATGAAACAGTAGATTTTTTTTTTCCCCTGGAATTCTTTTGCTTTTTCTATGATCCAGTAGATGTTGGCCTCTGGTTCCTCTGCCTCTTCAAAACCCAACTTCTACATCTGGAAGTTCTTGGTTCATGTACTGTTGAAGCCAATCTTGAAGGATTTTTGACCATTCCCTTGATAGCATGTGAAATGAGCACAATTGTAGAATAGCTTGAAAATTTTTTGACATTGCCTTTCTTTGGATAATGAATGAAAATGGACCTTTTCCAGTCCTGTGGCCACTGCTGAGGTTTCCAAACTTGCTGGCATATTGACTGCAGCACTTTCAGTTCAGTTCAGTTACTCTGTCACGTCTACCTGATGGAGATCCCATGGACAGCAGCACTCCAGGCTTCCCTGTCCATCACCAGCTCCTGGAGTTTGCTCAAACTCATGCCCGTTCAGTTGGTGATGCCATCCAACCATCTCATCCTCTGTCATCCCCTTCTCCTGCCTTCAAACTTTCCCAGCATCAGGGTCTTTTCCAGTGAGTCAGTTCTTCACATCAGGTAGCCAAGGCATTGGAGTTTCAGCTTTAGCATCAGTCTTTCCAATGAACATTCAGGACTGATTTTCTTTAGGATTGAGTGGTTGGATCTCCTTGCCCAGTCCAAGGAACTCTCAGGAGTCTTCTCCAACACCACAGTTCAAAAGCACCAGTTCTTTGGCGCTCTGCTTTCTTTATGGTCCAACTCTCACATTGCATACATGACTACTGGAAAAATAATAGTTTGACTAGATGGACCATTTTTTGGCAAAGTAATGTCTCTGCTTTTTAATATGCTCTATATATTGGTCATAATTTTCTTCCAAGGAGCAAGCATCTTTTAAATCCATGGCTGCAGTCACCATCTGCAGTGATTTTGGAGCCCAAGAAATTAAAGTCTCACTGTTTCCATTGTTTCCCTATCTATTTTACATGAAGTGATGGGATTGGACGCTACGATCTTAGATTTTTTAATGTTGAGCTTTAAGCCAGTTTTTTTCACAAGAGTGAAAAAGCTTTCTCCTCTTTCACTTTCATCAAGAAGTTCATTAGTTCTTCTTTGCTTTCTGCTGAAAGGGTGGTGTCAACTGCATATCTGAGGTTATTGATATTTTCCCAAAAATCTTGATTTCAGCTTGTGGTTTATCCAGTCCGGCATTTCCCATATACTCTGCATATAAGTTAAATAAGCAAGATGACAATATACAGCCTTGACATACTCCTTTTCCAATTTTGAACCAGTCCGTTGTTCCATGTCCAGTTCTAACTGTTGCTTCTTGACCTACATGAAGATTTCTCAAGAGGCAGATAAGGTGGTCTGGTATTAAGAATTTTCCAGAGTTTGTTGTGATCTACATAGTCAAAGGCTTTAGTGCAACACTTTAGCGCAGCATCTTTTAGGATTTGAAATAGCTCACCTGGGATTCTATCACCTCCACTAACTTTGTTGGTAGTAATACTTCCTAAGGCCCCCTTCACACCTCAGGATGTCTGACTCTAGGTGAGTGACTGAATCATTGTGGTTGTCTGGGTAATTAAGACCCTTTTCGTACAGTTCTTCTTTGTATTCTTCCTACCTCTTCTTTAACAGATACATCATATCTAAGCCCACACCTTCTCCCACTTCACATTCCCCAACCTCTACTCTTTTTTCCCACTCCACCTCCGAATTTCGTTGTAAGTTTCTTTTAATCTGTGACTTCCTCCATTAATCTCATTCCATGGTCTGTCACATTCCAAGAATTCATTTCTAGTCCATTGAAAGGATAGTTTTCCTATTTCTAGTTCTATTAAAGGTATTTTAAAGATACGTGGCTAAAAGTGGGACTACCTCAAACTAAGAGATATTTACAAGGCAAAGGAAAACATCAACGAAATGAAAGAGCAACCTGTGGAATGGGAAAAAAAAATTGAAATAATACATTTGATAAGGGATTGTCAACAAAGAAAATGTACGACATGAGAGTGCAAGTTAACTTTTATTTGGGGCAAAATGAGGACAATAGCCTAAGAGGCATCATTTCAGGTGTCTCTGAGAAACTTAAGAGGCAGAAGGGAAGTCAATAAATACGTGATTTTTGGTGAAGGGCGTAGCTGCAGTCAGGCACATATTTTTTGCCGAAGGTTTCTGCTAGTCACGAGGAGCAGTCATCACCATAAAGGATTTAAACACTTTTCTAGATATGAGGAGATACAACAGTTGGGCTCATAATATCAGCTCCTGAAATTATCTGACTATCTGAAGGCTTGTTCTCCCAGTTTTCCCCAGCACAGAGTGCCGCATTCCTGCTCTCTACTATGAACTTCTCTCAGGGGCTGTTGAAAATCAGCAGCTGCAGCACAGAATTTAATCCTTGTAAAGGTAGATGGCAAGTGCTAATTTGTAGTTGACAGGATTAATATCCAAGATATATAAATAACTCACGCAACTCAACAATAATAATAATCCTATTAAAAGATCTGGATAGATGTTTTTCCATGGAAGACTACACAGATACATGAAAAGACCCTCAGCATCACTGGTCATTGGGGAAATGTGAATCAATGAGATATCACCACACACCAGTCAGAATGGCTATTACCAACATTTAGAAAAAAACAAGAGCTGCCAAAGATTTGGAGAAAAGCGAACCCTTGTGCACTATTGGTGGGAATGTAATTTGGTGAAGCAGCAGTGAAATGTTTATGGAAATTACTTTAAAAGTTATAAATAAAACTACTTTTTGAGCCAGCAATTATTCTTCTGAGTATTTATTCAAAGAAAATGAAAATACTAACTTGAAAAGATATATGATCCTTCATGTTTATTGCTGGTGGCTCAGTGGTAATAAATCAGCCTGCAATGCAGGAGCCTCAGGAAACACGGGTTTGACCCCTATATCAGGAAGATCTGCTGGAAGAGAAAATGGCAACCCACTGCAGTATTCTTTCCAGTATAATCGCATGGACAGAGGAGCCTGTTGGTCTAAGTCCATGGGGGTCACAAAGAGTCAGACAGGACTAACTGGGTACGCATGCATGTTTATTGCAGCAATGTTTACAATAGGCAAAATATGGAAGCAATCTAAGTGTCCATTCAAAGATGAGTGGATAAGGAAATTAGGCAAATGAGAGATAAATAGATACACATATCTTTGCTTACCAGAGGCAGAGGTGGGGAACAAAATGGAAAAAGGGAGTTAAAATGTACAAACTCTTAATTATAGAATAAATAAGTCATAGGGATGTAACACACACCATGGGGAGTATAGTTAATAATATCATGTTGTATATTTGAAAGTTCCCAGAAGAATAATTTTAAAAGTTTTCATCACAAGAAAAATAATTCTGTAACTATGCATAATGATGGAGAAGGCAATGGCACCCCACTCCAGAACTCTTGCCTGGAAAATCCCATGGATGAGGAGCCTGGTAGGCTGCAGTCCATGGGGTCGCGAAGAGTCAGACACGACTGAGCGACTTCACTTTCACATTTCACTTTCATGCATTGGAGAAAGAAATGGCAACCCACTCCAGTGTTCTTGCCTGGAGAATCCCAGGGACAGGGGAGCCTGGTGGGCTGCCGTCTATGGGGTCGTACAGATTTGGACACGACTGAAGCGACTTAGCAGCAGCAGCAGCAGCATGCATAATGATGGATATTAACTAGACATCATGAAAAACATTTTGCAACATATGCAAACATTGAATCATTATTTTGAACACCCAAAACTAATATAATGTTATTTGTCAGTTATATCGAAATTTAGAAAAATACAATACTGAACATTTGATAAGGGAGTGTTGTCTAGAATGTGTACCAGGCAACCATTTCAAGGCACTCCTGTAACGATTTTCTAAGTTTAAAACCATCTAAAAAATTACAAATAAAATCAGCTTTAGATCTGACTTTTTGAAAATTAAAAAACTGCTCTACATAAAAAATCATATCTAAATAAAATTAAAAACACAGGAAACATTTGAAATAAACTTGATAAAACGAATTCACACAAATCTCTAGGAAACATGTTAATGTCCCAATAGATAAATAGAATAAACATATTAACTGGGAATTTATATGACAAAAATAAGCATGAACAAACATAAGATATGTTAAATACAATATAAATTTAAAAACTGAGAAGCTGTTTTACATTTGCCAAATTCATAGAAAATATAAATTTAATGAAAATATTTAATGCTGACAAGTGCGAGGTAAAATAAACATTTTATATACTACTAGTATATATACTAGCATACATACTAGTGATATATACATGGTTTATATATACTAGTGATTATCAGAATTTAACTATTGGCTGATGAGAGTCCCTTGGACTGCAAGGAGATCCAACCAGTCCATTCTGAAGGAGATCAGCCCTGGGATTTCTTTGGAAGGAATGATGCTAAAGCTGAAACTCCAGTACTTTGGCCACCTCATGCGAAGAGTTGACTCATTGGAAAAGACTCTGATGCTGAGAGAGATTGGGGGCAGGAGGAGAAGGGGATGACAGAGGATGAGATGGCTGGATGGCATCACTGACTCGATGGACGTGAGTCTGAGTGAACTCCAGGAGTTGGTGATGGACAGGAAGGCCTGGCGTGCTGCGATTCATGGGGTCACAAAGAGTCGGACACGACTGAGCAACTGAACTGAACTGATAAACTTCAAGTATTTTAAAATTTTCCATTTGATTCAAATATGTATTTCATACACTTCAAATGTTCTAAATTTTTCCATTGATTCAAATATTCAAGCTAGCTCTTTAAAATATATTTAAATGAGGATGTTGATTTACACAGAATTTATAATAGAAGAAAAAATAAATGTCTAATTATAGGAAAACAGTTAAGTGTATTATAGTTCAACCACATTATAGTCTAATATGCACCCATTAAAATTGATGTTTATGAAGACATTTTATGGAGACAAACTTAAAATAAGTTTTAAACGTACAGCATAATTATGTATATATATAAGTTGTCTTCAACTTAAAAATATTTGTGTGAATAAACCAGAAACTAAAAATTAAATTTGTGAAAATAGCAAAGATTTCATACTACTGAGTAATTTATTTCTAATTTTAAATATTTTTATGTATTTTCTAAAGCACCTGTGGTGAGGAACTAATACCCCAATGAATAGTAAAAAAGCTATCTTAAATCTTAATCACCTGAAAAGTACTTGGCTTCTCAGCAACCTTCCCTTTTATTTCATGTCTAGCAATTTCCCCCTTTTGTACTAGCTTTCTAGGGCTGCTGTGACAAAGTACAAATAACTAAGTGGCTTAACATAACAGGAATTTATTGGGTCCTGTTCTGGAGGCTAGAAGTCCAAAACGTGGTGCCAACAGGTGCCCCTTTCCTGTGAAGCCTGTAAGGGAGAGTCCGGCCTGCTTCTTCCCAGCTTTGGGGCCCTCTCGTCCATCCTTGGTGTTTATGGACTGTTGACAGCATGGATCTGGGCTCTGGGTGCCTCTTCAGACGGCATTCTCCCTGTGTCTTCACAGCACCTTCTCTCTGTGCAAGGTTGTCACTACATTCAGATTTTCAGATTTATTTTTCGTCTAAGGACACCAGGTCATATTGGATTATGGCAGTGTGCTGAATTAGTATGCTATTCCTTAGAGGTGTCTCCTCAATTAGCTGGAAATGTCCTATGAAGGAAGGATCTGATTCACGGTTAGGTTAATACCCAGTACTGGTTTATGGGGTCAGGCACTAATGAGAGCCTGGAAGATGCTTTCCAGGACCTCGCCAATCATGAAACATAGGAACAGTGACCAGCTACTTCACCTCAAGGCAGAAGAGGAACCTGGTTCACTGGAGACATCTTAGGAAAAAAGGTTCGGGCTCTCTGAGAAGGGGCAGAAAGTCCATGTTGGATAATACGCCCAGTGATCCTTTAAATGTCTTCCTTAATTTATGACAGTGATATTTTGCTTACAGAAACCTCTCTTGCAATCAGTAATAATTGTTTCAAAGTAGAAAATAATAGCACGAAGCTACAGCCAGTTTCCTAAGCATTACTCACTCATGAAATAGTATAGATTCAATCTTCAAAGGATCCATCTTTATTTAGGCTTGAAGTTAGTAAGAAGGAAATCTGGAAATATTGAACTATTAATACTTTTTTTTATTCCTTCCAAATCCCTCTTCCTTTGGCAGCCCATATAAAGAGTTGTGTTCTGAGGATTTTCCCGGTGGTCCCAAAGTTAGGACCTCATGCTCCCAGTGCAAGAGGCCTGGGTTCCATCCCTGGTCTGGGAAGTAAGATCCTGCATGCTGCACAAAAAGGAAATAAAACAGCTAGATAGTTTCTTAAAAAGAAAAAAAAAAAAGGAGTAGTGTTCTGGCGTGCATTATGAATTACTTTCAGAGGGAGAATTTTTATTTTAAAGCTACTATGGATTCTGTGTCAGCATATATTATTTATATCTATATGTTAAATTACATGGCAATTTATTTTCATTCATTCCCACATTTAAAACGAGTGTGTTGCAAGAGATTGCATCCACAGGCAGACATGCAGGAACTAATTCTAGAGGCAGTTCTCTCACAGAATCAGTCCTAAACCATTATCCCAGCATGACTTTGTGGCACCATACCAGAAGAAGACATCATTTCTTTCAGGAATAGTAATTTGCAGGGGAGGAGGTGGCTGTCCGTTTAGGCTTACTATAGAGGAAGGAGTGGCTTTGACACCATGAAGATTTTTCAAGCCAATCACAAATTATAGACTTGTGTGTTGCCTCCAAGAAACTTGGCTAAATGGAAGGCCTATATTTGAAATTTTCCGTATACAAATTTAAGTACTATTATTATATTCAAGCCCAGATTGTATTAGAATATCATTTTTAATTGTTACTCTTAGTGAAATATATCGAAATGTATTAGCTCTAAGTACAATTCAATCAAAACCGGCATTTCAAAAAGATGGTCTCAAGGTCATCTGCAGGCGATCCTTAGAGCTGTATGGCACAGTTAATGCTACTGGTTGTGGCTCAGGCTTCCCAGGTAGCTCAGTGGTAAAGGATCTTCCTGTCAATGCAGGAAACAAAAGAGACACGGGTTTGATCCCTGGGTGGGGAAGATCACCTAGAAAAGGAAATGACAACCTACTCCAGTATTCTTGCCTGGAAAAGTCCATGGACAGAGGAGTCTGGCAGGCTACAGTCCATGGGGTCACAAAGAGTCAGACACAACTGAGCACACACATAACACATGTCCTCAAAGACTTGTTTTTCAAAGGACTTTGTTTTGTCTTCGTTTCTCTCCCCTATTCCATATTTACTGCAATCTCTATGATATTGAATGCAAAGAAATGCTGCAAAATTCCAGACAGATGTTTTGCATCCATGAATTGGCCTTAACGTACATTGGTTCCTAGCAAACCAGCTAGGTATCTGCTGGTTTATAGGCCCGGCTTCCTCTTAGACTATTTTTCTAGTATACATTATTCTCCTGTCTTGAATTTCTCACCACTTGATCATTATTTGGGTAAGTAAGAATGCAGAATTTCATTTTATATTTAACTAAGAAAAAGGCTATTTAATAGTTGGTGGTGGTTTCTCTATCTTGTCATAGAGCTATCCAACTCTAAATTTTGAAAAGTTTCAGCAACACACACTCCCCATTTATTACGTCAAAGTAAAGCAAGTAAGCCACTATGTATGTTTTGGCTTTGTTTTAAGTGTGGGTGTTGGTGATGGTATATTATTAACACAATGACTACCCCACTGTACATCTTTGCATCTGTGAGTTTGCTTAAAGGAGAAATCTGAATGGATCAAGAGTGGAATATACATGCCTTCCCTTTGAAGTATGAATCTTTAGAAAATTTAAACAGGCTGAAGTTTGCCCCATGAAATTAGAGCAGTGTTCCCCAAGAGAAAACTGTTTTGAAAGGGGTGGTTTGGTCCATGAATTTCCATTGAGGAGGTCTAGTCCTCTGAACTGTGTGACAGATGCTGGGGTCCCTCCTTCCAAGTCCCTTGGATAGCATGAGTGGATGAGTCTCAGGGAAATGGGTGTAGATATGAATAAAAGTGTTTCTCCGAGCCTGACCCTAGGGACAGGAATATTTCTTCTTGGAGCTCTTGTTATTTGAATATGAAAATAAATATAATTTGTTTTCTACTGCAGTAGAAAAAATGTAGCATGCCAGGAATATTTAAAACAAATTATATTGTCTTGCATTTTGTAAATTGCTTATGGATTGTAGTTTCATTTCTGAACCGTATCATCAACATCTTTTTGTTTTATGATAACATCATCAATTGCTTTAATTTGTATACAGTGCAAATGGCTTTATGGTTTACAATGTGCCTTCACTCACACATACACACACACACACACACACACTCCTACCTATCTAACAACCATGCCAAGCGGGGATTGTGCCAGATAAAATTGTTTCCCTGAAACTTCAGAAAATAGGGATTTTGCTTATGGGTGAAATCTTGAGCTAAGAACTGGGAGATACGAAATTGAAACACAAATGCGTACAATCTAAAAGCATTGCTATTCCACTTACCACCACAAGAGGCACTCTGGTGGCCCTTAAGCCAATTGTCAGCCACAGGCTTCTTTTCTCCTTTTTCAACTCATCACTAAGTGAGACTTTCACCAGATGACCACAGTGTTCAACAGTAGAGGCTGAGCTGTGTCTGGCACCCCTCAGTACCTGACCTCTAGAGACCTGACATCTGGAACTTCACCATCAGCTATGCAACGTGGATAACTTCTGTGCCCTATCAGAGCCTTCCCTTAAAACAGAAGACATTAAAGAGCAGAAGGAAACAAAGTCATCAGAAAGGGAACAGGAAGGAGAAAGAGCTACTAAGAATACTAAGAAAGACATTTGTTGTGGGAGATTCTCATAAAAGTCTCCATGAACCCCGGCACCTCTGTGTTGTAGTGTTCATCCCTTCGTATAGAGTGCAAAGAAATTACGAAGACTGATTTTGCTTTTAAAGAAATAAAAAGTCTCTTAATACCCCTTTTCAAAGCATAAGAAGCATATAAAACAAGGGAAGTCATTATAGAAGTCTACAGTTTTATAATCTCTATTTTTTAAAAAGGCTACATTTGGTTGATTTACTATATTTGTATTAGAATTTAGAAAGTAACTTGCTTTTCAGTGATACAAATCAAAGGAGTTATGATAGAAAATCAGCAAGGATCCACAAACTCTGCTAAAAGAAGGTAATAGAAAAAATCAGGGTGGATTCACAACTTAGAAAAATGCCCCAATGGCCAGGCAGGTCACCCCTGACAACAGTTACACAAGGACCCAACAGATTTCATTATCTCCTCTTCCAGTTTCTATAAAAGCACCATGAGCCTCAGGGTTAGTATTAACTACACAAGTAAAAAGCTCCAATTCGGGCAAAAGCTGGAAGCAATACTATGATAGCTTCCTATTACATAGCATCATATTCAATAGGCAATTAAAGAACAGGGTATCACTTTTAGTCCTTTTATATATCTAATTTTCCTGACATTCCGCCCCTCTTCATGATCTGTAAAAAATGAAATAAAACTTAAGTTCAGAGAGGGGACTGACCCTTCGTTTTGACAGGTCTTAAAAAGAAGTTAAATGTTCTGATTTATATTGAGGGCCTTTTAATTGAATTGCCTTAAATTACATCTTTTATTAAGAGTCTGTTCATCTGTCCTTTTCAATTTCCTCTAATTCTTTTTTTAATTTATTTAGTTTTTTATTGAAGGGTAATTCCTTTAGAGAATTGTGCTGTTTTCTGTCAAACCTCAACACGAATCAGCCATAGGTGTATATATATACATACATATCCCCTTCCTTTTGAAACTCCCTCCCATTTCCCTCCCATCCCACCTTTCAGGTTGATACAAAGCCCCTGTTTGAGATTCCTGAGCAGTACAGCAAAATCCCACTGGCTATCTATTTTACATATGGTAATGAAAGTTTCTGTGATACTCTTTCTATACAGCTCACCCTCTCCTCCCCTCTCCCCATGTCCTTAAGTCAGTTCTCTATGTTTGTTTATCCATTGTTTCCCTGTAAATAAATTCTTCAGTACCATTTTTCTAGATTCTGTATATATGCGTTCCCCACCCAGGGATCTAAGCCAGGTTTCCCACATTGCAGGCAGACACTTTAATCTCTGAACCACCAGGGAAGCTCTCATATATGCATTAGAATATGATATTTATCTTTCTCTTTCTGACTTACTTCACTCTGTATAATAGGTTCTAAGTTCATCCACCTCACTAGAACTTACTCAAAGGTGTTCCTTTTCATGGCTGAGTAATACTCCATTGTGTATATGTACCACAATTCTTTATCCATTCATCTGTCAATGGACATGTAGGTTGCTTCCATGTTCTAGCTATTGTAAATAGTGCTGCAATGAACGATGGGATGGATGTGTCTTTTTTCAATTTTGGTTTCATCAAGATATATGCCTAGGAGTCAGATTGCTGGTTCTTATGGTGGTTTTAGTCCTAGTGTTTTAAGGAATTTCCATAACGCCTTCCATCAGTTCAGTTCAGTCACTCAGTTTTGCATGACTCTTTGCGACCCCATAGACTGCAGCACACCAGGCCTCCCTGTCCATCACCAACTCCTGAAGTTTATTTAAACTCATGTCCACTGAGTCAGTGATGCCATCCAACCATCTCATTCTCTGTCTCCTTGCAGTCCAAGGGATTCTCAAAAGTCTTCTCCAACACCACAGTTCAAAAGCATCAATACTTCACCACTCAGCTTTCTTTATAGTCAAACTCTGACATCCATACATGACTGCTGGAAAAACCACAGCTTTGACTAGACGGACCTTTGTTGGTAAAGTAATGTTTCTGTTTTTAATTATGCTGTCTAGGTTGGTCATAACTTTTCTTCCAAGGAGTAAGCATCTTTTAATTTCATGGCTGCAGTCATCATATGCAGTGATTTTGGAGCTCAAAAAAAAAATAAATAAAATAAAATTTCTCACTGTTTCCATTGTTTCCCCATCTACTTGCCATGAAATGATGGGACTAGATGCCAAGATCTTAGTTTTCTGAATGTTGAGTTTTAAGCCAACTTTTTCACTCTCCTCTTTCACTTTCATCAAGAGGCCTTTTAGTTCTTCACTTCCTGCCATAAGGGTGCTGTCGTCTGCATATCTGAGGTATTGATATTTCTCCTGGAAATCTTGATTCCAGCTTGTGCTTCATCCAGCCCAGCATTTTTCATGATGTACTCTGCATATAAGTTAAATAAGCAGGGTGGCAGTATATAGCCTTGATGTACTTCTTTCCCTATTTAGAACCAGTCTGCTGTTCCATGTCCAGTTCTAACTGTTGCTTCTTGACCTGCAAGCAGATTTCCATCTTCTGTAGTGGCTGTATTAATTTACATAACCACAAACAGTGCAAGAATGTTCTCTTTTCTCCACACCCTCTTCAGTATTTATTGTTTGTAGACTATTTGATGATAGCCATACTGACCGGTATGAGGTGATATCTCATTGTAGTTTTGATTGGCATTTCTCTAATAATGAGCGATGTTGAGCATCTTTTCATGTGTTTGTTAGCCATCTGTATGTCTTCTTTGGAGAAATGTCTGTTTAGATATTTTCCCCATTTTTTTGATTGGGTTGTTTGTTTCTCTGGTATTGAGTTGTATGAGCTGCTTGTATATTTTGGAAATTAATCCTTTGTCAGTTGTTTCATTTGCTATCATTTTTTCCCATTCTGAGGGTTGTCTTTTCACCTTGCTTATAGTTTCCTTTGCTGTGTAAAAGCTTTTAAGTTTAATCAGGTCCCACTTTTTTACTTTTGTTTTTTATTTCCATTACTCTAGGAGGTGGGTCATAGAGGATCTTGCTTTGATTTATGTCATTGGGTGTTCTGCCTATGTTTTCCTCTAAGAGTTTTATAGTTTCTGGTCTTATATTTAGGTCTTTAATCCACTTTGAGTTTCTCTTTATGTATGGTGTTAGGAAGTATTTTAATTTCATTCTTTTGCATGTAGCTGTCCAGTTTTCCCAGCACCATTTATTGAAGAGGCTGTCTTTGCCCCATTGTATATTCTTGCCTCCTTTGTCAAAAATAAGGCACCCATAGGCATGTGGATTTATTTCTGGGCTTTCTATCTTGTTCCATTGGTCTATATTTCTGTTTTTGTGCAGTACCATACCGTCTTGATGACTGTAGCTTTGTAGTATAATCTGAAGTCAGGAAGGTTGTTTCCTCAAGCTCCATTCTTCTTTCACAAGACTGCTTTGGCTATTCAGGGTCTTTTGTGTTTCCATATGATTTGTCAAATTTAGTGTTCTAGTTTTGTGAAAAATGCCATTGGTAATTTGATAGGGATTGCATTGAATCTGTAGATTGTGTTTGGCAGTATAGTCATTTTCACAGTATTGATTCTTCCTACCCAGGAATACGGAATATTTTTCCATCTGTTTATGTTGTCTTTGATTTCTTAAATTAGTGTCTTATCATTTTCTGTGTACTGTTCTTTTGTTTCCTTAGGTAAGTTTATTCCTAGATATTTAATTATTTTTGTTGCAATGGTGAATGGGATTGATTCCTTAATTTCTATTTCTGATTTTTCATTGTTAGTATAGAGAAATGCAAGTGATTTCTGTGTATGGATTTTGTATCCTGCAACTTTGCTAAATTCACTGATTAGCTCTAGTAATTTTCTGATACTATCTTTAGGGTTTTCTATGTACAGTATCATGTCATCTGCAAACAGTGAGAGCTTTACTTCTTATTTTTTGATCTGGATTCCTTTTATTTCTTTTTCTTCTCTGATTGGTGTAGCTAGGACTTCCAGAACTATGTTGAATAATAGTGAAAGTGGACACCCTTGTCTTGTCCCTGATCTTAGGGGGAATGCTTTCAGTTTCTCACCATTGAGAATAATGTTTGCTGTAGGCTTATCACATATGGCCTTTACTATGTTGAAGTGGGTTCCTTCTATGCTCATGTTTTGAAGGGTTTTAATCATAAATAGGTGCTGAATTTTGTCAGTCATTTTCTGCAACTGTTGAGATGATCATATGGTTTTTATCTTTCTATTTGTTAATATGGTGTTGATTGATTTTTGAATATTGAAGAATAATTGCATCCCTGGGATAAACCCAACTTGATCATGGTGTATGAGCTTTTTGATATGTTGCTGAATTCTGTTTTCTAAAATTTTGTTGAAGACTTTTGCATCTATGTTCATCAGTGATATTGGCCTGTAGTTTTTTGTTGTTGTTGTCTTTGTCTGGTTTTGGTATCAGGGTGATGGTGGCATTATAGAATGAGTTTGGAAGTGTTCCTTCCTCTGCAATTTTTTCAAAAGAGTTGTAGAAGGATAGGCATTATCTCTTCTCTAAATGTTTGATAGAATTCTCCTGTGAAACCACCTGGTCCTGGGCTTTTGTTTTTTTGGGAAATTTTTGATCACAGATTCAATTTCAGTGCTTGTAATTGGGTTGTTCATAATTTCTATCTCTTGCTGGTTCAGTCTTGGAAGATTGAAGTTTTCTAGTAATCTGCCTGTTCCTTCCAGGTTATCCATTTTATTGCCATAGAGTTGTTCATAATACTCTCTTGTAATCCTTTGTATTTCTGCATTGTCTGTGGTAACCTCTCCTTTTTCAAATCTAATTTTGTTGATTTGATTCTTCTCTCTTTTTTTCTCAATGAGTCTGGCTAAAGGCTTATCAATTTTGTTTATTCTCTCAAAGAACCAGCTTTTAGTTTTATTAATCTTTACTGTTGTTTCCTTCATGGTTTTTCATTTATTTCTGCTTGGATCTTTATGACTTCTTTCCTTCTATTAATTTTGGGGTTTTTTTGTTCTTCTTTTTCCAGTTGTTTTAGGTGTAAAGTTAGGCTGTCTGTTCAATGTTTTTCTTGTTTCTTGAGGTAGGATTTTATTGCTACAAACTGCCCTCTTAGAACTTCTTTTGCTGCTTCCCATAGGTTTTGAGTTGTCCTGTTTTCATTGTCATTTATCTCTAGAAATTTTTTGATTCCCTTTTGATTTCTTCAGTAACCTGTTGGTTATTTAGAAACGTGTTGTTCAATGTCCATGTATTTGTGTTTCTTACAATTATTTTTTTTGTAATTGATATCTAGTCTCACAGAATTGTGGTCAGAAAAGATGCTTGATATGATTTCAATTTTCATAAATTTACTGAAGCTTGATTTGTGACCCAAGATGTGGTCTATCCTGGATAATATTCCATGTGGACTTGAGATGAAGTTGTATTTCTTCTGCATTTGGATGGAATGTCCTGAAGATATCAATGAGATCCAATTCATCTAAAGTATGATTTAAGACTTGTGTTTCCTTATTAATTTTATCTTTTGATGATCTGTCCATTGGTGTGAGTGGGGTGTTAGAGTCTGCTACTATTATTGTGTTATTGTCAATTTCTCCTTTTATGTATGTTAGTTTTTGTCTTATGTATTGAGGTGCTCCTATGTTGGGTTCATGGATATTTTACAATTGTTATGTCTTCCTCTTGGATTGATCCTGTGATCATTATGTGGCGTCCTTCCTTATCTTTTGTAGTATTCTTTATTTTAAGGTCTATTTTGTCTGATATGAGGATTGTTACTCCACCTTTCTTTCGCTTCCCATTTGCATGGAATATATTTTCCCATCCTCTCACTTTCAATCCATATGTGTCTTTAGGTCTGAAGTGGGTTTCTTGTAGACAACATATATATGGATTTTGTTTAGGTATCCATTCAGCCAGTCTGTGTCTTTTGGTTGGAGCATTTAATCCATTTACATTTAAAGCAATTATTGATATATATTTTCCTGTTGCCATTTTCTTAATTGTGTGTGGTTGATTTTACAGATCTTTTTTCTTCTCTTGTATTTCTTGACTATGTAAGTTCCTTTAACATTTATTGTAAAGCTGGTTTGGTGGTACTGAATTCTCTTAACTTTTGCTTGTCTAAAAATTTTTTTATTTCTCCATTAATTTTGAATGAGATCCTTGCCAGGTAGAGTAATCTTGGCTGTAGATTTTTCCCTTTCAGTACATTAAATATATCCTGCCATTCCCTTCTGGCCTGCAGACTTTCTGCTGAAAGATCAGCTGTTAAGCATATGGGGTTTCCCTTGTATGTTATTTGTTGCTTCTTCCTTGTTGTTTTTAATATTCTTTCTTTGTGTTTAGTCTTTGTTAGTTTGATTAGTATGTATCTTGGTGTGTTTCTCCTTGGGTTTATCCTTTATGGGACTCTTTGTGCCTCTTGGACTTAATCAAGGACTATTTTCTTTACCATGTTGGGGAAGTTTTCAACTATAATCTCTTCAAAAATTTTCTCATACACTTTCTTTTTCTCTTCTTCATCTGTAATTCGAATGTTGGTGTATTTGATATTGATATTGTTCCAGAGGTCTCTGAGACTATCCTCAGTTCTTTTCATTCTTTTTACTTTATTCTGCTCTTCAGAAGTTATTTCCACCATTTTATCTTCCAGTTCACTGATTCGTTCTTCCGCTTCAGATATTCTATTGATTCCTTCTAGAGTATTTTTAATTTCAGTAATCGTGTTCTTTGTCTCTGTATGTTTATTCTCTCATTCTAAGTCTTTGTTAATTGATTCTTGTATTTTCCACATTCTGTTTTCAAGGTTTTTGATCATCTTTATTCTGAATTCTTTTTCAGGTAGTTTGCCTATATCCTCTTATTTGGACTTCTGTGTTTCTAGTTTGTTTCTTCATTTGTGTAGTATTTCTCTGCCTTGTCATTATTATTTTTTTAAGTTATTATGTTTGAGGTCTCCTTTACCCAGTCTTCAAGAAAAGTTGAATTCTTTCCTTGAAGAAGGTTGAATTCTTTCTTCCTTTTGGTTTCTGCTCTCCTAAGGTTTGTCCAACAGTTTGTGAAAGCTTCATATGAAGTGAGATTTGTGCTGAGTTTTTGTTTGCTTGTTGTTCCTCTGATGGACAAGGCTGAGTGAGGTGGTAATCCTGTTGATGCTTGGGTTTATATTTTTGCTTTGTTTGTTGTGTAGATGAGGCATTCTGCACAGGGTGCTACTGGTGGTTGGGTGATGCTGGGTCTTGAATTCAAGTGGTTTCCTCTGTGTGAGTTCTCACTATTTGACACTCCCTAGGTTTAGTTCTCTGGTAGTCTAGAGTCTTGGAGTCAGTGCTCCCACTTCAAAGGCTCAGGGCTTGATCTCTGCTATATATCAGGCGTGGACTGTGGCACTTGGGATACAACAATAATCCAAACAGAAAATGATGCTCCCCGTGGTATTGTTTTCAAAAGTTAGCTCTGACTGTTAGTAGAGAATCGACCGCAGGTGGCCAAGTGTGGCAGCAGGGAGACCAGGAAGGAAGCTGTTGTAGAAATCCAGGTGAAAGAGGATGGTAGGTGGAATCAGAGTGGCAGGTCTGTGATGGTGCACCTTGGTATCCCCCTCGGTGTGGGCACAGTATCTGTGGGGACTCCGAGCAGAGTTGCAGGTGCAGGTGCCTGAGATCAAGGTCAACCAGGGATTCAGTTCAGCTTGTCACTTGCAACCTTTGTGGGATTGAGTGGCCAACTGGTGCACAGTCGCAGATGAACACCAACCTCCTCAGAGAGTTGACAGGTGGGCAGAGCCTTGTGGTCAGTGTGAAGTTTAGGGACTTCTCTGGTGATCCAGTGGTTAAGAATCCACCTGCCAATGCAGGGGACACAGGTTTGATCCCTGGTCCAGGAAGATTCCACATGCCTTGGAACAGCTAAGGCCATGTGACACGGCTACTGGAACCCGCTCTCAGCTTAGGAGAAAAGATGCTCAGGGAGGGTCTGTGAGTGTCTATGTGCCCCGTCCAAGCCACCCTGGGATCACTGACCTAGAAGCCCATTTTCTCTCATTCTTATGGCATAATAGTTTGCTATAGCAGTAAGTTAAGAAGAGCTGTGAGGTTATATCCAGCTCAGAAAAAGTTTTGAGATCAATTTGAGGGCTTTTCTGTGAGCCTCACAAAGTGAGTGAAGATGGGAGGACCAGTTTATCTGTCATGTTCACTCACTCAGATAATCTTTCCACGTGTTTAACTCAGATCATTATGACTCAGGCTTGCTGGAATCTCAGTAATAGACAAAGGCTAAAGGTTTGACCAGCTCTCTTACAAAGTTGACATCTGACCCTAGCTTAGCCAGTGCCCAAGGCTACACCTGCAGCCTGTAGAGGATTAGGGAGATTGAGTCTTAACCAGGTCCATCCTCCAAAGGTTGTTTTGGTGACTACAGCCAAGCAAGTCAAATCTCAAGACAGAAAAGTACATATGGGCAGGAAAATACTTTGCTGGTCATCTGATTGATTTTAATTCCTTCCAGAAGTCATTTACATATAGGGACAGGGCATGATGCTTGGGCCTCATTAAGTGTCATCTAGGTAGGGACTGAACCTAGGAAGGAAGTGGGTTGTGAAGTAGAAATTGGGGAAATCAGGCCAGGCAGAGTAGGAAACATTTACACTTTGATGAGCAGAGCACACCAAGTCCTGAAAGTGAAAGTAGCTCAGTCATGTCTGACTCTTTGTGATCCAGTGGACTATACAGTCCACGGAATTCTCTAGGCCATAATACTGGAGTGGGTAGCCTTTCTCTTCTCCAGGGGATCTTCCCAACCCAGGGATCAAATGCAGGTCTCCTGCATTGCAGGCAGATTTCTTTACTGACTGAGACAAAGGGAAGCCCAAGAATACTGGAGTGGGTAGCCTATCCCTTCTCCAGAGGATTTTCCTGACCCAGGAATTGAATTGGGATCTCCTGCATTGTAGGCAGATTCTTTACCAGCTGAGCTATCAGGGAAGCCCATCCTGGTTACTATAAATACTTTTACCCCAAGATTAGTTCAACACAGTCCCAAACTTTCTCCCACCAGCCTCTGTCTCCTGCCTTACACAGAATTGCAAGCTTGGAGATCCTACCTTGAATCTCAGAGGTCAGTCTAAGTGCCTGAGAGCAGCATCTTGGCAACATAAAGAAAAGATAATTTTTTCTGATGATCTTTCCGTGTGATGCTCCTAAACTTGGAGTAACTATTTTGATGGGATCTTTAACTGTGGTAGAAAAAAAAAGCTATAGGACAAACATTTTTCTACATAATTCATGCCACTCAGTACACCTCCTACTTACATCAATATTTGTGTCCTTGCTGAATTCATTTTGATTTCTTTTTATCTTTTCATAAGTATGGTTTTAAACAGAGCATTTTATAGATGACAGATCCAATACAAGACGCTGCCAAGCATTGTGAAACACATTTTATGTGAAGAAAGGCACTAATATATGTATTGCAATAATTTCCTTGTATCTATTTCTTAGAAGAAATTGTGCCTGCTTTGTAATTATTTTCCAATAGTACTGGAACAATGTCTGTAAAATAAGTGATGCGATGTGGAAGGGGTGGCAGAGGATGAGATGGTTAGATTGCATCACCTATGGACATGAATTTGAGCAAACTCCAGGAGATAATGGAGGACAGAGGAACCTGGTGAGCTGCAGTTCACGAGGTCTAAAAAGTGAGACAATTTAACCACTGAACAACAATGTGGACACTAATTTGCCATGGAAAAGTAGATATGATCTATTGTCATATTCTCCAGGCCAGAATATTGGAGTGGGTAGATTTTCCCTTCTCCAGGGTATCTTCCCAACCCAGGAATCCAACCCAGGTCTCCTGCATTGCAGGTGTATTCTTTACCAGCAGAGCCACAAGGGAAGTCCAATACTACTGGAGTGGATAGCTTATCCCTTCTCCAGCGGATCTTCCCAGCTCAATCAGTATAGGAGAATCAGCTGCATTTCTGTACATCAACAACAAACTATCAGAAGCATTTACAATAGCATCAAGAAAAAAGTAAAATACTTAGAAATAAATTTAATAAAAGAGGTGAAAGATTTGTACACTGATGGCATTCATGAAAGAAATTAAATGCACAAATAAATGGAAAGATATTTCATTTTCAAGAATTAGAGGAATTCATATTTCTAAAAGGCCCATACTACCAAAATTATCTATAGAGTCAATGTAATCCCTATCAAAATTCCAGTGGCATTTTTCACAGGAATAGAAAAAGCAGCCCTAAATTTTGTATGGAACCCCAAAAGACCTCAAACAGCCAAAGTAATCTTGAAAAAGAAAAGTGAAGCTGGAGGCATCATGCTTCCTGACTTTAGACTATATATCAAGCTATAGCAATCAAAATGTATGGTACTGGCATAAAAGAAGACATACAGATCAATGGAACAGAATCAAGAGCCCCCAAACTAACACACAACTAATGGTCAAATAATCTTTGACAAGAGCAAAAAAAAACACAGAATGAGTGAAGAATAGTCTCTATAATAAATAGTGCTGAGAAAACTGGGCATCCACATACAAAATGATCAATGCAAAATGGATTGAAAACATAAAGGCAAGACCTGAAATTGTAAAATTTCTAGAAGAAAATAGAGAGGGGTGGTAAGTTCCTTGACATTGGTCTTAGTAATGAGTTACTGGATTTTATACAAAAAAAGGAAAGGCCAAAAAAAAGCAAACATAAATAAGTAGAACTACATCAAAGTAAAAAGCTTTTGCACAGCAAAGGAAAGACAATAAAAAGGAAGTCTATGAAATGGAAGAAAATATTTATAAACTTCATATCTGATAAGGAATTAATACCCAACATATATACGGAGCTCATATAATTTAATTGAAGAAACATGAATAACCCAATAAAATAGAAAGCAAAATATGTAAATAGATATTTTTTGAAAGAAGAAGCTCAAATGGTCAACAGGCATATGGACAAGTGCTCAACACCACTAATTAACATCATTGCAACAGGGAAATGTATATCAAACAAAAAGACAAATGCTGGTGAGGATGTGGGGGGAAAAGAAACACTGATACAGTCTTGGTGGGAAGGTAAACTGGTACAGATATTATGGGAAATAATATGAAGATTCCTCAAAAAATTATAAATAGAACTCTCATATAAAAGGTTATGACCAACCTAGACAGCATATTAAAGAGCAGAGTCATTACTTTGCCAACAAAAGTCCATCTAGTCAAGGCTATGGTTTTTCCTGTGGTCATGTATGAATGTGAGAGTTGGACTCTGAAGAAAGCCGAGTGCCAAAGAATTGATGCTTTCGAATTGTGGTGTTGGAGAAGACTCTTGAGAGTCCCTTGGACTGCAAGGAGATCCAACCAGTCCATCCTAAAGGAGATCAGTCCTGAATGTTCATTGGAAGGACTGATGTTGAAGCTGAAACTCCAATACTTTGGCCACCTGATGCAAAGAGCTGACTCATTGAAAAGACCCTGCTGCTGGGAAAGATTGAAGATGGGAGGAGAAGGGGATGACAGAGGATGAGATGGTTGAATGGCATCACTGACTCAATGGACATGAGTTTGAGTAAGCTCTGGGAGTTGGTGATGGACAGGGAGGCCTGGCATGCTGCAGTCCATGGGGTCACAACGAGTCAGACTGAGAGACTGAATTGATCATATAAAAACCAGTAATCCCACATCTGGGGTATGTATCCTAAAATCATTATCTTGATGAAATATTGTGCTCTCACGTTCACAGCAACATTATTCACAATAGCCAAGGTATGCAAGCAACCCGTGTCCTCCTACAGATGAATGAATAAGAAAATGTGGTACATGTATGATGAAACATTACTCAACATTTAAAAAAAGGAAATCTTGTCATTAGTAACAACATGAACACAACTTGAGAACATTACGCTAAGTGAAATAAGTCAGAGAGAGAAAGACAAACACTGCATTGTATCACTTACCTGTGGGACCTAAAATGATAAACTAAAAGTCAAACTCACAGAAACAGTAAAAAAATATGTAGTGGACAGGGACTGAGCATTGAAGGAATAGGGAGCATTTGGTAAAAGGGTAAAAACTTTCATTTTTAAGATGAATAAGTGCCAAGGATCTATTGTATGACATGATGACTGTATTGATAGCACTATTGTATAACTGAAATTTGCTAAGAGAGTAGAACTTTGGTGTTCTCAAACACACATCAACAGGTAAATATGTGGATGATGGGTGTATTAATTAAATTGATGGGAGGAATTCTTCCACAATATATATATATGTATATCAATTCATCACATAATATACTTTAACTATCCTATAATTTTTTTGTCAATTATACCTCAGTAAAGCTAAAGAAAAAAAATGTGAGAAAAGAAGAAATCATGAAAGGTAACTGCTCAAATCTGGCAATTACCATAGTACAATTGTTTCTCAAAATTTAGTTGTATGAGAACCACCTGGAGATCTATCTCTTTTGAGTTGTTCTCAAACACAGTTTGAGAATGGAAGATTTATTAAATTTAGAACAGTACTTCAGGGAGAATAGCTTCCCTGATGGATTTCTTTTTTAAACTTTACAATGTTGTATTAGTTTTGCCAAATATCAAAATGAATCCGCCACAGGTATACATGTGTTCCCCATCCTGAACCCTCCTCCCTCCTCCCTCCCCATACCCTCCCTCTGGGTCGTCCCAGTGCACCAGCCCCAAGCATCCAGTATCGTGCATCGAACCTGGACTGGTGACTCGTTTCATACATGATATTATACATGTTTCAATGCCATTCTCCCAAATCTCCCCACCCTCTCCCTCTCCCACAGAGTCCATAAGACTGTTCTATACATCAGTGTCTCTTTTGCTGTCTCATACACAGGGTTATTGTTACCATCTTTCTAAATTCCATATATATGCATTACTATACTGTATTGGTGTTTTTCTTTCTGGCTTACTTCACTCTGTATAATAGGCTCCAGTTTCATCCACCTCATTAGAACTGATTCAAATGTATTCTTTTTAATGGCTGAGTAATACTCCATTGTGTATATGTACCACAGCTTTCTTATCCATTCATCTGCTGATGGGCATCTACGTTGCTTCCATGTCCTGGCTATTATAAACAGTGCTGCAAAGACCTAATTATGAAGGTCAAATACAAACTATGTAGCGAAAGAAATTATAACAACTATTTTAAATCATGTATTATAACTTTATTTCATTTTTCAAAGAAACAGTTATCTCTGTCTTTGGAAAGTGAGTTAATTTTTATACAAATGAATATGAAAATGCCCAATAAATAAAATATTTTCAACATTTTTCAACAGTGGGATGCTGGTTTGGCTTTCTTGTGTTTTATTTGTTTGTTGTATGCATAGATTCATCTATGACATTAAAATATGAAAATTGTCTTTTTATATTTTTATTGCTAGAGAAACTGATGGCCAATCATATCCACTAGAAGATACAAAACTTATCAAAGAAGATGGATATGTTAATTCAACCAACTGAAATACATTATTAACTAGCTACACACTACAGAAAAAATCATTCAAACAAATGATATGCATATTATCAATAATTCTGAGATATTTGTTTATTTTGTACAAATGCAAATGTGAGAGTTTTATTCAACTACTCAAAAAGAATGTGGGTTTTTAAATCATTAAGTACAAATTCGGACATATAATTTTAAACAAAATAAAACTGAATGTTACTTCTGTATATAATGAGAGGGCTGATCTTCTTTGTTCTTTTATATTTCAAACTCTATTTTAACAAAGCAGCAGGAATAAAGTTAGATATAAGGATTTCTTGAATTTATAAAAGAGTTTCTTTCCAGGACCTCAAAATTACTTGCACTTATTCTTATAAGATGCTGGTCAGGCTGTAGGTTTTGTGTTGTCTTATGACAGGTGTGTCTGGCAGAATGAACCCAACTCCTCCTGACTTCTAATCAAAGGAGCAGAAGAGAACCAAGCAGATGTCTATGGGTTGAGTCTGATTTAGTTTTAGACATGATGAGGTTCATACAGGTCCCCTACCTTTTGAATGAGTTCTGTCCAAGAGCATGTTTGCCAGTCCAATTTGCATACAAGTCCAACAAAGTTATGCCAGATACCCAACTAACAGCATAGGCTATATAGCACTGCACTACAATAGGTTTAGAACATTAAAAAAAACAACAACAAAACATTTTTAAGTTTTATTTTTATTTATCTCTTTTCAGATCAGATCAGATCAGTCGCTCAGTCGTGTCCGACTCTTTGCGACCCCATGAATCGCAGCACGCCAGGCCTCCCTGTCAATCACCAACTCCCGGAGTTCACTCAGACTCACGTCCATTGAGTCAGCAATGCCATCCAGCCATCTCATCCTCTGTCATCCCCTTCTCCTCCTGCCTCTAATCCCTCCCAGCATCAGAGTCTTTTCCAATGAGTCTCTTCACATGAGGTGGCCAAAGTACTGGAGTTTCAGCTTTAGCATCACTCCTTCCAAAGAAATCCCAGGGCTGATCTCCTTCAGAATGGACTGGTTGGATCTCCTTGCAGTCCAAGGGACTCTCAAGAGTCTTCTCCAACACCACACTTCAAAAGCATCAATTCTTTGGCGCTCAGCCTTCTTCACAGTCCAACTCTCACATCCATACATGACCACAGGAAAAACCATAGCCTTGACTAGACGAACCTTTGTTGGCAAAGTAATGTCTCTGCTTTTGAATATGCTATCTAGGTTGGTCATAACTTTCCTTCCAAGGAGTAAGCGTCTTTTAATTTCATGGCTGCAGTCACCATTTATCTATCTTAATTGGAGGATAATCACTTTACAATACTGTGATGGTTTTTGCCGTACATCAACATGAACCAGCCATGGGCGTACATGTGTCCCCTCCTCTTGGACTCCCCTCCCATCTCCCTCCCCACCCCATCCCTCCAGCTTATCGCAGAGCACTGGCTTTGTCACACATCAAATCCCCCACCAGCTATCTGTCTTACCTATGGTAATGTATGTGCGTCGATGCTATTCTCTCAAATCACCTCTCCTTCTCCTACCATCCCATATGCAGGGCAGCAAAGGAGACAGACATAGAGAACAGACATTTGGACTCAGTAGAAGAGAACATTTTTAGTCTCACAGCTCAGTAGTACCAGCTACATCACCACTGTTTTCAAGCTTACTTCTGGACATCCTGGGCTACTGGATACTGTACTACTGTACTAGATACAGTACTGTACAGTAAAGTTCACAAAAGCACAACCGCTCATAGAGAGTGCACACACCTGAGAATGGATCCCACACATGTGAACTAACACACATGTATGAACATGAGAATGCATACTCACATCTTTAAAAGTTCACAACTTGAAGATTTGTATGCAGGGGACTTACTGTATAGTGTTTTTGGGAACCCTGCCAAAGTAAACGCCATGGAAAGATAAACATTCTATGAAGTTGCATCTGAATCCTGTGTGTTTAGTAGTCTGTCTAGTAAAGGACTGAGTCACCTTCAGAACCAGTGGATGAACCACTTCGCGGCCACACTTCACTCAGTGACCACACTTCACTTCCATCAAACACAACTCCAACTAATTTTTGATGTCTTATTGTTTTCATCTGTTACCCTCAATAGGAAGATTTTGTTTACAACATAAATTCCCAAAGAATGAGACTCCAAACTAGTCTCTGCCTTTCATAGGTCTGTACAATAAAAATAATGTTGATAAACACTATGTTAGATAACACTGATATTCTCCTGTAAGCCAGGAACTACTCCCATACAATTTTATTTAATGCTCAATACAACTCATATGCTCATCTGATGTGACAGCTGAATCACTGGAAAAGTCCCTGATGCTGCAAAGATAGAGAGCAGAAGGAGAAGAGGGTGTCAGAGGAAAAGATGGCTGGATGGCATCACTGATGCAATGGATATGAACTTGAGCAAACTTCGGATGATGGTAAGGGACAGGGAGCCTGGCTTGCTGCAGTCCATGGGGTTGCAAAGAATCAGACATGACTGGGCAATGGAACAACAACAACTCACATTATTAGATTCTTAAAAAGTAGATGAGAGATCACATAACTTGCTCTTGACCACAGGTGATAAAATGCTTCCCATATGCAAACTCAACATTGCCCATTTCTGAGTCATTTGTGACTAAGGCAAGGAATACATGAGCAGTGAACACCAACACACCATTTGCCAATGTGAGAAAACTATTCATGGTGAGATGACTAAACAATCTGTGATACAGTAGACACCATGTCTATGCATCAGAGAAGCCGTCTTGGATTGGGCACCACTGCATGCTAACAGAAGAACCTCACCCTTGGCTGATTCAGGTTTTGTGGTACTTGAATCATATTCAATTTTGGGACCCCTAACTTAAGGAAAACACTACATGAGTATGAATAAAAATAAGGGATAAAAGTACATATTTATTATAAATTAGAGAAGAAATCTCAACAAAGTTTTTTTTTAAAGTTAAACCACCAATTATCACAAAATGTAGAAAAATAACACATCAGTATTATTAATTAACAACCTGTTACAGCTGTCTAATATTTTAATTCATATACATTTTAGTGCATATTCTTTGTCTCTTCCCGTGAAAATTATAATATATTTTCTAAAAAGAGAATAGAAAGATGATATTCAATTGCTCCTTTGGTGGATGGAAAGTTGGGTGTGGTTTTGAAGACCATTGATTCCCAAGTGTCTTGTATATTCCATTTCTTTATCGATAATGCCACATCTGTTTCCAGAGTGCTTCTTGCGTGGGGGCAGGTCGTCAGAGAACCACTCGCACCAGCTCTTGGTCCAGCTTGGCCACCTCCTCTCTGTGCCCTCATCCTTTGCCATGCCATCCCTCGCCAGGCCTTTGGTTTGCAGGGCATGATGTAGTCTTGAATCTTGGTCTTGGTAACTTCTGAGCAGGGAACATCTCTAAATCAATTTCTTCTTCTTTAAGTCAAAGATGGGGTCCAGATGCATGATGAGATTTACCTCATAGATGTCTAATTTTTGGAGATAAAGCTGCCAGTCTATTGACCTATCCAACGCCCAGGGAAGCCATCATGGGACAGGGGGTGTTACCCCTGCTGGGCAACATGCCATGCTGCCAGCAGCTCTCCACACCCACTGTGGAGGGCCACATGATTCATTAGCTTCCTGATGTAGACACCACTGCCTGTAATACTTTACATATTTATAGAGAAGTAGGAGTTGGCACAAACACCCCACAGTATTTGGAATAATGGAAACTTCCCAGACACCAGGGGAATGGCATGTTAGAAAACAAGGAAATCCAGGTGAGTCTGAATAAGCACTGCCTTCATCCTGGAAACTTTGGGTTCTTCCACTGAACCAGCTCAGATCTGCTAGCTAACTTTTTACTAATTTATCAAATGTTTAACAGAGTTAACAGGGACATTTAAGAGAAACTGGAGAAGGACATGGCAACCCACTCCAGTATTCTTGCCTGGAGAATTCCATGAATGGAGGAGCCTGGCAGATGTGGTCCATGGGGTCGCAGGGAGTTGGACATGACTGAGTGACTGTCACTCACTCACACACTCACTTTAAGAAAAAAGAAAATCTCTCCTTGATGCTAAAAAACAGAATGGGATTTGGATTCAGATAGATCATATCTGACTCTACCACTTACTTTCTATTATATTATATATTATACTATACTGTATATTACATATATACACACTATATAATTATAGTATACATTATATAGTACATATTGTGAACTGTTGAGTAAGAGAGTTAAAGAAATTTTATATGAGAAAATGACAGTACACTGCTTGGCCTGTACATTTTTATTTTTTTAAATCTATTTATTTTAATTAGAGGCTAATTACTTTACAATATTGTATTGGTTTTGCCATACATCCACATGAATCCTCCACGGGTGTTAAATCCCTACAATCTCTCCTAAACAAATCAATACCAATATTCTATACCTTGAGCTATCAGGACCAATATTACCCACCAGTGGAATAATTTTTACTGCTGTGAACTTGGCAGGTAGGGTCCCTTGTTCAGCAAAGGAAACTCAAATATGTATTGTCACAGCCAACATCAATTTGTGTCTTCTTTGTTTAATGCTTCATTTTTGAGTTTAGCACATAGATCCCCCATTGGATTTGCATCCAATTTGTAAATCTCTGCTCAGTGGAGTAATTCTGAATGTATTCAAAATGAGGAAATTTTGTATGAATGACTCACTGACTTGGACACTTCTTGATGTGTGTGACCTCTGCTACATTGTTCAACCCGCTAAATCAGATTTCCTCAGCATTGCTGCTAGCCTGTCTGAAACCCAGGATTAGCCAAGCCCTCCAGTGCTAAGGCAGAGAAGGCAATGGCACCCCACTCAAGTACTCTGGCCTGGAAAATCCCATGGATGGAGGAGCCTGGTGGGCTGCAGTCCATGGGGTTGCAAAGAGTCGGACACAACTGAGCGACTTCCCTTTCACTTTTCACTTTCATGCATTGGAGAAGGAAATGGCAACCCACTCCAGTGTTCTTGCCTGGAGAATCCCAGGGACGGGGGAGCCTGGTGGGCTGCCGTCTGTGGGGTCACACAGAGTCGGACACGACTGAAGCGACTTAGCAGCAGCAGCACAGTGCTAAGGGGCCGGCTCCCCAGCTGAGCCTTCTGAGTTCATCTGGTGCAGCTGTGCTGTCCATCCTGCTGCCTCCTGCTGCCAGGGTTCTCAGAAAGTGGGAGGGTCTAATGCAGTCTCTTAAGCCACTTCTCAAAGTGGTACACAAAACCCTTATGAGTAACAACAGAGTTGAAAAACATTAACAGAGTACAAAAATATGAATAAACATTAAGGCCCAGAATGACTTTACTGTCTCTCTTATTCTAAAAACCACAGCCCGGCTTGAATAAAAATTGCGAAGATCAGGAAAAATTGCTTAATTAAATGTTAATTAAGGATATAAAGAGTAATAGAATGAGGATAGCTCAGTAGGAAAATTCAGTGGGAGAAAAGAGGCTGTCTTCTCTACGCGGAGACCTAAATTTCAAGTTTACCTCCATAAGGTAACTAGTCAGAACACCTTCTCGAGTGGGTCCCATTTTATAGTGCAGGGTTTGGCAGATGGAACTCAGCTGGAAGTTAAAGGAAAGAACGACATGGGGAGACCAAGTGAACAAGGCCTGCACTTTATTTTTTTTAGAGGTGGGGTAGGCCCAGGCAGCAAGCCAGGCTTTCTTCCTGCAAACTTATCATATGCAAAAAGGGTGATTTGCATCATCTTTTAAATTAACATTTTAAGACCTTTTTGGAAAACTTATTTTTTTTCTAAAGGAAACTCCAAAACAAGAAAAGTTGGAAGCAAATAATAACAAGAAAAAGTTTCAAGGGTCCCAGGTTACAAACATTGCTACTACTGAAAATTATATTAATCAATACACTGCCAGGGACACAAGGGATATGAAACTTAGCAAACATTGGCCCAAAATGAAAATCCTTCACCAATACAATTTCTAATCAATCTTTTTTACTCGAAAGAATCTGTGTTTAGACAGAACAACATCCAACACATTGAAAAACCTTTGCAGGCAGGCTAGAGGATTTCAAAGGAGAGGGTTAAACACTGTCACACCCAGGAATTATTAACTGGAGCTGTAAGCTAACTCTTTTTCAGAGAGGTAGTGGGGTGTAAATTCAGAGGTTAGGTGGGCACAAAGCAGAAAGTAGGCAGACTCTGGTTTTGGGGTATATGCCTCAATTTCCAGGGGGACTCCCTAAAAGTCTCCTTCCTCATGACCTTTGTCATGGGCAGAGTTCCTCACACTGGCCGGCAGTGATAGAATCCAGTTGAGCTATTCCAGATCCTGAAAGTGCTTTCAATATGCAATATGCACTCCATTTATAGGCACATACCTCCATAAGGTAACTAGTAAAATGATTCCCATTTTATAGAGCAGGATTTGGCAAACTATGGCCCATGAGTCTGCCTGACGTCTATTTTTGTGTGGCCCATGAACTAAGAATGAATTTTAAATGTTTAAGTGGTTGAAACACAATAAAAGGAAGAATAATAGTTTGTGACATGTGAAAATTATATGAACTTCAAATTGCATACCTGGAAATAAAGTTTCTTTGGAACACAGCAACATCCACTTGTTTGCATCCTGTCTATGAGGGAGTTTGCTCTACAAGTCAGAGTTGTGTAGTTGTGGGACAGAGAACCTATGGCCAGCAAAGCCTAAAACAGTTACTCTCTGGCCCTACATAGAGAAATTTTAATGATTTATCATATTTTCTATCTTGACCATTGCAGAAAGGTTTGTAAAAGAGACAATCTGGACCTGATTAATCCAAGAGCTCATATCTTAATAACTCTGTTGTTATAGTTTTTGTTGTTATGGAATTTAGTGAATCTCACACACAGAAAGGAAATTACATTTTAATGACTATCATATTTTCTATCTTGACCATTGCAGACAGGTTTGGCAGAGAATGACTGCTACCACTTCTGTAAAATGGTGTGCTGCTGAATTTATAAGAGGAGCATGTTGCTTTCCTGACATCTGCATGGCACAGTGCAAGTCCTGGTCCTACTTCAAGAGGAATGATTGCCAATCTCCATATTATAAACACTTCTTCTTCTAACCTAACTTCAAAAGCACAGCACATATGCTAGGTTTTTGGAATTGGATGAAAGGTTTGGGAACATGCCCAAGAAATAATTATAAATGATTATTCAAAATTATACATTCAGTTAATTGCCAGTAAAGAGAAAAAATACTCCCTTCCTGGCTTCAGAAGGCAGAAATAGTGGCAAAAGATTCAATCCATTAAATACATGAAAAAAATTACATCATCATAATCATTATCTCAGAGCAGCATTTTAATATCTAATATTCATTTTCAGATAAACTGAAATATATTTATAATTTTATTTTATTTTCAACTTGACAACATGATTTAAAATAATTATACAGTCTGTTGTTTTTTTTTCACCATAGTGGCACATAATGCTAATTTTCAAGGATCCTATTTTGTATATGTTACAGTACACAAGGAAAGGCATGATAGATTAAGGGATGCTGTTTTTAGGTCTTTGCAGAAAGGCATAAATTGTATCTCTCCATAGACTGGGGCACAGTGGCAAACTGATAATTAGAATTGTGACTTATGAATTAACACATTCATAATCAGTATCTTATGATCATTGTCCATGGTATTAGGATCTTTGGACTGAAACATCTAATCTGCATTTGTTCCATGGCTGCCCATTCCAGAAGGCTTCTTTCTGCAATCACTATGTTGGCTTTTAGGATATCTATTTTTGTGACTTGGCTATGAAGGTAAATGGCTGGTCTCAAAAAAGCACTGCTTTTAATAGGCTAGTGTCTACCTTAAGTGGGAAAGTAAAAAAAAACAAGGCTTTTTTTTTTTTTTTCCTAGATAAGAAGAAAAGACATGTGTATTAGAAAATTATAAAGTGTAAAATAACTTTCTAAAAATTAAAGCTGTGTGTCCTATTTCCACTTTCATTTGTGAGGAACTTAGAAGTTGCCAGTCCATCCTAATAAAGGTAAAAATCTTTATCAATTGATGGTGAGGGGGAATAAATTGAGAGATTGGGACTGAAATATGCACACTACTATATATAAAATAGATCACTAATAAGGACCTACTTTATAGTAGAGGGAACTCTACTCAATACTCTGTAGTGACCTATGTGGGAAAAGAATCTGAAGAAGAGTGGATATATGTGTGTGTGTGTGTGTATTTACATATACATAAAACTGAATCACTTTGCTGTTCACCTGAGACTAAACCAACATTGTAAATCAACTATACTCCAATAAAATTTAAGAAATAAATAACAAGCTCTCCAACAAATGCTAAAGGATCTTCTCTAGACAGGAAACACAAAAAGGGTGTATAAACTTGAACCCAAAACAATAAAGTAAATGGCAACAGGATCATACTTATCAATAATTACCTTAAATGTAAATGGGCTGAATGCCCCAACCAAAAGACAAAGACTGGCTGAACGGATATAAAAACAAGACCCCTATATATGTTGTCTACAAGAGACCTACCTCAAAACAAAGGACACATACAGACTGAAATTGAAGGGCTGGAAAAGTATATTCCATGCAAATAGAGACCAAAAGAAAGCAGGTGTAGCAATACTCATATCTGATAAAATAGACTTTAAAACAAAGGCTGTGAAAAGAGACAAAGAAGGACACTACATAATGATTAAAGGATCAATCCAAGAAGAAGATATAACAATTATAAATATATATTCACCCAACATAGGAGCACTGTAATATGTAAGACAAATGCTAACAAGTATGAAAGAGGAAATTAATAATAACACAATAATAGTGGGAGACTTTAATACCCCACTCACACCTATGGATAGATCAACTAAACAGAAAATTAAGAAGGAAACACAAACCTTAAGTGATACAATAGACCAGTTAGACCTAATTGATATCTATAGGACATTTCACCCCAAAACAATGAATTTCACCTTTTTCTCAAGCACACATGAAACCTTCTCCAGGATAGATCACATCCTAGGCCATAAATCTAGCCTTGGTAAATTTAAAAAATTTGAAATCATTCCAAGCATCTTTTCTGACCACAATGCAGTAAGGTTAGATGTCAATTACAGGAGAAAAACTATTAAAAATTCCAACATATGGAGGCTGAACAATACACTGCTGAACAACCAACAAATCACAGAAGAAATCAAAATATGCATAGAAACGAGTGAAAATGAAAACACAACAACCCAAAACCTATGGGACACGGTAAAAGCAGTCCTAAGGGGAAAGTTCATAGCAATACAGGCTTATCTCAAGAAAGAAGAAAAAAAGTCAAATAAATAACCTAACTCTACACCTAAAGCAACTAGAAAAGGAAGAAATAAAGCACCCAAGGGTTAGTAAAAGGAAAGAAATCTTAAAAATTAGGGCAGAAATAAATGCAAAAGAAACAAAAGAGACCATAGCAAAAATCAGAAAAGCCAAAAGCTGGTTCTTTGAGAAGTTAAATAAAACTGACAAACCATTAGCCAGACTCATCAAGAAACAAAGGGAGAAAAATCAAATCAACAAAATTAGAAATGAAAATGGACAGATCACAACAGACAACACAGAAATACAAAGGATCATAGGAGACTACTATCAACAATCATATGCCAATAAAATGGACAACGTGGAAGAAATGGATAAATTCTTAGAAAAGTACAAATCTCCAAAACTGGACCAGGAAGAAATAGAAAATCTTAACAGACCTATCACAAGCATGGAAATTGAAACTGTAATCAAAAATCTTCCAGCAAACAAAAGCCCAGGTCCAGACGGCTTCACAGCTGAATTCTACCAAAAATTTAGAGAAGAGTTAACACCTATCCTGCTCAAACTCTTCCAGAAAATTGCAGAGGAAGGTAAACTTCCAAACTCATTCTATGAGGCCACCATCACCCTAATAGCAAAACCTGACAAAGATGCCACAAAAAAAGAAAATTACAGGCCAATATCACTGATGAACATAGATGCAAAACTCCTTAACAAAACTCTAGTAAACAGAATCCAGCAACACATTAAAATAATCATACACCATGACAAAGTGGGCTTTATCCCAGGGATGCAAGGATTTTTCAATATCTTCAAATCAATCAATGTAACACACCACATTAACAAATTGAAAAATAAAAACCATATGATTATCTCAATAGATGCAGAGAAAGCCTTTGACAAAATTCAACAGCCATTTATGATAAAAACCCTCCAGAAAGCAGGAATATAAGGAACATACCTCAACATAATAAAGCTATACATGACAAACCCACAGCAAACATTATTCTTATTGGTGAAAAATTGAAAGCATTTCCTCTAAAGTCAGGAACAAGACAAGGTGCCCTCTCACCTACTATTACTATTTGGAAGTTTTGGCCACAGCAGTCAGAGCAGAAAAAGAAATAAAAAGAATCCAGATTGGAAAAGAAGAAGTAAAACTCTCACTGTTTGTAGATGACATGATCCTTTACATAGAAAACCCTAAAGACTCCGCCAGAAAATTAATACAGCTAATCAATGAATATAGTAAAGTCACAGAATATAAAATCAACACACAGAAATCCCTTGCATTCCTATACACTAACAATGAGAAAACAGAAAGAGAAATTAAGGAAACAAGTCCATTCACCATTGCAATGAAATGAATAAAATACTTAGGAATATATCTACCTAAAGAAACAAAAGACCTATATATCAGTCAGTCATTCAGTTCAGTCACTCAGTCATGTCCAACTCTTTGCGACCCCATGAATTGCAGCATGCCAGGCCTCCCTGTCCATCACCAACTCCCGGAGTTCACTCAGACTCACGTCCATCGAGTCAGTGATGCCATCCAGCCATCTCATCCTCTGTCGTCCCCTTCTCCTCCTGCCCTCAATCCCTCCCAGCATCAGAGTATTTTCCAATGAGTCAACTCTTCGCATGAGGTGGCCAAAGTACTGGAGTTTCAGCTTTAGCATCATTCTTTTCATAGAACACCCAGGACTGATCTCCTCTAGAATGGACTGGTTGGATCTCCTTGCAGTCCAAGGGACTCTCAAGAGTCTTCTCCAACACCACAGTTCAAAAGCATCAATTCTTCGGCGCTCAGCTTTCTTCACAGCCCAACTCTCACATCCATACATGACCACTGGAAAAACTATAGCCTTGACTAGACAGATCTTTGTTGGCAAAGTAATGTCTTTGCTTTTGAATATGCTATCTAGGTTGGTCATAACTTTTCTTCCAAGGAGTAAGAGTCTTTTAATTTCATGGCTGCAGTCACCATCTGCAGTGATTTTGGAGCCCAAAAAAATAAAGTCTGACACTGTTTCCCCATCTATTTTCCATGAAGTGATGGGACCAGATGCCATGATCTTCGTTTTCTGAATGTTGAGTTTTAAGCCAACTTTTTCACGCTCCTCTTTGAGCTTCATCAAGAGGATTTTAAAAGAAAACTATAAAACACTGGTGAAAGAAATCAAAGAGGACACAAATAGATGGAGAAATATACTGTGTTCATAGATTGGGAGAATCAATATAGTGAAAATGAGTATACTACCCAAAGCAATCTATAGATTCAATGCAATCCCTATCAAGCTACCAATGGTATTTTTCACAGAACTAGATCAAACAATTTCACAATTTGTATGGAAATACAAAAAACCTTGAATAGCCACAGCAATCTTGAGAAAGAAGAATGGAACTGGAGGAATCAAGCTACCTGACTTCAGGCTCTACTACAAAGCCACAGTCATCAAGACAGTATGGTACTGGCACAAAGACTGAAATATAGATCAATGGAACAAAATAGAAAGCCCAGAGATAAATGCACGCACCTATGGTCACCTTATCCTTGACAAAGGACGCAAGAATATATAATGGAGAAAAGACACAAGTGATGCTGGGAAAACTGGTCAACAACTTGTAAAAAAAATGAAACTAGAACACTTTCTAGCACTATACACAAAAATAAATGCAAAATGGATTAAAGATCTAAAAGTAAGGCTAGAAATTATAAAACTCCTAGAGGAAAACATAGGCAAAACATTATCTGACATAAATCCCAGCAGGATACTCAATGACCCACCTCCCAGAATATTGGAAATAAAAGCAAAAATAAACAAATGGGATCTAATTAAAATTAAAAGCTTTTGCACAACAAAGGAAACTATAAGCAAGGTGAAAAGACAGCCTCCAGAATGGGAGAAAATAATAGCAAATGAAGGAACTGACAAAGAATTAATCTCAAAAATATACAAGCAAGTCTTGCAGCTCAATTCCAGAAAAATAAACGACCCAATCAAAAAATGGGCCAAGGAACTAAACAGACATTTCTCCCAAGAAGACATACAGATGGCTAACAAACACATGAAATGTGCTCAACATCACTCATTATTAGAGAAATGCAAATCAAAACCACAATGAGGTACCATTTCATGCCAGTTAGAATGGCTGCTATCCAAAAGTCTACAAGCAATAAATACTGGAGAGGGGGTGGAGAAAAGGGAACCCTCTTACACTGTTGGTGGGAATGTAAGCTAGTACAGCCACTATGGAGAACAGTGTGGAGATTCCTTAAAAATGGAAATAGAACTGCCATATGACCCCGCAATCCCACTGCTGGGCACACACACCAAAGAAACCAGAATTGAAAGAGATATGGCTATCCCAATGTTCATTGCAGCACTGTTTATAATAGCCAGTACATGGAAACAACCTAGATGTCCATCAGCAGATGAATGGATAAGAAAGCAGTGGTACATATACAATATGGAGTATTACTCAGCCATTAAAAAGAATACATTTGAGTCAGTTCTAATGAGGTGGATGAAACTGGAGCCTATTATACAGAGTGAAGTAAGCCAGAAAGAAAAACACCAATATAGTATACTAACGCATATATATGGAATTTAGAAAGATGGTAACGATAACCCTGTATGCGAGACAGCAAAAGAGACACAGATATACAGAACAGTCTTTTGGACTCTGTGGGAGAGGGTGAGGGTGGGATGGTTTGGGAGAATGGCATTGAAACATGTATATTATCATATGTGAAATCGATTACCAGTCCAGGTTGGATGCATGATACAGGGTGCTCAGGGCTGGTGCACTGGGATGACCCAGAGGGATGGGATGGGGAGGAAGGTGGGAGGGGGGTTCAGGATGGGGATCACATGTACACCCGTGGTGGATTCATGTCAATGTATGGCAAAACCAATACAATATTGTAAAGTAATTCCGTTCAGTTCAGTTTAGTCGCTCAGTCATGTCCAACTCTTTGCGACCTCTTGAATCACAGCATGCCAGGCCTCCCTGTGCATCACCAATTCTCAGAGTTTACTCAAACTCATGTCCATCGAGTCAGTAATGCCATCCAGCCACCTCATCCTCTGTCATCCCCTTCTCCTCCTATCCCCAATCCCTCCCAGCATCAGGGTCTTTTCCAATGAGTTAACTCTTTGCGTGAGGTGGCCAAAGTACCAGAGTTTCAGCTTTAGCATCAGTCCTTCCAATGAACACCCAGGACTGATCTCCTTTAGAGTGGACTGGTTGGATCTCCTTGCAGTCCAAGGGACTCTCAAGAGTCTTCTCCAACACCACAGTTCAAAAGCATCAATTCTTTGGTGCTCAGCTTTCTTCACAATCCAACTCTCACATCCATACATAATTAGCCTCCAATAAATAAATTAATTAATTAATAAAAAAGAAAGAACAAATTAAAAAAAAAAAGGAAAACCAAAAACTCTCTTGAATCCATAAGAGGGGGGAAGACACTGGAGAAACCACTGCTCCTCAAGTTCAAGACACACACAGGTAAACACAGAAGCCATACCTTATTTGAGCAGAGACACGTAAGCAGAAATCACCATGGAAACCAAGGCTCAGGTAGGAAAACCTGAACTGGAGTTAAAGAGTTGCTGGAGTCTCAATGTGGACACCCGTGAGAGTAAAAAACTCCAGGGAGACCCAGTCCCAGGGGACTTGACAACAATGGGAGATTTGCCTAGAGGAACTCAGCCACATTCCCACGGGGAGAATGGAAAAGGAACCATTTTGAAATACTCTAGAGCTCTCTGTTTCTCTTAACTAGGCTTCCCCTAGGGCAAAAATGGTCACCAGAGTCTAATCTTCTGGGGAATCATCAGAGTCTAAAAAACTTGTGTGGGCTTTCCTGGTGGCTCAGATGATAAAGAATTCTCCTGCAGTCCAGGAGACCTGAGTTCAGGGCCTGGGTCGGGAAGGTTCCCTGGAGAAGGGAATGGCTACCCACTCCAATATTCTCTCTGGAGATTCCATGGACAGAGGAGCCTGGTGGACTATAATTCATGAGGTCTCAAAGAGTCAAACACGACTGAGCAACTGACACTTTCCCTTTCTTTTCACTTTCAAAAAGCTTGGGTAAGGGATTTACCCAAATCCAGCCCACTGTAGCCATCCTGTCTCACATTAGAGAGAAAAAAACTGAAAAGCATTTGTGAAGTTTACAGTCCAGAGGCACAGGCTAGCTAAAGCACTCAGATCTGATAACAGGACTATAGAACACACCTTAACAGCATGTTACTTGAAGCCTATTTATAGCAGTTTATTTTACCCAGTACATTATGTCCCCTATCAAGGGAAAAAAAAAAATTGCAAGTCATAGAAAAGGCAAAAAACACAGTCTGAAAAAACTGAGCAAGCTTCATTACCAGACATGGCAGGCATGCTGGACCTATCAGACTGAGCATTTAAAATAATAGTGATTAGCATACTCAGGGCTCTAATGGATAAAGTGCCCAGCATGCAATAACATATGGGCAATGGAAATAGGGAGCTGGAAATCCTCAAAAAGAACCGAAAAGAAATGCTAGAGATAAAAAACAAACAAACAAACAAAAAAACATTGTAAGACAAGTAAAGAATGTCTCCAATGGGCTTATTAGCAGACTTGATGCGGCTGAGGAAGTTGTTTCTGAAACAGAGGCCCTATCAATAGAATCCTAGAAAGGTGAAAAGGAGGGAAACTAATGACTATTAAGAAAGACAAAATGTCCAAAGACTGTGAGACAACTACAAAAGGTAGCTGTTCATGGAATCCTTCAGGCAAGAATACTGGAGTGGGTTGCCATTTTCTTCTCTAGGGGATCTTCCTGACCCAATAACTGAACGTGGGTCTCCAGCATAGTGGGCAGATTCTTTACCATCTGAGCCACCAGGGAAGTCACAAAATGTATATAACATGTGAATAATGAGAACGTCAGAAGGAGAATCAGGACAGGAAAGAACAAAAGAAATATTTGCAACAGCAATTACAGGAAATTTGTCAAAATTAATGTCAGAAAGCCAACTATAGCTCCAGGAACCTCATAAAAACATCAAGCAGGAGAAATGCTAATAAAACAACACATCAGCATATTCTTTTCAAACAATGGAAAATTAAAGTTAAAGAAAAATTCCTGATAAAAAGCTAGGGAAAAAATTATCTACAGAGGAATAAAGATAAGCATTATATCCATTTTTTCCTCAGAAATTATAAGAGTAAGAAGAGGTTGGACTGAAATAGAGTGTTTAGAGTGTGAAATGAAATATTTCCTGCCATATTGGTTGGCAAGAAGTGTCACAGCCATAAGTGATTTCTGGCCTCCAAATGTGAATGAGGGCTCCCCAAACTTCAATCCAGCAGATGCCACACCCTCCATGGTGACTGCTGAGGAGTCTGAGGATTTGGGGAGTGGGGACTGAATGTAAGAAGCGACCATCCGCTACATTTGTCACTCCATAAGGTGAACAAGGAAACAAGATTTTGCCCCAGATAGCTGAGGTGCATATTGAAAAGATGAATTCAGTGGACCTAGAAGCTTGCATCTTTCCACAGATAGAATACTAAACTCCTTAACTTGGTATTTAATTTTTCCTTACCTCACAGTAGTCTTTGATGTTCAGACTGCCTGCTCCCTTTGTTGCAAACGTGTTTATAGTCTTACTCCCCCTTCAACCTCCTTGAACCAGTTTTCTCAGTTAGTGAGACGCTATCTCCCAGGGTTCAGAGTCCTTACCATTCCCACCAAATAAAACAACTGTACTTCCAGGTGGTGACTAATTTTTCAGTCGACAAGAGGAAAAACCTGGCGAACCTAGAATTCTGTTCCCTGTGAAATTACCCTTCAAAAGTGAAGAGAAATGAAGACATTCTCAAACAAACAAAAAAAGCTTGAGTGAATTAGTTGCCAGTAGACCTGCCCTTACCTTGCAAACGTTAAAAGAAGCCCTTCAGAGAGAAGAAAAATAGTAAGTCAGAAACTTCGGTCTACATTAAAAAGGAAGAGTATCAAAGAAAGAATAAGCAAAAGTATAATAAAAAACATTTATTTTTCTTATTCTTAACTGATCTGACAGAAAACAGTTTGTTCAAAATAGTACTAGCAATAATGTATCAATCACATATTTACATGTTCATGTCTGTATTTATTTGAAATGAAAGAAAGCAATGGTACAAAGGACAAGAGGAAGGAATTAGAATTATTTTGTTACTAGAAGGCATTCACACACATGTGAAGTGATACAGTGTTATTTGAAAGTTGATTTGAACTAATTAGTTATAAATGCATTTTGTAAACTCTAGGGCAACAAAAAAAAAAAAGAAAGAAAAAAGTATAATGATATGCTAATAAATGAGAGAAAATGTAGTAATATAAAATGCTAAATTAAAATCAACTGTATCAATAACCAATTTGAATATAAATGGTTTAACTGAATCAGTTAAATGATGGAGATTGTCAGAGTGAATCAAAAAACACGACCCGACTGTAGGTATTTTCATACTGCTCATGGGGCTCTCAAGGCAAGAATACTGAAGTGATTTGCCATTCCTTTCTGTGGTATCTGATCTGATCTGATCTGTGGCATGAAAAGGCAAAAATATGGAACACTGAAAGATGAACTCCCCAGGTCGGTAGTTGCTCAATATTCTACTTGAAAACAGTGGAGAAATAACTCCAGAAAGAATGAAGAGATGGAGCCAAAGTGAAAACAACACCCAGCTGTGGGTGTGACTGGTGATGGAAGTAAAGTCTGATGCTGTGAAGAAAACTATTGCATAGGAACCTGGAATGTTAGGTGCATGAATCAAGGTAAATTAGAAGTGATCAAACAGGAGATGGCAAGAGTGAACATCGACATTTTAGGATTCAGCAAACTAAAATGGACTGGAATGGGTGAATTTAACTCAGATGACCATTATATCTACTACTATGGGTAAGAATCCCTTAAAAGAAATGGAGTAGCCATCATTGTCAACAAGAGAGTCCAAAATGCAGTACTTGGATGCAATAACAAAAATGACAGAATGATCTCTGTTTATTTCCAAGGCAAACCATTCAATGTCACAGTAATCCAAGTCTGTGCCCCGGCCAGTAATCCTGAAGAAGCTGAAGCTGAACAGTTCTATGAAGACCTACAAGACCTTCTAGAACTAACAATCCAAAAGATATCCTTTTCATTATAGGGGACTGGAATGTAAAAGTAGGAAGTTTAAGAGATACCTGGAGTAACTGGCAAATTTGGCCTTGGAATACAGAATGAAGCAGGGCAAAGGCTAACAGAGTTTTGCCAAGAGAATGCACTGGTCATAGCAAATACCCTCTTCCAAAAATACAAGAGAAGACTCTACACATGGACATCACCAGATGATCAAAACTGAAATCAGATTGATTGTATTCTTTGGAGCTGAAGATGGAGAAGCTCTATACAGTCAGGAAAAACAAGACCAAGAGCTGACTTTGGCAAAGATCATGAACTCCTTATTGCAAAATTCAGACTTAATTGAAGAAAGTAGGGAAAACCACTAGACCATTCAGGTATGACCTAAATCAAATCCCATATACAGTGGAAATGACAAATAGATTCAAGGGATTAGATCTGATAGACAGAGTTCCTGAAGAACTATGGACAGAGGATGGTGATGTATAGGAAGCAGTGACCATCCGCCAGAAAAAGAAATGCAAAAAAGCAAAATGGCTGTCTGAGGAGGCCTTACAAATAGCTAAGAAAAGAAGAGAAGGTAAAGGCAAAGGAGAAAAGGAAAGATATACCCATTAGAATGCAGAATTCCAGAGAATAGCAAGAAGAGACAAGAAAGTCTTCCTCAGTGATCAATGCAAAGAAATAGAAGAAAACAATAGAATGGAAAGTCTAGAGATCTCTTCAGGAAAATTAGAGATACCAAGGGAAATATTCTTGCAAAGATGGGCACAATAAAGGACAAAAATGGTGTGGACCTAACAGAAGCAGAAGATATTAAGAAGAGGTGGCAAGAATACACAGAAGAACTATATAAAACAGATCTTCATGACCCAGATAATCATGATGGTGTGATTATCACCAAGAGCCAGACATTCTGGAATGCAAAGTCAAGTGGGCATTAGGAAGCATCACTATGAACAAAGCTAGAGGAGGTGATGGAATCCCAGTTGAGCCATTTCAAATCCTAAAAGATGATGCTGTGAAAGTTCTGCCCCCAACATGCTGACAAATTTGGAAAACTCAGCAGTGGCCACAGGACTGGAAAAGGTCAGTTTTCATTCCAATCCCAAAGAAAGGCAATGCCAAAGAATGCTCAAACTACCGCACAATTTCACTCATCTCACACACTAGTAAAGTAATGCTCAAAATTCTCTGAGCCAGGCTTCAGCAATACATGAACTGTGCACTTCCAGATGTTCAAGCTGGTTTTAGAAAAGGTAGAGGAACCAGAGATCAAATTGCCAACATCCATTGGATCATCAAAAAAGCAAGAGAGTTCCAGAAAAACATCTACTTCTGCTTTATTGACTATGCCAAAGCCTTTGAATGTGTGGATCACAACACACTGTGGAAAATTCTTCAAGAGATGGGAATACCAGACCACCTGACCTGCCTTCTGAGAAATTTGTATGCAGGCCAGGAAGCAACAGTTAGAAATGGACACTTAAAACAGACTAGTTCCAAATAGGGAAAGGAGTACATCAAGGCTGTATATTGTCACTCTGCTTATTTAACTTATACGCAGAGTACATCATGAGAAACCCTGGGCTGGATGAAGCACAAGTTGGAATCAAGATTGCCAGGAGAAATAACAACAATCTCAGATATGCAGATGACACCACCCTTTTGGCAGAAATCGAAGAACTAAAGAGCCTCTTGATGAAATTCAAAGAGGAGAGTGAAAAAGATGGTTTAAAGCTCAACATTCAGAAAACTAAGATCATGGCATCTGGTCCCATCACTTCATGGCAAATAGATGGAGAAAAAGTGGAAACAGTGAGAGACTTTATTTTGGGGGCTCCAAAATCACTGCAAATGGTGACTGCAGCCATGATATTAAAAGATGCTTTCTCGAGTTGAGCTGTAGGAGTTGCTTGTATATTTTTGAGATTAGTTGTTTGTCAGTTGCTTCATTTGCTATTATTTTCTCCCATTCTGAAGGCTGCCTTTTCACCTTGCTAATAGTTTCCTTTGGTGTGCAGAAGCTTTTAAGTTTAATTAGGTCCCATTTATTTATTTTTGCTTTTATTTCCAATATTCTGGGAGGTGGGTCATAGAGGATCCTGCTGTGATGTATGTCATAGAGTGTTTTGCCTATGTTCTCCTCTAGGAGTTTTATAGTTTTTGGTCTTATATTTAGATCTTTAATCCATTTTGAGTTTATTTTTGTGTATGGTGTTCAATCAAATTGGGCCAAAGAACTAAATAGACATTTCTCCAAAGAAGACATACAGATGGCTAACAAACACATGAAAAGATGCTCAACATCACTCATTATCAGAGAAATGCAAATCAAAACCACTATGAGGTACCATTTCATGCCAGTCAGAATGGCTGCGATCCAAAAGTCTACAAGCAATAAATGCTGAAGAGGGTGTGGAGAAAAGGGAACCCTCTTACACTGTTGGTGGGAATGCAAACTAGTACAGCCACTATGGAGAACAGTGTGGAGATTCCTTAAAAAACTGGAAATAGAACTGCCTTATGATCCAGCAATCCCACTGCTGGGCATACACACTGAGGAAACCAGAAGGGAAAGAGACACGTGTACCCCAATGTTCATCGCAGCACTGTTTATAATAGCCAGGACATGGAAGCAACCTAGATGTCCATCAGCAGATGAATGGATAAGAAAGCAGTGGTACATATACACAATGGAGTATTACTCAGCCATTAAAAAGAATACATTTGAATCAGTTCTAATGAGGTGGATGAAACTGGAGCCTATTATACAGAGTGAAGTAAGCCAGAAAGAAAATCACCAATACAGTATACTAACGCATATATATGGAATTTAGAAAAATGGTAACAATAACCCTGTATATGAGACAGCAAAAGAGACACAGATGTATAGAACAGTCTTTTGGACTCTGTGGGAGAGGGAGAGGGTGGGGAGATTTGGGAGAATGGCATTGAAACATGTATAATATCATGTATGAAACGAGTTGCCAGTCCAGGTTCGATGCACGATACTGGATGCTTGGGGCTGGTGCACTGGGACAACCCAGAGGGATGGTAAGGGGAGGGAGGAGGGAGGAGGGTTCAGGATGGGGAACTCATGTATACCTGTGGCGGATTCATTTCGGTATTTGGCAAAACTAATACAATATTGTAAACTTTAAAAATAAAATAAAATAAAAAAAAATAAATAAAAGATGCTTTCTCCTTAGAAGAAAAGTTATGACCATCCTAGACTGCACTGAGGAATTTATGCTTTTGAACTGCAGTGTTGGAGAAAATTCTTGAGAGTCTCTTGGACAGCAAGGAGATCCAACCAGTCCATCCTAAAGGAAATCAGTTCTGAATATTCATTAGAAGGACTGATGCTGAAGCTAAAGCTCCAATACTTTGGCCACCTGATGCAAAGAACTGACTCCTTTGAAAAGACCCTGATGCTGGGAAAGATTGGGGGCAGGAGGAGAAGGGGACGGCAAAGAATGAGATGGTTGGATGGTATCACTGACTCAATGGACATGACTTTGAGTAAACTCTGGGAGTTGGTGATGGACAGGGAGGCCTAGCATGCTGCGGTCCATGGGGTTGCAGAGAGTTGGACATGACTGAGTGACTGAACTGAACTGGATGAACGAGTTCAGCTGGTATTCCATCACCTCTACTAGCCTTGTTTGTAGTAAGGCTTCCTAAGGCCAACTTGACTTCATACTCCAGGATGTCCTACTCTAGGTGAGTGACCACATCATTGTGGCTATCTGGGTCATTAAAACCTTTTTCTTAAAGTTCTTCTGTGTTTTCTTGCCACCTCTTCTTAATCTCTTCTTCTTCTGTTAGGTCCTTACCATTTCTGTCTTTTGCATGAAATGTTTACTTGATATTTTCTTGAAAAGATCTCTAGTCTCTCCCATTCTGCTGCTTTCCTCGATTCTTTGCATTGTTCTTTTAAGAAGTCCTTCTTATCTCTCCTTGCTGTTCTCTGAAACTCTGCATTCAATGGATATCTCTTTCCCTCTGTCCCTTGCTTTTTGCTTCTCTTCTTTCCTCAGCTATTTGTAAAGGCTCCTAAGACAACCACTTTGCCTTCTTGCATTTCTTTTCTTGGGGATGGTTTTGGTCACTGCCTCCTTATATTGTTATGAACATCCACAGTTCTTCAGATACTCTGTCTACCAGATTATCCTTTGAATCTATTCATCACATCCATAAGGGATTAGATTTTTGTCATACCTAAGTGGTTATGGTTGTCCCTACTTTCATTTAAGACTGAATTTTGCAATAAGGAGTTTATGATCTGAGCCACGAAGTTTCACCACCAGATGCATCAACAACTGGCATCATTCCTGCTTTGGTCCAGTTGCTTCATTCTTTCAGGAGCTACTGATAATTGCCCTCTGGTCTTCCCCAGTAGTTGTTGGACAACTTCAATGCTTATCTTCCTGTGTCGTATCTTTTGGCATTTTCGTACTGTCCGTGGGGTTCTCTAGGCCAGAATACTGGAGTAGGTTGCAATTTCCTCCTCCAGTGGACCATGTTTTGTCAGAACTCTTCATTTTGACCTATCCATCTTGAGGGGCCCTGCATAGCATGACTCATATCTTCATCGTGTTACACAAGCCCCTTCATGACGGCAAGGCTGTGATCCATGAAAGGTAAAATGATTAACACGTACTGTTATTCTTCTATCCAATTCTATAGAATGTGCAACAAGAGTGACCTATCATGTGAACTGTGACCTTTTGGTGATTGTGATGTGTCAATGCACATTCATCTTGGAAAGAGAAGTACCATTCTCAGGAGTGATGCAGATAATAGGGGAGGTTATGCCCGTGTAGGGGCAAAGGGCACGTGAGAAATCTCTGTAACTTTTCATTTTGTTATAAACCTAAGATTGCTTTATAAAACTAGTTTTTTTAAATAAGAAAAAATAAATACATATTCTTTAACTATGTTTGCTTTTATTATCTTTATATAAGTTTCTTGACAAAACTTGTTTCAAAATTAATCTATTTTTATATAGTAAGTAGAGCATGTGAATCTTTGACTTGTTATACTTCCCTCCTCCTCTGAGTTCTCTTAAAACACTTTTCTGCATGCCTCATTGTGCTTTGGGCTTTTATTATCACTCTTTATTTACTTAAGTCATTCTGCTTGGTCCATATATTGTAAACTCTTTGAAGTCAGGTACAGAATCTTAAAAGTGTATTTGCATTTCCTGCTATAGGGGATTAATGGAAAATCATTGACTTAAATGGAATAAAACAGGTACTTGTGGAAATGTACATTGTAAGGAAAGATGAGTGTTTTTATTTGACAGGCACAGAGAGACTTTTATGTGATACACAGTTTTGTGCATTAAAACTAATAAAAACCCATCTACTTTCAATGTCTGATTTGCTTTCATCATTTGCAAAGATAAAGATTAGATACATATGAAATGTTGAGAAGAATTAATTTTTTTATGAGGGGACAGATAAGGATAAGGGCTACTTTAGAGAGAAGATTAGACCTGAAAGAGACTTGCAATTCTTAAGGCAAGGAAGATACAAGATGCCATATTAGGAACATCAGAAGACTGCATAATCTGAGCAGAATTCTTAGTATTATCTCCTTTCTAGGTCCAATCACAGCATCTGAGCCTGTTCATCTCTTTCTTCTCTGACTCCAGTAGTTATTAAACACAATACAGGCAGGATATTCTAGAAACCATAATATTTTATAATTCTAAGTGCCTTGAATTAATTTTGCTGAAGCAGATAGGTAAACATGATTCTCTATTCTGACTTATGATACTAAATCTGGCTTGAAGAGACTTTGTGGTTAAGACATTAATGGTCATACAATGAGCTTTAAACTGTAATCAGTTCATCTAGTGACAGACGAGTCCATTCTAAACCATAACATTTTTCCCGTTTTTTAGGCTTTGGAGACTAATTGTTTCAAACTCTGATTCTAATATTTACTAGTTTCTTGTCCTTTAGATTATCAAGAAAGTCCTGTAAGCTGCAGTTCCCACGTTGGGTAAGGAGGGATGAGGGTACAAGAATCAGTTGAAATAATGCATTTAAAATTCCTGTCCATATGAGCACTTGGTAAATGCTAGCTATTAATACTATTATAATTAGTGTTAATCTATTGTGCAGCTGTTTCTGTCGCGGATCTCTTGACCTCTGGGGCAGATATTTTTGAATGGATGATTATGGTTGATGAGGTTTGAATCAACTGGACTTCCTATTTGTCTATTCAGGATGCGTTATATAAAGAGAACTTCTGCCAGTCTCATCAGTCTCCAGTGTTGTCTCTCCATACTTAGTAAAGCAGAGGATCACCAATTCTGATGGCTTTTCCATTTTTATTTTAGTTTTTTATCTAACTCTAAATAGTAAGATGTATTCAGTCTTATAATTCATTATTTATTTAAATTTAATCTGAAGAATATATAAACTAATGGTACATTTAAAAATGTAGTCCTATTGTGTAGTCTTATAATGTTTCATAATGCAATATATATATATAAATTACATTATATATAACTATATTGTACAATTATATATATATAAATTATATATAAAACTATATTATACAGTTATATGTGTGTGTGTATATATATATATATATATACATATATATATCTCTCTCTCCAAGCTATTTAGCCTTTTTTTCTGTAAGTAGCCAGATGAAAATGATCACAGTCACAGAACTCCAAAGCAACAGCAAATGATCTCTCTTATTACTGAATATAATAAAATGGACAATGAAAATTTCCTTTCTCAAATGGCAAAAAATATATATTTTGATGATCAATAAATAATATGGATTACATAATTCCAATTATCTTTTATTAAAAATAGTATACTTTACCACAAAGCTAAGTCACATTTGTCCCAATAAGGCAAAATGGTGGAGATGTAATCCTTCTCCCTTTCTGATATATACAGATACAAAATATCTCATACAGCTGAGCAAGCAAGCCTACAAATATGGCTTAGATGGATATCAACTAACGATTTTAAGAGGGAACATTTTCGTTGGAAAGTTTTAATATTTTATTTGAGTAGAATATACTATAGCTAATTTTTGTGATTTCAACATTAAGTTCTGGTAGTGTAAACATACCCACTCCAGTGTTCTTGCCTGGAGAATCCCAGGGACGGGGGAGCCTGGTGGGCCGCCATCTATGGGGTCGCACAGAGTCAGACATGACTGAAGCGACTTAGCAGCAGCAGCAGCAGTGTAAACATTTTTAACATTGAGACTGAAGAATTTCCTGAAGCACTAAGAGACTTAGTATTCAGTGGCTCTCATGTTGCGATCATCATCTGGGGATCTAGAAATGCACAGTTTAGGTCTCACTCCAGACCTACTAACACAGAAAGTCTATGAGTTAGATCCAGACATCTATGTTTTCACGAGCTTTCCAAAACATTGAGGTGCACATGAATCTTTGAGGACCTCTGGTCTAAATCAGTTCCTCATAAAAAGGAGAAATCTGATGTATGTGCCAAGAAGTCTGGAGCAAACGTAAATCACGAGTTTAAGTAGAATGCTTGCCAACAATGCCTGTTCTAGATACCTGCAGGTCCTGTCTAGTTATGTTACTCCTTTGACTCAGGGTGGTTTATATACTGCCATACCTGCTCCACGTTGTCTCCTTAACAAGCTCAAACTCAGCCACAGTCTTTAAGATGGATCTTGATCCTAGTTAGGGATATTCAAGTAGCTCTGAAGCTTCTCTTTGAGGATGAGTGTCATGACGCTCATGGCCAATCTGACTCACCCCACTGGCTAGTTATACTTTATGTACTTATCAAATCACATCCCTATTTCTGAAAAACAATTTAACATTGGTGCACCTCTTCTCATGTTTCTACTTCTTATCCCAGAAGGTTAAATGTCCACCCTAGTATACTTCTAACTTCCCTTCTTATTAGCTGCCCTACAAGGCTTCGTTGATCAGTAAGAAGATTAGTCAGAGACAAAGCCAACTAATAGGCCATTGCTGTGTGCATGCATGGGATGAAACATGTGGGGCAAGAAAGGGGACAAAGAGAGGCAGGAGGGCCATAAGAAGCATGGATGTTAGCATTAGCCCTGCTTCTCAGCCAAGCCCTGAGTGTGGCACAGAACAGACACTAGCGTGTAAGATTATGTCCTTATCAAAGAACCCTAGAAGGCACAAGGCAGAAAACACAGAACTCAAACACTAAAATTTCGCTCCCCTAAACCCTAATTTCTCAGACCGAGCCATTGTTTTCTTATTTTGTTCTCTCAATCCAAAATTTTGCTTGGATACCCACCAAAGAGGGCTCAGCAGTAAAGAATCTCCCTGCAATGCAGAAGATGCAGATTAGATCCCTGGGTCAGGAAGATCCCCTGGAGGAAGGCATGGCAACCGACTCCAACATTCTTGCCTGGAGAATCCCATGGACAGAGGAACCTAGGGACTATAGTTCATGGGGTCGCAAAGAGTCGGACATGATTGAAACAACTGAGCACACATGCACCCACCGAAGATCTCCAGTTTTAGAGAAACTTAGTTGCTTAAATCAGTCCCAAAGTCAACCCAAGACGCTGTCAGGAGTAGCCCCTTTAGCCAGCCGTAACTCTCTATGCCAGCTACTTCCAGATAAATTAGCGATTTATGTGTTTCATATACCAACCTTTGGGGGCCTCATCATATTCCTTGGTAGTACCTTCAAACGTTGAATTCTGTGTTGGACTATTGTGGTCCCTCGTTACACCTCCAATATTCGAAATTATATTCAATACCTTCCTCTTGTTTTTTCAGTTGGAGTAGCTACACTGTCCCCATGCCTCATTAGAAGTGATTCTAGTTTTCAGTTCTAAGCAGGTCTGTTTTCTGCTGTAGTTACTCAGTCCATGTCTGATCATATTTTGAAATATATTAACTTTCAGTTCAGTTCAGTTCAGTCACTCAGTCGTGTCTGACTTAACTTTACTTGGCAAAAAATATCAGGACAGAAGAGATGCTATGTGAAAATGCTTCACCATTAAGTTTGCGTTTCTATCATGAAAAATAATCTGCATAAGAGAAGTTCAAGAGATAACATAGTTAGGAAGCTATTTTCTGTGGTTGTTACATTTAGCCTAAGGCGGTTGAGGAAGTATTTAAGATGCAAGGTCAGGATCTTGTATTTAAATAAGAATTTCTCAGGAAGGTGTTCAGGAAAACTGTCATTAACTATTTAAAACATACAATAAATTGCAAAATAAACATATTTTCAGCAGGAGAGATTCATTCACTTTTGTGGAGTGGTGAGAAGAAATAAGGCTAAATCTCGCTATTTGCTCTTCTTTCCTCTCTTAATTTCTTTCCTTTTCTCTTTCTAGCTCTTTCTGGGCTGTCTTAGTGTAATTATCCACTTCAATTATCCACTTCAATGCAGATCACTTCCACATCCAACTCAGTCTTCTCCCCTGAACCCCAGATACACACCATTAACGGCTGCCTACAACCAAGTGTCTCACGGGTACCTGAAACCTAACAACTACAAATGACTCAGCATCCTTCCCGCCGCCACACCCACAGACACACAGCACACCTGCCCCTTCTTCTATGTGACTTACATCCGGTGAGAAGACTACGCAGCCTTCCAAGCTAAGCGACTCAAATGATCAAACTCATCCTTTCCCTTTAGTGAAAATCATATATTTGATTATCAATTATTTTATTCTAATGCAAAAATACTTATCAATTTTGTTTCCTCTTCATTCCCAAATGCCACTGCATGTATTCATTGTCCATTAAAAATTTCTTAGATTACTGCAATAGCTTTCTAGTTGGTCTCTGGGTTTCCTTCCAACCCATTTTTAGGATCACTTTCTAAGATTATTTTTGCAAAAACAAAAAATTAAAGGTTATTACAAACTTAAGAGCCTCCAGAGATTTCTCACTGCTTTCAAAATACAGTCTAGACCTTAGCTTGGCACGGAGGATGCCTTATAATTTGGCTCTAAAGCTTCTCTTCTGACAATTATTGCTCTTTATTTTCACACCCATAAACACCAAGACCAAACCACACAAACCTCTCTATTGTTTTAGGAAAAAGCCATGCCTTTTTACATTTCTTTCTCTGTATATTCTTTTTCTCTGCTTAGAGTAGATCCTCCGCTTTATCTTCCTGGTGTACAGAGTCCCCACTGTGGCTTTTCACATGGGATGTTGAGTGTTTACTTATGACTCTTTGCTCACTAAATTGTGCTTGCAAAAAGAGGGGATTATGTGTACACCATAGGTATCAAGCAAGTAACAGACATGTAATTTCAGTGAATGAACGTAAGTGAATCCAAGGCAGCGTCCCTAATAATTCCTATAAAAGAATGTTAGAATAGGGTAGACAAAATTATTGAAGAGAGAACACATTTTAGGGAGGACGAAAAATCTGGAAAGATAACATTATCTCTTCTCTTTTTATTTTTAGAATGAAGGAAAAGTTGGCTCCACATTTAAAGCATCCCTAAAATTCTCCTTTGCCTCTCCATCAAAAACTAATTCAGAAATGATGTTACAAATTTCCCACTGTCTAATACTGAGACAAATCACCATTGGTAGTGTCAGGGCACTACTTCTTCTGAGTCAAATGCAGATGGTAATCATGAATGACACATAGAAACACATTTCAGATCCTCAATGATATTAAGAAATAATTGATAAAGTTATCACATTTACTTTTTAAAAAATCTTTAAATTGTAGGGATACATAATGAAAACACAGCTGTGACATGTGATATGACTTCCAAATAATATGAAATGGTGAGATAGAGTATGGAAGAGGCACATTTATCCATGCGTTGATGAGTGTTCAGAACAGGCGATGAATGATGAGCATTCATTAAAATACCTGTCCAGATGTGCATGTTTGAAATTCTTTCAGTGAGTTAAAAAATACTTTTTCCATCATGACCAAAGCCTCCACAATTGTGAACTATTAAAGTGACATCAAATATTGTTCTTGTTATTTGTAAGACATTGATACTTTTTATTCTAGTATCTCCTATTAATTTTTTAAAATGGAATTATGGACCAGTAAATTTATTTGGTTTGGTAGTAGTAATAGCAAACACTGTTTTACACAATGGAATAATTTTTCATACATTAGTCTCACCCTGTTCAATGTTCCCTCTAAGAGTTTTCTGTATTCCATACTAAGTATTAACCTCCTTGTAAGGCTCCCAGCCTTTTAAACATCTTAGCTTCTTGATATTGCTCTAAATTTGACACATGGTTTTTGTCACAAAGTCTGCCCTAGAAAATTTTTCTAGAATTGGTCTAAACAGATGAAGGTTAAGGTAGACTATGGATAAAGCTAAGGCAACCTAGGAAGGACAATTCATGATATCATAAAATTGTTTCCCTGACTCAGAACAGGCAGATCTCATTACCTCTTTGATTGCTGTTCTCAGATACTGCTTTTTTCTTTCATTGTTTAAATTGAAGGCTTTGTGACATTGCTGTAATAAGGAAGTCACTTGGAATATTTCCAATACCATTTGCTCTCTTTGTATCTCCACATTTTGGTAATTATTATCGTTTATCATTTTTTTCATTATTAGTGTATTTGTTATTGTGATCTGTGATCTTGATGATGTTTTGAGGTGCTGGGAACCATGTCCATGTAAGATGGTAAACTTAGAACCATAAATGTGTGTGTTCTGACTCTCCTCTGACCTTCTCCCCTGTCTCTCTCTCCCTCCTCAGACCTTCCCATTCCCTGAGTCACAACAATATTGATATTAGGCCAAACAATAACCCTACAATGGTTTTTAAGTGTTCAAGTGAAGGGGCATTTGATGTGGCAAACATCACTGTTGTCTTATTTTAAGACACCCCAGTCGTCAGCAACCCTGATCAGTTGGTAACCACTGAGGCAAGATCATCCACTAGCAAAAGGATTATGACTCACTGCAGGCTCAGATGATGTTTAGCATCTTTTAGTAGCAAAGAGTGTTTTGAATTAAGATACATACATATACTAAAGTATGATGTAAACAAAACCTTCATGCTGCTGCTGCTGGGCTGTGCTCAGCTGTGTTCACCTCTTTGCAGCCCCATGGACTGTAGCCCACCAGGCTCTTCTGTCCATGGAATTTTCCAGGCAAAAATATTAATACTGGAGTGGATTGCCATTTCCAATTCCAGGGGATCTTCTGACCCAGGGATGGAACCCGTATCTCTTGGGTCTCCTGCACTGGCAATTGGATTCTTTACCGTTGTGCCACCTAGGAAGCCATAAATTTTATACACACACCGGGAAATTTAAAAATTCTTGTGACTCACTTTACTGCATTTTCCTTTTATTGTGGTGGTCTGGAACTGAACTCTCAGTATCTCTGAGGTGTGCTTGTGTATTTGAACAGAAACATCTCTTGTTCCAGGTGACACATATCCTTTATTCAAGCTTGACCCTAGTATAAAAAGAGAATCCTTCTGAACATACATTCTTCCCTATACTCCACTCCGTGTAAAAACATCTGTACTCCCCTTGTTGTACTGGCCTCTTTAGCATTACATTCTCATTTTCTTTAGCTTTGCAACCACAAAGAAATGCCCTGCTTTACAGAGGCTCCAGGCATCAAATTCACCATTTAACTTATATTTGTAGGGCCATTTTTCTCATTTTTAAAAATGTAAAGTCATTCTGTATTTCTAAATACTTTCTCACTTACCTAGGTTATTTTCAAACTTATTTTCTATGGTGCAAGATAGGCCTCCATGGGTGGCGTCATCTACAAAAAATAGACACTTTTTCTACTGCAGCATTCAGCTTAATAATAAAATCGAATACTATGGATCACACCAAACTACTTTTTGTACTATCATTTCCCACATAGTAACACTTTATTCCAAGCCTCAAACCTATTTTAACTGATCAAATAAGTGTATTCAATAAAGAACAACTTAGTACCACTGTTAAGGGAAGAGTATCATCACTAAATATCAAATCTGGATAAATTATTATATGAAATATAGTAGTTAATAAAAATAATGTTTATGAGATAATTCCAAAATTCATGGAGAAATATTTTGAAATATGTAAAAATCTAAATTCATGATGTAATAACTAAGTGAAAAACATCAGGGTCAGTGGTGAAATACATGGTATGAAGATAAAAAGTAAATAAAATACAATATATTGATTTTGTACAAAATTATTTAATATTCATTTATTAGATCTAACAACAAAATTTGGAAGAATATTTAATAACATTGTAGGTATATAAAAAGTTGACTCTCTTTGGTTTATAATTTCACTTTTTTCTTTTTAAATATTCTAGAACCAAAATGAATTTTATGATAAAAAAAATTTTTAACCAGCATCACACATAAGTCATGCATTATATCAAATAATGATTCTACTTTATATCCCTTAGCTTTAAGGCACATTAAGAATCAACAGAAAATATATGTGGAATAGTATTTGAATAACTGTAAAATCTTGAGTAAAGTTATAGTTAAGTACAGCCAGAGTTCAAAATTATTTGGAGCACATCTCAATTAAATAAGATATCTGCTTCCACAAAAGTAGATGTTGAAATAAACCCAGACCTCAACACACCGTGATAGAATTGTGGCTAGCCCCAATCCCTGAAACAGAGGAATACCAGAGTATTCAGGACAAAGGCATTTAAACTGCTCTGAAACTATCTGCCAAGAATTATTTTGAAATCATACCTAATTTCTTGAGTTTCTGCTTACAAACCTATACATTATGTAGAGAGTAAAAATTGTCTCTCCAAACTTTAATATGGAAGTACATCCAAGCGACATTATCTTTCCACCAATAATAACATGGGGAGAAAAAGCAAACATATTGCTTGAAATGACTGCATCTATGAAGCCTGGGTGTGTCTGTTGAAAACTCAAAACCCTGAGTAAATGATCTGAAGCATTATGTGCTTGCTTTGTCTTAACCCTGGGAGTTCCTCAGCTTCAGAAACTTTGGAAAGTTAGCATGTATAGAGGCTGACATACAGATATTTGTGGAGGAAAAAAAATAGGAGAATAGTCAAAGATAAAAGGCAGAGAAGGAAGTGAATCTGCTGTGAAAAAGCCCACGCTACCTCACAGGTGAGTGGAATGAAACCCTGGGCTTCCTACTCCATCAGTGAGAAGGGGAACTCAGCAATGACTTAAAAGCTCTCTCTGTTTCCAGAAATGATGGCAACTGCTGTGGAAAAAAAGAACAGGCTTTTGCATGTAATTAAACATGATTAAAACTCCTGTCTTTATGTAATTTCAGCTTTATACAATTTCAGTTGCATTGCTTTAAATTTCAGGACTTTCAATTTCAGAGCTGCCTAATGACAGCCCATTAGCCCTTAGCTCTGAAAGAAGCCCCATCTAACAATAAGAAAGAATGGATAGCATTAAAGCCAAATCGGCTTGGTTAACCCCAGGTTCTGCTTTTGATAAATCCATAAATGAATATGGTCCAGAATCACAAAAGCAAATTTTTCTAAGAACAAAATGAAAAATCTCACTCATCAAACATCAAGTCTAATAGATCACACAATTGTCAGATGGCTCTAAAATTTAACACACAAATAATTAAAAACATTTTCTTATTGCGACTGAATTCCTTATTTGATTATAAGGATCCCCCTTTTTTTTCCCTAAGAAATTTCTATATATTTTAAAGTTTAAAATTGCTGTCATAGTATATGTGTACATGGGTATTTTGCTGAGAATAAAACTGTCTCAACAGAAAAAAAAAAAAAAAAACTCATTTTTTTTCTGGTAAATATACTTAACTACTTTTCCTGTGAAAAATGTCTGTTCACTCTTAATGTTTTATTTGTATACTGTTGAATTATTAGGAAGTGTGCAAATTTTCCAGTCTATTACACTCAGCTTTCCAAAACAAACAGATAGATATTCACGTTATAGCAGTTGGAAATTCCCTATGTTATAAGGGAGTTTTAAAACCAACTTTTATGAATGATGTGAAATTGAGTACCATATTCTGGATTTGTGTGTATCAAATGCTCCTGTTGTAGTTACTTGTTTATTTTTGCAACTCTTAAAGAGATGGCTAAAGAGAAAGACAACTACTTTAAAAAATAAAATAAAATTTAAAAAAAGAGGTTTCCTCAAGCAGAGTGGAGTAGAAGCCAGCAAGTTATGATGTGGGTATAGTATTAAAAATACAGGCTTCTATACTCAAACCCTCAGTTCAGTTCAGTTCAGTCGCTCAGTCGTGTCCAACTCTTTGCGTCTACCGATAAGAGAGTTGAGCTCTTGAAAAGTTACACAACTTTTCTGAGGCTTAGTTTTCTCATGTGCAAAAAGGAGGTATTAACTTCACAGGGTAACTGTGAATATGTAATGAGACAATATACTTAACCTTGCATTCTATTCATTGCCTAGCTCCTAACCTAGTGGAGTTCCTTCTCTAGAGCAAAAGCATTTTAGGGGCAAGTTCACTTCCAGTTCCTTTTCTCTTCCTCTCCTTGTTAAAGATCAACTGGAAGGAGGTCAAAAATGTTGCCTAGCAATTAAAAGTGGACTCCTAGGTTATGTTCAGAGGGCAGCCTCACCTACTAAGAGAGTTTTAAGCTCTGCATATGCTTGGTAGTCCGGTAGAATTCAACTAAACCTTTCCTAGTTGGCTGATGTTGAGTCAGGAAATGTAAACGTTCTCTCATTTAATTCTCGACAGTTTGGGTGAAGCAGGTGTTGAACATATTTGGGAGGTAACATGTGACAGAATGTTGCAGACACTTTAGTACCATGGTGTATTGGTGATGTGGTTTGGGGCATTAGCTCTCTGAGTCACAATGTTGCAATTATCATCTATAGATAATGAGGAAAATGGTACCCATAAAATATTGCTCTGAGGACTTCAGATCCTAGCTCAGGGCCTCATCTGTGAATGCTGGGTTTCTGCTCCTGCTGTCTTTATTTTCTTGTCCTGTTTCTTATCATGGTTTTAAAATACTGTGGAAAATCATGTTAATAACATTGTTTAACATTATTTTACTTAGTAATGATGTAGCTTTTAACATTTGACTGAATTTTGAATTTTTAAAACATGTTGTCCATATAGCAACTTAGAAGGTGTAAAACACTATATTTAAAGTGTCACGTGGGACTTCCCTGGTGGCTCAGATGGTAAAGGATCTGCTGGCAACCCAAGAAACCAGGTTCAACCTCTGGGTGGGGAAGACCTTCTAAAGAAGGGAATGGCTCACCACTCCAATATTCCTGCCTGGAGAATTCCATGGACAGAGGAACCTGGGACTACAGTCCATGGGGTCGCAAAGAGCCAGACACGACTGAGTGACCAACACTTAACTTATGGGACTTCCCTGGTGGTCCAGTGGTTAAGACGCCATACTTCCATGTCAGGGGCTGCAGGCTCAATCCCTGTTCAGGGAACTAGGATCCTACACACCTTGCTGCACAGCCACACCTGTCCCCCACTAAAAAAAATGTGTCATAGAAACACTTTCCACTCTAAAATGATGCATTGTTTCTTGAATTCTGCTCTTTGTGAATGAAAAAACAAAAAAAAAGCCAAGTTATACAGTCTCTGTAATGGATATGGAACTTTTATTTCATTACTCTAAGAAAGGCAAAAGGGGATCTTATAAACTACATATCATCATCAAACTAAAATATAGAAAGATTTAAAAGTTTCAACCAGGCCCCAAGGTCATGGAAGAACCAGGCCATGTAGCACTTTTCATTGTCATCAGGGTGCTCTCAAGAAAACACTATGCGGTTGGAGTGTATTTGGCATAGTATAGGAAAGAGCAAAGGGTTTTGCAAGCAAAGAGTTTTGCAAGCAAAACACCTAAGCACTGTCATACTGCTGCTGCTACTATTGCTAAGTCACTTCAGTCGTGTCCTACTCTGTGCAACCCCATAGACGGCAGCCCACCAGGCTCCCCCGTTCCTGGGATTCTCCAGGCAAGAACACTGGAGTGGGTTACCATTTCCTTCTCCAATGCATGAAAGTGAAAAGTGAAAGTGAAGTCGCTCAGTCATGTCTGACTCTTAGCGACCTCATGGACTGCAGCCTACCAGGCTCCTCCATCCATGGGATTTTCCAGGCCAAGTATTGGAGTGGGTTGCCATTGCCTTCCCCAACTGTCATACTAATCCAAGATAAAATTTATGTGGAAGTTTACAGTTTTAAAGTCTTCTTCATATTAGAAAAAGGAGGGGAATAATTTAGGTTTTCCAAATTCCTTCTGGCTTGCTGTAAGTTTGAAGGAAAGAATGACTATAAAAGCTCAGCAGGGTGGCAACAGTTTCCCTTGGTCCAAAGTGGAAATAAGCACATTCTGAAAATTAATTTATATGATTAATTTGAAATACCTGAGGCCAATACTTTGCAAATATTTCAGATAAAAAATGTGCTGAGCTATAATAGTTTAAATTGTACTACTGTTGCCCTACCAGTTTCACAGAAAAATTAATAAAACATTAATAAAAGACAAGTTATCCTGTAGAATTTAAAAGTAATTGAAAATGACAAATGTTTTGTCCTATTTTCTCATAATTTGAAGATATGAAAACCCCACAAAGACACAGTATAAAAGACTGCTGACAGTGTTATGATCATCTTTAATAAGGAAAGAGTTTGCAATGAATGGCTAAAATCTATACACCACCTCTCCACTAAAGCTTCCATTTAAGACAAGCAGATCTTTAGTCTGAAGAAAACAATTTCATTACATTTGTCTTCCCATTTAAAAATCATGTATTTATAGACATTCCATCTATAGTGGAATTAAGCACAACTAATTTTATTACACAGAACAATACTGTACATACGTAAGTTGGTAAACACATACATCATCCCTCAAATTCTGCCCCCATAGAAATCTATCAGCATATTACAAAAATATGCTAATTTTTCCATGCTAACATTCCATAGTGTTCTTTGGACAAATATTTATAGCCACATTGATCTTATATTTTAAAGTCTATTTGTAATTACAGTAGCTCATTTATTTTTGTGGATGAAGTTTCCAAACTTCTGCATAAATCCTCGAAACTTGTTTTCATTTGGCTGAAATGAGTGGTAAACACCAGTATTATAATTAAGCATTGGGCTGGACCTGCCATAACTATTGCCCATGGTTGAGGATTTCACTTCTGGGCGGTGTGTACTGCTATTTGGCATGTTGCTTGTTGGCTGAATAGAGCTTTCAATCTTACAAAATGGCTCAAAACGACTGTAAACACGCCGCTCAATTGAATGAGTTCTCAGAAGCTCATCATTGGGCTTTGCTCTTGGAGAAGAAGTTGGTTTTCTTTCAGGAGCAACAACTGCTTTAATCTCCTTTGAATCTCGGTACTGGATCTGCTCAGTGTTGAATCTGGGGGCAGAGGCATCTCCTGCTCTTTCTGAGAACTTGCTTTCAGCTGGACCTGAAGAAGCTATGGTTTTGTGACTTTCGTCGGATGGAGAATGTATCCTCTTGGGTGAATGTACTGCTACATCTTCCTTACTCTTGTGGATGCTGCCTGGAGAGTTGGATGAAGAGGAATGCTTTCTCCTAGGTGATGAATCATTTTTGTGTTCTGATTTTTTTTGTTTTTGATTCTCTTCAGCCTCAGAAATTAAGGTGTCAGAACTACTACACATTCTGTAAAAGGCAGGTGCTTTGTTTTTGGATAGATTGTCTTTCTTTTCTGGGGCAAGGCTAAGTAATGACCTTAACTTCTGAGATCCCTTTTTCAAAAAATTTGGGGAACCCTTCACTTCTTTCTTGGAAGTGACTTCTTTGTTGGGCTCCTCTTTATTCACATCAAGCAATGCAGCCATGGAAATTGATTTGTTACCAGTGCCACTTGGAGGATCTCCCTTGGGAACCTCTTCTTCCCCCTCCTCCTCCTCTTCCACACCATGGGTCATACTGTGCATGCTTTTAGAACTTTTTAACAAATCCTCTTTCGGTTTTTCTGGTTGTCTCACTGGATTCCTGGTAAGTGTGCTATACACATAATGCTTACTGTTTCCATGATCCATATTGGCTTTTGAATGGTCAAAGAATGGGAAACTGCGCCTTTTAAGCAGATTCTCATTTTGCTGATTCTTTGGGTTTTCTGTCTGCTTGTTTGCACACAAGGTTGTATACAAATAGTTGTTTGACTCCGTAGGGCCATTTGTAGTTGGGTTTAAAGCTGGTGGGTGGCTTTCAGGAACCTGTAAGGTGTGCATTTTTGGTGCCTCTGGCTGCAGTGAGGACTTGGGTGTTGCCTCCTCTGGGGGTTTGTCTGTCATAAGCTGTGCGCCTGTTGGGGTGTCTGGGATCTTTTTAGGTGTGTCGCTTCCCTGGGAACCAACGACAGTTGAATTTGAGGAATCAGTTGTACAACTGTTGGCTTCCTGCTGCTCAGGTAAAGTGGGTTTAAACACGAGAGAAGAACGAAGCCGAGAGTGAGTGTACAGGGCGCTGGCTTTCAAATTCTCATGTCCCTCATAGCCCTCAAACCTGTCGGCCGGAGCAGATCCGTTGGAATCAGGGGCAGCTTCTGAATGGTCATTTAAGTAGGACTCAATCCTCCAGTTTCGCAAAAATGACTTTGTGGTATGTTCAAGGGTTGGCATGCGTTGTTGCAAGAAGCGAATATGATTATCTGTCCCGTTAAAAGACCTCCGCACGTTGGAATTCCTTTCTGGAAGATTGGTCGTCTTCCTCTGGGCAAGGCGGTCAGCAAAACTCTGGGCAGGTGTGTGCTGGCGGCCTCCGTAGCCGCCCCGGGATGACGACGTGACGCTGAGACTGTCTGAAGGCTTTTTCCAGTTCCCAGGAGCATTAACATTTCGATTCAGAGCCCTGTTGAGCAGCAAGTATGGCGTCGTTTCTGGCTGTTCCCCGGCATAACTGTGCCTCTTCCAATTTTCATTTAACTGACTGTGCTGATGCTGACGGATTGGACCATTAAAGTTTGGAACAAAGTGAGGTTTGTATGTGTGATTTCTTATGTTGTATTTGTCATGTTCATTGCGAGTATATATCCCTCTGTTTTTGAAGTAGCTAGAATCTAGTTTGTGAATGCTGTCTTGTCTGCCAAAAAGGTTTCTTTGGCTGGAAACAGATGCTAAGGAAGACACGGAGCGCTGGTAAGTGCCATTCTCCCAGAGGGCTTTGCCGCGGTTCACCCTGACTGACTCTTCCGGGGCAAAAGAGCTGGGGACACAGGACCTGGCGTAGAGAGTTCTAAACTCCTCGTCGAAAGACTCGACAAGTTGTCCTGTGATGACCTGAACCATGCTGAGATGCGCTTTTTCAAATGACCACATGTAGCTGGAGGAAAAAAAAAAAATCAAAATTGGCAAATGTTAACTGTGCTGACAATACTTAGCCCTACTAACATGTGTCATTTAATGTTGACAAAGAGTATTTTTGTTTTCTTTAATTACCATAATTTAGAGCTCCAGTCGTTATATCTTTGCAATATGTCTCCTCACTCCTGTATTCATATTTTAAATAACAAAGCAACTCAAGTCCTGGCTTTGAATCCATCCATCATTTTGAGAAGTACAAGGAAAGCTGAGTGTACATTTTGCATCTCTGCCTACTAAGGTTTTTTTTTCTTTCTTCCTACTAAGGTTTTATGGAGCAAAATATGGCATTCTACTTTATATGCAGCATCCTGGTCAGGTGCAGGCAACCTGGTATTGGAGGAAAAGTTGAGAAAACTGGCCTCTTCCAAGCCAACTGTTCCACATGAACTTGGACATTAGTTTCTTCCTAGCCAGAATGAGAATAAGGACAGTATAATCATTACAATTCCTTATGGTCATAACATGTCAGGATGCAGGACAGTCTGTGCTAATGCACGTATTTCATCTCTGTGTCTTAAGAGTACATGGAGTTTAGGGTGCTAGAAGTTGGAAACAGACATAGGATTTGTGGCAGCAGCCTCAGCCACTAAAGGCATCCTTCAATTCACTCAGTGTCCACAGTAAATTCAGTACGCACAAACCAAGCCAGTTAGAATGCCAATTAAGATCTCTGCTTGTAGAATACAATTGCTTTTATGTCCAAAAATGCCTTTATTGTACTTCGTGGAATTTCTAAATCTCCTTCTCAGAGTTTAGATGAGACAATTGTCTTGAAGTTTCATATATAATTTTAAATCTTATTTTAGAAAATCTTGATAATGTAACATACAGAGACACTGGGCTGAAAAAGCCATTGTAATATGCTGTGCCTCAAAAAAATGGACATGATATAATGGAGGGGTAATATGAAAGGAGCATACTGTTTATACAGGGAAGACAGTAACAAAGGCAGATGGAAATATTAAAAGAATGTACAGAACAATAAAATATAAAATATATAAAATATAAGCAGTAGTGTGCGACTTAAAAATCTAATTCTAATATGTTCAGTTTTTTCTAGCGTGCTCACTAAATGCATGGTATGAGCAGAGTACGTCAAGATACATTTTATGTACAGATGTGTGGCAACCAGGATGACTTACAAGAAATGGTACAAAAGTGAATTGTTACAGGAATTTTCAATCCAACTGTAGATATGAATATAAAATTTGCTAAAAACAGCAAGCAAAGACATGAATGATCGGCTTTCAAATAGGAGGATATCCCCAGAGACAGTAAGAGTTTGGCAGTATTTTGACAGAAATTAGAAGCCAGGAAGTTCAGATTTGAAAAGTGGGAAAACCATTTTGGGGAAAGAAGAAACATGGAAAAAGAAAGGGAACAAGAATGGTCATGTTTTGGTTGAACACAGAAAGCAAATTATACTTAGTTGAAGTAAAAAGCTATAGAACAGACTGATGTGGTCTTCTCTGACAGTCCAGTGGTTATGATTTCAGCTTCCCAATTCAAGGGGTGAGGGTTTGATCCCTGGTCAGGGAAGTAAGATTCCACATATCTCGTGGCCAAAAAACCAAAACAAAAAACAGAAGCAATATGGTAACAAACTCAACAAAGACTCTAAAAATGGTCCACAGCAAAATAAAATCTTTAAACTAGTGGAGGAAATCTTGAAAGCAAAGCAAAGAGATCACAAGATTAAAAAAAAAAAAAAACTTACAAAATTCTCTCTCAGTCAAACCTATGGACAATACTAAGTATCTTCCAGGTTTCACTATGACAATTTCAAATGAGGGTATCCAATTCAAGATTTGATTTACATAGTCAATGTACAATACACATTACAATATACATTGTATACATACAATACACAATGTACAATATACATTGTCAAGAAAAGCTTGTGTGTTTTTTATGTCCTCATTGTTGCTATCATGATGCAGCCAGACTGCTGTGTCTTCCTGATAACCTTGTCCTGACAATGTGTGAGCTGTCACACAGTGTGTGACACGGGACTACAGACGCCAGACCTCTCTAGAAATGCTGGGAGCCTAGCATATAAGGACATTTTATGCAAAGAAATATGAATTAAAGTATGTATAAAGTAGATAACTAATGAGAACTGACTGTAGAGCACAGGGAACTCTACTCAGTGTTCTGTGGTGACCTCAATGGGAAGGAAATCTGAGGAAGAGGGGATACATGTCTATGTATAGCTGATTTATTTTGCTGTACAGTAGAAACTAATGCAACACTATAAAGCAACTATACTCCAGTAAAAACAGCAACATCAAGAAGGAGGATTCTGAATTTGCCTACAAGGAAAACAATGGCAATGCCAGAACAGTGACTTACAAGCTGTTTTTACCCCCAAAGGTGTACATTTTTAACCAGTTGCCACAAAAACCAGTTCATAACTGTTCCACCAGATCCTGTCCTCATATTTGCTGATGATAAGAAAAATCCATAATGATTAGTCAGAAAAAAAATCCAAAATGGCAAGGGCTACAAGCATCATTTTTTAAAAGAAGTCTATTTGAGATTAACATGAAATAATAGAGAGAAAAGTTGTTAGATAATAGTTTTGATGAATTTTAATAATCTGTGGTCCTACAAGTCCATATTCACTTCCACAAATAGTAACTTAAGTTTTGCCTCTGTCTTACGATGTAGATGAGAAGATAAAGAGTTTCTGTAGCTATTTGTTTGTTCTTCCCAACACCAGTTTTAAAGTAGCTTAGTTATAGTCATCTCAAAAGATATCACCTACTAATAGTAAGACAAAGCTGACACGAAGTTATTGCTGAAGATAATCTTCAAACTCAAGTTAATAATAAAAATAGAAAGCACTTATTAGGATGAGATTAACTAGTAATACCATTCTATAAGTCAAGTGAACTCTCATTTTAATTAAAAATTTTAATTAAAACCCCTCTAAAACCAAGTGGGTCTGAACAAATACATATACAAATAATGAGTCTTTGCAATAATTCATTAACTTCAAGTACTGCTCTTAACACAGTTTCCTTTAAAACTGCAAAGAGGATTTTCACTACAGGATCCCTGAGCAAATATTAACAGTTAAAACATGCCTAGAATAATAGCTGACTTTGGGGGTTTTGGATGCATTAATTCATTTAATTCTCATGACACGAGGTAGGTTCTATGATTATGCTCCTTTTACAGAGGAAGAAACTAACGCAACCAAAGTAACTTGCCCATGGCTATTCCCTTCAATGCGCTGCCTCCTCCTTCTGGACTTTTAAGTTCTTAAGACAAGAGGCAAACTTTTCCCTTTCCTTATCCTATTGACATCCACAGCTCTCCTGAACTTTTCCCACAGCCTTTAGTGGTGAATCTACTGTGCTCTGGTGACCTAGGAGTTCAGGTGTTTGTTGGCATTTTTATCTGCCTATTGTTATGGCCTTACTGTGTGACCCATTCAAGATCTATGTCTGAAATTCATAAGGGAGTTATAAGGCAGCACTTTACTCTAGAGCCAGCTGGACCTGGACTTGGTTGCCAGACCTGAACTGCCTTTTGGTCCTTAGCTCTGATGTTTTTAGACAAGCCACTGAACCTTCTAGAACTTCAGTTTCCTCATTTATAAAATGGAGATAAAAACAAGTGCCTTGCAGATACGTTGTAAGGACTGCGAATGAAACACAAGGGCCAAGTTAGAACAGAAGTGGATATATTCCTCCAGTGGTAATATAGAAGGATGCCAAGGAGCAGACCTGGGGCTGGAAAATCCACCCACCATAGCATTTAAACAGTCAGACTCTTCAATGATTTTTCAGTAACGCTCTGATTACAGCATAATAATCATCAGGGTCTCCATATACTAAAATAAGAGCAATCAATTAAGCAGGTTCTTCCAGGTGATACAGTTTCTATTTATATGAACAATTATTATGCTTCATACTGTTTTCATAAGGAACAAAAACACCTTAAGCATTATAAAGCTTTAGGGAACCTGAGATATTATTCAATTCCTTCATTTCGGAGAGGAAGAAGTTAAAGCCCAAGTAAGTTATGTGACTTGCTGATGACTTAATATTCTTTCAGCCAGAACTGAAACGCAAGTCTCTCCAAGTTTTCCACGAGAGGATTCTTCTTTTACTTTTAAGAAATAACTAAGCAGATTACATTAAAGCTTGAAACTCATAAATTTTATAAATGATTGATAATACTGGAGTGTAAATACAATGACCTTACCTGTAGGAACCAAACATAACTTTCTGGCAGTCAACCAGCAAAAATTTCTGTTCCATTTTTCCATGAAATTTTGCTCCTGTTTTGGAAAGATAATCTTGACCTTTTACTGTCCGCACCCGAATATTCTAGAATTGAATGTAAAAATAAAGTAAATATTAGAGTGGGGATATTTTGAAAAGTAAAATATATTAATATAAAAACTTTTTAATCATAAAAGTACACAGGTAATTTCTTTAAACATATAACAACAACAATAAAGATAGGGAAAAGTACATTTTAAAACAAAACCTGAAAAGAAAGCACTCAAATAAAATAGTCACTTAAATAATGCATTTTAATATAACTTAAATCATTTATACATGACGGTTTTATAAATCTCTTAGGGTCCTACTGCAAGAGCTCCTTTCAGGTTATGACAACAGAACAAGATGAAAATTCAGCTTCATATTGATGACTCAGACATCACTGAAATGACTGTGACAAGACACATCTGCTGAATGAAAGAATCACTCAAGTCAGTTGTTTCATGGTTGCCCACGTGAAACTGAAACATTAATTATGACTGACAGCAAAGTTAGCTCAGGAGCTTCAGTGCCCCACCATCAAGAAAACCATCCTATAAAACCATCATGAAGATGATGAAGTCGTAATCTGAAAAGGACAAGGGGACCCTTCTGTGGTCCCCACCTTAAATATACGGTGTACATCTGGAGGGACATAGCTCACTGTGCCGTTCATTTGACTGAGATAGAGCACCTGAAGAAAAGAAAGTACAGAATTCTTACTCTGAGACGCTGAACTTGACAGCCCTGTTTCTCGGTCATACTCAGGAAATGACTAAACTTGGACTCATCAAGCAGAATGTACACAGATATTCCTCGAGTTGATGCCTCCACGATTTCTTTGAAAATGTCCACGTCTGTAAATATATCCATCGCTAAGGCAATGACCTGTTAAAGATACGAATAGGAAACAATGTTAGATACCTAAGACCAAGAAAGTGCTTGCTTTCAGAAAAAAAGTGGATAAAATAGAAAATAGCTAAATATATATTGAAAATAAACTATATATAGATTTATCCCATTAAATAATTTCATACTAGCTTTAAGTCAAAGGGAATCTGCATTTCAGTGGAATGTTGAGTGAAGGGCAGATGTGAATCGTGGTGCTCAAGGTTGTCCGCAGGGTGGATGGAGGGGGCAGTTAGGTGAAGGGTGGAAATTAGTGCTAATGTTTCTCATGGGAAATATTTCCAGGGGAAAGCAAGAATTCTGGAACTAGTTGTTAGGAATAAAAGTCTTGGTGAACGGGGACAGAAAAAAAAAATCTTCTAGAAATAGAAATGTAGCTGAGAAAGGGCCAAAGATAAGAAAGGTATAAGGAGAATTGAAGACCAGAAAATTAAATACATATGCCTAAAATTAGCAGCGCAGACAGAACAAGTAAAAAAAAAAAAAGAACAAAAACAGATGATTAAAAGGTAAACGAGAGAGAAATATCCTAAAGGAGCAGGCCTGTGAAATGGAGAGAGTCCAAGTTAACTGTTGAAAACAGAGCCATTACTGATTCTGAGAAGCAAGGGGAATGAAATGATGCTGAAAGAAGTGGAAGTCATTCAACTGACAACCCACTACATGCCAGATGCGAAGGACAGAATCCCTGCCCTTTGCCAAGCTTACAAAGTGGGGAAAGAGGCCATAAACAATGCATCGAAGAGGGAAATTATGTGATAAGCTGTAAGATAATGTTTACTGGGGAAAAATTAGAGCAGGATGAGGAGGGTCACAAGTTCCTGGAAATGGAGAATTGGGGGTCTGTGGCATCTCTGAGAGAATGTCCTGTGAAAAAGCCCTTCAGGTGGATATCCTGACAGATTGTATCTCAGGCAGGGGGACCCCACAGTGCAAAGGTCCTACCTCAGGTTTAAGGAACAGCAAGGGTGGTAAATAAAACAAGAAATGGAAAAACTTATAAGAAAGCCTTGAAGATGTTACAAAGCTTTCCGTGTTTTTTCCTAAATAAAATGTCAGCTGTTGAAAGTTTTTATTGAGGCGATAATATGGTCTCATTTATGTTTGAAAAAGATTGTTTTGGCCTCTGTGTTAAGAAGAGATGGTAAGGCTGGGAGGCAGGATGGAAACAGGGAGGCCAGTTAGAACCACCAGAGCGATTCCAGTGGGAGGTTATGGTGGCCCGGACTAGAACGGTACTGGGAGCAGCCACCTCCAGTGATGAGCAGAAACATCAACACGGGGTGCTTTGAGCTGCAAGGACTTCTGTACGGGCTGAATGTGGGATGAGAGAGAAAGAGGGGAAAAGAGCACGACTCTAAGATTTTGGGGCTCTTTAACCTCAGGGACCAAGTTGTCATCAACTGACAAGGGGAGGGTACAGCTGGAGTAACTTTTAGGTAAAAGATTAAAAAGTCAAGGGACCTGGATATTCAAGGGGAATGCTGCGTAGGGAGGTCTAGGGCAGAACTGTCAGCTGGGTGTCATGGGGTAGAGATGATGATTAAATCCAAGTCAACAAGGGAGACGAGTAAGTTAGGTGGTCTAGTACAAGGGTAGGGCAGCAAAGGAAGGCTAAGAAAAGCGGGCATCCTGAGAGGCACGTCAAGACAAGGTGTTAACAAGAAGAGTGTCCTCAAGGGTGTGCTATCATGCCGCGAGGCCAAGTAACACGGGGATTAAGCATTCATCGGATTTAGTAATATACAGGTTATTGATGACTTCACAGTGTAGTTTTAGTGGAACAGTGAGATCAAAAGCTTTCTAGGGAGGGTTTTAAGAGAGCTTGAGTGGACAGACACTGGAAACAGCACGTACAGGTAACTCTTTGAGTAATCTGGCTATGGTAAGAAGCAGAAAAATGGAGCGGTAGTAGTGGGTTAAGCTGGGTCAATGGAAGTTGTATTTTTTATTTTAAGGTGAGAGAAGTAACAGCAAGTCTGTGTGCTAATGAAATGCTCCAGTGAAGAGTGAAAATTAATGATGCAAGAGATAGTTGGAGGTGGTATGGGGAATTGGGGGTTTCTGGAGGAAAGTCTTAGAGTAGGCAATAAAATATAGGCTATAGGGGTAAAATAATCAAAGTACAGGGAACAAAGGCCAGTAAAAGATCACTGTACTACCAAGGCAGAAGCCAGGTAGAAGGTGGTGGTGGGAGGGCAGGTGTGGTGCTTGTGGTGGCGGGGGGTATGATGTTCTCTGAATCCTGCCATTTTCTTTGTGAGATGGGAAGACCTTGGGTTATGGAAGACATGTAAGCGGTATGAGGAAAGGGGCATCAAGTGGTCATCTAAGATGATAGAAAAGGCAATAGGTCATGAAGACAGTGTAACTGCAGGGCAGCATTAAGAACCCATCAAGTCATAAATTTAAAATGAGACCAGTCAATGTGGTTGTGAAGAGGGGAGCAGTCATGCAGCAGGCAGTCAACTGAAATGCTCCAGTGAAGAGTGAAAATTAATGATGAACGAGATAGAAGATGTGTAATGTAGGGGTTTTCCCTTGTAGCTCAGATGGTAACGAATCTGCCTGCAGTGCAGGAGACCCAGGTTCGATCCCTGGGTCGGGAAGATCCCCTGGAGAAGGAAATGGCAACCCACTCCAGCATCCTTGCCTGGAAAATACCATGGACAGAAGAGCCTCATGGGCTGCAGTCCATGGGGTTGCAAAGAGTTGGACATGACTGAGTGACTAACACGCACATACATATAATGTGCAATAGCTAAGATGATTGACTCTGGGATTTAAACTCAATAAGAGAGGAGAGATGGTGTCACAGATATGAGAGGCAGGGAAACAGGGGTAGGATCAGTGAATGGGAGGTCTCGCTGGGGCTAAACGATAGTTAAATATTAAGGAATTGCCATTAATTTTTTATAATAACAGCAATACAATCATAAAAGGTAATATATATCATTTCTTTTAAATATACACATTAATATAGTATAGATAAAAATGTTGCCTTGTATTTAATTCACATTATAAAAGGTGAACCACAAATGGTGATGAAAAGTGAAAGCCAGTTGATGGTACATGAGTGTTTTATATGCTGTTTTCCACAGCACAAAGATAGATAAGTGAATAAGTGGACATTGGATATTAGCAGGTTCCAGAGGTACCAGGTGCCAGAAATACAAGCAGGAATGTTGGTCAGAGGAGGATGAATTAGGTCCTACAGGATCTGCAGTTACAGACTGTGATGCTATCAAGGACTTGATTGGGAGTCAGGGCTGAGATGCATGTAGGACAAGATGATGGGAGGAGAGCAGGAAAAGGAATTGGTCTTTAGAAGGATCCTTTACACACATACTGAAATTGCCACCAGAACTGCTGAAAAGATTTACAGACACCAAGGAACAAAAATGGTCAAGAAACAAGAAGGAAAAGAAATGCCCTGGCAATAGGCACATGGCAGCAACCACTAAGATAATGTGCTGGATACACTGCAAGTACATAGATGAAGAGGTCATGGATAATAACTGGTTTAATCCAATAAGATGCTAGAACAAAACACTGGACCATGTTCAAACAAGACAAGATGACATTCTTTAAACTATCAATAAAACATACTTCAATCAGATTTTCTTTAGGAAGAATAATTTCAATCATTCTAATGGCCTCCCATGACCCTTTCCTTATTTATAATTGAGATGAGGTGCCAGAAGGGAGAAGCTAGTAAGAACAGCCTCATCTGTGTCTTCTACATGCTCTTTAGAATACTAATACAATTATGTAAAGTTTAAAAATAAAATAAAATTTAAAAAAAGAGAAAAAAAAAGAAAATCAAACATGTGAAAAACCTTCAGTCACATCCACAATTATTAATGTGTTTATGATGCAGTAATGAGTGATGTGATGGTATATGGACATTGACATAAAGAAATGAAAGTATCCATTTTACAAACTTATTTTACAAAATAACTTTAAAAACCATGTCTGGAGCAGACTAGCACTCATTTTTTTTTAACTAAAATGGGATTTTTTAAAATAGAAAAATAGTATCATGCTATATGGCATTTTTAAAAAAATGACCAGCATATCTAAAGAATTTATTTATAATTTGCCAGAAAAAATCATGTAACAAATTACTTCAGACTTTGGAAACAAACACAAATGTATGACAGATAAATGAGGGTTTTGTTTGTTAAAAGTAATTGAAGCCATTCAGCCAATGGATGATTCTAGCACATATAAAATAGAACAAATGCCAGTCTCTCTTGCATGACAGATAACACAATACATCAGGATCCATGAGACCAGATTACACATTTCTGACAAGTTTATCTGATGGCAGCAGAGCCAGGTACCTTATCAGGATTTCTGGTTCCCAGTACCCTCAATATATACCTAGAAAAATTATATGAAGTCTACAGAGAATTTCAGCTGTGCCAAGAAAGGCAAAATAAAATATAAAATGTAGCCACCTTTTTAAATGGTGGGTTACATTCATGGAAAGGAATGATAATTAGAAATGAGCTATGCCAAATCTGATATGAAGGTATTACATTCCAAGCTAGTTAGCTAAATCACACTGTGCTGTAGAAATAACCAGTCCATTCTGAAGGAGATCAGCCCTGGGATTTCTTTGGAAGGAATGATGCTAAAGCTGGAACTCCAATACTTTGGCCACCTCATGCGAAGAGTTGACTCATTGGAAAAGACTTTGATGCTGGGAGAGATTGGGGGCAGGAGGAGAAGGGGATGACAGAGGATGAGATAGCTGGATGGCATCACTGACTGGATGGACGTGAGTCTGAGTGAACTCCTGGAGTTGGTGATGGACAGGGAGGCCTGGCGTGCTGCGATTCATGGGGTCGCAAAGAGTCGGACATGACTGAGCGACTGACCTGAACTGAACTGAATGAAATAAAAATGATACACTTGATTAGTACAAGGTTTATCAAAGGGTACATTAATTAATTTTATAAGTCAACACAGAAGTCATTTACATTAAATGGGATTCATTAAACTGCCATGTAACATATTTTTAAACTTTTCTTGCCTCTTCATTAGTTACTTTTATTCTTTTTTGATAAATTGGAAATGTAAACAAGCAAATGCATTCCTCAGCAACATGAGACTTGGAAAACTTTTAGGAAGGTATTCTGTGTCACCTTTAAGATTTGAGAGATATCTTACATCTTTTAGTAGTTTCAAAGAACTTGATTCAAGGATATGAGTTTACACTTATTTATCTCAGATTAGTAAATTTTCCTGAAGGGACCTAGACACAATTAATTAAAATAATATAAATAGTGACAAAATATTTATGGTAACTTCATGATACAATTTAATTCATTTAGAGAAGGAAATAATGAGTTGTTATGTAATACACTCTAAAAATAATTCAGAGAAAGGAAAAAAATGTTCTATTTCTACAAGAATGTTAGGGGTGAGTACAAAGTAGAATGGCATACACTACTGGGGGGCTTCGTGAATAAGCCTTAAAAAATCAATGAAGATAATTTTTAGCCATACAACCGGAAGACTAGCATTACAGGCATAGAGGCAAAGATCAGAATGATGATCACAGTAATATTTTAATAAATGTTTATTGGATTAACCTAAATATAAGCACAAAAATTATCCGCTTTATGAATATGGAGCAAATTTACTTAGGATTTAACTGTATAGCTCCTATGAAGGGTCTTGCAAATCTGATATACGTTTAGATGTGATCTTGATAGGAATATAAATCCTGAAAAATAAAATATCCACACAAAATAGTATATGCCTTTATATGACACAGATAGTTAATGAAATGTAAGTATACTTTGGGTTAATATTCTGTAGTTACAGAACTGTCAGCATCACCTTCAAAAATTGAAAAAGTGAATATTAGACCTTTTATGCTCCAAAATACTAAGCACCATTTGAAAGTATTCAGCCTTTCTTGGTAATTTCCTACATATATACAGGAAGAGGATTTACTTTCTTCCAACAGGAGAAAAGCTAAAAAACAGTTCAAATTAATAATAATAATAATGATAAAGAACACTTTAATAACTACATTTGTAACAAAAATCAACACAGCTGGAAAACCTTAAAACCGACTAATAGAAATTAAGTTAAATGATCCTTAAGAAATATATATTTGTAAATCTGTGCTGCTGTTGCTAAGTCGCTTCAGTCGTGTCCGACTCTGTGGGACCCCATAGATGGCAGCCCACCAGGCTCCCCCGTCCCTGGGATTCTCCAGGCAAGAACACTGGAGTGGGTTGCCATTTCCTTCTCCAATGTATGAAAGTGAAAAGTGAAAGTGAAGTTGCTCAGTCGTGCCCGACTCTTAGCAACCCCATGGACTGCAGCCCACCAGGCTCCTCCATCCATGGGATTTTCCAGGCAAGAGTACTGGAGTGGGATGTCATTGCCTTCTCCTTGTAAATCTGTAATGCCTGTTAAAAGCAATGAATTTTAGAAATAAGAGGCTGATATTAAGAATAGGTGATTTTGGTCCTTATCCTACTGCAGCCTAAGTGAAAGTATGCATTTTGTGTGAAATTTCGCATATAATATAGTGTATGCACTGGATAAGTTTCAGCTTTACATTCGTTGTTCAGTAGTTCAGTCACGTCCGCCTCTATGTGACCCGATGGACTGTAGCCTGCCAGGCTTCCATGTCCTTCTCTATTTCCCAGAGTTAGCTCAAACTCTTGTCCATTGAGTCCGTGATGCCATCCAACCATCTCATCCTCTGTCGTCCCCTTCTCCTCCTGTCTTCATTCTTTCCCAGCATCTGGGTCTTTCCCAATTAGTCAGCTCTTCCCATCAGGTGGCCAAAGTATTGGAGTTTCAGCTTCAACATCAGTCCTTCCAATGAACACTCAGGACTGATCTCCTTTAAGATGGACTGGTTGGATCTCCTTGCAGTCCAGGGGACTCTCAAGAGTCTTCTCCAGCACAGCAATTCAAAAGCATCAATTCTTTGGAATTCAGGCTTCTTCAAGGTCCACTCTCACATCATTCATGACTAATGGAAAAACCATAGCTTTGACTATATATAGACCTTTGTCAGCAAAATGATGTCTCTGCTTTTTAATACTGTCTATATTTGTCATAGCTTTTTTTCTAAGTAGCAAGCAACTTTTACTTTCATGACTGCAGTCTCCATCCACCGTGATCTTGGAGTCCAAGAAAATAAAGCCTGTCACTGTTTCCATTGTTTTCCCATCTATTAGCCATGAAGTGATGGGACAGGATGCCATGATCTTAGTTTTCTGAATGCTCAGTTTAAGCCAGCTTTTTCACTCTCTTCTTTTCACCTTCATCAAGAGGCTCTTTAGTTCCTCTTCACTTTCTGTTGTTACAGTGGTATCATCTGCATATCTGAGGTTGTTGATATTTCTACTGGCAGTTTGGATTCCAGCTTGTGATTCATCCAGCCTGGCATTTCACATGATGTATACTCTGCATATAAGTTAAATAAGCAGGGTGACAATATACAGCCTTGACACACTCTTTTCAGAATTTTGAACCAATCTATTTCCCCATGTCTGGTTCTGTTTTTTTTTTTTTGACCTACATACAGGTTTTGCAGGAGGCAGTTAGGTGGTCTGGTATTCCCGTTTCTAAGGATATTCCACAGTTTGTTGTGACCACACAGTCAAAGGATTTAGCATAGTCAACGAAGCAGAAGTAGATGTTTTTTTCTATAATTCTCTTGCTTTTTCTATGATTCAACGGATGTTGGCAATTTGATCTCTGGTTCTTCTGCCTTTTCTAAATCCAGCTTGTACATCTGAAATTTCTTGGTTCCCGTACTGTTGAAGCCTAGCTTCAAGGATTTTGAGCATTGCCTTGCTAGCATGTGAAATGAATTGTGCAGTAGTTTAAACATTTGTTGGCATTATCCTTCTTTGAGATTGGAATAAAAACTGACGTTTTCCAGTCCTGTGGCCACTGCTGAGTTTTCCAAATTTGCTGGCATATTGAGTGCAACACTTTAATAGCATTATCTTTTAGGATTTATAATAGTTCAGCTGGAATCCCATCACCTCCACTAGCTTTGTTCATAGTGATGCTTCCTAAGGCCCACTTGACTTCACATTCATTATGAATACAATAATTTTTGCACACATATAAGTTTACTAACATTTAAATTGATATCAGCTGATTTGGTCTGCTATGAATTTCATAATCTTTGGAAAGTCATTGAAATGATTCTGAGTCTCACTGTCTTCTACTACTGCTGCTGCTGCTGTTAAGTCGCGTCAGTCGTGTCCGACTCTGTGTGACCCCATAGACAGCAGCCCATCAGGCTCCTCTGTCCCCGGGATTCTCCAGGCAAGAACACTGGAGTGGGTTGCCATTTCCTTCTCCAACACATACATGCATGCACGTGTGCTAAGTTGCTTCAGTTGTGTCCGACTCTGTGCGACCCCATGGACAGCAGCCCACCAGGCTCCCCTGTCCACAGGATTCTCCAGTCAAGAATACTGTAGTGGGTTACCGTTTCCTTCTCTATATATTAAATTATCCACAGAAGATGGTGTGTGTATCAAGTTCTAAAATGCTGTGTTTCAATAACTATTCACTTACGCCTAATTGCTCAGCAATTGGATTAAAACATACGTTGTACTTAGCTTTTTAAAACCTTACTGACCATGACCTGGTGATAGTAAAAACAAACAAAAAAACAAAAAACACCTGGGCACTGTAGTAAAAGTCAACAGAAATCTTAAATGGGAATGTCTAGGCTCTGTTATAGGTACCACATACTTTTGTAGAACTAGTACATGTTTGACAACTCAGAAGGGTTGCATAAATCATTCCCCTCTGCTTCTGTGTTGTGTTATGTGATTGAAAGTATTTATACACCAGTGTTAGGGACTAAATGTTTGTATCTTTCAAAATTCAGATTTTGAAATCCTGAGCAGGCTTAAAAGAAACAGCAAGAAGAGTCATAGTCATTTTACTGATTTCACAATTCAGCCCTCTTACAAGTTCTTGTCTTTCTAGCATTTTCTGAAAAGTGTCTTCTCCTGAAAACTGGCCCGACAAGGGTCCTGGGCATGGCCTGCCAAACCAATGGGTCAGGATCCAGATCTAGGTACGCTGACAGAAGTAACTTGTTTTCCGGAGGCTTTTAGGATACCTCCTTTGGTTGTAACATAATTATCCATTGGCTTGGAATAGCTGTTATCTTATTTAAAATTTTGCAATATAAAGGGGTGTCTGTCAAAATCGCCAAGAGAAATATCGATTACCTCAGATATGCAGATGACACCACCATTATAAAGAAGTGATGAAAATGAAAAATGAAAGTGAAAGAAAAGAGTGAAAAAGCTGGCTTGAAATTCAACATTCGGAAAACAAAGATCATGGCATCTGGTCCCATCACTTCAAGGCAAATAGATGGGAAAACAATGGAAACAGTGACAGACTTTATTTTCTTGGGCTCCAAAATCACTGCAGATGGTGCCTGCAGCCATAAAATTAAAAGACACTTGCTCTTTGGAAGAAAAGCTATGACCAACCTAGACAGCATACTAAAAAGCAGAGACATTACTTTGCTGGCAAATGTCTGTATAGTCAAAGCTCTGGTTTTTCCAATAGTCATGTAAGAGTCATGTGAAAGTTGGACCGTAAAGAAAGCTGAGGGTCAAAGAATTGATGCTTTTGATATTCTTTCTTCGTGTTTAGTCTTTGTTAGTTTGATTAGTATGAGTCTTGCCATGTTTCTTCTTGGGTTTTTCCTGTATGGGACTCTGTGCCTCTTGGAATTGATTGCCTATTTCCTTTTCCATGTTGGGGAAATTTTCAACTATAATCTCTTCAAAAACTTTCTCATACCCTTTCTTTTTCTCTTCGTCTTCTGGGACCCCTATAGCTTGAATGTTGGTGTGTTTGATATTGTCCCAGAGGTCTCTAGGACTATCCTCAGCTCTTTTCATTCTTTTACTTTATTTCCATCATTTTATCTTCCAGCTCACTGATTCATTTTTCTGCTTAATTTCATTAATTGTGTTGTTTGTCTCTGTATGTTTATTTTTTATTGCTAGGTCTTTGTTAATTGAGTCTTGCATTTCCTCCATTTTGTTTCCAAGGTTTTTTGATCATCTTTACTATTATCCTTCTGAATTCTTTTTTAGATAGTTTACCTACTTCCTCTTCGTTGATTTGGACTTCTGTGTTTCTAGTTTGTTCCTTCATTTGTGTAGTATTTCTCTGCCTTTTCATTTTTTTTTTTAAACTTATTGTGCTTGAGGTCTTATTTTCTCTGCTTCAAGGTTGAATTCTTTCTTCCTTTTGGTTTCTGCCCTCCTAAGGTTGGTCCAGTGGTTTGTATAAGCTTCATACAGAGTGAGATTTGAGCTGAGTGTTTGTTTGTTTTTCCTCTGATGGGCAAGGCTGAGTGAGGTGGTGGTCCTGTCTGCTGATGATCGGGTTTGCAGTTTGTTTTGTTTGTTATTTAGATGAGGCGTCCTGCACAGGGTGCTATTGGTGGTTGGGAGATGCCGAGTCTTGTGTTCCAGTGGTTTCCTCTGTGTGAGTTCTCACTATCTGATACTCCCTAGGGTTAGTTCTCTGGTAGTCTACGGTCTTGGAGTCAGTGCTCCCTCTCCAAAGGCTCAGCACTTGATCTCAAGTTTTGCGTGGTAGTATACATTCTTTTCCTCTGGTCAGGCACTCCTGTCCACTCTCAGCTGGTGTTCTGCACACACTCTGTGTCTGACGTTGTATTCCTGATGTATCTGTGGAAAGAGATGTACTTCATGTCCACCTGCTCCTCTGCAATCTTGCTCTTCGGAAGGGACACTTCTACCTTTGTGGGAGTGAGCATCCAAAGATGTGCAGTCGCAGATGGACACCAGCCTCCTCAAAGAGTTGACAGGTGGGTGGAGCCTTGTCATCAATGTGAAGTTTAGGGACTTCTCTGGTGACCCAGTGGTTAGGAATCCAGCTGCCCGCCTCTCCCCATGTTCTTAAGTCCATTCTCTATGTCTGCTTCTCCACTGCTGTCCCATAAATCTGTTCTTCAGTACCATTCTTCTAGATTTTATATATATATGTTAGAATATGATATTTATCTTTTTCTTTCTGACTCACTTCATTCTGTATAATAGGTTCTAGGTTCATCCACCTCATCAGAACTGAGTCAAATGCATTCCTTTATATGGCTGAATAATATTCCTTTGTTTATGGAAAGAGTAACATAAGAACTTATATTACCATATGTAAAATAGATAGCCAATGAGAATTTGCTGTTTGGCTCAGCAAACTCAAACAGGGGCTCTGTATCAACTTAGAGGGTTGAGATTGGGAGAGAGATGGGAGGAAGTTTCAAAAGGGAGTGGGTATATGTATATACAGGACTTCCCTGGTGGCTCAGATGGTAAAACATCTGCTTATAATGTGGGAGACCTGGGTTCAATCCCTGGGTCAGGAAGATCCCCTGGAGAAGGAAATGACAACCCACTCCAGTATTCTTTCCTGGACAATTCCATGGACAGAGGAGCCTGGTGGGCTACAGTCCATGGGGTCGCAAAGAGTCAGAAACGACTGAGCAACTTCACTTTCACTTTCATATGTATATCTATGGCTGATTCATGTTGAGGTTTGACAGAAAAAAACAAAATTCTGTAAAGCAATTATCCTTCAATTAAAAAAAAAAAAATTAAAAAAGAAAAAGAATCCACCTGCCAATGCAGGGACACAGGTTTGATCCCTGGTCCAGGAAGATTCCACATGCCTTGGAACAGCTAAGGCCATGAGACACGGCTACTGGAGCCCACGCTTGGCTTAGGGGAAAAGATGCTCAGGGAGGGTCTGTGAGCGTCTATGTGCCCCGTCCAAGCCACCCTGGGATCACTGACCCAAAAGCTCCTCCCTAGACCGCATTCTTTACTTGAGCAATAATTGTGTCTCTTGAATATCAACAATTAATTAACTTGACATAAAAAAGAAATCAATCACATAGCGTGCCAAAAATACCACAGGTCCTATTTATCCAATAATTTCTATTTGAATAAGAAATTTGAATATGAAGGAGTTTTACATAAAAGTCATGAACTATTGCTGTAGCATTTTTGTATCCAGTGTAAGTCTTCCTGTGTCTTTACCCTGTAGTCAAGTTATATGAATTTAATCCCCTGTTTATTTAACTCTACTGCTCTCTTTTCTTTCTTGGATAATTTTTTTTTTACCACTTGCTTCTCAGAACCATGTATTATTTTTCACTTTGATGCCTGAAAATTGAGAGACAGCATACTTTTGGTGGTAGGGAACAGTCATTCTAAAAGCTAAGAGACGGGGAATAACTAATTTTCAGGGTATCATCAACCTTGATTGAAAACAATTAGCCACATTACTTAGAATATTTCCTGAATAATTTGTCTGCGACACACTCCAAGTTTCTTAAGTATTCTGAACACCTAATGATACTCATTCTATATAGATAAACAATATTTAGATACAAAGCAGTGAATGTTTATCAGTTGGGCTACAGAAACAAGACACAAGTTTCCTATTTTATTAGCATTTCGAAGTCTTCATTAATATGATTAAAATCTCATTGTGAAAATCCTTACTTTCTCTACTAGGAAAATTCTAAAGTGTAATTTATTTTCCTTCAGTAGGTCATAAAAAGGGTCTTGCCCTAATTCTAGGTTGAAAATCTGTTTATTAGCTATACTACATCTGAACATTGAGGTTTTATTAAAATAAAATTGCCTTTATCAAAAGCTGAGATAGCCACATTTATTCCAGCCACTTTCATTAAGTTAAACCAAATTATTTTAGCCATAAAATTAAGGAAGATCCATGTCTTTACGTATTATCTTTGATTAATATTATACATAAATATGTTACTTGAAAAATAAAATATTTTATATAAATATATCCTCGAGCAGCTCTCATAGCTGTAAATATTGGCAAAATGGGAGCTAATGATTAAAGAATAGGAATAGAATGAGATGAGGAAAAAAACTATACAAAAATTCTCTTGAATACATTAAATTTGGTTACTATACCAAATTTGTCAAATGACATTTGAAAGCCATTTAAACTTCAAATATTTCCAAAGGTCAAATAATTTCATCTTTTAGGACACAAATAATATTTTAAAAGTACTTCCATTCTAACAAAATTGAATGTGGAGTTTCAATCTGGGCCAGTGAAATATTTTTGAACAAAAGTTAACTATGCCTGTGAATTTAGGTTTCTTGAGACTTTATTTCTGAAAACAGATCAAATGGCAAAAGAAAAGTACACTGGATAAGCATTAAAAAGTTCAGATAATCATAGGGGAAGAAAAAAATATCCAAATCATTAAAATGTAAAGCAGTTCAATAAGAAATCTAACCTTCAGCTTTTATTATTGAGCTGATCAAAGGCAACAGAAAGCCTCCCAACTGATAAGAAGAGAACCAAAGGAATCTGTCCTCTGGGAGGAGGGTAGAAAAGGGTGTGCAGTGAATTTAACTATCTGATAGGAAAGAACACTGTCAATGACATATTTGGTTTCAAAATAAAATTAAAGAAATGAAAGTTTCATGAGTATCAGAAAAGATCCCTAGCCCCTCTTTCTCAGAGGGGCTAATTATTCAGGTAAAAGATAATCTCATGGCTTTTTAGACTTAATATTAGATTGCCTTTTTTTCACATTGAACTCAAACTTCCTAAGTAAAATTTAGGAGAATTTCTTTCAATTCTAGTGTCTGGATCAGAAAGTAAACAAACAAGTAGACAGCAATATTCTCATGTCATGAAAAAATTTATCAAGTGTGCTTCATAATTATACACACACACAGGGTGAGAAAGAGAATGAGAGAGAGATGATCTGTCTCTTTCAACCTCCAGGGGAAGAATGATTGTTTTAAAAAAAAACAGACTAAAAAAGGGAAACTTGCAATAATTTCACAATTATGCCAGGGACAATGGTATTTTTTCTTTTATCTTGTTAAATGGCAACCCACTCCAGTATTCTTGCCTAGAGAATCCCATGGACTGAGGAGCCTGGTGGGCTACAGTCCACAGGGTTGCAAAGAGTCAGACATGACTGAGCGACTTCACTTTCACTTTCACTTTCCTGCACACTTTTAGAAACGGAGATGTTATTTACGTAATGTGCATGTTATATGTTTGTCATTAAGGAATGCTCTTCTACTATACAAACTGTCATAATAACATGTTTTTAGAAAAGATAGTTTTCCAAAAAGTAGTGTGAAGAATGTAGTCTGAACATAGAAGGACCACCTGGAAGTCTGAGGTAAAGGTTCAGAATCTGATTGGCAACAGGGATCATATCAACGTCTGTCAAGAAAACATTTCCCTAAGAGTTTTCAATGTTGAGAAATTAAAGAAAAGACTATTTACAGAAGTGTGGGCATGGTTAAGTAAACTGACTATAGAAACCCAAGTCTGTCACTTAAGGGGGAGAGAGAAAGGGGGAAAAACAGAAAATAAACTTTGAAAAACAGAAAATAAACTTTCCTTCTGGGGTTCCCTGTCCTGCTGGCACCTCCCATCAACTGGATAGTGGGGTACACGAGGAGAAAATACTTCTGGACAACTTGCAGATTTCTGGATTGAATGACTGAGTGGCTGATGTCGTCAGTGACAGACACGGGCAGACGGGAGGTTGGAAAGGGTTAGGGTTAGGGTTAGGTCGGCTTTGGGTCTGTGGATTGTCAACCATCCATGACACAGCTACGTGGAAACCGTTACAGGCTGCTGGTTGTCAGGAGAGAGCTTCTGGCCTCCAAATTCTACAGATTTCCACCCATAAGTCAGACTATTTAAGAATACGTAATTTATAAAATCAAATGTAAACTCTTTACAGTGGCATGCGGAGTCTGTCTTCATTTCAGGACTCACTGCATCTTCTATGTCTCCTGTGACTCCTTCTGTCTAAAATCCCCACCTTCTCTTTATCAAAATCCAACTCCCCTCTCAAGGCCAAGTTTACCTGCAGGCCTCTTTCACAAAGCTGCTGCTGATTCCCTGAGCCTGCATCAATAACATCCTAATGTATGCTCCATCTACGGTTTTTAATACATTTAGCACAGCATTTATTTCATCAGCCTTGTTGCTCACTTACTACTTTCAAGGGACTAATAAGCTAGAGGAGAGTGGGGAAAATATACCTCAGTCATTTTGTATCCCCATCAGTTTAACAGTACAACTCAATAAAATTTATTAAATTATTCAAGCTATTTCTCTGAAGCATCAAGTATGGTTATTTTCAAATAGTAAATAAGCCAATGTTTTTAACTGAATATTTACACTTCTTATTTTGAATTCCTATGAATTTCTATGATTTTCTAAAGAAAGTGTTGCTGTTGTTCAGTTGCTCAGTCAAGTCCAACTGTTTGCTACTCCACAGACTGCAGCACGTCAGCTTCCCTGTCCTCGCTGTTTCCCGGAGTTTGCTCAAACTCATGTCCATTGAGTCGGTGATGCCATCCAACCATCTCATCCTCTGTCATCCCCTTCCAATGAGCTGGCTCTTCGCATCAGGTGGCCAAAGTATTAGAGCTTTAGCATCAGTTCTTCCAATGAATATTCAGAGTTGAATTCCTTTAGGATTGACTGGTTAGACCTCCTTGCCATACAAAGGACTCTCAAGAAGAGTCTTCTCCAACACCACAGTTTGAAGGCATCAGTTTTTCAGGGCTCAGCCTTTTTTATCGTCCAATTCTCACATCTGTACATGACTACTGGAAAAACCATAGCTTTGACTATATGGACCTTTGTAGGCAAAATAATATCTCTACTTTTAAATATGCTGTCTAGGTTTGTCATAGCTTTTCTTTCAAGGGGCAAGTATCTTTTGATGTCATGACTGCAGTCACCATCCAGAGTGATTTTAGAGCACAAGAAAATAAAGTATGCCACTGTTTCCACTGTTTCTAAAGAAACTACTTTCTCAGAAATCTCTCTTGACACTTTTCATTTACAGTTTAGAGTCTGTGATGGAGGTAGGTTGGAGCACATGAACTGATGGTACAACTGTGTTATTGGTCTTCTCTTTCTGGGAATTATTTTATGTATGTACACCTGCATGAAATAGCTAGAAGGCACCTAAAAGTCATCTGCCTGCTGTTCAAATGAAGTATGTCCCACAACTTATCCTAAATGGCACAGGTAATAAAGATAGAAAAAAAGCAAAGAAGAACTAAAGAGCCTCTTGATGAAAGTGAAAGAGGAGAGTGAAAAAGCTGGCTTAAAACTCAACATTCATAAAACTAAGATCACGGCATCTGGTCCCATCACTTCATGGCAAATAGATGGAGAAACAGTGGAAACAGTGACAGACATTTTTTTTGGGGGTGGGGCTCCAAAATTACTATTGATGGTGACTGCAGCCATGAAATTAAAAGACGCTTGCTCCTTGGAAGAAAAGTGATGACCAACCTAGATAGCATGTTAAAAAGCAGAGACATTATTCTTTGCCAACAAAGGTCTGTCTAGTCAAAGCTATGGTTTTTCCACTAGTCATGTATGGATGTGAGAGTTGGACTATAAAGAAAGCTGAGTGCCAAAGAATTGATGCTTTTGAACTGTGGTGTTGGAGAAGACTCTTGAGAGTCCCTTGGACTGCAAGGAGATCCAACGAGTCCATCCTAAAGAAACTCTGTCCTGAATATTCATTGGAAGGACTAATGCTGAAGCTGAAACTCCAATACTTTGGCCGCCTGATGCGAAGAACTGACTCATTGGAAAAGACCCTGATGCTGGGAAAGATTGAAGGCGGGAGGAGAAGGGGGTGACAGAGGATGAGATGGTTGGATGGCATCACCGACTCAATGGACATGAATTTGAGTAAACTCCGGGAGTTGGTGATGGACAGGGAGGCCTGGTGTGCTTCAGTCCATGGGGTCACAAAGAGACGGACATGACTGAGTGACTTAACTGAACAGAATAATAACATTTGTAACATGGAAGGTGTTAGTAAGAATCATCTTTCCCCCAAAATCAGTTGGGCTGGATAAATAGTATTTTCACATCAGTGGCAACAGCAACAAATGCTGAAGATCATGGATATTAAGGTATTTATTTAAGATCACACCATAAGTGATAAAGCTACAGCTAGAACTGAGTTTTCTTCTAGTTCAACACTTTGCCATCAGGCCATATGCCCTCAACCCACTGCTTGAGTCAGGGAAAATGTGTATACCTAAGGAGGTTCCAGAACATGGTGACCATCCCTTGGCAGAGTTCAGTTTGTTTCCAGATGTGTGGTTAATACATCGATAGTGAAAAGCAAAGAACACTCTGATGCAGAGTTCCATTCTTGAAATGCAATTGTACCCCATTTTTTGAATCTTGGCTAAAAGTTCTGACAATCCCCACAATATTATCATTGGGTTAAGCTAGTATCAAATTCTCCTTGTCTCTACACTCTATCTATAGCTATGTCTGAGCCGCTATGGTACAAATCTTCATTGGTGAGATTCTATTCCAAACATTTACAAAACCCAGCAGACAGCTATTAGAACGGCTATCATCAAAAAGACAACAAGTTAACAAGTGTTGGTGAGGATGCAAAGAAAAAGGAAACCCTGTGAAGAGCTGGTGGGAATATAAATTAATGACACCACTATGGAAAATAGTATGGCAGTTTCCCAAAAAATTAAAAATAGAGCTACCACATGGCCTATCCATTCATCCAAAGACTACGAAAAGAACAACTCAAAAGGACATATGTATCCCTATGTTCCTTGCAGCATTATTTATAATAGCCAAGACATGGAAACAACCTAAATGCCCATCAGGAGATGAATGGATAAAGAGGGTGTGGTGTACAAATAACAGTGGAATATTAACTCGGCCGTAAGAAAGAATGCAATAACGCCACCTGTGATAACACAGATGGACCATAAGGGCATTATGCTAAGTGAAATAAATCAGACAGATAAAGACAAATACTCTATGCCATCACTTACATGTGGACTCTAAGAAGACAAATGAACATAACCAAATAGAAACAGAGTCATAGATACAGAGAACAAGCAGGTGGTTGCCGGAGAGGAGCAGGTTGAGGGCAAGAGAAACATGGATGAGGGAGACTGAGAAGTATAAACTTTAAATTATAAAACAAATGAGTCACAGATATGAAATGTATAGTATGGGGAAAATAACCAATAACTATATAACATCTTTGAATGGTGACAGATGGTAACTAGATTTACCATGGTGATTATTTTGAACATATAGAAATATTAAATCACGGATTCCCTAATAGCTCAATTGGTAAAGATCCGCCTGTGATGCAGGAGACCCTGGTTCAATTCCTGGATTGGGAAGATCAGCTGGAGAAGGGACAGGCTACCCATTCCAGTATTCTTGGCTTCCCTTGTATGACTCAGCTGGTAAAGAATCCGACTGCAACGTGGGAGACCTGGGTTCGATCCCTGGGTTGGGAAGATCCCCTGGAGAAGGAAAAGACTACCCACTCCAGTATTCTAGCCTGGAGAATTCCATGGACTGTAGAGTCCATGGGGTCTCAAAGAGTTGGACATGACCGGGCGACTTTCACTTCCACTTTCATGCTATGTACCAGCAACTAACATAGTGGATTAGGCCAATTATGCCTCAAAAACAAATTCATAGAAAAAGAAACCAGATTTGTGGTTACCAGAGGCAGGAGGTAGGCTGAGAGGAGGGGAGGAGAAACTAGATAAGATTGTCAAAAGATACAAACTTTAAGTTATAAGATAAACAAATATAAGGGATATAAGGTACAACATAATAAATATAACTAAGACTATGATAATATTATATATGAAAGATGTTGAGAGTAAATCCTAAGAGTTCTCATCTCAAGTGACATTTGTGTCTATATGAGAGGTTGGAAGCTTACTAAATTTACTGTGATCATCATTTCATGATGTAAGTACATTATGCTGTATACCTTAAACTTGCATGATACTGTACATCAATTCTATCTCAGTAAAACTGGAAAGAAAATGTATATAAGCTCACTCTGGATGCTTTCCAATACATGAGATATGTCTCATAAATTTGTATCATAAATTATATGAGATATGAAAATTATGGCTAGATTTTTGTCTTTATATAACTGACAAGTGGTTATTTGAAAAATCCATATCACTAATGAACTTAAAAATCAAGTAATCAGAATATATCATATGTTCATCCATTCTAAAAATATATAGAATATTTAAATGAGATAGGTTTCAAAGTGCTTAAAGAAAATTCTACTTCATCTTGGCAGAACTGTATTTTTAGGATGTTTCTGAAAACGGAAGATTCTTGCCAGGTAAGGAACTGTACTGCAAAGGTGTAAGTAGAATAGCTCATGGGAAAAAAAATTGCTTAGTTCCTAATAAACAAATGGAGAAACAAAATAAAGTGGGATGAGAAGATAAGGAATTTGAAGCTGAATGAAATCAATAGTTACAATTCCTATTAATAGGATATCTTTTACCAGCATCATTGCCAGCATTTGCTAGCCTCTTTTTGTCGCCCGCCCCCCGCACCCCCCACAAGAAATGCCAAGAAGGCAGAGAGCTCCATTTGGTCAATAAATGAGGTAGCAACAGTTGTGTTTCACAAGTGTGAAGTCCATTTAATTTTTCTTCCTCCAAATTTTGGTAAAGGAGAGCCTTAAATAAGTAATGGTATTTTTTTTTTTAATCCCTCGAGTTGATTTTCTTTCATGACAGGTTCTATGTCACATCAACTCAATGCTATTCCTTTAATAAAAATCATATGGCCACTCAAGCTAAATAAGTCATCATAACACTTAGGTCGTTATGTCTCTTTTCTATGTGTGTGCTTAGTCGCTCAGTCGTGTCTGACTCTTAGCGACCTCATGGACTGTAGCCCACCAGACTCCTCTGTCCATGGGATTCTCCAGGCAAGAATACTGCAGTGGGTTGCCATGCCCTCCTCCCAGGGATCTTCCCAACCCAGGATTGAACCCAGGTCTCCCACATTGCAGACGGATTTTTTAACCATCTGAACCCCAGGGAAGCATGTCTTTTCTGAGATTTCTTCAAAACTGAACACATTCTCAGAAGTTTGGTTCAGTATTTAACTGGAATCTTGCACAGAAATTTTAAAAAACCATTTTTGAGCAAAGGCATGAATTAGGTCAACTCTGCCTTCTTGAAGTGCTTTCAAGCTCTGAGATTCTATGCTTGTTAAAAAAGAAACTTCACATTTCACACAAGATTCCTTATGAAAATATCACCAAGAATTCTCCCTTACTTCCTCCCTCTCATGCCATCGGCTCCTCATGCTACAGGCTAATGAGACATTAGGCACAGAAGTTGAAAGTCAAGATCAAATGGGAGTAAAGAGAGTAAGGAATTGAAGAGAATATCACAGGGCTATGACATCATCCAGAAATGTTAGCCACATTGGCATTTTCTGCTTATATATTTCAGCAACCCTGAACAATGCTTTGGAGTCGTTTGGTTGTTTTCCATGGTAACAAGTCCAAAGGATTAAAATCAGCAAATAAAATTATGTCTAAGAAAAATAATACATTCTTAAATAGCATTAGAATAAATAAAACAATGGTGGGAATAATCTTGTTTAATTTAACTAAAATATGATAAGACTAATCTAGACAATGGCTATATGCCACCAAAGAAATAACAAAAAAGGCTGAAAAGTATGTCTAACACTTGTTTTTTGCTGTTAACCATCACTCAAGAAAAGGCACTGTCTGAAATGGAATGCATAGCTCATACTAAAAATAGACTTTCTCCACATAACTGTAGTGAGCTTTATAGTTGATAGTCCTATTTACCCTAAACACATTACAATAATAGAATAAAATGGAAATAGGCACTTCATAAAACAGAACAAATTTTAATATAACCAAGAAAAGAATGTCTAATCAAAAAGGCTCTTACATACACATTGAATGAAAGAGATTTCATAATACTTGCCATACATGTAAATGGATATTTCAGTATGTTGTTATTTATTCATAATATGTTATGAAATCTTACAGATAATTCTTAGCAACATCATATCAAATCATTATAGATTTAAAATCACCTATTAACTGCAGGAATAACCAGTAATTGTTTTGCTTCTGACTCTAAATTCTACTAGATTGAGTTCTAAGTTTAGAAAGGTTTTTTCCTTAATTAAAATTTAGATGATAAAATCAGATAAAATAGATAAGGCAGCATAAGCAGCTTCTGGTAGGAAAGAACTCTTTGCCAAAAGAGTTCTCTGCAGGCACTCCCTTTTGTCTCCTCACTAACCTCACACCAGGAACCTCAGTCCTCTACTTATCTCAGTCTTAAGCACCTTTTTCAAATATTAATCACACGAATCTTGCCCAATCTGTTCCATAAATGAAAGACGTAGAAATGAAGAATAAGTAATTAACAGATGACCAGATCGCTTCTCCAGCTTCCCCTTCAGTAATCTCGAGAAATAAACTGTAAACCAGAGAGCAACTAAAGAAAGATCACAAGGTGGCAAGCCTGCCCACAGGGAGGGATGGCAAGGACTCTGACTTATCCCAGTGATTCACCAAGATTATCCCCCATTTTTCCCGTTAAGAACTTTCATGGTCAAGCAGAATCTTTACAGTTGGTTTTGGGGGGACATGAGTCTGCCCTCTCCCCAGCATTCTGATTAAAGGCAACTTCTTTATATCAATCTCTGTCTCTCTCATTGATTTTTCAGGGGCAAGAAACAAACCTGAGTCCGTAAGAGTCACCAGCTTCACTCAGCCCATGCGTGTTACCAATACAGGCTCATCGTCACAGGTTCTGCTCCTTTTATCTGCTCTTACTCGAATAAATGACCTAGCTTATTTCTAAATACAACCAGACATTCTGTACTTCGTGGTCTTTTGAAAATCCCATTGAAGTGGAATTTCGGTTCTCCATAGAGATAAAACAGGAAGGTCAGATCAAACAAGAGCCTGGGATTTTTAATCTAGTTCTTTCAGCACAAAGACACACACACGGAGAGCTTCATCTTGGGACAAGGGAGGAAGCTCTTTCCTGAGGCGAGGACCCCAGGTCATTGTGGAGGCAGCTGTGAGAGGCACTGCCGAGCCCATAGGCATTTCAACTTGTCCCCCAGGCTTCCACGTTTTCTGTCCTTTTCTCCACCTCTCCGTCTCCCTTTGGGAGGAAGCACAGAACTCTACTCACAGGAAGCACTGAGGTCGGGGCAGCGGCGGCAGCCACTCCCCAGCTCTACCCCCCTGCCTCCCACGTGGCTGTGGCTTCTGGGGGCTCTTTTCCAGGCCTCTCCAGAATGTCCTTCCTTTTCCTTACAAGTCACTAACCTCCCTTCTCCCACCCACCACCCCCTCCCTATCACTTTCTCTTTCTAAATGGAAGCACAGCTGACTTACAGTGTTTTGTTAGTTTCAGGACTTCAGCAATGTGATTCAGATGTATATCTTTTTCAGATTCTTTTCCATTATAATTATTACAAGATTTGAATATAGTTTCCTGTGGTATACAGTAGGTTCCTGTTTATCTGTTTCACAGAGTTGTATATATGCTAATCCCAAACTCTTAATTTATCCCTGCTCCTTGATAACCATGAATTTGTATTCTATGTCTGTAGGTCTATTTCTAATCTGTATATAAATTCATTTGTATCCTGCAATCTGACTCTTGGGCTTATATACAGAGGAAACCATAATTTGAAAAGATACATGTACCCCAACATTAACTGCAGCACTATTTACAATGGCTAAGACATGGAAGCAACCTAAATGTCCAGGGATGAATGGATAAAGAAGATGCAGTACAAAAATACAGAATTGGAATACTACTCAGCCATAAAAAAAGATGAAATAATGCCATTTGCAGCAACATGGATAGAGTGAGAGATTGTCATACAAGGTAAATAAAGTCAGAGAAAGATAAACCTCACATGCGTGGGACTTCTCATTTTCTCTGTCTCTTTCTTCCTCTTTCTTTGTTCCCTTGAATATGTATTTTCTTTGCTCCTTTTTACTGCTTGGCTTCTCTACAAGTTAGACTTTGACTCCCACAACCACTCTGCCAACGCTGGCTTGCGTGAGGCTCCTAGGCCAGAGCTCCACCCTGGTTCCCACTCTTTGCTGGCCCCATAACTTTAGCACTAAAGGTATCTACAGACTCAGCCTTCTGAACTTAGGTCTAATGTCTTAACAGCCAGAATCTATTTGGCCCATCCATGGAACAAACTAGAATGGGCAGAGGCATTCATTATCCATCTGTTTATCTTTTAACTAAAGTGCACTGAGCTCTCATGCTTTGCCAGACCCTGTGAGGTATTAAATAGAGGCTGGAGGAGGGGGGCAGGCTACAGTGGGAGAGTGTTTATCTTAGAAAGGACTGGGGAGGCGATCATCTAGGTTAGAACAATAAATAATCTTTGGACAATAGTACTTCTATGTAGAAATGGTAACTTCTGTAAATTCATTCAACAAAATACCTTAGGACTTTTGGAAGATGATGCCATTCATTGCTTTGGGACAAGTTTTGTTTGCTCAGGTGGACTCACTGATAATGGTCTGCATATCAACACATGTATGCAGACATTACTTCGGACCATTGCTTCTTAACACTGTTAAGTATCTGAGGAGACCAGCTAATTTGTAGACATTTTGAAGAGAGAAATAGTCTTTCATTTATGATTTTTTAAGACCATTGACCTGTTAAAGTTGGATGTTAAACAATATGCAAACAAAGACTTTATTTGTGATTAGTCATAGGAGACTTCCCTTTGGGGCTTCCCTTGTGGCTCAACTGGTAAAGAATCTGCCTGCAATGCAGGAGACCTGGGTTTGATCCCTGGGTTGGGAAGATCCCCTAGAGAAGGGAAAGGCTACCCACTCCAGTATTCTGGCCTAGAGAATTCCAAGGACTATACAGTCGCAAAGAGTTGGACATGACTGAGCGACTTTCACTCACTTCACATAGGAGACTTAAAATAGAAAGGAAATATCTTGCAACTTGGTGACATCATAGTTCACTGTGGATTTTGCAAAGATTTCTGAGGCTAGGGGCCATGTAAAAATGCACCTCATTTTATTGCATTCTGCTTTATTGTACTTCACAGATATTGTGGTTTTTACAAATGGAAGCTCTGCATTGAGCAAGTCTTTTTGTTGCTGTTGTTGTCCAGTTGCTAAGTCATGTCTGATAGTTTGCCTGGTGGCTCAGATGCTAAAGAATCTGCCTGGAATGCAGGAGACCCAGGTTCAATCCCTGGGTCAGGAAGATCCCCCAGAGAAGGAAATGGCTACCCACTCCAGTATTCTTGCCTGGAGAATCCCTTGGACTGGAGCATGGTGGGCTATAGTCCAGGGGTTGCAATGAGTCAACATGACTGAGCAACTATCACACACATGAACTATAGCATGCCAGGCTCCTCTGTCCACTATCTTCCAGAGTTTGCTCAAATTCATGTTCATTGAGTTGGTCATGCTATTTAACAAAGTCTACTAGCATCATATTTCCAGCAGCATTTCTCACTTTCTGGCTCTCTGTCACATTTTGGCAATTCGCACAATGTTTCAAATATTTTCATTATTATTATATTTGTTGTTCTCATCTGTGATTGGTGATCCTTGATGTTACTATTTCAAAAAGATGACAACTTGCTAAAGGCTCTGATTGATGATAGCTAGCATTTTTTAGCAATAATGTATGTTTAATTAACATTAAAAAAGCAAATATCTTGGCCAAATGGAGTAAGACAATAACCATCTAGGGTCCCCAGGACAGTTTTAGCCTAAAAAAGAACTCCTATCACACCAGTTAAGGGTTGACACTAATTCCTTAGTGAGGAGGAGCTAGGAAGTGACATTAGATCTTACTCTATATACACATGATCTGTAAGCATATAGAGCAGTGATTCTAATATTCACCTAGAAATGAAATGTGACTACAGAGAAATACTCAAAGGAAAGAATAACTGAAAGTGTAGTATTATGATAAGAGTAAATAGCATGCTACGGCATATTAAAAATAGACCAATAGAAAGGAACAGAAAAAATAATGAGTTAAAAAATATAGTCAAGAATCTATTAAAGGTGTTTTTCAAACAGTTAAGAAAGAACTATGTTATTACGTTAGTGGAGTTAGGAAATAAAATAAATAAATAAACAAAGGTTAATACTCCAAAAGAAAAATGATGAAAGCAAATACACATGGTCAATAAAGCATAAGAGATGCAGTACAAAAACTCAGTAACAGACAGTAATGCAAATCAAGCTATCGTGTTTTACCTATCAGCCTCTCAAAAAAATTGAAGTGACTGACAGCACTCCCTGTTGTCAGCTGGTGAGAAAAAAATCTCAATGGTCGTATAAATTGAGACAATTTTCCGAAGTGACAATGTGGTAATGTTCTTTACAGTGAACAGGTACCAAACCACATCCACCAGACCAATTCCCTGGACTCATCCTGATGGAGATGGTACTCAAATGTAGAGATGTACATGTACATATTCAACCCTTCACTCCCTGTGATAACACACATCTGTAAGCAGTCTATGTGCCCAATAAATAATATGGCATTACAGTTATGGTACAGTCATATCATGGAAAATAGTGGCAAAAATAAGCCACGTTCCAAGCATTATGTAGGATATAAACCCACTGACTTAAATTTATGGAAATATATACGTAGGAAAAAACTACAACTATAATCACCAAATTTGTTTCAGGTTATTTTTATTGTCTTCTATCTTCCTCTTATTCTTCTGCTGTATTATTGTAAGTGAGACTAGTTCTATTTTTTTTTTTTTTGATTATCAAATGTGTTTGTTTTAAATGTTTATGAAATCAAATAATATAATATTCACCTTTATTCATATTGTTCTATCCTAGAGGCTGAAGTTGAAGAGTCCCTCAAGATTCCTGAGCATAGAGAAAGTAAATACAGTACACAGCACTCCTTAACAAATTCTGTCTTAATGAGACATTCCTGCCTGAGTAAGTGAGCTACAGGTTACATAAATGTAAAATTTTGGACCTCACTAGTAGTGGTGATTTAGTTGCTAAGTCGTTTCCAACTCTTGCAACCCCATGGATTGTAGCCTGCCAGGCACCTCTGTCCAAGGGATTCTCCAAGCAAGAATACTGGAGTCAGTTGCCATTTCCTTCTCCAGGAAACTCTTCCTAGCCCAAGGATCGAACCTGGGTCTCCTGCACAGCAGGCTGATTGTTTACCAACTGAGCTAGGAGGGAAGCCCATCACTAGGGGAGAACTAGGAATAAAATCAAAGGATAGTCTGATTCACAAAATAAAAGAGGTCTTTCTGGAATTCAATAGTTCTTTTATCTTAGAACCTACACGAAAGTTTTGAAAATTGTTGAAAACAAGATAACTACAATTATTAAGAAGGGCATGTAGCCTCTCCCATAATCATAGCAAATTGACAGAATTCTCAGACTATGATCACAATAGAGCTGAAGACAGAGATCATGGGAGACTTGGACAATTCCTACTAATGAATTTCCAGATAAGAAAAAATTCCATATAATAGATATTGAATTCATTAAATGTCTACTTCTCGAAGTTGTTAGGGTCAAACAATGGAAATACGATCCAAGATTAATAGAAGTGAATTCATGATTTACAGATTCACAGCTCTGAAAGAGAAGGTGGGGGTGCTTGGGGAATTGGTCTTGTTTTTGGAGTCAACATTGGGGAGTAGCATTATTCTGTCTCTCACAGCAGGCAATTGAATGTCAACATCAGAGACAAGACACAGACACACAGGACCAAATGTTTGACCAAATAAGGGCTTCCCAGGCGGCGCTAGTGGTATAGAACCCGCCTGCCAATGCAGGAGACAGAAGACACGTGGATTCGATCCCTGGGCCAGGAAGATCCTCTGGAGGATGGCACAGCAACCCACTCCAGTATTCTTACCTGGAAAATCCCATGGATAGAGGAGCTGGTGGGCTACAGTCCATGGGATCGCAAAGAGTCAGATACAACTTAGTGACTAAATAGAAATAAGGTAACCCCTTAGCTGGGAGCTGGATGAAATAAGACACATGAAAATAAATGTATGGTTACCATTGGGGAAGTGTGGTAGGCGGGATAAATCAGGAGTCTGGGATTAACAGATAAACACTACTATATGTAAAATAGGTAATCAACAAGGACCTACTATATATTACAGGGAACTCTAGTCAATACTCTATAACACTCTATATGGGAAGACAATCTAAAAAAGAATGGATGCATGTACATGTATAACTGAATTACTTTACTGTACACCTGAAGTTAACACAGCATTGTAAATCAACTATACGCCAATATAAAACAAAAGACATAAGGAAGAATAATGAAATAAACTATTTGAAATTTTTGTACCAAAAAAGAAAAGAAAGAAAAAAATTGTGTTGAAAGTGATTCAAGCAAATGATGGCAATTCACAAATTATGAGTGAAAATGAAGTTGGTCTTAACCTCCCTAAATAAGAAAGATCCAAGGATGGGAAGACAGCTGACCTCTTTCCGCTTGAAGTGGAGGCAGAGGAGGGACGACTCCTGGATGGAAAAATAGTCTGTCAACTTAGCTACTTGCTGTGCAAATGACATACCTATCACTGAACAATGTCAACCTGTCAGAGTTAAAGTGCTTAATGACCTTACATTATTTTATAAATCTGATTAATAAAAATGTTCTGAATGTAAAATATTGACTTCTCTTCAAAGCCACTGCAAGGAAGAACTTAGTGCCTCAACAACCTAACTTCAGTCAGCAACTGCTCTTTCTTCCCTTTATGTTCAATATTAAAGGACTGAATAAAGAAAGCAACACTATTTTCATAAGAACCTACATAATTTATTTTATAAACTTTTCATAGCATGGCAATGCTGTATTATTACATAAAAAAAAATTTATCCCCTGAGTATATAACATGTTATATATTTTTTCCTTTGACAGGAAATTCTTTTTAATGTTTATTCATTTATTTGGCTGGGTAGGGTCTCATGTAGCATGTGGTACCTCGCCCCCTGACCAGGATCAAACCTGAGCCCCCTGTACTGGGAGCACTGAGTCTTAGCAGCTGGGCCACCAGCTTAGTCCCAACAAGGAGTTCTTTAACATAATGGTTTCAGGGGATATGAGGATCAATCATCTACTTGCTTTATTGTAACAGGCTTTCACCATATTTGCTTCAAGAGGATAGTAATACACTTTTTTTTTAAATGTTGAGCAACTTTGTCAACCTGGTAGTCTTACTGACTGGGATTCTATACTGAACTACATGTTTTCTCAACTCCCCAGTCCCCACGGTGTTTCCAGTCTAGGAAAACATAAATGTATTAAAAGGAGAGCCAAAGAACTCAAGAATAGCCTAAAAAGCAGGATCAATATTAACTGAGTTCTGAGACATGTGTCATCTTTAACCTTTAGACTTCTTCTTTGTAGCTTATTCAAGAATACTGATTTGGTGAGACACGTAGGCGGATTCTCACTTCTTTCCACATATGTGTCAACAAAAGCTTTTGTTGCCAGGAACTCAGTAAGTCAGTAAAGTTGACAAGTGTCAAAGAAGAGTCATGATCTACTGAAAAAATTTAAATGTTGACCTATGGTTGCCCTTTAAACTCCTAATACACAATTAGAGTTGCTTTGAATGCTGAACACGCCAGGGGGGTTACACATGGGGTCCCTGCACCCCACATTTCCCAGCCATTCTTACCAGGTCAGTGGGATGGCCCAACACAAGCATCAACTTTTGCATTTCTCAGTTCTTGCTAAGAGAACTTATTTGATTCATGCTGCCATTTGAGCCGAAAGCACAGTCAATTCAGCCTCCACCATCAAGCATTTTATTTGCTCTGTGTATTTGTTATACATACACATGGGTGTGTGTGTGTGTGTGTGTGTGTGTGTAGTGTCATTGACAGGTGCCTTTTCCTCCACTCAGTCATCAACATTTACTTGATTAACAGCAAAGACAGAATCTGTGGCACCAAAACTATTATTTTTATGAACGCTTCATCTGAGTATGTAAAAATACAAAAAAAAAAGTGTTTTATTTTTGGTGTTTCTGGAAATATGAGAAGGAAATCCTGCCAACTGCTGACTTCATTCTTCAGTAGCCCTCTCATTTTTTTTCTGCCTCAATCCTCCTCAAGAATACCACACTCCCATCAAGTGAACGCTTTCTTTACACACTGAGGTTGTACACCACCACCCCTGTCAGGCCGTGAATGAGTAGCTTGAAAAGGGCCCCCAGAATTCTGCTCTGGGGCCACAGGGCTTGGATAAGGCTGGGGACACCTCACTCTCTTCCCATCACTCCATCCACTGAAAGGCCACGATCTAAAGAGAGACAAGCTTTCGTTCCTGTTTTCAAGTAGTACCTTACCCTGAAGTATGCCGTAATAGTCATTGCATGAATACCTTTGTGTACATGCTCTCACTGAACACGTCAAAGGTGCATTTTCATAAAATTTTAGTTGATTTTAAATGTGATGCTGCATGTTGTAATCATCTATAAACTATATATCATGGGATAAACTCTTTTAACCTGTTTCATACATCAGGCTTGACTTTTGTTTTAAACTGAATCATCTTTTAAAGTTTGTGATTCCTTGTTAATATTCTGTTTAGTTGATCTATCTATAGGTGTGAGTGGGGTATTAATGTCTCCCACTATTATTGTGTTATTATTAATTTCTCCTTTCATACTTGTTAGCATTTTTCTTACATATTGTGGTGCTCCTATGTTGGCTGCATATATAATTGTTATATCTTCTTGGATTGATCCTTTGATTATTATGTGGTGACCTTCTTTGTCTCTTTCCACAGCCTGTTTTAAAGTCTATTTTATCTGAAATGAGTATTGCTACTCCTGCTTTCTTTTGGTCTCTATTTGCATGGAAAATCTTTTTCCAGCCCTTCACTTTCAGTGTGTATGTGTCCCCTGTTTTGATGTGGGTCTCTTGTAGACAACATATGTAGGGGTCTTGTTTTTGTATCCATTCAGCCAGTCTTTGTCTTTTGGTTGGGGCATTCAACCCATTTACATTTAAGGTAATTATTGATAAGTATGATCCCGTTGCCATTTACTTTATTGTTTTGGGTTTGAATTTATACACCCTTTTTGTGTTTCCTGTCTAGAGAATATCCTTTAGTATTTGTTGGAGAGCTGGTTTAGTGGTGCTGAATTCTCTCAGCTTTTGCTTGTCTGTAAAGCTCTTGATTTCTCCTTCATATTTGAATGAGATCCTTGCTGGGTACAATAATCTGGGCTGTAGGTTATTTTCTTTCATCACTTTAAGTATGTCTTGCCATTCCCTCCTGGCTTGAAGAGTTTCTATTGAAAAATCAACTGTTATCCTTATGGGAATTTCCTTGTGTTTTATTTGTTTTTTTTTTTTTCCCTTCCTGTTTTTAATATTTGTTCTTTGTGTTTGATCTTTGTTAATTTGATTAATATGTGTCTTGGGGTGTTTCACCTTGGGTTTATCCTGTTTGGGACTCTCTGGGTTTCTTGGACTTGAGTGATTATTTCCTTCCCCATTTTAGATGAACATAGATGCAAAAATCCTTAACAAAATTCTAGCAATCAGAATCCAACAACACATTAAAAAGATCATACATCATGACCAAGTGGGCTTTATCCCAGGGTTGCAAGGATTCTTCAATATTCGCAAATCAATCAATGTAATACACCACATTAACAAATTGAAAAATAAAAACCATATGATTATCTCAATAGATGCAGAGAAAGCCTTTGACAAAATTCAACATCCATTTATGATAAAAAAAAAAAAAACTCTCCAGAAAGCAGGAATAGAAGGAACATACCTCAACATAATAAAAGCTATATATGACAAACCCACAGCAAACATTATCCTCAATGGTGAAAAATTGAAAGCATTTCCTCTAAAGTCAGGAACAAGACAAGGGTGCCCACTTTCACCATTAGTATTCAACATAGTTCTGGAAGTTTTGGCTACAGCAATCAGAGCAGAAAAAGAAATAAAAGGAATCCAAATTGGAAAAGAAGAAGTAAAACTTTCACTGTTTGCAGACGACATGATCCTCTACATAGAAAACCCTAAAGACTCCACCAGAAAATTACTAGAACTAATCAATGAATATAGTAAAGTTGCAGGATATAAAATCAACACACAGAAATCCCTTGCATTCCTATACACTAATAATGAGAAAATAGAAAGAGAAATTAAGGAAACAATTCCATTCACCATTGCAATGAAAAGAATAAAATGCTTAGGAACATATCTACCTAAAGAAACTAAAGACCTATATGTGAAAACCATAAAACACTGGTGAAAGAAATCAAAGAGGACACTAATAGATGGAGAAATATACCATGTTCATGGATTGGAAGAATCAATATAGTGAAAATGAATATACTACCCAAAGCAATTTATAGATTCAATGCAATCCCTATCAAGCTACCAATGGTATTCTTCACAGAGTTAGAAAAAATAATTTCACAATTTATATGGAAATACAAAAAACCTAGAATAGCCAAAGCAATCTTGAGAAAGAAGAATGGAACTGGAGGAATCAACCTGCCTGACTTCAGGCTCTGTACAAAGCCACAGTCATCAAGACAGTATGGTACTGGCACAAAGACAGAAATATAGATCAATGGAACAAAATAGAAAGTCCAGAGATAAATCCACGCACATATGGACACCTTATCTTTGACAAAAGAGGCAAGAATATACAATGGATTAAAGACAATCTCTTTAACAAGTGGTGCTGGGAAATCTGGTCAACCACTTGTAAAAGAATGAAACTAGAACACTTTCTAACACCATACACAAAAATAAACTCAAAATGTATTAAAGATCTCAACGTAAGACCAGAAACTATAAAACTTCTAGAGGAGAACATAGGCAAAACACTCTCTGACATACATCACAGCAGGATCCTCTATGACCCATCTCCCAGAATATTGGAAATAGAAGCAAAAATAAACAAATGGGACCTAATTAAACTTAAAAGCTTCTGCACATCAAAGGAAACTATAAGCAAGGTGAAAAGACAGCCTTCAGAATGGGAGAAAATAATAGCAAATGAAGCAACTGACAAACAACTAATCTCAAAAATATACAAGCAACTCCTACAGCTCAATTCCAGAAAAATAAATGACCCAGTCAAAAAATGGGCCAAAGAACTAAAGAGACATTTCTCCAAAGAAGACATACAGATGGCTAACAAACACATGAAAAGATGCTCAACATCACTCATTATCAGAGAAATGCAAATCAAAACCACAATGAGGTACCATTTCATGCCAGTCAGAATGGCTGTGATCCAAAAGTCTACAAGCAATAAATGCTGGAGAGGGGGTAGAGAAAAGGGAACCCTCTTACACTGTTGGTGGGAATGCAAACTAGTACAGCCACTATGGAGAACAGTGTGGAGATTCCTTAAAAACTGGAAATAGAACTGCCTTATGATCCAGCAATCCCACTGCTGGGCATACACACTGAGGAAACCAGAATTGAAAGAGACACGTGTACCCCAATGTTCATCGCAGCACTGTTTATAATAGCCAGGACATGGAAGCAGCCTAGATGTCCATCAGCAGATGAATGGATAAGAAAGCTGTGGTACATATACACAATGCAGTATTACTCAGCCATTAAAAAGAATACATTTGAATCAGTTCTAATGAGGTGGATGAAACTGGAGCCTATTATACAGAGTGAAGTAAGCCAGAAAGAAAAACACCAGTACAGTATACTAATGCATATATATGGAATTTAGAAAGATGGTAACGATAACCCTATATACGAGACAGCAAAAGAGACACCGATGTATAGAACAGTCTTTTGGACTCTGTGGGAGACGGAGAGGGTGGGATGATTTGGGAGAATGGCATTGAAACGTATAATATCATATATGAAACGAGTCACCAGTCCAGGTTCGATGCATGATATTGGATGCTTGGGGCTGGTGCACTGGGACAACCCAGAGGGATGGTATCGGGGGGGAGGAGGGAGGAGGGTTCAGGATGGGGAACACATGTATATCTGTGATGGATTCATTTTGATATGTGGAAAAACCAATACAATATTGTAAAGTTAAAAATAAAATTAAATTAAATTTAAAAAAATTAAAAAATAAACTGAATCATCTCATTTCATTGTGATTAAAAATGTGCTGTCAGTCATTTGGTCCTTGGAGCTCAATTTATTTTGAGTCATGAAACTCTGAGAATGAACATTTGAAAGCATTCAGTTTGGCAATTTTCTGAGCTTTTGAACAGAACAGTTAGACCTAAGTAAAGAAGGCACTGGATTATAGGGTATGACAAAGGACAAAACGCACTTTATTACTTGGTATGACTAAGGATAAAATGAGCATTTTGAATCAAGCTTCACGTTGCTGCATTTACTATTACATCCAAAACTCTCAGTGCATGTGATTTCTAAGACACTTAAGAGAGAAATATTTGGAAAAACCTTGAACCAATTCTCCCATTTGCATAAAGGTTGTACATAAAGTTCATGTAAAATATAATAAGGCTTTTCTAATTTCTACTTTATCAGTTTATACCACTGATTTTGGGTTTCATGACACATCAGGACCCATCTTTCTATTTCTCATTTTTATTTAAGAAATACGCTGTGTATTCACTGTGGATCAGGAATTTTAAAGTATGCAAGATGAAGTTCCTTTCTCAAGGACTTTAGCGTCTAGTTGGAGAAACAGAGGCATAAACAAAGATTTGAATCACAGAGAGATTAAGGGCTACACAGATGTGCACAGGAGCCTGGAAGGTAACAGTGAACAAACCCGGGAAGTTCAAGAAATGCTCAGCAGAGATGTGTTAACTAAAATGTAAAGGCTAAGGGGAAATCAACAGGAAGGATGACCATAGAGGAACACAGGACAGGCTCCCAAACCAGACCAGACAAGAGATTATGCAAGTCTGAAGTTGAGCAGAGGCACTAGGGGCAGGGTGTTGGTGAAAGAACCAAGTTTTCATAAAAATTTGTATGGGTGTAGGGAAGTATGGGAGAGAGGAAGGAGTTAAATCAATTAATTTCAAGGTTATTATTTTGGGAGTTTTTTTGGTTTTAATTTTTATTTTGTATTGGAGTATAGTTGAGTTTTGGAGAAGGAAATGGCAACCCACTCCAGTGTTCTTGCCTGGAGAATCCCAGGGACGGAGGAGCCTGGTGGGCTACCATCTATGGGGTCGCACAGAGTTGGACACGACTGAAGTGACTTAGCAGCATAGTTGAGTTACTATTTTGATTGCATGTGAGAAATGGAATATTTCCTGCCACATCAGTTAACAAGGATTTCATAGTCATCAGCAATTGTGCCTCTCCAATGCAAAGAGGGAAGCCCTGAGGAAACCCAGGATGTGAAAATACAGGATACTGGCCCCAGATAGCTCCCCAGAATCAAAGGAATGATTTCAGGGAGCCCAGACTCTTGCATCTTCCCATACATAGAAAAGCACTGAACTCCTTAACTTGACATATCTGGTTTTCATTAATTAACAGTAATCTTTTGATGCTGAACCTGAAGCTCCAATACACTGATCACCTGAAGCAAAGGGCTGATGCACTGGAAAAGACTCTGATGCTGGGAAAGATTGAGGGGAGGAGGAGAAGGGGGCAACAGAGGATGAGATGGTTGGATGGCATCATCGACACAATGGACACGAGTCTGAGCAAACTCTGGGAGAGAGTGAAGGACAAGGAAGCCTGGTGTGCTGCAGTCCATGGGGTTGCAAAGAATCGGACATGACTTAGTGACTGAACAACAACAATATTTTGATGTTAACAATATTTTGATGTTCCCAACTACCTGCCCTTTGTTGCAAAATTCCTTTATATCCTAGTTTCTCCCTCGCCACCTCGGAGCAGTTTCTCAACACCATCTGAAATGATGTTTCCCAGGCTACAGTCCTCATTTTGCCCCCAGTAAAACTTAGCTCAAAACTCTCACATTGTATGTTTTTTCAACATGTGATAAGATGGTGATAGAGTCAGAAAATGTAAACGCAACATCTGATTTGGAAGTGGGGTAGAGGAAGATGCTCATCTGGGGAAGTACTAAATGTGGAATGCTCAGTACACTAAGATGGCGAAGTCCTGAGGTCTCCACCAGTCACATCACTTCATTCTTTCTGACCTTTGTCCCAAATCTTCACAAATATCACATGACCTACAAAGACCAGCCATCTCTGTAATCTGAGTTTCTGCCAAGTGTTGAGCATCTTTGAGGCTGCTTCACACCTGAACAGAGCCAGTGATAAGCCTCCCATGGACTCCTGTGCTTCCTGCACTGATGTGGGGTTGGCAGAAAACTCTTCTCTGAGCTGCAGACAGCTTGGCAGGAAAGAGCATTGGACAGGAGCAACAGGTGGGTTCAGCTATGCCAGAAGGTTCTGGTTCATTTCAGATTTAATTCCCAGGCAATATACAGGAAAACCATACTGTATCCTTAGAAATTAAACCCTACATAAGACAAAAAGTTTCGCTAAATACCCCCAGGAGGAGGAAGAAAATACATTAGCCACTCTAAGAAAGGCCACCCTGAGTAGAGGATGGGAGGATATTTCCCTTATTCTGCTCTTTTCTTGGGGCCCCATAATTGATTGTTTTCCTTCAGTATGCTATAATTATCGCATCGAAATTCCATAACTTTCAAGGTTGCTAATTAGGAAAACAGTACAGGTACTATTTTTATTTCATACATGTCTAATCGCTATCTGCTTGCCAAAATCTTTGCTGGCTGTGAACTGGCTGGCATGTGCCCTGCTTAATTCTTCTGGCAGAAAGACGCCTTTTAATACTTCTTCTGGCAGATGTGTCGGTGTTACTGACATGTCTTTTTTTACCGTCACATTATCCTACTGGTCTAGACAAAAACAGAATGACTGGAAGTTCCAGGATATTCACCAAATGAAAGCTTAAACACTTTGACCTGAATTTGACAGCTAACGTAACAGCTAGGTTTTCATGTTCTTTTGTCTTTTTCCAGACATCCACAGAATTTTTCACGCAAAAATTGTTACCAGAGTTTCTGTCAAAAGCTGTAAGAAAAATGTGTGAGTCCTCTGTCCCTATATTCGATTTGTAGAGAACACAATAATATATAAGCACATGTCAGAAATTTTAATCTCATTTATTTATTTATTTTTTTTATGAGCTCTCCAATTTAAAACATTTAAACTACTCAGGATATACAGCTATGCAATCAAGGCTTTTACTCTCAGCAAGAATATTGCAAATGTTATTTTAGGTTAATTGTGGTACCCAGAACTGTCATCCACCTCTGGCCTCCCTACTTTCCAGATGCTGCTGTTGATGTTTTCTATTATTGGGTCACATGGTGGATTACTCCACCCCAGGGCGGCAGCAGTCCTGGCTGCTAAAGCTGTCCTAGGTCTGCGGACCAGACTAAGTAACCTAATGGGTCTCAGAGAAAAGATCTGGGAAGGAATGTAGCAGTAACAAGTAGGAAAACAAGAACAATAGAAATAAGAACCACAAAGATGAAAGGGAAGGAAATAAACAACATTTCACTAAACACTAACAGGATGGTGTCAAAAGTAATCTTATACTATTCTGGGCTGTACGGCTTCCATGTGATTTCTTAGAATCTAGACTCGACCATAATATCAAATTATGTTTAATTTTTAACAAATGCAACTGATTTTTATTATGGAAGGTCTTTCCAAGGAATTGGGGGTAACATATGTAAATTCAAACCAGGTAAATTTTCCTAATAATTATTGAAATGTGACTAAACACCAAAATATGTTTGTTGTTTTTATTCTATCAATTTTAGATTGATAACATTCTTAAATACAAAATAATTTTCTCTTGATATATACACAAACATATATAAAATAGATAAACAACAAAAACCTACCGTATAACACAGGGAACTATATACAATATCCTGTAATCATCTATAATGGAAAACAATATATATCTATACATGTGTGTGTACACACACACACACAACTGAGTCGCTTTGCTGTACTCCTGAAACTAACAAAACATTGTAAATGGACTATACTTCAATTTTAAAAAATGGTTAAGAAAAAAAGAATAAATCTTCCCTGACTTCTCAAGCATAGTAGTAGGCTGAATATGATTCAAATTTGATAGTATTTAAATGTACTGTAAGACAGTGACAGTATTAAAGGTTGATTGCAGAGGCAGTTGCTGTATTCTAGGGCCTTGTGAGGCTTCGCTTATGTTATTCCTTCGTACGGTTCTTACTGTGTTTCTCTTGCTATCAGGATGTCAAGCTAACACTTTCTTTCTTGACAGCATGGCTCCTTGTGTTCTAATTTAATATTTGTAATCTGATCGGGTTTGTAAAGATTTAAGAGCTAATTTGAATTTTGTATAATATAAGGGACTCCCTGGGTCAGGAAGATTCTAGTATTCTTGCCGGGAAAATTCCATGGATAGAGCAGCCTGGCAGGCTGTAGTCCATGGGATCACAAAGAGCTGTACATGACTGAGCAACCGAGCATGCACAGACACATAAGGGACTAAGGGACCTGTTCCACCAAAAAGCTGTAGATCTTTCATGTCTACTTTGGCTGTTCTAGGGTTGATTTCCTTATTTCTTGATTCTCTGCATCATTCTAGATGATTGCTATAAATAGGCAGCCTGATCTGCAAAGGTAGCATGCTGGTGTGTACTTTAGTTTTAAGCAATTGATAAAGTATAAAGTATTTTAACCAATGATTTTTTTTAGGCTTTGCCATGCTTTTCTCTGGAAGGACTGATGCTGAAGCTGAAGCTCCAATACTTTGGCCACCTGATGTGAAGAGTTGATTCACTGGAAAAGACCCTGATACTGGGTAAGATTGAGGGCAAGAGGAAAAGGAGGCAACAGAGGATAAGATGGTTTGATGGCCTCACCAACTTAATGGACCTGAGCTTGAGTAAACTCTGGGAGACAGTGGAGAACAGGGAAGCCTGGCATGCTGCAGTCCATGGGGTCACAGAGAATCAGACACAACTTAAAGACTAAACAACAACCAAGGTTTTCAAGTTTTGGTTTAAGAGCCCATTTTACCCCAATTTAGATGAAGCCTCTCTCAACAGAGACAACCATTACACACATTTACAACACATACAACCAAAAACTATGAACATGAACTTGGCAAGTTCATTTTCAGAATATATGATGCCTTGATATTTGAGTGTATGTCAAAATTCTCTGGCGCAACAATCATGTTTGAACACAAACTGCCCTGAGACAATACAAGCCAGAACCACAAGCTAGCACATCTACCTGAGAACAGAAAAACCAGATGTATATTATAAAAAGATATGTACAAGGCTCAAGGAAGGATGACGCAGTACAGACTGGACAGTGTGCTCAGCGTGTCCGACTCATTGTGACCCCATGGACTGTAGCCCACCAGGCTCCTCTGTCCATGGAGTTCTCCAGGCAAGAGCACTGGAGTGGGTAGCCGTTCATTTCTCCAGGGGATCTCCCTGACCCAGGGATCAAACCTGCGTCTCTTGTGTCTTCTGCATTGGCAGGTGGATTCTTTACCACTAGTGCCACCTGGGAAGCCCGCAACACAGTATAATAGCAATTTTGGCAAGACTGAAATGAAAAAAACCAGAAGTGATCTTGATGGGGTATCGAATCTGTCCCTTTACCCCCGCAAGAATACACCTGCCCCAGGCAAACTGAAACTTCTATTCAGGCCCAGCAGTGACCGTCTCTTCAAATTCTCACTCATCCACACTTTGGATGTTACCATGGTTGTTTTCCCACATCCCTTCTGAGTTACAGAGTCCAAGGCAATAAAGTATCTATAAATGCCCTGGCAATAATTTGGTTCCAGGTTTGGAACTATCACGCTAGCCTTGGTCAAAGTACTTAACTTTTTGAAATGTCAGCTTCTTTATTTGAAAAATGGGAAAATAAAGCATACCCCAGAGTCTTTTCAAGAATGAAATAAAAACCTTTCAGGCATGTAGCATCAGACCTCATGCATAGAAAAGGCTAGGTGATAGCTGAGTTTGAACGCCAGACAGTCGGGACCCAGGGCTCATGCCCATATTCATGATCCCTGCCCTAAGCTGCCAAATACATTTGCATATTCTGAAGTTTCTTTCTGAAAGGTATCATACCAGATTTTACCCTGCTTATTTCCAATAGTTTTCTGGCCAAAGCCATTCTTCATTAGCAGCCCAATTCCAGGGGTCTACTACTCTTTCTAATATGTCATCTACTGAAAACTGGATATACAGGCTTTGTATTCTATTCCAGTAAAGAACAAAAATGTTAATTCAAACACCAGATGGCTAAGGCACATTTCTGTAGAGTTCTGTTTCTTATATTCCCTAAGATGACACATATTTTTAATTAAAATCTCCTCAAGTATGTTCTCTCAAATATAAGACACCTGCATAAACTATATTGTATTTATACCATTTTTGGCATATGTGCATTTTTTTATTGGCAGACATCACAAACAGGATATGTTACAGAAGGTAGATTATATTTCCCCAATTTACCTAGTGATTATCATCCTAAACAAAATTAAGAGACTCATTAGTATCCATATAGACTACATATATCATCTATCAGGAAAAAAAATTGCTTCTAGGAATTGGAGTTTGTAAATTGTGGGCAGATCTGTTGCTTCGTGAATTTAGATATGGGACACTGGGAAAGTCACTTAAATCAGTGGACTGAAGGTCACTGGCTGCATACACCATAGCACTTAAGGGATTCAAGTGCAAAAGACACACTATTAAATATGAGCCAGGAAGAAACTCTTCTCTCTCACCCTTAAATTAACCCTCAAACTAACAGACAAATGTAAATGTCCAAATGGAAAAAAAAAAAAAAAAACAATCTCTTTCATGGAATAATTAAACAATACAGTTTTCCAACCACCATAAAACATATTGATAAAGGTTCAAGTAAGGTGACACAAAACCAATTATTTTTTAGCACTTGTAACACTTAAAGTAATTTGAGTGTCAAACCACTTTCAGAATGGAGAGGAGCAGGATGATTACAGGAATAAATATTGAGGCCTCACATATATTCGCATGTGCACGAGAAAGGACTCCAAAGGTTCCTTGTATTTCTCTTCACATAAATATTGTCAAAGGAGAATCCTACATGCTAAACTTTAGAAGGATTTTTTTTTTATAAAAAGCCACTTTCCATCTGCATCATTTTGTTCAGATATTTGACCTTCAATTTAATTTAGAAATTGACTCTGTATATAACCTGATTTAGTAGAAGCGTAACATTTTAAATTGGTCCATAGATGTCGGGCATATATCATCACTGGAAATGTGAAACTTGTGATGCTGAGAATGTCTTTTAACAACCAGCAGCTGATTTGGCAAAGATCATCTCTAGAACCAAGATATAAAGTGTTAAGTTACTGAACTGACTGATATCAGAAATTTGGTTCATGTTGTAAGTGCTGATGCATTTGGCACAGTTATTAAACATAATATGCATTCTGCACATTATTAAACAGTTTAGACTTGTAAAAACATGTCCTAATACATCAACTATAAAATGGATTAACAAATAACTATAATAGGAATAGTCTGTGTCAAGGAACACATCATTGGTATAAATCAAAAGGTTTCTCAGATGTAATCTCATCTCACTAGTTGAGATCAGGCTTCTTATAATAGTTATCTAATGCTGAATAGAGAATTATCTCTAAAATGCAGTGGCTTCACACAACAAGCATTAATTATCTCACAGTTGTGTGGGTGAAGAATGTGAGAGTGGCTTAAGTTAGCTGGGTGGTTCTGACTCAGAGCCAAGGTCGTAGTCATCTGAGGCTGGCTTAGGAGTATCTGCTCACAAGGGGGTTCATTTACACATCGGTTGTAGGAGGTCTTGGTTCCTGGCCCTATGGGCCTCTGTATAAACTGCTGAAGGACCTCATGACACAGCAGATGACTTCTCTCAAAGCAAAAATCATCCAGACAGAGAGGAGTAATCAAGATATCCTACTTATCACCTGGTCTCACTTCTCCCATCTTCTATTCATTACAGGGGAGTCACTCAGTCTAGAACACACTCAAGGAGAAGGGAATTCAGCTCTACTTTTAGAAGGAGGACGGTTAAGAGTTGTGGACATATTAGCACAGACAACAGTAAGATTGTGTGCCCCAAGTATATACAGTACCAGTAGGCAGAGATAAAGAAGAGCATTTCTGGAAGAGGGAAGGGCAGAAGCGAATATTTAAAGGTAGAAAATGGCCGATGTCAAAGCTACAGGGGCAGATGCTGGATGCCTCGGAGCTTCTGTGGCACTCACACAAAGCAAAGGTATAGGGGCTTGTCATCAGAGAAGGATGACATGGATCCTTCCGGCAAGTGACTGCAGGGATGCTGGAGAAAGCAGAACTGTTAGGTAGCAAGATGAGTTAGAAGGACTATTGTAATTAACCATGGGAAGTTGAGAGCAGAACTTGGGCAGTAGCAACGGAGAGAATTAGAGGGAGGGAGTCGTGGCAGAGGCCCAAACCTCAGGGCCTGATGGCAAAACTGGAGGTGTGCGGTGAGAGAAGATTGAGTCACATGTGATTCCAAGGTGGCCTCGGTATCAGAGAAAGTGATGATGCCTTTCACACAGAGAGAAGACAGGAGAAAACGTTCAGTGAACGTCATAAACTCTTTTGGACACAACTGCATTTGAAAGCCCAGTGAGCCCTGTAGGTAAAGATATGGGACAGTCAGAAAAAAATTAACGGGCAACATTCAGCAGACAGTCCATACCAGAGCTGTAAACAGGAGGAGGTGTGGATGGGAAAGGCGCGCCGAGGGATAACGTGCAGAGAGAACAGAGCCAGGGGTTAAAAGCTTTGAAACATTCGCTTTAAGGAGAGGAAAAGAGAGCCACAAAAGGAGAGGAAGAAACAGAATGAAGAGAGAGGAATGTCAAGGTGAACAATGGCAAGAGATGAGAGGTGACCAGTGCTTACAGAGAAGTTGAGGAGGCTGGGGTTTGTTAAAAAGTGGCTGGAGTGTCTTAACCACGTGCACAACAGTGGACGCTGAGGCACCGGGTTAGAAAGGAATGGAACAGAGGCCCAGACTGCAGAGGTGAGAGGAAGGAGAAAGAAAGACGCAGAGACACTTGATGACCTACACCCGAAGGAAGTATAGTGATTAAAAAATGAGAGAGAGAACGGCAACAGGATGGAGGCAAGCAACTCACTCAGAGTGTCATGCTGGAAAGCAGAGAGAAGTAACCATAAATATGAAATAAAGATATAGAAATCAGAGCAATAGCACAGCAGGGGGCAGTTAAGATCATAGATTCTTTTTTTTTTTCTTTTTCTCCTCTCTCTGAAGAAAACAGATTAAAAGAGATGACAGCCTACATTAGACTTCTGCCGGGGAAAAGCTAGCAGTTGAAAGGGAGTCGCTTGGAAAGTCCTCACATCAAGGATTTATCCAGGGAAGCAGTTCTTAGAGATTAAGGAGTAAAGATGTTCAATACAGTTTCAAACGTTAAGCGCCATTCAAAAAATTCTACAAACAATGCTGGAGTAAGTGTGGAGAAAAGGTAACCCTCGAGCACTGTTGGTGGGAGTGTAGACTGATACAGCCACCATGGAGAGGAGTATGGAGGTTCCTTAAAAAACTAAATACATAAATACCATATTATTCAGTAATTCCACTCTTGGGCAATATCCAGAAAATGCCATAATTCAAAAAGATACATGCACCACAGTATTCATTGCAGCACTATTTACAACAGCCAGGACAGGGGAGCAACGTAAGCATCCATCAACAGAGGAATGGATAAAGATGTGGTACATATATCCAATGGATATTGGATATCAGTCCATACACAAGCAAGACATTGGGTCATTTGCAGAGACATGGATGGACTGAGAGAGTATCATATAGAGTGAAGTAAGTCATAAAGAGAAAACCAAATATCATATATTAACAGGTATATGTGTAATCTAGAAAAATGATACAGATGACCTTATTTGCAAAGCAGAAATAGAGACACAGATGCAGAGAACAAATATATGGATACTCAAGGGGAAGGGGGAGTGGGAGGAGTTGGGAGATTGGGATTGACAATTACACACTATTGATACTATATACAGAACAGGTGACTAATGAGAAGCTACTGTAAAGCACAGGGAACTCAGTGCTCTGGGGTGATCTGAATGTGAGGGAAATTCAAAAAGGAGGGAATATATGTATATGTATGTCTGATTTACTTTGTTGTACAACAGAAACTAACACAATACTATAAAGCAACTATACTCTAATAAAATTAATTTAAAAATTATCTTGTGACACCTTCTTTATTATGGTGATTGCATGAGTTGAATATATGGTGACATCAGTTCAGTTCAGTCACTCAGTCGTGTCCAACGCTTTGTGACCCCATGAATTGCAGCACGCCAGGCCTCCCTGACCATCACCAACTCCCGGAGTTCACTCAGACTCACGTCAATTGAGTCACTGATGCCATCCAGCCATCTCATCCTGTCGTCTCCTTCTCTTCCTGCCCCCAATCCCTCCCAGCATCAGAGTCTTTTCCAATGAGTCAACTCTTCGCATGATGTGGCCAAAGTACTGGAGTTTCAGTTTTAGCATCATTCCTTCCAAAGAACACCCAGGGCTGATCTCCTTTAGAATGGACTAGTTAGATCTCCTTGCAGTCCAAGGGACTCTCAAGAGTCTTCTCCAACACCACAGTTCAAAAGCATCAATTCTTTGGTGCTCAGCTTTCTTCACAGTTCAAGTCTCACATCCATACATGACAACTGGAAAAACCATAGCCTTGACCAGACAGACCTTTGTTGGCAAGGTAATGTCTCTGCTTTTGAATATGCTATCTAGGTTGATCATAACTTTCCTTCCAAGGAGTAAGTGTCTTTTAATTTCCTGGCTGCAATCAGCATCTGCAGTGATTTTGGAGCCCCAAAAAATAAAGTCTGACACTGTTTCCACTGTTTCCCCATCTATTTCCCATGAAGTGATGGGACCAGATGCCATGATCTTGGTTTTTTGAATGTTGAGCTTTAAGCCAACTTTTTCACTCTCCTCTTTCACTTTCATCAAGAGGCTTTTGAGTTCCTCTTCACTTTCTGCCATAAGGGTGGTGTCATCTGCATATCTGAGGTTATTGATAATTCTCCCGACAATCTTGATTCCAGCTTGTGCTTGTTCCAGACCAACGTTTCTCATGATGTACTCTGCATAGAAGTTAAATAAGCAGAGTGACAATATACAGCCTTGACGTACTCCTTTTCCTATTTGGAATCAGTCTGTTGTTCCATGTACAGTTCTAAACCTGCATATAGCTTTTTCAAGAGGCAGATCAGGTGGTCTGGTATTCCCATCTGTTTCAGAATTTTCCACAGTTTATTGTGATCCACACAGTCAAAGGCTTTGACATAGTCAATAAAGCAGAAATAGATGTTTTTTCTGGAACTCTCTTGCTTTTTCCATGATCCAGTGGATGTTGGCAATTTGATCTCTGATTCCTCTGCCTTTTCTAAAACCAGCATGAACTTCTGGAAGTTCACAGTTCACATATTGCTGAAGCCTGGCTTGGAGAATTTTGAGCATTACTTTACTAGCATGTGAGATGAGTGCAATTGTGTGGTAGTTTGAGCATTCTTTGGCATTACCTTTCTTTGGGATTGGAATGAAAACTGACCTTTTCCAGGTCTGTGGCCACTGCTGAGTTTTCCAAATTTGCTGGCATATTGAGTGCAGCACTTTCACAGCATCATCTTTCAGGATTTGAAATAGCTCAACTGGATTCCATCACCTCCACTAGCTTTGTTCGTAGTGATGCTTTCTAAGGCCCACTTGACTTCACATTCCAGGATGTCTGGCTCTAGCTGAGTGATCACACCATCGTGATTATCTTGGCCATGAAGGTCTTTTTTGTACAGTTCTTCTGTGTATACTTGCCACCTCTTCTTAATATCTTCTGCTTCTGTTAGGTCCATACCATTTCTGTCCTTTATCGAGCCCATCTTTGCATGAAATGTTCCCTTGGTATCTCTAATTTTCTTGAAGAGATCTCTAGTCTTTCCCATTCTGTTGTTTTCCTCTATTTCTTTGCATTGATCGCTGAGGAAGGCTTTCTTATCTCTCCTTGCTATTCTTTGGAACTCTGCATTCAGATGCTTATATCTTTCCTTTTCTCCTTTGCTTTTTGCTTCTTTTCTTTTCACAGCTATTTGTAAGGCAGGAAATCAATTTTAAACAATTACTTATCTTTAAGAAAAAGAAGAAGAAGAAGAAAATAATGGGTAAAGAACCCTGAGCCCTATGGTAGAGTGGAGAACACAGCTCATCTAAAATCCCAAGGACAAGTATAAACGTGACAATATCATAGGGCAACTAATGAATCCAAATCTGGTGAGGGAATTGATCAGAGCTCAACTAGCAAGTAAAACTGAACAAGGATTTTAAAAGATGAATGGGAGGCAAAGAATAAGCAAAGGGATGCTCCACAGAGAATAATCATGTTGAAAATCAGGACACAATCAGCTGCCATGGAAAGCCTGCAGAATGGCAGTGCAGTAACACTGGAGAGTCAGGTGATGGGAGGAATGAGGAAGGAGATAAAGGGCAAAGGTGAGGAGGAGCCACCTTCAACAGGAGGAGCCTCGTATATGCCACGTTTGTCCACCTGGACTCCATCAGGTAGATCATCAGGACCCAAACATAATAAGACCTGCACAAAAGTGTCCTGAGAATTCAGTGGTTTGTCCGGTACCAATAGACAAGGACTACTAGGTGCTCTGTCTGGGTTCAAGTTCCAGCATCGCCTTTCCTACTTCAAATCCTAGTAAAAAGTTATTAATCTCTGTTCTTCACCCATGAAAGGAGGCAACAGAGGTACCTATCTGAGAGAGCTGCTGTGAATATAAATGTCAATACATATAAAGAGCTTACTATACTGCCTGGCATGTACCAGTCAATAAATGCTGGATAGTATTAATGTCAGGAACAAATTTAGTGCTCCTTCCCAGTAGAGAAGCAACCCAGGATGTAAGAGTTTGGGAATGGAATCAAGACACCTAAAGATAATCTGTCCTGAGGGTTGCTAATCAGTTGAGTGACTTTGAACTTTTGGGCTTCTTCAAATTTCCAACTGTTTATTGTAAAAAGGCTACATGGTCACTGGGTTCATATTCTGTTCTTTTTTTTTTTTTTAAAGTAACGATTCTTGAATTTCAGGCGGCTTGATTATGACTATGTACTGTGACACAGACACTGATTGTTTCCCATGATTATGGATTTTCCAGTAGCACATATTGGATTGATATTTAGCCAAATGGCAATGTTTTTGCATGTTCACATTTATTTACTTGCTTAAAATATTCATTTGACTTATTAGGGGGAAATTGATAGGTGATGATTAATAAGACATTAATATAGCCTGAAACAAAGTTTAGAAAGAAAATGTACACTTACTGATTTCTCTGCTTTTAAAGCTTCGAGAGTGCTTATTAAGTAGCTAATAATTACACAAAGACGGTTATGAGGCTTTCTTCATTTCTAAAGGAATGTTCCTGAGATTCTCATCATATCAGCACTGATGTACAGAGGAGTGGGAGGAGGGTGGGGACGGACCTAGACAGAAGGATCTGCTCTGCCTACAGCAGAGGCTGCCCTGCTGAGAAACAGGACATTATCACTGATATTATTTACAACTGCCATTGCAGTGTCATAAAAAAGCAGACTGCCTTTTACTCAGTCTTATTACTGTTTTCAAATTCCCAAGAGGCAATGAACTTCCTTATTACCTGCACCCAGGCACCCTTCACTGCCCCTGTTCTATGCCACCGCTTATTGGCACAGGAAAGCAAGTATTTTATTATGGGAAAAGTCCTAAGTGGAAAAGTCGGGAGGCAAATTGTTATACATAATTTCAAGTATGATCTCAAGAATATTACATATGAACATTCTATGTCAGAGATGTAATATTGGGTGTTCAGAGATTTACACGCACATATAAAATACACACGGGTGCGTGTGTATTTTCCAGTCCATCAATTTATATCTTAGAGGGAAGAAAATACCTAGATTTTATTTTCTGAACTCTTTCTTGTATTTTCCCCATATTTTCTATAAGGAGTGTGTATATTCTGATAATAAGAAAAAGTAAACTTTTATTCTATGTATTCATTGAACTAGTAATCCCTGTTTGCCAATAAATATTTTGGCAAAATATTTTTCTACTTTGAAACTTTAAGAAGTATCTCTATAACACTCTGATACATAGAGTAAAAAAGTTGGAAAAAAAACCAGACCCTTTGTAACACATAGGTCACTCACATAATGGCCAATACCCTCAAGCTCTTATCTATAAATCTCCCATAAATCTTTTACCATATCCCCCAAATACTAGACTCTAAACCACTTGAAGCATTTCTTTTTCCACTTGTATGACCTAGTAGAGTGTCTTGAACTTAACAAAGATTTAATAGATACATATAAATTATAAATAGTATAGTATATAGTTGTAAGTTTTTATTCAGAAATAAATTTTATTGACTTAAAATCAAACAGTTAGGACATTTAAAAATAACTCCCCCAAATCACCTTCCTTAAGATACTGAATTAAGTAGTTATAGTATTCTACCTCTGCAAGAAATTGAAGGTATAATATATTCTCATTTCAAGAAGAGATCTTCAGCTCTGGGCCATTATCAGCTTCTTGGTGAGCTTTATACCAACATTTGTTACAACCTACTTATATTTCCCTCTACATTTTAACTAACCAACAAAATGTTAATATGTGCAAGACCAGATGTGATGGTATCACCCAGAAACTTCATGGCCTCCCACTATCCATACTCACAAAGCGGGACTGAAGGACCTTCACAGCTTGATCTCAACACCCTCTGCCTTCTTTTTTCAGCCCCACTCTGCTCCCTCCACATTCCCTGTTGTCGAAAATGCCAAGCTCTCCAGGGTACATCTCCTACTCCTCCACACATACGATCCACAGTGACCTCTCAAGAAAGTGGGGTCCCAACAAACACCTTCCCAGTTGTCTTACTTCACCAGATCAGCATATGTGGTTGCTTAACACTTGCCTTTGGGAGGCTCTGCTTCTCTGCAGGTTTTGTAACCTCCTGCCTTATCAGGCTTTGGGTCATCAGCCAGCCAGGCTTCTTATCTCACACGCTCTCTTTACCTACTTATTTGTATCTCATGCTTATCCAGCTATGTCCCAGTCCCTTCCTTACCAATGACCTCAGGACTAGGACCGTCTCCAAGTCCAGTCACTCTGGGTATAAATTATAATCTGAACCCTAGTCACTATTTAGACAGTGGTGGCTGTAGTCACCAGTCAGCTATCTCAGGGCTGTGGTAAAAATGATAACTTAAAGGCCTCTGTGACTTGGTCTCTGCCTGCATCTTGATTCGAACAAGCTGATGACTCTGAAGCCAACTTCAAGGACAATGTCATCATCCAAAATGCTCACATCAAAAATGTTGGAGTAATCTTATATTTTCAATTTATTTCATACCTTGTATCTTAGTGCCTTTAAAATATATCCAGAATCTGATCAGCACTGCTACCATCATGGCAATCTAAGACAAGATAATCTCACACCTGAATTACTGTAATAGCCTCTGCTAAGTTTATTCTTGGGTTCCTTCACAAATGGCGCCAGTGGTAAAGAACCCATCTGCCAATACAAGAGACATAAGAGATAGGGGTTCAATCTGTGGGTCAGGAAGATCCCCTGGAGGACGACATGGCAATCCACTCCAGTATTCTTACCTGGAGAATCCCATGGACAGAGGAGTCTGGAGGGCTACACTCCATGGGGTCGCAAAGAGTCAGACAGTTCAGTTCAGTTCAGTCGCTCAGTTGTGTCCAACTCTTTGTGACCCCATGGACTGCAGCAGGCCAGGCCGCCCTGTCCATCATCAACTTCTGGAGTTTACTCAAACTCATGTCCATTGTGTCAGTGATGCCATCCAACCATCTCATCCTCTGTCATCCCCTTCTCCTTCCACCTTCAATCTTGCCCAGCATCAGGGTCTTTTCCAATGAGTCAGTTCTTTGCATCAGGTGGCCAAAGTATTGGAGTTTCAGCTTCAGCATCAGTCCTTCCAACGAATATTCAGGACTGATTTCCTTTAGGATGGACTAGTTGGATCTCCTTGCAGTCCAAGGGACTTTCAAGAGTCTTCTCCAACACCACAGTTCAAAAGCATCAATTCTTTGGTGCTCAGCTTTCTTTGTAATCCAACTCTCACATCCATACATGACTACTGGAAAACCCATAGCTTTGACTAGATGGACCTTTGTTGGCAATGTCTCTGCTTTTTAATATGCTGTCTAGATTGGTCATAACTTTCCTTCCAAGGAGAAAGTGTCTTTAATTTCATGACTGCAGCCACCATCTGCAGTGATTTTGGAGCCCCCAAAAATAAAGTCAGCCACTGTTTCCATTGTTTCCTCATCTATTTGCCATGAAGTGATGGGGCCAGATGCCATGATCTTATTTTTCTGAATGTTGAGTTTTAAACCAACTTTTTCACTCTCTTCTTTCACTTTCATCAAGAAGTTCTTTAGTTCTTCTTCGCTTTCTGCCATAAGGGTGATGTCATCTGCATATCTGAGGTTATTGCTATTTCTCCCAGCAATCTTGATTCTACCTTGTGCTTCCTCCAGCCCAGCATTTCTCATGATGTACTCTACATATAAGTTAAATAAGCAGTGTGACAATATACAGCCTCGACACACTCCTTTCCTGATTTGGAATCAGTCTGTTTCAAGTTCTAACTGTTCCTTCCTGATCTGCATACAGATTTCTCAGGAGGCAGGTCAGGTGGTCTGGTATTCCCATCTCTTTAAGAATTTTCCACAGTTTGTTGTGATCCACACAGTCAAAGGCTTTGGCATAGTCAATAAAGCAGAAGTAGATGTTTTTTTCTGGAACTCTCTTGCTTTTTCGATAATCCAACAGATGTTGGCAAGTTGATCTCTGATTTCTCTGCCTTTTCTAAATCCAGCTTGAACATCTGGAAGTTCATGATTCACGAACTGTAGAAGTCTGGCTTGGAGACTTTGAGCATTACTTTGATAGTGTCTGAGATGAGATACGACTGGAGCAAATTAGCAAGCTTATTCTTGAGCCCTTATAGTTAATTTTCAATACTGCAGCCAGATGTATCCTTTTAAAATACAGCATATTTCAAATTGAGCATGTCTCTCTTTTGCCCAAAATTCTCCAGTGGCTCCCCATTTTATATGGAGCATAAACCAAGGTCCTTGTAATGGTCCATGAGGACCTCATGGTACCTCTCTGAACTCACCTGCTCATCTCCCTTTGTTTTCTTGGGTCCAGGAACTGGCATCCACACTCTTCCTTTAATAAACAAGAAGGCATGTCCTTGCCCTAAAGCTTACCCCATGTCTGGTCTGATCTGCCCACAAGCAGAGGCAGGGCCCTTCCTTCTTTCCTCAAATCTTGGCTCCATCATCACCTTGTTGATGAAGCCTCCTCTGAGAATCCAATTTAAGATCTTAAACTGCCCCCTGCCCCCACGCAATGCTCCTCCCCTCCATGTTTGTGTTCTGTTTTTCTCCATAGCATTCCTCATTTATTGCGCTTATTACCTAAATCTCCCTATTTGTCCATAAGCTCCACTCAAAGACAGTGTTTCTTTGGGGTTTTATTCCCTTATGTATCCTCAGAATTTAGAACTGTAGTTGACAAGCAGTTTACTTTAAATAAATATTTGCTGAATGAGTGAGCCGCCGCTATACTGATCACTGTTAAGGCTCGCCGAAGGCTGGCTGATCCAGTCATAGCTGAACACAACAGGGTCCAAAGGACAATCTCATTGATTCCTTCTTCTAAAGTCGCCTTTGTGTGAAATCCAGAGAATCTGTTTCTTTCCCGTGTGTCCTAACACAGTCTGTATCCTAGGTGCTACACCCCATCCACGTATCACAGTCTTCTGTCGGTTCCAGGCGGTCACTTCTGACTTCCAACAGCAAACCCCACAGGGGCCTTGTGCCTGGTCCCTTTAGAAACCAGCACTCCCACATGGCCACCAACCACACTCCAGGCCAGACCCTCTCACCAGATCTTCTACAACCTCCATTTGGGAACAGGCCGCCATTCATACTTTCCGATTATGATCCTTTTGTATCATTACCACTGACCTCATCATGCCTATTACCAGAAAGCAGATTATTCACCATTAACATATGGATCATAAAAGTACCCCCTTCTCGAGGTGGGCAGTGTGAAGGTCAATTTAAAGTAGTGCATGAAAACTGCTGAATAGTACATGACACATAAGTGTTCCACAAATATTGCATGTTACCATTACTGGATTATACAACATAAATCCTTTCCTCAAAAATCAGTTGCTAGTTCCAGTCCTGATAATAAGAGCTAAGCAATGTTTTTCAAGAAATTGAAGAGTGACTAGTTAAACGACATGAAAAGTTGATATAAAGTATATGTCTCATGATGAATCTGTGGCAACTACAGGAGAATAGGCAAAAATCCTTGAACTTCAAAACTTCAATCTTTTGCGAGAACCTCCCTCACCTCAAAAAGACATCCTAAAGCAACCCCCACCCCCATTACATTTCACATCTCATTAAGAGGACAGATAAGCATAGGACAGTTACATCCCTTTATTCTCATGGAAGTTAACATTTGATAAGATACTTCAATCTGACCTGAGTTTCTAAGTTTATCACCACAATCAGCTGCAAATCTCAATTTATTTATATCATTTTTAAAATAACTTTGCTTATTTATTTATTTTGGCTGGGCTGGGTCTTTGTTGCTGCATGCACTTTTTTCTAAGTTGCAGCCACAGGGGCTATCCTCTAGCTTCAGAGCACAAGCTTCTCATTGCCGTGGCTTCTCTTTGTGTGGAGCATGGGCTTCAGCAGCTGTGGCTCCTGGGTTCTAGAGCACAGCGCCAACAGCGGTGGTGCACAGGCTTAGTTACTCCATGCATGTGGGGTCTGCCCAGACCACCAGAGACTGAACTGTATCTTTTGCACTGGCAGGCGGACTCTTCACCACTGAGCCACCAGGGAAGCCTCTATTTCATAATTTTAAACAGGGATGCCCACAGAGTTGAGGTTAAGTCCTCTTCATCCGTGTTCTTTTGACTTCGCATTGGAATGTCTATCACTTGCCCCTTTCTCCTGTGCAGAATTACTTTTCTGTCTTTCCCCCAAAAAGCATCTGAGTTTGCACAACTGCTTAACTCTATCCCTATGAACTTTTGGGATCACTGAGACATTAGGAAAACCGAATGTTTTATGATCATAATGTTTTATGATGACAATTAGATCTGCCGTTCCAAAAACTACTAAAGGTGTGGTATTAGAAAAATGTTACACACTTCAATAAGTACCTGTTTATTTTTTATTTTAATCCTACGACAGGAAGGAAAATGAGTAAGCAGAAATTATCATTAAAAAATAAATTACTTCAGAGATCCCAGAATACATTGAACTAAGTTCTGTGCCATGGTCAATAACAGTCTCCCTCACAGTTCAGTAGAAAGAATGCACACACCACACACAGTCCTAGGGGAACTTCTTCTCACAGCTCATATTGTAAAGAAACAAACAAACAAAAAAAGAATTAAAGGATACCAAAAGATAGTAACTGAGGGCAGAAAATGGTCTTAAAAACATTTCCCTTAATCAAATAAATCATGTGCACTCTGAATAACTCAAATTTTAAAACCTTTTTCCCCAACTGGTAATAGAGGTATAGGTTAATACCACCAAAGCAGAGTTTCTGATAAGTTTACTGTCTCCTATAAATGATTTTAAGTATTCTTTTAAAAGTAAACTCTTTCCCAAATTGCTACTGTCAAATAAAAATGGGTTAAAAATGAAAATCAAGGGTGATTTTTAGAGTTTACCTGATAAGACATAGCCTGGTAAAACACCTGAAACTCAAAAATTACACATGACTTTAGTATAAAAAACAAGCTGGAGATCTTATATAACAATTTTATTTGTATTTTCTCATACATTTCAGATTTATTGCTTCCATTAAGCAAAAAAAAGAAATAGCCTCTCGGTCTAGAAAATAGAGTTTTAAGCTGAGATGACTAATTAGGGTAAGTCTTAAATAATATGTCCTCTATTACTTTTTTAATTATATCAGAAATATTTAGTAAGTAATAATAGTTCATAAACTCAGGGTTACTTGAACTTTGGACACTAAATGTCAAGTCTAAAATAAAACTTACAAAAAATTGCTCTTCTTTGTTTATAAATACAGAATCTTTGTATAAAAATCCAAAAAATTATCACTTTTCAAATTAGAGATGAAATGGAATGACTCTTTTTTTTCCTCTTGGTCTACAACAATGTTCCCCGTCCTCCCCCTTAGCTTTTCACCAAAACTCTGTATCTTTTCAGATCTTAGCGTGGTTTAGAATTTTTTCTTCAATTCTGAACAACTGTCCATTAAAGAGGATGCCTTTTCTGCACATCCTGAGTATAAAATTTGTAACATGTGAGCTGTCTTCACAGTAGGTAGTATTTTCAAGAATGCACACTTATGTTGAAATCAATATTTTCCCATTTTGAACCTTTTAAGCGATAACCCTTGGAAAACGCTATGCACTTCGCTAATGCACTGCTACATAATCACCACAATACTTCAGAAATGGATTTGAGTCATTTCACCAACAGCTGATAACCTTGGCTGCCATTCCTGGTAAGATGTTGTCTTCTTAGATGCTGGACTTGGTTGTTCATTCGCTCTCTCTTTTAAAAAAGAAAGGCCAAATCACAGTGATTCAAAAATAAAGGATGATGAAATTTTGACAACATAAAGGTCTAGAAAAATATAGTAAGAGGAAGAAAAGTAGAAGGAAGAGGAGGAGGAGTAATGGCCATTATTATCTCAACACCACGTGCACCAAATGTATGGGGGTAACGTGGTAAACATGTCAGTCCCTTCATTCCACTCTCACCAGGACCCAGTGGAGTATTAGCATATCCATTTCACAGATGGGAAAACTAAAGCTCAAAGCGGTTGTAGTACAATGTCTAATGCAAACAGTTGTTTGAGTTGGGATTCAACCTGGCCCTAACTGACTCTGCGATTCAGAGCCTTCATGAGATTCCATGAAGTCTCTCTGAAAAAAAGCATCATTTGAAATTGTGCAATTAAAGGAGGATACAATATTTTGCCCATAAATGTTATCAAGTCAATCAAGAAACCTCAAACACTCCTTTGCAGCCAAAGATGGAGAAGCTCTTTATAGTCAGCAAAAACAAGACCAGGAGCTGACTGTGGCTCAGATCATGAACTCCTTATTGCCAAATTCAGACTGAAATTGAAGAAAGTAGGGAAAACCACTAGACCATTCAAGTATGACCTAAATCAAATTCTTTATGATTATACAGTGGAAGTGAGAAATAGATTTAAGGGACTAGATCTGATAGAATGCCTGATGAACTATGGATGGAGGTTTGTGACCTTGTATAAGAGGCAGTGATCAAGACCATCTCCAAGAAAAAGAAATGCAAAAAAGCAAAATGGCTGTCTGATGAGGCCTTACATATAGCTGTGAAAAGAAGAGAAGCAAAAAGCATAGGAGAAAAGCAAAGATATGCCCATCTGAATGCAAAGATCCAAAGAATAGCAAAGAGAGATAAGAAAGCCTTCCTCAGTGATCAGTGCAAAGAAAGAGGAAAACAATAGAATGGGAAAGACTAGAGAACTCTTCAAGAAAATTAGAGATACCAAGGGAACATTTCATGCCATAATGGGTTCAATAAAGGACAGAAATGGTATGGGCCTAACAGAAGCCGAAGATATTAAGAAGAGATGGCAAGAATACAAAAAAGAACTATACAAAAAAGATCTTCATGACCCAGATAATCACGATGGTGTGATCACTCACCTAGAGCCAGACCTCCTGGAATGTGAAGTCAGTGGGACTTAGGAAGCATCACTATGAACAAAGCTAGTGGAGGTGATGGAATTCCAGTTGAGCTATTTCAAATCCTAAAAGATGATGCTGTGAAAGTGCTGAAGTCAATATGCCAGCAAATTTGGAAAACTCAGCAGTGGCCACAGGACTAGAGTATAAAGTTCAGTTTTCATTCTAGTCCCAAAGAAAGACAATGCCAAAGAATGCTCAAACTATCACACAATTGCACTCATCTCATATGCTAGTAATGCTCAAAATTCTCCAAGCCAGGATTTAACAGTATGTGAACCATAAACTTCCAGATGTTCAAGCTGGTTTTAGAAAAGGCAGAGGAACCAGAGATCAAATTGCCACTGGATCATCAAAAAGGCAAGAGAGTTTTATTTCTGCTTTATCGACTATGCCAAAGCCTTTGACTCTGTGGATCACAATCAACTGTGGAAAATTGTGAAAGACATGGGAATACCAGACCACCTGACCTGCTTTCTGAGAAATCTGTATGCGGGTCAGGAAGCAACAGTTAGAACTGGACATGAAAGAACAGACTGGTTCCAAATAGGAAAAGGATTACATCAAGGCTGTACATTGTCACCCTGCTTATTTAACTTATATGCAGAGTACATCATGAGAAATGCTGGGCTGGATGAAGCACAAGCCGGAATCAAGATTGCCAAGAGAAATATCACTAACCTCAGATATGCAGATGACACCATCCTTATGATAGAGAGTGAAGAAGAACTAAAGAGCCTCTTGATGAAGGTGAAAGAGGAGAGTGAAAAAGTTGGCTTAAAGCTCAACATTCAGAAAACTAAGATCAAGTCATCCGGTCCCATCATTTCATGGCAAATAGATGGGGAAACTGTGGAAACAGTGGCAGACTTTATTTTTGGGGGCTCCCAAATTACTGCAGATGGTGACTGCAGTCATGAAACTAAAAGACGCTTGCTCCTTGGAAGGAAAGATATGACCAACCTAGACAGCTTATTAAAAAGCAGAGACATTACTTTGCCAACAAAGGTCTGCCTAGTCAAGGCTATGATTTTTCCAGTAGTCATGTATGGATGTGAGAGTTGGACTACAAAGAAAGCTGAGTACCAAAGAATTGATGTTTTTGAACTGTGGTGTTGGAGAAGACTCTTGAGAGTCCCTTGGACAGCAAGGAGATCCAACTAGTCCATCCTAAAGGAAATCAGTCCTGAATATTCATTGGAAGGACTGATGCTGAAGCTGAAACTCCAATACATTGGCCACCTGATTCAAAGAGCTGACTAATTTGAAAAGACCCTGATGAATTGAATGCAGGAGGAAAAGGGGACAACAGAGGATGAGATGGTTGGATGGCATCACCTACTCAATGGACATGAGTTTGAGTAATCCCCGGGAGTTGGTGATGGATAGGGAGGCCTGGTGTGCTGCAGTCAATGGGGTTGCAAAGAGTCGGACACAACTGAGCGACTGAACTGAACTGAAAGAGTATTTTTTTCCTCTTTCCTCTTCCTTAAGTAACTGTGTTAAAAATTATATACTTAATATCAAGTTTATTGGTAGTAGTGGAAGATAGGAGAACAGGACCAGGGTTGACATAGAAAGAGTATTCCCATGCAATCACAATGACAGTTGACATGATAAAGTCAGTGTAATTTAAAAAAGACTTTTTCAGAAAATCTACAAACAAGAAATGCTGGAGAGGGTGTGGAAAAAGGAGAACCCTTCTGTATTGTTGGTGGGAATATAACTTGAGATAGCCACTATGGAGAATAAGATAGAGGTTCTTTAAAAAATTAAGAATAGAACTATCACATGACCCAGCAACCCCACCACTGGGCATATACCCAGAGAAAATCATTATTGAAAAAGACACATGTACCCCAGTGAGTGTTCACTGCAGCACTGTTTACAATAGCCAGGACATCGAAACAACCTAAATGTCCAATGACAGATGAAATAAAGAAGATGTAGTGTATATATACAATGGAATATTACTCATTCACAAAAAGGGACAAAACTGAGTCATCTGTAGGGACATGGATGGACCCATAGACTGCCATACAGAGTGAAATAAGTCAGAAAAACCAAAACACATATTAATGTATATATGTGGAATCTGAAAAAAGAACTGGTAGAGATGATCTTATCTATGAAGCAAAAATAGACACAGATATAGAGAACGTAGGGATACCAAAGGGGAAGGGGGGATGGGACGAGTTGAGAGATTGGGATTTATATATATATACTATTGATACTATGTATAAAATAGATAACTAATGAGAATCTACTGAACAGCACAGGGAACTCTACTGATTGCTCTGTGATAACCTAAAATGGGAAGGAAATTCAACGAAGAGGAGATATATGGATACATATGGCTGATTCACTTTGCTGTACAGTAGACATTAATACAACATTGTAAAGCAACTATAACTACACCAATAAAAATTTTGTAAAAAAGATTCTTAACAAGATTTCTCTCTCTTTCCTCAACACACACAGACACACAGACACAGATCCACACACACATTTACACACACATATAATGCATTTACTCAAAGAAAAGCTATTAAATTAACATCACAGGATACTACGGTCATTAAATCTGACTAAGCAAAAGCTATTTCCTGGAAGAAACTAATTTTGACTCAAATTTAAAGAATGAAATATTCATGGTGAGTGTTGAAATAGGAAGGGTACAGAGAGGAAATTCTTAATAAGCATTGAACACATCAGGAGAGAGATAATAAAGGCAGGGATAAACACATAAATATCCCTTAGCTGGGCAGGATACGACTGCAAAGAAGTGGCAGTGAAAGTGACACAGTGAATTCTACCCACGTAATGAAGGAATATGACACACGGAAATCATCGTGACTTCATAACTGCTGTTAGAGATTTGGGCAGGAACATTCGATTTAAAAAACCCTAAAAGGTTTCGCTTTGTGTCTTTCATTAAACAAGTGGAGATACCTGGAGAGGCACCATGACTTGTTCAATCCACAACTGGTTAGCTATCAAGCCGCCAGCACTTTGATTGCACCCATCAAGTCCCGGGAAAAGTCTCCATTATCAGCCACCTTTCACTTTGAGGCAATGGGGCCACCCGGTACTTCAGTTTCTGTTAGTATTAAGGATCCTGAGGCCATAACAGACACACCCAGGAACGGTGACTCAGGGAGCAACCAAGACTTAACTCAGGAGATGCAGGTCTGAGCACCTTGGGAATCACGCTGGCCTAATTCTCACTAGATTTTTGCTTATGTGACTTCTCCATATTTCACAAGAGTAAGAGTCACATCCCACAGAAGACACTAGGCTAGAATTAGGAAACAAAAACCAGCAGTATCTGCTTAAACATTTACATATTCAAGATGATCAAAAATGATGACTTTATGGATATCTACCACTGAGTGGCTATAAGAAAAGTGACTTTAATGAAAGATGACTTTTCAAAGTAATTAGAGGAGACATTTTCATAAGAGGTATTCATGGTAATTAGTAATAAATGCATATATCATCTTGGGAACACTTCTTGAGAGCCAAATAATTACCTGGGAAAAGTCTTGCTAGACGCTATCAGACTTTATAAAGTTGAACCAAATATAATTATGTCAACCATACAGTAACATAAATAGAAGGAGGTTAACAAAGAGCCAGTAAATAAAAATAAGATCCTCTTAGGGCACAAGGTACTACCTACAACTGGATTTTCTCATAGGAAACTTCTCAAATAATCAAATTTGCAAAAGAAAAAGAAAAGAAAACATCTTTCTGAACAACTTGTAAGTGACAACTGGCAAAAATAAAATTAATAAATACAAATCTATGAATCCTTGAAATGCTATAAAGATTATATTCTTCTTATAAAAGCAGAATGATTCAGAGATAAAGCAAATGCAATAAATTAGCAAAGTTCAAAAACAAAATATTCCCAGACAAGAGAGATGAGATATAGCATCATTTTTATTTCCATTCTCAAGGAACTGGAAGGCTAGTTTGGTGGTTATGATAGGACTTCAAATATTTGGACCTCTAAGAAAACTGCTTTTGAATTCTTTTTATTTTTATTTTTTTTTCTATTAAATGACATTTATTTCATAAGCAGTTTATCTCATTTGCAAGCAGAATAGTGAAAACAAATTTAAATTCTTCTCTGAGATTGTTACTGGGTTCAGCTATGCTGGTTCCTTGCATTACTTGTTACGACCTCATAGCTCCATAGTCTCATAATGATTAAGAACAGAATTTCCATAGACTTCCCTGGCGGTGAAGAAGTGGTTAAGAATTCACCTGCCAATCCAAGGGACATGGGTTCGATCTTCGGTTCGGGGAGCTTCCACACCCCACAGGGCAGTTAAGTCTGCACCCCACACTACAGAGCTCCCTGCACCCCAGAGCCTGCGCTCTGAAGCAATAGAAACTGTTGCAGTGAGAAGCCCGCACAAGGCAACCAGAGAGGAGCCCTGCTCAGTGCAACTAGAGAAAGCTGGCAAGCAGCAATGAAAGCACAGCACAGCCAAAAATAAAATTAAAAAACAAAAGACTTTCCCTAAGAAATGTGGAAGCAAGGAACTTCATTCTGTCCTCCAAAATAAACATTATTCAAGTACTTTATCAGAAAAAAAAAAAGATAATCCTCTTTGTACATTTCATCCTCTCGTGACAATTCATTGACAGTTATCAGTAAAGAGAATTCATCCCCTGAAAATAGTTCAGAAACAAAAAGTTTTTGATGATAACTAATAGGCTAGAATCTGAAGGTTTACAAGAGCCTAACTCAGCTGCTGAGTCATGAAAAGCAGGCAGAATATTTCCAAGGCAACGTGTTTTGACAAGCTATGATTTCATAATATTTCACAGCAATATTTTCTTTTCTTATTTTAACATTTTTCACAGGACTTATGGGCAAGCAGTGCAAAATTGTTTAAAAATGTGGTCAATAACTGTGTCTTCTCTGGAGTATTGGATCCTTCAAAAATCTTTAAATTAACATTGTGACATAGCAAGAAACTTCCAAAATACTAGCATAACATACATCTCATATATTTATAGCCCATTTGGTCAAAATATGTATTAAATCTGGTAAGCAACAAACACATTCTCCAATGCTTTGGGGAAAATAACAGAAAACCACTGTTATCTACTGTGATTTATAGTCAATTTCATTTTACTCAACTTATAAAGTTCAAATAATTCTCTTTCTTTGAATTCAGAATAGATATATGTATGCAAGGTAATATACATACCTTGGGTAAGTGTAAAGGTAAAATTCTTCCTTATTTTATGCCACTTGGAATTGGTGAAAGAGAAACAAAGCATCATATTATTGTTTTACCGTTTGGACTTTGAGTTCCTTGTTTGCTAATTCAAGTGGGAATTCCCAGCAGACAATGACCAGGCAGAGGATATTACTGTTAAAGGTTTACTAAGTAAATAGCTGTCACATTAGAACAAAAATACATCAGAAGGTCATGACTAATGTTCAGTGTCCACTGAGTGCTTGCCTGAGAACTCAGGCTAGCTCCTGAATTTCACTTTGTATCACAGATGTGCAGTGCCCCAAAGGAGACTGCCTGGGGTTCAGGCTGATGAACTAATAACTGCAAAGATTAACATAATAAAAATATGAAGCTTCACTGATGCATTTTTCAGTTAACACTGTAGTTCAAAAGCATACCGTCTCCCCAAACAGAAATTCACAAATATTACTACTTGGTATTTGTTATATTACCTATGAAGTGAAAGTGAAGTGAAAGTTGCTCAGTCGTGTCCGACTCTTTGCGACCCCATGGACTATACTGTCCATGGAATTCTCCAGGATAGAATACTGGAGTGGGTAGCCTTTCCCTTCTCCAGTAGATCTTCCCAACCCAGGGATCGAACCCAGGTGTCCTGCATTGCAGGCAGATTCTTCACCAGCTGAGCTACAAGGGAAGCTCTATATTACCTATACAAGGACTCGTATATACTGAACTAATATACTGAATTTATATATAAATTGAACTATGAGAATTTTAAAAACTGCATTATTCTATGCTCTGTAAACAAATTCTACAGTTGTATTTTGTAAAACAGCACAACTCGAGAATATATATGAGTTTATATATGAGTATATGTATATATTCTCGAGTTGTGCTGTTTTACAAAATACACTGTAGAATTTGTTTACAGAGCGTAGAATAGTCCAGTTTTTAAAATTCTCATAGTTCAACTTATTCAGTGAAAGTCTGGATACCTACCATGGGCCTGATTCTACAGCTAATTTTTAACAACTGGAATAGATGAGTGATTTCTTAATGTAATCCTGCTAAAGGGGTTAATACGAGTACAAAGTCAGCTTATTTGAGCTTTGAAGATCTAAGGGGGTAAAAAATCACCTTACTTTGCAAAGCCTGCATGTGACATTGGTCTTGGAACATTGTGTCTCCTTAATGAGAACTAGAGATTCTTAGTTGCCTGTCTTGCAAACTGTCATGTCCCTGTGGGTTTCAAGGAATCTAATACCTCTGTACTTCCTAAAAGCACGCTTTCCCAAGCATCTCTGCGTCTCATAGACATGAAAGAAAGCAATGCCAGGTATGTCTGCATCCCAAACCCCTTTTAGGTCTAAATTTCTTTACTGTATAGTATACATAGAGAAGTATCCATAGATGTACAGAGTATGTATAGGTCCACTGTGTGGATCACAATAAACTGTGGAAAATACTTAAAAAGATAGGAACGCCAGACCACCTTACCTGTCTCCTGTGAAACCTGTATGCATGTCAAGAAGCAATAGTTAGAACCAGACATAGAACAAAGAATTGGTTCAAAACTTGGAAAGGAGTATGTCAAGTCTGTATATTGTCACCTTGCTTATTTAACATACATGCAGAGTACATCATGTGAAATGCTGGGCTGGATGAATCTCAAGGTGGAATCAAGAAGGCAATGAGAAACATCAACAACCTCAGATATGCAGATAATACCCCACTCTAATGGCAGAAAGTGAAGAGGAACTAAAGAGCCTCCTGATGAAGGTGAAAGAGGAGAGTGAAAAAGCTGGCCAAAAACTCAACATGAAAAACACTAAGATCATGGCATCCAGTCACAACACTTCATGGCAAACAGATGGGGAAACAATGGAAATAATGAAAGACTTCATTTTGGGGGCTCCAAAATCACTGCAGACAGTAACTGCAGTCATGAAATAAAGACATTTTCTCATTGGAAGGAAAGCTGTGACCAACCTAGATAGCATATTAAAAAGCAGAGATATCACTTTGCCAACAAAAGTTTGAATAGTCAAAGCTATGTTTTTTTCCAGTAGTTATGTAAGAATGTAAGAATTTGACCATAAGAAGACTGAACGCTGAATAACTGATGCTTTTGAACTGTGGTTCTGGAGAAGACTCTTGAGAGTCCTCTGGACAGTAAGGAGATCAAACTAGTCAATCCTAAAGGAAATCAACCCTGAACATTCATTGGAAAGACTGATGCTGTAGCTGAAGCACCTGATTCAAAAAGCTGACTTATTAGAAAAGAACCTGATGCTGGGAAAGATTGAAGGCAAAAGGAGAAGTGGGTGGCAGAAGTGAGATGGTTAAATAGCATCACTGACTCAATGAACATGAGTTTGAGCAAACTCCAGGAGATAGTAGAGGACAGAGGAGCCTGCTGTGCTGTAGTCCACGGGGTCGCCAAGAGTCAGACACTACTTAGCAACGGAACAACAACAACAACACGGTGTCCATAACTAAGAAATAGACATTTCATAGTTAATGATCATAATCTTTTGTTTATATATTTTAAAACTCAATAAACAACTTCGGAAATCGTGTTGTAATGTCCAAAACACCTATCATGGTGCTGAGTACATAGAAAGCTCTCAATAAGCTTTATGATGTTAGTTAAAAAATATTTCTACAGTTTCGTCTGAGCTCTGTGATAGAATTTCTGAGATTGATAAGCCAATATAAATATTTCATAAAGAAAACAGACACCCTAACATGCTAAACACCTCAGAAAGTTACTTCAGAATTTTACATTATCAAGCCTGACTAAATACTGTTTTCACACAACTCAGGAAATAAATAAGAAAATCTATGCTTTATTCAAGGGATAAATAGATTCAAGAGATTAGATCTGATAGAGTGCCTGAAGAACTACAGATGAAAGTTTATAACATTATATAGGAGGCAGTGTCAAAACCATCCACCCCCCCCAAAAAAAAAAAAAAAAAGGAAAATGGTTGTCTGAGGAGGCCTTACAAATAGCTGAGAAAAGAAGAGATGGAAAAGGCAAAAGAGAAAAAGAAAGATAATCCCCATCTGAATGCAGAGTTCCAAAGAATAGCAAGGAGAGATAAGAAAGCCTTCTTAAGTGAACAATGCAAATAAATAGAAAGAAACAATAGAATGGGAAAGACTAGCAATCTCATCAAGAAAATGAGAGATACCAAGAGAATGTTTCATGCAAAGATGGGCACGATAAAAGACAGAAATAGTATGAACATAACAGAATCAGAAGAGATTAAGAAGAGGTGGCAAGAATACAAGAAGAACTATACAAAAAGGTCTTAATGACCCAGACAACCATAATGGTGTGGTTACTGATCTAGAGCCAGACATCCTGGAGTCTGAAGTCAAGTGAGCCTCAGGAAGCATTACTACAAACAAAGCTAGTGGAGGTGATGGAATTCTAGTTGAGCTCTTTCAAATCCTAAAAAGATGATGCTGTGAAAGTGCTGCACTCAATATGCCGGCAAATTTGGAAAATTCAGCAGTGGCCACAGGACTGGAAAAGGTCAGTTTTCACTCCAATCCCAAAGAAAGTCAGTGTCAAAGAATGTTCAAATTACCACACAATTGAACTCATTTCACATGCTAGCAAAGTAATGCTCAAAATTCTCCAAGCCAGGCTTCAACAGTATGTGAACTGAGAATTTCCAGATGTTCAAACTGGATTAAAAACACAGAGGATCTCCCGATCAAATTGCCAACATCCGTTGGAACAGAGAAAAAGCAAGAGAATTCCAGAAAAACATCTACTTCTGCTTCATTGACTACACAAAATCCTTTGACTGTGTGGATCACAACAAACTGTGGGAAATTCTTAGAGAAGGGAAAACAAGACTACCTTCTGAGAAAGAAATATTTTCTCACCTGCCTCCTGAGAAACCTGTATGCAAGTCAAGAAGCAACAGTTAGAACCAGACATGGAGCAATGAGCTGGTTCAAAATTAGGAAAGGAGTACGTCAAGGCTGTATACTGTCACCCTGCTTATTTAACTTGTATGCAGAGTACATCATGTGAAGTGCTGGGCTGGATGAAGCTCAAGCTGGAATCAAGATTGCCAGGAGAAATATCAACAACCTCAGACATGCAGATCATACCACTCTAATGGCAGAAAGTGAAGAGAAAAGAGCCTCTTTGATGAGGGTGAAAAGAGGAAATTGCAAAGCTGGCTTGAAACTCAACATTCAAAACACTAAGATCATGGCATCTGGTCCCATCACTTCATGACAAATAGATGGGGAAATAATGGAAACAGTGACAGATTTTATTTTCTTGGGCTCCAAAATCACTGTGGACAGTGACTGCAGCCATGAAATTAAGCCACTTGTTCCTCAGAAAAAAAGCTATGACAAACCTAGACAGCATGTTAAAAAGCAGAGACATCACTTTGTCAACAAAGGTCCATACAGTCAAAGCTATGGTTTTTCCAGTAGTCATGAATGATGTGAGAGCTGGACCATGAAGAAGCCTGAGCATCAAGGAATGATGCTTTTGAACTGTGGTGCTGGAGAAGGCTCTTGAGAGTCCTTTGGACTGCAAGAAGATCAAACCAGTCAATCCTAAAGAAAATAAACCCTGAATATTCATTAGAAAGATGGCAGCCGAAGCTCCAAAACTTTTGCCACCTAATGCAAAGAGCCAACTCATTGGAAAAGACTGTGAAGCTGGGAAAGATTGAGGGCAGGAGAAGTGGGCAACAGAGGATGAGACAGTCGGATGGCATCATTGACTCAATGGAAACGAGTTTGAGCAAGCTCCAGGAGATAGTGAAGGACAGGGAAGCCTGGTGTGCTGCAGTTCATGCAGTTGCAAAGAGTCAGACAGCATTGAATAACTGAACAACAACAAAATGTTTTATTTACCAAAATAAACTATATCCAGAGCAAGAATTGGAGAAGGCAATGGCACCCCACTCCAGTACTCTTGCCTGGAAAATCCCGTGGATGGAGGACCCTGGTAGGCTGCAGTCCATGGGGTCGCTAGGGGTTGGACACGACTGAGCGACTTCACTTTCACTTTTCACTTTCATGCATTGGAGAAGGAAATGGCAACCCACTCCAGTGTTCTTGCCTGGAGAATCCCAGGGATGGGGGAGCCTGGTGGGCTGCCATCTATGGGGGTCGCACAGAGTCGGACACGACTGAAGCGACTTAGCAGCAGCAGCAGAGCAAGAATTAGGGCTCTGTGCGTTTATGAACAAGGAAAGTTTTCCTAGATTTACTAATCACATATTTCCTTTCAGAGATTAAGGAAAAGTTAAATGATTTAGATTATGAATGCATCAAATCATCCCATTTCCAGTCCATACACCTTACATATCATGCATGAAGATCTCTTAGATGTATGAACATGATGAAGAGAAGGAAATCTCCAGCTGCAGCAGGGACGCAACACCTGATCTCAGAAACTTGCAACATATGAGAAGTACAGCCTGCCTATATATTTGTATGTATATTTCCTGAAAGTAACACGCATAGTCTATATATGTAGAGATTCTTATTAATATATGTATCTATTATACCATGCGTCCCCAACCCGTGGGTCACGGGCTGCTACCAGTCTGAGGTCTGTTAGGAACTGGGCTGTACAGCAGGGGGTGAGTGAAGGGTGAACACGCGAGGCTTCGTGTGTTTCTCCAGCCACTCTGCATCGCTCTCTTTACAGTTTGAGCTCTGCCTCTTCTCAGATCAGGGGTGGCATTAGTTCTCAGACGAGCATGAACCCTGCTGTGAACTACTGGGATCTAGATGGCTCATTCCTTATGAGAATCTAATGCCTGGTGATCTGAGGCAGTGATGCTAGCACTGGGCTGCTACTGTCTCCTGTCACCCCCAGATGGGACTGGCCAGTTGCAGGAAGACAAGCTCAGGGCTCCTCCTGATTCTGCATTACGACAAGTGGCACGACTATTTCATTATATATGACAATGTAAGAATAACAGAAAAAAAAAGCACACAATAAATGTAATGCACTCAAATCATCCCCAAACCATTCCTCCCACCCCCTCTACCCTGGTCTGTGGAAAAACAGTCTTCCACAAAACTGGTTCCTGATGCCAAAATGGCTGGAGACTGCTGTATTGATACTACTCTGGTGATTTCCAACGTTTCAGATCTTTCATCTAGAGACAGAAATATTACCTTTCTTGCTTCTTTGATCATCTTCCGAATGGTTTCCTTAATCGTAAGCAGTTGTGCTCTTGGTGGATGAAAGAGGAGCTCAATGTGCGTCCCCCCTAAGAGTCCAGGCATTACATAAGGCCAGCCTAAGTCAAGATTTGGGGCTTCCACATCGGACTCCACAGGCCAGTAAGTCCCTGAAGATGACGCGTCATCGCAGGAATTATCGGGACCATGTGACGTGCTTTGTGCAACTTTTTGAACATTGTTTAAAATGTAATTAATTTCTTCCTCAGCTAGAAAGTCTGACACTCGTTCCTTGGCAAGAAATTCTTTGTATGCATCTAACCCATGTTCAATCAGCGTGTCCACGGCCACTCGGTACCATTCCTTATAGTGAGGTTCAATGTAATTGTCTGATTTACACTCGTCATTCAAGGAGGACAGCATTGATGAGGACTCCATGCTTGCGAATCTTTGACAAGGGCACTTTCAAATGTCCATTCGTGAAGGAAAGAGAGGTATCTGGATGTCTAAAAAGAAGAAAATCAAAATCAGAATTTGGAAATCAAATGTCTTAAAGTCATTATTCATTTCTACTACCGGCTCAGTATAACATACATTTTATATTCAAAGTGGCATTAATAATACCACAATTCACATAATCCCAATAATTATTATGGTATTATTCACATAATACCATAATCCAAATAAGTTAAACTGATTTCCTTTTACAGATTCCTAGTTGATAAATCCCTTCCCAAGATACCTCTAACTCTAGTTTCTCATCTAAGGAAATATACCTTCCTCCTCTGACATTCTGAAAGCCCATCCTTCTTAAATTTAATCTGGGATTACACACGGTATGATTAGAATCAGAATAAAACCAATGCCTGGTCGGCCATTTATATAAATCTTTACCAAATATCTGTTAAGCATATATCCTTATGAAATTTAAAAAGCTCAAAACACTTGCCTTCCAGGGAGGTATTAATAAGATGAAGAGGTGAACTATACACACAAAGCTGTTTGTTACCACTTTGAACAAAGACATATACTGCTAAGGGCTAAAACGAGTACTGTGAGTAGTCAATGCTTTCAGAATAAAAGCAAGTCGAGATCAATATGGAATAGAAGAGATGCATTATGGTTAGCCTAGAGAGGAGGTGGGCTTCAGCTGAACCTGGGATGATGAGTAAAAATATGATCAGATGTCAAGAAGGAATATTTTCATCCCACACAAGAATGTAAAACATAAGCAAAAGCACAGAACAGGTATGAGCTTGGTACATTCACAGTTGGTTTAAAAAAAAGACAACTTGGTCTGCTGGAAATCAGGATCCTTGTATTGGTGGCAGGAGATAGAGGGGGATAGACCAAATGGAGCCAGGTGTGGAGGCCCACGGGAGATTGTTGTGATTCAGCAAAACTTGTGCCCAAGACAATTAGTCTGGCAGTATCAGGGGAGTAGAGGAGGGATAAGGAGCTGAGAGAGCCCTTCTCTTTTCAAACTCCCAGTGAGGACGTGACAAGAATATTCAAGCCATGGTGCAAAGCACAGACTTGAAATCTGATGGCTTGACAGCATACAGGTGATAAAGAAATTCAGGGCATCAAAGACAATTCAGTTTTCTCTTAGGAAGGAAAATCTGCCTACCCAAGCCCACGCCCCATCCCTCACAATGCCCACAAAGTGCTATTCATTCCCTCACTCCCTGGTCAGATACTGGACTGGACCTTATGTCCATCAAATGGGGGACTTTCCAGGCTTTGGAAGTCACAAGCTCCATTGTGTGGATGCAGACAAAGTACTGCTCTACGATGTGCTACAAACACTCCAGGGCTTTTCTGACTAAAAACGTCTTTGTCAGTGGCCCTGCGTAGTTGTCAATTTTCTACTTCTCTCAGCTTTACCGAAAAGCTAATCTGGAAGCCATTACTATTAACTCCTCATCTGAAAATACGTAACAAGAGTCACTAACCATAGACAGAAGTCATGGAGGAATGGACAATAAACAGGGCCATATTTCTGCTGGGGGAGAAAAGGTCAGAAAAGATCCAGTGTATAGGAAGCCAGACTGGGGAGTGAGCGGGGTTCAGGGTACCTTACTTTACTATTTTATGTAAATAGATGGAGACAAGCCTGCCTCCATCCCTAGGCTTGGAGGTTTTACAGAGAAAATCTAGCAGTAATGAAACCTAAAGATTAAATCTGACATAAGAAAAAAAGAGAACACGTTGCTTTCAGTTTCCTGGAGGATTCTCAGCTTGAGCCATAACTTGGCTCCAAAGCCAAGGCAACTGGAACTGTCCCTGGGTCCCGGGACCATCATCATCTCTGCAACATGGCATCGGAGTTCTGGGCAACACAGTCTTCCTGCCTCCCATGGAATTATGGTGCAGTTTTGGGGTAACATGCTCTCACTCCTCCATGGGCTGGAGGAATAAGGACTAAGCTGTCTGCTAGACTGATAGATAAGCTATAAAGAAGTAAAATTTGATTATTTTATTACCTCATTACATCCAACTTAATCTATTGACATGTACCAGGATGTTAAGAAGGAAACTTTCATAAATGTCTCAATCTTATATAGGTGCCCAGGGGTTCTCAATAGAAGAGATTTGACACCACCCCGACTCTAAGCATGAGCAATGTCTGGAGATGTTCTTAATAAGGACGTGTGGGGAGGCGTGTTACTGCCGTGGTGTGTAGGGACCAGGGACGCCGCGAAGTCCACATCCAGGCACAGGACAGCCGCCCACAGTAAGGAATTATCTGGTCCAAAATGCAAATGGTGCCAAGGTTGAGAAATCCTCATCGAGTCGCTCACTTCCTGTGCACAGTATTAAACTACTAAATAATGACCTTTGCAGTGTTCATTAAAGTTCTCTTTTGCACATTAACACTCATTTATTAACAAAGAAATAAGGTTTTTATTTGCTTGACAGAATGAATTAATCTGATCAAAGTTTAGTTTCCTAAGGTTTAGTGAAGAGTAGTTTTCATTTGATAATTCCAGTCCATGAAGGGACAAACATCCAGTGGTCACAGGAAATCACAGAGATCATCTGTAATCGTTAAAAACAGTAGGTAACTGATGACTGTTCGTAACAGTCCCAGGCCTCCTAAGCACTCATTTTTAAACTTTCAAAATTTAACTTTTGAATTCCTAAAACATGCGATGCTACCTGCCTATTCCATCTGGAGATCAAAATGCATGAAGTGCTTTAAAAAATACTTAATTCATTTCTGAGCTTTACCTATGCAAATATATACACTGCAAATATTTTTAAAAACTTCATTCTTGAACTATGTGTAAGCTGAGAAATCACAGAGATCAGAGGGATTATGAAAGTAAAATAAAACTAGGAGGACACATATGAAAAATTAATTATGAAGGAAAAAACAATTGGAAGTGAGAATAAAAGTGAAACCCTATAGGACTAGTCAAGAGCAAAACCAGATACGATGCAGATAAAACACACCAGAGGAAAAACGCAACAGCCATAAGTACTGAAGTTGAGATATGATGTATAAGAGTTAAGATAAGAAATAAATACACTTGATTTGTCCTGCTGGAGAGAAGCTATCCTTCAACCATAGTCTAGAGACCTACTCATTTATTGCAAGAGCTGTTTACAGGCGGCTACTTATAAAAGAGCCAGCTACATAAATGTTAATGGGAGAGAGCAAAGCAATGGCTCCTACACAAAGAGCTACCACAATAAAATAGCACCTGTAGTTAGTTATTGGAGAAGGAAATGGCAACCCGCTCCAGTGTTCTTGCCTGGAGAATCCCAGGGACGGGGGAGCCTGGTGGGCTTCCGTCTATGGGGTCGCACACAGTCGGACACGACTGAAGTGACTTAGCAGCAGCAGCAATTAGTTATAGACTCAGTACAGCACTTTAAGAGTTCAGTTGTTAAATATTTGAAGGGTTATATTTGAGGACGAAATGAATTGGGTATGCCTTTAAACACAGAAAAATTTAGCATCATTTAATCAATAACCATTAAAAACTCTTAGAAAGTACATTCTTTTCATATACTATTTCATGTATATTCTTTTCACAGGATAGAGTTAACGAGAAAAGAAAAATAAAATCTCTTCGTGATATAAAAGCTGAGGAGACTGTTTGGCTCATCTATTATTTGACTCACTCCAGAAAAAGAGACTCCCAAAACACATGATTCAAAGCCAGATCCCCAAACCACCACATACTGCATTTGCTATCAAACTTTAGAATTATTGTGGGAAGTATACATTCCAAAAATGAAATCTGTAAATACAAAATGTATAAACAAGGTATAAAAGAATAGATTTCAATGCATAGGCCACTCTTAAAAACGGTTTGGACATTTCAATTATAAAACTAAATATACAACTCATACAAGGCAACAGCTGCACTCCTAGGGTTGATCCTGAGAAATGGAAACTTACCTTCACACAAAGATTTGTACACGAATGTTCACAACAGTCTTATTTATAACAGCCCCAAGCTGGCAACAACTCAAACGTCTTTTGTAGTTGAGTTTTATACAAACTGTGGTACCCCCATATCATGGAGTATTCATCAGCTATACAGTGGACTAACTTCTGATGCCTGATCAACTGCTATGAACCTCACGAGAAGAATCTACAATTATCTTAAAACAAATTGTGCTCACTAGCAATTTCACCTGCCTTGAATAGAAAACAAAATAAAAATAACATATAACTGGGAGGGTGAGAGCTTGTGTTCAGGGTCACACCACTAGGTTTAAAGCCTGCTTCCCAAATCACAATCAATTCCCTACATATGAACTTTTAAGTTTTGAGCTTTCAAAGATGCGAACGTGTATTCCAGCAACATCAGGGTGGGTGAAACTGCAGCTTGCCCTCTGATTGTGTTAGCTGGGTACCTAGGGTAACTTTGTTTGACTTATGAACAAATTGGACTTACAAATGGCACTCTTGGAATGGAACTCATTTGTATGTAGGGGACTTGCCGTGTTGTGAAGTTCATGGACAAGTGACCTGCGCACGTAAGCCTCAGTCTGTGCCTCTTACCGAATGCAAGTTTGTGTCCTGATCCACAGTGAGGTCAAACAAAGTGAAACATCAGAGTTTGGAGGAAGGTATATTGCAGGGTCCTGAACAGACAATGTGTGGGTCCTGCTCAAAAACCCTGAACTCCCTGAAATGCCATTTTTAAAGGCAGGTGAGGCAGAAGCATCTCAAGGAATGTATCATCTGATGCACAATTCTCTGGTTAATGGTGAGGTACCAGCATGGTGTCACAGGGGTTAACACCATCAGTCCTCAGGCTCCAAAAGGTCTGGGGCTATATACTCCTGGTCATCAATTTCTTTCAGTTGGTGGTGGCTTTTAGCATCTGAAAAACTTGGGAAAATACAAGATGCTGTTATGATGGGGGTACTTCAGAGAGGTGTTCAAGCAGAAGATATGGAGAGGGGTCTGTCCCAGGAAGGCCCCATAGGTCCTGCTCAGTTACATGTTCATGACATTAGGTCATTCTAAGAAATAAATGAGGCAAATGCCTATGAAGTATTATACTAGTATTCCTATTTTACATTTTAACATAATGTTACAGTATAATTACTCTAAAGATATAAAACATTTGGTCACAAAAGTCTTTAAGGATTCAGAAAAAGACAGAGTCTCTGTCATCCCATCAGCAGTGTTAACGCTATTTTGTCAACTGTAGTATTAAGCCAACAGCTAAACCTAGTCTCCATTGTTTACAGTTTCTGATCACAGAACCATCATTGGAAAGACTTCTGATATAAGAAGTTGGTGGAAAAAATGCTCCAAGGAGAAATTATAAGCTTCTTAAATAACAGATAGTCTGAGGTTATGATTAGCTCATGGGCAAGCAGCTGGCCCCAAATCAGGGTTTTGGCTGAAAGAAATCCCAGAGAGATAAGCATTGCCAATGTCCCTGATGTCCTGTTACCAACTTCAGTCTTAGGTTGTTTCTATTCAACCAATGCAGATGATACCACCCTTATGGCAGAAAGCAAAGAGGAACTAAAGAGCCTCTTGATGAAGGTGAAAGAGGAGTGTGAAAAAGCTGGCCAAAAGCTCAACATTCAAAAAATGAAGATCATGGCAACTGGTCCCATCACTTCATGACAAATAGATGGGGAAACAATGGAAACATTGACAGGCTTTATTTTGGGGGGCTCCAAAATCACTGCAGATGGTGACTGCAAGGAGTCACCCCTTGGAAGAAAAATCATGACAAACCTAGACAGTGTATTAAAAGCAGAGAAATTACTTTGCCAACAGAGGTCCACATAGCCAAACCTACGGTTTTTCCAGTAGTCATGTATGGATGTGAGAGTTGGACCATAAAGAAAGCTGAGCAATGAAGAATTGATGCTTTTGAGCTGTGGTGTTGAAGAAGACTCTTGAGAGTCCCTTGGACTACAAGGAGATCAAACCAGTCAACCCTAAAGGAAATCAATCCTGAATATTCATTGGAAGGACTGATGTTGAAGCTGAAACTCCAATACTTTGGCCACCTGATGTGAAGAGCTGCCTCATTAGAAAAGACCCAGATGCTAGGAAAGATTGAAGGTGGGAGGAGAAGGGGACGACAGAGGATGAAATGGTTGGATGGCATCAGTGACTCAATGGACAGGAGTTTGAGCAAGTTCCAGGAGATGGTGAAGGACAGGAAGCCTGGTGTGCTGCAGCCCATGGGGTCGCAGAGATTCAGGCATGACTGAGCAACTGAACCACAACAGTGCTGTCATGGATTCAACTGAGTCCTCCAAGAAAATATGTTCAAGACCTAACCCTCAGTACCAGTAAATGTGATCTCATTTGGAAACAGGGTATTCTCTGCAAGACACAAGGCATAGACAAATACACGGGATAACTCCAGGTGACTGACGAAGCAGAGATCGTAATCCTAGAGATTACTGCCAACGCCAGACCTAAGAGAAAGTCATGAACAGATTATCCCCTAGAGCTTCCAAGAAAACAGGGTCCCAAGGACAACCAGACTATTAGCCTCTAGAACTGTGAGAGAATAAACCCTATTGTTATAGTCCAACATTTGTGGCATTTTGTTACACCAGCCCTAGAAAGCTAACATAAACATACATAGGATTATTTTTATTTGTAAATCTTAAAAATGTCAAATAAAGGAACTTAAAAAAATAAATTTACCCTTCACAAATGATTTCAATTGTTTTTCTAGTGTGTTATTATAAAACAAGTTTTCTGACATAACTTCAATGTTATGGCAAATTTCTTTAAGGGACATTTGATAGTCTTTCAAATATTGAGGGAAAAGATACCTCAAACCACTCTTTTTGGAGCGGGCATTGACTCTATGATGTGCATCAAAATGTTTGCTTACAGAAGATGAGAAAATGTTTTATAAAGGCTTGTTTCAGAACATCCTCGACTGATAAAATCGTAATCTACAGTGGACAACAGTTGAAAATAACTCTTCTTTCTTCAAATTTTTCAGTTCAGTTCAGTCGCTCGGTCATATCCGACTCTTTGCAACCCCGTGGACTGCAGCACACCAGGCTTCCCCATCCATCACCAAGGCTGCCAATATTATGTTTGACTTTGATTTTAAGAAATTTAAGATGACCATGAAAACATTAAAGAAGCTACTACTAAATTTAAAATTCACTATAATAATCTGCCAAGGGCAATCAGATACCTAATCGCGGCAACCAAACATACTAAGATTCTAAGCTGACTTCATAAAATGGCCAGAAGTGCAGGTCACAGGCTTCCGCAGAGCAAGCCAAGGAATTCAAGCTTTTGTGGCACATGCAGTGTGGGTGCAGACTTGCCCACAAGCGGATATGCCCATGTGGCACACGCAGTTAGAGTGGGTGCAAATGCCTCCATACGTGGTCATCAAGAGAATCAGCCATCTTATCAAACTCATGAAAAGGACAAAACTAAGCAGCTGCAACTCGTTCTATAAATCCTGATGAAAATATCATTTGCTCACTATCTAATCATTTCTCAGTTCCTTAATCTCTTGTAACTGGGGAATTGCATGGCGATCACTTTCACACCAAAATAATTCCAGGGTTGGTTTCTTATTGGCTGCTCTTCAATATTTTGGCATCCCCAGTCTATACTATAGTTCAAATGGAAGAACATAAAGACCATGAATTTCTGTTCATGACAATAAAACACAGTCATTTATTATATTTGGAAGCATTTATTGAGTAATTCCTGTAGAGAAACATGTAGGAGAAAGAATAAACACTTTACTGAGAAAACATGTACTTAATAGTCAAACTGCAGAGAATTACTCTATGCATGGCTTAAAATGAAAGAGAAATTAAGGCAAATTCCTCTTGGACCAATATCTGACCTATTCCTAAATTGTTTTTATTATGACATCAGCACACCAAAAGATCCAAGCAATGGAACAAGGTAACCCGAACTGGTTGCATCTCGTGCCAAAAACGCTCCACCTCAGCCTGGTCCTGATCAATGTGTGTGACAATTACTTGTACCAATAAATAGAAAAACGTTGATAAAGTTTACAGAATTGAACAACATATATGTTAGATGACAGACTCAATATTCAAAATGATATACATAGTAAGTATTTACACAGTAAGATAATAAATCAACTGGATAGTATGAAACACAATACAATAAATTTTAAAGTTTAAGTTTATATTAAAAACAGGATGGAGGAGGGTAGGGGGAAGATTATGTCGTGAAGAATATTTGAAAAACGGAATTCTTCATCCAAAGAGAACACAAAGAGAGACATATTAGGGTAATCTTTCATTACATGAAATAGGGAAGGAGAATGATTTTAAAGGCAAACAACAAATCAGAGGTTGGTTCAGTGACCCAGAATGGGAAAAACAGCCTAGAATTTGACTTCTGCTCTGCCACATACTCGTAAGACCTTGGTCACTGTCATTTCATGACTCCAAACCTCATATTCCTGTACTGATGGCAAAGGGTTTCTATAAAAGCCTTACTATCTATCTGCCATAAATATTGCTACAAATTTGTAAGGCAGTCATATAGGATGGATTTTATTTAGTAATAAGTCTCCTTTTTTTTCTTAATTTCTACCTGTGTACTCTCTTTCTGTATGTATTCAGGCAAAGGACACATTTTTGGACAGAGTCCTATAACATGTCACAAGTTGGGTTCTGGGGGCACACCTTTTGCTTTAAAACTCTAAGATGACATTTATATTGCCTGCTGAAAAAAATTTGGAATAGATACCCACAAACTCACGAACTTCACTTGGAAGCATGGAGGTGGTTAAGAAAGCATGTTTCACCCAGGTGTGACAAAGACCTGCCTACTAAGTCCTGTCCTGGATTCTCCTGGGTCAGCCTCCACCATTCAGCTTCATTTTATTGAAGCTAAATAAACAACATTAAACACACCCATTTTCAAATGTAAAACAAAAGAACGAAAAAGCCAAGACAGGTGTTTCTCACTTCTGCTGGGATGCCATATGGACAACAAGCAGGCTACCGAACTACTCAAGAGCAAAATTATAACTTAAGAAAATTCATCCAAAATCAAAAGGAAACACACATAAAAATGAGAGTCCTTGTCTTTGAGTGGTGGTGTGATGGGTGATTTTTTTTAAAACTCTTTATACCTTTCTGTATTTGCCAAATATTTAGTAATGAATTGGGCTTCCCCTGTGGCTCAGTTGGTAAAGAATCCACCCACAATGCAGGAGACCTAGGTTTGATCCCTGGGTTGGGAAGATCCCCTGGAGAAAAGAAAGGCTACCCACTCCAGTATTCTGGCCTGTAGAATTCCATGGACTGTATAGTCCATGGGGTCACAGAATTGGACACAACTGAGCGACTTTCACTTTTTTAGCAATGAATATATGGGATTCCTTGGTGGCCCAGATGGTTAAAGAATCTGCCTGCAATACAGGAGACCGGGTTTGATCCCTGGGTCAGGAAGATCTCCTGGAGGAGCACATGGCTATCCACTCCAGTATTCTTGTTGGAGAATCCCATGGACAAAGAAGCCTGGTGGGCTACAATCCACTGGGTTGCAAAAAGTTGGACACAACTGAGCAACTAACACACACTTTTATCAATGAATATATATTGTTCACACTAGGGAAGAGGATGTTCCCACTGGGGAAAAAGAAAGTTGATAAAACAATTATTCCAACAGTTAATTTTAACTTTAGAAAATCCTCTTCTTTTTTCATTCATGTGCTAAGTTGACTATAGTAGGTAATTCAAAACACTGCATATAAAACAGTCTAATAACTATTACAAAGCAACACATGAACAGGTACAAAACATACAAAAAATAAAGCAATATTGTTACAGGGGCCATAAAGAAAATAAAATGAAAATAACTACATGTGGTTAATGCGGTCTTAAATAAGTAGCTGAGGGAGACAGATGCAGTGTCATCCCCAACTCTCAGGGAGTCAGGACCATGGCCAGGGCAAGGGGCAACCACAGCACTTCCAGCACCGAGCATCTTGTGTGGTGCGTCATGTAAAGGCCTTGTTCTCTATCTCTTTCCTAAGGCTAGGAGCCTGTGATCGAGGAGACTGTGCCTGTTTAGCACACTCATCAGTGCTCAGGATGGACATAACTGTTAAATAACCGATTAATCACATATTACCTTAAAAACTCAAACAGAATTAGAGTGGATTAAAGTGGTGCTTTAATCAAATGCCAATGCAGGAGACTTAAAGAGACATGGGTTTGATTCCTGGGTCAGGAAGATCCCCTGGAGAAGAAAATTGTAACCCACTCCAGTATTTTGGCTAGAGAATCCCACAGACAGAGGAGCCTGGCGGGCTACCGTCCATGGGATCACAAAGAGTCAGACAGGACTGAAGTGACTTAGCACACATGCAAAGTATGATAGGCCCCAAAATACTGAAGTATAATTTTTTTAAAATGCTAAAACCTCTGTATAATGTTTGGGCTTCTCAGGTGTGTGCATGAAGTGTGAAAGTCACTCAGGCATGTCCAACTCTTTGCGACCCCATCGTCTATACAGTCCATGGAATTCTCCAGGCCAGAATACTGGGGTGGGTAGCCTTCCCCTTCTCCAGGGGATCTTCCCATCCCAGAGATCAAACCCAGGTCTCCCTCACTGCAGGCAGATTTTTTTACCAGCTGAGCCACAAGGGAAGCCCAAGAATACTGGAGTGGGGCTTACCAGGTGCCTAGTGGTAAAGAATCTGCCTATGATGCAGGAGATGTAAGTTCGATCCCTGGGTTAGGAAGATCCTCTGTAGGATTGTGTGGAAACAACTCTAGTACTCTTGCTGGGATAATCCCATAGACAGAGGAGCCTGGCAGGCTCCAGTTCATGGGGTTGCAAAGAGTCAGACACGACTGAAGTGACTAAGCACTCACGCATGCTTGTGCAGAACTTGAAAGGTGTAAGCACCTATTTGTTTCTGCTAAGTGGAGCTTAGTTTTTCGGTAATACAAATTATTACCCTTTTGTAAAGCACTTTAAGAGAATAATCAGAAATCCAATGAGTACTGTAAAAGTTCTTAGATAAATCCATGCTCTCTATCAAAAAAAAATTAATTTCAAATGAGCACTTTATCAGAAGTATGGAGATGTTATTGTGTCACTTGGAGATTCTCCCTAAAATTTGTATTTTAAAGCGTTTAATTATGTTAAAGTCATTCTCAAAAGTGACTTCTCTGCACTTCATCTTAACAAAATAAAGTTCTAAGTCTTGCATTTTTCAACAGAAATAGTGATACAAATTAGCTGTAAAGCATGACTCATTTCCCTGTGTCATTAATGTCAGTTCTATTATTAAACAGATTCATTTCAGCAGGAAGAAAGGATTCACTGGGTGTTTAAATGAATTATGATTATAGATGTTTGGTGTGCCATTAACATGAAACTGGAGTAAACCATATATTCCTAAGCAGCCCTGAGAAGCTTCAAAGTCTATATTTCTTTTTACAACTTGATAACACACCACACAGTGAAGTTTCAGTTTATCCCTTAAGTTACCCTGATACAAACCCAGATTATGGTTCCAAGATGTAAATCTCTCTGTTCTAAAGGCAGGCAAAAGTTGCAATAGGACGAGGATCTCCTTTCATCTTGAGAACTGCTAGAGTGTTAGGGGAAGTGATTTTTATAGTGACAGTTGTTAGAGCCAACAATATTGAAAAAACACAGCTGAGATATCCTCTGTGCTGGGCTCCAGGACAGCAGCTGAGAATTACCTTCAAATGTCTTCAAGGCCCATCTTCCCGTTTGAACTTAGGAGCTACACTCATCTCTGTCCTCAACCATCTCTGTCAACACTCTCCCCAGGAACCTTACAGGTGAACACATCTGTCCACAGGTGACAGGCGAATCCCAGACCTGACTGCTCCCTTAGGCTCCAGATCCATATAGTCAATCGGTTCCGACATCTTCCCTGGGTGACATCTTCCCTGGGTACCTTTCTTTCTTGACCTTTAATATTACGAGTTCATTCCCTTCTTAGGATCTTGACACTAGTTGTTCATCTACTCCTTTCTTACATGTTACGACCTTACAGAAGTCTTCCAGACTGCTGATAAAAAACAACAACAACACCCTGTCTGCCGTGCTTAATTCTCTAACCTGGTTTTATTTAACCTATATCACTTACCATGCTGTAAAATAGCAAAGGTATTTATTTACTTGTCACGGCTTGTACCCCCCTCACTAGAATGGAAACCCCTCAAAGGCCACCAAACAGTATTCTAATTTACCAGTGCCCTTATCATAGTGCTTAGTACATATCCCCACTGTCTTGGATAGGACTCATGTCTCATGTTCTTCTCTTGTGTTTTATTCTCTCTGTGTAATCACAAAGGAGAAATATCTATGGACCCATCTCTATGCCTTCATCCATCCATCCATCCATCCACCCACCCATCCATCCATCCATCCACCCATCCACCCATCCATCCATCCATCCATCCACCCATCCATCCATCCATCCATCCATCCATCCATCCATCCATCCATCCATCCATCCATCCATCCACCCATCCATCCATCTATCCATCCATCCATCCATCCATCCATCCATCCATCCATCCACCCATCCACCCATCCATCCATCTATCCATCCATCCATCTGCTCACCTCTTTGCCTTGCCTTTCTTCTCACTTCACAATACCCATCTACAGTTCCCTGATCCCACAGGAAGTGGGGTTCAGGATCTTTCAACCTCAGTTTCTGAACTTTAGCAGAATTTATAATAAAGACTTGATATATTTAGCCCAGGGCATGGCAGGCAACAGGGCCACCTGGAGACGAAGGTTGAACATGTGTTAAATGCACTCCTGGCCCACCTTTTGAGTCTATTTAAGGTAATAAAAGGTCAATCTGGCTCACATTGACATTTGCAGAAGAACAGGAGCTGTAGGAAAACATAATAATCCTGTGCCCCAACGTGAACTATAAGAGGCTTTCCAATACCTCAGTAAAAACAGTGTACTTAAAAAATGGAAGCTTCTGAATACAATGCCTTGAGAAAATGTATTTTGTGAAGGTATGTTGGGAACAGCCATTGAAATTCAAGGTGTTAGAAATATTTAGCAGCAAAAAAATAATCTTGGACTGTTAGAAAGTAAACATTTAAAACCATGTGAAGATGATGTGGATACTGTACAAATTGACACACATTTATTTCATTAAAATGCTAAAAAATGGTAATAATATATCCAGCTCAGAAAAATATTAGTTTCAATTTGTGTGAAGAGCCATAAAAAAAAAAAAAATCAGAACATCTAAAACAATACCAACTTCTAGTAGTCTTTTATTTGTCTTTTCCCTAGGGAGTCACTTTTAATCAAGCCTTCCTAGATATCACAATTGAAGTACAGTATTCCTCTTTTATTTCCTCCCAGAAATCCACCGCCCCAAAATGTGACTGGAAAAAGAGCCCATACTAAGTCAGCCCTTTTATTATTTTCTCAATAAGTTTCTTCACTGGTTCCTTTCGTTTGTTTATAAAACACATGCACACAAAGAAATCAGTCAATGAGGTCTAAATAAACACATTTCTTAAATGTATAAAATGCTGCTGGAATGTATAATGGACCCTAGGTCTTAAGGATTTCATAGGAACAGTAACCTCGGTTCCCCGTGACCTCTCTCCATAACTGTAGGAGGGTGTAACAAAAGGCAATACCTATAACAATGTACACTTCTAAGTGGAAAGAACTTAGCACTGATCTGAAAGTGTGTTATCATTGGTTACATTATCAAAACCTATCTTCTGTTTGTTTCAGGGGTGTGTGTGTGTGTTAGTCGCTCAGTTGTGTCCAACTCTGCAACGCCATGGACTGTAGCCGGCCAGGCTCCTCTGCCCATGGATTTTCCAGGCAAGAATACTGGAGTGGGTAGCCATTCTCTTCTCCAGGGGATCTTCCTGACCCAGGGATCGAACCCAGGTCTCCTGCATTGCAGGCAGATTCTTTACTATCTGAGCCACCAGGCAAGCCTCAGTTGTAACCATCCTTTATACCAACCAAGAAAGCAAGCCTTAGTTGTAACCATCCTTTACACAAACCAAGAAAGTAATTCCTGTCTCTGCAAAGGGCACGATTTTGTTCATTTTTTGGCTGAGTAATATTCCATTGTATATATGTACCACATCTTCTTTATCCATTCCTCTGTCAATGGACATCTACACTGTTTCCATGTCCTGGCTATTGTAAATAGTGCTGCAAGGAACACTGAGGCGCACGTATCTTTTGGAATTATGGTTTTATCCAGGTATAGGATGGACACAAAGCGGGGGAAAAGGAGGGGTGGGATAAAATGGGAGATTGGAAATTGACATAAACACACCAGTATAAATAAAATAGATAACCAATGAGTACCATGTATAGCACTGAGGTGGGGAAAAAAGAAGGTACAATATGTCTGCAGGACATATGTTAAGATAACCTGAAAAATGCATTCCAATATACATTAGATGCTGACAAATACTGTTTGACTCCAGTTATATACCAGATAACTAGAACAGTCAAATTCATAGAGTCAGAAAGTACACGGGTAGATGTCAGGAGATCAGGAATGCGGGGAGGAAGGGGGATGGGGAATGGGCAGTTAGTGTTTGATGGGGCCAGAGTCTCAGTTTAGAAAGGTGAAAAATTCACGACATGGATGACGGTGAGAGCTGCATACAACAATATGAGTATACTTAGTGCCACTGAACTGTACAGCTAAATATGGTTAAAACAGTATGCTTTATATTATGTGACTTTTATCATAATTAAAAACATTAAAAGTCATTCATATGAAATGTAAACAAAATAAACTGTTTGGGTCTCCCTCAAATAATGTTATTATTTTGCAATGATACGATATTAAAATCAAAGATAACAATTTGTTTCTTTAACTCGAATCATTAATGATTTTATCAAGTCACGTATTCCACATGTGATATCTTACTCAGGATGGTCAAGGGTTCTTGTGCCAAATTTCTGAGGAATAGTATTCAGGATCCCATGGTTTTGAAGAGAGTTTATGCTCTTTTCCATTTAGGTTTCTTGTCCTAACTCTACTACGTACAAGGTGTAACCTGCTAGATGGGAGTAAATCTATTCTATAAACACAACACAGAGTGTAAAATAGTGTGAAGACACTGTCTTAATAATAGGGTTCTGAATTAGGCCTTTGAGGATGGACCAGATGTGACTGATTTTTCAGGAATACCTTTAGATGTGAGTGTACAAGAAGTGGCCAATTGCACAAACAAATGCTTTTGTAACAAAGCAATGTTCGTGTCACTTTCGATGTCTAGAGGCTGATGCTTTCTGCCTGGCATTAACAGACATGGAAATTGTAGACATAGGGTATTCTTTTAATTTTCTTTTGTGTCATTTTCCTGCTGAGATTTGTTTTTAAAGAAATATTCAATTATATGTATAAGTGGTTCCCTCCTTAGTTCTTTTGCCCTGTGAACTTTTCTGCATCAGACACTAACACTCAAAGTAACTCTTCTGTGACAAATCCAGTCTTTAATCCAGCCATTAACAAATATTTCAATTTCCTGCCCAGTAAGGCTGTCAGCACGCCAATATGCAGTTTCAATAACATCATTACCCTCTTTTTACTGTCTTATTTGCACTCTATTTGAATATTTTATTCCAACTTGAACTCATTCTATAAGTTTATGAAAAACAGAAAAATCGAAGTCTCCATGGTAGCGACAAAATGCTTATCTAATAAGCGGAATACAATCAAGGCAAAGATGGAATTATTAGGTATGCCAAATGAGGCAAATCTTTAGTTTTAGCCAGATGATCACTGTACATCTATTCCACTGGGAAGGAAAAGAACAAAATTTTTAAATGCATAAAAATGCTATAACTGTATTGTTAAACACTGTATTTAATATTAAAGTATAAGTGGAAATCATATTTATTACATATTTTGGCTGTTAGAGAATAAAATTTCCCTTGTAATTTATATTTTTAATATAATTTTATTTTACAGAGTTTTAGAAACATATAATGTGGAAGGGTAGAGACTTGAAATGATGGAGAAAGATGACAGATGGAAATGAAGACAGATTTTAAACAGATGAACAAAAACCATTATTTTATTGAACCCTCAAATAAAAGTGATCACACAGAATTTCAGAGCAGAATGACACACACCAGTGATCAAGTATTCAAGCCCTTCATGGCATCACTGAAACACTTGAGAGGCCGAGAGAATTTAAATACTCTGGCCAAAATCACCACTAACTCAGGTCTGATAATGTCCAAATTCACAAATTATTAGCAAACATACAGTATCTGCTGGGATCTTCAGAGAGCATGAAGGGAATACTAACAGACAGACAGAAGCAGGGATTGGGCGTGCAGGGCAGAGAAAAGAGGAGAGGAAGGAAAGAGAGAGGGGCAAAAAAAGAGAGAGAAGACCGAGGCAAAGAAAGAAGGGGCAAGAAGGAACAGTAAGGGGCAAAGAGGGGTCAGAAATGCTAAGACAGGACAAAAACGTTAAAGGGCAGTAAGAGACTAAAAAGCAAAGGAAGGGCTGAGACTGAAAGAAATAATAAAAAATTAAAAAGGAAATCATTGGGGAATGCTGTCAACAGTTCCTAACTTTAAAAACACCTTAACTTTATTTGACTTTTCTCAAACAATTCAGGAGTTACATTTATTTGAGAAAGACGTAGATTAAAAAAAAAAAAAATCAGGAAACAGCTGTTGAATGAGTCAGATGAGACTGAGCATTTAGAGGAACTCGCTGTTCATAGTGAAGCCATCATCGCTGTGCGTGTATACAGATGACAGTCAGACACCCTATGGTGAGCAATTCTATCATGGCCATTGAGGTGGAAGATGCCACACCGTAGTGCTCTGAAAACTGCCTTTTCTTCCCCAAGTGAGTAATGCTTATACAATCTGAGAAGCAATGGAATAATAAATAGAGACCTAAAACTCTCCGAAATGAAAGCTGGATAACAGAAGTGGAAATAATGAGGTTCCAGTGACACTCTGGGGAGATCTTAGCTAACGTTATTTTATTGAACCCTCAAATAAAAGTGATCACAGAGAATTTCAGAGCAGAATGACACACATCAGTGATCAAGTATTCAAGCCCTTCATGGCATCACTGGAAAACTTGAGAGGCCAAGAGAATTTAAATACTCTGGCCAAAATCACCACTAACTCAGGTCTGATAATGTCCAAGTTCACAAATTATTAGTGAACATATACAGTATCTGCAGGGATCTTTAGAGAGCATGAAGGGAATACTAAATAAAGGAACCTGATCCATTAATATCTGTTTGTACTCATTATTAGGTTCATAACAATGAACTTTCTGAGAGCCAAAAACAATGCTAACCCCATATTCCCAGAGCAGAACACACTGGTGAGGGCATTATAGCCAATATATGTATGTTTAATAAATGCATAGAGCACAAGCCTGAACAGGAACTAAAGAGCCTCCTGATGAGGGTGAAAGAGGAGAGTGAAAAAGATGGCTTGAAACTCAACATTCAAGAAACTAAGATCATGAAATTCAGTCCCATCGCTTTATAGCAAAGAGAATGGGAAATATGGAAACAGTGGCAGATTTTCTTTTCTTGGGCTCCAAAATCACTGAAGATGGTGACTGCAGCCATGAAATTAAAAGACGCTTACTCCCTGGAAGAAAAGCTATGACCAACCTAGATAGCATATTAAAAAGCAGAAACATCACTTTGCCTTCAAAGGTCCATGTAGTCAAAGCTATGGTTTTTCCAGTAGTCATGTATGGATGTGAGAGTTGGACCATAAAGAAGGCTGAGCACCAAAGAATTGATACTTTTGAACTGTGATGTTGAAGAAGACTCTTGAGAGTCCCTTGAACTGCAAGGTGATCAAACCAGTCAACTCTAAAGGAACTCAACCCTGAATATCCATTGGCAGGATGGATGCTGAAGCTGAAACTCCAATACTTTGGCCACTTTATGCAAAGAGCTGACTCACTGGAAAAGACCCTGATGCTTGGAAAGTTTGAAGGCAAAAGGAGAAGTGGGTGGCAAAGGATGAGATGGTTGGATGGCATCACTGACTCAATAGACATAAATTTGAGCAAACTGTAGGAGATAGTGGAGGACAGGTGTGCTACGCGGTCCATGCGGTCATAAAGAATTGAACACGACTTAGAAAATGAACAACAGGGGCACAGAAGCACAAAATTATAACCTTTACACATCATGAGTGCATAACTTTTGTATTAGATTCTTTAAAGCATGCTGCTCAGACTTCCCTGGGGGCCCAGTGGTTAAGAATCCACCGTGTTGTGTAGGGACACAAGTTTGATCCCGGGTAAGAGGACTAAGATCCCACATGCCGCGGAGCAACTAAGCCCCACAAATAGAGAGTCTTTACACATCAATAAAGGATGACATAGAAAAAAGATCCCGCATGCTACAATTAAGTCCCACAGCAGCCAAAGAAAGAACGCCATTGAAAAAAAATTTAAATATAGGCTGCTGCTAGAAATATGGAGGTTACACCAGACCCTACGCCAGTCCTTGAGAGACTGCCCACTACCACCGTACCTACACCAAGGATGGGCTCAGCCTACAAATTATTTGACACACAGCTCAGAAGATGAATGCCCTGTGCCTCTAGGGGACATCTGGCTTCACTCTTAAAGACAGTATGAAAAATAAAACACAAACTGGGTAGTAATTAGATGTCCCCCGAGGAAAAGGTTCCTTGTATTAGCCACGATCATGTGACTCAAGCAAGTCCCAAAGTAGATGTGTCCAGCGGGTGAATATCCCTTATCTTTGGATCATCTCTCCAGCCCAGGTGCATCTTCCTCACAGCATCCAACTGCTCAAAACATCTTTTGCCTCCCTCAACCCCTGTTCCTAACCTCTTACATGCGCTAGCCTCTCAACTCCTCAAAAACCCTCCTTTCCTAATGGAAGTTAACTGGCTCCCACTCAAATTCACCTCCATGCATCCCCATTCCACCATTCCCCACCTTCAGGATCAGCCACCCAGAGTACTCATCTCCCAGCTGGCAGATGCTGATCCCCTTTGGAGCCCGGCTCTACTTTGCAGGGTGGTAGGAAGGAAGAGTCACCTGAAGGCTCTGGCATGTTTGCTCAGAGAAATGTTGGTGGATTTAATTCTTGATGGAGCTTAGGTGATATCTGTATAAAATTTAACCCATGGTATCCTTAAAATCCATCATTTAGAATTGTGTTTCCATGGTGGTGGCAGTGGTGGGGGGGGTGGCATTCTGATATTCAATAAATTCACCAACAAAGTCCTAAAATACCTCGCACTTCCAAGTTAGAAATAATTAAACAATCAAAAGTATATTTAAAACATTGTGTTTCACAGATTCTGTGAAATTGTGAAACATCCCTGGAACACTTACACTTGGCAAGTTACATAGGGAGAGACATGAACTTACCTAACTAGCTATACAAGGACAACTTGTAAGTTTACAAATAATTAGTTAAATTAAGCTAAGTGTGGGGCCTTTTCAAAAGGTCTCCTCCTACCAGATTTATATTATGGAGGAGGCCTGATTTACTGGAATCACATTTTCAGCACAAGGTTCTCCAAACTCGAAGGATCCTTCCTTTCCCAGCCTGGAAACTCACAGTTGTGTGATGCAGTGGACAGGAAGCAGGAGGTGAGTTGTTACAGGGTGACTAAGTCACGATCAAGAAAAGCTCCACCACAAACTGTAAGGAGTATGGTAGCAGGAGGGGATATAATAGAAAGAATAATAAATTAACTAACCCATCCCAAGGAGTTTAGTCAGTTATGGTTAAAGCAACAACCTCCAAAGAGTGATCACAAAAAAACATCACTGAGTCAGCAGCAAGAGGTGTGGTTTGTCTTCCTGTGTGCAATCCCTTTCAGCAGTTGTTCTGGGTGATGCTTCCCACAATACATTCCGAGCATCTGGGGTCTAGAAGGCACAAACTTGAAAGGCAGGATCCACCCAGCCCCTCAGGCAGGCTCTGCTGGGTGCAGCCAGCTTCCCTCACAGGTGTGTATACCACCTGGGCCTTAAACTCAAAACCAAGGGACGCAATTTTGACTGGAAGGTGTGTGGGGGCCTCTGTCACTCCGGGAACAGTAGGAAGACAGGGAGAAATCAAACAAAACCAAGGGCCCAGCCCACCCCTGCCCGATCTGGTTTCACACCACTCCCCCTTCTTTGGTTATTCTGGAAGACCAAAAAGACCAGCTTTCTCTTTCCTCACTGTTTCCTAGCCTATTTCTTGTCAAGTCTGATTCAGCATCAATCATGGACTTCCCTGGGGTTCTCCCTGTGTTGGGGATAACACAAGGGAGAGGGGAGGTGCCTGGCGGTAACCTGGCAGAAGAATCTCCAGGGGAATCTGGAAAAGAGCCCTGGGACATCCAGCCTCCTCTCGACTACTGGCCACCAGCACGGCTCTTTTCTACTGTTCCGGCCTCCTTGGCTCTTGAAGTGAAGTGAAGTGAAAGTTGCTCAGTCGTGTCCGACTCTTTGCAACCCCATGGACAGTCCATGGAATTCTCCAGGCCAGAATACTGGAGTGGGTACCCTTTCCCTTCTCCAGAGGATCTTCCTGACCCAGGGATCGAACCCAGGGTCTCCCACATTGCGGGCAGATTCTTTACCAGCTGAGCCACCAGGGAAGCCCTAAGACTTTAGCTCTTAACTCCACTTTATAGCCGCATCCCTCTGGGCACAGTCCCAGGCAGACCTGTGCTCCCAGACCGCCAGCCTCTTCTCTATAAAGCACTGTTGTCTTCACTCACCCGTAATTCCAACGTCTGACACACACATGTTACCTGCTCCTCACCACCCCCACGCCCCATGGAGGTAATCATTCTCCCAACAGGACACAAAGAACAGGCCTAACGTCTCCATGCGACTCGCCAGCAGTAATCGCCTCTCCTCTGAGGGCCACCAGCACCCTCAGCAGCGGTTCTCAGAATCTGATAGGAAGCAGAACGACCCGGCGAGCTTGCCAAGGTCACAGACCCAGGGGCCGGGAAACTCAAAGTTTCTAAAGTCTGGACCCCTCTGAGAGCAGAGGCGGGACCCACACAAACGGGAGAGGGTGTCCAGGCAAACTTGGATTTTCCTTTTTGAGCTCGGTTCCCCACGCGGGATCTGAAGTACACCCACCGGCTGTACAGCCGCGGCTCCCGCACACGCGCCCCTCCGGGACCCCCCGCGCCGTGGACCCCGGAGCCACGAGGAAACGGGATCCAAAGCCCACCGCGGGCGGCGCGGGTCCCTGGGGCGGCCGAACGCGGGCCGCCAGAGACGGAACTTTGCAAACTTCCTAACCCGCGCGCCCAGGAAAGAAAAGCAGAAAAGCGAGGACCCGACTCTGCACGCCCGCAACCGTCCCATCCCGCGCGCGCGCCCTGCCCTCCCGGCCGCCCGGGGGTGTCGGCGGTCCCCGCCCCCGTCGTCGCCCCGCACCCTCCAGGGAGGATCGGGAGCAAGGACCCCACTCACCGGCCGGGAGCGCCCCGCGCCGTGCACAGCCGCGCCCGCGCCGAAGGTTCGCGTCCCAGGAGGCCCAGGGCGCAGGAGGCGGGGAGTCACCTGCGCGTCGGGCGGCGGAGGGCAGCGCGGGCCCGCCCGGGCCGCGCCTCCCGGGCCCAGGTGCAGCGCCGGCGAGGGCGGGGTGGGGACGGGTTGCAACAGGTCCAGCGCCGGGTCGCACCGCAGCGCGCGCAGCTGGCCAGCGTCCCGGAACCTGTCCGAACTCAGACATCCAGCCCTCGGCCGGCAAAGTAGAAAACCCTTCTTTTTCTGTCCGCCCTTGGGGCTACCCAGCCTCGACAGGTCCCGGCATCCGGGCCCGGGTGAGCAGACCCCCCGGAGGCCGGCGGCGCTCACCTGGCCGGGGGTGAGCGCGCGGGGGGGCGGACCCCCTCCCCGGTGCGCTCCCGGCTCAGGAATGCGGCAGGGGCGGTGCGGTGGGAGCCGGGCTAGGACCACCCCCGGGGACCCGGCGGACTCGGCTCCCCGGAGATAATTCTTATCAGCAGCCGGCCTTGCAGACCCTACCCCGCCGCCCGCCCGAGTGTATCCGGACTTGGAGGGGAGCAGGCAGTAGAAAGGTGTCAGACAAAGTGCTTGTGAAGTCACCTTTTTGGAAGAGAGAAGAATTTTAAGTATTTCAGAGATGTGGGACTGTCTTTGGATTGTCCTGCCTACTGACTTGGAATGAAAGGAAGGCCTGAGCGAAAAGCAGGTCACTCGGTGGGGTGCCATGGAGCAATGTTGTGGACCGGACCGAGAGACACTCTCGTTTGGTTTGAATATAATTGCAGCAATTAATAAAACGAATTTTATATTTTCTCGTCTACATCTCAGTAAATCTGTTTCGAGTGTTTCTGATAAGTGTATCATTGCGTTGTCTTCAAGGTCTAGCCATTTGCCATAAATGTTTAAAATGCATCCCAGTAGGGAGAAAAATGAATCTTTAGGAAAAAATAGGCATATTTTGAACTTCTGGCGGGATGTGTCAATTATCATAAGCTGGCATTGACTTTTTAAATGACTTTTATGGTTATTTTGCCCGAAATAAATAACTTGAGGAAAATGTTAAACTTTTGAGATTTGAGTTAGGTCCTCCTGAATGATGAGTAGATGCAGGCGAATGAAATTTACATTTTCTAGATGTTGAAACAGAGCAAAAGACAAAGGTGGAAACTAACAGTAAGTCCCACCACATTGCAAAGCTAAGCTTCCAGATTGTGCTATTTGTGATCTGTAGTCTCTCTTCTTTAACAGCAAGTGGAGAATATTCTTGTTTTACACATTTAACTTCTTTCTTCTCTTTCTGCCAATTCCCATGTTTCACTTTTAATCTTTTTGCAATTCTGCTCTTCATTTTTCACATGCAATCTTTTGACTCACTCAATCCATGTTCTCTGTGTGGATTTTCATTTACTGTGAGCAGCTGGTTTAGTCCCTAAGTCATGTCTGACTCTTGCGACCCCATGGACTGTAGCCTGCCAGGCTCCTCTGTCCATGGGATTCTCCAGGCAAGAGTACTGGAGTGGGTTGCCATTTCCTTCTCAAATATAAGCACCTGAAACTACGTTAATAAATATATGCTTATCTTATTTTAAAAACAAGAGTATTTAGACTAAACAAATTAAAAGGGCCCATGGGAAGTTGAATTTTATTAAGATATGCATTCGTACATAAAGCAAGTGAAATCGCAAAGAAGGATATCTACTAAGATGTTAATTATTCTAAACAATAAAAGAGAGGAAACTATAAGAAGAGAGGAAGAATGTATTAAAGGCCCTATACTAAGGGCTTTCCATCTTTAATGGGTTAAGAGACTGTATCAAATTGACATGACACCTTAAGGAGCCTGCAAGCTAGACGAGGGGACGGGACACAAGTACAGCAAACAGAACTAGCATAAGCCAGTGAGAGGAACTTTAAATGGAAAGCTCCGGGTGCTTTCCGGGCAAGAGGAAGAAATGATTAACTGCTTAGATCATTGGGGAATGCAAGCAGAATTTCACAGAAATGTTGGAATTTGAATTGAGTCCTGACTGATAAGCAAACTTGACAGAAGATGGAAGCTGACATACAACTAGGTGCTGAGATCACAGAGGAAAGGTTAGAGGCAAGAAAGTAAAAGTGAGTTCTGGGGCCCTGCACAGACGTGGCCACACATGGCCATGGTTGTGCAGGACTGCGTTGGAAGGTAAGTTTAGGAATAAAGCTTGCAGATATTTCCTCACCTGCAGAATGCGATCATAGTTTTTTACTGCCTAGGATTGCTGTAAGAATTATGAATTAGGAATAGTACTTGTAAAACCCTGATCTGGGCACTGATGTGTGGTAATAAGCAGCCACTATTGTTACACTTGGGCTCGGATTGTGAAGATTCCTGATTGTAAAGCTGCAAAGCGCAGACCTAGTATCTATTGATGGTGGAATAATGACTGATCTCATAGTTGTTTCCCATCTAGATAAATTCTAGAGTGTAAGAAAGAGCAGTTGGGCCAGCTGTGGTCTCAAAAGGGTGGCAGGGTAGCAGCAGTCACGACAGAAAGGAGACCAACTGACAACCACTGAGACCGAAAATCAGTATCATTTGGGGTCAGAGCGGATGTGGAAGTTTAAATGAATGAAATAAGAAATAACCAGAGTAGCTAAAGGTTGTCAGTGGGGAAAAGAAATAAACGAGCCATGTATGTGAAAAGTAGTCTTCCTACTTTTCAGGAACAGGGTCATGTGAAATTTATTTCTGGGGACCTCTCTAAATCTATAAACATTGTGAAAAGGAAACAGCAAAGGATAGAAAGAACAGAAAGGAATAAGATTCAGACAGTGTGGGAAAGAACACATAAACCTCAGTCTTTCCTGTGAAAACTCTGCTGAGTATGTTCTAACCTTTATTTTTTTAAACAGCAGCATAGATTGAAACCAGGAACTAAAAGTAGGATTTTACAAATAATTTTATACTTAAAACATAACAAACAAGATGAGTGAGAAGGTGGTATTTATGACTAAGAGGCTCCAAAGACAATATTTATTGATCAAACAGCGAGTCCATCTTTATCCCATTCCGCAAAATTCAGGCTGAGGTCCAAGAACGAAATAGCGGCACTGAAATTTCATTGAACAGAGCTTCATCTATCGCCCGTATTGAGTTCACGTACACAGGGCATTTCAAAACAGTATGAGGTATTTTTTCTGACCCTCAAAGTACTTGTAATTTAATCGAGAAGACAAACTATAATGAAATAGAATAACAGAGTAATATATAGATGCACAGAAGTATGCAGAAAAATAAGAGAGAGAAATCATAGAAGAGAAAAAAACAACTAAAGTTTATTGGAAAATAAGAAAATTTATATTCTCAGTGACTATTTTTTCTGTTTATTTTGCTTTTAACAAACCTGTGTCCCTTCAAAATGTCTTAGACAAATGATAAGAAGCAATTTCAATGAATCAGCCATTATTTATAGACCAAAGGAGCACTAAGCTTCTGGTCCTTTCAAGAGCTTTAAAATAAACATTTTAGCGCACTTCAAGGCAATGCCTTCTAGGCAGATAAAGCCATTGATACAGAAAGAATGTCACATCTAACAATAAAAAACTAGCTGTGCTTATCAATAACATTTTCCCCTAGTACTTTGGGGAAAATTAAGAAGGAAAATCCCTATCAGTGTTGGGCAAAAAGCACTGTTGGATGAATAATCACATGAGTTTAATTGTCTTATGACATTTCACGTATGACGACTGTGGAAATCATTGAAATGAACATCTTGTCTATGTTCCACATTTAATTTGTTTCATAAGGTAAATGTCGTTAACTCAACACATATTTATTGAGAACTTTCTGTAGGAAAGGCATCATACCAGACACTAGTTAGAGCAGAGGGTGGAAAGTTAATTAGGCATAGTAGGTATGCCTAGAAATCAGCTATTTATCTGAATCTTTGGTGTGTGTGTGTGTGTGTGTGTGTGTGTGTGTATGTTCATGTGTGTGTAAAGACGGAAGAATTTTAAATACAATCTAAAGTCCAAAACGATGCTGTGAGTCTTTGTGAAAAGAGGTATGGAAAAAATGCAGTTATATATAAATAGATACATGTGTGGATTAATCATTGGTTTTAAAGAGAAACAAAATGGTAATTAAAATGGAGAAAACCATTCTCTTATATTTTTAAATAGCCCATTAGGTCCTGCTACTGCTAAATCACTTCAGTCGTGTCCAACTCTGTGGGACCCCATAGACGGCAGCCCACCAGGCTCCCCCGTCCCTGGGATTCTCCAGGCAAGAACACTGGAGTGGGTTGCCATTTTTTTCTCCTACCTTCTCACAAATGCATTTTCTCTTCAATTTGGGCAGAACAAATAGCTTGCTTACATTTTTTATGACCTCCACACATAACTTTAAAAATCTTTCCAGTATTTACTAGTATAATACATAATCATGCAAGGAAATAGAGGGACAGAACATGTAGTGATGTTAACAGAAGATATTTAATGAAATGTACTGATTATTGTACCTACTTTTTTTTTTCCATTAGTGTGAAACACTATTTGCTAAGATGTATGAAAATTGTCCAGTTTAAATATCTTTACAAAGGTTTCCCTTCTGAAATATCGTTAGCTATATTATCGTTCTTATGGATGAATGTGAGTCTCCGAAGGCAGTTTAGAGTGGCAATATGCGGCAGCCACGATCACCAGTGTTATTAACATGATCACTAACATTCATCACTCTCCTATGCTGTATGAATTATTTAGAGATACATCAGTAGTGATTGCTCTAGGTGTTCTCAAGGTCATTCCTACCTGGAGTGGATTTCACAGACGGCAGTTGAGGTCTGAGATGTAGCTTGTACTTTTGCAATTAAAGCAATGAGGGGGTGGGGAGTGTGAAAACAGGAGCAAACTGCCAATTCTCCTGCCTCTTCTGGAAGGTCTAATTTGGGACTGTCTGCAATCCCATATCCCTGTCTCACAGACATATCATGTTTACTTGCCCTTCATCCCTTTGCCCACATCTGCTCTGTGGATCTCTATCCTGTGATGCCTGCCCCCTCTCCTGTCTTCCCTTCTGCCCCCCTGCATGGTTGCTATTGCTCACCACCCATCCCTATCCTTACAGTGTCTAATTCTAGCTTTGACTAGTGTGGGCTTCTTAAAATTCAAAAGCCTTCATCTCTTTATCACTTCTCTGCCAAAAGTGTGCAACCTTATACAGTAAGTCTCCTACATATGAACCTTAAAGCTGCGAATTTTCAAAGATGCTGTAAGATTGAGTGGAAAGCAGTGTGCCCCCTGCCTCCAATTGCCGATGATCCTTCAGCTCCAAGATCTCCCACCTCCTCTCCATCCTCCAATAACTCTTCCTGCCTGTTCACTCAACGCCAGCCCTTGTATGCCAGCTATTGTGCTACTGTACTTTGTACTACAAGATTAAAAATGTGTTCTTCATTTTTGTGTTAGTTTTTATGTATTACTTATGTGAAAAGTATTATAAACTTATTACAGTACAGTACTGTATAGCCGACTGTGTTCGTTGGGTACCTGGCTAACTTTGTTGGACTTAATGAACAAATTGGACTTAAAAACACAGTCTCAGGATGGAACTGGTTCTTTTTTTTTTTTTTTAACTTTACAATATTGTATAGGTTTTGCCATATATCAACATGAATCTGCCACAGGTATACACGTGTTCCCCATCCTGAACCCTTCTCCCTCATCCCTCCCCATACCGTCCCTCTGCGTCGTCCCAGTACCAGGCCCAAGCATCCAGTATCATGCATCGAACCTGGACTGGCGACTGGTTTCATATATGATATTATATATGTTTCAATGCCATTCTCCCAAATCATCCCACCCTCTCCCTCTCCCACAGAGTCCATAAGACTGTTCTATACATCAGTGTCTCTTTTGCTGTCTCGTATACAGGTATATTGTTCAGTTCAGTTCAGTTCAGTTCAGTCACTCAGTCGTGTCCGACTCTTTGCGACCCCATGAATCGTAGCACACCAGGCCTCCCTGTCCATCACCAACTCCCGGAGTTCACTCAGACTCAGGTCCATCATGTCAGTGATGCCATCCAGCCATCTCATCCTCTGTCTTCCCCTTCCCCTCCTGCCCCCAATCCCTCCCAGCATCAGAGTCTTTTCCAATAAGTCAACTCTTCATATGAGGTGGCCAAAGTACTGGAGTTTCAGCTTTAGCATCATTTCTTCCAAAGAAATCCCAGGGCTGATCTCCTTCAGAATGGACTGGTTGGATCTCCTTGCAGTCCAAGGGACTCTCAAGAGTCTTCTCCAACACCACAGTTCAAAAGCATCAATTCTTTGGCACTCAGCCTTCTTCACAGTCCAACTCTCACATCCATACATGACCACAGGAAAAACCATAGCCTTGACTAGACGAACCTTTGTTGGCAAAGTAATGTCTCTGCTTTTGAATATGCTATCTAGGTTGGTCATAACTTTCCTTCCAAGGAGTAAGCGTCTTTTAATTTCATGGCTGCAGTCACCATCTGCAGTGATTTTGGAGCCCAGAAAAATAAAGTCTGACACTGTTTCCACTGTTTCTCCATCTATTTCCCATGAAGTGATGGGACCAGATGCCATCTTTCTAAATTCCATATATATGTGTTAGTATACTGTATTGGTGTTTTTCTTTCTGGCTTATTTCACTCTGTATAATAGGCTCCAGTTTCATCTGCCTCATTAGAACTGATTCAAATGTATTCTTTTTAATGGCTGAGAAATACTCCATTGTGTATATGTACCACAGCTTTCTTATCCATTCGTCTGCTGATGGACATCTAGGTTGCTTCCACTGGTTCTTATGGAGGGGATTTACTGTAACATTCTTTTATTTTTCTACTATTCACAAGGTTGCAATAAACATCTGTGTGCATTTAAGGAAGGTCTACTATGAGCCTCTCCTTTGAGTTAAATGTAACCCTTTCTTCCACTGGAAAGACTTCCTGGCTTTTTAGACTGGGTCAGCTCTAAGTTTATATATCTCCATGTGGTTTTCCTTCCTCAAAACTATGGTAATTATATTTTTTAATCATTTATTTAATTGTATTATTTCTGGCTGTGTCAAGTCTTAACTGTGGAACCTGGGCTCACTGATTGAGGAGGGCAGACTTAGCTCCCTATCAGCTTATGGGATCTTAGTTCCCTTACTAAGGATTGCCTGCATTGCCTGCATTAGAAGGTGGATTCTTAACCACTGGATCACCAAGGAAGTCCCATTAGTAATTATAATTTATGCAATTGTTTCACTCCTTTAGTTCCCAGGGAATAAGCATCTATCTGTTCCTGTCCACTACAGGATCCCTGGTGCATAATAGGGGGTTCAAAATATATATGACTAATGGAGAGATGACAAGATGGCAGAGGAGTAGGTGGATATGGAATACTTCTCCCACCATGGATGCATCAAGGATACATCTTTAGATGCAGAGGATCTCACAGAGCACCAACTGAGAGCTGGCAGTATCCCGGAGCACCAGAAAGGAATATATAGGTCCACACAAAACCTGGGGGGATGAAGAGAGGAAGGGAAGAAGAGGGGGAGAGTGAGACTGGACCTGCTCCCAAGGGGTAGAGGAACTGAAGCAGGGGTGAGATCCTCACGTAGGAGCAGTAGTTTGGGACAGAGCAGAGGCATCTGAGGCCGTTGGAGAGGGAAGCAGCTGATCTGTAACGGTCTGAATGGGGTGCGATCTGCATGGACAATCCATGCAGCAGCCTTCACACCCCAGACAGGGATGCAGATCCTCTGGTACTTGCTATGGCTGGGAGCTGGAGTGTGTGGATTGGAGGGCAGTCAGGGTGTGGACTGCTGTTGACTGTGGGGAGATGGCCCCAGGGGATGTGAGGGGGGAGATCACAGCAGGGAAAGCCCTTGGAGGAGAGCTGGGAAGCCAAGGAGGCAAGGCAACTCTGCAGAGTCACCGAACGCGAAGGCGGTGGAGCCGTCACTATAGCCTCTCCTTCTCCCCACCTGCAGGGGCCAGCAGCTGCCCAACAGAGGAAAATCCAAGGGAGGGTGGCCTTTTAGAGCCTGATTAGCTGACCAACAGATAAGGACATCAGCCAGGGGCGCCCTTTGAGTACCTGCTGTGCCAAGCAACAAAGAAGGCCAGCCAGACAAGCCCTTGAATGCCAGCCACCAGAAACTGGAAGAGGACTCTACGGGCACCGTATCTGCTGTGCCTGTGGCCGCCGGCTTCCCTGCACACCTGGTGCTGCTGGGTTCCCCACGACCCAAGCGGCTGCACCACCTCCATGCCTGGTCCTCACTGGGGCAGAGCAGACAGAGGCTGGGAAAAACCCCTAATAGTGCCATCTCACCTGTGCCCACGACCACCTGCGCCCTTGCACACCTGGTGCTTCCAGCATCCCCAGGATCCAAGCAGCTGTGCCACTGAGTCAGCTGAGTCAGTCTCAGGGCAGACTCCTGTGGATGACCCACATGCAGAGGTGGCAATAAAACCACAATTGAGTCCCAGAGGCAGAATGGCTAAGGAAGAGGATTGAAAACCTTTCCACCAGCCACCATCACCCTGATACCAAAACCAGATAGAATACCACAAAAAAAGAAAACTACAGGCCAACATCATTGATGAACACAGATGCAAAAATCCTCACCCAAATTTTAGCAAACAAAATCAAAAAATACATTAAAAAGATCATACATTGTGATCAAGTGGGCCCTTATCCCAGGGATGCAAGAATTATTTAGTATATATAAATCAATCAATGTGATACACCATATTAACAAATTGAAAGATAGACATCATATAATCATCTCAATAGATACAAAGAAAGCTTCTGACAAAATTCAACACCCATTTATGATTAAAAAAAAAAACTCTCCAGAAAATAGGCATAGAAGGAACATACCTTAACATAATAAAGGGCATATATTACAAACCCCAGCAAACATTATTCTCAACAGTGAAAAACTGAAAGCATTTCCTCTAAGATCAGGAACAAGACAACGATGCCCACTCTTGCTATGATTATTCAAAACAGTTTTGGAAGTCCTAGCTAACACAATTAGAAAAGAAAAAAGAAATAAAAGAAATCCAGATTGGAAAATAAGTAAAACTCTCACTGTTTGCAGATAACATGATACTGTACATAGAAAACCCTAAAGATGCCACTAGAAAATTACTAGAGCTAATCAATGAATATAGCAATGTTGTATAATATAAAATTAATACACAAATATTCCTTGCATTCTTATACACTAACAATGAAAAAATCAGAAAGAGAAATTAAGGAAACAATACCATTCACCACTGCAACAAAATAATAAAATATCAAGGAATAAACTTACCTAAAGCGATAAAAGACCTGTGTGCAGAAAACTATAAGACACTGATAAAAGAAATCAAAGATGATGCAAACAGATGGAGAGATGTACCATGTTCCTGGGCTAGAAGAATCAATATTATAAAAATGACTATATTACCCAAAGCAATCAACAGATTCAATGCAATCCCTATCAAACTACCAATGGTAATTTTCACAGAACTGGAACAAAAAAGTTCACAATTTGTATGGAAACACAAAAGACACTGAATAGACAAAGCAATCTTGAGGAAGAAGAATGGAGCTGGAGGAATCAACCTGCTTGACTTCAGACTATACTACAAACCTACAGTCACCAAGGCAGCATGGCATGAGCACAAAACCAGAAATAATAGGCCAATGGAACAAGATAGAAAGTGCAGAGAGAAACCCATGCACTGATGGGCAGCTTATCTTTGACAAAAGATGCAAGAATATACAGTGGAGAAAAGATAGTCTCTTCAGTAAGTGGTGCTAGGAAAACTGGACCACTATGTGTAAAAGAATAAAATTAGAACACTCCCTACCAGCCTAATAAACTCAAAATGGACTAAAGACCTAAATGTAAGACCAGAAATTATAAAACTCTTAGAGGAAAACATAGGCAGAACACTCTTTGATATAAACCACAGCGAGATCTCTATGACCTGCCTCCTAGAGTAAAGGAAATAAAAACAAAAATGAACAAATGGGGCCTAATTAAACTTAACAGCTTTTGCACAGTGAAGGAAACTATAAACAAGGTGAAACCCTCAAAATGGGAGAAAATGTGTGTTAGTTGCTTAGTCGTGTCCAACCCTTTGCAACCCCATAGACTGCAGCCCACCAGGCTCCTCTGTCCATGGGATTCTCCAGGCAAGAACACTGGAGTGGGTTGCCATTTCCTTCTCCAAAGGGAGAAAATGATAGCAAGCAAAACAACTGACAAAGGATTAATCTCCAAAACGTGCAAATAGCTCATTCAGCTCCATACCAGAAAAACAAGCAACCCAATCAAAAAATGGGCAGACCTAAACAGACATTTTTCCAAGGAGACATATGGATGTCCAATAAACACATGAAAAAATGCACAGCATTGCTTATTATTAGAGAAATGCAAATCAAAACTGCAATGAGGTATCACCCACACTGGTCCAAATGGCCATCACCAAAAAAATCTACAAATAATAAATGCTAAAGAAGGTGTGGAGAAAAGGGAACCCTCTTGCACTGTTGGTGGGAATGCAAATTGATACAGCCACTACGGAGAACAGTACAGAGAGTCCTTAAAAAACTAGGAATATAACTACTTCATGACCCAACAGTTCCACTACTGGGCACATACCCCGAGGAAACCATAATTGAAAAGGACACACGCACCCCATTGTTCACCACAGCACTATTTACAGTAATGATGACACGGAATCAACCGAGATATCCACTGGCAGATGGATGGATAAAGAAGTCATGGTATGTATACACGATGGAATATTACTCAGCCTCCAAAGGAACACATCTGACTCAGTTCTAATAAAGTGGAGAAACCTAGAATTTATTTTACAGAGTGAAGTATGTCAGAAGGAGAAAGACAGGTATTTTTTAACACATATATATGAAATCTAAAAAGATGGTACTGAACTATACCTATCTGCAGGGCCTCAGTAGAGATGCAGACATAGAGAACAGACTTGTAGACAAATAGGGGGAAATGGAATAAATGGAGAGAGTAGTATTGAAACATACATCGCCATAGGTGAAATCAGATAGCCGGTGGACATTTACTGTGTGATACAGGGAGTTCAAATCCAGAGCTCTGTCATAACTCAGAGGTGTCTGATGGGGTGGGAGGTTAGAGGGAGGTTCAAGAGAGAGGGTACCTATGGCTGATTCATGTTGATACACGGCAGAAACCAACACAGTATTATAAGGCAATTATCTTCAATTAAAAATAAATAACATTTTTAAAAAGAAAATACGACACTCAAAATGTTTAACAGTAACTCCTTAAGATCAAATATCTAGTCATGATCATGTCACCTATAGTGTCATAACCTTAATTGGCTCCTGATTAAAAAATAAACCCATAAAAAAAGAAATCCTAGTTGAAATATACACGAATAATGAATGAGGAGGTGAAAAACATATTAAACCCAAGAGCACCTTCTCTTTAATTCTTCCAAATGGTGCCTGCGTTCTCACATTTTGTCTCTTATTATTTCCTGTAGCTGTTGTTGTGCGGTTCCTAAGTCGGGTCCGACTCTTTGTGACCCCATGAACTGCAGCATGCCAGGCTTCCCTGTCCTGCACTGTCTCTGAGTTGCTTCCAGCTTCCTTGGTGGCTCAGCTGGTAAAGAATCTGCCTGCAATGCAGGGTCCTGGGTTCAACCCCTGGGTTGGGAAGATCCCCGGGAGAAGGGAAAGGCTGCCCACTCCAGTATTCTGGCCTGGAGAATTCCATGGGGTCGCAAAGAGTTGGACATGACTGAGCGACTTTCACTTTCATGTCCACTGAGTCAGTGATGCCTTTCAATCACCTCATCCTCTGTCACCCCCTTCTTCTCTTGCCCTTAACTTTTCCCAGCATCAAGATTCTTTCCAATCAGTCGGCTCGTCACATCAGGTGCCCAAAGTATTGGAGCTTCCATTTCCTCTTTCCCTTCTGAAAACTGAGTTGATGTGGTGTTAGAGGGGACTGTGAGTTTCAAAAATCACACTTCTAAGTTGCTCAAACTTCAAATATCAGAATGTATCTTTTAATCTCTCTCTAATCATGAGAATGAAGTCACTCATATTTAAACATAAACAGACTCACTTTTGAATAGCACCATGTTCTGCCTTCACCACCAACCATATTCCAACCAAAAGTTTATTTCCCCAGAGGGGATTATTTTAAATACACTAGACTTCATTTAAGCAGATATTCCTTAAGGCTCCAATTCTGCTTACAAGGAAAATGAAACTAAAATAAAATAAAAACAAAACCCAGCAATCCCACTGCTGGGCATACACACTGAGGAAACCAGAATTGAAAGAGACACGTGTACCCCAATGTTCATCACAGCACTGTTTATAATAGCCAGGACATGGAAGCAACCTAGATGTCCATCAGCAGATGAATAGATAAGAAAGCTATGGTACATATACACAAGGGAGTATTACTCAGCCATTAAAAAGAATACATTTGAATCAGTTCTAATGAGGTGGATGAAACTGGAGCCTATTATACAGAGTGAAGTAAGCCAGAAAGAAAAACACTAATACAGTATACTAACGCATATATATGGAATTTAGAAAGATCGTAACAATAACCCTGTATACGAGACAGCAAAAGAGACACTGATGTATAGAACAGTCTTCTGGACTCTGTGGGAGAGGGAGAAGGTGGGATGATTTGGGAGAATGGCATTGAAACATGTATAATATCATATATGAAATGAGTCACCAGTCCAGGTTCGATGCACGATACTGGATGCTTGGGGCTGGTGCACTGGGACGACCCAGAGGGATGGTATGGGGAGGGAGGAGGGTTCAGGATGGGGAACATGTGTATACCTGTGGTGGATTCATGTGGATATATGGAAAAACCAATACAATATTGTAAAGTTAAAAAATAAAATAAAATAAATTAAAAAAATAATAAAATAAAACCATCATCATGATTATTAGTTACAGAAAAGAAGTTAAGGGAGAATGTTTAACAAAGAAAAAAGTGACAAATCTAAGAGATACTTTTACTATAGGGAGTCACATTATATTGCTATTTGTTATTATATAAAGAACATATTTTCAATTAAAAATCTATTATAAAATTCAGCTGGGACATTAGAGCATCTGAGTGAGAAATGGTGAGCAGAAAATAGAAATCCAGATGGAAAAAAGATTTAAATCCAATATGACCAAAGTTTATGAGCCCAAGTTTTACAGCCAGATGACTTTCCTTCAAATCCTGGATTTGTCATGACCCTTCGCATGGCATCTTAAATGCCTGTGTCTACAAATCCATACCCCTAAATCTGGTATAATTATAATAATACTGACCAACCTCAAAGAGATGTTAGGTAGCTTAGAAAACCTGCAATTACATACAAAAGTCCAATATGACTATGGTTATCGTTACTGCAGTCATGCCACACCTATTTCAAACATCAAAGCGGAGACAAGCTCTGAGATGAATTAGGCAGAAGCAGCCTCATTCTCTACATTACAAAACTCTATTCTGATGGCTCACCTTGTATGATCATGTCCTAAAAAGAGGAGATGATGTTTCAAAATAACTGCTCCACCTCATTAGGTTTTCAGCTCGCACAACCTGTGGACTGCGGGAAGCCAATCAGAGATTTTCTGGAATCTAGAGACAACCTCAGTATCTATCTAGAGCTATTAATATAAAACCAGCCTGCAAGAAGCCATACTGAGTCATGTACAGTAAGTCCCCTATATTCACATGAGTTCCTTTTTAAGAACTTGAAAGTCCAACCGTAAGCCTAGGTACCCAACAGTCAGCTATATACAGCTGCTTTCATGCTGGTTCCAGATGTCCTGGGCTTGAAATAAAGATACTGTACTACTGTGTCCTGCTGCTGCCACTAAGTCGCTTCAGTCATGTCCGACTCTGTGCGACCCCATAGACTGCAGCCCACCAGGCTCCCCCGTCCCTGGGATTCTCCAGGCAAGAACACTGGAGTGGGTTGCCATTTCCTTCTCCAGTGCGTGGAAGTGAAAAGTGCAAGTGAAGTTGCTCAGTCGTGTCCGACTCCTAGCGACCCCATAGACGGCAGCCTACCAGGCTCCTCTGCCCATGGGATTTTCCAGGCAAGAGTACTGGAGTGGGGTGCCATTGCTTTCTCCACTGTGCCCTATACAGTACTATATGGAAAAAGACACAAAGCACAACCACTTTAGAGGATGCACAGAGATGACACTGCACACCAGACACGCTAACTAACTTCCATGACTGGACTTGCAAATGCATGTGTGCGTCCTGGAAAGTTTGCAATGTGAAGGTTCACGTGTAGGGGACTTCCATTAGAAAGCAAAGAGAACTTATCTGCAAAGAGGATAAATTCACAAAAGCCCAGAGCAGAGTAGAGACAAAAGTTAAAACTGAGCATTAGTTGCTTTCCACTTTTCAGGTCCAGATTCTGCTGTGGGCTTCAGTACAATCCCATCCTTAGGCTTGGAGAGGTACATTCATCCTCTTAAAGCATCTCTTACTCCTACATTTGCAAATACAATCTGGCATCTGTTACTCAAGATCTAAAAATTCTAACTAATGACCTACATGTATGGATGTGAGAGTTGGACTGTGAAGAAAGCTGAGCACCGAAGAATTGATGCTTTTGAACTGTGGTGTTGGAGGACTCTTGAGAGTCCCTTGGACTGCAAGGAGATCCAACCAGTCCAACCTAAAGGAAATCAGTCCTGGGTGTTCATTGCAAGAACTGATGTTGAAGCTGCAACTCCAGTACTTTGGCCACCTCATGTGAAGAGTTGACTCATTGGAAAAGACTCTGATGCTAGGAGGGATTGGAGGCAGGAGGAGAAGGGGATGACAGAGGATGAGATGGCTGGATGGCATCACCGACTGGATGGACGTGAGTTTGAGTGAACTCCGGGAGTTGATGATGGACAGGGAGGCCTGGCATGCTGCGATTCATGGGGTCACAAAGAGTCGGACACGACTGAGTGACTGAACTGAACTAAACTAAAAGAGCTGAGAAAGGATAACAGACCTGCAGAGAATGTAGAACTGGCTGTCAAGAGAGTCAGATGCAGGGTGGATTTCCCCATTCCAGAAGGAGAAACTGATAGTCCGTACCATGCCACAGTGTGAAGTGTTTGATTAAACTATCATCTGTTTGGCTCTCAACACTTAGTGTGCTTACCAAAAAAGAAACATTGGTGGAAACAGTAACAAATAATGATATGTATGGAAGTGTGCTGTGTGCACCCTGAAATGTTTTGTTTTAACCCAGGATATGTTCCAGTCCTGCATTTGTCTGTAAGCAGATAAAGAAAATCTGGGTCAGTGATTAAAAATTGTTGCTGTTGTTCAGTCGCTAAGTTGTGTCTGACTCTTGGTGCCCCCATGGACTATAGCACGCCAGGCTCCTTGGTCCTCCACTTTCTCCTGGAGTTTACTCAAATCCGTCTTTTGAGTCAGTGATGCTATGTAAGTATCTCATCCTCTGCCACCCATTTTTCATTTTGCCTTCAATCTTGCCCAACATCAGAGACCTTTCCAATGAATTGAGTCTTTGCATCAGGTGGCCAAAATATTAGACCTTCAGCTTCAGCAACAGTCCTTTTAAGGAATATTCTGCCTTTATTTCCTTTAGGATTGACCAGTTTGACCTCCTTGCAATCCAAGGGACTCTCAAGCATCTTCTCCAGCACCACAGTTCAAAAGCATCAATCCTATGGCACTCAGTGTTCTTTATGGTCCAACTCTCACAACCATATTTGACTACTGGAAAAACCATAGCTTTGACTATACAGACCTTTGTTGGCAAAGTGATGTCTCTGCTTTTTAGTATGTGGTCTAGGTTTGTCATAGCTTTCCTTTCAAGGAGTACGTGCCTTTTAGTTTCATGGCTGCAGTCACCATCTGCAATGATTTTGGAGCCCAAGAAAATAAAATCTGTCACTACTTCCACTTTTCCCCCTTCTATTTGACATGAAGTGATGGGACCGGATGCCATGATCTTAGTTTTTGAATGTCGAGTTTCAAGCCAGGTTTTTCACTCTCTTGTTTCATACACATCAAGAGGCTACTTCGTTACTCTTCACTTTCTGCCATATTTGAGATCCAAAAGAAAAAATTAATCATAAATCACATGCAGTAGATGGATACACCAGGTACTATGGATAAGATTGATGCAATGATCTTAAAAGTACAAAATCAAAATACTGGGTGTATGTGTATTACACCTTACCACCCACCTCCCTCCCCATGTCTTCAAAGCTGTCTTCTAGCATTTTGTCCCCAGAAGTAGTCGTCTTTGTGTTCCATCATAAGATTCATTCCATCACTACATTGTCAGGAGGAAGGAGCAGGACAGGGTCATGCTTAAGAAAGGCTTCTTCCTCATCCCATTGTTACACGTCTATGGTCTGTGGCCGAGGTCAATCAGCAGAGGATGATAAGCATTGGTCATAACTCATTATCATAGGCAGGGAGCTTTCATGGTGAAATAGGGTTTGGAGTGTGTCCTAATAAGCAGTGTCTTGCGGGGGAAAAAAAAAAAATTGTAAGCAATTTAAGTCCCCTCAAATGAATTTAAAAAGCAACTCAGGAAGTTTCAGGGCAGAAACAGTGTGAAATTCTGAGGAACAGTGACCCATGATAACAAAGAGTGGAGGAAGTATTATCCCCTTGGGTTCCTCTCAGATCTAAGCTTCAACAGCACTAGGAAGCAAGTGATGACCACATACCTGTGTGTATATGCAGACACACACCCACACAGAGGAGTCTTCCTCTGAAGGGCACCATACAAGGAAAAGATCAAGATTTATTTCATTAAAGATTCATTCTGTTTTCCTCCCACCATTGTTTCTCAAGTGTGTTGGCTATGGTTAAGGCTATAATTTTTGGTAGCAGTATATAAGAACAGATTGAAAATGAACTCAAGAAAGAAAGAGTTTCACCTAGAGAAAATTAACTAATTGTAATGCCCCTTAGATAGACGTCCCTGTAGCTCAAATGGTAAAGAATCTGCCTGTGAGGAAGGAGACCAGGGTTCAATCCCTGGGTTGGGAAGTTCCTCTGGAGAAGGGAATGGAAATCCACTCCAGTATTCTTGCCTGGAGAATTCCATGGGCAAAGAAGCCTGGCAGGCTACAGTCTGTTGGGGTCACAAAGTGTCGGACACGACTGAGTGACTAACACAGTCCTTAGATATTTTTGTCCAACCAACATCCTCATTTTGGGAAAACTGTATTTTCCCTGATCCTTTGGGATCTAATGGGGCTGAGGACTCCAGTACCTTCTCATTCTCTTCACAGCCACAGTGGTAAGTGAATGATCTGGCCTTCCATGTTTACATGAAAAAATAAATAAATAAATAAAAGACTAGACTGCTCAAATCATCTACATAGGGCCATCTACAAGTTGTCTCTAGACTCAAAATTTCAACATTAGTAGCATTTAAGTTTTTAATCATAAAATATCTTTAGTGAAAGTGAAGTCCCTCAGTTGTGTCCAACTCTTTGCGACCCCATGGACGGTAGCTCACCAGACTCCTCTGTCCATGGGATTTTCCAGGCAAGAATACTGAAGTGGGTTTCCATTTCCTCCTCCAGGGGATATTCCCAACCCAGGGATCGAACCCAGGTCTCCTGCATTGCAGGCAGATGCTTTACCCTCTGAGCCACCAGGGAAGCCTAAAATATCTTAACCAGACTAAAATATATACAGAATCATATGAGGATCCATGTAGCCAACACAGCCCCTATGAACTGCATCACAAATCATTCTGTGATCTTGGAAAGGCAAGCAGTCTCCTCAATTTTCATTCCCATGTCTGTTCTGATACTTGGTTCTTCACTTATGAATGCATCACTAAATGAAATATAGGATTATTTTCTAAAGTTTAAGATGACATCCATATATCATGATACAGTTAGAGAAGTTAGAAGCTGTCTTTCTGCTGAAATGGGGAACTATAGCCTTTTCCTTTCCTAACTTTATGGAGGAATGATAAAGAGAAATGCGATAAAGTCAACTTATGAAGAAAAATAAACTCTAAGTAATTGGGAGGTAGGGGAGAGGACACTTAATAAGATGATTGTGTCCTAGAAATAGCTAAGTATAAAATCATTGTTCATGTTTTAAATATAATTTGAGTTGGATTTTGTCCCTTGCAACCCAAAGAGTCCTCATACATAAATTGATATCTTAAAAACGAATTCTTCAGGCAAAAATAACATGATACAAATAGATTGAACTCCATTTTTCTTAAATAGACCAATTGGTCTTGGGTGGGTGTATGACCAAGACAGATCAATCATGAGTCTTCCACTGGATTATACAATCAGATCAGATCAGATCAGTCACTCAGTCGTGTCCGACTCTTTGCGACCCCATGAATCGCAGCACACCAGGCCTCCCTGTCCATCACCAACTCCTGGAGTTCACTCAGACTCACGTCCATCGAGTCAGTGATGCCATCCAGCCATCTCATCCTCTGTCTTCCCCTTCTCCTCTTGCCCCCAATCCCTCCCAGCATCAGAGTCTTTTCCAATGAGTCAACTCTTCGCATCAGGTGGCCAAAGTACTGGAGTTTCAGCTTTAGCATCATTCCCTCCAAAGAAATCCCAGGGCTGATCTCCTTTAGAATTGACTGGTTGGATCTCCTTGCAGTCCAAGGGACTCTCAAGAGTCTTCTCCAACACCACAGTTCAAAACCATCAATTCTTCAGTGCTCAGCCTTCTTCGCAGTCCAACTCTCACATCCGTACATGACCACAGGAAAAACCATAGCCTTGACTTAGACGAACCTTTGTTGGCAAAGTAATGTCTCTGCTTTTGAATATGCTATTCAGGTTGGTCATAACTTTCCTTCCAAGGAGTAAGCATCTTTTAATTTCATGGCTGCAGTCACCATCTGCAGTGATTTTGGAGCCCAGAAAAATAAAGTCTGACACTGTTTCCACTGTTTCCCCATCTATTTCCCATGAAGTGATGGGACTGGATGCCATGATCTTGGTTTTCTGAATGTTGAGCTTTAAGCCAACTTTTTCACGCTCCACTTTTACCTTCATCAAGAGGCTTTTTAGTTCCTCTTCACTTTTTGCCATAAGGGTGGTATCATCTGCATATCTGAGGTTATTGATATTTCTCCCAGCAACCTTGAATCCAGCTTGTGTTTCTTCCAGCCCAGCGTTTCTCATGATGTAACTGGGATATCACTCCAGGAATCTAATAGTGACATATCTTCTCTAGACTCATGGAGAATATCCTTCTGTAGTTGGGATTATTACAGCTATATACAGAGGGAAGCAGTGGAGGTAGAGCTGTACATATTGGAAAACTGAACTCTGAAATCTATTTGAACCTGAACCTAGAAATTCCAAATTAAATGATCTAACAAATTTCCCTTTTAGTTATGTTAGTTTGAGTTGTTTCTGTCTTAAAAAGTCCTGATCTATCCCCTATGCTATGCCTCTGGGCAAAGTAATGACTATTAATTCAGGATTTCTCCAGTGATGAAATAGTTAAGCGTTTGTTGTTATTATTGGTTAGTTGAATCATGAGTAGGATATCTTTGGATATGTGGAAAGAAAGACATAGATGAGCTGAGAAGTCAAGACTAGGACATGTCTCTTTTGCAAGGCTGACAGTAATCATCCTTTGCCTGGGAACTTCTCAAGCATCCAGATGGTGAGAGGGCAGCCACCATTAAACTGCATCAGTTTCTGGATCCTAACAAGAAATTAGGAAGAGGTTACTGAGCCAAGCTGGGCTGATCACACTTTCTCCATATTAAATACAGTCTTGAGAATGAGATAGTGAGTCATGGTGTGTGACTGGAACCACAACATGCAAACTCAGGGGCTCAGAGAAAAACAAGGGAGATGGAAAGAGATTTTTGATGACTTGGCCCTAATCCCATTGTCTTCTGCGGCTTAACACCAGTCCAGACCTCAGGCCATTTCTCTGTCTCTGTAAATTCAATTAAGCTTCATTGAGTGTGTGCCCAAACACTAGTTGGGTTCTGTTCACTTGCACCTATGTATTCTCTAGGGAAGAATACTGGAGTGGGCAGCCTTCCCCTTCTCCAGGGGATCTTCCCAACCCAGGAATCAAACCTGGATGTCCTGCATTGCAGGTGAATTCTTTACCAACTGAGCTATCAGGGAAGCCCAAGTTATTATAAATGATTATAAATAAGTTATTATAAATGTCAGGCAAATTATTATAAATTAAAGACAATAAATAATGAGTTTCCTTAAATGAACTATGATATATTAAACTTCCAACAGAAAAGGTTGGAATAATTCCAAGAAGAGAGGTAAGGTTTTTTTTTTGTTTGTTTGTTTGTTTTTAGTTCTGTTTTTTATATTGGTTATTCACTAGCATGGTATGATTGCTATTAAGAAGTAAATACCAACCATCAGGTGGCATTATGAGTCATTTTGACAGATATGATTATTTGATCCAAATATTCCCCACAAACAAAAATAATGATACCCCACAGATACTGACCCTATTTTAAGTTCTCGGAGACAATCTTGTGATTATGTTCAGAGAGATAACACTTGGTATACTGTGTCTTCAGGATCCGGTTTCGCTTTCCCCTGATATTTTTCTTAGGTGATACTCTGGTTTTAAATTTTGAACAAATGCTTACATGACCCAGACAATTTGGTGTAACAGGAAACAACATCTTTGCCCCTAGCTACATAGAACCTCCATAGCTACCTACATAAAAAGGTCTGGAAAAGAAAATGAATCACAGGAAATCTTACCTATAGCATGACCTACCATAATACAGTTCAATGTAAAGAGGGAGCTTCTGTCTAATATATCTTTGTATCTTCTACCGTACTGTGTACACTTTTATGTTGTACTCACTAAGTATTTTTGAGAAAATCAGTGGGAAGGTGGATCCAGTTTTGAACTACAACCAGGGATGACTTGTGTGATTCAGAATGATTTCATTTAAAAAACTTACCACTCTCACGATTTCCTTTGCTGATATTCCATACGTTGCTGAAATGCATTTTTACTGTATTACCATTTGTTTTCCTGCCCAGCTTCCCTGTTATATGGATTTTCTTAATACCAGAGACTGTGCCATCCTCATTATCCTTCCTTCTTCAGTGCCTATTATATTGTCAGCACTTAATAAAACTGGATAAAATATGTCCATGTTATTAAACACATCCACCAGAGGATTATCCCGAGGTTCCAGGACACTCAGGCAGCTAAGGCAGCCCAGTTGAAGGAGCACATGGGTAGTCTGGCCACCTGGTGTCTCTCCTAGTTGGTGTCATCTACAGGCTTCTTAGACACCCTGTCTGATTCGTTGACGACTCTAGTATCTGGTTATTTCTCGGATTCCCAGTGAGTATGGTATCCACACAGGTTATTTCTTCTACATGCTCTGGCCACCAGTGTTTTTGTTGTTGTTGTTAATTTTTCCTCTAGTCTTCTTAACCTACAATCTGCCTCAGGAGCCATGCCCATGGTCATGTTATCAATAAGGCACTTGGTGCTGCCACTGGAAACTAACCAGGAGAACTCAGGAATGGCCAAAAGGAAAGAGGAGATGTCAGCCCATAATATGTCCTGCCAACTACCCAGAATCCTTCACTCTGGAATGCATCTTGGCTGAGAGATACTCATGCTAGGAGAGAGGACCATGCGTCAGAAACTCCAAAGTATTAATAGCAGGACAATTGAGAGAGGAGGCTGGGCCCTGCCCAGATAAGATATAAAAGGCCACGTATTTCTTGTTCTTGAAGTCAAGGAGATGTTCCTGACTAGAAAGCTCTTTGGAGGTCAAATGGGGAGTGTTGCCAAGTTTATCCATAGTCTTCTTTGCTAGAATCCATCTTGGCTGAGAGATGCATGCACACATGGGAGGATCCTGAAATATATCAAATAAGGACTCAGCGTCAGCAAATCAAAATGATTGGCCAAAGGAAACCCAAAAGAAATGCCCCCTAAAAGTGATTTAAATTACCATAGGGGCACTACTCTCTCCGAGGACACCTGTGTGTCTATCCACATGTACTGTACTCTTTTTCCCCTAATAAACACTACTGGTTTCACTCCTCTCTTGTAGGAATACTTTTCTGCAAAGCTGAAGAGCCAGGGCTTTGTCACTGACCACTGGTATAGCGGCTAGGATTCGGGTCTCACTGCAGCAACCTACCTCAACTGCTGGCCAGGGATGGAAACCCTGCTTCAAGCTGTTTCAGGCTGAGGGCACCCAAGACCAGTCCTCCTGGGTTCCCTTATCCTGCTGCTATCCACCCGGTGTCCCTTCCCAATAAATCTCATGTTTTGTCGGTACACGTGTCTCCTCAGACAATTAATTTCCAAGAGTTAGACAAGAGCCCACCCTCACACCCTGGAAAGGGAACTCATTCCTGCAACACGTACTCTATTACATCTTTGTTTGCTTTTACCTTGTTTGTGGTCTCTTCCTATTACCACGGAGTCTTTCCAAGTGTGAGGATTTCATCACATGTGCTCACGATTCTACCTAAAAACATCAAGAGCATCATTTGGCACACAGAGAAGGCATTCAATATCTAATAGGGAGTGTTGGTTGCTCAGTTGTGTCTGACTCTTTGTGACCCCATGGACTGTAACTCACCAGGCTCCTCTGTCCATGGGATTCTCCAGGCAAGAATACTGGAGTGGGTTCATTTCAGTTCAGTCACTCAGTTGTGTCTGACTCCTTGCGACCCCATGAAGCACGCCAGGCCTCCCTGTCCATCATCAACTCCCGGAGTTCACCCAAACTCATGTCCATCAAGTCAGTGATGCCATCTAACCATCTCATCCTCTGTTGTCCCCTTTTCCTCCTGCCCCCAACCCCTCCCAGCATCAGAGTCTTTTCCAATGAGTCAACTCTTCGCATGAGGTGGACAAAGTATTGGAGTTTCAGCCTCAGCATCAGTCCTTCCAATGAACACCCAGGACTGATCTCCTTTAGAATGGACTGGTTGGATCTCCTTGAAGTCCAAGGGACTCTCAAGAGTCTTCTCCAACACCACAGTTCAAAAACCCTATCCCTTTTCCAGGGGATCTTCCCAACCCAGGAATTGAAACCCTACATCACAAGCAGATTCTTTACCATCTGATCCACCAAGGAAGCCAATTACTTTTGTTAATGGGAGTCGGAGAAAAAGCTAACATCTAGTGTAGAAAAGAACTTTTTGAGTTCATTAACTTTAGCTTTCCCTTTATATGAATATTAATTGCTCATTTAATAGTGGTTTTATAAGGGAGGAAATTTTGTCATCCCAAAATGTGTCTCTTTGGCATGAGGATTAGTGTAGACTGTTTTTAAGAACATGACTCAGGGAGTTTTTCTCATTATTGCCCCCTCCACTGCCTAGCAGGATTTAGATAAAGGGCCTGTTTCTACACCAGGAAAGAGAAAATTCTGACTTCTTGTTGGACAACCTTTGCTCTTTGTTGCTTTTGCTATTATAATCACTACAAAGATGCTGTCTATAGATGAAAGTATATATGAGGTTGGGGAAACCTCAGGTTCCTGTGGCAAGCCTTGCCCGCTCTGCCTGAATGTTAAACTGAAGTGCCTAAGTCCAGCTCAAAGGAACACATTCTGACCCGGCCCATCTGTGAGTGGCTACAGAAAAGAAGAAATTAATACATCCCTTCCCTGATGCTGGCCAAGCCAGGAGATATTTTGCAAGAGTAATGTCTTTTAAACTTACTTTCTTACTTCCCCTTCTTCTGTTCTATAAAAGAAACTGGCATCCAGACCCTGATAAGATGGTATTCTAGGACTCTAGTCCACCATCTTCTCTGTCTGTTGGCTTTCCAAGTAAAGTCGCTATTCCTTACCTTGAATTTCCCAGGTGGTGCTAGTGGTAAACAACCCGCCTGCCAATGCAGGAGACACAAGATGTGGGTTTGATCCCTGGGTGGGGAAGATCCCCTGGAGGAGGGCACGGCAACCCACTCCAGTACTCTTGCCTGGAGAAGCTCATGGATGGAAGAGCCTCATAGGCTACAGCCCATGGGGCCCCACAGAGTCAGACACAACTGAAGTGACTTAGCACACACACAGCACGCGCCTTACCTCAACACCTTGTCTGATTATTGGTCTATCACACAATGAGAAGACAGAGCTTGGATTTGGTAACGTTCCCAGAACAGAGCTATTAACAGAGATATCTGGAACAATATGAGTTGGGCATGGTGGGGAGAACTTGGCAGAACCTAGAGGTCCGAGTCCACTTTGCATCCAGGCACCTCTGCCTAGCCCAGCAAACAGTAGCTTTTCTATCTCTATACGAATTGCCTTCCTCCTCTTTGAAATCCCAACCATTACCTGCAACATCTTATTTTCATCTTTATCCAAAAATGGTATTTTAAGGTGAAGGCTTTGGTTCATTTTGGAGAGTAACTCAGTTTTCCTGAGTCTCTCCTATGTATATTTGTTATTAAACTTTTATTAATTTTCTGCTGCTAATCTGTTTCATGTCAATTTAAATCTTTTACCGGCCAAAAGATCTTAGAAGAGGAGAGGAAAACTTTCTCCCTGACAGCTTCATGGGGGAAATGAGAAGGGCTCTTACATAAATGCTCTTGATCTTTCTGACCCTCTGATGTGAAACATGACAATTAAATACCTCCCATATAAAATGTTCATGAAATTTAAATATATTTTCCTTACCAAGAAATTTTGCTCAAGGAAGAATCATTCTCAGAGTTAATGAAGAATCTTAGAATTACACTTAAATAGTTACAGGACTCACTGAAACCACATTTTTCATAATGAGTGAAGACTTTTAGAGATTTTTATATGTATGAATAATGTGATTAGCTATTTCAAACTCTGGTGATGAGGGTGTTGGAAGTTCCAAAAAGTTCCAAGGTTTCTCCTCAGAAATAAATGTTTGGAGTAAAAATTTCCCTGTATACTTTTTGGAGCAACCATTCTGTAAGTTGGGCTTCTCTGGTAGCTCCGTCGGTAAAGAATCTGCCTGCTAATGCAGGAGACACAAGAGACACGGACTCGCTCCCTGGGTTGCGAAGATCCCCTGGAGAAGGAAATGGCAACCCACTCCAGTATCCTTGCTTGGAAAATCCCATGGACAGAGGAGTCTGGTGGGCTCCAGTCCATGGGGTTGCAAAGAGTCAGGCGCGACTGAGCGACTAACATTTTCACTTTCTTTCACTTCTCTGTAAGTTGCTGCTCTACTGAACTAACTTAACAATGCAATTCAATAACTTGGCTTATACTATAATGTCTTAAACTGATTTGTCCTAAAGAAATTAATTATGTTAGCTGAATTCAAAATAAGAACGCTTTTTCCTTTTGTCTGAGTTATATGTGGATTGTGCTCTACTTCCCAGAAATTTTGGATTGTTAATGAAAATATATGAAATGTACTCATTTGAGTACTTACTACTGAATCTTTATTTTGGCCTAATGCAGTAGATATCATTTTGAAGATGGATGACCTAAGACTCATCTTTCATATACTCACAATCTATTTATGTTTTCTTATTCTTATAATTTTTAATTATATCTTTTGCCATTTCTCATTAGTTTATGATTATTTCCTTAAGTATTTGAAGGAGCTTTTTCCTAAGCTAGGGAAATTAACTCTGTCTGAAAGTTACAATTATTTTCTAGTTTGTCTTTATACTGATTCTTCTTAAGGTGACTTCAGCCTTGCAGAAACCTTAAAAATTTTTGCTTTTGAGTAATGAAATTCATCAACATAATATTTCATGGCTTCTCTCTCTCTCCGTTTTGGTTTTATATCATATTTGGAAAAGTATCCTTTAGTTGTTTAGACTCTTTTGCCACCCATGGACTGTAACCTGCCTGGCTCCTGTGTCCATTGAATTCTCCAGGCAAAAATACTGGAGCAGTTTGCCATTTTCTTCTGCAGGGTATCTTCCTGACCCAGGGATCAAACCCTCATCTCTTATGTCACTTGCATTGGCAGGCAGGTTCTTTACCATTGAGGCACCTGAGAAGCCCAAAGTCTTCCTTATTCTGAGATTAAAAAAGAATTATCCCCGCATCAAGTAAGAGGATTATTTTTTAAAAAGTAGAAAACAACCAATGTTAGGATGTGAAGAAATATCAACTATAGGGCGTAGCTGATGGGAATATAAGATGGTGCATCTGCTGTAGAAAGCAGTATGGCAGTTCCTCAAAAAATTAAACAGAATTAAAGAGAATAAGACCTAGCAATCCCACTAGGAGGTGTGCACACAAAGAGGCTGAAAGCAGTCTTAATCACAATAGTCAAAACGTGGACAAAGCTCAAATGTTTTTCAACAGATGAATGGATAAAATAAATGTGGTATACACACACAATGAAATATTTTTCAGCATAAAAACTGAAAGAAACTCTGATACATGTTACAGCAAGGATGAAACTGGAAAACACTATGTTAAGTTAAACAAAACAAGCACAAAAAGGACAAATATACGATTCTGTTTGTTTGTGGTACCTACAATAGCCAAATTCATAGATACAGGAAGTAGAAGAGTGGTTACCAGGGGCTGGGGAGAGAGAAATGGGGAATTAAGGTTTAGTGAACACAGAGTTTCAGCTTGCAATGACAAAAATATATTATAGAAATGGATGGTGGCATTACACGATGTGAAAACACTTAATTCCACTAAACTCTACACTTAAAAACGGCATTAATGGTAAAATTTTGTTGTGTATGTTGTACCATAATTAAAAAAAAAATAATTATCTCATCATGTTATTTAACATTTTTGTACTTTTCTTTTCTATTGAGTCCTGGTTGCAAGAACCAGGTCAACCTTAAATAAGAAAAGTTTATCAGAAGACATTCATTTATTCAGTTTTATAAAAGTTTATTTATCAGTAAAATGGACTTTATTTTTTAAATATCCATAAAAACCACATTGTGGAGACTTTCCTGAAATGTATACTGAGATAGAGCATAAAGAAAAGTCTTCTTTTTTTAGTTGTAGGAGTGATTTTACTTCAAAAAAGGAAAAGGAGGAGCTACTTTGCAGGTTCATTTTTTGCTGGGTATTACCAAAAGTTAAAATCGGATAATCAAACTAAAAGATAAGCCAGAATCAGATTTTTATCTTTAAAGATTCTTTCTCTTTCAGTTCAGTTCAGTTGAGTTGCTCAGTCGTGTCTGACTCTTTGCAACCCCATGAATTGCAGCACGCCAGGCCTCCCTGTCCATTACCAACTCCTGGGGTTCACTCAGACTCATGTCCATTGAGTCAGTGATGCCATCCAGCCATCTCATCCTCTGTCGTCCCATTCTCCTCCTGCTTGCAATCCCTCCCAGCATCAGAGTCTTTTCCAATGAGTCAACACTTCACATGAGGTGGTGAAAGTATTGGAATTTCAGCTTCAGCATCAGTCCTTCCAGTGAATACCCAGGACTGATCTCCTTTAGGATGGACTCCAAGGGACTCTCAAGAGTTTTCTCCAACACCACAGTTCAAAAGCATCAGTTCTTTGGTGCTCAGCTTTCTTCAGAGTCCAAGTCTCACATACATACATGACTACTGGAAAAACCATAGCCTTGACTAGACGGACCTTTGTTGGCAAAGTAATGTCTCTGCTTTTGAAAATGCTATCTAGGTTTGTCACAACTTTCCTTCCAAGGAGTAAGCGTCTCACAGCATCATCTTCTAGGATTTGAAATAGCTCAACTGGAACTCCTTCAACTCCACTTGCTTTGTTCGTAGTGATGCTTTCTAAGGCCCACTTGACTTCACATTCCAGGATGTCTGGCTCTAGGTCAGTGATCACACCATGGTGGTTATCTGGATCGTGAAGCTCTTTTTGTACAGTTCTTCTGTGTATTCTTGCCACCTCTTCTTAATATCTTCTGCTTCTGTAAGGTCCATATCATTTCTGTCCTTTATCGAGCCCATCTTTGCATGAAATGTTCCCTTGGTATCTCTAATTTTCTTGAAGAGATCTCTAGTCTTTCCCATTCTGTTGTTTTCCTCTATTTCTTTGCATTGATCGCTGAGGAAGGCTTTCTTATCTCTTCTTGCTATTCTTTGGAACTCTGCATTCAGATGCTTATGTCTTTCCTTTTCTCCTCTGCTTTTCGCGTCTCTTCTTTTCACAGCTATTTGTAAGGCCTCCTCAGGCAGCCATTTTGCTTTTTTTGCATTTCTTTTCCATGGGGATGGCCTTGATCCCTGTCTCCTGTACAATGTCACAAACCTCATTCCATAGTTCATCAGGCACTCTATCTATCAGATCTAGTCCCTTCAATCTATTTCTCACTTCCACTGTATAATCATAAGGGATTTGATATAGGTCATACCTGAATGGTCTAGTGGTTTTCCCCTCTTTCTTCAATTTAAGTCTGAATTTGGTAATAAGGAGTTCATGATTTGAGCCACAGTCAGCTCCCGGTCTTGTTTTGCTGACTGTATAGAGTTTCTCCATTTTTGGCTGTGAAGAATATAATCAATCTGATTTCAGTGTTGGCCATCTGGTGATGTCCATGTGTTGTTGGAAGAGGCTGTTTGCTATGACCAGTGTGTTCTCTTGGCAAAACTCTATTAGCTTTTGCCCTGCTTCATTCTGTACTCCAAGGCCAAATTTTCCTGTTACTCCAGGTGTTTCTTGAAACTTCCTACTTTTGCATTCCAGTCCCCTATAATGAAAAGGACATCTTTTTTGGGTGTTAGTTCTAAAAGGTCTTGTAGATCTTCGTAGAACCATTCAACTTCAGCTTCTTCAGTGTTACTGGTTGGGGCATAGCCTTGGATTACCATGATATTGAATGGTTTGCCTTGGAAACGAAGAAAGACCATTCTGTCATTTTTGAGATTGTATCCAAATACTGCATTTTGGACTGTTTTGTTGACCATGATGGCTACTCCATTTCTTCTGAGGGATTCCTGCCCACAGTAGTAGATACAATGGTCATCTGAGTTAAATTCACCCATTCCAGTCTATTTAGTTTGCTGATTCCTAGAATGTCGACGTTCAGTCTTGTCATCTCCTGTTTACCCTCCAATTTGCCCTGATTCATGGACCTGACATTCCAGGTTCCTATGCAGTATTGCTCTTTACAGCATCGGACCTTGCTTCTATCTCCAGTCACATCCACAACTGGGTATTGTTTTTGCTTTGGCTTCATCCCTTCATTCTTTCTGGAGTTATTTCTCCACTGATCTCCAGTAGCATATGGGGCACCTACCAACATGGGGAGTTCCTCTTTCAGTATCCTATCATTTTGTCTTTTCATACTGTTCATGGGGTTCTCAAGGCAAGAATACTGAAGTGGTTTGCCATTCCCTTCTCCAGTGGACCACATTCTGTCAGACCTCTCCACCATGACCTGCCCGTCCTGGGTGGCCCCACATGGCATGGCTTAGTTTCATTGAGTTAGACAAGGCTGTGGTCCGTGTGATCAGACTGGCTAGTTTTCTGTGATTATGGTTTCAGTGTGTCTGCCCTCTGATGCCCTCTCACAACACCTACCATCTCACTTGGGTTTCTCTTACCTTGGACATGGGGTATCTCTTCACGGCTGCTCCAGCAAAGTGCAGCCACTGCTCCTTACCTTGGACGAGGGGTATCTCCTCACAGACGCCCCTCCTGACCTTGAACATGGAGCAGCTCCTCTTGGCCCTCCTGCACCTGCACAATTTAGTAACAACCTTGGTGTCATTGTTATTAGTGGTACATTATATCTAGTTAAAATGAATTTTTTTTAAGCTGTAGGAGAACTTAATGATGATCTTTAATTCTTAATTTTTCCAAATAAAGACGTGTATAAAAAAAAGCTGCATTTCTTCAAAGACTGCAACTTCAACTAGAATAATGACTGTTACCCCCAGGAATTTCAATCAATATTTTTATATAAAATCCAAGGGCTCCATCTTATTTTATCTTACTGTTCCAGGGAGTGATACTAAAATTTTTGAAATTACTCTATAGGCACACCTATGAAAAATATTATGTCCCAAGTGGTTGATACAAATTGCTCACATGTAAGAGTGGAAAGCAATTAAGTCAGAGATTTCTGGGGCCCGATTATGTTAAGCTCTGCACATTCTGGTAAAGCCTCGTGGTTTTTATCCAGTGTGGTATAGGTGGATACTCAGGGATTTTAGCAGAGAGTAACTTCTGTGAAAGGTTAGGACTGCAGTGTCTGGAGGATTCTGTAGAAAGGGAGGAGAGAAAGCAGCAGGACCAGTCGGGCGGCTGTGTCAATGGTCCAAACAAGGCATGAGGGTTATGCGGTCTAGGGTGGTGGCCGGAAAGGTGTTGAGAAATTCCTGGATTTGGAGTATGTTTTCAAGCTGAAGTCAGTGGGATTGGCTATAACTTGTTAGAGAAAAAGAAGAGTAAGGTATGAGTAGGAGATTTTGGAACTGGGAAATCTACATTTGGAAGAAGTAGAAGATCAGACAGACATGATGAAACAGATCTCCTGAGCCAGACAGAGCTGTTGGGGCTTGCTCCTGTAAGTGTTACAAAGGTGCTTTAGGATCCTGGGAAGGACACGGTGATGTAAGGGCTGTTGTCAGGGCACCAGCAGCATTGTGAAGCTAGGAGGAGGCAAGGCTGACGAGGCAGGACTAGGGAAACAGGACTCTGCTAGTTTCTGTCTGGGGCTGGTAAGACTTGTTCCTCCTCTTCCCCCTTTGGGAATGGAGGCCCTCACACCCAGTGGTTCCTTGTCTATCAAATGTGCCCTCCGGTTCCCAGTGGAATCTGTCAGAGTGATAGCGTTAGGTATGGTGGGTCACACAGCCCCACCAGGCACAAAGGGAACTCATGTGCTTCCCATAAAACACTCCAGGCAGAGCGCTGAGCAGGTGGGTGGAAACCCAGCCCAGACTATCTGATTTTGAAACTTGGCTTTACTACTCCCATCTACCCAACTTTGAGCAAATTATTTAATTTCCCCACATCTCAGTTTTCTCACTTGGGAAATGAGATTAAGATAGTACTCAACTCACAGGATTAAGGTGGGAACTAAATAAGCTTTACATTTTGAAGCTTTTGTAAAGTAAATGTGAGCTGATTTTCTTTCTCTTGATTTCCAAAAAAAAAAAATTAGTGTGGACTAATTCTTAAGATGGGTTTCCCAGGTGGCTCAGTGGTAAAGAATCCACCTGCCAATGCAGGAGAGGCAGGTTCAGTCTCTGGGTTGGGAAGATCCCCTGGAGAAGGAAATGGCAACTCACTCCAGTATTCTTGCCTGGAAAAATCCATGGACAGAAGAACCTAGTGGGCGACAGTCCATGGGGTCGCAAACAGTCAGACAAGACTTACTGACTACAAACAACAAACAACAATCCTTAAGATATGTTCTTATAGTAATGTTGGTACTGATTGATTAGGACTGCAAGTAGGCAACAGTGAAAATATTACTTCAAAAGAAGAATGGCAGAATTTAATATCTTGATCGGAAATTAATGTGCAAATGATGATGCTGAGTTACTGGGAAAGAGCAGTGTCCTCAACAAATAATGAGGAAAGAACTTATATTTCAAAAAGAGAAGTTGGCAAACTCCTTCAGAAATGTATTTATTTAAATCAACATATTTTGGATAATCATATAACACAGATTACATTTAAAATTAAAAATGATTCTGTAATTGCCTGTCACAAAGTTTCTCTCCAGTTTTAATGCAAAGATGTATTGATTAAGGGGGAAAAAAAAGAACAAAATTCTCAAGGAGCATAAAATATGTGTGATCACTTTCCAATATAAATTATGAGAAAGGAACGATTCACCATCATTATAAACCTGTGTTTTCTATTTTAAAATGCCCGAATACATTTTTCCTTGTCTGTCTACTCGTATTACCAGGCAGACTTACAAATTCTGTGTGCTTATGTTGACTGGCTGGTGGTGGTACTGATCATATATGATTCCATTTATTGTATGTTTTCAAATAATTATCAGACAGGGGTATTTTCATCTTCATTAATGATCAGAAAAAATATAAGATACAAAAGTTTGAGTTTAAAAAAGTTGTCTAAGTAATTAGTATGACATTTAGTTCAGTTCAGTTGCTCAGTCATGTCCAACTCTTTGTGACCCCATGAACTGCAGCACGCCAGGCCTCCCTGTCTGTCACCAACTCCCAGAGTCCACCCAAACTCATGTCCATTGAGTCAGTGACACCATTCAACCATCTCATCCTTTGTCGTCCCCTTCTCCTCCTGCCCTCAATCTTTCCCAGCATCAGGGTCTTTTCCATTGAGTCAGCTCTTCGCATCAGGTGGCCAAAGTATTGCAGTTTCAGCTTCAACATCAGTCCTTCCAATGAATATTCAGGACTGATTCCTTTAGGATGGACTGGTTGGATCTCCTTGCAGTCCAAGGGACTCTCAAGAGTCTTCTCCAACATCACAGTTCAAAAGCATCAATTCTTCTGCACTAAGCTTTCTTCATAGTCCAACTCTCACATCCATACATGACCACTGGAGAAACCATAGCCTTGACATTTAGGCAAAATGAAAAGAAGGCTGAACTTTTGAGGTTAATATGGCTATTTATGGTAACTATTCCTATATCTACTACTCATTTGAGGATCTTTAATTCTTAACATCTGTGGTAAGCAGATTAATGACCTTCCAAAGATGTCCATACTCAAATCCCCAAAACCTGGAAATATGTTACCTTACATGACAGAGAAGTATTAAGGTAGAAGATGGGATCAAGGTTGATAATCTTATCCTGTGTTATTTTGTGTGTGGAGGGGATGTAATCAGAAGGGTTGTGATTGATGTAAGGAGGAGGCAAAAGAGGAAGAAGCAGAGAGACAACAACAGTAGGAAGAGGAAGCTTCTAAAAGCTGGAAAAGGCAAGAAAACAAGATTATCCCCCTAGAATCTCCAGAGTAAACACAGTCCTGCAGACACCTTGATATTTGGCCAGTGAGACCCATTCTGGATTCCTAAACTCTAGAACTGTAAATGGTTAAGCTGTGTTGCTTTAAACCACGGAGCTTGTGGTAATTTGTTACGACAATAGAAAATTACTGTAACACCTGAAAGAGATGTTGCAAAATGTGTGCAGAATAAAATTTGAGAAAAAAATTTTTGGACTTTGAGAAACTTCAGGAGATGACAATAGTGGAGAGAAATGTTTAATTCAAGATTTGTAAGACTCATAATATATTTCACTGAAGGAAATAGAGTTAGATGTTATACTCATATCTCAAATTAGCACCTATAGCATTTCCATTGTAACTTTATTCTCCAATTACTGTCTCATTCTATCCATAGAATTTTCACAGATTTTGGCAAACCAATGATAGAGTATACCAAATGCAAGAACTTTAGAGTAAAAAAAAGTTTTATAATACTCTTGTTTAGTATGCATATTCAAAAGCAGAAACATTACTTTGCCAACAAAGGTTCGTCTAGTCAAGGCTATGGTTTTTCCTGTGGTCATGTATGGATGTGAGAGTTGGACTGTGAAGAAGGCTGAGCGCCGAAGAATTGATGCTTTTGAACTGTGGTGTTGGAGAAGACTCTTGAGAGTCCCTTGGACTGCAAGGAGATCCAACCAGTCCATTCTGAAGGAGATCAGCCCTGGGATTTCTTTGGAAGGAATGATGCTAAAGCTGAAACTCCAGTACTCTGGCCACCTCATGCGAAGAGTTGACTCATTGGAAAAGACTCTGATGCTGGGAGGGATTGGGAGCAGGAGGAGAAGGGGACGACAGAGGAAGAGATGGCTGGATGGCATCACTGAGTCGATGGACGTGAGTCTGAGTGAACTCCAGGAGTTGGTGATGGACAGGGAGGCCTGGTGTGCTGCGATTCATGGGGTCGCAAAGAGTCAGACACGACTGAGCAACTGATCTGATCTGTTTAGTATGTGAGTGGCTTTCTTTGAAAATTTACCAAACCCGTCATTAAGCTCTACATAAAACAAATAGTTGGGAATTTCTGGATTTGACATTTGATTCTATTCATATTTATACTAGTTAGTTTTATAATCATTAGTCTATATTTCTAGCCCTGTCCCTAACTTACAATACTATTTTCAGCACATCACTTACCCTCATCAATCTTAGGTTCCACATTCACAAAGAAATAGAGACAGAAACAGAAGGTATTAAGAAGAGGTGGCAAGAATACACAGAACTATACAAAAAAGATCTTAAGGACCCAGATAAGCACGATGGTGTGATCACTCACCTAGGGCCACACATCCTGGAGTGAGAAGTCAAGTGGGCCTTAGGAAGCATCACCATGAACAAAGCTAATGGAGGTGATGGATTACAGCTGAGCTATTCCAAAACCTAAATGATGATGCTGTGAAAGTGCTGTACTTAATATACCAGCAAATTTGGAAAACTCCCACAGTGGCCACAGGACTGGAAAAGGTCAGTTTTCATTCCAATCTCAAAGAAAGGCAATGCCAGAGAATGTTCAAACTATGACACAATTGCACTCATCTCACATGCTAACAAAGTAATGCTCAAAACCCTCCAAATCAGGCTTCAACAGTACATGAATTGAGAACTTCCAGATGTTCAAGCTGAACTTAGAAAAGGCAGAGGAACCAGAGATCAAATGCCAATATCTTTTGGATTACAGAAAAAGCAAGAGAGTTCCAGAACAGCATCTATTTCTGCTTTATTGACTATGCCAAAGCTTTCGACTGTATGGATCAAAGCAAACTGTGGAAAATTCTGAAAGAGATGGGAATACCAGAGCACCTGACCTGGCTCCTGAGAAATCTGTGTGCAGGTCAAGAAGCAACAGTTAGAAATGGACATGGAACAACAGACTGGTTCCAAATCAGGAAAGGAGTACATCAAGGTTACATATTGTCACCCTGCTTATCTGACTTATATGCAAAGTATATAAATTAGATGCAAAATGCCAGGCTGGATGAAGCACAAGCTAGAATCAAGATTGCAGGGGGAAATATCAATAACTTTGGATATGCAGGTGACACCACTCTTATGGCAGAAAGTGAAGAAGAACTAACGAGCCTCTTGATGAAAGTGAAAGAGGCTTAAAACTCAACATTCAAATAATGAAGATCATGGCATATGGTCCCATCACTTCATGGCAAATAGATGGAGAAACAATGGAAACAGTGACAGACTTTATCTTCTTGGGCTCCAAAGTCACTGCAGGTGGTGACTGCAGCCATGAAATTAAAAGATACTTGTTCCTTGGCAGAAAAGCTATGACCAACCTAGACAGCATATTAAAAAGCAGAGACATTGCTTTGACAACTAAGGTCCATCTAGTCAAAGCTATGATTTTTCCAATAGTCACGTAAGGATGTCAGTGTTGGATCATAAAAAAAGCTGAATGCTGAAGAATTGATGCTTTTGAACTGCGGTGTTGAAGACTCATGAGAGTCCCTTGGACAGCAAAGAGTCAATGCTGCAAAGAGTCAAGGAAGTCAACTCTGAATATTCATTGGAAGGACTGATGCTGAAGCCGAAACTTCAATACTTTGGCCACCTATGCGAAGAGCTGACTCATTGGAAAAGCTGACTCCCTGATCATGGGAAAAATTGAAGACAGAAGGAGAAGGGGATGACAGAGGATGAGATGGTTGGATGGCATCACCAACTCATCAATGGAAATGAGTTTGATCAAGCTCAGGGAGTTGGCAATGGACAGGGAAGCCTGGCATGCTGAAGTCCATGGGGTTCCAAAGAGTCAGACATGACCGAGTGACTGAACCCAGGAAGTGAAGTGGTCGTTAAATTATGTGTCATATATGTATCTAATTACATCATTCATCTGAGTATCCCAAGTGAGTTAAAGTCATTCAGTCATATCGGATTCTTTGTAATCCCATGCATTATAGCTGGCTAGGATCCTCTGTCCATGGAATTCTCTAGGCCAGAATACTGGAGTGGGTAGCTGTTTCCTTCTCCCAAAGCATAGTATCCTGAAGCATAGTCTATAAACATTAACAAGTAGTATTATTTCAACTTTACAAAGGAGAAACAAGGCATAAAGAATTAACTAGATTAGAGAAAGCCATAAATTACCCACTGGTGGGACACTTTGAGGACTATGCTTGCTGTCCTTCTATCTGCTTACCATGTTTTAATCTCTATTTGATACCACTAGGCAATACATACATAATCAATAGATTAAAATATTCTGTATAAGTGTAACATACTATATGTTACTAATTGAATCAATACTATCCCAAGTCCTAAACTATATAGAAAATGCTTAAGAAAGCCTAGCCTGTTTTTAACATTCTGCATACAGGCTACTCACCTGTCTAACAGTTACAGGTGTATCATAAAGAGAAAGGAGCTTTTAATGTCTGTGTTATCAGTCATATTAGCTTTGCTAAAATTGGGGAGGGCTCTCAAAATACACGATACAAGGATTATATACAGTCATTGAAGATCCTTTTAAATACTGTACCTAAAGAAACTTTTGGGTATTGCATAAACACTGATCCTGTCATCTTTTGCTTTATTGTCTATAGTTATTAACACTGTATTGAACCCCCAAAATTTAAGAAGGCATATCTCGTGTTAAGTGCTCTTAATAACAAAGAAAGTAGATTGGATTACTGAATCGAGTTTAATGCAGCCACAGCTACTACCTCTATCAACCTTTTTTCCAGGAACTGCTTTTCCATCCCTAAATTTATATAAACATGCAGGCTCATGTGCTTCTTTGGTTTAGAAAAAAAATTCCACACTTTCCATAGCAACCTCAATTCCAAATGGGAGCAGAATATCTTGGTGAGCACTGATGCTGAAGTGTCACCGATGAGGGGGTCTTCCTCAGCTTCCTGCCCAAACCAGTGGAACCCTCCAGCTGGACCGCTCCATGTGTCACTCTCTCCTCGAGTCCGGGTTCTGTCCTGGGGGCCCCTTGCTTGGGCTTCCAGGCTGTGCTGCTTACTTGGTGCCCCCGTTCCCTGCTCCTCACCACATGCCTGGTGCTCACAGGTACCCAGGAAGATGTGCTTGTTTTTGAGCACTGGTTTCCTAAGAAAGAAACTTCAAATAAGCTTTCTCAGGCCCCTGTATTGCTTCCAAAACTTCAGTCCTGAAACTTCTTTGTTGCTTGATGGGTATCTCCTGTTTTATGCCCTTCCCCACATCCACACCTCAACTCTGAATGCAAAGCTGCAGTAACTTTCTCTTTCTCGGATGCCTCCTTGCTCCAAAAGTCATAAAGAGTTGCCACCAGGGTTTCCATCTCCCTTTGCAATTTCTTCATAAAACACAAAAGCATTTTTTTTTTTCCTGACGTCTTCTTGTGAAGAAGGAGTATCTACTTTACAAAGAAGAAGAACTTGCCCTCTTGAGAAGGTAGAGAATACCTGTGATTCCTTCCTGCAGGGCTCAGAGCAGTGAAAAGTAATGCCACACTCATTTTTCAATGCTTCTTCACATGATCTTGCTGTGTTAAACATTTAATAAATCACCATGTGCTAACAGTCCTGTACATCAGTGGTCCCCAGGCTTTTTGACACCAGGGACCAGTTCCACGGAAGACAATTTTTCCACAGACAGGGTGGAGGGCGTTGGTTCAGGCGGTAATGCGAGCAATTGGGGGGCATGTGGGGAGGAGCAGATGAAGTGTCCCTCATTTGCCCTCTGCTCACCTCCTGCTGTGAGGTCTGGTTTCTAATGGGCCGTGAACCAATACTGCTCTGCAGCCCAGGGATTGAGGACCCCGGTTATACAGTGTCTGTAGAATCCTGGTCTTGCTTAGTGACACACCTGTTTTCAGGTATCACTTCTGTTATAGATCTCAAGTTGGAGAGCTCATTGCTCAAGAGCTCTTGACCAATACTAAGAGATAAGTGTTGGGTAAAAGGAAAGGTAGCTTTATTGAGGAAGTCAGCAATTCTGGGGAGAAGGTGAACTCATGTCCCAAAAACACAAACTTCCCTCTGCCAGCCAGGGGGGCAAGAACTTTTAAAGGGGAGTTTCAGGGGTGTATCAGAGGAGGGAGGGGGCCAGATGCAGAAACAGCACAGTCAACTCTGACAGTCATCTTGAAATTGGTCATTGGTGGTCTGAGCAGCGTCATCTTTATTGGTTTAAGTCCATACAGTTAATCTTCAGTTCTAGGGTTGGTTTGTTCCCATTTCTTTGAGGCCACTTCTTGAAATTCTTGTTACGGGAGTTTGGTCGTCACATAGTTAACTTACCCCTGGTGCTCAGTATGTCTGAGCACAAAGGATGTGGCTCAGAATATTGTCTATAATGGACTTCCCAGGCGGTGCTAGTGGTAAAGAACCTGCCTGGCAATGCAGGAGACTTAAGAGATATGGGTTTGATCCCTGGGTGGGGAAGATCCCCTGGAGGAGGGCATGGCAACCCACTCCAGTATTCTTACCTGGAGAATCCCATAGACAGAGGAGGCTGGCAGGCTTCAGTCCATGGGGTGAAAAAGAGTCAGACATGACTGAATTGACTTAGCACCTACTATCTGTAGCCCTTGAAGAGGAACTAAAATCCTTGAGTTTGCTTAATGACTAAACTGTTATTATTTGATTTTGTTTGACTGCTTTCCTTTGTTTCTGCATTTTCTCACTTCTCAAATGAAGTTTATTCTTGGGCTAAAGTTTTTCTACATACAAGAGGCAGATGGAGGCCACGGTGTGGGTGTCTATCATGGGAAGATTGCTGCATTACACCTCCACCAGGAAATGAATCACCCAGCCAAAGGGGGATTAAGCTTTCTTTTGTACTGTAGCCTCCTTATCCTACATTGTAGAGTACAACTCCAGAACCCTCTTTTCAGAGATACGGAGAGCTCTGTGACCCACAGGAACACACAGCGTTTGTCACATCACTTAGCAGAGATAGAAAGACTTCTGAAGAAATCTGGAAATGAGTACTAATACTCAATTGTAAAAGTTATTTATATATTTGACTGTGCTGGGTGTTAGTTGCACCTTTAATTGTGGCATACGAGATCTAGTTCCCTGACTAGGGATTGAACCCAGGCCCCAAGCACTGAGAACAGAGTCTGAGCCCCTGGACTATGAGGGAATTTCCAGCACTGATACTTGGAATAAATCTGTTTTAAAAGGTAGGCATAAAGGTTTAAAAAGAAAGAACCAAGGTACCTTGAATAGCCGGAGTGTTCATAGAACAGACTGTTCACAGAACAAGAATTATATGAGACATTTGGAAGAGGGAATTGTGTTGCATGTGACTACTATTTTAGGTCAGACTTTTCTCAAGGTCTACTATAAAGACACACTAGAGACTGATAAGATAAGCATTCTTCATTCAGTAGAATCTACTGAATGTATGCAAGTTTCTCCTTGCCAGCCAGTGGACATGAACAAGGGTACATTAATGTTACATTTAAAGTAGTGTAGCACCCACCTAGGTGAGAGAAGGGTCTCAGTTCCACCTTTTAATTCTCTCCAAGTTATTCCTGGGCATTCCTGACGTGGTCCCAAAAGGAAACTCACATTCTTCTCAGTCATTTTCACTGAGTCATTTTGTGATGTTTGCAAGGTTCTAAGTTAAAGAATTGGCTACTAAAAATGGCTGTACTCTATCTGCCTGCAAGAGTCAAGATTCAGGTCATCAGAGTGTGTAATCCAGGTAAACAGCATTTCTCAGGGATGCCTGTCCTAATGAACACTAATTTTTTTGTTTGTTTGTTTCCAATATTTTGTGTGTGGCCTGCCAACATCTTCTTTATGAATATTTATTAATATTTTCCTATAAAAGGTGCCCTATATCTTTTAAACTTCCCAGGTGTCTCAGTGGTAAAGAATTCACCTGCTAACACAGAAGACACAGGAGATGTGGGTTTGATCCCTGGGTCAGGAAGATCCCCTGGGGTAGGAAATGGCAATCTGCTCCAGTTTTCTTGCCTGGAAAATTCCATGGACAGAGGAACTCTATGGGCTACAGTTCACAGAGTCACAAAAAGTTGGATGTGACTTAGCAACTCAGCATGCATGCATATCTTTTATTCCTTTGTACTTCACCAACTCATTTGATAAATATTTCTTGAACACCTTCAATGCGCAAAGCTTGGGCTAAGTAGATGAATTTCTGAACAAGAAATAATCTCTGCTCTGAAATCTAATGGGAAATAAGCATAGACAATGAAAATTAAAGAAAAAAGATACAGGAGAAGGTCCATATGAAGACACGATTAATTGATTTGTAGTTCAGAAAAGTGAAATATTTACTAGAACTTATTGGGTTCACCAAGAAGGCTTCAAAGAGAGAGTGGCTTTAAGATGAGCCCTTAAAGCATGGACATCATCTTTTAAAATTAGTTTAGTAAATTTATTCTATATTGAAACTATTATTTCATATAAATTAGAAAAAAATGTATTTCAAGTAAAAGGAAATTAAACCACCTGTAAGCAAAAGTAATCTTGTAATTGTAGAGGATTAAATTATTGCTCACAATATTTTATCCCCTCCGTATAATTTTATCAATAGTTAATACACTGTTTGCTCTACTTTCAGAACATACTGTAGATGCCTTTTTTTAATCTGATTTTATCACTCAGTATATTGTGATCAACTTTCTATTCTTTTCCACCATTTAAATGTCTGAATAGATTTTTTTTTAATCCAGTTCTCCCAAATAAAAAGCTGTATTTGTTAGTTTTAGACTTGGCTGCAAACGAGAGAAAACTGAGTGGATTAAAGACAGCAGAATTTTCTTCCATGTATCGGTGAAAGGAGTTCTGGACTGGCATTATGCCACGTGGTATACAAGCCCAGGCCTCATCTGTCTGCCAAGTTTCAGGAGGATGGAGTGAAGTTAAGCAGAGGGAAGAACTTTTTCACAAGTTACACACGTAATTCTTATTTCTATCCAAAGGGTAGAAATTCGTTACTTGTCCATGTTTACTTACAAGAGAATCTGAGGAAAGTAGTCTTCATTCAGGTAACTGAGACCCAATGAAAAACTGGGGACCCCATTATCAAGGAAGAAGTGGAGACAAAATAGCCCACTATAATTGATATTCTCTGTGATTGACACCCATTTTGTTTTTAATCTTTTAATACCATAAGTAACATTATGATTAAACTTATAGATTTTTGACAGGTAGAAATAGAGAGGATATTAGGGAATGAAGTACACTTAAGAATACTTAGGAACTGGTTTATGAACAACAAGCAATATAATTTTGTAATAGCATATGGGGCTTCCAGAGTGGCTCAGACGGTAAAGAATCTGCCTGCAATGCAAGAGACCCAGATTCAACCCCTGGGTCAGGAAGATCCCCTGGAGAAGGGATTGGCTACCCACTCCAGTACTCTTGCCTGGAGAATTCTATGGACAGAGGTGCCTGGTGAGCTGCTGACCATAGGGTCACAACGAGTCAGACATGACTGATCGACTAACACTCTTACTTTCAAAAGACGTATGGGAAATAGATGGAAATAAATCTTGTTTTTCCAAAGGGTTATTCAATCTTGTGTCCAGAAAGAGAACAAATCCTGAGTTCCAAGGTCATTGATATTAGACCCTCATTTTCAGAAGATTATCTAATCAGTATATGAAGTAAGCATCTATGTTTACTAAGTGAACTGGTTAAGCAACCAAAGAAACCATCTTTGAGCACTTAACTTAAAAAAAAACCTCTAGGTTTTTTAATATAAATTTATTCATTTTAATTGGAAGTTAATTACAATATTGTATTGGTTTTGCTCTCTAGGTTTTTATGAGAAGACTTTTTTTATCTTTCAGATGAAAATAGAAAATCTTTCTGGAATAAGTAAAATATATATGAAAAATAGTCTATATTTTTATATATAGTTTATATTACTTGATATGATAACAATAATAACTTACATTTCTAGAGCTCTCTATAGTTGACAAAACACTTTTGCTTAAATTATTGGCAAAATGAACAAAAAGATATTCTTTTATACATGAGGGAAAAAAAAAACTCAAGAAATATTAAATACCTTGCCAAAGATCACACAGCTAATTAGAATAAAAGCTTGAAATTTAGGCTAAAATCTAGGACTTCTCATTCATATTGCATCATATTACATTGCCCTTCTGATCAGAAATCATACATGCTTTATCTGAATATAACTGCATTTAATATGGTTCATTTAATGAGAAATAAATAGCAGATCTTTAGTTAGAAGCTATTAATAGTTGAAAATTATTACCCCAACTGTATTAATATCTTAGTGATATTACTACTACTCAATTTTGCCTCTATTTTTGTGAGATGATCTTAAGTTGAAAAGCTCTAGATAATCACTATCTGCTGAAAAGAATAATCATACCCTTATATATTTCCTTAATATATAATGATGCATTATATATATTATTATTATTAATATATATATAATATATTATTATATATATAATATATTATATTGTATATTAACAATGCATCTATAGTGCATTGGTTAAAAAACAAAATAACCCAAAGATGCACAAATGATCAAACACTCAGATGGGAGTCCAGAAAGCTGTGCTAAACCATCCTTTATTTCAAGGTCAAAACCCTTACTGTGGAGAGTGCACCATTAAGTGGTGGTCCTCATAAGTCATTCTCCTTTCACTAAAAGCTTTTGTTATGATACTTGGAGGGCTTCCCAGTTGGCTCAGTGGTAAAGAAACTGCTTGCAATGCAGGAGACGCAGGAGACAAGGGTTTGATCGGTGGGTCAGGAAGATCCCTTGGAGGAGGGCGTGGCAACCCACTCGAGTATTCTTGCCTGGAGAAACCCATGGACAGAGGAGCCTGGGGAGCTACGGTGCATAGGGTCGCAAAGAGTGGAAAGTGAGTGAGCACACACACGCATGCGTGATACTTGGAGGAGGAGTTTGTTTGAATGTCCCTTTTCAGATCTTTAGGGAAGACTTTTTGCAGTGACATTTCCTCTCCTCCCACATAACTGACCTATGTGGCCTCCACACACAGTGCTATTCTCTGGACCCGACACAGACCTTTCACTTGGAATGTCAACCATTCAGTTCCTTTCAACTTTACCCCGTGGAGGGGGAAGGGTCTGTGACTATGGCTGATGAATGCCAGATACGAAAGAAAGGAACTCTCAGAGCGAAGCTTCAATAAAAGCAGCCCTTTTATCTTTTATCTCAGTGAGAGGGCAAGCTTCCCACCCCACGATTTTATCTTAGTCACTGTATTTTTCTGGATTTTATTTGAATTACAAAGATCTGTCCATTATTCTAAATCATGGGTATGGTCTTTACCCCATATGCTTCAAACCTAAAATATCCTCAGTTAATTTCTGTGATTCTATCAGAGACACTATAGTTTCCTGAAGAAAACTTGATTTCTTTTTTCTCTATTTCCTCCTTGCTGTTCAGAGGAGCTAACAGAAAAATCTAGGGAGACAACCATCAGAAAAAAATAACAACAACAACTAAACTACAATTTGATGAATAGAGTTCCTGAACCCTACTCAGAATACTACAGAAATAGAATAGGGAAAATAATGGGACGAATTCTAGGAAATTTTTGAGGAGGTGATAATGGAACAAGATTTGGAGATAAGTGTGATTTTGCCAGGCAAAGAAGAAAGTTATTCCAGGAGACTGATCTCAAAGACTGAAAATCATGTAGGTGGGACAGTATTTTACATGTTTCTGGAGTCTTGAGAAAATGGACTATAGCCAGAACATAAGTGTAAACACATATGTTGGGGGTAGGGGCTGGGGCACAGGAGGACCTGAAGATGAAGCTGGAAAACTCTTTCAGATTTCAATCATTTATAATACTTATAATAATCTTTATAACAGATAATATATGATATGATCTTTATAATATTAAAGATTCATATTTTTGCTAATTCAAAATAACTTCCTTTTCTGATTATAAAAGCCCTTTTACAGAAAGCTTTTCTGATTACAAAAGCATTCATTGTAGAAGACTTCATGATCTGGTGACTGGATTCCCAGCAGCTCCTTCCTTTGCCTGCTTGCTTCCAAACCGGATCATCCTCAATACATGCTGTACACTGGCCCCTGATGGGGGTCAGCCGCGCCGACAAGGATTCTTCATGGTGTTCTCCTAATTGATGTCACAGGCAGGGTGGGTGCACGGGGGCCATGCGGACTTGCCTCAGCTAATACAGTGATTCCCAACCTTGCTGCTTCCTAAACATATCAAGGCCAGTACATTTTACTACCAGAGGTTCTGGTGAATTCATCTGCCCTGAGGTTCTGGTCTCTGTGTAGTTTTAAAAAGCTGTCAGGTGAGGCTAACATGAAGACTGAAAGAATATCCCTGAGTTAATTGATAGCTTCTGGCCTCAGAAACAACTGATCATCCACGCCGAATATTTCCATCTTCATGAAAGCGGCTAAGCTATTTTCAGCCAAGTCTACAAAATATTTCTTATGTAAAGCTAAAACTGACTTTTATTTTTCTTTAATCCACAGAACCAGTTCCATGCTGATGCTACACGGAATACGTTTATCCTTTTTCACATGACAGCCTGTTAATTACCTGAACATTTGTTAGTAGAGTCTTCCTGAGTGTAATTTTTCCCCAAGCTAAACATATAGAAAAAAATTTTTTAATGTAAAACCCATCCCTAGTTGGACAGTGAGCTTGTCACATTCCATAGATCAGAAAGATTTACATTTCTAAAAGTCTTGCATTCCTGTAAGAGACAGTTTACCCACAGACTTCAGAGAGCTGTGCATCACACTACAAGACAGAAAATTCCCTTTTCTTGCTGTTAAACATAGGAATGCCTGGCCTGTATCAGAGTGACTAAAACCTCCAACTGGATTTCTTTTACTGTAAATAATCATTTGAAGAATAAATACAGACCGGAAGTACTATGATATACTATACTATTAGGTATAGTGAATGTAAGTTATTTCGTGTAAAACTACTTTAAATGGTTCCCTTTTTATTTGGGGACCTTCTTCATTCTGCAAGCTGGACTCGCTTGTGTTTTGCTATATGATCATAAGAAGAGGGAAAAAACCCTCACTCAGATATCAAAAAAATGTCTATGAACTTTTTGTTTGATGATACCCAGACTACTCTGTTGTTTAATGATGGGGGTTTCTAGTTTCTTACTTCCTATGTTTATCTTTTGGTAGATGTTTTGCCCTTGTTTAAACTGTGGTCTGCTTAGTGAGGAATTGAACGGAAGCCTCAGTCTTCTTGCTCCAGAGAACCTCTGACTAATGATGTAGGCTGGGTCTGTGACAACTGCTTTAAAATGTCAGCTATGAGGAGGGGCCCTACAGATTATGACCACACATCTTTCTTCTGTTCAACACCATTTCATTAATCTAACCCAGCCTATTATCAATTATCCACAAGGAGAAGCCCATGGGCTGACAGATAGTCAAACTCATCCATAATTAGGTCCCAGTTTAACCTTTCTTCCTTTGTCTGAACTGGAGTCCTTATTAGATCAGTATACTCACTCTCTTTCTAAATCAGTCAGAGATATTTCTGTTTGCACAATGCACTTACACCATTCTCCCTGTAAGGGATTGAAGCCTCCTCCCATTGACAGAATCCTTTCTCCCTACAAGGAATCTGCTCAGCATGTAAAATCAGGGCAGGCTCTGCTTCTTCATGAAATGTCCCAGAATCTTCTTGTTCACAGAATCGTATAGCTTCTTTGAACATCTGTTGCCTTTATTGTCTATAATGGCAGTTTAATAGCAACAAAAATAATCGCCATTGCTTAATAAGTTACCATTTTACTAAGGGCTTTTCTGGGCAATTCATATATATTGTTAACCTCGAGGATAGATCTTATTTTACCTGTTTTATAGATGAGGAAATCTAGAATCAACTGGGCTCAGCAACTTGCCCAATATGACAAAAGCTACTAAGGAGTAGAATTAGGATTGAGTTCTGGACTATGTGACTACAGTATCAGGTCAAAATCAGGTCATCTTACTTCTATGTTTGTTTGGCGCTGATTCATACACTGCCCTGTTTTCTTACCTAACTTCACTATACTTCAGAAACATTACATCTCACTTATAAAATAGTAATGTCGAGCAAATTAGCAGCATTATGTTAATACTTATATATGGAGTTTGTTCAAAACTGAAGACAATTTTACCTTTTAACTTTTACTTACTTATTATTTATTTGGCTGCATTGGGTGTCAGTTACAGCATGTGGGATCTTCACTGCTGCAAGCCGGCTTCTCTCTGGTTGTGGTGCTTAGGCTTGGAGAAGGAAATGGCAACCCACTCCAGTGTTCTTGCCTGGAGAATCCCAAGGACGGGGGAGCCCGGTGGGCTGCTGACTATGGGGTCACACAGAGTCGGACACGACTGATGGGACTTAGCAGCAGCAGCCCCAAGGCATGCCCTGGGCATGTGGGATCTTGGCTTCCTGTTCAGGAACCGAACCCTGTCCCCTGAATTGGAAGGCAGATTCTTAATCACTGGGCCATCAGGGAAGTCCCAAGACAGTATTAAAAGCTTAAAAGAACTCAAGGGACAGTGTCACATGTGCTACTCAAAGTTGTCACACCATTCCTATTCAGTAGTCTCCCAGTCTTTGTCAGAATTTAATTGCACTCATTCTAATTAAGGGATTGCATCCAGATGAAATCTGTACCCTTTAGAAAGTGAGAATTGACACAGATATGTAAATGGAGATTTTCCCATAATTCCCGGCAACTTCTTAAGGAATTAATTTTCTATCCGGTGCTTTCTCTGAAGAGTTGGCTCTGTCTGCCCCCAGTAGCCTCCAGGTTACCCCCCTGCTTGCCTGTGGCCAGCCTCCACCTGCCTCTAGTAGCCCTGTCTTCCTGAAGTACAGTTCAATGTACCAGATCATCCAGTTGTACTTCTCTGTCGTGTTCACCCAGAGCTGGCTCTTCTTTCAAGGCTGTGGTCTAAGTGTGTCTAAGGAGCACCCCTCCCCAGGCCTCTCCTCCTTACCATCCCAACCTGCATGCCTCGTGTTTCAAGTCAGTTGGAAAGTGCTTGACCCAAACGGATGATCTGAATGCTAGCCTTCCTGGTACCATAAAGGTATTTCCAGCAGCAGGCCTTGTCTACCCTCTTATTAAACAGCCTTTAGTATCTGCGGGCAGTAGGTTCCAGGACCTGCCCCAGATACCTAAATCTGAGAATGCTCTAGCCCATCGTCAGCCCTCCATATCTGCAGCTTCTGTATCATCTGTGCTTGGTTGGATCTGCTGTTAGGGAATCTGGGGATACAGCGGGCCAACTGTATCTAACTCGAGCCCAGGGCCACCTGCAATGACTTAGTCTTCAGACTGTTGGTAGTAAACAGAGATACAAGAGCCAGTCTCAGCAGTATCGGTGATGTGAAGGAAGCAGCAGAAAGGCCCTAAGGGAAGAGCTTTCCATATATATATATACACATATATATATGTATATATATATATATATTTAGAACTGACTTTTCAAGCGTTTTCTAAAATATATGAAAGTCCAGCCGCTTTTATTTGAAACATTAGGTGCACTTACCACAAGTATTTAGCTAATCCTCAAGCACTCTTATAAGGCAGCTCCATATCATTAACCTCATTTTGACAGAGACAGACTTTACCAGCTCCTCCTTTCACCCTACAGAAAGACCAGGGTGGATAGCAGAATTAGAAGAACTTAAAGACAGTTCTCATCTTCATGATGGTTTATTCATGAACAAATAAATCTGTTGGTAAATCAGGCTGCGAAGTTAATAGTTGGAGAGGATTCATCTCCGTATGTGAGATAAATGGAGTGCTTGACACAGCGGTCACCAGCCTTTTTGGCAACAGAGTCTGGTTTCATGGAAGACAATTTTCCACACACTTTGGTGGGGGTCAGGGGTGGTTTGTGGATGATTTAAGTACATTTATTGTGCACTTTATTTCTACTATTATTACATATGATATATAATGAAATAATTACACAACTCACCATAATGCAGAATCAGTGAGAGCCCTGAGCTTGCCTTTCTGCCACTAGATGGTCCCACTGCGGGTGAAGGGAGGCAGTGACGGCTGGAGTGTGTGATGGGAAGCGGCTGCAAAGACAGATGAAAGTCAGTCCACTCACCTGCTGCTCGCCTCCTGCTACGTGGCCTGGCTCCTAACTGGCCAGGAATCAGTACTTGTCTCCCTCCCGGGGACTGGGGACCCCTGGTTTGAAAGAAGTAGCACAGCCAAGAATTATTTACCATTATAGGTCCTTGTAATGATCCACTGACCTTTTCTTCCAGAATAAGATATCTTATATTTTATATTTTAACTCAAATTAACCTTTACATCTTCTTATAAGCAAAGTTATTTTCTGGGACTAATATTATTCCTTTCAATTCTTGTATTATTTAAAATTTAAAAAATATGATCCTTCAAGCCCAATTAATCATTGATTACTAGAAGGTTCCTCTTAGGGATATACATTTTAATACTCAGGCTTCTAATATGAACTGTGTATAATACATATGAAATGTATTTTGCTCAGGAACATTCAGCAATGAAAGGAAAAAACAAAACAAAACCCTTTCAACTAAATGATTTGGAAGTAGCCCTGCCTACCTGATTCATTATGGGCCACTAACATGAGTCATAAGTACCAAAGCTCAGTTACACGTTCCTGACATTATGTCATCACATGACTCTGCTGACAGGCTTAGCAGCTTAAACTTTAATTTCATAATTAACTTTTTCAAGGTAAGATGGACCTGGCATCAGTGATTACCAAGCTTTCAGTAAAAGCCTGGAATATGTAAAATATTTTATTGGCAACTTAGAGACTGCTAGGTGAAGGTCATATAGCATAATAAGTTAATGCTAAAGGGACTATGATTTTACTTTTAATATTGAAATTATGATAAGTGTGGCCTTTCTAGCTCTTAGGCTAATTTTGTTTCATTATGATTGATGTTTCCCAAAAGTAAAAGTTATTTTCCTGGTTACTTTCTCTTTGGAAAATTCAAATACTTCCAGTGGTATCAAGGAAAACCTACAGTGTCAAACTTTGCTCTGCATTGCATGCACCCCACGAATACTCCCCATTTGATGAGTTGACTGGTGGACATAGACAGACCCTTGGCGTATTTTCTCGCTGAGTTGAGAGCATTTGACAGACAGGTGAGGTCATCCTGCTGTTTCAAGTACATGACTTTGCATTTACTGGAAAGATATATTTTAAATAATGAATAAATTGATAAATAAATATTTCAATGCATTTACTTTTTAATCTAACACTATTAAGCTTTACACCTAATTGATTTTCTCTTCCTCACTCCCTCTACTCAATTTTCTGCACCAGTGGAGGCAAATGACGACATGGATAATCTGAAAAATATAGATACTTTAAAAAAAATTGGTGTTTATGTGCTGGTGCTTAATTCTGATGCTAAAGAATAGTCTGTGTCATATTCTTCTCCATTGTGAATCTGCAAGAGCACCAGCTCCTGTCTTGTTTGACTGTATTAAGGATATAGTTCAGTGTCTGACATATAGTAGGTATTTTAAACTATAAATTGAGAAAAAAATATTCCCTATAATTATGAACAACTACACTAACAGGGCCCATGTTGGCAGAACAGGAAAGCAATCCAGCCCAAATTATCCAGTTACCAGGGTCTTTAGGGTTCACTGCATGCTAGAAACTATGAAGTATTAGAATTTAATTCCTTTGATATATGTTTCTTTTGAATATTTTACTTTTGGTTTTGCAACTAAGAATGAAACAAGTATCAACAGGCTCCTCAGTTCTCACTGCCTACACAATTCACTAAATTTTCTAGCAGTAATACTTGCATCGCATGGCAATTTTCCCAGAAAGTTTTAGAAGTCTTTTGTCACTTTCGTTGGCATAAGTTTCCCACTTTTGAAGACATATTATTTGTTGCACCTCTTGGTGAATCTGAATACAGTCCACATTCTCTAAGGATAAAGAATATTGACTTATTGATTCTGATAATAAACTCCCATGGCACTGGCACAAAGTCAGTATCATTTCTTCATCTTCATTGGTGTATTCTTTGTCTTTGTCTCATGTATATTGAGTATTCACAAATTATGTCTAGTCCTCTGTTATAGACACAGTCAGCGAATGATGAGCAAAAGGGTAATCAAATAACATTATGATATTTGTTGAATTTCATTTGTATGATAAAGATGTCATTTCATGCAAAGATGGGCACAATAAAGAACAGAAATGGCATGGGCCTAACAGAAGCAGAGATATTAAGAAGAGGTGGCAAGAATACACAGAAGAACTACACACGAAAAAGATCTTAACGACCCAGAAAACCACAATGGTGTGATCACTCACCTGGAGCCAGACATCTTGGAGTGTGAAGTCAACTGGGCCTTAGCAGTACCAAAAAGGCTAATGGAGGTAATGAAATTTCAGCTGAGCTATTTCAAATCCTAAAGATGATGCTGTGAAAATGCTACACTCAATATGCCATCAAATTTGGAAAACTCACCAGTGGCCACAGCACTGGAAAAGGTTAGTTTTCATTCCAGTCCAAGAAAGGCATTTCATTCATTGCCAAGAAAGGCAATGCCAGAGAATGCTCAAACTACTGAACAATTATACTCATTTCACATGCTAGCAAAGTAATGTTCAAAATTCTTCAAGCTGGGCTTCAACAGTACACGACCTGAGAGCTTCCAGATGTTCAAACTGGATTTAGAAAAGGCAGAAGGACCAGAGATAAAATTGCCAACATTTGTTGGATCATAGAAAAGGCAAGAGAATTTCTGAGAAACATTTACTTTTGCTTCATTGACTACACTAAAGCCTTTGACTGTGTGGATCACAACAAACTGGAAAATTCTGAAAGAGATGGGAATACTTCCTGAGAAATCTGTATGCATGTCAAGAATCAACAGTTAGAACTGAACATAGAACAATGGACTGGTTTCAAATTGGGAGAGGAGTATGTCAAGGCTGTATATTGTCATCCTGCTTATTTAATATATATGCAGAGTACATCACGTAAAATGCTGGGCTGGATAAAAAACAAGTTGGAATCAAGATTGCTGGGAGAAATATCAATAACTTCAGATATGCAGATGACACCACCCTTATGGCAGAAAGCAAAGAGGAACTAAAGAGCCTCTTGATGAAAGTGAAAGAGGAGAGTTAAAGAGTTGGCTTAAAACTCAGCATTCAAAAAATGAAGATCATGTCATCTTGTCCCATCACTTCATAGCAAATAGATGGGGAAACAGTGGAAACAGTGACAGACTTTATTTTGGGGGGCTCCAAAATCATTGAAGATAGTGACTGCAGCCATGAAATTAAAAGATGCTTACTCCTTGGAAGGAAAGCTATGACCAAACTAGACAGCATATTAAAAAGCAGAGACATTACTTTGCCAAGAAAGGTCCATCTAGCAAAAGCTATGGTTTTTTCAGCAGTCATGTACAGATGTGATAGTTGGACTATAAAGAAAGCTGAGTGCCAACGAATTGATGCCTTTGAACTGTGGTGTTGGAGAAGACTCTTGAGAGTCCCTTGGACTGTGAGGAGATCCAACCAGTCCATCATAAAGGAAATCAGTCCTGAATATTCATTGAAAGGACGGATGCTGAAGCTGAAGCTCCAATACTTTGGCCACCTGATGAGAACTGACTCATTAGAAAAGACCCTGAAGCTGGGAAAGAATGAAGGCAGAAGGAGAAGGGGATGACAGAGGATGAGATGGTTGGATGGCATCAGTGACTCAATGGACATGAGTTTGAGCAAGCTCTAGGAGTTGGTGATGGATAGGGGAGCCTGGCATGATACAGTCCATGGGGTCCCAAAGAGTCAGGCACGGCTGAGTGACTGAACAACAACAGCCTGGTGAGAAATTAAGTTGAATATGTGGTTTTAGTGGTTCACTGTGACATCATGATTCAGTCACTTGGCAATGATTTGTTTTGTAGTTTATTCATAGGTGAGCAGGAGTCCTTTCTTCCACCCAGGAGAAAAGGAATCCATCATTCCATTTGGCTAGAGTAGGTTCAGGCCTTGCTTTTGTGAAAGTTGTTTTCTCCTGATCAGCAGCCTTACTCTCCACTTAAGCAAAACATTTAAAGCATCTGGATGTCAGTTAAAGGATGAGCTAGCACCATATAATATCCATTATGAACAGGGGAGATTGAGAAGAAGAAGAAGAAAGGCCAAGAAGAAGAAGAGAAGAAAGAATAGATTTTGGCTCATATTCTCAAATGATCTATTAGTTGAAAAGATATGAATATGGCCCAAGCTTAAGGATTGTTTAAAAAGGTGGATAGAACAGATGGCCAAAACGCATATGAGAAGATGCTCAATATCACTAATATTAGAGAAATGAAAGTCAAAACTACCATGAGGCATCACCTTAAGCTGGTCAGAATGGCCATCATCAAAATCTACAAACAATAAATTCTAGAGAGGGCGTGAAGAAAAGGGAACCTTCCTCCGCTGTTGGTGGGAATGTAAATTGGTGCAGCCACTATGAAAAACGGTATGGAAATTCCTTACAAAAACTAAAAATAGGGCTACCATATGATGCAGCAATTCCACTCCTGGGAAAATTTCCACAGAAAATGATAATTCGAAAACATATATACACTCCAATGTTCATTGCAGCACTGTTTACAACAGCCAAGACGTACAAGAAACATAGATGTTCATTGACATGCTGCTGCTGCTGCTAAGTCGCTTCAGTCGTGTCTGACTCTGTGCAACCCCAGAGACAGCAGCCCACCAGGCTCCCCCGTCCCTGGGATTCTCCGGGCAAGAACACTGGAGTGGGTTGCCATTTCCTTCTCCAATGCATGAAAGTGAAAAGTGAAAGTGAAGTCGCTCAGTCGTGTCCAACTCTTCGTGACCCCATGGACTGCAGCCTACCAGGCTCCTCCGCCCATGGGATTTCCAGGCAAGAGTACTGGAGTGGGGTGCCATTGCCTTCTCCAGTTCATTGACATAGGAATGGATAAAAAAGATATGGTGTATATATACATATTGCTGCTACTGCTGCTAAGTTGCGTCAGTCGTGTCCGACTCTGTGTGACCCCATAGATGGCAGCCCACCAGGCTCCCCCATCCCTGGGATTCTCTAAGCAAGAGTACTGGAGTGGGGTGCCATTGCCTTCTCCAATGCGTGAAAGTGAAAAGTGAAAGAAAAGTCGCTCAGTCGTGTCTGACTCTTAGCGACCCCATGGACCACAGCCTACCAGGCTCCTCTGTCCATGGGATTTTCCAGGCAAGAGTACTGGAGTGGGATGCCATTGCCTTCTCCATTATATACATATTACTCACCCATAAGAAAGAACAAAATAATGCAATTTGCAGCAATATGGATGAACCTAGAGATTGTCATACTGAGTGAAGTCAGTCATACTGAAAAAGACAAATATTTTATGATATCACTTATATGTGGAATCTAAAATAAATGGTATAACTGAGCTTATCTGTAAAACAGAAATTGAGTCACAGATGTAGAAAACAAACATGTTTACCAGGGAGGAAAAGGAGGAAAAGGAATAACTTGGGAGACTGGGATTTACATATATACATTACTACATATAAAATAGATAACTAATAAAGACATACTGTATAGCACAGAGAACTCTACTCAGTACTCTGCCATGGTCTATATGGGAAAAGAATCTTAAAAAGAGTGGATATATCTATATGTATAACTGATTCGGTTATACAATGATTACAATGATTTGTTTACAATGATTACAACATTGTAAATCAACTATACTTAAAATTTTTAAAAGGGTAGATAGAGCAAGATGCTGGGATCTTCTTTTTATATTTGAACGAATTATGACTTACAGATAAGAACATTGGAGACACAAGTTTTTATGCTTGTTTGTCAAACTTGGGATCATTAGCTTAGATCCAGCAAGCTATCCTGTCTAGACATTTAGGACATTTTACAGTGAAATAAGACGGGTATCTAGACAGGGCAGTTGTGTTAAGAGAGAGTTTCCATTGTTTTTATCAAGCTAGAGGAGATGCCTGCATGTAGAACTTCACTAATGAAAATGGAATGGTTATGATCCAAGTTATTTAAGAAGTGAGAGAGAAACACAACAGCATTTACTGTGTGTAAAGTAGCTTTCGGCAAGAAGTGGAATCTTTCTCTGTCCAGAGGGAAAAGATGAATATAAATGTAAGCAGAGAGATATATGAGAGCTTACTCCAGATGGATTTTAGCCGAGATAGAGGGTTGAAATGAGAGAGTGGGAGGGAAGCCTCAAGAAGAGGAAGGTCAGGCAATTACTGTCTTGTCATCCTTGAAGAACTAGCCCGGTGATCTACTAAGTGATTTCACAGGTCTGGAAAGGGTCCAGCTGAAGTTTGGCCAGTCACTTCTGCACTTGATCTAGTACTGCTCAGACGCTGGAGCAAGATTAGAGGAAAGAAAGGTGGGAGCCATCCAGATTGGGATTGACCAGTGGGCATGACGGGTATGGAAGCGGTGAGCCTGGGCTAGCGGAAAGGTGGCGCTGGGGGCTGCCCAGGGGCTGCTGTGCTGCCAGGGAGTCCAGTGTGCCATCTAGTGCTTCTTGTCCATCAGAAAGGCTAATCAAAAATTGCTAACTAATGAGAACCTCCTGTTTAGCTCAGGAAACCCTTCTCTTCTCTGTGGTGACCTAAATGGGGAGGAAATCCAAAAAAGCATATATGCATATATACAGCCAGTTCACTTTGCTATAAGCAGAACTAACACAATACTGTAAAGCAACTACACTTGAATAAAAATTAATTAAAAACACTACTTTTGCATTTTCTCTCTGTCCTATCAGAAGATGAAAAAAAAAAAAAAAAGATTAATCTCCTGTCTCTTGAGTATAAGCTCAGTTTCCTGGGGCTTCATCTTACTTTTATTGAAATGTTCAGCTGTATAATGTTAATACCCTTTATATATGAACCACAAGAAAAGTCAAAGAACCAAGCAGGCTCTAGTGAATTAAGTGTAGAGAAAAAATATCAGTCATGTGCCTTATAAGAGAAGAATAGCCAGGATGGATACTAGCACTATTATAATACACTGCAGTGCCTAAAAATAAAGAAAAATAGTTCTCAAGGTACTCATTCCAGAGAATAGCTGATTTCATGAAAAATTTAAGGATTTGAAAAATTATTCTGAATCAGGCACATTCTAAAGTGCTATATTTGACATGAAAGAGAAGTAAATATTTAACAAGTTTGATTTTTCAGAAGTTTTATCTGTATGTAATTCCATCTTCCTAATTATGTGGGCCTAATTATGTGGGCTGGAGAAGGAAATGGCAACCCACTCCAGTATTCTTGCCTGGAGAATCTCCTGGGCAGAGGAGCCTGGGGAGCTACAGTCCAGGGGGTTGCAAAGATTCGGACACGACTGAAGTGAGTAACACACGTCACTAAAGCAAGCAAACAGAAACACCCAGATCTTTACTTTAGACTTGGTAGTAACAGAAAATAAATTATTATGCAGTGTAGTTACCACATATTCAAAACAAATTGTGCCCTTAATACAAAAATTTAACTGCTAAAAATTAAGATTAATCCTACCCAGGGAACGACAGAGGATGAGATGGTTCGATGGCATCACTGACGCAATGGACATGAGTTTGAGCAAACTCCAGGAGTTGGTGATAGTCAGGGAAGCCTGGCATGCTGCAGTCCATGGGGTCCCAAAGAGTCGGACATGACTGAGTGGCTGAACTGAACTGAAGTACCTTGGGGAAAATCATTTGGATTTTTGTATTCCCATAGTTTTAAATGTGAAGATATTTTTTAAAGTAAAACAAAACCCAAGGGATAAAAATATGCCAAAATACAATAAACAGATTACAGCAGGTTATTTTGTGTATATTGGCAAATTGATATATAAAGGTTATAAGAAAATTAAAAGACCTAGAATAATCAACACAGTAGTGAAGGAGGAGAACAAAGTCAGAGGACTAATGTTACCAGATCTCAAGATTTACTAGATAAGTTGCAGTTATCAAGACATCAGAACAGCCAAGCACATCCATGGAGCAGAATGGAGAACTCACAAGTAAACCCATACCAATATAGTTAACCAATCTTTCACAAAGAAGCAAAGGTAATTTAATGGAGAAAGGATGGTGTTTTCTTTTTTTAAGTTTTTATTTTCTATTGGAACATAGCCAATTAACAATGTTGTGATACTTTCAGGTGGACAGCAAAGGGACTCAGCCATAGATATACATGCATCCATTCTCCTCCAAACTCCCCTCCCATCTAGGCTGTCACATAACATTGAGTAGACTTCCCAGTGCTTTACAGTAAGTCCTTGTTGGTTATTCATTTAAAATATAACAGTGTGTATATGTTGATCCCAAACTTGGTTAACTATCCCTTCACCCCACCTTTCTCCCTGGTAACTGTAAGTTCATTTTCTAAGTCTGTTTTTTTTTTTTCTTTTGTTATTGTTTTTAAACAATGGTACTGGAACAACTGAACATCTACATGCAGAAAAATAAATTGAGACACAGACATGACTTCTACTTAGGGCTCATTCAGCTTCTTGAAGCTTGTAGGTTTATGCGCTCTGCTGTGCTTAATTGCTCAGTCATGTCGGACTCTTTGCAACCCCATGGACTAGCCCACCAGGCTCCTCTGTCCACAGGGGTTCTCCAGGCAAGAATACTGGGGTGGGTTGCCATGCCCTCCTCCAGGGGACCTTTCCAACCCAGGGATTGAACTCAGGTCTTCCACATTGCAGGTGGATCCTTTACCATCTGAGCCACAAGGGAAATTCAAGGATACTGGAGTGGGTAGCCTGTCCCTTCTCCAGGGGGTCTTCCCAATCCAGGAACTGAACTGGGGTCTCCTGCATTGCAGGCAGATTCTTTACTAACTGAGCTACCAGGGAAGCCCCCGTAGGGTTATATCTTTTATTAAATTTAGGGAATTTTCAACCATTCTTTCTTTGAGTACTCTTTAAGTCTCTCTTCCTTGTTTCCTTTCAGGATTCCAATAATACAAAGGATGGATCTTGTGTTATTTCCCCTTAGATCCCTAATGTCCTTTCTCTCTCTCTCTGGTGGAAGCTAGATAGTTACCCTGTCACTGTGCTGTTTCTCTAGTCCTGGAGTTCCTAACCACTTTGCATCCTTCTTTCCAATTTTTTTTTTTTCTTTTGGCTTCCTTTGGCATTTTTTCCCGGGCTTATAGCTATATATAGCAGATTAGAGCAGGGCAAAATGAGTTTACAAAATCATGCCTAGACTGTTATTCTTCTTTAAAAATATCATTCTGATATTTTTGTAGAGACTAAGCTGATTATTAGTGACACCATTTGACCAATAAATAACTATTGCAATAGTTGAGGTTAATATGTGAGACCTATCACTCAAGTGGAAAGGGTAATAATTGAGGAGATATGTTATGACTAAATCAACTGAACTTGCGCCTAGTAACTTAAAGCTTCATTGATATGTACTGAAGCTTTTTTTATTTTTAATCTAGAATCCTTTTCCTGTAACTTTCAAATCATGGTAACAGTAGTGAAATAATAATAATATAATATAATAATAATAACTTATATGATAACACTCATATGTGGGATCTAATTTTTAAAAATGATACAAGTGATCTTATTCACAAAACAGAAACAGACTCACAGACAAAGAAAACAAATTTATGGTTACCAAGAAGGAAATGTAGGGGGAAGGGATAAATCAGGAGTTTGGGATTAACATAAGCACACGCCTATACATGGCAATGGCACCCCACTCCAGTACTTTTGCCTAGAAAACCCCATGGACGGAGGAGCCTGGTAGGCTGCAGTCCATAGGGTCGCTAGAGTCAGATACGACTGAGCGAATTCCCTTTCACTTTTCACTTTCATGCATTGGAGAAGGAAATGGCAACCCACTCCAGTGTTCTTGCCTGGAGAATCCCAGAGACAGGAAGCCTGGCGGGCTGCCGTCTATGGGATCGCACAGAGCCGGACACAACTGAAGCGACTTAGCAGCAGCAGCATACATGATAATCGACAGGGCTCTACTGTATAGCAGGACATAGAACTCTACTCAGTGTTCTGTGACAACCTATATGAGAAAAGAACCTAAAAAATAACTAATATATGTATATGTATAACTGAATCACTTTGCTGTATCACTTAAACTAACACAACATTATAAATCAAATATACTCCAATAAAGATTTTAAAATATGAGATCAAGTTTGGAAAAAACATGAATGTAATAAAATTCATTGATGTATTGATGTTGTCAATAAATATCAAGATGCTATTTTGTGATAACTATTGTGCTATTGCCTTAAATAGACATTGTCAGGTAATCATCTTACAGAAATAATTGTATTAGGTGGTCATTTATAATAACAGTTTTTTAAAATTGAGATTGCTATGGTTTAAATTGGTTAAGAAAAATCTGTCCATGTCCGCCCAACTAGCAAATACAGAGTTGTGACTTGGATGCAATCTTTAAACTTTGTGGTCAACTGTCTCCATCTTAAATCAACAGATAATTAATGACTTGATGCTCACATTTTAAAACAAAAATAATAAGCATATTCTTATTAATGTTTTGAAATCTGCTGTTAAAGTTTCAAGTATGTTTAACCTGTTTAAATTCTTCCTCTATATTGAAATCTTAAGACAGTTTTCCTCATAATCTAAAACAAGGACATAGTATCCATAGGAAACAATAAATTCCACCATGTTTTATCAGAACTCATGTCACTGACTCATGCCTAACTAGCAAGTCATTGGCATAAGTAAGAAGGGTTATGTGCCCTTGAAGAAGTTATATTAGATTATATTTAACAGCAATTTCCTGCCATTCTGGCCTCTTCCCACCCAGCCAAGGAGAATTAGAGGAATAAAAGACCCAGTAGTGACTGAACAGAGTGTTACAAATTAACAATTACTATTGCTCCTCCCTCCTCTTCAGTAGTCTCCAGGCATTACAGGCTGCAGATCTAAGACAAATGACACAAAATTTTCCATTGATTGTAATAAGTGTTTGGCAACAATGATCTCTTCTATCATGTAAGATAGAACTTGAATTAGTCACTGAATTGCTGTGATACATACAGTATGTTCCTGACTGGTTAACAATGCTGATTCACAGTGAGACTCTGAAATTGCTATTCCATTTGTCTTATTATGAAAACTAGTTTCTGGAGCATTGTTAATGGCATATTCTTTTACTAGCTCTCAAAATCCTTTCTGATTATTTTCATGAGGGAGAGGATGGATAAAGAATTTCTATATCATCTGTCATAATGTAACCTAAGAGAGCACTGCATTTTGGGTTAGGTGAATTTGTATTAATATGTTTCTAAAAATGATTATTTTTCTATCTATAAATTGGAGCAGTTATGAATTACAATGTTAACTTTGTTCTAAAATTCCTCAAAGAAATATTGGGAAGATATACCAAAAAGGGTCCACTTAAGTGCTTTTGTAAAATTACATTCATAAGGGATCCTTTGGTAATTTGAGGGTAATTATTAGTTTAAATATGTTAATAATTTTATATTAATATATAAATATCATTTATAGTATCATAATTTATATAAATATGCATTTTAGTCTTACTAGAATTATTGTTACCCCATAATGTATCATAAATAATTTAAAGCATATGACTGGCCTAACCTTATCAGAATTATTAGGATTTGAAAGTCAAATAGAAAAATTCAATGAACAGATTTCTTGTCAGGAGTTTAGAAAATTTGTTCAAGGTTAGGTTTGTGATGCAAGTAGAAATACGGTTAATCATATGTTAATTAAATCAAAAGAAAACCATTTGATTGATGGTTTAAACTTTTCTTCAAGCATCTTTCCTTAATCAACAGAGTACCTATTACTACTGTACCAGGCACTAATTTATGATCAATTTTTAGTGTCCTTGGAAGAGTTAAGTCATTCTTGAGGACTTTTTCCATAGGTGAACACAAAGCAGAATATTCAGGGAATCATATAGATGTTTGAGGTGCTAAGGTCAAACATCTGAATATTTTTAAAGAAAGCTGCTTTTCATTGGCCTAAAGCACAAATTTATGGAGAACTCAAACGGTGCCAGGGATCATAGGCACACCAGGAAACAGACAGGAAACTTGCCCTGGATCTTACAATTGACAATACACATGCAGTTTAGTGGACTACAAGTTCATATTGTAATTATCCACAATGCTGAGGGATTTTTCTGAATATCTTCCATCAAGTATATACACCTGGTAATCTATATATCTCATTATTTATCTTCTTCCCATGTTCATGTAGGAAAGACATTTTTCCCATTGTTCTATGGAGAAATGAAGGTACAATGCAATTTAAGAACTTAGAGTGCCAGACAAGTCTATGTTGAGGCAAAAATACTACAATAAACAATATCTCAGGGATCTGAACCATCTTATTCACATAAGAAGTATATTCACATAAGAAGACAGAGGAGGAAAAAATCCTGGCCCAGGAACTAGGAAGCCAGGCACTAAGTCCTTTGCTGCACTATATTCATCAACATCTAGTGGTAAAAGCTAGGGACTTCTTTTGAAACTTGGGTTGCCTCATCTATGAAATAAGGGCAGTGAATCCAGAATCTTCAGTTCATTCAATTCTACATGTATGTGATTCATAACTTCAGATATATATGCACCAAAAAATGTTACATCAACCATTTGTAATAAACATACTTATTACCAGCTTTTACTTGGACAAGGCAGAGAGAGTTTTCCTACATAAAACTGTTTAAAAGTTTTTGTCGCTGTTGTTTGCACTGGGTCTTCATCGCTGCATGGGCTTTTCTCTACTTGCGGTAAATGGGGGCTACTTTCCAGGTGTGGTGGGCAGGCTTCTTACTGAAGTGGCTTCTCTTGTTGCGAGCATGGGCTTCCGTAGGGCACTCGGGCTTCAGTAGTGACAACAGGCAGTCTCAGTAGCTGAGGGTCCCAGGCTCTAGAGCAGAGGCTCAGTAGTTATGGAACACAGGCTCAGGGATTGAAAGCACGTCCCCGGCACTGGCTGATGAGTTCTCTACCACTGAGCCACCAGAGAAGCCCCCTACATGATTTTAATGTGCAGAGTTGGCTTTTCAATACCTGTGAACTATAGGAATACCTATGTTCTGCATTTCTACTGAACATGAAATTCGAATTTAGCTACATTGTTTTTTCCTTTACATACTATCTCCATTTTAATAATTTGAATTAAATGTCACAGATATTAAGGAATAAAATGATTATTCTTGTCTGCTTATACTCTTTCATATTCAAATACATATATTTTATACATTAATATGGATAAAACTAATTTTGAGAGGATTTATAATTGTATATGGCAGGCAAAGGGGCTTCCCTGGTGTCTCAGATGGTAAAGAATCCACCTGCAATGCAGGAGACCCAGGTTCTGTCCCTGGTTCGGGAAGATCCCCTGGAGGAGGGCATGACAACCCACTCCAGTATTCTTGCCTGGAGAATCCCATGGACAGAGGAACCTGGTGGGCTACAGTCCATGGGGTCACAAAGAGTCGGACATGACTAAGTGACTAAGCACACACTCATGACAGACAAAAATGTGTGCAACTTTGAGCCAAAAGTTCTATGTCTAATTTCCAGTTACATAATTTTCTGGCTCCAAATTGAAAGGAACCGGGATGCATACAACAAGAGGCTTGGGACTCTTTATGAGGGTGACATGTTCAAACTAACAGATAAGTCATTGAACATAAGCTCCAACTATTTTTCAGTTTTGTCTTTCCTTTTCTGACTTTTCTGTTGTTTCTTTGTTTCAGCTTGACTAATAAATTTCATTTGACAAGCTTTTTAAAAAGGCACAAACATGAGGATACTATAGGGAATATAAACTGTTCTTGAAAAATATATATGTTGTTTTATCATATATTTATTATATATGAATATTTATATTTATTTTTAATAAAATTTAAATATTTAAAAAATTAAAATTAAAATTTATATTTATAAAATATAAATAATATATTTATTTTATAAAATTTTTAAAGATATTTGTATGTACTTATGATAAATAAATATATTTATCATATATATAAGTATTTATCTCATACCTTTATACAACAATAAGGTGTTAAATATTCCAAGAATGAGAATGAATAATTATAAATTAATCTGAAATTGTTTGACCATCTTCTAGTTAGGTGTTTATTTGAGGAATTTGTTTTTAAATATGACTTCTAAAGTGCTGAATCTAGACTTGCTTCCATGCCCTAAGTGCATTGCAATTCCTATCCTTACCTGATGCATTTTAAAATTAAGCATGTAATATTATAAAGTAAAAAAAAAAATAAATATAAAAAAATTAAACCAAAAGATAATAATACCAAGAGATATTATTATTAAAAAAAAAATAAAATTAAGAATGTGCTCTGTACATCAATGGACTAATAAGGACCTAATTTTTATTGGTTTCTTTCTAAATAGCATATTTTAAGTAATTGTGGCTAAGTCATTTACCATTATAATATAAAAGTAAATAAAAATGTCACATAAAATGTTTTCTTTCTCAAATATTTTATGATCAATATTGAAGCAATCAATTTTGTGAGCAAATCATGCCATATTGAACTCTGATAACCTGATACTGTGCTACTCAGATTTCATTTTGCGAGTGCCAGCTTCTCTTGGACTCAGTTCTGTCCCGTCACTTCTCTTGCTGAGAAGCCTTGGTGCCTGGCTCTGTCCCAGTCAGTGGCTTGACCTTTACACAAAGCCTTCACCATTTTCAGACCCATCCATACTCCTAATTGACAGCTCCAACTCTGCACCTCCAATGAGTCAGGCCGTCTCCTCAGAGTCATGGTTCCCCACCCAACATACAGAATGGACGATGGACAGTTCTCATGATGGTCTTTAATCTTTGGTCCACGGTCTGTTGCTGAGCACAGGTGGACTTACCTTTGTCCCTGCTCAGCTACCATCTGACCCCTCAGGGACTCTGTGTGGACCGTGCTGATTCCCATTACCTTTCTTCATAAGTTGCACAGGTTTTCAACTTAGTGTCTCTGGAGGCAGAGCCATTCACTCTATGTACTTTATTTTATTAATAAAAAAACTATCATCTTGGGGATAAAGTGTGAGGAGCTCTTGTAGTATTGTTTCCAATTATTTCTATAGCTATGACAAAGAGTCATGTCTCTCCAGCTAGATTATGGGCAGCTATTACACCTTAAATTCATTAAATAAAAGTGCTTAAGTAATAGGGATAAAAATAAAAGGAGTCCATTCCTCCAGTAGAATCTATTAGATTTAGTGTTCATTATTTGTGTGAACTTGCACAGAGTGTGTTGGGGCAGGAGTTTATCAGCTTGTAAGGAAGAGGGAGGAAGAGAAAAGTTCTTAGTCTGCAGGGATAAAAAGAAATAATCTATATAAACTTACAAGGAAGTGGATGGATTTTGTGCTTTGTAGCAGTTTTTTTTTTTTTTGTAATAATTCCTTAGGTATAAGTGTGTGTGTGTGTGTGGTGTTTTTGCTGGGATCTGGCATGAGTAACTATACAGCTTTGTTCCCCAACATGTACTCCATGAACCAGCATCATCATTATCATTTGTGAGTTTGTCAGAATGAGGAAACTTCAGTACTATTCCAGATGTATGGAAACAGAATTCTCATTTTTAACAAAATCTTCATCACCACCCTGCCTTGCCTCCCCCAAGCCTGGTGATTCTTAAGTACACTTAATTTTGAAAACCTTTGGTCTATATCATGAGGAGGATACAGTGTGTGTGGAATAGGTCGTGTGGCCATCGCTACAGATAAGCTTGGCCGTGCAATTGGAACAGAACATAAGACTTGTTCACTCTATTAAGCTATTTGATGAAGCTGTGCTGTGCTGTGCTTACTCTCTCAGTCATGTCCAAAAGCTAGGGATCCAGAAAAATGCGTCCATTCACACATTCTGGCATAAAAATTTCAGGGATTTTCAGAGCCCATCTAGAGTTCAAATATGAAATGCAACTGTTAGTTGTAAGTTAAGTAAGTGACAAGATCAGATTTGTGTTGTGGAAAAATAAATAGCAGTGGTTTAAAGGAAGGAGAAAATAGACAAAATTCAGAGGCTATCTTAAGATGCAGTTAAGAGAAGTATAATTTCTCAACATACATTCAGTACCTGTACTTAGTCTCTCAGTCATGTCTGACTCTTTGCGACCCCATGGACTGTAGCCCACCAGTCTCCTCTGTCCATGGGGATTCTCCAGGCAAGAATACTGGAGGCGGTTGCCAAGCCCTCCTCCAGGGGATTTTCCCAACCCAGGCATCAAATCAAGGTCTCCCACATTGCAGTGGATTCTTTACAGTCTGAGCCACCAGGAAAGCCCATATATATGCAAAATCCAGGAAAGAACATTTAAATTTTAGATCGTAATGCAACTGTTAAATATTCAAACTGATGAATGAGAATGAGGAGGAGCTAGTTAGTTGCTAAATAGAAGTCTGCACACTTACTTAATCTAATCCTATTTTCTGCTCCAAGATTTGAATAGGATCCTTTCATCTTGACTCATTAGGAATCTTCATGAGCTTTTGCACAACTCTAGAGATCTGCAGATTTACCTGGTACCAAACACTCTGCAGTGACTTTTGTATCATGGACATCAATTCCACTATTGTCATAGGCTGTTCATTTCTTCAAGCGACATCCCTCTGCAGGGTCTGTGTTCCATCTCCTCTCCACTATAGAAGGCTGAAGAAAGATTCTTTCTTCAAAGCTGAAAGTTCTGCTTACCATCCCATCCTGAAGGAGGAAACTACATGACTTTCTTTTTGTTTGCTCCAACAATTTTCTACTCATTTTTCCTCTTCCTACTGATTTTTCTGAGGTGACCTCTTTCCATCCCTTCCCCTGTAGCTACCCAGTCTGATTTTAATTTTTTAAAAAAGCCTTTAAAATAAAAAATAAAATATAAAATAACTCTTTAGAGTGACATTTGAAGCAAAACTTGTCATAAAGGACACTTTTACTGCTTGCAATGATTGTAGTTGATGCTTGTAACTCTCATCCTGACTTTCTCTTTAACCTCTAAACCCAGATTTATAAGTGATTTTTAGTGCCCATTCATGTTCTTGAGTGCTTAGTCTGTGCCAGTGTTGTCCAGGACTTTAAGCAAATTCACTCATTTAGTCTAAGCAGTAACCCTGGCAGGAATCATAACAGGTTTAACATTTTGTGTATACATCAAACTCTGAAGATTCATTCTATTGAAAATGAGTTCATTCTATTCATTCTTCAGTAGATCTTAACATAAAAAATACTATGTTGAAGACCATGCTTCTCCTTGGTGTCATAGTTTCCTAAATTGAAATGCAGTAGCTAAAAAACATCTGCAAATAAGAATAATGTGTGAGTCTTATTGAAAGTTTTAGGTCAGTTTTGCCACGATACATCGTTCACCATCTGTCAAGTTGGCCTGTGGAAGGTCTCCAGAGAATAAAGAATATTCAGCTAGAAACAGTCTCCTTCAATTTTCTTTTCAAATAATGACTTGGGTCAAAATGGCTCTTACTCAGTCACTGCTAAATAATATTTCTGATATGTTTGACATGTTACTCTGCATTCCATCAAACCAAATTTTGATCATATTTTATAAGACTTCAGATATGCAATGGCTTTCTCTCAGTGAGCTCTCAAATGTGGTAATTGATGTCCAAAATCTACCTCTCATCATTTTAGTTTTTGCTTTAAATTTTTCTTTGCTATTTCTTTTCTCTAGACCCTGGCATTACTTCGTGATTTATTAGTACCTATGTTCAGCTACTTAGTTTCCTCATCCATAAAATGGCAGTATAATAGTGACTATGTTGGAACGTTATTATGAGGATAAAATGAGTTAGTGTAGGGATTTCTAACCAATTTATTATTAAAATATAGGGTTAAAAATGTATTTGTTTCTCTAATAAAACAAGAATGATAATTAAAGGGCAATTATTTGCATTCTTCACATACTTCTATTCACTCATTTCAGGAACATACATGTCTGTTAAGCTACCAGCATGACTTAATCCAATAATGTGCTTATTTACATGAGGTTCCTCATGGTCCCAAGAATATATTTGACTCTTCTGATGTATCTTTCCTGCACTTAGAGACTTTATTTTCTCTCTCTTCCTATGTTGCTTCACATTTGTTTCATCATGCTCTTGCCTGTATAATGTCCATTAAAGATGTTAATGTTTTTATTCTTTTAACTCCAACAAAGCTTTTGTAATATAAAAAAGTAACCAGTAACCACTCAAATATTTGTGGGCAAAGATGTTAAACAAAACTGGTCGTAGGCAGATCATCTCCCTCCCCCAGCCTGCTGTCCCCAAGCAAAAGTAATCAGCCTCCTCCTGCAATCCCAGGCTCTTTCCTTCATGTGACATGTGCCAAGTCAGGGGTCCCCAACCCCAGGGCCACAGACTGGCACTGGCTTGTGACTGGTTGGAACTGGGCCACACAGCGGGAGGTGATGAGCGGGTGAGCCAGTGAAGCTTTGTTGTGTTCACAACTGCTCCATTACCCACTGAACCCCACCTCCCATCAGATCAGTGGGGGCATAATAAATTTAATGTGCTTGAATCATCCCAAGGCCATCCCCCATCCCTGTCCATGGAAAAATTGTCTTCCATGAAACTGGTCGCTGGTGCCAAAAAGGCTGGGGACCAGATCATGTTCATCTAGCTTGCTGTTCTAGTCTCCATCTGGAGCGAATCAATTTGTGCTGTAACCAAGAAGTATGAATCACTGGAAGAAATTGTATTAGTCTGGAATAAGTGTAATATTTTCATTTATGAGGGGGGGGATTAGTTTTCACTAGCACTTTAATCTAAGCTTCCCTCCATCTGCCCAAAGTAAAGAGCAGTCAATTGAGGTACTGCATTAGTGCTAGCTATCACTTGACTTCCTCCAAATGGTGCAGCTCTTAAATTGCCTTGTTTCCTTTCTAGAGGGGTCTTATTGAATGAAAGTTCCATGATGCTGCAGCCATAGTGAGGTCTAAGAGTCAAATCTGATCAGGTCGTTTGCATGCTTAAAAATCTTGTACTGTTTTCCTGCTGCTTAGTGGATAAGGTCAATCCACCCTTACAAGGCATCACAGTCTTTCCTGATCTAGGATGTGTGTGTCTGCAACCCATCCACCTCCCTTGACCCTCCATCAGGGTCATGCTGCTTGCATCATCTGGGAAGCAATACTTTCTGTGTATCTCTGCTTTGTCTGTTTAACTCATTTGTCTTCCTGGAGAAATAGCTTAAGATCCCTCCCCTTCAGACACCCAAGTAAGAATACGTCACTGCCCTTTCAGGTCAGAAAATATTGTCATATTTTTGCTGTAGCATTATTGCCACTATTTTTTTCAATATTTCCTTCTGCCACTGACTGCGGTCTCCAAAGATAGGTTTAGATTGTCAGAGCTACTAATATTGGTAAATTATTCTTTGCTATAGGTTACTTCAAAGAACAAAAGGCATTTTTGAAATTTTTAGAAGAGAGTAGAGAAAGTCATGTGTGGACTTTTGTCCTGTTATTAAGTAGAGCAAGGGTAATAGTGAGCAAATCTGGGAAAAGGCTTAGATAAATTAAGATGGGATTGCAAGAGGTTAGCTGGGTAATTAACATTAATTGGGCACCTCTTATGTGTCAGGAATTTTACTGGAATCTTTTTAAGAGTCCACTCATACAAGTAAATAGGGTTGTAAAGAACATAACAGTCAAAGCTGAACCATGAAATAAAAGTTAGTTCCAACCACTAGTTTCTCAAATCAGAAAACTTTTAACCATGTTATCTCCATGCTTGCAAGATATTCAATCAAATACACAAAGTATGTAGAGAAACAGTTTATACTCATGTTAACAATCATGTAATTCTTGTGTTTAATTTAGCTCTCAGAACTCAAGCCTAAAAGTTTAGAACCGTTTATTGATCTAGACAGAGGCACAGTAGAAGCTACCTCAGTGTATATAGATTATGAAACTCTAGATTTTAACAAATTAAGATACATTATGGATCTTATGGAATAAATTTACTTTGAATGATGCTGACACTTTCAAGACTGTTTATAGAAGAGTATATAGATCATGTATTAAAAATCATCGATTATTTTTAGGTTTTGTATACTTTCTGTGTGAACATAAGAAAAATATTAATAGTGAATTTTTTTTTTTTTCTAATGGCTGTGCTACGTGGCTTGCTGTGTCTTAGTTCCTGACCAGGAACTGAACCTCGGGCCACAACAGTAAAAGCACTGAGTCCTAACCATTAGATAGTCAGGAAACTCCCCTGAATAATGAATTCTTCATCCAAATTTAATATGACCAATAAATATTAAATCTAAAACTCATGCAAATTAAGTAATTCAGATTAATTATAATATGAACATAATTATGAATATACAATATAAAAATTATATGTATATACACTCAGGCTTAAGTATATGAGGTCTGACACATGGGTTTAAGCAAATCTTAATTCACATTAATTTTCCTCTTACATATTTCAATAAAACTCTGAGGGCATATCATTAAAGTTACTTCAGTGAGGGTGGTTATAGGGCAAACATATGTCCCCAAGGTCCATACATCCTCCTGGGAGTTTGGAACCAAAAAGAGAACTTAAGTAGGTGGAAGAGTGGATGGAAGATGAATGGATGAGAACATCTTTGTTGTTCTGACAGTGCCATTATGACGGCAGTGTCAGATGCAGTCAAGTTGCAGTAATTTCTCAGGGCTGCCATGGCGAAGCAGGACAGATTGAGTGGCTTAAAGACAGACATTTATTTTCTTACAATTCTGGAAGCTACAAGTCTGAGACCGAGGTGTCAGGCTGGTTGATTTCTTCTGAAGCCTCTCTCCTGGGTTGTAGAGGACTGCCTTCTCACTGCAGCCTTGCATAGTTTTCCCTCTATGCTTGTCTGTGTCTTGATCTCCTCTTCTTATAAGGACACTAAAGTCATGTATGGATGTGAGAGTTGGACTGTGAAGAAAGCTGAGCGCTGAAGAATTGATGCTTTTGAACTGTGGTGTTGGAGAAGACTCTTGAGAGTCCCTTGGACTGCAAGGAGATCCAACCAGTCCATCCTAAAGGAGATCAGTCTTGGGTGTTCTTTGGAAGGAATGATGCTGAAGATGAAACTCCAATACTTTGGCCACCTGATGTGAAGAGTTGACTCATTGGAAAAGACTGATGTTGGGAGGGATTGGGGGCGGGAGGACAAGGGGACGACAGAGGATGAGATGGCTGGATGGCATCACCGACTCAATGGACGTGAGTTTGGGTGAACTCCAGGAGTTGGTGATGGACAGGGAGGCCTGGCATGCTGCAATTCATGGGGTCGCTAAGAGTAGGACACGACTGAGCAACTGAACTGAACTGAACTGAAAGTCATACTGGCTTACAACCCAAACCATGTGACCACATTTTACCTTAATTACCTTTTAAAAAGCACTTTTTCCAAATAAGCCACATTCTGGGGTGCTGGGGGCTAGGACTTTAAAATACAAATTTTGAGAGGACACAGTTAAACCCATACAAGGTTATATTCACTAATAATTGCAGCTAATTTTTAATCAGTGCTTATTTTGTATGATAAGCATTGTTCTAAGGACATATATATGTATCATCTTTTTAATTCTCACAACAAGTTATGAGGAAAATGCTATCATCATTCCTAGGACAGATATGGAAAACTTGAGGTCCATAGAGGCAAATAACTTGGCTACCAAATATAAAAGTCAGAAATTGAATTAAAACAATGTATTTTCAAGTCTATGCTCATAACCAGAAGAAATTACTGCACCTATGATGGAATCTCCTCAAAGGTGAGATCTTGAGCCTAACTGTATTTTATTCATTCTTGTATTTCTTCATCATTGATTCATTAACAAAAATACCAAGCACATTCGTAACATGTGTTATGGAAGTTACTTAAAATATGTTAATAATATACTGAAACATTAGCCTTATCTGACATTATAGAAGCTTATGGCATAACTCATCCATATTGTAGCTCTGATACTGATTTCAGAGATGACAGAAAATCAGTTGGGCACCTATGATCTTCTATCAGATAACAGAAACGAATGGTAAGTCAAATAAGAGAGTAAAAGTCACTCTCGTGTCTGACTCTTTGTGACCTCATGGAGTATAAACTACCAGTCTCCCCTGTCCATAAAATTCTTCAGGCAAGAATACTGGAATGGGGAGCCATTTCTCTAGGGGCTCTTCCTGACCCAAGGCCTGAACCCAGGTCTCCACTGTAGGCAGAGTCTTTACCATCTGAGCCACCAGGGAAGCCCTTGATCTTAAATATCATAGACCTTATAGTTCAAAGAGGGAAATAGACATCAATAAAAAGTAACACTAATGTGTGAAATAGTTATAATTGTTCTGAAAACAAACAGGAATAGAATAATAAGTTTCTAACAAAGAAATCTAACCTATACTAGTAGTTCAGGCATACTTTTCCGGATAAAGATATGCTTGTGTTGAAACTACTGCAGAAAAAATAGTGGCCAATTTGAGTTCTAAGAGATGATGAGATGATACGTTTAATATTTTATACATATGGATAAAACAGTATCTACAAAAGCCAGTGACCAGCTCAAGACACTTAAAGGAAGCTTGTGTGGCCAGGGTGCGGAGAGAGGGGATGAGAACACAGTAAATGAGGTTGGAGAATTAGGACTATGGTATGCCACATTGATTTTTTTTTTTCCTTTAAATCCTAACATCCATGGCAGATTTTTGAAGGGTTTTTAAAGGTGATGACATATTTGCCTTTTAAAAGATCACTTTGATCGAGGTGTGGACAACAGGTTGAAGGGAGCAGAATGCATGAGAGAAAGCCTATTGAAAGATTATTTATAATTGTCCAGGTGAGACATTGCTGTGGTTTGGACTTCAATAACATTGAAAATGAAAAACCAAAAGGATATACTCAAGAGATGATTAAGAAATGAAAATTACAAGTTGAACATGTTCCAGAGGTTTTGTGGAAAAGAGACATGTAGAGATTCTCCTATCTCGGGTTTGCATAACTCTAAGGATAGGTGCCACTCAAAACAAGATAGGGGATTCTGGATAAGGACAAGGTCAGTAAAGTAAATATCATGGATTTATCCTTGGTAGCACTGAATTTGATGTACATATGTGGATTAGTGAATTTTTCTAGATTAGAGTGGTCATTGGTCCTACAATATCCTCTGTACATTTTGTTACCTGGGAAATGAGTGTAAGGAAATAGTGATAAAGGAAGAAGAATTAGAATTAAAGTTTGAGGAACTGAGAAGTTTAATGGCTGAAAGAGAAGAATAAATTGGTGAGAGACTACTAAGAAAGGACCAGAAAAGTGATCAAGAAATCAGAAAGCAAGTATTTATGTACATTAAGATGAGTAGTGCAGGAAGTAGGGGAGATTTTTCTTGACAAAAAAGTGGGTTATGTAAGATCAAGACAAAGTAAGTGCTAGCTATCAAAGATACGCAGTATCTCTTGGATAAAAATCTCAGCTCCTGGGTCTAATTGCTACCTCCTCGGAGAAGGCAATGGCACCCCACTCCAGTACTCTTGCCTGGAAAATCCCATGGACAGAAGAGCCTGGTGGGCTCCATGGGGTCTCGAAGAGTCGGACACAACTGAGGGACTTCACTTTCACTTTTTACTTTCATGCATTGGAGAAGGAAATGGCAACCCACTCCAGTGTTCTTGCCTGGAGAATCCCAGGGATGGGGGAGCCTGGTGGGCTGCCGTCTATGGGGTCACAAGGAGTCGGACACGACTGATGCGACTTAGCAGCAGCAGCAAGATTATTAGGATTAGAATATAAAGACTGGTTCTGAAAATCAAGCCAGTCATGGAGGCCAAACTGAATGTTAAAAACTGTTTCCTGTTGCTTACAGACATCGTTAATGGTATATAGACTGTTAGAAGAGCATAGGATTGGTCTGTTCAAATAACAGTATTTAGGAATCCCGTAAGAAATAATCATTGTCTTAGGTATATACTTATCATGTCATACAGTAGGAAGAGCCCCGAAGTATGGAAAAAAGATTCAAGATCCAACGGAAGAAGTGAAAAGAATTGAGCAGAGTGGTGGTTGAAGGGGTTACGAGTCAATGGGCTGATATGAAGAGGAAGACATCATTTTGGTATTCAAACTGCTGAGTTCTCAGTTATTGTTGAAATTCACTCTTTCCTTGGTTTCCATATCAACATCTTTTCTCCAAGATCTTTTCCATCTCTGTTTCTGACTGTGAAGCCTCAGAACTTTATACCTAATGCTGTCAGATATTCCCACCAGTATTCCACAGAGACCTAATACTCAATATATGCAACTTTAATGCTACTGCTTTCTCATCTTTAATGGCATGCACCAATAGGTTGTATCAATCAGAGAATATTTTCCTTACTGTAAGTGCTTGCTCTAAGCTGGTACACTTTGCTTTTTGACCCTGCTAATCAAAAAGTCTCCCTGCAGAAGGAAATGGCAACTCACTCCAGTACTCTTGCCTGGAGAATTTCATGGACAGACGTGCCTCATGGGCTATAGTCCACAGGGTTGCAAAGAGTCAGACACAACTGAGCAACTCATACACACACACACACACACACACGTCTACTCTTAATTATAAAAACTGCTTTTGAGTAAAAACTAGTATAGATGTAAGGGGATGTTGGCTGTTTGAAATTTATTAAGAGGATATGTGAACTTTGGTCCTCTTCTTTTTATCAGCCAAACCAAAATCAACCTCCTTACTTTACTGGTATATTTCTTCCTTATTTATGATGCCCTGTGGATATTTTTGCTTTTTATCTCCCCTTTATTGCTTCTGTATTCTCTTACTAGCTGTCATTTCTGCATTCCCTCTCAAATATTCTGCTTGCTGACAGACAGCCGGTAGTGTCTGTGGAGCCTAATAAGAAATCTCTATGTTTGTTAGCAAAAGGGAAAATAGCCAAATGTCTGCTCTAGTCAGTGTGTAAGGACATCGGGATTTTTATCTCTACTATTGGACATATAAATCAAATTTTGCAGAAATTTGCTTCTGGATCATCAGAATTGATATATTATTCCATTTGCATTAGCAAAGATAGTGATACAGTTTGTCGCACCATGTTCCAAAAATAAATCTTGGGCTTTCAGGACCAAAGCATTTCGTATTATTTTCTCATAGAAGTTTCTAAGGTGAGTCAGTTAAGTAACCCATTAAATGAGAAGAGAAATAGAGCATTCACTTTCATCATGCATGGATATTTTATTGCCATTTTACTGTAATTTTTGTTGATCTATAAGAAAGCTATGGCACATATACACAATGGAGTATTACTCAGCCATTAAAAAGAATACATTTGAATCAATTCTAATGAGGTGGATGAAACTGGAGCCTATTATACAGAGTGAAGTAAGCCAGAAGGAAAAACACCAATACAGTATACTAACGCATATATATGGAATTTAGAAAGATGGTAACAATAACCCTGTGTACGAGACAGCAAAAGAGACACTGATGCATAGAACAGTCTTATGGACTCTGTGGGAGAGGGAGAGGGTGGGAAGATTTGGGAGAATGGCATTGAGACATGTAAAATATCATGTATGAAACAAGATGCCAGTCCAGGTTCGATGCACGATACTGGATGCTTGGGGCTAGAGCACTGGGACGACCCAGAGGGATGGTATGGGGAGGGAGGAGGGTTCAGGATGGGGAACACATGTATACCTGTGGTGGATTCATTTTGATATTTGGCAAAACTAACCAATTATGTAAAGTTTAAAAATAAAATAAAAATTTTTTAAAAAGTGCCCTTTTTATTTTTTAACTAATTTTTGTTGGAGTATAGCTGCCTTAAATTTTGTGTTGGTTTCTATTAACAGCGTGTTCACTGTGTGCACAGCAAAATGGGTCAGCCATACATATACATATATCCTCTCCCTTTTGGACTTAGAACTCGACTAAAATGTTGTTTTCTAAAGGCAGAATGGGACAATTACTTCAATTCTCAACAATGCAAAGGGAATAGTCCCTTGGCAGCCACAGCTGGAAGAGGAGTTGCATCCCTCTCAGCTGAGTGATCTCTTAGTGACTCTATCAGTTACACTAAAACTAATTTGCCTCCTTTCACTCCTGAAGTTCCACTGCTGCTGCTAAGTCACTTCAGTCGTGTCCAACTCTGTGTGACCCCATAGACGGCAGCCCACCAGGATCCCCCGTCCCTGGGATTCTCCAGGCAAGAACACTGGAATGGGTTGCCATTTCCTTCTCCAGGAGTTCCACTAAACCCCTGTAATTCTGATAGGACCGACTGGAAAACCAGAACTCTCATTGACTGTCAGCTATGATAACAATCCATAATGACTTGCAGCCAGGTAATTAGAAGACGCTTCTTGGAGGGAAAGCTGTGACAAACCTAGACAGCATATTAAAAAGCAAAGACATCACATCGTCATCAAAAGTCTGTATAATCAAAGCTATGGTTTTTCCAGTACTCATGTACAGATGTGAGTTAGACCATAAAAATTGCTGAGCACCAAAGAATCAGTGCTTTTGAACTGTGGTGTTGGCGAAGACTCATGAAAGTCCCTTGGACTGCAAAGAGATCAAACCAGTCAATTTTAAAGGAAATCAACCCTGAATATTCACTGGAAGGATTGATGCTGAAGCTGAAGCTCCAATACGTTGGCCACCTGATGCAAAGAATTGACACATTGGAAAAGACCCTGATGCTGGGAAACTTGAAGGCAAAAGAAGAGGGTGGTAGAGAATGAGATGGTTAGACAGCACCACAGAATCAATGGACATGAGTTTTAGCAAACTCCAGGAGATAGTGTAGGACAGAGATGCCTGGTGTGCTGCAGTCCATAGGGTCACAAAGAGATGGACATGACTTAGTGACTGAACAAGAACAGTGGTGACAATTAGCATGTATTACCAATTAGTGGGCTTCCTGGGTAGTTCAGATGGTAAAGAATCCATCTGCAATGCAGGAGACCCCAGTTTGATTCCTAGGTCAGGAAGTTCCTTTGGAGAAGGATAGTCTACTCACTCTAGTATTCTTGGGCTTCCCTGGTAGCTCAGATGGTAAAGAATTCACGTGCAATGCAGGAGACCTGGGATAAATCCCTGGGTTGAGAAGATCCCCTGGAGGAGGGCATGGCAACCCACTCCAGTATTTTTGCCTGGAGAATCTCCATGGACAGAGCAGCCTGGTGGGCTACAGTCCTTGGGGTCCCAAAGAGTCAGACATGACTGAATGACTAAGCACAGCACAGCACCAATTAGTAGACATTCTTTTTGATCCTGTAAAAGGCTAGTGAAGGTGAATGGTTCCTAAGCCAAGAAAATGATTGTCATCCTATATATTCTCCTTAGATTAAGGTGTTGCATCCTTCCAACCCCATCCTAAACCATGTCCAATTACTGAACAAGACACACATGATGTCATCCAAACACACAGAGTTTGGGTTCTAAATCCTTTGTGTATTCATTCCCTCTTTTCCATCCTCATTGATAGGATTATTAGATTCTCATCATTTTCAGGTTCTCACCATTCTTCATCTCAAGTGAAAAAGTTCATTTGGGCTTTTCTGTAAGATGTTATAGAAAAACTCGAATGCACTTTTTGGCCAACTCAAAACGCTTAATAATGTTCTTTCTAAATTGTATCTTGTCCTCATATAATCCATTCTTCACGCTGTCTTGTTAGTTGATCTTTCTAAAATATAAACTGGATCAATTTCTGTTCTTCTTAAAAGATGGCTCCACAGTGCTTACAGAATAAAATCCAAATTGTTTCATGGCCCAGACCATCTTTAGGATATTGCAAATCATGTTCTCCAAAGTTACCTTTCAGTATTCCTTTTCTTCTTCTCAATCCCTACCAAGCTACTCAAACTTTTGGTTTGCCCAGTATACCATGTGATTTCATACACTTAGAGCTGTGCTGTCCCCTCTATTTGGACAGCTTTTCTTTCCCTCTTCCCTGCTACCTTCCCTGGCCCACTCATCATCATAGATAAAACTCAGATATTATATTCTCAATGAAGCGTGTGAGGTTCTCCCAGTTATTGATCTACTTTCTTCTCCATCCCACCATGGTACAGTGCACATGTTATTAACTACTATCATCCCTTCAACTTCATTCCCATTTTCCAACCCAGAATTCGTGAAGGAAACCCAGGCACACAGCACAAGCAAGCCTGGCACACGATCAGCAACCAGTGTTATTTCATCACCCTTTCAAGCCTAATGTATTCAAATAAGAGCTCCCCCTCTTCCATCTAATGTCCTCTGATTGTCTGAGCTGGTAAAGGTGCGATTATTCTTCTTGTCATTTGGGATTAAGTTCTTGGAGTCTCCTCTAACTCAGTTTTCTCCTTAACTGTAGATGTCTAATCAGGCAACAGGATCATTCTCTAAAACAGAATGTGGGTTTCGCCAGTGGCTCAGATGATAAAGAATCTGTCTGCAGTGTAGGAGACCCGGGTTCAATCTCTGGGTTGGGAAGATCCTCTGTAAAAGAGAATGGCCACCCACCCCAGGATTCTTGCCTGGAGAATTCCATGGACAGAGGAGCCTGACAGGCTACAGTCCATGGGGTTGCAGAGTTGGACATGACTGAGTGACTAATACACACACACAGGCACAAACAGAATGAAGAGCCTCCAAGGTTTATCTTCAAAGGACTGTCTTCTGATATAGTTTCCAGTTATTGAGTTTTACTGTTTCTTTCTTTAGTTACCCCAGACAACAAAATGATGCCTAACACAGACCAGGATGCACCCTCTTCTTTTAACAATGTAGCCTAAATATCAGCATGCATCTTTCTTATGACTCCATTTAGGGCAAATAAACTAGATTAGAACTTTCAAAAAATTTACCTAGCTGCTAACTTAAAAAAATGATAAGCCTAGTAATTTAAAAACACAAAAACATAATATGACTTTCGTAGCACATATTTCTGGAGAAGGCAATGGCCCCCCACTCCAGTACTCTTGCCTGGAAAATCCCATGGATGGAGGAGCCTGTCCTCCCATAGGCTGCAGTCCATGGGGTCACCAAGAGTCAGACACGACTGAGCGAATTCACTTTCACTTTTCACTTTCATGCATTGGAGAAGGAAATGGCAACCCACTCCAGTGTTCTTACCTGAAGAATTCCAGGGACGGCGGAGTCTGGTGGGCTTCAGTCTATGGGGTCGCACAGAGTGGGACACGACTGAAGTGACTTAGCAGCAGTAGCAGCAGCAGCACATATTTCTGATGCTTCCCCCCCAAATTTGCTACCTCTACCTGCAAGTTCCCTCCTACTTTACATTTAGTCTTGAATCAGTTATACCCACTCCAAAGGGTTGGTATAACTTTGTAGGGGACTTGTCTGAGTTTCCAGCTTCTGAACTCCAGTCTGCTTTTATGTGTAGGGTACCATCTTACCACCCACTATCTAGGAATTAATTTTAGTAATTTGACCAAGAAAAATCCACGGTCCATGGAGGTCTTTTTCTGCACAGTCCTTTCTTATCTGCAGAATCTTCATCCTTCAGATAATGTAAATGGTGAATGTGTTTTACATGAGAACCCACCACTTTTGAAATATCACTTCTGCTAACATTTTATGGATCTAAACCAGACATATGGTTTCACATTATTTGAAGGGAGTGAGATATCTAGTCTCCTAGCGATCAGAAGGGAGAAAAGAATCAAATGTGAGTGTATGCTAGAAATTTGTCTTGTTAACATATTTGGTTTAATGGTGTTTAGAATATAGCTTCAGGAAACAACCAATTGTGTTTCCTGGGGAGAATGAAGTTTGAATTCTAAACAGGTGACTTATTAGACTTTTGTGACTCAGTTTTTCTAGAAAAGGACATTGAATGTATCATCTTGCCAATGATATTCTCCTGTTAAGGCAAGGACTTTTCCCTGTACTTCTTTTATATATTAATAGTTAGAAAAGTTTTCACTGAACGTGAGGATACTAGTTTATTAATTTATAAAATAAATCAATAAAGTCTGAATAAACAGCTGCCTGGCTATATCTGTACATGAGAAGAATTTCCTGCTTCTTAAGTAAATATAATACTTCCTTTGTGAAGCTATTTCCAGATAGAGTTTTATAATGATAGAGCAGTAATGATCCAAGGAATGCCCATTGAGCTACAATTTAATAAAACTGGATGTTTTCGTATTATAAGTTTGACTGAGAGTGTCATTCCATCTTATAAATAAGTTTTGTTCTATGTGCATAGCTAATAATTGATTGCCCCCAATGAGTATGGCTTCAAATTCACATATTATGATTAGATATGACTCATTCCTCCATCATCACATAGCCATACAAATCTATATTGCAAAAGGAAAGATCAGTAATACTGTCCTACTTTACTTACATTTTGATATTTTTATCATCTTGGATTTTCTGTGTTAATTTTGATTCTTGAAAATATTGCCTTAAAAATTATTATTTTAATAATAATAAAAATACTATTTTTATCATCTTGGATTTTCTGTGTTAATTTTGATTCTTGAAAATATTGCCTTAAAATATTATTTCTTTTTCATATTATTTACAGTATAAATTTATACTAAATTTGTCTGGCATCTCCCCTTAAATTTTGTATCAGAAGCAAGTACCTCACTTACTTTACCCTAGTCCTAGCCCTGAGGTCATGCCAGACTTCTCAAGGGTGCAGGAATGCAATTCTGTGTTACATACTAAAGAAACAGAAATGGAGCGGGAGTGGTGAATGGTGCTGATGACGAACATACCCAGATAGTACAATAGATTCTATTGTAGAATGTCTAATTGAAGGACTATGATACAGCAAAACTCAGGGCATCTTTCATTCTTCATCAAATAACTCAAAAGTGTAATTCTAGTTACACAGTTTATATTCCTATTATTAGTAAACTATCCTTTTTTCCCTAGAAGTCTGTCTTAATAATTCTACTTTGAAAAATCTCTCTTTGAAAGTCAAAGTCAGATGCTTTTTCCTCAAATGAGATGAAATAATTGCACTGTTGTTACCTAAAAACTCCCTGTGGCTTTTAATATTTAGTACTTCTTTAAGTTGCTTTCTTTAGATACTCAAAAATGTTTACCTTAATTCAGTTTGTGTTATGTTTTTAGCATATTTTGATTTGTTTTTCCTAGCTCACCATGATTCTTCTGTCTCTGACTAGCAAACAACAACACCTGAAAAACAGCCCCCAAAAGTGCATGGAATGTAACAAGTATCTTGGTTTTAAGAAACATAGCATTCATCTTAATGATGCCACTCCGTGTCCTCTATGATTGTATATTAAAATGCTTTACAGAATTTTTATTCCATAATATGCCCATAGTTTATTTGTTATGAAGAAATGTTTTGAATGAATGCAATAATGTATTCTTTTTAGCAATGTCAGTTTCTAAAAATAATGTGTGGTTATGAAATATCAAAATATTTTTTAATGTTAACTAATACAATGCTTACATATTTCATCAGCGTTAGAAACATGACTGGGTATTCCACATGAATTTTTACGGTTTAGTAGTAGCTTTAATGATGGAAACAAAAGAAAAATTTCATCTCAAATAAAAGCCAGGTTTATTCCAAGCAGAAAGTCCAAACTCTCAGCAGGTGTTTTTCTGTATAACCTTTCCATTCTGTGTAACTGCAGTGTGCAGGTCTCTGCTTGGTTTATTACTCTACTGCAACCTATACATCAGCATTAACAGTTCTCACTAGAGGGCTAGAAAGTCTCACTGTGTCATAACATTAATTTGTCCACTCAGCTTCAGACACCAAATTAGTGTCAGACACGAATGCTCCACCATAACTTGTGTGGCCTTTTCTACTTGCTAGGAGGCTCTGAGAGAGAGTTGGTATCAACAGAGGTTTTGTTGTTGTTGTTTTGAACACTTTGAAAAAATTCCATATCTTGACAGGCAACAGACTGCAGTTCTATCAGTCGAGAAACACACCCCCAAAGCAACTTTATTACAAGGCAAATTATTTTTTTCACAGAGTGTTTTCAGCGTGTTGTTCATAGAATTAGGTCCTGAGACAGTTCAGAAAATATGTGAGATGCTTCGTTATTTTTTTATACGCTGTATCCTCTATATGTATGTATGTAAATAAATACAATTCATTATATAAGGCAAATTTGAGATAATTTGAAACTATATGATTTTAGCATATCATGTAAAAATTTTACCCACAAGATGTAGTTTTGAACAATTACATTAAGTCAGAATAAAAAAGGAAATAACTTTTATCCCATGATTCATTTTCTAAATTAAGTACTGCTGCTGCTGCTGCTAAGTCGCTTCAGTCGTGTCCGACTCTATGCGACCCCATAGACGGCAGCCCACCAGAATGACCTTCAATCCTAGCAAGAAGTCTGAAAGGATATTTTTTGATCTGAAAGTCATTAAGTGGGAAAACAAGATTTTATAGATTTTCAATTAATTTATTTGTCAACAAATAGTAGTCTATATATATATGTGTATGTGTGTGTGTGTGTGTGTGTGTGCCTTACTGCTGCTGCTAAGTCACTTCAGTCGTGTCCGACTCTGTGCGACCCCATAGACGGCAGCCCACCAGGCTCCCCCGTCTCTGGGCTTCTCCAGGCAAGAACATTGGAGTGGGTTGCTATTTCCTTCTCCAATGCATGAAAGTGAAGTCGCTCAGTCATGTCCAACTCTTAGCAACCCCCTGGACTGCAGCGCACCAGGCTCCTCCGTCCATGGGATTTTCCAGGCAAGAGTACTGGAGTGGGTGCCATTGCCTTCTCCGATATGTATATGTAAAAGTGTATACAACATAAGAATTCCAGTTTTGTGTACACACTGAAAGAGATCACCACAATATATCTAGTTGCTATCCATCACCATGCTAGTGACCCCCTTTACCCATCCCCAACACCCTTCCTCTCTGTTCTCCGTGAGTTTAGTTTTGCTGTGCTTTTAAAATATATTTACACATGCCAGTGGTATCGTGTGGTATTTGCCTTCCTCTGACTTATTTCACTTAGTTTAGTACCTTTGTGGTGTATCTATGCTATTATAAATCACCAGATTTCCTTTTTTTCTATGGTTGAGCAATATTCCCTTGTACATGTACAACACGTCATTATCCATTCATCTGCTGATGGGCACTTGAGGTTGGTTGCATATCTTGACTATTTTAAACAATGCTGCAGTGAACATAGTGGAGCATGTAGCTTTCTGAATTAAGGTTTTTGTTCTTTGGATAAATACTCAGAAGTGAAATAGCTGCATTATATGGTAATACTAGCTATCATTTTGTAAGGAAAATCTATATTTTTCAATAGGAGCTGTACCAATTTACATACTCAACCACAGTGCACAAGAATTCTCTTTTTTCCATATACACTCTGACATTTATTTGCAGACTTTTTGATGATAGACATCTGACAGGTATGAAGTAATACCTCATTGTAGTTTTCATTTGCATTTCCCTGATGATTCATTGGAAGGACTGATGCTGAAGCTGAAACTCCAATACTTTGGCCACCTCATGCAAAGAGTTGACTCATTGGAAAAGACCCTGATGCTGGGAGGGATTGGGGGCAGGAGGAGAAGGGGAAGACAGAGGATGAGATGGCTGGATGGCATCACTGACTCGATGGACATGAGTTTGAGTGAACTCTGAGAGTTGGTGATGGAGACGGAGGCCTGGTGTGCTGCGATTCATGGGGTCGCAAAGAGTCGGACACAGCTGAGCGACTGACCTGAACTGAACTGATGATTATTGATGTTGGAAATCTTTTCATGTACTTGCTGGCCATTTTAATGTCTTTTTTTTGGTGGGGGGGCGGGGATATCTTTTCAGAACTTCTGCCCATTTTAAAATCAAATTGTTATTTTTCATTGAGTTGTCTGAAATCTTTATATATTTTGGATACTAACTGCTTATCAGATTTATGATTTGCAAATATTATCTCCCATTCAGTATGTTGTCTTTTCACTTTGTTAATGTCTTCCTGTGCTATGGAGTCTTCTTGTTTTGTTTTATTTTTTTAGTTTGATATAATTCTACTTTTTAATTTTTGCTTTTATTGCCTTAGCTTTTGGGTTCAGATCCAAAAATTCCACATCAGGACCAATATCCAGGAGCTAACTGTCTAACTTCTAGGAGTTTTATGGTTTCAGGTCTTACATTCAAATTAATTCATTTTGAGTTAATTATTGTGTGCAGTATAAGACGGTCATTTAATTTCTTTGTATTTATCTGTCCTGTTTTCCTAGCACCATTTAATGAAGAAATTTCCTTTCCCCATTGTATATCCTTGGTTCCTTTGTCTAAGTCAATTAACCACACATATGTGTTTATTTCTGGGATTCCTATTATATTTCATTGAGCCGTGTATCTGTTTTTATGTCAATATGACACAGCTCCCATTAAGATAGCTTTGTACTATACTTGAAATTAGGGAGCAAGATTCTTCAAAATTTAATTCTCTTTCTCAAGATTGGCTATTTGGGGCCTTTTGTGGTTCCATAAATATTTTTTTTTAATTTTGCTTGTTAATTTTTGGCTATGCCGAGTTTCCGGTGCTGTGCAGGCTTTTCTCTAGTCACAGTGAGCAAGTATCAAAGGCTTCTAGCTGTGGTATGTGGACTTCTCACTGCAGCGGCTAGTTTCGCTGCAGAGTAGCTACAGTCGCTGAGGCTGTGTGTCGGCAGTCGCTGCTCTGGGCTCTAGAGCGCAGGCACGGTAGTCGTAGCACATGGGCTTAGATGCTCCGTGGCATGCAGGATCTTCCCGGACCAGGGATTGACCCCACATCTCCTATATTGACAGGTGGGTTCTTTATCACTGAGTCACCAGGGAAGCCCTCAGGCATATTTTAGATTCTAGTTTTCCACATGAATATCTGGTGAAAGAGGCTAAGATCAAGAGGCCTGAGAGCTGGGAGTCCTCAGCCATAGTTTTGGTTCTGCTATCAAAAGTTCTGGGGCCTTTGGTTAGTGCCTCAACTTTTCTGGGCCTGTTTCCTCCCCTCAAAAGTGCCCTATGGCTCACTAAGTTGTGTCTAACTCATCTGAAACCCCATAGACAGTAGCCCACTAAGCTCCTCTAGCCAAGGGATTTCAAAGGCAAGACTGTTGGAGTGGGTTGCCATTTCCTTCTCCATCCATAAATATTTTATAATTAACTTTTTCCAGTTCTGAGAAAAACTCTATGGGAATTTTGAGTATTATATTGAGGTTTTGTAGATTGCTTAGGATAGCATGGACATTTTAACAATATTAATTATTTAATCCATGAGCACAGAGTATCTTTCCTTTTCTGTCTTTTTCAATTTCTTTCATCAATGCCTAACAGGTTTCAGAAAACAGGTTTTTCATCTCTTTTGTTAAACTTATTCCTGGGTATTTTGCTTTTTTTGTTACCATTGTAAAAAGGATTCTCTTCTTAATAACCCTATCAGATTTTTTATTAGTATTTAGAAACACAGCATATTTCTGTATATTGATATTTGTTTTGCAACATTATTGAATTCATTTATTAGTTCTAATAGTTTATCAGTAGAGTCCTGCATATATTATCAAATCATCTTGCAAAGAGTAACAGATTTACTTTCTCCTTTCCAATTTGGAAAGCACTTATTTCTTTTCCTTGCCTAATTATTGTGGCTAGAACATGCAATATCAATGGCAGCAGTGGGCATGCTTATCTTCTGGGCATTCATCATTTCAGAGGAAACAATTTTAGCTATTTGTTGTGGAGTATGATGTTAGTTGTGGGTTTGTCAATAAGATTTTTACTGCATTAAGGTACCTTTCATCTATATACACTCTACTGAGTTTTGTTATAAATGTATATTGGAATTGTCAAAATCTTTTTCCACAACAACTGAGATGGTCATGTGATTTTTAAACTTCAATTTGTTAAGCGATATATCACACTGATTGATTTACAGACATTGAACCATCCTTGCATTCTTGGGATAAATCCAACTTAATCATGCTGTATAATCCTTTTAAGATATTGTTGAATTTGATTTACTAATATACTCTGTATATTAGTAGTATAATATTACTAATATACTTCCAATAACACAAGAGAAGACTCTACACATGGACATCACCAGATGGTCAATACTGAAATCAGACTGATTATATTTTTGAAGCCAAAGATGGAGAAACTCTATACAGTCAGCAAAAACAATACTGGGAGCTGACTGTGGCTCAAATCATGAACACCTTACTGCCAAATTTGACTTAAATTAAAGAAAACAGGGAAAACCACTAGATCTTTCAGGTATGACCTAAATCAAATCCCTCATGATTGTACAGTGGAAGTGACAAATAGATAGATTCAAGGGATTAGATCTGATAGATAGACTGCTTGAAGAACTACAGACAGAGGTTTGTAATATTGTACAGGCGGCAATGATCAAGACCATCCCCAAGAAAAGGAAAGATATACCCATTTGAACGCAGAGTTCCAAAGAATAGCAAGGAGAGATAGGAAAGTCTTCCTCAGTTATCAATGCAAAGAAATAGAAGAAAAATATAAAATGGGAAAGACTAGAGATCTCAAGAAAATTAGAGATACCAAGGGAATATTTCATGCAAAGATGGGTTCAATAAAGGACAGAAATGGTATGGACCTAACAGAAGCAGAAGATATTAAGAAGAGGTGGCAAGAATGCACAGAAGAACTATACAAAAAAGATCTTAATGACCCAGATAACCATGATATTCTGATCACTCACCTAGAGCCAGACATCCTTTGAAGTCAAGTGGGCCTTAGGAAACATCACCATGAACAAAGCTAGTGGAGGTGATGTAATTCCAGTTGAGCTATTTTAAACCCTAAAATATGATGCTGTAAAAGTGTTGCACTCAATATGCCAGCAAATTTGGAAAACTCAGCAGAGGCCACAGGACTGGAAAAGGTCAGTTTTTATTCCAATCCCAAAGAAAGGCAATGCCAAAGATGAATCAAACTACTGCACAATTGCCCTCATCTCACACGCTAGCAAAATAATGCTCAAACTTCTCCAAGCAAGGCTTCAACAGTATGTGAATCATGAACTTCCAGATGTTCAAACTGGATTTAGAAAAGGCAGAGGAACCAAAGATCAAATTTCCAACATCCGTTAATTCATTGAAAAAGCAAGAGAGCTCCAGAATAACATCTACTTCTACTTTATCGACTATGCCAAAGCCTTTGACTGTGTGGATCACCACAAACTGGAAAACTCTTCAAGGGATGGGAATACCAGGCCATCTGACCTGCCTCCTGACAAATCTGTAAAGAGGCCAAGAAGCAACAGTTAGAACTGGACACAGGACAACAGACTGGTTCCAAATAGGAAAAGGAGTACGTCAAGGCTGTATATTGTCACTGCTTATTTAAGTTATATGCAGAGTACCTCATGCAAAATGCTGGGTTGGACGAAGCAAAGTTGGAGTCAAGATTGCCAGGAGAAATATCAGTAACCTCAGATATGCAGATGACACCACCCTTATGGCCGAAAGTGAAGAAGAACTAAGGAGCTTCTTGATGAAAGTGAAAGAGGAGAGTTAAAGAATTGGCTTAAAACTCAGCATTCAAAAAACAAAGATCATGGCATCTTGTCCCATCCCTTCATGGCAAATAGACGGGGGAACAATGGAAACAGTGATGGGCTTTATTTTTTTTGCACTCCAAAATCACTGCAGATGGTGACTGCAGCCATGAAATTAAAAGACGCTTGCTCCTTGGAAGAAAAGCTATGACCAACCTAGACAGCACTGAGTCAGTTCTAATGAGTTGGGTGAACTTAGAATCTATTATACAGAGTGAAGTGATCAGAAAGAGAAGGATAAAAACCATATTCTAATGCATATATATGGAATCTGGAAAAATGGTATGAAGAATTTATTTACAGGGCAATAATGGAGAAACACACATAGAGAATAGACTTATCAACATGGGGAGAGGGGAGAAGAGGGTAAGGTGTATGAAAGAGTAACATGGGAACTTACATTACTATATGTAAAGTAGATAACCAAGGGGAATTTGCTGTGTGGCTCAGGAAACTCAAACATGGGATCTGTATCAACCTAGAGGGGTGGGGTGGGGAGGGAGACAGAGAAAGTTTCAAAAGGGAGGGAATATGTGTATACCTATGGTTGATTCATGTTGAGGTTTGACAGAAAACAGCAAAATTCTATAAAGCATTTATCCTTCAATAAAAAATAAATTAATTTTTTAAAAAACCAGAGACATTACTTTGCCAACAAAGGTCCGTCTAGTCAAAGCTGTGGTTTTTCTATTAGTAATGTATGGATGTGAGAGTTGGACTATAAAGAAAGCTGACCGCCAAAGAGTTGATGCTTTTTAACTGTGGTGTTGGAGAAGACTCTTGACTATCCCTCGAACTACAAGGAGAGCCAAGAAATCCATCCTAAAGGAAATCAGTCCTGAATATTCACTGGAAGGACTAATGTTGAAGCTGAAACTCCAATACTTTGGCCACCTAATGCAAATAACCGACTCATTGGAAAAGACCCTGATGCTGGGAAAGATTGAAGGTGGGAGGCAAAGAGGATGACAGAAGATGAGATGGTTGGATGGCTTCACTGACTCGACGGACATGAGTTTTAGTAAGCTCCAGCAGTTGGTGATGGACAGGCGTGCTGCAGTCCATGGGGTTGCAGAGTCACACGTGACAGAGTGACTGAACTTACTGATCATTTTTACATCTATGTCATGGGAATATTGGCTATAACTTTCTCTTTTATGGATTTTTTTGTCTTGTTTTGGTATCAGGATAAGTCTGAGCAAGTTTGAAAGTTTCACTTCCTATTCCATTTTTTTGAAGAGTTTGAGAAGTATAAGTGTTAACTCTTTTTGGATGTTTGGTAGAATTTACCAGTGAAGCCATCTTGTCCTTGAATTTTATTTGGGGGCAGAAGTTTGGTTACTCATTCAATCTCCTCATTAGTAATCAGCCTATTCAGATTTTCTATTTTTTCATGATTGCTATGGATGATAGCATGTTTCTAAGAATTTATCCATTTTTTCTAGGTCATCTAATTCATTGGCATATCATTTTTAAAGGCAGGATCTTAAGATCCTTTGCATTTCTGATAGCAGTTATAACATTTTTTTATTTCTACTTTTATTTATTTGAGCTTTAGCTCTCTTTCTTGGAGAATCTGGCTAATGTTTTGTCCATTTGGTTTATGTTTTCATAGAACCTGCACTTAGTTTTATTGATCTTTTATTTTTTGGAGGATGCTTCTATTTCATTTATATCCACTCTGAGCTTTTATCTCCTTTATTTTATAAACTTTGGAGCTTGTTTGCTCTTCCTTCTCCATGTTTTTCTGTGTAATATTAGATTGTTTATTTGAAATTTTCTTATTTCTGTAGCTGGGACTGTATTGTTACAAACTTCTCTCTTAAAACTGTTTTTGCTGCAACCTATGTCTTGGAAGGTTGTATTTTCATTTCCATTTGTCTCTGGGTATTTTTAAATTTTTTCTTTGATTTCTTCATTGACCCACTGGTCCCCAGTAGCATGTTGTTTAATCTCCACATGTTTGTTTCTGTTGTACACAAATTTATAGACTGACTAAAATCTATCTGAAATATAAGAAACATATATCAAGTACAAGGAAGTATTTTTTTGGCTGCACCATGCAGCATGTGAGATCTTAGTTCTCAATCAGGAATTGAACCTACACCCATGCACTGGAAGATGCAGTCTTAACCACTGGACTAAAGCCCCAAGGTCAAGTATTCATAATCACTCTCGCCTCAGGCAAACAAATTTGGAAAACTCAGCAGTGGCCACAGGACTGGAAAAGGTCAGTTTTCATTCCAATCCCAAAGAAAGGCAATGCCAAAGAATGCTCAAACTACTGCACAATTGCACTCATCTCACACACTAGTAAAGTAATGCTCAAAATTCTCCAAGCCAGGCTTCAGCAATACGTGAACCATGAACTTCCAGATGTTCAGGCTGGTTTTAGACAAGGCAGAGGAACCAGAGATCAAATTGCCAACATCTGCTGGATCATCAGAAAAGCAAGAGAGTTCCAGAAAAACGTATGTTTCTGCTTTATTGACTATGCTAAAGCCTTTGACTGTGTGGATCACAATAAACTGTGGAAAATTCTGAAAGAGATGGGAATACCAGATCACCTGACCTGCCTCTTGAGAAACCTATATGCAGGTCAGGAAGCAACAGTCAGAATTGGACATGGAACAACAGATTGATTCCAAGTCAGGAAAGGAGTATGTCAAGGCTGTATATTGTCACCTGCTTATTTAACTTATATGCAGAGTACATCATGAGAAATGCTGGGCTGGAGGAAGCACAAGCTGGAATCAAGATTGCCAGGAGAAATTTCAATAACCTCAGATATGCAGATGACATCACCCTTATGAAAGAAAGTGAAGAACTAAAAAGCCTCTTGATGAAAGTGAAAGAGGAGAATGAAAAAGTTGGCTTAAAGCTCAACATTCAGAAAATGAAGATCATGGCATCTGGTCTGATCACTTCATGGGAAATAGATGGGGAAACAGTGGAAACAGTAGCTGACTTTATTTTGGGGGCCTCCAAAATCACTGCAGATGGTGATTGAGCCATGAAATTAAAAGACACTTACTCCTTGGAAGGAAAGTTATGATAAATCTAGAGAGCATATTAAAAAGCAGAGACATTACTTTGCCAACAAAGGTCTGTCTAGTCAAGGCTATGGCTTTTCCAGTAGTCATGTATGGATGTGAGAGTTGGACTATCAAGAAAGCTGAGTGCCGAAGAATTGATGCTTTTGAATTATGGTGTTGGAGAAGACTCTTGAGAGTCCCTTGGACTGCAAGGAGATCCAACCAGTCCATCCTAAAGGAGATCAGTCCTGGGTGTTCGTTGGTAGGACTGATTTTGAAGCTGAAACTCCAATACTTTGGCCACCTGATGTGAAGAGCTGACTCATTTGAAAGAACCCTGATGCTGGGAAAGATTGAAGGCAGGAGAAGAAGGGGATGACACAGGATGACATGGTTGGATGGCATCACTGACTCAATGAACATGGGTTTGGATGGACTCTGGGAGTTGGTGATGGACAGGGAGGCCTGGCGTGCTGCGGTTCATGGGGTCGCAAAGAGTCGGACACGACTGAGCGACTGAACTGAACTGAATTGAAAATGTAGTTTAATTTTAATCCTGAAAGAGGTAAGTAATGGTTGATCATTTCTCCCTTCCCATTTTATACCTCAGAAAACTGAGCTAAAGAAAGGTGATACAACTTGCCCAAGGTCACAAAGAAAAACTGCTCATAGCAGAGCAAAAGTTTGATACCAAGCAGTGTGGTCCCAGAGTCTGCAAGCTTAATCACTACCTTAACTGCCTCCTTTTTCTACACTTACTTATACTATGTGCTCTGTTAACATGTCTTTCTGCAAGATTCCTGAATATTTTCCCTTTTCTTTGTATAAAACTAAATTTTGTATTTCCTCCGTGTTAGCTCAAAACTCATCTCTTCCATCATGTTTCAACACACTGGAATTCCCCTTGTAGTTCAGTCACCAAGTTGTGTCCGATTCTTTGTAACTCTGTAGCCCACCAGGCTCCTCTGTCCATGGGATTCTCCAGGCAAGAATACTGGAGTGGGTTGCCATGCCCTTCACCAGGGGATCTTCCCTATCCAGGTATCAAACCCAGGTCTCTTAGTCTCCTGCATTGGCAGGCAGGTTCTTTACTACTAGAGAAATGTGGGAAGCCCTGTTTTTCTACTTGCATTATACAGTATCTGAAACCTAGTGCCATGCAGCACTTACATACATATCATAGTCTTACAAGCATATTAACGCTTACTCAGTTTGAAGGTAAGCTCCTAATGACATGGGCCATTCGTATTTTTTTTTAATATAAATTTATTTATTTTAATTGGAGGCTAATTATTTTACAATATTGTAGTGGTTTTGCCATACATTGACATGAATCCACCGTGGGGGTACATGTGTTCCCCATCCTGAACCCCCCTCTCACCTCCCTCCCCATCCCATCCCTCTGGGTCATCCCAGTGCACCAGCCCCAAGCACCCTGTCTCATGCATTGAACCTGGACTGGTGATCCATTTCACATATGATAATATACTGAAAATCTTACCCATTAAAAAAAAATCAAATGAAGTACATTAAAAAGAAAGATTTATGTTTATCAAAAGATATCATTAAGAGACTAGATAAGGGAGAAAATATTTTCAAAATACATAATTGACCAAAAAAAGTGTCTGAAATCTATAATAACTATACCAACCAAAAAGAAAAAGACAAACAACTTAAGAGTAAATTGAGTAAGTTATTTCAGTAGGCACTACACAAAGGGGGGTATCGTATAAATAAATATAGGAAATGATGATCAACTTTATTAGTCATTAGGAAAAGGCAAATTAAAGCTGCTCTTGCTACTGCTGCTAAGTCACTTCAGTCGTGTCCGACTCTGTGGGACCCCATAAACGGCAGCCCATCAGGCTCCCCCATCCCTGGGATTCTCCAGGCAAGAACCCACTGGAGTGGGGTGCCATTGCCTTCTCCGAAATTAAAGCTACCATGTAATAATACTACATACTTGTCAGAATGATCAAAATTTTAAATGCTAATAAGTGGGTTGGTGAGTGCAGGTGAGAATAGAGGAATTAAAAAAAGAAAAGAGAAAAAAAATAGCCTAAATGAAATGAAATTAATAGAACTGAAAAAAGAAATGGGAAAAGTCCTCACTATTATAGTTGGAAACTTCAATATCCCTCTCTCAATAAGTATTAGAACAATTGGACTGAAACTCAGAAATATATAAATGAACTCAACAACACTAACTCATTGGAGCTAACCAATACTTACATAACATTTCACACAAGTAAATAGCACATTATTTTCAAGTGGCCACAGAACATACACCAAAATAAAACACCTTCGGGCATGAAATAAACAGCACTAAAAATAAAGAAATCAAAATCACTCCAAGTATGTTCTCTAACCATAATGGAATCAAACTATAAATCAGTAATATAAAGAAAACAAGAAAATCTCAAAGCATTTGTGAAATGATAAAACAGATATTTAAATACTCCATACATCAAAGAGAAAGTCTTAGGGGGATTTTTCAACTACAGTAGACAAATGAAAACAAAAGTTCAATACATCAAAATTGTGGAGCACTCTTAAGGTAGTAATGATAGGGAAATTTATGTCACTACATGTGTACATTAGAAAAGAGGAAAAGTCTAAGCTTGAACTTCAAAAACCTAAAAAAAGAAAAGCAAGCGATAGCCAAAGTAATCAGAAGAAATAATATGCAAGCAGAAATCCACAGAATTGGAATAAGAAGTTCAACAAAAAAGAAAAAATGATGAAACCAAATCCATGTTCTTTGAAAAGTTAGTAAAATTGACAAATATGTAGCAAGATTGACAAAGACAAAAAGAAATAAGACAGAGCATGGCAACATATTCCAGTATTCTTGCCAGGAGAATCCCATAGACAGAGGAGCCTGGCAGGCTATAGACCAAAGGGTCACAAAGAGCCAGAAATAACTGAAGCAGCAGCACACATGCACATATTAAATATAAAAAATGAAACAGAAGATATTACTAAATATCTTTCAGACTGCAAAAGGATAAGGGAACAAGTACAACTCAAAGATGTACATTTTAAAATTTAAGTAAAATGGGACAGTTTCTTGAATAACACAAATTAATACAACTCATTCAATATGAAAAGGACTATGGTATAAGCCTTATGCATATTAAAGAAACTAAGTTCATAACTGCACAAAACAAAAAAAAAAAAACCTTCCTCAAAGAAATGTACAAGCACAAATGTTTTCATTGGAAGGCTATACCAAAAGATTAAAGAAATTTCATACCAATTCTATACAATCTTTAGAGAAAATAAAAAAGAAAACATTTTTAATTTATATCTTAGTATCATCTTCATATCAAAACCAGATAAAGAGAATATAAATAAAACTATAGAATGACATGCATGAAAAGAGACATAAAAATCCTTAACAAATATTAGCAAATATAATTCACCAACCCATAAGAAAAAATATGTACCATAATTGAGTGGGGCTTATTCTGGGAATATAAGGCTGGTTTAATACCTGAAAAACAAAACAGACCTGCAAGTTAGTGGAGAAGGAAGACCCTAGAATTCTCTTTCTGTTTTTATAAGGAGACAAACATTTGGTAAACAGTTTTATGGAACCATCAGAGTTTCTACTAGAATTTTAAAATTTCTTAGCCAGTTCAGCAGTACAATCTGAAAGTTATTAGAAAACTGTATTTGTTTAAAAGTCCTTGCCATGAATCTTCTTTAAGATGAAACATCTTTACAAAAGCATCAGAGTAAAACATAACTTTCTATGAGTGGCAAAAACTTTAAAAGAGCATGTTTAAAGCAGGACACCCAAAGCCTGTGCTCTGGGACAACCCAGAGGGATGCAGTGGGGAGTAAGCTGGGAGAGGGTTTTAGGAGGGAGGGATACATGTTTACTGTGGCTGATTCAGGTTGATGTGTGGCAAAAATCATCGCAATATTATAAATTATCCTCCAATTAAAATAGATACATTAATTAAAAAAAAGTTAAAGACCTGATTAGAACATAACTGACAGCTAACAAAGAAAATTAATCAATTCACTACAACATATGTTTTAAGATAATTAGAACTATTACTGATATCATTATAAAAATACCTATGCAAATTTTAGAATTTTATATAGCTTCTAGAATGTTAATACTAATGACATTAGCCTATATACTATAACCAAAGAATGTTTATCACCATTCATTTGGTAATGATTCATAAAATGAAAAAAAAAATTGAACTGCATCAAAATTAGAAACATTTTCTCTGTGAAAGAGCCTAATAGGAAGATGAAAAGACAAATTGCAGACTATAAGAAATATTTTCAACCACGGATCCAAAAAGCAGTGAGTATGTAGCATATAAAATGTACTCTCACTACAATAAAAACAGTACAAAACAAACAATTCAATTAAAAATGAGCAAAAAATATAAAGACATTTCAATGAAGAGGACATAGAGATTGCAAATAGATATCTGGAAAGAGGTTCATAGAAATGCAAATAAAAACCATATCAATATCATTATACATCTCCTGGAATGGCTAAAATAAGCAAAACCAATACAATATTGTAAAGTTTAAAAATGAAATAAAATGAAAATGAAAAAAAAAATAAAAAAATAAAGTGGAAATAAATTAAAATAAAATAAGAAATAGTGACAACATAAAATGCTGGTGAAGATGCAGAGAAAGTGGATCTCATAAACCTTTTAATGGTACAGTTGCTCTGTACCATTAAAAATAATTCAGCAGTTTCTTTAAAAAGTTAACATGGAGCTACCATATAACTCAGTAGTTGTATTCCTTGGCTCTTATTGCAAAGAAATGAAGACTTGTGTTCACAGAAACACATAAACACACATTTTCAGCAGCTTTATCTGTGATAACCTCAAACTGCAAATCACCCATAGTTTCTTCAATGATTGTCCCTCTGTGAGTGATTTGTGAATTAACTGTGGCACATTCTTACCACAGAATACTACTTGGCAATAAAAACAAGAAACTATGGATACATGTGACAACCAGGATGAATCTCCAGAAAATTATGCCCAGTGGGGAAAAAAAAGCCAGCTTCAAAACATTACCAACTATATGAATCTATTTAACATTTTTAAAATGACAAATATTATAGAAATGGTTAGGTTATTTTGTTATAGTTTTGTAAGATGTTACATTGGGAGACACTAGGGAAAATGTACATGGGATTTCTTTTTGTATTACATCTTACTCCCGCATAGGAATCTTGTTGTTGTTCATTTCTAAGTCATGTCTGACTTTTTGCAACCTCATGAACTGCAATGCACCAGGCTCTTCCGTTCTCCACTATCTATCAGCTGGAGTTTGCTCAAACTCATGTGCAAATTTGCTGGAACTCATGTGAGTCGGTGATGCCACCCAACCATCTCATCCTCTGCCACCCTATTTCCTTTTGCCTTCAATCTTTCCCAGCAGCAGAATCTTTTCCAATGAGTTAGCTCTTCATATCAAGTGGCCAAAGTATTGGAGCTTCAGTTTCAGCAACAGTCCTTACAATGAATATTCAGGGCTGATTTCCTTTAAAATTGACTGGTTTGATCTCCTTGCAGTCTAAGGGACTCTCATGAGTCTTCAGCACCACAAAATTTGAAAGCATCAATTCTTCAGGGCTCAGTCCTGTTCATGGTCCAACTTTCACATCCACACATGACTACTGGAAAAACCATAGCTTTGACTGAATGGAACTTTGTAGGCAACATGATGTCTCTGCTTTTTAATACACTGTCTAGGTTTGTTCCTTTCCTTCCAAGGAGCAAGTGTCTTTCATTTTCAGGCTGCAGTCACTGCCCACAGTGATTTTGGAGCCCAAGAAAATAAAATCTGTCACTGCTTCCATCTTTTCCCATCTCTTTGCCATGAAGTGATGGGACTGGATGCCGTGATCTTAGCCTTTTGAATGTTGAGTTTTAAGCCAGCTTTTTCACTCTTCTCTTTCACTTTCATTCAGAGTCTCTTTGGTTCCTCTTCACTTTCTACCATGAGAGTGATATCATCTGCATATCTGAGGCTGTTGATGTTTCTCTCAGCAATCTTGATTCCAGCTGTGATTCATCTGGTCTGGTATTTTGCATGATGTACTCTGCATAGAAGTTAAATAAACAGGGTGCTACATAGATTGTGCTCCTTTCCCAATTTGAACCAGACAGTGGTTCCGTATTTGGTTGTAACTGTTGCTTCTTGACCCATACAGAGGTTTCTCAGGAGACAGATAAGGTGGTCTGGTATTCCCATCTCTTTAAGAATTTTCCACAGTTTGTTGTGATCCACACAATCAAAGACTTTAGTGTAGTCTGTGAAGCAGGAGTAGATGCCAACTAACACTGGCAATTTGATCTCTGGTTCCTTAGAACCAGAAACACAGCTTGTACATTTGAGAGTTCTCAGTTCACAAATTGCTCAAGTGTAGCTTGAAGGTGTTTGAACATAAGCTTGTTAGCATGTGAAATGAGTGTAATTGTATAGTAGTTTGAACGTTCTTTGGCATTGCCCTTCCTTTGAGATTGCACCTAAGTACTGCATTTCAGAACTCTTTTGTTGACAATGAGGGCTATTTCATTTCATTCTTGCCTGCAGTGGTTGATGCAATGGTCAGCTGAATTAAATTCACCCATTCCCATTCATTTTAGTTCACTGATTCCTAAGATGTTGATGTTCAATCTTGCCATATCCTGCTTGACCACCTCCAAAACTTGATTCATGAACTTAACATTCCGGGTTGCTGTGCAATATTGTTCTTCACGGCAGAGGACTTTACTTTCCCCACTAGACACATTCACAACTGCGTGTCATTTCTGCTTTGGCCCAGCAGCTCCATTCTTTCTGGAGCTATTAGTAATTGCTCTTCAATCTTCCCCAGTAGCATATTGGATGCCTGAGCTGACGAGGCTCATCTTCCAGTATCATATCTTTTTGCCTTTTCATGCTATCCATGCATGGAGTGGGTTGCCATTCCTTCCTCCAATAGACCACATTTGTCAGAACTCCTCACTATGACTCACCCATCTTGGTGGCACTTCGAGGTATGGCTCAGCTTCATTGAGTCACACAAGCCCCTTTGCCATGACAAGGCTGTGATTCATGAAGGGGGCATATGAATCCGGAATTTTCTAAGGATAAAAACTTAATTAACAATATAAACATGTGCTACTTTAAAATTTTAGAATAAATCTATCAAATACCTGTCAGACGTATATGCAAAACAATTGAAATATATTGAAGACTACAAAATAAAATGGAATAAATGAATTGGAAATTTCAATTTTATAAAAATTTTTTCCAAAATTAATCAATAAAATATGTACATGAATCAATATATCAGCAAATTTCTGGGGGATGAGGAGGAGGAAATAATGAGCTGATGATATAGCTCATAAGAAAGAGCCAAAGCTGAAATTATTTGGGAAAAGGAAACAGATGGAAGGAGTGTGATATTCAAAACCAAAGAGATAAGGCCATATACAACAAATCCACAGCAAATATTATTCTCAGTGGTGAAAAACTGAATACATTCCCTCTAAGATCAGGAAGAAGACAAGGATGCCCACTCTGGCCACTAGTATGCAACATAGTTTCAGAAGTCCTACCTATGGCAGTCAGAGAAGAAAACGAAATAAAAGGAATTCAGTTAAGAAAAGAAGAAGTAAAACTCTGACTGCAGGTGATATGATACTATACATAGAAAACCCTAAAGATACTATCACAAAATGACTAATCAGTGAATTTAGTAATGGCACAGGATTCAAAACCAATACACAGAAATCACTTGCATTCCTATATAATAACAATGAAAAATCAGAAAGAAAAATCAAGGAATCAATCCCTTTTACAATTGCAACAAAAAGAATAAAGTACCTAGGAACAAACCTTCCTAAAGAGACAAAAGAACTCTATACAGAAAACTATAAGACACTGGTGAAGGAAGTCAAAGATGAGATAAACAGATGAAGAGACATTCCCTGTTCCAGGGTTGAAAGAATCAATATCATGAAAATGAATAACCTACCAAATGCAATCTACAAATTCAGTGCAATCCCTATCAAATAAACAACTGCATTTTTCACAGAACTAGTGCAAAAAGTTTCACAATTTATGTGGAAACACAAAAGACTCTGAATAGCCAAAGCAATCTTGAGAAAGAAGAATGGAACTGGAGGAACCAACCTCTTGGCTTCAGACTATACTACAAAGTTACAGTCATCAAGATAGCATGGTGCTGACACAAAAACAGAAATATAGACCAATGAAACAAGACAGAGATAAACTCATGCACATATGGGGACCTAGTCTTTGACAAAGAAGGCAAGAATATACAATAGGGAAGAGATAGTCTCTTCAATAAGTGGTGCTAGGAAAACTGGACAGGCTACATGTAAAAGTGTGAAATTAGAACACTTCCTAACGCCACACACAAAGATAAACTCAAAATGGATTAAAGACTAAATGTAAGACTAGAAACTAACAAACTCTTAGAGGAAAACATAGGCAGAACACATAGATCACAGCAAGATCCTCTATGACCCACTTCCTAGAGTAATGGAAATAAAAGCAAAACTAAACAAATGGGGCCTAATTAAACTTAAAAGCTTTTGCACAGTGAAGGAAATTAAAAACAAGGTAAAACCTGCAGAATGGGAGGAAATAATAGCAAACAAAATCATTGACAAAGGATTAATCTCCAAAATATACAAGCAGGAGCACATTCAGCTTGATACAAAAAAACCAACCAAATCAAAAAGTGGTCAAAAGAACTAAACATATTTCTCCAAAGAAGACATACAGAGAAATGCAAATCAAAACTATAATGAACTATCACCTAACTCTGGCCAGAATAGCTATCATCAAAAAAATCCACTAATAATAAATGCTGGAGAGTGTGGAGAAAAGAGAACCCTCTTGCATTGTTAGTGTGAATGTAAATTGAAGAATATGGACTATGAGAATATGGAAGTTCCTTAAAAAACTAGGAATAAAACTACTGTATGACCCAGCAATCCCACTGCTAGGCATATACTCTGAGGAAAGCAAAACTGAAAAAGACACTTGTACCCAAATATTCACTGCAGAACAATTTACAATAGCTTGGACATGGAAGCAACCTAGATGTCTATCAATGGCTGAATGGAAAAAGAAGCTGTGGTACATATATACAACAGAATATGACTAAGCCATAAAATAACTGTATTTGAGTCCATTCTAATGAGGTGGATGAACCTTGAGCCTATTATACAGAGTGAAGTGAGTCAGAAAGAGAAAAGCAAATATTGTATATCAATGTATCTATATGGAATCTAGAAAGATGGTGCTGATGAACCTATTTGCTGGGCAGTAATGGAGATGCAGACATAGAGAACAGACCCGTGGGCACAGGCATCGGGCGGGGGCAGGGAGGACGGGGAGGGTGGGTGACGGGAGGGAGTAGCATGGGAACATACATACTGCCATATGTAATACAGACAGCCAGTAGGAATTTGCTGCATGACTCAGGCAACATCAACTGGGGCTCCGTGACAATCTAGAGGGGAGGGAAGGGGTGGCAGGAAGGAGGAGGTTCGAGAGGGAGCAGACGTATGTATACCTGTGGCTGATTGATGCTTATCTGTGGCAGAAACCAACACAATATTGTAAAGCAATTATCCTAAATTAAAAATAAATAAATTAAAAAAAAAAAAAACAGAAGAGATGAATGAGGTACCAAGATATCCAGTTATGTTGTACAATCTCCAGTGATGCTGCAGAATCTCTCTCACGTTTGCAAGCTTTGAAAGCTTGATATTTGTCAACACTGAGTAATGGGAAGATCATATAAAAAATGGTACTAATGGTACTAAGGGTTATCCATAGGGGGAAATATAGAATTAGATTCCAACATTACACCACACCAGGCAAAGTCAATTCCATGTGGAACAAGCACTTAAATATAAAAAGCAAAACTCTGAAACTTTGATAAGAAATGATAGAGTATCTATGATCTTGAGGCAGCAAAGAATTTCTTATAAAGGCATATAAGGTATATTTTTAAAAGATTGATAAAATTGAAATAATTACAATGAAGACAATATTCTAGATATTTAAACATTATAAATAAGGTTTAAACCTAGCCATGCTCCTTTATGTAATTCACAAAGCATCACGTGCAGGAAATAAGAATATCAAAAGTCAGTAAGAAAAAGAAACAGTCCAATAAAAAAAAATGTAGGCAAAGGTATGGACAGACAATTTAGAGGAGAGGAAACATGAATTGCGTTAATACATTTCATATATCAAGAATGATATATGAAGCTTACTAATACATAAGATATAAAAAATGCATGTAAAAGCAATAATGTACTTGTCAAATTAGCAAAAATTAAATGGTGTTGCATATTAATACTGGTGAAGATGTAGAGAAATGAGAACTCTCAAGTATTGCTTATGGGGCTGTTAATTGATAAAACCACTTCACAAATATGAAGATTTGTGAACCCCAAGTGTATATACTTTAGGGAAATACTCCCACATGTGAATCTGTAGCCATGTAGAACTGCTTACCTGCCATACATTGGAAAGAACCTAAATATTTAAGTATAGGTGTAAGAAAATACATTGTGATATATTCAGACTAAACACTACCATGACAACTAAAAAAAAAAGAGTTAAAGCTACATTTATGAGAGCTGACAAACTGCAAACACAAAATTCTGAGTGGAAATGGAACTTGTGTTCTTTATATAAAGTTAAAAGCATGTCAGACGTTGCTCAAAAATTACTATATTTGCTTTATAGAACTGTTCATATAGAATACAGTTATAAAAGTGCTCATAGAAATCCCACATTTGAAACATAGGATAGTGGGTCTACTTATAGAGAGGAGGAGATAAAAGAGTATTGGGCAGGTATACACAGCGGGCTTCAGATGAAACTTTAATACACATTTTAGAATGAAAGAATTTAAAGCATTTTTAAAAACTAAAGTATTGAATTTGACAAAGATTTAACAAATATCAAAACTAGTTCATGAATGTTTATTACATCATCCTTTACACCTCTCTATGCTTTGCCATTATATAATAAGTTAAAATGCTTAACAACCAATATGACAAAATAGTGAAAAAAGAGAACTGTTGTAAGTTGTAAAATTTTTTAAATAAGTGTTTCTTTATAAACCTGTTGTTTTCATGTTTGTCCAAACCCATTACCAAAGTAAAAAATTGAAAACCAAAGTGCATAGAGAATTCCCGTAGACGGCTTCTCCACATATAGACATGTAACATCACAGGATATTTCAACAGAATGTAATCAAATATTTTAATGTTAAAATCATAAAATGCCTATCCACAAGACTTCCCCTCGGTCCAGTCGTTAAGAATCTGCCTTGCAGAGGACTCTTTACCCCCTCTCCGTGTCTGTGCTGGGAGGTTCATACTTTCCTCCTCTTTAATAAATCCTGTTCACTTGCCACCATGAGTGTCTGTGTGTTTGCGGATTCCATTCTTCCACTCCGTGGACAAGAACTCCGATTCCTGCCTCAAGAGCAGCTCTGAAATATGCGTGGAGCTGAAAAGCTGCCTTCCAAAGGCCCTGTGCGTTGTTCTGCTGCTACTGGTGGGTGGGCAAGGCTGGCGCCCTCCAGTCTGCCGGGGAACACGGAGCCTCACGCATCCTCAACTGGGTAGGGAGAACCTGACGACATGTTGGACTTCAGAAAATAATTTGTCAAAGAGAAAACGCTTCTCTCTCGCTGGAAGAAAAAAAATCTGTCTTGCAAGGCAGAGGAAGCGAGTTTGATCCCTGATCCAGGAAGATCCCACATGCCCCAGGGCAACGACTGAACCGCACGTCACAATTAGAGAGCTGTGCACCACAATGAAAAATCCCACATGACACGAGGAAGGTCCTGTGTGCCACAGCTAAGACCTACAACTAAGACCGACACAAACAAATGCATTTTAAAAAATCCGTTTACTCTGTGGTGCTGTGCATGACCAAGTACACCATGGAAGAATGTGGACACTGTGTCCTGAAACAGGAACTCTCTGTGCATGCGTGCTCGGTCGTGCCCAACTCCTTGCGACCCCATGGACTGTAGCCTGCCAGGCTCCTCCATCCAGGGAATTTTCCAGGCAAGAATACTGGAGTGGGTTGCCATTTCCTACTCCAGGGGATTTTCCCCACCCAGGAATTGAACCCGCAGCTCTTGTGTCTCCTACATTGGCAGGTGGATTCTTTACTATTGTACTGAACAGGAGGCACTGGCCAAAAACTAAGTAAAATAGAATTCTTTAGACTACCTTAATTATATTAAAATGTACTGATTTATTTTAATGCTTGTTTCCCACTTTCTCTAACTAGAAAACAAACATATACAACATATTTCCAGATAGTGGTTATTTTGAAAATAAGACAATTATGCTAAACGTTTATCTTTTTAAAAATAATAAAGTGTACACAGAATTATTTCAGATAAAAGCTCATTTTCATAATTATATTAATATCTCAGGGCTTCCCAGGTAGAACAGTGGAAAGAATCTTCCTGCCAGAGCAGGAGACATGGGTTAGATTCATGGATAGGGAAGATCCCTTGGAGGAAGATTTCCCAGTATTCTTGCCTGGGAAATCCCATGGACAAGGAAGCCTGGAGGGCTACAGTCCATGGGGTCACAAAGAGTCAGATACAGTTGACCACACACACTCACTTACTTATTAATATCTGATCACAATATCTGCCAATAGATATTGATTTTAATAAATACTTGGTGCTTATTAGATACTTGATAATAAGTATTACTTTTTAAAAATTTAACTTAAAAAGTTAAAAATTTAACTTAAAAAAATTCCTTAAAAAACTGGAAATAGCACTGCCTTATGACCCAGCAATCCCACTGCTGAGCACACACACCAAGGAAACCAGAATTGAAAGAGACATGTGTACCCCAGTGTTCATCGCAGCACTGTTTATAATAGTCAGGACATGGAAGCAACCTAGATGTCCATCAGCAGATGAATGGATAGGAAAGCTGTGGTACATATACACAATGGAGTATTACTCAGCCATTAAAAAGAATACATTTGAATCAGTTCTAATGAGGTGGATGAAACTGGAGCCTATTATACAGAGTGAAGTAAGCCAGAAAGAAAATCACCAATACAGTATACTAGCGCATATATGTGGAATTTAGAAAGATGGTAACAATAACCCTGTATGCGAGACAGCAAAAGAGACACAGATGTATAGAACAGTCTTTTGGACTCTGTGGGAGAGGGAGAGGGCGGGATGATTTGGGAAAATGGCATTGAAACATGTATAATATCATATAAGAAACGAATCACCAGTCCAGGTTTGATGCAGGATACAGGATGCTTGGGGCTGGTGCACTGGGATGACCAGAGGGATGGTACGGGGAGGGAGGTGGGAGCGGGGTTCAGGATGGGGAGCACGTGTACACCCGTGGCGGATTCATGTTGATGTATGGCAAAACCAATACAATATTGTAAAGTAATTAGCCTCCAATTAAAATAAATAAATTTAAATTTTAAAAAATAAAGTAAAAAAGAAATTTAACTATTATATTAGTGATACAGCATTGTGATTTGATTTGACTTGATTTGCATTTTCAGGATGGCTAATGATATTAACCATCTTTTGTGTGTTTATTTATCTACCATCCATTTACTTTATTGTTCATTTTAAATTGGGCATTTTTTTTTATCATTGAGTTTTTTATATATTCTGTGTGCCTGCATACATTCCAAGGACAGGATGGGGAAGGGCCTCCAATTCCCCAGGTCCAGTTCTTGGGTCAACTGGGAGTCATGTCCCTAGATCAGGGATCCCCAACCCCAGTCTTGGTCCATGGCCTGTTAGGAGCTAGGCTACACAGCCTGAGGTGAGCCACAGGAGAGCAAGCGGAGCTTCATCTGTTTATAGTGGCCCTCCATCACTCAGATTACCACTTTAGATCACAAATGATGGTGGCCTTAAAACTATGCTTGAGACAACTTCAAATCTCCACACTGTCTGGATTAAAGTCAGGGCAGAATCCCTGAGATTGCCACACACAGCACTGAAAACTTCCTTCCATTTCCAACAGCCTTTCTTTGTGAAGCAGGGTTTTCTGCAGTGATAGCAACCAAAATATTATGGAGTAGACCGGACATAAGGAACTCATTTCAGGGGTCACTGTCTTCCATCACTCCCAGATGGGACCAACTAGTTGCAGGAAAACAAGCTCAGGGCTCCCACAGATTCTGCCTTATGGTGAGTTGTACAATTATTTCATTATATATCACAATGTAATAGTAATAGAAATAAAATGCACAATAAATGCAGTGCACTTAAGCATCCTGAAACTACTCCTCACCTCCATCCATGAAAAGAATGTCCTCCATGAAACTGGTCCCAGGTGGGACTCAAAACTCAATGATTAAAAAAAAGTCCAAAAAAGCTGGGGACTGCTGCAACAAAGAACTTTGTCAGAAACAAGTTAATAGCCTTTCAAATATCATAAGTCTTAATTTTGATGAGGTGTAATTTATTAATCTTTCCTTTTATGGATTGTGCATTTAGTGTCAAGTCTAAGAACTCATTGCTCTCCTAGATCGCCTAAATGTTCTTCTATTTTTTTATATCTAAAAGCTTCATAGTTATATGTTGTATATTTATGTTTATGATCCGAGTTAATGTTTTTAGGAGGTGTAAGGTTTAGGTCAATTCCATTTTTCTTGTTTGCCTATGAATGTCCAAGTATTCCTTCACCATTTATCAAAAACGCTGTCCTTCTTCCATTGGGTTGCTATCAAATCGCCAAAATAACGATCCCCACTTTGGTCAGTGTACCAGGGGTCCTTTGGTAGTCATATTATCCTTCAGCTGCACTTGACCTGACTGGTCGGGCTCTTCCCCAAATGCTCTGTCTCTCTTTCTCTTGCATTCCTGGTACCATGCTCTGAAGATTTTACTCTGAGTCATCTGTTCTTTCAACTTCTGTTACAAGTTTATCTTCTTTTACTTGTCCTTTAAATACTCAAGTCCCTCTTTCCCTGGATAACTAAACTCCTGGCATCAATTACCATCTGTATTCTAAGGCGGTGGAAAAATTTTACTTCTCACAACCTGCCTGACTCTCTGCTCTAGTCACATTATCTTGTTGTTTCTTGAAGACAGCAAGTTCATTCTTGCCTCCCTGCCTTTGCATTCACAGTCTTACCTGCCAGGAATCCACTCCTGGCAGAGTCCTCTGTCTCGCTGCTTCTTTTTATTCAGATGTTCTCCAAAATGTTACTTTCTCATGGATACTTTGCTTGACCAGCATTTTTTTTTTCTAATTTTATTTTATTTTTAAACTTTACATAATTGTATTAGTTTTGCCAAATATCAAAATGAATCCACCACAGGTATACATGTGTTCCCCATCCCGAACCCTCCTCCCTCCTCCCTCCCCATACCATCCCCCTGGGCCGTCCCAGTGCACCAGCCCCAAGCATCCAGCATCGTGCATCGAACCTGGACTGGCAACTCGTTTCCTACATGATATTTTACATGTTTCATTGCCATTCTCCCAAATCTTCCCACCCTCTCCCTCTCCCACAGAGTCCATAAGACTGTTCTATACATCAGTGTCTCTTTGCTGTCTCGTACACCGGGTTATTGTTACCATCTTTCTAAATTCCATATATATGCGTTAGTATACTGTATTGGTGATTTTCTTTCTGGCTTACTTCACTCTGCATAATAGGTTCCAGTTTCATCCACCTCATTAGAACTGATTCAAATGTATTATTTTTAATGGCTGAGTAATACTCCCTTGTGTATATGTACCATAGCTTTCTTATCTATTCATCTGCTGATGGACATCTAGGTTGCTTCCATGTCTTGGCTATTATAAACAGTGCTGCGATGAACATTGGGGTACACATGTCTCTTTCCCTTCTGGTTTCCTCAGTGTGTATGCCCAGCAGTGGGATTGCTGGATCATAAGGCAGTTCTATTTCCAGTTTTTTAAGGAATCTCCACACTGTTCTCCATAGTGGCTGTACTAGTTTGCATTCCCACCAACAGTGTAAGAGGGTTCCCTTTTCTCCACACCCTCTCCAGCATTTATTATTTGTAGACTTTTGGATCGCAGCCATTCTGACTGGTGTGAAATGGTACCTCGTAGTGGTTTTGATTTGCATTTCTCTGATAATGAGTGATGTTGAGCATCTTTTCATGTGTTTGTTAGCCATCTGTATGTCTTCTTTGGAGAAATGTCTATTTAGTTCTTTGGCCCATTTTTTGATTGGGTCGTTTATTTTTCTGGAGTTGAGCTGTAGGAGTTGCTTGTATATTTTTGAGATTAGTTGTTTGTCGTTTGCTTCATTTGCTATTATTTTTCTCCCATTCTGAAGGCTGTCTTTTCACCTTGCTAATAGTTTCCTTTGATGTGCAGAAGCTTTTAAGGTTAATTAGGTCCCATTTGTTTATTTTGCTTTTATTTCCAATATTCTGGGAGGTGGGTCATAGAGGATCCTGCTGTGATGTATGTCGGAGAGTGTTTTGCCTATGTTCTCCTCTAGGAGTTTTATAGTTTCTGGTCTTACGTTGAGATCGTTAATCCATTTTGAGTTTATTTTTGTGTATGGTGTTAGAAAGTGGTCCAGTTTCATTCTTTTACAAGTGGTTGACCAGATTTCCCAGCACCACTTGTTAAAGAGATTGTCTTTAATCCATTGTATATTCTTGCCTCCTTTGTCAAAGATAAGGTGTCCATATGTGCGTGGATTTATCTCTGGGCTTTCTATTTTATTCCATTGATCAATATTTCTGTCTTTGTGCCAGTACCATACTGTCTTGATAACTGTGGCTTTGTAGTAGAGCCTGAAGTCAGGTAGGTTGATTCCTCCAGTTCCATTCTTCTTTCTCAAGATCGCTTTGGCTATTCGAGGTTTTTTGTATTTCCATACAAATTGTGAAATTATTTGTTCTAGCTCTGTGAAGAATACTGTTGGTAGCTTGATAGGGATTGCGTTGAATCTATAAATTGCTTTGGGTAGTATACTCATTTTCACTATATTGATTCTTCCAATCCATGAACATGGTATATTTCTCCATCTATTAGTGTCCTCTTTGATTTCTTTCACCAGTGTTTTATAGTTTTCTATATATAGGTCTTTAGTTTCTTTAGGTAGATATATTCCTAAGTATTTTATTCTTTCCGTTGCAACGGTGAATGGAATTGTTTCCTTAATTTCTCTTTCTGTTTTCTCATTATTAGTGTATAGGAATGCAAGGGATTTCTGTGTGTTGATTTTATATCCTGCAGGGTTAGTAGAAGGAAAGAAATCTTAAAAATTAGAGCAGAAATAAATGCAAAAGAAACAAAAGAGACCATAGCAAAAATCAACAAAACCAAAAGCTGGTTCTTTGAAAGGATAAATAAAATTGACAAACCATTAGCCAGACTCATCAAGAAACAAAGGGAGAAAAATCAAATCAACAAAATTAGAAACGAAAATGGAGAGATCACAACAGACAACACAGAAATACAAAGGATCATAAGAGACTACTATCAACAATTATATGCCAATAAAATGGACAACGTGGAAGAAATGGACAAATTCTTAGAAAAGTACAACTTTCCAAAACTGGACCAGGAAGAAATAGAAAATCTTAACAGACCCATCACAAGCATGGAAATTGAAACTGTAATCAAAAATCTTCCAGCAAACAAAAACCCAGGTCCAGACGGCTTCACAGCTGAATTCTACCAAAAATTTAGAGAAGAGCTAACACCTATCCTGCTCAAACTCTTCCAGAAAATTGCAGAGGAAGGTAAACTTCCAAACTCATTCTATGAGGCCACCATCACCCTAATACCAAAACCTGACAAAGATGCCACAAAAAAAGAAAACTACAGGCCAATATCACTGATGAACATAGATGCAAAAATCCTTAACAAAATTCTAGCAATCAGAATCCAGCAACACATTAAAAAGATCATACACCATGATCAAGTGGGCTTTATCCCAGGGATGCAAGGATTCTTCAATATCCATAAATCAATCAATGTAATACACCACATTAACAAATTGAAAAATAAAACCATATGATTATCTCAATAGATGCAGAGAAAGCCTTTGACAAAATTCAACATCCATTTATGATAAAAACTCTCCAGAAAGCAGGAATAGAAGGAACATACCTCAACATAATAAAAGCTATATATGACAAACCCACAGCAAACATTATCCTCAATGGTGAAAAATTGAAAGCATTTCCTCTAAAGTCAGGAACAAGACAAGGGTACCCACTTTCACCATTACTATTCAACAGAGTTTTGGAAGTTTTGGCCACAGCAATCAGAGCAGAAAAAGAAATAAAAGGAATCCAAATTGGAAAAGAAGAAGTAAAACTCTCACTATTTGCAGATGACATGATCCTCTACATAGAAAACCCTAAAGATTCCACCAGAAAAGTACTAGAAATAATCAATGACTATAGTAAAGTTGCAGGATATAAAATCAACACACAGAAATCCCTTGCATTCCTTGACCAGCATTTTTATGACAGCACCACCAACACGCCCTTCACCCTGTTGCTTTGTACTTCTTCACAGCAGTTTTTTCCACCTCATACTTCACCGTAGATTCGTCTGTTTAGAATGTAAACCCCAGGATGGAATGGAGATTGTTACTTTGTTCACTAGTGTGTTCTTAGTGCATAGCACATAGTAGGTACTCAGTAGTTATTTGTTGAAAAAATACTTGTAGCAAAGAGGGAAAGAAAAGGCATTGCTGTCTGTACACAGACCCTGGATCTGTTTCTTCATGCGTATGTGAACTTGGATAAGCTACTTATTTTCAAATTTCACATGTGCAACAGAGTTACTATGAGGAATAAGTGAAATGACTCTTGTAAAAGTGCTGAACAGAGTGCCTACTACCCAGCAGAAATATTTAAAAATATAAAAATATATATATATATATATTTTTTCCTTTTCACAGAATAAACATTCTTCCCTTCCTTCTATTAACAGTAATTCCACAAAAGACGAGGTTGTGGTCTGCTTCTCACTAAAGGTACCTTAGCTCTGGCTAATAGTGTAGTATGACTCTGTCAAGTGTACATTTCTATTTCATATTTTTCATAAGCCTTTTAATGTTGTCCGTCCATGCCACTGTGAGGATGCTGGACACTATCTTTGTCTGAAATAACCCCTCTTTTAATTGTCCTAATCCTTCCTTTGTAAGGCTTTTGAAGAGCACTCTAGGTATTGATTCTGTTATGCCAAGTAATGAACAAGTCTTCAAGTGCATACCCATATGATTTACAATTTTGTAAGATTAAAAAGATATTTTTAAAACGAGACTTCAGCTTTCTAATCCTCTCAGTCTTTCACGCATATAGCCGTCCTTCTTTGAAAGCTATATTTTTTGCTGCCTTGATATATCACCCTACTGTTGTGACTAGAGCTTCACGGGGCTTTTCTGGTGTAGAAGTGTTTGTTTTCTATCAATTATTGTCAAACGGAGGTAGCTTAGAAGTGAGTGGCAGATAAACTGGAGGGAAGGGTTTAAATTTTTTAAAATAAATATGATCTCCTTCTCTTCCTCCACTCCTACTTCCTTCTTCTTGGGAAAACCTGTTTTTGAAATAAAGAACTTTTCTTTTTATTTTCCTGCTGGGTTATCTCCATATCTTTTATCTGACAAAGATTCTGAATCCCCTGTGAAACCAAGCAAGATGTTTTATTGTTTCATCGTCTTTCAAGTCAACATCTTTCAATGTCTTTCAAGTCAACATCTTTCAACATCTTTCCCAAGATGGCAATGGGGAGCTCAGAGTTTCCACCGAATGCACACAACTTGAGTTATGTTCCTCATTGTAAAATGATCTGCTGTTTCATTGTTCCACTCATAACCACCCACTATCTCTCTACTGTGGAGATAGATATCAGAGTCAAGCCTGTAGGTACTGCCAGATTAGTCTCTCTAATCTTTGGAAATCTTTGGACTCTTCAATTGTCTCAGTGATATGATTCAGTAGCTTCAGTGCATCTCCATTTTGTTTCAGTTCAAAAGCAAATCGACAGACCCATATTCAAGACCTTACATAAATAGAGACTCAGTTGGTTAAACATATGCCCATGTCTTCTGCTCCATGTCACCATGAGCTCTGGCTATTCATCAGCAGCACCATGCCTGTAATTTCCCCTGTATTTTACTAAAATCTGTATCTGTCTCCTTCTTTAATTGTCAATGTCTTCTCTATACTTTGAGGGCCAATCCAAGCACTACCATCTCTGAAGACATCTATTTTAACCTACTTCAAAATGGGAAAGGAGTATGTCAAGGCTGCATATTGTCACCCTTCTTATTTAACTTACATGCAGAGTACATTGTGCAAAATGTGGACTAGATGAAGCACAAGCTGGAATTAAGATTTCTGGGAGAAATATCAATAACCTCAGATATGCAATGCAGAAGGCAAATGCACCCCACTCCAGTACTCTTGCCTGGAAAATCCCATGGATGGAAGAGCCTGCTAGGCTGCAGTCTATGAGGTCACCAAGAGTCAGACACGACTGAGCGACTTCACTTTGACTTTTCACTTTCATGCACTGTAGAAGGAAACGGCAACCCACTCTAGTATTCTTACCTGGAGAATCCCAGGGGTGGGGGAGCCTGGTGGGCTGCCGTCTATGGGGTAGCACAGAGTTGGGCATGACTGAAGTGACTTAGCAGCAGCAGCAGCAGCAGATATGCAAATAACATCACCCTTTCGGCAGAAAGCAAAGAGAAATTAAAGAGCCTCTTAATGAAGGTGAAATATGAGAGTGAAAAAGCTGGCTTAAAATTCAACATTCAAAAAACTAAGATCATGGCATCTGGTTCCGTTACTTCATGGCAAATAGAGGGGAACAATGGAAACAGTGGCAGATTTATTTTCTTGGGTTCCAAAATCACTGTAGATGGTAACTGCATCCAAGAAATTAAAAGATGCTTGCTCCTTGGAAGAAAAGCTATGACCAACCTAGACAGCATATTGAAAAGTAGAGACATCACTTTGCCAACAAAGGTCTGTATAGTCAAAGCTATGGTTTTTCCAGTAGTCATGTATGGATGTGAGAGCTGGACAATAAAAAAGGCTGATTGCTGAAGAATTGATGTCTTCAAACCATGATGCTGGAGAAGGCTCTTGAGAGTCCCTTGGACATCAAGGAGATCCAACCTGTCCATCCTAAAGGAAAACACTCCTGAATATTCACTGGAAGGACTGTTGCTGAAGCTCCAATACTTTGGCCATCTGATGCAAAGAGCTGATTCACTGGAAAAGACCCTGATGCTGGGAAAGATTGAAGGCAGGAGGAGAAGGGATGACAGAGGATGAGATGGCTGGATGGTATCACTGACTCAATGGACATGAGTTTGAGCAAGCTCCAGGAGATGGTGAAGGACAGAGAAGCCTGGCATGCTACAGTCCATGGGGTTGCAAAGAGTTGGATATGACTGAGTGCCTGAACAACACCAACTTCATATTTTATAATTCTCTTCAGGTTTTTATGACATAAACTTTATGTTTTTATATAACTTCTCCACTCACTGTTAAATTTCTTGAGAAACTAAATATATGGTGTTGGTGTGATCAATACTTGTTCAATGAATCAATGAAACAACTTAGAATTCATTGTGTCAAAGAAGGAAAATAAAATAAATTAAGTGGTTTGGTAATCATTTTGAATTAACACCAGCTTAACATTCTGTTATATGGGCATCATGCTTTTAGCAAGTGGATACCTAGTATGGGGCTATGGTCTGTGGGATGTCCAACAATGTTAGCAGGAACCCCTAATGACATAAACTTTACAAGAGGAAATAAGTTATTTCAGTACATCCAGCAATTTTAATCATGTTTTTTCGCTTCCAGTGACTGTCGCTTTCCACTCCCTTTCATATTTTCTTGTAGAAACACAGCTCTCCACAACTTTCCACTAGTATTTCAATAAATAGCTTTAAATATAGTCTATTAAAGTTATTTACAGACTAGGTCAGATTGTGAGTGTTTCTGTGGGACTGCACTGCTTCCTGTTAAAATCAATGGAAATATTATCATCATCATCTTTCACTTTCAGGTCACTCATTTTGGTGGTGTTATAGTTTTCCAAAGACATTGAAAGTTATTTTAAGAAAAGTAGGGAAGGTATTCAGGATGTTCAGAGAGGAAATTAAAAGAAAATATCTCAACAGAAATATTTTTGCTGTTGTTAACACAAAATAAAACATTAAACAGAAGGGTAGAATTTTCTCAAGTCAGAGGCACTTTAATGTAAAACTCACTTTCGTATAAAACTCTGCTTAAATTTATAGCACATTATACAGCCTAAAGCACTTTCACAACTATTATTTCATTTGATTCTCAGAAACCCTGGAAGGCAGGTAGGAAAATTATTGTCCTCACTTTGCAGCTAAAGAAATTGAGGTTATGAAATGCTTAATTACTTTGCAAATATCACACGGCCTTTTACTGGCAGCTCATACTTTGGTAGGTAGAATTCTTTATAGATATCCACCAAACATTAAAAATACTACCTGGAATTCTCTAAGATGTCTAAGCCTTCTTTCCTGACTCTCTTCAGGTAAAATATAGAGTAATTCTCTTCCTCTGTCTGGTTACCTGTAAGTCCTGTTGTTACAGAGAACTTCCAGGGATCTGTAGACTCCTTCCACAAGAACTGGTTGGTTAGCCCATTCTCAGCTGAATGAAAGTTGGGAATCTCTGGTCATATCGCTCAAAGAGCAGCTATAAATTCTTAAAACCCATCTCACAGTTCTGCAGACCTGCCTGTCATTCAAACTTGGCCATCCCCTCAGAAAACAGCCATGGGACTGCATTCTCTTTCCTGTTGATGACATATAATAACATATTCAGTGAATTAATTGTTAAATGAAAAATCCAATACTTTGTAGTCACTTCAAAGTGTACATTTGGAAACACAAATTGGACTGTTAGATCAGCTTCATTAAGACCTTCAGCCATTAGTCCCAGTCCTGGCACCAAATTTTCTAGGCTTCATTTTTTTTTTCCCCCAAGCCTAAAAGGAGACATTTGACCCTTCCAGTGATTATAGAACTTTGCTGCTTCTAAATGTTTTAGAAGCATTATATCATGGGTTATTCATTATAATTCTATGAGGCTGATGAAACTTATTATAAATTACCCATGATGGAAGAGAAAAATTTAACTTAGAGAGGTTATGTGACTCCCCAAGGTCATACAAATAATAAATTAAGACCTAAAGCTTCCCCAGAGATTTTTAACATATATTTCCAACTCTAAAAGTCTCAAATCTACTCAGCTCTGCAATTTTCCGTCAATGTGATTATATAAATCATGACACCTTTGTCCATGCTCTTTAGAAATATTAATGAAAAGGACACGACCTACAGTTTATTAACTGAGCATACTAATATATTGAACCAAGGATGTTTTTTTTTTTTTTTCACATGGAGTCTTCGGAGCAATGTTTTCAATTTCATTTGCAATTTCCTGGCAGCAAGTGGACAAAGCAGGTAAGCTCCCTCAGAACTGGATGGAACATTCCAGAATAGAAGAATAACTAGATGAAATTGGGGAAGACTCATCCTGACGAATTTGAGATAGAATTCTAAACATGTCTTTACAGATTCTGCCTAATGATGCTTGTCTCTCCCTCAAAGGAATGAGCCTACAACAGAGTGAATAACCTTCTGGGTCAAGAATCTCTCATGCAAATACTTGTTTAAACAGTTTTAAAATAGGCTTTATTTTCAGTGTTATATAATTCCCTCACCAGGTTACTCTTCATAATGAGTAGTAGGTTGGGATTGGATGATGGCCTGGTATTGAGACCTTAAGGCTGAAACAGGTTGCCAATATATATTCTGATCTGAGTCAGTGGGAATCAAAAGTGTTGTAGTTCAGCGATGTTCTGTCCGCAGTAGTCTGGGCAAAAATGCCGCAACTCATTTTGCTTGTGTGTTTGAAGGGCCCCTGTCTGTAACCGATAGAAATAACGTTGTGACAATCACAGATGAAAGTCTAAAGATTCTGTGACAGCAGAAACTCATAACTGCTGAAGAAGGCTCCCCATGACTATGGTTTGAGGCACCTCGGTAGAGCGGAGTCCTGAAGTCTTAGCCACAGCTTTCCATACTAGGTTTGTGTTTTGGAAAAAAAACTTCAGCTTGCAATACATTGACTTAATGCCAGCCACACTCACCACCCTCAGCTTGGAGAAAGCAGGGTTTTGGTTCAAGAGGTATGAAAAGCTTTCTAAGGAGTTTAGTGTAGCTGCTGTTTTCTATTAATATGCCAAGTTCAATTTTAAAATGAGAGGAAAGGGGAGAAAGTAGAATTGCATTGTGGATTGATAACTTGACATAGTTTAATGTATTCATAAAAGTAGTATTAATAACAAGACACTTTGTCATCCACATATAAAATTTACTCATTCCTAGGATAGAGGTTATGGCAACCCACTCCAGTGTTCTTGCCTGGAGAATCCCAGGGATGGGGAGCCTGGTGGGCTGCCGGCTATGGGGTTGAACAGAGTCAGACATGACTGAAGCGACTTAGCAGCAGCAGCAGCAGCAGGATAGAGGTATGGAAAATCTTGTGATGAAAATACCTGACACAAATTTCAACCAAAGCAAAGACATATAGATAATACAGATATTCAACAATGGACAATCATTTTTCCTTGAGAAATGTTTAGAACAAATACTCTGATGACCTAAAAATATTATCTTCTAAACATTTCCAATTTCAAATTTCCATAAGGCTTCAGAGAAAATAAGCTTAGTTTTCCTAAATTTATGAAACTACTGACATCAACTTGAAAGCATATTCTACAAGTGATGCTCTTTTAAAAAAGCAGACATCTGTAATGTGTTGTTTTGCAAGACTCCTTGGGCTAAATCTTAGTGAAATTGGCACCTCTCATTCTTTTAGAAGCAGAGAAGAAAGTCAGGTTTCAATATCACATGTCTCTCTGTCTTGGCTCTAAACTCCAGAAATAATTATCAGCATCACACCCAGATCACTTGTTTGGTCATGCAGAGAAGAACTTGAAAAGATGAAAGAAAATATTAGCTCCCATAATACACTCAAATGACCTGCAGCATGGATTTCCAAATTGTTCCTTACATATATTGTATTCATATGAACTTCAGGTATTCCAGGTCAGGTGGAGTGAACTTTCCCAAGACTGGGTCTGAAGTTCAGACCCTTCCTTCACAACAACAAAACAGATAAAGTTGTTTTTTTTTTTTTTTTTTTCAGCAATGCCAAGAAAACCCAGGTAGACTATACAGGGTCATTTAGATTATGACCCTCCTGAGAAATTTATCCAGCCACAGAGATCCTTACTAATTATATTATTGTTCTCTACACCTTCATTCTTAACTGATGCAACATGAATTCATGAGAACCACTTTAAATCTCTAACCATCTAGTGGGTTTTGTTGAAAAACTCTGTCTCCTCCAGTTCTGCCTCCATAGCGGGCAGGGTATTCTGAGGGTTAGAAGCATCATTATCCAGGGTCAGGTTTGAAGCTAAAGACCTGGCATCAAACTGCCTGGTGAGCCTGGAGCAAAAACCAGTCCCAAGGAAATTCAGCCTTTTCAAAAACTTACAGAATCTGCCCAAGTCCTGATCATGTGTCCACACTCATCATTTTCCTACCTGCCTTTACAACTTGATCTTAAAACTAAAGCAGCATCTCTCAAGGCAGGAGTACATCCTTTTAACAATGCAAGGAATCCCCAGTCTCTACATAAGACTTTATGAGGATGATACTCAGGAACCTAGATTTAAACAAGTTCACCCAGGTAACTCCTATATATGCTAATCTAAGGACCACTACCTCCATCCACAGTTCTGTTGTCTTGCTAAGGACTGAACATCTTGGCTGTCTGCAACCTCTGCTTACTGGGATACATCAGTAGATCCATCAGATTCCGGGTCTCTGAAGACTCATCAGAGTCAATCCTAGATGAGCTGCACTGGTCTGGATAACCCAGCTCAGCTGCCCACACTTCCTCTCTCCCCGGCTAGCCCTGCCTTCTCCCTTCTCCCCACCCATCACATGGGCAGAGCCTCTGCAGGCCAAAGTTCCAAAATCCCAGGTGACTCTCAATGTTCTTTTCCTTAACCCTCTCTCTCTCTTTTTTAATTCTCCTTTCTCTCGTACCATTCTGATATTTAGAGTCCTTCAGTCTTTAGCTACCAGCAGCCAGGCTTTTGCAGCTGTGTGCTGCATGATAACATTTCTACATTTCCACAGGGAATTTCACAACCAACTCAGAAGTGTAGCCAAGAAATACCATGATAGGGAATTTCCTTCATTCTTTATCATTCATTAATCACATGTAGGAGATGACATTAAACAGAGTGTGCTGAAGTGTACTGATAACTTTTTACACATATTTGCATCTTGATGTTAGGTTCCCATTTGCTATACAAGCCAGCTTACTCCTCAAAATGCAGGTTATAACCCATTGGCGGTTTATGGAATCATTTTATAACTCCCTATCAGCACTTAGCAAATAGAATAAATAAGAAATATCAGATTTTATTACAAACAGGAAGAGTAAGTATTATGTATGAGAGTATTTTCATAAATGTGTGTGTGTTTGTGTGAATACTGGGGCATGATAGAAAGTGTTTTAATTTTTTGTTGTTTTCTGTGCTTGTAAAAAATGTCAAAGCCATGTCTCTAAATTTTAGAGGATTAGCACTATCTTCCACATGCTGTGAGGACATGGTGTCTTTTTATGTTAAAGCTGCCTCTCCAGGGAACGAAGCTTCTGTATTTTTCTTCCCAAATAAAGCATGTGTTCTGTTCGGTTGACATAAATCAGTCAGAGCTTAAATTCTCCATCTTGATGCTGTTTCATCAAATTTAAGAGAAATATAAAATGTTGACACACACTATTTAATCTACTACTTAACCATCTATCTGTCAGTTTTTTCAACTGTAAAAATAAAGATATAAAGACAGGGTCTTTGGTAAAGATTAAATGAGATAAATTGCATCAAGTACTGAGAATCCATGTTTAGCACCCAGGAACCAACAAGAAATGTCAGCATTTGTCATTATTATGGCATTCAATTACACAAGTCATTATTATCATGTTCAGTGACATAAACCAGATACAATTGCTAGCTCAGATCAATGCAAATAAATAGGAAAAAAGAAAGCAACCAGCACCAAAATCTTGCAGTAGAAAACTGTTGTAAATTTGTTCAAAGGTTTCAGAAAGGCTTCTTAGAAAGTCTCAGAGGGCAATTCAAGGAAAGTTTTCTGTACATGACCTTGCCACATTGTTGAAAATTAATTAACTACTGAATATCAGCCAAAACAAATTTGGACAACCCCCTCAGGTCTAAGAAGGCACAATACTCTAAACTGAATATCTGAGGTTATTCTTCTTCTGACACCCATGGGGGAGGGAGGCAGAAATAGAGAGAGAGGAAGAGAGAGAGGACTACAACACTTTAAAACTGATTTTACTTTATTAATCCATTGTCGTTTCTCTCTGTGTCTTTCTTGTCCATTTAACTGTGCAAAGACACGAGCTGGTGTGTATCTTCGGCGATCACCATCTGTTTGTTTGCTACAGCTTAGCCTTTATTCCAGGTGCTGTGAGTCACCATCAGTGTAATTACGAGTCTGGCAATGGGTGTGAATTTACACTCACCGTCTTCTACCGCTCTGTGTTCACCCCTGCCTGTTTTCTGGATGTGTGCGGCTGGGAAACCCTGATGTTCCTCCCACAGCCTGGCCTCTTGGAGACAGCATTATTTAAAATAAGTCATTCATATTGCTTCATGTTTAGGGAATTTAAGAGAAGTAGATTTTAATGTTGTCCATAAAAACCAAGTTGACTGACAGCTTTTGACTGCCCAGTGGTAAGGCTTATTAAACAATTATTCCATTGTGTTCTCAATAAGGCCATTCAGCTGCCCAGGCTTGCTGTAATCAGTGGGGAATCTCACTCAAAGGCTGCTGCTGCTGATTGGAACGTTCAAGCATAGAAAAGGAAAGTAATGATTGTTTTATAATCAGTCTGGCTCCATTTAATTAAATGTTGGATGTGGAATTAAGGTAGGGGGAGAAGCAGAGTTGTGAGGAAAAAAAGGCTGAGAAAAATGCACTAACTCAAGAAGTGGCAAAAAATAGCTCAATTCTATCACAGACCTACTTCAGAGATACCTGTGGACTCTGCTCCAGACCACCACAATTGAGCAAATATTGCAATAAAGTGAGTCAGATGAATTTTTTGGTTTCCCAGTACATATAAAAAGTTGTGTTTACACTATGCTGTTATGCTATAGTCTGAAGTGGGTAATAGCATTATGTCTAAGAAAACAATGTATATATGTTAAATAAAATATACTGCTAAAAATGCTAACCATCATCTGAGCCTTCAGTGAATCATAAACTTTTTGCTGATGAGGGTCTTACCTCAATACTGACAGTGACTAATTGATCATGGGCTTCCCTGGAAGCTCAGTGGTAAAGAATTGGCCTGCAATGCGGGAGACTCAGAGACACTGGTTGGATTCCTGGGTCCGGAACTGAATGCACCTGATCATGTCTGATCTTGGAAGCTAAGAAGTGTTGGGCCTGGATGGGAAGTTAGTGCTTGGATGGGAGACACCTGGGAATACTGGGTACTATAGGCTTTTGGGGCTTTCCAGGTGGTTCAGTGGTAAAGAATCCACCTACCAGTGCAGGAAGATGCAAGAGACTCAGGCTTGATCCCTGGTGTGCACTCACTGATTGGGTTGGTGGTTGCTGAAGGTTGGGGTGGCCATGGCAAAATTTTTAAAGTAAGACAACAGTGCAGTGTGCCACATTCTTTGACTTTCCCTTTGATGAATGATTTCCCTGCAACATGTAATGCTATTTGATAGGATTTTACCCACAGTAAAACTTTCAAAATTGGGATAGATCCTCTCAAACCCAGTCACTGCTTTATCAACTCAGTTTACATAATACTCTCAATCCTTTATTGTTGTTTCAAAAGTATTTATATCGTCTTCACCAGGAGTATATTCCATCTCAAAAAACCACTTTATTTGCTGATTCATAAGAAGCAATTCCTCACCTGTTTAAGTTTTATCATAAGATTGCACCAATTCAGTCATACCTTCAGGCTCCTCTTCTAATTCAAGCTCTGTGGCTGTTTCTACCGCATCTGAGGTTACTTTCTCCACTGAAGTCTTGAACCCTAGGAAGTCATCCATGAGGGTTAGAATCAACTTCTTCCAAACTCCTGTTAATGTTGATATTTTGACCTCCTCCCAGGAATCACAAAATGTTCTTCTTGGCATCCAGAATGGTGAATCTTTTCCAGGGGAGTTCAATGGATCTTGCCCAGATCCATCAGAGAAATCATTATCTATAGCAGCCGTAACCTTGTTAAACGTATTTCTTAAATAATAAGACTCAGTTCAGTTGCTCAGTCGTGTCCAACTCCTTGAGACCCCATCAACTGCAGCACACCAGGCTTCCCTGTCCATCACTAACTCTCAGAGCTTGTTCAAACTCATGTCCATCGAGTCAGTGATGCCATACAACCATCTCATCCTCTGTCAACCCCTTCTTCTTCCATCGTCAATCTTTCCCAGCATCAGGGTCTTTTCCAGTGGGTCAGTTCTTCGCATCAAGTGGCCAAAATATCGGACATTCAGCTTTAGCATCAGTCCTCCCAGTGAATAATCAGGACTGATTTCCTTTAGGTTTGACTGGTTGGATCTCCTTGCAGTTCAACGGACTCTCAAGAGTCTTCTCCAACACCACAATTCAAAAGCATCAATTCTTTGGCACTCAGCTTTCTTTATAGTCCAACTCTCACATTCATACATGACTACTGGAAAAACCATGCCTTTGACTAGGTGGACCTTTGTTGGCAAAGTAGTGTCTTTGCTTTTTAATACGCTGTCTAGTTTGGTCATAGCTTTTCTTCCAAGGAGTAAGCATCTTTTAATTTCATGGCTGCAGTCCCCAAGTGCAGTGATTTGGGAGCCCCCAAAAATAAAATTTGTCATTATTTCCATTGTTTCCCCATCTATTTGCCATGAAGTGATGGAACCAGATGCCATGATCTTAGTTTTTTGAATGTTGAGTTTTAAGTCAACTTTTTCACTCTCCTCTTTAAGATTGGAAAGTGGAAGTTACTCCTTGACCCACTGGCTGCATAATGGATGTTGTGTTAGCAGGCATTAAAATATTAATCTCATTGTACATCTCCATCAAACACTTTGAATGAGCAGATGCATTGTCAATGAACAGTAATGTTTTGAAAGGGATGTTTTTATTTTGAGTAATGGGTCGCAAAAGTAGGCTTAAAAAAAGTAAACCATATTACAAACAGACACGCTATCATTTAGGCTGTGTTATTCCATTCATAGTGCACAGAGAGAGTAGATTTAATTCTTAAGGATGCTACACTTTTCAGAATGGTAAATAAACTCTGGGTTCAATTTCAAGTCACTGGCTTCATTAGCCCCTAACAAGAAAGTTAGCCTGTCCTTTGAAGTTTTAATGTCGGGCATTGACTTCTCCTCTCTAGCTATGAAAGTCCTAGATGGCACCTGCTTCCAATGTAAGGCTGTTTCATCTACAGTGAAAATTTATGTTTTAGTGTAGCTTCCTTCATTCATTATCTTAGTTTAATTGATAACTTTCTGCAGCTTCTACATCAGCACTTGCTGCTTTACCTTGCACTGTTATGTGTTAAATGTCACGACTCCACAAGCCTCAGACTTTCTTCTGCAGCTTCCACACCTCTCTCAGCCTTCATATAATTCAAGGGAGTTAGGACCTTGCTCTAGATTGGTTTTGGCTTAAGAAAGTGTTGAAGGTATTTGTAAAACTTTCTTCATATCAGCAAAAAGTCTACACCATTTGTGTGCTCTCTACGGTAGGACTTTGAATCTCTTTCAAGAACTTTTCCTTTGAATTCACAGCTATCTTAGCTTTTGACAAGCTTCCCTCACTAAGCATAAGCATTTCTAGCATTAATTTAAGGTGAGACTCTTCCTTTCACGTGTACACTTAGAGGCCATTGTAGGTTTTTATTAACTGGCCTAATTTCAGTATTTCTGTGTCCCAGGGAATTGGGAGGCCCAGGGAGAGGGAGAGACAGGGAAATGGCCAGCCAGTGGAGCAGTCAGAACACATACATTTATTGATTAAGCTCACTGTCTTACATGGGTACTATTCCTGGCAATCACAACAGCCTTATCAAAATCACTGATCCTAGGTCACCCTAACAAATAATAATGGAAAAGTCTGAGAAAGTGCAAGAATTACCAAGATGTGATGCAGAGATACCAAGTGAGCAAATGCTATTAGTAAAGGACACTGAGGGGCTTGTCTGGTCAGGGTTGCCACAAGCCTTCAATTTGTGAAAAATGCAATATCTGCAAAGCAGAGGAAAGTGGAGCACACACATTTAAAACAGTTCCAGCAGTGATGCTAATGTGTTTATGTGGAATACCTCCAAGAAGCAGGCAGAGACACAGAGAAATGCAGACCTCTAAACTAAGGCAAGGGTGGAGATGCAAGTAGATGATGTTAGTCATAAGAGAATGCACAGGGCAACATCACTGGTAAAATTAGGAGGATAATAAACATAGTGGCTCAAATGTAAAGAATCTCTCTGAAATGCAGGAGACCGGAGTTCAATCCCTGGGGCAGGACGGTTGCCTGGAGAAGGGAATGGCAACCCACTCCAGTATCCTTGCCTGGAGAATTCCATGGACAGGGGAGCCTGGTGGGCTGCAGTCCACGTGGTGGCAAAGAGTCTGACACGACTGAGTGACTAACACTTTCACTTTCAGTAAATATCCTTGATCTAGAACATGGTGTTCTAATTGAGTAGGTATTTTTGATTGATACTTGGTTGATACCATAAATACATTATAAAGTTATATATTTTGTTTTGCTATCTTTTTAAAGGCACAGGAAGGTAACAATGTTCCTAAATTTCTTAAACCTACCTGCTTAACCCAAGATGACCACCTAACGTGTATTACAAACATCACCACCTGCTGTTCAGGTGCTCACACTGCAGCTGAGTACTCAGCACACACGTGAAGGGAGCCCACACTAAAGGCTGAGCCACTCCATGGGAAAGATACAGTGACATTAGAAGGATAAAGTCATATAAAACAGAATGGCTTTATGGGGGAATGGTGATGTTTAAATGCTGCTGCCTGGGATCACACAACAATTTCTTTTTCTCTTTTCAGGTCACTATGTTGAAATTATAACTAAACCTGAGTTTAAACAGTATTGACCAATTAAATTAAAATTAAATTAATAACCTATTAAAGTTAAATAAAACTATAAAAAATAAGGCTAGAACATGAACACAAACATTCTAATTCATGAATTCGAGATTCATAAACTTCAGCCAATGTGTGTTCAGTCGCCAATTACTGTCCAGCTCTTTGTGACCCCATGGACTACAGCATATCAGGCTTCCCTGTCCTTCACTATCTCCTGAAATTTGCTCAAACTCATGTCCACTGAGTCAGTGATGCCATTCAGCCGCCCCCTTCTCCTCCTTCCCCCAATCTTTCCCAGCATCAGGGTCTTTTCCAATGAGTCGGCTCTTCACATTAGGTGGCCAAAGCTGTGCAGCTTCAGCTTCAGCATCAGTCTTTCCAATGACTATTCAGTATTGATTTCCTTTAGGATAGAAAGGTTTGTTGTCCTTACCATCCAAAGAACTCTCAAGAGTCTTCTCCAACTCCACAGTTCAAAACCATCAGTTCTTCTGCACTCAGCCTTCTTTATGGTCCAGCTCTCACATCCACACATGACTACTTGAAAAAACATAGCTTTGACTATACAGACCTTTTTCAGTAAAGTGATGTCTCTGCTTTTTAATATTGTGTCTAGGTTTGTCATAGCTTTCCTTCCAAAGAGCAAGCGTCTTTTAATTTTGTGGCTGCAGTTGCCGTCCACAGTGATTTTAGAGCCCAAGAAAATAAAATCTGTTCCTGTTTCCACTTTTCCCCCATCTATTTGCCATGAAATGATGGGACTTGATGCCATGATCTTAGTTTTTGAATGTTAAGTTTTAATTCAGCTTTGTCACTCTCTTCTTTCACCCTCATCAAGAGGCTCTGTAGTTCTTCTTTGCTTTCTGCCTTTAAAGTGGCATCATCTGCATACCTGAGGCTGTTGATATTTCTCCTAGCAATCTTGATTCCAGCTTGAGCTTCATCCAGTCTGGCATTTTGCATGACGTACCCTGCATAGAAGTTAAATAAACAAGGTGATAATAAACAGGCATGATGTGCTCCTTTCCCAATTTTGAACCAGTCAGTTGTTCCATGTCTAGTTCCTACTGCTGTTTCTTGAACTGCATACAGGTTTTTCAGGAGATAGGTAAGGAGATCTTTTATTCCCATCTCTTTAAGAATTTTCCACAGTTTGCTGTGATTCCCACAGTCAAAGTCTTTAGAATGGTCAATGAAACAGAAGTCGATGTTTTTTTCTGGAATTCGCTTGCTTTTTCTATGATCCAATGGATGTTGGCAATTCAACCTCTGGTTCCTCTGCCTTTTCTAAATCCAGCTTGAACATCTGTTCTTGGTTCAGCTATTGTTGAGACCTAGCTTGAAGGATTTTAATTGTTACCTTGCTAGATGTGAAATAAGGTCAGTTGTGCAATAGTTTGAACATTCTTTGGCGTTGCCCTTCTTTGGGATTGGAATGAAAACTGACCATTTCCAGTCCTGTGGCCAATGCTGAGTTTTCCAAATTTGCTGGCATTTGAGTGGAGCACTTTAACAGCATCATCTTTTAGGATTTGAAATAGCTCAGCTGGAATTCCTTCACCTCTCCTAGCTTTGTTCCTAGTAATGCTTCCTAAGGCCACTTGACTTCACACTCCAGGATATCTGGCTCTACGTGAGGGACCACACCATCGTGACTATCTGGGTCATTAAGATCTTTTTTTGTACAGTTCTTCTGTATATTCTTGCCACCTCTTCTTAATCTCTTCTGCTTCTGCTAGGTCATTACCATCGCTGTCCTTCATTGTGCCCATTTTTGCAAAATGTGCCCTGGACATCTTTAATTTTTCTTAAAGAGATCTCTAGTGTTTCCTATTCTATTGTTTTCCTCTATTTTTTTGCATTGTTCACTTAAGAAGGCTTTCTTATCTCTTCTTAATATTCTCTGGAACTCTGCATTCAGTTGGACATGTCTTTCCCTTTCTCCTTTGCCTTTCGCTTCTCTTCTTTTCTCAGCTATTCGTAAGACATCCTCCAACAACCACCTTGCCTTCTTGCATTTCTTTTTCTTGGGGATGGTTTTGAACACTGCCTTCTGCACAGTGTTACAAACCCCTGTCCACAGTTCTTCAAGCACTCTGTCCATCTGATTAATTTCTTGAATCCATTCATCACCTCCACTGTATAATCACAAGGGATTTGATTTAGGTCATACCTGAATGGCCTAGTGGTTTTCCCTACTTTCTTCAATTTAAGCCTGAATTTTGCAACAAGGAGTTGATGATCCAAGCCACAGTCAGCTCTAGGTCTTGTTTTTGCTGATTATATAGAGCTTCTCCATCTTCAGTTGCAAAGAATATAATCAATCTGATTTCAGTATTGATCATCTGGTGATGTAGAGTCATCTCTTGTGTTGTTGGAAGATGATATTTGCTATGACCAGTGCATTCTCTTGACAAAACTCTGTTAGCCTTTGCCCTGCTTCATTTTGTACACTAAGATCAAACTTGCCTATTACTCCAGGGAGTTCTTCTCTTCCAACTTTTGCATTCCAGGCCCCTATAAAGCCAAGGACATCTTTTTTGTTTGTTTTAGTTCTAGGTCTTGTAGGTCTTCATAGAACTGGTCAACTTCAGCTTTTTTGGCATCAGTGGTTAGGGCATAGTCTAGGATTATTGTGATGTTGGAATGGTTTGCTTAGAAACAAATTGAGATCATTCCATCATTTTTCAGATTGTACCTAAGTACTGCATTTCAGACTCTTTTGTTGACTGTGAGGGCTACTCCATTTACTGCAAGGAGATCCAACCAGTTCATTCTAAAGGAGATCAGCCCTGGGTGTTCTTTGGAAGGAATGATACTAAAGCTGAAACTCCAGTACTTTGGCCACCTCCTGCGAAGAGTTGACTCATTGGAAAAGACTCTGATGCTGGGAGGGATTGGGGGCAGGAGGAGAAGGGGACGACAGAGGATGAGATGGCTGGATGGCATCACCAACTCGATGGACATGAGTTTGAGTGAACTCCAGGAGTTGATGATGGACAGGGAGGCCTGGCATGCTGCAATTCATGGGGTCGCAAAGAGTCAGACACAACTGAGCGACTGAACTGAACTGAACCCACAGTAGTAGCTATAATGATCATCTAAATTAAATTTGCCCATTTCCATTCATTTTAGTTCATTCTTGCCATCTCCTGCTTAACCATGACCACTTTACCTTAATTCATGGACCTAATATTCCAGGTTCCACTGCAATATTGTTCTTACAGCACTGGACTTTGCTTTCATCACCAGAGACATCCACAACTGAGGATCATTTCTGATTTGGCCCAGCCTGTTCATTCTTCCTGGAGCTGTTTCTTTGCTCTTCCCCAGTAGCATAGCCCACCTTCTGACCTGGTGGGTGTGTGTGCTCATCTTCCAGTGTCATATCTTTTCACCTTTGCATACTGTTCATGGGGTTCTCAAGGCAAGAATACTGGAGTGGTTTGCCATTCCCTTCTCCAGTGGACCACGTTTTGTCAGAACGCTCCACCATGATCCATCTGTCTTGGGTGGCCCTGCATGGCACGGTTCATGGGTTCACTGAGTCACACAAGGCTGTGATACACGTGATCATTTTGGTTAGCTCTCTGTGACTGTGATTTTCATTCTGGAGGCCTTTGGATTATAGTTCTTGCTTCTTCTGTCTGCCCTCTGATGGATGAGGATAAGAGGCTTGTGCAAGCCTCCTGATGGGAAGGACTGGCTGTGGGGAAACAGGGTCTTACTCAGGTGGGCAGGGCCATGCTCAGAAAATCTTTAATCCAACTGTCCCCTTAACAGGAAGGGGCTCTGCTGCCTTCCTGTTAGTTGTTTGGATTGAGGTGTTTATCTATTCTCAGAATTGTAAGCACAATTCCCTTAAAACTAATATAGCTTTGTGCTTCATTATAGCAAAAAGAAAAAAAAAAAGGAGGGCAAATATAACTGTGTAGCATGAGGCAACTTAATCTCAATGCAAAAGAAAGAAAAAGAAGTAGTCAAAAGATGTAAAAATATCTCAGCTGATTAAATGATTACGATTTGGGGCAAGCGAGTTTCAGATCAGATCAGATCAGATCAGTCGCTCAGTCGTGTCCGACTCTTTGCACACCAGGCCTCCCTGTCCATCACCAGCTCCCGGAGTTCACTCAGACTCACGTCCATCGACTCAGTGATGCCATCCAGCCATCTCATCCTCTGTCGTCCCCTTCTCCTCCTGCCCCCAATCCCTCCCAGCATCAGAGTCTTTTCCAATAGGTCAACTCTTTGCATGAGGTGGCCAAAGTACTGGAGTTGCAGCTTTAGCATCATTCCTTCCAAAGAACACCCAGGGCTGATCTTCAGAATGGACTGGTTGGATCTCCTTGCAGTCCAAGGGACTCTCAAGAGTCTTCTCCAACACCACAGTTCAAAAGCATCAATTCTTCAGTGCCAAGCGAGTTTACCTATTATAAAATTTGAGCACTGTAGCAGGAAAGAACTAGGGAGTACCTACTGCTTACGATAAGAATTAAGAGAAGCTCTGTCCTTCTCTTTTTTCTTTTTAATTCATTTTTTATTGAAGGATAATTGCTTTACAGAATTTTGTTGTTTGCTGTCAAACCTCAATATTAATCAGCCATAGATAACATATATCCCCTCCCTTTTGAACTTCCCTCCTATATCCCACCTCATCCCACTCCTCTAGGTTGACACAGAACCCCTGTTTCAGTTTCCTGAGCCATAAGACAAATTCCAGTTGGCTATCTATTTTACATATGATAATGTAAGTTTCCATGCTACTCTCTCCATACAGCTCACCCTCTCCTCCCCTTTCCCTGTGTCCATAAGTCTATTCTGTATGTTTGTTTCTCCATTGCTGCCCTGTAAGTAAATTCTTCAGTACCATTCTTCTAGATTCTGTATATATGTGTTAGAATATGGTATTTATCTTTCTCTTTCTGACTCACGTCACTCTGTATAATAAGTTCTAGGTTCATACACCTCATTAGAACTGACCCAAATGCATTCCTTTCTATGGCTGAGTAATATTCCATTGTGTAATGTACCACTGCTTCTTTATCCATTCATCTGTCGATGGACATCTAGGTTGCTTCCATGTTCTAGCTATTGTAAATAGTGCTGCAATGAACAATGGGATACATGTGTCTTTTTCAATTTTGTTTTCCTCAGGGTACATCCCTAGGAGTGGGATTGCTGGGTCAAATGGTGGCTTTATTCCTAGCTTTTGAAGGAATCTCCATATTGTCTTCCCCAGGGGCTATATCGATTTACGTTCCCACCAACAGTGCAAGAGTGTTCCTTTTCTCCACACCCTCTCCAGCATTTATTGTTTGTAGACTTTTTGATGATGGCCATTCTGACAAGTGTGAGGTGATGAAGTGAAGTGAAGTGAAGTCGTTCAGTTGTGTCCGACTCTTTGCCACCCCATGGACTGTAGCCCACCAGGCTCCTCCATCCATGGGATTTCCAGGCAAGAGTACTGGAGTGGGTTGCCATTTCCTTCTCCAGGGGATCTTCCCGACCCAGGGATTGAAACTGGGTCTCCTGCATTGTAGGCAGACTCTTTACCATCTGAGCCACCAGGGAAGCCTGGTGTGAGGTGATATCTGATTGTAGTTTTGATTTGCATTTCTCTAATAATGAGTGATGTTGAGCATCTTTTCATGTGTTTGTTAGCCATCTGTATGTCTTCTTTGGAGAAATGTCTGTTTAGGTCTTTTTCCCACTTTTTGATTGGGATGTTTGTTTTTCTGATATTAAATTATATGACCTGCTTGTATATTTTGGAAATTAATTCTTTGTCAGTTGTTTCATTTGCTATTATTTTCTCCCATTTTGAGGGTTGTCTTTTCACCTTGCTTATGATAAGTTTCCTTTGCTGTGCAAAAGCTTTTAAGTTTAATCAAGTCTCACTCGTTTACTTTTGTTTTTATTTCCGTTACTCTAGGAGGTGGGTCATAGAGGGTCTTGCTTTGATTTATGTCATCGAGTGTACTGCCTATGTTTTCCTCTAAGAGTTGTATAGTTTCTGGCCTTACATTTAGGCTTTTCATCCATTTTGAGTTTATCTTTGTGTATGGTGTTAGTAACTGTTATAATTTCATTCTTTTACATGTAGTTGTCCAGTTTTTCCAGTACCACTTATTGAAGAGGCTGTCTTTGCCCCATTGTATATTCTTGCCTCTTTTGTCAAAAATAAGATACCCATAGGTGCATGGGTTTATTTCTAGGCTTTCTGTCTTGTTCCATTGGTCTATATTTCTGTTTTTATGCCAGTACCATACTGTCTTGATCACTGTAGCTTTATAGTATAATCTGAAGTCAGGAAGGTTGATTCCTACAGCTTCATTCTTCTTTCTCAAGACTGCTTTAGCTATTCAGGGTCTTTTGTGTTTCCATATGAAATGTGAATTTTTTTGTTCTAGTTCTCTGAAAAATGCCATTGGTAATTTGATAGGGATCACATTGAATCTGTGGATTGCATTTGGTGGTATAGTCATTTTCACAATATTGATTTTTCCTACCAAAGAACATGGAATATCTCTACATATGTTTATGTCATCTTTGATTTCTTTCATCAGTGTCTTATAATTTCCTGTGTACAGTTCTTTTGTCTCCTTAGGTAAGTTTATTCCTAGATAATTAATTCTTTTTGTTGCAATGGTGAATGGGATTGATTCCTTAATTTCTCTTTCTGATTTTTCATTGTTAATATATAAAAATGCAAATGATTTCTGTGTATTGATTTTGTATCCTGCAATTTTGCTAAATTCACTGATTAGCTCTAGTAACTTTCTGATACTATCTTTAGGGTATCTATGTACAGTATCATTCCATCTGCAAACAGTGAGAGCTTTACTTCTTCCTTTCTGATCTGGATTCCTTTTATTTCATTTTCTTCTCTGATTGCTGTAGCTAGGACTTCCAGAACTATGTTAAATAACAGTGGTGAAAGTGGATACCCTTGTCTTATTCCTGATCCTAGGGGTAGTGCTTTCAATTTTTCACCACTGGGAATAATGTTTGCTGTGGGCTTATCATATATGGCCTTTATGATTTGAGGTAGGCTCCTTCTATGCTCATTTTTTGAAGAGTTTTAATCATAAATGGGTGATGAATTTTGTCAAAGGCTTTTTCTGCATCTATTGAGATTATCATATGCTTTATCTTTCAATTTGTTAATGTGGTGTATCACACTGATTGATTGTTGTATATTGAAGAATCCTTGCATCCCTGGGATAAACCTGGCCTGATCATGGTGTATGAGCTTTGTCATATGTTGCTGAATTCTGTTTGCTAAAATTTTGTTGAGGATTTTTACATCTATGTACATCAGTGATATTGGCCTAAAGTTTTCTTTTTTTGTGTTGTCTTTTGTTTTGGTATCAGGGTGATCGTGGCCTCCTAGAATGAGTTTGGAAGTGCTCCTTCCTCTGCAATTTTTTTAAAGAGTTTTGATGGGCCAGCCTCTCTATTGTTCAGCCGCCAATGCTGGTGTGTGGGGAGAGAGAGGCTATGGTGATGGGTTCATCCCTTATGCTTGACTCAGCAGTGTCGCCTTGCTTCCATGGCTGCCTGGCTTTCCTCCACAGGCATTTCCCACCACAATCTCCTCCCTCACATCCCCTGGATCCATCTGTCCACAGTCAACAGGAGCCCTCGCCCTGGGATCACTCCACAATCCCTAAACTCTAGCTCCCAGCTGCTGTGTCTTCCAGGGACCTGTGCCCCTGTCCGCGGTATGTATGGCTGAGGCAAGGACTGTCTGATTCTCATTCCATTTAGGCTGCCACAGATCAGCTATTTCACTCCCAGCCTTAAAAGTTTCTCCTCTGACTCAGACAATTGCCCCGATGTGGGGATCAGACCCCTGCTTCAGTTCCCCCAGCCACCGAGGGCAGGTTCAGTCCTTCTAACACTCCTGTTTCCCCCCCAGTTCCTTTGTCCTACTGAGTTTTGTGTGGGCCTATATCTTCTCTTCCACTGGTCAGGCACTCCTGTCCGCTCTCAGCGGGTGTCCTGCACGCACTTCTGTGCTGACGGTGTATTCCTGATGCATCCGTGGAGAGAGATGCACTCCACGGCCACCTGCTCCTCCACCAGGAGGAGTTCAGGTCTCCGTCCTCCTAGTCACTTATCTTTTTCCTGTTAAATAGTAGCTAGGTTGATTAGATTTACAGAACTGCAAAGTTTCCAGTTTTCTCCCTGTAAAGAGGCTTGGATTGTAACACACAAGTTCTTGGCAGACAGAGGATGTATGTAGCTGGTTTGCATCATTACTCACCTGCTTTGAGTTCATTTTCCTACCCTGTTCAGTCACATGAACAACTTGCTTCTAAGACTGAAAATAACAGCTTGTTCTATAACCCTGGGAGGATGAAAGAAGAGGGAACTGAGGGAATGATGGATATCGAGCTGCAGGAATGGAGAAGCAGCCTTCCCCAGGAGGAGATGAAGATGAGAAAGTCGGGACCACTCCACGTGTCTGGAGGCACAAGAGAGCGATCACAGGGGCAGATGGCAAGTTACTCGGGGAATGTGTGTGTGATGACTGAGATGTGTGGGCAGGCTGAATCTGACTGCAGGAGAAACAGAGCAGCCAGCAGAGAAATAGCAGAAGCTAGAGGAGATAATCTTTGAAGAAGTGTGGAATGAGAGGCCCACAGCAAAAGGTCCTAATGGGGAGAAGTGGAAACCAATTGCAGAAGGAATAACAAAGCCTTAATAGAAGCAGTAGTTCTTTGACACAATAGTAAGGGAGAATATAATATTGCCTGCAGCATCCTTAAGAATCCTGATATGGAAATGATAGGAAGTGATGGATTTAGCAAACAGAGCCCCTAACCAGCCACATATAGAAACATACCTGGCTCTGGGATTTCTGGTCTGAACCTAGTTCACACAAATTTGTATGTTTTCATGTTCAACATGAAACATGATGATTATACATAACTTTGTATAGAATATCTCCAATTTTTAGGATTTTAACATAATTGTTTAGTATGTGTACTTGAAACATTGTTATTTGTAAGCAAATCTGTTTTTCTGATAAATCTTTGTATAAGACATCAAGGATTTGAAAATCTAACATCTCAAAGGCTAGGTAGGGTGTATGAATGCATGAAGTGGCTGGAGGTAAAAATACTGGGAATAGAGGGGAAAAACCTAACCAAGGAGTCCATCCCCTACAAAAGGTACCCATGTTGATTCAAAGTGTAGATTTCTACAACCAAAGTGGCAGCCACAACAAAATCCCACCTTGTTGGCCAAGAAATACCCAGCAGCTGGCTGCTTGGCTCGGCGGATTGTCCCTTGGTGACCCTGGTCTGATCTTTCTCCTGGCTATTAAAGCCTGAATTGACCTGTTTGCTGAACACAAGTGATACAGACCTGGTTTACCAGTCACCCAAGCTGCCTGGCAGCCTGACAGAGAGGGGAGGACAGGAATGAGCATTCTGAGCAGGAATAAACATAAAGTGTCTTCCTGGTTTCTAAGTAGGCTCATTCAGGCAGTAGCTGAAGTCACAAGCACATTTAGGAGCATTATAAAATGTTATTTTGCTTATGTATACACATTCAAAGGCAGGGTTGAGACCCCTCTTCCAAACCTTTGCTTAGCAGTTTGCTTTAAAAATTAAAGAGAGATGAGCATGGTGCTTGTATTTCCACTCAGCATACCCCTTCTCTGACCTTTCCAATTTCACTTCACCTGACTACTACCTCACAGGATTAGTAGCAGAAACAGCCATAAAATCTAAATGACTTCTCATTATAATAGAGCTACCTGCTCCATGTAGCAACACTTTCTTTCATTTTGTACACTAATTGACAAAAAGAAAGAGATAAATAAAATCTAACTTACAAACTATGCTTTAAAAGTCAACCTCTGATCCAACGAACTGGCCACCGGGCAGCGAAAGGGCAGTAGAAGGTCAAGTTTGGAGAAGGAAGTTCCAGAAAGCACAGCACTAGAAGAAGCAGCAGCAGAGATGATATATTTTAATTTGATTTTATGCTCTTTGGTTTCCTAAATAAGGAACTGTGGCAGTTAATATGTCATGTCTGTGTTTAGCCCTTTTATGGTTGTTTCAGGTTAGTTGAGAGCAATGGCTTTAATTTAGCATACTTTGAGATGAACCATCTTTTGATGAACTTCCACAGAAAAGATTGCAGTCCCGCCCCGACCCCCCTCCCCCAGGCCCTGTGCCACCACCCCCACATTGTAATATACAAATGGGTGCATTTTTATGTTTCACCATAATTTTAGTAGGAAAACTTGCATTGCAATACCAATTGCCTGCACTAAATTCTAGTGTGTACCTGCCTCTTTTTTCAGTATATTCAGCAATGTTTTTTCTCCACTACTGTGTTGGCTTTGAAGGTTTAATTAATAAACATGGTAAAATCAGTGTAGTAAAGAGTGAATATCTCTTGTCAACCATGTCAAATCAAAGAACATGGAACCATTTGCCATAGTTTTACTCATATGGTTCATTACACAGAGTTCCAAATAAGCAGTGCTCATAGAATTTTCTGTTATAATGAAAATGACCTATATTTACACTGTCCAATATTGTAGGACAGCCACATCTCTACTCAACACTTACATGGCCAGTCTAACTGAGGAATGGAATTTTAAATTTTATTTAAGTTGAATTACTTTCATCACATTTAAATAGCCACAGGTGACTAGCAGGTATATTGAAGAGCATGGAACTAAACTAAAAGCTTCCTGAGGGATGAGCTCTTGTTCATCCCTGAATCTCCCATCTATTTGTTGCCTAGTAGGTGCTTGAGACAGAGAAGGTGATAGTGCCTCACTCCAGTACTCTTGCCTGGAAAATCCCATGGATGGAGGGGCCTGGTAGGCTGCAGTCCATGGGGTCGTGAAGAGTTGGACACGACTTCACTTTCACTTTCATGCATTGGAGAAGGAAATGGCAATCCACTCCAGTGTTCTTGCCTGGAGAATCCCAGGGACAGGGGAGCCTGGTGGGCTGCCATCTATGGGGTCGCACAGAGTCGGACACAACTGACGTGACTTAGCAGCAGCAGCAGCAGATGCCTGAGATATGCTGAACACACTGTGCCAATGAATTACGGAAAAACTATCACTCACTCTTCTTATTCCCTATATGATTGATCTTTGAAGTGTATCACTCAGCAACATCTGGCAAGGATACTCTAACAATTGCTAGTTACACAGAATTTATAGCAAATAGAGTTGGTTTCAGAGAGTTTAGTCTCTTATTAAATGTTTCTCCTTGGGAGAGTTACTAAAACTCATAATCCTGGTTTGCCCATCTGCAAAATGGAAAAAAAAAAAAAAGTGGCTTTAGTTTTGGTAGTGCTGTTATGATGGTCAAAGACATTGGTTGTAGAGACTTTATACTTGCCTTGTGCTTATTGAACTCAAACGCTACTAACTCTAGACATAGAATATTGCCACCCAAACAGAACCTACACAAAACATTTTCATTGTCAATTGAAAGCCAGGTAAATGGAAATCATAGCAAAAGTTTCATGCAGATGCAGAATCTGGAAAAAATTAAAGGAGCCTTCTGAAATATTGGGACTTACTTAGGGTCAATGTAGTCATTTAAATGCTTAAAAGCTTAGCAAGGATTTTTCCTCCTGGATGTATTGTTGTGACATAGGGTTGACCAACAGAATACTGAATTAAGTGCTGGAAAGTGGAGTAAGAATAGGTTGGCATGAACAGAAGATTAAGGCACAATTTCTCATAATGAAATATAGCAGGGATCTGCTGAATAAACAGCTGGGAAGACAGTCAACAAGTATGGACTGAGCACCAGAATGTTCCACCAGGCTTTCAGTAAAGAGGCATAGCCTGTCCTGCAGCAAATGTCACCAAACTGTTCCCAACCTGTACAAGCCAAGCAATTGTGTCTCATTTCAGACACAAGGAACAACAGTGTTTGTTATCATATACAAATTGACATGGCAAAGAAATACTATTTGCCATAGATTTGTAGAAGGAAATTCGAGAACACCTGTTGAAATGAGTTTGAACACCTGGCTTGAGCCCCATAAATTCACCAGGCACTTGCAGACTCGTGGAGACAGAAAATTAAGTGCCTGTTGTTACCTCAACGTGGGTAACCTTTTATGATGTCCTGAGCCTGACTGTGAACAATGGAATGGTTTGGCAATATTTCAGGAATAATGGCTAATAAACCAAATGAAGACCTAGTCATAAATTTTCAGGTATTTCTTTTCCTTTTTTACATGAAAAAAATTCTAATTTTATTCCTGCTACTTGTTAAATGACTAAAAAATGGTGCTATAATTATCTTCAAAATGATTGAAACATGTTTACAATGGCTATTTCAGTCAAGCCATCTTTGTAATCAGAATTTAATCTCCAGGCAGAGCCAAGGTCACTCGTGTGTGGTATTAGGCAATGGTTAGACTCAGCCACTAGAATTTTTGTCAGCTTTGTATATGTGCCTGACTTTTCCTTCACCCCTCGCCACAAAATATCAGATACTCTGTTTGGTTCCTTAATGCTTAGCTAGCAGAATGAAATAGAAAAGCCTTCTTAATAATGGTCACTAGTTAGATTTTTGAATTTGTCCAGAAAGGACATTCTTATCTATAAAGTTAGACATTTCAGTAGAAACTAATAAAGAAGACTGAGTGCCGTAAAATGGATACTTTCAAACTGTGGTGCTGGAGAAGTCTCTTAAGAGTCCCTTGGACAGCAGGGATATCAAACCAGTCAATCCTAAAGGAAATCAACTCAATATTCATTGGAAGGACTGGCGTTGAAAAACTGAAGCTCCAGTACTTAGACCACCTGATGCAAAAAGCCGACTCACTGGAAAAGACCCTGATGCTGGGAAAGATTGAGTGCAGGAGGAGAAGGGGGAGACAGAGGATGAGATGGTTGGATGATATTACTGACTCAATGATCATGAGTTTGAGCAAACTCTGGGAGATGGTGAAAGACAGGGAACCTTGGCAAGCTGTAGTTCACGGAGTCGCAAAGAGCTGGACACAATTTAGTAACTGAACAACAACCATGTGTGCTTTTGAATTGCCCAAGTGATATTTTCACTTTAAATATCAGCACTCTGCTCCCGTCTCAGAACTTCTGAATTAATATCTGCAGCAGGAACAAGTCTCAGGAATCTGGAGTTTCTTTAAAGACCCTGTGGTGTAATTTTCTTTCATAGACCATCCCTGTGATCAATTCCTCCTCCTGTATAAAAAAGTTGTTCCCCATTATGTAAAAAACTTGTTTCTTAACCGTTTTTCTTTGTTGGAAAAATTGTGCCAGTCCTGCTAACCTCAGCTGTGGAGTGTGAGATGTCTTCATTTTGATCTCTTTCTAACCACATATAAAATGACCAGAACAAAGTTAAATGATGATTTGCTCTTAATGTAGTTAGAGATGGTAGAGACTTCAGATTTTCATTCTGAAGGTGATAACTCAGCTATACCATAAAGAATGGTTTGTTTTTATTAAGAAATTGAGAAGGAAACTGTCAGGGAAAAAAATTAAGAAGAAGTGATCAAAAATAGAGCAAACAAATCTTATATCATGAAAGCCAATTGAAGAAAACTTTTAGAAGGAGAGAGTAACGAATACTGTTAAAATACTGTTAAAAGCTTCCAGAATGAGCTGTAGGACTAAAACTCTGAGAGAAGCTCTTTGAATTTGGCAAAAGAAAAATCAGAAGGGAAATAATTGTAAGCTGAGGGATGGAATGTCCTAGAAGATTTTTCTCATCAAATTATTATCAGAATTCAGAAAGGAGGAGGGAGCTTGAGGTGAGTAAGATTTTGAACTCAGGGTTGTTCTAACTCTCAGTGACCAAAGAGAGAGACTGATGCCTCTATCTGCTATTTATTACAGGGTAAACACATATGATCATAACCAAATGTTTAAGCCATTGTCACATTCCAGGGAACAGAACAGAGAATTGACTAATTTGCTCAATAAATATTTATTGAAGACTTTGTTACATGCAAGGAGCTAGAAACGGAGCAATGAAAATAAAATCCCAGTGGTTGCAGAGTGGTAAGGACTATTGGGATAATACTGTCCTAAGCAAGATTTCTTCCTGTTGAGCATGCATACATAAAAACATGGAGAACTTGTTAAAATGTAGATCCTGATTCAGCATTTCTGAGGCAAAGCCAGAAAGTGAAAGTGAAAGTGGAGTCGCTCAGTCATGTCCGTCTCTTTGTGACCTCGTGGACTGTAGCCCACCAGGCTCCTCTGTCCATGGGATTCTCCAGACAAGAATACTGGAGTGGGTTGCCATTTCCTTCTCCAGAGGATCTTCCTGACCCAGGGATCGAACCCAGGTCTCCCACATTGCAGGCAGATGCTTTAACCTCTGAGCCACAGGGAAGCCCTCAAGGCAGAGCCAAGTATTCTACAATTCTAATAAGCACCTATGTGGTACCTACAATGTTGAAAGATGGACCACAAGTTGAGTACAAGAACAATGACAGTCTCCAGGCTTGCATCCTCTGAATCATCTTTGCAAAATGCAGATGTGTGACTCCCATTGTAGATTTTGATCTATATACTATTCTCTCAACTCCATGGATAATTCTAAAGCTGACCCAAGTATGGGGACCACTGATGTCACCCAATCACCTCACATTACAGGGGACTGAAGAGGGTTAATCATTAATGACCAGGTGAAACAAGACTCAGGGTTGCAAGCAGAGAAAGGAGAAGGTGGGATGAATTGAGAGAGTAGCACTGACATTTATACACTACCATTTGGAGATGCAGGAGATGTGGGTTCCATCCCTAGGCCAGGATGTAAAATGATCCCCTGGAGGAAGGCATGGTAACCCACTCCAGTATTCTTACCTGGAGAATCCCACAGATAGAGGAGCCTGGCGGGTTACAGTCCATGGGGTTGCAAAGAGTCGGATGTGACTGAAGCAACTGAGCATGTGATATACACATATATGCATTTGTAAAATAGATAGCTAACAGGAAGCAGCTGTATAGCACAGGGAACTCAGCTTGGTGCTCTGTGATGACCTAGAGGGTTGGGATGGGGTAGGGTGGGAGGGAGGCTCTAAAGGGAGGGGATACGTGTATACCTATGACTGATTCACATTGTTGTACAGCAGAAACCACACAAAACTGTAAAGCAATCATCCTCCAAGTAAAAATTTTAAAAAAAAGGTTCAGAGTTGCTGATAATTGTTGAAATGATTGAGGGCAGCTAAATAATCCCATCACCATCTCCACACCCAATTTCTGAACACAGTATAAAAGAAGGCAAAGCATAACCATCTTTATTCTGATGACAGCGAGGGTGGAATATGTAGCTTACGTAGAGCATCAGAAGGACTTCCTGAGGTAAGCCAGAATTAGGCAGGCTCAGGCAGCCAGTCACAGTATACACAATGCTGGACCAAGGCCAGCTTCCTCCAGGAGGGAAGCAGCAGAGGGCAGGCTGGAGGAAAGCAAAGAACGCATGCTCCTGGTGGGCAGCTAATTCCAAAGAAAGAAGGCAGAAGCTAAACAAAGCAGTCCCAGTTTTTCTTCTAGAATTAATCAATGCCATGATGCTACTCTGAGGAGTAAGCGATGGGGCAGAGAGGAGCCAGAAGAACCATACATCCACATGAAAAGCAAGTTCAGGAATGCAAGAGGCCCCTTCCCAAAGCATCCATCCATCCAGCTCTCTTCTCACTGCGTGGCCCTCCTGCCACGCACCAGGCACTGAGCCAAATGTGAAGATAACTCGAGGTGAGATTTTTGTGAATTTTACATACTAGCCGTGATCCAGGGCAATGCTTTATCAAACATCACTCTGTACTCAAATCACCCAAGGATCAGATTCTGATTCTGGAAATCTGGGGAGGGCCCTGAGATTCCAGTTCTAAGATGCTTCCAAGGTCGCCATACTTTGAGTACCAAGGGAATGGGATCCCTTTGTTAAAATTCAATTTTGTATCTGCTTCAGATTTGAAAAGCAAGAATATTGGTTGCTATTGTTTAGTCACTAAATTGTGTCTGACTCTGTGACTCCATGAACTGTATAGCCGACCAGGCTCCTGTGTCCATGAGGTTTCCAAGGCAAGAATACTGGAGTGGGTTGTCATGCTCTCCTCCAGGGGATCCTCCTGACCCCGGAATGGAACCATGTCTCCTCCACTGGCAGATAGATTCTTTACCACTGAGTCACCTGGAATTGTTCTTATTTTCTGTTTCATATGGTTTTGCTAGCTTACACTCTGTGTGTTGTCACTGGTAGCTAATATTTACAAGCAAAGGTTCTTGTTATTAATAAGAAAAATAAAGACCTATTAGTCAAATCTGTTCTTCTTCTGTAGCCAATAAAGAGTTGACAGTCATTGCGGGGTGAGGGGTGATATACGAGCCCAGGGTAACATGAGTAGATGTCAGTGCATGGAATAAAAACTCCTTTCTTCTGAATCCAAGGCTGGTGTCTTTCACCATCCCAGTGCCACTTGCTGTTGGCAGGCTGACCCGTGAGACTGGTTCCTACATGTATTCACATGTGCTCCACAAAGCTACACCAATCACGTTCTCTCTCTGTTGCACTTGAATGTCTGTAGAGACGTCATGTGACTGTTCTAAACACTTCTGAAATACTGGTGCAACTTAATTTGGCACAATATTTCCTGTATCACTACTCAAGTCAAGGTTTTACTCCTTTTTGACATGGACAGTTTAGGGCCTTGAAATTTAACTTGGGGCCTCTCACTGCCTCCCTCTCCATCTCTCTCTCTCTAGATCTAACCTGCAAGGGAATTGATCTCTGACAGATTCAGCTGTGCTTAATGTGCCCCAAAGATCACTGAGAACGTCCATGCCCTATGTCATCAAGGTCAAGTTTATCAAAGTGTGCAGCAGCGCAGCAGACCACATCCTGGGGTCTTTGACCTGTGGGCTTCGGCACAAGCAGGCCCCATTGTGTAATACATGTGGCACAGCGCTTCTCAGGCCACATTCACAGAGGCTAATGGGTCTACAAAGGTCATCCTTTACTGATAATTGGAACGTTTTGAGTGGCATCCGTCTTGTCCAGAGGCCTTCAAAATCAACTAAACACTCACTCACCTAATCTATTTGTATAAAAGATAATCATACATTTAAATACTGTCTCTCCAAAATAAATAAAGACAGAAAAACTTAAAAGGAATATACATGAAATGTTTCTTAATTTCTGTTTTAATCAGATTTTTCAAGCACCCTAAACATAGAATGCTTGAAAATCTGATTAAAACAAAAATTAGGAAACGGCTCATATATACTCCTCTTAAGCTTCCCTGTATTGTTTTTTTGTAGAATGAAAACAGCTCCACTAAAGGAACATATGTGTATGAGAAACTGTTGGTTAAATTTAAGCATAGAGATTCTGTATGTCTTATGGTTGACATTGTTATTAATAACCCTACACTGAATACTAATAGACTCGTTGATTGTATTCTCTTTAGAACTTAATATTGAATAGGAAGCCTGGTTGAATATTAAGAAATTCATAAGTATTTCACAAGTAAGCCAGTGAAGAGTTAATGGATTTATGTAATATTTATATAACAGGATAATTTGTTTCAATGACTTGAAACTAGGTCCATAGAATTTTAACTAAAGGCTAAGCTTTTAGAGTAATAGGCTTCAAATAGCTATCCCAGAGTTCACATCTCAAAGTCTGGGTTACTTTTCAAATTTATGATTTAGAATAAAAGGTGTTGGTAAAAGATAAATAAAATTATGCAGTGTACCTCATCTATGTAAAGGCATTTGTCTATTATAATTGCATCTATCTATATTCAATGATTGTATAAAGTGAATAATTTTCAGAACTTCCTGTCAGAGTCAATGATGGTATTAGATCTATTTCTGGCCCTTTCTTTCAGCTGGTTCTCAGCTCGTTAAAGGTCAAAATTTCACTATTCACCATTCCAGACTGAAATGAGTCACTGTAATTTTTTTGCAAAAACCTAGTAAATAATCTTGTTTTTTTAGAAACCAAATCTTTTATAATAGTACTATTTTCATAAATATTTTTGTATATCTAAACCTCCCTGGCAATCACGCTAAAAAATCAGAAGTATCATGCTAGATGTTACTGAGAGGCAGGTGGAAAAAAAAAATGTCTGGAGGGAAACTTTCAATCTACCAAGTCTCAAGTGAATACAGACTCTGCAGCCCTCAGGCTCACAGGACAAACCCGGTCTCACCACTGTGGCCTGATGGCGAACTTCTCTCCCAGGGGACCCTGGTCTGATAAACCCAACTTCATAGAGTATGTTGATCATGCCTAGGTTGCTGCTGTTTCACATATTTTCTCAAGCCAACTCTTTCCATGTATGAATTTATTTTTTCTTCTACTTCACATTTTCATTATTGGAATATCTTTCCTTTCAACTAAGACTCTCATATAAGGAAGGTCATCACATTATTATTTATGATAGCAAAAAGAAAAGGCACAATAAATGTCAATAATGAGAATTCACTGAATAAAGGTGATGAAATGGGCTTCCCTGGTGCCTCACATGGTAAAGAACCCACCTGCAATGTAGGAGACCCAGATTCAATCCCGGGTTGGGAAAATCCCCTGGAGAGGGGAATGGCAACCCACTCCAGTATTCTTGCCTGGAGAATTCTATGGACAGAGGAGCCTGGCAGGCTACAGTCCACAGGGTTGCAAAGAGTGGGACGGGACTGAGCTAGTAAGGCTTTCATAGAAAAAATATAAGTTATGAAAAGTCAATGAGACTTACCTCTGAGGGATATGGTAACAATTATTTTAATGACTTGTATGCATTTCCCAATTTCTGTCTAATGAACCTACATTGTCTTCAAAAGGAGAAGCAGGAAAGCTTGCACTGACTTGACTGCTGCTCGTCTGTGATGTTCCCTAATCCCTATGACTGGAAACCCTCTCTCCTGTTTCTTTGTGCCTCATGAATGACCGGTATTGCTTTTCTCACACTATGGTTATTGGTATACCTCTTTGCTTGAATGTAATCTCCTTGAGGACAGGGAACACGTCTCATTCAACGTCAAATCATCTACAGCATTTTACCAAGTGCCTTACACATAGAACACATCAAGAATAAATCAGTAATTTATGAATGAATTATTCACTTAGGGAATTTCCATTTGGAATATCTCATCAGGTATCCCATACACTTTAAGAAAAGCAATTGGGACAGTTTCCCCTTCATCATTATGTACAGAGGGAGATATGGATGTGGCTCTCCAATATTTTCATTCTGTACAAGACAATCAATGATTTTAAGGGGTAAAACATCAACAAACTCCATCAGTTAACTTTTCTTTCGGCTATAGCAAAACACAGATTAAAGACGTGTGATTACTGACACAGTAGGAAAGGCTGTCAGCGTCACCTTCTCTATTCCTCTGCAGCAACCTCTCTACCCTGCCTCAGCATGGTTTAGACTGAAGAGTTTACAACTGGAAAGAAAGTGAAAGTGAAAATCCCTCAGTTGTGTCGGACTCCAACCCCATGGACTATACAGTCCTCAGAATTCTCCAGGCCAGGGTAGCCTTTCCCTTCTCCAGGGGATCTTCCCAACCCAGGAATCGAACTGGGGTCTCCTGCATTGCAGGCAGACTCTTTACCAACTGAGCTATCAGGGAAGCCTGGGCCAGACTTATTTAATAGAATTATTTAATAGAATTTATATTAAATAAGTAATAGAATTTCTATTAAATAACTTATTTAATAGAATTATTACAAAATAATTATATTACAAAATTAGGTCATTTGTATTAGACTTCAGTGTTGCAACAACTTAAATGACCTGAAACTCCACCTATCAGAATTTAAACTTCAATTTTAAAATTTGTAGGAAAACACCATTCAGTTACTTTGAAACCTTATCCCAACATGTTGGTCCCTGGACCCGGGAGTAATGAAAAAGGGATAGAAAGTTTCTCCTGAGTACCTGCGAGCACTCGTGACTTCACATATAGAATTATATTTAATTCTCATAAAATTCCTTCAGAGTTGGATTTATTGTCCCCATTCACAGATAAGGAAACTGAGAGGCTCATGCAAGTTAAGTGTAAAGTTAATCTTAAGTAAAATAGTAAAGTGAAAAACTGTGTATTTGGTAGATTCATATTTTAGACATATAAAGATAAATGGATGGACAGATAGATATGTAAATACATAGGACAAAGATTAGAAGAGATGTCTTCAAAGTGGAGACAGTTAATCAGTGGGCATTTTCATCCCCAGAATGGTAATTACGTGACACTATACAAGGCAAGTCAATTTGCAAAATATACGTGAATCAAATCAACACACTGTATACTTTAAACTTAAATAATGTTATTTGTCAATTTTATCTCAATAAAACTGAGGGCAAATATCTGCCTAAATCCAAAACTGAAGGGTTCTTCCCTATAATGTGGTTTCTAAATAAGGCGGTGCATTTGCCTAAGTATGCTGTGCTGTGCTTAGTTGCTCAGTCATGTCTGACTCTGTGACCCCATGGAGTGTAGCCTGCCATGCTCTTCCTTCCATGGGGATTCTCCAGGCAAGAATATTGGAGTGGGCTGCCATGCCCTCCTTCAGGGGATCTTCCCAGGGATCGAACCCTGGTCTCCCGCATTGCAGGCAGATTATTTATCATCTGAGCCACTAGGGAGGCCCAAGAATACTGGAATGGGTAGCCCATCCCTTCTCCAGGGGATCTTCCTGATCCAGGAGTGAAACTAGGATTTCCTGCATTGCAGGTGGATTCTTTACCAACTGGGCTACCAGGGAAGCCCAAGTATGCTACTGTGTGCAAATTGCTAGCATTAGAATTCATTTGTTTCACTAAAGGAGTTACTGTGACCTAGAGTTGTGGTTGCCAGTTCAATGTCTTATGATTTGGGGGTGAATGAGTAAAGGGGGGCTCAGAGCAAGGCTCTAAAGAGTGATGGAGGGTGGGGAGAAAGGGGAGGTTGGGGGGACTGGAAAGTTCATACCTGATCCTGGGAGACACCTCTGTGCTGTCTCCACTTCTTCAGCATCTGGAATTGTGGGTGCAATGTGGCCTCACCTTCTGATTTTCAGAAGAAGCCAGAAATTAAGATTTTTCTGATACATGATATCAGTTATATGTGGAATCTAAAATGTAACACAAATGAACTTATCTCTGAAGCAGAAACAGAATCACAAGCATAGAGACTTGTAGTTGCCAAGCAAGGAGGAGAGGAGGGAAGGACTTGGAGGGAGTTTGGGATTAGCAGATGCAAACCATTACACAGAGGATGAATGAACAACAAGGTCCTGCTGTATAGCACAAGAAACTATATTTAATATCCTGTGATAAACTATAATAGAAAAAAATGAAAAAGAATATGTATATATATGTATGTGTCTGTATAACTGAATCACTTTGTTGTACAGTGAAAATTCAATATTGCAAATTAAATATTCAGTAAAATTAAAAAATAAAACCAAAAAAATTTTATGGTAAAATATTATTCAGTTTTTGAAACCAATTCAAAATATTTTAAAACACTATGGAAATAAAGTGAAAATGTTAGTTGCTCAGTCATGTCTGACTGTCTGTGAACCCATGACTATGTATAGCCCACTAGGCTCCTCTGTCCATAGAATTCTCCAGGCAAGACTGCTGGAGTAGTTAGACATTCCCTTCTCCAGGGATCAAACCTGGGTCTCCCTCATTGCTGGCAGATTTTTTTTAATCTGAATTACCAGGGAAGCCATTATTTAACTTATATGCAGAGTACATCATGAGAAATGCCTGGTTGGATGACTCACAAGCTGAAATCAAGATTGCTGGGAGAAATATCAACAATCTTAGATATGCAGATGATACTAAATTAATGACAAAAGGAAAGAGGAACTAAAGAGCCTCTTGATGAAAGAGAAAGAGAAAGAGTTTTAAGCTGGCTTAAAACTCAGCATTTAAACAGCTAAGATCATGGCATCTGGTCCCATCACTTCAAGGCAAATAGATGGGGAAAAGTGGAAATAGTGACAGATTTTATTTTCATGGGCTCCAAAATCACTGCAGACAATGACTGCAACCATGAAATTAAAAGACGCTTGCTCCTTGAAAAGAAAGCTATGACCAACCTAAACAGCATAGTAAAAAGCAGAAACATCACTTTGCCAACAAAGGTCCATATGTCAAAGCTACGGTTTTTCCAGGAGTCATGTATGGATGTGAGAGTTGGACCGTAAAGAAAGCTGAGTGCTGAAGAATTTATGCTTTCAAAGTGTGGTGATGGAGAAGACTCTTGAGAGTCCCTTGGACAGCAAAGAGATCAAACCAGTCAATCCTAAAGCAAATCAACCCTAAATATTCATTGGAAGGACTGATGCTGAAGCTGAAACTCCAATACTTTGGCCACCTGATGCAAAGAGCTGACTCATTGGAAAACACCCTGAGGCTGGGAAAGATTGAGGCAGGAGGAGAAGGGGATGAAAGAGGATGAGCTAGTTGGATGGCCTCACCAACTCAGTGGACATGAGTTTGAGCAAACTCTGGGAGATAGTGAAGGACAGGGAGGCCTGGCATGCTGCTATCCATGTGTTCACAAAGAGTCAGACACAACTTAGCCACTTAACAACAACAACTCCATCTCTTAAGGTTTAAAGAATAAAACTTCATCAGGGTCTTCTTTTAAATTTTGTTTTTAGCTTTCTTTACATATTGTTTTCTCATATCTAATCCACTGAAAATCAAAAAAATTATGATTCCCAAGATTACTAAATACTAAAAAGAAACTAACACTCCTTTCTTTGCATTGGATTGCATTTTTTTAAATGTTGGAATAATCCTATTTAGAAAATTTACTAAGATATCGGAGTCCATATTTAACCTTTGACTGTCTCCTCAGAATGTTCATACCTTACCAAACCATAGTCTATTTTTCCAAACTAAGGAAGTATCATTGTTACAATACTTTTACCTAAACTACAGACCTTAATTTGGAATTTACATTTTTTTCCACTAATGCCTTTTATATGTTCCAGGATCTGATTTATTTTCTTTTTTTAAAGTTTTTATTGAAGTGCAGCGGCTTTACTGCATTAAATGCTTGGTTAGTTTCTGCTGCACAGCCCAGTAAATCAGTTACACATATTCACATATACCCTCTTTTTGAGATATCCTTTCCATTTAGGTCCCCACAGAGCACTCAGTAGAGTTCCCTGTGCTGTACAGTAGGTCTCGTTAGTTATCTATTTTAAACATAGTATCAATAGTGTATACATGTCCATCCCAATTTTGGATCCCATGTTGTTTTTTAGAGAGTTACTTTTAAGGAAGCAGTTGATTGTGCAATCTACATCAGCATAGGATCCTAAAAATAAAGTTTCACAATTATTTCTACTTTATGCCTGAGATGACAGTCATCATCACTCAAGAGCAGCCTTTACAATAATAGGGTGTGTGGCTGCCTGAAGCAATGACCCCTCCCTTCTTCCAGGCACAGTGATTCTGGGCAGGTAAGAGCATCGCCCTTCCTCTGAGCAAAGCATTTAGCTCAGCTGTACACTAGTTCTCAGGAAGTCATGGACTTTACTGTAAAGGATTTTAAATTATGTATCATAGCTTAGAAGATAAATAATGTACAGGATCTCACTCTAGAAGGAAGTCATAATTCTTTGACGTTCAAAAACATATACACATTTTAAGAACTAATCTTATATCTTCTGCCCCTGGAAAGTAGCATATTGCTTAGAAAATATAGATTATTAGGGCACTATATTAGCCACAGACTTTTGTATTATATGTCTGATGTCCTTAAGAATTTAACGAAAATTTTACAGAAAGCAAAGCAAAACAAATGGGCTTCCCTGGTGGCTCGGGTATAAAGAATTCACCTGCAGTGCAGAAGACATGGCTCCAATTCTTGGGTCAAGAAGATCCCCTGGAGAAGGAAATGACACCCCACTCTAGGATTCTTCCTAAAAAAATCCCATGGACAGAGAAGCCTGGCAGGCTACAATCCATCAGGACACAAAAGAGTCAGACATGACTTAGTGACTCAACAATAACAACAACAGCAAAGCAAAACAAAAAGAAACAAAAACTTCCTTCTAAAAGCCTTGAAAACAAACCAAAAGCCAGTTCAGTGGTTAGATACAGTTGGAAAGCATTTGCTTAAAACATAGGCTTACTCAAAATTTAATATAGTATTTATGTGTACTGTATGTCTGAATAAGGAATATGGCTCAAAATGTTTCCCAAACATAAATTAACCAGAGAACAATCTTTTTTAATAAAGGCATATTAACTTCTCATAAAGAATACAGCTTAAGAAATGTTGAAAACATATTTACTTATTGAATCTGAATGGACAGAAATTTAGAAGTCTTTAGTTCAAATTTCTATTTTTAGAGCAATCCTTACAGAAGTTTCATCACCCTCTACTTCCAAAGACATGTAGAAGTGTGCTCTTCTACTCCCAGAAAACTCTAGTTATAATAAGCTTTAGTTTTTATCCTGTGCCTGAATTGCCCTGCTTTTAACATCCTTCAACCATTCCAAAGTTGCTCCTACAAAGTGACCCAGGATCTTCCACATGGTGATCAAAGCTTTCTTTGAGGTCAGTTCTTCTCTGGCGGTTCAGACAGTAAAGAAACTGCCTGCAATATAAGAGACCCAGGTTCGATTCCTGGGTCAGGAAAATCCCCTGGAGAAGGGAATAGCTACCTACTCCAGTATTCTTGCCTAGAGAATTACACAGACAGAGGAGCCTGGCGGGCTACAGTCCATCGGATTGCAAAGGATCAGACACGACTGAGTGACTAACGTTTTGAGTACTGCTACTTCGGAATTACCAGTTTGCTGGTCAGCTGTCAAGGACTTTGAGTGTTTAAAAGAATTCCTTCCTGGGGGCTTCTAGCAAAGTCCCTGCCGGTACTGACTATGGCCTTAGTCACACTCTTGCTTTCATTGATGGTTTTTTAATGAGGGTGGAAAGATGAGGTAAGGGAGACGCCCTGAGCATGAGAGTGTAGGCAGGTAGAGCCGGTCTGACGCCTAACTCACTGATTCTGCACCAGGGAAGAAAATCTCTGCCCTGCCCATGTCTGATGGAATTACAGATTTAGGAAGACAGTTAAGAAGTGTCTACTTTGTCTTTGAAAAAGTCTCCTGCTGTTCACTAAGGGAAAGCCCACAGAAAAATGCTGATTGGACCCATGTCTTCTGCACTGCAGGTGAATTCTTTGTACCCGAGCCACCAGGGAAACCCATTTGTTTTGCTTTGCTTTCTGTAAAATTTTGGTTAAATTCTTAAGGACATCAGACATATAATACAAAAGTCTGTGGCTAATATAGTGCCCTAATAATCTATATTTTCTAAGCAATATGCTACTTTCCAGGGGCAGAAGATATAAGATTAGTTCTTAAAATGTGTATATGTTTTTGAACGTCAAAGAATTATGACTTCCTTCTAGAGTGAGATCCTGTGGAATCTTCCCCACCCAGGGGTTGAACCCGGGTCTCCAGCATTGCGGGCAGACGCTTTACTGTCTGAGCCAAATATCAAAATTATAGTTTATTCCTTATTATAGTTTATTCCCTAATCTAAGAACCCCTGGATGGGGAAGATTCCCTGGAGAAGGAAATGGTAACCCATTCCAGTACTCTTGCCTAAAAAATTCCACGGATGGAGAAGCCTGGTAGGCTACAGTCCATGGGGTCGCAAAGAGTTGGATGCGACTGAATGACTTTACTTTCTTTCTTTCTTTCTAAAAATACATTTCAGGCTCAGAAGGGCATTCAGAGTCTATGGAAAGTAAGGAAATTCTCTCTCTTTCTGTATAATATGTTCTCAAAATGCTTGATCAGCCCAGAACTTAACTCTCCCAATCTGATACCCTGGGGCAGATGACCATTCTGGCAACAAAGGTTAAGAGGCCAGGGGCAGTGGCCAGAAGGAGCAACCCATGCCAGAGGCCAAAGGTGGTGACGAGAGGAGTTACCCCGCATCCGAGGTCAGGGGCGGCGGCCGGGAGGAGCTACCCCACGCCCCCACGCCCCCACCCCCGAGGCCAGGGGTGGCGATGAGAGGAGTTATCTGGAGCCCTGGCTGTGCGGGCGCAGGAGGGCCTAGAGGAGCTATCCCATATTGAAGGTCAGGAAGGGCAGTGGTGAGGAGATACCCCTCATCCAGGGTAAGGAGCAACGGCTGTGCTTTGCTGGAGCAGCCACGAAGAGATACCCTACGCCCAAGGTAAGAGAAACCCAAGTAAGACAGTAGGTGATGCAAGAGGGCATCAGAGGGCAAACACACTAAAACCATACTCACAGAAAACTAGTCAATCTAATCACACTAGGACCACAGCCTTGTCTAACTCAATGAAACTAAGCCATGCCCGTGGGGCAACCCAAGACGGGGGTGTCGTGGTGGAGAGTTTTGACAGAATGTGGTCCACTGGAAAGGGAATGGCAAACCACTTCAGTATTCTTGCCTTGAGAACCCCAAAAGGCAAAATGATAGGATACTGAAAGAGGAACACCCAGGCCAGTAGGTGCCCAATATGCTACTGGAGATCAGTGGAGAAATAACTCCAGAAAGAATGAAGCAGGGCAAAGACTAATAGAGTTTTGCCAAGAAAATGCACTGGTCATAACAAACACCCTCTTCCAACAACACAAGAGAAGACTCTATACATGGACATCATCAGATGGTCAACACTGAAATCAGATTGATTATATTCTTTGCAGCCAAAGATGGAGAAGCTCTATACAGTCAGCAAAAACAAGACCAGGAGCTGACTGTGGCTCAGACCATGAACTCCTTATTGCCAAATTCAGACTTAAATTGAAGAAAGTAGGGAAAACCACTAGACCATTCAGGTATGACCTATATCAAATCCCTTATGATTACACAGTGGAAGTGAGAAATAGATTTAAGGGCCTAGATCTGATAGATAGGATGCCTGATAAACTATGGAATGAGGTTCGTAACATTGTACAGGAGACAGGGATCAAGACCATTCCCATAGAAAAGAAATGCGAAAAAGCAAAATGGCTGTCTGGGGAGGCCTTAAAAATAGCTGTGAAAAGAAGAGAAGCAAAAAGCAAAGGAGAAAAGAAAAGATAGAAGCATCTGAATGCAGAGTTCCAAAGAATAGCAAGAAGAGATAAGAAAGCCTTCTTCAGTGATCAATGCAAAGAAATAGAGGAAAACAACAGAATGGGAAAGACTAGGGATCTCTTCAAGAAAATCAGAGATACCAAAGTAACATTACATGCAAAGATGAGCTCGATAAAAGACAGAAATGGTATGGACCTAACAGAAGCAGAAGATATTAATAAGAGATGGCAAGAATACACAGAAGAACTGTACAAAAAAGATCTTCACGACCCAGATAATCACGAAGGTGTGATCACTGACCTAGATCCAAACATCCTGGAATGTGAAGTCAAGTGGGCCTTAGAAAGCATCACTACAAACAAAGCTAGTGGCGGTGATGGAATTCCAGTTGAGCTATTCCAAATCCTGAAAGATGATGCTGTGAAAGTGCTGCACTCAATATGCTAGCAAATATGGAAAACTCAGCAGTGGCCACAGGACTGGAAAAGGTCAGTTTTCATTCTAATCCCAAAGAAAGGCAATGCCAAAGAATGCTCAAACTACCCCACAATTGCACTCATCTCACACGCTAGTAAAGTAATGCTCAAAATTCTCCAAACCAGGCTTCAGCAATATGTAAACTGTGAACTTCCTGATGTTCAAGCTGGTTTTAGAAAAGGCAGAGGAACCAGAGATCAAATTGCCAACATCTGCTGGATCATAGAAAAAGCAAGAGAGTTCCAGAAAAACATCTATTTCTGCTTTATTGACTATGCCAAAGCCTTTGACTGTGTGGCTCACAATAAACTGTGGAAAATTCTGAAAGAGATGGGAATACCAGACCACCTGATCTGCCTCTTGGGAAATGTGTATGCAGGTCAGGAAGCAACAGTTAGAACTGGACATGGAAAACAGACTGGTTCCAAATAGGAAAAGGAGTTCATCAAGGCTATATATTGTCACCCTGCTTATTTAACCTCTATGCAGAGTACATCATGAGAAACGCTAGACTGGAAGAAACACAAATTGGAATCAAGATTGCTGGGAGAAATGTCAATAACCTCAGATATGCAGATGACACCACCCTTATGGCAGAAAGTGAAGAGGAACTCAAAAGCCTCTTGATGAAAGTGAAAGTGGAGAGTGAAAAAATTGGCTTAAAGCTCAACATTCAGAAAATGAAGATCATGGCATCCGGTCCCACCACTTCATGGGAAATAGATGGGGAAACAGTGGAAACAGTGTCAGACTTTATTTTTCTGGGCTCCACAATCACTACAGATGGTGACTGCAGCCATGAAATTGAAAGACGCTTACTCCTTGGAAGGAAAGTTATGACCAACCTAGATAGCATATTCAAAAGCAGAGACATTACTTTGCCAACAAAGGTCAGTCTAGTCAAGGCTATGGTTTTTCCTGTGGTCATGTATGGATGTGAGAGTTGGACTGTGAAGAAGGCTGAGCGCCGAAGAATTGATGCTTTTGAACTGTGGTGATGGAGAAGACTCTTGAGAGTCCCTTGGATTGCAAGGAGATCCAACCAGTCCATTCTGAAGGAGATTAGCCCTGGGATTTCCTTGGAAGGAATGATGCTAAAACTGAAACACCAGTACTTTGGCCACCTCATGCGAAGAGTTGACTCATTGGAAAAGACTCTGATGATAGCAGGGATTGGGGGCAGGAGAAGAAGGGGACGACAGAGGATGAGATGACTGGATGACATCACTGACTCGATGGATGTGAGTCTGAGTGAACTCCGGGAGCTGGTGATGGACAGGGAGGCCTGGCGTGCTGTGATTCATGGGGTTGCAAAGAGTGGGACACGACTGAGCGACTGATCTGATCTGAAGAAACAATTTCTACTGAAAATTAAAATTTTCTTATTCAGTGTTAACCTCACTTTAGAATGATTTCTTTTTGTAACAAGACAGAAATTAGAAAAAGATACAGCACATGTATAAAAACATGTGCCATATATTATAAGTACATGTGATTAAAGTAAAATTTACTTAGAATGTAGAACATTTAAAAAAATTAAAAAAAAGAATGTAGAACATTTTTAAAGCACTTATAAATGCCTAAGACATAGAAAATATGGAATTACACTATGGGATATGTTCCTGGGGATACTGTGAAGTTATTACTGAATTGTGTAACTCTGGGTGGGAGTGATACCAACCAGCATTCTTGGCCTCCTTAATCAATAGAAATTGATCAGAGACCACACAAGAAATTCAGGCACGGCTTTATTGGGGCTCCTGATGCAGCAGCAGGCAGTGAGAATAAATCACAGTTTCCCTTGCTAGCTTGGTCCCCAGTGGGGGAAATGAGCTTGTTCTTTGTACGGGGTGACAGTAGGGGTGTGTGCAGGCGCTGGGCTGGAGGGATGGCTCAGGAGTGTTTCCCCCACTCCTCTGGTGGTGTTGCTTGCAGGGGGGCATGCACAGTACCCTGCTCTTGCTCCCTGCTCTTACTCCCTGCTCTTCCACACTTATTCAGTTGGGTTTCTTTTTGGTCTTTTTGTATCTTTTTGTCCATTTTTTATCCCAACTGTGCATGCATGCAGTTATTTTTAGTCCTTTATAGTTTCCTTGTATCTTGTTGACCAGGCGCAAGCATGGCAGCACTGCAGCAAAGGGTCCCACGTCCCAGGCTGTCATCAGAAGAGCAAGATAGGGCCAGAATGGGGCTAAGGCCCATGTCATCTTTCCCCAGTCAACTCCATTGACTTCAAAGCAGACAGGAATGCCTCCCTCTGCCCCATGTGTACCTACCCTCCACCCCGAAAACCCTTCCCTCCAACCCACTCAGGCTGTGCGCCCTTCTGTAACTTCTTCAGTTCAGTTCAGTTGCTCAGTCATGTCCGACTCTTTGTGACCCCATGAATCGCAGCACACCAGGCCTCCCTGTCCATCACCAACTCCTGGAGTTCACTCAGACTCACGTCCATCGAGTCAGTGATGCCATCCAGCCATCTCATCCTCTGTTATCCCTTTCTCTTCCTGCCCCCAATCCCTCCCAGCATCAGAGTCTTTTCCAATGAGTCAACTCTTCGCATGAGGTGGCTAAAGTACTGGAGTTTCAGCTTTAGCATCATTCCTTCCAAGGAAATCCCAGGGCTGATCTCCTTCAGAATGGACTGGTTGGGTCCGACTCTGCGACCCCATGAACCACAGCACGCCAGGCCTCCCTGTCCATCACCAACTCCCCGAGTTCCCTCACCCCTTCCAAATTCCCTTTGATGCTTATTGTAACTGATGTGTTTTATACAAATGTGAGTCAGGTGCAGAAAACAAGCAACATCAGCCATCTACCCCAAGCCTACACCTGTGCACAACCCAGCAGTGATGTCTGGAGTCTAGGCATTAATGAAAGGACCAGTAGTTTACAGCTGCAGCTGGGGCTGAGATCACCTTTCAACTTTGTACCTAGCCCTCAAGGATGCCTTGTCCAATCTCATCTCTTCAGGTGGTTGTTCTAAACCCTTTCCAGCTCCTGAAATCCTGTACCTGACATCTAGTTGGTTGCCCTAAGAAGCTGATTAAATCTTTTCACAAAGGAAATAAAGAATATTAACAGTGCTTTCTCTCTGGATTCCTCCTTGCAACACCCACACTCATCCTTGCCTTGTCAAAGGACACGGATGCTGCTTCTTTCAGGGGGCTGCCCTCTGGCCCCTCGGTAGCACCTCTGGGCATCATTTCTCATCTACTCTTTCTATGATCTCTTGTCCTCACTGTTCTTCTCTCTCCAATGAACACCTTCCCAAGTTTGTCGCATCCTGAAGGTAAAGAAAACTTCCTCCTCATTGCTTCTGTCTCAAAACCACCGTTTTACCTCTGTGTGCCTTTGACAACGTACCTTTATTGTTCCGTCCCCACTGTTCTTGGGCCTTCACCCAATGTGCTCCGCAGCCCACGGCCATCCAGTTTGCACCCTCAACACTTCAGCAGAATGGTAATGCCCCCAATGGTCTTCTCACTTTTACCCCAATTTCATAGCAACTGACCTCTTTGAACTTTTATTCAATGAGAAACATCTCTTCTTTTGTTGTCCACAAAGCCATTTCCACCAACACCCCCTTTCGACATGCCTGTGGAATACTAGGCATTGCTGTCTGCTCCAGCCTTGCGGTCCTTTCATTAGGGGATTCCCCATAATTGCTTTCTTTCCTGTACATTCACAATGAATCCTTTGGAAGTGAGTTAGAAGTGTTTAGCTGCAAGAGAAAAAAGCAGCAACACTCTACAGGGGTTTGGTTAAATAGGTGTTGACTTCTTTTCGTGCAGAAAGATTAAATCTGATTGGTAGTTGCTGGTGTTGTTCAGAACTTCAAGGTGTCAAGGAAAATTCCTCTTTCTTTTCTAATGTTAGGCAGTATGGCTGGTGCAGCTTGGCCGTCCTTTCCACAGTCCAAACTGAGAAGAATAAAGAAGCAAAAGTAGAAAAGAGGGCAAAACCTTAAGCCTGAGGGCAAAGATTTTCCCATAAATCCCCATTAGACTTCCCATTCAGAAAACAAAGATCATGGCATCTGGTCCCATTACTTCATGAGAAATGGATGGGGAAACAGTGGAAACAGTGTCAGACTTTATTTTTCTGGGCTCCAAAATCACTGCAGATTGTGACTGCAGCCATGAAATTAAAAGACACTTACTCCTTGGAAGAAAAGTTATGACCAACCTAGATAGCATATTCAAAAGCAGAGACATTACTTTGCCAACAAAGGTCCGTCTAGTCAAGGCTATGGTTTTCCCTGTGGTCATGTATGGATGTGAGAGTTGGACTGTGAAGAAAGCTGAGCACTGAAGAATTGATGCTTTTGAACTGTGGTGTTGGAGAATACTCTTGAGAGTCCCTTGGACTGCAAGGAGATCCAACCAATCCATTCTAAAGGAGATCAGTCCTGGGTATTCTTTGGAAGGAGTGATGCTAAAGCTGAAACTCCAGTACTTTGGCCACCTCATGCGAAGAGTTGACTCATTGGAAAAGATCCTGATGCTGGGAGGGATTGGGGGCAGGAGGAGAAGGGGACGACAGAGGATGAGATGGCTGGATGGCATCACGGACTTGATGGACGTGAGTTTGAGTGAACTCTGGGAGCTGGTGATGGACAGGGAGGCCTGGCGTGCTGTGATTCATGGGGTCGCAAAGAGTTGGACACGACTGAGCGACTGAACTGAACTGAAGTGATGTCTCACTAGTCTACCTACTTACAAGGAATTCTGGGAAAGCGGCACTGGAAAAAGATGTAGAAATAGGTATTGAGTGAATCAACCTACAGTACAGGTCCTCTACATATGAATGAGTTCCATTCCCAGCGTGCATTCATAGGTCCAATCTGCTTGTAAGCTCAACAGAGTTAGAGTTAGCCTACATACCCAACCACCACAATCACCTATATAATACTGTGCTGTAATAGGTTTATAATACTTTTCACACAAATAATGCATAAACAAACACAAAAACAAAACATTTTTAATCTTACAGTAAAGTACCTTGCAAAGTATAGTGCGGTACAGCTGCCGGCATTCTGGGGCTGGCATCGAGTGAGTAGGCAAGAAGAGCTATTGATTGGAGGAGGTGGGGTATGGCAGAGCTGAAGGATCAGCAGCAATAGGAGATGGAGAGCAAGCTACGATTTCACTCACGCCTGATGCTGATGGAACACACATTAGCATATTTGAAATTCTGCAACTTGAATGTTCATATGTGGGGGACTCACTGTGTTTAATAATTCCATCATCCTTAAGACTCCAGTGGAAGTGACACGTACTGTGTAAAATACTACCTGATTAGCCCTGAGAATATTGGTCTACGGATGCAGGTCTTAGCTCTGTGCATGGAGAGCATGTGTCATATTATACTGTAATTCTCCATCTTGTAGGTGCCCATTGTCAGGGTCCTTACCCTCATATCTCCCAATTAAATCATGATCTTCTTAATTACAACCAACATTAGATCCATCCGTGGATCTGTGATCTCAGTGCCTGGCACAGTGAAAACTGTGTATATACTTTCAAAACTGTGTATATACTTTCAATAGTATACAGTATATTGAAAGTACAATTGAATACTGGATGATAAGTATCTGAGTTCTAAATACAGCTATTTATTATTGCTATCTTGATTGTTCAGAGCTAGAAAATACTGTAACTTAAACTGAAGCAGTACATAAATGATTTTACACTATAGTTTGCTATTGGCCTTTCTGAACTCTCAGTTTAGTGCTGATGTGATATTTTGGCAGGTTCCAGTATTTCTTTTTTTTCTCCATTTTGTATTTGACTTCCCTTTTTCTGTTTTCATTACAGCTGCTCTTTTCTTACTGATCCACCTACTCTTTCCAGCCTGTAGGAATCATACAACAAATCTGGCATCACTGTGACATAAGAACTGTCACATCTATTGCTTCTCTACTACTTTCGTTTGATTGGTATATGAGTTTCTGAATGTTTCTGCTATAACTAAATGTTTGGAGGGGCTTCCCTGGTAACTCAGCTGGTAAAGAGTCCACCTGCAGGGCAGGAGACAGGGAAATGAGTGAGCGTTTCTAGAAAGAAAAGGAGGAAGAAAGGAATAGATATTTTTAATACTTAATTATTTTTAATAATTAATTTAAAAAATTAATATTTTTAATCAGAGATTTGCAAATCTGATATTCTTTTCAATTCTATATTCCATGTAATTTATATTTCTGTATTCAGCCTGCCAAATGCAACTCTTTGGAGCATTATCATTGTAATAATGGGAAACTGTCATCTAATGTCTTAAAACATGTGTACCTATGTTTCATCCCTTTTAATATCAACATGACTTGCAAGGAAAGTGTCAGGTACTTCACTCTCTGTTTTGGCTTCTGTCAATTTAATATTGTATTCAGGAATATTCATTGCACTTGTCTTTTTATTAGTACAGTGTTGTTAAAATGAGTGACTATTTAGAATATTCATTTAAAAATATTCGTAAAGCTCAAAATCTTCTAGAGAAGTAAAATAGTAGTAAAGTGTACTGTCAAAAGTTACATGAATAAAGCATTAAAAGAAGTTATTTTATGTTAATAATCACATACTCTACTTGTTCAGGTTCTTAAGAAAACCCTGACTAATACAGTCTCAACATGAAAGTGTATAGGATCCTCTTTGTAAACAAGAAGTCTTGAATTTTCTATTGGGCTGACATATCCATGGAACCCTTTCCCACAAGTACTGACAAGGTTGTTACCATCTAATCATTTAAGTCTCTCCCCAAATATCATCTCCTTCAAAATGCTATTTCAGATTATCTTCAAATATTCTTCCCTACACCAGTTGCACTCTATTTCATTATTCTGTTTTCTTTTCCTTGTAAAATCTATCCAAATGCAATCAAAAGAGAAAGAAAAACACGCTATGTCTGTTTTGCAACTTCCTTCTCTCTTGCCAGCCTCACCACAGGGTCTATAAGCACTTGCTTTCTCTTAGAGCCTGAACAAGTCCCTGTGACTCAGTTCTGTTCAGTAAGGGGAAGAGTGTTGCGGGTTCCTGGGAAAGGTATTTAATTTCCTGTTAAATGGAAAAGTAACACAAAACGAGTTTTCTTGATCTCAGATGAGATTCCTGGAGCTGCGCCATCCATTTTAAAACATTTAAAAAACTTGAGGGTAAACAAAGCATAAGAACTAAAAACAATCACATTAAGAACAATGGTTTGAGAAGAAAAAAAGTACTGGGTACCTGTTTTGTTACCTGACCCTACCTGATTGCTGCTTTTTCTCTGAATTCTTTGTTCTATAAACACTGATCATCTTTGCAGTTTAATTCACTGCTGTCTGGGTATTCTGTTATGTGTGGCCAAAGGTAACTCTCAAAGAAATGTGAAGTGATCTTCTTTATTCATTTACTTACTTGATCCTTGTTTCTAGTCTACTGCTTAAAAAGTGAGCTGTGCTGAAATAAAGATAATGTTTACTTCCATGTGGGTTCTTCTATTTTTGTAGTAAGATCTGGTGCATGGGTAACATTCAGTGAATGTATGTTGATCCATAGATGACAAGTGGATGTAAATGATTAACTTAATGCTGCTTTGCATACTCTTGGAGCACATGGGGTGATCAGGGCAGATGCTGGACCTGGGATATTATAAGAATCCACACACTGAGCATGCTAGGAACTCATCTCTTAAAAGTAAAAATCTTAACCTGTCTATTCTAGTAAATGGTTTCTACATATTTTTCCAGGAAGAAAGCTATTTTTCCAGACCTATCATTTAAAAAATCTGCAAACTGCCTGAGTTTTGACAAAGAGCCATTGTCTATTAAGTTGAAAGTATCACAGATTTTTCTAGCACTTAGGCACGTTAATTTTAGTGATTTCGTATTTCTTCACATTCGTGGAAATTCTTTCATTTAAACTTGTTGTTTTTTGGTCACTGGGTTGTGTCTGACTCTCTGTGACCCTATGAATTATAACCCACCAGGCCCCTCCGTTCATAGGATTTCCCAGGCAAGAATGTTAGAGTGGGTTCCCATTTCCTTCTCCAGGGGATCTTCCCTATCCAGGGATCAAACTCGCATCTCCTGCCTTGGTAGGCAGATTCTTTACTGCTGAACCAGCTGAGAAGCCCTTTCACTTAGGCTAATCCTGTTCAATAGAAATATTATGTGAGTCATATATATAATTTTACATTTAAAAAATGAAAAGCGGGAACTTTGTACTATATTTTATTTAACCCAATATATTAAAAATATCATTTTATCATGTTATATTGGTAAACATGTGATCAACAGAAAATCATTCAAGTTGCTGTATAACCCACGAAGTTCTGCGCAGTACTCTGTGATGGCCTAGAAAGGAAGGACCGGAGAGTTGGAGAATGACTCAAGAGGGAGAGTAATATATGTGTACTCACTTCTCATTCATGTTGTTCAATAGCAAAAACCAACACAATATTGTAAAGCAACTATCCTCCAGGTAAAAATAATTTTTTTTAAGAAAGGATATTTAACAATGTTTGGACTCAGTGATTTAGCGTGTATTTTGCATTTACAGTACTACTCAACTTTAACTAGTCACATTTCAAGTCACAGATAGCTAGTGGCTTCCATATTGAACAACTCTGATTAAGATGAATTCACTCCACAAAGGAAGACTCATCCTATAAAGCCCTCCTGACACACTTTTAGGTTAAACAAGCATATAAATGTGGTTGGCCTTGTGTTAAGTATTAACAGCACATCGATAGATAAGCCATCCTTACTTCCCCTACCCTCACCCCCAAAGGGGTGCACTGCATTGACAAATGAATCACCAAAAAAGTCATTATAAAAATCACATATAGGATTGTAAAGGACATATGCATAGGGCACTAGGGGAGCACTTGGGTGGGGGTGGGGGGCTCTAGTTAGGAGGGAGATGGTTAGGACAGGCTCTTGAAGGCTGAGATGCTGATACTGAGCCTTAGGACTGAGGAGAGCTTATCTTGCTGAAGGAAAGGAATTCCAGGCCAGGCATCATCACTGAGATTCAAATAAAGAGCAGATTCTAAACGTTGAGAGGAATTGAATGTTGAGAGGTAAAGAGTGGCTGGAGAGACAGACAGAGTCCAGGTCATGGGAGACTTTGGATAATTGGACATTCATCCCACAAAATATTTCCCTGCCTCCCGCTTCTGTCTTCCATGTTATTACGCAGAATGCTCCTAACCACTGTTTCACTGGACAAGGCTCCTATTCTCAAGACTCACTACCCCACTTCTTCTCCCATCCCTGCTACTGGTCCTGTAAAAAATGCAGACTGGCCCCTAACTTTTTCTCATTTTCACTGTCTTAGTTGACCGTCCTTCATCTCAACATTTTCTGTTTCTGGCTATTTCTATGATGACAGATTTAAATCTCTATATTCAACCCTGAGCCTTTGTCTGCAACATCAGACATGGGGAAAATATAATTAAAATCTTCTTCTAACCCAGAAAACCTCTTCACAAAGGTGGAAGACAAAGAAACAAATTTTCTTACTGACTAAGCATTAAACCTGGAATGTGGTATGTGTTACAGGCAATCACCTAAGAGACGGCAGAGACAAAAATAAATATCACCCTTTTGTTGTTTTTCCCTTTAAAAAATTTTATTTGAGTATAGTTGATCTACAGTGTTGTGGTCCTTTCAGGTACATAGCAAAATGGTTTAGTTACACGCACACACATGTATGTGTATATATGTATATATATATATACATTTCCTTTTCTGATTTTTTCTGTTATAGGTTGCAGGTTATTACTAGATATTGAATAAAGTTTCCTGGGCTATACAATAGATCCTTCTTGGTTATCTATCCCATACGTAGTATGTGCATCTGTTAATCCCAAACTCCCAATTCATCCCTCCCCCAATTTCTCTTTTGATAATCATAAATTTGGTAAATCTCACCCTATAATATAGCCAAGCAGATACAGCCCATCACATACATACTTATAAGATAATCTGTAACCAGTTCTCAAGTAAGAGGACCTGAGATCCACTTGTCACACACAGTTCATCCTAACTTCACCAGGGTATTGGGGTGACCCTTGTGTGAGCTAGTTAGCATGAACCATCTCTCTTAATGACAGGATGCAGTTTTGCAGCTCAGAGCAAGTCAGAGCTCACCGAGTTGCAAGTTAGGCTCCTACCTTCCCAATAGAAATTAGGGGGTGGGATGCTGCCCCCCTTCATGTTTGCATTTCAGAAGCTTGCAGGTTCAAGAGATGGACATTTGAGGGTCATAAAGATGACAAAAGATGTATACCATTTTCAAAAGAATTTATATACATTTGGACAGATGAGAAAGTACTTACAAGCTTTCTAAGGTAAATGAGAATTAAGTTTCAAATTTTTAATCTGTATTTGTCCTTACACATGCTTCCTCCATGGTATCACTCCTTGGTTATTTCACCATCTCCTCAAATTAAAAATAGGCATTTTTTATTTTTATTTTTTCTGATTTTATTTATTTTTTTAGTTGAAAGATAATTGCTTATAGAATTTTATTGTTTTCTGCCAAATATCAACATGAATCATCCATGGGTATACATATATACCCTTCCTCTTGATATTTTTATTTCTAAATCAGGTTTAATTTCATATCTCCTGTACAAAATGATGTCTTCATTCCTGCCAATGCTTTTTTTATTTCCCAGTACCCAAGCTTTCTTTCCATCTGCCACTAAATTGTCAGCTGTCCTCTCCAATTTTGTCCCTTTTTTATTATTACAGCCCCCTCCCCACTTCACACCTAGACTATGGCCTGGGTGTTTCACTTACATTTCATTTTACCCTCTACGCTTCTGCTCCCCCAGCTGATCTTCACAATCATCTAGGTTTTCTTGTTCAAAACCTGCCATTGTTTTTTAAGAGCTATAAGAGAAAGGTCATCACTACTTTGGTGTTATCTGATTCAGCTAACCTGGTCTTTCTGTATATTTCACTCCAAATTAAGTCCTCAGCTCAAGCCCAGGTCTTCCCTTCGACTGGTCAAACACACTGAGCTTGTGAACTTCAGGTTTTTAATCCAAACACACTCTAGTTCCTCATTTTCTTTTCACTTCTCTAAACACCCACTCTATCTATCCAGCACTGCCATGACAGCATCTATCCTGATCTATTCTAATTAACTTGCTTATATTTTCCACTTCTACTCTTGTTCCATACAACGTGACGCCTGAGACATCACTCCGTTGTCTCGGGTCCATCTGGGTTCTACAACGCTCTCTGCAAAGCTTATCTTAACTCATTTTATAACCTCTAGAAGAAGACTAGAAACATAAGTATTCTGCATTTTAGTGTGCTGTGTGTTTCCATACCAAACTAATACAAACACCCTTTCCAAAGCTCTATATTTATAAATAATATACCTCATGGACAGTTTAAGTTCACAGAATTGAATGGCTATTTTTATGGAGTCACCTCCATTAACTTTCTAAGTAATCACTTATAATCCTGATATGCCTACATAAAATTATATTCCTGATTTTAGTATTTACATCAGGCAAAAAACTCTTCATTAACTGCAAACAGTTACTTAGCCTAGTCAATAGCAAAGACAAATTCCCTTCCTGGACTTTGTGATTTAATCTAAAATACTGAACTTCTTAATTCTTTGGAAACCCATATAAAGAAAGTATTTCTTCTTTCTATAATGTGCTGGGAATGTAAAATACTCTTCAGTTTATATAGAGGAGCATAGTGTCTTGAATATTCATGCAGTGTAAGTAAAATAATGAGTAAATGAATGTATTAGCTTAAATCACATTAAGATACCAAATATATAAAAGGCAAGGGGCATGTATCAATATTACTCTTCTAATTGTCCTTTGTGGAGAAGGAAATAGCAATGCACTCGAGTGTTCTTGCCTGGAGAATCCCAGGGATGGGGGAGCCTGGTGGGCTGCCGTCTGTGGGGTCACACAGAGTCGGACACGACTGAAGCGACTTAGCAGCAGCAGGTGCAGCAGTTGTCCTTTGACTAGTAAAGTATTTAGTATAAAATGTGTTAAATTATTTCCTTTTTGAAAGAGTAAAAACTGGTTGATTTTTAAGATTCAGCTCCTCAACATAGACCTCCCTTTACCAACCATCCAAACCAATAACCATCTCTTCTTAATACCATAATATTTATATTTGGCATTTGCTATCATTCTGTATTATAGAGGTGCTAAATCAATGAACTGCAAAATAAGTGCAGAAATTCCCCATTTAAAAAACTAAACACAATCCTTGTCTATTTTTCACTCTGATTATGGCAGTTCAAGGTTTTAAAGCCAAGCCACATTTCAATGTCAAAGGAATAAGATGACTTGTCATATTCTAAACTGCCTATGAGTCCAGCTGCTTCAAGCAGCTGTTAAGAGAAGCTTCAGAAAGGTTCATTTCTGACAGATTTGTGTGAATTTCTTCCCCGGGAATTGAAAATGCTCCAATCAAGACCAGAGTTTAAAAGGTAGCTGAATAAATGTCAAAGATCAGCCTTGGAGAAACAAGAAAGCAAGAGAAGTCAGAACTGCTCCTGTCAGTCTGCAGTGCATTTCATTTGATAATCACTGCGGCTGCCTTGTGGAGATGCTTATCTTACCCTTCAAGTGGAGATACATCCCACAAGCAAACAATTATTAGGAGAGCAAGTGGGTTTAGACCGCACAAGAAATTCTACGCCAGCAGCCCCCAGAAAGGGCACTGTTCTGTAAGAACATGTTCAATTTGTTTTTTGTCTGATCTGTGAGTATACTCTTTGTCTTAGGAATATAAAATTAATTGAATATCAGAAGCATTTTCCAATGTAAGGAAACAACATCTAAAAAAGATACAAAATAAGCCATATACAGCACTTACTTATGTTTTTGAAACTTGTAATAAATGTTGCTGAAAGGAAGATAACTCACTAGGATGTAAAACTGAAAAGTAAATTTTTCAATAGCTTTGAATGGATTCCATTCCAGTTATAAGCTGAAGCAAAGCCTTCCCCATGAGCACAGGAAAATATTCATTTAATCTGAGTCACTCAAGACCACCTGTCAGGGATACCATAAAGAGATTTATTTGAATAATAATGCACAGAAAAGCCATGGAAGGTAATCAACAGGTATATTTTGGAAAACTAGACTGAATTTACAATCTCTTACAGTTTTACAAGAAAACAGCAATGACTTAAAGTGTCTAGGCAAAATGGCAATATGCATCAAAGTGCTTGAGAGCTTTTAAATATTCACACTTTGTGCCAGAGTCCAGCTCAATGATGAAAAAAATATATAATATTTATTGCTTCTTTTATGTATTGAGGGCCAGTCATGCTGGTCAGTGGGGAAATAAAGCACGAGTAACATATCATCACCGAGAAGGCAATGGCACCCCACTCCAGTACTCTTGCCTGGAAAAATCCCATGGACCAAGGAGCATGGTAGGCTGCAGTCCATGGAGTCGCTAAGAGTCGGACACGACTGAGCGACTTCACTTTCACTTTTCACTTTCATGCATTGGAGAAGGAAATGGCAACCCGCTCCAGTGTTCTTGCCTGGAGAATCCCAGGGATCGGGGAGCCTGATGGGCTGCCATCTATGGGGTTGCACAGGGTCGGACACGACTGAAGCGACTTAGCAGCAGCAGCAGCAACATATCATTATACAGTAAGAAGAGGGAACAAGAACTAGGAAGATTTGAAACACCACATGATGATTTATGGAATATGAAATGACCCATAAATGCATCGGGGCGGATTCTGTGTTCTTTGAGAAACAAGAGTACAGATGGGGACTTCCCTGGTGGTTCAGTGATTAGGACTTTGCTTTCCAATGCGGGGGCTTCCCTGATAGCTCAGTTGGTAAAGAATCCACCTGCAGTGCTGGAGACCCGGGTTCGATTCTTAGGTCAGGAAGATCCACTGGAGAAGGGATAGGTTACATACTCCAGTATTCTTGGGCTTCCCTTGTGGCTCAACTGATAAAGAATCTGCCTGCAATGCAGGAGGCCGGGATTCGATCCCTGAGTTGGGAAGATCCCCTGGAGAAGGGAAAGGCTACCCACCCCAGTATTCTGGCCTGGAGAATTCCATGGACTGCACAGTCCATGGGGTTGCAAAGAGTCGGACACGACTGAGCGACTTTCACTTTCACTTTCCATTGCAGAGGGTATAGATTCAATCCTTGGTTGGCAAGATAATATCCCTCATACCTCACAGCCAAAAAAAAACAAAACATAAACAGAAGCAGTGTTGTAACAAATCCAAGAAAGATTTTAGAAATGGCCCACATCCAAAAAAAAAATCTTTAAAAAGAAAACAAATGGCATTTGACCTAGTTAAGCCTTATAGAGTGACTAAGATTTCGAGAGATGAAAAAATGAGATAACTATTCCAGGGAGAGATAAAATAGGACAAAAAGCACAGAGCACTGAAGTACGTGAATCAGGAAGATGTGTTTTTGGTAAATGACAGGAGCAGAGAGAAGTAAGAATAGCGCTGGGAGGCGAGGCTGAAAGGCAGTCTGGGGCAGACTGATCACTGACGTTTAATTAAGCAATTGTCAGACAAGGCAGGAGGTGTGGAATAGAAACATAGTTCGAATGTGGTTAGGTCCCCCTGATTTGTAGGTACAGATGATATTGTATTAGCATCAAAACTCAAACTTAGGTCTCTGGCATCTCTTCTGGAGTAACTTCAGGATCATCATCCTACTTGGTCTGTAAACAGTTCTGGAGTCCAGAGGACGTGTCCAGAAAACTGGACAGCCACAGGTAAAACACTAAGATTAGAATGTTTCCTTACACCATATACAAAAATAAATGCAAAATGGATTAAAGACTTAAGTCCTTATAATCAGAGTGGGATTTTGACCAAGCCATTCTTATCTTAAATGATGTACTATGTGTTATGAAAAGGATTTAACTGCATTGTACTTACAAATTGGGATTAAAAATAGAAAAAAAAAAAGGTGAATGATCATGAATTTTGATCCTGAATGATCAAAAATTCAACCAATAATTTAACAACTTTGGAAAAGATAAGTTTCCTTGGGATTTTGCCTCTATCTCTGGATGGAACATTAAGCCCTCAGACTCACATCTAAAACAAAGCCAGGTTCTGAGACAGGGATCAGCAGCAGACTTTTCCACAAAGGGCCAGGAAGCAAATAGTTTTAGATGTTATGGGCCACAGAGTCTCTATCACAACGAGCCAGTGTTGCTGTTGAGGGTAAAAATAGCCATAAAGAGTACATTACTTTGCTTAGAGGCTTTCCAGTTGATTGTTAAACGTTTTTAAAGGAATCCAACGCTCTATTTTCCTTTTTGTATCCTTATAATCCACAGTTACATTTTTCACTACTTCGCTGAAGCTCTCAGACATTAGGCTGGATCATAAAGGGAAACAGAAACTTATTTAATGGAAACCACAAGTGTGCCAAGAATTACGGAGTCACTGAACTTCTGGGAATCCATCAATCTATGGTTCTTCTTAAGGCCACCTTGGATATGTCACCAATATCTTTCTAAAGACTGTTAACGATCACAGGAAATTCAGATCACTACAAATGAATGAAAAGGCCACAGAGAACTAGGAACACAGCAGTGAGAGTTACTGCCTGCCTCCCAGATATAATCACCTCTTTGCAGCCACTGCCTAGACTTCTCTGACATCAGAGACTAAGGTCTCTGTAAATAAGAGTCCTGGAAATGAACTAATACTCGTTAAGAAATGTTAAGTTCAGAGGAAAATTGGGATGTAGATATCGTACATGTACTTGAAGTCTGAGGCTTCTTTTTAGTTTTTAGACTCTCTTTTAAAATTAAAGGATAGCTGATTTACAGTTCAGTTCAGTTGCTCAGTCATGCCCAACTCTTTGTGAGCCCATGGACTGCAGCAAACCAGGCTTCCCTGTCCGTCACCAACTCCCAGAGCCAACTCAAACTCATTTTCATTGTGATGGTGATGCCACACAGACTTCTCATCCTCTGTCATCCCCTTCTCCTCCTGCCTTCAAATCTTTCCCAGTCTCAGGGTCTTTTCAAATGAGTTGGTTGTTCGCATTAGGTGGCCAAGTATTGGAGTTCCAGCTTCAGCATCAGTCCTTCCAACGAATATTCAGGACTGATTTCCTTTAGGATTGACTAGTTGGATCTCCTTGTAGTCCAAGGGACTCTCAAGAGTCTTCTCCAACACCACAGTTTAAAAGCATCAATTCTTCAGTGCTCAGCTTTCTTTATAGTCCAACTGTCACATCCATATATGACTACTGGAAAAACCATAGCTTTGACTAGATGGACCTTTGTTGGTAAAGTAATGTCTCTGCTTTTTAATATGCTGTCTAGGTTGGTCATAGCTTTTCTTTCAAGGAACAAGTGTCCTTTAATTTCATGGCTGCAGTCCCCATCTGCAGTGATTTTGGAGTCCCCAAAATAAAGTCTGTGTACGAGACAGCAAAAGAGACGCTGATGTATGGAACAGTCTTATGGACTCTGTGGGAGAGGGAGAGGGTGGGAAGATTTGGGAGAATGGCATTGAAACATGTAAAACATCATGTATGAAACGAGATGCCAGTCCAGGTTCAATGCAAGATACTGGATGCTTGGGGCTAGTGCACTGGGACGACCCAGAGGGATGGTATGGGGAGGGAGGAGGGAGGAGGGTTCAGGATGGGGAGCACATGTATACCTGTGATGGATTCATTTTGATATTTGGCAAAACTAATACAATTATGTAAAGTTTAAAAATAAAATAAAATTAAAATTACCAAAAAAAAAAAAAAAAAATAAAATTAAATTAAATTAAATTAAAAAAAAATAAAGTCTATCGCTGTTTCCACTGTTTCCCCATCTATTTCCCATGAAATGATGGGACCAGATGCCATGGTCTTAGTTTTCTGAATGTTGAATTTTAAGCCAACTTTTTCACTCTCTTCTTTCACTTTCATCAATAGGAGCTTTAGTTCTTCTTCACTTTCTGCCATAAGGGTGATGTCATCTACATATCTGAGGTTATTGATATTTCTCCTGGCAATATTGATTCCAGCTTGTCCTTCGTCCAGCCCGGCATTTCTCATGATGTACTCTGCATATAAGTTAAATAAGCAGGGTGACAATATGCAGCCTTGATATACTCCTTTCCCAATTTGGAACCAATCTGTTGTTCCACGTCCAGTTCCAACTATTGCTTCTTGACCTGCATACAGATTTCTCAGGAGGCAGATCAGGTGGTCTGGTATTCCCATCTCTTTAAGAATTTTCCACAGTTTGTTGTGATCCACACAGTCAAAGGCTTTGGTGTAGTCAATAAAGCAAAAGTAGATGCTTTTTTCTGGAACTCTCTTGCTTTTCGATGATCCAGCGGATGTTGGCAATGTTGTGCTAATTTCTGCTATACATCAAAGTAATTTGTTTACACACACACACACACACACACACCCCCATATATATGTATGTAGATATATATATATATTTATGGTGGTGGTTTAGTTGCTAAGTTGTGTCTGACTCTTGAGACCTCATGGGCTGTAGCCCACCAGACTCCATCCATGTGATTTCCCAGGCAAGAATACTGGATTAGGTTGCCATTTCCTCCTCCAGGGATCTTCTTGACCCAGGGATTAAACCTGCATCTCCTGCATTGCAGGTGGGTTCTTTACTGCTGAGCCACCAGGGAAGCCCTACATATATATGTGTATTCCTTTTAAAAAGAATATATATATTCCTTTAAAATTATATATATATATGTGTGTGTTACATTACTTTTAAGATTTTTTGTTTATTTACTTAGCTGCATCAGGGCTTTGTTGCCGCGTGTGGGCTTTCTCTCGCTGTGGTGTGCAGAGCTCTCATGGCGGTGGCCGCTCTCATTGTGCAGCACAGGCTCTAGGGCACATGAGCTCAGTACTTATGGCTCACGGGCTTAGTTGTGCAGTGGCACGTGAGATCTTCCTGAACCAGGGATCAAACCCATGTCCTCTGCATTGACAGGGGGATTCTTAACCCCTGGGCCAGGGGAGTTCTCTTGTTTAATATATTATTTTTCATTATTGTTTATTCAGGACACTGAATACAGTCCCCAGTTCTGTTCAGTAGGACATTGTTTTTCTATCTGTCCTGTATATGATAGCTTGCGTCTGCTCATCCCAAACCCCCAGTCCTTCCCTCCCCCACCTCACCTCCCCATTGGTTCTCTATGTCTATGAGTCAGTTTCTGTTTCATAGATAGATTCATTTGTGTCATACTCTAGATTTCACACATGGAGGCTTTTTTTGTAAGAGAAATTTCTAGTGTCTTTCTAGCCCTTGCTAAAAATATCTCTCAAGATGTAATTTACACCTCAAAGCAAATGTAGAGCTGAGATACTACAGGTGATCTAATCTAACCAACCCACTGTCCATGTGAGTACACCGAGTCTTGGGCCTGCTAAGGGACCAAAAAAATTTCCTGAACCTCTTCATAGTTAAGTGAAGGAGGACTCTTTCATACTCAGTTAAACGACTGCTAGTATTGATTTCTTTTTTTTTTTTTTTTTTTTTGCACTTCATTGTGATGTCTGTGAATGAAGCAATACAAAGAAAGCCTGAGATTCTCTGGGACGATTCATGCCCTTCAGAGTTAAGTACTGTCCTCGAGCTGGGGACACAGTAGCAGGTAGAATAAAGCCCCTTCCCTGAGGACCGTACACAGACAATATAAACCAACGTGGTGCCCACCACACGCCAGGCGTGCTGTGCTGTAAGTCACTTCAGTTCAGTTCAGTTCAGTCACTCAGTCGTGTCCGACTCTTTGCTTAATTCTCAGCAAAAAGAGCTATGCATACACACTTTTCCAGTTTGAAAGAAAGCAAACCCAAGAAATGGAAAAAGTCATTCTAAAATGGAAAATATATGAGTTCTGAAAGGAAGTATATAAAATGATTGGCTTTTCAAAGAAATTTAGAGATCTGTAGTCCTGTACCTTTTTAACTCAATACTTTTAAGAGCTGAGCGGGGTGGGGGAACTTGAGGTTTTCATTTTGCCATTCTTCCTTTGATTACCCTCAGAAGTTCCAAGCATAGTCTTTCCTCCACAGATTCACCACTACCCTGTAATAAAGTTTGTGATGTTTTTAACAACAAAAATTGCTCATTCATCAAAAGTACGTGTTTTACTCATCATATTAATTTTACACATGAATAATTTTAAGAAGCCTAGGAGGATGGATTTGGGGAAACTTCTTATTTCAGTGCAGTGGGCTATTCTCTACCTAGGAGGGAAGACATGCTTGATAGCACTGTGTGTTATTTCTCCAAATACCCAATGATATTACTGATTGTTCTAAAATTGTACATACCATCTTCTCTCTCAAAAAGTGTGATTGGAAATTATAATAAAAGTCTATCTGAGATGGTGAGCAATTTTCTACAGTTTTCAAAACACCTGAAATGCAAGTTCCTCCTCCCGTCTTTTAAAGTAGATCTGGTTTCTTCAACAAAAGGATAAATTTGCTAAATAGTCATCATGCTCTTCAGCCTTGGTGTTAGCTTCAGTGCTGGTAAAAAGCTGTGAAAGACCAAATGTATGTAGAGTATCTAGATTTCTTAGGAAAATATTGTACAATTCTATCTTAGGATGTTTATATATTTGACATTCAATTGACAATATTTTACTAAGTCAAAGGACAAATATAACAGTGCTTGAGGAAATACTAGAATTTCTACAACATTAGTGTTTCAGTGAATAAAATATTTCTGAAAGAATATAAGCACTGCATGAATTTGAAATACCATAATAAATGGACTTCTGTCAGAGTAGTAGTTTAAGCTAATTAGAGGTTTTAGCAATAGACTCCCCTCTTGTACTCTGAACTCAGCCTCCAGACTGGTAATCAGATCAGACTATTATATCAATAGACTTGTTCTGAATAATCATTATTTTTGAGAAGCGAAAGAACCTAAAGCAAATCCAGACAAAACTCACGGTTCTAAGAATGAACCTCTTCAGTCGGCTCAGGAAACAACAGCCACCTAACCATTTAAATAACTCCTTCCTGCATCCTTTCTTGCTGGAAAATTTTGTAAACTGTTAAGAACTTGTCTCACTCAGTTTTGTGAGACAAAACTAACCGTGAAAACTAAGAGATCATAGCAGCAGTTTTCCAATTTTAAATATATGTAATATATATTCCAACACTTTCAGAAATGGAAATGCAGTAAAATGGAAAAAGTAAGAAATACTGACTCTTGTCAGTCAGCCATTTCTATCTGAGGTGACCCACAGACGTGCTTAGTGACACATTTCTCTGTCTGGCCACTTTGTGAAGTTACGTATATTTGCTGCTCGCAAACACCTTTTGAAGCTCCAGAGGGGCATTGCTCTTTTTGTTGTCATTTGTTTGTTTTTATTATTGCTTTTTCTGCACTGTTCTTTTTTTTTTCTTTTCTGCTAATTAATTCAATTATTTTCCTGTTTCTTTACTTGCCATTTCTTTCTCCTATTTCTCTACAAAGTTAAATTTTGACTCTTCTTTATGTTCCCTCTTTCTTGGAGAGGTCATGAAATTTTACCTATCTCTTTAAATAAAAGGTAATTTTCAGAGTTGGCGAGGACTGATTTTACAACATATATAGAATTCAAATGTAACGTGGATATATTAATCAACAAAATTCATTTACAGTTACTTCTCCAACCATCCACACATCTTCCTGCTAAGGTAGGGTTTGAGAGGATTATTTATTTAGAGTAGCCATTTCTGGCCACAGGAACATGGGAAGTTGCTTTGATGTTCTTGTCCACGGATTGTCCTCTGAAGCTCCAGTTTTCTCATTCTTTTGGGCAGTATTTACCTTTCGGTATCTCCAGAGCATAGCAAGCCTCACAGGATGACTCTCATCCGAGATGAATACTGTTTTACTGTTAAACATTGTTGGTAAAGCGATATTGCCCCTTTGATGTCTGGATTCTTCTTTGGCTGCTACTATTTTAATAAATCATCACATTTCTACTCTCTTCCTCTTGCAACCGACCTCTTCCCCTCATTTTTCATCCAATTATTTATTGATTTATTGGCAAAATTTCCATTAAAATGTTGCTGATGTACCGTGCACAATGGCCATTTTAACTCATCAGTGTAGTAAATAGTCACTGTTACAATGTCTTTTAAAACTTATTATTAATAGTTTAATTGTCACCATAACAGGGCTTCCCTGATAGCTCCATTGGTAAAGAATCTGGCTGCAATACAGAAGACCCCAGTTCAATTCCTGGGTCTGGAAGATAGCTGGAGAAGGGATAGGCTACCCACTCTAATATTCTTGGTCTTCCCTTGTGGCTCAGCTGGTAAAGAATCCGCTGCAATGTGGGAGACATGGGTTTGATCCCTGGGTTGGGAAGATCCTCTGGAGAAGGGAAAGGCTATCCACTCCAGTATTCTGACCTGGAGAATTCCATGGCCTGTATCGTCCATGGGGTTGCAAATAGTCAGACAACACTGAACAACTTTCACTTTCACCAAAACAGACCTATCTGTGCTAGTTTCTATAATTGTTCCTATTCTGTGAATGACTTTAAAATAGCCACATGTCTGAGTCTAACTTGTTTCCTATCTTATATCTAAATTTTCATCAGTCTCCTAGATATTTTGTTTTCTTTTTGAAAAAAAAAAAAAGCATGTTCTTGGACATTTGAGTTTCTTCATTTCTAGATTCTTATTCATGTTCTTTAAACTTTTGCCCATCTTTCTGTCTTACAAATGCATATTATTATCTGCCGGAGGTTTTTAATGGATGTCTTAAGGCACCATTGTCAACTCTATCTCACTTTGTCCAAAAAGGAATTCTTTTCCCCACAAGCCAGTAGATCCAATTTACTTTCCATTTCCATGATTGGTACCTTCATTTTTATCCCTTCCTGCAGTTCAGGATACTCTTTGCTAATATCACTCAGTTGGCCATAAATTGTCTTTGAAGCATGGCATTTCTTTACTAGTATTAAACATTTACCATTGATAGTTACTGCCTGCAATGGTCAAACAAAATAATTATCTTCATAAAAGTTCTGTGACAATTATCAAGCCTTGTGCAAAGGTATTGCTTCATGCTTAGTCATATCTGACTGTTTGAAACCCCATCGACTGTAGCCTGCCAGGCTCCTCTGTTCATGAGATTCTCCAGGCAAGAACACTGGATTGGGCAGCCCTTTCTTTTTCCAGGGGATCTTCCTGACCCAGGGATCAGTCCCAGTTCTCATGCATTACAGGAGGATTCTTTACCGTCTGAGACACTAAGGAAGCCTGTGCAGATATATTATATTATTATAAATGTACTTAATTTTTATAGATATTATCCATAGATGTTATGTTTCTCCAGCTAGAAGTGTGTTCTAAACATAGTAATCTAAAATAGAAGTGTCTTCCCAAGAATATCTGATTAAATATCACACACAAACATTTATAAATAGTTATTGGTTGTGTGAATAATTCAAATTAAAGTGTGGGATAAATAAAGAGAAATTTTTATTTTTGAAAAAAGTTTCCATTCAAATGGTAAAAGGACCATTTGATATCTTTTTTAAAGTTAATTTTTATTGGATTACAGTTGCAATCCAAACTGTAGTTGTACTATTTTCAGCTGTACAGCAAAGTGAATCAGTCATACATATACATCTTTCCCCTATTTTTGGATTTTCTTCCCATTAAGTCACCATAGAGCATTGAGTAGAGTTCCCTGAGCTCTGTAGTAGGCTCTCATTAGTAGCTACTTCATATTTAGTGGTGTGGATGTCAGTCCAGTCTCTGGACCCATCCCACCCTTCTTCCCCTTTGTAGTCCACATGTTAGATCTCTACATCCATGTCTCTATTTCTGCGTTGCAAATAAGGTCATCTATATCATTTTAACGGAGAAGGCGATGGCACCCCACTCCAGTACTCTTGCCTGGAAAATCCCATGGACGGAGGAGCCTGGTGCGCTGCAGTCCATGGGGTCGTGAAGAGTCGGACACGACTGAGCGACTTCACTCTCACTTTTCACTTTCATGCATTGGAGAAGGAAATGGCAACCCACTCCAGTGTTCTTGCCTGGAGAGTCCCAGGGACGGGGGAGCCTGGTGGGCTGCCGTCTATGGGGTCGCACAGAGTTGGACACGACTGAAGCGACTTAGCATAGCATAGCATATCATTTTAACAGATTCCACATATGTGCTTTAATATAAGATGTTTGTTTTTCTCCTTCTGACTTACTTTACTCTGTATGACAGCCTCTAGGTCCATCTATGTCTCTACAGATAACCCAGTTTCATTCCTTTTAATGGATGAGTAATATCCCATTGTATATATGTACAACATCTGTATACATTCCTCTGTTGGTGGACATGTAGGTTCTAAATTGTCATTTCCTTTTGTCTGTTAGGTGGTCTCTAAATAATTAATGTCAAACAGTTCTGTAATTGGTTAACCTAAATACATAAGAATTTTTTTATGCTACCTATTCTCCTCAGAATTGTCTCTTGAATCATTTTATTAGTAGGATTTCCTCATTTATTTCTTGTAATTTAATTGGCTAAATTGCCTTTAGTGGAACTCAATATAGAAATACATTCTATGGAATAATTTGAACAGCAATTTCCATGAATGGACTTCTAGTGTCAATGATGAAATAAATTCTATATGCTGAATATTGAAAAAAGTATTCCTACAGAATAAACATTTAAGTAAATTGTTATTGTAAAGAAAAAATATGTTAAATAAACTGAAGGTATATATTTAATAAACTTCAGTATTTATCTAGACATTTCAAAATTCATGTTTAGAAAAAACAAACCACAAAAAATATGCTTTTGAAGTCTATCTACCCTTTATTTACTCTTGGGATCTAAATGTGTTCATCACAAGCCGTAGGAGTTAGTGGTAAAGCATATACACGGGACACTTCAAAAACAATTAGTTCCCTCCCAGCAATATTCATCTCTGTGAGCAAGGTGTAATGACTACATGCACAGAATTAAGTGACCTAGAGAATTGTGTCTTCTAGGTCATTTGTGGGAAACAGTGACAGTTTTTCTATGACATCAAAACAGAAGTCGAGTAGCGATCCAGTTGTAAAAGAGTGATTGGTGATTCTCAGAGTCCTTCTTGGCTTTTAGGAAGGCAGACACACTTACTGCATGGTGGCTGAAGAGCTGGACTACGATCTTGGTTGGCTGACTAACCCTTAACTAACACTTCCACTTGTTAGAACAAAGATAATGACTAAAAGAATCATGTTTAGACACCTGCTAAGAAGTAGTAAGAACCCAGCATTTGAATGTCCTCTTAGATATTATGAGCTGCTTTGCCATAAGTGATCTCATTTGAACTGCCCTCTGAGCAACCAGAATAAAACTGAGGACATGATGCCTTATGGAGGTGAGATCACTTTTCCAATGTCACATGGATAGTGTGCAAACGTCACTATTCCTGACCCGTGACTGAAAATTCCATGTTTCTTCTGATAAATCTGCTTCCTAAAGTGAGTGCACACTCAGCAGGGATCATTGATATTCTCTTGACCCAGCTACTCAAGTAGTTTCTATAATTCATTGCTTGCTGCAGCTTCCTGTAATTTGCATATTTTAGCTAATCACATTTTAACTAGACTATGCATTGATTTGTGCATAATCAAACATAATCTTAAACATTTTTCTTCACTTCAACACCCCAGTCGTTCTGTGTCTTTTAATTACCTTACTTCGATCTTGTTTACTTCTAGTTAGATTGATATTAACAGTTGGAACACTTATCTTGAATACAGCTTCAACCTTTTTCTTTGTCCACAGCCAATAGCATTGACTGATGATACAAATTTATCCTGCATGCTAACTGCTATCCTAATTTGCATTTCCACCCAACTTCAATTACACAGGTTTAGATTCATGGGGTCGCAAAGAGTCGGACACGACTGAGCGACTGAACTGAACTGAACTGAGACACTACGTATTAATTTATGATCTTAAAATAACAATGTTGCAGTCATGGTTGATTTGGACAATATGAGATATAGAGGCATTTTGGAATGAGTATCTTTTTCTAATTTAGGGTTTTTATTCTGTATCTTCTGAGGATGTATTTAGTTATATGTTTAATCAATTATAATGCTATCTTATTCCGTTGATTTTGTTCTTGCCTTGTGTTCTTTAGTATCAGAGCCTTTTTCATTTAGTGGTGTTACATTTTAAATTAAACTTACTCAGGGGGAATTAGTTTTCATATCAAATGAACTCTCTTTTTTTTTTTTTTTAAATGTTCTTGTTCTCCTGCAGTCAGATACTCTGAATACTAATACCATTCTATTGGAAAAATTCTGTAAATGTTTAATGGATGCATTTTACTTCCTATAAACAAAATGGCATGTTGTTGATTCACTAAATGGTTACACTGTATATATCCATAAAAGTTGAATTTTTAGAAGAATTTTGATTAGAAATGTCAGAGTTCTTTCAAACTGGGAGTTCCTTATTCTCACTTCGTATTTGACTGTTGCATTATTGATTTGCAGAAAGTTTTCACTTTTGACTCAGTTTCAAAGGATGTGTCAACAAAATAAGGCACTTGCTATATACAAATAAATAATAACAATATTTATTAGAGAATTAGCTAGCTTACTTTTAATGTACTAACATTAAAAGAGAAGAGAAAGAGAAACAGCAGAGGACACATCACCAAACTGAGTTTTGACCAACATCAAGAGTTAAACAGCGCTGGGAAGTCCTGTGTAACAGCACATCTGGAGTTCCAGTGGGAAAAGATCTCAGCCAGCACTCTGCTCAGGGACTCCCACTTACAATTTCAGAACCCAGACTGATATCCTCATCAGTTCAGTTCAGTTCAGTAACTCAGTCATGTCCGACTCTTTGCGACCCCATGAATTGCATCAGGCCAGGCCTCCCTGTCCATCACCAACTCCCGGGCTTCACTCAAACTCATGTCCATTGATTCGGTGATGCCATCCAGCCATCTCATCCTCTGTCGTCCCCTTCTCCTCCTGCCCCCAATCCCTCCCAGCATCAGAGTCTTTTCCAATGAGTCAACTCTTCGCATGACGTGGCCAAAGTACTGGAGTTTCAGCTTTAGCATCATTCTTTCCAAAGAACACCCAGGACTGATCTCCTTTAGAATGGACTGGTTGGATCTCCTTGCAGTCCAAGGGACTGTCAAGAGTCTTCTCCAACACCACAGTTCAAAAGCATCAATTCTTTGGTGCTCAGCTTTCTTCACAGTCCAACTCTCACATCCATAAATGACCACTGGAAAAACCATAGCCTTGACTAGACAGACCTTTGTTGACAAAGTAATGTCTTTGCTTTTGAATATGCTATCTAGGTTGATCATAACTTTCATTCCAAGGAGTAAGCATCTTTTAATTTCCTGGCTGCAATCACCATCTGCAGTGATTTTGGAGCCCAAAAAAATAAAGTCTGACACTGTTTCCGTATCTATTTCCCATGAAGTGATGGGACCAGATGTCATGATCTTAGTTTTCTGAATGTTGAGCTTTAAGCCAACTTTTTCAGTCTCCACTTTCACTTTCATCAAGAGGCTTTTGAGTTCCTCTTCACTTTCTGCCATAAGGGTGGTGTCAGCTGCATATCTGAGATTATTGATATTTCTCCCAGCAAACTTGATTCCAGCTTGTGCTTCTTCCAGCCCAGCATTCCTCATGATGTACTCTGCATAGAAGTTAAATAAGCAGGGTGACAATATATAGCCTTGATGTACTCCTTTTCCTATTTGGAGCCAGTCTGTTGTTCCATGTCCAGTTTTAACTGTTGCTTCCTGACCTGCATATTGGTTTCTCAAGAGGCAGGTCAGGTGGTCTGGTATTCCCATCTCTTTCAGAATTTTCCACAGTTTATTGTGATCCACACAGTCAAAGGCTTTGGCATAGCCAATAAAGCAGAAATAGATGTTTTTCTGGAACTCTCTTGCTTTTTCAATGATCCAGCAGATGTTGGCTATCCTCATCAAGCTATGAGCAAATTTCAGCTCTGGTTTCATGTTAATGCTGTTAATTTTATCACGTAAAACTTGGAATGTTGCTAAGCCTGGGGCTTAGTTGGCCAGATCCCCTCCAGGGGCTCAACAATCTCAAGATTCATCCCCTATCTTACCTATGGTGCAGCAAGGCCTGCACTCACAGCAGGCAGTCAGGGCACTCACAGTCAGGGCAGTGTCCAGACAGGTTAGAAGCAAGGTCAGAGGCTTGCTCTGCTTTGTCTCTGAAGCCTAAACAGGACTATCTATATAATTTCCCTTTGTTGTTGTTCAGTTGCTCAGTCATGTTCAACTCTTTGCAACCCCGTGGACTGCATCAGGCCAGACTTCCCTGTCCTTCACCATCTCCCAGAGTTTGTTCAAACTCATGTCCACTGAATTGGTGATACCATCCATTTCATCTTCTGTCATCCCCTTCTCCTCCTGCCTTCAATCTTTCCCAACGTCACGGTCTTTGCCAGTGAGTTGGCTCTTTGCACCAGGTGGCCAAAGTATTGGGGCTTCAGCTTCAGTATCAGTCCTTCCAATGAATATTCAGGGTTGATTTTCTTTAGGATTTAATTTCCTTAACATGGATGAAATATATTTCCAACAGAACACTGCTCAGAGCCATTACCCATCCCCGGGGACCTACAATATCGATATGAGAATGTCTTCCAACCTTTTGAATTTGATCCTAGGAAAACTGAGTCATGGCAATGTTGGATAAGTTAGCCAAATGCTACCATTAGTTGGCATCAGAATCAGACTTAGGATCTAGATCTCCTTCAACTCCTTTTGTCTTTTTGCTTATTCCTTATTTTGCCAAACATTAAGGATCCAGTCTACCTCCAACTGTTAGAAGGTGTTTTGTGTGTTGGAAAAAAAGCAAAGTATGAAGTATTAATATTGCCTTATTAATAGAGGAATTACGGTTATAAAAAGATTGTTCAGTAAGGACCAACCCAACAGGTCTCTTGCTATACCATCCTTAGCTAAGCTGTTTCTCTCAGATAGAAAGCAGAATTAGTGTGATGGAACCCTGTGGCTGAGTTAGTAGATGCCCATGTGACCGTGGGAAGTCCATGTACCAGTGGACTTGGATCTCAGACTGGGATACTTGACTCAATACTCCTCAATAAGAGACCAGAATTAACCTTGACTGACTTAGATAAGGGGCTTCCCAGCTGCACTAGTGGTAAACAGCCTGCCTGCCAATGCAGGAGACATAAGAGGTGTGGTTTTGATCCTGGGTGGGGAAGATCCCTTGGAGGAGGGCATGACAACCCACTCCAATATTCTTGCTGGAGAATCCCGTGGACAGTGGAGCCTGGTGTGCTACAGTCCATGGGGTGGCAAAGAGTCGGACACGACTGAACTGACTTAGCACCCATGGATGCACAACTTAGATCAGTGCAACTTAGCAGAAGCAGAACTCTCAGGAGGCATTTAAAAAATCTGAAGCAGCTTTTAAAAAGCTGTTTTAATGGTTAGGGAGAATGAAGGTATGTAGTGGATGAAAGTAGGGAGAGTGAAAGATACTAGGAGTCACACAGAGAATGTGCTGCGCTGTGCTTAGTCGTGACCAACTCCTTGAAACCCCATGGACTGTAGCCCACTAGGCTCCTCTATCCACAGGGATTCTCCAGGCAAGAATACTGGAGTGGGTTGCCATGCTCTGATCTGGGGGATCTTCCCAACCCAGGGATCGAACCCAGGTCTCTTACATTGCTGGTGGATTCCTTACCGTCTAAGCCACCAGGGAAGGTCAAGAATACTGAAGTGGGTAGCCTATCCCTTCTCCAGGGGATCTTTCTGACCCAGGAATTGAATCAGGGTCTCCTGCATTGAAGGCGGATTCTTTACTGTCTGAGCCACAAAAGAAGCCCAAGAATACTGAAGTAGGTAGCCTATCTCTTCTCCAGGGGACCTTTCTGACCCAGGAATGGGGGTCTCCTGCATTGAAGGTAGATTCTTTACCTACTGAGCTACCAGGGAAGCCCCCACGCAGGGAACAGTTCTGCATAAAAAAGAATTCCTTTGTGTTCCATGAGACTTCAAATGTGCTGGTAGATCCTCAGGTAGTAAGTCATATGTGACTGAAATTGGTTCATTATCACTGATCCTTACAATACATTTTGCTTTAAGTTCCATCCATAGTTATGCTTTTATTATTCCCGTAATCCTTGTATGGAATGGCTTCTGATTTTCTGACGTCTCTTCAATTTGAGCTTGATTATTATATAGAAATTTGATGATTTAGTAACTTGAATAAGTTTCTAGTAGAGTTGTGACTAAACATTTATATATTGAAATCCACATGAAAGTATTAGCATTACATTATTTTAATTTATACTTTATATTACAATTAAAGTACTATATTACATAAGTGAATAGGTGATTCTCATGTTAGGATAACACAAACAGCATTACACATGGTGGCATTGAGACTGTTACAGTTGAGACCTATTATCTTACATCAGTTATTGCCAACCACTGGGCACAAGGCCACCATGTAGCAGAGTCAGCAGGGGATGGATGATAGGAGAGGTCCTTTTACATTTGTGATTCTTTCATCTAGTTTAATAAAATATATGGATATCATAGAAATAATTTCTGTAGAAGCTAAGATACTCAATCACAGATTATCTTGTTCATGATCAGTAATGGAGCCCTCAGTTCAGTTCAGTTCAGTTCAGTCACTTAGTTGTGTCTGACTCTTTGTGACCCCATGAATTACAGCACACCAGGCCTCCCTGTCTATCACCAACTCCCGGAGTTCACTCAGACTCACATCCATCGAGTCCGTGATGTCATCCAGCCATCTCATCCTCTGTCTTCCCCTTCTCTTCCTGCCCCCAATCCCTCCCAGCATCAGAGTCTTTTCCACTGAGTCAACTCTTTGCATCAGGTGGCCAAAGTACTGGAGTTTCAGCTTTAGCATCAGTCCTTCCAAAGAAATCCCAGGGCTGATCTCCTTCAGAATGGACTGGTTGGATCTCCTTGCAGTCCAAGGGACTCTCAAGAGTCTTCTCCAACACCACAGTTCAAAAGCATCAATTCTTTGGCGCTCAGCCTTCTTCACAGTCCAACTCTCACATCCATACATGACCACTGGAAAAACCATAGCCTTGACTAGATGGACCTTTCTTGGCAAAGCAATGTTTCTGCTTTTGAATATGCTATCTAGGTTGGTCATAACTTTGCTTCCAAGGAGTAAGTGTCTTTTAATTTCATGGCTGCAGTCACCATCTGCAGTGATTTTGGAGCCCAAAAAAATAGAGTCTGACACTGTTTCCACTATTTCCCCATCTATTTCCCATGAAGTGATGGGACCGGATGCCATGATCTTCATTCTCTGAATGTTGAGTTTTAAGCCAACTTTTTCACTCTCCTCTTTCACTTTCATCAAGAGGCTTTTGAGTTCCTCTTCACTTTCTACCATAAGGGTGGTGTCATCTGCATATCTGAGGTTATTGATATTTCTCCCGGCAATCTTGATCCCAGCTTCTGCTTCTTCCAGAGCAGCATTTCTCATGATGTACTCTGTATTTATATAAGTTAAATAAGCAGGGTGACAATATACAAGCTTGATGTACTCCTTTTCTTATTTGGAACCAGTCTGTTGTTCCATGTCCAGTTCTAACTGTTGCTTCCTGACCTGCATATAGGTTTCTCAAAAGGCAGGTCAGGTGATCTGGTATTCCCATCTCTTTCAGAATTTTCCACAGTTTATTGTGATCCACACAGTCAAAGGCTTTGGCATAGTCAATAAAGCAGAAATGGATGTTTTTCTGGAACTCTCTTGCTTTTTTGATGATCCAGCAGATGTTGGAAATTTGATCTCTAGTTCCTCTGCCTTTTCTAAAACCAGCTTAAACATCTGGAAGTTCACAGTTCACGTATTGCTGAAGCCTGGCTTGGAGAATTTTGAGCATTACTTTACTAGCGTGTGAGATGAGTGCAATTGTGTGGTAGTTTGAGCATTCTTTGGAATTGCCTTTCTTGGGGATTGGAGTGAAAACTAAACTTTTCCAGTCCTGTGGCCACTGCTGAGTTTTCCAAATTTGCTGGCATATTGAGTGCAGCACTTTCACAGCATCATCTTTCAGGATTTGAAAGAGCTCAACTGGAATTCCATCACCACCACTAGCTTTGTTCGTAGTGATGCTTTCTAAGGCCTACTTGACTTCACATTCCAGGATGTCTGATTCTAGGTGAGTGATCACACCATTGTGATTATCTTGGTTGTGAAGATCTTTTTTTGTACAGTTCTTCTGTGTATTCTTGCCACCTCTTCTTAGTATCTTCTGCTTCTGTTAGGTCCATACCATTTCTGTCCTTTATCGAGCCCATCTTTGCGTGAAATGTTCCCTTGGTATCTCTAATTTTCTTGAAGAGATCTCTAGTCCTTCCCATTCTGTTGTTTTCCTCTATTTCTTCGCAGTGATAGCTGAGGAAGGCTTTCTTACCTCTTCTTGCTATTCTTTGGAACTCTGCATTCAGATGTTTATATCTTTCCTTTTCTCCTTTGCTTTTCACTTCTCTTCTTTTCACAGCTATTTGTAAGGCCTCCCCAGACAGCCATTTTGATTTTTTGCATTTCTTTTCCATGGGGGTGGTCTTAATCCCTGTCTCCTGTACAATGTCATGAACCTCTGTCCATAGTTCATCAGGCATTCTATCTATCAGATCTAGTCCCTTAAATCTATTTCTCACTTCCACTGTATAATCATAAGGGATTTGATTTAGGTATACCTGAATGGTTTAGTGGTTTTCCCTACTTTCTTCAATTTAAGTCTGAATTTGGCAATAAGGAGTTCATGGTCTGAGCCACAGTCAGCTCCTGGTCTTGTTCTTGTTGACTGTATAGAGCTTCTCCATCTTTGGCTGCAAAGAATATAATCAATCTGATTTCGGTGTTGACCATCTGGTGATGTCCATGTATAGTCTTCTCTTGTGTTGTTGGAAGAGGGTGTTTTGTTATGACCAGTGCATTTTCTTGGCAAAACTCTATTAGTCTTCACCCTCCTTCATTCTGTATTCCAAGGCCAAATTTGCCTGTTACTCCAGGTGTTTCTTGACTGCCTACTTTTGCTTTCCAGTCGCCTATAATGAAAAGGACATCTGTTTTGGGTGTTAGTTCTAAAAGGTCTTGTAGGTCTTCATAGAGCCATTCAACTTCAGCTTCTTCAGTGTTACTGGTTGGGGCATGGACTTGGATTACTGTGATATTGAATGGTTTGCCTTGGAAACAAACAGAGATCATTCTGTCATTTTTGAAATTGCATCCAAGTACTGCATTTTGGACTCTTTTGTTGACCATGATGGCTACTCCATTTCTTCTAAGGGATTCTTGTCCACAGTAGTAGATATGGTCTAAGAAAGCTCTTATTTTGAATAGTAATATTTTCAATCTATGTAAAGCAGCTAAGAATTGAAGAGGTGTGTATTTACTTTCTAAATGCTAGTCCAGTGCAGTGCATTTTAAATCATTCCTCAGTGTATGTTACTGCATAGTAAAATAGTATGCAAGCTTTCTTAATTTATTTTTTAATTGAACGATAATTGCTTTACAGACTTTTCTTCTTTTCTGTCAAACCTCAACATTAATCAGCCATAGGTATACATATATCCCCTCCGTTTTGAAATTCCCTCCCATTTTCCTCCCAACCCACCGCTCTGGGTAGATACAGAGCCCCTGTTTGAGTTTCCTGAGCCATACAGCAAATTCCTATTGGCTATATATTTTACATATAGTAATGTAAGTTTCCATGTTACTCTTTACACACATTTCACCCTCTCCTCCCTTCTCCCCATGTCCGTAAGTCTATTCTCTATGTCTGTTTCTCCACTGCCACCCTGTAAATAAATTCTTCAGTACCATTTTTCTAGCTTCCATACATATGCACTGGAATAGGATATTTATCTTCCTCTTTTGGCTTTATGTCACTCTGTATAATAGGTTCATCCATCTCATCAGAACTGACTCAAACACATTCCTTTTCATGGCTGAGTAATATTCCATTGTGTATATGTACCACTGCTTCTTTATCCATTCATCTCTCAATGGACATCTAGGTTGCTTTCATGTTCTAGCTATTGTAAATAGTGATGCAATGAACAATGGGATACATGTGTCTTTTTCAATTTTGGTTTCCTCACATTATATGCCTAGGAGTGGTATTGCTAGGTTGAATGGTGGTTTTATTCCTAGTTTTTAAAGGAATCTCCATACCATCTTCCATAGAGGTTGTATCAATTTACATTACTACCAACAGTGCAAGAGCATTCCCTTTCCTCCATACTTTCTCCAGCATTTATTGTTTCTAGACTTTTTGATGATGGCCATTCTAATGGGTGTGAGGTGATATCTCATTGTAGTTTTGATTTGCATTTTTTTTAATAATGAATGATGTTGAGCATCTTTTCATGTGTTTGTTAGCCATCTGTATGTCTTCTTTGGCGAAATGTCTGTTTAGGTCTTTGTCCCACTTTTTGAGTGGGTTGTTTGTTTTTCTGGCATTGAGTTGTAAGAGCTACTTGTATATTTTGGAAATTAATCCTTTGTCAGCTGTTTCATTAGCTATTATTTTCTCCCATTCTGAGGGTTGTCTTCTCACCTGGCTTATAGTTTCCTTTGCTGTGCAAAAAATTTTAAGTTTAATCAGGTCCCTCGGGTTTACTTTTGTTTTTATTTCTGATACTCTAAGAGGTGGGTCATAGAGGATCTTACTTTGATTTATGTCATTGAGTGTTCTGCCTATGTTTTCCTCTAAGAACTTTCTAGTTTCTGGTCTTACATTTAGGTCTTTAATCCATTTTGAGTTTATCTTTGGGTATGATGTTAAGAGGTGCTCTAATTTCATTATTTTACATGTAGCTATCCAGTTTTCCCAGCACCATTTATTGAAGAAGCTGTCTTTGCCCCATTGTATATTCTTGCCTCCTTTGTCAAAAATAAGGCACCCATAGGTGCATGGGTTTATTTCTGGGCTTTCTATGTTGTTCCATTTGTCTATATTTCTGTTTTTGTGCCAGTACCATACTGTCTTGGTGACTGTAGCTTTGTAGTATAATCTGAAGTCAGGAAGGTTGATTCCTCCAGGGCCATTCTTCTTTCTCAAGACTGCTTTGGCTATTCAGGGTCTTTTGTGTTTCCATATGAATTGTGAATTTTTTTGTTCTAGTTCTCTGAAAAATGCCATTGGTAATGTGATAGGGATCACATTGAATCTGTAGATTGTGTTTGGTAGTATAGTCATTTTCACAGTATTGATTCTTCTTACTCCAGGAACATGGAATAGCTCTCCATCTGTTTATGTCACCTTTAATTTCTTTCATCAGTGTCTTATAATTTTCTGTGTACAGATCTTTTGTCTCCTTAGGCAAGTTTATTTCTAGATACTTAATTCTTTTTGTTGCAATGGTGAATGGGATTGATTCCTTAAATTCTCTTTCTGATTTTTTATTGTTACTATATAAAATGCAAATGATTTCTGTGTATTGATTTTGTATCCTGCAACTTTGCTAAATTCACTGATTAGCTCTAGTAATTTTCTGATACTATCTTTAGGATATCTATGTACAGTATCATGTCATCTGTAAACAATGAGAGCTTTACTTCTTCCTTTCTGATCTGGATTCCTTGTATTTTGTTTTCTTCTCTGATTGCTTTAGCTAGGACTTCCAGAACTATGTTGAATAATAGTGGTGAAAGTGGACACCCTTGTCTTGTTCCTGATCTTAGGGAGAATGCTTTCAGATTTTCACCATTGAGAATAATGTTTGCTGTTAGTTTACCATATATGACCTTTATGATGTTGAAGAAGGTTCTGTCTATGCCCATTTTTTGAAGAGTTTTAATCATAAATGGGTGCTGATTTTGTCAAAGGCTTTTTCTGAATCTATTTAGATGGTCATATGGTTTTTATCTTTCAATTTGTTAATGTGGTGTATCACATTGATTGATTTGCATATATTGAAGAATCCTTGCATCCCTGGAATAAACCCAACTTGATCATGGTGTGTGAGCTTTTTGATGTGTTGCTGCATTCTGTTTGCTAAAATTTTGTTGAGGATTTTTACATCTATGTTCATCAGTGATGTCGGCCTGTAGTTTTCTTTGTGTGTGTGTGCGGTCTTTGTCTGGTTTTGGTATCAGGGTGATGGTAGCCTTGTAGAATAATTTGGGAAGTGTTCCTTCCTCTGCGATTTTTTGAAATACTTTTAGAACCATAGGCATTAGCTCTTCTCTAAATGTTTGATAAAATTCTCCTATGAAGCCATCTGGTCCTGCACTTTTGTTTTTTGGGAGATTTTTGATCACAGCTTCATTTTCAGTGCTTGTAATTAGATTGTTCATAATTTTTATTTCTTCCTGGTTCAGTCTTGGAAGATTGAACTTTTCTAAGAATCTGTCTTCTTGCAGGTATCAATTTTATTGCCATAGAGTTGTTCATAATAGTTTCTTATAATCCTTTGTATTTCTGCATTGTCTCTTGTAACCTCTCCTTTTTCATTTCTAATTTTGTTGATTTGATTCTTCTCTCATTTTCTCTTGATATGTCTGGCTAAAGGTGTGTCAATTTCATCTTCTCAAAGAACCAGCTTTTAGCTTCATTGAGCTTTACTATTTTTTTAAAATTTCTTTGTCACTTATTTCTGCTCAGATGTTTATGATTTCTTTCCTTCTACTAATTTTGGGTTTATTTGTTCTTCTTTTTCCAGTTATTTTAGGTGTAAAGTTAGGTTGTCTAGTCGATGTTTTTCTTGTTTCTTGAGGTAGGATTGTATTGCTATAAACTTCCCTCTTAGAACTGCTTTTGCTGCATCCCATAGGTTTTGAGTTGTCCCGTTTTCATTGCCACTTATTTCTAGAAATGTTTTAATTTCCCTTTTGATTCCTTCAGTAACCTGTTGGTTATTTAGAAACATATTGTTTAATCTCCACATATTTGTTCTTTTACAGTTTTTTTCTAGTAATTTATGTCTAGTCTCATAGTGTTGTGGTTGGAGAAGATGCTTGATATGATTTCAATTTTCTTAAAATTAACTGAGATTTGATTTGTGACCCAAGATGTGGTCTATCCCAGAGAATGTTCCATGTGCACTTGAGAAGAAAGTGTACTCTTCTGCATTTGGATGGAATGTCCTGAAGATAACAATGAGATCCATCTCATCTAAAGTATCATTGAAGACATGTTTCCTTATTAATTTTCTGTTTTGATGATCTGTCCATTGGTGTGAGTAGGGTGTTAAAGTCTCCTACTATTATTTTGTTACTGTCAGTTTCTCCTTTTATGTCTGTTAGTATTTGTCTTATGTATTGAGGTGCTCCTGTGTTGGATGCTTAGATTTTTACAATTGTTATGTCTTCTTCTTGGATTGATCCCTTGATTACTATGTAGCATCCTTACTTATCTCTTGGAATATTCTTTATTTTAAAGTCTATTTTGTCTGATATGAGGATTGCTACTCCAGCTTTTTTTTTTTTTTTGCTTCCTTTTGCATGGAATATATTTTTCCACCCTCTCACTTTCAGTCCATATGTGTCTTCTGAAGTGGGTTTCTTGTAGACAGCATATATATGAGTCTTATTTTTGTATCCATTCAGCTAGTCTGTGTCTTTTGCTTAGAGCATTTAGCCCATTTGCACTTAAAGTTATTACTGATATAAATGTTCCTATTTCCATTTTCTTAATTGTTTTGGGTTGATTTTGTAGATCTTTTTCTTCTCTTGCATTTCTTGACTATATAAGTCCCTTTAACATTTGTTGTAAAGCTGGTTTGGTGGTACTGAATTCTCTTAAGTTTTGGTTTTCTGAAAAGCTTTTGATTTCTCCATTCATTTTGAATGAGATCCTTGCCAGGTATAGCAATATTTGCTGTAGATTTTTCCCTTTCAGTACTTTAAATATTTCCTTCCATTCCCTTCTGGCTTGCAGAGTTTCTGCTCTAAGACCAGCTTTTAAACATATGGGGTTTCCCTTGTGTGTTACTTGTCGCTTCTCCCTTGCTGCTTTTAATATTTTCTTTGTGTTTAGTCTTAGTTTGATTAGTATGTGTCTTGGTGTGTTTCTCCTTGGGTTTATCCTGTATAGGACTCTTTGTGCCTCTTGGACTTGATTAACTATTTCCTTTTCCATGTTGGGGAAATTTTCAACTATAATCTCTTCAAAATTGTTCTCATACCCTTTCTTTTTTTCTTCTTCTTCTGGGACCCCTATAATTTGAATGTTGGTGCATTTGATATTGTCCCAGAGGTCTCTGAGACTACCCTGCTTCAGATATTCTGCTATTTATTCCTACTTGAGTATTTTAATTTCAGTAATCCTGTTGTTTGTCTCTGTATGTTTATTCTTTAATTCTTCTAGGTCTTTGTTAATTGATTCTTGCATTTTCTCCATTTTGTTTTCAAGGTATTTGATCATCTTTAGTGTCATTATTCTGAGTTATTTTCAGGTAGTTTGCCTATTTCCTGTTCATGTATTTGGGTTTCTGTGTTTCTAGTTTGTTCTTTCAATTGTGTAGTAGTTCTCTGTCTTTTGTTTTTTTTTGTTTTTTGTTTTTTTTTTTTAGCTTATTGTGTTTGAGGTGTCCTTTTCCCAGGCTTCAGGGTTGAATTCTTTCTTCCTTTTGGTTTCTGCCCTCCTAAGTTTGGTTCAATGGCTTGTGTAAGCTTCCTATAGGGTGAGATTTGGTGTGGGTTTTTTGTTTGTTTGTTTGTTTTTCCGCTGATGAGTGTGACTGAGTGCGGTGGTAATCCTGTTTGCTGATTATTGGGTTTTTATTTTTGCTTTGTTTGTTGTTTAGATGAGGGGTTGCACAAGGCGCTACTGGTGTTGGGTGATGCCTGGTCTTGTATTCAGGTGGTTTCCTTTGTGTGAGTTCTCATTATTTGATACTCACTAGGATTAGTTCTCTGGTAATCTAGGGTCTTGGAGTCAGTGCTCCACTCCAAAGCCTCAGGGCTTGATCTCCAGTAAAGAAGTACAGATGCTGAAAACACTGGTTATGCCCGGAAAGTTGCCATCTCTTCATCCCAGGAGCATCTTCCTCTTGATGGCTAGCAGTAAAGACACCAGCCCCCAGAGCGGCTGCTGCCAGCCTGTTTTTATTCTGATGAGTTCTTGGGTGCTAGTTCTTGTCATGCTTCACATCTCAAGGTACATTAAAGCCTGTCATTTCCTTGCACAAAGTTCTATCCAATAGCAGTTTCTGCAATAAGACAAGGAAGACTGAAGGAGACTTGGCAACAGAATGGAGCAGGGCAAGGTAAGCAGGTTGAAAGTGAGAAATGCAGGAAAATTTTCTCATTTAAGCCTAGGCTGGGTCCAGTTTTCAAATCTCCCCAACCAGCCTGTGAAGGCATCACTGTACGCAACCTTTGACTACTTTCAGGATTCGAATTATTTTCTAAAAACTATGTCCTGCTAATGAAAATGTGTGTGTGTGTATTTATATATAAAAACCTATTATCTATTTAATGATATGTATATATTTGAAGTCACTGGAAAACACACATAGGTGGTGCTAGAGGTAAAGAACCTGCCTGCCAAAGCAGGAGACGTAAGTGACAGAGGTTCAGTCCCTGGGTCAGGAAGATCATCTGGAGGAGGGCATGGCAGCCCACTCCAGTATTCATGCCTGGAGAATCCCATGGGCAGAGGAGCCTACAAATCCATAGGGTCACAAAGAGTCAGACATGACTAAAGTGACTTAGCACAGAAAACATACATACAGGTGCACATATGCATGAAACTAAACAGAAGAAGATATCCAGGAGGTGAGGAAACTCAGATATCCTTAAGTTACACTACAAATTTAAACAAACCAAAGGCAGTTGAACCTAAAGAAGGAAAGATTTGAGGGTCACAAGATTTCTGTTTTCAAGCATTCTCATCAAGAGTGAGATGAAGTAGTCTCTTTCCACTTTATTCCAGAGCCAGAAAGGAAGCATGTTATAGGGAACAACAATTCAGTTCAGTATAAGGAAGAAATTCCCAGCACTCAACACTGCTCCCTCAGCAAGATGTGTCCACTTTTACTTTGAATACATAGATTGGTTTTCACACTAGCTGATAGGAAGGCCATGGGAGAGAATTCTACAGGAGTCAAATGGTAAATTAGAGATATTTCCAAGTCTCTGCTCCTAGGTAGCAACTTTGGAAATTTTATCTGAAGTTTGTATCAATGATTTAGCATAACTTTCTCTCAATGGAATCACATTCATTCCAGCCAGGCTTACCTTCAATAATTATTGGGTATGAAATGTCACTGGTCTGTCTGATAGCAAATGACTGCTATGGACCTGGAGAGGGTACCACACAGAGTGTAATGAATCTCATCTCCTGCATCCCTGAGAGCCAGAAGTGGGAAAGGCAATGTTTTTGCAATTTCTTTTCTGGGAAATTTTTGAGGCCACCTTCAATTTCTCTCTTAAAAATATGCATTAAATGTTCACAATCAGTATTGTTTCCATGAATGATGGATATGTCATTTCTGTTTCCTTCAAGGAGAAGCATTATTATCTAGAAACAGCAGAGTGCAAGAAAGAAAGAAAAACACTTCTGCCACTCCATTCAAAATGTCATCTCGTATTGAAGGCAACATGCCACTAGGGAAAAAAATGTGTGTGTGTGTGTATTTTTTTAATACTAGGGGATTTTCATGGGGCCCCAAATCTTTTCTCTTCTTTACAGGGAGCATATCATATGGTTTTCCAAGAGAGCAATCCAGAATTAACATTTCAATTTTCCTCAGGAGGGCAGAATTTATAGCATCACTGATAAAATAATAAGTGTCTTAATGGCATAAGCTTTTTTTCCTCTTATTTTGAACTTATAAAGCATGTCTCTAAAGACTTTTATGAATGCCTTAAACTTCTACTTCTTGAGACATCAGTTAGAAACAAAAATAATACTTCTTTGCTTACTTGAATAAAATTACCAATTGTTTGTTCATAAGAATCTCAATAACCACTTTTAATGGTAAAATTTTCACAGTAAGGGTAACAGCTATATTGAGTTTTTAATTTTAATGTATTTCTAGAAAGTGGCATAGAGCGTTTCCCTTCTGGTTTCTGAGAAATGCATATTGCATACATAATTAATTGCTATAAAATAAGCTTAATAACTGATATTCATTGCTACCACCTTTCTCATCTCTTCCAAATAGCTCTAGTCTGAAATTAAAATCTACAGATGACTGAGATCAGGACAACGATGAATGCTCCATTATGGCCTGGCACATAGTAGGTACTTTGCATACACACCTACACACAGTGAATGAATTATTGACTCTTGTTTCCCTCCTGTTTCTTAGTGGAGCTAGAAAGGACTCTGAAGATCTCAAGAGCATATGAAAAGTTGTCAATCTCTGGACTGATCCTCCACTCGGATCCTGGCCTGTCAGTGACAAACCAATCAGATGTCTTTTGTTGCTTTGATGATATACTTTTTTTTTTAAATTTCAGGAGCTACATGGACCAAAGACTGTCCATATGGTCAAGGAAAAGAGAAGAGTGGATCGTTCTAGGGACCATCCTCTCCCCTATCCTGCTACCAAAGTTCCCCTATTTCAGGCATCTGCTCTCCCTAGTCTCACTTATCAGAGACCATTTGTCAATAGACCCTCCACTAAGCTACCTCCAAGCTACCTCCAAATGGTCACTCCACCAGTCAGAACTCTAGTCCAGTTCTCCAAGGTACCAAGAGAAATATGAAACTCTCTTCCTAGCCACATGTCATCCAGAGCCCGGGTTCTGTTTGTGTTTTCTCCTTCCTTTAAATACACTTCACAAAAGCAATGAAAGTGTAAGTATTATATGACACAGAAATGTCTGGTTTTGTTTTATGAGCCTTCTACCTGCTGTGGTTAATCACCTTGTGTCTATGGGAGATCTCAGTAGCTAATAATTACTTTCATGTATGCCATCCAATATCATGTTGTATTCATTGACTATTCTAATTTGTATTTTTCTGAGAAAACTTCAATGGAGTTGGGAAAAATTTCAAAGCTCAAACTTCATATTTTACATAACCACAGGTGGAAAGTTCTTTGAAGTCATCACACCTTCATTTCAAATCACAACCTTAATTTCTTAAGCCAGCAAAAGTTGACTACAGATGAGTTCTTCATTCCATCTAACATCTAGCAAAAGATCCAATACACAATAAGTACTAAATTTAAAGTTTGGAAACAATTAAGCTGAACAAATCCCTTCCCATTTTCTGCTCTGTAAAATGGAGATTGAAGAAAAATAACACATCCGTCTATTTCCTGGCTTGGTGCACCCCCGGTGGCTCAGTGGTAAAGAGCCCATCTGCAGCGGCAGGAGACTCGGGTTTGATCTCTGAGTTGGGAAGATCCCCTGGAGGAGGCCATGGAAACCCACTCCAGTATTCTTGCCTGGAGAATTCCATGGACAAAGGAGGCTGGTGGGCTACAGTCCATGGGGTTGCAAATGAAGCAACTTAGCATGCACGCAAGCCCAGGACATAGCAAGTGTATCGTGCACTCATCTCCTCTGAACATACCAATTCTGATGCCTCTGCACCTCTGCTCATATTGTGACTAGGATTTGAAGAAATTTGTCTCCATTCACCCAGCTGAAATATTACTCCTGTGGCATGCTCTCTCCTAATTTCTCCTGCTCCTCTAGACTCCCTTTTCTGCTTTATCCACACTCCCTTGACACTTTATTCATGTTACTGTAACAGTATGGGTCGCTTGTTGGTAAAATTACAAGCATTTGTATAATAACATTATGACATCACTGAGAACAGGGACTATGTCTTATTAGGTTTCATATCCCCTAAATGCCTCACACAGCCAAAGCTATTTTTTTGAGTCGGTGAATAAATCAGTAAACTATTTGCAGCCTGGCGTGCTGCAGTCCATGGGGTCACTCTTCCAAGTGGAAGTACTCACCTCTGGTCTCTTAGTATCTGCTGTAGCTGTTGTGCAGTCGCTCAGTCAGATCCAACCCTTTGCTACCCCGTGAACTGCAGCATGCCAGGCCTCCCTGTCCTTCACTGTCTCTGAGTTGCTTCCAGCTTCCCTGGTGACTCAGCTGGTAAAGAATCCACCTGCAATGCGGGAGACCTGGGTTCGATCCCTGGGTTGGAAAGATCCCCTGGAGAAAGGAAAGACTACCCATTCCAGTATTCTGGCCCAGTACTGTATAGTCCATGGGGTCGCAAAGAGTCGGACACAACTGAGTGACTTTCACTTTCATGAATATTTTACTAAAAGACTGCCTTAGTTCAAAACTGGTTTTGATCTACATAAATTATGAAAACTTTGAGATTTCAGAATTGTTTTAAAGTAATGTGAACTGGTACATAATAAACTCCCAACTGAACACAGGGAAAATTCACTTCTGGGCTACTTTTTATTATGTCTCCTTTTCAGTAATCTTGAGAAAACTGGTTCTCTCTTAGCCTTGGTTATTACAATTTAAAATGGGAGGATTGGGGTAGATGAGGAATCACAAGCTCAAATGTCTTCAGAGGACAGACAGATTAGAGGACAGATTAGATGAAGCAGCCAGCTGCATGCGGCACTGTCAATGGAAACATGCCACCTGCCCTATCAGTAAGCAAAGGATGTTGCAGCTGTCAATCCATCACCTCAGAACCACCCTGACAGTGAGGCGTGAGGAAGCTCAGGATGAAAACAGAATGCCTACCATCAAGCACAGCCACTGCAGCCACACCTCATGGTGAGGAGACTCGGGATGAGATGCTGGAACCTGATGGCTGAGGTGCCTTATTTCAGGGAGCCTAGACTCATACATAGTAGCTTTCCATACATAGAAAAATGCTAAATTCATTACCTTGAGGTGTCTGGCCTGCTTTAACAGTAATCTTTTGATGTTCTGCCTCCCAGGTCTTTGTTGCAAAACCTCCGTGTATCCTGGCTCCTTCCTTACCTCTTAGGAGCAACATCTGGAGAAATCTGAGAGGCTGTGTCCCAGGCTTAAGTCTTCAGTTTTGTCTGCAAAATAAATAGAATTCTCAGCTTTTATATTGTACATTTCTTTCAGTCAACAGAACCACAGTAAGAGCTGGCAGGCTGGAGTGGATTGGTACTCCTCAGCCTGTCCAGAGGCATCCACATTCAAGAGAACGTCAGTGTCCTCTGAGAATCGAACAGCACATCTGTGGACAGGTTCCCTGACCTCCTGCTGCCTAGGGTGGGAAACTTGCCCTACATCTCTCCTCAGCTTGTATTCTTCAATACTGCTCTCAAATTCCACACATGATGCTTGTACATCACATTAAGTTACCATCTTTTGAAGCAGTATCCTACCTGCTTATCCTGCCTTTCCTACTGAAATCAGTATGTCTTTCCTTCCTCACTCATTTTTTCTATCCAGTAGGATTAAACACTTAGAGGTTCCTTTTATGACAAAGTGAAGTCGCTCAGCCGTGTCTGACTCTTTGCGACCCCATGGACTGTAGCCTACCAGGCTCCTCTGTCCATGGGATTTTCCAGGCAAGAGTACTAGAGTGGGTTGCCATTTCCTTCTCCATGGGATCTTCCAAACACGGGGATCAAACCCGGGTCCCCAGCCTTGTAGGCAGACGCTTTACCGTCTGAGCCACCAGGGAAGTCCATGACAAAAGAAACAGTTGAAACCATCCAAATGGTTGGTTCCATTCCAAAATGGGTGGAAGCAAATTCAAAGGAAAAAAAAAAATTGAGCCCAGGATTATGAAATCACTTTTCTTCCCTTTTGCTCAGTGGATGTGTTGGGCCGTTAAAAGCAAACTTTGATAGGAAGTCCTCTATTCTGCAATACCATAAAAATAATAAAGCATTCCATCCCACACACTGCAAAGCCATCACTCCCTGAAAACATTCCTGTCTGCCACTTTCCCTTCAATATTCATAGTGTTCTATTGTGGGCTGGGGAGGTGCTATTTCGGAGCTCAATGGGATTTCTCTTCTTTTCATCGGATTGTTGACACTTTGGGAAGCAAATTTTAATTATGATGGCCTTACAAAACCTAAGTATTCAAGTATGTTTCTTTTCTCTTGCTTTCTTACCACTGTTTCTCTCCAACACACTGAATTCTGCCTTAAATCTGTTTCTTATGTGAAGTGATGAGGAAAAGGCAGTTCAGAATTTAATCATCTAACACTCCTTTTCAAAACGTTTTCCCCTGCAGTGCGCATTTCTTTCTACACTGTATGAAGTTTGTTGATGTCTGAGTCTTGCCCAAGCTTTTGGACTTGTCTATATGGAACTGATGATGAAGCTGAGCAATGCAAATCCTTTTCTTTTGTGATGAATACTGAATTTGCTTCTCTATGTGACATCCAGCTAAGGAGAAGGACATAGTCATTCCATGTTTGAGGGAGAGAACAGGCAGAGGTCTGATGATTGTGAAAGAAATGATATAATTTGATTGAAGATATAAAATTACTCTGACTCTCCTCATTTCCCAATTCCTCGTGCTTGCCAGTCAACAAAAATTAAAGTTTGTGCTTCATACTTGTGGGTTTAGTTATTCACACGTGAATTCACGAGCTAACTGAGTTCTTGGTATTAAGAAGGATCCAATAAGAAATCTAAGGCTGTCTCAGATTAACATCAGTAAAACACCTGACACAGTACGTGTGTGTGTGTGTGTGTGTGTGTCTGCTCAGTCATGTCTGACTCTTTGGACTTAGCCTGCTAGACTCCTCTCCATGGGATTCTCCAGGCAAGAATACTAGAGTGGTTACCATTTCCTGCTCCAGGGGATATTCTCAATCCAGGGATTGAATTTGTAACCCCTGGGTCTCCTGCATTGCAGGTTGATTCTTTACCCACTGAGCCATCAGGGAAACCTATAATATGTATGTATTTATTCATTTATTTGACTGCACCAGGTCTTAGTCGTGGCATGTGGCTCTAGTTCCCTGACCAGGGATGGAACTCCTGCCCCCTGAATTGGGAGTGTGGAGTCTTAGCTACAGGACCATGAGGAAAGAGCCGCAAAAGTGCACTGAGTCAATTCAGTTGTGTCCAAATCTTTGACCCTATTTACTGTAGCCCTCTAGGCTCCTGTGTCCATGGGATTCTCCAGAAAAGAATACTGGAGTGGCTTGCCATGCCCTTGCCCCTGGAGGATCCAGGGGATCTTCCAGACTCAGATCAAACTCATGTATTTCACATTTCCTGCCTTGGCAGGCGAATTCTTTACAACTAGCATCACCACTTGTTGTTGCTCAGTTGCTAAGTCATGTCCAACTCTTGGCAACCCCATGGACTACAGCATGCCAGGCTTCCCTGTCTCCCAGAGTTTGTTCAAACTTAATGGGTATTTAGGACTGATTTCCTTAAGAATTGACTGGTTTGATCTCCTTGCTCTCCAAGGGACTCTTAAGTGTCTTCTCTAGCACCACAATTCGAAAACATCAATTCTCCAGCACTCATCCTTGTTTCGGTTCAGTTCAGTTCATTTCAGTTGCTCAATTGTGTCTGACTCTTTACTACCCCATGGACTATAGCAGGCCAGGCTTTCCTGTCCATCATCAATTCACGAAGCTTGCTCAAACTCATGTCCATAGAGTTGGTGATGTCATCCAACCATCTCATCCTCTGTCATCCCCTTCTCCTCCTGCCCTCAATCTTTTCCAGCATCAGGGTCTTTTCCAATGAGTCAGTTCTTTGCATCAGGTGGCCAAAGTATTGGAGTTTCAGCTTCAGCATCAGTCCTTCCAATGAATTTTCAGGACTGATTTTCTTTAGGATTGACTTGCAATCCAAGGGACTCTCAAGAGTCTTCTTCAACACTGCACTTCAAAAACATCAATTATTTGGTGCTCAGCTTTCTTTATCAGAGAAGGAAATGGCAACCCACTCCAGTGTTCTTACCTGGAGAATCCCAGGGTTGGGGGAGCCTGGTGGGCTGCCATCTATGGGGTCGCATAGAGTCGGACACGACTGAAGTGACTTAGCAGCAGCAGCAGCTTTCTTTATAGTCCAATTCTCACATCCATACATGACTACTGGAGAAACCATAGCTTTGACTAGACAGACCTTTATTGGCAAAGTAATGTCTCTGCTTTTTAATATGCTGTCTAGACATCCTTCTTTATGATCTACCATTCACATCTGTACATGACTATTGGAAAAGCCATAGCTTTGACTATATGCACCTTTATTGGCAAAATCCTGTCTCTGCTTTTTAATATCCACATTAGAGGGAAGGGAGGAGGCCGAAGAGCAGAGAAAACTTTTTAAGCTTAAATTGTCCTCTTGCCTTAAAATTGTTTTCTCTTATTTCATCAAAAGTATTGATAAAACCAGTAGAGATACGAGCTGAAACCTACAATTTTTAGCTACTCACACCAAGGACGCACCCACCATCAGCTGCTGTAAAAGGTACAGCCCTTGACACAGCTGGCCTTCCCTTGTGGCTCAGCTGGTGGGGAATCCGCCCACAATGCGGGAGACCTGGGTTCGATCCCTGGGTTGGGAAGATGCCCTGGAGAAGGGAGAGGCTGCCCACTCCAGTATTCTGGCCTGGAGAATTCCACGAACTGTATAGTCCATGGGGTCGCAAAGAGTCAGACATGACTGAGTGACTTTTACTACTTACTTAGGTTTGTCACAGCTTTCCTTCCAAGGAGCAAGCATCTTTTAGTTTCAATACTGCAGTCACCATCCCTAGTGATTTTGGAGCCCTAGAAAATAAAATCTGTCACCGTTTCCACTTTTTTTCCCATCTATTTGCCATGAAATGATGGGGTCAGATGTCATGATCTTAGTTTTTTGAATGTTGAGTTTTAAACCAGCTTTGCCACTCTCCTCTTTCACCCTCATCAAGAGGCTCTTTAGTTCCTCTTCACTTTCTGCCATCAGAACAGTATCATCTGAATATCTGTGGTTGTTGATATTTCTCAAGGTGATCTCAGTTCCACTTTGTGAACTCTGGTCTGCAGAGATGAAAATAACTGTGAGTCCTAAAGTATATGTGCCTTATTCATGTCTCTGGATTGTTCCCTACCTCCTGCCCAAGCCTGGGGTTTCCTTCCAACCATTGCTCCCTGGAATCCTGAGTCTAATGAGGTGACTTGCTTTTCTTGCCTAAACATTGCTTCAAGAGATAGTTGTAATACTTAAACAATTTTAGAATACACTTCAGCACAGGAACTGCAAAAAGACTCTTCCATACTTTGGAATGAGGGCACAATTTCAGGGGATCACCAAGATGTGCAGAGGGGATATAAAAAAAAAGCAGAAAAAATTTAGAAGTCATGTTGGTTCATATATTTACTCTGAGTTCAGAGAGCACATACTTAGGAATGTTCATCTGACATAACCTCTGCAGCTGCTGCTGCTGCTGCTAAGTCGTTTCAGTCATGTCCGACTCTGTGCAACCCCACAGACGGCAGCCCATGATGCCTATTTCTGATTCTATACAGTCCTAAGGCAGGTCTGTGTGGAGATGGGAAAGGCAGCGTCCACACAGTGAAACCCGAATGGTCCTCTTGGCAGTCTCTCACTGTGCTCAGAGTACCAACCACAGTAATCACTCATCTGAGATGAGGCACTGTGTCCTCAAGAAACCTTTGCTAATTAGAAAAAGGAGTGACTTGTTTATTCACTGCAGCTCTATCTTAATTAGGGATACATATTCTGGATGCAGAATGCTCCAGATTTGCATAAGCTAGTTTACCGTAAAGTAATTGAGACATCTCTCAATCCAAGAACAGGAACAACCAGGATCAGAGAGGGGGTACCCTTCAGAGGAAAGTTATCAGAAACAGAAAACTTAAAAAAAAATTCTCTCTCCCTCTCTCTCTCAATCCCCACTCCTGGGATCGCACAGTCTCTGTTGCACTTGTTTGCAGTGCTGCCGTTTCTCTCTGTCCAAGTTTCTTTAAGAATACGGCAGCCATACGATGTCAGCATCTGGTCTTGAATTCAAATGCCCTCACTCCAGGTGAACAGTCCAGAAGGAATTACACCAGCTCTGTCTAAACTGAATTTTGGAGAGATTGAATCTTGTTGAATCAGCATTAGTCCTGTGTCTACTGTTTGCTTGGCTGAAAATGCACAGGAGTGCAAGAACAGCCCCCACATGTGTACAGCAGCCCATATAGACAGTTCTGTTTTGAAGTTGAAGTATAGTTGTTTTGTAATGTTGTGCTACTTTTTTGTGTACAGGGCAGAGATTTAGTTACATATATATATATACACACATATGTATTCTTTTTCAGATTCTTTCCCTATATAAATCATTATACTGTATTGACTAGAGTTCCCTGTGCTATACAGTAGGTTTCTGTTGATTATCTATTTTATATACAGTAGTCTGTATGTGTCAATCCCAGCTTCCTAATTTAACCTTCCTCCACCCACCTTTCCCTCTTGGTAACCATAAGTTCGGAGAAGGCAATGGCACCCCACTCCAGTACTCTTGCCTGGAAAATCCCAGGGACGGAGGAGCCTGGTGGGCTGCAGTCCATGGGGTCGCGAAGAGTCAGACACGACTGAGCAACTTCACTTTCACTTTTCACTTTCATGGATTGGAGAAGGAAGTGGCAACCCACTCCAGTGTTCTTGCCTAGAGAATCCCAGGGACGGGGGAGCCTGGTGGGCTGCCGTCTATGGGGTCGCACAGAGTCGGATACGACTAAAGTGACTTAGCAGCAGCAACAGCAGCAACCATAAGTTGGTTTTCTGTGTCTGTGAGTCTTCGTTTTGGAAATCACTTCATTTGTGCTATTTTTGATTTTATAATAGGTTCCACATATAAGCAATATCATATAATACTTGTCTTCCTCTGTTTGACTTACTTCACATTAGGGTCAGTTCAGTTCAGTTCAGTTGCTCAGTCATGTCCAACTCTTTTGACCCCATGGACTGAAACATACCAGGTTTCCCCATCTATCACCAACTCACAGAGCTTGCTCAAACTCATGTCCATCGAGTCAGTGATGCCATCCAACCATTCATCATCTGTCATCCCTTTCTGTTCCTGCCTTCAATCTTTCCTAGCATCAGAGTCGTTTCCAGTGAGTCAGCTCTTTGCATCAGGTGGTCAAAGTATTGGAGCTTCAGCTTCAACATCAGTCCTTCCAATGAATATTCAGGACCGATTTCCTTTAGGATGGACTGGTTGGATCTCCTTGCAATCCAAGGGACACTCAAGAGTCTTCTCCAACACCACAGTTCAAAAGCATCAATTCTTTGGCACTCAGCTTTCTTTGTAGTCAACACTCACATCCATACATGACTACTGGAAAAACCATACCTTTGACTAAATGGACCTTTGTTGGCAAAGTAATGTCTCTGCTTTTTAATATGCTGTCTAGGTTGGTCACAGTTTTTCTTCCAAGGAGCAAGTGTCTTTTAATTTCATGGTTGCAGTCACCCACCATCTGCAGTGATTTTGGAGCCCAAGAACATAAAGTCTCTCACTGTTTCCATTGTTTCCCCATCTATTTGCATGAAGTGATGGAAATTTGGAAAATTCAGCAGTGGCCACAGGACTGTAAAAGGTCAGTTTTGATTATAATATCAAAGAAAGGCAATGCCAAAGAATGTTCAAACTACTGCATAACTGCACTCATCTCACACGTTAACAAAGTAATGCTCAAAATTCTCCAAGCGAGGCATGAACTTCCAGATGTTCAAGCTGGATTTAGAAAAGGCAGAGGAACCAGGGATCAAATTGCCAACATCCATTGGATCATAGAAAAAGCAAGAGAGTTTCAGAAAAACATCTACTTCTGCTTTATTGACTATGTCAAAGCCTTTGACTATGTTGATCAGAAACTGTGGGAAATTCTTAAAGAGATGGGATTACAAGACCACCTTACCTGTCTCCTGAGAAACTTGTATGCAAGTCAAGAAGCAAGTTAGAACAGTTAGAACAAGACATGGAACAATGGACTGGTTTCAAATTTGGAAAAGAATATATCAAGGCTGGATATTGTCATAGTGCTTATTTAACTTCTATGCAAAGTATATCCTGTGAAATGCTGGACTGGATGAAGGACAAGCTGGAATCAAGATTGCCAGGAAAAATAGCAATAACCTCAGCTATGCAGATGACACCACCTTTATGGCAGAAAGTGAAGAAGCACTAAAGAGCCTCTTGATGAAAGTGAAAGAGGAGAGTGAAAAAGCTGGCTTAAAGCTCAGCATTCAAAAAATGAAGATCATTGCATCTGGTTTCATCACTTCCTGACAAATGGATGAGGAAAAAATGGAAACAGTTACAGATTTCATTTCCTTGGGCTCCAATTTGGAAGAAAAGCTATGACCAACTTAGCATATTAAAGAGCAGAGACATTACTTTGTTCACACAAGTCCATATTAGACAAAGCTCTAGTTTTTCTAGTAGTCATGTATGAATGTGATAGTTGGACCATAAAAATGGCTGAGTGCCAGTGAATTGATTCCTCTGAACTGTGGTGCTGGAGAAGACTCTTGAGAGTCCCTTGGACAGCAGGAGATCGAACCAGTCAATCTTAAAAGAAATCAACCCTGAATATTCATTTGAAGGACTGATGCTGAACCTGAAGCTCCAATATTTAGGCCACCTGATGGGAAGAGTCGACTCACTGGAAAAGACCCTGATGCTGGGAAAGACTGAGAGCAGGAGGCAAGGAGGTGATAGAGGAGGAGATGGCTGGATGGCACTAGACTCAGTGGATATCAATTTGTGCAAACTCCGTTTGATAATGAAGGACAGGGCAGGCTGGCCTACTGCAGTCCATGGGGTTGCAAAGAGTTGGACATGACTTAGCAACTGAACAACAATATAATATTATAGGGAAAGTACCATAGTCCCAGATAAGGAGAATCGTTTTGTGAACAAATTCAGAAACATTTGCAAGCTTGTAGGAGAGGCAGCCTCTAAGAGGTCTGGACAAGAAACCAAGACATAGTTTGTAGTCCTGTCTCCACCATATAGTTCATGGGATTTTCAACAAAATTAGCACCTTTTTGAACCTGGGGTCATGGGTCACTCATAAAATATCTGTTCTATTTTAGTCACAGTGCTGCTATGGGAATTAAAAACATAGTGTAAGGGAATTTCCTGTCAATCTAGTGGTTAGGATTCTGAGCTCTCACCACCAAGGGCCTGAGTTCAATCTAGGTCAGGGAACATAGGTCCTGCAAGCTGCATGCTGCTGCTGCTGCTGCTAAGTCGCTTTAGTCGTGTCCAACTCTGTGCAACCCCATAGACCACAGCCCACCAGGCTCCCCCGTCCCTGGGATTCTCCAGGCAAGAACACTGGAGTGGGTTGCCATTTCCTTCTCCAATGCATGAAAGTGGAAAGTGAAAGTGAAGTTGCTCAGTCGTGTCCGACTCTAGCAACCCCATGGACTGCAGCCTACCAGTCTCCTCCATCCATGGGATTTTCTAGGCAAAAATACTGGAGTATGGTTTAAAAAAATAGTGTATGTGAAAACATCCTATAAATCAGAAACTACTGTTCTAAAGGTTGTCTCCAAGTCTCCAAGTCAAATAGGTTCATTAGTCAGTAAAATGTTGCTACCTCACCCAACACTGAGACTTAAAATTGTCATGATATCATCACAAGTTAACCTCATGTAAGATCTCTAGCTCTCTCTAGCTTTAAAAGAAAATTTGCATAAACTCAATGTAGAATGCTACAGAACATATAAAATAGTAATAATTACATGTAATCAGATCCAAGGAGTAAGCGTCTTTTAATATCCTGGCTGCGATCACCATCTGCAGTGATTTTGGAGCCCAGATAAATAAAGTCTGACATTGTTTCCACTGTTTCCCCATCTATTTCCCATGAAGTGATGGGATCAGATGCCATGATCTTCGTTTTCTGAATGTTGAGCTTTAAGCCAACTTTTTCACTCTCCTCTTTCACTTTCATCAACAGGCTTTTGAGTTCCTCTTCACTTTCTGCCATAAGGGTGGTGTCATCTGCCTATCTGAGGTTATTGATATTTCTCCTGGCAATCTTGATTTCAGCTTGTGCTTCTTCCAGCCCAGCGTTCCTCATGAACACTGCATAGAAGCGTTCCTCTGCATAGAAGTTAAATAAGCAAGGTGACAATATACAGCCTTGATGTACTCCTTTTTCTATTTGGAACCAGTCTGTTGTTCCATGTCCAGTTCTAACTGTTGCTTCCTGACCTGCATGTAGGTTTCTCAAAGGCAGGTCAGGTAGTCTGGTATTCCCATCTCTTTCAGAATTTTCCACAGTTTATTGTGATCCACACAGTCAAGGGCTTTGGCATAGTCAATAAAGCAGAAATAGATGTTTTTCTGAAACTCTCTTACTTTTTCCATGATCCAGCGGATGTTGGCAATTTGATCTCTGGTTCCTCTGCCTTTTCTAAAACCAGCTTGAATATCTGGAAGTTCATGGTTCACATATTGCTGAAGCCTGGTTTGGAGAATTTTGAGTGTTACTTTACTAGCGTGTGAGATGAGTGCAATTGTGCAGTAGTTTGAGCATTCTTTGGCATTGTCTTTCTTTGGGATTGCAATGAAAACTGACCTTTTCCAGTCCTGTGGCCACTGCTGAGTTTTCCAAATTTGCTGGCATATTGAGTGCAGCACTTTCACAGCATCATCTTTCAGGATTTGAAAGAGCTCAACTGGAATTCCATCACCTCCACTAGCTTTGTTCGTAGTGATGCTTTCTTTTTTTTTTTTTAAGGACTTTATTTTTTTTTTTTTAATTTTATTTTATTTTTAAACTTTACATAATTGTATTAGTTTTGCCAAATATCAAAATGAATCCACCACAGGTATACACGTGTTGAAGGCCCACTTGACTTTACATTCCAGGATGTCTGGCTCTAGGTCAGTGATCATACCATTGTGATTATATAGGTCGTGAAGATCTTTTTTGTACAGTTCTTATGTGTATTCTTGCCACCTCTTCTTAATATCTTCTGCTTCTGTTGGGACCATACCATTTCTGTCCTTTATCGAGCCCATCTTTGCATGAAATGTTCCCTTGGTATTTCTAATTTTCTTGCAGAGATCTCTAGTCTTTCCCATTCTGTTATTTTCCTCTATTTCTTTGCATTGATTTCTGAGGAAGGCTTTCCTATCTCTTCTTGCTATTATTTGGAACTCTGCATTCAGATGCTTATATCTTTCCTTTTCTCCTTTGCTTTTCACTTTTCTTCTTTTCACAGCTATTTGTAAGGCTTCCCCAGATGGCCATTTTGCTTTTTTGCAACTCTCTATACAGTAGTTAAATAGCTATACAATTTCAAGTAGTATACAACTATACAAATTTCATTCATACATTCAATCATAAAATATTCTGCAAACATACTGTGTGCATGACATCAATCTATAGCAAATATCTTTAACTCTGGACATTCTTGAATTTTGATGTTCCTTTTCAGATAGATTATAATGTTTAACCATATTACTTTGTGAAATTCTCTATCTTTCTGCCATTTTTAAAATTTCTTTTACTCTGATTAAAGATTTTGGGGAATGGAATTAGAGAACAGCAGATGGTGTTTTCTAAAAATAATTCCCATCTAATTAGTGTGTGTGTGTGTTAGTTGCTCAGTTGTTTTCAACTCTTTGCGACCCCATGGACTGTAGCCTGCCAGGCTTCTCTGTGTATGGAATTCTCCAGACAAGAATACTGGAGTGGGTAGCCATTCTCTTCTTCAGGGAATCTTCCTGACCCAGGAAATGAACCCCAGGTCTCAGGCATTGGGGACAGATTTTTTTTTTTTACTATCTAAGCCACCAGGGAAGCCCCTCATCTAGTTAGAAGAGTATTTATAAACCTATTGTATGGAAAACTATTTTCCATGGAAAGCTCTGTGAAGAAAGGATTCATTTTCAAAGTTTTGCAATTTTGTAAAATGTACCCTCTCTTAGAGTCAATGGACAATTAGCATCTGAAAGCCTCAAAGAAAGCCTTTAATAAATATAGTTCAACTAATTCAATCCAGAGTTTCTCAAACATATGTGACCATGAAACTCATTTTCAAGAGTGTTGTCTGACACTAGTGTGACCTACAGCTACTCTATTTTATATAACCCCTTTCCACTGTGTAGCAGAAACTGCTGAGAAATCTGGGAACATTTATTCAATTATGCACGTCATCCTAATTTCTTTGGGCCTTACTAACCGATAGGTCAAACCAGGGCACGTTAATGGAGGTAACTCAGATTTCCCATTTCCATTAATGTGTTGATCTATTACATGAAACAGGACCTACTTGTGATGTATCCATATAAACACGTGTGAGTTCACCAGTGTATATGTGTGTTTACGTGCACACGTTCATTTGATTTTTGGGGAGACGGGCAGTTTTTAGGAGGCAATTTACATGTATTCACAAATAAGCCCACTTCCACTGATGTCCGGCTGCTAATACAGCACCTGTGGTTATTAACACCAGCCCATGTGGATCCAAGGTCTTTCCTCCTGCCCCGTGTCAACTTCACAGGGCACTAACCCCTTGTTATAAATCCAGGGGTGAAAGGAAATGCCTCCCTTGACTTTGGGAACTCTCCAATAAAATACTTAACTGAGCTTGACTATTTTAAGAGGTTTTAGTGGCATAACACCTGTAGTTATAATTCTGTGCCTTGAATCACTACTTCCTCTGGCCACTAAAATTTCAGGGTCTGCTCATAATAAACAGCTTCTTCACCCAGGATGAGTTATCTCGCAGAAGCCTCCTCATTCCTGCAAATGTTCTTCTGTCTGACCAATGGTCCTCCTACCACTGTTGATGGCTAAACTAGAGTTGACTATGTGATGTTTTTCAGAAGGTGTTGAAACTTTCATTCAAATAACTTTCTTTTGGAGCACTCTGCTACTTCTCCCAGTTTTCTGGCCCCATACCTAGCCGGTGCACAAATTTTAGGCTGAAGCTGAGAACACAAATCCAAAAACATGTGATACAAATGATGGTACCCCCTGTCCATAATAGACTGATTCACCTCCATTCAGATCAGGACTCTGTCCTGGTGCAAGCTCATGATTACAAACTCCTTTTAAAACCGACCTTTGATTCTAGGATAATCTGACTCCAACTGAACTCTCTTGTATTCATCTGACATCTCTGTTTCAGTTCTCTTTCATTTGGTATCTCAATTCTGTCTTTTTCTTCATCAGATTGCAAACCCAAACTGGAAAACTCAATATGTTGGTCTTCCAAATTCTTTCTGAATTGCCATTCTGACTCACATACTGCCCAGTGGTCTAGGCTTTCTGCTTATCTCACAGAAAGAAATCAAGGGGTTATAACTCTGCATTTGTCTTATTCTACTTTAAGTTATCTGACTTTTCATAGCATCTCTCCCTCTACACTTCCTGCATGTGCTTGATTTTTATGGGATGCCTCCAGCCTTATATCTCCATAGTTACCCAATGGAAATCACTTTCATCCCTAATAACTCAGCCCTTGCTGCATACAAAAGACTTTAAGACTAACATCTTTGTTGTTAACCTTTGTCTGATGTTCAAGGGCTTGGAAACTCACTCCCCACTGTGTATCTCTAGATGGATGCCTGGTACCCAAAACCCAGTATGTCCAAAAGCAACCCTTGACTCTCCTTCCACACCTCTCATTAAGGTGATCTTGTTCACCCTCCATTTCTAAATTTTACACTCTCAGGCATTTTTGAATCTTCCCCTTTGCCTTATCCTCCACTTGCTATCACTTCCTAAGACTCATTGACTTTACCTCCATTTCCTTTTCCCCCATTTTTGTCCCTGCTAAGGTCATAGTTTACTCTTCCTTGTCTCTCGGACTAAGATTCCTCCCTATTTGGTCACCTGCCACCAGGTAGCATCATGCTTTCCATATACAAGCCACCTTACATATTACCGTTGACCGATTTTCTGCAACAGCAGTACTTCTTTGACTGTAGAGTCCAAATGTAGCCCCTAATAAGCTATACTATACACCAACATACTTTTCCAGATGTATTCAGAAACCCTTTTGTTTAAAGGATACAATCCAAGTGACCTATAGTTGTGGCCCAGAGATACCAAGTTTTCAACCTTAATGACTTTACTTATGATGTGCCTCTGTATTGGAAAGTCCCTCTTCCTTCCAGGCCATGTTATCATATCCAAAATAAATTTCTTTATTATTCTTGCTATTTAAAGTAATGCATTCCTTATTATAATATTTCCTTATACTTTTCCTCAAACACTACCCTTCAGTGAAGCTTTCCATAGTACAACTATTCAGGAAAAAAATCATTGCTTCAATTCATTTTATGTGGTAACTTTATGAAAACTCCCCTTTAGGTACCTGCTTCTTCTACCTTTTGTTATAAGTGTGGTTGTATATTTTCCCTTCTAGAGATTATGTTATTTGAAGATTATATAAACCTTATTTATCTTTGTTTTCTTCACTTAATAAATTATTCAAATTGTCCTATATGATAGCTACTAATTTTTAAATATTTTGAAATTAACATGCTTAAAAAGTGCCATGTTTCTGGAAGCATCATTATTTATTGATTAAACAAGTGTGAGTTTTTACTGTCACAAAGTTTCTGCTATGGAGATTGGATTAATGTTGTTTTAGGTACAAAGCTTGGCTTAACACATTCAATTATCTGAATCTGTTGGATGTGATTAAAGAATAAGTATTGGCCCTGTCAAATTGTTTTACAAATTAAATTACTTTCATGAGGGCCAAAGAATAAGATGAACTGAAGAACAGGGTTTAGCAAAGAGGATGCTGTTTTCTTCTAAAGTACCTCTATAACCAAGTGAATTAAAGGATAGAGTGTCAAATACAGGGCTCTTCTGAAACTTCTGATAAGCAGAATAGGAGTTATAATGTTAATTGCGAAGACCCAGTGGCCTAGTCAGAGAAAAAGTCCCCAAAAAAGAGAAAAAATAAAACATAACTGTGAGCTCTTCTGTTTCAATTCAGGATTTAATACTGCATGCTTATAACCAACAGTCTGTAGAAATAGATGTAGAATGATACAAATTAAAAAGAAATAATAAATAATATCTACTTGTGCTGTGCTTGGTCACTCAGTTGTGTCTGACTCTGAAACCCCATGGACTGTAGTCAGCTAAGCTCCTCTGTCCATGAGGATTCTCCAGGCAAGAATACTGGAATGGGTTGCCATGAACTTCTCCAGGGGATCTTCCTGCAGGTCTCCCACATTGCAGAAAGATTACTTCACCATCTGAGCCACCAGGGAAGCCCAAGAACACTGGAATGGGTAGCCTGTCCCTTCTCCAGGGGAACTTCCTGACCCAGGAATCAAACCAGGGTCTCCTGCATCATAGGCAGATTCTTTACCAGCTGAGCTTCCCGGGAAGTGAAGACATGAGTGAGAGGTGTGTAAATGCCCTGTTATCAGAAGACAATAAAACCATGTATCTGAAGCTGAGTGAGCAATGAGAGAGTAGAGTAGAAAGATAGTGAGGAGATAGATCATATAATTTCCTTTTTGAAGGCCAGGGTAATGAGTTTGAGTTTTATTTTAAGTATGATGGGAAAGGATTACAAAATTTTAACTGGGAAAGTGAACCAATCTGTTTCATATTATCAAAGGTTCACTGTGGCTACAATGTGAAAAATAAGCTGCAGAGACTGGAGGGGATACACAAATGGAAACAAAGAGACCCCTTAGGAACTGGTTTTAGTCTTGCAGTCTAGACAAGATGGAAAAATAGAGGCGGACATGATGAGAGATGATCAGATTCTGTATGCATGTTGAGAGCAGAGTCAATAGGACTCTTCGATCCTTCCTCCCTCTCTTCTTCTGGAACTCCACTGGTGCATGCGTTGTCTCTCCTAATAGTATCCCATAGCCTTTCTTCACCTTTTCATCTTTTTTGCTTTGTTTTCCTCTGATGGGATAATTTCAAGTGAACTGTCTTCAGATTCACAAATTCTTTCTTTTGCTTTTTTCAAGTCTACTATTATGCTCTCTTGGAGAAGGAAAAGGCAACCGTCTCCAGTATTCTTTCCTGGAAAATTCCATGGACAGAGAAGCCTGGTGGGTTACAGTCCATGGGGTCACAAAGAGTTGGGCATGACTGAGCATTGCAGTTTTTATTTCATTAATAATATTCCTCAGCTCCAGAATTTGTTTGGTTATTTTTGATCATTGCCATCTTTCTGTTGCACTTCTCATTTTGTGCATGTATTGTCTTTTTAAATTCATTTAATTGTCTTCCTGTGTTTTCTTGCAGCTCACTGAGATGTCTTGAAACAACCATTTTGATGTCTTTCTCAGGCAAATTGCAGCTCCACATTTCTCGGGGTTAGTTTCTGGGAAATCACTGTGTTGTGTTATGTTTTCTTGGTTTTTCAGATTCCCTGAAGTCTTATATTGCTATTCACTCACTTGTAGAAGTAACCACTCCCTCCAGTCTTTGCTGATGGGTTTCAGGTGAGGAATAACTTCTGTCAGTCCAGTCAGACTCTCTCAGAACTTTTTCTCTGGCTATGCCTGTTCTAGACTTTCTTGCTCCCTCTGCCAGGGGAATTTTAAGCATGTGCCTTCTCTTGATCCTGTAAAGCCAGGTTGTTCTCTCTCAGAAAGCCCCCTGTCTGCTTTCTCTAGAGCTGAATATTCAAATGCATGCTTTTCCTTCTGAGCCCACAGAGTCAGGGTGCTGTTTTGTGTGCTCCCACCATCTACGAAGGCTCACACCATCTACGAAGGCTCACACCTGCCTCTCAGAAGTATGCACAGTCACATGGTGTGCATGTGTGTTTATGCATATGTGTGTGTGTCATATAACATGTAGGGCATGCCTTTGAGCAGCTGGGGGGCGTCCCTCAACACAGTGTCCCAGCATTTCGAGTGCAGGCCTCCTGATGTTTCCACAAAGTGTTTTGTAGAGTCTGCATCCTTCTGAGGCCCTTCAGAAGGCCTGGCTGCTGTTTTCCCAGCCACTGCCTGCTTCCCAGTCATGCACGCCTCAGTTTTCTGGATAAGGCCAGAAAGATGCAGACATCTTGCTATATCACTCTTCTATATGCTTATGAGCTTCTATGCTTGCAAATTTATTGGACCAAAATAAAATTAAGAACGTCAACTTGTGGAAAGACATACGTAAGAGAGCAAAAAGGAAACCAACAGAGTGGAAGGAAATATTTGCAATGCATATATTGGCCAAAGTATTTTATTCAAAATTTAAAATTAATAAGGAAAAGGAATACAAAGTAATAGGAAAAGGGAGGGCTTAGACTCAAAGAAGTACTTCAAAAAGAGGCTATTAGCACTGTGGTATTGTGGTGAGCATAGTTGCTTTCCAAAAAGAGGTTATTCAAATATTTCAGCTCAGTTCAGTCACTCAGTTGTGTCCGACTCTTTGTGACCCCATGGACCGCAGCATACCAGGCTTCCCTGGCCATCACCAACTCCTGGAGCTTGCTCAAATTCATGTCCATCGAGTCAGTGATGCCATCCAACCATCTCATCCTCTGTCATCCCCTTCTCTTCCTGCCTTCAATGTTTTTCAGCATCAGGGTCTTTTGCAATGAGTCAGTTCTTCACATCAGGTAGCCGAAGTATTGGAGCTTCAGTTTCAACATCAGTCCTTCCAATGAACACCCAGGACTGATCTCCTTTAGGATGGACTGATTGGATCTCCTTTTAGTCCAGGGGACTCTCAAGAGTCTTCTCCAACACCACAGTTCAAAGGCATCAATTCTTCGGTGCTCAGCTTTCTCTATAGTCCAATACTCACATCCATACATGACCACTGGGAAAACCATAGCTTTGACTAGACGGACCTTTGTTGGCAAAGTAACATCTCTGCTTTTTTAATATACTGTCTAGGTTGGTCATAGTTTTTCTTCTAAGGAGCAAGTGTCTTTTAATTTCGTGGCTGCTGTCACAATCTGCAGTGATTTTGGAGCCTAAGAAAATAAAGTCTCTCACTGTTTCCTTTGTTTGCCCATCTATTTGCATGAGGTGATGTGCTGCTGCTGCTGCTGCTGCTAAGTCACTTCAGTCATGTCCGACTCTGTGCGACCCCATAGACAGCAGCCCATCAGGCTCCCCTGTTCCTGGGATTCTCCAGGCAAGAACATTGGAGTGGGTTGCCATTTCCTTCTCCAATTCCAGACTGAGGATCCAGACTGAGGTGATGTGACTGGATGCCAGAATGTTGACTTTCAAGCCAGCTTTTTCACTCTCCTCTTTGACTTTCATCAAGAGGATCTTCAGTTCCTCTTTACTTTCTGCCATAAGGGTGGTATCATCTGCATATCTACATCAACATCATTAATCGGGAAAATGCAAATAAAAACCCACATTAAATTGATACTTTGTTTTCATACCTGCTAACACAGCACACATTCTGGGGTCTCTGTTTGGTTCACCAGGCCAGCAAGGCCCCTCCACTCAAATTCCAGACTGCTGCTAAGTCACTTCAGTCGTGTCCGACTCTGTGCAACCCCATAGATAGCAGGCCACCAGGCTCCCCCGTCCCTGGGATTCTCCAGGCAAGAACACTGGAGTGGGTTGCCATTTCCTTCTCCAATGCATGAAAGTGAAAAGTGAAAGTGAAGTCGCTCAGTTGTGTCTGACTCTTAGCGACCCCATGGACTGCAGCCCACCAGGCTCCTCCGCCAGTGGGGTTTTCCAGGCAAGAGTACTGGAGTGGGGTGCCATCGCCTTCTCCAATTCCAGACTGAGGATCCCTCTACTCCTTTCTTTCAGACACTACCCATAGATTCACTTTCTTTCTCCAAAAGCTGTTTTATAATTTCTCAGCTGCTGACAGTTTCGCATTCGTTCTTTTTGTGAATTTTATTAGAAGGCAATTATTTTAAAATAACTATTTGACAAGGCATTGAAAAGAAACTCTGACTTTTTTGTTTTAACGTCTTAAATTTTTATTTCACATTAACAATGTGTTGTTAGTTTCAGGTGTTCAGTAAAGTGATTCAGTTATACATATGTGTTCAGTTGCCCGGTTGTATCTAATTCTTTACAACCCCATTGACTGTAGCCTACCAGACTCCTCTGTCCATGGGATTTTCCAGGCAAGAATACTGGAGTGGATTGTCCAAGTTATACATATGCATGTATCTATTCTTTTTGAGCAAACTCCAGGAGACAAGGAAGAACAAGGAAGCCTGGCATGCTGCAGTCCCTGAGGTCACAAAGAGTTGGACATGACTTAGTGACTGAACGTTATTTTTCAAGTTCTTTTCCCGTTTAGGTTATTATGGAATATTGAGCAGAGTTCCCTGTGCTATATAGTAGGTCCCTGTTGGTTATGTACTTTAGATATAATACTGTGTACATGTCAGTTCTAACCTCCCAATCTATCCCTCCTCAATGACATCTTTTTTGCATCTTTTTTTCTGGTCTGTTAAATTGCACATGTATTTATTTTTTCTTTCTTTTTATAAAATACAATTTTTATTCTGATTACATCATTAGCTTTCTTAAGAAATGTTCCCATTTTTGTTAATGCCTACGTGATTTAGAATTTCAGCTTTCACTATCTTTCTGATGGAGAGTTTTATTAGATTGACTCGTGTAGATTACCATTCTGTAGGTCAAGTGATAATGTCAGTCAAAATGTCTGGAAAAATGAAGGCAGTGTAATTTCTTGGTTTTCAGCAATTTCATAGGATTCAACTTACATTGGATGTTTCCAAGCTGTTCAATTTTTTGATTATTTTTGTTAATTTCTGGGTTTTTTTTTAAAGTTTGTTAGACAATATAACTTAAAATGTATTATTTTTGGTGTGCAATAAGTTTTTAAAAGTCATGTGCAAGTATGTGCTCAGTCACTTCAGCTGTGGCCAACTCTTTGAGCCCCTATGAACCATAAAGGCTCCTCTGTCCATGGGATTCTCCAGGCAAGAATACTGGAGTGGGTTGCCATGCCCTCCTCCAGAGAATCTTCCTGACCCAGGGATGGAACCCACGCCTCCGTACCTCCTGCACTGCAAGCAAATTCTTTACCACTGAGCCACCAGGGAAGCCCATATGAAAGTATATAAAAGCCTTTAAATAAATGATGAATGAATGTATCCCTTTGGAGAGAACACAGTACTGTGTGTGTGTATGTGACACGTGTGTGACCTGTAGTTATTCAATTTCTTTACATCAGCGTCTGGAAATTATGATATGCTTTACAGATTCCTACCAGTAGAAAACTAACTTTATTTTTGGCCTGTTGAGTCAAAAAATTTGAAAAAAATAAAATTAAAAAAAAGTTTTTTGAAAAAATAAAATTTTAAAAACTCTAAAGCAAGATGTGGACTCGCCATTTCAGTCAACGTATACAATTTGTCCTGCTGCTGCTGCTACTAAGTCGCCTCAGTCGTGTCCAACTCTGTGCGTCCCCACAGACAGCAGCCCAACCAGGCTTCCCCATCCCTGGGATTCTCCAGGCAAGAACACTGGAGTGGGTTGCCATTTCCTTCTCCAATGCAGGAAAGCGAAGAGTGAAAGTGAAGTCGCTCAGTCGTGTCCGACTCTTAGGGACCCCATGGACTGCAGCCCACCAGGCTCCTCCGTCCATGGGATTTTCCAGGCAAGAGTACTGGAGTGGGGTGCCATTGCCTTCTCCGATACAATTTGTCTTATTGCTAATCTAATCCACAAACTATATTATCTGCCAAGATCCTGTAGGCACTGGAGTTTTATTCTGTGGTTTATATCTTTTCTCTTGTGACTGGCACTTTTTAAAATATTTTTGTCTTGTTAAATAGGTCTTCCATTATCCCCTCCAAGCACTAAAGCAACTCTCTTCTTTTCCTATCCCTGTACAAAATTTTATAATTCAAATATCGTACATCTTTGGTTACATAAAGCCCTTTTTATGCTCTAATTGCATCCTCTTGGGAGCTTACATTTCTCTTTTGTTAAAACTTTTTTCTGTCTTTTCATTTATTTTGCCTCAAAGGAAACCTCCTATTATTATTCAACTTAGCCTCTTTCTCTGCTTTTACTGAGTCTTTTTAAAATGGATCTCTTTCCTTCTCATGAGTTTAGATACCTCCACATATTCAAAAGCCAGGATTTGGGGGTTTCTTAAGGCAGCCAAGAGACACCACAGTCCCAGACTATGAGGCAATGGGCGAGTCGCCTGATAACACTGGGACTCCTCGCACTGAAGCGTGGGATGGAGACTGTGTGGTGCTGCAGTCTTAATTAAACTCTTGAAGAGGAGTGTCTTCTTCCAACCACATGGAATATTATGTAGCCTGCTAGGAGCAATTGTTTCCTGGGCCTCCAACACCAGGAGGACCACACAGCCTCCTCCAAGACTTGGTTTCATAGGAGAGAAGGTGCAGCCCTCTCCTCTCACAAATGATGTCAGCCTGGTAGTGTAATTTCTTGGCCTTCACTCCAGGCTCTGTTACCTCCATAAATAATAAAAACTAAGTTGTGGTAGCAAAGTGATTTCCTCCAGACCCATTTAAGAGTGTTATTTTATTTGTTGAGATGCCCAGCAAGAAGGTGAGAAAAAAATTCTGGGATGTGAATTCAAATCATCACCCTTCCTGAAAAGCCAGCCACTCTTTTTCAATTATGTTCAATAAATTTTTTCTAGTCTTATAAGGGTGAATATCCTCTAGCATTCCCTGGTCTTCTCATCTTGTACATACACTATTGCTGTAGAATCCCAGTACTTCCCACCCCATCATCTATAGGATTCTCTAATGAAGCTTGAAGCTATTTTCTCTAACTCTAATCTCCCTTCTAATCTCTAGCCCTATATTTACAACTATGCTTCAGGAATCTTCTCCTGGAGGTTTCATTAATTCAACAGTTTGATATGATAAAGATCAAATTCATCACCATTTCCCATATTTGTTCCATAGTCCATAAGGAATTCATCAAATCATGTCAAGATTTTCTAGGTTTCAATCAAGCTAGAAGTTGAAAACAATTCTTGACTCATTTTCTCCTAACTCCAATAGCAAGTGGATACTCCAGTGTAGATTTCACATTTGGATTCTCTGAATTCATTGATTTTCCCATTTCTATGGCTACCAGCTATTATGGAACCCCTTATAATTTATCAAGCACTATTGTAAGAGATTCCTAATAGGGATCTTTCTCCCCAGATTTTCTGATTACAGTCCATTTATCAGCATGCTATTTACTTTCAAACTGTCCCATTCCAAGAATTTTCGTTCAAAAATAAAATGAGATTCCCATTGTGAACCTAAACACTTCAATGGCTATATTTTGATAGCATAGAACATCTGGTCCTAGAAACCCATCCTTAATATATATTTACAGGTCCACCTCCAATCACTGTTTTAACACAGAGACATCTCATGCCATAGCTATGCTGTGACATTCGCTCTTCTCTCAAACATACAATGTGTTATGAAATGGAGCATGACCCTATATAGGGTCCTTGACCTTCATGTCCTCAGCCTGCATTTTGTCTGTGGAAAAACTTTAGTCAAAGAATAAGTTTAATCAGAGAAGTGAGAAATACAGAAACAAAGGAAAAACAGTCAATGGACACCAAATAATAATAATAATAATGTAATCATTAAGCAAAGTCAAGGATCTTGAGTGGCTCCTCCAGGGCTGTAGATAATACCCTGAGCCATGTCCTATGATCTGTCTTATAAATACTGAAACCAGGTGGAAGAAGTTAACGTCATAGTGACCAGACTGGACGTGACATAAGCAGCCACAGTTCTGAGAAGTGGCCTCAAAGAAACGGGAACAAACCCGCCTTGGAACTGAGGATTAACTGCCGCTGAAGATCACAGCCTGACCAGTTTCAAGACGGTTGTCAGAGCTGACTGTTGCATCTGCATGCAGCCCCCCTCCCCTCTGTCTGTAAAAGGTCTTGCTGACTGGTGTCTGGGGTTGGGGAGCAGTGCGTCAGCCTTTGGACAGTGTCCACCCTCCCCCACTGTGGCCAGCATCTGAAATAAAGCAAAATTGCCTCTCTACCAACCTGTCTTCTTTATTTACTCTTAGCGCCGTGCAGCTGGACCTGGTTTCTGTAATTCTACACCCTCACACTCAGGCTCTTGTGTCTTCATTTACTTACCCTCGATGCTCTTCTCACCTTTTCTACTCACTCTGCATGTTCACTAAGGCTGAGCTCCAAGATTAGCTTCTTTGAAATCTTCTCTGATTTTGCTGAAAATTACCCCCTTCTTTTGTCATCTCAAAGCATTTTGAGATACTGCACTGGGTACCAGTTATTTCAAGTTTATTTGTTTCATTGGCTAAATCATAAGTTTTGGAAAAGCCGGATTTCATCTTTTATCACCAGTGTAGTAAGTTATTAAATAAGTCCATTCAATAAATTATGACCCACACTATTCTGCTCATTACGAATTTTTTGATTATGGGAAGAGAAAAACAAATTAGTTTAATCAAAAAGAAAGAAATATTGACCGACAAAATCAAATCAAGAAAAGATAAAGCAGTTTATTCCTTTCTTCCTCTCTGCTTCATTCTGTATGGGGATTTTCTCAAGTTGGTTGTGCCCATGGGTCTGGAATCTTACCACAAGCATCACTAAATTACACCCTCATGGCATAAAGAAAATGGGATTGTTTTCCTCGAGCTCTCATTAGAAAATACAAGTGGAAAACTCCAAGTGGTCTAGTTTTAATACGGACACAACCGGAGACCAGAGGGCTGAAGATTGACTAGTCTCTCCCAACAAAATCACAGGGGCAGAAAATTAAAGAAACAGTTCCCCAAAAAGACTGCATTTCCCGCATGAGAAAGAATAAAGATTTCCCTCCATTACACTTCATTATGTGGAAATACCAAACACCCAGTGGAAGTGAAAATGTCAGTCACTCAGTCTTGTCTGACTCTTTGTGACCCCATGGACTGTAGCCCACTAGGCTCCTCTCCCATGGAATTCTCCAAAGCAAGGATACTGCAGTGGGTTGCCATTCCCTTCTAAAGGGGATCTTCCTGACCCAGGGATCAAACCTGGGTCTCCGGTATTGCAGGCAGATCCTTTACCTCTGAGCCACCAGGAAAGCCGCAGAGTGATTGGTCCAAAAAGTGGGTATTAGCCCTTGCTATTAACACTGGTCTTGCAAGTGCTCGAGTTTTCTGTAGCCTAAAGACTTTCCTCTTTTTAAGTATGAAAACATTTTATTTACATCCATTTTTTTTTTTTTTTTTTTGCCTCATGAATAGCCTGATTAATTCTAGAGTAAGAGAACAAATAAAACTTTCAGTTCTTCTATTGCTCCATTGCTATGATGTAGAGAGATGGATATTTCATGAACATAAATTTCTTTTTCTCATTTCTCCTTAAAGGAACATTGCTAGGGATATTAAGAATTGGTATCTAGGGAAAAATAATGAGGTTTTTTTTTTTTCTTTTTTTAGTGTAAGAAAACTTTCAGTTCAGTTCAGTTCAGTTCAGTCACTCAGTCGTGTCTGACTCTTTGCGACTCCATGAATCGCAGCACGCCAGGACTCCCTGTCCATCACCAACTTCCAGAGATCACCCAAACTTATGTCCATTGAGTCGGTGATGCCATCCAACCATCTCATCCTCTGTCATCCCCTTCTCCTCCTGCCCCCAGTCCCTCCCAGCATCAGAGTATTTTCCAATGAGTCAACTCTTCGCATGAGGTGGCCAAAGTATTGGAGTTTCAGCTTTAGCATCAGTCCTTCCAATGAACACCCAGGGCTGATCTCCTTCAGAATGGACTGGTTGGATCTCCTTGCAGTCCAAGGGACTCTCAAGAGTCTTCAACACCACAGTTAAAAAGTATCAAATCTTCGGCACTCAGCTTTCTTCACAGTCCAACGCTCACATCCATACATGACTACTGAAAAACCATAGGCTTGACTAGATGGACCTTTGTTGGCAAAGTAATATCTCTGCTTTTCAACATGCTATCTAGGTTGGTGATAACTTTCCTTCCAAGGAGTAAGCGTCTTTTAATTTCATGGCTGCAGTCACCATCTGCAGTGATTTTGGAGCACCAAAAAATAAAGTCTGACACTGTTTCCACTGTTTCCCCATCTATTTCCCATGAAGTGATGGGACCGGATGCCATGATCTTCATTTTCTGAATGTTGAGCTTTAAGCCAACTTTTTCACTCTCCTCTTTCACATTCATCAAGAGGCTTTTGAGTTCCTCTTCACTTTCTGCCATAAGGGTGGTGTCATCTGCATATCTGAGGTTATTGATATTTCTCCTGGCAATCTTGATTCCAGCTTGTGTTTCTTCCAGCCCAGCATTTCTCATGATGTACTCCGCATATAAGTTAAATAAGCAGTGTGACAATATACAGCCTCGACATACTCCTTTTCCTATTTAGAACCAGTCTGTTGTTCCATGTCCAGTTCTAACTGTTGCTTCCTGACCTGCATATCGGTTTCTCAAGAGGCAGGTCAGGTGGTCTGGTATTCTCATCTCTTTCAGAATTTTCCACAATTTATTGTGATCCACACAGTCAAAAGCTTTGGCATAGTCAATAAAGCAGAAATGGATGTTTTTATGGAATTCTCTTGCTTTTCCCATGATCCAGCAAATGTTGGCAATTTGATCTCTAGTTCCTCTGCCTTGTCTAAAACCAGCTTGAACATCAGGAAGTTCACTGTTCACGTACTGCTGAAGCCTGGCTTGGAGAATTTTGAGCATTACTTTACTAGTATGTGAGATGAATGCAATTGTGCAGTAGTTTGAGCATTCTTTGGAATTGCCTTTCTTTGGGATTGGAATGAAAACTGACCTATTCCAGTCCTGTGGCCACTGCTGAGTTTTCCAAATTTGCTGACATATTGAGTGCCACACTTTCACAGCATCATCTTTCAGGATTTGAAAGAACTCAACTGGAATTCCATCACCTCCACTAGCTTTGTTTGTAGTGATGCTTTCTAAGGCCCACTTGACTTCACATTCCAGCATGTCTGGCTTTAAGGGAGTGATCACACCATCATGATTATCTTGGTCATGAAGATCTTTTTTGTACAGTTCTTCTGTGTATTCTTGCCACCTCGTCTTAATATCTTTTGTTTCTGTTAGGTCCGTACCATTTCTGTCCTTTATCGAGCCGACCCAAAGGGATGGTATGGGGAGGGAGGAGGGAGGAGGGTTCAGGATGGGGAACACATGTATACCCGTGACAGATTCATTTTAATACATGGCAAAACCAATGCAATATTGTAAAGTTAAATAAAATAAAATTAAAAAAGCCAGGGCTGCTCAAATAAATAAATAAATAAATGTTCCCTTAGTATCTCTAATTTTCTTGAAGAGATCTCTAATCTTTCCCATTCTGTTGTTTAGAAATAACAGAACTTTAGAAATATGTTAATGTCTGAGATTTCATTTAAATAGCTGAGCAAAAATCAAGGCTTTTGACTGAGTGTACATGCATTATTGATTACACCTACATCTGTTTTTAATCAAATATTCTAAGAGAATCACACAGCACTTCAAATACTGATTGGCCCATAATTTAATGCTTCTGCTTGTAGCATCAAATATAACCTTAATTTTAAAATGTTGTACAAATTATATATTTGAAATTTCAAAGTGCTTGTAGCTAAATAAATGCTATCTTTTCTACCCGAGAAGATTGGAACAGAGAACCTAAAAAATTCACTGTGAAATGTATGATCTTGTTTTAGAAAAAGAGTTACCTTCTAAATTTTCTTGATTAAGAAAATATTAAGTTTTGCATTGCATTGCCTGAATATGCAGTTTCTGAGAAGTCATGCATCTCATTTGCATTGACTAAGTGTCTATGTGACAGAATTTCATTTAGCTTCATGAAACAGAAAAACAGCTTGAAGTATTTAACCAAGTGTGTGTGTGTGTTTAAGCTTCTTAGTGACAAGAAGTCTGTGGGAGTGTGCTCAAGGCTTACTCCAAGGTGCCATCTGACCCCTGTTTCTTATTCCCCCCTTTACCATGCAGCTTTCCTGTGCGTGGCTCCCAAATGATTACGTAACCTCTGGAAAGAAGAAGGTAGTGATAAAAATAAAGACATGACACCAATTTCAAAGACAAAAAACCTCCAAAGATCCTCAACAGATATCTGATATTTCATTAGCTGAAATTTTGTTAACATACCCACCATTAGATGCAAAGATGGCTTTAAAATATCATTTTATGCTGAACTCATACAATCAGAGTTCTCCTAATTTTAAGAAAAAGTAGGGGCATTGAGAGTGAATAATAACAAAACTTTCAGTGTCCATCACAGCCTACTATGGGTTAGTGATTAGGTTCATCATCAAAGGGAACTGAAGGAAAAAATTAAACCTACCAAAGCTGTGTTTATAATCGTGCTTCAAGAAATCCACAGGGCTCATATTTCTCTAATAAAGGAAAAAATATGATCCAATACAAGTCAATCAAAATTTTCTTTCTGTGTAAAGTAGCCAGACATACAAATGCATCTTCAAGAAACCTCCAATTTATGTGACTTAGGCTCCATCTCTTTCTGCTAGTCTGGGCAATTCCCTAACTTCCCAGTGTCTGTCTCCTTATCTGTAGAATGAGAATGATATCCCTCCATTGTGTTGTAGGTGAAGTAAATCAAGAGATATATGTAATGTGATTAGTTAGGTAGCAGTAATTATTGAGTATTAGATAACCACTCTCTTACACTGTTGGTGGGAATGCAAACTGTACAGCCACTATGGAGAACAGTGTGGAGATTCCTTAAAAAACTGGAAATAGAACTGCCATATGACCCAGCAATCCCACTGCTGGGCATACACACTGAGGAAACCATAATTGAAAGAGACACGTGTACCCCAATGTTCATTGCAGCACTGTTTACAATAGCCAGGACATGGAAGCAACCTAGATGCCCATCAGCAGATGAATGGATAAGAAAGCTGTGGCGCATATACACAATGGAGTATTACTCAGCTATAAAAAAAGAACACATTTGAGTCAATTCTAATGAGGTGGATGCAACTGGAGCCTATTATACAGAGTGAAGTAAGTCAGAAAGAAAAACACCAATACAGTATATTAATGCATATATATGGAATTTAGAAAGACAGTAACAATGACCCTATATGCAAGACAGCAAAAGAGACACAGATATAAAGAACAGACTTTTGGGCTCTGTGGGAGAATGCAAGGATGGGACAATGTGAGAGAATAGCATTGAAACATGTATATTACCATATGTTAAATAGATGCCCGGTGCAAGTTTGATGCATGAAGCAGGGCACCAAAAGGTGATGCTCTGGGACAAACCAGAGGGATGGGGTGGGGAGGGAGATGATGGGACACATGTACACCCACGGCTGATTCTTGTCAATGTATGCCCAAACCACCACAATATTGTAACAATAATTAGCCTCTAATTAAAATAAATTAATGTTTAAAAAGAGTATTAGATAACCATAATGAGATGAAAATAGCTGACATCAGATTCAGCATTTGGGGGATCTGTATTGGTGTCAGAATATCACAAGAACCTAGTTTATTACCACTGCATGTGTCAGTGACAGTCCAGCTGCTTCATCAGATGTAACCCACTTAAGAGGAGGGAGTCCCAAAATGCCAACAGAGGCAACATCATGCAATACTTAAAGCTGATATTGGTGGAAATGTTAGCAAATGCATTTCCCTGCTGAGAGATGAAATCGTTGATTCCCTCAGCAGCTTGAAAGATTCTCTGAATCTCATTTAACATGTAGCAAAGTTCCTATCAAAAGAACTTTATAGTGAAGAAAGTTATCTAATTACATACTCACTTTACTCTCAGCATTTTAATTTTTTTCTTAACAAAGTCTCAACCAAATCTTCATGGCCAACTCATGTTACAAAACTCCCAAAGAATCTGACTTATTTTCCTGCAGTGTTATGCATTAAGTTCCCTATACACAAGCCTTCAAGTTGCAGTCTTCCAAAGATGTGAACGTCAGGCATGAGCAAAACTGCAGCTTGTCCCCATCTCCTATTGCTAACAGTCCTTCCCTCCACCACCTCCCATCTCCTCTCCCTGCTCCAGTCAGGAACTCTCCTTGCCTGTTCGCCCCATCCCAGCCCCTGTACGCCAGCTGTTGTGCCATACTACTCTATCTTCCAAGGTAATGCAGTATAAGATTAAGATGTTTTCTTTGTGTGTGTTTGCTTTTGTGTGTGTATGTTTGCTCATTTTTAATGTATTATGTGTGTGAAAATTATTATAAACCAATTACAGAGCAGTACTATATACAGCTGACTGTGTTACTTGGATACCTAGGCTAAATTTTTTGGACTTTCAAACAAACTGGACTTACAAATGCACTCTCAGATTGGAACTCGTTCATATGTAGGGGACTTAGTATACTCTTTATTTTTTTTTATTGCTTTATTTCTCTGAGCATTTAAAATAATCTTATTAAGCCTGTCTTCCTTCTATCCTGGTGTTCAAATCCTCCCATTTGTTACACGGCATAGCCCCCTGTTACAAAGCTTTGTGTGCTTGAATCTCGCATAGATTTTGTGAGTTCATCATGGTTTACACCAGGCTCTGTGATGTGGAGACATTGTTGCATTTCATCTCTCCAGGGCAGATCTCCCCCACTCCTCGCTCCCCAGTTCATTGATTCTGCTGCTGCTGCTGCTGCTAAGTCACTTCAGTCATGTCCGACTCTGTGTGACCACATAGATAGACAGCAGCCCACCAGGCTCCCCCATCCCTGGAATTCTCCAGGCAAGAACACTGGAGTGGGTTGCCATTTCCTTCTCCAATGCATGAAAGTGAAAAGTGAAAGTGAAGTCACTTAGTCGTGTCCGACTCCCAGCGACCCCATGGACTGCAGCCCACCAGGCTCCGTCCATGGGATTTTCCAGGCAATAGTACTGGAGTGGGGTGCCATTGCCATTGATTTTAGCCATTCTTAAATTAATTACTAATTTGAGGATGCTCACATCGTAGGAGGAGTATGTGGATTTATTTCATGTGTATACACAATAGAAGCCTGAGCATCTCAATGGCAGACTGGACAACCTCTATGCAGATTTTCAAGACCTTAAGAGTGGGAGCCCTTTCTAATTTGCTGGATCTCCCTAGGGGGTGCTAATGGTCCAGAACCTGCCTGCCAATGCAAGGAACCTCAGAGACATAGGTTCCATCCCTGGGTTGGGAAGATCCCCTGGAGGAGGAAATGGCAACCCACTCCAGTGTTCTGAGTTGGAAAATCCCATGGGCAGAGGAGCCTGGTGGACTACAGTCCATGGAGCCACAAAGAGTCAGACACAGCTGAAGCAACTTAGCATATACACTACGTAGATGAGCTCTTTCCTATGTAGGATCTGCTCATTCTTTTTCCTCTTTTGGACTGTCAGCTCCTTTGAGGCTGATCTTGGCTGATTTAGCTCTTTTAGCATAGATATTGACCAATATTAGTCCACTATGAAATTAATGAATGGATAAGGAAGTGTTAAGCCCATGGGCTTGAGTGTTCTGTGTCCCACTGCTTTTGTATCTGGGAGCATATTTATCTCCTGTGTGACAAACCCAGCCTTAACAATGTGAATATGGACAATCCAGGCCTTGTGATGCTCCACTAAAGAAGAGACTTTTACACTGAAAAGAGAAATTGCTATTTCTTTGTGAATAAGAGTTGGAGATGCTACCTTCTTAAACAGAGCCAAACAGCATCTGGGACTTACCGAGACCAACTATTGGGAAGAACGTGGTGCTCACCTGCTCTCAGGTCAGAGCAAGAGAGGAGAGGAAGCTTGTCCCTGACAAACTGATGTCTACTTCTTGCTCCCATTCATGGTGTGTCTTTGAGATTCATTCATCTTTAAGAATATGATGTCTTGGAAGCCCTTTCTCCCTTCACAAAAAATACCTTAACAGCCAATTTTTCAAAAATGCTTCTTTCCTGGCCAGATCATTTTGTCAGTTTTATACTAAAATCCAGTCTCATGTTGCCTATTCAAGGATGTACAATGTATTTTCTCTTTTGAAACATTTTGGGATTCATTTCCTAAAAAGCGATCATTAGAGATTTTAAATATAATGAATGCATTTTCTTGCAAAATTGTTTTCATACTGAGTGTAAGTTTGATTTAAAAATTAAGGCTATAGTTTTCTTTGATTTATTTTTATCAAAACATAAGTGCAAAATAATTTTTAAATGTACAAAGATGTAAATGATAATGATACAATGATCATCTGAATATCCACTATCCCGTTTAAGAAAATAAAGAACATAATTAACTTTAAAGTTATTATTATCAGCTTTTGGGTCATATCCAGATTCCTTCCCAAATGCATTTTTTCTTGACTGGAATTATCATCATGAAATTCAGTGTCTACTATTTTCTTCTTCTTTTTTCTGCCTTGTTACATGGCTGGTGGGATCTTCTCTGACCAAGGATCAAAACCGAACCTATGCCTCCTGCAATGGGAAGCGTGGAATCTTAATCACTGAACCACCGGGGAAGTCCTCCTTTTTTTTCTTTATATTTGTATTTATTTGTGTGGGTTCCTAGTTATTTACTTGTATTGTATAGTGTGTACTATGTATATTGCATTATTCAAATACAAATAAACATCTGTAATATGTTTGTATGTGCACGCTAAATTGCTTCAGTCATGTCTGACTCTTTTCAACTCTATGAACTGAAGCTCACCAGGCTCCTTTGTGCATGGGATTCTCCAGGCAAGAATACTGGAGTGATTTGCGATGCCCTCCTCCAGGGGATCTTCCCTACCCAGGGACTGAACCCATGTCTCTTGTGTGGCAGATGGATTCTTTAACACTAGCACCACAGGGGAATATGTTTAGTTTGTATATATTTTTCTGCAACTTTTCGTTTGCTCTGCAGTATGAGCATGCACTTCATTTAAGTTGTAAATGGTTACAATTAATTCATTTCAGTGGGATAAAGTATTCTGTTGTCTGATTTTTTTTTTAACCTTTGTTATAATTGAGTTCTTTCCTGTGTTTTGCTTTGACAAACAATGCTTCTATAAACTTTTTTTTTTCAGTATATGTGCTCAGAGCATATGTGAAGAAATTTCTCTATTCTAGAGATTTTCAAGAGACATGCATATTAGACTATAATTATTATTGTTTTTCAGTCACTCAGTCACATCTGACTCTGTGATCCCACAGACTGCAGCACACCAGACTTCTCTGTCTTTCACTGTTTCCCGGAGTTTGCTCGAACTCATGTCCATTAAGTTGATGATGCCATCCAACCATCTCATCCTTTGTTGCCCCCTTCTCCTTCTGCTCTCAAAATGTGCTGCAAAATATTGGTTGACTCCAGCCTGAGGCTCCCCAGGGAGGTCTAGTTTGGAGGGCACCCTGGGTAGGTTTCTTCAAACACTAGCTTCTCCTCTCTTTCTCCTTAGATTGTGGTTCCAGCCCTCGGATGCTCTGTGTTTCATCCTAAAGTCCTCTGTCACCTGGACATCTACTATAAGAGCTGACTGGAAAGTGAGCCTTTGTCATCAGAGACAGAGTCCTAGGAGTTGCTTGGAGTTAGCTCCAGGAGTCCAAGGAGCACCGCCTACCGACTAGATGAGATTTAGTTAAGACTGGGGAGTTGGGGATTCTAGGTAGTGCTTTTGAGTCCATCTTCAAATACATCAGATAATCCTACTCATTTATGGTTGATGTGCCTTTTTACTAACAAGAAGACTTGTAACTATTGTCTGTTTGAAAACTGGTGCTCCTGCATTATTTTGAAATAATAAAATTAAAAAATAGAGCCAGTGCTATATGCATATGTCTTATTTTCAGGAATTATATCACACAGTTATGGAGGCTGAGAAGTTCCAAGATCTACATTCAGCAACCTGGAGAAGCAGGAGAGCTGCTGGTGTAGTTTGAGTCCAATTTGAGGGCCTGAGAACCAAGAAAATTAAGGTGCAAGTTCCAGTCAAAAAGCTGGCACACTCAAGACCCAAGGAGAGATGATGTTTCAGCTTGAGTCTGAAGGGTAGAAAAGATGGAAGTCCTAGCTCGAAGCAGTCAGGTAGGAGGAATTCTCTCTCACTCAGGGAAGGGTGAGACTTTTTGTTTTCTCAGGCCTTCGACTTACTGAATGGGGTCCAATCAAATTGAGAAGGGCGATCTGCTTTCTTCAGTCTACAGATTCAAATGTTAATCTCATCCAAACACATCATCACAGACACGGAAACATAATGTTGACCTACTATCTGGGTTCCCTATTGCCCAGTCAAGTGGACAAACAAATTAACCGTGACAGCTGATATGAAAAAGATAATGAATTAAAAATATGTTCACATTTTTTCCAGAATGTTCAACTTTACCATTTGAATAAAAGGAAAATGCATGTTCTTACTCAAAATGTGGTTTCAACTATTGTACATGTTTATTGGCTTGAGAAGCTAATGTTGACTTTTATTACATATCAGCATGAACAAAGTTCTTTGTTGATACTGATTTCTGAGAATGTGAAGGATTCATTATGCAAGAGTCAGGATCAGGAACTGTACACAGTAATGGCAGTTACAGGGTGGATATAGTTATATTCATGGAAACAAAATCATTGTTACCATAAATATTCTAAAAACATTTAGGGGTTTTAGAGAAAGTTAATATTAAATTTATTTGAAAATACTTTTTATTTTACTTTTTAAATATCAATTATATACAAAAAAAAAAAGAATCTGATGAATTTTTTTAAAAAATCAAAGCTTCATTACAAATGCTCTCAGGATCCCTAAAATTTACATTAGTATATGCCATATGTAGGTTTTCATTGTTTACATATGTCCTAAGTTGAAAAATGCTGGGAAGAAATGTTCCGAGTAAATATTTAGGAATACAAATGTTACTCTAGATGGCATGAGCACAACCTTTACTAGAAAATGGTTATTTCCCAAGTTACACCCAAGGAGCAAAGCACAAGTGTTCCTGTTCCTAATGCTGCCAACACTTGACGTTTCCATGGTTTTAAAATCGGCAATCTTGCAGGTATGATTTTCTTCAAAACTTTTATCTTATGCTGGAGTACAGCCAATTAACAATGCTGTAGTATTTTCAGGTGGACAGCAAAGGAACTCAGCCACACATATACATGTACTGCTGCTGCTAAGTCACTTCAGTCGTGTCCGACTCTGTGCGACCCCATAGACGGCAGCCCACCAGGCTCCTCTGTCCCTGGGATTCTCCAGGCAAGAACACTGGAGTGGGTTGCCATTTCCTTCTCCAATGCATGGAAGTGAAAAGTGAAAGTGAAGTCCCTCAGTCGTGTCTGACTCTTCGCAACCCCATGGACTGCAGCCCACCAGGCTCCTCCATCCATGGGATTTTCCAGGCAAGAGTACTGGAGTGGGGTGCCATTGCCTTCTCCGACATACATGTACGTTCTCTCTCAAACTCCCCTCCCATCTGGACTGCCACACAACAATGAGCCGAGTTCCGTGTGGTCTATGGTAGGACCTTGGTTGTCCATTTCAAATATAACAGCGTGTACGTGTTCATCCCAAACTCCGTGACTAGCAGGTTTGCTTTTAATTTGTAGTTATTTAGTTATAAAGAAATGTAATCATCTTCCATATTTATTTATCACAATAGCTTCCTGGATGTGGTATCCAACCATATGTTTTGTCCAATTTAATTGCATATCATTTTAAATTTGATTTATAGGAGTTCTTTGTTTTCCCAGGTAACAATTCTCTGTATAATATTTATATTATAACCTTCTTCACCCAGTATGTTGGTTGACTTATTCTTTTTCAGGGTCTTAATAAGCAAAAGTTTTCAAATTTTAGTTTATCAATCACTTTTCTTAGGGGTTATACCTTTATATTTTGCTTAAGATATTTTTCCTTTACTAAATTATTATTCTCTTAAGTACCTTCTAAAAGTTTTATGGTTTGACTTTCCCACTTAGGTTTCAGCCCATCATTAACTTATTTGGGGAAGTAGGTAGGAATCAATTTATTTTATTTTTTTCCTGAGTTAAAATTCTTCATCACCAGTCCTCAGTATAGTCTGTCATAAACAAAGTTTCTAAATATTTAGAGCACTGTTTTGAGACTCTTCAGTCTGGCTAATTTGTAACCATTTGTATCTTTGTACACATACACTTCAGTCCTCATAGTATTAAAAATTCCAAGCTTGTTAGACTTTTTATTTCAATGCATTGACTCTGTGGGAAGGGCTAAGAGCTCTCCGCTTTGTGGTTTTTGTTGCTGTTTGTTTATTGTTATTATTTTTTCTTTTGCCATTATTCTCATTCAGAGTTTTTAATGGTTACACTCTCAGTGCCTGCGTTATTTTTCTCTACAGCATCCACACCTTCTGTGCTTTGATTTTGTTTATTTTTTAGCTTTTTTATTTATTTGACTGAGTTGGGTCTTAGTTGTGGCAAGCAGGGTCCTTAGTTGCAGTATGCAGATTCTTAGTTGCAGCACGTAGGATCTAGTTCCCTGACCGGTATTGCGCCCAGGACTCCTGCATTGGGAGCATGGAGTCTTAACATCTAGACCACCAGGAAAGTCACTTTTACCACTGGTTTCTGAATGCGTGAAGTTGTTGTATCTCTTCATTATTGGCCTTCTTGAATGTCTTTTAGTAAAGTCTTTTTTCATGAAAGTTTTGAAACATTTTTTTTTGTTTATTCCTATTTCATATTTTCGTGCATGCTAAGTTGCTTCAGTTTTGTTCGACTCTTTGCAACACTTTGAACTGTGGCTTATCTCTGTCCATGGGATTCTCCAGGCAAGAATACTGGAGCGGGTGGCCATGCCCTTCTCCAGGGGATCTTCCCCACCCAGGGATTGAACCTCTGTCTCTTATGTCTCCTGCATCGGCAGACAGGTTCTTTAGCTCTAGCACCACCTGGGAAGTCCATTTTATATTTTCATGGTACTATAAATGGTATGTTTCTGTAATTGTATTTTCTATCTGTGTGTTGTTAAGGTAGAAAAATTCAGTTACTTTTTGTAGAAGATATTCAGGAAACTTGTCATAGTTTTCCATTAGGTGCTGAAAATTCCGTAGATTCTTTGGAGTATTTTGTATGGAAAATCATATCATTCAAAATAATGTGTTATAATTATTTCCTCTAAACTGTACCATTTTGTGTGTGTGTTTCAACTACTGCTTGTATAGAGATGGCCAGAATCTCTGATTTCTTTTTGTATTTTTCTTCTGCTTACTCCCCTTCATGATGTGTGTGTGTGAGAGAGAGAGAGAAATTTATAATGACAAAGTTCTATTTTGAGGGGCCTTATTATGTAAAACACTTGCAGGCCTATGTGAGGATGAGTTACTTGGAGAAGTGCAGGTTTGTATTTGTTTCCCCACACATCTGGGGATACTACAGAATTTTTTCTATTATTATTTAAAAAAATTTTAAATTGATGTATAGCTTCCCCGGTAGCTCAGCTGGTAAAGAATCCACTTGCAATGCAGGAAAGACAAGAGATTGTGGGTTCAATCCCTGTGTTGGAAAGATCCCCGGAAGGAGGAAAGGGGATTCTTTTCCAGAGAAAGAATCTTCCTGGGATTCTTCCCCAGTATTCTTGCCTGAAAAATCCCATGGACAGAGGAGTCTGGTGGGCTACAGTCCAAAAGGTTGCAGCAGTTTGGTTGTCTATTTTCATTTAGCTTTAGGCTTTCCTGTGGATCTTACTAAATTCCCCACTCATTTATCCATTAGATATATTTTTTAAATATCCAGCATTTTGAGGCATCTTTTTATCATGGAGGGAATGGGGGCTTTGTCAGGCAGATGGACATATAGTTAGAAAGAGAAGAATAAATATCCTCAGTGCCATTCTTAACTGTCATTTCTCACACATATTTATTTCAGGTTTAATGTAACAGTCCTGGTGCTCAGAAAGATTCTGTACTTCAAGCACATCAGTTAGTAGAATTGGCTGCTCTTTTCAGAACAAGGAGTTAAGTTAAAGAAGCTGAGCTGTGGCAGACGTCTGAGAGGGCCTCTGTGGCCTCCAGCCCTTTGTGTCCAAACTCTGTATCACCCCTTCCCTTGGGCGAGGACAGGACCATGAATAGGGTGCATTTCACTCTTCCAGTTAGATCACGTCATACAGCAAAGATGAGGGGGATTTTTTCAGTTGAAAAGAATTTGAGTTAAGCAAAATGGTGATCAGCCTGGGTGCACTTGAGCTAATTAGGTGATCCCTGAAAAGGGGATGGGTCCTTCTTGAAACAAATCATTCAAAGCATGAGGGACACATCCCTGATTGTCTCAGAATAGCAAACTGCCACAGTGTCTGGGAGACACACAAAAGGGCCTGAGTGTGGCCTCTGGGTGCTGAGAGTGATCTCTGGCTCCCATGAGCTGAACAGCCAACCTACTGACACCTGGCTGTGGTGAAGGAGAGCACAGAATTTATTTCAGGGTGCCAAGCAAGGAGAATGGAGAAGGCAAGGCACCCCACTCCAGTACTCTTGCCTGGAAAATCCCATGGATGGAGGAGCCTGGTAGGCTGCAGTCCATGGGGTCGAGAAGAGTCAGACACGACTGAGCGACTTCACTTTCACTTTCCACTTGCATGCATTGGAGAAGGAAATGGCAACCCCCTCCAGTGTTCTTGCCTGGAGAATCCCAGGGACGGGGGACCCTGGTGGGCTGCCGTCTATGGGGTCGCACAGAGTCGGACACGACTGAAGTGACTTAGCAGCAGCAGCAGCAAGCAAGGAGAGAAGGCCGCTCACAAGGTGTATGACTGGCTTGTGCTCATTCTCAGGTTGCTTGGCACCAAGGTGAAATTTCAAGCACCATAAACCTTGTGGTTTCAACTGATCTGAGGCTTATGTGCCTGTGGCCAGCAGTTTTCACCTCGTAGGGATCTGCTTCTTGGAAAAACAATTTAGGAATATGTGTATCTGTGTCTTTCTTTATCTGTATCTTTCAGCGACTCTACTGTGTAGAGGATTTACAGTCTAAAGTATTACAGGTTGTCAGCCCAAAAGCTATTCTTTGTTTCTATATCTTCACTTTTTCTGATCATTAACTCTGGAGCTAGTCATTTGAGACTCAGGAGAGGCTGGAGAGACTCAAGCTGAAGCCACTTGCTACAAAAGAGGAGGACATAGGGGCTTGTATATGGTTTCAGTAGCCAGCCAGCAAGACAATGGGACCTCAGTCATACAGCCACAGGAAATGAGCCCTGACAAAGCCTGACAAAACCTGCAGGGGATCTTTGCCTTGTCATGTCTCCGAAATGAGGATGAAGCCAGCAGACACCTTGACTTGGTCTCCGGAGACCCTGGGCAGAGGACCAGCTGTAAGTCACAGAAACAGGGATGTAGAGCAATTGCACTGCACAAGCCGCCAAGCAGGCGGTGACTTGCTGCACAGCATCAGAGACCTGAAGCCAGAACCTCACCCCTAACGCACGGCATGCAGCACTCAACACTTTACTGTCTTCTCACATAACTACTCCTTGGCACTAAAATTAAAATCATAGGAAAAAAATCTTCCTAGGTTCAGTTTTTCATCAGAATAATAGGGCTGATTTGGAGGGAAAAGCAGGATTACCTTTTATAAATTTAGACAAAGTCTTCCAGTTAGCACAATGTCTTAGAGAAAGTTTATTTTGTTTTATTTCTGGGGTATTATTAGCATTATAAATACAGAATACATGTTATATAGAAAACAGTAATTATAGTTTTAAAAGAAAACTGGGATAAAAATTCAGAGAAACTCATTTTTAAAGCCTATAAAACTAATCCAGGCAAAATTATGATGATGTTGTTTTATAGCATTCCTCAGAGAAGGCGATGGCACCCCACTCCCGTACTCTTGCCTGGAGAATCCCATGGACGGAGGAGCCTGGTAGGCTGCAGTCCATGGGGTCGCAAACAGTCCGACACGACTGAGCGACTTCACTTTCACTTTTCACTTTCATGCATTGGAGAAGGAAATGGCAACCCGCTCCAGTGTTCTTGCCTGGAGAATCTCAGGGACGAGGGGGCCTGGTGGGCTGCCATCTCTGGGATCACACAGAGTCGGACACCACTGAAGTGACTTAGCAGCAGCATACCTTAGAGGCATAGTCAAGGGAACACCTTAGTGACTCATTCAGTACAAGAAAGAAGCACCCAGTTTCCTCATTACAAAATATCATTATTTTAGTTTATTTTCATTTTTTTAATGTTATTGAAGTATAGTTGATTTACAATGTTGTATCAATTTCTTCTGTATAGCAAAGTGATTCAGTTACATGTATAGATATATTCTTTTTCAAGTCCTTTTTTATTATGGTTTCTCAGGGATATTGAATATAGTTCTCCAAGGATATTGAATATACAATATGATCTTGTTGTCTATACATTCTATATATAATGGCTTTAACCTGCTAACCCCAAACTCCCATTCCTTCCCTTTAAATTTTCAACATCCACTGGATCATAGAGAAAGCAAGAGAATTCCAGGGGGAAAAAAAATCTGTTTTATTGACTACACTAAAGCCTTTGATTGTGTGGATCATAACAAACTGAGAAAACACTTAAAGAGATGGGAATACCAAACCATCTTACCTGTCTCCTGAGAAACCTGTATGCAGGTCAAGAAGCAACAGTTAGAATCTTATATGGAAACAGTGACTGGTTCAAAATTGAGAAAGAAGTATGACAAGGCTGTTTATTATCATCCAGTTTGTTTAACTTATATGCAGAATACATCATACATACATCATCATCCATGCCAGGCTGGATGAGTTACAAGCTGGAAGCAAAATTTCCAGGAGAAATATCAACAACCTCAGATATGCAGATGATACCACTCTAATGGCAGAAAGCAAAGAGGAACTAAAGAGGCTCTTGATAAGGGTGAAAGAGGAGAATGAAAGAGCTGGCTTAAAGTTCAATATTAAAAATAAAAGCTAAGATCATGGCATCCAGTCCCATAACTTCATGCTAATGGAAGGTAAAAGATGGAAGCAGTGACAGATTTCCTCTTCTTGAGCTCTACAATCACTGTGGATGGTGACTGCAGCCATGAGATTAGAAGATGCATACTCCCTGGAAGAAAAGCTGTGACAAACCTAGACAGTATATTAAAAAGCGAAGACATCACTTTTCCAACAAAAATCTGTATAGTCAATTCTTTCCAGCAGTCATGTACAGATGTGAGAATTGGACCATAAAGAAGGCTGAGTGCCAAAGAACTGATGCCTTTGAATTCTGGTGCCGGAGAAGACTCTTGAGAGTCCCTTCGACAGCAAGAAGATCAAACCAGTCAATCTTAAGTGAAATCAACCTTGAATACTCAGTGGAAAGACTGATGCTGAAGCGAAAGCTCCAATAATTTGGCCACCTGATGAGAAGAGCCAACTCATCGGAAAAAGTGGTACTGGGTGGTACCACTGTGGTACTGGGAAAGATTGAGGGCAGGAGGAAAAGTGGGTGACAGAGGATAAAATGGTTGGATGGTATCACCGATTCAATGGACATGAACTTGGGCAAACTTCAGGAGATGGTGAGGGACAGAGAGGCCTGGTTTGCTGCAGTCGGTGGGGTCGTAAAGAGTAGGACGTGACTTGGAGACTGAACAACAACACAACATTTTAAAACTCAGTGTAGAAATGCTCAAAACTTACAAAGTGATGCAATTTTCTTTTCCTCCTAGTTGACATGAAAATGTGCATGTTAATTATAATAACTGTGCTTTGACAAAGAGACATTTTGACCATTATGAACTAGCAACACATGCTATCAATAATAGGGCTTTATACCTTAGACATCTTGCCAAACTGCATTGCCCCCAAACCTATTGCTCATTACTTCCAATTCATCTGAGGGATGTGAAGAATTGGTTTATGGTGAGGGGCTGTTTGATTTCAAATGCAAGCCAAACTCCAGCCAGACAGACACAATTGGGCATCCCAATGTCTGACCAGATGAAGCAACTGCAGTATGTCTTAGGCAGGCTACCTGGTCATGTGTTAACTCTCAAACATGTATTAACACATAATTCCAAATCTCTGTCAATGTCAATTACTTTAGGAAAAGTAGTGTGTTAGAACCATAACAGAAAGACCTCCCTGTGCAGAAGCATTTGTTTCTTACTATTCCATAAAGTTGTGTGTGTCATAAAAGGCCTGTGGCTTCAGGCCTAAGCTGAGAAAAGAAAAATGACTGTAACAATCTTTGCAGAAACAGAAGTCAGAGCCCAGAGCATCAGCACTAACATGAGGACAAAGCTTACCACTTGCTTTTTCTACTGCAAATACAGGCAAGGGTTTTCAGTTCCTCTAGTCATCAAATAGCTGTTGTTCATTAAGAGCAAACAAAACAAAAGAGAAGCCAACAAAATAAAATCAATGTCATTGCAAAACCAGCTATAATGGGAAAAGAAAATTTTCAAATATCTGATCAAAGCTATGAAGTGTTGGTATGTTGGCAAATGTCAGTGTCATTTTGATCAGAGTTCTCATCAATTCCTCTGAACCTGACAGAATAAAATTAGAAGGTAGCTGCACACTCTCATCAGAGAAGGCAATGGCACCCCACTCCAGTACTCTTGCCTGGAAAATCCCATGGATGGAGGAGCCTGGTGGGCTGCAGTCCATGGGGTTGCTGAGGGTCGGACACGACTGTGCGACTTCACTTTCACTTTTCACTTTCATGCATTGGAGGAGGAAATGGCACCCCACTCCAGTGTTCTTGCCTGGAGAATCCCAGGGACAGGGGAGCCTGGTGGGCTGCTGTCTATGAGGTCGCACAGAGTCGGACATGACTGAAGCAACTTAGCAGCAGCAGCAGCACACTCTCATTCCACCCCACTCCTGCCCAGACACTCCAGTTCTTATGCAGGCATTCTCTCCCTCTCTTCTCCCTACCACGGGTGCTTTAAGTCAAGGAGACTTTTGCTGCTCACTTGCAGTCCTGCCCAATCCCTCGGTACTCTTAAGTACAGCAATTAGCGTATAAGACACAGCTCTGGTTACCTTCAAAGCATTGCAAGCAAAAGACAAAACCTCTTTCCTCAAATATCTCCCTGCCAGTAGCAGATACACAACTGTCCTGATAACAGCTCCAAGCCTTACAGCACTGACCTGATCCACCCTAATCCAACCTCTTTATCAGTTTCATCTCCTTGACCCTGAGCCCACAGCTTGATCCCTGCTTTTTGATTTGGGACCTGTTATTTGCATTTTGAATCTCCACATTTGATCCCTGTTATCCAGCCAACTTGTGTGTTGCTCTTGTTCTGGGTTTCCTGGATTACTTCCAGAAGGAAGATACAACTCCAGGTCTGGTGGTTGACCAACACATGGAACACACTATCCTCCATTCTCCTTAAAGAGAAAATTCAGAGATGCCTCTCTCAAAACGGTTCCCTGGAGATTTCCATAGAGATGCTTTCCTATTAGTGGAGATGGAGAAAAGGCTCCTCTACATCCAGAGATGCTGGTTTCATGGTGTGGGGATGAACACAGGAGGGGATGTGAGCTCAGGGCAGAACGGAGGACATGAATTCCAACATTGCCACTTCCAAGCTGTGCCCTGTTGGGAAATCACATAATATCTCTGAATATCAGTTGTTGTTGTTTTTTTTATAAAAAAAACTTATGTTGCAGAATGACTGTATTAGGTCAAGATTAAACGCAGCACATGCATGCTAAGTCGCTTCAGTTGTGTCCGACTATTTGCAAGTCCATGGACTTTAGCCCACCAGGCTCCTCTGTCCATGGGATTCTTCAGGCAAGAATACTGGAGTGGGTTGCCATGCCCTTCTCTAGGGGATCTTTCTGATCCATGGATCGAACCTAAACATCTTACATCTCCTGCATTGACATTCAGGTTCTTACAACTCACAACTCAGTTCACACAGCTAGGGCCATTAAGTGTAGTAGTTACCCCTTAGATTGTAGCTGGACACTATAGAATGAGAAACGAGGGCTTCCCTTGTGGCTCAGTGGTAACACAGGAGATTACCAGTCACCAGGCAATGCAGGAGACAGAGGTCTGATTCCTTATCTGGGAGGATCCCGCACTCCTCGGAGCAACTAAGCCCACGGGCCACAACTACTGAGCCTGTGCTCTCGACCCAGGAGCCACGGTTCCCGAGCCCACATGCCGCAATTCCTGGAGCCCATGCGCCCGAGAGCCTGTATTCAGCAACAAAAGAAGCCACCGCAGTGAGAAGCCGCTGCACCGCAGCTGGAGAGCAATCTCCCCTTGCCGCAACTAAAGAACGGTTCTCTCAGCAATGAAGACGTAGCACACCAAAAAGTAAATAATTAAAAAGAAAAAGAATGAAAGACGAAATGAAATGCAGATATATTCACAATACTGGTATTCCTACATGTCTGAAAAAATGGCTTTATGGGCAGCAAAATGTAAAAAAAGGTACAAATATATGCATGCAAGTCGTGTCTGTTTCCTAACAAGATAGAACAACACAGAGTTATCTGGGGAATCTGAAAACAGTTCTGAAATCCCTCTGAAAGGATAACAGATTCTTAAAACATATACATGCCATAGTTCCTAAGATAATATGTCTTCTATTCCAGGTTCTATTCATAAGCTAGTTCTTTGGATCAGCATTCACCCTTACTTTACAAAAATCTCATCAAGCTTAGCTTTCTAACTACCCAATGCATGACAGGTTCAAAAATAGCAAATTAAGTGGGAATAACAAGCCTGGATGGAAAGAAAGAAATTGACAATTTTATTATCCAACAATTCATTCCTTGAGGGTTCAATACAACAGATATTTTATATGGGATTTACGTTGAAAAACAAATCTTTGCCTTGCATTTTGTAAATTATATAGTGTATTTACATATATAAAATATGTCATGATTATCATTTTATCTTGGAATTCTAAGGATGGAAAGAATGAAATATGTCAAATTTTTAAACAGGACTAATATAAGACATTTTGTTTTCTTTCTGAACAAAAAAGTCGTACCTTTCTGAGAGCCTGCTTAAGCCTAATGGAACAATGTCTTAAGTAAGATCACATTTTCAATGTCTCTCAGAAATTTTCTCCAACAAGGGAGGTATGACTTTATTTTCCTACAAATCTGTATAAACAAAGCAAAGGAAAATACTTAGTTGGGATAGATAGGAGTAGATGACTAAAAAGCAGGATAGCAATATTTTTATAATATGATAATATGCCAAGGACTACTCAAAACATAGAAATTAGCCAAATTTCTCAGTTTGGTTAGCCTCTAACAACCAGGAAACAGTAATGGCCTGCACTTAGGTTAAACTTTCTTTTCAAATTCCCCACGTCATATCAGGCCTTTCTAAACAAGATTCTGTTTCATTTCAGGTCTTACAGTTAAGTCTTTAATCCATTTTGAGTCGTTCTTTTGTGTATGATGACATTGTTCCAATTTCATTATTTTATTTCAGTTTCCCCAAGAGCATCTGTTGATGAGACTGCCATTTCCTCATTGTGTAGTCTTGGCATTTCTGTTAAAAATCAGTTGAACTTCTATGCATGGGTATATTTCTGGGATCTTTATTCCCTTTCCTTGACATATTTTATGGTTGTCTTTATGGCCAGAATCATACTTTTGCGTTCTCTCTACAGTTTTTAGTAACAATTAGGTTGTGATGAAGTTATTTCCTTTTAGTTGAACTGAAGCCTCAGTTTAATGATATAAGTTTTAAAAAAAGATTACAAAGAAACTAGAAGAAAATACATGGGAATATATTTTGTAAAAATAGGAGAAACCCTTCCTGAGTGATAGTGAAAACTTGAGGCCATAGAGAAATGATACCTTCGCTCCATGAAATTTAAAATATACACATAAAAAAATACTGCACACACAAGAAGGGGAAAATGGGCAAAACTATTTTCCAGATATACTACATATATTAGTGCCATTAATTTTTAAAGAAATCTTATAAATTAAGGTGTAAAAGACCTATTACACAAAAGACCAGTTACACACTAACTGTGTTCAGTTCATTTCAGTCGCACAGTCATGTCCGACTCTTTGCGACCCCATGGACTGCAACACGCCAGACTTTCCTGTCAATCACCAACTCCCAGAGCTTGCTCAAACTCGTGTCCACTGTGTCACTGATGCCATTCAAACATCTCATCCTCTGTCCTATTCTTCTCTTCCTGCCCTCATCTTTCCCAGTATCAGGGTCTTTTCAAATGAGTCAGTTCTTCACATCAGGTGGTCAAATTTTCAGCCTCAGCATGAGTCCTTTCAATGAATATTCAGGACTGATTTCCTTTAGGACTGACTGGTTTGATCTCCTGGCAGGCTAAGGGACTCTCAAGAGTCTTCTCCAAAATCACAATTCAAAAGCATCAATTCTTCAGTGCTCAGCTTTCTTTATAGTCCAACTCTCACATCCATACATGACTACTGGAAAAACCATAGCTTTGACTAGATGGACATTTGTCAGCAAAGTAATGTCTCTGCTTTTTAATATACTGCCTAGGTTGATCATATCTTTTCTTCCAAGAGGCAAGCATCTTTTAATTTCATGGCTGCAGTCACTATCTGAAGTGATTTTGGAGCCCAAGAGAATAAAGTCTACCACTGTTTCCATTGTTTCACCATCTATTTGCCATGAAGTGATGAGACTGGATGCCATGATCTTAGTCTTTTGAATGTTGAGTGTTTAGCCAGATTTTTCACTCTCCTCTTTCACTTTCATCAAGAGGTTCTTTAGTTCCTCTTCATTTTTCACCATAAGGGTGGTGTCATCTGCATATCTGAGGTTATTGATATTTTTTCCAGCAACCTTGATTCTAGCTTGTGCTTCATCCAGCCCTGCATTTTGCATGATGTACTCTGCATATAAGTTATATAAGCAGGGTAACAGTATACAGCCTTGGCATGTTCCTTTCTCAATTTGGAACCAATCTGTTGTCCCATGTCCAATTCTAACTGTTTCTTCTTGACCTGCATACAGGTTTTTCAGGAGGCAGGTCAGGTGGTCTGGTACTCGCATCTCTTTAAGAATTTTCCACAGTTTTTTGTGATCCATATAGTCAAAGCCTTTGGTATAATCAATAAAGCAGAAGCAGATTTTTTCTGGAACTCTCTTGCTTTTTCAATGATCCAAATGATGTTGGTAATTTGATCACTGATTTCTCTGCATTTTATAAATACAGCTTGAACATCTGGAAGTTTACAGTTCATGTACTGTTGAAGCCTGGCTTATAGAATTTTGACCATTACTTTGATAGCGTGTGAGATGAGTGCAATTGTATGGTAGTTTGAGCATTCTTTGGCATTGTCCTTCTTTTGAATTGGAATGAAAACTGACCTTTTCCAGTCCTGTGGCCACTGCTGAGTTTTCCAAATTTGCTGGCATATTGAGTGCAGCACTTTCACAGCATCATCTTTTAGGAATTTAAACAGCTCAGCTGCAATTTCATTACCTCTACTAGCTATGTTCATAGCGATACCTTCTAAGGCCCATTTGACTTCATATTCCACAATGTCTGGCTCTAGGTGAGTGATCACACCATCTTGGTTATCTGGGTCATGAAGATTTTTTGTATAGTTCTTCTGTGTATTTTTGCCACCTCTTCTTAATATCTTCTGCTTCTGTTAAGTCCATACCATTTTTATCCTTTATTGTGCCCATCTTTGCATGAAATGTTCCCTTGGTATCTCTAATTTTCTTGAAGAGATCTCTTGTCTTTCCCATTCTATTTTTTTCCCCTCTATTTCTTTGCACTGATCACTGAGGAAGGCTTTCTTATCTCTCCTTGCTATTTGTTGAAACTCTGTATTTAGATGGGTATATCTTTCCTTTTCTTCTTTGCCTTTCACTTCTTTTCTCAGCTATTTTTAAGGCCTCCTCACACAGCCATTTTGTTCTTTTGGATTTCCTTTTCTTGTGGAAGGTCTTGATTACTGCCTCCTGTGCAATGTCACAAACCTCCATCCATATTTATTCAGACACTCTATCAGATCTAATCCCTTGAATATATTTGTCACTTCCACCATATAATTATAAGGGGTTTGATTTAGGTCATACCTGAATGGTCTAGTGGTTTTCCTTACTTTCTTCTGAGTCAATTTATTGCCAGTATTGAATTTGGCAATAAGGAGCTCATGATCTGAGCCTCAGTCAGCCCCTAGTCTTGTTTTTGCTGACTGTATAGAACTTCCCCATCTTTGACTGCAAAGAATATAATCAATCTGATTTCAGTGTTGACCATCTGGTGATGTCCACATGTACAGGCTTCTTTTGTGTTGTTGGAAGAGGGTGTTTGCTATGACCAGTGTGTTATCTTGGCAAAACTGTAGTAGCCTTTGCCCTGCTTCGTTTTGTACTCCAAGGCCAAATTTGCCTGTTACTCCAGGTATCTCTTGACTTTCTACTTTTGCATTCCATTCCCCTATGATGAAAAGGATATCTTTTTTTGGTGTTAGTTCTATAAGGTCTTGTAGGTCTTCATAGATCTGTTCAACTTCAGCAACCTCAGCATTACTGTTTGTGGCATAGACTTGGATTACTGTGATATTGAATGGTTTGCCTTGGATATGAACAGAGATCATTCTGTCATTTTTGAGATTGCACCCAAGTACTGCATTTCAGATTCTTTTTTTGGCTATGAGAGCTACTCCATTTCTTCTAAGGGAGTCTTGCCCACTGTAGTAGATATAGTTCACTGATTCCTAAACTGTCCATGTTCACTCTTGCCGTCGCCCATTTGACCACTTCTAATTTACCCTGATCATGGACTTAACTCTCTTGTAAAAGACAACAACCCATAAAGTTCAAGAGCAGGCAGTTGAGAGCATGAAGACACGTTAAGCCTGTATTAGAGTCCAGCCTCATTCAATAGCAAGGGAATGTAAATTAAGACAAATACGCCCTTTCTCTTCTATTTAGAGAGGCAAACAGGAAGTTGTGGTTATGTGCTGGGTTGGGCTTCCCAGGTGGCACTAGTGTTAAAGAGCCTGCCTGTCCCTGCAGGAGACTTACGAGATGCAGTTTCGATCCCTGGGTCAGAAAGATCCCCGGGACGTGGGCATGGCAACCTCCTCCAGTACTCTTGCATGGAGAATCCCATGGGCAGAGGAGCCTGGTGGGCTACAGTCCATAGTGTCACAGAGTCAGATACAACTGAAGCAATTTAGCACACAAGCATGGGGCTGGCAGGAGTTTAGGGGAGCAGTCTCTCATCTACTGTTACTAACCATATAAATTGATAGTTTCCCACTGGAACATGATTTATACTATGCACAGGCATCAGGACTTAATGTTTACAAAGTTTATTTCATACATATAACTGAATTGAACCATTCATGGAGGATAGCTATTTTTTACATCTATTTTAAAAATAAGAAAGTTGAGGGCCTTCCCTGGTGGTCCAGTGAGTAAGACTCCATGCTCCCAATGCAGTGGGCCTTGGTTTGATTGCTGGTCTAGGAGCTAAGATCTCATAGATTGCAGCTAAGCCCACAAGCCACAACTACTGAGCCTGTGCTCTAGAGACTGCCTGCTGCAATGAGGACTCAGTCCAACCAAAATAAAGAATAAAAGAATAAAAAATAAAATTGAACCTCAGAGATGCCATATTGTCATGTCATACAGTCCATAAGTGGTATAGTCAGGCCAAAAACTCATGTCTTTGGATTTCTTTTTTTTTTTATCTTTTTTTTTTAATTTAATTTTATTTTTAACTTTACAATATTGTGTTGGTTTTGCCATATATCAACATGAATCTGCCACAGGTATACACGTGTTCCCCATCCTGAACCCTCTTCCCACCTCCCTCCCCATACCATCCCTCTGGGTCGTCCCAGTGCACCAGCCCCAAGCATCCAGTATCATGCGTCGAACCTGGACTGGCGACTCAAGTTTAATTTATCTCCATTAATTAAAGTTGGCCTACCCTGAAAGACAAACATTTTGTACAAGAAAGTGTGTCACTATTTCTTACAATGAACATGAAAGGTGCTGTGTTTTATTAATATGAAGACAGGTAACACACTATTATCATCTCTGCTTCCAATTTTGTAGAGTTGCTATAGCAAGAAAAGTATTAAGTGGACAGGAACATTTTAAGTACATTTTTCTTTTCCCTCATTAAAAATTTGAAGAAGTATTTCTATTTTTATTTTTGTTTGTTTTAAGACTATGTTTCTAAGTCTATCAATTGGAAGTTTTGGGTTAATAATCCTTCGGTGATTTGAAAGAACAGATTCAGTGGAAATAATTCATTAACATAAGTGATTATTTTAAATAAAATACATGGAAAAAGTCAGTGTAATTTAGAAATAACATATTACCTGGCGTTGTGCCAGCTTAGAGAGTGATAATTATGAGTTGCTGAAGCTCACTGCAATTTTCACATGGAAATAGTTCCTCTCCGATTTCATCTCGCTCCTGAAGATGTATTATGAAAACCATAATATATTGGAAGTTAGCAATTTGGAACTCATTTGATGTAACTGATAAGAAGCTTTTTCATTTCATGAAACATAACTTCACTCAGAAAGAGAAAACTGTCGTGCTGTATTAAATAGTGAACAATAGGACAGTGATGTTAATTGGCTTTTGGACTGCATTTGAATCAGTTCTTTTTCTCAATATTTTTCCATTAGATTTTGCTTGAATTACTCAAAGAACCAAGGTATGTATCCTGATGTGTAATACCATGTAACATTTTTCTTATTACTACGTTAGCATTTTTAGAAATTCTCTGTACTGTAAAAGACACATTCAAGCTATTCCAGACTGCTTGTTTGACTGATTGGCCATTAAATATATATTCACTGCTCAAAGATGATCTCCGAATCAAAAACATTAGATAGAATGCTTAGTTTTATTGTGATAAAAGGGGAAGGATGAGTTTGGAAACTAATCCAATTTAGATCTGAATCCTGACTTCCTTGTTTAGCTGTCTCTCTTCTAGGGCAGGATCGGGAGCTAGATAATTATGTGAACCCTGCACTCAGGTAAGCTCTCTTCAGCCACCTCTTAGCTGTGTGATTTGAGGTAAACAATTCAGCTTCTCTGAACTTTGGTTTTCTTACCTGTAAAATAACCACTTACACACTTGTTGTTGTTCAGTCATGCAGTCATGGACTCAGCACGTCAGGCCTCTCTGTCCCTCACCATCTCCTGAAGTCTGCCCAAGTTCATGTCCATTAAATCGATGATGCCATCCAGCCATCTCATCCTCTGACAGCCTCTTCTTCTTCCGCCTTCAATCTTTCCCAGCATCAGGCACTTTTTCATGAGTCAGCTGTTTGCATCAAATGACCAAAATCCTAGAGTTTCAGCTTCAGTATCAGTCCTTCGAATGAGTATTTGGGGTTGGTTTTCCTTAAAATTGACTGGTTTGATCTCCTTGAAGTCCAGGGGACTCTCAGGAGTCTTCTCCAGCACCATAGTTCGGTGATATCAATCCTTCAGCGCTTTGTCTTCTTTATGGTCCAGCTCTCACAACCATATGTAACCACTGGGGGAATGATAGTTTTGACTATACAAACTTTTGTGAGCAGAGTGATGTCTCTGCTTTTCAGCACACAGTCTAGGGTTTTCATAGCTTTCCTGCCAAGAAGCTATTGTCTTCTGATTTCAAGTCTGCAGTCACCATCCACAGTGATTTTAGAGCCCAAGAAGAGGAAATTTGTCACTATTTTCAGGTTTTTCTCCTTTATTTGCCATGATGTAATGGGGCCGGTTGCCATGATCTTAGTTTTTTTAATATTTAGTTTTAAGCAGGCTCTTTCACTCTTGTCCTTCACACTCATTTTTTAAATGTTGAATTTTGAGCCAGCATTTTCACTGTCCTCCTTCACCTTAACAAGACGCTCTTTAGTTCCTCTTTGCTTTCTGCCATTAAGGTGGTATCATCCACATATCTGAGGTTGTTGATATTTCTCCTGCCTATCTTGAGTCCAGCTTGTAACGCATCCAGCCCGGCATTTCTCATGATGTTCTCAGCATAAACAGAGTGACAGCAGATGGCCCTGTGGTGCTCCTTTCTCAATCTTGAAACAATCAGTTGTTCCATACAGGGTTCTGTTACTTTTTGTCCTGCATACAGGTTTCTAAGGAGACAGGTAGGATGGTCTGGTATTCCCATCCCTCTAAGAGATTTCCACACAGTCAAAGGCTTTGGCATAGTTGATGAAACAGAGGTAGGTGTTTTTCTGAAATTCCCTAGCTTTTTCTATGATCCAGTGAATGCTGGCAATTTGATCCCTGATTCTTCTTCCTTTTCTAAACCCAGCTTGGACATTTGGAACTTTTTGGTTTGCATAATGCTGAAGCCTAGCATGCAAGATATAGTAAGGATGACCTTACTAATATGCGAGATGGTGCAATTGTCCAATGGCTAGCACATTCTTTAGTATTCTTCTTGGGAATTGGGATGAGAATTGACCTTTTCCAGTCCTGTGGTCACTGCTGGGTCTTCCAGGTTTGCTGACATATTGAATGCAACACCTTGATGGCATTATCCTTTAGGGTTTTGGACAGTTTTACTGGAATTCTGTTGCATCCACTAGCTTTGATAATAGCAGTGCTTCCTAAGGCCCACGTGGCTTCACTCTTCAGAATGTCTGGCTCTGGGTGGCTGACCACACTATCGTGGTCATCCAGTTCATTTGGGTCTTTTTTACATGGTTTTTCTGTGTATTCTTTCCATCTCTTCTTGATCTCTTCAGTGTCTTCTAGGTCTCTACTCTTTATGTCTTTTATTGTACACATCTTTGGACAGAATGATCCCTTGGTGTCTCCAGCTCTCCTGAAGAGATCTCTAGTGTTTCCCGTTCTGTTGTTTTCTTCTAGTTTTATACACGGATCATTGGAGAAGGCCCTCTTGTCTCTCTGTGCTCTTCTTTGGAAATCTGCGTTTAGTTGGATACACCCTTGCCTTTCTCCCTTGCTTTTCACTTCTCTTCTCCCTTTTGCTATTTGTGAGGCCTCCTCTGATAACCACTTCACCTTCCTGCTTTTCTTTTTCTTTGGGATGGTTTTGTTTGCCCCTCCTGTACAATGTCACGGACCTCTGACCACAGTTCTTCAGGCACAGTGTTTACAAGTTCTGATCCCTCGAATCTGTTCGTTACCTCTGCTGCATATTCATAGGGGGTTTGATTTAAGTCATACCTGGCTGGCCTAGTGGTTTTCCCCACTTTCTTTAGTTTAAGCCTGAACTTTGCTGTGAGAAGCTGATGATCTGAGCCGCAGTCAGCTCCAGGTCTTGTTTTTGCTAGCTTATACAGCTTCTTCTTCTTCAAAGAATGTAGTCATTTCGATTTTGGTATTGGCCATTTGGTGATGTCAATGTGTAAAGTCTTAAACACATGGAACATTGTAACAGTTAAATGAAATAACCAAGAAAATGTCTAGTCCAGCTGCTAGAATATAATAAATGTTGTTCATTCACTAAGTCCTGTCTGACTCTTTGTGATCCCATGAACTGTATGTAGCACGCCAGGCTTCCAGTCCTTCACTATCTCCCAGAGTTTGCTCAAACTCATGTCCATTGGGGCAGTGACGACATCCAACCATTTCATCCTCTGTTACCCGCCTTCACCTCTTGCCCCTCTTTTCCAGCATCAGGGGCTTTTCCAGTGAGGCTCTTTACATTAGGTGGCCAAAATGCTTGAGTTTTAGCTTCAGCATCAGTCTTTCCAGTGAGTATTCAGGGCTGATTTCCTTTAGGATCGACTGGTTTTATCTCCTTGCAGTCCAAGGGACTCTCAAGAGTCTTTTCAGCACCACAGTTCAAAAGAAGTAATTCTTCAGTACTCAGCCTTCTTTATGGTCCAACTCTCACATCCATATCTGACTACTGGAAAAACCATAGCTTTGACTATATGAACCTTTCTTGGCAAAGTGATATCTCTGCTTTTTAATATGCTAAGTTTGTCATAGTTTTTCTTCCAAGGAACAAGTGTCTTAATTTTGTGGCTGCAGTCACTGTCCCCAATGATTTTGGAGCCCAAGAAAATAAAATAAGCCACCCTGTCCACTTTTTCTCCATCTATTTGCCATGAAGTGATAGAACTGGATGCAATAATCTTAGTTTTTTGAATGTTGAGTTTTAAGCCTGCTTTTTCACTCTTCTCTTTAACCTTCAGGAGACACTTTAGTTCCTTTTTGCTTTCTGCCATTAAAGTGGTATCATCTGCATATCTGACGCTGATATTTCTCCCAGAAATTTTGATTCCATCCTGCCCAGCATGTTGCATGATGTACTCTGCATAGAAGTTAAATAAACAGGGCAATGATGTATAGCCTTGACGTACTCCTTTGCCAATTTTGAACCAATCCATTGTTCTCTGTCTGATTCTAACTGTTGCTTCTTGTCCTGCACACAGGTTTCTTAGGAGACAGGTAAGGTGGTCTGGTAGTCCATCTCTTTAAGAAGTTTCCACAGTTTATTTGTATCCATACAGTCAGAGGCTGTTTCATAGTCAGTGAAGGAGTGGATTGGTTTTTTTTTGAATTCCCTTGCTTTTCCTATGATCCAATGGATGTTGACAATTTGACTCTGACTCCTTTGCCTTTTCTAAATCCATCTTGTACATCTGGAAGTTCTCTGTTCACGTACTGCTGAAGCCTAGCTTGAAGGATTTTGAGCATAATCTTGCCAGCATGTGAAATGAGTGTAATTGTATGGTAACTTGAACCTCTTTGGCATAGCCTTTCTTTGGGATTGGAACGAAAACTGACAGTTTCCAGTCCTGTGGCCATTGCTGCTTTCCAAATTCTCTGACATATCGAGTGCAGCACTTTAACAGCACTCTGAGTTCAGTTAGGTTTATCTTCCCCTCTCTCCTTTGTCTTTCACTCTCTTCTTTTCTCAGCTATTTTTAAGGCTTCCTCAAACAACCATTTTACCTTTTTGCATTTCTTTTTCTTGAAGATGGCTTTGGTCACCATCTCCTGTACAACATTAGGAACCTCTGCCCATAGTTCCTCAGGCACTCTGCCCATGCCCTTTCAAGACTGCTCAGCTGATGCACACTGTTCTCAGAAACGGCCACAGACAATGCTGGAGCCATCTTCGCATTAAAAAGCAGGCCACCTCTGCCCAATTCTTAGCAATTTTAGAAGATCTAAGAGGTCTCTGGGTTCTCAGACTACTACTGAGGCTGAACCCCATCTTCTCCTCTGCTGCTGCATTTCCCTTCTCCAGAGGGATTGGTCCTAAGGACAATGAATGTGAAAGTTTAGTTTCTCAGTTGTGTCTGACTTTTTGGGACCCCCATAGACTGTAGCCGGCCAAGCTCCTCTGTCTGTGGAATTCCCCAGATAAGAATACTAGAGTCGGTAGCTATTCCCTTCTCCAAGGGTTCTTCCCAACCCAGGGACCGAACCCAGGTCTGCTGCATTGCAGGCAGATTCTTTACCATCTGAGCCACCAGGGAAGCCCTCCTAAGGACACTACTGCTGACTTTAAAAATGCACAACATGAGATCTGCAAGTTAAGCTTTATTTGAGGCAAAATGAGGACAATAGCCCATGAGACAGCCTTTCAGATAGCTCTGAGGAACTGTTCCAAAGAAGTTGGGATAAGTCAGTACATATATGTGATTTTGGTAAGGGGTGGGAGGTATATGCAATCAAGCACATATTTTTTGAAGACAGTTTCTGCTGGTCTTGTGGTAAGGCTTACTGTTAGTCATGAGGAGCAGACATCACCATGAATGATTTTAGTGCTTTTCCAGATAAGGGGAGATGTAAGAATTAGGCTCATAAAATCAGCTCCTGAAAATATCTATCTGAAGAACTGCTCTACCAGTTTTTCCTAGAGCACCTGGGGTGCCTCATTTCTGTCCTCCACCCTGAACTCCTTTCAGGGGATGTTAAAGGTCAGCAGCCACAGCAGTACCTGACTTAATCCTTGTAGAGGCAGATGGCAAGTGCCTATCAGTTCAGTCGCTCAGTTGTGTCCGACTCTTTGCGACCCCATGAATCGCAGCACGCCAGGCCTCCCTGTCCATCACCAACTCCCGGAGTTCACTCAGACTCACGTCCATCGAGTCAGTGATGCCATCCAGCCATCTCATCCTCTGTCGTCCTCTTCTCCTCCTGCCCCCAATCCCTCCAAGCATCAGAGTCTTTTCCAATGAGTCAACTCTGCGCATGAGGTGGCCAAAGTACTGGAGTTTCAGCTTTCGCATCATTCCTTCCAAAGAACACCCAGGGCTGATCTCCTTCAGAATGGACTGGTTGGATATCCTTGCAGTCCAAGGGACTCTCAAGAGTCTTCTCCAACACCACAGTTCAAAAGCATCAATTCTTCAGCACTCAGCCTTCTTCACAGTCCAACTCTCACATCCATACATGACCACAGGAAAAACCATAGCCTTGACTAGACGGACCTTTGTTGGCAAAGTAATGTCTCTGCTTTTGAATATGCTATCTAGGTTGGTCATAACTTTTCTTCCAAGGAGTAAGCGTCTTTTAATTTCATGGCTGCAGTTACTTACCATCTGCAGTGATTTTGGATGGCAAGTGCCAATTTGTAGCTGACACTGCTTGATAAACACTTTCAGTTAACCTGCAAATGACTCACAGTTCACTCTCCAGAGAATCTTACTTGCTACTGGGCTCCACCTGCTCTTTGTAAATTTCAAGGAATATTCAATTCAGATCATTACCAAGGGCACTCACTTTACCCTTATTTAACTTCCTCTACCTGCTCCACACAAAGGCCAGCATTCTAGCCCAGGTGAGAAAAGAGCCAGAAACTAAGGGTGAATGATGGCTCCTGACCACAGTGTTACTGCTTTCTATTTCTCAGTCTGGAAAGCTTTCCTGCAGACTGGTCAGACTCAATCTATAGGTAAAAACTTCAAAAATTTTAAGACACTGGCATTAAAATAAAATTAACCTCAGTGTTATACATTGTTCAGAACAGGCTGTTTTTTAATGACATAATTGTATTTTAACAAAACAAAATATTTAATGCCATTGTTCTACTATCAACCATTCCTATAATGATTACCATTAAAAACACAAGGAACTATATTCAGTATTCTGTGATGAAGCATAATGAAAAAGACTATGGAAAATTATGTATATGTACATATGCAAGTATAACTGAGTTACTTTCTGTACAGAAGAAATTACACAACATTGTATTACTAAGTCAACTATACTTCAATAGAGGCCTGGCATGCCGCAGTCCAAGGGGTTGCAGAGTCAGACACAACTTAGAGACTAAACAACAACTTCAATAATTTTTTTTTAAGCAACAAGAATAAAAATAGTATCTAAAATTTTAAGCATCTTATTAGAGTTTAAAGAACCTAACATACAAAAGTAATATAGAAAAGTTAGGTGTATTACCCTGATACTATATATAAAGAAAATGAAGCCCAGATAAATTAATAATTTGTAGAAGTTCACAGAGCTAATTGGTGAAATCGAGACGAAAGTCAGATTTCTAACTTTTACTGTATTTTCTCCTCCATTGTGATAAACCCCACATCCCTTACAAAAATTAAGCTCAAGAACGTGAATAAAATCATCATTTTGTTTCATATTAGACTTTACTGTAAATATGTTTAATAATTAATAGAAGTGCTTGTCTGTAGAACACAGCTTTGCAGTATACTAGTCTCAAAGAGGAGAAGGCAATGGCACCCCACCCCACTACTCTTGCCTGGAAAATCCCATGGACGGAGGAGCCTGGTAGGCTGCAGTCCATGGGGTTGCTAAGAGTCAGACACGACTGAGCGACTTCACTTTCACTTTCCACTTTCATGCATTGGAGAAGGAAATGGCAACCCACTCCAGTGCTGTTGCCTGGAGAATCCCAGGGATGGGGGAGCCTGGTAGGAGGCCGTCTATGCAGTCGCACAGAGTCGGACACAACTGAAGCGACTTAGCAGCAGCAGTCTCAAAGAGTTGAATTTGCCTGCACATCAAATCACAATAAAGGAATTAATGTACATGTGCTGACAACAATTATTAACCTTGATTACTAACAGAGACAATATCACACAGATGGAAAATGTGGCTTTTCCAAGGATACATAAAAAGATCAACCCAGCGTGTGATAGGGCTATCATTTGGGCACAAGGTTACTGTGCGTTCTAGGTAAAGAACACCTACCTGATAGGGACAGGAGGCTTAGAATTGAAGACTGGACTCCTTTGTTTCAACATGTGAGACAGGCTGGGAAATGGGAGCCTTTGCTGCGATGCTTGCGCCTGGACAAACCTCTCCTTAAGCGGAAACTATATGGGACTAAAAATAGCTGCATGCATGTGCAGTTGGGGCAAATTCTGGACAAAAAAATACCAAAGACCAAAACATTCAACTGTCACTTATGAAGCTGCTGCTGCTGCTGCTAAGTCGTTTCAGTCATGTCCAACTCTGTGCTACCCCAGAGACGGCAGCCCACCAGGCTCCCCCATCCCTGAGATTCTCCAGGCAAGAACACTGGAGTGGGTTGCCATTTCCTTCTCCAATGCATGAAAGTAAAAAGTCAAAGTGAAGTCGCTCAGTCACGTGTCCAACTCCTAGGGACCCCACGGACTGCAGCCCACTAGGCTCCTCCATCCATGGGATTTTCCAGGCAAGAGTCCTGGAGCGGGTTGCCATTGCCTTCTCCCACTTAGGAAGAGACTGGTGCAAAACCTGGGTGTTGGGAACAAAAGCAGGGTACTGTACATAACCCCTTCACCCCAATACCACCAGAGCCACGCCTCTGGCCCAAGCCCTGGACATACCCCTACCCTCACCTCATATAAGGAAGGGCTTGCCCCCACCCCCCAGGGGAGTGAGCAAGGGAACCTGTTGTTTTTTCTTCACTCCCTTGCTGCAGCAGGAGACCCAGTAAAGACTTGCTGGAATTTCTTGGCTGGCCTGTAGTCAATTTCTATGATTACAGAAAGCCAAGACCCCTGGTCAGTATTGTATGAACCCATTGATACAGAACATAAGGAGATTACATATTAATAGCTTTTTGAAGGGCAAGTGCTTTGTAGACCATTCTACATTCAGAAATCACACTGAATACTCTGTCAGAATTCTAATACCCTGATGCTGTCTGTGGCTTTACCTTGCTAGGGGGCATCCCTAATGATTGTTTAGTAGTTGACATACATCAGATAACTTCCCTGGCATATGTTAAACAGGAATCACAAAAGCATGCAAAGATTTCCATTTCCTTCAAGTAATCGCTTTGAGGGAGTGCCATTTCCTCAGTATCACCAATTAGCCATTCTTGTTGTTTGCTAAAATTCATTTGCAAGATGGCAAGAGAGTCTAAGGAACTAAATAAAAAATATGCTGTTCAAAATCCGTGAAGGGAGTTCTTTATCAGTTTACAAACAGAGATTCATAAGGCCAGGTTGGTTTAAAAAATTCCCCTTTGGCGTGTTCATCACTAAGTAATGACAGGGGTTGCTCAGAACAGAGATATTTCTTAATGTCGGTGTCCCAAGTGGGAGCAGAGGCAACAATCAGGGTCTGCTTGGGACAGACCTGCAGAGGTCCTGGATGCGCACCGCAGGCGCAATGAGAGCCAGAGCAGGTGCGAGCTGCAGGAATACATCTTCCACGAGAGAAAGATTTAGGATTTCCTTAAGTTTGACCTGACTGCGTGCTTTATTTGGAAGTGTGTGAGAATTAGCAGAGAACTGCTTTGTAAAATATCATGGGATGTTCACAATTTCATAAAAACCTCTCCAACTTATATAAACAAGGAGTGACATCTCACCAAATTGAATACTTTAATGTATTTTCTTCCAATAAGAGGGGAAAAGGAAGGAGATAGAGTATATACAATGTATATACACTATTGCTAGTATGCATAAAATAAATAACTAATCCTGCTGCTGCTGCTACTAAGTCACGTCAGTCGTGTCCAACTAGACTACAGCCCACCAGGCTCCCCCATCCCTGGGATTCTCCAGGCAAGAACACTGGAGTGGGTTGCCATTTCCTTCTCCAATGCATGAAAGTGAAAAGACAAAGTGAAGCCGCTCAGTCCTGTCTGACTCTTAGCGACCCCATGGACTGCAGCCTACCAGGCTCCCCCGTCCCTAGGATTCTCCAGGCAAGAGTACTGGAGTCAGGTGCCATTGCTGTCTCCAAAATACCTACTGAGAACCTACTGTATAGCATGCTGCTGCTGCTGCTTAGTCTCTTCAGTCGTGTCCGACTCTGTGCAACCCCATAGACGGTAGCCCACCAGGCTCCCCTATCCCTGGGATTCTCCAGGCAAGAACACTGGAGTGGGTTGCCATTTCCTTCTCCAATGCATGAAAGTGAGAAGTGAAAGTGAAGTCGCTCAGTCGTGTCTGACTCTTATCGACCCCATGGACTGCAGCCCACCAGGCTCCTCCATCCATGGGATTTTCCAGGCAAGAGTAGTGGGGTGGGGTGCCATTGCCTTCTCCGACTGCATAGCATAAGGAACTCTAAATGGAAAGGAAACCCATAGAAAGGGGATGTATGTATATATATAACTGATACACTTTGCTGTGCAGTAGACTGCTAACACAGTATTGTAGAGCAACTGTACTCCAATAAAAATTAATTTAAATAAAAGGAAATATGTTTTATCATCTTGGGTCTTCATTGCATATATAGCTTATAATTTTTCATGTTCTAATTTTTAACTTTTTCTTTTGCTTATAATTTTGCTTCATCCTACAGTCTAAATGTATTCTAAACTTTATTTTCTGCCTTTTTAGTTGAGTGCTGAATGTACTTTTTCTTTTTTTGTTGTGTAATTAAAGTATGTTTGACTCAACATTTTTCCTCTGAAGGGATGCTACATTCTCTTGTAAGCTTGATATATATATATATATGTTTTAAAATTATGTTTTTTCTATATATTCCATAATTGCCATTTTGTGTTCATCTTTGATTCTAGTTTTCTCAAGAAAAATATTTAAATTTCCAATAATTAGAAGACTTCTTACTTTTTATTATTTTTATTTTATTCTTATAAGGTTGGTCTATTTTTAATTTTTCTAATACTATTTTTGTTTTATATGTCCATAAATATGACTAATTTAAATTCATGCTTCATATATTCCAAGATGTATCTTGTTTCCAGGATGCGTATCTACTAAAGCCATCAATTAAAATATTCAGGACTCCCTTATATAGCTGATGTTTTATCTACTTAGTTTATTAAAAACTGAGAACAGAAATGATAAAACAATTTCACTAATGTTTTTGCTAAATTTTTCTTACAATTTCAGTAATTTTGTAACCTATATTTCAGTGTTATATCAAATAATGCATAAAATTTTAGGACTATTGATTTTTGCATAGTCATTTCAGAGTCATTATAAAATAGCTTCATACTAGTTGTTACTTTTATATGTAGCATGCATTTATACATGTGTGTATATATATATATGTACAAATAATATATTTGTATTGTATATAATATTACACATTGTATATTAAAACTATAACTTTATTAGTATTATTTTTTATTTTGTGTGTACATTTGCCCAGTATTTCTTTGCTTATTCTTTTGCTGTCTGTATATTTACATCTTTGTGTGGTATAGTTATGATATAAAACATACAATAATATTGTCTTTTTGAGTCCAACTGAATAGTTTTTTCATTGGCTGTGCTGTGCTTAGTCGCTCAGTCGTGTCTGACTCTTAGCAACCCCATGGAGGTAGCCCGACAGACTCCTCTGGCCATGGGATTCTCCAAGCAAGAATACTAGAGTTGCCATGCCATCCTGCAGGGATCTTCCCAACCCAGGGATTGAAAGCTGGTCTCCTGCATTGCAGGTGGATTCTTTACCAGCTGAGCTACCAGGGAAGTCCCTTTTCATGGGCTATTTTCCTATTATATTTATTGTTATAAAAGATAGGCTTGATGTATTGTAATTTTATGTCGAGCTTTTGGCTTAATGCTTCCTTGACTTTTTTCCTCTTTGTTTTTTTAAAAAACCTCATCCATTTCTTTGAAATTTGATCTGAGTCCCTCAACTCCTGCAGTGATTTAGAAGGCATATAGCCTGTTTTTAAAATTCTATTTGCATTTACTTTTCTTCCTTTAAAATAATTGCTTAAACATTTAAGCTATATTTCTCACCTTAATAGAAAAATGAAATACATTTTTCCTCTCTATGAATTTACTAGTCTCCTCGTATTTATCATTTGGATCTGTAATTGTTTTCCCCCATTCTATTAACACTGATAATCATTTGACATTTTGAGGCCTTTTACAAAATATTTTAACATTTGTATTCAAAGTAATAACCATCACTTCATTTATTTATTATTCAAGTAAATTTCAGCATTTACTATTAATTCTTTCATTTCATAGCTATTTCCCTAATCAGTTTCTATTTTAAATTCATATTGCATAAGGATAATTGATATATCTTACTGAGTCTGGCTTATTTGAAAAAAATATATTTATTTGTGTTCCCATATGAATCGTAATTTGATATATGTGACAGACACTGTTGGTTGCCCAACGATTATCAATCCCATCTTACTTGCTACCAAAATTTAGAGCTTCCTTTATTTGTAGAACAGCAATTCATCCAGCTAAATATTAATTTTTTCAACTACCCTAGGCAATAGGATGTATATGTGCGCGTTGACTGGACCCCTCACTCTTGCCTTGAATATGGATGCCTGAACCTGATTTAGGGATTGTGGGCCATGAGACTACAAGCTTGAAACAAAAGCCAATAGGCTAAAAGCTTTGGAGGAGAAACCCAGCATCTGCACCTCTGAGGTTACTGTTCACCATCCATCAGCACTACCTTCTCCTGAAAACCTGTTATTTGAGAAGGGGCATCTTACTAAGCCACAGTAATTTGCACTTTCAATTCCTTCCAGCTGGAAGCATTCCTCATAACTAATACAGCTTGTCAAAGAATACAGGTGGCCAATCTGGTCCACTGTTTGACCAACATTAGGGTAAATGAAACCTCTAAAGAGCAACAGTTCCCTTAGTAATCTTCAAGATAATTTCAAATTTCTGAAGCTAATTTCACTATGCCAATAATTACATAATCCAATCATAATATTATTCTTAGCTACTGATCCTTGCTTGAACATGCAGCCAGTCTTAAGAACAGCTAGTCTAGACCTCTGATGTTGAATACATTAATCTTTAGCTTTATAGTTCCAATTAAATTTGCATTTATTAACAATAAGTACAAAATTAAAGATTCAGTTTTTCCCTTGTGCTAGCCACATTTTAATTACCACAAATGGTTAGTAGCTGCATATTAGAAAGAGTATATATAGCACATTTCATCATAGAAATAGAAATGTTGTTCTATTAGATAACATTACTCTAGACTTTGCTATACAAAAATGTGGTCCTTGTACCAGAGACGTTAGCATCACCTGGGCTTGTTAGAAATGCATATTTCTGAATAAAAATCTGAATTTTAGTAGAGTCTCAAGTGATTCATATCTATCCTAGTGTTTGAGGTGCACTGTGTTATATGATTTTGTCCTGCTTGTACCTTGCTCTCAACATTTAATAAGGATATAACATTTGTTGATCTCCAGCAAGTTCCTAAGAACTATTCCAAGAGCTCGACAAAAATCTTAATGATTTATCATGATAGCCCTTTAACATTTGTATTATCATGTTTTCCCTTTTCAAGAAAACAAAGGCACAATGAAGCTACATAATTTTACCCAGATCATTCTGAATATGTCAAAAGTCAAAACAAAAACTCAGTCATTCTGACCAGAGGATTCACAGTACTTCCCTGTAAGCACCATGTGGTAGGCTCTTGGAGGAAGAACCATGTCTTACCCAGTTTTTGAGATTAGAGCATAGTGCAATATTTGGCATACAGTAGGAGAAGGCAATGGCATTCCACTCCAGTATTCTTGCCTGGAAAATCCCATGGATGGAGGAGCCTGGTGGGCTGCAGTCCATGGGGTCGCTAAGAGTAGGACACAACTGAGCGACTTTACTTTCACTTTTCACTTTCCTGCATTGGAGGTGGAAATGGCAACCCACTCCAGTGTTCTTGCCTGGAGAATCCCAGGGACAGGGGAGCCTGGTGGGCTGCCGTCTATGGGGTCGCACAGAGTCGGACACGACTGAAGCGACTTAGCAGCAGCAGCAGCAGCAGGTGATCAGTTTCTATTTGTGAATGAAGTATGAATGAATTGGAAGGATCAAGCCTCCTTTTATCCCATGTCAGGGGGAGCTCCTGGCAGCTTTGTCACATAGCCCATTCCTTTTTTAAAATTTTTATTTATTTTTTAATTGAAGGATAATTGCTTTACATAATTTTGTTGTTTTCTGTCAAACCACAGCATGAATCAGCCGAAGGTATACATATACCCGCTCCCTTTTGAAACTTCCTCCCATGTACCTCCCCATCCCATCCCTCTAGGTTGATACAGAGCTCCTATTTGAGTTTCTTGAGCTCAGGAAACAAAAAAACCATTCTTTTTCAGCTGAAATGAGGGAGACTTAGTGCCTATTTTGCATAGGTAAAAATAAGACCCTCACATACATTACTTTGAAGCAAATAACAGATTCAGCAAAAGGGCTTCATGTTGAGCCCTGAAAAAAAGGAAGGGGCTAGAATGTGCTTAGGGATGTGAACCCACTACTAACAAGGTGTTCAGAGCATGGAAATAGTCAAAGCAGTGAGACAACAACAGCCATAACAAATCAACCCTAGGATCCTAGGGTTTATAAACTTTAAATGTGATAGAAGTTTATTTCTTGCTAATGGCAAATATCAAACAGGTATTGGTGCCTAGTTCCCTCCAATTTTTTTTTTTTTTTTTTTTTTAGGGCTGGTTATTTTTTGTTTATTCATTTTTTGAAGCATCAGTTCAGTTGCTTCATCTCTGACTCTTTGCTACCCCATGGCCTGTAGCATACCAGTCTTCCCTGTCCATCACCACCTCCCAGAGCTTGCTCAAATTCATGTCCATCAAGTCAGTGATGTCATCCATCCATCTCATCCCCTCTCCTCCTCTTCTCCTCCTGCCTTCCATCTTGCCCAGCATCAGGGTCTTTTCCAATGAGTCAGTTCTTCGCATCTGGTGACCGAGGTATTGGAGTTTCAGCTTCAGCATCAGTCCTTCCAATGAATATTCAGGACTGATTTCCTTTAGGATGGACTGGTTGGATCTCCTTGCAGTCCAAGGGACTCTCAAAAGTCTTCTCTAACACCGCAGTTCAAAAGCATCAATACTTTGGTGCTCAGCTTTCTTTATAAGCCAACACTCACATCCATACATGACTACTGGAAAAACCATAGCTTTGACTAGATGGACCTTTGTTGGCAAAGCAATGTCTGCTTTTTTTTCCCCCCCTTGGGGGAAGCATTTTTTTTTTTTTTTTTTTATTGAAGGATAATTGCTTTACAGAACTTTGTTGTTTTCTCTCAAACCTCAACATGAATCAACCTTAGGTATGCATATATCCCCACCCTTCTGAACCTCCCCTCCTGTCTCCTGCCCCATCCAACACCTCTAGATTGATACAGAGCCCTGGTTTGGATTCCTGAGCCATACAGCAAATTCCCACTGGTTATCTATTTTACATATGGTAATATAAGTTTCCATGTTACTCTTTCCATACATCTCCCCGTTTCCTCCCCTCTCTCCATGTCTATAAGTCTATTTTTTATGTCTGTTTTTTTTTTTTTTCCATATTCACTGCAATATGTCTGTTTCTCCATTGCTGCCCTGTAACTAAATTCTCCAGTACTATTTTTCTAGATTCCATATATATGCTTTAGAATAGGATATTTATCTTTCTCTGACTCACTTCACTCTGTATAATAGGTTATAGCTTCATCCACCTCATCAGAACTGACTCAAATGCATTAGTTTTTATGGCTGAGAAATATTCCATTGTGTAATGTACCACTGCTTCTTAATCCATTCATCTGTCGATGGACATCTAGGTTGCTTCCACATTCTAGTGTATCACATTGTTTGATTTGCATATATTGAAGAATCCTTGCATTCCTGGAGTAAACCCAACGTACCAGGGTGTATGAGCTTTTTGATGTGCTGCTGAATTATGATTGCTAAAATTTTGTTGAGGATTTTTGCTTCTATGTTCATCAGTGATATTGGCCTGCGGTTTTGTGTATGCGTTGTCTTTGTCTGGTTTTGGTATCAGGGTGGTGGTGGCCTCATAGAATGAGTTTGGAAGTGTGTTTTCCTCTGCAATTTTTTGAAAGAGTTTTAGAAGGATAGTCATTAACTCTTCTCTAAGTGTTTGATAGAATTCTGTGAAGCCATCTGGTCCAGGGCTTTTGTTTTTTGGGGATAGTTTTGATCACAGCTTCAATTTCAGGGCTTGTAATTGTGTTGTTCATAATTTCTATTTCCTTCTGGTTCAGTCTTGGAAGATTGAACTTTTCTAAGAATCTGTCCATTTCCTGCAGGTTATCCATTTTATTGCCATATAGTTGTGCATTATAGTCTCTAATAATCCTTTGTATTTCTGCATTGTCTGTTGTAATCTCTCCATTTTCATTTCTAATTTTGTTGATTTGATTCTTCTCCCTTTTTTCCGTGATGAGTCTGGCTAACACTTGTCAATTTTATCTTCTCAAAGAACCAGCTTTTAGTTTTATTAATCTTTACTATTGTTTCTTTCATTTCTTTTTCATTTATTTCTGCTTGGATCTTTATGATTTCTTTCCTTCTACTAATTTTGGGGTTTTGTTGTTCTTCTTTTCCTAGTTGTTTTAGGTGTAAAGTTAGGTTGTCTATTCAAAGTTTTTCTTGTTTGTTGAGGTAGGATTGTATTGCTACCAAGTTCCCTCTTAGAACTGCTTTTGCTTCATCCCATAGGTTTTGAGTTGTAATGTTTTCATTGTCATTTGTTTCTAGAAATTGTTTTATTTCTGTTTTAATTTCTTCAGTAACCTGTTGGTCATTTAGAAACATGTTGTTTAATCTCCATGTGTTTGTGTTTCTCACAGTTTTTTTTTCTTGTAATTGATATCTAGTCTTGTAGCATTGTGGTTGGAGAAGATGCCTGATCCCATTTCAATTTTCTTAAATTTACTGAGGTTAATTTGTGACCCAAGATATGGTCTGTCCTGGAGAATGTTCCATGTGCACTTGAGAAGAAGGAGTATTCTTCTGCATTTGAATAGAATGTCCTGAAGATATCAAGGAGATTCATCTCATCTAACATATCATTTAAGACTTGTATTTCTTTTTTAATTTTATGTTTTGATGATCTGTCCATTGGTGTGAGTAGGGTGTTGAAGTCTCCTATATTATTTTGTTACTGTCAATTTCTCCTTTTATGCCTGTTACTGTTTGTTACTTATGTATTGAGATGCTCCTAGGTTGGGTGCATTGATATTTACAATTGTTATGTCTTCCTCTTGAATTAATCCCTTGATCATTATGGAGTGTCCTTCCTTATCTCTTGTAATATTCTTTATTTTAAGGTTTATTTTGTCTGATATGAGGATTGCTCATCTGGCTTTCTTTTGATACCCATTTGCATGGAATATATTTTTCCATCCTCTCACTTTCAGTCTATATGTGTCTTGAGGTCTGAAGCAGGTTTCTTGTAGACAGCATATGTATGGGTCTTATTTTTGTATCCATTCAGCTAGTCTGTGTCTTTTTGTTGAAGCATGTAATCCATTTACATTTAAGGTAATTATTGATATATATGCTAATGGGAAAGACTAGAGATCTCTTCAAGAAAATCAGAGATACCAAAGGAACATTTCATGCAAAGATGGGCTCGATCAAGGACAGAAATGGTATGGACCTAACAGAAGCAGAAGATATTAAGAAGAGATGGCAAGAATACACAGAAGAACTGTACAAAAAAGAGCTTCTCGACCCAGATAATCACGATGGTGTGATCACTGACCTAGAGCCAGACATCCTGGAATGTGAAGTCAAGTGGGCCTTAGAAAGCATCACTACGAACAAAGCTAGTAGAGGTGATGGAATTTCAGTTGAGCTATTCCAAATCGTGAAAGATGATGCTGTGAAAGTGCTGCACTCAATATGCCAGCAAATTTGGAAAACTCAGCAGTGGCCAGAGGACTGGAAAAGGTCAGTTTTCATTCCAATCCCAAAGAAAAGCAATGCCAAAGAGTGCTCAAACTACTGCACAATTGCACTCATCTCACACGCTAGTAAAGTAATGCTCAAAATTCTCCAAGCCAGGCTTCAGCAATATGTGAACCGTGAACTTCCTGATGTTCAAGCTGGTTTTAGAAAAGGCAGAGGAACCAGAGATCAAATTGCCAACATCCGCTGGATCATTGAAAAAACAAGAGAGTTCCAGAAAAACATCTATTTCTGTTTTATTGACTATGCCAAAGCCTTTGACTGTGTGGATCACAATAAACTGTGGGAAATTCTGAAAGAGATGGGAATACCAAACCACCTGACCTGCCTCTTGAAAAATTTGTATGCAGGTCAGGAAGCAACAGTTAGAACTGGACATGGAACAACAGACTGGTTCCAAATAGGAAAAGGAGTACATCAAGGCTGTATATTGTCACCCTACTTATTTAACTTATATACAGAGTACATCATGAGAAATGCTGGACTGGAAGAAACACAAGCTGGAATCAAGATTGCCAGGAGAAATATCAATAACCTCAGATATGCAGATGACACCAGCCTTATGGCAGAAAGTGAAGAGGAACTAAAGAGCCTCTTGATGAAAGTGAAAGTGGAGAGTGAAAAAGTTGGCTTAAACCTCAACATTCAGAAAATGAAGATCATGGCATCTGGTCCCATCACTTCATGGGAAATAGATGGGGAAACAGTGGAAACAGTGTCAGACTATTTTTCTGGGCTCCAAAATCACTGCAGATGGTGACTGCAGCCATGAAAAGACGTTTACTCCTTGGAAGGAAAGTTTTGACCAACCTAGATAGCATATTCAAAAGCAGAGACATTACTTTGCCAACAAAGGTCCATCTAGTCAAGGCTATGGTTTTTCCTGTGGTCATGTATGGATGTGAGAGTTGGACTGTGAAGAAGGCTGAGAGCCGAAGAATTGATGCTTTTGAACTGTGGTGTTGGAGAAGACTCTTGAGAGTCCCCTGGACTGCAAGGAGATCCAACCAGTCCATTCTGAAGGAGATCAGCCCTGGGATTTCTTTGGAAGGAATGATGCTGGGGCTGAAACTCCAGTACTTTGGCCACCTCATGCGAAGAGTTGACTCATTGGAAAAGACTCTGATGCTGGGAGGGATTGGGGGCAGGAGGAGAAGGGGACGACAGAGGATGAGATGGCTGGATGGCATCACTGACTCGATGGACATGAGTCTCAGTGAACTCCGGGAGTTGGTGTTGGACAGGGAGGCCTGGCGTGCTGTGATTCATGGGGTCACAAAGAGTCGGACACGACTGAGTGACTGATCTGATCTGATTGTCATTTTCTTAATTGTTTGGCGTTGATTTTGTAGATCTTTTTTCTTCTCATATTTCTCAACTATATAAAACCCTCTAACATTTATTGTAAAGCTGGTTTGGTGGTACTGAATTCTCTTAACTTTTGCTCATCTGAAAAGCTTTTGAATTCTCCATCGATTTTGAATGAGATCCTTGCTGGGTACAGTAATCTTGGTTGTAGATTTTTCCCTTTCAGTACTTTAAATACATCCTGCCATTCCCTTCTGGCCTGCAGAGTTTCTGCTGAAAGTTCAGCTGTCAAAGAGTATGGACTTTCCCCTTGTATGTTACTTGTTGCTTCTCCCTTGCTGTTTTTAATATTCTTTCTTTGTTTTTAGTCTTTGTTAGTTTAATCAGTATGTGTCTTGGAGTGTTTCTCTTTGGGTTTATTCTGTATGGGACTCTTTGTGCCTCTTGGACTTGATTGACTATTTCCTTTTCCATCTTGGGGAAATTTTCAACTATAATCTCTTCAAATATTTTCTCATAGCCTTTCTTTTTCTCTTCTTCTCCTAGGACCCCTATAATTCAAATATTTGTGGTTTGATATTGTCCAGAGGTCTCTGAGACTATCCTTGGTTCTTTTCATTCTTTTTACTTTATTCTGCTCTTCAGAAGTTATTTCCACTATTTTATCTTTCAGCTCACTGATTTGTTCTTCTGCTTTAGATATTCTGCTCTTGATTCTTTCTCAAGTATTTTTAATTTCAGTAATTGTGTTGTCTCTGCATGTTTATTCTTTAATTCTTCTCTGTCTTTGTTAATTGATTCTTGCATTTTCTCCATTTTGTTTTCAATGTTTTTGATCATGTTTACTATCATTATTATAAATTCTTTTTCAGGTGGCTACTTTCTCTTCATTTATTAGAACTTCTGTGTTTCTGGTGTGTTCCTTCAGTTGTGTAGTATTTCTCTGCCTTTTCAGTATCATTTTTTTAATGTATTGTGTTTGAGGTCTCCTTTTCCCAGGCTTCGAAGTTGAATTCTTTTTTCCTTTTGATTTCTGCCTTCCTAAGATTGGTCCAGTGGTTTGTGTAAGCTTCACAAAGGGTAAGATTTGTGCTGTGTTTTTGTTTCTTTGCTTTTCTTCTGATGGGCAAGGCTGAGTGAGGTGGTGATCCTGTCTGCTGACGATTAGGTTTGTATTTTTGTTGTTGTTTAGATGAGGTGTCCTGCACAGGGGGCTACTGGTGGTTGGGTGATGCCCGTTCTTGTAGTCAAGTGGTTTCCTTTAATGGCACCCCACTCCAGTACTCTTGCCTGGAAAATCCCATGGATGGAGGACCCTGGTAGGCTGCAGTCCATGGGCTCACTAAGAGTCGGACACGACTGAGCGACTTCACTTTCACTTTTCACTTTCATGCATTGGAGAAGGCAATGGCAACCCACTCCAGTGTTCTTCCTGGAGAATCCCAGGGATGGGGGAGCCTGGTGGGCTGCCGTCTATGGGGTCGCACAGAGTTGGACACGACTGAAGCAACTTAGCAGCAGCAGCAGGGTTAGTTCTCTGGTAGTCTAGAGTCTTGGAGTCAGTGCTCCCACTCCAAAGGCTCAGGGCTTGATCTGTAGTCAGGAATGAAGATTCCAGAAGGTTTGTTATGGCATTAAGTAAGATTAAAACAAATATCCAAAAATGAGAAACCAAATATAAACCCCAGACAAATGGCAGTTACAAAATCAGGCAAATAATAATTAAAATAATTGAATATACACATATACATATACACCCATAAGCAAAATGAAAACAGTCCAACAAAAATAAAGTACAGTAGATTGACCCAGCAAGCAAAGTAAGTCAAAAATTATACTTCTCAGTTAAGAACAAAAGGAACTAAGGCAGAAAGTGGAAAACAAAACTAAGCCAAGGTGCCAAGTGGGGATTAAAGCAATGAAAACTAACTAGCAAGTATGTTGAGAGGAAAGTAAAGAAAGTAAAGAAAGAGAGAATAGATAAGCAAAGTTAAATAGAGGTAGATGAAGAAGATTTATATACATTAACAATTAACTGCAAGGGGAAAAGAATAGTAGCGAAGGCAAATGAAGGAATAAATGTAGAAAAAATATAAAAGTGTTTAAAAAATTAAAATTAAAAAATGGAAAAAAAAAAGGAATAAGAAAGAAAAAAAGGGGAACAAAGGAAAACTCTGCAGAACTGCAAAAGCCCAACATAGAGGCAGAGGTTTATAACAACAGTAAAAAGTGTGACTGAATATACACATATACATAAACACCCGTAAGCAAAATCAAAACAGTACAACAAAAATAAAGTACATTAGATTGAGCCAGCAAACAAAGGAAACCAAAAATTTTATCTCCCAGAAGAAGACTAACTAAAGCACAAACTGGAAAACAATACTAAATCAGGATGTGAATTGGGGAATAAAGCGATAAAAGTAAAACTAACAAATGGTTGAGAGGAAAGGAAAGAAAAAAAGATATGCAAATTTAAATAGAGGTAGATAAAGATTTATATACATTAGAGATTAACTGTAAGGGGAAAAGACCAGTAGGAAAAGCAAACAAAGAATAAATATAGAAAAAAATAATAGCAGGTTTAAACAAATTAAAATTAAAAAAAAGAGGAAAAAAAGGAAAACTTCACAAAACTGCAAATGCCCAATGTAGAGGCAGAGGTTTATAAAAGCAATAAAAAATGTGACTGAGAAAAAAGAATAGCTCAAAAGCTTAATTAGATTTCATGGCGCCAATAAAATCGACAACTACAACAGAGGAGGGAAAAATCCAAAAGAATCTACAAAGCAAGTCAAAACATAAGGATAATAAATGCTTTTCTTGAGTCACTGCTGTCAGAGTCCTTTCCCACCCTGGGAGTCACAGTCCACCTCACCCCCCTAGCATGCCCTCCAACTCTGGGCTGATCTCTGGACCTGCTGCGGGGCCTGCTCAGATTCTAATCTGGTCCTACTCCTGTGTGTTCTTGCCTCCAAAATCCACAGCTGTCAGAATTAGTGAGTTTTCTTTTGTGGGAGCTCTCACTGATCTTTTATATATTCCATAAACACAGTCTGCCTAGCTGATCATGTGGATTTAACCTGCAGGTTGTACAGCTGCTAGGAAGGTCTTGGGTCTTCTTCCTTAGCCACACTGCTCCTAGGTTTCAATTCTGGTTTTATTTCCACCTCTGCATGTCCACTGGGGTTTGCTCCTGAGGTTGCCCTGGAGGACCTGGGTTTGCTCCTGTGAGGGCCAGGTGTGGAGGTGGTGCAGCTGCTTGGGTCACAGGGGTTCTGGCAGCTCTAAGTACTCAGGGGGTTGGCAGCTAGGGCAGCAGGAAATATAGTTCTCTGGAGGGGTGTGGCAACCAGTATTGGCCAGTACACTGCAGTATTCTTGCCTGAAGAACCCCCCTCCCTGACAGAGAAGCCTAGCAGGCCACAGTCTACAGGGTTGCAAAGAGTTGGACACGACCAAAGTGACTCTGCATGCATAGATGCAAGACTTTTTTACCTGTGTTAGCTCTGCCCCAGTAAGAGTTGAGCATGAAGGTGGTGCAGCTGCTTGGCTTACGGGGACCCTGGCAGCACCAAGTGTGCAGGGACATGAACTGCCTCTGCTGCAGGAGTTATGGCCCTATCAGAGTCTTTTTCTGAGCCTCTTGTACCTGGCGATCAGAAAGCCTCTTTGGCCAGTGTTTCTCTGTAGCTCCGCCTATTCAGGCACTTAGAGGGCTCCTTTCTTGGGATCCTTCTCTGTGGTTCAGCATGTCAGGCACACAGAGGGGCTCTGCTGGCTGGGATCCTACTCTGTAGATTAGCGCATCAGGCACTTAAAGGGGCACCCTGGGTGGGGTCTTACTCTGTAGTTTGATGCATCAGTCACTTAAAGAATCACCCTGGATGGGGTCTTACTCTGTAGTTCAGTGCATCAGGTGTTTGATGGGCCAGCCTGTCTATTGTTCAGCTGCAGATGCTGGCATGTGGGGAGAGAGAGGCTATGGTGATGGCCCCACCCCTTCCACGTGACTCAGCAGTATCGCCTTGCTTCCGTGGCTACCTGGCTTTCCTCCACTGGCATTTCCCACCACAGTCTCCTCCCTCACATCCCCTCAATCCGTCTCTCCACAGTGAGCAGCAGTCTTCACCCTGGGATTGCTCCACAGTCCCCAAACTCCAGCCCCAAGCCGCTGTGCCTTCCAGGGGACCAACGTTCCTGTCCATAGTATGTACAGGTGCGACAAGAACCGTCTGATTCTCATTCCATTTAGGCTGCCACAGATCAGCTGTTTCACTCTCAGCCTTAATGTTTCTCCTCTGACTCAGACAATTGCCCCTCTGTGGAGATGGGACCCCTGTTTCAGTTCCCCCACCCACAGAGGGCAGGTCCAGTTCTACTAACACTCCTATTTTTCCCCCTAGTTCCTTTGTCCTTCCGAGTTTTGCATGGGTCTATATATTCCTTTCTGCTGGTTCGGTACTCCTGTCTGCTCTCAGCTGGTGTTCTGCATGCACTTCTGTGTCTGAAGGTGTATTCCTGATGTATCCGTGGAGAGAGATGTACTTCACGTCCACCTATTCCTCTGCCATCTTGTTCTTCCTGATGTCTCTGCTTTTTAATATGCTGTCTAGGTTGGTCATTGCTTTTCTTCCAAGGAGCAAGCATCTTGTAATTTCATGGCTTCAGTTACCATCTGCAGTGATTTTGGACACCATCCCACAAAAATCACTATTTCCATTGTTTCCCCATCTATATGCAATGAAGTGATGGGACCAGATATCATGATCTGAATGTTGAGTTTTCAGCCAACTTTTTCACTCTCCTCTTTCATTTTCATCAAGAGGCTCTTTATTTCTTCCTTGCTTGCTGCCATAAGGGTGGTGTCACCTGCATATCTGAGGTTATTGATATTTCTCCCAGCAATCCTGATTCCAGCTTGTGCTTCAACCAGCCAAGCATTTCACATGATGTACTCTGCATATAAGTTAAATAAGCAGGGTGACAATATGCAGCCTTGACATATTCCTTTCCCAATTTGGAACTAGTCTGTTTTTCCATGTCCAGTTCTAACTGTTGCTTCTTGACCTGCATGCACATTTCTCAGGAGGCAGGTAAGGTGGATTCTATCTTATTCCTTTGTTTTTTTAATATATTTTTATTTTTTGGCTGTGTGAGTCTTCGTTATGGTGCACACGCTTTCTTTGGTTGTGAAGCATGGGCTTAGTTGCCCCGTGGCATGTGGGCTCTTAGTTCCCACACCAGGGATGGAACCTGCATCCCCTGCAGTTGAATGTAGATTCTTAACTACTGGACAACCAGGGAAGTGCCTAGGGCTGTTTGATTTTTATTTTAGTGACTCTGCTGTGTTTTCTATACTGTTTACAAGTTTACTATGCTCACCATGACCAAATCAGGGAAACTGTCTGAAGAAAGAAGTATGAAGAAAGCAACTTTCTTTTTTCCTTTTTAAATTAAAAAAAAAAAACTTTTAATTTTGTATTTGGGTATAGCTGATTAACAACGTAGTGACCATTTCAGGTGAACAGTGAAAATACTCAGCTGTATACATGTGTGCATTCTCCCTCAAATTCCCCTCTCACCCAGGCTTCCGCATAACATTGAGTAGAGTTCTCTGTGCTGCATAGTAGGTCCTTGTTGGGTCTGCATTTGAAATATAGCAATGTATACATGTCCATCCCCAATTTCCCAATGATCCCTTCCCCAGTAACCATAAGTTTGTTCTCTAAGTCTGTGAGTCTCTTTCTGTTTTGTAAATTAAGTTCATTTATATCATTTCTTTTTAGATTCCACATACATGGCATGTCATACAATATTTCTCCTTCTCTGACTTATCTCACTCAGTATGACAGTTTCTAGATGCATCCAGGTTGCTGCAAATGGCATTATTATATCCTTTTTAGTGGCCGAGTAATATTCATGAAATTAAAAGATGCTTACTCCTTGGAAGGAAAGTTATGACCAATCTAGATAGCATATTGAAAAGCAGAGACATTACTTTGCCGACAAAGGTCCGTCTAGTCAAGGCTATGGTTTTTCCAGTGGTCATGTATGGGTGTGAGAGTTGGAGTGTGAAGAAAGCTGAGTGCAGAAGAATTGATGCTTTTGAACTGTGGTGTTTTAGAAGACTCTTGAGAGTCCCTTGGACTGCAAGGAGATCCAGCCAGTACATCCTAAAGGAGATCAGTCCTGAGTGTTCTTTGGAAGGACTGATGCTGAAGCTGAAACTCCAATACTTTGGCCACCTCATGGAAAGAGTTGGCTCATTGGAAAAGACCCTGATGCTGGGAGGGATTGGGGGCAGGAGAAGAAGGGGACAACAGAGGATGAGATGGCTGGATGGCATCACTGACTCGATGGACATGAGTTTGGGTGAATTCCGAGAGTTGATGATGGACAGGGAGGCCTGGTGTGCTGTGATTCATGGGGTCGCAAAGAGTTGGACACGACTGAGCGACTGAACTGAACTGAATATTCCATTGTATATATGTACATCTTCTGTATCCATTCCTCTGTAAACAGTGCTGCAATGAACACAAGGTACATATATCCTTTTAGATCTTGATTTTCTCCTGATGTTTGCCCAGGAGTGGGATTGAAGGGTAATATAGTAGTTCTATTTTTAGTTTTTTAAGAAACTGCACTGTTTTCCGTTAAGTGCCTGTACCAATTTACATTCCCTCCACACATTATTTCTGCAACCTCTCCAGCACTTATTGTTTGCGGATTTTTTGATGATAGCCATTCTGGCTGGTATAAGGTGATATCTCATTCTGGTTTTGATTGCATTTCTCTAATAATGAGCGGTGTTGAACTTGAGTGCCTCTTGGCCATCTATATGTATTCTTTGGAGAAATTTCTATTTCGGTCTCCTGTCCACTTGTTGACTGGGTTTTTTGTTTTGATGCTAAGTATCATGGGTTGTTTGTAAATTTTGGAGACTAATCCTTATTCACTCACATCATTTGCAAAATTTTCTCCCAATCTGTGGGTTGTATTTTCATTTTGTTTATTGCTTCCTTTGCTGTGCAAAAGCTTTTGAGTTGAGGTATGTCCCGCTTGCTTATTAAAAAAAAAAAAAAAGTATATATATATATATATATATATATATACACACATACCTGCAATTTATGTCAGAGAATGTTCTGCCTATGTTTTCCTCTGGGAGTTTTACAGTGTCCAGCCTCACATTTAGGTCTGTAATCCCTTTTTGAGCTTATGTTGGTATATGGTGTTTAAAACTTATCTAATTGCATTTTTTACATATATCTGTCCACCAGTAACGCTGAAGAAGCTGAAGTTGAACGGTTCTATGAAGACCTACAAGACCTTTTAGAACTAACACCCAAAAAAGATGTCCTTTTCATTATAGGGGACTGGAATGCAAAAGTAGGAAGTCAAGAAACACCTGGAGTAACAGGTAAATTTGGCCTTGGAATACGGAATGAAGCAGGGCAAAGACTAATAGAGTTTTGCCAAGAAAATGCACTGGTCATAACAAACACCCTCTTCCAACAACACAAGAGAAGACTCTATACATGGACATCACCAGATGGTCAACACCGACATCAGATTGATTATATTCCTTGCAGCCAAAGATGGAGAAGCTCTATACAGTCAGCAAAAACAAGACCAGGAGCTGACTGTGGCTCAGACCATGAGCTTCTTATTGCCAAATTCAGACTTAAATTGAAGAAAGTAGGGAAAACCACTAGACCATTCAGGTATGACCTAAATCAAATCCCTTATGATTATACAGTGGAAGTGAGAAACAGATTTAAGGGCCTAGATCTGATAGACAGAGTGCCTGATGAACTATGGAATGAGGTTCGTGACATTGTACAGGAGACAGGGATCAAGACCATCTCCATGGAAAAGAAATGCAAAAAAAGCAAAATGGCTGTCTGGGGAGGCCTCACAAATAGCTGTGAAAAGAAGAGAAGCGAAAAGCAAAGGAGAAAAGGAAAGATAGAAGCATCTGAATGCAGAGTTCCAAAGAATAGCAAGAAGAGATAAGAAAGCCTTCTTCAGCGATCAATGCAAAGAAATAGAGGAAAACAACAGAATGGGAAAGACTAGAGATATCTTCAAGAAAATCAGAGATACCAAAGGAACATTTCATGCAAAGATAGGCTCAATAAAGGACAGAAATGGTATGGACCTAACAGAAGCGGAAGATATTAAGAAGAGATGGCAAGAATACACAGAAGAACTGTACAAAAAAGAGCTTCACGACCCAGATAATCATGATGGTGTGATCACTGACCTAGAGCCAGACATCCTGGAATGTGAAGTCAAGTGGGCCTTAGAAAGCATCACTATGAACAAAGCTAGTGGAGGTGATAGAATTCCAGTTGAGCTATTCCAAATCCTGAAAGATGATGCTGTGAAAGTGCTGCACTCAATATGCCAGCAAAGTTGGAAAACTCAGCAGTGGCCAGAGGACTGGAAAAGGTCAGTTTTCATTCCAATCCCAAAGAAAGGCAATGCCAAAGAATGCTCAAACTACTGCACAATTGCACTCATCTTACACGCTAGTAAAATAATGCTCAAAATTCTCCAAGCCAGGCTTCAGCAATATGTGAACCATGAACTTCCTGATGTGCAAGCTGGTTTTAGAAAAGGCAGAGGAACCAGAGATCAAATTGCCAACATCCGCTGGATCATTGAAAAAACAAGAGAGTTCCAGAAAAACATCTATTTCTGCTTTATTGACTATGCCAAAGCCTTTGACTGTGTGGATCACAATAAACTGTGGGAAATTCTGAAAGAGATGGGAATACCAGACCACCTGATCTGCCTCTTGAGAAATTTGTATGCAGGTCAGGAAGCAACAGTTAGAACTGGACATGGAACAACAGACTGGTTCCAAATAGGAAAAGGAGTACATCAAGGCTGTATATTGTCACCCTGTTTATTTAACTTCTATGCAGAGTACATCATGAGAAATGCTGGACTGGAAGAAACACAAGCTGGAATCAAGATTGCTGGGAGAAATATCAATAACCTCAGATATGCAGATGACACCACCCTTATGGCAGAAAGTGAAGAGGAACTCAAAAGCCTCTTGATGAAAGTGAAAGAGGAGAGTGAAAAAAGTTGGCTTAAAGCTCAACATTCAGAAAACGAAGATCATGGCATTCGGTCCCATCACTTCATGGGAAATAGATGGGGAAACAGTGGAAACGGTGTCAGACTTTATTTTTCTGGGCTCCAAAATCACTGCAGATGGTGACTGCAGCCATGAAATTAAAAGACGCTTACTCCTTGGAAGGAAAGTTATGTCCAACCTAGATAGCATATTCAAAAGCAGAGACATTACTTTGCCAACAAACGTTTTTCTAGTCAAGGCTGTGGTTTTTCCTGTGGTCATGTATGGATGTGAGAGTTGGACTGTGAAGAAGGCTGAGTGCCAAAGAATTGATGTTTTTGAACTGTGGTGTTGGAGAAGACTTTTGAGAGTCCCTTGGACTGCAAGGAGATCCAACCAGTCCATTCTGAAGGAGATCAGATTTCTTTGGAAGGAATGATGCTGAAGCTGAAACTCCAGTACTTTGGCCACCTCATGCGCAGAGTTGACTCATTGGAAAAAACTCTGATGCTGTGAGGGATCGGGGGCAGGAGGAGAAGGGGATGACAGAGGATGAGATGGCTGGATGGCATCCCCGACTCGATGGACATGAGTCTGAGTGAACTCCGGGAGTTGGTGATGGACAGGGAGGCCTGGTGTGCTGCGATTCATGGGGTCGCAAAGAGTCGGACACCACTGAGCAACTGATCTGGTCTGATCTGTCCAGTTTTCCCAGAACCATTTGTTGAAGAGACTGACTTTCCAAATATGTAGTCTTACCTCCTTTTTCATGGATTTATTGACCATAGGTTCATGGGTTTATTCCTGTATTTTTTAATCCTATTCCATTAATCTATATTTCTATCTTTGTGCCAGTAATATCCTGTTTTGATAACTGTAGCTTTGTAGTATAGTCTGTAGTCAGGCACTCTTTTCCTCCAGTTCTGTTTTTCTTTCTCAAGATTGCTTTAACCTTTTGAGTCTTTTGTGTCTCACTACAGACTTTAAGATATTTTTTGTTCTAGTTCAGTGGTTCTGTGAAAAATGCCATTGGTAATTTGATAGTGATTGCATTGAATCTGTAGATTACCTTGGGCATATTCATGGATTGGAAGAATAAGTATTGTCAAAATGACTGTATTACCCAAGACAGCAACTTTCTTTTTAAGCCTCTTGGCCTGGGGATAACATGTATCTTTTGCTTATATTCCATTGGCATGAGGTATCCTTCTAGCTCCATCCAGATGTAGGTGGGATGTGGATGGGGAATGCCAGGGAAACACTGGTGCCATGATGTATCCCTGAACCAGAGTGAACATGGCCAGCCATCTAATTACAGAGGGTATATTATATTGTTTCTGAGTAAATCAACACTTCTATTTGGCAGACAAGTAGGGAGAGATGATACCCACAGAAAGAGTATTTATTGAATATGAAGCCAACACTAAATAAATTTAAATGACAAGAGCCATGGATGCCACAAATAAAACACTAAGAATTGTGTTTGAAAAGGCTTTAAGTCAGATCCATATCAATCCATCATTTAACAATATTGTGATCTCAGGCTCATGGGTGACTTAACCCCTCTTAATCTAACAGTCTCCAGATATAAATAAGGATGGACTAATACTGATCCTGTGGGTCCAGTGCCAGTGTTTTCTGCCAGACTGCCTGGCGTAACAGAAAAACCAAAAAAGCCTATTGTATATTTTAATATTGAGCCAAAAAGTCAATCACTAGCAGAAACAGAATAGAATAAACCAACTGGGATAAATATACCGTAAGAATTTCAGGAAGAGTAAGTAGTTCAGAACATAACACTCCATCCTTGGCTGACAAAGCAAGTATTCTCATCATTAATACTGAGTTGGCTTCATATATTTAGACCCATATTTAGTAAGAAAAATGCCTATGGGTGTTAAGGATGTTTATAAGGTCTATTTATTTCAGGACTAATGCTTTCCTTGACACTCAAGGTGAGATCAGTTTTTATTCTTCCTGACATTGATCTGACTCTACAACAGGCTCTTAAAAAAAAAAAAAAAATCAATGCAGTTCTTCATTGGGCTCTTCTTTGGGGAACTGGAAGCAAGTCCAGCAGCTTCAAAGTTTATTTTTGGTAAAAATGAGTGTCATAGAGGATGCCCCAGACATCTGCTGCATCACAGATGAGTTATTTATTCCTGATTATTCTGAACAGATTTGTTTGCAGTAATATGTCTTGTATAATTCCTTGGGTTCTATGATTCACTAAACTTAGACATTTCAGGAGGAGAGTGACAATCATATTTTCATAACCACAATAATTCCTTAATATTTAGAAATATTAATTCATGTCTTCAAGTTTCATGATAAATTTTTTGTTTGTTTTTTCCTCAGATTTTTATTTTATTTTTTTTAATGGTGGTAAAATATAAATGATGCAAAATTTACTGTCTTGTGGGGGAATAAAAATATTTACCATTTTAAGCATTTATACAGTTCAGTGGCATTAAGCACAGGCACATTGTTAAGCAACTATCACCATTATCCATATTCAGAATGTCTTCATGTCACAAAATTTTAATACTGCACCTATGTAACCCCCAATTCCCCCCTCCCAAACCCTGTAAATCCCCCATTTTGCTTTCTGTCTTGTGAATTTGTCTGCTCTAGTTCCTCATCTAGGTGAGATCATACTGTATCTGTTCCCTTGTGACTAGCATATTTCACTGAGTATGACAATTTCAAGATTAATCCATGTCAGAGCAGGTGTCAGAATTTCCTTTTAAAGGTCAAATAATGTTCCATTTCTCTCACACTTTTAAAGGCATCAGTCCTTTGCCTCATAATGTGAAACGCCACTGATGAAAAGCTTAACAACAAATCAATTATCATTTGTTTCTAAGAAACAGTTTTTGTTGTTGTTGTTGTTGTTTGCTCTGGAAGCTTTTATATTCTACTTGAATTTTGTTGGTAAAAGATATTTTTTATCAAGTTCTATCTCCTAATATTACATTACTTCTATGCTTCTATTTCTATTTATTTATCAACATTTTCGTAGATGTATCATGTTAGATCTACCAAGGTTTAGTTTAAAAATTTTACTCTTAGAGATATTCTGGAGGATACATCTGCTTAATTATGGCTATCTCATTGCTAACTTAACTTCAATTGACAGCTATGTCTTCCGTGAGCTGAAAATAGCAATACAGTAGAAACCATTTTTCAGTTAGTCTGAGTACATTGTTGGTCAGTCACCAAGTCATGCCCAACTCTTCACAACCCCACGGACTGCAGCATGCCAAGCTTCCCTGTCCCTCACCATCTCCTGGAGTTTGCCCTAGTTCATGTCCATTGAATCGGTGATGCCATCTAACCGTCCCATCCCGTGTCACCCCTTTCTTCTCTTGCCCCCAGTCTTTCCCAGCATCAAGGTCTTGTCCAATGAGTCAGCTCTTCTCATCAGGTGGCCAAAATATTAGAACTTCAGCTTCAACATCAGTCTTTTCAGTGAGTATTCAGGGTTGACTTCCTTTAAGATTGACTGGTTCGATCTCCTTGCTTTCCATGGATTTTGTTTAATGGCTAAAGTATTATTTTGTCTTGCTTCACTGTTTTCCTTTCTTTTTGTATTTTCTCATTCCTTTAACTAAATTCATTCTTTAACTAAAGTTTTCTAAAGACATGGAGAAGGAAATGGCAACCCATTCCAGTATTCTTGCCTGGAGAATCCCATGGACAGAGGAACCTGGTGGGCTACAGTCCATATGGTTGCAAAGAGTCGGGCACGACTGAAACAACTTAGCACACGCACAGCACATACATTCTTTTGTGAGCTGACTTTTTCACTGTAGCTTCTTGAATATCTTTTCATTTTACTAGCTATTCTACCACAAATTATTTTAATGGCTACATGGTATTAATTGTATGGATGTACCACAGTTTCTTCATTGTGTCTTTTGTATATGAACTTTAAGTCAGACAGACACAAATATATGATATCACCTATTTGTGGAATCTTAAAAATGTGGTACAAATGAACTTATTTACAAAATAGAAACTGACTCACAGAGAAAACATTCTTAAGGTTATCAAAGGAGAAAATTGGTGGAGGGATAAGGAGTAAAATAGTTCATTATACAGATATATAATGAACTCTATATATATATATATAAAGATATATCTTTTATAAAAGTGTTCTCCCAGGCTGTGGCTTGTTTTCACGTTCTTTTGAAGGACTTAATTTCAAGTGTTTACTTTTGAATGCCCTGAGAGTTGTCAGGATTAATCTGCCCACTCCAGAGTGCCTGTGATCCTCATTCAACCATGTCCTACTTTTGCGATGCTTGGTCCACCAAGACTTGAGTTCTCTGGACCTATTTTTGCAGGCACTTACTTATGGTCATTGTAGCTCCTATCTTGGCAGTCGTTGGTTGCCAATATTTCACTTTTCAGTCATAATTAGATCACCATTGTCTTCAGATCCTACCTGGTAAGATAACAAAGACAGATTTCCCTCGTTGTAAGTCTTTTGTATGCAGATGTTCATGGTTTCAAATGTGGTATCAGTCAAATTCCAGTTTAAGAAGCAGAAGTCCCTTGAAAATTGTTAAGAAGAAAATAATACAGAGAATAAGTTGCATTCCTTTCCTGAGCTAGAGAAGTAAGAAGCAGGAGGCTGCCACTGCAACTGAACTCAAGTGTGTACAATTTTAACAACAATCTAGGTATTAAAGGAACAGTCATGATCAATCCAGTTCTAGAATCAGATGTGCTCCTAGGAGCAGCAGCAAAAAAAGGGCTTCAGCCATATCGATGCTTTCTGAATCCCATATGAATGCACCTAATTGGTAGAAACTACTTCTCAACTAAAACCTTGGCTCTAAGTACATGGGAAATGTAGTTCTTAGTTTTCTGGATTCTGAGCACAGAAACACTTATAAAGGAAGTGGGATGGATGCTGACCATATCAACTGTAGTCACACTATAGGATTAGTTACAATTTATATCCTTTGTTTCAGACCTATAATTTTATTCCTGAGCTAGAGCACTGCCTGACACAGTGTAATGGCTACGTAAATGTTGGCTATTTTCCTTTAATTTTTATTTTATATTGGGGTATAGCTGATTTACAATACTGTGTTAGTTTCAGGTGTATAGCAGCAAAGTGATCCAGCTATACATATGCACATATCCTTCTTTTTCAGATCCTTTTCCCATATAGGTTATTAGAGAATACTGAGTACAGTTTCATGTGCCATACAGTAGATCCTTGTTTGTTCTTTATATGGGCTTCCCTGGTAGCTCAGCTGGTAAAGAATCTGCCTGCAATACAGGAGACCTGAGTTCGATTCCTGGGTCAGGAAGATCCCCTGGAGAAGGGATAAGCTTCCCACTCCAGTATTTTTGGGTGTGCCTGGTGTCTCAGATGGTAAAGAATCCACCTGCAATGTGGGAGACCTGGGTTCACTCCCTGGGTTAGAAAGATCCCCCGGAGGAGGGCATGGCAACCCACTCTAATATTTTTGTCTGGAGAATCCCCATGAATAGCGGAGCCTGGCGGGCTCCATGGGGTTGCAAAGAGTCAGACACGATTGAGTGACTAAGCACACAGCACACAATGTGTATACGTTAATCTCAAATTCCTAATTTATCCCTGTCCTTCGCCTTTCCCCATTATTATTATTATTATCGATATTTATAACTTTCTAGACCAAGATATATATGAATGATTACTGTTAACACATCTGAATTCCTTTAGAACATCTTTAGGTTCTATAAATCCTTAAAGCATCTTGAGGTTATAGAAGAAGCTGTCAACAGGGGGATAGGTAGAGGCCACCTGTCCCCATTTTCTGGTGGCCGTGGAGATTCACTACGGGCCCCAGACAAGGTGTACAGGGACGGCTCGCAGTGAGGAGGCAGGAGTGCTCATTCCTCACCTGCTCTGGCTCCAGGAAGCCCTTGGATCCTCTGTGTGTCGCAACAAAAGGGCAGCTGAGTGTCTTAAAAGAGGGTTGTAAAAGAGAAGAAACTGAATGAAATTCATCACAGGATATTGAATATGGTTCCCTGTCTACACAGTGGGCCCTTGTCATTTATCTCTCCAATATGGAATAATTTACACCTGCCAATCCCAAACTCCCCATCACTCCCTGGCCTACCGCCCCCCCTTGACAGTGGCAAGGCTCTTCCCTGCGTCTGTCTCTGTTCTGCAGATAAGTTCACCTGTGTCATATTTTAGATGCCACCTGGAAGTGACAACATGTGGCATTTGCCTTTGTCTGACTTGCTTTGCTTAGTATAATCTCGAGTTTCATCCATGCTGCTGCTAATCTTAGTTTAAAGGTTAATAGTAACTATTTTCCCAATCTTCATTAGACCAGAATTAGTTGCTATCACATGAGAACTAATTGCTTTATGGTGCAGATGTTCAGAATTCAGAAGAGCAGCTCCTTATCTTTACTGCTCAGTTCCATTTGAAAGTACGATAATGATAAAGATAGCTTCTAGAAACACTCAAAGTCTGCTCTAATATTTCCTTCTTTATAATTTCATTTCAGTTATACTAATGATGACATTTTAAGAGTTAAAAAAAGGGGATGATAAATAAGTAGCTAACATAGACTAGTCAGAAATGAGAATAAGAACATTCCACAAAGAACCTGATTTCTGATAAAGTCGGCAGTTCCTTTTGTTCATGTTATCTCTCATATCATGCCTGCTGAAAGTCAATTTGGCATAAAAATGATAGAAATATGAGTCTTGCCTTTTGGAATTCATTAAAGAATGTTCCCCCTGGTAAATTTCCCTCCATCCAACACTGTATCCAAATTTTCAACCAAAACACCTTGATTGCTTGATAAACTCACTGAGAGTAAGACTCCAGCCCAGGATCCATCAGCTTTTGCTCTAACCTGCTTCCCCCAGAGACTCTGCACTTCAATTGCTAATCTTCAGAGGAAAGGGGAAATAGAAATCCTTAGAGTCAACCCCACATCCCCACATCTTAAGTAAGAATGGGTGAGGATGGCTAATCTGAATGGTAGGAGATGCAGAACTTCTAGTTCAGATCACCTTCAACGTCCTTTACAAGTTGTTCCATGAAATTAAGACCCTTGGGCTAAACCTTGTGGACTCAGCACATTATTACACTCACTATGTGTCTATGAAGTTGAGACAAGGGAAGATTCTGGAAACGTGTTATGAATGTTCCTAATAAAAATGTTTGTTTGTGAACTGACCCTCAATACATCTTTCTTGGAAGCATTCATTACTGTCACTTTCAGGGATTTTCTTTTTTCAGGGAACTGAAGCAAGTTGTGTAGGTTAGAAGTTTAAAGCCGATGAACCCTTTAATTTTCTTCACCAAATCATCATAGATTGAAATAACCCAAGAAATGACCTCCAGAAATTACACTGTACATGACCATAGAACTTAGACTTGGGCATAAAATGGTACAAATTCATGCAGAGACTGACACTGTTGGAAATTCATACTGGAAACACCTTTTCCTTTATTTACAGAGGGAAAAAAATATTTGTAAAGAAATATTGCTTTATTAAAAGTTATGGGGCCTGGCAGTCAAGTGGTTAAGGACCCCTCACTCTCACTGCCAAAGGCCCTGCTTCAGTCTCTGGTTAGGGAACTAAGATCCCACCAGCCGAGCAGCACAGTAAATAAATAATGTACAACCACGGCTGATTTATATCAATGTATGGCAAAAACCACTACAATATGGTAAAGTAATTAGCCACCAATTAAAATAAGTGAATTAATTTTTAAAAAAATAAATGTTAAGGTCTTTCAACAAAAAGGCACAGAGAATTCTAGACAATCTTGCTCATTATCTCAATTTTTATCTCAATTCAAGTGTACTTAGTGCTATTCAGTCAATGATATTTTCCCTGAAAGCAGGATCTCGGGTTGCCATACGGAGGAGGACCTGTCAAAGGTGGGCATTCCCAGCAGAGCACATGCACGGATGCTGTCCCATAACCAGGCTGCTTCTTGATAAAGCAAGTGGTAGGAGACAACTCAAGTGACGGTAGTCCAAGGGATTCCTACACAAGCTTGAATAAAATCTTTTCTGAAAAAAGATTTATCAAGTATGAAATTAGCATGGGAACCTAACCAACAAAAATGCATTCACTGTGCCAAGCACCATAGCAAGCACCACGGGAATATGACTGTCAAAACAGGTTCCAGTGGTGGTGGGAATGTGATTTGGCATGCAATAGACCTCACTTTAAGTCTTTCATTGATCAATCACTATATTGTTATTTTTCTTAACCTGTATTTAAGATGGTTAAGGAAAAAAGAGGAGTTTATTGAAATGTTCAATGCTTCTACAGCTGCCTTTTCATTACCTTCTAGATTTTATTTAAACAGACTGGCTTGTGCACATGGTTGAAATCATTGCTGCAAGGGATGACATTGCTTTATTGTCCCTTATCCCCAGTTTAGAGTCCTGGGAAAGGGTTTATCATTGCTTGATTTCAAGTCGAGCACTGACCTCACAGACAAAAGTCTGTGTTTGGGAATGGGAATGGGAACAGTAGGGTAAGGCATTTATAAGAATATAGCATTTTTGCAACTTCTATCAAAATTTCAATGCATTTTCTACAGAAATATATCAAACAACCCTAAAATTTGTGAGGAACCATGAAAGACCCCAAGTAGCCAAAGCAACCACAAGAAAGAAGAACAAAACTAGAGGCTTCATGCTTCTTATTTTCAAACTATATTATGAAACTGTAGGGATCAAAACATTATGGTATTGGCATAAAAAATAGACACCTATGAAACATAATAGGAGGTCCAGAAATAAAATCACACATATTAATTGAGACAAAGGGACCAATAATACACAGTAGGAAAAGGACAGTATTTTCAATAAATGCTGTTGGGAAAACTGGACAGCCACATGCAGAAGACTGAACCTGGACCATTATTTTCACTATACACAAAAATTAACTCAAAATGGATTAAAGACTTGAAAGTAAAGACCAAAGACCATAAAACTCCAAGAAGGAAAAAGGGGCAGTAAGTTCATAGACATTGGTCACTGCAATGATGCTTTTGGATTTTACACTAAAAACAAAGGCAGCAAAAGCAAAAATAAATAAGTGGTACTATATCAAAATTAAAAAGTTCTGCACAGCAAAGGAAACCAACTAAAGGAAAAGGCAGTGTCCTGAATGGGAGAATGCATTTGCAAGCCATATACTGATAAGGGATCAGTACCCAACATATATGAAGAACCCCTACAACTGAATAGCAAATCTAATTTAAAAATGGGTAGAGGATTTTTTCCAAAGAAGACATACACATGGCCAATAGGTGCATGAAAAGATGTTAAACATCACTAATTATCAGGAAAATACAAATAAAGATCACAATGAGATATCACTTTACACTTGTTAGAACGATTATTATCAAAAATAAGGCATAACAACTGTTGTTGAGAATGTGGAGAAAGAGAAACCCTCATGCGTTGTTGGTGGGAATGTAAATTGACTCAGCCACTATAGAAAGCAGCAAGGAGGCTTATCAAAAAATTAAAAATGGAACTACCACTTGATTTGGCAATTCTACTTTTGAATTTCTATTCAAAGAAAACAAAAAAGACTAACTTGAAAGATACATGCAATCACATGTTCATTGCCACATTATTTACAATAGTTAAGACATTGGAAGCAACCTAAGTGTCCAAGTGTCAATGGATAAAGAATGTGGTATTTATATACACAATATTATTCAGCTATTAAAAAGAAGGAAATGGACCTTGAGAGCATGACGTTAAGTGAAACAAATCAGACAGAGAAAGGCAGAAACTTACAGGTGAATCTATAATAAAAACAGAAAAAACCCACAGGAACTCATAGAGCAAATTAGTGCTGGGGGCAGGGGTTGGGGAAAATGGGTCAAAAGGTATAAACATTCAATTGTAATATAAGAAAGTCCTGGGGATATTATGATAGCATGATCACTATAGTTAATCATTGTTGTTGTTGTTCAGTCGCCCAGTCATGTCCAACTATTTGTGACCCCATGGACTGCAGCATGCCAGGCCTCCTTGTCCCTCACCACCTCCCGAAGTTTGCCCAAGTTCATGTCCATTGCATCAGTGATGCCATCCAGCCTTCTCATTCTATGACACCCTCTTCTCTTTCTGCCCTCAATCTTTTCAAGCATCAGGGACTTTTCCAATGAGTCATCTGTTCGCATCAGATGACCAAGATATGGGAGCTTCAGCTTCAAGATCAGTCCTTCCAATGAGTATCCATGGTTGACTTCCTTTAAGATTGATTCATCTAATCTCCTTGCTGACCAAGGGACTCTCAGGAGTCTTCTCCAGCACCAGTTTGACGGCATCAATTCCATATTGTATATTTGATAGTTGCTGTAAACCAACAAGGATCTACTGTATAGCACAGGGGACTCCACTCAGTACTCTGTAGCAATGGAACAACCTAAACTGGAAAAAAATCTGAATAATAGATACATGCATACATATCACTGAACCACTTTGTGTACACCTGAAATTGATATACCATTATTAATCAGCTATGCTCCCATATAAAGTAAAAATCTTTAAAAAGGAGAGCAATTCTTAAAAGTTCTCATCACAGCAAAAAATGTAACTTTGTGTGGTTAAAAAAGCTATATGGGATTTTCAGTTTGCCCCTCTCAGTTACAGAGACTTCAGCATTTGCAAATGGCTCCCATGGCTCCTGCCTAAACCATTTAAATCAGTTCCCTCTGTTGCAACTGAGAAAATTCTAAACAAACTGATTTAGGCATAAAATGGAATGCATTTCCTGACACACTGAAAACTTCAGTAATTGCAGGGCTTCAGCTGTACAAAGCAGAGAAGGCAATGGCACCCCACTCCAGTACTCTTGCCTGGAAAATCCCATGGGCGGAGAAACCTGGTGGGCTGCAGTCCATGGGGTTGCTAAGAGTTGGATATGACTGAGCGACTTAGCAGCAGCAGTAGCAGCTGTACAAAGGGTGTAACTTGTTATCTTCACTTCTCAGTTTCTCTCTCTCCACCTCCTTGCCTTTACCTTTTTTTTTTTTTTTTTGCGGGGAGGTGGGGGTGTTCTGTTTTATTTTAACAAAGTGTAACTCACAGTGCCAGAATGGCTGTGTAAGTTCACTGGAAATAGTGAGCTTCTTTGCTGATAGCCCCCCTGGAAATCTAATTGTTAATTCAGATTAAATTGACTTAAGCCACATTTCAACATGTGAAATAAACAGTATGGCTAAGATAATGTGCTGGTTTAGACTGACACCAGCTTGAATCAGTGGTCAACCATGGAACAAGGGTGTGGATCCCAACACAGAAAACACCTAAAGACCTTTATATATACATTTTCTTTATTGAAATGCCATTGGTTTATAATATTGTGTTACTTCAAGTGTACAGCAAAGTGGTACATATATGTGTGTTTGTATATAACAAACACCCTCTTCCAACAACACAAGAGAAGACTCTATACATGGACATCACAAAATGGTCAACACTGAAATCAGATTGATTATATTCTTTGCAGCCAAAGATGGAGAAGCTCTATACAGTCAGCAAAAACAAGACCAGGAGCTGACTGTGGCTCAGACAATGAACTCCTTATTGCCAAATTCAGACTTAAATTGAAGAAAGTGGGGAAAACCACTAGACCATTCAGGTATGACCTAAATCAAATCCCTTATGATTATACAGTGGAAGTGAGAAATAGATTTAAGGGCCTACATCTGATAGATAGAATGCCTAATGAACTATGGAATGAGGTTCCTGACATTGTACAGGAGACAGGGATCAAGACCATCCCCATAGAAAAGAAATGCAAAAAAGCAAAATGGCTGTCTGGGAGGCCTTACAAATAGCTGTGAAAATAAGAGAAGGCAAAAAGCAAAGGAGAAAAGGAAAGATATAAACATCTGAATGCAGAGTTCCAAAGAATAGCAAGAAGAGATAAGAAAGCCTTCTTCAGCGATCAATGCAAAGAAATAGAGGAAAACAACAGAATGGGAAAGACTAGAGATCTCTTCAAGAAAATCAGTGATACCAAAGGAACATTTCATGCAAAGATGGGCTTGATAAAGGACAGAAATGGTATGGACCTAACAGAAGCAGAAGATATTAAGAAGAGATGGCAAGAATACACAGAAGAACTGTACAAAAAAGATCTTCATGACCCAGATAATCATGATGGTGTGATCACTGACCTAGAGCCAGACATCCTGGAATGTGAAGTCAAGTGGGCCTTAGAAAGCATCACTACAAACAAAGCTAGTGGAGGTGATGGAATCCAGTTGAGCTATTTCAAATCCTGAAAGATGATGCTGTGAAAGTGCTGCACTCAATATGCCAGCAAATTTGGAAAACTCAGCAGTGGCCACAGGACTGGAAAAGGTCAGTTTTCATTCCAATCCCAAAGAAAGGCAATGCCAAAGAATGTTCAAACTACTGCACAATTGCACTCATCTCACACGCTAGTAAAGTAATGCTCAAAATTCTCCAAGCCAGGCTTCAGCAATATGTGAACCATGAACTTCCTGATGTTCAAGCTGGTTTTGGAAAAGGCAGAGGAACCAGAGACCAAATTGCCAACATCCATTGGATCATGGAAAAAGCAAGAGAGTTCCAGAAAAACATCTATTTCTGCTTTATTGACTATGCCAAAGCCTTTGACTGTGTGGATCACAAGAAACTGTGGAAAATTCTGAAAGAGATGGGAATACCAGAACACCTGATCTGCCTCTTGAGAAATCTGTATGCAGGTCAGGAAGCAACAGTTAGAACTGGACATGGAACAACAGACTGGTTCCAAATAGGAAAAGGAGTTCGTCAAGGCTGTATATTGTCACCCTGTTTATTTAACTTATATGCAGAGTACATCATGAGAAACGCTGGACTGGAAGAAACACAAGCTGGAATCAAGATTGCTGGGAGAAATATCAATAACCTTAGATTTGCAGATGACACCACCCTTATGGCAGAAAGTGAAGAGGAACTCAAAAGCCTCTTGATGAAGGTGAAAGTGGAGAGTGAAAAAATTGGCTTAAACCTCAACATTCAGAAAATGAAGATCATGGCATCTGGTCCCACCACTTCATGGGAAATAGATGGGGAAACAGTGGAAACGGTGTCAGACTTTATTTTTCTGGGCTCCAAAATCACTGCAGATGGTGACTGCAGCCATGAAATTAAAAGGCACTTACTCCTTGGAAGGAAAGTTATGACCAACTTAGATAGCATATTCAAAAGCAGAGACATTACTTTGCCAACAAAGGTTCGTCTAGTCAAGGCTATGGTTTTTCCTGTGGTCATGTATGGATGTGAGAGTTGGACTGTGAAGAAGGCTGAGTGCCAAAGAATTGATGCTTTTGAACTGTGGTGTTGGAGAAGACTCTTGAGAGTCCCTTGGACTGCAAGGAGATCCAACCAGTCTATTCTGAAGGAGATCAGCCCTGGGATTTCTTTGGAAGGAATGATGCTGGGGCTGGAACTCCAGTACTTTGGCCACCTCATGTGAAGAGTTGACTCATTGGAAAAGACTCTGATGCTGGGAGGGATTGGGGGCAGGAGGAGAAGGGGACGACAGAGGATGAGATGGCTGGATGGCATCACTGACTCGATGGACGTGAGTCTGAGTGAACTCCGGGCTTGGTGATGGACAGGGAGGCCTGGTGTGCTGTAATTCATGGGGTCGCAAAGAGTCAGACACAACTGAGTGACTGACCTGATCTGATCTGATATATATATACTTTTCCATTATAGGTTGTTATAAGATATTGCATATAGTTCCCCATGCTATATATTAATAGTAGATCCTCTTTTGTATTTATAGTAGTGTGTATATGTTAATCCTAAACTCCTAATTCATCCCTCTCCTTACCTTCCCTCTTTGGTAACTGCAAGTTTGTTGTCTATGCCTGTGAGTTTATTTCTGTTTTGTAAATAAGTCCCTGTGTGGGCTTCTCAGGTGGCTCAGTGGTAAAGAATCCACCTGCCAATGCAGGAGACAGAGGAGATGCAGGTTCCATCTCTGGCTTAGGAAGATCCCCTGGAAAACAAAGTGCAACTCACTCCAGTATTCTTACCTGGAAAATTCCATGGACAGAGGAGCCTGGCAGGCTACAGTCCATGGGGTCACAAAAGATCAGACAAGTCTGAGCGACTGAACACGCACACACAAATAAGTTCACGTGCACTATTTTTTAGGTTCCACAAGTAAGTAGTATCATATTTGTCTTTCTTCACTGAAAGGTTTTGAGGCATTGATCTTCATCTACAATCTGAGGTTACTGAAAGGAAATGGTAATAAAGGAGGGTATGAAAGCAAATAACAAATGTTTATAAACAATTCCTTATGGTGAAGAAATAAAAGACATAAGGCAAACCAGCTGCTCTAATAGAACACGGTCTCAGAAGTAAAAGCAGTGCCACTTTGGGCTTAAATGACAAGGGTTTCCTAACAGGTAGAAAAGAGCATATTTCAGAAGACTCTTCAGCTTCAGCAGACTGAGGGGTCAAGACTACAGCCTTATTCTGACAAGGTGAAGATATGTGGGTTGAGCAGTCAGGAAATGAAGTGTCCTGGAAGCATCTGAAGTAGAAAGGAGCCCCTAAATAGCTTCACGGAGAATGATAAAGAAGTACATGAGAGGACTCTTCAAAACCTCATCAGGCACCTCTGTTACTCCCGGAAATTAGTGGCTCCAATCAGATGGTGATAAGAGAGAGTGAAAAATGATTATTACCTTAAAGTTTCTCACACTGCATCCACAGGCTGGTGAAACTACAGGAAACTTCAGTTAAAAGTACCAGAAACCCATAATAGTAAATGCATTAGGAATAGAAGAGAAAATTACAAAGGTAAAGGGAAAAACCAAAAAATAAGCAACAACAACAACAACAAAAAGAGTAAGGAAGATTAAATTCAATACAGGGAGTTGTGCATTGCAGGGTGTAGTCATGATGAGAAAAACAAAAATAAACCTAATATGAATCCTGCTCTTGAGGAATCTATAATCTAGAAATCAATATGCCATTTACTTAAATAACTAAAATAAGATGTGAAAAGCAATGAAAGTAACGCACATCTCTTTAGAGTTTAATGGAACAGTAAAAATGTGTGGAGCATTTAGTATATTCCCTGACATACAAGTGAAACTATAAATATGGGGCTTACTGCTTAAAAAATAGTGAAAATCATAAGCAAGTTGCATTAAAAATGCTTCCATTTTTACATGGAAGAAATAATATTTCTAGTAAAAGAAAACTGCAGAAGCAGAAGTACAATGGTGAAAATTTCAGAACATTTGTATTGTTGCAGGAAGGGGAACCCTTTCTAGAACCCGAGAGTGGGATCTTGCCTGACCCTCAGGGAGTTTGGGGTGGAGAAGTACCCACTTGGATTGCTGATCCTGTTCACAGAGCCAATTGTTTCGCTTTTATCTCACTGAGTACACTGTTCGCTGAACCCATGGTAGGCAAGGAACGAGCTAAGAGGCTGGAAGAAAACGAGAGGAGATGTAGGAACTGCAGACGCTTTCTCTCCTGGCGGCACAGCAGCTGTAGCAGCAGACATAACACAACATAACTGCATGTAACATTTCAAGCCGTTTGCAGGTGAAGCTTGTATACATATATACGTACAGAGCAAAAGTAGCCCGTGGCCAAGTGCGTACCTCGTGACGCACGTGTACAGTTCGGTAAGTGATCTCAGCTGTTACACAACCATGCAAAGTCATTGTTTACAGAATGTGGGGTGAGAGGGCGTGAGAGCGTGGGGTGAGAGAGCCTGACAGGCGCCATCTTGTTAATTTCCTCAAAACATTGGTACGTTTTAAATGGATAACCAACAAAGCCCTACCATAGGGCACATGGAACTCTGCTCAGTGTTATGTGGCAGCCTGGATGGGAGGGGAGCTTGGGGAAGAATGGATGCGTGTATATATATGGCTGAGTCCCTTTGCTGTCCACCTGAAACTATCACTACATTGCTAATGGGCTATACTTGAATATAAGATAAAAAGTTTTAAAAGCATTGAATTGTCTGGAGACATATTTGCTGACAAAGCATGAGACCTTATCAGGATGGGACTCCCCTAGGTGGAGAGTAGGAGGGTGAAGGAGCCCAGGAGAACTGCTCTGCCAGGGAGCTTGCAGTATTAGGTTTTATGCTAAAGGAGTTAGTTTCCAGGTTGCTGGTGGACAATCATTCTGACTCAGGGTCCTTCCTGGTGGTCTGTACATAGCTCAGCCAAGGTGAGTTCCAGCAAGAAGGACCCTGGGAGGTTGGTAGGACATATGAAGTCTCCTTTCTCTTTTTGACCTTTCCTGAATTTTTCTGTTTGGTGGTGGCTTGTTAGTTCTTCATTCCTTACCAGGACCTACTGTTTGAGACAGTTCTTTCAGTCAGTGGTTCCCCTAACAGCATCATCAAGTTTATCAGTTTAACCAGGGTGGAGGAATGAATGGGTACATCCGGTTAGCAACGTGTTAAAAAGTGAAAAGTAGGAAATTAATTTATTGGTAGCAAACTTCCAGAATATAGAAGAGTATTCTGTGATGGGTAGTACCTGCTCTGGGTAGTGAAAATTAGAATTGATGAAAAGTATAGCAAGAATGTACCACCCCAAAAAAGAGTGCAACATATTAGATGGTGGGAGAACCTGAAAATGGGGTCTAGGGAACCAAAGAAGGGTTTAAATCAGTGATCAGAAACTTGGTCTGTTTTTTTTTTTTTTTTCATAAGTAACAGAGAGCCAGCAAAGATTTTCATGTAAGAAGATGTTATTATAAATCTATTTAGAAGCATAACTCTGGCAGCATATGGAAGAGAGAGGTACACATTTATTTAGGAAATTACTGGATGAGCCTGCTGGGAGTAGTGATAAGGCTTTAAATAGGATTATGTCAGTAGGGACAGAAAAAGAATGGATAAGAAAAATGATCCCCAAATACGATGAATAAATCATACTGCAAGTGGGGAGGAAGTGAGATGATTAAAAAAAAAAGCAGTTCTGTGACTTCTCATTTGAGTTTTGCAGGAGAGGTAATAGAAATCACAGGAAGAGAGAAAAACTGACATTATTTTGGCAGTAGAACATCTGGTTAGATTTGTTCAGAAGATATTTGGAAACTCAGGTCTGCAGCTCTAGAAAAAGGTGAGCTCTAGAGATTAAAAACCTGTGAATTTTCCAGTGATCAGTATTAGTTACAGCAGGGAACTGGTCCTATTTGCTTTTAGTCAAATGAAGCATCCAAAATTATTGCACTAGACGTAAAAATAAAGAGGATTTAGAATTACCCTTTCAACAAATATTCTATGTGATGGCCCCTCTCGAATGGATAAGTAGGCTACAGGAAACAAAATGAACTTATTGTATGGAATTTGCAAAACAGTTGAAAATTACAGCAACTTACACATGAAGGAGAGACAAAAGCCAGTCCTTTGACTGGAAAGGGAGTGAAAAAAAGTAAAAATAAGGCATCATGTGTAAGTGGTTATTGTTAAGAAGCTTTGTAAAGAAGATGAACTTGCAGCTCTAAGTCCTTAAGGCAAAGGTGAATTTTAATTATAAATTTAGCACCTAGTAAATGAACAGTGTATTCCAGATGATAGTAGCTAGAATGGCAATCAATCCAAAGGACACTGAGTGACTTTGTAAATGTGCTTGTAGTGGATGCTCCTGGAAGCCTGGCGATTTGCCTTAAGAGTCTCTATTTGAAATTATAGCATCAATTCACTTAAAATGTTAAAAATGTGTATCACCTGCTATTTCTTACAAGGATTACATAACTGGTAAAGAACTTATTTTTCCAGTGTTGAAAAGCACAAAACTGGACAAAGTATATGAGACACTTGTTTTCATGCGTTGAATAGGCTTTCTGAGTGGATGGAAATAAAAGATCCAAGCCCCATATTCACCCAATCTTTCTGTTGCTGCTGCTGCTGCTGCCAAGTCACGTCAGTCGTGTCCGATTCTGTGCGACCCCATAGACAGCAGCCCACCAGGCCCCACCGTCCCTGGGATTCTCCAAGCAAGAGTACTGGAGTGGGTTGCCATTTCCTTCTCCAATGCATGAAAGTGAAAAGTGAAAGTGAAGTCGCTCAGTCGTGTCCAACTCTTAGCAACCCCATGGACTGCAGCCTACCAGGCTCCTCCGTCCATGGGATTTTCCAGGCAGGAGTACTGGAGTGGGGTGCCATCACCTTCTCCGCCCAATCTTTCTACCTGGGGGCAATTTCCCAAATGCACAAAGGGGGACAACCTCCAGCAGTGAGTGGTGGTCTTCACAGAGTCCAGGGCAGGGGCAGCAGGTAGACCTGGGGAGATACAACCCAAAGAGGAGCAGTCTTCATAGAGGGTTTGCATGTGGATCCCCTGCAAACTGCTGGCTGAAGGCTGGGCTGCATGTATTCAGGGGAAGACTCTACATCCAGCGTCCAACAGAGAGAGACTGCAGTAGGTCTGAGACCCGAACGAGACACCACACAATGTGCAGGACCAAGAGGCACTCGAGTTCTAAGCCAAGCAGAGTCCAGAGAGCTCGCTGAGCATCTTGGGAGTCCAGTAGAAAAACCTGGAAAAATCATACCTTATGAGTAAGAATCGCCCCCTGAAATAAGAGTTATGATCTAGCAACCCTAGAACTAGGAAAAATTGAAAGAGACTTACCCTAATAAGGAATAAGACCAGAACTGAGAGAATCAAAATCATTTTCTAATAATTTAATTGCTGTAAGACTAAAATTTAAAGCTATTTAAGGAAAGATAACATAAACTTGACTCTCTTCCATGAATCAATATGCAAAGAAAAAGGAAAAGGAGATCAATGAAGAAAATAAGTGTCAATGAAGAGATTCTGAGATGACTCAGATGTTAGAACTAGCAATCAGATGTTTTGAAAGAGCTATTATAAATGTGTTCCAGGGCCTTGAAAAAAAAGTAGGCATAATAAATGAAGAGATGAACAATCCACAGGGAAAAGAAACCTATAAACAGGCTAAGACAATTTTAATTAAGGAGGATCAGAGTTGTAAATTTCACACTCCATGATTTCAAGACTTGATCTAAATCTGTAAATAGTGATCAAGTACTATAAATAGTAATCAAGACAATGCAATGTTGGCAAAAGAATGATATATAGTTCATGAAAGGGAAAAAAGTATAGTCTACCGATTTTCAACAAAGTACTGACACAAATTCAGAGGAGAAATGCATCTCTTTAACAAATTGTGCTGGAACAAGTAGATTTCCCTCACACTACCCATAAATTTAATTTAGAATGACGCATAAATGAAAGACAAAGTGGAAATTTAATTATTCTAGAAGAAATCATAGGAGCCCATCTGTGCAATATTCTTAGAGGGAATATAAGAAAAAAATACAAATTTGACTTTATCAAAATTAAAAAGTCTCTGCTCACTAGAAAGTGGTATGCTGCTGCTGCTGCTAAGTCGCTTCAGTCCTGTCCGACTCTGCGACCCCATAGACGGCAGCCCACCAGGCGCCCCTGTCCCTGGGATTCTCCAGGCAAGAACACTGGAGTGGGTTGCCATTTCCTTCTCCAATGCATGAAAGTGAAAAGTGAAAGTGAAGTCGATCAGTCATATCTGACTATTCACGACCCCATGGACTGCAGCCTACCAGGCTCCTCCATCCATGGGATTTTCCAGGCAAGAGTACTGGAGTGGGGTGCCATTGCCTTCTCCATTAGAAAGTGGTATAAAGAAAGTAAAAAGGTGAGGCACACAATGAGAAAATATTCTAAATATATGTATTTGACAAAAGATTGGCATCCTGAGTATATAAGTGATATAACTAAGTAACAAGAAAACCAATAACTTAATTAAAAAGAAGCAAAGAATTTAAGAAGGCATTTAACATTGTTTTGTACAGTGTTTTTAAAATGGTCCCTAAGCTTACAAAAAGGTGCTCAATATTCTTGTCATCATGAATACACAAAATAAAACCACAGTGAAATATTTCCCACTCTCTATAGTGACCAAAAATTTAAAAATTTTACTAAAACCCCCAAATATTAGCAATAATGTACAAAAACTGAAATTCTCTTACATTGCTAATGGGAATACAAAATTATACACCTCTTTGGAAAACTCTTTAGAAGTTTCTGATAAAGTTAAATACACACCTATCCTGCCAGCTAGCAACTTCAATCATATATATTTACCAAAGGGAAGTGAAAGCATGTGTTCACCAATAATAGAGGAATACTTATAGCTGCTTTGTTTAAAATAATTCCTCGTGAAAAAGGCTGCTGAACTAATGTCTATCAATATAGAATGAAAACACTATTTGTGGTATATTAGTGGGAGAAGGCAATGGCACCCCACTCCAGTACTCTTGCCTGGAATATCCCATGGATGGAGGAGCCTGGTGGGCTGCAGTCCATGGGGTCGCCAAGAGTCGACTGAGCGACTTCACTTTCACTTTTCACTTTCATGCATTGGAGAAGGAAATGGCAACCCACTCCAGTGTTCTTGCCTGAGAATCCCAGGGACTGAGCCTGGTGGGCTGCCATCTACTGGATCGCACAGAGTTGGACACGACTGAAGCGACTTAGCAGCAGCAGTGCAATAAACATTACTTAGCAATAAAATATAATGAAGTAATATAAATAATAGCATGCATAGTTTAAAAACCTATTGAGTGAATAAGAACAAAAATACTGATAATACCATTTAGATGTCATCCAAAAGCAGGCAGAATTAGTCTAGGAACATAGAAATCAGAACAGAGGTTGTTACTTATGTGTAATGAGGATTGACTGGCAGGAAACAGGGAGAAACTTGCTTGGTGATGGAATTGTTCTCTGTCCTGACTTGAGAGATGGTTACATAGGTGTGTGAATCTGTCAGAATGCATGATTTGTATGTTTAAGTTCTGCATATGTCACTGTACATAAAGTTTACATACATACAAACATACACAGGAAAGAATGCTTCCGTTTAGTTCAGTTCAGTCACTCAGTCGTGTCCGACTCTTTGCGACCCCATGAATCACAGCACGCCAGGCCTCCCTGTCCATCACCATCTCCCAGAGTTCACTCAGACTCACCAAAGAATGCTTACAGAGCCTCAATTATGTACACTATAATGAGCATTGTGGGGGACCCAAAGAACAATGAGACATCATTAAAGAGATGATATATTTTCTAAAGCAAGGTTTGAGGGTCTCAGTGCTCTCTTGTTCAGTTGCTAAGTTGTGTCCAACTCTTGGTGACCTCATAAGTGAAGTGAAGTCACTCAGTTGTATGGTCTGACTCTTTGCGACCCCATGGACTGTAGACCCCCAGGCTCCTCCATCCATGGGATTTTCCAGGCAAGAATATTGGAGTGGGTTTCCATTTCCTTCTCCAGGGGATCTTCCTGACCCAGGGATCAAACTTGGGTCTCCTGCATTGCAGGCAGACTCTTTACCAGCTGAGTCAACAGGGAATTGATGGTAGCATATCTGGTTCCTCTGTCCTCCACAATCTCCCAGACTTTACTCAAATTCACTTCCCCTGAGCTGGTGATACTATCTAACCATCTCATCTTCTGACGCCCCTGTCTCCTTTTGCCTTCAATCTTTCCCAACATCAAGATCTTTTCCAATGAATTGGCTCTTCTCATCAGATGGCCTAAGTATTGGAGCTTCAGTCCTTCAGCTGAAGCTGAAGCTTTAGGACTTTAGCCTCAGTCCTTCCAATGAATATTCAGGTTTATTTTATTTATGATTGGTTTGATCTCGTTTCAGTCCAAGGGACTCTCAAGAGTCCTCTCTAGCACCACAATTGGAAAACATCAATTCTTCAGTGCTCAGCCTTTTTATAGACCAGCTCTCACATCCATACTTGACAACTGGAAAAACCATACTTTTGACTACATGGACTTTTGTCAACAAAGTGCTGTCTCTGCTTTTTAATACAGTGTTTAGGTTTGTCATAGCTTTCCTTCCAAGGAGCAAGTGTCTTCTAATTTCATGTCTACAGAAATTGTCTGCAGTGATTTCGGAGCCAAAAGAATAAAATCTGTCATTGTTTCCACTTTTTCCCTTCTATTTGTCATGAAGTGATGGGACCAGATGCCATGATTTTAGTTTCTTTTAACGTTGAGTTTCAAGCCAACTCTTTCATTCTCCCTTTTTACCATCATCAATAGGCTCTTTAGTTCCTCTTCACTTTCTGCCATTACAGTGGTATCATCTGCATATCTGAAGTTATTGATATTTCTCTTAATAATCTTGACTCCAGCTTGTGATTCATCCAGCCTGGCATTTTGCATGATGTACTCTGCATGTAAGGTAAATAAACAGGCTGGAAATATACAGTTTTGTACTCCTTTCCCAATTTTGAACCAGTTAGTTATTCCATGTGTGGTTCTAACTATTGCTTCTTGACCTGCATACATGTTTCTCAGGAGATGGACAAGGTGGTCTGCTGTTCATATCTGTAACAATTTTCTGCAGTTTGTTGTGATCCATACAGTCAGAAGCACTAACGTAGTCAATGAAGCAGATGTTTTTCTGGAACTCCCTTACTTTCTCCATGATCCAGCGAATGTTAGCAATTTGGCCTCTAGTCCCTCTGATTCTTTGAAACCCAGCTTGTACATCTGGAAGTGCTCAGCTCACACACTGCTGGTGCCTAGCTTCAAGCCTTCCTTCAAGCCTCGCTTAAAGGCAGTCTCACTTGTAAAGACATTATTAGAAGCCTTAGTGAAACCAGGAAGTACCCTTTGTGGCTCCTGTGAACACAAGCCTTTCAATGTCCCTCATTTCTTTGATTACACAAAATAGGCTTCATTCAGCCTCCATAAGCAATCCTTCTTGAGTTCCAAGGGGCAGATTTAAGCATTTGTTGATTGGGGAAGGTGAGGATGCAGAGACTGGGGAGAAACAAGCTGTCAAGACAAACAATTGTGCAGCCTTGGGGCAGGGTCCTGGTTCCCCATCAGGCAGGACACACAGCAGTATCTTTGAGGTATTTTGCAGATACTGAAACCTCCACCAGGTGGGAGAAGTTAACTGTATGCTGTCTGCAAGCGCAGCTGTAGACCCCAGAAGGGTTGGGGCCACAAGATTGGTGGTGCTGACTCCTACTTACCTCACCGCCAATCAATCAAAAGATTGTCCACGAGCTGATCACACCCTCTTTGAATCATTATTATGAAACTCCTCACTACCACCTCCAGGTTGAGACATTCAATTTTGAGGGCATTAGCCCACTGTGGCCCACTCTGCCTGACAAAGCAATAAAGCTATTCTTTCTACTTCATCCAAAACTCCGTCTCTGTGATTTAGTTTTGTGTCAGGGTACAGAAGCCAGATTTGTCTTCATTAGTAAATCATTCCTTTGTCCTTAGCAAAGGTATAAATATATTACAACAGTAATATTTTTATAAACTAAAACAGCTACTCATTAAATAGATAACATAATCACTTGAGTACATTTTGTAAGAATATAAGCATTTCAGAACTGAAAAGTTTTACTCATTGCCTTTATCTTTTAAACATGTTCTTGTTTCTTTTTGTGGTTATGTGTATTGCTTTTTAAATTTCGTTCTCCGCATTTTCTGTGCCTAACATTTTCCTGTCTCCAGAATCTCTTTTCAGCGTCCTAGAGGAAGCTTCCTTTGCTTCCTTACTTGTCACTCTCAGGAAAGAACTGATCAATTCCATCTTAATCAGAGAGTGCGCATGGACTTGTCTTTTTAACATTCTCAATTAGACTGCTGAATACCAAGCACCTCTGCTGCGTTCCTTCTGACATCTTCTTTTTCCGTCTCCTCTTGGCAAAGCAGAAAAAGACGATAATTATTCAGCAGCATGAAGTCTCTGGACTAAGTGAAAACTCTGTGATTGTCTTTCTCCAACCAACAAGTTCTCTGGGGGACAGCTTCTAAATTGCCTTAAGCTCCCCTCTCAGTAGGTATGCTGAATGGTTACTAATTAATTTGAACTGAATCGGCCCTTAACAACTCTCATTCACAGAATTAAATCTCTGCGCTCTATAGACTTGAAAGGACTATACCTTCCAAGAGTGTAACATTTTACAACTTAGATAAGGTTGGTTAGCAGACTGTCGATGGCAGCAAGTTCAGCCTAGCCATTGTGGAACATATTACAAAGATCATTTTGATATTTGGCAAAACTAATACAATTATGTAAAGTTTAAAAATAAAATAAAATTTAAAAAAATAAAACAAACAAACAAACAAACAAACAAAGAATGGGAAACACTAGTTGATGAGAACTTTAGGCACTAAACTAAGCCATTTAATTTTAGTAGATAGTTAGGTGCTTATATGCAGCAACATGATGGCCAGAACATTTGACAACAGTATGTGCATTTGTTTGTTTTCTGAAAATCTGAAGTTATCTTTATGTAAGTGTGGGGGATCTTCAAGTGTGGGGGAATGAAGTCATATTCTAAAGGAAGAAAAGCTAGATTATTTAAGAAGCTGATAAAAATTATGTTGAGTGGATGAAAGTTACAAGAGAGCAAAATGATAGTTGATCAAGAATTTTTGGATTAATAACAGCTCTGTCATGCTTATTAAAAAGAGAAATTATAGAAAGCACCATCATTTATCTTCACCCTTATTTAAAGTAATCTCTATTAAAAAAGGAATCTCAGGAATAACAACTAGAACTGAAATACTCCCACAGTAAGTGTTGTGTACTTATTTTATTACTTGCAAATGTATTTTTCTTCCACTTTACATATATTGCCATTCAATGCACTTGACCACTCCAATGGTAGCACACCCCATAGGGGCTGTTTTTTTCTGTCTCTGTAAATAAAAAATATTGCCTGTCATTTCAGTAAACAAAGGACGTTGAGGCACCTTAGAGCGCACCCTGAAGGAATTCAGTATGGAAAGAAAGTTGCCTGTCTCTGAGCCATCAGCTTCTGCAGCCAACCCCAACAGCGCACCCTGGGGTGATTCAGGATGGAGGAAGACAGGATGCTGACCCTAGATCGTGCATCTGACTCTTTGTGACACTATGGACTGTTGCCTGCCAGTCTCCTGTGTTCATGGGATTCCCCAGGCAAGAATTCTGGAGTGGATTGCTATGCTCTCCTCCAGGAGATCTTCCCAACCCAGGGTTTGACTCTGTGTCTCTTATGTTTCGTGCATTGACAGGCAGGTTCCTTACCACTAGCACCATCTGGGAAGTCCTGGTTTTCATTAATGATCAGTAATCTTTTGATGTTCCAACTATCTTAAAAAAAAAAAACCAACAACAACTCCCATATATATTGCTCCTCCCTTACCTCTTCAGAACAACACTTGAGGGATCTGTTCAGTGGTGTCTGACTGTTTGCAACCTCATTGACTGCAGCACACCAGGCCTCCCTGGCCTTCATCATCTCCCAGAGCCTGCTCAACTCATGTCCTTGAGTGAGTGATGTCATCCAACCATCGCATCCTCTGTCCTCCCCTTTTCTTCCTGCCTTCAATCTTGCTCAGCATCAGGGTCTTTTGCAATGAGTCAGTCCTTCATCAGGTGGCCAAAGTATTGGAGCTTCAGCTTCAGCATCAGTCCCTCCAATGAATATTCAGGATTGATTTCCTTTAACATTGACTCATTTGATCTCCTTGCATTCCAAGAGACTCTGGAGAGGCTTCTTCAACACCACAGTTCACAAGCATCAGTTCTTCAGCACTCAGCTTTCTTTATAGTCCAGTTCCCACATCTGTACATGACTACTGGAAAAGCCATAGCTTTGACTAGATGGACCTTTGTCAGCAAAATAATGTTCTGCTTTTTAACATGCTGTCTAGGTTGGTCATAGCTTTTCTTCCAAAGAGCAAGAGTCTTTTAATTTCATGGTTGCAATCACCATCGCAGATATTTTGGAGCCCAAGAAAATATAGTCTGTCACTGTTTCCACTGTCCCCCCATCTATTTGCCATGAAGTAATGGGACGAGATCCCACAATCTCAGTTTTTTTAATGTAGAGTTTTAAGCCAACTTTTTCACTCTCCTCTTTCACTTATATCAAGTGGCTCTTTAGTTCCTCTTTGCTCTCTGCTATAATGTGGTATCATCTGCCTATCTGAGGTTACTGATATTTCTCCTGGCATCTTGATTCCAGCTTGTGCTTCAAACAGCCCAGTATTTTGCATGATGTACTCTTCATAGAAGTTAAATAAGCAAAGTGACAGTATACAGCCTTGATGTACTCCTATCTCAATTTTGAACTAGTCTGTTGTTCCATGTCCAATTCTAACTGTTGCTTCTTCACGCATACAGGTTTTGCAGGAGGCAGGTCAGGTGGCCTGGTATTCCCATTTCTTGAAGAATTTTCCACAGTTTGTTGCGGTCCACACAATCAAAGTGTTTAGCATAGTCCATGCTGCTGCTGCTGCTGCTAAGTCACTTCAGTCGTGTCCGACTCTATGCAACCCCATAGATGGCAGCCCACCAAGCTCCCCCATCCCTGGGATTCTCCAGGCAAGAACACTGGAGTGGGTTACCATTTCCTTCTCCAATGCATGAAAGTGAAAAGTGAAAGGGAAGTCGCTCAGTCCTGTCTGACTCTTCGTGACCCCATGGACTGCAGCCCACCAGGCTCCTCCGTCCATGGGATTTTCCAGGCAAGAGTACTGGAGTGGGGTGCCATCGCCTTCTCCACATAGTCCATGAGGCAAAAGTAAATGTTTTTGTGGAATTTTCTTGCTTTTCCTATAATCCAATTTGATTTCTGGTTCCTTTGCCTTTTCTAAATCTGGCTTGAACATCTGGAAGTTCTCAGTTCACATACTGCTAAAGCCTAGCTTAAAGGATTTTGAGCATTATTCAGCTAGCATGTAAAATGAGTGCAATTGTGCAGTAGTTTGAACATTTGGCATTGCCTTTCTTTGGGACTGGAATGAAAACTGACCTTTCCCAGTCCTGTGGCCACTGCTAAGTTTTCCAAATTTGTTGGCATATTGAGTGCAGCTTTTAATGGCACTTTATCTTTTAGGATTTGAAATAACTCAGCTGGAATTCCAGGAGAAGGCAATGGCACCCTACTCCAGTACTCTTGCCTGGAAAATCCCATGGATGGAGGAGCCTGGTGGGCTACAGTCCATGGGGTTGCTAAGAGTTGGACACGACTGAGCGACTTCACTTTCACTTTTCACCTTCATGCACTGGAGAAGGAAATGGCAACCCACTCCAGTGCTCTTGCCTGGAGAAACCCAGGGATGGGGGAGCCTGGTGGGCTGCTGTCTATGGGGTCGCACAAAGTCAGACACAACTGAAGTGACTTAGCAGCATCAGCAGCAGCTGGAATTCCAATACCTCCACTAGCTTTGTTTGTACTGATGCTTCCTAAGGCCCATTTGACTTCACACTCCAAGATGTCTGGCTCTAGGTGAGTGATCACAGCATTGTGATTATCTGGGTCATTAAGTTCTTTTCTGTATAGTTCTTCTGTGCGCCACCTCTTCTTAATCTCTTCTGCTTCTGAAAAGTCTTTGCTATTTCTGTCCTTTATTGTGCCCATCTTTGCATGAAATATTCCCTTGGTATCTCTAATTTTCTTGAAGAAATCTCTAGTCTCTTCCATTCTATTGTTTTCCTCTATTCCTTTGTATTGTTCACTTAGAAGGGCTTCCTTATCTCTCCTTGCTATTCTTTGGAACTCTGCATTCTTCTTTTCCTTTCACTTCTCTTCTTTTCTCAGCTATTTGTAAGACCTCCTGAGACAAACATTTTGTCTTTTTTTCATTTCTTTTTCTTGGAGATTTTTAAAAATTAATTTGTTTTTTATTGAACGATAATTGCTTTACAGAATTTTGCTGTTTTCTGTCAAACCTCAACATGAATCAGCCATAGGTATACATATATCCCCTCTCTTTTGAACCTCCCTCCCATCTCCCACCCCATCCCACCCTCTAGGTTGATACAGAGCCCCTGTTTGAGTTTCTGGAGCCATATAGCAAATTCTCATTGGCTATCTACATTACACATGGTAATGTAAGTTTCCATGTTACTCTTTCTATACATCTCACCCTCTCCTCCCCTCTCCCTGTGTCCATAGTCTATTCTCTATGTCTGTTTCTCCACTGTTCCCCTGTAAATGAACTCTTCAGTACCATTTTTCTAGATTCCATATATACGTGTTCAGTTCAGTTCAGTCGCTCAGTCATGTCCGACTCTTTGTGACCCCAGGAATCGCAGCACGCCGGGTCTCCCTGCCCATCACCAACTCCCGGAGTTCACTCAGACTCACGTCCATAGAGTCAGTGATGCCATCCAGCCATTTCATCCTCGGTCATCCCCTTCTCCTCCTGCCCCCAATCCTTCCCTGCATCAGAATCTTTTCCAATGAGTCAACTCTTCACATGAGGTGGCCAAAGTACTGGAGCCTCAGCTTCAGCATCATTCCTTCCAAAGAAATTCCAGGGCTGATTTCCTTCAGAATGGACTGGTTGGATCTCCTTGCAGTCCAAGGGACTCTCAAGAGTCTTCTCCAACACCACAGTTCAAAAGCATCAATTCTTCAGCTCTCAGCCTTCTTCACAGTCCAGCTATCACATCCATACATGACCACTGGAAAAACCATAGCCTTGACTAGATGGACCTTTGTTGACAAAGTAATTACACAGTATACGCAAGAATATCAAATCCTCTTTCAGGATTTGAAAGAGTTCAACTGGAATTTCATCACCTCCACTAGCTTTGTTCGTAGTGATGCTTTCTAAGGCCCACTTGACTTCACATTCCAGGATGTCTGGCTCTAGGTCAGTGATCACACCATTGTGATTATCTGGGTCATGAAAATCTTTTTTGTACAGTTCTTCTGTGTATTCTTGCCATCTCTTCTTAATATCTTCTGCTTCTGTTAGGTCCATACCATTTCTGTCCTTGATCGAGCCCATTTTTGCACGAAATGTTCCCTTGGTATCTCTAATTTTCTTGAAGAGATCTCTAGTCTTTCCCATTCCATTATTTTCCTCTATTTCTTTGCATTGATCACTAAGGAAGGCTTTCTTATGTCTTCTTGCTATTCTTTGGAACTCTGCAATCAGATGCTTATATCATTCCTTTTCTCCTTTGCATTTTGCTTCTCTTCTTTTCACAGCTATTTGTAAGGCCTCCCCAGACAGCCATTTTGCTTTTTGCATTTCTTTTCCATGGGGATGGTCTTGATCCCTGTCTCCTGTACAATGTCACGAACCTCATTCCATAGTTCATCAGGCACTCTATCTATCAGATGTAGGCCCTTAAATCTATTTCTCACTTCCACTGTATAATCATAAGGGATTTGATTTAGGTCATACCTGAATGGTATAGTGGTTTTCCCTACTTTCTTCAATTTAAGTCTGAATTTGGCAATAAGGAGTTCATGGTCTGAGCCACAGTCTGCTCCTGGTCTTGTTCTTGTTGACTGTATAGAGCTTCTCCATCTTTGGCTGCAAAGAATATAATCAATCTGATTGCAATGTTGACCATCTGGTGATGTCCATGTATAGAGTCTTCTCTTGTGTTGTTGGAAGAGGTGTTTGCTATGACCAGTGCATTTTCTTGTCAAAACTCTATTAGTCTTTGCCCTGCTTCATTCTGTATTCCAAGGCCAAATTTGCCTGTTACTCCAGGTGTTTCTTGACTTCCTACTTTTGCATTCCAGTCCCCTATAATGAAAAGGACATCTTTTTTGGGTGTTAGTTCTAAAAGGTCTTGTAGGTCTTCATAGAACCATTCAACTTCAGCTTCTTCAGCGTTCCTGGCTGGGGCATAGACTTGGATTACTGTGATAGTGAATGGTTTGCCTTGGAAATGAACAGAGATCATTCTGTCATTTTTGAGATTGCATCCAAGTTCTGCATTATGGACTCTTTTGTTGATCATGATGGCTACTCCATTTCTTCTGAGGGACTCCTGTCCACAGTAGTAGATATAATGGTCATCTGAGTTAAATTCACCCATTCCAGTCCATTTGAGTTCACTGATTCCTAGACTGTCAACATTCACTCTTGTCATCTCTTGTTTGACCACTTCCAATTTGCCTTGATTCATGGACATAGGAACATTCCAGGTTCCTATGCAATATTGCTCTTTGCAGCATCAGAGCTTGCTTCTATCATCAGTCACATCCACAGCTGGGTATTGTTTTTTTTTTGGCTCCATCCCTTCATTCTTTCTGGAGTTATTTCTCCACTGATCTCCAGTAGCATATTGGGCACCTACTGACCTGGGGAGTTCCTCTTTCATTATCCTATCATTTTGCCTTTTCATACTGTTCATGGGGTTCTCAAGGCAAGAATACTGAAGTGGTTTGCCATTCCTTTCTCCAGTGGACCACATTCTGTCAGATCTCTCCACCATGACCCGCCCATCTTGGGTTGCCCCACGGGCATGGCTTAGTTTCATTGAATTAGACAAGGCTGTGGTCCTAGTGTGATTAGATTGACTAATTTTCTCTGAGTATGGTTTCAGTGTGTCTGCCCTCTGATGCCCTCTTGCAACACCTACCGTCTTACTTGGGTTTCTCTTACCTTGGGCGTGGGGTATCTCTTCACGGCTGCTCCAGCAAAGTGCAGCCGCTGCCCCTTACCTTGGACGAAGGGTATCTCCTCACTGATGCCCTTCCTGACCTTCAGCGTGGGATAGCTCCTCTAGGCCCTCCCGCGCCTGTCCAGCCACTGCTCCTTGGACGTGGCATTGGTTAGAATATGTTATTTTCTTTCTCTTTCTGACTCACTTCACTTTTAATCACTGCCTCCTGTAAAGTGTTACAAACATGCACCCATAGTTCTTCAGGCACATTGTCTGTCAGATCTAATCCCTTGAATCTATTTGTCACTTCCACTGTATAATCATAAGGGATTTGATTTAGGTCATACCTGAATGGTCTAGTGGTTTTCCCTACTTTCTTCAACTAAGTCTGAATTTTGCAATAAGAAGTTCATGATCTGAGCCACAATCAGCTCCAAGTCTTGTTTTTGTTGATTGTATAGAACTTCTCCAATTTGACTACAAAGAATATAGTCAATCAGATTTCAGTTTTGACTGTCTGGTGATGTCCGTTTGTAGTCGGCTTAAGTCTTCAGGAAGTCCACCAAATAAAACATAAGCCTCAACTTCCAGGTTGTGAATTTTTTTTCCCAGTCAACATCTCCTAGTGACTTAGTTGACACCAGTGTCCTAGAAACTGAATGTTCCCTTCCTCCCCATCCAAATTCATATGAAAAATCCTAGTACTCGAAGTGATAATATTTGGAAGAGGGGTATTTAGGAAGTAATTAGGTCATGAAGGTAAAGCACTCATGAATGGAATTGGTATTGATAAATGGAATATTTCTTGCCATATCAGTAAACAGAGTATGTCATAGTCATCAGCCATTGAAGCCACCACCTGACAGTGAGCTGGTGGGCTCTGAGGCAGGTCGGTTAGAAATGAATCAGATCAGATCAGATCAGATCAGTCGCTCAGTCGTGTCTGACTCTTTGCGACCCCATGAATCGCAGCACACCAGGCCTCCCTGTCTATCACCAACACCCGGAGTTCACTGAGACTCATGTCCATCGAGTCAGTGATGCCATCCAGCCATCTCATCCTCTGTCGTCCCCTTCTCTTCCTGCCCCCAATCCCTCCCAGCATCAGAGTCTTTTCCAGTGAGTCAACTCTTCACATGAGGTGGCCAAAGTACTGGAGTTTCAGCTTTAGCATCATTCCTTCCAAAGAAATCCCAGGGCTGAGCTCCTTCAGAATGGACTGGTTGGATCTCCTTGCAGTCCAAGGGACTCTCAAGAGTCTTCTCCAACACCACAGTTCAAAAGCATCAATTCTTTGGCACTCAGCCTTCTTCACAGTCCAACTCTCACATCCATACATGACCACAGGAAAAACCATAGCCTTGACTAGATGGACCTTTGTTGGCAAAGTAATGTTTCTGCTTTTGAATATGCTATCTAAGTTGGTCATAACTTTCCTTCCAAGGAGTAAGTGCCTTTTAATTTCATGGCTGCAGTCACCATCTGCAGTGATTTTGAAGCCCAGAAAAATAAAGTCTGACACTGTTTCCACTGTTTCCCCATCTATTTCCCATGAAGTGATGGGACCAGATGCCGTGATCTTCGTTTTCTGAATGTTGAGCTTTAAGCCAACTTTTTTCACTCTCCTCTTTCACTTTCATCAAGAGGCTTTTTAGTTTTCTTCACTTTCTGCCATAAGGGTGGTGTCATCTGCATATCTGAGGTTATTGATATTTCTCCCGGCAATCTTGATTCCAGCTTGTGTTTCTTCCAGTCCAGCGTCTCTCATGATGTACTCTGCATACAAGTTAAATAAACAGGGTGACAATATACAGCCTTGACGAACTCCTTTTCCTATTTGGAACCAGTCTGTTGTTCCATGTCCAGTTCTAACTGTTGCTTCCTGACCTGCATACAAATTTCTCAAGAGGCAGATCAGGTGGTCTGGTATTCCCATCTGTTTCAGAATTTTCCACAGTTTATTGTGATCCACACAGTCGAAGGCTTTGGCATAGTCAATAAAGCAGAAATAGATGTTTTTGTGGAACTCTCCTGCTTTTTCCATGATCCAGCAGATGTTGGCAATTTGATCTCTGGTTCCTCTGCCTTTTCTAAAACCAGCTTGAACATCAGGAAGTTCACAGCTCACATATTGCTGAAGCCTGGCTTGGAGAATTTTGAGCATTACTTTACTAGCATGTGAGATGAGTGCAATTGTGCAGTAGTTTGAGCATTCTTTGGCATTGCCTTTCTTTGGGATTGGAATGAAAACTGACCTTTTCCAGTCCTGTGGCCACTGCTGAGTTTAGAAATGAATACCTGCCATCTAGTAGCCCTCAGACTGCAGCCACTCCTCGTGGTGAGCCCTTAGGAAACTCAGGGTGTGAAAGCAGAATACTGGCCATAGGTAGCTGAGGTACACATTGAAGGAATGATTCCAGTAAGCTCAGATCGCAGATTTTGCATCTTTCTATCCTTAGAAAAGTGCTAACTTTTTCACTTGGATTACCTGGTATTCTTTAATTTACAATATTATTTTGATATTCAGACCACCTGCCTTCCTTTACAAAACTTCTTTATAACCTGGCTCCATCCCCCACTGTCCCCACCTCAGCCATTTCCTTGAAGCAGTTCTTTCAGGGTTACTTGAGATGCTGCCTCCCAGGCTTGAAGCCCTAAAAATTCCCACTGAACAAAACATAATTCTAAACTTTTAGGTTGTGAGTATTTTTTAGTTGAAGTGTCTTCATAAAAGAGACCTTAGCTCATTTGACTCTTCTGCCACATAGGGACACAGAGAAAGATAGCAGCCTATGAACTAGGAAGTGGTCCTCACCAGACACCAAATCTGCTGGTGCCTTTATCTTGGACTTCCCAGCCTCCAGAACCATGAGCAATAAATATATGATGTTTATAAGTCACCCAGTCCGTGGTGTTCTATTATAGCAACCCAAAGGGACCAAGAAGACAAGACACACCCAAGGTTTCTGCAGTATCTGGATGTTCTCAACTCTGGTTGTTCATTAGAATTAAATATGGATATTTTCAAGTATGGAAAGCTTATCTAGACTTATTGAATCATAATCTTCAGAAGAAGGCCTTTACTCATGTAGTTTATTTAGAGTTGTTGTTCAGTCAGTCATGTCCAACTCTTTATGACTTCATGGACTGCAGCACACCAGGCTTTCTTGCCCTTCACTAACTACCGGAGTTTGCCCAAACTCATGTCCATTGGGTCAGTGATGCCATCTAACCATCTCATCCTCTGTCATCCCCTTCTATTCCCACCTTCAGTCTTTCAATATTGGAGCTTGCTGCTTCAATATTGGAGCACCAGCTTCAGCCTCAGTCGGATGAATATTCAGGGTTGATTTCCTTTAATCAAACCAGATTGACTTGTTTGATCTCCTTGCTTATTTAGAGTGGCATAGGCAATGGCAATTCACTCCAGTATTCCTGCCTGGAAAATCTCATGGACGGAGAAGCCTGGTGGGCTATAGTCCATGGGGTCGCAAAGAGTCAGACACAACTGAGCGAGTTGACTTTGACTTTTGACTTTAGGCATTTTTTATGTGTAGCCCAGTGTGAGCACTACTGATATAGCCCACTCTCCTACTCAAGAATGCAAATGAAAAACTAAAATCAACATAATTTTTCTCTCCCTGTGTTAAACTATACTGGGACCAAGCATGCTTTCCTATCCCTCTGTTAAAGGACACTGAGATTAAGCAAAAGCAACCTAGCTACTTGCTCCAGGTAATACTTGCTCTTGGAAGATAAGTCTGTGCACTAACTAAAAGAGCTTACCTATCAAGATGGACAGTTTAGTCATCAAAACTGACTTCAAGACCTTTGCCCCATTGTGCCCACAAGTCCAAAGCTATTATCTGATAAAATCTACTAAATCCTGAATAGATTTTGCCTTTGTAAACTGACCTTTAAGTTTCTCAGACCAGGTCCCAATGCCTTATAAATAGACTCCCTGATCTCTGTTCTTTTGAGGAACTTCTAAGACTCTCTCAAGGTGGTGTTCTCCCTGATGGCAGTGTGTCCAATAAACTTAGCTTTGCTTCATCAATAGGTAATTTTGGTGAGTTAAAAGTCACTGTTCAATAAGCATCACTCTGTTGCATAAATGATTCATTTAATACCAATCACTATAGTTTATAAGCATAAAACAGTTTCAAAGGCATAAATCACCTAGGCTTAGAGTAACGTGAATTACTTGGGCATTTTTGCAAAGATTGCCTTGGCTTCTCCTTTCTACAGATGATTTTGTTCTTGGGTGAGCTCTAGCAATACTGCAAGCTTTGGTATCCCAGGATATCTTAGTTTAATACCTTCACCTGAAGTAACTGACAACAATTTTTAAGTTATATTTTCTTCCATTCAAACATTGTACTACTCCCAGGAATCCAAATCCCATTTACCTTTTTTAAGGATTATTCTGTTACTGTTTCCATCTATTAATATATGTGCTAAACCAATTAGGAAAATACTGCTGCTGTTGCTGCTGCTGCTAAGTCGCTTCAGTCATGTCCAACTCTGTGCAACCCCATAGACAGCAGCCCACCAGGCTCCCCCATCCCTGGGATTCTCCAAGCAAGAACACTGGAGTGGGTTGCTAGTTCCTTCTCCAATGCATGAAAGTGAAAAGTGAAAGTGAAATTGCTCAGTCATGTCCAACTCCTAGCAACCTCATGGACTGCAGCCTAGCAGGCTCCTCCTTCCATGGGATTTTCCAGGCAAGAGTACTGGAGTGGGTTGCCATTGTCTTCTCCACAGGAAAATATTACCTATGGCAATTCGACCATTATGACATTTACTTCACTTTAATGAGTTATCTCCTACTTTGAAAAAAACTATTTCTATTTATTTTATACAGAAGAAACTTAATTCTCCTGTAACTAAATTCTAAACCTTTGTTTGACTTCAGACCTACATTTCAAACATTTCTGAGAAACTATGTCAGAACTCAAGAACAGATGTTGTAAAATGGAAAATCTTCAAGAAAATTAAGAGATATATATATATATATATATATATATATATATAGTGATTTTGAGAAGAAGTAACATTGGAATAAATACCCAAAAAGACAGTTACCAATGAGTTTGGGTTTTTAATGGGCTCATATAAAAGACAACTAACAGAGTGAGGTGATGTGAGAATCCAGAATAAGCCTACTGTTGTGCCCAAACAACAAAAATTAAAATATTTTAAAGTTGAATTTGACCAAACAGACCTTTAAAATTATCTATGTAGAATGAAAAGGAAAAGGCACTGACTTGAAAAACTTGACAAGAACTATTACATCCATTCTTGGGAGTATGTGGTTAAAGGTCAAAATTCTTAAAAGCTTTTGACTCAACCTCAAACTCCCATATTTAAGATAAAGAAAAATAGACTTTAAAAATAAATGTCAACATATGTATTTTTGATCCACTATCGAAGTCCTGGGATGTGACATGCTTGAGGAATTAAGGGAGGATTTAGTGAGATAAAGCCACACAACAGTTTGGCTCAGGTGGGCCATTTATCTCTAAGGACTGGGTCCAGCTGCAAGTTCAGACTTAACTATGATGCATGGCACTGAATAGACTAGGATGCTTTGGCATGATTTTAATAGAATGAGCATTAGATTTATCCATAATATTTATATCTAGTTTTATTTTATGATAATATCTGGATTTGTATTAATAGTTAAGGCAGCAAAGACATGCAGTGAGTTTAAACACTCAAGTATCAACATCAGGTAAAACATTTGCACTTTGTAAAGGCTTTTCTCTTAGCATTTAAGCTGTGAAAAGTTTTGTTGGTAAGAATTTATTGATGAGAAATTGTGTATGTGAAAAAGAATAAACGCAAGTGTCAGTGACTGTACTGTTTAACAATATGATATTTTAATATATTGAGTGTATCACGTTGGCAACAGATAAGAAAGTGCTAAATGTATGCTCAGAAGCCCTGGGTTAAATTTCAACAATGTCATCTATTACTAGTCTCTATTGATCTCTATTGATCAATATCAATATTGATCTCTATCAACCTATTTTATCTTCCTTAAAGTTGGATTAATAATACCTGTCATAGCAACCACCCATGCTTGTTTTAAGAATCAATATGAAACGAAGTACATGGAGCATTTAGAAATAGATATCAGAGATTTTTCACTAAGATCAGAGCTGAATGGAAGTCACAACCAGACCTCAGAGGGTGTCCACAGTTTGCATAGGAGCCCAAGGGCATCTGAGTAGGTCAGGGAGCTGCATGGTTCTCTGACCAGCTAGATTCTCACAGTGCATCACTTAGAGAAGCAATTACTACTTGAAGTAAAGGGGCATGTCACTTCTTTCCATTGCTACATCACAAATTACACTTTATGGTTTAAACAAAAATAGTCATTCACTCTCATTCAAAGCTTCTGAGGGTTAGGAATTCAAAAAAGGTTGGAATACTCAAAGGCTGGTGGCTGCAATTTTCTGAAGGCTACTTAGTGTATATGCCAAACATTTGATGCTAGTTATGTAATATAAGGCATCAGTTCAGTCACTCAGTCGTGTCTGACTCTTTGCAACCCCATGGACCACAGCACGCCAGGCCTCCCTGTCCATCACCAACTCCTGGAGTTTACTCTAATTCATGTCTGTTGAGTTGGTGATGCCATCCAACTGTCTCATCTTCTGTCATCCACTTCTCCTCTGGCCTTCAATCTTTCCCAGCATGAGGGTCTTTTCAAATTAGTCAGCTCTTTGCAACAGGTGGCCAAAGTATTGGAGTTTCAGCTTTAGCATCAGTCCTTCCAATGAATATTCAGGACTAATTTCCTTTAGGAATGATTGGTTTGATCTCCTTGCAGTCCAAGGGACTCTCAAGAGTCTTCTCCAAAACCAACGTTCAAAAGCAGCAATTCTTCGGCGCTCAGATTTCTTTATAGTCCAAACTTTGACATCCATACATGACCACAAGAAAAACCATAGCTTTGACTAGATGGAACTTTGTTGGCAAAGTAATGTCTCTGCTTTTTAATATGCTGTCTATTTTGGTCATAACTTTCCTTCCAAGGAGTAAGCGTCTTTTAATTTCATGGCTGCAATCACCATCTGCAGTGATTTTGGAGCCCAAAAAATTAAAGTCTGACACTGTTTCCACTGTTTTCCCACCTATTTCCCATAAAGTGATGGGGCCAGATGCCATGATCTTAGTTTTCTGAATGTTAAGCTTTAAGCCAAGTTTTTCACTCTCCACTTTCACTTCCATCAAGAGGCTTTTTAGTTCCTCTTCACTTTCTGCCATAAGGATGGTGTCATCTGCATATCTGAGGTTATTGATATTTCTTCTGGAAATCTTGATTCCAGCTTATGCTTCATCCAGCCCTGCATTTCTCACGATGTACTCTGCATATAAGTTAAATAAGCAGGGTGACAATATATAGCCTTGACGTACTCCTTTCCCGATTTGGAACTAGTCTGTTGTTCCATGTCCAGTTCTAACTGTTGCTTCCTGACCTGCATACAGATTTCTCAAGAGGCAGATCAGGTGGTCTGGTATTCCCATCTCTTTCAGAATTTTCCACAGTTTATTGTGATCCACACAGTCAAAGGCTTTGGCATAGTCAATAAAGCAGAAATGGATGTTTTTCTGGAACTCTTTTGCTTTTTCGATGATCCAACGGATGCTGGCAATTTGATCTCTGGTTCCTCTGTCTTTTCTAAAACCAGCTTGAACATCTGGAAGTTCATGGTTCACATACTGTTGAAGCCTGGCTTGGAGAATTTTGAGCATTACTTTACTAGCATGTGAGATGATAGTCTGAGCATTCTTTGGCATTGCCTTTCTTTGGGATTGCAATGAAAACTGACCTTCTCCAGTCCTGTGGCCACTGCTGAGTTTTCCAAATTTGCTGGTATATTGAGTGCAGCACTTTCACAGCATCATATTTTAGGATTTGAAATAGCTCAACTGGAGTTCCATTACCACCACTAGCTTTGTTCATAGTGATGCTTCCTAAGGCCCACTTGACTTCACATTCCAGGATATCTGACTCTAGGTCAGTGACCCTACCATCGTGATTTTCTGGGTTATGAAGATTTTTTTTGTATAGTTCTGTGTATTCTTGCCATCTCTTCTTAATATCTTCTGCTTCTGTTAGGTCTATAACATTTCTGTCCTTTATGGAGCCTATCTTTGCATGAAATGTTCCCTTGGTATCTCTAATTTTCTTGAAGAGATCTCTAGTCTTTCCCATTATGTTGTTTTCCTCTATTTCTTTGCATTGATCACTGAGGAAGACTTTCTTATCTCTCCTTGCTATTCTTTGGGACTCTGCATTCAAATGGGTATATCCTTCCTTTTTCCCTTTGCCTTTCACTTCTCTGAACTCCTCTGTGGCCTTGGCATGTGCCTTGGTGTTTCTTATAGTGTGGCTGGATTAACCTGGAGGCTAGGCTCTGTGGACAAGCACCAAGAGAGAAAGAGAAACAGACACAGAGAGACACAGAGACAGTGAGAAGTAGGAAAAAACCTCCCTGACTTTATGAACCAGCAGCTAGCTGTGCAGGTCACGTGGCATCATCCCCACCAAATGCTATTGGTTGAGACAGTTTCAGAAACACACAATATTGGCACCTCTTCACAGAGACATGTCAATGTCTCACTGCAAGAGCACCACTGGGGATGACATATATCTTGATGAGGCCATCTTTCAAAAATACAATGTGATACAGAATATGAAAATCCCTAGAATAGTCACTTCTCCCCTCCTCCATAAAGCTGTAAAAGCTACATTCTTCTTCTCAGGAACCAGCTTGTGAAGGTACCAAGGGTAGTGTTTTATGGTGGAAAACTCGAGAAATCTGAGAAAAATATCAGAAATGTGAGATTCTGACTCAAGGTTTTGAACTTAAGATTCTATTAGTAAAAACCTGGGAATTGAAGACTCTGGAATTTGAGGACTGTCAGTCAGGTTCTTAGAGGCTGAGATTCTAATGTGGGGGCTTTTGCCACTGGAGAAGCACCTGCCAAAATCTTTTATCCGCTGGGTGTGAGCTTTCTCCTGGCTCCCAAAGTGGATGTATATGCAGCTCTTTGTGGTGTGGAAAATGCAAATTTATTCTGCAGTCCTGGCATCAGCTGGTTGTCTTATTTGAAAATAAACAAACAAAAAGAAATCTGAGAGATTAGAAAGGCTATGGATTATATAGGGCTTTCCTGATAGCTCAGGTGGTAAAGAATCTGCCTGCAATGCAAAAGACCCCGGTTCAATTCTTGGGTTGGGAAGATCAACTGGAGAAGGTATAGGCTACCCACTCCAGTATTCTTGGACTTCCATTATGACTCAACTGGTAAAGAATCCACCTGCAATATGGGAGACCTGGGTTCAATACCTGGGTTGGAAAGATCTCCTGGAGAAAGGAAAAGCTACCCACTCCAGCATCCTGGCCTGGAGAATTACATGGACTGAATGGGGTTACATAGAGTCAGACACAACTGAGCAACTTTCACTTTCTCACAAGGATTATACATACCAAAAAAACTACTTTGAAAATTATTAGTACTACTTTCTAAAGTGTGAAGGTGATAGTCACTCAGTTGTGTCAAACTCTTTGTGAACCTACATACTGTAGCCTGCCAAGCTCCTGTGTTCATGAAATTCTCTAGGCAAGAATACTGGAATGGGCTGCCATTTCCTTCTCCACCCACCTTCTGCTGCTGCTGCTGCTAAGTCGCTTCAGTCGTGTCTGACTCTGTGCGACCCCATAGACAGCAGCCCACCAGGCTACTCTGTCCCTGGGATTCTCCAGGCAAGAATACTGAAATGGGTTGCCATTTCCTTCTCCAATGCATGAAAGTGAAAAGTGAAAGTGAAGTCACTCAGTCGTGCCCGACTCTTAGCGACCCCATGGACTGCAGCCTACCAGGCTCCTCCATCCATGGGATTTTCCAGGCAAGAGTACTGGAGTGGGGTGCCATTGCCTTCTACAACCCACCTTCTAAGTTGGGTTAAATTAATGACTAATACTTTAATTATTATTTTTTTTACTTCCCAGTGTATAGAACTTAGAAGAATTATTTATACATAAAATTTTAAATATTGTGCTTCTCAACACCTTCATTCTATATAAATTTATAATTTATTACTCTTTATTGAATTAAGTTCATTGAAAATAATTGCTTCAGGTTTAGAAAGACTTCTCACAATTACAGAAAGTTTCTTACCTGTATTTAATACAGCAAGTTGCCTAATTAGGATTGAATAGTAAAACTATTAAAGTCTGAAAGTCTTATTTGAGATTCAAGATAGACACCTTTGAAATAGAAAAACTGTTGTATTTTGATGTTTATCAATATGCACCAACTAAAGAAGTACTTATAATTATTCTTCGGGAAGTTTTAAATCTGGGCATCAATGGATGCCCAGAAGTGAGTACTCAGTATGGTAGATTTGGGGGAAATTTAGTCAGGTATTATGTGTACATACCTCACAGTGCACATCAGAGTGAAGAAATGTGGGTACTTTTTTTAAAGTGTTTGCGTATTTATTTGGCTGCACCAGATCTTAGTTGAGGCGCATGGTCTCTTCTTTGAGATGTGGCTTCTTTAGTTGTACCACTTGGGCTTTAGAGCGGGTGGGTTCAGTAGTCATGGAGGGTGGGGCTTACTTGCCCCACAGCATATGGATCTTAGTTCCCCAACAAAGGATGAAACCCATGTCTTCTGCATTGGAAAGCAAATTCTTAACCACTGGACCACCAGGGATTGGAGAAGGAAATGGCAACCCACTCCAGTGTTCTTGCCTGGAGAATCCCAGGGACAGGGGAGCCTAGTGGGTTGCCGTCTATGGGGTCGCACAGAGTCGGACACGACTGAAGCAACTTAGCAACAGCAGCAGGACCACCAGGGAAGTCCTGCTGATATCAGTCCATCCAGTGAGAAAAGAAGGCAAACTTTGGGCATAGGGAGACAAAATAACTCCTCTTTCTCAGCCCAGGAGCATACAGAAATTCTTTTCTTCTGAGTTGGCAGACAGGAGCCATGCTGGGTCTCTTCCACTTTTCCAGACCTTTGTCTTCTGTTTTTGATCTACTTTCTTGTTCTGCTTCATCCTACTTTTTTTGTTTACTTGATTTTGCCTTCCCATTTTCTGTACTCTACTCTTATTATTAAAAAGCAGAGACATTACTTTGCCAACAAAGTTCCATGTAGTCAAAGCTATGGTTTTTCCAGTAGTCATGTATGGATGTGAGAGTTGGACTAGAAAGAAAGCTGAGTGCTGAAGAATTGATGCTTTTGAACTGTGGTGTTGGAGAAGACTCTTGAGAGTCCCTTGGACAGCAGCGAGATCAAACGAGTCAATATTAAAGGAAATCAGTCCTGAATAGTCATTGGAAGGACTGATGCTGCAGCTGAAACTCCAATACTTTGGCCACCTGATGCGAAGAACTGACTCCTTGGAAAAGACCCTGATGCTGGGCAAGATTGAAGGCAGAAGGAGAAAGGGATGACAGAAGACAAGATGATTGGGTAGCATCACGGATTAAGTAAATATGAGTTTGACCAAGCTCCAGGAGATGGTGATGGACAGGGATGCCTGGCGTGCTGCAGTCCATGGGGTCGGTCACAGAGTTGGACACCACTGAGAAACTGAACTGAACTGAACTCTTTATTTTCTATATCATCTTTATAATTTTCAGAGATTTTTCTTTTGTATTATTTCTTTTCATATCTTATTTATTTTTTTGGATGCAATAATTACTCTTATCTCTGAAAATATCAAATAAGGCTACTTTACATTTTCTCCAGGCACTTTTTCTACTTATTTATTTTTTTAGCTATCTTTAATGCTGGTAGAGCTCCTCAATTGTCCAGTTACATAGTGTTAACTACACTGAAGTGTGAGACACAAAAATTAACTGATAGTTCTGTGCCATTAATGAAGATGATGGTGACCTCTTTCAAAAGGTCCCGTGCACGCACTGCTACACTCAATGCCCCCAACCCTGCAGTAGGCCACTGCTGACCCAAACCTCCACGGAGACTCCTGAACACTCACAGGCAAGCCTGGGTCAGTCTCCTGTTGGTCACTGCTCTTTTATCCTGGGTCCTGGTGTGCACAAAGTTTTGTTTGTGTGCTCCAAGAGTCTATTTCCTCAGTTCTGTGTAAGTTCTGTGACCAAATCCCACTGGCCTCCAAAGTAAAATTTTCTGGGGGGTTCTCAGTCCCTTTGCCAGATCCCTAGGTTGGGAAATTCATTGTGGGTCCTAGAGCTTTCTAAACAGCATGAGGATTTATTTGGTATAATTGTTCTATGGGTTGTCTGCTCCACAGTGTATGGTGGGGTTAATGGTGGCCTCACACTGTGTGACCGAGGTCTGCTGCACCCAGAGCCCCTGCCCCTGTGGCAGGCCACTGCTGACCTGTACCTCCATAAGAGACACTCAAACACTCAAAGGCATTTCTGGCTCAGTTGTGTGGGGTCTCTGGGCCCTGGTGCACACAAAATTTTGTTTAAGCCCTCTGAAATCTCTTGCAGGTATGGGATTTGATTCTAAACATGATTTTGCCCTTCTTATCATCTTGCTGGGGCTCCTCCTTTGCTCTTGGATGTGGAGTATCTTTTTATGGTGGGATTCAACATTATCCTGTCAATGGTTGTTCAGCAGGGAGTAGTAATTTTGGAGTTCTCACAGAAGATGAGCCCATGGTCCTTTTATTCTTCTTAACAACAGGGAGGGAACATAGCCTGGACAATCAGCAGAAAATTAGATTAAAGATTTACTGAGCATGGCTCTGCCCTTCAGAACAAGACCCAGTTTCCCCAGTCAGCTTCTCCCATCAGGAAGCTTCCTTAAGCCTCTTATCCTTATCCTTCAGAGGGCAGACAGAATGAAAACCACAATCACAGAAAACTAATCAAACTGATCAAATGGATGACAACCTTGTCTAACTCAATGAGACTATCAGCCATGACATGTAGGGCCACCCAAGACCAAGGAATCATGGTGGAAAGTTCTGAAAAAATATGACTCCCTGAAGAAGGAATGGCAAACCACTTCAGTATTCTTGCCCTAAGAACTCCATGAACAGTATGAAAGGCAAAAAGATAGGACACTGAAAGAGGAACTCCCCAGGTTGATAGATGCCCAATATGCTACTGGAGAAGAGTGGAGAAATAACTCCAGAAAAATGAAGAGATGGAGCCAAAGCAAAAACAACACCCAGGTGTGGATGTGACTGGTGATGGAAGTAAAGTCCAATCTGTAAAGTACAATATTGTATAGGAATCTGGACTGTTAGGTCCATGAATGGAGAAGCTCTATATAGTCAGCAAAAACAAGACCGGGAGCTGACTATGGCTCAGATCATGAACTCCTTATTGCCAAAATCAGACTTAAATTGAAGAAAGTAGGTAAAACCACTAGACCATTCAGGGATGACCTAAATCAAATCCCTTATACAGTGGAAATGACAAATAGATTCAAGGGATTAGATGTGATAAACAGAGACCTGAAGAACTATGGATGCAGGTTCATGACATTGTAGAGGAGGCAGTGATCAAGACCATCTCCAAGAAAAAGAAATGCAAAAATAGAAAATGGTTGCCTGAGGAAGCCTTACAAATAGCTGAGAAAAGAAGAGAAGTGAAAGGAAAAGGAGAAAAGGAAAGATATACCCATTTGAATGCAGAGTTCCAAAGAATAGCAAGGAGAGATAAGAAAGCCTTCTTCAGTGTTCAGTGCAAAGAAATAAAGGAGAACAATAGAAGGGGAAAGACTAGAGATCTCTTCAAGAAAATTAGAGATACCAAGGGAATATTTCATGCAAAGATGGATTCCATAAAGGACAGAAATGGTATGGACCTAACAAAAGCAGAAGATATTAAGAAGAAGTGACAAGAATACACAGAAGAACTATACAAAAAAGATTGTCATGAACCAGATAACCACAATGGTGTGATCACACACCTAGAACCAGACATCCTGGAATGTGAAGTCAAGTGGGCCTTAGGAAGCATCACTACAAACAAAGCTAGTGGAGGTGATGGAATTCCAGTTGAGCTATTTCAAATCCTGAAAGATGATGCTGTGAAAGTGCTGCACTCAATATGCCAGCAACTTTGGGAAACTCAGCAGTGACCACAGGACTGGAAAAGGTCAGGTTTCATTCCAACCCCAAAGAAGGGCAATGCCAAAGAATATTCAAACTACCACACAATTGCACTCATCTCACGCACTAGTAAAGTAATGCTCAAAATTCTCCAAGCCGGACTTCAACAGTACATGAACCATGAACTTCCAGATGTTTAAGCTGGATTTTGAAAAGGCAGAGGAACCAGAGATCAAATTGTCAACATCTTTTTGATCATCAAAAAAGCAAGAAAGTTCCAGAAAAAGCAGATACTTCTGCTTTATTGACTATGCCAAAGCCTTTGACTGTGTGGATCACCACAAACTGTAGAAAATTATTAAAGAGATGGGAATGTCAGGCCACCTTACCTGCCTCCTGAGAAATCTATATGCAGGTCAAGAAGTAACAGCTAGTACTGGACATGAAACAATGGACTGGTTCCAAATTGAGAAGGGAGTACATCAAGGCTGTATATTGTCACCCTGTTTATTTAACTTCTATGCAGAGTACATCATGCAAAATGCTGGGCTGGATGAAGCACTAGCTGGAATCAAGATTGCTGGGAGAAATATCAATAATGTCAGGTAGTAGATAACAACACACTTATGGCAGAAAGTGAAGAGGAACTAAAGAGCCTCTTGATGAAAGTGAGAGAGGACAGTGAAAATGTTGGTTTAAAATCCAGCATGAAAAAAACTGAGATCATCGCATCTGGTCCAATCACTTCATGGTAAAGAGATGGGTAAACAATTGAACCAGTGAGAGACTATTTGGGGGGCTCCAAAATTACTGCAGATGGTGACTGCAGACATGAAATTAAAAGACGCTTGCTCCTTGGAAGAAAAGCTGTGACCACCATATACAGCATATTGAAAAGCAGAGACGTTACTTTGCTTACAGCAGTCCGCCTAGTGCAAGCTATGGTTTTTCCAGTGGTCATGTATGAATGTGAGTGTTGGACTATAAAGAAAGCTGAGCACCAAAGAATTGATACTTTTGAAATGTGGTGTTGGAGAAGATTCTTGAGAGTCCCTTGGACTGCGAGGAGATCCAACTAGTCCATCCTAAAGGAGATCAGTCCTGAATATTCATTGGAAGGACTGATGCTGAAGCTGAAACTCCAAAACTTTGGCCACCTGATGCGACAAACTGACTCATTGGAAAAGACCCCGATGGTGGGAAAGATTGAAGGCAGGAGGAGAAGGGGACGACAGAGGATAAGATGGTTGGATGACATCACCGACTCAATGGACATGAATTTGAGCCTGCTCTGGGAGTTGGTGATGGACAGGGAAGCTTGTCATGCTGCAGTCCATGGGGTCTCAGAGGGTCAGACACGACTGAGCGACTGAACTTAAATCTGTGCCAGTGGACAGGGCTCGGGGACTGGACAGCTTCCAGGATAACAGGTTGAACAGCTGGCTTTTCTCTAAGTTTCTCTGTAAATATGGATAAGTTCTGCCTTTTTCGGTTGATTTTTCCAGAGACGCGTCTGTCAGTATCATCACAGAAAGTTTAAAACTGTTTTAGTGAACATCGAGTGAGGTTTTTCACCACTCCATAGACATATCCTTGCCTATCCAAGGTGTCACAAAGAGTCAGACACCGCCGAGCGACTGAACTGAACTGAATCTCTCTATATACAATTTTGTTCGCTGTCCTCCTATGTCTTTACCTCTTTATAGCTAGATTTATATTGGGGAGGAGGGTGTTACGGAGGGACGGTTGTCTATGTTTGTTTAGCAACAAACAAAGGTACAGCAATTCCATTATAGTCAGCTCCCCAAACACTCTCATATTCTACATCACAGGTGACATCAACTTCCTGAGGCTTTCTGGATTCCAGAGAGAAGACTGCCTTGCTTCTCAGAGAAAGCAATTGCAGTCACACTGGCAAATCATGTATCTTCCTGCACTGGCCCTCTTCCATCGTATCAGGATAAGAAAGCTATAGAAGTCTCCTAGATGTATTTGAATTCAGAATTCATATCTCTGTCTTTTCCTTGTTGTCTGGGATAGAAGTGGAAAGATATATTGACTTTGGTCTTTGAAATCTAAGTCTGATTTATATATCAAATACATATTTTAATAGAATTAATATATTTTAGCCTGAACATCTAGATTTTAAAGAATAGAAATGATAAAAATCCAGAATCCTATCACTCTGAGATAATCACTCTTGAAGTGTATATTCTTAATTGGCATGTTATTATTCTGTCTTGCTGTTCTACGATTAATTGCTTGTCCACCAGGTCATCAATTTACACCAAGTAAACACCTTCCAGAGTCAGTTTACCATTTAATGGAATGACACTTCCTTTAGGGTATCAAGTATAACTCTTTATTTCCAGCTATCTTTCTGGAAGGCGTTTACAAATATTAGAGAGCATAATAAAGACTTGGATTCTAAGAATCAATATTTATTGTCTACAGAAATAAATAATTTAAGTTGAAAACAAAAATTTCCTACAACAGAGAAAATTAAAAGTGTTAGTCATTGATTGCTTCTCTGAAAAGAAAGAAATTATCTGTAGTTTCACTTTCCACAGCTCAGAAATAATAACCCTTGTGAAGTTCTCATGAGCTATGTAATTAATCAATCATGATTCATGACATTGAGAAATTCCTTTGCAACAGAGAATGTCTTATTTATCCTTATCTCCTTCCTGGTGACTAGATAACTGCTTTGCACATATTTCACTCTCAAGAAAAGGATATTAAATACCTGAAAAAAACACCTCTGACATAATTTAATAGACTATATTTTTGCATTCAGGTTTATTTTTCCCTTTGCTGATATCAATTTCAATTTAGACTAAAATATGGGAGAAATTAATTTACTGTGCAGATGGCATCTGCAAGTGAAAATAAAGTATAGCTTGCTTGACTTTCCTCTGAATAAGGGTTCTTTGCTTCTCTTTCAAGCAAAAAAGATATTATTTTTTCAGAAATGTGTGAAAGAAGTCTAACCTTTGAAAATGCCAAAAGAAAAGTGGTATATTTGGAATATAACAAATTTGTTTAATTTAAACTTTTTAATTCAATTATATATTTATTACTAGAAAATCTATATTGATTGCATTAAAATACAGAGAAGCCAAAACAAAGAAATGAAGATAGAAAAAGAAACTTAGAATTATAAGCCCAATAGTCAAAGATAGCCAATGTTTAGCTTGTCTTCTCTTTTTTATGCATAGTATGTTTACATATTTACAAGCAAATAATTGTATGATTTGCTCATCCAAATAATTGGAAAGTTCAAACACCACTGGGGGCACTATAAAGTGGTACAGCCACTTCAGAAACATTCTGGCACTTCTGCAAGCAGTCTAACATAGAGTTGCTGTATGACCTGGCAATTCTACTATCAAAGTGAAAGTGAAAGTCCCTCAGTCATGTCCGACTCTTTGAGATCCCATGGACTATACAGTCCATGGAATTCTCCAGGCCAGAATACTAGAGTGGGTAGCCTATTCCTTCTTCAGGGAATCTTCCCAATCCAAGAGTCTAACCAGGGTCTCCTGCATTACAGGTGGATTCTTTACCAACTGAGCTATCAGGGAAGCCCATTTCACTACCAGGTATAGGCCAGAAAGAGATAAAAATATATGGTCACTCAAAAGCATGAATGTTCATAGCAGCTTTATTCATAATAGCCAAAAGTTTGTCTACTTTTGATATCATGGTAATGCTGGCCCTGTCGAATGAGTTTGGAAGTGTTCCTTCCTCTGCACTTTTTGAAATAGTTTGAGAGGATAGGTGTTCTCTCTTCCTTAAAAGTTTGGTGGAATTTATCTGTGAAGCCATCTGGTCCTGGAGTTTCGTTTCTTGGGAGTAGTTACATTAGTGATTCAATTTTAGAATGATAATTAGTCTGTTCTATTTTCTACTTCTATTTCTTTCTAGTTCAGCTTTGAGACCTCATGCGAAGAGTTGACTCATTGGAAAAGACTCTGATGCTGGGAGGGATTGGGGGCAGGAGGAGAAGGGGACGACAGAGGATGAGATGGCTGGATGGCATCACTGACTCGATGGATGTGAGTCTGAGTGAACTTTGGGAGTTGGTGATGGACAGGGAGGCCTGGCATGCTGCGATTCATGGGGTTGCAAAGAGTCGGACACAACTGAGCGACTGAACTGAACTGAACTGAACTGATGTGTCTAGGAATTTATCCATTTCTTCTAGATTGTGCATTTTACTGGTCTATTCTTGCCCATAGTAATAATCTCTTTTGCTTTTTGTATTTCTGTGAGGTTGGTAAAAATTTTCCTCTTACATTTCTGGTTTTATTTCCTTGAGCCATCTCTTTTTTGTTGATGTGTGCTAAGTTGCTTCAATCATGTTCGACTCTTTGTGATCCTATAGGCCATTCCTCCAAGCTCCTCTGTCCATGGGATTCTCCAGGCAAGAATATTAGAGTAGGTTGCCATTTTTTTCTCCAGGGGATCTTGCTGACCCAGAGATTGAACCTGCATCTCTTACATCTCCTGCATTGGCAGGAGATTCCTTACCACTAGTGCCTCCTGGAAAGTTCTGACTGAAGAATAATCAATTTTGTTTATCTTTTCAAAGGACCAACTCTAATATTTTCTATTGTGTTTTAGTCTCATTTATTTCAGCTCTGATCCTTTTAGGGTTTCTACTAATTTTAGACCTTATTTTTTTCTTCTTTTCCTCATTCCTTTGGATATAGTATTAGATTGTTTATATGGGATTTTTAAAAATTTCCTGAGGTGTGCTTGTATCACCATAAATTTTCCTTTTAGAACTGCTTTTGTACAATAGCATCCCATAGATTTTTGATTGTTGTTTTCCCATTCCCAGATGGTTCTAGTGGTAAAGAACCCACCTGCCAATGCAGGAGACATAAGAGATGTGGGTTTGATCCCTGGGTCAAGATGATCCCCTAAAGGAGGGCATGCCAATTCACTCCACTGGTCTTGCCTGGAGAATCTCATGGACAGAGGAGCCTGACAGGCTACAGTCCATATGTCACAAAGAGTCAAACAAGACTAAAGTGACTTAGCATGCATGCATGCAGGTGTTTTTAAATTTCCTCTTTGATTTCTTCAGTGTACTATATTGTTTAGTCTTCTCTTGTGTTTTGCAAGTTCGTTTGTCTTTTTCTTGTCATTGATTTCTAGTCTTATGCCATTGTGGTCAGGAAAAAAAAGCTTGATATGACTTCAGTATCTTTAAATGTGTTGAGACTTGTTTTGTGGCCTAAACTGGTGATATATCCTGTAGAATGTTCCAAATGCTCTCAGAAAGAATATATATATTCTGTTGCCTTTGGCTGGAATGTTGTAAACACTGCTAACCCTTGAGCATCTTTAGGGTTAACCTGTGTATAATTATAGCAAGACCTCTGTATCCACAGTCCTTTGCCCTATAGATTCTACCAACCATGAACCATGTACTACTGTAGTATTTAGTATTGAAAAATGTCCACAGACAAGTGAATCTATGTAGTTCAAACTCATGTCATTCAAGGGTCAAGTGTATGTATGAAGTCCATCTGGTCTAATGTGTCCTTTAGGACCAGTGTTTATTTATTGATTTTCTGTCTGGATAATCTGTCCTTTGATGTAAATAGGATGTTAAAATTACCTCCTACTATTATGTTGGACTTACCAGGTGGCTCAGAGAATCTGCCTACCAAGCACTCCTGAACCCGGGTTCAGTCCTTGGATTGGGAAGATGCCTGGAGAAGAAAATAGCACCCCACTCCTATATACTTGTTTAGGAAATCCCATGGACGAGGAGCCTTGCAGGCTACAGTCCATGGGGTTGCAAAAGAGTTGGACACTACTTAGCAACTAAAACAAACAGAACTGTTATGTTACTGTCAGTTTCTCCCTTTATGTCTATTAATATTTGTTTTGTGTAGTTTATTAATATTTGCTTTGTGTAGTCTATTAATATTTGCTTTGCATAGTCTATTAATATTTGCTTTGTGTAGTCTATTAATATTTGCTTTGTGTAGTCTATTAATATTTGCTTTGTGTAGTCTATTAATATTTGCTTTGTGTAGTTATTAATATTTGCTTTGTGTAGTCTATTAATATTTGCTTTGTGTAGTCTATTAATATTTGCTTTGTGTAGTCTATTAATATTTGCTTTGTGTAGTTATTAATATTTGCTTTGTGTAGTCTATTAATATTTGCTTTGTGTAGTCTATTAATATTTGCTTTGTATATGTATATACACTTGTTCTGTCTTCTTGACTTGATCTCATTGTCATTACGTAATGTCCTTCTTTGTCTCTTGTTACAGTCTCTGTTTTAATTTCTATTTTGCCTGATAGAAACATTACTGTTCCAGCTTTCTGTTTCCATTTTCATCAGACACTTTTCCCAACCACTCATTTTCAGTCTGTGTGTGTCTTTAGAACTGAAACAAGTTTCTTGTATGCAGCATATATATGGGTTTTGTTTTTTATCCATTCAGCAATTCTATGTCTTTGAATTGATACTTAGTTCATTTACATTTAAAATAAATCTCGATATATGTGTTCTATTGCCATTTTGTCCATTGTTTGGGGTTTGTTTTGTAGTTATTTTTTGCTCCTTTCTTTTGAAATTTTTGTTTGGATTTAATGACTATATTTAGCATTATATTTGAATTCTTTTTTTCTATATATCTATTATAGATTTTTGGTTTGCAGTTACTATGAGGTTCATATATAACAAGGTATTTATTTATTCATTTAATTTGGTGTTATCTAAACTCTGATGCTAGGAGGGATTGGGGGCAGGAGGAGAAGGGGACGACAGAGGATGAGATGGCTGGATGGCATCACTGACTCGATGGACCTGAGTCTGAGTGAACTCTGGGAGTTGGTGATGGACAGGGAGGCCTGGCATGCTGCGATTCATGGGGTCGCAAAGAGTCGGACACAACTGAGCAACTGAACTGAACTGACTGAACTGAAAGTTGTTATAAATGCATTCTAGTAACCTTGCATTTTTGCTCCCCCATCACAGCTTAATAATTTTGATGTCATATTTTACATGTTTATTTTGTGTATCTCTTAACTACTTACTGTATTATAGATGATTTTACTAGCTTCTTCTTAAACTTCTTACTAGTTTTATGAGGTTGACCAACTACATTTACTACATTTTCATTCTCATCAATAAGATTTTCCTTTTATAAATTTTCATATTTCTAGTTTTAGCCTTTTATTTTCTGCTTTGATACATCTCTTTAACATTTCTTTAAAGCCAGTTTAGAGAGGCTGGCCTCTTTTTGCTTTTGCTAGTCTGTGAAACTCTTAATCTCTCCTTAAATCTGAATGCTATCTTTGCTGGGTGGAGTATTCCTTTTTGTGGGTTCTTTCATCACTTAAAAATATCTTGCCACTTTGTTTTAACCTGCAGAATTTCCGCTGAAAAGTCAGCTTATTGGATTTACTGGTAAGTTATTGTTTTTCCCTTGCTACATTTATGTTTTCTGTTTAATTCTGGACATTTTAATTGCAGTGTGTCTTGATATGGTTCTCTTTGGATTGATCCTGTTTGGGACTCTCTATGTGTCCTGGGCCTGGATGTCTGTTTCCTTTCTCAGGTTAGGGAAGTTTTCAGCTCTTATGTCTTCAGATATGTCCTCTACCCCTTTCTCCCTCATTTCTCCTCCTGGAATCCCTGTAAAGTGAATGCTAGTATGATTGATACTGTCCCAGATGTCTGTAAACTATCTTCATCTTTAAGAAATTCTTTTCTCCTTTTTTTCAGTTCAGCTTGGGTGACTTCTATATCATCTAATCTACTGTTGATTCCTTCTACTGTATTTTAAAATTTCAGTTATTATATTTTCAGCTGTGTTTATTATAATCAGCCAGATCACATCCAATGCAAATCATGCTCATTCCCTTCCTAACTGAGTAGCAATGAAAACTTTGACTTAATTTTGCAACCAAAGATGATATCTTGAAATCACTTTGAAACTAATTTCTAATATCACAATATACTCTCTCTAATAATGTCCATTTACTTTGTAATATTTTAGATAATACCTTACTTATGCAACTTTCCATAGGACATTTTTAGTACCAGCCTTTCATTTTCTTTCCTTTGCCTTCAGCTGGTTCCTCAGTTGACCTGGGATCCTTGTCTCACAGACTAATCTGAACTATATTTTCTGAAAGGTTTAGAGATGTCATATTTTCTCAAGAACTTTCAACAGAAAATAAAAAGAGGGCCCCCCAAATCCCCTTAGTTTATCTAAAAATTTTTCAAGTTCCATTGTGAGTTAGCAGAATTATTGCCCCTGCCAACATAGGGATGATACTTTTGACTATTCTTATCATGACTTGAGATGTCCGAGATTGCAAAATGCCAGCCACAGTTTACAATTCAGTGGAACCATTTTTATATTTTCAGTTCAGTTCAGTTCAGTCACTCAGTCGTGTCCAACTATTCACAACCCCATGAATCACAGCACGCCAGGCCTCCCTGTCCATCACCAACTCCCGGAGTTCACTCAGACTCACATCCATTGAGTCAGTGATGCCATCCAGCCATCTCATCCTCTGTCATCCCCTTCTCCTCCTGCCCCCAATCCCTCCCAGCATCACAGTCTTTTCCAATGAGTCAACTCTTCGCATGAGGTGGCCAAAGTACTGGAGTTTCAGCCCCAGCATCATTCCTTCCAAAGAAATCCCAGGGCTGATCTCCTTCAGAATGGACTGGTTGGATCTCCTTGCAGTCCAAGGGACTCTCAAGAGTCTTCTCCAACACCACAGTTCAAAAGCATCAATTCTTCGGCGCTCAGCCTTCTTCACAGTCCAATTCTCACATCCACACATGACCACAGGAAAAACCATAGCCTTGACTAGATGGACCTTTTATATTTTACATGAAATATAAATGTATGTGTCTTCATTTAGATGTTACCCACCTCATACCTATGATGCAGAGATTAGAAGAAAAATATCTTGAAAACAAGACATCAGGTAAGACGTAAAAAGCACCACACCTACTACAACTCAGTTCCTAGACCAATGTCTTTAGTTATGGCAGAGGCAGCACTGTCGCTGTCTCAGATCGTGTCTTACACAGCAAAAGACAAAGTGGACCTCCAGCGCTTTCACTGTGAATGAGTTTTCAACAGATCACGTTATCATTATATAAGGCCAAATACTTATGCATGCTGTGAACATGAGTAGTTCTTTTCATGTTCTTTTATTTCTAGGAATTTGGTGCCAAGGACAGAAGAAACATTGGTGAAAGAACTTGGTGGTACATGACTTATTCTACAAATCCACAGCATAGACAAAAGGAAGTTAGCCATAAGAAACAAATTTAGATTCCAAATAGTGTTTTCAAGTGAGTGTAGATAATTGTCAAATTCATCCTAAAAAGACCTGATGCAATCAACACATTATCAGTGGCTGTTTTCTAATAGAGTATAGTGATTAGCCTCAAAGATTGTTGATGAAGGCAAATTTTGTCTTCAGAAATGACTGTAGTCATAATTACCTTCAGAATGAGAAAAGAAGCTCTAGATCAAGGAGAAAAGAAGCTACTAGATCTAAACATAGTTGAGCTTCGCAGGTGGCTCTGTGGTAAAGAATCCACCTTCGAGTGCAGGAGATGCAGGGGACATGAGTTTGATCCCTGGGTCAGGAAGAGCCCCTGGGGAAGGAAATGGCAACCCACTCCAGTATTCCTGCCTGGAAAAATTCCTCGGACAGAGGAGCCTCGTGGGCTACAGTCCATGGGGTCACAAAAGATCAGACACAACTGAGCACTCTCACATGCTAAATATAGCCCCTGTTCTTTTCTGGGAAGATAACTCAGCTCTGGCCTCTCTCTTGAAATATTTGTCCACACACCCTTATCCAAAACCCTAGGACACAAATTCTCCACTTATACTTCCTCCAATCCTTGACAATTTAACCAAATATCTGCCACTATCTCCAAATCAAGGTAAACTCAATTCTTACTCTAAACATCTTTCCAGACATAACGAACTGTGAAATGTCCTATTTGAAGTTCTGCTGACTGGGAGAATTTCATCACTCCACTATATGTGGAGTTCACCCTTATAAGTGCTTTAATGCTGAAGCAATCCACTTTGGGGCATTACTTTCATACTCCACAGAACTCCCTATAAACATCTCCTAAGACTTTATCCTCTTTAAGGTGAACAGAGAGAATTTGCTGTGAAGTCATAGGCATAGGTTGAGTGAAGAGTAATGGCAGAGGACCCACGTAGAGTCAGTGAATATAGGAAGGATTTGTTCACGTAGAGTACCCAGAGACTTGATCCCAAACAGATCCCTTTCATTTAATGGTGGATTTCATCTTGGTTTATCCAACCGTGTGGCTTAGTGGATTGCACAATGGATAAAAGCCAAGTCATATCATCATTTCATGTCTCCAGGTTATTTGTATTTCATAGTCAGAATTTTTTTTCTCTAGAAGTGTGTGCAAAATCAAATATTCTTTCTCACAAGAACAGCAATATTCTGCTGCAAGATATATAATTCTATGTCTAAACTTCAGGGGCCACATATAAATGTCCGCCTTAGAGGTCTTGCCACCTGAGAATTCTGCTCTATTAGAGACTCCAGACCTCCCCAAATCAGTAGTATCAAAGTGACTAACTGGAAGGGCTCAAACAAGGCCAGATTAAATTCTTCAATGGCTCTATGAAGTATACAAAGTGAAATATGATAGAATAGCCAAAATAAATCACTAAATAGAAAAGAACATCCAGAAGGAAAGATAAGATACTTCCAAAACAAGAGGTCAGTTAAATTCTACACTAAATTAAAAGGAGTAAGAGCTATCCTTAACCTTCAGATCAGATCAGTTGCTCAGTCATGTCCGACTCTTTGCGACCCCATGAATTGCAGCACGCCAGGCCTCCCTGTCCATCACCAACTCCTGGAGTTCACCCAGACTCACATCCATCAAGTCAGTGATGCCATCCAGCCATCTCATCCTCTGTCGTCCCCTTCTCCTCCTGCCCCCAATCCCTCCCAGCATCAGGTTCTTTTCTTGGAGGGGATTATAATTCACCTCATATTTTTAGACTGATGAGAACTTCATTAAGTGCTGGGGTCCAGCCCCGGCTGATGCAAGGTATTCGACAGGGAGACGGCATTGGCGACTATTTAAATATTCATCAAAGATATAAAGAGTAATAGAATGAGGATAGCTCAGTAGGAAAATTCAGTGGAGAAAGGAGGCTGAGTAGCTTGGTTTATGCCAGAGAACAATAAAACTTCAAGACAAGAAGCTTGCACCACTTACGTAGGCCACAGGCGTCTTTCCGTTCTCCCGAAGGAGAGGAGACACTGAGGCCTCCCCAGTCGGATCTTGGAAGCCCAGGCATAATTAGTAAGCATGGTGGGTTCTGCGCTCCAGATGGAGACTCAGCCAGAATTTGAGAGAGAGAGAGACATGGGGAGACCAGTATTTCGAGGAACTGATCCCAATTCTTTATTTTCCAGAGTCTGTTTTTATACACTGAGATGTTATACAAAAGTCACGCGGGGACAGCAGTCCTGACTTTTATTAAAGTCAGGTGCTTCACACAAATGTATACAGAGGTCTTAGGGGTGTTACATCATCTTCTGGCCAGGGGGGCCTGCTGACAATTTAGACCCTCTCCTTGTGACAGCGGTCAGTCAATACTTATTTCTCCAGGGGTGATTATTCTTAAAACAGATGCCACCCAAATAAAGTTACATTCCTATAGGGTGAGGGTATAGTGGGTTTTAGTTAAGGAAAGAATTTACTTAGCCTAAGGTCTAACGTGATTTATATCAAAGGTTAATACTTATTTCTTCTATATATTCATTAATGTGTGTAAGGGAAGGGGATGTGGAGACTTAGCAACAAACGTTGGCTCAACAAATGAAAAACCCTTCACCAATACAATTTCTGATTAGCCCACTATACTTATACTAATGGTTTTCTAACTTTTCTAAGGAACCTGTTTTTAGAAGGTTTAAAGCATCTCGTGCCTCTCATGGTTGGGAGGCTGTGAGCAATCACATGTGGCCGGACAAGCCTGTCAGGCAGGCTAGAGAACCTTCAGAGGAGTTTGTAGGTTGAAACACTCCTATCACGCCCAGGAATTATTATTAACTGGAGCTCTAAGTTAACTCCTTCTCTGAAAGAGGTGGTGGGGGACAGCCCCCCATAAAGTCAGAGGTGTAGGGGAGAGCACAAAGTAGTAAAGTAGGCAGGCTCTGGTTATGGGGGTAGATGCTCTAGAATTTCCAGGGGGACTCCTGAGGCTCGATCCCGCCTTTGTGTATGTCGAGCCTCCTTCCTCATGACATTTGCCATGGGCAGAGTGCCTCACTCTGGCCCCCAACAATTAAGATATATATTCCTATGGGTTTCATATCTAACATCAATCACTCACTTAAAAAAAATGTGTGATACCTACAATTTTATGTTCTCTTGGGCCAAATATTGTGACATAACTACATTGATAGATGAAATATGTGGGTTCCATATGCTTGATGACGAACCTAGAGAAATCTTCCCCTGGCATATACAGGTGTGGATTTAGTATGCTCTTAAAAAGAGCTATCTAAAAACACTTGCACAAAGAATTAAACATATGTCAATTAAAAAAATTATTTATATATCTGTTTTTGACTGTACTGGGTCTGTGTTGCTGTGCAGACTTTTTTTTTAGTTACAGCGAGCAGGGGCTACTCTCTAGTCCAGTGAGCATGGGCTTCTCCTGGTGGTGGCTTCTCTTGTTGCAGAGTACAACAAGGCCGTCTGGGCTGTAGTAGCTGCAGCTCCCAGGCTCTAGAGCATAGGCTCAGGAGTTGTGGCACATGGATGGGCTTACTTGTTCCATGGCACGTGGCATCTTCTGGGATCAGGGATTAAACCGCGTCTCCTGCAAACACAGGTGGATTCTTTACCACTGAACCATCAGGGCAGCCCCAATGTAAGTCAAATTTTTGTTTAGCAGAGGTAATATTTTAGAACTCAATGTGCTTAACCCAGACCAAATTGAAGAAATAAAAGCTAATGGAATTACTCTCTTCAGTGGTGACTGAAATCAGAGGTATATTCCTAGAGATGAAATGTCATTCCGTTTCATAAATTCAGTAGATATGAGGATTACTCATATTAATAGCTTCCTCCTGGTCATCAATACTATAACTCAGTCCAACATCATTTGCTCCATGGGTCAGGGAACAACCAGCTTGATTTTTTTCAATTACTAAATACATTTCCCAAGTGTATGATCTTGAATTTGGGACATCACTATTGGAAAAAACATATAAACCATCAACCCCACCTAGTGTGAGATCAATTCAGTCACAATCATCTATCTTACGGTCTTACTGGAGATGGTAAGTCTCCAGTGGAGCCCTGGGGTCAATGTGTGAAAACAAAATGTCCCTTCTCTAGGTAACAATCATGTGCTTTTATAAGTTTTTCAGCTTTTTAAGAAGACAGAGTACAGTGGAGCCTGGACCAAAGGTTGTTTTCTCATTTTCTAGTTGTCACCAGTCTTCTTATAACAAAGCAGACAAAGTATCCTTGTCTTAGAAATAAATTTAATATTTACAGTTTCCAGAAAATAATTACAATTTCCAAAATATTTAGAATTTTCCTGAGTATTTGATATGCATTCTCTTTATTCTCAACAACCCTTTGGAGTAGTGCTTTTAGCCCCACTTCACATTTCCTTGGAAGAGACTGAGGCCCCTAATCACATGACAAGTACAAGGGGAACCCAATACTTGCTCCCGGGATGTTTGCACTACTCTGTTGATACAACGCCTTGTTGGTATGAAGGCAGTGCAGCTCCCATCTCTTTCAGCAGTGCAATTTCCTTGGTTATAGAGATCAAAATCTTACGAAATACTTTTAAATTTCACCTTATACTTTCTAAGCCATGCCCAAATGTCTCTGGTGTTATAATTTCCTGAAGCTGGAGAACCACAACTGCATCTTGCATGGTTCATCCCTGTGCCTCCCAGCTCTGACTGGTCCCATTATAATCAACAGCTCCTTGTGGTTGCAGCCTCCCACCAGTGGAGAAAGGACAAGAGGCCCTCCAACCCCTCCTGGGCTTCTTTTGAGCCTCTCCTTCTGGCTATTAACAGGGAGGACACGGTGTGTAGGAAACATGATGTGAGCTCTAACAGCCAGCCAGGTGATGGATACATTACCTAAATTCTTTCTCCCCAAATACTGAATTTCTTTGCCTAAATTATGCCAGATGCTGACTCCTCACAGCTGTCATTATGAACCAGGTATAATTGTGCATCAGTTAAAACAGCACGCTGTTAAATCTCTTGAGAGCCGTGCATGACTGTGCATTAATGTGCATTTCTGATGGATCCAAAAAAACGAAGTGTTCTCCAAGTACATGCTCTCATCTCCTGGACAAAGGATCTCTAAAACAAAGACCATTTCGTCTCTTCTACCTTCTGTCAATACTCTGATGACGTGTACACTCATCCTTGGTCTTATTTCCACTCCTTCTGAGTATGGGTTTGCATAGTGAGGCTAAGGTCAGGAAAAAATCCCAACTCTAGTTACTTCTGTCTCTCACATTTGGAAAGATCATCATTACTGTAAACAAACAAAGATGGCAGGAGGAGTTAATGTGGCAAGGAAGTGGTTAGAAATGATCTGATGTACCAAGTTTGCCAAGGTCAAAGCCTCCCTTCAGCCTTCTAAAAGTCCATGCTTCACTGAAACATATCCTATTTGATTAGCCAGAACCCTGACTTTACCTGTGAAAAGTTAATGTAACTCAGAATTCAGCTTTCCCTCACATCTTTCTGTGTGTCCTGCACCATTGCGCTGCCTGGAACAGCTGTTTGTCAAAGCACTGGATTCAAGCTGAATGTGTTTTCTTCTACAGGGTCACATGGTTATAGCAGTGAGGACACCTTTGAGCCAAAGAACAACAGACCTAACTCAATGGACTTCCATCAAGTGACACTGTCTTCTTACATGACAAAAACCTGTAATAAGAAGTTTTGGTGTTGTTTCAAGAGCTCTGTGTCTCAAATTCTGAGATAATTTTTATTTTCCATTTCTATGGTGCTCGGGATGCTGGCTCATTGTTCCTCTGGCTCCTGTGGTCAGAAGATGGCTACTGCCATTCCAAGCATCGTGATAGCCAGCAAAGCGTCTGATCCAAGGAAAGGCATATTTATTCAATATTTCTGTTATTACAGGTGAAAATCCTTCCCTTCAGTTTCCAGACCAAGCTGTGGCTGCAATGAGCCAAGATGTCTCGCCACAACCACCTCACAGATAGAATGAGTAGCTGGCATTTTCATCTTTGGCCAAAAATGTCCTTAAGAACATAGAAAGGGAGAGGTGGTCAGTTGAGTAAGCAATCTAGCATATTTGACACAATATGGAACTCAGTGATGGTAGTGATAACCCTGTATGCGAGACAGCAAAAGAGACACAGATGGATAGAACAGTCTTTTGGACTCTGCGGGAGAGGGAGAGGGTGGGATGATTTGGGAGAATGGCATTGAAACATGTGTAATATCATATAAGAAACGAATCACCAGTCCAGGTTGAATGCAGGATACAGGATGCTTGGGGCTGGTGCACTGGGATGACCCAGAGGGATGGTACGGGGAGGGAGGTGGGAGGGGGTTCAGGATGGGGAGCACATGTTACACCCATGGCGGATGCATGTTGATGTATGGCAAAACCAATACAATATTGTAAAGTAATTAGCCTCCAATTAAAATAAATAAATTTAAATTAAAAAAATAAATAAATTTTCAATAGAATATCAATATTTGCTTTTTTTTTTCTTTTTTGTTTGTGGGGTTATTTTGGCTGTGCTTGGTCTTAATCACATTATGCAAGATCTTTTATTTTCGCTGTGGCGTGCAGAAACATTAGATGCAGCATCTGGGGTCTAGTTCCCCAGCCAGGGATCCAACATAGGCCGCTGCATTGGGAGCAAGGAGTCTTGGCCACTGAACCACCAGGGAAGTCCTTGGAGCTCTGTTTTGTTAGTTGTCTGGACTCAGAATATCTGAATAGATTGCTTTTTTCTATGTAGAACACAAAAGGGCTGAGAGGAAGAGAACAAACAAAGGTGCGTTTGGTGTAAGGTGTTTATTACAAGAGAGTTCAAGGGAGTGTCTCTTTTTAAAACAATTTATTGGGATATAGTTGCTTTACCATGCTGTGCTAGTTTCTGCTTTGCAGCAGTGAATCAGCTACATGAATACATGTGTGCTGTGCTCGATTGTGTCTGACTCTTTGTGATCCCACAGACTGTAGCCGGCCAAGCTCCTCTGTCCATGGGGATTCTCCAGGCAAGGAAACTGGAGTGGGTCGCCATGCCCTCCTCCAGGGCATCTTCCCAACCCAGGTCCAGGACTCCCGCATTGCAGGCAGATTCTTTGCCATCTGAGCCAGCAGGGAAACCTCCTCTCTTTTGGATTTCCTTCCCGTTCAGGTCACTACAGAGTATTAAACAGATTCCCAGTGCTATACAGTAGGTTCTCATTAGTTATCTATTTTGTACATGCGTGCATGCAGGCTAAGGGGCTTCAGTAGTGTCCAACTCTTTGTGACCCTATGGACTGTAGCCCTCAAGGCTCCTCTGTCCACCAGATTTTCCAAGCAAGAACACTCGAGTGGGTTACCACGCCCTCCTCCAGGGGATCTTCTTTACCCAGGGATCAAATCTGCATCGCTTGTGCCTCCTGCATTGGCAGGCAGGTTCTTTACCAGTAGCACCACCTGGGAAACCCATTTTATGCATAGTAGTGTATATATGTCAATCAAAACTGCAGTGAGATATCACTTCACACTGGTCGGAATGGCCATTATGAAAAAAAAAACAACTCTATGAACAATAAATGCTGGAGAGGATGTGGAGAAAAGGGAACCCTCTTATACAGTTGGTGAGGATGTAAATTGGTATATCCACTATGAAGAACAGTATGGAGGTTTCTTTAAAAACCAAAAATAGAACTACCATATGACCTAGCGATCTCACTCCTGGGCACACATCCAGAGAAAACTATGATTCTGAAATATACATGCACCCCAGTGTTTATTGGAGCACTATTTACAAATGCCAGGACATGGAAGCTACCTAAATATTTTGTCCATTGACAGAGGAGTGAATAATGAAGATGTGGCACATATATATATAGGGAGAAGGAAATGGCAACCTGTTCCAGTATTCTTGCCTAGAGAATCCCATTGACAGAGCCTGGTGGGCTGCTGTCCACGGGGTCACACAGAGTTGGACACAACTGAAGTGACTTAGCATGCATGCATGCATTGGAGAAATCCCAGGGACAGAGGAGCCTGGTGGGCTGCCGTCTATGGGGTCACACAGAGTCAGACACACCTGAAGTGACTTAGCAGCAGCAATGGAATATTACTCAGCCATAAAAAGGAATGAAATTTTGCCATTTGCAGAGACATGGACAGCCTTAGAGACTGTCATACAGAGTGAAGTAAGTCAGAAAGAGAAAAAATGTATATATATTTTTGGAATATATGATATATGTAAAATCTAGGCAAATGGCACAGATGAACCTATTTGCAAAGCAGAAATAGAGACACAGACATAGAGAATGTTTCAATGTCTCTGTAACCACACCATTCACCTGTGTTTGGGTTTAAGTTTTTATAAAAGTAAGATATTATTGCAGTGGTAGTCTGCACCAGACTCTTCACAGCTAAGTCACGTGGCTTGCTTTCTCTTTATTTCGTAGTTATATATACAAAGAATGATCATTTTTCTTTCATTATGTAGAATGGGTCATATCACTAAACAGAGCTTCGCCTTGGCCACCTCAGGAGGAAGTGGCCTTTTCCAAGAACAGATGCCAGTGGACATGTTTGAATCAGGTACCATAATCCCTGATTCCAACATCTGTGGCCAGGCCAGAGGTTACTTTTATTCAACCCACCTTGCATGACCATCAGCAGTTTTTTGTTAAAGCAGTATCAAAGCAGAGACATTACTTTGCCAACAAAGGTTCTCCTAGTCAAGGCTATGGTTTTTCCTGTGGTCATGTATGGATGTGAGAGTTGGACTGTGAAGAAGGCTGAGTGCCGAAGAATTGATGCTTTTGAACTGTGGTGTTGGAGAAGACTCTTGAGAGTCCCTTGGACTGCAAGGAGATCCAACCAGTCCATTCTGAAGGAGATCAGCCCTGGAATTTCTTTGGAAGGAATGATGCTAAAGCTGAAACTCCAGTACTTTGGCCACCTCATGCGAAGAGTTGACTCATTGGAAAAGACTGATGCTGGGAGGGATTGGGGGCAAGAGGAGAAGGGGACGAAAGAGGATGAGATGGCTGGATGGCATCACTGACTCAATGGACATGAGTCTGAGTGAACTCCGGGAGTTGGTGATGGACAGGGAGGCCTGGTGTGCTGCGATTCATGGGGTTGCAAAGAGTCAGACACGACTGAGTGACTGATCTGATCTGATCTGATCTGATTTCAAAGGTACTTTACATTTTATTTCTGAACCAGTCCAAAGCATCAACAGCAGGTACTGAGAGAATGTGCTTCAACTTACCGTGCTGAATATTTAATCAGCATAAGGTGGTAATATCTCTTATACTGCAGATGAAGAAACACAATCAGGGAAATACTGTATAATAGACAAACCAATTTATACTCATTGTCTTTATTGATTTTGTGTAGCTTGAAATAAGGTAGTGAAAAGTTGAAAGAAAGCCCTTTAAACTTGATCACCTTTTAAATCAGGGGCATGGAAAAAGAAATAAACATAAGGAGACAGCAAAATATTAACCAGGTCTTAAATGATTATGGCTAATATTTTTCAAGTCTTTAATGATTAAGTCAAACAGTGAATATAAGATATATCTGAATTTTAAATTGTCATCATCCAAATAGAATTCTCTGATAGCCCACCAGGCTCCTCATCCATGGAATTCTCCAGGCAAGAATATTGGAGTGGGTAGCTATTCCCTTCTTCAGGGGATCTCCCTAACCCAGGGATTGAACCCGGGTTTTCTGCATTGCAGGCAGATTCTTTACCATCTGAGCCACCAGGGAAGCCTTCATGATATGTCTGAACTTTAAGTAACCATCCTCATTTGAATAGAAATCTACTTAAGAGTCTCAGCTAAAGGAATTCTATAATTGCTTTTGTTTCAATTGTTTTCTTTAACCCTTGCTTTCCCCATCTGTTAAACTAGAGGGAAACTAACTCTATTGTGATGACTGCATGCCAGGCATGAGGCCAGACGCATTATACACATCAAGTTACTGAATTTTATTAAAAGTCTTACATTTCTCAGACTTCCTTGGTGGTCCAGTGGTTAAGAATCTGCCTGCCAGTGCAGGGTACACAGTCCCTAGTCCAGGAAGGCCCCACATGCCAGGGAGCAGCTAACTTCTGAGCCAGAGTGCTAGAGCCTGTGCTCTGCCACGACAGAACCCAGCAGGAGAAGTCCACACACCACACGAAGAGCAGCCCTGTTCCCTGCGGCTGGAGATGGCCCACGTGCAGAGGAAGACCCAGCGCAGCCGCAAGTAAGTCAATTCATTCTGAAGACTTAAAAAGCCTTCCACTTCTCTTATTTGAAATGTGGAATTCCAGTTCCCTATTGATTAAAAAAGTAGGTCACAGTGGCATACCTCTCGTGAGAACTCCTTAATATGTGTACTTAAATATTAGATCATTTACCTGAGAACCTTAGATTAAGTCTGAAATATCTCCAAATTTATAAATTACAGTTTTTTTCAAAAGTAATTCTAGGTTTTTGTTGTTGTTACCATGAGCGCACGTAAGGTTTCCCAGGTTATAGCCGTTCCCTAAAAGGAACATTTAGGGAACAAACCAACCTGGGGAACGGTTTTGATCTATATTCTGATGATGTGGATGTGCTCCTCATTCCTCATTTGTATTCACACATTCACACCAGGAGGCAAGCATCTAATTGATTGTTCTGAAGACAGAGTGCAGACCACATGAAAATAATTGGAAATCTTGGACTCAGCCTTGTATACATAATGCATTTTTCCCCTAGTTAAGATTTCTTTTGAATTTGAGGTTGTGTGGTCAAAATGAAAATTATTAAACTGGCAATTTATTATTATGTATACTTTGCAGTTCACAGCATGTGCATTTAAAACACCAAAAAATTAGATTTTAGGAACTGGCTTTATGGTATTGGCCTAAATTCAATTTTGCTCAAAATTTACATTTTTCATTGTTAGATTGGTAAATACAGATGACCTGTGTTCAAATTCTGAATATCTTCTTATGAGCTTACTTAACCTCCTGCCCAAGCTCATTAAGCTTCCTTTCTAATCCATAAATGCTCATAATAATTTCACATATTATCTGTGAGAATTACGAGATAACATAAGTGAAAATGCCTAGCCCAAGATAAGCTTTGGCAAATGCTTTTATGCTTCATTTCTGCAAAATGTTAGCTTATCTAAATGCTATAGAAGCTATGTAAATCACCAAGATCAAGGGAAATTAACATTTACGGGGAAAAAAATTCTAACCATTCCCTTTTTACTCTCTCCAAGTTAAACTGCTGGATTTCAAAGTGAAGGTAAAGGATGATTCTGGTAACCAAGTGGCAAGACAGAATTGTTACTCTGTTTTCTCAAGTACCTGAGTATTTAAGTTACTAAGGACTCATTGGAAAAGATTGATGCTGGGAGGGATTGGGGGCAGGAGGAGAAGGGGACAACAGAGGATGAGATGACTGGATGGCATCATGGACTCAATGGACGTGAGTTTGAGTGAACTCCAGGAGTTGTTGATGGACAGGGAGGCCTGGCGTGCTGCAATTCATGGGGTCGCAAAGAGTTGGCCACGACTGAGTGACTGAACTGAACTGAAGGAATAGAAAGACTGACTTTCTAGCTGCCACTCCAGACATACTCCCATAAAATATCCACTCCTGATTTTGGTCCCCACTCTTCGACTCCAAATCGAACATCTCCCCCAGGGTCTAAGTTTTCTTTCTGCACTGAAAACGTGCCATGTTCTCACCCCGCATGCTTTCAAAATATATCACCTACTCTCTTATGCGCTAATACTACATATGTCAATCTACATAATACCTGCCTAGAAAGCCTTACATGAACACCACACTCTGCCCAAAGAGAACAAAAGTACTTGAAATTCTATCCTCTTTGTAGGGAGTAGATGCTCAATAAAGAGGAATACACATCCTCGGCTTCTCTCCCATCTGTAGCCGCCAAGAGACTGTGCTGAATCAGCGACCCAGTTTGAAGCCTTCTGAGGGTTCTGAATGTGATTTTACTTTCCAGCTTTGCATTTTGGATTCTAACCACATGTCAAGTCCATGGGCACAAATAAGGTCGGAGTGGCAAGGAGAGAAGTTGGAAAAACACCTCGATCTACATTATGAATTTATGCCTGACAGCATGCTTGGGTTTGGAAAAATGATGGCAGGGACTTCTCCGGCAATCCAGTAGTTAAGACTCTGTGCTCCAAATACAGGGGGAATGCGGTTGATCCCTGGTTGTGGAACTAAAATTCCCACATGCTACAGCTGAAAAAAAAAAATAATAATCGTATAAATAGCTTCAAAGGACAGTGGACTGTTGGAATTTCTTCACTTGGAAACTTACAGGTCCATCGTCTGTCATGCTTCTGGTGTGTTATTTGGTGCTAGTCCTTGATGTTGACTTTAGAATAATATTAAGAAATTCTGATTGAGCAACTTAAAGCTTTTCTCCTGTAGGTCTAATAATAAAAAACAAATACAATAATAGTTGGATAGTGTAATTAAATATTATGATCACATTAAAAGTAACTAAATAGTAGCTTGAAAACCACATGGAATAATGTCCTATGTTTATTCATGTTTATTCAGGAATACAACAAAAACATAGCTTCTTTATTTTTGATGAACAGATGTGATGTCTACCTGAACCTTGACCTCCTGGGTAGCTGGGAACTGGAGGGTGGTGGAGCTAAAAAGTAGAAAATAGTCAATTTACTTTAATATGATAATAATGGTACATGATAATACACTGAAAGCATTTTAAATTTTTGTTTTCTTTTGGGTCTTTCGTCTTTTTCAGATCTACCTCTTCCCCTGCTTCTCTGAAAATCTGAGGGATCCCCTTCAAGCCAGATGTGGGGAGACTATGAAAAATCATGACACTTAAGCCTCTGGAATTGGTTACCTGCACAGGTCCCTTCTGGGACTCTAGAATCTACTCACAGGGTGATACATTTTAATGGAACTTGCAATATTAATACATATTAACTACAACTGGTGAAGACCGTTGGCTATTTCCATAGCCAAGGAAAGTTTTGGAATCACCCTACAGGGACATTTAGCAGGAAATACATACTATCTAAATTTAATCTATTTTTGCAGTTTACAGTCATTTCTCTATATGTTAAATTATTGCTAGCAGTCTTGAAAGGTTTCTAGGACTACTTTAGTCAGTCTGTGCTGCAATTCATGGGGTCGCAAAGAGTTGGACACGACTGAGCGACTGAACTGATTGACTGACTGAAGGAGACCTGAAATGTCCCGAAATGGTAAACCGCACATATGACAGAAGCTTGACAGAGGGTTTTCTAGATTTGACAGCAATGGTAAAAAAAAATCTACGTGGCATTGCTAATTATTGGGTTGGCCAAAACATTCATTTGGGTTTTTCAGTAAGTTTTTATGGAAAAACCTGAATAAAATTTTGGCCAACCCGAGGTAAGTTGTGAAGCTGAAAGGAAATTCATTTTAAGAAATGAATTGTAAATTGATGATTTCTTTTTTAAAAAATTACTATTAATCATGCTGGGGGAAAAAAGATTTACTTTCCTAATCTGTCTGTGGAGAGGTACTAAGACATCACGTCAAGAAGCAGTTAAGATATAAGCATGGAAGAATGTAGAGGTGGAAACTCTGATAGAGGTGAATCAGGGAGCTCATGAATAATGATTAGTTATATCCTTTCGTATCTTTTTTCAGAGCCTTTGATAGCTTTTGAAAATGTAAATGTTCTTTTGTAAATTCTTTCACATTCTGACTTCCCGAGTGGCTCAGACGATGAGTCTGCCTACAATGCAGGAGACCCCCGTTCAACCCCTAGGTCAGGAAGATCCCCTGGAGAAGGAAATGGCAGCCCACTCCAGTATTCTTGCCTGGAGAATCCCCATGGACAGAGGAGCCTGGTGGGCTATATAGTCCATGGTGTACTTCGCAACTAAACCACCAGTCCTCTTCTGTGTTAACAGCCATCGCTAAGTGCCTCCACACCTACTGGGAAGTGGGAGTGAAGGACCCCGATGCCTTGGGCTTACCTTTTCACAGTGCACACGAGCCAGGAAAAGTGGGAGCTTTTCGTCAGATTCCCTTGAGGAACTCCCTTTCACCAATACTGCCAAGCTCCTGCTCAAAGCGGAAGGGACTCCGGAAGAGGGCTTCTCCTGGAGATTATCCCCAGAGAAACATAGGAAAGGGTGCTTCTCAAACCACCTTTAACAAGCTATAGGTTTCTCAGGACCACTATCTCATCATTTAGCCCAAATGGTGAAATTCCAACACTTAACTTAGTTTCCATTTCCTGGATCCATTTAGACCGATTTTACTTACTTTCTGATGATAACTTCTGGTGCATAAAATTCGATGCCTTGACTTGATAGGAAATGAGTCAAATTCATACACTGTGGAATCCAAGCTGATTTTCTCACTCAAGTTTTAAAAATCCTGTTTTGGGTATCTGAAACGGGAAGGACGATTTCTTACTGTTACTGCTACAGACCACCAAGCCATCAGCTGTAAGAAATAATGAATCTCATGCTGATTAAGGAAAAGGTCCTCTACACAAAGGAGAAACACAGGTTTTACTTGGTTTGGCCAGTCTTCTTCTCTCCCTCGCTTCACATGAGCAGATGAAAAATAAGCAAAATAATTTCCAAAATAATATTTCAGAGCTAACTGGAAATGAAAATGAGAGAGAAGAAAACCTATCACGTTATAAGCACCAAGCCTTCTTGCATTTGCTTGTATTTACTCTATACAGTGAGCAACAACAAGACCGGGAGCTGACTGTGGCTCAGATCATGAACTCCTTATTGCCAAATTCAGACTTAAATTGAAGAAAGTAGGGAAAACCACTAGACCATTCAGGTATGACCTAAATCAAATTCCTTATGATTATACAGTGGACGTGAGAAATAGATTTAAGGGACTAGATCTGATAGATAGAGTGCCTGATGAACTATGGACAGAGGTTCGTGACACTGTACAGGAGACAGGGATCAAGACCATCCCCATGGAAAAGAAATGCAAAAAAGCCAAATGGCTGTCTGAGGAGGCCTTACAAATAGCTGTGAAGAGAAGAGAAGCGAAAAGCAAAGGAGAAAAGAAAACATATAAGCATCTGAATGCAGAGTTCCAAAGAATAGCAAGAAGAGATAAGAAAGCCTTCCTCAGCGATCAATGCAATGAAATAGAGGAAAACAACAGAATGAGAAAGACTAGAGATCTCTTCAAGAAAATTAGAGACACCAAGGGAACATTTCATGCAAAGATGGGCTCCATAAAGGACAGAAATTGTATAGACCTAACAGAAGCAGAAGATATTAAGAAGAGGTGGCAAGAATACACAGAAGTGTACAAAAAAGATCTTCATGACCCAGATAATCACAATGGTGTGATCACTCACCTAGAACCAGACATCCTGGAATGTGAAGTCAAGTGGGCCTTAGAAAGGGTCATACAAACAAAGCTAGTGGAGGTGGTGGAATTCTAGTTGAGCTATTTCATTCCTGGAAAATGATGCTGTGAAAGTGCTGCACTCAATATGCCAGCAAATCTGGAAAACTCAGCAGTGGCCACAGGACTGGAAAAGGTCAGTTTTCATTCCAATCCCAAAGAAAGGCAATGCCAAAGAATGTTCAAACTGCCACACAGTTGCACTCATCTCACACGCTAGTAAAGTAATGCTCAAAATTCTCCAAGCCAGGCTTCAGCAATATGTGAAGCGTGAACTTCCTGATGTTCAAGCTGGTTTTAAAAAAGGCAGAGGAACCAGAGATCAAATTGCCAACATCCACTGGATCATGGAAAAAGCAAGAGAGTTCCAGAGAAACATCTATTTCTGCTTTATTGACTATGCCAAAGCCTTTGACCGTGTGGATCACAATAAACTGTGGAAAATTCTGAAAGAGATGGGAATACCAGACCACTTGACCTGCCTCTTGAGAAACCTATATGCAGGTCAGGAAGCAACAGTTAGAACTGGACATGGAACAACAGACTAGTTCCAAATCGGAAAAGGAGTACGTCAAGGCTGTATATTGTCACCCTGCTTATTTAACTTATATGCAGAGTACATCATGAGAAACGCTGGACTGAAAGAAACACAAGCTGGAATCAAGATTGCCGGGAGAAATATCAATAACCTCAGATATGCAGATGACACCACCCTTATGGCAGAAAGTGAAGAGGAACTCAAAAGCCTCTTAATGAAAGTGAAAGTGGAGAGTGAAAAAGTTGGCTTAAAGCTGAATATTCAGAAAACAAAGATCATGGCATCCGGTCCCATCACTTCATGGGAAATAGATGGGGAAACAGTGGAAACAGTGTCAGACTTTATTTTTTTGGGTTCCAAATTCACTGCAGATGGTGATTGCAGCCATGAAATTAAAAGACGCTTACTCCTTGGAAGGAAAGTTATGACCAACCTAGATAGCATATTGAAAAGCAGAGACATTACTTTGCCAACAAAGGTCCATCTAGTCAAGGCTATGGTTTTTTCAGTGGTCATGTATGGATGTGAGAGTTGGACTCTGAAGAAAGCTGAGCACCAAAGAATTGATGCTTTTGAACTGTGGTGTTGAAGACTCTTGAGATTCCCTTGGACTGCAAGGAGATCCAACCAGTCCATTCTAAAGGAGATCAGCCCTGGGATTTCTTTGGAAGGAATGATGCTAAAGCTGAAACTCCAGTACTTTGGCCACCTCATGCGAAGAGTTGACTCATTGGAAAAGGCTCTGATGCTGGGAGGGATTGGGGGCAGGAGGAGAAGGCGACCACAGAGGATGAGATGGCTGGATGGCATTACCGACTCGATGGACGTGAGTGTGGGTGAACTCTGGGAGTTGGTGATGGACAAGGAGGCCTGTTGTGCTGCAATTCATGGGGTCGCAAAGAGTTGGACACAACTGAGTGACTGAACTGAACTGAACTCTATTTTAAAGGCTTTCCAGGGGGTTCCCTCTTTCCTGAGGGAAACACAGAGGGGAGAACAGAGTGTTGAGTCCACTACAGATGGTGCCATAGGACAGGCATCCAGGGATACAGCTGTGAGGCTAAGGTCTTGCTCCTAGAATACCCAGAAGGTTTTCCTTAAGGTGGGATTCTGTTTTTAATGGCAGCAGGGCAAAGAATATAATGAACATCCATTCTAAACAGATGACTTATATATCTATAACTAAAATAGTTTATCTTTTAATCTCTCGCATCCTCTTTCAGTAACTTGAGGGAATCTATACAATATAAATTTTTAATTTCATAACTGCTGATAACTTTTTGACAGAGATGACATAACCTGAATTTCCTTTTATTCTTGCTTATATTTGGCTGACTATGTTACACAGTAGGAGAAATATGTCAATGATAAACAAATATGCCTACCTAAAATACAATACCAATCACTAATTCTGATAGCTGAAATGTGGACTCAATCCTAAAATTGCTGAAAGATGATTTTCCTTCTCTTGTTTACTTATTTCATTTTTCTATCGACCATTCCATCGCAATCATTGAAGTATTCAGTGATGTCAACATCTCCTTTTTCCTGCATTTTCCACTAATACTCTAAAGTTGCTCAAATCATAATATTTTAAACAACTCCACTTATTTTAAGTTGGAAGAAACTGAGGCTCTAAAAGGAAAAATGATATTTTCTGAAAACAGTTGTTACTTTCAGACTTCACCTTTTCTCATATGCAATAATTTCCTTCTTTATTTGGCTAAAAATAACTGCACCGTTTTCATTTCACATGATGCTGACTGGGTAGAATGACAGAATTTCAGGTCTTGAGAGATACCTCATGAAAATACTATTCAGCATCTTTATTTAACAAATGAAGAAACCAAATCTGAAGAAGTTAAATCTCTTACTCAAAGTCACATACCTACATGGTGACAGATTTAAGACTCCCCATTAAAAACTCATTATATAAAAATAGTTGAAATATAAATTGAAAAATACAACCTAAGACAAAGGAAAGATGCTTATATTTGTCACTGAGCAAAACAAAAGTTCTGACTTAAGACCGTTAAGATGCTGTATAGCATATGTCCAAAATAGATTGCTTTGTACATGTTTTCATATATGAAAATATGCTGAGGACAGCCATCTTTAAAAAGGGCCTCAAAGAAATTCCAGGTGAGTAGAAGAGTAAATTTTGAATTAAAAAATATAAAATGTTATTTAAAAATTAGGAAACAAAAGTTGATAATGTTTCATCTCTGTATAAAGACTTTATAAGATCAGTTAGCAATATAATGATGAAAAAATAAATGAATTTGACCACACAGAAATGTAAAAATCTCTGAGTGTAGAAACATTATGCACTATAAAATAAATATTGTATATGTTTGTATACAATATTTACAACACATACAAACAAGGTAGCAGAGGCAAAATTAAAAGCAAAAAAATTACCAGTCATAAAGAGAATTAAAACTCAAGCAATAAGCCTGGAAAATATATTTGTAAAAATGTTGTAGATATTTAATATCTTTAATATTTATAAGGGGCTTCCCTGGTGGCTGAGATGGTAAAAGAATCCACCTGCAATTCAAGAGACCGAGATAAGAAAAACATTGAGACATTGTTCTGAGTTGAACCGTATCCCTGGGGAAAAAATGGTATTGAAATCCTCAGGCTTACTAACTCACAACATGGCTTTATTTGTCATGGGGTCTTTACAGAGGTCTTTGCCAACAAATGTCCATCTAGTCAAGGCTATGGTTTTTCCAGTAGTCATATGTGGATGTGAGAGTTGGACTATAAAGAAAGGTGAGTGCCGATTGATGCTTTTGAACTGTGGTGTTGGAGAAGACTCTTGAGAGTCCCTTGGACTGCAAGGAGATCCATCCAGTCCATTCTAAAGGAGATCAGTCCTGACTGTTCATTGGAAAGACTGGTGTTGAAACTGAAACTCCAATACTTTGGCCACCTGATGCGAAGAGCTGACTCATTTGAAAAGACCCTGACACTGGAAAGATTGAGGGTGGGAGGAGAAGGGGACCACAGAGGATGAGATAGTTGGATGGCATCACTGACTCGATGGACATGAGTTTGGGTAAACTCTGGGAGTTGGTGATGGGCAGGGAGGTCTCGTATGCTGCGGTTCATGGGGTTGCAAAGAGTTGGACACGACTGAGCGACTGAACTGAACTGAACTTTACAGAGGTAATCAAGCAAAAATGTAAGATCTTAGGGTGGGCCCTAATCTAATAGTGGAGAAGGAAATGGCAACTCACTCCAGTATTCTTGCCTGGGGAATCCCATGGACAGAGGAGCCTGGCAGACTGCAGTCTGTGGGGTCATAAAGAGTTGAACATGACTGAGCAACCAACAGTAGCACTAATCTAATCGTACCGATGTCGCTATAAAAGGGGAGATTTGGACACAGAAACAGATGTGTATACGAGCAGAATGCCTTCTGAAGGGGTAGGCACAGATTGGGTTGATGCAACTATAAGCCAAGATTGCCAGCAAACCCCCAGAGGTGAGGAGACAGGCCTAAAATAGACTCTTCCTTGCTGCCCTTAGGAACCACCCTGGATGAAACTAACCAACACCTGGATCTGAGATTTCTAGCCTCCAAGAACTATGAGCCAATAATCTCTGCTCTGTAACCTATCAGGTGTCTGATACTCTGTTAGGGCAGCCATAGCAGACCTCTGCAAACCCCAAATCATAAACAGCCAAGGGACACAACCTGATAAATTTGAAAAATAGCCTATACTAATGGTTAATAAGTGTTTTGAAATGATTCAAATTTGCTAATAATTTTAAAGTGCATATTTAAGTAACACAATTTTCTTTTTCATAAATAAATTGGCAATTAAAATGCTAATATCAAATCCTCTTGGATATCTTTGAAGGAACAATTTTTCATTGTGAATCATGAAACCGAAATAGTATTCCTACTTTTTAACTGGGCATTTTCCACTTCTCTAAATACTTCTTTTATGGAAATAAGGAGATATGATGTACGCGATGTTATTTAAAAGTTCAAATCACTCAAAAACTTGAATTTCCAAAAATAGGGAGAAATTTAAAGAAATTAAAGTCCTTTTATAAGAGATATTAATTTATGGACATTGAAAATAATACTAAGCAAAGCCTTTAATACTACTGGGGAAAACTTATTATTTAATTTTTAAAAAAGAGAGAAAAACTCACTCATGATTATGTGTGAATTCACCATTATAAACTTGGCTATAATATTTTACTTTAAGAAAATAGGCACAGGTCATTTTTAAATGTGAAAAGTAGCTCTCGAGGTACAGAGGATTTTTTTTTTTAACAGATAAGGAAGCCCCATAGGCTTGCCTGTGCAATGTATATCAATGAAAGAAAAAGAATAAAAATGGGAAGTATTAGTTTTCTAGAGTTGCCATAACAAATTACGATAAATCAGAGGCTTAAAACAAGAGAAATTAATTTCCTCACTGTTCCGGAGGTCAGAAGTCCAAAATCAAGGTTTTGGAAGAACCACGCTCCCTCTGAAGGGTCCAGAGGAAGGTCGTTCCTGCTCTTCTAGCATCTGTGGCTTCTGGCTTCGTTGGCTTGGATCCGCCCATTCCCGTCCTGCCTCCACTTTCTCCCCTCATCTCTGTGTCTTCATCTCTTCTTGAAAGGAAACTGCTCTTTGGGTGTAGGCTATGCTATGCTTAGTTACTCAGTCATGTCCAGCTCTTTGCAACCCTGTGGACTGTAGCCTGCCAGGCTTCTCTGCTCGTGGGATTTGCCAGGCAAGAATACCAGAGTGGGTAGCCATTCCCTTCTCCAGGGTATCTTCCCAAGCCAGGGAAAGAACCTGGTCTCATGCATTGCAGGCAGATTCTTTACCATCTGAGCCACCAGGGAAGCCCCTTTGGATGTATGGCCCACTCAAAATCCAGGATAATTTTATCTCAAGGTCTTTAATTAAATGTATCTATGAAGATCCTCTCTCCAAATAAGGTCTCATTCTGAGGTTCTGCTGCTGCTGCTGCTGCTAAGTCGCTTCAGTTGTGTCCAACTCTGTGAGACCCCATAGATGGAAGCCCACCAGCCTTCCCCGTCCCTGAGATTCTCCAGGCAAGAACACTGGAGTGGGTTGCCATTTCCTTCTCAGATCAGATCAGATCAGTCGCTTAGTCGTGTCCAACTCTTTGTGACCCCATGAATCACAGCATGCCAGGCCTCCCTGTCCATCACCAACTCCCGGAGTTCACTGAGACTCACGTCCATCGAGTCAGTGATGCCATCCAGCCATCTCATCCTCTGTCGTCCCCTTCTCCTCCTTCCTCAATCCCTCCCAGCATCAGAGTCTCTTCCAATGAGTCAACTCTTCGCATGAGGTGGCCAAAGTACTGGAGTTTCAGCTTTAGCATCATTCCTTCCAAAGAAATCCCAGGGCTGATCTCCTTCAGAATGGACTGGTTGGGTCTCCTTGCAGTCCAAGGGACTCTCAAGAGTCTTCTCCAACACCACAGTTCAAAAGCATCAATTCTTCAGCGCTCAGCCTTCTTCACAGTCCAACTCTCACATCCATACAGGACCACAGGAAAAACCATAGCCTTGACTAGATGAACTTTTGTTGGCAAAGTAATGTCTCTGCTTTTGAATATGCTATCTAGGTTGGTGATAACTTTCCTTCCAAGGAGTAAGTGTCTTTTAATTTCATGGCTGCAGTCACCATCTGTAGTGATTTTGGAGCCCAGAAAAATAAAGTCTGACACTGTTTCCACTGTTTCCCCATCTAGGTAAATGTAAATTTTGGTAGTACACTTTTCAACACATTACATAACACAGAAGAAGAGAAAAAAATATTTTTTAAACAAGTGACTATCTTTGAGTTGAGATAATGCATGATACATTTTACTCAGCATCTTTATATCAGTTCAAAGGTTGCAATGTTCTTTGTACAGTCACAGAATAATTTTAGATAGGTAAGATCTTGAGTCTCATGTAGTTACATATGTTTTATGTAATCCATTTGAATTTTTCTCTTTTTTTTTTTTGAACTATAGTTGATTCACAATGCTGTGTTAGTTTCCAGTGTACAGAAAATTAATTTAGTTATACATACAAATCTAGTTTTTTTCCCAGATTCTTTTCCCTTATAGGTATTAAAAATATTGAATATAGTTCCCTGTGCTATAATACAGTAGGTCCTTGTTGGTTATTTTATATGTAACAGTGTGTATATGTTAATCCAAAACTCCTAATTTATCCCTCCCCCCACCACCACTTTTCCCCTTTGGTAATCATAAATTTGTTTTCTATGTCTGTGGGTCAATTTCTGTTTTCTATGTAGATTCATTTGTATCATTTTTGTAGATTCCATGTATAAATGATATCATATATTTATCTTTCTTTGTCTAACTTACTTTACTTAGTATCTAATCTCTAAGCCCACAAATGGCATTATTCATTCTTTTCTATGACTGAGTAATATTCCATCATATATATATCATATCTTCTTTCTTCATTCATCTGCTAGTGGGCTCATTTGCTGAAAAATCAGGAAGATGTTAAAACTGGTTCAAAGATACTTCCAAGCTTGAGGGCAAGTGACACTGCCTTCAGTATGGCTAAAGCGGGGAGAGAAGAGGCAAGAAACACTGAAGCCAACACCAAGGTGTTCTGGAGATTTAGTGCTTAAGCATCGGGGTCCAGAGCTATGCTGTGTCTTTCCCCTGAAGAAGGCATTCTGGGCTCCTGAATCTAAGAGGCCAAATTATCTTACCTGTCTACCAACAGGGGAGAAAATCTGGGCGAGGTGAGGGCAGTTAGGTTGAATATTTTCACATGGTTGCTAAAAACTTTGCACTGCAATGAAATACTGTATAGCCCAGGTCAGCAAGCTACAGCCTAAGGGCCCAACCCAGCCCACTGCCTGCCTGCTTTCATAAATAAGATTTTACTGGAATGCACGTGCACACACATGCACCCAGGTCAAGGGGCATTTGGGAAGCTCCATCTTAGTAAGTAATACAAAAATAAGATTGTTGATTTAGATAGAAAACGAGTTGAATTTCAAAGGACCATAAACTACAGCCGTTGGAATTCTCTATTCTACAAGACAGAATTGATGTGTACCTCCATAGATAAAAATCTTGAGTCAAACACATAACTTCACTAAGTCTCAAGATGTTAACCAGTGGTAAACAATAAATATAGTTCTGTCATGTAGGGGTGAGAGAAGAGGAATAGAATAATTAATCATTATAGATAATAAATAATAATAAAGTTCCATAATGAAGAGAAATGCATTTTTTTAAATGCAAAAAAATCACACACTGAAAATTTCAAAAGTTAGCTTTCATTATATTCTCAGAAAAAAATAGCTCATAAAATAGTAGAAAAATATGATTAGAAGTAATTATTATTCATTCATTTTGAAAAGGTCAGTTTTCATTCTAATCCCAAAGAAAGGCAATGCCAAAGAATGCTCAAACTACCGCACAATTGCACTTATCTCACACGCTAGTAAAGTAATGCTCAAAATTCTCCAAGCCAGGCTTCAGCAATATGTGAACCTTGAATTTCCTCATGTTCAAGCCGGTTTTAGAAAAGGCAGAGGAATCAAAGATCAAATTGCCAGCATCCGCTGGATCATCGAAAAAGCAAAAGAGTTCCAGAAAAACATCCATTTCTGCTTTATTGACTATGCCAAAGCCTTTGACTGTGTGGATCACAATAAACTGTGGAAAATTCTGAAAGAGATGGGAATACCAGACCACCTGATCTGCCTCTTGAGAAATCTGTATGCAGGTCAGGAAGCAACAGTTAGAACTGGACATGGAACAACAGACTGGTTCTAAATAGGAAAAGGAGTACATCAAGGCTGTGTATTGTCACCCTGCTTATTTAACTTCTATGCAGAGTACATCATGAGAAACGCTGGACTGAAAGAAACACCAGCTGGAATCAAGATTGCCGGGAGAAATATCAATAACCTCAGATATGCAGATGACACCACCCTTATGGCAGAAAGTGAAGAGGAACTCAAAAGCCTCTTGATGAAAGTGAAAGAGGAGAGTGAAAAAGTTGGCTTAAAGCTCAACATTCAGAAAACAAAGATCACGGCATCTGGTCCCATCACTTCATGGGAAATAGATGGGGAAACAGTGTCAGACTTTATTTTTCTGGGCTCCAAAATCACTGCAGATGGTGACTGCAGCCATGAAATTAAAAGATGCTTACTCCTTGGAAGGAAAGTTATGTCCAACCTAGATAGCATATTCAAAAGCAGAGACATTACTTTGCCAACAAAGGTCCATCTAGTCAAGGCTATGGTTTTTCCTGTGGTCATGTATGGATGTGAGTTGGACTGTGAAGAAGGCTGAGTGCTGAAGAATTGATGCTTTTGAACTGTGGTGTTGGAGAAGACTCTTGAGAGTCCCTTGGACTGCAAGGAGATCCAACCAGTCCATTCTGAAGGAGATCAGCCCTGGGATTTCTTTGGAAGGAATGATGCTAAAGCTGAAACTCCAGTACTTTGGCTACCTCATGGGAAGAGTTGACTCATTGGAAAAGACTGTGATGCTGGGAGGGATTGGGGGCAGGAGGAGAAGGGGTCCACAGAGGATGAGATGGCTGGATGGCATCACTGACTTGATGGATGTGAGTCTCAGTGAACTCCAGGAGTTGGTGAAGGACAGGGATGCCTGGCGTGCTGTGATTCATGGGGTCGCAAAGAGTCGGACACGACTGAGCGACTGAAATGAACTGAACTGAATGGTCCTATGTGTAATTTTGATACTAACGGTCTTATGTGATTGTTATATTAGGCTAAAACTCTTGGAGTAATTTTAAGCAACAAACATATGTTAGGATGAATCATTAATTTCATTTCAAAAGGACTGAATTCAGACTCATTTACACAGAAGGTTTTTTGGCTATAATTAAAATTGAAATGTTATCTGCATAATTTCTAAAGTAATTTACAGTTATAAAAATAAAATCATTGACTTTTATATGTACAATATTCATTTACTATTTAAAAATATACATATTTTTGTATAATTATATGTATATATGTAACCATGCATATATAACTATAATGTAGCTTTAAAAACTATATATATAGCTTTAAAACTATAGTTTTCTGAAAAATGGGACAGAATTTTTTAATTGTTAAAACATTTTCTATATGCAATAACACCAAAGGTAGAAAATACATTAAAATGTGTAGATATATACACAATAATGAGTTTCTCAGGTGGCAGTAGTGGCAAAGATCCTGCCTGCCAATGCAGGAGATGTAAGGGACGTGGGTTTGAACCCTGAGTCAGGAAGATCTCTGGAAGAGGGTGTGGCAACCCAGTCCAGAATCCCATGAGAAGCCTGGCAGGCTATAGTCCATAGTGTGGCAAAGAGTTGGACATGACTGAAATGAGTTAGTGCATACACACACACACACACACACAGTACACATCAAAAGTAGAAAATATATTAAAAACAAAAGTATCCATGGAAGGGTTTCAAAATAAATAATCTTAGGTCCGTACACGTGTTTCACTAAAGGCAGTAAGAACTTTCTTAGATGAAAATTGTTACAATCTTTTGCTTTCAGGAAAATATCTGTGTGATTTTTTTATAAATATATTCTCTGGATTTTTACAATCATATCCACCAATTATGCCAATTTGGCAACATATGCACCAGTTTCTCCTTAAACACTTAAATACCAAGGATGAGTCACGGGTAGGGATTCAGAAAGAAGACCAAAAAATTAACTTCAAAGAAACTCACTGGAATATATATCAAAAGAATTCTAAAACTTGTAAGTATTCACTACTTCATTTCAATACAATCAAGTAATAATTGAGGCTCTTCTCAGTCTGTACTTGCTGGATGCTTTAGGAGAAACAAAAGTCATACTTTTAGAGCTTTCGTGTTTCCCTTGGAAAATTCCTTTAGCCTGAAAATGCTGATAATTACCATATTTGCTCTGTATAGCAACTGGAAATTTGTTTCTTTGTTGATTAGTTGTCTGCTAGCCCTGCTGATATGTCAGGACTATTGCATCATCAAGGCTGAGATCAAACAGAAAGAAAGTGTCTAACCAGGGACTTCTCTGGTGGTCCAGTAGTTAAGACTTTGCCTTCTAATGCAAGAGGTGTGGGTTCAATCCCTGGTTGGGGAGCTAAGATCTCAGATGCCTCTTGCCCAAAAAGCCAAAACAAAACAGAAGCAATATTGTAACAAATTTAATAAAGACTTCAGTGCTAGCCTATTCTCAACACTGTTGTGAGAAAATCTGCTTAAAATTTAAATCAACTTATAAACCACCACCATCACCACCACCCACCCACCCCACCCCTTCACCCCCAATTAAAACCTTCCCACAACCTCTCATTTCATTCACAACAAAAGGCAACATCCCTACAATGGCCTGTAAAACCCTACCTGATGTGGCCCCAGCTACACTCTGAGTTGTCTTCCTTGGTTCCCTCTCCCTCTACTGGGCAAGTCATTCAGGACACTTCATTCTTTCAAGCAAAACAAGCCTGTTCTCACTCAACATTGGGTAGTTGTTTTGCCCTCTGCCTTGCATTCTATTCGGTGAGTGTGCATCTCTCTCTGACTTTCTCCCATGTCTGTATGTAAACATCAATCCTTCACTGAGTTCTGTATGTAAAATAATAACAGACCTCTTCCTATCTCATCCTCATTGTTGTTCCTCACAGAAGTCAATCACCATGGTTTGCAAGAACATTGACTCATTTTTTTCCTTCTTTGTAGTTTGCAAAAGGACTATGAGCATTCTGGACAGAAAAAAAAGAGGAATTTTGAAGACTTTGGGTCAGCCAGAACTAGCTGTGTCCTGGGTCAGTGGAGCTGGGAGAGAGAGAGAGAGGGAGAATTGGCTGGCGGGGAGGGGTTTAAATGAAAAGATTAGCAGGAGGAGACATGGTGAGAAGCTTGACTTTCTTTCTAGCTGTAATGAGTATTGTACATTTCAGATTCACAAGGTATAAATGTATTATTGAAAGATCACCTTACTCTGTAAAAAAAGGATGGAGAGGAGTGTATTGGATATTTTGTGGCTCTCCTTACCCACTTTCTTCCTTGTCTGTCCTGGAAGGCTGATCTTTATAGAGAATATCAATCAGACCCTCTGGCCTTCTGGTTCCCGTTAAATTCAGCAAATGGGAGGATTAAGAAGAGATCAGCTAGGGAAACTTTATTTCTGACAACATGCCTGCTGAGCTGAGGTTTGACAGCCCCCAAGTTCTTCTACCCAAATCCTCGGCCGATGTCAGGAGGAAGCCTCCTACAGTCACTGCTCAAATGACCACCCCCATGCACTAGGACATGGGACTTGCCTTGACAGGTTTCATCATTCCTTGTTCATTCCTTCACCACAGTCACATCTTGTCACATGCCATCTCTTTCCTGCCGGGGTCCTGACAGCGGGTACATGGAGGAGGAGTTAAGAAACAATTGACAGGGGCTTCCCTGGTGGTCCAGTGTTTAAGAATGTACCTTGTAATGTAGGGGGTGTGGGCTGGGATCTAAGAGCCCGCAGGCTGCCCCTGTGCTGCAACTACTGAGCCCCTTGCTCTGGAACCCACACAACTAGAGAATCTGTACATTGTAATGAAAGAACACACTTGTTGCAAATAAGAACCAATGCAAAAAAAAAAAAAAAAAACAGTCTGGAATAGAGGTGGCTTATTGCCTGGAGAATCCCATGGACCAAGGAGCCTGGTAGGCTGCAGTCCCTGAGGTCGCTAAGAGTCGAACATGACTGAATGAGTTCACTTTCACTTTTCACTTTCATGCATTGGAGAAGGAAATGGCAACCCACTCCAGTGTTCTTGCCTGGAGAATCCCAAGGACAGGGGAGCCTGGTGGGCTGCCGTCTACGGGGTCGCACAGAGTCGGACACGACTGAAGCGACTTAGCAGCAGCAGCAGCAGCAGCAGCAGCAGCAGACTCTTAATATGATGCAAAAGTAATTGCAGTTTTGCATCATTGAACTTTGCCACTTGATATTGAAATACTTTCTTTAAAAAATGTGATTATGTTGTACATCATTTTAATGCTCATTTATTGCCTTTTTTGCTAATAACTTATTACTTGCTATTTATTTTATATTTATTTTACACTACAGAAATGATGTTAGACAAAAAGCAAATTTGAGTGATTTTTTAATTCAAGTTCAAAATGAGTCATAAAGCAGTGGAGACAACTCACAACGTCAACAACACATTTAGCCCAGGAACTGCTAATGAATGTAGAGTGCAGTGGTGGTTCAAGAAGTTTTGCAAATTGGAAAGGTGAACAAACTTGGTATGTGAGTGCCTCATGAGCTGACTGAAAATCGAAAAAATCATTGTTTTGAAGTGTTGTCTTCTCCTTTTATACTCAAGAACAATGAACCATTTCTTGATCAGATTATGACATGGTGCAATGAAAAGTGTATTTTAAACAATGACCAGCAAAGACCAGTTCAGTGGTCGGACTGAGAAAAAGCTCCAGAAATGCTTCGCAAAGCCAAACTTCCACCAAAAAAAAAAAAAAAAGGCATGGTCACTGTTTGGTGGTCTGCTACCAGTCTGATCCACTACAGCTTTCTGAATCCTAGCTAAACCATTACATCCGAGAAGTATGCTCAGCAAATTGATAAGATGTACCAAGAACTGTGATGCCTTCAGCTGACATTGGTCAACAGAATGGGCCCAATTTTTCTCCAAGACAATGCTAACCGCCTGTCGCACAAGCAACACTTCCAAAGTTGATGAAATTGGGCTACAACATTTTGCTTCATCCACCATATTCACCTGACCTCTTTCTTGCCAACTGATTAAAACTTCTTTAAGCATCTCAACAACTTTTTGCAGGGAAAATGCTTTCACAACCCGCAGGAGGCAGAAAATACTTTCCAAGAGTACCTTGAATCTCCAAAGACAAATTTTTATGCTATAGGAATAAACAAGCTTATTTCTCATTGACAAAAAAGTGTTGATTGTAATGGCTTCTATTTTACTTAATATAGATGTATTTGAGCCTAGTAATAATGATTTAAAATTCACTGTACTAAACTACATTTACTTTTGTCCCAACCTAATAACATGGTGTCAGAGATAAAGATAAGTGTGAGATATATTTTGGAGGTAGAATTGGAGGGCTTTATAATCTAGTCAAGGCTATGGTTTTTCCAGTGGTCATGTATGGATGTGAGAGTTGGACTGTGACGAAAGCTGAGCACCGAAGAATTGATGCTCTTGAACTGTGGTGTTAGAGAAGACTCTTGAGAGTCCCTTGGACCACAAGGAGATCCAACCAGTCCATTCTAAAGGAAATCAACGCTGGGTGTTCTTTGGAAGGAACAATGTTAAAGCTGAAACTCCAATACTTTGGCCACCTCATGCGAAGAGTTGACTCATTGGAAAAGACTCTGATGCTGGGAGGGATTGGTGACAGGAAGAGAAGGGGACGACAGAGGGTAAGATGCCTGGATGGCATCAGTGACTCAATGGAAGTGAGTTTGAGTGAACTCCGGGAGTTGGTGATGGACAGGGAGGCCTGGCGTGCTGCAAATCATGGGGTCTCATGTCATGTCAGACACGACTGAGCAACTGAACTGAACTGAATAGTTGGAAATGGCAACCCACTCCAGTATTCTTGCCTGAAAAGTCCCGTGGACAGAGGAACCTGGTAGGCTACAGTCCATGGGATCCCAAATGAGTCAGACATAACTTAGCGACTAAACAACAACATCAGTCACTAGAGGACAAAAGAAAGAAAGAACTCTGAGGTTTGTGCTTGAGCTTCTGGCTGGACTGTGGAGTCATAAAGAGAGGGAAACCAAGATGGTGGAAACAGTAGGGAGGAGGAAAAGATGGAGAGTTCCTTTTGACATGCAGAGCTGAAACTGCCTCTTCAGCAGAGAACTTGAGTGCCTTTAGTGCCAGAGGGACTCTAGAGCTGGATAAAAGTGTGGATGTTATCAGCATAGGCGGGATCTTTAACATGAGACAACCAGAAAGGGGTAACTTTAGAAGAAAGCAAGGGTTTAAATGAAAAAGTATCCAGACACAGTCCCTTTCAAAAGTGGGAAACTCAAACCTTTCAAACCTTTAGAAATGGAGTAGAGAGGAGAATTCAGCAAAGATAATTGAGAAATATCTCAATTCAAAATATTCAAAAAACAAAGATCATGGCTTCCGGTCCCATCACTTCATGGCAAATAGATGGGGAAACAATGGAAACAGTGACAGACTTTATTTGAGGGGCTCATGCAGCCATTAAACTAAAAGATGCTTACTCCTTGGAAGAAAGGTTATGACCAACCTAGAGAGCATATTAGAAAGCAGAGACATTACTTTGCCAACAAATGTCCATCTAGTAAAAGCTATGGTTTTTCCAGTAGTCATGTATGGGTATGAGAGTTGGACTATAAAGAAAGCTGAGCACTGAAGAATTGATGCTTTTAAACTGTGGTGTTGGAGAAGACTCTTGAGAGTCCCTTGGACTGCAAGGAGACCCAACCACTCCATCCCAAAGGAGATCAGTCTTGAATATTCATTGGAAGGACTGATGCTGAAGCTGAAACTCCAATACTTTGGCCACCTAATGCAAAGAACTGACTCACTGGAAAAGACCCTGATGCTGGGAAAGATTGAAGGCAGGAGGAGAAGGGGACGACAGAGGATGAGATGGTTGGAGGGCATCACCGACTCAATGGACATGAATTTGAGCAGGCTCTGGGAGTTGGTGATGGACAGGGAGGCCTGGTGTGCTGCAGTCCATGGGATTGCAAAGAGTCAGACATGACTGAATGGCTGAACTGACTGAATTGAGAAATATGGTGTATGGAGGTACTCAGGACAGAAGCAGAGTGTGCAGTTCCAAAGGCATGGAGGCATGAGGGCGTGTTCATTGAAAATAATTTTACTTTAGGTATGGAGTGAAGGTTAAACAAAAAAGCTTTCATTAGCATCCCATCCAGCTCATTAGAGACCTTTTCTGAGGAGAGAGGATAGAATACCATCTAGTAAGAAAAAAAAAAAAAAAGCTCTTTTGTGTTCATTTATGTATTATTTTTTCATAGTTTAGGGTATATTTTTCTTGACACCATCTAGGCAGTCTTACTGGTAGGATTCAGGAGGTCAATTCCTTGCCCCAAGCACTATATATTTATTTATAAGTATCTATTACTACCACATCTTAATTGAATTATAAGGCAAATTATACTTCACCAGCAGAACAAAAATAATACAAAATAAATTACAGATGTTCAAGATGGCATAACAATGATGTGCTGTCATCAAAAATCCCATTCCAAAAGTTTCAAGTCTATCCAGAGACCTTTATTATTTTTTCAACTGCCTCACTTTAATAGTGACTATTCCAAACTTGCATTTATAATTTTTTTAAAGTTTTAGCTATGATAGTTATATATGGTCTCTTTCACTGATGAGTTCTACAAAGTGTTTCTATTTTTTTTTTAATTCCTTGTTATCAGGTGAATATACAGATCATTTGGGGGGGGGTGGAAACGCCACATTTATTTTTTAAGAACTCTATTTCTTTCTCTTCAGTATTAAATTATTCCACCTTTTTCAATATTAATGTTTACATCACCTTTTCTTTTGCAGATAATACCTAATCAATAATCATGATGATCCTGAGTCAATATTAAGATAAAATTTAACTATATAGTCAAGAAAAGCTTGGTAAAACCAAAATAAATTTGATTTGTAGAAGTCATTTTTAAGTGGCATTTTATTATAAACATCATACAAGACGTTACTAGTTATCCTATTTTTCAGGTGAGATTTTTTTAAGTGACATTTCTCAAAGCAGTATAAGTAACACGATTTATGCAAAATCATCCCTGGCCTAGCTCTAATTTTTCCATTCTATGTTTTAAGTGGTGTTTGTTTGTTTTTTGATGTGTCAATTGCCTTAGTCCTTAAGAGAGTCAAACAAAATTAAAATGCAAACTAACTGATTAAGATTTTTTTTTATCTATATGAAAATGAATGCATTGAGTCAAGACATGGACAGATGGCTATTGTAGTAATTAATTAAAACATGGATCTGTTTTTTACATTTAGATAAACAACATCCCAGAGACACTTGTAGCTCTCAAACATCCTTTCCAGCTTCAAAATTATATTTAAATAAACCAGAATATAAACAGATTAAAAATGAATGATTCCAGCTGGGACAGTGCAATGAAAAAAGACCAACTCTCACAATAAAAACAAAAAAGAGATTTGATTTAATATCAAGCTTTACCCATTCACTCTTAGAAAAGTCAAATTTTGTTTGCATTACCTTTTTTACAAGTAAGATAAATGAGAATCTGCTTCTTTCTATTTCAGGAAGGGTTTTTTTTTTTTTTTTTTTTTTTTTTGTTTTTGTTTTGTAAAGGAGGCTTTTTTATTTGGTTTGGTTTGGCTAAACTGAAGAAATATGAAGTACAGCTTAAATTAGCGAGATATGTGATGACAAGTATTTGACTGAATATGTCCTGAAAATTTCCAGGCATGATAGACTATACACTTTAATTTTAATAAGGTGTCAAATTTCTACAGTTTGGATTTGGTTTTTCTCTAGGGGAAAAAGAACTGATTATTCCCTGGTATCAATATAAACTCTGTGGATCACTCGTATAGGAGTAACTTATGTTTGAATAGTTCATCAGCTTGTACAGAAATTGGGAGAGAACACACTATCTGATCACTTGCATGACATAACTTGGAAATTACATGTACCTTATATAAATATTTTAGTTATGCATTTTTCATATTTATCTATATGAAAATGAATGCATTGAGTCAAGACATGGTCAGATGGCTATTGTAGTAATTAATTAAAACATGGATTTGTTTTAAATAAAAATAAGATAAAAATATTTATTTTTTAAATAAAATATTTATTTTTAGATAAAATAAAGCACAACTTTATTTTGTCTTCTACCACCTACTTAAAATTTATTCAGTGGAAAAGTTTTCTCTGCTAGAAGATGGAATTCTGGCAGGATCACTTTTCTGGTAACTTGGGGGTAATAGAAAATCCTACAGTCACTGTAAATTGTAACCAGTCTTGGCTCCGATTGTATTGTCAAGACTGATGTATTAAACAATATATCCACCTGTACTCAAAGAATAGACTTTTCCCACATCCTAGCTAGTGTATGTTTCCCTTCAGGAAAGTGTGCTTTCTTCTTTTCCTAACTTTTTTTTCAGACATATATCAGATTTACAGAAAAGTTGAAAGAAAAAAAAATCCCTTATGCCCTTCATTCAGATTTCACAAAGGCTAAAATGAATATTTTTTACCATAAATGTTATTCTATATTTTCTCTTTCTACATATAATTTATTCCTGACTGTGTGTGTTAGTCAGTCATATCTGACTCTTTGCCACCCCATGGACTCAGCTTAGCATCATTCCTTCCAAAGAAATCCCAGGGCTGATCTCCTTCAGAATGGACTGCTGGATCTCCTGCAGTCCAAGGGACTCTCAAGAGTCTTCCAACACCACAGTTCAAAAGCATCAATTCTTGGTGCTCAGCCTTCACAGTCCAACTCACATCCATACATGACCACAGGAAAACCATAGCCTTGACTAGACGGACTTTGTTGGCAAAGTAATGTCTCTGCTTTTGAATATGCTATCTAGGTTGGTCATAACTTTCCTTCCAAGGAGTAAGCTGTGGTCCACTGAGAAGGGAATGGCAAACCACTTCAGTATTCTTGCCTTGAGAACCCTATGAACAGTATGAAAAGGCAAAATGATAGGATACTGAAAGAGAAACTCCCCAGGTCAGTAGGTGCCCAGTATGCTACTGGAGATCAGTGGAGAAATAACTCCAGAAAGAATGAAGGGATGGAGCCAAAGCAAAAACAATACCCAGCTGTGGATGTGACTGGTGATAGAAGCAAGGTCCGATGCTGTAAAGAGCAAGATTGCATAGGAACCTGGAATGTCAGGTCCATGAATCAAGGCAAATTGGAAGTGGTCAAACAAGAGATGGCAAGAGGGAATGTCGACATTCTAGGAATCAGCAAACTGAAATGGACTAGAATGGGTGAATTTAACTCAGATGACCATTATATCTACTACTGCGGGCAGGAATCCCTGAGAAGAAATGGAGTGGCCATTATGGTCAACAAAAGAGTCCGAAATGCAGTACTTGGATGCAATCTCAAAAACGACAGAATGATCTCTGTTCGTTTCCAAGGCAAACCATTCAATATCACAGTAATCCAAGTCTATGCCCCAACCAGTAATGCTGAAGAAGCTGAAGTTGAACAGTTCTATGAAGACCTACAAGACCTTTTAGAACTAACACCCAAAAAAGATGTTCTTTTCATTATAGGGGACTGGAATGCAAAAGTAGGAAGTCAAGAAACACCTGGAGTAACAGGCAAATTTGGCTTTGGAATATGGAATGAAGCAGGGCAAAGACTAATAGAGTTTTGCCAAGAAAATGCACTGGTCATAACAAACACCCTCTTCCAACAACACAAGAGAAGACTCTACACATGGACATCACCAATCAGATTGATTATATTCTTTGCAGCCAAAGATGGAGAAGCTCTATACAGTCAGCAAAAACATGAACTCCTTGTTGCCAAATTCAGACTTAAATTGAAGAAAGTAGGGGAAACCACTAGACCATTCAGGTATGACATAAATCAAATCCCTTATGATTATACAGTGGAAGTGAGAAATAGATTTAAGGGCCTAGATCTGATAGATAGAGTGCCTGATGAACTATGGAATGAGGTTTGTGACATTGTACAGGAGACAGAGATCAAGACCATTCCCATAGAAAAGAAAAGCAAAAAAGCGAAATGGCTGTCTGGGGAGGCCTTACAAATAGCTGTGAAAAGAAGAGAAGTGAAAAGCAAAGGAGAAAAGGAAAGATATAAACATCTGAATGCAGAGTTCCAAAGAACAGCAAAAAGAGATAAGAAAGCCTTCTTCAGTGATCAATGCAAAGAAATAGAGGAAAACAACAGAATGGGAAAGACTAGGGATCTCTTCAAGAAAATCAGAGATACCAAAGGAACATTTCATGCAAAGATGAGCTAGATAAAGGACAGAAATGGTATGGACCTAACAGAAGCAGAAGATATTAAGAAGAGATGGCAAGAATACACAGAAGAACTGTACAAAAAAGATCTTCACGACCCAGATAATCATGATGGTGTGATCACTGACCTAGAGCCAGACATCCTGAATGTGAAGTCAAGGGCCTTAGAAAGCCTCACTACGAACAAAGCTAGTGGAGGTGATGGAATTCCAGTTGAGCTATTCCAAATCCTGAAAGACGATGCTGTGAAAGTGCTGCACTCAATATGCCAGCAAGTTTGGAAAACTCAGCAGTGGCCACAGGACTGGATAAGGTCAGTTTTCATTCCAATCCCAAAGAAAGGCAATGCCAAAGAATGCTCAAACTACTGCACAATTGCACTCATCTCACACGCTAGTAAAGTAATGCTCAAAATTCTCCTGCCAGGCTTCAGCAATACGTGAACCATGAACTTCCTGATGTTCAAGCTGGTTTTAGAAAAGGCAGAGGAACCAGAGATCAAATTGCCAACATCCGCTGGATCATGGAAAAAGCAAGAGAGTTCCAGAAAAACATCTATTTCTGCTTTATTGACTATGCCAAAGCCTTTGACTGTGTGGATCACAATAAACTGTGGAAAATTCTTAAAGAGATGGGAATACCAGACCACCTGATCTGCCTCTTGAGAAATTTGTATGCAGGTCAGAAGCAACAGTTAGAACTGGACATGGAACAACAGACTGGTTCCAAATAGAAAAGGAGTTCGTCAAGGCTGTATATTGTCACCCTGTTTATTTAACTTATATGCAGAGTACATCATGAGAAATACTGACTGAAGAAACACAAACTGGAATCAAGATTGCTGGGAGAAATATCAATAACCTCAGATATGCAGATGACACCACCTTATGGCAGAAAGTGAAGAGGAACTAAAAAGCCTTTGATGAAAGTGAAAGAGGAGAGGAAAAAGTTGGCTTAAAGCTCAACATTCAGAAAACGAAGATCATGGTTTGGTGACAGGAAGAGAAGGGGACGACAGAGGGTAAGATGCCTGGATGGCATCAGTGACTCAATGGAAGTGAGTTTGAGTGAACTCCGGGAGTTGGTGATGGACAGGAGGCCTGGCGTGCTGCAAATCATGGGGGTCTCATGTCATGTCAGACACGACTGAGCAACTGAACTGAACTGAATAGTTGGAAATGGCAACCCACTCCAGTATTCTTGCCTGAAAAGTCCTGTGGACAGAGGAGGAACCTGGTAGGCTACAGTCCATGGGATCCCAAATGAGTCAGACATAACTTAGCGACTAAACAACAACATCAGTCACTAGAGGACAAAAGAAAGAAAGAACTCTGAGGTTTGTGCTTGAGCTTCTGGCTGGACTGTGGAGTCATAAAGAGAGGGAAACCAAGATGGTGGAAACAGTAGGGAGGAGGAAAAGATGGAGAGTTCCTTTTGACATGCAGAGCTGAAACTGCCTCTTCAGCAGAGAACTTGAGTGCCTTTAGTGCCAGAGGGACTCTAGAGCTGGATAAAAGTGTGGATGTTATCAGCATAGGCGGGATCTTTAACATGAGACAACCAGAAAGGGGTAACTTTAGAAGAAAGCAAGGGTTTAAATGAAAAAGTATCCAGACACAGTCCCTTTCAAAAGTGGGAAACTCAAACCTTTCAAACCTTTAGAAATGGAGTAGAGAGGAGAATTCAGCAAAGATAATTGAGAAATATCTCAATTCAAAATATTCAAAAAACAAAGATCATGGCTTCCGGTCCCATCACTTCATGGCAAATAGATGGGGAAACAATGGAAACAGTGACAGACTTTATTTGAGGGGCTCCCGCAGCCATTAAACTAAAAGATGCTTATTCCTTGGAAGAAAGGTTATGACCAACCTAGAGAGCATATTAGAAAGCAGAGACATTACTTTGCCAACAAATGTCCATCTAGTAAAAGCTATGGTTTTTCCAGTAGTCATGTATGGGTATGAGAGTTGGACTATAAAGAAAGCTGAGCACTGAAGAATTGATGCTTTTAAACTGTGGTGTTGGAGAAGACTCTTGAGAGTCCCTTGGACTGCAAGGAGACCCAACCACTCCATCCCAAAGGAGATCAGTCTTGAATATTCATTGGAAGGACTGATGCTGAAGCTGAAACTCCAATACTTTGGCCACCTAATGCAAAGAACTGACTCACTGGAAAAGACCCTGATGCTGGGAAAGATTGAAGGCAGGAGGAGAAGGGGACGACAGAGGATGAGATGGTTGGAGGGCATCACCGACTCAATGGACATGAATTTGAGCAGGCTCTGGGAGTTGGTGATGGACAGGGAGGCCTGGTGTGCTGCAGTCCATGGGATTGCAAAGAGTCAGACATGACTGAATGGCTGAACTGACTGAATTGAGAAATATGGTGTATGGAGGTACTCAGGACAGAAGCAGAGTGTGCAGTTCCAAAGGCATGGAGGCATGAGGGCGTGTTCATTGAAAATAATTTTACTTTAGGTATGGAGTGAAGGTTAAACAAAAAAGCTTTCATTAGCATCCCATCCAGCTCATTAGAGACCTTTTCTGAGGAGAGAGGATAGAATACCATCTAGTAAGAAAAAAAAAAAAAAAGCTCTTTTGTGTTCATTTATGTATTATTTTTTCATAGTTTAGGGTATATTTTTCTTGACACCATCTAGGCAGTCTTACTGGTAGGATTCAGGAGGTCAATTCCTTGCCCCAAGCACTATATATTTATTTATAAGTATCTCTTACTACCACATCTTAATTGAATTATAAGGCAAATTATACTTCACCAGCAGAACAAAAATAGCCACAAAATAAATTACAGATGTTCAAGATGGCATAACAATGATGTGCTGTCATCAAAAATCCCATTCCAAAAGTTTCAAGTCTATCCAGAGACCTTTATTATTTTTTTCAACTGCCTCACTTTAATAGTGACTATTCCAAACTTGCATTTATAATTTTTTTAAAGTTTTAGCTATGATAGTTATATATGGTCTCTTTCACTGATGAGTTCTACAAAGTGTTTCTATTTTTTTTTTAATTCCTTGTTATCAGGTGAATATACAGATCATTTGGGGGGAATGCATACATTTATTTTTTAAGAACTCTATTTCTTTCTCTTCAGAATTAAATTATTCCACCTTTTTCAATATTAATGTTTACATCACCTTTTCTTTTGCAGATAATACCTAATCAATAATCATGATGATCCTGTCTCAATATTAAGATAAAATTTAACTATATAGTCAAGAAAAGCTTGGTAAAACCAAAATAAATTTGATTTGTAGAAGTCATTTTTAAGTGGCATTTATTATAAACATCATACAAGACGTTACTAGTTATCCTATTTTTCAGGTGAGATTTTTTTAAGTGACATTTCTCAAAGCAGTATAAGTAACACGACGATTGCAAAATCATCCCTGGCCTAGCTCTAATTTTTCCATTCTATGTTTTAAGTGGTGTTTGTTTGTTTTTTGATGTGTCAATTGCCTTAGTCCTTAAGAGAGTCAAACAAAATTAAAATGCAAACTAACTGATTAAGATTTTTTTTTATCTATATGAAAATGAATGCATTGAGTCAAGACATGGACAGATGGCTATTGTAGTAATTAATTAAAACATGGATCTGTTTTTTACATTTAGATAAACAACATCCCAGAGACACTTGTAGCTCTCAAACATCCTTTCCAGCTTCAAAATTATATTTAAATAAACCAGAATATAAACAGATTAAAAATGAATGATTCCAGCTGGGACAGTGCAATGAAAAAAGACCAACTCTCACAATAAAAACAAAAAAGAGATTTGATTTAATATCAAGCTTTACCCATTCACTCTTAGAAAAGTCAAATTTTGTTTGCATTACCTTTTTTACAAGTAAGATAAATGAGAATCTGCTTCTTTCTATTTCAGGAAGGGTTTTTTTTTTTTTGGTTTTGTTTTGTAAAGGAGGCTTTTTATTTGGTTTGGTTTGGCTAAACTGAAGAAATATGAAGTACAGCTTAAATTAGCGAGATATGTGATGACAAGTATTTGACTGAATATGTCCTGAAAATTTCCAGGCATGATAGACTATACACTTTAATTTTAATAAGGTGTCAAATTTCTACAGTTTGGATTTGGTTTTTCTCTAGGGGAAAAAGAACTGATTATTCCCTGGTATCAATATAAACTCTGTGGATCACTCGTATAGGAGTAACTTATGTTTGAATAGTTCATCAGCTTGTACAGAAATTGGGAGAGAACACACTATCTGATCACTTGCATGACATAACTTGAAATTACATGTACCTTATATAAATATTTTATTTAGTTATGCATTTTTCATATTTATCTATATGAAAATGAATGCAATGAGTCAAGACATGGTCAGATGGCTATTGTAGTAATTAATTAAAACATGGATTTATTATAAATAAAAATAAGATAAAAATATTTATTTTTTAAATAAAATATTTATTTTTTAGATAAAAATAAAGCACAACTTTATTTTTGTCTTCTACCACCTACTTAAAATTTATTCAGTGGAAAAAGTTTTCTCTGCTAGAAGACGGAATTCCGGCGGGATCACTTTTCTGGTAACTTGGGGGTAATAGAAAATCCTACAGTCACTGTAAATTGTAACCAGTCTTGGCTCCGATTGTATTGTCAAGACTGATGTATTAAACAATATATCCACCTGTACTCAAAGAATAGACTTTTCCCACATCCTAGCTAGTGTATGTTTCCCTTCAGGGAAGAGTGTGCTTTCTCTTCTTTTCCTAACTTTTTTTCAGACATATATCAGATTTACAGAAAAGTTGAAAGAATAAAAAAAATCCCTTATGCCCTTCATTCAGATTTCACAAGGGCTAAAATGAATATTTTACCATAAATGTTATTCTATTTTCTCTTTCTACATATAATTTATTCCTGACTGTGTGTGTTAGTCAGTCATATCTGACTCTTTGCCACCCCATGGACTGGGACCAGGCTCCTCTGTCCATGGGATTCTCCAGGCAAGAATACTGGAGTGAGTTCCCATTTCTTTCTCCAGGGGATCTTCCTGACTGAGGGATTGAACACAGGTCTCCTGCATTGCAGGCACATTTTTTAACATCTGAGCTAAAGGGAAGTCCCAATTTCTTCCTGGACTGGCTGAGAATAACTTGTAGCCACCATGTTTCTCTAGCTTCAGATATGTTAGCATATATTTTCTAAAAACATGAACTCTACTCAATACTTTGTAATGACCTATCTGGGAGAAGAATCTGAAAAAGAGTGGATATATGTATAGCTGAGGCACTTTGCTGTAGAGCAGAAACTTAACACATGGTAAATCAACTATACACCAATAAAAATTAATTAAAACCAAAAAAGGCTGTTCTTAGCTCATGGACATAGAGAGCAGATTTCTGTCTGCTGAGGGGAAGGGAAATGGTGATGGGATGGTTTGGGAGTTTGAAATTAGCAGATGAAAACTATTATATATAGAATGAATAAACAACAAAGTCCTACTGTATAGCACAGGGAACTACATTTAATATCCTGTGATAGTGGAAATAATTTGAAAAGGAATGTATATCAGTTCAGTTCAGTTCAGTTGCTCAGTCGTGTCCGACTCTTTGAGACCCCATGAATCACAGCACGCCAGGCCTCCCTGTCCATCACCAACTCCCGGAGTTCACTCAGACTCACGTCCATTAAGTCAGTGCTGCCATCCAGCCATCTCATCCTCTGTCGTCCCCTTCTCCTCCTGCCCCCAATCCCTCCCAGCATCAGGGTCTTTTCCAATGAGTCAACTCTTTGCATCAGGTGGCCAAAGTACTGGAGTTTCAGCTTTAGCATCAGTCCTTCCAAAGAACATCCAGGACTGATCTCGTTTGGAATGGACTGGTTGGATCTCTTTGCAGTCCAAGGGACTCTCAAGAGTCTTCTCCAACATCACACTTCAAAAGCATCAATTCTTCGGTGCTCAGCCTTCTTCACAGTCCAACTCTCACATCCATACAGGACCACTGGAAAAACCATAGCCTTGACTAGACGGACCTTTGTTGGCAAAGTAATGTCTCTGCTTTTGAATATGCTATCTAGGTTGGACATAACTTTCCTTTCAAGGAGTAAGCGTCTTTTAATTTCATGGCTGCAGTCACCATCTGTAGTGATTTTGGAGCCCAGAAAAATAAAGTCTGACACTGTTTCCACTGTTTCCCCATCTATTTCCCATGAAGTGATGGGACCAGATGCCATGATCTTAGTTTTCTGAATGTTGAGCTTTAAGCCAACTTTTTCACTCTCCACTTTCACTTTCATCAAGAGGCTTTTGAGTTCCTCTTCACTTTCTGCCATAAGGGTGGTGTCATCTGCATGTCTGAGGTTATTGATATTTCTCCCGGCAATCTTGATTCCAGCTTGTGTTTCTTCCAGTCCAGCGTTTCTCATGATGTACTCTGCATATAAGTTAAATAAGCAGGGTGACAATATACAGCCTTGACGAACTCCTTTTCCTATTTGGAACCAGTCTGTTGTTCCATGTCCAGTTCTAACTGTTGCTTCCTGACCTGCATACAGATTTCTCAACAGGCAGGTCAGGTGGTTTGGTATTCCCATCTCTTTCAGAATTTTCCACAGTTTATTGTGATCCACACAGTCAAAGGCTTTGGCATAGTCAATAAAGCAGAAATAGATGTTTTTCTGGAACTCTCTTGCTTTTTCCATGATCCAGCGGATGTTGGCAATTTGATCTCTGGTTCCTCTGCCTTTTCTAAAACCAGCTTGAACATCAGGAAGTTCACGGTTCAGATATTGCTGAAGCCTGGCTTGGAGAATTTTGAGCATTACTTTACTAGCATGTGAGATGAGTGCAATTGTGCAGTAGTTTGAGCACAGGCGGCTGCGATGGACGCGCAGGCGGCTGCGACCGGCGCTCTAAGCGCAGCCGAGAGGAGCTACCCCACGTCCGAGGTCAGAGGCAGAAGCCAGGAGGACCCCATGCCCAAAGGGCGGCGGCTAACAGGAGTTACCCCAGGTCCGAGATCAGAGGCAGCGGCCGAGAGTGCCAGACTGTGGCGGCACAGGAACCGCCGAGAGGAGATACCCAGCGTCCGAGGTCAGGGGGGCGGCGAGAGGAGATACCCTGCGTCTGAGGTCAGGGGCGGCGGCCAGTAGGAGCTACCCCACGCCCCTAAGCCCGAGGCCAGGGGCCGCAGGCTGGAGGATCTACCCCATGCTGTGGCTGCGCGCAGGCACAGGAGGGCCTAGAGGAGCTATCCCACATTGAAGGTCAGGAAGGGCGGTGGTGAGGAGATACCCCTCATCCAAGGTAAGGAGCAGCGGCTGCGCTTTGCTGGAGTAGCCATGAAGAGATACCCCATGTCCAAGGTAAGAGAAACCCAAGTAAGAAGGTACGTGTTGCAAGACGGCATCAGAGGGCAGACACACTGAAACCATACTCAGAGAAAACTAGTCAATCTAATCACACTAGGACCACAGCCTTGTCTAACTCAATGAACCTAAGCCATGCCCATGGGGCAACCCAAGATGGGCGGGTCATGGTGGAGAGATCTGACAGAATGTGGTCCACTGGAGAAGGGAATGGCAAACCACTTCAGTATTCTTGCCTTGAGAACCCCATGAACAGTATGAATAGGAAAAATGATAGGATACTGAAAGAGGAACTCCCCAGGTCAGTAGGTGCCCAATATGCTACTGGAGATCAGTGGAGAAATAACTCCAGAGAGAATGAAGGGATGGAGCCAAAGCAAAAACAATACCCAGCTGTGGATGTAACTGGTGATAGAAGCAAGGTCCGATGCTGTAAAGAGCAATATTGCATAGGAACCTGGAATGTCAGGTCCATGAATCAAGGCATATTGGAAGTGGTCAAACAAGAGATGGCACGAGTGAATGTCGACATTCTAGGAATCAGTGAACTGAAATGGACTAGAATGGGTGAATTTAACTCAGATGACCATTATATCTACTACTGTGGGCAGGAATCCCTCAGAAGAAATGGAGTAGCCATCATGGTCAACAAAAGAGTCCAAAATGCAGTACTTGGATGCAATCTCAAAAACGACAGAACGATCTCTGTTCGTTTCCAAGGCAAACCATTCAATATCAGAGTAATCCAAGTCTATGCCCCAACCAGTAATGCTGAAGAAACTGAAGTTGAACGGTTCTGTGAAGAACTACAAGAACTTTTAGAACTAACACCGAAAAAAGATGTCCTTTTCATTATAGGGGACTGGAATGCAAAAGTAGGAAGTCAAGAAACACCTGGAGTAACAGGTAAATTTGGCCTTGGAATACGGAATGAAGCAGGGCAAAGACTAATAGAGTTTTGCCAAGAAAATGCATTGGTCATAACAAACACCCTCTTCCAACAACACAAGAGAAGACTCTATACATGGACATCACCAGATGGTCAACACCGAAATCAGATTGATTATATTCTTTGCAGCCAAAGATGGAGAAGCTCTATACAGTCAGCAAAAACAAGACCAGGAGCTGACCGTGGTTCAGACCATGAGCTTCTTATTGCCAAATTCAGACTTAAATTGAAGAAAGTAGGGAAAACCACTAGACCATTCAGGTATGACCTAAATCAAATCCCTTATGATTATACAGTGGAAGTGAGAAATAGATTTAAGGGACTAGATCTGATAGACAGAGTGCCTGATGAACTATGGAATGAGGTTCATGACATTGTACAGGAGACAGGGATCAAGACCATCCCCATGGAAAAGAAATGCAAAAAAGCAAAATGGCTGTCTGGGGAGGCCTTACAAATAGCTGTGAAAACAAGAGAAGCAAAAAGCAAAGGAGAAAAGGAAAGATATAAACATCTGAATGCAGAGTTCCAAAGAATAGCAAGAAGAGATAAGAAAGCCTTCTTCAGCTATCAATGCAAAGAAATAGAGGAAAACAACAGAATGGGAAAAACTAGAGATCTCTTCAAGAAAATTAGAGATACCAAGGGAACATTTCATGCAATGATGGGCTCAATAAAGGACAGAAATTGTATGGACCTAACAGAAGCAGAAGATATTAAGAAGAGATGGCAAAAATACGCAGAAGAACTGTACTAAAAAGGTCTTCACGACCCACATAATCACGATGGTGTGATCACTGACCTAGAGCCAGACATCCTGGAATGTGAAGTCAAGTGGGCCTTAGGAAGCATCACTATGAAAAAAGCTAGTGGAGGTGATGGATTTCCAGTTGAGCTATTCCAAATCCTGAAAGATGATGCTGTGAAGTGCTGCACTCCATATGCCAGCAAATTTGAAAACTCAGCAGTGGCCACAGGACTGGAAAAGGTCAGTTTTCATTCCAATCCCAAAGAAAGGCAATGCCAAAGAGTGCTCAAACTGCCGCACAATTGCACTCATCTCACATGCTAGTAAAGTAATGCTCAAAATTCTCCAAGCCAGGCTTCAGCAATATCTGAACCGTGAACTTCCTGATGTTCAAGCTGGTTTTGGAAAAGGCAGAGGAACCAGAGATCAAATTGCCAACATCCGCTGGATCATGGAAAAAGCAAGAGAGTTCCAGAAAAACATCTATTTCTGCTTTATTGACTATGCCAAAGCCTTTGACTGTGTGGATCACAATAAACTGTGGAAAATTCTGAAAGAGATGGGAATACCAAACCACCTGACCTGCCTCTTGAGAAATTTGCATGCAGGTCAGGAAGCAACAGTTAGAACTGGACATGGAACAACAGACTGGTTCCAAATAGGAAAAGGAGTACGTCAAGGCTGTATATTGTCACCCTGCTTATTTAACTTATATGCAGAGTACATCATGAGAAACGCTGGACTGGAAGAAACACAAGCTGGAATCAAGATTGCCGGGAGAAATATCAATAACCTCAGATATGCAGATGACACCACCCTTATGGCAGAAAGTGAAGAGGAACTCAAAAGCCTCTTGATGAAAGTGAAAGTGGAGAGTGAAAAAGTTGGCTTAAAGCTCAACATTCAGAAAACTAAGATCATGGCATCTGGTCCCATCACTTCATGGAAAATAGATGGGTAAACAGTGGAAACAGTGTCAGACTTTATTTTTCTGGGCTCCAAAATCACTACAGATGGTGACTGCAGCCATGAAATTAAAAGACGCTTACTCCTTGAAAGGAAAGTTATGTCCAACCTAGATAGCATATTCAAAAGCAGAGACATTACTTTGCCAACAAAGGTCCATCTAGTTAAGGCTATGGTTTTTCCTGTGGTCATGTATGGATGTGAGAGTTGGACTGTGAAGAAGGCTGAGCACCGAAGAATTGATGCTTTTGAAGTGTGATGTTGGAGAAGACTCTTGAGAGTCCCTTGGACTGCAAGGAGATCCAACCAGTCCATTCTGAAGGAGATCAGCCCTGGGATTTCTTTGGAAGGAATGATGCTAAAGCTGAAACTCCAGTACCCTGGCCACCTCATGGGAAGAGTTGACTCATTGGAAAAGACCCTAATGCTGGGAGGGATTGGGGGCAGGAGGAGAAGGGGACGACAGAGGATGAGATGGCTGGATGGCATCACTGAATCGATGGACGTGAGTCTGGGTGAACTCCTGGAGTTGGTGATGGACAGGGAGGCCTGGCGTGCTGTAATTCATGGGGTGGCAAAGAGTCGGACACGACTGAGCGACTGATCTGATCTGATTTGATCTTGATCATTCTTTGATATTGTTTTTCTTTGGGACTGGAATGAAAACTGACCTTTTCCAGTCCTGTGGCCACTGCTGAGTTTTCCAAATTTGCTGGCATATTGAGTGCAGCACTTCACAGCATCATCTTTCAGGATTTGGAATAGCTCAACTGGAATTCCATCACCTCCACTAGCTTTGTTCATAGTGATGCTTTCTAAGACCCACTTGACTTCACATTCCAGGATGTCCGGCTCTAGGTCAGTGATCACACCATTGTGATTATCTGGGTCGTGAAGATCTTTTTTGTACAGTTCTTCTGTGTATTCTTGCCACCTCTTCTTAATATCTTCTGCTTCTGTTAGGCCCATACCATTTCTGTCCTTTATGGAGCCCATCTTTGCATGAAATATTCCCTTGGTATCTCTCATTTTCTTGAAGAGATCTCTAGTCTTTCTCATTCTCTGTATTATGCATGTGTAACCACAGATGGTGACTGCAGCCATGAAATTAAAAGACGCTTACTCCTTGGAAGAAAAGTTATGACCAACCTAGATAGCATATTCAAAAGCAGAGACATTACTTTGCCAACAAAGGTCCATTTAGTCAAGGCTATGGTTTTTCCAGTGGTCATGTATGGATGTGAGAGTTGGACTGTGAAGATGGCTGAGTGCCAAAGAATTGATGCTTTTGAACTGTGGTGTTGGAGAAGACTCTTGAGAGTCCCTTGGACTGCAGGGAGATCCAACCAGTCCATTCTGAAGGAGATCAGCCCTGGGTGTTCTTTTGAGGGAATGATGCTAAAGCTGAAACTCCATTACTTTGGCCACCTCATGGGAAGAGTTGACTCATTGGAAAAGACTCTGATGCTGGGAGGGATTGGGGGCAGGAGGAAAAGGGGAGGACAGAGGATGAGATGCCTGGATGGCATCACTGACTCAGTGGACATGAGTTTGAGTGAACTCTGGGAGGTGGTGATGGACAGGGAGGCCTGGCATGCTGCGATTCGTGGGGTCACAAAGTCGGACACGACTGAGCAACTGAACTGAACATATATGTATATATGAATATGTATGTATCACTTTGCTGTACAGTGGAAATGAGCACAACATTGTAAGCCAACTATGCTTCAATAAAATAAAATTTTTTTAACAAGGCTCTTCTCATATAACTTTAGTATTATTTTCAAAATCAGGGTAATATCGATGCAACACTATGATCTGCTCTACAAACCTTATTCAAATGTTGCTAATTGTCCCCATAACATCCTTTATAGTAAAAGAAAATCCCAGGTCTATTTAGTTGTCTTGTTTCTTTAGTCTTCTGAAGCTCCCCTCAATATCCCAACAATTTAGGACTAGCACTACTCTCCTAGAGCAATGACTGCTTTATAGTCTAACAAAATTCCGTGCAACCTTCAAAAGAATCAAGCTTATCTATTAATAAAATAAATGATTACACTTCTGATTACAAAGTGTCCAGGCTTCTCTTCTTCAAATTTAGAGAACTTCCCCCACTCTGGGAAGAAAAAACACAATTCCACTCAGTCCCTACTCCAGTTCGTCTTGAATGTTTAGATGAAGTGAAGTCCAATCCTTGGGATTCAGATCTGGTGCTATGTGAACTAAAAGCAAAGAAAAGTTGTCATTTTCTCTGCTTTTCCACAGATACCAGTTCTCTATTTGTTCACAAGAACAAAATATTTCCAATGAGAGTTCCCCCCAGTATAGTAACAAATCAATCTAATCAACTGAAAGTGATTTATCTAAGGTTCTAATTAGAAATCTCTTCTGTGTCTCTTGGATTCACCTTCTGGAAGATTCTTTCTTGTCCATTTTCTTCCTTGACCACAATCGCAGTAATTGTTGAAGGCACATTATTTTGGGTCACTATATTTTGAGGCTTCTAGAACTTTCACAATGTGACTTGCTTATGCAAAAGTGGGTCCCTTGGAGCTCTTTTGATGCTATTATAGTTACAATTTTTGTTGCTATTGTTTTGCTTGCTAAGTCACTTCAGTCGTGTCCAAGTCTGTGCGACCCCATAGACGGCAGCCCACCAGGCTTCCCTATCCCTGGGATTCTCAAGGCAAGAACACTGGAGTGGGTTGCCATTTCCTTCTCCAATGCATGAAAGTGAATTCGCTCAGTTGTGTCTGACTTTTAGCAACCTCATGGACTGTAGCCCACCAGGCTCCTCCATCCATGGGATTTTCCAGGCAAAACACCCCACTGGAGTGGGGTGCCATTGCCTTCTCCAATTGTTTTGCTTAGATTTTTTATTTCTTTAGCAAACTAATTCTCTAAAAAATGTAGTAGGCTTTTACTCTGTTTGCTTCTAGGTGCCAGTAGGCACATTAAAAGTATTTTTCTCACATGTGATTCCTGAATGTGATTTACTTGTTTGCTTTGCCCCATATCTTTTTCTCACAACATAATTATGTCTGCCTACTGCTATGAAACATGTCACTTTTCCCCTGTTGGATTCAAACAAGGCATGAACTCCACATTGTCTTTCTACGTTTTCACTAACAAATTCTCTCTCTTTATATATAAACATTCTATGGGCCCTATTTCCATCTTTTCTTATTTCATTAATGAAGTCCTTGGAGTATTAATTAAATGTCAACTCATGAAAGTATTTTTCCTAACAAACAATGTAAAATAGTTTTCGACTCAGTTTGTTCTATAACCCAATTTCTCTTTCTTAACATTTCACACTGTGAAATTTTATTCATTTTTTTATAATTCTTTTTTTTTATTGAAGGATAATTGCTTTACAGAATTTTGTTGTTTTCTGTCAAACCTCAACATGAATCAGCCATAGGCATACATATTCATGTTTAACCTCGCTAGTTTTCTGCCTCCCCAGGGGATACACAGGGCTTGAAAGAAGTGGCAGGCACTGTGTCCAGCACACAGAGGCGCTCAGCATTTACATCCTGGATTAGCCCATGGATATATGAGTGAGAAAAATGTGCTTTGGGCAAAACCTGTGGTACTGTGTTCCAGACTTATAATTTTTAATGCCTCTTGAGCCATTACTTTTTAAATGGCTAACAAGAACAGTACATGCCAAAAAAAAAAAAAAAGAAAAATGGGAAGACAATTCTAGCCAATCTCAAAGTTGTGCGTTTATTTTCTGAATCATGCTGGAACACTTGACATGGGGCAGAACACCCTCTCAGGAAGAGTAAGGCATTAAGCAGATGAGTACCTTGCCCATACATTCTGCCTAGGAAACTCATTTCAAATGGAACTCAAAAGTCTCCTTAACTTGTTCCTTCTAGTTTTCCACCATAGTGGCTTACTGTTAGCACTATAAGAAAGCCCAAAGCAGCCTCCTTTGTATGGAAATTTGGCAGAAACATATGAACTTCTTAACCTCACAGTTGTTTTTTTTTTTTTTTTTTTTTTAATATTTATTTTCAGTATGTTAAATTTACTCATAAAATCCTTCTAAAAATTTACAATTTTTAAACAAAGTAGAGTAAGCACAAGAATAAAACGTGTGTGTGTGTGTGTGTGTGTGTGTGTGATTCAGCCATGTCCGACTCTTTGTGACCCCTGCCAACTCTTCGTGATCCCATGGACTTGTAGCCCACCACACTCCTCTGTCCATGGAATTCTCCAACAAGATTACTGGAGTGGGTTGCCATTCCTTTTTCCAGGGATCAAACCCAGGTCTCCCATATTGCAGGCAGATTCTTTACCATCTGAGCCACCAGACAAGTCCAAAAGAAAACATAACTCCCCCCAAAAAACAGAATACTTGAAATTTGCAATTCAAAATCAAATTAGCAGAATATTAAATATTTATAAAACTATATCTTTTAAAATATGTTACATTAATTCTGTAGAATTTACATAAAAGAATGGCTCAAAATGGGAGAATTTTACTTCATTCCTAAAAAGAAAATATGTCTAATAGAAACTGTGAAGATTCTTGAGTACATAAGGTCTGTCAAAGCCTGTCTTTGTGAGTCTAAGAACTTTACATGTGTGAGGAGCTTCTTTCAACAACAGGCTGAAGGGGCTGATTGGTCCATGGGTTCAGAAGAGGCTCAGTTAATGAAGAGTCCCAAGGTTCTTGGGAATATCTTTAACCTCAAAGTTTTTAGGATACTGTCAGAATCAGTAATAAAGCAGACATCCTGACCATCCAAAGAAGATACCATATTGAAAAATCTTAGAGTGCTTCTATGAGGATACAAATGCAAACTGAAGTACACTACATTTTAGCAAGTTAATTAGAACAGAAAGGTTAGTATGATATTAACATACTCTAGTATTTTTTTTTTTTCCCCCAAAGAAGACATACACAGGGCCAATAGGTACATGAAAAGATACTCCACATCACTAATCATCAGGGAAATGCAAGTCAAAATGACAATGAGATATCACCTCACACCTGTTAGGATGATTATCATCAAAAATACAAGAGGCAGCAAATGTTGGTGAGAATGTGGAGAACAGGGAAACTTGTGCACTGCCCAGGAAGGGAATGTAAATTGGTACAGCCACTACGGAAAGCAGAATGAAGTTTTCTCAAAAAAAAAGAAAAAAGAAAACTATTGTATGATCCAGCAATCTCACTTCTGGGTACAGATCCAGGAAAATGAAAATAGAATTATCTGCACCCCATCTTTACCATATGGGGTTATTCTAGGTAACCAAGGTACAGAAACAGTCTAACTGATGTGGTATATATATAATTATCCACAATGAAATATTATCCAACCATTTGAAAAAAGGAAATTTTGACATTTGCAATAACGTGGATGGATTTTCAAGGCATTGTACTAATTGAAATAAGTTAGACAGAGGAAGACACATACAGCATGGTATTACTTATCTATGAAATAAAAAAAAATCCAAGGTATAAAAAGAGTTGAACAGTAATTACTAGGGGCTGGGTGGGTGAGGGAAACAGGGAAAGACTAGGAAAAAAATATGTAGTTTCAGGTATAAGATGAATAAGAAGGACACAAGCTCTGAGGCTCCAATGTGTTACATGGTGACTCCAGTTGACAACATGTATAATTAAATTTAAACGTTCTCACCAAAACCAAAAGCAAATGCAAGCAAACAAAATACTTTAGAACATGTAAAAACTGTAAATACCATCCAGAGAGAAATTAATAAAATGTGATATATTCATATACTTGAAAACTACAGGATCACTGGAAGTTTAAGGAGGAATGAACTGCTGTAAATGTCTCACAAACATTAAGCAGAATGAAAGAATCCAGACACAGGAGTACTTATGTGAAGTTCAAAGAGAGCAGAACTAATCTATGGTGACAGGAGGTGCGGTATTTGGGATTGCCAAATGGGAAGTGTTCTGTAGTCATGTTCTAAAATATTAGGCTGAGTGTAAAATCTACTGAGCTGAACATTCAACATTTATGCACATTACTATAGATATGACATAACTTAATGAAAAAATAGAGTTAATCCATGGATGACAGAGTATATATGTTAACCCAACATTTCTTGTTGATTCTGTATTCAGATTAATTTGCACTGCCACAAGCCATTTCCATCTGCATTTCATAAACACTTTCAGGCTCAGTTTTTCCTCTTTCTACCCCAGTTAAGTGTAGGACGTCTACTTGTTAACTGCCTTCTGCTGTTTTATGACCCAGCTCTGTTTTCTCTGGAAACTTCTTTCCAGTTTCAAGCAATAAGGAGCACGTGGAGTGTTGAACAGTCTGAATTAATTTGCCTACAACCAAAGCATCACTTTGAAGTTCAAAATCCATTTGAACCATCAAACAATTCTGCACCAACCAAGGAGGATGATTTAAATTACAGCAGAAACCTAGTTCCAGGGCAGGAATAGAGACACAGACGTAGAAAAATGATACATGGACACAGTGGGGAAAGTGGAGGGTGGGATGAAATGGTATATTAGGTTTGACATGAATATACTACCATGTGCAAAATAGCTAGCTGGTGGGAAGCTGCTATATAAAACTGGGAGCTCAGCTTGGTGCTCTGTTATGACCTAGATGGGACCTAGAAGGGTGGGATGGAGTAGGGGAGGGTGAGAGGGAAGTCCAAGAGGGAGTGGATTCATGTATGCATATGCAGGAGACACAGGAGACATGGGTTCGATCCCTGGGTCAGGAGGATCTACTACAGTAGAAAATGTCAACTCACTCCATTAGTCTTGATTGGGAAATCCCATGAACAGCAGAGACTGGTGGGCTACAGTCCATGGGGTCGCAAGGAGCTGAACACAACTGAACATGCATAGCTGATTCCTTTAATCATTCAGCAGAAAATAACACAACACTGTAAATCAATTGCATTTTTTTTAAGGAAAAAAATTGCAGCAGAAATGGCAAGGAAATTCATAGCGAGGAGATGTGCTAGAGAGAAAGCAAATATAATAATATCTTTCCTTCTCTTATTCCAGAAGTACCAGATTAAAAAGATCACTAATTTGCTATTCAGATACTCACACTTCAAGGGACCAAGGAAATCGTGGATATTAGCACAGGCTTTTCTTATGAATAAGAATACAGTGTATTTTGCCTTTACTTACTTGAAGACAAATATATAGAGACTAGAAAGATTAATACCATTCAAGAAGATTACAGAAAATGCAATTTTGAAGCATAGATTAAATTTATAAATAAATTATATATTTTGAGGGCAAAATGGTTGTCTTGGATTGGGCTGCTGTAAAAGATACCATAGGTTGGATGGTTAAAAAAATAGAAATTTTTTTCCTCATAGGTCTGAAGACTGGAAGTCTGAGATCTGGGTGGTGGCATGAAAGGTCCATCTAGTCAAGGCTATGGTTTTTCCTGTGGTCATGTATGGATGTGAGAGTTGGACTGTGAAGAAGGCTGAGTGCCAAAGAATTGATGCTTTTGAACTGTTGGAAAACACTCTTGAGAGTCCCTTGGACTGCAAGGAGATCCAACCAGTCCATTCTGAAGGAGATCAGCCCTGGGTGTTCTTTGGAAGGAATGATGCTAAAGCTGCAACTCCAGTACTTTGGTCACCTCATGCGAAGAGTTGACTCATTGGAAAAGACTCTGATGCTGGGAGGGATTGGGGACAGGAGGAAAAGGGGATGACAGAGGATGAGATGGCTGGATGGCATCACTGACTCGATGGAGGTGAGTTTGAGTGAACTCCAGGAGTTGGTGATGGACAGGGAGGCCTGGCGTGCTGCGATTCATGGGGTCGCAAAGGGTTGGACACGACTGAGCGACTGAACTGAACTGAACTGAAGTGTGACCTTGGGCTTCCCTTGTGGCTCGGCTGGTAAATAATCCACCTGCAATGTGGGAGACCTGGGTTCCATCCCTGGGTTGGGAAGATCCCATCTGAGAAGGAAACAGCTACCCACTCCAGTATTCTGGCCTGGAGAATTCCATGGCCTGGAATGGGGTCTCAATGAGTCAGACACGACTGAGCTGCTTTCACTGTATGTGACCCTGTGTGCCTGCTAAGTTGCTTCAGTTGTGTCCAACTCTGTACAACCCTATGGACTGTAGCCTGCCAGGTTCCTCTTTCCAAGAGATTCTCCAAGCAAGAATACTGGAGTGGGTTGCTGTGCCCTCGTCCAGGGGATCTCTCCAGAACAGGGATCAAACCCGAGTCTCTTCAGTCTCCCACATTGGTATGCACGTTCTTTACCACTAGCACCACCTGGAAAGCCCCCGTATGACCTTATTTAGCCCTAATTAACTCCTAAGAATCCTATCTCTAAATATAGCTCTTTGGAGGTTAGGATTTCAATATACGAATTTTAGTGGGACATAAATCAGTCCATGGCAATAGTCTAGTAGTTAAGGGTGGGCACTGTGGAGTTACAATAACATATTATAATAATATATAACTATAATATATATAAAAATAATAAAGTTCAAATCTGATATACCATCTCCTGTGACCTTAAACTCTCTATGATACACTTTTCTCATCTGTAAATCAGATAATAGTAACAACCCTATAGCATTATTATAATATTTAAATGAATACAGACACGCATGCTGCTGCTGCTAAGTCATTTCAGTCGTGTCCAACTCTGTGCGACCCCATAGACGGCAGCCCACCAGACTCCCCCATCCCTGGGATTCTCCAGGCAAGAACACTGGAGTGGGTTGCCATTTCCTTCTCCAATGCATGAAAGTGAAAAGTGAAAGTGAAGTAGCTCAGTCGTGTCCGACTGTTTGTGACCCCATGGACTGCAGCCTACCAGGCTCCTCCGTCCATGGGATTTTCCAGGCAAGAGTACTGGAGTGGGGTGCCATTGCCTTCTCCATAGACATGCATAGCAGATAGCAATTTATTCAAGATATAGTTGATCTATAACATGGTATTTTTTAGCTGTGCAATATGATTTGATATGGCTATCTATTGCAAACTGATTACCACAAATTTCGTTAACATGTATCTTCCCACAGTTACACTTTTTCTTATGGTGAGGGCTTGTAAGATCTCCTAAGATCTACTCTCTTAGCAACTTTCAAATATATAATAAAATATTGTTAACTGTAGTCACCATGCTGTGGATTACATCCTCAGGACTTACTTATCTTCTAACTGAAAGTTTATGTCTTTCAATTATAAAGATCACTCCTTTTTAACTCCTTTCAGCTATAAAGATGGCTCCCTTTACCCGTCTTACCCAGCTGCAACCCCCATGCCCTGCCATTGGCAACCGTCAATCTGCTTTATATATCTACGAATTTTTTAGATGCACATGTGAGTGAGATAATGCAATATTTGTCTTTCTCTGGCGGATAATTCATTCAACATAATTCCTTTAAGGTGCATCTATGTTGTTGAAAACAGCAGGCTTCCCATCTTTTATGACTGAATAATATTCTATTGTGTATGCATGCAAGTGTAGTCCATGGGGTCGTGAAGAATCAGACATGACTTGGCAACTGAGCAACAATGGATGTTTGCATGTATATATATATGCATGTGTAAGGTGTTTCCATGCTTGGCTGCTGTAAATAATGCTGCAATGAAGACAGGATATACCAATATCTTTCTAAGATAGATGATAATTTAAAAACAAATATTATTTATTATTATTACTAGGTCACATTGCAAGAGTAATTCTCCATATGGGATAATTTTTTAAAAATAGATTGTATGAGTCAACATGCTACTGAATAGATTTTTTTTTCCATAAAAATTAGCTTGCACAAATGCAGCAAAGCTAATGTAGCAGTAGTTCTCAACTTTATGTCAGACCAGAAGAATCTGGAAATTTTATATAAATGCAAATTCTCGAGCCCATACCAGATGGAATAAAGACAATTTTTAGGGGTGAGGTTCAGTTATCAGTGTTTTAGCATGTCCTCCAGGTAATTTTTTCACACACACATTAATGTTTGAGAATCACTGAAAAATAAGTAAGACAGCCCTGTGAAGAAGATAACCCTCACAGAGGGAAAACCTTCATAAAGAGGCAATCTTTGATGAATCTTTGGCCTGGAACATTGAGCCTTCTGTTACTTTCACTGTTGAATCAATGAAGTTAAAATCCATGTTTTACTGTAAATACAAAAAAACAGTAAACTATAAAATAATTCACATAATTTATGTCAGTAACGAATAGAAGAAATGTAGAAGGCTATAGGCAAAAATTACACTACTAGTAAGGTGGTTTTATTTAGCATAAAGGCTTTTAAATTAAATCTGCTTCAGAGACAGCTCTGTGAATTCTGCTATCTCTGCTGAAATCTCCAGGATTTGTCTTTTTCTAAAAAAGGAAAGGTCACATGAGGAGCTCTACTGCTAGAATTTATGCAAGCTGTTTATGTTCTAGGCTAAGCCCTTGAGGTCAGCTTCATTTGATAACCCAATTGTGCAAATACCTGCTTGAGAATCGGAGACATTTTTGCATAATCTTACTTGATCTTTCCCTTTGGCTTTGCAAATGAGCATCACTGTATTTTAAAATGGCATTATGTCATTTTTCAGTTGGAGTTCATATTGACTGAAATTACTAAATGAAAGACACCAGGCTGAAGTCCAAGTTATCATCTGCAGTCATATTTTCAAGGCATTAAAAATGAATAAAATGGAGTGAAGGCCATAAGCCTATTTCACAGATGAGGAGACAGAATGGATCAAAAAATTCCCCTGACTTGTCACAGCTGAACACGAAAGTCAAGAAGTGGGTCAATGTACATATGAGTCTTGTCCAGAAAACTCTTCACCATTAATTCAACTTCAGCAATTACTTCTCTATTCATTACTCATGCCCAGCCTAAGGCCATGGTTATAAAAGAATCTTCTCCCAGTAATTAGGGGTGAGGAGCAGATAAGTGAGTAGGTCAGAGGGAGAAGAAAGGGTTAAGAGGGAAAAAGCGAAGGTGAGTGGAAATCTTTAACATGAGACATCCTTAATATCCTAGAATTCATGAAATGCTTTATTTTGTATAGTTGTGACGGAATCTTCAGACCATAAACTAATTGACAAGAAGTGTATGCAGTTGCCACCCATTCAATGAGCCAGGGCAAAGAGAAGCCAAATATAAAGCTGTGCAGAGAGCAGATGTTCAAGAAAGACTTGGTTATTACTCTGATAACAGAATATCATGGTGCACAATCATCAAATTGCCTCTCTCCACTGGCCTCTCGGGGGCATTTCATTGGGTTCCCACAATATTGCAAAAGCCCACCTTCATGCTTGAGTTAGCTTCTTCCTGTTGTTAAAGCAAGTTCATGTGCCTGATGCACAGTGAGGCCAAACAAAGGGGAACATAGGATTTTGGAGCACAGAGAGGTTTATCACAAGGCCAAGCAAGGGGATGGGGTGGCTCATGCCCTGAAAAGCCTCAAGCTCCCCAAGGGTTTAGGCACGGCATTTTTAAAGGGTGGAGGGGCGGGGGGCAGGAGTTGCAGGGTACATGGTCTGCCTGTGCACAGTCCTCCAAATGGCAGATGATGAGGCAGTAGCTGGCGTCACAGGGGTTAAGGGGGCCCTCAAGTAGTTATTCGGAGAAGGCAATGGCACCCCACTCCAGTACTCTTGCCTGGAAAATCCCATGGATGGAGGAGCCTGGTGGGCTGCAGCCCATGGGGTCGCTAAGTCAGACATGACTGAGTGACTTCACTTTCACTTTTCACTTTCATGCATTGGAGAAGGAAATGGCAACCCACTCCAGTACTCTTGCCTGGAGAATCCCAGGGATGGGGGAGCCTGGTGGGCTTCCGTCTACGGGGTCACACAGAGTCAGACACGACTGAAGTGACTTAGCAGCAGCAGTAGTTATTGGTGGGGGAGGTTTTCACATCTGCAAAACAACCCAGGAAATTTGCATCAGATACTATTATCTTTACCATCTGACCAAAGAGTCAGATATGACTGAGTGACTAACACTTTCACTTTCACCATTATCTTGGTACTTCAGAGAGGAGCTAAAGCAGACACACAGGAAGGCCCCATAGGGGTCTGCTGTGTTACAGCTATATTCATTCAGTAACTGGTTTACCATGCCAACTTCATTTGTACAGGAAATGAGGTACTCCACAAGTGTTTAATTAGTATTTTATTGCAAGTGGAACTGAGGTTAATGGCTTATCAAAGCCTTTTTAAGTGAGAAGTTGACTAAAAATAGAGCATGGCGTTAAACATGCATGCATTAAACATTCATGCCAGAGTTTGAGGTATTTTGTCATGTTAGTGGGCTTATTATCCTGACTATCCTAGTGCTAAAGTCCTTGAAACATTAAAGGTTTTTTTAAGACTCACTAACCATCATTGTCACATATAAATCAGAATGGCGTGCTTTAATTTAAAGCTTTACACAAAAATATTGTTCATATATTAACTCACAAGAAAGCAATTTATACTTAAAGCAAAACTGCTCACAGCCTATCAATTTACAATAGACCATTTAATTTTAATTAACTGAAGCTCTCAGTACCATACCAAAGGGCTTAAAAATAGGTCTTTCTGCTTTCAAAGACAAAGGAATCTTAAATGTCAAGAAAAATCCCTTGTGAGACTCAAATGCCTTTTGAAATTTTTACTATATAAAAATACTTCTTTGGTAGCTATCTCATTCCTAAAGAAGCCGCTTTGCCCCTTAACACTGAATTCTGTGCGTGTGTGTTCAGTCACTCAGTTGTGTCTGGCTCTTTGAGACCCCGTAGACTGTAGCCCACCAGGCTCCTCTGTCCATGGAATTCTTCAGGCAAGAGTACTGGAGCGGGTTGCCATTTCCTTTTCCAGGGGAGCTTCCCAACTCAGGGATGAAACCCATGTCTCCTGTGTCTCCTGCACTGGCAGGTGGATTTTTTATCACTGTGTCATCTGGAAAGCCCTAACGTTGCAGACAATGACAGTGACAATCACTCAGTCGTGTCCTGACTCTTTGCAACCCCATGGCCTATACAGTCCATGGAATTCTCCAGGCAAGAATACTGGAGTAGGTAACCTTTCCCTCCCCCAGGGGATCTTCCCAACCCAGGGATCAAACCCAGGTCTCCAGCATTGCAGGTAGATCCTTTACCAGCTGAGCCACAAGGGTCTACCATAAATATTTCTATTTTTAAAGTTAGATTTCCATTTTATTAGGTACAGTATAATTTTAAGCAGAAATTTAATCTTATTAAAATTGTCAAATGAGATTTTATATGTAGAAAGTAAAAGAACTTTGAGGAAAAGAAGTTTTAATTATACAATATAATCAGTGTCAACTAAAAAAAAATTATTCACAATGTAAATGTCAGGAATTTTTAGGACTTCAAGTCTGGGAGGCAGAATCTCAAGTAACCCTGAGAGAACTGCTCTGAGGATATGAGGTGGGAAGCCAAGGTATATAGAAGTGTTGCAATAAAGGGCAGGTTTTCTGAACATTAAAAGATTATTGTTCATTAAAGAAAATCAGATATCCCAAGTTAAGAAATTTAGTGCTTTTCTAGGTATGGGAAGATGCTAGAGTCTGGGCTTCCTGCAATCATTCCTTTGATATGCACCTCAGCTCTCTGGGGCCAGCATCCTGTTTTCACATTCTGAGTCCCTTCAGGGCTCATCAGCTCACCTTTAGCCGTAGCTGCAATAGCTGATGATCATGACATTATTTACTGACATGGCAGGTAATTGCATTTATCATTAGCAGTCAATAATTTACAGATATCCTATTTTAAATTTCAGTAGTCTGCAATCATGAAAGTCTTAACTGCTCAAAATAATTTTTTTTAGAAAATAAGTCCATTGCTGCTCAAAATAATTTTGTTTTATTGGAAAGCTTTACTATTTGATACACAGTTTTAACATGTATTACACATTCAGTGTCATATATTTGCTATAGCTGCTTCTGTTGTCCATAAGTTTTAATTAAATTTTTTTTTAAGCAAAATGGTAACTCATGCAGCCCTGGATTCAGGCTGCCTGGGATTGAGTCTTGGTTTTCCATTAAACTGGCTGCAAACGAGTTGCAAGTTATTTTTTGGTTTTCATGTCTGTGAAATGGGATGCATGTGCTACAGTGTGTGCCCAGTTGTGCCCAGCTCTTTGTGCCCCCATGGACTGTAACCCACCAGACTCCTCTGTGCAAGGGATTTCCCAGACAAGAATACTGGAGTGGGCTGCCATTGTCTACTCCAGGGAATCTTCCTGACTCAAAGATCAAACCTACGTCTCCTGTGTCTCCTGCATTGGTAGTCGGATTCTTTACCACTGAACCACCTGGGAAACCCAAAGTGGGATGTATTAATTATCTACTGCTATGTAACAAGTCGCCACAAACCCAGGGGTGTCAATCAGGCTCCATTCTCTTCAACACTTATTCAAGTGCTTGACAGAGTTCATTTCCTTGACATTGAAAGACTGAAACCCTTGGATCTTGAGACTGCCTCTCCACAGTCAGTACCTGAATGAGTGCTCCAAGGCCAGAAAAGAGAGTCCCTCCCACCTCCAGTCCCTTCTCTCAGGAAAAGCCTGAACCTTCTTTTAAAAGGCCCACCTGATAAGGTCAGGCTCACCAAGGAGATTTTCCTTTTTCACCGACTCAACATCAGCTGATTAGGGACCTTTTCATTTCACCTGCAAAATTTCTTCACCTTTGCCCTATTCTGAGTGAGAAGCAAGCTGCAGGTACCATCTGTACTCAGTGAAAGGACTGAGGTACCAGGAGAAGAGAATTTCAGAGAACATCTGATAATTTTGCCCAACATACTGGAATAAGAATGGTACATACCTCTTTGGGTTGATTTTTTTAAACTTATTTGTATAAAGTACTTAGAATAATGCATGATACACAGACTCTTATTTGCTATATATGTTTTTCAGTTTGATAGTCATTTTTGCAGAAGCTTGAACAAGTAAAGTGCTGTCCTTACTGGGGAAGACTACATGTTGACATGGAGGCGGCAGGTCGGAAGGAGCCTCAAGAGTTCATTGTGCTCCCCTGAAACCTTGGTGGTAAGTGTATTCTGTTACTCTCCATGTAGCGCTAATGGAACCAAGTGACACATTTCCATGGGACCATTGCATAGTTCCATAAAGCTCCATGGTCTATTATATGTTTTTAAAGATTTTTTTGACGTGGACCATTTTTAAAGTCTGTGTTGAATTTGCTTCAACGTTGCTTCTGTTTCATGTTTTGTTTTTTTGGGGGGGCCCCAAGGATATGAGATCTTGGCTCTGACCAGGGATTGAACCCACACCCCCTGCACTGGAAGGCAAAGTCTTAACCACTGGACTATCAGGAAATCCAGGTCCATCATATTTGAAACATTAAATACTTTTCCTCTTGGATATTGGGAAACTAAGTTAAAGTCGAGGAGAGGTAAAAAGGTTATTATGCAGATTATTCTATAGGCCTCCACACTTATATTCTCCACATTTCTTTAATGTAGGATCAAGAAATTTTTTTCTAAGGGAATAATTTCTGCTCAAATGAATGGTCATGTACTATATTAACCAAAGAAAATATCTTAAAGACCTATTTCTGATGATGTTGCCTTTTTCTCTACTCCCCACATTCCACAGAAAATCTGAATCATCCACAGAAATGTTCTGTTTAATTAGAATAGAGTAAGCCAGCTATGGTTGTGTTAACTTCTAACTGAAAAATGAGAAAGCTCTTTTTCTTCTTGAAGCCTCAGACTGTGGTGAGGTGGAGAGGGGTGGGGTAAGAAGGGGGAAAGGAAAAGTGAAAGTGAAAATGAAAGTCGCTCAGTCCTGTCTGATTCTTTACAATCCCATGGACTACACAGTCCGTGGAATTCTCTAGGCCAGAATACTGGAGTGGGTATCCTTCCCTTTTTCCAGGGGATCTCCCTAACCCTGGGCTCAAACCCAGGTCTCCTGCATTGCAGGCGGATTCTTTACCAGCTGAGGCACCAGGAGAAAAGGGGGATATCCTGGTAAATAAAATTTTTATTTTCCCCAATATGCTTGAAAACAAAGCGATCACCTATTTCCCTCCACAGTATTCAACTCTCCATTCAATCCCTAGAGAACTCAGAAGGAAATAGGGCTACACCAAAACACAGCCCCTATTATCTTTTCAGTAACAGGCCCCAGAAAAACTTCACAGCTTTTTCTCATTAATTCTCAGAAAATCCCAGTGGAAAAAGGAAAATCTTAAAAACAAAATGTAAAGAGCTTAGTGATTCCAAAATGTAACTTAGATAGAAATACATCTTTCTTGACTTTGGTAAATTATCGACATTTTAGCTTAAGTTACTAAATGGTTTAAGGGAACTTCAAGAGTATTCTCATTTAAATATATAACATTAAAGCAACTCATTATTTTCTTCTTCTGGCATCTGGTTATTTGTTACCCCTTCTACATTTCTCACAAAGTTTCCTTTACTAAGATTTCTTGAAAAATAATTGGTTTGCATATGTTGCCAAAGCAGTTGCTTAGTTTCATATTCTGGTTAAAAATGTTATTAATAAGTTCACTACTTAAATTTCAAAGCAGGTACACATGTTGAAGTGATAAAGAGAAATTGTTTTGTCGGTTGTCATTTTCTTCTGTTTCACTGAGTTTTGCAGTATTTCTTAATCCTTATATCAGTTTTTAAAATCATTCTGGGTTTTTCATTACTTAATATCTACTAACAGTTTGAGTTTTAGTTCTTGATTTCATAATTTTAGTGATGATTTGTTTCTGTATATAGGGAAATATTTTAAAAGAAAGAATTGGTTTATGCAAACATGTATACCCTCAGATATCCATAGCATCATAATATTCTGTTTATATTAGGGAAGGAGGTTTATCTCCCCATGTGGCATGCCTTCAGGTCTTTTGAGACCACACCATCACATATTCATAAGGTTCAATTTATTCTCTTATGTGTAAAATTGCCTATTCAGAATCTCAGTTTTTTAGCTTAAAATGTTGATGCTATTGAAAGTCAGGTCCAGGTATAAAATCCAATTTGACAATTGTTTGACAGGCAGTTACTCTGTCTCCCTCAAATCCTTAGGAAGTTACACACACACAGCTTGAAAGCAGATCCCCTTTTTAAGTGGGACTGCTGCTGCTAAGTCACTTCAGTCCTGTCAGACTCTGACCACCCACTATTTCCTCTAGGTTCAAAGTCCATGGAACTAGACTGCAAGCCCAATTAGTAGCAGAGCCTGTGATATGTCAGGAACTCTATTGCCTTAAAATAGTTTGAAAAAATCCTGTCTGCTTCCCTCTTTCTTGAACTCTTGTTGGGTTGCCCTACCCTCCTCCTCCAGGGGCTCTTCCCAACCCAGGGACTGGATCCAGTTCTCTGGCACTGCAGGCAGATTCTTTACTTTCTGAGCCACCAGGGAAGTCTTTAAAGAGAAGTCGCTCAGTCGTGTCCTACTCTTTGCGACCCCATGAACTATAGCCTACCAGGCTCCTCTATCCATGGGATTTTCCAGGCAATAGTACTGGAGTGGGCTGCCATTTCCTTCTCCAGGGTATTTTCCCGACCCAGAGATCGAACCCGGGTCTCCCACATTATAGACAAACGCTATACCATCTGAGCCAGGAAAGTCCTTAGATAAACAAACAAAAGAAAAAGAAAGCAGCCATCCTTTCAAGTCATGGCTACATGTCTAAGGAGCCAGTGGACTCCACCTCTTTTTATAATCTCATCAATCTTCTCTTCTATACCATTGAGAGACTTAAATGCTTGAGAAAAGAAAACAAGGAAAAGCAAGAACAAAACAAGGAGACTGAACTAGGCGGGGCGTCAGCTCGCGCTGGCAGGTTGCTTAATGGGAATTGCAGTTCCTGTAGCACAAGGTAGACTTGGCAGAAAGAGGAAAAGTTCCTCAATGCAGGGAACTGAGAATTACAGTTATTATCTATGCGCTGCTTGTACCCTAATTCACTCTAACGTTCAGAAAATAGTCCAACGCTGATGCCGGAAAATAAAAACTTTTGGACACAGGGAATTGACTGAGCTGGCATTTCCCCAAGTACATATGCTCTTAAAAAAATGACTGTAAGATATCAGATATTGCATAAAAGAACAGATGAAGTACAGGATTCTGTGCTCAAGTGACTGCAAAACAAACAGGTTCATTTTAAAGAGCTGTTTTCTTTTTAAAAATTTATTTTGTTGAAGTATAGTCGATTCACAGTGTTGTGCTTATTTGTGTTGCACAGCAAAGTGATGTAGGTATACATTTATATATTCTCTTTCATATTCTTTTCCATTATGGTTTATCACAAAACATGGAATGTAGCTTCCTGCACTCTACAGCAGGACCTTGTTGTTTATCCACCTATATATAAAAACTTAATCTGTTAATACCAAACTCCCATTCCATCTCGCCCCTCATGCGCCCCCCCACACACACCACAAGTCTATTCTCTATGTCTGAGAGTCTGTTTCATAGACAAGTTCATTCATGCTATATTTTAGAGTCCATGTATAATTGATATCATACAGTATTTGTCTTTCTCTGAGTGACTTGATTCATTTAGTATGATAATCTCTGGTTCCATCCATGTTGTCAAAGCAGTTTTCTTAACCCAAGTTTTCTCAGACTTCGTTATGCTAATGTTTATTGTAATGATGATTGTGGGGGCAGCCAGCTGCCTGGTTTGCAGCATTTATACAAAAAAAAAAAAAAAAGTATATCATAAACTATAACCTTACCCACCCCAGAACACTATAGGGGATGAGTATTCAAAAAAAGGATACAATTATTAAAACTACATATGTCAAGCCACCCTTAATCTGTAAATCTAAGAACCTGTACACGTCAGACCCTTAGAGATAAGGATTTGTTGCAAGGATGAGTAAAATGAGGCAGACAGGCCTTTGGTGAAAGAGGCAGACTGGTAACAAACCATTTCTTTTCATGGCCCTGCCCGTCACCAGCTCTCCTTTCACTACTAACTGGCCAACCCTTTCCCAATAGCCTTGTCTGTCCCCTCCATTTCTCAGTCTAAATTCAGGAGGAGCCAATGTCTTTGATTAATCAACACACCCCGTTTTGGACTGTGCTCTCAGCACCTTGCTGTTCTGTGTCCTTTGACGCCTGCGTGGGGTCCTGCCCAGTGTCCAGTTAGAGTCTACCTTGACCCGTCCTGTGTTCCTGACCTAAGGACTATTGGAAAAGAAAACTGAGTAAGGCTGAAACCCTGATAGAGCATTCTATATTTGCAAAATAAAATTACAGAATTAAAGGGGGGAAATAAGCATCATCTTAAAAATACAGAGGAGAAGCAAATCCCTGAAAACAACCTTTCAAAAGAAGCACAAGTATGTAAAAACATTGGGCGATCTCAAGATCCCAGGAGATCTTATTTGTCTTGGTAAAAACAGAAATCCCTAAGAAGTGAAAAGGGGAGAAAGAAGCAGGATAAGAAGGAGAGACAGGATGTCAAAGAAAAAAGAAATGGCATAATTCAAATATACAGAACAAGGAATAAAAGCAGAATCACTGCTATAGAAATTTAAATATTTGCTGTGAAAGTCAAAAGTACAAACTGATGCAAACAGGAGAAGATAGTATTTATGTAAGAAGACATTAGCTCAAATGCAAGCCCTCTCACATCTTCCTAGTATGCCCTCTGGGATTCATGGTCAGTTACCAGCATCTTCTCTGCATTCATTCCTTACTGAAATTTTTCCTGAGGGTGACACCTAACTTAACAACTCTTTCAGGTCAAGGCTGTATTTCATTTCATGCACCATGTATCCCAGTACACAGAGATAAGCAAAGTGCCTCTTCATTCTCCATTGCTGTTTCCAAACCATCTTCAGTTCTTTTTCCTTTGCAAATCTTAACCTCTTTAAAAATCATGTTTTGGAACTCTGCAATTTGCTACCCTCTATGATGTGTCATCCACATTGTGTGTGTGTGTGTGTGTGTGTGTGTGTGTGTACAAGACAGTGTCTCCCTCTCCATCAGTATTTCTGCAATTATAGTTGATGCTTTCAGTATTCATTTGGATAATTCCTTTTGGCCTTCAAGTTCTTGGACCTTCTAAGCTCCAGTTATGTATGTATGTATGTATGTATTGTATCCTACCTTGACTAAGCATATGGTCATTGACTTGATTTGTTTATGGCATCTGCTCTCCCCCTTCGAAATTACAATAAGTACCCCTTTTTCTGATGACCACCTCTAATTATTCCAGCTCACCCAACCCGGGATCTCCATGCCACCAATCCCTCAAGAGTGCTGAGAGCTCCAACCTGTGAACCCATCTACATTTTCTTATATGGTTTTAAACATTTTTTGATGTGGACCATTTCTTAAAGTCTTTATTGAATTTGTTACAATACTACTTCTTTTTTTAATGTTTTGGAGTTTTGGCCCAGAGGCATGTGGAATCCTAGTTTCCCAATCAGGGATCACATTTGCACCCTGCGTTGGAAGGCAAAGTCTCAACCACTGGACCACCACGGAAGTTCCCAGTTACATTTTCAGCATTAGCAATGCTTCTTATCTCATCCAGCACTCCACTCCATGCTCTGCCTGGATTCCAGACCTCCTGACTCCCCATCCACCCAAGCTTTTCCCTCCTCTAGTCTCCTCTATCAGAGAAGGCAATGGCACCCCACTCCAGCACTCTTGCCTGGAAAATCCCATGGATGGAGGAGCCTGGTAGGCTGTAGTCCATGGGGTCGTGAAGAGTCGGACACGACTGAGCAACTTCACTTTCACCTTTCACTTTCCTGCATTGGAGAAGGAAATGGCAACCCACTCCAGTGTTCTTGCCTGGAGAATCCCAGGGATGGGGGAGCCTGGTGGCTGCCGTCTATGGGGTCACACAGAGTCGGACACGACTGAAGTGACTTAGCAGCAGCAGCAGCAGTCTCCTGTATCCATTCTTTTGTACAAATAAGCAACCATGCAACAATTTTTAAAGTTTCTTTTCCTCAAACCCCATTAGCAAGTCTTGTCAGCCGTTCCTCCAAACCACATCCTAAATCCATGCACTGTTCTCTGTTGCCTACCATCTCCCTGGTTCAAATGACCATCACTTCTCACCTGAACTGTGTCATGAGTTCTCACCCTAACCACACCTCCTCCTACTTCTTTCCTATCGATAACCACTCATGATATACCAACAAGGCTAAATATTTAGAGAATGTAGACTGAATCAGAGGTTTCCACTTTGTAAAACCCTTCAATGGCTTTCCATCTCTCTGCAGGTCCCATTAGATCCTTTGTAAGCTGGACCCAGCCTGTCTCTCAAACCTTAGCTTCTAGGAATTGATGTCATATTCACTGTGCTCAGGACTTTCTGGCTTTCTTTTATTTATTTGAACAGTCACCACAACCATCATGCCTCCACACAAATGTTACATTTCAGAAAGGCTTTTCTTATACCTCTGTTTAAAACTGAGCACCGCCTCCCTCTTTTCTCATCAGTGCTTTCTGTCAACTTCCCTGTTTTTCTCCCCTGTGTTTATGGTCCATCTACTTCTCATAGAATAAGCATAAGGATCCATTACAACAAGGATCTTTCTATTGTGCATGCTGTGGCATTTCCAGCAGTGCATAGTGACTGCTACTCAGTAAAAAACAAACAGAAAAGTGAAAAAAAAAACTATCAAAACTGTCAGGGTTGAAAAATGATCTGAGTGTTCAGATTTAAAATATTCAAATGTATTAAAAACAATCATCAAGCTAGTAAAGACAAATTTATGGAAAGTTGCAAAATTCAAAGACAGGCTGTCCACAGACTTTTCAGCTGCCACCATAGGAGCCCAAGGACAGTGGAATTATGAAAAGGGATGGCTGTTATTTTGACATTTATAGCCAGCTTAATTTTCTTCCATATGGAATGCTACTAAAAGACACTCAGATAGCTGAGGAAGGTTGCTATCAACTCTTCTAGGATTAAAATAGACAATAAACTAGAATAAAATTGCATTTTATTTCTATTACTATTATTTTTTAATGTTTATTTGTGTATTTGTCTGCACTGGGCTATAGTTGAGGTATGCAGGTTCTTTGTTTCAGCGTGTGAGATTTTTAGTTGGGGCGTGTGACCTCTTAGCTGCAGCATGTGGGAACTAGTTCTCTGACCAGGGATGGAACCCAGACCCCTGCATTAAGAGTGTGGAGTCTTAGCCACTGGACCATCAGGGAAGTCCCTAGAATAAAATATTTTAAAAGAATGAATAAAAACTCAGAGCTCAAAATATGATTTTTTTTTTAACTTCAAGAGCAGGCCAGGAAACTACTTAGGTATATTTTATAGACTTACAAAACATGCCTCAGAGTGCTTCTATTAGCAGTTTAATTTTTCCTACAACTTTCTTCACATACCAGGAATTATATTTCTCATTCCACATGTTTAAGACTTCAAATGAACTGTCTTGCCAACCATGATAACCAATTAAAACAATAATTGGTTCTTTTCCATTCCAAGCTTGAAATATTTTTGCTATTGTGACACTGTGCAGGGAGAGGTGTAAGTAAAATTAATCCCTCCAACCCTCATTCCATGTAGGGAGAGATTCATCAAGTTCTATAATGACAGTTTTCATTACTTAAAAACATAAGTAATAATTTCCATTATTGCTGAGTGACTTCAAACACTTTTTTTCCTTGTTGTTTGTTTGTTTTAACCTCAGGAAAGATGATAAATCACCCAGATGCTGTCATGAACAAGGCTGCCTTGTTATGTCTCTTGCTATGTTACTGATTGTATAAATGTTTCTTCATTAACAGTACTGAATGGAAAATGATCTCAGCTATGTTACATACATGCAAAGACAAAAAGGCTGAAAGGAAATTAGCCAAAATTATGCATCATTTTCCTCTTTACATATTTCTGAATTTTTAAAGTATTTTGTGACTATCATTGTGTTTATGATTTAGTTTTGCTTTCCAGTTTGTTCTTTAGTTATTTTGTTCTTAACTGGTAAATATAATTTTTGATTTCCTCTGTTAACCAGGTTGATCTGTGCTTTATTTTTGCTGGGCTGTTTTGACTTTGCTCATGGGTGTATATGTGCATATTCCATCATTTTAATTACTATTTGCCTGATTTTGCAACTGCCATTTGTCTGAGGTTCATTTTTGGTTTCTCATTTTTGGATATATTTTTTTTTTAATCTCACTTAATGCCATAACAAACCATTTGTGAAACCTTCATTCCTAACCAGAGATCAATCCCTGAGCCTTTGCAGTGGGAGCACTGACTTGAAGACCCTAGAATAGCAGAGAACTAACCCTGGTATCAGTATCAAATAGTGAGAACGGGCACAAAGGAAACCACTTGGATACAAGACCCGGCATCACCCCACCAACAGCAGCACCCTGTGCTACACCTCTAAACAACTAACAAAACAAAACACAAACAAAGTCATCAGCAGACAGGATTATCACCTCACTCAGCCTTGCCCATCAGAAAACAAAAGCTCAGCAGAAATCTCAACTTATACAAAGCTTATGAAAACCACTGGACCAACCTTAGGAGGACAGAACCCAAAAGGAGGAAAGAATTCAACCTTCTTCAAGAAAGAATTTAACTTTCCTTGAAGCCTGGGAAAAGGAGACCTCAAGCACAATAAGTTAAAAAAAAAATTATGAAAAGTCAGAGACATACTACACAAATGAAGCAACAAACTAGAAACACAGATGTCCAAATAAATGAAGAGAAAATAGGGAAACTACCTGAAAAATAATTCAGAAAAATGATAGTAAAGATGATCAAAAACCTTAAAAACAAAATGGAGAAAATGCAAAAATCAATTAACAAAGACATAAAAGAATAAAAAATAAACATACAGAGACAACATAATTACTGAAATTAAAAATACTCTAGAAGGAATGAAAAGCAGAATATCTGAAGGAGAAGAACAAATCAGTGAGCTGGAAGAGAATATGGTGGAAATAACTTCTGAAGAGCAAAATACTGTTAAAAGAATGAAAAGAACTGAAGACAGTCTCAGAGACCTCTGGGAAAATATCAAATGCACCAAGATTTGAATTACAGAGGTCGCAGAAGAAGAAGAGTAAAAGAAAGGGTATGAGAAAATTTTTGAAGAGATTATAGTTGAAAATTTCCCCACGCTGGAAAAGGAAACAGTCAATCAAGTCCAAGAGGCACAAAGAGTCCCATACAGGATAAACCCAAGGAGAAACATGCCAAGACACATACTAATCAAACTAACAAAGACTGAACACAAAGAAATAATATTAAAAGCAGCAAGGGAGGACCAGCAAGTAAAATAAGAAAGAAACCCTGTACGCTTAAGAGCTGATCTTTCAGCAGAAACTCTGCAGGCCAGAGGGGAATGGCAGGATATATTTAAAGTATTGAAAGGGGAAAATCTATAACCAAGATCACTGTACCTGGCAAGGATCTCATTCAAAATTGATGGAGAATTCAAAAGCTTTTCAGATGAGCAAAAGTTAAGAGAATTCAGTACCACCAAACCAGCTTTACAACAAATGTTAAAGGGACTTATATAGTCAAGAAATGTAAGAGAAGAAAAAAGATCTACAAAATCAACCCCAAACAGTTAAGAAAATGGCAATAGGAACATATATATCAATAATTACTTTAAATGCAAATGCATTAAATGCTCCAACCAAAAGACTGGCTGAACGGATACAAAAACAAGACCCGTATATATGCTGTCTACAAGAAACCAACTTCAGACCTAAAGACACATATAGACTGAAAGTGAGAGGATGCAAAAATATATTCCATGAAAACGGGAGGCAAAAGAAAGCTGGAGTAGTAATCCTCATATCAGACAAAATAAACCTTAAAATAAAGAATATTACAAGAGGTAAGGAAGGATACTACATATTGATCAAGTGATCAATCCAAAAGGAAGACATAACAATTGTAAACATCTATGCATCCAACACAGGAGCACCTCAGTACATAAGACAAACACTAACAGACATAAAAGGAGAAGTTGACAGTAACACAATAATAGTAGAAGACTTGAACACCCTACTCACATGAATGGACAGATCATCAAAACAGAAAATTAAAAAAGAAACACAAGTCTTAAATTATACTTTAGATGAGATGGATCTCATTGATGACTTCAGGACATTCCATCCAAATGAAGAATACACCTTCTTCTCAAGTGCACATGGAACATTCTCCAGGATAGACCACATCTTGGATCACAAATCAAACTTCAGTAAATTTAAGACAATTGAAATCGTATCAAGCATCTTCTCTGACCACATGCTATTAGACTAGATATCAAATACAAGGAAAAAAACTGTAAGAAACACAAACACATTGAGATTAAACAACAGGTTACTGAAGAAATTAAAATGGAAATCAAAAATTTTCTAAAAACAAATGACAAAACATGACAACTCAAAACCTATAGGATGCAGGAAAAGCAGTTCTAAGGGGGAAGTTTATAGCAATACAATCCTAACACTAACCCTAACCCTACATCTAGAAACAAGAAAAATATCCAATAGACAACCTAACTTTACACCTAAAATGAATGGAAATTGAAGAACAAAAAAAAAAAAAAAAAAACAAAACAAAATTAGTAGAAGGAAAAACATCATAAAGATCTGAGCAGAAATAAATGAAAGAGAAATGAAAGAAACAATATTAAAGATTAATAAAACAAAAGCCAGTTCTTTGAGAAGATAAACAAAATTGCAAACCTTTAGGCAGACTCATCAATAAAAAAGGAAAGAAGCATCAAATCAACAAAATTAGAAATGAAAAAGGAGAGGTTACAGCAGACAATACAGAAATACAAAGGATTATAAAAGACTATTATGAACAACTATATGGCAATAAAATGGATAACCTGCAAGAAATGGACTCAGAAAAGTTCAATCTTCCAGGAGTGAACCAGGAAGAAATAGAAATTATGAACAACCCAATTACAAGCACTGAAATTGAAGTTGTGATCAAAAATATCCCAAAAAGCAAAAGCCCAGGACCAGATGCCTTCACAGAAGAATTCTCTCAAACATTTAGAGAAGAACTAATGCCTATCCTTCTGAAACTCTTTCAAAAATCACAGAGGAAGGAACACTTCCAAACTCATCCTATAAGGCCACCATCATCCTGATACCAAAACCAGACAAAGACAACACACAAAAAAGAAAACTACAGGCCAACATCACTGATGAACATAGATGCAAAAATCCTCAACAAAATTTTAGCAAACAGAATTCAACAACACATCAAACAGCTCATACAGCATGACCAAGTTGGGTTTATTCCAGGGATGCAAATCAATCAGTGTGATACACCATATTAACAAAATGAAAGATAAAAACCATATGATCATCTCAATAGATGCAGAAAAAGCCTTTGACATAATTCAGCACCCATTTATGATTAAAACTCTTCAGAAAATGGGCGTAGAAGGAATCTACCTCAAGATAGTAAAGGCCATATATGAGAAGCCTACAGCAAACATTATTCTCAATGGCAAAAAACTGAAAGCATTTCCCCTAAGAGCTGGAAGAAGACAAAGGTATCCACTCTCACCACTATTTTTCAACATAGTTCTGGAAGTCCTAGCTACAGCAATCAGAGAAGAAAAATAAATAAAATGAATCCAGATCAGAAAAGAAAAAGTAAATCTCTCACTGTTTGCAGAAGGCATGATATTGTACATGCTGCTACTGCTAAGTCGCTTCAGTCGTGTCCGACTCTGTGCAACCCCATAGATGGCAGCCCACCAGACTCCCCCGTCCCTGGGATTCTCCAGGCAAGAACACTGGAGTGGGTTGCCATTTCCTTCTCCAATGCATGCAAGTGAAAAGTGAAAGTGAAGTCGCTCAGTTGTGTCCGACTCTAGCGACCCCATGGATTGCAGCCCACCAGGCTCCTCCATCCATGGGATTTTCTAGGCAAAAGTACTGGAGTGGGGCGCCATTGCCTTCTCTGGATATTGTACATAGAAAACCCTAAAAAATAGTATCAGAGGGTTACTAGAGCTAATCAGTGAATTTAGCAAAGTTACAGGATACAAAATCAATACACAGAAATCACTTGCATTTCTACATACTAACAATGATAAATCAATTAAAGAAATTAAGGAATCAATCCCATTTACCATTGCAACAAAAAGAATTAAATATCTAGAAATAAACTTACCTAAGGAGACAAAAGAACTCTACACAGAAAATTATAAGACACTAATGAAAGAAATCAAAGATCATATGAACAGATGGAGAGCTATTCCATATTCCTAGGTAGGAAGAATCAATATTGTGAAAATAACTGCTACTAAATGCAATCTACAGATTCAATGCAATCCCTATCAAATTACCAATGGCATCTTTCACAGAACTAGAGCAAAAAATTTCACAAATCATATGGAAACACAAAAGACCCAAATAGCCAAAGCAGTCTTGAGAAAGAAGAATGGCACTGGAGGAATCAACCTTCCTGACTTCAGATTATACTACAAAGCTACTGTCATCAAGACAGTATGGTACTGGCACAAAAAAGCCCAGAAATAAATCCATGCACCTATTGGTACCTTAGTTTTGACAAAGGAGGCAAGAATATACAATGGGGCAAAGACAGCCTCTTCAATAAATGGTGCTGGGAAACCTGAACAGCTACACATAAAAGAATGAAATTAGATCACTTCCTAACACCTACACAAAGATAAACTCAAAATGGATTAAAGACCTAAATGTAAGACCGGAAACTATAAAACTCTTAGAGGAAAACCTAGGCACAACACTCGATGACATAAATCCAAGCAAGATCCTCTATGACCCACCTCCTAGAGTAATGAAAATAAAAACAAAAGTAAACAAGTGGAACCTGATTAAACTTAAAAGCTTTTGCACAGCAAAGGAAACTATAAGCAAGGTGAAAAGACAACCCTCAGAATGGGAGAAAATAATAGCAAATGAAACAACTGGCAAAGGATTAATTTCCAAAATATACAAGCAGCTCATACATACACCTCAATACCAGAAAAACAAACAACCCAATCAAAAAATGGGAAAAAGACCTAAACATACATTTCTCCAAAGAAGATGTACAGATGGCTAACAAACACGTGAAAAGATGCTCAACATTGCTCATTATTAGAGAAATTCAAATCAAAACCACAATGAGATACCACCTCACACCAGTCAGAATGGCCATCATCAAAAAGTCCACAAACAATAAATGCTGGAGAGAGTGTGGAGAAAAGGGAATGCTCTTGCACTGTTGGTGGGAATATAAATTGAATCAGCCACTACAAAAGACAGTATGGAGAGTCCTTAAAAAAATAGGAATAAAACCACCGTACGACTCAGCAATCCCACTCCTAGGCATATACCCTGAGGAAACCAAAATTTAAAGAGACACAGATATTCCGCTGTTCATTGTAGCACTATTTATAATAGCTAGAACATGGAAGCAACCTAGATGTCCATCAACAGATGAGTATACAAAGAACTGGTGGTACATATACACAATGGAATATTATTACTCAGCCATAAGAAGTAACGCATTTGAGTCAGTTCTGATGAGATGGATGAACGTAGAACCTATTATACAGAGTGAAGTAAGTCAGAAAGAGAAAGATAAGTATTGTGTTCTTACACTTATATACGGAATCTAGAGAAATGATACTGAAGAATTTATTTACAGGGCAGCAATGGAGAAACTGACATAGAGTTAGACTTATGGACATGGGGAGAGGGGAGGAGAAGGGAAGAGAGGGGAGAGGGGAGCAGCATACTAAACTGCTGCTGCTGCTGCTGCTGCTAAGTCGCTTCAGTCGTGTCCGACTCTGTGTGACCCCATAGACGGCAGCCCGCCAGGCTCAGCCATCCCTGGGATTCTCCAGGCAAGAACGCAGGAGTGGGTTGCCATTTCCTTCTCCAATGCAGGAAAGTGAAAGGTGAAAGTGAAGTCACTCAGTCGTGTCTGACTCTTAGCAGCCCTATGGACTGCCGCCCACCAGGCTCCTCCGTCCATGGGATTCTCCAGGCAAGAGTGCTGGAGCGGGGTGCCATCGCCTTCTCTGACATACTAAACTACTGTGTACTAAAAATTAGTGCAAGTGTATGAGAGGAGGATGATAATAAAAGGTGAACACATAATCATGATAATTTTAAACATTAATTAATAATGTAAAGACAATTAATTCAGTTCAGTTCAGTCGCTCAGTCATGTCCGACTCTTTGTGACCCCATGAATTGCAGTACGCCAGGCCTCCCTGTCCATCACCAACTCCCGGAGTTCACTCAAACTCACATCCATCAAGTTGGTGATGTCATCCAGCCATCTCATCCTCTGTCATCCCCTTTTCCTCCTGCCCCCAATCCCTCCCAACATCAGAATCTTTTCCAATGAGTCAACTCTTCACATGAGGTGGCCAAAGTACTGGAGTTGCAGCTTTAGCATCATCCCTTCCAAAGAACACCCAGGACTAATCTCCTTTAGAATGGATTGGTTGGATCTCCTTGCAGTCCATGGGACTCTCAAGAGTCTTCACGATAAAAAATAGTTAATAGAATAGGGGCAATTAGAAAAACAGGAAAATCTGGGCTTTGATATGAATCTAAGGGTTCTCTACATGATGCCTGAGTGAAATGTTTAGCAAATGTCAATTTGCTGAGAATTTATGTTCAACACAGTGTGTTCAGTGAGATAAAGAATGATAAGAAAATGTTATATTTGAGGGAACTCACAAACTAGTGGATTTATAGAGCACCTTTTTTTTTTTAAGTATTTATTTATTTGAATATGCCAGGTCTTCACTGCTGCATGCAGGATTTTTTGTTGCAGCAAGTGGGATCTAGTTCCCCAACCAAAGATGGAATCCAGGTCCTCTGCTTTGGGAGCATGGAGTCTTAGCCACTGGAACACCAAGGAAGTCCTGAAAGCACCAATTTTTTAAAGCAGTGGTTATCAAGGTGTGGTGCTAAAATCAGCAGCATCAGAGTCTCCAGGTACTTGTGAGAAATGTAATTCCTTGGGTTTGACCCTAGACATACTGAATTAGAAGTTGGTGGGGGAGGGGGTGGCCCAGTGTGGGTGTTTCAACAGCCCTCCAAGTAGTTCTGATGCATGCTTAAGTTTGGGAACCATTGCCTGCTTTCCTGCTCAGCTGAATCTGCTCATTAGATTCAGTTCTCTCAGCAAACTGGAAACTACTGGTGATTAAATCAAGTTCCCTGTTGACTTAAAGAAATGCACAGTGTGAGAGTTGCAAGATAAGTTTCATTCGGGACAAAATGAGGACTGCGACCTGGGAGACAGCGTTTCAGATGGCTCTGAGAGACCATAGCAGGAGTCAAGGGCAGGAGCCAGGATATTGGGAGTTTTTGAAACAAAGGGCAGGTAGTCCAGAACATTACCATTAAAGAAACCAGATATGTCAAGTTAAGGAATTTAGCACTTCTCTGTGTATTCAACAGTCTGTGCTCACTGAAATCATTTCTTTGATATGCACCTCAGCCATCTAGGGTCAGTACCCTGTGTTTTCACATCCCAATTTTCCTCAGGGCTCACTGGTTCATGTTGGAGAGCTGTAATTGCTGATGATTGTGACATTCTTGTTTATGGAAGTATTCCATTTCTTGTCCCTTTCTCTCTCCTTATGTAGGACTTCTCAGAAATTCAAAGACACTGTACAGTGACTCAAATAGTCTAAAAAGTCTCTTCTATGAATCCCTAGGGAAGAGCACAGACTTTTTTTCACAAATAACTCTGCAAAGTGACTGATTACCATGCTGCAAGAAGAGACCATGTAGGAGAGGCAAGCAGTCCACTTAGTCTCAGAACATGGGCTGCTAGAAGGAAAAGAGGGGAATTGTTTCTTTAAAAGCCCTGAACCCAGAGGAGAGCTAGATGCTTTCCGTTTCTAAGAAAAAGCATGGCTCTTTATACAATGTAGATAAATTGATCTCATGAAAAACAACTCATTCTTGTAGTTTGTTTGCTGTTAGGGAATAGCTGTGCAAAGAAAACAAATGTAAAATAGAATGTAATCTTTATGACCACAAGTAACTCCACTGGAAAATTTGCTAGGATGTTGACACAGGAAACTCTGATAATCAACATTTATCATATTTGATATATATTGCACTTTCTCTAAAGAGACTTCCAAGTATTTTTTACTGTTATGACAAGAACAGGTATGCGGATGCCAGTTCCCGTCTTTTTACAACGTTTAACTTGTCAGTACTGCAGTCCATGGGGTCACAAAGAGTCAGACATGACTGAGCGACTGAATGCTAAAATCAATTTTCCAAATTATAAATGAAGTTGGGGTAGTGTTGAGTTATAATTATAAATGAAGTTTATGTGTTGTTGGCAAGAATTGATGCTTTTGAACTGCAGTGTTGGAGAAGACTCTTGAGAGTCCCTTAGACTGCAAGGAGATCCAACCAGTCCAGTCTGAAGGAGATCAGTCCTGGGTGTTGATTCGAAGGACTGATGCTGAAGCTGAAACTCCACTACTTTGGCCACCTCATGCAAAGAGCTGACTCATTGGAAAAGACTCTGATGCTGGGAGGGATTGGGGGCAGTGTACCCCCACAGGCCTGGAAGCCTTGAAGTTACCCAGCCTCCAGACTGAAGAAATAGCCCAGAGACAGTGACAAAGATATTGGAACTGAGTCCAAGCTCAATCTGTTCACAGCACAACAGGTCAGTAATTGGGAGATGAGATGTTGAGGCAAAGGATAGTGAGTTTATTCAGGAAACTAGGCATCTGAGGAGAAGGTGGGCTAGTGCCCTATAGTATCATCATATCGGGGTCTGGATGTTAGTTTCTTTTATAGAGCAGAGGAGGGGAGGAGGGGAGGAAGTAAAGTAAAAAGGCTATTAGTCTTGCAAGACATCTCTTGCTTGGCCGACATCAGGGAAAGGATGTGTTAATTTCTTTTTTTCTGCAACCGTTCACAGGTGGGCAGGGTCAGACTGTCTCCCCATTAGTTGGCCAAAGACACTTTAACATTCAGGCAGAGGGGCAGGGTTCCCTGAATCAGGCCATTATGTACACTTACAGCTATAGACAGCATGCTTTTAGTGTTTACAATAACAAAAACAATGAAAAGCAAAGTTTAAGTTAAACAGATTCAACACAGAGTCAGGATTTGCTTTTCCCTTTTACAATATGGGTGGTTTATTAGATGATGGACTTCACAAATGCTCCTGGAGTGACATCCCACCGTGTGTGGCAGATGATGGGCGTGGCATGGCACCAGTCTTGGCTACTCAAGGGAAAAGGAGGCTACCATATAGGGGAAACTGGTGTCAGACGGGCTTATTGGTTTCCAGAGACGGATTAAGCCCTGTAACTGAGAGGGCTGGACAGTCATGTGAGGGAAGCAGTGACACCGGCTGAGCAGCGGATGTACAGAGAGCAAGAGAACAGCCGTACTGAACACCCCGACCACAGAGGTGTTGTATGACGTTCATCTCAGCCTCGCGATTTTAACAGAAGAAAGAGGGCAAGAGTAAGGAAGAAAAGAGAGAAACCGAGGAAGCAACAGTTAGAACTGGACATGGAACAACAGACTGGTTCCAAATAGGAAAAGGAGTTCGTCAAGGCTGTATATTGTCACCCTGTCTATTTAACTTCTATGCAGAGTACATCATGAGAAATGCTGGACTGGAAGAAACACAAACCGGAATCAAGATTGCCGGGAGAAATATCAATAACCTCAGATATGCAGATGACACCACCCTTATGGCAGAAAGTGAAGAGGTACTCAAAAGCCTCTTGATGAAAGTGAAAGTGGAGAGTGAAAAAGTTGGCTTAAAGCTCAATATTCAGAAAACGAAGATCATGGCATCCAGTCCCACCACTTCATGGGAAATAGATGGGGAAACAGTGGAAACAGTGTCAGACTTTATTTTTTCTGGGCTCCAAAATCACTACAGATGGTGAGTGCAGCCATGAAATTAAAAGACGCTTACTCCTTGGAAGGAAAGTTATGTCCAACCTAGATAGCATATTGAAAAGCAGAGACATTACTTTGCCAACAAAGGTCCGTCTAGTCAAGGTTATGGTTTTTTCTGTGGTCATGTATGGATGTGAGAGTTGGACTGTGAAGAAGGCTGAGTGCCGAAGAATTGATGCTTTTGAACTGTGATGTTGGAGAAGACTCTTGAGAGTCCCTTGGACTGCAAGGAGATCCACCCAGTCCATTCTGAAGGAGATCAGCCCTGGGATTTCTTTGGAAGGAATGATTCTAAAGCTGAAACTCCAGTACTTTGGCCACCTCATGCGAAGAGTTGACTCATTGGAAAAGACTCTGATGCTGGGAGGGATTGAGGGCAGGAGGAGAAGGAGACGATAGAGGATGAGATGGCTGGATGGCATCACTGACTTGATGGACGTGAGTCTGAGTGAACTCCGGGAGTTAGTGATGGACAGGGAGGCCTGGCGTGCTGTGATTCATGGGGTCGCAAAGAGTCGGACACGACTGAGCGACTGATCTGATCTGATCTGAGGTCAAACTCTCAGTTCCAGGGCCTAGTAAAACTTAAAGCAAAATAAAGTTCAAATTAAAAATCCTTCTCAAGGAAGAAAATAGAACCAATCTCAGGATTTTCCTGTTCTATATTTTTAGAGCCCAAACACATTTAAACTAAAAGGGATACAAACAATATAATGCTAGGAAATTCTAATCACCAGATACAACCACGGTTGCTGAATGTGTAAACCAAAGAACCATTTTAAAGAATAATGCTTTTAAATGTATGTGTAAATTAGACTCAGCACCATGCTAGTTGCTTATTCTATTATTTTCAGCATCCTTGTAATTCTGAGAGGTAATGTTTCATTCTGGTTTTGAATATTTACCCGCTGTGTGTCCAAATGGTCCAGAAGAAGAGAGTTAGCCAGAATTACCATCCTCCGTCCCGCTGACGGGCTGTCACAGACGTTTCATTGCTCCTGGTGGGTTCTGTTCATTCTATGTCCAAAATGTGTTTATGTTGAAGCCAAACTAATTACACAATTTCAATCCCAAATTGTTCCAAGTTTCTGGTAAATTAGAGTGTACAGAGTTTACAAGTTTAATTCATTCCTTCATGAATGTCGAAAGTACTGTTAATACTACACAAAATCCAGTTTAACAAGATGCATAAGTCTCCAACAACAACAACAAAAATACAGATAATGAAGCTCCTTTGATCTATATAATACATATGGTATACAAAATATTTTACTTCCTTGGAGTAACACTTTTGTAAAAGTATGCATTAATATACATAGCAATTTGTGGCAAATTAATAATTATTTATAATTTCATATTTTGTATCTCATTGAAATACCTTGATTCTTTGATAAAGTTATCTAAAAGAGAAACATAGTACAGGAAACACAAAATTCTAAAGGATGGAATTTTTGTAGTAAATACAATAATATATGAAAAATAATAATTCTCAATGAAGTCTATAAGGATTACAAAAGAAGGAAATAAAATCAAATATTGAATGAAGAGATAATGATTTAATAGGTATCTTATAAAGAAAGCAAATGGACTTCCCAGGTGGCTCAGTGGTAAAATAATTTGCCTGCCAATGCAGGAGATACAGGAGATACCGGTTTGATCCCTGGGTCAGGGAGATTCTCTGAAGGGTGAAATAGCCACCCACTCCATTATACTTACTTGGAGAACCCCATGGACAGGGGAGTTTGGCGGACTACAATTCATAGGGTCGCAAAGAATCAGACACAATTGAGTGACTGAGCATGCACAAAGAAAGAAAATTAGGACTTCCCTGGTGATCCAAGTGGTTAGGACTCTGGGCTTCCATGTAGGGACTTGATCTCTGGTTGGGGAATTCAGATTCTACTTGCCATGCAGCATGGGCAAAAGATTAAGAAAAACAAAAAAGAAGAACAAATAGAAAACCATTGCCTTACATCAAAGAAGGATATAAGAAGGCCACCATAAAGTCAGAAAAACTGTGAATTTATTATTTTGAAAAGAAATCTCTTTTGCAGCTCTCTCAGTAAAGAATTGAGCCACCAGGGAAGCCCACAGTAAAGAATCCTAGTTCAAAGTCACATTCGCTAACAATAGTATGAGGAAGACAATTTTATGTGTACCCTTAACAGTGATCAAGACCATCCCCAAGAAAAAGAAATGCAAAAAGGCAAAATGGTTGTCTGACGAGACTTACAAATAGCTGAGAAAAGAAGAGAAGTGAAAAGCAAAGGAGAAAAGGAAAGATATTCCCATTTGAATGCAGAGTTCCAAAGAATAGCAAGTAGAGCTAAGAAAGCCTTCCTCAGCAATCAGTGCAAAGAAATAGAGGAAAAAATTAGAATAGGAAAGACTAGAGATCTCTTCAAGAAAATTAGAGATACCAAGGGAACATTTCATGCAAAGATGGGCACAATTAAGGACAGAAATGGTATGGACTTAACAGAAGCAGAAGACATTAAGAAGAGGTGGCAAGAATACACAGAAGAACTGTATAAAAAAGATCTTCAAGATCCAGATAACCACGATGGTGTGATCATTCACCTAGAGCCAGACATCCTGGAATGTGAAGTCAAGTGGGCCTTAGGAAGCATCATTACGAACAAAGCTAGTGGAGGTGATGGAATTCCAGTTGAGCTATTTCAAATCCTAAAAGATGATGCTGTGAAAGTGCTGCACTCAATATGTCAGCAAATTTGGAAAACTCAGCAGTGGCCACAGGACTGGAAAAGGTCAGTTTTCATTCCAATCCCAAAGAAAGGCAATGCCAAAGAATGCTCAAACTACTGCACAGTTGCACTCATCTTACAAGCTAGCAAAGTAATGCTCAAAATTCTCCAAGCCAGGCTTCAGCAACGTGAACTGTGAACTTCCAGATGTTCAAGCTGAATTTCGAAAAGGCCAAGGAACCAGAGATCAAATTGCCAGCATCCGCCGGGTCATCGAAAAAGCAAGAGAGTTCCAGAAAAACATCTATTTCTGCTTTATTGACTATGCCAAAGCCTTTGACTGTGTGGATCACCACAAACTGTGGAAAATTCTTAAAGAGATGGGAATACCAGACCACCTGACCTGTCTCCTGAGAAATTTGCATGCCAGTCAAGAAGCAACAGTTAGAACTGGACATGGAACAACAGACTGGTTCCAAATAGGGAAAGGAGTATGTCAAGGTGCAAATTGTCACCCTGCTTATTTAACTTATATATAGAGTACATCATGTGAAATGCAGGGCTGATAGAAGCATAAGCTGGAATCAAGATTGCCGGGAGAAATATCAATAACCTCAGATATGCAGATGACACCACCCTTTTGGCAGAAAGCAAAGAATTAAAGAGTCTCTTGATAAAAGTGAAAGAGGAGAGTGAAAAAGTTGGCTTAAAGCTCAATATTCAGAAAACTAAGATCATGGCATCTGGTCCCATCACTTCATGGCAAATAGATGTGGAAACAATGAAAACAGTGGCAGACTTTATTTTTTTGTGCTCCAAAATCACTGTAGATGGTGACTGCAGTCATTAAATTAAAAGATGCTTGCTCCTTGGAAGAAAAGCTATGATCAACCTAGGCAGCATATTAAAAAGCAGAGACATTACTTTACCAACAAAGGTCCATCTAGTCAAGATTATAGTTTTTCCAGCAGTCATGGATGGATGTGAGAGTTGGACTATAAAGAAAGCTGAGTGCTGAAAAATTAATGCTTTTGAACTGTGGTATTGGAGAAGACTCTTGAGAGTCCCTTGGACTGCAAGGAGATCCACCAGTCAATCTTAACGGTAATCAGTCCTGAAGAATCACTGGAAGGACTGATGCTGAAGCTGAAACTCCAATACTTTGGCCGCCTCATGTGAAGAACCTACTCTTTGGAAAAGACCCTGATGCTGGGAAACATTGAAGGCGAGAGAAGAAGGGGACGACCAAGGATGAGATGGTTGGGTGGCATCACTGACGCGATGGACATGAGTTTGAGTAGGCTCTGGGAGTTGGTGATGGACAAGGAAGCTTGGTGTGCTGCAGTCCATGGGGTCACAAAGAGTCGGACAGGACTGAGTGACTGAATTGAACTGAACTAAACTGATCATCACTGAAAGAGAGAGACTGGGGAAGAAACTGAGTTAATTTCTCACTGTAGGGAAAACTCAAGTTAGATTAGGACTGTCTTGAGAAAAAGCAAGGTATCTTTTCACAGGTTTCAAAAGCATTGCTGAAATGGAAAAGGAGCCTTATCAAACTTTCAGATGTTCAATCTCAATGAAAGAAAAAAAGCCTACAATTAAATGTAGCAAATTTAACCTGTGAAAAGCCATAAATCCCAAAGGATACTCAATTGGAAAAATAGATGCAATAAAAATAAATTCAGTGTGTTTAAATAAATTGTATATATAATTATATTGATTTTTAATAAGCTTGTGAGTATTTGAGCCTTTTTCTAACTTCAAGCCTATTTTCACTCAAAGTACGGACACTTCTCTGTCAATCAATTGAAAGAATAAAAGCAAGGATTACTCAAAATGGAAAAATAGATGCAATAAAATAAATGCAATGTGTTTAAGCAATTATTTATCATGCAAAAGGAATATATATATATATATAATTATTGCTATTGCTAAGTCACTTCAGTCGTGTCCAACTCTGTGAGACCCCATAGACAGCAGCCCACCAGGCTCTCCCATCCCTGGGATTCTCCAGGCAAGAACACTGGAGTGGGTTGCCATTTCCTTCTCCAATGCATGAAAGTGAAAAGTGAAAGTGAAGTCGCTCAGTCATGTCCAACTCTTAGCGACCCCATGGACTGCAGCCTTCCAGGCTCATCCATCCATGGGATTTTCCAGGCAAGAGTACTGGAGTGGGGTGCCATTGCCTTCTCCAATATATAATTATAATTATCTTTTAATAAGTTTGGGAATATTTGAGTCTGTTTCTAATTTCAAACCTGTTTTCAAAGTATGAACACTTCTCTGTCAATCAAAGGAATGAGAATAAAGAATGTAAACTCCTGAGAATGAACAGAGAGGACCAATCAGCAGAGTAAACTTATGTGTACTAACCCACGGCCAGTCTGTACTAGAGTTGACATACTGACAAGTAAAAAGAGCTAGCAACGTGTCCTCAAACGATGCCTTGGACACGTGTTCTTAAGTGAAGAGGTCATTCTTCCCTCAATCTTTCGTCTCCTGGAAATAAAGTCCTTAAATTGTTAGTAATTAAGTATTCACTAGTCAAGCATACGTTTTCACTTGGACTAATGGGCCACGTCAATAGGAATGAGAAGTAATACTGGCACGTATGTAATACTGGAAGGTCAAATTCCTCAACACATTCGCAGGAAAGGGAACAGGATCTCAAGGCTAAAGCTCAGTGGAAATGTCTGGGCTCAGAGTCTAAACAATGTAGCAGTGAATTTGAGTTATAAGAAAGTGCCCAGTGTCCTCAAGACAGGAATCTTTAAATTTTTTTTCTGGCTTGGAATATGGTTGTATTCTAAGGAAAGCTTCCATGAGACAAGAATCTTTTTATTTTATTTTTTTCTGGCTTGGGATATGGTTTATTCTAAGGAAAGTACAGAAATGTGTCTGATGAAATTGCTGTAACCCAAGCAGGCATAGGAAGCAGTTTAAGGGTGAGCATGTTCACTGAGAATGAGAGTAAGAGTGAAAAAGATAATTAGAAATAGATCTAGAAATTAGAAATAGATCACCTTTTTACACGGATAATTTTATACCAGATAAGGTATAAGTTCATACCGTTGACCAATTTTAAAATTTGAAAATGTGGTTTGCTTCTTTAAGTGACTAAAGCAATTATATCTCTTATAGTATACTTCACAATTTTAATTACATGTTTGAGAAATCTGATTAAATAAAAGTGTTATAGGGAGGAACAAAGTCTGATCACATGTTGTGTCTGCTTCTTTCACTTTTTTTGCTTCCCACTGCTTTTGTTCACTAAAAGGATAGTATCTGTACATAATGGCCTGTCTCGAGGAACCTTGTCCCTCTGCCTGAATGTTAAACCAAACTGCCTTTGTTCAGGGAAGCATCTTGGCACTGTCCACCTATGAATGGCTGCAAGAAGGAAGAAATTAACACATGTCCGTGAGGCTGGTCATTCCAGGAGATAGAAGATATTTGCAAGATTTATGGCCTTTTTACTTTACTTCCTCACCCTCCCTCATCTCTGTTCTATAAAACAGATTGACATCCAGACCCCAATAAGATGGTTATTTTGAGGCATTAGTCTGCCATCGTCTCGGTCTGCTAGCTTTCTGAAGTAGTTATTCTTTCCTCAATACCTCATGTCCGATTTATTGGCCTGTTGTGAGGCAAGCAGAGGGAGCTTGGACTTGGTAACAAATGTAATCAATACTCAAATAACTAGAAAATTTTGCTTTTTCAACTTATAATACATTAGTTTTTTAAATATTGAAGAATTCAGAATAATATTATTTAATTGATATACAGTCTTGAAACATTGAGAATTAAATAAATTATAAATGTATCTCTGATACTGGGCATTAAAGTTAAAAAGAAGAAAACCTACTGAGTACTTAGATAGGCTAGGTGCTGTTTCCCATGCCTTACGATGTTTTACCTTGCAGTGTATCCTGACCTCTGCACTGTGAGTTTTATTACTGTTGTATTTTATAGATGAGGATGCTCAGGCACAAAGAGATGAGATACAGTAAGTCCCCTATATACAAAGCTTCAAGGTTCAGACTTTCAAAGATGTGAATGTGTATCCTATCAAATGTCAGGTGTGAGTGAAATTTCAGCTGGCCTCCATCTCCTTTTGCTGATGATCCTTCAGCTCTAGCATCTCCCTTCTCCAGTCAGTAACTCTTCTTGCCTGTTCACTCAAGGCCAGTTCCGGAATGCCAGCTATTGTACTATACTATTGTACTTTTCAAGGTACTGTACAGCAGGATTAAAAATGTTTTCTTCATTTTTGTGCTTTTTAAAATGTATTATTCATGTGAGAGGTTATGAACCTTTTACAGCACAGCACCATATCGCCTGCTGTGTTAGTTGTGTACCTAAGCTAACTTTGTTGGACTTTGTTGAACAAAGTGGACTCACAAACACACTCTTAGAATGAAACTCATTCATATGTAGGAGATTTACTATAATTTGTTCTGGGTTACATATTATGCAATCCTAGCAAAGGTGATTTCACTTGTTCCCAATCTTAACTACTATGATGGGACCCCAGTCACACCCTCACGTCATGAACAGCACTGAGTCGCCGGTACATGAATTGAGCGTGAACTCCTCTCAGTAGTGCTGAACTGATACACTTGAACCTCAGTCAGTCTACATCCAGATACAGCATTTGCACACGTGCAAGTGGCCCTCATCGAGGTTCTTAGTATCTTCTACCTCTGCTCTGCTGACAGTAATGAAGCAAGACTTCGTTTAAAATTCCAATCTTTGGAAGAAAATCTCTGAAGAAAACGCTCACCCAGGCCCATAATTCATATTGTGAATGACAGTAATCATGTATGAAATCAACATTTTTGAGTTCAAAAGAACTTCAACACATTAAAAAAAACGTTCTTCCTTTCATTCAAAATACCAAGAAATACAAACACATAGGTATTTCTTATGTTTAATGTTCTTTCCAGAGTTCAACTCTCTTTATTTAATTGTACCTTTTACTTTCAAACAAGGTGGAAAGGGATATGCAATGAGTCAAGACTACAATTCTGGAAAGGACCAATTTTGCCCTGCCTCTTGGCATCAGCCAATAGCACAAGTTTCCATATTATAGTTACAGTGCCTTGATGTTTAATGATCACCGTGTCTTCCCAGGCTAGAAGAGTCTTCCTTCTTCCTGCTGGTCTCTGTCATCCTAGGGCAGGAGAGTGCCCCACTGTGGTCTCCTCACTATCTTAATTGAGGTTTCTCTTTGTTAAGTTTTATAATTATCAACTTAAATCCAACTTAATTCTCTCATTTCTTTCAACTTTCCTTTTACTCAAAACCCTTTTTCCTATATCAGCCAACAGTCTTGATTTCATTCTGCTTGTGACATACAGCACTTAAAATTGAATCGTAAAATCCTGCCATGTACAAGCTTTGTATAAACTTGAGACAATCAACTCTTGTCGGATAAATTATTTGCCGCTCCTGGCTTTGTAACTTGCCATGGCTTGTAAGTTTACATGAGAGAACATTCATGTTTCTGGATCTGCAACTCAAAGTAGGCTGTTGACAATGCCAAGGCAGCAGGATTAGGACTTGAGCTCTGAACACAGACTACCTTATGATAGATCTCAGCTAGCGCCGTGAACTTGAGAACATTACTCACTCCTCCATGACAACACTTCATAGTAACTGTTTATGCCTTTAAATATAGTGATATAGTGAAGTCGCTCAGTCGTGTCCGACTCTTTGCGACCCCATGGACTGTAGCCTACCAGGCTTCTCTGTCCATGGGATTTTCCAGGCCAATAGTCCTGGAGTGGATTGCCATTTCCTTCTCCAGGGAATCTTCCCAACCCAGGTCTCCTGCATTGTAGACAGACGCTTTACTGTCTGAGCCACCAGGGAAGTTCCCTTTAAATAATCATATTCTAATCATGCTTCAAAATCTTCTCCCCCTTGGAGCTTTGTCTATATTACAGAGGATGAATTCTTCCTCTTCTGAAATCATTTAAAAGGTAAATGTCTTTTCTGTGTCACTCAGTTGGCTCTTAACAGATTATCCACTTTGTTGGTAATGGTTCAGGAAAGGCAGTCTGTCTTTCTAGGCAGAGTCAAAGATTTTTGAAGATAGGAAGTTGTCTTTTCTGCACTTTATACCAAACTGTTGGTTAGTTCCTCGCAGTTCATTAATAGGCTATAAACACAGGATGTTTACTTTGTAAATAGAAGATCTATTTCTGACATTAGCTTTTTGACTTTATATCTTTTTTATTGTATTATAAAATATTTATATTATAATTTGACTTCATATCTCTTTCCAGATTTGTTAAATTTATTAAGATATGCAGGAGCAAGTATCAGCTACCTTCCCTTGTGAGACTATGTTTCTAAAACGTTTTTTTCCCCGTAAAATTAGACACAGACACAAGCATAACTATGACTTTTGACTCTTGACAGTGCAGAAAGATGCCCACTAACTCAATTCCTGATTTAAAGCCAACTTTAGTGTCAATACCAGTTTATTGCTGATCCTGTTCGTGAGGCCAGTTGTCTTGCTGTTCACACTGTTCGCACCGTTCACTGAACCCACAGTAGACAAGGCGTGAGCTAAGAGGCTGGAAGGAGACTCCACACATTTATTTTCTCCTGGTTGCCACAGCAGCCATAACATAGCCTCTCTCTTGGCTGGTGCAGCAGCTGTAGCAGTATTCTCTCCTGGCTGATGCAGTAGCCATTCCACAATTCTCTCCTCTGGTGGCTGACCCAACGGACACAGCAGTGACACAGTAGTAATTCCCCCGATTTTCACACACTCGTGGAGCACAGAGTAATCCATGACCAAACCAGTACCTCGTGATGTGCAGGCACCGTGCTATAAACGACTTCAGCTGTTACATAATCATTATTTACATTATTTATAAAACATGGAGAGTGAGACCCTCTCCCCACACCAGCAAAAGCCATGTGTGCTCACACACACACACACACACACAACACTAGAGCTAGCTCGTAAACAGCAAATAGTTTTGAACCCTCTATTTTATTCCTAGGGTATTCCTTTCCTTGTGGCATTTCCTGAATCTGATCACTAACTGGCTTCAACTGAAAGGGCACATTTTAAATGTAGGGGAAAATATAACTGTTGACCATATTATCATTTTTCCTTCTCATAGTATTATGCTATCAAATAGGAATTGGATATTTATTATGCATTTCTTTTTGTGCACTGTAAGTTTATCTTGTGCTATGCTGTACTTAGTCGCTCAGTCGTGTCTGACTCTTTGAGACCCCATAGACTGTAGCCCTCCAGGCTCCTCTGTCCATTGGGCTTCTCCAGGAAAGAATACTGGAGTGGGTTGCCATGCCGTCCCCTCTGGGGATCTTCCCAATGCAGGTATCGAACCCAGTTCTCCCACATTGCAGGACAATTCTTTACCATCTGAGCCACCAGGAAGCCCCAGGTTTATCTTGCTGCTGCTGTTGCTAAGTCGCTTCAGTTGTGTCTGACTCTGTGCAACCCCATAGACGGCAGCCCACCAGGCTCCCCCGTCCTGGGATTCTCCAGGCAAGAACACTGGAGTGGGTTGCCATTTCCTTCTCCAATGCATGAAAGCGAAAAGTGAAAGTGAAGTTGCTCAGTCGTGTCCGACTCCTATCGACCCCATAAACTGCAGCCCACCAGGCCCCTCTGTCCTTGGGATTTTCCAGGCAAGAGTACTGGAGTGGGTTGCCATTACCTTCTCCGGCTGCTGACCTAACAAATGACAATTTTATTTATAAAATGGGCCTAACATTCTACAACTTCACTTGAGCATAAGTAAAAGAACAAGCATGAACTTGTCTGGAGACAAGAAATATACACTAAATACATTTAAAACAGTATATAAATTCTCATGTACCTTTCATCTTTCCTTGGGTACACTTATCTAACTGCTTTTACTGGTGTCCTTGGGTACACTAGCTGTATATATAAAATTTATATGAAAATGGAAAACACCAAACAAGTCAAGTAGTTGCTTTGGGGGCAAAGTTGATGAGATCTTTATGATGAAAATAACCTTACAATATATTTCTGTTAGATTCCCATGAAATTCAGGTTGGTTGATGTTATTGTTTTTAACGGAGGGTTTAAATTTCTTTAGTAACAACTCAAAAGTGAATTCATATGTAAAATGGGATCCGCTTGAAGAGCTAATGACATCAGATGCATTTTACAGCAGACTATTTTTTAGCACAATGAGAAAAGAGATTATATTCTGGGGGGCAAAAATGGGAGGTGAGGTGAGGTGAAGGTCATGTGTTAAATCAGTAGCCTGTACTGACACTTCAAGTTAAGACCCCTAATTGAGGTTATTCTTAATGGATTGTAGGGGTCTTAACTTGAGGTTTATCTTATGAGGTTATAAAAATGAAAAAAAAAATATTTGAAGCAGTGAGGAATATACTGACAGTTGGATACACTTTAATGTCAAATATTAATATTCTGAATAAGTATCTTAAGTTATTTTAGCATATTTTGCTGGGTTGAACTTCTTTGAAGATATTTCTGTGGGAATTAGTTTAATTTTACAGTTGCACGGGCAACTAGATCCATAGAGTCCTTAAATTTAGTGAATAACGAAAGAGGAATCATTTTGCATGGAATTTAACCCTTTTTAATCAGCTGTGTTAATTCCTTAGAGTCTCTAAAAAGTGTTGCAAAATAATTTGAGTATTAATAATAGCAGTCCATACTCAGGTAGTTTCTGCTTTTCAGTAGGCATTGTTCTAAATCTATGTATTAGTTTAGTTAGCAGTCAATATTATGTTCCCTGAGTTACAAATAAAGAAACAATAACATGACCAGGATCATAGTATGATTTGTATTGCTCCAAAAGGAGATCAGCCCTGGGATTTCTTTGGAAGGAACGATGCTAAAGCTGGAACTCCAGTACTTTGGCCACCTCATGCGAAGAGTTGACTCATTGGAAAAGACTCTGATGCTGGGAGGGATTGGGGGCAGGAGAAGAAGGGGATGACAGAGGATGAGATGGCTGGATGGTATCACTGACTCGATGGACATGAGTTTGAGTGAACTCCGGGAGTTGGTGGTGGACAGGGAGGCCTGACATGCTGCAATTCATGGGGTCGCAAAGAGTCGGACACGACTGAGTGACTGAACTGAACTGAACTGAATTTTATTATATCCTATATTTAGTGAATATTTAGGAACACAGACCATATGAAAGCAACTTTACATACTTTTATGTATTTTTCCTTTTGATCTGATTCTCTTTATTTTTTTATCCATTTATATTTTGTATGTTTTGGAAGCTGTAAAAAATTTGGGCTATAATACATGTATATATTTATATGCATATGTATAAACACATGACTATGCATTCATGAAACAAAACTCCCAAGGCTGATTTGGAAGTGTGGATAATTTATATGCCTTATGCCCACTTCTTCCCATGAGGCCAAAACAGTGCAGACTTTATTGTCTCTTCAGCATCCTCATCATCACACACTTAAGTACTTGCTCATGGTGTGTCTGCAATGTCTTTCATTCTCTGTTTATTTGAATCTTCTCCTGAAAGTCCCATCTTCTCCATGAAGTCAGCTCAAATACTCCAATCCTTATATTCTTTTTCCTTTGAAATCTCTGCACTTACCATTATTACATAGTCACTGCAGGGCCATGATGCACACTTCTAAATTTCATGAGACACTTAACACTCTAAGACCTAATGATGAATACCAGTTAGACAGCTGATTGATCAAGAAGCAGAGTTTTTTATTTTCTCATATTTCCATTTCATATAAGTTATTACTAAGAACATATAAATTACTGGGACTTCCCTGGTACTCCAGTAGTTAAGACTCAATGCTTCCATTGCAGGCCTGGGTTTGATCTCTAGTCAGGGAGCTAAGCCAGAAGACAATGGCACCCCACTCCAGTACTCTTGCCTGGAAAATCCCATGGACGGAGGAGGCTGGTAGGCTGCAGTCCATGGGGTCACAAAGAGTCAGACTCGACTGAGCGACTTCACTTTCACTTTTCACTTTCACGCATTGGAGAAGGAAATGGCAACCCACTCCAGTGTTCTTGCCTGGAGAATCCCAGGGACTGGGGAGCCTCGTGGGCTGCCATCTATGGGGTTATACAGAGTCGGACACGACTCAAGCGACTTAGCAGCAGCAGCAGCAGCAGCAACAGGGAACTAAGATCCCACATGATTCATGGTGAGGCCAAAAAAAAAACCAAAATTAAAGTCTTCTGTGGAGTAAGATAAGATTCTCCCAGAGCCTTAAAAATTATCTCCCCAATATTACTTGTATAAACAACATCCTGAATTTAATTAAAAAAAAAAAACTAGAAAAAAAGAACATATAAATTATTAAAGAGTAATCAGAAAGAAAAGACCATGTTCTAGGCTTATGGTCAATAATATTAGCATGCTCTTATTTTTCCTTCCAAGGACACCAAATTAACATGATTATTTATTAAAAGATAGAATATGTACTGAGTTGGTAAAATATCTCATATTGTTATATCAATTATTTATTCTACATATACAGACACAACAGGTTTTATAAATGTGGATTTTATATACAGACACAACAGGTTTTATAAATGTGAATTTTATAAAAGAATGTTTTCCCAAATCAAACCTTTACAGAGGATTTGCTTTTTCCTAGGTGAGTCATCTTTTTAGAATGATTCATAATCTTTGTTTACAGAGTCCCTTAAAATCAGAATCTCTTTTATAAGAACAATTTTGAGAAGTAGAAACACTCTAGTGCATTGCTCATCAATTTAGGTAAATTCAGAGTGGCCATTGAGATATGTGTGTTTGACCTCATCCTTAGAGACAGAAAGGTTAAAAGGAAAACAAAAGAAACGTTTGTGCTAATGGCCCTGCCAAGTACTTATTGTTGCAGCACCATAGAGTCTTAATATAAATGGGTTCTGAAGATGTCCCTTTATAGCAAAATGCTCTAGAACCCACTAGAAGGGAAGAGTTGAGGTTCTTAACCTGAAGTGTCCAACATTAACCAAACACGTCCCTATGTAAAATAGTGTCCAGAACATGTTCCTTTGTTTGTCGTGACAGAACTATGTCATTTATGCTTCCATTCCAATCTTTAGCTGGGTGGTAAAAAGAAGGGGTTGGAAAACTGAGGTTCATGGGCCACAATCTTTCCTCCCCCACCTGTTTTTGGAAACACAGTTTTATTTTATTAGAACACAGGCACATCTATTCATTTTCATATTGTCTATGCCTTCTCTCAGGACACAGCAATGGAGCTGAGTAGTTGCAACAAGTACCATATAAGGACTCCCTGGTGGTCTAGTGGCTAAGACTCTGTGCTTCAAATGCAGGGAGTGTGGGTTTGATCCACACTCAGGGTCATGGAATTAGGGTCAGCAAATTAAGATTGCACATGCCATGCAGCCAAAAAAAACAAAACAAACAAACAGAAAAAACAAACAGCAGATGGACCACAATATTTAAAAATGTTTTCTACCTGGTCCTTTATAGAAAAGGTTTACACAGCTTTCGTGTAGAGTATATTATGTAAAATTCTTATTCTTGGGTTGACATGATGAATACATGCCATCTCTTTCCTTATGAATAGATGTGAAGTGTCAGGATGATTACCAAAAATGCACACGTGGTATGTTAACCAGTAAGTCTTATCAAGTACATGCTGTTGCTACTATAATTTACACTATTATTGTTACTGGTGAATGTTATTGGACATTTATGGTGTGCCAAGCACTCTGTATGTAGTATCTTATTTATACCAAAAAAGAACCTTGGGAGGTAGGTACTATTAAAATTTCAATTTTTGAAATGCTGACATTGAAGTGAATTTGCCCAAAGTTACTCACAGGATTAGGTAGGGCAAGAGTTGGAAACAGATCTATTCAACTCTATCACTCACATTTTAAACAACTGTGTTCACTGCACACCACCAGAAACTAGGGCAATAGTAGACTCAGTACTACTGCAGCGAGCTTCTAACCACATTACAGGCAAAACATTCACACCGTGAACACCTGGACAGTGTTTGTGGTGGGTGCGGTCCTCAGACCTTTACATGTGTTATCTCATTCAATCTTCAAAACAGTCTTTTGACCTGAGCTCTATTGTGCACCACTGTCTACAGATCAGGCAGAAAGATTAGGTCACTACTTAAGCCCATGAAGTTAGAAAGTAATTTCAGGGTGTTTGCTTCATCACACTATTGAAGTTCCAGCAGTCAAGCAAAATGCACACAGTTGAAGCTTTCAGACACTGCTTAAGTTCTTTAATCTTAAATCTGATCAGATATCCAGGAAATGCCAGACATTTAAGGAAATATTTTAGCACAAAAACAAAATATAAAAGAAGTAATCAAAGAGATTGAAGAAAAATACCTACAAATTCTATATTTGGAAAATTTAAAAAGATGTTTTACTTATGAAATACAAACAGGATGCTAATTTTTTGAAAGAGGGACTTTAAAAGCACAGAGATAGGTTTTAAAAAATAAAAATATGAGACAGAATACATACAACAGAAGGAGAAAAACAAACAGCAATAACAAAATGAAGTCATGAAAATGTTAGAAAATGGTAATAGGAGATAATTTTAACATGAATTAGACATCTCAGAAATTATCATATTTAAGGTAATAATTTAATATAATTTTTTAGAATTAAGGATATGAATTTCCAAAGTGAACAGGGCCTACTGTTGGCTAACACATTGAATACAAAAATGCAAAAAAACATCATTACTGAACAAAATCAGGCATATGGAGAACTCAAACACTTTCCAAGAGAGGAAAAAAAAAAACGAGTTTACACATAAGATAATTTATACCAGAACAACTTCTGATTTGAGATGCTTAAAGAAAATGGAGCAAGGTGTTCTTCATTTTATGCAAGAATTGTAAATTCTGTGGATGTGATAAAGCTTTCAGCTAGGATTTTCATATTGTCAGTTTCTCTTTGTGTATCTACCAGTTCTGCCTTTGGCTATTTTGATCCTATTTACTTTCCTGTATAACATTTTATCCCTACTTTCTTCAAGGTTAAAGTGTCTGCCTGCAATGCAGGAGACCTGGGTTAGATCCCTAGGTTAGGAAGATCCCCTGGAGAAGGAAATTGCAACCCACTCCAGTATTCTTGCCTGGAAAATCCCATGGACAGAGGAGCCTGGTGGGCTACAGTCCACAGGGTCGCAAAGAGTTGGATACGACTGAGTGACTTCACTTTCACTTTTTTCCCAATATGTACTTTGTTCCTTTGTAATCTTATATGTTGAATTCTTTTTAATATTAGTAAAGTCACTTCTATTCTGCATTTTTGTACATTGATTTACCTTTTAGAGTTTTTGCCACCTCATGATTTTTAACAGACTGGTTCTTTCATTTTAGAAATGTGCTTTATAAATACTTAAGTTACTTAAATGTATTTGACCATATATTTTTCTATCAATATCATTAATTAAAGTCTCCATGATCTTTCACATACCGCCCCCCCCTTCTTGCCATGAAAATGATGGGAACTTTAATTTTACATTTCAAAATAAAATGTTTCCATTACCTTGTATTTTTTTAATTAATTTATTTATTTAAAATTTTTTTTTATTTTTTAATTAAGCATAACTGTTTTATAGAATTTTGTTGTTTTCTGTCAAACATCAACATGAATAGGTCATAGGTTCTATTAAAGAAAATGAGCACAGTTGAAAATTTCTTAGTAGGTGAGAAAGAAATCCCATTATTGCTTTAGAATAATAATCCTAGAATTAATGAGGATATATTGTACTTTTGGGAATTGTGTATTGGTGGCAATTCTTACTAAGGAGCTGTTATAATTGTTTAAGGAGAGATGATAATTGCCTGGTCTAAGGCAGTCAAAGATTAAAAGAGGACTAATTGGATTTAAGAGGTCCAAAGAAGTAGAGATGAGAGATTGCCCAAGATTTTGGGCTCTCAAAGAGTCAGACACAACTGAGTGACTGAACTGAACTGAACTGAATTTTGAGTAATAGGGGGATGACAATAGCATTAATTATCACAGGAAGTGAAAGAGAAAGAGAAGGTTTGTCTGTATTCGAGTTGAAGTGTCTCAGGAACCAGAACTCTACCTTAGAATTGCAAATAGGGGGGAGTTAAGTAATGAGTCTGATGTTGAAGCTGAAACTCCAATACTTTGGCCACCTGATGCAAAGAGCTGACTCATTTGAAAAGACCCCGATGCTGGGAAAGATTGAGGGCAGGAGAAAGGAACAACAGAGCATGAGATGGTTGGATGGCATCACCGACTCAAAGGACATGGGTTTGAGTGGACTCCAGGAGTTGGTGATGGACAGGGAGGCCTGGCGTGCTGCAGTTTATGGAGTCACAAATAGTCAGACACAACTGAATGACTGAACTGAACTGACTTAAAGACTTAAAATAAAAGAGACCCTGGTTCTCCTACATTGCAGGTGGATTCTTTACCAGGTGAGCTACCAGAGAAGCCCCTTAAATTAAATCTTGCCCATAATTCTGCCTTGACCTAGAACCTGAGCTCTGTAATTAGACTTTAACCTGACTGATCCTATGACTAAGTCTCCATCTGTGAACCAATCCCTCTTATATTTTTCTCACTTGCGAGGATTAAAAAAAAAATTGCATCATGTTTACAAATAATATTAAACAAAAGATTATTTTTCCATAATAGTTTAGTTAGCAGATGTCTGAATTTCAATAGTTTTTTGATAAACTATTCTGGAAGAGTTGACTCATTGGAAAAGACCCTGATGTTGGGAAGGATCGAGGGCAGGAGGAGAAGGGGACGACAAAGGATGAGATGGCTGGATGGCATCACTGACTCAATGGGCATGAGTTTGGGTAAACTCCGGGAGTTGGTGATGGACAGAGAGGACTGGCGTGCTGTGACTCATGGGGTCACAAAGAGTTGGACACGATTGAGCAACTGAACTGAACTGAACTGATTCTGGAAGAACAGATTGTTTTGTAAAAGTGATATTTGCTGGTATCTTGTATTGGGAACTGATTTTTCATCTGACCTGTTCACATCCTATTCATGAAAATTATAGCCACTTTGAAACACAAAACAGGAAAAGCAAACAAACAAAAAACATTTGGAGCTGCATGTTGAGAATGTTGGCAACGCACTGTGTCATACAGAAATATTCAGGCTGGACTTCAAATGAGCAAGAAACAAAGTTGTATTGTGTTTAGCCCCGTGAGGTTTGGAATTGTCTGTTGCCACCAATAGCTTATTATTGGAACACAGAAATTAAAAATAAAATAAGAACTTAAAATATCCTGGTGTGCAAACCCAGGCACCAACTCTGGCTAAATTATTCAGTGAAGTAACAATAATAGGTATTACAAAGACTCAATAGAAAAGTTAGAAAACCAAGTTTAGAAAAGAGTTGGATCCCAAAGAAGCCTGGACAGGGAGAAGCACATCCCAAGGCCAATGAAAGGTTTAGTTAAGACTCAACTTCTGGGTCAGCCACCATAATGCTGCAGAAGATGCTACTACTGCTACTGAGGATAACATCTCAACATCTGCATCTGTCTCCTGAGGGCCTAACTCCCTGACAAAAGTGTTTTTTTGGCTGTACCAGAGTCACCTGCTCATGCCCTTGATGTCAGGTATGAAACAGAGGTTATTACCAAGGGAAGGCATTGTATCCCACCAAATATTCAACAAATATTTATTGAGTGTGTATTGAGCTCCAGTTCTAGGCATTGAGAGAGAGTAATGAACAAGCAAAATTTACTTTAGTAAATTTTAGCAAAGCAAGCAAAATTTCTCACCCCCACAGATCTAAAAAGAGTAAAAGTATAAGAGGGTTTCTGTTATACTTTTGTACTTGTATACTTTCTGTTTCTCGTGCCTTTTCTCCCAATCTACTGTCAATTAGTTTTGTAAAGATCCAAACTCTAGACAATGATTGACTGATATTCCAAATCTATGTTTGCTTAAGAATTTAGGTCAGCAGCAGGGTTGGAGATGTTATCTGATAATAGATACGTCTTCAAAGTTTGAAAGTCTAAAAGGCAGCTGTGGAATTTCCCAGTTCTGCACTTTCTACAAGATCAGCCCTCACAGCCCCCTACCCACAGTCTCTCTTCAGCCGATGCTTTTAACTTGTATGATATAATTAAAACTTGTACCAGCCAAGGTTATTCCTCAGGTATCTTTGACAATTTTCTGGTTCTAATTTCAAATGCACAAGCAAATCCTGAAATAGTATACAAATGACTAGTCCTTATCTTGTTCAGTTGCTGTTATGTCTGACTGCTTGTGACCCCATGGACTGCAGCTCTCCAAGCTTCCCTGTCCTTCACCATCTCCCAGAGCTTGCTGAAACGCATGTCCATTGTGTGAGTGATGCCATCCCACCATCTCATCCTCTGTCACCCCCTTCTCCTCTGGTCCTCAATCTTTCCCATCATTAGGGTCTTTTCCAATGAGTCGGCTTTTCGCATTAGGTGATCAAAGTATTGGAGCTTCAGCTTCAGCATTAGTCCTTTCAATGAATATTCAGGACTGATTTCCTTCAGGATTGACTGGTTTGATCTCCTTGCTGTCCAAGGGACTGTTAAGAGTCTTCTCCAACACCACAGTTTGCATCATACCTGATGCGAAGAACTGACTCCTTGGAAAAAACCTTGATGCTGAGAAAGATTGAAGGCAGGAGGCAAAGGGGATGACAGAGGATGAGATGGTTGGATGGCATCACCTACTCAATGGACATGAGATTGAGCAAGCTCTAGGAGTTGGTGATGGACAAGGAAGCCTGATGTGCTGCAGTTCATGGGGTCACAAAGAGTCAGACACGACTGAGAAACTGAACTGATATCCTTCAAAGTTGCTAAGAGATAGATATGAAATATTCTCATCACACACACAAAATAGAAAGTTATATGATAAGATGGAGTTGTCAGTTAATGCTACAGTGGTAGCCATATTGCAATACAGAAATGTATCAAATCAACACATTGTACACCTTAAAGTAACATAATATGTCAATAATATGCCAATTACATGAGTGACCGAGCATGCACACACAGATCTCAATTTAAAAAAATGTAAGAATATGACCATAGAACAATGCTACTATTTATATATTAATAAGTTTTCATTGTTTCTGATCTTTTATTTTGTTAACCTTCTGTTTTATACATTTTTGAGGGACTCTAAAGCTTCTATTTTATTCTATTGATACCAACAATCTGTTTTTTCTGAACTAACACTGAAGTAATTATTTTCTACTCTCCCAAAATTCTTATGTACAAATTTTAGCTCTGATTCTGTTTTAACTAAGCATAACTGAAAAAATCTAAAACTTTCTGTTGTGTGAAAATGGTCTCTCTAAATATTATTTATCTCAAAAATCTTGATGGCACAGGGAGCATTTTCCTTGCATCCAACTAAAAAGGAGCATCAGAAATATTGGTAACTTGTGGTCTGAGATAAAGAGAAAAAAGGATCAATAGGTAAATCAGATATATTTTCTAAGCCCTTCAACCACCACCTGATTAGTGTCCTTGGGAGGGCACCTCTGTGTTTGGTGTGGGAGCCTGTTTCCAACTTTAGCTCCTCAGGGGTCTGCCTGGGACTCTTCCTGTCAGCTTCTAGGATGAACTCTTGGGTTGGACTTGGCCTTGGCTTTCTGCTGCCACAGTGGCCATGGTGACTGACTCAGGCGTGGGCACCTGACCTCCCCTCCTTGAGGCCCAAGCAGACCTCAGGATTATGACAAGCTAAAGGAAAGGATGTTCCCTTTCCACCAGACCCGGAAGTGTGAGTTTATGACTAGACTTACTGCAACAAGGTAGAGCCCCTTTGAGAAAAGAAAAATGGTACAGATGAACCTATTTATAGAGCAGAGATAGAGACACATATGAAGAGAACAGGCAGGTGGACACAGGAGTGGGGGAGGCCATGAACTGGGAGACTGGGGTGATGGATGTGTGCTGCCCTGCATAAAGCAGAGAGTGGGAACCTGCTTATAGCACAGGAAGCTCAGCAAGGAGCTCTGTGATAAGCCAGAGGGACGGGAGGAGGCAGGGGAGGAAAGCACTGGAGGGAGGGAGCATATGTATACCAATAACTGATTCACTTTGCTAGGCACCCCACTCCAGTACTCTTGCCTGGAAAATCCCATGGATGGAGGAGCCTGGTAGGCTGCAATCCATGGGGTCACTAAGAGTCGGACATGACTGAGCGACTTCACTTTCACTTTTCGCTTTCATGCATTGGAGAAGGAAATGGCAACCCACTCCATTGTTCTTGCCTGGAGAATCCCAGGGACAGGGGAGCCTGGTGGGCTGCCATCTATGGGGTCGCACAGAGTCGGACATGACTGAAGTGACTTAGCAGCAGCAGCAGCAACAGAGACTATTAATAGCACAACATTGTAAAGAACCTGTACCTCAAAAAAAAAAAAAAAACCAGCAGAAAAGAAACTGAAACTCAAAGACAGTAATGAGATCTTGAGGTCATTACTTGAGACTTTGCCTTATGTTCCACCTTAGGCTAGTCTTCCTCAATGTCTTGCTTTATGTGAACCATAAAAGTCATTTTCTTTTTTTTTTTTTTTTAAGTCATTTTCTTTAGGCTAGATTGAGTTGGGTTTTCTGTCACTTGAAACTAAAAATATGGTAATGATTATATATTCATTTCACATAATCTTGAAACGTATTTGAAAAGTATCTGATGTATTTCAAAAATATATGACACAAGATATTAGAATGCTGTTCTCCTAAATCAGAGGTAATGTGTTTTCTAAAGATCCTCTTGATGAAGGTGAAAGAGGAGAATGAAAAAGCTGGCTTAAAACTCCACATTCAAAATGCACTAAGACCATGGCATTGAGTCCCATCATTTCATGGCAAATAAATAGGGAAAAAATGGAAACAATGACAAACTTTATTTTCTTGAGCTCCAAAATCACTGCAGATGGTGACTACAGACATGAAATTAAGAGACATTTGCTCCTTGGAAGAAAAGCTATGACAAACCTAGACAGCATACTAAAAAGCAGTGACATCACTTTGTTGACAAAGATCCCTCTAGTCAAAGCTATGATTTTTCCAGTAGTCATGTATGTATCTGAGAGGTAGACCATAAGGAAAGCTAAGCACCAAAGAATTGATATTTTTGAACTGTGGTGTTGGAGAAGACTCTTGAAAGTCCTTTGGACTACAAGAAGATCCAACCAGTCCATCCTAAAGGAAATCAACACTGAATATTCATTGGAAGGACTGATGCTGAAGCTGAAGCTCCAACACTTTGGCCACCTGATGCAAAGAGCTGACTCATTGGAAAAGATCCTGATGCTGGAAAAGATTGAGAGCAGGAGGAGAAGGGGCCAACAGAATATGAAATGGTTGGATGGCATCACTGACCCAATGGACATGAGTTTGAGCAAGCTCTGGGAGATGGTGATGGACAGGGAAGCCTGGTGTGCTTCAGTCCATCGGGTCACAAAGAGTTGGACATGACTGAACAACTAGACAACAACAATGTCTTCTCATCAAGTGAATGGAATACTATGTATTAATAAATAGAAAATAAAATTAGTAAGCTCTAAGAAGTAGGCGCTCAGCAACCTGGACTAGGGCAGAGAATAGGCACCCAGGCAGGACATAGGGGGAAAGGGTTGATGTAGGCTTCAGAGCACAGAACCAAGAGGAAACCTTGGCCAAGTAGAGAGCCCAACAGAAGCATCAAGTCACAGAGGCCAGTCAGTAAGGCAGAATACAAGCAAGAGGCCAAAGACCATGAGGTCTCCTAGACCACCGAGGAAGGTTTAAAACTGGTGTTTCAGAGGCAGACTGGAAAGGGGTGCTTGATGACTTGGAGATGAGCTGCATGCTTTTAATAGGTCACCTCTGGAATCAGTACAGGGAGAGAGAGAACTATAAAAACACTGAAGAGCAGGAATAGACTTGACAAAATAAAATATTCAGTTATGTATCCAGGCCAAGTGAAATGCTCAGAATTCAGTAGACCTTCAAATCCCCAAGGCATCATGACTTTGAAAGAGGGAATATCTTCATGTAGAAAAACACTCCCTATTGATGAAATGGTAATTCTCTATGACCTGCCTCTGAATCACTGAAAGCAATCCAAGAACAAGGGGAACATTACATTTCTCTGCTTCTCTCCCACACACCACCTCTCACCTAATGTTTGGCACTGACCACTTCACAATAAAAAGTAAAAATGACCTCAACTTCCTATAAACGTATGTGAGATTAAGGGACAAAGTGAATATGTTAAAAGTATTGCTAATGAGTAAAGAAATGAAAATCAAAAGGACAATAAGATATCAGCTCACACAGGTCAGAATGACCATCATCAAAAAGCCAACAAATAATAAATGCTAGAGAGAATGTGGAGAAAAGGGAACCCTTCTACGTTGTTGGTGGGAAAGTAAATTGGTGCAGCCAATTTGGAGAACAATATGGAGATTCCTTACAAAAACTAAAAATAGAGCTACCATACGATCTGGCAATCCCACTCCTGGGCATATATCTGGAAATGGCAAAAACTCTTAATTTAAAAAGATATGTGCCCCACAATGTTCCAAGCAGCACTATCCATGATAGCCAAGATACGGAACCATCTGTTCACTGACAGATGAAGGAATAAAGAAGAGCTGGAACATAATATTCCAGTATACAATGGGATATTACTCAGCCATAAAACAGAATGAAATTATACCATTTGCAGCAACATGGATGGGCCTAGAGGTTGTCATACTGAGTGAAATAAGTCGGACAGAGAAACAAATACAATATGGTATCACTTATGTGGAGTCTAAGAAAATGATACAAATGAGCTTCTTCACAAAGCAGAAGCCGTCACAGAAACATGGAAAACAAATTTATGGTTACCAAAGGGGAAATAAGGGGGGTGTATAAATTAGAGGTTGGAATTAGCAGATATATGCTACTATGTATAAAAATAGGTAAATAACAAGGTCCTATTCTATATATCGGAGAAAGCAATGGCACCCCACTCCAGTACTCTTGCCTGGAAAATCCAATGGGCGGAGGAGCCTGGTGGGCTGCAGTCCATGGGGTCGCTAAGAGTCGGACACGACTGAGCGACTTCACTTTCACTTTTCACTTTCATGCATTGGAGAAGGAAATGGCAGCCCACTCCAGTGTTCTTTCCTGGAGAATCCCAGGGATGGGGGAGCATGGTGGGCTGCCGTCTATGGGGTCGCACAGAGTTGGACACGACTGAAGTGACTTAGCAGTATTCTATAATAGTAGATGGAACTGTATTCAATATCCTGTGATAAGTCATAATGGAAAAGACTATATATGTATATATATAATATATATGTATTATATGTATTACTGAATCACTTTGCTGTATACCTGAAATTAACTTAACATTGCAAATCAAGTATACTTCAAAAACACCTAGGCAAATAATCTTCTTAAAATGTTGCTTATATAGAGAGAACTTGGAGAGTCCACTTGCCCCACAGCGACAGGTCAAAGCTACACTCAGAAAGAATTATGAGATGAAATCCCACACCCCGTAGTCCTAAAAGGGCTTCCTGGACCAGCAACATCAGCATTGCCTGAAAGCTTGTTAAGCGGAACTACTGAAAACAAAACCCCAGGGATGGGGCTCAGCACACTGAGGTTTAGCAAGCCCCCCAGGGATTCAGACTTACACGCAAGCTTATGACCTGCTGCCTAAGCTCATCACCTCTCAGCTGAAGTCACTGAGCCTTTCCTCAGACAACTCAATTGTAGCCATTTTCTGAGTACATATCTCATTAAAAAAAAAAAAAAAGACAGAGGAAAGCTTCTTGCTATGATGGCAAATGTCCTCAGGCACTTACTAATGAAAAGAAGAACTATTAACATTTGTTTAAAAGAAAGAGATGGATGGAGATCTTACTAAGTAAAGGAAAAAGGTAAGTTTTTTGCCCCTTGAGGGATAGTTTTTGTTCATGAAAAACAATTGTTTCTGACAGCCCATTACAAAAGCATTAGGCAATGTGATTGCTCTACTGCATAAATGCCTACATTGCATAAAGATTCAAACATGCATTTGTTAACATTTTTCTTTTGTTTCTAATTTTTGTTGTTGCTCAGTTGTGTCTGACTTTTTGCGACCCTATGGACTGCAGCATGCCAGGCTTCCCTGTCCTGCACTATCTCCGAGAGTTTGGTCAAACTCATGTCTGTTGAGTCAATCATCTCAATCTCTGTCAACCCCTTCTCCTCTGGTCTTCAATCTTTCCCAACATCAGAGTCTTTCCCAATGAGTTGGCTCTTCGCATCAGGTGGCCAGAGTATGGGAATATCTAAAGCTTCAGCTTCAGCATCAGTCCTTCCAATGAATATTCAGAACTGATTTCCTTTAGGATAGACTGGTTGGATCTCCTTGCAGTCCATGGGACTCTCAAGAGTCTTCTTCAACACCACAATTCAAAAGCATCAATTCTTCGGCACTCAGCTTTCTTTATAGTCCAACTCTCACATCCATACGTGACTACTGAAAAAACCATAGCTTTGAATAGGCAGATCTTTGTTGGCAAATAATGTCTCTGCTTCTTAATATGCTGTTTAGAGTGATCATAGCTTTCCTTCCAAGGAGAAAGCATCTTTTAATTTCATGGCTGTAGTCACCATCTACAGTGATTTTGGAGCCCAAAAATATCAAGTCTGCCACTGTTTTCATTGTTTCCCCATCTATGTGCCATGAAGTAATTGGACCAAATGCCCCAGTCTTAGTTTTCTGAATGTTGCATTTTAAGCCAACTTTTTCACTCTCCTCTTTCACTTTCATCAAGAGGCTCTTTAGTTCTTCTTCGCTTTCTGCCATAAGGGTGGTGTCATCTGGATATCTGAGGTTATTGATATTTCTCCTGGCAATCTTGACTCTAGTTTGTGCTTCATCCAGCCCAGCATTTCATGTGATATACTCTGCATAGAAGTTAAATAAGCAGGTGACAATATGCAGCCTTGGCATACTCTTTTCCTGATTTGGAACCAGTCTGTTGTTCCATGTCCAATTCTAACTACTGCTTCTTGACCTGCATACAGATTTCTCAGGAGGCAGGTCAGGTGGTCTTGTATTCCCATCTCTTTCACAATTTTCCACAGTTTGTTGTGATCCACACAATCAAAGGCTTTGGTGTAGTCAATAAAGCAGAAGTAGATGTTTTTCTGGAACTCTCTTGCATTTTCCAATGGTCCAACGGATGTTGGCCATTTGATCTCTGGTTCTTCTGCCTTTTCTAAATCATTATTTTTTTGGGGGGTGGGGGTGGTTTTGAAAAGAATGTACTTGAATGCCAGCAAGTCTGATGCTTTAAGGACCTCCAGGAGAAGAAATTATTTTAGCATGGCAGCCTCCTCTGGCATAGCCGCTATTTTGTGGAGCAATAACGGAACATGAGAGTGTGAATAAGAAGAGCTTTCATCTCGGTGCTCATTGTGGAGCATCATTCTGGTGCTGGCAGCGTCTGGGACCAGCAAGAATATCCCTGCTGCAATGGAGGAGCATCACCTCACAGATTATGCCATTCACCAGCTTCCATGCTGTTTGAGAGAAAGGAACTGATGGCAACAACGAGCCAATTATTTTTCTGTTCCCTTAGTGTCTGAAAATAGTACTAACTTCCTTCTGAACAAATTAAACTCCTTGATTTTCTGTGCATTGGCAGTAGATGGGCAGATGTCTCAAGAGAGACAGAATGGATTTACAGTTACTAAATAAGCAAAGGACTGAATGACTAATTAAAATAATTTAAGTGGTTATATATTTAGAAAAGTGAGTGAATTGGTAAGGTTGATCATGGAGGTTATTTTTACAACATCAATGCCTGCCATGTATGTGTCTGTGCTATTAAGTCATGTATATGTTATATCTAACCCTCCCAGGAATTCTGCATGCTACACCACACTTCTCTTTATTTAATAACTGTACAATATCTAGCAGAAACTTATTATAAACCACTGTTGGTATAGCTTAACAGTTCAAGGCTTCCTCTTATTAAACCAAGAGTTTTCCATTGCATGTACTACAGCCATAATAAACAGAAGCCACCCAAAAGAAATCAAGACTTTTTTCAATGACTGATGTCTTCACTGTGAAAACTATTAATATTATAGCAGCATAATATTATCTTATGGAGTTCACATATTCAGAGATTTGATTTTTTTTAAGTAATTCATTTGTTTTAATTGTAAACTAATTACTTTAAATATTGTAGTGGTCTTTGCCATACATCAACATAAATGTACATCCGTCACTGATTCATATTCAAATGTTTGAAATTGTTTATTTGATGAGCAGATTTAGCCCTTTCCTCTCAAAAATAATCTTTTCTCTTTCTGTGTCTTAATCAGGAACCCACAGGAAGTTGAACTGACCAGGTGACCCATCATTTGTATAATGATGACCTTCTTCTGGGGTTAAGAATCCACTTGTCATGGAAGAGACACAGGAAATGCTGGTTCAGCTCCTGGGTTGGGAAGATCCCCTGGAGGAGGGCATGGCAACCCACTTCAGCATTCTTGCCTGGAGAATCCCATGCACAGAGGAGCCTCGTGGGTTACAGTCCATGGGGTCGCCAAGAGTCAGACACGACTGAGTGACTAAGCACGCAACACACTGCTTCAAATACACCATTTTATTACATGCATTTCTTCTAATCAATGTTTACTGCTCTCTGGAGAAGGAATCACTAGTTTTTCACTACTATTTTGATGCTTGGCTCTTGGACTTCCAGAGGACACAAGAAATTATGAAGTAGGGAAAGCTTGGAATGTCAGAAAGTGAAAGTCACATAGTTGTGTCTGTCTCTTTGCGATCCCATGGACTGTAGCCTGCCCACTCCTCTGTCCATGGAATTCTCCAGGCAAGAATATTGGAGTGTGTAGCTATTCCCTTCTCCAGGGGATTTCCCAACCTAGGGATTGAACCTGGGTCTTCTGCATGGCAGGCAGATTCTTTACCAACTGAGCCAGATCTTCATAATTCCTTGGTAGCCTGTGGTCCTGAAAAATCAAAAAGGCAGGACTCCCAAATAATAGCATTAGAAGTTTCCCTTTTGGGTTTTGGTTCCAGTATGTCTGCTCATGTCTTGAAATATGATTATTTATAGTATGGTAAATAACACAGAAAGGGATTCATGTATAAAATTATGTGTGAAAGATCATTTCCTTGAATTAGTACTGAAACAGAGTAAAATGTCTTTTTATTGAATAGTTGAACATTATTAGGCTGCTGCTGCTGCTACTGCTGCTAAGTCGCTTCAGTTGTGTCCAACTCTGTGCAATCCCATAGATGGCAGCCCACCAGGCTCCCCATCCCTGGGATTCTCCAGGCAAGAACACTAGAGTGGGTTGCCATTTCCTTCTCCAGTGCATGGAAGTGAAAAGTGAAGGTGAAGTTGCTCAGTTGTATCCGACTCTTAGCGACCCATGGACTGCAGCCTACCAGGCTCCTCCATCCATGGGATTTTCCAGGCAAGAGTACTGGAGTGGGGTGCCATTGCCTTTTACTAAGGTCCGAAATTTTAGAATTTAGATGCATCTCTGTGTTCATTTCCCATGCCAAAATCCCAAATGGTCATGCCTATAGAGAGGATCCTGGTATAAGTTAAAAAACAAAAACAAACAAACAAATTTAAAAATAAAAAAACCCTCCAACCTTTGTACTAGACTATTTTTGAACGTGTATACCTCTTAGTTGTGCTCCAGGCCTCTTTTTTTTCAATATCATAAAACATTTCTGAGTCTGCCTGTGTGCTGTTCTTGCCCAAAGTCTTCTTGTTTCAGTCCACCCTCCCTCCCACCAGATAATCAACAAATCTATTAAATGTACGATGCTAGTTCAAGACATTTTAGATAAAACCTTCAAGTAGCTTCATCTTTTCTTTGCAAAGTAAACGTACGGGCTTGGGCTGTGTGACAGCTGTTTATTTAGCTTTTTCATCTACTTCTGAGAACACAAAATGACAGTGGCTGAGGATTTTCCAAATTCTGATCATCATTGAGATGACAAGTTACTCCCATCAAGTCTATTCCAGTGGAAACACTGCAAAAATAAGACTGATAAACTAGACCATGCAGAGCTCAAATGCTTATGCCCTTATATGCATGCCATATTTTTATAAAGTCTTAGAAAACTGAGACCAGCTGAACTTATCAAAATACATTACTTTAGGATATTAGGAGGCTTCATTTTGAATTTTACAGAAGAGTTATTCAAAAAATATGACTTAAATAGCATATTTATGTACAACGACATTAATTGTTCTATAATGTATCGATGGAATGTTTTTGTTTGACATCTATTTATTGAAAACCTAGTGTGTTTCAGGCATTGTTTGCAGTTCTGAGGAAAGAGAACAAATAAGAAAGACAGTGTTCTGTATCTCAAGAAATTCACATTCTTGTGGGAAGAAAATCTAATTAAATATATCATTAATAACTAAAAATTGTAGATGATGATAAGGTCTATGAAGAAAATGGAAATGGTAATAGTGTATAGAGAGGTGCGATCTGGGAGAAAAGCCTCAGGGCAGCTTCTTTGAGAAATTGTACTTAACTCAGACTTGACTCCATTTTAAATTTTAAACATAAACTAGAACTTGATGTGAATTTAAAAATTTTTTATAAAATACAGGCTTATAAAAAAAATAATAAAGTACTCAAATGAGAGTTGCAAAACTCAAAGGGAATAAAGGTAATTTAAAAGATACATTTATGTTATCTAACAGTGAAAGTTCTCGATGTGTTTTTTTTAAATAGACTTCATTGTATTGATAGGTGTTCCCTAGACATGATTGGAGGCTCTAGTGAGTATATTATTACAGGGAGATATACTCTGTGCACTTAAAATGATGGAAGGTAGATAAACAGCATAAGTCTTATTAAAAATCACCTATCTATATTTTTGTCCAGAATAACCCACATTTTCTGTTCAAAGCACCTCCACACAGGAAAATAGGATTTGTCACGCTGGATTAGAGCATTGCTCTATTGCATGTGCAATCCTGATTCCAGAAAGAGTCAAATAGTTCTTGTATCAGAAGCAAGCAAAAGCTTACAAAACAGGTTGTCAGACTTGCTGTGCTTTTTCAAACAGCAGCCAAAAGTCCATCTGGAGCTATGCTTCACTTACACTCTCATTTTAGACGGAAGATATTTTATTTGAGAACTTTAATAATACTGCACTGAATATTTTAAAGTTGCTAAGAAAGTAGATCTTAAAATTTCTCATCACAGGAAAAGAATTTTATAAGTATGTATGGTGACAGGCCTTAACTAGGCTTATTGTGGGATCATTTCACCATGTATACAAATATTGAATCATTATACTGTACACCTGAAACTAATATCAGGTTATATATCAAGTATACCTCAATAAAAAGACATTTAAACACAGAACTGTAAGACACCTTGTTTTATGATCTGTGTGAAGGACGTGGGGGTTCACAGGCACCTGAGTCATGGATCAAAGATGATAAAAGAAAGGAAATTAACAATATTTTAAATGAAAGGAAAATTAAAACTTCACAGAACACAAGCGACAGGATGTATCTACAGCTGTTCAGAAAAAAATATCTATAACACTAAGTGCTTTATATGAAAATAACAGAGTTCTAAAATCATAGATGATGCTTCCTCCTTAAGATGTTGCTGCTGTTGTTGCTTAGTCACTAAGTAATGTCTGACTTTTGTGACCCCACGGACTGTAGCCCACCAAGCTACCCTGTCCATGGGGTTTCTCAGGCAAGAATACTGGAGTGGGCTGCCATTTCTTTCTACAAGGGATCTTCCCAAACCAGGGATTGAATCCACACCTCTTGCACTGCAGGCAGATTCTTTACCACTAAGCCACCAGGGAAGCCCTTAAAAAGATACAAAAGGGTAAATTAAATCCAAAATACATCATAGGAAGCAAATAAATATGAGTGAAAGCACATTACATAGAAAATCATAATACAGAAAAATTAATAAAATATACATTTTTAAGAATTAGTAAAATTTATAAACTGCTTTGGCCACCTCATGCGAAGAGTTGACTCATTGGAAAAGACTCTGATGCTGGGAGGGATTGGGGGCAGGAGGAAAAGGGGACGACAGAGGATGAGATGGCTGGATGGCATCACCAACTCAATGGACGTGAGTTTGAATGAACTCCGGGAGTTGGTGATGGACAGGGAGGCCTGGCGTGCTACGATTCATGGGGTCACAAAGAGTTGGACACGACTGAGCGACTGAACTGAACTGAACTGAACTGAAATAGTTTTATTATAAAATTAAAGGCATAATATCAAGAGTGAATGAAGCCACATGATTATGGGAGCTAAAAATGTTTCAAGGACAATAAGGAACTACGTCAAACCACTTTATACCAACAAATCAACAATTTAAATGAACAAATCCTGTGAAAGACAAATTTCTAAAACTGACCTGGAAAGAAACAGAACATCTGATTATTCCTATATAACTAAGGATTGGGTTGTAACTGAAATTCCCCTCAAAATAATTGTCAGGGGAATTGTCTGGTGGTTTAGTGGCTAAGACTCCACACTCTCAATGCAGGTGCCCCAAGTTCCATTCCTGGTCAGCAAACTTGATCCCACACGCCATGAGTGGAGATCCCACTTGCTACAGCTAAGACCCAGTGCCATCCAATAAATAAACACTTTTTTAAAAGAAAGCTACAAGCCCAGGTAACCTCACTATTAATTCCATCAAAAATCTGAGTTATAGTCATCCAAAAACTTTTAGAAATTAGAAAAGGAGAGAATACTTCCCAATCTATTTTAAGAAGCCATCATTACATTAACACCAAAACCAAACAAAGACATTAGAAGACAAAATAATCACCAGTGATGCCTATTTAATCCTCCTTATCTTTATCATGCCCGTTTTACTAAGGAAATTATGACTCAGCCAACACACAAATTGTTAATGGTGAAGTGCTGGCTAGAACTCAGGCATCTATACTTTTTATTACTAAAGTCATGCCTATATGATATTATACATGTTTTGATGCCATTCTCCCAAATCATCCCACCCTCTCCCTCTCCCAAAGAGTGTAAAGTTAAAAAATTAAAAAAAAAACACACACACTCTAAAAATGACCACATATTCTTATGTAGCATACCCCCTTGTATAATTAAGCCATGTATTTTGGAAAGAATTTGATTTCCTTCTTGAAGAAGAGCTAATAAATTCTTTAATGTGTGAAAAAAAAAAAAGTCATGCCTACAAGGAATCACCCATATATTCTACTAGAAGCTATGATTTCTAGTCCGGGTCAGATTCCAGATCTGACAGCTTGTAAAACTACTACCTCTACAAATATTAGTACTTTGATACACTTTGCAGTGAAATTGTTTTGATTGGATATAGGAGTGCTTATGTGCCTGTGTGCTCAGCCATGTCTAACTCTTTGCAACCCCACGGACTTCTGCCCACCAGGCTCCTAAGTCCATGGAATTATCCAGGCAAGAATACTGGAGTGTGTTGCCATTTCCTCCTGTAGGAGATCCTCCTGACCTAGGGATCCAACCCACCTCTCTTGCATTAGCAGGCAGATTCTTTACTACTGAGCCACCTGGGAAGCTCATAGGAATGCCTCAGTTCAGTTCAGTTCAGTCACTCACTCGTGTCCGACTGTTTGCGACCCCATGAATTGCAGCACACCAGGCCTCCCTGTCCATCACCAATTCCTGGAGTTCACTCAGACTCACATCCATTGAGTCAGTGATGCCATCCAGCCATCTCATCCTCTGTCATCCCCTTCTCCTCCTGCCCCCAATCCCTCCCAGCATCAGAGTCTGTTCCAATGAGTCAACTCTTCGCATGAGGTGGCCAAAGTACTGGAGTTTCAGCTTTAGCATCATTCCTTCCAAAGAAATCCCAGGGCTGATCTCCTTCAGAATGGACTGGTTGGATCTCCTTGCAGTCCAAGGGACTCTCAAGAGTCTTCTCCAACACCACAGTTTAAAAGCATCAATTCTTCAGCGCTCAGCCTTCTTCACAGTCCAACTCTCACAGCCATACATGACCACTGGAAAAACCATAAGTTTCCCTAAAAAACCTACAAGTCTTACTATAAATACATATAAATACTAACTGCTGCTGCTGCTAAGTCACTTCAGTCGTGTCCGACTCTGTGCAGCCCCATAGACAGCAGCCCACCAGGCTCCACCGTCCCTGGGATTCTCCAGGCAAGAATACTGGAGTGGGTTGCCATTTCCTTCTCCAATGCATGGAAGTGGAAAGTGAAAGTGAAGTTCTCAGTCACGACCCCATGCTAACTAGCATCCCTTATTTTGATGGCCAGCTTTTAAAGACATTGGAATATTGTAAAACTTAGGTACACACAAAAATGCAAATATGTTTAACAATTCTTGATTAAAATAATAGAAACCAGGGTTGGAGAAAAATTTGGAGAGCAACTGATTTACCCACTCTCTGCAATAATTTCCTTGGCAATTCTGCTTGAACATTTAAAGTAGGTAGTTTGGATTCATCACTGTTGACTCTGAAATTTTAATAAGGAGCCACAGTTTTAATCAAAAAGTGAAGGTTGTCTGAGCTGTTAGCTTTATCCCCTGCCTTGAATATTTGAACATGCTTCTTACCACCTGGCCTGTACACATGAACAATGAAGAAATGAAGAAGAACTCACAGTAGTAAAGGAAATTCAATTCGTAGCACTTGCCTGCTACAGCATTTAATACTTAGCTCTTGTGAATTTGTCACAATTTGTTCCATTGCACAGAAAAGTAAACAGAGATCCAGAGATATTACATGGCTTGTTTGTCCAAGAAAGAGCAAGAAAAATATGACACAATTGTCTTTTTAATGTTAAAAATTGTATTCAGTGGTATGCACTTATTGACTTAATTTGATGTAAAATTTTCCCAAATTTTTCATTTCCAATAAAATAGCTTATTCTGGGTGTGGTTGTAGAGGGTTCATAATTTACATTTTAAACAGTGAACATGAAGTAAGGCATCAACAGAGGAAGGTCATAATATAACTGACATTTCTTCCTCCCAATCCATGACAGAGTTACAGCATTAGCTCTAAAATCTAAGCATTCAGTGAAAGGGTAAAATTCCAGTCACTGCTCTCATATTAAAAAAAATTAAGGTTTGAGATAAGGCTTACATTATCTACATTGCTGTATATATGACTTTTTTTGGCATATAATTGCTTCACAATTATACAATGGAATATTACTCAGCTATAAGAAGGAACAAAATTGGTCCATTTATAGAGATATGGATTAACCTAGAGTTTGTCATACAGAGTGAAATAAGTCAGAAAGAGGAAAACAGGTATCATATATTAGTGTATATATGTGGAATCTAGAAAAACGGTACAGATGTACATACTTCCAGGGCAGGAAGAGAAACGCAGATGAACTTCTGACATTTAAGGTCAGGCATTATGGGCCAACTTCTGAGTTTGAGTGACAGGTTACATACCTTCTAATTGCCATGAAAATGAAAGGCACGGGTGGGTAATTTCATCATTTGTAAAGACATTAACATACACTAAAAGTATACATATTGGCAAAGAAATAACACTTTCTTCACAAAAGAAGAACTATGAAATGGAAATATTTCTGTGATATCTAGGTGTATGGGGAAAACATTGTTAGTATTTTCTACCTAGAATTAACAGCTTCTACAAAAGTCCTGAAAAAATTATGCCAAGTGAAATAAGCCAGGCACAAAAGGATAGCTATTTCATGATTGCACTTACATGAAATATCTAGCTAAATTCATAGAGACAGAAGTAGATTAGAGATTGCCGAGTCTGAGGGAGTGGGTAAGGAATGGGGAGTTATGACTTAACAGACAAAAGAGTTTCTCACTGGGGTGATGAACACATTTTAAAAATAGAAAATGGTGATGGTTTACACAATGTGAATACACTTAGTGCCAATAACTTGTGTCCTGAAAAATGAAAAAAAAAAAAAAAGATGCTCTGAATAAATTACAAACCAATCTTCTAAAAGATAAGTAACACAAGCTGGCTAGCTGAATGCAGTTTTATGATACCTTATCCAGTGTTTGTTTGTTTGTTTTCCTATTATTTCGAGATGCAAGGTCAGAGAATCTCTTTGGTTGCTGCTGAATCTCAGAAATAATCAATCAGGCAAAAAAAAACTTTCTATGCAAGTCTGGTCTATTCCAGACACATGAAGCACTGACCACTGCCATAGCATTTAAATAAGTAGTGTAAAAACTAGAAATGTGTATTTAATAATTGGATTTAACCATTCATTATTTAATATTAAAACAACAAAAACCCATTCATTTAAGGAATGAATATTTTTGAGGACAATTATGTGGAAGGCACTATAAGAGAATCAAACCTGCATTAAGACATTTATCCTAGCCTCCAAAGCATTTCATACTGTTTATGGGGTTCTCCAGGCAAGAATACTAAAGTGCTTTGCCATTTCCTTCTCCATAACTAAGCTAATACCACTTTTCGGACAAAGGTCCATGTAGTCAAAGCAATAGTTTATCCAGAAGTCAGGTATGAATGTGAGTTGGACTGTAAAGAATGTTGAGAGCCAAAGAATTGATGGTTTTGAACTGTGGTGCTGGAAGAGACTCTTGAGAGTCCCTTGGACAGCAAGGGGATCAAACTAGTCAATTCTAAAGGAAATCAAACCTGAATACTCATTGGAAGAACTGATTGCTGAAGCTGAAGCTCCAATACTTTGGTGACCATCGATGCAAAGAGCTGATTCATTGGAAAAGACCCTGATGCTGGGCAAGATTAAGGACAAGAGGAGAAGGGGATGACAGAGGATGAGGTGGTTGGATGGCATCACTGACTCATGGACACGAGTTTGAGCAAATCAGGGAGATAGTGAAGGACAGGGAAGCCTAGGGTGCTGCAGTTCATGGGGTCACAGAGTCAGACGTGACTTAGCAACTGAACCCAAACAACCAAAGAGTTTGCAAAAGAAGAGGTTTGTCAATTTGTGTCCATTACCATAACATAAGACAGGATGTGATTAGAAGCAATGTACAGCAGAGGGAGGGACCCTTCATCAACAGTGAGCAGGGTGGGCTTGCGGAGCGACTTATCTTTTAGAATAAGCACATTTCACTACACACACACACACACACACACACACACACACACAAAGGGAATTCAGAAAACAGAATTTGTTTAAAAAGTAACCTGAAATAAAGGTGAAATAGAAATAAAGCATTTTTGACAAATGGTCAGCATAATAATTTCCTGGACTGTTATTCATGAGATAATAAATATACTGTGTAATATATAATAATAAAATCATGTAATGATTTATTAAGCTTAAGATTTATCTTAAAACAATTATTTTGGCGGATTTTACTAATTTTAACTTAAGTCCTGACCCAACATCTTTATAAGCGGGGCATTCAATCTGTACCTGAAAAAGGAAATTATAAATTTAATTACAAAGGCTTACTCAAATAATATATAGTTTAGTATTGATGCTGTGTATTCCAAATTACTGTCTTTCCACTAGTCTGCATTCTTGATAGACCTACAAAGTGTTTAAAAACCATGAGAGCCTCCAATTTCCTTAAAATTGTACTCAAATTAGAAATATTTCAAAGAAAGTAGCAGTTTTATTGGGAATAAATGAATATAAAATCAATATTATTATCAAAATCAAAAGAACATCAAGATCCACTCTATCTTCAAATTCTACAAAACAAATATTTATCTTGATTAAAAAGAATCAAACTTTGCACCCATTTTTATAGTGAACATAAATAGTCATGATACACTTTGACATTAAAGGAAAATCCAAATTTTCAGGAACTATTTCTAGGCACACAAGTGAACATGAGCTAGTTCCGGTGTGAAACCTGTGAGCAGTCCCTTGGTACCTCCTGACTCTGATGGGCATTTCTCCCCACTCAGAGGCAGGATGCTGCACTGGGCCCCGCCAAAGCCTGCCCTGCCAATCCTTTATCACTGCATTTATAAACCTAAGCTTCTGACCTCAAGAGCTGAAATTACTCAGTTCTATCCTCTTTCCCTTTCCCTACTAAAATAAAATAATTTCTGTCTCCTTTGTTACTTGTTCCACTTCAAAATGCCTTAGACCTCATGTTCAACTTTTTGTGAAATAAACCCTTTAACATTCTGTTGAAGTCTATGGATCCCTTCCAAGAATAGTGTTTTTAAATGTAGAGTATTACAAGGAAGTTAGTTATATTGAAATCCTGTTATTAAAATTAAAATGTGATATAGTAAATCTGCTTCTTTATTAACATGTTAAACATTGATATCTGGTGAGATGTCTAATAATGCCATATTCTCCTAGGAATTGTGAGTGTAAATTATATTTTTGAAATACTGTAATAAATTTAATGTGCCATAAAAATATTCCAAGACTTCTGGTGATAAAGTTCACCAGTGTTACAAATTCTACAGTGGTTTGTTGCCTATATTCAAAATTAATGAAACTGCTAATTTTGAGTGAGGTGTTAGCAAGAGTTAAGATGTAATTTTGTTACTCCACCCCAGTTCCTGGATTCTGCTAATCCTCTCTCTGCCTCAGGTCAGCTTTTGCTTTAATGATGTAAAATGAGGCATTTGTGCACTGTGACAGCTGAGAAGCAGCAGCATGTCTCAGGAAAAACACAAGTTTTATAATCAGTGAGACCCAAAAGTCCACCCAGGATATGCCATCTACCAAGTCCCATCACCTCGTGAGTAAAGGACTTGGCGTTCAGCCGTTGTCTGCTGTCCCCTATGTTGAAGTCAACTCCTGGATGTGGGCAAGGGATCTACCAGGATTGGTCAAATCTCTTGTCATCTGGTATAGACCACAGCAACTTCTAGAACTATCCCAGCTGAGTCTAAAGAAAATGACCTTCCTGTGTACTTCCCTCTTATGTCATCTTACTAATCTTTCTTCTTTGGCACTTACCGTCTGTGACTTGTGCAGGCATTTAGAGGCCAACTTGTCCTTTAAAATGTGAAAGTCAGTTTGTTTATCGCTCATATTCAGTCTAATAGCCTCAGAGGAAAAGCTCTGCATAGTTATCTAGGGCACCTTCTCTCAAAGGTTCCTTCTTTGAGGTTCATTCTCTCTTGTTGGCGACCTCCTAGCTCTGTGTGCATCTCATCCTGTCTCCCTCTGTTTCAGTGGGGAGACTGAATGTCACTTTCCCACAATCCTCCTCTTTTGCCCATCCTCCTCAAAAGAGAATAACAAAAGTGTCCATGGAGTATTTTGTGAGCAGAGTTGATGATGCTTTAGGGCAATGGAGGAGCTGATGTCAGCACCCCGCCACCACCACCACTCCCTCAGTCTCCTCCTGGCAGCTCTGCTTTTCCAGACCTAAGCATCCTTGGGGTCTCCTACAAAACTCTTTTCTTTCCTGGTATTGGGCTGAGTAATTTGGCTCTTTATCACTTAAATGAAAACTGACATTTTCCAGTCCTGTTGCCACTGCTGAGTTTTCCAGATTTGCTGGCATATTGAGTGCAGCACTTTCACAGCATCATCTTTCAGGATTTGAAAGAGCTCAACTGGAATTTCATCACCTCCACTAGCTTTGTTCATAGCGATGCTTCCTAAGGCCCACTTGACTTCACATTCCAGGATGTCTGGCTGTAGGTGAGTGATCACACCATCGTGATTATCTGGGTCATGAAGATCTTTTTTGTACAGTTCTTCTGTGTATTCTTACCACCTCTTCTTAATATCTTCTACTTCTGTTAGGTCCATACCATTTCTGTCCTTTATTGAGCCCCTATTTGCATGAAATGTTCCCTTGGTATCTCTGATTTTCTTGAAGAGATCTCTAGTGTTTCCCATTCTATTGTTTTCCTCTATTTCTCTGCATTGATTGCTGAGGAAGGCTTTCTTATCTCTCCTTGCTGTTCTTTGAAACTCTGCATTCAAATGGGTATATCTTTCCTTTTCTCATTTGTTTTTTGCTTGTCTTCTTTTCACAGCTATTTGTAAGCCCTCCTCAGAGAGCCATTTTGCTTTTTTGCATTTCTTTTTCTTGGGGATGGTCTTGATCCCTGTCTCCTGTACAATGCCATGGACCTCTGTCCATAGTTCATCAGGCACACTGTCTATCAGATCTAGTCCCTTAAATCTATTTCTCACTTCCACTGTATAATCATAGGGATTTGATTTAGGTCCTACCTGAATGGTCTAGTGGTTTTCCTTACTTTCTTCAATTTAAGTCTGAATTTGGCAATCAGGAGTTCATGATCTGAGCCACAGTCAGCTCCTGGTCTTGTTTTTGCTGACTCTATAGAGCTTCTCCATCTTTGGCTGCTAAAGAATATAATCAATCTGATTTCAGTGTTGGCCATCTGGTGATGTCCATGTGTAGAGTCTTCTCTTGTGTTGTTGGAAGAGGGTGTTTGCTATGACCAGTGCGTTCTCTTGGCAGAACTCTATTAGCCTTTGCCCTGCTTCATTCTGTATCCAAGGCCATGTGCTTTCATAACAGGCTGCTCCAAACATCACTGGCTTTCAAAACTGCTGCGTAAATCCCACCGGGAAGCAGCCGTCTTTTCTCCCCAGTGTTTATGACTGGCGAGGCCATGGTGAACAGCATCTGTGGACCCGACTGAGGCTTCTCTGGGCTCCAGGGTGCTAACTGCCTCCACTTTGTCCTTTGGTGCAAAGGTCTTGTCAACAACTGTGTGGACCCTTTTAGCTCCATATAAATCTTGAGTCACGAGGAAAATGTCATCAAAGGGCAAACAGGATCCCATGCTGTTCTGTCTCCTCTCATTTATGGGTAATCAATGTCCATTTAGTTGTATTCTCTAATGCATGGTGTCTGCCCCATTGACATAAAATGGAGAATATTTTTTATGAATGTTAATAGCATTTATTAAACTATTTCTGATTTCACAAAGCTAGTAAAGCATTTTTTAAACACAGAAAAAGAAGAAATTTATAATTGCCAATGCATATAATTCTTTTCCTACTAGGAGGCATAAAAAGCTTGTATTTCTAAACAAATACAGTCTTAACTGTGTCCAGTCCCCAGGAAATCTCTGTGTCAAAGCTAAAACATAGAAATAAGCTATATTTGGAAGGCAGATGAAGACTGTGTAAATGGCCAAGTGCTCCCTGTTAACTGCTTTTCTACAAGAGAGTTTTATCCTGTTTTTCTTTTCCTTGTAGGAACAACATACCTTTTGATTCTTTTCTGGCCCAATAGATGTCCCTACTTCTTATGAGGCCAGTATCAGCCTGATACTAAAGCCAGACAAAACAAGACAAGAAAACTACAGACCAATATCTTTGATGATCATCCATTTAAAAATTCTCAACATCCAATGAGCATTTGATGAAAGAGGAAAGATTCAAAAGTAGAGAGATCAAAGCAGGATTTGAGGGATAAACCATAAAGGATGTGGAAAGAAACCTGCTCAATGGCTAAAAAAGGGAAGAAATGGGTCTTCCATCTCAGCGCATGGACAGAAGAGAAATAAGATGAGACAGAGAGTTTTACACCCCTTTACATGCTTTCCTATTAAGTGTTCATGCTTCCATGGGGACAAATAAGAGACGGCAAGTAGGAATAGGTGAAGCTACATCACGTATGCATTAGTATAGGCTATCTCAGCAAACAACAGTCATATTTGATAATACATATAACATACAAATGCAGAAACGTATCACAGTATCACATTTTGTTAATAGGAAAAAAATGATTTTTTAATAAAAACAGCCCAGACCTATTTCACCTGGACCATCAATATTTGCTAAAATTAAATCTCCAATGGTTGTTGAGAGTCCCTAGCCACTCCCTTCCCATACTTCTTTTCTAAAAAAGATTTATTTAAATATTAAAATAAAGTCCTTAGGAGTTAGGGGAAAAGGAGAGTGAATACTTTTGTGGCATAGGCTCATATTTGTTTGAAACAGACTCAATTTCAAATGTATAATCTTACAGTCACTCCATGAATTACAGTTTGAGATGGCAAAATGCAATCAGTCAGGTGAGTCAAAGACAGAGATGAATGGAGATAGGAGGAGTTGGAGGCAAGAAGAGTCAAACAATAAACTGTTGTTCACCTTATCTCTCTGCCACATGCTTCCTTTATTTGTCCCTGTTCATCCCTTTCTCAATCTGAGAAACTCCTTCATTCCCCAGTTTACATGGGTATTCTCTGGTGAATCTAACCTGAAAATCTGCACCTCATCCTAAATGATTTTTCCTTTGTGAACTAGATAATATTGTTTATGTCCTGAACACTTAGTTGGTACAGTTATTTGTTCTTATGCCCTTCTTAAGCTTTACTGGGTCTTTGCCTACCTGGTACTTAGCATTGAGTAGTCACTCAATAAGTGTTTTTGAATAAACTAAATAATAAGCAATGGGAGGGTTTGTCTGAGCAGAAATCAGTGTAGGACTTTCCCACATTCCCCATCTTTTCCTTCCTCCTCACTCAGTTCTCTTTCCTTCACTTTGAGTCCTTACTTTTCTTACTTTATTCTTAATTTTTTCTCACTTTAGTGAGAATAGAAGGGGGCAGGGTACAACCTTTAAAGGAATGACATTGCCAAGGACAATGACAAGGATAAACTGATTAGAACCAACTAGATCCAAGATGGCAGATTCAACTTCTGCTTGCCCTTAAGCCTCAGTGTGCACTCAGTGTAACACATCAGCATGCTACCTGACACATCCCAGGTCCTGTGGTGGTTCCAAGGATGACCACAAAAGTTCAAAAAGTGGGTGGTGGCCCGATTCCTGGAAATCCCCACCCTTTCCCACAAATATCTGGAATATTCCTTCTACTCATTAGCCTATGAAATTACTCACCCCTACAAAAACTGGCAACCCCATACCACGGTGCCTCTCTTGGCTTTCCAGATGGCTCACAGTCTGTCCATGAAGTGTGTTTCCCCCCAAATGAACTTTCTGTCTCTTTACTACAGCTCCAGTTGAATTTTTTCTTGTATGAAGCCAAGAACTTGTGCTTGGGATGTGACCATCCTCTCATGTCCCACTCTCTTTCCTGCAATAACATCTTTCTTATTTCTTCCTTATCTCCTGTCACTTTCTTCTTTTATCTCTTTTTCCTACTTTTCACTAGAGTTTCCATTTTTTATGAGACCTAAGCAACCCAAGTTTTACATTTAGAATTACTAAAACTTAACTTTCAATTTTTTATTTGTATCACAGAATTTTCTCTTTGATCTTAAGAATTTTAAGAAATGTAGAGGAATGAATGCTTTATGATTTTCTTTTTATTTCCATTTTCCCTAATCCACCCTTTATTCCCAAGACTGACTCACAATAAATTCTAACTAAAGTTATTTCAATTTGCTTTTAAGTGAAACCAAATTTTTTGAATCATCAATGAAGTAACTACCAAAAGAAAACAGATTTCTTCTTCTTGGTGCTCAAGAATGCTAACTGTTGGGATCTATGTAAGCTCTCAATTAACCCAGGGAATTCTTATTCCTTATAGATTAATTTTATCCATAGGCAGAAGAAGTTACCTGGAATTAATTACAATCCTGAAATTTTTTTATTGCAGAATAATAAATCAACTAATGGAAGGTTGTTGATTGGCAGTTTTTATTTTTTAGCTTAAGACTTGGGGAGTTCTTTAGTTAAGAAGTTTTTTTCTCATAGGATAAGTAATTTTGTTCTAGTCAGTTCTTATATTTAAATACATTTCAGAATAATTCCTTTTTTTTTTTTTCTGTCTGTTTGAAATAAACAATGTTCCCTTGCCTTCATTAAAATATTTACATTTCAAAACACAATATGGGTTATTTGCCTAAAGTTTCTTATTGTAACAATCCACTTTCTTGCTTTTCTTTCTCTGAGAAATAGATTTTTGTTTTGTGGAGAATCCATTGCTCAAAAAAGGTAATTTACAATTATTTTTGACACCATATACTTTGAAAGACACTTTCATCATAATGTCCCAATATAAGAGGGAAAGATAAGTTAGTTTCTTCATTTTATGGAAAACTGCACTAAGTTCCCAGGAGGTTAAGTGACTTGTTCAAAGGTACATAGCAGGGAGTAGAATATACAGATTCATAATCCCTAAACACAGAGAAGGCAATGAACAAGTGTTTATATAATTTTATTTCCTGATAACTCTTAAAAGTAAAGAGTTAAAATTAGAGCGTTAAAGTTCTGGGTTTTGGTTTTTAACCCTTCGTATATGGTTCTTTTTTTAATATCATATTATACCATCCAAAAGACGAGGCAAAACAGACACACAGCACGCCTCTTCTTGGTAGAGGGGATGTAATTTTCTCGTAGTAGAATACACTGGCAGACATCCTAATCACCTTGGCGTCCCTGCTGATGTTCAGCTTGTAACACCAGTGTGTATGTGCTCAGTCATTTTGTCGTGGCTGACTTCGCAACTACAGACTGTAGCCCACCAGGCTCCTCTGTCCATGAGATTTCCAGGCACAACTCCTGGAGTCGGTTGCCATTTCCTTCTCCAGGGAATCTTCCCAACCCAGGGATCGAATCTGCATCTGCTGAGTCTCCAGCTTTGACAGGTGGATTCTTTACCAGCGTACCACCTGGGGAGCCCAGTAAAACCAGTACCACAGTGGAACACAGGCATTTGCAGAGTATTGGAAAAATTGGAAAATAAATGATCAGATTATGATGCAATTAAACACACAACCATCTTTCAGAATGTCTTAATGTCTTTGTCTTGTTCAGCGTTCTTAGCTTCTGCCAGTAGAATCCATCTTAGCTAGTGTGGTTGTGGTTTAGTCACTAAGTCGTGTCCAACTCTTGCAATCCCATGGACTGTAGCCTGGCAGGCTCCTCTGACCATGGAATTCTCCAGACAAGAATACTGGAGTGGGTTGTCATCTCCTTCTCCAGGGGATCTTCCCAACCCAGAAATCTCCTGTATTGCAGGCAGATTCTTTACCAAATGAGCTAGAAGGGAAGCTAGTATAAGCCAAGAAAAGGGGGGAGGGAGAGAAAAAGGTTTTATGGATTCACATTGGAAACTTTAAGAATTATTAGGCCTTGAACACCATTGTCAGAACATCTCTGACTCCAGAACAGGCCTGAGATGATAATGTGTGAGAGCAATACTGGCTCTGCCACAACTGAAATTCTTAATTTAAGATGCAGTCATGTTACCACTGCCAGTCCCAGACACCAAACTGACTGACCTGTCAACTCTAAGTATCGTCAATCTTAAAATCAAGAGCCAGCAAAGTGCATTTTCCATGTTGAAACTGTTCCTTCATCTAGCTCAAATTCAAACCAGAGTCCAGGGAATTCTTGTTTCATTGGAGAAAGTGCATCACCTGTTTGGCCCTAGTGTATGGGAAGATGGAGGAGGCAGTTAGGAGACATTCTATCTTGGGAAGGCACCACTCAATAAGGCTGTGGAAATGTGGGTACATGTTTAAGAGATTTTAGAAATTTCTGAATGGCAGATGATCATTATACCTGTTCAAAAATATCACTCTTATTTGTAGGCATATCTAGAGCAAAAAGAAAAAAAAATTAAAATACTAACCATGCACTATATATTTTTTTTTCATGCAAATTATCCATAGTTCCTTGTTTCTCAGGTATCTCCTTGGGAAGAAGTTCTGAAGCTAGTTTAATTTTAAAAATGTAAAGTTAAAGTTGTTCACATAATTTAGTTGTAGTTGTTTGATAATGAAATCAAAGTAGACTTTTAAAATTATGTTCTTCAAAGAGTGAGTATCTCTGGGATGAGCTGAAAAACAAACCTGTTTGACAGTGGTATGGTTAATGAAGCACACTGCTTTCTACACTTTTAGAGTTGAGCTTTTCAGACTCAAGGCACAATGTTGAAGTTTATTTGCTTTCCTTTGATATTGGCTTCTGAGCTTTCACATTTTATTTGTAAAACTTGATCAAATGTTATTTCCAGGTAGCTTATTGTAGAAGCCATCCTTCATTCAATAAAGAGATATTACTTTGTCTGGTCAAATTAATCTAATTTGTGTCTAGTCTTTTCTCTCTTTCCTACAGAGTTTGAGCTGCAAAAAGTTAAATAGCCAGGTGAAGGGAAGAACATTATTACCCAGATATTGTGACCATGAGATCTTATCAACAAAATCTTTTTTAAAAACTTTTTATTTTATACTGGAATATAAACAGGGACTTATCTTTTAACTCAGATGGTAAATCCCTGGGTTAAGAAAATCCCCTGGAGAAACAAATAGCTACCTACACCAGTATTCTTGCCTGGAGAATTCCATGAACAGAGGATCCTGGCAGGCTGCAGTCCATGAGGTTGCAAAGAGTTGGGCATGACTGAGCAACTAACAGATAGCCAATTAACAATGTTGTGACAGTTTCAGGCACACAGCAGAGTGACTCAGATGTACATATACATGTATCTATTCTCACCCCCAAGCTCCCCTCCAATCCAGGCTGCTGCTGCTGCTAAGTCGCTACAGTCATGTCCGACTCTGCAACCCCATAGATGGCAGCCCACCAGGCTCCCCCATCCCTGGGATTTTCCAGGCAAGAATACTGGAGTGGGCTGCCATTGCCTTCTCCACCAGTCCAGGCTACCATGTAGCAATGAGCAGAGTTCCCTGTCATACCAGCAAAATCTTGGTTTGCTGGTATGTCCGTCACACCTGACAGGCTGAGTATATTTCCTGATTTGCCATTTTGTACACTGTGGTCTAGTTTTGACTCTATCATTAGATGAATAACCTTGAACAAATCATTTAAATTTTATGTGTTTTATTTTCCACAGTGGCAACATATAAACTGATAACTCATGACTCATGCTTCCCAAGCCAATTGATAAGATGGAATTGGTAGCAAATGTGCAAGTCCCATTGAATTTTTAAAGGAAATGTATGAGATAAACATTAAACTAGGGTTACCTTTGAATTGGAGAAGAAGATCCAATATCATTTTAATAGTTTCTATATTTTGCTTTTTAAATTGAAATATAGTTGATTTACAATGTTGTGTTTGTTTCTGGATTGTAGCTTATTACAAGATACAAATCTTCTGTGTTTCCTTCACCTTTACATACTTTGCTCCTTTATAAGGTAACAGCATTCTGTGTTTGGGAATATCCTCTTTCCCTGCTTCCACTCTGTGGTCTGGAGGAACTCCCAAACACAGAATCTAATTCTCCTGGCCAGGGGTGTGAATTCACTTCAGTCACTCAGTCGTGTCTGACTCTTTGGGACCCCATGAATCACAGCACACCAGGCCTCCATGTCCATCACCATCTCACGGAGTTCACTCCAACTCATATCCATCGAGTCAGAGATGCCATCCAGCCATCTCATCCTCTGTCATCCCCTTCTCCTCCTGCCCCCAATCCCTCCCAGCATCAGAGTCTTTTCCAATGAGTCAATTCTTCGCATGAGGTGGCCAAAGTATTGGAGTTTCAGCTTTAGCATCAGTCTTTCCAAGGAACACCCAGGACTGATCTCCTTTAGAATGGACTGGTTGGATCTCCTTGCAGTCCAAGGGACTCTCAAGAGTCTTTTCCAACAGTTCAAAAGCATCAATTCTTTGGCGCTCACCCTTCTTCACAGTCCAACTCTCACATCCATATATGACCACAGGAAAACCATAGCCTTGACTAGACGGACCTTTGTTGGCAAAGTAATGTCTCTGCTTTTCAATATGCTATCTAGGTTGGTCATAACTTTCCTTCCAAGGAGTAAGCGTCTTTTAATTTCATGGCTGCAATCACTGTCTGCAGTGATTTTGGAGCCCAGAAAAATAAATTCTGACACTGTTTCCACTGTTTCCCCATCTATTTCCCATGAAGTGATGGGACCAGATGCCATGGTCTTCGTTTTCTGAATGTTGAGCTTTAAGCCAACTTTTTCACTCTCCTCTTTCACTTTCATCAAGAGGCTTTTGAGTTCCTCTTCACTTTCTGCCACAAGGGTGGTGTAATCTGCATATCTGAAGTTATTGATATTTCTCCCGGCAATCTTGATTCCAGCTTGTGCTTCTTCCAGCCCAGCGTTTCTCATGATGTACTCTGCATATAAGAAGGTGACAATATACAGCCTTGACGTACTCCTTTTCCTATTTGGAACCAGTCTGTTGTTCCATGTCCAGTTCTAACTGTTGCTTCCTGACCTGCATATAGGTTTCTCAGGAGGCAGGTCAGGTGGTCTGGTATTCCCATCTCTTTCAGAATTTTCCACAGTCTATTGTGATCCACACAGTCAAAGGCTTTGGCATAGTCAATAAAGCAGAAATAGATGTTTTTCTGGAACTCTCTCACTTTTCCAATGATCCAGCGGATGTTGGCAATTTGATCTCTGGTTCCTCTGCCTTTTCTAAAACCAGCTTTGAACATCAGGAAGTTCACGGTTCACATATTGCTGAAGCCTGGCTTGGAGAATTTTGAGCATTATTTTACTAGTGTGTGAGATGAGTACAGTTGTGTGGTAGTTTGAGCATTCTTTGACATTGCCTTTCTTTGGGATTGGAATGAAACCTGACCTTTTCCAGTCCTGTGGCCACTGCTGAGTTTTCCAAATTTGCTGGCATATTGAGTGCAGCACTTTCACAGCATCCTCTTTCAGGATTTGAAATAGCTCAACTGGAATTCCATCACCTTCACTAGCTTTGTTCATAGTGATGCTTTCTAAGGCCCACTTGACTTCACATTCCAGGATGTCTGGCTCTAGGTGAGTGATCACACCATCGTGATTATCTTGGTCATGAAGATCTTTTTTGTACAGTTCTTCTGTGTATTCTCGCCACCTCTTCTTAATAGCTTCTGCTTTAATGAAGCTCATTACAGCTTTCTACATCCCTGGTTCTAGTCATCTATCTAAGAGTTTGAATGTAATTGAAGCTAAACCAGTAAGAGTCTTTCCTTGACATTCATGTAGAGTGAAAGAGACAATTTCTGTCCTTCATAGCACTGTTTCTCTAAAAATTTGGCAGACTTTAATGTTACCTAGGGAAAAAGCAATGGCACCCCATTCCAGTCCTCTTGCCTGGAAAATCCCATGGATGGAGGAGCCTGGCAGGCTGCAATCCATGGGGTCGATAAGACTCGGATACGACTGAGAAACTTCACTTCCACTTTTCATTTTCATGCATTGGAGAAGGAAATGGCAACCCACTCCAGTGTTCTTGCCTGGAGAATCCCAGGGACGGGGGAGCCTGGTAGGCTGCCGTCTATGGGGTCGCACAGAGTTGGACACGACTGAAGCGACTTAGTAGCAGCAGCAGCAATGTTACCTGGACAGTATTGATAAGGCATAGATTGAGGAAAGGAAGCCCAGGTGCAAAGCTTCTGAGTCAGTAGGTTTGGAGTATGACCCTGGCATTTGCATTTCTAACAAGTTTCTAGGTGTTGCTAATGCTGAACCAACAGCATCAGCTCATCTCTGAAGTCAGTTAAGATGCTGTCAACTTAAACTCACCCAGTGACTGCTTCCTTTGCTGTGGGGATATAGTCTGCTCATTTTTAAGTGGCATGTGATGAAGTCAAAGCTCAAGATGTGGAGAAAAGAGCAATGAAGATACGAGATAGAAAACAGGTTGCCATTTAGGCTCTGGATCCTGTTGACCCATTGCCATCTCTGTTTTATGAATCAATAAATGTTCTATCTCATCCAAATTTGAGGTGGCTTTCTGTTCTGTGAAAACAAAAATTTCATGTGGTTAGCTTCCAAAAATAAAGGAAAATTTAGTTTGATGGCATTATTTAATAATCTAAGTTTTATTTAAGAAAAATTGTCCACCCCCATCCCCCAAAATGATGGTACTGTAGTTGCTAAGTCACTTCAGTCGTGTCCAACTCTGTGCGACCCCACCAGGTCGCACAGCCCACCAGGCTCCGCCATCCCTGGGATTCTCCAGGCAAGAACACTGGAGTGTGTTGCCATTTCCTTCTCCATGGTACTGTAGTAGCCATGTTTAATTCTGCAGGAAGAAAATGTCTTGGCTTCCTTCTATACAAAAATTTCATATCAAAGTTTTTAAAAGTGTTTTCCTACTTTCATGTGTCATGCATTAAAATGTATTAGTACAATGGATTAGTGTATCAGTGACTTAAGAAATAAGTATACACACACAGAGAGAGAAATAGATATGCATAATTATATGAATTACCACCCAAAATGGTATTAATTTCAGCAGAGCCTTTTCTCTCCTCATCATTCTCCATTGGGTTTTTTAATAGTTTATCAATAGAATTCAAATTATAATAATACAGGAGCAGCATAAAATGTCACATACTTGTAAAATGCCCACAATTTTTTTTGCATGTTTGCACTATGTGCTTTATGAATTCTTAAGTGACTCAAACCATAGAACCTATTCAGAAGTTCACATTTATTTCCAAAAATAAAACCGGAAGAACAGAAGAGAGTGGTGCTGGAAAGATGCAGGAGAATTTTGATGATCCCACTAGGTAATTAACACAATAAGTAATGCCTTCTTTGCGTGATCTCTCAATTCCCCCACAGAGCCAAAATCAAAGTCTTTTCATCTTTCATTACACCTCCATTTCTAAGGACCTTTTCTTTACACATCACTGAAAAGTCCTTCATTTCTCATTAATGCTTTAAGTATAAAGCTAGTCCTGGTGATGATATAATTTTTCCCAAGTCTAAATTAGGTTTCATACAGAGCATTACAAAGTCAAAAGGCAGAACTCATGCTGTTCTGCTATTTTACTTAGTGTTTATATGAATGAAGAAACACGGAGTTTCAGAAGCTTGCTTTTTCTTTTATTTTCCTTTTTTAAATCAGATATTTGTGGTTGACTTAGAATTCATTAGACAGAAAATAGTAGAAATGCTCAGTTTTAGACTTTTATGCTTGCCCAGACTTGAAAAGGAAACTTAGAGTTTATGTCAGTAGAGGCCAATTGTATATGTAGGCAAGGAAAGAATCATCTAAATTTAAGTATCTTTGTGTATTTGCATTTTTTGAAGCTCTATCAAACTTAAATTCCTGGTGCTATTGAAATCCAATTTTTATTGATTTCTTGTCTTCTTAGGACTTCAATTAATCAGAATTATTTCACTCTACAGACATTGCAGATACTAAACTTGGCCACTGGAATATTCACCAAAATTTTGCATCACTTTTTTTTACTATCTGCACTTTATTTTTTTTTTTTAAACTTTACATAATTGTATTAGTTTTGCCAAATATCAAAATGAATCCGCCACAGGCATACATGTGTTCCCCATCCTGAACCCTCCTCCCTCCTCCCTCCCCACACCATCCCTCTGGGTCGTCCCAGTGCACCAGCCCCAAGCATCCAGTATCAGATCAGAACCTGGACTGGCAACTCATTTCTTACATGATATTCTACATGTTTCAATGTCACTCTCCCAAATCTTTCCACCACCTCTCCTCTCCCACAGAGTCCATAAGACTGTTCTATACATCAGTGTCTCTTTTGCTGTCTCGTACACCAGGTTATTGTTACCATCTTTCTAAATTCCATACATATCGTTAGTATACTGTATTTATGTTTTCCTTCTGGCTTACTTCACTCTGTATAATAGGCTCCAGTTTCATCCACCTCATTAGAACTTATTCAAATGTATCTTTTTAATGGCTGAGTAATACTCCATTGTGTATATGTACCAATGCTTTCTTATCCATTCATCTGCTGATGGACATCTAGGTTGCTTCCATGTCCTGGCTATTATTTGCGATGAACATTGGGGTACACGTGTCTCTTTCCCTTCTGGTTTCCTCAGTGTGTATGCCCAGCAGTGGGATTGCTGGATCATAAGGCAGTTCTATTTCCAGTTTTTAAGGAATCTCCACACTGTTCTCCATAGTGGCTGTACTAGTTTGCATTCCCACCAACAGTGTAAGAGGGTTCCTTTTCTCCCATACCCTCCAGCATTTATTATTTGTAGACTTTTGGATCGCAGCCATTCTGACTGGTGTGAAATGGTACCTCATAGTGGTTTTGATTTGCATTTCTCTGATAATGAGTGATGTTGAGCATCTTCTCATGTGTTTGTTAGCCATCTGTATGTCTTCTTTGGAGAAATGTCTATTTAGTTCTTTGGCCCATTTTTTGATTGGGTCATTTATTTTTCTGGAGTTGAGCTGTAGGAGTTGCTTGTATATTTTTGAGATTAGTTGTTTGTCAGTTGCTTCATTTGCTATTATTTTCTCCCATTCTGAAGGCTGTCTTTTCACCTTGCTTATAGTTTCCTTTGTTGTGCAGAAGCTTTTAAGTTTAATTAGGTCCCATTTGTTTATTTTTGCTTTTATTTCCAATACTATCTGCACTTTAAAATGTTGGCTATTCATTAGCAAGCATACACTAAATATGTTTGGAATAAGCATTACATTAGCACAATTTAGGATACAAAATTTTCTCCCTCAAGAAAACTCTAATCAACTATGAAGAGTGTTGATATGAAGTGTGTGTGCTTTACACACACACACACACACACACACACAATCTCTATATATACATATACACATACATACACATACATATGCATAGAACATTTTTAGTATTTTTGTAATATTGTTCAATTTCTACTTTAATTGCCCATCCAATATTATGGGCAAATAATATCATATTAGTAAATTCTTGGTTGTTGATCGGTCATGTCCTACTCTTTGAAACCCCATGAACTGCAGCATGCCAGGCTTCTCTGTCCTTCACCATCTCCTGGAGCTTGCTCAAACTCATGTCTTTGTACAGATAGTCATTTCTATTTCAAAACTAGTTAACTGAGGACTTGTTCCTGATTGCTTTCTGGGATGTAGTTAATTCCCAAGACTTATTTAGCCTTCCTTGGAGCATTGCATGATGAGAGGAAGGAAGAAGGGTATTTGGACCTCATCATTGGCGAAGAACTACAGAGCCTCTTGAAAGTGAAAAAGGAGAATGGAAAAGTTGGCTTAAAATTCAACATTCAGAAAACTAAGATCATGCATCCAGTCCCATCACTTCATGGCAAATAGATGGGCAAACAGTGGAAACAGTGGCAGACTTTATTTTTTTGAGCTCCAAAATCACTCCAGATAGTGACTGTAGCCACGAAATTAAAAGATGCTTGCTCCTTGGAAGGAAAGCTATGACCAACTTAGACAGCATATTAAAAAGCAGAGATATCACTTTACCACCAAAGGTCTGTCTGGTCAAAGCTATGGTTTTTCCAGTAGTCATGTATGGATATGAGAGTTGGGCTATAAAGAAAGCTGAGTGCAGAAGAACTGATGCTTTTGAACTGTGCTATTGGAGAAGACTCTTGAGAGTTCCTTGGACTGCAAGGAGATCCAACCAGTCCATCCTAAAGGAGATCAGTCCTGAATATTCATTAGAAGGACTGATGCTGAAGCTGAAACTCCAGTACTTTGGCTACCTGATATGAAGAACCGACTCATTGGAAAAGACCCCAATTCTGGGAAAGACTGAAGGCGGGAGGAGAAGGGGAAAACAGAGAATGAGATGGTTGGATGGCATCACTGACCCGATGGACATCAGTTTGAGTAAACTCCTGGAGCTGGTGATGGACAGGGAAGCCTGGCATGCTGCAGTCCATCGGGTCACAAAGAGTTGGTCACGACTGAGCAACTGAACTGAACTGATTGGCTTTTGTCCATATCACACGCAGACATGATGCTCATTCTCCAGTTTGGTCTCCAGCAGGAGCATCCCTCTATTCAATGAGATGTCGGTCTCACTGTCATTCTCCAGTCCATTTCGTTTTGGACTAATGTAATGATTCTTCCAAACAGATGCTTAACCTATGCTTGTTGATGAATAGCCAATTTATTCAAACTTAGAAGCCACTCTTGATATTTCCCTGTACCTGTTTGGTATATAAGAGACCTTTATGGTCTCTCTTATGTCACTTTAGAACTACAGAAGCCTTCAAGTCACATCAACTTAGCATACCTAAATGTGAGCTGTTGGTTTTATCTCAAAATTGCTTTTTCTGATTCTTCCACATCTCAGTGAATGACATTACCATCAGCTCAGCTGGCCAGGGAAAGATCTGAAAGATCTAAAAGTCTCTGCAAATATAAGTTATTGTAGCTACTGTTGAAAACAATATGGAGTTTCCTCAAAGAACTAAAAACAGAATTTTTTCTGGATCAATTGCTGGATCACTTACCATATGATCCAGCAATCCCACTCCTGGGTATGTACTCAGACAAAACTATAATGCAAAAAAAAATAGATGCACCCCTATGTTCATAGCAACACTATTCACAATAACGAAGACATGGAAACAACCTAAATGTCCATTGACAGATGAATGGTTAAAGAAGAGGTGGTACATATATACACAATGGACTATTACTCAGTTATAAAAGAAAAACAATAATGTCATTTGCAGCAACATGAATGAGCCTAGAGATTTATCATACTAAGTGAAGTCAGTCAGAAAGAGAAAGATAAATACAATATCACTTATATGTGGAATCTAAAATACGACACAAAAGAACTGATGTAACAGTAATAGAATCACAGACATGGAGAACAGCCTGGTGTGCCAAGGGTGGGAGGGGGTGGGCCATGGGTGGCGTGGGAGGTTGAGGTTAGCAGATGTAAGGTTTTATATGGAGAGTGGATAAACAACAAAGTCCTATTCTATAATAAATCATAATGGAAAAAATATTAAAAACAGTGTGTATATATATACATGTATATCTATCTGAATCACTTTGCTGTACAGAAGAGATTAACACAACATTGTAAATCAACTGTACTTCAATTGAAAAAGAAGATAAAAGTCTTCCACAATCACACAAGCACATCTTTTTCTTCCTGCTTCTCATTATCCCCTGCTCTTCAGTCACTGCCCTGATCTGAGCATCCTCAACCTCTCACTGGTTCCGCAGCTATAACCTCCTTACTGGTTCTTTCTTCATCTTGATTTTTCTTCAACTCATTTTCCACATGGAAATTCAAGACGTAATAGTTTCTCAATGCCTTCCCACCACACTGAGAATAAAATCTAAGCTGTATACTATGGCCTTTACGGTCCATGTGGGTTTGTTCTCTGCTGTTTCCCAAAATCACATTGGTCTACCTCCCATCACATCACATCTCACCCCCACTGCATTTTGGCCAATTTATTTTTCCTTCAGCTATACTATTACATTGAGAATATTTATACCTCCCTTTTGAACAGGCTATTTTCTTTTCCTAAAATTTTCTTCCCTTCTTCATTCACCTGGCTGATTTGTGAATACTATTAGATAACTTCCCCATAAAAGGCTTTCATGATCATGCCATCTAGATGGATCTGCCCTTCTCCTATGCCCTTCTCTCTACTCTCCCTTATTCCAGCCTGTTTGAACCACAAAACTAAGTCCATTTTTGAACCCCTGTATTGTGAGAACTGTTCTCAATACTTAGCAACAGAGTACTCATTCAAAAAATCTGTTGAATTAGATACCAAAAATGCTGAGACAAAAAATTTACATCCAAAGTTAACTTTTGCCTTGAAAACAGTATTTCTAGGATAGATTCAAGGTTTGCTGTTGTTTTTCAGTCACTAAGTCATGTCTGATTTTTGAGACCACACGGACTGCAACACATCAGGCTCCTCTGTCCTCCCCTATCTCCCAGAGTTTGCTCAAACTCATGTCCATTGGGCCAGTGGTACCATCCAACCATCTAACCCTCTCTTGCCTCCTTTTTCTCTTGCCTTCAATCTTTCCCAGAATCAGGGTCTTTTCCAATGAGTCGGCTCTTCACATCAGGTAGCCAAAGTATTGGAGCTTCAGCATCAGTTCTTACAACGAATATTCAGGGTTGATTTTCTTTAGGATGGACTGGTTGGATCTCCTTGCTGTCCAAGGGACTCTCAAGAGTCTTTTTCAGCACCCCACAATTTGAAAGTATCAGTTCTTCAGCACTTGGTCTTTTTAATGGTCCAACTTTCACATCTGTACATGGCTACTGGGGAAACCATAGCTTTGACTATGTGGACTTTGTTGGCAAAGTGATGTCTCTGCTTTTAATACACTGTCTATATTTGTCACAGCTTTACTTCCAAGGAGCAAGTGTCTTTTAATTTCATGGCTGAAGCCACCATCCACAATGATTTTGGAGTCCAAAAAAAAAAAAAAAATCTGTCACTGTTTCCACTATTTCCCCTTCTATCTGCCATGAAGTGATGAGACCGGATGCCATGATCTTAGTTTCTTGAATGTTGAGTTTCAAGCCAGTTTTTTCACTCTCCTCTTTCACCCCATCAAGAGGCTCTTTAGCTCCTCTTCACTTTCTACCATTAGAGTGGTATCACCTGCACATCTGAGGTTACTGATATTTCTCCCACAACCTTGATTCCAGCTTTTGATTCTTTCAGTCTCACATTTTGCTTGACATACTCTGCATATAAGTTAAATAAGCAGAGTGATAATAAATATACAGCCTTGTCTTCTGTGTGTTCTTGCCACCTCTTCCTGATCTCTTCTGCTTCTGTTAGGTCCTCACCATTTCTCTCCTCTATCATGCCCATCCTAGCATGAAATGTTCCCATGGTATTTCCAATTTTCTTTCCTATTCTATTATTTTATTCTATTTCTTTGCATTGTTCATTTAAGAAGGCCTTCTTATCTCTCCTTGTTATTCTCTGGCACTCTGCCTTCAGTTGGATATATCTTTTCCTTTATCCCTTAACTTTCACTTCTCTTCTTTCCTCAGCTAACAGAGTTTTGTCAAGAGAACACATTGGTCATAGAAAACACCCTTTTCCAACAACCCAAAAGATGATTCTACACATGGACATCACCAGACAGTCAATACCAAATCAGATTAAGTTCTTTGCAGCTGAAGATGGAGAATCTCTCAACAGTCAGTAAAAACAAAACCTGGAGCTGATTGTGGCTCAGATTATGACCTCCATATTGTAAAATTCAGGTTTATATTGAAGAAACTAGGGAAAAACACCAAGCTATTCAGGTATGATCTAAATCAAATCCCTTATGATGATACAGTGCAGGTGATGAATAGATTTGAGGCATTAGATCTGGTAGACAGAGTCCATGAAGAACTATGGGTGGAGGTTAGTAACTGCAAGTATCCCTCTAAAAATCCCCGAGCTTTAACTTGGTTTAATAACCCAAATCTTTGGAATCTTTCTGGAATCCTCTCTCTTGCTCCTCATCATGGGTCTTAAATCAAGTCCTAATAATCTTATAATCTAAACACTTTGCCAAACCGGACATTTCTCTTCTCCATTTCCTGGTCTAAATCACCACTACATCTAGCCCCAAGCTTCTTAATCAACCACTTGATTAGTGGGAGCCTTGTCTCTGGTCTTGCCCTCCTCACATCAACTCTCCAGCCAGCTGCCGCTGCTGCTGCTGCTGCTAAGTCACTTCAGTCATGTCCAACTCTGTGCGACCCCATAGACGGCAGCCCACCAGGCTCCCCTGTCCCTGGGATTCTCCAGGCAAGAACACTGGAGTGGGTTGCCATTTCCTTCTCCAATGCATGAAAGTGAAAAGTGAAAGTAAAGTCGCTCAGTTGTGTGCGACTCTTCGCAACCCCATGGACTGCAGCCTACCGGGCTCCTCCACCTATGGGATTTTCCAGGCAAGAGTACTGGAGTGGGTTGCCATTGCCTTCTCTGCTCCAGCCAGCAGGACATTTCAAAAATGTTTAATACTCTCCCCTCATCATTGCTTTGGGGATAAAGGCAAAGATCTCTAACATCATTCCTACTGTCTTATACAATTTACTTGTCACCTACCTCCCCACCACCCTCCCTCCTTATCTCACTCACTCACTTGCAAAAGAGCCTCTATTAACTCCTCTGAGATTACTTGTCCCCCCAGGCCTTTCTTCAGTTCAGTTCAGTCACTCAGTCGTGTCCCACTCTTTGAAACCCCATGGACTGCAGCATGTCAGGCCTCCCTAACCATCACCAACACCCAGAGCTTACACAAACTCATGTCCATTGAGTTGATGATGCCATCCAACCATCTCATCCTCTTCCATCCCCTTCTTTTCCCACCTTCAATCTTTCCCAGCATCAGGGTCTTATCAAATGAGTCAGTTCTTCGCATCAGGTGGCCAAAGTATTGGAGTTTCAGCTTCAGCATCAGTCCTTCCAATGAACACCCAGGACTGATCTCCTTTAGCACTAGTTGGATCTCCTTGCAGTCCAAAGGACTCTCAAGAGTCTTCTCCAACACCACAGTTCAAAAGCATCAATTCTTCGGCGCTCAGATTTCTTTATAGTCCAACTCTCACATCCGTACATAACCACTGGAAAAACCATAGCCTTGACTAGATGAACTTTTGTTGGCAAAGTAATGTCTCTGCTTTTTAATATGCTGTCTAAGTTGGTCATAGCTTTTCTTCCAAGGAGCAAGCGTCTTTTAATTTCATGGCTGCAGTCACCATCAGAAATGATTTTGGAGCCCCCCAAAATAAAGTTTCTCACTGTTTCCATTGTTTCCCCATCTATTTACCATGAAGTGATGTGACCAGATGCCATGATCTTAGTTTTCTGAATGTTGAGTTTTAAGCCAACTTTTTCACTCTCCTCTTTCACTTTCATCAAGACGTTCTTTAGTTCTTCTTCACTTTCTGCCATAAGGGTGATGTTATCTGCATATCTGAGGTTATTGAAATTTCTCCCAGCAATCTTGATGCCAGCTTGTGCTTCATCCAGCCCAGTGTTTCTCATTTGCCACCCAAGTGTGAATCTCTCTAGTCTATTTACTCCTACCTTTCCTTTGGGGACTAACCTAAATATTCCTCCTGAAAATCCGTTTACCTGCCAACACCCTTAACTAGACCAATTTCTCCTGTTATAGCTTCTAGTCATGCAGAAATTCCCTTCATAATATTCCTCATAAATTATTGTAATTATGCACTGAATATCTATTTTTAATACTTATTTCATTTAGCCACATTATAGTTGCAGCATGCAGATCTTCCTTGCATCATGAGGAATTTTTTGTTTCTGTGTAGAGACTTTATTTGTGGCATGTGGGCTTAGTAGCTCAGGGACATGTGATATCTTAGTTCCTTGCAGCCATGAAATTAAAAGATGCTTACTCCTTGGAAGAAAAGCTATGACCAACCTAGACAGCGTATTAAAAAGCAGAGACATTACTTTGCCAACAAAAGTTCATCTAGTCAAGGCTATGGTTTTTCCAGTGGTCGTGTATGGATGTGAGAGTTGGACTATAAAGAAATCTGAGCACCAAAGAATTGATGCTTTTGAGCTGTGGTGTTGGAGAAGACTCTTGAGAGTCCCTTGGACTGCAAGGAGATCCAACCAGTCCTAAAGGAGATCAGTCCTGGGTGTTCATTGGAAGGACTGATGCTGAAACTGAAACTCCAATACTTTGGCCACCTGATGCGAAGAACTGATTCATTTGATAAGACCCTGATGCTGGGAAAGATTGAAGGTGGGAGAAGAAGGGGACAGAAGAGGATGAGATGGTTGGATGGCATCACCAACTCAATGGACATGAGTTTGAGCAAGCTACAGGAGTTGGTGGTGGACAAGGAAGCCGGGCATTCTGCAATCCCTGGGGTAGCAAAGAGTCGTACGCAACTGAGCGACTGAACTGAACTGAACTGGAACAGAAATCAAACCCATGTCCCCTGCATTGCAAGGTAAATTCTTAACCACTGGACCACCAGAGAAGTCCCTGGATATTTTTTCATGCCAGACTAAAAAGCACATTTCCTAAAGGAGAGCCCAGGTCTGACTTTTTTGCCCCAAATATCCCTGGTGCCTGACACAGAGTCTAATACAGAGCAGACTCTCAATAAATTTCTATTTAAACTTGGATGTGAAAGAGACTCCTATCTCCAAAGTTCCAAAAAGACCAATTGTGTCTGTGTCTACATGTGTGTACATTACCACCATAGACAATGTCAGATTATTAAAACCATTGGCAGCAAATGAATGTTGAAATTCTCCTCCCACTGCAAGAAGTCTAGACGATCCTGGAAGACACAGATTTACATTTCCATCTCCTAAAGTGAGATGATGTGTGTTTACCTCCAGTTTCTATCTGGAACTTGGAAACCTTCTCTTTTCTTCACTTGTCCCAGGTAGTCCTTGAAGGATAACTTGAAAACTAGAGGAGTGTCTGTTCTATTTAGAAACATTTATTCACATAGCATCCTTGAGTAGTAGATTCTCCATAGCCATCATGATGTCAAATAGAAGATCTCATGATCTCCCTAAGCACACTTGTGTGCTGACTAGGCATCCTAATGGTTGGATCAGAAAATATGGACACTGGCCTTACACAGAACAACTCTGAGGCAAGCTGCCCACCCTTAGTCAGCTGCAGGATTGGGAGTCAGGAGTGGGAAAAAGCTTCAGAAACTTGTTTGGATCATCCGTGTCCCCCCTCCCCTTTTGCCTTCACCTGTTGCCACCTTAAGATAAGGAGAATGTTGTCCTGTCATTAAAAGAGCCTGTGTCCTGTTTAAATTACATCTCCTGGAGCTGCATGAACCACCTGTTAAGTGAAGTGGAGACTCTGAACAGCACTTGTCATTATCACTCAGTACCTAGCAAAGGCTCAATGAATGTTAATACGATTAATATGTTTACTTAGTTGAACATGACCCCCAAGAAGCAATAGACATTTAGTAATTTCTCAGAGGTCTCAAAGCTGCTTTACTTGATAATTTGTATTCACATAGAGAGTTGAGACTAAGTTTTATTGTGCAGTTGCCCCTTGAACAATATGGTTTTGAACTGCATAGGTCCACTTATACAGGGATTTTCTTCAATGCTTACTACCTGATCCACAATTGGCTGAATCCATGGACGTAGAACCAGAACACTGGAAATGAAGGTCAACTGTAAAGTTATACATAGAATTTTCACTTTCCAGAGAGTCAGAGCTCTTAACCCCTACATTTTCAGAGGTCAACTATATTTCACAAGCACTCCTCCAAACTACATTAAAATAGAAAAATGCTATTTTTATCACTTCATTGCATTATCATCTTAATTATTCTATAATTCTTTAAAGCACTGTTCATATGCATGTCATATACATATGTTAAATATCTGACAAATAGTCAAAAGGGTTTTTTTTTCCTACAATGGAGTTATTTCTGTTTGAAATTAATACATTTCCAAGGAAAGATCTCTTGTGCTGTATTAATTCATGAATCAAAAGTATAAATTAGACAGAGTTGGGTAAATGCTAAAGAGATTTCAAATGGCAATTATCACTGGTAATTGCAATGGTAAGAATAAACCTTTCTTCCTGAACACAAATATCTCTTTACTGGGAATGTACGTGTGAATTCAACGTACCAAATGCCAAAATATTTTAGAGGAACACAACATACTACAAAATCAGAAATGAATGTTTGAATACAAAATCATTTATAGCTTGCTTGGCTTTTCTGCTACTTTCTTTTCTTTGTCTGTAGGAAACTGTAGGCTAAGAAAGGAGGGATCTCATAGTGAGTGGCTCTTGAAAAAGAGACTCTTATCACTTGAAATGAAAGAACTAACACTTAATGGCCTGGCCACAGAGAGAAGTTCTCCCCAGAAATATGACTTTCATACATCTGAGAACTAGCCTGCTGTGAATGTTCCAGCTTCAAATATGTATTAGAGGCCTACATATTGAAACGTGTTTCTCGCAATGCAAAGTACATCAATACAACTAGTTACTAAACCATAGAGTTGACATAGCTATGCTATTTAGTTCTACATGGCATTTGTAAACTCACTGAATAGAGATGAGCTGAGAGAGTACATGTGAAGTAAAATATAACTACAATTGATGCAACTTTTCTCAAGGTTCCACTTAATAGAAAATGTGTGTCTTTAAAAAAACAAGTAATTAGAATTATAAAGAGTGCAAGGAAGCCATGATTATACTGAGAAGCATCATTTAGAGAACATCGTACATGAATACTTAAATTAGAACACCAGAAAAGCTCAAAATTAATGAGTTAAGGGTTTACTTTAAGAAGTTAGAAAAAATATTCAGAATAATTGCAAAGAAATTAGGAAGAAGATAACAATGATGGAAACAGTTATTAACTATAACTATACAGAAAACAATGATGCAGAAGAAAATATGAAAAACCACAATTGTTTCTTTGAAAAGGAAAATGAAATAGACAAATCCCTGACGAGTTTAAGAGAAAAAATATGTAAAGGATAAATGATATTAAGGAGGAAAAGTGAGAAATAAATACATATCCAGAAAAATTAAAAGAATGATAGATAGTAATACTATAAATAATATAAACTAATATTTTTAGTAATATGAAAGCATATGAAATAGGAAAATATATATTTCTATTGCTTAGTATGCCACAAATATTTTCTCCTCATTTACTTCATCTCTTCATTTTCCTTATTGTTTGAATTGTGTCTTTTGTGGAATAATGTTATAACTTTCATGCAGTGAAATTTAGCAAACCTATTTATTTCTTGGTTAATGCTTTCTCTGCCTATTTATTTCTTCTTGGGTCATTTTGTCTTTTATATATATATCATATAATTTATATAATTATATAATATTTAATATATGTGTATATAAAACACAAAATGACTATATGCACTATTTTATAAAACAGTAGTTTGTGAAATAATATATATAGTTGAATCTGCAGATGTGAAACCCATGGATAAGGAGGGCCAATGGTCAACACTGAACCATGCTGTTTTATGCATAATAGGGATTTGAGTGTCTGCAGATTTGGGTATCTGTAGGAGCTCCTGAAACCAATTCCCCATGTATACTGAGGGACAAGTGTAATAAATATAGAATTGATAATGTGTTTTATTTAATGAGGATTTTTAAGAGAAAAGGGCTGTGGACACGCATGGAACCATTGTACACAACTCTACATGCTGTGTACAATGTTGTGTATGTTTATACAATGAACCATTATATGCAATGAATGGTACATATCATGTACATGTATTATACAAGTATGAAATAAGTCACATCTTTACGGCAAGACCAGAGAAATTTAAACAAACAAAAAAAAACTTTGCCCTTTGACGTCCTCACCCCATACTGCACATTGTATATCTGCTTTATTCATCAACCAGACCTCCCCCACAGGCAGGAAGGCTCGCTCAACCATAAAGAGCAACACTGTTTTAACATCAATGACAAAACTCTTTAAAAGATCCATGCATTCCTGATTGGGGTCACAGGACACACCATGATGATGCTAGATCTGTTATGTAGCTGTCAGTAACACACCATTTGATGTACAGGCTTCTGCCTCAAAAATATTTATACAACTGTGCCTTGACGTCTAACAGGTGGACGTGCTCTCAGAGTTTTCTGAGATTTCTGGGTTATAATCTACAAAACTTCTTAAAAATAAAATTTTCCACTTCTTTCTTAGATGGACTTAATAATTTTTGGTCACTGTGATGATCCATTGTATAAAATGATACATGTTTGTATGATGTGTATGTTGCATACAATGAGCCATGGTACACAACTGTAGATTGTATACAACATACCGGTCCCCACGATGACACCTGGCCAGGGGAGTGAGCCCAGAGCCAGGCAGAGCTTGGCCAGGTGTCCCTGCTACTGCAGAACTTCCCAGTGGCCTAACTGTAACCTGGGAGCATTTTAAATGGTGGGTATAACCCAAGATAAATCTTATATTCTATATAACTGACACTTTTTTATATCTTAAAAGAAACAGACTTAGCTCATTGTATAGGGGGTGGAGGGGGTGGAGGTTACAAACAGGGGGCCAGGGAATGGATGACAGAGGGAAAAGTTCTTTCCAGCTGCATTAATTCTAACCAATGAGGTTGTAACTAGTGATTCTTGGGAGAAACCTCACATTATAGGGGTTACCTGCCAACTAAACATTCACTTTAGATATCTAAACAAAATGATGTATATTAGTGCTCACTACTGAAGGTGGAAAAGCTTTCCCCTTCATTCAGTCACACCATTTCTGACAGTGCTGTCCTGATTTTCCCGCCTTCATAGAAACCTCTGGGGAGAGAAATGTCTGTATGCCCTTTCAGTTCAGTCACTCAGTTGTGCCCAACTCTTTGCACCCCCATAAGACTGCAGTACGCCAGGCCTCCCTGTCCATCACCAGAGTTTACTCAAACTCATGTCCATTGAGTGAGTGATGCCATCCAACCACCCTCTGTCATCCCCTTCTCCACCTGCCTTCAATCTTTCCCAGCATCAGGGTCTTTTCCAATGAGCCAGTTCTTTGCATCAAGTCACCAAAGTATTGGAGTTTCAGCTTCAACATCAGTCCTTCCAATGAATATTCAGGACTAATTTCCTTTAGGATGGACTGGTTGGATCTCATGCAGTCCAAGGGACCCTCAAGAGTCTTCTCCAGCACCACAGTTCAAAAGCATCAATTCTTTGTGGCTAAGCATTCCTGGTGGCTCAGCTGGTCAAGAATCTGCTTGTAATGCAGGAGACCTGGGTTTGATCGCTGGGCTGGAAAAATCCTCTGGAAAAGGAACAGCTACCCACTCCGGTATTCTGGCCTGAAGAATTCCATGGACTATATAGTCCATGAGGTCACAAAGAGTAGGACAGGACTGAGTGACTTTCACAAGCTTTCTTTATGGTCCAATTCTCACATCCATACGACAACTGGAAAAACCATAGCTTTGACTATATGGACTTTGTTGGCAAAGCAATCTCTCTGCTTTTTAATATGCTATCAAGGTTTGTCACAGCTTTTCTTCCCAGGAGCAAGTGTCTTTTAATTTCATGGCTGCAATCACCATCTGCAGTGATTTTGGAGCCCAAGAAAAGAAAGTCTATTGCTTTCTTTAGAGATCTCTTCAAGAAAATTAGAGATACCAAGGGAACATTTCATGCAAAGATGGGCTCAATAAAGGACAGAAACAGTCCTAACAGAAGCAGACGATATTAAGAGGTGGCAAGAATACACAGAAGAACCATACAAAAAAGAACTTAATGATCCAGATAACCATGATGGTGTGATTGCTCACTTAGGGCCAGACATCCTGGAGTGAGAAGTCAAGTGGGCCTTATTTCCCCATCTATTTACCATGAAGTGATGGGAGTGGATGTCATGATCTTCATTTTTTGAATGTTGAGTTTTAAGCCAGCTTTTTCACTTTCCTCTTTCACTTTCATCAAGAGGCTCTTTAGTTCCAGCTTATGCTTCATCCAGCCCAGCAGTTTCATGATGTACTCTGCATATCAGTTAAATAAGCAGGGTGACAATATACAGCCTTGATGTACTCCTTTCCCAATTTGTAACGAGTCCATTGTTTCATGTCGAGTTCTAACTGCTGTTTCCTGACCCGCACACAGATTTCTCAGGAAGCAGGTAAGGTGGTCTGTTGCTCCCACCTCTTTAAGAATTTTCCACAGTTTCTTGTGATCCACACAGTCAAAGGATTTGGCATAGTCAATAAAGCAGAAGCAGATGTTTTTCTGGAATTATTTTGCTTTTCCTATGATCCAGTGGCTATTAGCAATTTGATCTCTGATTCCTCTGCCTTTTCCAAATCCATCTTTAACATCTAGAAGTTCACAGTTTGCGTACTGTTGAAGCCTTGCTTGGAGAATTTTGAGCATTACACTGCTAGCATATAAGATGAGTGCAATTGTGTGGTAGTTTGAGCATTCTTTGGCATTGCCCTCCTTTGGGATTGGAATGAAAACTGACCTTTTCCAGTCCTGTGGCCACTGCTGAGTTTTCCAAATTTGATGGTATACCAAGTGCAGCACTTTCACAGCATCATCTTTCAGGATTTGAAATAGCTCAACTGGAATTCCATCACCTCCACTAGCTTAGTTCACAGTGATGCTTCCTAAGGCCCACTTGACTTCTCACTCCAGAATTTCTGGCCCTAAGTGAGTGATCATACCACCGTGGTTATCTGGGTCATTAAGTTCTTTTCTGTATGGTTCTTCTGTGTATTCTTGCCACCTCTTAACATCTTCTGCTTCTGTTAGGACAGTTTCTGTCCTTTATTGTGCCCATCTTTGCATGAAATGTTCCCTTGGTATCTCTAATTTTCTTGAAGAGTTCTCTAGGATTTCCCATTCTATTGTTTTCCTTTTTCTTTGCATTGATCACTGAGGAAAGCTTTCTTATCTCTCCTTGCTCTTCTTTGGAACTCTTCCCATTTCTCCTTTGTCTTTCAGTTCTCTTCTTTTCTCAGCTATTTGTAAAGACTCCTCAGACAACCATTTTGCCTTTTTGCATTTTTTTTCCCTTGAAGATGGTTTTGATCACCACGTCCTGTATAATGTCATGAACCTCCGTCCACAGTTCTTCAGGCACTCTATCAGATCTAATCCCTTTAATCTATTTGTCATTTCCACTGTATAGTCATAAGGGATTTGATTTAGGTCATACCTGAAATGTCTGACTTCCCTGGTAGCTCAGTTGATGAAGAATTTGCCTCCAATACAGGAGACCCTGGTTTGACTCCTGGGTCAGAAAGATCCCCCGAAGAAGGGATAGGCTACCCACTCCAGCATTCTTGGGCTTCTGTGGTGGCTCAGCTCATAAAGAATCCACCTGCAATGCAGGAGACATGGGTTTGGTTGTTGGGTTATGAAGATCCCCTGGAGAAAGGAACAGCTACCCACTCCAGTATTCTGGCCTGGAAAGTTCCATGGATTGTATAGTCCAATGGGTTGCAAAGAGTCAGACACAACTGAGCAACTCTCACTTTCAGTTTGAATGGTCTAGTGGTTTTCCCTACTTTCTTCAATTTAAGTCTGAATTTTGCAATAGGAAGTTCATGAGAGTCAGCTCTCATGTCAGCCAGAGTCAGCTCCCAGTCTTGTTTTTGCTGACTATATAGAGCTTCCCCATCTTCAGCTGCAAATAATACAATCAGTTTGATTTCAGTATTGAACATCTGATGATGTCCATGTGTAGAGTTGCCTCTTGTGTTGGAGAGTGGGTTTACTAGGACCAGTACATTCTCTTGGCAAAACTCTGCTAGTCTTTGCCCTGCTTCATTTTGTACTCCAAAACCAAACTTGCCTGTTACTCCAGGTATCTCTTGACTTTTGCATTCCAGTCCCCTATGATGAAAAAGATATATATATATTTTTTTTATTAGTCCTAGCAGGTGGTGTAGGCCATCACAGAACCATGAAACTTCAGCTTCTTTGGGATTAGAGCTTGAGGCATAGACTTGTATTACTGTGGTATTGTATGATTTGCCTTGAAAATGAACAGATACCATTCCGCCATTTTTGAGATTGCACCCAAGTATTGCACTTTGGACTCTTTTGTTAACTATGAGGGCTACTCCATTTTTTCTAAAGGATTCTTGCCCACAGTAGTAAACATAATGGTCATCTGAACTAAATTCAACCATTCCAGTCCATTTTAGTTCACTGATTTCTAAAATGCTGATATTCACTCTTGTCATCCCCTTTTTGACCACTTCCAATTTACCTTGATTCATGTTCCTAACATTCCAGGTTCATATGCAAGTATTGTTCTTTATAGCATCAGACTTTACCTCCATCATCAGTCACATCCACAACTGGGCATTGTTTTTGCTTTGACTCCATCTCTTCTTTCTGGAGCTATTTCTCTACTCTTCTCCAGTAGCATATTGGGTACCTACTGAGCTGGGGAGTTCATCTTTCAGTGTCATATCTTTTCGCCTTTTCATACTGTTCATGGGGTTCTTAAGGGAAGAATACTGAAGTGGTTGCCGTTCCCTTCTCCAGTGGACCACGTTTTGTCGGAACTCTCCACCATGACCCGTCTGTCTTGAGTGGCCCTACATGGCATGGTTCTTAGCTTCACCGGGTTAGATAAGGCTGTGATCCATGTGATCAGCTTGGTTAGTTTTCTGTGCTTGTCCTTTTCATTCTGTCTGCCCTCTGATGGATTAGAGGCCTATGGAAGCTTCCTGATGCAACAGTCTGACTGTGGGGGAAACTGGGTCTTCTTCTGATGGGCAAGACCATGCTCAGTAAATCTTTAATCTAATTTTTGTTGGGTGGAGCTGTGTTCCCTTCCTGTTGCTTGGCCTGAGGCCAAACTCTGGTAGGGGTAAAAGCTATGGTAGGGGTAATGGCAGTAATGGCGGCCTCCTTCAAAAGGGCTTATGCCCCCACCGTTGTATTCAGCATGCAGCAGGCTACTGTCTTCCCACGCCTCCGCAGGAGACTCCTGGGCACTCACAGGCAAGTCTGGCTCAGTGTTTTGTGGGGTCACTGCTCCTTTCTCCTGGGTCCTGGTGTACACAAGGCTTTGTCTGTGCCCTCCAAGAATCTGTTTCCCGAGTCCTGTGGAAGTTCTGTAAGTAAATTCCACTGGCCTCCAAAGTCAAATTCCCTGGGGGTTCTTAGTCCCCTTGCCAGATCCCCAGGTTGGGAAATCCATTGTGGGTCCTAGCACTTCCTTAACAGTGTGAGAATTTCTTTGGTATAATCGTTCTGCAGTTTGTGGGTCGTCTGCCCAGCAGCTCTATGGTGGGGCCAATGGCGATCTCCTCTAAGAGGGCTTATGCCACACACCACGTGTCTCAGATCTGCTGCAGCCAGAGCCCCTGTCCCTGCAGCAGGCCACTGCTCCCCCATGCCTCTTCAGGAGACACTAAAAAGCAGGTCTGGCTTAGTCTCTGTGGGGTCTCTGGGTCCTGGTGCATACAAGGTTTTGTTTGAGCCCTCTGAGCATCTCTGGCGGGTATGGGATTTGATTCTAAATGCGATTTCACCCTTCCTACTGTCTTGTTGGGGCTTCTCCTTTGCCTTTGGATGTGGGGTATCATTTTTGGTGGGATCCAATGTAATCAATCAGTGAGAAATTGTTCCTTCATGAACTCTTAATTTGCAGTATCTATATGGAATGAAACAAAAATGTATTTTCTGTTTCTTCTATTATTTATCCCCTATCCTCATCCTATTCTTTGTATCTGGTAAAGGGTGGAATTTAACCATGACCACTTGATTTCATCACCTCCTGTATCAATTGTCTTTCAGCAGGATCAGCCAATGAGAGGCACTGATGAGAGTCTGGAAGGTTTGAGCGAGGTAGAAGCTTCAGTATTTGTCTACCTTTCTGCTTTAGGTGGCACATTTGGCAACACTTTGTCTTTTCAAAACTCCAGCTTTCACCAAACAGGTCAGTCCTGCTCCCATCTACCAGCAGGAAAACACCTGTCCCCAGATCCCAGTCACCCCCTCCTTCACCTTGAGCCCTCCATCTAGGGGTTCTGATAGCCTCCTCCTGCGGCTTGTCCCTGGACTGACTCAGCATACTTTACTCCCCTCTCTGCTCCTCCATCACCTACACAACCAAGTCTTTTCACTTTATTCCTCTTATTGCAAACACTTAGAGACATTTCCTTTTTTTCTGGTAGAATATCAACTAACAATTCCATTTGGGGATTTAGAGAGAATTCATGAATATGAATTTTAAAAACCTGGAGAAACCATTTTCTTGTTTAGAAGACAAAGAGATGGGACTCAAACATGGTGAACTCTGAAAGGACATGTGTCTTATCTTCCAGATCTTCTCTATTTCTTTCTTATGTATGTTTCCTAACAACACTCAAAGAAAGAAGCATGATTCAATAGGATGGAGCAGCCAGGCTGTAATTCAATGTGCTATCTTGGGACTATTTCCTGTTTTTTCCAGGAAAAACTAGACAAAGTTCTGGATTTCAACTGAAACCCATGAACAGCACATAAGTGGCACATACCTTGGATTGAACAGGAAGAAAACCAGGTCTGAGTACTCTCAGTGTCACCCAATCTGAGACTTAGTGTTATGTGATCATAGGATGATTCTTCGCTCCTATGCTCTAAACACAAAATAAGAATGCTGAAGTCACATGGACCAAATGTGTGGTCCTTCTCATTGCTCAGTCCAGGCCAAGGTGAGAAGGGCACACCAACAGGCCAAGAAAAATCACAGCATAGGAGGACACTGTCTAGCCAGCAGTCAAATCTATTTCACAAACAGCTACTTACTGCTTAGTGGGCAAAGGAAGATGCCAATCACTATTTTCTGAAGGCCAACTCAGGGACTTCAGATAATAAATAGAACCAAATATGCTCTTTAAAGTTAAAAGAATGAGAAAATTTTGATTATTATAGTTTATTACAAGATATTGAATATACTTCTGTGTGCTATACATTAGGTCTTTGTTATTTATCTGTTTTATATACAGCAGTATGTATCTGTTAATCCCAACCTCCTAATTTATCCCTTCCTCAACTTTGTGCTTTGGTAACCATAAATTTGTCTTCTATATCTCTATGTCTGTTTCTGTTTTGTAAATAAGTTCATTTAAATAATTTATTTAGCTTTGACACAGAAATGATATCATATGACATTTGTCTTTCTGCATTTGATTTATTTCACTTAACATGATAATCTCTAAATACATCTGTTACTGCAATTGGCATTATTTCTTTTTTTGGCTGAGTAATATTATATATTACATTATATATATATATATATATGTATATATATTTGTACATGGAGAAGGCAATGGCACCCCACTCCAGTACTCTTGCCTGGAAAACCCCATGGACAGAGGAGCCTAGTGGGCTGCAGTCCATGGGGTCGCTAGGAGTTGGACACAACTGAGTGACTTCACTTTCACTTTTCACTTTCCTGCATTGGAGAAGGAAATGGCAACCCACTCCAGTGTTCTTGCCTGGAGAATCCCAGGGACGGGGGAGCCTGGTGGGCTGCTGTCTATGGGGTCGCACAGAGTCGGACACAACTGAAGTGACTTAGCAGCAGCGCAGCATTTGTACATACACACATATATGTGTGTGTGCCTACACATATGTACATACACATACATGTATCAACCAACCACAACAAGGTGAATGAGACTCCTGTATGGTTTCTAGGGGAGAACTAAGTGAATATATGCTTCTTCTGATAACACAGCAGAGATTAATGGAGAAAACAACCATTGCAGCAGCACTTCACATTTTCGTACTCTGTTTTCTCACATCTTCCACACATCTGGCTCATTTAGCCAGGGTATTGTGGGTGCGACCACATAAAAGAGGTCTACACTGGAAATCCAGACAACAGACGGCCCAGAAGTGAAGGGCATGGGTATCCCACCATCGCATTATAATCTGCCAGGCTCACTGACAGATCTGCTTCGCTTCTTCATTTATTAATTTGTCATTTAAGATGTCAGTGAATTATTAGAAGATTGCATCCTTTCCCAACAAGGATGAGGAGGCTATTTTTGTTTCTCTGACTATTGAGAACTGAAATCAGATGCAAATTTGTGACATCTGAGCTGTTTCGGGGGGTAAATATGTGATCTCACCCAATACAGTTTTGCAGCTCATTTTAATAGACTTTCCACCAAGTACACTGGTTTCCAAAAACAGGAGTATGTGTCCTACATACACATTAAGACAGTACTTCCATTGCCAGCATCTAAGTTTTTTTGTTACTTACCATCTTCCCCGCATCATAAGCAATTACATTGTAGGGTAAACAGTAGTTCTTTCCTATGATAGTGACTCTCCCTTTGAGTTAGATTGCAAGTTCAGTTTAGAAGAATGAAAAGAACCAAAATGTCAGCTTACTGAGAGAAACAATATATTTCCACTGCTTTTTAGCAAATCATAAGCAATGTCGGAATTAAGAAAGCATTATTGGGTGGAAAAAAATTGCAAATGATGGCAAACTGGTGTTTTCAGTGCTTTTTGTTGTCTGACATCCTCATTGTTCAAACACAGAGACCAGATCATTTCCACAAACAAATGCTATGAACTTTTAAAACAAATGCCATCACACTGTTTGCAAATGATCAAAGTCAAAAGGAACATTGTCATGCGAGGGAAATGAAGACTACTAGGGAATTTAAAAGGCATTTAGTCCCTCTGCAGTCCTCTGTTAGTGGTTTTACATATTCGGTGACATAAAGGAAATAGGAGCTTAGGGCCTGGGGTGAAACAAGAAAACAAGAAGGTTGTGATAACAAGGTGACAAGGCAAAGACTGCACTGTCACAGAGAACCTCACATGGCTTAATTCCAATTTAAAGGGTGACTTGAATGCTTGGCCTGATGGAAATTTAATATGCTATGGTTCATCTGCACTTGTCAGCTGGCCCCAAGCTGCGATAATCAACTTTTCAATGTCAGACTCATTTACTCCACGAAGAATCCTAAAATAGCCATTCTCTCCCCAGGACTTTCCCCAGGAATTTGCAGCAATCTGTAGAAAAACCAAAAAAAAAAGAGAGAGAGACAGAGAGAGAGAGAAATACTGAGTACCATGTTTGGATATTTTTAATCCAGTCTGTAATGTTACAAGGGATTCCTGTGTCACTTTATATGCCTTTGACTTATTTTTGACTTATTATAGACTGCGATTATTAAGAACCTGCGTATTTTCTAAATAAGAACAAAACAATCATGTTAGTCATTAATTACATTCATAGGCATGTATCCTCATGTTCAATAAGCAGAATTGCTGAATCCCCCAGAGTACAATGGTAACATATGCATGAGGGTTTGAAGTGCCACATTAGATGACATAAAACTCCAGTTACAGAGGGTCTGCTATGTGACTGGTCCACGATAAAAAAATATCCCGTGTTCAGGGAGCTTACAGTCTAAGGAGAGATGATCAACATAAGGCAAGTACTAAGGTAGGAATATGTGCATAGAGAAGCATCTCATTCATCTGAATGGTTCAGGGAGGTTGTCATGGAGGAAGTACCACCCAAAATGCTTATTAAAGCCTGGGAGTCAATTGACCAGAAAAAAAAGGAGGAAGAGAGATTCAGGTAAAGGGAAACAGTAAAAAACATAAATATAAAAGCATGAAGCATTGAAATAAAGCAAGAAAGTTGTCATTGATCATAAAACAAAAGCAGGTTGGTAGCATATGAGGCTAGAAGAGAAGGAAAGGAAACTCATGCAGAGAAAACAATGGTGAAAATGATACAAGCCATTGTTACTTCCAGCAGGAAAACAGGTGGACAAATTTACATTTTGATTACATTATTCTCTATGAACTGAGATGGGTAAGTTTAAAAAGGCTGGAAAAAATGCAGGGAAGTAAGCAGCCCTTTGCAGAAAACTGTCCTCAGCAGGAAACCCCTTCTTTTGCCATGTTAGCGAAGGTATATTTTAATTAAACTTAAATCAGGGCCTCCTCATGCTCTGCTCATCTCAACCTAAGCACACTTTTCAAATCTTTTGATCGCACACTACTGTGTCCAACCTGTTGGTTCTTCCCATAAATCAAAGAAGTAGAAATGAAGATTAAGTAACCAGCAGGTGACCAGACCTCTTCCCTAGCTTCCTCTTCAGTAATCTCAGGAACGAACTGTGTAAAGATAGCGACTAAAGAGAGACCACAAGAAGTTGACAAGGCTGAAGGCATGGGGGACAGTGAGGACTCTGACCCCCACCCCAGTGATTAAATGAGATCATTCCCCTTTTCCCTTTAAAATTTTTGTGATGGAGTAGAATCTTCAGACTTGTTTTTTGGGGGTCATAAGTCCACTTCTCCCCAAGTTACTGGCTTTCTGATTAAAAGAAACTTCCTTTTCACCTTTATTTCCAAGCTCTCAATTCTGTTCCATTAATCTGTCTGTTTTTATGCCAGAATCATATTGTTTTGATTACTATTAATATATAGTATAGCTTGAAATCAGGTAAGATGATATTTATTGCTTTGTTCTTTCGAAGGATTGTTTTGTCTACTCTTTTTGTTTCCATATAAATTTTAGGATGGTTTTTCTATATCTATAAAAATGCCATTGGAATCTTGATAGGGATTACTTTGAATCTATAGTTTTCTTGGCAGTATTAAATTTTTAATAATATTAATTCTTCTCATTCAAGAAGAGAAGAATTAATAAAAATTCCACTTATTTGTGACTAAAAAGTAAAACAAACACCTTTCATCAGTGTCTTATAGTTTTCAGAGTAAAGGTTTTTCGCCTCCTTTTTTTTTTTTTTTGATGCTATTGTACATGGGATTGCTTATTTTCTTTATTTTTTCTGATAATATGTTGCTAGTTTATAAAAAGGCTACTGATTTTTGTATGTTTTGCTATCCTATAATTTTACTAAATTAATTGATTTGATCTGACAACTTCGGGATGAAGTCTTCAGGATTGTCCAAACATGTATACCTTGGAGATTTTGCAGATTCAGTTCCAGTTCACTGGTATAAAATGAATATTGCAATAAAGTGAGTCACATGAAATTTTTGGTTTCCCAGTGCATATAAAGTTATATTTATACTATACTGTAGTCTAGTAAGTGTAAGTAGCATTATGTCAAAAAATAATGTGCATACTTCAAGAATACTTTATTGCTAAAAAATGCTAACCATCATGTGATTATTTTGTAAGTTGAAATATTTTTGCTGGTAGATGGTTTAAAATATTGCAAGCATTACCAAAATGTAGCATAGAGTGAGGAAATGCTGCTGGAAAAATGGTGCCTACAGGTTGCTCAATACATCCTACTGCCATAAATCTTTCATTGGTTAAAAAAAGAAAAAAGTTGAAAAGTCCATAAAGTGAAGTGCAGTGAAACACAGCTGCCTGTATATAAAATCACGTATCTACAAAAAAGGTAATTTTACTTCTTTCTTTCCAACTCTGATGACTTTTATTTCTTTTTTTTGCCAGATGGCCCTGGAAAGGACTTCCAGTACTATGCTTGTTTCTTTTAAATGAATTTATTTATTTTAACTAGAGGATAATTATTTACAATATTGTGTATAAAAAGGAACACATCTGAGTCAGTTCTAATGAGGTGGATGAACCTGGAGCCTATTATATAGAATGAAGTAAGTCAGAAAGAGAAAGACAAATACTGTATATTATGGATATATATATGGAATTTAGAAAGATGGTAATGACCATTCTACATGAAGGGCAGAAAAGGAGACACAGATTCAAACAACAGACATCTAGGCCTATGCTGAATAGGTGTGGTGAGAAGGAGCACCATTGTCTTGTTTCTCAACTTAGAGGAAAAGATTTCAACCTGAAACCATTAAGTGTGTGTGTGTGTGTATATATATATATATATATATACATATTTCCACTGGACATGGAAGCAATACATTGTCCCATGTCCAGTAGAAATATATATATACATGTCTATATATGTGTGTATATACATATATATGAAATATTATCAGTAAATATATATGCACAGAAACATGGAAAGTTAGGTCCATGAATCAAGATAAATTGGATGTGGTCAAACAGGAAATTGCAAGAGGAGTGAACACTGACATTTTATGAATCCGTAAACTAAAATGGACAGGAATCAGTAAATTTAATTCAGATGACCATTATGTCTACTATTGTGGGCAAGAATCCCTTGGAAGGAATGGGGTAGCCCTCATAGTCAACAAAAGAGTCCTTGGTTACAATCTCAAAAATGAAAGATTGATCTTGGTTCATTTCCAAGGCAAACCATTCAGTATCATAGTAATCCAAGTCTATGACCCAACCAATAATGCTGAAGAAGCTGAAGTTGAAGGATTCTATATATATATATATATATATCCTGTATATAATATATAGCATAATTAATATATATACTGATAACATTATACTTAATAACATATATGTGACATATATATTTACTGATAATATTTCATATATATATATGTGTTCCTTTTTATACCTGAGTAATATTTCATTGTGTATATGAGGGCTTCCCTGATAGCTCAGTTGGTGAAGAATCTGCCTGCGATGCAGGACACCCTAGTTCGATTCCTGGGTTGGGAAGATCCGCCGGAGAAGGAAAGGCCACCCACTCTAGTATTCTTGGGCTTCCCTTGTGGCTCAGTATATGTAGCACAGCTTCCTTATCCATTCATCTGATGTTGGACATCTAGGTTGCTATATATATATACACATGTCTATATATGTGTGTGTATATATATATATATGAAATATTATCAGTAAATAATAACATACATGTATGTACATATATGTGTATATATATGTATATGTATACATATATGTGTATATATATACATACATATATAATATATATTATGCTATATATTATATATGTATGTATAATATATATTATAGCATAATATATAGCATAATTAATGTGTATAATATATAGCATAATTAATATATATACTTAATAACATATATATTATATATGTAATATGTATGTTACATATATATTATATGTAACATAATATATTATACTTAATAACATAATATATTATAATAACATAATATATTATACTTAATAAATATATATGTGACATATATATTTATTGATAATATTTCATATATATATGTGTGTTCCTTTTTATACCTGAGTAATATTTCATTGTGTATATGAGGGCTTCCCTGATAGCTCAGTTGGTGAAGAATCTGCCTGCAATGCGGGGCACCCCAGTTCGATTCCTGGGTTGCGAAGATCTGCTGGAGAAGGAAAGGCCACTCACTCTAGTATTCTTGGGCTTCCCTTGTGGCTCAGTATATATAGCACAGCTTCCTTATCCATTCATCTGACGTTGGACATCTAGGTTGCTATATATATATACTCATGTCTATATATGTGTGTGTATATATATATGAAATATTAGCAGTAAATAATAACATACATGTATATATATACATACATATGTAATATATATTATGCTATATTATATATTATAGCATAATATATAGCATAATTAATGTGTATAATATATAGCATAATTAATACATATACTGATAACATTATACTTAATAACATATATGTGACATATATATTTGCTTCCAAATTGTGAAAGGAGTGCATTAAGGCTGTATATTATCAGTACATACAATATATATACATATACTGATAATATACATATATATCTTGTATATAATATATAGCATATATTTTTCTTTACAGCATCGGAATTTACTTTCACCACCAAATACAACCACAATTAGAGGCCGTTTCTCCTTTGGCTCAAGCTCTTCATTCTTCCTTGGGTTATTTCTCTGCTCTTCCCCTGTAGCACGTGTATGTCTGTCTTAGTCGCTCAATCATGTCCAGCACTTTGCGACCCCATGGACTGTAGCCCACCAGGCTCCTCTGTCTTTGGAATTCTCCAGGCAAGGGTACTGGAGTGGGTTGCCATTCCCTTCTCCAGGGGATCTTCCCAACCCAGAGATTGAACCTGGGTCTCCAGCATTGCAGGCAGATTCTTTACCATCTGAGCCATGAGGGAAAACTCCCAGTAGCATATTGGACACCTACCAACCTAGGGGTTTATCTTTCAGTGTCATATCTTTTTGTACAAAAGTACTGTTCATTAGAAATGCTGGGCTGAAATATCAACAACCTCAGATATGCAGATGACACCACCCTTATGGCAGAAAGTGAAGAAGAACTAAAGAGCCTCTTGATGAAAGTGAAAGAGGAGAGTGAAAATTTTCACTTAAAGCTCAACATTCAGAAAACTAAGACCATGGCACCTGGTCCCATCACTTCATGGCAAATAGATGGGGAAACAGTGAAAACAGTGGCTGACTTTATTTTTCTGGGTTCCAAAATCACTGCAGATGGTGATTGCAGCCATGAAATTAAAAGACGTTTACCCCTTGGGAGGAAAGTTATGACCAACCTAGAAAGCATATTCAAAAGCAGAGACATTACTTTGCCAACAAAGGTCTATCTAGTCAAGGCTATGGTTTTTCCAGTGGTCATGTATGGATGTGAGAGTTGGACTATAAAGAAAGCTGAGCCCTGAAAAATTGATGCTTTTGAACTGTCGTGTTGGAGAAGACTCTTGAGAGTCCCTTGGACTGCAAGGAGATCCAACCAGTCCATCCTAAAGGAGATCAGTCCTGGGTGTTCATTGGAAGGACTGATGTTGAAGCTGAAATTCCAATACTTTGGCCACCTGATGTGAAGAGCTGACTCATTAGAAAAGACACTGATGCTGGGAGGGATTGGGAGCAGGAGGAGAAGGGGACGACAGAGGATGAGATGGTTGGATGGCATCACTGATTCGATGGACATGAGTTTGGGTGGACTCCGGGAGCTGGTGATGAACAGGGAGGCCTGGCATGCTGCAGTTCATGGGGTCACAAAGAATCGGACACGACTGAATGACTGAACTGACTGGCTGACTGACTGTTCATGGGGTTATCAAGGCAAGAATGCTGAAGTGGTTTGCCATTTCCTTCTCCAGTGGACCATGTTTGTCAGGCCCTAACTAGCAGCCCTGATAGACAAAGTGCCTGAAAAACTATGGATGGAGGTTTGTGACATTGTACAGGAGGCAGTGATCAAGACCATCCCCAAGAAAAAGGAATGTAAAAAGCTAAATGGTTGCCTGAGGAGGCCTTACAAATAGCTGAGAAAAGAAGAGAGGCTAAAGGCAAAGGAGAAAAGGAAAGATATGCCCATCTGAATGCAGAGTCCCAAAGAATAGCAAGGAGAGATAAGTAAGCCTTACTCAACGATCAATGCAAAGAAATAGAGGAAAACCATAAAATGGGAAAGACTAGAGATCTCTTCAAGAAAATCAGACATACCAAGGGAACATTTCATGCAAAGATGGGCACAATAAAAGACAGAAATGGTATGGACCTAACAGAAGTACAAGATATTAAGAAGAGGCGGCAAGAATACACAGAAGAAGTATACAAAAAAAGATCTTCATGACCCAGATAATAATGATGGTGTGCTCACTCACCTAGAGCCAGACATCCTGGAGTCTGAAATCAAGAGGGCCTTAGGGATTATCACTACAAACAAAACTAGTGGAGGTGAAGGAATTCCAGTTGAGCTATTTTCAACTCTTAAAAGATGACACTGTGAAAGTGTTGCACTAAATATGCCAACACATTTGGAAAACTCAGCAGTGCCCACAGGACTGAAAAATGTCACTTTTCATTCCAATCCCAAAGAAAGGAAACGCCAAAAAATGTTCAAACAAATGCATAATTGCACTCATCTCACACACTAGCAAAGGAATGCTCAAAATTCTCCAAGCCAGGCTTCAACAAAATGTGAACTGAGAACTTCCAGATGTTCAAGCTGGATGTTGAAAAGGCAGAGGAACCAGAGATCAAATTGCCAACATCTTTTGGATCATCAAAAAAGTGAGAGCATTCCAGAAAAACATCTGTTCCTGCTTTATTGACTACACCAAAGCCTTTTACTGTGTAGATCACAACAAACTGGAAATTCTTAAAGAGATGGGACTACCAGACCACCTTACCTGCCTCCTGAGAAATCTGTACACAGGTCAAGAAGTAACAGTTAGAACCAGGCATATAACAATGATTTGGTTCCAAATTGGGAAAGGAGTATGTCACCCTGCTTATTTAACTTATATGCAGAGTACATCATGCAAAATGCTGGACTGGATGAAGCACAAGCTGGAATCATGATTGCCAGGATAAATATCAATAACTTCATATATGCAGATGTCACCATCCTTACGGCAGAAAGTGAAGAGGAACTGAAGAACCTCTTCATGAAAGTGAAAGAGGAGAGTGAAAAAGCTAGCTTAAAACTGGACATTCAAAAAAAGAAGATCATGGCATCAGGTCCCATAACTTCATGGCAAATAGATGGGGAAACAATGGACGGAGTGGCAGACTTTATTTTCTGGAGCTCCAAATTCACTGCAGATGGTGACTGCAGCCATGAAATTAAAAGACGTTTGCTTTTGGAAGAAAATCTCTGACCAACCTAGACAGATATTAAAAAGCAGAGACATCACTTTGCTAACAAAGGTCTGTCTAGTCAAAGCCCTGTTTTTTCCAGTAGTCACATATGGATATGAGATTTGGACCATAAAGTCAGCTGAGTGCTGAAGAATTGATGCTTTTGAACTGTGTTGTTTGTTGGAGAAGACGCTTGAGAGCCCCTTGGACTGCAAGATGAAACCAGTCAATCCTAAAGAAAATCAGTCCTGAATATTTATTGGAAGGACTAATGCTGAAACTGAAACTCCAATACTTTGGCCACCTGATGCGAAAAAAAAAAAAAAAAAAACTTACTTATTTGAAACGACCCTGATTCTGGGAAAGATTGAAGGAAGAAAGAGAAAGGGACAACGTAGGATGAGATGGCATCACCAACTGGATGGACATGAGTTTGAACAGAGGAGAAAGGAGCAACAGAGGATGAGATGGTTGGCTGGCATCACTGACTCAATGGACATGAGTTTGAACACATTCAGGGAGATAGTGAAGGACAGGGAAGCCTGGCAGGCTGGAGTTCATGGGGTAGCAGAGAGTCAGACATGACTTAGCAACTGAAAAACAGTATATATCATTAATATTACTATATATAGTAATCTTAATAGATTCAGAAAAAAACATTTGACAAATTCTGTATTTGTTCATGATGTAAACTAAACAAATTAACTGTAGAAAAAATGTACCTCACTGATAATATATATGTCATTCTATTAATGGATATTTCATATTGATTAGCTTGTATATTTTAAAATATCCTTGCATACCAGGTATAAATCATGATCATTGAGAATGATTTTTTTAATGTGCTTCTGTATTCAATTTGCCAGTAATAAAATGTCTTAATTGCTGTAGATGTATATGAATTCTTGACACCTGGTAGCGTACATCCTCCAGCTTTGTTCTTCTTTACTGTGGCTATCTTGGGACTGTAGGTTTTTTATATATCACCATTTAAAATTTAGAATCATTATTTCAATATGATCCTCTGTCTTCCAAAAGCATAAATAAATAAATCTCTAATTCTTAGATTAGAATGTTAGTAAATTAATAAATCAAGTTGGGAATGCTAATCTAGAGGTTTGGGGTCATTAATACACTATAATTCTCCTTTTAGCTAGGTCTTCTTTAATTTCTCCCAACACTAAAAATCTTGCACATTTTTTCATTGAAACATTCCCTCAGTTTTTAAATAATTACATCATTTTAGGTTATGTTTATTTTTAATTTCCCATTGCTTCTCACTACTATATAGAACTACAATTTGTATTTTACATTGACCTAATGCAACTGATGTTGAAGCTGACATTCCAATACTTTGGCCACCTGATGCAAAGAGCTGACTCATTTGAAAAGACCCTGATGGTTGGAAAGATTGAAGGCAGGAGCAGAAGGGGACAACAGAGGATGAGATGGTTGGATGGCATCACCGACTCAATGGAGATGAGTTTGAGTAAACTCCAGGAGTTGGTGATGGACAGGGAGGCCTGGCGTGCTGTGGTCCATGGAGTCGTGAAGACTCAGACACAACTGAGCGACTGAACTGAACTGAACTGAATAATGAGTGATGTTGAGCATCTTTTCCTGTGCTTACTACCTATCTGTATGTCTTCTTAGGAGAATGCCTCTTTAGGTCTTTTTCCCACTTTTTGACTGGATTGTTTGTTTTTCTGGTATTGAGTTGTATGAGCTACTTGTATATTTTGAAGATTAATCCTTTGTCAGACATGACTGAGCAACTGAACTGAACTGAATATCAAGAAAGCTTGCCAAATATGCTGTTTCTAACAATTTATTTCTATATGTATTTTTAAATTTTCTATACACATAACCATGTCATTTGCAAATAACTTCAGTTGTATTTCTTTCCACACTCTGCCTTTATTTTTTGTTTATTTTTTGCTTGCTTGTTTGTTTGTTTGTTTTACTATACTAGATGGAACCTTCAATAAAATGTTAACAAAAATGACAATAAATGTTTTACTTTTCAGTGATAAGGGGGAAATGTTCAGCATTTGACCATTAATTATGATGTTAGCTACTGGGTTTTTGAGAGTAGACTTTATAAGTCTAGGGAAGGTAGGTTCTTTTCTTAATTTGCTGAGGTTTTTAAATCATAAATGACATCTGAGGTCGGCAGAATTCTACAATGACAGCTACACTCCTGCTCCCTGGTGTGGTTGCCCCATATAATTCTCTCACTTGATTGTGGAAAGGACCTGAGGATATAATGGGATGTCACACCTGTTATTAGATCATGTTGTCTCACAAAGTTGAATAAGTTTTGAAGATGTGATCAAATCCCCAATCAATTGGCTGTGAATTAATTAAAAGGGAGATTATTCTGCCTAAGCTAATCATGTGAGCCCTTTGAAAGAGAATCTAGAAATTGGAAACTGTTGCTCTAATGATCTTGCAGCTATGTTTGGAGAGGATGTATGAGAGTATCTATGAGAGGGCAGGTGGCAAAAAGCAGTTATTATTACATTTCGGCACCAAATAAGATGAGGCTTCCCTGGTGGCCCAAACAGTAAAGAATCTGCCTGCAGTGCAGGAGATCTGGGTTCAGTCCCTAGGTTGCAAAGATCCCCTGGAGAAGGAAATGGCAACCCAGTCCAGTATTCTTGCCTGGGGGAAAACTCCATGGACAGAGGAGCCTGACAGGCTACAGTCCATAGGGTTGCAAAGAGTTGGACATGACTGAGTAACTCACACACACACACACACACACACCAATTAAGATAAGCATTTTTTTTTCCATCTTTAGTCTGGCAATGTGATGAACTGTATTTATTGATTTTACATTTAAAACCAACTTCACACTCCTGCTATAAACCTCATTTGATTATCATATTTGCCCTTTTTACATTTTACAGCTGTGATATTTTGTTTAGAATTTTGTATTCATAAGAGATATTGACCTGTAGTTTTCCTTTCTTGAGTTGTCTCTGTCAAGTTTTGGTATTGGTGTTATGCTGATTTGTAAAATGAGTCAGGAACTGCTCTCTATTTTCCTAAGGTATACTGGTATAAAATTGATTTTATTTGTTCTTTAAATGTTTGGAAGAATTTACCAGTGAAGTGATTAGAGACTGGTGCTTTTGGTAAGAGTTTCTTTTTAATACAGTCAGCTTTTCAAACTGTATTATAGCTAGATTTTCTATTCTCACCTTGTATGAGTTTTGATGCTTTGTTTTCCAATGAATTTATCCATTTCATCTATATTTTCAAATATAGTAATATGGTGTTTGCATAGCATCTTAGAGCCTCAATAATCATGAAAGAGGAGAGTGAAAAAGCTTGCTTAAAATTCAACGTCCAAAAAATTAAGATCATGGTATCCAGTCCTGTCACTTAATGGCAAACGGAAAGGGAAAAAGTGGAAGCAGTGACAGATTCTCTCTTCTTGGGCTCCAAAATCACTGTGGATGGTGACTGCAGCCATGAAATTAAAAGATGCTTGCTTCCTGGAAGGAAAGCTATGACAAACCTAGACTGTATTAAAAAGCAAAGGCATCACTTTGCCGACAAAGGTCCATATAGTCAAAGCTACGGTCTTTCCAGTAGTCATGTACAGTCGTGAGAATTAGACCATAAAGAAGGCTGAGTGCCAGAGAATGATGCTTTCGAATTGTGGTGCTGGAGAAGGCCTTTGAAAGTCCCTTGGACTGTAAGGAGATCAAATCAGTCAATCCTAAAAGAAATCAATCCTGAATATTCCTTGGAAGGACTGATGCTGAAGCTGAAGCCCCAGTACTTTGGCAACCTGATGTGAAGAGCTGACTCATTGGAAAAGACCCTGATGCTGGGAAAGATTGAAGAGAAAAGAAGAGGAGGGCAGCAGAGGATGAGATGGTTGGATAATATCACTGACCCAGTGGACATGAACTTGAGCAAACTCTGGGAGATAGTGAGGAACAGGGAGGCCTGGCATGCTGCAGTCTATGGGGTTGCAAAGAGTTAGACATGGGTTAATGACTGAATAACAACAACAACAATATCTATCGAACTGAAGACAGCCTTCCTTTTTTATTTCTGTGGTGATTTTTTTTCTCTCTCTTGGTTTCTTTGCAAGCTTTCCTAGGAATTTAATCTTATCAAAGAATCAAATCTTCACTCTCTTGATATTCTCTATTGTATGTCCACTTTTTTCATTGATTTCTGCCCTTTTCCTTTTAATTCCCTTCCTTCTATTTTTTGTTTGTTTGTTTGTTTTTGAGGTTTGAGTTCTTTATCTAGATTATTAAATTGCTATTTTCAGCTTTTCCTGTTTTAATATATGTACTGATTTTAACCTTTTATTTTTCAAATACATGCATTTCCTATTAAATTCAGTACTGCTTTAGCTAACTAATACAAGTTTTTCCATATCACACTCTGTAAAATTTAATGCTTTCAATTTGGTGAACTTGCCCTATAACTAGCATATGGTCAACTTTGGGAAACATTCCATATGCACAAGAAACTGTCCATTAATATTTGTGTCTAGTGTTGTATGAATTTTAAGCTAGCTAATAGCTTTTTAAAAAATCTTCTATATCTTTACTTATATTTTAGCTGTTTTCTGTATAAAATTATAAGTAAGACATCCTGGAATAGGCAACCAAATTGTAGGTTTGTTTTTCTCTTTTTTCTATGACTTTTATTTATATATTTTATGCTGTGTTATTTTAGCTTTTGTTTGAATGAAAGTGTTTCCTATTTGCCTTTTTGAAGAAAGTTGTCAATGGATATACAATAAAATTCTAGTTTTGCTTACTTGGAGTTTATTGAGCTTCCTGAACTTAGGTTGATGTCTCTCAGTTTTGGAAAACTTTTGACCATCAGTTCTTCAGATTTTGATACTGCCTCATCCTCTCTCTCTTATCCTTCTGAGAATATAGTTATATATATAGTGAATTAAGTCAGGAAGAGAAAAACAAATATCATATATTAACACATATATGTGGAATCTAGGAAACTGGTGCAGAGGAACCTATTTGCAGGGTGAGATAGACATGCAGATGCAGAGAGCAGACAGGTGGACATGAGGCGGGGCAAGGAAGTGGGATGGGATAAACTGGGAGACTGGATTTCCATATGCACTCTACCACGTGTAAAATGGTGGGGAGCTGCTGCACAGCACAGGGAGCTCAGGTCTGTGCTGTGTGATGACCTAGAGGGGTGGGATGGGGCGGTGAGAAGGAGGTCTAAGAGGGTGGGGACATATGTATGATATATGTATGATTTACTTCATTGTATAGCAGAAACTAACCCAACATTGTAAAGCAACTATACTCCAATGAAAACAAACAAACAAAAGTCTGAATGCGTCCCACCCATCTCTTACTAGTGTTTTGGATTTTCCATTATATTTTCCTCTGTGTACTGCAACTTGGATATATTTTATTGCATTTTTTAAAGATATCTAATTTTGCATGCTATTTAACCCATACATTGAGTTCTTAATTTCAGACATTGCATTCATATGTACAAAAACTCTTTTATTTTGTATACTGAAACCATTCAATGAAATTCTCCATCTTTTCATTTATATTTTTAAATATTTTTTTACAATGGTTATTACATCTGTTGCTTCTATTGATAGCCTTTTCCCTTGGTTATTGTCATGTTTTCTGCTTCATGTGTCTCAAAATGTTTAAATGTATGCTATATGCTCCTGCTCCTGCTAAGTCGCTTCAGTCCTGTCCGACTCTGTGCGACCCCATAGACTGCAGCCCACCAGGCTCCCCGTCCCTAGGATTCTCCAGGCAAGAACACTGGAGTGGGTTGCCATTTCCTTCTCCGATGCTATATACTTGCCCATAATAATCAGAGTTATCCCTTGATGTCTGTAGGGGACTGGTTCCACGGGACCCCTCTCCTCTGCACCAAAATCCATAGTTGCTCAAGTCTGCCAACTAAAAATTGACACTTTCCAACATGGCAACCCACTCCAGTATTCTTGCCTGGAGAATATCATGGACAGAGGAGCCTGGTGGGCTACAGGCCATGGGGTCACAAAGAGTCAGGCATGACTGAGCAACTACGCCTAGCACATCTGCCTCTAAAAGGATGAAGTCACTAGCCGCTGCAGTCTCTGAGATTCAACACACCTGAAAAGAGTTCAGGGATGAGATCAGGAACGAGGTACCCTGTGTTCTGGAAAACTGGCAGAACAGACCTTTAGATAATTAAATATTTTCAGGAGATTTTATGAGCTTAAATTTTTGCATCTTCTCATATCTAGAAAAGCACTAAAATCTTTAATGGAGACATCTGCTCCTCATGACTAGCTGTTACCTCCACAAAACTAGCAGCAACCTTCTGCAAAAACGTGTATTTGATTGCATGTACTCTCCCTTCACCCAAACCATATATATATAGACCTCCTCCTCATCTCTTACAAGCAGTTTCTCAGAGCTATCTGAGAGGCTATCTCCTGGGCTATGGTCCTTATTTTGCCCGAAATAAAACTTAACTCACAACTCACATTGTGGGGCTTTTTGGACAAGTCTTTTATATAAAATGGCATAATATTTGTGTATAACCTGCACACATACTCTTATATACTTTAAACCATCTCTAGGTTACTTACAATACCTAATGCAATGTAAATGTTATGTAAAAAGTTGAAAAAACAATATAAATACTATATAAATAGTTGTCAGTGTACAGCAAATTCAAGTTTTGCTTTTTGAAGCTCTGTAGAATTTTTTAAATACGTTTTGTTGAATCTGTGGATGCAGAACTGGCAGATATGGAGGGCTAACTGCATAGATATTGACACTGAGATTATTTCCTAAAGAAGGTCAATCTTTTCTTCTTCAAGAGTGATATGGTGAAGAATGGAACCCCTCAATTTAGTCAAGAACTGAGCAGGGTCAGGGCTACAGGAAAGTTTGGTTAAACTTAGTTTTTGTGTGTGTGTGTGTGTGTGTGTGTGCCTGGTTGCAAATATTTCAAGGGCTATGTCTATCATGTGCATGTTTCAGGCTCTCTTCAGGCTTGTCCTTCCCCACTTCCGGCAGCAATGTAGACACTCTGTCTTCCCCTTCCCTTAACTACTCATAATATCCCAGCATTCAGAAATATTCCAGGAGGCTCAAATAATATATTCTCTTTCAAATATTATAAATATTAACTGTTGAACACTAATGTTAATTAGTGACTACCTCAACTGTATTTTAATAAGGAAAATGATATTTTAGAAAGCTAAGTTTAAATACAAAAAAGCATCATTCTATTCAAGGTCATGTGTGCATGCCTACTAAGTTGCTAAATCATGTATGACTCTTTGTGACCCACCAGGCACCTCTGTCCATGGGATTCTTCAGCCAAGAATAATAGAGCAGGTTGCTATGCACTCCACAAGGGGATCTTCCCAACACAGGGATCCAATCCATGTCTCCTGCATTGCAGGCAGATTCTTTACCACTGAGCCACCTGGGAAGCCCATACTCAATGGCATAACTCCTCTATATATCAACAAGACAAATACAGGTGATGACTACACACTTGGGTGATTGATTTTTTGTGAGTGCCTTTTGGAAAAATCTAATTAACAAGAGTCACTCGAGTGAGCACAAGCCCTAATATTTAGTATTTTGTAAGTTATAATTTGCCTTCTAATGCATATATTCAAATTAAAATTCTATGATAAATAGACATATTCCAGTACTCTTGCCTGGAAAATCCCATGGACAGAAGAGCCTGGTAGGCTGCAGTCCATGGGGTCACTGGGAGTCAGACACAACTGAGCGACTTCACTTTCACTTTTCACTTTCATGCATTGGAGAAGGAAATGGCAACCCACTCCAGTATTCTTGCCTGGAGAATCCCAGGGACAGGAGAGCCTGGTGGGCTGCAGTCTATGGGGTCACATAAAGTCAGACATGACTGAAGCGACTTAGCAGCAGCAATAGCAGCACCAGCAGCATACAGTAGTCATGTATGGATGTAAGAGTTGGACTATAAAGAAAGCTGAGCATCAGAGAATTAATGCTTTTGAACTGTCGTGTTGGAGAAGACTCTTGAGAGTCACTTGGACTGCAAGGAGATGCAACCAGTTGATCCCAAAGGAAATCAGTCCTGAATATTCATTGGAAGGACTGATGTTGAAGCTGAAACTCCAATACTATAGCCACCTGATGCAAAGAACTGACTCATTGGAAAAGACCCTGATGCTGGGAAAGAGTGAAGGTGGGAGGAAAAGGGGATGACAGAGGATGAGATGGTTGGATGGCATCACCGACTCAATGGACATGGGTTTGAGCAAGCTCTGGGAGTTGGTGATGGACAGGGAAGTCTGCCATACTGTAGTCCATGGGGTCGCAAAATGTCAGACACAACTGAGTGACTGAACTGAACTGATGATAAACAGCAACACCTAAACTTTATTTCTGACAGAATAAAGGCTGTATGGAGTTTCCCTAGTGGCTCAGCAGTAAAGAATCCAAGCGCAACGCAGGAACTGCAGGAGACACGGATTCTATCCCCGGGTCAGAAAGATTCTTTGGAGGAGGGCATGGGAACCCACTCCAGGATTCTTGCCTGGAGAATCCCATGGACCAAGGAGCCTGGTGGGCTACAGTCCATAGGGTCACAGAGTGTGACATGACTGAAGCAACTTGGCACACATACACACAAAGGGTACATGTTATAAGGACTTAGGATAATTCATCAAAGTTTATTGTAGTCAATCAGGGAATAATTCCAGTCTTCTTCAAACTGTTTCTTACATATAACTTTCTGTAATTTTAGGCTAATGATTGTTTTTTCTCAGTAAAGAAACATGTGTGTTATAAGTTGGTGAAAAAGAAAATAAAACTCTACATGTATATTCAATACTAACATTACAAAAGCATCAACCATAACAAAAATAATGTAAGAATACAAAGTTGATTGACATATATGAGAGAACACTGATCAATTTTTTAAGTTTGTATAGATGATAACAGACAAGATTTTATTTTTACTTCATTTTGAAAAAATACTGATTCACTGTTACAATTTGAAATAAGAAGAGTTGAAAAGGAAACTATAAGCAAGGTGAAAAGACAGCCTTAAGAATGGGAGAAAATAATAGCAAATGAAGCAACTGACAAAGAATTAATCTCAAATATATACAAGCAACTCCTGAAATTCAATTCCAGAAAAGTAAACAACCCAATCAAAAAATGGGCCGAAGAAATAAACAGACATTTCTCCAAAGGAGACATACAGATGGCTAACAAACACATGAAAAGATGCTCAACATCACTCATTATCAGTGAAATGCGAATCAAAACCACAATGAGGTACCATTTCACGCCAGTTAGAATGGCTGCGATCCAAAAGTCTACAAGCAATAAATGCTAGAGAGAGTGTGGAGAAAAAGGAACCCTCTTACACTGTTGGTGGGAATGCAAACTAGTACAGCCACTATGGAGAACAGCGTGGAGATTCCTTAAAAAACTGGGAATAGAACTGCCTTATGATCCAGCAATCCCACTGCTGGGCATACACACCGAGGAAACCAGAATTGAAAGAGACACGTGTACCCCAATGTTCATCGCAGCACTATTTATAATAGCCAGTACATGGAAGCAATGAATGGATAAGAAATCTGTGGTACATATACACATTGGAATATTACTCAGCCATTAAAAAGAATACATTTGAATCAGTTTTAATGAGGTGGGTGAAACTGGAGCCTATTATACAGAGTGAAGTAAGCCAGAAAGAAAAACACCAATACAGTATACTAATGCATATATAAGGAATTTAGAAAGATGGTAATGATAACCCTGTACGCAAGACAGCAAAGGAGACACAGACGTACAGAACAGTCTTTTGGACTCTGTGGGAGAGGGCGAGGGTGGGATGATTTTGGAGAATGGCATTGAAACATGTATATTACCATAAGTGAAATGAATCGCCAGTCCAGGTTTGATGCATGAGACAGGGTGCTTGGGGCTGGTGCACTGGGATGACGCTCAGGGATGGGAGGGGAAGGGAGGTGGGAGAGGGGCTCAGGATGGGGAACAAATGTATACCCCTGGTGGATCCATGTCAATGTTTGGCAAAACCACTACAATATTGTAAAGTAATTAGCCTCTAATTAAAATAAATAAATTTATATTTTTAAAAAGAGTTGAAAACTATTACTATAACATAAATGATTACAATGGATTTTGTCCTGGAGAAAATACCAATATTACAAGCAATAGTACAGTGATTTAGGATATGACTAAAGAATACAAAACAGGGAGTAGAGACACAGATGATTCTAAAATACTCACTTCACAGCAGGAATTCAATTGAAAAGTGTTACATACCCAAAATTTTTCTTTCTGCCCCTGTGCTCCTCTTAGTGTGCCCCATCTAGAAATAATAATAAAAATTATTAACACGGTTAAAAATACTTGAGCTGCATCTTGATGAAACACAAATTATTGTGGGAATTATATCTTTTCTATTTCCCTCTGTCCCACCATGTTTCATTATGGAGCTATCATCATTGCCTACATAAAGGTGAATGTACTGTTTCTTTTTAATCAAAACATCATTGACTTTTTAAGAGTCCACTTAACTAGTCCAAATGGCTTGAAATCAAACTCATTGATGAAAGGAAATAAACCTTAGGGCAGCTGGGATGCAAGGGTTTAACGTACTGAAAGATATCTCCTCTCTTTACATCTCATCTTCTGAAACTCTACTAAAACTCTCCAAGAATACTGATAAAACCACAATGTAAATAAAGATAATTGTTGTAAAAGTGTGTTTTTGCAAAAATATTCATATGCATATATTATTTTATAAAATGGCTATATGACTAATGTGAAATTTCTCTATATACATGCACATATGGAAATCAAATCCTATATTCTCAGTAAGTGAAGGGGAGAAAGTGGCAGAAAATGAAGAGAAACTAAAGAGCCTATTGATGAGGATGAAGGAGGAAAGTGAAAAAGCTGGCTTAAAACACAACCTTAAAAAAATCTAAGATCATGGCATCCAGTCCCATCACTTCATAGAAAATAGAAGGGGAAAAAGTGGAAGCAGTGGTAAATTTCATTTTCTTGAGCTCCAAAATCACTGTGGATGATGAGTGCAGCCATGAAATTAAAAGATGCTTGCTCCTTGGAAGGAAAGCTGTGACAAACCTAGACAGTGTTTTAAAAAGCAAAGGTGTCACTTTGCTGACAAAGGTCCATATAGTCAAAGCTATAGTTTTTCCAGTAGTCATGTACAGATGTGAGAGTTGGACTGTAAAGAAGGCTGAACACTGAAGAACTGATGCTTTTGAACTGCTGTGTTGGACTCTTGAGGGTCCCCTGGACATCAAGGAGATCAAACAAGTCAATCCTAAAGGAGATCACTCCTGAATATTCATTGGAAGGACTGATGCTGAAGCTCTAATATTTTGGCCACCTGATGTGAAGAGTTGACAAATTAGAAAAGACCCTGATGCTGGGAAAGATTGAAGGAAAAAGGAGAAAGGGGTGGCAGAGTATGAAACGGTTAGATAGCATAACTGACTCAGTGGAAAGTGAAAGTTTCTCAGTCATGTCCGACTCTTTGCGACCCCATGGACTATACAGTCCATGGAATTCTCCAGGCCAGAGTACTGGAGTGGATAGCCTATCCCTTCTCCAGGGGATCTTCCCAACCCAGATCTTGAACCCAGGTCTCCTGCATTGCAGGAGGTTTCTTTACCAGCTGAGCCACCAGGGAAGCCCAAGAATACCAGAGTGGCTAGCCTTTCCCTTCTCCAGTGGATCATCTCAACCCAGGAATTAAACTGGGGTTTTCTGGATTACAGGCGGATTCTTTACCAACTGAGCTATGAAAGAAGCCCCTTCACTGACTCAATGCACATGAATTTGAGCAGACTGTGGGAGACAGTGAAGGACAGAGGAGCCTGGCATGTTACAGTCATGGGGTTGCAAAGAGTCAAACATGACTTAAAGACTGAATGATGAGGATGATTCTCAGTACTGGTACATTCTCAATGTAACAGATAACAATTCATTAACAAAAAAAAATCAAGACTTAAAATACCTCTTCTTTTTCTCTTGATTAAAGCCAGGGACATAGATGTTACTAACATGTTCTATTTACTAATGAAATGTCAAGATTTGTCCAAGATCCCAGAGTGGGGATGTTGAACCACAACTCCAAACCCCATGTTCTTCTCAACATGTTATATTGCTTCTCTTATAAACATTCAGTCCCCAACTACAATGTGTCATGAATGGCATGAGTTTTATGTGGAAAAAGCATATTGATCACCATTTCCATGTGCTTTGGTGGATTATGGGAAAATAATCCTATTCACATAAATTAATCCCTAATATCCCAAATCTCAACATCAGAGTGGTTTTCCATTGTATAAAAAACATTCTGGAAAAGATATGAATTTGTTGTTCAAATATTATCAATATGTCCATTTCCCAGAAAGCTGTTTTTAATAGGGTATAAAAAGAATGATACTGCAGTACCATAGAAGTATTGTTTAAAGACGGCAGGTTTATTGTAAGGATTGGGGGCATTCATGAGAATAAGTAATAATGCAATAATAATGATCAAATAATGGATCATTTGATCCTGTGACTAAGAGGTTATCTCCTCCTTCTTCCCCTGTGGCTCAGATGGTAAAGAATCTGCCTGCAATGCAGGGTACCTGACTTCAATCCCTGGGTCAGGAAGATCTCCAGGAGAAGCAAATGGCAACCCAATCCAGTATTCCTGCCTGGAGAATTCCATGGACCGAGAAGCTTGGCAAGCCACAGGCTGTGGGTTCGCAAAAGAGTTGGACATGATTGAGTGACTAACACTTTCACTTTTCAAACTGATTCAGTTTTCAAAATCATTTTTCAACTTTATAATTACATCTACATTCTTGTAACTTTTCTAAATAAGCTACTGACATGGAAAATTTTACCAGTCAAATGATTTGACCCCAAATATTCAAGAGTCATTGTATGCTTCTACCAGTAGATCATATTTGAAAGGTTGAGTTGCTCATTTTCTGCTCATGATGGCTATCATGTCAATTTCAGGAAGGTCAAATTCTGGACCACTCAAGAAAATGTTCTTTCAGGCGGTCAGTCCACTAATTACTTTAGTTATTTATATGAAATACAAAATACACAACTAAATAAGAAGAATCTAAGGAGCCACTTGACTCCAAAACAATATAGGCAGGAGAGGACCCCCACATCTGAGATCCATCAGACGTGGTAAGAAGTTGAGGTACATCATGCTTGAGGCACTAAAGAGCCTCATAGGAAAGAACTTCCATTAGAGAAAGAGGTATCTAGACACAACGAGCTCAATCCAGTAGTTAAACATTTGTCAGCAATGAGGAGGAGCCATTGAGAGTATAATCCATTCCCTGTCACTCAGATATGTCCAAATAGAGCTCCATAATGAACTCAGCTAAGTTTGGAGTTGGGGCAGAAACAGGTCAGACTTTTTATTAAAATCTGAAAAAGCTATTTCACTAAAAGCTGTGTATGCCATAAAACACTTTTAGTTATACTCAAAAACAGAGGGTAATGGTAGAAATGCATAAAAGTTTCTTTCCCACTTTGTACGAGATTTCTACCTTCCTAGGCTCCACTGCATTGGGGATGGTGCATGGGAAGACAAAGCAGTATACCAGAAGGAATTGAAAAGACATAATGGCAAAATACACCATGAAGTAAGAATTGCATGTATCATAAGCCCATTTTAGATATTCCTAGCACTCTCAGAAATACTGAGACTGTTTTGGAGCAGGAAGATCCACAACTGCATATGGGGTTAAGATATACCAAAATGATGACTACACGATAATTCCATTACCAACAATCAAAGACTAACTCCAGTGGACCTTTGAATAATATGGGCTTGAATTGCATAGGGCCACTTGTATGGAGTTTGTTTTCACTAAATACATACTACAATACCACAGGGTCTGAAGTTGGTTGAATCCATGGATGCTGAAGCATGGGTGCTGAGAACAGCCTGTAAAGTCACATTCAGGATTCCAAGCGTGTGGGGCTCGTGCTTAACCTCAGCGTTGTTCTAGGGGCAACCGTAATCCTAACAGCCCTAAGAAACAGCATTTTCTCACAAGGAAGAAGTGTAGTTGTATAATTTTTCTTATTCTATATCACTGGAAAAAAAGTAAATAAACCATTCTGTGGATATCTAAGAAGTAAAAACTTTCACTTTTGCTGTTTTTCAAGTGTCATATTTTTCATATGTTCCTAATATTTTTATGACTATCTAAATGATATAATAGCAAGCATTCTTATCTTATAAATCTATCAACTCTTTGGAGTTGCCTTAAATTTCTTTTAATAGTATTGCTATTTATTATCATTTTAAGACGCATTATTTTGAGCACCAATCATTTTTAACCCAGGGAGAAAGTCAGTGTTCAAATTATTATAAACATTCTCAAGGTAGACAGAAAAGTTCATTAAATCCTTCAATAAAAGTGAGAGAGGAAAAGGAAATAAGTAGGATAAAGCTGATAATTTCAGGGGTTTGGATGCTTGTGAAAAAAAATTATAAACAAAGGATGTTGACCTTTATGCAACATTCAGTCAGAAAGAACATATCACACCTCCGCACAGAAGCTATTGTTCAGTTTCCCTGTGTTACAGCCTCTGTGTCAAATGAAAAGAAGTTTCATCCATCAGAGACTCTAACGTTTGCACTACAACCTTCAGCTATCTTTTCTTTCCTCTGGAGTTTGTTTTCACTAAATACATACTACAATACCACCGGGTCTGAAGTTGGTTGATGGATGCTGAAGTCTGGGTGCTGAGAACAGCCTGTAAAGTCACATTCAGGATTCCAAGCGTGTGGGGCTCATGCTTAACCTCAGCGTTGTTCTAGGGGCAACCATTATCCTAACAGCCCTAAGAAACAGCATTTTCTCACAAGGAAGAAGTGTAGTTGTATAATTTTTCTTATTCTATATCTGTCTTCTGTGGACAGTTCCTAAGATGGTAACCAAATATCCCATAAAGTCACAAAGAAGTGTTATAGAAAGGTAGACGTGTGGGTTATTTTCTAAATATCCCAGGCTCTGCATGACTGGGAAGAATCAGACCCTAGATTATTAATATCATAGTGAATGCATATATATATATATATATGAATAATATATAGTGAATACACACACACACACATTTATACTTTCCTGAATTGTGGTACTGGATTTTGCTTGCCATTGTACCAACAGGTTGAAAATTTTAGGAATGTGTATATATTTTTACAAATATCTACTCATCAGACAACAAATGTCTTTGAGGACATGAGGATTTTCTTTACATTAATATTTGCTCAAAACCTGTTTACACTCTTCTTTGCTTCCCTTGTGCCTGTTCAATTTGAGAAGTATTCACAAATATTTGTTTAAATGGACCAGTACCTTAACTGTCCTTTGCTGAGATTTTTCCTTTTTAAAATAAAGATGTTTTATATAAATTATTCCGATTTGGGGCACTACCCCACAGGGCATGTGGGATCCCAGTTCCTCAATCAGGCATCAAGCCCACGCCCCCTGAAATGGAAGTAGACCACCAGGGAAGCCCCTAAGAGTGTTTCTCAGGGAGGGATGACTTGGGAGATTGGGACTGACATACACATCCTACTATGTATGTGTGCATACGTGCTAAGTCTTCAGTCATGTCTGACTCTTTGTGACCCTATGAACTGTAGCCTGCCAGGCTCCATCTGTCCATGGGATTCTCTCAGAAAAAATAATGGAGTGGGTTCCCATGCTCTTCTGCACGGGATCAAACCCACGTGTCTTATGTCTCCTGAATTGGCAGGCAAGTTCTTTGCCACTAGCGCCACCTGGGAAGCCCATTGCTATAAATGATATAACTAATAAGGATCTATTATATAGCACAGGTAACTCTATGCAATGTTTTGTAATGACCAATATAGGAAAAAGACCTTTAAAGAACAGTGTATATATGGATATGCATAACTTAAACTCTGCCTTCTGGGTTTATCTTATATGCTTACTTTCAGGTCCTTCTGGAAACATTACTCTTTTGCATAATATTAAGTCTTTCTTAGAGAGACCATAAATTCTACAAAGTAAGCATTAAAGAATGATATAAGATTTTGCATTGCTAAGGTTATTCCCTTTGAAAAGGATGTTATTCTTTTCAGACAACTGTACTAAATGATACTAGACTTCCTAAAATGCTGTTTTAAGTTCTGTCTAGATAGTAAAATCATTGGAACTAAATAAGTACTTTGTATCAATATAATATTTTAAATGATTTTTTTTCTGTCCTTTGGTTTCACTTGCTTTTGCCATTGAGACCCATTTGTCCAATGTTGGTCATCTTCGACATGGTAAATAAGAGAAAACTGAATGTGCAATTTTCTTAAAGTAATATTGATATTCCTATAAGTATTTTTTAATATTAAAGCACAGAATCTCTTGTGTACTTCATCCATTTATTTATGCCTTTATTCAGCAAACTACTTTTTAGTACAAAGAAAATATATCTTCTCCCTTCAAGATGCTGATTATCTAATGGGAGTGATGTTGGGAAATGAAAAACAAATGAATTTTTGTATCTTGTTCATGTCCCTGAATATGTTCCAGTGTCTTCTAGTTTATAATCTATGGGAACTTGAATAGAATTTGTATCCTACTGTTGTGTGAAATTGTATAAATCTTAATTATACTGAATTGGTTCAAAAATAAAAATTAAAAAATAGTAAAAAATAAATGTCATGGAAATGAAATACACAACTTAGAGAATATAGTCAATAATATTGTCATAACTTTGGTGATAGATTGTAACTAGACTTATTATGGTGATCATTTATTAATGTATAAAAATATTGAATCTCTATGCTGTATATTCAAAACTAATATGCTATTGTATGGAAAAATATAAGAATAAATTGAACTCTATAATTGCTACCTTTTTGAAAGAGTGTTTCACAACTTTTCTATAGGTTACAGATGAAGAAATTAACAGTGAGGGCAAAGACCACTCCCTTCACAGAGTGGAACAGAAATTCTTCAGGTGGAAATGGAGTGTCGAATTGTAAGCGCTTAGTGCAAAGTCACAAAAGAGCAGTGAAAAGGCTATTGCAGCCTATTCTCACAGCAGCACTTAGGCCGGAGGACTGGAGAACAGCGGTGGGAGTGGCTCAGCCCATAAGGAGCACTCCAGGCTATAATGCTTGGCATTTACAAAGCTGCTGATAGAGAGTCATCCAAATTTGGGTTGTCACATGATCCGGGGACAACTTTGGTGTTAGCATAGGAACAGATTCCAGAGGGAGGATTCATTCATCTTAATCCCAGAGCTTAAGATGAATGTCATTAAAGCAAGACATAATGAAATGCCCAGTAAGAATGGAAGCTCTCTCAGGCAAATGCCGATTCTTTTAACAGCTGTGTCTCCAACTCCTGAAAAAGTGACTATCACAGAGGCAACCCTCAATAGACACTTTTTTGAGCAAGTACTGGGAATGAACAGGAAGGCATAGGTTTGAGAGTATTTTGGAGATAAAAGGGGGAATTTACTGGCTAATATATACCAACTGAAAGGGAGAAGGACTTGAGGCTAACTGCAGGATTTCAAGGTTGAATGAGCAGGAGGGTTCATCAAATATGGCAAATCTTGGTGTACACGTCACATGATACAAAGATGTGTTCCTGACAACTGGGTTGACTGAGCAACACCAAGGCTGTAATTACAGAACTGCTTGTTCTTCTTGGGAGTTCTCTCTACTGATAGTGGTTCTGCTTATTAACTTTTAAATTCATGGTTGTTCAGGGGTTCTGACAAGTAAAATACTGAAATAGAGAAGGAAAGCTGATGACTTAAAATAATGGTGAAAGTGACTTTCTGCAGAGTGAGAACCGGGAGGAGGAAATTGCAACCCCCTCCAGGATGTTTGCCGGGAAAATCCCATGGACAGAGGAGCCTGGTGGAGGCTGGTGGGCTACAATCCATGGGGTCACAAAGAGGTGGATACAAGTGAATGACTGAGCACACACACACATGCAAAGTAAGGAATTCTGTGATGAGAACAATTATTTTCTAACCTACCAAGTCAAGATCATATTTGCATAAGAATCAAGTTCTTTAAATCCAGCTAAGAATTTGGAATGACAAGAAGAAAAAAATATTATATTGATGGTAAGTATATTACACTCTGATCCAAATATCTAGATCAAAATGTTGCAATGCTTCAGATAATTTTCACTTCTGGGGTCCCAGCATTTATCCAATAGACTGAAAAGAGGAATTCAAACTCATGTTTTCTGGGCAGACCAGTTCCATATTAGTGAATACAGATCCAGACAGATAAAAAGCAAAGTTTCTAAACAGTGGACATGTAAAGAAATTTGATGCAGTACAGACAACTAAAACCGGAAATTTTGGAGGAAAACAGGGAACAGATACATTAAGAGAGCCTGATATGAAACTCCAACCCTTCTTATTGAGGAAATGAAAGTCAGATAGAATACAAGTATAAAGAAACCACCAAATGAGTTTCAAGTCATAACAATGATAAGACTACTCTGGATATAGGACTACACTTTTAAAGGTGAGACTACAGCCAGATAATTAGGGCTTTAACACAAAGATTTGAAAGATAACTGCAGTAATAATGAGGCAAAGATACACAGGGACTTGTTGTTTTATGAATGTTCTAGTGGCAACACTTAGTAACTTCACTCAAAAAATTACTCAGGCTTGGCGAGCATGGCCATCTTGAATAGGACGGAGAGCCATCACAAAGTGCTAATTAATGCTAGATCAGAGATGAATGAGAATAGTTTGCATGGGAAAGCAAAATAAAATGATGGTCTCCCCCATCCTCCTTCATTTTTCTACTGAAACAAAATGTCCATCAAGCCAGGGTTCACCGAATCTAAGATTGGCTATTTTGTTGATGCATTCTGCCAGGGAGCTATAAACTTTATCATTGGTTGAAATAGCATATGGAGATTTCTGAAAGATCAGTTTTTGTATGAAAGTGTCAGAGAAGATTGTATATTTTGTGTGCTCCTTAATTAGTCATCCAAACAACACTGTTTATTGAGTTGCAGGAATGTTGCTCACACAACCCTATTGTAATATTTCAGGAAGCAAAAGGATTGCTGAGTGTACTATCACATTTAATTTGACCTACAGAAAGGATTATGGAGGAAACTGATGACAAGGTTGTACTCAGTTCATGCCCTGGTCAGAACGGCCTGCTGAGAAACTGGGAGAAGTATTCCTCTGCATTTACTACGTTAACAGATTATGTGCGGAGATGTCTGCACCATAAGAAATGTGCTGGGAGAGACTGTAGGACCAAAACTATCCATCATCATCAGTGACAATGAACTAGGGTAATATTTAATGAAGCCTCACTGTGAGGGAAAACTCCAGCCCTTTGATGTTGGGAATAGAAATGGCTTTCTATTTTTTTTATAAAATCTTAGCACTGAAAGGAGACTTTGGGTTTGAGTATACACTAATAGGCTAAATCTGGTCCATAGCCGGTTTGGTTAGTTTGTTATTTTATTTTTTTTTTATTGGGGGAGAGTTGATTTACAATGTTGTGTTAGTTTCAGGTGTACAGCAAAGTGACTCAGTTATGGGACACTCAAGCTCATTCATCTACATATTATTTATGTCAGCAAACAGCAGCGTTGAATAGTCAAGATCAAACAATTTAATCTGACTGTAATCCAATTTATTTCCTTCACAGATAATGCAACTGAGGCCAAAAGAAGTTAAGTAACAGTTCAAAATTATGTAGTAAGTAGCCAAATTGCCCTAGTGTCTAAGGAACACAAGCAACAAAAAGCAAGACCAGAGGCAGAAATGGGTGGAGTCCTTTCCAGCTGGGAAGAGGCAGTGAATGACAGGACTTACGCAATTTGTAGCGGATGCCAAGGGAAAGGGGGTGCAGCTGGGAGAAGAGAAGGAGATAATGCCAGGGGTCACCCTTTGTGACTTCATGGAGGTGTCATGAAAGGCTTGGAGTGGGAAGGGCTGTAGGCAGCCCTAGAAGGATAATGCTGGTGATGATGAACAAGATAGGCTAAAACGAAAAGTGTGGGGATGGAGTCAGGAGGGACAGCTTGGCTGTGATAACAACATTCCATCAGGGTTGCATTCGCTCACATCCAGCCAACTCATGTATACACAGAAACATTATTAACCTAATTATTAGAATCATGGGGATGAAAATAACATTTGATACACTTATTTTGAGTATCAAATGAATTAAAGTTTTCATTTAGATTCACAGGTAGTACATGGCATCCGATCCCATTAGTTCATGGGAAATAGATGTGGAAACAGCGTCAGACTTTATTTTTTTGGGCTCCAAAATCACTGCAGATGGTGACTGCAGCCATGAAATTAAAAGACGCTTACTCCTTGGAAGAAAATTATGACCAACCTAGATAGCATATTCAAAAGCAGAGACATTACTTTGCCAACAAAGGTCCGTCTAGTCAAGGCTATGGTTTTTCCAGTGGTCCTGTATGGATGTGAGAGTTGGACTGTGAAGAAAGCTGAGCACCGAAGACTTGATGCTTTTGAACTGTGGGTGTTGGAGAGTGGTCTTGAGAACTGTGGTCTTGAGAGTCCCTTGGACTGCAAGGAGATCCAACCAGTCCATTCTGAAGGAGATCAGCCCTGGGATTTCTTTGGAAGGACTGATGATAAAGCTGAAACTCCAGTACTTTGGCCAACTCATGCGAAGAGTTGACTCATTGGAAAAGACTCTGATGCTGGGAGGGATTGGGGGCAGGAGGAGAAGGGGACGACAGAGGATGAGATGGCTGGATGGCATCACTGACTCGATGGACGTGAGTCTGAGTGAACTCTGGGAGTTGGTGATGGACAGGGAGGCCTGGCATGCTATGATTTATGGGGTCGCAAGAGTCAGACATGACTGAGCGATTGAACTGAACTGAACTCATTCATCATCTATGAAATTTATTTTTTCTGCCACCTCTCCCTTTGTTAGTGAAACATAGACTTGGCTGGACCTTCTCTTTGACCTTCTCTTATAGAAGGAGTCAATCATATCCTACATGTTTTTGTTCAGAGACATGTAAATCATCATAGCAACACATGCTTTTAACAAAACCTCCGAGTTCGTTCATCCATCAGAATTGTTATACTCCTGGAGCAGAAGATAAAATCCTGAGCCTAGGTTACAACACAGTAAGCTTCTATTATTGGTCACAAATTTTATTTGGGTTTTTCCATAGCATCTTATGGAAAACCTGAATAAATCCTTTGGCCAACCTAATACATACTTTCTAAAAATGATTAGTGATTATTTTGAAAGTACTCTGTCTTTCAAGGCACAATCTTGAAAGTTCACAAACATACACTTTACCTAACCTTCATGTGAACTCTATCATATTTAAAATTTTGAGGACAACACCTAACCTAGTGATAAAGAACCCACCTACCAATGCAGGGGGCATAAGGGATGCAGGTTAAATCCCTGGGTCAGGAAGATTCCTGGAGAAGGAAATGGCAACCCATTCCAGTATTCTTGCTTGGGTAATTCCATGGACAGAGAAGCCTGGCAAGCTATAGTCTACAGGGTCGCAAAGAGTTGGACGTAACTAAGAATGTAATGACATACCTACCATAGAAGGTATTAGATTAGAAAACAGAAATAAAACAGGATCATAATAATAATATACCAAGCTACAAAAAGGAAAAAGCTAAATTTGAAAGGTAGCACTGTGCCAGGGACTCATAATAAAGCTCCATCACACAGGCCTCCCAAATCTGAAGCATTCACAGGCATTAAAACTCATCTCATAAGGAAGGTAAAGTGTGCTTTCCCAGTACCCGAAAGCCACTCTCAGCCTTGTTGTAATCCAAGTTCTCCATAAATCTAGGGAATTGTCTATAATCACCTTCCACAATCGAAACATTTGTTCATGTACCTTGTCTTTCCTCCATATTTACCAAATAGAAAATTATTATTTCAAACTACATGTTTTACATAACCCTATAGAATTAAAATGTATGTGAAACCCATGTAAATGTAAAGCCAAACTCCCAACTACCTGTCTGACTTTCTTGGTGCAAACAGAATCATACTATCTACCGTCATAAGAATGTTATCACATTTATCAAAGAAATAAAGTTTTCCCTCCTATGGTCACATTTCTCTTTCCCTTCTCATTTTTATTCAATTGCTTGTGTTCTAGGAATAATTGGATCATTGTCTAAAAAGAATAATAAATTGGAATGATAAGGGTAAAAGTACATCATGTCCTTGATCAGTACTCACTAATGCCCTAATTAGAATTAGCTTCATATTATACTTTTAAAAACTAATTCTTAAAACAGATTAAGGTAATAAATTAAAAAGTTCAGGAAAATACAATTTTTTATAGATATTAAAGAACATGTAAAATGAGTAGCCTACTAGGAAGCAGACACAGTGTCTTCTTAATCCTAACAACAGGACAGGAGGAAACTGTTATTACTCCAGTGAGAAAACTGAGATTTAGAGAGATTAAATAACCTGCCAAAGATCACCCAGGGAGCAGGGCAAGGACCAGCTTCTGCACCTAAGCCTGTCTTTAAATTAAGTGTCCTTAATGCTCTACAGAGTTGCCTCCATAATCAAACTTAGTCTTTACTGTTCTGGAGCAAAAACAATCTTAGAGACCTTTGCGTGTTAGTGTGTGTGCATTAGTCACTATATCATGTCCTACTGTCTGTGACCCCATGGACTGTAACCTGCCAGGCTCCTCTGTCCATGAAATTCTCCAGGAAAGAATACTGGAATGGGCAGCAATTCCCTTCTCCAAGGAATCTTATGGACCAAGGGATCGAACCTGAGCCTTCAGCACTGCAGGCAGATTCTTTACCATCTGGGCCACCAGGGAAGCCCTATGCATGTGTATGTACACATAAATATGTGTTTTATGTATATATTTATATATGCTTTAAAGGTGTGTTTTATGAATGTCAACAGAGATTTCAAACAGCTCTTTTTATTTAGTATCTTTTTTATTTAATTTTTATTTTATATTGGAGTATACTTGATTTACAATGTTGTGTTAATTTCAGGTGTACAACAAGGTCACTCAGTTACACATAAACATATACCTATGCTTTTTCAGATTCGTTTTCCATGTAGGTTATTACAGAATATTGAGCCAAGTTCCTTGTGTTATACAGTTGGTCCTTATTGATTATCTATTTTATTAATATATATGCTAAGTCATTTCAGTCATGTCCGACTCTGTGTGACCCCATAGACAGCAGCCCAACAGGCTCCCCCGTCCCTGGGATTCTCCACACTGGAGTGGGTTGCCATTTCCTGCTCCAATGCATGAAAGTGAAAAGTGAAAGGGAAGTCGCTCAGTCGTGTCCGACTCTTAGCGACCCCATGGACTGCAGCCCACCAGGCTCCTCCATCCATGGGATTTTCCAGGCAAGAGTACTGGAGTGGGGTGCCACTGCCTTCTCCGTTAATATATATAGTAGTGTATATATGCTTACCCTAATGTAATATAATCTCTCCCTTGCCACCAAGTTTCCTATTTGGTAACCACTAGTTTGATTTTGGGGCTTCCCTGATAGCTCAGTTAGTAAAGAATCCACCTGGAATGCAGGAAATTCCAGTTCAATTCCTGGTTGGGAAGATTCCCCTGGAGAAGGGATAGGCTACCCACTCCAGTATTCCTGGGCTTCCCTTGTGGCTCAGCTGGTAAAGAATCCAAAAGCAATGTGGAAGACCTGGGTTCAACCCCTGGGTTTGGAAGATCCCATGGAGAAGGGAAAAGGCTACCCACTCCAGTGTTCTGGCCTGGACAATTCCAAGGACTGTATAGTCTGTGATGGACCATGCAAAAGCATGCTGGCTGTGACAGACCGCACAGAAGCGTGGCCGAGAGGAGCTACCCCTTGCCCAAGATCAGGGGCGACGGCCAAGAGCACCAGGCTGTGACAGTGCAGGAGCAGCCAAGAGAAGCTACCCCACATCCGAGGTCAGGGGCGGCGGCTGAGAGGAGCAACCCCACGTCCAAGGAGCAGCAGCTGCGTGGGCACAGGAGGGCCGAGAGGAGCTACTCCACATTCAAGGTCAGGAGGGGCGACCATGAGGAGATATCCCTCGTCCAAGGTAAGAAGCAGTGGCTGCACTTTGCTGGAGCACCCATGAAGAGATACCCCAAGTCCCAGGGAAGAGATACCCCACGTCCAAGGTAAGAGAAACCCAAGTAAGATGGTAGGTGTTGCAAGAGGGCATCAGAGGGCAGACACACTGAAACCATAATCACAGAAATCTAGTCAATCTGATCACACGGACCACAGCCTTGTCTAACTCAATGAAACTAAGCCATGCCATGTGGGCCACCCAAGACAGGAGGGTCATGGTGGAGAGGTCTGACAGAATGTGGTCCACTGGAGAAGGGAATGGCAAACCACTTCAGTATTCTTGCCTTGAGAACACCATGAACAGTATTAATAGGCAAAATGATAGGATACTGAAAGAGGAACTCCCCAGGTTGATAGGTGCCCAATATGCTACTGGAGATCAGTGGAGAAATAACTCCAGAAAGAATGAAGGGATGGAGCCAAAGCAAAAACAATACCCAGCTGTGGATGTGACTGGTGATAGAAGCAAGATCCGATGCTGTAAAGAGCAATATTGCATAGGAACCTGGAATGTTCCTATGTCCATGAATCCAGGCAAATTGGAAGTGGTCAAACAGGAGATGGCAAGAGTGAACATCGACATTCTAGGAATCAACAAACTAAAATGGACTGGAATGGGTGAATTTAACTCAGGTGACCATTATATCCACTACTGTGGGCAAGAATCCCTTAGAAGAAATGGACTAGCCATCATGGTCAACAAAAGAGTCTGAAATGCAGTACTTGGATGCAATCTCAAAAATGACAGAATGATCTCTGTTCATTTCCAAGGCAAACCATTCAATATCACAGTAATCCAAGCCTATGTACCAACCAGTAACTCTGAAGAAGCTGAAGTTGAATGGTTCTATGAAGACCTATACAAGACCTTTTAGAACTAACCCCAAAAACACATCCTTTTCATTATAGGGGAAAGTGAAAGTGAAGTTGCTCAGTCATTTCCGACTCTTTGTGACTCAGTGGAGGGTAGCCTACCAGGCTCCTCTGTCCATGGGATTTTCCAGGCAAGAGTACTGGAGTGGGTTGCCATTTCCTTCTCCAGGGGATTTTCCCAACCCAGGGATTGAACCCAGGTCTCCCGCACTGCAGGCAGACCCTTTACCATCTGAGCCAACAGGGGACTGGAATGCAAAAGTAGGAAGTCAAGAAACACCTGGGGTAACAGGCAAATTTGGCCTTGGAATACGGAATGAACCAGGGCAAAGATTAATAGAGTTTTGCCAAGAGAACGCACTGGTCATAGCAAACATCCTCTTCCAACAACAAAAGAGAAGACTCTACACATGGACATCACCAGATGGTCTACACCAAAATAGATTGATTATATTCTTTGCAACCAAAGATGGAGAAGCTCTATACAGTCAGCAAAAACAAGACCAGGAGCTGACTGTGGCTCAGATCATGAACTCCTGATTGCCAAATTCAGACTTAACATTGAAGAAAGTAGGGAAAACAACTAGACCATTCAGGTATGACCTAAGTCAAATCCCTTATGATTATACAGTGCAAGTGAGGAATAGATTTAAGGGACTTGATCTGATAGAGTGCCTGATGAACTATGGATGGAGGTTCATGACATTGTACAGAAGACAGGAATCAAGATCATCCCCAAGAAAAAGAAATGCAAAAAAGCAGAATGGCTGTCTGAGGATAGCCATTATCTTTTAAAAGATAGCTAACCCTAAAAAGAAGAGAGCTATGAAAAAGCAAAGGAGCAAAGGAGAAAAGGAAAGATATAAGCATCTGAATGCAGAGTTCCAAAGAATAGCAAGGAGAGATAAGAAAGCCTTCCTCAGCGATCAATGCAAAGAAATAGAGGAAAACAATAAAATGAGAAAGACTTAGAGATCTCTTCAAGAAAATTAGAGATACTAAGGGAACATTTCATGCAAAGATGGGCTCAATAGAGGACAGAAATGGTATGGATATAACAGAAGCAGAAGATATTAAGAAGAGGTGGCAAGAATACACAGAAGAACTGTACAAAAAAGATCTTCACGACCAAGATAATCACGATGGTGTGATCACTCACCTAGAGCCAGACATCCTGGAATGTGAAGTCAAGTGTGTCTTAGAAAGCATCACTACGAACAAAGCTAGTGGAGGTGATGGAATTCCAGTTGAGCTCTTTCAAATCCTGAAAGATGATGCTGTGAAAGTGCTCCACTCAATATGCCAGCAAATCTGGAAAACTCAGCAGTGGCCACAGGACTGGAAAAGGTCAGGTTTCATTCCAATCCCAAAGAAAGGCAATGCCAAAGAATGCTCAAACTACCACACAATTGCACTCATCTCACACGCTAGTAAAGTAATGCTCAAAATTCTCCAAGCCAGGCTTCAGCAGTATGTGAACCGTGAACTTCCAGATGTTCAAGCTGGTTTTAGAAAAGGCAGAGGTACAAGAGATCAAATTGCCAACATCCTCTGGATCATGGGAAAAGCAAGAGAGTTCCAGAAAAACATCTATTTCTGGTTTATTGACTATGCCAAAGCCTTTGACTGTGTGGATCACAATAAACTGTGGAAAATTCTGAAAGAGATGGGAATACCAGACCACCTGATCTGCCTCTTGAGAAACCTATATGCAGGTCAGGAAGCAACAGTTAGAACTGGACATGGAACAACAGACTAGTTCCAAATAGAAAAAGGAGTACGTCAAGGCTGTATATTGTCACCCTGCTTATTTAACTTCTATGCAGAGTACGTCATGAGAAACGCTGGGCTGGAAGAAACACAAGCTGGAATCAAGACTGCGGGGAGAAATATCAATAACCTCAGATACGCAGATGACACCACCCTTATGGCAGAAAGTGAAGAGGAACTAAAAACCCTCTTGATGAAAGTGAAAGTGAAAGTGGAGAGTGAAAAAGTTGGCTTAAAGCTCAACATTCAGAAAAAGAAGATCATGGCATCTGGTCCCATCACTTCATGGGAAATAGATGGGGAAACAGTGGAAACAGTGTCAGACTTTTTTTGGGGGGACTGAAAAATCACTGCAGGTGGTGATTGCAGCCATGAAATTAAAAGACGCTTACTCCTTGGAAGGAAAGTTATGACCAACCTAGATAGCATATTCAAAAGCAGAAACATTACTTTGCCAACAAAGGTCCATCTAGTCAAGGCTATGGTTTTTCCAGTGGTCATGTATAGATGTGAGAGTTGGACTGTGAAGAAAGCTGAGCTCCAAAGTATTGATGCCTTTGAACTGTGGTGTTGGAGAAGACTCTTGAGAGTCCCTTGGACTGCAAGGAGATCCAATCAGTCCATTCTAAAGGAGATCAGTCCTGGGTGTTCATTGGAAGGCCTGATGCTAAAGCTGAAACTCCAATACTTTGGCCACCTCATGCGAAGAATTGACTCATTGGAAAAGACTCTGATGCTGGGAGGGATTGGGGGCAGGAGGAGAAGGGGACGGCAGAGGATGAGATGGCTGGATGGCATCACTGACTCAATGGACATGAGTTTGAGTGAACTCCAGGAATTTGTAATGGACAGGGAGGCCTGGCGTGCAGCGATTCATGGGGTCTCAAAGAGTCGGACACGACTGAGCGACTGAATTGAACTGAGTTTGATTTTGAAATCTGTTAGTCTGTTTCCATTTTGTAAATAAGTTCTTTTTGTATCTTTTTTTAGGTATTATTGATATCATATGATATTTGTTTTTCTTTCTTCACTTAGTATGATATACTCTGGGCCCATCCACATTGCTACAAATGACATTATTTTATATGAATTCTTTTGAAAATTATTTATTTTAATCGAAGGCTAATTACTTTACAATATTGTGATGGTTTTGGTGTCCATTGACATGAATCAGCCATGGGTGTGCATGTGTCCCTCCTTCCTAAGCCCCCTCCACCTCCCTCCCCATCCCATCTTTCTGGGTTGTCCCAGTGCACCAGCTTTGGATGCCCTGCTTTATGCATCAAACTCGCTCTGGTCATCTATTTTGCATACGGTAATATGCATGTTTCAATGCTATTCCTTCAAATATCCCACCCTCGCCTTCTCCCACATCGACCAAAAGTCCGTTCTTTACATCCGTGTCTCTTTGCCTGCCTTGCATATAGGATCATCATTACCATCTTTCTAAATTTTGTATACACACGTATATATATGTGTGTGTATGTGCATGTGTTAATTCTTTTTAAACCAACCCTTGTACCTTGCCTTTCCCTAAATGAAAATACAGCTGTACTTTTTTCTATTGCTTTGTTTTATAAAAGCAATAATTTTTGCTGTTGTTAATAACAGCAATTACAGAGTTAACAGTCCTGGTCAGTGTTTCAGATGACAAAAATGAAAGACCAATGTCAAACAAGAGCAACACAGGGAACACAGGCTGTGCTGTCAGTTTGATTCAGCATTGACAGACAAGGCAATGTGATGCCATCAGCTCTGAACACCAAAGTAAAATAAAATCAGTTTCACCTCCCTGGGTCTCTCTTCATCTCCACTCTTCTGTCAATGAACTCAGCTCAAAAGATCCCAACTGTCTGTATAGCCACTCAGTGGCTTTTCTGAATGATCGATAGCTTTCCCTAGCCAGCTGCATCAAAACAGTGGGTCTTGTTTTATTTATTAAGGCTCTCAGTGTTATTTATCTCAGTACCCTCAGCTCCTAGCATGTATAAATTTAAAATCTTTGAAAATATTAGAAAAAATATCAAGCCAACTTTTTAGAACTATTTAAATGATGTCACTTATTAAAACACCCAGGATGATTTTATTTTCCATTTCATCAGTTCCATTTTCTCAGATTAGAAGTTCAACTTTCATTCACAAGGAAAGAATCTGAATAACATTTCAAATTTGAGAATGTCATTTACAATTATTAACCTCTTCAAAATGTTGCATATTGGGGGGGGTGGGAAATCCAGCAAATTTTAAAAGGTTTTTGGGATTTCCCTGGCAGTCCAGTGGTTAAGACTTTGCCCTCCAGTTCAGAAGGTGAGGGTTTGATCCCTGATCAGGGAGGTAAGTTGCTCATTCGTGTCTGACTCTTTGTGACCCCATGGACTGTACAGTCCATGGAATTCTCCAGGCCAGAATACTGGAGTGGGTAGCCTTTCCCTTCTCCAGGGGCTCTTCCCAACCCAGGGATCGCACCTAGGTCTCCCACATTGCAGGCGGATTCTTTACCAACTAGCTGCAATGTGGGAGACCTGGGTGTGATCCCTGGATTAGGAAGGGCCCCTGGAGAAAGGAACGTCTACCCACTTCAGTATTCAGCCTGGAGAATGTATAGTCCATGCATCACAAAGAGTAGGACACAACACGACTGAGTGACTTTCAGTTCACTTCACTCCAGACAGCTAAGATCCCACATACTTCACAGCAAAGCACCAAGACATAAACAACAGAAGCAACAACATAACAGATTCAATACAGACTATAAAAATGGTCTACATTAAAAAAAAACTTTAAAACTTAAAAAAAGTTGTTGAATTATATATCTAATTACAAATACGGCCCAATCGTTCCCACTGTTGATATTATTACTAATAACAGTAAACATTTATTGAATGTTCCCGTATATCCAGCATATGAGTACTGTGTATGCATGATCCCATTTATTCCTCATAAACATCCTTTTATCCCTAGCTTACAAAAGAATAAACATCTAAGTAAATTATAGCAATAGCTTTGATATAGATTCTCTAATGTCAGTCCAATGATTTACTAAACAAGATTAGTATTGAACTGGTTTCAGCTGAATATTGGGTCTGCAATTAACCAGCATGTAATCTCTGGAAAAATCTCTATTGCTATGCCCTCTTTTTTATATTAAGTTATTGGGAAGATAAAATCCAGGGTCCTTTACAGATCTTAGATGGATAAAATATTTTAAGTTTGAAAAGTAGCAAATTATCTAATCAATTTAATCAAATTATCATTCTAATACTTCTTTTATTTTTAATACTATTTACAATTGGAATATTTCAATACAGTAATAAAAGTAAAATAAAATAACAATTTAGCAGTCAAATAACCTCATCTTTAAAAATTGTGTTTAAGAAAGATATAAAAAGCTTAGGGTATAGTGAAGAGAAAAAAGTTTTATAAAAACAAAATCTTTAAAAAATAGCATTTCTCTAAAGAAAAATAAATGCAAGGGACTTAATAGCCTTTAAAGTAAGAAAGTTTATGTTATGTTATTTATAAATAAAACATACAAGTTCCAATTTAAGTTGCTCTGGGTATTTTTTTTGTTTTAATATCATTAGATAAATAAACTTGAAAATAACTAGATAAATATTGAAAAATGAGAGCAATATAACAATTTGAAACAACCTGATAGTAAAATAAAGCTGTAGGAAACTGAACAATGGCATGTCTTTTGAACAGAACACCCCGAGTCAAACCATAATAAATGTATGTATTAATTTAATAAGCTATAAAAATGCACTTCAAAGGGTAAAGAAAGAATAGATTATTTATTATGTGGCCTTGTTGCTTTTAGTTCAGAGTTTAGAGAAAAAAATTAGATCATCACCACACATCATTCACCCAAATATCTTCCAGGTAGATCTTTGACTCAACTACCTTAGAAATAGAAGTTTGAAACTCTAGAATAAAAGTTAAAGCATTGTCCAGGTCAAAGGCATTAAAAGTAAATTTATGAAGCCAAAAATAAACTGGAATTTAGTCAATAGTATAAAAAAGTCAAGTTCCCAATACATTATGAGCTCATACCCATCAAGATTTTAAAACTGAAGTCTCTGCTAGAAAAATGAATAAAGGACAAGAATGCTAGTGACCTTTATTCTAGGGTCACTTCCTACTCTAGTCCTCACCTGCACACTCTTTGGTGAAGATTGCCCCCACGCCCAGGCTTTCAAGCACTTTGATTCCATCCATTTCAAAACCACTTACATTTCAATGCAGTTACATTATACGGGTTCTTTGTTTGTTTTAATTGCTGGAGATCAGCCAAAACAGCCGAGTAGAAATACCCTGAGCTCACCTCCTCTCACACCATGTGTTTACAGGGCTGTCTCCACTACCGGACTGGAAACAGTTCAAGACCAGGCGACTGTATGAACATGACTTCCCAGAGCTCAGGCCTGCCACCGTGTGTCAGGGGAAGAAAGAGTCTTTTTCGTTTTGAATGTTATTCAGTTTGCACTACTTGCTTTATCGCAGAAACTTAACAGTGGATCTCGTTTATTGAAATCCCATTTCTATTCTTTGGTGACAATTTCTGCTCTCAGATACACCTGCATCTCAAAGTACAATGACCCAGAAACAGGCTGAACTGAGTTAAACTGAACATCACAGAACAGGGGGAGGAGAAAAACCACCTGGGCACTTGGAACTTTCACTGAAAACCAAACAATGTTGCTGCAAAGACATACAACTTCCTGCAGAGTCGATGGAGGACAGGGAGGCAAACCCAGAGGTGCTGAAGCACTCAGACCAGGTGAGGCCCCCGAATAGGTAAGTAAATTATCATTACTAGAAGAATGCTCCAGGATTAGGCTGCCTTTTAGTCTCAGTTGTCACTAGATTCCCCCTTGCCCTACTCACTACCTATTTAATACTTCCAGTGCCTTAAGTGGATCATATTCTCTCTTACTGTGAGATTGTCCATTTTCTGCTCACTTTTAATCTTCTCTTTCCACGTAGCTCTAGTAATTCCTTGCTGCTCTGCTCACCTCCACAGCAGGTTTCCTCTTCCCTGGAGTTTTCTCTGGCCCCAGAAGTGGAGTCCTGTGCCTGCCTATATGATGCACGCCCTCACGACTCAGTTTAAATTCCTGTTGTGTTTGCATCTCCACACTCGAGACATTGTGTGTGGTCAGCACTGCTTGCTCCTCTCTCCCTCTCTGTCTCCCCATTGCCTTCTCTGAACCTCCTGTTTCTCTCTCCCCACCTGCTTGAAAACAGGAGCAGAGCAGGATATTTTTGCTGTTTGTATTCTTAATGCCTAGCACAGTACTTGACATATATTACATACTCAAAATAAGTTTCTTGCTGAAAAATTAGGAAAAAGTCTTTACATATAGAGTAAAGGTGTGTGATCAAAGCAAAGGAGAATATAACTTTATATAGGAAAAAGGGATACATCTATTTTTACCCTAATGGAATTTTTTGTAAAACAAAAATTAGAACAATTCCTTGAGAAAACATATGTGGTAAAAATACACTGAGTGAATCTTGACATTGGACCTTCTTTGATAGATAATAGATGAATAATAGATAGAAGGAAATAACAATATAGATAAATATAGTTAACATTTATATATAACCAAACCCCATGAACAGCATGAAAAGGAAAAATGATAGGATACTGAAAGAGGAACTCCCCAGGTTGGTATATGCCCAATATGCTACTGGAGATCAGTGGAGAAATAATTCCAGAAAAAATGAAGGGATGGAGCCAAAGCAAACACAATACCCAGCTGGGGATGTGACTGGTGATAGAAGCAAGGTCTGATGCTGTAAAGACCAATAGTCCATAGGAATCTGGAATGTTAGGTCCATGAATCAAGGCAAATTAGAAGTGGTCAAACAGGAGATGGCAAGAGTGAACGTCGACATTCTAGAAATCAGCGAACTAAAATGGACTGGAATGGGTGAATTTAACTCAGATGACCATTATATCTACTACTGTGGGCAGGAATTCCTTAGAATAAATGGAGTAGCCATCATGGTCAACAAAAGAGTCCGAAATACAGTACTTGGATGCAATCTCAAAAACGACAGAATGATCTCTGTTCATTTCCAAGGCAAACCATTCAATATCACAGTAATCCAAGTCTATGCCCCAACCAGTAATGCTGAAGCAGCTGAAGTTGAACGGTTCTATGAAGACCTACAAGACCTTTTAGTACTAACACCCAAAAAAGATGTCCTTTTCATTATAGGGGACTGGAATGCAAAGGTAGGAAGTCAAGAAACACCTGGGGTAACAGGCAAAGTTGGCCTTGGTATACAGAATGAAGCAGGGCAAAGGCTAATAGAGTTTTGCCAAGAGAACGCACTGGTCATAGCAAACACCCTCGTCCAACAACAAAAGAGAAGACTCTACACGTGGACATCACCAGATGGTCAACACTGATATCAGATTGACTATATTCTTTGCAGCCAAAGATGGAGCAACTCTATAGAGTCAGCAAAAACAAGACCGGGAGCTGACTATGACTCAGATCATGAACTCCTTATTGCCAAATTCAGACTTAAATTGAAGAAAGTAGGGAAAACCACTAGACCATTCAGGTAGGACCTAAATCAAATTCCTTATGATTATACAGTGGAAGTGAGAAATAGATTTAAGGGACTAGATCTGATAGAGTGCCTGATGAACTATGGAATGAGGTTCGTGACATTGTACAGGAGACAGGGATCAAGACCATCCCCATGGAGAAGAAATACAAAAAAGCAAAATGGCTGTCTGGGGAGGCCTTACAAATAGCTGTGAAAAGAAGATAAATGAAAAGCAAAGAAGAAAAGGAAAGATATAAGCATCTGAATACAGAGTTCCAAAGAATAGCAAGGAGAGATAAGAAAGCCTTCCTTAGAAATCAATGCAAAGAAATAGAGGAAAACAACAGAATGGGAAAGACTAGAGATCTCTTCAAGAAAATTAGAGATACCAAGGGAACATTTCATGCAAAGATGGGCTCAATAAAGGACAGAAATGGTATGGACCTAACAGAAGCAGAAGATATTAAGAAGAGGTGGCAAAAAATACACAGAAAAACTGTACAAAAAAGATCTTCATGATCCAGATAATCATGATGGTGTGATCACTCACCTAGAGCCAGACATCCTGGAATACAAAGTCAAGTGGGCCTTAGAAAGCATCACTACAAACAAAGCTAGTGGAGGTGATGGAATTCCTCCATCAAATGGAGGAATACCTCCATTTGAAAGAGTTGAGCTCTTTCAAATCCTGAAAGATGATTCTGTGAAAGTGCTGCACTCAATATGCCAGCAAATCTGGAAAACTCAGCAGTGGTCACGGGACTGGAAAAGGTCAGGTTTCATTCCAATCCCAAAGAAAGGCAATGCCAAAGAAGGCTCAAACTACAGCACAATTGCACTCATCTCACACACTAGTAAAGTAATGCTCAAAATTCTCCAAGCCAGGCTTCAGCAATACGTGAACTGTGAACTTCCAGATGTTCAAGCTGCTTTTAGAAAAGGCAGAGGTACCAGAGATCAAATTGCCAACATCTGCTGGATCATGGAAAAAGCAAGAGAGTTCCAGAGAAACATCTATTTCTGCTTTATTGACTATGCCAAAGCTTTTGACTGTGTGGATCACAATAAACTGTGGAAAATTCTGAAAGAGATGGGAATACCGGACCACCTGACCTACCTCTTGAGAAACCTATATGCAGGTCAGGAAGCAACAGTCAGAACTGGACATGGAACAACAGACTGGTTCCAAATAGGAAAAGGAGTACATCAAGGCTGTATGTTGTCACCCTGCTTATTTAACTTACATGCAGAGTACATCATGAGAAATGCTGGGCTGGAAGAAGCACAAGCTGGAATCAAGATTGCCGGGAGAAATATCAATAACCTCAGATATGCAGATGACACCACCCTTATGGCAGAAAGTGAAGAGGAACTAAAAACCATCTTGATGAAAGTGAAAGTGAAAGTGGAGAGTGAAAAATTTGGCTTAAAGCTCAATATTCAGAAAACGAAGATCATGGCATCTGGTCCCATCACTTCATGGGAAATATATGGGGAAACAGTGTCAGACTTTCTTTTTGGGGACTGAAAAATCACTGCAGGTGGTGATTGCAGCCATGAAATTAAAAGACGCTTAATCCTTGGAAGGAAAGTTCTGACCAACCTAGATATCATATTGAAAAGCAGAGACATTACTTTACCAACAAAGGTCCGTATAGTCAAGGCTATGGTTTTTCCAGTGGTCATGTATGGACGTGAGAGTTGGACTGTGAAGAAAGCTGAGCGCCGAAGAATTGATGCTTTTGAACTGTGGTGTTGGAGAAGACTCTTGAGAGTCCCTTGGACTGCAAGGAGATCCAACCAGTCCATCCTAAAGGAGATCAGTCCTGGGTGTTCTTTGGAAGGAATGATGCTAAAGCTGAAACTCCATTACTTTGGCCACCTCATGCGAAGAGTTGATTCATTGGAAAAGACTCTGATACTGGGAGGGATTGGGACAGGAGGAGAAAGGGACAACAGAGGATGAGATGGCTGGATGGCATCACCGACTCGATGGACATGAGTTTGAGTGACCTCCACGAGTCGGTGATGGACAGGGAGGCCTGGCATGGTGCGATTCATGTGGTTGCAAAAAGTTGGACACAACTGAGTGGCTGAACTGAACTGAACTGAACTGATAGTACTATTAAAACAGATATTTTGGAAAATGTAAAAACGTTTTCTAAAACATTTTCAGACTCTTATTTCTAATAAAGTAGAATGATAATTCCATTTTATAAGCCTTTTTGAACAGGAGGATTGTGTGTCAGTGCTACTTCAGCAATTATAAATATAGTTGTTATATTAATCAAATGTATTTATTAATTGGTTTAATCTTATAAAGCAGTAATTATTAGAATTTCCCAATAAGATTCTCTAAAAGCAGAGCACATAATCACTGAGGGCCTAGGAGATGCAGATCGAGTCAGCTCTCTACAAACTGAAATTTGTGTTTCTGTGTTTTACTTTTTTTAAGTTTATGCAAATTTGGAATTCTACTTGAAGATATACCTTTATTTGTTCTGATATTATAATGTTACTGACAAAACTTTTATACTTCTCAGCTGACTCCAGCTGGGTAGAGTCGTATCAATGAGCTTTAGCCAAACAGACATGAATGGACTAGAAAGGTCATTTCTGAGTCAAGGCTTTAAAAGAAGTGAATTTAAAAAGTCCTCCTCATGCTCTTCCTATTTCCCAGATGCAGAATAAAATGAAAACACGTGACCCTAAAAAATGGCAGAGCAATGAAGTAGAAAAAGCTTGGGTCCCTGAAACCATATAGGGGAAAGCCACCCCTAATTTAAGACCTCAGATCTTGAACTATTAAATGAATAATATGCTTCTATAAATGTATTTGAATTATCAAGTATTTTGAGTCTGTTTATTGCAGCAGCTTCTGTTATTCAAAGCAGTGCACTCTCTAGCCCCCCTCCCAAAAAGAAAGAACTAAGTACTTTGCCATTAAAGATGCCCGAAGACCCAAACTCAATGTTTTTGCGTTGCCTATACTAATTATCACATATTTATTTTCATTTTCTAAGTAAGTGTTCATGGATCTGTCTTAGGCTTCGCCATTCATTAAAAATCTCTAATTAAAACATCTGCTCAGAATGTAACAATTTGCCAGGGGTTAAACATAACATAGCATGAAATTTCAGGTTTACCATTCAGTTATTATTTAGAAAGGAAGAAGGGGAAAAAAATGAATGGGGAAAAACAATGGGTGACCCTAATAAAACTACATAAAAATGGTGCAGTTGCACTTAATAGTGATTTGTGTTCCTGGAATCCTTTCTGTATGTATGTTTAGAAAATATGAGGAAATTATATTAGAAACTTAACTCTGAAGCATTATTTTTACTTTTTTAATGAAATATAGTTGAAATATAGTTGATTTAATAATGTGGTATTAGTAAAATGAGGTATACATATATATATTCTTTTCTTACATTCTCTTTCATTGTAAGTTATTACAAAGTGAAGCATTACTTTCATAGTCTCTTTGGATTAATTATCTTTAAATGGATAGATGAATAGATAAATAAATATATAAGACAGATAGGCAGAAATCAAGTGTTTAGGACCTAAAAGACATTGAGTATTCCAAGATAATTAGGTGCTAACAAATAAAATTATGGCTTAGTCATTCTACCACGATGTTCATAATCTGTAAAATATTACCTCATTATTACATGATTACTTTTTTCTCATAAACAATAAAAATAAAACATTAAAGCTCTAAAAGGTAAGAAAAATAAGTTAGAGAATCATAAAAATCACAGAGATTAGAATCATCATGGTCTCTAGTCCAGTGATTTTACTATTTTCTTTGAATCCATCAATGCTTTCTTTTCATCAGACTCATCAAGTTTTCTGCCATCTTACTCATATCCTAAACCCCTTGCTTTTCCAATGCCTCACTGCACCCATATGGAGAACTGTCTGTCTTAAATGAACTCATTTCTCTTTGCATCCACCAAAGTGCTGATTATAGCTGCAGAGATCATATACATGAGGGCAGACGGTACCATCAGCAACGTAAGGCAATTCCTATTGGTTCCTGGGGCAACTCCCTCACCTAAATATCCAGAGGACCATTGCAAACCACCTCTATTCTCAAATTTCTGATCATTCATCCTCCCACCACCTCTTCCCTCTACAGTTAACCTCACCTCCTAATTCCTGGAGGTTAGAAAAAGAAAAGCAATCTGACAGGAATTTTCCTCAACTTACCACTACTTTTCATGTCAGAAGTTTCATTTAACCTCCTTTATTCCTTCTCTGATGATATAATAGACTCTTCACTCAGTCTTTCTCTAAGACAGATATCTTCACATACTCTGGATCCCAAGCTTACAGTTTTCCAGTTTTCTCCAGATCTTACAATAACCACTTTTTAAAATACCGTCACTGGTTTCTACTCTTTCTTTGCAGACTCATCATTTTCTAGCCAGTTATGAATATTAGCTTTTTCCCATCCTTTAGCCTCAGTCTGTCTTGCTTTTTTTGCTTTCCTTATTCTGTTCAGCACCATCCATCTTCAACCCTTGCCTCTACTATGACCTCGAGATCCATATATCTACCTGTCTTCTCTGACATCTATCTGCATTTTTATGTCTCAAAGACATGCCCAGTAGGGAACACCATGTCTCCATTTTATCATCCATTTCAATATTAAATCCATATCCTATCTTCCAGCTTTTCTCTTGAAATCTTTTTTGACTCACCCTTATTTTCTCAACTCTTTCACCATCTAAGTCCAGACTTTTTTTTTTTAATGTGATTATCACCATTTGCCTTTTGTATCACATTCTTTATATTTATTGCTTTAACAATGCAATATTTTTTAAAAATACAAAGATCATACCACTTTCACATTTAAATCTTCAATGACTTCCCTTTGCTCTTAAGGTCCTTAATGGAATACTTAGTATCTTTGACTAAATTCTCTACACTAGCCTACAAGTCCTTGCCTTCCAAGATTCAGCAAACACAACTTTCTTTGTGTTCATGTACTACTTTGTATCCTTCTGACCACAAGGACTACACAAGCTAATCCCTTTGCCTGCTACTAAACAACTCATAAATCTTATCTCCTACTTTTTTTCCTCAAGGGTCTTTCTCAGATCTTCAAATCTAGATCAGATATTATAATAAATGTTAACACTTTCCACCCTGCCTTGTTAAATGTATCAAAACTTCCCATTTTTGAGTGTTTTTGGTTACTATATAGCTGCACTGTGAGGGCAAAGGCTGTGTGTTTTTGTTTTTGTTTTCATTTTTCTTTTCATATCTGATACCGAGCACAACATGGTGAAGAAGATGGGCTTTCTTTTAATGTTTGTTGAATATGTAAAAAAGAGAAACGACTCATTCTGTGTCCAATTTTAAGTAACATTATGGATTTGCATCAAGCTTACAGAAATCTCTGACTTGGATTTTCAATAATTTACTCAAGCCAAATGCCTTCACAGTCATTTTTTGGAAATATGCCCAATTTCTATCACTTTGCAACATTTTAATGTATTTCAGTCAGTCAGTTCAGTCACTCAGTCATGTCCGACTCTTTGCAACCCCACGAGTCACAGCACACCAGGCCTCCCTGTGCATCACCAACTCCCCGAGTTCACTCAAACTCATGTCCATCGAGTCGGTGATGCCATCCAGCCAACTCATCCTCTGTCGTCCCCTTCTCCTCCTGCCTCATGGCTGCAGTAACCATCTGCAGTGATTTTGGAGCCCCCCAAAATTAATGTATTTGGGGTTGTTTAATTTAATTAAAAAAACTGCAATCCTCATTCACAATCTACTTGAAACATCTTTGTTATTTTTTCATGTTTTTCTTGGACTTTCTTAATGTTTGCTTTCCTTTTGGCTTCCACCTTCCAATTGTTTGCCTTTTCTCTCTGAGTCAATTTTTATATGCTAAAAATTTGATATTTTTGACCCCAGACACACAAACACACAAACTTTGGCATAAAAATTCTGGCCTTTCATAAACACAATTGTATTTGCCTAACAGCCATACATCAATTCATAGAATATAAATTTGATGAAGACCCTGTGTCTATTTTGTTTCCTGATATATCCTTAGTTTCTTGACAACACACCTGGAACATAGAAGTACTCAATAAAATATTTGCTGAATAAATAAACTTTCACATAAAGCATTATTGAACAATGACAAAAATATGTCCTAAAATAATTTTTATTATTCTCTTTTGTAACAGAGAGATTATTCCTCAGTAAAATCCTGTCCCACAAGCAGGGATGACAATGACTTATCCACATAACTTCCCGTAACTTTCTAAAATATCTAGCTGCTACTTTTTTTTCATTTGAGTTTTAGTGGTAAAGCCTGGAATCATATGCAAAAGTAAATGCCTTTAAGGTACTACTTTATACTTCCAAATGAGGGTTTAAAGAAAGTTCACAAGTTTTGGTGGACAAAGACACAGGATGAGCTGTCACTCATATACAGGACCGTAACACAGAGACCACTGGCCACAATGAAAGTCTTAATTATCATATTCTTCATTGTGTGATACACTTTCACCCCACATTTTAACATCTCTAAGTTGAAATCCATTGAATAATCAATGGAGTTGCTTAGTTTAATTAGTAACATTTCTTTCTTCTTATTATTATTATTGGCATATAAAATAAGCCATGTTTCAAAATATCTGGCATTTTTAATTCAATTAAATCCTTTCATGGTAAGGAAAGAAAGAAGAGTAAACTAAAATGGTGAGGAGTGAAGTGGACAAGAAGATCTAGGAGGAAAAAAAGGGGAAAAAAGTACCAACCAGAAGAGGATTACCATGAGGGCTGTGAGCATGTCTAATACTATGCTTCAGAGTACTTTTGAAATGAGAGTCCTTATATGAAATCTGTCAGCTAGACAAAGCTTCCTAATGGAGCAGTGGCTGTGAGGAGACAGAGCACCTCAGGTGTAACAATTAACACAAAACATCTTCTGAACACTGGCAGAGGACCCCAGACATCCAGAAAGGCAAACCAACATCCTTGGAATGAGTCCATGAATCTCTTGGGTGTTCTTGGCTGTTGAGAGCCATTTCACTATAAATCTAGAGGCTTTGTCTTTTGTGCTATATGGCTTGAGAAGTCTTGATGCTATTGTAAGAAGTCAGGTCTGAATCCCAGAGGCAGGAGACTTAAACTTTGGACCTTCAGAGAACTCCTCACCATGGAACATTAATAGACAAGAGCCCACCCAAAGTCCTCCAGCTCAACACAGACCAAGCACCACCCAAGAGCCAGCAAGCTACAGTTCAGGATGCCACATACCAATCCTTCAGCAAAACATGAGCACAACTCTGCACATCAACAGACAGTCTGCCCAAATCCATTGTGAACTCACAGATACCCCAAAACACACTACTGGACACAGCACTGCCGGAACTCCAGAAAGACAAGATCCAGCTCCATCCACCAGGACACAGGCACAAGTCCCTCCAACCAGGAAACCTTCACAAGACACTGGTCCCAACCTACCCATGGGGAATAGACTCCACAGTTAAGAGGAACTACAACCTTCCAGCCTGCAGAAAGGAGACCCCAAACTCAATAAATTAAACCAAATGAAAAGACAGAGAAATACACAGCAGATGAAGGAATATGGTACAAAGCTACAAGACAAAACAAGCGAGGCAGAAATAGGTAGTCCACCTGAAAGAGAATTTAAAATAATGATAGAAAGATGATTTAAAATCTTGAAAGCACAATGGAGGCACAGATAAGTAGACTGGAGGTATGTTCAAGAAGCAGCAAGAAATGTCTAACAAGGACTAGAAGAATTAAAAAATAATCAACAATGAACAATGAAATAACTGAGCATGAAAATATCCTGGAGGGAACCAACAGTAGAGTAACTGAGGCAGAAGAATGGATAAGTAAGCTGGAAGATAAAATGGTGGAAATACCTGAAGCAGAGTAGAAAATAGAATAAAAAGAAATGAGGACCGCCTCAGAGACCTCTGGAAGAACGTTAAGCATCCCAACACTCAAATCATAGGTGTCCTAGAAGAAGAAGACAAAAGGAAAGGGCATGAGAAAATATTTGAAGAGAATATAATTGAAGGTTTCCCTGAAATGGGAAAGGAAATAGCCACCCAAGTTCAGGAAGCCCAGAGTCCCATACAGGATAAATCCAAGGAGAAACACCAAGACACATATGAATCAAACTAATGAAAACTGAACACAAGAACAAATATTAAAAGCAGCAAGGGAAAATCAACAAATAACATACAAGAGGACCCCCATAAGGCCAACAGCTGAACTTCAACAGAAACTGTGCAGGCCAGAAAGGAATGGCAAGATATATGTAAAGTGATGAAAGGGGAAAAAACTACAACCAAGATTATTTTATTCATCAGGGACCTCATTTAGATTTGAAGGAGAAATCAAAAGTTTTAAAGACTAAAGTTAAGAGAATTCAGCATCACCAAACCAGTTCTTCAATAAATGCTAAAGGAACTTCTCTAGACAAGAAACATAAAAAGAAAGGCCTATAAAAACAAATCCAAAACAATAAAGTAAATGGTAACAGGATGATACTTATCAATAATTATCTTAAATGTAAATGGGCTAAATGTTCCACCCAAAAGACACAGATTGGCTGAATGGATACAAAAAAAGACCCCTATGTATGCTGACTACAAAAGACCCACCTGAGACCTAAGGAGACATACAGACAGAGAGTAAGGGGCTGGAAAAAGCTATACCATGCAAATAGAAATCAAAAGGAAGCATGAGTAGCAATACTCACATCAGATAAAATAGACTTTAAAATAAAGACAGTTATGAAAAAAAGAAAGACACTACATAATGATCATAACTGACATATTGTTAGCCAGACTCATCAAAAAAAAAGGGGGAAGACTCAAATTAATAAAATTAGAAGTGAAAAAGGAGGAGTTATAACAGACAACACAGAAATACAAAGGATCGTAAGATCCTACTATGAGCGACTATATCCCAATAATATGGACAACCTGGAAAAAAATCGGCAAATTCTTAGAAAAGTATAGCCTTCCAAAACTGAACCAGGATAAAATAGAAAATATGAATAGGTCAATTACAGACACAGAAATCAAAACTATAATAATTCAAAAAAAATCTTCCAGTAAACAAAAACCCAGAGACCTTCAAAGGTGAATTCCAACAAAAGTTTAAAGAGCTAACACCTATCCTACTCAAACTCTTCCAGAAAATTGCAGAGGGAGGAAAACTCCCAAACTCACTCTATGAGATCAGTAGCACACTAATGCCAAAACCAGACAAATATGCCACAAGAAAAGAAAATTATAGGCCAATATCACTGATGTACATAGATGCAAAAATTTTCAACAAAATTCTAGCAAACAGAATTCAACAGCACATTAAAAAGATCATGAATCATTACCAAGTTGGTTTTATCCCAGGGATGTAAGGATTCTTTAATATATGCAAATCAATTGATTTGAGACACTATGTTAACAAACTGAAAGATAAAAACCCTATGATTATCTCAATAGATGCAGAGAAAGCTTTTGACAAAATTCAGTACCAATCTATGATAAAAGTCTCCAGAAAGTATGAACAGAAGTAACTGACCTCAACATAATAAAGGCCATATATGACAAATCCACAGCAAATATTATTCTCAGTGGTGAAAAACTTAAAGCATTTCCTCTAAAATCAAGAACAAGACCGGGATGCCCACTCTTGCCACTCTTATTCAACATAGTTTTAGCAGTCCTAGCCACAGCAATCAGAGAACAAAAAGAAATAAAATGAACCCAGATTGGAAAAGAAGTAAAACTCTCACTGTTTGCAGATGACATGATTTTTTACAAAGAAAACTCTGAAGATGTCACCAGAAAGTTACTAACACTAATCAATGAAAATAGCAAAGTCAAAGGATGTAAAGTTAATACACAGAAATTGCTTGCACTCCTATACACTAACAATGAAATATCAGGAGAAATTAAGGAAACAATCACATTCACCATTACAGCAAAAAGAATAAAACACTTAGGAATAAACCTACCTAAAGAGACAAAGCACAGACATTCAGGTTGCCAACAAAGGTCTGTATAGTCAAAGATATGGTTTTTCCAGTAGTCATGTACTGATGTGAGAGTTGGACCATAAAGAAGACTGAGTGCCAAAGAATTGATAGGCAATTCCTATCAAACTATCAATGATATTTTTCACAGAATTAGAACAAATAATTTTACAATTTGCATGGAAACACAAAACACCCCAAATAGCCAAAGCAATCTTAAGAAAGAAGATTGGAGCTGGAGAAATCAATCTGCCTGACATTAGACTATACTACAAAGCGACAGTCATCAAGACAGTATGGTACTGTCATAAAAAAAGAAATATAGACCAATGGAACAAGACAGAAATCCTGGAGATAAATCCATGCCCTATGGGGACCTTATCTTTGATGAAGGAGGCAAGAATATACAATGGAGAAAAGACAGTATCTTCAATAATTGGTACTGGGAAAGTTGAGGAACTACACGTGAAAGAATGAAATTAGAACACCTCATAACACCATACACAAAAATAAACTCAAAATGGATTAAAGACTAAAATATATAAAACTCTTAGAGGAAAATTTAGGCAGAACACTCTTTGACATAAATGACAGCAAGATCGACTATGACCTACCTCCTAGAATAATGGAAATAAAAGCAAAATAAACAAATGGGACCTAATTACACTTGAAAACTTTTGCACAATGAAGGAAACTATAATCAAGGTGAAAAGACAACTCTCAGAAAAGGAGAAAATAATAACAAATGAAACAGCTGGCAAAGGATTAACTGTAAAATATACAAGCTGCTCATGTGGTTCAATACTAGAAAAACAAACTACCCAATCAAAAAAAGGGCAGAAAAACTAAACATACATTTTTTCAAAGAAAATGTACAGATGGCTACTAAACACATGAAAAGATGCTCAACACTGCTCATTATTAGAGAAAGGCAAATCAAATCTACAATGAGCTATCAGCTCACACCAGTCAGAATGGCCATCATGAAAAAATCTACAAACAAGAATTGTTGGAGAGGATGCGGAGATTAGGGAACTCCCTTGCATTGCTGATAGGAATATAAATGGATACAGCCACTACGGAGATTCCTTAAAAAACTAGGAATGAAACCACCATCTGACCAAGCAATACCACTTCTAGACATATACCCTGAGGAAACCAAAACTGAAAAAGACATGTGTACCCAATATTTATTGCAGCACTGTTTACAATAGCTAGGATGTGGAAGCAACCTAGATGTCCATCAACACATGAATGGATAAAAAAGCTACGGTACATATATACAATGGAAACTACTCGACCATGAAAAGGTACATATTTGAGTCTGTTCTAATGAGGTGGATGAACCTAGAGCCTATTATACAGAATGAAGTAAGTCAGAAACAGAAAGACAAATACTGTATATTAGCACATATATATGGAATCTAGAAAGATGAAACTGATGATCCTATTTGCAGGGCAGCAAAGGAGACACAGACATAAAGAACAGATTTAGGGTCACAGTGGGGGAGGAAGAGGGTTGGAGAGAGTAGTATTAAAACATGTGTATCACCATATGTAAAACAGATAGCCATTGGCTATATGGGAATTTGCTATATGATGCAGGGACCCCAAAGCAGATGAACTGTGACAGCCTGGAGGGGTGGGATGGGGAGGAAGGTGGGAGGGAGGTTTAAGAGGGAGAGGACAAATGTACAACTATGGCTGATTCATGCTGCTGTGTGACAGAAACCATCACAATACTGTAAAGTGTAATCCTCCAGTTAAAAATAAAATAAAATGATGAGAAGCAAAGAAATTTAAGTGTTTATCTATCTACCTACTGTAAATATATAATATATATATGTATAATACATATGTAATATATACATGTATGTGGTATATATAAAATAGTATAAACATATATGTGTAAATATATATATGTAATATATATATATATATAATGCCATGCATATGGAAATACACAACTTTTATCACCTTATACTATAATCACTTGTGAATGTCTCTACTTTATTCCCTAAACTCCTTAAGAACAGGACTATGTATTAATCTTCTTCTATTGCTCAGTGATGGGCATTTGATAGAAGTTTAAATTCATTAAGTACAAGTGAGTTAAATCTGATAGCTTTGTGTTTGACAAATTCATAGCAAATAGAATTTGATGCAATAAATTTGTAAGGTATTTCATAGAAGTACACTAAGTTCTCTGATAAGGAACATTAACTTACTTGGGTTATTTGATTACTCTCTAATTCACTGATGCATTAATTTTCTGAATATAGTAATTACCAAATCAGGAAATACTAATAGAGAAATGAATAAAAATCTACTGCTTCAGGTCATTTAACAATGCCCAAGGGCCCTAACATATTTCTGAAAAATAAACAAAATCTCCAAAAGTTATTTGCTCACTAGAAAAATTAGCCTTGCTAATTGTCACACATGTGAGATAAATTTTTAAGTGTCTCAATCTTTTAGGAGTTTATAAAAGTGAACACATTATTTCAATTGACACACTCAATATGGAAAATATACAAACAGTGCAGAGTGATTAAATCCAAACACATTCATATTGTTCAACCCCAGCATGAACAAATTTAGGAGTAGAATGAAGAAAACATGGTCAGCATGGCAGGAGAGAGATAATAAAGAATCAGTTCTAATCTATCAAGAAAGGGTCCACGTTAAGGTTCCATTCCCAGAGTTCTCTGAATAATAAGAAAGATCATTTCAATCACCCAGTGTGTGGGAAAAATTTTTCCAAATCATGACTATTACTAGGGGAAACAAAAATTGATAATGAAACGTACATAGGAAAGAGATTTAGAAGAAACAGGACTTTCAAACTGAAGGGAAATGGAATTCAAGTGGCACTGAATTCCCAGTTCCAGTAGCAGCATAAAGGAATTTTTTACTCTGTTTGCCTTTCTGAAAAGTCACTGAACAATTAAGAATGGAAAAACAAAGTAAAACAGGACAAGTTTTCACAATTCTCACATAGATTTAAACAAATAATTTTACATTGAATAAAGGAGATCTTACCCTGTCTTCCTGCTTAATCTCTACCATTTGTAATTCCATCCAAAACCTTCTCCCCATATCCTAGCACACTTTGGTTTTGCACACTTTCCTTGATCATCCCATATGTAGAATTTCAATAATCTATTTCCTTGCCTTAGAACAGTTTCTTAGGATGGATTCCCAAGGAAGTGAGAGACATGCTTTGGTACCTTTCCTAAAATAATGAGTTGATTTTTCACTGGATTTTAAAATAATGACTAAATAATGTCAAGGTTTTATAATTTTTAATTTTTATGAGAACCTCTCATACCAAAAGGAATTCTGGCACCTAAATGCACTACATAATCTATTTTCAATCTTATTTTCAGGAGGTATTAAAGGAAGACTTTTGAGAAATCACCTTACCCAGTGAGTTTGACTGCATGTGTCCGAAACTTTCGATATTTTTCTGAGTCTTCATTTGTGCTGGTAATGTGTCTATATATCCCTGTCTTATAATTGAAGAAATCCTCATGAACTTGCATTATAGCTAAAATAAAACCCAACAGGATAAATGACATGATTTTAAATCATTATCTTAAAAAAAAAACCTTCAGAAATTCTTACAGAACAGTCAACAAGTAAATTACCAAGGGTAGAATCTAAAAAGGAATTTTGCAGTTCAGTTTAATTTTCTTTCCTACTTAATTGATTGAAACATTTTCTAGTTCTCTTATAAAAGTAACTTTTAGCTACTTAGCATATTACTTAAAATCACATTGTACATTTAGAACTCGATCTTTTTTACTTGACAGAAGCACTATTATCAGGAGCTGAATCCTTGCAGGAAACCCAATACACTCACTGGTGATCACCAATTCTCCATTAACCTTGGGCTTCTCCACCAGTCCCTTAAAATTCCAATTAAGCTATCAGTGAAGGGTGAACCTAACAAAGGGTTTAAAGTAATTGTCCTTTCTCCTTAGAAGTAAATACAAAAGTTTCCTTGGTGAGTTTGAATAAAAAGTAACCCTTAGCAAAAGAATACTCTGAGAAGATTGCATCCGTCCAGCTCTGGGGAGCTAAGCCAATAGTGTATTCTTTGGAAAGGAAGAGCTTATACTCTTCAGAAAGGAAGAGCTTATATTTTATAAAACTCTTCTTTCTTCCCTCACCTAGATTATTTCTTTTTCTTTTCTGTATTGTGGCTGTTTTATTGAAAGGCTTGAGCAATTTATGGTGAATACTTTAAACTTCTCTAGAAGACATGAATTGAAAGCATTTTTATTTGGGCTAGTTACATATACCTTGACAACTGTGCACAATGCTTGTCTTAGTTTGATGTGAATTTTAAATAAAATAAGGAAGAAAGCCACTAACATTTGACAGATGCTAAAATGAAGCTTCTCCTCCAAAGTCAAGTATTACTTTTGATTTCTACTTTTTATTTCATTTTTTAATGTTTCATGCCTTTTCTGATGGTGTCCAAATATTCATAAAAGAGATGAAATCTTTATTTAGTTGAACACACCTTTCCATAGGATGTTAAGAATTTATATAACTGTATTATATAAATTCATCCTATTACATAGGATGTTAAGAATTTATATAACTCTATTCAGCTCTTTGCTTTTGTCCTCTTTCCCGCACCTAAACTTCTTTTTAATTCTACAGATTTTAGAAGAATGCTCACAGTACCATGTATTCATCATTCTATCACATTTTACATTCTTTTGTAAGGCAGAGGGGGAAAATGTTGTACCTTAGCACTGGCAACAACACGCAGACAGCCATGTTGCATCTACAGCGAGATGAGGCAACCGGCATTTATAACTGTGAAAATATTGCCATTGGCAATCTCTTCCATAGAGCTACTGACCCCATTAGCATTCAAAGCACCATGAATAAAAAGTACTCTTCAACACAGAAAAATACCCTCCCCAACCTAAGAAACATGAATGAGATGCCATGACAATTAACTTGAAGACGGATTCCTCCTTGAGTTTCTGACACCAAACAGACCTGATGATCTAACTACATAAGCTACCATAATGCAATTTTACTTCTGGAAAACCACACAAACTTATTACACTCTACCCACACACAAGGGTAGGATACTGAGCACTGTCTTCTGCTCTTGCTTCGGCCTGGCAGGAGGAAAGTTCTCAACAAACATTGGTTCCATGATGCTGAATACTTTGAACTTCAACTTTATTATTTTCAAATTTTACCTCTTTATTTTTGATTCAGTCTATAAAATTCATGAATACTTAAGTATCTGACCATTAAATAAACATAAGCTATTCTCAATTTTCAATCATTATGCTGCAGATTTCTTTTAACTGATTAAAAGAATGAGAGAGAAACTTTAAACAGTAATATAATGATTTTAAAGACTCAAAGAGGTTTAGATAATTCGACCAAAGTCATTTAAGTAGCAAATGTCAAAATTGGAATTTCAAATTTAACCTTGACTTCAAATGCCTGGCTTCCTTCAGGTTTGTCACACAAACTGTAGTTAATGAAGGATATATTTAAATTACACATTAATTCCCTACTGTTTTTCTAGCCTTCAAAGATTACACAACTGAAAGGAGAAAAAAAAATTTCTTTTTATTCATTTCAGGTTTTGTGTATGGCCCCAGGATTTTAAAAACTGAATTCAGGCCATGTTCAGAATAAGCTTTGGTTTCTCAATAAATGTTAAGCGATGATTAAGATCAATAAAAGTCTTTCCAACACAATTTTAAAATCTGTAGTTCCTGTTATCTGTTGAACCAATATTGATTAGGCCAATGTTCAGAAACACAAAAATACATATAACCAATAGTTCTTTGGGTATACATCAAATGTTTTCAATTTAATTTTGGTTTGTTTCGCCTAATTATTTTATTTATTTATCAATTCCACTGCATTGATAATATTAATATATTTTTGGACTTTTCAGTATTCACAGCCTGAATTTCTATTTTAGGCCTCACTGGTTTTGTTCTCCCAAGCATTTCAAGGCAATATTTAATACTGGAAATATACACTGTGAACTTATTTTTATTCATACCATTGGTGCAAAATAAATTCCAATAGATAAGCAGAGGAACTGTGTATCAGATATAATATCTTCATATTAAATCAATGCACATTTTATAAATTAGTATATGATTTCCTTATTGATTTTAGTTTACTATCCATAACACATTTTCAAAATAGATCAAAATGGAAAGCATTTTATAAATCACAAAAATCGTCCTGGCTTATTTGATTTCTTTTGAGCTCATAGGAAAAGGGAAGTGTCTACTTTGTTTCTATTGCTAAACCTTCATTTTCCTCCAATCCGTTATCTAATCCATTTAAGCTGAAGTGAGAAGATTTTTAACACTATGTATGAGTCAAATATAACTAAACAATCAAACGAGCTCTCAGCATTTCCTGTTTGAATGTCTTTTGGGTCCATGATCACTTTGTATAGACTGAGCTGACTTTCATCCAATGTGTCATTAACATTTGTTCAACAAGTCAATTTATGAATGAGTCTGTCTTCTTCAAGTACAAGAGGAGCTAATGAGGCTATTAGGTGAGCGTATCTCCTATAATTACATTGGTCTTACAACCATTGAATCTTTAAGAATTATCTAAAGCAAAAGATGTCTATCATTTATTAAGCTCTTTATATGAGTTAAATGCAAAGTTGTTTATTAAAGAAATAAATAAGACACAATCATATGTCATCCAAGCTTACCTTGTGTGCATGCTAAGCCACTTCAATCAAGTCCGACTCTTTGCATCGCCATGGACTGTAGCCTTCCAGGCTCCTCTGTCCATGGGATTCTCCAGGCAAGAATACTGGAATGGATTACCATGCCCTCCTCCAGGGGATCTTCCCAACCCAGGGATCAAACCCATATCTCTTATGTCTCCTGATTGACAGGCGGGTTCTTTACCATGAGTGCCACCTGGGAAGCCCAAGCTTACCTTGAACTGGTCCATTTTGCATGATTTCTCTCATGATCTCAGTTTCCTGGAGGGAAAAATATCAGTGAACACCATTATCGTTGTCAGAGTACACTACACCTATTGTTTGGTCTGTAATGTTAGGGGCTGTACAATCAGCTTAGGAATTACGGAACCCAGTGTGCCTTGACAACTTGCAATTTACTCTTAATCATTCTTTGAAATACTTGCATGTGAATCTCCACATTGGTGAAGTTGCTAAAGACAAGACACACACATGTTTCATTGACTCTTACACTGGCAATAATTTTGTTTTTGTTGTTGTTGGTTATTTTATTTATTTTTTGAGTGAATTTTTTTATATTATTTTTTAACTTTACAATCTTGTATTGGTTTTGCCATATATCAACATGAATCCACCACAGGTATACATGTGTTGCCCATCCTGAACCCTCCTCCCTCCTCCCTCCCCATACCATCCCTCTGGGTCGTCCCAGTGCACCAGCCCCAAGCATCCAGTATCGTGCATCGAACCTGGACTGGTGATTCATTTCATATATGATGTTATACATGTTTCAGTGCCATTCTCCCAAATCATCCCACCCTCTCCCTCTCCCACAGAAGTGAAGACAAAATATAATAATTTTTATGGTCAAAAAGAAAAAATTAAATAAAACACTGTTTTATCAGTGGAAAGTAGTGTTATCTCCATTCTTTGGACCACAACAGTGATCCCAGATGATTATTTTGTGAGGTTCCTCAGTTTTAGCATACAAATATTTATCTGTTTTCATCCACTGTGTAATGCAACTTTTAGGAATGAAGAAGTTCGTTCACATATGCATTTTGATTAGAGTACATCCCAGAAACTAGGACAGAAACAAATATTAACCTTGCACCAGTCCTCCAGATAGTTCCATTTTGGTGGAGTAGACAGACAATCACATAACTAATTGCTAAGTAACATAACTAATCATGATATACTAAGCTTGATTATAGAGACAAGCACAAATACCATGGATACAAACAAGAAAGGGACATTGATTCTGCCTAGAAGTCAATAAAACTTCTCAGAGAAGATGAAGTTTTGACCTACTTCCTTGACATGGAAGTTGGTGGGATAACCACTGGTGTGAGAGGAATCATCACCCAGCTAAGTAGAAGCAAAGAGGGCCAGTGCATGTGGGGAGCAGACAGCGGTCAGTTTATGAGGAACATTATGGGCAGGTGGGGAATGGGTAGGTTGGTTGGACATGAGTCCAAAAAGCAGTAGATCAGAACCAAGTCATGAAGGACCTGTATGTCACGATAAGAATGTTGAACTGTATTCTACAGATAACTGGAAATCACTGAAGCTTCAAACAGTCTGAAAGTGAGAATGTCTAGGTGACATTGATAAGATGGAGTAAAATTCTCCCAAGATTTTAACATGACAAACTGGAATCCAGGGGAATCTTTTTCCCACCATGACTATGTCCATTTCAAGTATTTTGTGGAGTAAGGCAAAGGATGAATAAAATAAGCTAATACCACAGAAAAGTCAATGAAAAAAGGTTTGCTTTAGCTTTTATCTGTCAAGTATGTATATATGTATGTGTGTATAGGCTTCCCTGGTGGCTCAGTCAGCAAAGAATCCACCTGAAATGCAGGAAATGCAGATTCAATCCCTGGGTCAGGGAAATCCCCTAGAGAAAGAAATGGCAACCCACTCCAGTATTCTTGCACGGAGAATCCCATGGAAAGATGAGCCTGGCAGGATCACAGAAGAGTCCATGGGGTTGCAAAAGAGCCAGACACAACTTAGCAACTAAACCACCATTTACTTTATATACACATATATACGTGTATGTGTTATATAATAAACATAATTATAAAACTCTATTCCCAAGGACATTCTAAAATTTAAGGCAATCATTTGCACAGCTAATATTACAAAGATAAAAAATTATACACAAATTGGAAGTCATTAATAAACACTTCAATAATATCAAAAATTATATCTGAAAGCATAGTATTATTTTAGAATATTCTTGTTTTTAAATAGTTTTATTAACAGTAGTATATATTTTTGAGAAGGCTAACCACTAAGAAGTCTTGCAATTCAGACTTACATTGGAAGAGACCCTGTACGGAGGAGAACACTGGTAGATCCTATTGGATTTCTCGATGCTGTTGGGACATGGCGTGGTGGCATGCCGTTTTCCCCGTCCATCAGACCTACTTGCCATGGCGCAGCCATTGTTGGTAGCATTTTGGTCCTTGAAAAGTGGATAGCACGCATGGGATACCAGTCTACGAGGAGTAAGCAAAGAAGTAAAGGTAATACTTAGGAAATGCAGTAATGACCTATCTCCGTACGATTTTACTGATTTGCATATCTGTAAATCATTCTGGCTACTTACATGTAAGTTTCATGACACTGAACATAGTCGTTCAATCATATGAACTCTTTCCCTGCCCCATTCCTATATCTTCGCTATAGTTTTTTTCATGGTAAGGCATTTTATTTTAAATATAGCAGTGTGTACATGCCAATCCCAAACTCCCAATCTATCCTGCCCTCTAACCCTTGCCCTCTGGTAACCATAAATTTTTTCTCTAAGCCTGTGAGTCTGTTCTGTTTTATAAATAAGCTTATTCGTATCAAATTTTTTAGGTTCTAAAACCTTGCTCAAATCCATTCTAATAAAGACATTTATCTACCAAATAGAATTTTGTGAAGATGAAAAGCAATGATTAATAAAATATGTGGTAATATTAATAGGGGAAGGGCTCCTTAAGTCTTCATTTATAACTATAATATAAAAAAGCCAAGTAGATAGCCAAAGGGAATTTGCTGTATGACTCAGGGAACTCAAACTGGAGCTTTGTAACAACCTAGATGGGGAGGAAAGAAGGTGGGAGTTTCAAGAGGGACACATGTATACCTATGGCTGATTCATATTGATGTTTGGCAGAAACCAACACAATACTGTAAAGCAGTTATCCTTCAATTAAAAATAGATAAGTTTAAAAAGCCAAATTTAATATGAAAAAGAACAGGTTTTATCATATTCAGATGGAGTATTCTGATAAATTATATGTTTTAGAATTAAGTATTTTTACATTTTTATTGTTATAAATACCTTCTCATAGGACTTCAATTATTAAGTGCTTATAATTCATGATCCTTCAAGAGAAATTGTATATACTTCTACAGTATTGAAGTTAATAAGGTGGAAAGTTATCAGATATATACATTATATATATGTATATATTATACATTATACATTATACAAATGATAAAAGAATTTTGATTTCTGATTTTGAAACTGAACATAGAAAAATACAAATTATTTGAATCCAAATCTAACACAATTCATTGAATATAGAAGCAGATGATAAGGAAAATAAAACAGTGAATTTATTTTATGGATAGTTGATGTTCAGCTGGCCATAGAATTATGGTACTAGGATTGCCTCAAGGAAATTCAACAGTGTGAAAAAGTAAGAGAATCTGAGTAAGGAGCATGATGAAAGCTAAGCCACTTTCACAAAATGTACCAGTGGATTACTTGGGGATAATGAGTACTATGGATTGAGATGTGTCAACCCAATTTCATGAATTTAAGCTCTAATCATCAATGCAATGGCATTTAGAGATGGGAACTTTGAAATATAATTAGCTTTTTTTGTGTGTGTGATAATATAACTTTATTTAAACCAGTAGTGAAAATATTCACATTCTTGAACAATATACTAGATTGGAAACCAACCATGATTATCAGATCATCCATGAACAAGGTAAGATTATAGACAAATTTTCAGATAGAAGAAAGCATATAACTCACATATATATGTGAATTAGCACTTTCTTTCCATAAAATGTTTCCTTATGCTAACTTTTCAAATCTCCCTACAAACTGCTCCATGTAAGTTTAGTTATTCTGTATTCATTCACTTTTCTCTACTTTTCAAACATTTGTGTGCTTTACTTTTCAACCATAGATTTATCTTTCTATGTACAGATTATCTATATCATCTCTATATACAGATATATAGTTATATCCGTATAGACAGATAATTAGCTTTAAATTAAGTCATGAGGGTGGGACCCTCATGCTGAGATTAGTACCCTGAGAGACAGAGACGACTCTCTCTGCAAGTGGGGACTCAGTAAGAAGGCAAGCCAAGAGGAGGCGTCTCACCAGAAAGTGATTTGACTTTGAGTACCTTGATCGTGAACTTAGCTTCCAGAAATAAAAGCTCTGTGGTTTAGGCCAGAGTTTATGGTATTTTGGTATGTTAACCTGAGCAGATTAATACAAGGAGATTTAATTGGCTTTCAATGTTAAGTAGTATTTTTAAGCTCCTGAAGGGCTTTAACTTTTATTATAGTAAAATAATACAAACAAAGCTGACCGAGCACTATTAAATCAGGAAGGTAATAGCCCAAGTTGCCCATTCTAATCACCATCTTATTAGCAAAACATTAGATACACATTTTAAAGAACTTTACAAATATGTAACACCCAGTCTCTTATAGCACACCCAGAGCACTCAGTGGATGAGGAAAGAACATGTGGGCGGCACATACACCAACTATTAGTTATCAGCTGCTATTTCCTTTGCCAAATAACTCAGCTTTTAAGTAGATCTTAGAGTAGACACAGGGTGCTGCATGGGTATCAGACTACATGAGAGTAAAGAAATGCAACCTGCATCATCTCATCAGATGGGATTAATGGTGACAATGATGTTGATGAGTTGAGGCAACTATACAGCATGTCTTTATATCATTCCTCTGGGTCTTAGGCTAATTTCCCCCTGGCATCATCTATTAATCTGCCTGGGGAACTAAGAGTCTCAAGATAAGTATGAACTCTACCCGCCTTGTGGGACTCTACAACCATTTGGCTCAGAACCACAAGAAGACAATGCTTACTTGTCTCGATTAATTTAGCTAGAACAGTATACATTTTTTCAAACAATTGTTTCTGATAGCTTATAACTTCAGTAGATACCAAACAGAGATTATATTTAAATGAAATTCCTGTGTTTATATAGATGTAGCATATATATTTGTAGAGTTTGGGGAAAATGCAAAATGTTTTTTCCCCTTATTCTAACCCAAGCAACACTCTTAAGAATCCTAGAGATACATGTTGGGGAGCTATTTACCCACGTTTTCTCAGGTACCACCAAGCCCTATCAACACTTCCGCTGTTGCATCCACGGCGCTTCTTGGCACAGCAAGAGATCAAATTCTGAGGGGACAGGTTGGCGGTGTATCGACCTTGGGACTGAATTGCTATGCGGTCAGCTGCCACACCTGCTTCAAAGAGAATATTAATTAATTTTCAAATGGCACATAATATTGCCAAAATTTGCATAGCCCTGTTTGTCTGAATCATTAAACTAGTCTCTGAAACTTAATGGAACTTAAAGGCCAAATGTGATGCATATTCCAACACACTCAACCGTGTCATAATTTCAGTCATAGTTGATGTCCGGTTTTGGCATTGCTTCATTATGTTACCATCTTCAAAGTCTGTTCTAGTTTCTTGTTCTTTTCATGTTCTATATACTTCTGAATTCTTCATTAAGAAACCTGTCAAGCGAAACACCTTACAAGCAAGAGTCATATCTGGCTTACATTTATATCACCTGTACTTAAAATGTGTGTGTGTATGAATATATATAATGAATATTTCTGAGGCAATCAGAAAAGCTAATCACAGAAATATTCATTGAAAATGTATCCAAGTTAATCTGATATAGTGGAATAAATTACATTTTGGTTTTAAAACTAATTGAGACTAGCATGAATCTACATTATAAACTATCACTCATTAATACTTATGTATGGAATCTAGAAAGATAGTACAGATGAACCTATTTGCAGGGCAGGAATAGAGACGCAGACAGAGAAAACAGACTTGTAGATACAGTCGGGGGAATCAAAGAGTGGGACAAATTGAGAGAGTCGGATCAACGTACGTACACTACCATGAGTGAAATAGGTAACTCTGGAAAGATGCTGTGCAACGCAGAGAGCTCAGCTCCTTGCTCTGTGATGACCTAGAGGGCTGGGATGGGGGGATGGCTCAAGAGGGAGGCGATACATGTATACATACAGCTGATTCATTTTGCGGTACAGCAGAAACCAACAAAACAGTGTAAAGCAATTAAACTCCAATTTAAAAAATTATCAAAAAGCTACATAGCACACTTCTGTGCTTATAATTTTCCTAAAGATCATGTTCCTAATCTCAGTGGACGTCGAATTCACCTTGTTTTATGTATATGTCTACCCTTTGTGACTGAACATTCTATTTGTTTAAATAATCCCCTAGCACGGTTGCTGTTAATGCGTGTTCCTTTCCCCAGCACACATTTGTTCACCACCTGCTAGGTGGCAGGCACAAGACTGAGCAGTAGAAATTGCAACAATGAACAAAATCAAGAGTCATCATCCTGACCTCATAGAATGGTAGACTGGGGAAACTAATCAACCAGTAGCAGAAAACTATATATGTGAGCATTTTGATCATGCGACCATGACAATATGTGTGTGGAGATCACAAGAAAATTGGAGTCAGTGACATTTTGGTACAGACTTTTGTGGTTGTTGGAGACCTAATTAGTCTTCTTAATCTCTGACTCACTTTTGATTAAAGGAAGCACATTCATAACCTTTCTTCTACCTATCCACTTTTCTCAGAAGTTATAGTTTTTACTTATCAAAATTATCTGTGTACTGGAACCCCTCACAGTGCTAGTTTAGAATTATTAAACTAGCACTGAAATAAATTCTTCAAAAATAATTCCTTTACTTATGTATTTCTGTATATGTATTTACAAAATGAAATCACAGCACATGTACAATTCTGTAGTGTAACTGCTGGCATATTTTAGATGCTCAGTATGTGCTGGATCTATAACCTGCTACTTGCTTCTCAATTCCCATGTATTTTGTGCTAGGATAAATTTCATAGAAGCAAAAATCATTATACCTCCATCTCTCTTAGTCTCAAGAAAATAATTCCCTGTTTCATAAAAGAAAATAGAAATTCCTTGATGCTTTGACTTTCGGGACAAGGGCTCAGAATCAAGTATTCCCGTAACCATTCTCTGGTTCATAAAAGACTTTCACAAACAATACTGAAGGAGTCAGAAACCTGCCTCTGGGGTCACTTCTGGGACTTCTTGCCTTTCACTTTGGGCAGGTCACTTCTTTTGTTTGGGCCTCTTTTATAAAAGCAAAGGCTTGAAAATGGGGACCTCTACCTTCCCTTCCAGCCCCATGAATCTGTAGATTCCAACCAAAGGATAAGAGCTTTAAATTCTAGTGATATTCAACATGTTGCTCTTATTACAGACATTCCTGAATCTCAGTGAAGGTTTAATCCAAATTCTCTTGAAATACTTAAAAAAGGTCAGAAGATTTAAAAATGACTCAGTTCAACAAATTGTTTTCCACTCTTTATATGAAAACGTTCACTGGGCTTTACCTCTGACTCACACTGATATTTTTCCTGCTTATTTTATTCTGTCTCCAAGTTTGCTCTGCAGCAGGCATCATCCCTACCATTCGGAACTCCTTCGCCTCTTAGCTTCTGACATCTTGCTTAAATTTTATTTAGCTATATAACTATATTTTTATATGTGTGCATATTTTTAATTGTCTTCTTTATCCCATTTTATAATTTTTAGCTTCTTTGAAAGACAACTTTTCTCATTGTAACTACTGCTATATTGAATATGCAGGATACAAAACTGACATCCATTAGGCAGAGGGACAGATGGACTTGGCCCTGTGCTGAGGCCGTCTATGAGACTGTGATCAATGGACCCCAAAAATACACAGCCCAGATCAGCCTAGCAAATCACTTTCAGTACAGCAAATATCTTTCCTAAGACATCTTCAGAAATGCTGGTCTAGCTTAAACTTAAAGTAAAATTATTATATATCCCTTAGGAGGTGTAATACATTAGCCACATAAACATAAAATGGCAAATGATGTATCTGACTAAATCTGTCCCATCCATTTGAAACAAGGCTCAAAGAGATTCCCATGCCAGAGAATGTTTACCCTGGGGGGATAAGCATTACCATAGAAGTAACAGATGGAGACACTCCAGGGTGAGCTCAACCAAATGCATCTTTTCTAGAACAAACTAGCTTATTCTATGAAGTGATGGTATTTAGAGAAAGTGTCAGCACTGCTCTGTCCCAAGAAGTGCCACCCTTCAGAGCCTATGAAGTTATTTCATGATGCATTCAGTACTTAGTCTGTTTTTGAGGACTCTTGGAATTATTTCTAAGCGTAGAGCACAGTTTTATGAAACTGATCTTTGAGAATAGACAATGTTGTGTGAGGTCTAATTGTTGTAATACAATCAACACATTTTGAGGATACTTTTGGAGACCAAATCTTGGGATTAACCTGAGTACTGATGTACTGGCCTTGTGAAACTGTATGAAGTTGCTGTAATAGAGGTGTGTTATCCCTCACACTGCTTTTAGTGAACTTTTTTTTAAGTCTTTACTGAATTTTTTACAATATTGCTTCTGTTTTACTTTTTGGTATTTTGGCCACAAGACATGTTGGGTCTTAGCTTTCCCACTAAGGATCAAATCCACACCCTCTTCGCTGGAAGGCAAAATCTTAACCACTGGGCCACCAGGGAAGTCCCTCCTTACACTTTTGAAGTAATTTGGAAACTACTCTTGTTAGATCAGTTGTTTCACTGTAGAGTCAGAATCTATAAAACTGATTTTATCTAAAATGAAATAAAGCCCATTTAATCCATTATCACTTAGTTCTGAAGTCTCTACATCAAATATATTAATTTCATAATTAAATATATTTCTGCAGATCTAATCAAGAGAAAAGAATATAAGAATTATTTTATACATACAATATATATGTATAGCATACATATTAGGATTGCAGATAGTACTATGGGTAAAGAGGAATCTTATACTGTTCTTATGATCTGGCCTTAACTCTCAAAGAACAAACAAATTTTGGCAACTTTTCTCTGTTGCTCTTTTGATCTACTCTCTATTTAAAATTAGTCTGTGATGATAAAGACCAATTTCAGAGTAAAAATGGGTTTTTATTTAATCTTCAGGCTGCTTTCTCTGGTCAAAGTAAGATTTTATTTTATTGACCAAGTGATAATATTTAAATGTTCTAAATTAAAAACCCTTTTAATTACTATCCCAGTGTCTAGAGTAAAAGGAAGAATTTGTAAGGAAGTAATTAAAATGACTTTATTACTTGCAGTGGAAAAAGCCCAGGATGCAGCACAATTTTTTTGATCCAAAGGGCCATGGGTCCATCCAGGCCATTTGTAAGATGCAATAAAGAATTCTGGAAGATCAGTAGTTTTAGTTAAAGAAGCCTAAAGAAGAAAAAGAAGCAAATATGTCAGAGTTTTTCCAATTTATCCCAATAACCATTATAAGAAATCCCCATGCCCTGTTATAATGTTTATTTTGTACATTCAACTGTTCTGAATGACATTTCTTAAATGTATGATTTATGTAACATATCTCTTTCACTCTATGTTTAAAAATAGCAATTCAATGTGAGGAATCATAACATAGTACAAAATTGAAAGAATACATAGAATGTGTTTTCTCAGTTACTATATAATGCAATAATTTTGGCCACTGCTTTTTGTTATCCTTACATGCTGCTATTTAGGTGATGGGATAAAAGTGTCAAATTCTCAAGTAGATTGTGGTAGAGTGTCTGCGTGAAAACTCGAAGAGCAGTGCCATAGAAATCCTAGAAATCTGGGTGGTTTTAGATTCTTATGTCATCAGATTGGCCACACTGCAGAATCTTGGAGCTGGAGCAGAATAAATTTGCTTCTCTGAGTAGATAGTTTCAGAGACATAGACACGGTCTCAAAGTCTTTCTACCTGGGACAGAAATACACCTACCTTATACATTACTCATACCTTCATTATTGGTTAATCAGTGTGCTTTTAGGAATTTATAATACTAAGCTGCCCCATGTTCCAGAAAAATAGCTAGATTATCATTGTTATTGCAATTTATCACTTTAGAATTCTAATTTAATAATGGAGCTGGGCTATTTCTCTCCTGCTCTGTGGAAGTAATAAAGGTATAACACATTTTTGCAGGGTTGAGCTATTCAGAATTTGACATCCACTTTCCAAAGTTGGGAGAAAGCAATGGCACCCCACTGCAGTACCCTTGCCTGGAAAATCCCATGGACGGAGGAGCCTGGTGGGCTGCAGTCCATGGGGTCACAAAGAGTCGGACACGACTGAGTGACTTCACTTGCAATTTTCACTTTCATGCATTGGAGAAGGAAATGGCAACCCACTCCAGTGTTGTTGCCTGGAGAATCCCAGGGACGGGGGAGCCTGGTGGGCTGCCATCTATGGGGTCGCACAGAGTCGGACACGACTGGAGCGACTTAGCAGCAGCAGCAGCAGCAGCTCCAAAGTTGGCCAGAGAACTTTGTACATGGGAGACATGCAGTGAATATCTGATAATAATGAAGAAATACACATCTATCTGATAGCTTGCACAACTTTAAGAAAATCATTTCCTCCCCACAGGCACATTGTTATAATAATAGCATTTATTTATTTTTTTATGATTTACTGTTTAAAAATAAAAGTATATTAATGTATAATCCTTCTCCATAAGAAAAGGTGATAAACAGGCAAAATATCATATTTATTAAAACATATTTACAGTATCTATCACTAAGTCAGATCAATTCATGAAGCTCACCTGTCAGATCTTACAAGACTTTTTACCAATTATTTAATATTGCTTTTCTTTAAAATAAGCCCTTAGGACTTGAGACCCAAGAAGCATGTATTACCTTGAAATTTTATTTACTTTATGATGCCAGACAATCTGATATAATAAACACAGGGAAAATTTTACATCTCATTACTCCATGATTATTGCATTCTTCTATAAAGTAAGAATGTTTTCAAGAGCTATTAAAAGTAAACACCACAGAATAACAGCTTTTAGGAGTTGGTAATGAAGTCTGACTTCATTAAATGATTTTTTTTCCTTGGTCAAAGGATAACTTAATAAAGCAAAAAACTCAAGAGGATCAGCTGACAGAGACAGAAATTCCAAAACGACAGTGACCTAAAGACACAAAAATTTAATTTTAAAAAGTTTTACACTATTACAGATGGCATTTTACTTTCTTTGTAATGTTGAAAAATTTCAGCCACATTCTGTTTTCAGATTAAGATTAGTCAAACTTGAACAGTCTCCCACCTTAATATTTCAATTTTGATTAGAGATTAAATATCCTGTGAAAAAATGTAAGAATTAAAAGCATGGGTGAATGCTGGAGAATATTTTACAAGAATTGTTGCATTTAATAGAATCAAAATCTCTAAAAGTAATGGAAACCCAGTCACAGAGCAGATTGAGAACTAACTAATCAAATTCTGGACCTTCTGGACAGTGTTACTAAGAGCCCATGTTTGCACAGTATCCGCTCGGTGAATCACCCCTTCATCTCCTAGTTGCACTTATTCCCACTTAAATGTGGATAATGAGTGAGCCAAGAATCAGAAGAAGTCAACAGAAAATATTATTCTCTTCTGACTAAGTTCAGTGACCGTGCATACCAAGAAATTTCTTCTAAGCTACTTAATATTGGAGACGAAAGGGCTAACTTCCAGGTGATAATGGCAAAGTGAATTTTTCATCTTCAATAATATTTGCCTCCATGCTTGAAATCTGAAAGAGTTTTGCTTTGTTACTTGGCCAGTTTTGGTTTTTTATATGGAACTAGTTTCTTGTAAATATCATTAATCAGTGACCACACCACAGAAGGTGGTGCTAGTCCCTCAGGGCTCCTGCTCTGAGTAGGCTTTCCTTCCATTTATAAGTTTTAGTGATAGCAATTTTAGTTCAGTACCTGCAGGCTCAGAAAAATGACTATATTTCCTGGTCTCCCTTGGCTCCCAGGTGTGGCCACATTACTAAGTTCTGTCCCATGGAATTTTACCCCTTTTTATTTATGCTTTTCAGAGAAGACAATGGCACCCCACTCTAGTACTCTTGCCTGGAAAATCCCATGGGCAGAGGAGCCTGGTGGGCTGCAGTCCATGGGGTCGCTAGGAGTCAGACACGACTGAGCGACTTCACTTTCACTTTTCACTTTCATGCCATTGGAGAAGGAAATGGCAGCCCACTCCAGTGTTCTTGCCTGGAGAATCCCAGGGACGAGGGGGCCTGGTGGGCTGACGTCTATGGGGTCACACAGAGTCGGACACGACTGAAGTGACTTAGCAGCAGCAGCAGCAGCATTTATCCTTTTATCTTTTTTTTTTGCTTGAACCCAGGACATTGTCAAATGTAAGAAGCATCCCAGCTTCAGAGGTGTGATAATAAAGAAAACGTACCTCTGGAAATTGATGAACTGCTCTCTCTTAAGATGACTTTCTCAGAACACTAGTTCTGAGAAATTGTAATAGATAATTACAAGAGGAGCAGCTGATTAATCAAACAGTTCTAAGAAACACTGGCTTTAAAAATTAGTCTTTTTTGTCCTCACTGCAATATTTTTTATAAACTACCTAAGTGCTGAGAGCCTGTAAGAAACAAAAATAATATTTGTGATTCTCAATATGCATGACCCAATGCAACATATTCTAATCTATTTCATTTGATTTAACATCATTTTTGCTGTGAAGTAGATCAGAGGACTAGTTTCATGGAACTCACTTGGGGAAGAATCATCATATAGACAGATAGTTTCTAATTTGGGGAGTCCATGTAACCCAGAAAGACCCTACAAGATCATCTGGAAACAGACTCCCACCCATGTCCTCCACCTGCCTTTTGTCTTTAGAAGTGAAGTGAAAGTCACTCAGTCAAGTGTGACTCTTGTGACCCCATAGACTGTAGCCCGCCAGGGTTCTCTGTCCATGGGATTATCCAGGCAAGAATACTGGAATGGGTTGCCATTTCCTTCTCCATGTCTTTAGAAAACTTTAGTTAAAGAATGAGTTTAATTAAAGGAATGAGAAAATGCGAAAAGAAAACAGTATAGCAAGAGAAAATAATAATACTTTAGCCATTAACCAAAGTCCAAGGCCTCCTTTAGTTATTCCTCAAGGACTCTAGATAAATATTCAAGTCATGTCTTTTGAGCTGTTTTGCAGACGCTGAAACCCCCACCAGGTGGGAGAAGTTAACTATATGCTGCTTTCAAGGACTTAGACTCCAGACCGCTTCCAACCAGAAGGTTAATGATGTGGACTCCCACTTGCCTCACCACCAACCAGTCAGAAGAACGTCCACAAGCTCATGATGCCCTCTTTGACCTGTTGCTATAAAACTCACTACCCTCTCCAGGTCAGAAACACAGTCTTGAGGGCACTAGCCCGCTGTGGCTCTCTTGCCTGGCAAAGCAATAAAGTTATTCTTTTCTGTCTCACACAAAACTCTCTCTCTGAGTTTCTATTCAGCACCAGTGAACAGAGGCCATATTTCGGCAACAGCCAAAGAGCAGGTATCATTTATATCAGCACACCTCAGGAATCACCTCAGGAATCCACTTTTTGACAGCCACCAATTTTTGTTCCCAGAAAAGGGGAAAAGTAAATTTTCACATTTCTCTCTCAAAGATATGTCCTGTGGTGATCAATTCAGCCCCACGATGTTGATTCAATTACATCGCAGTGCTACACGTCAGGCTTCGACTAGTAAAGAAAATAAACTGAAAACCCAGAAACAGACTGATAACACATTCGTTCTGCCACAAGTTCAGCCGAATGAGGAGTGAGGACAGTGTGCATTTCCTCAAGTTTGCTGAAGGGTTTGTGATTCTGTTTTGAGGAGAGAGAGAAAGACAAGAGAGAGCCTGGAGGAAACATAAAGAAATGCTTGATGCTCTTCAAATTTCAAAACGCTTGTTGCAGAGACATCCAATTCTGCCCCTGGTTCTTCACCCACAGAGTGGAGGAGATGCTGGGATGAACTGAGGGAAGTGCGCACTTAGAGTCCACCATGACACCTGCCTGTCATGGCGCCACATCACTGACACCTACTGTATGCTATGACAAACCTAGATAGCCTATTAAAAAGCAGAGACATCACTCTGCTGACAAAGGGCTGTATAGTCAAAGCTGTGGTTCCAGTAAGGATGGGAAAGTTGGACTATAAAGAAGGCTGAGTGCCGAAGAATTGATGTTTTCAAACTGTGGTGCTAGAAAAGACTCTTGAGAGTCCCTTGGACAACAAGGAGATCAACCAGTCAATCCTAAAGGAAATCAACCCTGAATATTCATTAGAAGGACTGATGCTGAAGCTGAAGCTCCAATACTTTGGCTCCCTGTTGTGAAGAGCTGACTCACTAGAAAAGACCCTGATGCTGGGAAAAATTGAGGGCAAGAGGAGAAGGGGGCAACAGAGGATGAGATGTTTGGATGGCATCACCTAGTCAATGAATGTGAATTTGAGCAAGCTCTGGGAGGGTGTGAAGGACAGTGAGGTCTGGCATGTTTGCAGTTCATGGGGTCACAAAGAACTGGACACAATTGGGTGACTAAACAACAACATGATGAGAGGTAAAAAAGACCTTGGGAATAGTCACCCTGATATTTCCCAAAGGTACCTCATCGCTCAGTATTTACCCACACTAAAATACATTTCAGAAAATAATAAGCAACTTCCTCCTAGAGAAACAGATTTACTCAATCAAATACTATGTTTTATCTAGATAATGATGATCCAGGTAATGAAGTAATTTTTTCTTTCTCACCTCAATGATCAGTGGTTTTAAAAGTTATATAACATATAAAATGTTATTTTACTTTAACTTCCAACAAACAAAAGAAAAAGATGCCGTTTTTTATTTGTTGGTGATGCCAACTTAGACACACTAATATCATGCGTATTGAATGTCTGAGAAAAAATGTACTAGTAAACAATGAGGTTATCCTCCAAATTTAGAACATGTTTATATACATCAACCTGATACCATATAATGTAGTAAAGTTACAGGCTTTAAATGTTTATTACTGTTTATTTATTTGGCTGTATCGGGTCTGAGTTGTGGCATATGAACTCCTTAGCTACAGGTTTTAAATGTTATACCAGCTTTAGTAGTGTTTTAATAATTTCCAAATAGCTCCAACTAAGAGGTGAGTCTTATTTGCGATAAATTAGTTAACTTCATTGTTCTTCCAGGGAATGAATAACAAAGCTATTAAAATTATATTTTTAACTAAGCCAAGTAGAGAAATGAACTCTGACTTTCCCCATCTCTGTTTGAAAACAGTATCTTTTATTCAAAATATTTGCAATATTTATAATAGGACATAACTCAGGGAAGCCTCTTAAAGTTATCTCTCAAATTCAATGCACTTGAACTTGATGACTGAAAAACAATCAGGTACAGAGCTGTTCATTTGATTAGATTAGACTTGACACGATTTGATTTGATTTGATTTAGGAGCAGAGTAGAATTTTCAGGTTCACCAGAAATACATAAAGTCCATCAGGGCCAATAAATCCAGAACAACACTCTATTTATGAAATAAAATGCTCTAAATAATGAAGCCTTAGCTCTTACAGAATTTACCTGTTTCAGAAATCTGCTATTCTCCCAAGGTTAATGAAAGGAAGAAAGAGCAAATTTATATATTATATAATAACATTTCTGTTATGCCTAACTATTATATGAGCATAATAGATTATGCTCAATCTATTATAACTGTGTGGTAAGTACTTCTTATTCATCATTTCATGGACTTCTCACAGGCCTATGAGCTGGGTACTTCTGCTATAACCATTTAAGCCAGACTAAATAAGACCCAAGCACACAGCATGCAGAGCTCATGTCCATCAGGGCATATGAAACACAGCCATGTGACTAAATGCACTGCCTACATGTACCTATCAACAGACCTCAATTGTGCTGCTTCTGTTGGCTTCAAAGGACCTCAGTTTTCAGTTCAGTCGCTCAGTCCTGTCTGACTCTTTGCAACCCCATGGACAGAAGCATGCCAGGCTTCCCTGTCCATCACTAACTCCCAAAGTTGCATGCCAACTTTGCCTACAATCATAATAATTATTTTCTTTCTGAGACACTTAGAAACCTTTGTTTTATCCCTGAATGTATTTCTGCTCCCTCCAGTACTTTTCTTTCAATATTTTAGCATCTCCTAAGTGTGTTCTGTGGGCTTCCCTGGTGCCTTTACACTTTACCAGATGGTAAAGCGTCTGCCTGCAATGTGGGAGACCCGGGTTAGATTTCTGGGTCAGGAAGATCCCCTGGAGAAGGAAATGGCAAGCCACTCCAGTACTCTTGCCTGGAAAATCCGTGGACGGAGGAGCCTGATAGGCTACAGTCCATGGGGTCGCAAAGAGTTGGACACGACTGACCAACTTCACTTCATTAAGTGTGTTCTGTGGAATATAAATCCTGTGGAATATTAACCATCATTATAAGCAAAGGAGAAAAGGTTCTATGATGTCATGAGTTCAGGAAACATGGGGTAAAAAAAAAGTCAATGAAGGAAGAGTTCAGTATATTAATGAATAGTGTGACTCTTTGGAAGAAAGATACACCATTTCACAAATATATTTGACCACATATAGGACACTTTTATTCCAAACCTTGCAGGATTGATGACTAATGGCACATATGTCGAGAAATATTGAAATAAGTTTCTGTGTTTTCTAATCTGTTTTAACTGTGTTTTTAACAGTTTCTAACTTGTTTTTCTACCATAAAGAGAAAAAAGTCTTAAGTGGTAGAGTTTAAATTTTCAGGGACCTATGGTCTTCTAAAGACCAGCTCCCCATCAGTCTCACTGTGAATTTATCAAAACAGCACACGAAGTTCCAATGGGCTGACAGAGAATTGTTGGTTAATCTAATTTAGAGGAAAACAATTTGGAACAAGGTTGTCCAATCAAGGCATTATTCTGAACAATCTCAAGAAAGCACCTTTAAAGAAAAAGTTAGGCAAAGGTTGACCAGCCGATGTCATTTGACTTGACACTAGACGTAATTCTAAAGTGGGTGGAAATGAGTCTTCCTACAAAACAAGGATCTGCATGGTCTAGTCAGGACCCTCTTGCCCTCTTTCTTTCCCCTCTCTCACTTCCTCTCAGTCAGTCTGCTTGTACCAGGGAAAACAATCAGTTTTTGTTTCCTTTTGTCTGCTCACCCTTAGGACTGTCATCCAGGAAGAGCTACCAAAATCTTTAAGCTAGACTTTTTCTAACCTCCCATGATCAGTATATTCTATTCCTCATTGTTACACATCACAGCCTACAAAAATTCATTTGGGTTGAATTAATTCATATTTTGGGGGGCTCCAAAATCACTGCAGATGGTGATTGCAGCCATGAAATTAAAAAACGCTTACTCCTTGGAAGGAAAGTTGCGACCAACCTAGATAGCATACTAAAAAGCAGAGACATTAGTTTACCAACAAAGGTCTGTCTAGTCAAGGCTATGGTTTTTCCAGTGGTCATGTATAGATGTGAGAGTTGGACTATGAAGAAAGCTGAGTGCCTAAGAATTGATGCTTTTGAGCTGTGGTGTTGGAGAAGACTCTTGAGAGTCCCTTGGACTGCAAGGAGATCCAACCAGTCCTAAAGGAGATCAGTCCTGGGTGTTCACTGGAAGGACTGATGCTGAAGCTGAAACTCCAGTACTTCAGCCACCTCATGCGAAGAGTTGACTCATTGGAAAAGACTCTGATGCTGGGAGGGATTGGGGGCAGGAGGAGAAGGGGACAACAGAGAATGAAATAACTGGATAGCATTACCGACTCGATGAACATGTATTTGGGTGAACTCCGGGAGTTGGCAATAGACAGGGAGGCCTGGCGTGCTGCGATTCATGGGGTCACAAAGAGTCAGACACGACTGAGCGACTGAACTCAACTAAACTGAACTGAATTCATATAGATTAACCAGTTGTTTGTTTTTTTTTTTCATATTTATATGATCATGGAACTCTTTGTAGAAGACCTGTTGATAAGCCACTAACTTAGCTAGGAAGACATATTATGGGAACAATGGCTTCAAACAAGCCATGAAGCCAGGAAGCCAGCTAGAGAAGATAAGAGCTTTTCCACGAACCAGGAATGACTCACAGATCACCTTTCCCACTCAAGATAAAGAATATGATAAATCTCAGTTCTCATTCAGGTAATGTGCTCAAGGAAAAGGACCTGTCTTGGGCTGGTGATGCAGGGTTCTCAGAAAAACTATCCCAACTGTTGGTGACTGCCTATCCAGTCAGTACAGTTAGTATGTAACACCATCCTATGTTGAAAATTGTATTTAAAAAATGTGTTAGGGGGGGCAGTTATCCAGAAGCAAACACACAGAAAATAATTCATTTCTACTATATTCAGAGTCCATTTGATAACTGGGGGTATTTTGTGTTATATGTAGTCACCAGGCTAAGAATTAACCTATTTTTAAAGCTCTTCCTGTAGCAACCAGTTTAACTCAGTTCATTTGATCCCATGTTATTCACTGAAGTACTTGTTATGTTTCTGATGTTCTACTATTTGACCAGATACCAGGACAATTTCAACACTCAGAAATTTTTTGAAGAGACTTCAGCCTTCAAGCTACTGTACCTTAGAAATGGGAAGCTATTTCCTTGCTGTGTATCATAAGTGGGCAACAGAACTCTTACAGATCAGCCAAATTTTCCTTATTGCCTTCCTGGAACTACTTGGCAACTTTATTACATTAATTCATAGTGCTAGGTAATTTGAATTCTCCCGAAGCACTAATCGTTTTTCATTTAAATATCGCTTTAGTGACTTTTATGCAAACAAATCCCCAGGAGCCAATATGTGATTTAGAATTAGATTTCCTTTTTCTATGCTATAAACTGTGGCAACCTGGGAAAGAAATGTACCTCATTTCTCCTAGAATATAAAATACTCCAAGTTGCAAGAAAATAGAGCTTCATAAGATATGTTAGAAAGAATTCAGAGAAAATGTATATTACACCTAAATGAATATTTGGCTTAGTGGGCCCTCACTAGAAGCAAGGGAAAAATATTCCTTATAAAGGGGATGAGTTTCTTATTTTCCCAAACAATTCTGTCTCTTTTTATCCAGATAAGGACAAAAATGAAAAAGAAAAAAAAAAAAAAAAAAGTATCTCTTTACCAACTGATCATATAATTAAGTCACTCAAAGTTATGATAACCTCTAAAGATGTTATAATTTACTGATTGTAGAAAAAAATCCAAAAATATATCTGTTGTAGCTGTTCAGTCACTCAGTTGTGTCCGACTCTTTGTGACTCCATGAACTGCAGCATGCCAGGCATCCCTGTCCATCACCATCTCCTGGAGCTTGCTCTAACTCATATTCATTGAATCAGTGATGCCACCCAACCGTCTCATCCTCTGTCATCCCCTTCTCCTCCTGCCTTCAATCTTTCCTAGCATCAGGATCTTTTCTAATGAGTTGGCTCTTCTCATCAGTGACCAAAGTATTGGAGTTTCAACATCAGTCCTTCCAAAGAATATTCAGGATTGATTTCCTTTAGGCTTGACTGGCTTGATCTCCTTAAAGTCTAAGGGACTCTCAAGAGTCTTCTCCAATGCCACAGTTTAAAAAAAATCAATTCTTTGGTTTTCAGCTTTCTTTATGGTCCAACTCTCACATGCATACATGACTATTGGAAAAACCATAGCTTTAACTAAAGGGATCCTTGTAGATAAAATAATATCTCAGCTTTTCAGCACACTGTCTAGGTTTGCCATAGCTTTTCTTCCAAGGAGCAAGCGTCTTTTAAATTTCATGCCTGTAGTCAACAACTGCAGTGATTTTGGAGCCTAAGAAAATAAAGTCTATCACTGTTTCCATTTTTTCCCCATCTATTTGCCATGAAGTGATGGGACCAGATGCCATGATATTAGTTTTCTGAATGTTAAGTTTTAAGACAGCTTTTTCACTCTCCTCTTTCACTTTCATCAAGAGGCTCTTTAGTTCCTCTTCATTTTCTGCCATAAGGATGGCATCATCTGCATATCTGAGGTTATTGATATTTCTCTGGAAAATCTTGATTCCAGTTTGTGCTTCATCCAGCCCAGCATTTGGCATCATGTACTCAGCATATAAGTTAAATAAGCAGGGTAACAATATACAGCCTTGATGTACTCCCTTCCCAATATTGAACCAGTCCCTTGTTCCATGTCTGCTACTAACTGTTGCTTCTTGACCTGCATACAGATTTCTCAGGAGGCAGGTAAGGTGATCTGGTATTCCCATCTCTTTAAGAATTTTTCACAGTTCGTTGTGATCCACACAGTCAAAGGCTTTAGTGCCATCAATGAACCGGAAGTAGGAGTAGTCAATGAATTACATTTGCTGCTTAGAAATATATCTAAGCTGATCACTTCAGAAAGATATCTGGTTCCAAGATTAAAAGCCATTTTGCTATTTTGAACCTGAATGGGTCAAAGTTAACTGATTCTACAGGAACACTCAGTACCATTTGGGGGACAGATCTTTTAAAGTCCTGGCTCTGCCCATGATATGGAACAACTTAGATGTCTATCAACAGATAAATGGATAAAGAAGATATGGTACATGTATATACACAACGGAGTATTAACAGATATAAAAAGGAACAAAATTGGATCATTCATAGTGATGTGGATGAAACTAGAGTCTGTCATACAGAGTGAGGTAAATCAGGAAGAGGAAGATATCGCATATTAATGTATACATTATGGAATCTAGAAAAATGCCACAGCCGAACCTTCTGCAGGGCAAGAACAGAGATAAATACATAGAGGATGCAATTGTGAACACAGTAGAGTGGGGAGTGGCTGAGATGAGCTTAGAGACTAGCATTAACATATATACACTGCTGCTGCTGCTAATTCTCTTCAGTCATGTCCGACTCTGTGCAACCCCACAGACGGCAGCCCACCAGGCTCCCCCGTCCCTGGGATTCTCCAGGCAAGAACACTGGAGTGGGTTGCCATTTCCTTCTCCAATGCATGAAAGTGAAAAGTGAAAGGGAAGTCGCTCAGTCATGTCTGACTCTCAGCGACCCCATGGACTGCAGCCTACCAGGCTCCTCCGTCCATGGGATTTTCCAGGCGAGAGTACTGGAGTGGGGTGCCATTGCCTTCTCCAATATATACACTAACATGTATAAAATAGTGGAAAACTGCTTCTTGTACACACAGTGAACTCTGCCCAGAGCTGTGATGACCTAGAGGGGTGAGATGGGAAGGGGAGGGAGGCTCAAGAGGGAAAGAATAAATGGGTACATATAGCTGATTCATGTTGTCATACAGCAGAAGGTAACACACTGTAAAGCAATTCTACTAGAATAAAAAAATTATAATAGTATAGTTCTGGCTCTGCCATCTAAATAATTCTAGGTGGCTTCTCTCTACTTCAGTGTGACTTAGCCTCTCTCTTTCTCAGTGTTCTTGTTTTTAAAACACAGATAATCACAGTACCCACTACATCAAGCCAAGAATGAGATGAGATAATGTATGCAAGAGCTAATAAGAGTGCTTGGCACACAACTCCTCAGTCCATGGCAGCTATTGTGATCTTTTCGCATACTAGTTATAATTTAGCAGCGTCTGCTACCGGAATGTGAATTGGAATAATAACTCAGGGGATTACATCTTTCGAAAGCAAAGCACATTAAACATTTAATGAGAAACTTGTGGGTTTACAACTCATCCAACAGCAAACAGCAGCACTGCTTGCTCTCAAATGCTGAGAGCTTCCAGACAGCCAGCAACTGACATCTTCATTGCAGAGTGAAGTGCCAGTTCTTTAGCAGCCTGGACATTTGTTCTTTGGGCTTTTTTTAAATTTAATTTTTATTTTATATTGGAGCATGATTGATTTTCAATGTTGTGTTTGTTTTAGGTATACAGCAAAGTGATTCAGTTTGTCTATATGCAAATATTCATCCTTTTTCAGATCCTTTTTCCATGAAGTTTATTACAGAATACTGAGTAGAGTTCCCTGAGATATAGGGGGTGTGTTATGTTAGTCCCTCAGTCATATCTGACTCTTTGAAACCTCATGGACTGCAGCCCTCCAGGCTCTTCTGTCCATGAAATGCTCCAGGCAAGAATACTGGAGTGGATTATCATTTCCTTCTTCAGGGTATCTTCCTGACCCAGGTACTGTACCTGAATCTCCTGCATTGCAGACAGATTCCCTACTATCTGAGCCACCAGGAAAGCCCCAAGATATACAGCTCTCTTTTTTGATTATCTATTTTATATACAAGGGCTTCCCAGGGAGCTCCGTGGTAAAGAATCAGCCTGATAGTGCTAGACGCAAGAGATATGGGTGGCAAAGAATCGGACCATACAGGCATACAATGTGTATATGCTAATTCCAAACTCCTAATTTATCCCTCCTTTCCAGCTTTCCCTTTTGGTAAGCATAAGTTTGTTTTTGAAGTAAGTCAGACAGAGAAAGAAAAATATCCTATAATATCACTTATATGTGGAATCTTAAAAAAGAAGTACAAATGCCCTGGGCATTTGTAACAGGCCTTGAATATAATCAGCATCTCAACTGAGAGGTCCACACGTGGGGTAGTAAAGCTGCAGCTCTAAGTTAGAGGTCTGTGATAACTAGAGATGCAGAAGTCTCTTTATATAAGACGCCGACGATCAGAAGATAACACCTCTCAGTAACGAAAGGGAAAACTAAGTCAGCAGTACAGAGCACGAAGGTGTTAGGAAACGTGGCAATTTCATGAAGGAGTTTGCCAGCTTGTCAGGCAAAGTTTGAAGGTGTTCTTTAAATGAAAAATGTGAGGATTTTTGAAGATAAACTTTATTAATCATCAAAGCATACTCATCTGCAGTTACTGGCATTTATTTTTTTAATTTCATAATGGAGAGTCCAAGGGAGCCAACAAAACTCTGTTTTGATGAATTCACAAAATAACTAAGTTTACTTAAAAAAAGATAAATGAGGACAAATAATGATTTGCTTAAGCACTGAGTCACTGGAAAGTCAATTATCAGAAACATGAATTTCTCTGAAATGATTAGCAGTGTAAATGGACACACAAGCATTCTTGAAGAGACTATATCTCATTGATATTAGTGAACATTCAAAGTCCACATGAAAATTTTGAGGGCAGTAACGACCATTTTGGAGAAAGGTGTTTGTTTTTTAATGACAAAATTATCTCAGAATGCTCAAAACTCACTCTTTCAGTTATTTTAAATGATTTTATTCGCAAAGCAGAAATAGAGACAGAGACATAGAAAACAAACCTATGGACACCAAGAGGGGAAAGGGGGTTGAACGGGAGGAATTGGGAGATGGAGACTGACGTATGCACTATTGATACTACGTGTGGACAGATAACTGATGAGAACCTACTGTATAGCAGAGTGAACTCCACTCAATGCTCTGTGTGACCTAAACGGGAAGGAAATCCAAAAAAGAGGGGATATATGTAAATGTGGGCTTCCCCCGTGTCTCAGTGGTAAAGAATTCACCTGCAACACAGGAGACACAGGAGACGTGGATTTGATCTCTGGGCTAGGAAGTTTCCCTGGAAGAGGAAATGGCAACACATTTCAATGTTCTCAACTCCAATACTCTCGCCTGAAAAATCTCATGGACAGTGGAGCCTGGTGGGCTACAGTCCAAAGGGTCACAAAAAGTCAGACACCTCTGAATGCCTGAGCATATGTATAATTACAGCTGATTCACTTTGCTGTATAGTAGAAACTAACACCAAAGAAGGCAATGGCACCCTACTCCAGTACTCTTGCCTGGAAAATCCCATAGACAGAGGAGCCTGGTGGGCTGCGGTCCATGGGGTCGCTAGGAGTCGGACACGACTGAGTGACTTCACTTTCACTTTTCACTTTCATGCATTGGAGAAGGAAATGGCAACCCACTCCAGTGTTATTGCCGGAGAGTCCCGGGGACGGCGGAGCCAGGTGGGCTGCTGTCTCTGGGGTCACACAGAGTCGGACATGACTGAAGTGACTTAGCAGTAGCAGTAGCAGTAGAAACTAACACAATATTGTAAGCCAACTATACTCCAATAAAAGTTAATTTTAAAAATTGCTTTAAATGCACCTATGTACACACTTATATAAACACACATATACGTGAATCAAACTGAGCAAATACTTACCGTCACTTCATTCATGCTCAGAAGCAAGGGGCTGGGTGGTAAGGTGCCAAGGCGGTATTTGAAACCCTCCTCTAATGTCATTCCCCAGAACTGGCTATAGTTCTGGGCTGTCCATCTGCCTTACAAATGAAAGAGAAAAAATAGGTACAGGTTATATGATGTCACTTTCATCAATATAGGTTCATGTGTTTTTCTGAAATTATACAGAAGCAAGTCTGACAAAATTGGAACCATTACTGAAACCTAGGTATTTGTTATATTAATGATGCATTATTGATCACTCTAATATGGAAGCATATCACTCTTCTTAAATTAGGTCTATGTCAATGATTTAAATACCTCATTTGAGGAAACTAAGGTTGTTTAGTCAACACAGACTAAATTTAAGAATATGGAATCGCTACTTACAGTGAAGTGATTTTAGTAAAAGGCCAATATAGGTAGTTTCTTTTAAAAATCATTAAATGCATTTTAGAAAGAAGCTTGAATGTTCAGGAATGTGTTTAAAGGTTAAATAAGGTAATGTTTTGTTTATAATTTAGATGTGAAAAGAAGTTGACTGTATAAAAAGAAGTATCCATGAAAAATTAAAGACAAAATAGTTACACTTAAAAAGATTACAGCAATGCTAATTAATTTTATTGAAATATTTAAATATTGCAGCCATGAAATTAAAAGACGCTTACTCCTTGGAAGGAAAGTTATGACCAACCTAGATAGCATATTCAAAAGCAGAGACATTACTTTGCCAACAAAGGTCCGTCTAGTCAAGGCTATGGTTTTTCCTGTGGTCATGTATGGATGTGAGAGTTGGACTGTGAAGAAAGCTGAGCGCCAAAGAATTGATGCTTTTGAACTGTGGTGTTGGAGAAGACTCTTGAGAGTCCCTTGGACTGCAAGGAGATCCAACCAGTCCATTCTGAAGGAGATCAGCCCTGGGATTTCTTTGGAAGGAATGATGTGAAAGCTGAAACTCCAGTACTTTGGCCGCCTTATGCTAAGAGTTGACTCATTGGAAAAGACTCTGATGCTGGGAGGGATTGGGGGCAGGAGGAGAAGGGGACGACAGAGGATGAGATGGCTGGATGGCATCACTGACTCGATGGACGTGAGTCTGAGTGAACTCTGGGTGTTGGTGATGGACAGGGAGGCCTGGTGTGCTGCAATTCATAGGGTCGCAAAGAGTCGGACACGACTGACCGACTGATCTGATCTGATCTGATCTGATTACATATAAATGAGTTAATTTGTGTTAAGTGCCCAATAATCTTAGTCATTATTAACAATAATATGAATTCAATTGATGTAAAATTAGATAACAAAAAAGCACATAATTTTCTAGAAACATATTTCATGCCTTACATAGAACAGGAAGCTTTGTTTTCAAAATCTTATGTTGATATTTGAAGAAAATTCCTTAAGAGATGATAGGAGATGACACATGAAAAAAGATGAAAAGTAATTTAATCAATTTTGATTAATTTAATCAGAAAAAGATGAAAATAATTTAATCAATGTTGTTTGAATTAGCTACAACTTAAGGACAATATATTTTCAGTATTTAAGTCAAAACTAAACTTTATCCTATTGTGTTTATTACCAAAATTGCTTATAATGGGAAAGGGTCTAAGGAATGATTCAAGATACAACTTAATCTTCAATAATATGCCTGATAAGTTAATGCTTTTCTTTTATAAGATCTGTTAGTTCATAAAACCTTAAGTAACTTTAAGCCACAATTTTTAAATATAATGTCCATCATCCAAGGAATTTCAATAAGGAAATTTCTGAATATATTAGATACTGCAGCCTTTATTTAAGAGACTACCAGGACCAGCCTTAGGCAAAATCATGATGTCAGTAAAGTATGTTTTTGGTGCTCTACACTAGTAGTCTTCAGACAATGAGATATTTGTGGGTCTTTTAATTAACCATTCAATTTAGTAAACAGGGATCAATTTTAAAAGATAGAATATGGGGAAAACAACAGGAAATATTAGAGTTTATCAGACAGAATGAGAGTAGGTACTGTTTCTATACATTTAAGTATATGTATAGGTGCACACAAACACGTGTGTGTGTGTGTGTGTGTGTTGTTGTTTAGTCACTAAGTCGTGTCTGATTCTTTTGTGACCCCATGGACTGTAGCCACCAGGCTCCTCTGCCCTTGGGATTTCCCAGCAATAGTACTGGAGGGGGTGGCCATTTCCTTTTCCAGGTTATCTTCCCAACCCAGGAATCAAACCCTCATTTCCTGCATTGGCAGGCAGATTCTTTACCGCTGAACCTCCAGGGAACTCTGTATGTTATATATCTTTCTTTAAAAGAAATTTAAATATTGAAGAAATATTTAAAATATTTTTACACATATATTTTCTAAAAAAATAAATTTCTATTATGGTTTATTCCAGGATATTGAATATATTTCCCTGTGCTACACAGTAGAACTTTGTCGTTATCCATTCTATATGTAACAGTTTGCATCTACTAACTCCAAACTCCCAATCTATCTGTCCCCTACCCTGCCTCCTGCTTGGCGATCACAAATCTGTTTTCTATGTCTGTCATCACTTTCCAATTTAGCATTTACTGAATCTTCTTAATGTATCAATCATATTCTCCAATAAATACTGGGAACATAGAAATAAATAAACTTCTCAACCGTCAAAAATCTCATACCCTAAAAAATGACAAAGAGAGAAATGACTTCAGTTTGTGTTATTTATTAGCAGTAGGTCAAACCCTGATCAGAGTAGAGAATTGAAACATAACTCTGCCTGAAGCAGTTAGAACAATTTTTTACAGACAGTGACTTTTCAGTGCTCATTCTAGAAGAATGAGAATGAGTTAGGTAGCCAGATGTGGGGGAAGATAGAATTTATTCTAAACAAAGGCAACTCTGGAGCAAAGCATATTTGAAATTGGGAAGCACATTTAGCGAAGAGGAGATATGTAATGCTTAAACTATGACAGAGACCAGAAAGACAGGCTGAAAAGAGTGTAAATGATGAGGCGGTAAAGCATTTGGGCCAAATTGTCATTTATGCAGAGGAGCGTAATTATATTCTAAATCAATGGAGTGTCATTGAAGAGTTTTCAAGAACAAGAGTAACAGAAGCAAAGCTTTGTTTTAGAAGGATAGCCATGAGAGTGTAAAGGATTGGTTTGAGGTTTCATTAGGCTGGAAACAAAAGAAAACTCAGATCACTTCAAACTAGGCTTGATCAAGAAATGCACTAGAATATAGCATAGAAATATAGGAAACAAATTTCTAAAATAAGCTTTGTGAGAAAAATAAGAGCCTAGTGGCTGAGAGTGAAGAGGGGAAAAGCCTGAAACTAACTTTGGATATTCTGGCTTAGTTGACAAGGTAGAGGGAGCTGCCAGTAACCAAGGATAAGTCAAGGGCTAATCTTTTTAGTTTGGGGTATTTTTGATTTGACACATCATTGAGAAATCAGGACCAACTTATTCAATAGACTAGACATTGAGTTCATAATAAAAAATCAGGTTTAGGGATACCATAGATTAAAAATGGGCACAAATTCTTCTCCACTTCTTCCCATTAAGAAATGGAGTTCATTTCTCCAACTGTTGAAAGTGAGCTGGCCTGGTGACTTGCTCTGCTCAGTAGAAAGCAGTGAAACTGCTTGAAAATTTCAAGCCTCAGCCTCCGAAGGGGCCACTTCTAGCCTCCACTCATGTCCTGCTTGAACACTGTCATTATATGAAGAAGCCAAGGCTGTCCTCCTGGAGACATGTGGGCCCCCAACAACCAGCACCAACCACCAGCCGTGGGAGTGAGGCCACCTAGACAGTACAGCCCGGCTAAGGCTCCAGATGTCTGTGGACACATGGGTAACCCAAGGAAAGATCAGGAAAAGAGCCTCAGCTAAGCCCATCCTGTATTGCTGATGTGAACATAAAAATAAAGCCATGGGTGTACATGTGTTCCCCACCCTGAACCCCTCTCCCACCTCCCTCCCTACCCCATCCCTCAGGGTCATCCCAGTGCTCTGGCCCTGAGCACCCTGTCTCATGCATCAAACCTGGACTGGTGATCTATTTCACTTATGATAGTATACATGTTTCAATGCTATTCTCTCAAATCATCCCACCCTCGCCTTCTCCCACAGAGTCCAAAAATCTGTTCTTTACATCTGTGTCTCTTTTGCTATCTAGCATATAGGGTCATTGTTACCATATTTCTAAATTCCATATATATGTGTATACAGTATATATAATATACTGTAGTGGTGTTTTTCTTTCTAACTTACTTCACTCTATATGATAGGCTTCATACAATTCATTAGAATTGATTCAAATGCATTCTTTTTAATAGCTGAATAATATTCCATTATGTATATGAACCACAGTTTTCTTATCCATTCATCTGCCAATGGACATCTAGGTTGCTTCCCTGTCAATGTATGGCAAAAACCACTACAATATTGTAAAGTAATGAGCCTCCAATTAAAATAAATTAATTAATTTAATAAAAAAATAAAATAAATAAATAAAGCTTGTGCATCTGTTTGAGTTTCCTGAGCCATACAGCAAATTCCCATTGGCTATCTATTTTACATACGGTAATGTAAGGTAAGTTTCCATGTTACCGTATCAACCTAGAGGGGTGGGATGGGGAAGGAGATGGGAGGGAGTTTCAAAAGGGAGGAGATGTATTTATACCTATGGCTGATTCATGTTAAGGTTTGACAGAAAACAGTAAAATTCTGTAAAGCAATTATCCTTCAGTAAAAAATAAACTAATTTAAAAAAAAGATCCCACTTGCTGCAAGGTGCAGCCAAAATAAAGAGAACTTTTAATAAATAAATAAAGCTTGTGGTTTTAAGCTACTAAATTCCGAAGTGATTTTGTTACATAACATCAGATAACTGAGACTGTCTCTTTCTCCCCTCGTTCCACTACCTTGCTGGTGGTCACTTGTGCTACGAATTTGGGATTTATAACAGCCCTATCATTAGAAACCCTTCTACAAAGCTATGGCATGTGGGCTCCTCAGCTGGATTGTAAATTCCTCCAAGACATTATTTATTTGTATCCTCAGCAGTGCCAAAAGGGAAACACATGTTTTGTTAATATTAATTGCACGAAAATGTAATACAAGGAACACATAGGCACCAAAGTAGGTTATGCAGAATGAATAAAGGCTTGGATCTCAATACTACCAAGATGACAGGAATAAACGCTTTAAAGCAAAGGCTGCATATATTTCCATGTAGGTTATTTTTACAAGAGCCTAAAATAGACATTGAATGATATAAAATGATTTCATTTTCACACAATGAAAGCAACTTGAACATCAGAAACAGTAAATATCTGAGAATTAGAACTTTCTTTTAAATTCAAGGACTTTCTACACTCTGTCTTTTCTTCCCGGTAAATAATTTTAGTGTTAGTCCTTTTCTTCATCACTCATCTCTTTTACTTAACTCTTTCGGGCAGAGAGCAAATTGGCCAAGATGGTGTGTTCAGGCTCCCTCTCCCCATGTTTTGTAAACAATGAGTACGTAACAGCAGAGATCATTTATAGCACTGCACATGTCATGAGGTACTCACTTGGTCACAGGTTGTGTGCGGTACACATATATGTGAGCTCCACCCATAAAGTCAGGGTTTTACTGTGATGTCATGGCTGTGTCTGTTGGATCAGTCACGAGAGGAGAGAATTGTATGGCTGCTGCATCAGCCAAGAGAGAATACTGCTATGGCTTCCGAACCAGCCAAGAGAGAGGCTGTATTAGAGCTGCTGTGCCAGCCAGCAGAGAATAAATGTGCCTCCAGTTCCTGTGGCCCCTCAAGTCTCCTTCCAGCCTCTTAGCTCACAGCTTGCCTCCCCTGGGTTCAAAGAACAGTGTCCACAGTGGGATACAGCAAGACAATTGGTGCCACAAACAGGATGATCAGCAATACAATTGGCATAGTTGGCAGGATATCCAGCAGGTAGGGGAGCCTGAGGCTCCACTAGATGGAGGAAGCCAGTGGCCACCAGATAGCATATGGTACTGGTGGCCTCTGTTCTCTTAACATGGGCTCCAGTTGGAAGACTGGGAAGTGGCGGATGGTTCACTGGATAGTATTGAAAAGGCGTTACAGGCAATGAGTTCTCATTTGCCCAACAAGGCAGCACGAACTGCCTGGCACCGTGGGGTGGGTTTTCCTGACTGCCCTGAAGGCGAATATTGATAGTGCTCTCTGTGATGCCATGCCGGTGTGCAATGTGCAGAGACTCTTGGAAGAACTAGAGCAGCATATATTGGTGTTAGAGCGAGAACCCTGTGGCCCTGAAGAACCCAGCATCTCTGACAGCGAGGCGTTAAGTGACAGTGAGGATGAACGTTATGAGCCCGTGGGTCCCCGCTTGGCAGTGAGGCCCGTTGTGCAGCAGAAAGTGAAGCATGAGCAGCCTAAGGCCAAGGAGTGGGGCTTCGTCAAGGGACCCCAGTGTGACTGAGTTCACGACATATACTTAGGTGGAGTTGGTCAACTTGGGTAAGCAGTTTCAGCAAACGCACAGGAAACACTTGCAAGCATGGCTTTTGTGACTTTGGAACACAGGGGTGGGCCTCGCACCTGAGAGGTTTTGCAGGTCCTTACTGAGAGAAGCCCTGGAGAAGGAATAGGCAACCCCACTCCAGTGTACTTGCCTGGAGAATCCCAAGGACGGAGGAGCCTACAGGCTACAGTCCATGGGGTTGCAAAGAGTCGGACACAACTGAGCGACTTCACCTCACTTCACTGAGAGAAGTAGAGAGACTGCATGCAGGACGCCATTTTGAAAGTGCCAAGAGCCCACAGGTGGCCCGAGCTAGCAGGGGTCCCAACTGGGTTATGCAGATGCAAATGTGGCCTAATTTATGGGGAGGGTACTGTAAAGGCCGTGTCCTCAGATTCAGAAAAGTGTAATCATGTGGGTGAACTGTGAACAGGGACCACAAAACACCCCTTCCTTGCGGGGTGGGCCTGGTGCCTGTCGGGGGTTTTGTGTGTCCTTAATAAAAATTCTGCAGGAAGGGAGTTGCCCCTGTGGAGGCTTTCCTACAATCTCACAAGGACAGACAGTGGACTGGACTTGGCCATGAAAGATAAAGGCACTCCACGTGCAGTGGGTGACTCTTCTAGCACCATGAGGGCAAGGACTGGAACAGGAGTCCCGAGTGATACCTGGTGTTCGGTTTTGCTATGTATTGGGGATGTAACTGCTGTTGTAGCTACTGCTGTTGCAAGATGTAAATCCAAGCGTCAGTGTTACTGGCCAAGGGAATATCACAGATGGATGGCGCATAGAATGTGAGCGAGAGACCCTGAAGGGGTGGAGTGTGGGGAGAGAGCAAATTGGCCAAGATGGCGTGTCCAGGCTCTCTTGCCCCACATTTTGTAAATAATGACTGTGTAACAGCTGAAATCATTTACAGCACTGCACATGTGCGTCATGAGGTACTCAGTTGGTCACGAGTCATGTGTGGTATGCATATATGTGAACTCCACCCATAAAGTAGGGGAAGTTACTGCTGCCTCACGGCTGTGTCCATTGGGTCAGTCACAAGAGGAGAGAACTGCAGTACATCCGCTGAGCCAGCCAAGAGAGGGGCTGTGTTATGGCTGCTGTGCCCACCAGGAGAGAATAAACGTGTCTGAAGTTCCTAGGGCTCCTCGAGTCTCTTTCCAGCCTCTTAGCTTGTGCCTTGCCTACCCTAGGTTCAACGAACAGTGTGCACAGTGGGATACAGCGAGACAATTTGGCGCCACAAGCAGGGCGATTGGTGATACACCTCTTTTTTCCCTTTTGTCTGTGTATATTTTCTTTTCCTGCAATTTTATTTCACCTTTTTTTTTTTTTTTTGAGTCATCTATGTTTGCTACTAAAAGGTAAAGCCCATGCCTCTGATATAGTCCTAGAGTACTCTCAACAGTAAATGAATGATGGGAAAATGCTTCCTTCCAACGGAGATAGCATTCCCAACAGATCTAGACTCTTACATGACTTTCTTTCCACATTGCTTTAAGCGGTGGTTTCTCTTGGGTTCTGTGACAGCAGAAAGGTTGGCTGCTTATCTTGGCTTCCTGAAAGTGTGTGCTTGCTAGGTCAAGCATTTGAATCCTTTTAGGAACCTGATTCAGATAATCTCTCATGATGACGCATATTCTCATGTTCTTTTAATAATTTAAATATCACTTAGCCACGGAAAAGAATTGATTTTCCCTAGAAATACTTAAAATGTCATCATATTATCACCTAAAATATTGGTGAAACACACACACAGAGGAGTTTAAAATGGTTTGAGAATATTAACATCAACAAATGTGACTTCTGGCTTTCACGTCTTCCAAGAAAATACTCAGGGTACGTTGAAAATTAGTGCTCCATTGTGCTGGGAAACATACAGCTTAAGTGTGGAGAGAAATGATATTTTTACTTTTTAAAAATTCATTTGAGGATGACTTCACTTTTATAGTTGCTAGACAATAGATCTTTTCAAGTGAAATCTTTTCCTGAAGGTGGAAAATGTTATCAAGGGTAGAGAAATCCTGAGGCAGAAACCATCCCACCATCCCTCTTCCTTTCAGTTCTGTAAAAAAAGCCAGTGTTGGCATCTTCTCCTTATTCCTTCTATGAAGTGGCAAAGTGACTTTGCTAAACTATCAGAGCATCAAACAGTTATTTTAAGTGTCAATCAGCCCAAGTTTTTGTTTATTAGCAAAGTAAAATGGCCTGACCTTTTGACTCAACTATGAGTGAAATTGGCTAGATATCAGTCATCTCAGTGAAACTGTCTAGATGGACTGGTCTTTTGGGGAATCCTCAAGGTAAAATAATACTCTCTTAAGGTAAGATTCTGCACAGGATAGCTTGAGCTTGTGATTGGCTGCTGCTGCTACTGTCGCTTTAGTCGTGTCCAACTCTGTGCGACCCCATAGACGGCAGCCCACCAGGCTCCCCCGTCCCTGAGATTCTCCAGGCTAGAACACTGGAGTGGGTTGCCATTTCCTTCTCCAATGCATGAAAGTGAAAAGTGAAAGTGTGATTGGCTAGGTCAGGGCAAATGTGGAAGGAAAGAAAATAAACATGAACGAATCAGTTTGCTACTTCCTGATTTTGTCTGACTACTTATTTAAACTAAATTTCCTCCTACACACCTCACTCATACCATGACAGTGCTCCTTCCTGAATAATTTAAGACCATGCTCCATATTTCTCCTTTGTACATTTTAATTTTTAGTTATTTGAAGTTTACCTCTGTGTATTCCAATTTCACATGTCTTTCTATCTCCCTCTCCATTTCTCTCACTTTTTTTTTTTTTTTTTTTAAGAATGATCTTTTTTTGCAGGTAAGTGATAGGAATTACATTGTTTGAAACATGAGGGGTAACAGGGAGGTGGGCACCAAAAATCCCAGAAAGCAAAATTTTTCTCACCCATAGTCTCCTTTATTGACATGTTCAATTAATCCTGGTTGAACAAGGCATACATGCTGGGAACATTTCCACTGCTGTCCTGAGCATGTGCTGTAAAAATACAAGCATTATGAAAGTGACTGGGCCTTTTAGGAGTACATTTACAAAATTAGTACCCAGAGTTGCACCTTGTTAAGGCATAAAATATATTTTTGATTAATGTTAATGTTTTGATTAATGACTATTAATTCTTGACAAAAACAAATCACAACACATTCATTAATTACGCTACAACGCAATATCTTCTACTCCAGGCAGTTAATGAATGAAATGACCACTCAGTCATTGAAGTTTGAAAATAGACAACAATGAAGACAGCAGATTCAGTATGTGTAATTGGAAATTCTCTGCAGGATAATCATTTTAAGGCAGTCTGATTATAATATATTTAGTTACTGTGCTCAAGGAAACACGATTTGATTTGTCTATAGTATATCAGAATGTTTGTAATTAATAGATATGCTTAATGGACTGTCACTAACATCAAACTCAAACATTAAAAGAAATATTCATGTGTAGATTTGGCACATCTATTAAAATTAAATATGTTCATAAAGACTACTGATATATGCTATCTTATGATTCTGTGTATCTGTATTTAAACATATGTTTTGTTTCACAGATATTCCTTTTACTTGAAGAAAACATACACAGCAGAATTCAGTTCTGGGCCACTTAAATTCATTACCAGGAATTGCAGTTTTCTTTAATTACTGATCCTTCTTCATAATGTTGACCATCTCTGTGGCAACCTGTCAACACAACATGTAAACAAATCAAAATTCTAAATTGATTAATAAAATGCATTCACATAACAAGTACTCTAAAATTGTGTTTAGTGTTCTCAAATATGCAAAAATATTTGGTGCCAGTCAGACAGAAATCTACATGGGGTTTTTGTCAGTGTTTGGCCACCTCATGCAAAGAGTTGACTCATTGGAAAAGACTCTGATGCTGGGAGGGATTGGGGGCAGGAGGAGAAGGGGACGACAGAGGATGAGATGGCTGGATGGCATCACTGACTCGATGGACGTGAGTCTGAGTGAACTCCGGGAGTTGGTGATGGACAGGGAGGCCTGGAGTGCTGTGATTCATGGGGTTGCAAGGAGTCGGACATGACTGAGCGACTGATCTGATCTGATCTGATTTATCCAATTTTTCTGGATTTGTTCCATGAGCTTCTGTCCTTGCACTGTGTATTTGTCCCAACTGAGAGGATTTGTAAAGCATTAAAAACTAGATTACTGAGGTATTAATCACTAAACACACTCAAAAAATAATTAATGTGTTTAAAGAAATAGGGAAACAGTAAAACAGTGTTTGAAATAATTAATAGCATTTCTCATCTTAAAATCTAATCAAGTCTCATGTGGATATAAATAGTTGCATATGATTAGAGGAAGGAACAAGGTTTTGGACCAAAATATGAAGCTGTTTCAGCGAATTCACCTTACAAAGAGAAACTCTATTTTTGATCCAGGATGTGAATCCAGAGGAAAGTTTATAAGATTGCAGCCCTTTGTGTTCCAAATCTAAACATTCCTCAACTATTAACCAAAAAGGGAAAGTGTTAGTTGGTCAGTTTTGTCCAACTCTTTGCATCCCCATGGACTGCAGCACTCCAGGCTATTCTGTCCATGGATTTCTCCAGGCAAGAATACTGGAGTGGGTAGCCATTCCCTTCTTCAGGGGATCTTCCCAGTCCAAGGATTGAACCTGGGTCTTCCACATTGCGGGAAGGTTCTTTATGGTCTGAGCCACCAGTGAAGTCACATTAACTGCAACTTTTTGCTGTTTTACCAGATTATAGAAACTACTCCAAAGAGATCAATGGTGAATTATTATTGCATGAAAACCAATCAGAAAGATATGGTAAAATAGTGCACTAGCTAGAAACTAAATCTCTTTGTAAATATAACTTACACAAATTACTGAATTAGCAAAAGTAACATAATTCACTCCTGTGTCACATGAAAACTTTTTTGATGGAAACATAACATTGAGAGATCACATCAATGGCCCCAAGTTAAATAAAATGAATTCTAACTTTTAAAAAAATATATTTATTTTTAATTGGAGGATAATTGCTTTACAATATTGTGTTGGTTTATGTCATACATCAACATGAATCAGCCAGAGGTATACCTATGTTCCTTCCCTCTAGAAGCTCCCTCCCACCTCTCACCCCATCCCACCCCTCTAGGAATTCTAACTTTTTACTGTATATAGTAATAGGAGTAAATCTACATATTTAAAAATCATTTCAAGGGTCCTGGTTTAACTACAAGCCATAATGTCACAAAAGCCAATTTCAGGTTAGCTACCTTCCAATTTTTCAAAAAGTTGTTTCTCAGGGAACATTTACAGCTGCTTTTTTCAGCAAGCACCGTGTTCTCACAGTTCAACGTTTTGCTTAATGAATTTCGAATATCCTTGTATTTGCATCTATCCATCCCTTTTCCGTGTATTCCACCATCACAGGAAGAGAGAAGGAAAACACTTCTTTAGTGGCCCACAGGGGAGGAAAATGACTCAACTTTAAATTAAGTTCAGAGTTTTAATTACTACCCAGGATTAAACACTTTTTGTAAATAAATTTCTATGTTTGCAATTTAGAAAGATCCTAGAACTTTTCATTACCTAGGCAAGCAACAGTAAAAATTCAAGCAACAATTCAAGTGTCATTCAAAGTCAAGGAAAGTACTCCACTGACTAGTTCTAAAGGGTGGATGAAAGTGGGGAAGCTGATTTTTAAAATTTATTTTACTGGAGTATAGTTGATTTACAGTGTTATGTTAATTTCTGCTAAACAGCAAACGATTCAATATGTATGTATATGTACATGTGTGTGTGTGTGTGTGTGTGTGTGTGTGTGTGTGTGCTCAGTGGCTCAGTCATGTCTGACTGGGACCCCATGGACTGTAGCCTGCCAGGCTCCTCTGTCCATGGAATCTTTGAGGTAAGAATACTAGAGTGGGTTGCCATTTCCTACACCAGGGACTCTCCCCAACCCAGGGATCAAACCCATGTCTCTCGTGTTTCCTGCATTACAGGTGAATTCTTTACCACTGCACCACCTGGGAAGCCCTATATGCATATATATATCTCACAGTGTTTGAAACCTGAGGGGTAGAAGGGAGGTGGGCACCAAAAATCCCAGAAGCAAACATTTTCTCACATACACACACATATATATGTATGTATGTATTATGCCAAAGAATGCTCAAACTATCACACAATTTTACTCATCTCACACACTAGCAATGTAATGTTCAAAATTCTCCAAGCCAGGCTTCAACAGTACGTGAACCATGAACTTCCAGATGTTAAAGCTGGATTTAGAAAAGTCAGAGGAACCAGAGATCAAATTGCCAACATCCACTGGACCATCAAAAAACAAGAGAGGTCCAGAAAAACATCTACTTCTGCTTTATTGACTACGTCAAAGCCTTTGACTGTGTGGATCACAACAAACTGTGGAAAATTCTGAAAGAGATGGGAATACCAGACCAACTGATCTGCCTCTTCAGAAATCTGTATGCAGGTCAAGAAGCAACAGTTAGACCTGGACATGGAACAAATCAGGAAAGGAGTACGTCAAGGCTGTATATTGTCACCCTGCTTATTTAACATATATGCAGAGTGCTGGGCTGGATGAAGTACAAGCTGGAATCAAGATTGCAGAGAGAAATATCCATAACCTCAGACATGCAAATGACACCACCCTTATGGCAGAAAGTGAAGAAGAACTAAAGAGCCTCTTGATGAAAATGAAAGAGGAGAGTGAAAAAGTTGGCTTAAAACATTCAGAAAACTAAGATCATGGCATCTGGTCCCATTACTTTATGACAAATAGATAGGTAAGCAATGGAAACAGTGGCAGACTTTATTTTGGGGGACTCCAAAATCACTGCAGATGGTGATTGCAGCCATGAAATTAAAAGACACTTGCTACTTGGAAGAAAAGTTATGACCAACCTAGACAGCATATTAAAGAGCAGAGACATTACTTTGCCAACAAAGGTCTGTCTGATCAAAGCTATGGTTTTTCCAGTGGTCATGTATGGATGTGAGAGTTGGACTATAAAGAAAGCTGAGTGCCAAAGAATTGATGCTTTTAAACTGTGGTGTTGGAGAAGACTCTTGAGAGTCCCCTGGACTGCAAAGAGATCCAACCAGTCAATCCTAAAGGAGATCAGTCCTGGGTATTCATTGGAAGGACTGATGTTGAAGCTGAAACTCCAATACTTTGGTGACCTGATGTGAGAACTGACTCATTTGAAAAGCCCCTGATGATGGGAAAGATTAAAGGTGGGAAGAGAAGGGGATGACAGCAGATGAGATGGTTGGATGGCATCACTGACTCAAGGGACATGAGTTTGAGTAAACTCTGGCAGTTAGTGACAGACAGGGAGGCCTGGCATGCTGCGGTCCATAGGGTTGCAAAGAGTCAGACATGACTGAGCTACTGAACTGAACTGATGTTGTATGTATGTACGTATACATATGTATATCTGAAAGCTGGTTTTTATTCATACAGCTTAAATGTTTCTTGTTCAATGTACCAGTTTTATAGATAAAGGGACCAGAAGTTACAAAGGTTCTAATTGGAGGAGGCTGTCCCTTCTCTGACCTGTTCCCCAGCTACTAATTTTGAAGCCAAGAGAATGCTATCCCCAGGCCTGCCCAACATCATTAGTACTATGTCTAGTGTTATTAAAGTTCCATTTCTTCGCCTTCCTTCCTTAATGTCAAGTCAGAATGGACTATCAGAAACAATGTTTGCTACAATCTCACTTGAGAGGTGGCTTCTTAAACAAAAACCATTATTTGTTCATCTGAGCCTGGCCAAAGTGCTGACAAAGTGAAGCATCAGCTTCTACACTAATACAGAAATTCAGTTCACCCCCTTCCTCTGCTCCTGCCTGACTCCAGTGTATCCTTCATCCCCTGAACAGCATTTAGAGAGCTCTCTTAAGATCTGTGTTATGTCACTCTCTGCTTAAAAGCCTCATGTTTTTCTGTATTAAATTTAGACTAAAACTGAACCTCTTACAGGGACTTGTAAGACCTTATCCAAAGTGTCTCTTCCATAAACTGTGTTCTCACCTCTCCTAGTCTACTGCCTGGAGTGGTATTCCCAGAGGAATGAAGGATTTGCCTGATACAGATAAGGGTGGAAAGAACTGGATGAACTTAATTTGGAGCCAAAGCAAATAGGATTAACTATTGGAGAATCAGGAAAAATAAGGGTCACAGAAGTCTCACTAAGATTTTGGCTTTAGGGATAGAGAAGCAGTGATGCTATTATTGAAATAAGGAACAGGTTTGTAGTGAGAAATCAAGCTTCTGCCTTACATATTTTAGACTAAGATCAAATCTAAGTTAGACATCCTAATGGAGAACATCAAGTAGAGTAGGAATGGAAGTCCAAAGTCAAGGCAAGGCTGGAACATGAATTTCAGAGCCAGTAAAGTACTTATCTTTAGGTTTTTGAGAATAAATAACAGTCTCCTTGAGAGAGTGTTTGTAGGTAAGAGAAAGACATCCAGGACTGAGCTCAAACACTGTAACCAACAGACATTCAGAAAAACAAACTGGGAATAAGTGACCTGGGAAGAAGAGGGGAATTCAGGGCATGGTGGAGTCCTGGAAAGCAACAGACATATTCCACAGAAGCAAAAACAGTCACCTACATAGAGTACGGCTGAGGGGGTCAAGAAAAGAATGGGGATCTGGGATTTCCCTGGTGGCCCGGTGGTTAAGACTCTGCACTTCCAATGCAGAGGAGGCAGGTTTGATCCCTGGTAGGGGAACTAAGATTCCACATGCTGAATAGCACAGCCAAAAAATAAAATAAAAGAGAATGGACACCTGAATACTGCACTTGAAAACATGGAAGCCTTCAATAACCCTGCCAAGATAGAGCTCGGTAAAGTAGCAGGGAACAAGGTCTTGTAGGAATGAGCTAATGAGAGGTTTAGAAGTAAGGAAGTGAAATGTTTCTTTCAGATATTTTGCCATTAAAGGAAAGGAGGAAATAAGATAAAACTGGTTAAGGACATGGAGATGAGGGTGGGCTCTTTCAAAGCTGGGAGCTACAACTACCCACCAGCGTCCTGCAAGAGAATGTCTTGTAAATGACATTTGCTCACTTTCTTAGTTATTTCCTCAGGAAAAGTTCCAAGAAGTCGAAGTTCTGGGTCAAAATTGAGATTTGGACATCTTTAAGGCATTTAATTCATATCATCTTTTTTTTTTTTTTTAATGATTTCACCAATTTACGCTCACCAGCAGTGAAAAGATGAATTATCCTGTATCACTCTAAGGAATAAACTGTATGGGTCCCATGCTAGGTATCACTTCGTCGTGGAAACAGAGTCAGGATTAGAAATTAATCTTGGATGTCTAGCGCCATCTCCCAAGCAATGTTTGTATCCTGTTTTGGATTCTACTAGTTTTAAATAAAAAGATATTTCTTTTAAAATGTTAATTTGAAAATATGATTGATGATTTAAAGGTAGTAGAAATTGAGGAGTTAAAGAAAAGTTGGGAGCTACAAAAATACTTTCATAAATCAATAACTTTGTAAATTGATTGATCCAGAAAAGAAGGAGAGAAATGATGGTTTAGGAGAGAAAGAGGGAGAAAAAGGGAGAGAGGAAAGAAGAGAAAAGGAGAGGGGAGGGATGGAGGAAGGGACAATTGTAAGGGTGGAGATCTTACAAGATAAGAAAAGACAAGAGATGATGGGATTCAGAGCTCAAGAAGAGGAATCTACTTCATGGAAACAGTAACCAAGATGGCAGTAAGTTGAAAATTATGATGAGAGGTGAAAGAATTCCTGGTGTCTTTATTTTCTCAGTGAAAAGCATATAAAAGCCTTCAGTGTGAAGTAATCAAACTGGTTACACCTTGATATAAATAAATAAATAAGTAGATAGATGCATAGCTGTGACTGTCGAAACCAAATGAGTTTTGCAACATTAATAGCCATTATTAAAAGAATTAGGTAAATCAGATTTTTGGAAGGTTAAATAAGTCTCTTGATTTTAGAAAAAATGACAGTATGCCTTATGATCCAGCAATCCCACTGCTGGGCATACACACTGAGGAAACCAGAATTGAAAGAGACACGTGTACCCCAATGTTCATTGCAGCACTGTTTATAATAGCCAGGACATGGAAGCAACCTAGATGTCCATCAGCAGACGAATGGATAAGAAAGCTGTGGTACATACACACAATGGAGTATTACTCAGCCATTAAAAAGAATACATTTGAATCAGTTCTAATGAGGTGGATGAAACTGGAGCCTATTATACAGAGTGAAGTAAGCCAAAAAGAAAAACACCAATACAGTATACTAACGCATATATATGGAATTTAGAAAGATGGTAACAATAACCCTGTACACGAGACAGAAAAGAGACACTGATGTATATAACAGTCTTTTGGACTCCGGGAGAGGGAGAGGGTGGGATGATTTGGGAGAATGGCATTGAAACATGTATAATATCATATATGAAACGAGTCGCCAGCCCAGGTTGATGCACGATACAGGAAGCTCGGGCCTGGTGCACTGGGATGACCCAGAGGGAGGGTATGGGGAGGGAGGAGGGAGGAGGGTTCAGGATGGGGAACACATGTATACCGGTGGTGGATTCATTTTGATATATGGCAAAACCAATACAATATTGTAAAGTTAAAAAAGAAAGAAAGAAAAGAAAAAATGACAGTATAATATAATTTATTTTAAAATACTCCATCATAATGTGTTCTACTATCTGTGTTGGTCCCAACATCACTTCAGGGAAGGCAACTGCCTGCTTTAATCAGGAGTCTGCATCCCATGGGTGGTCAATATAATTTATCCTGAAAGTCCAGACTCAAGGGCAGCTCCTACAAGGGGTTCCACTATCCATCTTTTAATGAACACTAGAGTATAGCATAATGAGTGCCAGATATGGGCTTTCATTGGTAAAATTAGTGACTTGTTAATCAGCATAATGGATATAAGCAATCAACTCATTACTTAACAATATTCAATTTATATAGATTAGTTTAAATAGTTAAAAATCATATCTCACTCATACTCCCCAGTTTTTTTGTATCTTTTAAGATCAAAAGACTTCATGCTTAAACCTGATACCCTAGGATTACTCTCCAAAACATCTGTCCAGCCACCGCATATGAGGATTTATTATAACCTGATAATCTGCAATATTATCAGATATGGCAGTTCTATTTCCAGTTTTTTAAGGAATCTCCACACTGTTCTCCATGGTGGCTGTACTAGTTTGCATTCCCACCAACAGTGTAAGAGGGTTCCCTTTTCTCCACACCCTCTCCAGCATTTACTGTTTGTAGACTTTTGGATAGCAGCCATTCTGACTGGCGTGAGATGGTACCTCATTGTGGTTTTGATTTGCATTTCTCTGATAATGAGTTATGTTGAGCATCTTTTCACGTGTTTGTTAGCCATCTGTATGTCTTCTTTGGAGAACTGTCTGTTTAGTTCTTTGGCCCATTTTTTGATTGGGTCATTTATTTTTCTGGAATTGAGCTTCGGGAGTTGCTTATATATTTTTGAGATTAGTTCTTTGTCAGTTGCTCCATTTGCTATTATTTTCTCCCATTCTGAAGGCTGTCTTTTCACTTTGCTTATAGTTTCCTTCGTTGTACAAAAGCTTTTAAGTTTAATTAGGTCACATTTGTTTATTTTTGCTTTTATTTCCAATATTCTGGGAGGTGGGTCATAGAGGATCCTGCTGTGATTTATGTCAGAGACTGTTTTGCCTATGTTTTCCTCTAGGAGTTTTATAGTTTCTGGTCTTACGTTTAGATCTTTAATCCATTTTGAGTTTATTTTTGTGTATGGTGTTAGAAAGTGTTCTAGTTTCATTCTTTTACAAGTGGTTTAGGACATGGAAGCAACCTAGATGTCCATCAGCAGACAAATGGATAAGAAAGCTGTGGTACATATACACAATGGAATATTACTCAACCATTAAAAAGAATACATTTGAATCAGTTCTAATGAGGTGGATGAAACTGGAGCCTATTATACAGAGTGAAGTAAGCCAAAAAGAAAAACACCAATACAGTATAATAATGTACATATATGGAATTTAGAAAGATGGTAACGATGACCTTATATGCGAGACAGCAAGAGACACAGATGTATAGAACAGTCTTTTGGACTCTGTGGGAGAGGGCGAGGGTGGGATGATCTGAGAGAATAGCATTAAAACATGTATATTATCATATGTGAAACGAATCGCCAGTCCAGGTTCAATGCATGATACAGGGTGCTCAGGGCTGGTGCACTGGGATGACCCAGAGGGATGGGAGGGGGAGGGAGGTGGGAGGGGGGTTCAGGACGGGGAACACATGTACACCCATGGCTAATTCATGTCAGTGTATGGCAAAAACCACTACAGTATTGTAAAGTAATTAGCCTCCAACTAAAATAAATAAATTTTTTTTAAAAGGGGCATTATTTACTTATTTGACATATTGTTTTTAAACCTTAAGATAATACATTTTTAAGTCCCAGGTTGAAAATAATTACAGTATAAAAAATTAGACCATATCATGCAGTTAAATAACTGAAAAACATTTAATAAATCAGTGATTTTGTCTCTAGTATCTCAGAGGAAAGTCACTTCATATATGCAAAAAATTACTACAAATAGTATGCCATTGTCTATTTATTTCATATAATTTTGTATCTTTTTCAATATTGTATAGTGTTATTTTCTTTCAACAAGCTACTTTCATAAGAAAGAAAAAACAAAAGAAAATAATTACCTCATGAGTACAGTTATGATGTGAACCTTTTGCCTCTAAATAAAATAATAAATTGCTTCCCTCCATCATGAATGGAATAAAAGCTATACCGGGAACATAAGTTCTACCTAAAACATAACCCTAAATTAAAGTCTTAGCAGAGTCTTAGCTTTCAAGCAAAAACGGACACAGATGAAGTAGCAGTTTCTTTTCTAAATGGGCTGTTGCTGCTGCTGCTGCTACTGCTGCTATTACTGCTGCTAAGTCACTTCAGTCCTGTCCGACTCTTTGCGACCCCGTAGACAGCAGCCCACCAGGCTCCCCGGTCCCTGGGATTCTCCAGGCAAGAACACTGGAGTGTGTTGCCATTTCCTTCTCCAAAGCATGAAAGTGAAAAGTGAAAGTGAAGTTGCTCAGTCATGTCCGACTTCGCGACCCTGTGGACTGCTGCCCACCATGCTCCGCCATCCATGGGATTTTCCAGGCAAGAGCACTGGAGTGGGCTGCCCTTGCCTTCTCCATCTAAATGGGCTACAGGGCTCAAATAAGGAAAGCTCAAGTATGCTTTAGCACATCAAAAGCGCTGCAGCTAATACATAATACTCACCCTCAGCATTCGTGAAGCCGACCCTGCTCATACCTGACATCTTTCAATGAGTTCTCATTATAGGATAAAATTTAAAATTCTTGATACAGCCTATAAGTCCCAGCGAAATCTGCCCTCTACTCCTCTCAAACCCCTTCTTATGTTACCTTCAACCCTCCGCCAGCCGTGACTCTCCAGAAACGGTGGCCTCCGTCCAGCACCTAGTGCACACCAAGCTCCTGGCGCCCAGACCCGGTTCTGTCAGCTCCTCAGGTGACCACACCCCTCACTCCCCAAGCTAATACTGTATACTGCTTTCTATGTTGACATTATATTCTGATAGGCTTTCCCACAGCACCGAAATGTTTCCTTCTGAGAATTTAACACAATTTGCAACTGTACAGTGAATTTGTTAAATATCTTACACCACGCATCCCCTCCCGGCCCCCACACACACACACACACACAAAACTTGACTATCACTCCCATAAGGATAAAGTGAAAGTGAAGTCGCTCAGTCGTGTCCGACTCTTTGCGACCCCATGGACAGTAGCCTACCAGGCTCTGCGATCCATGGGATTTTCCAGGCAAGAACACTGGAGTGGGCTCCCATTTCCTTCTCCGGGGGATCTTCCCAACCCAGGGATCGAACCCGGGTCTCCTGCATTGCAGACAGACGCTTTACCGTCTGAGCCGCTTCCCCATGGTTGCCCCAGCAAAAGTGCAATGTCTGGCATGGTGGAGGCGGTCAATGAATATTTTTCAATGAACGACAAGCTCTCCCATTTCTGATAGACTATTTAATTGCTGTTTGCTGGGAAAGGCAAAGGTCTAGCAGGAATGACCATGCTGTGGAAATTTTTACGTAGTATATGTGTGTTTTACAAACAAGATGGCACTATTGAAAATGAAAGCAAAAGTCAGCATCTGGATTTTGCTGTAAGGATACAAATCCTAATTTGTCCTGCACTGTCTTCTAATCGTAATTTCCACTCACCATCACCTACTTATAATTATGCGACAGAGTTTTGAGGAAACCTGAATTTTGCCTCATATAAAGTGGAGCAGGAGAGTTTTGTTTTGCGTTTTTTGCAAACTTTAGATATATTGATTGCTCAGAACCTACAGTCATTCTACTATAATTAAACCAATAGAGTAAATAACACCGTCCTCCTTATGAATTATTGAGTTGACCAAAATATTCATTCAGGTTGCTCTATAGAATGTAACAGAAAAACCCAAATTAACTTTTTGGCCAACCCAATATTTATATTTATTCACTCAGTCTTAGACTTTTACAACTACTCTGTATGAAGCACTGTTTTGTTTTTCACGGTTTAAAATCCCTGATTGGCAGAATGAACAAAAACATACAGGGAGAATCTCTTTGGTATTACTTAGGCAGGGAGGGTGGCCACCTTTATTACGCTCCTGCATTGGTTTAAATGGCATTGCTGTAACACAGGTTCTAACGCCACTCATGAGACAATAAGTAAAATGTTACATACATCTGCAGAGGATCAATCTTGGGACTTTGATGTGATTTTCTGAGGTTACACTCAAAAAAGCACGAGAGGTTGTTTTTGTCAAGACGTTTTACAAAGAAAGAATTTTAAGTAACTTTTTATAAGGTGAGTGGCTATTCAAAGCAGAACGGAAATCAGCCTTCGTGGCCGTCACACCAGGACTTTGCCGAAGGTGCTAGGCTGAGGCACGTGCCGGCATCTGAATCAAAGCATGTTAACAATCCAAAGAAATTTAACCTGGTGATCAAAGTATTCATTTTTCATTTCAACTTAAGAAAGGAAGGGTGGAAAGAAAGGAGAGAGAGAAAGAGGTAGGGAGGGAAGGAAGGAAAGAGAAAGACCGTTAGACCTTGTTACGAACTAGGGCAATGCTGGAACACATTCCCGAATCCTACCTTCTGGGGACCAAGGCTTTGTGCGAGGAGGCCAGCCCTTTTCTTCACGGCAAAATGACTTGTAATCAGGGCAGCAATCAGAATTTTCCCTTTCACAGAATTTATCACAGTAACACAGCGCGTCCGCCTCATAGAACTGAGTCACGCAGCCATCATCTCTGTCTGCACAGCAACCAAACCTTCTACAGTACTGCCCTTCGAAAACGGCTCTTTTGAATCGAGTACCTTCCGAAATGGTGTGATTCCTAGTGAACTCAGCTCCTGGGTCCACTTCTCGTTGTGATAAATACTGTCTCTCCATCCAAATTTCTGTGGTGAGATAAGCAAGGATTAAGATCTTATATCCGGCGCACATTCTCCAGAGGTCAGCAAGGCTCCCACTGGTTGGTATGTTCGATCCCCTTGCCCCTGGGGCTTCTCCTTGGAGCCTAAGCTCTAATCATCAAGACAACTCAGCGTGAATCCTGAAACTGATCCTTAAGTTGAACTGAGTGTATTTCTTGTAGTTAAACATTAATCAAGAATTTCAGTGCTTGCCAAAGATAATGTGCATGTTAGCAATAGACCATTGTCATTCCTCCAATGTTAAAATTTTATATTTCATATTACAGGAGAAACACCCATTGCCATAAAAATAAATACATAAAATCTTAGGTGTAGATGATACATTGAATATTGCTTGCCTTCAAAATAACCTAGATTCTTAAATCAAAAACCTCTCTGGAATACACATGGCCCAAATTTTGGCTGCAATGACTACTGGCAAGGTGTAGGAAATTCAAAAGTCAAAAACACAATTATTCATCTCACCTACTTGCACTGCCTCTAAAATCCAGACTCTCCTGAGATTGCCTGCTCGGCTCTGTGATATCAATAACAAATGCCCAGTCACACACGGGCTTGATAGCGCATCCATACAGCATTCACCTACCAGAAGCATTTTGATTTCAAAACTCAGTGGAGCCCAATTTAGCTAGAAATTCCCTGAAGGTGACCTTAGTTTTCTCTTCCTGAGTTTCTGCTTGACATCAATGCAGGGGTCTGCAATATCTGAAAGGCAGTTTATAGTCAAGAAGAGTCAGTGATCTGAGCTAAGGAGCTGTTGGGGAGGGGGAAGAGAAGAGATGTGAAGGAAACTCAAAGGTCAAGATATCTTTCATGTTTCTGTAAGGCTGTGGGTTTTGCCATCCTGTATTTACTGATTAACTATAATATCTTCCTTTGGATTAGAGACAAATAACCAGCAGACAATGATTCACAAAGAGCGTCTGGGTTGCCTCGTGGAAAGGACTTGTCCTGAAGATCAGAAAACCTGGACCCTTGTCCCTGAGCTACTATTTAATTGGCTTTATGATCTTGGGTTCATGATTTGCTTCTCTGGTCCTCAGTTATTTTCCTATAAAATAAGAGTCTTTCTCTCCAAAGTTAATTCATAACTCCAACATATCAAACGTATTCCCCAACTTTGCTTTGTAAATTATTTAACTCATAATTTTATCTTCATTGTTTCCCTTCCTTTGGCACCTTTTTTTCAGGCTGTAAACTAGTGCAAGTCTTTATCTTTTGTTATTTTAGTTTAGTATCATCTTGGTGTCGATATCCATAATCCTACCTGTGCGATCTTAATTCTGCTGCCTCTGATTCCTTGCCACCCACTGAGTCACTGAAGTACTGCAAAGTGCCATTTCCAGCCCCATTCAATTGTCTCTAACCTCGATTCTCATTGACCTGAGTCCATATCATCACACCCGAATCCTCCACAGCATCTAGCCCTGTACAGTGAACTTGTCAAGAACAGGAGCCAGAAAGACTTATGGAAATCAAATTCTAGTTTCACCAATGATTAGCAACACATCTTTAAGAAAGAGGATTAGTCTCTCTATGCTTCAATTTCATCAGCTGCAACATTTAGATAATAAAATTTATTCCCATATCAGGTGGCTGCAAAATTTAAATGAGATAATACATAAAGGTCCTTAGCACATCAATAGTTCAGTCACTCAGTTGTGTCCGACTCTGCAACCCCATGGACTGCAGCATGCCAGCCTTCGCTGTCCATCACCAACTGTCGAAGACTGCTCAAACCCATGTCCATAGAGTCAGTGATGCCATCAAACTATCTCACCCTCTGTCGTCCCCTTCTCCTCCCACCTTCAATCTTTCCCAGCATCAGGGTCTTTTCCAATGAGTCAGTCCTTCATAACAGGTTGCCAAAGTATAGGAGTTTCAGCTTCAGCAGTTCTCCCAATACATATTCAGGACTTATTTCGTTTAGAATTGACTAGTTTGATCTCCTTGCTGTCAAAGGAATTCTCAAGAGTCTTCTCCAACACCACAGTTCAAAAGCATCAATTCTTTGGTGCTCAGCTTTCTTTATTAGGGGCCTCCCTGGTGGCTCAGAGGTTAAAGCATCTGCCTGGAATGCGGGAGACCTGGGTTCGATCCCTGGGTTGGGAAGATCCCCTGGAGAAGGAAATGGCAACCCACTCCAGTACTCTTGCCTGGAGAATCCCGTGGAGGAAGGAGCCTGGTAGGCTACAGTCCATGGGATCGCAAAGAGTCAGACATGACTGAGCGACTTCACTTTCGCTTTCACTTTTCTTTATAGTCCAACTCTCACATCCGTACATGATTACTGGAAAAACCATAGCTTTGACTAGACAGATTTTTGTTGACAAACTAATGTCACTGCTTTTTAATATGCTGTCTAGGTTGGTCATAACTTTCCTTCCAAGGAGTAAGCATCTTTTAATTTCCTGGCTGCAATCACCATCTGCAGTGATTTTGGAGCCCAAGAAAATAAAGTCTGTCACTCTTTCCACTGTTTCCCCATCTATTTTCCATGAAGTGATGATGGGACCAGATGCCATGATCTTAGTTTTCTGAATGTTGAGTTTTAAGCCAACTTTTTCACCCTCTTCTTTCACTTTCATCAAGAGGCTCTTCAGTTCCTCCTCATTTTTTGCCATAAAGGTGGTGTCACCTGCATGTCTGAGGTTATTGATGTTTCTCCCAAAAATCTTGATTTCAGCTTGTGTTTCATCCAATCCAGCATTTCACATGATGTACTCTGCATATGAGTTAAATAAGCACGGTGACAATATACAGCCTTGACCTACTCCTTTCCCAATTTGGAACCAGTCTGTTGTTCCATGTACAGTTCTAACTGTTGCTTCTTGACCTGCATATAGATTATTCAGGAGACAGGTCAGATGGTCTGGTAATCCCATCTCTTGAAGAATTTTCCACAGTTGATTGTGATCCACACAGCCAAAGGCTTTGGCATAGTCAATAAAGCAGAAGTAGATGCTTTTCTTGAACTCTCTTGCTTTTTCGATGATCCAGTGGATGTTGGCAATTTGATCTCTGGTTCTTCTGCCTTTTCTAAAACCAGCTTGAACATCTGGAAGTTCTCAGTTCACATACTATGGAAGCTTTGCTTGGAAAAATTGGCACACTACTTTGCTAGCATGTGAAATGAGTGCAATTGTGCAGTAGTTTGAACATTATTTGGCATTGCCTTTCTTTGGGATTGGAATGAAAACTGACCCTTTCCAGTCCTCTGGGCACTGCTGAGTTTTCCAAATTTGCTGGCATATTGTGAGCAGTACTTTCACAGCATCATCTTTTAGGACTTGAAATAGCTCAGCTGGAGTTTCATCACCTCCACTAGCTTTTCTCATAGTGATGCTTCCTAAGACCCACTTGACTTCACACTCCAGGATGTCTGGCTCTAGGTGAATGATCACACCATCGTGGTTATCTGGGTCATTAAGATATTCTTTGTATAATTCTTCTGTGTATTCTTGTCACCTCTTCTTAATATATTCTACTTCTGTTAGGTCCATACCATTTCTGTCCTTTATTGAGCCCATCTTTGCATGAAATGTTCCCTTGGTATCTCTAATTTTCTTGAAGAGATCTCTAGTCTTTCCCAGTCTATTGTTTTCCTCTATTTCTTTGCATTGTTTGCTTAGAAGGGCTTTCTTATCTCTCCTTGCTATTCTTTGGAACTCTGCATTCAGATGGGTATATCTTTTCCTTTTCTCCTTTGCCTTTCACTTCTCAGCTATTTGTAACGCCTCCTCAGACAACCATTTAAGCTTTTGCATTCCTTTGTCTTGGGATGGTCTTGATCCCTGTCTCCTGTTCAATGTGACAAACCTCCGTCCATAGTTCATCAGGTACTCTGTCTATCAGATCTAGTCCGTTAAATCTATTTCTCACTTCCATTGTATAATCATAAGGGATTTGATTTAGGTACCTGAATGGTCTAGTGGTTCCCCCACTTTCTTCAATTTAAGTCTGAATTTGGCAATAAGGAGTTCATGATCTGAGCCACAGTCAGCTTCCAGTCTTGTTTTTGCTGACTGTATAGAGCTTCTCCATCTTTGGCTGCAAAGAATATAATCAATCTGATTGCAGTGTTGACCCTCTGGTAATGTCCATGTGTTAGAGTCATCTCTTGTGTTGTTGGAAGAGGGTTTTTCTATGACCAGTGCGTTCTCTTGGCAAAACTCTATAACCTTTTGCCCTGCTTCATTTTGTACTCCAAGGCCAAACTTGCCTGTTACTCCAGGTGTATCTTGACTTTCTACTTTTGTATTTCAGTCCCCTATAACAAAAAGGATATCTTTTTTGGGGTGTTAATTCTATAAGGTCTTCTAGGTCTTCATAGAACCATTCAGCTTCAGCTTCTTCGACATTAGTGGTTGGGGCATAGACTTGGATTTCTGTGATATTGAATGGTTTGCTTGGAAACAAACAGAGATCATTCTGTCGTTTTTGAGATTGCACCCAAGTACTGCATTTTGGACTCTTTTGTTGACTCTGATGGCTACTCCATTTCTTCTAAGGGATTCCTGCCCACAGCAGTAGATATAATGGTCATCTGAGTTAAATTCACCTGTTTCAGTCCATTTTAGTTCACTGATTCCTAAAATGTCGATGTTCACCCTTGCCATCTCCTGTCTGACTACTTCCAGTTTGTATTGATTCAGGGACCTAACATTCCAGGTTTCTATGCAATATTGTTCTTTACAGCTTATGCACATTCTTTACAACTTATTAGCATTCATTCTAAATAAGTGTTAATTATCATTCAAAAGTATATTCTCCACCTAAGAACTCTCTTGTCCTTCAAATCCTGCACTTTCACTGAGAAGCAGATGTCAGAGAATGAGATGGTTGGATGGCAGCACTGACTCGATGAATATCAGTTTGAGTAAGCTCCGGAAGTTGGTGATGGACAGGGAAGCCTGGCGTGCTGCAGTCCATAGGGTCACAAAGAGTTGGGCACGACTGAGTGACTGAACTGAACTGAACTGAGTTTCATTCTCCCCTGCTTCTCATCCCATTTTTCATCAGGCCCCCAATTCATCTTCTTCTTGGACATGGTCTTGGACTCACTTCCTCTCCTTTTCTATGGTCATTTAAAATATGTTTTTATAATATCCTCAATCCTTTTCCTCCCCGGTCCTCTCAAATAATCTTTCCTCTTTATTCTTAGCATTAAACCAACTTAAAAGCCATAGACTACAAAGATCTTATACAATGTGGACCTCCAGTTTTGGTATCTCTCTGGCCTCAATTTAACCAGTTTACCCTGGCTCATATTGGTCCGGCCATCACACTAACTTTGCTCTTATTCACCATGCTGCACATTCTCCTATCTTAGAACCCTGGCACTTGCTCTTTCTTCTCCTTGAACCATGCTTCCCTGAATCCCCAAGACTTCATTTCTCACCTCTTTTAAGTCTTTCTTCAAATGACACCTTCTCTGAGAGTCCTGGTCCACATTTGCTATCTAAAATGACACCCCGTCTCCAACCCCAGCTCACCCTAATACACTATAATTGTATTCATCAATTATTTGCTTTCTATATTTCTCCTCTAGAAAGCCCTGTAAAATCATAGAATTTTGTCTAATTTGTCTGTTGCCTGTTTTATCTTCAGCCTTTAGTTCTTGACACTTATTGGGCACTCAATAAACATTTATTTCAAAAATATATGAGTCCTACCCTTTTCATTTTCTATGCTTGTACGATGTCTCTTAGGTACTATTGGAGATGACCCACCACAGTCTTGGTGCCACCACAAATTTTCAGATTTTTGTCTCAGCTAAGCTTTTAGATGCTGCTCACATGTCTTTAACTTGTTCCCTTCATAGCTATTGATTTCTTAACTTCTCAGAGATCATCACTTTCCAGGGAAGATGTTCTCTCAGAGGTTACCAAGGAAACAGATGGTAAATGTCAGTCCTATGCCTTCCTGTCATCAAACACATAAACCCAGGTCCATCTGTAGCCATCCTTCCCATCTTCTTTTCAGACTCAGAATATGAGGTGTCATCCTGTCCCCAAGCAATCCTTCCACGTATGATGCTTAAATCTGCCACCATTTCTCTTCGTCCTTCACTTATCTTTTAGTGCCCATACATCTTCAAACCCTTTCTCCTTCAGTGACTTCAGTCCATGAGTAGGATTGCAGCAGATACTACTGGCATTCTACACATATTACCATCTGCACAGCTTACCATCTTAGGACAAGCTGGCTGAAATTGCAACACTATGATTTACTGACCAGAATCCTCCCCTTCTCCAGCACTTCCCCACCCCAATCCAAGAGAGCTGAGAATAAACACCTTCTCTGAAACCCAGGAGCAGTCTTTAAAGAATGCATGCGCGAGTGTATGTATAAGTACCTCTCCTTGTTCTTTGAGGGGTTATCTCTGATACCCACATACACATCGCTTTCACCCTGAGGTAGGAGTGGGAACCCTGCGGTTGGGAGGGATTGAAAGTGGTGCCCTAACTTATTTGTTTCCAGCACATGGTTAAATATTGCAGTTCAAGTGTATCTATTAATTATACTATCTCACTTCAATCAATTTATGGTCTAGAAATTAACTAAAGCTTTCAAATATTCCTGTAAAGAAACTTCATATTGAAAGTGACATATTGGACACAAATTCTACAACTAATAAATTCCTTTAGACTAGCAGTTTTCGACAAGGGATGACTTTACCTTCCAACAGAAATTTAGCCATGTCCAGAGACTTTATTTTTTAGGTCACAGACTGTTTTGTTTGTCCAGACCACAAGGATCTAGTGAATGGTGGCTAGGGATACAGCAGGGCTTCCTAGAGTGCACAGGACAGAGCTCACAACAAAGAATTACCTGGCCAAAATTGTCAGTAATGATGCTGTTTGTGAACCTTGATTGACACATTACAAACATTTTAAAACAAACAAGAAGAAGTCAGAAAAAGAAAATGAAACGATCATGTTTACTTGCAATTTGGGTTTACATGAATGTTGATCAGATGAATTTCCAATAAATGACTTCTTTGAGATAATAACCAGTAACAGTAATACATAAATATTGGAGTAGCTTTTCAATAAATCGGATGTAGGATATGCATAACCAGGAAGATCAGAGCCTGCCGCGCCACCCTCTCTTTCTACATGACCATTCTCCTTGGACGTGCTTCATTTCAGACGAAAAGAAAAGCACTGCATTCCCTCTTCTTGTGATTTTTCCTACCATCATTACACAAGAACAATGAAGAGAATCAGAATCTCTAGATGTTTTCTTGGAAAGAATTAAGGTAATCAAATATGTTTCTTAACACTAGATCTTAGCTAGATGTGTGAAGATTGATGACACCAGAAATTTTAGCCACGCTTATCCAATCATCATCTGATTCAGCTTCCCCTTCTGTGGTTTCAGTTCCCCATGATCAAGTGCTGTTTGAAAAAATTAAGTGGAAAATTCCATGAGTAAGCAATTTTTTTAAGTTGTTAATTTTTATTGGAGTCTAGTTGCTTTATAATGCTTTATTAGCTTCTTGCTGTGCAGCAAAGTGGATCAGAAATACATATATACAGCCCCTCTTTTTTGCATTTCCTTCCCATTTAGGTCACCACAGAACATTGAAGAGAGTTCCCTGCTATCCAGTAGGTTCTCATTTAGTTATGTATTTTATACATAATAACATATATGTGTCAGTCCCAATCTCCCAGTGCATCCAACTCCCTCTTCCCCCCTTGGTATCCGTATTTTTGTTCTCTTCTTCTGCGTTTCTGTTTCTGCTTTGCAAGTTAGTTCATCTCTATCATTTTTCTAGATTCCACATCTATAAGTGGTGTTACACAATATTTGTTTTTCTCTTTTTGACTTACTTGTCTGTTTGACAGTCTCTAGGTTCATCCTCATCTCCGCAAATGGCACTATCTCACTCCTTTTAAAAATCACACACTGTTCTGAACAGAGTAATGAAAGCCCACACTGTCTGGCTTCATCCCACCCAATACACTAATCATCCCTCTGTCTGGTGTGCCGTGCTGTGCGTGCTACCCACCTGTCATCACTTATTGGCCATCTCCGTCATCAGATTGACTGTTGGGGCATCCCAGCCCTTATGTTCAAGGAACTCTTATCTTACTTAATGCTCATGACCCAAAGCACTAGAGTAGTGATGCTGGCAATTCAGATATTCTCTTACTGTGCCCAACTTATAAATGAAACTTTACCATAGGCATGTATGTATAGGAAAAAAACACAGTGTTATTCATATACGGTTGGTAGTAGCCAAGATTTCAGGCATTCACTGGGGCTTTTCAAATGCATGCCCTGTGGATAAGGGAGTAGTACTACAATTGGAAGATTTAGATATATTTAAATATGCAAATATAGGGGGAGAGAGAGAGAAAGAGAGAGAACAGGAAGGCGGACTTGCCTAAAACAGTTTATTTTATTGGCTTAATTTCCACCATTAGAGATTTCTCTCTTCAAATTATGGAGGCTGCCAAAATGTCCTGCAGGAGCAAGTGCTCTTCGGTGAGGTGAGTTAAGAATTACCAAGTCAGCTCTGAGGGCCTGGGACCTGGTCCCCTCACCTGCATGAGAGGTCCAGGATGATCTAATGATGTGGTGGGATGGACCAGTGAGGATGTCAGAATGGGGATTGGCTTGAGGAAAAGGGATGTGCTCGTCTTCACACACTGGGCCATCGGCAATAGTTTGAGGCTATATTCTTCTTGTTTCTACTCCACTGGATTTTCTCAAATTTTAGAATAAAAAATTTCAGTGAGACATAAAACCTTTGCCTACAATGTGTAGTTATGTTTGGATTAGGTTGCTAAGGAGGCCTGCAAGATTTTATACATTATAACTCCAATATATGTCTGTTTATGTACATGGGTCTGATCCCTGGTTCAGGAAGATCCCCTGGAGGAGGGCATGGGATTCCACTCCAGTATTCTTGTCTGCAGAATCCCATGGATTGGGAACCTGGCTGGCTATAGTTGATAGGGTCACAGAGTCAGACACAACTGAAGTGACTGAGCACACATACACACATAATTGTGAAAACACTCAAGTGAAAGCTACTCCTCTGTGGAAGTTTATGGTGCAGACTTGCAATTGTACATGGTTAAGAAACTTGAAAAAAAAAGTCAAAACTTAGTAGATCCATGAAATGGAAAAGAGGATCATATAATAGCTCCCCAACTGGATGCTGGGCCCAGGTCCAATCAAGAAGCAGTTTGCCTCAAAACCTTCTCACCTCTCACAATAATTAAATAGGTACTTTGGTTTTACTTTTCCTCTGTTTTGTTTTGTTTTTTAATTTTTTTGAAATGGCAATTTCCACATCTCATTCCATTTTTTAGAACTTTTCCAACATAGAATTGTACCCACACCTATTTATGTAGCATGCATTTCCAGATGAAGATAGCCTCAAGAGAGTATTTAGTTTAGACCAATAATCATCTAAGCAGACTCTAATGGGCTGAGAGGATGCATCCAATTTGGGCCTGGAAGGAAAATAAGAGCGTTCTACTCTCTCTATATATATATATATATATATATATACTGCTAAGTCACTTCAGTCATGTCTGACTCTGTGCAACCCCATAGACAGCAGCCCACCAGGCTCCCTGTCCCTGGGATTCTCCAGGCAAGAACACTGGAGTGGGTTGCCATTTCCTTCTCCAATGCATGAAAGTGAAAAGTGAAAGTGAAGTCGCTCAGTCATATCCGACCCTTAGCGACCCCATGGACTGTAGCCTACCAGGCTCCTCCGTCCATGGGATTTTCCAGGCAAGAGCACTGGAGTGGGGTGCCATTGCCTTCTCCGATATATATATGTATGCATACGTATATACATACATACATACGCCAGACATTTATGTATATGTGGCTAAAGATTCCACCTGCAATGCAGGAGACCTGGGTTTGATCTCTGGGTTGGGTGATCCCCTGGAGAAGGGAATGGCAACCCACTCCAGTACTCTTGCCTGGAAAATTCCACGGACAGAGGAGCCTGGCGGGCTACAGTGCATGGGGTTGCAAACAGTCAGACATGACTGAGTGACTAAACAACAACAACATAATCCAGGCACATTTGGAGGAGGCATAGATTAATAAAACTTAATCTTAATTCTTACAGAATAACCCAGTTTAGCCAGAGAAGCCAGCTTGTCAAGAAAGCATCACAAGGAGCCTTGATTAGAGTTATTACAGGGGCATTCAGAGGGTCTAGTGAGCACACACAGTGGCCAACCGTCCTGCTGGAATTAGGAAAAATATTACTGTGGAAATGACACTTCAGCTGAGTTGTAAAAATGGATTGGAAACATGGGGTTAGTAGATGCAAACTGTTATATATGGAATGGATAAACAACAAAGTTCTACTGTGTAGCACAGGAAACTATATTCTGGGATATACCATAATGTAATAAAATATAAAAAAGAATGTATATATGTGTATAACTGAATCACTATGCAGTACAGCAGAAGTTGAAGAAAAGTAAAGTGAAGTAGCTCACTCGTGGCCGACTCTTTACGACCCTGTGCACTGTAGCCTACCAGGCTCTTCCCTCCATGGGATTCTCCAGGCAAGAGTACTGGAGTGGGTTGCCGTTTCCTTCTCCAGGGGATCTTCCCAACCCAGGGATCAAACCCAGGTCTCCTGCATTGCGGACAGATGTTTTAACCTCTGAGCCACGAGGGCAGAAATTAACACATTTTAAATCAATCATACTTTAATAATAAAGAGTAAGTAGGATACTTGCCATGTAAAACAGATGGAATTCTAGACTGAGAAGCAGAATATAATAGGTGACATATTTGAAAAACTGATAAGGTTCAGATAATTTTGTACCTTAAACGACAAGGACACACCAAGTATAGACTTCATTTTAAAAAGGAAAAGGAATGTGAGTCAGTTGTTATATATTTTCGCTCACGCTCAAAATTTTTTAAGTAGCATCACACACTTTCCTTTGGGTATCTGCTCTTCCTCCAGGCCATGGACTCCTGGTCTAAGTGACCACCCCAGGTCTTCATCCTACCACTTCCTAGAGGTCTCATGGGACACAAACTGAGCCCCTCATTCAGTGGGGTCACTGGCATGAGTTACTCAGATACTAACACCCTCACAACTGACCAGAAGGACCACGATCCTCAGTCAGTCGGCTTTTCCTTAATTTCTGTGAATACCAAGATCCTTCCAAAACCTCTTTGGGGAAGACTTTCAGTTGACCATGGCCGTACCTGACATTTGTAGTGGATTCTTGGAATGGGAAGCTAGTCCAAATTCACAACAAGACAAGGATATGGTGGGGATGGCACTCGCTGTTAGATCACCACACTGGCAGAACAGAGCAGGGATCAGATGAGGTTGGGGACCAGGAAACTATTGCAGGAGTCTTGGCAAGGCTAATGAAAACCTTGCCTTGAAAGGTGGTTCTGAAACAGAGCTAAATAAGAGCGATATGAAGGAAGTAATACTTATAAACTGTCTTATTGGATGTGAAGGCAAAGGAATAGGGGCCTCCCAGGGTGAGTTCCGGATTTCTCACACTTAGAACTAGTGAGTAGCATCAGCTACAGAAGAAGACCTCTGAGCAAAAATTAGCTCAGTTTGGAACCTATTATTTGATTTTTCTGATGTGTTATCCAGATAGGGGTGTCTAATAAGAAAGTAACTTCCATCTTTGCTTAAGTGTATATTTGCAAGTCACCAACATATACTAAGAACCATGAATATGAATAGCTTTGCCCATCATCAGCTGGAGCTGGAGCAAGACACTGGCATGAATACTGAATAGTCTAAATGTGTTTGTAAGGAAATTCATTTTAGAACCTCATGGGCTATACCGAACATTTTAAAATAATTTTTCACAAACTATATGAAAATTCCAAATATTCCTCAGGCATATGTTTTATGAGAGACATCACTGTGTATCAGAATGATTCTTAGCTTTGTTTTTTTTTCTCAAGACAAGAGTCGATTGAAATCCCTTACCAGCCACGTGACATGAATCAAGCTGTTTTATATTCTTATGGATTTGGTTAACTCATATATCAAAATTGGAAACATAATACCAATCTTACAGAGTTGTTTTGAGGATTAAATAAAATAATCTATGGGAAAGTATTAGAAATAGGCAGAAGCTCTTTTCCTTGCAAAGAATTAGTTTACAAAAGGTTGATCTTAAGCCAGTGTGTTTAAAATCCAAAGGGGACCCATTCTTTTAGCTTGTGGTCCTAATGCATTTCCTTAAAATGACTTAAAACTAAACATAATCTTATCCTCTTTGCTGATATGCACTTATTTAGAAATATTTTTCAAAACCTGATTGTTTCACTAATAGGAAATGTGTGAATAAGGCCGCTTTCTCAGTGATCTATGCACAAGTGAAAGTGGATTTCCTAGAATATGGCAGTAACTCTCACTGCCTCGTCACTAGTTTTAATTTGGAAACTTTGAAAAAGCTTTGAGTCTCTCGAATCTCCACCAGCTTGAGACAATCATCCTAAATGTATAAAACCAGCACACCCAATTTTTTAAAGCCTTTTTATTTACAAACCCATTGCCTCCCTTCTGACATCCTAACCCAGGGGTTCACACTGGCTGCAGAATAGAGTCACTGGGAAAGTCAAATTTATAAAAACATAAAATTAACCAACCTGGACACGACTTAGCTACTGAACAACAACAAAAAGTAAACAATCTGCAGATCTTGTCTCAAGAAATGATTATTTCATTGGTATGGTATGAAACATGTTCAAACTCAAAAACAATTGCTGGAATCTCACACTCAAAAGCAGTTTCATTTCTGCAGTCACTTTTTCTTATCTCTTGTCTGTTAATTTTAGTGGTACAGACCCAGGGCCTTCCTTCAAGTGTTTCGTGATTTGCAATATGTGCTCTGGATTCATTGAAAAATGAGTCACTCCATACTCTTCTGTAATAGTCATCCATTTCTTTATCACTTTTAATTTATAAACATTGTATCTACTTTTCATCCCATCATGTCTTTTCATTTTCGCACTTATTTTGTACTCATCTACCAGAATGGGGGTGTTCATGATAATGAGAGACTAACCCATGCACAGTAGACTTCCTGTCTATGACTCACAAAACATAATAACTGAAAATTATCTAAGTGTGTCTATTGGTGGTAGGTGCTTTTAATTGCAGCACAATTTCATTCACAAAATGAGAGTCTGTGAATTGAACATTTATGAATGGAAAAGCTTCTGTGAAATGCCATTTGCAGCAACATGGATGCAACTGGAGATGATCACACTAAGTGGAGTCAGTCAGAAAGAGAAAGATAAATACCGTATGATATCAGTTATACGTGGAATCTAAAATATGATACAAATGAAGCTGTCTGTGAAACAGACTCAAGGATAAAGAAAACAGACCCAAAGTTGCCAAGGAGAGAGAAAAGGAAATGGGGAAGGGATGGACTGGGAATCGGGGTTAGTAGATGCAAACTATTACACGTAGAATGGAGAACAGCACAGAGAACTATATTCAGTGTCCTATGATAAACCGTAATGGAAAAGAATATAAAGAAAGAATGTGTATATACATATGTATAACTAATCACTTTGCTATACAGCAGAAATTAACACAACATTGTAAATCAACTATACTTCAGTTTTAAAAAAGCTTCTATACCATATATATAATAGCCACTTAATATATATTTGTTTCCTCTCTAGATCATGCTCTTTCTCTGCTTCTCCTTTTCCTATCATTCACCTTTGAATTTAAAAAAATACCTTGCTGCTGCTGCTGCTAAGTCGCTTCAGTCATGTCTGACTCTGTGCGACCCCATGGACTGCAGCCCACCAGGCTCCCCCGTCCCTGGGATTCTCCAGGCAAGAACACTGGAGTGGGTTGCCATTTCCTTCTCCAATGCATGAAAGTGAAAAGTGAAAGTGACTCTTAGCGACCCCATAGACTACAGCCTACCAGGCTCCTGCGTCCATGGGACTTTCCAGGCAAGAGTAAAAAAATGCCTTAGGCGGACCTTAAATTGTCTGGCCTTAAATTCTAATCTCTTGAGGGTTTCTTCCTTAGTTGAGTTTCTCCTTCTGGTAGAATAAAAGAGAGTTTTCATTCATGAGCAAAGATCCCCAGGGTATTCACCTCCCATTTACTCACAGAGACAGTGTGTGACCCCTTTGAAAATGTTGATGTTCAATCAGAACACAATGAGGCGAATGAGATAAAACACTGGCTGAGATGGTTGTGTGTGGATTGACGGGGGCGGGGGGGGCGGTTCCAGACAGGACAAAGTTCCTTGTTTCTCATCAGAAATAGACACCTCTTGGTGTGTTTTAAAGGAATGTATGCAGTGGGTCCTTCACTTCCCCAGCATTAGGCAGGAACCACAGCTGATTGGGAAAGCTGAGTCATTTTCAACAGCTTTTCTAGTAAAAACCAGGAGAGAGAAGGAATGCATTTCCATTATTATAAACAAAAGGGAGATTGGAGACAAATGACTATTTGAGATGTTTCAAAACACTAAGGAGGAAGAAAGATAGAAGAACGCAATCCTTACGCAATGTGTGCATCCTAAGTTGCTTCAGTCATTTCTGACTCTTTGCAACCCTATGGACTATAGCCTGCCAGGCTCTTCCATCTATGGGAGTCTCCAGGCAAGAATACTGGGGTGTGTTACCATACCCATCTCCTGCATCGGCAGGCAGGCTATTTACCACTAGAGCCACCTGGGAAACCCCCCACCCTTACACAATACCGAGGCATATAAATAACCCATCTGTACAACTAAAATGACTTCATTCAAAATACTGTGTTCAAGAAGAGAAAGTATGGGGTCTGTAGTGAAGGAGGACCAAATTTTGGTTTTGATATTAAGCCCTCATATTTTGGTGCATTTTTTAGAAATAACTTGATCCTTCTGCAAATCAGTTTCAAAGTGCAATGACAATAAGTAGACCAGTTCAGCATATTTCCTCCCAAGCAGGTTGTCTGTGTGAAGGACACTGACAGTGTAGACCATCAGCCAAGTCAAACCCACTTCTATATTTCTGCCTCTCCTGCAATATGGTGCAAATCTCATGTCCACACATTTTTGCTGCTTGATTCAGAGTCAGTCTAGGCGCCTAATGACTATCTGAAACCATATCCAGCCTCTGCACCCCAACACTGAATGAAATCTTGGAGACAGAGTTTGAGTGAAGTAGAAAAGAATGGCTTTATTGCTTTGCCAGACAAAGGGGGCCACAGCAGGCTAATATGCTGTCAAAATGCTGTGTCCCAACTAAGAGGGGATAATAAGGGGTTTTATAGTAAGGGTTCAAAGAGGAGGGCATGATCAGCACGTGGACATTCTTTTGATTGATTGGTGGTGAGGATAAGTGGGCGTCAGCATCATCAACCTTCTGGTTCCAACCAGCCTGGGGTCTACATGCTTGTGCCCAGCATAGAGTTAACTTCTTCCACCTGATGGGGCTTTCAGTGTCTGCAAAACAGCTCAAAGATACTGTTGTGTGCATCATTTGAGGAGGAACAAGGAACCTGCTCCAAGGCTGCACTGTTGTCTTCTTGATTGCTCCTCCCTTGTCTCTGCATCCTCTCTTTTCCCTAATTAGCAACTGTTTGAACTTGCACCTTGGAATTCAGGGAAGGTCAGAGGGGCTGAATAAAGCATATTTCCTGTAACTAAGAAATTAAGGACATAGAAAGGTTTCAATGCCCAGGAGCCCCACAGGGTTCTGCACGGTATCATAGCCAATGAATTCATATCAGATTCTTTCTTATATTTTATCCCTGAAAACAACAAAATCTTCAGCATTACAAAGTACTTCAATCTTGTAAAATTTGCATTACAAAATAGCTCTCTTACCTTTGTGTTTAAATGATATTCAGATTATTCTATAGCTGTCCACAATAATATACTGGTACTTTTGTTACAAAGGTTCCTTTTACATAATTTTTCAAAATAACTCCTAGTTTGAACATCACTTAGGTAAAAACTGGTTGCAGATTTCTAGTAGCAATTGTTTGTTTTTCCTGCCCTTCTTTGAGGTGGAAGTTGGTTCTTCAATAAACATTCAAACAGGGCACACTGATGTCTACAGCATCTTGAAGAAGTGTAAAAATGAAAATAGCTGTATACTATATTGTCATATTGAAAATCTTTATACTATATGATGATACTGAGATTGACATGCAATTTTAAAAGTAAAGAATAAAGTTTTATGGAATTCTATTGCTTCTCTAAAGGACAAAAAAAACAGAGACCATTTTGGAAAATGATATGCTCAATTAGATCAGAATATTTCAGATCAGTACAGTTATTCAGTTGTGTCTGACTCTGTGATCCCATGGACTGCAGAACAGCGTACTTCCCTGTCTTTCACCAATTTCCAGAGCTTGCTCAAATTCATATCCATCAAGTTGGTGTTCCATCCAACAATCCCATCCTCTGTCATCCCCTCCTTCTCCTCCTGTCAATCTTGCCCAGCATCAGGATCTTTTCCGAGAGTCAGTTCTTCACATCAGGTGGCCAAATTATTGGAGCTTCAGCTTCATCATCAGTCCTTCCAATGAGTATTCAGGACTAATTTCCCCTAGAATTGACTGGTTTGATGTCCTTGCAGTCCAAGGGACTCTCAAGAGTCTTCTCCAACACCACAGTTCAAAAGCATCAATTCTTTGGCACTCAGCTTTCTTTATAGTCCAACTCTCACATCCATACATGACTAATGGAAAAACCATAGCTTTGATTAGACAGACCTTTGTCAGCAAAGTAATGTCTCTGCTTTTTAATATGCTGTCTAGGTTTGTCTTAGCTTTTCTTCCAAGGAGTAAACATCTATTAATTTCATGGCTGCTGTCACCCTCTGCAGTGATTTTGGAGCACAAGAAAATACAGTCTGTCACAGTTTCCATTGTTTCCCCATTTATTTGCCATAAAGTGATGGACCAGATGCCATGATCTTAATTTTTTAAATGTTGAATTTTTAAGCCAACTTTTTCACTCTCTCTTTCAATTTCATCAAGAGGCTCTTCAGTTCCTATTTGTTTTCTGCCATAGGGGTGGTGTCATCTGCATATCTGAGGTATTGATCTTTCTCCCGGCAATCTTGATTCCAGCTTGTGCTTCATCAGTCTGGTAGTTTGCATGACATACCCTGCATATAAGTTAAATAAGCAGAGTGACAATATACAGCCTTGGTATATTCCTTCCCTGATTTGGAACCAGTCCCTTTTATGTCCAGTTCTAGCCGTTGCTTCTTGACCTGCATACAGATTTCTCAGGAGGCAGATCAGGTGGTCTGGTATTCCCATCTATTTAAGAATTTTCCACAGTTTGTTGTGATCCACACTATCAAAGCCTTTATTATAGTCCGTCTAGTCAAGGTTATGGTTTTTCCCGTGGTCATGTATGGATGTGAGAGTTGGACTGTGAAGAAGGCTGAGTGCTGAAGAATTGATGCTTTTGAACTGTGGTGTTGGAGAAGACTCTTGAGAGTCCCTTGGACTGCAAGGAGATCCAACCAGTCCACTCTGAAGGAGATCAGCCCTGGGATTTCTTTGGAGGGAATGATGCTGAAGCTGAAACTCCAGTACTTTGGCCACCTTTTGGCTATGGCTGGATAGCATCACTGACTCGATGGACGTGAGTCTGAGTGAACTCCAGGAGTTGGTGATGGACATGGAGGCCTGGCATGCTGCGATTCATGGGGTCGCAAAGAGTTGGACACGACTGAGCGACTGAACTGAACTGAAGTAGAAATAAATATTTTTCTGGAATTCTTTTGTTTCTTTCTGTGATCCAACAAATATTGGCAATTTGATTTCCAGTTCCTCTGCCTTTTCTACATCCAACTTGAACGTCTGGAAGTTCTCAATTCAAGTACTATTGAAGTCTAACTTGGAGAATTTTGAGCATTACTTTGCTAGCATGTAAGATGAATGCAATTGTGCAGTAGTTTGAACATCCCTTGGCATTGCCTTTCTTTGGGACTGGAATGAAAACTGACATTTTCCAGCCCTGTGGCCACTGCTGTGTTTTCCAGATTTGCTGGAATTTGGAAATTCAAAGCTATTTTCAAAATTTGGCATATTGAGTGTAGCTCTTTCACAGCATCATCTTTTAGGATTTGAAACAGCTCAACTGGAATTCCATCACCTCCATTATCTTTGTTCATAGTGATGCTTCCTAAGACCTACTTGACTTTAGTGTCAATTCTTTGACACTCAACTTTCTTTATGGTCCAACTCTGACATCCATACATGACCACTGGAAAAACCACAACTTTGACTGTATGGACCTTTGTGGACAAAGTAATGTCTCTGCTTTTTAATATGTTGTCTAGGTTTCTTTTCTTAATCTAAACATCAGAATATTTAAGAATCTCATTTCTCACATTGCTTCACTTATTGGCTATGATGTCTTTTGAAATCTATATTTCCAGCCTTGATTTTGCCTCAAATCCCTTACCACATTTTAACTGTACACTGGACATGTCCTTTCAGATAGCTCTCATTTAAAGAGGAGTTAAAGTGGTGAAGGAATAGATGGGCATGGAGTACATCTCTCTCCACAGATGCATGAAAAATACATCTTCAGGTGCAGAGGATCTTGCTGAGAACCAGGTGAGTACTGGCTGGAATCTCTGACCACTGGAAAGGAATATGTAGATCCATGAAAAACTTGACAGAATGAAAAGATAGAGAAATATTTTGTGAATGAAGGAACAAGGTAAACACCCACAAGACCAAATAAACAAAAAAGAAAAGAGGCAAACTGCCTGAGAAAGAATTCAGAGTAAAGATAATAAATATGATCCAAAATTTTGAAAATAGAATAGAGAAAAGGCAAGGCTAATTTAACACACTTAACAAGGACCTACAAGAGATAAAGAGATAGCAAACAGTAACAAAGAACACAATTACTGAAATTAAAAATACTGTAGAAAGATTAATAGCAGAATAACTGAGGCAGAACAATGAATACGTGAGGTGGAAGATAGAATGGTGGAAATAACTGCTGAAGAGTTGAATAAAGAACAAAGAATAAAAAGAATTAAGGATAGTCTCAGAGACCTCTAGGACAATAGTAAATGTACCTACATTTGAGTTATAGTGGCCTAAAAGAAGAAGAAAACAATAAAAGTACAGAAAAATTTTGAAGAGATTATAGTTGAAAAATTTCTTAATGTAGAAAAAGAAATAGTCAATCAAGTCCAAGAAGTGCAGAGTCTCATATGAGTTAAACCCAAGGAGAAACACACTGAGACACATATTAATCAAACTAACAGAAATTGAACACAAATAAAAAATATTAAAAGCAACAAGCAAAATACAAGGGAAACCTTATAAGCTGATCTTTCAATGGAAACTCTCCAGACCAGAAGGGAGCAGTGAGATATAGTTAAAGCAATGAAAGGGAAAAATCTACCACCAAGATTACCCAGCAAGGATCTCACTCAAAATTAATGGAGACATAAAAAGAAAAACTTTACAGAGAATCAAAAGTTAAGAGAATTCATCACCATCAAACCAGCTTCATGATAAATGCTAAGAGGATTTCTATAGGTAAGAAACACAAGAGAAGAAAAAGACCTACCAAAACAAACCCAAAACAATTATGAAAATGCCAATAGGAACATATATATTAATAATTACTTTAAATGTAAATGGATTAAGTAATCCAACCAAAATAAACAGACTGGCTAAAAGGATACAAAAACAAGACCTATATACGCTACCTATAAGAGACCCACTTCAGACATAGACCTGCATACAGATTGAAAGTCAAAGGATGGAAAAAGATAACCCATGGAAATCAAAAGAAACCTGAAGAAGCGATTCTCATATCAGACAGATCTTAAAATAAAGGATATTAAAGAGAAAAGGAAGGACACTACAAAATGATCAAGATATCAACCCAAGAAGGCATAACAATTGTAAATATTTATGCAGCAACATGGGAACATGTCAATACATATGGCAAACTCTAACAGACATGAAAGGGAAAACCAATAATAGCACAATAATAGTAGAAGACTTTAACACCCCACTTACATCAATGGACGGATCAGTAGGACAGAAAATTAACAAGGAAACACAAGCCTTAAATGACACATTAGATCAGATGGACCTAGTTAGTATCTTCACTCAAATGCAGAAAACTACACTTTCTTCTCAAGATCACAAGGAACATTCTCCAGGATAGATTACATCTTGGGTCAAAAATCAAGCTTTGGTAAATTTAATAAAATTGAAATTTTTCAAGCACCTTTTCTGATAATGGTATGAGGCTAGGTATCAATTATAGGAAACAAAAACCTGTAAAAAAGAAAAACACACAAATACATGGAGACTAAACAGAATGCTTTTAAATAGCCAATAGATTACTGAAGAAATCAAAGAGGAAATCAAAAAATTGTTGTTGTTCAGTCACCAAAATGTGTCTGACTTTTTGTGCCCCCATGGACTGTAAAATGCCAGGCCTCCCTATCCTCACCATCTCCCAGGGTTTGCCCAGGTTCACGTCCATTGAATCAGTGATGCCTTCCAACCATCTCACCCTCCACTGCCCTCTTTGCCTATTGCCTTCAATCTTTCCCTGCATCAGGGTCTTTTCCAGTGAATCAGCTCTTCACACAAGTGGCCAAAGTATTGGAGCTTCAGCTTCAGCATCAGTCCTTCTGATGAGTATTCAGGGTTGATTTCCTTTAAGATTGACTGGTTTGATCTCCTTGCTGTCCAAGGAACTCTCAAAAGTCTTCTCCAGCACCATAATTTGAAAGCATCAATTCTTTGGTGGTCTGTCTTCTTTATGGTCCAGTTCTCACACTTATACATGACTACTGGAAAGACCATGGCCTTGACCATGTACCTTTGTTGGCAAAGTGATGTCTTTGATTTTTAATACACTTTCTAGGTTTGTCATTCAAAATATAACTAGAAACAAATGACAATGAATACATGATTACTCAAAATTTATCAGTTCAGTTCAGTTCAGTCACTCAGTCATGTCTGACTCTGAGACCCCATGGACCGCAGCAAGCCAGGCCTCCCTGTCCATCACCAACAGCCAGAGTTTACTCAAACTCATGCCCATTGAGTCAGTGATGCCATCCAACCATATCATCCTCTGTCATTCCCTTCTCCTCCCATCTTCAATCTCTCACAGCATCAGGGTGTTTTCAAATGAGTCAGCTCTTCATATCAGGTGGCCAAAGTATTGAAGTTTCAGCTTTAACATCAGTCTTTCCAATGAATATTCAGGACTGATTTCCTTAAGAATGGACTTGTTGGATCTCCTTGAAGTCCAAGGGACTCTCAAGAGTCTTCTCTAATACCACAGTTCAAAAGCATCAATACTTCGGTGCTCAGCCTTCTTTATAGTCCAGCTCTCACATCCATACATGACTACTGGAAAAACCATAGCCTTAACTAGATGGACCTTTGTTGGCAAAGTACTGTCTCTGCTTTTTAATATGCTGTCTAGGTTGGTCATAACTTTTCTTCCAAGGAGTAAACGTCTTTTAATTTCATGGCTGCAGTCACCATCTGCAGTGATTTTGGCACCCCCCCCCAAAAAAAAAATAAAGTCTGACACTGTTTCCACTGTTTCCCCCATCTTTTTGCCATGAAGTGATGGGACTGGATGCCATGATCTTTGTTTTCTGAATGTTAAGCCATAAGCCAACTTTTTCACTCTCCTCTTTCACTTTCATCAAGAGCCTCTTTAGTTCTTCTTCACTTTCTGCCATAAGGGTGGTGTCATCTGCATATCTGAGGTTATTGATATTTCTCCTGGAAATTTTGATTCCAGTTTGTACTTCATCCAGCCCAGAGTTTCTCATGATGTAGTCTGCATATAAGTTAAATAAGCAGGGTGACAATATACAGCCTTGATGTACTCCTTTTCTTATTTGGAACCAGTCTGTTGTTCCATGTCCAGTTCTAACTGTTGCTTCCTGACCTGCATACAGAGTTCTCAGGAGGCAGATCAGGTGGTCTGGTATTCCCATCTCTTGAAGAATTTTCCACAGTTTGTTGTGATCCACACAGTCAAAGGCTTTGGCATAGTTAATAAAGCAGATATTTTTCTGGAACTCTCTGGCTTTTTCAATGATCCAATGGATGTTGGCAATTGATCTCTGGTTCCTCTGCCTTTTCTAAAACCAGCTTGAACATCTGGAAGTTCACAGTTCACATATTGCTGAAGCCTGGCTTGGAGAATTTTGAGCATTACTTTACCAGCATGTGAGGTGAGTGCAATTGTGTGGTAGTTTGAGCATTCTTTGGCATTGCCTTTCTTTGGGACTGGAATGAAAACTGACTTTTTCCAGTCCTGTGGCCACTGCTGAGTTTTCCAAATTTGCTGGCATATTGAGTGCAGCACTTTCCCAGCATCATCTTTTAGGATTTGAAATAGCTCAACTGGAATTCCATCACCTCCACTAGCTTTGTTTGTAGTGATGCTTCCTAAGGCCCACTTGACTTCTCATTCCAGGATGTCTAGGTCTAGGTGAGTGATCACACCGTCGCAGTTATGTGGGCTGTGAAGATCTTTTTTGTACAGTGTATTCTTGCCACCTCTTCTTAATATCTTCTACTTCTGTTAGGTCTATACCATTTCTATCCTTTATTGAACACATCTTTGCATGAAATGTTCCCTTGGTATCTCTAATTTTCTTGAAGAGATCTCTAGTCTTTCCCATTCTATTGTTTTCCTCTATTTCCTTGCACTGATCACTGAGGAAGGCTTTCTTATCTCTCCTTGCTATTCTTTGGAACTCTGCATTCAAATGGGTATATCTTTCCTTTTCTCTTTGTTTTTTTGCTTCTCTTCTTTTCACAGCTATTTGTAAGGCAATGGGATACAGCAAAAGCAGTTCTAAGAGGGAAGTTTATATCAATACAATCCTACCTCAAGAAAGAAGACAGCAAGAAAATTATTGAATTGACAAGCTAATCTTACACCTAAAGCAACTGGAAATAGATGAACAAAAGAAATCCCCAAAGTTAGTAGAAGAAAAGAAATCATAAAGATCTGAGCAGAAATAAGTGAAAAAGAAATGAAGAAAACAATAGCAAAAGATCAATGAAACTAAAAGCTGGTTCTTTAAGAAGATAAACAAAATTGACAAACCATTACCCAGACTCACCAAGAGAAAAGAGAGAAGACTCAAATCAACAAAATTATAAATGAAAAATGAGAGGTTACAAAAGACAATGCAGAAATATAAAGGATCATAAAAGACTACTATGAACAAGTATATGCCAATAAAATGGACAGCCTAGAAGAAATGGACAGATTAATAGAAAAGTTCAACCTTCCAAAACTGAGCCAGGAAGAAATAGAAATTAATTACAAACCAATCACAAGCACTGAAATCAAAACTGTGATCAAAAGTCTCCCTTAGGGGAGGGAGGAGGGAGGAGGGTTCAGGAAGGGGAACATGTGTATACCTGTGGTGGATTCATGTTGATATATAGCAAAACCAATACAATATTGTAAAGTTAAAAAATAAAATAAATATATATATATAAAAAAAAAAAAAAAAAAAAACACTTTTTGCAACAGCTGACCAGAGTCCACGTAGGAGGGCTCCGAGGTCTGGCCGGACAGACTGACCCAGGTAAGAGACTGGCTGAGCGACTGATGGGCTGACAGGCTGGGGCAGCCTTGGTGGCGTTAACTGAGCAGAGGCAGGTACATAAGGGGTTGGGAGGGGTCAGCTCAGGGCCACCCAGGTTGAGGGACAGGGACCGGTTTCCGCCCTCACCGGGCCCACGGACTTGGACACTTGCAGCCCAGGAGTGCAAAGACTTCAAGCCCGACTCTGGCCCAGGCCCTTCTTCCCAGGAGGGGGTTCAGGATTTAAAAAAAAAAAAAGTTTCCCCTAAAGCAAAAGCCCAGGGCCAGATGGCTTCACAGGTGAATTCTATCAAATATTTGGAGAAGAAGTAAGATCTAATCTTCTCAAATTCTTTCAAAAAATTGCAGAGGGAGGAACACTTCCAAATTCATTCTATAAGGCCACCATCACCTTGATACCATATAATTGTGATACTGCTAAGTCGCCTCAGTCGTGTCTGACTCTGTACGACCTCAGAGATGGCAGCCCACCAGGCTCCTCTGTCCCTGGGATTCTCCAGGCAAGAACGCTGGAGTGGGTTGCCATTTCCTTCTCCAATACATGAAAATGGGAAGTGAAAGGGAAGTTGCTCAGTCGTGTCTGACTCCTAGCGACCCCATGGACTGCAGTCTACCAGGCTCCTCCGTTCATGGGATTTTCCAGGCAAGAGTACTGGAGTGGGGTGCCATTGCCTTCTCCACTAACTGTGATAAAGACATCATACAAAAAAAGAAAATTGCAGATCAATATCACTGATGAATACAAATGCAAAAATTCTCAACAAAATTTTAGCAAACAATACCCAACAACACATTAAAAGGTTCATACGCGCTATGATCAAGTGGGCTTTTCCTAGGGATGCAAACATTCTTTAATTTATGCAAATCAAACAATATGATACACCATTTTAGCAAATTGAAAGATAAAAATAATATGATAATCTCTTTAGGTGCAAAAAAAGCTTTTGACAAAACTCTGCTGCTGCTGCTAAGTCGCTTCAGTCGTGTCCAACTCTGTGTGACCCCATAGACGACAGCCCATCAGGCTCACTGTCCCTGGGATGCTCCAGGCAAGAATACTGGAGTGGGTAGCCATTTCCTTCTCCAATGCATGGAAGTGAAAAGTGAAAGTGAAGTTTCTTAGTCGTGCCCGACTCCCAGCGACCCCATGGACTGCAGCCTACCAGGCTCCTCTGTCCATGGGATTTTCCAGGCAAGAGTACTGGAGTGGGTTGCCATTGCCTTCTCCTGACAAAACTCAGTACCCATTTATAATAAAAACTCTTCATAAAATGGGCATAGAATAACCTACCTCAACATAATAAAGGTCATATATGACAAACCCAGAGCAAATATTATTCTCAACAGTGAAAAGCTGAAAACATTTTCTCTAAGATCAGGAATAAGACAATGATGCTCACTCTTGACAGTGTTATTCAATATAGTTTTGGAAGTCCTAGCCATGGCAATCAGAGAAAAGAAAGAAAGAAACGGAATCCAGAATGGAAAAGAAGATGTAAACCTCTCACTGTTTGTAGGTGACATGATACTACACATAGAAAATGCTAAAGATACTATCAAAAATTACTAGAGCTAATCAGTGAATTTAGTAAAGTCAATTTAGTAAAGGATACAAAATTAATACATAGACATGCCTCACATTCCTATACACTAACAACAAAAAAATCAGAAAGAGAAATTAAGGAATCAATCCCATTCATCATTACAACAAAGAGAACAAAATACCCAGGAATAAACCACTGAAGGAGACAAAGACCTGTATACAGAAAACTGTAAGACCCCGAGGAAAGAAACTGAGGTGAAATAAACACGTGGAGAGACCCACCATGTTCTTGGATTGGAAGAGTCGATATTGCGAAAACAGCTATACTGCCAAAAGCTATCTACAAATGCAATACAATCCCTATAAAGTTACCAGTGGCATTTCTCACAGAAGTAGAACAAAAAACTTCACAATTTAAACAGAAACACAAAAGACTCCGCATGACTAAAGCAATCTTGAGAAAGAAAAATGGAGCTGGAGGAATCAGTTTACCTGATTTCAGACTATACTACAAAGCTACAGTCATCAAGATAGTATGGTACCAGCACAAAGACAGAAATATAGATCAATGGAACAAGATAGAAAGTCCAGAGATAGACCCATGCACCTGTAGGCACCTTATCTTTGACAAAGGAGGCAAAAATATACAATGGAGAAAAGACAGTCTCTTCAATAAGTGGTGCTAGGAAAACTATGTATAAAGGAAAGAAATTAGAACACTTCCTAACACCAAACACAAAAATAGAGTCAATATGGACTAAAGAGCTAAATGTAAAACAAGACTCTAAATCTCTTAGAGGATAACATAGGCAGAACACTCTGATATAAATCACAGAAAGATCCTCCATGACCCACTTCCTAGAGTAATGGAAATAAAAACAAAAATAAATAGAATCTAGTTCAACTTAAAAACTTTTGCACATCAAAGGAAACCAAAAACAAGACAAAAAGATAACCTTCAGAATGGGAGAAAAGAATTGCAAATGAAACAACTGACAAAGGATTAATCTCCAAAATATATGAAAAGTTCATGCAGCTCAATATCAGAAAAAGCAACCCAGTCAAAAAATGAGCAGAACACCTAAGCAGATATTTCTCCAAAGAATACATACAGATGGCTAATAAGCACATGAAAAATGATAAACACCACTTATTATTAGAGAAGTGAAAATTAAAACTATCAGTTATCATCTCACACCAGTCAGAATGGTCATCATCAAAAAATCTACAAACAATAGATGCTGGAGAGGGTGTAAAGAAAAGGGAACCCTCCTGCACTGTTCGTGGGAATGTAAATTGATACAGCCACTGCGGAGAACAGTCTGGAGATTTCTTAAGAAAAAAAAATTAGGAATAAAACTATTATATGACCCCTTAATCCCCACTACTGGGCATATGCCCTGAGAAAACCACAATTCTAAAAGACACATGTACTTCAACGTTCATTGCAGCAGTATTTACAATAGCCAGGGCATGGAAGCAACCTACATGTCCATCAACAGATGAATACATAAAGAAGTTGTGGTATATATATGTATATATACATATATATACAGTATATAGTATATACTGCACATATATACATTGGAATGTATATAATTGTATGTACTGTGTATATGTATATATAAACATTGAAAAATTACTCAGCCATAAAAAAGAATGAATTTGAGTCAGTTCTATTGAGATGGATGAACCTAGAGCCTATTATACAGAGTGAAGTAAGTCAGAAACAGAAAAACAAATATCATATACTAACTCCAATACTTTGGCCACCTCATGCGAAGAGTTGAGTCATTGGAAAAGACTCTGATACTGGGAGGGATTGGGGGCAGGAGGAGAAGGGGACAACAGAGGATGAGATGGCTGGATGGCATCACCGACTAGATCTACATGAGTCTGAGTGAACTCCGGGAGTTGGAGATGGACAGGGAGGCCTGGCGTGCTGCAATTCATGGGGTCGCAAAGAGTTGGACACGACTGAGCGACTGAACTGAACTGAACTGAACTGAACACAAATACATGGAATCTAGAAGAGTGGTATTGGCGAACCTATTTGCATGGCAGCAGCAGCGATGCAGACACGGAGCATGGACTTGTGCACACAGTGGGGGAAGGAGAGGGAGGGTGGAATTGAGAGAGAAGCACTGAAACGTGTACCTCACCATATGTAAAATAGATAGCCAGTGGGGATTTGCTATATGATGCTGGGAGCTCAATCTGGTGCTCTGTGCCTACCTAGAGGGTTTGGAAGAGCTGGGGTGGGAGGGAGGTTTAGGAGAGAGGGGACATATGTATACCCACCTATGGCCGACTCATATTGGTATATGGCAGAAACCAACACCTTACAAAGCAAATATCCTCAATTTAAAAATTAATAAAAAAGAAAAAATACCTCTCAGGAAACTTAAACTCAACATTTGTAAAACTAAATTTATCTTCTGCCTTTTCCACCCTATTTTTGCCTCCAGCCCCACAACAACACACACCCAAACACACACACATCCCTATACTCAGACACACACACCCAAACACACACACACACATTCTTCTATGTTTCAGTATTTTTTAGGGCAGGCTAGCCTTATTCTGCAAGAACATCCCCAGTCTTAAAGCATGACGGGAAAAGTCTGTTTCCAGCTCACACAATGTCCTCGCCTGTCTGGGCAACAATCCAGAGCAGCTGCCTCCGCAGCATGATGCAGGGTTCTCAGCTGCTTCGAGCCTGTGGCTCTACCGTCTCCACATATGGTCTCCCTCCTTCTACGAAAGAGGAAGAAAGAGGAGAAGATGCACCGGGCTCTCTGCAGCTTCATCCCAGGTTGCAGGCATAACCTCCACGCACATCTCACCAACTGGCAATGGCTGCACTGTCTCTCCTCACTACAGGAGTGTTGCTAAGTCTAGTTGTCCACATGGTAGAGGATGGAACAGAAAATGAAAACTATGAAGCATTGTCTTTGACTAAATTTCTTAGTTCAGATTCCCAGACCAGAAACTAGACTTCATCCATTTTTCTCCATCATCCTCGCACTCTACCCATCCATAAGTGTGTGTGTTCATGCCAAGCTGCTTCAGTCATATCCTTCTCATTGTGACCCTATGAACTCTGGCAGTAGCCAGCCAGGCTCCTGCATCCATGGAACTCTCCAGGCAAGAATACTGGAGTGAGTAGCCATGCCCTCCTCCAGGGGATCTTCCTGATCTTCCAGGGGATCTCCTGCAGCTCCTGCATTGCAGGTGGATCCTTTACCACCAAGCCACCAGGGAAGCCCATCCATCCGTAAGTGGATGTGATTAATTTTGCTTTCTATCTCCTTAATCAGCCCACTTTTCTTTATTCCCCCACTTAGTAAATTCAAACTCTCATCACGTCTGTCTTTGATGACTGTAGCCACTTCCTCACAGAGCGCCCTGCCTCCAGTATTTTCTCTGATCAATTCTCTACACAGCAGCCATGGTGATCCTTTTAAAACACAAACATGATCATATTGATTTAACCTCAGCTTAAAATTCTTCAGCAGCTCCCTGTTGCTTAAAACAAAAAGTGCCCAAACCTGTAAATATGACTTGTGAGACTCTATATCACCCAGTATGTTCTCAGCTTTCTAATCGCATCTTTTACAGATTCACTCCTTGTAGTGAGTACTGTGCTGTGCTGTGGAGCCCCTTCAAGTCCTGGCTCTTTTCTTGAGACTCTCAAAAGTGGCCAGTTGACAGCTCACCGCTGAGAACTTTTTCTGGAATTGTCTTCTGTCAAAGGAAGCCGCCTCAGCCAAGGTGACTCCTTCACTCCCAGGCAACATTTATCCAAGGTCAGTGGAAAATACAAGGACCCTCTCCTTTCTTCACATCTGTGATAATTTTTAAGAGCCATCCTGGTTCTAGAACTTGTTATGGGGCAGCCTGAGGTCCCTGCTGTAACTGCATCACAGCCCAGCTTCTCTGGCAGCCCAGCCCTACCTCCTTCTTTCTCCTTGACAGGTGCTGTCAACTGAACACACTTCCCAGTAACTTTCTATAGTGACATCTCAGTCTTAGACTCCATTTTCTGGGGGAACCTAAAATGTGCTCCAAACTGTCCTGTGAGAGAGAAAGTCACTCAGTCACGTCTGACTCTTTGCGACCCCATGGACATTACCAGCTGAGCCACCAGGGAAGCCCAAGAATACTGGAGTGGGTAGCCTGTCCTTCTCCAGGGGATCTTCTCAACCCAGGGATCAAACTGGGGTCTCCTGCACTGAAGGCAGATTCTTTACCAACTGAGCTGTAGCCACTTGAAATACTCACAGCACCCAGAATGTGTCCTTTCTCCCTTCTAGACCTATACTCATGTGATGTCTGAGGACTGAAATGCCAATCCCACCTCCTTATTCTGCCTGATTAAAGTCTGCTTACCCTTAAGGATGTGGGGATCACATGATCTCAATAAAGTGCATCATAATAGGAAGAAGCCTTCTCGTCAAGTCCACATTGGATTATGGCAGATATATACATACATAACAATATATATAAACTAATATAACTAAATATAAACTAATATAACCTAAAACTAACATAACACTGTAAATCAATTATACTCCAGTAAATTTAATTTTAAAAAACTACCCAAACTCTGAGCAATGCAATGTTCTTATCAAATCGCATTGCACTTCCCTGTGAAGTAGGCTCCTGAGTTCTCTCAGATACATAGTGAAAACCATTTGAGATGGCAGGAAAGACCAATCATAAAAATCTGTGATCCCAGTTATTTGCCTCTGGGCTTGAAGCTCAAATATATTGCTTCTTTTCCTAAAAAAAATAATTTCTGAACTTAGTCTGTGCTAGCATTCTGGGCTCTTAGCACCTTCTTCTGACCTGGGAACCTCTGAATCCCCAGAACTCTACACAGGGGTGATACGATCTCCCCAGATTCCTCCTTTTGCATTGTCCACATGATTACCCACAGACCAGGTAGATATGGTGCCAATCTGAAAGCTGAGATTTGTCCAGGAATCTTCAGTATCCCCCACCTGACATCTTTCCCTCCTCTTCTCTCACTAACATCAAGGGTGGAAGCTGGCTTTCTCCATCCTCCGCCAATCCCCTCAGATCTCTCTACCCTTTCCATCAGCTGCCTCTTCAGGGCAACCCACTTATCTTTGGATATGCTAGAGGTGTAACCAAATAGGACTCTATGGGATCTTCCCATGGCAGCTCCTCCCCTCAGGTCCTGTTTTAGCTCCTCTCTGAATTACCTACATAATAGTATCTGAAGCACATTTCCTGAGTTGTTGTACAGATGCTAAAAAACCCCACCAAGTGGAAGAAATTAACTACTGATGACCATGAGTGTGTAGCCCTCAGACATACTGCAGCATGAAAACTGACAATGCGAACCTCTGTGACATGGCCCTGTCACCTCACCATCGACCAGTCAGAACTGTATCCATGCTGACTGAGCACCCTAGGATGGTCCCCCTCACCTGTGACATGGCCCTGTCACCTCACCATCGACCAATCAGAATTGTATCCGTGCTGACTGCACACCCTAGGATGGCTCCCCCTCACCTGTGACATGGCCCTGTCACCTCACCATCGACCAATCAGAATTGTATCCGTGCTGACTGCACACCCTAGGATGGCCCCCCCTCACCTATGACATGGCCCTGTCACCTCACCTCACAGTCAGAACTGTATCCATGCTGACAGTCAGAACATGGCCCTGTTGCCTCACCATCGACCAATCAGAATTGTATCCATGCTGACTGCACACCCTAGGATGGCCCCCCTCACCTATGACATGGCCCTGTCACCTCATCATCAACCAATCAGAATTGTATTCATGCTGACTGCACACCCTAGGATGGCCCTCCCTCACCCAGCCCTAGGAAGAATGCTTTGCTGAAACTTATCCAGGAGTTCAGGTGTTTTGAGCATCTACCTGCCCTGGACTTCTTGCCTGGCGCCTGCACTTTCCTTCACCACAACTGGTATCAGTAGATTTTCTTTACTGCATGTGGGCAAGCACACTCATGTTTGGTTCAGTAATAAGGAAAAATAATTTAGAAAATCATTTCATCTCTTACAATCCATTGTGGAGAGACTGACTTCCTTCAAAGGCCAAGAAAGTCAGCTTTAAAATTTAAAACCAATCAGTGACCTCTTTTCTAAGTATTATCTTCTCTTCTACTTTCCTGGAATACAAAGTGTGGAGGCTCAGCTTGAGGAGAAGTTGCAAAGAAACACATTCAAGAAGATATGAAAATGTGTGGGCTTCATATTTGAAAAAAACTGACCCATATCACATCTATTCATGTATCTACCACTCCAGGGTGTGTTTCCTGTCAGCAGTAAGCATTTTTATTTGTCTTTGGAAATTCCATGACTAACAGAGGGCATAGTACATGGCAGGTACACAAATATTATTTGTTGAAAGACATCCAGAATTTCTCCAAATCTGACTTCAGGCCCGTTACAATGTTTCTCTGATTCTAAGGAGCTCCATCTTCCATCTCTTTAACACTTGCCTCTTCTCTTCTATTTTCTTTTGAAAGCCAGGAACTTCTTATAATTTTTTATATTGAAGTATAGTTGATTAACAATGTTGTGTTAGTTTCAGGTGTATAGCAAACCGATTCACTTACACATATACGTGTATCTATTCTTTTCTCAAATTCTTTTCCCATTTAAGTTGTTACAGAATATTGAGCAGAGGTCCTTGTGGTATACAGTAGGTCCAGAGTTCCCTGTGGTATACAATAGGTCCTTGTTGGTTTTCAGCTTTAAATATCAGTTCATTTCATTCACTCAATTGTGTCCGACTCTTTGCAACCCCATGAACCGCAGCACACTAGGTCCCCCTGTCCATCATCAACTCCCAGAGTCCACCCAAACCCATGTCCATTGAGTTGGTGATGCCATCCAACCATCTCATCCTCTGTCGTCCCCTTCTCTTCCTGCCCTCAATCTTTCCCAGCATCAGGGTCTTTTCAAATGAGTCAGCTCTTCACATCAGGTGGCCAAAGTATTGGAGTTTCAGCTTCCAAATCAGTCCTACCAATGAACACCCAGGACTGATCTCCTTTAGGATGGACTGATTGGATCTCCTTGCAGTCCAAGGGACTCTCAAGAGTCTGCTCCAACACCACAGTTCAAAAGCATCAATTCTTCGGTGCTCAGCTTTCTTTATAGTCCAACTCTCACATCCATACAAGACCACTGGAAATACCATAACCTTGACTAGAAGGACCTTTGTTGACAAAGTAATGTCTCTACTTTTGAATATGCTATCTAGGTTGGTCATAACTTTCCTTCCAAGGAGTAAGCATCTTGTAATTTCATGGCTGCAATCACCATCTGTAGTGATTTAGGAGCCCAGAAAAATAAAGCCTGTCACTGTTTCCACTGTTTCCCCATCTGTTTGCCATGAAGTGATGGGACAGGATGCCATGATCTTAGTTTTCTAAATGTTGAACTGTAAGCCAACTTTTTCACTCTCCTCTTGAAATAGATGGGAATACCAGACCACCTGACCTGCCTCTTGAGAAACCTATTGCAGGTCAGGAAGCAACAGTTAGAACTGGACATGGAACAACAGACTGGTTCCAAATAGGAAAAGGAGTACATCAAGGCTGTATATTGTCACCCTGCTTATTTAACTTATATGCAGAGTACATCATGAGAAACGCTGGGCTGGAAGAAGCACAAGCTGGAATCAAGATTGCTGGGAGAAATACCAATAACCTCAGATATGCAGATGACACCACCCTTATGGCAGAAAGTGAAGAACTAAAGAGCCTCTTGATGAAAGTTTTAAATATACAAATGTGTTTATGTCAATCCCAAACTCCCAGTCTGTCCCTCAACATGTAGGGACAGATTGGGAGTTAATCCCAAACTCACAGCCTTCCCGCCTTGGTAACAAAAGTTCCTTCTCTAAGACTGCATCTGTTTCTGTTTTGTAAATAAATTCATTTGTATCATTTTTTAAGATTCTGCTTATAAGTGATATCTTATGATATTTGTGATATCTGTCAGACTTACTTCACTTAGTATGATAATCTCCAGGTACATCCATGTTGCTGCAAATATTGTGTCTTCTCTTTTAATTTCAGTTAAAATATATGCTCTGAGATACTGTTTGCTTCCACTCTTACCAGTAATCCACACAGTAGGATTACTAAGAAAAATAAATGAGATCTTTGTACATATAAACAAATATACTCTTATTTGTACTTGTGGTATACACTCTATGTACTCAATTTTGTCTGTTGATGTTAATTGACTGCTTTTATCTTCTTCAACAATTGCCCCAGACTCTAATCTCATATAGATAGAAATTTATTTTCATATCACTTGTCTTTGGTATACATTTTTTCTGCATACAATTAAAAAATAATGTTAATCAGCACACAGAAATAGATGAGTAAAGGAGTGAGACTTTAGTATTATAAATAACTGCAAGATATTTATTCTGACTAGATAATGAGACACACAAGAATTTCTAAACCTAGCTAAGGCTACATAGCTGCAATAATCAAAATAATAAATAGCATTTACTGAACTATTACTGAGACAGACTACATGTCGAGAGTTTTACATGTATTACTTCACAGCCTCTTAGAACATTATTGAAAATGCTCCCATCTTACAAGTGAGTTTAAACAACTTTTCTAAAGTCATACAGTTGCTATATGTCAAAAATAATAATTCAAATTAAGACATTTTAGTCTAAAATTCATATTTATTACAATACTGTCTACTTTCTGCATATATGAGGATTCTTGTTATTTCTATGAAATATGCTTTCTACTATACACACTAGTTTTCTAGTGTGATGAAAGGTTTGTGGTTGTCACACAATGAGGTGATTTTAGTGGGTTCCAATCCCAAAGAAAAGCAATGACAAAGAATACTCAAACTACCGCACAATTGCACTCATCTCACACGCTAGTAAAGTAATGCTCAAAATTCTCCAAGCCAGGCTTCAGCAGTACATGAACCATAAACTTCCTGATGTTCAAGCACGTTTTAGAAAAGGCAGAGGAACCAGAAATCAAATTGCCAACATCCTCTGGATCATCGAAAAAGCAAGAGAGTTCCAGAAAAACATCTATTTCTGCTTTATTGACTATGTCAAAGCCTTTGACTGTCTGGATCACAATAAACTGTAGAAAATTCTGAAAGAGATGGGAATACCAGACCACCTGACCTGCCCCTTGAGAAATCTATATGCAGGTCAGTAAGCAACAGTTAGAACTGGACATGGAACAACAGACTGGTTCCAAATAGGAAAAGGAGTACGTCAAGGCTGTATATTGTCACCCTGCTTATTTAACTTATATGCAGAGTACACCATGAGAAATGCTGGGCTGGAAGAAGCACAAGCTGGAATCAAGATTGCTGGGAGAAATATCAATAACCTCAGATATGCAGATGACACCACCCTCATGACAGAAAGTGAAGAGGAACTAAAAAGCTTCTTGATGAAAGTGAAAGAGGAGAGTGAAAAAGTTGGCTTAAAGCTCAGCATTCCGAAAACTAAGATCATGGCATCTGGTCCCATCACTTCATGGGAAATAGATGGGGAAACAGTGGAAACAGTGTCAGACTTTATTTTGGGGGGCTCCAAAATCACTGCAGATGGTGATTGCAGCCATGAAATTACAAGATGCTTACACTTTGGAAGGAAAGTTATGACCAACCTAGATAGCATATTCAAAAGCAGAGACATTACTTTGCCAACAAAGGTCCATCTAGTCAAGGCTATGGTTTTTCCAGTGGTCATGTATGGATGTGAGAGTTGGACTATAAAGAAAGCTGAGGGCTGAAGGACTGATGCTTTTGAACTGTGGTGTTGGAGAAGACTCTTGAGAGTCCCTTGGACTGCAAGGAGATCCAATCAGTCCATTCTAAAGGAGATTAGTCCTGGGTGTTCATTGGACGGACTAATGCTAAAACTGAAACTCCAATACTTTGGCCACCTGATGCGAAGAGCTGACTCATTGGAAAAGACTCTGATGCTGGGAGAGATTGGGGGCAGGAGGAGAAGGGGATGACAGAGGATGAGATGGCTGGATGGCATCACTGACTCGATGGACGTGAGTCTGGGTGAACTCTGGGAGTTGGTGATGGACAGGCAGGCCTGGCATGCTGCGATTCATGGGGTGGCAAAGAGTCAGACACGAATGAGTGACTGAACTGAACTGAACTGAAGCACAACACAGCACACACTTCAACACAGACACTTTAACTAGAATCCTCTGCTTTAAAATCAGGCTGTCTCTTCTTACAGCATGCTTTAGTGGAAGTTCCCTCAAGATGATCCAATTTACTTTAACAAACCACACTTTTTAATAAGTTTTCTGTCTATGGGATTATCCAGACAAGAACACTAGAGTAAATTGCTATTTCCTTCTCCAGGGGATCTTCCCAATCCAGGAATCAAACCTGAATCTCCTATGTCTCCTGCATTGCAGGTGGATTCTTTACCTGCTGAGCCATTGGCGAAGCCTCTTAATAAGTCTAAGCTAAGCTAAAAATAAATTGGAAAATCTATATATCTGAGTATTATTAGAACATGGACATACTTATCAAGAGTAAAGAATGCTACAGGAAATATATATACAATGAAGTCTTTGAAAAGAGTTCTTTTGTCTCTAAGTGTTGCAGTGACCATCTGGGTTAGCAGGCTATGAGTTTTAATATCATTATCAATCAGTTAAACGTTCTTTTGGTTACAAGTAACAGAATACAACTTGAACAAATGAAAGCAGGAATAAGAACATTATTGGAAGGGTACATGGAGAACTTCTGTAAGCAGGGAGGCAGGTGGCCCTTTGGAATCAATAGGACCAGTGACTGAAAAGCCAGAGGAATTCAGATAAGTCTCTCATCTGTATTTCCCTCTATGTCTTTCTTTCTTTTGACTCTCCTTGCAAATTATGTTTCTGTGTTTGCCTGTATCCACTGTGGAAAATGACCCTGAAAGCTTCTGAGACAGCTTAACATCCAGTGGCTTAACACGAAAGGTAAAATTAATTATCTCAAGTCAAAATCCAAATTTATGGGGGAGGAAATGTATTAGGCCAGCCTGAAACATGTCCTCATCATGACCAGTTAGATGTGGACTGAGCAACATTCTTGAACGGGGGTTTCGTTTCTGTGCAGTTGAATCGGACCTGGGCGCATCGTCACAGTTGTATGTGCACCAAAGCCCCTGCAATGGCTGTGTGCATAGAAGAGCTGGGGCGTTCCTAGAGAAAAGAGTATGTGTTGGGAAACTTACTTCAACCAAGAAAGGGGGGGGAACATAGCTATGATGCTCAAACATGCTTGTGCATGTCATAGGTGTTGGAGACACAAAAGAATAGTATTCTGCATCACAGCCTCAAACACCCTTGCAAGAGGTATACACGGTGCACCCTTTCCTTCACGTGGGCTACTCTCAAGGCCGAGATTGGCTGAGAATGAGTGAGGCTAAAGGAGAAATAAAGGCTAAAGACACTTATTTTCGCTTGTTCCTGGTGATCTGAAGGAAAGAACAAGAAGACTCATCTTTATTGTGTAGGGCACAATATCATTTCTTTTCACTTATTTTCTCTTTTCATCCTCACAGCAATACTTGCTGCTGCTGCTGCTGCTGCGTCACTTCAGTCGTGTCCGACTCTGTGTGAGCCCATGGATGGCAGCCTACCAGGTTCCCCCGTCCCTGGGATTCTCCAGGCAAGAACACTGGAGTGGGTTGCCATTTCCTTCTCCAATGCATGAAAGTGAAAAGTGAAAGTGAAGTCGCTCAGTCATGTCTGACTCTCAGTGACCCCATGGACTGCAGCCTACCAGGCTCCTCCGTCCATGGGATTTTCCAGGCAAGAGCACTGGAGTGGGATGCCATTGCCTTCTCTGACAGCAATACTTAAACTACCTCAAAGAGGTAATAACTTTCCTAATATCAAATATAACATGTTTTAAAAAGAGAGACTTAATCCCAGGCCTGTCTTAGTCCAGAGACTGAGCTCTTTTGTTTTTACCATGAAAAATGCATTTTAGAATAAAAACAGAAAAATAAAACTCAAGTTCCAAAAGACTTGGGTAGCAAAATGTAAGATACAAATAGGACAGTAAAGCATATGGATGAAGAAAACATAAATCATATAGATGAAGGAAACATCAGGGAATGGAGAAAAGCTTTAGCTAATATTAATTTTAAAAGCTTATGATCTGGGAGGGAGTAAAAAAAGGCAAGAATGACCATGTAGGTAATGTGATCAGTCATGGACTCTGTAAGATATGCTTGGTAACTAGCACCATTTCCAATGGTTCAGGATTCTCCCTGATCATTGCCTAGGAAAATTGTGTCATATAACTCAGGACTTGGACAGCTTGGTTAATGAACAGTCTGTTAGTGAACTTTGACGTTCTGACCACAGTTCCCTGGGCACAACCTTATTCAACCATTTTTGCTTAGTGAAACATTGTTTGGTACACATTAATCAGGAAATCTCAAGAGTATAAATTCCAGGAAGATTTTGAGATATTACTTGGTGAGAGAAGGGGTAGAATCTTCACTTCACAGATTAAAAAAAAAAAAAAAAAAACAGGCCCCAACAGAACCAGTGACTCAGCCACACACACACCAAGCATCCAGTTAGAGTCTGATCCTACCTTCTACCCAGCCCACTGGGAAGGGGCAGGGCTGAGCCTAAGGCAGGGCTAAGTGTGTCCCCAAATAGAGGACCAGTCCATGCTGGCAGGGGAAGGGCCTGGACCTGAGGTCAGATGGTGCGGTCCTCAAATCAGCCACTCCACGTTTAAAGCAAGTTATCAGAACATAGCTTAAAGGGATTTCCCATAGCTGTTAAGAATCCGTCTGTCAAAGCAGGAGGCGCAGGTTCCATCACTGCTCCAGGAAGACCCCACATGCTGCAGGGCAGTTAAGCCTATGCACCACAACCCCTGAGCCCACATTCCCTAGAGCTTGTGTCAGCAACAGGAGCTTAGCCCTCACTTGGAGCAGCTAGAGACAGCCTGCATGCAGCGATGAAGACCCAGCACAGCCAAAAATAAATAAATTTTTTAAAGTAAAATAAAAAACAAATGCATAGTTTAGACTCTCCACAGGTCCTCAGCCTTAATGCAATAGTTGTGTTCAGCTACTGTTCACTTACCACAATGGCGGAAAAACAATTGGAAGGAAGCTTTCAGTTGATCGAAGATTCCCAGGTGGTGCTACAGGTAAAGAATCTGCGTGCCACTGCCAGAGTCTTAAGAGACACAGATTTGATCCCTGGTTCAGGAAGATCCCCTGGAGGATGGCTTGGCACCCACTCCAATATTCTTGCCTGGAGAAATCCCATGGACAGAGAAGCCTGGTGGGCTACAATCCATAGGGTCACAAGAGTCAGACACTTCTGAATCAACTTAGCACGCATGCATGCACAATCTCCCCTATAACACAGGATGGCAGGTGTCGGGGGAGGGCCATATAGTGATTTAGTCTTGCACACCCCTCCCCTGGTGGAGCTTTGTTACCCCTCTTTTCTGAAACATTTTTTACTTTAAATTTTTTTACTTTTTTTTTAACTGAAGTATATTTGATTTACAATATTTCAGATTTACAGCAAAATAATTTGGTACACAAATACATATATATACATGTACAGTATATATAAATATTTTCCAGATTCCTTTTCATTATAAGTTATTACAAAGTATTGAATGTAGTTCCTCATGCCATACAGTAGGTCCTTGTTGTTTTTCCTTTTTATATATAGTAGTGTGTACCTGTTAATCCCAAACTCTTAATTTACCCCTTCCCCTCCACCTTTTCCCTTTGGTAACCATAATTTTTTTTTCCCCTAAGCTTATGAGTCTATTTCTGTTTTGTAAATAAGTTCATTTATATCACTTCTTTATATTCCACATGTAAGTGATATGGTATTTGTCTTTCTCTGACATTTTACTTAGTATGACAATCTCTAGGTCCATCCATATTGCTTCAAATGTCACTATTTTATTCTTTTTTCTGGCTGAGTAGTATTCCATTGCCCATACATACCACATCTTCTTTATCCATTGACCTGTTGGTGGACATTTAGGTTATTTATGTGTCTTTGCTATTGTGACTAGCACTACTTTGAAACTTCTAATAATATAGTGATACACGACACCATGAATGCCCTAACAGTGACACTAATGCAGCTGTCTGTTTCCACACTGAGCAAGCCAGAAGATAGTTTAATTTCAATTCAGTCTGGTTCTGAGTCTTCAGCCCACTCCCACAAATTTATTGACTCTGTACATAATCCCGTTTAAATGAGATACAGAGAGGCATAATGAGAGATTTTTATTTGTTGCAAGTTCAGTTTATCTGGGTTCACTTGGGATGCAAATGTTTGGTTTTAGCTTTATTTTGGTTTTGCTTTTGCTTTAATATTTGTTTTACTTTAAAAATCTTTATTGGAGTATAGTTCATTTACAGTGTTTATAGTTGCTACTGTATATAGAATAGATAAGTAATATGATTTTGCTTTTCTAATGTCACTCGTCCTTAAACATGATCTGCATGGAAAAGCTAAGGTCTAAACACCAGGAAGATTTAGAAATGTTTCCGAGGGCTGTAGAGTGCACCCTCCTCGACTGCACTCCCAGCACATTTACTCCCGAGGTGCCCTCTCTGCTAATCCACCCACCCTCTTTGGCCTTGGGGGGCAGTACTTCATCCTTTGTCTCAGTCTCACATCCATCCCCCAATGAAACAACTCCCCATCCTACAGCCAAACGCTGTGGTACCTCCTATCCTTCTGCAAGTCTGCAATTAACAGGAGAGCCTGGAGGTAACTGCAGCCCAGCACAGCACAGAGCAGATGTTCAATATAAAAGTTATGAAATAATTGAATGAACCAATTAATTGATAAGTCCAAACCCATTTTCTTGGAAAGCTGCTTTTGTTACCTGAGTTAGCCAGAAATTTTTCCTTAGGTGAAGAATATTAAACCCCAAGGAGGTCTAGTAACAATGTGAATTTAGTCATGTTACTTAACATCTTTCTGTCTCAGTTTTCTCATCTGTAAAATGAAAACGACAATAGTAAATAATGGCATAGTACAAAAAAAAAAAAAGAATGCTTGGCGTGTAATAAGAGCTCACTTAATTTGAACTATTCTTTTTCCAAGGGGAGTAGCAAAATGAAACATGACATTATCATCTCTCCCCCATGTCCTCTGCCTGCTTTGTCTGCAGACAACCTTTAGCCAAAGAATAAGTTTAATCAGAGAACTGAGAAAATGCAGGAAAAAACGGAAAACAGTCAAAGGAGATCAAATAAGTTTAGTCATTAAGTATAGTCAAGGACATTTAGTTCCTTCCCAAGGGCTATAGATAACACTGTGAGCCATATCCTGTGAGCTGTCTTATAGATACTGAAACCTTCAGTAAATGGGAAAAGTTAACTACATAAAAACCAGACTATAGCCATGATGTTGTTGTTGTTCAGTCGCCGCTAAGTCATGTCCTATTCTTTGCTACCCCATGGACTGCAGCATGCCAAGATTCCCTTTCCTCACTATCTCCCTGAGTTTGGTCAAACTCATGTCTATGGCGTCAGTGATGCTATCCAGCCATCTCATCCTCTGTCACTCCCTGCCCTTATTCGTTCTCAGTATCAAGGTCTTTTCCAATGAGTCAGCTCATTATATCAGGTAGTCAAAGTATTGGAGCTTCAGCGTCAATCTTTCCAATGAATATTCAGGATTTTCTTTAAGATTGAGTGGTTTGATCTTACTGTCCAAGGGACTCTTCTTGAGCACCACAATATGAAAGCATCAATTCTCTGGTGCTCAGCCTTCTTTACAGTTCAACTCACATTTGTATATGACTACCAGGAAAACCACAGCTTTGACTATACTGACTTTTGCTGACAAAGTGATATCTCTGCTTTTTAATATGCTGTCTAGTTTTGTCATAGGTTTTCTTCCAAGGAGCAAGTTTCTTTTAATTTAATAGCTGCAGTCACCATCCACAATATATTTTTGAAGCCCAAGAAAATAAAATCTGTCACTGTTTGCACTTTATGGATACCATAATCTTAGTTTTTTGAATGTTGGTTTTTTTAATTAATTCATTTATTTTAATTGGAGGCTAATTACTTTATAATATTGTGGTGGTTTTGCCATACATTGACATGAAATCAGCCATAGGTGTACACGTGTTCCCCATCCTGAACCCCCCTCCCACCTCCTTCCCACCCCATCCCTCTAGGTTGTCCCAGTGCACTAGCTTTGAGAACACTGTTTCATGCATCAAACATCAAACTTGGACTGCTCACCTATTTCACATATGGTAATATACATGTTTCAATGATATTCTCTCTCTTCCTAGCCTTCTCCCACAGAGTCCAAAAGTCTGTTCTTCACATCTGTGTCTCTTTTGCTGTCTTGCATATAGGGTCATTGTTACCATCTTTCTAAATTCCATATATATGTGTTAATATGCTGTATTGGTGTTTTTTTTTCCTGATTTACTTCACACTGTTTAATAGGCTCCAGTTTCATCCACTTCATTAGAACTGGGTTCAAATGTGTTCTTTTTAATAGCTGAGTAATAATATTCCATAGTGTATATGTACCACAACTTTCTTATCCATTCATCTGACAATGGGCATCTAGGTTGCTTCCATATCCTAAATATTATAAACAGGGCAGTTCTATTTCCAGTTTTTTAAGGAATCTCCACACTGTTCTCCATAGTGGCTGTACTAGTCTGCATTCCCACCAACAGTGTAAAAGAGTTCCCTTTTCTCCACACTCTCTCCAGCATTTATTGTTTGTAGTCTTTTTGATAGCAGCCATTCTGACCAGTGTGACATGGTACCTCATTGTGGTTTTAATTTGCATTTCTCTGATAATGAATGATGTTGAGCATTTTTTCATGTGTTTGTTAGCCATCTATCTGTATGTCTTCTTTGGAGAAATGTCTGCTTAGTTCTTTGGCCCATTTTTTGATTGGGTCATTTATTTTTCTGGTATTGAGCTGCTTGTATATTTTGAAGATTGATTCTTTGTCAGTGGCTTCCTTTTCTATTATTTTCTCCCATTCTGAAGGCTGTCTTTTCACCTTGCTTATAGTTTCCTTCATTGTGCAAAAGTTTTTAAGTTTAATGAAGTCCCATTTGTTTACTTTTGCTTTTATCCCCATTACTCTGGGAGGTGGGTCATAGAGGATCTTGCTGTGATTTATGTCAAAGAGTGTTTTGCCTATGTTTTCCTCTAGGAGTTTTATAGTTTCTGGTCTTACATTTAGATCTTTAATCCATTTTGAGTTTATTTTTGTGTATGGTGTTAGAAAGTGTTCTAGTTTCATTATTTTACAAGTGGTTGACCAGTTTTCCCAGCACCACTTGTTAAAGACATTGTCTTTTCTCCATTGTATATTTTTGCCTCCTTTGTCAAAGATAAGGTGTCTGTAGGAGTGTGGATTTATATCTGGACTTTCTATTTTGTTCCATTGATCTATATTTCTGTCTTTGTGCCAGTATCATACTGTCTTGATGACTGTAGCTTTGTAGTATAGCCTGAAGTCAGGTAGGTTGATTCCTCCAGTTCCATTCTTCTTTCTCAAGATTGCTTTGTTTTTTGGGTTTTTTTTTTTTTTTGTATTTCCATACAAATTGTGAAATTATTTGTTCTAGTTCTGTGAAAAATACCATTGGTAGCTTGATAAAAATTGTATTAAATCTATAGATTGCTTTGGGTAGTAAACTCATTTTCACTATATTGATTCTTGCAATTCATGAACATAGTATATTTCTCCATCAATGGTGAATGGGATAGTTTCCTTAATTTCTCTTTCTGTTTTCTCATTAGTTAGTGTATAGGAATGCAAAGGATTTCTGTATGTTGATTTTATATCCTGTAACTTTATTATATTCACTGATTAATTCTAGTAATATTCTAGTGGTGTCTTTAGGGTTTTCTACATAGGGGATCATGTCATCTGCAAACAGTGAGAGTTTTACTTACTCTTTTCCAATCTCAGTTCAGTTCAGTTCAGTTCAGTCACTCAGTCATGTCCGACTCTTGCGATCCCATAAATCATAGCATGCCAGGCCTCCCTGTCCATCACCAACTCCCGGAGTTCACTCAGACTCACGTCCATCGAGTCTGTGATGCCATCCAGCCATCTCATCCTCTGTCGTCCCCTTCTCCTCCTGCCCCCAGTCTCTCCCAGCATCAGAATCTTTTCCAATGAGTCAACTCTTCGCATGAGGTGGCCAAAGTACTGGACTTTCAGCTTTAGCATCATTCCTTCCAAAGAAATCCCAGGGCTGATCTCCTTCAGAATGGACTGGTTGGATCACCTTGCAGTCCAAGGGACTCTCAAGAGTCTTCTCCAACACCACAGTTCAAAAGCATCAATTCTCCAGTGCTCAGCTTTCTTTATAGTCCAGCTCTCACATCCATACATGACCACTGGAAAAACCATAGCCTTGACTAGACGGACCTTTGTTGGCAAAGTAATGTCTCTGCTTTTGAATATGCTATCTAGGTTGGTCATAACTTTTCTTCCAAGGAGTAAGTGTCTTTTAATTTCCTGGCTGCAGTCATCATCTGCAGTGATTTTGGAGCCCCCCAAAATAAAGTCTGACACTGTTTCCACTGTTTCCCCATCTATTTCTTATGAAGTGATGGGACTGGATGCCATGATCTTCGTTTTCTGAATGTTGAGCTTTAAGCCAACTTTTTCACTCTCCTCTTTCACTTTCATCAAGAGGCTTTTTATTTCCTCTTCACTTTCTGCCATAAGGATGGTGTCATCTGCATATCTGAGTTTATTGATATTTCTCCTGGCAATCTTGATTCCAGCTTGTGCTTCTTCCAGCCCAGCATTTCTCATGATGTACTCTGCGTATAAGTTAAATAAGCATGGTGACAACATACAGCCTTGACATACTCCTTTTCCTATTTGGAACCAGTCTGTTGTTCCATGTCCAGTTCTAACTGTTGCTTCCTGACCTGCATATAGATTTCTCAAGGGGCAGGTCAGGTGGTCTAGTATTCCCATCTCTTTCAGAATTTTCCACAGTTTGTTGTGATCCACACAGTCAAAGGCTTTGGCATAGTCAATAAAGCAGAAATAGATGGTTTTCTGGAACTCTCTTGTTTTTTCCATGATCCAGCAGATGTTGGCAATTGGATCTCTGGTTCCTCTGCCTTTTCTAAAACCAGCTTGAACATCTGGAAGTTCACGGTTCACGTATTGCTGAAGCCTGGCTTGGAGAACTTTGAGCATTACTTTACTAGCGTGTGAGATGAGTGCAATTGTGCGGTAGTTTGAGCGCTCTTTGGCATCTGGAATCCTTTATTTCTTTTTCTTCTCTGATTGCTGTGGCCAAAACTTCCAAAACTATGTTGAATAGTAGTGGTGAGAGTGGGCATGCTTGTCTTATTTCTGACTTTAGGGGAAATGCTTTCAATTTTTTGCCACTGAGGATAATGTTTACTGTGGGTTTGTCATATATGGCTTTTATTATGTTGAGGCATGTTCCTTCTATTCCTGCTTTCTGGAGAGTTTTTATCATAATGGGTGTTGAATTTTTCAAAGGCTTTCTCTGCATCTATTGAGATAATCATATGGTTTTTATCTTTCAACTCATTAATGTGGTGTATCACCTTGATTGATTTGCAAATATTGAAGAATCCTTGCATCCCTGGGATATGGCCCATTTGGTCATTATGTATGATCTGTTAAATATGTTTTTGGAGTCTATTTGCTAGAATTTTGTTAAGGATTTTTGCATCTATGTTCATCAGTGATATTGGCCTATAGTTTTCTTTTGGGGGGGCATCTTTGTCTGGTTTTGATATTAGGGTGGTGGTGGCCTCATAAAATGAGTTTGGGAGTTTACCTTCCTCTGCAGTTTTCTGGAAGAGTTTGAGTAGGATAGGTGTTAACTCTTTTCTAAATTTTTGTTAGAATTCACTTGTGAAGCCATCTGGACCTGGGCTTTTGTTTGTTGGCAGATTTTTCATTACAGTTTCATTTCCATGCTTGTGATGGGTGTCTTAAGATTTTATATTTCTTTCTGGTTCAGTTTTGTTTTGTTTTGTTTTGTTTTTTTAAATTTTATTTTATTTTTAAATTTTACAATATTGTATTAGTTTTGCCAAATATCAAAATGAATCCACCACAGGTATACCTGTGTTCCCCATCCTGAACCCTCCTCCCTCCTCCCTCCCCATACCCTCCCTCTGGGTCGTCCCAGTGCACCAGCCCCAAGCATCCAGTATCGTGCATCGAACCTCGACTGGCGACTCGTTTCATACATGATATTATACATGTCTCACTGCTATTCTCCCAAATCTCCCCACCCTCTCCCTCTCCCACAGAGTCCATAAGACTGATCTATACATCAGTGTCTCTTTTGCTGTCTCGTACACAGGGTTATTGTTACCATCTTTTTTGGAAGGTTAAACTTTTCTAAGAATTTGTCCATTTCTTCCAAGTTGTCTATTTTATTGGCATGTAGTTTCTGATAGTAGTCTCTTATGATCCTTTGTATTTCTGTGTTGTCTGTTGTGATGTCTCCATTTTCATTTCTAATTTTCATTTCTTCTCCTTTGTTTCTTGATGGGTCTGGCTAATGGTTTGTCATTTGTTTTATTTCTCAAAGAATCAGCTTTTAGTTTTGTTGATATTTTGCTATAGCAAAAATGATTTTATGATTTCTTTCCTTCTACTAATGCGGGGGTTCTTCATTTCTTCTTTTTCTAGTTGCTTTAGGTGTAAAATCAGGTTATTTATTTGATTTTTCTCTTGTTTCTTGAGGTAAGCTTGTATTGCTGTGAAGATTCCCCTTAGACTGCTTTTACTGAATACCATAGGTTTGGTGTTGTCGTGATTTCATTTTCATTTGTTTGTACATAAATTTTTATTTCCTTTTTGATTTCTTCCATTATTTGTTGGTTATTCAGAAACGTGTTGTTTAGCCTCCATGTGTTTGTATTTTGAATAGTATTTTTCCTGTAGTTGACATCTCATCTTACTGCATTGTGATTGGAAAAGTGAAGTCTCTCAGTCGTGTCTGACTCTTTGCGACCCCATAGACTGTAGCCTACCAGGCTCCTCTGTCCATGGGATTTTCCAGGCAATAGTACTGCAGTGGGTTGCCATTTCCTTCTCCAGGGGATCTTCCCTACTCAGGTCTCAAACCTGGGTCTCCCACATTGTACATAGACGCTTTACCGTCTGAGCCATCAGGGAAGTCCTGATTAGAAAAGATGCTTGAAATGATTTCAAGTTTTTTGAATTTACCAAGGCTAGATTTATGGCCCAGGATGTAATCTATCCTGGAGAATATTTTGTGTGCACTTGAGAAAAGGTGAAATTCATTGTTTTGGAGAGATATGTACTATAGATATCAATTAGGTCTAACTGGTACATCGTATTCTTTAAAGTTTATGTTTCCTTGCTAATTTTCTATTTGGTTGATCTATCCATAGGTGTGAGTGGGGTATTAAAGTCTCCCACTATTATTGTGTTACTGTTAATTTCCCCTTTCATACTTGTTAGCATTTGCCTTTAATACTGAGGTGCTCCTATGTTGGCTGCATATATATTTATAATTGATAATCTTCTTCTTGGATTGATCCTTTGATCATTATGTAGTGTCCTTCTTTGTCTCTTTTCACGGTATTTCTTTAAAGTCTATTTTATCTGAAATGAGTATTAGTCTCCATTTGCATGAAATATCTTTTTCCAGCCTTTCATTTTCAGTCTGTATGTATCCTTGGTTTGAGGTGGGTCTCTTGTAGACAGCATATATAGGGGTCTTGTTTTTGTATCCATTCAGCCATTTGTCTTTTGGTTGTGGCATTCAATCCATTTACATTTAAGGTAATTTTTGATAAGTATGATCCTGTTGCCATTTACTTTGTTGCTTGGGTTCAAGTTTATAAACTTTTTCTGGGTTTCCTGTCTAGAGAAGATCCTTTAGCATTTGTTGGAGAGCTTGTTTGGTGGTGCTGAATTCTCTCAGCTTTTGCTTGTCTGTAAAGCTTTTGATTTCTCCTTCATATCTGAATGAAATCCTTGCTGGGTACAGTAATCTGGGTTGTAGGTTTTCCTCTTTCATCACTTTAAGTATGTCCTGCTATTCCCTCCTGGCCTGAAGAGTTTCTATTGAAAGATCAACTGTTATCCTTATGGGACTCCCCTTGTGTGTTATTTGTTGCTTTTACCTTTCTGCTTTTAATATTTGCTCTTTGTGTTTGATCTTTGTTAGTTTGATTAATATGTGTCTTGGGGTATTTTGCCTTGGGTTTATCCTGTTTGGGACTCTCTGGGTTTCTTGGACTTGGGTAACTATTTCCCTCCCCATTTTAGGGAAGTTTTCAACTATTATCTCCTCAAGTATTTTCTCATGCCCTTTCTTTCTGTCTTCTTCTTCTGGGACTCCTACGATTTGAATGTTGGAGTATTTAACATTGTCCCAGTGGTCTCTGAGATTTTCATTATTTATTTTAATTCTTTTTTCTTTTTTCCTCTCTGCTTCATTTATTTCAACAATTCTATCTCCCACCTCACTTATCCAATCTTCTGCCTCAGTTATTCTACTGTCAGTTCCCTCAGAGTGATTTTGATCTCATTTATTGCATTATTCATTACTGATTGACTCTTCTTTATTTTTTCTAGGTCCTTGTTAAACATTTCTTGCATCTTCTCAATCCTTGTCTCTAGTCTATTTATCTGTAACTGTGTTTTGTTTTCAAGATTTTGGATCATCTGTACTATCATTATTCTGAATTCTTTTTCAGGTAGACTCCCTATCTCCTCTTTTTTTGTTTGGTTTGGTGGGCATTTATCATGTTCTTTTATCTGCTGAGTATTTCTCTGCCTTTTCATTTTGTTTAGATTGCTGTGTTTGGGGTGCCCTTCTGTCAGCTGTAAGTTCATGGTCCCTCTTTATTGTGGAGCCTGCTGCCTGTGGGTGGGGTTGGACAGGTGGCTTGTCAAGGTTTCCTGGTTAGGAGAGCTTGCATCTGTGTTCTGGTGGGTGGAACTGGATCTCTTCTCTCTGAAGTGCAACGAAGCATCCAGTTGTGAGTTTTTGGGTGTCTATAGCTTTGGCATGGCTTTGGGCAGCCTGTCTTTTAATGCTCAGGGCTGTATTCCTGCTTTGCTGGAGAATTAGTGTGGTTCAGATTAGAGTTAGTCTTGCACTGAAACTTGTTGGCTCTTGGGTGGAGCTTGGTTTCAGTATAGGCATGGAGGCTTTTGGGTGAGCTCTTGTCTATTAACGTTTCCTGGAATCAGGAGTTCTCTGATGTTCTCAAGTTTTGGAGTTAAGTCTCCTGCCTCTGACTTTCAGTCTTATTCTTACAGTAGCCTCAGGACTTCTCCATCTATACAGCACAGATGATAAAACTTCTAGGTTAATGGTGAAACAGTTATTCACAGTAATGGACACCCAGAGAGGTTCACAGAGTTACATGGAGAAAAGAGGGAAGAGGGAAAGAGAGGTGACCAGGAGGAAAAGAGGGGGAGTCAAAAGGAGAGAAAGAAATCTAGCTAGTAATCAATTTCCTAAGTGCTCTCCACAGTCTGGAACACCCAGAGAGATTCACAGAGTTGCATAGAGAAGAAAAGAGGGGAGGAGGAGATAGAGGCTACCTGGAGGAGAAAAGGAAAATTCAAAAGGGGAGAGAGCAATCAAGCCAGTAATCACACCCCTAAGTGAAAACGGATACTGGAAATTAGATTCTTAAAGGTACAAAATTGATAACAAATACCTAAAAGCAAAGATTAAAAATCTAGAGTAGAGGTTAGATTCTCAGAAAAAAAATTAAAAATGCTAAACAAAATCAATCACAAAAATAATAAATAGGGTCTTTTTTTGTAAGGTAATAGTAGATTATAAAAATGAAAATTAAAGGAGTAATAAAGAACTTAAATCTTAAAAGAATTAAAAAGTGATCATGGTAAAAATATATCTAGGAATTTCTCTGGAGCTGTTGAGGACAGTGTGGGGTCAGTTCAGTTTCAGATTGTTCCTTGTTCCAGCTTGTACTTGTTCTCAGGTCTATAGGCCACCTCCAATATTTAGCCAATGCTAACTACAGGGTTTTAATCTGTTGCACCTGTCACTTCCAGAGCAGTTCCCTCTTCTTTGTTTATTTTGGCTTCCTCTTTTTGCAAGTCTCTTCATTGTCTAATTTCTGTCCTGACACCAGGGGGTGAAGGTGGTCACTTACTTAGGCTCACTTGTTCAGTTGTGTTGTGGGGAGGGAGGGACACTGCAAACAAACATCACTGGCGTGTATCAGGAGTGTTCACTGTGTATGGACCACACTGGGTTTGTCCCAGCTCAAGGTGGCGTGTGCTTCCTGGGTCTACACTGCTCAGGCTCCAGGGTGCTCTGCAGGAGCACTGTCCAAGGCGGGCCTTGTGTTTCCTGCACTTCCCAGGACTAAGCCACTCAGGTTCTTGGGTACTCTGCAAGGGCACATACTCAGTTGAGTGTGTGTTTTGTGCCCTTCCCAGGTCTGAGCAGCTCAGGTGACCATGTTCTTGGCAAGTGCACTCTCCCAGGTTGACCATGTATCTTAATCACCTCCCCGGTCCTGGCCTGTAGTTTCCTGGGTGCACCATGAGAGCACCGTCTCAGGTTTACTGTGTATCTCCTCTGGGTAGCAGATCTCAGGCTGCAATCCTCTGGCAGATGTCAACTGTCCAGGATCCCAGGAAAACGTGGTTAGTAACTAGGACCCTGCTCACAGTTTGGTGGAGGATGCCAGCCTCTGCAGCTGAGAGTGTAGCAGCCCTTTGCCTTCCAGCTCTGGCTGTCACATGAATGTGAAGTTTTAAGCCAGCATTTTTACTCTTCTCTTTCACCCTCATAAGAGGCTCTTTCATTCCTCTTTGCTTTTCTGCCATGGGACCTCCCACCATGGCACTAGTAGTAAAGAACCTGCATGCCAATGCAGGAGACATAAGAGATGCAGGTTTGATCCCTGGGTCAGGAACATCCCCTGGAGAAGGAAACGGCAACCAATTCCAGTATTCTTGCCTGGAAAACCCCATGGAGAGAGGAGCCTAGAGGGCAATAGTCCATAGGGTCACAAAGAGTCAGACACAGTTGAAGCAACTTAGCACAGCACATCTTCATAACCTCAGCACATCTGAGGTTGTTGATATTTCTCCCAGTAATATTGATTCCAGCTTGCGAGTCATCCAGCCCAGCATTCCACATGATATGCTCTGCATAAAAGTTAAATAAACAGGGTGACAATATACATCCTTGATGTACTTTCCCAGTTTTGAACCAGTCAGTTGTTCCATGTCTGGTTTAACTGCTGCTTCTTAACCTACATACAGATTTCTCAGGAGACAGGTAAGGTGGTATTCTCATATCTTTAAGAATTTTCTAAAGTTTGTTTGACCCACACAGTGAAAGTAGTCCATGAAACAGAAGATATACCTCTGGGAATTCCCTTGCTTTTTCTATGACCCAGCGGATGTTGGCCATTTGATCTCTGGGGTTGGACCCCAGGAACCCTCTGCCTTTTCTAAATCCAGTTTGCACATTTGGAATTTCTCAGTTCACATGCTATTGAGCCTAGCTTGAAGGATTTTGAGCATTACTTTGCTAGCATGTGAGATGAGAGCAATTGTGCACTAGTTTGAACATTCTTTGGGATTAACCTTCTTTGGTATTGGAATAAAAGCTGACCTGTCCCAGTCTGTGGCCGCTAGGAGTTTTCCAAATTTGCTGATATACTGAGTGCAGCACTTTAACAGCAAAATCTTTTAGGGACTTGAAATAACTCAGCTGGAATTCCATCACCTCCACTAACATTGTTCACAGTAATGCTTCCTAAGGCTTACTTGACTTCACACTCCAGGATTTTCTGGCTGTAGGGAGTGACTACACCATCATGGTTATCTAGGTCATGATGATCTTTTCAATATAGTTCTTCTGTGTATTTTTGCTACCTCTTTTTAATCTCTTCCACTTCTGTTAAGTCTTTCCTGTTTCTGTCCTTTATTGTGCACATCTTTGCATGAAATGTTCCCTTGGCATCTCTGATTTTCTTAAAGAGATGTCTAGTCTTTCCCATTCTATTTTTTTCTTCTATTTTTTTGCTTTTTTTATTTAAGAAGGCTTTCTCACCTGTCCTTGCTATTCTCTGGAACTCTGCATTCATCTGGGTTTATCTTTCCCTTCCTCCTTTGCATTTTGCTTCTCTTCTTTTCCCAGCTATTTCTAAGGCCTCCTCAGACAACTACTTTCCCTTCTTGTATTTCTTTTTCATGGAGGTGGTTTTGGTCACTACTTCCTGTACAGTGTTACTAACTTCCATCCATAATTCTTCAGGTACTCTGTCTACCAAATCTAATCCCTTGAATGTATTCATCAATTCCACTGTATAATCATAAGGGATTTGATTCAGGTCATATCTGAAATGTCTAGTGGTTTTCCCTACTTTCTTCAATTTAAGCCTGAATTTTGCAATAAAGAGTCAATGATCTGAACCACAGTCAGCTCAGGTCTTATTTTTGCTAACTGTATTGTGTTTCTCCATCTCCCTATGCAAAAGATATATAATCAATCTGATTTCAGTTATGACCATCTGGTGATGTCCATGCATAGAGTCATCTCTTGAGTTGTTGGAAGAGTGTGTTTGCTATGACCAGTGTATTCTCTTGGCAAAAATCTGTTAGCTTTTGCCCTGCTTCATTTTGTACTCCAAGGCCAAACTTGCCTGTTACTCCAGGTATCTCTTGACTTCCTACTTTTGCATTCTAATTCCCCCTAATGAAAAAGACATCCTTTCTCAGGTCTTCATTTTATTTTCTTTGACATTATTGGTCGGGGCTTAGATTTGGATTACAGTGCTATTGAATGGTTTGCCTTGGAAATGAATCAAGATCATTTTGTCATTTTTTGAGATTGCACCCAAGTACTGCATTTGTGACTCTTTTGTTGGCAATGAGGCCTATACCATTTCTTTCTTGGAATTCTTGCCCACAGTTGTAAATCTAATGGCCATCTGAATTAAATTCACCCATTCACACCCATTTTATTTCACTGATTCTGAAAATGTCAGTGTTCACTCTTGCCATCTCCTGCTCGACCATGTCCAATTTACCTTGATTCATGGACCTAACATTCCAGGTTCCTATGATGCAATATTGTTCTTTACAGCATCAAACTTTCACCACCAGACACATCCACAAATGAGCATCATTTCCACTTTGGCCTAACCTTTTCTTTCTTTCTGGAGCTATTTCCCTACTCTTCCTCAGTAGGATATTGGACACCTACCAACCTGGGGGCTCATCTTTCAGTGTCATATCTTGTTGCCTTTTCATACCGTTCATGGGCTTCTTCAGGCAAGAGTACTGAAGTGGTTTGCCATTCTCTTCTCCAGTGGACCACATTTTGTCAGAACTCTCCACCATGACCCTCCCATCTTGGGTGGCTCTGCATGACCTGGCTCATAGCGTCATTGAGTTACATAGGGCTGTGACCCATGTGATCTTTTTGGTTAGTTTTCTGTGATTGTAGTTTTCCTTCTGGAGACTGTGAGATTATAGTTCTTACTCCTTCTGTCTGCCCTCTGATGAATGAGGATAAAAGGCTTGTGCAAGCTTTCTGATGGGAAGTACTGGATGTGGAGAAAACTGGGCCTTGTTCTGGTGCGCAAGACCTTGCTCAGCAAATCTTCAATCCAACAGTCAGGTGATGGGTGGGGCTGTGCTCCCTCCCTATTAGTTGTTTGGCCTAAGAGGACCAAGTCCTGGAGTCTACAGGCTCTATGATAGGGCTACTGGTGACTTCCAAAAGGACTTATGCCAGCATGTCCATGACATAAGCCACCACAATTCCAAGAGCTGGTCTCAAAGAAATGGGAACATACTGACCCTGGAACTGAAGATCAACTCTACTTAAGCAGGATGCTTATTAGACCATCTCATGATCAATTTCAAGGTGATTGTTTGAGCTAATGTACCATTTCTGCATGTAGCCCACTCCCTCCACCTATAAAAGTTCTTGCCCATGATTGTCAGTGGGGGGATTCAGCCTTTGGATAAGAATTCCCTGTTCCCACAGCCCTGTTTCCTGGCCTCCAAAATAAAGCAAACTTTCTTTCCACCAATTTTGCTTTTTTTGGCTTTTGATCAGAGAGCAGCTGGACCCCACTTTTGGTAATAGTTGTATATTGATGGGTAATTATATGAGTGATATACTTAGAGTGGGTGGATTGCAGATTGTGAAGCAGAAGCACACCACCCAGCTCTTGTTTCATTCTCAGCAGCACCTGGGCATCTAGATTATGCCAGTTCCCATACATTCTCAAGATGAGTTGAGAAAGAAATCAGTTCTTTGGATAGTTCCCCAACAGTCAGCACGGTGGGCTACAGGTCCAGTCTTTTCTCTCCTTCTTCAGGAGTTGAGAGTTTTCCTCTCAACCATATAGCCACATGCCAGGGCTAAAAATTGTTGTAAGACAGTACCATAAATTTTCCTACTGGCTGCACCTGAATTGATGCACCTGAATCTGTGCTTGACTTAACTGGCTTCTGATTCTCTCACAAAAAGAACTGGTCCCTGTATTGTTATTGAATTAGTGTCTCCATGGGAGGAAGGAGGGAATGGGACTTCCTATTGTAACCAAGTGGGAGCCTACAAGGCATTCCCACCCCTCACCCACATCCTCTGCCTGCCTTTTGTCTGTAGAAAAAACTTAAATCAAAGAATAAATGTAACCAGAAGTGAGAAAATGCAAAAAGAAAGGAAAACAGTCAAGCAAAACAAAATAATAATTACTTTAGCCATTGAACAAAGTCTAGGACCTTTAGTTCCTCCTCTAGGACTATATATAATATTCTGAGCATGTCTTATGAGCTGCTTTGCAGATACTGAAACCCCCACCTGGTAGGAGGAACTAACTGTGTGCTGCCCACAAGCACTTAGATCCCAGACTGGTTGGAATCAGAAGCTTGATGGTATTGATTCCCAGTTACCTCACCACCAACCAATCAGAAGGATGTTTACAAGCTGACCACACATCCCACAAACCCCTTCCCTCATCCTGTCTTTATAAATATATCCCTGAAATCCATCAAGGAGTTGAAGTCTTTTAAGCAGTAGCTTCCTGAACTCCCTGTTTGGCACCTGGAATAGAGCTATTCTTTTCTACTTCACCCAGAACTCTGTCTCTTAAGCTGCAATTCAACATCAGTGCACAGAGGTCAGGTTTTGGCTTTACCACTCTGCCTTTTTGCTGACTTCACTCACCTATTGTGTGTCTTTCTGAGAGCTAAGAAATTCTTACTAAAAGGCAGATTTCCTCTTAAATCTCTTGGATAAGAATTAGGTCCCATCTTACACCATCGATGACAGTGGGCTCCAACTGGCACCAGGAATTAGGACAAATAAGTTTCCATTTTAGAAGCAAAATGTTGGGAAGAGAGAATTTCTTTCCTGCAGGAAAAAATAGTGGTTTGGAAATTTGGAGGAAGGAAAGATGCATAGGACACAAAGGCACCAACACTGCAGGAAGACTATGTTTTGTGGCGTCTCTGCCTGTATAAGCAATGCAAGCAATAAGCAATTCAAGTATAAGCAATTCGAGTCAGCCTGATCTTGCACGATTCTGAGAAACAAATGACATGTAAGGCAGCCAGGACGATCCACTCACCAGATCAATTTCCTAAAACTGGGACATGGGACAACCCTCCAGCATGCATCTCTATGCATCTTAGAGGACCTAGCTGCCTCAAGCACAATGTAGAGGCTTTAGAGCCTCTGAAGTGGAGATACAGGGTCTAGGCGGGGCCCGCAAAGTTTCTTATCCAAGCCCAGGATGCCTCGTTTTGGTGGTGCTGTTGACTCTGACTCATTTGGGCAACTAAAGAGAGGTTCAGACATTTTTTAAAAAAAACATTTCAAATCTCAGCGACCCTTAAAGTTCAGTTTCCAGAGCATCAGCCCCACTTGCCCAGGGATAAGGGGAGTACTGGGAATTTGGGTTGATTTAGACAATCAGAGAGAACAGTCCTCAAGGAGGAGGAAGAAGAGCCCAGAGGAAAGGAATATCAAAGAGCCAATTTGCAACACATCAGGGCAGGAGAGGTAACAGGCTTCCTCTTGAACATAAACTATAAGCATTTGATTATGGCTACCTGAACCTCTGTGTGAGTCATTCTGAACACACACCTAGACTCTGTAGCTCAAGATCAAGATTACAAAAGGGTTCTTCGTGAATAGAGGATGCAGGTTGGGAAGACTGGCATCCAGTTTGCCATTCTGGCTGAGAAGAACTGTTTCAGCCCCTTGCACCTAGGATCTTCTTACAGAAACGCTTACACAAACCATCCTATCGGCACTCACTGGTCTGTACTGAAATATTCAAAAGGGAGTGTAGATGATTCTACAGCCATCAGAATGAAAACCAAGGAATGCTTATAACTCAGCTGCTAGTAATGAAGTACAGGAGTGTGTCTATTTGTGTGTGTATATTCGTATGTGAGGGAGAGAAAGTGTGTGCGTGTGTGTGTGTGAGCTGGAATGTACTGGGATGTTATAGCAAAACCTGAATAAACCTTTTGGCCAACCCAGTTAGTTGGAAAACACTTAGAAACTGGAGAACTGTGACCACATTTAAAATGGAAGACCGATTTAACACCCCATCTGCTTTTGTTCCCTTGCGTGCCTCCCTCCCATCCCCGAATCTGGCGGCAGTGCTAACAGGCTGTGACACCCCGAAAGCCCAGGGCCTGAGAGCTGACAGGGAAGTGTCTGCCAGGAAAACCTTCACTGAGGCTGTGTGCGGACTGGCCCTGACAGCCAAGGACACTCTCTTCATAGGAAATATCTGAAACTCGCTCCACAGGGCAGTTCAACAAAGCAGAACCTTAACAGGTGTACAAAGCACATTTCCTTAGTTAAATTCTGGCTCCAGGCTTACATGGAAATAGGATACAAGCTGAAAGGACTGGTCAGTCAGCTGCAGATTTCCATTTATGTTTCCTATAAATTGTAGAGATAAAGCACTTACTACTTAGGAAATGGCCTGACATGACTTATTGGTAATAAGACCCCCCAAATTATCTTATAAAACAAAAGAGACTCTTCTGCTCCATTTAAGTCTTCTAAAGGAAGCCCACCTCTCATGCAGCCAATCAATAGAAGCTGAAAAGTTTTCTGGGCATTTTTCCAGAAAGTCAAGTGCATTTTTAATTAACAGCACTTTTCGCTGTTTCTCCCCATATTATTATCTACCACTGAGACAGTGAAAAAGCACAGGTCACCTTCACCATAGCTTATCATTCAATTCATAACCACAATAGCTCAAGTCTAAGGTCAAATCTCTCCTATTCCCTTTGCTATGTAGGTTGGTCCTGGAGCCTGAAATCACAGCTGCATCAGAGAGCTGAATATGGCAAATTTTCTAAAAATAGGGTCCATAGAGTTAAGGGATCAGCCCCTCGGGGAAGTCAGATCGGAGCCTAGGATATGGTTCAAGGTCAAGCTGTGGTCTGAAGGGAGCCTGGTGATGAGGGAGCGCATGACCGGGCATGGATTTCAGTCCGCTCCCCATTGTTATCCAACGTTTTGCCCCTATCAGTACTGCCACAGAGCATGCTGCTGCTGCTGCTAAGTCGCTTCAGTAGTGCCTGACTCTGTGCGACCCCATAGATGGAAGCCCACCAGGCTCCCCCATCCCTGGGATTCTCTAGGCAAGAACACTGGAGTGGGTTGCCATTTCCTTCTCCAATTTGTGAAAGGGAAAAGTGAAAGTGAAGTCACTCAGTCATGCCCGACTCTTAGCGACCCCATGGACTGCAGCCTACCAGGCTCCGCCGTCCATGGGATTTTCCAGGCAAGAGTACTGGAGTGGGGTGCCATTGCCTTCTCCAGCCACAAAGCATGCCTTCAGCTAAATATTGCACAGAGATTTCTTTCTTTCTATTGCTTTGGTTTTTTCACTGTTTTCATCTTAGAGATTCTGCTCAGGGTCTGAGTCACCATCTGTAGCCCTCTGGAAAATGTTGTTTTTTTTAACATTATTTACTAAGCTTCCTCTGACTATTGTATAGTTTCATGTTTAAAAAATTTATTCTCAGAGTGTTCACTTAAGGAAAGTCTAGACTCAGGTGCTGAAGGGATATTATTGAATAATTCCAAATAAATCCACTAGAAAACCTTTATAAGAAAAAATTAAAGTGTGTTCATTAAAATAGTAAACAAAAAGTCTTTCTAGTCAAATATATTGAGAATAATATGTTCTAAAACATGAGGGAAATATAACTTTACAACAGACCACAAGAATATGTGGAAAGTCCCCAAAATGTAATATATATTTTAAACAAATTCAGTAATAATTCCTAACTACTATTTGATTACTCTAAGGCCTCCAGACTTGATCTAAGCAAAACAGTCTTTCCTTCTTACAAAACAGATGATCTTCTCATTCTCATTCTCGTTTATTTCATTTCTAATAGATAGTTTTTATCAATTATGAAAATGCAAGGCAGTAGAGTTAAGATTTTTGTTCCTAGACCTAATTGCAGAATTGTCTGCTTCCCTAATAAATAAGATTCTCAGAATTCTCCTTATTACTTAAGGTTTCCATGAGCTCTTTCTTCCTGTAGGTTACTTCAGAGGCTATAAAAGGCAATATTCAAGGGACTTCCCATTTTTTCCAAATTGAAATTTTACAAGAAGACAGAATCCGATTGGAAATACACCATGAGAAGTCCCAAAACAGAATAGATATATGTGTATAACTGAACCACTTTTTTGTATACCTGAAACTAATGAAACACTGTAAATTAACTATACTCCAGGATAAAATTAATTTTTTTAAAAGCCGTATCAAGAAATCAGGCTTGTAAAGGTTGATGGACAGGGAGGCCTGGTGTGCTGTGATTCACGGGGTCGCAAAGAGTCAGACATGACTGAGCGACTGATCTGATCTGAAAGGTTGATAGTCCAGCTTTAGAATGACTGCCCCAATTTACTCTGAGTTTAATTAACTGTGAGAACACATTCTACCTTGTGTCCTAGAAGCCACCCAAGCACGGCCAAGAGGATGAGCTCTGGTCACCCACTGAAGTCACTGGTCTTAGGATGATTCTTCACTGGCTCCTCCCCTCTCTAGCTCACTCCTTCATTCCTTTATCAGGGTTGTCTGTGGTCACTAGACATGGAACAACAGACTGGTTCCAAATAGGAAAAGGAGGTCGTCAAGGCTGTATATTGTCACCCTGCTTATTTAACTTTTATGCAGAGTACATCATGAGAAACGCTGGGCTGGAAGAAGCACAAGCTGGAATCAAGATTGCTGGGAGAAATATCAATAACCTCAGATATGCAGATGACACCACCCTTATGACAGAAAGTGAAGAAGAACTAAAGAGCCTCTTGATGAAAGTGAAAGAAGAGAGTGAAAAGTTGGCTTAAAGCTCAACATTCAGAAAACGAAGATCATGGCATCTGGTCCCATCACTTCATGGCAAATAGATGGGGAAAAAGTGTCAGACTATTCTTCTGGGCTCCAAAATCACTGTGGATGGTGATTGAAGCCATGAAATTAAAAGACACTTGCTCCTTGGGAGGAAAATTATGACCAACCTAGACAGCATATTAAAAAGCAGAGACATTACTTTGCCAACAAAGGTCCATCTAGTCAAGGCTATGGTTTTTCCAGTGGTCCTGTATGGATGTGAGAGTTGGACTGTGAAGAAAGCTGAGTGCTGAAGAATTGATGCTTTTGAACTGTGGTGTTGGAGAAGACTCTTGAGAGTCCCTTGGACTGCAAGGAGATCCAACCAGTCCATCCTAAAGGAGATCAGTCTTGGGTGTTCACTGGAGGGACTGATGTTGAAGCTGAGACTACAATACTTTGGCCACCTGATGCAGAGAGCTGACTCATTTGAAAAGACCCTGATGCTGGGAAAGATTGAGGGCAGGAGGAGAAGGGGAAGACAGAGGATGAGATGGTTGGATAGCATCACCGACTCAATGGATATGGGTTTGGGTGGACTCTGGGAGTTGGTGATGGACAGGGAGGCCTGGCGTGCTGTGGTTCATGGAGTGGCAAAGAGTTGGACATGACTGAGTGACTGAACTGAACTGCAATCACCTCCAAGATAAAGTCATCACACACTAAATACTTGTCTTTAAATCTACTCACCAGGGAGCCCAAATAAAGACAGCCTCAGTACCTGTCTGTTCCACACCTAATGTATATCTATCCCTGCTACCTTCTTCCCTCCAAGCATCCACTGTGCTCCCAAGTTGCTCAGGGCAGTGACACTATCACCAACCAATCTGAAAAGCACGCTCTTTTCCTGGTTCTCCCCACCATCAACTTGTCCATCCTGTGCCTGTGCTCTCAGCACTCTGATCTTTGCTGAGAAACTGAACAGATTGGACAATGGCACTCAGATGCAGCTCGCTTTGGTAGAAATAACACAGTAGCGAGAGCAAAAGGCCTGGTGCTGGGTTTATCCATCACTACCTTGGTGACCTCAGTCAAATAATCCTTCAGGTTCAAGGTCTTTTCATCAATGATATGAAGAAAAAATACCTAAGGGACAACTGCACTGATTTAGAAGGTCTAGAAGTTTCTGAGAATTGGAAAATTTAGCATGGATAGGACAACATGTTCAAACAAACTTCCTATCTTAAGCACTGCCTTTGATGATGGTAAAGCCTGAGTTTTCATAGTTCAGATCTTCAAGTACAGAGAAGTTGGAGACATAAGAGCCCTAACACATTGTTGTGATAATAAAAATGAGGACTTACATTCAAAGGAATAGTAATGTGGAAGGATGTAGTCCAATTAAGCAGATCTAATCTGATTATGCAGACTTAAAATCAAATAATTGTTAACCTGTGTGTATATACAATTCTAGAGAAATTCTCATAAAGGTACATAGGAGATTACGAGAAACCATATACAATAAGTCCCGTACCTATAAACAAGTTCCATTCTGAGAGTGTATTCATAAGTACTGTGTGTTCATAAGTTCAACAAAGTTAGCCTAGATGCCCAACTAATACAGTCGGCTGTATAGTACAGTACTGTAATAAGTTTATAACACTTTTCACCAAAAAATACATTAAAAAAACGAACAAAAAGTAAAACATTTTTAATCTTACAGTATAGTACCTTGAAAAGTACAATAGTTCAGGACTGCAGCAGCTGGCATTGAGCAAATAGGTGAGAAGTGTTACTGACCAGATGATGGAGAGGAGGTGGGAGATAGAGCTGAAGGGTCATCAGCAACAGGAGACAGGACAAACTGCAGTTTCGCTCACACCTGATGCCGATGGCCCAGGGTCTGGTTACTTACTGGAACCAGATGCACATTCACATCTTTGAAAATTCACAGCTTGAAGGTTCGCACGTAGGGGACTTACTAGACGTCACAACTGGTACAGGGTAGAGAGAGGTGCTCTGAGAGCTCACCCCGGGGCAGGTGGGTAGCTGAGATGTGAAGACGGCAGGTGGGTAGCTGAGATGTGAAGAAGGCAGGTGGGTAGCTGAGATGTGAAGGGGGCAGGTGGGTAGCTGAGATGTGAAGAAGGACCTCAGGTAGCTGAGGCGTTTACAGAGCAATAGAGCTTACAGACCACAGGGTGAAGTGGGGGAAAAAAACAAAACAAAATATAAACTATAATATCATTTACGTTTATTAAATATATAGCAGCAAAAAAGAATGCACATCTTCAAAACATATATAGGTAAAGAATATATATTAAACACAAGAATGTGTACCTATAGCAGGAAAAGAGAAGATAGAAATCCTTAGAAAAGTTAACCAATCAATCGTCCGAACAAGTAGACAGGAGAGGGGTCTTGCCCAAACTTATAAGAGCAATGAACTAGGGAGTGTGATCAACTCAACCTTTTGTTCTCAAAGTCAAAGATGAATGGACAAACAATTGAATAAATGGCTGTCTTAGAACCTGATTATCTGGTGTTAGTTCTGTCTTTAGCATTTACTAGCTTGATTTAACCTTTCGGAGCCTCTTCTCACAAATATAAAAATATTGCTCTTCTCACAAACATAAAATATGAATACTCCTATTACCTGCCCCACAGGCTCATTGTGAAGGTTAAATCAAATTCGTGGTGCTGGACACATCATCAGAACACAGTGTATACTAGAGATGATGATCAATAATGTAAAACGATGCCTCACACAATCTAGCAGGTAGAGAAGTAGTGTTTGGGGGAGAAGAAATGAGCAGAAAGCATTACTAGGGCTCCACTTCTCCTCACCCACTAATGAAGGAGACGATGAGGACTTTGTATTTCCAGGCACCAACTGGAAATACAGGATGTTTTTCTTCACTTCTGCTCCATCTTTATTGCTGCAATACAATGGAGCCATCCAAAATGGTGCGTGGAGGATGAGGAGGCCAACTGTTCTGTGGCAGCTCTCCTTGCTTTGCCCTGGGCAGGATGATGAGGGTGATGGAGCAATGGTCTGAGGGCGCAATGGCTCCAAGGAGAATGTGAGTTGGGCACGAGGGTACGCAGTGTCTACCGAGTCCTCTGCTACCAGGGGCTCGATGTCCAGAACCATGGTGGATTCTTCATTGGTGTATTGCCCCAACTGGGCAGACAAGACAAAAGCAGCCACTTGGAGAAGGTGAGGACTGGAAGCTAGGGGTGGCAGCTAGAAAAGAAAGGGAACACGGCCAATATGGCGGGCACTGGGTGTGCTAGAGTGGGCGGCTCCCGGGACTGTCTGCGACAGGGTGGTTTGCTCTCCGGTCTCCGCTGCTCCCAAGATGATGGGTACAAACTAACTCTGAAGCAGCCTCTGCAAGAATCACGTGGTGACAGTCAGAGAAACAGTGATGGAGGACAGCTCAGCAACACGACCTACGCTTGACGGTCTGCACGTCCCAGGAAGCGCAGAACCCAAACAGGACAACAGCGCGTGTTTGTGTCAATACCAGCTTTCACACCTTCAAGAGTTTCCCAGTGAAGCCCTGAAAGCAGGCAGGGACTCCTTTGCAAAAAGCTACTTTTTTTTTTTTAATGTGTAAAAATAATTAAGCAGTAGGGAAATATAACCTCATTCAGACAGTAACGTATGCATAAAATAAAACTGGTGTTGAAAAATCATCACGCCCATCCGTCTATTTCCCCATGTTTCTTTTTTATTTGCCTGCTAAACAGAGGGGCGTGTTAGTATTGCTGTCAGCTTAATGGAAGGCATTCAAGGCTCTAAGAGTGGTGGGAGAAACAGTAGGGAAATCTCTTCTAAGCAGGGTGTTAGTGACTACTGCCATGTTATATGTCCGCAGGGAACTTTTTTAGTTTCACTGCAGCTCATAAGGAAAACACTAAGGCTGAAAAAAGAGTGATAAAAGTTAAATCTAGCAAGTGATTAGCACCAGCGTTCCAAAAACTTCAGCCCAGCCTGAGTGTTCACTTCCGCTCGATCTTCATTGCTGCAAAATAAGAGGAAACAGTAGTCAGGTTAATGGAGACAGAACTTTAAAAAACATGCCCATTCATACCCAGGTATAGCATTTCATATAAAAATGATTTGGAGTAGGAAGTTTTTGTTTGTTGTTTTTCTCGGTAGCTGTTTTCTTTTTTGTTATACAGTTAATGGTAGGATAAAGACACCCGGTGGTACCTTCAAATCAGACCCCGGTCTCTCCAGAGCTCAGCACAGCAGTTCTGACCTCCTGCAAGGGGTGACAATGGCTTTGAGGGGCTGGTGCCACCTTGAGGAACAGCCCTGCCATATCCCACCCACAACCCTCATCCTTCAATGACTTGGCTGCTGCCAACTTCTTCTTTAGTGTTAAATGCATCATTCCCTAAAATGTAGCCTCTAAATCACAAAGAAGGTAAAGTGAATTGGGATTGGATTTCCAAAATGGGACATTACAAAAGCAGGAGGCAGCAAATGAACCTCTTGCCTTTTTTTTCACATATTAATTCCATTGGCTTCCCAAGGCTGCTATGGAGTAGTGGGGTGGTTCCACTGATTTTTTTATCCTTCAATCTCTGTTTGATAAGATTACATGGTCTGGAGCAGATAAGGTAAACTTAACTGAGTGAGATCAGTATTAGCAGATTATACCAGTCTAGAAAGAAGTATAAAAGGAAATATCAGAGAGGAGGACAAAAGAGAAATTTAGTTCTAAAACTGTACTCTAATAGAGCAATGTGATAAAATGACATTGAAAAGAAAGACTACAACTATATATTTGCAGGTGCCAGTGCATGGCTATCAACGGAACATTCCAAAAACGCTAGTGGAAATTGAGGGAGGTCAGTGTCTCTTCTGCAGGCAACTCTGTTTTGTGATTTGTTGTTTTTGTTTTAATTTTGGGTCGGGGGGGGAGTATGGTTGATTTACAAGGCCATGTTAGTTTCAGGTGTGCAGCAAAGTGATTCAGTTACACATGTATACGCATCTATTCTTATTTAGGTTATTTTCCCACATAGGCCATCATAGAACGCTGGGTATAGTTCCCTGTGCTACACAGTAGGCCCTTATTAGTCATCAATTTTATACATAGTAGTGTGTATCTATCATAGGAAAAGGAGTATAGTTCTCTGTGCTGTGGTAGGGCCTCATTGATTATTTTATATATAGCAGTGTTTATATGTCAATACCAGCCTTCTAATTTATCCCTCCCTCTCCCCCATTTCCCCCAGTAACCACAGGCTTGTTTTCCACATCTGTGACTCTGTTTCTGTTTTACAAATCAGTTCAGTGTTTTTATTTGTTTGTTCTGTTGGTTGGTTTTTTGTCCTGAGCCAGACCAAGGGGTGAAGAAGCCACGGTCTGAGAGAGCTGTGGCTCAGAGCCTCTCCATCGGGGATACGGGGGACGTGCAAGGCCTGAGGGAAGCAGACAGGAAAACTGCATGCAGCAGAGCCAAGTGGCTGAGCAGGACAGAGGAACAGGACATGCCCGAGTCATGGAGGAGAGCCTTCCTTTGCCAGATTAGGAGGAGGTGGAGGAAAAGTTGCTAAAAACAAGAGGTAGCTGCACTCCTGTACTGATTTGTTCTGGCCACAGAAAACCAATAGTCATGAAATAAATGAGTTGTAGTTTTCAACATTTGAATTCTCTGAAGTTTTAGAACAAAAGGAGAAAAATGCCTCAATGACATCACCTCCTTTTTCCTTCTAACAAATAAAAATGAGCATGTTTTTTATTTTCCTGAGAGTAGCAACATTTGGTGGGCTTCCTGGGTAGCTCAGATGGTAAAGAATCCACCTACAATGCAGGAGACCCTGGTTCGATTCCTAGGTCTGGAAGTTCCCCTGGAGAAGGGATAGTCTACCCACTCCAGTATTCTTGCCTGGAGAATCCCCATGGACAGAGGAGTCTGGCGGGCTACAGTCTATGGGGTCACAAAGAGTTGGACACGACTGAGCGACTAAGCACAGCAGCAGCAACATTTGGTATTTGAGATATTTAAAGAAATCATCATCTTTGACTAACTCTTATGAAGGGCTATGTATTTTACTAAACACTTTACACACATGAATGTAAATCTTCATAATCCTTTGCTCTAACTTTACAGAGAATGAAATTGAGGCTCTAAAAGATTAAATACCATGCCCAAGAACACAGTATTCGTAATTAAATACTTATTTGTTCAATGTTTCCCGTTTGTTTTTGTTGGTCATACAGTCATTAGTTTGTTTCATCCATATTAAAGCATATAACATGTTTGACTTGTAAATGGTAAACTCTGCCCCAGAAGAGTTTCAACAGAGAATTTAAGGATATACGGGATTATAACATACAATTAAATATTGGACAAAAGGCCCTCTCAATTCTCTTTCAAATGTAAGATGTTATAATTATAGAAATAATTAGATCAGATAGCAGAGGACTGGGCATCTCATGCCCTGACACCAGGCTGGGAAACTGAGCACCATTTCTCATCTCCTCTGAACCCACTGAAAGGTCAAAGCCGTGTTTACCACCACCATTCAGCAGCTGGTTTGAAATGACATGATGTTATGACAGGTTGAGTCAACATTTTATACCTTTTGTGATTTTTCTATTTTCTTTGCCAATCTCAATGTAGGTAAGGAGCTGAATTACTCAGGAAAAACAAATGTCTACATTTAAGAAATATGTAAATCATTAATAAAATAAATACATTATTATTTTCAGGCTACTTCCCAGCAGTGAAGGCTCAGTATAATATCCTGTCACCAGCTGTACAACAAAGTTATTTTGAATAAAAAAATATATACAGGAAAGACCATAAGATATTCAGAAAATTGCAATTTTGAACAGAGTCACATTCCAAAAGTGGTTTTTGTTTAAAGTTAACTTTAGGTAATAAGTGATGCAGTGTTGTGAAACTTTAAGCCAGTGTGACAGAAGCACTTTCTTAAAGAATGTGCTGTGTAAATTGATTTTTCCTTCCCTTTCAATATATAACCAACTCTGAACAATCTTATCTGTCAAATGAAAGAGCATGATCTACACATGTCTTCTTGTAAAGATGAAGCCAGACTTCAGGTATACAAAGCAAATTGTCATTTCCAGAAAATGTATCTAATAATTTATTAACAGTTACATATTAATTTTTTCTGAAACATTTAAAATATATTTTGGACATTTGCATAACTACTAAAGTTGGTGTAAAAATATAAGATCTAGCATTAGAATTTATTATCCACAAGACAGAAGTGACAAAATATTCAGCAGCTAAGGTCCTATGTGGATAGGATGGTAGGTAGAGAATGCAGGTCTAACGGATTCTAGGAAAGACAATGTTGAATTTGGAGTCAAAAAAATTTAATATCTGGTGACCTGAGCCCTGAATAGTTATTAACCCTGATTCTATTATTTTGTTTTGTTTATCTCGAAAAGCTAATGCCCACAAGAAGGTCAGTCCTTCAACTTTCCGACTTCTGCTCAGCCTTTTACCATGATTCATTATAATATAAAACCCAACATGAATCTATTGAAATGACTTTGAAGGAAAAACCCCCAAACTGTCAAACCCTCACCGCTCCTATAATATTTATAACTGAGTCCTGAGAAAAGAAAAATCAATGAGACTTGTTTCTCTTTAGTGGCTATTTTAGAATCAGACTCTCAGATTCTGGTACTACTTCATATCAGCCAGGTGTAAGGACAAATAAAAATGTTTGAGAGGCTTAATTACCCTTGCTGAAAGTAAAGGAAGAAATTTCCCTCCCTTGTTCTTAGAGCATTTGTTTCAGAAAACTTGTCTCCTCTCTTGGAAATGGAGATACATCCTTGTGAAATCTAGATGGGCATCTTATCAGTTTTAAGACTCAGAAGAGCCTCAAGGACTTGACAACCATCTCCTTTAAAGGTAAACATCCAAGGAGATTGAAGAAGCCTTATCTCTAAGTTTCTCCTAGGTTCTCAGGAAGGATGGGAGTCTAACTTTAGTTGACACCTGGCTCAAAGTTGTAAAAATAGCTCCTATCATAAAGATAGGAGAAGTTTCTTTTTCCTTTGTATAAAGTCAATGAACTAACACAGGTTGTCCTCCCAATTACCAGGTGATTTAGAATGAGCTATGTGGAATAAACACTATTTGTCAAGTCCTCTTATCTGAGGGTAAATCGAATTATTGTTTATCTTGAGAATGTATATATAATGGGTTAAACCTACTTGGCTATATGAAGGGTGAGATGTCTTCTGTCTTTGTGATCTTTTGGTGCTTGTGATAGACATCACAGTCTGGTTGAATGCTTAGTCAATAATAAAAGTGCTTTTTCTTCTCTACTACCTTTGTGAGGAGGACTCTTGGGTTGGTAAAAAATATTTATTTTAATTTTATTTCCTCAACACAGGCTGTAGGCTTTCAACACAGAAAGGTCACGTTGATAAGGTTCAATGCTGCAAATCTGGTGGTCAGATATCTTTCTTTCTATTTTTCCTTGCCCACCTGGATGCCTGGGCAAAGTAGGGATCTACTCAGGTAATCATATGAGGTGACCTGGACCTCCAACCAGTTGTCAATCAAAGCATATGAATCTTCTTTTCATCAGTAGTTACAAATATACAGATACCAAGTTCTTCTATAAGGTTACAACCTTGAACACGCAATCCAAGATTTATCAAAGTTTGATTTTGATAAATAATATTTATGGGAAATTGCTTGCAGGGCACAGAGTGGGCCCATTCCTCTTGATAATTCCATTTTTACCCTTGAATCAAACAAAAAAAAGAGAGTGGCTTCCATGGACAAATAACTTATTTTTCTCTTTTCTGTGTTCTCATCTGGAGAATAAACATAAAGGAATGAGACACTTGTCCCATAAAATTAGAACTTGAGACATCAATGGAGGTTCTGAAATTAAAAATAAAATGAACACAAAATCTTCTATACACCACAGCAGCAAATCGATCCTAGACGGTCACCTTGCCAGCAGCAGAATTATCTTGCCAACTCAAGTATTTATCAAAAATCTGCAAAGAGAAGGAATAAGAACACAGGAGAAGAATTTGCCTAGTATGTGTTTTATGAGCAAGAAGTGACTGATTAGCTCTCCAGTTGTATTAATAACAAATGGATCTGAAAGTTCAGAATCAAATGCATATTTAATCTTGGAAATCAATTGAGCCTCAAGTTAAAAATGAAATAGGCCTAGGATTGCATGTAGCAGGTGATGTGAAGACTGGCAGGTCGGTTATATCTCATTCCCAGCCTGACTTTCACATTTAAACTTGTAGAGAGAGCAGTGAGCTATCTGGACTGGTTGTGGATCCGAGTTGCTGAGTTCACCAGACATAAGGAATACAATCAGAAATGATGATGATAACTGTTAATAGAAATTAATTTTTTCTAAGTAACTATAACCAGAAAGCATTATCTCAGGCAGAGAGTCTGCTCTAAATGAGATGGTGTTATATGTTCACCTACTGGGAGGTAACTGCAACGATGTCAACAATTGTTGATGGGAATGTAAATTGGTAAAGCCACTATGGAAAATAGTGTAAAGATTCCTCAAAAAAAACAAAGACAGAATTGTCATAGGATCCAGTAATTCCACTCCTGGGCATATATCAAGACAAAACTAAGTCAAAAAGATACATGAGCCCTTATGTTCATAGCTGCACTATTTACAATAGACAAGACATGGAAATAATCCATCACCAGGTGAGTGGATAAAAAAGATGTGACGTGTGTATACACACACACACACACACACATATATATATATATACACACACACACAACTACATATATATATATACACATATACATATATATACACATACATACATATATAAACACATACACACATATACATATATATACACACATACACATATACACACATATACACATATATATGTGGAATCCTACTAAGCCACATAAAAGAATTAAATAATGTCATTTACAGCAACATGAGTGGACCTAGAGACTATCATACTAAGAGAAATAAGTCAGAAAGAGAAAGACATATACCATGTGATATCTCTTATATGTGGAATCTAAAATACACCACAAATGAATATATCTACAAAACAGAAATGGATATAGAGAACAGGCTTGTGGTTGCAGGGGAAGTGGCAGAAAAAGGGAGAAAGATTGGGCGTTTAGGATTAGCAAGTGCAAACTACTATATATGGGAGAAGGCAATGGCACCCACTCCAGTACTCTTGCCTGGAAAATCCCATGGACGGAGGAGCCTGGTGGGCTGCAGTCCATGGGGTCGCTAAGAGTCAGACACGACTGAGCGACTTCACTTTCACTTTTCACTTTCATGCATTGGAGAAGGAAATGGCAACCCACTCCAGTGTTCTTGCCTGGAGAATCCCAGGGACGGCAGGGCCTAGTGGGCTGCCGTCTATGGGGTCACACAGAGTCGGACACAACTGAAGCGACTTAGCAGCAGCAGCAAACAGCAAAGTCCTACTGTATGGCACAGGGAAGTACATTCAATATCCTTTGAAATAAAGCATAATGGAAAAGAATATGAAAAAGAATGTATATATGTATAACTGAATCACTTTGCTGTAGAGCTTAAGTTAATAACAATACTGTGAATCAACTGTATTTCAATGAAATTACTTTAAAAAAATAAATGCAAAGGAACTCAAAAGAAGAAGAAATCTATGCAAGTGACCGTCTTTGAAAACTGATCAGCCAGCTGTTCACCATGGTTAAATTCATTATTTAGGGATCTCGCCTTCTTCTTCCTCAGACCCAACTTAGCAACCGAACAACAACAAAAGCCCCTGGACTTAGTTCACATCAGATGTTACGCCCAACCCCAGTCTAAGTATTTTCCAAACCTTGTGTAGAATGTCAAAGGAAAAAGAAAATATTCGGTTTTATTAACTCAGTAACAGTGAATCTCAATGTAGAACAGATCTCTCAAATGCAAGCTACCATAGCTTACAGTATAGGCTAAACTTTTATGACAGTAGACAGGAAGAATTTGTGACCCAAATCTTACTAATGCAAGTGAAGTGAAGTGAAATCGCTCAGTCGTGTCCAACTCTTTGTGACCCCATGGACGGTAGCCTACCAGGCTCCTCTGTCCATGGGATTTTCCAGGCAAGAATACTGGAGTGGGTTGCCACTTCCTTCTCCAGGGCATCTTCCCAACCCAGGGATCGAACCCAAGTCTCCCGCATTGCAGGCAAACGCTTTAACCTCTGAGCCACCTGGGAAGCCAGCATTCCCTAAAGCAATGTTGTTTTATGATTTCAAATTTTTGTTTCCAAGATTGACTTGATTGGTTTTTCTAGATGACAATGAAGGAGCTAGAATTTGAGGCTCTCAACTCTGCTCATACATGTAAATCACCAGCAGAGATTTTAAACCTGCCTTTGCCCACCTCTAGAGATTCTTGACCCACTCCAGTGTTTTTGCCTGGAGAATCCCAGGGACGGGGGAGCCTGGTGGGCTGCCGTCTGTGGGGTCGCACAGAGTCAGACACAAGCGAAGATTCTTGATTCCATTTTCCTAGTGGAAGTGCACTTTTGGGCTTTAAAAAGTCCTAGGAGGGGACTTCCTTGGTAGTCCAGTAGCTAAGACTCTACTCTCAGTACACGGGCCACAGGTTAGATCCCTGGTTGGAGAACTAAGATTTCACAAGCCACTGGCATAGCTGAAAAAAAAAGTCCCAGGAGATTTTAATGCTGAGCCAGAGCTAAGAACTACTGTCCCAGATGAGCAGCTGAACTGTTTTGAGTTAGCTGTTTTTAAATGGACTTTATAAAGTATAGGGCTTATAAAAATAATGACCAAATTAAATCCCACATTTCAGGCAGATTTGTTACTAGCTGAGCCACAAGGGAAGCCCTTTCAAATGGACTTTATAAAATATAGGGCTCATAAAAATAATGATTAAATTAAATCAAGTAAATCTAAGGTTGTTTTTAACTGAATACCTGAACTAATTTGAAAAACTAGTGCCTACAAATAGCAGGATCAAGCAAAAGAAACAGCAATCTGGTAGTCCGAAAGGCAGGAAATGAGAGAAAACCAAGAGGGGAATTCTGAGATCTGCTCAAGGTCCTTCCATGAATGTCTGTTTGCAATGGATTGGTAACTAGCACACTTTACTCTCTAGACCATATGGTCATAAGACAATAATTGCATTATAAAAACAGGTAGTTTACTTGTTTGGTGCTTTGAGGGTAAATAAATACCAAAAAGAAGATTTGGGGAAAGTGCACAGGTAAATATTACTGTTGATCACACATCATAAGAAATTATCTAAAGTTATTAAATCACTCCCCTATGTGCCAGTATAACTAAGCAAAATCCTGCACATGGATGCCTAAAATGGTAGTTTAATTATCAAAAACATTTCTTCTTTCATATTTTTTTAGTTTGATATATATTTATTTTTATTGAAATGTAGTTTGATTTACAATTTTATGTTAGTTTCTTGTGTGCAGCAAAGTGATTCAGTTATACATATAATATTAATATATTATATATAATATATATAACCCTAATGGAAAAGAATCTGAAAAAGAATGTATTTATATATCCATAAATATATATACATATATTCTTTTTCAGATTCTTTTCCATGATAGGTTATTACAAGATACTGAATATGGTTCCCTGTGCTACACAGTAGGACCTTGTTTAACTATTTTACGCACAGTAGTGGGTATCTATTAACCCACACCTTCCAATTTACCCTCCTCTCTTTTTCCCTTATTAACTTTGTGATTTTCTATATCGATGAGTATGTCTGTTTTGTAAAGAAGTTCATTTGTATCATACTGTAGATCTCATGTATGTGATATCAGATGACATATAGATTATCAATAAATGGATACCCCTCGGCCCCAGTTTCCTCCTCTGTAAAACGGGAAAAGTAATACTCAACTTACAATGTTTTTTGAAGATTAAGTAAAACAATGCATCTAAAGTGCACAGCATGCTAACATATAGTAAACTCTCAATAAATTGGTAATTATAATCATTCTTAATGCTGGCATGTGTACACAGAAATCAACAGGCTTCTGATAAGAACTGCTAAAATTGTTCAGCAATACAACTTGGCTACATGTATCAAAATTTTCCCATTACACCAATAATCCTGGTTCTAAAAAACATCAGAGATATGGTCAAGGATACAAATCCATGCCTATTCATAGCATGCCTTTATATTTTAATAACTAAGGATATAGCAGTGGGACACATCAATACTGTATGTTAGAAATTTCAAAATTTGCATAAATTGGGATGTCAGTTTATGAAATATACCCCAAACTGTGGAAAATATGCTTTGGGGAAAAATTCAGATTTCATTTATAATTTTATTTGGAATTTTATTATTTTTATCTCTCTTTTGTATTATCGTATTATATATATTTTTAAACTTGGAGGCTACACAATTGAGCATGACTAATTTGTAAGGGTATCTAGAATGAATGAATGAATTCACTTTTTACCTCCATAAAGACAAGTCCTGTAAAAAGTACTTTTTTCCCTCACCTTTACCACTTTGCCTAAAGGGATATAGAAGAAAACAATGCTCAATTAGTCTTGCTCGACAGAAAATTCCATTTTTTTATAGAATTTTTTCTTGCCCCTTTGGTATAGCATTTTTTAAAACTAAGAAAGGTCTTTTTCTTACTTTTCTGTGTCAGCTCAAATGTGAAAATGGCTCAATATTTGAATGAAATTTAGAGCTATATTTGCCTGTATATTTGCACTTTTGCCTGTATGCTACCCACCACGTGCAAAATTCACATGGGAGTTGGAAAACTGAGCTACCAGATGGTCCTGGGATTCCTAACTCAGAAGACACTTATAAATATTGTGGGACATGCACTGACCTTCTAGAAAAAGAAAACAACAATGGCTTCACATAATGAATCCAGAGAGAAAAATCACAAAAATAGATGAGATAGAAGTAGTTTGTGATCAAAGTGCTACATACATGGGCACCTCTAGTACCACCTTCCACATTGAGAAGCAAGAATGTACTCCTTAGCTATCAGATGCTTCTGAACAACACAGAGTAGGCCCGTTCATACTTTCTTTAAAATAAAACAGATTTTATTAATTTTTAATAGAAGATTGGCTTACTTCTACAATCCAGTATTACATGGAGATGGATAAGCGGATGTTCAATTATATTCTACATTTACCTCTTTGGAATCAAGGGTTTCGTGTTCCGGAATAGCCATCATTGGATGACTCAGCTTCACAGAAAAGACGCCCAGGATGTGATCAGAGATAGAGGTAAGGAGAGATAAAAGTTTATATTTAAGTTGGCAGTTAAATGATGATGCAAGTATAGTATTGCCGATCATAGTAGATTCTACCAAGTGTAAACATTAAGATTTAATTGTTACTAAAAACAAAGGAAGATATTCTTAACATAGAAAAAATTTTTAGCAGATGGTGAATCCTTAGAGCCTAAAACCACACCTTATTTCTCTCTGCGTCCTACATACACTTGAACAGTGCTTGGCACACAGCATAGACAGTTATTAAATGTTTACTGAATGAATGAACTGTTAACATACACTGGCAGTTCTCAGAGAGAGGAAATGAAGTTAAATCTATTTTCTCACAACAACCCTCAAACTGAAACGCTCCAAAGCAAAAGAGACAAATCATGTTCAGACCAGCAATGCAGGTGCCTCTGCAGATAGTTAATGCTATATGAAATGTAAAACACTGTGCACTATTGTAAACATAAAGAATCTCAAAACACAAGGGCTTCATAAACACTGCAGTCTTACCAGATGCCACCACGATAACGCAGTTTACAACACAGTGGCACGTTAACAGAGGGAGGTTCTTTGGTTTTATAGGAATTTTTTTATTATTGCATGGGTTTTCTGAGCACTATACATACCCTTAAACCTATTAGGAAAGAAGAAAGTCATAGATATGCAAGCAAAAGAGGCAGACAGAATGAGGGACACAGACAAGGGGAAGGCAATCATTTGTAATAGATCTGTTTACCCCCTTTATTTTTTAACCGTCTTTCCTCACTCCAGCTTTAAAGTAACCACGATACTTGATTTCCCAGAAATGTCCCAGCTTCTACTATGATCCTGGGCAAATCCAGGCTATGGAAATAATTGCCTGCCCTTTACCCTCATCTTATCCTGATTTGATCAGTGAATCATCAGATCAGTAACCAGCTCCAAGGCAATTCGGAGGGTCCCAGGAGTGCAGCCTTGGCCCCAGGAGGACATCACCAGTGGCTGCCAGGGAGGCCAAGGAAGTCCCATCTCCTTAAAGTTTCCTGAAGTTTCCCTCTGTTCCAGCCCATGTTCAAGAATGTAGTCTGCTTTTATTTAAAGCTATAGCTTTGTTAAATCTGTCCCAACTGTGAAATACCCTGGGTGTCAAAACATCAGGGCTCCTAGAATCCTGAGATCATTACTTTAAATGGAAGCGTGATCTGGCCCCAAACCAACTAGAAATCCAAACAGCTTTCCAAAATTCAGCTGAAAGCACTTGCTTTCCCCTGTTGATCAGGGTCCCCTGAGACCCTAAACCTGGCTTAGGATCAGATGCTATGTACCCCTTCAAAACTCAAACCTGAGTCCCGGAGACAGCAAAATCTTAAGCATACCTAGGCTAAGTGGTACGGTAATTATATGAATCATCAGAATCTATACAAATGTCAATCTCCATTCTTCTAAGATACAATAGGATAAAAATCCTGAAATTTGAAAATGTTGTCCCAATATTCAACTGACATTGGAAAAGCAATTGAGTAATTATCTGACATCTATTTTACATTTTATTTTTTCAATATAGGTATTCATTCATTTAAATCCTAAAATATATTTTAATCTGGAATTTCAAAAACTATGTGTGAGCTATCTTAACCAACAAAAAATAACAGCAAATGACTGATTCTAATTAACTGGTAATCCCCAGATCACTTATATTTGGCTTTGGAATGCTTTCTTCTATTTATGATCTTGTGACCCAGCAGGTTTGCTTTTTGATTATCCTTGAGGTGACTAAAAACATATAAACTGTGATACTGTTAATGGAGTAAATCATAATAATTTATAGTTTCCTCACATGACAAATTCATTATATGTATGTGTTTATATAGGCTTCCCTGGCGGTTCAAGTGGTAAAGAATCTGCCTGCAATGCAGGAGACCCATGTTCCATCCTTGGGTCAGGAAGATCCCCTGGAGAAGGAAATGGCAACCCACTCCAATATTCTTGCCTGGAGAATCCCATGGACAGAGGAGCCTGGCAGGGTACAGTCCATGGGATTGCAAAGAGTTGGACAGGACTGAGCGACATCACTCACTCATTTGCTTATACAGTGTTAAGAGCAATCTAGTGAGGTGAGCACTAATTTTACCCTGTTTCACAAATGAAACAAAAGCACCAAGAGATGGGATGATGACTTCTTCAAGGTCTGGAGCTAGTAAGTGGCAGAGTCATGATTGGAGTCTGGGTGACAGTCTCTGGAGATGGTGTTTTCAAAGCAGCGGAAAGTGATAATACGCCTCTGGGAAGACGCTCGGGAGTGGGGTGTGGGGGCAGACAGACGGAGGGAGTGGGGTGTGTGCCACGTTGCAAAAGGGAAGGCCAGGTGCTAAAGGCAAGAGCATACAGTTCAGAGATCAGAAGTAGTTCAGAGTGTCTGGGGCAATGGGTGTCTCCACACAGGAGACGCAAGAAAATGAAGCTTGGATGTCAGACGAGGATTCTGGGCTTCATTCTCTAAAGAGTGAGAAGTCCTTGAATCTCCAAGGGAGACAGGGGCACACGTGATCAGATTGTCACGTCAAAAGACATCGCCCTGGCTAAAGAGCAGAATACAGATGGGGGAGGAGGGGGTGGAAGACCTGCAGGTAATCAGAGAGAAAGAGAATAAAGAAGGTTTAAATGAAAGCATTACCTTAGAGAATAGAATGAAGTCAAGTTTCCCTGGGTGACCCTAGATCCCCCCTACTCTCCAGGGGGAGTGAAGGAGCGTCGGGTCGACATGTTGAAATTTTGTTGATTAGGGAAGAAAAATCACAAAATGTTCCAGGGAAATACAGTAAGCCTCCTACATACGAGCCTCCGAGTTGCGAACTTTCAAAGCTGGGACCACCTGCGCATGCGCCTGCATGTCCAGTCACATCAGGCATGAGACGCACTGCAGCGTGCCTCCCTCTCCTGCTGCCGACCCCGCAGCTCCACCATCTCCCACCTCCTCTACTCCCCATCAGTAGCTCTTCTAGCCTGTTCACTCGATGCCAGCCCCTGTATCCCAGCTATTGTACTGTAGACTACTGTACTTTTCAAGGTATTGTAAGATTAAAAATGTTTTCTTTTGTGGGTTTGTTTTTACTGTTATTGGGTGAAAAGTATTATAAACCTATGACAGTACAGTACTATATAGCCAATTGTGTTAGCTGGGTCCCTACCCTAGTCTAACTGTGTTGAACTTCTGAACAAATTGGACTTACAACACGCTCTCCGAACAGAACTCTTTTGCATGTAGGGGACTCACTGTCATGCTGAGGTTGGCATGCATGCTGAATGCAGAGGTTTTGTAAAGCATAAGAGCTGGAAATGCCACGTGAGGAGAACAAACATGGCAGGGACAGCCTCTCATAGTCAGAATGAGAATGAGGACACTAAAACATGGAAATATATCCCATATGTTAATAGACGGATGACGTGTTATCCAGAGAGTTAGTGGTTACAGGAGGACGGCGAGAGTCCTCCCAGCCTGATTACTTGGTGGTGAATGTGCTGGAGAACAAATTACTATTTTGTCTCAAAAAAAAAAAAAAAACCCTGAAAAGTTATTAGCTTTATCATCAGACCTTTATTCAGCATAGACAGATCAATGAAATGGAAAGCTCAGGTGAAATGAGACAAAACATCCTTTCATCCCAGATGGAAACTCCAGTCCCAGATATTGTATAACACTCATCAGACCTTTGCTCACTCACCACTGGGGGCTAATCAACAAGCGGTATTTGAATGAAACCTTCGGTTGAGTTTTATTACCCTCTTGATCACAGCTGCCACCACACAAATATAAAGCCTTGTGGAGTATTTGTCACCCATGTGGGGCTTCCTCATAAATGTCACTGCATCTCCAGGGCTAACTTCTGTGACAAAGACAGATAAAAATCCCCTCCAAGCAACTGGAGAGACTCCTACAGCGAGAAGGAAAAAGAACTATGCCAAATGTGGTGAAATCACTTAATTAAGTCTTAATCTACCTGAGGAACTGCATCCAGAGCGCTAGCTTTTATGAATCAGCTCTCGCTCCTGCTCAAAGATGTAGCAGATTTTTCTCACCTGCCAGAAATGATGAACCTGAGGAAGTGCGGCAAGAAACGTTCCCATTTTTAAATCGCTGAGGGTGCTACACCTGCTTTTCAGAATTCAGTCCTCAGGATTGCTTTTTAGCTGAACCACATCCTCTTGTAAACTTCCTTCACTCTATTCATCTTCAGGAAGCTATCCCCCCTACTTCTGTCTCCTACCGAGATTTGTGAACCACTCAAGCTAGAGTGTAAACTTAAGAACATCTCTCAAAAACAGACATGACAATTACCGAAGGGGCACCTACAAAGAGGTCTTTGCTTCTGAGTACAGTGTTGTCATGGTGAGACTGTGAGCCACTGGATGCTGTGTCCTTTTGATGCTATTCACCTTTAGGTTGACTGGACCTGGTACAGAGGCCACGCAGCAGAGGAGACACAGAACGTATATTGAATAAATAGTAATGAAAGAGGGAAGGAAGGAAACAGAGGAAAGAGTGTTTTCTGACTTACAAAACTATAGAAATTCTGCATTGGTGAAGAATTGGACTTGTTTACTACATTCCCCAAAGTCTTCTCACTGGTAAGAAACTTTGCAAACTAGGGATGCTAAAACCAGTTCTATGGCACTTCTGCGTTCTGCTTAAATCCCTCACGATTCTTCAGCTTCAGGAAGACAAATATACTATGATATCCCTTACATGTGGAATCTGAAAAAGTGGTAAAAATGAACTTATATACAAAAATAGAAATAGACTCTCAGACATAGAAAACAAACATGTGCTTCCCAAAGGGAAAGGTGGGAGGGAGGGATAGACTGGGAGTTTGGGGTAAACAGACACACACTACTGTACATAAAATAGATAAACAACAAAGACCTACTGTATAGCACAGGGAACCATATTGCATATCTTGCCTATGATAAAATAATTAATAATGCCTATAATTTAAAAGAATATATAGATATATATGCACGTGTGTGCTCAGTCACGTCAGTTGTGTCTGACTCTTTGTCGCCCTATGGACTGTAGCCCGCCAGGCTCCTCTGTCCTTGGGATTCCCCCGGCAAGAATACTGGAGTGGGTTGTCATGCCCTCCTCCGGGAGATCTTCCTAACCCAGGGATCGAACACGCGTCTCCTGTGTCTCCTGCATTACAGACAGATTCTTTACCCACTGAGACACCTGGGGAAGCCCATATACATATATGTATAACTAAATCACACTGCTGCACACCTGAAGCTAACATAACATTGTAAATTAACCATCCTTCAATTTTTTTAAAAAAAGGGAAACATAATTTAAAAAAAGGACTGAAGTTAGTCATCAGTCTCTGAGTCAAGAGATTCTACTTGCAGGTTTGTGTCTTTTTCTCTTGAATCGCTCAAGGGGCCTGCGACGCTAGGCCTTCAGGCATCCTGATCTGCACAGGATCTAACTACCCTTGTTAGATGAAGCTAATCTCCAGGCAGCACAGTGCCCACCACTCCCACTGAGGAAGGTCAAGGACCAGAGATCACCTAGGATCGTGCTTATACCTAAAAGTCTGGTTTACTTCACTCACTTAGGGGGTCTGCCTGGCCAAACAAAACATTTGAGATTTTATTCCCTGATTCACAGCATATCCCAGCACTGAGGAAGCACTGGGTAAGTCCTGTAATTTTCAGATTCTGATGCAGCAGGTCTAAGGAGCGGCCTGCATGTCTAATGGGTCTCAGGTGAGGCCAACAATCCCAGAGGTTGAGGAGCCAGACCCCAGAAAAGATCTGTGTATGAACGTATGGAACCGATGTGTTGCTCAAATATTTGTCTATTGACAACTGAAGTTAGCTATATCCAACGTTCTTAATCGATTAAGTTACACAGAAGTTGTGTAATTAAATACTTTTCTACGAAGGGTTTTATTGAGTAAGTGTTCATGGGCCAGACACTTTGCTGGATGTTAGTGAATGAATAGACATTGTCTCTCCTCTTGGAGACTGCAGTGCAATGGGAGAAGCAGATATTAACTATATAATCAGGATTCAGTTCAGTTCAGTTCAGTCACTCAGTCGTGTCCGACTCTGTGACCCCATGAATCACAGCACGCCAGTAGGCCAAAACAAACACAAAATAATGTGTTTGAAGGACAAGTTCAGCTTGTTATGAGGGTTCATCACAGATAAAGTGGATCTGGTCTAGAACGAAGGAATCTCTTCCCAAGAGGCTGAAATCTACATTGTAGATTCTACGGAATAATCCTCCTAATAGCGAAAAGAGGGGCAGAGTTCATATGGGGTGAGTAGCTAAAAAGAAATTACTAACCACTGGGCTGATGGGAAAACAGGGAGAAGTATAAGAATGGATGGACCAAATGAGTGAGAAAATCAGGAACCCAGGCTAGAGAATCACTGTGCAGGCATTCTGCCTGCGTCAGCTCCACTTCAGAAGCCAAATGGAAAATACTCATTAAATAAATCAAGCCTGTTAAATAGGAATCTGTCTCATTGCCCAGAAAGACTACAAGCTGCTTGAGGACAGGGCTGATAATATGCTAGTACAAGCTGATTGATTTTACTGCTCAAGATTCTATGATTGGTTGCAGGAACATGGGTAGACCTAGAGATGATCATACTAAGTGAAGTAAGCCAGACAGAAATTACTGTATAGAACTGTAGAGAAGCAAAACTATCATATCGCTTATATGTGAAATCTAAAAAAAAAAAAAATGATAGAAATGAATTTGTATACAAAACAGAAATGGATCCACAGACATAGAAAACAAATTTATGGTTACCAAAGGGAAAAGGGAAATTAGGGCTATGGGATTAGCAGATACAAACCACTATATATGAAACAGATAAACGACAAGGACTTAATGTACAGCACAGGAAACTAGTCTCAGTATTCTGTAATAATCTATAAGGGAAAAGAATCTGAAAATAATATATATATACATATATATACACATATGGCCGAATCACTTTGCTGTACATATGAAACTAATACACTGTTGTATAATAAATCAATTATACTTCCATTTTTTAAAAACGGAAATTAGACTACGTGCATTTTGAAAAATATGCCTGGGACAAAATATGCCTGGGACAAATTTAACTTTGCCTGGGACAAATCTGAGTTTGTACTTAATGAGAGCAGTTCGTGATACAGGCTATGAGGATGCAGCTGTTCATGACAGTCAGAAATATGCTACTCCTATCCATACGTCTTAAGGACGTCATCAGTATTAGCCTGGGATTTTTTTTTTTTTTAATTACTAAACTATTTCAGTAGCTTGAATATTTCTTTTTAGAATTTAAAGGTATAGCGTTGACTATTTCAGGCAATGCCCAAAAGTTTACACATTTGTCTATGCTACTAACTTCTGATGTAAATTGGGGAAAACCACTTTGTCTCGGGACCTCGGTTTTCTCATCTTTAAATTCTGGGTGCTAACTAAATGATTTCTAGTTCCTTCTCTCCTTGGATTATTGTGTTCATTGATAAATGCTATCTCAGGAGAAAAAAAGAAAAAAAGTTCTTCCTTTTTGGAATCTCCTGCACTGAGCCACAGCTGAGGCAGAAGTTACACCTACAGGGAGGGTGAAAATGACCTCCCTGTGGAACCTTACCTGGGATCCTTAATATCAGTTCTTAGCTGTGCCACTTGCTCCGTGGGTAAAGTTTCATAAAACTATGAAATTTCACAGCATTCTTATGTGCATTCACTGAGTATCCTCATGTGAAAGTGAAAGTGTTAGTCACTCACTCATGTCTGACTCTTTGCAACCCCGTGGACTGTAGCCCACCAGGCTCCTCTGTCCCTGGGATTTTCCAGGCAAGAATACTGGAGTGGATTGCCATTTGCTTCTCCAGGGAATCTTCCCAACCCAGGGATCGAACCTGGGTCTCCTGCATTGCAGGCAGAGTCTTTCCTGTCTGAGCCACCAGGGAAGCCCAAATGCTGAGCTGGAACTTGGTATGTTAATTGTTTTATAAACCTATAGGAAACTTACCATTAAGTGCTGATCATTAATATCATTATATTGGTATCTAAAGAGCAGTAAGTCTAACACCAGCAAGAAAACAGGAATTTTCTGCTTTGATCTCTGTGATAGATCTTTGGCAATATTGCTGAAGATTCCCCAACTATGCTATTTTTTTATTCTTGGCCTTCTCTCTTTGACCCCAGGAGGCCCAGACTCAAAATGAGTTGGAACCCTCTTCTCCTCCAAAGACCACCTTCGAAAGGGCAGCAGATGGTATTTTTTCCATCTACGCATTCAGCCTATTTTGAAGATAAACACCACATATCCGTGTTTACTCACATTTTTCATCTAAAATTGCTTCTTTCTCAACTGAAAAACTACTCCCCAGAGGGGATTAACCACCACATTTGCTTTCTTCACTGCACAGCTCCCAGGTTGGAATGGAAATGAAGCAAAATCTACCTTCTAACAATATTCTAGGACTCAAATTCTGGAACCTGAAATTGGAATTGACAAGGAAGCATATTTGCTGTTTCTTTATTTCCTCTATCCTTTAAGGGCACAATTAGTTGCTTAGTACTACAGGCAAAGCACCCTTTTCCATTGTTCTCAGTATCTCACACTCACTCTAGTACAATCATAAACCAAATGTCTCCTTCACAACAGATAATGTTAGTGGCATTTTTCTCCCCCATTCTCTCTCTTCTATAGACTAGAAGGGGTATTAGCCATTTTATTCCAATGTGACACACAATTCCTGTCCTGCCTTAGCTCCAACCCAGCTATTCCTAAATTGTAACTAGCTGTTCCCAAGTTGCAAGGAATTTATCCCAGAACCCAGGAGTGTGTCAACGGATGTCAATTGGCATAGGACAAAAATTTGGAAGTGGTTTTGAAGAGGAAGAATAGGCATGATTGTGATGATGTTAATCCATACCCCCGTCCCCTCCAGAGGCCCTGACCTGATCCCTCTCTGCTCTCTCCTAACACGATGCTCCCAGCCACCTCCTTGAGGGAACTGACGTGTAAATGGCTGGGAGGCAGATGAGCTGAGGACGGTGAGTCTACAGGTCAAGCAAAAGGCTGCCTCCTGCATGGTACCTGCCAGCCCCACCTCCCTGAGCTTGGATTCTGGTTCTCCATCCCCACATCTCCCTGTTCATTCTTTCAACTCACCTTTCAGGAATGATGTCAGCACCTCCTAACACTCATTGCATCTGCTATACGCCTTTGAGCTTTCAGTACCCCCATGCTCCCTGCCCCACACCAGGCCCTCCCCAACTCTGTCATCCGGCCAGGCCCTGCAGCTTGGTCTCAATTGGAAGTCATTCCTGATTCCCACAGCCTTGCATCCCTGAGCCTTGTTGTAATCTAAGATCTCCCCTCTAGAGATTCTGTCTTCTTTTCCGATGTTCCTGCTAGAACCACAACTTCATACTATGATAGTTCTTTATCTAAATATCAAATCATAAAATAGGTGGAGTATTTACTGGTTGCTAAGAAGCCCATGGAAAAATCTGTGTTTAGTTATGTTAGTAGGTTTCAGCCATTTCAAAGCATGAATGAGATCTTTTGAAAGTCAGGGTAAAAATGCTTCCAACTTTGTCCAAGATTTTTATCACCTAGCATTTGAGACAGTGTTAAAATGTCATATAAATACAAAAGCATAAACTATATTCTCAGCCATACAAGGCCTCAGAATATTTGCCAAATAAAGACCTACCTTGAAACTTGCTTGCATCCAGGACTCAAGTAATAAAAACAGAAGGAGGCAGCAAGAAATACAGAAAAGTAAAACACCCTGATAAGTATATCATTGCCATTAAAAAGCCACAAAAGAACTATGGAAGAAAGAGAAAAATGATAACCAACACATGCCAGGAATAGAGATCTAGAATTGAATGGTATCCACATGATGAAAGACAACGAAAGGAGCCAAGTGAGCAAATAAAACATGGATACTGACAGGGGTGTATAAAAGTGAAGGTGAGTCTCAAGCCAAGGACATCGTAACAACAAAGCAGGATGGATAAATTCTAAACTAATAAATTCATGTCTTTTGGATGGAAAACTGGGAAGAAGAGACACAAAATTATAGTGATGAAAAATGTAAAATAATACGACAGAATTAATGTCATGTAACAAGATAATCTAAGACACAAAGAGAAGTCTCTCATGTTAAAATAAAAAATCAGGAGGGAGAATATCCACTTAATAAAAAACATACACAAAGGAGACATATAAAAGTTAGAAAGAAAAGAGGAAAAGATCTACTGTCCAAGATGAGCCGAAATAAAACTAGAAGAACAGCTTATTATCTTTGAAATGGAATTTAAGAAAAAGATTTTTGTAAGGGGCAAAAAAAATTATGTACTGATTAAAAAAACAAACACTGAACAAGAAAATAGAACCATAAGAAACACACATTCCTAATCCTATAGTCCCAAAGTCTTAAAATGTCCCAGTGGTTGACTTGTAATACTTTGGGAGTGAACTTACACACAGCTAGGGTATCTCAAAAGTTAAGAAAGTGTTTCAGTGTCCAGTGGGAGCTAAATAAATACTTTGAAATAACCTGAGGAGAGGTCTAATCCACTGAAATATCTTTCTTCCACAAAAGAGATTTCTATTTGAATCACAGGATATATGGACCATGTGAGGGCAAATGAGCATCGTTATTTGATGACTGTTAATCAAGTGTCTAATTGTACTTCAATCAGTCATACATGGGTAGACGTCAACAAATTTAGCAATCAGAAACAAGTTTATGGTCAAATTTTAGTAAAAGAAAAAAAAGAAAAAAAAATAGCAGTCACATTAAGCAACAGGAAGCAATACAGGAAAAATTTTCCCTTAAGTTTCAACATGAGACTACTTGATTGTATAAATGCCATTTTCATATATGGCTTTTGTTACATGGAGTAAATAAAAGGATAACAAAGCAAATTAAAGGATGAGACCAACAATTAGGTTGAACAATGTGAAACTGGTAAGCTAACGTTCTTCTAAGTCAAGAACTGTTGAATAATACAATTTCATAGAGATCAATCTCATATATAAGATAGCTGTTTAACTAACCTTTTAATGCTGCTCTTTTTCTTAAATGTCTTTTAAGAATACATATTTAACTCTCTTTTAGACACATATATATGTATTGAACATATATATATATACACACACACACAAAAAGGAAAAATACATATATTTTAAAGACCCAGTATGAAGATAAATGCCTCCATCAGGGATTTCATTTACTTCAGAGCCCACAGCTGCCTCCTCCTACAGACCGTTGCCCTCTGCTGAGAAGGGGGTCCAAATACTGAGTTCCTCGATCCTCTATGCACAGCGAAGTCCACAGCCAGTGATGACAGATGAGGGGTATCCAAGGGCAGCTCCTCTGCCTCAAGGGCGGATGACCTTGCAATTTATGGCCCACAGCCCTCTCCCTGTGAACTAGGCTATGGCTAGACTGTCTGAGATCATTCGTGCTCTTCTCCCTGCCCTTCCCCATCATGATATACACTCTCCCTTACGGGATGCTTTTGTGGAGAACCACATCCGCAGCAGATCACAAACTCCGAACCCCTATCTCAGGCTCCACTGCTAAGGAAACTGGTCTAAGACACCATGCAATGGGGATGGGGCAGGTGGCAGCTGAGTGCTGTGAAAAGCAGAAGGCTCATTTTTCCTTAGTGTCTCCATCTGAACAAGGTCCAAATGAATGCCTACAACATAGAAACATGGTTCATCAATTCTAAGGGGCTGGTATGTTATTTTACAAGAGTTGTGAAATGAATCTTTCTCCAAATATCCTTTTCTTTGCTAAGAATTCCATCCAACCTGCCTTCTACTGCACATCTCTTTAGAATCAGCAAATTATTTTCATGGTGATTTTATTAAAAGTGTTATAATAAAAACCTTCAGTTAGGTATCAGCACATGAGTTTATAGACAGAGAGAGAGATAAACGGATTATTCTTCATTCCCTGAAAGAAATGTACAAGTCAATTTCTTGTGACTATATTAAGTACATTTTTAAGTGATAACTGACAATGAGATAACCCAACACGCGTCTGGTTTTAAATGCCAGCCTGTCGTTAGGCTTCTATAGTGTTGAGTTGTTCTTTCTGCCCTCTAGTGGAGAACCCAGCAAAATACTGACTGATTAATTCTTTTTCAGAACCACCAACTACTCATTGGCATTCTTTGTTTTAATGTTAAAAGTCCAATTAATTTGCATTGAGCCATTTTAAACAGGAAATCCTTTATGAACATATTATACAAATGAATCCATTTCAAAGACAATTTGGCACAGGCAAACAGGTTTTAGTTTCCTGAACAATATCAAAACATTAAAAACCAATTTTGAGTTTATAGAGCTTTTCCTCCTATTCCACCCACCTCAAAGGTTTTCTCTTCTACAGAATCTTAATAGTTATCCAATTCCCATTAACTCCAAAAGTTGTCAGAGAAATTTTAGAATTGAGCAACACGGTTTATCTTCCTGATGATAGAAAATAAATTACCTTCGTTTATTCAGACAGAAGTATTTCTCATTATGTAGAAAGAACTCAAACAGACGTTATTAATGGGGAGGATAAAAAGAGGTTTTGCTTCCAATAGTCAAGGTGACTTTTTCACTGAGGTAGCTGTGGCTACTGCTACTGCTACTGCTAAGTCACTTCAGTCGTGTCCGACTCTGTGCGACCCCAGAGACAGCAGCCCACCAGGCTCCCTTGTCCCTGGGACTCTCCAGGCAAGAACACTGGAGTGGGTTGCCATTTCCTACCTCTGTGAATTTTTGTCAGTTTTAGGAAAACAGCGGCTCTCTCAGCCTTTAACTTTGGAACTGTGGCTGCCTAAGAAGGTTGGAGCCTGGGATAAAATATGAAGAGTGTACGTGGTTCATGATGAACCCAGCCTCCAGCAATCACTCACGCCAACCCACGGGTATGTCACACAGCCATCTTTAGTCCTCAGTTTCCTCGTCCAGAAACTGAAGGAAGTCAGGAGGTCTTGGTGGTTACTTAGTTCCTGTCCTGACATCTACATCCCGCCATATAACTAAAAGAAAGCCTGTGGTTCCAGAGCAGAGGCATCCAAGAACATGGTAATGCGGCTTCTCTGACAGATTATTGTGTGTATGTGGTGGGGGGGGGTGGAAATTCCTTAAGAAAAACTAGTCAAGTACCAGCTGTTAAGCTAATTCTGTGGAATCCTGTACACATCATTTATACTTTCTGAGCCTTGGTTTTTCATATGTAAAATAAAGGGGATAAAATCTACTTTACAATTGTTTTCAATTTTAAATAAAATACTGTCTATAAGGGAAGCAGCCTATAGTCTATGTTTTGTAAATATCAGTTCCTTTCACAGAGAATCTTGGAGACACCTCGTCTCACAATTTCAGATGAGCCCCCGCACAGGAGGCAGAGCTGTCTGGCAGTATTACCTCTTGCTAACTTCAAACCATATTTCTGAATTCCAGCGGTTTCCTCAACACTCTGGGCTGCTTTCATTTTCTCGAATTTTCCTTATTTCTTTTCTTTCCCACCTGGAAACCATCCCACACTGTTCCCTCTGCTTGGATGTCCAGATTGGACCCAATTTTCTTTATGAAGCTTAGATGAAAAATCATTCCTCACTAAATATTCCCCGATTCATCAGACGGGATCAGGACCACTGTTCTATGCACTCGTAACTACTTGTCATCTGTGTGGCAGCTGTCACAATGATCATTTATAATGATTTTTTTTTTTTGCTTGTTTAATTTTTGTGTTTCACCAAATAGAAAAGAGGTGCCTGACAAAGGCCCTTGCTTCCCAATGCATGAGCAGCACAGACACAGTGCTTTACAAATAAGAGCTACTCAATATATCTTTATGAAATGAATACAGCACACTTTGTCAACTGCCAGACTCGAGGGTTCTCAGACTTTGTGTTATAATAAAAAAAAGTTTCAAGGTCTGTGCTCTTTTTTATTCTTGGGGAATTAGGCTAGAAGTTGGACAAGGATTTTGTAACCTTGAACCCAATCACATAACTTAGGGTTCATTTTCTCCTTCTAAAGCTATGCCCAATTGTAAACTACTTATCTCAAAGGAATGCTGCTTTATTCTTGAAATGTATTCATAAAAGATTTTTTACATCTTTAGATCTAAATATTTAGAGCTTACATTAGAAAAGCAAGTTTTTATTTCAAAGCCCCCTCAGTCTTTGAATCAGTTGGTAAAAGATAGAATTACTTTAATTTTTCCCTTCTCCAGCTGAGCCATAATCTGCTTTAATTTCTGTTGATTGATTTCTGTTAAAAGATCAAAAGAAACTTCAGGAAAAAAAACCTCATTTCAGTGGAGCTACTAAAATATTTAATGCATGTTGGAAATATGCCTTTAATATTAATATTTTAAATTATTGAATTTCTATAGATTCCCAGGGTCAGTTCTCTGAGTAGCTATGCAATGATTATGCCAGTTAAGATATTCTCAATCCCATGGTAAAAATATAAATTTTACTAATGAATTAAATTCAAAAATTAAGATATAGGAGATGAAACTGGGGAAAAAGAAACAAATGAGAAAAGTCAACATTTATAGGGTGAAATATCCAAGAGGAAAGAAGGGATAGTCGTATCTGCGAAGAAGGCTAAAGCCTGTGCCCCTGACTCATCCTGTATGTAAAAGTTTCTTTCCTTCCTTCGTCTTCCTACCTCATTCACACTCTTGTGCCAATCCCCCAATAATCCATAATACGAGAACAAAAGTCAACAGAATCTAATGGCACCAAAGAGTTGACAATTACAATTGGTGTTTTTTTCCCCCTCCTATTTCTAATACTATACACTTCTTATTCATAATCCATCTTCTAGGTAAATTCTTCACTATTCTATTAATAATAGACATCTCACCCTTGGCTTATTGTAAGTGGAGTGATCCTTTATATAAAGAAGACAAATAATGGATGGAATTGAGCTGAAAACACCTCCTTTTTGCTCACTGAAGTCTCACTTTTTCATCACAGACAAGTTATATTTCCTTTTTATTCTTAATCTACAATATCAGCAGCTGCTTGGAAAACAGCCTAATAAAGATGGATCAGTAAATATTCTTTTGACATATCATAAGGATAAAATACATTTCAAGTAAAATGCTTCATCTTTCTTAGCAAAAATGTAATTCTAATATAAAGCATTGCTATATTTTAAAATCTCTTTTTATGAAAAAGGCACTTTTATTTTTTAAAAGAATTAAATTATAAAAAACTGCATGTTGGCAGTTGTGTTATTTTTTTTTTTCAAAGAGAAATGACTTTTAATAATTGAAGTAGCGCACTGGGAAAAAATATTTGTACCTTGGATTCAATAAGTCCAAGAATACTGGATATATAAACACTCAATCCAACTGTAAATGTTACAAGCTCATGGGGACAATTTTGACTAAGAACTCAACCTTATATTTTACAACCTACTCTAATTAGAAGAAAAATTCTGTGACTTATGTTAGTATATACACTATTTAACAGTTGTGTTTCCTTTAACTTACTAGAGGTTATGAGAAAAAATCAATTATAATCAAACACTTGCAAAAATGTCAGTATAAACAGGTTTTCTTTCTAAAGTTATTTTTCATATTGAAGTTCATTTTCTTGTTGAATCATTACAGAATTTAAAAAGCAAAAGAGGAAAATGTTGCTATCATAGAAGAAGCATAAAATTTTCAGTGGAGCAGAAACTTTACGATCACTCAATTCAGTGGAAGTTCTGAGTTTAGAAGTTTCAACTGAGTCCCATTAATCTACATTTTTCTAAGATCTTTAGGTAATTCCAATACAATCAGCCGAGGTGATCTCTGAGAGCAAAAGTTTTGGAACCAATCCCAATACCGTATTACAGCTAAGAAAAAAAGAAACCCACAGGAAAAGAGCGAAGCATGTGGCACAATAGCATCTATATAAATTTAATTATAAATACACAAAATAATAATGCAATTTTGAAAGAAAATATACTAGCAACAATAGTGTAGCTGCCAAGGGGAAGAAGGAAAGCAAAGTGAAAAATTAAAATGAGCCAGAATACGTATGTGAATAAATTTGGAAGGGTAAAAGTACTGAATAGATTGTAATAAAAGGAAAAAGTCAATTTTAGATGAGAGTAATGTCCTACTAGCTACACTGATGGATTGTTTCTTTACTCCAGCACCAGAATTCTATAAATAGGCAGCATGCTGAAAACATATAAAACTGTGTACTTAAGGTGAAATGTGAAAGCTGCATGTATCGGTTGATCATGGTAACAATTCTAAGCTAGAGATTCTATTTTTATTGCTATTTTATAGGTAAGAAACTAAAGCACACGTTTGAATTACTTTTCCAAATATAAGCATAAAGCAATTCATTTATTCAACAAAATTGTCAGCAACCGATGTCTTCATTACAGAGTCTGAAGACAACCTTAAGCTGGTTTTCACTGTAAGTACACCCACTGATCCGGAGCGGGCAATGGCACCCCACTCCAGTGTTCTTGCCTGGAGAATCCCAGGAACAGGGGAGCCTGGTAGGCTGCAGTCCATGGGGTCGCACAGAGTCGGACATGACTGAAGTGACTTAGCAGCAGCAGGAGCATACCCACTGATCAAGTCAAGGCACTTCTGCTAATGAGAAGGCTCAGTAAAAATAACTAAAATCACATCATTTAAAAAATATTATTGACTAAAATGGTTTGTTACATTAATATACCTGTAAAATATTGACTTTCAAAAAACTTTTTAAATGAAATATTTTTTTAAAATGGAAAACACATCAGTATGCTTTAAAAATAAAAAAGATGAATGTTTATCCCACAGAGAGGTTAATGCTTTCTTGTCTCTGTGGGAAATCTTTAAGTCTAGCCATGGTGTCAGCAGCCCAGGGGTCTGAAGCAGGAGTGAGAGGGGGAGTGGTCATGACCTTGGGGAGACAGGAGTGAGCAGTGAGGTCCTAAAAGCTCCCTGCCCCAGAGCTAAACCTGGGAAGCCTGGGTGAAAACCAGGAATCCTAACCAGTAGTCCACCAGGGAATAGTGGCTGGAATAGAGCCACTCTGGCTCTTGTCCCTCTTGAAAACAAGACTTATCAAGGATACAGAGCTGTAAAAACAGGCACAAAGCTGATGATGAGAGGCACAGCTCAGTCATCTCTGCATGGGAGGACATGCAGAGAAGCAGTTTATTTATTTAAGACAGAGGTGAGGCAGAAACACACACCCAGAGAAGAGTGCGGGCGTCCTCCTGAATGAGAGGGGGAAGAAGATACTTACATCATCATTTATCTTTATCATTATCATACATCACTTATATCAGGCAGCTCCTCCTGGCCCTTGTTTTCCCTAGCCAATCATCCTGCTTCGTTTCCTACATCTGACCTGGTCCAGGGCCCTCTCAGACAAGCAAGTGCATCCTTTAGCCAAGATGGATTCCACGGCAGGGGTCGCTGGGAGATTCACAGTGCCTATTATGGAAGAGCAGTCCCTCTTTTTTTTGATCCCCAAGGAACTTTTCCGCATATGTGCAGTCAGGGAAGTCTCCTTGACCCTAAGAATGACAGATGTGGTCATCTTATCTCTTTACTCCAGCAGAGCTCAGCTCCTGCCATGAACTTTTTCCTTGAAGGATCCAGGGAAAACAAATCTCCAATGTACTCAGTTTGACAAATTCTAGCTGCTCAGCCATGGAGCCAATCTACCTCCCACCTCAGTCATGGCTGGGAAGAATGTTCTAGACGGGAAGAAAAGAGGTAGATGATGAATAACTCTCTCCTGCTCCGAAGGGAAAGCTATAGTGGAAGAAAGGATATGCTAGAGATAAGCACTGGAATATTCAAATTGAAAGTGCTGGAACCAGCCCTTGCATAGAAAATACAAAACAGAATTTAACAGCAGAGGAACCTATGGGAGGGCATGTATGTAAACAAATCAGCTATACTTAGTCCTCCACGGACAAAACCAGACCAGAAATAACATGGAAAGTGGTCACAAACAAGGCTCAAAAATTTTTACAAAACTGAAGGTGAAATAAAATGGCTGGACAGTCATACACACAGCCCCCTAAATAATCTAATTTTTTAAAATGACAGAATGCCTGTGAATTTTCTCCTGGGGCTTCAAAGCTGTCTCTGTGTCTATAAAAATCTTATTCTCCCTTGTAAAATCTCTCCAACTTTCCCTGTAAATAGAGCCTTCCAGAGTAGGAAATCCCAGCCTTCCTCCTGCCAGCAGATGAGAAAAGCCATCTGATGGTGACGGCTTAGTTCTGTCTCCTCCCAGCTCTAATCATCTCTGGCATGCGTTTGCTTGTTGCTGGTGTAGACTGGCAGAGCAGAGACTCTGGAGAAACAAAGATGAGAAAGAACATCCTGTCAACACAGCCTATGGTTGTGCTAAATGAAAGGTCAAAAAACGTAGTTGGGATAAGAAAAGAGGAAAAAGCGCACAAGGCCGAGAACTTCAGCTGGAATATGAAAGTGGGCCACAAGAGTTGGAATCCTGGGTTGACTTAAAATGCTTGTGAGAGTGGAAGAGAGAATAAATGAGGCAGAGGCTGGAAAATAGATGTTTGGGAGAGCAATAAGCTTTCCACAGATGCACGTTAGAGGTAGGTAGATTTTCTCACCTGAGGGTCAAGAAGGTAGCTGAGACCCCAGGGCAGTGCGTCAGTGGGGCCAGAGAAGAGGAGTCTTTCTAAATGAACTGAATTCTCACAAATAGAGGGTGGACAGCATTAGACCTAAACATAAAAGATGTGCTGTGAGTGGGTCGTTTTTAGCTTTGCAGATAAACATGTTTAAATGCATTGCAAGATGGAGGGGAAAATGGCCAAATGAGTCCAGATGAGAGACAATTTTAAAACTGACTAGCAGGTCACAACAGAATTTTAGAGAGTAGGCAAATTCACAAATATGGACTCTTGCAGAGTTCCTATGGCAAAGGAGGCATGAACAAAAGAGGAGAGGAGAATATGTGGGGGCTCTAAGCTGATGGTTCTGAGATGAGCAGGTTCCACGTCTACCTGCTCCTAGCATGTAACTAACAGTGTTTTCCAATGCATGCTATAGAGGTTCAGGAGTACTGACCTAGAGCCAAGGAGGTCATGCTGTGCAGGTGAAGAAAGAAGGATGCAGTAACGCATTATAGGATTGATGGTCATGGACCGACAGGACTGCGGACACCCTGCGGATTCCAGCATCCACGTTCAGGTGCGGAGGATCAGAGGTCTCCTGCCTCCACATACCATTCCATTCAAGGCCCTCCATAAGCTCACTGGAAACCGGAGGTAGCCCTCAAAAATGGTAGATCCTTAATTGAGGTAAATTGTACTGAATGTACCCATAAACCTTTAAATTGACTCAGATTTAGCTTCTGCTTAAAATAGAAATGGGGCTTCCCTAGTGGCTCAGATGGTAAAGCATCTGTCTGCAATGCAGGAGACCCGGGTTCGATCCCTGGGTTGGGAAGATCCCCTGGAGAAGGAAATGGCAGCCCACTCCAGTATTCTTGCCTAGAAAATCCCATGGACCACGGAGCCTGGTAGATTACCGTCCATGGGGTTGCAAAGAGTCGGACACGACTGAGCGACTTCACTTTTACTTTCACTAAAATAGAAATAATCTGAAATTTGTATTCAAACATCTTGTGCTCCTAGTGAATAAGTTGGGTCATTTTAGTATTTGTTCATCATTAGCACATATTTGTTGCTCTACCTATAATGTGAAAAATATCATATTAAGCATGTCATGTCCTAGGTGGACACTAAAATAATCACAACAAATAAATACATGATAACCTTTAATATGCACGAGATACCTTGGCACAGGCAAAGGTTATAAAAACTGAAAGAAAAATACCACTTTGAGTGCTGATACTGGGGGAAACTTCACAGGGAGGAGGGATCATTTGATTAGGTCATGAAATTTGAAAATGATTTGCATAAGTAAGATGAAAAGCAGGAAGGTATTTTTATATGGGGAGAATGAGTGAGCAAGTTGAATAGCAAGAAATTCCCAAGGCACACCTGGAGGAAAATAGCAGATTAGCTTAAGCAAAGTGGAATACTAATAAAGAGTAGTAAGAGATAAAACATGACAGATATAAGAAGAATCCATGCAACTTGGTGAGTGACTAGCTATGATGACAAAGCAGAAGAAGCATAATAGGTAAATCAAGTTTCAAGTCTGGGGGCTGAGCATCGTGGTATTAATGACAGAAGTAGGGAAGCCAGAACAGAACTGGTTTGAGGTGACATGAGATGATGAGCTTGAGGTGACAACATGACATCCTAGGGGAAATCAGAAGTAAGCAGCTGAAGGTATAATTCTGGATCTCAAAGGAAAAACAGAATTGGAAATGTGGATTTGAGGATCATCAGTACAGCTAAGATCATCCCAGAAGCCTGTGAGTGGGTGCGTGTCAAGTGAGGCAATTAGAGACAAGACACAGAGGAAGAAGAAGTGTCCACCAAGAAAATAAAGAAGGGACAGTGAGGGAGTTGAAATTTCCATATTACCCCAACAGCAGAGTGAGGTCGGAGATCCAAGAGTGAATAATCAAGTGTCAACTGCGACAAGGGATAAAAGAGAAGACTTAGTTAAATTCAGCTGAGTTTGTTGACAAGCAGTTTACCCTTAAGAGAGAAATCGCAGTAGAATGATAAAATGTTTTCAAGAATGAATTAAAGAGTGAGTTTAAAGAGGGGGATGAAAATAATGGCTACTGACCCCTTTGAGGGAAAGAAAGTCTTGAAATTACTAGGTTTGCAACATCGTGAAAGAAAAGGATGGAAAAGTATTCATTTTAGTTTGTGTTTTGAAGTTTCTGCACTCAAAGAAGAGTCCATTGGAAAAAGAACAAATGGAAATGTAAGAAAGTAATGGGACTGACAATTCAGGAAGAGCTGAGTCATTGGAAAAGACCCTGATGCTGGGAAAGACTGAAGGCAAAAGAAGAAGAGGGCAGCAGAGGATGAGATGGTGGGATAGGTCACTGACTCAATGGACATGAATCTGAGCAAACTCTAGGAGATGGGGAAGGACAGGGAAGCCTGGCATGCTGCAGTCCGCAGATCACAAAGAGTCAGACGTGACTTAGCAACTGAACAACAGTTAGTAACAAGATCTAACTCGTACATGAGCCTCATGTCCCACGCACTATTCTAAATACTTTACACGTACTAGCCCATCTTATCATAGTCTAATAAGGTAGATACTCTTATTATCCTCACTTTATAGATAAATGGAGACATTTGGAGGCTATATAATGTACCCAATATCACCACCTGGAAAGAATGGTGTCAAGAAATGAACTCGGATGGACTGATTGAAGACATTGCACACTTATCCACTGGGCTATGTTAGTTACAAGGGTTAAAGAAGGAAGTAAGAGTAATGACTCCCTTCATGAGGTGGAGGAAAGAGAGGACATACTGGTATAACCAAGATATAAGGGAAAGTGCCTGATCATCATCATATGTGATAGGATGTCATATAAGGTTCATCATATGAACTTATGAAAGCAGGAGAAGAGATCAGGGATTAGTGTAAAGATTTAGGGCAAGAGAGGAGCACGCACTACAGATGCAACAGAAGAATAAAACCTGTCAAACATTTTTCTGTAGCTACGGTTGATAAAGAAGCCCCAAAGATAGCTATATAAGGTCAAGTTCAGTGTGGATCTCTGGGGCAGGGGTGGGAAGGTTTGAGTTTGGAAATAAACCTAGCAGGTAAGGCTGAAAGTGAAGCCTGGGAAGGATGTTAGGATATTGAAGAGAAGTTAATTTAAATGACTATGTTTTACAATTCCAGGCAAGTTATTTCATTTAGTACACTGTTGGCCATTACAATACAAGTTTAGTAAACACAAAGGTCAAATTGAATAATCCATACATTTTAATAAGAGCAATTAAAATATCAGACTAAGCAATTGAATATTCCATCAAGAAATGCTAACATTACTATATCAGATGTGAATGTTTCTTTATTCAATATCAATAAATCTCAGACATTGAAAGACAAAATCTATTGCGAAGTTTTTATAAAATGAAAATAGTTGTCCAGCCTCAAATGGCTGTGATATATTTTTCTTCACAGGCAGACCAGGAAAAGGCTAAAACATGGATGAAATACTGACTTTATCTTTGCTGAATGTCTCCAGGAAACACTACCAAAATGTCAAAGGAAGAACTATTTGGAGCAATTGATATTTCTAAAATACAATTATAATCATATGATGCTCATCGATGACATTATAAGAAAATGGTATGTTATCAAAATATTAACTCTAATAGCTAAATGAATTTCATAGATGTTGGCTAGTATTAAAATAGGGAAAATTTAAAGCAATATAAAATCATTTAAAAATACTATACTCTCCATGAAATACTTTTTCTAGACCAAGAGTTTAGAAGCAACCAAAGGTCATACAGATGCCATCCTGAACTTAGCCTAAAGACACTTTGTTTGTGGAAAATGATTACTTTTTAAAAATTTGCTACTTTTTCCATAAATTCTTAAAGTTTATATGTTATATTTTCATTTTTTGTTTAGTTCAAGAAATTTTCTTTCTCTTTCTCTTGTTTTTTTAGCTGCATGGCATGCGGGATCTTAGTTCCCCAAGAAGGGATTGAACCTGCTCTCTCTGCAAAGGAAGCTCAGATCCTCAACCACAGGACTTCCAGGGGAGTCCCAGAAATGAATACTTTAAAAATTTAATTCAGGGTTGACCACTCAATCATGATAAATGCTATTAAATATACAAAGCAAAATTTTCCTCATAATTGTGCTCACTTTTTGGATGATTTTTTGGTGTTTAGATTGGATTGATGAACAGTTGCTTTTTTTAATGCTTTAGGATTCAAGGAATATTAGTCAACTGCATACACTCTGGAATATATGGTCTTGATTGATTTCCGAGTATAGAGGTATATTTCATTAAATATAGAGATTTTGCAAAAACAAATACTTTAAAACAAGATTTTGAATTTAAAAATGATTTAACTGGTGATTGATTTTGACTAGTCAATTCTTTTAGAAAAGTTTCAAAATCTGAGAGCCTATGCTAGCCAGGACGTCCTTATGGTGATGCTCAGAAGAGCAAAGGATGCTTATACATAAGCCTCTTGTGCTACTGACCGCTTGCTTCTAATAGAATATTCATGATTACATTCCAAAGCCAACTATAAAATTTTTGCTTTGTTAAAAATATATTTTAGGTACCGGACGCCTCATTATTTGTTACATGTCTCACCACCATACATAATAAGGCAAATAGATTCATTTTAAAATAAAATATCAATATTCCGTTACAGATATCCATAGACATTCTAAGTATTCCATTGCACACTGACTACAATTATAAATGCTTCCTCATCAAGGCACTGTCATTTTGAGACGTTTTTAAGAACTTTGAACTGAGACTAGAAGATAAATTAATAATGGCCTCTTGTCAGGCTTTGAAACATGTCTTGGGATTTCCACTTTGGGATCACAGCATGAAACAATAAGCAATGCAAATCAGGAAATGACTCTGAAAGGAAACAAATATTTCATACTTTCCCAAGGTTAATTATTATCTTTTTGTAAGGACATGTGCCTTCCCACAAATATTTAATATTCTCAATATACTTCAATATTTGTAACATATGTTTTCTCCACATTTAAAAGTTAAGCATGGGGCATTCTCACCTTATTATATGCGTTGTGACTAAACAAGGTGTGAGAATTCTCCTGTTCATCACTCAAGGAGAAGGAGGACAAGTGGCTGAAGGGTCCGGGGGTAAGACTGTCAGCATGCGGGCGGGTCTGTGGCCGCAGTAGGGACTTAGCAGGAGGATGGAGTCTAGTCTGATATAAAGGATGGAGAGAAACAGGCTTGGGAGGGGCAGGCACATCCTGGGAAGAAGAAAGGCATAAAGAGGATGTTAGTGGGCCAAAGTCATGCTTACTGGAAACTGAGTCTAAGTACTATTGATGCTGGGCTTCCCTGGTGGCTCAGATGGTAAAGAATCGGCCTGAAACGCAGGAGACCTGGATTCGATCCCTGGGTTGGGAAAATCAACTGGAGAAGGGAATGGCTACCTATTCCAGTATTTTTGCCTGGGAAATCCCTTGGACAGAGGATCCTGGCCAGCTACAGTCCATGGGGTCACAAAGAGTCAGACAAGACCGAGTGGCTAACACATACACACTATGGACACTGCATCAGAATATTTTACTAGCAGGAAGTAAATCTCTCCTTACACTTGGGATCCTCACAAGACTCCTGCTTTTACAGTGCACTGTCTGTCTCTTCCAGTAATTTCTGTAGGTTGCCCACCTCCAGCCTCTCCTGCAGAACTGAACTAGTATCTGCAGTGACTCCTGATGGGACCACATTTGTTTAAGGACAGAACTCATCCCAAAGGCGGGAAGATGGGACTAAAGTCTCTAATGAAGAGGTAAGAGTGGAATTTAACTTAAAAGTACTTGTGATTTGGTCTGGAAGGAACTGGGGGAAGAAAGTGGGAGGGCATCATAGAGAATATCAACTCATGATTTAAGCCATAGGGCCATGAGTTTCTGGGTTGGGCTGAGTATGAGGAAGAAATCAGAGAGAGGTGAGTCTAGAAAGAATGAACGAAGATGTTCATTCCAGGAAGTGTGTTATTTAGGGAAGAAACTGGAGAGCAAACAGACGAGCTCAACTGTAGAGGAGAGAGGCAATGAGGTTTTAACCAAAGAGGGTCTTTCCACCCCTGGAAAGGGATGCCTGTGGAAGTCGTGAAGGAAATAAGAGCTAGTAGATGAGACCTTCAATTATGTGAAAGGAGCAAAAAAAAAAAACCACCCTGGGGGGAAGTCTCGAGCTTACAAAGAAAACTCAAAAGAAGGGCCTATATACATAGTTATCATAAAAGAAAAGGGTTATTATTTTGCAGATCTTTTTTAAGCACCTCTTATATTCCTGAAATTTTTACTGTAAGATGATAAATTGACAGTGATTATCCTACAATAAAATTCCTTAGGGCATAAACCTTATAAAATGAAATCAAGCATAATGCCTTAATGGAGCAGATGTTCAATGCAATAACGACTAAATTTTCCAAAGAATATGATATATTCAAAGAGGTCAAGAATGCATTCAATTATTTCATTATTTTTCTGTTCTGTTAGCAATAAATGAATGTATTTGGCTGTGTGAAATGGAAATTTAGTACAAAATAATGCACATTACTCAAAATGACAGTTAAACAGGAAAATTCAACTTTTAAAACTATTCAATTAATATTATTTTCTGTTAGCCAAATTGATTTTGTCAAAATCATGATTGATTAAGTCCTAATTGGTTTTCTAAAATTTATGCTGAATCTGTTTGTTGTATCAGAAGATGCCTCCTGCAATGGGGTCACACTTACTTTAAAAAACTTCAAAACATACTTTAAAAATATTTAAGCAAGTTAATCACCCTGATACCAAAACCAGACAAAGACAACACACAAAAATAAAACTACAGGACAATATTACTGATGAACATAGATGTAAAATCCTCAACAAAATTTTGGCAAACAGAATTCAGGAAACATCAAAAAGTTCATACAGCATGATCAAGTTGGGTTTATTCTAGGGATGCAAGAATTCTTCAATATATGCAAATCAATCTATGTGATACACTGTATTAACAAATTGAAAGATAAAAACCATATGATCATCTCAATAGATGCAGAAAAAGCCTTTGACAAAATTCAGCACCTGTTTATGATTAAAACTCTTCAAAAAATGAGCATGGAAGGAACCAACCTCAACATAGTATAGGCCATATATGATAAGCCTACAGCAAACATTATTCTCAATGGTGAAAAACTGAAAGTATTCACCCTAATATTAGAACAAGACAAGGGTGTCCACTTTCACCACTATTATTCAACATAGTTCTGGAAGTCCTAGGTACAGCAATCAGAGAAGAAAAAGAAATGTAAGGAATCCAGATTGAAAAAGAAGAAGTAAAGCTCTCACTTGTTTGCAGATGACATGATACTGTACACAGAAAACCCTAAAGATAGTATCAGAAAATTACTAGAGCTAATCAGTGAATGTAGCAAGGTTGCAGCATACAAAATCAATATATAGAAATCACTTTCATTTCTATATACTAACAATTAAAAATCAGAAAGAGATATTAGGGAATCAATCCCATTCACCGTTGCAACAAAAAGAATTAAATATCTAGGAATAAACTTACCTAAGGAGATAAAAGAACTGTACACAGAAAATTATAAGACACTAATGAAAGAAATCAAAGACAACATAAACAGATGGAGAGATACTCTATGTTCCTGGGTAGGAAGAATCAATATTGTGAAAATGACTATACTGCCAAATGCAATCTACAGATTCAATGTGACCCTATCAAATTACCAATAGCATTTTTCACAGAAGTAGAACAAAAAAATCTCACAATTCATATGGAAACACAAAAGCCCTGAATAGCCAAAGTAGTCGTGAGAAATAAGTCTGGAGCTTGAGGAATCAACCTTCCTGACTTCAGATTATACTACAAAGCTACAGTCATCAAGATAATATGGTACAGACACAAAAACAGAAATATACACCAGTGGAACAAGACAGAAAGCCCAGAAATAAATCCATGCACCTATGGGTACCTTATTTTTGGCAAAGGAGGCAAGAATATACAATGGGGCAAAGACAGCCTCTTCAATAAATGGTGCTGGGAAACCTGGACAGCTACACATAAAAGAATGAAATGAGATCACTTCCTAACACCTACACAAAGATAAACTCAAAATGGATTAAAGACCTAAATGTAAGCCCAGAAACTAGAAAACTCTTAGAGGAAAACACAGGCAGAACACTTGATGACATAAATCAAAGCAAGACCCTCTATGACCCACCTCCTAGAGTAAAGGAAATAAAAACAAGAGTAAACGAGTGAGACTTGATTAAACTTAAAAGCTTTTGCACAGCAAAGGAAACTTATCATAAGCAAGGTGAAACGACAGCCCTCAGAATGGGAGAAAAGAATAGCAAATGAAACAACGGACAAAGGATCAATTTCCAAAATATACAAGCAGCTCATATAACTCAATACCAGAAAAACAAACAACCCAATCAACAAGTGGGAAAAAGACCTAAACAGACATTTCTCCAAAGAAGACATACAGATGGCTAACAAACACATGAAAAGATGCTCAACATTGCTCATTATGGGAGAAATGCAAATCAAATCTACAATGAGATATCACCTCACACCAGTCAGAAAGGCTTATTAGTTTCTGGTTTTTTACCTCGTGTTTATTTTAAATATCAAGCAAATACAAATCTACATTTCACTTCACATATACAGACTATAAGATACATTTATTAAAAAGAAGCAATCTATACACAGTGTTCTGAATTTTTTTTTTTCCATTTGACAACAGTTTGGGGACATTTCAGTACAGGAAAGCTATGGATTCCCTATGAGCCACATTACTGAGTTATCTCACTGGTTATAACCATCATTCTGCGATTCTCTTGGAAGTCCCAGGTATATAACCTAAAATGCCAAATCAACTAGGACTGTCATAAATTTGGCTCTTCTTTGCCAGTTTGTACAATTTTCAGGATTTTCTTTTGTCTAATCCCATTGGCTAATGCCTCTAACATTATTATTGTTAAATAACAGTCATGTTAATGTGCAATTTTAATGGGAGTCTTGTAGTATTTGCCCACTAAAGGTAGCTTTTAGATTAAAATGTATCCTAATTATGTTTTATTTCTCAATCAACTGTTTGATTGTTTTATCAACTAATTACATTCCTTAATTGATGTGAAAAGTGGTTAATATGAAAATTGAGTACTAAGCACAAAGAATAATTATGTAAGAAGAAGTGAGCATTGTTGTTGATTATTGACAGTACCTAGGAAAAGAGAAACTGCACAGGCTCTGGTTTAGTCTGGGTTCAGCTTGTTTTCCTTGAAAGCTTTTTTTAATTAATTTATTTTATTGAAGTAGAGTTATAAATTTTCTTCCAAGGACTAGTTTAAGTATGTCTGATAAGTTATAATAGATGATTATCTCATTATCTTTTTTTCAGGTAGAAATTTTATATTTAATTTCTTCTTTAATCAAATAATTTGTTGAAAAGCAAGTTTTTCAATATATAGATGACAGGGATTTTATGTTTTCTAAATCTGTTATTAATTTTATCAGAGAAATTTCTCTACTATTTTTTCTTGGCAATTAATATTTTTATTGAGGTATATTTTATTAACAATGTTATACAAATTTTAGATGTACAACATTATGATTCACAATTTTTAAAGATTATTCTCCATTTACAGTTACTATATAATATTGGCTATATTTTGTTGCAGGATACAGTTGATCTACATATATATTAATTCAATTTACTTAAGAGGATCTATCTTTACGTAGTTCCTATATAATCTGTCATAACCTGAAAAGTGAGATCTTTATCACCAATATATTTTCACTTTTTCTCACCTTATGTCTTGCCTTTGCCTTATGAGTGTTGATCCTATATTCTGATGTTTAGATACCCTAATGACTGTATCTTCCATGTGATTTTTATCTTTTAGCATATAAAGGGGTCTTATTTGTCTTATTGGGAGAAGGCAATGGCACCCCACTCCAGTACTGTTGCCCGGAAAATCCCATGGATGGAGGAGCCTGGTAGGCTGCAATCCATGGGGTCTCACAGAGTCGAACATGACTGAAGCGACTTGGCAGCATTTGTCTTATTTAAGGAAATTCTATTTAAGAGCCTCTTGATGAAAGTGGAAGAGGAGAATGGGAAAGCTGGCTCAAAACTCAACATTCAAAAAACTAAGAACATGGCATCTGGTCCCATTACTTAATGACACATAGATGGGGAAAAAATGCAAACAGTGACAGACTTTATTTTCTTGGGCTCCAGAATCATTGTAGATAGTGACTGTAGCCATGAAATTAAAAGTCTTGCTCCTTGGAATAAAAACTATACAAGCCTAGACAACATATTAAAAAGCAGAGACATTACTTTACTGACAAAGGTCAGTATAGTCAAAGCTATGCTTTTTCCAGTAGTCATGTATTGATGTGAGAGTTGGACCATAAAGAAAGCTGAGCACTGAAGAATTGATGCTTTTGAACTGGGTTGTTGGAGAAGATTCTTGAGAGTCCCTTGGACTGCAAGGAGATCAAACCAGTTAATCCTAAAGGAAATAAGTCCTGAATATTCATTGGAAGGACTGTGCTGAAGCTGAAGCCCCAATACTTTGGCCACCTGATGCAAAGAACTGACTCATTGGAAAAGACCCTGATGCTGGGAAAGATTGAAGGTGGAAGGAGAAGGGAACGACAGAGGATGAGATGGTTGGATGGCATCACTGACCTAATGGACATGAATTTGAGTAAGCTCTGGGAGTTGGTGATGGACAGGGAAGCCTGGCACGCTGCAGTCCATGGGGTCACAAAGAGTTGAACACAATTGAGCAATGAACTGAACTGAAGGAAATTTTGGCCAGGAGTCAACCTTCCCAATATGAAGATTATAATCTCTCCTCTTTTGGTTTGTAGCACCTAGAACAAAACTTTGTCATCCTCAACTCTTCTCATTCACTGGGTTTTACAGTCCCAGCTGTTGTTTGTTATCGAATCTGGCAGGCTTTTCTTTTCCCTTTATAAAAATTGTGTTTATCTCCACAGTAAATGAATTTTTCCTGGACTGTAAGTTTTTGCAAGAGGTTCATAAGAGGAAGGGACAGTTACCTGGGATTGTCTTTGTGCTCCAAAGATACAGGGTTTGGGGTGTGAGTCTCTCTAGCGTTTATTTTTCCTTAAATAATGAAGACTGTCATCTGTATAGTATTTTACATGGCAACTTGTCTGTGTTCAGGCTGCCACAGAGAGAGCCTCCTACAAGTATGACTTACTCTGAGATTCACTGCATAGCCTCACCTCTTCTACGTCCCAGAACGAAATCAGGTCAGGGATCTCCTGTTACCAACACGTGCACCCATGCAAAGACAGGTGGTTGGGGTTTGCACATTAAGGTGTATTCCACACATTCAAGAAGGGTGTTTACTGACTGTAACCTTACTCCATGTCCTCCCAAATTCACATCTGCTCACACTCGGCACTGATCTCAGCGTCCTTTAGTTGTCACCTCACTGCTTTTTGTTTGTTTCTCCTCCTTTTTGCTTCCAGATGATATCAATGATAAAATGTGATTCATGGCTAACTTGATAGTGGTCATAGTCAAGAACCTCCTTTACAGCTTTGAAAAACACTCATAACGCATCATGAACTTTTTAAAACAGTTCACCATAAGGAGATAACTTGAACAACTCTGGATGAGCCAGAATATTTTCTTGGTTCTTCTCTATCTCATTATTGTAAATTATGTAAATATCCTTTATATCCATGTCCCTATATTCCTATTCCTATATATAGGAGTCTTAACTATATGCATAAAATCATATGCATATATGTAATATATATAGTGTGTATGTGTTTCTACATCTTCCTTTTCATCATAGTTTATCTATGAATATTTATATAATTTGCAACCTCATAACAGAGTCTGTTTTATATATATATATACTCCATTGCTGATTATACCTTCACAGCTTTCTCAAAGAACAATGATTTCATTAAAGGCACTTATTTTAGAAAATAAAATATATCCTGACTTAATTTTCCTTTAAGTATTTCATATTTAGAACACAAATGCTATAACGAGAATATTTTTATGTTTATACTTTGATCCAGCTGCATAATAAAACTCCAATATAATGTAATTTGCTCATTACTTTCTCAAACATTCAGAGGTGTTTTCTATGCATTTTCTAAAGGCATTTGATACAAAAGAGTAAATTTCAGTCCATCATTCTTTTGTTTTCTATGTATCATATTTCAGTGTTTACTGCAGTAGGAAAAAATACATGTATCCCCAATGAAACTGGATTTTTAATTTCTTCCTTTATTAAGGTTCCTCAGAAAAGATTTTGTCATTTACTTAAGGAAAACTTTAATACTTAGTGCCCCTTGCCTTTAAACAAGCAAACTCTGGCAGTTGGTGATGGACAGGGAAGCCTGGCATTCTGCAGTCCATGGGGTCGCAAAGAATCAGTCACAACTGAGCAACTGAACTGAACTGAACTGCCTTTAAACATTCCTGAAAATTGCACAGCATCTCCAAGTCCTAGATGCCTACTTTGTAAATGCCTTACTAATTATGATGCCATAATACAATTATTATTTAAAATTCAAAGCAAAAAACTATAAGCTGAGGGCTAGGTATACTAATTACTTTGCCAACAAAGGTCCATCTAGTCAAGGCTATAGTTTTTCCAGTGGTCACGTATGGATGTGAGAGTTGGACTGTGAAGAAAGCTGAGTGCCGAAGAATTGATGTTTTTGAACTGTGGTGTTGGAGAAGACTCGTGAGAGTCCCTTGGACTGCAAGGAGATCCAACCAGTCCATTTTGAAGGAGATCAGCTCTGGGATTTCTTTGGAAGGAATGATGCTAAAGCTGAAACTCCAGTACTTTGGCCACCTCATGCGAAGAGTTGACTCACTGGAAAAGACTCTGATGCTGGGAGGGATTGGGGGCAGGAGGAGAAGGGGATGACCGAGGATGAGATGGCTGGATGGCATCACCGACTCGATGGACATGAGTCTGAGTGAACTCCGGGAGTTGGTGAAGGACAGGGAGGCCTGGCGTGCTGCAACTCATGGGGTCACAAACAGTCAGACATGACTGAGCGACTGAACTGAACTGAGGTATGCTAATAATTAAATAGTTACAAAACAAAAACAAACTCAGACAGAGGACAGACTTGTGGTTTCCAAGGGAAAGGGGGTGGAGAAAGGATGGACTGAGAGTTTGGGATTAGCAGACACAAATTCTTATATGTATCGAATCAATAAACAACAAGGTCCTACTATTTATAGATTAGGGAACAATATTCAATACCCTATGAATGGAAAAAAATACGAAAAAGAATTTAGTGTATAACTGAATCACTTTGCAGTATTCCAGAAATTAATACAACATTGCAAATCAACTATACTTCAATAAAAGTTTAAAATATAATGAAAGAAGATATAAAATCTTATTTCAAATATTAACATATATTAGGGAATCTAGAAAAATGGCATTGATGAATCTATTTGAAGGGCAGGAACAGAGATGCAGACATAGAGAACAAACTTGTGGACCCAGCGAAGGAAGGGAAGGATGAGACAAACTGAGAGACTAGTATTGACATATACACACTGCTGCTGCTGCTGCTGCTAAGTCGCTTCAGTCGTGTCCAATTCTGTGCGACCCCATAGACGGCAGCCCACCAGGCCCCGCCGTCCCTGGGATTCTCCAGGCAAGAACACTGGAGTGGGTGCCATTTCCTTCTCCAATATATACACTACCATGTGTAAAACAGACGGCTAGTGGGAAGCTGCTGGATAACACAGTGAACCCCACCTCACGCTCAGTGACGTCCTAGAGGGGTGGGATTGAGGGTGGGTGGGAGGAAGGCTCAAGGAGGAGGGAATATGTATATACTTATGGCTGATTTGTGCTGTTGAACAGCAGAAACCAACACAAGATTGTAAAGCAATTATCTTCCAATTAAAACTAAAAATTAAAAAAATTAATAATTTCAAATTTGGCCTGAGTTCAGTTCAGTTGCTCAGTCATGTCCGACTCTTTGTGACCCCATGAACCGCAGCACGCCAGGCCTCCCTGTCCATCACCAACTCCTGGAGTCCACCCAAACCCATGTCCATTGAGTCGGTGATGCCATCCAACCATCTCATCCTCTGCTGTCTCCTTCTCCTCCTGCCTTCAATCTTTCCCAGCATCAGGGTCTTTTCAAATGAGTCAGCTCTTTGCATCAGGTGGCCAAAGTATTGGAGTTTGAGCTTCAACATCAGTCCCTCCAATGAATACCCAGGACTGATCTCATTTAGAATGGACTGGTTGGATCTCCTTGCACAGAAGAACTGTACAAAAAAGATCTTCACGACCCAGATAATCATGATGTTGTGATCACTCTTCTAGAACTAGACATCCTAGAATGTGAAGTCAAGTGGGCCTTAGGAAGCATCACTACGAACAAAGCTAGTGGAGGTGATGGAATTCCAGTTGAGCTATTTCAAATTTGGCCTACTTCTTGTAAAATTCCAGTAGGTTATCAGTGTTTATAACTTATATTTATGGCTGATAGCAGGCTTATCCTAGACCTAGGTGTTATATGACCTCTGGTCACTTCTTATTGTTTCTTATTCATTTTCTATATGAAGAGTGGTATATTCAATCTAGATTATTTTGCAGAAGTTATTAAAATAAAGGTATTTGCTTACTGTATGAAGAATATTTATTTAAAAATAGTTGAAATGATAAATCTTGTGTCCAGTTGGGCACATAAACTGCAATAAAAGCCAGCTGAGGACTTTCTGTCCATTGCACAAAGCTGGAGAGCCCTGACCCTTGCCTGGGAAATCTCACTTAGGATATACATGAGTTGCAAGTGTCCAACATTCAGTCCTACAAAAGAGACTAATGTAAAACCACATGCATCAACAAAGCTTAAAATCTTTCTTACTCTTAGAGAACGAACTTATGATTGCCCGGGGGGAAAGAATGGTGGGGAGAGATAGTTGGGGAGTTTAGTATTGACATGTACACACTGCTATATTTAAAATGAATAACCAGCAAGGTCCCACTCTACAGCACAGAGAACTCTGCCCAGTGTTATGTGGCAGCCTGGATGGGAGGAGGGTTTGGGGGAAAATGGATACACGTATATCCACCTGAAACTATCATAACATTGTTAATCAGCTATATACCTCAATACAAAAAAAAAAAGCTAAAAAAAAAAATTTCTTACTGTTTTTGGTAAGAAGTCAACTTTTACTGTAAATGCCTAGGTACTGTATTTGTAGGCTTTGCAAACCTTGTATTCTGTCACAATTACTCCTGCTATGATATCATGAAAGCAGCTTCAGATAATACATAAATGAATAGATGTGGCCGTGTGCCACTGAAAGTATACAGAAGTAGTAGAGGATCAGATCTGACGCATAGGCCATAGCTCCTAAACCTAGAGGCTTTTAAAAAAACAGGCATTAATAAAATATTTATTATGTCTGGCCTGCACCCCACCTCCCTTCCAGTGAATTATCTTGACGTTGGTACCTTTTTCTTTGGAGATCACTATTCTAGACAATTCCTGACAATGAACATCATTCTACTCTGATTTAGCATTAAATAGATGAATCTCATAAGGTTCTAGTGTTTGAGGGAAGGACGAGAACCCTAAAATTCTCTTGTATATGTTTCTATCAGCAAGATATGTAAACATAGTAATTTCCCATAAAATCCATACAGTGTTTTTCACTTACTTGAGAATTTTCTTTTTCAACATAAAAATACATAGAACAACTTTTTCAAAATAAGCTTTATTTAAGAGGTTGGTTTTTAAAAAGGAATTATGTTATAATATCCTGCAAAACTCTAAGAACACAAGAAGTTATGAAATAAATAATATCTTTGTTCATTAGAGAAAAATTACCAAATATGCAGTGAATAAATTCATTTAGCTGCGTTTGTTAAAAGAACTACAGCGCCTGCAGAATTAGATACTGACAGAGGCATCTGAAAAATAATGCTATAGCAATACCTAATACATTCATCACTCTAGAAAAAGCCCACTTTCTATTTAGCCATCAAGTCAAACTGTTCAACTGCAAAAGTTGTTTCCATTTGTTTAACACCAAAGGGCATTGGAAGGCATATGGACTCTTCTCATTAAAGCTGGCACATCTGAGGCTCTTTTGTTCCATTCTGGTTTTCAAAAGTTACTTCCTTTCTTGTTGTTTAGTAATGAAGGCTGAAAATCCACTTTCCCCTTGCTTCTGCTTCCCCTCGCACCCCCACATAGCTATCTGTGCCTGTGGGAACTCAGAGCACCACTGGGGGAAATTACGGGAGCCTTTAACTCCATCTTCTTTTTCTTCTTCCCACCTCTTTGGGAAAACAACACTTGTTTTTAAATGCAGCACTTATTTTCAGCTTTTCCTTCCTGCCTGAAGCCTAGAACAATTTAAAATCAGAGGGACAGCATTCTTGCTACAGTTTTAATTTCAAACAGCAGTGTTCATAAAGGCAAGGACAGTTACAATGTATTTCTTAAAGAGTGCCTCCTTCAGCCAAAGATGTATCAACATTTTAAAGATATGATCACAGAGACTCCAAATTACTAGGAAGAGATTCAAATCATTGATAGTTCACTACATCAGGCCAAAATAAATTAGGTCTCTTAATTTTGAACATATGGCATAACTTCTTGCTTATCAATTGCAATTTTGAAACATCCATATGCGTTTTAAAAGCAGACATGCTTAAAGCAACACATCTATTTCAGGTCCTGATTTGAACCAAAAAATTTAAAGTTGTGAAATATGAAAAAGGTAGCATATGCTTAGCTATCTCAAATTCTCTATTTTAAAAAGAAGTTTTTTAAAGGATTAAAACATAATTTTGAAGACAGAATTTGTATTATTTAGTGCTGAAAGTTTGCAGTTAGCTGAAAGCAAGTTTCACAGAGCAGATAACACAGATAAGTGAAAGTGTCAGTCGCTTAGTCGTGTCCAACCCTTTGTGACTCCATGGAGTATATCCCACCAGGCTCCTGTGTCCAGGCAAGAATACTGGAGTGGGTTTTCATGCCCTTCTTTAGGAGATCTTCCCAATCCAGGGACTGAACCTGGGTCTCCCACATTGCAGCCAAATTCCCTAGTGGGAAGCCCTGGAGAAGAAAATGGCTTCCCTGGGGAAGAAACTCCAGTATTCTTTTTTATTTTTTATTTTAAATTCATTTATTTTATAATTGAAGGATGATTGTTTAACAGAATTGTGTTGGTTTCTGCCAAATATCAACACCAATCCACTCCAGTATTCTTGCCTGGAGAATTCCATGGACAGAGAAGTGGTGGGCTACATACACCCCATGGGGTCACAAAGAGTCAGACATGCTCATGGGAAATGAAAGAGGAAGTATTATATAATCAATACAGTGGGCACCAGAGAATGAAAATGCTGAGTTTTATGTTTTTCTATACATATAGTTCGGTTTTCACCCCCCATCGTGACCTGGAGGTTTTTGGGGGAAAGGCATAATTTAAGGTGAAGAAGTTAGAAAGTAATAAAGAAAAGAGGCTTCTCTGACTTCCTACTAAAGTGTTAGCAAACACATTCTCTTCATGGTGGGAAGAAAGAAGAGAACGTATTTGCTGACACTTTAGTAGAAAGTCAACTCCTTTCTTCCAAAATTATAGTACTTCTAGAAGAAAGAGTAACAACAGTAAACATTTAGAAAAGTATATTCCCTTTAATGGGGAAGGCAATGGCACCCCACTCCAGTACTCTTGCCTGGAAAATCCCATGGATGGAGGAGCCTGGTAGGCTACAGTCCATGGGGTCACTAAGAGTTGGACACGACTGAGCGACTTCACTTTCACTTTTCACTTTCCTGCATTGGAGAAGGAAATGGCAACCCACTCCAGTGTTCTTGCCTGGAGAATCCCAGGGACGGAGGAGTCTATGGGGTCGCACAGGGTCAGACAGGACTGAAGTGACTTAGCAGCAGCAGCAGCGACTTAGCATTCCCTTTAAAGTGTCCAGAGTCCTTTCACAGTGACTGGGGGGACTTTCCTGGCAGTCCAGTGGTTGAGAATCTGGGCTTCTACTGCAAAGGGCCCAGGTTCAATCCCTAATAGGGGAACTAGGATCCCACATGCTGCATGGACAGGCCAAACACATTTTTTAAAAAGTCATAAATGAGCATGAGTATGTGTACCATTAGAAATGAGATTAGTAGTCCCAGTTTTCAAGGACAAAATTGAAGTTTCTGAAGTTCAGAAAGTTGACTGATACTCCCAAGACCACACCAAGCCCATGTTCCTTCCATTGCCTTCTGTCACATTCCTCTCCTTTGTAGGAAGCAGGAAAGTCACTGCTGGAGCAGTGAGAGTGAAAGTCGCTCCATCATGTCAGAACGCTGGAGTAAGTAGCCTTTCACTTCTCCAGGGGATTTTCCCAACCCAGGGATCGAACCCAGGTCTCCCACATTGCAGGCGGATTCTATACCGGCTGAGCCACCAGGGAAGCCCAGTAGTCTCCAGTAACCAACCAACACTCCAGTCATGGTAGGGTCCCTTAATGGATAAGGAAACACCAGGTCATGGAGTGTGTAGCCTGAGTGTGAAATTGACAGTCAGAGAGAGAAAGTGCGGAGGGCTGCAGAGAAGGTTAAGAGCAGCAGGAAGGCGACAGAGATTAAGGTTCAGATATTTACAAATCACTAGAATCTAAGCACAAAGGGGACAGGGATATTATCTGCCCTGTTTCCTGAAAAGTCATCTAGGTTTTTTACATAGCCTGGCACAAACATAAATGGCTGGAGGCTAAGAGGAAACAGAAGGGAAGTGAGTGTGGAGAGACGCAGCAAAATCATCCATCAGGAAATCACAGCAAGAACCACATACCAGCGGTTACTGTCCATCCCTTTCTGCTCTGTAGGTCTGCACTCCATGGCCCTTCCACCAACCTGGGCGGCTAGGGCTTAATACCATCCTCATATCTAAGGGTAGGATTTGGGTGGTAACAGTTACAACTGAATTTCAAAGAGAAATTTGGTACATTTCATATATAAGAACCATTAGAGGTAGCCTTCACATTGTATGTTAACAAAGTGTTACAATTTTAAAGAAAAATGATCTTGCAATTTTTAATATCCTGAGGTTTTGTTCCTTTGAATCTATTATTGTTTTACCAAGAACCTTACGTGAAAACATTGAGGTTCAGGAACAAAATTGTGTTTCCTGTACAGAGCTGTGTCACCTAGTCCAGCATCACCGTTTAGAGAGATTTAGAAAAGCAAAATTTATCCCCCAAGTTCCCTGCAAGGATTATCCCAGAGTCTTTTGTGGTTGTGAAACAAAGGAATTAAAGTATGGTATCTTCTGTATTTAAAGAATGCAGAAATGGGAAATTCAGATATGGCAAAGACTTACAAAAACATCTTCACTTTCATTATAGAAACATTGTTATTTAAATTTTAGTCTGCCTACTTGGCCTTCTTATTCAGCATATTTGCAAAGGAAACAGCTGTCAAGTTTGCAAATGGAAAAAAAATAATTTACGTAGCCAAGACCAGGACCCCAATAAAGGCTGTTATATGTTTGTGATTTTTATAGGAACACACACATATATAAATATATGTATACATACATGCACGCGTGCTAAGTCATTAAAGTCATGTCTGACTCTGTGTGACCCTTTGGACTTCAGCCCACCAGGCTCCTCTGTCCATGGGATTCTCCAGGCAAGAAAACTGGAGTGCGTTGCTGTGCTCACCTCTGTATACATATATATTTAAATTTAATTTTGAAAGTATATCATTTCCTCCCCCCACCCAGGGATTTTAGTTTAAGGAAAAGCAAAACAAAAAGTAAATAGGATTTTTTTAAGGAAAAGTCAAAATAAAAGTTTACCTACCCTAAATTGCTCAATCAAAAAGAAAAAAAAAAATCAAAGTAAGCTCTCTGGAGATGGGTATTATCTGTCATGATTTTGACCTAGATAGTAAATTAAAAGATTTTCCATCTCTCTAGAGTTATGACCTGATTAATACTCGATCTTTTTTTTCCCCTGGTTTTTGGATCACCTAAGGATGTGAAACCTCAGAAGCATCCCAATAATATTTAAAGGCATGAACACAAATTTCAGAGTAAGGAGGTACCTTCAAAAGTACTTCATACAACACCCTCATTTGCAGATGTATAATTAAATTCAGGAGCAGGAATGACTTAGTCCAACTTAGTCTGATGTAAATATTTTAACAGTTAACATCAGACTGCCCAACTTTTTTGAATTTCTCTTTTAGTTAATTGTCCTGACACCTAACAATTGGGGAAATACAAGAAAGAGAGAGAAATGTTTAGGAAAGTAGGGAAGCTATAATCTTGCTAACAAAGCCAGAGCCAATGCAAATGCATGTCCCTTGTCAAACAGGGCTATCATTATGAGCAGAGGCTCCATGGAATGTGGAAAATTTCATAAATGGAGGCTTGTTCATCTCTTCTGTGTCAATCAAATAGGAATAACTTCTTAGTTCAAACACAAAAAAAGTCACCTAACCAATGTTGGTTGAATAGAAATGTCCCTGGCATGGGTGGCACTAAGCATCATTAATCATAAAATTCTTGGAACTGGAAGGGAGACAAGAGATGGGCTAGTCTAGGCCCTCTCAACTCTTGTACTAGTGACATTTGGAGCAGAATAAGTCTTTGCCCTGGGGGACCGTCCTGGACACTGCTGTCATATTTAGCAGCTTCCCTGGCCTCTAGCCACTGCATGCCCATAGTACTCCAAGCTCCAGGCAAGATAATAATGGCTGGGCAATTCATACCAGATGAGAACCACTGCCCAGTCTAGTTCCCTCTCTTCATCAGTCAGGTTCAGAGTACACAGATGCACTGGGTAGAACTGGCTAACCACACAATCACCACTAGAACACACACTTCAGAGCTCTTTCCACAAAACCAAGCTGCCCTAGTTCCCCGTGGGTTCAGTTATACATCAGAATGAATAAAGGCATCAGATCTTGCCTGAATGAGAGGTGAAACCAGTCCAACCTAAGAATACACTGCAAAGGGTCCCCCTGGTAGCTCAGCTGGTAAAGAATCCACATGCAATGCAAGAGACCCTGGCTTGATTCCTGGGTCAGGAAGATCCCCTGGAGAAGGAATAGGCTACCCACTCCAGTATTCTTGGACTTTCCTGGTGGTTCAGATGGTAAAGAATCCACCCGCAATGCAGGAGACCTGGGTTTGATCCCTGGGTTGGGAAGATCCCCTGGAGGAGCACATGGCAATCCACTCCACTATTCTTGCCTGGAGAATCCTCAAGGACAGAGGAGCCTGGTGGGCTGCAGTCCATGGGGTCACAAAGAGTCAGAGATGACTGAGTGACTAAGCACACGCATACGAGGATACACTGCAAAGAGCCAATCCTTCTATGAAATGCAATTCACGAGGGTCTAAGGCTTCCCAGAATCCATTAAGCCACAGATTGAGAAAAACACCTCTATTTTTCTGAGCTTACCCAATGGGATAAATATCACATATACTTGTTTTGATTTGAGCAGGTAAAATACGCTAAGCCTTTCTGCTCTACTAGACAAGGATAACCAACAATTCAGTTCTTGGTAAGCGGTTTCTTACCAAATGCATTTTCTGTTTTCAGAAATATTAAAGATATAGAGGTTCATAAAGCAAATTGGTATTTGGAAGGCTGGGCTACAGTAGAGTAAATTTCACTTAGGATGTCTAGATTTGGAGATTAGAACAATATTTTGAAAAACTCTAAAAACCTACTAGCTCTTCCATCTCAAAGGAATCACCAATCCTTTACAAATTTACTGCAGATAGCTCTTTTCACATAGCCTTTGAGATAAAGAAAAATACACTTTAATCCTGTTTTCTATTTTTCCATATATTTATTTTAAATCACTCGCTTCACTAACCTGATCTCAGTTTTTGCAGGTTGGACTGCTGAAGCTCTTTGGTTTCTTTAATGGGATTTAAAAAATAGTTTATTTACCAGTCTGAGCTCTCTGCTTCCTTGTGTCCTATGCACTCTCTTGGCTGTTCTTCTCATTTGGATTTATCATTTTCTCTGCCAATATGACAAGCTTAAAGTTATTTTATCTTAGATCACAGTGAGGAAGAGAAGGTTCCTAATTCTCTTCATATGAGTCAGCTTCAAACTTCCATATATTCCTGTGACCTTTATATTTGTCATTATACAAAGTCTGTCTAATCTCACCCACACTTACACACACTCCCGTGTATAAAAGAGATAGCTAGTGGAAACCTGCTGTATAGCACAGGAACCTCAGCTCTGTGCCCTGTGCTGACCGAGGGCCAGGGGATGAGGCGAGGGTTGGTGCGGAGGAGGTCCAAGAGGCAGGGGATGGATGTATACACGCAGCGGATTCACTTTCTTGTACACCAGAAACCAACACAATGTTGTAAAGGAACTATACCCCAATTGAAAACATGTATTATAGTGAAATTCCTAAAAAGTAAAATATCTAACAATCTCTCCAATGGTTAGAGATTGTAACATTTATTCTAAACACATTAATCTTAGCATTTATAGTCAAAGAATATATCCAGTTTTTACTATGTCCTCCTCAAGATGTATTCTACTTGAATTCCATTTCTCATGGGTTGAGGAAACACTCAATTAAAAAAAAAAAAAAAAAAACAGAAAGAAAGGAAACCATAAGCCCCTCACCCCAGGTTGCATTTTGCTATGTTTATTTATTTTGATTAACTAGTCCCCAAATCATCTTAACAAAGCTGTGGGATTGAACCTGTTTGGGTGGAGATGGAGGAGATCATTGTAGACAGTGTTCTGGTATATCAGACAAAGCCATTGAGTTCTATTCATAGGCTGATGTTGATTCAAAGTTCAACATGGGTTGAGAAACAGAATCCTCTGAGGTAAAACATAAGATGCATATTTTTTTTCACAAATATAATGAACTTTCTAATTTTTGAATAACCCTTATTTTGCCTATTACTTAAAATTATTTTACATAGCTACCTTCACTCTTTTGAAATCCTGTTGAATGATACTTTTAAGGTGAACACAATAGAGAATTTTAAATTCTATATTTTAACAAAACCTTATTTTAGGTACTGTTTGTCTTGCCTTTCCCTGGCTTTTCTCAAACAAATATACAGAGAAAAGCTTAATTTAAAGCTGGAATATTCAAAGAAACTTAAATTTTTTAATTTATTTTTAATTGGAGGATAATTGCTTTACAATATTGGGTTGATTTCTGTCCTATGTCAATATGAATTAGTCATAGGTATACACATGTCCCCTCATACTCTCCAACCTCCCTCCCACTTTCCATCCCATCCCACCCCTCTAGGCTGTCACAGAGCACCAGGTTTGAGCTCCCTGGGTCATTCAGCAAATCCCCACTGGCTATCTATTTTACATAGGGTGATGTATATGTTTCAGTGCGACTCCCTCAATCCATCCCACCCTCTACTCCCCCGACTGTGTCAAGTTCTGCTCCCTATGTCTGTGTCTCCATTACCATCCTGCACGTAGGTTCATCCGTACCATTTTTCTAGATTCCATTCTGCTGCTGCTAAGTCGCTCCAGTCGTGTCCAACTCTGTCCAACCCCATAGACGGCAGCCCACCAGGCTCCCCCATCCCTGAGATTCTCCAGGTAAGAACACTGGAGTGGGTTGCCATTTCCTTCTCCAATGCATGAAAGTGAAAAGTCAAAGTGAAGTCGCTCAGTCGTGTCCGACTCTTAGCAACCCCATGAACTGCAGCCTACCAGGCTCCTCCGTCCATGGGATTTTCCAGGCAAGAGTACTGGAGTGGGGTGCCATTGCCTTCTCCACTAGATTCCATATATATGCATTATTATATGATATTTTTTTTTTCTTTCTGACTTACTTACTTACTCTGTATAATAGGCTCTAGGTTCATTTGCCTCATTAAAACTGACTCAAATGTGTTCCTTTTTATGGCTGAGTAATATTCCATTTTATATATGCAGCACAACCTCTTTATCCACTCATCAGTTGGACATCTAGCTTGCTTCCATGTCCTAATTATTGTAAATAGTGCTACAAGGAACACTGGGAAGATGTGTCTTTTTGTCTCATTGTCTTTTTCACATCGTTCACATGTTCTTTGTTGCTTTTATGGTTTCCTCAGGGTATATGACCTAACAATGGTGGGATTGTTGGGTCATATGGTAGTTTTATTCCTAGCTTTTTTGAGGAATCTCCATTTCTGTTCTCTGGGGCTTCCCAAGTGGCACTAGTGGTAAAGAACCCTCTTGCCAGTGCATGAGACGTAAGAGATGCAGGTTCAATCCCCGGGTAGGGAAGATCCCCTGGAGGAGGGCATGACAACCCTCTGCAGTATTCTTACCTGGAGAATCCCATGGATGAAGGAGCCTGGCGGGCTACAGTCCATGGGGTCACAAAGAGTCAGACACGACTGAGGCGACAACACACGCACACACACACACTCTTCTATATAGTGTCTGTATCAATTTGCATTCCCACCAACAGTGCACTGTGGCAAGAGGGTTCAATTCCTCCACACACTCTCCAGCATTTGTTGCCTGTAGATTTTTTGATGATGGCCTTTCTGACCAATGTAATGTCATACTCACTGTATTTTGAATTGCATCTCTCTAATGAGTGAGGAGCTTCCCAGTTGGCGCTAGTGGTAAAGAACCCGTCTGCCAATGCAGGAGACCTAAGAGATACAGGTTTGATCCCTGGGTTGGGAAGATCCCCTGGAGAAGGGCATGGCAACCCATTGCAGTATTCTTGCCTGGAGAATCCCATGGACAGAGGAGCCTGGCAGACTACAGTCCATGGGGTCGTACAGAGTCAGACTTGACTGAAGCAATGTTGAGCATCTTTTCATGTGTTTATTATCCATCTATATTTCTTCTTTGGAGAAATGTCTATTTAGGTCTTTAATTTTAATTTTTTTTTAAAGAAACTTAGCCTTCCAATTAGAATTGATAAAAATTTAGATTTAATGAATACAACTTTTTATGCCATAGACCTCAATCCTATCAGATGTAGATAAAAATGAAACTAAAGGTTAAACTCAACCACAACAAATAACAGAAAAAGAGGAATACAATTTACATGAGAGGCTCTAAATATGGTCATGGTCATGTCTCACAAATAAAGACATCTGAGGAGTTAACAAAATAGGACATATTTGCTTTAAGTTTTCAGATCATCACTGTTTCCCAGTAGATTGGGGTATAGTCAGATGCTACGTATTCACTATTTGTTAAACTACTAATGCTCTGAAGCTTCACTAATGTTTAGAATTCAGTTGCTTAACTAATTACTAGAAGTGCTCTGTCTATTATGATAGAATTGACAAATAGGTCTTCTTTATGTGTTTGTTGTAAAGCAAGTAAAAATCTAAGATTCCTAATCCTACAGAAAGCAACAGAGGGAGACAGAAGATCTCCCTTAGCCGTGCAGATCCTGCAGCCCTTAGCTTCTGTCTTCCGTGATACATACACAAGGTCAAGAGAAAGCTTAAAGCAATGCTAATAATAACAATAATAAATAAAAGGGAGAGATAAAAGCCTAAGTTTGAAGAGGGGAATCCTGGAGGAAAAAGCATGTTTTGTCTCCATAGGACAATTTTTTACTATTAAAAAGTTTTATTGTGCTGATGACAAATTATCTATTACATATAGTACATAACCTGTATATGATAAATTGTCTATTATCTATTACCTATAGAGGAGGAAAGAAGGAAGGCATGCAGGAAGAAAGGAAGGAAGGGAGGAGGGAGGAAAGAAATAAGAAGAGAAAAACACACAAGGATTTCATTACATGAATAAGAAAAACAACCTGGTAAAACTTGGAGAAGCTGAATCTCTAGGCTTAACTCTTCAAAAACAAATGTAGCCCTACAAGGAATTTAAGCTCTGTCCCCGCAAAACTATTCACCAAATCACTTAATCATTTCTAGATCTGAAAAGGTTAAACATTTTAATCTGAAAAAAATACTTCCTAATAAAATATTAACAAGATAAAAGATAATTTTATGATAAAAGAGAGTGAGCCACCTTGATTGAGAAATGTTGAAAAAGGTAGCAATTTGTGGCAAAAACAGAAGTCATTCAGAAAAAAAAGGCAGTGTTATCTAGTTCACCTTTTGACATGGTGAGTGTCTGCTCAGTAACTATAAAACGTGAGTGACATGAAGAAGTGCAGGGGACGATCACAGTAAAAATATAATTTGATGAATAATTAGATAGAAATCTGAAAGTCATCCACATAATCATTAAAGTTGAATGTCAGGCAGATAGTTTGGTAGGGCAGTCAGATGGCTAAGAAAACTCAGAAGTAAAAAAAAAGAATGTAAATGCTACAACAAAGAAAATTCTCTAAATTATCCTTTTACATTCTCTATGGTACAAAGGAAATTCATTAAAGGATCATTTTCACACAAAAACATGCAATTTTCCTATTGAAGCAAATTAGAAGGAAAATAAAAGTTAAGAGGTATACATGCTAGAAAGCATTCTTTTTCATTTAAGAGAAAAGAAAAACATTTGCAGGAAAATCAGATTAAACTACAATATCACGCCCCCCCCCAACTTTCAATTCTGTCCAAAATATTTTTCCTATATTTCTCTATGGCTTCAAGAAAGAAATGATATATCTAACAGTATGGGTTGAATTACTAATTTATAAAGAATGGGATGAAAATGTTTTATACATGTCATATAACTGAGGTTAGCAATTGCTTTTGCTTTTTCTACTAAGTTGAGACTCCAATGCAATTCACTTTGTCTAATTAAATACATTAAATGACCAGGAAAAAATCAATATATTTTGAAAACTCACAGAGATAAACAAAAAACCATTCCTCTCTTTAGTATCTTTATTTTCATCAGCAAATTGATTTTCTAAACTTTTATATCTTCTGGATGTCCATTTGTCCAACCAATTCTGTTAATTATTTTCCAACCCAACCTTTAGTTATTAACAAAACTATGCTTCAAAGTACATCATCATAGTTTTATATCCATATACAGAGTGTTGAGGATATTCTATAAGAACTCAAAAGTACCACAAATTGATATAATAATGGATTGAAAGGTAATTTCAGAGAAGCCTAAGCTTCATTCTGAAGTGTCTTTGTTTAAAAATCCATCTAATATAGAATGGTAGTTCCTGGCCTATGCCATTTTGATGCAAAAGTTGTTGATTAATAAGTCTCAATGACTCAATTATGCATTTGGTTTCAAACTTTGCTTTTAATACTCAGAGGGTATCTCCAGGCAAAATTTCAGTTCATTATCAGTTCAAAAGACTGCCCTACTGTACCTTCTGAAGCTATAGCAAATACATTTCCATCTGGTCTCATCATCTTTGGTGCCTGACATTTTGTAACCGAGAGTTTTGAAATAATATTTTATGGCACTGAGGCTGCCAGGGGAAATTTACTGACTTAACAATCCCATTCAGCACTTCCTGTCATGTGGAACTATCCCCAGGACGAGGCAGATTAGTGAATATGAGCTGCTCCAATTTGGCTCAACTGTCAGGCTGAAGTAGTCTCCATTACATGGATGGCTGAGATCAGCTGAGTGTGGAACCATTCAATTTATTCTGTGGCACCAGTGAAGGAGACAATAATAGTGACCAGAACGGAATACACTTGAGTAGACTCCCTCCTGCTAAGTTCTGATGAAGCAGCCACACTGAAACCATAAATTGTTACTACTCAATGTATTGTTTAAGGAATCTCAGCATCTACACCTGTGAGCTGTCTTTTGTATCTGCCTCCATTGTCGATTCTGGCCACAGTGAGATATTGGTTACAGCTCAGTGTAGAGGCCAATTGATAGCATACGCAGTTTCCTGGTTTCCTATTATATGCATTTTTCCTCTCCTGCAAAGTCAATGAATAAAACCAGGCAAAGTACGGAATTCACTTTTAAGTACTCTGTTAGACTTCTTTGAATTTTGATAGTCCCCTGACACAGAAGTTAGGATACACACAAGAATAAATTGATTGAAAGAAAATATAAATAAGTTTATGTCTGTGGCACCAAAATACTTAACAAAAGAACTAAAATTGTGCACTAGTTATCTGAAAATACATTGGTTTATGGTGTATATACATAGAGCTTTAAACTTGCTATATAGTCAGGAAAAGCTGTGAAAAGAATTGGCAACTTCTTTTAATGAAAATAATTTCTTACACCTGAAAATGGAATTTATCATTCCAGAGGACAGTAAATTGTGATACTGTATAGGAAGATTAACTTGACATTCTACAAAGAATCTTGTTCAAAGTAAAATGCATAAATTTGAAATTATACTAATAAAAAAGAATACAATTTTTACTTTACAACATTAGATCATTTTTAAAGAATATATTGCATGGATAATATGTGAAATTTATTTTGTGTCAACATTTTATCATATAACAATAGATAACTTTTATAAATTTTTATAATAATCCCTTATTGTCTAAAATGTCACATTAAGCCTCTAAATGATTAGTATCATTAGATATCTAATGAATGCTTTTACTGATGATGGAAATATGCTTTCCTAAGAGGAATTTCCATTACTTTTATGTGCAAATTTAGTGAACACAACCTTATATATCAATAGGACTTTTCTAATTTAAATTGAGGGCTTTTTTCCCCCTGAAAAATGGAAAAAATTGCCTCTAATTATCATTTTCAATGATATTGCTGCTAAGTCACTTCAGTCGTGTCCGACTCTGTGCGACCCCATAGACAGCAGCCCACCAGGTTTCCCTGTCCCTGGGCTTCTCCAGGAAAGAACCCTGGAGTGGGTTGCCATTTCCTTTAATGATATTAGTGCCCTCTAAAAATGTTTAACTTATTGAAATCCTATCAGTCTTCACAAAGTATATACAAATAAGCAGAAAATATTATCATCTCCATTTTATAAATAAAAACTATAGCTAAGCATGAGAAAGTACTTATAATGAACTTTTTCAAGACTTTGAGCCTGGTCATATTCTTAGATTTTAAGTAAACCAGATTTTAAAATTTGAAGGATCCTTAAATACTTCATCAGAACACCCCATCTTATGCATTAAGATACTGGAACGGGGCGAGATGAAACGCCTTGCTCAATGTCATAAAGTGAGACGAGATATTTCTTATGTTTCACAAATATGAACAGAATCTCTATTTCCAAGAATTGGTTAGTTATCATTTTCAAACTAAAGTTTAAAGAGTACAGCACTTTGTGTTCCTTTGTAAGTCTATTCTATTATATATTACCAAATGTGGTGGTGATCTTGTGTTTCCCAGTTATATCCACAAAGGTTTCTGGATTGTTTGCATTGCTTAAGCATGTAATAAAGTTTGAGATATAAAATATATAACCTATGCCTATTTGTTGCATTGGAAGAAGACAAAGATGCAAGGTTTCTCTTTGAGATAATGTATGAAATTTTATACTACCTAAATGTGTATCTTCATGTTTTCCCCCAATATCTTATAAAGCATCATCAACAACCTTCCATTATACATTCTCCAACAATAGGATATATAAGGGGAATTTACCTTTTTAGTACATAAACAAACAAAAAAATACCTTAAAATAACTTAACCTCCTACTCCCTACCTAGCACCACTCAATCTAGGGGATCACATCATCTCTACCAAGTTGATAGGAATCCAAACAATAGATCTTTTGTCAAATGTACTAATGTACTACCAAACCTAAAAAACATGCCAGTCCAGGTTCAATGCACGATAATGCTTTGGGGCTAGTGTACTTTTAGGGATAACAAGAATGCAACATCTATATCATTTTGATATTTGGGAAAATGATGTCTTAAAGTTTAAAATAAAATAAAATTAATCCCCAAAATAATACCAGCACTAGTAACAAGAAAAATTTTAGATGAAAATGATGTCTTTAAATACTTAATCCCCAAATATCATCCTGTAGAAATATTTAAGCCTTTAAATTTCCAATTCATGCAGAAAATGGATTTTTTTTTTAAATTACTAAGGTTATTCCAATCACATTTTCTTGTACATGCTCTATTCATTAGGGCATTTCTGTATTTTGTACAGTTATTTATCCAAATATCAAAGACATTTTCACGTGTACACTCACCTGCTCAGAAAAGAAGTCACTGTTATCCTCCAGGTATTTACTGAAAGGGTTGGGTTCATAGACTTCCTCCTCTTTTTTCAGTAATATTTTGGATTTTACCGGTGCAGGGCGAATTACTCCAGGCTTTGTCTTCATGAATGTCAATAAATTTTTAGAAATAAAGAAAAAAATACTATTAAAATGAATACATAAGTATATTAATTCATTCAAATGTACTCACAGCAATTTATTATTTTTAATTTTTAAATGATTTTATAAATACATAAATAGCCAGAAATCAAAAGATTTTAACTAAAGTAGCTTTAGTTTTAAGTGACCTGTTATACAGTAATCAATTTAAAAAGATCTACTATCATGACATTCAAAATGCCAAAACATCTTCATCTGTCTAGTCAAGTATCTTTACCAGCACTTTCAGCCAATAAATATTTCATTTGACAAATATTTAGTGACGGCATCCTCAGGGCCAGGCAACATGCCCATTTGGGGCATGATAGGAGAGATGAATTTGGTACAATTCATCAAGTCCATAACAACTTTCTTCTTCTGGAAACTGTCCCCGCCCCCCACACCCTAAAATCCCAGAATCCATGTTCAGACTGCCTATAATGAAACCAGACAGGGGTCGCCTTCTGACCCGAGAGGGTAGGGGCTTCTCCCAGGAATATGGAGCAGGGCTTTAATCTACTCTTTAGTCATGCTACGAGATGGAAATGATACTATGTAAATCTGGGAGCTTTGGGAAAGCCTTACTCTGCCATAAAAGCAGATCTGATGAGATCAAGAAAAATACAGCAAAGTATAAGGAGAAGCAGCCGGTAGAGGAAACACACGAGGGCTTTCCAGAACCGAATTCCAAAACATCCCTGGAACCAAGCAGGATTTCTGGTCTGAGACTCCCTGAGACTTTCCTTTTCTTTAACACAAAATTCCCTTTTGTAAACTCAGGTTGACCTCTATAATTTGCAATCAAAAGAGTCTGAGTGAATAGGCCAGTCATTCAAAATTCATGGATTTATACCCAACATCAGTTAGACAAGAGAGGGAAAGGGAGAAATCTAGTTTGGGGCAATTTCAAAATGATGTTTCACAAACACAAAAGTCTTGTTACACTGTAAAGTGTCACAAAATGATGGATAAGTTTACAGAAACATCCCAAACAATAATTCGATAAAAAGTTGTGACATTTTTTTCTGTATGAGCACTTTGCTGTAATCATTCTTATCAGGTCCATTTCTTTTCAGAAAATAGAAAATTAGCTCTCTTCAGTCTGTGCTGATGCTCACTAGTTAAGCCTTAAGGATGAATATCTATCTTGCTGCCATACAAGCCATTGGTTATGTTTTGAGGCTTGAATAAGTACCATTCTGCAACAATTTTTTTCAGCTCATATTTTCCCAGGCGACTTTCATTTCTATGCCACCAGGGCAAATAAAGATTGAGGAAAAGTCTCTATTTTCCGCAGGCTGGGCTGGGAAATATCTTCCATTTAAGAAACTGATTTCTTTCCAGAGGGGAAAAGTAAGCAAGTATTAGGTTGGTCCAAAAGTAATTGTGATTTTGCATTGCTGAACTTTGCTGTTTGATATTGGAATGCATTCTCAAATAAACGTGGTTATGTTATATATCATTTTAATGTGCATTTCTTGCTTTATGTTTTTTGCTGATGACTTACTACTTGCTGCATATTTTGCATTTATTTTAGACTAGGGAAATGATTTTAGACCAAAAGCAAATTTGAGCAATTTTCTTCTTCAAGTTCAAGATTGTAAAGCAGCGGAGACAACTTGCAGCGTCAACAATACATTTTGCCCAGGAACTGCTAACAAACATACAGTGCAGTGGTGGCTCAAGAAGTTTTGCAAAGGAGACGAGAGACTTGAAGATTAGGAATGCGGTGATCAGCCATCAGAAGCTGACAGTGCCCAACTAAGAGCCGTCATCGAAGCTGATCCTCTTATAACTACATGAGAAGCTGCTGAAGAACTCAGTGTTGACCATTCTATGGTCATTTGGCATGTGAAGCAAATTAGGTGTAAAAGCTTGATAAGTGGGTGCCTCGTGAGCTGACTGCAAATCAAAAAGATCATCATTTTTAAGTGTTATCTTCTCTTATTCTATGCAACAATAACAAACCACTTCTCAGATTGTGATGTGTGATGAAAAGTAGATTTTATACACCAATCAGCAATGACCAGCTCAGTGGTTGGACTGAGAAGAAGCTCCAAAACACTTCCCAAAGCCAAACTTGCACCAATGAAAGGACATGGTCACTCTCTGGTGATCCACCACAGCTTTCTGCATCCCAGCAAAACCATTACATCTGAGAAGTATGCTCAGTAAATTGATGAGATGTACTGAAAACTGCAATGCCTGCAGCCAGCACTGGTCAACAGAATGGGCCCAATTTTTCTCCATGACGATAATAAACCATGTATCACACAACCAGCGCTCCAAAAGTTGAACAAATCTGGCAACGCTACAGTCGCCTGACCTCTCTCCAACTGATTACCACTTCTTCAAGCATCTCAACAACTTTTTGCAGGGAAAATGCTTCCACAGCCAGCAGGAGGTAGAAGATGCTTTCCAAGAGTTCGTTGAATCCTGAAGCACAGATTTTTATGCTACAGGAATAAACAAATGTATTTCTCACTGACAAAAACGTGCTGATTGTAATGGTTCCTATTTTGATTAATAAAGATGTGTTTGAGCCTAGTTATAATGATTGAAAATTCACAGTCCAGGACCGCAATTACTTTTTCACCAACTGAATAACACCCAATTACATGTGAAATTGCACAGGTGAGTATACACACGAGAGTCATATCCTCCAATGAACCAACACGAGAAGAAAGCCCAGGCAAACACTGATTTCTACAGCCACCGGTAACGGGGAAGCCTGATATCTTGGTCATGACGCAAAACTGTCCAGATTTCAGGCCTCTCTTTCCCACACGACTTCCTATTACATTTCTCGTTCCTGCCACTTCTATTCCTGTTCCTTCTCCTAATTTCCTCCTCCTTTGGAAAGTAGGAAATCAGTACAATCCCAGTACTTAGGGTTTACCAGGTTCGAAAGCCAGCATGGAATTTTAGGAGCTAAGCTTGACAGCAGCAGCAGAAAGATGAAAGCAGAGGTGAGAAATCTGGCCAGATGCACGTGAGATGCTAGAAGACCCTCCCTGCCAGGAAAACAAGGTCCCCTGGTCCCTGCATTGCTAGCAGGTTGATGTGTTGGGTTAGCCTGACCTGGAACCTTCCACTCGGATCATCTCTCTTGGTTTCCTCATCCTCCAGGGTGAGTCCAGAAAAGACACTCTTCTGGTTGGTTGGATATCAAATATTAATAGCTTTAACATCAGAATCAGTTACTTATGTTTCATATTTGTTTCTCTATCAGGCCTTATGCTTTATGCTGCTATGAATTTCCTGAATCTGATGGTCATCTGACCATTGGACAATGATTCTTTCCCTATTTTCTCTACTTCAGATTTTCTATTTTCTATTAGAAACAGTTTCTAATTATAACTAGTCTAATTAGATTTCTCTATTTCAGATTTCCCAGGTGCTCTTTACTTGGATTCTGTGTCCCTCGTCTTGGTCTACCAGAAGTCTCTGGATTCCCCTCCTCCTAGTTTGCTTCCTTAGGTCTCAGACCCGTTGCCCGACCCTGACTCCTCCATTTATTTTCACCACCTTTTTCTTTAATCACGATTTTTTTTCTTTTTCTTTTTTTCCTCCCCCTGAACCTTAACTTGCTGTCACTCACCAGTCAGCATTTAATGGACAGGGAAGTCAACTCCATGCAAAAGAATACTAAACATAGTTTGCCTTTGACATTGTTCACACTTCCCATCCTTTACCTTTACCCAAACCCTCCACACCTAACTGTGTCTCAGTGTTTGGTCAAACTGGAACTCGAACCCTGGCAGCCCAATTCTGAACCTCACGCACTCTCTGTGAACCACGGTACACAATCAGTCCTGACCAAGGCTGCTGCACCTGCTCATACCATTCCACTACTGCTTTGAAACCTGCCTCAAAGACTGAGCACTCACTGTAGACAGGGACACCATCATTATTCCAAAGACTCTAATTCCATATATTACAGGCACCACATTCAATATGTTAAATTGATTATCTCGGTTCCTCTTCTCAACACCCTGTGAAAGAGTCAGAATCAGTAACATGCCAAAGCCATGCAGTTAATATGTGAACAACTCAAGATTTAATCCGAGTCTGGTCTGATCATAAGCCCAGGATTTTAATTACTCTGGATGATTCATTTTTAGCTGCTAAAGCATTGACAGATCCAGCTAGACTCACAAGTGATACAAATATCATTCTAACGACACCAGGAAAAGTCACTCCATCTAAGTGGAGAAATAAAACAGGTACTAACTCCCCTTCTCAGCACAAAGGACACAGGAAGAAAAATAAGAAAGTTCTTCAAAAAGCAAATTTCAATGTACTGTGATAAACCTCTTGAGAAATGGTTTACACTGTACATAAGACATTTTTTTCTCTTTTGGAGCTACATTTTGGGGAAATAATTGCTAATCTTTTCATTCTTGCTATTAAAATATTTTCCCCACATTCAGAAAAATAACATTATCATTGTAGAAGGGATGATCAGACATTTTATTTTTAACTAGAACCAGAATACTATGATTTTGATTAGTTATTACAAGTTTTAAAATCTGAGAACCTCATTAGAGCCAGGTGAATATGTGGGCTTTGAGTGGATGGATACTCTGCCTGTTTATATTCTTCTTGACACAAGAGGGCTAGACTCCAACAATCACGGAGAACTCCACTCTCCATTTGCTTTGAGGAGCAGAGTAGCTCACACAGTACTGATAAATTCTCTGCTTTAAACTAAAATACAGCTGATTTACAATGTATTAGTTTCAGGTGTACCGCAAAGTGATCCAGTTACACATATACATATATAATGTGCATATGTAACTACATATGTATTCTTGACATTTTTGAAGTGCCTCAAAGACAAAACAACCATTGTCTTAGAGCTTTGACGCATCCTTCTATCAGATCATCTATCAGATGCTCTCTGGAGCCATTTTTCCAGTTGAGATCTAGTCTATGTCAGGAAATGTAGTGTCTACACGGAGGTGAACAAGACATACCTCGTGTTCTCAGAGGGCTCACAGTTCAGGTGAGTTAAGCACGTTACAACCACCGTGTAAGTCAAGCCACTCCTCTCAAGGCTCCTCTCTAACTCCACCTTCTCACTTAGAATAAAAGCTAAAACCCTTACAGGGGCTGCAGGGAGACCTACTCTTTCACTCCCCAAACAGCCTCCCCTTTCCCATCGAATCTCCTGCTCTAGACCTCTCTCCCTCACTGTCCCCTCTGGCACACACTATGTCTTCCCTCCTCTGGAGTTTGAACTTGGCCTTCACATTGTCTGGAACTCTCTTCTCCCTTTCTAGGACTCTCTTTCGATTCTTCATGTCTCTGCTCAAATGCCACATCATTATCAGATAGGTCTTCTCTAATGATCTGTATAAAAGATCTTACTTGCCCTATTTTTTTTTTCCATCTGACCTCAGTTGACGTTTATTTTCTTGCTTCCTCCACTAGAATGTAAGCTCTGTGAGGCCAGAGATCATTGTTTTCTTCACTGTTATCCTTCTAACACCTAGAACTGTGTTAGGAACCTAGCAGATGCTAAACAGACATTTGAAGGATAAATAAACTAATTGACAGGAAGAAGCTCAATATGTAGGCTGCTGCTGCTGCTGCTGCTAAGTTGCTTCAGTTGTGTCCAACTTTGTGCAACCCCAGAGACGGCAGCCCACCAGGCTCCGCTGTCCCTGGGATTCTCCAGGCAAGAACACTGGAGTGGGTTGCCATTTCCTTCTCCAGTGCATGAAAGTGAAAAGTTAAAGTGAAGTCGCTCAGTTGTGTCCAACTCTTCGCTATCCCATGGACTGCAGCCCACCAGGCTCCTCCATCCATGGGATTTTCCAGGCAAGAGTACTGGAGTGGGGTGCCATTGCCTTCTCCGAATATGTAGGCTATAATCCATCAAAGCCTTAAAAAGTTTTGACTGTCCATTTAATGTCTCCTCTCATTTTTCTTGGACTTCCCAGCTGGCGCTAGTGGTAAAAAAAAAAAAAAAAAAACCCTGCCTACCAATGCAGGGGATATAAGAGACATGGGTTCGATCCCTGGGTTGGGAAAATCCTGTTACTGCAGTGCTTTTGCCTGGAGAGTTTCATGGACAGAGGAACCTGATAGGCTATAGTTCAGGGGGTTGCAAAGAGTCAGACATGACTGAAGTGACTTAGCGTGAACACACTTATTTTTCTTGGAATGACTTTTTGATTACAGCATAACCAAGGAAAAGGGAACATTACAAGACAGAAGATCCACACTACCTTTCACCCCCAGAGAACTAGAAGAAGGGATGTGGATTGGTGAGCTCTACCTTCAGAGATGAGCAGAAAGCAGAAGTTACCATCATTGATGATACAGGAAGTCAAGACCAGGGACCACATCTTTAAGGACTTTGCAAGATTTTAACTCTATTTTTTAAAAATAATTTCTTTTCCCCTGTTTGATTACAGTGATAAGCAATAAAACTAACACCACCAGGAGACAATGATGTCATGTTCTTTGGAGAATTCGAGCATGGGTGAGACTTGGGAGATCACATCTAATTCTATTCTTTGTCTTAATGGAGAAAAAGCTCAAGAGGTGCAGTGTGTGGAGCCCCAGGGCCTGGAGGCAGGTTTTAATGGCCTGTGGGGCGCTGGTTCCGCTGTTCATACTCATCAAGTAAACACATACCCGAGAGCATTGTTACTTGCGCACTGTAAAAAACAGACATTGTCTCTGTCCTTAGGAACTTATAACTCTATGACAACAGGTTGGTATTGCCTCTGGCTGGAGACCAAAGTTGAAAAGTAACTGCCAGCACTGATCTTGAGAATGCATTATATAGATAATGCCTTCTTAAAACAACATCTTTCTTAAATTAACTAGCAGACTGTGTTTTTAATTGCTATCGACTGCACTAGCAAGCTCTAGGGTCACGTGATAAGAAAACAAAACAACAACAACAACAAAAATCAGCAAAGGAAGTAACAGAACATAGCACATGGAAAATCCATGGGTCTGGCTAGGAATTCTACTAATTTGATGGATCCGAAGAGTGTGAAAAGTACCATCGCTACTTCTTTTAGCCATTTGCTTCTGTCTTGCCTATATTCGCCAGTGCTTTTGTTTTTGTTTTTTAAGTTACTGGGGCAACAAACTCAAAGAAATGCAAAAACATTGTCCTAGTCAAGATTGTTGACAAAAGCAACATTTTCTAAATTATTTAGCTGATTCACTCGTTCAATTAATAAAATGTTCATTACCTCCAATTCTTTTTTAAATAAAAATGTTAATGTGCTTGTAGCAAATACTTAAGCTTTTTTTCTTCCAAAGAAATATCTCAAATTTTAAAACATTATAGTACAGAGTGAAGCTTCCAAAATTAGGGAGGAGGGTGTGGACAGATTTTAATACCACCCATTAGCTGCAGGACTTTTGACACATGGTAGACTTCAAAGTGTTTTTCATCAGAATAATGGAAATAACAATTCCTGCCATACTAAGTCACAAACTGTGCAAATCTAATAAGATAATATGCATGACAGAACTTTGTAAAGAGAAAATAGCATAGAAGGAAATTGAAAAAGAAAAAAATTCTTTCCTTTTTCTTGCTTTTGTATTTATAATTCAGAGTACTGATACCAAAGGATCTTGATTACCCAGGAAAATGTTTATCTGATGACCTTTTAAAAAAATGTTTTATGGTTTTTTGATTAGCTTGTAAAGAATCTGCCTGCAATGTGGGAGACTTGGGTTCGATTCCTGGGTTGGGAAGATGCCCTGGAGAAGGGAAAGGCTACCCACTCCAGTATTCTGGCCTGGAGAATTCCATGGACTGTATGTATACTCTATGGGGTCGCAAAGAGTCAGACATGACTGAGCGACTTTCACTTTCACTATGATAGTTGTAATACAATAAACATATACAAGATTTCAATAATTATAAACCTATTCCACAGCTCAGAAAACATCTTTTGAAATGTACACGACATAGATTTCCCAGATTGAAATATCTCAATAGTTAAAGAAAAGCCAGTAGCATGACTCACACCTGAGGAGGCACCCATGACAAATGCTGCAGCACTTAGGCATGTTGTGTGAAGGCAAATTAGTCAAGAATACACTGCCTTTAAGCTTAAAGAAGGCATCAGTTCTACACAAAAGCTTTCAGGGCTGCAATTTCTGAACAACAGAGACCTCAAGGGCTCTTAGAAAGAATAGTCATGCACCACTAAAACCAGACACATCCGTGGGCTTTCAGAACTGGGAACAAAACATATGAAAGGCTAAGTACTCTTCTGTATAATGTTCCAGTAAGATGCACTTTGCTCTTACCTGTAGTCATGTGGTTTATTAAGTCTGTTGTTTTGTACTCTCTAGATTCAGTGTTGTGTCTTGGGCAACAATGAGCATTTTGCAGTGGCATAAAATTTCAAAAGCAAAAGCCAGAATCCCAGGGACGGGGAAGCCTGGTGGGCTGCTGTCTATGGGGTCACACAGAGTCGGATACAACTGAAGTGACTTAGCAGCAGCAGCAGCAGCAGTGTCTTCTAACCTTAGGTTCCCCATCTAACTGCCAAAGAAGACCAGTGCTTACCCATCGTGTTGAGCCCAACCTGTTTTCTTACTCAGAAAAAAAGACGCCGCCAGCCTCTGTTAAGACTGTGATGACCCAGTCCAGGAATTAGGAAAGCTTTGTGAAGGGTCAGCCTAGATCTTGGATCTTCCTTTCCTTCTGTTCCCTTTCAGATGCTAAAGGATTCCCTGTTCACAGGTGTGAAGACTCAGTACCCTACTGGACTCACCCAGCCCCTCCTCTTCGGGAAGTGATCATATGTGCCCCGTGAAGGTCACACTTCCATAGCGTCCTGATTGCCCAACAGCCTTTTTTTCCCCTCCTTGAATTATTTAAAATCAATAATGATTCCTTTTTAAAAATCACACAACAAAGATGAGCATGAACTCTGTGATCTTAGATAATCTATTCAAACTCTGTGACCCCGTTTCTTTATCTGTAAAATGGCCACAAAGTAAATTTCAGAGATAATATTTCAGAGATTTTTTTGTGCAATAATAGACCCCCTGACTTAGTGACTAAACAACAACACACCCAACTCCATACGGGATTACACTGGCAATGTCACATATTATGATATATGAGCCTTACAATAACCCCTTCAAGCTGACACAGCAGTTGTCCCAACCTCCATTTTCATGATAAGTATTTCCAACACACTCTCATCTCTAAGTCCCTTCCCAGTTTTGATGTACTACGTTTCTGTTTAATAGAAAGAGAAACAGAGACATAGTTGGTGAACAAGTTTCAAAAGACTTCTTTCTGAGCCTAATACTACATACCTTGGCTTGCAGGGTGAACAGTGGAAATATTTTAATAGTAAGGGGAAAGATCACATTTCTTTTCTTCCTTGAAGTGTTGAATTGGCATAATTATAATGTAATCAGTTAAGCCAAGTTAAAATGAAAAAAAAGTTTGGTTTTTTCTTGGTCTATTCTTTTTGTTTAATTTATTTTTTTAGTTGAAAGATAATTGCCTTACAGAATTTTGTTGGTTTCTGCCAAACCTCAACATGAATCAGCCATAGGTATACATACATCCCCTCCCTCTTCAGCCTCCTTCCCATCTCCCTCCCCACCCCACCCCTCCAGGTTGTCACAGGGCCCCTGTTTGAGTTTCCTGAGCCATACAGCAAGCTCCCACTGGCTACTTGTTTTCCATACGTTAATGTAAGTTTCCTCGTTACTCTCTCCATACATCTCACCCTCTCCTTCCTTCCCACCTCTACCCCACCCTGCCGTGTCCATCAGTCTGTTCTCTATGTCTGTGTTCCTCTTGCTGCCCTGCAAATAATTTCATCAGCACCATCTTTCTAGATTCCAGATGTATGTGTTAGTATATGATATTTACCTTTCCTTTTCTGAAGTAAGTACTTCACTCGGTATGATAGGCTCTACGTTCATCCACCTCATTAGAACTGACTCAAATGTGTTACTTTTTATGGCTAAATAAAAAGCCAAAGCTCAAAAACAAAATGGCTTCTGTATTAAGCTTAGACTACCATAGCAATCCATCATTTATTTTCGCTTCAAACAATTTATTACTTTTCTCCCCTAAAATAGGAGTCAAATAATTTTAATTAACTGCTATTTCATGCAAAGTGTACAATATTTATTCAATATTTATTTACATAATTTAACCATAATCTATCATATGTTCCCCCAAATTTTGTTTTCCTGTGTTATACACATGTTTATACATGTATAAACAAAAAGCAATACATATACATGTGTATGTGCCATCAGAATTACCTGTAATATGGCATTTATATGCATAGCATATGTTACAAACACACACATATAAATGTGTGTGTGTGTGTATATATATATATATATACACACATACTGTTTTTTCAAAGGTATTCTTATTTACTCATTTTATTCAGAACTTAACTCAAAAGAGAATTCATAATGGCAAATATTGGAAATCCACTTATAAAAATGAAAAATTATAATTTAATTCATAAATGACGATACTTAAGGGCAGAAATATTACAAATTCTTTAAGAAGCAAATTTATACACTATCACTAGTATGTAATTATTTCTACACTATTCCATACTCAGGGAATGTAAGTACAGGGGGTTAATGCGATGAGATAGAAGTCAGTGATTAAAGTGAATAATTATATCAATCCAAGAGATGTTCTTTTTGTGTGTGATAGCTTGCTTGAAAATAATCACTTCACAAACCTACCTAGATCTCAAGTGCATTTGGGGATTAAAACTTAATTTAAAACTTGGCTAAAAAATTCCTTGAACTCTCTATAGAAAAGGTCTAAAGTAAATGCAAAAAAATTATCATCAACATCAGTTAAAGCAATGCTTTGCATTTTCCCCCTAGAGAACACAAGAGTCAAATTCATAGAATTATTTGATTAGGCCAAAAAAAGTTCATTATCACATTTACAATGAGTCATTCATACTATATCCTATTTCATGAAATCATATTTGCTTTCTTAAAATGTTTTGTAAAATATTACATCAAGACTGACATCTATACATATATCAACATATATCTGCATATATATCATATATATGTCATTCTGATTATACATATATACATTCACACGCAGTCAACACCTAAAATCTATTTTTTGTGTACTATGTTGAGTATACAAATATTTCTTGATTTTCAAACATTACTCTCAAGAAACAGGTACATATATCATTATTTTCAATGTTAAAATAGCTATAACAACAGTTCCATATCTAAAGTGGGAAATTGTTCAACTTCATAATGTTATCATAGTGCTGGTTTCCATGGCAACGCCTTCGCTCCCTTGAGCTAGTAACCATGGACTCTGCCCTAGAGAGGCTTGGACAGAGTGTAATTGAATGCTTTTCTTGCTCAGTTAGGAAACTGAAGCCCAGGTTCTCAGATTCCTGACTTCTCGCTGTCAGTCCAGTAGTTAGTGTCAGAGCAGGAAGTAAAAGGTAGGTCTTCTGGCCCCTGTTCCAGCATCCTGTCAACCTCACTATACTGCCTGCCACTATTCTAAACCCACGGACACTGAATGCACACACGCAAACACACCTCATATACAAACGATGCACATAAACACCGACACACCCAAGCCATTTGCTTCAGTCAGGCTATTTTAAGAGTCAAACAACATTCTTTATGACTTTCTAGCACTACAAATAAAACACTGTTCTCATTTTGGCATGATAATGACAAGATGACTTGTTGGTTATGGATGTAGGATATAGAAAGAATTGCTTAAAAAGAGAAGAATCAGTATCACGCTACTTTTCCAGATATTTTCATTCATTTTACTAGGTATTTTCATTCCTTTTCACTTCCTTTACCATGTCTATTGTTTAGGAACCTATAATTATAAACAGTTAAAACTGTTTATATTACTACATGTAATAATATCTAGGCAGTTTACATCATGGTTCCCATTTGCTAACCACTTGTAACAATAAGAAATATGAAACACTGTAAGAAAAAGTAATTTTTCTATTTAATTAAATATTTATCTATAAATAACAAACAGATCCTAGAGCCTAGATCTGTGTTGTCCTACAGAGTAGCCACCAGCCCCCTTGCTGGGCCCTTGAAATGTGGCAAGTCTGAATTGAGATATGCTGTAAATATAAAAAACACTGCAGATTTCAAGACTTTACCCCTACAAAAATAATGGAAAATAATCTCAATTTTATACTACTGTATGTTGAAAGGATAATGTGTGTATATTAAATAAATAAAATATATTATTTAAATTAATGTGACCTGCTTCTTTTTAGTTTTTTAACATGGCTACTAGAATATTTAAAATTGCGTATGTGATTTATATTTGTGGTTCATACTGTATTTCTGCTGCTCATCCCTGGTTTGATCATTCTTTATCTTCCTGCCTGAAACATCTCATTTCCTATTTCCCCAAGTTCAGAACCTACCCTACACGATTAAAGATGACCTTGTTCTTGAACCCTTTTCTGATCTCTCCCACCAGGAAATGAATCCTTGCCTCTAAAACATCAGTGTCTGCTTCCAGCCTTGACCACTCTATTCTAACACCACCACCAGGGTGCAAGTTATCAGCAAACACGGTCTATATATGTTTTTATGCATGTTTGTAACCTATAAAACAACCAGCATGGAGCTTTAGTAAAGCATCAGTAAACTTGTACTAGACAAGTAAGCAAAGAAATTTATCCATAGTATATTTGTCCTCAGTTCACTTTTTAAAAATTTATTGATTTATTTTAATTGGAGGCTAATTACTTTACAATACTGTAGTGGTTTTTGTCATACGTTGCCATGACTCAGCCACAGGTGTACATGTGTCCCCATCCAGACCCCCCTCCCGCCTCCCTCCCCACCCCATCCCTCAGGTCGTCCCAGTGCACTGGCTTTGAGCGCCCTGTCTCATGCATCAAACCTGGACTGGTCACCTATTTCACATATGGTAATATACATGTTTCAATGCTATTCTCTCAAATCATCCCACCCTCGCCTTCTCCCACAGAGTCCAAAAGTCTGCTCTTTATATCTGTGTCTCTTTTGCTGTCTCGCATATAGGGTCATTGTTACCATCTTTCTAAATCCCATATATATGGGTTAATATACTATATTGGTGTTTTTCTTTCTGACTTATTTCACTCTGTATAATAGGCTCCAGTTTCATCCACCTCATTAGAACCGATTCATTTTTGTTCAGATAAATCTATCTTGAAAGATTAGGATTTTCTAAAATACTAGGTCTATAATTTAATAACAGGATACATACCAGCTGACTCTCTGGTACTGTAGAAGATGGTGAGGAGAGGTTTGCCTGCAAAATTATAAACATAGTGTCTTTTAGTGAAATTCATAATTCAGTAATTATATCTGTTTAAGTATTTTGAAGTTTTTTATTATTAAAATAATACATATCAATTGTAGAATTTTGACAGATATTGAGGAAAAATACCATTACGTCAACTCCAAAATAATTGTTTTACATTTTTTGCTCATTGCCTTTCAATATTTCCCCTACACATTGTTATTCAGCTCACATAGTGGTAAATCTGATGTTTTCCATAGAGCTTTTCCTTAGCATCTTAACACAAGCACCAGCAAAAGGCATCAAAAATTCTTCAAGGCAATGTAATATTTCATCCTCCATACACTCCATATTCTACTTACACCAACACTGTTAACTATTTATATTTATTTATAGTAAAAGAAAACAACAGATTTTTCCTTAAATTACTCATATTAAAAAAATAAAGCTTTCGTGAAAAAAAATCTTTGGTTTTTTTTAAATTGTTTTAAATTAATATTGTTTCATCATTCGTGGTTCCTGAATTTCACACCTTTCTTCTGGAGTTAGTTTCCTTCTCACTGAAGTAAATGCTTTGATAGTTTTTTTTTTTTTTTCACAGCTTCCCATCTTGAACTCTCTCTGAAAATGTCTTTATTTTGTTCTCCTCTTGAGCTAGAATTTACCTGAACATAGAATTCTAGGATAATGGTTATTGTTCCCAGCATCTTGAAGATACTGTCCACTTGCTCTGACTTCTGTTAACTGCTGTCAGTCTGAACATTGTAACTTGGATTATCTGTCTTCACATTTCATTAGTGTTTAAGGTTTTTCTCCAGGGAATTCTGAAAGCTCACTATGATGTGTCTGAGGGTGACCTCCTTTTATGTATCCTTCTCTGGGGCTTGGTAAAGTCCTTTACTCTGAGTATGCATATCTTTCTTTGATTCTGGAAAATCCTCTAGGAATCTCTTCACATATTGCTTCTCTCCTATTACATCTAATCTGTTCTTTACAGTTTCAATGAAATATATGTTGGGTCTTCTGAATCCATCCTTCATTTCCATAAAATTCCTTGTCATATTTTTTTATCCCATTATGCTGCATTCTGGATTGTTTCCACATATAAGCCTGACAGTTAATGAATCAAAATTAATATACATTAAACATGGGCATTGAATTTTATATTTTTACAACAGCATTTTTAACTTCAAGGAGTTCAACTTGATTCTTTATCCAATCTTTTTATGGTGTCCAGAACTCCTTTTAACTATTTCAACATTTTTATTCTATTTATATTTCATTCCAGATTTTTCTATAATTTCTCATGGTTAAATTGGGCTTCCCAGGTGGCACTCACCAGTGCTAAAAAACCCACCTGCCAATACAGGAGATATAAGCAATGCCCAGTTCGAACCTTGAGTCGGGAAAATCCCCTGGAAGAGGACAAGGCAACCCACTCCAGTATTCTTGCCTAGAGAAATCCTATGGACAGAGGAGCCTGGTGGGCTACATCCCATAGGGTCACAAAGAGTCAAACATGACTGAGCGACTTAGCACACACACACACATGATTAAATCTCCTGTTTCCTGTATCTGCTGATTCTCCTCCATGCCTCTGTCCAAAGATGTCCTTCACTCATTTGGTGACTTTTTAGTTTTGATTTTGAGCTCCTCTTTAGTCAGGGTAATTTTAGTGAAGATGTCTGTAGGTATCTGAGAAACTCTGGGTTGGAAAACCATGCCAATAATACATTTCATGTTTGCCCTGGTGGGGCCCCAGGAGTTTCACTGACTCTGGGCAAGCTTCCACTTTATTTCATCAAACGCACGGGGGCGCAGGTCCCCACATGTTCAAGTTTCACAGGTTTGTTGTTGCGTGTGCGCTCACTTGTGTCTGACTCTTTGTGCCCCCATGGACTGTAGCCCACCAGGCTCCTCTGTCCATGGAATTTTCCAAGCGAGAATACTGGCTTGGGCTGCCATTTTCTGCTCCAGGGATCGTCCTGACCCAGGGATCGAACCATCATTTTTTGCATCTCCTTCATTGGCAGGCAGATTCTGTATCAACTGTACCACCTGGGAAGTCCCATTGAACTTGCTCCAAATCCTTCATCCTCATAAGTTGAGCACCCATTTTTTTATGGATGTGCAGGAGTGCAGGGTACCCAGGAGTGCAGGGTAAAGATGTTGGAAGCATGTATGTCTATTTCTATCCCACACTTCATGGATAGGGAACCTTCCAGACACCTAGATGCACACAAAGGATTCATTTCGAGCTCTCAGATTCACTATACAGTGAAAGTTAAACTCTAAGTTCCTGGCTCCTAAGTCCTGATGCACCTGTGTCCTACAGAACTTATATAAAGTGGGGAACCCCACTTTATATCTTATTTTCCCACCTGGAGCTCTCTCCTCATATCTGGCACCCACAGTTTCACTTTCTTTCTTGTAGTTTGAGATACATATAGACTTTAACAGTTCCATTTTCTCAAGCTATTCTGCCCTTAAATGGGAGGCTGGGCTTCCATATCAGCTCAGCTTTCACCATTGTCGGGAAGTGGAATATATATATAATTTTTTTTTTCCTTTGGCTGCACCACGTGGCATACAGGGTCTTCCTAACTAGGGAATCAAACCCTTGGGCCCTGCATTTAAAGTGCAGAGTCTTAACCACTGGCCCAGAGAAGTCCAGGAAGTGGTCAAATACAGATGCACAATCTTAAATATACTTGGCTAAGACACAATAAAGCTGTGTTTCTAAACTATTTCTATTCTTTTTGAAGTTGCAAATATGTTCAGGGTTTATGACAGACGAGTCAATGTTGTCTTCACCCTCTGAGAGGTGAATGATGACTGAACACTGAAGGCTGAGTGACTCCCGTGGTATTGCCAAGCACACAGGAGTGTGAATCACTAAACGTGACAACCAGGCACCTGCAGTCCTTCTTGTACTGTGTCCATCACGGTTTGTTTTTTATTTTTGACTCATGCCATTCTTCACCAAGATGGCCACTGATCACTGTCATTCCTGGTGGCTCTAAGGCAGCAGGCTGTCCTGGCTACTGGCTTCCTACCTCTAGCTGTCCTGGCCAATAGCTGTGGACCAGGTTAGTGTCCACTAAGGTTTCTGACTCTTCCGTGCTACAGAAAATTGTCCTTCAGAACGCTCACTCACCAATTGCTCAGTTCACCGAAGGCTTCATTTTTAACCTCGTAATGCAATATGAGTAAAGGTTACTTCTAATGTCTTAGGATCTTTTTCCTTTAGTTAGTTTTTCACTACTGGAATACTGAGAGAGTTTCTCTACTCATTTCCTTAGTTAAACAGCTTCTATGAAATATGCTGAACTAAATGTGTCTTGATGGAAACAACATAGTTAAGGGGCTTCTCTGGTGGTCTAGTGATTAAGAATCTGCTTTGCAATGCAGGGGACACTGGTTCGATTCCTGGTCCAGGAAGATTCCACATCCGGTGGAGCAACTGGGCCCGTGCGCCGCAATTGCTGAGCCTGCGCTCTAGAGCCCAAGATCCACAACTGCTGAGCCCACGTGCTGCAGGTACTGATGCCCACGTGCCCTAGGGCCCATGCTCCGTAATAAGAGAAGCCACAGCAATGAGAAGCCAACACATCAGAACTAGAGAGTGGGCCCGCTCACCACAACTAGAGACAGCCCACGGGGAGTGAAGACCCAGCACGGTCAATAAACAAATATTTTTAAAAGCATAGTTAAGTTTTTATCTCAATAATTTTAAGAAAAAAAGAACTCACCCACTAAAACTATTTGCACAATTTAACTACATTACTAACATTTTTCAGTACATTGTGCTAAATAATACCAGACTGTAATACAGAAAAAAGATAAAATGCTCAGGCAAATATATTGATTAAATTAGGGGAAAACCCATATATCTTTGCATTCAATCTTCACAAGTCCCCCAGATTTCTTCACTGAGAATGATGACATAACATTAAGGCGTTTTAGACATCCCCAATACATTTTTATTTCATCGAATATAATGGACTTCGTATCACTGTTATGAGAAACTATTTCCAGAAGGAGGAAAAAAATAGAATTAAATTTGAACTTTAGGGTGGCGTAAAGCCACTGCAGATTCTTTATCAAAGAAAAAGAATATTGGTTTATGTGTATTATCACTAATAAAACCAGACTCTCTCAACTAATCTAGTTGTGTCAAACCCTTAGAGAAGCCTCCTTCTCCTTGCCCAATATGGGTTGAGATTGTTTATTAAATTCTGTAGCTATAGTTATGTTACCAATATTCTAGCAATGATTTTTCAAGAGTAAGGAAAGATTGTTTGGTGAGCTGAGGCTGGAGCTGTGAATAGTGAGAGGAGACTACTATATTTAAACAACTGCCCATGGGTAAAAAACTAAACTAAGGAAGAGAAGGAACATGGGGTACCTAAAAACAAGCCTGAAACTGGACCTGAACAGCACTAAGCTTATTAGTCATTTGATCTATCCATGAAGAACATCAGAGAGAGTGTAAGAATGGTTCTTGTGTGAAACAAGGTCCTATGGTCTATATTCTATAGCCTTTGACATTATTTTAATTACTAAAGAAAGAAAAGGTGGAGAGTGCAAGTATTTTAACCCATTTATCATCATTGAAAACCAAAAAAAAACACAAAACTTTTTAAAACAAACATAGCAGTCAAAAAATTGTGAAAATCAAAACTTCTTATTTCAAAGAAAATCTGTTAAAAAAGCAAATTACATGCAAACTAATAGAGTTAGACTGAAGAAAGAAACAAGGATTTGAAATCCACTGAAAAATGAATTGTCAAAGACCTCATGCCTGAGGCACATAAAGAAAAGCCAAGCTCCTCAGGCATTTTCTAATGCTGCTTTTCCGTGCAATCTGCAGCTGTTCCCTATGCTTGACTCATGGATATCTGGCATCACACTAGCAGACACCCTTTTGGGAGATTGAAATAAAATCAAGTTGCAGCAAGTAAAAAGTGCTCAACACTTGCTTTTGCCTTCTACCCTCTGCACTAACACTTTTAGCAATTTTTTCTCCAATAGTTCTGTCCCTCTCAATTCAATAGCATTAAAGTGTTTCTCTTTGACCTTTTCTCTGTTGACTTTAATTGTCCTGAGTCTTCTTAAGGCTCAAAGGATTTGAAATCCACTGACAGTAGATTTGGGAAGGGCTGGGAGCTGGGTGTAATCAACCTTAATGTCCATTCTATTCTTAGGGTGAGAGAGTGCTTTGTTTTGTATAGAATGGTGGGGAGGATCCGGAGGGGAGTTTTAACTCCAGGCTGTTTTGAGCCGTGTAACTTTCCTTTAACTTATAAGTAGAATCTGATATATGATACAAATGAACATATCTACAAAACAGAAACAGACTTACAGACATAGAGAACAAACTTCATCGAAAAAGCAAGAGAGTTCCAGAAAAACATCTATTTCTGCTTTATTGACTAGGCCAAAGCCTTTGACTGTGTGGATCACAATAAACTGTGGAAAATTCTGAAAGAGATGGGAGTACCAGACCACCTGACCTGCCTCTTGAGAAACCTATATGCAGGTCAGGAAGCAACAGTTAGAACTGGACATGGAACAATAGACTGTTTCCAACAGGAAAAGGAGTACGTCAAGGCTGTATGTTGTCACCCTGCTTATTTAACTTCTATGCAGAGTACATCATGAGACATGCTGGGCTGGAAGAAGCACAAGCTGGAATTAAGATTGCCGGGAGAAATATCAATAAACTCAGATATGCAGATGACACCACCCTTATGGCAGGAAGTGAAGAAGGACTAAAGAGCCTCTTGATGAGAGTGAAAGTGGAGAGCGAAAAAGTTGGCTTAAAGCTCAACACTCAGAAAACGAAGATCATGGCATCTGATCCCATCACTTCATGGCAAATAGATGGGGAAACAGTGGAAACAGTGTCAGACTTTATTTTTTTGGGCTCCAAAATCACTGCAGATGGTGATTGCAGCCAGGAAATTAAAAGACGCTTACTCCTTGGAAGGAAAGTTATGACCAACCTAGATAGCATATTCAAAAGCAGAGACATTACTTTGCCAACAAAGGCCCGTCTAGTCAAAGCTATGGTTTTTCCTCTGGTCATGTATGGATGTGAGAGTTGGACAGTGAAGAAAGCTGAGCGCTGAAGAATTGATGCTTTTGAACTGTGGTGTTGGAGAAGACTCTTGAGAGCCCCTTGGACTGCAAGGAGATCCAACCAGTCCATCCTAAAGGAGATCAGCCCTTGGTGTTCATTGGAAGGACTGATGCTGAAGCTGAAACTCCAATATTTTGGCCACCTCATGCGAAGAGTTGACTCATTGGAAAAGACTCTGATGCTGGGAGGGATTGGGGGCAGGAGGAGAAGGGGACGACAGAGGATGAGATGGCTGGATGGCATCACCGACTCGAAGGACATGAGTTTGAGTGAACCCTGGGAGTTGGTGATGGACAGGGAGGCCTGGCGTGCTGCACTTCATGGGGTTGCAAAGAGTCAGACACGACTGAACAACTGAACTGAACTGAAGGGGGAAGAAGGGTAGGGAAGGAGAGGGTTGGGAGACGCAAGGTGTTACTGTATTTTGCAGGGAATTTTATTTAATATTCTGTGATAAACCAACATGGAAACTAATATGAAAAAGAATATATATGTATAACTGAGTCACTTCTCTGTACAGCAAAATTAACATGTGTGCATGTCTGCTCAATCATGTCTGATTCTTTGTGAGCCATGGATTGTACCTACTAGGCTCCGCTGTCCATGGAATTTCCCAGGCAAAAATACTGGAGTGGGTGGCCATTTCCTTCTCCAGGTGATCTTCCCAACCCAGGGAGTGAACCCTCATCTCTTGAATTGGCAGGCAGATTCTTTACCAATGTGCCACCTGGGGAGCTCCACAGCAGAAATTAACACACAACATTGTAAATCAACTATCCTTCAATTAAAAAAATTAATCCCATGGTATGCATAGGAGGTACCAAGACCATAGAGATATATCCATGAGACATCATATCTTTCTTGCTTCTTATTGCTTTTTCTATCTGTAGACCTTACCCTGTATGAATATCTCACTAAAAGTCACTGTAGCAGTTAGTAATACATCCCCAAATGTTCTAAGTATAAAAAGTAGAGTTGGAAGTATTTTAAAAGTTTGACTCAGTAAGTCAGGGAATGATGATTCCATGTTGCTATGAACATAACTGGTAGGCAGAATAAATAACCGTGGGGACCAGCGACAGTCAGCCTCCATGTGTCACAGTTTACACTAAAGATCAAACCAAGGGAAATGTGGGTGAAATATGGCACCTTCGTGTTTGATGACGTGTAAAATGATGATACGGACCAAGGCATAAGAGATGTCTCATTAAGTCATTTCTCTTCCTCCTCATTTAGCACAACTGATATAAGGATCTTCCATTTCTTCCTCAGCCTCTCTCACACAACATATCTTGGAAATATTTCTGAACCATCAAGAAAAGAAAGAAGAATGGTCAGCAGAGTGGAATTTCTTGCTGAAACTGTTCATAACTCATCAAATATCTGGTCACATCCTACAGAAGCAGATGCGGATCCATGTCTGGATGTAAGTGGATTGGATCTGTCACCTCTTACCCTAAGATCTGTGGCTGCATTAGGGCATGTCGGCCCTGAAACACTCCAGCATAGCAACATTGCCAGCCATAGCAACAAGGGGACTGCGTGTGCTGGCTAAATTGGAGAAGATGACCTTTATTTGAATATCTGTATATAGAGAAGGAAATATTCTTAATAAAGTTTGACACATTTTTAATATACGATGATATTTTGAAAGCAATATACTTCCATTGTAATGATATTTTTCTGTCCCTCCAGCTCATTAAAATGAGATTTTTACCTCTATGCTATATTATATTCAATAAGCCTATCTTTGTTCTTTCTCTGGCACTTAAAAAGTAATTTCTGAAATGTAGTGAGTTTATTAAATGAGTTGTTATCAATAAAATGTGACTCCAAGTGAGAGTTTTTTCGATAAATTAGGAATAAGTCCAAATACTTGCCCTATTTTCTGAAGTTGCTCTTTATTAAGAAAGTATACTGTGGTTTTGAATTACATGAGTGAAATGAAATTATACTGGCAGTAGTTAATGAAAAATAATAAATAGTTGCAAAGACAAGTATAATGTAAAGGAAAAAAAATGACATTCCCCTCCAGAGACATTAGTATGAAAACAGAATCAAACGGAAACTTAATTAGAAAATTCATTCCTTAGGGGGAAAGAAACTCTTTAAAAATGAGTGCCATGGAAAACAATCATTCACAGTTTAACTGATAAATTATGAGTTAATTTACACATAAGAAAATAATTTAAAACATCAGAAATATTCTAAACATTATCATCTCAGATGTTGTCACCAGATACAAAATTACTCATTTCAAGTTTAGACTGAAGGTTTGGGGTGATGAAGAAATAATTCAGACCCAGAAAATGAATACTAATGTATAAAATATTTAAGGAAGACAAATTATTTTCAGCTTCTGTTGGTGCAAACAAATATTAACGACAGGGGCTTTAACACAAGGAAAACCTAGGTTGGATTTTCCTCCTCTGTGACTGTTTCCTCCTCCATAAAATAGAAATTTGAAATAATCAGACCCACATCATAGGACTGGCATCATGTTAGATGAGATAGTTAAAACTCATCTGTAAGAGCTCAAAACATTAGTTATTATGATTATTGAATTTGGCATCTGTTAAAAACAATGAAGTGAAATATGAATGATAATATAATTAATCCCACAAGTGACCTATGATGATTAGGACCACTCAATGTGTTTGTTAGCCTCATTTAAATTCTATTACACTTAAGAGAACCTGAATTAAATTACTTTGAAATAAACTGCAAGTCAAGTACACCATGAATTGAAGAAAAACCTTGACTTTACTACAGTAAAGGAGTAAAATGGTACTTTACTACACCTGGCTCATCCTAAAAAGCAGACTATGTGGAGTGTAACAATGGGTTCAATCAAGATGAAGAAAAGGACATGAATTGTTTTACAAGGATTTTCTATCTTTTTTTCTTTTTTTGATGAAGGAAAGCCAGCCTGTCATCAAAGGCCCCATAAAAAGGAATTAGTCGTGTAATTTCTCATTATTTAATTAAACCACTCTCATCATCCCAGGAAAATCGGAAATCCAATGAACATACTACATTGAGAATTAGCATCTTTGTACATTTGTTTTAACATCAGTTCTCAACACCAGTTCTCTGTCTCGCTCTCCTCCAATTTCTGTGAACAAGTATCGTGCGCTTTGCTATTTTGATTGTTTACTGTCGTCCCCATCCTGTGCTTCACAAATGGGGACACTGCTGTTCTGCTCATCCCTCACACCCAGTGACTCTGCAGAAGAGCTGGGGCATGGCAGACACTCAGATATTTGTCAAGTCAGTGGGGAACACTCAGATATTTGTCAAGTCAGTGTCCCTGGGATTCTCCAGGCAAGAACACTGGAGTGGGTTGCCATTTCCTTCTCAATGCATGAAAGTGAAATTGAATGGACTAATAGGCTAGAAACGGACTATACTTTCTACTCATCACAGTTCATAGATTATATAGGATAGTTTTTTAAAGTGCCCCCCCACCCCTCCAAAGTAGGGTTTTGAGTGGAGTGTGCTAACCAGCTGAGGATAATCCACAGTGTAACAAAACTTTTTCTTCTTGGTTCTAATTCAAGTCTTCCCTTTTCTCCTCTGAGGTGCAGAAGTTGGTAAACTGCATGATCCCTGCTTTGGAATAAAATCTAAGAAGGGCAGTAACACACCTGGTCCTAGCAGATGTATACTGCAAAGATGACTGTTTTCCTCAAAGTTTTGAAGAGAGATGGCAGAATATTGAAATGTTACAACCTGTAGGATTCTCAGATTTGCTTTTGAGTTTCCATGGGAGAAGAAGGGAGAAAAATATAAAGATTAATTAAGTGAAAACTATTCAAGTCACACTTAATATGATGCAATTATAGCTCTGTTAATACAAATATTAGAATTTCTAGAAGAAAATATTATAGAATCAGTGGGGAGAGATAAATTAGGAGGTTGAGATTAACCTCCTAATTATTATATTATATTATTATATATACCGTAAATATATAGAATAGATAATCAACAAGGACCTAAAATAAAGCACAGGAAACTCTACTCAGTAATCTGTATTAACCTATTTGGGAAAAGAGCCTGGAAAAGAACAGATCTATGTATAGCTGTACATCACTCTGCTGTACACCTGAAACTAACACAACACTGTAAATCAACTATACACCAATATAAAATTTCATTTTTTTTTCAGTGCAAAAAGTTTTTAAAAAGAAAATATCCCAGTGTCATTCTTTTTTAAAATCATGGTATATTGTATTTAAGATCAATTGTTCACATAAGATTAAGGCTTATAACTAAGGAAGACTTCTGTTCTAAAATTTCATTTTTCTCCTGGAAAGAAATGTCAGACATCATTTAGTAAATGGAATAACTGAAGCCAAATATTTACAAGTGTGACTTCCCTATGATGGCAGCAGAAACTAGTTTTCGCACCCCACTGTAAAATTACCCATCTAGTCTTCCAAAAGACATGGACATATTGGAGGTGTCACAAACAATTCAAATGTCATTTTGTGGGAGAAAGTAAAAAAACAAATCTTCTCCAAGAAACCAAATTTAATCAAAATCAAGAATCTTATCTGAGTAAGAATTGATATTTGTTTGAGTCTATATTAAGTCTACTTGATGATTCAGTTAACTTCAGTTAACTTTGAATGATTCAAATGCTGTCACAAAGTTTGGGGCAAATGTTAACCTCCTTTAATTAAGTCAGATAACAGAAGAATAATTTGAAATAGCCTCTAACTATGGAGACTGAAGCAGCCCCTGTAGGATTATTGCCATTGCTATCAAATTACTCATCCCCTGGACTGATGAAAGAAGGCACCCTTATTTCAAATAAGCCTAAATCAGACTTGGGTGCAAACTAAGAGTAGATGAGAAAGAAAGGAGAGAGTAAAGAATATTCTAGCTCTTTTTTTCTTGAGTCTGGCTTTTGTAGAATGTCTTAGTCACAAAAAGTAGAGAAACATCTCTAAGGACTTTCTTTTCTTACATTCAACTAAAGAATCAAAGAACTAGCTAAATCATGGTGCACCCAGTCTTCCCAAGATAAGGAGGAGGAAGAGAAGTGGAGAGACATAGACGAAGGGGAAAAAAAGAAGGAAGGGAAGAACAATCATTTATTGACTCATATCTGTGTCAGGACTACATTAAGGACTTTTCATACATTAACCATTGTAAATCTTACATCAACCATTAGTATCCCAATTTTGAAAGTGTTAGTCACTCAGTTGTGTCTGCCTCTTTGTGACCCCATGGACTGTAGCCCACCAGGCTCCTCTTCCATGGAATTTTCCAGGCAATAATACTGGAGTGGGTCACCATTTCCTTCTCCAGGGGATCTTCCCAACCAGGGACTGAACCCGAGTCTCCTGTGTCTCCTGCACTGCAGGCAGATTCTCTACCTGCTGAGCCACTGGAGAAGTCAATATTATAGATTAAAAAAATCTAAGGCACAGACAGGTTAAATGACTTTCCAGGATTCTGGAGCAAGCAGCAACACTGGATGTGAACTTGGGCAAACTTCAGGAGATGGGAGGGACAGGGAGGCCTGGCACGCTGCAGTCCATGGGGTGTGCAAAGAGCCGGACACGACTGGACGACTGAACAAAAACAACAAATAGCCACCAAATGCCTCCACTTTTTAAAGTATTTGCTTCAAATAACTTCCAGGAATAACAGAAAATAACAGTGAAGCTTCTAAATAACGTTCTAAGCAGTGTTCCTATCCATACCCCCTAAACATCACTTCCTGAATGTGATGAAGCTGAGTAACTTCACTCAATTCATTATCTGCCTTGGGAAGGTTCAGATGAAGGCAGAAATGTATACACTGAAAGAAGATTGGTCACAAAATTTATTTACTAATTGACTCTGAATGATGATGATGATACTCGAAAATATAAACTAAAAGGAATAGTTTGCTGGTTTGTTTTAAACTAAATTTTAAACACTTCCTTAGGGAACAGTCTTATTTACACCAGAATATGTTTGGTCAGATGCAGAATTTGACTGCATGATGGGTTATTTAGTGAATAGAGAGTAGGAATGGGGTGAAGCTACGTGTGTGCATATGGCACATTCAGAGCCAGCTCGCCACAACTTATTGAATCAAGTGTGTGAGTTTATATCTACATGCTTATTATTAATACACTTTTGCTCAAAAGTGGGACTGATTTCTTTGTTAAAAATTTAAATTCAAACATCGAAATGAATCCGCCACAGGTATATCCGTGGTTCCCATCCTGAACCCTCCTCCCTCAAAACTACTACAATATTGTAAAGTTTTAAAAATAAAATAAAATTTAAAAAAATAAATAAATAAATAAAATAAAAAAAAAAAAAAAAAAAATTTAAATTCAAGAAAGCAGCAAACTAGTCAAAATCAACTAAACTGGCAATCCCATTGGAAATAGACAAATCTTAATATTTCAAGTATATGAGTGGACTCTATCATAATAAGCATGATAAAACATTACAAAAATGAAAATGCTATCTAAGCAAAGGTAATCAGAAAGACAGAAAGCAGGTACTAGAGTTCTGTTTGATTCAGCCAAACTAATCAGATAAATAAGACCTCACTTAAGAAGGAATTCAGTCAATATACTTACCTGAAATAACTGATTTTTCCACCTCTCGGCCAATCACACCATCCTAGCTCTTCCATTTATGAAAAATTCAACTAATTCAGCTCAGATGATTGTATAATTGAGTTCACCCCAAAGCATGCCCAAGCACCCATTACGACAGCAGTATGTATAATTATAAAGCGACTTACATATTTGGTTTCTCGACCAGCTGCTCTTGGAAGAGTTGTAGGCATCTGTATGAAAATAAAAACAATTATGGTACTGAAGTAATCAAGAAAATATTAAAAGACTTAACTTCTGGGATATGTGTTCACCTTTCTTTTCCTATTAAGACTTTCTAACCAGTACTCCATCTTTTCTATACAAAACCTCCTGTTCTTTGAAATTTATTTCACTAAGCTTTACTTTCACTTTATTATTCTCTTTATTGTTGTTATCAATCAGTTTTGAAGAAATTATATCTTATTTATTGATGACGTTCACTCATGGATCATAATAGTTCCTCACACAATTTCAGGATTCACACAGAAGTCTCTATCCCTCAATTCTTTGAGCTGTTCAACTCCAAAAACATCCTCATCTGCTCCGTTTCAATCATCAGCTCCCAGGACTGTTCCTAGATGTGACCTTCACAAATGGGAAACTTCTGAAATTTCATTTCTCACATCTGTCTTTTAGAACTCTACTTCCCATCTACCATCTTCATTTCTCAAACATCCCAACACAACATTTCTTCAGCCTCACTGAGACTTCCAAATTAATGAGCCTTCCCAGCTCCATTACATATCTTCATATTCTCAGTCATTTTAATATCTTAATTTATCTTGCTTCTTTCTCTCCTTGTGAGACAAACTCACAAAAACTAACAATAAAAACATAGATGGATCATATTATATATTTCCTCTAAATTTGCACTTGAGATGTAAAACATGGCTAGAGGAACTTTCTCAATCAAGCTAACTGATTTCATTATAAACTATGAAATAAATTTATACATCAAGCACATTACAATAAAAATGAAGAATTAGCTATGGATACAATGGCTTCCCTTGTGGCTCAGCTGGTAAAGAATCTGCCTACAATGAGGGAGACCTGGGTTCCATGCCTGAGTTGGGAATATCCCCTGGAGAAGGGAAAGGCTACCCACTCCAGTATCCTGTCCCGGAGAATATACAGTCCATGGGGTTGTAAGGAGTCGGACGCTACTGAGCGACTTTCACTTTCACTTTTTCACATACACGTGAACCTGGGTTGCAGGGAGAAATAGATGACAAAGCAGCACGTGGAAAGCGTTTTATTTGATGGAAGTTTTGCATCTTGGATGTGGCGGTGGTTACATAACTATATGCTTTGTCAAAACTCATAGAATTGTACACTAAATGGGTAAATTTTACAATGGGTAATTATACCCCAATGAACCTGACTTTTAAAACAGAATTACATAAGCTACAAAAAAGAACTGAACATAAAGACTGAAGAATAGAATAGATAGTGAACAAATTCTTGAACTGGAATATCAGACCAAGGAATCTTCTTGGAAGAATTAGGAAACAATAAATAGAAAAAAAAAATGTAAAGATGAAGACATGGAATATAGAAACAAAAGTGACAAAATCACATAGTGAGAGCCCTAGGAAGAAAGGAACATTTGAAAAAATAATGACTACAAATATCCTAAATGTGACGGGAGGACGAGACTGAAAACTTGAGATGAAAGGCTAAAGAGAGGATCAACTCAGACACATAAAAGAAAAACACACACACACACACTTAGACACATAATAGGAAAAATCAGTAACATCACAAAGACAAAATTCTAAAAGATTACAGTGCTACTCTGTGAATGATCACTCTGCAGTGGTGGAGTAAATATCATACAGACAAAACATTTCACAAGTTATGTTGTTGACAAGAAAGAATCTAGGCCAAAAATCTGTTGAGAAAAGGGGACCTATAATTTTATATCTGGCAAAGCTATAATTTAAAAGAAAGGGTAAAATGCTAATCTCAGGAATACCGGCAATAGAATCAGAATACACTTTTCAGCAGGAGTTAAAAAAAAAAAAAAAAGAAAAATCTAGGAAAAATCTATGAATCTTTCAGAAATCAGGATCTAAATAAAGATTAAGCATCTAAATAAAGAATAAATCAAGAAAAATATCACCATTAAAATTCAAATATAGAGGTACAAAAGATACTAGCAAACTGTGTGTGTATATATGTACATATATAGAGCTCTTGGTTGAAACTGGAAAGTGGAAAATGCTGTGGTATTTAATTTTGGAAAAATACACTTGTAAGTCTGAAAATTGATAGGAAAATCAGCACAATTATTGTTTTTAATAATTTACATCTAATTATGAACAGTAACAAAAATGCAAACTGAGATTTTCTTCATTTTCAAACCAATAAATGTCAAAATATCCAAAAGAAAACATTTTAAGTAGAAAATATACACTAAGATGACAGGAACTCATCCTAGTAGAAGAAGAATTGCAATAACTGTTAATGGCTTAAGGTCCCAGATCAACAGAATTCCAGATTAAATATAAAAGTGATATTCAGAAAAATGTTGTCTTGAAGAAAATAAGAGCCTACAAAAGATAAAAAGTAATAGAAAATAGTAAAATTAAAAAAATAACAAAGTATATCTAGGAAAACATGGAGGAAAAACTACAGATATTTTGTGCTTATCAGGTCAGTGTTTTCACACAAGACTAAAAAGAACAGCCTTCCATGTGGTGTCCTAAACGCGAAAAAAATTCAAAGAATGGATATATTTATACATGTTGTACATTCACCTTGTCACACAGCAGGAACTAGCACATCATTGTAAAGCAACAACACTCTAAAAAATTAATTAATTAAATTTAATTTAGAAAATAAAAAAGAAGGGACTTTAAAAAGTAAAACAAGGTGTACACAAAATTAAATTGAAAAAAGAAAAAGTAGGTTTGGTGTAAAAGTTTTTTCTCTGGTTGTTTTCTTTTTTTCCTGGATGGTGCCAGAAAAAATAAATATGATTTTTATGAGTGTCAAAAGTAGGGAAAACCACTAGACCATTAGGGTATGACCTAAATCAAATCCCTAATGATTATACAGTAGAAGCGAGAAATAGATTTAAGGGACTAGATCTGATAGACAGACTGCCTGATGAAATATGGATGGAGGTTCATGACATTGTACAGGAGGCAGGCAGCAAGACCATCCCTAAGAAAAAGAAATGCAAAAAAGCAAAATGGCTGTCTGAGGAGGCCTTACAAAGAGCTGAGAAAAAAAGAGAAGCCAAAAGCAAAGGAGAAAAAGAAAGATATACCCATTTGAATGCAGAGTTCCAAAGAATAGCAAGGAGAGATAAGAAAGCCTTCCTCAGTGATTAATGCAAAGAAATAGAGGAAAACAACAGAATGGGAAAGACTAGAGATCTCTTCAAGAAAATTAGAGATATCAAGGGAACATTTCATGCAAAGATGGGCACAACAAAGGACAGAAATGGTGTGGACCTAACAGAAGCAGAAGATATTAAGAAAAGGTGGCTAGAATACATAGAAAAACTATAAAAAAAGATCTTCACGACCCAGATAATCATGATGGTGTGATCACTCGCCTAGAGCCAGACATCCTAGAATGTGAAGTCAAGCGGGCCTTAGGCAGCATCACTACAAATAAAGCTAGTGGAGGTGATAGAATTTCAACTCAGCTATTTCAAATCCTAAAAGATGATGCTGTGAAAGTGCTGCACTCAATATGTCAGCAAACATGGAAAACTCAGCAGTGGCCATGGGACTGGAAAAGGTCAGTTTTCATTCCAATCCCTAAGAAAAACAATGCCAAAGAATGCTCAAACTACCTCACAATTGCACTCATCTCACATGCTAGTAAAGTAATGCTCAAAATTCTCCAAGCCAGGCTTCAACAATGTGTGAACCGTGAACCTCCAGATGTTCAAGCTGGTTTTAGAAAAGGCAGAGAAACCAGAGATCAAATTGCCAACATTCGCTGGATCATCGAAAAAGCAAGAGAGTTCCAGAAAAACATCTATTTCTGCTTTATTGACTATGCCAAAGCCTTTGACTGTGGATCACAATAAACTGTGGAAAATTCTGAAAGAGATGGGAATATCAGGCCACCTGACCTGCCTCTTGAGAAACCTGCATGCAGATCAGGAGGCAACAGTTAGAACTGGACATGGAAAAACAGACTGGTTCCAAATAGGAAAAGGAGTACGTCAGGGCTGTATATTGTCACCTTGTTTATTTAACTTATATGCAGACTACATCATGAGAAACGCTGGGCTGGATGAAGCCCAAGTTGCGATCAAGATTGCCAGGAGAAATATCAGTAACCTCAGATATGCAGATGACACCACCCTCATGGCAGAAAGTGAATAAGAACTAAAGAGGCTCTTGATGAAAGTGAAAGAGGAGAGTGAAAAAGTTGGCTTAAAGCTCAACATTCAGAAAATGAAGATCATGGCATCTGGTCCCATCACTTCATGGGAAATAGATGGGGAAACAGTGGAAACAGTGGCTGACTTTATTTTTTGGGCTCCAAAATCACTGCAGACAGTGACTGCAACCATGAAATAAAAAGACGCTTATTCCATGGAAGAAAAGTTATGACCAAACTAGATAGCATATTAAAAAGCCAACAAAGGTCCATCTAGTCAAGGCTATGATTTTTCCAGTGGTCATGTATGGATGTGAGCATTGGACTATAAAGAATGCTGAGCACTGAAGAATTGATGCTTTTGAATTGTGGTGTTGGAGAAGACTCTTGAGAGCCGCTTGGACTGCAAGGAGATCCAGCCAGTCCATCCTAAAGGAAATCAGTCCTGAATGTTCATTGGAAGGACTGATGCTGAAGCTGAAACTCCAATACTTTGACCACCTGATGCAAAGAGCTGACTCATTGGAAAAGACTCTGATGCTGGGAAAGATTGAAGGCGAGAAGAGAAAGGGACGACATAGGATGAGATGGTTGGATGGCATCACCGACTCAATGGACATGAGTTTGAGTAAACTGAGGGAGTTGGTGATGGACAGGGAGCCCTGGCGTGCTGCAGTCCATGGGGTCGCAAAGAGTTAGATACGACTGAGTGATTGAACTGACTGAAAAAATTTCAAAATAAATTAAAAAATCAAAAGAATAGCCTTAAGTTCAGAAGGTCTGTATATGCTAATAAAGGCTAGAAAAATAGCAAAGGTAAGATAGAACAACACATAAGCAACAACAGTATAGTTTCAAAATCAGAGTCAAATCTAATAAACCCTTCTGAAGCCTTATTTATTCTTTTTTCTTGGCAGCTGTCACCACATTAACATTCTCCTAAATGCTGTGCTCTTTTAGCTTCCATGATGCCACGCTGCCCTGACTTTGCTCTCAGAGTGGACTTCCATTCTCCATGATTGGACCCGCCATGTTTCTTTCCTGGGATCTTCATACGGGGTGCCCACAACATCCAAATATTAGTCGACCCCTCCCCAGCCCTCCTACCATTGCCAGATACACAGGCTTAAGGCCTGCTTGACACATACCTTGAATTTATCCTGTCCAAACAAATATAGCCTCTTCATCTTCCACATTATATCTCCCTGTCTGCACTCGATGCAGAGACCAGGAGCTCTTCCAAGATTCTCCTCTGCTTCTCTACACACATCCAAACCCAAGAAAGCCTGCAAGATCTCTTTCACACCTACTTCTCTGCAACTCCTCTGCACCCACTCCATCGAAACCACCATCACTGTTCCTCCTAGCCTCGGTAGCCTCCTTACAGCAGCCATCAGGATCTTTCTCAGCGGTTTCCTACTGCTGCTGCTGCTGCTGCTAAGTCGCTTCAGTCGTGTCCGACTCTGTGCGACCCCATAGATGGCAGCCCACCAGGCTCCCCCGCCCCTGGGATTCTCCAGGCAAGAACACTGGAGTGGGTTGCCATTTCCTTCTCCAATGCATGAAAGTAAAAAGTGAAAGTGAAGTCGCTCAGTCGTGTCCGACCCTCAGCGACCCCATGGACTGCAGCCTTCCAGGCTCCTCCATCCATGGGATTTTCCAGGCAAGAGTACTGGAGTGGGGTGCCATCGCCTTCTCCAAGTCAAGACATGAAAGCAACCTAAATGTCCATTGACAGAGGAATTGATAAAGAAGATGCGGTATGTATATACAATAATAAATTACTCAGCCATAAAAAATAATGAAATAATTCCATTTGCAACAACATGGATGGACCTAGCAATTATACTAAATGAAGCAACTCAGACAAAGACAAATACCATACGGTATCATTTATAAGTGGCATATGAAAAAAAAGATACAAATGAATTTATTTACAAAGCAGAAACAGATCCACAGACAGAAAACAAAGTTGTGGGTACTAAAGGGGAAAGTGGGTGGGGGAGGGGTACATTAGGAGATTAGAATTAACATATATACACTCCTATTAATATATATCAAATAGATAAAAATAAGGTTCTACTGTATAATACCAATATAATATTACTATACTCAATATTTCATAACAATCTGTAAGGAAAAAGAATCTGAAAAAGAATATCTGTGCATATTATACCTAAATATATATATATTTATATAAATATATATATACATATATTAATTAAATCACTGTGCTATAACCTGGAAAACACAACATTGTAAATCAACTATACTCCAATTAAGAACACAACTAAGTACCCTGTCAAGCTGCTCTGCCTCCCTCACCTTTATCACCATGGTGCCTCACAGTGCCAAGCCCATCACTAACAAATATTTGCTAAATAAAATACTTGCCTTAAACTTAATGGCCTGGAATAATGCAGTTTTAACTTATAAGCATTAAATATTTGTTAAATAAATAAATAATATAGATGATTACTCACATTATTTCTTAAATCCTATCGCTGTTACATTTAATGTAATATGGGGTATTTTTATATGTTTAACAAATGAAACAAAAAAAAAATACCTAAAATTTATTCCATAGCTCTGGCAAATCAAAACTTCCCATCTTTAGATTAAAAGACATAAAGAATATACAACAAAATAGATTACAAATAGAGAAGATGTAACTATTTGCAGGTCCTCTCTATGAAAATATAATTCTTCATACAGACCAATTAATTCCCTGGCTTCAATGTCATTATTAAAAGATATTTGTCTATAATGTTCCAATTGAAAGTTAGGAATACTTTTAATCATAGGCAATTCTATGCATTTAAAATCTACTTTAAACATGACATTGTAAGTCAACTATACTCTAATAAAAGATTTAAAATAAATGCAATCTACTTTATATATATATAAAATTCTAATTTTGAAAAAGAATAGGCAAAAAAGCATTTATACTAATTCCAAGGGACAAAATAAGACTGGCCTAAAAAACTAACAATTAACAATAAAAGAAAAACCACAATCATTTTAAAATTTGGATAAGTGGATCTATACAAAATATTCAAAAAAATAATTTGGAGAAATGTAAATTTTATCCCAATGAATGAAAATGGCTATATGATAAGAAGGAAATATTTAAATATTTAATAATAACAATTAATGCTTTAGTAGTCCTCAAATAATATAAAATATCCAGGATTCAGTCTGTCTGAGTCAAAGAACAAGGAAATAAATTTAGTCAACCAAAAGAAAAGAATTCCAGAAATAAAGACGCTTGCTCCTTGGAAGAAAAGTTATGGCCAACCTAGACATCATATTAAAAAGCAGAGATATTACTTTGCTGACAAAGGTCCATCTAGTGAAAGCCATGGTTTTTCCAGTAGCCATGTACAGATGTGAGAGCTGGACCATAAAGAAGGCTGAGTGTTGAAGAATTAATGCTTTTGAACTGTGGTGTTGGAGAAGACTCTTGAGTGTCCCTTGGATGCAAGGAGATCAAACCAGTCAATCCTAAAGGAAATCAGTCCAAAATATTCATTGGAAGGACTGATTCTGAAGCTGAAGCTCCAGTACTTTGGCCACCTGATATGAAGAACCGACTCATTGGAAAAGACCCTGAAGGTGGGAAAGATTGAAGGCAGGAGGAGAAAGGGAATGACAGAGGATGAGATGGTTGGATGGCATCACCAGCTTGATGGACATGAGTTTGAGCAAGCTGTGGGGATTGGTGAAGGACAGGGAGGCCTGGAGTGCTGCAGTCCATGGGGTTGCAAAGAGTCAGACACGACTGAGCAACTGAACTGAACCGAAAGCTCTTAGACTAATGAAAGCTCTTACCTCATTTTCCATTTCTTCAAAGTCTAAGGGCTGTGAATTACATAAGGACTGAAGCAATGGTTTCTGATTAGAATAAGCCACAAACTCTACATGCAATTCCACATTTGAAATGTCAACATATGACAACATAGCCCCATATGTTGGCTTCTAAACTGTTTTGAATGTAACCTACAGATAGAAACAGATTTTACTCCAGCCTGTACACACAAGCCTATACCTCTACATGTAAACAAATTGAAAGAAATAGCAACAATATCCACCCACTGGTTGGAATAATAGAGTCTGATGGATAGTTTACATTCTTACAGTTATATTTTTAAAATAATCATCAGCACATTATCTTTTTAAAATTTATTTCGAATTTATTTTTCTGGCTATTTGGGGTCTTCATTGCTGCATGTGGGCTTTCTCTAGTTGTAGCGAGTGGGAGCCGCTCTCCAGTTGCCGCGCTTGGTCTTCTCATTGTGGTGGCTTCTTTTGTTGCAAAACACAGGCTCTAGGCACACAGGCTCAGTAGCTGCAGCTTGTGGGCCCTAGAACACACAGCCTTCAGTAGCTGCAGCACGCCGGCTCATCAGCTGCGGCTTGTGAGCCTCAGAGCATGAGTTCAGTGGTTGTAGAGCAGAGGCTTAGTTGTTCACAGCACATGCAATCGTCCCACATCAGGGAGCAAACCTGTGTCCCCTGCACTGGCAGGCGATTCTTATCCACTGCACCACCAGGGAACTCTCTTGCTATCCTATTTTTAAAATGCTGTTTGCTAACAAAAAACACACACAAAAAAACACTATACTGGTTGCTGTCCACTAATTCCCCAAATCACTATTGGGCCTTGACCTTTATTTTAAAAATCATTAACCTAGTAACTCTTATGGTTGAATAAATTAAATTAAATATATATATACATACTTTGATTGTGTCAGAACCCAAAAAGTCTGTAGGGAACTTGAAGGAGAATCAGAAGAATGCTAGGGAAAAAAAAAAAAAAAAAAGGACAAGCTTAGGATGCATCCAGCCTAGTCAAGCAGAGGGAAATGAAGTGAAGCGAAGCAAAGGTTTGAATTGCATGGTCTAGTCTAAGGCATTACCATAGACAAGGAATCCTGTAAGACCTTATCAATGGTAGCACAGAGCTCTTCAGTTTGCTGCCTGAGCTGTGCAGGGGAACAGAACTGGAAGAATTGAAACCAGGTACTGTGTTAGCAAAGAGTTTCCGGATTGTATTTCAAAAGCAGGGGTGGGTCTGAAGCCATTACCTCCAGAGGTGGGTCTAAGGTGCTGTCCTTGGAAATGCTGTCCGTCTTGGCTGGTTCGTCTAGTGCCTAGTGATAATAAATGAAATGGTTCTCATGTGAGGCTTTTAGTCAAATATACAGATAGTAAAGTCTGAATTCAAAGAAAGCTCTGGATGTCTCAATGTTTCCAAGAAGAATAATCTTGGAATCATTTCATGAGCTACTGTCTGACATGGAGGCATTGCCCACAAATGTCTACATTCTGCTGTGGAACTAGTACCTCCAATATAAGACAGCTTGTACTTCCTATCAGCACCCCACTGGCTTTTCAAGGTAAACATTTGAGGGGCTTTTCCCTTAGGTGGGAACCTTAAAAGTTGGGACACTCGATGTTCAGCCTAAAACCTAAGGGAGGAACTGGGAGCTGGAGTTGCCCTCCCAATTGTTTGACACTGTACCAGGGGCAGGGTTAATGGCAAGAGTGTATCTCAGCCTTTCCTGCCAGGTTTGATGTGGGTATTTTCTTATTAATCTGAGATGTTGGAGTCACTCAGCTGGGTTCTGGATTTCTCTCAGGGGGAATTTCTCCACGTGCATTTTGCACATTCAGCCTATCATTGGGAGGAGAGGAGTTCAGAAGCCATCCATGTTGCCATCTTGGTCTCTCTCCTTCATCATGTCTAATATTTGTGTCTACCTGCTTTTTTCTTAATCAAATTCCAGGTAGGATTATCCATTTCTAATCTCTTAATTGGACTAAGTTTTGGCTTTGATCTTTGGCATACTCATTCCATTTCAGTCATTTCTGCTTAGGACTCACTATTTACTTCTTGCTATAGTCTTTGGATTTATCCTTTTTTCCCTCAAAGAATCCTTTTTGTGGCATTCTGCAAGTTATGATATGTATACGATCACTATTATACAATGCTAAACATATTTTTTTAATATTTCCATTAAGTTTCCTTAGACTTAAGAGTTACTTCAAAGTAGTTTTTCTTTCTAATTTTTAGGAATATAAGTTTTTTATCCAATTTCTAAATTACTACTTATTTAGTTAGAACCAAAGAATTTCTTCAAAGTAGTAATTTCTTATGTAGTTTGAGATTTATGGTATAAGACATAAGTTTTATGTAAATATTCCATAATATCTATTCTCTAATTGTTGGCTGCAGAGTTCCATGTGTATGTGTGTGTATGTATCAGATCAAAATTTTTCATTGTTTTTTCCAAATCATGTTTAGCTTTATTGCATTCTTATGCATGTTTATTCTTATTAACAATTGAAATCATAAAATATGACATAATTGTTAATTTCTCCTTGTGATCTTAGCAATTTTGCTCAATGTCATTTGAAGTCATTTTATTAGCTACCTTCATAGTTAAAAGAAGCATACATTCTTCATGAATTAAATATTTGTATTTATGAAGTGTCTCTCCATATCCGTAACAGTACTTTGGGTCTTAATCTCTATTTTGCCTGATACAATCAAATGTTTTTATTAGTACTTTTTACTATATCATTGCCTTTTTATTTCCAACTCTCTGCATCCAAACATTAGAAATCAGTGTTTTTTATAAATGTCTGGAATTCATTTCTTAATCTGATCTAATAATGTTTTTAATATAAGGTAACATTTATTATCATGTTTCTAAAATATATTTGTTTTACCTTTGTCTCACTTTTTCTATTTAATTTTTATTCATATTTTGAATTGTTTAATTGATTTAAGTTAATAAATTAAATTTACTGTAATTTATTTTTTCCCTGCACTAATTTGGATATCATGCCAGACAAGGCTAAGGTTCACCAAATTACTTCACTTTCTCAGGCAAGGATATACATTTCCTTGAACTTAAGAATTTAGGGCTTGTGACTGACTTTTCCTAAATGAATGTGAGCAAAGGTGATTTATAACTTCTGATGAAAGTCACTTAAGGTTGGATATGACTTTTCGTCATTCTCTTTCTTCTTCAGATACCTGAAAACACGAGATGGAAAGAAATTACATCACTGAGCCATGGTGAATAGCCAAGTTGAGCTGTATCCCCTTGAGGTGTGGGAGAAAATGAATATTTATTGTGTTAGGCTAGCTCCCTTATTTCAATAACACAGAGGAAATTGTCTGAAAGCTATTTTTTCAAAATCCATTCCTTTACATTAAATGAAATATAAAACACTAGCTATGGTCACCTAATAGAAATGCTTGAGCTTTCCTTTTTCCTACCATAGAAAAAAAAAAGTATCTTTTTTCTTCTCCTCCTCCATCCTTCCTACTTAAAATTAATTATGCATAATAGGTAGCAGGGAACAGAAAATATCATAAAGACAACTCCTTGCTGCTGTTCAGACAATTTAATTTTTCCTTGACACGGTGTTCTAACCGCTTCCTATTTACCCTGTGGGTTGGGGTGAGGTGGGGAAGGGGTTCCCACTCTACAGTGCTAGGACCCCTGAATGCATGACATTGGGCAGGTGAAATCAAGCAGAGTTCAATACTCAGAGGTGGTCATGGCCCAGGGGAAGAGAGTGTGTGTCCCATCAGGGCCACAGAAAAGTTGTGCTCAGGAAAGAGTAAAAAACCAGGGGCTGTGGGAGGCAGGCTTTGCAGGATCAAGTGAGATGTCCCTGGTTCCTTAGAAGGCTGTGGTCACCTTGATTGAATAACTACACACTGCACCTGGTCGGTCTGACAGGGAGAGTTGGGGGACCACGTCTGGAGAAGCAGAATGGGGAAGAGAGCTTGTAATTCAGCTACCTGAGGCCCTCCCAGTTCTACCAGATGCCAAGCACATAATATTGGGCCTTAGTTTTAGGCTTTACACCACATATGGCTTCTATGATAATAATTATAGAAAAGAAAAAAGTCAGGAATTAATGATCAGAATTAGGAACAAACTCCTTAGGAGAGAAGTCTGGTCCAGCCCTTCCTTGCCTCTCCACCAACACCTTCTACCCACTCTTCCCTTGCATGCTGCTCTTTAACCACAAGGGACTTGGGTTTCTAACCTTCTAACCACACGTCATCAACTCCACCTAGATGGATCTGTCCTCCACCGTCAGCTCACTTAGAATTCCTACTCACCCTAAAGATCTTAATCCAAGTCCTTTCTAATGGCTTTTGGCGTTTGAAGCAGGCAAAGTCTTTCACTCCCTCCTTGAGATACCACATCATTCCACACATGATTTAAAAATATTGTATCATCATTATTCTTTGACTGTATCTCTATCCTACTGGACCACCTGTCCTACTACATTATGTAACTGTGGCATTTATCTTGGTAGCCTCAGGATACAGCATATGATATGTCTTCAGGAAAGACATTTAGGATGAACTGGAAGGGTGAACTGACAAATAAATGGAGTTAAATGAATCATAGAAAGAATATGATTTCAATATGCCTCAGTAAAATGCTCTAGGGAAGGAGGTTGAACTCTGAATATTTTAAATAACAAATAATTTATTTTCCCACATTTCAATTAAATTTGTTTGCCATCAAAGATCTGAGTATGTGATCAGTTTAATATAATGAGCAAATATTATTTTAGCCAAAATCAAATAGGGTTATTATCCTGGTTACTTCATAGGAACTTACTAAGCAAACACATCCTTTATTATACAACTTAAAACATTGATTTTTCCTGAAGGAATAAAAAAACTACCTACACAGAATACTTGGAAAATTAAGGAGGATAACTAGTAGTATTAATATATCAGCAATGCTGAAACCTTGAAATGAAGACAATATTGTCAAATTGCATTAAAATTTGGAGGGGGGTTTATTCGAGTTTAAATAGCCTTGAAATTTTCTAGAATTGATTTTTTTATTGACAAGGAATTCTCTGTCAAGTATATCATCTTGATCCACTCCTAGCAGACTTTTTTTTTTCCACTGTGGTACAAAATGTATTAAAAAAACATACATTAAATCTCTATTAACATGAAGTGTAACCATAGATTGCTTTTTGACAACTTAGCAGGACTGTATTGATGTTTCTTATTCATTTTAAGTGAAGTTCTCTCAGAACACTCTCCAGTAAAAGGTTTTATAAAAACATATATTTTCCACCAAATTGGAAGATAGCCAAGCAAGGCATAAAGAGAACATACTTTGAATCCCATTTTTCAAGATTCTTAAGTAATGGTTAGAAGTATTCTGATTAAAATTTGTTATATTTTGCTCAGCACAACCAACTTTGGGGCCCAGTTTTTGAAAAGACACATAGTCTCTTTCTGACTTTAAGAAAAAAATAGTTTCTGAATTCAGTATGATTTTCTAATTAAGGGCCAAGAACCAAGAACACCATTGAAAATCAAAGTCTTCGTGAGATATGCCTACGCATCTTAACAGGTGTTCCTCGTCCAAAAGGGGCAGCTCTCATGGAACCACAGTCACTGTTAAGTAAGATATGTTAAACCAGCAGACTGATTAGAACCTGCTCTCTTTGGAGATAGGATTAAGTGCTAAAAATCTGAAAACAGAATGAATTAGTTGTAGTCTAAGCAGAATTAGAAAGTAAACTGTTTCCAAACAAAAAGTTATATAAAAAGACTGGTAAACTTTTTGTGATGCCACGACTTTCTAACTGGATTGGATTTCAAAAATTTCATGGGTAAGTACTGTATTTTAGTAATGATAAAATTAACCTCCCAAAAAACAATTCAGGCAGAACCCAAATGTTGCTATACTTTGTTAACCAGGAATTGGGTAGAAAAATCCTCTAACCATAAGAGATTTGCTTGATTTTCAGTCATTAATACAAAACCATTTGTAAGACTGGAGATATTCTCAGGCAAATAAATCTCATTTTGATTCTCTAATCGGAGAATAGCTTTCAGACCTGAAGAAAGGGGGAAAATGTACACTGTAAGCCAAAGGGGTTTTCAAGTATAAAAGTATAGCTTCTTTAAAGATCTAGGAATATTTATCAGTAGATTATTTTCACGTGATTGGTTTAAAAATTTCAAGAATTGAGGAAATTTCCTTGGTGTTTTTAATCCCAAGATCTTTGGAGGGTTAAATATCTGTTCCTCACACACAGAAGGAATGGATTTTTGGCAAATCATTAGGCTAGTTTCAAATCCATTCATCAAGGCCCAATGGCAAAGAGTCTGGACTTTTTCTTCATTTAATCAAGGATATCAGAAGGATGTTTCTGATTTCCAGCCGGCACCTCCTCCACTGTAATCCACCTCCTCTCTTTCAGTAACTTAAGGAATTGTGCTGGTCTGTATATCCTCATTCACTCAAGTCTTGTGAGAACTAAGCCATTCCCAATTCCGTTTAACTGTTCCTCATTTTAAAAAAAAGCTTTTGCTGCTCTAATTTAATGAATATTTAAACATATTTTAGCAAGTAATAAAAAAATTATCTAAAACCACCATCTCTTGCTGAATATTTCACATTAGCTCACTGACATCACTGTTGCATGCAGAGTAGGGAAAAGCCAGGGGGTAACTGGATCCCACTTGAGGTCCATTTCAGCAACTTACTAGCCCTGCTGCTTTTGGAAATGCAGTTGACATCTTGGAGCATCAAAATCCTTACACAGCTGCGAAGATAGTAAAGCATTTAGCTCAGTGTCTGATACACTAAAGGACTCAATATGGCGGCCGTCATGGTATTCTTTAAACAGGCGCCAAGTCTAAAACCAGCTTACTTTCCCTGTAACAGAGGCCCTTTATATCTTTTCCATGGAATTAGCATTAATGAGACTTATTCTACCCCAAAGGAAGACTCCTAACTACCATACACTAGGTATCTTTATTTTTATAATCCTATGAGCAAAATTTGGCTTAAAATCCTGTGAAATAAAATTGGAAATTTTAGAGACCTACCCAGGTGAGGCACCCCACTCCAGTACTCTTGCCTGGAAAATCCCATGGACAGAGGAGCATGGTAGGCTGCAGTCTATAGGGTCGCTAAGGGTCGGACACGACTGAGCAACTTCACTTTCATTTTTCACTTTCAAGCATTGGAGAAAGAAATGGCAACCCACTCCAGTGTTCTTGCCTGGAGAATCCCAGGGACAGGGGAGCCTGGTGGGCTGCCGTCTATGGGGTCGCACAGAGTCGGACACGACTGAAGTGACTTAGCAGCAACTCAGGTGAAAACTGAATTAATTTATTCAATGAATGCTTAACAAAAGCTACTGCATTTTCTCACAGTTTATAGTAGGGAAAAAGAAAAATCCAATATGTATATTTAAATATGGTTTAGTAAGTGTTTTAAAAGAGTAGTTGAGTGGTAGACAACTGCCCAAGGGCAACCAGTTAGTATAGACTTGGGTCCTGGGCACTTCTCCACTGCTAAACACATTGGGAACACATTTACTTCTTGAAATAACCTAAATTAAGACACTCACTCTAGTCTAGACCATATGCTTAAGTTAGTAACCAGATTTTGTTAAATTTTTAAGACATGCATTGATCTTAAAATAGTCTCACCCAAAGACATATGATTAATCTGATTAGAGTTTAAAAAGTCACCTTTAAAAAAATTAAACTGGCAACTTAGAATAAAACATTTACATTGACAAGATATCTCAAATCTTTACTTTTCTATTTTTTTAGCATTGTCCTCCCTATTGTCTTTGAAACAACTGTTTATATTCTCTTTCCACCAGGAGAAATAAAATGATTTTTCCTATAATCTTCATTTAAATAATTCTGTAGTTTATAGGTGCTATTTATAAAACTGATCTACTCTAAAATTCTTTCAGACACACATAGGTTATGAATTAAATGCACAGTAATATCATTTGTTGGAAAAATTAGTACCTAACTGTAGCCTTGATTTTATCCCGAGAGATACTTGTGAAGAAGGCAACAGATACAATACTTCCAAAGAAAAAGTGTATTATTTCATGGAAAAATAGCAATCACCATGAGACAATAAATATTCATATTATTTGATTACAATGAAACATTCCTTTATCTTTCCTATCCTTAAAATAATTGCACAATAAAAATAATAATCCATGTATTTAGAATATAAATGTGTTTCCTTCAGTTTCACCTTTTACCTATTGCTATTGGACTTAGATGATAAGAAAAATTAGTCAATAAGAGAGAGATGTTTAACATTCTCTGAAAAGGATAACAGTACCCATATGGAGAATAAAAAATAATGTCCATATCAAAATTATTTCCTCTACAGAACTTGGTATATTGTTGAACATATTGTAATAAGGACAGTCATGAATGCAAATTCATCTAATTATTTTGTTCCTGCTTTATAATCACTTGTATTACATCCTCATCTCAGTCTTGGAGAAGATGATTATTGGCAGGAGATTAAGTCAAAGACCTCGATGCCAACACATTAAAACATGAAGCCTGACATTCATCTTTTCCTGTAAAGCCTTAGTTAAGGCTTAAGCTAAAAATGCTTCCCTCCTAAACATTCATGGAGGGGAAATGATAGAAAATGGAATAAGCTATAAATTTAAGTTTGATGTGGACAATAAATTATAGAACAGAAGTACTAGATACTTCATATCCTTTGTCAACAAAATGCACTCTTTTGAAAATTATGGGCTTCATCAAGGGGTGATTAAAGCTGAAACCAGTTGGGGGATCCAATGAGAGCTTAAGGTCTAATCAGAAGGGATACCTGTATTTCAATTTGGAGAAAAGTTTGCTTTAAAAAACAGTATTATTTTTTAAAGTGATTCTGGTTCCTCATTAATTATACTATATGCTATAAAACAAAATATGGTATAAGAAATCTGACTGGGGGAGAATTGCTGAACTATCTTAAGATGAAGTAAATGGGTTCATTGCATCTCCAAGGCGGTCCCCAGCATGGACCCTAACAGAATCCCGTAGTGACACTGTGGCATCACCCCTCTTAACTGTACTGTTCTGCATGATATTAAAGGGATCTCCAAAAAGTTTCTGGGATTCAACATATTCCAAACTACAAATCCTCCCCCAAATAGATGAGCCTCTTATTATTATAGTCCTAATTTACCCACTCGATTCAAAAATTAGTCCCTTTGATTTTGATGGCATAGGATGAGTTCTATTGTATAAACCGGATTTATTTTTTTTAAACTACAACCATGAAAGAAACAACACAGTATAATTCAAGAAATATGATGGAAAATATATAAACTCTCATAAAATCTTGGAATAATATTTTTATGAGTTAAAAATTCTTAAAAGTAAAGTTTCCCATTGGGGAGTACATAACATAGGAAAGCCAACCAAAAAAAAAAAAAAAACAAAACCAAGCATCATGTTATATCCTGTGACCCTGAAGCAATTCAAGTATTTGTGGTCCAAAAACAAAATCTTAGCCAAGAGACAATTATCCACACTAGATAAAGGTATTGTGTGCTCAGTCAGGCTAACCCCTGGTGCATAAATGCATTAGATATTTTAAATTAGATATCATGATATTTACAGATGTTGTACTAAAAACAAAAATGATAATTTTACTGAAGAGTATGTTTTATTTGAAATTAAAAACACAAACCCTCTCCTTTATGAACTCGTGTTAGGTTCAGTAAAAACCAATACCACCAAAGACTTCATGAAATGGGTTTTGATGAAATTTGAAATTAAGCTAATCATTCTTCATTTTTAATGACTGACTAATAAAGTATAATCCTTAAAATCCATTGAACTGAAAAAGACAGAAATTCTGAAAGCAGGAAGTCTGCATGGCTGGTGAGGGAAGAGCTTCTCTCATGTCTGTGAAGGCAGGCCCTTGTGAGCAGATTTTGGAAACGTCCATCTAAATGGGCAGAGGGTCTATGGTGAAGGAACACTTCTACTAAGACTCCACATGGTAACTCTAGACATAGGATAAGGGGTATCTGGTGACACGGTGATGGTGTCACTTCCTCATGCCTCCAGAAATCTCCCGCTATTGGAAATCTCCCTTTTGAGGGAGTGGGGGTGGGCATGCAGCATGCAGGATATTAGTTCCCCAACCAAGAACTGAACCCGTGTCCCCTGCAGTGGAAGCTCAGAGTCTTAACCACTAGACCACCAGGGAATTCCCCTATGTTATCCTTCAATGAATCATAAAAGGTCAAAATTTGGAAAAGAAGCTAGAGGAAAAAGCTACCCATCTGCCTGCAACCAAGTAACTCCCACCCCACCTCAAAGGATTCAGATATATAGAGCATACTCTGGGCCACAGTTGGATAACAGTTCGTTATCAGAGATACACAATATAAGAGATTCTGTCAACTAATGTTCACTTATACACCTCTTAGCATTCCCCACTAACAATTCCTGTTTTTTAGACAAAGGAATATACAGAATATGAGAACATACAGTTTTATTCTCCAGATCATGCTAAAAATTTTAGCATGTATATTCAAAAACCAGTAGTCAAAATATCACCTGGTTGGAAATACTAACATTTGACAAATAATAATATTATTTGAAACACTATAATTGCACACACACACAAAAATGGGCTTCATGCAATCAAAGATATATTGCCTAAATAAATAGCATAAAAATAACATAGGAACTATACCATGTCATAAACTTGGTAATTGATTTCATTCATTTCCTCCACTGGGACTTCATTAGAGCCTTTGTAATGGACTTGTGAAACAAGAGGCTTTAATTTAATTTACCCAGCGAAGCAGAATCCTGTAATTTTATACTTAATGACTCTTAATAGCAAATCAAAAATGCCCTGGAGCCATGTGAAAGCAGCTGGGTCACTGGAAAGGATTTCCACCTTCTATCTCCTTCATGGAGGTCAGATCAGTGAGAAGGATAAAGATGTTCAGACTGTGATCAGATTTAAGAGGTTAAGTTAGGTGCTTGGCTAATGCATTTCCACCCTGTGGAAGCCACTTAGTGTGTTAAAGTGAAAGTGTTAGTCGCTCAGTCGTGTCCAACTCTCTTTGGCCCCATGAACTGTAGCCCACTAGGCTACTCTGTCCATGGAATTCTCCAGGCAAGAATACTGGAGTGGGTTGCCAGGCCCTCCTCCAGGGCATCTTCCCGACCCAGGGGTTGAACCTGCATTTCCTGTGCGTCCTGCACTGCAGGCAGATTTTTACCATCTGAGCCACCTATGAATCACCCAGTTTGAAAGGTGACCAGTTGCCCAGATGTAACCCCATTTTACCTCTACTCCGTCGACTGACCAATGTGAACAGAAGTGGACACCCTTACATATTTTTTTAAGATTTTCTATGGGGACTTTATTTTTAAAGTCTTTACTGAATTTGTATAATCCTGCTTCTGGTTTATGTCTTGGTTTTTTGTGAGGCATGTGGGATCTCAGCTCCCCAACCAGGGACTGACCCACACCTCCTGCACTGGAAAGCGAAGTCTTAATCATCACGGGACCACCATCCTGGAAACACTTAAATTTTAACAATTATTTAAAATTCCAAAGGACAGGGATATACTCAGAGATACACGATGTAATCAAGTTTCCCAGAGCTGCCTGACAGCTCCTACCCAGACTCTACTGATAAATTAATGATGTCTCCAATTCTACTCACCAAGATGCTTTCACCATGTCATCCTAAACTAAAAGCAGCATTTTATTTTGGTAAATGCAAAACTTGAAAACAGAAATTTTCTAAAAAACATGAGCAATCTTAGAAAACATCACCAAAATTTACTCTGCTTTTGAGCCAACACTGACCTTCTGTTCCAAAAGCAATGTGTTTGTTGGGATTGCTGCAAAAGCCTTGTAGCTGGACTTGGTCTTGTATTGCTAGAATGGGGGGTAACCAGAAAGTAAGAATGGAGTTGAAAAGGGGAAAGAATGTGACATAATTTTAGACCAGTTCTACCAAGTTAAACGACATGTTATCAAACGAAGGAAACAGTGATTATGCTTCAACAACTTGCTTTTGACAGAAAAAAATTAGCTCTTCCTGTTAATGTTTTATTAGAATGAGAAGCAAAGAAATACCACAGTAAAACATCAGCCTAGGGATTATAGGCAATTATATGGTATATCATTTCAGAGTTTAAAAACATTCCTTTTTACAAAGTTATATGTAAATTTCTCATTGGCAGTATGCTGTGACAGGAAGACTATTGTATAAATATTTGGGGTATTTTTGCTTGATTCTCAAAGGAATGTGGGTCTTTTTTTATGGTGCTGTAATTAACAAATATTATGCCAATAAGTTTAATTGAACTTGATACAGTCTCTTGCATCATTTATAAAAACAGTGATCAGAACACATAAAATCTGGTAATAATGTTTAAAAAGTAGTATTTTGAATAGATGTGATAGCAATTTAACTCCATAATGGGAAAACTAGGAGGCCACTAGAAGGTCTTAAATTCATTTTTTAAACTTCATCACCCTCTCCTCACTTTCCAATACAGTGATATTAAAGAATCAAAAGATAAAATATTCCAAGTTTTAAGTAAAAGTTGGGGTAATCCAGTTCAGTTTTGTAGAGTATATGGGGTTGAGCATGAGAAAACTGTAGAAATCAGGATCATAGACATAATCAAAATCCCAGTGTTGACATTGCTCTGGGTGCCAAGTTCAAGGTTCCTCTCATTTCAAAAGCTCCTGTCTCAGGCAGCTTCCCCACCGGCCCCAGAGCTGTGGGAAACTGGCGCACAGCACCAGGCTGTCTTCATCCCCTGCAAGCAAACCAAAGGGTCTACAGAAGAAGACAGAGTAATCAAGTAAAATAAAAAAATGCCAGGGATGGAAGAAGCAATGCTTCGGCCCCTTCAAGCCCTGAGTCTCTCTGTTGACCTGGTACAGTAAGCCCCCCACATATGAACAAGTTCCGTCCCAAGAGCGCGTTGGTAAGTTCAATTTGTTTTTAAGTCCAACTAAGTTAGCCTAGATACTCAACTAATACATTTGGCTATATGGTACTGTACTATAATAGGTTTGTAATACTTTTCATACAAATAAAATGTACATTAGAAACAAACACAAAAAATGAAACATTTTCAAATTTACAGTACAATACCTTGAAAGGTTCAGTACTACAGTACAACAGCTGGGATATAGGGGCTGGCATGAACGTTCACATCTTTGAAAGGTTGAAACCTGAAGGTTCATATGTAGGGGACTTACTGTACTGCTATAGTCTCCAGAAAATAATGTATTTAAATTAATGATTGAAGCAAAATACCATCTCAACATGGAAAATAAGAGCCGACATCTATAACTAGGAAAATGACATGCATTGCCTCATTTAATTTTGCAGAATCCCTATAACTAAACAATCATTAAGCAAAGGCTATGTGGTGAGTTCAGATGACTCATCTAAGACCACAGCCCATATAAAATCTAAAAGATTTGGAATTCGGGTCCACCAGGCCCATATCTCTCAATAAGATATCTTCTCCCAAGGAATATCTAAACAGATAAATAATGCAGAAAAAATGTTATTAATATTCCACAGTGGTTTTGTGGGTATTTAATTGCAACAATAGTTGCAATAATAATTAACAATCACTACCCTCTAAAACAGAGAAGGCAATGGCACCCTACTCCAGTACTCTTGCCTGGAAAATCCCATGGACGGAGGAGCCTGGTAGGCAGCAGTCCATGGGGTCGCACAGAGTTGGACACGACTGAAGCAACTTAGCAGCAGCAGCAGCACCCTCTAAAAGCTTACTAGGTACACTCTAAAAGCTTACTGTGTATTATCTCCCTGAGTTATCAAAACAAACCTATGACGTAGATACTATATTACCTTCACTTGATATATGGAAACTAAAAGGCTTCCCTAATAGCTCAGTTGGTAAAGAATCCACCTGCAATGCAGGAGACCCCAATTCTATTCTTGGGTCATCAAGATCCTCTGGAGAAGGGATAGGCTAACGACTCCAGTATTCTGGCCTGGAGAATTCCATGGACTGTATAGTCCATGGGGTCGCAAAGAGTCGGACATGACTGAGCGACTTTCACTTTCACTTCAAAGCAGAGAGATGTTAAGAAAGAATTTATCTAAGGTCTGCTGCTGCTGCTGCTGCTAAGTCACTTCAGTCATGTCCGACTCTGTGCGACCCCATAGACGGCAGCCCACCAGGCTTCCCCGTCCCTAGGATTCTCCAGGCAAGAACACTGGAGTGGGTTGCCATTTCCTTCTCCAATGCATGAAAGTAAAAAGTGAAAGGGAAGTCGCTCAGTCATGTCCAACTATTAGCGACCCCATGGACTGCAGCCCACCAGGGTCCTCCGTCCATGGGATTTTCCAGGCAAGAGTACTGGAGTGGGGTGCCATTGCCTTCTCTGAGGTCACTAGCTACTAAATCATAGCTGGGATTTGTACATGGGTGCTCCAGGTCAACAGCCATGACTCATCTACCATAGGACCTCACCTCATCTTTCAGGGTGCATAATTATTTATAACCTTTGCTCGCCTATCCTCAGCTGCTCTAAAGAATATAGCTGAAAAGCTTGGTCAGAGCAATATTTTGCTATTATACACGTAATGCCATATAATATTAGACTCAGAAGTGAAATTGAAGGCAATTTGGTTCAACCCCCTTAGCCAAATCTGATCCCTTGTTCAGCCACACCTCCCAAGGTAGCACGTTTTGTTCTGTTAGAATTAGTACAAAATTCTCCGTTATATTGAGACAAAATATGCTTCTGCTAACTTACTCCTAGAGAACATTGGTCCTTTTTTTCCCTATTTGACTAAGAGCTCTCTTCTGTGTGATGGTTATACTGCTATCTCTATCAACCTTTTTCTTACTGATCCTCAACTGAAGAACTCCACTATCATTTTCCTCTGTCAATATTCTTTTAACATATTTAAAATTTAATTTTGATTTTATATTAGAGTATACTTGGGCAATGGCACCCCACTCCAGTACTCTTGCCTGGAAAATCCCATGGACGGAGGAGCCTGGTAGGCTGCAGTCCGTGGGGTCGCTAGGAGTCGGACACGACTGAGTGACTTCACTTTCACTTTTCACTTTCATGCATTGGAGAAGGAAATGGCAACCCACTCTGGTGTTCTTGCCTGGAGAATCCCAGGGATGGTGGAGCCTGATGGGCTGCCGTCTATGTGATTAGCAGCAGCAGCAGCAGCATACTTGATTTACAGTGTTGTATTTAAAAAATGATACAAATGATCTTATTTACAAAACAGAAGCAGATTGACAGAATTTGAAAACATTTATGTTTACCAAATTCTGTTTACCAAATTTAAAAATTTATGTTTACCAAAGGGGAAAGGTGCGGGGAAGGATAAATTAGGTGTGTGGGATTAATATATACACACTACTATATGTAAAAATTTAAAAGATATGTTTAACTAGATGTATTTTTAACACAAGGCAGAATATCATCATCATGTACATGATATTGACAATAAACTCAATTAATACAGTGAAGATAATAATCATAGGAATTGTCTCCTTAGTTTTTGTGTTATGTTTAGAATACAGAAGAGCATGAAATTGAAGTCATTTTATATATTATTGGATCACAGTGACTATGCTAGAGCCTAAAATTCCTAATTCTTTCATCTCTTTTTTAAAATTAATTTATTTTAATTGGTGGCTAATTACTTTACAATATTGTGGTGGTTTTGCCATACATCAACACGAGTCAGCCACGGGTGTACAGGTGTCTCCTCATCCAGAACTCCCCTCCAACTCACTACCCACCCCCATGGAGAACAGTGTGTAGAGTCCTTAAAAAACTGGAAATAGAACTGCCATACAACCCAGCAATCCCACTGCTGGGCATACACACAGAGGAAACCAGAATTGAAAGAGACACATGTACCCCAGTGTTCACTGCAGCACTGCTTACAATAGCTAGGACATGGAAGCAACCCAGATGTCAATTGGCAAATGAATGGTAAGGAAACTGTGGTACACAGACACAATGGAATATTGCTCTTTCATTTCTTTTTAACATTTGGTTTATATTTGGTTTGTCATTGTAAACTGTAAAGTTAAAACTTTTATGTTATTTCATGAACCATTTTTATCTTCATTCAAGTCACAGATTAAGGACAGAAAGCTCTTGCCTACTGGATTCTGCCAACCTGATGGGCATTGAACCATCTTGTAAATTTACTTGGATACAGCAGTCCAATTAACAGAGTCATTCAACAAATTATTATTGAGTATCCACTTTGTCACGTGTATTGTTCTAAATATTAGAGATTCAGCAGTAAACAAAACTCACAAGACTTTACTCTCTAGAGTTGATATCTCATTGAACTGAAACAAATGAACAATAAATAAATAATAAAGAAAAGTCCTAGAAAGATAAATAATATTCAGAAAATTAAAGTAAAATGATGAGATAGAGAGTGATCTCAAGAATGCTTTGGATTAAACATTCAGAACAAGTGGGAATTCACAGGAATACATCACTAGACCTCTAATAGGACTAGTGGAAGGTAGGAAAAAAGGAAGATATCTTTCCTTGTTCGTGATATCATGAGAGACATCACGAAAGCTGGAACCTGGAAGGCATTCAACAAACGTCTATTGCTTTAAGAAAATCTCTCACTTCCAGTTATAGTTGTTTTTGTAAACAGTCACAAACTAAGAATTTGCCATAATTTTCAGAATTTACCTTGGAATTTTGTGTGAAAAAAAAATTGCTTGCTTCTTTTTTCTGGTAAATCTCTTCCATAATTTACAATAGTTTTGCAATAGAAGTCGTAACTTAATCCTTCTTTTTTTGTGATATAATTTTTCTAGACCAGGAGATTGTACTTCTTTACAGCAACCAGATGTCCTTTCTAATACTTCATCTATCTGGAGCCTTATGCATCTCTAAGATATATTTTCCCTTCATGGATCAAGGCAAATTGAACATGGTAAAGTAGGAAAGAGCAAGATTGAATATCAACATATTAAGAATCAAGGAAGTTCCAGGAAAACATCTATTTTTGCTTCATTGACTATGCCAAAGCGTTTGACTCTGTGGATCACAACAAACTGGAAAATTCTTAAAGACAACCCTACCTATCTCCTGAGAAATCTGTGTGCAGGTCAAGAAGCAACAGTTAAAACCAGACATGGAACAATGGACTGCTACAAATAGGGAAAGGAGTACATCAAGGCTGTATACTGTCACCCTCTTTATTTAACTTATATGCAGAGTACATCAAGCGAAATGCTGGGCTGGATGAATCACAAGCTGGAGTCAAGACTGCCTGGAGAAATATCAGTAACCTCAGACATGCAGATGACACCTCCTTTATGGCAGAAATGCAAAAGGGCAAAACGGCTGTCTGAGGAGGCCTTACAAATAGCTCAGAAGAACAGAAGCTAGAGGCAAAGGAGAAAAGAAGAGATACACCATTTGAATGCAGAGTTCCAAAGAATAGCAAAGAGAGAGAAGAAAGCCTTTCTCAGTGATCAATGCAAAGAAACAGAGGAAAAAAATAGAATGCTAGAAACTAGAGATTTCTTCAAGAAAATTAGAGATACCAAGGGAACATTTCATGCAAAGATGGGCACAATAAAGGACAGAAATGGTATGGAAAAGACAAGCAGAAGATATAAAGAAGTGGCAAGAATACATAGAAGAACTACAAAAAAAAAAGAGATCTTCATGACCCAGATAACCATGATGGTGTGATCACTCACCTATAGCCAAACATCCTGGCATGAGAAGTCAACTGGGTCTTAGGAAGCATCACCACGAACAAAGCTAGTGGAGGTGATGGGATTCCAGTTGAACTATTTCAATTCCTAAAAGACGATGGTGTGAAAGTGCTGCACTCAATATGCCAGCAAATTTGGAAAACTCAGCAGTGGCCACAGGACTGGAAAAGGTCAGTTTTCATTCCAATCCCAAAGAAAGGCAATGCCAAAGAATGCTCAAGCTACCGCACAATTGCACTCATCTCACACACTGGCAAAGTAATGCTCACAATTCTCCAAGCCAGGCCTCAACAGTACGTGAACTGTGAACTTCCAGATGTTCAAGCTGGATTTAGAAAAGGCAGAAGAACCAGAGATCAAATTGCTAACATCCACTGGATCATAGAAAAAGCAAGAGAATTCCAGAAAAACATCTATTTCTGTTTTATTGATTATGCCAAAGCCTTTAACTGTGTAGGTCACAACAAACTGTGGAAAATTCTGAAAGATGTGGGAATACCAGACCACCTGACCTGCCTCCTGAGAAACCTGTATGCAGGTCAAGAAGCAACAGTTAGAACCGGACATGGAACAACAGACTGGTTACAAATTGGGGAAAATCAAGGCTGTATATTTTCACCCTGCTTGTTTAACTTATATGCAGAGTATATCATGCGAAATGCCAGGCTGGATGAAGCACAAGGTGGAATCAAGATTGCCAGAAGAAATAATAACCTCAGATATGCAGATGACACCATCCTTAAGGCAAAAAGTGAAGAGGAACTATAGAGCCTCTTGATTTGGAAAAGCTGGCTTAAAACTCAACATTCAAAAACTTAGATCATGGCATCTGGTCCCATCACTTCATGGCAAATAGATGGGGAAGCAGTGGAAACAATGACAGACTTTATTTTCTTGGGTTCCAAAATCACTGCAAGTGGTGACTGAAGCCGTGAAATTAAAAGATGTTTGTTCCGTGGAAGAAAAGCTATGACCAAGCTAGACAGCGTATTAAAAAGCAGAGACATTACTTTGCCAACAAAGGTCTGTCTAGTCAAGGCTATAGTTTTTCCAGTAGACATGTATGGATGAGAGTTGGACTATAAAGAAAGCTGAGCACTGAAGAATTGATGCTTTTGAACTGTGATGTTGGAGAAGACTCTTGAGAGTCTCTTGGATTGCAAGAAGATCCAACCAGTCCATCCTAAAGGAGATCAGTCCTGAATATTCATTGGAAGTACTGATGTTGAAGCTGAAACTTCAACACTTTGGCCACCTGATACGAAGAACTGACTCATTAGAAAAGACTCTGAGGCTAGGAAGGATTAAAGGTGGGAGGATAAGGGGACGACAGAGGATGAAATGGTTGGTTGGCATCACTGACTCAATGGACATGAGTTTGAGCAAGCTCTGGGAGTTGATGATGGATAGGAAAGCCTGGCATGCTGCAGTCCATGGGGTTGCAAAGAATCTCACATGACTAAGCAACTGAACTGAACTGAACTGAACTGAATGGCAGAAAGTGAAGATAAACTAAAGAGCCTCTTAATGAAGGTGAAAGAGAAGAGTGAAAAAGCTGGCTTGAAACTCAACATTAAGAAAACTAATGGCATCTTGTCCAATCACTTCATGGCAAATATATTGGGAAAATGTGGAAACAGTGACCAATTTTATTTTCTTGGACCCAAAAATCACTGCAAATGGTGAGTGCAGCTATGAAATTAAAAGACGCTTGCTCCTTGGAAGAAAAGGTATGACAAACCTAGAGAGCATATTAAAAAGCAGAGACATCATTTTGCCAACAAAGGTGCATCTAGTCAAAGCTACGGCTTTTCTAGTAGTCATGTACAGATTGTGAGAGTTGGACCATAAAGAAGGCTGAGCACAGAAGAATTGAAGCTTTTAAACTGTGGTGCTGAAGAAGACTCTTGATTGTCCCTTGGACTCCAAGGAAATCAAACCAGTCAATCCTAAAGGAATTAAGTCTTGAATATTCATTGTAAGGACTGATGCTGAAGTTGAAGCTCCAATACTTTGGCCACCTGTTGAGAAGAGCCAACACTTTTGAAAAGACCCTGATTCTGGGAAAGACCAAAGGCAAAAGGAGAAGGGGGCAGCAACAGATGAGATGGTTAGATAGCATCACTGACTCTTATTGCCATAAGAGATGCCTTTTACGTTCACTATATTTCCTCTGTGTTTTCTTAACAATATTCTAATTTGGAACATATTTCTTTTTCAGCATTTCAAGGCTTCCAGGTATTAAATCAAATATATTGACTTCTTTTCTTTGGTTTAAAATTACAAATCACTCCAATCACTGTTATTATAACTCAAATAATAATAATAAGCTGTAATATTACAGACTGGAATCACCATTAACAAATCATACAAGGTAGAACCAACTAGGCTGACTATGAATCCAGCAAAAAAAATTCAATGATAACTATTATATCTCTTCAATTTACAATCTATGCTTTCAGCCATCATTCAATAAATATTTCTTAAATATCTACTACATGACAGGTGCAGGGCAAAGTTTAGATTTAAAAAAAGAACTGGTATTTTGTAAGCAAGTTTATCAGAGCTAATTCTATTTAGAGGCAATGCTAGATATTGCAACATAAATCCTGGGTGTGAAGATGAGGATAGCAAGAACACCCTTCCCCTTCAGAAAATATTTCCCACCACTATTGTTACCATCACCCCTTCATTGTGTGTGCGTGTGTGCATGCTAAGTCACTTCAGCTGTGTCCAAGTTTGTGCAACCCTATGGATTGTAACCTGCCAGGCTCTTGTGTCCATGGGATTCTCCAGGCAAGAATACTGGAGTGGATTGCCACGCCCTCCTCCAACGAATCTTCCCAACCCAGAGACCGAACCTGTGTCTCTTACACCTCCTGCATTAGCAGGCAGGTTCTTTACCACTAGCGCCACCTGGGAAGCCCAGGTAAAAGTGTCAGTCACTCAGCTGTGCCCAACTCTGTGGACCCTATGGACTGTAGCCCACCAGGCTCTTCGGTCCGTGAGCTTTCCCAGGCTAGAATACTGGAGTGGGTAGCCATTCCCTTCTCCAGTGGATGTTCCTAACCCAGGGATTGAACCCAGGTCTCCTGCACTGTAGGCAGATTCTTTACTGTCTGAGCCACCAGGGAAGCCCGCACCCCCCATCACTGACACGTTAAATTCACCACAGGCTCTAGTAATAAAGAGCTATGGGACCTCAAAACAAACTGTGCTACTTGCCTTGAGAATCAGGGATTTGAACTTATGGTTACACTTTCAGTATAGTCAGCTTCTCTGTCTAGAAGCATGCATCACATGGCTGAGAGCATCACTCCAAATGTCTGCTTCCTGCTCCTCAGAGACCCTGTTTACATTGCCCTAGTTAGCGTCTCCCTGAGACGAAAGCTCAAGCCAATCCTGATCCAATTCACAGGAGGAGGCTGCCCAGACACGTCCCTTACATCTGAATCACTGGCAGAACACAAGGTCCACACTAAGCCTGATAACTGAAGTGCTGTGGGCAGAGCAGGCTGGCTGTAGATAACGGCCAGGCAGAGAGGCTGCAAGCTACTAGGAGAAGTTCCCCGGACAGTTCTTCCCAGGTCCCTTCTCCATGGCCGATTTATTTTTGTGTGTTTCTAGCAAGTGTATAGCATTTATTTCATTGCATTACAAGATTCTGCCATCCATATTAGCCTCATAGGTCATTTAGAGGAGAGATTTTATATTATTTCCAACACCTAGTACCAAGCTGGCAAAGAACAAATGTTCAGCAAATATTTGTTGACTTAAATTGAAACATTTCATTAAAAATTACAATAAGATTCAGGAGGTATAAAAAAAAATTTTAATTCCTCATCTGCTGTTCAAGTCTTAGAAAAGTCTCTTTGAGTTAAATTGCACAATCATCCCTTAGTAAAAATGCAAAACTCCCTGAGGAGTAAGAAACTAGGGCTTTGGTCAATCATTGTCACTTGAGTGTGAATCCTTCCTAAGATGAGTTTGGAAAAGCTAGCTGAAGAGAAGCAAAAGAATGGGATACAGAATTGGTTAGTTCTGAGATAGCAGGGATGTGACAATCGTGAAAACCTAGAATCCCCAGAAAGGTGCCAAGGTGGAGGAGGTGGAGGAGAAGACAGTGAGACGAAAAGAGAAAAAGGAAACAAAAAGATACCCATGTCTAGTATCAGCTATTTTAATGACATTTTACATACAGCTGGCTTTGATCATGGCTGAATGTTTGCTAATCTACCTACAAAATATACCCAGAAATATTATCTTCTCCTTCACTGCCACCAAAGCCACCATCGTCCATCACTCCCCCACCCCCAGGTGGTTGCAACAGCTTCCTAAGGTCTTCCATTTTCCCTCTCACCCTCTAACGGTCACAGCACAGCAGCCAGATAGATTGAATTGTGTCAAATGAATGAAACTGGGTCATTTGTAGAGATGTGGATGGACCTAGAGACTGATGCATGGAGTGAAGTAAGTCACAAAGAGAAAGACAAACACTTTTTATATTAAATATATTAAAATGTATAAGTGGAATCTAGAAAAATGGTACAGATGATCTTATTTGCAAAGCAGACATAGAGACAGACATAGAAAACAAATATATGGATACCAAGTGGGGAAGGGGGGTGGGATGAATTGGGAGATTGGGATTGACGTATATATACACTATTGATAGGTATAAGATACAAAACTAACTAATGAGAACCTATTGTATAGCATAGGGAACTCGACTCAGTGCTATGTGGTGACTTCAATGGGAAGGAAATCAAAAAAAGAGGGGTTATATATGTATATGTGTGACTTCCCAGGCGGCTCAGTGGTAAAGAATCTGCCTGCAATGCAGAAGACGTGGGTTGTGTCCCTGAGCCAGGAAGATCCCCTGGAGAAGAAAATGATGACCCTCTCCAGTATTCTTGCCTGGGAAATCCCACGGACAGAGGAACCTTGTGCGGGCTATAGGCCACGGGGTCGAGAAGGGTCAGATTTCACTCAGTGCCTAAACAGCAACAGCAATATGTCTATGCGTAGCTGATTCCCCCTGCTGTACAGTGGACACTAACACAACTTTGTAAAGCAGCTACACTCCAGGAAAAAAAATAAATTTAAAATATAAAACATTCCAGTGGTTTCCTGACTTACTCAAGTTAAACATCAACGATTTAGCATAGCAAAGAGTCCAAAATGCAGTACTTGGATGCAATCTCGAAAACGACAGAATGATCTCTGTTCATTTCCAAGGCAAACCATTCAGTATCACAGTAATCCAAGTCTATGCCCCAATCAGTAACACTGAAGAAGCTGAAGTTGAACGGCTCTATGAAGACCTACAAGATCTTCTAGAACTAACACCCAAAAACGATGTCCTTTTCATTATAGGGGATTGGAATGCAAAAGTAGAAAGTCAAGAAAAACCTGCAGTAACAGGCAAATTTGGCCTTGGATACAGAATGAAGCAGGGCAAATCTAATAGAGTTTTCCCAAGAAAACACAGTGGTCATAGCAAACACCCTCTTCCAACAACACAAGAGATGACTCTACACATGGACATCACCAGATGGTCAACACCAAAATCAGATTGATTATATTCTTTGCAGCCAAAAATGGAGAAGCTCTATACAGTCAGCAAAAACAAGACCAGGAGCTGACTGTGGCTCAGATCATGAACTTATTGCCAAATTCAGACTTAAACTGAAGAAAATAGGGGAAACCACTAGACCATTCAGGTATGACCTAAATCAAATTCCTTATGATTATATAGTGGAAGTGAGAAATAGAGTTAAGAGACTAGATCTGATAGACAGAGTGCCTGATGAACTATGGATGGAGGTTCATGACATTGTACAGGAGACAGGGATCAAGATCATCCCCAAGAAAACAAAATGCAAAAAAAGCAAAATGGCTGTCTGAGGAGGCCTTACAAATAGCTGTGAAAGAAAAGAAGCCAAAAGCAAAGGAGAAAAGGAAAGATATACCCATCTGAAAGCAGAGTTACAAAGAATAGCAAGGACAGATAAGAAAGCCCTTCCTCAATGATCAGTGCAAAGAAATAGAGGGAAACAATAGAATAGGAAAGACCAGAGATCTCTTCAAGAAAATTAGAGATACCAAGGGAACATTTCATGCAAAGAGGGGCTCAATAAAGGACAGAAATGGTATGGACCTAACAGAAGCAGAAGATATTGAGAAGAGGTGGCAAGAATGCATAGAAGAACTATACAAAAAAGATCTTCATGACCCAGATAATCACAATGGTGTGATCACTCACCTAGAGCCAGACATCCTGGAATGTGAAGTCAAGAGGGTCTTAGGAAGTATCACTATGAACAAAGCTAGTGGAGGTGATGGAATTCCAGTTGAGCTATTTCAAATCCTAAAAGATGATGCTGTGAAAGTGCTGAACTCAATATGTCAGCAAATTTGGAAAACTCAACAGTGGCCACAGGACTGGAAAAGGTCAGTTTTCATTCCAATCCCAAAGAAAGGCAATGCCAAAGAATGCTCAAACTCACACAATTGCACTCATCTCACACACTAGTAAAGTAATGCTCAAAATTCTCCAAGCCAGGCTTCAGCAATATGTGAACCATGAACTTCCAGATGTTCAAGCTGGGTTTAGAAAAGGCAGAGGAACCAGAGATCAAATTGCCAACATCAGCTGGATCATCAAAAAAGAAAGAGAGTTCCAGAAAAAGATCTATTTCTGCTTTATTGACTATGCCAAAGCCTTTGACTGTGTTGATCACAATAAACTGTGGAAAATTCTTCAAGAGATGGGAATACCAGACCACCTGACCTGCCTCTTGAGAAACCTATATGCAGGTCAAGAAGCAACAGTTAGAACTGGACATGGAACAACAGACTGGTTCCAAATAGGAAAAGGAGTACATCAAGGCTGTATGTTGTCACCCTGCTTATTTAACTTCTATGCAGAGTACATCATGAGAAACGCTGGGCTGGATGAAGTGCAAGCTGGAATCAAGATTGCTGGGAGAAATATCAGTAACCTCAGATATGCAGATGACAACACCCTTATGGTAGAAAGTGAAAGAACTAAAAAGCCTCTTGATGAAAGTGAAAGAGGAGAGTGAAAAAGTTGACTTAAAGTTCAACATTCATAAAACTAAGATCATGGCATCTGGACCCATCACTTCATGGGAAATAGATGGGGAAACAGTGGAAACAGTGGCCTACTTTATTTTTCTGGGCTCCAAAATCACTGCAGATGGTGATTGCAGCCAGGAAGTTAAAAGATGCTTACTCCTTGGAAGGAAAGTTATGACCAAGCTAGACAGCATATTAAAAAGCAGAGACATTACCTTTGTCGACAAAGGTCCGTCTAGTCAAGGCTATGGTTTTTGCAGTAGTCATGTATGGATGTGAGAGTTGGACTGTGAAGAAAGCTGAGTGTGGAATTGATGCTTTTGAACTGTGGTGTTGGAGAAGACTCTTGAGAGTCCCTTGGATTGCAAGGAGATACAACCAGTCCATCCTAAAGGAAATTGGAAGGACTGATTTTGAAGCTGAAATTCCAATATTTTGGCCACCTGATGTGAAGAGCTAACTCATTTGAAAAGACCCTGATGCTGGGAAAGATTGAAGGCAGGAGGATAAGGGGACGACAGAGGATGAGATGGTTGGATGGCATCACTGACTCAATGGACATGAGTTTGGGTAGACTCCAGGAGTTGGTGATGGACAAAGAGGCCTGGTGTGCTGTGGTTCACGGGGTCACAAAGAGTCGGACATGACTGAGTGCCTGAACTGAACTGAACTGAATTGTGCTAAACATCTTATGATAATCTATAAGGGAAGAGAATCTGGAAAACACCGTATGTGTATATATGTACTGAATCACTTTGTTGTACATCTGAAACTAACACAATATTGTAAATCAACTATGCATCAGTAAAAATAAAATATATTGAAAACTTAGAAGTGGTCCACAAGTCCTCATAGGACCAAGCTCTCCCAGTTACATCTCCCTCTGACAGCCTCAGCTTCCCCTACTCACTCTACTTTTGCCACACTGGCTCCCTATCCATTCTTTGTACCGGCCCCGTGGTCTGTGGCCTTAGGAATTTTTCCTGACTACATTCTCTCAAGAAGCATCACGTCCACAGATGTCGCCCTCTCAAAGAAACCTATCTGCATCACCCAATATAAATTTATGAAAACCACCTCTTGCCCTGATAGACTTTTCTCCATACCACTTATGATCTTCTCATAGACAAGAAAATATACTAATTGAGGAGGAGGGTCATTTCTCTCTCCCCGTAGATTGTAAATGTTCTTCCAGCAGGCATTTAGTGCAATGTTGGTTCAACATCTTCACAACTTTGAAAGGTATACATAATAAGCACGTGATACATACTGACTGTAGGAATGAGTGATTTGTTTTGAACCCAGATTAACCATTTTTCCTCATGGAGGTACATTTCATATTGTTTGTTTCCCAGATTACATGAGGGTCAGCAGAAATGGAGAAAGTCGCATGGAAGCTTACCACCAAGTTTCCAGTGTGATATATTTGGAAATATTATGATGCCTCAAAGGAATGAGAGTTTATAAATGAAACATCAGCTATCAAAAGTTCAGGAAATATCAAAAAGCTCCCAAATGATTATCTAAATAAGCTATGTGCCCAGAGAGCATTCAGGCCAGGGCAGCCAGACCACTGGACCCTCACAGAGCTGTGGACCATCATCAGTGAGGGGCAAAATGAATGAGTTTTTGATATAATGACCATCCCAAATTTCCATATGGAATGCCATGATAACCCACTAGGAGAAAAATATAAACTATTTTATAAGTGAAGGCAAATATATTAGAAGCCCAAATACAACTCTGTGTATTAGCTTTCTGATATTCAGGCTTTCCCAAGGCGAAAAGAAAGGTCTCCAACAATACACATGTTGATCAAAGAGCCGTGGCAGCAACATTTAAGGAGACACCCATCCTGTCTAGGGCCATGATTATAATGTAAAGTAGTATTTTCAACCATATCTGAAATTAAAATATAGCCATTACATTATATAGACTCAGAACCTTCAGGTTCTATGAGAAAGAAATATCAAACATGTCTTACCCCTGAATTTAGCTCAGCATTATCCAGCTGTTCCATTTTATTTTCATATCAAAGGAGAATACAGCCCAGGCTTGGAACTAATACCTTCTAGGCACTGATATTTTAATTTGATCGTCTTCCATATTATAGGACCACTCTCCTCTTGGGATCTGGCACTGAGGGAAGCTGATTTAAATCTGAAACTCTTTGACTTCAAAGAGCGTTCTGTGCTCAGGTTAGAACCACAGTGGAAAGAGAGAGATAATAAACTCCAAAAAACACAGAAATTATTTGATATCCTGAAGCTTTTGTCTATTTCCTCCTATCAATCTATAAAATAATCTTAGCAATTTAAGCAAAGCTAGTCAAACATCAAAAGAAACTGAGAATTGGGGTAAGCTTTATCTCTTCCAGTATCCATCAGTGTTCATTTTAAAGAACTTTTTATACTCAAGTTTATATATTACTCCTTGGAAGGAAAGTTATGACCAACCTAGATAGCATATTCAAAAGCAAAGACATTACTTTGCTAACAAATGTTCGTCTAGGCAAGGCTATGGTTTTTCCTGTGGTCATGTATGGATGTGAGAGTTGGACTGTGAAGAAGGCTGAGCGCCGAAGAATTGATGCTTTTGAACTGTGGTGTTGGAGAAGACTCTTGAGAGTCCCTTGGACTGCAAGGAGATCCAACCAGTCCATTCTGAAGGAGATCAGCCCTGGGATTTCTTTGGAAGGAATGATGCTAAAGCTGAAACTCCAGTACTTTGGCCAACTCATGTGAAGAGTTGACTCATTGGAAAAGACTCTGATGCTGGGAGGGATTGGGGGCAGGAGGAGAAGGGGACGACAGAGGATGAGATGGCTGGATGGCATCACTGACTCGATGGACGTGAGTCTCAGTGAACTCTGGGAGTTGGTGATGGACAGGGATGCCTGGCGTGCTGCGATTCATGGGGTCGCAAAGAGTCGGACACGACTGAGCGACTGATCTGATCTGATCTATTTATATATATAGGGATTCCCTGGTGGCTCAGACGGTAATGAGTCTGCCTGCAATGCAGGATACCCAGGTTCGATCCCTGGGTTGGGAAGATCCCCTGGAGAAGAACATGGCAACCCACTCCAGTATTCTTGCCTGGAGAATCCCCACGGATGGAGGGGAATGGTAGGCTACAGACCATATGGTCGCAAAGAGTCGGACACAACTGAGCAACTTCACTTTACTTTCTTTCATATATATATATATGTATATACATACATATGCTATGCTATGCTAAGTCACTTCAGTCGTGTCCGACTCTGTGTGACCCCATAGACGGTAGCCCACCAGGCTCCCTCGTCCCTGGGATTCTCCAGGCAAGAACACTGGAGTGGGTTGCCATTTCCTTCTCCAATGCATGAAAGTGAAAAGTGAAAGTGAAGTCGCTCAGTCGTGTCCGACTCTTAGCGACCCTATGGACTGCAGCCTACCAGGCTTCTCTGTCCATGGGATTTTCCAGGCAAGAGTACTGGAGTGGGGTGCCATTGCCTTCTCCGATATATATACATATATATATATATATATATATACACACACACACACACACACACACACACACACACGGGCTGATTTTTACCTAGAGAGATAATAATAGCAAAAAAAAAAAAAAAAAAAAAAGGAGGAAATAAATATGATAAAGAAGAGTATTATTCAAGAGAAACTAATTTATCAGAAGTTATTATAAATTTTATCCATTATATGAAACATTTTTCTGTTCAAAGAAACAGATAAAAATGGATAAATTATAACCACTCTTCATATTTTAATACAGTTCATCAAATTTTATCATGCATTTCTGTAAGCTTGAATTATATGAACTTGGAAATAAAGAAACTAAACAGGAATAAATAAAGCAAATGCCAAGAATTCTTCAATACTGGGAGTAGTAAGTGAGCTGTGGAGGAAAAGGTCATCGAAAAACTTGATTTTAGGACAAAAAGATTTTATCAGAACTCCCTTCAGGCTCATCCTCTTCCAACTCTTCAAAAACAGGGCAAAACATAAACAAAGCAGCTGCTAAGTCACTTCAGTCGTGTCCGACTCTGTGCGACCCCAGAGACAGCAGCCCACCAGGCTCCCCCATCCCTGGGATTCTCCAGGCAAGAACACTGGAGTGGGTTGCCATTTCCTTCTCCAATGCATGAAAGTGAAAAGTGAAAGTGAAGTCACTCAGTTCTGTCTGACTCCTAGGGACCCCATGGACTGCAGCCTACCAGGCTCCTCTGTCCATGGGATTTTCCAGGCAAAAGTACTGGAGTGGGGTGCCATTAACAGAAACTCTCTAAAGAAGCCAGTGGAGTAAAACTACTTTTCACAAAGGTAAAGAATAATTTAAGTATAATGCAGTGTGGTATAAGAGATCATTGTCAATAAATTCAGGAAAAGGTAATGTTTAAATCACCAGGTTTTTTTTTAATACATCACAAGTGAATTCCATAATAACATATATGTATTGAAAAAATAACCACCAGCTCATTTACTTCAAATAAACCACTTTTTCAAATTTAGAATTAGGGTAAAAGATTTTTTCCATCTCATTTGCTTTTTAAAATAGAAGGACTTCATAATCTGGAAAAATATATTTTAAAATGATCCAAATATTATATCAATTGATCATTCTAATCATCATCTCATAATGATGATTTCCTTCCTAAGAATTAATAAATCAGGCTAAAATTATAATGTATATGAGTTACTGCTTTGTTGCAATAAATCTCAGTTTTTAAAAAAATGGCTTCAAGATTCCGTAGACTTCAATTAATATAAATGTCATCTCAGTCAGCATAAGAAACATTACCTGAGCAAGCTATTCATTGAACAACAGTTTCTTAGTACAGAGAATGGAGAAAATAATATGGCCAATCTTACACAGTCATAACAAAAATAACAGACATAGTCTCTTCTAATTAAATTTTAACTGCTTTGTGTAACTACTGTGATGGTTCATGATTCACAGAGAATATTTGATCTCTGTTTCTGTAATTATCATTGGTATTATCACTAGTTGATGATAAGACCAGTATTCTTATGTGTCCACATACATTCATCTGGGACCATCTTCTGTATATTTGGTCAGGTTGTTTAACATTTCTGAAATGCCAACTGCTTTCCTCTTCATTAAGCTAAATCCTAAACATTGGAACATAAATCTTCCAACATTTATGACAATGTACCTCAATAACCATATCCCATAATAATATTCTCTGAATTCAGTGAACTTTTATAATTTTATACATAATCTATCTTATACTGTTAATATTGCCTTGTCCTTGTTTTCTAGGTTTACTGTAAATTTACTAAGTCTCTACAGCTTCTCCACATTATGTATATATATGTATGCTTGCATGCATGCTAAGTCGCTTCAGTTGTGTCCAGCCCTTTGTGATCCTATGGACTGTACCCTACCAGGCTCCTCTGTCCATGGAATTCTCAGGCAAGAATACTGGAGTGGGTTGTCATTTCCTTCTCCAGGGGTCTTCTGACCCAGGGATATAACCCGCGTCTGTTTCCTGCATTGGCAGGAGGGTTCTTTACCACTAATGCCACCTGGGAAACTCATATACATGTATGCTTTTCTGCTACATAAAATTTGTTTTTTAAGACAAAGGATTATCTCTTCCTTAAAAATAAAACCACATCCTCTAAAAAGCTAGTATAGCGGTGGGCATACAGTAGATGCCTCATGCACGCTTTTTAAGGTGAATCATATTGCAACCTTAATAGGTTAAGATCTGTTAATATAAGATCATGTGGCTCTTTGATCTTTTCCATGATTAGTTCACCACCCCAACAGAGATAGAATTGAACACAATCTCCATGGAATCAACCTGGATGCTCTAATGGTGTTATTTCAACACACTGAACTGAAAACCCCAATCCCTTTCTAAATACAGGCACTTTCATAATTTTATTTCACATGTATAATAATGACTGGATTCTAAGCTTTCTATCTAACCACAGATAAACTCCACATCCTAAGTTACATGGGAACAGCTGGGAAGCTGGTAGAGGTGCCATTCTAGGGCAGAGGTGCCTTCTTCCAGAACAAATGAACCATGAATGCTATGGGTAACTCCTTCAAATGTTTCCCTTCTCATATTAAAATAGATGCTGATCCACATCCTTGTTCAACAGGTTATGTCGGAGGATTTAAAAGTCAATATTTCTCCTCTCTTAATTCTATTTCCCTATACCCAGCCTGTCCACTCTTTCTGTATTTTATAATCACTATGTATTTAGTGTTTGCTATGCTAAGTCACTTCAGTCGTGTCCGACTCTGTGTGACTCCAGAGATGGCAGCCCACCAGGCTCCCCCATCCCTGGGATTTTCCAGGCAAGAACACTGGAGTGGGTTGCCATTTCATTCTCCAATGCATGAAAGTGAAAAGTGAAAGTGAAGTCGCTCAGTCGTGTCCGACTATTAGCGACCCCATGGACTGCAGCCTACCAGGCTCCTCCATCCATGGGATTTTCCAGGCAAGAGCACTGGAGTGGGGTGCCATTGCCTTCTCCGATTTAGTGTTTAGAATAAAGCAAATAATTTTCACATACAAAGGAAATTTCTATTCTATTTTGCCATATACATATTAATACATAACTAAATACATATTGATTTAGCTTGAGGTTTATGGAAAACAATAAAGAAATCAACATTGTAGAAGGGGAAAAAATTAATAATAATAAATAAATGCCAGCAAAAGAAATAGAAAGTTTTCAAATTGACTTCACAATCATTTGGGGCTTGACATATAAAATTCCATTTTACACTAATCCTATCTACTATTCTATCAGTACAGGATATCTTGGTAGATAATACGGTTCATGTTATTAAATAAATCATAAATGTATCATATTCCCAAATCTCATCTAACTGCTCTAAATTCCGTCTGTGGGATCAATAATATAACTCATTATGCCCGGGAAAAAAATGCCCTTAAGGCCATAGATATAAAAAGTTACCATAAGAGGATTTGCAAAATCAAAGAGGTTTTCAGAAACATGCACAATTTTAAACAGATTATAGTTCATCCACACATTCAAATACACCAAGTCTTACATCCTCTTGCACTACCTCCTTGTAGGAGCAGAATGAATATCATAATCATTGATTTTCCCCTGGAAAAAAATTCTTCTATTTTCAAAAGAAGCATGCACCATGCAACGTGCAAAAGAAATACCTTGGCTTTCTTATTCTCAGGGCCTGCTGACATGGACAATGCACAAGGTGAACTCAGCTCCTTGGTTCTTGTTAGACAGAAGGGAGGTGACGGAGCTGAGACAGATGATCTGTGGTCAGATATAGAGCTTTCGGATTTCCCAAGTCTTGAAGGCAGGGAAAGATTTGGGTGCAGTGCGGAGGGACTGAGCTGGTGTGTTTTTGTGGGAGGATTAGCCAGGGGGAGAGCAGAGGACCCCAGACAGGGAAGAGAGGCAGAGCTGGAGCTGGAGACAGGGGCTGGGGGTGCAGTAGACGGAGCCTGCCCTTGGCTAGAGACCGGCGCTTGTGCGCTCTTAGATCGGTTTATCAGGTTTGAAAGAGCTGGGGACGGATGGTAGCGTCTCTCTGGTGAGGAGAGCATGGCCCTTGGGTTAGTGGGAGGAGACACAGAAGACGATGTGGAGGAAGGTGATGTAGAGGCATGTGAGCAGATATCCCTGGGCTTTCCCGGGCCTCTGGGGTCAGCATCCTGTCTGCCTTTCGAAGACAGAGGAGAAAAGCTTGGAGGGACGGGAGGCAGACCCACAGAGCTGGAGGTACCAGTTTGCAGCTGGGAAGTCACTGGGCTGCTCTTCAGAGTCGGGGATGGCATTTTCTCTACAATCACAGAAGCGAAGCTGCTACCGCCCTGTTTTGGGGGAGAAAGGGCCGATGCCTGGGGAGGGGCTGCAGCTTTGGTGGGAGAAGGAAAGGGGAAGGATGGCTGGCTGAGGTCGGAAACCGGGTTTTCCCTTTGCTCTGGAGACCCTGATCGCAGGGAGCAACTTGAGAGGGATTTCTTAGGTGTGGGTGGGGTTTGTTTGACTTTTTGATCAAGCGTGAGCGTGGAGGAAGCCAGGGAGTTGAGAGAGAAGGTGGGACAGGAGGCCGGGGAGAGGGGCCTTTGGTGAGAAGGGCTGGACTTCAGGATGGCGGTGAGGACGGAAAGCCTGGAGGGCACCGGGGGTTTCACCCCTGACCTCGAGAGGCTCCCGCTGGAGGACGCTTGGCTACAGACCGTGGAGGAGGAGCCGTGGAAAGGGGAGGGGAAAGCTCTGGGACTCGGCGAGAGCGAGTGCGTGACGATGCGCACGGGGATGTAGGAGGCTGCACTCGACTTCAGAGAAGCACCGGAGGCTGGTGAAGGAGAAGAGGCTCTCGGACTCTCTTTGGGACTAAGGACGTTCGAGGTGACCGTCTTCTTGAGGACTTCAGAAGTCTGCCCCGGGTTTTGCTGTGCTGTGCTTGGACTGGATGAAGGAGACCCTGATAACTGAGCGGGTTGGGGGACCTGTGACGTCGAGGACGTGCCCTTCGGTGCAAAAAAAGGTGCAGAGTGAGCGGAAGTTTGAAAGTACGTGGTTGTTTCTTCCACCAGGGCCCCGCGGGCATCCAGCCTCCTCGAGTGGAACTCCTCCAGGACAGAGGCGCTGGCGAGGTCGCCTGGGGCAGGTGGTGTTTTCTGATTAGTTGGAGAAACAAAGGAGAAAGCAGGTGGTTTACGGGCAAGCTGCTCAGAGGCAGTGGGAGAAGTTAACTAGAGGAAAGAGAAATAGACAGGGTCATAGGACATCATTTGTGAAACTGTCAAAGGATTCTTGTCACTCGTGCGTTTATGCAAACAGTCCTATTCGTTTACACAAAAGGAAGCCCTTAAACCTCCCCTCAAATGGAAGAAACTCAGTTTGCTAATGAGGCGTTTCTTTGAATTTGAAATAAAATATAAATAAATGGTGAACTCTTAGACACTAGATCTCATTTATTCCCCAGAATACACATCAATATAAAATTGTATTTGCATGTCTCCCTTTGGAAAATAATTCATTGACAAAATCTAAAAGAGCTATCTTCTTTTGGAATTGGGTGATTTGAAAAGATTTAAATCATCATTAATATAAATTTCAAAATGCACTTTGGAAAAGGAAATAGCTTTTCTTCCATTGTAAGACTATAAACCATAATATGATAAAAATGATTACAATATTTCAAAAGTTTAACACACTTTGTTTAAAATTCTAAAAACTTAGACTTTTCCTACACATTGTAAACCTGAAAATAATGGCCAAAATTCAAAAGATACAGCACCCAACATCAACATACAATGATAAATTGAGAATGAAAGCCAAGGGTGAAATAGGAATGGAGTTTTAGCTTATGAAAAATATTTTCCCTAATTACTTGTCAGAATGAACAGTTAACAAATGATGTGAGTTATGCTGGAAGGAATGAATAGATAAGCATAGTACTTTATAAATGCAATCTGCCTGAAACAATGCAATTCACCAATCCACATCAAATAAAAAGAAAATAAAGAAATCATGTCCAAAAGTGGTTAGGGAGAGCCCATAAAATAACTGGGTATCTATATTCTTGTGCTATTTTTTTTAATTATCCAGTATTTTAAAACAAGTACTGAAATTATAAATGATTCTAAAGCCAAATCTTTTAAAGAGCAGTTTCCTTTCAAAATTATTGAATGGAGTCTATCAGAGTCCATAAGGGAAAGGAAAATATTTGTACCAAAGAATTTAGAACATATCTGTTATCAAAAATATTAATATTTATTAAGTTATATATGTTATAATATATAATATTATATATATTTAGTATATATCAGATAAGCTTACAACCATAATAATTAACTTAGCAAGAGCTTCATTTATAAACTCAGTAAAAGATATTTTTTGATTTTGCTTTTTAACATGTTAAAAAGCATCAGACCGAATGCAAAGATTTTCACATCAGAGCTTTGAGTCCTAAAAATATTTAAAACTGATAAATGCAAACAACTCATCCAAAACTTATGTTTCTGAATTAGTGTACCCAAAATATTCCTTTCTTTTCATATGTAAATTTGTTTGTAAATTTGCAACACAGAATTCTTGCCACATAAATAATTTTTGAATATTTTGGCATGTAACCCAGAATATCTGAAAATCAGGGATAATTGAAAATCAAGCAGAATTCAATAAAATTGAGATAGAAAGTTTAACAACCTCCTCACATAAGTTCTACTTAGAAACAATTCTGCTTATCCAGTGTTTGTAAAACCAACTCATAAGATTAGTTGTAAGTGAAAGTTCTCTGTTTCCAATGATTGATCTCTTCTCACAGAAGGAATGAAGAAATTTCAAGACTATGTAGAGTCTCTTTTTATGTTATGCCATAGCTTTTGGTATAAAAATTTTTTAATTAATCACAGCCACAAAAATCCCATTACCTTTTCAGCCATGTTTCCAAATAACTTCATTTTATATAACAAACTCACTAATTCATCCTGATTATCCTGTTAAAATCACAGGACTGTGATTTTGAGGGTCTCATCAGAAGAAAAGACTCTTCTCTCCAACTTCCTCAAGACCATGGCTTCTAATTAATTACCAAACATTCTATTGCATGAAGTCCTGTCTTACCTAATATAAGTAATTCTAAAACTTGATTACTGAAAAACTAAGAAAAGTTCAAAGAGAAAGATTCTGAAGAGTCTAAGAATGTTTTTATTATATTTTTCTAATCAATGTACTAATAAGCATTTGCAATATATTTTTCAAATTTTATATTATCCTAAATTATACTAAAATAAAAATATGGTACCATATTCTTATAAAATTCCCAGGAGAGGAGAATGCCTTTTGTAACATGTAAATGAAAAAGATTCATTTCTTGAGTTCCTCTTATTAATAAGTTAAAAAAAAAGAGGGTATAAAGACATGAATAATTTTATGCAGAAAGAAAGGATGGATACCTGTCAAAATTTAGTCAACTTACTCAGAATAGGCCTTTTATTTTGCCTCTCACCTGTAAACCCCTAACAGGGGATAATACACTTCTCTAAGATGCCTGCAAATTATTTCAACCCCTTCATCCTCTCCCATTAATACCCTCTGTTCTGTTCTCTAGGTTTGTTACTGATGTACTCTAATTCCTTCTCTCTCAAGCCTGTTCTCTGTCCTCTCCTCCATTTATCTTCTAACCTGACCTTTCTTGATGCCTTTGCTTCAGAAACTTCTCTAAAAACACTGCTGACCGTGTTCTCTCATCCCCAGCTCTCTTCTGATTCCTTGAAACCCCCTCACCATACGCTTCCTTCCAAATCATTTCCAAAGCTTTCTCCTAGAAAAACTATCCTGAGCTCTGAATACATTCACAATAATCCCCATAACAGAGGATGTTTGCAATGTTCTGCTCTCATCAGGTGGATGATCCTTATCCTAAATCCACCCTTGGATCCTGCATAATAGAGATTATCAGTTATTTGAACAACCAATCTCTGTAATAGAGCTGCCTTGTCATTTTAGTAAGTCTAAAATTAACTGTTTCTCAACACTATTCACAATAACCAACATATGGAAATAACCTAAATGTCCTTCAACAGATGAATGGATAAAGAAGACGTGATACATATGTGAAATGGAATATTATTCAACCATAAAAAAGAATGAAATAACACCATCTGCAGCAACATGGATGCAACTAGAGATTATCATACTAAGCAAAGTAAGTCAAAAAAGAAAGACAATACCATATGGTATCACTTACACGTGGAATCTAAAATATGACACAAGTGTACTTAACTTCAAAATAGAAACAGACTCAAGAGACAGAAAATAGACTTGTGGTTGCCAGGGGAGAAAGGTTTGGGGGAGAGATGAGTGGGAGACTGGGGTTAGCAGGTACAAACCATTACATGCAGGATGGATAAACAAGAGCCAACTATATAGCACAGAGGACTATATTCAGTATCCTATGATAAACCATAAAGGAAAAGAATTTGCAAAAGTATATATATATGTGTGTGTGTGTGTGTGTGTATAATTGAATCATTTTGTTGTACTGTAGAAATTAACACAGCATTGTAAATAAACAATACTTCAATAAAAATTAACAAATAAAATTAACTGCTTCTGTGTATATTCAGTTTTTTCCCAGCATGTCCATGGATTCTGAGATATCAGACTCCAAGCCAGAGTGCCTGATCTGCTGCCACCTGATGTTCTGAATAGCGACGAAGATTTGAACCAGGTTGGTCCATATATACAGTTGTACTCTTTCCCCTCAACTGACACAGTCATACAAGGCAGAAGCTTCTGATTCTCCCGTGTCCTCAAATGCAGTCCTTACGTCATAACAGCTAGGTCTCCCAACATACCTACTGCTCTGTCCTCTTCTCACAGATGGACATTCATAGTGCCATCAACACCTCCCCATACCTACCATGAACCGATTGTTCCTTCACAACAGAGCCCTTCTCTTATGACCCAGGCTCATCTCCCTCAACCCCTGCTAGTTTGCATTTTAGGTTTTAAAATTACTTTTTTAATCTCAACCTTTTGCAAGCACTGTCAACATTCTGTCTTGTTCTTTTGCAGATCCACTTGGCAAGTTGTTATTCTTAAATCAGTCCCACCAACTGTCCTTATGCTCCTAGATCTAGTTTACCTAAAGCCACTATTTTAAAAAATCTAATATAATCCTGTTGATTGGCAGGGCCACTGCACTTATTTATGAGTTTGTCCTGCATAAGGGTATCAACTGAGAGTGAGAAAGGCGTTTCCTGAACGAGGCAGAGGGGGTCCCTGTCTCTAGTTCACCCATGCGCTGGTAAGGCACTGTGGATGGGCACCAACATAAATGTAAGCTCTGTTAATCTCAGCAGGACTGTGTACCACTCACCTTTTGTGTGGACTGTTTGGGATTTTTTTCCCTCTCTTATATTTTGACCCCAGCTTCCTCTCCTGTTCTAAACAACAGCCTTCAACAAAGTTAACACTCTCCACAAACCCTTTTCCCAACACCACCCTCACTGTATTCAATAGATGACCTGCTGCTGCTGCTAAGTCGTTTCAGTCGTGTCCGACTCTGTGCGACCCCATAGATAGCAGCCCACCAGGCTCCCCCGTCCCTGGGATTCTCCAGGCAAGAACACTGGAGTGGGTTGCCATTTCCTGACCTAGGTTATTTTTATCCAAGGAAAATTGAGACTACCAGGAAAATTAAATTTTTCTAGAACTTTCTTTCTCCCCTTTCATTCATTCTATGGAAATATAATGGACTTCCCTTTTTAAAATGCAAATTCCCCAGTGTGCTCTGCATTCCAGCAGCTTTTGTTTTCTCCAGGATCCCATTTCATCAGTCCCCCGCTCCCCCATAAGCTATGTATCCATCTTTTTTTTTTTTTTACTGATTTGCTCATCCTAAAAGCAGAATACTTACAATCTTTAAAAAGTAATAACTATCATGTAGTGGACTGTAAAAATACCCACATTTTTCTACTCTTTTTATAAGAAAGGCAAAGTCCTTTTCTTCACTTACCCTTTAACCTCAACTGGCCATATGACTTGTTTTGACCAGTGGGTCATTAGCAAATGTAATATAAGACATATTGAATTGAAAAGCACTTGTGGATTGGTGCTTGCTGGCTTGCTGAGTGGACAGCATCACCTTGATGTAAATGAGCCCAGTTCCTCACTGGAAGAACTACAAGACCACATCTCAGTTAACCAGCCAGCAGCTGACCCAGAAGCCAACCGCAGGCACATCAAGAACCACAGTAAAGATCACCTGAGTCTGACCCAGATCTGTAGAACCACCCAGCTGAACACAGACAACTGTTGATCTGTACATTTTTTAGCTAAATTAATGATTGCTGTTTGAAAACACAATTTTGGCACAGTTCATTAAGCAGCAAAAGCTAACCGATAGAAGCATGTGAACATACATGCACCAAGTTGGCATCCATAAACACCCTATTCACAGGTCCACGCAGCTTTATTCTGAGTCACGTCTGAATCTATATCTTTGTGTTGATTTCCTTATTTCTTGTGGGCAACAAACCCTAAAGTAACTTCCCACAGAAGCCCTCATCGACTGCCTTCATAATCCCCTCTTAATTATAGATGGAAACTGTGACTTGCTTCTAGCTAATCGAACCTGGCAAAGGATTTTGCAGATGCATTTAAAGTTCCTAATCAGGTGACTTTAACTTAATCAAACAGGAGATGCTCCTGAGTAGGCATCACCTAATGCAATAGAGCGATCTGTTTCTTTAACTTTACCCTTTGTATTCTATTGCTTATGCTACATTATATTGCCTATAGCCGGAAATATACAGGAGAGCCCATTCTCAAGGCTCTTAATTTTAAAGGCATAACATTTCCCATTCTTAAAGAGATAAAAAGTTGTGGAACAGAGAATAACATCTATTTTGTTGGCAGTTTATAGGAACGTCATGACCTGACCTATATGGACAGCTGCAAGAACAAAGGATTCCAACACCAAGAAGTTTGCAACAACTAACCACACTTCCTTCCTTTTTACTATTGATTAAAAAAAAATGAATACTAACTTGGGGAAGACAGTTCCTCGGAACAGTGGCTTGCCATCTTTTTGGTCTGCTCAGTTAAGTTCAGTTCACTTGCTCAGTCGTCTCTCATTCTTTGCGACCCCATGGACTGTAGCATGCCAGGATTCCCTGTCCATCACCAACTCCTGCAGCTTGCTCAAATACACGTCCACCGAGTCAGTGATGCCATTCAACCATCTCATCCTCTGTAGTCCCCTTCTCTGCCTGCCTTCAATATTTCTCAGCATCAGAGTCTTTACCAATGAGGCAGTTCTTTGCATCAGGTGGCCAAAGTATTGGAACTTCTGCTCCAGCATCAGTCCTTCCAAAGAATATTCAGGAATTATTTCATTTAGGATGGACTGGTTGGATCTCCTTGCAGTCCAAGGGACTCTCAAGAGTCTTCTCCAACACCACAGTTCAAAAGCATCAATTCTTCGGCACTCAGCTTTCCTCACAGTCCAACTCTCACACCCATACATGACCACAGGAAAAACAATAACTTTGACTAGATGGACATTTGTTGGCAAAGTAATGTCTCTGCTTTTAACATGCTGTCTAGCTTGGTCGTAGCTTTTCTTTCAAGAAGCTGTTGTCTTTTAATTTCATGGCTGCAGTCACAACCTGCAGTGATTTTGGAGCCCAAAAAAATAGTCTGTCACTGTTTCCATTGTTTCCCCATCTATTTGCCATGAAGTGATGGGACCAGATGCCATGATCTTAGCTTTTTGAAGGTTGAGTTTTAAGCCAGCTTTTCCACTCTGCTCTTTCACTTTCATCAAGAGGCTCTGTAGTTACTCTTCACTTTCTTCCATAAGGGTGGTGTCATCTGCATATCTGAGGTTATTGGTATTTCTCCTGGCAATTCTGATTCCAGCTTGTGCTTCATCCAGTCTGGCAATCCACATGATGTACTCTGCATATAAGTTAAATAAGCAGGGTGACAATTTATAGCCTTGATATACTCTTCCCAATTTGGAACCATTCCATTGTTTCATGTCTGGTGCTAACTGTTGCTTCATGACCTGCATACAGATTTCTCAGGAGGCAGGTAAGATTGTCTGGTATACCCATCTCTTGAAGAATTTTCCAGTTTGTTGTGATCCACACAGTCAAAGGCTTTGGCATAGTCAATAAGGCAGAAGTAGATGTTTTTCTGGAACTCTTGCTTTTTCGATGATGCAACGGATGTTATCAATTTGACCTCTGGTTCCTCTGTCTTTTCTAAATCCAGCTTGAACATCTGGAAATTCTCAGTTATCAATACTGTTGAAGCCCCGCTTGGAGAATTTTGAGCATTACTTCACTAGCGTGTGTCATGAGTGCAACTGTGAGGTAGTTTGAACATTCTTTAGCATTGCCTTTCTTTGAGATTGGAATGAAAACTGACCTTTTCCAGACCTGTGGCCACTACCGAGTGTTTCAAATTTGTTCCCATATTGAGTGCAGCACTTTAACAGCATCATCTTTTAGGATTTGAAACAGCTCAACTGGAGCTCCATCACCTCCACTAGCTTTATCATAGTGATGCTTTCTAAGACTCACTTGACTTCACATTCCAGGATGTCTGGCTCTAGGTGAGTGATCACACCATCATGATTATCTGGGTCGTAAAGATGTTTTTTGTACAGTTCTTCTGTGTATTCTTGCCACCTCTTCTTAATATCTTCTGCTTCTGTTCGGCCCATACCATTTCTGTCCTTTATTGTGCCCATCTTTGCATGAAATGTCTCCTTGTTATCTCTAATTTTCTTGAAGAGATCTCTAGTCTTTCCTATTCTACTGTTTTCCTCTATTTTTTTGCATTGATCACCGAGGAAGACTTTCTTATCTCTCCTTGCTATTTTTGGAACTCTTCACTCAGATGGATATATCTTTCGTTTTCTCCTTTGCTTTTCGTTTCTCTTCTTTTCTCAGCTATTTGCAAGGCCTCCTCAGACAGCCACTTTGCCTTTTTTGCATTTCTTCCTCTTGGAGATGGTCTTGATCACAGTGTTACGAACCTCCATCCATAGCTCTTCAGGCACTCTATCAGATCTAATCCCTTGAATCTATTTCTCACTTCCACTGTATAATTGTAGGGGATTTGATTTAGGTTGTACCTGAACTTTCTTCAATTTAAGTTTGGCAATAAGGAGTTCATGATCTGAGCCACAGTCAGCTCCCAGTCTTGTTTTTGCTGACTGTATAGAGCTTTTCCATCTTTGGCTGCAAAGAATATAATCAATCAGATTTTGGTATTGACTGGTGATGTCCATGTGTAGAGTCATATCTTGTGTTGTTGGAAGAGGTGTTTGCTATGACCAGTGCATTCTCTTGGCAAAACTCTGTTAGCCTTTGCCCTGCTTCATTTTGTTACTCCAGGTATCTCTTGACTTCCTACTTTTGTATGCCAGTTCCCTATGTTGAAAAGGACATCTTTTTTTGTTTGTTTGTTTTTTGATGTTAGTTCTAGAAGGTCTTGTAGGTCTTCATAGATCTGTTCAACTTCAGCTTCTTCAGTGTTACTGGTCAGGGCATAGACTTGGATTACTGTGATATTGAATGGTTTGCCTTGGAAATGAACACAGATCATTCTGCTGTTTTTGACATTGTATCCAAGTACTGCATTTCAGGCTCTTTTGTTGACCAAGAGGGCTACTCCATTTCTTCTAAGGGATTCTTGCCTGCAGTAGTAGATATAATGGTCATCTGAATTAAATTCATCCATCCAGTCCATTTTAGTTCTCTGATACCTAAAATGTTGATATTCACTCTTGCCATCTCCTGTTTGACCACTTCCAATTTACCTTGATTCATGGACCTAACATTTCTGGTTCTTATGCAATATTGCTCTTTACAGCATCAGACTTCACTTCTATCACCAGTCACATCCACAACCAGGCATTGTTTTCACGTTGGCTCCGTCTCTTCATTCTTGCTGGAGTTATTTCTCCCCTCTCCTCCGGTAGCATATTGGGCATCTACTGACCTGGGGAGTTCCTGTTTCAGTGTCATATCTTTTTGCCTTTTCATACTGTTCATGGGGTTCTCAAGGCAAGAATATTCAAATGGTTTGCCATTCCTTTCTAAAGTGGACCACATTTTGTCAGAACTCTCCACCACGACCCTTAGTCTGCTGGCTTTCTGAATAAAGTTGCTAGTTCATGTCCCAATAACTCTTCTCTCAATTTACTGACCTGACACATTGCAAGTAGTATGAGCTTGGACTTGGTAATACTAATCAAGTGGGCCCTTTAAAAGAGGTTCCAAGTGCTAGCAATCAAAATAACAAACTCTCTCTATTGCCAGCTTTATGAAGCAAGCTGCCATGAATTCTACATCCTCAAGGGAATGAATTCTGCCAACAACACAGGGGAGTTTAGAGACAGACCCTTCCCTATAAAAGCCTGAAGATGAGAGGAACTTGACATCTTGGTTTCAAACTTGTAAGACCCAGCTCAGCTGTGCCCAGACCTCAGATCTACAAAAATCTGAAGAAAATAAATAGATGTTTTTTTTAAAGCCACTAAATTTATGATAATCTGTTATGCAACAATAGAAAAGTAATACTTTCCCCCTGATTCTTAACAGCTTTTACCCCATGCTCTTCCATAGAATCTGCCATCAGCAATGTTCACAATGGTTTATTTTTTCCTTAAGCTCCACAGTCACTTGAATCCTTATCTCTTCTGATTTCTCTACAGAATCTGGCTTCCAATCTTGTCCTCCTTTTCAAAACTGTTTATCTGTGGCCTGTATTTCATCACTCGCCTAGCGTATTTCCTTGGATATTTGATGAGCTCTTAGCTCCTTCTATTTCTACCCTTTCCTTGCATGTCAGTACTTCCCTGGCTGTCCCCACTGCCTAGAATGCCCAGGCCCCAGTGGTCGGCCAAGAATACTTTGGCTCATCTTTCACATTTCAACGCAGACAAATGTGAACCCTTCCCGGTAGTCCAGGGCAATCTAGGCCTCCTCCTCTAGATGTGTCAGTCTCCCTTGAACATATCACCTTTCATTGTCATCATTTTCAGGCTGCATCTGTTTTCCAAGCCCCTTGAAGGCAGGTACTATGTTTTTTTTTTTTTAAGTTTACTTCCGTAGTATCTAAGGCCTGGCATGTTACCTTCTTTCAGGAATGAAGAAATAAATGTCCAGTGGGTTTAGGAAGGCCAGAGAGCAGGGTGATGGGAAAAGGAGGATCATTCATTCATTCATCAGACCCTTTCTAAGCACCTATAGCATCCCAGGCATAGGGGTTAGGTGATAGGGATGAGAAGGTGAGCAGATTTTTTGTCTTCACAGGGCTCAGAAATCTACTGGGGTAAGAGAGAGATAGAAAGGCTACTCTGATATAATGTGCCAATACGAACAGGGTATTTCAGTGTACAATAAAAGCCTGCTACTGCTAAGTCACTTCAGTCATGTCCGACTCTGTGCGACCCCATAGACGGCAGCCCACTAGGCTCCTCTGTCCCTGGGATTCTCCAGGCAAGAATACTGGAGTGGGTTGCCATTTCCTTCTCCAATGCATGAAAGTGAAAAGTGAAAGTGAAGTCACTTAGTGGTGCCTGACTCTTAGCGACCCCATGGACTGCAGCCTACCAGGCTCCTCCGTCCATGGGATTTTCCAGGCAAGAGTACTGGAGTGGGTTGCCATTGCCTTCTCCGAAATAAAGACCTAGGACTATAATAAAGGTTTCTATGTATAATGCCTGTCCAAATGATTTTCCAGACTCTCTTTTCCACAGACCCCTAAAATCCAGTCTCTTAATTACAATAATATGTGTGCCAATGTCCAAATTTCCCATAATTTGTTATAAGAACCTCCTCTATTTGACTACCATCAGTTCTTCTGATCTTATGTTTCATGTCCTTTCTTAAATTCTGACGTTCAAACTGTGTTTGAACCAATATATAAAAAATTTCCCTCCACCCATGTTCCTTACCCTATGCCCCCGAACATGCTGCCATTTCTAACTTTTTTAAATACAGTGAGTCATTTCTGAGAAGGTACCATGGGCCTAGGAACTATTCTAGCCTATACAGATGATCACATTCAATGCTCACAGGAAGGTTGATAGAATTGCTCAAAGGAAGACACTAAAATTTACGATTTCAAGTCACTACCCAGATGGGCATGACTATAAGTTGCCTGTCTCATTTTTGCTTTTTCATACCATCTCTCCAAAGCATGACCCCCCTTTCCTCACCACTTATCCACTCTTCAGCTTGATTTCTGCCCAGCACTGCACTCACACTGTTCCCATCAAGGTCATCCAATGACTTCCTATATTTATAGGAATTGTCTATTCCTATAAATGTCTATATTTAATGGACTTGGAGGGCCCTACTTTATTTGGCTTTGTTCTGTATTTTATTTGACTTGAATTATATTTATAATATTTTTATTGTGTTACATGTTTTTTCATAAACTATGTTCTGGAATAATATTTGAATAGAAGGCAGCAGGCAGCCCTTCAGAGAAGAGCTGGTCAGATGCTGGACAACCTCATCCCCACTCCCAGAGGAGGTGTGTGTCCAAGCAGGTAACCAGGACGAAGCTCTAGGCTCACACCTGGGGCAGCAGAAGGGGTCCCGTGTTCCAGACTGAGACAGTGGCCAGGTCAGAGCCCCACATGCCTGCCTCCATCCCCACAAATCTTCTAGTTTTACTAGTAGTCAAAGAAGAGAAAGCCCCTCCTTTCCTTGCAGGGGCCACACCTTCCCATAGAGGCCCCTAGGGCTTCAGCTCCACTTCTATCAGCTAAAGGCCTTCTGATCTTTCCCTTCCCTTTGATCTTACCCTCTTGATCTCTTAGCTTCTAATCTTCTCTAAATCAATCAGGAGCAAATATTAACCTGACTGTCCCACTTGGCAGAATTACTTGCTGCTGCACAGTAAGAAAATCTGGCAAGCAGCTAGAGAGTACGGAAGTACAGAATTGGCGAGGAAAGCTGCCTGCTTCAGGTGGTCTCCTGACATCAAAGGCAGAGAACCGTGTGTTTCCTGTGTGATAATCCCATGTTCGTGCTGAAAACATGTCATGCTGCCAGAATGTTCTTTCACGGATTGGTATTCTGTGTTCCCAAATGGATGTAATTGATACCAGATTCACTTGAGCTTAATAAAGAAAACATTATTGAGATACCTTAAAATTACTGATTAATTCATGTTTGTATATTTTGCTATCTTGGCCCTGTTTATCATTTTTTTTAATTGAAAGTCTCTTTAGCTTTCCCTGCATGAAACCCTCCTCTCTAACTTTTTCGGTTCCCTCTCAGCCTCCTTCTTTGCTTCTCATCTTTCACAGGTTCTGGATACTTTACTGTGTCCTATCTTGTATCCCGTGTCTTCCTATGCTGCATTCTTTCCATGAGTAAACAATTCCATTCTCATAGCTTCAGCTTATGTGGCCAATGCCTCCAGTCTCCCATCTTCCGCCCATGTCCAGATTCATATTAGTATTCCCAGCCTCTTTCTAGACAGCATCATGCTGTACCATCAGGCATCTCAAATTCAACATCAAATGGCTCATCTCTTCCTATCCCCTCCCAAGACCTATTATTCTTTTCTCATTAATGCCAGCATTCATTCAATTTCCTTGGTTACAAATTTCAGTCATTGTTTATTTTTCTCCATGTATTGTCAAGGAGCAAATTCAGTTCATTCTATGCCACAAAGTCCCTCTTTTTGTTCCCATGGTCACTGTCTTTACTCCAGACTTTATCATAGGATTTTCAGATAAATCACTCTGTTTTCATGTATCCATATCCACCTCTCCTTTTAAGTCTAATCCTATCCAAATGTCATTTTCTCAACATTCAGAAAACGAAGATCATGGCATCCGGTCCCACCACTTCATGGAAAATAGATGGGGAAACAGTGGAAACAGTGTCAGACTTTATTTTGGGGGGCTCCAAAATCACTGCAGATGGTGACTGCAGCCATGAAATTAAAAGACACTTACTCCTTGGAAGGAAAGTTATGACCAACCTAGATACCATATTAAAAAGCAGAGACACTACTTTGCCAACAAAGGTCCGTCTAGTCAAGGCTATGGTTTTTCCTGTGGTCATGTATGGATGTGAGAGCTGGACTGTGAAGAAAGCTGAGCACTGAAGAATTGATGCTTTTGAACTGTGGTGTTGGAGAAGACTCTTGAGAGTCCCTTGGACTGCAAGGAGAATCAACCAGTCCATTCTGAAGGAGATCAGCCCTGGGATTTCTTTGGAAGGAATGATACTAAGGCTGAAACTCCAGTACTTTGGCCACTTCATGCGAAGAGTTGACTCATTGGAAAAGACTCTGATGCTGGGAGGGATTGGGGACAGGAGGAGAAGGGGACGACAGAGGATGAGATGGCTGGATGGCATCACTGACTCAATGGACGTGAGTCTGAGTGAACTCCGGGAGTTGGTGATGGACAGGGAGGCCTGGCGTGCTGCAATTCATGGGGTTGCAAAGAGTCGGACATGACTGAGTGACTAAACTGAACTGAACTGATCCCTGGATAAGACATTCTCAGAAGTCTACACCAACATTCCAGAAATTAACTTTCAAAATCATTCTGAATTTTATTTGAGAGGATTTTGATTCAACTGCAGATATAACTTTTTACTTTTGACTTAATGCTTTAAAATTACAGTCTTTAATGATTTTTAACATAATGTACTTTTAATTTATTTTTTATTGAAGAATAATTGCTTTACAGAATTTTGTTGTTTTCTGTCAAACCTCAACATGAATCAGCCATAGGTATACATATGTCCCCTCCCTTTGAACCTCCCTTCCATCTCCCTCCCCACCCCACCCCTCTAGGTTGACACAGAGCCCCTGTTTGAGTTTCCTGAGAGTGAAAGTGAAAGCTTCTCAGTCATGTCCAACTCTTTGCGACCCCATGGACTATACAGTCCATGGAATTCTCTAGGCCAGATTACTGGAGTGGGTAGCCTATCCCTTCTCCAGGGGATCTTCCCAACCCAGGGACCAAACCCAAGTCTCCTGCATTGCAGGCAGATTCTTTACCAGCTGAGCCACCAGGGAAGCCCCTGAGTTTCCTGAGCCATACAGCAAATTCCTGTTGGCTATCTATATTACATATGGTAATAGAAGTTTCCAGGTTACTCTTTCCATCCATCTCACCCTCTCCTCCCCTCTTCCCAAGTCCATAAGTCTATTTTCTATGTGTGTTTCTCCATTGTTGCCCTGTAAATAAATTCTTCAGAGCCATTTTTCTAGATTCTGTATATGTATGTTAGAATATGATATTTATCTTTCTCTTTCTGACTCACTTCACTCTGTATAATAGGTTCTAGGTTCATCCACCTCACCAGAACTGACTCAAATGTGTTCCTTTTATGGCTGAGTAATATTCCAATGTGTATATGTACCACTTCCTTAAAAATCTAGGAGTAAAACCACCATATGACCCAGCAATCCCACTCCTAGGCATATACCCTGAAGAAACCAAAACTGAAAAAGACACAGGTATCCCATTGTTCACTGCAGCACTATTTACAGTAGCTAGAACATGGATGCGACCTAGATGTCCATCGACAGATGAATGGATAACATGAGTACTTTTACCGAAACATGCCACTTCAGCAGAAATATTTGGAACACAAAATATGCTCAACCCAATATTTACACTGACTATGTTCAAGGTGATATAGTAGCCACTGTAGGGAACAAAGTGCTTAATAAAAATGGATTCAAGGTGAACGTTCCTTTTAAACACTTTACAATCTGCTAGGCAAGATAAGGCATGAACCTAAATAGTTACATACATATTGCAATAGGATCATTGTTATAGAAGATTTACAGAAAAAGCTACTAGAATTATCTTGAAGGAGCGTTTGCTTTCACTGAAGGAACCAAAGCGGGCTTCATAAAGGAGTTAATATCTGAGCAAGGACTTCAAAGATATGAACTTTGAAATATTTCTGTTTTTTATATACCATTTGAACCTCATGTATATGCAAGACACTCCAGAAAGTGCTGCAGATACAGAAATGAACAAGAGACAGACTTTCCCTTGACTTCAAATTGTCCTCAGTCTAGCGAGAAAGATAAAATCCATTATTAGAATCAGGTGAAAAGGAATTATATTGGAGATTTTCTAAAAATACTACAAACTACAAGGAAAATTACAAAGATGTAGGAAAGAAACTAAATCCTCTTCAAAGGGAATGTCTCTTGGAAACGGCGCTGCTTGGGCCTGGCTTAGAGTTCCAGGTAGCTGAGGTTACATGAGGATGGGCTGGGGAGAGAGCAGCATCACACACAGAAGGGTCAAGGGTCAGGGGTGCAAGGGTGTGATGCGTGAACTGTGATGACAGTTCAGGAGTGCTGAAGAGTAGAAGCATGAGATGCGGATAGAAAGTGACCTCAAGGCTAGGTAATAGGTTAAAGGCCACACTAGGCATTAGGTGCATATTTTTAGGAATAACTTCATAAATTCCACAATACACGGATTCATTTTTACCAAGTAGACCAGAAATAGGCTTAATCAACTGCCTCTCTGATTGAAAAACTGATGTTGTTGGCATCAGGTAATCCAATCATGGGATAATCTTTAGGCTTTTTACATTAAGCTTCAACTACTGGCTACACTGGGCATCCCTCAGAGCTCAGTCGGTAAAGAATCTGCCTCAGTGCAGGAGACCTGGGTTCGATTACCAGGCCGGGAGGACCCCCTGGAAAAGGGTATGGCAACCCACTCCAGTATTCCTGCCTGGAGAGTCCCCATGGACAGAGGAACCTGGCAGGCCACACCCCATGGAGTCATGAGTGGACACAACTGACGGACTGAACCACCACGGGCTACACTGGCTTCTCTGGTGGCTTAGATGGTAAAGAATCTGCCTGCAGTGAGGGAGACCCGGGTTCAATCCCTAGGTCAGGAAGATTCCCTGGAGAAAGGAATGGCAACTCATTCCAGTATTCTTGCCTGGAAAATTCCATGGACAAGATGGGCTATAGTCCGTGGGGTCACAAAGAGTTGGACACAACTGAGCAACTACCACTAACACACATTGGCTACATTCAGCTTCTCAGACTGCCTTCTCTGATGTGCTGGCCTCTTCTGTTTAGTTTACATTTGTCAGTAACAGTCATCTTATTTTTATTTCATGATATCTACTAATGGATTATTATAGGAAATGGAATCCAAGACAATGGCTATTCACAAACACTTTAGGACCCAGGTTTCCCCCACCTGGAGTAATCATAATACTCAGCCACCACTAATGAGTTAGGCTGAGCTATGCCTTTTCATTTGGAGCTTTGATAACTGTAACCTACTTTTAACTAACTTACTTTGGCCCCCTGAAAAAGATCCCAAATGTGTGTTTTTGTCTCTAGTTTGCCCTCTACATATTAGGTAACATAAAAACAAAATAAATGACCAACTCAGCAGTAGAAATACAGTAGTTGAGGAAAAGGATAAATTAAAAATCTAAATATTGCTTCATTAAGAATGTTTTTCCTTATTTATCTTATTTATATTTGGTATCATCATGTTTGCATGTTCTTCAAAAGTCCACATTAAACTACTCTCCACTGACTATGGAAGCTTCTACATCATCAACTTGCTTCTTTCATCATCTTTCCTGAGGCAAGAAAGAAATGTTTAAGCCTATCTCTACTTACTGGGAATATGTTTAATTAGATTATTAGAATTTTTCCAATAACTAGGTAAGAATAAAGTTCAAGAGGAAATAAATGTTTTAGTCCAATAGGCTGGACAGTGGTACCGCAGTGAGAATCTTTTATCACCCAAAGATGCTATGAGGATACTGGATGCTTTAAGTGACATAAATACATCATCAGGAAGTCAAGAAGGCTCCAAAAATAAAGATGTGGCACCAGAGATTTAACAAGTGCCTGCCCTACAGTCTTGCAGAGGTCCTAGTAGTACCAAAAGGCCAACTCACCAATAAAAATGTTCTCCCAACTACTTTAGGAAGCTTGCAAATACCTGGTTTAGAAGACTCTAAACAGGACACCGTGACACTGACTCATGCTCATTGTCACAGAGAGTTCTTCATTGATTCATTTTTCACTCCCAAAGCCAAGCCAGCCTCTGCATTCCTGACATTCTCTGCTTTGTCAAAGTCTGATAACTTCCTGACAACAAATAACCATTCTATTTTTGTTTTCCCTTCAAAATTCCCCCTTCCTCCTCCTTCTTTCCTGTCATCACAGATAATGGGTCTCCTACTGTATCAAAGACTCTCCACTTAAAAGGAACCATTCAATCTTGCTGCTAAATTTTGTGGTGGGATCAAACTGAAAAATTCTTAAAGAGATGGGAATACCAGACCACCTGGTCTCCCTCCTGAGAAATCTGTATGGAGGTCAAGAAGCAACAGTTAGAACTGGACATGGAACAACAGACTGGTTCCAAATCGGGAAAAGAGTATTTCAAGACTGTATATTGTCACCCTGCTTATTTAACTTATATGAAGAACACATCATATGAAATGTCAGGCTGGATGGAGCACAAGCTGGAATCACAAGCACAAGATTGCCAGGAGAAATATCAATAACCTCAGATCTGCAGATGACATCACCCTTATGGCAGAAAGTGAAGAGGATCTAAAGAGCCTCTTGATGAAAGTGAAAGAGAGTGAAAAAGTTGGCTTAAAACTCAACATTCAGAAAACTAAAATCATGGCATCTGGTCCCATCACTTCATGGCAAATAGATGGGGAAACAATGTAAACAGTCATGGACTTTAATTTTTTGGGCTCCGAAGTCACTGCAGATGGTGACTGCAGCCATGAAATGAAAAGATGCTTACTGCTTGGAAGAAAAGCTACAACCAAGCTAGACAGCATATTAAAAAGCAGAGATATTACTTCACCAACAAAGATCTGTCTAGTCAAGGCTATGGTTTTTCCAGTAGTCATGTATGGATGTAAGAGCTGGACTATAAAGAAAGCTGAGCACTGAAGAATTGATGCTTTTGAACTGTGGTGTTGGAGAAGACTCTTGAGAGTCCCTTGGACTGCAAGGAGATCCAATCTGTCCATCCTAAAGGAAATCAGTCCTGAATGTTCATTGGAAGAACTGATGTTGAAGCTGAAACGCCAATACTTTGGCCACCTGATGCAAAGAACTGACTCACTGGAAAAGACCCTGATGCTGGGAAAGATTGAAAGCAGGAGGAGAAGAGGATGACAGACATGAGATGGTTGGATGGCATCACCGACTCAATGGACATGAGTTGGAGTAAGTTCCAGGAGTTGATGATGGACAGGGAGGTCTGGCGTGCTGTGGTTCATGGGGTCGCAGAGTCGGACACAAGTGAGCGACTGAACTGCCTGACTTCTTCCCAGATCACTGAGGCCAGCCCTGCTTATGGTGGTTTCCAGGAACACAGTCAATATTTCTCTTAAGACACAGAGGAGGAAACGATTTTCCTTACATACTCTTGTTCCTAGTGTATCCTTTTACTCCTCTTTTACTAGTTTAAAAGTCACATATCTACATGTCAAATCTAGTTGATATCTGTATGTCATATCATATCTCATCTTTGAAATGTGCCTCTTGATGCACCCAGCCTAACAAGCACTCTAAGAAATTCCCTTTACTGACCTTATTCAAGCATTTTCAAAAGGAAGAGTTAATATTCACCCAAATCCACCCCAGCTAAGCATTTTACATGTTCTCTTCAACCAATTCACAGTACAATTTATCCAATCCTTAGGAATTTATTATCTTCATTTACACTGTGATGATTTGTGATCTTGGGATTTTAGTTTTTTAATGTTTTTTTTTCCTTGAGAGTTTTGTATGCCTTGATCCCTTCAGTAAACAGAAGGCCTTTGCAAACAAGGAATATGAAACATTTTTTTCTTACTGACAAGAAGAGAAACCTACCTGCCCGTGTCTTTGCTGAGAAGCCATCGCCTGAGGCCGTTCAGGATGCGACGGGGCCTGGAGGTCCGCCCCTCGAGTTTTGGGGCGCACTGCATCGGAGGCCAGACTGGAGGAGATGGCGAGAGATGCGGGCCGAGCAGCCGGGGGGCCTGTCCCCACCGGGGGTCCCTGGTCACCTTTTCTGCCCGGGACTTCCTCCTCCCCCTCAGAGTCCACAATAAAGACATATTCCGCTTTGAAGAGGTCACTTTGCTGCATTCCTTGAGGTTTCTTCTCTTTAGATTCCCTTCTTTGGGAAGCCTTGTCCTCAGCCTCTGAAGGGCAAGTCAGTGCTCCTCGTTCTCTCTCCTGTTGGCACCCAACGTTCAAGGTGAAGTACTCACTGGAATCAAACTGCAATAAATGCAGAAACATAAAAGAGTTGATGTTGCTTTGATAAATGCTTCTTTTCTACATGTACTCTTAAACACTTAACCTGTTCATATTCTTCAAGGACAAAAGGTTTTACAAATATACCCCCAAATCAAGTTGGCATAGGAGAGTTTGGGTTGAAGTTAATGGCTTACTTTTAATAACTCACTTGTATGTCATGCTCCAAACCTAAGTGATTTAGGACTCAGAATTAACGTCAACAAACAAACATGCTTTCAAATAAATTTTGATATGACTTTTTAGAAAGAGAGGATGAGGGCAATGTCTTCCATAAAGACATTCACAAAACAAATGGGAACTGGTCAGTCATGGGCTTAGTTAATAGTCAGCAAAACTTGTATAGCCTGCATAAGCTGGGGGTGGGAAATGAAATCCCATTGAAAGGTTCTAAAATAACATGCATTCCTCTAAAAATCTAAGAAGAAAAGTAAAATTGGAACAAAATGCAGAAAATTCAGACAAAATAGTCCAAGCCTATGGGAAGAACTCATGAATAGGACATCAAAAAGATAGATATTTTTAGCATAAAGTGTTTTCTACTGTTATTTTAGTTTTTATTTACAATCCTAAATATTTTCCCATTCAGTTTTCTATGAACACATAGGAGGTTTACAAGACCAGGAATTAGATAGTTTTCTCATGTTACCAAAGCATCTTTTTTCTAAAATGGTACCAGCAATGTACACCAAGACTGTGTTTAAAAGACTCAATACTAATTTCCTTGGTTTTGATAAGCATTGTTGTTGTTGTTGTTGTTAGTTGCTAAGTTGTGTCAGACTCTTTGCAACCACATGAGCTGTAGTCAGGCTCCTCTGTCCATGGAATTTCCCAGGCAGGGATGCTGGAGTGGGTTGCCATTTCCTTTTCCAGGGGATCTTCCTGACCCAGGGATCAAACCCTCATCTCTTGCTTGGCAGGTGGATTCATTATCACTGAGCCACCTGGAAAATGATGATACTAATCTTTTTTTTTTTTTTTGCAACATTTCTCTAATATTATTTCAAAATAAAAAGATATAAATAAGCTAAAATAAACTAAATGTCAACTATGGTCATCAATTTAATGTTTGCTAATATGTATTATGTGTTGTGTGAGTGAAGATAGAATAATCAAATCATTGATGAACTAGGAGTCAAATTCATACCACCAGACCACACTTTTCAGCTGATGATGACATAATCAAGATAAAATATACTTTGCCTCTGATGTGGAATTTTCTGAGAGTGGTCATTTCACATATTAAATTACAACACTATGTCGTAACAAGGGCCCTTGTGTCTCAGATAGTAAAGAATCTGCCTGCAATGCAGGAGACCCGGGTTCAATCCCTGGGTCGGGAAGATCCCCTGGAGAAGGGAATGGCAACCCACTCCAGTTCCAAGGACAGAGGAGCCTGGTAGGCTACAGTCCACGGGGTTGCAAAGAATCGGACACGACTGAGCGACTAACATATCACATACAGTAACAAAACCCAAATTAGAAGGAAGCTTAAATTAAAAACAGGAGGATTCAAAGACAGATTGCTTATGATGGAAAGTAGCAGAATAACTAAAGAGCTGGCAAAATTGAGCTCATTTTTGAAAATGCTATTAATGATCTACAGTAACTCCCTGCTCCCACAGTCCAACATTCTCTATTTGTTTATTCTGATGAATTTTTTACAGCATTTCTTACCACCCGAGGTTTTATTATATGTTTTTCATTTTTTTCATTGTCTGTCTTTCCAATAACAAATAACTTATGAGTTGACTTTATTCATCCAGAATCCACAGCACCAAGCACACAGCATGTGTTCAAGTAGTTTTTAAATATACAAAGAATGAGGGATTATTTACCCTGCTGTATTATAATATTGAACTGCTTAAGAAATAGGAAGAAAAATGTTTACTCTTTTAAAAATGTAGTTGTGTAGGTATCATTGCCATCTGTAGATGAATATCATTAGTTCAGGAAGCTTTGGAAATCTGCAACCAAGATTGATTCATATGTCTATAGTCTCATGAACTCGGAGCACCTAATCACAAAGGATCCCTTGAATATATTGTACGTACTTGAGTACCATGAGAGAGAAACTTCCCAGAAGTGTCTTATGTAGCTTTCAGAATTTCTCTAAAATAATTTGTTCTCACAATAGTTTTTGAAATAAGTCCCAGGTTCATGGTTATATTACTGCTTGCTAGATAAGATGCTTTGATACAGACAAAGAGAATCAGATAATTTTATTTCTTACAAAGTTGGCTCAAAAATACCACAAAATTCACACAGTAACATTTTTTTTTATAAGAGGACAGTTATTAAAACACATTTTAAAGAAAGAAGTTTTTACCAAAAAAGTTGTTATTTTCACACAAGTAATTTTTAGTTTTTTGTTTAATTTCATTTTCAGCCTTGGTCTCACTTTAGATAAGTATAATTGGGGTATAAATACAATTTTATAATCTACTGTATCATTTAACATAACATTAACATGTTCCATAAAATTGAATAATCATTATAAGTTTGTCAAGGTGCTGCTATCAGATGCTTAGCTTTTCTCTGTTAGATATTAGGCTCTTTTTATTTTTCCCTAATTATTTTCCTACGTAATACTTTTTATCTTCTGTAGTATTTCTCTGGTATACATTTCCACTTAGATAATTGAAAGGTTATGAAAAGTTGTATGACGTGGATAAGGGTTTTCCAACCAAAATTGTACAAATTCACAAAACTAGCAGCAAAGTGTGAGCAGGACAATAGGTCCACAAGCGCCCTAAACATGGAACATTATATTCTTTAACATTGTTAATCCATTACACGTAAAACAGCACCTCACTCTTTATCTAATAGCCTTTAAAGATAAATTTAAACTTTGCAAAAAATTTTGTATTTTTATTTTAAGGTACCTCTGGGAGGGGCAGTGCCAGGAGGCATAATATATCACGTGAACAAACGACAGGATGTCAAATCAAAAGGGTTGAGAATAACCTATTGTAGAAAACATGAGATTTGATAACACTGAAGTACCCATTACATAGTTATATTTTTAGCCACTCTTAGATTTCCCCGTTATCTCACTTTAAGTAGAGAAAATAAACATTCATACAGATTTTCATGTCGTTATTATGGATACTTTAATTACTTGACATAAAAATAATAAAAATAATCCTACCCTATTTACAGTTTCTGGAGTCTTATCACTTGGTTCCTCAGGAATTTTAACAATGTATTTAGAAGTGTCACCCAACTGGGAGTGGGTTGGCAGTCTTCTGACAGTGGGGACAAATGTGAAGATCAGAGGTTTGGCTTCAGAATCACCAGAAGAGACCTATGAGACATGTAATAAATTAGACTTTCAGTCTTATCAAAGGTTTATCTTAACTTTACTTTCTATACATTATGGTATTTTCCTGTTTATTTTAATAAACTGCCTATTGTCCTGTGATTACATTTATGATTGCCAAAGAGAACAGCTATTAAAGAATTCATAGTGTATCTGATCCTTTTTTTATGAAAATATTTATCAGTGAATAAAATAAAGCCCCAGGAAGATCTTATTGTAGGACATGTCAACAGAAGAGTAGGTTGACAAGCTGAGCTGCTGGAATGCTACACGTTAACATGGATAAACATGTAGCATTCCAGCAGCAGCTCAAGCCCTGACGTTAAAAGATGCTTACTCCTTGGAAGGAAAGTTATGACCAACCTGCTGCTGCTGCTGCTGCTGCTAAGTCACTTCAGTCGTGTCCGACTCTGTGCGGCCCCATAGACGGTAGCCCACCAGACTCCCCCGTCCCTGGGATTCTCCAGGCAAGAACACTGGAGTGGGTTGCCATTTCCTTCTCCATATGACCAACCTAGACAGCATACTAAAAAGCAGAGACATTACTTTGTCAACAAAGGTCCGTCTAGTCAAGCCTATGGTTTTTCCAGTGGTCATGTATGGATATGAGAGTTGGACTGTGAAGAAAGCTGAGCACTGAAGAATTGATGCTTTTCAACTGTGGTGTTGGAGAAGACTCTTGAGAGTCCCTTGGACTGCAAAGAGATCCATCCAGTCCATCCTAAAGGAGACCAGTTCTGGGTGTTCATTGGAAGGACTGATGTTGAAGCTGAAACTCCAATACTTTGGCCACCTGATGCGAAGAGCTGACTCATCTGAAAAGACCCTGATGCTGGGAAAGATTGAGGGCAGGAGGAGAAGGGGACAACAGAGGATGAGAGAGTTGGATAGCATCACCAACTCAATGGACATGGGTTTGAGTGGACTCTGGGAGCTGGTGATGGACAGGGAGGCCTGGCGTGCTGGGTTCACGGGGTCGCAAAGAGTCAGACACAACTGAGCGACTGAACTGAACTGAACATGGATAAAAGTCAATTTCAACACAGACTAGATGCTGTGCTTGTGATGACCCCACAGAGGTCAAGAACTTTCATCCATTTAACCCTGGGTTAGCAGGTTCAAATTGACTCATAATCACCAACTACATGTGAAACCTCAGACATGCATCATTAATGAGTAGGCTAAAATGTGAATGGAAAGTTGAAAATGTACCTTCCTGGCTATCAATATACCAATGCCTCTTCTCAAGGATATACCTTCTCTCTCATTCATCCTTTATTCATTCAAAAATTATTTTGTTAAGTTTTTACCATGTGGCAGGCACTCAGGAGCCAGAAAGACAATGGCAAAAGGGAACAGTTAATAGATCTCTCACAAGTAGGAAAATGGTGTGCACAGAACAGGAAGTGAAGCTGCTCAGTCATGTCCGACTCTTTGCGACCCCTTGGACTGTAGCCTACAGGCTTCTCTGTCCATGGGATTCTCCAGGCAAGAATACTGGAGTGGGTTACCATTTCCTTCTCCAGGGGATCTTCCCGACCCAGGGATAGAACCTGGGTCTCCCACATTGGAGGCAGATGCTTTAACCTCTGAGCCACCAGGGAAGCAGGTGACGTAGGTTCAATTCCTGGTATATCAATTAAGATCCTGCATGCCGCACAGTGAGGCCAAAATATAAATAAATAAAAGTAAACAACAGAAAGAATATAGCCTCCTCTGTGAACAGAGAAAATGAATGAAGACACAGAAAAGATCCCACTGTGGGGCACTGGGAGAAGCTGGAAAGTGACAGGAATCATCTTGCATTTAAACCATATTTGTGATGCAATTAGCCCCATCTGGTCAAGGTGACACTACCATGTCGCCACCTCCCTGCTCGTCATAGGAAATGCAATGGTCCCAGCCAGGGCCTCCCATGCTCCTCTCCCTTCCAGCCTTGCCACCATGCCTTATCGCAACATGCCCTTTAACCCGGATCACATCAGCCCCTCAAGAAACCCAGCCATCCCTGTATCCCTGTGTGCCACGTACAGCCCTAGTCTTGTTCCTTTCTTTCTTGTACCCTCTGAGGCTTTCCCAGAATAGACCCCCACTCATGCCCTCCACCTGACTTTTGTCTGTAGAAAAACTTTAGTCAAAGAATAAATTTAATCAGAGAAACTAGAAAAAAGGAAAACAGTCAAGCAAGACAAAATAATAGCTTAGCCACTAAACAAAGTCAAAGACATTTAGTTCTTCCTCAAGGACTATAGATAATATTCTGAGCCATGTTCTTTGAGCTGTTTTGCAGATACTGAAACCCTCACCAGGTGGTAGAAGTTAATTGTATACTGCCTACAAGCACATAGACCCCAGACCGGTTGGAACCGGAAGGTGAATGATGTGGACTCCAAATTATCTTACCACCAACTGATCAGAAGAATGTCCACGAGCTGACCACGCCCTGCTCCTTGAACACTGACTCCTCGTGACCCCTCCAGGGAGGGATGCACAACCGTGCAGGCACTGGCCCACTGTGGCCCCCTTGGCCTGACAGAGCATAAAAGCTATTCTTTCTCCTTCATCCAAAACCCTGTCTCTACATTTCTATTTGGCACCAGTGTTCAGAGGTAGAGTTTCAGAAACATACACTTATCCAGCTCTTGGAAACTTCTCATCCTTCACTGTCTGGAATTCAGGCAGTTGTCACACAGCCCTGCGCATCCTGAACCTCTTCTTCGCTTGCTGTAGCTCGTAAACCACAGGCCCCTCTGAAGGCCTCTGCTTCCCAGCAAGTTCTCAGTGACCATCTCCTCTCACACTAAGTCTAGAATAGGATAAGCGTCCTCCTTGTTCTCTTTACAGCTTCCAGACCATTCTTCTTCTTCCCTCACCCCTGCTGCTGCTGCTAAGTCGCTTCAGTCGTATCCGACTCTTTGCGACCCCATAGATGGCAGCTCACCAGGCTCCCCCATCCCTGGGATTCTCCAGGCAAGAACACTGGAGTGGGTTGCCATTTCCTTCTCCAATGCACAAAAGTGAAAAGTGAAAGTGAAGTCGTTCAGTTGTGTCTGACTCCTAGCGACCCCATGGACTGCAGCCTACGGCTCCTCCGTCCACAGGATTTTCCAGGCAAGAGTACTGGAGTGGGGTGCCATTGCCTTCTCCATCCCTCACCCCTACAAACCTCCAAGTCTGAAGCTCCTGATATGCACCAGATAACGCCCTTCACTACCTACCTATCCTTGTTGCAGTCATCTGCCCACAACCAAGTCAACCCCTTCTTTCTTTGAAGATTTAGTTCTAGGCTTAATTCCATTCCTTCTAACGCTATATCCCACGGGTAATTTTTCTAGTAGCATATGTCACTGACCTCTACACTTCCTTGCCCTTCACATCCCTGGCAACAACCAACAGCCACAACAAGCCTTCCATAATTTTGGAGTGTTTTCCTTCTCTGACCAACACTTCTTTCCACATCATTCCTCTGGTTCTCTAACCAGCATTTCTGGGAACCCATCAAAATGGAAGTCTACTGATCCTTCCAGCAGTAAGTTTTCCCTGATTCCTTTTTTTAGCCAGTTTCAATGTCTGATACAACTACTCCTGTGGACACCCCTCCAAAGCCTTGCCTTCTCTCACGTCATCATCCCCTTTGGGTAAATCATGGTGCTCATTGACTCTAACCCCTACCAACTCTACTCTGGCATCACAGAGGTAAATGCGGCTGGGGAAAAAGTTACAGGACCGTGCTTGCTGGTTTCACTTAAGATGAGTGGCTCTGAGCCTCAAGTAGGTCCTTTCATACTACTCTATAATCTTACTATATTTTTTATTAGACTATGATTGCTTTACAATGTTATGTTAGTTTCTACTGTACAACGAAGTGAATCAGCTATGTGCAAATATATCTCCTCCCTCTCTGACCAACCTCACACTCCACCCCCGATCCCACTCCTCCAGGACATCACAGAGCACCCAGCCGAGCTTCCTGCCCTTTATAGCATGTTCCCACTAGCTATCTATGTTACACAGCATAGCATATATATGTGGGCTTCCCAGGCGGCTCAGTGGTAAAAAATCCACCCACCAATGCAGGAGATGCAGGAGACATGGGTTTGATCCCTGGGTCAGCAAGATCCCCTGGAGGAGGAAATGGCAACCCACTCCAGTATTCTTGCCTGGAAAATCCTTGGACAGAGGAGCCTGGGCAGGCCCCAGTCCATGGGGTCACAAAGAGTCAGACAAGGCTGAGCACACATGCATGCAGAGTGTATCTGACAATCCTAACCTCCCAATTCATCTCACCCAACTCTTCCCCCTCCATATGCGTATGTCTGTTCTCTACATCTGCGTCTCTATTCCTGCCCTGCTTTTCTCTATCTGGAAGAGAAAAACAAATATCAGATACCAACATGTATATGTGGAATCATACTATACATTGATAGATCCAGAGCCCATTTACTCTCCCACGCACAGAGAAAGCTCACATCTTCTCCGCTCTCTGCAAACACCTGCATCTGCTTCTCACTCTGAGCTAAAAACTTTGTTTCCCATTTCCTGAGATAATTGAAGCAAACAGAAGAGAACCTCCAAACCCCTCATCACAGCTTCTAGTCACCCACCTACATCTTTGTCCTTTTATCGGACCATCAGTCCTTCTATTCCACTCCTACTAAACCAAACCTCACGTGATTACATTGCCTTCTATAATATTTTCATTTACTTAAGATCTTATTAAATGCCTACCAGGTGCTAGGCTTTATTTTAGGGCTTGGTGATATGAACAAAACCTTTACCCATTCTAGTGGGAGGGAGACAGGAAGCAAAATAAATAAGATAAAGGTAGAATTTTCAATTGAGCTAAGTGCTATGAAGACTAGTATAATACTCCACAGGAGAAAAAATGATAGGTAAAACTTGGGTTGGCTATAATTTAAAGGAAAAACTTAGAATTTGCTGAAAAATTAGATGCGAGATGCAAGAGGCAGACAAGAGTTAAGACATACCAAGTTTTTGACCTGAATAACTGAAAGATAAGAAATAGTCTTCATAGATGTGAGGAAAATAAGAGGTGGCACTGGTTTGAGAATAAAGATCAAATTTGATATGACAAAAATACATCCAAGAGGAAATGTGGGGATAGGAGAAGCAAAGTTCAGAGCAGAGTTTGTGCTGGAGATAAAATTATTAGGGTTGTTAACCTATACATGGCTTTGAAAACCATGAGACCAAATGAGATCACCAGGGATACAGACACAAACAGGAAAAAAGAGGTCCAAGGCTGAAGCATCCAGGCTTTACCATTTAGTGGCCCAGTAGCTGAAGAAGAACTCGTAAAGGTGACACTGGATTTTAAGATAAAAATAAGCCTGGAACATCATTGACAGCAATAAGAAAGAGGCCAGACCATGAATAATAAAAGGATCGACAGGCTATTGTGAGAGTCCAGCCCAAATGTAAATCCAAGAATTTGTCATGAAAGCAATTTGCTTGGTTGTTGGATAATCTGTCCAGGGATGCTCAACTGCCTGTCATAGGAACGGAGAAAGTGAACCGCAGCATTTATAGAACTGATGTTCAGAGTTGGTTCTGGCAGAAGAATGTTGTGCGTGTCAGGAAACCGAGGGCACCAATGAGAGAAAGCAAAGTGTCAGCCAGGGAGCTCAGTGCAGACAGGAAGAAGGGGGACCTCACTCTAAGAGACTAGCAGGCTCTATGGCTGAGAAATCAGATCTGAAAGCACAGTGGGTATTTGGGAGAACAGTGGGGGTCACAGTACAGGATGCAAGAGAGAGCTTGAGATCCAGTAGCATGGTAAGTCCAGCTGATTATCAGTTCTAGGCTTATAACCAGGTACAGTTAGGATTCAGGTTTCTAGAAACAACACACATTTCTTAAGGAATAAAAAATACACAGACCAACCCTTCTGAGCCAACTATCATTTTTCAATATTATTTTCTGCCTTTCAAAATAATTGTCATTATTCCTCCATAACAGTCAGGTCACAATTCCCAGGTTGTAGCTTATCATCAGAAAATAATAAATCAATGGAGTTAAGCCTGGGTACTTGAGATGAAAAAACAGGAAAGGCACTGAGCCTGTGAAGGTCAAGGAACTGGGAGACAAGAAGGCCAACAAGACTCTAGTTGTGACAACAAAAGCCACGCTGGGACTGCAGGGCTGGGCTGGAGAAGACAGTATGGCAACACTGCACGAGGCAAGGGTCAGGTGTCACCAGGATCAGCTGACACTTGGGACAGGAGATTGCTAATCAGATTTTGTGTGTGTGAACACACAATCAAATAAAGAGAACTAGATATCCTTGCAGGAGATTTCACCAAGTTATAGATGGTCTAATGAACTAACTCTGGACCACTTACTGCAGGAAACAACTTTCTGGTAACCATTTTCCTGGGCTCCAAAATCACTGCAGACAGTGACAGCAGCCATGAAATTAAAAGACGCTTTCTCCTTGGAAGAAAAGCTATGACAAACCTAGACAGCATATTAAAAAGCAGAGACATCACATTACCCACAAAGGTCTGAATAGTCAAAGCTATGGTTTTTCCAGCAGTCATGTATGGATGTGAGAGTTGGACCCTAAAGAAGGCTGAGCGCCAAAGAATTGATGCTTTTCAAACTGTGGTGCTAGAGAAGACTTCTGAGAGTCCCTTGGACTGCAAGGAGACCAAACCAGTCAATCCTAAAGGAAATCAATCCTGAATATTCACTGGAAGGACTGATGCTGAAGCTGAAGCACCTGATGCAAAGAGCCAATTCACTGGAAAAGACCCTGATGCTGGGAAAGACTGAGAGCAAGAGAAGGTGGTGACAGAGGATAAGATGGTTGGACGGCATCACTGATTCAATGAACATGAGTTTGAGCCAACTTCGGGAGATACTGAAGAACAAGGCAGCCTGGCATGCTGCAGTCCAAGGGGTCACAAAGAGTTGGACACAACTTAGCAACTGAACAGCAAACCAGAAAACTAAGACACCTCTACCTTCTGGAAACAATGCATATTCCTTAGGGCATAAAAATTACACAGCAAATCCTCTGAGCCAACTTTCATTTTTCACTATTATTTTCTGCCTTTAAAAATAATTGTCATTATTCCACCATGGCAGTCAGGTCACAGTTCCCAGTTGGTAGCTTATCACCTGAAAAATAATAAAGCAATGCTTTCCTTTGTAGGAAGAGACATGAGATCCCTCATGAGATTCGGGGAGTCCAGTAGCCTTTATCAGTGATACACAATACAAGACCCTTTCCAGAGGGATTTTTTTTCCAGGAAGGTTTCTTTACATGACTAATCTCATCAATATCATGATAGAGGGAGAGAGGTTTTAGCAAGGAAATCACTGAGGGTAGCTCAGATAATTTATCACAGAATTTCATTTGGGTAAGAAATAAAGACAGTCCTTTAAGAGTCAAAGAAGAGGTGAAACTGACTTTGTCCTTGGGTTCTGTAGGCCTGTCCTCATCTCCCCACAGAATGATTACAGGTCTACTTTAGGTTCTATCTAGACGAAATTTAAACACTAATGTATGAAAGACTTCAATTCACTTCCCTGTGGTTACAAAATATGTATCACTTTTATTAACAATAAGTGGTTTTACTTTCTAAAGCATGTACAATGACAAAAATTTACTTCCCCAAAAGGCTTGCTACGTAAGTTCCCAAAATACAAATAGAACGTCACTATTGATGCGTCATAAACTATTGACTTTTTAAAGGCTAATAGCTACAATTTTAGTGAATAAAATGGAAATGTGATACAATAAACACGGATGCTCCAATGAATATGGTGTGCTTTTAGAAGGATGTCCTCAAAGGAATTTCTAAAAGTAACCATATGTTGACAATGAAAGCAACTGAAAATAAGTAGAATTGTTTCCTTCTCCTTTATTGCTGTATTTTCCTACAAATAGCCACAGCCTACATAAAAGTTCTTCACCAGGTAAAAAGAACATTTTTTGAGAATTTTTAGTTGAACCAATACATAATATCATCAAGAATAACATTAAAAATGGAAAATCCAATAGTACTAAAGGCTTATTCATCTTCCTAGGTTACTGTCAGAAGATCACAGATAAATTCCTGTCCACACATGTAACCTCAGATCATCCTCAAAAAGGGGCAATGGTTTGGTATTTGCTTTTAAGCTGAGAGTACAATGTTGGCATGTGGCTCTTTTCATCACATTTCCGTACCATCTTCTTATCCTACCACGGATGCACAGAGTTTTTGCACAGAATTTAGTTGGAAAGGATTTGAAATTACACTAGCTATGCTATACAACAGGCTGCTTGACTGCTGAATCCCTTATTTGGGAAAGAAAAAGAAAAATTTTGCTGTTTACTGCACACCGTGGCCAGGTTCCAAAAAGCCCAGAAGTGAATCGCTATGGTGAGATGAAAAATCATTTTCCACACAAAGCAGAAACAGATGCATGTTAATATCACTGCACTGGTTAAATGCCAATTAACACTTTGTCAGCGTTGTTTAAAAACACATCTCAGTTCTTATCCTTGGGAAACTAGTTTAATAATAGAAATTAGAGCTGAAAGGATGAAAAGCTTTCCCTAAATATGGTTTCAAGCACTTGAAACTCTGAGACTGTCACCTTCTCACCGGCCAGCCGACCAATAATTTAAGAAACTGCTTTCCCTCATGCCATGCGGGCTGAGTGTTTCTTTGCTCAGTTTCCAGGAGCAATGCCTTCCTTCCTTCTCTTTCTCGAAATGCTCTCTTCTTCTGATGTTGACACCCACACTCACAGATGGCCACTAGCCTCTTGTTGAGAAGAGACAAGACAGGGTGTCAGCGCTTACACTCCAAGGACCGTCCTCAGCATCTTCTTCGGTTGCCAGTAAGCAGCTTTGCTCTATCTGCTCATCCTTTCCACTAACTGCCTATAACATTTCATTTTGACATAGTCAAATTTATCTACACCCGGGCATCTCTCTCACAAACCCTCTTGCAGCAAACACCACAGTGCACAGCCTTTCAAAGTTCTCGAAAGCAGGAAGGAAAGCCTTCCTTTTACCTGGGGTGTGGTCTGCACGCTCCCTGCTAAGACGCACGAGTTCATTTGGAAGCAATTGTTCCCGCAGTCCCTCGGAAGCCCCTGGGTTTCTGGAAGCATTGATTCATCCCATAAGGGAGTGAGCAAACCAATGAGTGAGGTGGGAAGGGAGCCGCTCCCTGAAACAACACACACACTCGCGGGGAGAAAAGAATTCTAAAAAGAGGTAATGTGGACTCCTCCCTGAACAGAAGAATTTTTGTCAGCTCCAAAGAGCAGATTCATGCTCAGACAGTTTTTAGATTTGGAACTTCAGGAGAGGTCAGATTGACTGCTGAAATGGAGCCAGTAGAAGTAAAAAAAAAAAAAAAAGAATTGCCACCTATATGCATTTCTCTTTTCTTTTCATGCACATAGTCCAATTAAACATTCTGCAAAAAGAACAGAGGAGCCAGATTGTACAGCAACAAGAAGCTGATTGAAGGGCCCGCACAGCTGACAATCTCAGCAATCAGTTGGTCACACTCGCTGAGAACATTTAGAGGCACAAATACACGCAAACACTGGGTCTAAATAAAGAACGAGAAAACACACAGCGATTCCTTCTTAAAATCAGTAGCTTTAATTCTTGGTCCTTGGCATGTACGTAGTGAGCAATGCTACACCAGCATCGGCAGTGACTGAAGTCTTGCTATTAACCAAATTTGCTCTCAAATAGAGCTTGGAATCAAAAATCTGTCAAAACAACGTTCCAAGGTTCCTGGAAGACAGTGCGTGTCCCAACTGCAGAAAACTTCCAAACTTGACACGTGGAATTGATCGGCGTCTTCTGTTTTTGTACTTCTATTTTCTGAGTATTGATTTTTCTCCAAATCTGTAATATCTGTATTTGTGCTTTGGCGATGCAAGTTGTTCTGTTGCAAGAGCTGGTTATAGACCAAAAGCTCTGGGAAGGAATGAAGGAGTTATTTTAGGGACCTAGATTATACCACTTAACATTTTCCCTGCTTATCAGAAGCCCGAATTTGTGGAAACACTACAAGTAAAACAATTGTCGAAAGTGATGCTGGGGAAAACTAGCACGTTGGGGAAAACTACTCCAAATAACCTAGTACTTGTTTTTCAGGCAAGGCTTTATCAGGGCCCCTGCTGCAGTGGTGGGGAGGAGAGCAAATGACAAGTTCCCATGTCTGCTCTCTCCCTGAGGAGGGGCAAGCATTCCTCACACTGGGAGAGGGTACGGGTGTGTCCAGGGATTGGGCCAGGGGACTAGCTTAGGTGGCCTGCCCATCCCTCTGATGGTGTTGCCTTTTCATACTCTTGACGGGGTTTTGAAGGCAAAAATACTGAAGTGGTTTGCCATTCCCTTCTCCAGTGGACCACGTTTTGTCAGAACTCTCCACCATGACCCGTCTATCTTGGGTGGCCCTACACAGCATGGCTCATAGTTTCATTGAGTTAGACAAGGCTGTGGTCCATGTGATCAGATTGGTTAGTTTTCTGTGATTGTGGTTTTCCATCTGTCAGCCCTCTGATGAATAAGGATAAGAGGCTTATGGAACCTTCCTGATGGGAGAGACTGACTGTGGGGGAAACTGGGTCTTGTTCTGATGGGTGGAGCCATGCTCAGTAAATCTGTAATCCAATTTTCTGTTGATGGGCAGGGCTGTGTTCCCTCCCTGTTGTTTGACCCAAGGCCAAGCTATAGTGAAGGCAATGAAGATGATGGCGACCTCCCTCAAAAGGTCCAAGAAAGGTCTGTCTAGTCAAGGCTATGGTTTTTCCAGTAGTCATGTATGGATGTGAGAGTTGGACTATAAAGAAAGCTGAGCACTGAAGAATTGATGCTTTTGAACCGTGGTGTTGGCGAAGACTCTTGAGAGTCCCTTGGACTGCAAGGAAATCTAACCAGTCCATCCTACAGGAAGTCAGTCCTGAATATTCATTGTAAGGACTAATGCTGAAGCTGAAATTCCAATACTTTGGCCACCTGATGCGAAGAGCTGACTCATTGGAAAAGACCCTGATGCCAGAAAAGATTGAAGGCAGGAGGAGAAGGGGCCGACAGAGGATAAGATGGTTGGATGGCATCACCAACGCAATGGACATGAGTTTAAGTAAACTCTGGGAGTTGGTGATGGACAGGGAGGCCTGGCATGCTGCAGTCCATGGGGTCACAAAGAGTCAGACCTGACTAAACAACTGAAGTGAACTGAACTGATGGTGTTGCGTGCAGGAGATATGTGCAGTATTCTACTTTTGCTCCTGACACGGAGGTTTTTTGCTCTCAGCTCTTCAGAAATGGTAGTTGGGTTTTTTGGTCTCTTTGTATCTTTTGTCCAACATTTGTCCAAATTGCACATACACACATTATGTTTAATACCATACAGTTTAATGATCTAAATTTTTAAAGTGAATACTGTAAGACATCAGAAAATAAATTGTGCCTTTTTCTATGCAAGGTGTATTTATGGATACTCAAGAGACTATACCGCCCTCTTGCCCTCAAAGAGCTTCCAGTCCAATTGAGAATATAAAACAGGTGTACGAATAGAGATGCAAAGTAAAAAAGAAAAGAAAAATTCCCATACTGCAGTTCTCAAAGTTGATACATAAATCACTTGAAATCATGTTAAAATGCAGTTTCTTAAATATCCTGTGACAAACCACAATGGAAAAGAATCTGAAAAAGAATGTAAATATGCAAATAACTGAATCACTTTGTTCTACAGCAGAAATTGTACATTGTAAATCAGCTATATTTCATAAAATATTTTTAATGCAGTTTTTGACTGAGGAGATCTGTGGCCCCAGATTTGACATTTCCCACGAGCTCCCAGTGGTGCCTACCTACTGGTCTGTGACACTATGAGTAGCAAAGACTTAGAGGAACTTTTGGAGGGTGGTGAGATCACAGTCATCTGGGGTGAGTAGTTCAAGGATAAAGAAACGTTCAGGCTGGACTTAGAAGAATTGGAGCCTTCCTGGTGGCTCAGATGGTAAACTGAGAGAGACCCAGGTTTGATCCCTGGGTCAGGAAGATCTCCTGGAGGAGGGCATTGGAACCCACTCCAGTATTCTTGCCTGGAGAATTCCATGGACAGAGGAGCCTGGAGGGCTACAGTCCATGGGATTGCAAAGAGTCAGATGTGACTGAGTGACTAACACTTTCACTTTCACTTAGCAGAGCAGGGGAGTGAGACCTCTGAAGATGAGGCAGAATAGCCCTTATTTCAGGCAGAGAGACAAGCTTGAGCAAAGGCCCCTATCAGACCAGCAGTAAGCAGCAGCAAAAGTTGCTCAGTCGTGTCCGACTCTCTGCGACCCCACAGACTATACAGTCCCTGGAATTCTCCAGGCCAGAATACTGGAACGGGTAGCTGTTCCCTTCTCCAGGGGATCTTCCCAACCCAGGGATCAAACCCAGGTCTCCCACATTGCAGGCAGATTCTTTACCAGCTGAGCCACCACGGAAGCAAAAGAATACTGGAGTGGGTAGCCTTTCCCTTCTCCAGGGGATCTTCCCGACCCGGGAGTCGGACCCAGGAATAGAACCAGGGTCCCCTTCATTGCAGGTGGATTCTTTACCAACTGAGCTTTGAGAGAAAGCCTCAGGGTGGGCTGCAAGGCATGGAGCCGAAGAGTCAGACAACCCACTGGCTGGAGGACCTTGGGTGGGGTAGTTACAGGACCTCTCAAAGGCTCATTCCTCCACCAGTGAAATGTGGATCAGAATAGTGCTTATTTCACAGGGTTCACAGAACAGTACTTATTAAATTCAGCATGTAAAGCTCTGTGCCAGGCAAATAATGTGTGTTACTGCCGTGAGTACTACTGTTACTCAGTAGAACCCAGGTCTCCTGCACTGCAGCAGATTCTTTACCCTTTGAGCCACCAGGGAAGCCTGGTAAGTAGCGTACATCAGAATAAAGGCAAATAAGGCTACAAACATAGGTTCAGTGTGGATCATCAGAGACCTTTTTTTAATATACCATTTTAACCTTTACAAAGTGTACAGTTTAGTGAGCACATTAAGGACACTTACACTGCTGTGCAACCATCATTATTAATCATCCACAGAACTTTTTTCATTTTGTCAAATTGACGTTCTGCTCTGATTGAGCAATAATTCCCCATTCCCCACACCTCCCATCCCCAAGTAACCACTGTTCTACTTTCTACGTCCAGATTCATCTCTCCTCTTCTTTGTAGATCATCAGAGATCTTGAATTAAGGTCTTTTGATGTTATTCAGTAGGGAATAGGAACAAAGATTTGTATATATGAAAATGTATATATTGGGTTGACCAAAAGGTTCATTCAGGTTTTTCCATACCATCTTATGGAACGAACCTTTTGGCCAACCCTGTATATGTATATGATTTTCCTTGAGTCATTTTACAACATGAGAAACAATGACATTAATCCATTATTTTGCTATATATGCACATATTTATATAATATATATATCATTGTATACGTATATACCACATATACATAAAATTCTTAATTCCTAATCCCTACTGAATAGGGTAGCCTCAGCAAATCCTAGAGACCACACTCATCTTCACGTTCTGTCCTTTGTCAATGGTTCATAAGTTTATTCCACATGAATTCAAACAATCAGGAAGCTCTTTTCCAAAGTCTCATTCTGTCCTTCCCCCTCTGATCTTTCTTTTTTTCTCATTCCCTCTCCCAAGCAGAAAGCAATATTTAGACATATTGGTATGATCATATTTGGGAGAGGAAATATGTTATCCCCTATCCTTTGCCCTATTTGAATTTTTCCTTGAGTCATTTTACAACATGAGAACCAATAAAATTAATCCACTATTTTGCTATTTTCTCTGTATCTCTTTAATCATTTTCTTTCCCTTGTTTTATTAATAATTGTTGGTATTATAGAGTATTTCTTATATTGATGGAAAACATAATTTTTTACTTAAAAAAAGCATAATAGCCATGCATTATAGTAGCATGCTTCAGTCATCTGGCTAGTAACTACATACAGCCTCCCAGAGCACATGTATCTAGAAAAATTTCTATAGAAACCATCCTCAATGGAATAGAAAGTGATGGCACCTCATCAAAAAATAGGCCTCAGTCGTGGATGATGAAGACCAAGTGAATTACTGACACAGGATCAAGGCTGGGAGGAGGGGAGAGTCTAGCCTCCAATTACAACTACTGTTTTCTAGAGATAAGAAGGTCACCCAGAGTCTGCCTAAGACCATGAAGCATTTCACAAACATAGAGTTTTAATGATGTCTGTCTTACTAAAGAACACAAACTGTTCTGTTGAATAATCGATTCCCAAAAGAAAGTGAAGTTTGTTGAAGTTTGCAACCGGCAAATACAATCCAAAATTCTCTTTAAAATCTGGCCTTACTGATGGCTGAAGTAGGGCATCCTTCCCACTTCTTAACTATACAGATATTACTGCAGTACCTTCCAGCCAAGAGACTCTTAAGGTATTGCTGTTAAAACAAACCGTATAGAACAAATAGTCTCTCTTCCTGACATGGGAAACAAATTTGAGGAAAACAATAGACGTATCCAGAAAAGTTTGCTAAGAAACATGTAAGTGATCAAACAAATCCAGCTTCTATTTACTTCTTCATAGCAGGTGCTACTATTAAAATTAATATATAGCCGGACTTCCCTGGAAGTCCAGTGGTTAAGACTTTGCCTTCCAGTGCAGGGGGTACAGCTTTGATCCCTGGTCGGAGAGCTAAAATCCCACATACCTCACAGCCAAAGAACCAAAACGTAAGATAGAAGCAATATTGTAACAAACTCAATAAAGACTTTTAAAAATTGATATTTTAAAAAAGTTATATGTATCGGGAATTCTTTAGTATCTGGTTCCCTGATTGGAATGAAAGCACTAGAACACTGGGAAATCTCTATTTTTTTCCCTGCTGTATCCCCAGCATCTAATACAGGAACTATCACGTAGTGGAGGCTCAATAAATGTCCATTACATAAATGAGTGACCATGTGCATTCATGAGCGTTGTATGGAGGTCTCAGAGAGGGCAAGAGAGATTTCCGTGTTGAAGGAGTATACAGTTGTTAGGGAACCATTGACCGAAACCACCTGCCTTGGCCAAGCACAATGAAAACCATTTCCCTGAGTTGCTTCACATCAGGAGGTATCCTGATAAGGAACACGCTGTGGCTACAGAACACTAACCAGGGTAATTTGGGAGGGGCACAAAGGAGGGAGGAGACACAAGCCCATAATATGTCCTACCAACCTCTCAGAATCCTTTGCACTGATTTCCATCTTGGCTGAGAGACACACCATCAGGAAGGACCCTAAGTCAGACCAAATATGGGCCAAGCAAGATGACTGGCCAGAGACAACCTGGAAACTAACCCCACTGCCATAAACCTGGAGCCGCGAGCCACGTGGCAGAGCAGTTCTCCTGGGTTCCCTGACCCTGCTTCTCTCCACCTGGGCACCCCTTCCCAATAGTGTCTCTTGCTTTGTCAGCGCGTGTGTTTCCTGGGACAGTTCATTTTTGTGTTTAGACAAGAGCCCACTTTTATGCCCTGGAAGGGCGCCCCCTTCCTGCAGCACAATAAGAGTGATTTAATCACTGTATAATTTTGCTTCTTTGAAGACAGATCAGATATAAAAACAGCAACACCCAATGCCAAAGCTGTGAATGTTTTAAGGATGGATGCAAGGAATCAGCATCCAAAGGGTGTGTGAGGGGCCGGGGTCCTTGGAGGAAATGGAGAAGCTTCTCTGGTCTAGATCACTCCTCCCAGTCTTGGCTGCCGTGGTCTGTCACCCTGGCCACCCCACATGCTCCACCCACTCATCACAGAACAGATTGTATCCTACATATACTATGTATAAATACACCACTTAACAAGTTTTATGTGATACTATTCTTGGTGCTTTTAATATAGATCATCTCTTGAATTTCTCACAACAAGCCAGCAAGAGAATTATGATGTCCATTAGATGAGTAAGAAAAATAAGACTCAGGGAGATTGAATTACTTGCTTAACCAGCATAAGATGCAATCAGATTTTAAACCTGGTGTGCCTGGCTAGAACCCAGGTTCACATGGACTCTTATTTGCTAACTGCCTCTGCCAGCCTTAGCTTAGAAATACTTGTTTACAGAAAAGTGATAAGAAAGGTTCAGGAATCAGTAGCCAGCAAAGATTTTGTTTTTAACAACATTAAAGAGAATTGGGCTCAGATGAACATTTTCCCCAAGCCTCCAGTATTCATTCCCAAAATGTGGCCGGCTACACACTGACTTTTCTACCTTTCATCACTGTTATTCTCTTATTGTTTCCATGTAGTTCTATATAAAAGGAATGCATCATTCTTTTGCAACATACATAACTTTAAATTGGAAATGAGATAACAGCAAAAAGTCAAATTGTATTGGTACAAATGCTAAAGCTATCTAAATTTCAATATGGATAGTGCAGCACAGACTCAGAAAAATATTGTTGAATGATTAAATCTGTTTATGACAAGTATTTCCTTATATTTATAAACAATATTTATCTTCAAAAATATCTAGAGTAATGTGTGATCTCTGATGTTTTATACCTTCAATATATTAATTCTTCTAATAATATTTATTTTTGATAATATCTAAAGTAATGTGGGAGCCCTGGCTTATGGTCTACACCATCAATGTATTAATTCTGCTAATGGAAAAAATGAAACGTGGAATCAGATTCCAATAATAAATCTACTAATTATTAGCCGATGAAAGCATGTAGTTACTTTAAATCCAAGAACTTGTGTTTCTCCATCTATACAATGGGCATAATAAAGGCATCCAAATCTCAGAGGGTGAATATGAAAATTAAAGACATATTTCATACGTCTCATGATATATAAGACCCCAATGTTTGGCCCCACACAAAGCAGGCGCACCATAAATGTTAATTTCTGTCTTTCTTTCTAGGACAGATGAAATGTATAAGATTTAACAAAAATCTCTAGTGGATACAGTCTCAGAATATGCCTGCGTTTTCTTGCAGTGTCCTCTGTTTTCCCCTTAATGTGTTCACTCCAAAACAAAACAGGAAGGCATATTTTAATCATCTTCATCCTTGTCACTGTCATCCTAAATATCTTTTACAGACCCTCTGACTTGCCCACAATTGTTGAAGACTGGATTCACCACGAGTTCCAGAACACTCCAGCAGCATGTTAACAGACCCAACATTCAAGGCTCCTTCTCCTACAGAATCAATCACAACTTGGACAGAAGGTTTGTCCTGAAAGTCCATATGCAGAGTAATTGGCTGAAAAGATGCCGGTGAATCAAAGCACTTTGGGATGATCTTTCCTTTTGATTTTAGGTTTGACACCATAATTTCCACAGAGGCAAAAACCAGCCAATGGCTACAGTAGCCAGTATATTCCCCCAGGATGGGACGTGTCCTGGGCCAACACTGCCAAGTAGTCTTCCATGAAGACAGTCATTAATGATGGCTTTTTGAATCATGACTGCATCCCTGGTACTTAACCTTGAGGAGACACTAAATGTTTGTTTGTTGGGTGAATTCATTAATAGTGCATGCCTACCCTACAGAAAAGAAAAAGTCAGAGACAAAGGTGTTAGGGGACAAGAGTAAAGAAATAGAAAATCAAAAGCAAAGCTTTTCTCCCCACGACTGACCTCATTAGAGGTAAGACAGGAGCTACTGTAATTTAGCCTTCCACTGTCACTTGTCTGACTACATCACATTATATAATAGAATGTTTCCTAGGTCAGAAATGGCTAGCATTCCAAATGCAGGATGTTAAGAGGCAACACAGGAGATAATACAAGGAAAACATGTTTCTTAAGTGTCTTCTCTGTGTGCAACGAAGTACTACACAGCAGGCAAGAAGGAAAAATCTCAAGTTAATAAAATAGATCATTTTAAAGTAATTTATACATCATGAAAAGGAAACTGAAATAGCAACTATTTACCCCAAAAAAAAAAACACTTTACCTACTTTTCAAATTTGTCCAAAAATTAGAATGAAGAGACTATTAAAAATTTGCAATGGCTTCCTTATTTCCATAAGGAAACTAGACTACCTAAATGCACAGGGATTTGGGATACTTAAATGAAATGATACATGAGACATTTCCACCATATGATAAACTCTCAGAAATGATCAGTTGTTGTTGTTCCTGTAGGCGTGCCCAAAGTAACTAGCAATCTAACATTAAGTATACATTTAAAACCAAGAAATGTCAGTTCTGTAATCATTTTAAGATTTCAAAAAATATACTATTACTGAATATATAATCCTAAGTGCTTTTCTTTAAAATCAGTATTTTGAGTTCTTTTTTTTTTTTCCTCTGATCAACCTTTACTATTTTTTCTTGCCTTTAGATTTTTACATCTGTACAGACAGTGAAACTCTCCTCCCACTAATGATTTTGCTCACTGATAAGTCTGCATGGAAAGGCAAATCTATTCCCTTCAAATCTGCCTATTCTTATAACCAGCAGATTCTAACCAGAAACACTTTTCAAGAGTTTTTCTGGTTTTAAATACCACCATACTATTTTATTCTAAAATCAAACTATAGGGTTCCTGGTAGAAATATTTTAAGAATCACTTCTCAGTATTTTGAAAACACATATTGACGTGAATAAATCCAGTTACCTGAAAAGGTTAAGGATGCTGTAAGGCTGTCTTCTGTAAGTCTTAGATCCCAACAGGCTGCACGTGTGCATGGTGGGCAGTAACATGTATATATAGAGAGAGATTTTTTTCAGATCAACATGTGACTGTGTAGGCGATAAGTGAGCCTTCAAACTATGCAAAAATAAGTTCTAGAGGTTCTAATGACATTCAGCTGAACAGTCTGTAGGCATAAAGGAATCTGAGATACACAAAAAAATCATTATTCCAGTGCATAGTTATTAAAATGTTTTGCTGCAAAAAGAGAATGCCCTCTTTCTTTCTGGAGACATTTACTAAGGACCATAAGGTATCATTTCAAGGCTCGCAACAATCTCACCATAAAAAATGCAATATATGTTTTCTTAATATTTTCAAATTTCACTTTAATTTTTTAAACTATTTTTCCTTTAAAAACTGACATAGGAGAAAATCAAACAAAATGGATTCCTCTTCAAAACAGATGTTTAGGGAAAGAAGAATGAATAATCACTAAGTACCCTTAACAATTCCTATGAAAATGGATGTGGGATTTTATCTCAGAAAATAGAACCTCTGTGGACTCTTGCCAACTCATTACTTTTTAAAGAAACTGTTGGCTTTCCAGACTCTTAACCATGAGCTCAGCAGCCAGACTGCAGGGCTTGGGTCAGAACTCTGCCACTAAATAACTGTGTGTGTGGCTTTACATAGATGACTCAATTATCTCATCTGCAAAATGGGAATACTCAGAGTAGCTACCCCATGGGATGCACACAAACCCTTAGAACAGCATTCAGCATGGCCTAGGCAATCCATAAATAGTCACAGTTACAATCAACCATTGCTAACAATAGAACAACCATATAGAATTTAAACCCTGGTGGCTAAGATGGTAAAGAATCTGCCTGCAATGTGGGAGATCTGGGTTCCATCCCTGGGTGGGGAAGATCCCCTGGAGGAGGGAATGGCAACCCACTCCAATATTCTTGCCTGGAGAATCCCATGGATAGTGGAGCCTGGCAGGCTACAGTCCATGGGGAGGCAAAGAGTCAGACACGACTGAGCGACTAAGCATAGCACATAGATTTTAAATAATTAATCTATTTTTTCCCAACCTTCCTCCACCCATTCGCACATCCTATTTCCAACACTTCTAAAGAATGAGTAGCCTCTTACTGCTCAGATCATTGACTTTTTCTGAACGTTTGAGTTATAGACATTGTTGGCTCTTTTCACAGTCAGAGAAGTCCTCCTCTGGGTCTCTCGGAGCCCTCCCCACCTGGTTCTTCCCCAGTCTCTCCTCTGCTTCTCCTCGCCCAGAAGAAAGAGCCCAGAGACTCAAGCTTCCTCTTGCCTCTGCCTGATTGCCTCCATCCAGAGGGTTGCCCTCAGCTCTCACGGTTTCAACCCCCACTGGCACCGCCATCGCAGCCCTCTCTCCCTGGCCCCAGCTCTCCTCTCTGATGTTTGATCTGAGCGTCAGAGAGCAAGTGGTCGGGCTGGGGGGTTTGACCAGTGGGGGTTTAAAGCCCGGCTCTGCCATTTGCGAGCTGTATGACTTTGACCAGTTTCTTCCTTCCTCAAAATCCCCATTTCCTCATCTATAATAGGTTGTGTAGAACATCTACCCCATAGGCTCCATTCAACAATATGACAGATGTAAAGCATTTGACATAGTTCCTGGTCCACAGAAAGGGCTCAATATTCAGGGAGTAGGGGTGGAGGAACTGGGGAGATGTCATTAAAAGTTACAAACAAAACTAGAAGACGAATAAGTTATGCAGACCCTACAAACTTGAAACTAGAAGATGAATAAGTTATGGAAACCTAATGCACAGCACTGTGATTAAAAACAATACTATATGTTTCAAAATTGCTATGATACTAGGTCATAAATATTCTAAGAATAATTTTGTGACCTTAAAAAACAAAACATGTTAGATAAGTATTAATATTAACATTCAATAGAATATGTCCAAAATCTTCTGTCATTCTCCATCATATGTCAAATAATTATTCATAATTTCTAAAATGTTTTACTGCCACCATTATTTTCAAGACACTACATTTTAGGGGTTTTATTATTTTCTCTGATTTGTTTCCATCATCTGAAGGAAAACATGGTAATATATTCTTCAACTGTGATAAAAAGAATTTTTTTCACCTGTGTATGTTGCTGCCTCGTTTAAATGTTAAATTCTGCAGCCTCCCTTACTTATAGGTGTGGCCATGTGATTAATCTATGATCAGTGAGATATAATTAAAAGTAAGGCTCCTTAAAATTGTGTGACATGCCCTCTTTGTCTCATTTTTCACCCTTCTGTCTGGGATGTGGATGTGATGGATAGATCTTTAGCAGCCATAAGAGACCCTGATAAGACCCACATGAGACCCATATGAGACCTTTTAAGCTTTACTCCGAACACGATAGAATGATTCATGAATTGGCAGGAGGAGCCCCCAGTCAAGGTTTGGGCCGACAACCTCTGAACATTTTTTTAAATAATCTGAGAGAGAAATAAATGTTTATTCTCAGGTGTCTCTCTTGTCTACAGTGAGGTCTAATCGTAAGTGAATTAAGAACATCTCAATTTCTGGTTCTCTCTCACACGCACCCGCTCTCTTCTAGCCAGGCCACGTTCCTTGAACTCTCGCAGTCACTTTAGTTCCCTTTGCCTGTCAACTTCTAACCCCCCGGAGGTCTCGGTTCTACTCAACAAAGCAGTCCAGAGCCAGCAGGAGCCTATAATTGATTTTTTATCCCTCTTATCTAAATGTTGTAGCATTTCTCTTCTGTTCCACATTATCAATTATTCCCATAGGATAACCTTGCCTCTTGGATTATTTGTAAGGTCATAAATAACCAGGGGTTGCAGCTTGGGTTCTTCAGGAACAGATCCTGAGATAAAGTTCAGGGTGTCAATTATTTATGAGGGATCAACACCCACAAGAGTGATGAGGCAGAAGCAGGACTGGGCAGAAGGAGACGCTGAACTGTATGTGAACCTGATGGAGCCTGGCTGACTGTGTAGGGAGCTTGGGAGTGAGTGTCATCACGAGAGCATCCCGTAACCAACCAGACGGGCCAGGCCTCCGCCCCGTGCCCTTAGCAAGACGTCACTGCAGGAGGGGAAGACCCTGAGCGGGGTGACAGGTCTGCCCCAATACTCCACGCACTTGGCAGCAAGACCTCCCCCAAGAGGGAGCCGGGTGTTCACCTCTGTGCCTTGTGTCTGAATTCCATGCTTCTCTTCCCAAAACACCAATCTTAATATTAAACCAACAAGTGTTTGATAAATCTTTACAGAAAACTGCCTTAAAACTTACTCTGTGTCTAACTAACCTAAGAAACATAATCAGTATGAACTTCCTGAGATGAAGCCCCTCACCCCCTAAAAAAAGGGTATTTAAATGTTCCTTTATAAGAAAAGGTCTTATAAAACTTTTTCCTTCTGCTTCCTGGAATCAACACTGACTTCGGCCAAAGCTTGTGTTGCAGAACATGCATTTTTCACTTAATTCCTCTGAAACCTCCCACCACGCTGGATGCCGCCAGGGTCCTCCTAACACACACCCCGTCTGAAGGAGGAGCACGTGGGTCCAGCTGCCCCTCCGCCGCTCCTACGAGCGACCCCATGCTCCTGGGGACCATCTTCTCAGGACCACAGCCCACCGTGCACCTGGAGATCATGAAAGCAAGCTCACGATGAAAACACTCCCTCTGTTACTACGTCTGCTCTTCTCTGGTATTTTCCAACCCCCCTCACTCTAAGCTCATTCAGGCAGGAAATCTCAGCAGGGTCTCCCCAGTGGCTATAGGTCCCTCAGCTCATCAGGAAAAAGGTACCTTTCCTGTTTACTCTGCCCCACTTTTCTACCCCAAATACTCCACCCAGACCCACCTCACTCCGGTTACAGAGGGGGCTGGCAGAGGATTGCGGAGAGGGAGGGACTGTGGAGCGGGAGTTATAGAGCCCACAGCTGAGTGAGGTTCTGACTGTGCTCACAGGCTGAGGGGGCAGCCGCAGGGGGTAAAGTCACCAGGGCTAAATGATAATAATAATACCAGAAATAATAATAATAATAAATGAAAAGCCCATACAAGAATCCGCTAAGACCTCTCACTTGGTCCTGGCCGCTTGTGAGCAGAGGAAGGAGAGCCTGTGTTCCCGGGATGCATCTGGGCTGTAACTGACAGTACCACTTCAGCCTAGAGATGAGCAAGATGGAACAAACCCCAGGTGAGCTCGCTTGGCCAGGCTGCCAGCTGCAATCCCTCTACTTCTCCTCCATCCGCCGCTTCCCAGATTGTAACTTTATGGTAATTTTTCCAGTTGGAGCATCACTCATCTGTTCTCTGCTACAAGGATAGCTTCTTCAAGAGCCCGTGGTCTTCGCAGGTCGGCGATGGAGGGTGGCGGTGATGCCGCCCGACACACCATCCACGGCCAAGCCACCTCAATGGAGTTCCCGTTTGTTAAGGCACCACTTGGGGTCTTTGAAATGTTTGTGATTGGATGCTGTTTTCTTCATCTCCCCAAGCGAGCGGGCCTTGTCAGAAAGTCAAACTGCAAAAGGGACAAAGTGCTCTGATCATGGAAGGGTGGCTTTGTTGCCAGGGAAACAGCTTGCAAGGGAGAAACAGATCCTATTTGTGAATGTATAACCAGGAGAAGAAGCAGATGCTAAGTTTCTGAGTGGGTCTAATTTACTTCGAGATGTACTGGATGGAAAGAGTGGGTTCCATTTTTTAGGCCATAGATTAGCAAAATTATGCACTTTGGAGGAAATCTTCTTACTCTAGCCTAGAAATGATGGATAAAAACAAATTACTTATTCTCCTTTTCTTAGCTTTGCAAACCAAAAAAATAAAAAGTCTAGAAAAGCAAACAAAATTTTCCCAGGAATTCCCATGGGATCCGAGAAAATGACCCCTGGATATACCACAAAACCCAGCACAGGAGAAGGCCTCTTACATACTTAAGCATGACTGTAGAGGGGGGAAAAATTATGAACACTTCCCACATATTTTCTAAGCTGTTGTCCAGAATGGAAAAAAAAAAAGGTGAAGAGGTTAGTGGGCACTTTGCAGAAATGAACAAGGAACAGTTTGGGGCCCCCCTCAGAATACCTCCCCTCCCTGCTGATGAAGCCTGAAATCTAGAGCTTCGTTCTTTGACCTTGTTGCAAGTTTCAGATCCTTTCCTGGAAGTTAATTTTGATACCAGGAGAAAGGAAAAAAGCCCTTTAAATGTGAGATATCAGCCAATCTAAACAGTGGTTTCTATAATAGGATGAAAGAATTTGGAGCTGGTGGCCAAAGAAATTAATATAATTTTTATCATCATTGTCATCATTATTACTATAACACCTCATCATCATCTCTATTATTATAATTATCATCACCAACACTATCATAATTCACTGAGACCTCTATCACTGTTACATAATGACAATAGCTGCTTTTCTTTAGAATTTACCATGTACCAGAAACCGTGTTTTAATTCTCAGGAGTTGGCAAACTTTTCTGTAAAGGGCCAGAGATAAATATTTTAGGCTTTTTGCATCATCTCTGGCACAACTACTGAGCTCTGCCATCATCAGGTAAACATGGCCACACAAACGTGCACATCATGGGCACCCTGGTGGTTCCATTCAGCTTCAACCACGAAAGCAGACCGTAGGCCAGGTATGGGCTGCTGCCCCTGGCTTACCAACCAGCACCATTTCATCAGTATCCTCACAAGACTGTGAGCTCGGCGGGAGCATCTTTATTTCTCCAGTGAGGAAACCAGGCATGTCAGAGACTGAGTCGTTTGTCCACGGTCACACGGGAAGCAGACGGAAGGCAGAGTGAGACCTGCCATCACCAAGGCAAATGCCTGCTCCCCACCTCCTCGTCCAAGTCTGATCCACATACCCCATGCTGCTACTCAAGATGATTTTATAAGATACGTTTATAAACAGTTTAAGAGCTCTATTTATTTTAATATGCATGAAAAACATATAACCAGAAAACTCAACATTTGATTTTATTAATGGTTTTTCTTCAGATGAAACACAGGAACAATCATAATAATCACTTGTGTGCCTTTCTATTTCTAGAAAATAAAGAAAAGATATATCTGTTGACAAGAGGGAAAATCTTTTGTAATACCCATTCAGTATGTAGGTATCATTTTGGCCTTTCAAAAAAGCTTTCATTCTCTGCTCTCACTTGATTTGCACAGAAAGAAGAAAAGAAGTATGATATTATTATCTCCTTGTGGCAGATAAGATAAACCAAGATACAGAAAGGTCAAATGGTTTCCCAAGGTCATGCACTGTGACAGCAGCCTGAGACAGAGCGGGCAGTTTGCATAGCCCCAGCTCCCTTTTTCCTCCTGCTGTGTCATCCACGTGGGCTCCCCAGGGCTCAGAGTGTAAAGAGCCCAGCTGAGGAACTTCTTGCTTCTCCCACAGCATGAAGGTAACTAAAAGCCAGCAACACGAGTCAGGTTTCTTGGGCCTTGGTGTTACAGGGCCAGTCACCCACATGAACAAGTGTGTGTGGGCACGCACAGCGGCAGTGGGTAAGGCCTGCCCTGATTTCCATCAGAGCAGACTGAAAGTATTTTCTGTTTATTTGCTTGGTTTTTTTTTTTTTTTCCACTCCACTTGGATTGCAGAATCTTAGTTCCCAGACCAGGGATCGAACCCAGAAAGTCCTGCAGTGAAAACTCCAAGTCCTTATCACTGGACTGCCAGGGAATTCTCTGAAAGAACTTTCCAGATTAGCCATAAATCACTTTGTAAGCACCAAATGCTAAATGAAATGAATATGAAATTCCATACATGTTTTTAAAAGAATGCTTGTTTTAGCTGCTAAAAGACGCTTACACCTTGGAAGGAAAGTTATGACCAACCTAGATAGCATATTGAAAAGCAAAGACATTACTTTGCCAACAAAGGTCCGTCTAGTCAAGGCTATGGTTTTTCCAGTGGTCATGTATGGATGCGAGAGTTGGACTGTGAAGAAAGCTGAGCACTGAAGAACTGATGCTTTTGAACTGTGGTGTTGGAGAAGACTCTTGAGAGTCCCTTGGACTGCAAGGAGATCTAACCAGTCCATTCTAAAGGAGATCAGTCCTGGGTGTTCTTTGGAAGGAATGATGCTAAAGCTGAAACTCCAGTACTTTGGCCACCTCATGCGAAGAGTTGACTTATTGGAAAAGACTCTGATGCTGGGAGGGATTGGGGGCAGGAGGAGAAGGGAACGACAGAGGATGGAATGGCTGGATGGCATCACCGACTTGATGGACGTGAGTCTGAGTGAACTCCAGAAGTTGGTGATGGACAGGGAGGCCTGGTGTGCTGCGATTCATGGAGTCGCAAAGAGTCAGACGCGAATGAACGACTGAACTGAACTGAACTGAACTGAAGATGTTGGATCTTAGCCAAGTCACTTCCTGTTCAAGGACCCCAGATTTTTCATAAAACATAGCTGCTGGACTTGATCAGCATTTGTTTGTTTTGATTGTTGTGTTATTTGGGTTTTTCAGGGGATTATAGTTTATTCAAATATAAAAGAAAACCTAGATGTATTTCAGAATAAGCAGATTGAGAAAAAGAAAACACCTCTAGCTTTTCTATCAGTTTCAGGAGTTCATCCATAGCGCAAATACAGCCATGCCTTGGAGAAAAAGCATCACAACACTGAAAGATATTTCTACAGTTTAAGTTAGGGAAACTTTGTTCATTCCCTGAACCAGTCCTGCTTTTTAATAAAACACAGACTTAGAAAAAAGATGGGGAGTAAGAATAGGAGTAAGAGATAGTTAAGGAGTTTGACATCGACACGTACATATTGCTATATTTAAAGGAGATAACCAACAAGGACCTACTGTATAGCACATGGAACTCTGCTCAATGTTGTGTGGCAGCCCGGATGGGAGGGGAGTTTGGGGGAGAACGGATGCGTGTATATGCATGGCTGAGTGCCTCTGCTGTCCACCTGAAACTATTACAACACTGCCAATTGGCCAAACTCCAAAATAAAATAAAAAGTTAAAAAAAAATGGGTACCAGACAGTAATAAATAGATTTTAGAAAAAAAATTTTTCACTAGATCAGTGTTTTTCAAGTCACAGGTTATGAACACGAATAAATTGTGTTCAGTATTTTTAAATGAATTCACGAGCAGAATGGAAAACAATCAAATGTAATAGAAAATATCCCAATAAGCACAATATCAGAGACTGTTTCAGATTCTCTCACACAGACACAGACATACACACATGGGATTTGTGGTCCACAAATCTGAAAGCCATTGGGCCAAATGAGCTGAGCTTTGTGTAGCTGAAAGACTCAGTAACCCTCTACCTTTTTCTCACTGTGATAAACTCACTCAAACCACACACTAAAGTGATGGAAAATCAATAGAAATGTAAATCTTACCAATCCTCTCAACACTCCAAGTCTTCCAATTATTGAGAAATTCTTTATAATTCTTTACTATTATTATAAATTTGGTTCTAGTACATTGCAGACAAATTCTATTATGATGTCATTTAGATCATTATCATAGACTATGAACATATTCATTAACAATAATGACACTTTTGCTACATTATAGATATAATATAACTATACTTATATTTAAATATACTTTGGGAAAATATGATCAATAAAGAAATAAACTCTGAAAAACCTGATTTTTGTGGTCCTCCTTGCCTGCATATAAGTAAGCGTGTGTGCTTAGCTGCTCAGTCATGTCCGACTCTTCACAACCCTGTGGACTGTAGCCTGCCAGGCTCCCTCTGTCCATGGGATTCTCCAGGCAAGAATACCAGAATGGGTAGCCACTTCCTCCTCCAGAGGATCTTTCTGACCCAGGGACAGAACCTGCATCTCTTATGTCTCCTGCATTAGCAGGTGGATTCTTTACCCACTGAGCCATCGGGGAAGCCCATGTAAGTAAGACAAGACCGAATAAACCGTTCCACAGGGACCACTTTGAAAGGAATCAAACATGTATCAAGATGTACAAAAAAGAGCAATGTTTTCCAGTTCTGATTTCCCTTTAAAGGTACGGTCAATGCTCTTGCAGGACAGGTATGTTATGATTTGCATTGAAATGGCAACTCATCAGTCTGTAGAAAAATCCAGCCAACAGAATCCAGCCTTTGGGTTCCAATTCAATGACACTCTGCCTCATTTGCAGAAATGGTAGTGGCAGCGTGTGTGATAAATTGAATGGAAAGGACAGGAAAGACACTTCAAGAATTCACTTTCTGAAACTGAAACCCATTCTATTTTTAATCCTCTCTCGTGGGCATTTAATTCCAGATCCTAGTCAAGTCATGCTGTAAAAAGTATCCACGTTGACAAATTACCAGCACCTCACTTAGCTGCCATTCCCCTTCCGAAAACCATCTTCATGGATTAGTATTCAGAAACACAAGCTCAGTTAAGTGTGTTTTGCAGAATAAAGACTCTGAAAACTGAAGAATGAAAAGGAGAATTATATGACTTGTGAGCACAAAGTGAGAGAATAAATAAGAAGTTTTGATTGTGCTGAATGTTTACAAGCTCTCCAACAGCAGGCATGAGTGTAATTTAAATAAATGCACAGGTGGACACCTGGGGTTTAGAAGGATCACCAGAGCTGATCCTCACAGAAGCTGAATGCCTGGCACGGTTCCCAGACAATAAGGGTCAAGTCTTTGCTTGTTCCCACAGTGATTAGGGAATGGCTAGATTTCATTGAAGTAATAAAAACTAGCATTACCACTGTATAGCCCAGGGCACTCTACTCAATATCCTATGATAATCTATATGCGAAAAGAATCTGAAAAAGAATGTTTATGTACATGTAGAGCTGAATCACTCTGCTGTACACCTGAAACTAACACAGTGTACATCACCTAAACTCTAATATAAAATAAAACATTTTTTAAAAATACCATTTATTTGGAACTCACTGATTTTTGTTCCAAAGATCTTGAAAACTCATCCTTACTCCTATCTTACTGACAAGGCCAATCTCCTAAACAGATTCTATGAATAAAATCTTCCCTATTCTCCATTTCATCTTAAATTCAATTGACAAGTATTTTCTCTCAAGCATCGAATAAGAATGCCTGTAGTGAAGACACTGTTATTCAACAGAAAAAGAAGATATTAGTTCAAACTTCACTGAATAAGAATTTAGAGGCTTCCTCTGCACAAGATGCCTTCCTTAAAAGACCTGTAGATTTTACAGTATTTCATTTTCCATATTTAATAAATGTCTTTAAAAAATAAAAGTTTCCAGAAAACTCCAGTGGCTCAGTTATTACTCATCAATCTAGAAGGGGTTCTCTGCTGGGCCTGTTCTACTCCCTGAAGGTCACGGCTGGAGTCACTTTTGATTGTTGCAAAAATGGGGAGGAGTGAGCTGCTGGCATCTAGTGGGTAGAGGCTGGGGTGTTTCTAAACATCCTAGAGTGCGCTGGTCAGGCCACTCAACAATAGTCTGTTTGGCCCAAAATGTCAGCAGTGCTGAGGATGACAAAACCTTTTTACAGTATTTCCCTGACAACAAAACAGACAAACAAAAATATGAAAATGAACGATTGTGACGATGCTGTATTTTGGTCTGTGCGTGCCTGAGTGCTAAGTTGCTTCAGTCACATCTGACTCTTTGTGAGCCGATAGACCTTAGCAGGCCAGTCTCCCCTGTCCATGGGATTCTCCAGGCAAGAATACTGGAGAGGGTTGCCATGCCCTTCTCCAGGGGATCTTCCTGATCCAGGGATGGTAACTGCATCTCTTACATTGCCTGTGTTGCAGGCGCTTTACCACTAGCACCACTTGGGAAGCCCTATTTTGGTGAAACAGTTGGCTTAAATATTCGTTAAGTGACTTGCTTCCCTACCTTAACCTCAAGTAGATGGGATTCAAATTCATGTTTAGCAAAGCTGCAGATCCCTTCATGACTCTCCTACTTGCCGCCTCAGGATTGCTGGAGAATTTTAAAGCCATCCATACCAAATCTGCAGTCCTATCTTCTGTGTGTGTGTGTGTGTGTGTGTGTGTGTGTATGCATGAGAGAGAGAGAACTTCTCCACCACCACCACCACACACACACACACACACACAGACATAGTACTTAACACAGATGGAATGCCCTGCACACAACTGGTCACATCAACCAATCGTTCAGAGTGAGAGGGTTAAAAAGACTGCCTTGGAGTCAGAAGGATGGAGATTGTAATGGTCAAAGAAAGTTGCTTTGGATATAAGGTGAAAATTAAAACCAACCACAGTAAAAAACTTAGAATAAGATTGTCAGACATGCCAACTGATGATAGAGTGGGAGTGTCTTCCCAGGAGGGGTTAGAGTAGTCTGAAAGCCTAATTGATTCTAACAGAGAAGAGGCATCTTCAACGTAATTCTTATACATGAATGTCTATATCTCAAGATGTCCTTATAAGCTTGTGGGTGCACTTTATACAGCCATCTGAGACTTTTCTGCCAGACAAGACACGGGCAGAACTTTATCACTGATGAACAGTTGAGAAGAAAATGTAAATCCCTTAAGGATCAGATCTCACTCATGATGGGGAGGTGAAGTCTGAGACCCTCTGCTTATGTTTCTTGCCACTTTTAATGTGCAACAGCAAAAGAAATAGAAACCAAGAATCAGGTAACAAAAGCACTCTCATCTCTCTAAAAATGATGCTTCCAAATTAGAGACAAGGTTATTTAAGAGGTGGGGAGGTACTATCCATAAGGATTCATGGGAAATTGGTTGCAGAGGTGTGGGCAGGTAAGGAGGTTCGATCCAGGGACTTACCACCAAGGCACTGGATCAAGGTCAGTTTCATTCAGAAGATATGTTAATGGCCTCATTTGGTTACCATCCCATAGTTTTTTAAATATGCAAGTTTGGCAGCTGTTCAAACAAAATATTTTTAAAATATGCTTGTACAATATAGGTTTTAGTTTAAAAATAAACTCAATATTTGGGTTTAATTCAGGGTTTAGTAAATTCTTCAAGGATATTTGGTGTAATGGGACGTAACATTTTATTTTGGCTTTTTGAGAAGATGTTTCAAGGGGATTCTGATTCTGGTTTCGGAAAGACTCAAATGTTCAGGTATGAAAATTCTGTGGAGGGACAGTCTTGGACTTTGAGCTGTTTTATTAGCATTCTACCCGTGAGAAACAGAAACATCCTAAACCATTCAGCGCACCTGTCATTCTTCAGAACCAAAATGCATTTCAATCACATTCTCCACTCTATTAAGAGAAGTACAGTTTTGAATCCTGGAAAGAAAATTATCTTGTGGCTTTGGAATACAAGCTTATTCAGGTAATATAAAATGCCAAGCAGCCTACAATTCCAGCCCAGGTAGGGTAATTCCTAATTGTATTTATATCATGGAAAGTAGGTATTTCAGCCTTATTGAAATATTATTGTGAAAGGACTTCTTTTTATCATCAAAGTAATGTAACTCAGCATGGCTACAAGTGTAGAAAATCTCTGAAAGTTCATATACGTTTTCTAAATTGTGAGTCAATTTTTTAATTACTAATTTAACTAAAACTCAGAGAAAACCAAGTGTCTTTGAAAAGAAAGATGCTTTTGTTGTACTTTTGAATGTATTTTTAGTTATGGAAATAATTTTTTTTAAAAAAACCTTCAGAATTTTGTCTAAATGCTTTATTTTCTTTCTTTTTTTATGTTCCACTAGAAGTGTTCAAATTATTTGCATTATCTTCAAAAAATGTTTTAATTGGGAGGAAAAATTTAATTTTAAAAAAGTTTTAAGAAAGTATATTTAGTTATCATTCATAGCATAAGAATGAGCATATTCACTAAAAGAGATGAAGAAACTCCCTTCTAGTGGGTCAGCATTCTCTATCATGTTGCATATATAAGACACACTTAAAGGTTTAATACACTAAGTCTTCTTAGGGGTTAGCACATAGGATTGTTTAGGTTGAGGTGGGGGTGTCAGAGCACATATGATCTCCATATAGCAGTCTCCAAGATTCCTGGAGTATGCACCAGGAATAAATAATAAAATAATCCATGTGCATGCTTTCACTATATGAATATTTGTTTATTAATTATCTTGTGTGTGTACACCTGCACAAACATATAATGTAAAAATTGCACCTAAATGGAAATCAAAATGGTGAAAATAAAAATTAATACAGATTAATAACCCCCGCGAAGCCCTAATAATGGAGGAGACCGATGGACCCCAGGCTGAACAGCTGCAACCAGTCTCCTGCTAACACTTCAAGATAAGATACCAGCAGGAGCACAGGGCACGGACTGGGTGGAAGGCAAAGTGACCACAATTTCCTCACGCTTGCGGTCAAGGGGATTTCCCAGCCTGACACATGTGCAGAGAAGGTACTCCATGTAGGGAGGGTGTAAGGGAGGAAGGAGCTGCCAGCACACAACATGTTCTGCCAACCCCCAGAAACCTTCCAACTGAAATCCGTCTTGGCTGAGAGATGCACATGACTACCAGGAAGGGCCCTGAGTTGGGTTAAACACGGCCACAAGCAAGACAACCTGCCAGAGATGACCCAGAAGACCACCCCCGTGAAAATGATCTAAGCGGCCCCCAACTATTGGGCACAACTCACTCTGAGTTCATGTACTCTTCCACACACATTGCACTTTGCTTCTAATAAATGCTTGATCTGTTTCAAACTTTGGGCTCTCTGCTGAATTCTTTCTTCAAAGAGGACAGAGACCGAGACCCTTCTTTCAGCTGCCTCGCTAATGAGATCACTAACAGGTTGCGTTGGCACAACAACGGAGACGTGGCACCCACTCTGAGACCACTGCGATACATGTAACGCAGGCTACTCAAGCACCACGCACAGCTGACTTTTATGAGGCGCTGGTTTTGCAACATCATAAGGAGTGGCAAACAATACCCACCAAAGCTGAGAAGCTAGTTTGCCCTAAAATCCAAGGGACAATGTGCTTTAGGAGACATTCTTTGATGCCCTTAACATTTAAAGAACAGCCTAGAGAGAAGGTGGAGATGGATGAGTGGCATTTATCTTCATGTACAAAGTGAAGCCATGACCCAGTTTTTATGGCTGGTCATGCTCTCTGGCCTTTTCCAGCTCTGGCTTGGAGACTGTCTCATCTGCCACAGAACCCCAGGGAAGCAATGAAGGGTAAAACAAACCTATACTTTGCCAGCCCTACACTCAAGCGCCTTGCCAGCCCCTCATGTCTCCAGTTAGGTTATTCACACACACCTTTTTCTCTCCTAAAGCTCCAGCCTCGGACCTTTGACACTTTCAGGGAGCTAGGCGCCTCAGAGACCTCACAGAAGTTTCTCTTTTCCTGGATTTTCTTCAGAAAAGACAAACTCTTTTACCTTAATTCTAAAACCACCTGGTTTCAACTAAATGTGCAACATTTGGAAAACACATTAGCATAAGAAGACACACATTTCTTCTTTAGAGCAAGAGCTCAAGGTGAAAATAACCCTAGGGTCCTTTCTTAAGGCTCCCAAAGGCAGCTGCTCAGCTGAAGAAGTTGAGCTCAACACTAAACTCAGCCTCCCCAGATGTTTTCCCGTTGGGCACACTCCCCAAGCAGGGCTTCAGGCTCTTCCGAAAGACTGGCAGATGGGCCTTCTGGCAAAGGGTAAGGATCTCAAGGGCAGGTAGAAGAAACCAGAAAAGGAGTTTCCTTCATAAGCATCTGAATATCTCTCTGCTATTTACAGTTTTCTTGATCAGTCCAGTAAATGACAGCATCATCCAGGCTAAACCTGCTTTCCTCCGTTCAACCAGAGTAATGTTCTCCCGACAAACGCCCACGTGGGTTGAGACTTGCACTCTCTCTCTTTCACTGCCACGCAGATCTAAGAGCATGGGCCCTCCAGTGCAGAAGCCGGAGGGCCCAGGAGAAGCCACCAACAGCTTCCAAGGATGCTCTTACCTGAAATTCCTTGGCTCTTTTTTTTTTTTTACCCTAAAGACTTTTTTATGCCGACCATTTTTCAAACTCTTTATTGAATTAGTTTCAAATTTGTTTCTGTTTCATGTTTTGATTTTTTTTGTCAGTGAGGCATGTGGGATCCTAGTTCCCTGAACAGGGATCGAACCTGCATCCTCTGCACTGGAAGGCAAGGTCTTATCTACTGAACCACAGGAAGTCCCTCCCTTACAACTGCATTCATTTCTCTTTTGTCCATACTTTCTCTCCTTGATTTCCCTTTTTCCTTTCTTTCTTTTCCCTTCCGTTTCTTAAAACACTTTCCCTCCATGAAATATCTACCTCAACTGAGTCACTCAGTTCATTCTTCTTAATTGATAAACAATCTAAACCCCGAAGCTTATTGCGAGCAACCTGAACCTTCTAACATCCTGAGAGGTTTATGTCTCTAAGGCAGATTTTGTAATATCCGCCCCACCCCTGACCCTCCACCCTTAGAGCTCTACACTATGTTATTTTGGCTCTGGTACCATATTCATATGGAATTTCCAAGGCCATTCCCACTGTTATCTCCTCAACAGTGTTCATTCATTTGCTTTTTAAAATAAATGTTGATCTGAGCGTGAGCGGTGTATCATTCGGTTCTGGAGACAGCGGTGACCTAAACATACAAAATTCCCTGCCCTCTTGGAGCCTCTATTCTGGAGGAGAGAGAGACAACAAAAGAAAAAAGCTATATATTAGAGTGCAATAGTGCTGAGGATGGAGAAGGAAATGGCAACCCACTCCAGTGTTCTTGCCTGGAGAATCCCAGGGACGGGGGAGGCTGGTGGGCTGCTGTCTATGGGGTTGCACAGAGTCGGACACGACTGAAGCAACTTAGCAGCAGCAGCAGTGGTGCTGAGGAAAAGATAACAGTGGCAGCTGGATACAGAGTACCAGGAAGTGGAGATGGGAGTATGATACATTTTAAATAAAGTGAACAGGAAGACTTCCTTGAGGTGACTTTTAAAAAGGAACTTGAAGGAAGTAAGGAAATGAGTCATGCTGATCTCTAGAGGAAACACCTCAGGAAGAGAGGATGGCAAAAGCCAAGAACCGGAGGTGGGAGGAGATCTGACTGAGAAACAGAGCCTGGGGTGGCTGAGGACCAGTGATCCTGGGGAAGAGTCCCTGGAGATGCGGCCAGGAGAGGCTTGAGGAACCCAGGTCAGATGTGAAGACCTGTCCACCACTGTGAGGACTTGAGTTTTCATTCTGAATGAGAAGGGAAACTCTTGGAATATTTGGAGCAAAGAAGTAACATGATCTCCTTATCCTGTGAAAGGGTCATTCTGGCTGTATTAGGAATAAATAATAGGACATGACAATACAGAGATAAATAAACTGATGACTTGCAATGGGGAGGGGAGGAGAACAGCAGAGGGACACTGGAATAAGCCTCTTTCTCCAAGGACACTTTTTTGTATAGCTTTGACCACTGAAATCACGCTAATCTTTAAAATATTCAAAAAGGTAAAATTAAATCAACAACAATGGGGAGGAATTGCACCAGTGACTATCAAGAGAAACAAATTAACACAGATATAGAATTGACAACATAACACAATGGACGACAAAACAAATTAATCTAACTTTTGAGTTTAGTACATATGCCAAAAAAAGGCATAAAACATCAGTATACAAGTCAAAGATCTTACAGAATCGAATATACCCTTAGAATCATGTCCCAGATCAAGAAACAGAACTTCTCCAGCACAGAAGATGTCCTCATTCTCCCTTCCTGTCGCTATCAATCTAGTAATGGCCGACCAAGGGTAATCGCTACCCTACCTGCTAAGAGCACAGAACAAGGTCAACTGTGGCAGGGGCAGGGGAGGGGGGAGAGGGGTGTGAGTCTGTCTTTAAACTTTTGGCTTTCTATTGGGGTATTCTATTGTCGATTCTGCTCACAGCACCAATCGTTTCTCTGTATCTCACTGTGCGCACTGTTCGCTGAACGCACGGTAGGTAAGGTGAGAACTAAGCGGCCGGAAGAAAATGCGAGGAGTTCCATCTGCGTAGGGACTGCAGATGCATTTATTTCCTCCTGGCTGGTACAGCACAGTTCAGTACAACATAACTACACACAACTCTTCAGGGCTTTTCCAGGTGAAGCTTATATACACTTACAGGACAAAAAGTAGCCCGTGGCCAAGAGAATACCTCATGCAAAGTCACTGTTTACAGAGCATGCCGTGAGAGGCCATGAGAGCGTGGGGCGAGAGAGCCGGACTGACGCCATCTTGGTAATTTCCCCACAGGTATCAACGGGTTTTCTTAGCTCTATGTAAACGGACTCATATGGCATGAACTCTTTTAAGTCTGACTTGTTTTCCTCAATATTATATTTTAAGACTAATGTATATTGTTATGTGAAGCTGTAGATCCTTCACTGTGGGAGAAAAAAGATATAAATGTGAAGGGGGAAGATCAGAAATAACCCCAATTCAGTGGATGGTAGAGATGACTAGAAAAATATTTGCTTTTCCTAGTTGTTTCTGCTGAAAGGACTTAGAGGCAGTGATACCCCAGAAACAATAAACACATATGGCACCTAAATCTTGATTCCTGCCATATCCCCTTAAAAAGGACCAGGGTTGGAGAAATAACCAAATCCAAAGTTGAGTCAAGAAAACTACAAGATGATACTGAGACAGGCTGCGACCTGGAACCCTCTACTGCAGTGCTGCAATGCTTGGACCCGGACAAACATCTCCTCCAGCAACAAAATACAAAGAAACTACAAGGGACTAAAAATAGCTGTGTGCATGCACAGTTGGGGCAAATTATGGACTGCTGCTAAGTTGCTTCAGTGGTGTCCAACTCTATGCGACCCCATAGACTGCAGCCCACCAGGCTCCCCCTTCCCTGGGATTCTCCAGGCAAGAACACTGGAGTGGGTTGCCATTTCCTTCTCCAATGCATGAAAATTGAAAAGTGAAAGTGAAGTCGCTCAGTCGTGTCCAACTCTTAGTGACCCCATGGACTGCAGCCTACTAGGCTCCTCTGTCCATGGGATTTTCCAGGCAAGAGTACTGGAGTGGGGTGCCATTGCCTTCTCCAAAATTATGGACAAGATACAGAAGACAAAAAAAAAAAAAAAATTAGTTGCCACTTTTGAAGAACTGGGAGCAAAAGCAGGGTACTGCACATGCCCCCTGCATACACCACCACCAAAGCAGTGAGCAAATCAGCTAAGCCACCCCTCCTGCCCAACCCCTGGACTCACCACTACCCTCACCCCACATAAAGAACCAGCTCACCCCCTTTGGTGAGTGAGCCAGCAAGGGAATCTGTTACTTGTTTTTGCTCCCCTCTGCTGCAGCGGGGGCTCCAATAAAGCCTTGCTTAAATTTCTTGTCTGGCCTCTAGTCAGTTTCCATTGATCAAGGAGGCCAAGAACCCTGGTTGGGAACAATACTAAAAATTCCACCTGAAACATAAATACATGGGTAGGGGGAGAAAGTTCTTCCTAGCATGAGAGTACCAACTAAAAGTAGAAATAATATCAGAGTTAGAAAAAAATGAATCCTAATAAATGCCAAAGCCATCAGATAGAAGGCTGAGAACAGCACATTCAGTCTCAATGCCTCCTCATAGATTGCTAATTAATTGCAAGGAGAGAGGAAATATTTTACAGGAGATGAATATGGTAGACATCAACTTATACAAGTAATCAACATGAATGTCAACAAAAAAGTAGCAAGCTGAAATCATGTGCTTTCTTATGTGATAATAACAGGAATACATTTCTTGTATTTCATTCTAGATGAAAATAATAATCTGAATCTCATCATGAGGGAACAAACAAAAACACCCAAATTAAAGGACTACCAAACGAATACGCTGCAGTCTTCAAACTGTCAATGTCAGAAAAGACAAAAGTTGAGAAAATGTCCTATATAAAGAAAACCAAAAAGACATACATCTAAATAGAACACATGACTCTGGGTTACATTCTGAATTGAAAAGAGATGATGCTATAAAGAAGATTGCTATAAAGAGTAGTTCACTAATTTTGCATTAATCCAAGTAAGAAAGAATGAGTTTGGGATGAAGGTATAAGCTGTGGAAATTAATATAAAACATATGTTCAAAAACAATACTATATCTATGCTAAATTTCCTACATTTTATAACTGTAATGAGTTATAGGAAGAAAATTTTCTTGTAATTAGAAGATTCATGCTGACGTATTTCGGGATTAAATATTGTGACGTCAACATCTTACCCTGAATTGGTTCAACAAAAATGATGATAGGTGATGATGATGGTGAAGATAGAGATATAAAGCAAATATGGCAAAATGTTAAATAATTGGTGAATCTAGGTGAACATTATTTGATGTTCATTGTACATTTCTTCGAGTTTTTCTGCAGCTTTGACATTTTTAAAATAAAAAAGTAAAAAGTTTGAAAAGAATATATCTATTAAACATTTTTAGTTTTAATTATGCATACCTCAGTTTTTAAAAATCAGAAATATCAGCTATCAACATGCTATAATGAATCCTTTGTTAGCCTGAAGCAAAAATACAATTGAACTGTCACTACTTTCTTATTTCAAATGCACAGAGAGTTATTTGGCAATAGATGCTAATCATACTGGCTTATTTAAACTGATTTGTTATGACAAGATGTCCCGGGAAAGAACAGGTGTAGGGGAATCTGAAACTTTTCAAAAGAATAAAATTTACAGTTAAAAATAGAAGACAATACACTTTAGGGGAACAAGGGGCAGCAAAGAGGGCAGGTTGGAGGCACTAATTTTGCACAGACAAGGAAGTATGGGTTTGGGACCAAGGCAATAGCTGTGGAAGAAGTGAGAACTGGAGAGACTCTATTTTCAGATCAATGATGAGGCTGATGGATTGAATGTGGGGTATGAGAAAAAAAGAGAGGAGTCAATGGTTGCTCCAAAGTTTTGGACCTGGATAAGAAAGTAAATGTGAATAGATGCTTACAGGAGGATGAACACTGGTAGGCAGGATGAACACTGGTGGGCAGCTCTGTACACAATGATTTCTTCAAAGGAAGGGAGGATGGAGGGCTTCTGAGATGAAGGTTCCATTTCTTGATCTGGGAGACGCTTTAAAGTGACATCACTACAGATGCTATGGACATTAAAAGAATAATAAGGGAACACTGTGTATGAGTGTATGACCACGAAACTATCAACTCTGGGTGATTATGTGTCTATATAGGTTCATGTATTACAATGAACATATCACTCTGGTGGGAGATGTTAAAAATAGGAAAGGTTATGGATGTGTGAAGGCAGAGGGTATGTGGTAATCTCTGTACCTGCCCCTCAATTTTACTGTGAGCCTTAAATTGCTCTAAAAAATAAAGTCTTAATAATTTTCAAAAATGGTTAAATAACATCTCACAAGGCCATACACCAAGTAAATGGTAAACCTGGAACTCAAATCCAGATCTTTCTGATGCCATGGCAGTGTGATCTTAACCAATATCCTACAATGCTTCTCAGAGAGATGCCTCTCAGAGATGTAACTTGCAACATGACCAGTTGGAAATGAACAGACTGACTCAAGAGAAAGGAGTAGGCTGGAGATGCACTCTCAGTGAGCCCCGTCTTGTCCTTCGGTTGGTTACCCACTGAAGGAGCTCCCATCTGGAGAATGGGATTTACTGAAGGTGAAAAGTCTCCCACAGGTGCAGTTCCTGGAGAAAAGCCATCTACAGGCTAAGCGCAATGGATTTGAAATCAGACCTATCCATGTTATTAGATCTTCCAAGAAGTATGCACTTGTTGCAGAATCTGAACACATTTCTATAGTAACTTGACATCATCTCAAAGAACCTTCAAGTTGTGATATATGTAACTTCCAGACAGAAAATAAATGAAGTCAAGACAGAATTTTATAGAAGTTCACAATAGCTGAATTTCTGGAATAAAAACTTAGTATTCAACCGCTCCCTTGCCTCTGAGATAAAAAGGCCTTTACAATAATAAGGATATATTGGGAACACTTACAGCTGTGCTACCCTGGGGGAACAAGCTTAAAAGGCAATGAAAACACACTAATCTTCCCAATTTGACAAATTCTAGAAGAATAAAAATGCCTGAAATTGCAAGACAAAGACCACCTCTATCCTTATTAACCAAAATAAAAAAGGTCCCTAGCTATTTCACCTGTACACATATCCACCTGCTAGAAGGCATAGAAAACAATCAAATCACTCTGGAATGCATTCATGGTGGATTAGATAAATCCTTTTCTCTCTGTCCCATTTCACTGGCACCTAGGTAATGTGACCCAGACTGCATGAGCAACGCCTCACAAATAGAAGCTGCCGGAACATTCAGTACCCATTCAGTATGCCATCCTCCCAGGCCTGATATACCCAATGCCCAGTGTAATTATATACAGCACCATAAACTATGCTGTTATCTCCAGCTACTACTGTGGATAAGTCTCAGTTTCAAAGGGCACTATTGGAGAGAAAAACAGAATGAAACTTCATAAGTGGAGTGCAAAGTGTCAACTGAAGAGTCTAGGAATGCTTGAATGCCAGGTTAGGAGAGAGAGAAGGGTGGGATAGGGAAAGAGGGAGAGAAAGAGAAAGAGAAATAGCAGTGAAGTTCAAAGAACAGCCAAGGTAGGGAAGTGAGAACTGTGGCTTTTGATTTTTGCTCTCCTAATGCATAGCTAAGAATATGTTAAGGAGTTAGAATTGCATTTTGAAATACATTTCAATACATTTCAAATGTATTTCAGTATGTTTCAAAACACTTCAGAGTTTAGTTACATCTTAAACAAAAATTAATTCCTTATTAAATTCATGATGCTCCCTCCAATCCACAATTTACTCAAATGATTTCTTGTTACATAAAGTTACAGTAAAATCAACTTTTCCTGGAGTAATTCTAAGTCGAGCATGCATCAGTCCACAGTAACTTGAACATCTGTCACCTGCTACATTATAAACAGTCACATCAACTACAACATACTACCATGATATGAAAGAAGAAACACAAAGACAGGAGACAGCATTGTCAATGTCAAAATCATGACACAGTAACAATAATAAGGAATTTCACTAGTAATGCCAGAGAACTCACAGAACATTCCAGTCCAAAGTACCAGCTGCCCACGGAGCCTGGTGCCATGTGTCAAGCTGGCAGAGGTCGAGAGAGCAATGGTTGTAACAACAAGGTCAGGGTTAGCCGACAGACCCTAATTGGCAAACACTCGCCGGTGTCAGCTGCTGATACTGATGAGCTGTGAAGATGACAAAGCACTGTACAATCACGCCCCCCCTTTCTCCTGCCTCCCCAACAACTCTGGACCAGAAATAGAGATGCATCTGTTATTCAAATCGCATCTGAATATATTAACCTATTTCAACCTTAGTGTCGATCTAAGAAAAATTCTTTGCCTGGAAATGTAGGGAAGCTCTATTTTAAAGGTTATGAAAAGGGCCTAATCTGTTTTGGTTGCAAACGTGTTGTTTAGTCACTAAGCCACGTCCTTCTCTTTTATGACCCCAGGGACTATAGCCCGCCAGGCTCCTCTCTCCATGGGATTTCCCAGACAAGAATATTGGAGTGGGTTGAAATTTCCTTCTCCAGGGGATCTTCCTGACCCAAGGATCAAATCCACACCTCCTGTATTGCAGGCAAATTCTTTACCACTGAGCCTGCAGGGCATCCCTGGTATGTATGTATATACGAATATACATTATGTGTATATATCAAATAACTAAGGCTGACAGAAACTCCTCAAATTGAAAGCCTTAAGTACAGCCTCAAATTTACAATAACATCCATATTAAATTGACACTCTCGAGTCAACTCAAGCAATTTTTCTAGGTATCATCTATGTGCCAGGGACGAAGGAAATAAAAATGAAAAGGTCTACTTTTGCTCTCACTTGAATTCACAGCCTTATGAGAAAGGGAAAGTCACTCAGTCACGTCTCTTTGTGACCACATGAACTATATAGTCCATGGAATTCTCCAGGCCAGAATACTGGAGTGGTTACCCATTCCCTTCTCCAGGGGATCTTCCCAACCTGGGCATCGAATCCAGGTCTCCCATACTGCAGGTGTATTCTTTACCAGCTGAGCCTTATGAGAGAAAGAGGCAAACAGAAAATATTGCACAATGAGGTCACCACTACATTAACCCACCAATGGGAGAAATGCTCTGCATATTCAGAGTTGGGGAGAAGACACTGGCAATACACAAATTTTTTAAAAAGGATTTATAAGTTAAATATATATATTTTAAGGGCTCCATATAGAGCAGCCTTTAAGAACTGGAATAATTAGCAAGTTATGTAAGGAGAAAATTCACAGAATGAGCAACAGAAATGACAAAAACAAAACAGGAAAAGATATGCAATCTGCCTCCTAATCAGGAAAGTGCAAATGAAGCGCATAATGAAATGTCATTTCCTTCCCAACCAAATTGGCAACACTAGATGCTGCCAGGATGCAGAGGAACAGGTAATGTCACACACAGCTAAAGGCAGAGTAAGGCCACCTTAGAAAGCAGTTTGGTAGCGTCTCAGAACAGGAGACCGTGGGTACATGCCATGACCAGCGATAGGTGCACAGCCTAAAGAAACTGCTGCACACGGCCCAAGAAATCACGTACCTGAATATTGTATTGATGCTCTCCATTAGAGGAAAACGAGAGTCCAAAAGCCCATAAACTTAAGAATAGATAATTAAGTGTGATGAATGTATCCAATGAAATAGTACAAAGCAATAAAATTAATTCCCTAGAATTATATCAACATAACAATATCCTGAAAATAGACTATTTTGAAAACAAGCAAATTATTAAAAAATAACTTCCATGACATGATTTGTGTGGTATTCAAATAAAACACAAACTAGCTACATATAGATTACAGGTGTATTAGTATAAAGTGCTCATGAAAATCATAAACACTAAACCCAGGACAGTAAACTATCCTGAGAAAAATATGATAGAAAGAGGGAGATAAGAAGTTTCCATTAATGTTTAAAGATCATTATTGCTCTTTGTTATGGATGGAACTACTGTAAGATACTAACAATAAGCTCCAAAAATGAAACAAAAGCAGAGGCAAACAAGCAATTGGCTCTGCCTCAAGATAAACGACAGTGAAACTAGAGTGAATAAAATGATAATGAGTCATTGGTGGTGGTGGTGGTTCAGTCACTAAGTCGTGTCCGACTCTTGTGACCCATGGACTGCAGCCTGCCAGGCTCCTCTGTCCATGGGATTCTCCAGGCATTACCTGGCATCAAAAAAAAAAAAAAAAATCTGCCATGGAGAAGTCAAAATGTACTAAAAATTTTTGAGAAAAATATTTTGATCCCAACACCGATTTAGAGGGTCCGCTGCTTTCTGTTCATTGATTGCAACTGAGACTGAACAGTCAGTGTGATCAAATACTCTGTATAATCTGCACAAGCACTAAAGGTGCCCTTTTTCATCTCCTCCAGTGGAAACCCACAAGTGTCTTATGACTATGAAGGCAGCACCTCCCCAGGATCTTGCTCCTCTCTTGCTCCTCTCGAAAATCAGATTGCTTGAAAGCAACTCACTTTCAGGGCAAAATCTTTTTGTGATACTGAACAGTGCTGGATCCCACTGTTAGGGTTAGGCTGAAAGGAAGAGAGAAACTGCATCTGTCTATTGATACCTCCATGCAGCAGTTCGGCAGTGCAGTAAACAAATACTTATTAAGCGCCAACTGTGTTCCCGCCACTGTCATGAGCAAATGGAGGGAAAATTACACATGATCTATTGCTTGCAGGAAGATCCGAGAGGGACTCGCAAATAAACAAGAGCACGGAGAGGGATCCATTAGTGCCAGAGGAGACCAGGGGAGGTGGGGAGATAGGTCTGAACAGTAAAATAAAATAAAACAGCACTTTGCAGAAGTTTTAAAGGGCACTTCAGGCAGAATCCCAAAGTCATGAATCTTAGGGTTGGAATAGAGTTCATTTAAAACAAGGTCTCTGAGATCAGGGTGAGGAAGACTGGGGGAAAGAGGGCATAAAAGGAGATGAAATACATGTTCTTTCACCAAGCCTAGTGATGAAATCTCAAGCAGGAATAAATGGTGTGCCTCAGGTAAAAGAGAAAGTGCACAGTACTTTCAGAGTTTCTTTTGGTTCTTTGGATAGATGGTATATCTATCTATCTACATAAATTTTTTTTCAGACAAATATGTATGTATCTATCTATAGGATAGAGAGGTCAGAAATAAAAGCTACCTATTTATGGACAATTAATCTTTGCCAAAAGAAGCAAGAATATACAATGGAGAAAAGACAGATTCTTCAAAAAGTGGTGCTGGGGAAACTAGAGAGCTACATGTAAACGAATGAAATTAGACCATTCATTCAAACCACATGCAAAAATAAATTCAAAATGGATTAAAGATCTAAATGTAAGATACTATAAAACTCCTGGAGGGAAATATAGGCAGAGCATACTGACATAAATCACAGTAATACTTTTTGGATCAATCTCCTAAAACAAAGGAAATAAAAGCAAAAATAAACAAATGGGACCTAATTAAACTTAAAAGCTTTTGCACAGCAAAGAACACCATCAATAAAATGAAAAGAAAACATACTGAATGGGAGAAGATACTTGCAAATGATGTGATCAATAAGGTCTTAATATACAACGTATACACATAACTCACATAACTCATACAACTCAACATCAAATTGAAAAATGGGCAAAAGAACTGAACAGCAATTTCTCTAAAGCGGAAATGCAGATGGTCAACAGGCACATGAAAAAGTACTCAGCATCACTAGTCATTAGGGAAATACAGATTAAAAGCACAATGAGACATCACCACACACTTACAAGAATGGTTATCCTCAAAAAGAACACAAATAACAAAGTTAGCAAAAGTGTGGAGAAAAGGGGAACCTCATACACTGTTCGTGGAAAAGTAAATAGGTGCACCACTGTGGGAGAACAGTATGGCAGTTTCTCAAAAACTAAGAATAAAACTATCATGTGACCCAGCAATTTTATCCCTGGGTATATATCCCCCCCCCAAAAAAAAAAACCCAGAAACTAATTTGAAAAGATTCATGCACCTCAATGTTCATAAGCAGCATTATTTACAATAGCTATTTACAATTGTAATTTACAATTACAATAATTGTACAATCATTTACAATGGAAGCAACCTAAACATCATCAACAGATGGATGGATAAAGATGCAGCATACATACTACTCAGCCATAAAAAAAAGAATGAGATTCTGATGTTTGCAGCAATGTGGATAGACTCGCAGAACCTTATGCTAAGTGAAATAAGTCAGACAGAGCAAAACAAATACTGTAAGATATGAGTAACCTGCAGAATCTAACAAATACAACAAACCAGTGAAATAAAAAGGAAGCAGAATCAGATTCACAGATATAGGGAAAAAACCAGTGGTTACCAGTGGAGAGCAGGAAAGGGAAGGGGTAATAGAGGGTTAGGGAGGAAAGGGGGTTATTAGATTATACTAAACCATGTCTGAAGGAAGCAGAATCAGATTCACAGATACAGAGAACAAACCAGTGGTTACCAGTGGAGAGTGGGAAAAGAGAAGGGGCGATATAGGAGTAGAGGGGAAAGGGGGTTATTAGATTATACTAAACCATGTTTGTGAAGCTTTTGATAACTACAAAGCACTATAGAATTTAAAGAATCATTCAATTTAAAAACCTTTTTAAATTAAAAAAAAAGTTTCTGCTGGTTCTCTTAGTAGTTGGTAACTTTTTTTTCTCAGATAAAGATTTATATATATATATATATAGCTGTAGAGATGATAGATAAATATGTGCTGACTTTCTCAATTGTGTCACACTCTCTGCAGCCTCATGGACTACAGCCTGCCAGGCTCCTGTGGTCTGTGCGATGGAAGGAAACTTCTAAGAACAGGATACTCTATACCCAATGTCAAGACTTCCCATCCTGTGCTGGGGAGTAGATTCATCCCCACCAGCTTTCTAACCTTCGGTAGAAGTCGACTCCGTACAACAGTGTTGTGCTGGTGGCATTTGAAGGAATGCAGTAAGAGGGGCAACATCTAAGAACCAACACAGAAGGAGGAGGGGTGACAACCAGAGGGATGGTGGAGGATCCGTCAGGGCAGGGAGGGCAGCAGGAGGCTATAGGGACGGAGATTACATGATCAAATACTCATTTCCCATAATATGGGGCAAGGAGAACCAAGGCAGCTTATCTGGAAATTAACGGTAAAGATGACAGTTCAGAGCTGAAGTGCTTTCAAATATTCAAGACATCATAGCTGCTGTCATATGCATGTTATACACACACACACACACACACACACATGAAAGACTAGATTGATAGTACAAATAACAAATGCTGGAGAGGGTGTGGAGAAATAGAAACCCTTCTGCACTGTTGGTGGGAATGTAAATTGGTGCAGCTGCTGTGGAAAACATTATGGAGGTTCCTTGAAAAAACTAAAAATAGAATTACCATATGATCCACAATCCTACTCCTGGGCATATATCCAGACAAAATTATAATTCAAAAAGATACACAGAACCCTATATTCATAGCAGTGCTACGCACTATAGCCAAGACATGAAACCAACCTAAATGCCCATCAACAGATGAATGGACAAAGAAGAAACAGAACATACATACAATGGAATACTACTCTGCCGTGAAAAAGAACAGAATAATGCCATTTGCCGCAACGTGATGCAACTAGAGATTATCATACTAAGTGAAGTAAGTCAGAAAGAGAAAGACAAATACCATAAAATATTACTTACATGTGGAATCTAAATTATGATACAAATGAACCTAAATATGAAACAGGAACAGACTCATGGACATAGAGCACAGACTTGTGGGAGGGATGGACTGGGAATTTGAGATTACCAAACGCCAACTATATATTTAGGGTGGATAAACACCACAATACTACTGAACAGCACAGGGAAGTTTATTCAATATCCTGTAATAAATCATATTGGAAAAGAATTTGAAAATAATATCTATAACTAGATCACTTTTCTGTACACCAGAAAGTAACACAACATTGATAACTTTATTTCAATTAAATTTTTTTTCACAAATTTCCTAGTAGAAGCATTTACATTTTAACTTTAGTAGTACCCAATATAAAACACAGTAGATGGCAGAAATCATAGTTCTGCACTTACTAAAACACGATTCAGTATACAGTTAAATTTGACTTATTATACAGAGTGAAGTAAGCCAGAAGGAAAAACACCAATACAGTATACTAACGCATATATATGGAATTTAGAAAGATGGTAACAATAACCCTGTGTACGAGACAGCAAAAGAGACACTGATGTATAGAACAGTCTTACGGACTCTGTGGGAGAGGGAGAGGGTGGGAAGATTTGGGAGAATGGCATTGAAACATGTAAAATATCATGTATGAAATGAGATGCCAGTCCAGGTTCGATGCACGATACTGGATGCTTGGGGCTAGAGCACTGGGACGACCCAGAGGGATGGTATGGGGAGGGAGGAGTGAGGAGGGTTCAGGATGGGGAACACATGTATACCTGTGGTGGATTCATTTTGATATTTGGCAAAACTAATACAATTATGTAAAGTTTAAAAATAAAATAAAATTTAAAAAAATTTGAATTTTAGATAAACACCAAATAAGCTTTTAATATAATTATGTACCAAAAAATATTTAAAATGAAGAATTTTTTAGTATTAGTATGTTCCAAATAGTGTGTTCAACATACTGAAACTAAAAATGTACCTGTCATTTATCTGAAATTCACGTCTATTTGCTAACGTGGCAACACCAGTTCCATCTTTTGTGCCAAGGCCCAAACAAGAGCTAGACATCTCCTTTTGTCTACTAATTATCTGTGTGGTATTTTATAAGCACAATTTTTAGGGAGAAAATAGGGGAAATTGATTACAAGTCTGTTTTCAAGCATTGTTAATCTAATCTGTGAAAGCCTGAAGCAGTAGGTGTCTCAAAGGCTTTGATACAACAAAGAGTCCCCTGCTTGTCAGGAGCAGTAAATGGAACCAGTTGAAATATTTCTGCCAAAATGACAGCAGGTCAGGTGGTCACACAACCTATTCAGAGTCATTATTCCATTTTTCTGTCAGATTGCTGAGTGAAAATGAGAACAACCTGGACCAGGATTGCAGAAAACTGTTAATTTTGACCTGAATGTAAAGCTATTTTCTCATTAATGAAAAAAATGGTTCATAATCCTCAGTAACAGTTGAAATAATCTAACTACATGTCTGGCAAGAAAACATATGTCCTGAGTCATGTATTTGGAAGATAAATGCTCTTGACTGAGCTTTGTTCATCTGTTTCTTAAAGCATTTACTTGCTTGCTTGCAGACTTTATAAATGCTCTGCTGAGGTCAGCTGGTGCTCTAAGCTGATGCTGCTGTGGGCCCCATTTTTTTTTATTAGTACATAAACAGAACGCATTTACATTTTCCTCACATTAATAAGACAGTCTTTGACTGCTATAGTTTCATTCACTCAGTCATATCCAACTCTTTGCAACCCCATGGACTGTAGTCCGCCAGGCTCCTCTGTCCATGGAATTCTCCAGGCAAGAACACTGGAGTGGGCTGCCAGGCCCTCCTCCAGGGGATCTTCCCAACCCAGGGAGGGAAACCAGGTCTCCCACATTGCAGGCAGATTCTTTACCATCTGAGCCACCAGGGAAGCCTGATTGCTTTAGAGGGTGTGGTTTTTTTAAATATCCTGCCAATTTTAATTTTTTAAGGAAAAGTAGAGTTTGGTATGCTTTTAAAGCAAGACCATGTTGAGTAACTATTTTGAATATTGAACATATTAATACAGTCTACTTTTTATAGGTTCACCAGAAATGGTCTAAATCAGGGGTCTGCAACTAAGGTCTGCAAGACCAATGTGACTTGCCACCTAGGCTGGAAAATGAACTTTTAATGGAATACAACCACACTCAATGTTTATTTATACATTTTTTTTTGCTACAGCCACAGGGTTGAGTAGTTACAGCCTTTAAAGCCTGAAATATTGACTCTCTGGTCTTTACACAAAAGACTTGCCAACCTCTGGTCTAAATAAACATCTGCTACCAGGCAAGGGGACCGATCACTCACCTAGAGCTGACTTGGCAGCTTTGATAAGTCAGGCCTTGCATAGTGAAGAGACAAAGTTCAAAACACTGTCAACTTGGAAAAGTCTCCTCAGGCAAGGACAACAAAAATAAAATAAACAAATGGGACTACATCAAGCTAAATGCACAGTGAAGGAAGCCATCAACAGAAAAGGCAACTGAATGGGAGAAGATATTTTCAAATGATATATCCAACACGGAGTCGATACAAAAATTTATAAAGAACTTATATAACTAATATCAGAAAACCAAATTGTTTAAAATGGGCAAAGGAGCTGAGTAAACATTTCTGCAAAGAAAATATACAGATGGCCAATAAGAAAAGGTATTCATCATCACTAATTATCAGGAAAATGCAAATCAAAACCACCCTGAGAAAATGCCTTATCACACGTCAGATGGGCTACTGTCAAAAATACAACAAATAACAAGGACTGGTGAGGATGTGGGGAAAAGGGATCCCCTGTACACTGCTGAAGAAAATATAAGTTGGTTCCATCACTAAGGAAAACAGTATGAAGGGTCCTAAAAAAACTGAAAATAGAACCACCACGATATGATCCAGCAGTTACACTCATGGGGATTTATCCAAAGGAAACTGAAACACTGATCTGAAAAATACTATTAGAGTTTCAAAACACTAATTCGAAAAATTCATTGCAGCACTGCTAACAATAGCCAAGATATGGAAGCAATCGAAGTGTCTATCAACAAATGAACAGATTAAGAAGACGTGGTATACACACAGAAACACACAGATGATGGAATATTTCTCAGCCATAAAAGAAGAATAAAATCTTGCTATTTGAGATAACATGGATGGACCTGGAGAGTGTTACGCTAACTAAAATAAGTCAGACAGAGAAAAACAAATACTGCATGATGTCACTTATAGGTGGAATCGAAACAAACAAAACAGAAACACTCATAGATACAAAGAACAAATTGGTCGTTGCCAGAAAGCAGGGGTTATGGGGGCACGGGTGAAATAGGTGAAGACCAGTAAGAGGCACGAAGTCCCAGCTATAAAGAAACTCAAGAGAAGAGAACGTACACATGGGAATATAGTCAACAATACTGTGTGGTGACAGATAATAGCAGTCTTATCGTCCTGACCATCTTTGTGAAATGCATAAAAACAGCAAATCATTATGTTGTACACCTGAAACTGATAAAATCCTGTATGTTAATTATAACTCGAAAATAAATAATATAAAGAAACATATGGAAAAATAAAAAGAAATCAATCGTGGTGAGATCACACAGGTATGTAGTGCGCTAAAAACCACTGAATTATACACTTGATATGAGTGAATTGTATGGTGTGTGAACTTTATCTCAATAAAGCTCTTTACACACACATATAAACACACACACCACCTGCAAAGGGGCAGCCTCCCCACTCAGCCTAATGCAAAAACCATTTTTAGTGGGTCATTCACCTCCATCTTGCACTCCTGGCAGTGAAACTAGATAGTTAGTTATCTAGTTGCTATAAGAATCAAGTTCGACTCAGTTTGATGTCTTTCTCCTTTTATCTTTTTGAAACTAAAAAAATCCTTTAAAGTTGCCTCTGGCACATCACACCCTCACTGCCCATCAGAAAATACTAGCCAAAATCAATCTTAGAAACACTACCAACCAGTCTCCATCATCAGTTAATACAGTTTCGTTTGGGGAATACAGGAGATACATACTTTTCACACAGGGCTGTTTTAGATGAAACTGTTGTAGTCAGGCTTTAATCTTGGTGGTGCCTCCAGCACACTATGCAAAATTTATTCTCTGAAGCTTGGGAAAAGCCACGGGGACCATCTATTGGGCTTCTCTCTGTTTCCAGCAAACACTGGCCACAGACACGCCTCACTGCAGAAAATAAATGCCTTACATTGCATTTCTTTTCATCCCATTCCACTGGCAGTGCCCTAGAGATGCTCTCCTCCAGAAAGATGGTCCAGTGGCCTTTCCAAATTTGTTCAGACAAAGCCCAGAGACATCAACTGGGTGAGGATTGGGCAGAGGAAAAGTGTCCACACTTGCCTCTGACTGCACAGTCAGCCCATGATTTTCAGTTAGATTTATGGTTACTGGGGGTGCGACTGGTGGCTTTGGGAAGACCAATGGAAATTATTCTGAAGAGCCTTAGGTATTCCACCCTAATTCACCCAATGCATCCATTCATCCCAAGCTCATGAGAGCAGGAGAGGACAGGTGACTGCAGAGAGGTAAGTGCTTCCCCAGGGAGGAGTCAGAAATGTATCATATGATGCTCACCAGAACTGGAGGCTTTAGTAGACTAAATACCTGTGAAGTCATTCACTTTATTATTGAAACCTTCTTAACTGGGACACAAATGATATTCTCATTCTATGAAACACTTGTCACCCATTAAAATGAAACCCATTAAAATGGTACTGTGATGATGAAATATTCAAATCCACTCTTTCAACTGTAGTGAAATGAAGGACAAATTTAAGTCATGGATTGGCTTTGAGGACTGACGCTTGGAGCGATTAACTGGCAGACTCTAGGCTCGGAGTTATTGGGAAAACTCCCTTACTGGCCTGGGAGACCAGGAAGCCCTCAGGAATGAAAAAGGAAGGAGCTCTTTGTGAGATGTCTCTGAAGTGATAACTTGCCTCCTGACTATGGACCCATATCAGTTAGTTCAGTCGCTCAGTCACGTCTGACCCTTTATGACCCCATGGACTGCAGCACGCCAGGTTTCCCTGTCCATCACCAACTCCTAGAGCCCACCCAAACTCATGGCCATCAATTCAGTGATGCCATCCAACCATCTCATCCTCTGTCATCCCCTTCTCCTCCTGCCCCCAATCCCTCCCAGCATCAGGGTCTTTTCCAATGAGAGTTCTTCGCAACAGGTGGCCAAAGTATTGGAGTTTCAGCTTCAGTATCAGTCCTTCCAATGAATATTCAGGACTGATTTCCTTTAGATCCTGGTTTGATCTCCTTGCAGTTCAAGGGACTCTCAAGAGTCTTCTCCAACACCATAGTTCAAAAGCATCAATTCTTCAGCACTCAGCTTTCTTTATAGTCGACCCATATCAGTAGTGGTCCAAAAAAAAAAAAAAATTCCCCTTTTACTTTTTAAAATATGTCAAGTCTGGAAGCATCATGGAGTCTTTCAATAGTTACTAACAAAAATCACTAATATGTATCAGATAAATGGTATATGGCAGAGATTTTCAACATTTAGCAGACATGATAGAAATCCTATTTATAATAATGACATACTTAAAAGCTACTTGAAAGAATTTGATCATAAACAAGGCCCTACTGTACAGCACAGGGAACTCTATTAACACTGTGTGATAAACCACGTGCATATGCACACAGCCACTCAGTCCTGTCCGACTCTTCGCGACCCCGTGGACTGTAGCCCACCAGGCTCCTCTGTCCATGGGGATTCTCCAGGCAAGAATACTGGAGTGGGTTGCCATGCCCTCCCCCAGGGGATCTTCCCAACCCAGGGATTGAACCCAGGTCTCCCAAATGGCAGGCAAATTCTTTACCGTCTGAGCCACCAGGGAAGCGTGATAAACCATAATGAAGAAGAATATAAAAAAGAATGTACTGATATACATATTTATGTATAACTGAATCACTTTGCTGCAGAAATTAGCACAACATTGTAAATCAACTATAGTTCAATATAAATAAATAAATATGTGATCCAACTGGTAAAAGATCTGATGTTGCTCTTAAAATTCAACAAACCAATCACAAATCTATCTCCACACAGTAGACAAAAACAAGGACAAATAAGCATAAATTGCCTTGAATAAACATTCAGTAAGAGATACACAAGCATCTCTCTGATTATTATTCAGGGACTTAGGAAAATCTTTTTTCTCAAATGAAAACAGCAGCTGTGCTTTTGCAAATAAAGAAGTCAGAAATCTTGAAATTTATGAGCAAATTAATGCATTTCTGTCTATAATAATAATTTCCATGTATCAGCTGCTCTCCGTGTACCAGGCGTTTTCCATGTAGTGTTTCTCCATCCTCACAGCCTGAAGGCCCCCTATGATTTCAGACAAGGAAACTGAACACTCGCCTCCAGCAGCGTAGCTAACAAGTGACACACTGAGGCTTTGTTGTGCTGCTCTGGTTCCCCAGTAGATGGAAGTTTCTAGTTCTAAGACGGGAACAAAGAGACACACCCATTCATTTGCATAAATTAGGGTAAACCCATTTCTTTCTCCAGGGGATCTTCCTGATCCAGGGATCGAACCTGAGTCTCCTGCCTTGCAGACAGGCGCTTTACCATCTGAGCCACCAGGGAAGCCCAAGGCTTCTTTCAGTTAGGGACCAACCTCAACCCAGTATATAAAAAGTATTCATCTTTCAGGACAACAGCTTAACTAAGGTACCTCCACTGTGATCAACAGCTGTTTGTTTTTGAAAGTGAGATCATGAAAGCTAACAGGAAAGCAATGTGACTTTAGGCCCTACTGTACAGCACAGGGAACTATAGTGAATATCCTCTGATAAATCATGATGGGAAAGAACATTAAAAAGAATGTTTATATATGTATGACTAAATCACTATTCTGTACAGCAGAAATTAGCACAGCATTGTCAATCAACTAGACTTCAATTTTTTTTTTTTTTTTTTTTTAATGTGGCTTTAATTTCCCTTTTCAGGGAATTCCCTGGCAGTCCAGTGGTTAAAACTCCACACTTACACTGCAGAGGGCACAGGTTCTATCCTTGGTCAGGGAACTAAGATCCTGAACACCAAGTGGCAAAAAAAAAAAAAGATTTCTATTTTCCTCCGGAAAGAAAATCAGTCCTCGGCCGTTCACCTCCCAGAGCTGGTCTGGAGTCCTGCCATGATTAGTGGCAGAAGTCTCCCATCCCCATTCAATTCACAGGTCTGCAAAGTGCCAGCAGTTTCCAGAGTGAAGCATTCGGTTCACTATAAAATCAATTACCTTATCCCATCTATAGAGCAGGTACATTCTGGCAGCTGTTTGTCTATCGTGCCTTGAAAAAAATAACCATAAGATAATGAAGTTGGTGGAATTTCTACTTTAAAACTCTTGGAAAACATGACTTAAGAAAGTACGGCTCAAAAGCAAAAGAAATGACTGAAGGAGAAACTGAAGACAGAGTAAGCTTAGTCTGGTTAAACACACATGAATGCTAGACTATTTATGACCAACTTATAAAAAATTTTATTATAAATTATGGAGTTAATATGTGACAGCAAACCTGAAAATGGGCAATGAAATGTAAGTTTTAAGTGAGCCTGGGTTGCACCTCTATTTAGCTGTGATTATGCTACTAGGGAATCTGTTAGAAACGCAAATTCTCAGGCCCTACCCCAGATGTGCTAAATCAGAAACTCTGGAGATGGGACTGAGCAATCTATGTTTTAGGAAATTCAAAAATTTGTGAACCACTATTCTAAGGCCCATGAACTCAGTGTTCTCATGTACAAGAATTGACTAAACATACACTTGGACTGCAAGGAGATCAAACCAGTCAATCCTAAAGGAAATCAGTCCTGAATATTTGTTGGAAGGACAAATACTGAAGCTGAAACTCCAATACTTTGGCCACCTGATGCGAAGAACTGACTCATTGGAAAAGATCCTGATGCAGGACAAGATTGAAGGCAGGAGGAGAAGGGGACGACAGAGGATGAGATGGTTGGATGGCATCACTGACTCGATGGACATGAGTTTGAGCAAGCTCTGGGATTTGGTGATAGACAGGGAAGCCTGGCATGCTGCAGTCCATGGACACAGTTCACAAAGAGTCAGACATGACTGAGTGACTGAACTGACTGACTGATACCCTTAGGGCTAACCAAAGGAAAAGTGAACCACAGTGATCTTCAATTTATAGAAATGAAAAGTTTACTTTCAAACTATTTTGGTTTTCTATAAGAACATAGCAAAATGAACTAAAATGCTCAGCCCAACCCACAAAACCAATTTAACTTCTAAAATTAGAACTCTCATACTAAAAATGCAATTTAATAGGCATTGTAACAGAATGTCCTTCCAGAAGTAACTATGGAAAATTGAAAGCTGATACATGTGAGAGGTCAAGGAAGGAGAAAAGGTTCTCCCAACCCCTCTCCCCCAAGGCTCCCACCCCCACTTCTGTGCCAACTCCACTGGAAGAGAAGGACAGCGTTTGAAAACGGAGCAGAGACGGAGTTCCCCCGCCAGAAGGCAGTGAGTGATGACTACTGCATTGGACCTCTGACAACATGTGGCAAGGCTGAGGGATGAATGGCAAAAATCTCCAGAGATGTCAAGGCTACTAGTCCCCTGCTGCTGCTGCTAAGTCACTTCAGTCGTGTCCAACTCTGTGCAACCCCATAGACGGCAGCCCACCAGGCTCCCCCGTCTCTGGGATTCTCCAGGCAAGAACACTGGAGTGGGTTGCCATTTCCTTCTCCAATGCATGAAAGTGAAAAGTGAAAGTGAAGTCCCCTAGAAGCTGGAAAAAAGTCAACAGCAGCCCCTGAGGCAAAAGAAAAAGGAATGCTTTGAAAGAGTTTATTTGCATCCAAGAGCTGTTTGTTACCAGGCATTTGAAAGCAGAAACAATGAAATCAATCACTAGATACACTTACACAAACCAGTCACAGAGGACAGGAGAGCTAGAGTACTTCTGATGACAGATTCAGACAAGACTTTGTTCTTGCTCCACATAAAACTCCCCAAAAGGTATCACAGAGGTATCTCAATGTAAATCACAGGATGCTTCAAGCAACAGAATGCTGGGAAACTCTGAAACCTGGTTACTAACCAATGGACACCACCATCAGCAGTGCATCATCTCACTTGGCATGTGCAGAGTCTAAGGAGCCAGAATTAGCTTCATGCTGAAGCAGAAAAGACAGATGCCTAAATCATGGGATTTGAAGTCCAACATGAAGGTCTGTCTACCCCCAAATTATAACATATAGCTCAAGAGGTCAGGTTTTTTTTTAAACTTATATCCATATTAATGTTATCTACAAAGAAGTTATTAATACCTTTCTAAGTGTTTCTGCCATTCCTCAAAGGATCTTTGAAATCTCTCTCAGCGTTAACTTAAAAACTAATTTAAGAAAAATGGTTTCGCTGCCTTAAATTTACACCCTTTTTCTTTTAATCCTAAACAGTTTATCTCATCATGACTTTTGACTTTTTCTTAAAATCTGCTATTGAAGGATAATGATGTATCATGGACTCAGAAGATTAGGACTCTGTCTATGAAGAAAACTAAGCTTCCCCAGGAAGCTTTTGATATTATAAATAGTTTGCAAATGTTTTTATAGCCTACGGAAGAGACAACTTTGATAGAGAATGCATCCATGCATATTTGATTTTGTCTTGTTTGTTAAACCATATACCACTATTACAGGAAAGTATATACCCCCATAAAAGAGGACCATACACTACTTGAATTTCCATTATTATTTTTTGCAAGCCATTTCTCTCTCCCTGAAGGTCTTATTTTAAAATGCAAACACCTAGGAAAGAAGTAATGCATCGTCACCTACAATTTATAGCAGTGGAATATATATTTTGTTTGCATTAATCCTTAAGTGAAATTTAATATTTTCTTCAATTATGAATATAATCAATCACTGTAGAATTAGCACTATAACTTTAATTCCTCAAGAAATCAATATTTTTATATCACATTACAAAATAACATTACAGATATAGCAAAATATCACCGATTACTACTTGAAGTTATAAGAGTTATTAGACCTATCTCCAAATCTTGCTATTTAATGAACGAAGCACATATTACTACATCACAATTTTAAAAAATATTCTGATGCCTGTATTTCAATATAAGTGGTTTCCTTTGTTGTATGTATTTTATAGCAGGCATGTAAAAATCATATGCTAAGAAGGGAACCATCAACTTCCAAGACTGAAAAGAGGTGGCTCAAAAAATGTTACATAATGAGCTCATTTATTACATATATTTTTAAATTAAATTGTAGTTGATTTACAATGTTATGTTCGTTTCTGTTGTATGGCTAAGTGACTCAGTTATACATATACATATAGTCTTTTTCACATTCTTTTCCATACTGGTTTATCCCAGGGCATTGAATATTGTTTCCTGCGCTGTAGAGTAGGACCTCATTGTCCATTCATTCTAAATATACTACTCAATTCAGTTCAGTTCAGTCGCTCAGTCGTGTCCGACTCTTTGCAACCCCATGGACTGCAGCACACCAGGCCTCCCTGTCCATCACCAACTCCCAGAGCTTACTCAAACTCATGTCCATTGACATGATATTATCTGCTAATCCCAAATTCCCAAATCATCCCTCCACAACTCTCCCTCCCTCTTGGCAACCACTCTTATGTCTGTTTTCTGAGTCTATTTTCTTTTTGACCATGGCAGCAAAAGATTACAGGATACCATAATAGCTGTTGGAAAGAGTTTCTCAAGGTTAGAAGGCAAATTTCATGTGTAATAAACTCGGCACACCTTGCCTTTTCCAGAAACAAAAGCAGGAACATAGTCCTCTTAAAGGCACATTAATTACTCAAGCTGTGAGCTTGGAAATCATGAGTTGGATGCACCTACTCAGCTTCCCAGCTGGCTCAGTGGTAAAGAATCTGCCTGGCCAATGCAGGAGACACAGATTGGATCCCTGGATCTGGAAGACACCCTGCAGAAGAAAAAGACAACCCGCTCTAGTATTCTTGCCTGGGAAATGCCATGGACAGAGGAGCCTGGCGGGCTACTGTCCATGGGGTCTCTAAGACTCAGACATGACTTAGCAACTGAGCATGCCTGCACTCTGCCTCTACAACCAAAACATCAGCAGAGAATCTCTGGGTAAAGCAGTCCAGTTTAACAGTTTACTATTATACAGGATGTCAACCATGGAGCAGGTAGGGAAAGAAAGGATGGAAAATCTGACATTATATCAAGCCGAGCTAGTCCCAGCATGATGTTAAGTAGCTGAGAAAATTGAAGGAGAAATAACAAAGCAGTGAATGAGGCAGGAAGCTTAGTCAGGAGATGAGCTGGACAGCTCTCCAGGGAAAACAGTTGAGTCCTGAGTGGGTGTCACAAATGGTCCATTCCTTAACCTTAGCACTGAAAAGTAAAAGCAATCATTTCATGTGGTCTACCTGGGAAGGGGGCAGAGAGAGAGAACTAGAACAAAATGAATAACTATGGAGGACACATTGGCACAAGATGAAAAAAGCTTAGCAGAGGGGGGAAAAAAGCGTGTTGAATAAGTCAACTTTGAACTTGACCACTTCATATTTTTTCACAAGTTTGCACAGAACCTTATTGTTGAAACACTAGGTTGTGGAGGTCGTTTAGTCGCTAACTCATGTCTGGTTCTTTTGAGACCCCATGGACTGTAGCCCTCCAGGTTCCTCTGTCCATGGGATTTCCCAGGCACGAATACTGGAATGGGTTGACACTTCCTTCTCCAGGAGATCTTCCCAACCCAGGGATCAAACCCACATCTTCTGCATTGGCAGGCGGGTCTTTAACCACTAAGCAAGAAATATGATATAGTTTAATCTCCAGTTGTGATTTAGTCCATTATGTTTGAATTAAAAATACAGCTGACTTGAGTCTTTTTTAAAGATATTTTCAAAATAATTTTGGAATTAACAGCATTTTCATCATCACACAATTGTTAAGGTCTCTACCTGAATGTTTATGTAAATATATCTGTACTATTTGCTATCTGTAAACATCTCAACAAGAAAGATTAAATTACTTAATTGAGAAGCAAAGAATAATATTCATTGAATAATGTTGAAATCGTCTCAAGAAGAAACAAATATATCTCCTCTTTCTAATAAGCAAATAAAGTGGTATAAAAATATAAATAAAATGAATGAAACTGTGACCTCTGGGCTCAGACCTGGAGACACAAGGAGAATTCTTAGGATGCCTGGAAGACAATAAACGTGAAGTAGCCTATCCAGTGTGTGTGTGTATTAATCAGGGCAATGAAAACACCTGGGGTAGCATACACCACTGACATCTGTAGGTGAAGGAAGGATGTAGAGGACATCGGTCATATTGTCCTCTTCCCTGTGATGCTTCCTCACTGCCAATCACATCTTCCACCTTAACTACTCTGGGAGTTGACATGGTCCATCTACCTGGCAATGCACAGGAGGCACACACCTGACCACACTTAATCCCTGATTTTCAATCTTGGCTTTGATATGTGAGTCAATAAAATATTGTTTCAACCTAAACTATATAAAAGTTTGATTTGTATCACTTATCCAGTTCTGATGAAATCATGAAGATAGTTAATGTTTCATGGCTTCCTGGGTTTTCTCAGTCTCCGCCTACAGTGTTCAAGGTATAGGCTGTGTACAGAAAAGCTTTTAACTTCGTGACTTGAATATTAAAAGCATAGAACTCACTGTGGGCAATTAGCCCTCTAACCTAAAAGAATCTCAAAATGCTGATGGCTTGTTTAGAAGAGAACAGTAAAACTTAGCCTGAACTTGGAAAAAGTGATCAAACCTAATTCTAGAGAATGAATTGAAATGAGCTGATGATTTTAAAGAAGGACAGATTTTTGAAATCCTGAAGATGGTGGAGGAGCAGGTGGACATGGAGTACATCTCTCTCCATGGATACATCAAGAATATACCTTCAGACACAGAAATACATGCAGTACACCATCTGAGAATGGACAGAAGCACCTGACTAGTGGAAAAGAAAATATAGAACCAGGCAAAACTCAGTAGGACGAAGGAACTAGGGGGAAAAACAGAAATGTTAGTAGGGCTGGAACTGCCCTCAGTGGGTGGGGGAACTGAAGCAGGGGTCTGATCCCCACAGAGGGGCCATTGCCTGAGTCAGTAAGTAAGTGTTAGTCACTCAGTCCTGCCCAACTCTTTGCTACCCCATGGACTGCAGCCCACCAGGGTTCTCTGTCCATGAGATTTTCTAGGCAAGGATACTGGAGGGGGTTGCCATTTCCTTCTCCAGGGGATCTCGCCAACCCAGGGATCGAACCTGGGTCTCCTGCACTGCAGGCAGATTCTTTACCCACTGAACTACAAGAAAGCCTGTGTCTGCCTAAATGGAATGAGAATCAGACAGTCCTTGCCACAGCCATACATACCCTGGACAGGGACGAGGGTCCCCTGGAAGGCGCAGTGGCTGGAAGCTGGAGCTTAGGGATTGTGGAGCAATCCCAGGGTGAGGGCTGCTGTTGACTGTGGAGAGACTGATCGAGGGGATGTGAGGGAGGGGACTATGGTGGGAAATGCCTGTGGAGGAAAGCCAGGCAGCCATGGAAGCAAGATGATACTGCTGAGTCATGTGTAGCGGGTGGAGCCATCAGCATAGCCTCTCTCTCCCCACACGCCAGCACCAGCAGCTGAACAATAAAGATGCTGGCCCAGCAAACGCCTGATGCACTGAACTACAGAGCAGGGCCCCTCCCAGGGTGCCCCTTTAAGTGCTGGACTTGCCCATCTACAGAGCAGGACCCCACCCAGGGTGCCCCTCTATGCACCTGTCACGCAGAACAACAGAGAAGGATCCCAGTCAAGAGAGCCCTCTAAGTGCCCAAATGGGCAGAGTTATGGAGAAAAATAGGTCAAAAAGGCCTTCTGATCGCCAGCTACAAGAGGCTCAAAAGAAGACTCTCCTAGGGCCATAACTCCTGTGGCGAAGGCAGTCCATGTCCCTGCACACTTGACACCACCAGGGTCCCCACAAGCCAAGCAGCTGTGCCACCTACATGCTCAACTCTCACAGGGAAAAGTGGCCACAGGCAAAAAAAAGTCTTGCATCTACACACACAGGGTTGCTTCAGTCGTGTCCAACTCTTCGCGACCCTATAGACTGTGGCTGTCAGGGAGGAGGATTCTCCAGCTAAGAACACTGGAGTGTATTGGCCAATACTGGTTGCCATACCCTTCTACTACTACTACTACTACTAAGTCGCTTCAGTTGTGTCTGACTCTGCGACCCCATAGACGGCAGCCCACCAGGCCCCGTCATCCCTGGGATTTTCCAGGCAAGAACACTGGAGTGGGTTGCCATTTCCTTCTCAATGCATGAAAGTGAAAAGTGAAAGTGAAGTCACTCAGTCGTGTCTGACTCTTCACAACCCCATGGACTGCAGCCCACCAGGCTCCTCCATCCATGGGACTTTTCAGACAAGAGTACTGGAGTGGGGTGCCATTGCCTTCTCCGCCATACCCTTCTAGAACACTATATTTCCTGCTGCCCTAGCCACCCACTCCCCTGAGTACCTGGTGCTGCCAGAACCCCTGCAACTCAAGCAGCTGCACCACCTCCACACCTGGCCCTCACAGGAGCAAACCCGAGTCCTCCAGAGAAGCCTCAGGAGCAAACCCCAGTGGATGACCCACATGCAGAGGGTCGTCTAGAAATAAAACCACAATTGAAACCCAGGGGCATTGTGGCTAAGGAAGAAGACCCAAAACCTTCCCACCAGGTGTATAAATTGCAGATTAAATCCACACGGTCAACTAGGCAGACTCTGTCTATGGAATATATAAAGACATTGAGAGCTCCCACAAAAGAAAACACACTAGTTCTGATAGCTGTGGACATTGGAGGCAAGAACACACAGGAGTAGGACCAGATTAGAATCTGAGCAGCCCCCATGGCAGGCCCAGAGATCAGTCCAGTGTTGGAGGGTGTCCTAGGGAGGTGAGGTGGACTGTGACTCCCAGTGAGGGAAAGGACTCTGACAGCAGTGACTGAAGAAAAACACATTATTCTTGTGTTTTCACTTGTTCTGTAGATTCTTTTGGATTTTTTCTTTCCTTTTCCCCCCCTCTGTTGTAGTTGTCGATTTTATTGGTACTGCTAAGCTGCTAAGCCGTGTCAGTCCTGTCCGACTCTGTGCGACCCCACAGATGGCAGCCCACCAGGCTCCCCCCGTCCCTGGGACTCTCCAGGCAAGAACACCAGAGTGGGTTGCCATTTCCTTCTCCAATGCATGAAAGCGAAAAGTCAAAGTGAAGTCGTTCAGTCGTGTCCGACTCCCAGCGACCCCATGGACTGCAGCCTACCAGGCTCCATCATCCATGGGATTCTCCAGGCAAGAGTACTGGAGTGGGGTGCAAACCTAATTAAGCTTTTGAGCTTTTTTTTTTTCCTCAGTCACATTTTTCATCATTGTCATTAATCTCTGCCTCTACACTGGGCTTTTGCAGTTCTGTGGAGTTTTCCTTTTTCTTTTCTCTTTTAATTTTAATTTTTAATTTTTTAAACCTATTATTATTTTTTATACATTTCTTCCTTTGTATGCTTTTTCTACTATTCTTTTCCCCTTGCAGCTAATCTTTAATGTATATAAATCTTTTTTATCTGCCTCTATTTAACTTTGCATATCTATTCTTTCTTTTCTTTTCTTTCTTTCCTTTCCTTTCCACATATTTGTTAGTTTTACTTCCATCGCTTTATTCCCCAGTTGGCACCTTGCTTTAGGTTGTTTTCCAATTTGTGCTTCAGTTAGCTTTGTTCTTAACTGACAGGTATAATTTTGGTTTCCTTTGTTTGCCGGATAGGTCTATTATACTTTATTTTTGTTGGACTATTTTGATTTTGCTTATGGATGTATAGGTATATGTGTATATTCAATCACACTTTTTATTGTTGTTATAAACCTCTGCCTCTATGTTGGGCTTTTGCAGTTCTATGGAGTTTACTTTTTTTTCTCTCTTTCTTTAATTTTAATTTCTTAATCCTATTATGATTTTTTCTACATTTATTCCTTTGTTTGCCTTTCCTACTGTTCTTTTCCCCTTACAGTTAATCTTTAATGTATATAAATCTTCTTCATCTACCTCTATTTAACTTTGCTATCCTTTCTTTCCTTTCCTCTCAATATATTTGTTAGTTTTGTTTTCATTGCTTTATTCCTCACTTGGCACCTTGCTTTAGTTTTTTTTTTTTTTTTCCTGTTTGTGCTTTAGTTAGTTTTGTTCTTAACTGGTGAATATAATTTTTTATTTCCTTTGTTCGCTGGGTCAATGTACTGTACTCTATTTTTGTGGGACTGTCTTGACTTTGCTTATGGATGTATATGTATATATGTATATTCCATTATTTTGATTATTATTTGCCTGATTTTATAACTGCCATTTGTCTGGGGTTCATCTTTGGTTTCTCATTTTTGAATATTTGTTTGAATCTCACTTAATGCCATAACAAACTACTTGTGGAATCTTCATTCCTGACTAGAGATCAAATCCTGAGCTTTTGGAGTGGGAGCACTGACTCCAAGACCCTAGACTACCAGAGAACCAACACTAGGGGGTATCAAATAGTGAGAACTCACACAAAGGAAACCACTAGAATACAAGACCCAGCACCACCCAACCATGAGTAGCAGCCTGTGCAGGACGCCTCATCTAAACAACAAACAAAACAAAAATACAAACCCAATCATCAGCAGACAGGATCACCACCTCACTCAGTCTTGCCCATCCCAGGAAAAACAAACAAACAAACAAAAACTCAGCACAAATCTCACACAAACCACTGGACCAACCTTAGGAGGGCAGAAACCAAAAAAAATTGAGAATTCAACCTTGAAGCCTGGGATAAGAAGACCTCAAACACAATAAGTTAAAAAAAATAATGAAAAGGCAGAGAAATACTACACAAATGAAGGAACAAATTAGAAAGAAACACAGAAGTCCAAATAAATGAAGAGGAAATAGGCAAAATACTCGAAAAAGAATTCAGAATAATGATAGTATAGATGATCAAAAACCTTGAAAACAAAATGGAGAAAATGCAAGAATCAATTAACAAAGACCTAGAAGAATTAAAGAATAAACATTCAGAGACAAAAAACCCAATTACTGAAATTAAAAATACTCTAGAAGGAAATCAATAGCAGAATATCTGAAGCAGAAGAACAAATCAGTGAGCTGGAATATAGAACAGGATAAAGTAAAAAGAATAGTCTCAGAGACCTCTGAGATAATATCAAATGCACTAACATTCAAATTATAGGGGTCCCAGAAGAAGAAGAGGAAAAGAAAGAGAGATTCTTTTTTTTTTTTTGAAGATATTACAGTAGAAAATTTCCCCAACACGGAAAAGGAGATAGTCAATCAAGTCCAAGGGGTGCAAAGAGTCCCAGACCAGATAAACCCAAGGAGAAACACGCCAAGACACATACTAATCAAACTAACAAAGACTAAACACAAAGAAAGAATATTAAAAGCAGCAAGGGAAAAGAAACAAGTAACATACAAGGGAAACCTCATACGATTAACAGCTGATCTTTCAGCAGAAAGTCTGCAGGCCAGAAGGGAATGGCAGGATATATTCAAATTACTGAAAGGGAAAAATGTACAACCAAGATTATTGTACTCAGCAAGGATATCACTCAAAATTGATGGAGAAATCAAAAGCTCTTCAGACAAGCAAAAGTTAAGAGAATTCAGTACCACCAAACCAGCTTTACAACAAATGTTAAAGGGACTTATATAGTCAAGAAATACAAGAGAAGGAAAAAGATCTACAAAATCAACCCCAACAATTAAGAAAATGGCAATAGGAACATATATATCAATAATTACTTTAAATGTAAATAGATTATAGGCACCAACCAAAAGACACAGACTGAATGGATAAAAAAACAAGACCCATATATATGCTGTCTACAAGAAACCCACTTCAGACTTAAAGACACATACAGACTGAAAATGAGAGGATGGGAAAATACATTCCATGCCCATGGGAAGCAAAAGAAAGCTGTTATAGCAATCCTCATATCAGACAAAACAGACCTTTAAATAAAGAAGATTACAAGAGATAAGGAAGGACACTACATAATGATCAAGGGATCCATCCAAGAGGAAGACATAACGATTGTAAATATCTATGCACCCAACATAGGAGCACCTCAATACATATGACAAACACTAACAGACATAACAGGAGGAATTGACAGTAACACAATAATAGTAGGAGACTTTAACACCCACTCACACTAATGGACAGATCATTAAAACAGAAAATCTTAAATGATGCATTAGTTTACATGGATCTCATTGATATCTTCAGGACATTCCGTCCAAATGCAGAAGAATACACCTTCTTCTCAAGTGCACATGGAATGTTCTCCAGGATAGACCACAACTTGGGTCACAAATCAAACCTCAGTAAATTTAAGACAATTGAAATAGTATCAAGCATCTTTTCTGACCACAATGCTATGAGACTAGATATCAATTACAAGAAAAAAAGTGTAAGAAACACAAAAGCATGGCAATTAAACAATACGTTTCTAAATAACCAATAGGTTACTGAAGAAATCAAAAGGGAAATCGAAAAATTTCTAGAAACAAATGACAGTGAAAACACGACAACTCAAAACCTATGGGATGCAGCAAAAGCAGTTCTAAGAGGGAAGTTTATAGCAATACAATCGTACCTCAAGAAACAGGAAAAACATCAAATAGACAACCTAACTTTACAGCTAAAACAACAGGAAGAAGAAAAAAAAAAAATTAGCAGAAGGAAAGAAACCATAAAGATCTGAGCAGAAATAAAAAGAAATGAAAGAAACAACAGTAAAGATTAATAAAAGTAAAAGCTGGTTCTTTGAGAAGATAAACAAAATTGACAAACCTTTGGTCAGACTCATCAAGAAAAAAAAGAGAGAAGAATAAAATCAACAAAATTAGAAATAAAAAAAGAGAGGTTACAACAGACAGTGCATAAATACAAAGGATTATAAGAGACTATTATGAACAACTATATGGCAATAAAATGGATAACCTAGAAGAAATGGACAGATTCTTAGAAAAGTTCCATCTCCCAAAACTGAACCAGGAAGAAATAGAAATTATGAACAACCCAATTACAAGCACTGAAATTGCAACTATGATCAAAAATCTCCCAAAAAACAAAAGCCCAGGACAAGATGGTTTCACAGGAGAATTCTATTAAACATTTAGAGAAGAGTTAATGCCTATCCTTCTAGAACTCTTTCAAAAAATTGCAGAGGAAGGAACACTTCCAAACTCATTCTACGAGGCCACCATCACCCTGATACCAAAACCAGGCAAAGACAACAAGAAAAGAAACCTATAGGCCAATATCACTGACGAACATAGATGCGAAACTCCTCAACAAAATTTTAGCAAACAGAATTCAACAATACATCAAAAAGCTCATATACCATGATCAAGTTGGGTTTATTCCAGGGATGCAAGGATTCTTCAATATATGCAAATCAATCATGTGAGACACCATATTAACAAACTGAAAGATAAAAACCATATGATCATTTCAATGGATGCAGAAAAAGTCTTTGACAAAATTCAACACCCATTTATGATTAAAACTCTTCAGAAAATGGGCACAGAAGGAACCTACCTCAACATAGTAAAGGCCATATATAATAAACATACAGGAAACATTATTCTCAATGGTGAAAAACTAAAAGCATTCCCCCTAAGATCAGGAATAAAACAAGAGTGTCCACTTTCACCACTATTATTCAACAGAGTTCTGGAAGTCCTAGCTATAGCAATCAAGAGAAGAAAAAGAAATAAAAGGAATCCAGATTGGAAAAGAAGTAAAGTCCTCACTGTTTGCAGAAGGCATGATACTGTACATAGAAAACCCTAAAGATAGTATCAGAAAATTACTAGAGCTAATCAGTGAATTTAGCAAAGTTTCGGGATACAAAATCAATACACAGAACTCACTTGCATTTCTACATACTAACGATGAAAAGTCAGAAAGAGAAATTAAGGAATCAATCCCATTCATCACTGCAACAAAAAGAATTAAATATCTAGGAATAAACTTACCTAAGAAGACAAAAGAACTGTACACAGAAAATTATAAGACACTAGTGAAAAAAATCAAGGATGACAAACAGATGGAAAGATACTCCATGTTCCTTGGTAGGAAGAATCAATATTGTAAAAAATGACTATCCTACCAAATGCAATCTACAGATTCAATGTGATCCCTATCAAATTACCAATGGCATTTTTCAGAGAACTAGAACAAAAAATTTCACAATTCATATGGAAACACAAAAGACCCTGAATAGCCAAAGCAGTCTTGAGAAAGAAGAATGGAGCTGGGGGAATCAACCTTCTTGACTTCAGATTATACTACAAAGCTATAGTCATCAAGACAGTATGGTACTGGCACAAAAACAGAAATATAGACCAATGGAAAAAGATAGAAAGCCCAGAAATAAATCCATGCGCCTTTGGGTACCTTATTTTCGACAAAGGAGGCAAGAATATACAATGGGGCAAAGACAGCCTCTTTAATAAATGGTGCTGGGAAAACTGGACAGCTATATGTAAAAGAATGAAATTAGATCACTTCCTAACACCATACACAAAGATAAACTCAAAATGGATTAAAGACAAAAATGTAAGCCCAGAAACTATAAAACAATAGGAGGGAAACATAGGCAAAACACTCGATGACATAAATCCAAGCAAGATCCTCTATGACCCACCTCCTAGAGTAACAGAAATAAAAACAAGAGTAAACAAGCGGGACCTGATTAAAGTTTTTACACAGTAAAGAAAACATTAAGCAAGGTGAAAAGACAGCCCTCAGAATGGGAGAAAATAACAGCAGATGAGACAACTGACAAAGGATCAATTTCCAAAATATACAAGCAGCTCATACAACACCAGAAAAACAACCAACTCAATCTAAAAGTGGGGAAAAGACCTAAACAGACATTTCTCCAAAGAAGACATACAGATGGCTAACAGACACATGAAAAGATGCTCAACATAGCTCATTACTGGAGAAATACAAATCAAAACCACAATGAGATATCACCTCACACCAGTCAGAATGGCCATCACCAAAAAGTCCACAAACAATAAATGCTGGAGAGGGTGTGGACAAAAGGAAATGCTCTTGCACTGTTAGTGGGAACGTAAATTGATACAGCCACTATGGAAGATGGTATGGAGATTCCTTAAAAAACTAGGAATAAAATCACCATATGACCCAGCAATCCCACTCCTAGGCATATACCCTAAGGAAACCAAAATTGAAAGAGACACATGTATCCCATTATTCATTGCAGCACTATTTATAGTAGCTAGAACATGGAAGAAATCTAGATGTCCCTCAACAGATGAATGGACAAAGAAGTAGTGGTACATATACACAATGGAATATTACTCAGCCATAAAAAGGAATGCCTTTGAGTCAGTTCTAATGAGGTGGATGAACTTAGAACCTATTATACAGAGTGAAGTAAGTCAGAAAGAGAAAGATAAATATCGTATTCTAACACATATATACAGAATCTAGAAAAGTGGTACTGAAGAATTTATTTACAGGGCAACAATGGAGAAACTGATATACAGTTAGACTTATGGACATGGGGAGAGGGAGGAGAGGGTGAGATGTATGGAAAGAAACTTACATTACCATATGTAAAATAGATAGTCAATGGACTTTGCTGTATGGCTCAGGAAACTCAAGCAAGGGCTCTGTACCTAGAGGGGTGGGATGGGGAGCGAGACAGGAGGGAGGTTCAAAAGGGAGGGGAAAGAAGAGAAGTGAAAAGCAAAGGAGAAAAGGAAAGATACAAACGTCTGAATGCAGAGTTCCAAAGAATAGCAAGAAAAGATAAGAAAGCCTTTTTCAGTGATCAATGCAAAGAAATAGAGGAAAACAACAGAATGGGAAAGACTGGAGATCTCTTCAAGAAAATCAGAGATACCAAGGGAACATTTCATGCAAAGATGAGCTTGATAAAGGACAGAAATGGTATGGACCTAACAGAAGCAGAAGATATTAAGAAGAGATGGCAAGAATACACAGAAGAACTGTACAAAAAAGATCTTCACGACCCAGATAATCACGATGGTGTGATCACTCACCTAGAGCCAGACATCCTGGAATGTGAAGTCAAGTGGGCCTTAGAAAGCATCACTACGAACAAAGCTAGTGGAGGTGATGGAATTCCAGTGGAGCTATTCCAAATCCTGAAAGATGATGCTGTGAAAGTGCTGCACTCAATATGCCAGCAAATTTGGAAAACTCAGCAGTGGCCACAGGACTGGAAAAGGTCAGTTTTCATCCCAGTCCCAAAGAAAGGCAATGCCAAAGAATGCTTAAACTATCGCACAATTTCACTCATCTCACACGCTAGTAAAGTAATGCTCAAAATTCTCCAAGCCAGGCTTCAGCAATATGTGAACCGTGAACTTCCTGATGTTCAAGCTGGTTTTAGAAAAGGCAGAGGAAACAGAGATCAAATTGCCAACATCTGCTGGATCATGGAAAAAGCAAGAGAGTTCCAGAAAAGCATCTATTTCTGCTTTATTGACTATGCCAAAGCCTTTGACTGTGTGGATCACAGTAAACTGTGGAAAATTCTGAAAGAGATGGGAATACCAGACCACCTGATCTGCCTCTTGAGAAATTTGTATGCAGGTCAGGAAGCAACCGTTAGAACTGGACATGGAACAACAGACTGGTTCCAAATAGGAAAAGGAGTTCGTCAAGGCTGTATATTGTCACCCTGTTTATTTAACTTATATGCAGAGTACATCATGAGAAACGCTGGACTGGAAGAAACACAAGCTGGAATCAAGATTGCCGGGAGAAATATCAATAACCTCAGATATGCAGATGACACCACCCTTATGGCAGAAAGTGAAGAGGAACTCAAAAGCCTCTTAATGAAAGTGAAAGTGGAGAGTGAAAAAGTGAGCTTAAAGTTCAACATTCAGAAAACGAAGATCATGGCATCCGGTCTCATCACTTCATGGGAAATAGATGGGGAAACAGTGGAAACAGTGTCAGACTTTATTTTTCTGGGCTCCAAAATCACTGCAGATGGTGACTGCAGCCATGAAATTAAAAGACGCTTACTCCTTGGAAGGAAAGTTATGACCAACCGAGATAGCATATTCAAAAGCAGAGACATTACTTTGCCAACAAAGGTTTGTCTAGTCAAGGCTGTGGTTTTTCCTGTGGTCATGTATGGATGTGAGAGTTGGACTGTGAAGAAGGCTGAGCACCGAAGAATTGATGCTTTTGAACTGTGGTGTTGGAGAAGACTCTTGAGAGTCCCTTGGACTGCAAGGAGATCCAACCAGTCCATTCTGAAGGAGATCAGCCCTGGGTGTTCTTTGGAGGGAATGATGCTAAAGCTGAAACTCCAGTACTTTGGCCACCTCATGCGAAGAGTTGATTCATTGGAAAAGACTCTGATGCTGGGAGGGATTGGGAGCAGGAGGAGAAGGGGACGACAGAGGATGAGATGGCTGGATGGCATCACTGACTCTATGGACGTGAGTCTGAGTGAACTCCGGGAGTTGGTGATGGAGAGGGAGGCCTGGCGTGCTGCGATTCATGGGGTCGCAAAGAGTCAGACACGACTGAGCGACTGATCTGATCTGATCTGATCTTAAGCAGATTTACTTACTATAATAATGTTTAATTAAATAAATACAAATGGTTTAAATTGCTTAATACATATTTGCATTACAAATTACATTGTACAAGTTACAATTACACTGTAACTAAATGATAAGCAAAGAAATTAATTCTATGGAAAGAGTTTGTATGTGGGCTCCCAGGTGGCTCAGCTTTAAAGAAACTGCCTGCCAATGCAGACTCGGGTTATTGGGTTCGATCTCTGGGTCAGAAAGATCCTCTGGAGGAGGAAATGGCAGCTCACTCCAGTATTCTTGCTGGGATAATCTCATGGACAGAAGAGCCTGGTGGGCTATAGTCCACAAGGTCTCAAAGAGTCGGATACTACTGAGTGGCTAAGATTGATGGCTTGACAGAGTTCATATACCATTGTTAAATATGTCAAAGTCATAATATCTTTATCATATGCAAAGTATTTCCTCCAAATATTACAAAATAATTCAGCTTCAAATGGAACTTTTGTCCAATTAAGTTTTCAAAGCACACATACATTCATACCAATTGACAAGAGAGTTTTCAGGTTAAAAAAGAAGCAAGGTGAGGGGAGAAACATCAGCGAAGTGAGGGATCAAGAAAAAGGTCTCATACTTTGGCCTATTTTCATTCTGGCCCTGAACATTCATTTACCATTCAACAAACATTTATTGAGAACCTACTAAGTGGCAGACAAACAATCTGGATCCCTGTTTAAAAATATACAAAGAAACAACTTTAAACTTGAATTTTTCCTTATTTTCATTTGTTTGCCAATGACCACAGGCAATTCCTTTCATTTTTTTTCCACTTTAAAGACATGAGAAATGGATGTTAAAGTTAAGCCAGGATTAACAGAGGCTTAGAAAAGGATTCTGTTGAGGAGTGAGTAAGCACTTCTGTTCCTCACCTCTCTCTTTTTTCCCATCCATCCTATGACACTCCTGCAGGCAGAAAATGAAAGGGCCTCCCTTTTCAGGAAAAAGTGTATAAGTCAGATTGCAGTTAAAAGTTCAGAAAAGTGAGCAAATGGAGACTAGCCTAGACTGTAGATCATCAGAAAGTCTAAAGCAGATTTGACTTCGTCTAAAGTAGATTTGACTTCTTTAAAAACCTTTTATAGGTTTTTAAAGAAGCCTGAGTTATTATAAAGGTGTTTTTAGGGCTACTGACCTGACTGTGATTCACAGAGTGAAACGATCAGAAAGAAAGTCTCTTAAAATATTCTGTGACATTAGCTGTAGGGGATAGATGGATTGATGGATTAAATTCAAACATTTCAGAGAAAGGTCTGTCAGAACATGACAACAAATTGGGAGACTGGGACTGACCTATATACACTACTGTGTGTGAGACAGGTCGCTAGTGGGAAGCTCAGTATACAGCTCAGGGAGCTCAGCTCAGTGCTCTGTGGTGCCCGGGAGGGGTGAGGGGTGGGAGAGGAAGGAGATCCAAGAGGGATGGGACACATGTGAACATACAGCTGATTCACTTCGTTGTACAGCAGATATGAACACACCATTGCAAAGCAGCTCTATCCACCCAACCTCAAAAAAAAAAAAACAATGTGAAGACACTTACACTACTGAACTGCACACTTAAAAATGATCAAGTGGTAAAAAAAAAAAAAAGGTTACCTATTATCTCTAAAAAAATGTATTTTGGTAGATGTATTACAGTGTCTACTATACCAATCTATATTACAGAAAGCATCTCCCATATAGGAGGCTGAAGGAGTTCTAGAATGAGGTTTTAATTTTAACAACACACACACACACAAAAGAACTTGACAATGGAGAGGAGTCGGGGGTAGGGCGGGGGGGGAGGTGATTGCTATGATTGGGATAGTAAGAAAAGAGGGAGCCAACAGCAAGAGAGCTAACACTTGAGGATAGCATTTGGATTTGAAGTAAGGAATACTGCAAAAAGTTTCCGAAGTTCTAATGTCGAAAGTAATTTGTTCTCTGCTCTGGTCCATTGGCTCCCATCACTCAGATGAGAAAGGACCAGACTTGACGACTCGCAAGGCTATTACCTTGTTTATCACAAAGGTGTCTGATGTAAAATCAGGTCAGCTGGAAAAGAACTCAGAAATCTCCTAAAATGAAATGTTTTAAATGCGAGGAGTGAAAATAAGTACATTCAAAGCAAAGATTTTTAAAAGAGAGTGGCTTAAAAAAAAAAAAAGGATAGCACCAATTCGAGAGAGTAATGGGATTTGTCACAAATCCCTGAGCAACCCTGTTGCTCCAGGACTTCTGAACTGACCTTCGATTTTTCTTCCCTCCCCTTCTGGCCTTTTCCTCTATACCCATGAGACACTTACCCTTTAACTTTGCCTTTCACACCTGCATTGTTAATGTTATTATAATCTGCATTCATTTTTTCCACTAATTCCCCAGTGGAAACTCTCTGAAGGCAGGAATGACACTGTACTCATTTTTGTATCCAAATACTGACACGGTGTTTAATACATAAAAAGGTCTCATTTTATTCAAGACTGTTTTATTGGAATATAATTACTTTACAGTGTTAGTTTCTGCTGTATAGGAAGTGAATCAGTTATCCGTATACATTCACCCCTTCCCTCGTGGCCCTTCCTCCCAGCCCCCACATCCCACCCCTCCAGATCACCACAGACACTGAGCCTTCATCCCTATGCTTTAGAGAAGTTTCCCAGAAGCCACCTATTTTACCAAGGTTGCTTCCGTGCCCTGGCTATTATAAATTGTGTTGCAATGAACACTGGAGTGTATATGTCTTTTAAATTCAATTTGTATGTTTTGTCTCTGGAATTAACATAAATTCTTCTAAGGTTGGAGCCCAATGTCCTGCATAAAACCTTGAGCAAAATGGAATAATAGTCAAGGAAGTTACTTTCGTATTTTGTATTTTTGTACACTTTACAATCAGGAAAAAAACATACATTATCACATTTGATCTTCAAGACAGTCCAGCAAGCCAAAGTTTCACCCCCAGGTATGGATAAGGAACAGATGCATATTTTAAGCCATCAACTCAGGACTACAAGGCTGGCAGGCACTATTTGGAGCTCAGCTTCCTCTTAATACAGGCTGGCCCACTGCTTATTTGGTCCTTGTCCTCAGGACAAGTCACTTAATTAACTGAACCATCTTCACTTTCTTATCTCCATCTTCTTCCTGAACCAGTTGTTTTTCTACCAATAAGAAGACATACTTGCAAAACAGAAGCAAGTTGGGAAAACTGCTTCAAGGGATAAAATTAACAGCTGTTAAAGTGAAAGTCACTGAGCTGTGTCCAAGTCTTTGTGACCCCATGGGCTGTAGCTCACCAGGCTCCTCTGTCCATGGAATTCTCCAGGCCAGAATACTGGAGCGGGCAGCCATTACCTTCTCCAGGGGATCTTCCCAACCCAAGTATCAAACCCAGATCTCCTGCTTACAGGCAGATTCTTTACCATCTGAGCCACCAGGAAAGCCCAAATAATAGATGACAATTTCTAGTGACTCAGACACTTCCCCAAGACAGCTCAATCCCCTTCAATCTTTGGTAAACTTCCCCCCATTGTCTACACTGAACCTGAAGAAAACTGTCAAATACAACACAGATATAAATTTCTTTACCTCCCAAAATTGATAAAAGCCTAAACTTCTGTCCTTAGTAAATATCCCTAGATGTCTCTCCCCTGTCTGTCCCTATCTGATTGCCTCCCCAGGGCACTGTGGCTAAATATATACATTGGTTTGGGTGTCTTCTGTGTCTTCTGTCTGTATCAAATATATATATATATTTTTTTTCTCTTCTATCCTTATACTGTGACTGAATCTTTTTTTAATTCTCTCCTTTTCCAACCTTCTTCCTGCTAAATTATTGTCCTTACTAAATAATTTTTTATTCTGTATGCTCTTTTGCAACTATCTACTTCCAAAAATAAGATACTAGAATAATTGTTACTCTTGCAACCCTTGACTAATGTATCGTACTTCAGAGCAAACAAAAATGTTTCTCACCTCCATTCCTTAGGTTTCCTTTTCATCTAAAGATGCCAAGGGACTTCCCTGGTGATCCAGTGGCCAAGACTCCATGCTCCCAATTCAGGGGGCCTGGGTTCAATCCCTGATCAGGAAACTAGATGCCACATATCACAACTAAGAACCTGTGTGCTGCAGTGAAAATCAAAGATCCCACATGCCAAAACTAAGACTTGGCACAGCCAAATAAATAAATATTTTTAAGTAAAAAAATAAAGACACTGAAACGTTATTGATATATGTATAACTGGGCAGATGCAATAGCACAGCTCTGGTCAAGATGCAAAGTGGGAGCCACAGCTCACGACTCTGACCTCCACACAGAATCACTGAACAGGGCACGGGAAGGACATTCTCATCCAGCTGAAGGCCGCTTCCTGTGCTCTCTGACCTGGCCCTTTGAAGTCACTTAGGAAGGTGGGCTGTAACGGTAAAAGGTCAAGTTACAGCACGGGTAAATAACATCTCCCCTAGGATTTCTTACATCTCAGTTGAACTCATTAGGAAAAAAAGAGTCATTAAAATATTAACAACTATGATTTAGGAAAATGTCATTTAACCATGAAGCACTTTTGATTTTTGGCAAGAATGCCATGTATTTAAGATTTAATACTGCCATCTTTTAAAAGCAGACTGGATAACTACAGCTTTCAGTGGCTCTGGAGGCATCTAGGTATTTCTGGGACGTATTTGAAACTACATAAGATTTCTCCAAACATGGTAACAGATTATGTCAATTCCACTTTTCCATTGCTCTAATTCTCCACATTTATAAACTGAGTGTAATAATGTTATACAAGAGCATTTCACTGACTATCTTAAAAAATCTTTCAACAGAAGTCTACTTTTTGGACAAAAAGTATTTGGGAGAAATCAATACATACCCACTGTGAATGAAATAGGTCTCATGGTCAATTTAGGTTCAAAATATTTTGAGAAAATACCCATTGGAGAAAAGAAACTAAATATAATCAGGCTAATGGAGAGATAGTTCTATTAATAAATCCAAGTGATAAAGAACAAAGTCAGACTCTTTCTCTCTAAACAACCATTAACTAGCTAGCCAATCACTATAAAAAAAATCTAGGAGATGAGGAAGGGAAGGACTGAGAGTTTGGGATTAACAGATGCAAGCTAGAGTATATAAAATGGATAAAGAATAAGGTCCTACTGCATAGCACAGGGAGCAATATTCAATATCTTGGGATAAACCATAATGGAAAACAATATAAAAAAGAATATACATATGTATAAATGAATCACTTTGCTGTATAGCAGAAATTAACACACTGTAAATCAACTATACATCAATAAACTTTCTTTTATCTTTTTAAATAAAATTTTTTAAATGCTAGCCTTTAATCATGCCAATAATAGTAACTCACTATTTATGGTCAGCAGATATTTAAAATAACATTCCCTGATGATTCTAGGGTTGGTCACTCATTAACTCTGTGACTTTGTACCTTTATGTCATTTCCATAAAATAAGAATTTTGTAGATGTCTTTCCCTTCTTATATTCCAAAATTTTATCATCAAACTTTAATTCATTTCCTATGTAAGTATTTTTACTCCTCATATAAATTAAAGAAAGTAGGGAAAATCAATACACCGTTCATATATGACCTATATCAAACCCCTTACGTTATACAGTGGAAATGACAAATAGATTTAAGGGATTAGATATGATAGAGTGCCTGAAGAACAATGGATGGAGGTTCATAACATTGTACAGGAGGTGGTGATCAAAACTATCCCCAAGAGAAGGAAATACAAAAAGGCAAAATGGTTGTCTGAGGAGGCCTTACAAATAGCCAACAAAAGAAGAGAAGTGAAAGTCAAAGGAGAAAAGGAAAGATATACCTATCTGAATACAGAGTTCCAAAGAATAGAAAGAAGAGATAAGAAAGCCTTCCTAAGTGAACAATGCAGAGAAATAGAGGAAAACAATAGAATGGGAAAGAATAGAGATCTCTTCAAGAAAATTAGAGATACCAAGGGAATATTTCATGCAAAGATGGGCACAATAAAGGATAGAAATGGTATGGACCTAACAGAAGCAGAAGATATTAAGAAGAGGTGGCAAGAATACACAGAAGAACTGTACAAGAAGGAGTTTGATGACCCAGATAACCACAGTGGTGTCATCACTCACCTAGAGCCAGACATTCTGGAGTGTGGTGGGCCTTAGGAAGTATCACTACAAACAAAGCTAGCGGAGGTGAAGGAACTCCAGCTGAGCCATTTCAAATCCAAAAAAGACGAGGAGATGATGCTGGAAAAGCGCTGCACTCAATTTGCAGCAAATGTGGAAAACTCAGCAGTGAGCACAGGACTGGAAAAGGTCAGTTTTCATCCCAACCCCAAAGAAAGGCAATGCCAAAGAAAGTTCAAACTACCTCACAATTGCACTCATCTCACACGCTAGCAAAGTAATGCTCAAAAGCCTCCAAGCTAGACTTCAACAGTATGTGAACTGGAAACTTCCAAATGTACAAGCTGGATTTAGAAAAGGCAGACGAACCAGAGATCAAATTGCCAACATTTGCTGGATCACAGAAAAAGCAAGAGAATTCCAGAAGAACATCTACTTCTGCTTCATTGACCACACTAAAGTCTTTGACTGTGTGGATCACAACAAACTGTGGAAAATTCTTAAAGAGATGGGAATACCAGACTATCTTACCTACCTCCTGAGAAATCTGTATGCAGGTCAAGAAGAAACAGAACTGGACATAGAATAATGGACTGGCTCAAAATTGGGAAAGAAGTACATCAAGGCTGTATATTGTCACCCTGCTTATTTAACTTATATGCAGAGCACACATGTGAAATGCCAGACTGGATGAAACACAAGCTGGAATCAAGATTGCCGGGAGAAATATCAATAACCTCAGATATGCAGATGACACCACCCTTATAGCAGAAAGTGAAGAACTCAAGAGCCTCTTAATGAAAGTGAAAGATGAGACTGAAAAGGCTGCTTAAAACTCAGCATTCAAAAAATGAGCATCATGGCATCCAGTCCCATCACTTCATGGCAAATAGATAGGGAAACAAAGGAAACAGTGACAGACTTTATTTTCTTGGGCTCCAAAATCACTGAGAATGGTGACTGCAGTCATGAAATTAAAAGACGCTCGCTCCTTGGAAGAAAAGCTATGACAAATCTAGACAATGTATTAAAAAGCAGAGATGTTACTTTGCCAACAAAGGTCCATCTAGTCAAAGCCATGGTTTTTCCAGTAGTCATGTATGGATGTGAGAGTTGGACTACAAAGCAGGCTAAGTGCCAAAGAACTGATGCTGTAGAACTGTGGTGTTGAAGACTTGAGAGTCCCTTGGACTGCAAGGAGATCAAACCAGTCAATCCTAAAGGAAATCAACTCTGAATATTCACTGGAAGGACTGATGCTGAAGCTGAAGCTCCAATACTTGGGCCAACTGATGGGAAGAGCCGAATCATGGGAAAAGACCCTGATGCTGGGAAAGATTGAGGGAAGTAGGAAAAGGGAAGACTATAGGACAAGACGGTTGGATGGCATCACTGACTCAATGGACATGAGTTTGAGCAAACTCTGGGAGATAGTGAAGGACAGGGAAGCCTGGTATCCTGCAGTTCATGGGGTCACAAAGAGGTGGACACAATTGAACAATTCCTCATATGCTAGTCTCCTTTCAAGTTTGAGAATAAGGAGATTAACAGGAATTAGCAGTATTTAACAGTATTATGACAAGACACATAGAAATGCCTGAGTTCAGCCAATCATCTCACCTTCAGGGCACTCCAAGAGAGCCTCATGTGCGAACACAAATCAAAGTAACATTTTATTAACAACTGTCCAAATACCAGATTCCCCAATGAAAGGCTTTGATGAAAAGTCAGAACCAATATGAGGCCTAAGCACCATCTTCTACTCCACTGAAAACAACAGAACAGTATATTCAGGTTGAGAGGAAGAGAGGGAAGAAAGGAGGGAAAGCAAGATGTTTGAGCACGCTGGCTTCTATCTTTGAAGATGCAATGGTCAATGAAGTCTCTCTCTCTCTCTCTCTCTTGTTCTATCTCCTTCTCTTTCTTTCCTCCCTGCCTTGAAAAAAATATAACCAATAAATACATCACTTTCTCAATGACAATGTCTTGTTATCATTATGGACTTAGGATTTGCCTTGCTTCTTGTCAATATGGAAACCATCAGGATCAACACAGGCCTTTAAGCGCCAATATGCTACCGTGGATGAAGGGATTCCATTCACGTCCATGTAACTTTCTCTGTACGTCCTCCCTTTTCTCCCTCTACCTGTCCAGTGTTCTTGCCTGGAGAAGCCCAGGGATGGGGGAGCCTGGTGGGCTACCATTTATGGGGTCGCACAGAGTCGGACACGACTGAAGTGACTTAGCAGCAGCAGCAGCAGCAGACATTTGGTTCCTACTGAAAAACAAACTGAATTACAACTGCTGTTGAGCCAATAATCGATACTTGAGGGGTCAATGCCAGCAACACGTTTTCCTAAGAGGCTTGGGGAGGGGTCTGGTCCTTCTCATTTAAACCAATTCAGTTCTTTGTGATTCTTCTGGGTTTATCTTAAAGGTCACATTCCCAAGGAAGCTTTTCCTAGCCTTTTGACCTAAATTAGATAATGTTTGTCTTATGCTCCCCTTTGGTAATGCTATTTACATTGTTCAGTTCAGTTCAGTCACTCAGTTGTGTCCAACTCTTTGTGACCCCATGGACTGCAGCACACCAGGCCTCCCTGTCCATCACCAACTCCCGGAGTTCACTCAAACTCATGTCCATTGAGTCAGTGATGCCATCCAACCATCTCATCCTCTGTCGTCCCCTTCTCCTCCTGCCTTCAATCTTTCCCAGCATCAGGGTCTTTTCAAATGAGTCACCTCTGCACATCAGGTGGCCAAAGTATTGGAGTTTCAGCTTCAACATTGTTACATATTTAAAAACTGCCTTTGTTATTAGAATGTAAGCCCTATAAAGGCAGGCAGGCAGGTCAGATAAATGTCCCCTCCCGCCAGGCAGTCACAGTGCTCTGCCCAGGGGCAGGCAATTCTGCCCAGACTTCAGCCCCACTCACACCTTGGTGGGAACAGACATACCCACACAAGATACTCTAAAAGCAGAGGCCAGATTTGTGCTTTTATCACTGTTTCCCTGTACCTAACATGAAGTCTGCCATCTGGATAAAGCTTGATAATTATCCAACAACCTGAATTTTAATATTGAAGTTCTGACACTTGAAATAAAAGACGTAATTATAAATTGAGCCTTTCAATGAATTTTCCCAAATAATTTTCCTACATCTTCCTCTTTCACCCTCTTAAAAAACACACACACACACACACACACACACGTACCATCTTCATACACACTGTACATTATTTTTTGTTCCTAGCTTGTAATCCAAGCTTATTTGTTTATATTAGTCTGACAAATACAACCTGGCTTTACAATGAATGTTTCAGAGGTAAATTGGGAAAAACTGAGGAAATTAACATAGTGTATTATTACAGATTAGATTCTTCTTTTCTATTAAGAACTATGGATATATTTGTTAAACGTGTTGCCTCTATTTTTACCTCCCTATCCCAAACAATTTGAACAAATCTCCTGCATTTTCTTGATAAAAATGGAGCTCCATTTAACTGCAGAGTTTACACACTGTATCTTGGGATCCTTAAAGCAAAATATTTTACTTCAGTCAGGACATGATCTAAAACATATATGTGGGTGATAAGTGTGTGTGTGTATGAAAAAGAAGTTCCCAATAATTAGTTATCCCCAAATAAAACAAACTGCCTCAAAATTTACATAACTTGTCGCTTGCCATGACTGGCCAAAATCAAGCATAAATGGGTTAGTATTTATCACAAGTGTCCTAAAGAGATTCCAGCAGAACAAAGAAAGTTTGAGAAGATTTGTATTCTCGATATTTCCTAAGAACACAAGTGGTGCTGCCTGAAAAGCGACTACAATCCCCATGAATGCAAATTTACAGGCATTTTATTAACATTACTATTATGTATGGACCACAGAATTAATAGAATTGCTGGAAACACTTTGTTGTGAGTTCACTGAAACAGGAAAATCCAAGATTAGTTTGCCTTCCTTCTACAAGGAAGGAATCAAAGGCAGTATCCATACCATGGTTGCAGCTCCAGAATTTAGAGACATTCCAGCGCTCACATTCCATGATCACAGCCCGAGTCTTCATCCACTCAGTGGCCCAGCCATACTGGATAGGGCTTTTAGTGTTCTGGGTTAGAATCAGGCTTCTGTGGGAGTAAATGTCACCTTTGATATTAACTAACTGTCCATGCCCTTGAGTGAGTCATTTAATTTCTCAATGCCTTGTTTCCAGATCTGAAAAATCACGATGAAAACAATACCAAAATTATCTGGGCCACTGGAGGGAGTAAATAAATGAGCCAATACATAAAGTCCTTAGGATCCTGCCTGACACAGGTTCAGTTCGGTTCAGTCACTCAGTCGTGTCCGACTCTTTGCAACCCCATGAATCGCAGCACGCCAGGCCTCCCTCTCCATCACCATCTCCTGGAATTCGCTCAAACTCATGTGCATCAAGTCGGTGATGCCACCCAGCCATCTCATCCTCTGCCGTCCCCTTCTCCTCCTACCCCCAATCCCTCCCAGCATCAAGGTCTTTTCCAACAAGTCAACTCTTCGCATGAGGTGGCCAAAGTATCGGAGTTTCAGCCCCAGCATCAGTCCTTCCAATGAACACCCAGGACTGGTCTCCTTTAGGATGGACTGGTTGGATCTCCTTGCAGTCCAAGGGACTCTCAAGAGTTTTCTCCAACATCACAGTTCAAAAGCATCAGTTCTTCAACGCTCAGCTTTCTTCATAGTCCAACTCTCACATCCATACGTGACCACAGGAAAAACCATAGCCTTGACTAGACGGACCTTTGTTGGCAAAGTAATATCTCTGCTTTTGAATATGCTATCTAGGTTGGTCATAACCTTCCTTTCAAGGAGGAAGCGTCTTTTAATTTCATGGCTGCAATCACTGTCTGACACAGGTAGTACTCGGTAAATGTTAACCTTATGTCTTTGGATAATTTTCTCTTTTCAGTGTCTTAGTTTTCTCATTCTAAAGCATGTACAAAAAGAATGTTCCTATCTTAGAGCACTGTGAAAATCACAGGAGAAAAGTAAAATTGCTTTGGAATAGATCAGCTTCTATACAAATGCTAGGAGTGAATAAAAATAATATTACAGACAGCTAAGCAAATTTTTTTCTTTCTGCCTTCTTTTCAGTAGAAAGTACTTTGTAACTTTTTTCTTCACTCTGCAAGAGAAATGTTTCGGGAAAAAGAGCTAGGAGTTTTACATCAAAGTAGACAATCGCTGTAGCAATAAAGGCATTCTTCCTGGTAAGCTTTCAGAGATGGCTTTTAGCATTTTTCTGCATATGGAAGATTGGGGCTTTTTTATTATCACAGAGTGAACTAAACAAAACATAAAAGCATTCTCTCTAGGAAGCGGAACAGGGCCCTGGCTTCTGGGCCTCCCACTGTTGACCTCAGCAAGTATTCCCTGAAGCGTCATTCACAGAGCAGTCTGCCAAAGATGTAGGGAGCAGAGTGACCTCCAACAAAGAGGAAGAACAGCATCTTCTTCAAGTGGTCAGAGAAGCTGGAGAGCAAAGCCTCTCTGAATCGCTCCCAAAGGTCTGCCTGACCTTTCACATTCATGCTGCAGTCCGGGGCATCCTCTTTCAGGTTGTCAGTGGAATCTTCCAATTTCCCAAACTTGCTCAACTCAGGGCTGAAATTTAAAGCCTTGCATTTAGAAAACCAAGGAAGGACTGCCTTTGTGCTTGATGGGCTTAGTGCAACGGCGGTTCAAGTGCATCAGGCTGAGGGGACAGGTGCGTCCCATCAGGGCACACGCTCACAACAGCATGGAAGCAAGCCTTTAAGGTGAAGAGGTCATTTCTCTTGCTGTTGCAGAAAGGGTTGAAAATATTTAAATATATGTAGTTTATTATACATATGTAATAGTATATATAAAAATATATACAACATAAAAATCATCCCAAATCTCACAACTTGGACATAACCGAGATAACATTAGACCTAACAGTCTAAGCTCCACAGGGTCAGGGATCTCACATAAGGATGAGCCAGGAGACAAGATCCCAGCCTGGAAGAGCTCAGCAGGGCTCCTCTCCTTGAGATGTCACTTGCTTAGGTGGTCTCTACAGAGGATGAGACGGCTGGATGGCATCACTGACTCGATGGACATGAGTCTGAGTAAACTCCGGGAGTTGGTGATGGACAGGGAGGCCTGGCGTGCTGTGATTCATGGGGTCGCAAAGAGTCGGGCACGACTGAGCGACTGAACTGAACTGAACTGAACTAGGTGGTCTCTGTCACTCTATTTTAAATTTCCCCCAGTTCTCCCTGAGTAAGTTTTCTCCATAGCACTGATCACATTTGAACACTATATATATTTATTACAATATATTGTTATATATTATATAAATACATTTATAAATATGTGATATAAATGTTATAATAAATTATTGAATATTAAAGATAGATTACTGATCATTTTTCTTCATGTCATGTTCATTAAGAAATGTAGCAGATCATAAGTGATCAGTTTAATTTCATCTTATATATTTTTCCTATTTATTTTGCTTATTATGTCTTTATTCTCCCTAAAACAGTGGTTTGCTCTGATTCCCAACTTTAAACAGTGCCTGGCATGGAGCAGGCAATCAGTAAATATTACCAAATTATTGAGGAAATAGAGATTAAATCACACATACTGCAATGCACCTTTTTCCTAATAATTATGAACTAGTTCAATTAATTTTAGTTCATTCCATCATTATAAACCAGTCCAATAAGAGAGGACTTGGTAAATAAATCATGATTCTTCTACAAAACAAAATATGTCAAAATTTTGTATTTTGATATTTCATAAAATATTTTGATATTTTACAGCATGTAAATCATCCTGAATCTCACAACTTGGCAAAAAACAAGTTAACATTAAACCTTAGAGTTTGTTAGATTTTGAAAGTCAGATTATGAGAGAATATGCATAATACGATCCTATTTTCAATACATATACAAATCATATGATGTTGTGTCTGGCATGATGTTGTGTGCTTGGGCCAGCTGGATGAAAAAGTGTACACAGGAAACTGACATATAAAGAGATAACAATGACACAATTAGATAAAAACTATCATGAATATACCTGCATTTTTTCTGCTTTAGAATAGGTCTGGCTCCTTGAGAAAATGGCCAGGGAAAAGTGGGAACAGTTACCTCATTAGAGAAAAGGCACTTTATACATATATGTCACGTTAATGGCCAAGCTGCCAGGGAAAATGTTATTTTATTGGGACACATGACGACGCAATGTTTTACTTACCATTCAAAAGCAAAGCCACTACTTCTAACCCCTTCACGAGCACAGTGACATCTTGCAAGGGACCTACAGCTTATAACTGCTTTGATGGCTTTAGCCCTAAGTCTAGATCGGAACAGTGTGGGAATCAGAGAATTGTGGAGAAGGACACTTCTGTTCACTGCTCACTGAAGCCCGTGGGTGCTGCATCAGCTGTGGTCCTGAAATCACAAGAGGATTCTTCTCCTTGGTTTGTTTCACCGTCCCTAAGACACCAAGGAAAGCAGAGACTTGGAAACTCAATCTGACCCAACCGCCCTGTTTGTCATCAGTACAATGTGTCACTTGCAAGTTCATCCAGTATCTTCCATTCCAGGGTGGGGAGCAGCTAAGAATAGCTGCAGCGTTTGACTCTAAGCGGCCTGCCGGGAAGCCCAGAGCCGACTGCGTGACTCATGATGGGATGCAAATTCTTGTGTGAGCGCTGATACAGAGGAGCCTTTCAGCGAGGGAAGGAGACGGTGCCTCTTAACGAGCTGCCCTGGCTGCCAAGAACTTCCGCCCCCCTTTTGGTCTTTTAGTGACAAAGGGCAAACCTGGAGATAGGCAAGACTCCAGAACAGCACTAAATGGCACGAGGCTAAATTTCTCTCACCTAGCTCAGATAACGAATTTGGATGCTTTCCTTTAAAGTAAAATTTAAACTCTGAAATAAGCTTCGGTCATAAACAACATCATAATCTAAGATAGCAGAACCAAGGCTTAAACAGGTTGGGAGTGCTTCCACAGTCTTCATTTCAAGGGATTCCTATATTATTTATTATATTAGCCACTACGTGTATTTGCATCAGCTAACCATCTCAGATTACCTCAGATGGATCCCACTCTCAAATACTCACTTAAAAATCTGCAAATAAAATGAAAATAATGCTAGCAGTGAATATTTATTCAGCTTGGCACTGTGCTAAGCTCTTTAGGTACATTTTCTAATTAAATTGTTACGATCACTCTGTAAAGTATATTAGATTATCATGCCTGAATTAAGTTCAGTTACTTGCCCACAGTCACAAAATTAGTCATCATGAGAACATCCTGCAATTTGGCATTCTTTCTTCCATTTTCATTTCAAGACCACCTGCTGTGGTAAATCAAGAAATTAATATTGAACTTTATAATGAGATTTCACACAAGCATCTGTCTATGGTAAGACTACTAATTCCAACCTTATATTGTATTCACCCAGAATGCAAATTAGGAGAAAAGATGGATTTTTTTTCTCTAAAGTGTGGAAGAAGAGACATCATTAATGCTCACCATTCTCACGTGAGATTTTAAAGGTAGAAAGATGTAAAGATCAAAATAAAAGTGATTCAAAATATTCAAAAATCCTACTGCCATGCATATTCTTTTCTCTAATGAAATAGCTGATACCTGACTGTTCTGAACCACAAAGATGGCAATTCTGCACAGTTCAACCCTCAGATAGCACAGTGATGCTCCAGGATGTGGGCTCAGGACCAAGCAGACCTTCAAGACCTGCTCTTCACACTTTCTCGCTCTCTGATTTTGGCACATTATTATCACTCTCAGTCAAAGGTCCTCATGTTGTGAAATGGGGCTAATGAAAGTTCCCACCTTTGTGAGGATATAATTTGTACAAAGCACTCACAGGAGCAACCATCCAGGTCTCAGCGGTGAAGGATGCGCTAAGATGATTATCACGTAAGTGCTCAAAGAGCCTTTCCTCTAAGAAACAGGAGACAGCAAGCTCTGGTATACTTTCCATTTTTTTAAGAACATCAGCCGTATTGCATTAGGGCTGTGCCCTTAATGACTTCAAAGTGTACCTATTTAAGCCCTTACTTCAAGACTTTCCAACCTATATGTCACATGCATGAGCAAAGAAACCCATTAGATGACTTCAGCCTCAGCCAGTTTCTAACGGTAACCTCAGAGGAGATGCTGAGCATGAATTACCCACGGAAACTAATCTAATTCCAGACTCACTGCAAACATCTGAGACAATCAGGTAGACAAGTGATTCAAAGTGTCTGGGTGGCTCGGGTACTTTTGAATGATGCCAGCAAGCCCCGAGTCCACATACCTTCCCCTTACAACATCTCCTCAACCTAAGTGGACCAGCGTGTGCATATGAGCCCGCGTGTGCAACTCTATTCCTTTTCCCGTGAAATGAACACCAGAATCACCTCAGCACCCAGTGAAGATCCGGCACCCTGATTTATTCTCTCATTCTAGAATTATACAGTCAAAACTTGTCACCCCATGTTCTCATTTTTCTCTCTTGTGCCATCACTTTCCCTATTTCAAGAAGAATAAATTTTTGCTTATAACTTCTCTCTAAAGAAACAGGGAAAGGAGGACATTCTTGAATGTGTGGTTAGACTTGTCATTATAACTCCCTGGTTTTTAGCACATTGTGTAAACATGACTGAATATGTTTATCCATATTATGTAGATAATCATTTACTATTTCAATTACTTTGTGTAAAATAAAAGTAAATATTCATGTCTTTTAAAAACAAAAATGCTAATTAATTGTCCAAAATCAATGTTACTAAACATCGCCTAAACCTTTTCTTGCCAGAGTTGCAGGAAGAATATAGATATTTTCAGTGGATGGTTGAACAATAACTAGACGAACTTTAGATTTTTTTCTGCCCTAAGACGCACAATTCCCTGACTCCATAGTTCCTGTACCTTCCACCCCACTTCACTGACCCTGTAAGGCCATTGATCATCACTGTCCACAGCCACCCAGTTTGTCATTCATTACCACCTAGGATGATCATATATTCCTTCCCAGGACCAAGTGACTGGGCAAAGTTATGCCCATGATCTACCCCTGACAAGTTAGCGTTCGCACTCATAATTTTCCAGCTTGTGACTATCACCATCTGTCTCTTTCGTCATACCCCACGAGCCTACCTAAGAGTGAAGCCAACACAGAGAAGCCAGGACATGGAGAGAGAGAAAAGCAGAACAGCAAGGAGATGGAGAGAGTCAGAATACTACACACGTCTTTTCAACTCCTGGATTCAGCTGTTCCTAAAGTCTATATACCTGTGGTCTTCTTAGTTATACTAACTAATAGAGTCCTTTTTATTAAAAGCAAGTTGACTTGGATTTCTGGGATCAGCTGTTCCTAAAGTCTATATACCTGTGGTCTTCTTAGTTATACTAACTAATAGAGTCCTTTTTATTAAAAGCAAGTTGACTTGGATTTCTGGGATCAGCAACCAAAAATTCATGTAAAATAAATGACAAGGACATGCTGTATAGCACAAGGAACTATATTCAATATCTTGTAATAACCTATAATGGAAAAGAATCTGAAAATGTAGATATATAGATAATAGACAGAACTCCTAAAATAACATCATTGTAAATCAACTATGCTTCAATTAAAAAATATATAAACTTGTAAAATGGGTGCTATAATGCCTAGCCATAGTAAATGCTCATTAAATTATATAAATATACAATTTAATATAAAGACCACACACTGATCTCAAGCATACAAAAAGTACTAAACAGTGTATCACAAACAAAACACAGATGACTAAATCAGCCTTCAGGGTATTGCTATTCAAGTGTTAATGCTATGCATTAACTCTTAAATTCAAATATTAAGTACACATAACTTCAAATGTTAATATGGCTATTGTCTTTCCAGTAGTCATTATAAATATGAGAGTTGGACCATAAAGAAGGCAGAGTGCCAAAGAATTGATGCTTTGCAACTATGGTGCTGGAAAAGATGTTTTTTCTTTTTTGATTTATTCATTTTTAATTGAAGGATAATTGCTCTATGGTACTGCATTGCTGTTGCTGTTGCTGCTGTTAAGTCGCTTCAGTCATGTCCAACTCTGTGCGACCCCAGAGACGGCAGCCCACCAGGCTCCCCCATCCCTGGGATTCTCCAGGCAAGAACACTGGAGTGGGTTGCCATTTCCTTCTCCAATGCATGAAAGTGAAAAGTGAAAGTGAAGTCTCTCAGTCGTGTCCGACTCTTAGCGACCCCATGGACTGCAGCCCACCAGGCTCCTCCGTCCATGGGATTCTCCAGGCAAGAGTACTGGAGTGGGGTGCCATTGCCTTCTCTGATGGTACTGCATTGGCTTCTACCAAATATCAATATGAATCAGCCATAGGTTTACCCATGTCCTCTCCCACTTGAACACCCCACCCACCTCCCTCCCCATCTCAACCCTCCAGGTTGTTATCAAGCCTCAATTTGAGTTCCCCGAGTCATACAGCAAATTCCCTTTGGCTATTTATTTTACATATGGTAATGTATATTTTGATATTACTCTCTCCATATCTCCCACCCTCTTCTCCCCCATCAGCTGTGTCCGTAAGTCTGTTCTCAATGTCTGTTTCTCCATCGCTGCTCTGAAGATAGGTTCATCAGTACTATCTTTCTAGATTCCATATATATGCAGTAGTATATGATAATTGTTTTCTGGAGAAGACTCTTGAGAGTCCCTTGGACTGCAAGGAGATCAAACCAGTCAATCCTAAAGGAAATCAACCCTGAATACTCACTGGAAGGACTGATGCTGAAGCTGAACCTCCAATACTTTGCCTACCTGATGCAAAGAACCAACTCACTGGAAAAGACCCTGATGCTGGGAAAGATTGAGGGCAAAAGGAGAAGCGGGTAAAAGTGGATGAGAGGGTTGGATGGTATCACCTATTCAATGGACATGAACTTGGGCAAACTCCGGGAGATGGTGAGGGACAGGGAGGCCTAGTGTGCCACAGTCCATGGGGTCACAAAGAGTCGGCACAACTTGGTGACTGAATGTACCCACATAGAGTAATAGGGAGAACACTGGGTCTCAGGAGGAGCCTGAGTGAGGTTGTCAGCGAGAAGAGGAGTGGAGAGACGAGCGCAGAAGGGATGGAGGTCAATTCCTCCTGAAGGACCTGGGGAAACCTTCCGGAAAAAAGTTGGCTTTCAGCTGGCTTTGCTGAAGAGTTGGATATCAAAAGCCTGAGTTGGGGATGTGGTCGATAAACAGCTTCCAGAGGTGGTCAGCAACACGAGTACAGAAACTTGAAAATTCGCCATACGTTTGTAAACAAAGTGACCCTGGATCCATGAGCGTTCACGTGAAAGGTAAGTGTATCAAAGTCATACTAGGGAAAGAACACCAGGAGAACTTCCTGTCTCCAATTGGCTTTCAGAATTCTCAAAATCTCAAGTTTGGGGGATAAACACACAGATGCCTGTGAAACGCATCAGAATATTCAGACTGCTCACCATTGCCTATGGGTACCAACTGGAACAAAACGCATTTTTCCTCTTCAACCCTGGAGATGGTTCCTCTTGCAATGCCCAAATCTGGACGTAGCTCTCTTCCACCTTGCCACTGCTCTCCTTCTTCAATAATGAGCTGAACTTCTTCCAAAGAAGTCCAGTCAGCGGCCTCCACTTTCCCTCCAGCCTCTCACTATACAACCCCTCGGAGGCCGCACAGCTGACTAAAACAGTCATAGAGAAATTTAGAGCAGAGCTTCAGGTTTCTGTCCTACGTACAGCTTATTTGTGGGATCTTGAGGAAAAAATATTTAATCTCTGTCGACTTTGGTTTCCCTCTGTAAAAGTCGGGCAATGGAAACCTCCCAGCTCTTGCTGAGAAAGTTAAATGATGTGCTCAGCCCAGCTGTTGTGACAGTGTAATCTCTTAATACTTGCTACTTTTTCTTCTTGTCATTGTTGTTAATTTTTTTCACTGTTCTCTGCCATCCACACTCACATTCACTTGGAACACCTTAGCTGAAGTTCAACAGTGACGCTAGGTCACAGGTCAGCAGTTATCAGTCCCCTTCTGTCTCCAAGGCTGCATCCGTCCCAGACTCCTCCTGACGCTCCCCTCCACCTGCTAACTCCCCACCGTCAGAGTTTTCACTTCAACCTTCAAATATAGGGATCCTTTCTCTATAGACACTGACTCTTTCTCTTGGTTCAAACTATGAATTGTAACATGTACTGCTGCTACTGCTAAGTCACTTCAGTCGTGTCCGACTCTGTGCAACCCCATAGACGGCAGCCCACCAGGCTCCCCCGTCCCTGGGATTCTCCAGGCAAGAACATTGGAGTGGGTTGCCATTTCCTTCTCCAATGCATGAAAGTGAAAAGTGAAAGTGAAGTTGCTCAGTCATGTCCAACTCTTAGCAACCCCATGGACTGCAGCCTACCAGGCTCCTCCGTCCATGGGATTTTCCAGGCAAGAGTACTGGAGTGGGGTACCATTGCCTTCTCTGTGTAACATGCACATACATAACCAAATCCCTTTGCTGTACACCTGAAACTAACACAACATTGTGAATCACCTACTTGCTGTTGTTGCTCAGTCGCTAAGTCATGTCCGACTCCGTGGACTGCAGCACACCAGGCTTCCCTGTCGTTCACTATCTCCCGGGGTTTGCTCAAACTCATGTCCATTGGGTCAGCGATGCTATCCAACCACCTCATCTTCTGCTGCCCTCTTCTCCTTTTATCCTTTTGCTATTTGCTGTTGGTGGTGTTCAGTTGCCCAGTCCGACTCTTTGTGACCCCATGGATGGCAGTATGCCAGGCCTCCCTGTCCCTCTTCATCTCCCGGAGTTTAACCAAGTTCATGTTCATGGCATCAGTGATGCCATCCAGCCGTCTCATCCTCTAACACCCTCTTCTCCTCCTGCCTTCAATCTTTCCCAGCATCAGGGACTTTTCCATGCGTCATCTGTTCACATCAGGTGACCAAAATACTGGAGCTTCAGCTTCATCATCAGTCCTTCCAGTGAATATTCAGGGTTTAACTCCCTTAAGATTGACTGGTTTTATCTTTTTGCTGCCCAAGGGACTCTCAGGAGTCTTCTCCAGCCCCACAGTTTGAAGGCATCAAGTCTTGGGTGTTCTACCTTCTTTATGGTCCAGCTGTCATGCTGTACAAGACCACTGGGGAGACCATAGCCTTAGATTATACATATGGACCTCTGTTGGCAGAGTAATGTCTCTGCTTTTCAACACACTAAGTTTGTCATAACTTTCCTGCCAAGAAGCAGTCATCTTCTGATTTCATGGCCTATCTTGACCATTTTGCTATACTCCAATGTAAAATAAATTTAAAAAACAAACTATGAGTTGTGCGCACTTACTATTCTAGCTCTAATTTTGCATTTCCAACCCCCTGCTGTGATATCTATCTAGTGCAGTTGGCAGACGCTCAGCCTGGATGCCTGCAGTGGAATTTGTCTCTATCCACACACCCTGTTCCTCCGCAGCAAACAGCAGGACTATCTTCTTGCCTCCAGGCTCCTATTATCCATCTTCCATCTCTCTCCCTCCTTGGAGCTAATGATCTGTCTAGTCCCAGAGATTTTTTCCTTTCAGTGGACTGGCCCTTTCTCTTGGTCAGCTCCCCAGCACCTGTGTCAAGCACTCTCCCACCCACATGTCCTATAGCTTTGGCCTGAGATACACAGTTTAAGAGAAGACGCTCTGGAATCATGCTATCTCAGCCATGAGGAACTGTCACTTTGACGGCTCTGCACTGAATTCCAAATGCTGCAGTTTCATTGCAATGTTTCCAAACATCATAGTAATTTGTGTCGATTGTAGGTCACATAATTTTTGTGTTTTCAATCTAACACAACATACTTCCAAAAACTATTTGTTACTACTTTTCCCCCTCAGCAAAGGCCAGATTTCCTCAGTTTTTGTTCATTTTTTAGTGCTAACAAACAAGGCTACACTCAGCAGCAAGAAATAAAATGACCAAATGCCCAGATATGATTTCAAGGGGCAGGAAATTTCTCCGTGCCTGGCTCACTGGCAGCAAAGTATTGTTTCCAAAGTTGTTCTCCCATGATCATAACTATATTTGAAGAAATAAGCCAAAGAACGTTAATTTCAACAACTCATAAGAACAAAATAATGGACACAGTTTTAATGTCAAATAAACAATGGGTTAAATTATTTAGGGTACACCCATGTAATACAGCCATGACTATCAGCATGTTTAAAGATATAAAATATATCATCATAAATTAAGAGGATGGGCTGGTGCACTGGAATGACCCAGAGGGATGGTATGGGGAGGGAGGTGGGAGGGGGTTCAGGGTGGGGAACACGTGTACACCCGTGGCGGATTCATGTTGATGTATGGCAAAACCAATACAATATTATAAAGTAATTAGATTCCAATTAAAAGAAATAAATTTATATTTAAAATAAATAAATAAATAAATACTACTGGGAAAAAAAAAATAAAAATAAAATTTGCAAACAGGATGATTTCATTTTGTTATATGAAGAATGTATCCCAAAATGAACAAAAGTTGTGTTGGAGAGATGGGATCATGGAATTTTTTTTCTCTTTATTCAACTACTTTTCATGTATTCTATAATGAAAATGTGTTAAATTACAGGAAAGCGGAAAAAAGAGTTTTATTACCATCAGAAATAATAGTAAAAAAATAATATTCATGTCTTGTTGCTGTTATTTAGTTGCTAAGTCGTATCTGACTCTTTTGCAACCCCGTGAACTGTAGCCAGTCAGGCTCCTCTGTCCATGGGATTCTCCAGGCAAGAATATTGGAGTGGGTTGAAATTTCCTTCTCTAGGGGATCTTCCCGACCCAGGGATCGAACCCATGGCTCTTGCATCTCTTGCATTGACAGACAGCTTCTTTGCCACTGAGCCACCAGGGAAGCCCAATACCCATGTCTTAAAAATAGCCTTTTATTGATAACATTTAGTGTTAATATAAATTAGGTTACTCAACATTTGTGGAAAGTATATTTTGCTGGATTCTTAGATAAGAGGAGATATGAATTTCTGAAGATACTAGGAGGAAAGGAAATATAACCACTAGTGACTGCATTAGTCAAAGAGAGAGGAAAATAAAAATACAGCTTTCTCACTTACCTAGAGAGAGCCTCACCTAGGTAATCTTACCTAGAGAGAGCCTTCCACCAAATACAGCTGCCAGTAAAGAAATGCAAAATTAGAGTCTCCACCAAGTGTGCTATTACTCCCTCTACATCCACGGCAACTCACTTGCATAATAAAATAGGTTATGATGATTCACAGAGAAATCAAATTTATATTTTTGCCACAAGCATGTTCCTTAGTTTTAAGGCTCTCCAAACATAGCCGTGCACACAAGGCCAGCACAGCTCACAAATTTCAAAAAGGGAAAGATAATTCCACAATTTGAAGCCAAGTTTAAGATGGCTATATTTAAGATAAATATAACATTTGAAATAAAAATCTAGGATCCCTACATGTCAAGCATGGTATATAATCTCATGAACTATTTCTTGTTACATAAGCTCTGTATGAAACTTTGTTTCTCATTTTCCTACCACAGGTGAGAAGAAAGTTGATACACCTAAACTAGGCTGGAGAAGAACTTTTTCAAAAATAATTTTGTTTTGTAATTCTCTTTTGGTGGAGCAACTTGTAGGATCTTAGCTCCCTGACCAGGAATTGAATACCAGCCCTCGGCAGTGAAAATGCAAAGTCCTAACCACTGGGCTGCCAGGGGATTCCCAGGAAGAGCTTTTTCCAAAGAAATTTTTCAAATAGGAATCCTTGGTTCCCTGAATCCTTTCCACTGGTCAGCTCTGGCTGTTTCTTTCTACTATTTGTAGCATTGATCTCACTGATGTAACACCCCCCTAAAGTCTGCACAGCAGAAGTCCAAATAAAGTAATGGTTTTCTCACGGTTACCAAAGGGGAGAGGAGGAGAGAGGGAAATTCCGCATTGAAGATTAAGAGATATACACCACCATGTATAAAGTCAACAACAAGCTCTGTGTATAGCACAGGAAACTATATTCATCATCTAATAATAACCTATAATGGAAAAGGATCTGAAAAAGCATACATATATGGAAGTGAACAGTGTAACAATCACTTTACTGTACTCCTGAAACACTGTGAATCAACCACATTTCAATTTGAAAATAATTACAAAGAAGAATAGATAAAATACCAAAAACAGATTAATTCATGGTTTTAGAATGAATTTTAAGGTCTTCTTATGGGTTTTGTTTGTTTTGTTCTGTTCTGTTCTGTTCTGTCTGCTCCTTTTGCTCATGCATCTTGTATCTCAACCAGGAATTGAATCCTGGCCCTTGGCAGTGAAAGTCGGCAGTCCTAACCACCGGGATGCCAGCAAACTCTCTTTAAGGCCTTCTTTTGGAATCATGTTATATTGGGGGGAAAAAAAAGCCTACCACCAATAGAAAAGATTGCTTTCAAACACCCCAAAATTGGCAAAAACAATCAATTGACCCATGTATTTGAATAATAATGAGCATGTGCCTATTGGCTTGAAATGCTTTCTAAAACACTGAAATTTTTCAAAAGAACAAAGAACCCAAGGTGTGTATTTTAAACATTAGTGAGAGATCCTGGGACAGAGAGTGTCCTGTTTGGGCCAGAGCAACTCATGGGACAGACAGCAGTTCCGCGTCCCCCAGGGAGCCCTGGTCACACTTGCAGATGGACAGCTCAAGGTGAGACGGAGGATGGCTGCCTGGTCTTCCATTCCCACTCCCTCCTACAGAATCGTGGCAGCTTCTACAACAAACAGATTGTGGCTTTTCATTCTTGAACAGGTACCATTGATCAAGGATATTGTCACATTTGTCAAATTTAAGGACTAAATACCCCAAATGACCAGACCCTTGACCATCTTTGCTGTGACTCCCTGAATCTGCATTAACAACAGAGTGATAATGTCAATGTTCTTTTTTAAAAGACCAAGAAATTTGGCCTCCACTCTGTCTGCTTCCCTGAGCTCAGACAGTAAATAATCTGCCTGCAATGCAGGAGACCTGGATTCAATCCCTGGGTCAAGAAGAGCCCCTGGAGAAGGGAATGGCAACCCACTCCAGTATTTTTGCCTGGAGAATTCCATGGACAGAGGAGCCTGGCAGGCTACAGTCCCCGTGGTGTTCCAGAGTCAGACATGACTTGAGCGACTAACACTTTCATTTTCACACTTTGCCTGCAAAGGAAGAAAGAAGCACCAAAGTCATCTCTTTGGTAATTTTTGTAACTTTAGGTAAAAATTTAACATAAAGTAGCAAAACACACCACTTCACATACATCTGAATCTCTTTGGTTCCACGGCCAATATAGCACTCCTGGCCAGCTCGCCTCACGTTTTCGGGTTAAGTGAGGCTTGTCTCTTTCCCTGCTTCTCTTTGTTCTCATCCATTCCACACTCGTTGCTGTGCTAAACTCCCTATAATGCCTGTCATCTTTAGCATTTGGGTCACCTGAACTATTGGATTGGCAAAAAGTTCATTTGAATTTTCTGTACCATGGAAAAGCCAAACAAACTTTGTGGCCAACCCAATACTTCCTAAGTATTAGTTGAGACTGGACTTCACCTATTTGCTCAATCTTTCTCTCCATTGTAACTATCCCTTTTCTTTCTACCTAGTAACTAATCATTAGCAGGCATCCTATTCCCTAAGCCTAAAAGAGTCCAGTCCATCTCTGTACTAGATACCTTTCTCTGTCCTAGCTCTGGTGGCTGGGTCTCCTGGTTCAGTTAGCTTTATACAGAAGTGAGTGGAAAATATACTTAGTACAAAAAAAAAAAAAAATTATAGGGCTGTATGCCAGCAAACTTGGAAAACTCAGCAGTGGCCACAGAACTGGAAAAGGTTTTCATCCCAATCCTAAAGAAGGGTAATGCCAAAGAATGTTCAAACTTCCTCATAATTGCACTCATTTCACATGCTAGAAAGGTAATGCTCAAAACCCTGCAAGCTAGCCTCCAACAGTATGTGAAGTGTGAACTTCCAGATGTTCAAGATGGATTTGGAAAAGGCAGAGGAACCAGAGATCAAATTGCCAACATCTACTTTACCATTGAAAAAGTGAAAGAATTCCAGAAAAACATCTACTTCTGCTTCATTGACTACACTAAAGCCTTTGCCTGTGTGGATCATAACAAACTGTGGAAAATTCTTAAAGAAATGGGAATATAGATCATCTTATCTGCCTTCTGAGAAATCTGTGTGCAGGTTAAGAAGCAACAGTTAGAACGAGACATGGAACAACAGACTGGTTCAAAACTGGGAAAGGAGTACGTCAAGGCTGCATATTGTCACCCTGTTTATTTAACTTCTATGCAGAGTACATCATGAGAAATGCTGAGCTGGAGGAAGCACAAGCTGGAATCAAGATTGCCGGGAGAAATATCAATAACCTCAGATATGCAGATGACACCACCCTAAAGGTAGAAATGGACAAGGAAATGGCAAACCACTCCAGTATTTCTGCATAGAGAATCCCATGAACAGAGGAGCCTGGCGGGCTACAACCCATGGGGTCACAAAGAGTCAGACACAACTGAGCGACTAACACAACACAATGGTAGAAAATGAAGAGGAACTAAAGAGCTTCTTGATGAAGGGAGAAAGAGTCTGAGTCCCGAGACCTTTGCCGGCAGCTTGGATGGAACACGTGTGACCGGCTCTAAGTCTTTCCAGACGACACATGTCCCCTGTTGCGTATCCTGCTCCTCTCCTGTCCGTGGTCCCGTCCCTACTCGCCAGGCCTGCTAAGGGATGAAGTGACGAGGACGACTATGATGGTTAGTTTCATGTGCCAGCTAATCTGGGCTAAGGAATGTCCAGGTAACTGGGAAACATTATATCTGGGTGTGTCCGCCAGGGTATTTTTGGAGATTAGCATTTGAATCCCATGACTGAAGAAAGAAGATCTGCCCGCATGACTCTGAATAGGCATCCTCCAATCCTCTGAGAGCCCCAGGAGGACAAAAAGTCAAAGGGTGGGTGAATCGTCTCCCTCTCTTTGTATAGATTTTAACATTTTTAAATTTTTAAACTGTTATACAATTTTGAAGGTCACTTTCCAGTCACAGTTATTACAAAACAGTGGCTCTATCCCCCATGTTGTACAGCTCATCCTTGAGCCTATCTTACACCCAGGAGTTGCTGCCCCCCAGCCCGCTCCCCTACATCGCCTCACCGCACTGCCATCCCCACTGGTACCCTCTACTTTGCTCTCTGTATCTGTGAGTGTGCTTCTTTTTGGTTTTATTCACTAGTTTGCTGTATTTTTTAGACTCCACATGTAAGCTACTATCATACTGTGTTTCTCTATCTCTGAATTTTCTCTTTTTGAGCCCTGCCCTCCGACCTTGGGGTTCCTAGTTTTCGGGCTTTCAGACTTTGACTGAATTATGCTACTGGCTTTCCTGGTTCTCCAGCTTGAAGACAGTGTATCATGGCATGTGTCAGCCTCCATAACTATAAAGGCCACAATAAATTTCCTCTCGTATATCTATATTCAGATAGATACTTAGAGAGATATCCTATTCTCTATTTCTCTGGAGAACTCCAACTAATACAATCATAATGATGATGATGATGATGATTTCGGATAGGGATTCCTACCTTTCCAGATTTCAAAGCATTGTGATATATATTACAAACAGATGTATGTGTAGATATATTCACACACAGACAACTGGGTTGGCCAAAAAGTAATTTCAAGCTTTCCATTATGAAAAATACATCTATATATGTTACATATATGTATATATATCACACATTAGCTATATTTATACCAACATATATCATATATATTATCATGGTATATCTTAGCAGTTGTCATGTCAGATTTACAGAGGAGGAACTTTATCCTAACTGTGTGTGAATTAGTCATTCAGTCATGTCCAACTCTTGTGACCCCATGGACTGTATTCCACCAGGCTCCTCTGTCCATGGGTTTCTCTAGGCAAGAATACTGGAGTGGGTTGCCATGCCCTTCTCCAGAGGAATCTTCCCAACCCAGGGACTGAACCTGGGTCTCCTGCATTGCAGGCAGATTCTCTACCATCTAAGCCACCAAGGAAGCCCTTATCCTAACTAATAAATAAGAAAACGGAAGGAGAAAGTTTTAGCAAGTTTCAAGAAAATTGCAACAACAAGAAAGTTGTCCCTGGTCAGGTTGGAGTCTTGTAAGGTCTACTGCCATTGAGTCCCAGACTTTGCAACTCTTTTACTCTCTGTTTCCTCACCATGTTTAATTTATATCACAGAATACTTGTTTACAGATATTTTATAGATGCTCCTATGTAAGTTCGCATTTTGTCCCCAACTAAACTGTGACTTTCTGTTGATAATCTCAGTTATTATATTGTTCAATTTTCTGCCTACTGTTGTCAGAGACAGTCATGATTTTAAAGAGAAGTAATTCGTTCAGGATTCTAAAATCAGTTGCTAGGGGAACAAGCTAAAACTGCAGCCATTAATCTGTAAGTAAATTTGCTGTAATCCAAAAAAGGAGGAGGAAGAAGAGGGAGAAGGAGATGGGAGGGATGGAGAGGGGGCAGAGGAGGAGGGAGGGGTGGGCGGGGAGACGGTGGGGGGGCAGGAGAAAGCTGACAGTGGTCGTTCCTCCACCCTCATACACATCCTAACTAGAAACTCACACACACACACACACACACACATACACACCATAGGTAATGGGAGGAATTTGGTCCAAGCGATATTTATGGCATTGAAGGAAGTTGTCAGTTCCTAATTTACAGAAAGGATACGTGGAGGCTAAGCAATGGACAATCAGACTGTTGAGAAATTGTGATTTAAATCCCAGGGAACTCTGCTGCTCGTCTGACCAGCATGAATTCCTCTCTTCCCAAGAAGAATCATGATATGGTGAAGCTCCTTCCTCCACAGATCAGGTGAATTGGGGGAAATCAATCTGATTTTACACAAAAAGCCTAGTTTCTAAGCGAGCAGTTTTTCACTAGGTGGTACCACCCTCCTAGTGGAGCTCGGAAACGTGTGAAAGTGTTTTTGGTCATCACAGCTTCACGTGCTTCGAGCATTTTGTGTCCCTGGGAATCTAAATAAGCTGCAATGAAAAGGACAGCAGTTATACCACCCCAAAGCCAACAGTGGACCTGCTGGAAAATACTGCTTTCAACAAACCAGTGGTTCATTATTCTGATAATGGCAAAAATTCCTGAATAGACACAACCAATGATACACACATGCAAATACACGCATGAAAAGATGTTCGACATCCTTAGTTATTAGGGATGCAAGACAAAACCATGATGAGGTTTCAGTACATACCTATTAGAATGGCTATAATAACAAATATTGAAAATATAGGAGGTAAAATACAGGTAAGATACAGAGCAACTGGAATGCTCACATATTACAGATGGAAATGCAAAACAGTGTTGCTACTCTCAGAAAACAGTGTGGCAGTTTCTTACAAAGGTAAAAATACACCTCCATGACCCCAAAGCCTCTCCTAGTTATTCACTCTAAACAAATGAAGGCTTGTGCCCACACAAAAACCTGTACACTAATGTATGTAACGGTTCTGTTCATAATAGCCCCAAACCAGAAACAACCCAAACGTCCTTCAGCAGGTGAAGGGCTAAACAAACCTTGGCACATCCATGCAATGGAAACTTCCTCCACAATAAAGAAACAAAGTATTGATCTACGGAGGTGTGCAACAGCCTGGATGGAACTCTAAGGCACTGTGCTGCTGAGCTTAGCCGCTCAATCATGTCTGACCCTTTGTGACCCCATGGACTGTAGCCCACCAGGCTCAGCCAGGCTCCTCCGTCCACCGGGATTCTCCAGGCAAGAATACTGGAGTGGGTTGCCATTGCCCTCCTCCAGTCTAAGGCATTATGCCCTGTGAAAAAAAGCCAGTCTCAAAAGGTTATATACTGTAAGATTCTATTGACCTAAATGTCTCAAAAATACAGAAAAAAGAGACATACTTTTGGAGACTAGATCAGTATTTGCCAGGGGTGAGGAGAAAGGGGAAAGATATAACTACAAAAGGATCATTTTGAAATTGCATATTATGTCTCCACAAGGGACTTTTTTTAAGATGACTGAACTGTTCTGTACTCTGACCATAGTATATACAAATATGTATGCATGTGTTAAAATGTATAGAACCATACATTTTTTTAAAAGTTGATTATGTGGTATGTTACTCCAAAACTAAAATTTTTAATGAGATCAACAATTAGTTACCAGATATATTTATTCACTAGCTTTCTCCTTTGCAGCAGGGTTCTCAAGAACAAATAAAAGTTATTTAGCAAAGGATAAGTGTACATGTTAGAAAGTAATAGTGCATAAAAGAGAGAGAGAGAGAAATCACTGGGAGATTTCAGTGCGGAGAAGTCATCTCTGGATAAAATTGGATAAGAAATCACTTCTGAATAAGATGAGGATGGGTCAGAGGTAGCCTGAAGCGACTTAGCAGCAGCAGCAGCAGCAGAGGTAGCCTGGATCTGAAAGGACTGGTAGATTTTTACATTTCTTTCCTTTTATAGTTAACAGTATTAGTAATACAAAAGTAATACATGCCCGGGTAACACATTCCAACAATACAGAAGGGGAAAACTAATTGGTAAAAGACACACACAGTTACTACTAACCCCACACCCCAGGGTAACCGCTGTTAACTTGGACACAGCTTGGTTTATGTCCTCCCATTTTTCTATGCGTGCACAAACGTTAAAAGGACACAATTCATTGACCAGACTGAACTCAGCAGAGTTCATGAAATGATTTTATTTTTCTCCAATACCTATAATTGTGCTATCAGATTGCTCTGTATCATCCCTTAAAAACAGCTTGAGAGGATCCCACAGCTTTGTGGCACCTTTCAGCCACTGAAGTCTGTTTAAAGCAGCAGTTTTGGGGGGGAAAAAGTTTTAGCCTAAAATGATCTCAAGCTATACATAGCATGCCAAGGATTTGAATAAAATTGCAAAAAATTGAAAGAGAAAAAAATCCATCTAGTTTAATATTATTTTACACTTTTGATGTTGAATATGCATGTTTAGCTACATTAATAATTTATGAGTAGACTTTTGATTATTTCATCTATGTCCCTAAAGATTTACATATTCAAATTTGCCCAATACTCATGGGCGTCCCTATCAGGAAAATGGAGAATCACCTTCCATTCAAGTTCACTCTATGTCAAACATATTTATAAACGGAGATTTTGGTTTTATTTTTTAATAATAATAATGTCTTTAAGAATAATAATAATAATGTCTTTTTCCCTTATTTATCAATATATCATTACGAGTTATCAGAGCAATTAGATCTATCTTCTTTTTTTAATGACATGACTTAGCTAACCAGTCACACATTGACAAGCATTTAGATTGTTTCCGATTTTTGCCATTACAAAATATTGTCACATGAAAGGTGGATGTACCTTGTGCCTTAGGTTCCTAAGGCTGCAGGAACGAATTACCACAAACTTGGTGACTTAAAACAACAGGAATCAGGACTTCCCTGGAGTCCAGTTGTTAGGACTCTGCCTTCCAATGCAGGGGATCTGGGTTCAATTCCTGATCATGGAATTAAGATCCTACATGCCACACAGCACAGCCAATGAATAAATAATCAACAACAACAACAAAAAGATTGTTTAAAAAACCAGGAATACATTCTCTCACAGTTCTGGAGGCCAGAAGTCCCAAATCAAGAAGTTGGCAGAAGGATGTGGGAGAATCCTTGGCCCTTCTGGCTTCAGGTACCCAGATGCTCCTTGACATCTTGGCCACTCACCCCAAGCTGCCCCTGCGTGTCTGTCTGCTTCACTTCTCTCAGGACATTTGTTCTTGGATTGAGTCCATCCTAACTTAGAAGGATCTCATCTTGAGATTCCTTATTGCACCCACAAAGACTCTTTCTTCAAACGAGATCACATTCACAGGTTCTGTCTTGTCAAATCTTCTTTTTTTGGCTGTGTTGGGTCTTCACTGTGGCACCCAGGCTCCTCTTGTCATGGAGCACAGGCTCTCGAGTGTGCAGGCTCAGGAGTTGCCAAGCACAGGCTTAGGTGCCCCACTGTGTGTGGGATCTTAGTTCCCCAACCAGGGATCAAACCCGCATCCCTGCATTGGAAGGCGGATTCTCAACCACTGGACCACCAGGGGAGTCCCCGGTCACACCTTCTGAGAGTCTGTCCACCTCACGACACCTTGTAACATATGAACACAGAGTCTGTAAGATCTTGCTGCATGTGCGTTTAGTCACTAAGTCGTTGTCTGACTCTTTTGCAACCCCATAGACTGTAGCCCACCATGCTCCTCTGTCCATGGGATTTCCCAGGCAAGAACACTGGAGGGGTTGCCATTTCCTTCTCCAGGGGATCTTCCCAACCCAAGGATCAAACTGCAGGTTCCTGCTGCATCTCCTGCATTGCACGTGGATTCCTTATCGCTGAGCTATGGAGGAAGAGAAGTACCCCACCTAGATTACAAGGTATTTATACCCAAATTGTGATAGACATCACACAAACCCTGGATATTCTTGGCCTCTTTCATGTTTGCTAATTTAAAAAAAAAAAATTGAAGTGGTGCCCTGTTTTCGTTTGTAATTCTTTGGCAATTAATGCAAGTAAACTTATTTATTCTCATTAAAGATGAAAATCCTCATGAGCATTTTCTATTTCTTCATCTGGTTTACATTCTTTATTTCTTTGCTGTGATTTTTTAAAAATTAACTCACTGATTTGCACTTGCTCCTGTTTGATAGGATGTGGGTATATGAAAGAGAAAGAAGTGGACATTTTAAAATCTGGCCTCTCCTTCCTTCTGGAGGTTCTGGGCATGAAGAACTCAGGTCTGGAATTGGGGTGAGGGGCAATGGCTCACACCGTGGGAGCCCAGGTCAGGACTCTGGTTGCCAGACCTAAGATGGGTCAGGCAGCTGGTTTGTCAGTCTCTTCTGTTGATGCCAGATGAAGCAGGGCTCGATCAGTGGTCCATCTCCAGTAAGCAGTATACACGGTAGCTGAAGACATAGGCTCTGAGCCAAACATGCTTCAAGGAAGGAACATGCTAGCTCCTTGCTGTGCTGCTTTGGACAGTCAGCCTTGGACAGTTGCAAAATGAGCAATATACAGAAATAAGATGCTGAGAACCCTTTGCACCTGTTTTTTCTGTAGGGAATGCCCCCCCACCCCCACTTCCTCCTCAGGGAGTGTCAGCTCCCGAGAGAGGCTTTCCTGAGTGTTTCTGAGCAGCCTGCACTCACTCTCTGGCCTCCAGCCATCTCCAGTCCTTCTTGCTGTTTTACTTTCTTTTTCCATTTATTGTTACCTACCGTTACCTTGTTTATTCATTCGTTGGACGGCTACTGTCAGCTCTCTCACCACCCTCCCCTACAATACTGGCCCCATGAAGGCTGTGGTCCAATTGGTCGTGTCTACTCCTGTATCTTCAGTACCTAGAGTGATGTCTGACCCACAGTACAGACTTAAAAGGCATTTCAAGTAGTTAAAGTAGATGAATGAATGGCTGATGAACAGTAAGTGTAAGTAGTGTAAGTAGCCTTGCACACAGTAAGTGCTCAAAAATGACACTGAGAAGCAATAGCTAAACCTCTGGGATTCTGCTTCTTACCAAACCAGACGGGTCCACTCACCTGCAAACAATAAAGTCAATCTAGTAACCCCATCAATCTAGTAACCCCATCAATCTAGTAACCCCAAGTTTCGGTGAAGGAAAGTGCAGTGTTTATTGCAAGTGTCAGGCAAGATGTCCAGGACAGCTAGGGCTCAAAATACCCAAACTCCCCGATGGCTTTCAGCAAAGCAGTTTCAAAGGCCAGGTGAGAGAGGGGTGTCCCAGGGTGTGTGATCAGCTTGTGCATAATTCTGACGGTGAGGTAACAGGGAAGGGTCACAGGTGTTCATACTATCAATCTTTAGGGGGCTATATGCTCATGATCATCAAGTAGCTAATTTCTTCCACTTGGTGAGGATTTTAGCATCTGTGAGGCTTCCTGGGTGGCTCAGACAATAAACAATCTGCCTGCAGTGCAGGAGACCTGGGTTCCATCCATGGATCAGGAATATCCTCTGGAGAAGAGAACGGCAACCCACTCCAGTATTCTTGCCTGGGAAATCCTAAGGACAGAAGAGCCTGGCAGGTTACAGTCCATGGGTCACAAAGAGTCAGATACGACTATGCAACTATCACCTTCACAAGGACTTAGCATCTGTAAAACAACTCAGGAAATGTGCATCAGATATATTATCTGGCTACCTCAGAGAAGAGCTACAGCAAAGGATATGGGGTGGAGCCTCATAGGGTTCTGTGTAGCTACATGCTTGTTAAAATTAAAGAAACAAGGAGGTCGTTACACTGAGTGGCTTCAACCTGTCTTAGTAGCCCCTGTAAGCAAGCCAAAACCTAAGACTGAAACATCTCAAGGTCGAGAAATCAAAACCCGAGGACACCAATCACAAACAGCCAACCTGACTTTCCCAAATGACAGGCTGCTTAAGTCCAGGCCATCAGGTCATCTCCTCCCTCTGCTTCCCCTTCTTTCCACAAAACTCTTCCCCAGCGTCTGTCAGTGGACAGCTCCGAACAACGCCCTGTTTGATGCTGCCCAATTCAATGGATTTATGCTCAAATAAAACTCTTAACATTTTTAGTATGCCTTGCCTTATCTTTTTTTATATATTTACATGTTTATGTATAGTGGGTCTTTTAGTTTCTCCTTATTTCTAAATAATGCATGTGTATGTTAGTTGCTCAGTCATGTCTGGCTCTTTATGACCCCATGGACTGTGGCCTGCCAGACTCCTCTATTCATTGAATTCTCCAAGTAAGAATACTGGGGTGGGTTGCCATTCCCTTCTCCAGAGGCTCTTCCTGACCCAGGAGTCAAACCTGGGTCTCCCACATTGTAGTCAGATTCTTTACTGACTGAGCCACTAGGGTTTGTAAAAGGAAATTTATTATTTTTTTTTTATTATTTTGTATTGGAGTGGCTTCCCTGGTGGCTCAGATGGTAAAGAATCTGCCTGCAATGCAGGAGACTCAGGTTCCATCCCTGGGTCAGGAAGATCCCCTGGAGAAAGGAATGGATATTCCAGGATTCTTGTTGAAGAACTCCATGGAGAGAGGAGCCTGGAGGGCTACAGTCCACAGGGTTGCACAGAGGCGGACATGACTGAGTGGCTAACACTTTCACTTTTCATAGTTGATTAACAATGTTGTGATAGTTTCAAGTAACAGCAAAGGGACTCACTTGATCTTTTTTTAATTCATTCACTTATTTTAACTGGAGGCTAAGTACTTTACAATACTGTGGTGGCTTTTGCCTTACGTCGACGTGAATCAGCCACGGGTACGCATGTGTCCCCCAACATACTATATTCAGCACAAAAACAGAACTTGCTAACAAGTGCCTGGGCTGTCAAATCCTCTTTCGGGTCATTGGCATTGGCATTGTCACTGTCTTATTTTTAAATATTCTATTGGAGAAGGCAATGGCACCCCACTCCAATACTCTTGCCTGGAAAATCCCATGGGCGGAGGAGCCTGGTGGGCTGCAGTCCATGGGGTCCCTAAGAGTCGGACACAACTGAGCGACTTCACTTTCACTTTTCACTTTCATGCATTGGAGAAGGAAATGGCAACCCACTCCAGTGTTCTTGCCTGGAGAATCCCAGGGATGGGGGAGCCTGGTGGGCTGCGGTCTATGGGGTCGCACAGAGTCGGACACGACTGAAGCGACTTAGCAGCAAAAGCAGGGATCCTAAAGGGAAGAACTCTGTAGCTGTGATTTGGTTTGGGTCTAGAAATGGTTACTATTTTAGTGTGGCTGTTCACCAGTTCCCCCACAACTCACTGTAACACAGAACACACACTGTGTGTCTGGCATTACTTCTATTCTTTTAGCTTCATTTCACAGTTCATTTTACAGGGTGGGGGCTGGGGGCAATGAGTAAAGGTGGTCAAAAGACACAAACTTAGTTATATGTTCTGAGGATGTAATACACAGCATGATGACTATTAAAAAATAAGACAGAGATTTAAGGATAGACTTTAATAAGGGCTCTTCATTTCCTCATCTTTTATGTTTAAGTCTTGGAGTAAGCCTGCATCGTGCAGTTTCACACACGGGGCCATCATCCCTTCACTCATTTTAAACCACTGGGGTCACACAGGTCAGCACCACACCAAAGAGAATGTTCTTTTCTATAACTTTAAAAATTTTGTGTTTTACATTGGAGTATAGCTGGTTTACAGTGTTGTGTTAGTATTGGGTGTACACCAATGTGATTCAGCGATACATATACATATATCCATTCCTTTTGGATTCTTTTCCCATTTAGGTTCTTACAGAATATTGAGTAGAATTCCCTGTGCTACACAGTAGGTCCTTGTTGATGACATGCTTTATATATACGAGTGTGTGTGTGTTCATTTCTCTTGTCAGCGAATTTTCTAATTTGTGTTTTCATCACCGACAGCCACTCCTTCAAACCTGAGAGATGCAACTGTCTACACCACAGCCCAAGAACTTTCCCTTTTGAAGGAAAAGCGGTCTGGCTTTAAGATCTGTCTTGGCCATTAACACACTTCAGTAGCATTCACCTATTTAAAATCCAACCTATTTATTCCTCTTGAGTTATCTTATTTGTGCTTGTTTGTTTTCAAATGGCAGCTCCCAGCATGATTTTCAGATGAGAATGATTTAAAGTTCATAAAATGTCATTACATGGTACTATTTTCTCTAACAAATTACCCAGGAAACTAAGATGCAAGTCAAACTTCAACCACTTAAACTTTTTCCATAATATGATCAAAATGATAGAAACACCAGCTTTCAAAGATTTCCTACAATTTTGGTCATCCTCTTTATTAGTGAAATGTTTATTGTTCAAAGATCTAGAGCATGTCTATTTTTTAAAATGCTTTAAATTGGTTTTACAGATTTTTATGGTTATTATGCCTTTTCCATTCCAACTAGAGATATATTTTCAAATAGTAATTTCTATGATGGGACTGTGGTCTTTTTGAGATTCTCTCTGAGTAGAGTTGTGATAAAACATTCATTTCAAGTTTAATCATGGATTTATTAAGGAAAATTTCTCCAAAAGAACATTCTGAATACCCAATATATTACAATTTCTCAGTTACCACTCACACCACATCCAGTTCCATAAGAGAAAAAGAAATCTCAGATTTTTAGGGAACAGAAAGCAAGGCTGTGGCAAGGTAAAACTGTGACATCAGGACTTCCTTGGGGGTCCAAGACTTCACCTCCCAACACATGCGGTAAAAGTTTGATCCCTGGTCAGGGAGCTAAGATTCCACATGACCTGCAGCCAAAAAACCAAAATATGAAAAAACAGAAGTAATGTTCTAACAAACTCAAAAAAAGACTAAAAATGGTCCACAGAAAAAAATATCTTGTAAAAGTGTGACAATGAATGTAAAATTCCAAGGACTGTGCCTATCTCATGATACATGCTCAAGATCTTTTATTGGTTTTTATTCTAATTCCCTAACGTGAAAAGTAAATGGACCTTCTTACATACATGATAAGAATGACAAAATGGAAAAAATTTTGAAAGTTTATATGTAACAAAGACTGATTTGTTTGCTGAGTAAGAAAATAAGGATCCTAAAAGAAGCAAGAGAATGAAATCACAGTAATGTTTTTCTTTTTTTTTTCAGCAATGCTAAAAACAAAGCAAAGTTCACTAAACCTTTCTAAAGACATCTGAAAGCAGAAACCAAAATTCCAGAAAGCATGATTGTTCATTGGGACTTCATGGATCAATAATTGTCTTTTTTTTAAGATTCATCATCATGTTATAAGTAGAAAGAAAAATTTAAAACCAAAAAAAAGAGGAAAGACGTACTCTCCCTATTAAAAAGAATAAATTGAATAAACAAATTAGTTTATGAAGGAGATTACTTTGTTCTTATTTTTCTCATTTACTCTAGAGTGAGTAACACTTGTCATACTTGTCACAGACAAGCAATAATCCACAAACCATTTTTGGCAGCCAGTCTTCTAGAAAACACCATGAGTGAATGAGAGACTTCTGAGATCTGCCTTCTTTACTCAAGGACCTTCAATTCATCCAACCATACATAAGAGAAAACCTCACTATGAAACCAGTAACCTTCACTTAGACTGGAGTCAGATCAGAAAATAAGTCTATGGATAACTTATCAGAGAGTTTGCAACAGCCTAGCATGTATCGTGGGCTTCCCAGATAGTGTTAGTGGTAAAGAACCCACCTGCCAATGCAGGAGACATAAGAAACATGGGTTTGATCCCTGGGTCCAGAAGATCCCTGGAGGAAGGCATGGCAACCTACTCCAATATTCTTGCCTGGAGAAACTCATGGACAGAGGAGCCTGGTGGGCTACAGTCCATAGGGTCACAAAGAGTTGGACACAACTGAAGCGACTTATCACACCCATACGCAGTATGTATCGTATGGGCACTCAGGCCACATCACATGTCAGGACCACAGCTGACCCTCAGCAGAATTCTGAGGGGCAGGAGAGTCAGGGGAAGCGTAAATAAGAATTTTCTGAACACCATACACCCTGATCTAGGTGGTATTATCTCGCATTACATCATAAAAATATCATCAATTGATACTAGTGTTGTTATTCAGTCACTCAGTCATGTCCAACTTTGTGACCCCATGGACTGCAGCACGCCAGGCTTCCCTGTCCTTCACCATCTCCTGGAGCTTACTCAAACTCATGTCCATTGAGTCAGTGATGCCATCCAACCATCTCATCCTCTGTCGTCCCCTTCTCCTCCCACCTTCAGTCCTTCCCAGCATCAGGGTATTTTCCAGTGAGTCAGTTCTTCGACTCAGGTGGCCAAAGTATTGGAGCTTCAGCTTCAGCATCAGTCCTTCCAATGAATATTCAGGGTTGATTTCCTTTAGGATTGACTCGCTGGAACTCCTTGTAGTCCAAGGGACTCTCAAGAGTCTTCTCCAACACCACAGTTCAAAAGTATGAATTCTTTGGCACTCAGCCTTCTTTACAGTCCAACTCTCACATCCATACATGACTACTAGAAAAACCATAGCTTTGACTAGATGGACCTTTGTCAACAAAGTAATGTCTCTGCTTTTTAATACGCTATGTTTGTCATAGTTTTTCTTCCAAGGAGCAAACATCTTTTAATTTCAGGGCTGCAATCACCATCTGCAGTAATTTTGGAGCCCAAGAAAATAAAGTCTGTCACCGTTTCCATTGTTTCCCCAACCCACTTCAGTATTCTTTCCTGAAGAATCCCCATGGACAGATGAGCCTGGCAGACTGCAGTCCATGGGATCATGAAAGTTGGACACAACTGAAGCGACAGAACATGCATGCACACGTATATATTTATACGTATATATACATATATTCCTTTTCATATTCTTTTCCGTTATGGCTTATCACTGGATATTGAATATAGCTGTGCTCTACAGTGAGACCTTGCTATCTATCCATCCTAGACATATCAGTTTGTATCTGCTAATCTCAGACTCCCAGTCCTTCCCTTCCCCACCCACCTCCCCTTTGGCAACCACAGGACTGTTGTCTATGTCTGGGAACCTACTTCTGTTTTGTAGACAGGTTCACTTGCGTTGTACTTTAGATTCCACATAGAAGCAACTGCCCAGACTTTTTGTTTACGCCTTGCCTTGTATGTCAACCAAGGACAAGACCAGTAAGAATCACAAATGTTCACTATGCCTTGTGACTCTCAAAGGGCAATCCTGAGGAAACGCTGTTCCAGCTTTTCTGAGGTATAATTGACAGATAACACTGTAGAATATTTAAAGTGTTCAGTGTGATGATGATACAGGTATACTTCTTGAAACAATCCCCCCACCAACCTGGTTAACACCTCCAGCACCCCACCTATTCACCTTTCTTCCCTTTGGTGAAAACATTTATGTTTCACTCACAGCAAATTCCAACCATATTAGTGTGTTATCAACAGTAACACCACATTACACATTAGATTCTCAGGCCTTATTTATCTTATTATTGAACATTTGCTCCCTTTCACCAATCTCTCCCTATTTACCCTTCCGCTAGAGGAGCCTGGTGAGCTGCCATCTATGGGGTTGCACAGAGTCGGACACAACTGAAGAGACTTAGCAGCAGCAGCAGCAGCAGCAGCCCTCGGAAACCACTTTTCTACTCTCTTGAAAGAACATTTGAAAGTCCAGGTATGACCTTCAGGTTCCCAAGAACCCTCTTGTGTGTTTCTCTCCCACTTGTACTCTGCAGTCACTGAGTATCATACTGGAGATCTCTCTTCCCTCCTCCCTCCTTCCAGGACTGTTGCATGACAGATAAAATAATTTTTGCTATGTTCAGTCAATATATTTGGGTCTACTTATAGCAGCTACTTAGACTAAACTTCTAATACAAGTTAATTAGCCTAGTAATTTTCCCTTTAAAATTTAGCAACTTCTGGAATTACAGGGAAATAGGTGTCAATAGGAGAAGGCAATGGCATCCCACTACAGTACTCTTGCCTGGAAAATCTCATGGACGGAAGAGCCAGGTGGGCTGCAGTCCATGGGGTTGCTAAGAGTCGGACATGACTGAGAGACTTCACTTTCATTTTTCACTTTCATGCATTGGAGAAGGAAATGGCAACCCACTCCAGTGTTCTTGCCTGGAGAATCCCAGGGACAGGAAGCCTGGTGGGCTGCTGTCTATGGGGTCACACAGAGTCAGACACGACTGCAGTAACTTAGCAGCAGGTGTCAATATTTTTACATGTGTTATTTCTATCAATAACTTTTGTTATGAGGGCTATCATTACCTTCATTTCACAGACAAGGATTCTGATATTTAAAGAAGTTAATAAACTTGCCAAGATTATAAGTTAATACACTTGACAAGGTTAAATGCCCCAGGTAACACAGTGAACTGTGGGAGCCAGGAACGATGCCAATGTGACGTCAAGCCAAGGCCCCACACCACCATATTTATAATCCCTTTGGCCCTGAGTTACACTAGGCAAAGCCAGCTCAACTACTCGGGGAGAGAAACTGGCATTTTTTAAACCAATAAACTATTCTCTTTTTGGTCAGTTTTTTAATCTTTGTCCAATATTTCTATACTGCCATTTTTTTTTTTTTTTACTTTTTAAAAATTTATTTTTAACTGAGGGAAAATTGCTTCCCAATGTTGTGTTGGTTTCTGCCATTCGACAACGCAAATTAGCCACAATTATATGTGTATCATCTCCCTCTGGAGCTTCCCTCCCCGCCCTTCACCCCAGCCCCCTAGGTCATCACAGAGCGCCAGGCTGGGCTCCCTGAGTGATAAAGCAACTTCTCACCAGCTGTATGAGAGGTTTGTGGGGGTCTCGTAACATAGCTCATATTTTCTATAGATCTATGCTTTTAAAAGTGCACTTTTAGTGATTAAATATATTTGGGCAAGTGTCATTCACCGTGGTAAAAAAAACCCAGAAGCATTTGAATTTTCCCCTTTCTGCAGGTGAGGTATGAAATCCAGGCATGACGTCTCCATCAGAACTTTCAAGAATCTAAGTTCTACCCTCCCAGAAGGTTATAGAATCACATTCATCAAAACTGGAAGGAACCTCATATGATCCAGTCCAGTATTTTCTTCTTACCATGAGGACGCTGAGACCCAGGGAAATGAAGTAACTTGTCACAGCCATGCCTAGACTGATGGTCCAGCTTTCCTCATTCTTCCTGCAATTCCACTCAGCTTCACTCAGAGACTGACAACAAGAGGCCAAAGAGAAGAGCACCATGTGCTGTTCCCTGATGACCTCATGACATGATGTATGATGCTGGGGGTGCAGGGGCGGGGATTTACACCTTTGAACAAAATGCTTCCACACCTTTGAATAAAGTGATGTAATATTCTATCCACTGGGAAACTGATGGAACTACAGCTATTTGTCTATGGCCCTTCTCTTTCTCTTACTGGATTCATTTCACAAGTACAATTAACCAACATTTAGGAAACCTGGGCTGAGTTCGCCCTTTCTTTTCACGGTCAAGGGCATCGGCTGCACCAGTAGCTCTGCAGCCCTGAAGCAGTGCCATGGAAGAGCCTTTCTCTCCCCTCTCTCTCCATCTGTCTCCCTCTCTCTCCCTCTCATACACACACACACACACACACACACACACACACACACACACGATATCCTGATACACAAAAAGGAAAACTAAGCTCATGCTCTTAAAAAAAAAAAAATTTCAGTAACTAAATTCAGGTTGTCCTTTTGCTAAGAACAGAAGCAAATGACATTTGTCTGTTAGAGAAAACTTTCGACTTTTCAAGAGTCATCCCTGACCCCTGGAATCATTGATTCCCAGATCTCTATGCAGGAGTAAGTTAAATACCAGCTGCCCGTGTGCCCTGGTTTGTCTGGGACAGTCCTGGTTAGTGCCTGTTGTCATAAAGAATTTATTAATCGCACCCCTTTTACTCTCAAAAAGCTCCCCATTTGAATCATAAAGCACATTGTCACCTGGTCAAATAAGAACTTGAAAAATCTGTCCATCACATAAAGAACCTGATTCTTACAAATAAATGCCAATAGTATCAGAGGGGAAATAAAAATGAGTGGTCATAAAAACAAGATGCTTCCCATGAAACTATCTTTTTATTCTTTAAAGTTATAAAATTTCAGGTAGCAGTCTATTTCAAAGTAAGTTCTTATAAAGTTCAGATTTGCAAAATACTGCAAACACCTCACTCAGAAAATATTTCCCATAATCTTCCTAAAACAGTAATCTTGTCCACCTGAATCTTTAAGCAAACTGATGTTTCGTTCCACCATTCTCAGTGTTTCTGTAGGGGTATTATTTGTTATTTGGACCCAAACACTAATTAGAAAGCAGGTAATTGGAAACATAAAATTTATCCCAGAATACGATCTTGAGCAAATTTAACCATAAAGAAAATTGAGTTTAGAGACAACATGTTATGGTGGTTCAGTGCATGGACTTGGGGGCAGCCTGGGTTTGCAATGAGCTTTACCATTTACTAACTGTGAAACTCACCTCTTTCACCTTGGTTTTCCCACACATAAAACTAAAACAGAACTAATATCAACTTTGGGAGTTAGAGCTATTTATGGATCTATATATCTCCAGTATGTATAGAGAGATGCCAAGGTCATAGCAAAACTATTGATATGTAAGTATTAACACAGGTGGCTGTTGTTGAGATGATGAAGCACTCCTCTGGTGTTTGAAAGAATCTATAATACATGGGATTATTTTGTCATGGATAATTAGAGTGCATATGCCATTCCAATAAATGATGCTGAAACATCTGGACATCCAAAGACAAAGAAGAAGATGGAAAAGGAGGGGGCCAAGGAGAATGAGGAGGAAAATGAAGAGAAGGAAAGGGAAAGTGGGGAGGAGGAGGGGTAACTGTCAACTTAAAATTACTTCTAGTACTTTAAATACTTGGGAAACTTAAAATGATCCTTTTTATATCTCAAGTATTATTTTCAAAATCCCAAAGCCAAATGCACAAAAATTCCAGACAGAAGTATGTGCTCCATTCTACCTCATCCAGAGTGTATGATTGTTATTGCAGAGTGTGTTGGGATAATCTACCTCACAGCACTGGATTTGGTAGGAAAAGAAAATTAATCTTAGAAAAATATAAACTCCTCAAAAAAAATAATAATCCTCAAAGGATAATGCAGATTCTATTGATGTCCTGAGCATCTCATTAATCATAACTGCCAGGGGTAGTTTCCAGGTATCTGAAAATGCCTAATTAATTGCCATTTTTCATAGTACCTAACTTTTAACAAAGGAAACAACATGTTGTTGGAGCAAAACTGAAGTGCAGTTAATTATTTTAAAATTGTATTAAAAGACAGCATCTCCGTGGCTGTCCTTCTCCCCACTCTGAGAAAGTTCCACACCTCTGCCCTTCTTTCTTTGCTCCAGGAACCAGCGCCTGGGCTCACAGGAGTCTGCCACTCTCTCTGCCACACGCAGGCCACACCCTGGCCACGCTGTCGCCAATGCTGAGATCTGCAGTTCTGCCACCCCCGTCGTCGCTGCCCACCAACGGCCACACCAAGGCGTCCAGGGCTCTGCAGTGACGATGCCAAAGCTGCCGGCACCAAGAACACTGGCGTTTAGTGCTTTCCACGCTGCTCAAAGACTCCCCGGAAGACAACTCTGCCCATTTTTTTCTCACGAGCAAAACAGCTGAAGTCTAATGAAAGATTACCCAGAAGGGACGGTGACCTGCCATACTTAGGGTCCCTCATTTTCTATGGACAAAACCATAAGAATCTTATCTGTCTTTTACCCCAGGAGTCAAAGGTAAGTCTCTCCCTGGGAGGATTTTCAATGTCTCTTAAAAAACAAGTTTTGAAAGTGCCAAGCTACCAGCTCTCCGGACGTGGCCGAATCTTAGGATGAATTCAGTACAGGCTTCGTCTGTGATCCTTACTACTTAGGAAGTCAGATAAAGAGCACTGCACACCCACATGTACGTGAAAGTCACACCTGTGCAGTTAACCAAGATTTATCAGGTACACACCAGACACGGACCTCAATGCCAGGAAAATCCAGTTCTTGTCCTTGAGGAGTTTGCGGTCTGGTGGTGGCCCAAGGCTGTTTGGCTAAAAGATGAAAGCTCTCAAGAGTCTATAAATCTGCTCTCAGGTGAGGAATAGTGCACCAAATATCAGCTGACCTTGCATTCTTCTCTGATACAATCTCAGTTCAGCAGGATCATAAAAACGTGAGGTTATTTTGAACAAAAATAACTCTGAGCTATTTGAAATTTAGTAAAACTGAAAAATGTAGTTCAACTCACAGTATTGCAGACTTTATCTGTAAAGAGAAGCACTGCCCAAATACATTCACTGATTTGCTTGCTAATGTTCTTCCCAAGTAGAAGGTCCATAAAAGACTCATTCATTCCATACTGCACAATATCTGTATTTTTGTAGGGAAAAAAAGTGGAGTATATTGTCCACTATCCCACAGCTCTTAAATTTCCTCATATAATATTATCGTGGATTCGTAACTACTTTCTCTACTGTGTCCATTATTCTTGCTTTTACAAACAATATGGCAATAAACATCATTGAAACTAATATTTGTACATTTCTGTGCTTCAAAAAAATTCTTAGAGTAAAATTACCTGGCCAGTAGACATACAAGTATCCAAGGCTTCATTACGTATTATGCTCCGGAAAAGTTGTCCTAATATAAGCCCTACTTGTAGTATAGGAACTATATGTTTTATAGAAAAATTCTAAAGTAAATAAGTGAACCATTGGTGGTTTGCTTTCCCAGGAAAATACATTATGTCCAGGGAAGAAAAATGGCAGATGAAGTAAGAAACATAAATTATGATCTCCTGAAGAGAATAAACAGTTTCTGGATTTAAAACTTTTTTCAGTCCAACAGCACTTTTAACCATATTTATGATGTTGAAGCTGAAACTCCAATACTTTGGAGTTTCAATACTTTGGCCACTGGATGGGAAGAGCTGACTCATTTGAAAAGAGTCCCACCCCGATGCTGGGAAAGATTGAAGGCAGGAGGAGAAGGGGACGTCAGAGAATGAGATGGTTGGATGGCATCACTGACTCAATGGACATGAGTTTGGGTAAACTCCGGGAGTTGGTGATGGACAGGGAGGCCTGGCATGCTGCAGTCCATGGGGTCACAAAGAGTTGAACATGACTAAGTGACTGAACTGAACTGATGTTCTTCTTTTAAACATTCTACACACACGTGCACTAGGATGCCTTCCTAACAATTCACCTCAACTCCTCCGCTCCTACAAACATCCAGCCTTGATAAGTCTAGCAGTCACTGGTATATTTTTTATTAATTGTATGAGCTACATATTAAGTATGTCATAACTATTTGCACTGCACAATCTAGCCTTTTTGTTCTCTCCCTACATAGAATCTGCATTAATGTAATATAAGTATTCTCCACTGAGTGTGTACCATGTCTTTCAAAATGAGTGCCATGTTTTATTAGAGAAATGCAAATCAAAACTATAATGAGGTATCACCTCACAAGGGTCAGAATGGCCATCATCAACTACAAACAATAAATGCTGGAGAAGGCGTGGAGAAAAGGAACCCCTATGCACTGTTAGTGGAAGCGTAAATTGAAATAGCCACATGGAAAAGAGTATGGAGGTTCCTTAAAAAACTAAGCATAGAACTACTATCTGACCCAGCAATCCTATTACTGGACCATATACCCATCATTTCAGTCAGTTCAGTTCAGTCGCTCAGTCTTTTCCTACTCTTTGCGACCCCATGAATCACAGCACGCCAGGCCTCCCTGTCCATCACCAACTCCCGGCGTTCACCCAAACTCACATCCATCAAGTCAGTGATGCCATCCAGCCATCTCATCCTCTGTCATCCCCTTCTCCTACTGCCCCCAATCCCTCCCAGCATCAGAGTCTTTTCCAATGAGTCAACTCTTCGCATGAGGTGGCCAAAGTACTAGAGTTTCAGCTTTAGCATCATTCCTTCCAAAGAAATCCCAGGACTGATCTCCTTCAGAATGGACTGGTTGGATCTCCTTGCAGTCCATGGAATCTCAAGAGTCTTCTCCAACACCACGGTTCAAAAGCATCAATTCTTCAGTGCTCAGCCTTCTTCACAGTCCAACTCTCACATCCATACACGACCACTGGAAAAGCCATAGCCTTGACTAGACGAACCTTTGTTGGCAAAGTAATGTCTCTGCTTTTGAATATGCTATCTAGGTTGGTCATAACTTTCCTTCCAAGGAGTAAGCGTCTTTTAATTTCATGGCTGCAGTCACCATCTGTAGTGATTTTAGAGCCCCCAAAAATAAAGTCTGACACTGTTTCCACTGTTTCCCCATCTATTTCCCATGAAGTGATGGGACCAGATGCCATGATCTTCGTTTTCTGAATGTTGAGCTTTAAGCCAACTTTTTCACTCTCCACTTTCACTTTCATCAAGAGGCTTTTGAGTTCCTCTTCACTTTCTGCCATAAGGGTGGTGTTATCTGCATATCTGAGGTTATTGATATTTCTCCTGGCAATCTTGATTCCAGCTTGTGTTTCTTCCAGTCCAGCATTTCTCATGATATACTCTGCATATAAGTTAAATAAGCAGGGTGACAATATACAGCCTTGACATACTCCTTTTCCTATTTGGAACCAGTCTGTTGTTCCATGTCCAGTTCTAACTGTTGCTTCCTAACCTGCATACAAATTTCTCAAGAGGCAGATCAGGTGGTCTTGTATTCCCATCTCTTTCAGAATTTTCCACAGTTTATTGTGATCCACACAGTCAAAGGCTTTGGCATAGTCAATAAAGCAGAAATACATGTTTTTCTGGAACTCTTTTGCTTTTTCTATGATCCAGCTGATGTTGGCAATCTGATCTCTGGTTCCTCTGCCTTTTCTAAAACCAGCTTGAACATCAGGAAGTTCACAGTTCACATATTGCTGAAGCCTGGCTTGGAGAATTTTGAGCATTACTTTACTAGCATGTGAGATGAGTGCAATTGTGAGAAAACCGTAATTCAAAAAGATGCACGCACCCCAATGTTCATTGCAGCACTGTTTACAATAGCAAGGATGTGGAAGCAACCTAAATGCCCATCAACAGAGGAATGGATAAAGAAGATGTGGTACATGTATATAATGGAATATTACTCAGCCATAAAAAGGAATGAAATGGTTCATTTGTAGAGATGCAGATGTACCCAGAGAGTGTCATACAGAGAGAAATAAGTCAGAAAGAGAAAAACAAATATCATACATTAATGCATATATATATGCAATCTATAAAAATGGTATAAATGATCTTATCTGCAAAGCAGAAATAGAGACACAGATATAGAGAACAAATGTATGGATATCAAAGGGGGAAGTAGGATGCTATGAGGAATTAAGAGATCGGGATTGATCTACAGAAACTAATGATACTATACATAAAATAGATAACAATGAGAACCTACTGTATACACAGGGAACTCTACTTAATGCTCTACAATGACCTGAACGGGAAGGAAGTCCAAAGGGAAAGGATACACATATATGTAGGGCTGATTCATTTTGCCATCCAGTAGAAACTAACCAACACTGTAAAGCAACTCCACTCCAATAAAAATTAATTAAAGTTAAAATAATTGGGAAAAATAAAATAAACACTCTTACTTTTGAAATTTTGTCACCTTCCAGGAGAGACAAAATTAAAGCTTAGAATTTTGATGCTGGCACACCTTCTAAGCATTGCCTCTGGTTTGAAATCACAGCCTCAGGACTTCCCTAGTGGTCTTGTGGTTAAGACTCCTTGCTTCTATTGCAGGATGTGAGGATTTGACTTTTGGTCAGGAAACTATGATCCCACATGCTGTGTAGTGTGGGCAAAAATTTTTAAAAAGAAATCACATTCTCTCGCAGAGGACAAACCCCAGACACAAATCCAGGGTTTCTGTAACTTGTACCCCATTGTGATTTCCTTTTGTCTAATGGCTCCTGTTTATTGAAGCTTGTTGTATGCAAGTGCTTTTCCAAAATTTCCTCATTGCCAGTCCATATAACGGCCCTGGGAGGCGAGTCACATCCTGTTTTAGAGGTAAGGAAACCGAAGCTGATGTAGAATGATCACGTAAGAGCCTGGATTTGAACGCTCACCCCAGAGTCCCTGCATTGAACCACCACCATCACTATGGCACAAAGAAGCAGGGTCAAAACAATAACATTCATTTTCCAACTTTCAGAAACAGCATAATATTTTTAATTACATGCTCAGAATATTTCTTGGCACACCATATAGCATGGCTTATACAACATTTATACATCAGAACCTCTCTCTCAATGAAGAATCTGGGTGTTTGACAACACTCACCACCTACTGAAAAGATTTTCCAACATTGAACATTGAGGAAGATTGACTTTTGACACGTCTTTTGGTTCGAGAAGACTGATGGAACCCAGGCATTTCCCTCACATCCTCCTCTGGATTGCATTAAAAGGAGAGAAAAGGAATCTAAAAGAATAAACCCACAACTATAAGAGACCTATCATAGGAGGGGAATTAGCATGAAGCTGTGTGCCGTAAGTTCCTGGAAGATAGGAGATAGAGGAGCATTGCGCTATGAAACAGAGCTGCAGCTAGGAAGGGGCCTTGATAGATGCCTCTCCAAACCCTGGAGGCACCAGAGCCAAGAAAGGCAAATTTCAGAGGGCAGGACTGTAGGTGGGCTACAAAGAAGAGAATTCTTTGGCGGTCTCTAAGACCCATCTCGCTTCTTCTTCCACTTGCCGTGCAAAGGAGAACGGGTGGGCAGAAAGTCACAAGCTACACGCAGCGAACTCCCAGGCTGGATGGATGAATGAATGAATGAGAAGAAGCCAACGGAACGACAAACAGACAGGAATTCCCAGGTTGAAAGCTGAGGTCCACTGGAAAAGCAAAACGGAAATCAAAACACATTTGTTTTCCATATTACCTTCACGTTTTCTAAAAGAGCTGCCCATTCTCTAATAAGCTTAATAATTCAAGCTGACATTTTCTCATTCAGCTTCCCCATGATGACGTGACATCCCAGCAAAGTGTAACAGGTTCAGGAAAGCAATCCTGTGAGCTCTCTCCTCTGCTCTGAAAATGAACGTCATCAAGTCAGTATTTACGAGCATGAAGTGGTCTCTTAATGGCTACATCCTGACAGACACAAGGCCAATCTTGGAGAAAAAACTGTGGGGACATCTTCCCTAGAAGCTACCTGTGCAAGGAAACCCCCACTTAACTGAGAAGGAAAGTGACGAAAGGACGCTCCAGAAAATCTCAGGTTATAAATAAAAGAGAAACGCCGGCTGTTAAATCGCAGACACCCTCTCGCCATTTTAAAAAGCCATCTCCTTATTTTTATGATCAGGCAGCAAAACAAAGCCCACGACTCTCTAACGTGCTTGCATCACTAATACCACAGTCTGCTTGCCATTCCCTGGGGGAAGCCATACCCCGGACAGCACGCGTGGCTAGTTAAGTCATTGTTAATTCCCACAACGAGAACCTAGGAACCACCTCACCGCAGTACAGGGTGTTACAAACATCGCTGTGAAATCACAGCTCGGTGAGAGCCCACCATCCATCTTTCTTCTACTCGTCAGCACACAGAGCTCCAGCAAAAGACCCATTCAAACAGCGCATCTCAGACTTACATTATCAGCAGACACTGCTTTAATTAGCAGTGATTTTCAAAGGACTGGTTTGGCTTCGAGAACTTCCTGTGAACCATAAAGTAGAAATCTGGATCCTTATCAGTTTCACTTTTCTCTTCCCCTCCCTGCCCTGGGTTCTAATAGACTCAGCCCTCATTTTTTTCCCTTTGAGAAAAAAGAAAAATGGAAATGGTGGCTAGGATTTTGCCATTCGTGTGCAATCCACTTTTTCCTCAACCTCAGTGATGCAAAAGGGACTAAAATTAGAGTTGCAAAGGGACCAAGTTATCTGTGTCAGGCACATTGCAAGGAGCAGTGAGAACTACAAGAGGGAATGAATACGCCCTAAACAAACCATCTCAGAAATAACATTTAAAACACAGAGCCCATATTTTGTAAATTGCTACTCCTGATGAAAACACAGAGCCCACTTTATGTACTGCTGTAAGAAAACAGAATGCCTTATTTTGATAATATTTCAGTGTTAATATTGAAGCAATTACATGCTTCTTTCTTCATCGATTCCATAATTTTCCCCCATGATCCAGTTCTCAAATCTTTGTCATTTCTCAGTGAAAACATTGAAAATATATGCAGTTCAATTTGTGAGCACTGAACTGTGAACTTTCTATACTGCAAGGAAGGTTTAATCTAATCATGACGACTTCTGTTTTACATTTGGTCAGTGATGACATAAAAACACAAATTATTTCAATGTTTGTATAAACAGACATTCTTTGCCATGGAAAAAATTTAATCAGCACACAGCCAAAGGGTATTTTGCTAGAGACTCAAAGTTTCAGAGATTATAACAATCTTGACAAATCCAACCCAGCCTTGTACAACCTAGCCTCTTAGCTAGGACACTAGCTAGTGTTAGTCACTCAGTCGTGTCCAGCTCTTTGTGACCCCATGGACTGTAGCCCACCAGGCTCCTCTGTCCATGGGATTCTCCAGGCAAGAACACTGGAGTGGATTTCCATGCCCTCCTCCAGGGGATCTTCCCAACCCAGAGACTCCTGCATTTCAGGCACATTCTTTACTGACTAAGCCACCAGGGAACCCCCAGGACACCAAAGGTTAAGTGACTTGTCAAAAGCCAGACAAATACAACCTTCCCTAGCCTCAGATACAGCATGTTTTTCACCACATAGGCACTTAGGAAGAAAGCCTCTTCTTTGGAATAAGAAGTCCTCATCACACACACACACACACACACACACACACGCGCATGCACACACACACACACGTGTAGGTTCTCTGTTCTGATTTTCACAGATATGTTAGAATGGTCCCCAGAACACAGACACACACACACACACACACACGTAGGTTCTCCGTTCTGATTTTCATAGATATATTAGAATGGTCCCCAGAACACACACACACACGTAGGTTCTCTGTTCTGATTTTCATAGATATGTTAGAATGGTCCCCAGAACACCTGCATGCACTCACCTACCCTAACTCATCATTTTCCCAGCCTCACCTTATTCTGCCATGATGCCCATTAAGACTCAACTACAACATTGGTGCAGCCATTATGGAGAACAGTATGGAGGCTCCTTAAAAAGCTAAAAACAGAGCTTTTATATGATCCAGCAACACCACTCCTCGGCACATATCCAGACAAAACCATAGTTCAAAAGGATGCGTGCCCCTGCACCCAGTGTGCAAGGCAGCACTGTCTCCAACAGCCAAGACGGAGCAATTTACACATGTCCACTGACAGAGGAATGGACAGGAAAGACTTGTGTGTGTATATATGAATACACAAAGGAGTATTACTCAGCCAAAGAAGGGATGAAATAGTGCCATTTGCAGAGAGATAGTCAGAAACAGAAAAACAAGTATCATATAACATCATTTATACGTGGGATCTAGAAAAATGGTACAAATGAACTTATTTGCAAAGCAGAAATAGAGTACAGATGTAGAGAACAAACTTAAGGTTCCCAAGGAGTGAAGGACGGGCGGGATGAACCGGGAGACGGAGACTGACATATACACACTACTCTACGTTACGCAGACAACTCGTGAGGACCTACGCCAGAGCAGGGAACTCTACTCGGTGCTCTGTGGTGACCTAACCAGGAAGGAACTATACAGAGGTCGATGCATGCATATACGCAACTGATTCACTTGACTGCACAGCAGAAACGAACACAACATTGTAAAGCAACTACACTCCAGTAAAAATTAGTTTTAAAAGAAGAGTCAGTTCCCACTGCTTTGACAGTTTCCCACTGATTCCCATGACAGTGACCCATCACCATTATGGCATCACAGCGTCTCATCTCCTCCCTCCGTTCTTTATATCATGCTACAGATTCTTCGGATAGCTTTAAAAATGTGTTACTGGCTCTATGAACAGGAGGCCAGAGAGAGGTTGCTGCTGCTACTGCTGCTAAGTCGCTTCAGTCGTGTCTGACTCTGCACGACCCCACAGACGGCAGCCCACCAGGCTCCTCCATCCGTGGGATTCTCCAGGCAAGAATACTGGAGTGGGGTACCATTTCCTCCTCCAGTGCATGAAAGTGAAAAGTGAAAGTGAAGTCGCTCAGTTGTGCCCGACTCTTAGCGACCCCATGACTGCAGCCTACCAGGCCCCTCCGTCGGGTGGGACTATTTCTCATGAAAGAGAGCTCTAAGAGTAGTTACTTAGTTTTTTACCTTGACTTGCCAGTGGTCAGGACTCATGGTTACTCTGTGCAACTATACATCTTCACCTAGGGTGAAACCAGAATCTTCTTACTACTCACAATGCTTGAGGGCTGTTTCAGTTCTTTGGAGAGCACATCTTAATCAATCAACTCCCTAATACCTGGTACAGACTGATCAATCCTATGCCCCTCTACTGACTTCTCAGAGGAGGTCTACCCCTGTAAGATATGAGACCAACTGACTTGATCTCACTAAAAGTTCGGAAGTGACGCTGAGCTCAGGAATTCAGAGAAGCTAGTTCTGAGTTTCCTCTGTTTGCCTTCCAGTCAAGGGAGGCTTACTGAGCTGCTTACCATAAAATTGTGTTCAGTACCACCCATCTGTTTTGTGAAAAATAATTATTTCCACAGAGTATGTTGAGTGTCAGCTTATTACAGAGCTTTGGCTCTCTCAAACAGTTAAATTCAAAATATACTGATGACGAATGGGCCATCTTAGGAGGCGTGTAGAATTCACAGCAGGCACCACAGACGTGCCAGAGAGGTCAGCGGCATTCTCAGAGACGCGCAGATGCCTGCCATTCTCCGTGACGGTGCCACCCGGAAAACCGAATGAGCCAGTAGCATGGAGGAGTTAAGGTTTGGGCACAGATTAACTCATATCCTCTACATCAGAGTAACCAGACACAGTGGACATTCAGAACAACTTCTCAGTGAAGTCCAGAACATAGCAAGGGTCACTGGACCACTCTCACAAATAGCAAAGAAATGGAAGGAAGTTTTCAAGATAAATGACCAAATGTCAAAGAAAAGGAAATATTGTTTGTTTGTTCTCCACTTCCCTTCATCTTGGTCATCACCAGAATTAGTGTATTAAGGATCTAGGGCAATCAATTATGACATAAAGATACAGAGATTCAGCACCTTTCCTCCAGAGAACTACAAACTTAAATTTACCACTTATTGTATTATGTGATGCTACCTTGTCAGAAATAATGCATAGATCAGAAACAACACTCAAGCTGTACAGAAAATAATCTCTCAATAACACACCAAAAACATTGGCAGTAGTCTACACTTTTTTGTTCAGATATGTAAGCACCTACTGAGTGCCTGTTACCAGGGACCCTAGTTAGATACAATAAGAAAAATAAATAGGTATGCAGATGTTGGTTTGATGCCTTGGGAGCTTGCTGGGTGAAATTTGAAATTGGTTATCATACGGGGAGGGTTAGGAGAGACCAGAGAAGGGGCAGAGACTCCAGAAGGTGGGTGGAAGGTTTAATAAACAGGGATCATACATACAAGGCTTTCTTGGGCATCAGCAAGAGAAGTCAATCTCCTGGATTGCCTGTCAGAATCTTAGAAGTTTACAGAGAGGTCCTACCTGGGTCCAGTCAGACCATCCCACCCAGACAGTCTCAGCATCCCCTTCTTCTCAAGGCTGCATCCCTGAAACAGCTCCCACTGTGGGAACAGTAGACAGAATTCATATTCTAAGGACAGCAGACCAGGGAAGAGGCTTCCACTGCCTGGGTCTTGCTCTTGGGTCAACCAGAGGTCATGTTCTCTCTGTGATCTCCTCCAGCAGTTGATATTATAATGAAACAAAATATGTTACTGCATAAAATGCTTCACGATTGTTCTCATTGTTAAGACATTCTGATGAGTAATTATATATAGTCTTGCTGTCCCGAGTCTATGTAAGAATGAAAAAATTTGGAATGTTTATGTTTTGCACCCTTAGAATATTTCTAAGCTACTTAAGCTTACCATTATTCCTTTATAATCTACTAAAAAACAATCAAAACATAATAATCTCCTCGATGGCCGAGGCTTTATCAAGCATGTTCCGTGGCAGCCCTTAGCACATGTCTTGTTCAAATGGGCATTCAGGAATACATACCGATCTGAAAGGATCTTTTTGTTTCTCAGGACAGACATGAAGTTGACTCTTTGAAAATGCTCCAAACAAAACTCAACAATGATATCGGGAATTATAGCCAAAACAGTAGTTTTGTGTTTTGTTTGCTAACAGATTTCTTCTTAGAAAAAGATTTTACTTTTATTGTTGAATCTATAAATTGATAGTTGATTTAACCTTAAAGTACTACCCTTCACTGGATTACCACAGAATTTTTAAATGTATGTTTGGTATACTTATATTTTACCCATCATTTTTTCTTCCACATCATTTCTCTTTCATTGTATTCAAAAGAGTCATGATTCTCTTTCCCTAAAATTGAGGAGAATGTTTTTGTGGATCCTAAGGAAATCTACATGTCATAGGATAAGTCTTTCACCCTCAAATTTAAAATAAGTAAAAAAATTTTAATAATTAAAGGTAAAATTTTACTTAAAATACCAGTTTTAAGCTTCTTATATTATACACATCCTGTTTAACAAACTGTCAGATGATTAATTTCTTTCTCAATCTCAGATAGTTACTTTTACTCAAAAAAGCAATGTTTTTTGAGTAAAAAACACAGCAGTCAGTTCCACTGTGTTCATTTGTTTCTACCAAGCATCCGTATAAAATGAGTTGGCTGTTGTACCCTTCTCATTATGATGATTTTTGTGATATTTATTGAACATTTATTACTTGGGAAGATAGAATTGTCTCGAGATATACTAACTGATGTGATAGAAATTATTAGACTTATGTGTGAGATCTATTTGTTCTTATCACCTTTTAAGAGAAAGAAACCACCATTAAGTCAGAATGCTCTGAGACGCATGACTATTTTTACTCTGTTAATACTGTATTTTCTTTTTCATTAATAAATTTCAGTTAAAGATCAATGTAAGTGAAATTCTTTGTTGATGCATTTAATCATCTAAAATAAAAGGAGTTTGGAAAGTAGTCAAGATTTCTTGCTTTAATTTTACTTGTTATATTATTTACTTATTTTTGGAGTAGGAAATGGCAACCCACTCCAGTATTCTTGCCTGGAAAAACCCAAAGACAGAGGACCCTGGCAGGCTACAGTCCACACGGGCACAAAGAATCAGACACGACTGAGCAGCTGAGTACTAGCACCATTTACTTATTTATCTATTTATCTGCACAGGTAACTTTCCCAAGTACTGAACTTTATTTACTGTGTTCCTGCCCTCCCTGAGAACTGCCTATGCTCAGTACAGATTGGATATTCTGGCGTCTTCTGATCCACCCCAGATTTTCCTGCAAATCTCCTGGAAATTAATCAGGGGCCAGTCCTAGGCTTCCCCTCCAGACAAAAGTCCATGAATGTTATGACAATTACTCCCTCTAAAGAGAGGTTTTTGCTCACTTCTTGATTCAGAGCTGTGTTCCGGAGAGATTCGGGCACCTTTGACCTCCCGGGCAGTGAAACGTTTATACACCAAGAGTTCATTTTCACTTTTGTTCACTTGCCCCATGTCCACTATGTTTATTATTCCTCTAAAAGACTGCCAGTGAGCTCTGGATCCAGTTTCACACTCGTTCATAGCAACTCTTACTGGTGTATTTATTAACCATCTATCTGGTTCCATCAAGGTTTTATAACTCCTAAGCCTTATAGTTCACATATCTGAGTGTTCCTTTTACTTTGAAATGCATTTCAGCTTTCTCATTTTATGTAAACAAAGCCTGGATATGTACTTGCTAAGTAAGTCAGGCCAAAAGCAGTTTGAAAATAACAGGTTCAGCCGAGGGACTTCACATACATTATAGTTGATGCTCGTAACAGCCTTCCGATTAAGTATCACTGCTCCCCATCAACAAGCGACTTAACTGAGACGCGAAAGGCTTAAACAAAATCCCATCATCCCACATTTAGAAGTGATGGAGTGAGGATTCTCATCAGATCTTCCTGATTCAAAACCCCTAGTTAGTTCTACAGTAATACATGACTTTTTAAAACAGTCCAAAAGCAAAGGGGTCTGGGGCCATGACATGTTTAAACAATCACCTGAAGAGAGGTCCACGGTCAATATTCAAAATGACCCAAATCCTTTAAGAAGAAGTTTTATATATTTTATCCAATATATTTCTTCAAGACCATGAAATTCTAACATACGTTAGGAGTTTTCAACGCAATATGGTTTTTTCTTCCACTTTCCGGTTTTAATATCATTGCTAGTGCATATATCTCAATGTCAGACATCCAGAACAATACATTCTCATGAGTTCAAGAAGCCACAGTCTTATAGTCAATACAGTTTTAGTTTTTGCTACTTGTACAGCTATTAAAATAAGCCATGCCCTGTTCTAACATTAACTCTGAAGCCTCAGTAACTTTATAAACATAATTAATCTCCTAAACCTATCAGGTGAACCATGAACAATACATTCTAATCTATGTTACAGCACATTCTGTGTTTGAGCAAACAGAAGTGGCCACTGTGTTTACTGACACTAAATTTCTTAGCATCAAGGTAAAGCAACTTTTACAAATTTTACTGCCAAAAACTAAACTTTTTCAAAAGTAAATTTTATCCTTACATTTTATCATTAACTTTTTCCATAAAAAAATTAAAATTGTCCATAATACTCAGATTTCCCTTGACACACATTCCTGGTATCTCTGAAATTGAGTTTTGAATATTCGCTAAACTTCATATGAGTAAAGAAAATAACCTCCCAGTATTGAGGTGACCACCACCAGGTCTCAAAATAAATGGATCCTGGTTGTTAAAACAGAGATAAACCATATCATTTAACTAAATCTAATTTACCCACATTCTAGTAATGACATCATATTAATAATTTTATCACATTGTTTTCAGTAAAACCCTTGGAACTCATTGATTTCAAGGTCATTGACCAGAAAAACAGGGAAACACAGGTGCCTGGTATAACGTTTTCACACTATAACAACTGATTTTTGCTCTGCTAGTTACATCATAAATCCGTGTTTGTGAAATATCAGCCTTACCGTCAGTTTCTCCTCTAAATTCTCATTTAATAAGCTTCCTTTTCCATGCTTTTCAAAGTCCATGTTGAAAGAGAATGAGAGAGAGAAAGAAAAGGCAAGATTCCGATTCTGTCTAGAAAATGATGTGATGTGCTTACATGTTAGATATTGCAGGACATTCCAAGTTGTGAGAGCCCAGGACACTATCAGAAAGCCCTGGCGATAATTTCTGGTTAGCTAGTGTTTCCATTTATAGATGTTCAAACCCCATAAACAGAGCCCTGAAGAGATGTCAGGCAGCTGGCCTTAGATAAAGATAAATGTCACCAGATAAGAAAGCAACTCCTCAACAGGAGATTATCCCTACATGTTAGGTTCCCTGAGCCAAGAAAGATATCTGTGACAAAGAGCCACTGTCAAAGAATTCATTAATAGCCATTGCAGTCAAATAAAACATACTATAGAATATGGGCCTAATAAACAAAATTTAAAAGGACGAATGTGTTGGGACTTCCCTGGTGGTCCAGGGCTTGCGACTTAGCCTTCCAATGCAGGGAGAGAGGCGGGCGGGTTCCATCCCTGGCTGGGGAGCTAGGATCCCACATGCCTCACAGCCAAAAAAACCAGAAGCGATATGGTGATAAATTCAATAAAGACTTTGAAAAATGGTTCACATCACCTACTGAATAGCACATGGAACTCTGCTCAATGTTAGGAACTCCCTGGATGGGAGAGGGGTTTGAGGGAGAGCGGATACATTATGCATGCTTGGCTGAGTCACTCTTTGTTCATGGAAACTATCACAACTTTGTTAACTGGCTACACCCCAATATAAAACAAAAAGTTTGAAAAAAAATAAAATTAAAATGATCCACATCAAAAAAAAAAAAATCTTTAGATACAATCTAAACCTGGCATTCAAGCCTCTGTACTAATGTAAGCTATACAAATAGATCTTTTTTTTAACCTCTGTATCAGTAAATGAGAATAACGCTTAAAAAAAAATCTTTACAAAATAAAACTAAAGGACAAATGTGATGGTCTTATAGCAAACATGAATCAGCCAGCCCCATTCTTTCTAATTCCGATTTGAATCCTGGCCTTATTTTGCAGTTCAAAACTAAAAAGTCACTTCAAGGAAAGCACAAAGTTAACTAATTAAAGCTATTCATACACACAACATATATATTCAAGAGGTGTTGTCAACTTTATATCATGAAAAGTAGGCAAATGATGTCTACAAACTTCATAAAAGAAAAGTGATATTTTTCCTTCACAAACCTGATTATTTTTTTCATTATCCTGGATTTTCTACTGAGAACAAAGTTATGACATAGAACATAAAACTCACTTTTTCCAGTCAAACAAATGTTCCCAGAATTCTTTAGAAATAGTTATATGCCTGAAAAAAAATTAACTGTGTAGCGCGATGGTAATTAACTCCCTGTTTTTTACAGAGAATTAGATACGTGGATGGCAATAAAAACGGCTTTCAGAGTAAGTTAAGACTGATCTACACGTGGCCTACTCCCTCAGGCTGTTTCAAAGATCATTCTCACACCTGTTTGTGATTGTAACTCACATTTCCTATCAGTTTTTCCTCCACTTTTTAAAGAAAACATTTCAGGAAACATGTTGCGAGGCTCTGACCTTTGGCGTGACCACAGCTGGTTCTCTGTCATCAGGCCCGGTGCACTAGGCTTATTCTGCATCAGGATGGAAGGGCTGAAGATTCTAGAAGTGAAACATTTAGCAGAAATAAACCTAGCCACCACTGTTTCAGGATGAGAATTCAGAAACTTCTATCAGACTCATGGGCAAAAGTGGTTTCCCTCTTTGGCTCTCCTCAGATCCAGAAAGGGAATCACACATGCTAGTTATTGTTCTAACAATCTTGGAAATGTAAGTCTTAGAGGCTGATTAGCATGCAAGATCCATACGTGTCAAAAGCAAGGCAAGAGTTGACATTTCATATGAGGATGAAACAGAGCAGGACCTTATGGTCCTTCCCCTCCATGTTCTCTGCCTGCCTTTTGTCTGTGAGAAACCTTAGCCAAAGAATAAGTTTAATCAGAGAAGTGAGAAAATGCAGAAACAAAGGAAAAGAGCTCAACAAGATTAATCACAGTAGTCATTAAGCATCTAAGAACTTTAGTTTCTTTTCAAGAACTATAGATACTATTCTGAGCCGTATCCCATGAGCTGTCTTACAGATACTGAAACCGCAGATGGGAGAAGTTAACTACACGGTGCCCAGACTGTAGGCACGACACAGCGTCGCAGTTCTGAGAACTGGCCTCAAAGAAACGGGGAAAAAATGACCCTGGAATTGAAGATTAACTATTTAAAACAATCAAGATGGCACTGATCAGACCACTGATGGCCAATTTCAAGAGGACTGTCAGAGCTGACTGTACTGTTACTGCATGGAGTCCCCTTCCTCCGTCTATAACAGCTCTTGCCCACTGATTGCCAGAGGTGGGATCGGATTTTGGATAGAAGTCCACCCTCCTCCTCCCACCCCACCCACCGCTTGCCAGCATCGAAACTAAAGCAAACTTTTCTTTCCCCAACCTTGCCTCTTTATTGGCTGTTGCACCGTGAGCAGCTGGACCTTACTTTCAGTTACAAAGGAGACTTCCCAAAATCTCTCTAGAGGAAAAAAAAAAAAAAAACACCCCACAACCCAGCATACTATGGCTGCAAAAGAAAACTTGGTCAATGCTAGTATAATACCTGGAGGTGAAATCTATGATCCAGTTGGGAGTAAAGGGAGGGTGGGATGCAAAGCTGGTTGGGGAAGGAGCAGATGCCAGTGATAATGAGAAGAATGGAAAGTTTAATTAAACAAACGTGTGCTGAGTATCCATAATGGATGAAGAGTACTAGGTGCAGGCAGATTTTTAAAATAATGGATAAAAATAATAAAAAACGCTAAGATATAATCTCTGCTTTCCTTCCTTCAACAAGCTCACAATATAGGTGTGACTGAATATAAATAAGATAACAGCACTCTTACACAGCACACCCAACAGCACTCACCATGTGCCAGCAACAGCTTTAAGACTTTGCATATGCTGTCTTAATTAATTCTCTAAACCACTTGTAGGAGGTAGACACTATTCTACCTACTTATTCTTAGTGTTTGTTAAACACTTCTAGGTAGGCACTGTTATTTTCCCCATTGTTACCAGCTGAACTGTCTTCCCCCCCAAATTCACAGTGGAAATCCTAACCCCCCAGTCTCTCAGAATAAGACAATATTTAGAGATAGGATCTTTACAGAGGTAGCTAAGTCAAGATGAAGGGAGCCGTGTGACTCTGCAGAGATAGCTGTCTGGTCAGAGGAAGGAACATGTTTGCTGTTGTTGATAAACAGGAAGGATAGCTCTTGGCTTCCGTTGGACCAGCAAGTGCATGAGGGTTGGCTTTTATATGGGCATAATTATACCTAAGGAAAGCTCCTGGTCCTTCAGTTCAATTCAGATCAGTTCAGTTGCTCAGTTGTGTCCGACTCTTTGCAACCCCATGAATTGCGGCACGCCAGGCCTCCCTGTCCATCACCAACTCCCAGAGTCCACTCAAACTCACGTCCGTCGAGTCAGTGATGCCATCCAGCCATCTCATCCTCTGTCGTCCCCTTCTCCTCCTGCCCCCAATCCCTCCCAGCATCAGAGTCTTTTCCAATGAGTCAACTCTTCGCATGAGGTGGCCAAAGTACTGGACTTTCAGCTTCAGCATCATTCCTTCCAAAGAAATCCCAGGGCTGATCTTCAGAATGGACTGGTTGGATCTCCTTGCAGTCCAAGGGACTCTCAAGAGTCTTCTCTAACACCACGGTTCAAAAGCATCAATTCTTCAGTGCTCAGCCTTCTTCACAGTCCAACTCTCACATCCATACATGACCACTGGAAAAACCATAGCCTTGGCTAGATGGACCTTTGTTGGCAAAGTAATGTCTCTGCTTTTGAATATGCTATCTAGATTGGTCATAACTTTTCTTCCAAGGAGTAAGCGTCTTTTAATTTCCTGGCTGCAATCACCATCTGCAGTGATTTTGGAGCCCCAAAAAATAAAGTCTGACACTGTTTCCACTGTTTCCCCATCTATTTCCCATGAAGTGATGGGACCAGATGCCATAATCTTAGTTTTCTGAACGTTGAGCTTTAAGCTAACTCTCTCACTCTCCTCTTTCACTTTCATCAAGGAAAGCTCCTGGTCCTTAAACATATGTAAAATATATTTAAACATATCCCTCCAGAGTCACATGGCTCCCTTCACCCTTTATCCAGAGCTTCCCCAGTGACCATCTAATTTAGCATATCCTCTGTCCATTCATTTGCTGTCTTCTACTTCATGCTGCTGCTGCTGCTGCTAAGTCACTTCAGTCCTGTCCAACTCTGTGCGAGCCCATAGACGGCAGCCCAAGAGGCTCCCCCATCCCTGGGATTCTCCAGGCAAGAACACTGGAGTGAGTGTGGTGCCATCGCCTTCTCTGCTTCTACTTCATAGTTCTTATCATTCTGCCAGCCTATCATTATACATGATATTTGAAGCTTTTGTTATCGTTGTTGTTCAGTTGCCCAGTCATGTCTGACTCTTTGTGACCCCATGGACTGCAGCACACCAGACCTCACTGTCCCTCAACATCTCCCAAAGCCTGCCCAAGTTCATTTCCATTCATTGGCGATGCCATCCAACCATCTCATCCTCTTCTCCTTCTGCCCTCTATCTTTCCCAGCATCAGGGACTTTTCCAATGAGTTGGCTGTTTGTATCAGGTGACCAAAATATTAGAGATTCAGCTTCAGCTTCAGTCCCTCCAATGAGTATTCAGGGTTGATTTCCCTTAAGATTAACTGGTTTGATCTCTTTGCTGCCCAAGGGACTCTCAGGAGTCTTCTCCAGCACCATAGTTCACAAGCATCAATTCTTTGGTGCTCTGCCTTCTTTATGGCCCAGCTCTCACAACCGTAGACCACTGGGAAGACCACAGCCTTGACTATATGGACCTTTGTCGGCAGAGAAATGTCTCTGCTTTTCAACACACTGTCTAGGTTTGTCACAGTTTTTCTGTCAAGAAGCAATCATCTTCTGATTTCATGACTGCAGTCACCATCCACAGTAATTCTGGAGTCCATGAAGAGGAAATCTGTCACTACTAACGGGGCCAGATGTCATGATCTTAGTTTTTTAATATTTAGCCTTAAGCCGGTTCTTTGACTCTTCTTTCACCTTCATCAAGAGGCTTTTTAGTTCCTCTTCTCTTTCTGCCATTAGAGTGGTATCATCCACATATCTGAGGTTGTTGATGTTTCTCCCACCTATCTTGATTCCAGCTTGCATTTCTCATGATGTGCTCTGCGTATAGGTTAAACAGAGTGACGGCAGACAGCCCTGTCGTACTCCTTTCTCAGTCTTGAACCTATCAGTTGTCCCATACAGGGTTCTAACTGTTGCTTCTTGACCAGCATACAGGTTTCTCAGGAGACAGGTAAGATGGTCTGGTATTCCCATCTCTCTAAGAGTTTTCCACAATTTGTCATGATCCATATAGTCAAAGGCTTTAGAATAGTTGATGAAACAAGAGACAGATGTTTTTCTGAAATTCCCTTGCTTTCTCTATAATCCAGCAAATGTTGGCAATTTGACCTCCCTCTTCCTTTTCTAAATCCAGCTTGGACATCTGGGAGTTCTTGGTTTGCATAATGCTGAAGCATAGCACGCAAGCATGACCTTACTAGCATGGGAGATGGTGCAATTGATTTGAAGTTTATCCATATCTAACATTTATTTTCAGTTCATATCTCCTACTACAGTAAGTCCCCTACATGCGAACCTTCAAGTTGCAAACTTTGAAAGATGCAAATGTGTGTTTCATCAGTGCCAAGTGCAAATGAAGCTGAAGGTTGCTCTCCAACTCCTGTTGCTGACGATCCTTCACTCCACCATCTCCCACCTCCTCTACCCGCTCCAGTCAGTAACCCTTCCTGCCTGTTCATTTGATGACAGCCCCTGTATGCCAGCTGTTGTCCTGTACTGCTGTACTCTTCAAAGTACTATACTGTAAGATCAAAAATGTTTTCTCTATTTTTTGTGTTTGTTTTTTATGTATTACCTGTGTGAAAAGTATTGTAAACATATTACAGTTCAGTACTACGTAGCTGATTGTGGCAGTTAGTTACCTAGGCTAACTTTGCTGGGCTTACGAATGCACTCCAAGAACAGAGCTCTTCCACATGTGGGGGTTTCTTGTACTATATAAGCACCAGAGAGTGCTTTATTCATCACTTTATCCAGGCACTTAAAGCATGTGTGTGTGTGTGTGTGTGTGTGTGTGTGTGTGTGATTCAGTCACTTAAAGCATAGTAAGGACTAAACAAAAGGACGTGGAAAGAGCACAGGAGAGAGGAAAGAAAGGAAAAAAGCAAAGAAGGAAAAAAGGCAGAAGGGAAGGAGCAAGAGACAGGAGTGAAATGTATCCAATGGATATGACTTAGGGAGGGAGCTTCCCTGGTGGCTCAGTGGTAAAGAATCTGCCTGCCAGGCAGGAGCTGCAGGAGATGCAGGATCAATCCCTGGGTGGGTAAGATCCCTGGGAGGAGGGCATGGCAACCCATTCCAGTATTCTTGCCTGGGAAATCCCATGGACAGAGAAGCCTGGCAGTTTACAGTCCATGGGGTCATGAAAGAGTCAGACATGACTGAAGGGAGCTAAGCATACATGCATGGACGTGACTTAAGACATTTATTGCATTGATATTTAGACAACTTTTGATAGAAAACATAGGAATAAAACGCATGTTTATCCAATACAAATTATACTACAGATGAATACAATATTGATTGTTCACTTATCTTGCTCAAACCACTAACAATTAAAGTGAAGAAGAAATAGACTTAGGAAGCAGAAAGAATTAAATTTACTTGCAGATTCTGCTGCTTTGTAGCTGGGTCACTTCAGCAAATTAATTCTCAGAGTCTCAGTTCTTTCTCCCTTAAATAAAGGAATGGTATCAACCTCTTAATGTTCTGACAAACATTGAAATGTGGTAACATGTGAAAAGAACTTAACCCACTGTCTGCCATCAAGCAAGTTCTTGGTGAAGGTGTGTGCCATTAATCCCCTGGGTTTCATGAAGTTTATCTAGAAAAAAAGTTAACTTCAAAGATAATGTCAAAATCCTAACAATGTGGCATTGTTAAAATTAACAGAGAGAATGGGAGAAAATATTCGCAAATCATTTATCTGATAAGGGACTTATATCCAGAATACTGTTTCTGTCCTTCATTGTGTCCATCTTTGCATGAAATGTTCCCTTGGTGTCTCTAATTTTCTTGAAGAGATCTCCAGTCTTTCCCATTCTATTGTTTTCCTCTATTTCTTTGCATTGTTCACTTAAGAAGGCTTCCTTACCTCTCCTTGCTATTTGGGAAAGATTGAGGCCAAGAGGAGAAGAGAGCGACAGAGGATGAGATGGTTGGATGGCATCACCAACTCAATGGACTTGAATCTGAGCAAACTCCGGGAGACAGTGAAGGATGGAAGCCGGACATGCGGCAGTCCAGGGGGTCACAAAGAGTATGACATGACTGAGCAACTGAACAACAACGATCCAGAATACATAAAAAACTCTTACAACTCAAAGAAAAAGATGACCCAGTTTAAAAAATTGACAAAGGGGCTTCTGTGGTAGTCCGGTGTTTAAGAATCTGCATTGCAACGCAGGAGGTGCTGATTCAAACCCTGCTTCAGGAAGATCCCACAGGCCGCAGGGCAACTAAGCCTGAGCACCACAGCTACCGGGGCCCACTCAGCCTAGAGCCTGAGCTCACAAGAGAAGCCAGCAGAGTGAGAAGCCTGGGCGCCACAACTGGGCAGTAACCAGCCCGCAGCAGCGAAGACCCAGCAGCCAAACTAAATAAACGTCTTTTTTTTAAATAGGCGCAGGATTTGAATAGGCATTTCTCCTAAGAAGACAAACAAATGGCCAACAAGCATATGAAAAGCTGTGCAACGAAACTGTGATTACGGAGCACAAATCAAAACCACAGGGAGATAGCAGTTTGCACCCCTTAGGACGGCTAGAATTAAAGCAGATAGTGACAAGCCTTGGCAAGGATGTGGGTAACCAGAACCTCGGATGCTGCTGCTGTTACAAATTGGAACAGTGTAGGAATCCCTCAAAATCTTACAGATACAGTCACCATATTAGCCATAAATTCTAATACTAGGTATACACACAAGAGAAGTGAAAACATATGTTCATACAAAAATTTGTAAACAAATGTTCATGATAGCATTATTCATAACAGTCCAGGTTCAATGCAGGATACAGGAAGCTTGGGGCTGGTGCACTGGGATGACCCAGAGGGATGGTATGGGGAGGGAAGTGGGAGGGGGGTTCAGGATGGGGAACACGTGTACACCTGTGGCGGATGCATGTTGATGTATGGCAAAACCAATACAATATTGTAAAGTAAAAAATATAATAATAATAATATTTTTTTTTTTTAATGTGAAAACATAAAGGGGATGTATCACAGAGGTGTATTTCTCAGCAATAAAAAAGAATGAAGTCCTGATACATGCAACAATGTGAATGAATCTTGAAAATATGGTAAGTGAGAGAAACTGGTCACAAAAGCCACATATTGTGATTCATTTATATGAAACACCCAGAATAGGCAAATCCTTAGAAACAGGCCACAGTTGCCAAGGTTTGAAGGGCAAGGCAGACTGTGGAGTGACTGCTGATGAGTAGGGGTGGGATTTTTGAATGTGATGAAAATATTCTGATGTTAGATAATGATGATGACATACAAACTCTGAATATGCTAAAAAGCACTGAATTGTATGCACACTTTAAAAGAATGAATTTTATGGTATGTAAATTATGGTTCAATGAAGGTATTATTTTTTAAAAACAGGAAGATCTATAATTCCTAAGATGGGAATTTATGATTTTTTTCCCCAGGAATATAATATGAGCAACAGGTCACTCCAAACAGAAATTAAAATCTACCATACATTAAGCCAGCAAGAATTCCACTCAAACATTAAGCAAATGACCCTTAGTAAATGATTTTTGCTTCGAGACACTGTCACCGCACTCTATTCCTCATCACCATATGCCTGGTATGGCTGGGGAAATACGGCTCAGATTTTGTGCCCATATTCAAAAATTGGGGGAAAGTAGAGTTTGCCACTATTAAAATGGCTTTTTTTAAATTCATTTATTTTTTACTGAAGGATAATCGCTTTACAGAATTTTATTGTTTTCTGTCAAACCTCAGCATGAATCAGCCATAGGTATACATATATCCCCTCCCTTTTGACCCTCCCTCCCATCTCCCTGCCCATCCCACCCCTCTAGGTTGATACAGAGCCCCTCTTTGAGTTTCCTGAGACATACAGCAAATTCCTGTTGGCTACCTATTTTACATACAGAGGGCTAACAAACACATAAAATGGCTTTTTTATCTACTAGGTCCAAGAGTTAATACAGGTTTTATTTTTTTGCTTTTTTAATAATGGTGATCGTCCCCACGCCTGCCGTTTAAAGAACTTTCATCTCCATGACAAAAGCACCGGTAAGTGCTCTACTGCTGAAATCTCACAAGGTAGGTGGACACCCTCAAGGCGTGAAAAACCAATGCTGTCTTGTTTCTAAAAGAATGACAGTCTGTAAGCATTGTGTAGACAACAAAGATCTTCCTCACTGTATGCTCCAAGGATAAATGTCTTTTTATTAAAAAAGGATCCTCTTCTGAGACAAGGAACACCGTTTGTATGGGTTTCTTATCATTCTCCACAGCATCTCCAAGACTAGGGTCTTACGTGTGCTGCACAGTCAAGCCCAGGTAACCCCGCCTGTTTCGTAGTGATGCAGGACACTGCACTCAGCACAGGCCTCCAGGTGCCTCAGCGGTCCCAAGGACCCCCATCTCCCACCCAAAGGATGTGTTTCTGTGGTACCCAGGCGCCAAATGCACGTCTAGCTGGGCCCCCCTCCACTGCGAACTGAGATAACTTTGGACTTGTTGGTGTTGCTTTTGGTTCAAAATATATGCCTCTATCTCTAGGAGACTCTGTTGGATGGTCCAGTGGGATGAGGGTGGCGGTGGAGGGCGACAGTGAAGAGCCAAATGCAGAGAATGGTTCCCAGAATTCCCTGAGTTTATTTATCCATTTTGACCACTGTGAACTCTCAGGCAGCAGTTGGGAATTCTCATTTTACGAAATCCCTCTGTCTCATCTTCTTGTCTGTCATCTGACAAATAGGCAAATACTCAGACTTTAACCTCTCACGGTCACCATGTTTAAGCCTCTTCATGGCTTCTGTGGACCAGAGGTACGTGCCCACAGCTTGTGAAAAAGACCATGTCCACAGAGCAAGTTCTTAACATTGAATCTGTCACTATGTAATATACGATTTTTGAAAGCTGAAGCTGCCAAGAGGACACAAAAGCAAACCCCTAGATATCAGTAAAGGATAATTGCAATAATGACAGCTTAACAACTTGGTACCTTTGTACTTATCCCTCTTCAATGAAGCATAAACCTTTTCTACTAGAGTATTACTTTTTCACTTCTTCTGATACTATTTGTGCCCTTGTTTTTGGTTCTGGGCCATATTTTTTAAATGACTCTGGGCAAGACAGCTTAGTCAATGGGAGGAAAAGAATATTTTCTATATAAAGTATTTTTTTTATATTTTATCTAAAATAAAATATTTTATCTATAAAATCACCTTTGATGGTAGAGCGCTTTTTTGGCGCATTAGAAAATAGTTCAATTAAGTGAGAGCTGTGAGCACTCTGAAAAGTGTTATCTTTTCAATGTGTGCATCTTTTAAATGCCTATTCTTCTATCAAAACTTGTTGAAAAATAAAATGTGAGGTTTTTAAAAGAAACACTAATAACGATCAACATGGAGAGAGAGCAACGATTCTGATATGAAACAAAAGTCTTATCTCCTGTTACACAATTTGTAACACACGAGCTGAATAAAGTCAGTCTGGGATCCAAGACCAGCAAGTTCCATTTTCTCAACTGTTCTATACTCAGCACCCACAAGATATATTATTTATACAGAGTATATAAACACTGTATTTACATATATACAAATATTTGTATATACACAAATATATACACTATATGTATATAGCAGATACACTTCACAGTAGTCAACAAATCTCTCTTTCTCTCACACACAGACACACACAGACACAACCACACACACACCATTACTGTCTCAGGAGTGAAGACAACAGTCAGATTAAACTAACAAGACTTCAGGAAAAAGGATTCAAAGATGGAAGTCTTTACTTTCTGAATATTAGAATCCCGTGTGTGTTTCTCACATCAGAAAGGAGTTCTGGATTTAAGTTTTCCTGGGTCTTTGTGGCTTAATCAAAGCAATGAGGTTTCACACCATCACTCACTCCTCCCCCAACCCCAGCAACTTAGCTGTTGTAGTTGTGTTGACATGACAAATCACTTTGCCCCCAAAGTCACAGCTCCATGCCCTTTAAGACAGCGAGCCTGGGATATACTTTCAGTTTTATCGTTAGTAAATGAAACACGTTCCAAGGCAGCCGTGTCCTTATACAGAAAAAAAGCTTACCTTTCAACTGACTTGGAAGCAGCCAGCAGGGCGGTCATCCGTCAGGGAGGTCACCGGCCACATTCCCCGAGCAGCTGACCCTGTCAGTCTTTGGAAATACTGTTTACTCTGTAACTAAAGTTGGATCCTGGGCACAAGTCACCAAAATGAAATTTTAAGAGTTAGGCGTAAACCTCATCCCCACTGAGATTCTCTTCATGAAAACAGGAGTTGTCAAAGTTCCCTAGATGATTTCTTGATAAGAATTCTCAGCAACTGTAGAGATCTGGAGTCCAGAATTGAAGTTTTACAATATAGCCAATTATCTAATTTTTAGTGTACTGATAAAAATTCTTTAAGCTTCCTTATGGACATAAATGACAGATGAGGAAAAGGTTACTGAAAATGGAGTTTCTCTTCTGCTTGCTTCAACTGGATTTTTTAAAGTAAGGTTGAAAGTCCTCCAGAAATGAAATGACAATTGATCCAGAGAAGGTAAGTCAGAATTATACAAAGGGTGGCTTGTGGCAGGCTGAACAAACCCCACAAGTGGGTGGGGCACTTGCCCTGAGATACAGCCTCCAGGAAACACCAAAGAGCAGGCTGTTGGTTCACAAACTAGCCTTAGCATGGAGGGCGAGGAGAACAAGGCAGACACTCCAGACTGGCGGGTGGCAGGTTTAATCAGTGAGGGACCTTACAACCGAGGCTTGTCTTTGGTGACCACAAGGTGAGTAGCTCTCCACACCTGTCCACCCACCAGAATCTTAAAAGTTTACGTAGAGGTCAAGTTGGGTTCAATTTTGTCCTCCATTCAGATGGTCTCAACAACTCAAAGCTCACTCCCGGCTGTGTCCTCCTTGGGAACTGTGGTCAGAATGTACATTTCAAGGAGAGGAGAGGAGGAAGTGATCTCTGACGACCTGGGTGCAGCTCGCCGATAGACTTCTGGTCACATCCACTCGATGACCACTGCCAACACATTCCTTCGCCACACCTTCCTCATTTCCCACAAAATTTTCCTCTAATTACTCCCAACAGAAGCAAGTCCACATTACCTCAAAACCTGCTAATTTTGCATACAGGCTGCACACCAGGTTATTCAACCTTGACCTCTGGTCCTTTTGGAGAATGTTTTTAAACCACCTCCCAAGAGACTCATTGTGCCAAACAAATTATAAATCACTTATTTGATTTATTTCCACACATTCTGTGGAAAATATTTCAGGTTGGCCTTGTCATCCCATCCAGTATATCATCCCACTCTCCATTCTACAATAAATAACATTTTTAAAAGAAAAAAATCACAGCGTCTATTTGTCATTTTGGAATTCTTCACATCAGTACTGCCTTCCATTATTTCCACTAATTAAATTGATTTACGTTGTCAATTTCTAAGTGAATACTCATGTAAACAGCAGGGTTATTAATATTTTAAGGCATCGTTTCCTCCTTTTTCATCTAGTTCAATAATTTGACAATGACTGGAGGCACAGGAGATCACGTCACTGTGCTGGTGCGGACAGCTTCCCAGATGGACCGCACCATCTACTGTCAGGAGCTTGGAGAGAAGTGAACAGAATTCTGTACAGCAACACACCAAAGCGGGCTGAACCTGAGAAGTGCTGAATTTGGAGAGTAAATGATGTGCGTTGAGAGCCAAAGAAGGAGACCACTTTGGTTAGGACTGGAGGTGATTCCTCGAAGACTGGAGCTGTGGTCTTTGAACAGCAACATGGACCTCAAGTGGGAACTTGTGAAAAATTCAGAATCTCAGATGCCAGGCCAGACCTACAGAGTTAGAATCGGTCATTTTGACAAGACCCCCAGATGATTCCTGTGGGCATTAAAGTTTGAGAACCACTGATTTCACTACTTTTGGAATTGATAGAGATACATGGGCATATTTCTCTTCATCCTGTTCACAGCACCAACTGTCTCACTGTTCACACCGTCCGCACCGTTCGCTGAGCCCCGGGTAGGCAAGGCGTGAGCTAAGAGGCCGGAAGAAGACCCGAGGAGCTGGAGGAGCTGCAGACGCATTTATTCTCTTCCGGCTGACACAGCAGCCGTACCAGTATTCTCTCCTGACTCACGCGGCCGCGGTCGCATTCACTCACGCGCCGCGGTCGCATTCACTCACGCGGCCGCGGTCGCATTCACTCACGCGGCCGCGGTCGCATTCACGCTGTAGTCTCGCCTCTCATGGCCAACCCGAGGGACACGGCCCTGATGCAGCAGTAATTCCCGCTGCTTTTTGGGTAGTGCTCTTATCTCCCTACAGCCCAAAGTAACTCACGACAGTGCAGGGTTATAAATGAGCTCAGCTGTTAGTCATTATTTACAAAATGTGGGGCAAGAGCGAGAGGCCAGGGGGCAGGAGAGCCCGACACGCCATCTTGGCTAATTTGCTCTTTCCTTACAAGGGGTAATGTAATGGAGGCCAGACTATGAAAGGGTGCTTGAGGAGAGGCCGGTAGGCTTGGAGAATTTACAGAGTACATAAGAGGATTTATGTCTGCTACTAACAGTAGAAATAAAAACTCCACGACCACTTACTATGAGCCAGTGATTGTGCTGAGTGACTGATGCAATGCTGTCTCATTTCATGCTCTCAACAACCCAGTGAGGACGCTACATCATTTTTCAGATGAGGAAGCTGAGACTTACAGAGGTTAAGTAACTTCTCAAGTTCTCACAGAAAAGAGCAAGCCACACTTTCCCTTGAGCCAGAACTCTAGGCCACTCCCTGCTGTAAGCCTCAGATTCTCTGGACCAGCCATGAATTCCGGTCCACGTCGTCCTGATAAAGTTCCCCTGAAGAGCAACCAAAGGACCTGCATCTGACAGGTACATTCAAGGAAGCCCAAGCTCTGTCCCTCCATACTTACCTTTTTCTCAAAGAATCTTTCTCCTGATAAAATCAGGAGAGAAGACAGACAAGATTGTTCTGGTGACTAAGGTAATTGCTTTTTCACTAAAAATTTAACTTTTAAAACATTTTATTAACAAGTTCACACACTGTAGAAAATCTGGAAAATACAAAGAAGTACAAAAAGGAAAATTTTAATTTTTTGTAAAGCTGCAACTCAGTTACACTACAGTTAATGGTAAAGCACATTTCTTTCCAGGTTTTTCTTTATATAGTTAGAATTTTTAATATAATTAGAATGGGGACTGGTGTTTTTATTGAATAAATACATTATGAATGCTGTCTCCTATCACTAATGCTTTTATTCTTGAGCATTTCTGACGGTTGGGTGGTGTCAAACATAATTTTTGTCTGTCCGGCCAAGATCCAGGGGCAAAGGTCAGGCAATGACATTGGTGAGAACCATCAGATATAACCCACCTTAATGGAATCTCTCTTCTTTATCATTTTAAAAATGAAATTGGTCACATAAAGTTTGCTTAAAATAACAATAAGCATAGGTTAGAAGCAAATGAAATTATCATACTTCCCCAAAATTAGAAAAATAGGACCATTAGAAATACTGTACTTCTATGGCCATGAATGATGTGGTTTCTCATTTATTACAAACAACAAGTCAACAAGGGCTCTTGATAAAATATCTGTTGTTTTTTAAAAATACATCAATTATTACGTTTGCTGTAAAAATATTTTAGTATAATGCAGAATCACTTTGGATAATAGTGTATAACTTTTTAAAATATCCCAAAGTAGAGACATCTTACTTACATAGACTTCATTCCAGCTAAAATCTGAAAGTATACCATTTGAAAGTATATCATTCACAGTGTTGTGAATCACCCCCAGAGGAGACCCCATGTCCATTAGCAGCAGCCTCCGCCACAGCCCCTCACAACCCTTATTTACTGTCTGTATGGATTTGCATATTCTGGAAGTTTTGATAAGCAGAATTATACAATTTTTAAAATTGTGAGAAAAACAATAATAATATGAATAATATAAGGACACAAGAATATCTTACGGCATTCAGCCAGGCCTCATGAGGGCTAGAACCAGAAACTAAGACGTCATCAGAAACAAGTTTTTCTCTGCTGCTACTGCTGCTAAGTCGCTTCAGTTGTGTCCAACTCTGTGCAACCCCGTAGACGGCAGCCCACCAGGCCCCGCAGTCCCTGGGATTCTCCAGGCAAGAACACTGGAGTGGGTTGCCATTTCCTCCTCCAATGCATGAAAGTGAAAAGTGAAAGTGAAGGCGCTCAGTTGTGTCCGACTCTTAGCGACCCCATGGACTGCAGCCTACCAGGCTCCTCCGTCCATGGGATTTTCCAGGCAAGAGTACTGGAGTGGGGTGCCATTGCCTTCTTCCTGGGGTCCCACAATCTTTTGTTTTTACTTTCTTCATATTTCTGCTTTCTTCCTATTTTTCTGAAAATTTGTGTTCTTTCTACAAGCATGGGAAGATGCCTGTACCCCCCACGCATGTCCCTCATTCCAAGGCATACATACCAGCTGACTTGCTTTCTCTGAATTCCCAAGTGTAAATACCCTGGAGAGAAAGTCCATCTCCCTACCTCGAGTCAGATGACCACCATGATCCAGTCTGGTTTGGATAACAGAACATAGAGAAGGAAGAAGCTGGGGCAAGGTCACTCTCAGAGGAGTGAGAAGAGGAGATGCAATCAAAGGGATGCACTTAAATTTGGAAAAACAAAAGCAATAATATTTGGTGGATTTTTCTCTTTTTTCTGTTCTTAGATTTAATAATATTTCCTTCCAGGCTTTTTCTCTATACAGGAAACTTTAATTGCAAGAATAATGTATTAATTTTAGACCTAAACAGTAATTTTTTATCTTACTATAAAATCTTGAAAAGCATTTTTTATATCAACAAGTAAAGTGCAGTTAGTGAATATGCCACATGTCACTAACCACCCTCAGGTTGTGGGAAGCTTAGCTTGTTTCTAGTTTGCCATGATTAAAAAAAAAAAAAAAAAGAGAGACATGCATCTTGGTGTGCCAAAAATTGTTTCTCTATTTTAAATTATTTCCTTAAAGTTGCCTTCCTGAGGCTGAGTTTTGGCAGATTAAAGAAAACAAGTAAATCATCCAAATTCCTGATAGAGATTGCTAAATTTCTTTCCTGAAGGGTTACATAAATGTGCTTTCCATAGCCTCACCAGCGTAAAGTATCAGCATATTTAAAAAATTGCCATAGTGGAAACTTCAAAAAGACATTCACTAGTGTTCTTAAGGTAATATGAGTGCAAACATGGTTTCTTCCATATGATTGTGAGACACAACCACCACGCATTGTTCAGTTAGTATCAAGCCTCCCTGGGTAGCCAGGATTGAACATGGCAGTCTTCCTCTGTACCTCTCTTCATTCCTCCACTTGTTAGCTTCTGGTGGTGGTTTAGTCGCTAAGTTGTGTCCGACTTTTGTGGCCCCGTGGGCTGTAGCCTGCCAGACTCCTCTGTCCATGGGATTCTCCAGGCAAGAATACTGGAGTGGGTTGCTATTTCCTTCTCCTGTTAGCTTCTGAGCACTGTGCAAAACTTGGGGATAAAATATTGATTTATAGACCCTGTGCCTAAGGGGATTGCTGTGCAAAGAACAAGAAAGATAATAATTACTCAGCTGCCCTACAGAGCTTTGAAAACCCTTGGTGAGGTTTAGCCAATAGGTCCTCTGGCCAGTGCTGGTCCAGATCTACACTTCAGAAAGCCCAAAGAATGGGGGTAAATAGTGCTCTGAATGCATCCCAGCCCCAAGCCTAGGCCCAGCAAGCACATGTCTGCTTAACTGAAAGAAGAATGCCTCTTTTAAAATACACCTTATTCAGATGATCAAAATGGTAAGCCCAACTACAACATCTGAGGCAGACAAAACCTACACTCAATAGTAGACCGTTATGATAACACTCCCTCCCTCCCTCCTTCTCTGTCTCTGACTGATAACAATTTACCAATGTGAATTTGCTCCCAATTTGAGAAGTTCATCGAGGCATAATTTAGAATTAATAAACTGAGGGCAAGAGCATACAATGAACACACTTCCCAAGTTAGACAGGGGTTTAATGTCACCACATAAAAACAAGTCTCTGTGTTTTCCGAGTACCAGCTGTGCACTGATCAGGAACATGAGAGGAATTCTGTTAATTATCATTACCCAGAAAAAAATAATTAGTTGCTTTGTGGGGAGAACAAAAAACAAATGTTGCCATTTCCATTTTAATTTCAACCACTGAGGTTGATAAAACTCAAAATTGGTCTATTTTGTGAAAATCATAAGCTCATTAGCACAGCATTAGCAGATTGCATGTTAATCTTCATGTCCATGAATTAATTTGTACACCATTCATTGGATGATTGATGTATTTTTTCAGGGGACATGAAATAACTGCCAACCAGGAAGTAAGAAGGGTGACTCAAACACCCTTGAAGAGGATAAAGCAAGTCAACTTTTTCAAGATTTCAAAGCATCATAAAAGTTTGTTTTATCGCATTTTCCTTTTCTTCAGTCATGACAAACTGACTTTCATTCTCCTCCACACCCTGCAGGTGAATTTCAGAGCCATCAGATCAGTGCAAGGTAGAGTATAGCCAACAGGCACACAAAGAGATGCTCAGCCTAAATAATCATCAGTTCAGTTCAGTTCAGTCGCTCAGTCGTGTCCGACTCTTTGTGACCCCATGAATCGCAGCACGCCAGGCTTCCCTGTCCATCACCAACTCCCGGAGTTCACTCAGACTCACATCCATCGAGTCAGTGATGCCATCCAGCCATCTCATCCTCTGTCATCCCCTTCTCCTCCTGCCCCCAATTCCTCCCAGCATCAGAGTCTTTTCCAATGAGTCAATTCTGCGTGAGGTGGCCAAAGTACTGGAGTTTCAGCTTTATCATCATTCCTTCCAAAGAAATCCCAGGGCTGATCTCCTAAATGCAAATCAAAACCACCATATCACCTCACACCTGTCAGATGCCCATCATCGCAAAGGAAAATGATAAATGTTGGAGAGGATGTGGAGAAAAGGGAATCTTTATACACTGTTGGTGGGACTGTAAATTGGTGCAGCCACTGTGGAAAATAGTATGAAGATTTCTCAAAAAACTAGAAATAGAACTACTATAGGACCCAGCAATCCCACTCCTGAGTATATATCCACAAAAACAGAAGTAATAATTCAAAGAGATGTATGCACTCTAATGTTGATAGCATTACCATTTACAATAGCCAGGCTATGAAAGTAACCTAAATGTTCATCAACAGATGGATGGATAAAGATGTGGTGTGTATATATATTATATACATGGGCTTCCCTGGTAGCTCAGGTGGTAAAGAATCTGCCTGCTAGGTCAGGAAGATACCCTGGAGAAGGGAATGACAACCCACTCCAATATTCTTCCCTGGGAAATCCCATGGACAGAGGAGCCTGGTGGGCTATAGTCCATGGGGTCGCAAAGAGTTGGACACAACTGACTGACTAAAATTTTCACTTTCATATATATGTATATGTATGTGTGGGTGTGTGTGTGTGTATATATATATGTGTGTGTGTATATATATATTATGAGTGGTATTTCATTGTGTATTAAATACCACTCAGCCACAAAAACAGAGTGAAGTTTTGCCATTTGCAACACATGCATGAACTTGGAGGGGATTATGCTAAGTGAAATTAATTGGAAAGAGAAAGACAAATACTGTATGATATCATTTATATGTGGAATCTAAAAAATACAACAGACTAGTGAATATAACAACAAAAAAGAAATAGACTCACAGATGTAGAAAATAAATTAGTGGTTACCAGTGGGGAGGTACCAACTATTGTGTAAAAAATAAGCTGCAAGATTATAGTGTACAACACAGGGAATATAGTCAATATTCTAGAATAACTATAAATGGAATGTAACCTTTAAAAATTGTGAATCACTATCTTGTACATCTATAATTAATATAATATCATACATTATCTACGCTTCAATAAAAAAAAGTCGGATCAACTGTAGCATCCTCTTCTCAAGAATCGTCAGGCATAAGGCCCCATGTGGTCTACCTGACAGAGAATTACAGTCAATAGAGACCACTATAATTTATTTGAAACAGACTGTGGTATCTGAAATACTAAAGACAATGCTAGGCTGTTCAAGTAGCTCACAGATGCTAGAACATGCTGGGGAGACCAAAGAATTGTTCTTTTAAAAGTTTGGAGCTCGTAGGAAGCCAACAGAATTCAAACTGCAGGCAGACATTAAAAAATAAATAAATAAATAAAATTTAAAAAATCTAAGAAAATTGGACCCCAAGGAAAAATAAGCAGGCACACCCTTGCCCCTGCATCTAGAACTCTAAATCCCAGTTGAGGCCAATCCATTTCTCTCCACATTTTTGTGCCATTAATTAAGGAATTTATGTGTATCAATTAAATAACTTCCAACAGATCAGATTTGCCTCACAGATTCAAACAAGAGCTTGGAACAGAATATTATTTGAGTCCAATTTATACCTTTATGGATTTAGGCATTTATTTAAATTCCCTGAGCCTTTGTTTCTTATCAGAAAAAAATGGGAATAACAACTCTCCTGTAGTATGGTTTGAAGGATAAAATATAAAAAGATCCCTGAATATTTGTACTATCTTTGTGGGAATTGTTCTTCCTTTCATCACCCTGAGTTGTTGGCAGAAGAATACGTTATCTGAACAGCAAACTTCCACTGCCAAGCGTCCATAGAGAGAAGCTACAGTTGCAGTGGAATGAAACGAGTCTGAGTGTAGCAAATGTAAGGATCCGCCTCCTTGTCATTGTGCTGCATGCTGATTGGTAGACACAATAAGCCACGGATATAAGCATCTATAATTAGTATTGCTTCTACAGCAAAGTTTCTTTTCAAACTTTTTCTCCATTCTTCAAACCTGTAACCAACATTGATGTAAACAACTTTTTAATGTGGCTTCCTCATGATTATCACTCACAGGAACAATCAACCACGTTAAAAGACAAAGTGCTGAGGCTGCCCTGGTGGTGCAGTGGTAAAGAATTCACTTTGCAGTGTAAGGGACACTGGTTCCATACCTGGTCCAGGAAGACCCCACATCCGCACCAAAACTACTGAACCTGTGCACCTCGAGCGTATTCTCTGCAATGAGAGACACCACTGCAACACGAAGCCCAAGCACCACAACAAAGAGTAGCCCCCGCTCATTACAACCAGAGAAAAGCCCACACACAGCAACAGTGACCCAGCACAGCCAAAAATAAAGAAATCTTAAGGGGAAAAAAAAACAAAAGACAGTGTTCCTTTGGCCCTGAATCCATATGCTCCTGCCCCAGTGCTCAGGGATTCCGCCACGGTTTACACTCTGGCCTCATCCACTGGGGTCATGGGTCAGAGCTGGTGGACTACGTCGACCCCCAGGGCCACTTCCTCCTTCTCCATGGAGGGTGGCGAAGGACTGGTGGAGAATAAGGGGGAGGCAGCCAGATAGTATATGTGGACAGCTTTGTATTGATACCGCACACGGATTCCATGAGGTAGCTGGGATCCTTCTTTCCCTTCTTTCCCTTTTACAGGTGAGGACATTGTGTCTAGTAAATGTTGAACAAGTTTCCCAAGGCCCCAGCTAGGAAGGCACAGGATGAGCCATGGATTCGAGATGGAATCCACCCTACACCTTAGTCTCCAAGGATGTAGGTGTAGGGGTGGTGTGGGGGCCAGGCAGGGCCAGAGGAGGGAGTTCAGAATCCTGTACAGTGGCAGCTTTAAGAGAGATCCTGAGAGTCAAGGATTAATGGACAAGGGAGGGTCAGATCTGAGCATTTCCACTATAAGTATTTGGCTCTGAAAAGCCATGGATGAACCCCTGGGTGGATTGGTCTGGCTTTAGTTGGAGAAGCAAAGGCACCAGGAGTGTCATGGAAATAAGAGATTTACTATAAGAATTAGATGGAGTAGAAAATGGCAACCCACTTCAGGATTCTTGCCTAAGAAATCCCATGGACAGAGGAGCCCGGTGGGCTACAATCCATGGGGTTGCAAAGACTTGGACACAACTAAGCACCCACAACAATAACATAGGAATTAGAGCTTTCACAGCTGTGGGAGGAGCAGAACGGTCTAGAATAGTTATAGGATAGAAGTCATTAGCCTCTTTCCAGGGTACACCAACCTCTGCACAAGACAGAACTCAAAGAAAGATCTGAGAAGCCAAGCACGGTTAGTCTGTGAAGTGGGTCCGTGAGGGGAGCTCGGGGGGAGTCTTAGGGGGTGGTGGCCTCTGGCGGTCATTGCCTCTGTGGGTCTGAGGTCAAGCATCTGATGGTGGACCTGGGGCCAGAGCTGGGCAGCAGGTCCAGTGGTCAGGAAAATGAGCGGGCCATCAAGTGAAGGACAGCAAGGACAAAATGCGACTTGCCAGGAACGTCTGTGTCTTTTCATCTCTGGATCTGGTGGGTTTCCATTTATGTATTTTCACCCAAGCTCCTCTTTTGACCAAAACTAAGGGAAACTCGCCAGAAAAGGGATTCAGGATATATGGCCCCAAATTCAACCAAGTTATCAATAGGCACAATTCAACACAATAAGTGAATGCAGGAAAACCAGTTAGGTGGATGGTGGAGAAGGAGAGTTATGGAAAAAAAAAGAATAGGACTTAGTAATCTAATCACACAGACCACAGCCTTGTCTAACTCAAAGAAACTAAGCCATGCTGTGTGGGGCCACCCAAGAAGGGAGGGTCATGGTGGACAGGTCTGACAGAATGTGGTGCACTGGAGAAGGGAATGGCAAACCACTTCAGTATTCTTGCCTTGAGAACCCCATGAACAGTATGAAAAGGCAAAATGATAGGATACTGAAAGAGGAGCTCCCCAGGTCAGTAGGTACCCAATATGCTACTGGAGATCAGTGGAGAAATAACTCCAGAAAGAATGAAAGGATGGAGCCAAAGCAAAAGCAACACCCAGTTGTGGATGTGACTAGTGATAGAAGCAAGGTCCGATGCTGTAAAGAGCAATATTGCATAGGAACCTGGAATGTCAGGTCCATGAATCAAAGAAAATTGGAAGTGGTCAAACAGGAGATGGCAAGAGTGAATGTCGACATTCTAGGAATCAGTAAACTAAAATGGACTGGAATGGGTGAATTTAACTCAGATGACCATTATATCTACTACTGTGGGCAGGAATCCCTCAGAAGAAATGGAGTAGCCATCATGGTTAACCAAAGAGTCCAAAATACAGTACTTGGATGGAATCTCAAAAATGACAGAATGATCTCTGTTCATTTCCAAGGCAAACCATTCAATATCACAGTAATCCAAGCCTATGCCCCAACCAGGAATGCTGAAGAAGCTGAAGTTGAATGGTTCTATGAAGACCTACAAGACCTTTTAGAACTAACACCCAAAAAGATGTCCTTTTCATCATAGGGGACTGGAAAGAAAAAGTAGAAAGTCAAGAAACACCTGGAGTAACAGGCAAATTTGGCCTTGGAGTACGGAATGAAGCAGGGCAAAGGCTAATAGAGTTTGGCCAAGAGAACGCACTGGTCATAGCAAACATCCTCTTCCAACAACACAAGAGAAGACTCTGCACATGGACATCACCAGATGATCAACACCGAAATCAGACTGATTATATTCTTTGCAGCCAAAGATGGAGAAGCTCTATACAGACAACAAAATAAGACCGACAGCTGACTGTGGCTATAAGGCAACTCCTTATTGCCAAATTCAGACTTAAATTGAAAAAGTGGGGAAAACCACTAGACCATTCAGTTATGACCTAAATCTAATCCCTTATGATTATACAGTGGAAGTGAGAAATAGATTTAAGGGACTAGATCTGATAGACAGAGTGCCTGATGAACTATGGATGGAGGTTCATGACATTGTACAGGAAACAGGGATCAAGACCATCCCCATGGAAAAGAAATGCAAAAAAGCAAAATGGCTGTCTGGGGAGGCCTTACAAATAGCTGTGAAAAGAGAAGCCAAAAGCAAAAGAGAAAAGGAAAGAATATAAGCATCTGAATGCAGAGTTCCAAAAAATAGCAAGGAGAGATAAGAAAGCCTTCCTCGGTGATCAATGCAAAGAAATAGAGGAAAACAACAGAATGGGAAAGACTAGAGATCTCTTCAAGAAAATCAGAGATACCAAGGGAAAATTTCATGCAAAGATGGGCTCGATAAAGGACAGAAATGGTATGGACCTAACAGAAGCAGAAGATATTAAGAAGAGATGGCAAGAATACAAAGAAGAACTGTACAAAAAGATCTTAACAACCCAGATAATCATGATGGTGTGATCATTCACCTAGAGCCACACATCCTGGAATGTGAAGTTAAGTGGGCCTTAGAAAGCATCACTACAAATCACTAGTGGAGGTGATGGAATTCCAGTTGAGCTATTTCAAATCCTGAAAGATGATGCTGTGAAAGTGCTGCACTCAATATGTCAGCAAATTTGGAAAACTCAGCAGTGGCCACAGGACTGGAAAAGGTCAGTTTTCATTCCAATCCCTAAGAAAGGCAATGCCAAAGAGTGCTCAAACTACCACACAATTGCGCTCATCTCACACGCTAGTAAAGTAATGCTCAAAATTCTCCAAGCCAGGCTTCAGCAATATGTGAACCATGAACTTCCAGATGTTCAAGCTGGTTTTAAAAAAGGCAGAGGAACCAGAGACCAAATTGCCAACATCTGCTGAATCATCAAAAAAGCAAGAGAGTTCCAGAAAAACATCTATTTCTGCTTTATTGACTATGCCAAAGGTTTTGACTGTCTGGATCACAATAAACTGTGGAAAATTCTGAAAGAGATGGGAATACCAGACCACCTGATCTGCCTCTTGAGAAACCTATATACAGGTCAGGAAGCAACAGTTAGAACTGGACATGGAACAACAGACTGGTTCCAAATAGGAAAACGAGTACATCAAGGTTGTATATTGTCACCCTGCTTATTTAACTTCTATGCAGAAGTACATCATGAGAAACGCTGGACTGGAAGAAGCACAAGCTGAAATCAAGATTGCCAGGAGAAATATCAATAACTTCAGATATGCAGATGACACCACCCTTATGGCAGAAAGTGAAGAGGAACTAAAAGCCTCTTGATGAAAGTGAAAGTGGAGAGTGAAAACGTTGGCTTAAAGCTCAACATTCAGAAAACAAAGATCATGGCATCTGGTCCCATCACTTCATGGGAAATAGATGGAGAAACAATGGAAACAGTGTCAGACTTTGTTTTTTGGGCTCCAAAATCACTGCAGATGGTAACTGCAGCCAGGAAATTAAAAGACGCTTATTCCTTGGAAGGAAAGTTATGACCAACCTAGATAGCATATTCAAAAGCAAAGACATTAGTTTGCCAACAAAGGTCCATCTAGCCAAGGCTATGGTTTTTCCAGTGGTCATGTATGGATGTGAGAGTTGGACTATGAAGAAAGCTGAGTGCCAAAGAATTGATGCTTTTGAACTGTGGTGTTGGAGAAAACTCTTGAGAGTCCCTTGGACTGCAAGGAGATCCAACCAGTCCTCCTAAAGGAGATCAGTCCTGGGTGTTCATTGGAAGGACTCAACACTGAAGCTGAAACTCCAATACTTTGGCCACCTCGTGTGAAGAGTTGACTCATTGGAAAAGACCCTGATGCTGGGAGGGATTGGGGGCAGGAGGAGAAGGGGACGACAGAGGATGAGATGGTTGGATGGCATCACCGACTCAATGCACATGAGTTTGAGTGAACTCCAGGAGTTGGTGATGGACAGGGAGGTCTGGCGTACTGCGATTCATGGGGTCTCAAAGAGTTGGACACGACTGAGAGGCTGAACTGAACTGAATGAATCTACTCAGGTTGCACTAGTGGTAAAGAACCTGCCTGTCAATGCAAGAGAAGTAAGAGATGCAAGTTCGATCCCTGGGTTGGGAAGACCCCCAGAGGAGGGCACAACTTGCCTTGAGAATCCCATGGACAGAGGAGCCTAGTAGGCTACAGTCCATAGGGTCGCACAGAGTCAGATACAACTGAAGCAAGTTAGCACGCACATAACATGCAAGCAAATATAAAGAATTTATCTTTAGAGTTAACTTTAGCTAATATTAAAAATATAGTTATTTATAAATATGTTATAATTTACAACAGTAATTTACAAAAATATAATAAGTCCAATTCTAGCATTATCAAAGGATTTTAAGCCTAAGTACTGGGGACTCCCTTTGCCTCTTACAGCAAAGCTTATTGTTTCTAACAAGAATGTATTAAACTGACAATGTCATTTTGAATAATCATTTTTAAAACTTCAAATATGAAATATTCTTCATAAAAAACACTACCAAAACTTTTTAGAAGGAGACTATTTCATAGAAGTGATACACAGTTATACTCACCTCTAACAGGTTTTCTTGTCAGTGTGAAAAATCATGCCAGATTTTCAGTTGCGAAAATTCTTATATTCAGAGGACTGAAGACTTCAGATATATGACTTCAATAGCAAAAGAATAAGACATATTTGGGATTTTGGCTTTCCAAATATTTGATGCCATAGACCAATCCTCCTGTTTCTTCCAACCCCTGAGAAACCAAATCTCATTCCTTGTCATTTCTAGTTCAGCTCAGTTCAGTCGCTCAGTCATGTCTGACTCTCTGCAACCCCATGGACTGCAGCACACCAGGCTTCCCTGTCCATCACCAACTCCCAGAGCTAGCTCAAACTCATGTGCATTGAGTCAGTGATGCCATCCAACCATCTCATCCTTTGTCGTCCCCTTCTCCTCCCATCTTCAATCTTTGCCAGCATCAGGGTCTTTTCTAATGACTCAGTTCTTCACATAAGTTGGCCAAAGTATTGGAATTTCAGCTTCAGCATCAGTCCTCCCGATGAATATTCAGGACTGATTTCCTTTAGGATGGACTTGTTGGATCTCCTTGCAGTCCAAGGGACTCTCAAGAGTCTTCTCCAACACCACAGTTCAAAAGTATCAATTCTTCAGTGCTCAGCTTTCTTTATGGTCCAACTCTCACATCCATACATGACTAATGGAAAAACCGTAGTTTTGACTAGATGGACTTTGTTGGCAAAATAATGTCTCTGCTTTTTAATATGCTGTCCAGATGGTCATAGCTTCTCTTCCAAGGAGAAAGAATCTTTTAATTTCATGGCTGCAGTCACCATCTGCAGTGATTTTGGAGCCCAAAAAAATAAAGTCTGTCACTGTTTTCATTGTTTCCCCATCTATTTGCCAAGTCGTCTAGTCAAGGCTATGGTTTTTCCTGTGGTCATGTATGGATGTGAGAGTTGGACTGTGAAGAAGGCTGAGCACCAAAGAATTGATGCTTTTGAACTGTGGTGTTGGAGAAGACTCTTGAGAGTCCCTTGGACTGCAAGGAGATCCAACCAGTCCATTCTGAAGGAGATCAGCCCTGGGATTTCTTTGGAGGGAATGATGCTAAAGCTGAAACTCCAGTACTTTGGCCACCTCATGTGAAGAGTTGACTCACTGGAAAAGGCTCTGATGCTGGGAGGGATTGGGGGCAGGAGGAGAAGGGGACGACAGAGGATGAGATGGCTGGATGGCATCACTGACTCAATGGACTTGAGTCTCAGTGAACTCTGGGAGTTGCTATTGGACAGGGAGGCCTGGCGTGCTGCGATTCATGGGGTCGCAAAGAGTTGGACACGACTGAGTGACTGATCTGATCTGATGTGATCTGATGGGACCAGATTCCATGATCTTAGTTTTCTAAATGTTGAGTTTTAAGCGAACTTTTTCACTCTCCTCTTTCACTTTCATCAAGAGGCTCTTTAGTTCTTCTTTGCTTTCTGCCATTAGGGTGGTGTCATCTGCATATCTGAGGTTATTGATATTTCTCCTGGCAATCTTGATTCCAGCTTGTGCTTCTTCCAACCCGACATTTTCACATGATATACTCTGCATATAAGTTAAATAAGCAGGGTGACAATATACAGCCTTGACATACTCCTTTCCCTATTTGGAACCAGTCTGTTGTTCCATGTCCAGTTCTAACTGTTGCTTCTTGACCTGCATACAGATTTCTCAGGAGGCAGGTCAGGTGGTCTCATATTCCCATCTCTTAAAGAATTTTTCAGTTTATTGTGATCCACATAGTCAAAGTCTTTGGTGTAGTCAATACAGCAGAAACAGATGTTTGTCTGGAACTCTCTTGCTTTTTCGATGATCCAGTGGATGTTGGCAATTTGATCTCTGCTTCCTCTGCCTTTTCTAAATCCAGTTTGAACATCTGGAAGTTCATGGTTCATGTACTGTTGAAGCCTGGTTTGAAGAATTTTGAGCATTACTTTACTAGCGTGAGATGAGTGCAATTGTGCGGTAGTTTGAGCATTCTTTGGCATAGCCTTTCTTAGGGATTGGAATGAAAACTGACTTTTTCCAGTCCTGTGGCCACTGCTGAGTTTTCCAAATTTGCTGGCATATTGAGTGCAGCACTTTCACAGCATCATCTTTTAGGATTTGAAACAGCTCAACTGGAATTCCATCACCTCCACTAGCTTTGTTCGTAGTGATGCTTTCTAAGGCCCACTTGACTTCACATTCCAGGATGTCTGGCTCTAGGTGAGTGATCACACCATCATGATTACCTGGGTCATGAAGATTTTTTTATAGTTCTTCTGTGTATTCTTGCCACCTGTTCTTAATATCTTCTGCTTCTTTTAGGTTCATATCATTTGTGTCCTTTATTGAGTCCTTCTTTGCATGAAATAGTCCCTTGGTATCAATTTTATTGAAGAGATCTCTTGTCTTTCCCATTCTACTGTTTTCCTCTATTTCTTTGCATTGATCACTAAGGAAAGTTTTCTTATCTCTCCTTCCTATTCTGTGAAACTCTGCATTCAGATGGGTATATCTTTCCTTTTCTCCTTTGCCTTTCTCTTCTCTTCTTCAAATCTCATTCCTGGTCATTCATACGGACCCCCTAACCTGTCCAAGATGATAATTGATTGAGGTTCCCCTATTTGACTCACATGGTAAATAAGCCTCAAAGACACAGAAGAAACAGGTCTCTGACTTCCTTTAAAAATAGCAAGATTAACAGACTTCAGGTAAACCCAAGTGTGCAGTGAACACTGCCTTGGGAGTGAAGCCACAGGCACAGAATGAGAGGCAAGGCGGCCTGGCCCCTGTCTTGTCTCTATCACACGGTCCCTCTGAGAACCTACTTGTTCATCATTAAAATGAGGGAACTAGACAAGATCATCTCTATCTTTTCTTTTTGTTCTAGAGGTCTAATACTGCCATAGTCGTAGGTTCAATAAATATACCCTCACCCACCCTATGAGCAAAACATAATGCAGACATTAATCAATGACCAGTCTATCACTGGTCACAGGCCCCAAAGCCTCCATACATATGGCCTTCCACTCTTTGGCTTCCTTTTTTATAAGAAGCCATAGAGCTTTAAAACTGTGCATTTTTTTAGACCAGTAGCCCTTTCTGGTAATACTTTTTATGAGTCCTAAGGACAATAATTGATAGCCCCTTTCATCTAAGGTCCTCAGTACCTAGTTACAGTCCTGGTGACATATACCATCCTACTCAAATATCAGTGACAACCTCATCATGTAGACAGAGCTGAAGACATTACAGCTATTTTTCAAGGAGACTAAATGGGTTAACAAAAACCAAGGAGACACCATGCCTGAAGAATCACAGTCTTAAAAAAAAAAAAAAAAATCACAGTCTTATTTTCTTCTTTTGTCATAACCTGCTGAGGGATTTTTTTTTTTTTTAGATGGTAAAGTCTATCAGATAGTAATCATTTTGCACAGTGCAAAAATTGTGTAAGATAATTAGAAACAAGATTCATAATAGAGAGGTACTTCATGGTTGTTCACTCAAGCAGACTAGTAGCCAATGTAAACTCAATGAAATGTGATAAGTTTGTGTCAATAGAAACAGAATTATGTTGATGTAGCTTGACAAGAATTGCTAGTGTGCAAGTTAACCCAGTACTGTTTCCTCAAGAAGCTGTATAGTATACACACATGCGTATGTACTCACACATTTATATACACACATATATATAGGCACACACAGATATATATACACACATAATATACATATGCATACATTATATATACATATATGCACGTCTACATGTCACGCGGGTGTATGTTCCTCAGTTCTTTGTCTCGTTACAACAAAGATTTGGAGTGAAGGACATTAAAGCCCCCTCAGCATGTCACAGCTCTTGGGTCTTGGATAGACCGTGTTATAGCTCTCAGGTTTTGAAAGGACCATGTTATGGCTCTTAGACAAATCAGTGTTGCAGCTCAGTGTTACAGCTCTATTTTATTTAGAAGATAGCAGGAAAATCCATCTCTGAGGCATGAAGGCACATCGATCCAAAGACATGAAGAGAAGAGTGTTCCAGTGTGTGGGGAGAGAGAGAGAGCTAGCTTTGGCTCCTCATTTTATATGTTTTTCTCTCCCTGGGCATGTCCTATGTAAATTGGGCCAGCCAGGAGTGTTATTTGTTTTACCTGAGGTCCTCACTCTGGTCCTCGGACCTTCTTTTGTTTTATTTTTGGGGCTTTTCCTTTCCTTGTCTTTTAGCCACCACCATTTTGGACTCCTTTTCCCTATTCTACCTACCTAACATTCCCCCCTCAAGAGATGGAAGGCCCAATTCTTTGGGAATAGGGGCATCGAGGTCTTTCTGGCTACTTCCTGCTGAACTGGGATAGCGAGGGGTATTGGGCCTCCCCCTCTTGCTAGTCTCAAGCCTCAGAGTCCTTATAGCAGTGTCCAAGGGTGAGTGATATTTTCTGTGGTCGGCTATAGTTTTATATCTTTGTTGAAGTGGCACTGCATGTTGTAGCTTGTTGACCTGGGCAGAGACAAAACAGGTTAGACAATTGACAGTATATGGAATAATCATAAGCATCATCAATATAGCATAACAAGGACTAGTAGGGGCATTAGCCAATTTTAAATTCACATCACCAGGATGGCTCAAGTCCCTCCTTGTTCAGGGATCAGAAGATCTATCTCCTGTCTGTCTGGAGTACAATCTCTGTCAAGCTGTGTTGGCTCTTTAGAGTTATCCTGAGAAATCTTATCCCCAGAAACCAGATTTTGGGTGTATTCATTAGAATGACACTCATTGGTAGTCCTGAATAGGCATCTGAGAGCTCCCAGGGACTCACAGCTGTATTGAGTGTCCTCTTCTGTTTTCTTCCACAGCTTGACTCATGAGTAGTGAATCCAGGAGTCATGTCCTGGTACCTTGACTACTGTGGGGGTAGAAAGTATTACAGGGTAGGGGCCCTTCCATGTGGGCTGGAGTTGAGGCTTTGGGGACCCATCTTTTTAGACTTTAATTAGGACTTGAGTCCCTGCAGCATATAGTGGTGATTCCTTAGAATCTTTTGGGTCCTGGTTCATACCCCACAAGTGTAGATCCTGTTGGAATTGCCCTATGGCCATGGTATAAGACTGGAGGGTCTGAAGCTCTGGATCTAGGAAGAGGTCATTGACATAAACAAAAGGTCTCCCATATAGCATCTCATAAGGACTAAGACCAACCTATTCCCTAGGGGCAATGCGGATGCAGAGGAGAGCTATTGGTAAAGCCTCCTTCCATCCCAGGGAGGCCTCCTGGGTTATCTTTTTTATCGCTGATTTTAAGAATTGATTGGCTCTTTCTACTTTTCCTGAAGATTGAGGCCTCCAGGCACAATGGAGATAATAAGTAATGCCCAATGCTCTCGAGACCCCTTGGGTGACCTTAGAAGTAAATGATGTCCCATTGTCACTTTGTAATGACCTGGGCAGACCAAATCTTGGAGTGATTTCATGGAGCAGTTTTTTTTTTTAACCACTTCCTCAGCCTTCTCAGTCCAGGTGGGAAAGCCTTCAATTCATCCTGTGAATGTATCTATCATGACTAATAGGTATTTATACCCTTGAGAAACTGGCATCTGGGTGAAGTCCATCTGCCAGTCCTCTCCTGGGTATGCCCCACATCGTTGGACCAGCTGGGCCAGCTTGGGTCTTCGAGCTCCTTGGGGGTTGTTTAATTGGCAAGTGGAACAAGAGGAGACCATCTGTCTTACAGTTGTTTGGAGGCCTGTTCCTCTGAAGGACCTTTCTAGTAATCTTTGGAGGGCCTTTTCTCCTAAGTGGTGGCATGTAAGGATTTAACCAATTTCCATTGGAGGTTCCCAGGCAGAAAAAGGAGTCCCTCCTTTTGGAACCACCCCATATGATCTTCTTGAAAGCCCTCGCTCTTAGCTTTAAGAGTCTCACCTTCAGTATATGAAGGAGTTTCTGGCAAATTAGTCTGTGGAACTAAGGTGGCAATCCCTATTAGGTCTTGGTTCTGTAATGCTGCTCTCCTAGCTGCCTGATCAGCTGCTTGGTTCCCTAGTGCCACATCTGTGCTCCTTTTTTGGTGTCCTTTACAGTGGGAGACTGAAACCTCAGTGGGCAGATGGACTGCCTCCAAGAGTCGAAGAATCTGATCACCATATTTGATTGGGGACCCTCGGGTGGTCAAGTGGCCCCTTTCTTTCCAAACAGCCGCATGTGCATGTAGCACCAGAAAGGCATACTTGGAGTCAGTGTAAATGGCTATTCTTTTTCCTTTTCCCAGTTCTAAAGCTCGAGTCAGGGCTATGAGCTCAGCTAATTGGGCTGAAGTACCTGGTGGCAGAGGCTTAGCCTCTATGGTCTCAAAATTGGAGACTACTGCATACCCGGCTCTTCTTTTTCCATCCAAGACAAAGCTGCTTCCATCAGTGTGCCAGATTTCCTCAGGATTGGTCAGAGGATCTTCTGACAAGCCCTCTCGGGGTTTTGTCCAGTGGTCCAAGGTTTCTAGACAAGAGTGCAAGGGGAGAGAGCCCTTGGGGGTAGGCAGGTGGGTGGCTGGGTTAAGAACCTCAGGGGAAATAGTGAGGCCTGGATTTCCCATCAGCATTACTTGATATCTGAGGATTCTTTGATCAGACATCCATAAGTGGCCTCTCCCATTTAGGAGTTGTTTTACTTGGTGGCTGGTAAAAATAGTTAGTTTGCCCCCAAAGGAGAGTTCTAAAGCATCTTCTATCATGATTGCAATAGCTGCAGGATTTTGAAGGCAGGGGGGCAAGCCTCGGGTGGTTGGATCAAGCCTCTTGGATAAGTAAGCTACAGGCTGGGGCTCAGATCCCAACCTCTGAGTTAACACTCCCAAGGCTATTCCCTCTCTTTCATGGACAAAGTTGGAATGCTTTTTCTGGGTCTGGCAACCTCAAGGCAGGCACCTGAGTTAAGTCCTGTTTTAGTGTAGCCTCTGCCTTCTTTTGAGGAGTTCCCCATCAGTGGGTTTGAATCACCCTGTCCTTTAAGCTTTCATATAAGGGCTGGGCAATTAGACCATAGTTGGGTATCCAGATTCTACAATATCCAGTTAGCCCCAGGAAAGCTCGCAATTGTTTTCGAGTCGTGGGGGAGGGCAACTGGAGGATTCCTTATACCCGATCAGAGGACAGCCTCCTGAACCTGTGTGTAATCTGAACTCCCAGGTAAGTGACCTTTGTCTCGACCATCTGTGCCTTAGCACAGGAGACTTTATATCCCATTTGTGCCAAGAAGTTTAGAACCTGAGTTGTATCTTGTTGGGCACTTTTCTCATCTGGAGAGCAGATTAGTAGGTCATCTACGTATTGTAATATTTTCCCATTAGGTCCCAGGTCCAGATCTAGGAGATCCCAGCTAAGGGCCTGTCCAAACAGGTGGGGGCTATCTCTGAACCCCTGAGGTAATACTGTCCAAGTCATCTGTTGGTGTTATTTTCTCCTTGGGCCTCCCACTCAAAGGCAAAAAGATACTGGGATTCTTTAGCCAGTGGTATACAAAAAAATGTATCTTTGAGATCCAAGACTGTAAACCACTTGGCACTGGGTGAGATTTCTCCCAAGATTACATAGGGATTGGGTACTGTGGGATGGAGGGGGACTACAGCTTCATTTATAATCCGGAGATCTTGAACCATTCGCCAGGTTCCATCTTTTTTCTTTACTGAGAGGATTGGGGTGTTACATGGCGAACTGGTGGGGGCCAATAGCCCACAAGCAAGGAATTTATTTATTAAAGGCTGTAGTCCCTCCCGAGCCTCTCTTTTGAGAGGATATTGTTTCCAGTTAGGAAACCGAGTGGGATCTCAGAGGACAGTGATGACCGGTTCAGCTTGGTGGGCTCGTCCAAGAATTCCCTGGTCCCCTGGGGGTTAATTTTGTCCTCCCATAGTTTTCGGTCCCTCTCTATTGGAGAAAGTGTAATGGGTTCTTCAGTAGTAACCAGGAGCTGTAGAGCTCTAGGGGCTGAAAAACTTCCCATCACAAGGGTGGTCCCCAGTTTAGTGAGTATGTCTCTTCCCAATAAGGGGGTAGGACACTCAGGGACCACCAGAAACTGGTGGGAAAATATTTGTCCATCCCAGCAACAAAGAATGCTTGGGTGAATCTTTTAGTAGCTGCTTTTCCTGTAGCACCCCAAATGGCACAGGTTTGGGAGGAGAAGGCTCCGGAGTAGGAGATCAAGACAGAGTAGGTAGCCCCTGTGTCAACCAAGAAATTCTCGGACCTACCTGCCACATCCAGTTGCACCCTTGGCTCAGCCCCATGATGGTTATCTGTGACAGGCGGGCTGGCTGGAGTGGGCCACTTTAGTCCTCTTGAACCATCGTGAGGGTAGGCGCTTGACCTTGAGGCTCTTGGGTCCCCAGGGCAGAGTGCCGCTCAATGTCCCAGTTGATGGCATTTGTGGCAAGCCATTCTAGGAGACCTGTCATGGTTTGGACACTCTTTGGCCCAATGCCCCGCCTGTCTACAGATCAGGCATTTGTCTCGTGCCTTGTCCTTCAAGGACTCGGGGTTTGCCATAGGGCTTCTCTGGAGGGCAGCCAACATCTGGGCATGCCTTGTCTCTTTCTTTCTCTCCCTCTCCTGGGCCTTGGCCTCCTTCTCCTGTTCTCTGTTATAGAAGGTATTGGTGGCTGTCTGGACCATCTCATCTAAAGAGGCAGCAGAGTCCTGCTGTTGTAGCTGTTGTAGCTTAATTCTGATATCTGATGCACATTGGGAATAACCTGTCCCTTGTAAGAGTCTAAGTCCAGGTTGGTAAACTTTTGGAGGGCCTCTTTTAGCCTTTCCAGAAAGGCAATGGGGTTCTCATTGGGCTCCTGAGTTATAGTCCCCCAAGTAATAGGCTTCCTTCTGTTTCCATGGGAGGACTTCCTTAGGGGTGAGTCTTTCTCAAGTCTATCTTACCCAGAACTGTTGCATCCTGAGAGCCAGGTGTCCCCGGGTCAGGGTGCAGATCCCCAGGCAGGCTGAGGCATGACAGCCTCCTAGAGATCGAATCCCTGGGCAGGTCAGGGCATGACGGCCTTCTGAGAATTGGGTCCCTGGGCAGGTCGAGGCGTGACGACCTCCTGGGACCCCTGGGACTAGCGGATCCCTGAGCAGGTTGAGGCGTGACAACCTTTCAAGGACCAGATCCCTAGGCAGGTCAAGGCGTGATGACCTCCTGGGACCCCCGGACTGGAGTTTGGGCATCCCCAAGGTCTCCAGCGTGACCAGTGCTGGGCAGAATTAAGAGGTTTGTAACTCATTGCTAGTTTGGCCACCGTGGACGGGAATAGATATCATGATGTAAGCTCATCCTACTTAGTACTGTTGTAACCTGAGAGCCAGGCGTCCCCAGGTCAGGGTGCAGAACCCCAGGCAGGCTGAGGCGTGACAGCCTCGTAGAGATCAAATCCCCAGGCAGGTCGAGGCATGACGGCCTTTGGAGAATTGGGTCCCTGGGCAGGTCGAGGCGTGATGACCTCCTGGGACCCCTGGGACTAGCGGATCCCGAGCAGGTTGAGGCGTGACAACCTTTCGAGGACCAGATCCCTAGGCAGGTCAAGCCGTGATGACCTCCTGGGACCCCTAGACTGGAGTTGGGCATCCCCAAAATCTCCAGTGTGACCAGTACTGGGTAGGATTAGGGGATTGGATATTATAGAGTATTTCCCTCCCAAGGCCAGCTATTTTCTGGTTGTCCCTCCAGAAGATTGTAAAGGCAACCTTGTGGGTCTGGATGGGGCTCAGGAAAAGAGCATGAAACAGGAGGGAAGGGGGCAGAGCACAACCTTTGAAAGAATGACATAGCACAAGGGTATAATGTAAACCAATTAAAATCAATTGGGTCCAAGATAACAACTCAAATTCAAGTAAACCTTAATCCCCAATCTATAAGCCAACAGACACACCCAGAGGTGGCAGGACAGCTCCAAGACACAAGGTCAAAAGATGGGGAGTGGGTGATTCCCCAATGGCCTGGGTGATCCTCTCACTCATTAGCATATGAATTCACCCCGCTTGCAAAACCTAGCCAGGCCACATTCCATGGCCCCAGCCCTTGTCCTCTGTAATGGCCCACACCCTCAAGGGTGGGCTTCTCTCTGAATCCTAACAAATCCACCTTTTACTTATCCCTTTGACTCTCAATGAATTTTTGCAATAAGACCTCAGAGCCTGAGCTTTATTAGGTACCCAAAGCCATTCTGGGTTTGGTCAGGCTCAAGTCTCAGGAGAGGGCTGAAGGACAGGAGGAAAAAGCAGTGGGAAAACCGTGCCAAGGAATCCCCTTCATAGCCTGCCGGAAAATTTGCTAAATATCTGACCGGTGCTCACAGTTTCATTGGTCTGATCCTTGACACAAAGAAGAATAAGGACAGAAGAACCCCCACCGGCTTGTGTAACAGCTAGTGGGGCTCAGCAGATAGCGCCTTTGGGACATGCTGAGGAGTAGCCTCTCCAGAGTCCCTCAGTTGCGCCCACTGCCACCTGCCTGTTCACAGGAGGTTTGAGGAAACAACAAACGAGAGATTGTAAAGGAATTAAGATTTCGTTAGGCATGTCCCTCCAGCCATAGGAGCGAGGACCTCTTACCTTAACCGGAGGTCTTCCAGAATCTGAGACTGGGCCACGTGAGCTTTCTGCTGAGTTCGTTTTTCGCTGTCCGGTTTCCAGCACGACGGGCCTTCCCCTGCGCTGGATTTTCTTTGCGTTCCGCTTCTACCGTGGGAGCTTCGCTGAGTTGGGCTCCTGCTGTGCCTGGCCTCTTCCACGTAGAGGTTGTTTCAGGCAGGTTAAACCCGAGTCACGGCACCATAGATGTCACGCGAGTGTATGTTCCTCCGTTCTTTGTCTCGTCACAACAAAGATTTGGAGTGATGGACATTAAAGCTCCTTTGGCATGTCACAGCTCTCGGGTCTTGGATAGACCATGTTATAGTTCTCAGGCCTCAAAAGGACCATGTTATAGCTCTTAGACAAATCAGTGATACAGCTGTATTTTATTTAGAAGTGAAGTGAAATCGCTCACTCGTGTCTGACTCTTTGCGACCCCATGGACTGTAGCCTACCAGGCTTCTCTGTCCATGGGATTTTCCAGGCAATAGTACTGGAGTGGATTGCCATTTCCTTCTCCATTTTATTTAGAAGATAGCAGGAAAATCCATCTCTGAGGTGTGAGGTCACGTCAATCCAAAGATGCGAAGAGAAGAGCACCCTAGCACGTGGGAAAGAGCTAGCAGTGGCTCCTCTTTTTATACGTTTATCTCTCCCTGGGCCTGTTCTATGTAATTTGGGCCAGCCAGGCGTGTTGTTTGTTTTACCTGAGGTCCTCACTCCAGTCCTCGGACCTTCTTTTGTTCTATTTTAGCGGGCTTTTCCCTTCTTTGTCTTTTAGCCACCACCATTTTGGACTCCTTTTCCCTATTCTACCTACCTAACACACATATAAACACACATACATATATTTTATCCACACATATATACTCATACATGTATAATATATACATATATATTTACACACATACATTTATATATACATACATATACACACATGCATATATATATATACACATCCATTATACACACACACACACACACACATATACCTATGGAGGACACAAACCCTCTCTATATACATACTTCATGTACTGAACTAGAGCTTGCAAATATAAATGCCTTCCGATCAACCGACCTTTAATCAGTCTAGTGGGCACTTATGAAACAACGGGAAGTGAGGACCATGGTGAACTGGACACCGCTGGTCCTTATGCAGCTCCAGGCTATTGTTGCTGTAGGAGAACGCAGTCCTGGTCTTTCCAGATCTTCTCATTTTCCAGAGAAACTGGATTCTTCTATGAAATCTCCTGATTTTAAATATGGGGAAATATTTCATTTTTTTATGCTATACAAGAAAAGAAAAAAAGCATACAAACACAGCACTAGTCACACCCATAGGGCAGATTAGGCCATCATGATGTATATAGCTTGACATATATATCATGATGTGATATATAGCTTCTATTGAATTCCAATGTTAATACAACAAAGTATTTGGCTTGTTAGCCCGGAGGTCCCAGGACAGTAGAACCAAAACCAAGTTCTAAGGAATGAGAACCAGGTAAAACTAAAATCTAATAGTATAGTTAAAAGGATAGGACCAAGACCAAGGTCCTGAAAAAGTGAAGTGTTGCCTAAATTCCCATCCCTTGTGCCTGTGATCTGGACATGGTTCTTGAGTAAACTGTGCACCCGATCACCTCCAGGCCTTTGCATATGCTATCCCGATGCCTGGACACCCTCCATTTCCTCCCCTCACTTTTCAGTTCAATTCCGTTCAGTCACTCAGTCGTGTCCGACTCTTTGTGACCCTTGGACTGCAGCACACCAGGCTTCCCTGTCCACCAACTCCTGGAGCTTGTTCAAACTCGTGTCCATCAAGTCAGTGATGACATCCAACCATCTCATCCTCTGCCATCCCCTTCTCCTCCTGCCTTCAATCTTTCCAGCATCAGGGTCTTTTCCAATGAGTCAGTTATTTGCATCAGGTGGCCAAAGTATTGGAGCTTCCCTTTTACTGAGCACCTTATCTTCATGATCCTTATTCTGAGCCAAGTCTCACCTGCCCCAGATATCAGTTAGCAATCTCCACACTAATCCTGCCCTTGGCAGTGCTATGCTCTGGGGTTTATCCAGGACAGGACTATATTTGTCTGTTTTCTTGCACTTTTTCCTGGATGAATCCAGAGGGTCCTTAAAGGCAAAAATCTCTTAATTCCAGAACGAATGAAGGGATGGAGCCAAAGCAAAAAGAATACCCAGCTGTGGATATGACTGGTGATAGAAGCAAGGTCTGATGCTGTAAAGAGCAATATTGCATAGGAACCTGGAATGTCAAGTCCATGAATCAAGGCAAATTGGAAGTGGTCAAACAAGAGATGACAAGAGTGAATGTCGACATTCTAGGAATCAGCGAACTGAAATGGCCTGGATTGGGTGAATTAACTCAGAAGACCATTATATCTACTACTGCAGGCAGGAATCCCTCAAAAGAAATGGAGCAGCCATCATGGTCAACAAGAGTCTGAAATGCAGTATTGGATGCAACCTCAAAAACGACAGAATGATCTCTGTTCATTTCCAAGGCAAACCATTCAATATCACAGTAATCCAAGCCTATGCCCCAAAGAGTAACGCTGAAGAAGCTGAAGTTGAACGGTTCTATGAAGACCTACAAGACCTTTTAGAACTATAACCCAAAAAAGATGTCCTTTTCATTATAGGGGACTGGAATGCAAAAGTAGGAATTCAAGAAACACCTGGAGTAACAGGCAAATTTGGCCTTGGAATATGGAATGAAGCAGGGCAAAGACTAATAGAGTTTTGCCAAGAAAATGCACTGGTCATAGCAAACACCCTCTTCCAACAACACAAGAGAAGACTCTATACATGGACATCACCAGATGATCAACACCGACATCAGACTGATTATATTCTTTGCAGCCAAAGATGGAGAAGCTCTATACAGTCAGCAAAAACAAGACCAGGAGCTGACCGTGGCTCAGACCATGAACTCCTTATTGCCAAATTCAGACTTAAATTGAAGAAAGTAGGGAAAACCACTAGACCATTCAGGTATGACCTAAATCAAATCCCTTATGATTATACAGTGGAAGTGAGAAATAGATTTAAGGGACTAGATCTGATAGATCGAGTTCCTGATTAACTATGGAATGAGATTCATGACACTGTACAGGAGACAGGGATCAAGACCATCCCCATGGAAAAGAAATGCAAAAAAGCAAAATGGCTGTCTGGGGAGGCCCTACAAATAGCTGTGGAAAGAAGAGAAGTGAAAAGCAAAGGAGAAAAGGAAAGATACAAATGTCTGAATGCAGAGTTCCAAAGAATAGCAAGAAAAGATAAGAAAGCCTTCTTCAGTGATCAATGCAAAGAAATAGAGGAAAACAACAGAATGCGAAAGACTAGAGATCTCTTCAAGAAAATCAGAGATACCAAGGGAACATTTCATGCAAAGATGGGCTCGATAAAGGACAGAAATGGTATGGACCTAACAGAAGCAGAAGATATTAAGAAGAAATGGCAAGATTACACAGAAGAAGTGTACAAAAAAGATCTTCACGACCCAGATAATCACGATGTTGTGATCACTGACCTAGAGCCAGACATCCTGGAATGTGAAGTCAAGTGGGCCTTAGAAAGCATCACTACGAACAAAGCTAGTGGAGGTGATGGAATTCCAGTTGAGCTATTCCAAATCCTGAAAGATGATGCTGTGAAAGTGCTGCACTCAATATGTCAGCAAATTTGGAAAACTCAGCAGTGGCCACAGGACTGGAAAAGGTCAGTTTTCATTCCAATCCCAAAGAAAGGCAATGCCAAAGAATGCTCAAACTACCGCACAATTGCACTCATCTCACACGCTAGTAAAGTAATGCTCAAAATTCTCCAAGCCAGGCTTCAGCAATATGTGAACCGTCAACTTCCTGATGTTCAAGCTGGTTTTAGAAAAGACAGAGGAACCAGAGATCAAATTGCCAACATCCGCTGGATCATGGGAAATGCAAGAGAGTTCCAGAAAAACATCTATTTCTGCTTTATTGACTATGCCAAAGCCTTTGACTGTGTGGATCACAATAAACTGTGGAAAATTCTGAAAGAGATGGGAATACCAGACCACCTGATCTGCCTCTTGAGAAATTTGTATGCAGGTCAGGAAGCAACCGTTAGAACTGGACATGGAACAACAGACTGGTTCCAAATACAAAAAGGAGTACGTCAAGGCTGTATGTTATCACCCTGTTTATTTAACTTATATGCAGAGTACATCATGAGAAACGCTGGACTGGAAGAAACACAAGCTGGAATCAAGATTGCCGGGAGAAATCTCAATAACCTGAGATATGTAGATGACACCACCCTCATGGCAGAAAGTGAAGAGGAACTAAAAAGCCTCTTGATGAAAGTGAAAGTGGAGAGTGAAAAAGTTGGCTTAAAGCTCAACATTCAGAAAACGAAGATCATGGCATCTGGTCCCATCACTTCATGGGAAATAGATGGGGAAACAGTGGAAACAGTGTCAGACTTTATTTTGGCGGGCTCCAAAATCACTGCAGATGGTGACTGCAGCCATGAAATTAAAAGACACTTACTCCTTGGAAGGAAAGTTATGACCAACCTAGATAGCATATTAAAAAGCAGAGACATTACTTTGCCAACAAAGCTTCATCTAGTCAAGGCTATGGTTTTTCCAGTGGTCATGTATGGATGTGAGAGTTGGACTGTGAAGAAGGCTGAGCACCGAAGAACTGATGCTTTTGAACTGTGGTGTTGGAGAAGACTCTTGAGAGTCCCTTGGACTGCAAGGAGATCCAACCAGTCCATTCTGAAGGAGATCAGCCCTGGGATTTCTTTGGAAGGAATGATGCTGAAGCTGAAACTCCAGTACTTTGGCCACCTCATGTGAAGCATTGACTCATTGGAAAAGACTCTGATGCTGGGAGAGATTGGGGGCAAGAGGAGAAGGGGACGACAGAGGATGAGATGGCCGGATGGCATCACTGACTCAATGGACGGGAGTCTCAGTGAACTCCAGGAGTTGCTGATGTACAGGGAGGCCTGGTGTGCTGCGATTCATGGGGTCGCAAAGAGTCGGACACGACTCAGCAACTGATCTGATCTGAGAGTTTACAGTCTCAACTTTTAAAATACTGTCTGGCACATAGTTTGTATTTCTTAAATGAATATTTACTAAATAGTAATGTAATCAAAAAAGCAAGAGAGTTCCAGAAAAACATCTATTTCTGCTTTATTGACTATGCCAAAGCCTTTGACTGTCTGGATCACTATAAACTGTGGAAAATTCTGAAAGAGATGGGAATAACAGACCACCTGACCTGCCTCTTGAGAAACCTATATACAGGTCAGGAAGCAACAGTTAGAACTGGACATGGAACAGACTGGTTCTAAACAGGAAAAGGAGTACATCAAGGCTGTATATTGTCACCCTGCTTATTTAACTTCTACGCAGAGTACATCATGAGAAATGCTGGGCTGGAAGAAGCACAAGCTGGAATCAAGATTGCCGGGAGAAATATCAATAAACTCAGATATGAAGATGACACCACCCTTATGGCAGAAAGTGAAGAGGAACTAAAAAGCCTCTTGATGAAAGTGAAAGTGGAGAGTCAAAAAGTTGGCTTAAAGCTCAACATTCAGAAAACGAAGATCATGGCATCCGGTCCCATCACTTCATGGGAAATAGATGGGGAAACAGTGGAAACAGTGTCAGACTTTATTTTTGGGGGCTCCAAAATCACTGCAGATGGTGAATGCAGCCATGAAATCAAAAGACACTTACTCCTTGGAAGGAAAGTTATGACCAACCTAGATAGCATATTGAAAAGCAGACACATTACTTTGCCAACAAAGCTTCATCTAGTCAAGGCTATGGTTTTTCCAGTGGTCATGTATGGATGTGAGAGCTGGACTGTGGAGAAAGCTGAGTGCCGAAGAATTGATGCTTTTGAACTGTGGTCTTGGAGAAGACTCTTGAGAGTCCCTTGGACTGCAAGGAGATCCAACCAGTCCATTCTAAAGGAGACCAGTCCTGGGTGTTCTTTGGAAGGAATGATGCTAAAGCTGAAACTCCAGTACTTTGGCCACCTCTTGCGAAGAGTTGACTCATTGGAAAAGACTCTGATGCTGGGAGGGATTGGGGGCAGAAGGAGAAGGGGATGACAGAGGATGAGATGGCTGGATGGCATCACCAACTCGATGGACGTGAGTTTGAGTGAACTCTGGGAGTTGCTGATGGACAGGGAGGCCTGGCAAGCTGCAATTCATGAGGTCGCAAAGAGTCGGACACAACTGAGTGACTGAAGAACTGAACTGAACTGAACTGAGTAATGTAATAAAAAATCTGATAGCCTTTCAGAAAAGTAATTTTTAAAGTAAAATATTTTAAGTAGAACAATATTTTAAGTTATAATATTTATATTTTTAGGTTACAGATCCTCCTGTATCTATTTCTTAAATTATAAACTAAAGTCAGGCACTTTCCCTTTTTCCTGCCTTGATAGTGGATATGATGGGTGGATTGATGGCAGCCTTTTTGTGACTATAAAGAAAAGATGAAGAGAACGCAGATATCAGACTTGATAACATTTATCATTGGACCAACTCTGCCATCCAATAATGTCTGAACCTTTGAGGAAAACGCACTGTTTTAAAACAAAAATTAGTTATAATACTATAAAGAATAGTAGCATTTACTCAGAGATAGAGAACTATTCTAGGAGGTACTTCTGTTGAAGGTAAATAAGATATTATTCCATATATGAACTAAGACTAGAGGAAATTAACTTAAAGGAAAACACCTAAGAGAAAAAGAAACAATAAATTAGGTCATTATTACTTGCTCTTTCCTCCAAACTAATTCATGCTCTTCCAAAGTTAATCATTAAATAGGAAAGCTATTTTATTCCAGCAGAAAATGAACAACAAGTAGGTCATTTGTACCTAAAGAAAAGAATTAGTTACACCAGACACACAAGAACAAGGTAAAAATCTATACACTGACTTCAATCACTTTTTTCCAGTAAAATATAAGAAATGAAAACACATCCATGGTTACTCTAGAGTCATTGACTATGGAGGTTTTATAAAATGTGCTTAAAATAAAAAGTATGAAATTTTAATATGCTAATAATTTCATGTTATGTAGACTGTTTCAAGTTATATGGTTTTTATTAGCATTTAAACATATTTATTTATTTTTCAACTTTTTATTTTGTATTGGAGTATAACTGACTCACAGTGTTGATAGTTTCAGATGAACAGCGAAGGGACTCAGCCATACATATACATGTATCCATTCTCCCCCAAACTCCCCTCCCATCCAGGCTGCCACATAAGACCAAGAAGAGTTCCATGTGCTAAACGGTAAGTACTTGTTGGTTATCCATTTTAAATATTGCAGTGTGTGCAAACAACCACAAGTTCATTCTCCAAGTCTATGAGTCTCTTTCTGTTTCATAAATTCATTGTACATTTTCTTTTAGATTCCACATGTAAGAGATATCATACGATATTTCTCCTTTACTATCTCAAATTATATGATTTTTAACTCAAATTTCTAGTATTTGCAAATGAAAAACAATATATATGACAGATGGATTTTTTTTTTTACCTCTTTAAAACAATTTCTAACAACTTAAACTATGACTAAGGCAGTGTGACTCAGGAACAATATTAGAAAAATATAAGTGTCAAAAACATGCAGTTGTTTTTCTTGGAGGATAAGACGATTTAAAAGCATTACTGAAACCATCTGAATAGGGGAGGCTGCCTCCATTGGCTCATCCTCCATCTTGATGTCCCCTGGGTCTTGAGATCCCAGGTCAGGGGCCTCATTTGAAGCAGAAGCACGCGTCAGAAAAATCCCAGGTATCTTTGAGATAATCAGAAGTTGTTGACTAATGAAATGTGGGATTTCTCAAAAGGAAGGAGGCTAAACAAAAAAAGATGAACCAAAGGCCAGGAGTCACCATGGAAGATGAGTAATCAAGTAAAGGTAATTACTGACAAAGGTGTGACTAAAGCACGAATAAAACAATGGGGCAAATGTTTTAGGCAGTAGAATGTAAAAGAAGGAGACAATGGATCCAGTTAAGGATAGAAAAGCAAATAAAAGCGCTTTGCACTTCAGGAATGTCAGTCTGATTTTGCTATTTTATTGGCAGTTTTGGTGTGTGGGTTATTTTGTATATCATACGGTAGTCAGTAATGAGAAGACAAGGGTTCACCCATACATTAAAAGTCCACATTACAATATGCACAGATTTTGATAAACTGAAGAAGAACCTCGAAGTACTCAATGCCAGAACATATTTTTCCTTCTAAAATATACTTTTAACAGACACTAAAGCAAAATTACTTGCATACTGGTTTAATCAAAATCCCAAATGCTAATCGATGAATGTGTTATATGCAAGCATCGATTTAGTAGGCAGATTCACCAAAATGAAATCCTTGTTAGTTTTTTGTTATGAAATACAGATGAGAAAAAGCCAGAGGGCAGATCCTCAAATCCTTGAAAACAAGTCTCTCCAAGTTTAGCTCTCCTATGGCTGTTACATTGCTATGACTCACAGAAAAGTAGAAAAATCCCCATCCAGAATGCCAGATTAACATAAAAGTTTAAAGCTGCAAAGAGTGGGAGCATCAAGTCACACTGGAAATGAGGTCCCTGCACACTGAGATTTCAGTATCTTGTAGTAAATCACGTACATTTCTAGGCTCTGTGTGCCTGGAATTTTATTCATATAGAACATGCATAACTGATTAGAACCACAGTAGAATCTACTCTGAAACAAAGGCATGGACAGATGGGAATAAATCTGGATGAGAAGATACAATGAGTAAGTTCCAGAAAATGGAAGCAAGTGTTTCTTATATTCTATAACACACATTACAGACAAATACTCAAAGGCGAAGTTTTGTAGACAGATCCACCAATTATTAGGTAACAAAACAATGGAAGAGAAATAAAACAAAAAAATTAAGTTGGTTACCTAATAATATATTATTATTTAGAATCAATAATAACTATAAGCACAGTAGGGGAAAACCTAATTTGAATAATTTTTAACAGTTTTGACCTATGAGCTATTTGTCCTCCGTCTCAGGCTGGGCAGGAAGATGGGAGAACTAGAAAGATCCTGAACTCTTTTTAGCAGGCTTGTTTCTGTAGTGGTTGTGGGTGAAGGTATTCTGATACTGTTTCAGACGTAATACAGGACTGAGCAAATGATTCATGTCCTGATGTTTCTGGAAGCTAAGATTCTCACTGGGAAAGAAGAGACACATAGATGTGGGAGGGGGGCGGTAAGAAAGGTAAACTGGAGGGGCTTCCCTGCAACGCGGGGGCCTGGTTGCCAATCCTGGCTGGGGATCTAAGATCCCACATGCAGCACCAGGGAGGCCAAAGAATTTAAAAAATAAAGGAATAAAAAGAAAGAAAGGGGTCCCATCCTTACATTCAAAACAAAGAAGCAGTAAACTGGAATCAGAGATATGAGCATGAACTCATGATACTTAAACTACGTGTGTATGTATCATGCATATGCACGCGCCCATGTGTAGACCATGTGTGTATGCACATGTGTACTAACACGTGTGCTGCACGTGTATATTTCCTGGCTCTTTCCACTGAAAAGTCTCAGAAGACGGACGCTCCAGGAACATTAAGCACAGGCCGGGGCAGACCTGGATCTCTTAACACCACGCCCCCTGGCAAGAAACCGGGGTCCTCGGAGAAGTGGCTGAAAGCCAGGCTGGAGAAGAGTGAGGCTGGAGCTGCCGGATGAGCCTGGAGCTTTTTTTTGTTTGTTTTTACTTTAATGAACCTTTTCTGTTCACTGAGCAGTCTGGACAGATGATGAAGCACATGGCTCTAGAGCCGACCTGCCCTTCCCAGGCTCTGCTCTGGCCTCATTCACCTAACTCATGGGGGCAGGGTGGAGGTTTCAGCCAACCTCCCAGGGCTGGGATGTGTCAGACCAGTCCAGGTGAGGGAGAAGTTAGCCTCCACCTCCCACCCCATCTGGCTTTATGAGCAGAAGGTGAAGAGCCCTTCAAGCTTGGAATGTTCAGTTGCAATGGAAGGTAAGGATATGCTGCCAAGAATCATGGCAATATGACCCAGGCACAAGGAACCATCTTGAAGGGACTTTACTGTCCAAAGTTGCAATAATCTGAGCTCAAAACTAAATGAGAATGATAATTAGATGCCACGTGGGGTGGGTGGGGTAGGGATACATGAGGCCACGTGTCCACAGAGGTAGCACATGCAGGGTGGGGACGCGAGCATTCTTGTTTCCGGGACAATATTATGTGCCGACTCATACCTGTGGATAAAGTGGGTCAGGGTGACCTTTCCAGGTGTTACATTCAGATGGTAAGTTTTGTTCTTGCAATTCAAATAGTGGACAGATTAGCCCAGGGTAATGTTTCTTCTCTGGGCCCTGGGGTGATATTCTTTTTCTTAAAGTCAGTATTTAACTGCTAGGAAGAGAGTCACCAGTGTGTGATGAACGCTCCAGAGGAGACAGCAAAGACAGAGGACTGAGATCCATTCAGTTTCTTCATGGCTCCTCTGAACATGAGGGTGATAGACCTGTAAAGCAAGAGGTTTCATTGAATTTGTATGACAAAATGAGAACACTCCTTGATGGGAATTTAAAAGTTCTGAGCATTGCTACTCAAAGCATACAAAAATGAAAAACAATGAGAAGAAAAACTCCACATTGGCCTAGATATCCCCAGGTGATCCAGCAAGAACATTTTCCTGTGATTTGATAATTGTACAAAGCTTTGTCCTTTTTCTCCCTGCCCTACTATTTTTTAGAGAGCATAAAGCTGAACAATAACATTTATTTTAAGCCTAAGATACTGGCAGTTGAAATGTGGATTGAGTCCAATCAAGACCAAGCCCAACGCCACCAGAGCTTTTAAGTGAGCATGAGAAGAAGGCTTTCCAGTAGATTCAAAGAAACAGAACATTCATACAGAAAGGCAAATAAAATCCAGAAATCGTGGGATGGAAGAGTGCAAAGCCAAGCAGGGAGGAACGGTAATGGCAGAATGAAGGAGGAAGTCAGACAATTGCACCCTTGAAATGCTTCAAAAGATCAGAGAGTAAGATGAGAAAGAGGGGGAAATATTTGTTCTCGGCAGACCAGCTGGAAGCAAATGTTCTCTGATTTCTGTAGTATGGGCCCAGCAAAGAAGCCAGCCCACACACAGTGGGAGCTGCTCATTTTGAAGCCAGGATATTTTATTGAGGAGATAGACACTTTGGTAAGGTAACATCCAACAAGGAAACACTGGCACTGTCAAGCTGAATAAACCTGAAACATCACCAGTTGGGCTGAGCACACCAACCCATTTGAGATTAAACTCACCGGAACCATATCAGCATTTAAAACGTATATTTCTGAGACTATTCCCTCAGGGTCATTGTGAGAAAATACTTTCTGAATGTTTTAAATCATCACTGAGAAAAAGGATATTTCTATTTTGTAAGATGTTTGTTGCTTTTTCTTTTGCTTTCGTTGAAATGTATTTAAGAGAAGCCTATTAAAACAAGCAAAATAGCTTTAACAACTGAGAGAAACCTAATGTCTGAAACCTAATGTCATGAAACATTTTCATGACAAAAATATCCATATATTATTAGGAAAAGTGCTTATTTCCAGGAATAAAAGCTAACTCTTTCTGGTCATCTGTTTTCTTTTCTAACTATCTACTCTCACTGAATTTTCCAGGGTACGTATATGTGGTTTTTCATTATGCTGCAATACTAAAGACTGAGTCATGTTTCAATCTTTTTTAATATAACTTGCTTTCTTCTAGGAGATGGTTCTAATAAGAATACTTCCTGAAATAGAGATAAGAACATGATGGAATCTTGGTCTGACACTCACAATCCAGCCCTTGTGTGAACAAGGATATCACCCTGCAGTATCATATTAAAACCAGTTCTAAATCTGACTTGGACACTATAAGCTCTGTACATTTTTTTATTGGAATATAGTTACTTTACAATGTTGTGCTCGTTTCTACTGTGAACAAAGTGAGCTGGCTATAGGTATACATGTAACCCTCTTTTCTGGGTTTCCCTCACATTTGGGTCACTGCAGAGCACTGAGCAGAGCCCCCTGAGCTATACAGTCGGCTCTCATTAGTTATCTATGTTATCCATGGTATCAATAGTGCATGGGCTTCCCTGCTGGCTCCGTGGTAAAGAACCTGCCAACCTTGCAGGAGACCCAGATTCAATCTCTGGGTCGGGAAGATCCCCTGCGAAAGGAAATGGCAAGCCACTCCAGGATTCTTGCCTGGAGAATTCCATGGAGCCTGGCAGGCTACAGTCCATGAGACTACAACAGAGTCAAACATGACTTATAGCAACTAAACAGCAACAACATTCTCTTTCTAGATTCCACATATATGCATGAATATATATTTGTTTTTCTCTTTCTGACTTCACTCTGTATGACAGCCTATAGTTCCTTTTAAATTAGAAATTTTTCAAATTTTATGTAACAAAATTTGTGGCATATGCACAAGAGTTTTTTATCTAGCATGTCATCAACTCAAACATAAACTTCCTGACACCATGAATCATGGCTCATGACCTCTGCTTATGACCTGTGCAGCACCTAAAAGGTGAGGGCACTCCTTCCTTCCGCTTTTTTCTTTTCCTGATCCAATCCATTTGATTCCACAGTACCCAGGTAGGTAATTAAAGGGTCAAGCACAGATCCAGCAAACGCTGGAAACAGTTGCTATGGCTGCAAGGAGTGGAGCCTGCTGCCTTAGGGTCATCTCCCCACCCACCCAGCCCTCCCCTCCTACCTCCTCCCCCATCTGCAGGGCTGTTCCCCCAGCAAGATCAGGACAATGCTTTGGTATTTTGAGACTAGCTCCAAAGGTTGATGGAGCCACAAAGCCCCATACAGAAATATGTGAAGACATTTAGGGAAACTCATTAGTAAAAGAAGAAAGACAAAAAACTGGGTGTGAAAAACTTCAGAGTATATGGCATCTGATAAATCAAGAATTCAGGAACCTTCTCCCACAGTAAACAGTGGTGAAGTGGGCTGTGTTGAGAGTCAATTTATAACAACTATTTTTATGGTATTAGTACCAACTTTTTTTCTTTCTTTCTGAGATTTTGTACAAATAATCCTTTCCTGCCTTATGTAAATATAACTGAAAATTAAATCACAAAAGACTTTTATGTATTTGCATTATGGGGACATAAAGTTTTCAAAAATAGAGAGATAGGTTAATTGCTGCAGGTTGGGTTTCCCCAACACAGACAGTGAGCTGGAGAGAAGATCAATAGCCCTGAAGTGTAGAGGACAAAGCTGGATTGGACAAAGGGAAAAGAGAAACTTCAGCTCCCACCAATAGGGCCCATCAGAGTAAGTCCAAGTTGGGTGGCGATGGCTGGCTAGGCTTTTATCCCTTCTGCCCCATCAGCCCTTGGAGGTGGACTGCTTGTGCAGAAGGAGACAGGACAAAGCATCTCTGTAGTTGGAGCAGACGTGGAAGGACAAGCGACAAGTGTGGGCTGTCTGCCCACTGCCCTCCCCGAAGATGGCCGGCAAGCTCTTCCTTGAAGAAAGACCAGGGCCACGCACTCCATGCCCACCAAGCTGGCACTGATTGGCTAGACGACAGTCCTAGGTAGAAGCCTCTTCCAAAGTCATCTGTATCTGGGAATTCCCTGGTGGACCAGTGGGTAGGACTCTGCCCTTCGACTGCAGGGGGCCCAGATCGATCCTTGGTTGGAGAACAAAGATCCTACAAGCTGTGCAGTGCCTTAAATGGTGCATTCCATTTAACAACAACAACAAAAATTTAGCATTCAGACATTACTTTGGAAAACACATGGAGAGCCACTCTGAGGGAGGCTGCCTTGAGCTTGTCTCCATGTCTGTTGAGCCAGTTACATCAGCAAGGTGGGCGAGCATTGTCCTCTGTAAAAGCCACCATCAGCGTCTCTCTGAAGCTGGGCTCACAGCTCCGCAGCCTGCTCAGGTTTGAGGAATCCACAGCAAATAGCAGACTATCCTTCACCTTAAGGAGCTAGAAAAGGTGAACCATAGCAATCTCTGGCTTGCTAGTCAGGTCCCAACCACAGACCAGCAAGGAGGAGTGGTTTCCGGTAAATGTAAACAGCAAGCTCCCCAGGCTCCTCTCTAACAGCGCTGCTGGCTCCTGAGAAGCAATACTGGGAGCTGACTGCCTGATCGCTCCCCTCAATCAGGTGGTCCCTAGACCTGCTTTCCTCCTCCAGCACAATCATCTTCACCCTCGTTGCTACGGGGATTACCGTGAGGATAACCATTTGTGAACAAGTGCGGGTTTAGGCAGCCCTCTCCAGTCTGACGTTTCTCTCATGATCTGAACACGGCAATGCTGAGAACCGAGCCTGGAGTCCAGAGAACCCCTGCCAGGTAAAGGCCATCATGGCCATGAACCCTGGACTCAAATGAGGCTTTATCATCATTCAGGCTGAAGACCCAGTTACTCTGACCCCAGATTTCATCCTGACTCTGAACCTTTCCCCACAGCTGTGAGTCTTTTGAAAAATCTTTTCTAGATCTCTCTTTTTCTCATCTGAAAATAGGGTGGGTGAGGGTATGGTTGGTATAGATGATGACCAACTCCAAAACTCCAGGGGGGAAGACACTGCTGTATGGACCCAAAGGGACAGCTCTGCTCTCCCTCATAAATCAGTCACCTGGCAAGTGAAAATAAAATGTCTATTACCTATTAAGGGATACTCAGCATACCATTTGGGTATGTGGTGCTACAGGCTTGAAATGATCTCCTTTCTCTCTTGGCCAACCCAGAGTTTGCCTTAAAACCAGCAAGAGCCTAACTTTGGTTATTCAAAAGTTCATTCAAAAAAAAGCAAACTCTCTTAAACCGCAGTGAAGCCATTCTCAGATCCTCTCCTGGGTGAGCCTGACACCTGCTGGCCTCCAGCTCCTCTGCACCCACACTTCAGAAAGAGCATGTTTTTGCAAGATTCTAGCTAATACTCTCTATGTTAATGTATCTGATCTAGAATTTTCAGATTCTAGAAAATCGCATCTGGAAAGAATCGCATCAGGATGTTTATGCAAGAGTGGGATTTTGAGCAAGACTCCACTGTATCTGAGCAAGCCATTTAAGAATTAAGGAAGTACATTTCAATAAATAAATTAATTTCAGTCACACACACACACGCAGAAGGATCCGAAAATTCTTTAAAAAAAAAAAAACTCTTCTAAATTCCCATTCATCATTTATAGGAATCTGTAATCTGTTAGTGATACTTATGGGTTAATAGAAAATCAAAGTGACAGATAATATGAGAGAAAATGAGAAATAAAGGGAAATAGAAGGTGAGGGAAAGAAAGAAAGATGGAGAAGTGGGAGTACTGTGTATTCCATGTGTGCTCAGTCGTGTCCCACTCTGCGACTCCATGGACTGTAGCCCGCCAGGCTCCTCTGTCCATGAAATTTCCCAAGCAAGAACACTGGAGTGGGTTGCATTTCCTACTCCAGGGGATCTCCCCAGACCAGGGATGAAATACAGGTGTCCTGCATTGCGGGAGGAGTCTTTATTACTGAGCCACCAGGGAGGTGGGAGTAGATACAGAGAAATAGGCAGGTCCAGGCATAAAGAGATGAAACCAAAGCAGCCAGAGTCAAAGGACAGTGAATTGGGAAGCAAGAGGGTAGATCGTTCACTTCTCCAGACAAAACCTGCCCAATATGGTAGAGCAACTCGACCCAAGAGCATTTAAGCTGCCTGGTGACTGGCACACCGCACTCAGCTGACTGCTCTCTTAAGCTGCCAACTTTATCTCTAAGACAGCCCATGGCGAGAGTGTAAGTTCTTGTCCTTATAGTGAAGAACACATTTCCGAGGCAACACTAAATTCAAGACTTTCATCTGAAAGGGGACTTCTTACGTAAATCAAAACTACAATGATTCCTCCAGTTCCCTTCTTCTTTCTCAAGATAGCTTTGGCTATTCGAGGTTTTTTGTATTTCCATACAAATTGTGAAATTCTTTGTTCTAGCTCTGTGAAGAATACCGTTGGTAGCTTGATAGGGATTGCATTGAATCTATAAATTGCTTTGGGTAGTATACTCATTTTCACTATATTGATTCTTCCAATCCATGAACATGGTATATTTCTCCATCTATTAGTGTCCTCTTTGATTTCTTTCACCAGTGTTTTATAGTTTTCTATATATAGGTCTTTAGTTTCTTTAGGTAGATATATTCCTAAGTATTTTATTCTTTCTGTTGCAATGGTGAATGGAATTGTTTCCTTAATTTCTCTTTCTGTTTTCTCATGATTAGTGTATAGGAATGCAAGGGATTTCTGTATGTTGATTTTATATCCTGCAACTTTACTATAATCATTGATTAGTTCTAGTAATTTTCTGGTGGAGTCTTTAGGGTTTTCTATGTAGAGGATCATGTCATCTGCAAATAGTGAGAGTTTTACTTCTTCTTTTCCAATTTGGATTCCTTTTATTTCTTTTTCTGCTCTGATTGCTGTGGCCAAAACTTCCAAAACTATGTTGAATAGTAATGGTGAAAGTGGGCACCCTTGTCTTGTTCCTGACTTTAAAGGAAATGCTTTCAATGTTTCACCATTGAGGATAATGTTTGCTGTGGGTTTGTCATATACAGCTTTTAGTATGTTGAGGCATGTTCCTTCTATTCCTACTTTCTGGAGAGTTTTTATCATAAATGGATGTTGAATTTTGTCAAAGGCTTTCTCTGCATCTATTGAGATAATCATATGGTTTTTATTTTTCAATTTGTTAATGTGGTGTATTACATTGATTGATTTGCAGATATTGAAGAATCCTTGCATCCCTGGGATAAAGCCCACTTGGTCATGGTGTATGATCTTTTTAATGTGTTGTTGGATTCTGATTGCTAGAATTTTGTAAAGGATTTTTGCATCTATGTTCATCAGTGATATTGGCCTGTAGTTTTCTTTTTTTGTGGGATCTTTGTCAGGTTTTGGTATTAGGGTGATGGTGGCCTCATAGAATGAGTTTGGAAGTTTACCTTCCTCTGCAATTTTCTGGAAGAGTTTGAGCAGGATAGGTGTTAGCTCTTCTCTAAATTTTTGGTAGAATTCAGCTGTGAAGCCGTCTGGACCTGGGCTTTTGTTTGCTGGAAGATTTCTGATTACAGTTTCAATTTCCGTGCTTGTGATGGGTCTGTTAAGATTTTCTATTTCTTCCTGGTCCAGTTTTGGAAAGTTGTACTTTTCTAAGAATTTGTCCATTTCTTCCACGTTGTCCATTTTATTGGCATATAATTGTTGATAGTAGTCTCTTATGATCCTTTGCATCTCTGTGTTGTCTGTTTTGATCTCTCCATTTTCATTTCTAATTTTTTTGATTTGATTTTTCTCCCTTTGTTTCTTGATGAGTCTGGCTAATGGTTTGTCAATTTTATTTATCCTTTCAAAGAACCAGCAATGGAACTAGAGGAATCAACCTACCTGACTTCAGGCTCTACTACAAAGCCACAGTTACCAAGACAGTATAGTACTGGCACAAAGACAGAAATATAGATCAATGGAACAAAATAGAAAGCCCAGAGATAAATCCACACACATATGGACACCTTATCTTTGACAAAGGAGGCAAGAATATACAATAGATTAAAGACAATCTCTTTAACAAGTGGTGCTGGGAAATCTGGTCAACCACTTGTAAAAGAATGAAACTAGACCACTTTCTAACACCATACACAAAAATAAACTCAAAATGGATTAAAGATCTAAACCTAAGACCAGAAACTATAAAACTCCTAGAGGAGAACATAGGCAAAACACTCTCTGACATACATCACAGCAGGATCCTCTATGACCCACCTCCCAGAATATTGGAAATAAAAGCAAAAATAAACAAATGGGGCCTAATTAAACTTAAAAGCTTCTGCACATCAAAGGAAACTATTAGCAAGGTGAAAAGGCAGCCTTCAGAATGGGAGAAAATAATAGCAAATGAAGCAACTGACAAACAACTAATCTCAAAAATATACAAGCAACTCCTACAGCTCAACTCCAGAAAAATAAATGACCCAATCAAAAAATGGGCCAAAGAACTAAATAGACATTTCTCCAAAGAAGACATACAGATGGCTAACAAACACATGAAAAGATGCTCAACATCACTCATTATCAGAGAAATGCAAATCAAAACCACTACGAGGTACCATTTCACGCCAGTCAGAATGGCTGTGATCCAAAAGTCTACAAGCAATAAATGCTGGAGAGGGTGTGGAGAAAAGGGAATCCTCTTACACTGTTGGTGGGAATGCAAACTAGTACAGCCACTATGGAGAACAGTGTGGAGATTCCTTAAAAAACTGGAAATAGAACTGCCTTATGATCCAGCAATCCCACTGCTGGGCATACACACTGAGGAAACCAGAAGGGAAAGAGACACGTGTACCCCAATGTTCATCGCAGCACTGTTTATAATAGCCAGGACATGGAAGCAACCTAGATGTCCATCAGCAGATGAATGGATAAGAAAGCTATGGTACATATACACAATGGAGTATTACTCAGCCATTAAAAAGAATACATTTGAATCAGTTCTAATGAGGTGGATGAAACTGGAGCCTATTATACAGAGTGAAGTAAGCCAGAAAGAAAAACACCAATACAGTATACTAACGCATATATATGGAATTTAGAAAGATGGTAACAATGACCCTGTGTACGAGACAGCAAAAGAGACACTGATGTATAGAACAGTCTTATGGACTCTGTTGGAGAGGGAGAGGGTGGGAAGATTTGGGAGAATGGCACTGAAACATGTATAATATCATTTATGAAATGAGTTGCCAGTCCAGGTTCGATGCATGATACTGGATGCTTGGGGCTGGTGCACTGGGACGACCCAGAGGGATGGTATGGGGAGGGAGGAGGGAGGAGGGTTCAGGATGGGGAACACATGTATACCTGTGGCGGATTCATTTAGATATTTGGCAAAACTAATACAATATTGTAAAGTTTAAAATAAAATTAAAATTAAAAAAAAAAAAAGCTTTGGCATAATCAATAAAACAGAAAAAAAAGAAAACAAACTACAATGAGGTATGACCTCACACCAGTCAGAATGGCTATCATCAAAAAGTCTACTAAAAATGTTCAGTATCTTGTAATAAACTAAAACACAAAAGAATCTGAGAAAGATATATATACATAACTGAATCACTTTGCTGTATACCAGAAACTAAGACAACATTGTAAATCCACTATATCTTGATTTAAAAAAGAACCATAAAATGCAGATAAGTTATTATTTTTTAAATCTACAAATAATAAATGCTGGAGAGGGTATGGAAAAAAAGGGAACCCTCCTACACTGCTGTTGGGTATGTAAACTGGTATACCCACCACGGAAAACAGTATAGAGGTTCCTGAAAAACTCAAAATAGAGCTACTATATGACCCTGCTTTTTTCCCACTCCTGAGTATATATCCAGAGAGAACTCTAACTGAAAAAGATACATGAAAAAGATGTTTGTATAGAAATGAATTTATTTACAAAACAGACTCACAGACACAGAAAGCAAACATACTGTTACCAAAGGGAAAATGGGGAAGGGATAAAAAGTAGGAGCTTGGGATTAATAGGTACACATTACTTTATGTAAAATAAACAAGGTCCTACTGTATAGCACAGGGAATTATATTCAATATATTGTTATAACCTATAGTGGAAATCAAAAAAAGAATATATATATATAAACACATACACACACATATACATGTATAACTGAATCACTTTCCCATACATCTGAAACTAACACAGCACTGTAAATCAACTATAGTTTAATCAACCCATCAATCAATGGGGACTTCTTAAGATGTCACTGAACACTCTGTTTCCTTAAAATCAATTTCTTAGTACTAATATAATTAGTCCTTCTTGGAGGAGGGGATAGAAATGCAACCAAGACATAAGGAGCACAGTATACACAGTCAAGGCTGCATATTGTCACCCTGCTTATTTAGCTTATATGCATCATGAGAAACACTGGGCTGGAGGAAGTGAAAGCTGGAATCAAGATTGCCAGGAGAAATATCAATAACCTCAGATAAGCAGATGACACCACCCTTATGGCAGAAAGTGAAGAAGAACTAAAGAGCCTCTTGATGAAGTGAAAGAGGAGAGTGAAAAAGTTGGCTTAAAGCTCAACATTCAGAAAACAAAGATCATGGCATCCGGTCCCATCACTTCATGGCAAATAGATGGGGAAAAAGAGGAAACAGTGAGAGACTTTATTTTCTTGGGCTCCAAAATCACTGCAGATGGTGACTGCAGCCATAAAATTAAAAGACACTTGCTCCTGGGAAGAAGTTATGACCAATCTAGACAGCATATTAAAAAGCAGAGACATTATTTTGCCAACAGGGTTCCATCTAGTCAAAATTATGGTTTTTCCAGTAGTCATGTATGGATGTAAGAGTTGGACTGTGAAGAAAGCTGAGAACCAAAGAATTGATGTTTTTGAATTGTGCTGTTGGAGAAGACTCTTGAGAGTCCCTTGGACAGCAAGGAGATCCAACCAGTCCATCTTAAAGGAAGTCAATTCTGAATATTCATTGGAAGGACTGATGCTGAAGCTGAAACTCTAATACTTTGGCCACCTGATGCAAAGAACTGACTCATCTGAAAAGACCCCGATGCTGGGAAAGATTGAAGGCAAAAGGAGAAGGGGACGACAAAGGATGAAATGGTTGGATGGCATCACTGACTCAATGGACATGAATTTGAGCAAACTCTGGGAGTTGGCGATGAACAAGGAAGCCTGGCGTGCTGCAGTCCATGGGGTCGCAAAGAGTCAGACTTGTCTGAGAGCCTGAACTGAATTGAACTGAAGACATTTATATTGGGATATAATAAAATATACACTAGAATTCATCTCAATATGCTTAATGTTATACAAAAATATACTTCCTATGCTGTAATTTTTCTTATCCTTTGTTTAGGGTAGAAGTCAGAAGATGAGCATTCTCCTCTTAGGTCAGATCAGATCAGATCAGATCAGTCACTCAGTTGTGTCCGACTCTTCGCGACCCCATGAATCGCAGCACGCCAGGCCTCCCTGTCCATCACCAACTCCCGGAGTTCACTCAGACTCACGTCCATCGAGTCAGTGATGCCACCCAGCCATCTCATCCTCTGTTGTCCCCTTCTCCTCTTGCCCCCAATCCCTCCCAGCATCAGAGTCTTTTCCAATAAGTCAACTCTTCGCATGAGGTGGCCAAAGTACTGGAGTTTCAGCTTTAGCATCATTCCCTCCAAAGAAATCCCAGGGCTGATCTCCTTCAGAATGGACTGGTTGGATCTCCTAGGTCAACCACTTATTAAAGGTGACAATTAAAGCACAATTGCAGTCATCTCACACGCTAGTAAAGTAATGCTCAAAATTCTCCAAGCCAGGCTTCAGCAATACGTGAACCGTGAACTTCCTGATGTTCAAGCTGGTTTTAGAAAAGACAGAGGAACCAGAGATCAAATTGCCAACATCCGATGGATCATCGAAAAAGCAAGAGAGTTCCAGAAAAACATCTATTTCTGCTTTATTGACTACACCAAAGCCTTTGACTGTGTGGATCATAATAAATTGTGGAAAATTCTGAAAGAGATGGGAATACCGGACCACCTGACGTGCCTCTTGAGAAGCCTATATGCAGTTCAGGAAGCAACAGTTAGAAATGGACATGGAACAACAGACTGGTTCCAAATAGGAAAAGGAGTATGTCAAGGCTGTATATTGTCACCCTGCTTATTTAACTTATATGCAGAGTACATCATGAGAAATGCTGGGCTGGAAAAAGCACAAGCTGGAATCAAGATTGCCAGGAGAAATATCGATAACCTGAGATATGCAGATGACACCACCCTTATGGCAGAAAGTGAAGAGGAATTAATAAGCCTCTTGATGAAAGTGAAAGTGGAGAGTGAAAACGTTGGCTTAAAGCTCAACATTCAGAAAACAAAGATCATGGCATCCAGTCCCATCACTTCATGGGAAACAGATGGGGAAACAGTGGAAACAGTGTCAGACTTTATTTTTTGGGCTCCAAAATCACTGCAGATGGTGACTGCAGCCAGGAAATTAAAAGACGCTTACTCCTTGGAAGGAAAGTTATGACCAACCTAGATAGCATATTCAAAAGCAGAGACATTACTTTGCCAACAAAGGTCTGTCTAGTGAAGGCTATGGTTTTTCCAGTGGTCATGTATGGATGTGAGAGTTGGACTGTGAAGAAAGCTGAGTGCCAAAGAATTGATGCTTTTGAACTGTGGTGTTGGAGAAGACTCTTGAGAGTCCCTTGGACTGCAAGGAGATCCAACCAGCCCATCCTAACAGAGACCAGTCCTGGGTGTTCATTGGAAGGACTGTTGCTGGGGCTGAAAGTCCAGTACTTTGGCAACCTCATGAGAAGAGTTGACTCATTGGAAAAGACCCTGATGCTGGGAGGGATTGGGGGCAGGAGGAGAAGGGGACGACAGAGGATGAGATGGCTGGATGGCATCACCGACTCAATGGACATGAGTTTGAGTAAGCTCTGGGAGTTGGTGATGGACAGGGAGGCCTGGCATGCTGCGATTCATGGGGCTGCAAAGAGTCGGACACGACTGAGAAACTGAACTAAACTGAACCTCCCTGAGACTCTGTTTCTTTATCCATAAAATGGGGACACCAACAAGCTAGTCTGGCCACCTTAGAGGATTGTGAGAATCAAGTGGAGTAATGTCTGTGAAAACACTGTGAAATTTTCTGAGTTAGAGTTTAAAACTGTGGAATCAGGGTCTTCCCTGGCGGTCTGGTGGGCAAGACTGTACACTTCCAATGCAGAGAGTGCAGGTTCCAGTGGATTAGATCTGATAGTCATAGTGCCTGAAGAACAATGGACAGAGGTTTGTGATGCTGTACAGGAGACATGGAGCAAGACCATCCCCAAGAAAAATAAATATAAAAAGTCAAAATTCAAGAAAAGAAGAGAAGAAAGGCAAAGGAGAAAAGGAAAGAAATATCCATCTTAATGCCAAGTTCCAAAGAATAGCAAGGAGAGATAAGAAAGCCTTCCTCAGTGATCAGTGTAAAGAAATAGAGGGAAAAAATAGAATGGGAAATACTAGAGATCTCTTCAAGAAAATCAGAGACACCAAGGGAACATTTCATGCAAAGATGGGTACAATAAAGGACAGAAACGGTATGGACCTAACAGAAGCAGAAGATATTAAGAAGAGAGGGCAAGAATACACAGAAGAACTGTACAAAAAGATCTTTGTGACCCAGATAGTCATGATGGCATGATCACTCACCTAGAGCCAGACATCCTGGAATGTGAAGTCAAGTGGGCCTTAGGAAGCATCACTATGAACAAAGCTAGTGGAGGTGATGGAATTCCAGCTGAGCTATTTCAAATCCTAAAAGATGATGTTGTGAAAGTACTGCACTCACTATGCCAGCAAATTTGGAAAACTCAGCAGTGGCCATAAGACTGGAAAAGGTCAGTTTTCATTCCAATCCCAAAGAAAGGCAATGCCAAAGAATTCTCAAACTACTGCACAATTGCACTCATCTCACATGCTAGTGAAGATGCTAGTGAAGTAATGCTCAAAATTTTCCAAGCGAGGTACTGAACTGAACTGAGAATTTCCAGATTTTCAAGCTGGATTTAGAAAAGGCAGAAGAACCAGAGATCAAATTGCCAACATCCATTGGATTATAGAAAAAGCAAGAGAGTTCCAGACAAACATCTATTTCTGCTTTATTGACTATGCCAAAGCCTTTGATGTGTGGATCACAACAAACAGGAAAATTATGAAAGAGATGGGAATACCAGACCACCTTACCTGCCTCCTGAGAAATCTGTATACAGGTCAAGAAGCAACAGTTAGAACCAGACATGAAACCACAGACTGGTTCAAAATAGGAAAAGGAGTACATCAAGGCTGTATATCGTCACCCTGCTTATTTAACTTACATGCAGAGTATATTATATGAAATGCCGGGCTGGATGAAGCACAAGCTGGAATTAAGATTGCCGGGAGAAATATTAATATCCTCAAATATGCAGATGAAACCACCCTTATCACAGAAGCATAGAGGAACTGAAGAGCCTCTTGATGAAAGTGAAAGAGAAGAGTGAAAAGCTGGTTAAACTCAACATTCAAAAAACTAAGATCATGGCATCCAGTCCCATCACTTCATGGCAAATAGATGGGGAAACGATGGAAACAGTGACAGACTTTATTTTCTTGGGCTCCTAAATCACTGCAGATGGTGACTGCAGCCATAAAATTAAAAGACACTTGCTCCTTGGATGAAAAGCTATGATCAACCTAGACAGCATATTAAAAAGCAGAGACATTACTTTGCTGACAAGGTCCATCTAGTCAAAGCTATAGTTTTTCCAGTAGTCATGTATGGATGTGAGAGCTGGACCACAAAGAAAGCTGAGCACCGAAGAATTGATGCTTTGAACTGTGGTTTTAGAGAAGACTCTTGAGAGTCCCTTGCAAAAAGATCCAACCAGTCCATCGAAAGAAATCACTCCTGAATATTCATTGGAAGGACTGATGCTGAAGTTGAAGCTCCAATACTTTGGCCACCTGATGCAAAGAGCTGACTCATTAGAAAAGACCCTGATTCTGGGCAAGATTGAAGCCGGGAGGAGAAGGGAACGACAGGATGAGATGGTTGGATGGCATCACTGACTCAATGGACATGAGTTTGAGCAAGAACCTGGAGTTGGTGATCGACAGGGAAGCCTGGCGTGCTGCAGTCCATGGGGCTGCAAAGAGTTGGACACGACTGAGCAACTGAACTGAATTGATCCCTCTTTCATTCCCTTTATTCAAACTACCATGGAAGAAAAACTGAATGCACCCTTCCTTCCAGTCAGTTAGAAGTGACTTTATTGGGGCTTACACGATGAACCAAATGAGGTTACTCCTGTGAGTAAGTTCTCACATGAGTCGCTAGCCACCCCGTCATCTTGTGTACCTATGACTCAGGCCACAGAACAGGGATCCCAGACAGAGATGCACATTTCCCAGGTCCTGGGCAGCACTATCTCACAAGTGAACTTTGATTCCACAGAGGCAGAAGGACTTACAGAGAGGCATGAGTCACCGGGTGATGTCACCTGCTGACATCGTTTTCTACTCATTTGGGATAACTCCACTCCCACACACGGCTGAGCTATTTCCCTTAAAATTTAGAACTTTGAGACCTACAGAAGCCGTTTTCACCTTAGAAATAACCATGCCTAGAAAACAAGAAGCTGGAAAAGCAGGCTCTGAGAAGTTCCTTCCAGAATGATGGCATTGGTTTTCACTTCTATTTGCATAGCTATGTGAAAAGTGGATCTTACTTATAAGTTTATGAATGTCTGCAGAAAAGTCCAAGTAGACAGCCCATACCCCAGGGCAGACAAGAAGAAAAGATCAACACTTCAACTTGTATTCATTTGTTTACCTCATTATTTTCAAAAATCATAATTTTGTATGTTTTATGATGAATGTAATAGAATAATACAATGCATTTAATGAATTTATCATGTATTATGCTCATCTGCATTTAAATAATTCATATATAAATAGAATTGTTCATTTAATATCTGTGTCATCCTGCAAAAGCTGGCAAAACACAAAAATACAATAAAGAATATTTAGAGACTATATTCTGTTTAATTTTGTCAAGTAGAAAACTACATGTTGCCTGATATGTTGTTTGGTCCTAAAAGCTCAGTCTGTCCCCAGCTTACAAGTGTCAGAGACTAACACGAAAACACTAGAACTTTGATCCTAGAAGTGAGTCCAGTAAGACAGTGCAAGTGCATTAATATCCATGGATCATGACTAGAAGCAGGACTAACAGAGCTGGGTCTAGCGTCATTACAGCCATCAGCATATAACACACACGTAACCACAAACAAAGCTGTGAAAACACCAGGTCACACACCTGGTGTGATGTTTATATTTCTCAAGAGAAGTCGTGTCACAGCATTGCAGCCCCTAAGGCTAATGTGAAATTGAATGCTTCTTTAATTCAAAGTCTGGGAACTTCAAGAACCTGATCTTCAAGATGGCACAATCAAGGCAAGAGAAGTTAACCTGGTGACCACCTCCTCAGAGAAGTGAAGTGCCTACATGGACCTACCTGACATACCCAGAAGTCACAGGCAGAAGGGTGATAAGACCTTGCCCTAAATACAGCACCAGGGAGCTCTCTCCCTGTTACACGTGTAACGTACGTGATTCACTTTCCCGATGAGGTGTCCTTCCGAGCTGAGTCATCAGCAGAATCAGGTCAGCCAGGTTCTGAGACAGTTCCTTCCTGTGGGGCACAGAGTAACTCATCACATCCCTTTTTTGTTACTTCTTGCTGTAAATTTTAAAATAAAGATTATCTATAGGATCCTCCATTCACCTCACATGGCTGAATCCAACCCCCAGGGCTGTGAAGATGATGACTTCCTCCGGATTTAACGAAGACGATGGGCATGACCAACCTTCCCCCCTTTCCTCCCACCCACCACCCATCATGACTCTCTCAGTAAAGTGCTAATAAAGAGGGTCATAAATTCAAGTCCTCAGCTATTTCCAAGGACCAAAGCAAATAGGAAAATGCATGCCAAAAGGGGGAATTGCCAAAGAGCATCAAAATTATGCTTCAATAAATAGACAAGTAATTAATCAAGGGCTTTTACCCAAGAAATTATTGTTACTTATCAACCTAACATATTATTTACCCAGGTTTGCAGTTGAGAGAAAATAGAGACTTTGGCTTACTTTCCCCCCTAAATACTGTTCCTTACTTTGATAAAAAAAATGGCCACACAAAATATCTAAATTATAACACTAATTAGCTTATTCTAGCAATCCCATTCCTGGCCATATATCTGGAAAAGGTGAAAACTCTAATTTGAAAAGATGCATGCACCGCATATTCATTGCAGCTCCATTCACAAGAGTCAAAATACGCAAGCAGCACAAGTGTCCTTCAACAGATAAAGATAAAGATAAAGAACGGATACAGATGTGGTACACATATACAACGGAACATTTCTCAACCACAGAAAAGAATGAAATAATGCCATTTGCAGCAATATGGATGCACCTAGAGTTGTCATACTAAGCAAAGTAAATCAAAGACAAATATCATATATCATCTATTTGTAGAATCTAAAATATGATACAAAGGAACTTATGTACAAGACAGAAACACACTCACAGACACTGAAAACAAACTTATGGTTACCAAAGGGCAAAGGAGAGGAGGATAAATTCGGAGTTTGGGATTAACAGATATATGCTATTCTATAGCATGTATATAGATTAGGCAAAAGGGGCTTACTTTGCAGCACAGGTAACTATATCAATATTTCATAATAACTTAGAAAAGAATCTGAAAAATTATACATAAGAGTGAATCACTTTGCTGTACATCTGAAATTAACACAATATTGTAAATCAACTACATTTCAACTTTTAAAAATAATAATATAATTAAAGGAAAAAACTAACAGCTTCATCCATCCATCGAAACTCTAGCACGGACACTGAGAAGAGCAGGTGTTCTGTGTGCTCAATCATGCTTTTGGATTAAGGGCGCCTTATGTCATGTAGTCATGGCTGATCGACTTAAAAATACTGCCACGTGAAGAATTTTTTTAAAGACTCTTAAGGTAGCAAATGCCTTTAGGGATCCTATAGACATCACCTTCCTCTTGTCCTGGAAGTAGAAAATGCTCAAAGCTGAGTAGACTTCTCCACACATACTGGGGGCCAGACACTTTTCAGGACTTAGTAAGAGACAGTCACCTTGCTCTCTTACCTGTAGCCCAGGTCCAGCACCATATATCCCATTTGGCTCTTATCCCTGCCATACACACCTCAGAAAGCTTCATGCCCAAGACCACAGGCTCCAAACACAGTCTAGTTCTGAATCCCAGCTTTCCCATTTGCTCGCTGTGTGACCTTCACAAGCTCTTTAACTTCTTGGTGTCTCAGTTTCCTCATCGCCCAAAACGTATCTTATTGCACCTGTATGAAGATTAAGTAAGTGAATATGTAAAGGATGCTCTGTACTCATTGATAATGACTGGGGGCTGGAGGCGGAGGGTTGAGAGGATGCAATTGCCCGAGTTCAAAGGCCACCCCTTGGCGTGCGAGGAGGGGGAGGAAAAAGAGGGTGGTTTCTTCTCCTCTTGAATGAAACCAATCAAAGGCGGCTTTAAGAGAATCCTTGGTAGAAACTGGGGGTCTCAGGAAGGGGAGCTGGCGCCTCTCCCAGTGGGTTGCCAGCTGAGCTAGCCTGCTTCCCTAGACAGGAAAGAGTGGCGTGGACAGCAACTGGAGATGGGAGAGGCGGGTGGCCCTCGGGTGGCTTGGCCAGGGATGCTGGGCTTCCCACGGCCGAGTGCACACCGTGGAAGACAGCTGAAGCTGAGAATCCTTGCTGCTTCTCTATCCAAGACAGCTGTCCACTGGGCAAGGTGACTGTGAGGTGAGTCTCTGGGGGTGCCACCCAAAGGGCGTTAGGACAGCAAAAGGTGGCACCAGATCGTTGGTGGGAATTGGGCTGCAGCGAGGCTCTGGGCCCTCTGAGGTGTTTCCAGGGGCCCCTGAAGAGAGAGCGAGGTTGTTGCTGTTTTTTTTTTCCTTTCTTAATTTTTTCTTATTATTTTTAGAAACTCTGTTTTCTTTTTTATTTTATTAATTGGAGAGAGAGCTAGTCTTTGTGTAACTGGAAAAGAAGGTGGGAGGGGTGATCACGAGCAGCGGTGACCCACTGCCCTTCCCCCACGAAGCCGCAGCACATCAGAGGACTCAGACCCGAAAGGAGGAGGCAGGAGGCCTGGGAGGCAGGAAGGTGGTCACACACAGACACACACAGCCCACCCCCAGACCCCAGGACAGCAGCCTGGCCAGAGGGTGATGGAAGAGGGGGGAAGCTTAGATTGGAAATGACGATTGAAACCATACTGAACTGAGGCGAATACGCACTGAAAACATCTGCAAAGTTAGTACATGCGTCTGGAGAGTCATCGCAAGGCAGCCCCTGAGGTCTGAGGGATGGCGGCTGGATTCTACGCTGAGAGGAAAGGAGCCCTGTTTCCTGTTTGAGTCGGCGTGAGTTCTGACTGATGGACAAATTGGTTAGAAGAGCATCATGGTGATCACAGGGGCTACTAACTCCTAAATCCAGCCTTCTTGTCAATTTGCTGTGGTGTAGTTGCTAAGACATGTCCAACTTTTTGGCAACCCCGTGGACTGTAGCCTGCCAGCCTCCTCTGCGATTTCCCAGGCAAGAACACTGGAGTAGGTTGCCATTTCCTTCTCCAGGGGATCTTCCTGACCCAGGGATGGAACCCACATCTCCTACATTGGCAGGCAGTTTCTTTACCATGGAGCCATCTGGGAAGCCCCTTCGTAACAATATGTCAACTTTTAAAAATGCACAATGTCAGAGTTGCCAGTTAAGTTTTATTTGGGGCAAAATTAGGACCAGGAGATAGCATCTCAGATAGCTCTGAAACTGTTTCTAAGAGGCAGGGGGAAAGGTCGGTGTGGATGTGATTCGGGTGAAAGGGGAGTACGCGCAATCAAGCACAAATTTTTTTGACAGAAGGTTTCTGCCAGTCACCAGGCACAGTCTTCACTGTGCCTGGATTTTAGTGCTTTTCTAGATCTGAGGAGATTCAAGAATTAGCTCACAAAATCAGCCCCTGAAAATATCTAACTACCGGAAGGCCTGCTCTGCCAGTTTCCACTCCCCACCGCCAGCACACAGAGCCTCTCTTCTGCTCTCCACCCTGCACTCCTTTCAGGGAGTGTTGAATATCAGCAGCACATGGTTTAATTCTTGTGCACGTCGAGGGCAAGTGCCCACGGCAATGTCTTAGAAAGCAAAAATTAATCTCGTACAAATATAATTACCTGGAATTATCCTTTCCACAATACTTGCGGGGTGTTGTCTACTTTGTAATCCTTCTTCTCTGAAATCTGATCCCACCTTCCACTCATGGGAGTGGATTTCACTCTGCAATCAGCCCCTGGATCCACAGCTGACTGGACCAGCAGGGATCACTGACCAACGGGGTCACCTGATCACTGAGGATCACTTGTTCTCCGAAATCCAGAAGTCCATTATACTTTACAAAACAACAAAAACCTTCTACAGAGACAATTCTATGAAACCAGAGCATAAATGAAATTATATTTCTCTAATAAAGTCAGGAATTATTCCCCTTGTTTGGGTTTTTTGGTGGTTTTTTTTTTTTTTAATTTTTCATGTTTGTTTGGCATAGGCCAGCAACAATATTTATATCATTTATATCCGTTTTTGGTTTGCTTTGCTTGTTGTCACTTTTTAAATTTTTTAACCTCTTTGATTTTTAAACAACAAAATATATAACAGAAAAAAATTCCATAGTACTTGCTTTGCTGTTTTAACTCATTCATTTTTCTGGTGTATTAGATGAAATTTGGTTTAAATGGAAAATGATAAAGATCTCCAGGCAACCACGTCTTGACCTTTTCTCATTTTAGTCTTTAATTTCATTACTTTAAAAGGGTTGACATGTAAAAAAAAAAATTATGATAAAAAGCATGAAATAGATTCATGTTCTCTGAAGTGGGGTACACACACCCGGAAAGATGCACACAACCCCAAAATAATCCACCAGAGTGTAGGAAAGAATCTAGGGCTTCAATTAAATTTTAATCATAGTCTTTTATACTTCAATTTTTCTATATGTATGTCTTATGATGGACGTCGTGGATTAGTCCAGTATTCGATATGCTGCTGCTGCTGCTGCTGCTGCAGCTGCTAAGTCGCTTCAGTCGTATCCGACTCTGTGCGACCCCATAGACGGCAGCCCACCACGCTCCTCCGTCCCTGGGATTCTCCAGGCAAGAACACTGGAGTGGGTTGCCATTTCCTTCTCCAATGCAGTATTAGGTATAGACGTATCTAAATAGACACGTATGTATGTATCAGGTTTGCACGCTCAAAAAAGCGTACTCTTGAAAAAAAGCCTCTGAGACAGACCAGAAATCGCCACTTTTCCTGACCTACCTGCTTTTCCGTCCTAGGGCACAGTGCCATCTAGTGGTGTCTGAGATAATACAGCCATTCAAGTTGGGTAATTTTTCTAAAAGAGTGTTGTCATTCAGATGGCAAGATCTGCAAATACTAAGGTTCTAACTAAGCGACAGGTAAATTTAACTACATTATAGGAAGCTACAACGACTATTCCTATAGCTTCCTGCTGGTGCCTCTGTCCCCCTAAAGGCAGAGCCTTCCCTGAAGCTACCAGGCTTTCTTCCCTGCCTCATTTATGCTTCTCTGTCTTCCAGGTCCGCCCTCCTTCCTCCTTTAAATCTGTTTCTGATCACACCAGGGAAAGGCCTGCGCCTTCCTCTGTGCTTCTAGGGCACTTGTCTGTCTGATGATTTGTTTGTGTATCTGTCTACTAGTCTATTAACTTCTAAAGCAGCAGATCCAGCAGAAAAATAATAGAAGACACACATATAAGTTACACTTACAACTGTAAATATTCTAGCAGCCACATTTTAAACAGCAAAAAGAAACATAAATTTTATCTTAATATATTTAATGAATCCAAAATAATATCATTTCAATATGTAATCAATATAAAATTACTAAAGAGATAGTTCCTATTTTTTTTTCATAATAAGTCTTCAAAATCCAGAGTCTGTTCTATATTTATAGCACATCTCAATTAGAACTAGCCACATTTCAAGGACATGTGTTTAGTGGACTGTATTGAAGAGTGATTTCTAAAGGCAGAGTCTGGTATCTCCTTACAATTTAATAAGTGCTCAATGAATGCTTCCAAGATAAATAACTTAAAGCTGATAATGCTGCTAGATGTTCTCTGGGAAAATTTGTCCTTTGTATATCACAGATTGGGTCTCTGTAAATAGACACCATGAAGAATGTACAAACAAGCCTCTCTTACAGGAGAAAAAGAGTCTGGAAAATGCTAATTTTGTTCTAAAAACTCCCTTTAGAGGTAAGGTTTATGCATGTGAATTTCAATGTATTGAATAATTGTAAAATTAGCAATTGTCAGACTCCTAATTATGCACCTAGATTTCACCTTATAATATGAATATATTTTAATTACTTTTTACATATCTTCTTGCTATGCCAGCACAGAACACTTTTTAAAAACAAAAACTGCTCTGTTTTGTGCGTCGCTGTACACTCAGGGTGGAGAAGGAAATGGCAACCCACTCCAATGTCCTTGCCTGGAGAATCCTAGGGACGGGGGAGCCTGGTAGGCTGCCATCTATGGGGTTGCACAGAGTCGGACAAGACTGAAGCGACTTAGCAGGAGTAGCAGCAGTACACTGAGGGCCTATGTATGGCTGGCATATAGTAAGCATTCTAAGATGTTTGTTGATTTGGTAAATTTGAGAGCTTGGATCAGTGTATGTTCTATTTTTCTCTGGATTTGTGACTTTCATCTATTTTTTTCATTCATCTCAAAAACAGAGTTCACCACTATATGCTAAGTGTTGAGGCAGAGAGGATTACAAATTATGACTCCTTCCTTCAGGTCAATGCACAGGAAAATGCAAAATGTAATCCTATCTCAGGACTCACCTTCTCAGACTGCTCCCACATCCTTCTCATGGGGAAGACTGGACCTTATGCTGCCTATTGCATTTTTGTCTCCCTCTGTCTCTGGTATACTCTTTTTTTGTTGTTGTTACAAATGCAATATGTTTCTAAAAACATTGTGATACCCTAAATTCAAAATAATACAAACACGGAACTTCCCTAGCAGTCCAGTGGTTAAGGCTCCACACTCCCAATGCATGGGGCACAGGTTCAATTCCTGGTCGGGGAACTAAGACCCCGCACTGCAGTGCATTGGGGCCAAAACAAAGCAAAACAATCCAAAAAAATATCCTGATAATGGATGGCCATTTTTTCTGCATATTTATCTTAATCACTTGGTATAGCAATTTTTTTAAATTTTAGATTGGAGTATAGTTAAATTACAATGCTGTGTTAGCTCCATGTGTACAGCACAGTGATTCAGTTTTGCATACACACATACCTATTCTTCTTCAGAATCTTTTGTGACAGCCCAGGGAAGCATGTAATCCTTCTTAGATGCTCCAAGGAGTTAAATTATCCCTTCAAAAGTCAACATATTAATCAACGGAACCAATAGGAGAAGTTAAATATTCTGACTCTTAGGCCATGTCTCCACTATTACGGTTTCACCTCTGAAGTTTGACAGTGCATCTTCCAAGTTATCTAATCTGTAGTTTATTACTGTCTTGTATTTAAAATAAACTTCTGGTTTTTTCTTTTTCTTTCATTCGTATCTTACAAGGTTAGTCCACAGGGATAGAAGTAAGAACTTAACCTCCTCCAGAACTCTGAGTATGAAAGCAGTGATGCCAGCACAGAATAAACTCTACTGGTGGTCTGCAGTAACCCTCTAGACCCAGTGTTGAGGGCCGTCATGTACTGACGTGCAGGCTGGGCACTGTGCAAACTTGCAAAGTGCCAGTCAGGTACACGGTGTGTAAACCTCATCCAGCAGCCATGGGAGTGGTTACCTCCAGGTCCACATGGAAACAACCCCAGAAATCAAATCAGGTCCAGAAGCGTGTAAACAAAGGTGGGGATGTCTGAGGGAAAATGTAGGGCTCACAGAGGGCCCCAGTCTGGCCTTCACAGCCAGCGGGCAAATGCCTGCAGGGTGGGAACCAGGCCCAGGTTTGTTCAGACCCAACTCTGTGCCCAGCAGACCTCGTTCATAACCCCAAATAAATAATAAAGAAAGAAAGTGAAGTCGCTCAGTCATGCCTGACTCTTTGCGACCCCATGGATAGTAGCCTGCACCAAGTTCCTCCGTCCATGGGATTTTCAAGGCAAGAGTACTAGAGTGGGTTGCCATTTCCTTCTCCAGGGAATCTTCCCAACCCAGGGATCGAACCCAGGTCTCTCACATTGTAGAAAGACACTTTGCCATCTGAGCCACCAGGGAAGTCCCAAATAAATAATAATTTATTTATTTAAAAGCATGCGTGTTTCTGGGAATCCCCTGCTGGGTAAGACTCAGCGCTTTCACTGCCAGGGTCAGGGTTCAATCCCTGGTCAGGGAGGTAAGATCCCACAAGCTGCACGGTACAGCCAAAAAAAAAAGGAAAAAAACATAGATGTGTCTCTAAGGGCTTTGCAAAAGGCAAATATTACGTGGGTTAAGAATCACAAAATAAGTACAGGTGATTCTTTTCACTTATAAAGTCCTTGAAAAATACCAGAAATTGCTATTCCAACATTCAGTTAGCATATAACTTGAAGTCCATATCCACTCCTTAAAAGTGAATGACTCTTAACAAAGACAGCTTTACTCATTTTACTTAAACTGATAAATAATATGAGCAATCTGGAAAAGCTTCTGAAGACATTTCATTCTAGGAAGAGAAAACAGTCAAAAGACACAACTCGGTTTGGAGCTTTAAGTAAGCGTGTGACACCATTCAGTGTGTTGAGACCCATCTTCATCATCTGTCTGGCTGTTTGCCTCCTCCTGGTACGCAGGGCATTCTGGCGGAATTTTTCTCAAGCAGCCTGTCAGTCAGGGCCAGGCTGAGAACACAGAAAAAATTGTATCCAAACTTTCTCCCACAACTCACCCTTGGCTTCAAAAGCAAAGAGAGGGGGAAAAAAAAAAAAAGTGGAAAAGAGTCACTGCATTTTCAATGCTGGCCATTCAGCTGCAACTTCTAGAGTCAAGGCTGGTTCATTCTTGTTTGCAGACATGCAAGCCTTGGCCAAGTTCACTCTCCAGCCCCTGCAAAGCACAGGGAGAGCGCGCAGGTTCGTCAAGCCTCATTACTCTTCAGACCTCAGCACGGGGTCATTTGTGAAACGATCAGACTCCACTGAAGCCTAGCGCTGAGGCCAGGACACTGGCTTACTCCCAGATAGTCTACCTTTCCGTTGGTCATGACTTAGTCAAATGTGACTTTGAGACTATCGTTTCATGAAAATGAACTAAATCATCTCAGGAAGGAAAAAAGTCTCCATAAACCATTTAACTCAAACAGTCAACATTTATGGACACACAGAGCTTTCTGCTGGGACTTCTGGAGCATGCGTGAGTTAAGGTTCCTGCCTTCAAGGGCGTGTACAGACGACAACATGCATTCAAATGTGCACACGCAAGCAGAGTGTAAGAGTGGAAGGCAGCACACACTGAGAGGGGGTGAGGAGTAGATAAGAGGGCAGGTGCTGAGCCACCGTTTGGATGTAAATCCTGGTTCTACCGTCCTGTGACCTTGGGTAAGTGACCTCACCTGTCCATAACTGGAGTTACTCCACTGACTGTGTGATGAGTAAATACATTAAGAACAACTTAGAACAGTGCTGAGCACACAGTAGAAACTCAGTTCCATGGAGAGAAGCTGTAATTTTATAACTAGGAACAATATACATGGGATAGGAAGGGCTTCCAAAGTCCAAACTAGGGGGAAATCGCTGTGGCTTGGTGGATCAGAAAAGGTTTTCTGGAGAAAATATTAGCATCTGAACTAAGATTGGGAGGAAATGTGGGGATTCAGGGGACTGGATTCAGGACAACCTAGTCAGAGGGATGTTTTTTTCACTGGAAAATAGGGGAGGATGAGGTTGAAGGATGGATTGCTCATTGTGGGAGAGCCAGGCACCAGGACGAGGATGGTGGATTTCATCCTCAGGACAACAGGAAGCCCCAGAGGTTCCTGAAAAAGAGAATGATGGACAGGAGTAGTTGTCTTTACAAAGGTTAATTCTGCAGTGCCTGGAAGTGAGCCTTGGAGGAGAAGCCGCTCGTGGGACGATTGCAGTGATTTAGGTACAAAAGAATGAGAAATAAAAAGGGTTAAGAGCCAGCACAGGGACTTCCCTGGTGGTCCGGTGGTTAAGACTCTGCGCTTCCACTGCTGAGGGCTCTGCATGCTGCACAGTGTGGCCGGAAAAAACAGTCAGCACAGGTGCTCTCATACAAACACTACCGACTGGCCATGGTTCCAGAACAGAGACGAGAGGAAGGTTGACAGCATCAGTGACAAAGAGAATGATGATGCTACTGACGCAAACAGGCAAATCCAAAGCGCTGACTTTTTTTTTGAGCCGGGAGGAGGAAATCAGAATTACCTTCTGGACATAAAGACTTCAAAGTAACAGAGCAAAAAGCAATCCCATAAAGGCAAGTGGAGATGTGAAATTATCACAGAAAAGAAAGCTAAGATCAAACAACTGGGAGAGGAGCCTCAGATGATGGGAGCCAGAAGAATGGATGGGTTCACAGAGCGGGATTAACGGAAACTAAGAATTAATGGATAAAAGAAGGAAGAAAGAGCATGGCTTCTTCAAGGAAGCAGCTTTGATTTTTTTTTCTCCCACAATGGCCATGATGGAAAAGTACTTAAAATGGTAAAAGATGACAGTTGATGCTGAAGCCTTGGTTTAAATCAGTAAATAAGTGTGCCAAGAATAAGACCCTGAGCTGGAAGCTGGGGGAGCAGGGGGTTCAGGGAAGCGGGGTACCAACCACAAGGGTCTCAGCCCTAAAACTCCGTGGCATTCTGTTCACCTCTAGGTGTGGTGCTGGGACTAACTTCAGTTGCTCTTTGCACTATTTTTATTTTCCAGTATTCCTTAATTAGAAAGTTTAACCTTTTAAAAGTATGAGGAAAACTATTATAGAAGCTTATAAGACATCTGTCTATAGGAGTAGGCTTCATTTTAGCAATTTTCAAGGAAAATGTAGATACTACATGTGTGTGCGTGCTCAGTCGCGTCCAACTCTTTGCAACCCCATGGCCTGTAGCCCAGCAGGTTCCTCTGACAATAGAATTTTCCAGGCAAGAATACTACAGTGGGTTCCCATTTCCTTCTCCAGGGGATCTTCCCAACCCAGGGATCAAACCCACATCTCCTGCACTGGTAAGGGGACTCACTACCAGCTAAGCCACCGGGGAAGCCCCATTTATAGACACAGGTATATTCTACTCTAGAGGAATTTACATACCATTTTTATGGAGGAAAATCAAATGCATGCCAGTTATTTTTTATTTCTATTTTTAATACATAAGATGCCTCAGCAACAAATTAGTTAAAAATTTTGTTTTTAACTAATCCAGGCCCCTGCCATAGATTCTAAAAATACTCAAACACCTCATCTATCTAGTCAGTCCGTCAGTGCATACTGAATGCATTGGGGAACACATTGGTAAGCAAAAATAAAAAGTATGTACCGTCTCTGTGGAGGAAAGGGAACTGTCCTACAGTGTTAGTAGGAATGTAAATTGGTGCAGCCACTATGAAAAACAGTATAGAGATTCCTCAAAAAACTAAAAATAGAGTTGCCATATGATCCTAAAATCCCACTCCTGGGCATATATCCAGACAAAACTATAATTCAAAAAGATACATGCACCTCCACGTTCATAGCAGCAGTATTTACGATCGCCAAGTCACGATGCAACCTAAATGTCCACAGACAGATGAATGGATAAAGAAGATGTGTCCACAGACAGATGAATGGATAAAGATGAATGGATAAAGAAGATGTGGCACTGTTACTTAGCCATGAAAAACAATGAAATAAAGCCACTTGCAGATCCACGGTGGACCTAGAGATTATCATACTAAGTGAAGTCAGTGGAGGACCATATATCACATCACCTATATGTGAAATCTAAAGTAGGACACAAACGACTGCAACTTTGAAAAGAAACCAATTTACATAGAGAACCGACTTGTAGCTGCCAAGATGCAGGCAGGGATGGTTGGGATTAGCAGATCCAAACTAGTACGTACGGATGGATAACAACAAAGTCCTACCATACAGCACAGGTAACTATATTCAATATCCTTTGGAGAAGGCGATGGCACCCCACTCCAGTACTCTTGCCTGGAAAATCCCATGGACCGAGGAGCCTGGTGGGCTGCAGTCCATGGGGTCGCTAAGAGTCAGACACGACTGAGCGACTTCCCTTTCACTTTTCACTTTCACGCATTGGAGAAGGAAATGGCAACCCACTCCAGTGTTTTTGCCTGGAGAATCCCAGGGACGGGGGATCCTGGTGGGCTGCGGTCTATGGGGTCACACAGAGTCGGACACGACTGAAGCGACTTAGCAAGCAACTAAACTACAATGGAAAAGTATATGAAAAAACACAGATGTAACTGAGACACTTTGCTGTGGACCTGAAACTAATACAACATTGTATTAGCATGTCAACCATACTTTAATAAAATAATCTTTAATGTACCCTCTCTACCCGCATGGGATGGAATTGCCCCTTGGCCATCTTCCGCTTCCGTCCCCACTGCCCCGCACAAGTCGTTGGCGTCTGTGTGACCGGCGTCTTCTGAGGGCGGGGCGGCAAACGCAGAACCCCCGGAGCAGAGCGCCGCCTCGTTCCCTCGTGTCCCCCTACCTCCTGGAAATTCCGTCCAGCTCTCGCCCCCTCAGAGCCTTGCCTCTGCCCTGAGGCTGGGCTGCTCTCCTCTGCGATCACCTCCCTCTGCTCACCCTTCTCAGAAACAGTGACCTGTTTTTCCACCTGCCAGTGGAAATTTTCAAGTCCTGTTTCTTCACAGCGTTGTGCCGGTTAGCTCTCCGGCTGCGTCCCGGACCTGTCCTGACTTGTAAACTCTCCACCTGTGGTTCTCGGTTGGCGCTTGGGTGTTGGCATCACCTGGAGGGCTTGTTCAAACAGAGGGTGCCGGCCTCACCCACAGAGCTGCGGATTCAGTAGGTCGGGGTGGGGCCTGGGAATTTGCATTTGTTAATTCCCAGGAGACACTGCTGTTGCTAGTGAACAGTCTGTCACACTCTGAAAACCACTGTCTACAAGGTTTTTGAACAAGCTTTCCTAACAACAGACTCAACTCAACTCCTGGCCTCAGCATCAGCCAGAGAGAACTGAACTTTTAAATAAGTTGTTCCCTCTCTTGGGCTTAGGCAGGGCCATCTCCCTTAGTAACATTTTCTGCATCATCTTCAAGACATTTGTCCTGCGTTCCTGTAAGGAGGATTCCGACTCCATTTTTTTTTTTTTTTTTCTGTTCAGGAGTTGGTATTTTATTTGGGTGATAGCATTTGCTGAATGTATTAAAAGTGGTTGACTTATCTTTTTTAAAAAAATCTTTTTATTTCATACTGGGGTATAGCCAATTAACAATGTTGTGATAGTTTCAGGTGAACCCCGTGAAGGGACTCAGCCATACACAAACATGTATCCATTCTCCCCAAACCCCCTCCCATCAAGGCTGCTACATAACACTGAACAGAGCTCCATGAATTCTACAATAGGACCTTGTTGGTTATCCATTTTAAATATAGTGGTGTCTGACTCTATCTTGAATGTTTGACCGCCAGCAGCTCTCTGCCGATGAAAATAATCAATAAGCCATCAATAATAAAAGAAAAGATACATATGAGTGTGTTTATATAACTAATTCACTTTGCTGTACACTTGAAATTAATACAATTTTGTAAATCAACTATACTTCAATAAAGTTTTTTAAAAGGAAAATTAAGAAAGAATATATCCAAAGCAATTTAAAATATGTCTGAAGTAGCCGTCAATATATAATCATTTTTTGTCAATATCAACCACATCCCCTTTTCCTAGTAGAACTCTTTGCTTCTGCAAACATGTAAAATATGCATGAAAAAAATGGAGGTTGCTTTTTCCTGTGCTTATTCCAATAAAAACTAATGAACTCTGAAAAAAAAAAAAAAGAATAGAAAAAAGTTTGAGTCAAACTGAGGACTAGAGCCAGGAAACTAACTTTTCAGATTACTCTGAGAAACTGCTCCCAAGAAGCAGGGTTTACAGCACAGTTTTCTGTCTTGTCCAAATAAAGAACATTAAACAAGTCAGGGAAACACTTCAGGGTTTCAAAAACAGATGCTGAACACATACAGCGTGTCCAGCAGGGCCTTGGCTCCTGCGAAGGGAGACTTTTCATCCAAAGAGGACTGGCACTGGGTTCCCAAGAAAAGGAGCATTTCATCTTTATTTTTAACACAGATTTCTTTACTTTTCTTTAATAGTTAAAGCAGATGTACAATGTATATTTGATATGCCACAAACAAGCTATTGTAGTTAGCATCAGATTCAAGTTAACTCATGTCTAAGGCAGAATGACTTCCCTCTACCTCAGTACACAAAAATTCCTTTTATCCTCTCAAACCTCACCCTCCCTCTTCCCCTTATCCCGGCATCTGAGAAAGCCTGAGTGCTCCCTGCTTGTGCAGGGGGGGCGATTCAAACCACAGCATTCTCTCTGTGCGTGAGCCCTTTCCCCAGCTCACCCCTCTGACCACAAAAGAAAAGGCCAGCCCCCTTCCCTCTCTAGCTCAGGCCATTCTGCATCTGCATGAGCAGCCTGCCTGCTCAGCTCAGAAATCCCCATTATGTAACTAACGAGCCTTCTCACATCCCTTTGCTGTATGACATCATCAGTCTCAACATCCAGTGCAAACTCTGAAAAATTCCCCCAGGGCTTGGAGGCTTTTTGTTTTTCTCTTTACACCTAAAAACACCCAAGAAAAAATATTCTATGCAACCGAGTAAGTAGAACGAAGGAAAAAGCTAACATATGGAATTTGAGACACCTACCCCACCACCATCACCCCACCAGGTTACTGGAAACAGGGTAGAGGCATTTTAGGGAGAGAAAATGAAAGGAAACTACTCTGGAAATTCACACCAGTCCAGCAGAAAAGTCCTAAAGATACTGACATTATCAGACTGCCTTACAGAACAAAGACACACCATGTCAGCCGGCCCCATTCATGCAAACAGAGCTTCCAGTCAGCTTCATGCCCCACTTAAAATAAGCAGTTGGGGAGCTCCCTGGTGGTCCATGGCTGGGACTCTGCACTTTCACTGACGTGAAACCCCTGCTCCGGGAACTAAAATCCTGCAAGCCATGAGGCACACAACAAAAAGTTAAAAATTAAAAAGAGTAAGCAGACAAGTAAGGATCACCAGACATTTGAGGAAACTCAAATGAAAGACAGATCAGAGCAAATAACAAGAAAAAAAAGTAACATAGGAGATACATGCAATCCAGGAAGAAGAAAAAAATTCCTCACAAAATACCGTGAATATCTTCAAAAAGATAAGAGACACTATTACATTCATGAAGTAAGAACAGGACACTACTCTTTTGCAAAAAACATACTTGGGGGGAAAAAGGAGCTCTGAGAAATCAGAAATACAACGGCAGAAATTAAAAACTTGGAAGAAGAAATCTTCCAGGAAGTAAAAAAATATATGGAAAATAGCAATTAAAAAATAGAGGAGAAATCCAGTAGCTCAAAGATTCAAGCAATAGAAAATCCAAAAAGAGAGAACAGAGAAACAAAAAAGTAAGTAATCAACATAATAATTTTTTTCAATTCCCCATATTCAAAGAATATTAATTTTTACCTTGAAAGGTGCACATAATTCTAACATATAGATAAATATAGATGTACATGATGCTGTAGCATTGTAAAATTTCAGAACAACAGGCAGGTAGTGAAGATTGTGAAAGCTTCATTTTTTTTCTTGCAAAAGATCAAGAATCAGAATGGCATTGGAAAACCTAACAAAACTCTGGAAATAAGTCAAAATTACAAGGGAAAATAATTTCCAAACTAGAATTATGTACTCAAACTATTGATTAAAAGTTACAATAAAATTAAATATGTGTATGTGTGTGTATATATATATATGTTCTGATATGCTATGCTATGCTAAGTTACTTCAGTCGTGTCCGATTCTGTGTGACCCCATAGATGGCAGCCCACCAGGCTCCCCCGTCCCTGGGATTCTCCAGGCAAGAACACTGGAGTGGGTTGCCATTTCCTTCTCCAATGCATGAAAGTGAAAAGTGAAAGGGAAGTCGCTCAGTCATGTCTGACTCTTAGCAACTCCGTGGACTGCAGCCTACCAGGCTCCTCTGTCCATGGGCTTTTCCAGGCAAGAGTACTGGAGTGGGGTGCCATTTCTGATATAGTAAGCCTAAAAAATCTTTTCTCAGAAAACTACCAAAGGATGTGTGTGTGTGCTAGTCGCTCAGTCATGTCCAACTCTTTGCAACCCCATGGACTGTAGCCTACCAGGCTCCTCTGTTCATGGGATTTTCCAGGCAAGAATACTGGAGTGGGTTGCCATTCCCATCTGCAGGGGATCTTCCTGACCCAGGGATTGAACTCAGGTCTCCTGCATTGCAGGCAGATTTTTAACCATCTGAGCTACCAGGGAAGCACCTCTGAGCTACCAAGGAAGTCCAAAGGATATGTTCCACCAAAACAAGGAAATAAACCAAGAGGAAGACAAAGGAAGTAAAACACAGGTAATCCAACATCAGAGTGAAAAAAAAAAATGACTAGGAAGGTGGTGCAGGCAGCTCCTGAAGAACTGATTCTCAAACAGGTCTTGAGAGCAATTAGGGAGTTTCGAGCAAACTGGGAAACAGCAAGGGATTTCTTCAAGACAATGAGATAGAACTTAACGTGACTGATTACATTTGGGCAACGGATAGAATGTGGGACTAAACTGGTGACAAGCATATAAGATAATGGAGCAAACAATTATTAACTCCAAGGAAAATACAGCACTTTACAAGAGAGAAAAAGTAACCATTGTATGCCACGTCCCTTGTCCGTAAAATAGCATTTTGATTTTTTGTTTAGTTTGTTGAAAGATAGCTGATTTACAATGTTGTGTTAATTTCTGCTGTGCAGCAAAATGATTCAATGACATACAGATACACATTCTTTTTCACAGTCTCTTCCATTCCTGTTTATCCCAGGATATTGAATAGTGTTCCTGTGCTACACAGTAGGACCTTGTTGTTTATCTAGTCGATATATAATACGTTGCATCTGCTGATCCCAAACTCCCAATAATCCCTAACCCTCAAATAGCGTTTTTATAGCAAAAAACAATAGCATTGAATATTCTTTTAACCAAAATTTTTGTACAACTGTATTAGGAGGGAGGGGGGAAGGCAGAAAGTCAAAATGGATAGTAGGTAAAAAAGAAAAATATCAAGTAAGACTATCAATCAATACATTATGACTAAAATTATAAAAGTTTAGTAATAGCAAAGTTGTAGCAAAGAAGTAATAACAGAAATCTGCCATATAGGGATACGGGAATAAATCTCAAAAAAAAAAAAAAAATCTCACTTTGGAAGTGGTTGTTGCTAAGGAGTGGAAATTGGGAGATGTCCAGTGGACTGCCAAGTTTTTATTGGAAGCCCTGTACACTTGCCCAACTTTTTAAGCTCTGTGCACGTGCAGCTTTAAATAGTTTAAATATAAACTACTCCTACATTTACAAAATAACTTACCCAATAAAAATTCCTAAATTTTTTTCTTGATTTTTTATTTTTTTGACTGCACCACGCAGCCTATGGGATCCTAGCTCCATGACCAGGAATCAAACCTGTGCCCCCGCATTGGAAGCTCAGTCTTAACCAGTGGACCACAGGGAAGTCCCTGATTTTCTCTTTTAACACCTATACTCTCCCCACAAAGAATCTGAGGTGACATATCAAAATATACATGTAACTAAAAAGTCAACATGAATACAGAAGAAAATCAAGGGAAAGGAGAAAAAGAAACACAAGTTTCTTAACGAATTACCAAATTTATAGTAACTTTTATATAATTTTATTTCTTCAATTGAAGGCAATGAAAATATAATGATTCTATCAGGATTTTGTGTGATTTCACTTTGTTTAATTTTGCTCTGTTTTACAAGAAGTCTGCAACTCTTTTTAGATGTGAAAAGGGTATTCTCAATCCTTGGAAAAGCTGAGAACCACTCAACTAGAAAATTATTTCTGACTCGGAATTTGGAGCTGAGCTCCTTTTGAAAAGTGAATCTACGCTGTTAATATTCACATATCAGCTCTGCTTCTCCCCAAGGACAAGCACACAAAATAGAGGCTGTCGTGTTTTCTGTAAACCTCAGGCTATGTTTTAAATATTTATGTGTAAGAGGAATATCTGAGCCAATACTGCTGATGCCAGGGGAATTTCTGCAAATGGGAATATCTATGAACGCGTTTCTCTGAGAAATAACTGTGTCCACATCAGGGCTGCTTTCTGTTTGTCTTCGTGATAGATGCAATAGCCTAGGAAACTGTCAAGGAGTTGCTTCTGTTTCTTAAAAATAATATTCTGATTACCATTAGGGACACAATTAGCTCTTAATCGACAGTGGCCTGTGTTTTGTATTTTCTAACTTTTGTATTTATTAAAGTAGCAACTTAAAAAACTCTGCAAACCACCCAGGTCATGAATTTAGAGTTTTCTTTGTTCTAAGTTGTTATATTTTATTTTCTAACACTTGTATTTTTCTTCACAAATAGCTGCAATTTACCCAGAAGGAAATTCACCAAAATATTAAGGAAGTAATTATTTTCTTTGCAGGGAACAGCATTTTCTAAAAGAAGAGCGGAAGGGAAGAGGGTGTCAAGAGAGGAGAAAACAACCGAGATAGAAACAAAGCACATCATCCCAGGTGTGGTTTTCTGTAAAGTTTTTATAAAACTCACTGAGAGTGGCATTCTGTGTTTTTATGTCACTCCCCTAAATGACTAGCAGTTCAAGAGCCTGAAAAACTTAAGAGGAATATTCTTGTTCCCCAAAGATTCTGTATGGAGGAATCGCACAGAGCAGTTAAGCCACCTATCTCAGGACACACAGTAATACATCTCAGACCAAGGCAGGGCCACCATCTCTGGAGCCAGTTCTGCCCTCGCCATCTCCAGATTGGGCAGATACATGCAAAGCGATTGACAAATAAAGATGTGTTTCTGTGAATAAGTGGAGACTCAATCACCCCACTTCAGATGTTAAACTTCTCTGTATTGTACCTTCAAACTAAGAGAACTTTGTTCTTGCATCCTAAAAATAACTAGTAGCTTCTAAATATGTGGGTCCAGAGAAATCGATCGCAATGGATAAATTATTTCATCTATACACCACAGCGCACACATGTGCATGCATACACACACATGTACATGCACACATACATACGCTAATATCCAGTGAGGCCATTTGCCACCTAGAAGAAGGCTTGCAAGTGGCAAGGTGGCAACATTTTCCTGCATGGACAGCTTTGCCTTGAAGGATTGCTGTATCTCTTTGTCACTCCTGGAATGTGAGTAACCTTGAGTGTCTCTAGAGACATGGCTGGAAACTTGCAAACTGCTGAAAGCAAAATCAGAGAAATCACCTCTTCCAACAGTCACGACCAACTCCTTACTGTGCATGTAGCTTCTCTGATTTCTCATGAAAACGTCCCAGGCATTTCTCTGGTCACTGCTGTTGAATCTATTATCTGAGAGATCACCAAAGGATTGGCTCCTGCTTTAGATTTTAAGAAGAAAAATGAATGTTACATAGAAAAATGAAGAAGAAAAATAAGTGCTATACAGTCTCTAAAAAATGTGATAAAGCAGAACGATAACATCCATCTAAAAATATATCACTCACCCTGTTGGTGAAAATATTCTAAGACATAGAGAACGTCTTTAATAGATTATTTTCACCCTTTGCTGTATTTTATTCCCGTCCTTTCTTCAAACATTCTAATGCTACCAGCATTATACCCCTTCCAAATCATCCTGCTTTCCACATCTTCACCTTGTCTTAAGAGAAATGCCTGAGCGAAGCTATTCCTTTAGTACATTCAAGTTTAAAGGCTTACTGATTTTTTTTTTCAAAATAGAACATAGAGGGGGATAAAAGTGAAGAAATAGAATTAATTATTACAATGAATATAAATAGAATTATTATAAATAGAAATATAATTATTTCATTTAGTCACTCAAGGAGACAGTGATTTGGAGGGGTTTTGCTGACTCTGCAAAATTTTTTAAACTAGACTTACCAAAATAAGAACAGCCTACTGAAGCCATCAGTAAACACCCTTAAAAGCTAAGCAATGCTCACAGTGATGAATAATTACAGAGAAATGATTGTTTAGAATACGTGGGAAAATGTTTTCAATCACTAAAGCATATTTATTTGCAAAAGTGATGTCCTATAAGAAACAGTAGAGTGTCAACTGACAGACAAGATCTAAGAAGAAAATCTTCTAAAGCCTCTGAAGCCAACTCCAGTACTGGGTCAAGCACTGAAAAGTTCAAACCAAACTTGAAAAGATAAATAGCGAATTCTGAAAAGCACAGTTGCAGCACACTGTGCATGAACAGTATTTTATTAAGGGAATATTTTTCACTCCTTGGCAAGGAGAGATGTTTTCCATGATTCCATCCACATTCGTGGGACTTACTCAATCAATTTAAGTCGTCAAATGATCTTCTCCCTGCCCACCCCTTTCCTGATCCTGAGAATAGAAAAGTCCACTAAGAGCATCTCGACGGTACCATGGCAACACGCCATCAAACGCAAAGGGGACTGGTGCTGAGAGGATGGGGACAATCAATGCAGCCCACACTAGCCGGGCCGAAAGGGCCGTCCAAAATGGCAACATCACCACCTTCACTCAAAGCACACTGTTTTGGACTATAAGTAGTTAATATTTCATTTTATAGCTGTGAGAGAAAGCCTAAAAACTAATTTTTTTAACCTAGTATATGCTATTTCCAAAGACCTATTCTCACACATTTCCAGGTGGGCGCTCTCTCTCCTCGGCTTCTTGCGCTGGACTGACTCCCCGTTCTGTTTTTCATTAGCTAAGCTGAACCTGTCCGAAAAACCACGAAAACTTTCCTTTCCCCGTAATGAGCCCCAGTGGGAACCTGGCAAAGGAGCTCTTCAGAGGTTTCAGGAACCTGTTACCCTCATCCTGGGAGTCAAGATGGGAGCAGGTAATGGACTTTCCCACTAATTTCATCCTACTTGGAGGGTATAGGCACCAGCCCAGGTAGGTCGGGGCCAGCAGTGTTTAAGATGCTTGCAAAGAAGTGCCTGTTAAAACAGAAGTGCAGGTCTCCACGCCCCTGACTCCGACGAGGGGAGAAAGGAAAAGAACTCACTGATCACACACACGCGTATCATCGTCGTCACCATCATCCTGCCATTTTTCAGAGGCCATCATCTAGGAAGTTTCTTTTGCACATTGTTTTGCTTCTCAATTTTCTTCAGTAACAGCAGAAATTGCTAGGAATAATAAATACTTCCCACATTTACAAGTTAAAAATAAGAAGTGTTGAATTATTAAACAAGCCTGATGTGGGGAAATAGGAGAAAACCATTTTTGTCTCCAGCCCGAAAATCTAGGCTGTTCCTCTGACTTTTCCAGTTACTTATAACTGAGGCAAACATTCTCGACCCAGAAATGTGACCCAGACCTCCATCACAAGCTCACAGGCGAGAGATGAACTTTCCCCCGGGAGGTCATGCCTCTGGCAAGACGCCAGCCCCACAGAGGTGCCCACACTGCCTGCGCCTGGTCATTGACCAGGCCTACCATGAGGAGGAAAGACGTGTGAGGGAAGGGGACGAGGTCGGGGAGGGGAGCCCCCACGGTGCCCCCGGTATCTGGCCTCATGCCCTCTGGGCCAGGCCGTGGGCAACACGGACCGTCCCCCTCCCCAGTCCTGGGTCCTTGCTGTGGCAACCTCGCTCCTCCAGGCGAACCTCCTCCCACAGGTCTCCCCGACTGGCTGCTTTCAGCTCCAAGCAGCCTCTGCCGCTCTCAGCTTCTCTGCACTTTCAGGTGGCCCCTCGGACCCCTTCAAGGGACCCCAGCCCGCACCTTAGGCCTGCACCCGCTCTCAGCAGGAGCGCCCTCACGACAGCTCTGGGTGGTCTGCTCCAGCCCGACCCTGGAGCCCATCTCCTGGCTGCCGATCTGGGCTCCAGACTGAGCTTTCAAACTCCAGACTGAGCTTCAACCTGCTGGGGCTTTGTAACTGTGAAAGGCTCAGAGCTAGATATGTGGGGGGTCCTGTTGAAGCCCTTCCCTGAGGCCACCAGGAGGGGATAAGACACATAACTGGGGAGTATTGGGAGAAAGATCACTGGGCTCCCTGAGACAGGGCTGTGTCTCCCCTCAGACTGGGGATCCCTCAGGACTGGGCTGGTCTCCCCTCAGACCGGGGCTCCCTCAGGACTGGGCTGGTCTCCCCTCAGACTGGGGCTCCCTCAGGACAGGGCTGTGTCTCCCCTCAGACTGGGGCTCCCTGGCACTGGGCTGCGTCTCCTCTCAGGCTGGGGCTCTGGGCAGAGCTCAGTCCCTCAGCCACTGGGGCTCCCTGAGGGCAGGGCTGTGTTTCCCCTCAAATCTGGGTTCCCTGAGCCAATTTTTATGCTTTTGCATAAAATTAGAACTTTTTATGTGCTTTTTGGAATAGCGCATAAAATAACCACGTATTTCATAAGAATGAAAGGGGCCGTGTGCCCTTTTGAAACTTCTGGTGGAGTAAGAAGGATCCTTTATTTCTCCTGTTTGTCTCACTGGATGCTGAACACTGACATTTACTTTGAATTTTTTAGGTTGATAAGGGAGAAACAGAGACTGCAGCAAATTAAGGAAATAGAAGACCGTGCATTTGTCATTTTGTAATATTATTACTTAAATATTCCCAATAAGTGTAAAAGAACCCAACCTCTCCTGCCTCTTGATGAACTAAAACTATTACTGACAAAATGTATCCTCTGTGGTTTAGTCCTGATTCGAGATGTGGAAGACAGTGAAGCCTTTCCTGGCATTAGCAGTCAGACTGTAATAACCAGAAGGTGGAGAAAAATACATGAAAACTATGGATGAACCACAGCAGAAAAGAATATTGTTGTTTTTTTTAAAGTGCATGTCTGTGTGTCACTGAATGACTTTGCTGTACAGCAGCAATTAACACAACACTATAAATTGACTATACTTCAAGATAAATAAACAAACTCACTCTGTACATCAGCCTAGAAGACAATTTAGGGCATTTGGACTCAGGAGACAGTTTCATTTAAGAAGTCAATAATTTCCTAATCTCTTTCAGGAGACTGTTTCATTTAAGAAGTCAATAATTTCCTAATCTCTTTCAGGAGACACAACAAATACTAATTTTTTAAAAATGAGTCCCAGAAGAGAATTTGAAATTTAACAAATACTCAGAAAATGACCAGATGTTTAGGATTATTGGAATGGATGCCTCACCTGCAGTGAGGGCAGCATAGATGCTCGTCCAGAAGTGAGGTGCTCCCTGCCCAGCTGTCCAGTGAGTTGGCCACTGCTCTTCATCCCTGGGCCCCCCTCCAGCCAAGGAGCTGACCTCCAGGGACGTAGCTGCCTGGTCTGAGTTGACCTGCCTTGGCAGTACAGCCACATCAACCACTGCTCAGGGGTGCAAAGGTCCCCTCTCTGCTTCATTTGGGCTCCCAGGCACCCGCCAGATGGGCTGAAGCCACTGCCCCACTAGCCTTTGCTGTTCAGCTTCCCCGACGCCCAGTCCTGCTTCTCACACCCTCCTTCAAGGGTCACCACAAAGAACATTTCCCAGCAAATCTCCATCTCAGCGCCAGTGATCTGGGGACTCACAGCAATGGCAAAGCTAATCAGAAGTAAAGTGGTTTCCAGTGTGAACTTTCAAAGATGGGAACACGCGTCTGGTTCCGGCAAAGAAGCAGAACCTGTGCCAGCAGCGTCAGGTGTGAGTGACAGTTCAGCTTCCCTCCATCTCCTGTTGCTAGTGATCCTTCTGCTCCACCATCTCCCACCTCTTCCCCCCTCTTCTGTCAGTAACTCTTCTTACCTGATGCCATCCCCTGGATGCCAGCCCCTGGATGCCAGCTATTGTACTGCACTACTGTACTTTTCAAGGTACTGTACTTTTCATCATCGAGGACCGGAATGCAAAAGTTGGAGGTCAAGAGATACCTGGAGTAACAGGCAAATCTGCCCTTGGAGTACAAAACGAAGCAGGGCAAAGGCCAACAGAGTTTTGTCAAGAGAACCCACTGGTCATAGCAAACACCTTCTTCTAACAACACAAGAGAAGACTCTACACATGGACATCACCGGACGGTCAACACCAAAATCAGATTGATTATATTCTTTGCGCCGAAGATGGAGAAGCTCTATACAGTCAGCAAAAACAAGACTGGGAGCTGACTGTGGCTCAGATCATGAACTCCTTATTGCCAAATTCAGACTTAAATTGAAGAAAGTAGAGAAAACCACTAGACCATTCAGGTATGACCTAAATCAAATCCCTGATGATTATACAATAGAAGTGACACATAGATTCGAGGGATCAGATCTGATAGACAGAGTGCCTGAAGAACCACGGACGGAGGTTCATAACATTGTACAGGAGGCAGTGATCAAAACCATCCCCAAGAAAAAGAAACGCAAAAAGGCAAAATGGTTATCTGAGGAGGCTTTACAAACATGAGAAAAGAAAAGAAGTGAAAGGCAAAGGAGAAAAGGAAAGATAAACATATCTGAATGCCTGCGAGCTGGGAGCTAGGCCAGGTTTTGTGACCTCCCAGGGAGAGGATTTCAATCTGGGGTCAAAGACGAAGCTTGATCACTTGAAGCTTTTGTGTAATAATGTTTTATTAGAGAATAAAGGGTAGACGAAGCTTCCGACATAAGCATCAGAAGGGGGCAGAAAGAGTGCCCCCCCCTTGCTATTTTTTAGCAAGGAGTTATATATCTGATACAACCTCAAAACTGGGAGAGTTGCATCAGGCACCTCTCCCACAACATGCATTTTGGGACAGCATTGGCCCAAGGTGAGTCATCCCCAGTCGTAAAACAATTGATACGAATCTTAAAGAAAGGTAGATTCCAAGGCAAATACACAGTTCATTAACATAGCTTAAGAAAAACATTTCCATAAGAAAAGCCCATTGGTTAGCTCAAGGTTTGAGAAAAGTTAAGCTCAGGTGGAACCAGGTCTCATCATGACAACACAGAATTTAAAAGAAACCTTAAAATTTTGTATAGAGAAGGGGAAAAACGTCTGCCATTTGCAGTTTGTTTTCTCTTGCTGCTTAAGAGAAAAAAACCTCTGCCACCTGCAGTCTATTTCCTCCACTTGGGGACCCCTAGCCTTCCCACCTGTTACCCACTCAGATCTCTTCAAGAAAATTAGAGATACCAAGGGAACATTAAATGCAAAGATTGGCACAATATAGGACAGAAATGGTATGGACCTAACAGAAGCAGAAGACATTAAGAAGAGGTGGCAAGAAAACACAGAACTATACAAAAAAAAAAAAAAAAAGATCTTAATGACCTAGATAACCACAATGGTATCATCATTCACCTAGAGCCAGACATCCTGGAGTGCAAAGTCAAGCAGGCCTTAGGAAGCATCACTACAAACAAAGCTACTGGAGATGATGGAATTCCAGATGATCTATTTCAAATCTCAAAAGATGATGCTGTTAAAGTGCTGCCCTCAATATGACAGCAAATTTGGAAAATCCAGCCATGGAAAAGGTCAGTTTTCATCCCAATCCCAAGAAAGGCAATGACAAAGAATGTTCAAACTACCACACAATTGCACTCATCTCACACACTATCAAAGTAATACTAAAAATTCTCCAAGCTAGGCTTCAACAGTACATGAACCAAGAACTTCCAGATGTGCAAGCTGAATTTAGAAAAGGCAGAGGAACAGAGATCAAATTGCCAACATCCACTGGATCACAGAAAAGGCAAGAGAATCCAAGGAAAACATCTACTTCTGCTTTATTAACTACGCTAAAATCTTTGACTATGTGGATCACAACAAACTGTGGAAAGTTTTAAAGAGATGGGAATACCAGATCACCTTACTTGCCTCCTGAGAAACCTGTATGCAGGTCAAGAAGCAACAGCTACAACTGGACATGGAACAATGAACAGGTTCAAAATTGGGAAAGGAATACATCAAGGCTGTATACTCTCACCCTGCTTATTTAACTTATATGCAGATTACATCATGTGAAATGTCAGACTGGATGACACACCAGCTGGAATCAAGATTGCCAGGAGAAATATCAATAACCTCAGATATGCAGATGACACCACCCTTATGGCAGAAAGTGAAGAAGAACTAAAGAACCTCCTGATGAACGTGAAAGAGGAGAGTGGAAAAGCTGGCTTAAAACTCAACATTCAAAAAACCAAAATCATGGAATCCAGTCCCATCACTTCATGGCAAATAGATGGAGAAACAATGGAAACAGTAACAGACTTTATTTTCTTGGGCTCCAAAATCACTGCAGATGGTGACTGCAGCCATGAATTAAAAGATGCTTGCTCCTTGAAATAAAAGCTACAACAGTGTATTAAACTTAGTGTATTAAAAAGCAGAGACATTACTTTGCCAACAAAGATCCATCTAGTCAAAGCCATGGTTTTTCCAGTAGTCGTGTATGGATATGAGAGTTGGACTATAAAGAAAGCTGAGTGCCGAAGAATTGATGCTTTTGAACTGTGGTGTTGGAGAGGACTCTTGAGAGTCCCTTGGACTCCAAGGGGATCCAACCAGTCCATCTTAAAGGAAATCAGTGCTGAATATTCATTGGAAGGACTGATGCTGAAGCTGAAACTCCAATACTTTGGCCACCTTATGTGAAGAACTGAGTCATTAGAAAAGACCCTGATGCTGAGAAAGATTGAAGGCAGGAGGAGAAGGGGACGACAGAGGATGAGCTGGTTGGATGGCATCACCAACCTGACTCAACGGACATGAGTATGAGCAAATTCCAGGCACTGGTGACAAGACAAGGAAGCCTGGCGTGCTGCAGTCCTCGGGTTCGCAAAGAGCTGAACATGACTGAGCAACTGAACTGACTGTAAGATTACAAATGTTTTATTTTTGTTTGTTTTTGGTGTATTATTTGTGTGAAAAGTATTATAAACCTACTACGGTACAGTACTACATAGCCGATTGTGTTAATCGGGTATCACCAGTACTCTGGCCTGGAAAATCCCATGGACGGAGAAGCCTGGTAGGCTGCAGTCCATGGGGTCGCGAAGAGTTGGCATGACTGAGCGACTTCACTTTCACTTTTCCCTTTCATGCATTGGAGAAGGAAATGGCAACCCACTCCGGTGTTCTTGCCTGGAGAATCCCAGGGACGGGGGAGCCTGGTGGGCTGCCGTCTCTGGGGTCGCACAGAGTCGGACACGACTGAAGTGACTTAGCAGCAGCAGGCTAAGTATGGTGGACTTACAAACAAATCGGACTTAAGAATGCACTCTTGGAACCAGACTCATTCGTACGCAGGGGACTTACCGTGTAAGTCTTCATATGGTCTTCTACAGTTTCCCTATTTGCCTTTCAAGGATTGTAAAGAAACTACTTCAGACAGTAGAAGTCAGAGTAGCAGGGAGCCACAGGAATTGAAACGGTGCCTACATGCTGTGCAATCCTCAAAAGATGGGCCGTGTTTAGAAAACAAACAGCGAAGTTTATCTCAGCCATAGTTGTAGAAAGCCGTCAATTTCTTAGGCTAAAATGCTATCAGAGAGGCAGGCAGAGGCTGATTTGATACAATGCTTGAACATAAAGCCTAGTGCAACAGAGAGGCCAGTGGTGGGAAACGGGGCCGCCACTGCAAATGCCCAGCGCAGGGAGACTTTTCTCTGGCACCTTTCATAGGGGGAGAAAGCCTGCCTGTGATTCTTATTCTATGAGAACATTGTACCTTTCCAAAAGTGCACTAGATACCATGAAACTACATTTCCATTTTAAGTTTTCCCAACAGGCCTGTCAAGCAGGCAAAAGCCTTTTCTCTTCTGGAATCACCTTCTTTACCTCCTGACGAGTTCTGTTTCCAAGCCCAGTCTCCTCTCCTGCCCCTTACACACCCCACCCACGTCACAAACACCCACTACACCTCCCTTTCCCCTTCTTTCTTCTCCCCTCCTCCCCTCCTTCCCCCAACAACACACAATTTCCTACCAGTTCAACTATGGATGCCAGTCAAGTGTAAGAAGCTTCCTGGGGCGTCATTACCCTCTGCCGTTTTATTTCAATTGGACTTCCCTCCCACCACCCACCCACCCACCAAAGGTCATCGCTGCAGCTGATCAGCTGAAAACCTGGCTAGAGGGGGCCAATCCAGAGGCTGGGCTGGAATAACTTCTGTGCCTCTCTGTCATTTTCTGTCATCACCACCCCCGAACTGCCTTTTGATTGGAAGAGTTTTGCAAACCCCGGGGCTGGGCCTGCCCTGAGAAGTGACCATTGGAGGAGTTGAACAGGCCTGGTTCAAGCCTGTTCAAGAGCTGCCACTGTGAGCAAATCATTAATCCAATTTGTGCCTCAGTGTCCTAGTCTTTTAGATGTGGCTACGACCACCAAGCTCAGAGTATCGTGGGATTTAAAACCTAACTGAACTAGTGTGTATTCTGCAGTCTGGATGGTGCCTGACGTAACAGTGGTCACTCGGAAAAGGAGAGGTATTATCTCTTCTTCTTCTACTGATGATAAAGCCAAAGGCGTCCCCTTGAGTACAGGCTGGGCCCAGCGACTCACTTCTAACAAAGAGCAGGAAATGACAAACATTGGAAAGAAACACATGTGAACTTTAGAATGGAAAATGCTGGTCCCGTCTTTCTGTCTTAGATTCAAGTAGAAAAACGCAGTTGGCTTTTATTTTGGTTTTGCTTACAGCCGTGTCCCAGATCAGCCTCAAGTCCGTGAGTTTCAACCGGGTAACCAGTCCCCTCTGACTTTGACCCGGGACAGGGCTCTGGGAACGGAACCTGGGGTCGATATCATTTTCTGCAGAAGCACAGTGCAGGACTCTGGAGTGAAGATGGATTTTGGTGTCTGCAGCATAAAGAGAAAAAACAGGACCACCCAAGAAAGATACATATGCAAGGAACAGAAAGCTGAAGGTAAGACGCCGGGAATATCAGGAAGTGCAAGGACCAAAGAGGATGGTGAGAGATACACCGGGAATATCAGGAAGTGCAAGGACCAAAGAGGATGGTGAGAGAGATGTGAGGAGAAGCAGAGAAAAAGAATGTCAGGGGAGGCGAAGGTGTGAGCTTCAAGCTATGGAGTCAGGTCCATCACTGGGTAATAAAATCAATTACTCGACTGTGAAGTAATTCACACTGACGAAGAACGAAACTGGACTAGGGTTCTTGTATACAGTTAAGGATACATTGGGAAACATTAGTTTCTGCTGAGTAGATATACCTGTTTACTGGGTTACCATGTAGAAGATTCCTTCTTAAATTGAGTCGCAGTTTTTAAAAGTTGGAAAAACACTGAAGTTTCAAGGAGGAGAGGGTTCTCCACAGAGCCAAATCCAACAGATGGGTCTAGGAAAGCAAGAGCTGAGTCAAAATGTGCACACTGGGTATGGTCATTATTTTGCAAATGTAAATGTATCACACCAACTCTTGCTACACCTTAAATAATACATCAGTTATATTTCAATAAAGCTGGGGGAAATGTTTGTCAAATATGGCAACAGAGGCCCAGTGGCTGGGTCAGAATAGTTTCCACGGTGTGCTGGAGGAATGCCCACAGAACTGGGTGGAGGGGGTTGGGGTGGGAGGGTTATAAGGGGAGAGAGCAAGACCAGGCCTCTTTCTCAAGAAGCTTGGCAGAGAACAGGGGAACAGGTAGTTACGGGGGGAGGACTTAAGATCAAGGTTATCGCTAACTTAGGCTATTATAGTTTATAAGCAGCAGCTGAAGTTAAAGGGTAAAGTGAGTCATTGATGGAGCAAAGTCAGGAGAGAGGCCAGGAGAGCAGGTTGTGGCCAGGGATGGGGGTTTGGAGAAAGGCCAGTTCAGCACAGATGCCCAGGGGACATCCCTAGAGGAAGACGGACATATAGGAAAGCCTGCCTTTCCTCCATAAAATAAAGCGGGCGTTCAGGCATCCTCACGTGCCGCCTGCACAGCCTTTAAAACACTGCCTCTTCTCCACAGCATGCTGCGTGTGTGTGCGTGTGTGCTCAGCAGTGTCTGACTCTCTGCGACCCCACAGACTGCAGCCCACCAGGTTCCTCTGTGCGTGGAATCTTCCAGGTGAGAAACTGGAGTGGGTTGCCACTTCCTTCTCCAGGGGATCTTCGAGACTCAAGGATCGCATCTCTTTGTCTCCCGCATGGGCAGGTAGAGTCTTTACCAGCTGTACCACCTGGGAAGAGATGAGATATTATTTCAGTTATGGAGATGACAGGTCACATTGCTTAGCCAGGCCTAAGATGGTCCTGGGGCCCAGAAAGGGCACCAAGGGTTCACCCCAGACCTCTCAGCATCCTGAGAGGAGGTGGTCCCAGAGCACCCCATGTTGACAGAGCAAGCAGCCAGGAGGCTGTACTGTCGGTGGTGGAGCTGCAGGGCCCAGGGTGTATTCAGTTCTCTGAAGTCAGCCTCTGCAGGAAGCCAGGGTTTCCACACGGGATCTGGCTGTGTAAGCAGACAGGACACAGCGCCCTCTGGTGGCAAGAGAGCCACATCGGCCCGACAGAAGCAGAAACCCCTTGTTAACTTTTATCTGTAAGGGGCCAGAGAGTATTTTAGGTTTTGAGGGCCAGTTTCTGTACATAATCAAATAAGCACAGACATGCGCCAACAAAATTTTATTTACAAAATCTTTCAGTGAGCCACAGTTTAAGGACTCCTGCACTTAAATATTTTAATAGAAATGTTGTCCAAAAAACTTGGCCATTGTTCTCAGAGGAAATCTTGGCTCAGAGAAACTCCATCATTTAGATAGTGATGGAGTAAACATTACACAAGGCTTAAAAATGCACAACTTATTGGAAATTCTATGATAAATGATTAGTACCACTAGTCAGATGTCTATGAAACCGTTGTAATTAAAATTATATATAATTTTGCTTTAGATAATAACAAAGGATGATACCACTTAATATTTATGAAGATATATTTTTTCCATACTAGTTAACCTGTTTTAAGGATCGTCTTTGCAGGGAATAATGGATTTATGGAGAAAAATGAAAACTTGGGCCCAGTTGACTAAATCAACTTGACTTTAGCTTCTTGAGACACTAAAGTGAGTGCTGGCTCATGTGAAGGTTTAGAATCACAAGTGAGGTTTAGCATCCTGAAATGTTTTGAAACAGCACGGTTGGGAGATTTCCTCCAACAGCCGAGGTTAACAGCAGATCGTAGGTTTGGAATTTTGGGGGTGGAATGTCAGGCACAGACACACAAATGAGTATAATGCCGTCTCTGCCATCGGGCAAGTCAGGAAGTGTTGATCTGCTGTAACCCCGCTGGCCACGAGCACTTCCGGGCTTCCCCTGGGGCACTCCCGATCAGAGTTTCTGATCCTGGTGGCACCGCCTCAACTCGCATTAGCTTAGATGTGTTAACAGAAGCCTCCAACCCAGCACTCAGCTACAGAGACCAGGTGCCCCGTGCCACTGTGTGCACACTTCAGGACAGCAGAGGAGCGGGTGATTCCTGAACGCCTGCTCTGTGTCACCTCTGTCCCCTAATCCTCTAGAAAAAGAGATGGTATTCCCATTTAAAAATGAGTCCACTGAGACTTGGAGAAATTAAGAAAAACCTCTCAAGGTCTCAAAATTAAGTAAATGCTGTGTTACTTGCTCAGTCACATCTGACTCTTTGCAAACCCATGGAGCTTGCCAGGCTCCCCTATCCATGGGATTCTCTAGGCAAGAATACTGGGGTGGGTAGCCATTCCCTTCTCCAGGGGATCTTCCTGACCCAGGGATAGAACTCAGGTCTTCTGCCTTGGCAGGCGGATTCTTTACCATCTGAACCACCACGGAAGCCCACCCAAGTGCTGTAGCTGGATTTTAAACCCAGCTTTGCTTAACTCTAAGGCTTCTGCTCCTTCCAATGCCGGGGGCAGTGGTTCTCTACGTGTGGACGCTGAGCCAGCAACAGCTGCACCTGGCAATGTTAGAAATGCAGATTTTGGGGCCCCAATCCAGCCCTCCTGAGTCAGACTCTGGGGGTGGGAGCCAGCAATCTGCTTTAACATGGCCACCAAGGGACTCTGGTGCTTGTCGCCACCAAGAAAGAGAGGATCCTGTAGTGGTCCTGGACCACAGGATGGTGAGCAGAAACGGGCTTGGCGGCCTCCTCCAGGCAGGAGGCAGGGCAGCTGTGCACTGATTTTTCTGGCCACCCCGTGCCAGTTCCTTGAAGAGCAATGTGATCCTATCCCCAGTAGCTATGACTAGGGGGAAAGAACCAGTCCAGAGCGTCCGTACTCTGTTGATGTTTTTCTTCTAACAACCTGTGTGCTACCTGGAACTGTACACAGAGATGGGAAAGAGGAGGTTGGGTCGCTGGCTTAGGCCAGTCCTCACAGACGCCCAGCCCTGGGTATCCAAAGGTCTGCTTCTGTTCAGGCCCGAGCACACTGCCTTCACCTTCATCTGCTGGTGACACCAACCCAGTGCGGGGGCTAGGGAGGGATGGGGCATGAAGCTGGCAGCCAGCAGTGGGAGGGGGTAACGTCCCGCAGGGACCCCATCCAACCAGCGGTTTTTCAAGAGTCCTGATGAGAACACAAGCCAGACGAGGGTTCCCTCCCACCTGTCAGGGTTAAGGCACATGTTAGGACCAGGGTTAGGTTTAGGGTAAATGCCTCCCCGGGTACATCTGCCCTCAGGCTGAGAAGCGTGAAGCCAGAACCTAAGAACCTACATCTACAGTGATGCCCTCTGACCCCCAGCTGTTCCAGAATGATGAAAACCAAGAACAACCCCCACCCGACAGACCCAGCCCAGAGCCCGTTGCCGAAACTCCCCAAACCATCCCCGAAACTCACCCCACCCAGGATGCCTCTGGGCCAATGGGCAGGACGACAGTCAGGAAGAACATGCAATGCCCAGACAAGTGAGCATGTTGTTTTGTTTTTCCAAGAACTGTTGCTCGAGGTTTAAACAAACAAGCCCTCACACCTACAACTGGGAAGGGCGAGAAGCAGCTGCCAGGTGCGTGAACACGGGATGCTGGGGTTCAGACAGGAGCAAGCCTGGTGCAAAGAGCGAGCCTGCGCTTGAGAAAGCCCCTCTGAAAAGCCTCTGCACACTCATCAGATATAGGTGTCACCCCACCCAACCCCAAAGGGCCCGGGTTTCCTGCCACACGAAGACTGACCACACAAAGCCATCTCTTCGTACAACCAGGGATGTTGAGCCAGTTTCCAACAAAATTAAATCCTGCTAAATCAAATGAGCTTTTTTCCCCCTACTTTTCTGCTTCTATGGTTAAACAATAGTTCCTAAAGGGGAGTGACCGTTATTTGTCAAATCTTTCACACCACTTTTTAAGGGAGGATCTGAAATAAACCACGACTCACCTTTCTTACCTCCCCCCAGACTGCGCCAAGGTCAGGTTTCAGCACTCTTGATCTCCAAGCCTTCTTGAGCTGTCTTTTCTCCCACGGGAGGCTGTGAAAGGCAGCGAGGTTGAGGATCATTCCTAATTAATTAGTTCACTCACTCTAGGGCTAACTGCCAATGTTTGCAACATGTTGGCGCTCTCTCAAGAGTCAGTTCCCCAACTGTCACTTCAGTCAATGTTAAAAAACATATTGATTTCTTTTCTGGTCACCCACCAAGCCCTTTTTCTCCCAAGTTTCTTGAGTATTGCAGGCATTCTGAGATGGTAGAACAGAGAGCCCATGAAAATGTTTGCACCTCTTGCCATAGGACACCAGGTAGAGTAGGGAGGGGAGGGGATGAAAGGCATAACATTTGCTACCCTAATTGGGCACAGAGGAAGATCCGAGTTTGCATAGATGTTGCTCAATGTCACAGAGTTCTACACCAATCTTTGTTTATGCATATGTGCATGCTAAGTCTCTTTAGTCATATCTCTTTGTGACCCTATTGACTGCAGCCCACCAGGCTTCTCTGTCCACGGAGTTTTCTAGGCAAGAATACTGGAGTGGGTTGCCATGCCCTCTTCCAAGGAATTGTCCCTTCCCAGAGACCAAACTCATGTCTCTTGCATCTCAGACCCTGCTTTGGAAGGCAGGGTCTTTACTACTAGCACCACCTAGGAAGCCCAGGCTTTGTCTACAACCTAGATCTAAAGGATCTTGATAAATTAAAACAGAACCATCATCTCTACAATAAATACAGCTCTAAATATAACTGCAGCTTCACAGTGTTTTGTCTGGGGGGCTAAGGAAAACAAATGAGTTATGGAGATCAGATCCTAGTCAATGGAGATATGAATTGAATTTCAACTTTGTCATTTACTTTTGATGTTGTGAAAGTCATGAAAATTATCTGAACCTTGGTGGGGAGAGCTCAAGATGGTGAAACAGCATGTGGAGCTTGCCTCTTCCCTCAAAACACATCAAAACTAGCTGAACCCTAATTGTGTCTTTTGCAAAATGCATGCTTGCAAAATGGAAACAACCTACCTCAGAGGTTGTTCTGGAAAACTGGAACTGTGCTTAGTCCGCCCGGGATGTGGCGTGTGCCAAGTGCTTAGTAAACAGCAGCCTTTGGAACCACTGTTTCGCTGCACCGGGGTAGCCTTAGAAATTAAATGCTGGTGCCTCTCAAGTCCTTGGAGGATCAACCCAATCAGATTCTCTCAAGGGCCTGGGCCCGTTGAAGAGAGGGACTGTCCACCACCACAGTTTACACTGTCCGTCTGCCAACTGTGAGACACAAAAGCTCACCTTGAATCTTCCCCACAGCCTGCTGAACGAAGGCAACCAGATCAAGTTCTTCCGGTCGGTCTCCCCATCCATCCTACCAGCTGTCAGCTTTTCAAAAAGCAAACACTCCAGGAAGATGGGAGTGGACTGCATGCTCGCCAACACAGGCTGTGTTGATTTCTTTTATCCAGTAGGTTTCTTCCCAAAAATGTTCCACATGTTCAATCTACCTGCCCCTCCTGGGACAGAGAAGCCTCAGAGAGAGAAGGGACAGAACCCAGCAAGAGAGGGAAAGGAGGGATTCACAAAAGTCAAGGGTGAACCAAAGGGAAATAAGACAGTAAATGGGCACGAGACCACAGCTCAGGGCGCTGAGGACTTGGCAGGGGCGGGGGTGGGTGGTGGTGCGGTGTGGAAACCCACAGACCTTTTCCTCAATCAGGCATTTAATGGTTTCTCAGTAGGAATGAGCTTTCCCTTGAGAACACCTAGCTGGTAACTCGAGTTACAATGAGCAGTTACTAGGTGAAAGTGTTAGTCACTCAGTCGTGTCTGACTCTTTGCAACCCCAGGGACTGTAGCCCACCAGCCTCCTCTATCCATGGAATTCTCTAGGCAGGAATACTGGAATGGGTAGCCATTCTCTTCTCCAGGGGATTGTCCTGACCCAGGGATCAAACCCAGGTCTCCTGCACTGCAGGCAGGAGATTCTTTACAGTCTGAGCCATCAGTTACCAGTTACAAGGGGATGGTTGCTAACCTAACCATTAAGCGAGCTGCAAATTCCCTGGTCCATTACATAACCCATGGGTCTCTAGAGAACATCACAGGAGAGTTTTCAGATGAAGTTTTCTCCAACAGAGAATAAGCATGTGTCCTCATTTCCGGTGAATATGACCCCGGTGAGCACACACTGCTGAGCCCGTGGGAGGAAGTGCAGAGCTGCTAATAACACCATTAGAATAACAGCAGCAGCAAGACCTGTACTAATCACAGATGCAGGCTTCCTGAGAGCGTGTGTCCTACGCACCCTATTTCATCCTCAGGCTGAGCCTGTAAGAGGCTTCACTGCCCCATTTTAGAAATGAAGAATGGGTGAGGTTAAGTCGCGTCTCCGAAGCCACATTGCAGCTCTGGGATTCAAACCCAAGCACATGATTCCAGTGGCTGCACTGTGCTGATTCAAAATTTTAGACTCCAAATGCTGCTGCAAAGGGTACACTTGCACTCTGCTTCTCCTGGGGTTTTTAAATTATTTCATTGTATAGTCTTTTCCTCATGGATGTATTTTAGAACATAATTTGAGGACTCCCCTGGTGGTCCACAGCTTCCCAGGTGGCAAGAGTGGTACAGAACCCACCTGCTAATGCAGGAGACACAGGCTAAACCCATGGGTTGGGAAGATCCCCTAGAGGAGGGCATTGCAACCCACTCCAGGACTCTTGCCTGGAGAATCCAATGGACAGAGGAGCCTGGCAGACTCCAGTCCATAGGGTCACAAAGAGTCAGAAAGGACTGAAGCGACTTAACATGCACGCTGGTTGCTGTTGTTCTGTCGCTCAGAAGTGTCTGACTCTTTTCAACCCCATGGACTGCAGCATGCCAGGCTTCCTGTCCTTCACTAGCCCCCAGAGCTTGCTCAAACTCATGTCCATGGAGTCGGTGATACCATCCAACCATCTCATCCTCTGTCATCCCCTTCTCCTCCTGCCTTCCTTCCTTCCCAGCATCAGGGTCTTTTCCAATGAATCAGCTCTTCGCATCAGGTGGCCAAAGTATTGGAGCTTCAGCTCCAGCATCAGTCCTTCCAATGAGTATTCAGGACTGATCTCCTTTAAGATGGACAGGCTGGATCTCCATGCAGTCCAAGGGACTCTTAAGAGTCCTCTCCAACACCACAGTTCAAAAGCATCAATTCTTCACTGCTCAGCCTTCTTTATGGTCCAACTCTCACATCCATACATGACTACGGTTAAAACCATAGCTTTGACTAAACAGACCTTTGTCAGCAAAGTAATGTCTCTGCTTTTTAGTATCTGTCTAGGTTTGTCATTGCTTTTCTTCCAAGGAGCGTCTTTTAATTCACGGCTGCACTCACCATCTGCAGTGATTCTGGAGCCCAAGAAAATAAAATGTGTCACTGTTTCCATTGTTTCCCCATCTATTTGCCATGAAATGAGAGGATTGGATTCCATGATCTTAGTTTTTTTAATGTTCAGTTTTAAGCCAGCTTTTTCACTCTCTTTTTTCACTTTCATCAAGAGGCTCTTTAGATCCCCTTCACCCTGCCATAAGGGTGGTATCATCTGCATATCTGAGATTATTGATATTTCTTCTGGCAATCTTGATTCCAGCTTGTCATCAGTTTGCATGATGTACTCTGCATACGTTAAACAAGCAGGATGACAACATACAGCCTTGATGTACTCCTTTCCCAATTTTGAACCAGTCCATTCTTTCATGTCTGGTTCTAACTGTTGCTTCTTGATGTGCATACAGATTTCTCAGGAGGCAGGTAAGATGGTCTCGTATTACCCTCTCTTTAAGAATTTTCCAGTTTGTTGTGATCCACACAAGGCTTTAGTGTAGTCAACGAAGCAGATGTTTTTCTGGAATTCTCTTGCTTTTTCTATGATCCAACAAATGTTGGCAATTTGATCTCTGGTTCCTCTGCCTTTTCTAAATCCAACTTGTACATCTGGAAGTTCTCAGTTCACATACTGTTGAAGCCTAGCTTGAAGGATTTTTAGTGTTATTTTCCTAGAGTGTGAGATGAGTGCAATTGTTTGGAAGTTTGAGCATTCCTCGGCATTGCCTTTCTTTGGGATTGGAATGAAAACTGATCTTTTCCAGTCCTGTGGTACTGCCGAGTTTTCCAAATTTGCTGGCATACTGAATGCAGCACTGTCACAGCATCACCTTTTAGGGTTTGAAATAGCTCAGCTGGAATTCCATCACCTCCACTAGCTTTGTTTGTAGTGATGCTTCCTAAGGCCCACTTGACTTCACACTCCAGGATGGCTGGCTTAGGTGAGTGATCACACCATCGTGGTTATCTGGGTCATTTGGCTCTTCTTGCACAGTTCTTCTGTGTATCCTTGCCACCTCTTCTCACTGTCTTCTGCTTCTGTCAGGTCCACACCATTCCTGTCCTTTGTTGTGCCCATCTATGAAGTGTTCCCTTGGTATCTCTAATTTTCTTGAAGGGATCTCTAGTCTTTCCCATTCTATTGTTTTCCTCTATTTCTTTGCACTGATCACTTAGGAAGGCTTTCCTACCTCTCCTTGCTGTTCTTTGGAACTGTGTATTCAGATGGGTATATCTTCTCTTTTCTCCTCTGCCTTTCATTTCTCTTCTTTGCTCAGCTATTTGTAAGGCCTCCTCGGACAATCATTTTGCCTTTTTGCATTTCTTTTTCTTAGGGATGGTTTTGATCACTGTGTCCTGTACAATGTCACAAACTTCTGCCCATAGTTCTTCACGCACTCTGTCTATCAGATTTAATCTGGTGGAATTATTTGTCACTTCCACTCTGTAATTGTAAGGGAGTTGATTTAGGTCATACCTGAATGGTCTAGTGGTTTTCCCTGCTTATTCTTCAATTTAAGTCTGAATTTTGTAATAAGGAGGGCTTCCCTAGTAGCTCAGTTGGTAGAGAATCAGCCTGCAATGCAGGAGACCCTGGTTTGATTCCTGGGTTCAATTCCTAGGTCGGAAAGATCTGCTGGAGAAGGGACAGGCTACCCACTCCAGTATTCCTGGGCTTCCCTGGTGGCTCAGCTTGTAAAGAATCCACCTGCAGTGTGGGACATCTGGGTTGGATACCTGGGTTGGGGAGATGCCCTGGAGAAGGGAAAGGCTACCCACTCCAGTATTCTGGCCTGGAGAATTCCAAGAACTGTATAGTTCATGGGGTCATAAAGAGTTGGACACAACTGAATGACTTTCACTTTTCACTTTTTTGTAATAAGCTCATGATTCAAGTCACAGTCAGCTCCTGGTCTTTTTTTTTTTTTTTTTTTTTGGACTATATACAGCTTCTCCGTCTTTGGCTGCAAACAATATAATCAATCTGATTTCGGTGTTAACCATCTGGTGATATCCATGTGTAGAGTCTTTCTTGTGTTGTTGGAAGAGGGTGTTTGCTATCACCAGTGTGTTCTCTTCGCAGAACTCTGTTAGCCTTTGCCCTGCTTCATTTTGTACTCCAAGGCCAAACTCGCCTATTACTCCAGGTACCTCTTGACTTCCTACTTTTGTATTCCAGTCCGCTATGATGAAAAGGACACCTTTTTTGGTGTTAGTTCTAGAAGGTCTGGCACGCTGGTTGTCCAGTGGTTAAAACTTTGTCTTCCAAAGCAGGAGGTGTGTTTTGATCCCTGGTCGGGGTGGCCAAAAAACAGAAGCAATATTGTAACAAATTCAATAAAGACTGTAGCAAATGGTCCACATCCGAAAAAAAAAAAAAAAAAAAAACTTTCAAAATAAAACATCATTTGGTTTCTACACAACGGCCTACCATTTGCAGCAACATGGATGGACCTTGCGATTATCATACTAAGTGACGTCAGAAAGGCAAATACCATATGACATCACTTATATGTGGGATCTAAACAAAAATGATAGAAATGAACGTATTGACAAAGGAGAAACAGACTCACAGACATAGAAAACAAACTTACGGTTACCAAGGGGAAAGGCAGGGAAGGGATAAATTAGGAGTTTGGGATTAAAAGATACACTACATATAAAACAGATGATCAACAAGGACCTACCGTGTAGCACAGGGAACCCTACTCACTATCTTGTCAAATGGCTCAGCACTGTTCTCATACTGGGAATTGTTGACTCCGGGAGGTAAGTATATGAGGGTCCACAGACTCTGATGCTGGGAGGGACTGGGGGCAGGAGAAGAAGGGGACGACAGAGGATGAGATGGCTGGATGGCATCACTGACGCGATGGACGTGAGTGTGAGTGAACTCCGGGAGTTTGTGATGGACAGGGAGGCCTGGCGTGCTGCGATTCATGGGGTTGCAGAGTTGGATACGACTGAGCGACTGAACTGAACTGAACTGAACTGATACCTCTACTTTTGATTTTGATTTTGAAGTTCTTTTAATTAGTTCTTTGGAAACTTGAGTAAAGTCAACTCTGAAGGCTACTGTGAGATTTCAGCTCTCACTGGGCTCCCGTTAACAAGCAGCTCCAGGGCCGCCCCGATTAGACCGTGTTTGTTTGTGCAGCCCTGCCGCCTGCCAGCCAGCGTGCCCAGAGCAGGGGTGTCGGCCACCTTACAAGATTAGAACGGGCTGCTCAGAGTAACTTTCCAACAGACAAGGAATTGGGCCTGACTCACCTGGGTTTCCTTACCCTGCGAAACCTCACTGGGAAGCTTCTAGGTAGAAAGATTGGGTTGGTCAGGCCCATTCCTCCAAACTTTCCAGAAAAAAACAGAAGACACAGGCAACCTACTCTAGATTTCTTAAATGCCCCTCTTCATCATCCTGGAGAAGAGAAGGTCTACCCACTCCAGTATCCTTGCCTGGAGAACTCCACAGACAGGGGCTACAGTCCATGGGGTTGCAAAGAGTCGGACATGACTGAGCAACTAACCCTTTTCCTTTTTCCCTCCTCATCATCAGTGATTTCATGATTTCATGCCCTCTCCATTTTGAGAATTTTACGCACTTAGGCACAATTTCCTTGCTAAAGAAGAGGAACTGGGGGCTACAAACAAGTGGACGAACAGGTCATACAAGTCTTTCCTGCTTTTACCTGCCACTCCCCCAAGACAAACAGTCAGGCCAGACAGGGTACTCCTCCCTTTCCTAGAGGAAAAGACAGACAGGGGCAGGGCTGACAGGGCTGGGGAGCAGGACTCCTCAGAGAGAGGTCAGGAACTTCTGCCTCTGGCCTCACAAGGCCTCCTTTCACATAGTCAAGTTTCCCTTAAAATGGTAAGATTGAACCCGAGTCTCCTGCACTGCAGGCAGAGTCTTTACCACTGAGCCCCCAGGGAGTCATAAGGATAAGAAAGCTTGCTCCATTTCCCATTTTAAGATTCTGGCATTCTCGGTTTTGTTTTTATAAAGATGATACTTAGACCCATGGGCTGAATGAGAAGCAGACTGACTTTATCTAAGGTGAAATCTTGACCCTGAAGAACAGAGAGAACGTCCACGGTGGATTTTGTTTTCATATAAAGCTCATCCTTCACTGTTCAGTTCACCACAGCTTTGGGGGAAAGAGGTGGACAGAGCACTGTGCACATTTAAATTTCTCTAGGAGATTCTACATACCTAATTATTTCTTTTCCTTGGAAGAGGCTGGCATGTTCTTGGGTTGGGTCTGACTGGTTGGTGCCATTTCCACTGTGAAAGCTACCTCTGTCCCAGCATCTGGAGGATAAGAGCAGCATCGTGTCACCCAGAATAAATGACCAAGGTGAACAGTGACTTTTCCTTATGAAAACAAAAAACATTATCAAACAAACCAGGAAAAAAAAAAAAAAGCCCAGGAGTATGTGAAGTAGAGGAGACAGACCAAAGGAAACAATTAGGTAGGCAGAATTTTCTAGAAAAATTCAAACACACATACTCTTCCTGTCCGTCTCTATTCCACCCAAGCCATGGTGAGCTGAGTCTGGGCTTCATATGGAGATAAACCAACAGAATACCAGGAAGTCTGTTCTGCTCTTCAGGGTCAAGGTCAGATCAGATCAGTCGCTCAGTCGTGTCCGACTCTTTGCGACCCCATGAATCGCAGCACGCCAGGCCTCCCTGTCCATCACCAACTCCCGGAGTTCACTCAGACTCACGTCCATCAAGTCAGTGATGCCATCAGGGTCAAGGTAACTCTCCTTAAATAAAGTCAGTCTGCGGCTCTGTCAGCCCGAGACTCTGTGGCATCATCTTTACAAAACAGAGTATGCCAGAATCTTAAAATGGAAAGAAGGAGAAGGGTGCCCACTGATGCGGGAATGAGACAGAGACTGACCAGGTGAAAACCACTGCGTGCCACGCGCTCTCAACTCAGCAGCCTTACGACTCGATACACACGTACACACCACCGTAAAGGCAGAACGAACTCAGTAAGTAAATGCCCGGTAGTAAAAGAAGGCATCGTATCTGGCTGGCTGAAAGCAGGTTTCTAAGGAGTTCGACTGGCCAGTCGGCCCCAACCCAAGGTGGGGAGGCAGACTGAGAAGGGTGCTGGGTTCCGCTCCCCCTCGTGGGGGAGATGCGGAGTTCGGTCCCACAGGAGGCTCACACAAAGCTGAGCAGCGCTTCAGGCTTCCGGAATCCGAGAAGGCGCTCATTCTTAAAGAACTTGGCTGCCTGTTATCATCTGAACATACGAGGACATAATCAACTTTAAAAAGCTGTATCGCTAATGTCCAGGCTGACTTTATTTCATGGAAAGAATAAAAAGGCAACACCAACAGCATGATTTTCCTAAACACCAGACAGGGACGGGCGTTTTTCATTCCTCTTTTATCACATCATACAAAATAAAATTAAAAAAAAATCAACAGAAACACACCAAAACATACCCTGCACCTCTTAAATTAGCAGACTTAAAATTAAAACTTGAAGCAATATTTTGTTACACTTTGATCCAAACTCTATTTACAAATTAAATTGCACTTATAAAGATAGCAACATTTCTAACAGGGTCGTAGGTTATTCTGCTTTATTGTGGTTTTTATATCTCAGTATAAAACTTTTAAAGCTTTCTTTAATAAAAAAAAATCATACTTTCTCTTTGCAGTACATAATTTATTTCCCCACTGAATTTCTGAACCGGTTTGCTCTTTTTGTGCTTTTGTGCTCTGTTTTATTTTACAAATGGCACGTACCTTCTGAGTAGGTACAATCAGACAGGACACTCATCCTAAGAGACCCATTCATGAAAATGTCAAAGTGGAAAAGATATGAAATATTAGCAGTCTAATCCTTTGGTTCATCTTAAAAAAATAATCAATTGATAAAATTTGCAAATTGGTGGTAATTCTTCTTTTTGGTTAAAAATAAATGCTCCTGATTACTGATTAAAATCCAACACTGCTTTCCAAGTACCACCTTTCCAGCCTCATCTCTGCTCAAAGATGTCACTGTGACAACTGGTTTGACAGGACTCAGGCGACAATAAGGCACAAGTGGATGTACAGATAACAACAAACACTTTAGGACTGTATTTTTTTTCCTGCACAAATACTAAAATGTGTACCGTTTCCAAGATAAAATAACAAAAGGAAATACATATTTTTTGTTACGAAATACCTATACAAAATGCTTAAATGTACACCATCTGAGCTGCCAAAAAGGGTTTAAAAAATTACCAATTGTTTTTTTCCATACATAAAACTGTCTCATCAGTAGGTCCAAGAGAAGGTGGGTTCGCAATGTCCCAGCACTTGATGGGAGGGAGGGGGACCAGCATTCCCCTTCCTGCTCTCCCTGACCCCAACACAAGACAAAAACAAAGGTCAGGTGTTGTCAGTAGTGTATTCTACTTATTACAAATGACTGAAATTTAGGAGGAAAAAACAATCAAGCTGGAGACCGGGTGGGTGCAGTGACTGGCTGTCGGGTGAGAGTAAGGCACTTCCCGGGCGCAGCATCCCCGTGGGGGGCTCCAGGGGGCAGGCCGGCTCCGCAGCAGGACGACTCGGGAGGTAAGACGGACGCGCCACCTACACCGACGTGGTCACACGGTCGACGGCATGGTTGACCTCATTTTTGTTGGAATCCAGTCCTTTAGCAGCATTCCTGTCATTCCGTAAATTCTCCACTGTCTTCTTCATGCTCTTGAGCTCCCCTGGGTGGGGCGTGGCTCGTCTCAGGAGTGTTCTCTGAGAAGCAAGCATCGGGGTGAGTGTTTGGGCTTCACTCCATCACTCCCGCAAAAGCTGTCCCACCCAGGTCCCCCTGCCCAGAGGTCACAGGCAGAGCGGGTGGAAAGCTTGCCTTGGAGCTACAAGCATTTATCAACTGCTCCCAAGTGGAAGGAAGGACAAACATGCTGTCTACAACTTATCTCGTCAAGATGGAAGAGTTCCTTTCAGGATAAAAGAATACTTAGGAAAATACGAGATGTGTTAAGATAAAAACAAGGTTCCACGAACAGTAAGAAAAATAATAAAAGACTTACAAGATATAATGAGGGGGGTGGAGGAAGGCAAAAGAAAGAGGAGTCAAAAATTTTAAAATTGGAACCACTAGAACGTTCTACTATTATTTGAAGGTCTTCTTCAACCCATGAGGCACAGGAGGTGAAGGAAAAGGGAGGTGAGAAAGGACTTCTTTTCTAATTCGTCTGTTTTATTAATATTTATAAGACCTACTGAAGAAAATTCACATTCTTTTCCTAAAAGACCACAGGGCTGGAAGTGAAGTAACGGGGTATGGACAATGTTTTAAAAATTATATTATTAAAGATGCTATGTGCTCTTCTGCTCCTAAACAGCACCTACCTCTCGTCAGTGAGTCTGAGGAAGGGCATCGTAGGCTAACAAAGGCAGGGCAGAACTCAGACAGCGAGCAGCTGGTGAAACAGTCCTGCTCTAAGAAGCCATGAGATAAAATTAAAGAGCCCTTTTGGCTGGAGTCATTATGTCATGCTTAACTCCTACTCTGCCCTCATAGAATAAGTAAAAAGTCCCCCTGCAGACAGCTGGAATAACAGACTGCTGCCTGGCAGTAATTTTAAAACCTCCCTTTGTCTTGGGGGCAGCAAGTATTCCCTGTGAGCTCTGCTTATGAAAATCTCAATTAGTGTCAGAAAGTTCAGAGGCCAAAGTCAACTTGCAGCAAGGCTCACAAGTTGTCCTTGACTCAGCTGAATGGCAGAGACATGTGTCGAGGATGGAGGCAAGTTGGGCTGAGTGGTCCTTTCAAACCTATGCCTGATTCTCAATGATAGCATGTAAGGGAATCCTACGGAGGTCACACGCTGTCTTCAAGAAGGTGAAGGCTCCTGGGTCACATGAAGGGGAGCACCAAGTCCAAGAGGACAGCAGGCAAGCTAAGCCACTCGGTGAAACGTGGATGAGTCCACACAGCAGAGCTGTGCATGGCGGCGGAGGGAGGGGAGCGACCTAGTTCACTGAGAACAGCGGAAAAGAAACACTTCCCAGCTGACTTTAAGAAATCAGTGGGGGCCTGAGGGGAAACCATCACAAAGAAAGAAAAAGAAGCACCCACACCCTGTTCAAAGAAACAAATCTGTAAGTCCCACTTGCTTTACACGCATTTGGTGAACCAGGGCTTAGAAATATCTAGCTTTTGCCTTCTAAAAAAAATTCTTAAATGCTGAAGGCAGAAAGGAGTAAAGACTATTTGAAAATAAGAGGGCTCTTTATCAGGCGCCACTCTCAATCTCAGAATGCGTTTCCATTTTGAGCATCCGTGAACGCCAAGCAGCCCGAATCCCATACCGTTTCGTTGTCGTCGTCATCCTTCTCATCGTCCAGAAACCGGATGGCGCTGACCCGGTTCACCGCCCGCTCGTTCCAGGCCTCTTCTGACACGTCGTGCACCAGGCTCTCGAGGGCGCCGCAGCGGGGCAGGTTCTCTGCCGGACAAAGACCACGTGAGCAGAGCTGCTGTGGCAAGGCGACCCTGACCCTGTCTTTCCGAGGATACCTAATTCTTTCTGAGATCACATCTGCTAAATAAGTGTTTACTATTTCATTTCAGAATGTCATCACGATTCCCAGACCACTTTTTCAAGATTCTTACACACTCACTTCAAAAACTTCCTCTTGACAGTGAGGTGGCTGCACGTGTGGGATCTGGTCCTTTTCTTGGCCGCTCAAACCTACACTGTCCTCTTGGGGTCTTAACGTTCCTCTAACCAGGCTGGGGTCAGCGAGGTGACTCCATTTGTCCAGAGCCTTCTAGACTTATTCTATTAAAACCAGCTCTCAGCAAAGGGTTTCTGACAGCCATGCCATGTGACTATGAATGCTTTTTTTAAAGCACGTATGATTTACAAAACAAAGGTATAGTTACTCAAAACAACTCCCTGGCTTAAAAACGCTTTGCTGGAGACCATCAGTACTAATCCTCCGAACTGTCTGCATGAATTTTAAAGTGGAGTCGCTCAGTCGTGTCCGACGCTTTGTGACCCCATGGATTGTAGCTACCAGGCTCCTCTGTCCATGGGATTTTCCAGGCAACAGGATTGGAGTGGGCTGCCATTTCCTTAGGGACTCTAATCTCTTTTAGGAAGACATATGTGCATTTTCAGCCTTAGCTGGAATTCAAAACCAAAAGGCTATTTAAGGAATGCCAGGCGTGATACACAGGTATGAGCATGTGTTCTGTAAAGATACGGCAGAAGATTCCCAGGGGAGACCCACAGGAACCTCACAGCTGGGCTGGCCCGCAGCCCCGTGGTCGGGGAGAGGCCTTACGGATGGGCAGGAGCCGCTGCTAACTCTCGGGGTCAAGTGAACCCGGCCCTTCAATTCACCTTGGCAGGTGGGTTCAGAAGGCAGCTGAGGAAGTAAGACACAGGTGAGGATCTTCTCCCCGGTGGTGTGGTCGGTGTCCGTCTGGAACGTGAGCAGTGGCTGGGCCTGGTTGTCCGATAACCAGAGAGCCTTCAAGTTCAAAGCAGTCAGCGATAAAGGCAGGTGCGACAGCCTTGGTGAAAACACAGGGAGAGGCCGGGCGCTTACCGTCTGTGATTAAATCAAACCTTGTCCACACGGACAAAAATTCAGCAACTGCTCCCCGAGACTGGGCGCGGTGTGTGAGACGGTGTTCTGCTTATACTGAGATGCACTGTGCCCCCTTTGCCAGGAGATGCTTCGAGGGGTGACTGTGTCACCTTTCCTGCCATCACCTCGCTGGCACCTTCAGGCCACAGGGCAAAAAGATTAGGAAGTTACAGCACACACTGTTTATTCTCAGGCTAGGAAAGTGAAAGTCGCTCAGTTGTGTCCGACTCTTTGCGACCCCATGGACTATACAGTCCATGGAATTCTCCAGGCCAGAATACTGCAGTGGGTAGCCTTTCCCTTCTCCAGGGGATCTTCCTGACCCAGGAATCGAATCAGGGTCTCCTGCATTGCAGGCGGATTCTATACCAGCTGAACGATCAGGGAAGCCAGTTTCCATGTAAAGGTGGGGGTGGGGAGGTGGGGAAGCCAGTGCACTTGTGGAAGGACCCAGAAGCCGAGTCCTTCCTGAGTCACAGTCAGCGGGGCTGCAATGAAGCCACGGGATTGCCTGGTCCCAGGCGCACCTGTAAACCGGTATGTGAGGGAGGCTGGGATGCTGAAGAGTTTAAATCACAGTTAAAGATTACAAGCGTTTTTTTCATGGGCTCCACTTGCTCTCTCCGGGGAGATTATTTTAGGCATTCCATTTTAGACTTTAAAGTTTCTGAAAGCTCCCACTTCTCAGACACCTACATGATCATTAATTTCCACCTCAGATTGCTTCAGTTTCAAAGGGGAAGGTATCTATTAAAGCACTTTAAAAACTGTAAAGCGATTCCTCAAGATTAGTTTTATATTTATGTCTGTACAAATACTTGACCAGTGAAATCTATTTAGTGGAAACTCTTACCAGAAATCAAATGTACTTGGTACCTGGCAAAGGCAACTTGCAGAGAACATCTCAACCAGGGGTGATTTTGCCCCCAGCGGACACCTGGCAACTGCTAGAGACACTTTGGGGGAGGCTTTTTTTTTTAATTTTTGTGGCCTCGCCATGTGGCTCGCGGGAGCTTAGTTCCCTAACCAGGGACTGAACCTGGAAGCAGAGTTAGAACCCCTGGGTTGCCAGGAAAGCCCCTGGGGATGCTGCTGTCATCTAGAGGTCACGCTCGGATGCTGCCAAACATCCTCAGTGCACAGGACAGTCCCGCGACAAGGAACCTTCTGGCCCCAAACGGAAGGGCGCCGAGTGTGGGGCTGTGGTAGAAGTCAACGCTTTACACACGTCACTAATTCACTCTGAAAACACCCAAACCTCTGCAGATGCCACAAATTTAAGGTTTAAAGAACCGAAGGTTATACCTGATCAAGTATTTTTACTCTAAGGATGGCTCCTTGGATTAAATGGTGGTTCCACCTGAGAAGTGATTTCTTAAGTTAGATAAAAAATAAGCTGATCACAGTATGTTATCTACAATATGACACATATTTTCTTCAGAGAAATTTCTGGCCCATTAGTTCTGAAAGACATCACATGACAGTGTGTATCCTGGGGTTCTTTCTTCCAGGAAAAAGTACCTCTATCTCCACTTAACATACATAGAAGAGCCGCCTAACGTCTCATCAACAGATTGATACTGCCTTATCAGATGCATTCTGAATTGACAGACTTATGGGAAATAAACTAGAACTCTAGGAAGAGCAGTTGGACTCCAGTAGTATAAGACGAATCCAAGTAAAACGTAAGCACAGACCAGCTAAGTTATTTTAGCGGATGAAGTTAAAAATGACCAAAGAAAGCAGCGAGAGTTTTAACAAACTTTCTGTAAGAAGAATGAATACATTTTCGCAAACACCTTCCCTTGTCCTATTTATGGAGGTGAGAAAATATTTTCTTTTCCTAATCGTCCAGGAAAGGCTGATCCACCCCCACACATGCAAGGGGTGTGGTGCTGGATAAACGTAGGGAACCGTGCCCACAGGGGAGTGAGGTTCTCGAGTCAATGCCATGAAACCTACCTATGTTAAAGGACCCCGAAAAGACTCCACGTGGTGTACCTGCCAGTATTTTACTAATGACAGTCAAACTGGGTGGGAGATATGTGTTTTTAAACCCCAGAATCCACGCAGTGCAGTGACGTGCATATACCATAAGGATGCCTGGGGCAGGGGTGGGGAACTGGGGGGCACAGCCGCTTACAGCCCCAGCTCCCCTTTTTCTGAGGCAGTGGTTGGCTTGGAGGTGGCCCGAGGTGGCTTGGAAGTGAAATCTCTGTGCTTATTTGTATAAGCTTCAAACGATCTCTCATCTGCCTAAATGCCATCACACACATGTTAAACGCAAGGAAGCTGAAGACACAAAGCAAGTATCTGCCGGACGCTATGATGGGGCTTTTTAAAAAGAATACCCTATTTCACTGCAGGTGCTTAAAGGACATCAAACCCTCTTTCATGTCATGGAACCCAAGGATAATTTCTTTTCAAAATTTGTCCCTATTTCTCTTTTAAAAAGGAGTTAAGCTAATATCCTCTGGAATATTTCAAGGCCTTGGGCAAGAAATCTATAGTCAGCATCTCTACTTTTAAGAGCGGAAAGAAAAGAATAAATCAAGGCTCGAAAGCTGGCATGACACGCAGGTACTGAAAACACGGTCATCGTGCCTTCTCGGGCTAATAACTGGCTTCCCAGCGAAATGCTAAAGCAAAGGTACAAACGAAAGGCAAAGCATCAGTAGCAGCTGCTGAGGATGACAAATCATGTCATAAGAGCTACAGTAAATCACTAGACTCCACAGCAACAGGTCTGAAAGTCACATGCCACCAAGCCAGGGAAGACGGACACGGGGTCTAGCACACAGGTTTTCCTGCAAAGCACCAGTGTACCAGCTTGGATACGGCTGCGACCGGCCGAGCACACGCCACACACACGAGCCCGTTCACACGTGTCTTGCGGACAGAGGTGTTCCCAGTGCAAAAGGGGAAAAAAAAGCCTCCGCTCCCTGCCCAGTCTGCAAACAGATTCTGCGGGCTGGGCGGCCCTGCACTGGCGCACTGCAGCCTGAGGGGGAAGACGCACGCTGCCCTGCTTCTCTGGGTGAACCAAGTCAGACACAGGCCAAAGGCAGAGTTTAAATATACAAAAGCTGTACTGTATTAAATATATATAATATTATATACATATCTTTTCTATTTTTTAAAGTATATATATGTATATATTCCCACTTTCCAGCAGAGTTAATAATATATTTTTGGTTTATTCTGGTACTTTCCACTCACTACAAGATCAACATGAGAAGCCACAGCCCCATTTGTACACATCACCATGTTCCATTTAGGACCACATCCCCTAAATAAATAAATAAAAAGCCTACAGCTACTATTTACAGCAACAGTACAAGGACTAGAAGAAATGAACAACCGTATAGTGAGCTTCTTCTTTTTAGGTACCTCAGTGACCAGTCCAGCCTGAAGTAACCTTCCCTACCTCTGATTAGGACTTCTTTTTTTAAAGTCATTCAGTCGTGTCCAGCTCTTTGCGACCCCATGACCTATACAGTCCATGGAATTCTCCAGGCCAGAATACTGGAGTGGGAAGCCTTTCCCTTCTTCAGGGGATCTTCCCAACCTAGGGATCGAACCCAGGTCTCCCTCATGGTAGGTGGATTCTTTACCAGCTGAGCCACAGGGAAGCCCAAGAATACTAGAGTGGGTAGCCTACCCCTTCTCCAGTGGATCTTCCTGACCCAGGAATCGAACCAGGGTCTCCTACATTGCAGGCAGATTCTTTACCAGCTGAGCTGTGAGGGAAGCCCCTCATAGCTATGAGGAAGCTATGAGCAGATTAGGACAGCAGTTACTTTATCCAATTTATTTAACAACCAAATGTGGCTGACTGATTAATGTAATACTAACTTAACTGACAGCTGAATGGTACTTACAACTGAGCATTTCATCTGTTTCTTCCTACTAGAATTGTTAGTTTTAAGTAAAGTTTTCAAAATGTTTAAAGATACATATAGTGAGCGAACATAATCAGTGAAAAAAATGTCAACAGTGCCTAAATATCTAAAGTGAAAGAAAGCCTCCATAACCTTGGGTTTCCAGTCGTCCTTCGGGGCACCACTTCACTTTCTGGAGTTCTCCGCAGGCAAGACGTTCTAAAAACAAGAGCGGGATCACTGGGTGCCGGCCACACAAGCTCTCAGCCCCGGGCATCGCAGGTCGCAGGGCGGAGACGCAGTTCATTCTCTAGCGGCTCAGGGTTCTGGCTACACTGTTGTGTTGCATTTTCTCTTTTAATATTTTTTCCAGCTCTATCGACAGGTAACACTTTGTAAACCTGAGGTGGACAGTGTGATGATTTGATGCACTTACATATACAGTCAGTTCTCCGTGTCTGAGGATGCAGGACTCACAGATACGGGGGTCCACTGTACTGTGGCATCTAACCTAAGGAGCTGCCCTTGCAGGCGTCTGCCCCTGTTGGTACCCTGGTCGGGTCCTGAAACCAACCTCCCCAAGGATACAGAGGACAACGACATTGGGAAATGATTGCCTAGTAGGCTTAGGGTCTCCATCTCCTCATACAGTCACCAGTGAGTGTGTATGCTGGAGACATTTAAGATGGACTCTCTTGGTACCTCTGAAGGATATTGTACAGTGTTGCTAACCGCAGTCATCTGCTGCATGTTAGACTCCCAGAGCTGCTTCACCTGCTAACTGGAAATGTGCGCCCTCCCGCATCTCATTTCCCCACCCACTGGCCCCTAGCAACCACCACTCTATTCTGTCTCAACTTGTTTAGATTCCACAAATCAGTGAGATCTCACAGTATCTGCCTTTCTCTAACTCATCTCACTTGGCAAAATGCTTTCAAGGCCTGTCCATATTGTAAACTGGAGAAGGAAATGGCAACCCACTCTGGTATTCTTGCCTGGAAAATTCCATGGACAGAGGAGCCAGGTGGGCTCCAGTCCATGAGATCACAAAGAGTCAGACACGACTGGGCACATGCTGTAAATGGCAAGATTTCCGACCTTCTCACAGCTGAGTAATATTCCACTTCGTATGTATGAATATGAACACACAGGCACACACCGCATCGCCTTCACCCATCCGTCCGGCGCTGCTGGCGCTGTTTGCACATCTTGGCTACTGTGAATAAAGCTGCAGTGAACACGGAACAGGAGATGCCTCTTTGACATCCTGCTTTCTTGTCCAGAAGTGAAACTGCCGGGTCATACAGTGGTTCTGTTTATAAACATTTACTGAGGGAAAATCTCCATGCTGTTTCCCACAGTGCACGCCCCAACTTACATTTCCCCAGTACTGCACAGGGGTGCTCTTTTCTCTGCCCACACGTCTTACCTCTTGTCTTTTTAATAAAAGCCATCCTAATAGGTATGTGGTGACACCTTATTTAGTCTTTTTAACTTAATTTTTTTGGATCATGAAAGTCAAAGGTACAAACTATCTTTCCACTGACAGCCCTGGCTTGCGGTATTTCGCGTTAGTAGTTCTTTGAGGAAGATGCTCAGGTACCCGATTTTGTGTGCTTCGTGGACAGTCCCCTGGGGAAGAAGCTGAGAGTCAGGGGCCTCTGTGTCCTGGGCCCACATGGCTGATACAAGGCACCTCCTCTGTTCCTGGACCCGGAGGCTTCGTGCTTTCGTTTCCAAGTGGCACTTTAGCATTATCCTTGCTGCAATTTTTCCTATCAAACGTGTCAAAGAAGGTTTCTAGGAACGAACGTGCAGGGCCCCTGTGCCATTTGCTACTTTTATACGCTTGGGAGGACAGACAGACACTTCTGTGGTGTTTAGTAGGACTTCCCATGGTGTGACATCTCTGCAAGCTGAAAAGCTGACATGGCAGCCTCTTTTTTATGAGCTTCTATACCAATACTTTAAATAAGTAGTCATTAAATACATTTAATAAGCTTGAAATCTGGTTATGAATCTGCATATACCATGGCCTAAATGGCACACTTAACCCGCTCAGATGACAGCTGTGGCACTCAGCTTTTTAACTGGGTTTTCTCCACCCTGGCCCAGGCGTAATAAAAACAGAACTTTCCCTTCTTCTGAGAACTGGAGAACGGGGACTTCACTGGTGTAAAAAGCAGTTTTTAGACACCAGAGTCATCTTTCTGCTTAAGAATTAGTCATGAAAATGCATGCTCTCCAGAGCAGCGAGAACCAGGACGGGTCTGGAGTCCCTGGGCTTCTCCTGCTGCAGGGAGAGCACAGGAGGGAGGGAAGGGGGACCTTCTCATGCTGCACGTCTCCTGGGGGCTCAGTCCAAGCAGAAAGTCAACATCCAGCTCTAACTAATCCCGAGATCCCAGTCACCAGTGAGTGGCCTTAAGAACCTATCATGATGTCCTGAAAGCATCAACTTTAATACGGCGAGCGTTTCTTGAGGCCATAACTCATCACCAGATTCCCCCGCGTCCTGCTGTTTAGCTCTGCTGCCCACGATCCATTAGCAGGAGTGAAAAATTGCGGCCCGCGCCCAACCTGCGAGCAGCGAATCAGTGAGGACGCAGTTCCCCAGACACTCTTCAAGTCACCGGCATCTACCACTTAGGACCACTGACCATCCTCCCCCCGGCCCCGGCCCATCTAACACTCTAACACCCCGTCCCCCACCCTCTGACACTCGAAAGCATTGTTTAAATTCCTCTTGGCAATGAAGCCTGTGACATCAGGCACTTTGCAGTGGCCTGCCAGCTATTCTGCAAAACTAACATTTCTCATGTTTTCATTCAGTTAACAAATATTCGCCAGGCATCTCCTAAAGGCACAAATCACAATGAGACGCAAACCGTCACATGCACTTTAGGTAACTTGAGCTTTCGGAGGACCGCGGGCAGGTAAACAGGCAATGATCACTGGGATAATCCAGAAACGCAGACCCAGAGAGAAGTCTTCCCAGAGAGGGGCATGAGGGAGAAAAGATAAAGGTACAGAGCCAGAGAAAGGGTCGGAGGTGGGAAGCAGAGCCTGGGTAGGAAAGTGCAGCGATGTCTGCAGTGATGAAATCAGCTCAGAATGCTTGAAACTACTGCACATTGCAGGCTGGTGAGCATGCCGTCAGGCCTCTGACCCAGAACCCGACAGACTGGCGGCTCTAGGTTTTTTAGACTATGAAGCACTTGGTAATTCTGACATCAGCTATGGATCTTCTCGCCAGCAAAGCGTCTCTGAGTACAATATTGTCCACAAATTCAGGGGGTTCAGAGTCACAGGTAGAGCAGACCAAGACTCCCAGCTAAACTCTAGCTCAGACTCACTGGAGCTCATTTTTCAGATGAGGAAACTGAGGCCCGTGGTGACTCATGGAAGCCAGCTATAAAAGCCAAGACCTAGGTCTCCCCCCACCTTCCACTAGGGTACCGCCAACCAAGACCCACGTCTCCAGCTGCACCCACAGTACCCTGAAAGGACTCCAGGCGCCGGCGGCCCTGACCTTGTCCCCTCCACGGGCTCCATCACTCCGGCTCCCAGACTGAGAGCTTCCGGGCCTGGCTCAGGCGACCCATCAGTACACGCTCTACCAGGGGGAGTAAAGCGAGATGGCCGAGGCTGGGCTGGAGGGCCGTCTGCTTGTCTCGGCTTACCTGTTCCCTGCCACGTCGAGGACGTGCAGCTCGGCCGCCCGAGACACCTCCGCGGGGATCCGAGTCAGCCTGTTGTCACGCACGCAGAACACCGTGAGGCTGCAGCAGCCGCCGATCTATGACAGGAAAGAAACACGACAGTTTTCCAGGCTGTTCTGGGACACGGGGATGGGGCTGGAGGGTCTTGTTCATCAAATGGCATGAAACGGATGCACAGAATTCTATCCCGTGACGATTCAGTCTCGCTGATGACAAACTGTGATCAACTTAAATCACACGAAACATTGAGTAACCTGACAAAAATCTCTGCAGAACATTAAACATTCACGTTCTCAATGAAGCCAAGAAAATAAACAATACAGTTCAAAAACTGCATTCTGAACAGAAAGCCATTTTATCTTTCAAATATGTTAACCAGATGACATAGTACAGACACATATACAATTTGGCAATGTGGGAGTTTAAGATTCTAGGTTGGAAAAGAATATGAAAAAGCGTAATTATATATATATCTGTATGTATAACCGAATCACTTTGTTGTACACCAGAAACTAACACATTGTAAATCAACTATACTTCAACAAAAAGCTTAAAAGAAAAAGAATACTAGGTTTTAAAAGTTAGGCGAAAGATGATACATACACACACACACACACACAGTTTTCAAGACCTGCCCACTATATTAACTTCAGTGTTCCAGTTTATTTTAAAAAGAGAAAAAAGAGAGACATCTGAGAGATGATTCACGGATTACTACCACAAGTCTCTGAATAGCTTTTGGTCATTCACAACTTAATTTGATAAATTCATTTGCCTTTGACAAATGCAAAATCAACCATTTTTTAGCAAAAAGTAAATTCGGTCGGCTATGACCTAATAAGCAAACTCTGGAAGACAGGGAAGGACAGGGAAGACTGGCGTGCTGCAGGCCATGGGGTCACAAGGAGTCAGACACGACCTAGCAACTAAACAACAGCAACATAACCTACTGCTAAAAGCATATGTCAGTATCTGCACCCACCAAATCCAATTCCCTATTATTTAAAGTAACCAACTCTAAGGTAATTGAGCTTAGTATGAGTCTGGTCTTCACAAAAGAATTCACTGCCTCTCTTGAATAAGCTGGCTGTGGCTTCTACAGACAGGAAAGCTGAGCCAAGGGGGTGCAAAACCAGCTCGTCCTAGACACAACAGCCCGCAGGCCTGGGGCCACACTCCACTCTCCAACCAGGCGCTGTCCTGACTCAGAGCGGCTGCTGTGGAAGGGCTCCTGAAGGGACCTATTGATTCCAGCCCATGGAAAAGTACTCCAGGGCCTCCTGCCACAAGAGGAGCAAGACACCTGGGTCTTCATCAGTGTCTGAATACACCTTCTGCCCTTTTCTATATTTATCTCTGTGTTAAATGTATGTTTGGACCTTAACAGAAGGCACATTTATGAAACTGCTGCATAATTCCTTTCATGGACAACTTATTATATCTTCCCTCAGGAGTCAATATAAAGATTTTGAAATACTATATTTAACCACAGCACGTAACCGTAATGAATGTATAAGAAAACATAGAGGAAACAGGACTAACATTCCTCTCTGATTACCTGGAAACACCCAGGTATGCTTGATTCTCAGGATCTGCATTTCCCATCCCAGAAAAACTGGTTTGCCCACTGTCCTCTACAAGACAGTGTGGACTGATATTTCTCATCACACTGTTTCTTACAGAAACACCCTTCTGTCGTTTTCGAATTTTACCGTTCACCCCTAATTAGCAAAAACATTCTCTAACCCAACACCGCCGTCCCAGAACCCCTGGTCCACATCAATCCATTGCCTTCCTAGTCCACACAATCCTCTGAAAGAGAGTTTGACAGGCTGTTTAATTTGCATGTTTACATGTAATCAGGGCGCCTGGCCTCCCATCTGCCCTCAGTGGAAGCCCAGCCACCAGCCAACGTTCCTCATGAAGGTACGCTTACACGCTCGCATTTATTTGTTCACCTACTGCTGAGAGGCTGTGGCGTGAAGCTGTCATCTGCTTCCATGTGCAGCAACTGGAGACCACAGAACTCTTTTCTCTGGCAAGAATCTCTATGTCTGATATAGTGCAGATTTTCTGTCCTAAGAAAGGCGTCAGCATCTCCCGGGGGGCAGGCGTTCTTCCCTCCCTTGAGGAAGGGATCAGTTTTCCTCAGGTGCCCAGGCACCTTGGGAAAGGAGGTGGATCAAAACCAGGGATGCCCTGGAGCAGGCGAGGAGTGAAAAGACAGAGCCCCCCTGATGAATCTAGGCGACCCCAACAAAGACTGACCCACAGGGAGGAACGCCCACGGTCACCGGGGACCCCCCTGGGTCTGCAAGGAGGGGCAGACATACCGCATCACGCCCGGCTCTGAGGCAGGGCTCCCTCGGACGCTGGGGACGGTGATTCACACGCAGGACCTGCCTGCTGAGGGATGAGGTACTGGGGGTGCACAGAGCTGAGACTGCATGGGGATCTGGTGCTTCGCTGGTGCTGAAGCCGCCCGCTGCCTGCACCAGCAGGGTCTCTGTATCGGTGGGGGGTGTTCACAGTTGGATACACCACCACAACATGTCCGATTTGTACCACATGCATATACCATCTACTCCTCAACAATCATTAACTAATGAACGTGAGTCAGAGAGGGCTGTGAACGCTGTCCATGCAATAAAAGCTCTGCCCAAGTTCACACCCTTAAGGACTTTGGGGTAAAAGATGGGAAACTCGGAGGGTGTGTGCTACCTACGTGTTCATGGTTTGTGGTTTATTTTTTTTTTATTTCCCCACTCTAATGTCACACCACTGGAGAGGTCGAGGGAAGGAAGGCGGTGTATCCCAGAGCCTCAGGCGCCCTGGGTCCCCAAGGCAGGACAGTGGCCTCTGAGCCCCACCGGCGACATACTAGGGGAAGGATGACAACAAAGAGCCCATCTGGGCCAACGCGCAAGGGCTGCCTGATCCGGGAAAAGATGCGAGCACCCCACAGGGCCTCTGTCCAAGCCCCTGGGAAGGGGGGATGCGAAACTTTGGCTTTTAGAAAAGATAACTGGACAGTTAAAACCATGACACACAAGACGGGGCTCTGCACAGACGTCAGGGTGGGATGAGGGCACTGGGGCGGGGGGTGGTCTTTGGGGTCACACAGACCCACAGTGGGATTCAGGCTCCCTCCTGGGTCCTGTGGGTTCTCACGTGTTCCTTTAGCGAAAGTAATAAGCATTAGGTTGAAAGGAACCACCTGCCACAGCCCCTATCCTAGGACCTGGCCTGTTGCCTCTGCCAAGTAAACAGAGCTGGTGTTTTTCCGAGAAAGTCAAGTCCCAGGTCCGAGTCGGGAGGCAGTCCATGCCTGAGCCCCTGCCACATCGCTGGAACTTTACGGAGGCCGCCCCGCTTGGCCCTGGATGCCACAGAGCCCCTTGGGTGTCAGGCCCCATGACAGTGCCTTGGGGTGACATTTCTTGTGTTCACAGGACTGAAGAACTGCCCTGAGTTCAAGACTGTGCTTTGCAACACTCATGCAGTTTTGCTTTCTCTTTCGGGTTCAGGAGGTAGAGTTTACATGCTCCTTAGGGGTCAACAGGAAAAATGTCTCATCACTTAGGATTTCTGGGAAGCAGAGATGCTGTTTAAGGAACTTATCACCAGTGACATAGGAGGCTGACATTTTAAAACCCCTTTAACCTCATAATAGCACACAAGGATAACAGCACCACAGAAAAGAATACGAGGGTCTGGACTTGGGCTCCCTGAGAATTACAGAACGCAGCTGAGGACACTCACTGTGCTCTCCTATTCAAAACAATACTACCCTTGACCCTCTGGCGCTGGTCTGACCCATCTCAAGGAGATGGCCCCTGCAGATCACGGAGCAAGCCTTTGCCCAGATCAGCTTTCCCTGAGTATCAACTGCCTGCAGGTGACAGCTGGGGGAGACCATCAGACAGATTGCAGGACTCAAGGAGAAAGGCGGTATGAGTCACCTTTGCCCATATCCTGCCCCGAGTGGAAAGGAACTTCCATTTTCCTTCAGTATCTTCCTTTCAATATACTGTTGTAGCAGAACTGAACCCATACTTCACCGGCCAAGAGGGAAAATGTACAATAAGCAAAATCGGGTCAAAATCCCATTGGAAAAGAAATAACATGATGTGTGATTTTAGAAACCAAAGGCTATTTTTGCCTCTCCCACCATCATCTGTAGCTTATTATTGAAATGCTCCCCACTCCAGAAATATCTTGGAGACCGTGTGGTTTGGGGACTCCCTGAGTTGCTGGGCCACTGACATCAAAATACCCACTGACAGCGACAGTATTCTCCCAATTATACAAAGTAACTTAGGTGACTGGAAAAATAAAAACCACATACACACACACGACGGCGTGATGAGAAAACAACTCAAACCAAATCCTGCCACAGAGGGATAATCAACCTTAACATTCGGAGGTGCCAGTGCCAGGCATCTGTGGTTATAAACATGCACAGCAACAGAATTAGGACCAGCTATGATCTTCAGCACCTTTGTCTGCATGCCGGAATGCCTTCCCACCCAAAACGGCACCAAGAATGCTTTCCCACGTCATTAGGATTCTAACAGGATTTTTACTGACCACTCAGTTATTTCTTTCTACAGAAGGATCACAGATTACTTAGCACATCACCCTTTCAGACATTGCTTATTAGTTCTGCCATTTCTTTGCTGTGTGACCCTGGGCAAGTTACTTAACCTCTCTGAATCTCAGCTTAGAACTCTGTTGGATGCAGAAGATTATTTGCCTCTACCTAATAGAACCGTTGTGGAAATCAGACAAGAATTAGCCTGAAGCCACCTGGCACATGCCAGCTGCCCCTATACATGCTAGGCATGGTGCTTGGAACATGTTAGACACCTCTGTGTACATCGGGAGAAAAAAATCTTGTGCATGCCTCTTAGCGTACACTCCTGATTGCTGTCTTAGGATAAATTCTTACAAGTCTAACAACAGAATCAAAGAGTACACACTTTCTTTACGTTTTTAATAATGCTACCAAATTCCCTTCCAGAGATGCCATAATAATTTATACTTCCATGATAACAGGCACTTCCTGTACTCTCATCAATATTTGGTATGTTATTCTATTTTTAAAATCTTAAACATCTGATAGATATAAATGCTTTGATTAACATATTGTTGTAAATAACTGTTATTGTTCAGTTGCTCAGTCACAGGCTCAACCCATGGGTTGGGAAGATCCCCTAGAGGAGGGCATTGCAACCCACTCCAGTACTCTTGCCTGGAGAATCCAATGGACAGAGGAGCCTGGCGGACTCCAGTGAATAGGGTCACAAAGAGTCAGAAAGGACTGAAGCGACTTAGCATGCACACTGGTTGCTGTTGTTCTGTCGCTCAGTCCTGTCTGACTCTTTGTGACCCCATGGACTGTAGTACCCCAGGCTTCCCTGTCCATCACCAACTCCTGGAGCCTGCTCAAACTCATGTCCATCGAGTCAGTGATGCCATCCCACCATCTCATCCTCTGTCATCCCCTTCTCCTCCTGCCTTCAGTCTTTTCCAGCATGCTGGGAGGGACTGGGGGCAGGAGGAGAAGGGGATGACAGAGGATGAGATGGCGGGATGGCATCACTGACTCGATGGACATGAGTCTGAGTGAACTCCGGGAGTTGGTGATGGACAGGGAGGCCTGGCGTGCTGTGATTCATGGGGTCACAAAGAGTCGGACAAGACTGAGAGACTGAACTGAACTGAACTGATCTTTTCTAATGAGTCAGTTCTTCATATCAGGTGGCCAAAACACTGGAGCTTTAGCTTTGCATTAGTCCTGCCAATGAATATTCAGGATTGATTTCCTTTAGGCTTGACTGGTTTGATCTCCTTACAGTCCAAGGGACTCTCAAGAGTCTTCTCCAATACCACAGTTCAAAAGCATCAATTCTTTGATACTCAGCCTTCTTTATGGTCCAACTCTCACATCCATACATGGCTACTGGAAAAACCATAGCTTTGACTAGACAGACCTTTGTTGGCAAAATAATGTCTCTGCTTTTTAATATGCTGTCTAGGTTTGTCACTAGCTTTTCATCCAAGGAGCAAACGTCTTTTAATTTCATGGCTGCAGTCACCATCTGCAGTGATTTCGGAGCCCAAGAAAATAAAGTCTGTCACTGTTTCCACTGTTTCCCCATCTATTTGCCATGAAGTGATGGGACCAGATGCCATGATCTTAGTTTTCTGAATGTTGAGTTTTAAGCCAACTTTTTCACTCTCCTCTTTTACTTCATCTAGAGGCTCTTTAGTTTCTCTTCACTTCCTGCCATAAGGGTGGTGTCATCTGCATATCTGAGGTTATTGATATTTCTCCCGGCAATCTCAATTCTAGCTGTGAATAATGATTTCACATTAGAAACCCATTTCAATTTTTTTCTCCTGTGAATCACTTACTGGCTTCTGTGGGGTTTCTCTGCTTTTCTTTCTGTCCACTGTTCTAGAGTAGGCACTACTCTTCTCGGATGTGAAATAACTTCTAACAGAGTAAGGAAAGGCAGCCTTCACATGCAATGTTGTAAAAGTCTCCCTGACTTCCAGCTAGCTGTCTTTATTTTCACAAAGATCAGAAATCTCATCTTCATGTAGATAAATCCATCAACTGTTTCTTTATGACTTACTTCATCTTCCAAATATACAATGCCTTCTCCATCTTGAAATCCAATGGTCAGCTTTCTTCTTTTTTTAATTTTTAGGTTTTGTCTTATCTCTTTTATTTATCAATAGTTCACTTTATATCATGGGAACTTAATCTAGAAGAATTTTAAATTGTACTAAGAATAATACTTTAGCCACCTGATGCAAAGAACTGACTCATTGGAAAAGACCCTGATGCTGGGCAAGACTGAAGGCAGGAGGAGAAGGGGACGAGAGAGGATGAGATGGTTGGATGGCATCACTGATGCAAAGAACTGACTCATTGGAAAAGACCCTGATGCTGGGCAAGACTGAAGGCAGGAGGAGAAGGGGACGAGAGAGGATGAGATGGTTGGATGGCATCACTGACCCGATGGTTTGAGCAAGCTCCAGAGTTGGTGATGGACAGGGAGTCCATGCTGTAGTCCATGGGGTTGCAAAGAGTCAGACATGACTGAGCAACTGAACTGAAGAATTAGGAAGGAAGTTATCCACAAAATGAATACTCTATCACCATGAACCTTTCTGAATATCACAACAAAATCTGTGGGTAATTGATGTTTACAGATTGCCTGTTAGAGGAAAAGTTGTGATGACTGATCTGTAAATCCTCCCTTGTCTTATTTCACTGGACAGGTATGATGGCATGAGAGTCACCTCCATTTTGACTTAATAGAGAAAAAAGACCAAGCCCTAAACTTAGGCACATGCACAACATCTTCCAGGCAGAAACCTTTGTGGTCAAGGTTACTTAAAGGTAAGAGGTGGCCGGAAACGTATCTTCATATGCGTGATCACACATTCACCAACGTCCTGTCTGTCCGCAAATCACGCTACAACAGCCTCTTCCGTCCACCAAAACCAGGATTTTTTTAAGGGAACTTCCTTATTGCAGAAACATACATACTTGAGCAATACGATGAGGGGTAAAAGATGCAAATAAGTGACCTGAAAAATTAGAAGCATGCCACATGTAGCAAATAAAGCGAATCTAGCCTTCCCATCGGAGATAGAATCATGCCAATAAACTAGAATCGGGTGAAGGCAGGTGAGCTGCCAAGTTATGCCTTTCAAAATATCTGAGTAACTTTAGATGTAATTCACAGAAAAGCATTCTTTTGAGAGAGAATAATTGGAACAAATCTGACAAACACATAACAAAATTAGGTTCCAGGCCATGCAGTCATTCACGAAAAGAAAAACTGAGTTTGGAGGAAAATGTCCAACGTTTTACAATGAAAAGCGCATAAAGTGCTCAGCCAATCTGAATCTTCATGCATGTGAGAAGCAGAATGGAAGCTGGAGATGCAACTGTGGTCTGAACAATACTTACAAGATGGCAAGTTTACCCGACTTTTCTAAATATCCAAGCAGCTAACAATTAAGAAAACAAAAGACATTCATTGATTTGCAAATGTTTACTACACGTGACACCACAGAACACAAACAGAATCTATCATTGTGACCCACACAGTACAAACATCTTCCCCTCAACCATGTGGGGGAAAAATGCAAATAAATGCTGCTATAGACGAAGGGACTGTGCTGTAAAACTGACAGTACGTTACGTTACCAAATGGGAAAGAAAAGACAAAGACAGAGAAAGAGCTCACAGCGCCCCAGACCAACGGCCACTAATACAGCTATGGCTGGGGACACGTACACGGGACTGGTTGGCACCGTCAGTCTAAATGCGTCATGCGTGAGACAACTGTTCAAGAGGAAGCAATCACGTCAGAAGAAGAAGAGAGGAGAATCCAATCAGGAGAGTGCAGGATTTGATGGGATGGTATCAAGCTTGGAGGCAGAAAACATGCGCACGCACGCACGCACGCACGCACAGCCCAGACCAACAAAGGAGACCCAGCACAAGGTGAGGGCCCCTCCGTGGTTTGTCGGCCCAGTCCACGGGGCAGCACTGCCAATTTCTGCAGGGTCACCGAGCTGGGATTCACAAGCAGAACTGGGACACATCCCAGTCTGGGAGCTGAGTGTGAGCGGGGGTGAAATGGGCAAGAAAGGAGCCAGTCCCCGGGGCCCTAAACAACTGCCTTTTTGGGCAGCGGAAGGAAAAGGCGCAGACTCCATCCCCTGATGAAATTCCAGATGCCAGGGAAGCATCATAATTTCATCCTCTCAGAGTGAAAAAAGGGCTGATGCTAATATGACGGGGACAGTTTACAGAAAGCAATTCCTCACGTTCTTGTCTACAACGTGTCCCTTTGAAAGACCGGATGCAGAGAGGGGCAGGGATGCGGGGACCTTGCTGGGGATTAACGTCACACTCGAAAGTGCTCTCTTCAGGGTCTACTGAAAACTTTCCTCAAATGCATTAATCTTCTAAGGTGTCCAAACTGCACTTCCTTTACGCAACCAAGGGGGCTGCCTCATGTCAAGGTCAAGAGGTGAAAAGGTGGGGTTCCATCTCTACCAGCTGAGCGGCCAGGCTTTTACGGGCTTGGCCGTGGGGGACACATCTGCAGTCTCTTCTCCAGACTCCAGCTGCGGGAGCCCCGGCCGGAAAGCTCTCCCTGCCTCAGCTTCCCCGTCTATAAAGCAGGGAGATCCAGATCCTCATGGCCTCAAAAGCGGCCGTGACATTCACTGAACAAGCAGGACAGCGCCTGGTCCAGGGCCGTGACATTCACTGAACAGGCAGGACAGCACCTGGTGCGGGGCAGCCACTGCGGAGGGAGGGCCTGGATCTTTTGTCCTTCCCTCTGCCTGTGCGTCTGACCTACACCCACCCACACGCGCTCTCCCACCAGAGTACAATCAACACCAGCTCTGTCCTTCAGTTTATTGCTTTTAGACTGGAACCAAAATGAGGATTTAATGAGCAGAATCTCTTCCTTGAGTCCCAGTTTAGCGAAGATGGAGACTTAAGCCTTTGCGCTGGAAACAGCTTTACTTAAATGTTAGGATTCCCATCGTGGCTGTGTGAGAATGCGGTCACATCTGTAACAAACATCCCTATCCTTCCGCTCAGGAGCACCGGCTAACGCACCCAGGGAGAAGCGGGGCCGCTGAACCCCCAGACAGGGACGGGGGAGAAAAGACCAGGCCAGGTGAGATGCCTGCAGGAGCGGCCGGGGAGCGTCAGAGCCCCTCAAGCGCTGCTGCCTGGAGAACAGCTCTGAAATGACTACAAGATGGGCATTGACAAGGGTGGAGCAGAGAAGGAAGCAGGAAGCTGCTCCCTGGGGACCACAGCGCAGGAGGCCACACCTCCTCCTGTGCGGCCAGGCCGAGCGGCTCAGCAGCTTGCTGTGCGGCAGAAAAACAGCGTCTTACTCTTTAACAGAGACCAAGCTCAGTGTGACCCATCTTCAGGCAGGTTCTCCTGGTTCCAAAGAGAAAGACAGCCTTCCTTTTAAACAGCACCCCGGAGGCCACCTCGTGCGACCCCTTAGGGCTTCCTCCCATTCTCAGTTCCGGCACCTCCTTGGATAAATGCCTCTAAATCACACAGCCATGCCCACAAGGGGTGGAGGCTCTCTTCTCCAGCTGGGAGCATCCACCAAAAAATCTTAAGAACCGGGCTCTACCTTCCCGGGCGTCCGCCTCTACGTGGAGGGCTCCCTCTCATTCTCCCAGACATGAGCTTCTGCCCAGGAAGACTGTTCACTGAGACCCATCTTCACAACTCCAATGGCTCATGGGAGGGCTTACCTGCTCACTAGACCCAATCACCCCCAAAGCTAAAGTCCATAATCACCCCTTCCTGTCAATGGTCTTGCTCTTCTCCTAGGCCAGCCCCCAAACGCCACTCTCTCTGTCCCCCTCCGAATTCACCTTTCCCAACTCTCCCCAACGTTACTGATGGTCATTCTTTGATACAATTCCTCCGACCATCTCTGGACCCACTGATGAGAGTTCACACCTTTAAAAAGCAGCATATAAGTATTTGACATCTGTGATCCCTTGTGTATCATTATTTCTTTATGAATTATTATATTATTTTCTTAAAAGCACATACCTCTTTTGGTAAAGACACTAATTTATTTCTGTCTGCATTCAAGTTGCTCAACTTCTTAAGTTTTCCAATGCTCTTAGGTAAAGTCTGTTAAAATAACATTTTTGTTATTAACACATACTTTGGACATGGCTCAGAGTAAAACAGATAAAATGGATCTTTTCAAGAACTGAGAGGGTCTAATCTCATCCAGCAAGACAAGTCCTTCCTCAACAGCAGGTGTTTGTAATGCTCACTTGGGGATGTGGCATCTAATATTTTGCATTTTTGTAGAAATGAGAGTATGTTTCAATGAAATGAGGTTAAAGACACAGGCCTGGGAACAGGGAAACACACAGTAAAAGAGGTAGCGAAGGCCCTTCAAGTCAAGGAAGTGAAATCTGCACCCCTGAGATCCACCCCTCCCTGCCCGCACCTCTGAGAACCGCTAGTTTGCAGATGCCTGTGGGGGCCGGAGTGCAGGCGGTGGGAGCTGGAGCTGGGCAGGTGTGTGTGTGTGGGCGGGGCGGGGGGGGCGGGGCGGGACCACCCTGGCTGGTGTGAGCGCTCCGACCCTGCAGGAACCAGCCCTGGGTCCATGGGGAGAGGAGGATCTTCAACCCTGATGCAATCCAGGGGTGAACGTCACTTTTCTAACTGTCACGACTACCATCTGTAATTCTAACGGATTCCTTCCAGAAACAAGGAAGGAGCCCAGTGTCCTGACTACAGGGGGATGTTCCCAGGCCCACACCAGCTCCGCCTCCTTAACCCACTCTTGCTGTCTTCTTCTGCTCTGCTCCCCAGAAGAGCATTACTTACTCCTTTTATAAAGAAAGGAGAAAAGGGGAGAAAGAGGTAAAAGGAAAAGTCGGGTAAAAACTAAAGTGACAAAATGAAGACAGAGAAGTGGAGGGAAAGGCAGGAAAGTAAACCAAAAACAAAGAGGCTACAAGGCCAGGACAGGGGGAGCAGGGTGAGCAGATGGGGCGGGCGGCGGGAGCAGCAGCGGGCAGAGAGCAACCGCCCCAGAAACCCGCTCTGCAGGCGTCACCCGGAGGACGGGGAGGGCCGGTCCAAGCCCGGGCACCTGCTCTGCCTCACCCAGCTTCTTGGACGGGGTGAGATCAAGGTCAGAGCTGTGCTCTGGCTCCCCAAAAGAGCATCCCCCACCCTCAGTGCCCCCAAGGCTTTCTGGGTCCAGCCCCCATCCCCTCCCCTCCCCTGCACTCACATCTGCTCCAAGAACCAGAAGGACACCATTCCCACTGGCCCATCCTCAGACACGAGCAGAGGCACTTCAACCAGCAGGGCCGGTCCCCCTGCCTCCCTTCCCCAGGTGTCCAGGCCAGTGCCCGTACCCTGAGCGTCACGATGGGGCGCAGTCTCTGACGGGGGGACCGGGATCATCTGCATGTCCCGAGCCTGCTTCTCAGGCCCCTTGGTTAGTTACAACATAAGGGGACCTCCATCTGGTCCACCCAAATTACAAATATGCAGAAGCGACCCTGCAAAGCGTTGCTGACGCGGAACCCACACCATTAATCTCCACCTGACCCTGGGGCCACACTCACCAGGAGCCGATTTTCTGTAAGAACCAATTCCGTGAGGCTCTCACAGTCTCCGACTGCCTCGGGCAACTGGGTGAGTCGATTCTGATCCACCTTCAAGATGGACAGTTTCTTTAGTTTTCCTGTAAAAGGGTCATTTAGGCTCATTAGTTATCACTGTTTTTCTGGTCACCACTTGGCATCTCCCCTCTGCTTGCTGTTTGGAATTTCCATTCTCATTTGGTTTCCTCACCCAGCTTCAAGAAATTGTGCTATTTGCATTTAGAGTACAAAAGGTTGAGAGTTAAAATCATGTGTTCTGTTTGTCAGAAACAGTTGGCAATTAATGGCAAATCATTTAAAAAGTTGCTACCTAAAAAAATCATGTCAAAGCCCATAGATTTTCATGAAAAAACAAAGAGCTGGCTCTTGATGGAGCTTCAAGAACAGGAAACGTCTTGTATACAGAGGAGAGACTTTTACGTTACCCTAAGAATCATCCTGGCTCAGATGGCAAAGAACCTGCCTGCAATGCAGGAGACCTGGGTTCAATCCCTGGGTCAGGAAGATCCCCTGGGGAAGGAAATGGCAACCCTCTCCAGGACTCTTGCCTGGAGAATTCCGGGATCAGGGGATCCTGATGGTCTACGGTCCATGGGTCACAAAGAGTCAGACACAACTGAGCAGCTAACACACACGAGAATCACCCTCGCTAAAAACAAAAGACAGCACACGGCAGTCCATTCCATCACCTGGGGGTGACGATGAGTCAGTGAGGAGCCCTACAAGGGAAATCTCTGAGCCTGCGGGGTCAGATGGTAATCTCTAGAAGGCCACATTAAGACAGGTCTGTCTCACTCAGAACGCAGAATGGACTCATGAGAGGTGCCCTCAGGCCACAGAGGAAGAGCCAGTTTACCGCAGCCTCTGCAGCCGCCAAGGGCTGGAGGAGACCCTGAGCCGTCAGAGTCTCGCTGTCACCTGCTCCTGCCTCGAGGGTGTGCCTCCCAAGCAGGTGTCCTTGGTATCCACAGAGGGTGGCCAGAGTGATGTCACTGTCCTCAGGGCAGTCAGAGGACAGCCTCTATCACAGAAGTGATAAAGCCGGAGACGGAGAGATGCCAAAAGGGTGAACTCATGCTGAGTGCGGTCACGGGGCAGGGCAGGGGGGCTGCTTATTCAGCACAGTCAGTACCTACTAACCCTGTCCCCAGAAGGGCCCCCAGTCCTCAGGCCAGGAGACTCGTCAGCACTGTCTTTGGGGCATGGAACATACAGCTGGCAGAGCTCACCCCAAGAGCTCCTCAACACCACTCACAAGCGGGCCTGCAGACTCTCCTTGAATACTTCTAGTGCCAGGAGGTTCATTTCTTCACTAAGCAGCCCACACTGATTCCTAAGAGATGCACGTTAAGCTCTTCCTTAAATCAAACTGAGATTCACAACCTTTTCCTTTCACCCTCTTGAACGAGAAGACAGAAGGAGGCGACGCCTCCTTCCACCCGACAGCCCTTCAAAGGCCTGATGTCAGCATCTCGTGCCTACTTCTCTCTTTTCCCAGCAGCCAAACATCCTGAGTCCCCACAGCTGTTCTGATGCTATACGTGATTCCTACCGGACATTCCCACCTAGAGTCACAGTCCCACTCAGGTCCCCAACCAGACTCACCTGAAAGGCAGCGTCTGTCGGTCCTCTGCCAAGCTGCTCTTATCAACAACCCTTTCATCTGGACCAGATGCCAGAAAGGAAGCCAGGCCCCTGTCACACGGCTTCTCCGACTACTGAAAACCTCTCCCAAACTCCCTTTGATGTTCTGAATGCAGGTTAAGTGAAGGTCAAAGAACCTGCCCTACGACAGCCACACGGTTTAATACAGCTTCCTACAGTTTCTAGGAAGGCCTGGCTATGGCAGAGCTGACAGCCCATGTCTGTTTATCTTCTCTGTGTTTATTTTCTCACCCTGAGCTGAGCTCTCCTGTTCGGTAAAGGAAACGTCTGGACTGTTTTTTAAAGGAAACGGCACAGAATGGTTCAAGGAAAAGATGATTCCCGATGGAATCAGAAAAGGCTCAACAGAAAAGGCTCAATGTGTTTCCCCCCAGTAACAGCCCTTCCTTGGGGTCACACTATGAGGTCAAAGGTCATTCCACATAAACTATTTGCAATGCTCAATTAGAAAAGTCTTGATAACTGTTCATATGCCCAAAACACATTCTACAATTTAGGCTCATCCCCACCAAAATCATGGACACAAGCTGCAGAGGAGGTAGACGGGCCTACACTTAAAAGTAGTAACGTATATTTAACAGGCCTGCTCCCAGACCAGGAACACAGACATGCCTGCACACAGAGAGATTCAACCTGTAACGACTGAAGGAACCACGCCCCAGGACGCGAACAGCCAGCACGGGGGCAGCTGGCGTCTACACTCACCGATGCCGTCCGGGAGCATTTCTAACAAGTTCTGCGAAATGACCAAATCCGTCAGTGAAGTCAGGCCGCTGATTTCTTCCGGAAGCCTTTCCAACCTGTTTTCAGAGACGTCTAAGCAGAGCAGGTTCTTCAGATTTCCTATTTCCTGTACCAATGACACAGGAAAAGAAAGTCATGCCAGAACCAGTCACCGTTTGGAGGAATTTCTTATATTGATTTTTCAAGATCACCGCAGAGTGGCCCTAAGGATTCTTCCATAAGTGCTGGTCAAAGGCGACAGCGGGGGTGAGTTTCCAGACCCCTTCTGATGAAAACGGGAAGCTGTGTGAATCACACATGGGTACTGGGAAGGGAGGCCAGGCCCTCGGCCTGCAGGCAGGCGAGGAGTCATTCCCTCAGTAAGATGAGGACATGGGCACCAGGGGAAAACCAGCCGCTTGAAGGCCCCACAGTTTGGGATAAAGAAGAAAAAAAGAGGCCAGACGCCAGTTCTCCACATTTGGACTCAATACTCAGAACAGCCTGTGAAGTCCTGTGGGAAGCCGACTCCTTTCTATGTCTGTGACAGGCATCTCGTGGGACAACAGGGGCTCAGCTGCTCCCCGGGGAAACTGGAGCACACACACACAGATACACACACACACACACACACACACACACTCAGATACACACACACACACACACAACAGGGGCTCAGCTGCTCCCCGGGGAAACTGGAGCACACACACACACACACACAGATACACACACACACACACACACTCAGATACACACACACACACACACTCAGATACACACACACACACACTCAGATACACACACACACACTCAGATACACACACACACACTCAGATACACACACACACACACACACTCAGATACACACACAACAGGGGCTCAGCTGCTCCCTGGGGAAACTGGAGCACACACACACACACACACACACACACACACACACACACACACACACACACACACACAACAGGGGCTCAGCTGCTCCCTGGGGAAACTGGAGCACACACACACACACACACACACACACACAACAGGGGCTCAGCTGCTCCCCGGGGAAACTGGAGCACACACATACACACACACACACACACACACACAACAGGGGCTCAGCTGCTCCCCGGGGAAATGAATGCACACACATGTGCACGCTCACACACACAGATACACACGGACACAGACACACACACACAGGCACACGCACACACGCACACAGACACACAGTTAATACCCAAGACAACAGAGCCACACACACACACAAACATACACACACAGACACACACACACACAACAGGGGCTCAGCTGCTCCCTGGGGAAACTGGAGAGCACACACACATGTGTGCACTCACACACACACACACACACACACACAGACACATACACCCATAGACACACACACACACAACAGGGGCTCAGCTGCTCCCCGGGGAAACTGGAGAGCGCACACACACATGTGCATGCTCACACACACACAGATACACATGGACACAGACACATACACCACACACACAATACACACACACACACGGCACATGCATGCACACACACACACACACACGGCACACACATGCACACACACACACGCACAGACACATAGTTAATACCCGAGATACGAGAGCCACACACACACACAAACTTACACACAGACATACACACACAGACACACACACAGATACAGACAGACACAGATGCACACACATACCACACACACTATTAATACACACACACACTCTCTGTTAATACCCGAGACAAGAGAGCCAGACTGCTCTGAAAGGGAAGAGCCGACCTGGAGGGGAGGCACCTCCTTGGGGCCCAAGCTCCAATCCAGAGGCATCTGACCCTCCACTCTCCTGACACACGCTCCCTCTTACCGGTGCCCCCACTGCCCCGATCTGCTGCCAGCCTGTCCGCGCCCCCCCACCCCCGCCCCCGCGCTCAGCACCCTCTCGCCTGGACAGGTCTGGACACCCTCTGCCCAAGTCTGTTCACAACTGTGCCTCCATCCTTCCCGCTGGGAAACATCACTCCAGGCCCAGAATTAAACCCCACCTCGAACTCCAGTGGCCCCCTGAAGTCTACATAGGTACAGACTCCTAAATTAGCACTGAATTTGGCCTGAACAACTACCCAGATTATCCCTACCCAATCCAGTACTCACCCTGGGACTCCAAACCTGCATTTCCTGCCTGGAGGAAAGCAGACTACCTTTCTACTAATTTCAGGCCAGGCTCCCTGAGGATAGTCTACTTTTTAAATGTATTCCTTTAAACAATGTCTTTATCTCCTTTTCTTTTTGTCATCAGTGAAGACAGGAAAATAACTGATTATCTGAGACTGTCTGATGAGTTTAGTCCTGACTTAACAAAAGGTTATACAAGTGGGCCAATGAGATGCATAAAAAAAAATTAATAACATGATCAGTGGCATGTTAATTTCTTTGTGTTTAGGACGTGACATTTTGCACACAATTGTTTACATACATCCGTCCACACATATACTCTCCTCCGCATGTCTAAGAGCGGATTTTTACTTTATTCAAGTATGCTGTGTTAACTTCTCCTATACTGCAAAGTGACTCAGTTATACATACACACTTCTTCATATTCTTCTTCCATTCTGTTTTATTACAGGATATTGAATATAGTTCCCTGTGCTCCACAGGGCCTTGTTGTTTATCCAGCCTTTATAGCTGGTATTTTATACTTTCTTAATATCTTCCTGGCATTTCTGCCCCATCCTTTGACTCTTCTAAGTAACCAGACTTCTCTTAATCAGGACGTTTCATAATTTCCTAGAGAAATCTGTTAATCAAACCCTCACTCATATCAGCTGCTGATCTGCCCTTTCCTTTTCCCAAATGCAGCCAAGACCTCAGGAACAGACTCGCATTAGCTCCGTAGTCGCGTGAGTCGTCGGTGATGTCCTGGCAATTCTAGCACATAACTACAACTAGAATTTTACTCAAGTGCTTTTTTATAGCACCAGGCTTCCTTGCACAGATACACCTTCTCCACCCGAAGGGCACGGGCCATCATAGCTGGTCCAGAGAGCCTAGCAGAGACAGCCCCTGAATTACTATACAATACACACACCTCAACCATCAGGAAATATATGGACTTTAAACCCTGGCTCTAAGAGACCCCGAAGAGTAGAATTCGGTAACAGCTGGAGAAAAACAAAGTTGGGGGAAATGCCTGTGTGTTGTTGTTGTTTAACTCTCTCTCAACTGATGGGAAGGTGGGTCTATGCGCTAGAACCCACAGGCTGACACAGAAGCCCACACGAGAGCCCGTTTCATTTGGAACACGGCTCCTCATGCTTGGTACCAGCAGGAGAAACATAAAGAGCTTGTGACGGCCCAGCTACACCATAAGCAACATTTGGGAGAAAATATGAAGTAGAAACTTTTTGCACTGATTTTACATCAACTATTACACAGCAAAATGTGCTCAAATCATCTCAAAACACTTGGCATATCACCAACAGTGGCAGAAACTTCTGCCATCAGAATCCGGCATCCTGGTAATTTCCAAATGAGCTGGGCTTCAAGCAGGCAACCCAGGCCTCAAGCCAGGATGAAATAAAATGCAGACTTCACACACCAAAAGATATATTTACTATCTTTAGAAACGATGGGTTGAGGCTTTCAATTTTTTGTGGCCATGTGGCGCAATGAATGCTCAACAAATCTTTCCAAATCTGCTTTGGCAACCAACGTTTTAGTTTTCAAGCTCCCTTTTCTAGAAGTCTCATGGAGAAGCAGGGGATGCATGAGGGTGACGGTGGTCTCTTTGCATTTTGGAGGGAAACAGTGTGAAATTACCACTCACCTGAGGTAATTCTGACAGCTGATTTCCATCCAACCAGAGATCCTTTAGATGTAAGAGAGCTCCTATTGATTCTGGCTAAAACAAAAAGCAATGTTACCGAAACAAAGCTCCAGTATTTAGCCCCCCATTAAGAAGGAAAGGACCTTCACTCAACAGTTAGGAATGGAGTATCACAGCAAAGGTTTGTGGGTACTTCTCTAAAATCAGCACCCCTCTCCTAAAAGCATCCCCAAGACTCCCAGCTGCTTCCACTCACGCCATCACCTCCACCCCCGACCCTCCACCCCCAATCATTATCCGTAACCCGTGTGAACCGAAGCGCGTGCTCTAATGTTGCCAAGCTGTCTCTGTGGAAACAATGGCTTAAGAGTATCCCTAGAGATGCCCCCCAAATATTTTGTGATCATAACTAAGAACAAGTGAAATTCAAATCTCTCTTCAGTACAGACTTACCAAATTATATATTTCATTGTTTCCTAAATCAAGTTCTTCTAGTCTCCGTAGCTGGGTAAGGGAGCTATTTAAAAAAAAAACACACACACACACAAAGGGAAGGAGCTCTTGGGATTTAGAAATGCTGAGCAACATGAGATTCCTCACTTGGACTAGTTTCCCAAAATAAGATTCATCTGGATTTTATGGCCATAAATACTACACAGGAAGTCTATTAAGGCTGGCATCTCTCAAATTTTCCAAAAGACACAGAACTTCTTTTTGACAAGCTACTGTAGTTTTTTTTGTAGTTTTTTTTTTTTAATGCTTCAGGAAATTCATTCAGTATGAAACCCCCCTTTTCCCCAGAGACTCACTCAGGGAGATAAGTAAGTAGATTCTCTCTCAGTTCCAGTGAAGCCAGGTTATAAAGACTAGAAATGAACAGAAGAAAAAAAGGGTTTAAGGAAAATACCTAAGATTCTTCCTATTCCCTCCCCTCCCCAGCAATCCCCACTCCCCAACGTATGCACTCCAGAAGGAGCAACTCTTAGTAATAAGACATGTAACTCACTGCCCTGAGGAAAAATATCTATGACCACCCCATCCCCAGTAAAAATAGTATCGTCTCTACTTTGCAAATTTTAACATTAAAGTAAAGAGAGTGGCACCGTCACCGCAGGGCCTCGCGCACATGGACTCTGTGCGCTGATACACGGGAAGAGCTCTCCAGTCCCTGGGAGACAGCCACTCCCAGGACCAAGACAGGGGCCGAATATGCACTTCCAGGCTTGAGAATGTAAAAAATGCACCACTGCCTTAAAAACAGGACCACCCGAACGCCTTTAATCTCAAGCTGCTCTTCTTGCAAACATCACTGAGAAGTCTGTTTGAACATCACTGAGAAGTCTGTCTGTCTGATCGCAGTGGGCATCTCAGTTCAGAGAGTCCACGTGCTCCACTTAAGTTCCCACACTCACAGAGCAAGGGGCCCCTGAGATGCAGGAGGTCAAGTAACGACACACTCCACGCGGTGCCCGGGACACCAGCCTGATTCGGTAAGCAGTGGCTGTGATAATGTTGCTTTTATTCTTAATAAACCCCGGGTGGCACTCTTTTCAGCAGATTCTCCTGCCTCTCAGCCGTAATCCACGTCTAGCAGAAACACCGTGCGAGCATACAGAGGTTCTCCCCAGATGCTGGTGATCTGGGTCACGGTGGCGATTCTGAATCAGCAGACGCCACACACCTCCCAGTATGTTAGCGCTGGCACGACACGCTGATTCAGGACAGAATCGGCTGGTTACTCCAGCAGGCGTGTGCTAAGCTCTGAAAAGCGAGAACTCCAGCTTCTGCTAATGTCACCAGAGTAACGCCCAGATTTGGAGGACTTTTACTTGTGATCCCACAGAACACAGGGTGTCAGACCAACACCCTAATCTGCCTTAATCCTCTGTTCTCCTTCCAACATCAAAGCCAGAATTGCAGGCACTGACAGCGCTTTTCATAACATTAGAAAATGTAAATTTGATTTGCAGGAACAATCATATACACACATAAAACCCAGTGGCTTGAAAAATGTATCTGAACTATACATTTGAAATGCACAAAATTGATATCCCCTTCAATTTTCTAAAAATAATTTTAGAAATTTAGAAACAGTTAACAGTCTCACAATTAAACCAGAGGAAAAAAATAAAACCCTTCAGAATATACATATTTTTAAAAGTCAGTAACCCTGCTAATCAGTAATTATGAATTTAATACCAAGACTCTTCCCCTAAAATGCAGCCAGGTGGAATCGCAACTTCCCAGTCCCACTGCCTCTGGGCCAAACCCTCACGTAGAAGAAATAACGTGGGAGGGATGGGGGACCACCCATTGTGTGCCCCTAAAAACAACCCATAGATAAGGCGGACACCGGACATTACAGGCCACTGTGAAAGTAAAATCAAGGGCCTGGTTTTCAGTTTTAGCTGTTCCCAGAACCAGTCTTATGGGAAAGGTGATAAGCATTTGGCTGTTTTCACATCTCTATTTTAAAAACCACTGACAGACCTGCCAGGTTGAACGCTCATCACTTTCACATCTCTTTGACCCACTAGAGACGTCCACTAATGAGATGAGGGAAAACGTTCCTCTTGCTTCCAAAGCTCCCTCCTTGGGCACGATCAAGTGTACCTTGCAAAGCAGTGTCACCAGGCCCAGCTACCGACACCTCCTGGCCCGACACCTCCTGCCTGAAGCAGTACAGAGCTGGGCCCACCACCCGGGGCACCCCCTGGGTCCTTACTGTCATCTCCTGACCGGGAACCACCCAGCATGTCGCTGGTATCACCAGGATGACCCCATCAAGAAACCAAGGTCCGCTGGTGTGAGGTCCATCAGACAGTGGCAAAGCCACAGCTCAAACCCAGTGACAGCCAAGACCCTGCCCTCACCCTGCGTGCGTTAGGCACTCGGTCATGTCCGAGTCTTTGCGACCCTGTGGACTGCAGCCCACCAGGCTCCCGTGTCCATGGAATTCTCCAGGCAGGAATACTGGAGCGGGATGCCACGTCTTTCTCCGCCCTCACTCTGGGGACTGCCATTCTTTGGAACTCTCTCTCTATAATTTACATCCTCACAACTACCTGGATCTGCTTGGCTGAAGTGCTTCGCCACGGCGCCTCGAGTCCCCTAAAATGAAGACAGTCATACCTGCTGCAGCAGTTAGGGCAGGATACATGTTCCTTCAAGTTGACAGAGCCAGTCTGATGTGTTATTTCCTTGAGACGGCCCTGTGCCCAAGCAGTCATGCCTGCCTGCATGCTCGGTCACTCAGTCGTGCCCAGCCCTTTCTGACCCCATGGACTGTAGCCCGCTAGGCTCCTCTGTCCCTGGAATTTTCCAGGCAACAATACTGGAGTGGGTTGACATTTCCTACTCCAGGGAAGTATAGTCGGGGGCCACACAAATGTATGAGCCCCAAGGCAGGGTCCCCAGAAAGACTGCTCCACAATTCTATCAACCACGGGAGCCATCCCCTCTGCCCAAAACCGCCTCCAAGGACAGGCCTGCAGATGGGGAGCCACTGGTACGGGACAACTTTTAAGGATACATCATATGTAACTGGTGACTTGAGGGACAATGACGAATAAAAAGTAAGGACACTGGTTTGACTACAGATGCCCACCTCCCATATAAGCCCAAACCTCAGAGTGTAACCTGGCCTGGCTGTTCTCATTTTGATTATTAACGGATTCTCAAATGAAACCACAGGTTTGGTTCTCATCAGTACCCTGCCCTGGACAGCCCCAGGCCAACGCACAATCCTACCAGTCTCTCCAGAAGAGAGTTCTCTAGGCCGTTCTAGGAAGAGCTGACATAAACAGGGCTGGCCTGAATGCAGATTTGGACCAGAGACAGTCAGATCAAAATTCAAGGATGAATGGCCTCCTCTCCTGGCTTTTCTGAGTACAGCATCTGCCATTATAGACTTCAGGAAGGTGACTTCCCTATGCAGGCAACCTGGTCAATGCCACTCCAGCATATTTGCGAGCAAAGGACACACTGCTAAGAACTGACGCAGTCCGGGGACTTGAACTCTGTCTACTTCAGAGGCCAGGCTGTTAGCCACAGGCCAAGAGAAACTCCACATGCATTGATCAGCTGATGCAGTCAACACGTGATATGTGACCAAAAGCTTAGACACTCAACAGGCAACATGACTGGCCATTGATGACTACTGTAACAACATCAACAGGAACTGTATGACAGAGACTGTTGCCAGTTCTTGCCAAGAATTAACTTTATGGATGAGAAAATGAAGGCACAAGAGGGCACCTGAATAAGGTCTCCCACGATTGGGAAGGGGCAGAGCCAGGACTCATCATGGAATCTGTATTTTCAGTCACCACTTTCTGCTCTCACCCTCGAGTCTGTGAGGTTCACTTTGTGAACAGGGAATACAATATTTGTGAATATGTGTAATATAGTACTAATACACTGGGGCTTCCCAGGTGGCTCAGTGGTAAGGAATCTGTCAATGAAGGAGACGTCGGTTCAATCCCTGAGTCATGCAGATCCCCTGAAGGAAGGCACCCCACTCCAGGATTCTTGCCTGGAGAAGTCCATGGACACAGGAGCCTGGCGGGCTAAGTCCATGGGGTCACAGTCAGACACGACTGAATGACTAAACAGCAGCAGCAATATAATACATGAATAAACACGCAGAACAAATATTCAGGAATGAGTTGGCTCCCATCTCTGTCCTGCGTCTATCCAGTCTCCTACCACCTAGACCCTTCTCACAGGAAATAACCCCTTTCTGTTGGTTATTTGTGCATTTACCCAGAGTTGCCTTTTATGCAAAGAAAAAGGGGTATGAATATATAGCCTTAGCTTCCTTTTTTCATACAAAAGGCAGCATCCTATACAAAGGAGATTTTTAACTTTCTTTTCAACAGATAATACACACAGATATTGTTTTTTTAATTGCATGGTAATTCAGAATCCATACAAACCTTACTTTTTTTAAACCACTCCCCTGCTGCTGCTGCTGCTAAGTCACATCAGGCGTGTCCAACTCTGTGCAACCCCAGAGACGGCAGCCCACCAGGCTCCCCCGTCCCTGGGATTCTCCAGGCAAGAACACTGGAGTGGGTTGCCATTTTCTTCTCCAATGCATGAAAGTGAAAAGTGAAAGTGAAGTCGCTCAGTCGTGTCCGACTCTTCTCGACCCCATGGACTGCAGCCCACCAGGCTCCTCCGTCCACGGGATTTCCCAGGCAAGAGTGCTGGAGTGGGGTGCCATTGCCTTCTCCGAAACCACTCCCCTAGTAACAGATATTTCACCCTTCAATTTTAATTCCTGACAAATTAAATTTCTGTGTAATATCATCAGGATGACCTCCTACACAAACCACTATTTTCTATCTTTCCTTCACTCCCACCGTTTTTACCATCAAATGGGGTTTAACTTTTTCTTTTCTTTTTTTAAAAAATACCATTTATTTGGCCACATCAGGTCCTCACTGCCCACTTGGGCTTCCTTGAGCTGGCGTCTGGCCCCGGAGCGCCCCAGGCTCCGTAGCTCAGTGCACAGGCTTCGCTGTCCTGTGGCACGTGAGGTCTTAGCTCCCCACCCCAGGGACTGAACCTGTGTCCTCTGCACTGGAAGGCGAACCCTTAACCACTGAACTACCACGAAGTCCCCCAAACAGGGTTTAAAAAAACAAAGATAAAATCCTAACAAGCTTCTGCAGGAAGAGTCTGCAGAAGTCTTTGGTGCCAGCAGCTGACGGTCCCTGAGAGCACGCGCAAGAGTTCACCCTGCTGTGAGCCAACACGCAGGCCAACTGTATTTTTAGGATTCTATTTCAGGGACTGGATGAGGGGTTACTTAAAAAAAAAAAATTTACATCTGTCCTCCACTGTATTTTAAAAATTCCTTTCTAAACCACTGGGATTTTTTTTTTCCCATTTTGGTGGCAAATATCATTAAGAAAGGAAAGAATAAAATAAATTTAAGTGCCCCAAAAACAAACAAATGACAGTATACTATTAAACCATTAAAATATAAAATCTGGAAACATTTATGGCAATACTTTTCAACTAGGATGAGGGAAGTGCTTACATATCCACGGTATTTCCACTTTTTTAGTACCAGATTAGTATTTAATAAGAAAACTCTGGTTACAAACTTCCTTATGGCGGTGTTGCTCTAGAAAATTTTCTAAAAATCTTTCATTTTATTTTTGGAGCAATAAATATTTACAGAAATTCCCAGGCCTCAAAAAAAAAAAAAAAAAAGTATTAAATACAGTAACAGTTTTCAAAAAGACTGATTCTTTTCAGGCAGCATGTACTAACAGGTCACCATTCCCAAGGGCAGCAGACACAAAATCACACCCACACGCTCGACTTCAATCTGCCAGAGAACCCAGGGCTTATCTGCTTGTTCTACTTCTATTAGCAAATGGTCACAACCAACTCTTTATTGATGATAACCATTTAGTGACTGACCACTGCGTTTTGGGCACCATTCCAATCTATTACACATATTTCTTCTTCTTAAAGAACGTTATTCTTTGAGGAGGAAATTTAATTAAATAGAGATGTCTAGATATATTTAGGCTAACTCACCTTTTTTCTGATGGTACCAGTTTCTTTAACAGCCAAGGATATGGAATCTCATGAAGCTAGATACACAAAGTCAAACAGAGCAGCTTGCTCACAACGAAGGCAGAGGCTTCCCAGATTCTCACAGTTCTCCCTGAGTTCCCACCACCCCGACTCCACAACACCTGGACGTCTTGGAGGCTCTGGCTCTGTGTACCTGCTTATCACCAGGTGCCAGTAACTGAGACGAAATGATCTTAGCACATTGCTGGTGAGGCTACATTACAGAAGATTTCCTGTAAGAATAGCATAGATCCATTTCCTAGGTATGGCATCATCCCTCAGCAGCACCAGGCTTCTTCAAGTTTGCCTAACGTCCCTTCTTTTTTATTATTTTGATACATTTCACATACTATAATATCCACTTTTATAATGGGTACCATTCAGTGGTTTTCAGTATATTCACAAGGTTGTACAAACATCACCATGACCTAATTCTAGAAAATTTCTATCATCCAAAAAGAAACTTCACATCCATCACAAGTCAATTCTTTCTAGGAGGGGTTTAAAGAGGTCTTCATAAAGCCCAAATATGCCAAAAGTTTCATGAATTAGAAAATGAGGGCTGGGGAAGGGAGGAAAAAATTCATGTGCTCAGCAGGGCATCTGACACCAGAGGAAATGCAGCTTCCTACAGGACAAGACCAAGTTCAAACCCCACCAGTGAGATACACACACACACACACACACACACCCTGCTCCCACCATCCCACCCTATTCTTACCCCAGTCACAGGCAACCCACTAATTTCTGTCTCTATGAGCTTGCTTCTGCTGAACATCTCATCTGAATGAAATGGTACGATATGTGACCTTGCTGTCTGGCTTCCCTACTGAACACGTTTCCTAGGTCCATCCACACTGGAGCATGTGTAACTACCTCATTACCTTTTTATGGCTGAGTAATACTCCATCACATGGGAATAGCAGATTTTGTCTATTGGTTCCTCCACTGATGAAAATCTGAATTGTTTCAAATTGGATATTATGATGCTTCTATGAACATTTGTACACCCATTTTCTATAGACATATGTTTTCAGTTTTCTCGGGTAAACATGACTAGCAGTGGAACTACTGGGTCATATAGTAATCATGTTCAGCTTTTTGAGGAAGGACCCACTCCCTTAAATGAGGGCTGCATCCATTTTGTTGAAGTATACTTGATTTATAATACTGTGCTAAGTTCAAGTATACAGCAAGTGATTCAGTTTTACATATATATATATATACACGCACACATATATACGCACACATGCGCAAGTCACTTCAGTCATGTCCTACTCTTTGCGACCCCATGGACTGTAGCCCACCAGGTGCCATGGGATTCTCCAGACAAGAGTACCAGAGTGGGTTGCCATGCCCTCCTCCAGGGATGGAACCCATGTCTCTTTTGTATCTTGCACTGGCAGGTGGGTTCTTTACCACTAGCACCACCTGGGGAGTAGTGTGTGTCTGATTTTTAAAAAGTATCATTATGGCTGCACAGGCTGTTCATTGCTGTGCAGGCGGCCTCTGCTGTGGCAGACCATCAGCCTAAAGTGTGTGGGCTTCGGTAGTTGCAGCGTGCGGGCTCAGCTGCCCCATGGCATGTTTGATCTTGGTTCCCCGACCAGGGATCGAACCCACGTCCCCTGCTTTGGAAGGCAAGTTCTTAACCCCTGGACCAGCACAGAAGTCCCAGTAGTGAGTATCTATTCAGCCCAATCCCCTGATTTATCCCTCGCTGCCTTTCCCCTTTGGTAACCAAAAGCTTGTCTTCTTTGTCTACAAGACTGTTTTTGTTTTATAAATAACTCCATTTGTACTATTGTTCAGCTTCCACATAAAACTGATACATTTGTCTTTCTGTCTGACCTGCTTTACTTAGTTTGATAATCTCTAGGTCCATCCACGTTGCTACCACTAATCTCAAGAAAAATGTTTTCACAAGCTCAAAAGGCTCTTTTGAGAGGAAAGTTCATTTACACTTTGTACCAATGTTTCAAAACTTCTTAAAGTAAATTCATCTTTCCTGGCTTGAGCAGTGGAATCTTCCAGGTGTTTTAGTGATAGTAAAAAGTCACCGTCACTTGGCACTGTTTTCAAGAGCATATCTGAAAACTCAGTTTTACTGAGAGAGTTTTCATAAAGCCCATCCGAGACCTAGAATTCTCCTCTCAAAGGTCTACGAAGGCCCCCCTCCTCCCCTGCCACCCTTCTGCCTCACTGGCACCTTCAGTGACAAAGCCCTTTACTTAATTTTACCCCAACTCTTTCTAGGAGGGACTTAAAGAGGTCTTCATAAAGCACAACCAGGCCAAAAGTTTCATGAATTAGAGAACGAGGGCTGGGGAAGGGAAGAGGAGATTCATGTGCTCAGCGGGGCATCCGACAGCAGAGGAAATGCAGCTTCCTACAGGAGGAGACCAAGTTCAAACCCCACCAGTGAGACACACACGGGCAGATGACTTACCCCACTTTACAGACAAAGCTAACACAGCGTGGGTTGGCGCCCGGTGCTCAGCGAGTGGGAGCTGTAACGGGACAGGTGTGCCGAGGCCCCCACCCCGCCCCTGCCCCCCTGCACGCCGGCAGCACCCCTGCCCCCGGGTCCCCGGGTCCCTCCACCACATGGAAACCAACACAGCTGCTCCTGCTGATCGTGGGAACCAGCTCTGAGCTTTCTGGCAACAAAAGCAGAAAGGGAAATGTGATAAATGTCAGAACTGTTATTAAAAGGAAGAAGCTTACGGTTCTCCCAGTGAGGCATTTTTTTCCCCTAAAAATATGTATTTTTTAAATCTCTCTGTAATACCTCCTTACCTGGGGGAAAATAAGCAACATTATTTGGTAACAAGTATTCTTCAGTAGGAGGAGGGCATGGGAACCCACTCCAGTGTTCCTGCCTGGACAGACGAACCTGGCGGGCTACAGTCTGTGGGGTCGCAAAGGGTCGGACACAACTGAGCGACTCACACACACACATTTTTCAGGAGACGGTTTCAGAGAAACAGGTTCTTTTCACAGTTGCTTCTTCAGTCAGCTTTTTATAGGAACGGTACAGCATTCAGCCCAGAAGGTGACTCTGCAGGGACAGGCTAACGTGGTCCCAGCACAAAGCTTCTAGAGCCCACCTGGACCATCTGCGATGTCTGTTTGGAGACCAGCAGCATGGAGGAGGGAACACCATGCGTCTCATCCATGAATTTGCCCAGCGCGTCAGAGCCACAGCAGGGTCGGTCCAGACACAAAGAGGGACTCAGACCCAGAGCTCCACAGCTCCAGGAGACAAGGTGGACCCAGTGTACATGCCAACCACACACACACACACACACACACACACACACACACACTGCACTAGCCTTCTGTGTGTAGACAAAGGACTCCAGTGCTGAGCGTGCGGGTGACCCAGGGATCAGGTATCTGTGAGTCTGGGATCTCTTTCATCTCTCCTAGTCACTAGGGAAGTTTTCACAAAAGAGCTAGAACTTCAACCACTAAGTGGGGGGAAACCTCAGCCAGTCTGGATAGTGAGCAGACAGGTAAAAAATTTTTAATTCACTTTCGTGAGAGGGTTTGAAGTGATCTACAGCCCAGTGAAAACTCCCGATGCTACAGTGAGCAAGCACTGCCAAGCGTCTGCAACAGGTCACTGAACCATGTTAAACACACATGCAGCAGGTTTTTAAATGCAAACATTACATGCAACACAGATACAAAAACATCAGAAGCTAATAGCAGAACTGTGCTGGTACAAGCAGGGAGGGGCTGGCAGGGACCACCCACCACAGCCTGGTCCATACTCTCCACAAGAGCTGGTAAAGACTTCTAGAAACCCCTGGGGACCCAACACGGCAGAGTTTGAGAATCACTGGTCTCTAGCTTAAGTGACTCCCAACTATTCTGTTCTAAAGGGTGGTCCCACACATTTAAGAGTAAATCCTTACACTTATATTTATTGTAAGATAGATATATAGATACACTATGTACCCATATATAAAATATAAAAAGAAAAAAAAATAAGTAGAAAATAAAAACAAAAGAAAAATATTCTTAAATATTTTATGAGAGATACAAAAATCTTTTGGGCTCTCATTAGTGAAAGCAATGAGACTGAAAATACTATATTATGTAGTAAATACTCTGTTTTACGTTTAGGAACAAAACTGACCCTAAATGATTCACTTTGATACTTGTTTAATGGTGTAACAAGGGAAAAAGACACCTCGCAAAGTCACACTGATCCAGGGACTTTGCTGGCAGTCCAGTGGTTAGGACTCAGCACTTCCACTGCAGGAGGCTCAGGTTTGATCCTTGGTCAGGGAACAAAGATTCTACATACTTCAGCCCAGCCAAGATATTTTCTTTTTAAGTTACACTGATCCAAGAACTGTGTCATCAACTGCACTTATTAAATCATTCATTAGTAATTTTAAAAAATTTCTTCTGATTATGGAAAGGTCTTTGCTGAAATTCAGCTGATAAAGTCCCATCATCCCTGACATCAAACACGTGTGTTCAAGAAGACTAATCAGAAAGTGTATTTTTAACAAAGAGGTTTTTTAATTAACAAAGAGGTTTTTAAACACCCATCGAAAGTCAGTTTCCTGCTTTCTTGTTAAATGCCCTTTCCTTTGAAGGGCCAAGTAATTATGGACGGGCCATCCCAGAAAAGGGCCAGCAAATCTGGGACACTTTTATTCTAGTGACAGAAAAATGTATACTTTTGCATGAAGTAGCTGGTACACCTCTTGGTGGCTTAAAAGATTTTCATGATCATTCCTCATCTTGTTACAAAGTATTGCAAAGATTCTACTGCTGGAGAGCCTTGCTTCATCCCAGTGAGCAGACAATGGTTACCTGGCTCAGAGCCACGCCCTGCAGGAATGAACCACCTGTGCCACGCTGGCTGCTGCTCATCACCAACAGCTGATGCTGCAGACTCGCAAAAACCCAAACAGCGCACTCAGCAATTCCCACGGCAGCAGCTCAAGCTCCTGTGCACTGGGGGGGAACTCACGGGAGCCCCACAGAAAGTTCTATATGAGAAAGACACGCAGCGAAACGCTACCAGGTAAACCAGCAGCTCAGCTTCCACACTGGACAGCTCTGAGCGTGTGTGGACGACACAGCATCTTTGCAAAGCAGTGACAAACGGTGAGGACGGGCAAGAGGAGAGGCCACGGTGATCTGAGAAGCTGGCCTGGTGCCCATCAGGTACCCCCCTCCCATGGCACGGATCTGGGGATGTTTCAGAATGCAATACAAATATTCAGTCTTTCAAAGTATATGACTACTTTTTCGAACAGCCACTAGCTTGTTAGCAGAAAAATTTTTACCAAGCTGTTTGGAACTGCCTCCTTAACGAGTGGACTGTTAGGTGCCACAAGGGGAACCAGGACATAGTCACTGAGGCTCTCAGGGCCGTTGGGGGGGGGCGGCTGTCCCACGGTGATGCGGCGGGGAGTTGGGGAAAAGCAGGCCTGGGACCAGAAGAGCCAGACTCCAGCTCCAGCTCTGCCCTCAATGCCCAAACGCCCTCCAAACTGCCTCTTGGCAAATCACACAGGAGGGAACAGGGTGCCCTCGGTTCCAAGGTCCTGCAAGGCTGCTTGTCCTAAAGGCTGGGCTCTCTCCCCCAGGCAGGACACCCCCACCCGGCCCTGGAGAATTCCACAGCTTTCTCAGTTAAGGCCACCTGTCCAAGCCAGGCGCCGAAAGGAGAAACAGGGTTCCCATCGTCAACAGAGCCTGAAAGGACCGACAATGAGGTGTCTGCCTCATCTGACCAAACCGGCAGGGTAACTCACGCCCGGCCCTCCACTCCAGCATCCACAGGGACAGCGGGGAGTATCCATCAGGTAAGTGGCCATTCAACATCCTTTTCGTGCTTTCTGCAGCACCTGCTATTTGTGCCCTGTTCACAATACCATCCTGTCACTAAGAAGTTTTCTGGTTACTAAATATTTAGTTAAATGCTCCAAAGCAACCATGTGGGAATCCTTTGGGAAACTGCAGAGTCCCTCCCAATGAGGAAGCGCTAAGTGGCTTCAGTTGTGTCTGACTCTTTGAGACCCTATGGACTGCGGCCGCCAGGCTCCTCTGTCCATGGGATTCTCCAGGCAAGAACACTGGAGTGGGTTGCCATTTCCTTCTCCAATGCGTGAAAGTGAAAAGTGAAAGTGAAGTCGCTCAGTCGGGTCCATGAAACCTGTTTAAAAACACACAAATGAGGAGATGGACGGAGCAGCCAGCTGGCCAGCCAGAGCAGGAGAAGAGGGGAGGAGGGGCTCAGAGAATTAGATTCCAGAGACCCTGAGGGCAGGAGGCGGGCAAGGTCAATATTTACATGGCTAGTGTATTAATTAGAAATCCATGAAACCTGACACAGCACGAGTGCAGGGCATGATTATTGACTGAAAGTCGCTCAGTCGTGTCCGACTCTTTGCGACCCCATGGACTATACAGTCCATGGAATTCTCCAGGCCAGAATACTGGTGTGAGCAGCCATTCCCTTCTCCAGGGGATCTTCCTGACCCAGGGATCAAACCAGGGTCTCCTGCATTGCAGGCAGATTCTTTATCAACTGAGCTATCAGAGAAGCCCATCTTAGCATGTACTAAATCCAATGATTGCTGGAACACTTTTCAAATATGCATATTAACAAAAATACAACAACAAAAAGTTTCCATAAAAACATCATAATGACTGCTTTCTCCAGCACAAAACACTGCGATTTCCTCCACGAAGGGTGCCATGAACTCAGGGTGCTGGGACCTTCCTGTGTCTATCCTGTCCCAGAGCTAAAAGGGTGGAGTTCTTAATCATCACATATGCTGGCTCAGGGTCCAAACATCTGCATGAACCGCAGAGAAACACAGGCCTGCAGGTAGAAACGGGGCAGCCAGCCGTCTCCCTCTAGCAAGGAGGGGACACGGTGGACTGCAGACACCTGGGAAGAAAAGCCTTTGCAGAAGAGACCCAGATACACTGCAGTTCCCAAAAAGCGAGCTTCTGTTTCATCTCAGAACTTAAGCAGGACAGGTAAGCATGAGAGAAATCGTTTATAACAGCCACACACTGGTCCACGAGCGCTGGCCGGCCAAGGTGGGCTTTCAAGTGGTCAAGCATGAGCCACCGGCCTGCTTCAAACCACCATCCATCCTGAAGGGATGGAGAAGACCTGCTAAGATAATTCCCTCCATCAGTTCATCCGTGGGAATGTGCAAGAGAACAGATTCACCAGCATACAGTTCCTTCAAAGGATCCTACACTTCTTGCCATGGCCATGCTCCCCGACCTCAGGAACCAGTATGGGGACTGAGCTGGGCCAGTCCCCCGCCCGCCCTGCTCCATCCCCTCCTGACACAGCCTCGCCACGCCTCGCCCCTCCCCGTTCCAAGCCTGCTCTCCAGACCACCACCCTCGCTCCCTGTCCCCAGATCCACGGTGCACAGCCTGTCAGACACAGCTGCTGTATAAGGCACAGGCCGTAAGTTTTCAATGAAATTACTAGGAGCAGTCATTCCTAACAGGATTTAATAACCACCTATATGACACACGCTGCTTCGCTTCAATTAACTACTCTAGAATCCATCCGTTTATAGAGAAACACTCCAAACAAATTAGGTTCTCCACCAGTAACAAGTAGCAGCATCCTTTTTAATTATTAAAATTCAGGGGCAACTGGATGCAAAACACACAGAAGCTGGTTGTGGTCTTTCCTGAGGGGAAACTGAAGACTGGGTAAACAGCTTTCTGAGTAGACGTAAAACAAGAGCCAAAAAAGGGAAGGAGGTGGAGCTGATATAAATGCCCATTCACCCTGATATAAGCAAACTTCACATAAAAACTTAACTTACTTGCCAATATTTTCAGGCAGAGACTGCAGTGAGATGTCATTTACGGAAAGACATGTCAAATTCTGTAATTCAGGAAAGCTTTCTGGCAATCTAAAAAAACAACAAAAAATGTTATAATTGATAAAGAGAATTGCATATATGGTGTATAGTGAACATAATTATAATGATTTCTTCTTCTATTTGCTGATTGAAATAACCTCCTAAAATTACATTATATGTGGCATGTTTCTTGTCTTTCTAACTATAATGAAAAAAAAGTAAGGACTTGGTTTACCTGGCAGTACAGGGACATGATAAATACTTGTTGATAAAGTGATCCAGAAATAAAGAAGGAAGAAATACAAATTGTAAGAATAAAGGAGAAAAAGTGTCGTGAGCCTACTGAGCACTCTATGAAAGAAAACGGTAAAAACTTGCTGCAGCTGGAGGTGCCTAAGAGTGAAAACACTTTATGGATTAACAGAAAACAGAAATCTTAGCCCACAAGATTATCATAAAACATAAGACAGCTGCTTCAGGTTTTTTTTCCTGTAGCTTATAATACCCAGAGCAAAGCTACAGATTACTTACAATTAATCAGCTGACAGCCAATTGCTACTTTCTTAATATTTTTCTTTTGATTTGATCTAAGATGCCAATCATGTGAGATGATTATATGTTTCACAACATTCTACACAAAAAAGAAATTCTGTATACTTCTCTTAGACTCTACTGAACAGAGAAGATTCAAAATAAAATTATTTAAATACTTATAAAGAAAATTTACTTTCAATATTCCTCTGGTTACCAGTATTTGAGGTTTTAAAAAACACCAACTGAAGGCAAAAAGATCTCACTGCATCTAAAATGCTGAAGGTCCTTATACATAAACCCGCTAAGATGGAGAAGAGAACACATAACTCATTTTTTTGCAGGGGGTAGTGAGGGCTTCTTGCCTTAGTGATAGCCTCTAGACTAGAGTCTTTCGTTTCTCTCCTCTTTCTAGATTCCTTTTTTAAAAAACAAATCCTATGCTGTATGACGTTTAATATAGAGCATAATATGAGAGTATTAATGAGGGCTTTCATAATCGATGAAATACATTCTCAGGAATGGTTTTTACAAAGTTGCAAGCTCTTCCACTGTGGAAAGTTCTGAAAGAGATGGGAACACCAGACCACCTGACCTGCCTCCCGAGAAATCTGTGTGCAGGTCAAGAAGCAACAGTCAGAACCAGACATAGAAAAACAGACTGGTTCCAAATAGGAAAAGGAGTACATCAAGGCTGTACACTGTCACCCTGCTTATTTAACTTACATGCAGAGTACATCATGAGAAATGCTGGGCTGGATGAAGCACAAGCTGGAATCAAGATTGCCAGGAGAAATATCAGTAACCTCAGATATGCAGATGACATCACCCTTATGTCAGAAAGTGAAGAAGAACTAAAGAGCCTCTTGATGAAAATGAAAGAGAAGACTGAAAAAGCTAGTTTAAAACTCAACATTCAAATAACAAAGATCATGGCATCTGGTCCCATCACTTCATGGCAAATAGATGAGGAGACAATGTAAACAGTGACAGACTTTATTTTCCTGGGCTCCAAAATCACTGCAGATGGGGACTGCAGCCATACAATTAAAAGATGCTTGCTCCTTGGAAGAAACGCTATGACAAACCTAGATGGTGTATGAAAAAGCAGAAATATTACTTTGCCCACAAAGGTTCATTTAGTCAAAGCTATAGTTTTTCCAGTAGTCATGTATGGATGTGAGAGTTGGACCATAAGGAAAGCTGAGAGCTGAGTTCCTTGGACTGCAAGGAGATCAAACCAGTCCATCCTAAAGGAAATCAGTCCTGAATATTCATTGGAAGGATGGATGCTGAAGCTGAAACTTCAATACTTTGGCCACCTGATGTGAAGAACTGACTCGTTAGAAAAGACCTTCATGCTGGGAAAGATTAAAGGCAGGGGAAGGGGATGACAGAGGAAGACGTGGTTGGATGGTATCACCGACTCAATGGACATGAGTTTGAGCAAGCTCTGGGAGCTGGTGATGGACAGGGAAGCCTGGCATACTATAGTCCATGGGGTCACAAAGAGTCGGACACGACTGAGTGACTGAACAACAACAATAACCTCTTCCATAGTGTAATAGAGGTAAGTTTTTTTTTTATCTATAGTTCAAAAGATGCAACTTATCTGTTCTGAATTTTTTCCAGAAACTATATATATATATATATATATATAATTTTAAAACTAGCTAAAATGATCTTAAATGTAAGGAAAATATATTTTTAAGTGGCTGGTTTGCTTTTTTACTGGCTGTTAACATTAAGAGTCAAGCTAGTGATGTGATGGGCTACGCTGAGGAAGGCCAGACTTACGGTGGGGAGGGAGGAAAGCTAGTCTGAGCTGTCACTCAGTGGCTACATGATCCTAAATGGTCGTTCCATCTCTTGGAGCCTCAGCTGCTTCAGTAATTAAATCCGTAGGCCAATCCTAAATGGTCGTTCCATCTCTTGGAGCCTCAGCTGCTTCAGTAATAAAATCTGTAGGCCATGCTGAATAATTGTTGCTGCTGCTGCTGCTGCTAAGTCGCTTCAGTCGTGTCCGACTCTGTGTGACCCCATAGACGGCAGCCCACCAGGCTCCCCCGTCCCTGGGATTCTCCAGGCAAGGACACTGGAGTGGGTTGCCATTTCCTTCTCCAATGCATGAAAGTGAAAAGTGAAAGTGAAGTCCCTTCAACTCACAGATTCTTAACTCATAATTCTTAAAAGAACACACCCGCCACATTAAAATGGCTCTCCTTCAAGAAACCTGGTAAACAAGAGGCCAGGGTGAAAACTGAGTAAGGCCTCTTATGATGCAATGTGTTCTGATCCAGAGTTTTGAGATGATGGTAAAGTCACATGTCGGCAGACATGAGGGGAAAAAAACATAAGAAACAGAAAAGGGGATTAAGCAACTGAAGAGTTAACAAAAAGCTTCCAGCCAGTATAGTGAGTGTTTCTCAGCTGCCTAACCCAGAAGCTGCCTTTAGCACAAGCAGCTCAGTTTGGTTCCACAACACTAGTTGAGGGTTCTCTCCTTTCCAGAAAGGACAGCAGGGCAGCAGATACAAGCTAAGTGACAGAGGAACACAGTCCAGTCCAGGGGCCTGGGTCGGAGTGATCACTCACATGCAGATTTCCAGCGTTATGAGAAAAGTACCCAGAGAGCATTACAGAGCCCAGAGGAGGGGCCGTGGGAGTCACCAGGAAAGGGTCCTGCAGAAGTGTGATGCGTAGGCTGCATCTGAAAGGTGAGTGAAGGGACTGGTACAGCCAAAACAGAGGGGTAGGGAAATCGAGGACCAGGCCAGAGAAGGCAACTGGGGGGAGTGAAGGCTGGAAGGCAGGCCGAGGTCGGACAGAGGGTGGAGGACACTCACAGCACGGTAGGGGCTCCCACCTGACCTCATCGTGGTGGGAGCTGCGGAAATGTTTGAGGAAGAGGGACAACCACACGGACAAGGATGGTCAGGAAAGAGGATGAGACGTGACGACAGTGGTGAGTCAGAAAGCAATCGGGCTGGAGCTTACTAGAACACTATTTTCCATAAAAATAAGCATTATTAGTAACATAAAACTGAAATTCAAAGGAGAAAAAACAGAATTAAAGACATACTTACTTCTTAAAAATAAGCAGGTACAGGAAAAACAAAGTGAAATAGGGCATTCTCCATACCCAAGAAGACCCAAGCAATTTTGAGATAGATGACTCCCAAGTTTTAACTTAATCCCAATTTTTCTAGACACTTTAAAAACAAACAAAAGGAATGGAAAGGAAAAGTACCTTTCTTTCTTCCGAGGTTGCTTAGAGTCTCGAGAAATCTTAGAAATGGGCCCACGTGGCCCAGAGACACCCCTGGGACAGACTCCAGAGAGCTGTCCCCGCACTGCTGTGTGGGCAGCAATTCAGTCACCCTGGCATCACAGGTGCCTGGAATCCACTGGTCAGTGGGCTCACAACTGAGCCAGGAGGGAAAAGGTGCCTTTAGTACTATGGTCAGAAAAGCAAGCAGAAAGGTTACCTAGTCAATGGGTTTCCGCTGAAGTCAGCGATCTGTAGTGCTTTACAGAATGAGATGCTCTCTGGAATTTCAGGAATATCTGCAGAAGGAAAGAAAACGTCTATCATTGACCACCGTTGTTAGCTGTTTCCATCATCCTCAACGTGGACCAGGAGGTATCTGCACACTACTACCTCTGCTCAAATGTGGCGTGGATTTCCAAAATACTTTTTCTACGTTTATATTCGCTTTCCCAATACAAGATATAGTCTGAACAAAAGCATATTCAAGCAAAACATTAAAAACAATCCCCTCCACCAAGTCCCATCACCTCATCAAAAGTCACTGTTGTCATTCCCACGAGGCTTTTCAAACCCCACTAAGTGTTCATACGGTTTCATCAGTACAAAGTATGCTAAAGTATGCATTTTTTACATTTGTTTATTTTTAATTGAAGGACAACTGTTTTACAATATTGTGTTGGTTTCTGCCACACATCAACATGAATCAGCCGTAGTATACACATGTCCCCTCCCTCTTGAATCTCCCCCCACCTCCCACCCGTCTAGGTTGTCACAGGGCACCACTCTGAGCTCCCTGAGCCATACTGCAAGTCTCCACTAGCTGTCTATTTTACATATAACGTAATGTTCCCATGCCACTCTCTCCATTCACCCCACCCGCTCTTGCTCCCCCTGTGTTCACAATTCTGCCCTCTGTGTTCACAATTCTGCTCTCTGTCTGTGTTCACAATTCTGCTCTCTCTGTCTGTGTTCACAATTCTGCTCTCTCTCTCTGTGTTCACAATTCTGCTCTCTCTGTGTTCACAATTCTGCTCTCTCTGTCTGTGTTCACAATTCTGCTCTCTCTGTCTGTGTTCACAATTCTGCTCTCTCTCTCTGTGTTCTGTCTCTCTGTGTTCACAATTCTGCTCTCTCTGTCTGTGTTCACAATTCTGCTCTCTCTGTCTGTGTTCACAATTCTGCTCTCTGTGTTCTGTCTTCTCTGTCAATTCACAATTCTCTCTCTGTCTGTGTTCACAATTCTGCTCTCTGTGTTTACAATTCTGCTCTCTCTGTGTTCACAATTCTGCTCTCTCTCTGTGTGTCTCCGTCACTGACCTGCAAGTGGGATCATCAGTACCATCTGTTTCCATCTAGATTCCATATATATGAATTAACATGCGACATTTGTTTTTCTAGGTTCTAGGCTCATCCGCTTCATTAGAACCGACCCAAATGCCCAACAATCCCACTACTGGGCATACACCCTGAGAAACATGATTGAAAAAGACACATGTATCTCAGTGTTCACTGCAGCACCATTTACACCTGCTAGGGTGTGGAAGCAACCTGCATGTGCCCCGACAGATGAGTGGATAAAGACGCTCTGGTACATATATACACAATGCAACATTACTCAGCCATAAAGTATGCATTTTTAAATTACAGATTTTCTTCTGATTATGAGCATAATCTGGAAAATACAGAAAAGTCCAAAGGCGGGGGGAGGAACCACCAGCGTTCCCATCACACAGGGATGACGTTTTGTTCCAATGTAGTTTTTATTTGTCACACAGACACAGTGACTAGGTTCGTGCTTCCCTTGATGTTATTTTACAAACTTTCCCCCATCGTTATTTTTCCAAATAGTCCTCCATTCTAGTGGCAGAAAAGTCCGCTGCCTATCTCTTCATACTCCATGTAACCAATCCCCAGTGGCTGGACATTTAGGTTGTTTCCAAGGTCCTGAGGTGATAATTATGTTTATGCTCGCTCCTGGTTACTTCCTTAGGCTAAGCTCCCTCAGGGTAATCGCTGTGCCAAAGGCACCAACACTGCTAAACCACGTACGCGGGGGCGAGGCACACCCTTATGCTTCCGCCACCCATTCAACGTCTTCCCCTCTTTCCTGTCTCTTACATTTTAAAAACTGCCTGTGTTATTGGTAAAACAGTCTGGTAACATTTTGTTTTCTGTTCCTTTGATTACTAATGAGGCTGAATATTTTCCCCATGTTTACCTGCCACTAAGTGCTGTAATTCTTGAAATAAACCAAAATTGCTATTTTAAGTTCCTCTTGTTTAAACCCTAAGATAACAGCTTTCAGGGCTAGAAAAGGTTAGTTCATAGTATTTAATTTCAAGAATACATTATTTTGGACGTACTAACACTAAGAAGTGATTCCCAGGTGGCTCAGTGGTAAAGAATCTACCTGCCAACGCAGGAGACACAGGAAACGCAGGTTCAATCCCTGGGTCGGAAAGATCCCCTGAGGAGGAAATGGCAACCCACTCCAATATTCCTGCCAGGAAAATTCCATGAGCAGAGAAGCCCAGCAAGCTACAGCCTGTGGGGTCACAAAGGCAGAGATGACTGAGCCCACAACATTAAGAAGGGCTGAAATAGAAGAGCTTCTCCTTGTCCCATGCTGTTTCTTCCAGCAGCTCGACAAAGGCAAGCAGAGCCTAAACATACCTGATTTTTCTAAACTGGGGGTAAAGAGAGACAGAAGAAGTCAGGGGAAGATCAAGCTGCACAGTCATCAGAAGCTACATACAAGCTCTCAGTACAAATTTTAAAGCTGCAAATATTTAAATCTGTGGTAACATTTACCTCACACAAGTCTCTGCCTTGTCGTATAAGTTACTAAAGAACACACATTTCAATTTAAAAAATTGGTTGTATAAGGTAGTAAAGAACACACATTATTTATGGTCCTAGTTCATAAATACGATACCAGTATACACACACACGGACATGCACATACATACACACACACAAACATATACAGATATATATTAATACACATATGAGCATGTACATACACACATATACAAGACGTATATATGTATATATATGATTTGTCCACAGTTGAATCTGGAATGAATTTTTAAAACACACCAACATTTGTAGGCCCTGAGGCACATATACAGTGGGTAAGACCCTTTATACATATTACCTTATGTAAACTAAAGTGGAAGTTGCTCAGTCGTGTCCAACTCTTTGCAACGCCATGGACTGTAGCTCGCCAGGCTCCTCTGTCCATGGGATTCTCCAGGCAAACATACTGGAGTGGATTGCCATTTCCTTCTCCAGGGATTCTTCCAGACCCAGGGATCAAACCTGGTTTTCCTGCACTGCAAGTAGATTCTTCACCATCTAAGCCACCAGGGAAGCCCATTACCTTGTGTAACTGCAACATAAATTACTGTAACTTCCGTTGCCCAAAGTGGACACTAAGGCTCAGAGATGAAGAACCACCCCCCCAATGTTAGCAGTCACTTTACTGAAGGCTGAGATCATGGCACTGTTGGGCATACGAATGAACAAACTAGTGAATGTAACAGAAAAGAGGCGGACTCAGGGATATAGAGGTCAAGCTAGAGGTCACCACTAGGGAGGGGTGATGGGGGAGAGGAGCAAGAGGTGCAAACTACTGGGTATAAAAGCTACAAGGATCTGTTGGACAATATGGGGAACACAGGTAATATTTTATAGTAACTATAAATGGAGTATAAACCTTAAAAACTGTGAATCACTGTAGTGCATACCTATAACTTACATAATACGGTACATCAACTATACTTCAATTTTTAAAAAAAGGAAAAGACCAAAAAACAGAAACAAAAGACAGAATGAAGGCAGGAAGCTCCCTCCGTTACAGGAGCAGCGAGGCTATCCAGGCAGGTGAGGCCGCCCGGGGGACGGGGCCAGCTGGTCTGCACTCCTGACTGCACCCCTCAGCCACCCAGGTGAGGCCGCCCGGGGGACGGTGCCAGCTGGTCTGCACTCCCGACTGCACCCCTCAGCCACCCAGGTGAGGCCGCCCGGGGGGACAGTGCCAGCTGGTCTGCACTCCCGACTGCACCCCTCAGCCACCCAGGTGAGGCCGCCCGGGGGACGGTGCCAGCTGGTCTGCGCTCCTGACTGCACCCCTCAGCCACCACGCCGGGTCCTGCTGAGCAGGTTTTCTAAGGCTGAGAAAAGAGGTGCAAGGGATGCACCTGCCACCTCACAAGCGCTCGGGAAGGAGGTCAAGCTGACACCCACATGTACGTCATGTGGCAGCTTTCCGAGGAAAAGATCAAGGAAACAGAGAAAGAGTGAAGGCTTGTTAATTGGGTGGAAATCTTTAACACTTCAAAGAGCATCAGAAGCATCCCTGAAGCTCAGGATGATGGGTTTACCAAGGAACACATGAGCAGTGGCTGCCAGAACTCTGGTCAGGGCTGGTCTGGAGTCAGGGACTCTGAACGTAGAAACAGCAACTGCTGGAGAAAACAGATGGACCCAGTCCAGACAGAGGTGGGCGAGGTCCGCCTCGCAGGAAGACACTCCCTCCCTGGGCAAACCTGCTCGCACACAAAACCAGCAAATGGAACACAGGTCTCAACTCCAAAGACTGTTTCTTTCTGCCTTATGTGTGTTCCTAACTTGAAAGGAAAGCAGGCATTTGCCTGTAAAAATAAGAGCTTTAGACAAGGCAAGCAAGAGAGTGGTTTGAAGAGTCCTGATTACTGGTTTGCTTTAAGTTACTAAAAATATCAGAACAGAAAGCTGAAGACGGGGTGCAGCCACTCCTCCTTAAATGCCAGCTAAAATGCCACGCCCTCCAGAACACCTCCTTTGGCCCCAAGATTAGCTTGCATTCCCCTACTCTCAGCTTCCTTGGGCTTCAGCTTCCTGAAATCTGTTACAGTGGTAATTAAATAATTGTTTGGTGATGATCGATCTCCCTTACTAACTCTAAGCTCACTGGCAAGAAAGACCCTGTGGGCCTTGTCTGCGTCCCCAAGGCTGACATAGTACAGTTGGCTCCCAGGTTCCATACCTGGAGACTCTACCAACTGTGGATCAAAATATTAGAGAAAGAAAATTCCAGAATGGTCCAAAAGCAAAACTATTTACTCATGTGACAACCATTTACATAGTATTAACAACTGTTTTGGAGAAGGCAATGGCACCCCACTCCAGTACTCTTGCCTGGAAGGTCCCATGGACGGAGGAGCCTGGTGGGTTGCAGTCCATGGGTTCGCTGAGGGTCGGACACGACTGAGCGACTTCACTTTCACTTTTCCCTTTCATGCATTGGAGAAGGAAATGGCAACCCACTCCAGTGTTCTTGCCTGGAGAATCCCAGGGACGGCGGAGCCTGGTGGGCTGCCGTCTATGGGGTCGCACAGAGTCGGACATGACTGAAGTGACTTAGCAGCAGCAACAACAACTGTTTACATTGTACTAGGTATTACAAGTGATCTGGAGATTAAAGTGTACAGGAGGATACACAAGATTCCATGCCAACACTGTGCTGTCTTATATAAGGGGCTCCAGCATCCCAGATGCTGAGGGATGCCTGCATTAAGTTCAAGCAGCCCACAGTGCTGAATGAATGAAGGAGTAAATGAGAAACTCACATTGCTAAGCCTCTGCAAAGACAGTTGCTCTCTCACCTGAGTCAGGAAATATCCCCCACTCTGTTTTTACCAGTAAGAAAACTGTTTGGTCCTAGGCCCCTCATAAGAGATAGTATAAAGCTTGCAGGTTATTCCCAGCTGAAATCCCCTTTAACTGTCTTCCCAGTGTTTTGCTCTGGATAAATGTTAGTTTTAAGACTAAACATATGAAAAAACTACAGATAAAAAGCCACTTCTCAGTGAGGTCGAGGCTGAGCACGAACCTCATTAAAAAACTGTAATTTCAATCTCTTCCCCCACACCCTCTCTCCCTGCCACGCACACTCAGTCTCCAAATCTTCTGTCATTCTCTATCATTTTCCCCGCCCATCTTTCCTATCCACTCACATTATCAGTCCAGTTCAGGCTTCAATGCTCTAGAAGACTACACTATTCTCTTTTAGTTTTTATTTTGCACTGGAGTACAGTTAACAATGCTGTGTTCGTTCCAGGTGTCCAGTAAAGTAGTTCGGTTTTACATATATGTGTATCCATTCTTTCTTGCATATAGGTTATCACAGAATATTGAGCAGAGTTCCCTGTGCTACACAGGGATTACCTACTCTATATAATACACTATCCTGCTAAACGGTCTCTCTCTGAATCCCATTAGTCATCCATCAAATCCAAAGAGTCACAAGACCGATTTGCACATTTTCCACACTTACCAGGTCTGTGGCGTCTGACAAACTACTTAACCTGCCTGGGCCTTGATTTCCTCATCTGTAAAATGGCTCAGCAACAGATATTTTAAAATAATATCAGCATATCATACCTTAAGTGTTGCAAAAGTTCAGAGAAAGGATACAATGAGACAAAGGACACATGCTTTGAAATAAATAAATAAGAGGAGAGGAGCACAAGCAGAAACGTGATCCTGAATGCTGAGCGGGGACAGGGTCGGCCTGGGGCACAGCTTCCTGAACTCGGAGCATCAGTGCAGGAGTATCTGCGGAGAAGGCCAGAGAGACCTCTTGACAGAAGATTCCTGAGACCAGGCTGAGTGTGTGCAGTTAATTGGCCAGACACGGAGTTTACTCCTCTAAAAAGCGATAACCACAGCTCCAGCGTAGGGCTGTCAAAGGATAAAGGAGAGGCACACCAACAACAGGGCGCATCTCCTGACCTCTTGTTTTATACTGGATGGCGGTCAGTGGAAAGGACCACTGTTTGCCATTCAAGGCTGAGCATTTTTTTTAATTTAAACGTAGTTAGATTTATAGTGTTGTGTTAATTCCTGCTATACAGCAAAGACATTCAGATATATACATATCTGATACAGATATGTACACACACACTCCCACACCCACCCACCCTTTTTCCTTCTCGGTCAAGCTGCCTGGGATACAGATCCTAGTTCCCCGACCAGGGAGTGAACCGTCAATCCCTGAAGTGGAGGCCTGGACTCTTAACCACTGAACGGCCAGGGAAGTCCCCTATACATTCTTTTTTTTAAGTCTTCCTTCCCATGATGTTTTCTCACAGGATGTTGAATATACTTCCCTGTGCCCTACAGTGGGACCCGTTGCTTATTCTATACATAAACATTTACACCTGCTAACCCCAATGCCCAGCTCCACCCTCCCCAGCCCCCGCAGCAACCACACGTCTGCTCTTCACGTCTGTGAGCCGGTGTCTGTTTCGTAGACGGGTTCACTCGTGTCGTTCTTTGGATTCCGCGTGTAAGTGACAGCCTGTGGTACCTGTCTTTCCCTTTCTGACTCAGTATGATCATCTCTAAGTCCATTCATATTGTTGTGAATGACGGTTGGATAATTTGAAGAAGAGCAGTGTGATTAACAGAGACGAGAGGATTGAGAGCTTCTGCTGCTGTTTTAACTGAGAAGCAATAGTGATTAAACCCTGAATGAAGATTTATTAACATACAAATATGAGAAATAACTCATGAGGTTTTCAGCTCATTAAAGAAGGTGCCCCCAAACTCCTAACTGCCAACATTCAGCTTACTTCAAGCTTCTATACAGATTTTTAAAAAGGTAAAAAAAAAAAAGCAAATTTAATCACATTTTTCATGAATTCAAACGGGCTTTATCTCATGTATGTCCAAGAATAAAAGCATAAAATTTGATATTTATAAAATGTCTGAGAATGATAGTAAAATTAAGTAATCTCTTCCCTACAAGTTTCTTGAGATAATCTTCAATCTGGACACACTCTAAGCTTTCCTCATTTCTGAATCAGAACTGCTTTGAGTTTATTTAAAGAGTAAAAATACCTAATCTGCTGTTTACCAATATAACCATTACTATCACCTGTATCCAGGGGACTTATAATCAGCCCTAAACTCTGCAGTGCCAAAAATCTTCATCTTCACCACCACTAAGCGGACAACCACCCTGGCACCAAGAGCCCAGGGGCTTCTGAGAGAGAACACGCTTCTCCCGCAGATTCTGTCATTTAGAAAGTGATCCAGAAGGACAGGGCTGCCCTTCCTGGTACTCCTTTTCTCAGCAACCACTTTTAACACATCAGGATGCGGTTCCACCTTCTGCAGCCCCCTAACCTACAAGAGGAATACAGAGGCTTAGTCTACATCCCTCGACAAGGGATCGGACGCCCAGGAGCCTGAAGGCGGACCAGCACCTCTCCTGAAAAGCTTTAACCATCGCAGGGCCCGCTGTGTGATGGACTCAGGCTGGACTGTGTGACCTCGTGGTTCCTTCAACGTCTGTGGAGTACAGAACCTTCCAGGGCCTTTCCTTTCATGGAGAACTGCATGCAGACAGCCTGCCCAGTCTGTGACCACAGTCCCTGTGCACAGAAGCCCAAGTTCTTTTTGAATAAATGGCATTTCTCACTGGTTCTATATAAAGAGCATCTCTCCTCCTGGGCTCAAGACCTGTATGATGTCTGCAGTTATAGTACTAGGCTCTCTCCACTGAGAAGACTGTGACATTCAAAGCAAAAAGAAAGCCTTACATATGTGGTAGCTGTTCCTGGTGGCTCAGCTGGTAAGGAATCTGCCTGCAATGCCAGAGACCCAGGTTAGATCCCTGGGTCAGGAAGATCCCCCAGAGAAGGGAATGATTACCCACTCCAGCATTCTTGCCTGGAGAATTCCAGGGACAGCGGAGCCTGGCAGGCTACAGTCCATGGGGTCACAAAGAGCTGGACACAACTGAGCGACTAACACTTTCACACTTTTCTCTAAGAGTATCTAATCTGTGTTAATTGATTAAAAATTGGAAGGAGAGCATTTAAAGGAGAACTGAAAGGCTTAAAGAAAGCAAATTATGATCAGCATCACATAAGTTGGTAAAACTGAAAGGAATAACATTTTAAAACTCAAGACACACTCCATGGAAGGCTGGTAAGTTGAAGATTTATTACTGGACATGGAGCAAGAGCCGTGTCAGTCGCTGTCTGCACGGAGGGCAATGGCTCCGCTGTCCCGCAGGCAGGCTGCGTCCAGTGCAGACGGCTCCTCTCCCGGCTCCAGCCCCACGGCCCGGGACCCCTCACCTGAAAGCTAGGGCAGGCAGCCCAGCCTCCTTCCCGCTGAGCCACAAGGGAGGCAGGCTTACTGAGGGTCAGGCACGATTCCAAGCACTCTGCATAAATGAACCGGTTTAAATCCTCACAACAGCTCCAGGGAAGTGACGCCCACCCCCGCTCCCTGTAGAAGGAAGCTCATCCGCAGGACAGCAGGGAGAAGAACCCGGGCCGTCTCACCCCACTTCCCCCTGAGCCTACGCTCTGGACCATAAAGTCATCCCGACTCTGAAAGAAACCTGTGATGTCAAGACAAACCATCCACCTCCACCCGAAGGCCCGACCCGCCAGCCCCCAGTGTGTGCCCCTCAGGGAGGCGAGGCCACCACTGCAGGGGGACCCCGTCCCCCGTCTCCAGCAGGTGCACACGAGGGAGCCTGTGGGGGGACTCTAGCCCACGGACCTCTGAGGGCAGCTTTAAACGTTCTTTTTTTCCCACCCAATTCCTCTGATTAAATGAAACCAAGCTAATAATTCATTTTCAAGAGAACATCACAAAAATATCAAAGTAGCAAAGGAAAAAGTTCAAAACTCAATTCTCTGCTTTGGCTAATCTTTACCAACTTTTGACTCTGATGGAGCTTTGAAATTAAGTATGGTATTTGCCTAAGTACAGAATATTAAGCTATTTTGTCCTTGTTTCTTGCTTAAGGAAGCTCCTATGAGGGAAGATAGGGAATATAGTTAGCACTACTGACAAAAAGGCGCCAGAGCGTCATCAAATTCCAGGTATATTGTCCCCAAACCCCGTCAAATAGATGAGGCCTCCCACCATGCCCTGTGCTCTAAAGTGAGTATCTGTTAACACCAAAATGTTCCCAGCCCCTGCCTTCCCCACCAGGGGTACTCTGCTGGCTCAGGGACCACATGTGTTCCTTCTGGCCATGCCATGTGACTTCGGGGGTCTTAGATCCTCGACCAGGGATTGAACCCGGGCTCCCGGGAGTGATAGTACAAGGCCCTAACCACTGGACCGCCAGGGAAGTCCCCAGGACCAGGCCTATCTTGTCACCAGCGTCTCCGTAGCATGACCACGCGGGCCCAAAGCCGGTGTGCAATGCTACTGACTGCCCCCTGACTGGGCCTGGGGTCGGGGGACACCTGCACTGCCCGGGACCTCGGCTCCTCCCAAGGGCATCCCCTGCCTCATCCAGCAGTACGGAGACTGAGGGGTTCGATGGGCTGGTGGACGGGGCAACACCGTCAAGCAGACGAACGTAAAGGACTGGGGAGGGGCGCCCCCCGAGGCGCACAGGTTTCATCACCTTTTCTATCAGCGGGCACGTGCCGCACCTCCTCTCACCCTGACAGACTCAGGTCAGAGGGGAAGCCCTCATCAACACCTCCGTTGGCATGGGGTACACCTGAGCATCGTCATCAGTATCCCACCGGAGAGAAGCGTGCCGCTGAGTTGAGGGCAGGAGTTGAGGGCAGAACCTGATGCTTAACCATGTCAGAGGCAAACAAAAAAGAAGACAGCACAAGCAAATGGTGCCAGGGCAACAGGAGGCACCCCTGAACCGCCCTCAGAGGTCCACGGGCAGGGATGACCCAGCGGCAGCCCAGCCGCTTCAGAGGCACACGGGTACCAGACTCTAACCGCCCCTGAACCTGCAGCGACACTCAACAGAACACCCTGAGACTTGTCCTGGGAGGAAAGGTGCACCAGGGCCCACTGGCCAATGTGACCCCCAACACACACACACACACACACACACTTCAACCACACACACACCTATACTTCTGAGAGGAAGATGTGAAGCTGCTCTCCACTCTCCAGTGCTCAGAGCAGCCCGTTTAAGATCGGTCACCGGGCAGGCGGCTGTCACCACCCCCCGGGACACGAGCGGCTGGCTCAGGCACCGAGAGAGCAGCAGGGGACAGGCGGGCTGGGAGCAGGAAGCGACAGGTCCGGGTCGAAAGAGGAGCTCCTCTGGGTCCTCCCTCACCACTCGCCCACGTGGCCCCAGGCAAGAAGAGCTGCCACTTCGAGGGCCTCCATGCGTGGTCTGAACCTAGAACAAACACCAAGATGGATGGCTGTCAGCTCGAGCAGATGCAGGAGAGGCCCTGGAGGCCCAAGGTAAACAGCTGAGGTCCTGCGCCCACGAGCAGAGCCTAGAAACCCGGGTCCTGGCCTCATCCCAGCAGGGTTCCGAGAGCCCCCAGGCAGTCATTTCACCCACAATCAGAGGGGGTGAGGTCATGCTGAGGCGGCCAGGGGCCCCAGCAGGCAGCTGTGGGGGCAAGATTGAAAGGTCAAAGAGCAAAGGGTCCCCAAGAGGGCGGGTCAGCGGGGTGGCCAGCAGGTCAGGGGAGCACGTGCTGCCCACAGGGATCCGCGGGCATTGTCCAGGGGCCACCAACATGGAGCTGGTGTGAAGAATCAGACCGCAAAGGTGGGGAAGCCAGGTCCCCCACCAGCTCCTGTATACAGAGAGGAGGGGTAGGCACACAGAAGCTGCTGCTTCTGGTCTTGGATGTGGGGCTTCTGGCCGGCAAAACCGGGAAATGGGGGGACAGTGACGTGACTCTGCCATCGTGAAGCCGGACAGATGTGTTCACAAGGGCTGCTGTGCCCTGGGCTCTGTTTAATCAGAGATTACAGCCTTGCTGGGGGGCTGAATCTCCTGGCTTTTCACTAAATGACAATGAGTTTTTCTTATCAAAAAGACTTGGCAATCCCGTGTCACGATCCCATCTAAAATAAATCCTGCTGCTCCATTAAATCTGGACATCTGCGAGCCTAGGGATGGGGGAAAGCCTTCAGAAAGCCTGGCAATTCAGGGGAGAGAGGAAGGGTCTGTGGCTTGAGGAGCATGTTTGGGTTGACCTTTTTGTTGCGGTATCTATGGGGCAGGCAGAGAGGCAGACAGAAGTGGGGTGAAGCGGCGTGGACACTCATGCCCACCTTCACTCAGAAGGCAGCACACAGGGGCACAGGGGCCAAGGGGAGGCCTGAGGACACCATCCACGCCCACAGGGAAGGTTGGGGGGGCCCTGTGCAGACGAGGAAGGGGCCCACAGACCAGGAGACAGCCCTCCCCACAGCAGAAGCAAGTGACAAGACCCCAAACATGAAACATCCTCCGCAAACGACGAACCCCGCATCTGGCTGCAAGGCTGCACGCAGGCCCAGGGGAGGCGGGAAGCTCACTCTGGGGGTCATGTCACCTATCAACACCATGAGACGAGGCCTCGCTGAAGACTGGACTGGAATACAAGGACTAAACACCAGCCGTGGACAGGATGAGTGCATAAGAAGAGACGCTTCGGGCCGCGGTGGAACCCTGAGGGCTGACTTCGGGCTCGCTCCGTACATCAAACTGCTTCACTGAGGGCTGTTCACCCCTCGCGTAACACAGGGCCTTGTATGCCAATCCAGCTGGCTGACTGCTGGGCTCCTGGCTCCATCCTGCTTAAACATATCTGGGATTGTCAAATAAGACTCGGGATGAACGTATAATCCTGGCCCGCACTTGCTGCCACAGCTGTTCCTCTCGGCGTACAGGGAAAATAACAAAGAGAAGCAGAGATCTTTTTTTCAAAGGCACCATCCCCCCACTTATCACATTTTCCAAAACCCCAGGGACTTGCCCAGGAGGCAGTGGGCCTTGGAGAGACAGAGACAGGACTCCTGCCCAGGGAAGCGTGTCCATCCTCTGGAAGGGCCGATGGGAACAGACAGTGTGGGGCAGAAAAGCTGGCGCGGTCTCTACATGGTGAGGGGGTCAGAGGGGACACAGGCCCCTTTGTCAAAGTTTTATTTTGAGTCTTGGTAACTCAGCACTCAAAAAAAGAAAAAGAAAAAGCTTTCCCAGCCAAGAGGATTTTCACCTAATTCCAGCCACAATTACAAAAATAACCTTTATGCCTCAGCTTTTCCTCCCCAGCAGTGTTGGCTCAATAAACACAAATATGTCCTAAGATACATGACCTCTTGTTGGGGGGGCGGGAAAAAAATCAGCAGAAGGTAAAGCATTACAGAATATTAAATGTAGGGTTTCAGACATACTGGCCAGGGGAGGAAGAGGGGGCGGGGCAGGGAGACGCACACAGTTCGGGCTTCTTTCTGCTCATCCTCTTCCCGAAATAAAATATATAGATTCTGAATAATGTCTACTTAAACCTCAAGACAACAGCAACTAAATGCCCAAAATTAAAAAACAATATTCGTATTCATCAGTTACTTTGTCATTCTAAATTACCGCTCATTTTAATTACCTCCATTTAATACAGACAAAATCACAACTTGGGTATTTAGGCACTAAACTTCTCAGGGAAATGAGGTCTCTCAATGGATCCGGGATGCCCCAGCCCAGAAATGAAGGCTTCAGCTCCCCTCACCCCAAGTCCGCTCCATCTTCTGAGACCACAAGCCCTTTCCTCCGTCCCCTGAACTGCACATGAGTCCCTGGGGTCAGGGCCCCTTCTCGTGGATTCCAGGCCTGGCCCCGAGCTGTTTGTGGCACCCTTATAAATGTATTCCCTTCATCTTTCCAATTAGCATCTGCGCCTGTCAGCTGGGATAAACATCCTCACACCCCCACACTGGGCACGGTGTTTGCCAGCTGACGGGCCACAGGCTGGGGTGAGTCATTCAGAGCCCGGAGCCACGCTCTAGGGAGCACGGAGAACAGAGGGGGACAGCACACCGTCCTCCCCAAAGCGGGGAGAAGCCTCCCACCCCCAGACAAACCGGCCAGAGCCCTGACGCTCCGCAGTTCCCACCAGCCTTCCCCAGGCACCTCGCTAACCCGGGTCCAAAAACACCCTGAGGATCCCAAGGCTGGGGGCTCCCAACACAGACACATTTACACGCTGATGAGGCCAGGCCCACTCCGAGCAACAGATTCTCAGGGTCTGGGGTCTGGAGAAGGACTCTGCGTTTTAACCCAGCTCTCCTGGAGACGCAGACAGAAAGTGCCTTGCAGCCCCAGAGAAACACTGAGGCATCTGACCTCACTGGTTCCTAGCCCTGAATGCACTTCAGAATCGCCTGGGGCCTGAGAGTCCAGTGACGTCACTCCTGGGTGGAGTCTGGGCAGCAAGACAAACATCATAGGATATCCCTTCTATGTGGAATTAAAAAAAAAAAGATACAAGTGAATTTATTACAAAATAGAAACAGATTCACAGACACAGGAAACAAACTTACTGTCACCAAAAGGGAGGGGGAGGCAGCTGGGATAAACCAGGAGCTTGGGATGAACAGATATAGACTACTATATACAAAACAAATTAACAACGACCTACTGCACAGCACAGGGGACTATATTCAACACCTTGTAATAACCTATAATGGAAAAGAATCTGAAAAAGAATACATACACTTACATGTATGTATTTAAACATGCATTTTATAACTGAATATATATTTATATAACTGAACCACTTTGCTGTACACCAGAAACTAACACAATATTGCAAATCAACTATATGTCATTAAAAAAAAAAACCCTACTTCAGCGGAATCTAAGATGCAGTCAGGTCAGGGGTCACTGATGAGGTGGCTCTAGCCATGCTGGTGCGGTACCCGACCCACCGGACAATTACTCGTGGCTCCTGCCCACCATCCATCTCCAGGGAAAGCTCTTTCTGTTGTTCGAGGGAAGCCCAGCCTACATGGACGGTTGCACACACCTAGGCCTGGATCAGAGTGCTTCAAAGGGAGGCAGAACAGTGACGGGAGGGAAAATAGGGCTGCTCTGATGTTTGGAAGATGGGGGAAAGAGTGGGGAAAAAGAGGTGGGAAAAGATGTAAAAGGGGTCTGTTTGAATCTAATTCAACAGTCTACTTCCCATTTTTAAATACAATCCATTTTTAAGAAATTTCTCTACCTGTGATACAAATATACTTTTTCAAAAGAAACCCTAAAAAAAAAAAAAAAAAAAAAGGTTAAACCAGAAAACGGAGTGCAAAAGTATTTTATAAAGGGCTCAAACACACGTTTACACAATTTCAAACAATACTGTAGAAAACAGCTTAAGGGCTTAAATATATAAGCTGGCAACTGACAGAAGAAAAGGTATGCTATTAGGAACATGTTTAACTTCTTAAAAAGAAACATTTCAGAACTTACACACTGAAATTGGTAGTGCCCCTGAAGCAGGCAGCACAGGAGGCATGCATACATATTCTGGTGTTGTCACCAGATGAATGTTTTAGTGTTCCTTCTCAGAACTGCAGTGAGTATTTCTCGTAACCCACGGTTTTGAGAAAATCTTGCAGAACCAATGCAGTCTCTATCAATTACAGAAAATTCAACACCGGGAGCTAGTATAAAATATACTCTGTTGTTTCCGCTGAATCTCACTCTGAAGATGATATGTTAAGTTTGCATCTATGTCCACGTCCTAAACCAATCCTCCCAGGCCCTCCACCCAAGTTTAAGGCAGAGAGAAGATGGAATGTTTGCTTCTGCTGAGGAGTCATCTGGGTTAGTACAGCACACTCTTGAATTCTGGACTGTGCAAAAAGTCATTTTCTGAAATTAAGCCGTTAGTCCATGGATTTAGTCCATGGCAAGAAAACTTTTGGCCTAAATGCCGTCTAGGATCTTGAAACCATCAGGAACTGTCCAGGTTCTGTTAGGTTCTTTTTTTTTTTTTCTTGTTTTAAATGGTGATGCCTCTTTTAAATTAAAGTATAGTTAGTTTACAATGTTCTGTTTTAGCTGTACAGCAAAGTGATTCAGTTATACATATATGTATATGTATTCTTTTTCAGACTCTTTTTCCTTATAGATTATTTATTAAGTATTGTTACCTGTGCTATACAGTAGGTCCTTGTTGGTTATCTATTCTGTATGAAGTAGTATGTACCTTTTAATCCCAAACACCTAATTTATCCCCCACCCCTTTCCCTTTGGTAACTGTAAGTTTGTTTTCTATGTCCATGGGTCTATTTCCATTTTGTATATAAGTTCACATGTATCTTTTTTTTTAAGATTCCACCTACAAGCAATATCATGTATTCGTGTTTCTCTGTATGATTTATTTCACTTAGTATGATAATCTCTAACTCCATGTCACTGCAAATGGTGTTATTTCATTCTTTTTATGGCTAAGTAGTATTCCAGTGTGTGTGTGTGTGTGTGTGTGTGTGTGTGTGTCTCACATCTTCCTTATCCAGTCATCTGTCAGCAGACCTCAGGCTGCCCCCGTGTCCTGACTGTCTGTAATCTCCAGTCATCCGTCAGTAGACATCAGGCTGCCCCCGTGTCCTGACTGTCTGTAATCTCCAGTCATCTGTCAGTAGACATCAGGTTGCCCCCGTGTCCTGACTGTCTGTAATCTCCAGTCATCTGTCAGTAGACATCAGGCTGCCCCGTGTCCTGACTCTGGAATCTCCAGTCATCCGTCAGTAGACATCAGGCTGCCCCGTGTCCTGACTGTCTGTAATCTCCAGTCATCCGTCAGTAGACATCAGGCTACCCCATGTCCTGACTGTCTGGAATCTCCAGTCATCCGTCAGTAGACATCAGGCTGCCCCATGTCCTGACTGTCTGGAATCTCCAGTCATCTGTCAGTAGACATCAGGCTGCCCCGTGTCCTGAATGTGATCAGAGCTGCTATGAACAGCGTGGTACATGTGTCTTCTGGCTCCAGTTTAACTTACAATAGTTGCCCTAGAGATTAAAATGCAGACTCTGGGATCCTGCCCTGGGAATTCTGATTGTATAGTCCTTGGAGAAGGTAGGCAATAAGCAATTTTTACAAGGATTCTGACATAGGTGGTCCCAGAGCCCACCTGGAGAAACACTGCTCCAAGTGAACGAAGGAAGAACAAAACCCAAAGTCTAACTTTCCAGGCAGAAAGAAGTCTTGCTCCCATCATACCTGAAATCCCCTTTCTCTGTGGTCTGTGGTCAGCAGGACATTCTGATTTGCTGGACTTTTTCATCTTTTTCTCCATCCTCCCTTTCATACCTACAAATATGGTTTTGCCCACACGGTCTGCAGGCCTCTGGGGACAGACTGTGACTTGCCACCTCTTGGACAGGATTCTTCCTTCTGCTTTATCTGTGATAACATCCCAGTGCCTGAGGTTCAGAGAAAGCAGAGTAAATGTCTCCTGACTATTTGCACTTAATTTCAGAAGTTTTGGCGTGCTTTTGAAGAATTTAAAATGCATTATAAAGATCACATCTTATAATGCCATGAACGTGCTAAACCTCTCATCTCATTGATTCTCTGCCAGCCATCTACTGTTTTCTAAACAGATTAATTCACATAATTCAAGAAATCTACACCTAAGGCTGGACAGAGGGGCTGCAGACCCTGCACTTTGTTGCAAAGTGCCTTCCACAGAATAGGCACTCCTGCAAATCAACAAGTGACCAACATGGGGACTCTCCTCTTGCGTCCAGTTTCTCTCTGAAGTGAAAATGGAAGCAACAGCCCCAAGGGCAAAGCCTAAGAGATCACCCTATTCCTTCACCCGTTCACATATCAGATTACTTATGCCACTAATATTTAGTGGACCCTGGAGACTTAGGTCAAGCTGTGTGGCAGAGGTAAGGAGGCAAAGGTGAGTAAGCAGTACAGCCTTGGCCCACGAAGACTTCAAAATCCAGAGGGCAAGAGAGCAGTATAGTGTGACGCCCCACACCAGAGACCTTACCAGCGTGGGGAGAGTCTTCAAGTGGGAAGGGCAGGTTGATGACTTAAACCTTATTTACCTCCACTGATTTTTATAATGAACCATATGCTGCTTTTATAATTTAAAAAAAATCCCAAAATGAAATAAACTTGGAAACACAATGAGTAAATGCAATCATTCAAGGGTCTTAGAAAGAAGGAACACTGTCTGTGGTCCTCAAGACTTAACATGGAATAACCAGGCTTAACATGCTCAGAATCCACTTTGGTCCCATCATCACTGACAACCAGACTTCAGAAGAAGAATACTGATGACTGGTTCCCCCCACCACCCTTCTGCCTTCTGAAGGGTCTGCCTGGATGGCTCATCCCCGTGCCAGGCAGCCGTCAAACCATACACATATGACCCGAGTGACTGAAGTCCTCCATTAACGAAATCCCAGTCAGCCATCCAAGGCACACTTTGCATCAGGACTGTTCCCATCCCTTAGAACTGGCAGACCCCGCAGGAAGCCAGGAAGCTGCTGTTTCCTTTAGGAAGTGGGGCCGGGGTGCCTTTGCAGCACTCCTCTGATCTCATAAAGAGAGTCTGGGCACACACACAGAACAAAGCAATGAGGGTTATAACCTCCTGGTGCTGCTTCTAAGGTCACAGAGGACGTCCTGACGCCAAATCAGCCCATGTTTACTGACCATCCCGCCTCCTCTTCCAGGCAGCCTTCCCGGATGCATGTCCTGCATCTGGCTCCTGGGCAAGCTTTCAGGAGACCCCCATCTCCCTCCCTGCTCCCTCCCAGCCCCTGGTCTCAGGTTCCTTTCTATCAGTCCTGTCACAGTGGTGCTCCCCAGGGTCCGGCCCTCTCACAGCCCCTGGACCACGTCATCTGTGGTGACAGCTCTAACTCCACCTGTAAGGTCCGTCCTGTGGGGTGTCTGACGCAGTCAGGCGGCAGCTTGTCCTTGATGCCAGCCAACACTCTGCTGACCGGCCCCCTCGCCACTCCTCCTCGCATTTTTCTGGGGGATGCCTCCCAAACCTTCAGCTCCCCCGAGCCTGAGACCTGATGCTCCGCTGCCCGCCGAACACCCCCACTGGGATCTTCCAAAGGCGCCTCCCCACATCTCTGCACTCAGTCCTGCTCCTGCCTTCAGGATCTCCCGTCTCCCCGTGGCGGGAAGCGGGGGTTCATCCCAGACCCAGACCTCTCACTCGCCCTTCCCCCCACATCCAGTCACCTCCCCACCTGTCACCCTCGGGCCTGGTCCAGCATCTCCCCTTCCCCCGCTCCCCACACAGTCTCTCCATCCCCAACGTGGACGCCTGCCTCCTGCCCCCCCAGGCTGCCCCCACCAAGCCCAAGCTCCCTCTGGGTGACCTCAGCATCACCCTTTCACAGACCCAACACCCCCACTGCCCCGGGTTTCCAGAAAATGCTCCTCACCAGGTCCCCGGGCCCTCCCAATGCCCCTGCCGTCCACCTCTCTGCAGTCTCATCTCTCGCCATGTGCTGTGGTAACAAACTGCATTTTCCAAGTTTCACACCTTCAGACAAGCACACGTGCTGTGTCATCTGCCTAGGAACATCCTTCCTGCGTTGCTTTGTCTCTACCTGTGACTTGTTCCTCAGAGCCTGAGTAAATGTCACCTTTCCCAGGAAGTCTTCTTAATATTCCTCCATCCCGGGGAAGGACGGAGGCCCCACCCCACCCTGTGCTCCTTCAGGCACACCTCTAACCTCGTCCAGTCATCACAGATGGACCTGTCCTTTCACCCCTGTCCCTAAATCCCCTGAGAGCCATCACCCTTCTGACCTGTTACTGCTGGCCCCCAGCACAGAACTCGAATATGTGGTTTTGGTGAAAAATTCAAGAAGTCAGTACAACTCATTCCAAAACTGTTCCTGCCCCACTGTCCCTTGTCGCAGTGAAGCATGCATTCTGGCCAAGAAACTTCACCCGGGCTCTGATGGGCCTTTCACAAGGAAACATGCTGCCTTAATTTTGATCACTGACTTGAATTTTATTCTTCCCGTCTGGACCACTGAGGAAGGTCATTAACAGTTGCCAACATGGCCAAGTGGCATCTTAGAAATAAGAATAACTTTGGCTGGCAGCACAGTAAGGGCTCCAGAAGCCAGAGCATCTGCTCAGGAAATGCCAGTGACCTACAGGGAGACCTCCTCACCACGGTTCAACCGCCACACCTAAAAGCTGACTAGTCCAAGATAAGAGCTCAAGGCAGGGACCTTGATGACAAGGTCTGAGTTATGGATAAATAACATGTGGTACATATACACAATGAAACATTAGCCACAAAACAAGAATGAAAGAAGGCCATTTGCAGCGACATGAATGGACTTAAGAGATTATCGTACTCAGTCAGTTAGACAGAGAAAGACAAATACCATATGATATCACTTACATGTGAAATTAAAAAAAAATGATGCAAATGAACTCATTTACAAGAAACAGACTCACAGACTCCGTACCAAAGGGGAAATGTGGTAGGGAGAGATAAATTAGGAGTTTGGAATTAACATACACACACTACTATATACAAAATAGATAAGCAACAAGGACTCCTGGTATAGCACAGGGAACTCTGCTTTATATTCTGTAATAACCTACAAGGAAAAAGAATCTGAAAAAGAATGGATTCATGTGTATGTGTAACTGATTCACTTAGCTGTACACCTGAAACTAACATATTATAAATCAACTGTGTGCTCGTGTGCTAAGTCGCTTCAGTCGTGTCTGACTGCAACCCCCTGGACTGTAGCCTGCCAGGCACCTCAGTCCTGGGATTCTCCAGGCAAGAACACTGGAGTGGGTTCCCATGCCCTCCTCCAGGCACAACACTGTATATCAACTATACACCAATACAACATTTTAAAAATGGAATTAAAAAAGTTAGGAAGGTCTGAGTTAGACGTGGGGAGGGAGGAAACCCTGTGACCCACTCAGTTCCCAGCTGCTGGCTGCCCCCTGCACTGAGCGGGGGCCGCTGATGAGAGACCTGGCCTCTGCTCGCCTTTCCGGTTTCCCTGGGGACCCCATGGCCCCGGCTCGGGGCAGCCTGTGGCGGGGGATGCGTGTGAGTTACCGGCACGTGGCCCTCCCACGTGCGTCTGCCTCGCTCAGGCCCCACCACGTGCGTCTGCCTAGCTCAGCAGCGCCCCCCGCCACGTGCGTCTGCCTGGCTCAGACCCCGTGTTCCTCTCCACCCAGCACTCACCCACCCCGCTGAACACAGGAAGGCCTGTTCCTCCACAGCCTGCAGCACCGCCAGACAAAGGTGAACAGCGGCGTTAAACACTTCAGGACAACACCTCTTAACGCGCAGTGGCACCTTCCCCAAGCACCTTCACCAACAAGACACACGTCGGGTACACACGGGCTGATGCTTCACAGAGCCGGAAGAGGGCTGGGCGCCTGCGCTCCGCCTGCTTCGGTCCACATCCACCACCGCGCGCCCACCCTGAGCCGCGGCCCGGGGTGGCGGTGCCTCCCTCACTGCTCTCAACACGAGACTCTAAGGCAGGCAGAGACTTCCAAACTGCTTCCTCGCCTCCCTCCGCACTGTCCAGTTGCCTGTACCTTATCACATTCTCTGGAAATCCCCGTCCTGATGGTTACCTATCCACTTCTACCTTTCAAGCCTATAGCTTCCTCTTGGTGTTCATGTTTTCTCCAGAAAGTCAAAAAGGCAAACGTTATTGATTAATTTACCTTGGTAAAACAGTTAAATATTTACCAATAATGGTTCGGGAAATGTTCGCAAACTTAAATGAAGTGAGTGAAAGCAAGACAGAAATATCTACATGCTGCATAACCCCAACTTTGTGAAGCAGGTAATGAAAAGAATTAACAGAATACATAAAAACATTAATGATGACTATTTCTGGGAAGACACAAAATTTGCATACTGGGGAGACAGAACTGTGATTTGGAATCTAACAAAATCTGGATCCACTACTCAATTGCCCTGTGATGAGCAACCAAGTTTTTAAACCTGAGAGATGATTTTCTCAACTGTCAAAAAGGGGGTACAAGCTTCCTTCTTGGAGCTGGTTTAGGATTAAAGGTGAAAACACACAGGCCGTGCGTGCTTGGCCTCACAGCTTATGCCCAGTAAGCCTTCAGGAAGTATTCTGAGGATAAAGATCTACTGGGTTCTCTTGGTTAATCAACCGTGTTTCTTTACGCTGCCTTATTATTATGGTTAACAAGCAACCTGTGTTTTGAAAAACATAAGGTGCTAAAGAAACGATCCTTGTATTTCCCGGTTCTACCCTTCCCAGTCATCTCAGGGACGGGTCAAGTGTAATTCACATTATCTAGAGCAAGACATCACTTCAGGGGAAATAGATGGGGAAACAGTGTCAGACTTTATTTTTTGGGGCTCCAAAATCACTGCAGATGGTGACTGCAGCCATGAAATTAGAAGACGCTTACTCCTTGGAAGGAAAGTTATGACCAACCTAGATAGCATATTCAAAAGCAGAGACATTACTTTGCCAACAAAGGTTCGTCTAGTCAAGGCTATGGTTTTTCCAGTGGGCATGTATGGATGTGAGAGTTGGACTGTGAAGAAAGCTGAGTGCCAAAGAATTGATGCATCTGAACTGTGGTGTTAGAGAAGACTCTTGAGAGTCCCTTGGACTGCAAGGAGATCCAACCAGTCCATTCTGAAGATCAGCCCTGGGATTTCTTTGGAAGGAATGATGCTAAAGCTGAAACTCCAGTACTTTGGGCACCTCATGCGAAGAGTTGACTCACTGGAAAAGATCCTGATGCTGGGAGGGATTGGGGGCAGGAGGAGAAGGGGATGACAGAGGATGAGATGGCTGGATGGCATCACTGACTCGATGGACGTGAGTCTGAGTTCACTCCGGGAGTTGGTGATGGACAGGGAGGCCTGGCATGCTGCGATTCATAGGGTCGCAAGAGTTGGACACAACTGAGCGACTGAACTGAACTGAACTGAGAGCAAGATAAAAACAAAAAAACAGCAGCTAAGTTGGGGGTACTCAAAGAAGAATTTCCCAGAGACCAGGAGCCTCCCGTGTACACCAGGAGTGAGCCGAACATCAGTGAGTTAACCAGGTGAGTCACCCAGGTGCCAGGTCAGTGACAGTTTGCACAAAGGAGAGAAGGCTATGAAAATAGGTGCCACACTAAGAAAATTCAGGTGGGACCAGTGATCAATCTGATGGAGCCAGATGCTGATACCAACATGTCAGCGTATCAGCTGAAGGTATTCTCTACACCTTCACGATCCATATCAAGAATTAAACACCCCATTACAGTGCTTGCAGAATATTCACACTCTGAGAAAAGAATATGGGCTGACCTTGGCCACTGGCCATCCAGAGACACAGTCCTCTCCATAGGAGAGGGCCATCCATACCTACTTCCAAAGGACCTGGGACATTCACATTGTCTAATCTTTTTACTTTGTTTTCAAAAGTGAAACCCCATAAGGTCTTTGTTTTGGGCTTTCCTTGTTCTACACTTCAGGCAACACACCAATCTTTTGCCAAAACAGCACAACAATGACCTCAGAAGGATGGCTTCAGAGCTTCCCAAGAAAGGCCTGCTCCCCCTTAGTAGCTGATGTTCCCTTTCTGGACACTAAAGACACACAAGCCACCTCTCACAGTGGACCACGTCTGCTGGTGGCTGAATTCATTCACCGGGCAGAATTTCATGAGTTTAAATCTCTTAGGATAACTTCTTCCTCTTTTCATCTCCAAATGCGAAGAGTACTTAGTCCTAATATCGTCTCTATTCTTTCTCTCAAAACAGACTAAAACTATCAGCCTTACCTTTATCATGCTCAATGTTCCCCAGAATAATTAAAAGTGCCACCCCTCTGGGCTTCTTACTGAAGCTCCATCCCTTACTAGAAATATGACTTGGAGGCACATCACAGCTTCTTCAGTCCCCAGCTTCCTCATCAGTCATCCTGAGATGCTGCTGATCCAGCTCACAAGACTGGTGTGTTGATTAGATAAATCGCAGGTGTGATGAGACAGCACTTGCCTAGCATAAAGCACACAGTATCTAGACGTCACTTCAGGAAGAAGCCTCCCCTACCTGCATCACGGCAGCCTTCAGACCTGCGGGGTCCTCGCTCTTGCCCTGCATTCTTAGTCTCACGACGCCAGTGCAGACCCTCACGGTGTGAAGCGAAGGACAACGATACGGCTAATGCCAGCAGCCGACCGTGTTCACTGCACACAAGGCACTGTTCTAAGTCCTCTGCTTGTATAGCCTCTTTTAAGAGTCATCATACCATCTCACAGACGAAGAAACCGAGAAAGATAGAGCTGAAGCAACTCATCCAAGATGGTGATTCCTGTCCTGAAAACCTTTCAGGATTCCATGTTGCCTAAAGCAAGTACTTCAAACATCCCTCAAATGTAAAGTGTATTTTCAAAATACACTTTAAACCAGTTTCTAAAAATTCAAATTTTAAAATAATCATGTGTACTTCCATAGGTTTTATGCTAACTCAGTAGCAAATGGGTGGGCACCCACTGGGTTGATCTCTCAGTTTACACATTTCTGTGCAGATGTGGGGAGGAGTCTACCCTTCTTCTTTGGGGGCATACACCTGAATTTTCTACAAATGGGTCACTCACTGGAAGACTGTGACAGTGCAACAGAATTGAGTGTGTGTGTTTACTAGGCTTCCGTGTGATCAGTGACATGTTGTTTAGTCATTAAGTCATGTCTGACTCTTTTGCAACCCCATGGACTATAGCCTCCCAGGCTCCTCTGTCCATGGGATCTCCCAGACAAGAGCACTGGAGTGGGTAGCCATTTTCTTCTCCAGGGGCTCTTCCCAACCCAGAGACTGAACCCACATCTCCTGCACTGGCAGGCAGACTGTTTACCACTGAGCCACCATATAAAACCATACCATTCCAGGATTCAATTAAATGCAAGTTGCGGCAGCTACTGCTCCTGCCTTACCAACAGCTGGTTTCCCTTCTTCTTGTGTAAACAGCTAACTGCACTTCCAAGCTCCATTCAGTTAAGTTGTGGACATAAAACTGGCCAATAGAACATGGATGGGGATGAAGTAGGCCATTTCTCAACACAGCCCACAAAATTAACCCAGGCACAAACCCCATCTCCCCCTCCCATTGGGGGCCACTAGAAGGAAAATGTGCATCCAAGAAGGAAAAGCCAGATCCCTAAATATATAGAGCAAAGCCTCTTACCCCCCACCTCCCCATTCCATGACCCCCCAGCACATGCGCACGCGCACGCACACACGCACACACACAGGACTGTAGCTGACAGACTGACCGACAAGTCTCTCATTCTGTTGAGCCCTTGCGATTTCTGCATTTTGTAGCAATAGTCAGTCTCTCTTGACTAATGCACAGAGCTGAGCATAGTCAGAGCAAACCCTTTACAACACAGCAGTGGTCAGCCATACACTGAATCTCGGGACAATTCAGGTAGCTGTAGTTCTTACTATATGCACCAGGCATGTCTCTGATCTTGAGAATGTCTCTGATTTATTTGGCCGCACAGTTTGTGGGTCTTAGTTCCCTGCCCAGGGACTGAACCCAGGCCCACAGCAGTGAAATCTCCAAGTCCTAACCACTGGACAACCAGGGAATTCCCTCTTCTCTGATCTTTGATTAATTTAAAAATTTTCAGTGAATATCCACTAGGCAAGCACTGAGATATTTGCAATTTTAATGATACCATTGACTCTGTGAATATATAACAAACATTTGAAAATTTTTTTCCAACCAACAACTCAGCTGAGGTTATCCACTTATTAACTCCCTCCAAATTTGCAACTAAAGTATTAGAACTGTTAAAGACTGCATGATTTCAACTTCAAACCAAAAATCTCCATTGTTCTCTCAAGTCTCTTTCGAATCAGTTATACTGTAACTGACACCTTGGAGAAGGCAATGGCACCCCACTCCAATACTCTTGCCTGGAAAATCCCATGGACAGAGGAGCCTGGTGGGCTGCAGTCCATCAGGTCGCTAAGAGTCAGACATGACTGAGCGACTTCACTTTCACTTTTCACTTTCATGCATCAGAGAAGGAAATGGCAACCCACTCCAGTGTCTTGCCTGGAGAATCCCAGGGACGGGGGAGCCTGGTGGGCTGCCATCTATGGGGTCGCACAGAGTTGGACATGACTGAAGCGACTTAACAGCAGCAGCAGCAGCAGCAGCAACTGACACCTCTCTGCATGCAGTGAGCACTGTATTTATATAACAATATAAGTCATTAATGTTGAATTCCTTACATATGTCTGTTGTGCCTGTAGAATTACCTCCTTAAGGGACAGAAGACTTCAGCAAAGAGCCTTACACAAACACAGTAAGTACTCAAAAATGTTGCTTGAATAAAAAAAATAATAATAATTATGGGCTATAGTTGATAATCATAAGCATTAAAAAAAAAAAAGGCCTGGGTCCATGGGTTTTTCAAACTAAAAAGATTTAAGAATCACAATTTATTATTAGCTTTGAGCAGGTACATATTCAATGCATACAAAGCCAATTTAAAATCCACACCATTTCTATATGCAATCTAGTTTCAGTTCTCAGTCCTGCTCCTCATTCCCTCTTTCCTCCTAGGACTCCTCATCCGTTTCTAAGATGCATTTTTTCTGGCTTAATAAGCTCAGAGCACTGTTTGTGGTCATGGCAACACATGGTTGTCGTCATCCTGATGGAGAGAGGCCATCCAGCCCTCAGCTGCCTGAAGGCTCAGCATCTCCTGGCTCAAGCCTCATTCACACGACAAAACAGGTGACCTGAGAGAGGGCTGTCAGGACCCGAGTGACCAGAACAGGAAGGTCCAAGAGGAGGCGCTGTCATTGCTGCACAGAGACGGGTCTGAACCTCGGCGGCACCGCCCGGGGTCCGCCACTCCCGGGTCTCCCCGCCTCTCCTAGCCCTGCTACCCCCAGAGTCCGATGGCGACGGCAGTGGCTCTGAGGGAGCAGCCTCAGGTCAGTAAAAAAAAAAAAAAAAGAAAAGAAAAACAGGTGACCTCAAAATCAAAAATGAGGCCCTGTGGCCACTCACCCTCAACCACTTTTAGAGCTGGAAACTGTCAACCCAGCACCGACATAAACTGTCTGATTAGAAAGGGAGCAGAGGCTAGCATCCCACTTTTTTTTTTTTGAAGTATAGTTGATTTGTGATCATTTGTGATCATTTCTGCCATACAGCAAAGTGACTCAGTTATACATATCTACACATTCTTTGTCATATCTTTTCCATTATGGTTTATCACAGGATATTGAATAGAGTTCCCTCTGCATACAGCAGGACCTTGTTATTTATCCATTCTATATATAATAGCCTCTCCTTCATGAACACAGCCCTTGTCATGGTGAAGGGGCTTGCGTAACCCAGTGAAGCTACAAGCCATCCCATGCAGGGCCACCCAAGACGGATAGGTCATAGTGAAGAGTTCTGAAGAAACATGGTCCAGGAGAGGACGGAATAGCAAACCACTCCAGTATTCTTGCCACGAGAACCCCATGAACAATATGTAAAGGCAAAAAGATATGACATCAGAAGATGAAACGCCCAGGTCATTAGGTGTCCCATATGCTACTGAGGAACAGTAGAGAAATAGCTCCAGAGAGAGTGAACAGGCTGGGCCAAAGCAGAAACAACGCCCAGCTGTGGATGTGTCTGGTGGTAAAAGTAAAGCCTGATCTTTAAAGAACAATATTGCATAGCAACCTGGAACGTTAGGTCCATGAATCAAGGCAAACTGGATGTAGTCAAGAAGGAGATGGCGAGAGTGAATGTCAACATCTTAGTAATCAGTGAACTAAATGGACAGGAATGAGCGAATTTTATTCAGGTGACCATTGTATCTACTACTGTGAGGGCAAGAATTCTTCATAATAGCCCTCATAATCAACAAAAGAGTCTAAATGCAGTACTTGGTTGCAATCTCAAAAAACAATGGAATGGTCTTGATTTGTTTCCAAGGCAAACCATTCAATATCACAGTAATCCAAGTCTATGCCCCAACCACCAATGCCTAAGAAGCTGAAGTTGAATGGTTCTGTGAAGACCTACAACACCTTCTAGAACTAACACCAAAAAAAAAAAAAAAAAAGATGCCCTTTTTATCATGGGGATTGGAATGCAAAAGTAGGAAGTCAAGAGAGACCTGGATAACCCACAAGTTTGGCCTTTGAGTACAAAATGAAGCAGGGTGAAGGCTAACAGAGCTTTATCAAGAGAAGGCACTGGTCATGGCAAACACCCTCTTCCAACAACACAAGAGAAGACTCTACACATGGACATCACCAGATGGCCAATACTGAAATCAGACTGATTATATTCTTTGCAGCCAAAGATGGAGAAGCTCTATACAGTCAGCAAAAACAAGACCTGGAGCTGACGGTGGCTCAGGTCATGAGCTCCTTACTGCAAAATTCACACTTATATTGAAGGAAGTAGGGAAAACCACTAAGCCATTCAGGTAAGACCTAAATCAAACCCCTTATACAGTGGAGGTGACCAACAGATTCCCTGTCACAGGATGCTGAGCAGAGCTCCCCGCGTGGCAAGTAGGACCTTGTTGTTCATCCATTCTACGTGCAACAGTTGCATCTCCGCATCCCACACTCCCAGCCCATCCCCTCCCCTCCGTCCTCCCCTTAGCAACCACCCGTCTGTTCCCTACGTCCGCGAGTCTGCTTCCATTTCATAGGTAAGTTCCTTTGTGTCATATTTTAGATTCCACATGTAAGTGATACCATATGCTACTTGTCTTTTCTGGCCTACTTCTTTTAGTACCATCATCTCTAGGTCCATCCATGTGGCTACAAATGGCATTATTTCATTTTTTTCATGGCTGAGTAATATACCATTTTACATACGCGCATCTTTATCCATTCATTTATCGATGGGCAGTTTAGGCTGCTTCTTGCCATTGTGAATAGTGCTGCTATCAACACTGGGGTGCATGTATCTTTTCCAATTAGAGTTTTCTTCGGATATATGCCCAGGGTTTCGTTTTATTTCAGGAGAAACCACTACAATTGTATATCTTCAATTTAGCCCACTCTGTGTAAATCTAACACTGTTCTGGAAAATTCATCCCCCAGCACAGAGCAGCACAGGACTGAGTGAATAAACTGAATGGGGGAGATGTGGAGAGGGGATGAGGATGAGAGTCTCTAAGCATTTCGAGAACCCAGGATAGACTGAAGAGCATAGTAACCTAAAAGATACATTCAAAGGTGTTGACTTCAAACTCAGGGGGCACCTTCTCTATTACGAACCTAATAATTAAAAGAGAGAGAGAGAGAGGAAGTTATATAAACCTACAACTTACTGAGAACAATCACAATTTTTCTGAAAAGAAGAAAACAACCATATGAGTTAATAAAGTAACAAAGTAATAAAGTAACAACTCTTTTGGGCTTCCCTTGTAGCTCAGCTGGTAAAGAATCGAGAGACCCCAGTTCAATCCCTGGGTTGGGAAGATCCCTTGGAGAAGGGAAAGGCAACCCACTCCAGTATTCTGGCCTAGAGAAGTCCACGGACTGTATAGCCCATGTGGTCGCAAAGAGTCAGACGTGACTGAGTGACTTTCACTTACTTACTTACTTAACAACTCTTCTATGGTTTTTGAAATTGCAACCTGAGGCAGATTTTGATTCCTATAAAACTGTCCTGGTTTATTTACCTAAGGTGGCTGTTTTTGAAAACCAATCCACTTGAGGACGTGAAACCACTGGTCTGTGGATCACAAACCAACAAATTCTTAAAGAGCTGCAAAATCATTTTGAGCAGAAGCACTACTTCCAAACTTCCCTTCAAATTCAATAATTTGATAAAATACCACTGATGTTTCTCTATGGCACAAAAGAAAAGGGACAAAGGATCTTTTGCAACGTTTGCAAGGTTTATTCCAACTTTCAGTGTTTACAATGATTCCCATACACACTCACATCTAAACAAGGCTTCCCAGGGCTTCCTTGATAGTCCAGGGGTTAAGAATCCACCTTCCAACACAGGGGACAGGGGTTCAATCCGTCGTTCGGGAATTAAGATCCCACAACATGCAGAACAACTAAGCCCGATTCCACAACTACTGAGCCACACGCAACAAAGAAAGATTGGTATGACACAACGAAGACTCTGCAACAAACACCCCACGTGCGGTAACTGAGACCCGACACAGCCAAATCAATAGACAGACTGTCCGTTTTAATTTTAAAAATATACAAGGTTCCCCAAAAAGAGTCTTTGTGGCATGGAAGGGTGATTAGAAAACAGATGCCAAATTTTCTTTCCATATTCACTTTGAAAATAAGTACTATTATCAGGATTTAAAATGTGAGTAGAAGACAATAATATATATATTTTTTTTGTGAACCCCTCTTCCTAACAAAAGGTAAAAAGACAGAGGAAGGGCTTGCGGCAGGAACGTGGCAGCACCCGCACAGACAGCAACGGCAGGCCTGTCGCTCTGCACCTGTGGCACAGGGGCTCCACGGGCGTCTCCCCCAGGGGAGTCTCCTGGTCCGTTTTCACAGTGACTGGGATGAAGAAACGCTCTGACCAATAGCGTGGCTGAAGTCTAGCAGTGGAGCAGGGCTCCAAGCCCAGTCCCGAACCAGGCAGCGGCAGACGGGGGAAATGGCCTGGCTGTGGCAAGTCTAAAATCTGCATGGGCAGTGGCCTCTGCCAAACTTGGGCTGTGGACATATGTAGTCATTACCCCCAAAGGGCCAACTGTTCATCACTGAGAAGGGACTTCTAGGCACATGGGATGCCTTGCTTGCCAGAAAGAGCTTTTTGCAGGGCTCACTGAGAAACACCAAGACTTGATGTCACCAGGTCATTCCAGCAGGCTTCAAAACTGGCCTCAGATGTCATTAAACAAGCCCGCAGCCGCCGACCATGGGCTGTGACCCCCGTCTTGCAGCTGGACAGAGGGCAACTAACCCCAGCACTTAGCACACATCCAGCTCTTGACTTTGTGGGACGAGGATCCTGCTGGTGGATTGGATCAACTGCTGCTGCTAAGTCACGTCAGTCATGTCCAACTCTGTGCGACCCCATGGACTGCAGCCCACCAGGCTCCTCCATCCATGGGATTCTCCAGGCAAGAGCGCCGGAGTGGGCTGCCACTGCCTTCTCCGTTGGATCAGCTATCCCTCTGCCAAGTGTGAAGTGCCGTCCTGGTGCCAGTGAGAGTTTGCATTAAACCTACCTTTTAGTTTCCTGTTCATTCAAATTTGCAAAGGAATTCTCCAGGATGTGGGGTCTCTGGCCATGTTTGTTCCACACACAGCATTATTTGCCCCATAAATGAAAGAAACTCAAACCCTCACTGGCTGTGTGCATAATAACAGCATTTCCTCAACTTCATCTACCCCTGTTCTACTTTTATGATCTGTGCCATCCTGGTGGAGCACCTGTGTTCTTTATTATTTACTTCATTCTTTTAAGTTAACTTTTTTGAGTAAGACTTACTTTTAAAATCACTAACATGAATGAAAGTGAAAGTCACTCAGTCGTGTCCAACTTTTTGTGACCCCATGGACTATACAGACCCTGGAATTCTCCCAGTCAGAATACAGAAGTGGGTAGCCGATCCCTTCTCCAGGGGATCTTTCCAACCCAGGGATCAAACCCAGGTATCCCACATTGCAGGCAGATTCTTTATCAGCTGAACCACCAGGGAAGAAAGCTATTATCATCAACAGACATAAAAGATAAATATAACAATCAATACAATATAGCTATTAAGTTTTACAGGAAGCAACCTAAAGAGAGTAAAAAAAAAAAAAAAGTTTAATGAAAAGGAAAAAGTTTAACTCCTCACTCTGATCCAATATTAAAAACTGCTCTTTTGCAGTGCCACTTAAAATCGTCTCTAGCAGTGCTGGTGGCACAGGCCTTACATTTGTGGGGGGAAAAACTGAACTAAATAGATAATGATACAGTACTGTGATGTAAGTCAAATTACAGCATGGACTATAAAATGTGAATTGCTAACCCTCTGGGCAAGATTCATGATGCATTAAGAAAGTCTGTCCCCGATTCGTGGACAGTGAGACGGAATAGTGCCTTTTCTCACGTATCCAGAAAGCATTCGCCTCCAACCACTAAGAATTGGTGAACAGAGAAAACACATATAAAGTCCAGGCAGGAAAGTGTAGCGTGGTCTTCACTACAGGAAACCGCACCAGACCTTAACTTGAAACCTATAGCGCTGGTCCCCTCCCTTGAGCAAGGGAACATCAGCAAAGGGCTCGTTTTGCTCCTGGAATCAAAGCCAACTTGTTCAGTCAGCTCTAGCATCTCACCCTTTAGCCAGGAGGTTAAACCCTGAAGGTTTCCCACCTTCCACACGGGGAAGGTGTGGGGTCGACAGAAGCTAAGTGAATTTGTGCTGAAAGCCACAGGAAGCTGCTGAGGGGATGTTAGGAGAAAGCCTGGGAGTGGGGACAGCCAAAACCCCACCCTCGGTGTGTCTGGCATCCCTTTGGGGCTTCTGAACAATGCAGCATCCCCAGACCCACCCCAGACCGCCTGCATCAGAATCCACATTTTAACAAAACCCTGCGGTTAATCCATGGCACATTCAAGCCTGACGAGCACTGATCCAAAGGGCCTCAGGGGTCTGACACCACCCTCTCCGGTGCCTCCGTCCACGGTCAGTGATGCTCTCTGGACAGTCAGAGACTGAGGACGCCAGGAAAGGTTCTACCCTGACAGTGGTCAGCGCCAGCCACAGCCATGCGACAGCTCAGGGACACAGAGGACCCTGATCACTGGGTGGGCCACCTCTGCGGGGGCTACAGGAGCCTAGTTTCACATGGGCCCCCAGACACAAGCCCCAAACCCTTACAAAAGCCCGCATCTGCAAAAAGTGGGGGTCCCCACGTGGCCTCTCAGGCTGCAGACTCTACCACTTTGATTGACCTGCCTAGGAAATTCACACTCATGGGATTTGATCAGCCAGAAAAAATGAGAGGAGACACGGGCAGATTTGCCTGGTCTGGAAACAGCTCAAGACCCAAGATCCCGCTGGTGATGGTAAAACCGTGACCCTTCTCCGCTCTGTCATCTGTGCAGCTTTTTCACCACCACAAAAAAGCCTCCTCCACGACCTCCCATTGTGCACACGTGCGCACACACGAACATGTGCACACACCAGAGCAAGCCTCTGCCGTTAGGAGAAGCAGGCGGTTAAGTCCCCCAGCATTCCCACAAGAGCCTGATAAAAAGGGGGCAGACCTGCAGGATCCATCACCAAAGTCCAGACCTGCAAGGAGGGAAGGTTCTCCCTGGGAAAGCAAACACTGGGACCTGACTGGGCTTCAGTGACAGCTCATGTCCTCCTATCCACGCTGGAAGGTATAAATGGGTGCATGAGGAGAGGCACGTAGCCCTTCTTTCTTCCTCTGAATGTTTCAAAAGACACAGCTGATGTGGGAACCAGTACAACTGGCCCCTGACAACACTGAATTCATACGGAGCACGTCTTCCCACAAGAGTCAGTAACAGGACTGCAACCTTCCAGCTCGGTTTTTTCCTCAGCTCCCAAGTAATTGAAGCCAATAGGTCTCCTCTTTCTCGAGGATTTCTGGACCCCTGCTTCTTTTTCTTCTTAACGCCAATTTCAAAAAGGCTATCTGATTTCTTTGGGTTGTGTGATTTCAGCGGTCATTTTTCAAAGTCGCTGCAGAGTTCACAGCCATCCAGTCTTTACCGCTGAGAGCACAGCTGAGACGAGAGAGAGCAGTTTCTATACATGCACCTCAGGCAGGGGAGAACCGGACCTCAGACGGGCAGGATGCCGGACTTCAGACAGGCGGGTGCCGGACCTTAGGCAGGCGAGATGCAGGACCTCAGATGGGGCGGGTGCCAGACCTCAGACGTCGGGGTATGCCGGATCTCAGACGGTGGCGGATGCCCGGCCTCAGACGGGGAGATGCCGGACCTCAGACCCGGGGATGCCGGACCTCAGACGCGGGGGATGCCAGACCTCAGAATGGTGGGGGATGCCGGGCCTCAGACGGGGGATGCCGGACCTCAGACAGGCAGGATGCCAGACCTCAGACCGGGGGATGCCGGACCTCAGACGGGGGATGCCGGACCTCAGACAGTGGGGAATGCCGGATCTCAGACCAGGGGATGCCGGACCTCAGACCCGGGGATGCCGGACCTCAGATGCGGGGGATGCCAGACCTCAGAATGGTGGGGGATGCCGGGCCTCAGACGGGGGATGCCGGACCTCAGACAGGCGGGATGCCAGACCTCAGACCGGGGGATGCCGGACCTCAGACAGGGGGGATGCCGGACCTCAGACAGTGGGGAATGCCGGATCTCAGACAGTGGGGAATGCCGGACCTCAGACCGGGGTGATATCGGACCTCAGACCGGGGAGATGCCGGACCTCAGACGGGGGGGATGCCGGACTTCAGACGGGGCGGATGCCGGACCTCAGACGCGAGGGATGCCGGACCTCAGATGGGGCGATGCCGGACCTCAGACGGGGGGGATGCCGGACCTCAGACGGGGGTGATGCCGGACCTCAGACGGGGGAGATGCCGGACCTCAGACTGGGGAGATGCCGGACCTCAGACGCGGGGGATGCCGGACCTCAGACGGGCGTGCCGGACCTCAGACGGGGGATGCCAGACCTCAGACGGGGGGGATGCCGGACCTCAGATGGGGTGATGCCAGACCTCAGACAGGGGAGATGCCGGACCTCAGACTGGGGGGGATGCCGGACCTCAGACGGGGGAGATGCCGGACCTCAGACGCGGGGGATGCCGGACCTCAGACGGTGCGATGCCGGACCTCAGACGGGGGGGATGCCGGACCTCAGACGGGGGATGCCAGACCTCAGACCGGGGGGGATGCCGGACCTCAGACAGGGGGGATGCCGGACCTCAGACAGGGGGGATGCCGGACCTCAGACAGTAGGGAATGCTAGATCTCAGACCGGGGGATGCCGGACCTCAGACGGGGGGATGCCGGACCTCAGACCGGGGGATGCCGGACCTCAGACCGGGGGATGCCTGACCTCAGACCAGGGAGATATCTGACCTCAGACGCGGGGGGGGGGGGTAGGGAGGGGGGAATGCCGGAGGTCCCCCCGCTGCACAGCAGTGTAAGGGGAGGCTGACTGTGCTCTGCACTGCCGCCCACCCCTGCTGCAGGACAGCCAGTGTCTAGGGCAGCCAGTGACCTGGAGCTGGGGCTAACGGCTGCCTTAGAAAGATGCACTGGGTCAACCAGGCCTCACTCAGTAATGGCCGTCAGATGCGGCCACAAGGGCAGAAGACCACAACAGACAGACTGAAGAGGCTGGTGGTGAGACAGCAGGTCAGCGTGGAGGGAGGAACAGACCACCCACAGACAGAAGAGAGGCCGCGAAAGCCCTAGCGTAGTGTCGGGTGTGGGCCCCAGCGCAACGCTCAGAACGCCAGCTCCACCCCCATTCTCACCACCAAATCCCTTTTACCTGAGGAGAGCCGACTCCCCTGCAACCAAAGAAGACAAACAAGCCCCCCAAGTAATTTTTTCACTTTCTGTAGTACTTTCAAGGGAAGAAATAATTCTCATGACAAACAAAAGCAGACACTATGACAAGAGCATATGACTTGGCCTAAAGACAGTTTCCAATTACGGGATCTGAGAGGGAGTGGCAATTTAAAAGGTGGGGGGTGGGGGGGAGAGGGGAAAGCATTGTTTTCTTCACATTTTCAATGAAGTACTGATTATCACTGCTGCCTTATAACAAGGACCCACAGGAAAATACTATATCCAGAGCTGGGGGCTTCTGCAGAGGACACCACACTGAAAGAGCCAGACCTGAGGGTCATTGAGAAGGAACCTACAGAGTCTTGTACGAAAGCAAAACAAAACACAAAGCAGGCGTGCAATAGGTGAGGCAGAACAGACTATCGCTGTTATAAACAGAGCACATGTGGGCTTATCCTCAGGACATTAGACCAGAGTCCTCGCAAGAACAGAATGCCACCGCTAAAGACAGGGTCCCTGGGAGCTGCCACTTTACCTTGAGGTAATTAATCAAACATGTTCCAGCAAGCCACGGGACCAGTCTACCCCGGGAATGCTCCAAGGCTACAAGACGCAAGGTGAAACCAGGTACCCATTTAAAAGCGAAAGGTTAAACACGATGTAAACACCCTGTCAGGCCGTTCCATTAAAAGGAGGCAACATCACAATGGAATCTGAAAATCAAAATAAACTCACAAACACGCCACACAAATTCAAGTGGGCAGGCCTACCTAGGGCGCAGTCAGAAATAAATAAGACTGACAGAAATGCCTGAAATGGCAGGCAGGTCCATTCACTGCAGCAGAAAGGCAGGTTCTCAGGGGAGCAGCTGATGGGCCGGGCCACCGCCAGGAGAGACCAGCCCTTCCCCAAGCAAGGCTCCCACCACAGCAGCCCCCAGAGGTCTGGACAAGTGACCACGCTCCCAGCCCTCAGTGTCTCCTCCCATCAAATGAGGGGACAGCTGCCGAGTTCTCAGGCCCCTCTCCACCGCTGTGAATCAGGGTGAACTGACTGGAAGAAAATCAGCACCTAAAATTTGTTTTGTGGCAAACTATTCAATAATGGAAGTAATTTCATCCCAAACATATACATAGCTTTCTTCCTGAACATTCATCCAGCCACATTTACTCAAAATTGCGAACATCAGCATTGGAAGAGACAAACGGACGGTTCACGTGGAACCATTTTCTTCTTACCATTCCGGGACACGTCGAGCTCCACCAGCTGCATGAAGTTGGCTATTTCTGGAGGGAGTCGCTGGATCTCGTTATCACTCAGTCCAAGCTTTCGTAACTTGACTAGCTGGAAAAATTGCTGAAAGACAAAACAGGTTTATGTAGGTCTCACAGATATTTGCAATGCAAACTTTTTCCCCAATATGAAATGTAAAACAGTATGTCTTCTAGGGTCTTCCCTGGGGGCTCAGCGGTAAAGAATCTGCCTGCCATTGCAGGAGATGCGGGTTTGAGCCCTGATCCAGGAAGATCCCACATGCCATGGAGCAACAAAGCCCGTGCTCCACAACTACTGAGCCTGTGCTTGAGAGCCCGGGAGCCACAAGTACTGAGCCCACGCGCCGCAGCTACTGAAGCCTGGGCACCCTAGAGCCCACACTCTGCAACAAGAGAAGCTGCCACAATGAGAAGCCCACGCACCACAGCCAGAAAACAGCCCCCACTTGCCGCAACTAGAGAAAAGCCCGCGCAGCAAATAAAGACCCAGCACAACCAAAGATAAAATAATAAAATGTTTTTAAATGTCTTTTAAAAATTATCAAGGACTGCACCAATGTCACTTTCCTGATCTTCATATTGTACCACAGTCATGCGACGACGTAACCGCTGGGGTAAACGAGGTACACAAGACATTTCTGTGCACAAGCAACACTTATTTCAAAATTAAAAAATTTTCACAATGAACAAGTAACTCAGTAAGAATAGTAATGCCTCCTTTACAGTATCCAGTAGGTGGTCACATTTTCTACTTACAGAAACTGGTATGAAACCTTCTATGTTAAGTAAAGATATTTGAAAATTAGAATAAAATATTTCTTAAACATTTCAAAAGAAATTCCTTGCATCAGAAAATATATAAATATCCCACAAGTGTGTGTAGGAGAAAAGGAAATATTTTTGGTCAATCTAAAAAAGAGCCTGCACTGGATCCTTGCCTTAAACATGGCACATAAGGCAAATGCCTTCTGCCCCACACCCTTTAAAAACTGTACTAAAATAGCATTAAAGGAATTTATAGGGAGATGGACATAGACATAAAAATACAAAATAAAGGGATGAAGACAATTCAAGATGAGAGGGGATGAAAAGCAAACTAGACATGTGACAAAATCCTTGAAGCAAGGAAACAGATGAATAAATGGCAGTGAATAAAAGAGTCAAAACAAAGCTGAACTTTAAGCCTGTGGAGTGAGTAGCCTGTGGAGATTAGGTATAGGTATCTCTGAAGGAAGGGGCTTCCCTGAGAGCTCAGTTGGTAAAGTATCTGCCTGTACTGTAGGAGACCCCGGGTTCGATTCCTGGGTTGGGAAGATCCACCAGAGAAGGGACAGGCTACCTACTCCAGTATTTTCAGGCTTCCTTTGTGGCTCAGCTGGTAAAGAATCCGCCTGCAACGTGGGAGACCTTGGTTAAATCCCTGTGTTGGGAAGATCCCCTGGAGACAGGAACAGCTACCCACCCCAGTATTCTGGCCTGGAGAATTCCATGGACTGTATAGTCCACAGGGTCATAAAGAGTCAGACACGACTGAGCGACTTTCACTTTGGATATAAAGACCATTAAGTCCCCACAGCCCCTCCTCTGGCTTGCACAACTAAGCAGGGGACTGGAAATTTCCTCCAGAAGAGCTGACTCTAAGACCAGCTAAAATCAGGGATGAGGCACGCAACCAGAAACAGGGAAGGGGGTCAGAGCCTGCTCCATGAGATCTACTCCCTTCTCCCTGCAGCTGGGCTTCTCAGCAAGAAAACAGACTAACAGACACAGATTATACAAGAGGGAAGCCCCAGGTTATAAGCCCCATTCAGGCACTCAGAGCTTCAGTTCTCTTTTTTAATTCAGGTGCCTGAATCTCATTTAAACAAAGCCAAGGTTCTTCAGACACGGATAAATAAGACGAGGTGAAACAGCCATAAAATAAGAAGAAATAAACCCTAAGAAATTAAAAATTAGTGCAGCATCAAGAATCCAACAAAAGAGATGAAAAATAAAGCTAGAAATCTCCCAGAAGGGACAATAGAAAGACAAAGAGATGGAGAGACAGAATAGGGAAAAAAAAAAAGGAAAATTAGAGGATAAGGTTGCGAGGTACTAGATCCAATGAACAGATATGCCAAAGATAGAAACTTACAGACCGCAGAGTATAAGTTTCCAGGTTAAAAAGGCCCACCATGTGGCCAGTTACACGAATGAAACAAAACATATAGGAATACCAAAGAATATGATAAAAGTTCGTAACTCCAGAAATAAGATGATTCTAAAAGCTTCCAGAGGCTGAAGGGTGGAGAGAAGGGGAAGAGGGCAATAACAAAGGACTGGGACTCAGAAATGGCACTGGACTCAACAGCAACCTTGAAAGTAAGAAGGCAACAGAGCAGTGCCTTCAAAATTCCAAGAAAACATTTCCAACCCACTCACATACCCAGCCAGACTATCGATCAGGTATGATGAATGAATAAAAGACATTCTCAGACATACATGGTCTCAAAAGAGTTATCTTCCTTGCACCTTTCCCAAGAATCCATCAAAATGTGGAAGCAAATCTAAAAGGAGGAAGATCTGAGATTCAGAAACCAGAGAATCAGCCAAACAGAAGGAGACAGAGGCTGAAACAGTGAAGGCATTTCAAGACGGCAGCCAAGCAGCAGGTCCCGAGAGCAGCCAGTTTACACTGAAGAAAATACCAGGGCTCTCAGAGGAGAGCTTGGAAAAAAAAAAAAGACACATGTGAGGGATTATCTGACATGTCTGGAAGTATCAGGAAATTTACTTGGTGACAAATTAGAAAATGAAATAGAGAAAACAAAGCAAGCAAAAAAAGGAAGGAGTTATTAATTCCAGAAAAAAAAATACAGCGTAAAAGAAGATATATAGTCAAAATACAAGATTTGATTATGAACAATATTTATGCAGTCATAATATTTTAATATTTATAAATTGTTAAAAACAAATTTTACATTATGTCAATATTGAGAGGATAGGAAAGAAACCATAAGTGCTAAAGACTCATCTTCCACAGAAGGAGATCAGTAAACAACTAAATAGTATTGGGTAAAAATCAAACTGTAAAAGCAAGCCATTTAGCAATGTGGAAGCAAATGTTAACAGAAATCCCAGAGCTGGGGGTTCTCAAAAGCAAGACACTGGAGTGGCGGAGGGGAGGACAAGAGATTTATGGGATTTTTAAAAAATTATTTGCATATATTACCTTGCTAAAAATAGAAATTGAATTTACAAAAGAAAACATCTCCACCAAGACAACAGGGTACTCCAAATGATAGTTGTGAAGGCTGCCAACATTTAATAAGCTTCGTCAGTTTTTTCCTTTAGTAAAAGGGATTGTAACTTACATAATCAAAAAGAAGGCATCATCTTTTGGAAATCAATGGGGCAATACAAAACATAAAAAGTTTTCAAGTCCACTGACATCGTAACAACACTTTTGGGCATCTGTTCTAGTAACATAATTGAAAATAAGAAAAAGCAGCTATGGTACACAGTATGTTTCTGCATTCTTATCACTAGAAATGAAAAGCATATCAAATAAGAGAAATGACTAGCATGTTATTAAGAACTCAATATTAAGCAACCAAAGATTACTATAAACACCAGAGAACTTCAAAGAGATTGACGATGCAAATATAATTTTAAAAGAAGACAAAATAGCAGGTACACTATGGAAAAGCACATGTACCTGTTGAGAAGAGAACATAGCGGGGAAAGTTACGCCAAGAGACAAGGGAAATGCATGAACAATTTTATTTTTTAACAAAAAAGATACTTTAATATGAACTACGAATCTCATCAAATGAATGCTACCAATCAGCTATATATAATAATGAGCATGCTCAACAAAAGGACTAATCCTTTCGAGTTCTTCAATCATAGGGCTGAAATTTAATTTCTTAAGGAAAGATTTGGAAATTTCTTTATGTGGGTTATACTAAAGCATTAGCTGACACAAAAGCCATTCAAAAGAGTCACATTTGAATAACAGAGCTTATGCCAGTTGTTCAAAAGAGTCTGACAGTTTCATAATGCATCGATGTGCTTATCAGGCATGAAAAGCTCACTTTGTTTTCCAGGAAAGCTACAGCTCAAAGGCCATCACCTAATCCATACATTCGAGGACCGTTCAGAAATAATACAAGAAACCAAGTCAACCAGGGACTTAAATCATCAGTGGATAATAAGCTAGTTTTATGCCTGTGGAAATGACAAGCTTCGAATCCCAATGTTCAACAGAAATTCCTAATCCTAACTTTAAATCCTAATTTCAAGCAAGCAAATTTAAGTTGTTTTGCATGTTAAAAACATCCTCAAAAAGGACCTGTCACAAATACTACTTTATTCAACTGGGGACACACAGACCAGATAGAGAAACAGCCCTATCCAACAGCATCCCACAATGAAAACAGCGATTCCTCAATCCTTCCCTCATTATCCTGAGGGGACCCTAATTTGGCATTCAAATGCTTTAAATCAACTACATTCTGTAAGAGAGACACAATATCACTAAGACTGCTTAAATCTTCAAGTGTTGCACTTGCAGACAGTCACGGAGGAAAACTCCAAAACTGTATAAACCCTTCTGCCTTCTCTGGGATGAGCCAGGGCCCACAGGAACAATTCCCACGGCAGTCTTGGCAGGGCGCCTGGGCAGGGCGATCGCGTGACGGGGCACACAGACACCATTCTTCAACCGCACCATGTTGATTACAGCACCCTGGCCCACACCGAGCACATTCTGTACAGTTACATGCAAAGAAACCCAAATTGCCTTGGCCTGCGTTGCCACACCACAGTCTTCTTATAGCCACCATTGTTTTTAGTAGATACAGAGTCTTTAATTTGGTTGAACAGAATGTTTCTTTTTCCCATTCTCCATTTCTAACGAGATTCTTTTCCCTTCTCTTGATAAAGTGTTAGTTCCTCTCCCTTCTTAGGAAATCTGAGTCTTAAGAGAGCTGCATCCTTTGCTATCACCATATGGCCAAGGATCAACAGTCTCCCCAAACTTCCCCATAAGGTGGGGAAAAGATGAACCATTGTTGCAGACTCACCTGGGGAGGACAGCATAAAGAATGGGATTAACCTCCTGAAAAGCTGTCTGACTCTGAGCTGTCAGGATACCAGATGAACTCACAGACTTCCTTCTGGGCAGCTTCTAGCCCTTCAGCTGTGCTTCCCTGGTGGCTCAGGTGGTAAACAATCTGCCTGCAATGTGGGAGACCTGGGTTCGATCCCTGGATCGGGAAGATCCCCTGGAGAAGGAAATGGCAACCCACTCCAGTATTCTTGCCTGGAGAATCCCATGGACAGAGGAGCCTGTCGGTCTACAGTCCATGGGGTCGCGAAGAGTTGAACACGACTGAGTGACTGCTTTCACTTTTCAACCCCTCAACTAAACGCTGACCCCTTCCCACCCTACCTAAGTCTCATCACATCCCTGTCCCCAAAGACCTGAACTGCCTTTGTGGTCAACCAGCTTGGCAAAGATATTGTAAACCAGTGGTTCTAATCTCCAGGTGAGAATAATCATGTTACAGTATCTATCATTTTTATCACCTGGCCATGTTCTTCACTATGAGACTTATAAAAAGTGATCATGACTTTATTACCCAGGTAGATTCTTCTAGGTATGTACTTTGCATACTTGTTGAAAAAAAAATTCACATATTATTCTAGTATATTTTACATATTTGAATGTGCTTGACAGAATTATTCATAATTGCCAAAAACTGTAAATAACCCAAATATCCATCAATAGTACATCTGACAGAAATATATTCTTACAATGAAATTTTTCATGGCAATGAAAATGAACACTTGCTCTTGGAGTACAGAGAAATCTAGAAATAATATTCAGCAAATAAAATCAGACACAAAAGAAGGCACACTATATTACTCCGTTTATATAATGTAGAAAAATCACCAAAACTAAACTTCTTTGTTTAGAGATGCATACAGAGGTGGTAAAAACTATTTTTGAAAAAGGCAAAGAGGTGATCAGTATTCAATCAAGTTAGCGGCTTCTTCCAGTCATGAGGGAAACATGATCAGGAAGGGCATGAGATGGGCTTCAGGAGTCCTGCCAATTCTAAACCTTCTAACCTGACTGCTAGTCACAGGTTTTCATTTTATAATTTGTTGTGAGCTGTATATTTATGCTTTTGTGCACTATTAATATGTGTGTTTTATTTCACAATAAGAGAAGTTTTAAAAGTTTTAAACTATTGATTAATCAGAAAGAAAAACGCCAATTAGGACCAATGACATCAAATGCCTCACCCTGACAGAGGTGATGGTAATGAAAAGCAATGGCATCACGTCTGCAGGAGGAGAAACAAAAAGGCCAACAGCAACCAAAACAACAACGTTAGAATGACCACGCTGCAGCCATTAACCGTCACCCTTTATTTACTGTGGGATTCTCTGTGCTCAGCAGTGAGCCAAAGACTCCACTCGGGTCATACCCTGTAGTCATCTCAACACTGCTACAGAGCTAACATCTATGTAGAACGGTCACTGCTGCACAACAAACCATCTCAAACTCGGTGACTCAAAAGCAACACGATTTCTTGAAATTTCTCACATTTCTGTGGGCCTGCTGTTTTCACTTGAGCTCACTCATGCAGCTTCACTCAGCGAGCGGGTCAGAGGGGCGGGAAGACCACCACCCCAGCCTCAGCTCATGGTTCGCTACTTGTGCCAACACCCAGCAGGAGCTCCTCTGCTCTCCACAGGCCTCGTTCCTTTGCCATATGATCCAGTGGCTCTCAGACCAGCGTTCAAAACGGGCAAAGAGTCCGGGAGGACTCTCAGAGCCGAAACCTTGAAATCTGCACCATGTCACTTCTGCCATAGTGAGGGGAATGGGGAAATAAGTCTCCACTGGTAGATGGAAAGAGCAGCAAAAATCACACTGAAAAGAGGCTTGGAAGGGGTGAAATCTGGTAGATTAAATGGTCTACTATAAAATGAGGTAGGGGCCTCAGAGGTACCACAGAAGACCACATATAAAAACCAGACAGACTATTCTATAAAACTCTATGATTCACCACAGAGTAACGATTTTTCCAAAGGAAACCTAAACAAAAAATGTAATAATATACTGGATAAACTTTGGCTAAGACATGACTTTTAACACACGAGAAAGTTAAAGGGAAAAGACTCAAGAAATATTCACAGAAGAATAAAAAGATCCATTAGCTAAAGTAGAGAATTCAAAGGATCATATCTCACATCCAGAATTTGAATTTGAAAGGGTTTCAGCAAACACTCAAAAATAAGAACTGCTGATGAAACAAGTGTTAACAAGATACTTTTTCTACTGTGTTTTGGTAAAGAGGTGTGGAATGGGAATGTCCCCAGGGGAATCACTTGACTTCCCTGGTCCTCTGTTTCTGTAAAAAATAAGCATTAAATGATCGAAGGGCTCTTTTTAGTTCTAAAAATGTTAGAACTGCATTTCAAAATACCTTCAATGTACCATAAAAACATAACAATCCTATTAGCCCACAATATAACAAGCATGCACTTAAAAATGAATAAAATTACAGAAAGTAGATTAGTGGTTGCCTAGGAAACAGGAGATCCAACCAGTCCATTCTGAAGGAGATCAGCCCTGGGTGTTCTTTGGAAGGAATGATGCTAAAGCTGAAACTCTAGTACTTTGGCCACCTCATGCGAAGAGTTGACTCATTGGAAAAGACTGTGATGATGGGAGGGATTGGGGGCAGGAGGAGAAGGGGACGACAGAGGATGGGATGGCTGGATGGCATCACCGACTCAATGGACATGAGTTTGGGTGGACTCCAGGAGTTGGTGATGGACCGGGAGGCCCGGCGTGCTGCGGTTCATGACTGCGGTTCTGACTGCGGTCACAGTCAGACACGACTGAGCGACTGAACTGAACTGAACTGAACCGAGGCTAGGTATACACACTTTTTTATTTAAGTGAAGTGTGGTTGATTTACAATGTTGTGTCAATTCCTCATGTACAGCAAAATGACTCAGTTACACACACACATTCATGTTCTTTTTCGGATTAGTTTCCATTCTAGTTATTTATTAAAAGATTCTGAATACAGTCCCAGCGCTAAACAGTAGGTCTCTGTTGTTTATCTAGTTTCTGTAGTTTGTATCTGCTGATCCCAAACTCCTAATCTGTGCCTCCTCACCACCCTACTTTCCCTGTTAGTAACTGTAAATTTGTGTTGTGTATGTGAGTCTGTTTTTGTTATATAAATCAAGTTCAACTGTCTCGTCTTCTTAGATTTCACATATAAGAAACACCATGTCTCTTTCTCTGTCTGACTTCACTTCTGTGATCTCTAGGTCAGTCTATGCTGTTATAGTGGCATTATTTCCGTTTTTATGGCTGCGTACTATGCCACTTTATACACGCACCACACCTCCTTTATCCAGTCATCTGTAGATGGGCATTTAGGTTGTTCCATGTCTTGGCTATTGTAAGAAGTGCTGCTGTGACCATGGGGGTACGTGTATCTTTTCAAATTAGAGTTTTCCTGGACATTTTTATTTCACTGGGCTTCCCAGGTGGCTCAGTGGTAAAGAATTTGCCTGCCAATGCAGGACCCACAGCAGATGCAGGCTCAATCCCTGGGTCAGGAAGATACCATGGAGAAGGAAAGGGCAACCTACTCCAGAATTCCTGCCAAGAGAATCCCATGGACAGAGGAGCCTGGAGGCCTGCAGACCATGGGGTCGCAGAGGGCTGAGCAGCTGCGCACTTGGTTTAACTGCATTGCTACACGTGCCAGCGAGGGAAAGTTTTTCATCTCCAGTTCACTGATGAGGAAACAGATTTTGGCAACACTGCACAGCTCCCAGATGCCACTACCACTTAATAACATTCTTTCAGGAAAATTCCAAGGCACACCCACGTTGGAGGATCACAGGATAATAAATTCTCAGGTAACCGGCAAACAAAAAACATCTGTGAAGCTATATTTTAACGAGCAAAGTGAAACAAAGTCCCGGGAAGTGGGAACCAGGGCTAGGTCGCACTACAATGCTGCCAGTGCTGTGGGGAAAGAAAAGAACACGCTGAGGGGCCCGCATGGCAGTCCAGGCGCAGAGACCAGGTGTGAAGGGGAAGAAGTCCAGGCAGGTAAGAGAGTATCTTCTGGAGGCACCTGGTCCTGGAAGGCTAACTCCAGATAAAGCCTAAGGCCAGGGGAAAGGCTGAAAGACAGGAAACCAGTACACAGAACTGGGACCAGTTCAGTTCAGTCACTCGGTCCTGTCTGACTCTTTGCGACCCCATGGACTGCAGCACGCCAGGCCTCCCTGTCCATCACCAACTCCCAGTGCTTGTTCAAACTCATGTCCATCAAGCCGGTGATGCCATCCAACCATCTCGTCCCGTTGTCCCCTTCTCCTCCCGCCTTCGTACAAGTCTACAATACGTCAGAGCAAAAGGGACATGTCCATAAAGAAAAAGCTTGGTCTACTTTTGGAGGTAAAGGAGGAAACATCCCCCGCAGCAGGGCAGCCCTGGCAGATTTCAAAAAAGACTTCCCACACTGTTCAACTGGCAATTCGAACTCTCTGAATGATTTTCAGATAGACATACGATGAAATTCGAAAGAGAGTCAAGAATTTAGAACGCTGATTCACAAAATGGGAAGCTGATGTCCACATCCCACTGTCTGGACAGTGCACAGATGATAAACATGAAATGACATAAAAGGTTCAGTCCCTCCAATAACACTAGCTGCCCTCTCTATAATGGGAAGCGGGAGAAACCTATTTCCCTGCTCACTGATTCGTCCATAAGACAAATAAGTGGAACAGACCACAGAAAAAAGTCTCCTGTTCTAAAACACAATGTTTTAATCAGTTCCTGACTGAGCAGCACAGGTCCACGTTCTTCAGGCAACAAAGAAAAGAATGCATGTTCTTCTCCTTGAGTGGCCCCAGAAGGTCACAGGCAAATCAAAGTTCAGACAAGCAAACGAGCTTCCCACTAAGAGCCGGCATGTGTAAGTGAGTGCTTACAACAAAGGTGTTTACTCTGCTTGGAATATTTCTCTTTCCAATTTTTCTGTCTCTGGTCTCTACTAACCATTTTACCCTCTCTTATTTGATAACAAATTTTCACAGTTTCATGGTGCTTTCATTACATTATCAAGCTGGCGTCATGAATGAACAATAAGGAGGATACGAATGCTTCAAGGGTGCTGCTGCTGCTAAGTCGCTTCAGTCATGTCCGACTCTGTGCGACCCCATAAACGGCAGCCCACCAGGCTTCCCCGTCCCTGGGATTCTCCAGGCAAGAACACTGGAGTGGGTTGCCATTTCCTTCTCCAATGCAGGAAAGTGAAAAGTGAAAGTGAAGTCACTCAGTCATGTCCGACTCTTAGCGACCCAATGGACTGCAGCCCACCAGGCTCCTCTGTCCATGGGATTTTCCAGGCAAGAGTACTGCAGTGGGGTGCCATTGCCTTCTCCACTCAAGGGTGCACCCTCAGTAATTAAAATAGCTCAGGTGTGAATCACTGTGAGAATCATAAAACCGGGAATGCTTCATTTATGGTACTATGATCAGAAGTCTGTGGATGAGGATGGGAGAGGTATTGGCAACGGTTTGGAGACAAAAAACATTCATTGAAAGTACGAGGTTCTCCTGTGCCGAGAACCTGAGTGAGGGGAAAGCCGTGGGCACTGGTGGGCAGGCTGGTGGCACAGAGAGAAGAGAGACAGATGTGGACTGAGCAGGAGAGGCCCAGAGTGGGAGGATCGGATATCACAGCAATAAAGAGATGTCAACCTGAAACCTAGCAAAGGGGAAGGATTAAATACAGGCTGGTCAAGTAATAAGTTACTGCATGACCACTAAAAATGTTTCTAGAGAATCTTTAATAATATGGTAAATCCGTGTGTTCTAGGATTATGAAAAAAATGCAAAAGTATATAAAGAGTATAATGCCTGTTATGCTAAAAGAGTAATGCTGGGACTTACTTGGCGGCACAGCGGGATGAGAATCTGCCTGCCAACGCAGGGGACGTGGGTTCGATCCCTGGTCAGGGAAGACTCCACACACCAAGGAGCAGCGAAGCCTGTGGACCGCCACTGCCGAGCCCGCGAGCTGGGGCCGGCAAGCCGCAGCTACTGAGCTCAAGCGCTGCAACCGCCAAAGCTGGCGCACCCGGAGCGTGCTCCACAGTGAGAGAAGTCACCACCGTGAAAGGCTCCACAGTGAGGAGCAGCCTCTGCTCGCCCCAATTAGAGACAGCACACGCGGAGCCACAAGGACCCAACGCAGCCAAAAATAAACGACCAATTTTTTTAATGCAATACTAATTTCAGGGGAAAAAAACTACTTTAAAAAGTTAAATCTGAGAAAAAATAATTTTAATTCAATGAATAAGGATCACTTGGCTGTGGGGTACCGATGTTTTGTACCATAAAAATCCAAAGCCTATTTATCTGAAGGAAGAGTTGATTTTCCTTTAAACTTGAACTGACTTCAAGCAAAACTTGAAGGGAAGGCGCTAAGACCAGCTTACGCACCAAAAAACAGCTCTTCCAACAAGAAGTCAAACAGATAAGCAATTCAGATTATTAAACCGGTCTCATATTTTGACACAGGATTTTGAATAAGGTTGAATTTTTCACACATTGTACTCAGGAAGGCATTACGTGACTCAAGTGGAATAAAATCCTGTTTGGGGGACGTTTTGTCTTGGATTCAATACAACTCTTCCAAGCTAACAACAGGAGCAGGCACTACACGGAACCCACGCACAGGGTTCTCAAGTGGAGGAAAAGACGTCAACAGACGCAGTCCTTACTCTCAGGACACACCCAGGAGTTGACACAAATAGTAGTTAAAACACAAGGGGGAAAGTGGAATAAGTGAGGCTCAAAATACTGTGAAAGGATAATAAATGTCTTATCTTTAGCTACACCTGATACGCTTCTTTAGGTTAAATTAAAAAATCAGGCTATTTCATGGTCAATCACGCCATACCAGTAAGATCAGTTTCCAATGAGACATCACTTAAGAATGGGTTATTCAGAAAAACGATTAGGAAAACTTCCTAAATTTTCTCAAGAAATATATCAACATTTGGATCAATGCTCTGCGTTCTTCCAGGCTCAATTAAGAAAAGATACAGGCAACGCTAATGAATGCCCATCCTGGATGAACAGAATTCTGCCAACTGCCAACTCGCTGATGTTTTCCACCTCCTGAAGTAATAAACTGAGAGCACCCCAGCCAAGGGTTGATCTTTCCGGATAGCAAGCAAGAACTGGAGGAATCCGGTCACTGATGAATTAATAACACACTATTAACTCTGAGTTACCAGTTCACAGTCACTCAAAACTCTGGGGAAGAGTCTCTTTTGCTAACCACAAAGCTCATCAATACCTCTGTGGCTTGATATCTTTAGAATAATGACAGGCCTAATTTGTGAGCCTTCTTCTATATAATCTGAACGAATCAGACTGTATTGCATCATTTCCCCTGAATATCCAGCAGCGGTCCCAGTGAAATCACACCACCAACTCCACGGTGTCCCAAACCAGCCCGGGTCCCGAGGCAGAGGAAGTGTCCGTTAGAGAAACCTCACAAAGACTCCAAGCCCTTCCACATGGGAACTTTTATTTGGAGATACTTCACTGTGAAATCAGTCATTGTGTGACTTTTTGTTACAACAGGCGCAAAATATAATTGTTCACATGAATGTCAGTATAAAACCATGTCTTGGATTTGAGACGTGTGAGGGTCAGCACAGCACATCCTGGGCTACTGGGAACTACTTGCTGAGTGCCCTTCATGCCATGCTGACCTTCAACTGAGAAAGGGAGCCCTTGGTTTGGTCTCTGGTTAGCAGGAAAGCCTGTGTTTGATCCGATGTTGACAAGGGGTTGAGGGGGCTGTTGGGATACCCAAAGGAGGAGATGCACTGAAAAAGTGCATAGAAAATTTGATTACACAGGAGGAATTTTTAAATGTCCATCAATGTGACTGGAAATAAATCAAAACAGAAGAATGGTCCCTAACCTTCTAAGGTGACACGTAACGGCAGTTTCAGTGCACACTGCTGCTGCTGCTGCTGCTGCAGTTGTGTCCAACTCTGTGCGACCCCATAGACGGCAGCCCACCAGGCTTCCCCATCCCCGGGATTCTCCAGGCAAGAACACTGGAGTGGGTTGCCATTTCCTTCTCCAATGCATGAAAGTGAAAAATGAAAGTGAAGTCGCTCAGTAGTGCACGACTCTTCGCGACCCCATGGACTACAGCCCACCAGGCTCCTCCATCCATGGGATTTTCCAGGCAAGAGTACACTAATTATAAGTAAAGAGGTAAGAAAAGGACTTTGTCTCTTATCCTCAAAAACACTGGAGATGATCACACTGTTGTAAGCCACTATCGAGAGATTTCTGGGGTGGTGGGGGGAACCAGTGAATTTGACAGACGCCCAGAATCCATATTTTACAAGCTGCTGCAGGGCTCACCCCTGCAAACATTTTCTAATATATTCTAAATACACAGGAGCTATTAACATGTACTTTAGCATGTCTGTAATCACAATTCAAGACTAAAATTTCATAATTCAGGAACTTCAGTATAAGCGTCTCGCTCTGCCTAGATAGGTTCAGGTTCCCAAGTGCGTCTAGCTCCTGTGAGAGCGGCCTGGTGTCTTCAAAGGAGATCCTCTCTTGTGTTCAAACTTCTCACACACATTAAATGCACTCTGCTTCCTACTGGCTGCCCCGACAGCTAAGTGAGAAGCAAGATGGAAAAAACCAAGAGCAGATTCCCTAGCAACTCCCAAACAGTTACGAAAAAACACGATGGTGCTCCTGCCCGTCCCCGCGTTTCAGCACCACAAACTGAACAGATACTAAATTCCAGTGTTAATCCAGATGAAGAACCACAAACACAAGACCTAATTTTGAAAACTTTCTGAATCGCCCTACCCCAGAAAACACTCGGCCCACGGTCTCCATCTAAGTAAACGCTTTGTGTGGGGAGAGGGCAGGCAGAGCTCTCTCCCAGCCACTTCTTCAGGCTGTGCTTTACAACATGCTTTAGATTTCATTTCTACTGTTTGCCAGCAACCTTGGTCAGAGGCCACGCGATGTGCCTGGCACTGGCCCAACCTCGGGACATACAGCGGGGCTAGGGGTACCCAGGCCCCCCACCACCACCACCCACTCCATTCACTCAGCCCAACAGTTAAGGACTTGGTTCTTCTGTTGCCACCAAGCTCTGCAGAGAGGTCCTAGCAAACTTCTCGCGCTGCCAACCAGTCATCTCTGCAGGATAAGAGTTTACTCAGTGCCATCACCTCACGAGTTGGCAGAGTCGAAAACCTTCCATTGCAGCCTGTGACCAAAAAGAACATTCAAGAAACAGGGAACTCATGAATGTATCCCAGAGTGAAGCAGGAGAGGCAGCTGCCTTCCTTCAGCTCCTGGACCCCTGGAAACAAGCAAGAGATTCCAGGTGGCGTGCTGTAACGGTGAGGACTAGCCCCCGTAAGTTCCTGGGGCTATTTTCTGTGGTAGTTTCGGGGTTCCAGTAGGTTCTGTGCTATCACTTCCCCAGACTCCAACTCCCAGCCCAGAGTCCAGCTTTTCACCCAGGTGCGTCTAATAAAAGGACACCAGGTCATCCCTTCACGCCTGCCGTGGGGTCCCCTCAGCACCATCCATCCATTCTATCTGCACCAATGGAATCTGAGCCCGACCCGGCATCACCGTCTTTCTGGAAAGCACCTTCCGCAGCACTACTGACTACTGGCTGGCTACTCACTGATCATTTCTTTTAAGGTCAATCCTCTCGTATGCATAGGTCCAAGTGATTTAAAATTAAAATGGTACATGATCAGAGTGGATTTTGAAAGTCTAATTTCAAAAACTTCAAAACTACTTTTCACAAAAGTAACTCTAAACTAAATAAGAAATGCCCCTAAGTTGCCAGGTAGCAGGCTGGGGGCTCTATAAACATTGCCTCACTGGATCTTAAAAACCACCCTAAGCCCAGCAGCTACCAGGAGTCCACAAATCATGAAAGTGCAGCACAGGGCGGCAGCACACCTTTACACAGGCGTCAGCGGCAGGGCCCAAACGCAGGTCCAAAGTCCCCACCTGTCTGCTATGATAAACAGAGGGTCAAGAAGCACTGTGGGGCCCCAAGTCTGCAGAGCTGGCTCCCCAAGCTACTGGCTGTCTGTGTGACCTCAGGCAAGCTGCTTAGCCTCCCTGTACCCCGGTATCTCCACCTGTAAAGGGTCATAACAGCACCCATCCCTCACTGAGGCGCAGTGACAATCATATGAGCAAGTCCAGGTCAAGTACATAGAACAGTGCCGGCCTAGGAGAGACGTTTGACAATGTTAGCTGTGATTATCACTACTGTCCCTCCTCCAGGTCAAGTACACAGAACAGTGCCGGCCTAGGAGAGACGTTTGACAATGTTAGCTGTGATTATCACTACTGTCCCTCCTCCCTACACAGAACTCCAGGTTTCAATGTTAGCTGTGATTATCACTACTGTCCCTCCTCCAGGTCAAGTACACAGAACAGTGCCGGCCTAGGAGAGACGTTTGACAATGTTAGCTGTGATTATCACTACTGTCCCTCCTCCAGGTCAAGTACACAGAACAGTGCTGGCCTAGGAGAGACGTTTGACAATGTTAGCTGTGATTATCACTACTGTCCCTCCATAAAACACCCCCTCCTGACCAGGGTGAAGCTCAGAGGCAGATCGTTTCCTCCGGCCAGCATGGTAGCCGCACACTGACAGGGACGGGGTGTCGTCCAAGCAGGGTCCCCACCCAGAGGTCGAGGGGCTCTCGCATCAGAAGGCTTTGCAGTGCAATAAATTCAGATGGACTACATACTGCTGCAGTACTTTATAAACTGAAGCCAGTCATAAGCAAGGTCCCCCGTAAAGGAGCAGCATGTTTTAAAGAGGAAAGAAGGCATGACCTTTGTAAATCTACCACTCAAAAGTCAATAACTAAACTTTGTTTTGTGACCTTCTGGTCTTTTTTAAAAAAACTGCAGTAATATATAAACATAAATGTATCCATTTAACTGTTTTAAACTATACAGTTATGTGGTGTTGGTTGTACTCACAGTGCTGTGCAACCACTTCTATTTCCAGAACTTTCTCATTATCCCAACCAGACTCTGCACCCAGTAAACAATAACTCCCCAAACCTCCCTTTCTCCAGCCCTTGGAAACCACTGATCTGCTTCCTGTTTCTATGGATTTGCCTTTTATGGACATTTCATATAAATTGAATCATCAGATCAGATCACATCAGTTGCTCAGTCATGTCCGACTCTGCGACCCCATGAATCGCAGCACGCCAGGCCTCCCCGTCCATCACCAACTCCCAGAGTTCACTCAGACTCACGTCCATTGAGTCAGTGATGCCATACAGCCATCTCATCCTCTGTCGTCCCCTTCTCCTCTTGCCCCCAATCCCTCCCAGCATCAGAGTCTTTTCCAATGAGTCAACTCTTCGAATCAGGTGGCCAAAGTACTGGAGTTTCAGCTTTAGCATCATTCCTTCCAAAGAAATCCCAGGGCTGATCTCCTTCACAATGGACTGGTTGGATCTCCTTGCAGTCCAAGGGACTCTCAAGAGTCTTCTCCAACACCACAGTTCAAAAGCATCAATTCTTCTGCGCTCAGCCTTCTTCACAGTCCAACTCTCACATCCATACTTGACCACAGGAAAAACCATAGCCTTGACTAGACAGACCTTTGTTGGCAAAGTAATGTCTCTGCTTTTGAATATGCTATCTAGGTTGGTCATAACTTTCCTACCAGGAGTAAGTGTCTTTTAATTTCATGGCTGCAGTCACCATCTGTAGTGATTTTGGAGCCCAGAAAAATAAAGTCTGACACTGGACGTTTCATATAAATTGAATCATACACTAAAAAAAAAAAAATCCTATGTACCTAAGCTACTAAAACTTCTCAAATGTAAGATATATAGATCCAACTACAGCATTACTGCCCTTGGATTATCCTGTTAGGATGCAGCTAGGTGCTAAATGAGGACCACATCCATACATTTCAAGACTTCTGTTATTTTCAAAATCAGAGAAAGACCACAAACAAAAAGACATTATTACACATAAATCAATAGACTGCTGAGACCAAATGCTTACAGGACCTGGAGAAGGGACTTCAGATATTCGCTAACAAGTCCAGTCACCCCCAGTATACTTAGTACTCGAGCTACTATCCAAATAAGACAAGTAAATTCAAAAGCAGTTATTCCCAACTCATCAAATAATCCAAAACACAATAAAGCAAAAGAGTGAATGAAAACCAACATGAAAGGGCTGGGAGTATTTTGGGGAAGCCTGGGGACCTGGTGGGGAGAAGGCAATGGCACCCCACTCCAGTACTGCTGCTGCTGCTCCTGCTAAGTCGCTTCAGTCGCTTCAGGCTCCCCCATCCCTGGGATTCTCCAGGCAAGAACACTGGAGTGGGTTGCCATTTCCTTCTCCAATGCAGCAAAGTGAAAAGTGAAGTCGCTCAGTCGTGTCCGACTCTTAGCGACCCCATGGACTGCAGCCTACCAGGCTCCTCTGTCCATGGGATTCTCCAGGCAAGAGTACTGGAGTGGGGTGCCACTGAACTCGAGGAAGACTACATGGTACGTAAAGCATCCAAACCACCCCTCACACCCAGGCTCCCTGGGCTGCAAGTCTGACATCCAGTTACCCTCTGCCCACAACTGCCCAGTGGCCTTTCTGACCTCGGTCCCAACATCTGCAGCCCCAGGGAACCATCTGCTATGCACCAGGTCCCCCCTCACTGTCTCCAACACCTTTCTCCAGCTAGAAACATGCCGCTCATCCCAAATGCCACAACCTCTCAGAAGTCCTTATGCCCAATCACTATCCTGTGATTTACCTGAATGGAAAGGAATATGAAAAACAACATGCATTTATACATATACACGTATGTGGTAAAGAATCTACCTTCAATGCAGGAGACCCAGGTTCGATCCCTGGGTCAAGAAGATCCCCTGGAGAAGGAAATGACTACCCACTCTAGTATTCTTGCCAGGAGAATCCCATGGACAGAGGAGCCTTGTGTGCTACAGTCCATGGGGTTGCAGAGAGTCATACACGAGTGAGCGACTCAGCATGCATGCATGCGTGTATAACTGAACCACTTTGCTGTACACCAGAAATTAATACAACGTTGTAAATCGACGATACTTCAATGTTTAAAAAAATTAAGTGCATCTTCTCCCACCACATATGCAAGATTTGAAACTTGCTGCCATTATGAAGTACACATCAGAGCCATACAGATCAAAGGTCTAAGGACAACGTCACGCTCTTTCCCCATGCATGGTTACCAGGCAACAACGGGAACCTCACAGGATGCTGCAAAAAGCTCAGGACAGAGCAACCAGCACAGCAAGAATGGTGATGAGCCAAAAGGGAGTTAAGATTTGCAGGGATTGTCAAATGGCTTATGAGTATCTGAAGACCTGTCACATGGTGGAAGAATCAGACTTGCTCAGTAAGGCCCAACCAAAGAAAGAAAAACATCCCTCTACAATTGAACTGAACATGGCAGAGTCCTCTGGGGACCCAGTGAATTCCCTGCTCAAACAGGCTAGATGACTGGTCCGTGTGGCTTCAGGATGGAATCAGATGGACTAAATGGGAAATTGATCTACAAAGTACCTTTCTGACCCTGAGATTCTGCAAGTTCAACTTCCCTTGGGCATGTTCTTCCTTCCAGTCAAAACTTCCCAAGGTTCTTAGATAACAACGTGTGATCTGCTCTTTGGCCTATAATTAACTAGCCCTAGGGCTTCCCTTGTGACTCAGCTGGTAAAGAATCCGCCTGCAATGAGGGAGACCTGGGTTCAGTCCTTGGGTTGGGAAGATCCCCTGGAGAAGGGAAAGGCTACCCACTCCAGTATTCTGGCCTGGAGAATTCCATGGACTGTATAGTCCATGGGGTTGCAAAAAGTCAGACACGACTGAGTGAAAAGTACAGTATCTGCAAGAAGCAGCAAAGCCATCAGCAGGTTATCTGGGGTCAGAATTCAGCACCCCAAAATCAAGTCTACCATGATGTCATGGAACTTCCCTGGCGGTCTAGTACTAAGAAATCGGCTTCCAATGCAGGAGACACGGGCTCAGTTCCTGGTTGGCAAACTAAGATCCCCCGAGCTGCGGGGCAGCTAAGCCCTCGTGCTGCAACTCCTGAGCCCACGTGCTTTAGCATCTGCACTCCACGCACAGGAGAAGCCCACGTGCTGCAACAAAGACCCAGTGCTGCCAAAAAGAACAAACGTGATGTCACATCCCCTGGCGACTGAGGAGGAAAATAAGCCTGATCAAGACGGATGTCAAAAACATAGCGTGACTTTTCACAGGAGTTGGAAGGAAGGAGATAAAGGAAGAGTCTGGCCAGACAGCATCAGCACTGGCTTCTGCGCAAGGATGCAGGCAGCAACACAGTAAGCTCTCCACGAAAGGACCATGTCCTCCCTCAGGAGCTACAAAGAACTTTAAAAAGATACAGAATCTTAATTGATTCCTATCAGTACTTTCCATGCTAATCGAAGGCTCCTGTTCTGTTTTTAAATCCAAAAATCAGACCTCATAAATGAGAACAGTGGGGGCTTCCCAAGTGGCTTGGTGGTAAAGAACCGCGTGCCGACGCAGGGAAACAAGGGTTCAGTCCCTGGGTTGGGAAGATCTCTGGGAGAAGGAAATGCCAACACACTCCAGTATTCTTGCCTGGGAAATCCCATGGACAGAGGAGCCCGGTGGGCTATAGTCCATGGGGTCGCAAGGAGTCGGACGTGGCTGAGCACGTGGGCATGCGTGCACGCACACACACACACACACACACACACGGATGAGAACGGCACTATGAGTGGGAATTGCTACCGAGTCCAAACTCATACTACTGACCACACGACAGGCCAATGATTAAGAGATGAGTTGTTGGGACAAAGAACCATGACTGCATTAGGAAAGCCAGCAGACTGAGAAGATGGTGGCCTCATGTTCCAAAGACCATCTCGCCTGAGTCAGAACTTAGGCTTCCTTTGTACTAAAAGGGGAGGGAGTCAAGTCAAGTATTTCCTGATTCCCATCAGCCTCCAGAGAGCATATGTTAATTTCTTCCTTCCTGCAGTCATTCACAGATGAGCTGGTCAAGATCTTCCTGCCTATAACCTGAACGAAGATATTTTAGCTTCATACTCACCAGGAGTCAGGTTTGCCAGAGGCGGGCCATTACGTAGAACTTAAGCTTACAGGCAACATCCCTTTAGTGGGACACTTGTAACAGAATACAACTGTTCCCTATCTTCAGAATGCAGGTCTAAGTGAAGCACTGTGAGGTCTCAGGCCAGGAGCAGGCTGGCCACGGCCTTCAGGCTGCCATGACCTCCCCAAGGACCAAGCACACGGAGAGTTAGGAGTCTGACCTTAGGTGATGCATCCAGGCATCCGATCTCTTTGTATGTGGGGACGGCTGAGCTGGAAGGAGCTTTGGCATACCTCTCACCACCGCACCTGCTCAAGCCCTTTCTAGTGCTTGGGAGGCTTCCACCTAAACGGGGCTCAATCTTCCCCACTGCAGGGAACACACTCACATCTCCCAAGAATACATGTGTGGATTTCACGTCTGCAAGGTCAAGAACAAGAAGAGGAGAGGATGAATCCTTTGTGTGGCCATTCTTCCTACCCATTACGAAAAAGCACATTCGGAGAGGCCCTAGGATGGACAAGTGAAGTTAGCGGGCATTTAGTACCAGTGAGATTTCAGTACGTGGCCAGGGACAGACGAGTGGCCGTCAGCTAATCCCAGGGGAACCTCGGAAACCTGAGCCAACCCTCCAGGACCTGGCTGCAGCTCAGCAAGCCCCATGTGCTGGCTGCTTGCTCCCCAGCCACCTCTAGGAAGACATGCTGTCACTGCTCCAGGCCACTCACCTGTCAGCACACTGGAGACGCCAGCAGCGTTCCTGGCTCTCAGAATGCCAAAGCCACCTTCCTGATGAGGCCACAGCAGACGGGCCAGACTAAGCTTCGTCCTATATCTCCCTGACCTCCTCCATTCCAAGGGTGGGATTCACTCAGTGGTACTTGTTCTGGCTTTGTGGGGTGGGGGTGGGGCTTTATTTTTGGGTCACCCATTGGTTTAAACACTCCAGAAGCAAGTTTAAACCGTTTTCCCTGGTCTCTCACTGGCATCTGAGCCTTTGCGGCTCCTGCGTCCTCCCGGCTCCTCTGCAATTTTCCTCTCTCAATTGCTATGTTCTTCTTGTCAAGGAGCCGTATTCCTTACCAGCCACCTGACACTGGCACAGTGGATGTGCTGTTCCTAACAGGACCCAGAAATATGCAGCCAGGGGAAGAATAGAGAGTAAACAGTCTCTCAACTCATGACAAGTGTTGTGATTATAATTTCTTTCACAAGTTGTAGTTCAAAATAATTACTGACAAAAATCTAAATACGTTTGATGGGCTCCCTTCAAAAAGGAAAAGAACAGAATGCCCTCACAACATGAAAAAAAGAAAATTTTTTTTTTCTTAATGTTTTAAAAGCCTAGTATTAGAAAGCAAAGCATTAACCTTGAAGTCTTTCCAAAGTCAGCTTGAAATGGGCCACAGCAGTTACTGACAAAGTTCCCCTCCATCACTATATTTAAGTGCAGGGGCTGGACTTCCCTGGCAGTCCAGAATCCGCCTGCCAACTCCAGGGACAGGGGCTTGATCCCTGCTCCAGGAAGAGCCCACGTGCTGTGCAGCTGTTACGCTTGCAGGCAGCAACTACGGATGCCCTCGTGCCCAGAGGCCGCGCTCCACAACGAGACGCCACTGCAATGAGGAGCCCGCGCGCTGCAACGAGAGAAAGCCCTTGTGCAGCAATGCAGGCCCAGCACAGCCAAAAATAAGTTAACTGTTTTTAAAAACAGAGTAGGGGTCTGCACAGAATCTGAGAAAGGCCACCAGGGCCCAACAACTTGGAAAAAACCAGAGAGCGGCATGAAGATGGAAAAAGCAGGCGGTGACTTCTCAGATGGTCTTCGGGACCATCCAATAGACTCAGAGTAACTGAGGATACAAATGGACAAGCACAGCCACAGAAATCACGTGGTCCTCAGGGGGCTGTGTCCCTAAGCAGGTGTGTCCCTAAACAGAGCATCTGGAACTCACCAAGGGATGTGGGAACACCTCTTAAGGTGCCCTGGACCAATGAAGGGAAAACAGGGGGGAATGGAAACTGCTAGAACAATCAAGGTCAGCACAAGGTCAGGGTGCCAGGGGCTCCCCTGAGCTTTTCAACCCAGGAGGACCAATGCTGAGGCCCCAATGCTGAGGATACTCTGAGGACCTCAAAAGTACTTTTATTTAAGATCAAAAGGAAAAAAAATAGATACAAGAATAACATAAGCCTGGATTATATTTGTCCATCACAGTCATAAAGGAAGGGACCCAGGAAGGAAAAGTGCCTACAGGGCCCAGGACAGTCCGGCCCCGTGCACAGAGGAAAGCATGCCAGAGACGCTGTTTACCCAGGGCCCTGGGAGACCCCTGGGGACCCGGGGCAGGGGTCAGGGGAGCGTGGGGCGTGGTGCAGGATTCAAATGGTGCAAAGCAAGGACACAGATGACCTTCTGCCCTGACGGCTCAACTCTGCAGATTACAACAGGCACGGGGAAAAGGAAAAAATCATTTTTGCTTTAAATTGTTCAAAGAGAGCTTGGTGCCAGTGACAGAGGTGTAAGTGCTCTCTGAACAGCAGAGAGGAAACAAGCTCTGGCACCTAGGAAAAAAGCAAAGAAGGCAACCCGCCCTGAAGGAGCCGCTCCATGTGGCCGCTGCAGCGGCATACAGAAGTGCACCCACGCGTGCCCGCAAGGTCAGTGCTGAGGCTGGGCGTGCCACCTCAGGTCACATCTACTTCACCTTGCAACGTTTTGTTTCACTGAATTGTGATTTGTACACTCCAATATCTTGCCTTTTTCCTGTAATATTACATCCTGAATCATTTCCCGTGTCCCTAAACAGAGCATCTGGAGCTCACCAAGGCATGTCGGAACACTTCTTACGCTGCCCTGAACGAAAGGAGGGACGGGATGAAGAGAAAACACAGGGAGTGGAAACTGGTGGAACGATCAAGGTCAACTCAGAGAAGGCTGGCCGTGGGTGTGTCACCCACCTGCAGGAGTGAACGGGGGCACGAGGCAGGTGTCCGGCCGTGCGGTGCGTTTCAGACACTGATGCTAATCCCAGGGAGCGACAGTGTGCACAGCTCCACTCCAGATGCCTGCGCGGACTCACCGCACCGACAGTGTGCACAGCTCCACTCCAGATGCCTGCGCGGACTCACCGCACCGACAGTGTGCACAGCTCCACTCCAGATGCCTGCGCGGACTCACCGCACCGACAGTGTGCACAGCTCTACTCCAGATGCCTGCGTAGAGTGCCCTTATTTATAACAGGACTAGGAGCAAGAGGTTTCCATTTCACACCAATGATGGTATATGGGACGGAAGTTCACAAGGGCTGAGTAACCTGCTGAAGGTCAGAACTCTTAAATTCAGCTCCTGGCTCCCACTTCCTTTCCATTTGATGACACATTTTTCTTTCATTTTCAGGGCCCCAAAAACTAGCCAGTAAGTTTTTAAGAAAATCTAGTAGAAAAAAGCGGAGAAGGCAATGGCACCCCACTCTAGTACTCCTGCCTGGAAAATCCCATGGATGGAGGAGCCTTGTGGGCTGCAGTCCATGGGGTCGCTAAGAGTCGGACACGACTGAGCGACTTCCCTTTCACTTTTCACTTTCATGCATTGGAGAAGGAAATGGCAACCCACTCCAGTGTTGTTGCCTGGAGAATCCCAGGAACGGGGGAGCCTGGTGGGCTTCCGTCTATGGGGTCGCACAGGGTCAGACACAACTGAAGTGACTTAGCAGCAGCAGCAGCAGTGGAAAAAAGATCTGAAAGGCAGCCACAGTAGAGCTAATGTGCTAATCTAATGAGAGTAAATTTAGCCCCAAGAAATGTGAAGTCTTGCATTTGATTCTAAAAAAAACTAAAATTCTGCACAAAATAATGGAGACGTGGTCTGAACGAAGCAACGTGCGTGAGCAAGACCTGCAGATGGAGTTAACCAAGCGTTTTATGCCCTGAACTATACATGTTAACTAAGCCCTAAGCACAATATGAATCCGATAATCACGCATGCATTCTATGCTCTCAGACTGCATCTATGAGCGTGTTCTGCCCAAAACGAGGGGAGGAGCCCTTCTCTGCCCTGGCTGATAAATCTCACTTCAGACATAGCATTTTTTAAAAGAGCCCTGGTGAAATGTAACATTTCCTACAGAAGCACAACAGGGAAAATCTAGGAACGAGAAAGTTTTCATTGGAGCCCAGATTCTACAGAAGTGGGAGGGGACACGCAAGCCAGAGAGATGCTGGTGGGTTGCCCTACCCTCGGGGGCTGAGGCCCTGCCACCAGCATCCCTTTCATCTGGCATTTATGCTGCTCTGGTCAAGAGTGGAGCTTCTAGACTCCTCTACAGATGTCTGAGCAGATACGGAACCTCCTCAAGCCAAGACTAATTATTTAGGGTCCCGATAACAGCAATTTAGACCTTTCCCTGGGACTTACTGCACATTCACTCAGGAGCGTGTAGGCACTTCTGTGAACCTGCGGGGACACGATGCCTTGGTGTACTTGCCTAATCCCAGCAAGGCTAACCAGATAAATGCGAAGGGCAACCAAGAGGTATGCTGAGAGGCAAACCCAGCGGACACCTCCCCCCCCAAACTGCCTGTTTCTCCACAACGCCGTTCCATTTGTCACCATCACCACTGAGTAACTCTGTCACCTAACTCACCTTGCTGGTAAGACCCTCCGGTGACCATCAGACCCTGTACTACCCTGGCTCTTGCACGGCCTCAGCAATCATTTCTTCTGGTCCTACAGAGCGATTACACGGACGCTGAGCACCTCCAGAGGCTCAGGCCACAGCGGGACCCACCACATGCGTGCTGAGCAGTGAGCTCCTGCCCTGGGTGACTCAGACCCTAAAACACAAGCGCACTTGCGCAATGAGATTAAGTGAGGATTTGAGTACCCATTTCCTAGAAGTGAAAGGAAGGAGATTTGACAAATGACTTCACTGACCGCGACACCTATTCCAGGGAAGATTCCAGGCATATTGTTAAAAATCAAGAAAAGTAAACTCAATTTAGAAAGCATTTTTGACTTGACTCTCCCCTTCCCGGTCTTTCTCCACACTCATAACATCATACATAAACAGACAAATGCACAGCCACACACGGAGTTTCTCATTATTTTGTAAAAAGGAGATACTGGACAATCTTCTCTGCATCTTTCTTTTCTTAGATAAAAATACATCAAGAAAGTTCCTCCAGACTACTTAATAAAGCACCGCGTCCTCTCTGTAAGTGTATCGCAATCTATTCAATCACTTCCCTGACAAGCCTTCACTGTATTTCCTTTTCCCTTTTTTTTCTTTTTTCTGTTCCTTTTCGTCTCCCTCCTTTTGGCCACTGCAAAAATGCATTAACAAAATTCTTCAATCTCTATCTTGACAGACTGGTATTTCTATTTTTAAAACTGAATGCCAGAGCTGGAATTGCTGGGCTGGGCTTCCAGTTTTCACAGAGAGTACGGAGAGGCTTCCAGAAAGGCCCTATCATCACACATCCACCCCTGCCCTGCCGCCCAAAGGAAGGTTGCTTAAAAGGTAACCGGCATTCGTGTCTGCACGTGCACAGACCACCTCTGGAAAGACACAAGTGATAAGAGCCCTTTCTCTGCGGAAGGAAGTGCAGGCCTAGAACCCGGGAACGGGATGCAGCTGCTCTTCTCTGTACACACGCTCCGGTGCTGCCTCAGTGTTTTATCACATCCGTGCATTACTTATTCAAAATATAAAATGCTCTCTAAAATATTTCTAGACATTTCAAAAAAAAAACCAAAACAAATCCAGTCCTGACCACGGAGCACAGGCTGCATCCAATTCAGTGGTGTGAACTTAAAACGCACGGAATTTCATTTCAACTTAATCTTTTCTTGGTTGCACTGGGGTTCAGCAGAGAAAGCCACTCCTGTTGCAGAGCGTGGGCTCCGGAGCACGTGGGCTCAGGAGTTGTGGCTTGCGGGCTTAGCTGTCTCACGGCATGTGAGCTCTTAGTTCTCGGACCAGGGATCGAACCCACGTCCTCTGCATTGCAAGGCAGATGCTTAACCACTGGGCCACAAGGGAAGTCCCTCAACTTAACCATTTTGGAGCACCCCCATTACTCTAGATCCTTGTGATACAAAAACTGAGGGCAGCCCCTCCCTTCCAGGAGCTCTGAGTCCAGGAGAAAGGCAGGCATTCACAATGCAGGGCGGGGGGCACGCGAAACAAGATGCTGGAGGGTGACGATGACCCCAGAGTTCCTGAGGTGGAATTCTGCACAATCACTACCTCTTATTGGAGTCAGGGACTCGAATCTTTTGAACCTTACATGTGATTACAGGGGACTTTCTTCTGCCTTGTTAAACATTTTGAATTTATCAAGGTTCCCGAAAAGGGCATCAGTGTCATATTTGTAATCAGAGGCAGAAAATAAAAAAAAAATACTACCCCCCAAAATCAATGTCCAGAATCAAAAATATCATCCTAACTGGATTTTTTTGGCTTAAAATTGGAAACACTAATTAAAACTCTGGCTATCTTCTCTGTCTTAATCTATTACCATGACACTAATGTGATAAAATGTTTGTAGAGGGGAAGACAGCTGGGTTTTTAGGGAGCTCACACACTGTTTCAGATGGTCTGACACCTAGGAAAGCATTCCCAAGATGTATGGATCAGAAAGAACAGGAAGGAAGGGCGGGTACGTGTCCATAAGCCTCCCCTGACTTTCAAAGATATAGTTTACAAAGAATCCCAGAAAATTATTAAAAACTTGAATAAGGAACTTTAACATATTATTTAAATATTCTATTGAAATAAAGCCATATTCAAAAAGCACTAACTGTAAATTTAGCTCTACTTTGATTTAAGCACAAGCTGGAATCAAGACTGCCGGGAGAAATATCAATAACCCCAGATAGGCAGATGATACCAACATTATGGCAGAAAGTGAAGAGGAACTAAAAAGCCTCCTGATGAAAGTGAAAGAGGAGAGTGAAAACGTTGACTTAAAACTCAACATTCAGAAAACTAAGATCATGGCATCCGGTCCCATCACTTCATGGGAAATAGATGGGGAAACAGTGGAAACAGTGTCAGACTTTATTTTGGGGGCTCCAAAATCACTGCAGATGGTGACTGCAGCCATGAAATTAAAAGACGCTTACTCCTTGGAAGGAAAGTTATGACCAACCTAGATAGCATCTTGAAAAGCAGAGATATTACTTTGCCAACAAAGGTCATCTAGTCAAGGCTATGGTTTTTCCAGTGGTCATGTATGGATGTGAAAGTTGGACTGTGAAGAAAGCTGAGTGCCAAAGAATTGATGCTTTTAAACTGTGGTGTTGGAGAAGACTCTCACGAGTCCCTTGGACTGCAAGGAGATCCAACCAGTCATTCCAAAGGGAGATCAGTCCTGGGTGTTCATTGGAAGGACTGATGCTGAGGCTGAAACTCCAATACTTTGGCCACCTCATGCAAAGAGTTGACTCATTGGAAAAGACTCTGATGCTGGGAAGGATTGGGAGCAGGAGGAGAAGCGGACAACAGAGGATGAGATGGCTGGATGGCATCACCGACTCGATGCACATGAGTTTGGGTGAACTCTGGGAGTTGGTGATGGACAGGGAGGCCTGGCGTGCTGTGATTCACAGGGTCACAAATAGTCAGACACAACTGAGCGACTGAACTGAACTGAACTCATTTTTGGTAATTCAAAATGAACACAAAAAGGTTTTTGATTGATTTCTATAGGCGCTGGGCACTTAGAATTTCCATCTCTGGGAGTTCTCTCTCCCCACGTGTTTCTTTTGCTTAAGATTCAAGAGCCTGTTGAGAGAGACAAGTAGCGGTTCCAGTCCCAAAACACATCCAGACACCGTGTCAGGTAGTGAACAAAGAAGCACTACTACATAACAAATAGAGAACGCAGACCCAAAATCGATTTTGCAGTCCAAGCCTCCTGCTCCTGCTACTCCTAAGTCACTTCAGTCGTGTCCAACTCTGTGCGACCCCATAGATGGCAGCCCACCAAGCTCCACTGTCCCTGGGATTCTCCAGGCAAGAACACTGGAATGGGTTGCCATTGCCTTCTCCAATGCATGAAAGTGAAAAGTGAAAGTGAAGTCGCTCAGTCGTGTCCGACTCTTTGCGACCCCATGGACTGCAGCCCACCAGGCTCCTCTGTCTATGGGATTTTCCAGGCAAGAGTACTGGAGTGGGCTGCCATTGCCTTCTAGTCCAAGCCTAAATTATCCCAAATATAATTACCAACCCAAGAATGAGGAAATACACCAAACGAGGAAAAAAAAAAAAGTGCCCTTTGGTACTGTGTTCACCATAATTTACATTCTCAAAATATCTAATGAACAACCCAGCATCAAAGGCATTGAAGATTAAAGCCTCTTTTACTTAAAAACTGCTTCTGAGACTGGAATTACATCAGACACACCTTCACGCGTTTGCCAAAAGAGCTCACGTTATGAAAGCCACACTTTCAATTAGAATTTTAAATGATCAGCGCAAGGAGGATACAGAGTTACTGAAAAGTCACAAAGGGTAGATGGAGACTCAACCGTGGCAACGTGCGTGGGCCCTCCGGAAACCTGCTTCTATCCTGGATACGGGAAGGCTTTTGTTTTGACAGCACCCTGGGCCAAAACCAAGGCATTCTTTTTCAGGGCTAGCATTAAAAACCAATAAAAACAAAACATTTTGTAAAAGCCAGCTTGCCTGTCCTCCAGGAAGAGTCAAGCTCACAGTGGCTGAGATGAAGTTTCGTGGAGACCGATACGTGAAGCCTGCTTCGTGTGTCCGTGGGTGCGGAGGAAGAACAGAGCCTGGGTTTGTCCCTGAGCTCCTGCAGGCCCAGCAGGCAGAGGTCAGCCCTCGCAGGCTGCAGAGCCCCCCGGCAGGCCAGGGCCTCGGACAACTGTCACCTCGTGCCAGTGACCTGGGAGAAGCCGGCTGGGCTTAAGCCAGGCTTCAGATACAGCTCCTCGGTACCAGCTCAGCAGTGCACACATGTGTGTACGTGCATGTACATGTGCATACACGCGTGTGCATGTGTATACACATGTGTACATACGTGTAAGGATGCAGGAAGAAAGGCCCTACAGGAGAGCAAAGCAGGAAGTGAGAGAAAGGCAACGCAGATGCAGACCTACAGGCTGAGCCCCAAACGCCAGGGTCAACAGGATGAGGGTCCCACATCCAGGGTCCCCACAGAGGAAGGGCTCCAGGACAGAGGAGAGCCCCAGGGGTCAGCCATCCGCTCTCTCTGACAAGAAGTTCAGAGTACGGATGGAGATCCTGGGTTTGCAAGCCCAGGTGATAAGCACCGAAGCACATGCCAGACTGAGCCAGGCGCCCTGCGGACGGGACTGTGCTCCTCACCACGCCCTCCCGACGGCGGCGCCAGCCTCCCTTTAAAGGACCAGAGAGGCGAGGCTGGGAGACATGAGGTCACTTGGTAAGACCATGGGACTGGGAGAGGAGACGGGGCAGGAACCCGTCCCTCCTGCCCCGGAGCCCACAGCGCCCGCGGTCCTCAGGGCAGGGCCACCGGACCCCAGCACCGCTCACCTGGGGGCCCACTGCCCCCTGCTCCACGCCACACGTCAGTATCCCGAGAAACACAGCTTCAGAATCCACGGTGTTCAGAGAACTGTGGGTGCTTCTGGTAAAGAAGCAGGTCCGTACCAGGCGGAGTCTGCCCAGGACGGGCCAGAGGAGGCAGCCCGGCCCCCAGCGGGTCCCGGAGGGGTGCAGCCGAGGGCCTGCTTTGTATGCGTGTGCTGGTCAGCAACCCACCGTGCTGGCCTCGTGCACGGCATTCCTTACAGGCCCCCAGGGAGCCCAGGCCCCGGGGGGCTCCCAACCTAGCGCCTCCAGAGCCCGAAAGGCCCGTGAAGACAGGCTCAGAGTCCCTGTACCGCAGTACCATAAGGGCCAAGAGAAATCGGACCTTTCTCTCCAGAAGACTAACTCAAGGTCTAAGTAAAATGTCTCTGGAAGTGAAAAAACTTAACGGTTAGTTACTTCACAAATACAGTGTGTTTGGACTCCAAGCCTTCACAGCCAGACTGAAAATGCAGGCCGGAAGTGGCATAGACCCCAGGCAGGCAGCGAGGGTCCGATGTCCAGGTGCCTCCCCCGGGGGCTGCCCGGGGGCCGCCTCGGGAACACCCCACGTCAGCAATGCAGAGGACCTGGGTCAGCGCTGCAGGGCTTTCCCACACAGACCCACGCCTTACACTGCAGACTTGCTTCCCAGCCTGCCCCAAATGTCAACTGTCCCTCCAAAGGGACAAGGACCTGTCAGCTCAAGGGTGGTCAAAGCTATGAGAGGGTGGCTGAGGGCAGACAGCGTTTCTGAAATTTGAGCAAAACCCCCAGGGTTCAGGCTCCCCACCAATCTGAAGGGGAAACGCTGCCTGTGACTGTACATGTGCCTACGTTACAGCTCATTCCCAGAGTCTGAATTCTCGGAGGAGGGAATATAAAAGTTTACTGAAGCAACACGCAAAAACATTGGTCTACACTCAGCCTGAACAAATTACCTTGAGGCAAACTCTGAGAAAAATGAACTGGGAAGAAGGGAAATACAGAAAAAAAAAAAAAAGAGATGGGGGAAAGCAGTAAGGAAAGAAAGGCTGTGAAGAAGCAAAGACGAAGGCAAGTCAAGAAAAGACCTGGGAACAAGAAAAAAGAGAGAGGGCTGGCGAAGAGGGCCGCCCTGCCCAGAGCAAAGGAGCGGAGCTGCGGCACTCTGTTATCAGGATCCCGGTTCACCCGGGCCAAGGCTTCAGATTACTATCGCCCCTGTTAGCTCCTCCTGAGAAACTAATTAGCTAGTTAAATCTTTATCTTTAGAGCCTCCATCCTCCAAACCAAAGGAGACGCCCAGCAAGGCAAGACGCCACCCAGACAGTGGGATCCAGCTCCCGGTCAGTCCCTCTGCAGAGTCCTAGGAACGTCAGAGCCCACAGGAGCCCAGCCAAACCCACCCTGCGCCCCTGACCCACAGTGTGGCTTCAAAATGGTTGAGTTAGATGTCAGCACTCAAAAATCAGAGACTTCACATGGGAACTCTTGTTTTCCAGCAAAAGAATAAAAAAAAAAAAAACAGCACTCAGTGAGGCAGTAGCAGGAGGCTCCCTCCCCCGGGGCGCAGGGGCACACCCCTCCTGCCCACACGCCTGTCTCTGGCTGGACCCCCTCCATCCTGTGGGGACAGAAGGTCGCTGATCGCCATGCCCTGGGCGTCCCTGTCACCTCCTGGTCACACCCTGGGCCGCTGACCCTGCTCAGAGCTACTTCCTGTCACTCCCCTGACTCCGCTGTTCCAGACCTTCCACAACCTCTCCCATGGTCTCCACCCACCACTTCTCCAGGACTTTCTCCCCCTCCCGGGGCGGAAACCCTCTCCTCTGTCTGCGGAAACAGCAACGCAAACCTCGGGTGTGGGAAACCTCAGGGGCCTCAAGCTAACGCGTACTAAGTCACTTCAGTCGTGTCCGACTCTTGCGACCCCGTGGACGGCAGCCCACCAGGCTTCTCCGTCCATGGGATTCTCCAGGCAAGAACGCTGCAGTGGGCTGCCATGCCCTCCTCTAGAGGATCTTCCCCACCCAGGGATCGAACCCTGTCTAATTCATCTACCTGCACTGGCAGACCAGGTCCTTACCACTAGCACCACCTGGGAAGCCCAAAATTTTGAGTGGTGTGAATGCTACAGTTCTCTGTCCATGGGATTTCTCAGGCAAGAATCCTGCAGTGGGTTGCTGTGCCCTCCTCCAGGGGATCTTCCCGACCCAGGGATTGAACCCATCAGGCCCCTCGCCCCTCCTTCTCATCCTACAGCCTCCCCTGCAGGTGGACTAGGCACCCTGCATTATCCCAAGTCCACAGAACTGAGCCTTCCAACAAAATGAAGCAGAAAGGCCAGCACCACCCCAGGAACCCACACCCCCCCCCATAGAATGAGAGAACTGAAGCCCCCAGGCCTGATCTCTTATTAACCTCATGCACCCTCCCCCTCATTCTTCAAATTCTGAAGGCCAGACCCAGTGACTCAAACTGAAAACTCAGCGGTGATCCTTGACCCCTGTCCCCCGAGACCCTCCAGGCCAGTCAGTCACCAAAGTCTGACTCTATCTGCCTCTGATATATGCCCCCCGTCACCTGTCCCGCTCCCCGGAAAGTCTGTGCACAAGCTGCCCCCAGGATGAGCTGTCTCCACACGAGTCTGATCAGCCCCCACCCCGTGCCCCCCTCCGCCCAGGTTTATTTCAACTCCACCCATGACAAGCCTCCACTGACGAGATAAAGCCCAACCTCCCAAAGCTGGCTCCCTCCGCCGCCCACAATGGGGCTCCTGCGTCCTGACCCCTCTCCTGAAACCTGCGGCTGGGCTGTGCCCTCTGCACTCCGCCCCCAGGAAGCCTGTGCCACCAGTTCCGCAGCCTCCAAGGCACCATCGGCTCAGGCGTCGGATGCTGCTGCCACTCACTTCTGCTTGCCTGGTGCCTGATTCATCAACACGGTGGGTTTTCAACGCCCCGGAGCCTCGTGTTGATCTCCAGGCCCCCCGGCCTGCTCCGACACGAGAGCGCAGGCAGAAAAGCAGGGCCTCTGAAGCGCCTGCACTGCCCACCAGGTTGTTTGCCCTGCAGGCGGCCTCAGCCAAGGGCTCAGCCTCCTGTTCCCATCTGTAAAATGGGGCTTTTAAAAGCCCTCCCACCTAAGGCTGACCTGAGGACCAAGCACATCCCAGGTACGTGCCTAGCTGTGCATCTGAAACATGCGATCAGCAAAGGCGGTCAGCACAGGGCTGCTCTGGGCATTTTCAAAACTGCCGCTGAGGCTTCCTTCCCTCCTTCCAAGGTGAGGGCAGGCGGTCCAGTGTGTGGGCAGACCTTCCCCCTCAACCCTGGTCACCTCTCTCCTCATCCACACCTCTGCAAAGAGACAGGCCTGAGCAGGCCCACGCTGGGTCCTCTCTGGACCACCACGGTGCGCTGACTCAGCCCCAGCCTCCTGTCCGGGGGCAGCATGCCCGGCCTGCCGGCAGCCTGCACTCCCTCCAGAGACACCGGGCACAGGCTGAACTTGGCTGAGGCGGATGGAGCACCGCTGGTCCCCTGGAGCAACTCACACACTGGGGCATCAAAGGAAGCGTCCAAGGATTTATATATCTCAGCTACCCCAATAAAATAATTTTTTTTTCAACGCAACAGATGTTTTCTGAACATTTCCTGTGAATAAGACACTGAGTTCCCCAGCGCCTGAGACAGAGAACAAGTCCCTGACGGCAAACAAAGGGAAACAAACAGATGCAGGGCCAAGTCTAACCCTGAGGAACAGCAGGAGTGAGGTGGGCGGAGCAGTGCTGGGGTGGGGGAGGCTGGGGGGCAGAGGCCGCATGGAGATATGGGTGTGGCTGCAGAGCTGGGAGGGCTTCTCGGAGGAGGCAGCATATGTCCTGGAGAAGAGGTTTCTAAGCCAAGTGCACAGCACCTACAGAGGCATGGAGGTCTGGAAGACGTGAGACCACTAAGTCAGAGAAAGTTAGCAATGAAAGACCACAGTCAGAAACTACTAGAAAGTATCCAGCACATTTGAATTTAACAACTTAGAAAATAGGTCTACTTGGCAATTAAATCTTTATAATATCCTACTGACTTGTCTTTTTCCTCTCTCCCAAATCTTTCACACACAGTGTGAAAAAAACCTAGGGAAGACACTAACATGTCCAAGCTTTCCGTTTTTTTTAAACAGAAATCATTCCCGCCAGAGACGTTTTCTGAGCAGACAGTCTCTGTGCTTCTGGCAGAAGGCATTGATTAGCGGCCTCCCCAGTGCCCCACCGGCTAAGACTCCAAGCTCCCAATGCAGGGTTCGACCCCTGGTCGGGGAACGAGATCCTACATGCCTCAACTAAGACCCGCAGCAGCAAATAAATAAATATTAAAAAAAAAAAAAAGAGGGTTAGACCAGAGAGAGGTCACCAGAGGATCACACCTGCCAGCGCCAACAGGCGGGCGCCGTCTCTGCCCTCCACCTGGCGGAGCACAGCACCCACGCCCACCGCGCCCAGCGCTCGGCCCCGCCGCCCTTAGAGCCCAGGGCCCGCCCGTGACTGTGAGCACGCCCGTTCCCGGGCCCCACGCGCCAAGGAGCCGACCTGCTGGACCCACCCTGCCACCACCTTCCTCCCGGCCTCCTGACACACGAGGCCTAAGGGCCCCTGTCATTCAAGGCATGTTAGGCTGAGACGCTTGTTCCTTGCAGCTGAGAGTATTCCAAAGGCACTCCTGTTTCTGGGGCTGAAAGCCCCTATGCGAGGCAACGACCAGCGAGCTGAAACCACAGATGTGACCCGACACACCTCCTGGGCCAGACTTGCATTAGACCTAAGCCCAAAAATCAAAATCAGACATTCTAGAATACAGAAATTTTGTAAAGACCACGTGAACTAAGCCTCACGAGCAATTACCCTCTGCTCCATCTGCCTGACAAAGGCATCTTGAAGGTCAGCTGTAAAGAGGGGTGGGCAGGGGTGGGGCTGAAGACTGGGGGGTGGGGCGCTTTCTCTGGCCCTCCGTGTAACTTGCATGAATCACTGTTAACAGAGATGACTTGACACTTTCCTATCTCTTGCCATTTTAGAATGAAGATGTCAAAAATCAAGGTAGGTGAGTCACGGGTACAGGTACTGGGTAAGGCGCATCTCCCATCAGACGCACAGTTTCTATCGACCTGATAGTACTGGCATCCATGGGCAGCAGTACTGGAATGTGTATAGTTCATCAGAACCTCTCCATGATTCTGACCTTTCGGTCAAGACTCGTAACTGCCTCATAAGCTAATCACTTGACATCACGCTTTCAGAACAGAAATCAATAGTACAATAACTGAGTAATTGGGAGCAGAATTATAACAGGCACACTCCTAGCATAAAACCAGCATTCACTTTCTCTCCTGAAGGTAAAAAACGCAGGCCCGCAAAATGGGCACCACTAATCTTCTCTGAAAGATTATGCATGAATAAGCACATTAATATTTGGTGACCTAATTCTTAAAACGGTATTTCAGCTCAGCGCTCTTTTTCTAAACAACTGCAAAAAGAACCCAGAGCAGACATAACTCGAGGCCCATCAGGGGGCTTTTGGCACCCATGAAGTGGTCTCTGCCTGTGTGACCCTGAGGAAGGTTGGTCCGGGGGTTAGGGATACCGGCTAGACCGTCTTGGTCTGACCCCCGAGCTCTGCTGTCTACTAGCTGTGTGCCTTGAGCAAGGTAAGTCTGTGCCCCGGGTGTCCTCGGGAGTATAATAAAGCTATTTACATAAAAGAGCTTCCCAGACGGGGCCAGTGGCAAAGAATCTCCCTGCCAATGTAGGAGATGCGGACACACGTGTTCAATCCTGGGTTGGGAAGATCCCCTGGAAGAGGAAATGGCAACCCACTCCAGTATTCTTGCCTCGATAATCCGATGGACAGAGGAGCCTGGTGGGCTGTAGTTCATGGGGTCCCAAAGAGTCGGACATGACTGAGCATGCGTGCATTTATGTAAAAGGAAGTTAGGTCTCTGTGAGGACTGAACAAGTTCCTCATGGGAACTGTTTAGGCAAAGTGCAGTCCAGGGCCCATTGCTCAAAAAATGTCTGCTGTCTTTATTATAATTATTGGTGTCCAGGCTTCCGCGCCTAAGTCCCGGGTCTCGTAAACACTTTGCCACACCCTAACTCAAGGATTTACCAGTTCCTATGCCACTATGCTTTTGAAGTGTGGTGTTGGAGAAGATTCTTGAGAGTCCCTTGGACTGCAAGGAGATCCAACCAGTCCATTGTGAAGGAGATCAGCCCTGGGATTTCTTTGGAAGGAATGATGCTAAAGCTGAAACTCCAGTACTTTGGCCACCTCATGCGAAGAGTTGACTCATTGGAAAAGACTCTGATGCTGCGAGGGATTGGGGGCAGGAGGAGAAGGGGACGACAGAGGATGAGATGGCTGGATGGCATCACTGACTCAATGGACGTGAGTCTGAGTGAACTCCGGGAGTTGGTGATGGACAGGGAGGCCTGGCGTGCTGCGATTCATGGGGTCGCAAAGAGTCGGACACGACTGAGCGACTGATCTCATCTGATCTGATGCCACTATATGCCCTTTCTGGTCCTCCCAAACCAGGGAAGGCCCTGCAGGCTCCCTAACTGATAAAACCAAAAACCTGCATTCACACATCAGCGGTCCTGTTGACTTTACCCCCAATATAAATCTCGTCACTCACTGCTACCACCCTGCTCCAAGCCCCCACTGGTTCTCCAGGTCTCTGCTTCTGTGAACCTTCCTCCCTCGAGATTAAACTCTCACCAGCCGGCAGAGTAAACTTTGTAAAACACAAACCAGATCTCTATGGGCTTACATCTGCCATACTTTCAGAGTGTGGGGGAAAAAAAAAAAGTCCGAAATCACCAGGGTGTCTGAGACCCCACACACATTAACTCCACCAGCAACTGCACCTTTATTTCTCCCACCCACACACAAGCTACTCTGGCCTTCCTTCCACCCACAAACACCCCAAACTCATCCAGAACCTTTGCAAGGACCTCCTCACTGCGCACACAGGTGCCTCACCACTCCAGGGCAAAGGTCAGCTCCTGGGAGAGGCCTTCTCGGAATAAACAGAAACCTCACCACCACGCTTGACGCCATTTCCCTGTTTGGTTTGCTTTATAGCACTGATCACTATCTGAAATTCTTATCTGCTCTTCCATTTACTGGCGGACTCCCTTACCTGGAATGGAAGCTCCGTTAGGACAAAGCAAGGCACCCACCTTGCCAGGCAGAACGAAGCCTGGAACGCAGGCAGCACTGAATAAAGATGCCGAGTGCGTAGCGGAGTGGGAGGAAGGGTCTGCCGGGGCCCAGCAGATAAGCTGCCCCCAAAGCCCACTCCTGAACCACACTGCCTGGGAAGCCTGACACCAGCATCCAGTCAGGAGAGCAACCGACAGCGGAAAAGCAGAAGGCTGCAGCTTCTGATCCTAAAATACTCCTCGAAAAGCCACCTCAGTCTGATATTAACCCACAGACATTCCTTAACAGTCCCCAACGTGAGTTTCCCAAAGTACACTCTCTTGGGTGGATGCTCAAACCAACCCGGAGTGAAGTTTCAAGCAACCTCCTCTGAACCGCTCGAGTTCATTTCAAAAGGAGACAAACTGCCTCAGCTAACTGGCCTATCTTTCGTCACTTCTAAAAGCTGGAGAATGCAACTGACATGGGGGAAAAAATTCGGTGTTCAAAGGTTGCTGGAGGGGGTGTGTGTGTATGTGTTTTAACCAAAGAAAATCTGCTGATCTTTTTCCCTTAATTGGTTCTGGGAATCAACAACTGACCACAGGAGGGTAAGCGTTTGGAACAGCTTCTCCTTATTATCGAATCCTTGATTATAATGATTAAGCCTCGACTTGTGGTTCTACTAAACCTCATTGAGCAACCTCACAGGTCACGTGCACAACCGGGGCCCACTCCCCTCAGGTTAAGGCTGAGGCATGGAGTCATAAAATGCTGTAAAACTAGCATCCAGGGAGGTCAGAGCGCAGAGAGACCTTGAACGTCACTGACAGCACCCCTTCATGACTCAGACAGGGAAACTGAGATTATGACACTGCCCGAGGTCAGTGCTAGGGTCCGTGAGAGCGATCACCCGAGTCCAGGGCTGTGTAATTGTGAGATCAGGGCCACCACCCAGACACCACCCATACAGGCAAGGCTGTGAGAACGCCCAGCTCTTCATGAAGTAACCATCGGTAAGTTCGATTTACGAACCTATTTCCAAAGCCACTCCCCAAAAGGGCTGAAAACATCCGCAAGAATCCTGCTCGGATATGTCTTAAAAGCCTGCTTTGTGGGGCAGCAGGAATGTAAAGAAGACAAGGTGTGTAGCTTTGGTGGCAGACAGAGGTCATTACAAGGGGGTCAAAGTAATGACACAGCTGTCCCTGGAAACCAGGCAGGAGAGAAGGGAAGGCTGCCCAGGGGAACAGGAGCTCCTGAACTGCATCCCATGGGAGGAAGATCGGGAGGCAGACAAAGAAGCTGAGAAAGAGGAACTCCCAGGAGACAGAGCACAAAAATGAAGCCATGAAATGACAGGTAACCCAGGGCAGTGAAGGGCTGCCGAAATGCACAGTTCAGGCTGGGAAGAGACGGGAAATCAGGTGGAAGACAGAGCCAGGCTGCGCTCTGCTAGAGAGCAGCCACTGCAGCGGGGAGCCACCCCTTACATCAGATCTCTCCCACCAGGAACCGAGCGACCCATCACACCAGATCTCTCCCACCAGGAACTGAGACAGGATTCGCAGAAAGACGGGGCAGAGGTGTTTGGGCCTCTCCCATAAAATAGCCACGAATGATGACAACACCCAGCAGGTTTGCCTGGGTGCCATCTATGGAACAGACACTGTTCCCAGCACTTTATACACAGTAACCCACTACATCTTCACACACATGAGGTGGGGACTGTTAGTCCCTTTGTACAGATGAGCAAACTGAGGTCCAGTAAGGCTGAAGAACTTGTCCCAGGCGTCACAGCTAAGAGGTGTATCTCCTAACCACCCTACACACTTTTCCATCAAGCAAGAGATCCAAGCCGGCACCAACACACCAACAGGAGGGTTGAAGGGAGGTGCGGACCCATGTGGGCTTCCCAGGCCCCACACCCTGCTCACCACCTGCCCTCCTGCTCCAGAAACCAAGTCAGCTCACATTTGGAATTCCATGACGCCAACCTCTCTGCCCAACTAATAGGTAGGCTCTTGAAAGCAAGCATCAGACCTCAGTCTTTCGAAGACCCAGAGCAAACATCTGACTGTCTGATGGAAAGCCAAGGGTCCTCGCAAGTCTCTGGGAAAGAGCCCAGCCAAGAAGAGAGGGGGCAGAGATGACAGAATCCATCTCCCTGTGTATTTTTCCAGCCCAGAAGGACCACCGGACCTGGAGTTGGGAGTGGGAGAAGACAGCCCACGTTAACTCTGCTATGACCCATCAATTCGCCTCTCTCGTCTTGCATTTCTTTAGCTGTAAAGTGGGTAGATTTCTCCTATCCAACCTGTATTCAAAACTAACAATCCTTGGACTTCCCTTGTGGTGCACAGGATAAGAATCCACCTGCCAGTGCAGGGCACAAGTGATCAATCCGTGGCTGGGGAAGATTCCAGGTGCTGAGAGGCAACTAAGCCTGTGCGCCACCCGTACTAAAGCCCACGCCTAAAGCCCACTCGTGACGACTAGAGAAGAAGGCCGAGCAGCAATGAAGACCCAACACAACTAAAAATAAATAAAAATTTAAAGTAATAATCTCTGACAACCTAGCAACACCTATTGAACTCCGTAAAGTATACATCCTTTCATCTAACAATTATGCACCTTGAACTTTATCTTAAAGAAATGTCTGCACAGGTGTACAAAGTAATATGGACAAGGATACTCAATCTAACACAAATCAGTGCTTCAAAACACTGGAACAATCGAAATGTCCAGCGAAAGGAGAATGGTGAAATAAATAAATCACGGTGTATCGAGTACAAGGGAACCCAGGGCACCAGTACGGATGCTAAAATACATCTCCACATATTGATACAGCAGACATCCAGGGCAGGGGGTTAAGTGCAGAAAAAGCAATGGGTGAAGCAATTTATACAGTAATTTACATAGAAGTAATTTATGTAGGAGCCCTCTTTTCAAGAATGATAAACAGATGCTGGTATGGGAAGAGAAAAAGTCAGTAAGAACAACCTAAAATTGTTCATGTGGGGGCTTCCCCGGGGGTCCAGCGGTTAGGACTCTGAGCTTGCACTGCAGGGGGCACAGGTTCAACCCCTGGTGTGGGAACTAAGATCTCACTCATTGTATAGATGTGGCTAAATAAATAAATACGCTAAAAAAATAAATAAACTGTTCATGTCTGGTATTACCTGGAAGGAATTAAGGAAAAGTCACATTTTTTATTCTTTGAGTTCTTCTACATATTCAACACGTAACAGACAGACAAAACAAGGCCGTGTCGTGGTCAAAGTCAGGCAGGTTGCACTAAAGGCACAAGCCTCAGAGGCCTCCCTATCTTCCATTTCAGGTCAGGCAGTCAAGAGCCCAGGTCACATCCTCAGAGTTTCAGCAGCTCCTTTCCAGCCTTCACTGTTGCTCGTCTGACTCAAGCTCCCCACGTCCACCCCAAGTTGGCTGACAGCCCCTCCAACTATCTGTCTCCCAGAAATGTGTATAGATTGTGGAAAGACAGGTGATGAGAGCCATCAGGCTGTAGAAGCCACACTTGCAGGAATCAGTCTGGAATGTACTGCAACTAGGCGTAACACCTTCCGCCTGCTACAGGACAAATCCATGCCCTGTGGTTCTTGGAAACAGAAATACCAAATCTCTCCCAACTGAGTCAAATTCTTTGGGATCCAGAAGTTACAGCCTAGATAAGGAAATTCTTCTAAACTGTGATAAGCAAGAAAAAAATTCATATCCCATCTGACTTCTAGAAATTCAGAATATTTTACACTAAGACACATACAAACACACACACACACAAACACACACACACGATCAGATCTGCTGAAATACCACATGCAACAGTAAATTACCACCCCTGTCCTCTAAATCACACCCGAGAAAGTAAATGGACATCCAGCAGTGTCTCCTCGTGTTAACTGAGATCTGGCCCACGAGCTCACTGCCCCCATCACTATCACACGAAGTGAAAGACAAACGACTAGCCCCGTGTTCCTGGAGAAACCATTAAATGGGCAAAATTCCTTCAGACTTCTGTGAGCAGAGAAGCCCTCAGCCTCACTGGATCCACACCCTCATAAGCCCAATGTCTCTGGCCATGGCTCAGCCGGACCATGGTTAGGCTCAGCGGGACCATGGTTAGGATTTTTGTCATCACTGCTGAGAACTGTTGACACTGTTATTTCTGACCCTCTTGTGTAAATATCAGCTACCCTTTCCGTTCAGTTCAGTCGCTCAGTCGTGTCCAACTCTTTGCAACCCCATGAATCGCAGCACACCAGGCCTCCCTGTCCATCACCAACTTCCGGAGTTCACTCAGACTCCATCGAGTCAGTGATGCCATCCAACCATCTCATCCTCTGTCATCCCCTTCTCCTCCTGCTCCCAATCCCTCCCAGCATCAGAGTCTTTTCCAATGAGTCAGCTCTTCGCATCAGGTGGCCAAAGTACTGGAGTTTCAGCTTTAGCATCATTCCTTCCAAAGAACACCCAGGGCTGATCTCCTTCAGAATGGACTGGTTGGATCTCCTTGCAGTCCATGGGACTCTCAGGAATCTTCTCCAACACCACAGTTCAAAAGCATCAATTCTCCAGTGCTCAGCTTTCTTCACAGTCCAACTCTCACATCCATACATGACCACAGGAAAAACTATAGCCTTGACTAGATGGACCTTTTTTGGCAAAGTAATGTCTCTGCTTTTTAACACGGTATCTAGGTTGGTCATAACTTTCCTTCCAAGGAGTAAGCGTCTTTTAATTTCATGGCTGCAGTCACCATCTGCAGTGATTTTGGAGCCCAAAAAAGTAAAGTCTGACACTGTTTCCCCATCTATTTCCCATGAAGCCAAAGATGGAGAAGCTCTATACAGTCAGCAAAAACAAGACCAGGAGCTGACTGTGGCTCAGATCATGAACTCCTTATTGGCAAATTCAGACTTAAATTGAAGAAAGTAGGGAAAACCACTAGACCATTCAGGTAGGACCTAAATCAAATCCCTTATGATTATATAGTGGAAGTGAGAAATAGATTTAAGGGGCTAGATCTGATAGAGTGCCTGATGAACTACGGACAGAGGTTCATGACATTGTATAGGAGACAGGGATCAAGACCATCCCCATGGAAAAGAAATGCAAAAAAGCAAAATGGCTGTCTGGGGAGGCCTTACAAATAGCTATAAAGAGAAGCTAAAAGCAAAGGAGAAAAGGAAAGATACAAGCATCTGAATGCAGAGTTCCAAAGAATAGCAAGAAGAGATAAGAAAGCCTTCTTCAGCGATCAATGCAAAAAAATAGAGGAAAACAACAGAATGGGAAAGACTAGAGATCTCTTCAAGAAAATTAGAGATACCAAGGGAACATTTCACGCAAAGACGGGCTCGATAAAGGACAGAAATGGTATGGACCTAACAGAAGCAGAAGATATTAAGAAGAGATGGCAAGAATACACAGAAGAACTGTACAAAAAAGATCTTCACAACCAAGATAATCACAATGGTGTGATCACTCACCTAGAGCCAGACATCCTGGAATGTGAAGTCAAGTGGGCCTTAGAAAGCATCACTATGAACAAAGCTAGCGGAGGTGATGGAATTCCAGTGCAGCTATTTCAAATCCTGAAAGATGATGCTGTGAAAGTGCTGCACTCAATATGCCAGCAAATTTGGAAAACTTAGCAGTGGCCACAGGACTGGAAAAGGTCAGTCTTCATTCCAATCCCAAAGAAAGGCAATGCCAAAGAATGCTCAAACTACCACACAATTGTACTCATGTCACACGCTAATAAAGTAATGCTCAAAATTCTCCAAGCCATGCTTCAGCAATTCATGAACCATGAACTTCCAGATGTTCAAGCTGGTTTTAGAAAAGGCAGAGGAACCAGAGATCAATTTGCCAACATCCGCTGGATTATCGAAAAAAGCTACCCTTTACACCTCCCCAAAATTCAAGCCTGTGTAAAGGATCCTTTTTGAGGAAATCCCAAGTACCTTGGGTTGGGAAGATCCCCTGGAGAAAAAAAATGGCAACCCACTCCAATATTCTTGCTTAGAGAATTCCACGGACAGAGAAGCCTGGTGGGCTACAGTCCATAGGGTTGCAAAGAGTCGGACATCAGTGAGCGACTGAATACCACCAAGTACCCAAGTACCACAGTTTCAGCAGCCGCAATTTCTTGCAGAGGTGATAACACTCTGGAAGATATGAGGAGGGACCGGGGTGACCCCTTCTCCCCAAAAGCCCCTGGGAAGAAGGAAGGGGGGCTATGGAACTGGCTTATTTTGCCATGTTAGCAGCATGACTCAACTCTGTCAGTGCTGGGACAGGTTTGTTCAGGGAACAGCTTTACTTTTTCTCAAAGAACTGAGCTGCTTTTAAACAAAGAGATTTCAGCAAGAGTTCAAGTGACTCTGGAAGTCGAAATGCTGCAAGCATCAGTGCTGCAAAGCATCAGCAGAGGAGGCTGAGGCTGAATTCCCTGGGGAGGTACAGGCATGGCAAAGCTCATGTCACTGGGGAAAAAGAACCCACGGGGTCTCCAGCGTCACTGTGGCTACAGTATCATCAACTTGATAACCACATTCACTGAAACCCAAAAGAAAGCCAGCACCTCGGGCCTTCCATCTTTCTCCTGAGTTAATGTCCAGTATGCTGTTTAGCGAGCACTTGACAAATTCAGTGCCAACATGCCCCACGATGGAGGAAAACACATCCACGACAAGCAGGCGGATGTTCTGTGCGCTGTGACCCCCAGCACTGACGAGGGGCTTGGGCGGTCAGCACAACACGGCAAGGGGAGCGGGAGGAAGCTCACTGGATCAGACGCCCGAAGGTCCCTGAGGGCGCGGCCCACCCCGGGGCGCCAGACCTCCGCGCCGAGCATCATTGCCTCCTCTGCCCCGCTCCGGAACCACCTCTCCAGAACTGAGGTCCACCTGCTCAGACCCGGCCCGGCCTCGCTCCAGTCCTGCTCGACCACCCAGGCACCCCTCGCTCTGGCTACCCGGGAAGGACAGGCTCTGGGGACCGCTACGGGTCTTCTCCTTCCTTCTAAGGTGAGCATCACCCCCGGAAGCCTCCCCTCTGCCCCCCAGAGAAGGAGCCGCCTCCTAACTGTAACAGGGCCAGGCCCCGCCCCCGGTGCAAGTGACAGGGGCCTGGAGGCGGGGCCTGGCTCCACGGCTGACCGTGGCCAAGTTCCCTGCAGGAGCCTCAAGACCACTCCTTAAATACGTATCGTCTCGGTGCCCGCACGGGCAAAACTGGAATTATAAGGGCTAAAGTGAGTGGTGATTCCATCTAAGGGAAATAATTTCTAGAGAGCACTTAATGCAGTGTTTGGCACTCATTCAAATATCAGTAATTATTATTAATAAGTAGTTTCTAATCAAAGACCCTCCAGTGTCCACCAACCTAGGGCAAATTACAACCCCCACCAGGCCTCTGGAGAAGGCAATGGCACCCCACTCCAGTACTCTTGCCTGGAAAATCCCATGGAGCCTGGTAGGCTGCAGTCCATGGGGTCGCTAGGAGTCGGACACGACTGAGTGACTTCACTTTCACTTTTCACTTTCATGCATTGGAGAAGGAAACGGCAACCCACTCCAGTGTTCTTGCCAGGAGAATCCCAGGGACGGGGGAGCCTGGTGGGCTGCCGTCTATGGGGTCGCACAGAGTCGGACACGACTGAAGTGACTTAGCAGCAACAGCAGCAGCAGCAGCCACCAGGCCTGTTTCCTCACCTGTAAAGCGGGGGGGTGGGAGGGGGGTTGTAGGGAGGAAAGGTGGGGGGCTGGGCTAACACAGAACAGAGTCAGGAAACAGCTAAGTGCTCAGCTGGGTAACAGGACAGGCTCTCTGTAGAAGGAGAACCGGCTCCCTAAGCAGAAACGTGTCAAGCTCTAAGGGGCAAGCGCTCTCTTGGACGCCCTTCCTCCTGGGCTTGCCTTAAATTATTTTCATTGTAATGTTACTTGCTGTGCTGTGCTTAGTCATTCAGTCCTGTCCAACTCTTTGGGACCCCGTGGACTGCAGCCCACCAGGTTCCTCTGTTCATGGGGATTCTCCAGGAAAGAATACTGGAGTGGGTTGCCATGCCCTCCTCCAGGATAATGTTACTTAAAGTCTGTCCAAATATAACGTTTTATATGCTTTAGCCCTTATAAAACTATAAGGTGAGACAATGTAAAAATCAGATTTTTAAAAAAAGCAACAAAAAGAGAACTCAGCATGTACGATGCGACTATGTACGACGCACGGCTGCACATGTATGAACTACACCACCGCCTCGGAGCGGGCTCCCAGGGGCCCTGCATGGCCGCGCACCACGGGGCTGGGACCCCTCAGCCGTCCATCTGTCGCTCTCCTCTAGTGGACTGCCCTGAAACCCCATCCATCAACTCCCAGCCCTCATTTGATCCCAAGAGATGACTTCTGCACTAAGTCCACATCTGTCCTTTCCCCCTTGGCTACAACTGAAAGAGGGCACACTGGAACATCAGCAGGAAGTCTTTATGGCACAACACACTTGTGAGGTCACCTACATTTTACAGAATCTATGATTCCTTTAATTATTACTTAAAAGGATATTAAAATTTTAATTTTTTTTCAAATTCCCAGGAAATTGCCTTAAACTCCAGTTTAAAAGACATCGTTTCCTCAAAAATTAAGAGAATATTATATTTTGGTGAAAGAAGAGAACAGTTGTATAGACATTACAAATTTGTTATATGGAAAAAAAACAGTTTCCTTATAAAAGTGCCTTACCATAATATCCAGAAATCTTAAACATCGCAGAGCTAACTGTAAGCGCTCTGCATGCATCCTCTCTTTCATCCCAGAAACCACCCTATAAGGCAGAAGTCACTGTGACACAGGAGGAAGCCAAGGCTTGAGGAGAGAGTGCAGGTGATGCAAGAGCAGCCCCGAACCGACGCCAGCAGCCCCGCCCCTGCTGCTTCCAGACCCGCCCGCAACGGTGGGACCCAGGGACAGGAGGGGTGGAGGCAGGCTGAGTCCCTGAACCTGTGAGCCCGAAAAAATCATGGGCCCGGCCTCCAGCCGGGAACTGCTGGCACTGCTGGCGAGAGGAGCCACTGCACATTCAAACACAGTGGGCTGAAGACAAGGCGGACTTATTCTCAACAGATCACAGCTGAAGAGCCTGCAGTCACATTCACAGAAATTATGTTTATGATGCATGAAGATGACTTCAGAAAGACAAGGTAGTCAAAATGTCCAGCATGGGGGAACTCCCTGGCGGTCCAGTGGTTAGGACTCAGCGTTTTCACTGTTGGGGGCTCAGGTTCAATGCCTGGGGCGGGGCCGGGGGGAGAAGGGGAGGGATAAGATCCTGCAAGCCTCCCGAAAAAAAAAAAAAAAAACTGTCCGGCACAAGAAGAGACAGAGAACAAAAGCAGGCAGGATAGGACACTGGACTCTGAACGTCTTTTCCAATCCCAACAGACCAGTGCACGGGAGAAGCTAGGCGTGGGAAGGGCGATCACAATGGTGAAGAAACAGCACAGTGTCCCTGCGACGGCGTGTAAGGACACATCCAGGCAACAAGCGTGCCCACGGTGTCCCAGACACTGTCCTCAGTTCAGCCACAAACTAAAACTCCCCTGCCCACGTGGAGCTTAAGCTCTGGTTGAGGAGACAAACAATGAGTAAGTGAGGACCCAGTCTGGAGTCAGGGGGTGACAAGTGCTCTAAGGGCTAGGAAAAGAATAAAGCAGGATGCCAGAGAGAAGGAAGGGTGGGGGCAGATGGCATCTGGGAACCGTGGAACCATCAACTGAGCTCTAAGAAGAGGGGACAAGATGAAACTCAAGTCTTTAACCTAGAAAGGCTTGAGAGCACTCGCTCCCGGTGTCTGATGCCTGGTAGACCAGGCCCTGCGATGCTCCAAAGAGACCACAGCAAACACACGTCTGAAGGCATCTGAGAATCGTGCACACCGAGGGGAAGACCGATGGTGTCAGGAACGCAGAGAGGAAGGCAGGAGAGGCAGACAAAACCACTGCACCACGTGGGCGACCTTCGCTTCTGAAGACCTGACTGTTCTCTGACTACATTAGAGAAGGCCAGAGGCCACAGCAGTGATGAGCTTCAAGGGACAAGAAGCAGAGGAGGATCTGCATCAGACTCGGCAACCTTCATTCAACAGAAGAACAGGGGTTTACTGAGCAGGACCCACCGGACACACAACTCATGCTCCCAAGGGCGCACCTCAAGGTGTCTCGTTAACATACATCCCGAAGGGATGGGGCTGGGCAAGGGGACCAGCGAAAGGAGGGGACAGGGTGAGGAGGCTGAAGGTGAGGACTGAGTCCCCTGTAGCCATGAGAGGCTATCTGTGGGTGTGCCCCTGCCGAGGGCACCGATGCAGGTTCAGCAAGAGGTCGGCAATTAGGTCAGTAACCACTGCTGACTCTGATGACGGGGGTGCCCGCTCCACCCACACCCACCACACTTGTACTAAAGTCACTGTCTCCCCACAAAGTGCTCATAGGACTCACATTTTCTTTAATCTCTGTATCCCCCACAACTAGCAAAATCCTGGAGGGTCAATAAAGGCTCGACTGAGACCAAGCTTTCATGACAAGGATAAACCAGAGGGGCTGAATAACTGAGGGTCTGATGGGGGTGAGAAGCGGGCGAGGCCAGCTTCCTGTTCAGTTGGCAGACGCATGGCAGGGGAGGCAGGCAGGGGTGGCCACAGCGATCAGATCTCACTGGCTGAATAGCCCTGAAGGTCACTTCAGTCCTGAGTCTCGCTTTGGAAAACGAGGGGACTGGAGCAAACCAGAGCTTGCAGACCTGCAGGGAGAGGAGATGCTTTTCATGATGCTGAAGGCTAAGCTGCGTGCGCACCTTTGCTGTTGGGGCTGGGGGACCAAGGCTGCAAACAAACTGCAGAGGCGAGAAGGTACCACAGGTATGGCCACCACCCCAAGGGCCCTGGAGGAGTGTCAGCAAAGGGGCCCCTGGTGATGTGGCGGGTAAGGGGACGGGCTGGGGGAGGTCAGGCCAGCGGCGAGCAGCACCAATGAGCCACTCGGGCCTCAAAGACTGTGAATAAAACTCTGGTGTTTTCACGGCTGTTGCTGGAGTCTGGCTTGCGCACACCCAGGCACACAAGAAGGCAGGGAGAAACATTTTACACAACTTGAAAACTATAAAACTATTTTAAGAGCTGTAAGAGCAATTATCCATAAGCAAGACCTCTTATAACCTTTGAAAAGCCTTTTTTTACCATATTTACTGAGGGCGATCCAACTGTATTTTGAGCTTCTGAGAAGTTTCCATTTAGAATCAGTAGGAATACCTGGCACATCCAAACCCCATAATTTCCCATACCAAGCTGGATCCCCAAACATTACAGAAAACCCACAAACGTCGTGGAAGGCAGTAAAAAGCCAATCCAGTCACAGGAAATCTTCCAGTGCTACAAAGGAAAACAAACAAACAAAAACACCACCAAGAGCCCTGAAACATTTCTAGTCGAACAGCTTTTCCCTCAAGCTTTAATAAGTTCATTCTGAAGCCCCTGAAAAGTATTAAATTACATATTTGATATTCCTGACAGTAGAAATGCCTAAAATTTATTACAAGTTAAGGCAGTAAGTGAGCTCATGACTTTTAAGTCAAATTTAAGGCAGCTAAAGGCCAGATAAAACCATGTGTTTGAAAATGCCTGCAAAATAATAAATGCCGGAGGGAACTGGATGGCTTTTCTGCTTCTAAGCTAAATAAAGCTTGGGGGGTGGGGGGAGCTTTGCAAAGATCCTAGTGAGGATAATCCCCCCTCAACTGCACAGAGCAAACCATCCAATCACTTCTAACCAGGGAACAAGGAAAGTTAATCCAGGAATAATAACAACACTTGAAATATTGAGGAAAAACACAGTTCTGTTTAAAACCCTCTGCCGGGCCAGAGGACGAATCGGGTCATTCTAACAGCCAGAACATTTGACTGCTGAGTGTTTTGTGACCACGTCTCGGCTTTGTGTTAACAAAGGGTCCAGCAGGAGGACGCTCGGGCCTTCAGGTCTGGCCCCGCTGCCAGCAGCCTCCGCACTTCCTGCACACCTTCGGATCAAGCGCCCGGACTTCCTGCAGAGCCCTGGATGCTGGGCTACCTTCCTCCTTCGGGCTCTCTCAAGCTAATTTCCCCAGGCAGGCTCGAAGCGTAAAAGTTTCGCAGTCCCCGAGCGACCCTCCATTAAAGCACAATCAGCATGTGTCGCTTCGACAGGTCTGGCCGGATAGGGAGATTAATGTACAACAAACAACTCAGAAGAGGTAAATGCAACCCCTGCAAAGGCAGCAATCAGCAGGCTGAACGCCGCCGCTCCGGGAGCCCGGCGGCAAGGCTAGCCCGCCCGGCGGAGGCTCTGCTGGCATTCGCCGCGGTTCCTTTCACGCAACAGGTCCACGCAGAGCCGGGCACCTGCCCACAGCTCCGCCGGGGCAGCCCCCGCCAACCCCGCCCCGCCCCGGGCGGCCGGTCCTGGAGCCCGGGCGGGCGGGCCGGCCAGCCACGGCTCTTCCCCCCGACGAGGCCGGGAGCACATTCCTCGGGAGATGCCGAGATAGCACGGCCAGCCCGCGCGCTGCCCGCCTCCTCCTCCCGGCCCTGCCCGGGCCGGAGGGGAACCGCGCCCCGGCCGGCGATCGCGGCACGGCGGGGCCGAGGGGAGCGGCCCCGAGAGCCGGACGCCGGGCCGGGCTCTCCCAGCCGGGCACAGTCCTGGGCCGCCTGGCCCCGCACTCGCCCGCTCACAGGTGTCGGACTCTGGTCTCTAGATGTGTATCCAGACGGCGTGTCTGCACAGGACGTCTCCACAAAGCGCACACGCTCCGGCGACCACAGCAGGTCGCTCCGTAGAGAAAGAAAAGGAACTCTGAGGAGGAAGCAGCAGGTGAGCGCAGGTAGACTTCGTGCCCGAGGGACCTGGCGGCCAGGCCCCTAGATGGCCAAGGAGACGGAAGGGGGAGCGGAAAGTAGGGGACGGGGCGGCAGGGCGCGCAGGTGAGGCCGCACTCACCTCCGGCAGCTCGCGGAGCTGGTTGGCGTCCAGCAGCAGCTCCTCCAGGCTGCGGGCGTAGCGGTAGACCTCGTCGGGCACGTAGAGCAGCGAGCAGTGGCGCCTGTCGATGGTCTCCACATGACGGTTGCACCGCCACAGCGGGATGCAGTGGAACATCGCCGCCCGCCGCCGGGGCCCGCGCCGCCGAGACCCGGGCTCCGCGCCCGCCCGGCGGCCGCGCTCCGCCCGCCGCGCACCCGCGCGCCCGTCGGCCCCAGGGCTCGCTAGCTGGCGCCTCGCGCCGGGCTCCGGACTCGCAGCCGCGCGTAGGCACCTCGGCGGGAGCCCCGCCCACCCAGCGCCACCGCGGCTTCCGACGCACCGCCCACTCGGGCCCCGCCCACCGCGGGCCCCGCTTCCGACACGCCGCCGCCTCGCCACTGCGCCTGCGCGCCGGCGTGGGGGGCGCGCGCGGGGCTGCTCGGGTCTGGGGGCCACTCCTCTCGGGGCTTTCCCGGTGGCCCGGAACCCGAGGGTCGGCCCCGCGGCAGCCGGACGCTGGCGGTGCGCGCTCGGGCTGGGCCCCGGGGCGTGTCCGGAGAGCACCTTTGAGGGGATGCAGCGGGGAGGGGGCGCGGAGGGCGGCGGGACAACTTCTGAAGTAGCTGCGCGTACCTCGCTCTCCGGCTCCCCTCGCCCCGAAACCGCTTTCCCTTCCGGGGTCGGGAGGCGCCGCCCTGGAGCGTACCTTGCGCGCCCTGGGCGCCCCTGAGCTCCGGGTTCCGGGCGCGTTTGAGGTGTCGCCGCCGCGCGACTTTTCTGCCGCCCCCCCTCCCCGCCCGCGATGCTCCGGCGGCCCCACAGGTGAGCGGGCTGCCCTGCGGCCCGCGGGCACCGCCTGCAGGCCGTCGTAGCGTCCTCGGTATCCTTCGTCTCTCTACGCAGTGAAAGGAGACCCCTTTTACCACACCGCCAAGGACATAGGCGTCAGGGAGTCTGCGAGACCCTCATAGAGGGGATGGCACCCGGTGGGCAGCCCACAGACACAAACGAGCAGGCAAATACGGGTTTCTGAGCCCATTGCAGGCCGGCTGGACGTTGGCCCCTGGAGACCAGCCTGGACTGGAGGGAACAGCGGGGGAGGAGGGCAGGGGGCCGCCGGGTAGCATCCTCCGTCTGGCTCCTGCGTTTCTCCACCAACACCTAGTCTCTTGCAAAGGGTAGATTGCAGCCCCAGAAGGAGTAGCTGGGAGGACCCAGGAGGCTCACTACTGGGTGACCATGACCTTGCCGCTGATTCGTATCAGAGGACTAGGGCCAGCACCCTGAACTTCCCCTCTTCCTGTCTCCGAATAACCACACCAGCTCCTTGGCAAAAGGTTGCTGACCAGGTCAAAACCAGTCACATTGATGGGTTGTTTTCTCGGGGTCGACTCTGACTCCCCATCTGGGCGCCCCTTCGTCCTCACGCCTTCCCCCTTCAAGTGAACTTGACCTATGACCTCTAGTACTCAAGCTCTCCCCCGCCAGGCTCTGCCACCCCGCCCCCAAACTGCGGAAGCTAGTCAAGGAGTCTGAAGTCAAGGAATCCACATTTCTGCAGAAGACTGAGCGCTGAGCGTGCTCTGTAGTCAAAGCAAATTTGGATCTGAATCTAGTTTTTGCAAGGTATAAGTGGTCTCGGTTCCAACTGTGCATGGGACAGTCTTTGTGGGGTGAGTGGGGAGAACAGTTCATCATTTCAACTCTGCTAGGAGAGCTTTTCATTCCCAGTCAGTGAGGACTGGTCCAAGTTCCATGGCCTTGTCTGTTTCTACCCCCGCATTACCACCGTAACTCTAATTCCAATCCGTCCCTTAACTCCACTGCCCTACCCTGTCCACCTTGACTTTCGTTTGTCCTGGCTTGATTTCTGCATTCTCAAGGGAGGTTACCTGGACTTTGAACCTTAGTCCCCCTTCCTTCATTCTCGAATTCCAGAAACCCACTTTGTGACACCTTTGGTGGGGAGACTGGTTCCTGCCTGAGAGCCTAGGTCTAAAAAAGTAAGCAAGTCACTGGCCTTGTAAGTTTTCCAACTGCTTAAAAATAATAATAAAAATAAAGGAGATCTGGCCCCCTCATCTTCATCTTCTGTTGATTTCCAGAATTATCACACTAGGTTATTATCATAAACACCAAATGTTTTTAAAATGAGGCTGATCTTTTTAAGACTCCAAAACCTCAAGAAGCATTCTCCATGTGTCTCTCTATGGCACTTACACTTCCATATATTAGATGATCTTTACTTAATCTCCAAAAGATTGTGACTTCTTAGACCACAGGTACTATTTCACTTGCTCTGTAGACCCCAACAACTACCATAGCCCTATAGGCACATTGAATGATCAAATTGCCTTGAATCTTTGGAAAGCCAGTGGCAGAATTCTTGAATTTCCTCATTTTCAAAGATCTGCCAAGAATCTGAAACGTTAGTGTGGTAATAGAGAAAATATGAAAACACTTGGTGAAGTGGAGAATTAGAAAATCAATTCTGTATCTTCCTGAAGAGTTTGAGGGTTTCCCTACTGACAAAAATTCTAATTTCTTTCCTTCTGTGTAAACGTTTTGACTCAAGTTAAAATGTAAATAACCATAGAAATCTAATTTTGTTTGGAATAATGCAATTAATTTTCAGTGTGACCACTTTTCACATCCTTTGGGGCTAGAGAAGTCCAACTTTCAGCTTTGTTGAGTTAGATAGGTTTCACTTTTATAAGCCTCAGTTTTATCAGTGCAAATGAGGACAATGGTCCACAAGTTGTTATCAGGATTAAATAAGATGATGTAAGTAAAATGCTTAGCAGAGTGTCAGGTACACGTCTATTCAGGCAATAAATATTCACTATGTACTAGTTGGTCTGTGTAATCAGCATCTGTTTTGGATCACTCACTTTGGAGAAACCAGCAGCTATGTTGTGCAGCCCCATAGAGAGACCCACACGACTATCTTGCCCATAGCTAAGTGAGTCAGTAGACTTGGAAGCCAACCCTCCTGTCTCAGTCACGCCTCCAAATGATGACAGAACCAGCCAATCCCCTAACCGCAACAGCAGGACAGACCTGGACCCGGGACCACTTTAAGCGGCCCCTGGACTCCTCTCAGAAACCGTATAAAACAAACGTTTCTTATTTTCAGCTGCTAATATTTGGGGTAATTTGTTACACAGCGACAGATAACTTATAAATTTACTTATGCTCCCCAGATGGTACTCCAGACAGATCTTGTTAAGAACAATAAATGCTCCATTAATGGTGGTATTGTTGCCCTGTTATTATTTCTTTGGCGATGATGGTTGTCATTGACAGTGAAAGTCCAAAACAATAGCTGATAAGATGGGGTCAAATGAGAATTCAGAGTTTTGAGCATGTGAATTTTAAAGGGAGACACCACCCCTTCACTAGAACGACTAAAAAGTAAAAGATGGACAGTCTCAAGTGTTACTGAAGGTAAGGAGCAACTGGAACTCAGGCTTTGGTAGAGGTATAAAATAATAAAAACCACTTTTGGAAGACAATGTTTAAGTTTTTTATCAGCATATACCTGTCTTGATGATCCAGCCATTCTACCCCCAGGTAGAATGAAACGAAAAAAATGAAAGCTTATTTCCCTACAAAGCCTTGTTTACAAGTGTTGGTACCAATTTTGTTAAAAATAGCCCAAACTAGAAACCATCCAAAGAGTCATCAATAGATAAATGAATGCACAAAGTGTACTACATTGAAACAATAGAAAAACAACAGTAAAAAGGAATTTTGTTCCTTTTCTACTACTTTCCTAATGTTACCGATACTTGCAACAATGTGGATGAATTTCAGAAACAGCATGTTTAGCAAAAGCAAAGGCTATATACTGTTTGATTCCTTTTATATACATATAAATTCTGCTACTGCTAAGTCACTTCAGTGGTGTCCGACTGTGTGACCCCACAGACAGCAGCCCACCAGGCTCCCCCGTCCCTGGGATTCTCCAGGCAAGAACACTGGAGTGGGTTGCCATTTCCTTCTCCAATGCAGGAAAGTGAAAAGTGAAAGGGAAGTCATTCAGTCGTGTCCGACCCTCAGCGACCCCATGGACTGCAGCCCACCAGGCTCCTCCGCCTATGGGATTTTCCAGGCAAGAGTACTGGAGTGGGGTGCCATTGCCTTCTCCAACATATAAATTCTAGACAACGCAAACTAATATATTGCAGTACAACCTAGGTCACTGGTTACCTGCAGTCAGAGATTGGAGTAGAGATATGGACAGAAAGACTGATGGCAAAGGCATATCAAACAGGGAAATTAAATCTTACAGGCAATGCAATGCTGGAAGAAATTTGCATAAGAATCACACAGCCCTCTGGGAGACCTATACCTCAGCTCCCCCAAGCTTGAATTTAAGAATCTTTTCTAGAGATTATACATCAGCTTGGATGAAATCAAACTCCAAACTTGTGTTTTAGTCCATTCAGGATAAAAAAAACTACCATATACTTAGTGATTCATAAACAACAAAAATGTATTTCTCACAGTTCTTGAGGTGGGGAAGTCCAAGATCAAGGTACGAGTAGATACGATGTCAGGTAAGGACCTGCTTCCTGGTTCACAAATGATCATCTTTTCACTGTGTTCTCACACAGTATAAGGAGACCTGGGGAGCTCTCTGGGGTCTCTTTTATAAGGGCCCTAATCCTATTCATGAGAGTGCCACCCTCATGATCTAATGACCATCCAATTGCTCTACTTCCATATACTGTCATATTGGGAATTACATTTCAAGATATAAATTTAGGGGAATACCTACTTATCTATAGCATCTTATCTTCTCTGCTGGATGTAGCTGAAATTTTGAGTTATTTTATTCTTAACTGTGATTCTTGGAAACTGAACTCCACATGCATAATGAAAGGTCAGCCAAAGATAGGGAAGGAGTTGATGCAGAATTGAGAGCACCCACTCTCACTCAGGGGCTGCCTTTACCGCTCAAACAGTGAAGAATCCACCCGAAATACAGGAGACACAGGTGATGCACGTTCAATCCCTGGGTCAGGAAGGTCCCCTGCAGGAGGAAATGGCAACCCACTCCAGTGTTCTTGCCTGGACAATCCCATGGACAGAGGAGCCTGGCAGGCTACAGTCCATAGGGTCCCAAAGAGTCAGATGCAACTGAGCAGGTGATAGATGGATGAATGGATGGATGGATGGACCTTCACTCAATCCCTTCTGAGACTCCTCCTCTCACTTCCCAACTGCTTTGGTCACCCCAAGCCTGACCAAACTGCTCTAAACTTTGGCTGTTTTAATAGAGAGAAGAAATATTATCTGTTCTGTGCAGTAGAGAATAATGACTACACTTGTCAAAACCATGAAACAGAACCTCACCGAGTGTTATTTCCCCTTCCTGGTGTAGACTCCCCTTCAGTTTCCGCTTGGTTTTGGTCACCCTCCAGTACCTTCAGATAGTCTTTTCTTGTGCTTTTTTCCCCTATAGTTTATGTTTATTTATTTATTCATGTGGGATCTTAGTTCTCTGAATGGGGATTGAACCCATGCCCCCTCGCAGTGGGAGCTCAAAGTCGTCATCACTGGACCACCAGTGAAACCCCAGATAGCTTTTTCTTAATGTTTGTCCAACATTATCATTGTTGTCTGTGCGAAGGTCGGTCCGATGGTAACCACTCAGTCACTATTTTCTGTTTTTTATTAATCATAAACATTTGTTTACCCAGCTTTATAGGTTGTAATATATGTAAGCAGTCTACAATTTCACATGATGAAGACTTTAATCAGCTCCTCCATTCGGAGAAGTTACAAATGAGCAGTTCAGCTTCTCTGCTCTTCTGTTTTTGTCAGTGTTGTAAATGTGCTCACGATGAGACAAATATTGAACAACATTTTGCCTTGGTGGAGATAAGCCAAGCACTGTCTGTCATGTAGGCTGGTGTAAAGAACTCATAATTTTGCCTTGAATTTTTGCATCTGCTGCTAACTAGGGACGAGATCTTGGGTGAATCATACTAACTCTAGCGTTCATTTTCTTTATATCTTCAAAAGAGATGAAAAATGCCACCCTCAAAAAGCTGTCAAGAAAACTGCAGATTAATGTAGTGGAAAGAGCTTTCTGTGCCACAGAAAATGACACATTAGGCATTAGTCACTGTCCATATTCTTTTTTCAGTCACCAGCCAAAATAAAGCCTGTGGAGTGTGTACTCTGTTTGGGTAAACAGTATGTAAATCATTGGATTGGAAGAAGTTAGACAGCAACCTTTTTCAACATGAAAGAGAATATACCAGAGGAGCCCAGTAAAAACTATAGCACCCACCACTCTGTGCATTTTATTTTTTCTGTCTCTGTGTCACAACCTCCTTCTTCTAAAAAAGCAGAACATGTCAGGCAAAGCCTAGAGGAGGCTCCCAAGCACCCTTCCTCAGGTTGGGGCAATAATGTCCATTTGTATAAGGCTTTTTAGTTTCCTTTAAACCTGTGTTCCCTGCAACGGAAGCACAATCTTAACCACTGGACTGCCAGGGACGTCTCAATGCATTTTAGTTTAAAGAACTATAACATACATCATCTCACTGGATTGAAATGTAATTTTTAGTCATTTAGATAAACACAGAGGCTTCATTTCTTGCTTCATTTATTTTCCAACTTGATCCAGAAAGGACTTAAGAAGGTCCTACAAATCCTCCTTTTCTTATATTACTCCTATAGCTATAATGCCTACTGTATAAATTAAAGTAGCATGGATACTAAGTCTTCACTGAAAGCCAAGACTCACTGCATAAAAAATAGAAAAAGATATCAATGAGCAGAACTGTGCCCCTTCTAATGATTCAAGCAATTCAAATACCACTGCTAATAAAAGTATGTTGATCAGTTCACTAAAATAAATCTAGAAAAGGTCATGTTTCTCCAGTGAAGTTTGCACCATCCATATAATTCATGTAAGCTTAATTGGAGAAATAATATTTTATGCCCTGACAGAATAAAACTTTGTGAGGTTACTGATAAAGCTTTTTATAAAAAATTTTAGTTTAATTGAGGTATAATGAACATATAAAATTATAAAATACTTAATGTGTATGTAATGGTGATTTGATTACACATGCAAAAGTATTCCTTCATCTAGTTAATTAGCATACTTGTCTTTTTCTTCTTTTTCTCCTTTTTTTGATGAGAAGATTTCTGTTCTAATTTCTTAGAAAATTCTGTTTATACAATACAGTGTTATTAACTATAGACATCATATTTTACATTAGATACTAAAACATTATTCATCTTATAACTGAAATTATGTGCCCTTTTACCAACCTCACTCTATTCTTCCTGGCAAACCACCACCTTTCTATTCTGTTTCTATGAGCTTGAATTTTTTAAAAAAGATTCAGCACATAAATGATACCATGCAGTATTTGCCTTTCTCTGTTTGATTTTTGTATACAATATAAGAAAGGGATATAGCTGTTCAGTTTTCCCAGCACCATTTACTGAAAAGACTATCCTCTCCCCATTGTACATTCTAGGCTCCATTGTAAATCAATTGACCAGATATTTATGGATTTATTTCTGGGCTCTCTATTCTTTTATATTGATCGATGTATGTTTTTATACCAGTACTATACTGTGTTGATAACTATAGCTTTGTGATATAGTTGGAAACAAGGACACATGATACCTTCAGCATCATTCTTCTTTCTCAAAGTTGCTTTGACTTTTCAGAGTTTTTGGTGGTTGCATACAAATTTTAGGATTGCTTGTTCTATTTCTGTGAAAAATTTTCATTGGAATTTTGATATGAATTGCATTGACTTTGTAGATTGCTTTGGGTAGTATGGACATTTTAACAATATAATTTTTCCAATCCATGAACTTGAAATATCTTTCCATTTACTTGTGTCTCATTCAGTTTTTTTAATCAATGTTTTTTGGTGTACAGCTTTCGCTACCTTCGTTAAATTTATTCCTAGGTATTTCATTCTTTCTGATGCAACTGTAAATGGAATTGTTTTCTTAATTCCTCTTTCTGATGTGAAAGTGAAAGTCACTCAGTCGTGTCTGCCTCTTTGCGACCCCATCGATTATATAGTTCATGGAATTCTCCAGGCCAAATACTGGAGTGGGTAGCCTTTCCCTTCTCCAGGGTATATTCCCAACCCAGGGATTGAACCCAGGTCTCCCACATTGCAGGCGGATTCTCCACCAGCTGAACCACAAGGGAAGCCCTCTTTCTGATAGTCTATTGTTAATGAATAGAAATACAACTGATTGTAGTCTATTAACTTTGTATCCTGAAAATTTACTGAATTTTTTATTAGTTCTAACAGTTTTGGGTGGAGTTTTTATACGTATATAATATCATGTCATCTGCAAATAGAGATAGCTTTACATCTTTCTTTCTGATTTGGAGGCCTTTTTATTCTTACCTAATTGCTCTGGCCAGATCTCCTAATGCTGTATTGAATAAAAGTGGTAACAGTGGGCATTTGGTCTTGTTCCAAATCTTAGAGGAAATCTTTCAGCTTTTCACCATTGAATACTATGTTAACTGTGGGCTTATCACATATAGGGGGCTTCCCTGGTGCTCAGATGGTAAAGAATCTGCCTGGAGGAGGGAATGGCAGCCCACTCCAGTACTCTTACCTGGAGAATTCCACGGATAGAGGAGCCTGGTGGGCTACAGTTCATGGGGTCACAAAGAGTTGAACACAACTGAGCGACTCATATATAGAGTTTATTATGCTGAACTGTGTGCCCTCTGCACCCAGTTCATTGAGTTCATTTTATTATAAATGAATGTTGAATTTTGTCACGTTCTTTTTCTGTATCTGTCAAAATGATTTCATGATTTTTTTATACCTCATTTTGTTAATATGGATGTTTATTTCCATCCCCACGTTAGGGAAGCTTTCAGCCATTGCTTTTTCAAGTAAGCTTTCTGCTCGTTTCTCTCTCTCTTCTCCTCCTGCACCCCTATCATGTGAACATTGGTCCACTTGGTGTTTCCCCATAAATCCCTTAAGCTATCTTTTCTTTTCACTCTTTTCTTCTCTTTTTGCTCTTCTGATTGGATGAGTTTCACTGCCCGTTCTTTGATTTCTCTGATTTTTTTTCTTTCTCTATCTTATCTGCTGTTAAACACTTCTATTGAATGTTTCAGTTCAATTGTTGTTCTCTTCAGCTCCATTCTTTCTTTTGTGTACTTCATTGTATTCTTTGTTGAAATTTTCACTTTGTTCATGCATTGCTTTCTTGACTTCAGTAAGCATATTTCTGACTGCTATTTTGAATTCCTTATAAGGTATATCACTTATCTATATTTCATTAAGGTCTGTTGCTGGAGTTTTATCCTATCTTCTTTTGAAATATATTCTTCTTTTTCTTTGACTCTCTGTGCTGAATTCTGTGCCTTAGGTAAAATAGTCACTTTTCAGTCTGGACAGAGTGGCCTTGTGTGAGAGATTATCCTTATCACTCAGCCTGGCCTGAGCTGTGTGTTCCTCTCAAGTCTTTGTGCTCATTCAAACTGCCTTCTTTGTTCTTAGTGGCTCCCAGGAATTGAGGGTGTGCCAAGGCCCATTTCAATATGGGTATTTTCTCATCTGCCCAATGTAGAGACCTTACGCAGCTGGTTTCTGGATTTCTTGTAGAGGAATAGATTTAGTGCATCCAGGGAAAGAGGTAAGTTCAGGTGATTCCTATGCTGCCATCTAAGACTGGGACGCTAATGAACCTTTTTTAACTTTTTATTTTGTATAGGAGTGTAGCCAAATAACAATGTTGTGAGGGTTTCAGGTGAACAGTGAAGGGATTCAGGCATATATATGTGTGTATCCATTCTCCCCTCCCATCCAGGCTGCCACAAAACATTCAACAGAGTTCCTTGTGCTATACAATAGGTCCTTTCTGTTTACCCTTTTAAATATTGCAGTGTATACATGCCCATCCAAACTCCCTTAACCACCCCTTCTCCCATCCTTTCCCCTGGCAACTATAAGCTTGTTTTTGAAGTCTATGAGTCTTGTAAGTTTCTTTGTATCATTCCTTTTTATATTCCACATACAAGGGATGTTATAAAATATTTCTCCCTCTCTGTCTGACTTACTTCGCTCTGTATGACACGCTCTGGGTCCGTCTATGTTGCTGCAGATGGCATTATTTCTTTCTTTTTAATTGGCTGAGTAATATTCCATTGTATATGTGTACCACATCTTCTTTATCCATTCCTCTGTCGATGGACATTAAAGTTGCTTCCATGTCTTGGCTACTGTAAATAGTGCTGCAATGAACATCGCGGTGCCTGCATCTTTTTGGATCATCTTTTTCTCTGGATATATAGGAGTGGGCATATATACCCTGGCATACCCAGGGTCATACAGTAACTCTATTTTTAGTTTTTTAAGGAGGTGGCACATTGATAAAGAATTCGCCTGCCAAAGCAGGAGACACAAGAGATGTGGGTTTGATCCCTGGGTCGGGAAGATCCCCTGGAGAAAGAAATGGAAACCCATGCAAGTATTCTTGCCTAGAAAATTCCACGGACAGAGGAACCTGGTGGGCTACAGTCCAAGAGGTCTCAAAGAGTTGGACCCAGTTTAGCAAGTGACACACACACATATTGTTCTCCATAGTGGCTATGCCAATTTACATCCCCACAAACAGTGTAAGAGTGTTTCCTTCTCTTCACACCCTCTTCAGAATTTACTGTTTGTGGATTTTTTGATGACAGCCATTCTGGCTTGTGTGAGATGGATCTTATTGTAGTTTTGATTTGCATATCTCTAATATTTAGTAATGTTGAACATCTTTTCATGTGCCTGTTGGCCACCTGTATATCTTTGTTGCAGAAATGTTCATTTAGGTCTCCTGGTTATTTTTTGAATGGCTTGTTTGTTTTGATGCTGTTAAGCATCATGAGCTGTTTGTACATTTTAGAGACTAATCCCTTATCAGTCACATCATTTGCAAATATTTTCTCCCAATCTGTGAGTTGCCTTTTTGTTTATTGTTTTCTCTGCTATGCAAAAAACCTTTGAGTTTAAGTAGGTCCTATTTAATTTTTTTATTTCCATTATTCTGGGAGATGTATCAAAAAAGATATTGCTGTGTTATGTCAGAGAGTGTTCTGCCTATGTTTTCCTGTAGTTTTATAGTGTCTGGTCTCACATTTAGGTCTTTAATCCATTTTGAGCTTATTTTTGTGTATGGAGTTGGAGAATGATCTAATTTCATTTTTTTACACATGGCTGTCCAGTTTTCCCAGCATCATTTGTTGAAGAGACTGTCTTTCCAATATTAGAGTTGCCTCCTTTGTCATAGATTAATTGTCCATAGGTGCACAGGCTTATTTCTGGGTTTGCTATCCTTTTCCATTGATCTATATTTCTATTTTTGTACCAGTATTATATTGTTTTGATGACTGTAGCTTCGTAGTATAATCTGAAGTCAGGGAGCCTGATTCCTCCAGCTCAGTTTTTCTTTCTCAGGATTTCTTTTGCTATTTGAGCTCTTTTTTGTCTCCATACAAATTTTGAGATTTTTGTTTGTTTCAGTTCTGTGAAAAATGTCACTGGTAATTTGATAGGAATTGCATTGAATCTGTAGATTGCCTTGGGTAGTACAGTCATTTTGACAATATTGATTCTTCTAATCCACAAACATGATACATCTTTTCATCTGTTTATGTCTTCTTTGATTTCTTTCATTAGCATCTTGTCGTTTTCAGAATAAGGTCTTTTGTCTCCTTAGGTAGGTTAGTTCCTAGGTACTTTATTTTTTTTGATATGATGGTAAATGAAATTGTTTCTTCAATGTCTCTTTCTAATCTTTCATTGTTAGTGTGTAGAAGTGCAACAGACTTCTGTGCATTGGTTTTGTAGCCTGCACCCTTACCAGATCCACTGATGAGTGCTGATCCACTGATCCACTCATCAGATCCACTGATGAGTGCTGGTAGTTTTCTGGTAGCATCTTTAGGATCTTCTATGTACAGGGCTTCCCTGGTGGCTCAGACGGCAAAGCGTCTGCCTACAATGCGAGAGACCTGGGTTTGATCCCTGGGTTGAGAAGATCTTCTGGAGAAGGAAATGGCAACCCACTCCAGTATTCTTGCCTGGAAAATCCCATGGATGGAGGAGCCTGGTAGGCTACAGTCCATGGGGTCGCAAAGAGTCGGACACAACTGAGCGAATTCACTCACTCACTCATGTACAGTATCATCATCCGCAGACAGTGACAGTTTAACTTCTTCTTTTCCAATTTGGATTCCCTTTACTTCCTTTTCTTCTCTGATTGCTGTAGGTAGGACTTCCAAAGCTACGTTGAATAAAAGTGATGAGAGTGGACATCTCTAATGAAGCTTCCTTAAAGAAAAGAAAGATAACTGTGGACTTCCAGGCTATCTACAAAAACAAATTAACTGTTTAAGAGTAACAGATAGCTTATTTTTCGTCTTCCAGTTACATTACTAACCAAATAATAAAGATAAGTCATATATATGTATAAAGTTATAAATATTTATATATTTAAAAGTATAACACTTAGATTTTATTCAATCATATTTCTTTACTTAATAAATCATTCAGAGGTCTCCTCAATTCTAATTTATTCTTCAGTTCAGTTCAGTTCAGTCGCTCAGTCGTGTCCGACTCTTCGCGACCCCATGAATCGCAGCACGCCAGGCCTCCCTGTCCATCACCAACTCCCGGACTTCACTCAGACTCACGTCCATTGAGTCGGTGATACCATCCAGCCATCTCATCCTCTGTCGTTCCATTCTCCTGCCCCCAATCCCTCCCAGCATCAGAGTCTTTTCCAATGAGTCAACTCTTCGCATGAGGTGGCCAAAGTACTGGAGTTTCAGCTTTAGCATCACTCCTTCCAAAGAAATCCCAGGGCTGATCTCCTTCAGAATGGACTGGAATTTATTCTTAGTATTTTACATTACTGGATCAACTAAAAATTCTTTTTTTTCCATTTCCCCCACAAAACATGAGGGGGAAATATTTTTAAAGAGCATTATCTTGTAAGAATTTTATTTTCTTAATATGTTGAACAATTTGTATGCAAGTATGTTTATTTTTATTCATTCTACTAGCACCTTAAAAGGGATAAAAATTTAAGTATTTGGATAGAAATATCAGTAACTGATATTATTATAAATCTATCCCTTGGTATAACCTGAATCAATTTGTAGAAGACAACACTATCTCTAAGAAAATCAAGCATGAGAATACCTAATCTTATAGCAAATTTGAGGAGACGCCTTCTCTCAATCTATTGCTTTGCCAAAACAATTTACTGCAAGGTTTAAATGGATCATTATTTTAATGTACTGAAATTGAACTTTACTTACCCAAAAATTGTTTCATACAATTTTGTAGCTAGACATCTAATGCATTAGTCTTGAATACGATATTGTTCAACACCTGTGCTTAACAGTGAAGACATTACTCTGTGCAAGTCCTGAGCCCATCAGAACATAACCCGCACCAGAGAGTTTGAATCTCTCTTAGGCCTGCTGTATAACAAGAATTGAGGAAAATTCACATTGAAAGCACAACTTGCTAAAATCCACATACACATATAAGGAAAGTTCACTTGATAAGTTTGTTTCATATTTTTAAAATTTATTTTACTGAAGTCTAATGGACTTACAATGTTGTATTAATTTCTGCTATACAACAGGGTGATTCTGTTATATATACATTCTTTTTCATATTCTTTTCCATTATGGTTTATCAAGGATATGGTTCCCTGTGCTATATAATGGGCTTATTTCATATTTTTAACATCTTAAGTGATATAGAAAATAACTAACTTACATTTATAAGAAAAACTTAAACCAATTCTCTTCTAGACTATAAAATAAAATTATTAACAAAAGCCACTGAATCAGGAATTCAGTGACTGTCGGTCCTGGCTTTTCAACAAAATAGCATTAGACATCAGAAGATTCTCCTCTCCTGGGTCTCATTCTCTCATCTCTACCCAGAGCAGATGGGGTGACAAAGCGTGTAAGGTCTCTGACAACTTCTATTAAAAGGACAATGATTCTTTTTATTCTGTAAAATGTTCTGCTCGATATCAGTTCAGTTCAGTCACTCATCATGTCCAACTGTTTGCGACCAAATGGACTGCAGCACACCAGGCCTCCCTGTCCATCGCCAACTCCCAGACCTTGCTCAAACTCATGTCCATTGAGTCAGTGATGCCATCTAACCATCTCATCCTCTGTTGTCCCTTCTCTTCCTGCCTTCAATCTTTCCCAGCATCAGGGTCTTTTCCAGTGAGTCAGTTCTTCACATCAGGTGGCCAGAGTATTGGAGTTTCAGCTTCAGCATCAGTCTTTCCAATGAATATTAAGGATTGAATTCCTTTAGGATTAACTGGTTTGATCTTCTTGAGAGTCCAAGGGACTCTCAAAAGTCTTTTCCAACACCACAGTTCAAAAGCATCAGTGCTCAGCTTTCCTTATGGTCCAACTCTCACATCCATACAAGACTAATGGAAAAACCATAGTTTTGACTAGACAGACCTTTGTCAGCAAAGTAATGTCTCTGCTATTTAACATGCTGTCTAGGTTGGTCATAGCTTTTCTTCCAAGGAGAAAGTTTCTTTTAATTTCATGGTGGCAGTCACCATCTGCAGTGATTTTGGAGCCCAAGAAGATAGTCTGTCACTGTTTCTATTGTCTCCCCATCTATTTGCCATGAAGTGGTGGGACCGGATGTCATGATCTTTGTTTCTTGAATGCTGAGTTTTAAGCCAGCTTTTTCACTCTCCACTTTCACTTTCATCAAGAGGCTCTTTAGTTCCTCTTTGCTTTCTGCTATAAGGGTGATGTCATCTGCATATCTGAGGTTATTAATATTTCTCCCAGCAATCTTGATTCCAGCTTGTGCTTCATCCAGCCCAGCGTTTCTCATGATGTACTCTGCATATAAGTTAAATAGGCAGGGTGACAATATACAGCCTTGACATACTCCTTTTCCTATTTGGAACCAGTCTGTTGTTCCATGTCCAGTTCTAACTGTTGCTTCCTGACCTGCATACAGATTTCTCAGGAGGCAGGTCAGGTGGTCTGGCATTCCCATCTCTTGAAGAATTTTCCACAGTTTGTTGTGATCCACACATAGGTTTTGACATAGTCGATAAAGCAAAAATAGACATTTTTTGGGAACCCTGTTGCTTTTTCAATGACCCAACAGATGTTGGCAATTTGCTCTCTGGTTCCTCTGCCTTTTCTAAGTCCAGCTTGAACATCTGGAAGTTCTTGATTCACATACTGTTGAAGCCTGGCTTGGAGAATTTTGAGCATTACTTTGCTAGCGTGTGAGGTAAGTGCAATTGTGTGGTAGTTTGAACATTCTTTGGCATTGCCTTTCTTTAGGATTGGAATGAAAACTGACCTTTTCCAGTCCTGTACTCAGTATACCTTTTAGCAAAAGTTAACGGCACAAACTCCATCATAAGGAAACATGCTAGCAGGTTTTCATGTTTGCAAGCATTTCTCTTTCATGAGTCACAGTCAGGGCATCTCCTGTTTTCCATGATTACTCTTCTTCTCCCCAGTATAACTGTCATCATCAAATCTGTTTGCCTCAGAATAATCACCTGTTCATAGCCCCTTACAGTCCCTTCTATGTTCATCTGACTCCTCATTTTTCTCTACCTTACTGAGAAAGCATACTTCAAAAACAGAAATTGTTAAGTTTAATAGAGTGATTGACTGTCACCAACAACCCAGGAATTAAATGCTGTCCCTAATACAATAGACTCTGTAATTCATAGAGATGGAAAAACACAAAATGTCAGACTGTTGTATTGACCTTCTTAATCTCCAAGCAGGTTGTGTTTTTATAAAAGGTACGTTTTCCTACTGATACAGTAAATTGTTAATATTTATAATTCTGATTTAGTATTTATGATATGTTTATCTAGTTACATCATACATAGTTTAGTATTTATATAGTATAATCTATCTTTAAAACCTGAAAGGATGCAGCTATCAGATGTGATCTATGTCATACCTCTTGGGAGGCTCATGCAACTAGGCAATGCCATAGCCAAGGGGAAGCCAGCAGGACAACGAGGGGAGAAGAGCCAAGATCATCCAGGGGCAGAACACTCCACCCTGGGGAGCTGGCTGCAGCTCACGGTGCCTTAGTTGGGAATAATAAACAAGCTGCCTTCCCTGTGTGGGCTGGGAGTGATGTTTCCATGTCACCATGACTACCTACCTGATCTTCGGGGCTCCCTGAGGAAGGAAGCTGGAGTGTGTGTGTGTGTGTGTGTGTGTGTAAACCAAAGAAGAGGAAGTGGAAAATGTACCAAGGAGACAGCCAAAGGGGAAATGGTTTTTAAGAAACAAACCAGCTCAAAGGAAAAGTACAATTAGACGAGTGGGAATTGAAAGGTACAGATGGTGTGATAAGTTCCAAGATTACACAAAAGAAGTCGTAATTATTGTTTTCTTCGTGGGGTGTGTTGAAGCTCTTCTGGTACAGCCGGTCACACTGCTTAGCCGTGTTTTTGTCTTCATAGTGTGCAAGTCTCTTACAGAAAGACAGGACTAACTTTCTTATGAAAGCGATGAAATACAACTGGACACGTCACAATCCCTGGGCTAGGTCTGTAGGACTAAACCACGTGGTAGGCAGACTCTCACAGGGCCCCAGCCATCTCCCCATCTCAGTACACAGCGGAGGTTCTGGCGTTATTCCCTCCTCTCAAGAGTTGGCTGGATTGATTGAGTTGCTTCTAATGAATCAAAAGGCAGCAAAATTCATGGGACGTGATTCAGTTGTAAAAAGCCATGACTCCCATCTTGGGTGTCCTGTCTCCCTCTGTCTTAGGGTGACTTGCTCTGGGGGGGAGCCAGCCGCTATGGCCTGAGACGGCCCTGCAGAGACACCCATTTCAATAAGCCTGGAAGCTGGCCTGTTGAAGTGCAGCAGCAGCCACGTGAGTGAGCTCAGGGGCAGAGTCTTCCCCTTGAGTTGATTGCAGGTCGGCTGACATCTTCACTGTAACCTCGCAACGGGGCTGAGCCAGAATGCCCCCAGGAAGCTGTGCCCAGATCCCTGACCCGCAGAAACTTTGAGACAGTAGATGTGTATTGCCTTAGGCTGCAAAATCTGGAGTCATTTGTTGTACAGTAACAGATGACTAATTCAAAGCATAATAGGTAACACGTGGCATAGCTGAAATCCTATACAAGGTGGAGTGGAAGAGTCAGAGTCGAGGCAGGAGAGACGTGAACGGTGACCCAGCGCATGGAGCAGCCGTGTTGTCCCTACAGACACACCTGAGGTTATTCACGACACTCTGGAGCCCTGGCGTCATTCTGCCCATATCACACATGCATAACCTAAGGTTCAGAAGGATTGAATAATTTGAATTTTGCCTTCTTTACTTGGGCCTCCCTGGTGGCTTAGAGGGTAAAGTGTCTGCCTGCAATGTGGGAGACCTGGGTTTGATCCCTGCAGGAAGATCCCCTGGAGGAGGAAATGGCAACCCAGTCCAGTACTCTTGTCTGGGAAATCCCACGGACACAGGAGCCTGGTGGGCTACAGTCCAGCAGGGGTCGAAAAGAGTCAGACACGACAGAGTGACTTCACTTTCCTTTCCTTCTTTACTTAAGCTCTTAATGTACTTAGAATTGGCTTCTGTGTGTGAGGTGAAATAGCGTTGAAGTATATTTTCATACGGATTACAAATTATTCTAGGCTCATTCAGTAAAGAGTCTTTTCCAAGTTCCACTACTTCTGTTAATCAAAGATTGGTGGTAACTTCACATGTTTGGGGAAGTTTTTTAGCATATGGCTTTGTATGCAAAGGAGGATTGAAATAGGCTAAGAAATTATCCAGCAAGTTTATTTCCTTTGACAAATGATATAATCTATTTTAAATGAAAAAATAAACCCTCTCCAATAAATACTTTGAAAAACATGCAAGAGTGGAGAACGAACCCACTCCAGTTTTCTTGCCTGGAAAATCCTATGAACAGAGGAGCCTGGCAAGCTACGGTCCATGGGGTTGCAAAAGAGTGGGACATGACTTAGCAACTAAACAACAAAATATATGAAATAATATTAGATTTGAAAAAATCAAGATCAAGCTAAAAAAGTTTGAAAATCACTAGACGAGGATGGAAAAGAAAATAAACTGAAAATTCCTGAACTGTTTTAAAAAACGGGGAGGGGGATGAATCGGGAGATTGGGATTGACGTATATACACTATTGATACCAGGTATACAATAGATGACTAATAAAAACCTACTACATAGACTTCCCTGGTGGCTCAGATGGTAAAGCGTCTGTCTACAATGCAGGAGACCCAGGTTCGATCCCTCGGTCAGGAAGATTCCCTGGAGAAGGAAATGGCAACCCACTCCAGCACTCTTGCCTAGAAAATCCCATGGATGGAGGAGCCTGGTGCAGGCTACTGTCCGTGGGGTTGCAAAGAGTCAGACACAACTGCGCGACTTCATACAAAATATAGCACAGGGAACTCTACTTAATGCTCTGTGGTGACATATAGGGAAAGGAAATTGAAAAATGAGGGAAGATATATATATAAGCTATATATGTATATATAGCTGATTCGCCTTACTATACAGTGGAAACTAACACAACGTCGTAAAGCAACTATACTCCAATGAAACTTTCTTTTAATACTTTAAAAAAGAAGGGTTAAATAACTTGCCCACCTCGATCGCAGTAGCAGGTAGCAGACGCTGGCTTGGAACTCTGGTTTTGAAGTCTGATCTGTGAGTAGATGCGCAAACATGGAGGTCCTGCTTCCATTACAACGCTAATTGCAATGAATGACATGGGGAGTGAGTGCAAATCTTCCAGAGGCACGCCTCACCTTTCAGGTGATAAGAGCTGAAGTCAGGGTGGGTTGATCGCTGCAGGAACCTGAACGGTGGTGGCAGGGCAGGGTCGCGGGAAGCCCCCGTGAGGGTTACAGCGGGCACGAACAGCGCAGCCTCTGCTGCCCCTGGGACGGCTCAGGCTCTGGAATCAGGCCAACACTGGTTCAGACCAGTCACTGGCTCTGAGATCAGGACAGGTTACTTCTTGCTGACATGGTGTCCTTATCTGTGCTGATTCAACGAGGCCATGCATAGAAATTGCCTGGCAGTGAATCAGGCATATGGTAAACACTTACTAGATGTTCCCAACTGATAATACTATTATTATTGTTTTCTCTTCAAATTTGACTTTCTCTTAATAAATATGTAATTACCAGTACCACCTTCTCTGCTCATTAGTCACAGTGATTTCTTTTAAGGGAGAACAAGATATTTCCCTAGAACAATCGGGTGAGAGTTAAAGACAAGAAGGAAAAAAAAAAAAAAGAATATGAGAAATGGGAAAGGGGAATAAAAACAAAAGGTCTACATCTGCGAGATAATGATGATGTGAACAGCGCTGGGAGCAGAGGCAGGGAGGCAGGTGGACTGTCTGCAAAGAGCAGAGGCTGCCTTTTATCCATTTTTCTATTGTGCTAGCAGTCAGGCCCAGGGCCCTTCCATGAATGCACAATGGGCTCTTTCATTCAGTAAATGCTACGCAAACCTATTGAGCACCATCAGGCTTCATTGAGGGTAGGAAGGCTGTGCCTACATTCCAATAAGGCAAGAGAGGCAATCAATGTGTAATATGCAAAGAAATCTACATACGTAAAGTATGAATATATTTTGAAAATGATAACAGGAGACTTTAAAGGAGGGAAAGGGGCTGGAAAGACCCCAAGGAAGGGGTCCTGCTGCCTGAACAAGGGTGGTCAGGACACTGGTCCCGTCCAAGGCTGCCTTCTGCGGGGTGCGGGGTGCGGGGGAGCCGCTGTGGAGGGGTGCAGCCAGGGGGAGTCCACAGGGGATGCTGGAGCAGCCAGTGCTGGCAAGGCAGCTGGCTAGAGTCAGAAACAGCAAGGTAGCTAGGTAGAGGGGAACCATCAGTGATCCATTCCCTAGAGACAGTTCCACAAGATTCTTGCCTCTTTGGCACTCACCCTGAAAGTAGTCAGTGATTATACCTAGAATCTAGAAAAAGTGATACAGATGAATTTGTTTGTGAAGCAGAAATAGAGACACAAATGTAGGGAACAAATTTATGCATACCAAGAGGGGAAGGGGGCGTGCCGTGAGTTGGAAGATCGGGACTGACATATTTACTGATATGTATAAAATAGAAAACTAATGACAATCTACTGTAGAGCACAGGGAACTCTCCTCAGTGCTCTGTGATCATTTAAATGGGAAGGAAATCTAAAAAGAGGGGATGTATGCATACACATAGCTGATTCACTTTCCTGTACAGCAGAAACGAACACAACATTGTAAAGCAACTATACTCCAATAAAAATTAATAAAAACAGAAGCGGCCAATGGATCTTTTCCACACATGGACAGGTACTTTTCACACTGCTGCCTCTGCACTGGGACCTGGAGCCGATGAGTATGCGCGTGAGCCCTGCGGAGTGGAGTCTCCAGAAACACAGGGCACAGACTTGTGGCTGCCAGGGGGAGGGGGATGTGGAGGGGTGGGGGAGTGTGGGGTTAGTAGGTGCAAACTATTATAGACAGAATTGAAAAACAATGAAATCGTAGTGCGTAGCACAGGATTCAGTGTCTTGGGATAAATCATAATGGAAAAGATATAAAAAAGAATAAATGTATAACTGAGTCCCTTTGCTGTAGAGCAGAAATTAACACATTATAAATCAACTATACTTCAATTATTTTTAAAAAAGATTTCTAAAGAAAACAGAGGAGTTTCCCATTCCCAGCTCCCCTGCTCTCCCAGATGTACACACCCCAACTTTCAAAGCCAGGCATCATGCAGGCTCAGGTCCCCAGGGTAGAGGGGCTCAATATGGGGCTTGAACCCCTAGCTCCTGAGGGAAAACCTTGCCTCTGGGATTTCCCCTCCTGCTTGTGGGTTCCCTCGCTGGGGGTGTGGGTCCTGACTAGACTGCGTGTCTGCCCTGCCACCCATTTTTATGTGCTTTTTTTCCCTTATAACCTTAGTTATGGAAGAGCTGTTTGGCTTCGGGTCGTGCGTTCTCAGAGAGTTGCTCCCTGTGGAATGTAGCCTCAGTGTGTCCACAGGAGGAGGGGAGTTCAGGGCTTCCTACTCTGCCATCCTGATCCTGCCTCATACTTTTTTCTATTTATAACTCACTCTTTTAGATGTATTGTGTGTGTGTGTGTGTGTTTTAGAAATACATTCGTACAGAAGGAACTGAATACGGTGTATAAATAAGTAAAGTTATAGTGGGAGAGTTAAATGGAAAAAAGAAAAAGACGTGTTTGGTTCTTTTTGAAAAACAAATAATCCATAGGGTGATACTTTGGCACCATGGAAGTGCTGTTCCGCGGGGCCCTTTCCCCGAGTGGTTTTAGCATTCATTGATGATCTTTGCCTGCATCGGTTATTTAAACGGGAGCTGCAAAAATGATGCTTTTTCTGGTTCTAGACTTTCTGCTAGATCTGTTAGCTGGCTTGGCTCTAAGAAGAAAGAGCTTTCTCTTGTTAACTGGGGATAAACTAATACCACTGAAATTTTAAAATGTCAGCCTTCAGTGACCACTATTATTTTTACCAGACCTGCTTTGTTATGATTTTATAGATTGTGCTTCGCACAACTTGAGGGGTGAGGTCTGATGAAGTAGTCACTGTAGATTGTATAACTGTTATGACAGTTTTCTGGAGGACAGCAGAAAATCATCTTGCAGAAGGGTCTTCTTTTATAATTTAGACCAAGCTGCACTTGGGCTGGTGGCTGGGACTTATGTACCCTGATCCCTGGCCACTCACCTTCAAAACTTGGAAATCAGCCTCTGGAAACCATTCCAGGGTGTCCCCCAGCTGTGTGCTTCTCCCCACAACTCTGTCCCAGCAGACACATTTCTTCCTTTCTCAGCTTACCTAACACCCGTCATCATCTATCAGAAGAGCACTGGAGCCACACTGAATTGGTGTTTTCAGAGTGGCGGAAGAAAGGGAAGGTACCTGCCATTCAGTGACCCAGAGATCCCAGATGCCGTCTCCACGGTTCTGAATCTTCTTGCTTCTGTCCTGTGCAAGAGGAAACAGTACCCACAGTTCACATCTGTGCCTCCTTCTATTTCTAACAGACAGTGTGTGCTCAATGGCCCAGTCGTGTCCGACTCTTTGCGACCCCAGGAACTGTAGCCCACCAGGCTCCTCTGTCCATGAGATTTTCCAGGTAAGAATACTGTAGTGGTTTGCCACTTCCTCCTCCAGGGGAGTCGTCCTAACCCAAGGATCGAACCTGAGTCTCCTGCATCTCCTGCTCTGACAGGCAGTTTCTTTACCACTGAGCTACCTGGGAAGCCCTTCTGCTGCTGCTGCTGCTGCTGCTGCTAAGTTGCTTCAGTCGTGTCCAACTCTGTGCGACCCCATAGACAGCAGCCCACCAGGCTCCCCGGTCCCTGGGAATCTCCAGGCAAGAACACTGGAGTGGGTTGCCATTTCCTTCTCCAATGCATGAAAGGGAAAAGTGAAAGGGAAGTCGCTCAGTCGTGTCCGACCCTTAGCAACCCCATGAACTGCAGCCCACCAGGCTCCTCCGTCCATGGGATTCTCCAGGCAAGAGTACTGGAGTGGGGCGCCATTGCCTTCTCCAGGGAAGCCCTTCTAACTGACTAGAATTCTCCAGAGCTGTACCTCCCACAATTTATTTATAGGTAACCAAAAAAATGATAGGACGTCTCACTCAGAAACCTTTGCCCACCGAGTCAGTGAAATTTAGTGAAAATTAGCTATGGCTACTGGGACGGAGCAAAGTGTCCTGTCACAGGCTCATTAAACATCTGCGGGGTCTACAGCCGCTGTTTGCTTAAAAGCTGTTATGTCCACTTCTTTGTGCTCTGTGTTTTAGCAATTCACAGAGCGATGGAAATTTTCAGCTCTTTCTCTCCCTCTCTTGCCCAGGGAAGCTGTTGGCAATTACAAGCCTTTCCTTGACAAGGTCCTTTTGACCCAGCATGCTGTTGGCAGTCGCCGCCAGGAGGGTTCAGCTGTTTTAGGAACAAGGTGACAGTCAATTGCTTCGATTTCCACTGGCTACCACTTTTGTTGTTAAAACTTTCCCAGGACTTTTGGGGGCGGTTATTTCTTCTTGTTCCATCATGACAATTTCTTTTCTCACCGTGGGAGCTGTCATGTATAATTAAGCTGTGTGCTCCAAACTAAAGTCAGAAGCGGTGATTACATTACCATTCACTGAATGCCACCAACTCTGTCCCTACGGAATGTAGAGAAATTTCGTGCAGTGACTTTCATTTTTTTGCCCTCTTTTAACAAGAACTCAGTTCATACGCTCGTGAAACATTTCACTTTAGAAACTTGAAGACAGGTTTGAACCACCCTGTCTGTATCTTGAAATCCAAGTTTTTCCAACTTAGCACCATTACCACTTTAAATTGGACAACTCTTTGTAGTAGAGGGTGTCTTGTGCCTTGTAAGCTGTTCACCAGCATCCTTGACCCCACCCGCTAGATACCAAGACACCCAGCTCCCAAGCAGTGACGTTCAAAAATGTCTCCAGTTATGTCCAGATGTCCCCTGGGGGACAAAACTGTCTCCAGTTGAGAATCATTGTTCTAAATGATCAAGTATTAATATGGCTGTGTTCAGTTTGATAGCATATGTTTCTTTTTTGACATTTTATTTTTTAATTTATTTTTAACTGGAGGATAATTGCTTTACAATGTCATGTTGGTTTCTGCCATACAACAACATGAGTCAGCCTTAAGTATACATGCGTCCCCTGCCTCTTGAACCTCCCCCCACCCCGCCACCCACCCCTCTAGGTTGTCACAGAGCGCTGGGCTGAGCTCCCTGTGTCATACACAACTTCCCACTAGCCATCTATTTCACATACGGGAATGTACACGTGTCAATGCTGCTCTCTCAGTTCGTCCCACCCTCTCCTTCCCCTGCTGCGTCTGCGTCTCTATTCCTGCCCCGCGAGTAGGTTTATCAGGACCATTTTTCTAGATACCATATATATGCATTAATAAACAGCATTTGTTTTTCTCTTTCTGACTTACTTCACTGTGTATGACAGGCTTCTTGGTTCATCCACGCCACTAGAACTGACTCAGATTCATTCCTTTGTATGCTTGAGTAATATTCCTTTGTGTATATGTACCACAACCTCTTAATCCATTCATCCCTCGATGGACATCTAGGTTGTTCCCATGTCCTGGCTATTGTAAGTAGTGCTGCAGTGAGCTTTAGGGTACATGCGTCTTTTTGAATTATGGTTTTCTCAGGGTATATGCCCAGTAGTGGGATTGTTGGGTCATATAATAGTTTTATTCCTTTTTTTTTTTTTCAAAAGGCATCTCCATACTGTTCTCCATAGTGGCTGGGTCAATTTACATTCCCACCAACAATACAAGAGGATTCCCTTTTCTCCACACCCTCTCCAGCATTTGTTGTTTGTAGGTGTTTGATGATGGCCATTCTGACTTGTGTACTCGTTGTAGTTTTGACTTGCATTTCTCTAACAATGAGCAGCGTTGAGCATCATTGTCTGTGTTCGTTGGCCATCTGTGTGTGACATTTTATTTCTTTCTTTTCCAGTATAGCTTATTACAGGATATTGACGAGTTCCCTGCACTCTACACTAGGGCCTTGTTGCTTATCCGTTCTCTATAGAGTAGTTTGCATCTGCTAATACCAAAGTCCCCTCCGTCCCTCCCGGACTCACATGCCCCTTGGCAGCCACAAGTCTGTTCTCTCTGTATCTGTTTCTGTTTTCTGTTTCACATTCACTCATGTCATATTTTAGACTCCACATATAAGAGATACCATATGGTACTTGTCTTTCCCTTTCTGGCTTACTTCGCTTAGTGTGATCGTCTCTAGGTCCGTCTGTGCTGCTGCAGGTGGCATTGTTTCATTCTGTCCCATGATTGAGTAGTATTCCATCGTATATATATTTCTCAAAAAGATACCGCACCTTGTGTATCCACGCATCTGTCCATGGACATTTAGGTTGTCTCCATGCTTGGTTATTATGAATGGTGCAGCTATGGACATCAGGGTGCATGTATCTTTTCGACTTACAGTTTTGTCTTGATATATGTCCAGGAATGGGATTGCTGGATCATATGGCAACTCTATTTTTATCTTTGTTAGCAACTTCCATACTGTTTTCCTCTGTGGCTGCGCTAATTTACATTCCCACCACCAGTGTAGAAAGGCTTCCTTTGCTCCACACCCTCTGGTACGAACATTTCATTGTTTTAGTCTTACCTTTAAAAGCCTCACAAATCTCTGCCTTGCCTAAAGGTATGATAGAAATAAAGTTCTTAATCTTGCTTATTCTTCTAAAGAGTTATCAAAAGTGGTTCCTAATGAGTTAAACCAATTAAAGGGGGGATAGGGAGGGGAATGCTTTTATTCTGTATAATAGACTAAGCACTGCCAGTTCATCACTGTGGGTAACTTTAAAATTACCCGAAGAAATGTGTAAAAAATAAAGAACTCGTGCCATTACGTCATATGATTTGCCTGTTGATTTGTGTTTAAGAGTAAGACATTTTAGAAGCCTAAGTTTACAGCAGTTCTACCACCATTAAGGCTAGTTATTTCAAAGGTTCCCTCTAAGGTAATTATTCCAGGACCTAAGATGACACAATGGCAGAGACTGATGGGATCTTCTGAGCAACCTCAACACATCCCTTTACTGCAGGCGGGACACTGAAACCCCTTGTGGTACAGCGGTGTGTGCGTGTGTGTGTGTGTGTGTGTGCATGTGTCTGTGTGTGTGTGTATGTTGTGTTCCTGTGTGTCTGTATATGAATGTGTGTGCCTGCATTTACGTGTATGTATGTGCATGCATGTGTGACTATGTCTACATGAATTGTGTGTGTGTGTGTGTTCCTTGCTCTCCTGCTTCGCGAGCATTCTCTTCCCTGCCTGGCTCTGCTCACCTGACTGTTGTGGATCTCAGGAGGCTGAGCTGCTTTTCCTTTGCTTCCCTGAAATGTTCCCCTAGTACAGTGATTCCAGCCCACCGTGACTTCTTCCACCCTTAAATCCTCAGTGCGTGTCCCCTACAACAGCATCTCACCATTTTCTTGGAATGTTTCATGGGTGTTATACAAAAATGGGTTCCAGGTTCAAACAAATAGGGAATTCAGTGTTAACAAAAGGTCTGCAGATTACACTGCTGCAAGACCCCCAGCCTTCATATGCTAAGGAGAGTCTTCACCTGCATGGGGAGTCTCCAAGGAAACACTCACACAAGGGCTCCACGAGTGTTTTCCCAACTGAATCCACTCTGCGACACTTCACAGAATATCTGACGGAACTGGAATTTCTGAGAAGAGTTTCTATACAGCTCATGTGACACTCAGCATATGCTATGTTATATTTTTATCTCTGCGTTTCACTTCACCTTCCCTACAACATATGGGAAATTCCAAGGCAAGAATAAAATTCTAGCCATAGGAAAGTGAAAGTCACTCAGATCAGATCAGATCAGATTAGTCGCTCAGTCATGTCCGACTCTTTTCGACCCCATGAATCGCAGCACACCAGGCATCCCTGTCCATCACCAACTCCCAGAGTTCACTCAGACTCACGTCCATCAAGTCAGTGATGCCGTTCAGCCATCTCATCCTCTGTCGTACCCTTCTCCTCCTGCCCCCAATCCCTCCCAGCATCAGAGTCTTTTCCAATGAGTCAACTCTTCGCATCAGGTGGCCAAAGTACTGGAGTTTCAGCTTTAGCATCATTCCTTCCAAAGAAATCCCGGGGCTGATCTCCTTCAGAATGGACTGGTTGGATCTCCTTGCAGTCCAAGGGACTCTCAAGAGTCTTCTCCAACACCACAGTTCAAAAGCATCAATTCTTCGGCGCTCAGCCTTCTTCACAGTCCAACTCTCACATCCATACATGACCACAGGAAAAACCATAGCCTTGACTAGACGAATCTTTGTTGGCAAAGTAATGTCTCTGCTTTTAAATATGCTATCTAGGTTGGTCATAACTTTCCATTTGCGACCCCATGGACTATACAGTCCATGGAATTCTCTAGGCCAGAATACTGGAGTGGGTAGCCTTACCCTTCTCCAGGGGATCTCCCCAACCCAGGGATCAAACCCAGGTTTCCCACTTTCCAGGTGGATTCTTTACGAGCTGAGCCACCAAGGAAGCCCATATACACAGGAGGTGCTCTGTAAATGTGCCGATGTTGAAAAAGCAAACCCACTGCGGAGCTGACCTTTGATTAGGGGGCCCCACAGATGGCTGTGCAGGTTGAGACAGTTTTAAGGGGTGACATTCACCTCCAACATGAGGAGTGCTTTCCCAGGCAGTGCACAACCTGGGCAAACACACCCAGGGCCCCCATCTTCCAGCCCCTGCACCTGGGAGCTGTGTTCTCTTCACACCCACCAGAACCTGGAAATCTTCACACACAGCAAATATTTACACACTCTTGTGTCTTCTGTTCACACAAAGCCATCGGTCAGAACCACATCCTTTATAAAGATTCTGTGCAAGAAGCAGCAGAGGGGGTTTGAGTCCCACACCATCAGCGAACTTTCCGAGAGTTACGCGTTAGACCTTTCTGTCCTCCTGAAGGCACTCTCCAGCTCTGCCACTAGTGTGGGCATTGTCTTCTCTGTCTTTCTAGAAGCACTCTGACTTTCCTCTCTGTCATAATTTGCTCCACCAAACCACTGTGACAAAGCACAGAAAAAGGAAGCAAACAGCCAGGCCACCCCAGAAAGTCTTTATGACTTCAAGGAGGAACAACCAGTGTTTGACGGGTTGGGAGATTGAAGCGGGAACATCTGCAAAACAAACCAACATGGAAAACAATGTCTATGGTTCATTTAAAAATATCTGTACACATCAGCGGGCTCAAGTTACGTCATGAGATAACGTGTGTGCCATGTATATGGTTCCTGCACTTAACTGGGGAATATGGTATGGTGCTCGTCATTGCCCATCTCAGGCCTTCAGCAGCTAAGATGCAACTAGCAGCTCCGTGTGCTCTGAGCACCCCCAGCAAGAAAACTGCGGCGGGGCTGGCAGAACCTTTCAAAGGGCAGCCTGCGGGGTGGTCCTTTCCACGAGCAGAAAACCTGAGGGTCGATGTACAATTTTCCATGACGCCATCTGGTGGGTGGGCGATGGGAGTCTGCAGGAGGCAGGATCAGCTGATTTCCTGCCCCCCTGAGTCCAGAAAACAATGCTCTCATGCAGCTGTGGTTAAAGGCTAGTGACCAGTGGAGAGGGCAAGTCCAGGCTCAGGAAAGCCCTTTCTTTAACAGAAACAGGGTCAGAAGCCAACCAGAGCAGGCCCACCCTTCAGCTCGGAACTGCTGAGAGGCGTTGGAGTCTTTGGACCATTTTATGAAGCAGTTTTCAGTCAAATCCTAGAGCTTTCCCAGAAGGAAGAGCTTTGATTCCCGCCCCGCCACTCCCACCCCTGTGTTATGTTAGGTACTTGTTTCTCTACTCTGTGTGTGTATGTGTTATTTGTTCAGTCATGTCTGACTCTTCTGTAACCCACCAGACACCTCTGTCCATGGGACTCTCCACGAAAGAATACTGCAATGGGTTGCCATGCCCTTCTCCAGGGGATCTTCCGGACCCAGCTATCAAACCCAGGTCTTCTGCATTGCTGGCAAGTTCTTTACCGTCTGAGCCAGAGTTACTGAGTGCAAAATACAAAAAGCTGGTAAAACATACCATCTTGAGCCAGTGAAGTCCTGAGCCAACAATTAGCACAAATCTGCAGAGAAATCTTCTTAAGCCTTTCAGTTATCCACAGGCCGACTTGAGCTCCTGTGGACACGCTCAGATAAGACTCTCTTGCATTTTAACTGTATTCACGTGCCAAGGGACCATGCATGGCTGACATGGAATTGCTGCAAGCTTGTCTAAAGATGGAAACCATCACACACTGACAAAGCTCTCCTGCCCTCTTCCAGAATGAGCCCGTGGAGCTGCGATGCCAGACTCCCTGACACATAGAACATTAGAAATTTTCAGGAACGCAGGGCTTGTAAAGTTTGGATGCCATTTGCCGGACCCTCTGGAATTCTGCGGTTCCTTCCAAAGATGCTGGCTGTGTCCTTAGGATGTGTTCTTTAGTGCCACGGGTTCTACTTCCTGCCTCTTGAGTTTGTACTCTCCTCTCCAGCTCTGTGGGATTCTGAAGGGTTTAAATCTGGTCAGCATGGCATACAAGACAGCAGAGTGATAATGTGGTTCGTTCCAATAGCAGGAGATAAATTTTTTTCTGGTAAAACGAGTTATGCTAGTGTGTGAAAGAATATTTAGAAGGTATGAAATAACTTTGAGAAAGGATGAAAGCATAGTTTTTAAAGTGCCTGTATCTCCACTGTGCTGTGCTTAGTCGCTCAGTCATGTCTGACTCTTTGCAACACCATGGACTGTAGTCCGCCAGGGTCCTCTGTCCATGAGGATTCTCCAGGTAAGAATACTGAAGTGGGTTGCCATGCCCTCCTCCAAGGGATCTTCCCAACCCAGATATCGAACCCAGGTCTCCCGCATTGCAGGCAAATTGTTTACCATCTGAGCCTCCGGGAAACCCATATCTCCACTATTCTGAGATCAATCAATTCAATCTTTTCTCTTGTGGAAATTTGTAATTAGTTGTACTTAAGATACAAACAACTGGAGGAGGGACAGAAGCTACAGGTACACGGAGAAACACAGAGACACAGAAAGAACCAGGATGTCGGTCAAGCACCGAAACAGGGGACGAAGTAGCTCTCATGCTAAGTTATCTCGATCCCGAGTGTGGTCTGTACACCGGCTGCAGCATCACCAGGAATTTGTTGGAAATGCAGAACCTCAGGCCAAATCTCCAACAAACCTGCTGAGTTGGAATCTGCATTCAGAAAACATCCCTCAGTGATTCACGCGCTAGAACGTGAGCAGTTCTGCCCCGGGTGACCCGAGGCCGCAGCTGCGATGAGCCCAGAGCAGCCTTCATCCTGCTGAGGCTGATGGTGCCCACCTTCCGTGTACCCTGAATCTTGCTCCCAAGTCACAAGTTTATAAAGGGAAAGCTGGAACCCCAACAGGAGTCTGCCAGTCTGGTCTGGCTAGATCACTGTGATGTTCTATTTCTAGCCATTTATCCAGAAACACATACGGTTGCCAAGAAAACAAATCAAATGGTTAGAGGGTTGGACCTTTTGGTTCCAGGAAGAGGAGAGGGGCTGGAGGTTGAGTCAGTCACCAGTGACCAATGATTTGATCAGTTGTGCCGATGCCACGAAGCCTCCATGAAAACCCCAAAGGACCGGGTCCAGGGAGCTTCTGGTTGGTGAACATGTGGCAATGTGGGGAGGGTAAACTTCTCAGGGAGCATGGGTGTCCCACACCCTTTCCCACATACCTTACCCTCTGCATTGCCTTCCTCTGTCTGTTCCTGAGTTACAGTCTTTTGTAATAAACGGGTGGCCATAAAGTGTTTCTCTGAGTTCTCTGAGCAAATTAATAGAACCCACAAGCTAAGGTCATTGGAACCTTTGATCTCCAGTGGGCCAGGCAAAAGGCTGGATGTTTGATTGGCATCTGAAGTAGGGAGGGACACCATCTCCAGGTAACTAGGTCAGAATTGTGTTGAATTGTAGGACACTCAGCTGGTGTCCAGAGAATTACCGGTTAGTGGGGGGCAGGGGTAACTTTTGCCCCATGCTGAAAAACTTGGTCCAGAACCCACTATTACGATCTTACTTACCTTAACAGGGAACTTTCAGTATCTGTTTACAAAGCAGTTGTTAATACTACTTTGAACTGTTCTTTGCACCATTTAGGATTATATTAAATGCTTACCAAAATAGACTTGATGTCACCCTACATGACTAATTTCTCCTGGCTTTGTCTGACTCTCAAGATTGGCTTTTATTATTGTATGAAAATATAACAGTAAGGTCGTAGTAAACATTTCTAAGAAACTCACAGAAAATAGGTATAAAGTGCTTGAGTTGAAAGATCAGCAGTTCCCTACTGGTAGGCTCAGGGCTCAGGCAGACCAAGGTTTTATTCTGACTTCACTAATCACTTTCAGAAGTTACAAGATGCAGAGGCAATGATGGTAGCTATCAGATCAGTGGTTCCTAAGCTTTGCTGAATTTCCTAAGCTTTCCTAAGCTATGGTCCCCAGAAATTCCTGGGGAGCTTGTCGATCCCCATTGTCCCTGACCAATTAAATCAGTTTGTCTGGGGGCAGGGCCAAGCAGGAGCAGACGTTAAAGATTTGCAGGTGATTGAAAGAGTGAGCAAAGCAGGGGCCCTGTTCTACTGAGCGGTGCATTCCTAGGACAGCAAATGACAGGCTCCTGGTTACCTGCTTTGTAAATCCCTGCAACTAGAGAAAGTCTGCACACTGCAGATGAAGACCCAGCACAGCCAAAAACAAACTGATGGCTGATCAACAGATAAATGAATAAATAAGATATGGTACTTATATACAATGGAATATTATTCAGCCGTAAAAAAGAATGAAATTTCGCCACTTGCAGCAACATGGACGGACCTAAAGATGACTGTGATAAGTGAAGTCAGTCAGAAAGAGAAAGACATATCAACCTCATATGACACCACTTATGTGTGGAATCTAATGTATGAAACAAGTAAACACATATAAAACAGAAACAGAGTCACAAACATGGAGAACAGACTTGCTGTGGTTGCCAAGGTGAGGGGCAGGGATGGGCTGGGAGCTTGGGATTAGCAGATACGAACTCTGAGTGCATAAACAAGGGATTCCCTGGTAGCTCAGTTGGTAAAGAATCCACCTGCAATGCAGATCCCTGTTTGACTCCTGGGTCAGGAAGATCTGCTGGAGGAGGGATCGGCTACCCACTCCAGGATTCTTGGGCTTCCCTGGTGGCTCAGCGGGTAAAGAATCCGCCCACAATGCGGCAGACCTGGATTTGATCCCTGGGTTGGGAAGATCTCCTGGAGAAGGGAAAGGCTACCCACTCCAGTATTCTGGCCTGGAGAATTCCACGGACTGTATAGTCCATGGAGTCGCAAGGAGTCGGACATGACTGAGAAAACTTCACTTTCCTACTGTATTGCACAGGAAACTATATTCAGTATCCTGTGATAAACCTTAATGGAAAAGAATACATATATCTATATAATATATATCTGAGTCCCTTTGCTGTTACAGAAGAAATTAGCACAACATTGTAAATCAACTGTACTTCAATAAAATAATTTTTTTTAAAAAACTCTGCTTACAACAGTTTATAGACCTCCAGAATCCCACACACTTGAACTCCCTGCATCCCTGGTAGATAAAACTTGAGTCTAAAGCAGTCACTGAGATCTTAAAGTGCGTATGAAACTTCACCTCGTTTTCAGAATGGATCGGAGAGTAGAGTGGGATTCTAAAAGGGTCCTGGTGGCAGTTTAATTAAAAGGCTAAACCAAAAATAGTTTGACAAGGACACAGCAAAGATGTCTATTTAGGCCTTTACACACGAGTCTCGGAGAAGTGTTTTGACTAGCACTTTGCTTTCCCTACTTCTTTCCTGGTGTTGTGAATTTCTTTAAACTTTTTTTAAAAAGCTTTAAATAGATCTATGATCAGAATGACCTTGAACTATAACAGAACAAGAGAATCATGCCTATTACCACAAATACCCAGGCCCTGTCTAAAATAGATCAGGCAATCTTTTTAGGAAGAAAGAAATTTAAAAAAAAAAATCTTGCTTTCATGGGCTCCACACCCAGACAACTAGTTCTGTTATTGAGCCATAAAGCACCAGGGGAGAAGCAGGACGTCAAAGGCACCATGAATATGCATGCCTGGGTGTGGAACTGGAAAAGATGCACGCATTAGCTCTGGCTCACAAAGCCAAATTAATGGTGACTGGCAGTTACAAAAACACTTTCTATGGTTTCCCTGCCTTTGGCGATTTGAGTCATAATCTATTTTACGCTTAGTATTTGGGGCATAATAATTTTCCTTATTTACATTCTGTTTTATTCCATGCAAAATGTAAAATGGATTATACAGATATACAGGCCATGGAAGAAAACACAATTTTGAATAAAAGAATGAAGGACATAAGCCAAATGAAAAATAGGTGGGAAAACGATGAGATATAAGTCAAAAGCTGTACGTTCATGGTATCTGAGACTTGAGAGCCACTGAGACAGTGGCTACTCACTCAGCTCTACCTTTTATTGTATGAAAACAAGTGGTATATTCACAGTCTGCTTAAATGAAAATGTCTGGAACTGAGACCAGAGGGGAAAATGCCTCCAGCATTGTCAAAAAGAAGACCTTGTAAAAACTTGAAAAAATTCTTTCAACGTCTGTACAATCCAGAGTTTTGTAGAATTACAGCATCATTCAAGTCATCGAAGCACAAGTTTCAAGGATGGGCAGACAAAACACATTGTTAAAAAATACATGTGTATTTTATTCACTGCAAATGATTACTGGAGCTGCCAAGACTCTGTCCCGACCTTGACCCCTCTGTGGCCAGATTCTGGTACAGCTCAGTGACCAAGGGTCTATGCCTCTACATAACCAGCCCTCAGCCAAGGCACTGGTTATAAAAACTGTACACAATCTTGTAATATTTCTAACGTATTTCTCAGCGAGTCAATAAAAATATAGTGAAGATTAGAAATGGAATAACTATCCATTCTCTGCCCGCTCCTTAGGTAGAACTTCAGCCTGTGATACCCAGGCTGACAACTTTTCAAGGCAGATAATATCTTAAAAATTATTAGGAGTATCAATTCAGATCAGTCGCTCAGTTGTGTCCAACTCTTTGAGACGCCATGAACTGCAGCACGCCAGGCTTCCCTGTCCATCACCACCTCCTGGAGTTTACTCAAACTCATGTCCATTGAGTTGGTGATGCCATCCAACCATCTCATCCTCTGTTGTCCCCTTCTCCTCCCGCCTTCAATCTTTCCCAGCATCAGGTCTTTTCCAGTGAGTCAGTTCTTCTCATCAGGTGGCCAAAGTATTGGACCTTCAGCTTCAGCATCAGTCCTTCCAGTGAATATTCAGGACAGAGGTCTTTTATGATTGACTGGTTTGATCTCCTTGCAGTCCAAGGACTCTCAAGAGTCTTCTCCAACACCACAGTTCAAAAGCATCAGTTCTTTGGCACTCAGCTTTATTTATAGTCCAGCTCTCACATTCATACATCCCTACTGGAAAAACCATAGCTTTGACTATAGGGACCTTTGTTGGCAAAGTAATGTCTCTGCTTTTGAATATGCTGTCTAGGTTGGTCATAACTTTCCTTCCAAGGAGCAAGCATCTTTTAATTTCATGGCTGCAGTCACCATCTGCAGTGATTTTGGAGCCCAAGAAAATAAAGTCTGTCACTGTTTCCACTGTTTCCCCATCTATTTGCCATGAAGTGATGGGACCAGATGCCATGATCTTAGTTTCTGACTGTTGAGTTTTAGGCCAACTTTTTCTAGGATTATAATTTTTTTTTTAAAAATTTCACCCAGAGAGGCCTCACTCACAGGACCAACAGAATCCATTCTGGACAAGAATTTGAGCCTGCCACCTTTGGGGGGGGTTTATCATTAATTTGGACTTCCCTGGTGGCTCAGACGGTAAGGCGTCTACCTACAATGCGGGAGACCTGGGTTCAATCCCTGGGTCAGGAAGATTTCCTGGAGAAGGAATTGGCAACCCACTCCAGTATTCTTGCCTGGAAAATCCCATGGACGGAGGAGCCTGGTAGGCTACAGTTCGTGGGGTCGAAAAGAGTCGGACACGACTGAGCGACTTCACTCACTCACTCACTCACTATCATTAATTTATTGCTTTTTCTAATGAAGTATAGTTGATTTAGAATGTTGTATTAATAAGTGAAAGTGGAGAGTGAAAAAGTTGGCTTAAAGCTCAACATTCAGAAAACGAAGATCATTGCATCCGGTCCCACCACTTCATGGGAAATAGATGGGGAAACAGTGGAAACAGTGTCAGACTTTATTTTTCTGGGCTCCAAAATCACTACAGATGGTGATTGCAGCCATGAAATTAAAAGACGCTTGCTCCTTGGAAGGAAAGTTATGACCAACCGAGATAGCATATTCAAAAGCAGAGACATTACTTTGCCAACAAAGGTCCATCTAGTCAAGGCTATGGTTTTTCCTGTGGTCATGTATGGATGTAAGAAGTGGACTGTGAAGAAGGCTGAGCGCAGAAGAATTGGTGCTTTTGAACTGTGGTGTTGGAGAAGACTCTTGAGGGTCCCTTGGACTACAAGGAGATCCAACCAGTCCATTGTGAAGGAGATCAGCCCTGGGATTTCTTTGGAAGGAATGATGCTAAAGCTGAAACTCCAGTACTTTGGCCACCTGATGCGAAGAGTTGACTCATTGGAAAAGACTCTGATGCTGGGAGGGATTGGGGGCAGGAGGAGAAGGGGACGACAGAGGATGAGATGGCTGGATGGCATCAGTGACTCGATGCACATGAGTTTGGGTGGACTCCGGGAGTTGGTGATGGACAGGGAGGCCTGGTGTGCTGCGATTCATGGGGTCACAGAGTTGGACACGACTGAGTGACTGAGCTGATCTGATCTGATTAATTTCAGGCATACAGCAAAGTGATTCAGTCATATATATATATATATATATATAGGAGGAGGAAATGGCAACCCAGTCCAGTATTCTTGCCTGGAAAATTCCACGGACAGAGGAGCCTGGAGTCCTACAGTTCATGGAGTCGCAAAGAGTTGGCTGTGGCTGAGCACGCACACACACTCTCTTTCAGACCCTTTCCCATGTGGGTTGCTCCACAATGCTGAGTACAGTTCCCTGTGCTGTACAGTGGGCCTCAGTCCACCACCTTTGAACCAATCTCTGCTGGTGGGAAATCTCTCCCAGGTGCCTCATCGAGTTGGAAGTGGGATTTTTTGTTTTGATTTTTTCATCGACAGTGTTTCACAAGCGTGTCACTTTTATTATTTCTGCAACTTTTCATACTATTTGTACTGTTATTAACAGTAGCTGACTTGGAGCTGACTTTTAAATCTTGCTCATCTTACATGAAAATATTTGTAACATTACACTTGTAAGAGATTTTTTTTTCCCCTAACACACATGAAAGACATGGTATTTTTAAAACTGTCTCCAAAAACCACCTAAAACTGTCTCACCCCCCACACTGCAGAAATCACAACTTAAAGCCTATGAAAGCACTTTAGAGGCAGCGTAGCATAGCGGTTTGAAACTAGGGGTTCTAGGAACAGACTGCCAAGGTCCAGACCCCAGATGTGACACTCAACATTGAGCAGGTCACTGAGTCTTTCTGTGCCTCAGCATGCTCATCTGTAAAATGGACTGACAGCACCATGAATTTAATGTATACAAGATGCTTTTTTTCCCCCAGCCGCACCACTTGGCTCGCAGGATCTTAGTTCCTCTACCAGGGACTGAACCACAGCCCTGGTAGTGAAAGTGCTGAGTTCTAAGCACTGGACCGCCAGGGAAGTCCCAGTATACATACAGCACTTCTAACAGGGTTTGGTGCATAGTAAGTCCTGGGTCGGGAAGACCTGCTGGAGGAGGGACAGGCTACCCACTCCAGTATTCTTGGGCTTTGCTGGTGGCTCAGCTGGTAAAGAATCTGCCTGCAATGCGGGAGACCTGAGTCCAACCCCGGGTTGGCAAGATCCCCTGGAGAAGGGAACAGCTACCCACTCTAGTATTCTGGCCTGGAGGATTCCACGGACTGTAAACAACTTTCACCGTCAGTTCTTTCAAGTGCTGTGTGCTGTGACTGAATGAAGTCGCTCAGTCGTGTCCGACTCTTTGCAACCCCATGGACACCAAGCTCCTCCGTCCATGGGATTTTCTAGGCAAGAGTGCTGGAGTGGGTTGCCTTTTCCTTCTCCAGGGAACTTCCCAACCCAGGGATCGAACTCAGGTCTCCCACATTGTAGACAGACGCTTTACTATCTGAGCCACTGCTGCTGCTGGTAAGTCCGACTCTGTGTGACCCCATAGATGGCAGCCCACCAGGCTCCCCATCCCTGGGATTCTCCAGGCAAGAACAGTGGAGTGGGCTGCCATTTCCTTGTGGTTCTGTCTGAGCCACAGAACACAGTAAATAAGATAGCCTTTGCTCTAGAAAGGTCTGGACTGCCAACTCTGAAAAGGTGGAGAAAGTGAGCTTTTTCATAACCCCAGAACAAACTCTTTCCTGGTTCTTACCCAGCTCCTTCTTCAGATGAGTTGTGCTCATAGCCTCCTGTCCTATCAAAGCTAACGTGCAAGTTTATGCCCTTACCTGTGGATCTGTCCCATCCTAAATTTTCCGAGTTAGTACAATATTCATAATGACATTTACACTTTTAATTTTGGGGAGCTGTTTGTGATTTAGGGGTGAGTGGCAGGAGTAAAGGAGATGGGGGAGGGGAGGAGGCAGGAAGGACAGAGGATGGAGGTGGAGGCCAGGCCCGAGGTCCTCAGTCCAGCCATCGAGCTTCAGAAGGTGTCACAGGGCTCAAGGAAGGTGCACAAGTGGCCCCCATGAGTAGAAGGACGATTAATTTATTTTCTTCTTTCTCCTTTTCTGTATTTACTGAGTTTTCTACAGTGAACAAGTGTTGCTTTTATAGTAAGAAAAAAAAATTAATAAAACGTGTCCTTGGAAAACTCCAAACAACAAGTTGTTCAGGGAGGAAGGAATTCAAATTAACAGCAACTGAGTATAAAAAAGAGAAAACTCTGACAGGGTAAAACTTTATGCTTATTCACTCATGAAAGACCACCAAGAATCTCAAACGCATAGCTCAGAGAAGGTCTGGGCCTCAGAACAACTTTGCCCCTGCTCTCTGGCAGGTACTAGGAGTTTCCAGAGGAGCCAAGTGCTCGTACAGCCCCCTCTATTTTTCAATCACAAAATTCCTCTCTAGCCCCCACCACCCTTCTCAACGCTTTTCTCTTTTTCCTTCATCTCTGTTTTCTGTACTAAACCCAACATTCCATCAGGTTCATGCTCAGGACTGTCCAGCTCTCTGCAACATTTTGGACTTCCTGCCATGCTCTTCAGCCCATGGGATGTTTCAGGCAAGAATACTGCAGTGCCTTGCCATTTTCTCCTCCAGGGGATCTTCGCAACCCAGGGATCAAACCCAAGTCTGCTTTGTCTCCTGCGTTGCAAGCAGATTCTTTACATGCGGAGTTACTGCTGCTGCTGCTGCTAAGTTGCTTCAGTCATGTCCGACTCTGTGCGACCCCATGGACTGTAGCCTACCAGGCTCCCCCGTCCCTGGGATTCTCCAGGCAGGAACACTGGAGTGGGTTGCCATTTCCTTCTCCAGTGCATGAAAGTGAAAAGTGAAAGTGAAGTCGCTCAGTCGTGTCCAACTCTGTGCGACCCCGTGGACTGCAGCCCAGCCCGCCAGGCTCCCCCGTCCCTCCAGGCAAGGACACTGGAGCGGGTTGCCCAGATCCAGCATTCACCTATCAGTGTTTCGGTTAATGAGAGTCCTTTTTTAAACAACCGTATATCTGTCAACTTTCTTTTTTTCTTTTTTTATTCAATAGAGTTTAGTTTATTTTTTTTTAACTGAAAGAAGAGTTGATTTACCATGATTCAGGTGTACATCACTTTGATGTACACCTATATATAATATATATTTATTTATTTATACAATGATTCTGGTATGTGTGTGTGTGTACATATTCTTTTTCAGAGTCTTTTCCAATATAGGTTATTACAAGATATTGAATAGTCTTAAAGAACAGCACAAGTTTTACTTTCCTGTTTGAAAAATCGTATTATTCATACAAGAAACATGTGAAAACAAACTCCCTATTTGATCAGATGAAAAGGGTGAGGCTTATCAAGAATGATGACACGCACTTCTTCAGTTACTCATTTCTCCTATTTTTGCATCCAACCCTGAGTCCAAAATGAAATAACCCCATCTTCCTATTTTTTCATTGATATTTTAAGAAATCTATTAATAGAGAACAGCTAAATTGCATGAATCTTAGAGAGCACCTTGTATTTCCCTTAGCAAAATCTTCCAGGAGAGCTGCAATCAGTTGCTAAACTAGCCTCCTATTTAGACTTTTTAATTTTTTTTTAATTTTTGTTTTTGTTTGTTTTAGGCATGGTTTGCAGGGTCTTAGTTCCCTGCTGCTGCTGCTGCTAAGTCACTTCAGTCGTGTCCAACTCTGTGCGACCCCATAGACGGCAGCCCACCAGGCTCCCCTGTCCCTGGGATTCTCCAGGCAAGAACACTGGAGTGGGTTGCCATTTCCTTCTCCAATGCATGAAAGTGAAAAGTGAAAGTGAAGTCGCTCAGTCGTACCCGACTCCTAGTGACCCCATGGACTGCAGCCTACCAGGCTCCTCCATCCCTGGGATTTTCCAGGCAAGAGTACTGGAGTGGGGTGCCATTGCCTTCTCCAGGGATCAAACCTACACCCTCTGCAGTGAAAGGGCAGAGTGCTAACCACTGGACCGCCAGAGAAGTGCCTATCCCACCTTCTTAAAAAAATTATTTTATTAAAGTATAGTTGGACTTCTCTGGCGGTTCAGTGGTTAAGAATCCCCTGCCAGTACCTGGGACTTGGGTTCCATCTCTGGTCTGGGAAGGTTCCACCTGCTGAGGAGCAGCTGGACTCATGAGCCACAGCTACTGAGCCTGTGCTCTAGAGCCTGAGGCCCATAGCTGCTGAAGCCCGCACCCCGGAGAGCCTGTGCTCCATGACAAGAGAAGCCACCACAGGGAGAAGCCCGAGCACCGCGATTAGAGACAGCCCTCGCACAACAAAGCAGATCCAGCACAGCCAGTAAGTAAATAAATACTTTTAAAAAGTATAGCTGATTTGCCATGTTGTATCCATTTCTGCTGTACACCAAAGTGACTCCATTTTATATATTTGGCTTCCCAAGCAGCACAGTGGGAAAGAGTCCGCCTGCCAAAGCAGGAGATGCAAGAGACATGGATTTGATCCCTGGGTCAGGAAGATCCCCTGGAGGAGGAAATGGCAACCCACTCCAGTGTTCTTGCTGGAACAATCCCATGGGTAGAGGAGCCTGGCAGGCTGCAGTCCATGGGGCCGCAAAGAGTCGGACAGAACGGAGCATGCGCGCGCACACACATACACAAACACACACACACACATTGTTGTTGTCTAGTCACTAAGTCATGTCGGACTCTTTTGCAACACCATGAACTGTAGTCCACCAGGCTCCTCTATACATGGGATTTTCCAGGCAAGATTACTAGAGTGTGTTGCCATTTCCTTCTCCAGGGGAGCTTCCTGGCCCAGGGATGGAACCTGCATCTCCTGCATCGGCAGGCACATTCTTTACCACTGAGCCATCCAGGAAGCCCCACATATATATATATTCTTTTCCATTTCTTTTCACTCTGATTTATCACAGGCTGTTGAATATGGTTCCCTGTGCCGTACAGTAGGCCCCTGTTGTTTATCCGTCTTGTGGGTAGTAGCTTGTATCTGCTTATCCCAAACCCCCACTCTGTCCCTCCCCCATGTCCCCTCTCTTGGCAGCCACAAGTCTGGTCTTTTTCCGTGAGTCCGCTTCATAGACAGGTTCATTTGTGTCATGTTTTAGATTCCACACATATATCATGCATTTGTCTTTCCGTTTCTGACTTTACTTAGTAGGATCGCCTCTAGTCCATCCATCTTGCCGCCAATCTCCCATCCTTCCTTTTGATGCTGGAGGCTGGTCAGGAATGAGCAGGGGCCGTGTCCACAGGGGAAGAGCCTGGACTGATGCTGCGGCAGAGTATTTGTGGAGTCACTTATTATTAATAACTGTGTGACGTGACCAAGATACTTCATCTTGTGGGACTTCCTTTTCTCACATCTAAAATGTCAGTGACAAACAACGTCTCATGAAGTCAACAGTAAATGAGATCATTTGACTCATAAAACACTTGAACACCTATGTGTCAGACCCTGTGCTGAGTCCTAGGGATATACTTTGAACAAGACAAAGTTCCGGCTCTCCAGAATCTACAGGAAAGTCAAATCTGTAAATGGATGTAACCAGGGTTCTAGAAGCGGATTCCACAGAGGCTCACGAGATGGGAGGTGATATCAGACACACACGGGGAGCTTTTCAGATCACACACAGCCACCTCCAGGGGGGCTGGGATTCTATGCTCTCAGTAAGTCTCACTCCCTCAAAACTGCTCCCGCCTGTACCTAGCAATGAAAGGTGTGGGGTCTTGGGGGTTGTTTGTTTTGTGGGGCATTTGACTGTGCTGGGTCTTAGCTGCTGTGTGTGAGCTTTCTCCAGTTGCGGCGCGCAGGGCCTACTCTCTAGCTGCGGTTTTAGGGCTTCTCATTGCCGCGGCTTCTCTTGTTGTGGATCATGGGCTCTAGGTGCTCAGGCTCAGCAGTTGTGGCCCAAAGGCTAAGTAGCCCCATGGCATGTGGGATCTTCCTGGACCAGGGACCGAACCCATGTCCCCTGCATTGGCAGGTGGATTCTTAGCCACTGTAGCTCCAGGGAAGTACCCGAAGGCATATTCTGTAGGTCACCTAAAACTAAACATTTTCAGGTGGGGAAATTCCTGTGTAAACTCAGACCCCCAGAACCTCTGCACTATACAATATTCTTGGGCAAAGTCAGTCAGTAGTTATCTCATCTTCAACTTCTGCTTGCTTGCTAATGACTCTGAACTCTGCATCTTCAATCCAGATCACCCTGCTGAGCTCCAAAACCCCCGTCTGCTAGTGGGTACCTATCTTCCGGTCTGTCCACAGGACCCACATTTGCAATCAAAGCAATAGTGAATCCAGGGCCCTTCTACCTTCTGCTGGTGGACCTCTTCCCACTATATTCCCCACTGTATAGAAGGATACACAATCTGCCCAAGCAAACAACCCTGGAGTTATCCTAGATTCCCTCCATCTTTTGCACCATTTATTAATCATCTGCCAAATCTAAATGCCATCTCTGAAATACAAAATATAGATCCCCAACTCTATTCCCAGAGCTGTGATCCTAGTTAAAATCTGAAATAATCTGCAGTCACATTTTCTGGATTGTCCCCATGACTCTCTTGTCTACTTCTAAATGGTGCTCTCTCTAAACTCTAAGGTTTCTTTCCCACAGGTAATCTGATGACATCATCTCCAGCTAAAAGCTTCCCAATGGTCTTACCTTCTTACTCCTAACCCACCACCCAGAACCATGTCTTCCTTCTCTCCCAGCTTGATCACTGTTGGGACAGAGTGAGGGACTGCCACGAGCCAGGAATAGAAGACGCATAAGAAGAGAGTCGTAGAGGAGATCATCCTACATGGAGGTAATTTATAGTCTGGCTTGGAAGGCACTGGAAGACTCAAATAACATAAAGGTTGTTTTGTGATCACTTACTGAATTCCTGTAATGTGTCTGGCACCAAGTCAGTTGCTAAGTGACAATGATTACAATACATGGTTCCTGGGACTTCTCTGCTGGTCCAGTGGCTAAGACTCCACACTCCCAGTGCAGGGGGCCCAGGTTCGACCCCTGGTCAGGGAACTGCGTCCCACGTGCCACAACTAAAGACCCTGTGTGCTGCAACTAAGACCCAGCGCAGCCAAATAAATTAGTATCTAAAATATACGGTTCCTGCACTTGAGCTGGGAAAACTGCAACAAGCTGAGTCCTGTGTCATGATACACACAGGAAGTACTGCCCCAGCACAGAGCCTGAGTTATAACTTGGAAGTTGAGGAGGGACTGCCTGGGCAATGGTGGGCTGCCTACGATGATAAGGAAGCCAGAAATTACAGCAAGAGGAAGCATGTGATGTTTTTTGGAATAGCAAGTGGATCATTGCTGCAGGATTACAAGTAGGATGATTAGGAAACACCAGAGTGAGGGGTTAGGCGGAGGCTGTCATTCACATGTTCATCAACAAATATTTATCTAACATTCTTTCCCATGTCTCCTATCAGTTCCACCAGCTCCAGAGAGCTATGGTTGTGTCATGGCTTAAGACGCTGAAAGTCATCAGTGAGCAGATAAAGATTCCAGGTGAAGTCACCGTTGGTTTATTGCTTCCCCCTCCCCAGCGTCCACTCTCAGGCCCCAGAACACGCCTTTGGATCCTTCAGTACTTTTCTTGGCTGCACCGTGAGGCATGCGTGATCTTAGTTCCGTGTCCGGGGATGGAGTACACGCCTCCTGCAGCGGAAGCACAGTCTTAACCATTGGACCACAAGAGCAGTCCCTCAGCATTTCTGTCTTATGTTTCACCCATAGATTAGACATGTCAACCTTTAAAAGAATTAGAGTGAAAGAAAATAAACACATTTCAAGAGAAAGAAAGGGCTTTAACACAGAAGGGAAATGTGGCACAGAAACCTCTCTGCTGCTAAGAATCTTTCAGACAAGAAGGCAACATGGCTTAAGGCACTCCCAGCCACATTCAGCGTATATAGTTCTCTTGGTTTAAATGATCGTGTTCGATCATTGTTTTAAACGATCGTGTTCGATCATTACTCCCGTACTGGCAGTCTTTCTTTTGTGTATGTGAGTTTCTTCCTATGGAATAAGCCTCTCTTTTGGAAGCATTCTTACGGCAACAACTGTAATTGCAAACCCAAGACTGAGCTAGAAGATGCCGCGATGTGACAGCTTTTGTGACAGGAAGGGTGGAGAGAGAATGAAAGCTTACAATTTCCTTTGAGGCATCTTGAAGTCTCACAGTAGCCCTGCCCTGGTCATGTAAGCAGGCAGTGACCCAGAGATTCAGAGGAGAATAAGTCGGACAGTCACATAAAGTCCCCGCTCCATGAACCACAAGTCAACAAGCAAGAGCTGAATTCTTGATGGCGTCTTAAAAAGGAATCATTTAGAACAACAGTTCCCAATATCTTGGAATAGGAGGGCCTCTTTTTCCTGTCAAAACTTTTCATTCCTTCTATGAGTTGCGTTGTTCTTTTTGAGTACATCATTCGAAGAAAGGCCTACATGATCGCTAGCAGCTGCACCTTTGCCATGACTTTGAAACAAATATCTTTGCCTCATGGATTACATTAGCATTTATGTTATTGGGAATTTCATTAAAGAATATGAATTCTTCGGTTGACCAACAACGCCGGGCCCCTGAGGAACGAGATGATGTTTGCAGTGGCCCCTATGACTTCTTGCTCTCCTCGCTGTGGCTACTTGAAGATCATAGACTTGGAATCCATTGTGTTCCTTGTATCCATTCATTTGGTTAATCGTTTCTTTTCGTTAAAAAAAAAAAAAAATGTATTGGGGCTGAGTATATTCTGAGCAGCTCGGAGGTCACAGATGCAAAGTCAATACCTGGGACCTGCCATCAGGGAAATTTAAGTCCAGCTGGGGAGACAGATGTGAATATCTGCCACAGTAAGACTGTATGGTGGGCACCAAGCAGAGTGGTCAGTTCCATCGAGGGAGAGGAGTTGGCAAAGCTTTCCTGTGGGAGGAGTAGCAACCAGCTATGGCCACAGTAGTGTTGCAGCTCACGGCTCAAAGACACAGTGAGTTAAAACAACAGTCCTCAGGCTCACAGTCTGCGGGACAACGGCCAACCCACTGGGCTGAACTTGACTGCAAGCTCTGGGTTCCGGCTCTACGCTGCTGATTGCGTTTGCATTCACTCCACACGGCTCTTCTCTTCCTTAGATCTGAATTTGTTCTCAGAGTGGGTCTCTAAAGAGCAAGAGAGCTCAACAGTGCAAAAACAGTAAGTCTCGCCTCTCACTGCAGTCACTAAAATTCCGGTGGCCAAAGCGAGCAAGGTGGCCACGTCCAAAGTCAAGGGACTGGGCAGTACACTCCACTTTTCCACAGTGTCGGTGTGGATGCTCTACAGGGGAGTAAAGAAACTGGGGCTCCAAACTCAATTTACCATAAGACCTTGGCTCTACATCCTGAGAGATGAGCTCAAGTTTACCAGGTAAACCTAAACATCTAAAACAAAGATCAAGAAACATCAAGCAACATTCATGCACAGTATCTGGCCTCCAAGAAGAGTCCTGAGGGGAGAAGTCAGGCACGTTCTGGGGGACCCGTGATCAGCATCTGTCATGGAATAGACCAGGGCCACTAGCGCATAGAGATGAGCACAGCCTTGTGGCTGCCAGAGCTACATCGAGCTAGAAGAGGTTTAATGAAAGGCCTCCTACGGCTGCATCTCAGCCCAGATCAACCACGAGGGGCCATTTGAACCCAGTGTCTCCGGTTTGATGGACAGTGACTCTTAAAAGAGGAAAAGTAAGACTCACGTTCTGTGCTGCTTTCCAAAAGAATCCATCCTTTATGCTTCAAGGATTGGATTAGTTTCCTATTTCCACTGTTGCTGTTGTTGTTCAGTCACTCAGTCGTGTCCAGCTCTTTGCAGCCCCATGGACTGCAGCACACCAGCCTTCCCTGTCCTTCTATATCTCCTGGAGCTTACTCAAACTCATGTCCATTGAGTCAGTGATGCCATCCAACCATCTCATCCTCTGTCATCCCCTTCTCCTCCTGCCCTCAGTCTTTCCCAGCATCAGGGTCTTTTCTAATGAGTCAGTTCTTCGCATCAGGTGGCCAAAATATTGGACCTTCAGCTTCAGCATCAGTCCTTCCATTGAATATTCAGGACAGAGGTCCTTTATGATTGACTGGTTTGATCTCCTTGCAGTCTAAGGGACTCTCAAGAGTCTTCTCCAACACCACAGTTCAAAAGTATCAATTCTTCAGTGCTCAGCCTTCTTTATGGTCCAACTCTCACATCCATACATGACCACTGGAAAAACCATAGCTTTGATTATAAGGACCTTTGTTGGCAAATTAATGTCTCTGCTTTCTAATATGCTGTCTAGGTTTGTCATAACTTTTCTTCCAAGGAGCAAGTGTCATTTAATTTCATGGCTGTAGTCACCATATGCAGTGATTTTGGAGCCCAAGAAAATAAAGTCTGCCATTGTTGCCACGAAGTGATGGGACCAGATGCCATTAGTTTTTTGAATGTTGAGTTTTAAGCTAACTTTTTCATTCTTTTTCATTTTCATCAAGAGGCTCTTTAGTTCTTCACTTTCTGCCATAAGGGTAGTATCATCTGCATATCTGAGGTTATTGATATTTCTCCGGGCAATCTTGATTCCAGCTTGTGCTTCTTCCAGCCCAGTGTTTCTCATGATGTACTCTGTATATAGTTAAATAAGCAGGGTGACAATCTACAACCTTGATGTATTCATTTCCCAATTTGGAACCAGTCTGTTGTCCCATACCCAGTTCTAACTGTTGCTCCGTGACCTGCATACAGATTTCTCAGGAGGCAGGTAAGGTAGTCTGGTATTCCCATCTCTTGAAGAAGTTTCCAGTTTGTTATGATCTACATAGCTAGCATAGTCAATGAAGTAGAAGTAGATGTTTTTCTGGAACTCTCTTGTTTTTTCTATGATCCAACGGATGTTGGCAATTTGATCTCTGGTTCCTCTGCCATTTCTAAATCTAGCTTGAACATCTGGAAGTTCTCAGTTCATGTACTGTTGAAGCCTAGCTTGGAGAATTTTGAGTATTACTTTGCTAGCATGTGAATCTCAGGGACGGGGGAGCATGGTGGGCTGCCGTCTCTGGTGTCGCACAGAGTTGAACACGACTGAAGCGACTTAGCAGCAGCATGTGAAATGAATGCAATTGTGTGGTAGTTTGAACATTCTTTGGCATTGCCTTTCTTTGGGATTGGAATGAAGACTGACCTTTTTCAGTCCTGTGGCCACTGCTGAGTTTTCCAAATTTGCTGGCATATTGAGTGCAGCACTTTCACAGCATCGTATTTTAGGATTTGAAATAGCTCAACTGCAATTCCATCACCTCCACTAGCTTTGTGCATAGTGACACTTCCTAAGGCCCACTTGACTTCACATTCCAGGATGTCTGTCTCTAGGTGAGTGATCACACCATCGTGGTTATCTGGGTCATTATGATCTTTTTTGTATAGTTCTTCTGTGTATTCTTGCCACCTCTTCTTTTCTTCTGCTTCTGTCAGGTCCATACCATTTCTGTCCTTTATTGCGCCTGTCTTTGCATGAAAGAGAGTGGGATTCTTTAATGTTTCGAGAGGGACAATTTCCTCCCATCCTTCTTGAATTCTGTTGTATAATCTAATCACTAAATTGACCCAAGACAGAATAATAGGAGAAAAAAAAAAAACATACAATTCTTATAGAACAGACCTAAGAAGTAACCAAGGCAGTCAGCTTTTAGATTCTTTAGACAAAGAAACAACACATTTGTGATGAATGGAGAGGATGAAGAAACTGAGACTTAGGTGATTAATTAGTGAAGAATCTAAACAGAATTGGGCTTGGGTGATAAATTAGTAAAGAAGAAACAAGGTTGTTTCTAGAGCCTTCCTGGCAACTTTCACATGGGAGACCTATTTCCTGTTTTCAGGGAGATGGAGGGGAGGGTCAGAGTGTCCTTGTATCAGCTGTTTCTTATGTAACTTTCATTCAAACTAATCAATATGCCACTTTGGCATATTTGGGGCCAGATTGCCTTGGGCCCCAACACCACTGTCACCAAATTACTACAAACTTAAATCTGCTTTAAATCAGCACACATCTGACTTTCCTGGTGGTCCAGTGGTTAAGAAGTCGCCTGCCAATGCAGGAGACAAGGATTTGATCCCTGGTCCAGGAAGATCCCACATGCCACAGGGCAACTGAGCCTGTGTACCACAAGAGAAGCCATTGCAGTGAGAAGCCCGCCCACCGAACTGGAGAAAGCCCACGCTCAGCAACCAAGACCCAGTGCAGCCCCAAATAAGTACATACATAAATACTTTTAAAAAGCCTTAGAAAGCACACATTTATCATTTTACATTTATACATTTTACACATTTATACATTTTACACTGGAGGTGAGAAGTCTAAAATGGGCTAATGAGCTAACACGGAGCTGCTGTCAGGGCTGCATTCCTTCTGGAATCTCCAGGAGAGACTGTTTCCTCACCTTTGCAGCTTCTGGAGGCCATCCGTTTTCCTGGGGTGTGCTTCCTCTGTGTCCAAAGCCAGCAGAGCAGCACCTTCAAAACCTTCTCTGACTCTGAACTTCTGCTTCCCTTTTCCCTTGTGATTATATTGAACCAGCTAGAGAGTCCAAGATAAGATCCATATTTTAAGGACAGCTGGGGCTTCCCTGGTGATCCAGTGACTAAGACTCTGAGCTCCTAATGCAGGGGGCTTGGGTTTGATCCTTCATCAGGGAAGTAGCTCCAACATGCCACACCGAAAGATCCCACATGCCGCAACTAAGACCCGATGCAGTCAAATAATAAATAATTATGTTCCAAAAAAATAAATAAGAGCAGTTGGTTAGCAATCTTCATCCCACCTTACTAGGTAACACAGGGACATGGACATCTTTGACAGGCCATTTTTCTGCCCAGTGCACCTCCTACTGGTGGTTCTGTTGTATGACAGGCCAAGACTTTCATTCCTTTAGGCTCTCACTTCTGAATCAGGAGAACAATAAGCAGAGAATTACTTTATAAGGGAATACATTGAAACGCAGATAGTTACATGGCAACACAGTCTAGTATAATCGTTACTGCTTCTGCAGCTACCTCAGAGTACTTCTGATGTGTCCAGTTGGCCCTTGTCTGACTTGCAATCATCTGTTAACTTGTCTGTCTCATCAGCTCTAAGCAGGCATGGAGTTAAAAATAACTGTGCAGAGGCTGGAGAAGAGTGAGCACAAATCACATTAGACACCCATTGCGTACATTCATCAGAGAGGCTATATGTGACCTGTACTTAAAGAAGAGTCACCCTGGGACCAAGGTCATACAGCTAACACACAGAACAGGGCTTGAACTCACACCAAGATCTGCCTGACATCAAAGCCTTTTTTTTTTTTTTTTCCTATCAGTAAGGAAAGGCTGGGACACAGATTTTGTTTTCAAAAGGCATCAGTTGCTTCTTTTTTTTCCCTATCATCCCTACTAAGTTTCTGGAGTATTCTAGTTTTAAGATATAACTTTGAAAAGTATGTGATGAATATATTTGCCCAAGCCCATCAAACTACAAAACCAAGAGTGACCTGTAAACTTTGGGTGATATATAATTATTTAGAATATTTGTATAATATTCTAAATCCTACATTGTCATTTCAGCAATCTTCACAGCGTCTTTACCAACAGTAGGTCCTATGTCAAAAACTCACTCTATGTGCTGATTCATAAGAAACAACTTTTCATCTGTTCCAGTTTTATCCTGAGACCGCAGCAATTCAGTCCCATCTTCAGGCTCCACTTCTAATTCTAGCTCCCCTACTTTCCCCACCACATTTTCAGTTGCTTCCTCCACTGAGGTCTTGAACCGTCAGTCATTCATGAGTGCTACCGAAAGGTGAGTGTGGGGTCCGGCTGCTCACCACTCAAAAGCCAACAAAGAGGCCAGGTTGGTGGAAAGGAAAGTTTGCTTTATTTCAGACGTTGGCAACTGGGGGTGGAGGGTGGCGGACACCTGTCCAAAGTCCAACTTCGCCCCTGCCCCTGACAGTGGGAGCTTTTATAGACAGAGTATTGGCAGGGACGGGGGGTTACATGCAGAAACAGCACAGTCATCTCTAACAGTCATCTTCACATTGGTCGTCAGTGGTCTGACCAGCATCACCTTGGTTGTTTTAGGTTCAGTTAATCTTCAGTTCCGGGGTGCACTTGTTCCCATCTCTTTGCGGCCAATTCTCGGAACTGTGGCAGCTGAAGTACAGTCTGGCCATCATGCAGTTAACTTCTCCACCTAGTGTTTTAGTATCTACAAGACGGCTCACAGGATATGGCTCAGAATACTATCCACAGCCCTTGAGAAAGATCTAAAGGTCCTTGACTATGCTTCAGTCAGTTCAGTTCAGTCGCTCAGTCGTGTCTGACTCTTTGCGACCCCATGAATTGCAGCACGCCAGGCCTCCCTGTCCATCACCAACTCCCGGAGTTCACTCAGACTCACGTCCATCGAGTCAGTGATGCCATCCAGCCATCTCATCCTCTGTCATTTCCTTCTCCTCCTGCCCCCAATCCCTCCCAGCATCAGAGTCTTTTCCAATGAGTCAACTCTTCGCATCAGGTGGCCAAAGTACTGGAGTTTCAGCTTTAGCATCATTCCTTCCAAAGAACACCCAGGGCTGATCTCCTTCAGAATGGACTATGCTTAATGACTACATTATTATTATTTAGTCTCCTTTGGCTGTTTTCCTTTGTTTCAGCATTTCTCACTTCTCTGATAAAACTTATTCTTTATAGTTTTGCACAGACAAAAGGCATGCAGAGGATATGGTGAGGGAGCAACGACCACAGCGTCCTGCTCCATTTCTGAGGAATCAGCTTCTTCCAAACTCCTGGTAACCTTGATATTTTGACCTCTTGCCATGAATCACAAATGTTCTTCATGGCCTCCGAGGTGATGAATCCTTTCCGGGCAATTGACCTTGCTCAGATCCATCGGAGGAAGCACTTTGTATAGCATCTATAGCCTTATGAAGTATATTTCTTAAATTATAAGACTGGAAAGTTGAAATTACCCCTTGATCCGTGGGCTGCCGAGTGGATGTCCTGTTAACAAGCATGAAAACAACATGAGCCTCCTTGCACAGCTCCATCAGAGCTCTCGGATGACCAGGTGCATTCTCAGTGAGCAGTAACATTTTGAATAAAAAGCTTTTTTTTTATTTTCTGAAACCGCGTTGTAAACAAGATGCAATATCACCCAGGTTTTGTTGTTCCATTTATAGAGCACAGGCAGGGTAGATGTCACATAATTCTTTCAATTTTTCAAAACCATGTGTTTTATTTTCGGCAGTGCTGGGTCTTCATCGCTGCACAGGCTTTTCTCTAGCTGGGTGCGCAGGCTTCTCATCGCAGTGTCTTCTCTTGCTGCGGAGCAGGGCCTCCGGGGTGAGGGCATCCGTGGTTGCTGCCCCCTTGCTCTGGAACACGGGCCCCACAGTTGCGGTGCCTGGGCTTAGTTGCTCCGAGGCGTGTGGGATCCTCCAAGACCAGAAACCAAACCCATGTCTCCTGGATTGGCAGGCGGATTCTTTACCTCTGGGCCACCAAGGAAGCCCTAATTTAGGATAAAGGTCCTAGGATTTGGGGAATGGTGAGCGAGCACTGGCTTCAACTTCAAGTCGCTAGCTGCCTTAGCCCCTAACAAGAGAATCAGCCTGCCCTTCGAAGTTTTGAAGCCGGACATTGACTTCTCCTCTCCATCTGTGAAAGTTCCATGTGGCATCTTCTTCCAGTAAAAGGCTGTGTTGTCCATATGGAAAAGCTGTTTAGTGTGGCCACCTTCATGAGTTATCTTAGCTAAATCTTCTGGATTAACTGGTGCAGCTTCTACGTTAGCACTAGCTGTTTCCCCTTGCACTTCTGTTTGTTAGGGAGGTGGTTTCTTTCCCTAAAAGTCATGACCCAAACTCTGCCAGCTTCAGACTTTTCTTCTGCAGCTGCCTCACCTCTCTTAACCTTCATAGAATTGAAGGGAGTTAGGGCTTAAGGGCATATTGTGCCTGGATTGACTTTCTACCCAGAGATTAATATTTTCTCCATATCAGCAATAAGGTTATCTCACTTTCTTATCATTCATGTGTTCACTGGAGCAGCACTTTTAATTTCCTTCAAGAACTTTTCCTTTGCATTCATGACTTAGCTAACAGTTTGGCGCAAGAGGCCTTGCTTTTAGCCTAACTTGGCTTTCAACATACCTTCGTCACTAAGCTTGATTATTCCCAGCTTTTGATTTAAAGTGAGAGACATACAACTCTTCCTTTTATTCAAACACTTGGAGGCCATTGTAGAGTTATTAACTGATGTAATTTCAATATTGTTGTGTCTCAGGGAACAGGAGGCCCTAGGAGAAAGCAGGGGGAGCAGCTAGTCGGTGGAACAGGCAGAAACACACGACATTCACTGTTTAAGTTTGCCTTCTTACACGAGCACGGTTCATAGAACTCCAAAACAATCACAGTAACAACATAAAAGACCACTGATCACAGATCACTTTAATACACAATGATAACAAAGAAAGTTTGAAATATTGTGAAAATTACTGAAATATGACAGAAATATGAACTGAGCAAATGTTGTTGAAAAACTGGCTCCGACTGACTTGTGTGAGGCAGGTTACCACAAACCTTCAATCTGTAAAAAATGCAGTATCTGTAAAGCACAATAAAATGCATTAAAATGAGGTCTGCCTATAAGTGATAATATACAAGAAAGATTCAGTTGACAGTTTTTTTATCTCAATGTTTTGATTTCAAGATTTATCCATGTTAATATGTGGATAGAAACATTTATTTTAACTGCTATATTGTATTTCATTGTATGACTATAATGTTTATTTTTCCCTATGAACATTTCCCCTAATGTTTATTTTCTTCTTTAAATGCATCTCCTCATGGCCGTGGGGTTCAGTTACTAATGGCACAGTTCCTCAAACTGAGAACTGCAGACTGTTAGCATTTCATGGCCAGGAACTGCAGAAGTGCAGAATAAGCACTTAGAAACTTCAAAAGTTATTCAACTGAGACTTTTACATCTATGGAGTCTAATAATAAAAAATTATTCAGGCTTATATTTTGTAGGTTTATTGTTATATTTCATTTGTTTTATGAATTTTATTTATTTTAAAATTTATTTGTTTTAATTGGAGGCTAATTACTTTACAATATTGTAGTGGTTTTTGCCACACATTGATATGAATCTGCCACGGGTGTACATGTGTTCCCCATCCTGAACCCCCCTTCCCACCCTCCTCCCCTTCCCATCCCTCTGGGTCATCCCAGTGCACCAGCCCTGAGCACCCTGTCTCATGCATCGAACCTGGACTGGCGATCTATTTCACATATGATAATATACATGTTTCAATGCTATTGTCTCAAAGCATCCCACCCTTGCCTTCTCCTACATTTTATGAATTTTTTTGCTTTATCCTTATAAATACGTTGATCCTCAATAGGTTGGAAATTCAAAAGGGAAACACTGGATTCTCATGATAGCATTTCAGAATTTCTGCAGTTTCCATCCAGAGGGCTTCCCAGGTGGCACAGTGGTAAAAAAAAAAAAAAAAAAAAAAAAAAAAACCCACCTGCCAATGCAGGAGATCCAGGAGACGTGGGTTCGATCTCCGGGTTAGAAAGATCCCCTGGAGGAGGAAAGGCAACCCACTCTAATGTTCTTGCCTGGCAAATTCCATGAACAGAGGAGCCTGGTGGGCTACAGTCCATGGGGTCACACAGAGTTGTACACAACTGAGTACACACACACACACACACACACACGCACATTCCACCCAGAAAAGGTATTTCTGAGCGATGAATAGGTGCATCTTTAGCTCTTTAGGTATTTACACTCTAGTACGGTCAACCTTACATGCAATGTATGAGGGTCTCCTTTTCCCCACAGCTGCACTGTGTGTGCTTCATCACTCAGTCCTGCCTGACTCTGTGATTCTTTGGACAGTGCCAGGCTCCTCCATCCACAGGATTTCCCAAGCAAGAATACTGGAGTGGGTTGCCATTTCCTCCTCCAGGGGATCTTCCTGACCCAGGGATTGAACCCACGTCTCCTCTGTCTCCTGCATTGCAGGTGGATTCTTTACCCACTGAGCCATCGGGGAAGCCCACAGTTGCATTATCAAACTTTAAAATCTTTCCTAATAGCATTGATACCTGTGAAATAATATCAGTATCATTAATTTCAAATTAACACTTGAAATCTATTAGGTTGCCATTTATGTGACTTGAACAAGGGAGATTTTCTCAGTTGGCCATTGTGGGAAAAATATTTCCTTAACAAGTTCTAGGAGATAAAGCATTCTAACAGGTAGAACTGGTTTGGATGAGGAAAAGCCTAAGAATAGCTGGTTGTGACTTGATTCGAAACAGGAAGTGCTACTTGTAGCAAATCAGGGCTCAGGCAGACTTTCTTGTATATGCTCCTTACCTGGTATTCTGGGTTTGGGGCAATCATTCAGTCATCACCACTAATACACTTCAGTGGAGCCGTTTTCACTAAGAATTCTGTATCTGACATCCCGATCTGATCATCCTGTGATTTTTCTGGTGCTAATAAGATGAAGACACAGGTGGTACTCAGAGGGTCTGAGGTGGAGATACAGGAGGAGGGGGCCACCGGGCCAAGAAATAGGATGTCATCAGTTTCTCTCCCCCCAGTGAAGTGAAGTGTTAGTCGCTCAGTCATGTCTGACTCTTTGCGACCCCATGGACTGTGGTTCACCAGGTTCCTCTGTTCATGGGATTCTCCAGTCCAGAACACAGGAGAGGGTAGCCATTCCCTTCTTTAGGGGAACTTCCCGACCCAGGGAGCGAACCCAGGTCTCCTGCATTGCAGGCAGATTCTTTACCGTCTGAGCCACCAGGGAAGCCCCTTTCCCCGCTAACTAGTAGCTTATACAAATGGAACCCAAGGGAGTAAGTGTGTCGTTTGATACATCAGAACCCACACGATTTTTTAAGAACTGTGTCATGGGATGAGGCTTTGGAAGTGAAGAGAGGAGTGGGTGTACATGCATTTTGCTTGTGAGGGGTGTGAGTCCTTGAAGCCGTGAGAGGGCTCCCCTTGACAGTGCACTCATAACTGGTGTCTAAACACACCCCGGTCAGCCTGACCTCCTGGATTTCAGGCCCCCAGGGGCCAGTGTCCTCCTACACTAAATCTGGTGACTTGTTTTCACTATTAGAACACTGGAGAGGTAACATCATGGCAGTTCTGCACACAAGCCTTAACAAGGCCAAGCAGCCTCCTCTCTGTACTTCGGGGATCCCTGAGCTGCTGTGTAAGAATTTCAGATGCTCCACTGGGGCGATCACATGGAAAAGCCAGGTGGGGAGGGAAAAGCCCTGGATCACAAGTAAGAAAGTGTGAAGCCCAGTGGCCCAGCTGTCCCTCAAGGCGTCCGTGAATGAAGCTGTCCCAGTCCCCATCCAACTGCAGCCGCAGGAGGGACCCCAAGGAGACCAGCAGAGCTGTCCACTGAATCTGGCCATCTATGGAGTCATCAGCAATGATTGATTGTTGCTGATTTCAGCCATTACTTTTTGGAGTGGTAACAAAGCGACTTTGTAAATGAATTTACTTCATGAACGTCCTCAGTTGCTCCTTTATCAGAGGTTCTTCCATTTTCTCCCCACCATGTTCTGTAATTTTCTGTCTCAAGATCTTGCAGGGTATTTTTGGTTTGCTCCTTAGACATACGCTTTTTGTGTTTATGTTGATAAATATCAATAGTATTAGTTATGCACAGAAATAAACTACATGATTTTGTTTATTGACCATCTACGCAGTGAACTTGTTCAATTCTCCTATTAATTCTAATAGTGTATCTGCAGATATCTTTGCTTTTTCTGCACATGAAATTATATTAAATATAAATAATTACAGATTTATTTCTCTTTTTCTAATCCTAAAGGGCTTCCCTGGTGGCTCAGTGGTAAAGAATCTGCCCACCATGCAAGAGACCTAGGTTCAATTCTTGGATCAGGAAGATCCCCTGGAGAAGGGAATGGCTACCCGCTCCAGTATTCCTGACTGTAGAATCCCATGGACAGAGGAGCCTGGCGGGCCACCGTCTATAAGGTCACTGAGAGTCAGACACGACTGAGTGACTTTCACTTTCACTACTTTGACAAGAGAGAGTGAGAAGGAGCAGGTCCTTGCCCTCCACCCCCCACCCCGCACCATGCCCTCTGCCTTTTGTCTGCGAAAAACTTGAGTCAAAAAAATAAGTTTAATCAGAGAAGTGAGAAATGCTGAAACAAAGGAAAACAGTCAAAGGAAACTAAATAATAATAATATAGTCACTAAGCATAGTCAAGGACCTTTAGTTCTTTCTCAAGGGCTGTAGATAATATTCTGAGCCACATCTGTGAGCTGTCTTATAGATACCAAAACACCAGGTGGAGAAGTTAACTACATGATGGCCAGACTGTACCCAGGACTTGAGCTGCCAAAATTCCGAGAATTGACTGCAAAGAAGTGGGGAAAAAATGGACTCTGGAACTGCAGATTAACTCTACCTAAATCAACCAAGATGATGGTGGTCAGACCACTGATGACTAAGTTGAAGATGACTGTTAGAGACGACTGTACTGTGTCTGCATGTAGCCCCCCACCCCCACACACACTCTGTCTGTAAAACCTCTCACCTCCTGCTTGTCGGGGGAGAGCGGTTGGCCTTTGGACAGATGTCCGTCAACTGGCCCCCTGCACCCTCCGCCCTCAGTTGCCAGCATCTGAAATAAAGCAAACTTTCCACCAACCTGGCCGGTCTATTGGCTTTTAAGCAGCAAGCAGCCGAACCCTAGACACTCTTCTGGTAACAAGAGCACCCTGTAACTTCTTTCTTTCTATCTCTTTGTCAGGTTTGGGTATCAAGCTTATGTGGGTCTCATAAAAAGTCCTTCTTTTGCTATTCTCTGGAAAAGTTTGTGTAAGACTGATGCTATTACTTTTTAAATATTTGATAGAACTCACTAGAGAAGCATCTAGGGTAGGAAAGAGTTTGATGACAGAGGCTCAATTCCTTTGATCCAGATTTTTTAATTTTTATTTACCTATTTCTTTGGCCGTGTGGAGTCTTAGTTGCAGCACACAGAACTTAGTTGCCTCGTACGGGATCTTTCTTTTTGGCACGGGAACTTTCCATTGAGGCAGGCGGCCTCTGCGGTGAGTGGACTCAGGATTTGAGGCTCTCAAGCTTAGTTTCTCCTTGGCATGTGGGATCTTAGTTTCCTGGCCAGATATTGTCCCCTGCACTGTGAGGAGGATTCTTAACCACTGGACCAGCAGGGAAGTCCCCAGATCTAGATTTTAATCCTATTTTTTACTGTGTCCATTTAGGTACACTAGGGTTTTATCCGTATCTAAATTTTCAAAATTATTGGCATAAAATTATTCACATGGACATCCTATGACCTTTTCAACAACTCTGTTCATCCCTGACATTATTTACACATTTCCTCCACCTCTTTTCTTGATCAGACTGGCCAAGTGAAGCGAAAGTCACTAGTCGTGTCCGACTCTTTTCGATTCCATGGATTATACAGTCCACAGAATTCTCCAGGCCAGAATACTGGAATGGGTAGCTTTTTCCTTCTCCAGGGAATCTTCCCAACCCAGGGATCGAACCTAGGTCTCCTGCATTGAGGATGGATTCTTTACCAGGATCAGATTGGCCAAGTGTTTGTCAATTTGTCCTTTTTTTTTGGATAGAATTTTTAGACCAAATAATCCTCATTGTAAGTTTGTTGTCTGTTTTGTACTTTGTGGTTTATTATTTACCTTCTCTACTTCCTTTGAGTTTTCTGTTGTATTTCTACTTCTTGAAATGGATACTTGGGTCATTCAGTTTTTCTACTTCTCTAGTAAATGCATTTAAGCCTATAAATTTCCCTTGAAGCATAGCTTTGAATGCAGCCTACAAATTTTTGTACCTCCTATTTTCAATATGTTCAATTAAAAATATATTCAAATTCCTACAGTGATTTTTCATTTGATCCACTGGATTATTTAGCAACATAGTACTAATTTCTAAAATTGTGGGATTTTCATGTTGGTATATTTTTGTATTGGTATATTTATTACTAGCTTCACTGCCTTATGGCCTGAGAACCATCTCTGCACTATTTGCTTTTGATGTTTGCTAAGACTTCCTTTATCGCCAAGTATATGGTCTAATTTTTGATAATGTTCTACACACACTTGAAAAAAATGTGCAGTCTGCAGTTAGTTCACTTTCTAATATGTATACATCAATTATGTCAAATTTGTTAATCATGTTGTTTAAATCCTCACGTTTACTAATTTTTGTCTGCTCATTCTATTTGTATCCTTTAGTGAAGATTAACTTGTAGAGTAATATACAGACTTCTCTAGTATCCACAAGTAAGGCCCTAGATAAGTCTCTTTTTTTCCTCTCAAAGCTTAACTTTTGAAGGCATGGTTAGAAATCATATGCATGTGATTTGCACAATTATTTTCCTGCCTGATCCATTTTATAGGCCTGAAGGAACAGCCTTGCTGCCAAGTGAAGACACTTAACCAGACCAAGTAAAACAAAACCTGAGATGCAACACAGCTGTGTCAGAAAGCGGTTCAATTCCTGGTTTGTGTTCTAACTCGTCCCAAAGGGCATCACTGGATGGACTGGATGGGCAGGAGGGGGACACGGAGGCAACATCGTCGCTGAGAAAAGTCACGTGACAAGTGCTGATCGAACAAATCCTAACGTTCTGTTTGCAGCACCGAAGCTAAGACGAAATTAAGACTGGGGACCCGGGCCCGTGCTGGGATGTTCCTCCCATGGGGTGTTTCTATGTCTAAGCTGAATGTTTCCACCATCTCTTCTCAGTTGCTCTACAAAGGGTTAATGAACGTAACTCCATGTAACTTGATTAATGTCTCAGAAATATATCTCATTCCAGAATTCATAGAAGACCCTGACTTCCTATCAAAAGGCCTTCACAAAAACAAGGTAAAGAACATAAAATCATATCTTACATATAAAAACTGAAATTTTAATTTTGATATTGTATTCAATAATGAGTGAATCTTGGTCAATGAATGTTTATTTTAAAAGCATTCTTATGCACCTCAGTCTTCCTACTAATGGTTGGAGATTACAGTTATTTAAGATATTTAATTAATGCAAATGAAGGTGTAACTGTGAATGCTCTTCACTTAGTACAGAGAGCGATCAAATATTTTAACTTTATTCTCAGTAATATTTTGTATTGTACCATCATGGACAAATCTGTTCCCATTTTGGACTAAGTTTTCAAATTATTGTAAAAGAAGAGAAATAAACTATTTACCTTATGTGATTATTATGAAAATAAGGTGAAATCAGGTAAACAATAGTTTCAAAGTATAAGGAATATGTAGTTATCAATCAGTAATAGCATATGAACAAGAAGACAGTAAAATTCCAAACAGTCCTTTTCCTTCTTTTAGGACTGTCACATAAATGCACATACACCTCTGTATGTGTATATATTCTTGTTGCTAACTTGAAGCAGAGCTGTAGAGCTCTGTATGTAACAAAAGTGGCTGGGAGTTTTACAAGGAAAGCTAGAGATTTTTCTATTAACATATCAAGCACTTTCTTTGTTGCGAAAACCACAATAGCAAATTTTATATTTATTACACCAGGACATAATTAGTGGTTATCCAAATGAACACACACTGAAACATACAAATAACAGGTGCAAGAGCTCACAGAGGCACTGACGGCAGCAGCTCTGAGGATCTGGAGCCAGGGGCCCCAGCCCCCGAGACAGCCGGAGGAGGGATGCTGCAGGTGACGGTGTGGCTCGTGTGGGCGCTCAGCGTTATTTGATGTGGGAGGTGACAGCTTGTCTAAAGACGGGGCTGAGCAGGACAGCTGGCCTGGGGATTAGCCGCATGTGAGAGGCTGGGAATTGGAGAATAGAAGCGGTAGGATCAGAGCCTCGGTAGGATCAGCTCCGGCACAGCTGGGATCTGGGTTCTGGAATCCATCTGCTGTGGTTTCTCACTAGGGTTCCCTCCGCCGGTTGGACTGCAGACTGTCTTCCTGCCCTGGCTCTTACAACTGGTGGCTTTTCACGGTTTAGGGTCAGCACATTGCTGCTTCTCCCCTCCCCTCCCCCCGTTTTGGCTGCACGCAGCTGCTGGGATCTTAGTTCCCAGATGGGACGGCACCTGAGTTCCCTGCACTAGAAAGGCAGAGTCTTGCTCATTGGACGGCCAGGGAAGTCCCTCGCTGTCGCTTCTTTATAGAAGATGCCTCTCCAGCTCTATTCCTCTGCAGCCTTTATCACCATCTGCAACTATTTTCCTTAATCACTTGTTTTCTGTTCATTGTGTGCCGCTTCCTATCTGAAGATAAGCTTTATAAGAGGAGCAACTGTATCCTCAGCAGTTTCTGTGTCATTTTAGTAAACATACATCAGGTAACTGGCTGGCTGGCTGGACAAACAAATAAATACATTTCTCACCAAGGTCCCCTCCAGCTGTCCGATTTTCTTGCTATATATACACACAACTTAGAATCACTTTGCTGTACACCTGAAGCTAGCACAGCATGGTAAATAAACTATACGTCAACAACAAAAAAGAAGCCTTGATCAGGACAAATAAAAGTAAATCAAAAACAGCCTGTACTGAGCAGCAGAATAGTGAAGACCAAGACTGTACCAAGCAGAGGGAAGTCAGATGACACAAGAGCACAATAGAAAGATTCATGTAATAATTCTCAACAGCAACACTGTAGGTCAGAAGACAGCATACTCCCATCTTCAACGGGCTGAGATAATATAGCCACCAACCTGAAACCCTGTGCCCAACTAAACTACCATTAAAACAATGATGATGATGATGATGATGATGATGATGATGATGATAATGTACTCCTAACAGGTCCTACTACTTCAGGAAGAAGAAATTTGAACTCAGAAGGAAGAAGTAAGATGCATAAAGGTGTAGTAAGCAAAGTTACTAAATACTTAGAAAATTCTAAATAGGTCTTGATTGTATAAACCGACATAATTACGATGATTGATTTGTACTTATAAAAATATGATGGAGTTCCAACAAGACTGCTGGCTGAGAGTGTTCTAAAATCTATCGGGGGAGGCAGAGATATTTGTTAACTTCAGACTTTGAAAGTCACCTATGAGTGATCAGACTGTAACTATCGCCATCAGGAGAAATGTACAGTTTTCAAACAGGTGCTCTCAAGAAGCTTGTGGTCAGGCGCAGCTAACAAGGTGTGTCACAGCACTAGAGCTGATGGCCATGTGTCTTGTGAAAGGACTCCTCCTCCAGCAGACCCAGGAGCTGCTTCCTGTCTGCCCTTGGTCCTGTACTGAGACTGTAGAGCAAATTGCCGTGGGCTATACTGGGGGCCGTGTTCTGTGTGCTCACCACTGCATCCCAGGGCCTGCAGGCACCTATGTTCATAGAATGAATGGATGCAGCTTACTTGAGGCCGCATAGCTGCCAAGGATGAAAACTGAGATCTTTGCAGGCTCAGGCTTGATTTGAAAAAAATGTCACATCTGAAAGACGTTGTATCCCATGAAAATAGTAGCTGCTGCGTTAAAGCAAGAAGAAATCCCTCTGAGATAAAAAATCAAATTTGACCAGAGAAATTCAAGTGGGTGACTATCGTCCATCTTCTGTTGGTAACTTCTCAGGTGATGCTGGCAATGGAGCAGGGTTCTAGAACAGGCTCTCAGAGCAACTTGACTCTTCCAAGAAGAACTTGACTGTATCCACCCAGGGCAGCCTCCACAGACACATGATCCCAGGGAACAGAGAGCATCCCTGCCCACCAACTTGTTACCACCAGGAATGAAGTTATTGTTCAGTTGCTAAGTCATGTCCAACTCTTTGTGAGCCCTTGGACTGCAGCACACCAGGCTTCCATGACCTTCAGTATCTCCTGGAGTTTACTCAAACTCATGTCCATTGAGTCAGTGATGCCATCCAACCATCTCATCCTCTGTCGTCCCCTCCTCCTCCTGCCTTCTATCTTTCTCAGCATCAGGATCTTTTCCAATGAGCTGGCTCTTTGCATCAGGTGGCCAAAGTATTGGAGCTTCAGCTTTAGCATCAGTCCTTCTGATGAAAACTCAGTGTTGATTTCATTTAGGATTGACTGCTTTGATCTCCTTGCAGTCAAAGGGTTTCTCGAGTCTTCTCCAACACCACAGTTCAAAAGCATCAATTTTCCAGTGCTTAGCCTTCTTTCTGATCCAACTATCACATCCATACATGACCACTGGAAAAACCGTACCTTTGACTATACGGGTCTTTGACTATATGGACCATGAATGGAGACCCCTTGTTAAACGCAGTGCACCTCCATGCCTACTGGTGATCAGCTGAAGCAAGGGCAGGTGGGAGGGCTGGGAGCCAGCAGCAAATTTGCTCCTGGAAGTTTCTGCACTGAATATACCAGGAAAGAAAGGAAGGGAGGGAAGGGAGGAAAGCAGATAAGAAACTAAAAGGTGATGGAAGACACCAAGTACTTGTTCCACAGTCCTACCTGGGGCAGCCTCAGTGCGGATCTTCAACCTCGATACCCACAGCTCCACCTGGAAAACATCACACCTGGCCTTCCAGTCTCACAACAAGATTAAAGTCTGGGCAGAAAGGGAGGGGTCTTTTGAGACGCTCTGAAGGGCAGCAGACAGCTGCATTAGGAGTCTCATGGCTCTGTTATCCACGTGGGGTTTTCTCAGGCCGTTTCTTATCAGTCAAGCAATAAGGAAGGAGACAGAGGAGGAACATGCCCCCGAAGTCAGAGCCCTTCACCAGAAGGATGGTCAGGACTGGCAGTCAAGGTGTTACTGACCAGGGTTCTCAGCCTCATTCATCAATAGAAATTGACTAGAGGCCAGACAGGAAAGTCAGGCAAGGCTTTTACTGGGGTACTGCAGCAGCAGGGGTGGAGAACAAGCAACATGTTCCCGTGCTGGCTTCCTGAGGGGGGACAAGCTTGTTCCTTATATGGGCCAAGGGTAGGGGTGTGTCCAGGGGTCTCGCCAGAGGGCTCGCTTAGGTGGTTTGCCCACCCCTTAGGCGGTGGAATATGCAGGGGGCATGCGCAGTACCCTGCTTTTGCTCCGTACCCCCTGTCCTCAAAAGTGGTAGTTGGAAAAAAGTGGTAGTTGGTGTTTTTGGTTTCTTTGTATCTTTTGGGTCTAGAATTTGCCCCAAATGTGCATGCTAGTATTTTCAGTCCCATACAGTTTCTTTGTTTTTTGTTGCTCGAGGACAGGTGTGTCCAGGTACAAGCACTGCAGAAAAGGGTGCTTGAGGTCCCAGCCTGTCTCAAAGGGAAGGAAGGAGTCAGGGTGTTGCAGGGGGAGAGGGGACACCTGCAGACAGAAAGAGGTGGAGGTGCTGAGGATGAGAGCTTTTGTTTGGGTTCACAGCTAAACTGATTTACCATTAAGGTGGGGGTCATGCTCTGCTCTACCCAGGTATGTATGCCTGGGGTGAAAGATTCAAGTTCTGAAAAACAGCCTCCACTTAGACAAGGTTTCCTCTCTTTAATCTGCCTCCCACATAGAGCACCATCAGCAAGGAAACACTCTGCTAGAAAGACTAAAGGACGTTAGGGTGTGTGTGTGTGTTAGCAAGAACAGACTGGGGACTTGAGGCGGCAGGAGTATGTAGCATTTCTGTCACACTGGAGTGACTACAGTTAATGTTCTACTCCATCTTCTACTGTAGTGCTGGAGAAGACTCTTGAGAGTCCCTTGGGGGACTAATATTAGTTCCCCCCTAATATTAAGGGGGAACTGCAAGGAGATCAAACCAGTCAGTCCTAAAGGAAATCAACCTTGAACATTCATTGGAAGGACTGATGGTGAACCTGAAGCTCCAATACTTTGGACACCTGATGTGAAGAGCCTGACTCATTGGAAAAGATCCTGATGCTGGGAAAGATTGAGGGCAGGAGGAGAAGGGGGAGACAGAAGATGAGATGGTTGGATGGCATCACTGACTCAATGGACATGAGTTTGAGCAAACTCCAGGAGCTAGTGAAGGACAGGGAGGCCTGGCATGCTGCATTCCATGGGGTCACAAAGAGTCGGACATGACTGAGTGACTGAACAACAACAACACATCCTTTGACTTTGAGGTACAAGGTGAAGTCCTCTTTTTGCATTAATTATTCTCCTCTGATACTTTTCACAGGATTCTGGAGCTTTACCAGAAAGGAACTTCGTAACTGTCATAACATTTTAATCTCCCTGGGCCTAGGACTGAGTTGAGCCCTACAGCTTCCCAAGGAGATTTTCTTCACAGTTAGCATTTTGATCAATTCTACAAAAAGAAAGCAGAAGGTGATCAAAGGCTTCCCAAGACACCACTGACTCTGGTTCCCTGGGGTGCTGAGGTCAGTAGTCATCTAGCACTGAAATCAGAGCAGTCTCTCTTAAGCCTCGCTGTCTTGTCCAAAATGCATGGTTTAATACTTCCATCTGTGAATACCTGCATTTTTCCAGGTGCCACATTGTACATATTTGGGCGGAAGAAAATCTCTATTTTCTTCCAAGGGGGTTTGAGGTGTGAATCCAGTTCATTCTTACGCATGTTCTCAGACAGGATCAGGGTCTGAAGCCGTCAGCATCTGCCTGTGAGCTGCGGCTATAAGGAAGCCCCTTCTCTACATCTGCATTTCCATTCCTTCTCTGCAAATAGGTTCATCAATACTGTTTTTCTAGATTCCATATATATGCGTTAATGTACAATATTTGTTTTTCTCTCTCTGACTTACTTTACTCTGTATAACAGATTCTAGGTTCATCCAACTCACTAGAACTGACTCAAATTATTCTTTTTTAATGGCTGAGTAATATTCCATTGTATTTATGTATCACATCTTCTTTATCCATTCATCTAGAGAACAGAATTGTGGACACAGTGGGGGAAGGAAAGAGTGGGACGAAGGGAGAAAGCAGCATCAACATATGTACACTATTATGCATAGAACAGATAACTGGTCAGAAGTTGCTATATAACACAGGGAGCCCCACTTGGTGCTCTAGGATGACCTAGAGGAGTGGGATGGGGGCAGGGGGAAGAGGTTCAAGAGGGAGGTGATATATGTATAATTAGGGCTGATTTGCATTGTTGTATGGCAGAAACCAACACAACATTATAAAGCAATTTCCCTCCAATTAAAAAAAAAATCTTAAAAATTTAAAACCCCAAAACAAAAAATAAATAAAATATTAAATATTAACAACAACAAAAATAAGGTGATCTATCCATTCTATGCAGGAATACTGGGTTTATTCAAACAGTCTGTAAAAGTTCTAAGTAATCAACACTGAAATTAAAAGAGTGAAACATGAAAAGAAGAACTCCTTTGCAACCATTACCTGTCGGCCTGCTCTCATGCCTTCATTGTCAGCAGACTCTTGGCAGTAGCAAATCAACCACTGGGTTAATGAGAACTCAGAAGTGCAGCCTCTGCTCAGCTCATAGAATAAACACTGTTTTCCTCTGACCTAATTACACGATGCTTTAAACATCATAATTTTGTAAAAGAAACTGAGACTACAAATTGCATCATGAACCACACTGTGGGGACTCAAAACTGTGCCTGCAACTTGGAAAGAGTGTTTGCAGCAATCTGTAGGGCACAGCACTGGTCACAGGCAGGGGACACTCTCTCTGTGGACACCGTGTTATTTCCTGCACTGTCCCTAATCGTCCCCATGCCCCAATCTAAAAACGGTCAGATAGGAATCAGAATGTCTTTTTTTCTTCATCAACAGATTTTGTGTGGTTGGTTTTATAAAGCAACTGGCCTCAGGAATATTCTGTATTTCTTCCCCAAATCCTCACAACTATTTTCTGTTGTCACAATTAAACACAAAAACTTAACAAACAAAAAGTCCTCACACCACCACCCAAACTCAGAAACTAAAGTAACTTTCTGAGATAAACAACAAAGTTTTACTGTATAGAACAGAGGACTACATTCAACTTCTTGTAGTAAAGTGTAACGAGGAAGAATCAGGAAAAACAATATATACATATGTATGACCAAATCACTTTGTACACCCAAAACTAATACACACAATACTGTAAATCAACTATAATTTAATAAAAAGTAGCTTTCTTTCTTACTGTAACATTGTGGTCCTCTTATTTATGTATTTATTTATTTTATTTTTGGCTGTACTGGGTCTTCATTGCAGCATGTGGGCTTTCTCTCGTTGCCACGAGTGGGAGCTACTCTCTAGCTGTGGTGCACAGGTTGTAGAGGATGGATTCTAGGACACACAGACTTCAGTTGTTGCGGCGCTCAGGCTTGCCCTGAGGCACGTGGAATCTTCCTGGACCAAGGATCGAATCTGTGTCCTCTGCACTGGCAGGTGGATTCTTAACCACTGGACCACCAGGGAAGTCTGAAAAATAACTTTCTTTAACTTACTGAAGCCTGATGAAATGTTCATAGTGGTTCAGCTCTATTGGGCTATGTTGAATTTTTATGATAGAATTTCATTTGAATATTTAGCCTAAAGGAGTCTTGCCAAACCCAATCTGCAGTCACTCCTAAACTGTATGGGAAAATATCTGGGATTCGAAAGACAGAAAACATTTCAAGTGGCCTGTGGGATGCTGCTTGGACCTGCAGAGTGTTGAGGGGAGGAGTGTTCTTAAACACGAAATCTCCTGCAGAGTATGCCTACAGACTGTTGACCAAGGGTCCCTCATCTCTCACAGAAAACAGCAAAAGAAGGAAGGGAGAACCATCGGATGTCATACCAGGCTGCTGCACAGGCTGGCATTCCACTACCATCATGGAGAGATGACGGTGGTGATGATAACGACTCTTACTGCTTGTTCAGTCAGCATCGCTAAGTTGTGTCTGACTCTCGGCAACTCCATGGACTGCAGCAGACCAGGCTCCTCTGTTCTCCACTATCTCCCAGAGTTTGCTCAAACTCATGTCCACTGAGATGGAGATGTTATCTAACCATCTCATTACTATCATGACAGTTACTATGACTTCTGTTGTTGTTCAGCCGCCAAGTCCTGTCTGACTCTTAGCGACCCCATGGACTGCAGCCTACCAGGCTCCTCCGCCCATGGGATTTTCCAGGCAAGAGTACTGGAGTGGGGTGCCATTGCCTTCTCCATCCTCTACTACTGCTGCTGCTGCTAAATCGCTTCAGTCGTGTCCGACTCTGTGCGACCCCATAGACGGCAGCCCACCAGCCTTCCCCGTCCCTGGGATTCTCCAGGCAAGAACACTGGAGTGGGTTGCCATTTCCTTCTCCAATGCATGAAAGGGAAAAGTGAAAGTGAAATCGCTGAGTCCTTCCGACTCTTAGCGACCCCATGGACTGCAGCCTACCAGGCTCCTCCGCGCATGGGATTTTCCAGGCAAGAGTACTGGAGTGGGGTGCCACTGCCTTCTCCGTCCTCTACTACTACAGAGTAAGAATTCATGAAGGTATTCTTTGGAGGTGTCCTGCGACGCGGCGACCACAAGAGGGCAACGCAGACCACTTCGTGTTAAGCATCCTCTCGGAATCCCAAGCGGAGACCAAGGGCTGAGCGTCCGGCAGACCTTATACACAGAACTCACTCTTCATCCCTTAAATAACGCCGCACTATGAGAGTCACCGCTAAAGGCGGGGGGGCAGCACGGCGGCCGGGGCAAGCACTAGCTGAACGCTTTGAAATTCAATATTGCATAACGAAGATAAGGTCCTTGCCTTTGACAAATTTCATTCATTAAAATATTTCAGCCCTTTGCATGCATGTGCAGACTGCGCAGACCAGCATCTCTTGGCCACTTCCTGCCACAGGTGTATTATGGTCTCCGCAGCGAGGCCAACAGATGAGTTCATCAGGCAACGTCCTAAAGGCAACGTGAGCTGGGGCCAGAGGGGTGTAAGTCAGATGAGGGGTGGGGGCGAGCAGGCAGTGTGTCCCCAAGGCCTCAGTGTGCTCAGACTCAGAGACCAGATCAGAAATCACCCGGTGAAGGAGAAAACCCAGGCAGCAACAGAGATGGCTCTTTGACAACATGCTTTCAGTGTAACAATACATGACAGAAAACCAAAACCAAAGTGCAAAATATCAATGAGAAAAAGCCAGTAGTGAGCACAAACAAAACAAAACCGAACCCGTTGGGTTTTTTGGGTTTTTTTTTTTTTTTTACCATAAACTTTTCTAGATTTCAGGTTTGGGCTTGGAAACAATCTAGGAAGAAAACAACAGTATAATCCCACTGGCCTGAGATAAGGCACTTGAATATCATCTCTAGACTGTGTGCCGTCCCCAGGGGATGACAGGGCTGCTGGCTGGTACCTGGGGAGGTTTCCTCAGAGGAGCCGTGTGGGAACATGTCTCCACGTCTCCGAAATATCCACCTCATCCCCACGCTTCCCCCGCAGGTGCAGCAGCGCTAAGTGCCCACACAGTGTTCCTATCGCGGCCACCAGTACCCTCAGCTCACCTGGGGAGGGTCTGAAAAACCCGCTGCCCCTCCCCCACTCCAACTTAACCTTCTGAAGAGTCTCCAGGTGATTCTAATGTGAAGTCAGTGCGGTCTCGAGTTATATGCGCAGGTGAGATTTCGTAGGGAAAACACAAAATTCCAATTCAGGACACGGACCATCCCCCCTTGCTTCTCTAAGCACCAGGGATGCACTAAAGCTTCTACGTAACCTTTACTTGCACCTTCAACACCTGAAATGGTTTGTAGGTAAAATCTGTTTTCACATAGAAAGTAGTGTAAACATAAAAACTAATACACGGAGGGTAGAAAGTGTGGCAAAATACTTACTTTGTCGTTCTTACGAGTCACCTTTTAATTTCCAGAATCCCCCTCAGATGGGCATCTGCCAACTGCTCCCTTTGGCCCCTCTTTGGCGCCTCCTTCAGGTTGTTCCGAGCCCCTCCCTGCCCTTTCCTGGGGTCTCACCTCTGAGCCACAGACTGAGACGCGCATCTCCGAAGCGCCTTCTTGGCTTCTTGGGGTCTTTGGTTGGCCGCCCTACTGGGTTTACAAAGTACCAGTAGTAATCCTTAGCAACTGAGAATTCATCGTAGACCATGTTCAAGACTGAGAAGTTTTCCTTTAGCCACCATTCACTTCCTCTCTTTATCACGCTAACACAGTACTTGCTTTTGTCCTGTTACTTCTTCACGGAAAAAAATTTTCCCTGTGATGGTTAATTAACTTAGCAGCTTGACTGCGCGCCGAGATGTTCATGGTTTAGTAACTCAGTCGTGTCCGACTCTCGCGACCCCGTGGACTGTATCCCGCCAGGCTTCTCTGTCCTTGGGATTCTCCAGGCAAGAACACTGGAGTGGGTTACTGTTTCCTCATATAAGCTGGTTAAACATTACTTTTGGGTGTCCGTGAGGGCGTTCCCGGGTGTCTGTGTGTTCCCGGGTGTCTGTGAGGGCGTCTCCGGGTGTCTGTGAGGGCGTCTCCGGGTGTCTGCGAGGGTGTTTCCGGGAGAGAGAAGTATTGGAGTCGGTGGGCGGAGTAATGCACACCATCCTCTGCATGCGGATGGGCCCAGCCTCGCAACCTGTTGAGAACCTGAATAGAACAGAAAGGCTACCTCCCTCCTGACAGCTGGGAATGACATCCGGGTGGTGAAGAGGGGCACCCCGGCCCGGCTACGGCTCCCCGACAGCCCGCCATCGGCCCCCACGGTGCTGAATCGGAGGCTCTCGTCGAGGGGCCTGGATCCCATCCTGGTTACTGCAAATGGGCATGTTCTTTCCAGCCAGATGTTCTACGTTTTTTAAGCACTTTTATTCCAAGTAGGGCCCAAGACCAATGTTGTTCATTAAAGCTGACTCTCTTCTGGCAAGAAACAAGAACTTGAGCAAGAACTCTCAGGACTGGAAGGGAAAAGTTGAGAAACAGTAGAAAACGCGTCCCTGGCAGCCTGGTGCAGAGCGGAGCAGCCCAGCGCCGACACCCCTGCGGCACTAGAGGGCGGGGCAGAGAAGCGGCGAAGCGCCAGGCGCCAGAGCCCGCCAGAGGGAGCTGGGTTTTTCCGAGCTGTCCGCCCAGTGTATTCACCAATTCTTTGTTGTTCAGTCCATAAGTCGTGTGAGACTCTTTGCGACCCCATGGACTGCAGCACGCCAGGCTTCCCTGTCCTTTACTAGCTCCCGGAGCTTGCTCAAACTCATGTCCATCGAGTTGGTGATGCCATCCAACCATCTCATCCTCTGTCGTCCCCTTCTCCTCCTGCCTTCAATCTTTCCCAGCATCAGGGTCTTTTCCAACCAGTCTGCTCTTCGCATCAGGTGGCCAAAGTGTTGGAGCTTCAGCTTCAGCATCAGTCTTTCCAATGAATATTCAGGGTTGATTTCCTTTTTGACTGATTTGATCTCCTTGCTGTTCGAGACTCTCAGGAGTCTTTCCCCACATCACAGTTCAAAAGCATTGATTCTTCAGTGTTCAGCCTTCCTTCTGGCCCAACCTCTTACATCCATTCATGATGTAACCCCCAAAATAAACACCTCACATTCTGTGATATCGTACATTAAAAACAACATGGTTTATGGAGTGAGAAAAAGTGGCCAGCAACTCAATCAATGCAACTCTAATCTGGGAACAAATTACTATTTCTCATAAAAATATCAACAGTTGGAATGACATGACATACCAAACAAATAAATACTACAGTCAATAGAGTATTACATAGAGTATTACATCTTACATAGAAAAGATGAAAGGAGCCTGACGGAGGAGGATGAGGAAGGGGTGTAGAACAAGGACCCCGGATTTTCACAGGCTGCTCGTGCAGATGCAGGGGAGGGTGTGTGCAAAATAAGGTGGGGCCAGAGGTGATGCTCTGGCTCTTTATCTTTGTACTTTGTTTCATATGGTGGACTTGCAGTTAGGCCTTCTGAGACAGGACAAATGACCAAACCAGGTGAGACGTGGCAATGAATGCATTTCCCTTCTCCATGGAATTCCTCCACCACTGTGTCAGAGGAAGCTGCTGTTATTTGTGGCACAAATCATTCACATCCTAGGGGCAGAAGCCTTGTCTGAGCCAAAGAGACTTCCACATTTCCAATTACTGACATTTCTCTGCTTATAGGCATGGTCTGTGATGACTTGTGTGTAAGAAGTGCACACAGCAGAGCCTCTCTGTGTAGGTTCCCAGGTCTGCCCTTTTCCCATATTGGTTTCTGGTTTCTTTTTAAGATTTTTGCCCTTAGGGATTGCATTAATATCTTGGAAATTCAGCAACACCTGGAAAGTTGTTTGCTGGAATTTACCACCGAGTGGATGGTTTTAGTGGGGTGGCATTTCCAACACTTGGCCTTCTCATTCCCTTTTTCCAGCTTGTCCAGCCCTTTTCTCACTCCCCTGTCCCTTGGGAGGTCTCTGGGACTGGAAGGTGCTGGGTCAAGTTCACTGAGAAGCTCAGTCACAACAGTGGCCTTAAAATAACCACAGAGCCAAAGCCAAGATGATAAGGAGAACTGAAAAACAAGGGGATAAAAATGGGCAAGAAATCCCTGGCACAAAAGGCCCACACTCCTTCCCTGAGAAAGGCAAGACCTTTGAAACATTTCAAATATAATCTCATATATCACACATATATTACAGCATCACATTACCCACAAAATCAAGAAACTTCACACAAGACACTTTATCCTGGATTTTTCACTGAATCAAGCAGAAGCTTAAGAGCAGAATCCAATGAAACACTTCCATGGATCAGTTGATGTAATAGCAGAAAGTGCTAGAAGGTTTCAGTAAAGCCTCCAGGCTCCAACACCACCACTGGAATCAAGACGAAGCCCACTCCAAATGTAAGCTGGTACAGCCACTAGGGAGAACAGTATGGAAGTTCCTTAAGAAAACTAAAAACATGGGAGGAGGGAGAGGGTGAGGTGTATAGAGAAAGTAACACGGAAACTTACAATAGCATATGTGAAATACACGGCCAGTGGGAATCTGCTCTATGACTCAGGGAACTCAAACAGGGGTCCTGTGACAATCTAGAAGGGTGGAGTGGGGAGGGAGATGGGGGGGGAGGTTAAGGAGGGAGGGGACATGGGGATACCCATGGCTGGTTCTTGGTGATGTATGACAGAAAACCACAAAACTCTGTAAAGCAATTATCCTTCAATTAAAAAACAAAACCACAAAACATCACTAAACACACATCAAAATGCCTAAAATGAAAAATGAAGACAACACCAAATGCTGGTAAGGAGAGAGATAAACTAGATTACTGTGAATGGTTGATGGGAAGGAAAAAATGGTTATGCCACTCTGAAAATATTTGACTTTTTTTTTTTTTTTGAACAGTCAACATCAACTACTAAATGATCCAGCACTTGAATTGCTGGGCAACTGTTACAGAAAAAAAAAAAAAATGAAAACTTACATTCACACAAAAAACTGTAAATGAAGGTTTACAGCAGCTTTCTTTGAAATAGCTCAAAATTGGGGAAAAAAACCCAGATTTCTTTCAACAGGTGAATAGTTAAACAAACTGGTATATTCGTACCATGGAATGCAACTCAGCAATAAAAAGGAAGGAAAAAAAAAAAACTAAAAACAGGGATAACATATAATCCTGCAACCCCAGTTCTGGGCATATATGTATATATATATAAAACAAAACCATAATTCAAAAGATGTGTTCATAGCAGCACTATTCACAATACCCAGGGCATAAACAACCTAAATGTCCATCGACAGATGAATGGATAAAGAAAACGTGGTACATAAATACAATGGAAGACTACTCAGCCATTCTTTCTACTAGAAAGAATGAAATGATGCCATTTGCAGAAACGTGGATGGATCTAGAGATTATCATACTAAATGAAGTAAATCAGAAAGAGAAAGACAAATATCATATGATATCACTTACATGTGGAATCTAAAAGGAACTTATTTACAAAACAGAAACAGACTCATAGACAAGGGGGAAAAAAAAAAAAACTTATTGTTACCAAAGCAGAAAGGGCAAGGCAGGGATAAATTAGAGTTTGAGGTTAACAGATACACTCTACTTTCCCTTCCCTTCCCTTCGCTTTTCTCTCTTCCCTCTCTCCATTCTCCAACCTTTCTCTCTTTTTTTTTTCTCTCTCTCTTATGAATTGGGATACTCATAGCCCCCACTTCGTAGGGTTGTTGTGAGGACAGAACAAGTTAGTATTTGTAGGGGTCTTAGACTCCAGGCCATGATAACAACCCTGTGAGAGTACTAGCTATTACTAACTACGTATTATTGTTAATGGACTTTCTCTCAAATCTTCCCGGCTAAGTCTCTTGATCTCTCTCAGGCCCTTTGGCAACTTGGCACCCTCCTTTGCCCAACCTCTGCCTTGTTTTTCCAGGACTGCCCCTGGGGTGGCAGGAGCGGGGGAAGGACAAATCTATTTTGCCAGGGTCTTATCTGTACAAACATTTGGGTCACTCAGCATCAGCGTCTCAGCCCCACATTCGAGCTTTGAGTACTGAGCCCGTGTGCTGAACTCCTGACGCCCGGGCACCTAGAGCCCGTGCTCCGCAACAAGAGAAGCCACTGCAGTGAGAGGCCAGCACCAGAACAAAAAGTGGCCCCTGCTCACCGCAACTAGAGGAAGCCTGTGCAGCGCAGAGGACCCCAGACAGCCATAAACAAATAAATAGACAAAATTATTCTTAAAAAGAGGTAATGAACGTATTATGGGTGAAAATACCTATACGTGAAAGGGCAAAGGGCATAACTGTATAAGCATGATGATTACATCTATAATTATTTATTATTACTAAAAGCATGTAAGAACACGCACGAGAAACTCAGCAATGGTTCTGGGCACAGTACTCTGGGTGCCTACATAGGACATGAGTCCACACAGCTGGATCTGGTGCTGCTGTTTGATTTGCTGACCCCTCATTTGGATCATCCCCAACTTACTGAGAGGGAAGGAAAAATTAGGATCCCATGGGGAGGGGGAAGCCTGAGCCGGGCTTTGGGCTGTGAGCTCGTGGATGGAGTCCAGGGCAGCGATCCAGCTGAAGCTGGGTCTGTCTTTTGTGCTACCAGGAGTCCCAGCGGTGAGGAGTTAAATGTTCTCTAACGTGGATGTCTGCAGCCCCAACACCATTTTAAAGGCCAGAGTTTTACTCTGAAAACTTGAAATTGTGTCCCTAAGATACAGAGGACTTTGCGTTTTGTAGGAAACATGTAAAACTTTAAACACTGGGTTGTATCCAATATTGAAACTCTATATGTTTGGTCTTTTAGGGTGGCACATATCCATGGACTTGGCCAACTGAACATTTTTTTAAAAAGTCACACCCCCAAACTTCTCCAAATTCTACATCCTTTTCATCCTCCTTAATAACAGTATTTCAAACTTGGATTCTCCAACCTCCTCCTCAAAATAGTCTATCAGGCAGGCCATTTGTTCCCATTGATTCTATTTTGAGAGTGGCTTTCCTTTGGACAGAGCCACTGGAGCAGCTGCAAGAGTTGATGTCCGTTCATCTGTGACCAAAAAAACTTATACAAGTTCAAGAACACCAAGACTGTCCCCAAGCTGCTCTGAATACAGCACTGGGCAGGGTCCTCTCTTCCAAACCAGTCGGTGTGACATTGAGGGACACTCACAGTAAACACACAGGTGTAACATCAGGAAGAGGGTTCATTTGTAACAGTTACTATCACAACTTGCTTTCTTAGGATCCATCATCATATAGTATTAACAGCTTAATCAAAGTGAGGAATGCATTTAAGCCACATGCTAGGTTGTAATCAGAAAAAATTAGAATGCGGTTTCTGCTCTCAAGGCATCACTAGGCTGAGACAGTACTAAATGATGAATCTTCCACAAAACACAATATTTTTGCATGATGCTCTGCACTTTCACCCTGAGGGACTTTATTATTATTTATTTACTTTTATTTATAGTTTAAATAAATAAATATATTATTTATTATTTTTATTTATAATTTATTATTATTATTTATTATTAAAGTACTTTCACCCAAGTACTTTATTTTTATTCAATCGGTATTTACGTAAAGCATATTACATATAAGGCCTGATATTGGTCACAAGGTATGCTTATGCTACCAATACACCAGAAGATATAGAGAGAAATCAAACAGATATGGCATAAGGTAATAACTGCCCCATGAAAGAATCTAAGTGTTACAGAAGGCCAAAGAAGGACAGCTGGTAACAGCTAACATTTATTGAAAGTCGCTCAGTCGTGTGTCTGACTCTCTGTGACCCCATGGACTATACAGTCCCTGGAATTCTCCAGGCCAGAATACTGGGGTGGGTAGCCTTTCCGTTCTCCAGGGAATCGTCCCAACCCAGGCATCGAACTCAGGTCTCCCACAATGCAGGCAGATTCTTTACCAGCTGAGTCACCAGGGAAGCCCAACATTCACTGAGTGCTTGCCATGCGTCAGGCACTACTCTAAGTATTTTATGGGTATTATCTCACCCAATCCTCTCATTTTACGGATGAGGAAACCAAGGCACTGATGTGCTAATAACTTGCCTAAGGATTCTGTTAATCCTTGGGAATCTGGGATAAACGGTCAAAGAAGAAGAAGTGCTGAGTTCTCTAAATGACTTGAGCTCATCTTCCCAACCTCCTAAAGCAGCAAGCTGCTGGGAAAACAGACAAGTAGGGCAAGAATCAAGCCATAACCAGTGGGTTAAGGGACGTTAAAAATGTGAAATTGCCTTTCCTTTCATTTCTGAGTCACAGGCTTTGTAAACAAATCTGAAACAGCACGGGTTAAATGGACACTCAGGGGAAAGGAGGGCCCAGCCCCACCTGCTGGGCGTGGGGTCACCCAAACTGCTCCCCACTCCGCCAGCAGCCCAGCCCACTCCCCGGGACCCGAGGGCAGTCTCACACCTCCCTCCAGTGGCCACCACCAGCAGGGTCCTGTTCAAGGTTCTGAGATGAGGGAGACAAGTACAGGGCAGGCCTGGGGCCCAAAAGGGCAGGGAGCCATCCAAGTCTGCTTCCTAAGAGGGTAACTCAAAGTCCACAGTAAGCTATTTTTACCCCTGGGCTGCCTTAAAGGAACCTTGCTTCTTCCTGGAGAGGAACTCAGGCCGGCGAATCTGGCTCATGTAATGTGATCTCAAATTACATCAAACTACTTTCAACTCATGAATGGTTTTGGGGCAGAAAGTTGTCAGATCATGAACCAACCTGTGTGCCTCCTTGCTGTGGATGGTATAGCTTTGATCTTGCTTCCCATGGAAATTTGAACAATATATTCCGGGCAGAGACCCTGCCTCCAGTCCTTGGGGTCCCCCAAAGCATGGGGCAGTGCCGGGACACCCAATGCAGGTTCACTGCGTTTATCACTAAGTCATAAACATAATTCCTCCTGTGTGTCCTAATGTGAGAGGGGAATCAAAGACGCCAGGGTGGAAGATGCTTCCTCTTTTTCCTGGCAGGCAGGCAGAGAGTGAGAATTTCACCATCTCCCTTCTTAACACCCCACCTAACCCTAGCACCCACCATCCACACAGGGTCACTCCAGGGAACTTTTTTGACAGGGTGTCATCATGAACTATAAGTAGCAGTGGTCCAAAAGCAAGATTAGAGGTGAATTTACTCCTCATCCCTCCCCCGAGCTGAGCAGCGCTTTACAAAAGGCCCAATCCTTACTCAGATGGCTAAACACCTCCAGAAGCGCTGGTTACAAGCAAATCCGTAAACTGGTATCATCCTTTCAACCAGCGCGTGGACATCAACCGTCTATCAACACACCATGCCTCATTCATGAAGTCTTTGTTGAACCGCCTCCGTGGGCAGGTAATTGTGGGGGCATCGGATGAGTCCAACACTGGACATTTCCCATGGAACTTCCCAAACAACATGGGAAATAGAACGCGCAGTTATAATACAGGTGGGAAGTGAGGAAGTGTCCAAAGATACACACACAGGAATGTGGACGCTCCTGAAGGAGACCAGTTCCTGTGTTTGGCGGGGGTGAGGCACGGTGTGTCTTGAAGGCATTTGAGCCAGAACAGGGATTGAGTCCTGCACAGTCAGGCCCTGGCAGAGATTGGCAGGGGCACAAAGGTAGGGAATTGCGTGGACATGCTTGGGAAACGGGGCGGGGGGTGGGGGGCGCGAGTAATCTGCACTCATCAGCTCAGCTTGAGGGGATTTTGACAGGAAGAAGAGGAGGTAAAAGTGAGATTCTTGCCAGGTCAGGAAGAATTACAGGCAACAATCGCACACTCACTCCATGCCCCAAGAGTCCCAGCAGCTTCCTGAGAGCCGCATTTGCACAAGTCTGACCTGACATGTGCCCTCCTGGGAGACGGATGTGCCAACAGACCTCTGGGTGCTTCCCAAGGGGGCTTGGGATCCCCCAGGGGCACAGAGCAGAGGTGGGGAAGAGCACTACCTGGTGGGGCACCAGCGGAGAGCCATCACAGCCCAGGCTACAGCCTGGCTGCAGGTGAGCAGACTGAGGCATAGACTAGGGCTTCTGTTGTTTAAGGCCTTGTAGATGGTCAGAGATCAGAGTCAGGCCTGGAACCTGTCATCTGACTTCAAAGCTGCTGTTCTCAATCAGTAGAAGCCTCGACATCCTGTATTAATGTCGATGCCCCACTGACAACCTGGACTCGCAGCTGAGCTCTCCTGGCACCCACTCCATTTAGCAACCCACTGTGTGTCCAGAAGGCAGAGAATGCAAAGTGGTGGAGATGTTCCTGTAAAATGGGCTCAGGCCCAGGTTTCCTAAGGAAAAAAGAGAATTCAGAAAGGGGCTGAGTGTCTATAAAACCAATCAGAACTTCAGGGACTAGAAGATGAAAAAAGAAATAACAGTACACATAATAATAGTATTTTGGTAAGTGCTAGTCCCAGGTGGCGCAGTGGTGGAAAAAAAAAATCCACCTGCCAATGCAGGAGATGCCAGAGATGCGGATTCAATCTGTAGGTCGAGAAGATCCCCTGGAGTATGAAATAGCAACCCACTCCAGTATTCTTCCCTGGAAAATTCCACGGACAGAGGAGCCTAGAGGGCTGCTGTCCATGGCGTTGCAAAGAGTCGGACACAACTGAGCGACTGAGGGCACTTGCAAGTGCTAGTGAGTACTGAAACACTGTATAGAGATTATTGTGGTTTTCACAGCAACTCACTGTAGTAGATGCAATTAATATCACACATAGCCCAGTTCAGTTCAGTTCAGTTCAGTCGCTCAGTCGTGTCCAACTCTTTTCGACCCCATAAATCGCAGCACGCCAGGCCTCCCTGTCCATCACCATCTCCCAGAGTTCACTCAAGCTCACATCCATCAAGTCAGTGATGCCATCCAGCCATCTCATCCTCTGTCGTCCCCTTCTCCTCCTGCCCCCAATCCCTCCCAGAGAGGGTGATTAACATGCCAACGGTCACACAGCTAAGAAAGTGGCAGAAAAAAGATACAAATTCAGTCTTTTCCGACTTAAGGGTCTGTACACTGAACCTCTACAAACTGTCCCTTTGAAAGATGTCAAGTAACCATAAGGAAAAGACACATACCTTTGAATAGAAAAGAAGACTTTTTGGGATTCTGGAGATTTATGTTTACTGCAAAGTCATGTAGCCCATGACTATCTAGAGATGATTTCTTCCAAGGTAACCATTCATTCTCTATGTCCGGTCAAAGGTGGCTCTCTACAAATTTACCTACAGCTCACCGCATTCCCCCACCAGGGCAGTTCTAATCTCTTCTCCTCCCCAGGGCTTCCACATCTGCCTTACCTCTGACACCTGGAGACTAGCAGTTCCATGTCTGTCACTTTTTGGCTGGCAACAAAGAAGAGACTGGGTTTCTTGAAGCAAGAATTTTAAGGCTATGCTAAGACGTGTCTCCCTTTTTTTTCCCATAACAGCAGTTTTCTCCCAGTGGATTCATAACTTCTTTTAACTTGGAAAATGGCATCTCTCACAGCATCTCTCTATTGTGGATCGAGATGGTTGACGTTGTTTGGGGTCTACCCTGAGCCAGGTGTGGCTCTTAGTTCTTTATCTGTATTAGCTCATTTAATCCCCTGCATCACCTGATGGGGTGATACTACTGTTGTTAGCTCTAATCGTAGACAAGGAGGGTGGTTCAGAGAAGTTCCTTTATCTCTTGTTTCCTGGCAAGGTAACAGTTAGAAGCGGCATAATCCATGCTCTTTGATACCAGAGTTGATTTCGGGCTTATTCACAGTTTATTAAAGCCCTGATGAGACCCAAGATGCTGAATCTTAACATTGTCCTATCAATTCTAGGGTGATCACTGGTAGGTCTAGTTCTTGATGACATTCTAAAACATGTGCAACCACATTTAAATCACTCTAAAAAATCATGTTTGTAGACCTGAAGGCGTATAATCCACCTGCCAGGAGCACCGTACTATATGAGGCAAGAAAACCGATCCATGTCACTTGCAGGAGTCAGCAGCCCAGTGTCCAAGCTGCCATGTTGCAAAATCACATTACTTACAACAGTTGCCATGGACAGGCAGTGATTTGTGACTCCCAAACAGCACCTTAAATAGCAAGATGCACCATGAAGACACTTGGTTCGAATTGTTTTTAAAAGAGAAAATATCTCTTCATTCTTAACAAATGGCTTTATCATATGTGGAATCAACTAAGATAATGGCTAAACTAATAATGTTTAGTTTTTACTTTGTTAGGGACATAAGCAGAAAAAAAAACCCCATCTATTCAGATAAATAAATAGACTTGCATACTCAAAAAGAAAACTTCATGAATTCCTTCATGAATATCAAAAGAAGTAACAATCTCCCAAGTGTGAAATCCTCTTTTCTACAAAGTCTAAATAATTAACACTATCTTAATACCCTCATTTAATTATTTATGGTAAGTTCCTGAAAGTAGAACTATTGTGTCAAAGGATATTAAGGGGCTTATAATACACTTGACCAAATTGGGATCCAAAAAGTTGTCCCCAGCCTAATACAAGGGCCATGGTTTCCCACACTCTCAACCAGGATGGTATTTGTTGTTGGTGGTGTTCAGTCACTAAGTCATGTCCAACTCTCTGATCCCATGGACAGGAGCACACCAGGCTCCTCTGTCCTCCACTATCTCCTGGAGTTTGCTCAAATTCATGTCCATTAAGTCAGTGATGCTATCTAACCATCTCATCCTCTGCCAACCCCTCCTCCTTTTGCCTTCAATCTTTCCCAGCATCAGGGTCTTTTCCAATGAGTTGGCTCTCTGAATCAGGTGGCCAAAGTATCGGAGCTTCAGCTTCAGCATCAGTCCTTCCAATGAATATTTAGGATGATTTCCTTTACGATTGACTAGTTTGAGCTCCTTGCAGTCAAGAGACTCTCAATAGTCATCTGATTTAACAGCACCATGATTTAAAAGCATCAATTCTCTGGCACTCAGACTTCTTTATATCTCTCACATCTGTACATGCCTACTGGCAAAACCAGAGGTTGGTATTGCTACTGCTGCTGCTAAGTCGCTTCAGTCGTGTCCGACTCTGTGCGACCCCATAGACGGCAGCCCACCAGGCCCCCCGTCCCTGGGATTCTCCAGGCAAGAACACTGGAGTGGGTTGCCGTTCCCTTCTCCAATGCATGAAAGTGAAAAGTTAAAGTGAAATCGCTCAGTCGTGTCCGACTCTTAGTGACCCCATGGACTGCAGTCTACCAGGGTCCTCCATCCATGGGATTTTCCAGGCAAGAGTACTGGAGTGGGGTGCCATTGCCTTCTCCGTGAGGCTGGTATTACATAGATGCTTTTGAACTTTACCACTGCAAAGTATGTCCAGATTTTGCTTAATCTAGTTTTCTTCACTTCTTGGGTTTGTGTTGCACAAAACTCTGCCCCACCTACCCCTCTGGGCTCATTTCACCTTCTAGGCCCTCATGCCCTGACCTCCAGTGGCATAGGCTACACTGTACAGTCTCTGCAGGCCCTGCTTCATCTTCCTGAAACCTCTCTCCCCAGCTCTGCCTGGGGGACTCCTACCCACGCTTCAGCTTAATCTGCTCTCAGGAATGCCACCTCTGCTTCCTTAACTACATCAGATCCCCTAAAGCTCCCCTGAAAGCACCCCTTCTCTGTTGAAATGTAATCTGCTATGCGATTCTCTATCTCAATGACTAAACAGCAACTCCTTGAATGCAGGCATTTTTTGTTGTTAACCATTGAATTCTTAGCTTAAGAGTGCCTGGGACATGCTGGATACACGACCGTCTGAGCCACCAGGGAAGCCCCCAAATAAAGAATCAGTTCGGTTCAGTTGTTCAGTCATGTCAGACTCTTTGTGACCCCATGAATCACAGCACGCCAGGCCTCCCTGTCCATCACCAACTCCTGGAGTTCACTCAGACTCATGTCCATCGAGTCAGTGATGCCATCCAGCCATCTCATCCTCTTTCTTCCCCTTCTCCTCCTGCCCCCAATCCCTCCCAGCATCAGAGTCTTTTCCAATGAGTCAACTCTTCGCATCAGGTGGCCAAAGTACTGGAGTTTCAGCTTTAGCATCATTCCTTCCAAAGAACACCCAGGGCTGATCTCCTTCAGAATGGACTGGTTGGATCTCCTTGCAGTCCAAGTGACTCTCAAGAGTCTTCTCCAACACCACAGTTCAAAAGCATCAATTCTTCGGTGCTCAGCTTTCTTCACAGTCCAACTCTTGCATCCATACATGACCACTGGAAAATAAAGAATATTAAGAAATAAATAGAACTTGCCTTCAAGCTGCTGTTGACTCAGGAAGAAATGCAAAACAGTTTTTATAATATGATGTATTAAACGTGCTACAATAGAAATATACAAAGTTCAGTTCAGAAAAGAGAAGGGGCAAGTGTGCAACTTTGGAGCAAACTCAGAAGGCATTATTGGCAAGGTCACCGGAGCTGAGACTCTGGAGGGTGGTAAAGGTTGCTCTTGCAAACTGGAGGAGGTATTGGGGTGGACTGGCGTCAGACTGGACTCTGAGAGGCCGGAAGAAGCTGTTGAAATGGTGCCTGAGGAGAGTTAGGCCCAGAACCTAGCCTTAACTCGAGGCTGGAGACGGAGAGGCTGAGCTGGGGGCAGAGGGCCGGGGCCGCAGGGCTCAGTGCCAAGGGGAAAGACCCTGAAAGGGACAAGTGTCTCCTTCCACGGCACCCCGCCCCCGCCCAAATCCCTCTCAACTTGGGATATTTTTTACTTGCCATTTAGTGCTTTTCCCAGTAAAGAAAAATTTAACTCTACATTCCTGCGTTGAATGTTACCCCTTATCCTTATATTGTGCAAGGCCAGTGTTAAATACAAATATCAGAGTTTTCGACTCTTTTGAATTTTGCGGCTCATCCTGGGGGGCGCCTGGGGGAAGGTCGGAGGGAGGAGCAGGGGTGCTCTCTAGTGCGGGTGGGGGTGACGGTGGGGCTGCGCGGAGTCTCGGGGCGCTGCCGCCCCCGCCGAGCCGGCGCCTCCCTGTCCAGCGCCGGCCCGAGGCGCTGCCCCTGCGGGAGGCGCGGGAGCTCGCAGCCCCCGGCCCCCAGCCTCGCAGGGGTCGGCGGCCTGAGAGCCACCCCCTGCCCCGCCACGATGGCCCAGGGCCCACAGATCTGACCCTGCGACCCGAGACCTGGGCAGCGGGGGAAGGGCTGCAGAGCCGGGGAGCGGGTGGGGAGAAGCTCCCGGCCGGAGGGCTGCACCTCCGACAACGCGTGCTCCGAAGCCCCTGGAGCCTGCTCCCTCCTCCCCTTCGACTTCCTCGCAAAACCCCAGAACCAACCTGGTTAAGATGCGTTAAACAGCAGCCTCAGAGCCTTAAACCCCAGAAGACACCGCTGAGAGCCGGGCCCCGCGCCACGGCACGGGTTGCGAAGCTGGCCCAGAATGAGAGGGGAGATGTTTGGGAGGTTAAGAACCATTTGATGATGGGTTCATTGGGTGTCTTTGTGGGAGGCATAAAGGAGTCTGCGGGACCAATCTCAATCCACAGGTTTATGTCCTGGGGGATAGATACGGGGGCGCCATTAGCCCCGGAAGGGACCGTGGGAAAGAGCAGGCATGTCTCCACCTGAAAGTCCTTCGCCATCCTGCCTTGTCCACTTACCTGTCCTCCCGGTAGACTTGCGGTGACAGTTGCCTTCAAAAGCAAGTTTCCCCTCTAGCAGGCAAGACTTGCGCATGTGAAAAATTCCATGGAAGTCTCTTGGCCCAGACTGATAATTGAGCAAAAGACATATTAAACGCTTCTTTAACTTTCTGCTAAAATTTAAAATTTGGAGAATTTTATCACTTTTATAAAGAAACAAAAATCTTGACTTCTGTAATTTTCCCCTTCCCTCTAAATATTCAATAAGTGTTCTAATCCGATGTCTGGGTCATACTCTAGGTTATGAATTGGTTGAAAATAAAATTCTTGTTAAACCATGTAGCATTACTATTTACAATACTCAAGACATGGAAGCAACCTACATATCCATCAACAGATCAATGGACAAAAAGATGTGGTATATAAACATACAGTGGAATATTACTCGGCCATATGAAATAATGAATGAAATAATGCCATTTGCAGCAAAGTGAATGGACCTAGAGATGATCATACTAAATGAAATAAATCAGACAGATATCACATGATATCACTTATATGTGGAATCTAAAAAAAATGATACAAATGAACTTATTTAGAAAACAAAAATAGATTCACAGACATAGAAAACAAACATATGGTTACCAAAGGGGAAAAGAAGGAAGGGATAAGGGATAAATTAGGAGTTTTGGATTAGCAGATACACACTAGTATATATAAACTAAACAACAAGGTTGTACTGTGCAGCACATGGAAATATCTGCAATATCTCATGATAACCTATAAGAGGAAAGAATCTGAAAAAGAATACACATGTGTATGTGTGTGTGTATACATCAAAGAATCACTTTGCTGTACACCAGAAGCTAACACAGCATTGTAAATCAACTGAACTTCAATAAATAAGCACATAAATAAAACATTTAGAATAGGAGCGTTCATTTACAATTTAAGGTAAAATTTTTCTGAAGCTTTCTGTGTTTTCAAAGTAAGTGTTCAAAAGGTGAAAGTGAAATGCGTTCAGCAAAAAGATTTATGCTGGGAACCTACTGTGTGCTAGGCTGGAGGTGCAGAGAACACATAAAACACAGACTGTTGTAGAATAAAAGTACTCCAGTGGCGGAAGACCGCCAACAATGTGAATGCAAAAGCACAGCCATTTTGGGGTATGTTTGCCTTGCCCTCGCTCTGAAATCAGCCAAATTCTGCAACGATCTCCGGTTCCTTCTAGTAGGAAACGGTATTTAGAATTTAGAGTGGAACCTGCTCCCAGGTTATCGGCAAAGAGAACACACTCACACACACAATATACAGCATCGATGCCAGTTCTAACTACATCCCACAGGGTTCCTCCTGCTTTCCCCCTTTCCATTCTAATAGTTTCTCTTGCTGACGGTGAGAGACTTGGCACCCATCATTCTTGATATGTTCACTTATCGAATCAATTCCCTCCTTATAATCAGGTCCATATTGCTGCGGCCACCCCCTTCCCAGACAGGTGTGCCCCTCCCCCCATCCTGTTTCCCTCAGGGTCAGGCCCACTGGAGGGTGGGAGCCCCCCGGAGCCCCCCCACTCTACCTGAGCCCTGACATCCTGCCCTGCATCACTGCCCTCGCTGTGCTTGGATGCTCGTACCCAAGACACACTCTTCTACATCACATCCCCTCTTCCCTCCACGTGGGCCCTGACCCCCAGACCTCGCTGCCCCCGTGTGGACAGACCTCCTGCCCCGCACAGGCGGCCCCTCAGGTGGACACACTCCTCACCGGGTTCGGAGCCTGCAGTCTTGTCCACGCGGTCAAACAGGCCGCGAAAGTCAGGAAGAAAGACCACCAAGCCAGCAAGCGCCTTATTGAAGGGGCTGGGGAAGAAGAGGAAGAATTCTTGGGAGCGGCCCTCCTGTCTTAAAGCTATTGTTACTCCTTCTTCCTTTCTGCTCAGGTTATTGAAGACTTTCATCTCCCGTGAACTGAAATGTAATGAACAGCAGTGATCACTGTCAGCCAGTGCAGTGCGTTAGAGGAACTACTATTGTATTTGGAACAATTTCCCGCAAAATAAACCAAGACTTAGGATCTCGTATGATGTTTCTTCAGAAAGTTTCTTTGGAGTCAGGGACCCACAAAAAAATTGGGTATTACTTCGGTAGGTTCCTTGAAAGGTTTTTTTTTGGTGGTTGGTATTTATTTTTATCTGGAACACTCCCCACCACCACACACACAGCCTATTATGTATGAAGGATAAGTTAAAGAATAGTCACCAAAATAGACTGATTGATACCACCTTGAGTGGGCTTCCCCCCTTTCATTTAAAGAGTTCTCCCTTTAATTCCTTGCCCCCCTTCCAATTCCTCTGACTACATCCATCGTTAATATTAATGCCCTGACTTTTCCCATCACCCTTGCTTTCTAACCCAATCCTGGGTTTCCTTCCTAACTCAATAGCAAATTCTGGGATCCCACCAAGGGACCAGAGTATATGACTGTCTTTAATTCCAAGACACAATCCGTCATAGCCTGGAGTCCATGTAAAGAAGAAGAAGGACATGTGTGTGGACAGGTGTGTGGACAGATGCCAGCCACAGGCCAGCTCCATCTTCTCCTGTGTCACTCCCTGCTTGAGCTGTCAAACCCTGGGCAGGAATTTGGGAGGAAGAGAAGATGACAAAGATTCAGAAGCAACCCCATAGCTTTTTCTGCCACTTCTCCCATCAGAGGTAATCTTCTGCTCAGCACTGACCACAATTCAAGTTCACTGTATATTTGGAACAACACAAGACCCAACAGACCGGTTCATAGTTGGGAAAGGAGTACATCAAGGCTGCATATTGTCACCCTGCTTATTTAACTTATATGCAGAGTACATCATGCAAAATGCTGGGGTGGAAGAAGCGCAAGCTGGAATCAAGATTGCCGGGAGAAATATCAATAACCTCAGATATGCAGATGACACCACCCTTATGGCAGAAAGTGAAGAGGAATTAAGGAGCCTCTTGATGAAGGTGAAAGAGGAGAGTGAAAAAGCTGGCTTAAAACTCAACATTCAAAAAACTAAGGTCGTGGTATCCTGTCCCATCACTTCATGGCAGATAATTGGGGAAACAATGGAAACAGCGAGAGACTTTATTTTCTTGGGCTCCAAGATCACTGCAGATGGTGACTGCAGCCATGAAATTAAAAGACGCTTCCTCCTTGGAAAAAAAGCTGTGAACAACCTAGACAGCATATTAAAAAGCAGAGACATTACTTTGCCAACAAAGGTCCGTCTAGTCAAAGCTATGGTTTTTCCAGTAGTCATGTATGGATGTGAGAGCTGGACAATCAAAAAGACAGTGTTGAAGAATGGATGCCTTCAAACCGTGGTGTTGGAGAAGACTCTTTGGAGTACCTTGGACAGCAAGGAGATCGAACCAGTCCATCCTAAAGAAAATCAGTCCTGAATATTCATTGGAAAGACTAATTCTGAAGCTGAAGCCATCTGATGTGAAGAACTGACTCCTTGGAAAAGACCCTGACGCTGGGAAAGATTGAAGGCAGGAGAAGGCGACGACAGAGGATGAGATGGTTGGATGGCATCACTGACTCGATAGACAAGAGTTTGAGGAAGTGCCAGGAGATGGTAAAGGACAGGGAAGCCTGGCGTGCTGCAGTCCACGGGGTCACAAAGAGTTGGACACGACTGAGCAACTGAACAACAAGAAGACCCAACCAGATTCAGAGGTTTTGTGTCAAAGGATTCAAACTGACTTCCCCGGGGCTGCATCCAGCCACATAAAAAGTTTACATTTGTCCACAAGAGCATTTGAGTAGTGCCTGTGAGTGTCTGCCGGGGCTCGAGAGTCTGCCTCCTACCTGCTTGGGTCCTCATCACTGTCTCACAGGGCAGCCTCCACGCCTTCTCACACACTGCTGCCCTGGAAGCCCTTCTACAAAGCAGCAGACTGTACCTCGACCTCCACGGCCCATGCCAATGACTGCTCCTCCCGCACGTGTACTTCCCCTTACTTTTATCTTGGCTACGCCAGTTCTTCATTGCTGCATGCAGGCTTTCTGTAGTTGTGGCCAACAGGGTCTGCCCTGTATCTGCCGTGCTCAGCTTATCATCGCAGAGGCTTCTCTTGTTGCCGAGCACGGTCTCTAGGGCACATGGGCTTCAGTAGCTGTAGCTCATGGGCTCAGTAGTTGCGGCTCTCAGGCTCAGTCGTCCCGAGGACTCTGGGCTCTTCCTGGACCAGGGATCAAACCTGAGTCTCCTGCATTGGCAGATGGATGGCAAGACTTCCCTTTATTTTTTATTTCAGGACCTTGTTCCCTATCCCTGCTGTTTTAAGGGGTCTTATGGTATTCTCTTCCCAGGCTCGCCTTCCTCCTTTCATCGCATATTCCTTATTACTGTTTGCTCAGCCACAAAATCCAGTTCTTTTGGAGCCCAGCCCATCCACAGGTTTTGTAGGGAGGGTGCCAGACAGAGTCCTGAGACCCGGCTTCATTCCAGACTCTGCCCCTGGTGAGCTGTGTGCTACTGGGCAAACCACCTCGGAACCGCAGCCTCCAGCTCCCCAGCCCAGCAGGGGAGAAGGGAAGTTGTTCGCCTCAGTTTCCTGTCAACTGTTAACGCGTTATTCTTCTGTGATTTGGGGGGAAGAGGGGGCACAGTCCAAATCAAAGCAAATGGGCGGGAAACGTGGCATCCTCTTCACTGACTCAACCATTATTAACTGAGAATGAGTAGGCGCTGGGCACACGGCAGTGAATAAGACAGATACAGTCACTGCTTCTATTAAGGAGTTGGTTAGCAAACAAGCAGAGGTCAGGTTGTAATCAAGCTATAAAGAGGATAAAGCCTGGTTGCTCCATAGAGGGACTGAGCAGTGACTGAGGCCATGGGGTGGGGGGCATCTCTAAGAAGATGACATTTGAGCTGTGAGCCATGCGAGGAACAGTCTGTGCAGAGAGAATAGCAATGCAAAGACCACGAGGTACATTGAAAACAGTGAAAGTGTGAATCACTCAGTCGTGTCCGACTCTTTGTGACCCCATGGACTGTATGTAGTCCACCAGGCTCCTCTGTTCATGGGATTCTCCAGGCAAGAATATTGGTGGTTGTTGTTCAGTCACTCAGTCATGTCTGACTATTTGCAACTCCATGGCCTGCAGCACGCCAGGCTTCCCTGTCCATCACCAACTCCCAGAGTTTGCTCAAACTCACATCCATTGAGTCGGTGATGCCATCCAACTATCTCATCCTCTGTCGTCCCCTGGGTTGCCATTTCCTTCTCCAGGGGATCTTCCTGATGCAGGGATTAAACCTGGATCTCCTGCATTGCAGGCAGTTTCTTTACTGTCTGAGCCACCAGGGAAGTCCCATCAGAGAACCTAAAGCCGTTACTGTATCTGCCTGGGCTGCAGTGTGCTGCACTCGCTTAGGGTAGAAGGTGTGAGAAGATGAGGGAAAGAGAGGGAAGCAGGGCTCAGATCCTGAAGGACGCTGTGGGCTCTAAGAAGGGGTGCCCTGCGGGTGGTAAGTAGAGAAGTGTTGTGGGCCCTTGGTGTGGCTGTAAGTGGGATGCAGAGGAAGCCAGGGCAGACTCCTGGACTGCACAGGGGCAGTGGTGATGGAGAAAGCAGGTGAGTCTGGTTGCATTTTGGACCTGGCAGGACTTGCTGAGAGACTGCGAAGGGGGAGGTGGGAGCAGGAATCCAGAACCACCCTTGGGTTTGGGGACTGAGGACTGGAATGGGTGCTGGTGTCGTAACGCACACCCTCCAATCACATGCATGAAATCCAACAGCCCTTCCAATGCCATCCTTACTTCTCCCTGCTCACCTGTAAACATCAGTTCAGACAGCTTCACGCTTCTCTTCAGCACAGATTTATTCACGCCTACAATGTGTTTCTCTTAAAGTAATGTGGCTATTTGGTTAATTTCAGCACAGTTGTTTTAAACAGCTCTGGTCGGAGCCGGCTTAAGCAGCAACCTAACCCCGGATGAAGTGAGTTCCTTTTTTAGCATCAGCAGTCTGTTTGCAACAAATGAAGATGCCTCAGCTTCATGCCAGCTGTGAGCAAGTAGTTTGAGTTCTCAGTCTGTAATAATCTAGAAATTCAGAGGAGATAGCCAGGGTAAGGCTTGGGGATCACCTGCCCTTGTCAAGCTCTGTACTGCGGCGTGTCTCAGCTCTCTCCATCACAGGTATCATTTGCTGAAGAGAAAGGCTGCTTGTTAGATCTGCCGTGGTGTCTGTGAGCTGGGGCTGTGCTCCATCAGCTCCTTTGAGCCGACTACCCTCATCGCTGTTTTTGTGGGTACCGGTTTGGGTCTGCTCTACACATGGTTTTTAAATATTCAAAGCTACCTCTGAGATCACCACTCAGTAAAGCTCCAATCTGTGGAGTTATGCTAATGATTTAAGTGAGACCTTCATCCCTGAGAGCAAAAGAAAAATGAAACCTGTTAATTGACAAGTAGGGGAAAAAATATGAAATCTTCACCAGTACCTGACCAATACTGGCTCAAAACCTTAAAAAAAAAAGTGATTGTTTTCTTCAGTCCAGAAACCTGGACTTAGTCAAGTGTAGGACTATTTCTGCTCCCTTGAGATGATCTTTTTAAGATTCTTTGGATGAACAGGTGCAGTCACTCATTGAGCTTGGCTCCCTTCCAAACGACAAAAGGCTTGTCTAGACGTGGAATATCTTCAGCTGCCATGTGCCGACATTTCTGCTCATTTCCATGTGAGCAGGGGTCAAAGCCCACACCCACCGCTCTAATTCAGTCCTCACGTTGGTCATGTGGGCGATGCAGCTACAGCGAAAGATCATCTCCTTGTCTTGGCTCAAGTGGCTCACAAATACCTTGGGTGTCACCCTCCAATACTCCGAAGAGGATGCTAGGCTAGCAGAGTAATAGGGTATCAGGTAAACGGGTTTCTCCTGTTGCAGGGAATTTTGCTAGGGCCCAGAGAAGGGGGAGAAACACCATCACACACAGCAGGGGAATCAGCCACCTCCCACAGGGTCAGTTGATGGAGAAGCACCCATTCAAGAAGTAGAAACTCTGCTACCCAACCCCCATGGAAGAGCCATGTGGGAAATGGTTTCTAAAAGTGTTCTTGGGAAATCTCTATCATGTCACAGTCTAGTCAGTCTTTTCTTTTTGGAATTGTTCTGTGGGGGGAGGGCTGTGCTGGGCCTTTAGTTCCCTGACCAGTGGCTGAACCTGCCCGCCTGCATTGGGAACACGGAGTCTTAGCCACTGGACCACCAGGGAAGCCCCTGGTCAGCCTTTTAAGTAGAATTATAAGGCCTCTGCCACCTCCACATCACTTGAACCCTGAAAGTGATTGCTCAGAGGCCTGGAAAGGGGCAGCTAGGTATGTAGAGAGGTTAGCAGCTATGTGTGGAGCGAGGGCCGGAAGGCCTGGTTACGCTGAACCGGAGCGGGTGGTTCAGATGCCAGCAGGCCAGGCTGGCAGCAGAGGGGCTGACCTAACTCAGCAACTCAGTGCACAAGTCACATGAGTGCTTCTGCCCCTAAGTGAGAAGCACATGGCTCCTTATTAGACAAATATGCCTCCAGCAAAAGGGTTTGGCAAATAGAAGGCAATTATTCATTTAAGAAAGGCACCCAGTTAAGTATGCCGTGTTATTACAATTCTGTGGAAGAAGCCATGCAAATATATCTTGTCCTCCTCCTTTAAAATTAAAAAAATTTTTTATTGAAGTACAACTGATTTACAATGTTTCAGGTGTATAGCTAAATGATTCAGTAACACATATATATTATTTTTCATTATAAATTATTACAATAACCTATAAGATATTGACTGTAGTTCCTTTTGTCATAGCTTTGTATGATGACAGAGGGTAACTGTACTTTGTACTATATAAGAATATTGAATCACTGTATGGTACACCTGAAATTAATATTATACTCTACAACTGTGCACATGTGCATGCTCAATTGCGTGTGCATGCTCAACTCTTTGCAACCCCATGGACTGCAGCCTGCCAGGCTCTTCTGTACATGGAATTTTCCAGGGATCAAACTTGCATCTCCTGTGTCTCCTGCAGTGGCAGGTGGATTCTTTACCACTGGGTCACCAGGGAACCCCTGTAAGCCTACAACATTTCAATGTTAAAAAAATGTTAAAAAAGGAATGAAAACCGATGCAAGTAAAATAATAAAATAATAATAGTTGTTCTTGGTTGTTGGGGTAGTTTCTCTGCTATATTTCTAATTTTCCCAATTGCATATTTATTAGCTTAATAGTTGAAAAAGGAAACTAATAAATGGGTTTTGTAAAATCAAAGCTTAATAACTCCAAAGACAATGAATTAAACCATGAGGCCTTAAGAGCCTAGTGAGATTGATGATTAGGAGATAAATATATTTAATGGCAACCCACTCCAGTATTCTTGCTTGGAAAATCCCATGGATAGAGGAGTCTGGTGGGCAACAGTCCATGGGGTTGCAAAGAGTAGGACATGACTTAGCTACTTAACAGCAACAGCAGATATTGAAATCAATAGCTGTCGTATACTGTTAGTAATCAATTAAAATGATGATTAATAGATCAGTCTATCTGTCAATATCAGGAATAAGCTTAATAAGAAATGTGTAAGATCTATATTTGTAAAAAATATTTTAAATATATATGAATAATATACATGTATAAGTGGAGAGACCTTGTTTCTGTCTGGAGCACTCAATACTGTAAAAAAGTCTATTCTTACATTCGTGGATTAAAATAGAATTGCAGTAAAAATTCCAATGAGACTGCTTTAGAACCTGACATGGGAATTCCTAATCCATCTAGAAAAAAGTCAAGAAGAAATTTGTTAAAAGAAGAAAGAGGCAGAGGAAGGGGAGAAGAAGAAAAACAAAAACTAAACTTTCTAGAAGTTCTATAAAACTGCAGAAGTTTTGACAGCTCGGATAGTCACGTAAAAAGAGGAAGAGATAAAAGGAAGGACCAGAATGTACCTGTGGAGTTGACTATATGATAAAGGAGATGATTCAAATCCGGGAATAATGAAGACCTGTCTGGTGCTGAGAATGAAATTTGAAAATAAAAGAAACGAAGTAATAGCTCAACTTCAAGTCGTAAGTGAAGCGTACATTTTGCACAAGGATTAATGATCAGACAGATTAATAAATGACAAATCTATGCAAGTAGCAGATAAAGAAACCAGGAATATATTTTATAATCTTGGGATAAGGACGTCTTTCTTAAACAAGAAGTAGAACTCGGAAGTCATGAAAATAAATAGATCTCACTGTATAGAAAGGGAACTTGTCTGTGTACCACTGTCAAACAGGCTGAAAATACTTATAATGCATAGTAGACAAAAGATTACTGTAAAAACACAATCAAATAGCTAAAGGGACAAAAGCTATAGACAGGCCATCCCAAGAAGAGGTACTTAAATCTAATTCAGCCTCACACCTTCATCATGACAGGCAGACTACAACACCCATGGAGCCACTTTTCACATGGCATATTGGTTAATCTCGAAAGACGGCCAAGGCCCAGTGGTTGCAAAGTGATTGGGAAAAAAGCATTTTTATATAAGATGGTAGGAATGTAATTTGGTGAGCCGTTTGAAGAAGATGTGATTTGGAGGACAATTTGAGGAGCATTATTTAAATAACCCAGCACTTCCACATCTAGAAATCTGTCCCTATGGAACATCGTGTACATGTGCCTATGGATATGCGCACAGAGCATCATCTGCAAAACAGAAAAATCAGAGTCAACAGGATGTCCCCCTATAAGGAGTTGGTGAGATGAATTATGGCTTAACCAAGCTGTGGAATATAGCACCGTGTCAGTAAGGACGCAGTACGTTTCCGAGTACTGATGGTGGAAGAGGCTCGTGACTCATCACTGAGTTAGAACATTGTTGTAAGAACTTCCCGGGTAGTCCAGTGGTTATGACTGTGCAATTCCACTGCAGGGGGCATGGGTTCGATCCCTGGTCAGGAACTAAGGTCCCACATGCCTGAAAAGATTTTAAAAAGAAAAAGAAAACTGTTGCATATGCAGAGATAGCTTAATTTTTTTTAATTTTCTTTATACTGTGTGAAAAATGAAGGATTCTCTTATTTTATAAACTTTCATAATTTCAAGTCATATTACGCTCATCTTTTAGAACACTTTCTTAGCTGAAGTATTCAGAACTAAGCATGTCTAATGCAGTCCTCTTCTCAGTGTTCCTACCCTCGCTAGGGGCCCCAAGCTACTCATCACTTCCACCCTGTTTACAAAAGAGCCCTGGAAAGCTTTAGAAAATGGTAATGTCTGGGTTCTACCTCAGAGCAAGAAGTCAGGATGTCAGCAATAGAACTGAGGTATCTCAAAGCACGGTCTGCAGACCAATAGCATCCCTTGCCTCCGACAGCTTGTTAGCCATGCAGAATCTCAGGCCCCACAGCAGACCAACCCCAGAAAAATACATATTTCAAGAGAACTATACAGTAAGCCCCCTACATACGAACCTTAGTTGCAAACTTTCAAAGACGAGAACATGCATCTGGTTCCAGCAAGGAACTACAAGCTGTGCCATCAATGTCAGGCGTGAGTGACATTGCGGCTTGCCCTTTATCTCCTATTGCTGACGATCCTTCAGCGCTACCATCTCCAGTCAGTAACTCCTGACTGTTCACTCGATGCCAGCCCCTGTGTGCCAGCTGTTGTACTATACCCCTATACTTTTCAAGGTACTATACTGCAAGATTAAAAATGTTTTATTTTTTTGTATTTGTTTTCTATGTATTATTTGTGTGAAAAGTATTATAAGCCTATTATAGTCCAGCAGTATATAGCCAATTGTGTTAGTACCTAGGCTAACTTCTTCAGACTTAAGAACAAATTGTCTTTTCGAACTCATTCTTTGAATGCAGCTTGTTCATATGAAGCGGAGTTCAGTTCAGTCGCTCAGTCATGTCCTACTCTTTGCGACCCCATGGACCACAGAACACCAGGCCTCCCTGTCCATCACCAACTCCTGGAGTTTACCCAATCTCATGTCCATTGAGTTGGTGATGCCATCTAACCATCTCATCTTCTGCTGTCCCCTTCTCCTCCTGCCTTCAATCTTTCCCAACATCAGGGTCTTTTCCAGTGGTCAGCTCTGCATCAGGGGGCCAAAGTATTGGAGCTTCAAATTCAGCAGCAGTCCTTCCAATGAGTATTCAGGGTTGATTTCCTTTAGAATTGACTTGTTTGATCTCCGTGCAGTCCAAGGGACTCTCAAGAGTCTTCTCCAGCACCAAAATTCAAAAATGTCAATCCTTTGACGCTTAGCCTGTTTTATGGTCGAACTCTCACATCCGTACGTGATTACTGGAAAAACCATAGCTTTGACTAGATGGACCTTTGTCAGTGAAGTGATGTCACAGGAATCAACCTACTTTTGATTAAGCCAAAGGCTGCCAGGACAGCAAGTAGCCTGATTAAGAGGCATCTACATTCCAGAAGAAAGACTCTTCAACAGTGCCACCGCAAAGGCGGGCTGGCGCTCAGCTCTCATATGTACACTGTTTTCATTATTTGACACTGAAAAGCAGCCCATGGTGGCTGCCCGCTTACAGTCAGAGAAACCTTGCTCTGGGTTTTGCAAACTGCATCATACTTTCAGAAGTGCTTGCAACGCATATGCTTTCTCCTTTCCGAGTGTGTCTTATCCCAAACAGTGCTGCTACCTTTAAAATGTCACAACAGAGCATGTGAACCGCAAGTGTCCACTTACATCAAGAAGCTCTTAGCTATATTCAGTGCAGCCCAGCACAGCTGGCATTTCTCGAGGCTGTTGGAACGGGCAGTGGGAATTCACTGAGTTAGCAGCAGTCTCCATGAACGTTTTGACTAGATTGATGAACCTCCTGTTTATTTTCCAGAAGTTAGAGCTTGATGGGAAGTCAACACATCTGTGCTGAACTTACGGCTTCCTGCTTCCGACCTACCTGTCTGAATAATAAAGCATCCCACTTTGTGTCCCCTTGAAAAGGCAAGGTTTCGAGTCTGTTATCTGGAATTCTTGGCACGTGGCCTCTGCTGGCTCTGCGCGTGGCATTTGTTTGCAGAGTCACTGACAGCTCCTCTTGCAGGCAGTTTCCACCTCCCGCAGCGACGATGGAAACAGCCTTGTCGTTCCCTGTGACCTGTCACCGCATGTCCTCCTCAGCGAAGACAAGTGGATTAGCTCTGGTGTGACCCGGATGTCAACTGAGGTCTCTGAGCCTTTTTAAATAGAACTGGCTTGACCTCTCAAAGTCACAGCCTTTGGGGAGTTCCCTGCCCTCACCTGCGTTGCAGGGGCGGGCCCAGGGCCTCAGGCCCGCGTCTGTCACTCCCCATCACGTCCTTCTGCTTAGCTCTCCTATCAGCTCTGCCCACCGAGTGCTCTCTTCAGTGATCTCCACTCAAAACACCCACCCAGCATTTACGGAGAGGAGGCTTTCCTGACACCCCGGCGCCGTGGAGGGTCCTCACTCCACAGAACGCAAGCCACTGAACACAGATGGTCAGGCACCTTTGCTGACGTGGGTCCTGCGGCCGCTGGGCCTCAGGAAGTCCTCCCGGGCCCCTTTTCCCCACAGACTCCAGCTCAAGTCGTGTGCCTCAGCCCCAGCCTTCCTGCCTCCAAGGTGGTCTGCTCCCAGCTCCTCAGTGCCCCTCATTTCATGAGCTCCTGAGCTAGATAACTGTGTAACTAAGGAGAAAAGGGGTCTACTAGAAGTGAGGACGGGAGGGATAGGAGTTTGGGATTAATAGTTGCTATAAAAAAAAATAGATGACCAACAAGGACCTACTGTATAGCACAGGGAACTGTGCTCAATATCATGCAATAATCTGTAAGGGGAAAGAATCTGAAAAAGAATATGTGTATATATATTAACATATATGTGTGCATATACCTACACATACATGTATGTGACATATATATGTACACACATACATATGAATATGTAACTGAATCACCATGCGGGACACCTGAAACTAACACAATATTGTAAATCAACTACACTGTTGTTCAGGCACCCAGTTGTGTCCAGCTCTTTGCGACTCCATGGACTGCAGCATGCCAGGCCTCCCTGTCCCTCCTCATCTCCCAGAGTTTGCCCAAGTTCATGTTCATTGCATTGGTGATGCTGTCTCATCCTTGTACCCAACCTTACCCACCCTCTTCTGCTTCTGCCCTCAGTCTTGCCCAGCATCATTGACTTTTCCAATGAGTCGGCTGTTTGCATCAGATAACCAAAATACTGGAGCTGCAGCTTCAGCATCAGTCCTTCCAATGAAAATTCAGGGTTCATCTCCCTTCAGATTGACTGGTTCTGTCTCCTTGCTGTCCAAGGGGCTTTCAGGAGTCTTCTCCATCACCACAGTTGGAAGGCATTGATTCTTTGGTGCTCTGCCTTCTTTACAGTCCAGCTCTCACAACAGTAGACAACGGGGAAGACCATAGCCTTGACTATACAGACCTTTGTCGGCAGAGTGATGTCTCTGCTTTTCAACACACTGCCTAGGTTTGTCATCAATCTCCTGCCAAAGCAGTCATCTTCTGACTTTACAGCTGCAGTCACCGTCTGCAGTGATTGCTTTAATGAAAGCAATATTGTAACAAATTCAGTAAATACTTTAAAAATGGTCCACATAAAAAAGAATCTTAAAAAAAGAGAGAGAAATATCCAAGCTGCCAGTTTCAGTTATGGCTTCCGTGGCCCTGTGCGGGCTGCTATGGTGTCTGGAGCTTGTCTGGGCTGTGGTTCTATCTGCAGAAGACCCGTTTTCTCCTTTCCTTTCCCTGGTCTGTTTCTCTGGTCGTCCAGCTGAAACGATTCCTGAGCTGCACGGGATCCTTTTTTAAGAAAAAAATATTTTAATATTTTGCTTTTTAAAGCAACTTCCAGAAAATTTAAAGCTACATATGTGACTCACATACTGTGTATATATGCTGCTCTATACACTGAAATGCATCTCTAACTTTCAGTCAATTAGTATACGGCCCATCCCACACCTAGACAATCTACAAAATGAGAAGATGCCTTTGAGACCAAACAGACACTATACCACTTAAGAATACACTTGTAACAGTCCCAGCACATAAACAATCTATTCATTTAGTAAGTTTCTGAATTAAGTAATCAATTAATTAACCAAATAATGTATGTGCTAAATACCGTGTTGTGACTAGCATTAGAGCTGTGGACACATTAGACAGACCTACCTCCATCGAAGTCAAGGTCAGCAGCATGGCCTCTGGAGCCTGACCATGTGGTCCACATCATGGCTCCACCCATCACCAGCCACGTGCTCTGGAAGGGAAACTGAAGCTGCTGCGGGAACACAGAAGTTGAGCTGAAGGTTCAAGAGAGGATTTTTTGAGGAAGTGATATTTAAGCCACAAGGCAAAGGATGAGTTAGGAATTGTTAGGCAAAGGTGAGGAAGAGATCACTCGGGCAGTTGGAACAGCAAGTATGGAAAGCCAAGGCAGAAGATGAGTATGGAATATTGGGGGCCCTTGAAGAGGGTTTTGAATGAAGGGATCACAGAGGTGGACACTGTGGGACCAGGTGGCTGAGAGGCAAACCAAGGTTTGCAAAGTGGTTTGCAAACCACTACAAACCAAGAAGGAGTTGAGACTTTCTCCTAAGAAAATGGAAAGCTGTGGGATTTTCTGTAGGGCAGCACATGATCAGATGTGAAGAGATCACTTTGACTGTACTGTGCAGAGGATGGATTGGAGGGAAGCAAGAGTGGACACAGTAAAGTCATTTTGGGGGGATTTCATGATGGTCCAGGTGAGAGGTGCTGATGGCTTGGAGCAGAATGGCAGCAGTGAGAAGAAATTATAGATACGTAGCACAAGGACATGGCAATCAATCAGATGTGGAGATGCGGGCACGGGGTGGTGAGGAAGAGGTCATGTATGAGCCCAGATTTACCATTTAAGGAACTGGACGAGGGGTGGCTTGTTCACTACCAAAGAGAATATTGTAAGAGGAACCTATTTGGAGGGAAAGGGTGACTCCAGTCTTGGAAAGATATTCTTAGATATCTGTGGATATCTAAGAATGCATGAGCTCGTCTTCCAGTTTTGAGGCTGAAAAGAGAGTCCAGGACAGACGTGAAGGATTGTAATCTTCAAGAGTTGAGCAGAAGACCTTCCGTGAGGAAAAGAGGATAAGAAGAAACAGCCAGAGCAATTTGAGGAAAACCAAAACCAATGGGAAAAGGGCATTTTTAGTAGGAGCAATTGGTCAGCTGTGTGGAATCATTCTGAAAGGTCAAACACTGGCAAATGTCCAAAAAAAACCCAGTGACCCAGGGTTATTTACAACCTTGGCAAATCACTTGGTAGAGGGCAAACAGGGAGGCTTGGTTGGATACAGTTAAGGGGGAAATGGAAAGCAACAGGAGACAGGCAGCACGCCTGAGAAATGTGCCTGTGAGGACGTGGAAGGAAATGTGGCTTTAACTGCAGGGAAAAACAGACTAAATGGAAAGTTTTGTTTGCCGTTGTTGTTTTTTAATAGAGAAAGCGTGTGTACCATTCAATGGTGGTAGAAATTAGCTGCAGATACGGAGGGTGGGGTTCCCAAACAGGTGGTTGCGGCAGCGGTCCACAGCTGGGTTTAGGAGGAGGGCTGCTCCACGTCATTTGCTTATTTATTCTTGGCTGCGCTGGGTCTCCATCGCTGTGCTGGTTTTCTCTACTTGCTCCTCTCTAGTTGTGGTGCTCAGGCTTCTCACTGTGGTGGTTTCTCTTGTTGCGGAGCACAGGGTCTAGGGTGGGTGGGCTTCAGTAGTTTGGGGGCACAGTAGTTGTGGGACACAGGCTTCATTGCCTCGAGGCATGTGGTATCTTCCTGGAACAGAAATCGAACCTGTGTCTCCTGCGTTGGCAGGCAGATTCTTTACTACTAAGCCTTCAGGGAAGTCCGGGCTGTTACAACTTAATGAAGAAACGTCAGGAACTTTTTCCAGTGGATCTGAAGATGTGATACTGAAATACTGAGTTCTGATGAAATGGCTTCTATTGTCTTTTAACAAACCCTTTCCTTTCAGATGCTGAGTAACCAAGCATTCCAAATCCTTGCTATTCAAAGCGTGGCCCTGAGACCAGCAGCATCAGCGTTACCTGTGAGCTAGTTAGAGAGGCAGAATCTTGGGCCTCACTTCAGACATCCCTTAACCAGAATGAGTGCTTAAAAATGTTCTCAGGAGTCCCGTATCCGCTAAAATTTGAGAAACAGCATTCTTAATGACTTCCTATTAAATCTAAGAGTTGAGAACTGACTAAAGGGTCAGAGCTGTAATCTACAGCAGACACATATACTTTAAGGACCACGCCTTTTTGTCCAATGGTTCTTTCAGCTATACAAGTTTTTTTTTTAAAGACACACTTGTTTTAGCTACAGAATCCCTATGAATTTCTATAAGAGACAAATAGGATAAGGAAAAAGCAAAGTATCACAACACTTTTCAGCTTTGTATTTTGCTGTGTTGTCAGTACTACTTTTTAAAGTAATCATTTATTTATTTATAATAGTGGATTTTTTTTTGAGAGAGATCTTAGCTTCCTGACCAGGGATTGAACCTGCGCCAGCTGCAGTTGAAGTGCAGAGTCTTAACCACTGGGCCACCACGTATGTCCGGTGTTTGTTTTTTTTAATAAACTCTAGTTTATTGAGTATCTACTATATGCAGCGTCTTGGTTCTGGGATGGCAGTAATTAACAAGAAAAATCCCCTGCCCTTAGGATTTCATATCCATCCTCACTCAGCTCAGTTTTGTGGCCTGCCATTATAACACTCCTTGGCATACACCCTCCACTCTCTCGTCCCCTAACTTCATTGCACTCATTCAGTGTCTAATTATTCATTCATTTATTCACCTAGTCAATTAATAAACAATGACTCATCAGCCAATATGTGCCAAGCACTGTTACAGGCACTTGGGACTCATCAGAAGAAGACCCTTGGTCTCCTGGTGCTCACATTTGAGACGGCCTGTGGTACAGGGTCCAGAGGAGAGGTTGGTGAAGGAGAGATGGGCACCAGCAACAGAAACAAGTAAACTACCCACCTTGCAATACCCCTTCTCCGGTTAAGTCCAGCTCACTGGTTTTTCTGCAGTTGAAGTTGGGTTAAGAAAAGCATACACGCAGACAGACAGGTCTCAGACCCACAGTCACCGCCACTGACCTCAGTGGGGCCTTCTATCCTGCCAGGCAATCCCAACCCACATTCCATCACCAGCACCATCTACTCTACCCCAGTCTTTGCTGATAACTCACCTAATATTTTCTATCTCTTTCTAAACCTCTAAAGTCTATAAAGGTTAAAGTCCCCAAATGCCAGAGCATTCTTTCCCATGCGAATCTCATCATGAACATCTTTTTGTCATAATAGACTTCAATACATAAGCTCCCATTGCTTTAAAAATAAAGATTAAATGTCCTGATATACACAAGGACTCCTTTTTCATCCACATACAGGCTCCTTTTTCACCCACATTCTATGCCCCGCATTTCTAGCATACAAACCACAGCAGAAGTTGAATCCTGGCACATGTAGTTACTCTGTAAATGTTTTTAAATCAAAGTGTCTTAGATTTCCCATTTCTGCCATTGATTTCTTCCACTTGGGTTCATACCGCTATGTAAAATAATAGTCTATTGAAAGGATGACCTCAGTGTTGTTCCAGTAGAACTGAAATGAACAGTATTGAACCCTCGAAAACAGTGTTGGCTCCAACACCTACCTCTTAGAGGCTCTTGCCATTCAGTTCAGTTCAGTTCAGTTCAGTCGCTCAGTCGTGTCTGACTCTTTGCGACCCCATGAATCGCAGCACGCCAGGCCTCCCTGTCCATCACCATCTCCCGGAGTTCACTCAGACTCACGTCCATCAAGTCAGTGATGCCATCAAGCCATCTTATCCTCTGTCGTCCCCTTCTCCTTCTGCCCCCAATCCCTCCCAGCATCAGAGTCTTTTCCAGTGAGTCAACTCTTCGCATCAGGTGGCCAAAGTACTGGAGTTTCAGCTTTAGCATCATTCCTTCCAAAGAAATCCCAAGGCTGATCTCCTTTAGAATGGACTGGTTGGATCTCCTTGCAGTCCAAGGGACTCTCAAGAGCCTTCTCCAACACCACAGTTCAAAAGCATCAATTCTTCAGCTCTCAGCTTTCTTTACAGTCCAACTCTCACATCCATACATGACCACTGGAAAAACCATAGCCTTGACTAGATGGACCTTTGTTGGCAAAGTAATGTCTCTGCTTTTGAATATGCTATCTAGGTTGGTCATAACTTTCCTTCCAAGGAGTAAGCATCTTTTAATTTCATGGCTGCAGTCACCATCTGCAGTGATTTTGGAGCCCCAAAAAATAAAGTCTGACACTGTTTCCCCATCTATTTCCCATGAAGTGAGGGCACCAGATGCCATGATAGAGGCTCTTGCCATTATATCATCATTATCATAAATACTGATGTAAGGCTCCTTTTTTTTTATCACAGCAGGAATAGAGTTGAGTACTTTGGTCTTTTGTTGGAAGTTCTACCCACTGGGTTTAACTTTTGATATCGTAAAACCACAAAATTTTTAATTAAGGCCCCTTGCTGCCCAACAGTGCCCAGGACACTTGCACCCAGGATTCCCACTCCTCTTGAGTCCTCTCTTGGTTCTTCTTTTCTGCAGATGGTCCCAACACACCCAGCTTCCTTCCAGCCCCCTCCTTCAGGATACAGAACTTCTCAGTGAGCCACAGCAGCAAAGCAATGCTGAACTCACGATCTGACTAATCAAGAATAATTAGAACATTTATTTTCCATGATCTGTTTTTCTATTATTGCAGCCTACTATCAGGGTAACTTTTTTAGCAGCTATTTCACACTCCCAGAACCTATTTAAAGCTTGTGGTCAGTTATGACCCTCTCTGTTTCTCCCCCCACAGGAAGCACTGCCAAAGTATTTCCCCAAGCTCTGGGTGTGCTGGGGTGCGTGTTCATCTCAGGCTTCCCTGGGGACCACCGGAGAGTCGGGACTGTGAATCTCACCCCGTGGAACTGTGACTCCAATGATGATGGTGCCATGTGCGAGCTACCAGAAGCTCCTCTTCTAAAAAACAGTCTATTTATAAGCCCAGTCTTCTCAAAGGACCTGAGCTGACCAGGCTATTTACCTTTCCAGAAGCTCATTTTATCCACGACATTCCCTTTCTCTGACCAAGTCCAAACACACTCTAATCTGCTTCTGACAATTAAATATCTACCTAATTAATTTTCTCTCCTCACTCTCAGGTTATGGGGGCTTGACTATTTTTTGTTTTTCAATAAGTGGGGAGATCAAGAAACCCAAACCCTCTCCACCAACCAGAGGCTCCGCCCTCTGCCCCGGGGTGGCCTGAAATTGAAGCCAGAGAGGGAGCGGAGGGCAGAGCACAGGCTCGTCGCCGCAGCCGCGGGGCGGTGAAGGGTCACGCTAAGCACTGCTGCTGCTGGACGCGTCAGGTGGCTGCTGGGGGCTCCGCACCGGGTCTTCCTCCGCCCTCTCGCCACAGATTGCTTCTCAAAAGGAGTTTGCAGCTGAAACTTCAGCATCGCAAGTCTCGGGGACGCCCCTCACACAGGAGGGTAAGGCGCTGGGGCCCCAGTCTCCAAATCCGGGGGGTGAATGACAGAGGGTGGGAGGGGGGTGTCTGTGTGTTCGCGGTGGTAGTGATTTTATAGACAACGATCTCCCCTTCGTCATGTCCTCCAGTCCTGAAGCTGTGAGCTAGAAAACATTTTCTTGAAATCTAAGGAATGTGAGGAGGAAGTATAGTTATAGAAAGGCGTGAAAGTAAAGTGACAATTACTAACACTCATTTTAAGTCTCTAATGCTAATGTAGGTTTTTCTTTTTCTGTGTTAGAGAGGAGGGAGGGGAAATAAACCTCTGAGGTTTTGTTCTTAAAGTTTAGAAGTTCATCTTCATTTTTATCAGGAACATCAGGAGCATTTAGTATCTGATAAGTTTAGATAAAATATAATCTGTTGTGTTGAAATCAGTACCAACAAATCAGACAGCTCTTTGAATTCCCAGAAACAGAGCCTATTGACAAAATGTCTTCTGCAAAAAAAGAACAGCGTTTAATTTAACTTTAAAACAAGTTTTTGTTCCGGATGTGTACCTGTGGCAATACTGACCTGTGTTTTATGCTAGAAATCATTTTGGAAGTGGAACAGTAAAATGGAAACCTCCCCTAAAGCTGGACTTCGCTTAAAATGGCAAGAGGCAGAGGGCTGCTGTTTCTATTCCCGGAGTCAAGCTGCCGGGCGGACACACGCGGTGGCTGGAATGTGCTGGGGCCGGGGCAGGCGCAGCTGCCACCCCCTTGGCAAGAAGGCCCTCTGGGATCCCAGCTCGGTCTGGCAGGAGAGTGACAGGGACACTTGGACACACAAGGCTGCCCAGGCCGCACCGGGCAGAGGCCTCCCAGGAGGCGGGGTGGAGGGCGGAAGGAAAGAACACGTTCTTACTTATGAAGTGACGGTCCCACTCTGCAATCGTTTCTAGGAGTTTTCATCTGAAATCTGTTTCAGGCCATGAGGGATGAGTGTGATCCTGCCACATGGGCTTGCCCCTCGTAAAAGAGGGTAGAATTACGTTAGCATTTCTTGGCAGCCTTACTTCAGTCCAGTGGTTGCAGATCTATTAGATTGGCCAAAAAGATGTTATGGAAAAACCTGAACGAACTTTTTGGTCAACCCAATATTTGGGGTTATGGACCTTTTTCTGAACCTATGAAAGCTCTGGGCCCACTTAGAGAAAAATACACATGAACACACATGCAGAATATGTTTTCATAATATTCCAGAAATTTTCATGCAATTCCTGGACTCCTGAAACCCAACCCAATAAAGGGTTGCCTGATATAATTCAGTACAGCCAGGTAATTTCAGATACAAACCAGTTTTTAGTATAAGTTTGTCCCAAGTATAGCCTGGGATATACTTAAATTCTAAAAGATGATTAGTGGTTTCTCTGAAATTCAAATTTATCTAGAAATCTTCTATTTTTATTTGCTAAAGTTGGCAACTCAGACCCAAATGCATGATCCCGGGTGAAGAATCCCTTATCTCTGTTGGTTTATCCATAGTTAATCATGAGTTGATACTACCAGTCTAAAAGGCCATACTGAAGGGGGGTCAGGGAGAAGAAGTGATACAGATCAGACTTTGACAATTCTAACAGCAAAGACCAGCTGTTTATTCTTAACTCTGTAAAATTTTAGAACTGAAAGGTATATAGCTCCTCATTTGACAGATGATTAAACTGAAATCTTAAAAAATTGAGTGTTTTGCCACAGATCATTCAGATGGCTACAGCAACATTAACACCAAAACCCAATTCTCAGTTCTATGATGACCAGATCATTAGTCTTACAAACCAGATTTCCAACCTCACTTCTCACAACCTTAACATACACACACCAAAGACTAGAAACAATAAAGAGCTATTTTACTAAAATTTTCAACAAAATCAAGGCCAAAAATCTTAGCACAGAGTCCTTACATTGTGTATGCAGATTTAACCGAAGGTAGCTTTAGGTATAGAGTCTGTACACTTTATAGATAGACAGGTTTCTAGCTAAGTTGATCCATAAGAGATTGGCAATATTTGTCTTTAAGCAAAAGTTGATAACTTTATATTCAACCTAACACTTAAAAGGAAGTGTTTGATTCTCTGGTCAACAAATCCACGCAAGATCTCCTTGAACCTACTTTTGCTTTTGGCTCACCCAAACTACTAGAATCTCATAGCTTCACTGCCCCTAATAAGATAAAGAAACTCACAGGCTCTGACCGTCTCTAAACAAATCTGTCTCACATTGAGAAGGGCAGCTTCAGGGCTTCAGTCTGGAGCCAGAAAGAACCATTTCATGATCTCCATATCTACCCTTTGAAATTATAAACTTGAGTTCCACCTCATTCAGTCTCTATCTGCTCATGCTGGAAGGAGCTAACCTTTTAACCTATGAAAGATTACAAGCTGCCCTGGAGGTAAGGGTAATATAGGGGGTCAGGGTTCAATCTGGATTTGGATCTTTGCTCCACTACGAATTATGTACCCAGTGTGTGAACTTGGATATGTCTTTTAAATTCTCTCAGAATATTAATTTCCTCATTTGTAAAGTGAACATAATATCACCTGCCTTTTTGGAATTTGCATGATGCTTAAATTTATAAAAATAGAATCATGTATTTACCTGGGCACAGAACACAGTGGTCCTCAACGTTTGCTAGCTCTATAAATATTATCAATATTTTAGGTAGAAATAAAGGTAATGGTTTCCATTGAATACAGAGTCTAGATTCATGCTTGATGATTTATATTTAGGAGTTAATTATTCACGTACTTAAAATTTTCAAAGACAAAAGAGCATAGCAAATTTGACAGCTCATGTAACTGCCCACTCATTGATCACACGCTGAATACGTGATCCTATTGTCAGAAATGATAGAAGTGCTGAGAGCAGTGGCGGGCAGTGGGAGGAGAGCGTGGCCTTATGTTGCCTTTTGCCCACTTTCTAACGGGCAGCTCTTCTAGGGCACCTGGGAGGTTGCTCTGGGAGACAGTGGATGTAGCAGAGGGGGAAGGAGGCTGTGGGCTTCAAGACCAGAGGAGAATTCTCCGGGTTCCCTCCACAGAATGAAAGCATGGCTCGGTTGGGAGCCTTCTGCAGCCTTCCGCACCCTGCACCTCTTTTACTCAAAAAGGGAAGGGACAGAAGGGGACCGGCAGTGCCTCTTAACAGCTGCTCATCCCGTTACACAAGCTTGCTGCCAGGGCTGGACCTGCTCCGTCTAGTGTGTCCTGCTACGGCAGGGCCACTCCCGGTCCCAGGGTGCTGGGAAAGTGCTTCCATCCCAAGGGGACGACTCATTAGAACCCCACAGTGGGGAGGGAGAACCCAGCCCTTTGTGCTTCAGAGAAAAACAGAGAAATAGTCTTGAAAGTGTCCCAGCTGCAGGCTGCTCAGCTAGGCTGACCATGCAGACCCCATGCAGACTGACTGTGACCCCCATCAGAGCCCCCACCCCCGCCGGGACCCATGGCAACAGCTACCAAGCTGGGGGGTTCCCTGACCACCGGCCACAGAGCACTCACTCGTCAAAAAAAGAAAAACGCCTTGAAAACAACAAGTAGAATGCTCATCCAACTTTGAGTTGATATAATAAGAATGGAAGGCTTTCCAAACTGTAACTCAATGCCTGGGTTATAGTCTGGATCATATAAGGATGTATACAGGCAACTAACTCACTGGCGTAACCTCTGCGTCTCCCTTGCAGCCACATTTTGGTATCATCTGTGGCCATCATTTGTGATCATTTACAATATGACCCATATTGGGTCATTATGGGTGCATAATGAACATTTGTATGATTGTAAAAACTCACACACACACACACACACACACACACACACATATATTAGCTTCCCTGGCGGCTCAGATGGTAAAGAATCTGCCTGCCAATGCAGTAGACGTGGGTTTGATCCCTGGTTTGGGAAGATCTTCTGGAAAAGGAAATGGCTACCCACTCCAGTACTCTTGACTGGAGAATCCCATGGACAGAGGGGCCTGGCAAGCTCCGGTCCGTGGGATCACAAAGAGTAGACACTACTGAGCAACTAAGACTTTCACACATAATAACTGAAGGATCCACCGAGGGTACCGGTGCATTGTTTTGACTACATGTTCACCTATAACCTGGGACTGAGTAGTACATGTCTGTGGACATTCTGTGTTTTTCTAATCTCCCTCCATAAGCCCACACCATCAGCCCAGCAACCCAGCACCACCACCAGATGAGTGAATAGCAGTGAATTAAACTGTTCCCCTTTCCTTCCATTCATGACCCAGGCTGCCTGCTTATAACTTCTTTCCTTTAAGGCTGCCTTTGCTTTTCATTTAAGTGTGATTGTAGAACAATGCTGGGTGTGTTAGTCACGTGGCGTGGTGAGAGTGTGTGTGTGTTTGTCCCTAGCGTGCCATGTCAGAGAGGCCTCGGTGTGAGGGGCCTGGAGGGTCATCGAAGGCTTCCCAGGGTGCCTGCGGAGAACAGAGCCTCTGAGTCTTGCTTCCCCATCAGGAGGGAGCTGGTCGAACCTGCAGCAGGGACCAGAGCACCCTGCAGCTGCCCTACTGTTCTTACCCGTAAACTGAGAAGGGCTGTGGCAGGGCCCTGTCTCCCTGGGAGACACCAGAGGAAAAGCATTGCCTAGGATGTGGGAGGCGGTGACCATCTCTGCAGCCGAGAGGACATCATCAGGACCTGGCCCAGTTTCCAAGGAGTGAGCCTGGACCCCAGGCTCCTCGGAGGCGTCTGCAGTGTTGCTGAAGGAACTCAGCCCCAACCAAGTACACCTGGGCAGGTGCCGGGACAGCTTTATCTCTGAGGTGCAGACCTTGGAACAGAATGCAACGGCAGCTCTCGTAAAGAAAGACTGGACGTATGAGCATATCTGGGGAAATACAGCCACCAGGAAGGGGTCTGCAGGCTCTGATTTCAAAACTCTTAAATGGTCCCCTGCATCTAAGAGCTAAAGAAGCCTTTACAAAGTGCTTTTGAGGACTCTTAAAAAGCCTCTCTTATTTAAGATATATATACGTATTTAAAATATATTAATTAAGAACATTCAGTTCAGCTCAGTAGCTCAGTCGTGTCCGACTCTTTGTGACCCCATGAATCGCAGCACGCCAGGCCTCCCTGTCCATCACCAACTCCTGGAGTTCACTCAGACTCACATCCATCGAGTCAGTGATGCCATCCAGCCATCTCATCCTCTGTCGTCCCCTTCTCCTCCTGCCCCCAATCCCTCCCAGCATCAGAGTCTTTTCCAAAGTGTCAACTCTTTGCATGAGGTGGCCAAAGTACTGGAGTTTCAGCTTTAGCATCATTCCTTCCAAAGAAATCCCAGGGCTGATCTCCTTTAGAATGGACTGGTTGGATCTCCTTGCAGTCCAAGGGACTCTCAAGAGCCTTCTCCAACACCACAGTTCAAAAGTATCAATTCTTCGGTGCTCAGCTTTCTTCACAGTCCAACTCTCACATCCATACATGACCACTGGAAAAACCATAGCCTTGACTAGACGAACCTTTGTTGGCAAAGTAATGTCTCTGCTTTTGAATATGCTATCTAGGTTGGTCATAACTTTCCTTCCAAGGAGTAAGCGTCTTTTAATTTCATGGCTGCAATCACCATCTGCAGTGATTTTGGAGCCCCCCAAAAATAGTCTGTCACTGTTTCCACTGTTTCTCCATCTATTTCCCATGAAGTGATGGGACCAGATGCCATGATCTTCGTTTTCTAAATGTTGAGTTTTAAGCCAACTTTTTCACTCTCCTCTTTCACCTTCATCAAGAGGGTTTTTAGTTCCTCTTCACTTTCTGCCATAAGGGTGGTGTCATCTGCATATCTGAGGTTATTGGTATTTCTCCCGGCAATCTTGATTCCAGCTTGTGCTTCTTCCAGCCCAGCATTTCTCATGATGTACTCTGCATAGCAGGGTGACAATATACAGCCTTGACGTACTCCTTTTCCTATTTGGAACCAGTCTGTTTTTCTAAAAGACCTTTTAGAACTAACACCCAAAAAAGATATCCTTTTCATTATAGGGGACTGGAATGCAAAAGTAGGAAGTCAAGAAACACCTGGAGTAACAGGCAAATTTGGCCTTGGAATACGGAATGAAGCAGGGCAAAGACTAATAGAGTTTTGCGAAGAAAATGCACTGGTCATAGCAAACACCCTCTTCCAACAACACAAGAGAAGACTCTACACATGGACATCACCAGATGGTCAACACCAAAATCAGATTGATTCTATTCTTTGCAGCCAAAGATGGAGAAGCTCTATACAGTCAACAAAAACAAGACCAGGAGCTGACTGTGGCTCAGATCATGAACTCCTTATTGCCAAATTAAGAACATTAAGATTAAATAAATTAATGATGTTAAAATATTATTTGAATATTAATATATCATAATAATACATTAAAAAATATATGTCCCACGGTGGCAACTCTGTTAGAAATTTGTATGTGAGTCATAGGAGGACACTGATAAAAACAAAACAAAAACCATGCATATCTGGGAGAAACCATGCATATCCTGGATCATCTATCAGACCAGCTGATGTCTCACGCAGTAGGGTCCTGGGGAAATGGGACAAAGGCAAGAGGATTCAGATGGAGGGTTGAGAGGTCTCCAAGGAAACGCCAAGGGCAGCAGGAAGCGGGAAGGCCAGACTATGGAGGAAAGAGAAGGTGGTAACAGGAAGCAAGAGCAGGAAGCCACGGCGGAAACGTGACGGAGTGCACTAGGGCCTCAGTGTGTTCTCTCCTTCCTGGAGGTTTCTTTGTCCTTCCCAGTCGTGTACCAGCTTCTCAGGTTCAAACCCTTCCTGGCGCCCAGCATCCTTTCTGTGTTGGTCTGGTGTTACCTGCCCTCCTGTCTCCATCACTCCAGCCGTCTCGGTCTGCACATCCCTCTCTGCTTCCACAGGGGCATTTCCTCTGCTTTAAAGCCCTTGTTCCCCTCCACCCACCCCCATACCTACTCCTCTTAAAAAGCTTTCAGTACCAGAACCAGCAAGATTCTTGTTATCTATAAACTTTCCCATCCTAACTGTACCACAACAAAACAATTCCTTTCATCTGAATTCTAAGGTCCAGGCTCATAGATTCAACCTGTTCCATATAATCCGTGTTTTTGTTTGTTTGTTTTGGGGTTTTTTGTTTTGTTTTGCTTTTTTTTTTTTTGCCACACCATGCGGCATATGAGATCTTAGTTCCCCAACCAGGGATGGAAGTGGTGCCCCTGCCACAGCAGTGGGTAGTCTTAACCAGGGGACCTCCAGGGAAGTCACCCATATATTAGTTCTTTTGTTTACATAATCTGTGTCCCAAGTTTTCTAAACTTCCAGGGTGACCCTTATTCATAGCAACGTAAAGATAACCTGTTCTTCAGCCTATATCATTGCATGAATTCCAGTTCTCTCCCTGGCATTTTCAAAGATCCCTTAGAAATGTCTACTGTTCCAGAAATCTTCTCCTAATCCCCTGATTACCTCTCCATAGTGCAGCTGCTCTCTCTGATGGGCTTCACCTCAAAGCTTAAACAGGTCACTTCCTTTATTCCTCTAAACACAAATAACAGGGGCTGTTTGTTTTAATGACAACAATTGAAAATTTTTTGAACATTGACTTTTTGCAAGATACCCTATTAAATGCTGTATAGATGCTTCCTCACTAAGCTTTCATGGGCCACTCTACAGGCAAGCACCATTGTTATCTTTCCTTTAGAGGCAAGTCCGTGCAGACTCTGAGAGGTCAGTAATCTATGAAAAGTCACACGTCAGATAAGTAGGCAAGCTGGTATTTACATCATATTGTCATTATCATTCAGTTTGAAATACGATCCAATCTCCCTTGTGATTTCTTCTTTGACTCATGGATTATTGAGAAGCATATTATTTGAGTTCCCTGATGTCCTCCAAAACAAAGACTGATGAGTAGTTATAAGCCCTACATCTGCACGAGTGAAAAACTGCCCGTAGGGATTCCTCCAGGAGAAACAGACAGGGCTTCTTGCGAAGACACATGTGTGCTCCCAGTGGTGGAAACTGCTTGTGTTATTTGGCAGGTACTCTGCTGCGGTTCCCTACCCTCTTGCTGGCATCCCATACGTGCCCTTGTCTGTCTGTTTAACATGAATTGCACATTGTATCGCTCCCTCACTCCCAGCACAGTGCCGCCCACACCCTGATAACTGCTTGCTGAACAAAATTTTTTAAATTTTCCCCAGAAAAATCCAATAACGGGTCACTCACCACATAAATCAAATGCATGTGAAGACTAAAATGATGGTGGGTTGAAAATCTATTTCACAGGTAAGGAAGCATGTGGCTTTGCTCACAAGGAAGAATGAAGAAGGACACACGTGCTCCAGTCTTGTAAACAAATACAAATGTGAACATGACGATCAGAGCTTAATGAGGAAGACAAAAGGCCCGGCAAAGAGACAGACACCCTGTTTCTTCCCTACTTGCTTCTCTCCTTCCACATGGAAAAGAACAAGAACAAACACAATAGAAAGGTTATAGAGTTCTTCAAACATCTATTCCAGTAGTAATTAAATTGAAAACATTCAAGGGGGACTCAAAGCTAAGTGTCACCCCTCAGTGAGACTTAAAATACACACACACCATCCTTCAAAAGTGATAGAATACCTAAACACCTAAATGCCCATCAACACAAGAATAATTGAACAAATTTTATATATCCTTGCTGTGGGAGTCTCTGCAGCTATTAGGGAGAATAAGATGAATTTATGTATGTGCTGTTACGGAAAGAAGTACATGAGTACATCCCAGTGAAGAAAGCAAATTGCCAAATAATAGAGCACAAACTTGTTTTGGGCTTCCCCGGGTGGTACTGGTGGTAAAGAACCCGCCTGCCAATGCAGGAGACATAAGAGCCTCGGGTTTGATTCCTTGGTCAGGGAGATCCCCTAATGAGGGCATGGCTGCCCACTCCAGGATTCTTGCCTGGAGAATCCCATGGACAGAGGAGCCTGGCAGGCCACAGTCCACAGAGTTGCACAGAGTTGAGATAACTTGTCTCACAGTGGTATGCTGGAGCTTATAAGAACCAATGTATATTTTCAGGAATTTAGCAAACTGGTTGTTGACAGCTTAAAACCAACCACAAGTGTATTTATATCAAGGGACTCGTTTAGTTGCTCAGTCGTATCCGACTGTTTGCAACCCCATGGACTGTAGCCTGCCAGGCTCCTCTGTCCCTGAAATTTCCCGTGCAAGAACACTGGAGTGGGTTGCCATTTCCTACTCCAGTGGATCTTTCTGACCCAGAGATCGAGCCCACATCTCCTGCATTTCCTGCATTGGCACGTGGATTCTTTACCACAGAGCCACAGGGAAGCCCTGAAAGATCTATGGATATCTATATGCATGAGCATATACGTTCTGGAATGATATATAGCAAACTGCTAACTGTTGAATTACACATACTGATTTTATTATTTTTGGTGAGAAACATGGTTTTTTTCTTTTAAAATTAATTTTATCGGAGTATAGTTTGCTTTACAATGTTGTGTACCATACAGCAAAGTGAGTCACACATGCATATATCCCTTTGAGACTTCCTTCCCATCCAGCCACCACAGGGCTTTAAGTAGAGTTCCCTGTGCTATACACTGTGTTCTCATTGGTTATCTATCTTATACGTAGTATCAATGGCATATGTGTGTCAATTCCAATCTCCCAATCCCTCCCAACCACTCCTTTTCCCCTTGGTGTCCATGTATTTATCCTCTACATCTATGTCTCTATCTCTGCTTTGCAAGTAAGATCATCAATACCATTTTTCTAGATTCCACATACATCCATTAATTTACAACGTTTTTCTCTTTCTGACTTACATCACTCTGTATAATACTCTCTAGGTCCCTTCACATGATTTTGACATTTTAAAAATGAAAAAAAAATGGATGGACCTACAGAGTATGATACTAAGTAAGAAAAAAGCTAATATCATATGATATCGCTTATATGTGGAATCTAAAAAATGCAAATGAACTAATTTATAAAACAGAAATAGACCCACAGACAGAAAACAAACTACCGTTACCAAAAGGAGAAACAGGATGGGGTGGGGAAGGGATAAGTTAGGAGTTTGGTCTACATTTAATATTAGAGCTGTTCATAGCTCTAAATATACAGCTAAACCCACACTCCCTATAGGTTTAGAAGTTGGTTCAAATATTTATGATATTGATAATATGAAATGGTTACTGTCCTTCATACATCAGCATCCATGTAAATATATTTCTAAGATGCATATTGGTAGATTTGGAACTTTAGTGTCAAAGCATAAAATTTTTTTTGATAGTCTGCTAATTATTATTCAAAAGTCTGTATCAATTATCCTCCCATCAACACCAACATCTGATATTCTTCGTATTTTAAGATATTTTAACCATTTGATAAGCAAAATTTGACCACAAAAAATAAAAATGCTCTCTGTATTTCAGTTGACAGTTCCCTGATTATTGTTAGTTTAGCTTTTTTAAAAAATATTAACTCTGTATTTTATTTTCTGTGAACAACTAGTTACCCAGTCATAGTCTTCATCCATTTTCTAGTTGGGTTACCTTTTACTTCTTATTTTGTTGTCGTTTATATAACATTTTTATTGATGTTCCTTAGCAACCACTTTCTATTACAAAGATTCCTTTTTAACCTTTTACCTCTTAATTGTAGGAGCTCTTTAACTACCATGTTAGGGGATTCCCTGATAGCCCAGTGCTTTCACTGCTGGGGCCTAGGTTTGATCTCTGATCAGGGAACTAAGATCCTACAAGCTGTGAGGTGTGGCCAAAAAATAAAAATAAATAAAAATAGACACTGTATTAACTTTACTTTGGCACCCCACTCCAATACTCTTGCCTGGAAAATCCTATGGATGGAGGAGCCTGGTGGGCTGCAGTCCATGGGGTCTCTAAGAGTCAGACACGACTGAGCTACTTCACTTTCACTTTTCACTTTCCTGCACTGGAGAAGGCAATGGCAACCCACTCCAGTGTTCTTTCCTGGAGAATCCCAGGGACAGGGGAGCCTGGTGGGCTGCCGTCTACGGGGTTGCACAGAGTCGGACATGACTGAAGCGACTTAGCTGCAGCAGCAACCTTTTATCTGTCAAAAATGTTACAAACATTTGTCTTCACAGTCTGTTGCTTGTCTTTTAAATAGCTGATGTTGTTTTATAGATATAAGTTTTCACTTTTTTTAATATTCAGAGTTCAGTCTTTCCCTGTATGCTTCTGGATTTTATGTTATGCTTAAGTATCTTTCTGAGGCTAAGGTTTTTTTTTTTTTAACTATTTTGTTCTTGTTCTTGTAAGTTTGTGTGTGTATATGCATCCTTTAGACATTTAATTCAACTGGAAATTATTTTAGTGACTATGCAGAGTAGGAAGTACTTGAACATCATTACAAGTTCTTATCCACTGATTATTAGCCATGTGTATTCTAATATATATTCAGACATCTACATTTAACATGAATTCCTGAGTTTTAGTATTATAGTATTTCATTGAGAAAAACTTCAGAGTAGTTATAATTTGGGCTTCCCTGGTGGCCCCCTGGGTTGGGAAGATCCCCTGGAGGAGGCCATGGCAACCCACTCCAGGATTCTTGCCTGGAGAATCCCCATGGCAGAGGAGCCCGGCACGATACAGTCCATGGGATCGCAGAGTCAGACACGACTGAGCAACTGAGCACAGTTCTAATTTACTTCTTCCTGAGTGCAAGCTCAGTCCTTGAAATGATGTTTAACTTATTCCATAATTATTGGGCAGCTAGATCAGAGAATATTTGGTCATTTCTGCTGTATAAAATTTGTCCATATAGCTACTGAGAGGTCTCATTTGATAACATATATCTTTCTAGCATTGTCTGCAATGATTGATGCTTAAGTCAACTGTCAATAAGATGTGGATCTAGTTCAATGTCTTTAAATCTTTTTTTGAGACAATGTACATTGTGCTGTTAAAAAACTACTATCTTACAAAGGAAAAGAGAAGTTTCTCCGGGTAGTATTTCGAAGTCCAGAGCACAATGAAAACCAAGTCTTTTTTTTTTCCTAGCAAGTTCTTGCCTGTGACAGTGTGTTTGCCAACATGGCCCCCAAAAAGAAGACGGTCAGGAAGAACAAAGCTGACGTCAATGAGATGACCATCATTGTGGAAGACAGTCCCCTCAACAAGCTCAACGCTCTGAATGGGCTCCTGGAAGGAGGCAACGGCCTTAGCTGCATTTCTTCTGAACTGACAGATGCTTCTTATGGCCCCAACCTCTTGGAAGGTTTGAGTAAAATGAGGCAGGAGGGCTTCCTTTGTGACTTAGTCATCAGCACAAAAACCAAATCCTTTGATGTTCACAAGTCAGTGATGGCTTCATGCAGTGAGTACTTTTACAACATCCTAAAAAAAGACCCCTCAACCCAAAGGGTAGATCTCAATGACATCGCACCGCTGGGCCTGGCCACAGTCATTGCATACGCCTACACCGGAAAGCTCACTCTCTCCCTGTATACCATAGGAAGCATTATTTCTGCTGCTGTTTATCTTCAGATCCACACCCTTGTCAAGATGTGCAGTGATTTTCTGATACAAGAGATGAGCGTTGAGAATTGCATGTACATTGCTAACATCGCCGAAACATACTCCCTGAGAAACGCAAAGGCAGCCGCCCAGAAATTTATCCGGGATAACTTCCTTGAATTTGCAGAGACAGATCATTTTATGAAACTTACCTTTGAGCAAATTAATGAACTTCTTATAGATGATGATTTACAGTTGCCTTCTGAAATAGTAGCATTCCAGATTGCAATGAAATGGTTAGAATTTGACCAAAAGAGAGTGAAATACGCTGCCGATCTTTTGAGCAATATTCGCTTTGGTACCATCTCTGCACAAGACCTGGTCAATTATGTTCAGTCAGTACCGAGAATGATGCAAGATGCTGACTGTCACAAGCTTCTTGTAGATGCTATGAACTACCACCTCCTTCCCTATCATCAGAACACGTTACAGTCTAGACGCACGAGAATCCGAGGAGGCTGTCGTGTGCTTGTCACTGTGGGCGGCCGTCCAGGCCTTACAGAGAAGTCCCTTAGTAGAGACGTCTTGTATAGAGACCCTGAAATCGGATGGAGCAAACTTACAGAGATGCCAGCCAAGAGTTTTAATCAGTGTGTGGCTGTGATGGATGGATTTCTTTATGTGGCTGGTGGGGAAGACCAGAACGATGCAAGAAATCAAGCCAAGCATGCAGTCAGCAATTTCTGCAGGTACAGACTCTTTTATTAGAAATAGAAATGGTTCAATATCATGAGGGAATTGCCCTGACATAAAAGGAAGCTAATCATGTCTATTAGCTTAGGTTACTGGCTCAGTAAATCAATAATAATAACGCCACAATACACATATATAAAACTTCACATTTTATAGAGTGCACTCACATAGATTCTGCACTAGAAATTTCTGAATATGCCAGTGAAGCAAGCCAGGAAGAGTCTGATGATTCTGATTTTACATGTGAAAAATCTGACACCCAGAGAAGTGATGCTGCTAGTAAGTGGAATTCACATGTTCTCATTTCTGGTCAGGGTGCTCTTCATGATACCGTGCCTTTTTGAAAGGAACTGGGTGCAAAGTAAGAAAGATTAAAAGGATGTAAAATTTCTTTTAAGTGGATTGTTACCGATGACTGTCAGATTCATAACTGGCTTGTTACTGATGACTGTCAGATTCATAACTGGCAACTAGGTTGAGATTATTAAAAATGTGACAGCTAATTAATTTAATTTAAAACATTTCTTTAAAGACTAAATACCATCAATATCTTTGATGCATGTAGAGAGCAAAAGCATAACGAATCCTGCAGAAAGTGAAATTTACATGCATGTTATTTTTGTATATTTATAATAAAAAATGAAACCTACATATACATGAAATGTTCAGAAAGCAGTGCTTCTATTGGGGTAGTGGTTCAAAGCCAAACATACCTAATGAACAAGAGTTGAAACTTCATCTAGTAATCATAAAAAATATTCTTTACTATTTTATTATATGCACGTGTCATTTAAATTAAACACTTAATGATTTTTAGCCTTGATAGCCATGGTGAAGTCTTGACTTGGAGGTGAAATGAGACAACCATGAATGAACATCAAACAAAGTCAGTTCTGTGTTTACAATACTTGGAACTACGGAAATAGGAAAGTATTAGTTTCCTATGGGTGCTTCTTTTCCTCCAGCTGATAACTGTTGGTACTCCACCTTTTGCAGTATTGACTTCAATGCTGATTGTATAGTAATTGTAACGTTGAACACTGAAAAAAGTGTATACCTACGCTAAAAAAATCGGACCTATTATTAATAATGAGTGCTAGAAATTAGAGAAGCATCCACAGTTTAGCTTTGTTGATGCGCTGAGACATGAGTTCTACTGTTCTCATGCTAAACAGAGGATAGAAGACTCAGTGACTAGCTTTACGGTGCCAGTGGCCAGGAGAGGTGTGTGAACAAGAAGGGATTTGTGAGAAAAGAAGAAACAAACCCAGTTAGTCAACCCCTACCTTGATTAAGCTGTGAGGATGAGCTGGAGGGGCTGGTGTCTGAGGATACGCGGAATTGGCTTTCATGCGGCCGCGTTTCCTTTCCCCTTCTCTCATTCCACACATTCCGGCTTCACCCCCCTCCACGCGGGCATCCCGTAAATCCTGCTGGAGGATGGATATTTGAATACGGAGGAAAGGGGGCCGGAGGTCATCTCAGCGGGGCGGTTGTGGCTGGTTTTCCACGCGGGAGGGGCGGGAGTCACCCTCGCCGGCCCTGCCTTTCCTAAGGGCCACACTTTATTACTGGATCAGAGAGGATCAGCAGCCTCCAACCCGGCAAGGAGTTGCTCTGGGTCCCCCCGCTCCTCGCACGGACGGGCTGGTGTCTCCCCCTCACCCACCCCCAGCCCCGCTCCCGCCCCGGGTACTTCCCGCCAGGCTGTCACGCTTGCTCTGCCACTTCCAGATACGACCCCCGCTTCAACACGTGGATCCACCTGGCCAGCATGACCCAGAGGCGCACGCACTTCAGCCTGAGCGTGTTCAACGGGCTCCTGTACGCAGTGGGCGGCCGCAACGCCGAGGGCAGCCTGGCCTCGCTCGAGTGCTACGTGCCCTCGGCCAACCAGTGGCTGCCCAAAGCGCCCCTGGAGGTGGCGCGCTGCTGCCACGCCAGTGCGGTGGCCGAGGGCCGCGTGCTGGTGACCGGCGGCTACATCGGCGGCGCCTACTCGCGCTCCGTGTGCGCCTACGACCCGGCGCGCGACGCGTGGCAGGAGCGGCCGGCGCTGGGCACGCCGCGCGGCTGGCACTGCGCGGTGGCGCTGGGCGAGCGCGTGTTCGTGATGGGCGGCAGCCAGCTGGGGCCGCGCGGCGAGCGCGTGGACGTGCTGACCGTGGAGAGCTTCTGCCCGGCCTCTGGCCAGTGGAGCTACGCGGCGCCGCTGCCGGTGGGCGTGAGCACGGCGGGCGCCTCGGTGCTGCACGGCCGCGCCTACCTGCTGGGCGGCTGGAACGAGGGCGAGAGGAAGTACAAGAAGTGCATCCAGTGCTTCAACCCCGAGCTCAACGAGTGGACGGAGGACGACGAGCTGCCCGAGGCCACCGTGGGCGTCTCGTGCTGCGCCCTGGCCATGCCCAACCCCGTGACCCGGGAGTCGCGCGCCAGCTCCGTGTCCTCGGTGCCGGTCAGCATCTGAGCCCGGGGCGCCGCGGGAAGAGAGAGCGGCCGGCGCGGCGAAGCGTGAGCTGGGGGAGAGGAAAGGAAAATATCTAACATTTACTACGGGGCAGTCTTTTCAGATCCATTGAGGCACCCGTCTCGGAGGTTTGCAGTTGCTGCAGATAATGCAGGGGCATCATCTACCTCTCTGTCGATTTTTTTTTTTTTTTTCCTTAAGCAAAAGACAGGGCCGGAGCCAACAGAGACAAGAAGCTGTTGATTTCAGCGGCCACTGGGTGGCAGGCAGCACTCGCGGTGCGCACTTCATCGCCGCATCCTTTTTAAACTAGAGCGGTTACACCCACCTTGGAGATGGTGCTTCCGCATTTTGGTAACACAGGAAGCTTATGTGAGTAAAAGATCTCTCGTACAAAAGTTGATTGTCCTCTTTTTTTTTTCTTTAGGAAATTAAAAATATTCTTTATAGACTTTATTTTAAAATGGAAATCCGTCTGCGTCCATAAGGACTCAAGATTTAATTCTATGTGTCAATGCAATTTCTTTTCCTATGCGTGCCTGAGTAAAAGATTTTTAAAGGCATCCCAGGAGAAAAATCACAAAGCTTAAGATGAGAGTGCGACTGGAAAGTAACAGGGACTCCATCCAGGGGCTGCCAAGTTGATGCCTTTGGCTTCAGAGTGATTCCCTCCTCCATGCCTCAGGCCCTTCAGAGTATTTCCTATCATAAAATCCTACTCTCAGAGAAGAAACTGACATCAGTCATTTCATTTCTAGTGTAAATTTAGATCATTTTTCTGTTTCTCCTGGAAGTATTAGCACTTTACTTTGCTTCCCTGTTAAAGGGATTGCAAATATTGATATTACTAATATAATTGCTAATCTAAAAACTACCCCAAGATGGTTAAAGGCAACCTTGACCTTCATGTAGGACCCCAGAAGAACAGCAAGTAAAAGTCTGTCCTTAAGGATCATTAACTTAAAGCATACACAGCCCAAAGGTTATAGAGCCAGTAACAATAATTTGATTTCTTCCACTCCTAGATGAGTGAGAATGAAGGAAATGTTTAGAATTCCTGGATTTGGCACAAGTGGGATGAATGGATTTTCCTGTTGGTAAATCCTATTGTTTACCATTTCATATCAATCCTGATTTCTTAATTAAAAATCTAACACATTCATTTCCCATTGAAATGTTAAAATAATATATGCCCATTTGATTACATATTTTTAAAATTTCATCTGTTGCAAATTAGCTTTACAAATGAAACTATATCCACTCCATATCACTTTTTTTTATTATGTTTGCCAAGTTTGGGAGCAAAGGAATGATGGTAGTAAATGATACATATTTTCCTTTCTTATAATTTATCCTTTTGTTCTTTGATAGTTCGTTTTGGAGAGGAAGGGCTTATCAATTATGGGTTACGTGCAAATGGATTTTGAAAAAATAAGATAAAGTATCTAAATGGTGAAACATGAATATCTATGATGGTATAACTGGGTTTCCATGAACCCCCTCCTCTTCCACCTTGTGTAGATAGGTTATGGCTAGAGTTACAATATTTATATTTAAAATATTTTATTCGAACTGTGAAAAGTGGTTCATATAGTACATTTTGTGGAACAATTTTATATCATTGCCCCTGAGAGGAAGTTCAGTCTCTGAGTGTTTAATGGTAATACTTGGGTAAAGGCTAAAACACCGTAGGTTGAGAATAAGACATTATTAATATAAAAACACTGGGCTGTTTCCTCTCCCCATGCAGGGCAGTACAGAGCAGACCTGCTCCTTGATTCTTTACTGTCCCAGTCTGAAAAATAAAGCGTGTGAGAAGCCAATGCATGGAGCGGTTACATCACTGAGCTCTTAAGTCCCAATGTGCAACGCTTAGATAGACTTTTGTCCTTGCAGCACTACTGGTAAAGTTAACTTTGATTTGTAATAAATTATTTTGGCCACAACTTACAAAGCCAATGTGAGGGTGACTGTAATATTGTTTCTTTTGCTGTGATATATTCTCATACAATTGAGAAACCTACAGCGCATCGTTAATTTTGAGAGAGAAAAGTGATGTATTGTGGGTTACCGGCCATAAGTGGGCAAACAGACATAATTTCTTGGATGTGTCTCCCACCGAGATCCTAGAAACATCGTGAAGTGGGGGGCCTAAGATTTGAATGGAATACAACCAATCAGTTAAAGTATTTTATCATGGAAGAATGAGAAAAGATGCTGAAACTAGAAGATTTTTCATCCATCAGAGCTTGATAAAATATGATGTGCAAAAATTCGGTAGTGACTTTCTAGAAGAGAGCCTGGGTTAGAATGGACAGATTGTTTGAGATGACCGTTTAATGTATTTTCTACACTGGTTGCCTGAAGACTCAGAATACAAATATCTGCGCTAACCAGATTCCTGGGTATATTGCTGTTGTTTCGTCTGCTCCAACAGTTAGGTCAATAAACAAAAAACTAATAGAAATTTGAAATTCCAGAATTTCTGACATATCAAATTAGTAGGGAGCAAGGAACATAAGAGTTGGTGAAAGTTTTACATCTTAGAACATCCTGCGTGGACAATTGAAAGCCATGAAAGTGTATAGCATCAAAATGATGTCTGTAACCTTCCACGTGTAAGGGAAACACACTCTTTAAGCCAACTACTGAAGCAGGTGTTCCTAGAAAACTTGACAATTTCTCCATGTTTTCCAACTGGAAAATTACTTTATTTTCATTATGTTTTAAACTTAGAATCAATCACACTTTCAGGCCTTTAGGATCCAACCCTGTTCCTGTTTTTATTTTTCTGAAAGCAAAGGACTTGTTATTTTTGTAATACCAGAGTCCTCTGATGAAATAAAAGCATTAGTTCAATGTATCAGAGAAATAGCAGGCCACCCAGCAGCTGAAATAATAAAATTCAAGCTCTTTTTTGGAATGGGCCAGAGATCTGATGTGAAGGTTTCCAGGATACCAGACTGTAGTCTGTCCATTTTTAGTTAGACTTTTGGTACCAGATTGTTATCCCTGATGTACCAGTTGCTTTCAGTGGCGTTGGATGGGTTTTATTTTTGCTTCCTATGTTGTACGAATGGTTATGAATAGGAGGTCAGTGATGGTGCAGATGAATATAATTCTAAACCAGGCTTAGATGGTAGTGGAGTGTTATGAATGAGGAGGTATAATTGAGGTAAGAAGCATGTGAGAACGTACTGACTGGCTCTATGACTTAAGGCAGAGCAGCATTATAATAAGTGTATTTTACAAATGTGCGTGTAGTTAAAGTTTGCCTGGAAATATGTAAGTGTTAAGAGGTCCATCTTTTGCTGGTTACCCTGGCCAAATATCTTCCAAATTCATCCAAGTTATTAGATAAAAGAAACTAATATCACTTCACTTATTTTTCTTCCAGAGTTACAAAGAAATGAGTTTATGCCATCTACTCTGAATGAGTCTTCTCTGAATAAACTAGAATTCCCAGCCCAGCCACTGATGAGTATATTCTCCAGCACAAAAATAATTCAAAGAAATTATTTTTCAATACATGCTTTTTAAAAACTGCAGACTGGTTTCCTAAACACTCCTCCATCATAATTATGAGAAGATTCTAAAACTAACAATTTTACCCTTCAGCACATTGAGAAAGTAAAGATCATTTAAATGCCCCTCTCAGGGAACCAGAAATAAAATACTTGTCTTGAATACTCCTTAAAAATCTTTGTGTTTATTCATCAAATTTTGGCCCAAAATTTCTTTGTTTGCTTAAAACATTCTTGTACTGTATAAGGAACAACAAACTAAAAGGTATATCCTGTTTATAATCTCCTCACTATCAATAAAGCTGTATTCAACAAGCACTTTGTCAGTGATCAGATGTGGGCAGCTTTGAAGTGTTCTTTCTGTGATAGTTGGGTGTTGGTTTCTTTTTTTCTTCTTCTTCTTCTTTATTTTGTTTTCATGATGACTCACCTCAACGAAACACAACAAAAAAGGAAGCCACAAATCATTTAAAAAGCTGTTCCAATAACCTGAAGACTAGTGAAAAACAAAAAGGGATAAAGCATTGCTAATGACTTGCTTTGTAACTCAGACAGGAGCCCAGGTCTGTCTGTCAGTCCTGACAGTGCATAAGTCATAGATGAAGTGTGGTTTCTCATCTTGGTTCCGCCCTGACCACAGCCAGCCCGGAACAGACTCGGATTCATCATCATTTGCAAGGAAACCACCGCTTAGGAAATGAAATCATGTTGCTGTCAGACCAGCCTCACAGCCTGTCCCTTCCACCTCACCATCCAAACGAGCAAATGACGTGTAACCAACACGAGGTGTTCAACCTTTGATCTGAGTTAGCAGTAAAGGTTTTTTTCTTTTACACGTGGACCATTTTTTTAAGTCCTTCTTGATTTTCTTTTTTACAATATTGCTTCTGTTTTTGTTTTGGTTTTTGGCTCCGGCCTTGGGATCTCAGCTCCCCAACCAAGTATGGAATCCATACCCCCTACATTGGAAGGCACTTAACCAGTGGACCACTGGGGATGTCCTAGTAGTAAAATATTGAAACTCAGTTGAGGCCATCTTAGTCATTTCTAGAAAATTCTAAATGGCAGAAATAACTTTTTCTTAAGCTTCCCCAAGTCTCATGACCAGGTACAGAGACTAGTTAGTGGTGGTGGTTTTGTCGCTAAGTCATGTCCTACTCTTGCAGCCCATGGACTGTAACCCGCCAGGCTCCTCTGTCCATGGAATTTCCCAGACAAGGATACTGGAGTGGGTTGTCATACCCTCTTCCAGGGCATCTTCCCAACCCAGGGATGGAACCTTCGTCTCCCACATTGCAGGTGGATTTTTTTTTTTTTTACCAGCTAGCCACCAGGGATTGGGCCCCAAACAGAAACAGGTGGCATTCCCAATCGTGAGCATCCCAGCCAAGGGCCCCAGAGTTTCCTCGCATTTTCTTTGAGCCCCCACAGAGCTCCAAGTTTCTCTGCAGGTTAGCCCTCCTCTCCCCTGACGTTCATATACCATCTATCCAAATCATAATACACAGGAAGTTATTTCATGAAATTACGCCTTTGTGTGTCAAAGAAATAACCATTTCGCACACAGTGTGCTTGGCAAACGAAGTAGAAAGACTAGCGGGGAAAAGATACTCAGACCTTCCCCTCTGCTTTCCTCCCTTCAAAGCGGTACAGAGAAGAGCAGTAGGAGGTCCATTTCACAAACGGGCCTTTAGGGAGAGAGGGATCCAACCAGTGGCCCCTGGGAACACCCTGCCCAGCCCTTTTGCCGGCTTATGAACCTGGGTGGAACGTGCATTATTCCTCATGCCGGCACCAACCTTCCACCCAGTTTCAGACCAAATCTGCTCTTTAGGGAGTGGTACAGAGGAGAAAGCACTTTTCCTGAACCTTTGGACAGAAACAGTACCCTCAGATTAGCCTAAAGATCCTATGCAATTTCTTTCCTTATCCCTTTCAGAGCAAAGCCTTATAAAGTAAGTCAGGCTGACTCATAACGGATCTTCCATCTGGACTTTGCCTTGATATTCAGAAGTGATCACAGTCTTCAAAAAGAAGACCCTTGTTAATTACCATTATTCATTTAGCCCAGAAGGGATGATGTGCCAAAAAGGAAGAAGCATGGCTCTGACCATAGTAACAAACATTTCTCCCACTGCCTCCCCATCCCGGCCAGCAACACGGACCCAGAGGAGGGAAGAGTCCAGTGATACGAATAGAGAACTTACCCCCGCCTTTCTGACCATCTTTGCTTTGCGTTCACGTTTAGGTTATCATCAGAGGCTCCACATTCGGAAATTCTCTTTCCATCTTGAGGATATCATTCCTCCTCAACAAGGTCGGGGGGCACACTGAGCCGGATGAATGTTTGGTGGGCTAGGGATGGAAGTGATTTATGTCAATTGCATCTATATCACTTCGGCTAGAAGTAGGCACGTGGCCCTCCTGGATGCTCAGGAGCTGGGGAAAGAGGCTTCAGGTGAGCCTGGGAGGGAAAAAGAAAAGCTTTCCCAGAGTGTTGTCTCTACACGATGAAGGATTACCCTTTGGAAACCGTAGCTCTCATCTCCCACCCCGCCTGTCCAGGGAGCAAGGAGCTTCCCAGTGCCCCTCTCTCTGTGCTCACGCGGCAGCATGCGCCCCGTCCACCCGCTTCCGGGCTCACAGGTCTTGCCCTCAGCCCCCTCCTTAGATCTTGCTTCTTCCCTTCTGAAGGACAAGCACAGACAGCTCTTACAGCCTTTTCTCAATTCGGGGCTCTTATGGGTCTCCAGCATACATTTAATGGGTTCTGTAAGCCTCGGGTATTTGCATAAAGCTGGTGCCAATGAACTCAAGGAAACTGGTCTAATATCAGAATTGCCCCCCTTACCTCTCCCCCCCTCAGGTTTCCTTGTCCTTCTACTTCTAGAATGCTCTAAACTCTTCTTGATTTTATTAAAACACTTCTTCTAAGACAATGTGGACTATACAGTCCTTTTCTGTGACTAAACTTCTCTCATTCCAGCCATAGAAGAAGGTTCCTAATGCATGATGCTTTGGGGGGAAGAGCACATTATGTAGTCTAAGAGAGGAAATACTATGCATCGATTCTTTTGTTTTCTTATGTTAGTTTCCGATGTACAGCAGTGATCCAATTATACATACATATATGAACATGTACAAAAGAATATATATATATATTCTTTTTTAGATTCTTTTCCATCATAGATTGTTACAAGATGTGAGTACAGTTCCCTGTGTTATACAGTGGGTCCTTGTTGTTTATCTATTTTACATGGAGTAGTGTGTATCTGGAGAAGGAAATGGAAACCCACTCCAGTGTTCTTGCCTGGAGAATCCCAGGGATGGGGGAGCCTGGTGGGCTGCCGTCTCTGGTCGCACAGAGTCGGACATGACTGAATCGACTTAGCAGCAGCAGCAGCAGCAGCAGTGTGTATCTGTTAATCCCAAATTCCTAATTTATCCTTCTCCCCTCAATTCATCAATTCTTCATCACCATCACAGGAGAGGATTCCTTAGGGAGAGAGGAGGAAGGAAACTGAAATAATCAGTCTGTCCTCCAAATCTTCTTCCCTAACCTCTTTGAAACCTTTCCATTTAGTGCAAGCTTGAAGCTGAGAAATGTTTTATCCTATCAGAGTTCTGCATATGGGTAACAAAGAAAATTCTGCATGCAAAAAGAATCCGCATTTAGCAAATGTTTACAAGTACCAGGCGCTCTGCTGTGATACATGGTGAACAAGATGCTGTGTTTCCCCAAGGGTAGTGAAGAACCAGAGTCCCCATGGGATTCCTGCCCGATGCCTGAAGCGCATATTTAGATCAAGCAGGGCCAACCCCACAGCACACAATTAAATTAGCAAGCATGTGCTCCTTGCCAAGTTCTGTGTTCCCTGGGTGCTATGGAGAAAAGAAAGGTAAACCCAACTTAGAGCCTGCGCTCAGGGTGCTCAGATGTGGTGAGAAGCTTCCTGATTGACCCCGCTGGGCCCTGATCACGCTCTGTCTCTGCCTGGCTCTGTGCTCCAGGAGCTGACCCCCAGGGACTAGCACCCAGACTCAGGCTCTTCAGATGAGAGGTTGTATTTCTTCTGTGGGAGGACGCAGGAAGGGCCGAGGTGGGAGAGAGTGGCTGTGGTGTTTCTGGCCTGTTCTCCAGCAGGTGTCCCTCTCCACGGCTCTTCTGTGCCTGCAGCCCCGGGACTCCGGCTCTCGCAGGACTCACACCTCCACACCAGCTGCCGACCCTGGGTACCTTCTCACTGGCTTGTTGACAGTCTGTCACCCTTCTGGGAATATGTTCCTTGAGAGAGAGGACCTTGTCTGTCTCAGGCACTGCTGTGAACATCCAGCGTCTAGAACACGCCTGGTGCACAGCAGGGGATCAGCATGTTTTGTTGACTGAATAAATGAATGAACACGTGAATGAAATTACAAACCCATGTAACTTACTGCTTGCTAGATTCCCATTCCAATTATTTTCAAAGAATGATAGGGTCCTTTATGGGGCTTCCCAGGTGGTGCTAGTGGTAAAGAACCCACCCGCCAGTGCAGGAGATGTAAGAGATGCAGGTTCAATCTCTGGGTCAGGAAGATCCCCTGGAGGAGGGCTTGACAACCCATTCTAATATCCTTGCCTGGAGAATCCCATGGACGGAGGAGCCTGTCGGACTACAGTCTGTAGGGTCACACAGAGTCAGACACAACTGAAGCGACTTAGCACGTACACAAGGTCCTTTGTTATTACTATTTTTAAACAGCTGGATTTCTGTCTGTTTAGTTAGATTTGGCTGCGCTGGGTATCTGCTGCTTGGCACTGGCTCTGTCTGTTTTACTGACTGGGGCCACTCTTTTTTGTGGTGTGCGGGCTTCTCACTGTGGAGGCTTCTTCACTGAGGAGCACGGGCTCTAGGTATGTGGGCTTCAGTAGTGGGAGCAGGAGGGTTCAGCAGCTGTGGTGCATGGGCTTAGTTGCGGCGTGGTGTGCGGGAATCTTCCTGGACCAGGGATGGAACGTGTGTCCTCTCCACTGGCAGGTGGATTCTCATCCACTGCGCCACTAGGGAAGCCCCATTCATTTATTTAATAATCAATTACTGCACATCTACTACATTCAAAGCGCTTTCCTTTGCCCCAGGAAGAGGTGAGTATAATGAAGGCTGTTGTGACAACCATGGCAACAAGAACCTCTCCAAACTAATGGGACATCGTGAATTCTATTGCTGAGAACACATCACAGGCAAAGGGAATTATCCAGACAAACCTTACTCTACCTCTGCCTATTTACTTTTAAATTTCTTAGAAGGTTGATAATATTTCTATACTTATTTCTCTATTAAAATTTTTTAAATCACATACTTTTTCTCTAACATTGCCAAACCTTTAAAAGCAGGTTAGGACTAATTTCAGCAAATAGCTGGTAAGCATTTATTTCGTGCTTACTATATAGAATATAAATATATAGTATATAATTATATATAATTTGATAGAATATATTTGTTTATACTTATTCTGTCAAATGGTGTATATATATGAATATAAACATACATCCTGTTAAATTTTGTAGCTAGCTAGATCTATCTGTATTTATCACTAAATAAATACCAGCTAAATGTAGAATCAAGTCCTATATATAGTTTTATACATATATATGTACTTATATATATAGTTACAATGTTATGTGTAATAGGGGACTGTGTCCCCTCAAAATTCCTATGTTGAACCCCTAATGTGATGGTATTTGGAAGCAGGCCTTTCAGTTCAGTTCAGTTCAGTCACTTAGTCGTGTCCGACTCTTTGCGACCCCATGAATCGCAGCACACCAGGCCTCCCTGTCCATCACCAACTCCTGGAGTTCACTCAAACTCATGTCCATCGAGCCAGTGATGCCATCCAGCTGTCTCATTCTGTCATCCCCTTCTCTTCCTGCCCCCAATCCCTTCCAGCATCAGAGTCTTTTCCAATGAGTCAACTCTTTGCATGAGGTGGCCAAAGTACTGGAGTTTCAGCTTTAGCATCATTCCTTCCAAAGAACACCCAGGACTGATCTCCTTTAGAATGGACTGGTTGGATCTCTTTGCAGTTCAAGGGACTCTCAAGAGTCTTCTCCAACACCACAGTTCAAAAGCATCAATTCTTCAGTGCTCAGCTTTCTTCACAGTCCAACTCTCACATCCATACATGACCACTGGAAAAACCATAGCCTTGACTAGATGGACCTTTGCTGGCAAAGTAATGTCTCTGCTTTTCAATATGCTATCTAAGTTGGTCATGACTGGGAGATCATTAAGTCATGAAGGTGGAGCCCCATGATGGGAGTAGTGTCCTTGTAAGAAGAGGGGGAGTGAGCCCTCCCTGTTCCCCTGTGAAGTCACCTTGAGAAGATGGCCATCTGTGGACCAGGAATAGGGCCTTCATCCAGACTCCGACCACACTAACTCTCAGGACTTCCCTGCCTCCAGAACAGTGAGAAATGAATGTATGTTGTGGAGCCTCCTGGTCTACGGTGCCTTGTTACAGCAGCCCCAGCTGGAGCAGACTGAGCTAGGAATACAAGTGGAGATGAAGATTATAGAGACAGAGACATATCTATGTCTCATCACGTTTGGTTCTGAGATTTAACAGCCATTCTGATGCCACTGCCTTAAATTCCATGGGAGCTGAATGAGTTCGTAGGCAACATTCATTTCTTTAAATACGTCTTGAGGGCCGCCATGTTCCTGGCCACATGGAGAAACCTGAGAAGGTTGAAGCCCACCCCCTGACCCCCAGAGGACTTGTTTTGGTTCAGAAATGAGCCATAGACAGAGGGACTCTTGGGAGCAGGGCACCTGCAGCCCAAACCCTGGAGCCCTTTAGATCCCCCAGACAGTCCTTCACTGATGGTTCTCTCATTTCCCTCATGGATAAAGACACTGAGGACCAGTCAGGACTCGGGTCACAGTCCTGGGTGATGGACAGCACCAGCCCTGACCTGAGATACTAGGACATCTTCCAGAGACACTAAAATGTGACATTAAATAACATAGAAGGTGGTAAACTCAGCTGAAAGAAGGACCTGCCCACTCTTCAGAGGCTCTCCCCAGGGGCACCCTTCTGAAGGTGATACAGTGGATGGGAGACTGATCCCAGGCAAGGGCGGAAGGCATGTGCTGGAGGTGGCAGGGTCCCTGGAGGAGAGCTTCTCCATCCAAGGATTGGCTGGAACAGGGACAAACTGGCTCCACCAAAAGTCCATGAAATATTGAGATACTGTCACTTCCCTTTGATTTCTGATGAATTCATTCAGTCATGCTCAGTCACTCAGTCATGTCCAATTCTTTGTGACCTCATAGACTGTAGCCTGCCAGCCTACATGGAATTTTCCAGGCAAGAATACTGGAGTGGGTTGCCATTTCCTCCTCCAGGGAAGTTTCCTGACCCAGGGATCAAACCATTGGCAGGAGGATTCTTTACCACTGATCCACCAGGGAAGCCCATCCTCCAGTAGAAATCCAGCTCAATAAGTCAGTGCCTTTGGTGAAGTCTGTCAGACCTCTGACCCTGACTACATTGACCAAACACAGATGAGAGAGGGAGTTCTAGGGGTCAGAGGTCCCTGTGACCACAGGCAGCCCTGGGCTCCAAGCTGCAGGAGGAGACTTTACACTAGGGGGCGGGGGGGCTTCCCTAGGGATGGAGCACATGCCACCATATGCTCTGCCACACTCCTGAGCAGGGAACAAGTGATGGCCAAGCCCTGCTTTGATGCCTCCCGGGTTTGCTGTTGGAATGTCCAGTTCAGTCGCTCAGTCATGTCTGACTCTTTGCAACCCCATGGACTGCAGCACGCCAGGCTTCCCTGTCCATCACCATCTCCCAGACTTTGCTCAAACTCACGTCCATTGAGTCAGTGATGCCATCCAACCATCTCATCCTCTGTCATCCCCTTCTCCTGCCTTCAATCTTTCCCAGCATCAGGGTCTTTTCCAGTGAGTTAGTTCTTTGCATCAGGTGGCCAAAGTACTGGAGTTTCAGCTTCAGCATCAGTCCTTCCAATGAACAACTACAACTGATTTCCTTCAGGATGGACTGGTTTGATCTCCTTGCAGTCTAAGGGACTCTCAAGTCCTTAGAGTCTTCTCCAACACCAGAGTTCAAAAGCATCAATTCTTCAGCACTCGACTTTCTTTATGGTCCAGCTCTCACATTCACACATGACTACTGGAAAAACCATAGCTTTGACTACAGGGACTTTGTCAGCAAAGTAATATCTCTGCTTTTTAATATGCTGTCTAGGTTGGTTACAACTTTTCTTCCAAGGAGCAAGCATCTTTTAATTTCATGCCTGCAGTCAACATCTGCAAGATTTTGGAGCCCAAGAAAATAAAGTCTGTCACTGTTTCCATTGTTTCCCCATCTATTTGCCATGAAGTGATGGAACCGGATGTCATGATCTTAGTTTTTGGAATGTTGAGTTTTAAGCCAGCTTTTTCACTCTCCTCTTTCACTTTCATCAAGAGACTCTTCAGTTCCTCTTTGCTGTTGGGATGTAGTGGAAGGGATTTGGCTGTGGGTTTGCCAGATGGAACCCGCAGAGGCCAGTGCTTCTCAGGCTGCAGTCAGTCTTTTCCATTTTTCCCCAATGCACCACATTACATAATTCTACTTTCTCTTTGTGCATTTTCTCTTTGCTCACGCAGTGCAAAGTTAGAGAGCCCTGTTTTATAGAATCGAGCCCCACTGATGGTCTGCCCTGGATATCAGGCACTTGTTTGGGTCAGAACTCCACAGGATTCCATGCAGAGTATCAGTTGTGGCTCACAGGACACTGGCAACCAGCAACAGAGCTGCAGGGTTCTTTGGAGCCATGGAGGGCCTGCTGACTGCCACGGGAATATCTTTCCAACAGCCGTGGAACAGCTGGGTCCCCCTGTGTGGTCAGAATGCTGGGAATGGTGCTCAGTTTTCTCTGAGTTTCCCACTGAGTGTGGTATCTGCTCTTTATTCGAAAGAGCCTGTGTACTTTAAGAAGGGAAAAGTGAAAGTGGCTCAGTCATGTCTGACTCTTTCGGCCCCATGGACTGTACAGCCCATGGAATTTTCCAGGCCAGTATACTGGAGCAGGTATCCTATCCCTTCTCCAGGGAATCTTCCCATCCCGGGGATCAAACCCAGGTCTTCCGCATTGCATGCAGATTCTTTACCAGCTGAGCCACAAGGGAAGCACAAGAATACTGGAGTGGGTAGCCCATCCCTTCTCCAGTGGATCTTCCTGACCCAGGAATTGAACTGGGGTCTCCTGCATTGCAGGTGGATTCTTTACCAACTGAGCTATAAGGTGGGAAAAAGAGTGAAGCAAAAGGTTTCGTGCCAGGGATTAATACTACAGTAAAGTCAGAGAGATGAGACGTCTTACAAGACCCAAGAAGGCACGAGTCACCTCTAGTGGAGACTGGTCCTCTGAAGTTACAAGCGTGTGGCAAAAATCTGAATATGTTCATCTCTTCACTTGAGGATACAATAGGCCTTCCTGACAAAAGATAGAAAACCGAGACCCCCAACCTCTCATTTCTTGGTGTGACATTGGCTCACCTTCAAGGACAGAGGTACAGTCAGTTGAAGAGGCATCAACATCCCCCAGTGCCTGGTAACTCACACCAAAAATATCTTATAGGCATCTTGGGAGAATATAGAACAACTTCAGAGAGAAATGATGAATGGTTTGCATGAAAACACTCATCTTCTGGAAAGCCTTAAACTGCTGATCCAAGAAGTTATGAGATGGAAGAAAGTGCGGGAATTAAAGAAAGGGAAAAAAATATTCAAATCCTACAAAACAAAATAGTTTCAAATGATGAAGGGAGCCAGTTCACATCTCTAACTGAAACTATACTGAAGATGATACATCTGCCTGCTTAGTTTAGGGAAGATTACATTTGAATTAGATGAAAAAAGTGATTCGAACACAGCTGCTTATACTATCAGTCAGAAGTCAATTTGAAGAAACTTATCAATGCTGCTTGCTTAAATGTTTCCTTGAAAGAGAAAAACAGGAATTATTTTAAATAATTTGACTAAAATCAGATGGATGAAGAGTTTATAGTTCAAATGAAAAATTTCCAAACTGAGCAAGTATCTTAATGTCTAAAAGTTCACAGCCTAAAGGTGAGAGATAAGAACTTCAACTGAACTTCAAAAACTGCCTGAACTGTGTCAAGAACACACAGTGAAACTTTGCAGAAAACCAGCTGAGGAGGTAATTTATCTCTTAGAGGAAAAACTTCCAAAAATGTAGAAAAGCATCAGAAACATGAATTGGAGACACAACTCCAGCCAGAAGACAGTCTGGCTGAAGGTCTGGAGAAAGAATTACAACTTCCTTCTTGGAAAGCTAGATGGATTATCTTCCATGAGAAAAAAGCTCAAGAGAGCTGGCTGGCAGCTTCGACAACCGGAAGAAAGCTCAGTGAGCTAAGACAAGGGAATGGCCGTACCTGGCAAAAATCAGCTGAAGTAAATTTCTAATTTCCCCAAGCAGCCCTAGAGTGGGCTGATTAATGGCCACACCCCACTGTTTGGATCTTGTGCATAACTTGTGTCATGTGGCCAAAAGGACCTCATAGAGGTAATTAAGGTTATGGATCTTGAGGCGATGACTATCCTGGACTCACCAGATGGATGCAATCTAGTCACTTGAGACCTCGAAAAACCAGAGAAATTTCTCCAACTAGAGTCAGAGAGGAAGTCAGGGAATTTCCAGGTGGGAGAAGGATTCACTGCACCGCCGAGTCGCAGTTGTCCACGTGCAAAGGTTGAATAAAGGCCTCGAGAAGCTGCTGCCAGCCCCCAGCTGACAGCTGGCCAGGAAACAGGACCTCGGACCTACAGCTGCAAGGAACTGAGTTTTGCCAACAACCTGAATGAGCCTAGCCTGAGCCTCTCTATTAGATAGAGTCCAGCCCATCCGCACTTTGATGCAAAGAAACCAGAGAGCAAAGTCACACCTCTAACCTACAGAACTAGAATAAATGTGTGTTGTTTTGAGGAACTAAGTTGAGAGCTAATATTCTTCCAGTCGACAAGCAGCCCTCGGCACAGGTCCTAAAAGATCAGTGCATCAGGTCCCCGAGGGAGGAGGAGAGTTAAGGACTCTGGAACCCAGGGTCACATGCAGTTCTGTTTCCGCTTTCACTGGCCCCTGTGCATCCACAGCCACAGGAAATTTGCCTGTGTTTTCTCTCTTTAAAAGTCAATTTATCTGTTTTTAGTTTAACCACTATTTTTTTCACTGATGCCACATTTGCTGATAAAATTACAATTCCTAAGGTATTGTTTTTCAAATATAACTGGTTGCTATGTAATTCTTATGCATACATTATTTCCTGTAGAGAATAAATCATATAAATATTATATTTTGTTTAAAATAAAAGGTCCATGATCATTTAAGCCATCATTAAACTTCAACATGGCCAGAAGGAAACATTCAAAAGCATAAAGATGATTTCTATATTCTATGAGCTGTTATTGGAAATCTATAATAGTAGGTTAATATCTCAAAAATTTTGATTGTTTTTAAAAACAACACATGAGTGTACACACACACACACACACACCCCCAAATGACAACACCACCCCTAGCTAAACTTAGTCTTGCAATATTTTTATAATCACTAACTCATAGTTTAGGGGATTTGACATTCACCTTTGTTTCTTATTTTTCCATGTGTTTTTAACCTTTATTTTGTTTAGGATATATCCTTTACTGTTTAAATGTCTTTAAATGTTATGCAGTCAAAACAAATTTTTTACTTTGTGAAAAAAATAAAGATACATCTTGAACTGTTATGTCTAGCAACCTGCTAGGCGCTGGACCCAAGATGACTAGACCTTGGGAGTCCCCAGGGGTGGAGGGGTGTGGGAGAGAGGCTGGGAGACAGAAGTGTAAACAAGTAATTGCCAGATGATGCAATGCAGGGAACCCCAGGGTGTGTGCAGAGCCTCATGGGATCCTGCGGGAGAGGCAACTTCTCTACAGGGGTCAACGCAAAAGAGGCAAACTTCCAACTGGATTTAAAAAAAGATTTAGAAATCAAGTATTTCTGTGGATCATGCACTACATTCAAAGAGATTGTAGGGCTTCCCTGGTGGCTCAGTTGGTGAAGAATCCGCCTTCCAATGCAGGAGATGTGGGTTCTATTCAATTCTGGGAAGATCCCACCTGCTGTGGAGCAACGAAGCCCATGCACCACAACTGCTGAGCCTGTGCTCTAGCGCCCAGGAGCCGCAGCTACTGAACTCCGTGCTCCCGAGAGCCCACGCTCTGCAACCAGAGAAGCCACCACAGCGAGAAGCCTGCAGCCTGCAGCGAAGAGTAGCCCCCACCACTCCAACTAGAGAAAAACCCGCAAAACAACAAGCCAAAAATTAATTAAAATTTTTTAAAAAGAGCATTATAAGTGTATACTCTGGCCTCCCTTGAATTTTGCCAAAAAATTTAACAAGGGTTAGCCCCTCATGACCTCATCTATCGTCTTTAGAAAGAAGCCTAAATCGAGAGTTGGAAAACTGGTGTTTTATATCTAAATCCAGCATCTGCTAAACAAATGGTTTGGTTTCTGTAAAAATGGTAGTTAATCATAACCATTCTGCTTATCTCGTAGGACAATTGTAAAGATTAAATTATATCATGTACACGAAAACGCTAGGGCACCCGACAGATTACTTCAGGTCACGGCGTTTCTACACTGAGTTCCTGTGGCTGCTGTGAATGACTGCCATGTTCTAAAAGAACAGACTCATCAGAGTAATACATGATTTGACTCCTTTGAGTTCCACAGCACCTTTCTTCTGAAGCCTTGCACATCTGTTCTCTCTTGGAACCCCCTCATGTCTTTCCAAGATGAGCTGGGGCGCATATGACTGCCCCAGACTTGCAGAAGAATGAGGAAGATGAAGTCACAGGGTGGGATCCAGACTTGGACTCCAGCTCCTGCTTTCAGACCATCCCCTGTGTACACACGGCACCCAGAGCACCAGGAGGAATGGCAGCAGTCCTGCTAGCGCATCATTTAATAGCCAGTCAGAACAGACAGGGATATATTTATTCCAATTACAAATGCTCAACAGTAAAGTTCATTCCCTTCAATATTCAGCTGGAGAAAAAAAGGAAAAATAAAAAACCCCATGCCTCTAAAATATAAAGGAGAAAGTACAGGCTGCCTGCCTGCCCAGGCTCCCGCCTTCCTCCCAGGGGTTTGCACAGCTGTGGGGACACCCCTGCTCTGTTCCCCTCCAGCCATTCTAGGCACAGAACCCCTTTTCCCACCTCTGCCAGTGGAAATTCCTCTCCTGCCTAAGTGTTAGTCACTCAGTTATGTCTGACTCTTTGTGACTCCTTGGACTGTAGCCCGCCAGGCTCTTCTGTCCATGGAACCCTCCAGATAAGAATACTGGAGTGGGTTGCCATTCCCATCTCCAGGGAGATCTTCCTGACCCAGGAATGGAATCGGATCTCCTGCATTGCAGGCAGATTCTTTACCATCTGAGCTACCAGGGAAGCCCTTCTCCTTGCTAAGCTCAGCCCAAATGCCACTCCTCCCTGATCCCAGATGTTGGGAATATGTTCACCAGCTTAGACTAGTGGGAAAGAATCCAGGCCCCTAGGAAGTCAGCTTGAGTCTGAACCTCTGCTTTGCTACTGAACCTTCCTACCTCTGGCCCCTTATCTGTAAGGGGGAGGCTGTGGTGGCCATGCTAACAATGGCCTTATCATTATAGGGTTATTAAGGGGATAATGATGATAAGACAATGCAAGTAGCACACTTGATGACGTGTGCAATGCCCAACAAATGCACGGGTATGTGCTAAGTTGCTTCAGTCACGTCTGACTCTTTGTGACCCTATGGACTGTAGCCCGCCAAGCTTCCCTGTCCACGGGATTCTTCAGGCAAGAATATTAGAGTGGGTTGCCATGCCCTCCTCCAGGGAATCGTCTCAATTCAGGGATCGAACCCACGTCGCTTATGTCTCCTGCAATGGCAGGTGGGTTCTTTGTCAGTAGCACCACCTGGGAAGCCCATCCAGTAAATACCAGCTGTCAGATTCACTTCAGCTCTCTGAGGAGGGAAATTGGTTCTCTGGTGCTCCTTTACCTGGTACATAAGCATACATTCCAGTTCTGTCATTTATGAGATCTGTGAGCTTGGCCTACCATTTAATTTCCTAAAGTCTTAGTCCTCGTCTGCAAAATGGGGTTAACACGGACGTCAAAGCCAGTACTGTGTATTGAAGCACCTGGCACAGTGCGCATAAGTAAGTTTTTGTGCAAATATATCTTAGCCATTGTTTGGTGCTTAAGCGTCTATATGAAAACTGTATTAAAGAATTAAGGTTCTGATATCACAGCGTTCCTCAGACAGTATCGTCTGACGTCTACAGTTGAAATTATAGATTAAAACTTGAGAACTGGAAAAATGAGAGAGAGTGTGCAGGATCAGGCCAGGGCTGGGAGAACCACAGGGGGCACCCCGATGAGATCTGTTCTCCACAAGAGACAAGCAGTCCTCAGCTCCACTCCTGAAAGCGGCTGTCACCTCCTCCTGCTGAAGGGGGAGGGTCTGGGCGAGGTAAAGAGAGAACTGGAGAACGTAAGAAGCAAGTAAAGTGAAGAAGAACGTGGTCGGGGGACAGAAGAGGGAAAAGGAAATGCACAGAGAGGGAAAGGCGGCGAGAGAAGCCCTGTGACCGGAGACATGCTCACCTCAGAGTCTTTGGATGGAGTGTTTCAGCCCCAGAGGATGCTGGGAAAATCTAAGGGTGTGGCTGCCTGTCTCCACACTTGCAGGTGGCACGTGGCAGCTGTCATGTGGGTCTCCAGATCCCATCACTCAAAGAAGGGGCCCAGCTTGCTTTTTTTCTTAATTTTATCTTATCAATATTTATTATGTTTTAAAAGTCACTTAATGATGGTTTATATATCCTATTTTTTTATTGAAGTAGAGTTGATTTACAATGTTCTGTTCATTACTGCTGTACAACAAAGCGATTCTCTTATATATATAAATACATACACATTCTTTTTTAAATATTTTTTCCATTATTGCTTATCATCAGATACTAATATATTTCTTTGTGCTATACTGTAGGATCGTGTTGTTTGACCACCACATCCTGCTTAACCATGGAACTAATCCAGGAAGGTGAGAGATCCAGGAGTCGACTCTGTTTTTCCATAATAGCACACAGTATTATTGCTCTATTTTGATATAAGCTGAATATCCCAGTAATGCCGCTAAATTAAAAAGAAAATTATATGTTGCTTTGCTGATAATTTTTTTTTAAAGCAGAGGACGACTGTAGTTTGTTTTGTAATGATTCTACTTGACTTGTTCACCACCGGAAGACCTCAGCTCTTGCTGTAAAGGCCATGGGGAATGCCTGAGTCAGACACACACTCTCGATTCAGCGCGTCCGCCTCTGTGTGGCTTTGCAGAGGCTCCACGTGAGTGCAAACATTTGGCTACATCACTGTGATTTTAGTTGTTCCCGAGCAACAGATATCAAACTATTACGAGTTTCACTGATGTTCCTCTTATTTTTTCTTTATTTTTCAGGTGGGACATTATACTGATTGTATAATAGGTTATATTATCTCTGAAAGTTATTTTAAGATAAAAGAAGTTAATTTTTTTTTTAATTGACAGGGAGAGGTGTTGGGGAAGATGGGATTGAAACCCTGCTCTCGAAGCATTTCTGACCATCCTTTCCCTTAGTTCTCTTCTCTCCTGCCCACTCCAGCTGGTGGAGATGCTGGTCTGTGGGACAACAAGGCACTGGACCTAGCCCTCCCTTCCTGGGTCTCTGACATCCCCTGCCAAAATGTGTGTATTCTGTAAGGAAGTGAGTAGATCTCCAAATGGTCACTGTCACTAATGTTATCATATAATATCATGATTTTTTAAAGTAAAATATTCCATTTTTAGCCTGATGCTAGAACAGATTGGGGGCAGGAGTAGAAGGGGGCAACAGAGGATGACATAGCTGGATGGCATCATCAACTCAATGGACATGAGTTAGAGTAAACTCTGGGAGATAGTGAAGGGAAGCCTGGCATGCGTAGTCCATGGGGTCACAAAGAGTCAAACACCACTGAGCGATTGAACAACGACAGCAACAGGGATTTCTGGTGAGTGGGCCTAGCTGGAGGAAATGTAACTGCTGGAAGATGGTGCACACCTGGTTTTCCTCATTCCAAGATGGAGAGACCTCTATACCACCACCCATTGTGACTCCCTCAAGCTGGGCTCCAGGGGCCAGCTCATCCTCTCCCCTTCCTCCAAAGATGACCCCATAACCTTGGGCAAGGACATAAACCCAAAGTTTGCATTAGCTGAAAAGGATAGAAAGACTAGTTTTCAGTGGGAAAAAAAAAAAATCACAGCATTCAGATTCAGGATGGGAGTATTTCCAGCCAGGAAGCCAACAGAGTGATTGTGAAAGCTAAGACTTTGCAGCTAGTCACCCTGGGTTCCTCGGCTCAGCTCCAGCCCTGACCAGTCTTGTGACCAGCAGGTTTTATTTACCATCCCTGCAATTCAGATGCTTGGGCAGTTGAATGAGGATACCTGCCTCAAGTGGTACCCGTGAGAACGGAAAGAGTTATATTCTGTCAGTGCCTAGAGGAGGGTTTGGCACGTACGTATTACAGGCTAAATGTGATAGCTGTGACAAGTCTTCTTCCTGGAAAATTTCCTTCCCTTCCGCCTGGAGTGCGGAGACTGCAGGACGGCTCAGCAGTGCTTGTCGTGACCTGGGTATGCCAGGTGCGTGGTGCCCTTTCTGTGCATGTCATCAAACACGGACCAGATTAGAGAGGAAAGCTCCACAGGGAAACAAAGACACCAGAGAATTCCCGTTTGACAGGCACAGACCAAGACAAAGGGAGTTATGTGAACACCAGCCACATATTCAGAAGAGTTTAGACAATACACTGCTTTGTTATATTTCATGAGTTCATGGCACCCAAAGATGCTGCTAATACAGGAGGACAATAGCTGACATATCAGGTTTTGCAGTCATACTACCAGTGGCTGACTGTTTGCCAAACTGCCTTCGGCATCGTCCCTGAGTTCACAGAACAAAAAGAGGATGGGTATTAAAATGCTCACTTCCATCAGACTTTAAAAGTCCCAGATTATCTGAAAGATCAGTCAAACTAAACCCAGAGTGCAGCCCGTTGCATCTGATGGCAGAGTTATTAAATGTATTCCATTCCTGAGGCATCTAAATAGGAGGAAGGGGGTGTTTGGCAAACATGAGCAGAGGGGAGCCCTGCACAGGATTTATCTGAGTCCACAGGCGGTGGACTAGTTTTCTAGGGCTGTCATAACAAATGACCACAATTTGGATGACTCACAACAATAGAAAAGTATTCTTTCACTGTTCTGGAGGCAAGAGGTCCAAAATCCAGGTGCCAGGAAGGTTGGTTCCCTCAGGAGGGCTGCGAGGGAGCATCTGTTCCGTGCTTCTCTCCCAGCTGCTGGAGGCTTCCACCCGTCTTCGGCGTTTCTTGACTTGAAACTCCATGACTCCGTGACCACCTTCTCCCAGTGTCTCCCTGTGTCTTCTCATGGCATTTTCTGTGTGTGTGTGTGTGTGTGTGTGTCCAAACTTCCCTCAGGGTGTTGGATTGGTACCACCTTAATGACCTCAACTTACCTTGATCACATCTCCAAAGACCTTTATCACAAATCAGATCACGTTCCCAAGTACCAAGGGTTAGGATTTCAACATCTCTTTGGGGGCGGGGGACACAATGCAAGCAATAACAGGTGTGGATTTGCTAATTGCTGAGGAGAATTCAGAGTCAGTCAAGCTTTGCCCACTAGTCTGAGTATCTTCACTCCTTAAATGAGGAGAGTGTACACGTTTCACCCTTAGACTTGATCTTCTAAGAAAAACTCTCTTCTACTGTTTCACTTGATTTCTGTTTTAGTCTGCTTCCAGTTTTGGAAGAAATGGTCTTTGTCCTGTCTTTAAATCTGTTGTTCTTCATGTGGATGTCACCCTAGAAGGTAAAATCCCAAAAGCTGTTTAGTTGGTCATTGTTGGCATTAACGTGGGAGAAAGAAGACAGAGACTGCCTCAGAGACGCTCCTCAACTCGCACCAGTGGCCATCTGCAAGCAAAGAACTTCACTAGCCTGGGGGGTGGGGATAGCAAAGGGGGCCCCTCTCTTTAAAGGAAGCCTGGAACAACACGTTCTTTCTGTATCTTAAAAGCAGGCATGAAGTTTGGTTTAAGGCTGTTAGTTTCCAAAGTCACAAAGTCACAACGTGAGATAGAAGGGAAATGACAGTGACACAGTTCCGCAGGCAAAACGGGTCCTCCTTTCCCCATTCTTCAGGAAAAGACAATTTAAAATTTTTAAATAAAATTGCTTGTGAAGAGCATGAAAGTTATTTACCTGTTTGTTCGCCTGTGTGTTTATTTATATCTGGTCAGCAATGGGAGCCCACATGCCAAACCGATGGCGACTTGTTTTGTGAATAAAGTTTTATTGAAACACGGCCAACCGCATTTGTTTTATTGTTCATTCCTGCTACCCACTATACGGCAGAACTGGGCGTTGCCAGCAAAACCTAAAATATCTACCATCTGGCCCTTTACAGAAGAAGTCTGCCAATGCTTTATCTAGATTTAGGGAATTAGGAACTAAAGGATATCACAAAGCCCCAAACACACGGGTTTCCAGCAGTAACTTGCAACCTCCTGGTTCATAACAAGGCTATGAGCTTAGTGGTTAATGCTTGGCATTAGTACCTATTGGTACAAGCCAGGTAGGGTTTAAACCACCAAAACCCCCTAGCAATCATAACAATAGAGATGCCAGAAGTCAGCACTATTAAGAATCAGAATCCCAGAACGAATAGAAAAGAAGACTGAATCACAGTTTAGACTAGCCCTCTAAGGCTTGAAGCACGGCATCTGCCTTGTAAACCAAGGATGTTGCAGCATCAAGCCCTCAGCCAAGACAGCCGCCCCACCGCGGGGCACCTGAGGGGTCTTGGGACCGAGAAAAAGCTGGGTACCGGCCCTGTGTAGTTTGGGTGCACGTCAGAGGGATGGCTTCAGGGAGCGCAGACACCTCAATCTTCCCATCCACAGAAAAGGGTTACTTTCATCCATTTGAGATGCTGCTTTTCTTTAATTAACAGTCATCTTTTGATATTCCTAAATTCATGGTTTTTGTTGCAAAAATTATATATCCTGACTCCTCCTTTATGACCTCAGAGCAGTCCCACAGAGCTACCTGAGAGGCTGCCTCCTAGGCTTAAGACCTCAGCAAAGCCCACCAAATAAAGCATAATTCTCTGCCTTTAGGGGATAAGTCTCTGACAAGGGGATAAGATCTTATGCTTGGTGCTGGGATGAAACCCAGCACAACTTCTCCCTGCTGTGGTCATTCTTGTAGCTCGTCCCCTCCTTTGCTAGAGTCATCAAATCACAGCAGGGTATCTCCAAAAGTGCTGGGGACCCTCAAGGCCTTCCCGGGGTCCCCCGGAGCATCCCAAACCCAGCGCTCTATAAAAAGCACCTCAATTTTGTCCCAGGGGCTGAGGCTCCTCTCGGCTCCCTCATCCCTTCTGCCAACCTCTGGCTTTCATCAGGCAAGTCCGTATTCTCAACCCAAACTGTGCCCTTCTGGCCCGGGCCCATGGCTGAATGCCTCAGTTGCACTGTCTGCCTGGTTCCCCATCAGACCATCTCTGAATCCAGGCTCTGTGGCAAAAGGGCCAGACCTGATCTCGCCCAGTCTGCTCTGACCTCATTAATTTTTCCCCAAGGGCACAATGTCCAGTCACTACCGCTAAGCCACAGGGACTTTGATTCTAATATATTGGCTGCTGTCTTTTTGCTGAATCTGTCTTTCCGTGACAGTTTCTGGGTTAACCCCATCTTAGAACATACCAGAACCTGAAGGGGCTGCTAATCTTTTATGTCCTACAAGAATAAATAAATTAGTATACATATACAGCATTTAGAATCGTGCCTGACTATAATAATCACCTAACGTTCGTGTGTGCTCAGTCACTTTAGTCATGTCTGACTCTTTGTGACCCCATAGACTGTAGCCCACCAGGCTCCTCTGTCCATGGGATTGTCCAGTCAAGAATACTGGGGTGGGTTGCCATGCCTTACTCCAGGGGACCTTCCCCACCCAGAGATCGAACCCATATCTCCTATGTCTCCTGCATTGGTAGGTGGGTTCCTTACCACTAGCGCCACCTGGGAAGCCCAAACACCTAATACATGCTAGTTATTATGTAATCTGGAGAAGGCAATGGCACCCCACTCCAGTACTCTTGCCTGGAAAATCCCTTGGATGGAGGAGCCTGGTAGGCTGCAGTCCATGGGGGTCCCTAAGAGTTGGATACGACTGAGCGACTTCACTTTCACTTTTCACTTTCCTGCATTGGAGAAGGAAATGGCAACCCACTCCAGTGTTCTTGCCTGGAGAATCCCAGGGACAGGGGAGCCTGGTGGGCTGCTGTCTATGGGGTCACATAGAGTAGGACACGACTGAAGTGACTTAGCAGCAGCAGCAGCATTATGTTATCTGAGCCAGTAACTGGTTTCTTTCTTGCTCCATGGTGTTCAGAGACCTTTTGGAACCAAGCATTTACTTCTAAGAATAGGTTTTATCTTCAGGTTACTGAAATTCTAGTCTTATCTAGTATCTCTTCTGAATAGTTCTCAATTCCTATTTCCAACTGGAGAAGAAAATCTTAGGAAATGTGCCTTTAAGTAGAATGAGAAGACCAGAATACCTGTATTTATTTTTTTTCTTTTATTTTTAAGCCACTGAAACTCAGTTGGACCAATAGATAAGCGATCCTTGAACCTTCACAAGCTTTGTCTAAAACAGAAGCTCCTTTTTCGTCTTTTCAACAGACTGTCTTTTATACTTTTGCATGTAGCAAGGATTGTTTTCCCCCAAAGACTAACACAGAAAGAACCACTCAGAGTCAGAGACGGCATATTTATTAAACATCACAGCAGCCCTCCAGGGTCATCTATTTTCATGGGCTGCTGAATTATCCGTGATTATGATGTACTATTTATTGATCATTTCTTTTTTTTTTTTTTAACTCTATTTTATATTGGAATACAGCCAATTAACAATGTTGTGATAGTCTCAGGTGAACACAGAGGGACTCAGCCATGCATACACACGTATCCATTCTCCCCCAGATTCCCCTCCCATCCAGGCTGTGACATTACTGCTCATTTCTTGAGCTTCGGGTCTCTCCCATGCCAATGTCTCGCCCTTTGAGCTCTTTGACCAGCTGGGCCTGGCAGACAGGGCTGAGGGAAAGGGTAGAACAGAAACCAGGAAGCGAAGGTGCTGCTTCCCCAGCACCAGCCAAATGGGAGCAGGCCTGTTTCAAAGATGATTGGAGACAAACACATGCTGTGCCGTTCCTGACACTACCTACCCAGTGTCTGCTCCAGAAGTAGCCGTGTGGGATGGATAATAATTAATGGGCCTGTAGGGACCAGACCAGTAACTTGGTAACCACAAGGAAATTTCAGACAGCAGGCATGGCTCCAGATATGAGATAATCTGTGATCTTTAGACTCAGGTCTCATTTAGCAGAACAGGAGCTAGAGCTAGGCCCACATCAGCCTGCAGGTAAGAGGGCCTTCCAGAGGCATTGTGTCTAACACGAAGCCCAGAAGATTCCTTCTGTCTTGGAACTTGCTTTACAGTTGCTCTCAGCACACAGTACCATAGATATTTATCCACATTCTCCACTAAACTCTGAGCTCTGTAAGGGGTATGACCATGTGATTTTCATGTTTAGATCCCCAACACCCATCAGTCAGCCGATTCAATTAATTTCAAGTTAAAACAAATCAATTAATTTCAAGTTAAAAATAACACTGTACCACACACTGCTCAATGAGACCACACCCTCCTCAATCAGATCAAGGCTTTAGAGACTCCTCTAGGCTAGATTAAAAGTGGTCTCTTCCTCTCCCCATCTCACTCTCTGGGTCATTCTCAAATGGACTGGGAATGTTGGCCCCAGTCTTGGCTTAGAACTGAAAGGCTCTGGCTGGATGTGGGCCCTGGAAGAACACTTGGGACCAAAGAAAATTCTCCCACCCACCTGCCAGGTGGCGTGAATGCCGTCCAAGACTGGATGGAGGGATTTACCCAGATGCTTGTTGTCATCTATTGCATCATCCTTTCCTAGGGAAAAAGAAAACTGTTTCCACATCTCTGTGACCTTAAATGTTCTCGATCTAATCGGACCACAGGCATCTCTTGGCCTTTCGGTGCCAATCACATTGACGTTCTAGTACCTATGGTGTTACCCTGACCAAGCCCTCTGGAGGTGCCTGACTCATGGTGTCCCATCTTCTGGAAGTTACACCAACAGTGTGACCAGTACAGCAGGGCCAGAGTCACCGCAGGAGAGATGACCAACTAGTCACCAGACAACAAGCAAGTTCTCTTCATTCACCAGTTCTTTTCATTCTGTTCATAAATAGAACATCTCTTTATGTTTTGCTCTTTTTAAGTGGATCCAAATTAGTAACTCATTCTAGATCTATTTCAATTTAGTGCCATTCTTGTCCCTGTTTACAACCCACCAGTTTACCATCTGAGTCTAATGTTCTGGACTCTGACCCCTGGCCCAGTATTTGATACGAGATGAAGAAGTGACTTTAAAACTTTCAAAGGACAAAGGCCAGAACAGCACACCCAATGCTTGCAAGCAGCCGTGTATCGCAGAAGCAACTGTGTGTGTTCAAAGGGTGCCACAGCTTATCCTTCACTCCACCTGGTTACTCTGAGACATTTTAAGAAGGCACCAGGAATAGAGGAGGGAAGAGAAGGGAAGGAATTCTGAGCTGTGCTGGCCAGAAGCCACATGCCTTTTGGGGGAACAGATTCTTTGACCACCCCCAACAACGACCCCCAACCTCTTAGAAATTCTGGCAGCCCATCACTATCTGCTTGATCATCTGGACTTATACGCAGCCTCCGTCTGCACTTACAGGAAACAAGTTACAAGATGTAGATTCATTACACTTTTTAAGATGAATGTGAATTAATAAGACTTTTATTGCAAGCATTTTACAGAATCTTCCTGAAGCAACTTGCAAAACCTTGGCTTAAAAAACACTTTTTTTTGGCAGCAGGGGTTGGAGAGGAGCTGCATCTGGAGGCCTGTGGGATCTTAGTTACTCAACGAGGGTTGAAACTGCATCTTCTGCAGTGGAAGCATGGAGTCTTCATCACCAGACCACTAGGGACATCCCCAAAAGACACGTTCTTAAAAAGGGAACTTGAGTGGTTATGTGGCTATTACAGCACTGTAGTCATGAGGGCAACTTTATGGCAAGGGTCCAAGGAAATAGCAGAGAGCAGTTGTCACCTCAGTCAGGAAACAGGGAGAGTTCCCCAGAGGTCCATGCACACTTCCTGCAAGTGAAGTTCAGGATATTTCCTCAAATCCTTCCCTTATCCACCCACCTCCCCTATGTTACCTAGGCAAGATTCAGTTTGTTTTCACTTGTTGCAAACAAATAATTCTTGCCTAGATCATACTGAAGATCTAGAAATAGCACATAGAAAAGGGTAAACAGAGAAAAATCAGTGAAAATCTTTGCAGGCCCATCACCCAGCTTCCCTCTTGTGACCATCTGAGCACAGTACTCCATGGGAGTGGAGGATGAGAGAACGGGTGTCTCGGTGTCTGGAATCACTGATGAGCTGCCTGGTTTTACTATAACCAGATCTTACCCTCTCACCTAACACAGCCTTCTTCCCACCTGATGTGTAACTCTGATAAAAGAGAGCATTTTCTTGCCCTCTTTAACTGGTATTTCTGGATAGAGGAAAAGAAAAAAGAGACATTGAACAGCATGAAGAGGAAAAAATAAAACAACCAAGCATGCACACTTCTGCAGAACACACAAGAGACCCTCGATTTGGTAAAAGGCTCTGTTTCACCAGAGTCAAACATACATTTTCAACAAAAACACCAGTGCCCTACAGACCGGTCTGGCTGCCTAATTTCTACTGTAAAACAAGCTCCAGCTTGAGCTGGCCGACAGGCGGGAATTTGAAGCTTGAACATTTTTATTTCCTGTTTCCTTCAGTGTCCCGCTTTAGCGGGGTAACTGGTTGACTTCCACCCCCAGGTGCCCAGAACAGCCTGATTTCCCTTGTGCTCAAGGCCAGGTCAGCTCACAGTGGGTGGTGGCCCATCCCCCAAGGGTCTGCTTTCTTCTGAGTCACCGCTTGCGTGACTCAGGAAGTCATGCTGTAGATAAAAGGATCTGACTTAGGCTGACGGCTCACTGACAGCTCACAGCTAAGGAGCCCAAGTGCCTTCTCTAGGCCTCAGTTTCCGGATGTAAAAAAATAGATATGTCTGCTCTCCTGGGTTGTCGACAGGCCTGTAGAGCTCAGACAAGTCTCCACTACCAGAGGCTCGGTCTCTCCCACCCTCCCTTCAAAGTAACAGAAGACTTACATCCTCCAAATTTCTGTTAGTGGGTCCAGGAGTGCATGGAACTTAAGGACAAGTTTACAAGGCACAGGAAGTGGGCAGAGGATGGAGGACATTTGCTCAGGGGCACTTCTGTGCCCTCACATGCCACAGCATGGGGAGAATGTGCTTTCAGACACTTGGGGTTGTTGTTCAGTTGCTCAGTCACATCTCACTCTTTTGTGACCCCGTGGGCTGTAGCCCGCCAGGCTCCTCTGTCCATGGGATTTCCCAGGCAAGAATACTGGAATAGGTTGCCATATCCTTCTCCAGGGGATCTTCCAGGACCTGGGATCGAACCCATGTCTCCTGCATTGGCAGGCTGATTCTCTACCACTGAGCCACCAGGGAAGCTCTACCATGGATTCAGATGAGAACTTTAGAGAAGGTTCAGGAAGCCGCGGAGCACTAAGGTCAAAGGAAGGGCAACAGTAGAAGTCTGCACCATTCTGTATCAGGATCAAAATTGAAATTTTGCAGATAAAATTTATGGTGAGAGAAAGTTGGGAGTTACTGAGAATTACAATTTAATGACGTTAGGATGAACTATTGTCTTAGATGTTTTTTTATGTTACTGAGTTGAAAGGAAGTTGACAGTCGTTTTTCTTAATAATATGTTTAGCCGATTCAGAGTCCTTTGGGGGAACCAAACAGTTTCTTGACAGCTTAAAGAAATTAAATTACTTATTTAGAGCTTATAGTAAATCTCTTTGACTGTTTGTTAACAGAAATATTAAATCCATCATTTATTGATGGATTCCAAGAAGTAGCAAACTTGTTAGGATTTAATTATACAGGCTAAACAGCTAAACCCAAGTAGTAAATTTGAGTGAATCTAGCTCATGATGTGAATGAGAATATCATTTTCTGAAATACCTTAGAAAATAAATTCTGGGTACCAGAATTTATTTTCTGGTCCAGTGGTTAAGACTCTGCACTCCCGATGCAGGGGGCACAGATTCAATCCCTGGTCGGGGATCTAAGATCCCACATGCCACACAGTGCAGTCAAAGTAAATAAATATTACTGCAAAAAATTGTTAAAAGAAAAGAAATTCCATGAATGTTACTGTGAGGATAACAATCTATGAGAACAATGTTGTGCAATCTTTATCTACTGGGTTACAGTTTTAAAATTTAACTAGTAGGCTAATTAGTTACTCCCACACCATTTTCTATAAAGAATAATAAGCCACTTAGACGGTTTTATAAAATAGAGCTTGATAACATAAATTACATATTGGTGGAAAACAAAATACATGAAATAGAACTAGGAATAAATCCAAGAAAAAATTGTCTACTATATGAAGCTATTTAGTTACTTTGGTACCAACTTTGTTAAGAGGAAGTGAAAAAATAGCTAGACTTTTTATATATATAATATTTAAATTTTCACTTTTTCCAGTTTAAGGACATTTGAAGGACATTCCAAAAATATTCCTTTGCACTTCTCATAATCTTCTAGTGAGTCTTCCTACAATCAAAGTCACATCTTATTATGATATTTATATTAATATTATATCAAACTGAATACTGATATGTCAAATTAATAGCTTGAAAACAAGGATTGTCATATCACTAGAAAATCCTACAAAAAGCAAATCTCAGCCTGTGTGAACTCCTGGGATGTGACAGGATTTTTTAGGGACTTATACATACATCTCTATCTATACTATTTTAAGATAAAGAATTTCTGTAGGAATTGCTTGTAAGTTTCTGTTTACAAGCTTCAGACTTCAGATATACCCTACCCTTCCACTTAACGTAAAATACTTTTAAAGATTTTCTCGATAAAGTGTTAGTTATATCAGGTTTTGATTCCTACAAAACGGTCACCTTGTAAATTTCAAACACATAGCCCTGAAGATTCAGCACTCACAAGCTCAGATTTTCTGAGTCCTGCTTGAAGTGTTCTGTCCCATATCCTGTCCCATTGAGCCATCAAAATGCCCCAAAAATTCCAGCACTTAAGCATTACAATAAAAACATTCACAACTGAAGAATAACTTCAAGCCACAGATGATGAATAATCATAAGCCAAAGAAAAATTTTAATTAGTGATAGGACAAACAAGAAATTTTTAAAAGCTGACATCATTCAAATTGATTCAATGACTTTTTTCCCCCCTGTTCTACATAAGCTTTCTGGTATGTCAGTTAAAAGTATTAACATCAACGGTATTTGCCTTGGTATCCCCAACATAAGACACAACATGTTAATTCAACAACAATGTTTTGAGTGCCTCTTGGCTTACTCTGTGCAACGTAGTATCAAGCACCAAGTAGTTATAAACAACACCCTGGGAGCGCTTTTTTTGGTAATTAATTAGGGAAAATTTCCAGCATATACAAAAGTACACAAAAAAGTATGAATCCTCACACACCCATAACCCAGTTTTAAAAATTGTCAGCTCATTGTCAGTCTTATACTGTATTCCCAGCCACAACTCCATATTATTTGAAATCAAATTGCCCATATCATAACATTTTATCTGTATAATTTTATTATTTACTTTTGATTTTAAATACAAGCATAATAGCACTATGCCACCTAAATAAAACACCAAAAAAAAAAATTTCTATATAGTTATCAAATATCCAGTCAGTGTGCAAATTTCCCTGCCTCGTAAGTCACTTTTAAGCTAAAGTTCTTCCTCTGCTATAGTTTGAGTTCCTCCAAAAAGAGACCGTAAGACAGGATTCAGATCCATGGAGTTTAAGTTCAGGGAACACCACAAGGGAAAGAGAGAGGGGAGTCAGGGGGAGAACACAACCAACAACGAGTATTAAATGTAAACCAACAAGGCCATTTAACCATTTACCAGTGCAGAATAGAAGCCTAATCCTTTCAGGGGAATTCTTGGAAAAGGGATTAACACACACACATACGCCCCTCAGGACTATCTCCCTGAGAGTTGAAAAAGCTGGATACTTATTCACCCACTTGATTTAATCATTGATTGAGGGCTGCTTCTGCGGGCATTGATTTCCTGGCACTCCTGACCTTTCAAAATTGGACAGAGCAGCCTCCCACGGTTCAGGGGGAAAACTCCTTTGGCACAAAGAGGAGCCAGTGACCATTGGAAGTCAGGCTGAGCACAGTGAAGGATACAGAAGACCGGGGTGAGCATGGACAGTGATTGCTACCCACTCTCCCCTTCTTGCCATTTACATGGTGAGGATACCAGGGTGATTTGTTCTGGAGAATTTCCAGCACTCTGGGTATTCCTGACTGCATCCACGTGGTGTCTTTTCATCTGTTGGCTGTCCCCCGCACTCTCTGTTCTCATTCTCCAATGGGTAGTTGGACACAGACTGAATAACAGACTGGATATTTTAGCTAGAAGACATCACTGGTGATAATGACAGGACTTTTCGTTAGCAGATACGTAATGCCCAGTTGTCTTTCTTTGTGTAGTGTTAGGAATTTTTGTCCATGTTCATTATTTCATTAGAGCATGCAAATATTCCCTCACTCTGCTGCTAAGTCGCTTCAGTCGTGTCCGACTCTGTGCGACCCCATAGACGGCAGCCCACCAGGCTCCCCTGTCCCTGGGATTCTCCAGGCAAGAATACTGGAGTGGGTTGCCATTGCCTTCTCCAATGCATGAAAGTGAAAAGTCAAAGTGAAGTTGCTCAGTCGGGTCCGACTCTTAGCGATCTCATGGCTGCAGCCTACCAGGCTCCTCCGTCCATGGGATTTTCCAGGCAAGAGTACTGGAGTGGGGTGCCATTGCCTTCTCCACTCTTTATTCACTTATTAGCAGAAATGCTTCTACAATACAGAAACTTTTTCTTGTCGACTATTTGATTACCCCAAGGTATAAGAAACATAAGATAAACCTTTGATTCTTTCCTTTTATTTGCCAATTCTCGGAATCCACTATAGGTGATCAGGAGTTCTTTATTTTTTACGAACTCATAGATTTAAACATACCTGCAAGCCAAGTCGTTTCAGTCATGTCCGACTCTTTGTGACCCCATGGTCTGTGGTCAGCCAGGCTCCTCTGTCCAAGGGATTCTCTAGGACAGAACACTGGAGTGGGTTGCTGTACCCGTCTCTGGGGGATCTTCTGGACTCAGGGATCGAACCCATGTAACTTAACATCTTCTGCATCCGCAGGCGAGTTCTTTACCACTAGTACCACCTAGGAAGGCCTGAGTTTCAATCCATAGCCCAAATGCTCCCATTTTTGGCCAGTGAAAATCCATTCAGATTGACTTCTGAGTTCTTTTTGTCATTATTTTGATGGTCATTGAAAAATTTTTGCTTTTATCATATGACAATATGTCCCAGGACCTTCTTGAATTTTTCCTGCCCCAGTCTTGAAATTAGCTATTTCTTCAAGAATTCAGGCTCCTTTTAGTGGAAAATAGTAACAGGAAACACAGTCCAAGTTCTATCGGTTCACATCACTACTAAGACAGTCATTATTTCTAGGCTTTTTTGGCGGCCAGAGGTAGGAATAAGGGTTTTTTTTGTTTGTTTGTTTTTCTCTTTGTTTTTCTTTTTGTTTTTTAAGAGCAATACATTCTGAGATCATACTGATGTTTTCAGTTCAAGTTTAGGTTTATTTGGTTAGCTATTCTTTGATTTCATATATTTTTCTCATGCTAACCCCTTGATTTTTATTAATATAAACATAATTACTTATTTGCCATATCTTGTACTATATACCATAGTTTCAAAACAGCAATGCTAACATTATTACAAACAGCATGATAATTGAAAGCGGCTTAAAGCTGTTTGCAGTTCTGTTTATCCTCAGAATATATCCCACTGCTGCTGCTGCTGCTGCTAAGTCGCTTCAGTTGTGTCCAACTCTGGCGATCCCATAGACGGCAGCCCACCAGGCTCCACTGTCCCTGGGATTCTCCAGGCAAGAACACTGGAGTGGGTTGCCATTTCCTTCTCCAATGCATGAAAGTGAAAAGTGAAAGTGAAGTCACTCAGTCGTGTCCGACTCTTAGCAACCCCATGGACGGCAGCCTACAAGGCTCCTCCATCCATGGGATTTTCCAGGCAAGAGTACTGGAGTGGGGTGCCATCGCCTTCTCCATATCCCACTAGGTTTATATATTAAATTACTGGGCTTTTTTTAAGTCACTTGAAATAATCCTCTCTGTATAGTAAAGTCACTAACTTAACACAGTAATCTTTATTTTGCTGTTTTTAGGAATTATTTCTAAATTTAATTTGATTTCATAATCACGAAAAATCTTCACATGGTTGCAAAGTCCAATCTACAAAACAAGGTATAATCAAAAAGTAAGATTTTTATTCATGTTTCCTCCACCCTGTTCCCAGGGCAGGTAACCAATTTTTTATATTTTTTCACTTTTTTTATTATGCTCTTATTTTCTTGCTGTGACTTAAATATAAGCAAAGAGATATTCATATTCTTGGCACATTTTTTTGAGTGAATGGTAGCATATTACATATATTTTCTCCACCTTGCTTTTTTCAGATAATAATGCATCCTGCAGAATATATGGAGATGAGATAGTAACAAACTTATACACACTCGTCAGTTACAGCTGCATAATTCTCCATTGACAGATGTCCCAGGTTCCCTATTGACAAACATTTGGGTTTTGCCAACATTTGGTTGTTACAAACATGGTTGTAATGAATATCCTTCTGCAGATTATAAACTGAAGTTTCCAAAACACAAATGTTCTAAGACTTCATTTTGGAAATTGTTACATAAGTCATGGATTGAAGAGTTTTGTTTGAACTTATAGTATATGTTAGCTATGACCCTATCAATGTGGCTTCTGCATTTTCTCATTTTTATTATGTAGTAAAATTCTGTTTGTGACCTAGTATATAACCATTTTCCTAAGAAAATAGCTAATTTTAATTTTAAACAAGCAAAAGGAAGCGAAATTTCATCACAGCCCTTTCAGCAAAGAACAGGAGCAGTTCGCTAGAGCTGCCAAGCATCAGGGTTCAGCAGGGAAGGAGGGTGGGGTGGCTGGGGGCCTGAGGGCACGAGGCACAGGTGCCCTGCTGTTCAGGCAACAAACACTGCCCAGATGCGGAGCCCAGTGGGGAGCAGGGGTGGAGGGAGGACTTTGGTCCAGGATCTGGCAGCTGAACTGGAGGCTGTGAAGCCAGTCTGTCTACAGTCAAAGGCATAGGGTAACCCTTACTTGTAAGATACATCGTTTAATATCAACCTACTGATTGAATCTTATTTTATTCTTCAGTCTCCAAATCTTGAGAAAGACATGTCAATGCCTCTTACCACAATTCATATTTCTGCCAGTTTCTCCTTGATTTTCCATAATTTTTTTTTCCTTTTCTATTTTAAGCCTGTCTGTCTTATTTTATAAAGGTTCACAAACTTTACATCTTCATTGTGGATTGTATCATTTATCAATATGAGAAGACCCTTGCTTTTCTGGCAAATTATTTTTGCTTTGAATGACATTAATGTTAATAAAATGACAATTTTAATTTTTATTCTTCTTCCTTCTTCTTTCTTCCTTTTGTAAATTACACTGTTGTCCCTTTTATTTTTTAACCTTCACAGCAGTAGAATGGCTGCCTTGTGCTCTGGCTGATAAAGATCATAGGTTCCTGAAGCAGGAAGTAGGCAGAAGGCTCTCTCAACCACCAGCAAGATTTTCCATGTCAGGGGGCAAAGCTGTGACTGCTCCTGCCAGGGACTGTCAGTCAGGCTCCATAAGATTTTCACTTAATGGTGTTTCCTCTCAGATTCCGACTGCTGCTTCCGCTTCCTTTCCAGTGTCACGGTTCTGTGGATTCATCATTTTTCAGTGTCCGGGTGAGATGCTGGCTGTATAATAATTTTATGTGTTGCATGAGAACACGTTGCATTTTAAACTGGTAGCCCATTTGTCGTGTTTTTAACATTCCCTGCTATTGGTAATTTGATTTTAAAATTAACTTTGTATCGTAAAAGCTTATCTTGACGAGAACTTAACAGCTGAATATGACACAGAAAAAGAAACTATACATCAAAGATGATAAAATGTGCTTACAGATTTTTATTCTATGAATATGAATATTTCAGAACTAAAAAAAACCCATGACTTTGCCTTTTTACTTTGGAGTATTTTTATACTAAGAATTTATACATTTTTAAGAACATTTAGTTTTTATGTTGAGCACTTTGGATGAATTGGAAGTTTCAACCATGATGTGTGTGTTAGTTGCTCAGTCATCTTGGACTGAGTGTATCTGTTAATGTGCCTTAATGTCATCTTTACAGGATTTTTATTTATTTTTAAATTGAATTTTTTAAAACTTTTTATTTGCTTGCTTTTATTTTTCTTTTTCGGTTGCACTGCACAGCATGTGGGATGTTAGTTCCCCAACCAGCGATTAAAAAAATCTTTTAAAAAATTAATAATTCCAACCATAAAAATGGAAATGATCTAATTAGAAAAATACATTTTTGACTCTCATGAAGCAACTGCTTCATGCAATAATAAACAGTGATGATAAAAGGATTAGAAGACAGTTGACGGGGAACTTTACAAAGCCATCAAGCTGCCATCACCTAAAGCCAGTGATCAGTCTTAGTGTTGCTCTAAGTGTGAAGGCCAAAGATCAGGTATCTTATGATGATGAAGTACACGCACCACTTGTCAAGTATTCCTGCCCGTGTGAAATAGAGAGCCATGGGAAGTTGCTGTATGGGCGCAGGGAGCTCAGCGGTGTGCTCTGTGACAGCCTGGAGGAGTGGGATGAGGGGGAGGTTCAGGAGGGACGGGGCCATACCAGTACTCAGGGCTGATGCGCATTATTGTATAGCAGGAACCAATGCAATATTGGAAAGCAATTATCTTCCAATTTAAAAAAAAAAAAGGCCAACGCAATATTGGAAAACAATTATCTTCCAGTTAAAAATAAACTAAAAAAAAAAAAAGCTAAACAGAATCTAGTTAAGGCTTTAGTTCTAACTTCTAACTTTCAGGAAATACAAGGAATTAAGGACAATTTCAAAGATCACCACCAGGAAGCAATCAGTCAAATCAATAATCAAGCAACATATTACAGGATAACCAGCCTGTTTTCAAGTCAAGAGCATGAAAAAGAGGGGTGAGAGGCAACCAAAACCTCCTGTGTTGGAAGCATGGAGCCCCAGCCACTGGACTACCAGGGAAGTCCCCACAAGATTTTTAAAACATTTAAAACTTAAGAGATTCCCCAGTTTGCAACTCAGAAAATATTACCGTCATTCCCAAAGACCATAAAGTAAAATTAATCCATTTTTCAAATTGGAAAACTGGGTCTCCAAATCATAGGACAAATTTTTTCACTTTTTATTTTGGATTAATTTCAAATTTATGGAAAAGTTGCAAAAATTAGACCAAAAGCCTATATAACTCAGATTCATCAAACGCTAGTGTTTTGCCACATTCACTTTCCCAGTCTCTCTCCCCTCATCTCACTCTCTTTTTCTCTCTCCCCACATGTCCACACACTTACACACACACACACATGTGTGCACACACACTACAAAAATAAGAACATTCTTTTACATAATCACATTACATTTATCAAACTTAGACATCTGACACTGATACAACAATCATTACCAACCATTCAGCTTGTATTCCAATTCTTCCAGTTTCCCCAGTAATGTCCTTTAGAGTACTCTGGGAACAAGCATGGATCATGAATCACATTTAGGAGTCCCTTTAATTTGGACTGGTCCTTCTGCCTTTCTTGGTCTTCACATCAACAGTGTTCAAGAGTGCAGAGCTGCTAGAATAGGAAGGAGTTTTCACTCTTCTCCACCCTTTCTGGAGTTGGCATTGCCTTTGCAGTAAACCTTGGTGGGTGCTATCCTGGCCTTCCAGAATCTATTTCTTAAGGATGAATGAACCTAACAACTCATTTTCGTGAATCTACGTGTAACATCTGAATCCACATACACATATAAAGATTCAAGGCAAACTTAAACAACAGCTGTGGCAGTAGCAGCTAGCACTTATAGAGTGCTTCGTGCAGTGCATACACTGTCACTGAATCCTCGTAACAACGCTGGAGGATCGGTACAATTATCATCACCCCCATTTTATAGCAGAAGAAATGGAGGCACAGAGAAATGAAGTCACTTGGCCTAAACCACACAGCTAGAATACAGCAAAACCTGAACTTCAACTCCAGCCATCTGGCGTTAGACACTTCTGGGGGTTTCATCTCTCCCAGATAACCTCATCATCTCTCTCATAAGTATCCAGCCTGGTGAGTGAGTGCTTGGTTTTTATGATACATTGGCATATGACCTGGGTAACAAAATCCTTAGGAACAATGTCTTGGTCAACTTCATACCCACCATGCTCTACATCTGAGCGTGGTAGGAAAAGAAGACCAGAGAAGCAAGAAGTCAGCAACAGACAAGTTTCCCACAAGCAGGAAGTGGCAGTGTCCAGACAAACAGGCTCGGACTCATATTAAGTTAAATATTTACTCAGCTGACAGAAGTAAATATTACACTTTTAATTATTATCCACTTTAACCAACATTTTGCGAGTGTCCACTGTTTGGGAGATGGTACGATGCATTTTGGGGAAAAAAACACAAATAGAAAAAAGGGTCTTAGGGAGCAATATGCATTCATGAAAAAACAAAAGCTAATGAATATTTATCCAAAAATATACATGTGTTGATAAATTAGTATTATGTTAATACAAAGAAAACAGGGTTCACACAAACCCTGAGGGAGCCATCAGAGTAGGGAAAGATTAAGGAGACAAGTTTCTCCTTGAAGAGAAGGAGGTTTTAGAATAGGTTTAGAATAGGCTTCGCTGGTGGCTCAGTAGTAAAGAATCCACCCGCAGGTCTGGGAAGATCCCACATGTTGCAGAATGATGAAGCTTAAGCGCCGAAGCTATTGAGCCTGTGCTCTCGAGCCCAGAGCTGCAGCTCCTGAGCCCAGCGCCACTACTGAAGCCAAATGACCTAGAGCCTGTGCTCCGAGAGAATCCACTGCAGTGAGAAGCCGCGGAATACAACCAGAGACTAGCCCCGCTCGCCACGACTAGGGAAAAGTCCGCTCAGCAACGAAGACTCGGCATAGCCAAAAATACATACAGAAATACAAATTTTTAAAAACAGATTTAGAAAACCAAGGGACTGTGGAGTTAAGGGTGTCTTGAGTGAGATAAAAACACGGAGCTGAGAGCGGACCACACACACGTGGCCCTGCAGAGGGAGGAGGGTGGTGGGCTCACCTGGAAAGCGGAAGGATGCTAAGCGCGAGAACGCCCTTGAAAAATCGCCAGGTAGGTTCACAAAGTGCCCAGGGACTCGGGGTTATGGATGTCAGAACGGGGAGACCATCTCAAAAGAGGGAACACTTTGGGTTTGGGGGTTTGGTTTTGTTTGTCATTTTACCAGTGTTAAACCGATTAAGTAAGCATGAAGGAGGGCTATGAAAACAGCTCACTGGATCAAGGACAGAAGAAAAACACCAGGCTTTAGAGAAAGCAGTGTGTTCTGATAAGTCGTGGGCAGAGAGGAGACGAGGGTGGAAACGTCAATTTCTTCACTAGACATTGGGTCAAAACACTTGTGGAAAATGACATGGCAACTGGACACTGAAGTGAGGTCAAGGAAGGGATTTTTTTTTTTTAAATAAGAAGAGACTATAAACCCGCCACAATTCCCTGAGGCTGTGTCTAACCAGAGCCCTAGATATGAAATCAGCTCTCAAGGTCTGCTTTCATGACCTCAGTCATTAGAAAAATGTGCAGAAGAAACAGAAAACCTGAGAAACAAACATTTGTGCAGAAAATAGAGGGGATCATACAAATAAAACCTCATGTTGTTGTTCAGTCACTCAGTCATGTCCAACTCTTTGCAACCTCATGCACTGCAGCACACCAGGCTTCCCTGTCCTTCACCATCTCCCGGAGCTTGCTCACACTCATGCCCATTGAGTCAGTGATGCCATCCAACCATCTCATCCTCTGTCATCCCCTTCTCCTCCTGCCTTCAATGTTTCCCAGCATCAGGGTCTTTTCTAATGAGTTAGCTTCACATCAGGTGGCCAAAGTACTGGAGTTTGAGCTTCAGCATCAGTCCTTCCAATGAATACTCAGGATTGATTTCCTTTAGAATTGACTGGTTTCGGATCTCCTTTCAGTCCAAGGGCCTCTCAAGAGTCTTCTCCAACACCACAGTTCATACTGTTACACAAAGGCCACCTGGATATGCTTACAATGAAAAGGGAGGAACCAGGGACTGTGATGAGAGAAAATTACCAAAGTCAGTTACACTTGTACATGTGAAGACTGAAGGCCAACTTAGCAATAGGAGTAATTGTGGCAGGCATAGTTAACACTGATGTGTAGGATCATGTGAGTGTAGAATACAGAAGGATCCAAAACCCAAGTAGAGACTCTAGTTTTCTTCATCGTATCTCAGAGCTTTGATAAAAAGTAGAGGATAGATGGATGTATTCATTAATTCAACAGGACATTTGCCGTAGACATTAGGGGTCCACAGATGAATTCAGTATGGCCACTTCACTAAGGAGTTCCCTGTCCAAAGACCAGGCAGGTAAGGACAGTCCAGTTCAATAGTTGCCACCAAAGGCAGAGTAACAACACAAGGGCTTCCCGAGCCCCTCTTTTATCCTGAAAGGATACCCATCACTCAGGATGTTCTTCGGTGATCTTAGCATTGCCTGCTGCAGGATGACTATTAACACCGCTCCAAGAAAGACGGTGTCTGTTGATCCTTCCAGCCTCTTTGTCACCTCACTTCTGCCACAAATAACCAACTTGCCGGGTGGACCTTGATGTTATCATGAGGGATTTCCAGAAAGTTGTCTGGCTCCTAGAGATTATTTTTTCATAATTTTCTCTCTAAAGCAACTTGAAATACTGCTACTGTGTTCAGTATTGAGTAAGCTTCTGAACCACCTACTAGTGAGGTTAAGAACACACAGATACATACAAATGCACAACACACACACACACACACACACCTTTGCTCAGTAACCCAAAATCTGTGTTTTTTTTAACTTTATTGAAGTATAGTTGGTTTACAAGTTGTGTTAATTTCTACTGTACAGCAAAGTGACTCAGTTATACTATACATTCTTTTCCATTATGGTTTATGGCAAGATATTGAATACAGTTCCCTGTGTTATACCGTAGGACCTTGTTGTTTATCCATCCTATTTAAAATAGGATGTATTTTTGTATCTGCTCATCCCAAACTCCCAGTCCTTCCCTGCCCCATGCCCTCTCCCCCTTGGCAACTGCCAGTCAGCTCTCTCTGTCTGGGTCTGATCCTGAGCATCAGTCCTAGGTCCTACCCATCAGCCCTGCCTAAGGTTCCCTGGGGCATCTAGTCCAGAGGCTTGGAGGCAGCAAGGCTAAATTGTTTCCCCCTAGGAACAAGGGGATGGGGGTTGCTGTTTTATTATGTAAGAGGGAGAAGCACCGGGAAAGTGAGCTTTAGTGAATGAAAGGTGATCATGTGACAGTGCCTCCAGACTCACTCCACAAAAGGAAATGCACTTGCGTCAAGATCGCCACATCTTTTCACTGAAAATCACCTGATCACAGTGACTCAGCACTTTCAGACTCTTTTGTTGCTGGGGCCAGACCCTATTCCATTAGGACACACACATTGTTCCAAATGTGTTGCCTTGCCGCACCTCACCACTGTTGCTAGGAAAACATATTCAATGCAGGAAAATGTATTTGTTACGCCAAAAGCAAAGACAGACATTGCAGAATGGAAGCCGGCAGTAATCTGGTCCAGATCAAAGTTGCGTTTCAAAAGGCATTTGTCATTGGTTCACACTCTCCCAGTTAAGCTTTTGCTGACTCATTGTAAATTACTCAAAGTTGTACCAAGCTAATGTTTAGCAACTCATTCTATGTGGAAGCCAAGTTCAATATCAAATTCTTAAAAGTATGTGTGACTTGGTCTATTTACACCTGAACAAATAGGTAATCATGAGTCACTTACCAACACAGCATGACTATAGGAAAATGGAATAACCAGCCACTCAAGTGAAGTCAACAAAGGTTATTTTTAATAAGAAATAACACTACACATTGGCCATAACTTCCCTTTGCATCACTGCTTCTTTGTGTACACACACACAAATACATATATATATACTCATATGAAACTCTACAAAACTAAAAGTCAAGTGAGCAGAAATTATGTGACTCAACTAAGACAAGACTAGAGTGAACAAGGGTTCTACAGAATGTTCAGTTTAATTGTATGTGTTCATTTCCTTTCCCATTATTCTAATTATTCATTTTTTAAAATATACTTATATTTTTATATATATTTTTATATATTTATAAAATATACAGTATATTATACTGTAAAGTGCACAAATATGTGTATATATGAAGTGTAGTGAAGTGAAAGTCCGTCGTGTCTGACTCTTTGCGACCCTATGGATATACAGTCTATGGAATTCTCCAGGCCAGAATACTGGAGTGGGTAGCTATTCCCTTCTCCAAGGGATCTTCCCAACCCAGGGAGTGAACCCAGATCTCCCGCATTGCAGGCAGATTCTTTACCAATTGAGTCACCAGGGAAGCACAAGAATATTGGAGTGGGTAGCCTTGTTGTAGCCATGTGTTCCGGGAAACAAACTCACTCAGAAGGACAATGCAGATAGTGGAGTGCAGTTTATTACACCGGCGGGCCCAAGACAAAGTCTCCTCTTAGCCAAGGACCCCAACCAGTTTCTGTGAAAACCTTATATACCCTAAGTGTACGTGCTCAAACTCACCTCCCCAAATTCCCTGAAACTAATCTGAACAACCCACTCCAGTACTCTTGCCTGGAAAATCCCATTGATGGAGGAGCTAGTAGGCTGCAGTCCATGGAGTCACTAAGAGTTAGACACGACTGAGTGACTTCACTTTCAATTTCACTTTCATGCATTGGAGAAGGAAATGGCAACCCACTCCAGTGTTCTTGCCTGGAGAATCCCAGGGACAGGGGAGCCGTCTATGGGGTCGCACAGAGTCGGACACAACTGAAGTGACTTAGCAGCAGCAGCAGCAGTCTGAACAAAGGAAAAGAAAGATATGATCAAAGTTAACCAGTGATTCATATGCCTTAAGCCTAGGTAGTTAACAGTAGACAATTATCAACAGGCCTGTGGTCATACCCCAATAAGCATAACAGAATATACGATTCTATTTGGTTAGATAATTAGGGTATTCTTTTAGGCGACGGAGAGTCTAGGTACGAGCACTGAGGCTCTTCCTTCCTCTTCCTTCCGGGGGCCTGGTTTTCCAGTTGGTATGTCGTTTCCATAGATACTGGGCATATAGATCAAAGTCCACAGTTCCGCCTAAGATTGAGTTCTGCTTTCAAGAAGGAGCCTGTTCTGTCTGTTTCCTCCTTCAGCCTAACCCTTCTCCAGCAGATCTTCCCAAGCCAGGAATCAAACTGGGGTCTCCTGCATTGCAGGCAGATTCTTCACCAGCTGAGCTACAAGGAAAGCCCATATATATGTGTTCCCTCCTACTGGCACACGCACCACTCAGCTGAGATGGAATCCAATCAGGAGGATTCCAGGGGGTTGGTAGTACATGCAGACTGGCGTCTCCTGTCTCCTTTTGACCTTTCCTGAATTCTCCTGGTTGGTGGTGGCTTGTTAGTTTCATGCTCCTTACTAGGATATGATATTCTGTTCTAAGATAATTCATGCAAATTGTTACTGTGGTGTCTGGCCAGGGTGGGAGGTTTCGGTCAGTGGTTTTCCTAACAGTTTTATAAAACTACCAACCCTCTAAAATCCTCCGGGGTGGATTCCATCTTGGCTGAGTGATGTGCGCGCCACCAGGAGGAAACCTAAGTCAGACTGAATGGCCAGAGACAACCCAGAAACTAACTCCATCACCATAAAACCCAAGACTGTGAGCCACATGGCAGAACAGAGCTGCTGGGTGACTGACCCTGCTGCTCTGCCATTTCCTTCCCAACAAAGTCTTTTATTTCGTCAGCACATGTGTCTCCTGGGACAATTCATTTTAAAGCATTAGACAAGACCCCACTCTTGGGCCCTGGAAGGGGGGTCCCCCTGACTGCAACAGAACCACCATCCAATTCAAGACAGAAGACATAGGACATCCCTGCTGGCCTCTGAAATGATGCCCATCGCCCCTCCCCAGTAAATATCTCCCTATGGAGGTAGAGCAATTCTGACCTCTATCATCACAGTTTGTTGTTCTTGAAATTTATGTTATTTAAATCTTTAGATATATACTATTCACTTAATTTTATAAAATGCAGTACATTCAAAAAGTACAAATGTGATGTTTCTCTCCTAGCTGTGACCTCCAGGCACTTAATTTCTCTATCCAAAGGCACCCAATGATATCAACTACTGTGTGTGTTTATTGAAATATTTAACTCATATGCATGCAAAGACATGTGTATGCATAGCCTTCCTCCTCTGACAAGTTCTATAGAACACTGTATACACAGTGTTGCATACCCTGCAGTTTACACACACACCCAACATGGGTTGTTCCCTGTTCAAGACTTTCCCTCTTTTCAGTATGCTGCAGAATATTCTATTATTGAAACACTTTCCTAAGGACAAACATTTAGGTTACTTCCCATTTCTGGCTATGATAAATCTTTAAGGTATGTTATTCCACAGAAGTAAATCTACAGGAAAAAAGTCTTAAAAGTAGAGTTCCTGGGTCAAAGGACATATACATTTGCAATGTTTATAGATTTGCAATATTCACCCAGTGACATAGCAGTCGTTCCCTTTTAAACTCCAATTTAAACTCCAAGGGCCTATTTTCTCACAACCTTGCCAACACGGTGTACTATTAAACTTTTGGAGCTCAGCCGATCTGATAAGGAAAAATGGCTTCTCTAGGTATATCTAATTTGCATTGCTCTCATTATGAGGCTGGGCGTATTTTCATGGGTCTATGAGCCATTTATTTCCTTTTTTGTGCATTCATTTTTTGTTCATTTTCTTATTTGTTTATGCGTTATTTTGAAGATGCATCTTACATATTAAAATTTAGCCTTTAACTGGGGAATGTCTTGCAAACATTTTCTCCTAGATTATTATTATTTGTCTTTCTTTATAGTAGCATTTGCTGTACAGGGTTTTGTTTTGTTTTGTTTTGTTTTAATGTAGTTGAATTTTATTGTATGGCTTTTGACCTTTCCACTCAAAGGTGATTCTCCCATGGAATATTTTGGTGTTTTAATAGACTGTGTTTTTTTCTTTATGTTTAAATGTCTAATTTATCTGGAATTTATTTGGGTGTATGATGTAAAGTATGGATATAACCTCACCTTTTTCAAGATGACCATTTAGCTTTGCAAACACCATTTATTAAGTAATTGCCTTTTCTCTCTTGATTTGAAATATCATTGTTATTATATACTAAATTCTACATATGTTCTAGAGTTTCTATCTCCCATCATTGCCCTAGAGTTCCTACCTCCAGGAGTTTCCAGGATCAGATTGTTTTAATTATTATATTTTCAAAAAAGTTATAAGTTGCTCACCACCTTCACTCTACCTCCTTCCTCATTGTTTTATCTTGTTTTGTCTTTTTCAGAATTTCCCTGGTTATTCTTGCCAACTGATTTCCTCCATGTGAATCTTGGAATCAGCTTGTTTAGCTCTGATATCTTGTTGGTGTCTTTATTTGGATCTCATTAAATTTGTAGATTAATGTGGTATTCATGTTACTTATTATTACCTAACAGACTACTCCCAAGATTTAATGGTTTAAGAACTTAGTATTATTTCTTACGGTATGCTGATTCAAGTCCTCAGGCAGATTCTCATTTGGGATGTCTCAGGGACTTGCAGTCAGAGGAATATTTCTTCCCTCAAATGTCTGTGCCTGAGCTGGGCCAGCGAGGGCCTGGCTGAGCATCTCTCTTCCTCCAGAAGCCCCTGCACGTGCCTGACTGGGCTTCCTCACAAAGTGGCAGGATCACAAGGGTCAGGTTTCCTCCACTGTTGCTTAGGCCAAGTGTTCCAGGAAACACAAGCATCAGCTCCAGGGTTTCTCATGACCTGGGCTCAGAAATCACACAGTGTCACTTCTCCCATAGCCTATATATCAAAATAAGCTACTACAGGGACCCAAATGGAGGGGACTACACAAAAATATGACTACGGCTATTTTTGAAGTCTAGCATTCCTACATGGGGGGAATTACCACAGAAATGGGATCTGGGTAGAGGGGTTTATTTATTTGATTCATGCTCTCAAAGAACTTTTAGGCAGGAGACACAGGTTTGATCCCTGGGTGAAGATTCCCTGGAGGAGGAATTGGCAATCCACTCCAGTATTCTTGCCTAGAGAATCCCATAGACAAAGGAGCCTAGCAGGTTAAAGTCCATGGGGTCGCAAAGAGTCGGACATGACTGAGCACGCATGCACAAAGAATTCGCATCAATTTGAAAATGTTAAAAAAGAATTTCCTGTATAAAATGGAAAATTAATGAAGGGAAAGTTTAACCCTACAAATAAATGACACACTTTAGTAACACTTTATGGTTCACATAATGCTTTCCTCCCCAATTTCAGTTGGTTTTCATTTCTACATGAGGCAGTTTTATTGTTCTGGTTTCTCAGATGATGAAACTGAGGCTCAGATAGATTCTAAATTACTCAAAACCTCAAGAACTCCTCTGACTTAGGGCCCAACTTGCCTGAGGCAGAAAAACTCAAGCATCCACAGGAGCCAAGATGATAACCAAAATGAGTTAACTAGACAGGTGGTATTGTTTTGGAAAAGCCACATTTTGTCTGAAAATTAAGTGCATATGGTATTCTTTATTTCCACTCAGCATTATTCTCTTTTATTTCTTGCTAATCCTGCTGTCATATTCATCTACCTTTGGTTTCCAACTACAGTTAGTCCCTTACCTATGAACGAGTTCCATTTTGAGGGCACTTTGTAAATCCCATAGGTTGGTAAGTCCAGCAAAGTCAGCCTAGGTACCAAACTGACACAGTTGGCTATATAGTACGGTACTGTAACAGGTTTATAATACTTTTCACATAAATAACACATCAAAAACAAAAGTGAAGAAAACATTTTTAATGCACTATAAGTGCAGAACCTTGAAAAGGACAGTAGCACAGAACAGTAGCTGGCATACAGGGGCTAGGATCCAGTGAACAGAGAAGACGAGTTCCAGCCTGGAGGAGGGAGAGGACGAGGGAGGTGGTGCAGCCGAAGGATGGCCAGCAACAGGAGACGGAGGGCACGCTGCGATTTCACTCAGAGACGGTGATGGCAAACACTGTGAAAGCATCTTTGAAAGTTTGCAACTGGAAAGTTTCTATATGGGGGACCACTGTACTGATAGAGACATAGTTGCAAGACACAGCTGACTTCCTTCTTAAGTCAGCCATAAGGAGAACACACCCGGACACGGGGTGGTCAGTGACAAAGGAAGGCTTTGGTGTCTGGAGTCAAAAAGAGAGTAGACAGACTTCTGCATACTGGAAAGGGAGCTGCTTCTCCTCTCCCGGGAATGGTTGTCACCTAGCACCCTGGGCCAAGTGTGTAGCTTTTTTATTTTCAGAGTTGTTAGAAGTCCTTTTTCAAATAAAATCATCTGAAGTTTCAATACTGATAATAAACTCAATTTTTTAAAAAATGAAATTGCCCACCAGCCCCCGAGTATGGGATGGAAAGAGCAGCCCACCCCAGCCCATGGGTGGAACAGTCAATTCCCAGTCTGAACCACTACACAAGTACCGACCTAGGTGCTCTGAACTGCTCTCCCCACAGTATGAAAGCCTCAAACCAAGAGACAAAGGGAAAAAATTATACTGAAACAGTGAACACCATGGAGCCTGCCATAATCTGTTCAGACAGCTAGAGCAGACTATCATAGACTGAGTATCTTATGAACAACAGAAATGTATTTCTCAGTTCTGGGAAGTCCAAGATCAAAGCACCAACATCTTCAGTGTCTGGTGAGAAGGCCTTCCTGGTTCACAGACAGCTGTCTTCTCGCTGTAACCTCACATGATGGGGTCTTTTTTATAAGGACACTAATTCCATTCATGAGAACTCCTCCCTCATGACCTACACTTTCCAAAGAAAATCTCCACCACCAAATACCATCATATTGGAAATTAGGGTTTCAGTTTATGAATTTCATGGGGACACAAATATTCAGCCAGCAGCAGAATTACAGCTAAGGCAACAAGAGATGAATCTGTGAAGATTCTTCTACAGCCCTGAGATCATATAGGACCCAAAGAGAGGTCATGATTATTTCTGAAGATATGGTCACAGGAAATGAACAGCCAGGGAGAGTTGGCAGCCACACAGATAGAAGGTTTGGCTCTATTAACTTCACACAACAGGACATTTGAAAGGAACCTTAAAATAAATGTTCCACATGTCCAAGAGATGGAGGAAGGAAGAGAATCTGTAATGCAAGAACAGAACATTTAGAGAAAAGAATCTGCTAATCTGAAAAAGAGTCAAATGGCATGGACTGAATTATAATGCATTGATTTGACCTGAGCTGAATACTAAACCAACCAATTATTAACTAAGCTTTGTTGTAAATATTGCCTAAGAAGAGAAAAGAATGAAGGAAACAAATCTGTCTGTCAAAAATTTTTAAATATTCTAAAGTTATTTTTAAAAGTATTTTTCCAAAATCATTCTAAACCTTTTGTCTCAACTTCTACAGTGATTTGTTTGATAGCGATTTATATTAGGAGAAGAGGGGCCTCATTTTACCTGAGTAAACACTTGCTTAAGACAAGGAATTCCACAAAAGCTGTTGATGAGAAAAGCATTGTGTAGTACTTCCTCTTTGTAGTTTAAAAGAACCTTGAAAACTGACACAAATTAAAGGTGTTTCTACGTAGTAAGCTAAGTAATAATGGATATGGGCATATTACAGAGTTATAATTATCATGCCTCTATGCATGAATGTAGACTATTCTATGAAAACCTACAAGACCTTATAGAACTAACACCCAAAAAAGATGTCCTTTTCATCATAGGGGATTGGAATACAAAAGTCAAGAAACACCTGGAGTAACAGACAAGTTTGGCTTTGGAGTACAAAATGAAGCAAGACAAAAGCTAACAGAATTTTGCCAAGAGAACCCACTGGTCATAGCAAATACCATCTTCCAACAACACAAGAGAAGATTTTACATGGACATCACCAGATGGTCAACTCCAAAGTCAGATTGATTATAGTCTTTGCAGCTAAAGATGGCAAAGCTCTTACAGTCAGCAAAAGCCTGGAGCTGACTGTGGCTCAGATCATGAATTCCTTATTGCCAAATTCAGACTTAAATTGAAGAAAGTAGGGAAAACCACTGATCATTCAGGTATGACCTAAATCAAATTCTTTATGATTATACAGTGGAAGTGAGAAATAGATTTAAGGGACTAGATCTGATAGACAGAGTGCCTGATGAACTATGGATGGAGGTTAGTGACATTGTACAGGAGGCAGTGATCAAGACCATCCCCAAGAAAAAGAAAAGCAAAAAGGCAAAATGGTTGTCTGAGGAGGCCTTACTAATAGCTGAGAAAAGAAGAGAAGCTAAAGGCAAAGCAGAAAAGGAAAGATATACCCATTTGAATGCAGAGTTCCAAAGAATAGCAAGGAGAGATAAGAAAGCCTTCCTCAGTGATGAGTGCAAAGAAATAGAGGAAAACAACAGAATGGGAAAGACTAGAGATCTCTTCAAGAAAATTAGAGATACCAAGGGAACATTTCATGCAAAGATGGGAACAATAAAGGACAGAAGTGACACGAACCTAACAGAAGCAGAAGATATTAAGAAGAAGTGGCAAGAATACACAAAAGACCTATACAAGAAAGATAGATATTAATGACCAGATAACCATGATGGTGTGGTACGTCACCTAGAGCCAGACATCCTGGAGTGTGAAGTCAAGTGGGCCTTAGAAAGCATCACTATGAACAAAGCTAGTGGAGGTGATGGAATTCCAGCTAAGCTGTTTCAAATCTTAAAAGATGATGCTGGGAAAGTGCTGCACTCAATATGCCAGCAAATTTGGAAAACTCAGCAGTGGCCACAGGACTGGAAAAGGTCATTCCAGTTCCAAAGAAAGGCAATGCCAAAGAATGTTCAAACTACCACACAATTGCACTCATCTCGCACACTAGCAAAGTAATACTCAAAATTCTCCAAGCCAGGCTTCAACAGTACATAAACCGTGAACTTCCAGATGTCCAAGCTGGATTGAGAAAAGGCACAGGAACCAGACATCAAATTGCCAGCATCCTTTGGATCACAGAAAAAGCAAGAGAGTTCCAGAAAAACATCTACTTCTGCCTTACTGACTATGCCAAAGCCTTTGACTGTGTGGATCACGACAAACTGTGGAAAATTCTGAAAGAGATAAGAATACCAGACCCCCTGACCTGACTCCTGAGAAATCTGTATGCAGGTCAGGAAGCAACAGTCAGGACCGGACATGGAATGACGGACTGGTTCCAAATTGGGAATAGAGTACATCAAGGCTGTATATTGTTGAAACAGAGCAGGACTCTATGATCCTTGCCCCCCTCCACCGTGTCTATTGGCTGCCTTTTGCCTGTGGAAAACTTTAATCAAAGAATGAGTTTAATCAGAGAAGTGAGAAATATTGAAACAAAAGAAAACAGTCTAAAGAGACTAAATAATAATAATGTAGTCATTAAACATAGTCAAGGACCTTTAGTTCTTTCTCAAGGGCTGTGGATAATATTCTGAGCCAAATCCTGTAAGCTGTCTTACAGATACCAAACAGATGGAAAAGTTAACTAAGTGATAACCAGACTGTACCCAGGACTTGAGCTGCCACAATTCCAAGAATTGGCCGCAAAGAAATGGGAACAAGTGCACCCCAGAACTAAAGATTAACTGCATAAATCAAGCAAGATGATGTTAGTCAGACCTGATGACCAATTTGAAGATGACTCTTAGAGATGACTATGCTGTTTCTGCACGTAACCCCCCCGACTCTGTCTATAAAAGGTCTTACCCCTTGCTGATCACGGAGGGAGTCAGACTTTAGACAGATGTCCACCACACACCCCCACCCCTCACAGTTGCCGGCATCTGAAATAGAGCAAACTTTTCTTTCCACCAACTTGGCCTGTTTCCTGGCTTTTGAACAGCGAGCAGCCGGACAGTGCCCCCGCCCCACATACCTTTCAGTAACAGATTTTGGTGCCAAACGTGGGGCTGGCTACTGCTGGCTATGGCTGGCTCTCCTGGGTCTTCTAGGGGGCACGATGGCTCTGATAGTGTCTTAGCCTGCTGCCGGTGGCTAACCAGCCCTGAGTAGGGGACTGGGGGACATTCCTCAGTTCAGTTCAGCTGCCAAAACCGTTTGTTTTGAGGATCCTCCCTGCTTCTCCCCTGCTCAGCACTGGCTGCCAACTTACCTCTTTTCTTGGTGGAATGGAAACTTGCATTTGGGATGAGCTGACGAGCTCCAAGACTGGCTAAGTCCACCGGTGTGCACACTGGCAAACGTCCCATTTGGGAATGCCTGCCAATTGGTTCTCTTGAGGACTGTTTGTGAGCACTAGGGCTATTTGGGCATTTTGCCAGTTGGTTCAGACGTGTGTCTGATGTTGCGGATCGTTTGTGAGCAACAAGTGTCATTCAGGCATTTTGCCAATTGGTTCTGACGTCTACCACTGAGGACCGCTTGTTTTAGGGAAAGGTTTATTTGAGACTCCACCCTGGTCACCCTCAGAGAGGGTTTATGACGGATCAGTCGTCTGGGGTGTGAGTGTACATTCCGTTTGTGTGACTGGTGCTCCTGTTGCCTTATGGGAAATTCAGCTTCAATTCATTAGGAAAAATTTTAGCTGTAAATTTATGACTAAAAAAGAAAGATAACTTTTTTTTGGAAAATATATGGCTGCAGTATTCTTCAGACTCTGGAGAAGATTGATCAAGACGAAAGTCTTGAAATTCAAAAAACTGGTCATTTTTATGTACACAGTCAGGGAAAGCTAAATTTGATAAAACACTTTTTTCAGACCCTGAAAAAAACAAAAATATGCCCCCAAAAATGTTTGAGGTTGACATTTATCATGTCCTTGAAATACAAACACAGTTCACTTTGCCTGGATCTTCAGCCTTGGGTTAACTATGCAAAGGAAAAAGGCTTTAAAATTGAATGTATAAATTGACTATTCTGCCTATACTCTGTAAACTGATTACCTAATTTTGTATTCCCAAGAAGAACACTAAAGATGTTTGGGTTTATTAAACATATGTGTTGTACCAATGAAGAAAAATTATGCTGTAAAAAATGTGTGTATTTTTGAGGTTATAAAGTATGTTCTTAAGTTTGTCAATCAAAAAATGCTGGTATAACATTTCAATCACTTGTTTCTTGGTTTTGTTAAAACCTTCAAAGGTTAAAAATTGTGATATATAAAAATGATAAAATATTTTGGTATGTAAAACAAGTAAGATATATATTGTCAACAAAGAGAAGATATTAAAAAATGGAGATATTTTTGTTGGAAAAAAATGATGATAATAATTTTGTCCTTCAATTGTTTCTGGATAGAGAAATAAAAGAAAAATTTCTTTGGATCTAGAAAGTGACAAAAGGTTTGTAAAAGAGAAATTAGAAAGAAAGAATTATGTGTGTTGTCAGAATTAAGATTAAACTAAATTTAATTAGGTAAATGAATTTTATTAACAGTAAACTGATGCAAGACTAAAGTTGGTTTTTCTCTCTGTTAAAGAAAACCAAGTTCTCCTGAAATATTGATCTGATTTAGTAACAAAAGCTTCTAATAAAAAGTAATTGTTTTGTTTCTAATCATACTTTTGACCCCAATGTTCAGGATGGAAAAATTGTCCAGTAAAGTTGTCACCGAGTATAGCTGCTTATGATATTGGTGGCTTTAAGTATATTACTTAAAGCACATGTACAATTTTGTGTGACAATTGGATATAAATGATAAAATATATGGCCTCTAAAACTTTTCCCTTTTAACATACCTCTGATATCTGATTAGTTTTCCCCCAACGTGGACACGAGACAAACATATAAATAAAAAGGAGGCCTAGCACTGAGCAACATGGATGGATCCAGAGCAGACAAATGAACCACTCTGACAACAATAAAAAAAAAGATTATCAATGCTCTCTATGGAAAGAGTTACAACTTAAAAGAAAAAAAAATGATTAAAGAAATTTTCACATATTGAGATATAAGAAAATTAGTCTGGCCTATATATGATTTAATTTAAACTTTAGGCTAACCCAAACAGCCTGTTTGTGGCCTACTGAGCAACGTATTAAATGTACGTTGTACATCTGCTTTAATCATTAAGACAAAAAATAGTACAAAGTACGTTTTGATTATTATCCTCATTGTAATATGTCTAGTAGTTTTCAAATGTTTGTGCAGGTACTATGCACGTTTGTTGCCTTTCCTGTTCTGCACCTGTCCCTCCTCAAGACTGAGGAATATCAAAGAAAAGGGGGCATAGAAGCAGAGCAGGGCTCTATGATCCTCACCCCCGACCATGTCTTCTGCCTGCCTTTTGCCTGTGGGAAACTTCAGTAGTCAAAGACTAAGTTTAATCGGAGAAATAAGAAATAATGAAATAAAAGAAAACAGTCTAAGGAGACTAAATAATAATAAGGTAGTCATTAAACACAGTCAAGGACCTTTAGTTCTTTCTCAAGGGCTGTGGATAATATTCTGAGCCATATCCTATAGGCTGTCTTATAAATACCAAAACACCAAGTGGAGAAGTTAACTGTATGATGACCAGACTGTACCCAGAACTTGAGCTGCCACAATTCCAAGAATTGGCCACAAAGAAATGGAACAAGTGCGCCCTGGAACTGAAGATTAACTGTACCTAAAACAACCAAGATGATATTAGTTAGACCACTGATGATCAAACTGAAGATGACTATTAGAGATGACTATACTGTTTCCACATGACGTAACCCACCCCCAACTTTGTCTATAAAACCTCTCACTCCTTGCTTGTCAGAGGGGTCGGCCTTCGGACAGATATCTGCCACCACCACCACCCCACCCACCCCAGTCGCCAGCATCTGAAATAAAACAAATTTTCTTTCCACCAACCTGGCCTGTTTACTGACTTTTGAGCAGCGAGCAGCCAGACCCCCCACATACCTTTCGGTAACATTGTCATCCTGTTTATTTAATTTATATGCAGAGTACATCATGCGAAATGCCAGGCTGGATGAAGCACAAACTGGAATCAAGATTGCCGGGAGAAATATCAATAACCTCAGATATGCCCAATGACACCACCCTTATGGAAGAAAGTGAAGAACTAAAGAGCCTCTTGATGAAAGTGAAAGAGGAGAGTGAAAAAGCTGGCTTAAAACTCAACATTCAAAAAATTAAGATCATGGCATCCGGTCCCATCACTTCATAGATGGAGAATAGATGGGGAAATAATAGAATGGGGAAAAAATGGAAACAGTGACAGACTTTATTTTCTTGGGCTCCAAAATCACTTCAGATGGTGACTGCAGCCATGAAATTAAAAGTCACCTGATCCTTGGAAGAAAATCTATGGCCAATCTAGACAGCATATTAAAAAGCAGAGACAATACTTTTCTGACAAAGGTCCATATAGTCAAAGCTACGGTCTTTCCAGTAATCATGTATGGACATGAGAATTGCACCATAAAGAAGGCTGAGTGTTGAAAAACTGATCCTTTTGAATTGTGGTGCTGGAGAAGACTCTTGAGAAGCCTCTTGGACAGAAAAGAGATCCAACCAATCAATCCTAAAGGAATTCAGTCCTGAACGTTCATTGGAAGGACTGATGTTGAAGCTGAAACTCCAGTACTTTGGTCACCTGATGTGAAGAACTGACTCATTGGAAAAGATGCTGGGCAAGATTGAAGGCAGGAGGAAAAGGGGACAACAGAGGTTGAGATGGTTGGATGGCATGGCCAACTCAATGGACATGGGTTTGAGCAAGCTCCAGGAGTTGGCGATGGACAGGGAGGCCTGGCGTGCTGCAGTCTATGGGGTCACAAAGAGTTGGACACAACTGAGCAACTGAACTAAACTGAACTGAGAGTCAATTAATTTGATATAAAAATCAGGACTTCCCTGGTGGTCCAGTGGTTCAGAATCTACCTGGCAATGCAGGGAACATAGGTTCTATCCCTGCCCCAGAAAGATTCCACATGCCAAGGAGCAACTAAGGATATATGCCACAACTCCTGAGCCCACGCTCTAGAGTCTGTGCTCTGCAACAAGAGAAGTCCCTGGAATGGGAAGCCTGCACACCACAGCTGGAGTAGTCCCCGCTCACTGTGGCTAGAGAAGCCCACGTGCAGCAGCGAAGACCCAGTGCAGGCAAAAATAAATAAGTAAATAACTTTTAAAAATCAATAGGAGAAACACGACAGCAATACAACATAGCATTTAGAAATACATTTAGCTACAAATGGTAAAGAATCTGCCTGCAGTGCGGGAAACCTGGGTTCAATCGTTTGGTTGGGAAGATCCCCTGGCGAAGGGAAAAGCTACCCACTCCAGTGTTCTGGCCTGGAGAATTCCATAGACTGTACAGTCCATGAGATCACAAAAAGTCGGACACAACTGAGCGACTTTCACTTTCACCTTCACAAACTACAGAAATTCAGAAACAGCTGCTTAAAAATAATAAGTTTGCCTGATGTAGCAAGAAGTCTGAGGCAGGCCGAGGCTCGTACGCAGGCTAAACAGCCTTTTCTGATTTTCACTTGTCTTCATGCTGTCACCACTTTCTTGGAATATAACTGCTGCACCTCCGGGTGTCACATCTGAATTCCAGACAAGGAGAAGAAGGAAAGGAGAAGTGGGAAGGGGCTGGATCTGTGTCAGGAAAACAGAAGCTTCCACAGCAACTCTCTGCTTACATGTCATGGAACTCAGCAAGGTCACAAGATCCCTGTAACTACGAGATAGTCTGGGGAAGCAAAGAATTTTAGTTTGGCACTCTAGATAAAACCAAGGCTCTTTTAGAAAGAGAGAGGGGATGAGAATTGACAGGAGATAGAGGGTCAGCCCTGGCGTCAAATGATAAATGTTATGACTGTGTTGGTTATTAACACCAAGAAAGTTGTGGACTATTCCAAGAAATCCTAGTTTTGATAAACAGCTATTCACATTAATTTTTGCTAAATCCTTCCTACTTACAGGCAAAAGGTAAGCTAAAGTACTCCTCAAGTTTCCTCTCATTTTGTTGTTATAAAAAATACATCTCTTTTTATCCACAACTGCAAAATGTAAAAACAAGATAAACAGAAACTATAAAAACAGAAAAAAAAAAATGTAGTCAATTTTGCAGCAAAAACTTTATCTGACCCAAGAAGAAGATATTTAGAGCCTTTATTAATATGAGGTATTGTGCTTGCTTATTTCATATATAGCAGAAATCTTAATGTTTGATTAAGGGGTGCTGCCGCAGACTCTGCTTGGAATATTACAAAATAAACTGTAGCCTGATGGGTGCTCTTTACACCTCTGTCCTGTGGTTTGAATCAGGGATTATGGAGCCACACTTAGAAAGATGGCCTCAATGTAAATACACAGCTTGGCAGAGGAATGGTATAAATAACTTTAAATTAAGGCAGGCAGAAGTGAAAAAAAAAAATCCTAAAATTTTGAGAAACTGGAATAAGGCCAAATTAATATGTTGCTTAAATTTGAGTAATTTGAATCATTTATATAGTGACTTAGGGTGAAGGCATCAAGAATTACATATTTCTAAATTCTAAATATTACGTACATTTGAATGTACATAGTCCTAGTCCTAGGACAAGTCTCAGGAATATCAGTGACAAATATGACTCCAGGCTAATATTTGCCTCCTACATGACCAGAGGATTCACAAGGTGAAGAGTAAAGAACCTGCACAAGAGGTCTTTGCTCTTGCCTGTTAGTCTGTGATGATCCTCCATCTGAAAATATTGGGTTGGCCAAAAAAGTTCATTCAGGCGTCTTACAGAGAAACCCGAATGAACTTTTTGGCCAACCCAATATTTAAGCAGATAGCTCTCAGCAATGCAGTACAACTGCAATCTGATTGGATCCATGACTGCTTTACATGCTTAGCAAACTTCTGCTAAAACACATTTATCGACATGATAAATGACAGCCAAAATAATCAGTGTATTATCTTGTTCAATATTAGATTGTTGGAGAAGGAAATGGCAACCCACTCCAGTATTCTTCTGGAAAATCCCATGGACAGAGGAGCCTGGTAGGCTACAGTCCATGGGGTCGCAAAGAGTCGGACACAACTGAGCGACTTCACTATCTTGCTCAATGTCCATATTATATTGTATAAACACTGTATTATGCAAATATTGTATAAATAATATTGTAAGATAAAAAATGCAATGAATTAACTTTGCTTGAGCTCTTTGCAGGACTACTGAGGCAGAGCTGAGGTCCAGGTAGGTGGTGAAGCCAGATGACAAGCCCCTCTGCGCTTCTCCAGTGAACACACACTTGGGGAGGGTTGGGGTGGGGTGTGTTACAACATGCATTCTGATTTACTAGCCTGGAACTGGGCCCAGATTCTGCATTTCTCCCAGACCTCCAGGTGACACAGATGCTGAATGGTGCACCACATTTTCAACAACAAGACCCTCAAGGCTCTTCCAACTCTGGGTTATCATAATCCTCTAAAAAAGGATTCATATACTCTATCTGTGAACCAGACTATGGAAAAGAGTAGTTTACATACAGTTGCAAGGGTCTGCAGCATACAGTTGTGTAACCATAACCACAGTCAAGATATTGACTGTTTCCATCATCCCCCAAATCCGTGTTCTATTAAAATCATTTTACTTTTACTGGAAATTGGTGGCCAATTCGGAGCACTATTAAAGTTTATTACAAACAGCACATTCTTACTTTCTTGCTCACATTCTTGTTCACCAGTTCACTACTGTTAGTTGCTTTGGAGGAAAACATAAACCTCAGAATCCACAAAGTCTTAGGGAGAACGCCACATGATTTAGAAATCCAGCCAGCTTGCTAAGGATAATGAAAAACATAATTGAGATGTGGGCGAAAACCTCCGAAGACGAGAAGCCTTTGCTCCAACATGCACCTTGAATATGGCTGTCCCTGCGCCAAGGTTTTACTGAAAGGTAATTAGGCCCAACCTTGAGAAAATGTGTGTTCTTAAGAGTCCCTTGAACTCCCAGCCTCCAGTGGAGTTAGGCAATTCCGGAGCACCAGTTAGCTTCTTGGGTTTGTTATAAGCAAGGAACATTTAGATCCCATAAAAAAAATGAGATGTTACCTACGTAATAGGCCATAAAAGAAGCTGAGCAGAGTGAAGAACTCCACAAAAATTAAGGACAAAAAGAAATTCAGAGTGAACAGTTTCTACAGGACTATCATACCGGATTTAAACTGGCCTCCTTGTCCCTAGAATCTTTACCTACCAATTTACCTGTTTCTTACCACATCCTCCCCAAGAGAATTTGTTAGGTCCTTCTCTGAAATCAAGTCTAATCATTGAGTAAAGAAAATGCTCAGTGTTTTGAGAATACAATTCTATTGGTTTTCACAAAAGCATACAACTGTGTGATCACAATCAAGATTTTGAATGCCTCCGTCATCCCTGAAATTTATGTTCTATTTAAATCATTTTTCTTTTACTGGAAATTGGTGGCCAGTTCAGAGCACTATCAAAATTTATCACAAAAGGCACTTTCTTACTTTGTTGCTCACATCCTTCGTAGCCAGATTCTGAAATGTCTAGTATGTCCGATTTTTCCTTCAAATTTCAAAAAAGATGCTTTAGTTCACTCTGAATTTGATGATTGTTCTATTCTCATAATGTTAATATTAGAGACTTGATTATGTTCAATGGTTGAAATGCTGTTAAGTCAAACCTTTAAACTGTAACAAAAGCAATCCATTTCTGCATGAATTCTTTCTTCTTTTCCTAAACAGTGTACCATGTGGCTTTTAATTTTTTTTAACTCTCAATTTTTTTTTTAATTTATTTTTTTGACCATGCTGAGCCTCATGCAGGATATTAGTTCCCCAACCAGGGAAGGAAGCTGTGCCCGCTGCAGAGGAGGTAGACAGTCCTAACCACTGGACACCAGGGAAGTCCCTCTTGGCTTTTTAGATACCATATTCCTGAAAATTAATTTTCAGTATAAGTTTACAGTATATTTTAATCAATACGAGATTTAAATTCAGTAGATATAATATATAGTGAATGAGAATATTTAAAAATAAAACAAATGTACATTAAAGTTTATATGTATAATATAAAAAACCCCTTGTGTGCTATTCGTAGAAATATAAAAGCATACAGCTGCTATAGAAAACACTATGGCAGTTCCTCAGAAAACCATTATCACATGACCCAGTAGGGCCTGCCAGGTAGTGCTAGTGGTAAGTAACCCACCTGCCAAGGAAGGAGACATAGGAGACTTGGGTTCGATCCCTGGGTTGGGAAGTTCCCCTAGAGGAGGGCATGGCAACTCACTCCAGTATTCTTGCCTGGAGAATCCCATGGACAGAGGAGCCTGGCGGGCTACAGTCCATGGGGTCGAAAAGAGTCGGACATGACTGAAGCGGCTTCGCACACACCCACATAGGATCCAGTAATTCCTCTTCAAGGAATATATCAAAAAACCTGAAGGCAAGGTCTCAAAGAGAGGATTGTAGCCGCATTCATAGCGCCATTATTCACCACAGTCAAAGCTGGAAGCAAGCCAAGCATCGTCCATCAGGGGACGAATGGATAAGCAAAAATGTGGTATATACATTAATTGTTGTTGTTTAATCACTAAGTCGAGTCTGACTCTTTTGTGACCCCATGGACTGTAGCCTGCCAGACTCCTCTGTCCATGGGATTTCCCAGGCAAGAATGCTGGAGTGGGTTGCCATCTCCTTCTCCAGGGGCACTTCTGGTACAGTGGGATATAATTTAGCCTTGAAAAGGAAGTAAATTCTGACACACACTACAACATGGATGAACTTCGGGGACATTATGTTAAGGGAAATAAGCCAGTCACAAAAGAATAGATATTGTGTGATTCCTTTCATATTCATATGTGTTACCTCAACTAGTCAAATTCACAGGGACAGAGAGTAGAATGGTGTTTCCTAGAGGCTGGGAGAAGGGGCAATAGAATACTTCATATTCTATTCCCAGCTCAAGGAGGAGGAAAGCCTTTCTCTATCTTAATCCGCTCTTCTTTTGAAATCAGAACTTCCGAGAGAAACCTCCTAAACAGAGGCTGCCTCAAAGCTTTGTCCGGGATTGAAAGTGTGCACTAATGAATAGTTTTCAAATGATTTGTACCAGAGAGGTGAGCCTGCTCTGCCCTGGGACAGTCACATGAGTGAACTTTCTTGGCAAACACAGGAGAAGAAAGCAGGCATTGTCCTGGGATTAGGATGGAACCCAAATTTTGTGTCTCAATCAAGGCTGAAAGCCTTGTAATCTAAAACTAGGGAGACAGGAAGGAGACAGTGGGTTGGTTTAGGTGAGTTCAGGGTCTTCTGGGAGGCAAGAAAATGAAGTTTTAACCACCCCCAGTTCTCTGATATGTGGACAGGAAGCTGCCAAGGTGAACTACAATGACCCTGAAATTAAATTAATTCTAGGTTAGCAGAGGTCTGAACAGGTGAGCTGAGCCTGCCCCAGAGTTAACAGAGAAAGGCTACATCAGATTCAGTGATGATCATTTTGCTCAGTTCAGTTCAGTTCAGTCGTTCAGTCATGTCTGACTCTTCACAACCCCATGGACTACAGCACACCAGGCTTCCCTGTCCATTGCCAACTACTGGAGCTTGCTCAAACTCATGTCCATTGAGTTGGTGATGCCATCCAACCATCTCATCCTCTCTTGTCCCCTTCTCCTCCTTTCCTCAATCTCACCCAGCATCAGGGTCTTTTCCAGTGAGTCAGTTCTTCACATCAAGTGGCCAAAGTATTGGAGCTTCAGCTTCAGCATCAGTCCTTCCAATGAATACTCAGGACTGATTCCCTTTAGGATTGACTGGTTGGATCTCCTTGCAATCCAAGGGACTCTCAATAGTCTTCTCCAACACAGTTAAAAAGCATCAATTCTTTGGCACTCAGCTTTCTATATGGTCCAACTCTCACATCCATACATGACTACTGGAAAAACCATATCTTTGACTATAGGGACCTTTGCTTTTTAACATGCTGTCTAGGTTGATCATAGCTTTTCTTCCAAGGAGCAACCATCTTTTAATTTCATGGCTGCAGTCACCATCTGCAGTGATTTTGGAGCCCAAAAATCATTTTGGGCTGATCATTTTGTGATGATTAGGAAATATTGCTGGGCTTCCCAGGTGGCTCCATTGGTAAAGAATCTGCCCACAGTGTGGGAGTCTGTAGTTTAATCCCTGGGTCGGGAAGATCCCCTGGAGAATGGAATGGAAACCCACTCCAGTATTCTTGCCTGGAGAATTTCATGGACAAAGGAGCCTGGCAGACTACAGTCCACGGGGTTGTAAAGAGTCAGACACGACTGAGCAACTAACACAAACACACAGCCACATACACACACATGGAAATATTGAATCACTATGCTGCATACTATGCTGTGTGTCACTTATAATTTAAAAACAAACAAACTGGTAGAAAAAGGGATCGGATTTTCAGTTATCAGAGGTAGGGGTGGGGAGTACTTGGAGTTCAGTTCAGTTCAGTTCAGTTGCTCAGTCATGTCCGACTCTTTGAGACCCCATGAATCACAGCACGCCAGGCCTCCCTGTCCATCACCAACTCCCGGAGTTCACTCAGACTCACGTCCATCAGTCGGCGATGCCATCCAGCCATCTCATCCTCTGTCGGTCCCCTTCTCCTCCTGCCCCCAATCCCTCCCAGCATCAGAGTCTTTTCCAATGAGTCAACTCTTCGCATGAGGTGGCCAAAGTACTGGAGTTTCAGCTTTAGCATCATTCCTTCCAAAGAAATCCCAGGGCCGATCTCCTTCAGAATGGACTAGTTGGATCTCCTTGCAGTCCAAGGGACTCTCAGGAGTCTTCTCCAACACCACAGTTCAAGAGCATCAATTCTTCGGTGCTCAGCTTTCTTCACAGTCCAACTCTCACATCCATTCATGACCACTGGAAAAACCATAGCCTTGACTAGACAGACCTTTGTTTCAATATGCTATCTAGGTTGGTCATAACTTTCCTTCCAAGGAGTAAGCATCTTTTAATTTCATGGCTGCAGTCACCATCTGCAGTGATTTTGGAGAGGGGAAGTTAAATTGGATGAAGGTATTCAAAAGTTACAAACTTTTAGTTGTAAGTAAGTACTAGGGTTGTAATGTACAATGAGATAAATTAACATGGCTGTATATTGTGTATGAAAGTTAAAAGAGTAAATCCTGAGTTCTCATCACAAGGAAAAAAACTTTTTCTTCTTTTTCTTTTATTTTATATCTGTATGAGATGACGGATGCTCACTAAACTTATTGTGGTCATCATTTCATGACATATTTATGTTGTATCTTGTACACCTCAAATGCACACAGTGCTATGTGTCAATTACACCTCAATACTACTTGAAGGGAAGAAAAGCAGCCATTGTTAATGATATTAAAAAAAGAAACTCATGATTGCTGAAATTAACTTGGGTGCTATGTCTCCATAATCGTAGAAACCTAACAGCTGGATCCTAGAACATAGAAAGAGAGATCTAAAAATGCATCGGAACAAATGGGACCTAATTAACCTTAAAAGCTTCTGCACATCAAAGGAAACTATTAGCAAGGTGAAAAGACAGCCTTCAGAATGGGAGAAAATAATAGCAAATGAAACAACCGACAAACAACTAATCTCAAAAATATACAAGCAACTCCTATAGCTCAACTCCAGAAAAATAAACGACCCAATCAAAAAATGGGCCCAAGAACTAAATAGACATTTCTCCAAAGAAGACTTACAGATGGCTAACAAACACATGGAAAGATGCTCAACATCACTCATTATCAGAGAAATGCAAATCAAAACCACAATGAGGTACCATCTCACACTGGTCAGAATGGCTGCGATCTAAAAGTCTACAAGCAATAAATGCTGGAGAGGGTGTGGAGAAAAGGTAACCCTCTTACACTGTTGGTGGGAATGCAAACTAGTACAGCCACTATGGAGAACAGTGTGGAGATTCCTTAAAAAACTGGAAATAGAACTGCCTTATGATCCAGCAATCCCACTGCTGGGCATACACACTGAGGAAACCAGAAGGGAAAGAGACACATGTACCCCAATGTTCATCGCAGCACTGTTTATAATAGCCAGGACATGGAAGCAACCTAGATGTCCATCAGCAGATGAATGGATAAGAAAGCAGTGGTACATATACACAATGGAGTATTACTCAGCTATTAAAAAGAATACATTTGAATCAGTTCTAATGAGGTGGATGAAACTGGAGCCTATTATACAGAGTGAAGTAAGCCAGAAGGAAAAACATAAATACAGTATACTAACGCATATATATGGAATTTAGAAAGATGGTAACAATAACCCGGTGTACGAGACAGCAAAAGAGACACTGACGTATAGAACAGTCTTATGGACTCTGTGGGAGAGGGAGAGGGTGGGAAGATTTGGGAGAATGGCATTGAAACATGTAAAATATCATGTAAGAAACGAGTTGCCAGTCCAGGTTCGATGCACGATACTGGATGCTTGGAGCTAGTGCACTGGGACGACCCAGAGGGATGGTATGGGGAGGGAGGAGGGAGGAGGGTTCAGGATGGGGAACACATGTATACCTGTGGCAGATTCATTTTGATATTTGGCAAAACTAATACAATTATGTAAAGTTTAAAAATAAAATAAAATTAGAAAAAAAATAAAAAATAAAATGAATAAAGTGAATAGGCACAAATAAAAAATAAAAAAATAAAAATGCATCGGTTAGGATATACCAAATGTAATTGGAAACATAATTCACAGTTCTTTAATATTTCTGTTTTTACTTGTAAAACCATTTTTATTGAAAGATGCCATACATATAGAAAAGGACACACATTACAATTATGTAGCTAGATGAACTTCTACAAAATGATCGCACCCAGGTAGGCGCCACCTAGATCGAGACGGACCAGGACCCTGAAGTCCTCTTTGAACTCCCTTCTTGCTATGGATGTTCCTTCCCAAGGTAAACACTGCTTTAATCTTAAGTCATCAGAGATTGACTGTGTGTGTTTATATGTTTAACAAAATGGAAACACACAGAAGAAAAATGAAAACAAACAACCTGGGTCCTGCAGATGCTGGAATGCCCCCTGGCCAGCCAGCAGGATCGGGAGATGATGATCCAGGAAGCGGGCACTAAGCATGGGGTTGTGAGAGGAACCGTGGACGCACCTCCCTCTCTCCCAGAACTGTGGGAGGAATGGGATGGGATGAGATGAGATGAGATGCGATGCGTTGGGAGGGGAGGTGAAGGGAAGGGCGGGGAGGGATGGCCCAACCACCCTCAAGAAACCGACTGCTGGGAGTTACCCAGGACGCACCGTTTCAGAGCGGACCACCATCACCTGCAGAGTGGGGAGGATTCTTTTTTTCTGCAACAGTGTGTGCAGGGTGGAGAAAATGGCAGCAGCTGATACATCACTTGTGAAGGTTAGACAAAGGCCCTTTTCAGACTTTAGAGGTAACCATGGTGTGTTGGAGTTTTATTTCAACAACTCATAAAAAGGAACCAAAAAAGGGGGACTATTAGACTTCTTGTAAATCTGGCAGCTGGGGTTTTGGAACTGTCTTCAACTTAATATGAATATCTAAAAGAATTTGACTAAGTTCATGAGGTAGGTAAATCCACTTACATATGTGACATAACCCTTACCCAAAAACAATATTTGAAGCAATATCAGAGGCATTATAATTTAGCGATTTGAAACCAGACAGGCTGAGACCAGGTTCTAGTTCTGCCACTTATTTGGAAGGTAATATCAAGAAATACCAGAAAGGGAGTAAGGAAATAAAATAGGAGATGGAGGGAAGCTGCTAATGGGTATATTATCCAGTCAGCAATTACAGGGCGCAGCTGGAGCACAGTCGTCCCAGCCAAGGGCAGGGCAGCCGGGGTGTTTATCCACTGCTGGTTTAGGGCTCTGACCCTGGCTTGCCCCACATGCTGCTGGTCACTCTTCCAGGACCAGAATAAAGCCCTCGGGTGGTGAGCAGGCTTGAGCATGGAGACAGAAGCACCAGGGGGATGCAATGACTGCGAACCTCCTGCAAACCACAGGAGGTCACCAGGCTCACCCCTGAGTAGTTTAGGAAGCGCTCGCAGAGACACTGCTACATTCCACCTTCCTTACAACCCTGACAGACAGGGTTTTATTATCCCATCTCACAAGGAATAAAACAGGATATGACATTAAATGACCTGCCAAAGTCCGCTGTTAACTGACCCAGGAAAAACTTGAGCTCAGATTTTGTTCCCAAACATCACTTTTTAAATTGACCACACCTAGTCATTGTATAAGTTGAGTGTGAAAGGATGGAAAAGGATTTGCCCAGCAGAATACCTAGAAGCTCTCAGGCCCAGTGGTATGAGAGCTGTAGAAGATCCCCCTTGCAGGGCTGCTAAAGAAGTAGGGTCCACACTGGAACAAGACGACAAGAGTCTGAAAGTGAAAAGTGAAAGTCGCTCAGTCGTGTCTGACCCCATGGACATAGTCCATAAGATTCTCCAGACCAGAATACTGGAGTGGGTAGCCTTTTCCTTCTTCAGGGGATCTTCCCAATCCAGGGATCAAACCCAGGTCTCATACATTGCAGGCGGATTCTTTACCAACTGAGGTATGTCTAGTCTGATATTATACCTTGTGATAATTGATCATTAATTCCAGGGAGAATCACAGGAGGGTTTTAGAAGCTGGGGGAGGGGAGAAGGTGGGGTAAGGGAAGGGGACAAAGAGGGAACACGTAGTGCTCTACCCTGCTCTCAGCTTCCTCCCCTCCTGTCACACTCCCTCTCTCCACCCCCACCACCCTGACCCCTCCACGCCAGCTGCCCTCCCAGCGCAAGGCCTTTGCACGAGCTGTTCCCCCTACCTGCAATGCTTTTCCCTCAGACTGCCACTTGGTTGGTTCCCTTACCTGCTTCAAGTACTTGTCAGATCTCCTTCTCAAGGAGACGTACTTACCCTGGCCACCTAATCCAGCCCGTATCAAGTCCTGACCATGCATCTACCTCATGCTCTTGATCCCATTCTAGTTTTTCTTTTTTTCCATAACATTTATCACTTCTGACTCCCTTTGCAGTTACTTATTTACTGTAGGTATTCTGTGTTTCTCCCTCCTGCAATGTAAGCTCTACAAGGATGAGCATCTCTGTTTCATCGACGGATGTATCCCAAACACCTAGAGAGTATCTGGCTAGTGGTGAATGCTCAGTGAACATCTGCCGGAAAATAAGTGAATGAATGAATGCCAACATTCGTAAGCCCACAAGAACAATCACGTGCCACTCCACGCCTTAGTGCGGAGCAACTTCGGGCCCCATGTTTCCAAGGAGAAAGAAGAGTCTTCATTTTCTCTGTTTCCCAGCCTCCACTTCTCACACATTCCCCACTCTCCTAGTCCCAGTTTTTTCCGTCTCTTTTCTGGTCTAGCAACCAGATGCCTCTGCCTTGCAAAAGTAGGCATTTTCTTCTCAGTTTGCTTTCAAATGTTAGCGCTTTTGCTTGCCTGTGAAGCAGATGGTAAGAGTTTATTTAATAACTGGACTGTCTCCCTTCTCTCTCTTTTTTGGACGCAGTAGACGCCATGAACCATATTTTTCTCCTGGTTCTATTTGTCAGAGAAGGTGGGATCTGCTCTGTGATCAGGATTAGATCTCCAGGCTGCCCTTAAATTGTCAACATTGTATTTACTTTGATATATTTATAGCGTCTGAAAACATTTGCTCTAGTTCCAACAGTCAAGGTTAAGAGATAAGGATCTGAACGAAAGAAAAAGATGGAATGGAAACCAGCCCCTCTGTCAAGTGCTGGGAAAGGCAGAGTTACAGGTTGGGAAGTAACAGAATCTTGCTCTACAATGAAATCAGGAATAAAAATATGAATATGTATATACAAAGCATTTAAATAATTCTAATATGTAAGCTAAGAACTAAAATTTGTGCTTAAATTCATAGAGTGGCATTTAAAATTCTCAGGCACCCTGGTGAGTATTGTAGGGTTGAATTCAGAATTTGATTAACTAAAAAATAACTAGCTCCATTTCCTGAAACCTAAAATCATAAGTAGTTAAGAGTATGAAGAACACAGAAAATACACATTACCGAAAAATCCTAACACTCCCTTTCAGTCTATTTTTATCATTCACTATATTTTTTTCACTTTTTAAAATTGTGGTGTATATATATCTAATATATACATAGGCCACACAACATGTGGGATCTTAGTTCCCCAACCAGGGATGGAATCTGCGTCCCTTGGATTGGAAGGGCAGAGCTTTAACCACTGGATCACCAGGGAAGTCCTAAATTGTAATATAACTGACATGTAACAGGTGACTCAATGGTAAAGAATATGCCTGCCAATGCAGGAGATGCAGGAAACACAGGTTCGATCCCTGGGTCAGGAGGATCCTCTAGAGGAGGAAATGGCAATCCATTCCAGTATTCTTGCCTAGAAAGTCCCATGGACAGAGGAGCCCGACAGGATACAGTCCATGAGGTTGCAAAGAGTCAGATACAACTGAGCAAGTGAGCATGCAAGCACAATATTCTGTTAGTTTCAGGTGTATAATATAATGATTCAATGTTTGTATATATTGCAAAAGTGTGTTAAAGTGTTGGTCATTCCATTGTGTGCTACTCTTCACAGTAGCATGGACTACTACTAGCATGGACACAGTAGCATACACCTCATGGACTGTAGTCTGCCAGCCTCCTCTCCATGGAATTCTCCAGACAAGAATACTGGAGTGGGTAGCAAAATGATCACTTTAATCAATCTAGTTAATACCCATCACCATACACAATTACAAAATTTTGTTTCTTGTAATGAAAATTTCTAAGATCTACTCATTTAGCTGATGCAAGGAGCCAACTCTTTGGAAAAGACCCTGATGCAGGGAAAGACTGAGGGCAAGAGGAGAAGTGGGTGACAGAGAATGAGATGGTTGGTTGGCATCACTGACTCAATTGACATGAGTTTGAGCAGGAGATAGTGAAGGACAGGGAAGCCTGGCATGCTGCAGTTCATGGGGTTGCAAAGAGTCAGACACAACTTAGTGACTGAACAACAACAACTCACTTAGAAACTTTCAAATATACAATACAGTTGTTATTAACTATAGTCACCATGCTGTTCATTACATCCTCAGAACTCATTTGTCTTATAACTGGAAGTCTGTAACTTTTAACCCCCTTTACCCATTTCAAACCCTCTTCCCACCAGAACCACCAATCTGTTCTCATATAGAATCTCATATAGAATCTCATATAGAATCTATGAGCTTGTTTTTGTTTTTGTTTTTAGATTCCACATATAAGTGGGACTATATGTTTTTCTTTCTGTCTACAGTATTTGTCTGTCTTTCTGACATTTCACTCAGTGTCATATTTTCAAGATCCACCCATGTTATGGTATTTTCAGTCTGAAAGATAATGATTGGATGTCGTGAGGACATTGGCTGAAAGGACTCCACGTTATACCAAGAAGTCATTGGTGACTGCGTCAGCTGATTACCATGTGGACAGGCTGCAGAGCTCACAGAAGAGGCCACTGTGTTTTGTCCTCCAGATCCAATAAACACTTAAGGATAGGACGGTTCAAAATTAAATATCTAGTTCCCCTATCCATTCATCCATCCACCTGTCACGACACTTTGGATGCTTACTGAGGCGCCAGGCAAATGCGCTTAAAAATTATTGAAAAAGAAAGAAGCAGTCCCTGGTGCCAGGAGTTCCCAGAAAAGTAAGAAAGGTTAGTTGGGGAAAGTTTCAGGAAATGTAGCCAGGGCTGAGAATTACCAGCTTGTGTGCAATGCTGGGCTGAAGAGACTTCAGGAGTGAATACATTAGTATTTCTGCTGTGTCCTTACTTTGTTTTATCTATTTACTTGCAGAGCTTCATATGTATATACTTATATATGGGAAATACATGGTTTCATATTCATATATTTATAAATATATCTTTATTTTAATAACTTGCCTCTTCGAGGGCTGGTTTAAAATCTTATCATTGGCAGAATTAAAGAGGGTATGCCCTCTTTTTCTTTATATTTTACTTTCTTTAGTCCCCTCCATGAAGCAGTTAGGCTGTCCAACCTTTTCTCTGAATTGCAAAAATACCAAAGTAGTTAAGAAACCAGTCCATTAATTAAATGCCAACTTCATAGATGATTAAAAAAATTTATGTTCTGAAGCTTGTGCAATGTTACCCACTGACATCTGTAGCAAGAATTTTTTTTTTTTTTTACCTTTTTGCTCCTACTTACGTAGAAAAATTTATGGGAATTTTCATAACACTGCATTTTTCTGGAAATGGGTGATATATTAAACCATTAAAAGTGACTCAGTCTGACTTTGGCTATAGGGTTACACTGTCAGCCCCAGCAAGAAACTTGTGGGCACATGTAAAAGAGATCAAGGTGATGGAAAAGTCTAGTTAAAGGTACAAGAAAGTCAATAGGCAGCATTTGACCTGGTAATTTGTGCTTCAGAATGTACTAGATGCTTTTCTACTACAGACTGTACTACTAAAAGCGAAAAGGAACGTGTTAATGTAGTACTTCAGCCCAGGCTCCCTTCTATCTCTTTTCTCCCAGTTTTATTAGATAGAACTGATATACAGCATAAGCTATGGTGTACAGAATAATGATCTGACTCACATACTTCACGAAATGATGATCACAGTAAGTGTAGTGAACATCTATCGTCTCACACAGATACAAAAGTAAAGAAATACAAAAAATTTACTCTCAATTTTCATATGCAAGATCCGACAGTACTAATTATACTTATCATGTTGTACATTACACCCCTAGGACTTATCTTACAGCTGGGAGTTTGTGTATTTTGATTGTCTTCCTCCAATTCCCCTCTTCCACCCCTTACCTCTGGTAACCACAAATCTGATCCCTTTATGAGTTCGTTTGATTGCTTTTGACGTATAATTGACTTACAATACCACGTTAGTTCCTGCTGCACAACAGTGATTGGATATTTCTATAGATTTCAAAATGATCACGATGATAAGTCTAGTTACCATCTGTCATCATACAGAGATTTACATAATTATTGAATATATTCCTGACATTGTGCATTTCATGCCCGTGACTCACATATTTTGTTACTGCAAGTTGGTACCTCTTAATCCCCCTCACCTATTTCTTTCCTCCCCATACCCTGACACTTCCTTGTTATTTGAAGTTGATCCATCTGGAAATTCCTGGACAACAGAAACTTGATCACATCACTACTTTTGAAATGGATGAAGGCGCAGACTCACTGAGGATTTGCAATAAGATCTAAAGCCGTCTAATGACCCATTCTGCGGTTCTTGATGAATGGCTCATCCTTCTTGGCGCCCCCTCACTGACTGACTCAGTCATGCCGCTGTTCTCACCACTTCTGGGCTGCGTCAAGCACTAGCCCACCTGGGACCAGGAGCCTTCCCAAATGCTGATTTTCCCACATGCTGGTTCTCAGCCTCAGTACCATTGCCTGAAAATTGGGGACCTGAAAATTCTTTGCCATGAATTTGTCTTTTGCACTGTAGGAAGTTTAGTGGCATCTCTGGCCTCTACCCACTAGATGCCAGCAACACCACCAACCCCCCTCCTACGCCCTGCCCAGCTGTGACGACCAAAATGTCTCTTGGCACTGGCAAATGTCCCCAGATGAGGACCACTGCTCTAGCTGGTTCCAGCTCATCCTTCAGGTTTCAACTTAAATGTCACTGCCTCTAAAATGTCCTCCCTGTTCCTTAATCTAAAGTACAATCCCTTATTAATCTCCCTTTCATACCACCCCAGTCCTGTTCTTGGTAGACATTTGCATAATTTGCAATTACATACCTATTATCTCACTTACTTGTTTAATGCCTCTCCAACACCTTCTGTTGGAAGCTCAGTGAGGGCCATGACCATGTGTATTTCATTTGCCACAAACTCAGCAGCTAGCATAGTGATTGACCCACACAAAAAAGATGCTCAGTTTAAATTGTCTAAATTCATTGTGCGAACATTTCAAAGGATTCTGAGATCAGCGTTATTTTGAATCCAAAGTCCTTAGATAGATCTCAATCTTTACATGGGTAGGTATGTATATTCTAGGATGTATGATGACTGACTTTGGTTTTTGTCTTTTGGTTATTGCATCTGGTAAGTTTCCCTTATGGAAGGAACACTGGGTATAAAATTAAGTGGTTTTTATTCTTTGGACTCAGAGATCTGGATCCATTGCCCAATTCTGCCACTTAGCTGCTTGAATAGAGTTAATCACTTTGTTTCATTGACCTGTAGTTGTCTGTTCTGTAAAATAAGGCAATGTTCAACTTGCCTGTAGTAAGGAGTAGGGATATTGTTCATACGATGTCTGTCACATAGTAATTGCTCAATAAAATGACAAGCGTCATCAAATATTCTACTCAATAATATTGGTAACAGTCCCGTCCATCCTGGGCCTTACCAACCCAACCCAACTACTGGTATCCAGCCTCTAGCCAACAAGCCCAGGCCTCACAGCCAGGCCAAGGCTACTAGAGACCATGCAAATGAGCAGGGCGGGTAGTTCACTCTCCTGCCATAAGCCTGGTGTGCAGCGTGCCCTACTGAGCCTGGAACCCAGCAAATGGCAATGTCTCTAACCCCAAGCATCTTAGTTCAGCCTGTGTAACTTGGCTTTTGCACATATTTCCTAGCTCGTACGCTATTTTCCTTTCCATGGCAAACTTTCCCCCAAGACCCACCCATTTTTATTAGAGCCTAACTACTCTCCCAGTTTTTGTCCTTTATCAAGCCCATCTTTGCATGAAATGTTCCCTTGGTATCTCTAATTTTCTTGAAGAGATCTCTAGTCTTTCCCATTCTGTAGTTTTCCTCTATTTCTTTGCATTGATCCCTGAGGAAGGCTTTCTTACCTCTTCTTGCTATTCTTTGGAACTCTGCATTCAGATGCTTATATCTTTCCTTTTCTCCTTTGCTTTTCACTTCTCTTCTTTTCACAGCTATTTGTAAGGCCTCCCCAGTTAGCCATTTTGTTTTTTTGCATTTCTTTTCCATGGGGATGGTCTTGATCCCTGTCTCCTGTACAATGTCACGAACCTCAGTCCATAGTTCATCAGGCACTCTATCTATCAGATCTAGGCCCTTAAATCTATTTCTCACTTCCACTGTATAATCATAAGGGATTTGATTTAGGTCATACCTGAATGGTCTAGTGGTTTTCCCTACTTTCTTCAATTTAAGTCTGAATTTGGCAATAAGGAGTTCATGGTCCGAGCCACAGTTCACTTGCAGTCTTGTTTTTGTTGACTGTATAGAGCTTCTCCATCTTTGGCTGCAAAGAATATAATCAATCTGATTTCAGTGTTGACCATCTGGTGATGTCCACGTGTAAAGTATTCTCTTGTGTTGTTGGAAGAGGGTGTTTGCTATGACCAGTGCGTTCTCTTAGCAAAACTCTATTAGACTTTGCCCTGCTGCATTCCATATTCCAAGGCCAAATTTGCCTGTTACTCCAGGTGTTTCTTGACTTCCTACTTTTGCATTCCAGTCCCCTATAATGAAAAGGACATCTTTTTTGGGTGTTAGTTTTAAAAGGTCTTGTAGACCCGTTCAACTTCAGCTTCTTCAGCATTACTGGTTGGGGCATAGACTTGGATTACTGTGATATTGAATGGTTTGCCTTGGAAATGAACAGAGATCATTTTGTCATTTTTGAGATTGCATCCAAGTACTGTATTTTGGACTCTTTTGTTGACCATGATGGCTACTCCATTTCTTCTAAGGGATTCCTGCCCACAGTAGTAGATACACATCTGAGTTAAATTCACCCATTCCAGTCCATTTTGGAGAAGGCAATGGCACCCCACTCCAGCACTCTTGCCTGGAAAATCCCATTGATGGAGGAGCCTGGTGGGCCGCAGTCCATGGGGTCGCTAAGAGTTGGACACAACTGAGTGACTTCACTTTCACTTTTCACTTTCATGCATTGGAGAAGGAAATGGCAACCCACTCCAGTGTTCTTGCCTGGAGAATCCCAGAGACGGGGGAGCCTAATGGGCTGCTGTCTATGGGGTCGCACAGAGTCGGACACGACTGAAGTGACTTAGCAGCACCAGCAGCAGTCAGTCTGTTAGGGAAGCTCCCAGTCTGAGGGGGAGTGACATGGTCCTTGCCTTCAAGTTGCTCCCTGCCCTCCTAGAGTTTCTAGTCTCAGGAAGAAGAAGCGACTTAGCAGCAGCAGCAGTCCATTTTAGTTTGCTGATTCCTAGAATGTCGACATTCACTCAACAGAAGCAGAAGATATTAAGAAGAGGTGGCAAGAATGCACAGAAGAACTGTACTAAAAAGATCTTCACGACCAACATAATCATGATGGTGTGATCACTTACCTAGAGCCAGACGTCCTAGAATGTGAAGTTAAGTGGGCCTTAGAAAGCATCACTATGAACAAAGCTAGTGGAGGTGATGGAATTCCAGTTGAGCTATTTCAAATCCTGAAAGATGATGCTGGGAAAGTGCTGCACTCAATATGCCAGCAAATTTGGAAAACTCAGCAGTGGCCACAGGACTGGAAAAGGTCAGTTTTCATTCCAATCCCAAAGAAAGGCAATGCCAAAGAATGTTCAAACTACAGCACAATTGCACTCATCTCACATGCTAGGAAAGTAATGCTCAAAATTCTCCAAGCCAGGCTTCAGTAATATGTGAACCGTGAACTTCCTGATGTTCAAGCTGGTTTTAGAAAAGGCAGAGGAACCAGAGATCAAATTGCCAACATCCGCTGGATCATCAAAAAATCAAGAGAGTTACAGAAAAACATCTATTTCTGCTTTATTGACTATGCCAAAGCCTTTGACTGTGTGGATCACAATAAACTGTGGAAAATTCTGAAAGAGATGGGAATACCAGACCACCTGACCTGCCTCTTGAGAAACCTATATGCAGGTCAGGAAGCAACAGTTAGAACTGGACATGGAACAACAGACTGGTTCCAAATAGAAAAAGGACTACGTCAAGGCTGTATATTGTCACCCTGCTTATTTAACTTATATGCGGAGTACATCGTGAGAAACGCTGGGCTGGAAGAAGCACAAACTGGAATCAAGATTGCTGGGAGAAATATCAACAACCTCAGATATGCAGATGATACCACCCTTATGGCAGGAAGTGAAGAGGAACTCAAAAGCCTCTTGATGAAAGTGAAAGAAGAGAGTGAAAAAGTTGGCTTAAAGCTCAACATTCAGAAAACGAAGATCGTGGCATCTTGTCCCACCACTTCATGGGAAATAGATGGGGAAACAGTGGAAACAGTGGCAGACTTTATTTTCTTGAGCTCCAAAATCACTGCAGATGGTGATTGCAGCCATGAAATTAAAAGATGCTTACTCCTTGGAAGGAAAGTTATGACCATCCTAGATAGCATATTGAAAAGCAGAGATATTACTTTGCCAACAAAGGTCCATCTAGTCAAGGCTATGGTTTTTCCAGTAGTCATGTATGGATGTGAAAGTTGGACTGTGAAGAAAGCTGAGCGACGAAGAATTGATGCTTTTGAACTGTGGTGTTGGAGAAGACTCTTGAGAGTCCCTTGGACTGCAAGGAGATCCAACTAGTCCATCCTAAAGGAGATCAGTCCTGGGATTTCTTTGGAGGGAATGATGCTAAAGCTGAAACTCCAGTACTTTGGCCACCTCATGGGAAGAGTTGACTCATTGGAAAAGACTCTGATGCTGGGAGGGATTGGGGGCAGGAGGAGAAGGGGACGACAGAGGATGAGATGGCTGGATGGCATCACTGACTTGATGGACGTGAGTCTGAGTGAACTCCGGGAGTTGGTGATGGACAGGGAGGCCTGCGTGCTGCGATTCATGGGGTCACAAAGAGTCGGACACGACTGAGCGACTGAACTGACCTGAACTCTCCCAGTTATTTCTAACCCCTCTGTATGCCAGTAACCATAGTCAGTGTAACAATACAGACCAACCCAAACCTCAACAACAATTCCAACATCACCACTGGAATTCCCCTGCTGACCTTTTTCAGTTATCAGACCCAAAGCTGGTCCAGCTGCCCGATGTGAACCAGAACTCCCCCTCTGGTCAGAAGGAGATTGACAGCGAAAACACACTGCAAACTGGACAGACCTGACGAGGCATGTGGATCATGTGGAGAAAGAGAGATGGGAATAAGGTTGGAAATCAACTCACAGCCCCTGGCATCCACTCCCTGATTTCTGCACTCCCCGCCCCCTCCCACGCCCCCCCACTCCCGCCCCCACCACACACACCTGCTTCAAAAGTCCCAGGGGATCCCTTAGCCAGCCAATGATGACAGTATCTATAACAAAGTCTTCAAAATACACTCACAGCCTTGAAAATAGTTCGACATAGCCATAACTCTTCCTGTATTTCTGAACTGTTGAGTTCATTTCAGGATTAAGGTCAATGACCTCTGTGTCCTGACTTAGTGGTTCTGGCACAGTGCTTGGGCAAACTCTTCCTTGTATTTAACTTCACTAGGTGGGGCTGACATAAGCTAGTAAAAATTTAAACCCTTTTCTGATTGAGCAACATATTAATGCCAGTCAGAAAGGAAAACTGTTGACACATCTGGCTTCCTGGGCTAGAGAGCAGAGAAAAGCCACCATTATCCTTGGCTGACAGTTAGCTTTCTTTCTTCTATGGCTCCAGGACCAGCAAACATTTCTGTAAAGGGTCAGATAGTAAATATTTTAAATTTTGCAGTCCACATATAGTCTCTGTTTCTTCTCTTTCTCCTCCTCCTTCTTCTATTTTGTCTTACATTCTTTAAAAATATAAAAACCATTCTTGGCTCTCAGGCTACACAGAAATAGAAATAGAAATATACCGACCCTGCTCCAAACCAGCAATGCATAAATTTCTGAGTAACGGGCTTCAAACTGACAATTCAAGCCAAAGTCCATTCATTTTATTTGAGATACTGTGCTCATAAGGGGATAACTGAATTTTTATTAAAAATTCAATACCAATGAGCACAATATCCCAATAAAATGAATGAACTTTGGCTTGAATTGTCAGTTTGAAGGCCAATGTATGAAAACTTCTAAGTTGTTGATAATTCATTGAGCTTATATTAATACTTAAAATTTGTGCATCTTACTATATGAAAGTTTTATCTCAATTTTTTAAAGTTTTAAACCATTTTTAGTGTTTTTTGACTTAACCTCTATCTCATTTATCTGTTTATTCTAGAACCACACCCAACTGGAAGCAGGTACTCACTTATCGTGTGTTATAGAGAAAAGAAGAAGTGAGAGGCTGGATGGTGGTACAGGAAGGAGGGGAGGAACAGTGTTATCATAATCCAGGGCTGAAAACCAAAATAGCGCATAACTGGATGGCCTGTTGAAAATCTTGAAAATATAACTTGAAAATCATGTTATACAGGCAAAATGAAGCACCTATTCCTATTCCAAAATGAAGATACCTGATTCCGGTAAACAAGTAAAATTGTTCTGAGAAAAATCATGGGTGTTTTATCTCTGGTTACAAGGGTTTGTGCAAGTCCTCTAGCAGCATAACACAGGAATCCCTGACAGGTTTCTCAGGACTGTGACCCTGGAAGCTGGGGAAAATTAGCAGCCAGGAGAGAGATCTAAAATTCAATTTGATATCATTTCAAAATGCACAAAAGCTCTGTGAGATTCCATACAATTTGAAGTGTTACAGAGTTGTATGTAAAGGACACTTATTTACAAATCTTAAAAGTCAAAGAATGAGATGTGGCAGACTTCCCTGCTACGATTAGATGTTTGAGGGTTAAAGGACTGCTTGGCTCTGGAAATCACAGAGTCAAAGTCAAAGCTGCAAGAACTAGGTATAGTGTGTCCCATCACAGTCACCAAAAAGAATACAGTAAACCTCCTGAGATTTCCAGCCGTTGTCTAACCTCAGGCAAGCCGAGACAGTAATACCAAAACTGTCTGGGACAGTAAAATGGTTTCCATTGGGGAGAAGTACCTTTCCACTCCAGGAAGTTTCAGAATCAAGTACAGAAATATCTAACATAATCAAAGCCATATTGTCATTCTATGAGATTAGGGGATATGTGCAAATTTAGTATCTTCTGTATTAGGAATACTTAGGAGAATCAAATCAATTAGAGTGTCAAATTTCCAATTTATACTTTATATGTGTTAACTGAGTACTCAATATAGACTTGTTACTTAGCGTTGAAATCTTTTAAATTTGGGGAATAGCATGAACATTTAAGAGAATTTTAACTTTGTTGCATTTAAGTTTAATATGTTGAATTTATAAGAATTATTTCCCCTGGGAAAGTTCATTAGTCAAACAATTTTTAGAGATAAAGAAGTGAAATATATTAAACATATAAATGTAATGCAAAATTTCTGAAGGTGTTTAATTGGCAAATCCATTAAATAACCAAAACAGAGCCTTGTCTAACTCAAGGAAACTATGAGCCATGATGTGTAGGGCCACCCAAGACAGATGGGTCATGGTGGAGAGTTCTGACAAAACATGGTCCACTGGAGAAGGGAATGGCAAACCATTTCAGTATTCTTGCCTTGAGAACCCCACGAACAGTGTGAAAAAGAAAAAAGATATGACACTGAAAGATGAACTCCCAGGTTGGCAGGTGCCCAATGTGCTACTGGAGAAGAGAGGAGAAATAACCAGAAAGAATGAAGAGACAAAGCCAAAGCAAAAACAACACCCAGTTGTGAATGTGACTGATGATGAAAGTAAAGTCTGATGCTATAAAGAACAGTATTGCATAGGAACCTGGAATGTTAGGTCCATGAATTGAGGGAAATTGGAAGTGGTCAAACAGGAGATGGCAAGACTGAACATCGACATCTTAGAAATCAGTGAACTAAAATGGAGCAGAATGGGGGAATATAACTCAGATGACCATTGTATCTACTACTGTGGGCAAGAATCCCTTAGAAGAAATAGAGTAGCCATCATAGTCAATGAAAGAGTCTGAAATGCAGTAATTGGGAAGACCTACAAGACCTTCTAGAACTAACACCCAAAAAAGATGTCCTTTTCATTATAGGGGACTGGAATGCAAAAGTAGGAAGTCATGAGATTCCTGGAGTAACAGGCAAATATAGCTTTGGAGTACAAAATGAAACAGGAAAGGCTAACAGAGTTTTGCCAAGAGAACACACTGGTCATAGCAAACACCCTTTTCCAACAACACAAGAGAAGACTCTACACATGGACATCACCAGATGGTCAACACCAAAATCAGATTGATTATATTCTTTGCAGCCAAAGATGGGGAAGCTCTATATAGTCAGTAAAAACAAGACCTGGAGCTCACTATGGCTCAGATTATGAACTCCTTATTGCAAAATTCAGACTTAAATTGAAGAAAGTAGGGAAAACCACTAGACCATTCAGGTATGACCTAAATCAAATCCCTTATGATTATACAGTGGAAGTGAGAAATAGCTTCAAGGGATTAGATCTGATAAACAGAATGCCTGAAGAACTATGGATGGAGGTTTGTGACATTGTACAGGAGGCAGTGATCAAGACCATCCCCAAGAAAAAGAAATGCAAAAGGCAAAATGGTTGTCTGAGGAGGCCTTACAAATAGCTGTGAAAAAAAGAGAAGTGAAAGGCAAAGGAGAAAAAGAAAGATATAAGCATTTGAATGCAGAGTTCCAAAGAATAGCAAGGAGGGATAAGAAAGCCTTCCTCAGGGATCAATGCAAAGAAATAGAAGAAAACAACAGAATGGGAAAGACTAGAGATCTCTTCAAGAAAATTAGAGATACCAAGGGAACATTTCATGCAAAGATGGGCACAATAAAGGACAGAAATGGTATGGACCTAACAGAAGCAGAAGATATTAAGAAGAAGTGGCAAGAATATACAGAACTGTACAAAAAAACCTTCATGACCCAGATAACCACAATGATGTGATCACTCACCTAGAGCCAGACATCCTGGAATGCGAAGTCAAGTGGGCCTTAGGAAGCATCACTATAAACAAAGCTAGTGGAGGTGATGGAATTCCAGTTGAGCTATTTCAAATCCTAAAAGATGATGCTGGGAAAGTCCTGCAACTCAATATGCCAGCTAATTTGGAAAACTCAGCAGTGACCACAGGACTGGAAAAGGTCAGTTTTCATTCCAATCCCAAAGAAGGGCAATGCCAAAGAATGCTCAAACTACCATACCCAATTGCACTCATCTCACAAACTAGCAAAGTAATGCTCAAAATTCTCCAAGCCAGGCTTCAACGGTACATGAACCGTGAACTTCTGGATGTTTAAGCTGGATTTAGAAAAGGCAGAAGAACCAAAGATCAAATTGCCAACATCCTTTGGATCATCAAAAAGGGCAAGAGAGTTCCAGATAAACATCTACTTCTGCTTTATTGACTATGCCAAAGCCTTTAACTGTGTGGATCACAACAAACTGTGGAAAATTCTTAAAGAGATGGGACTACCAGACCACCTGACCTGTCTCCTGAGAAATCTGCATGCAGGTCAAGAAGCAACAGTTAGAACTGGACATGGAACAACAGACTGGTTCAAATAAGGAAAGGAGTATGTTAAAGCTATATATTTTCACCCTGCTTATTTAACTTATATGCAGAGTATATCATGCAAAATGCCAGGCTGGATAAAGCACAAGCTGGAATCAAGATTGTTGGGAGAAATATCAATAACTTCAGATATGTAGATGAGACCACCCTTATGCCAGAAAGCAAAGAAGAACTAAAGAGCCTCTTGATGAAAGTGAAAGAGGAGAGTGAAAAAGTTGGCTTAAAACTCAACATTCAGAAAACTAAGATCATGGCATCTGGTCCCATCACTTCATGGCAAATAGATGGGAAAACCATGGAAACAGTGAGAGACTATATTTTGGGGGGATCCAAAATCATTGCAAATGGTGACTGCAGCCATGAAATTAAAAGACGCTTGCTCCTTGGAAGAAAACCTAGCCAGCATATTAAAAAGCAGAGACATTACTTTGCCAACAAAGGTCCATCTGGTCAAACTATGGTTTCTCCACTAGTCATATATGAACGTGAGAGCTGGACTATAAAGAAAGGTGAGCATCAAATTGATGCTTTTGAACTGTGGTATTGGAGAAGACTCCTGAGAGTCCCTTGGACTGCAAGCAGATCCAACCAGTCCATCCTAAAGGAAATCAGTCCTGAATATTCATCGGAAGGACTGATGCTGAAGTTGAAACTCCAGTACTTTGGTCACTGATGTGAAGAACTGACTCATTGGAAAAGACCCTGATGCTGGGCAAGATTGAGGCAGGAGGAGAAAGGGAAGACAGAGGATGAGATGTTTAGATGGCATCACCGACTCGATGGACATGAGTTTGAGCAAGCTCCGGGAATTGGTGATGGCCAGGGAAGCCTGGTGTGCTGCAGTCCATGGAGTCTGGTCAGTTGCTCAGTCATGCGACCCCATGGACTGCAGCACACCAGGCTTCCCTGTCCATCACCAACTCCCCGAGCTTGCTCAAACTCATGTCCATAGAGTTGGTGATGCCATCCAACCATCTCATCCACTATCCTCCCCTTCTCCTCCTGCCTTCAAAGACACTTAGAAGTGACTTCAAACTTTGGTTGGATTATAAACAAAATAAGACTTGTAGACTAATCTTTAAAGTTTAAGGGAAAATATGATTTTAAATTTATTATTGACTCTTAAAACTTAACCAACCTCTGAATAGTCTTTTCTACACTTAAAACAGCCCTTAATAGTTCTGAGAAATTCAAGGTTAACACCTCCATCACCAGCCTTAATTCTTTCCATAGTTCTCTTTATGACATGATTTATACACATCTCAGAATGATCAGTTACCTCTTCTGGACAGTCATTTATCACTGTGCCTATGGGCACTAATTGCAAAAATTCAAACTGATGCTTATCAATTTGACGTCCAAGAGGTGCTTAGTAATTTAAAATCAAGTAGTAGTTTAAAACCAATATATGTTGGTGCAATAGCATAAGTTCTAAAATTGAAATAAAATGCAAAAACTAAAATTTTGAGAAAGCATCTGAAATTAATGTGCTAATTTAGAACTTCTTTGTGCTGCAGAAGTTTAGCAATACAAGTTGGGACTTTGACAATTCAGCATAATATACTGCCTTCTATAAGCACAGCCTGCCTCCAACTTCTGGAAATTTAAATTTAGGCACCACTAGAAGAAACATCTCTTTTTTCCTATACAAAAATGTTCCTTAGAATAGGAAAATAGTGCTGCTAGCTTTGTGCTATTTTCTAACTCATCAGATCAGATCAGATCAGATCAGTTGCTCAGTCGTGTCCGACTCTTTGCGACCCCATGAATTGCAGCACGCCAGGCCTCCCTGTCCATCACCAACTCCCAGAGTTCACTCAGACTCACGTCCATCGAGTCAGTGATGCCATCCAGCCATCTCATCCTCTGTCGTCCCCTTCTCCTCCTGCCCCCAATCCCTCCCAGCATCAGAGTCTTTTCCAAGGATAAAATAAATGCGTAATGGTGCAATGGATGTAAACATTTTCTATAACTGTAGAAGATCATGGTCATAAACGTCACAAAATCTTTTTTTCCAAAAAAAAAATAAAATTGAAGTATGTGAATAGAAGATATAGCCAGGAACAAAGTACAAGGACAGAGGGCTAGCCCAATAAGCTAAAGAGAAGTATTTACACCATCTCAGGTTCAAATATCTTTTTCCTTATTATAATTCAGGGTTTATTAACTAAGTCACAATTGTATATGATAAGATTTAAGAATAGAAAGGGAATACAGAGAAAATTCTGCCTCTTGTCACATTTATAGCAACCAGTTTTAGACTTGTCTTCCTGCCATAAATAACTACAAATGACAAATAAATATGGCAATTATTTTCAGACATTGGACACCAGGCAGCACAGGGCTGAGAACCTTGGGAGAAAGGAAGCCCACAAAGTGAGCAGCACGTTCACCCTGGTTCTTTGCCTTGAAAAACCTTCCAAACCATTGTGGCCAAGAAGTGAAGCCCAAGGAGAGCATAACAGTCTTCTGAGCAGAAGAGGCAGAGACTGAAGCTCAGGGCTGCTAGATGTCTGGAATGTGTAGGGCACGGTACCAGAGATCAGGGAACTGCAAACATGAGTTCCTAGAAGTCTTCATGAGAGTTCCTAACAGAACCTTGGTTGAGGGTGGGGGTATGCATATCAGAGCAAACCTCCACAAGGCCCCATGGACAGACACTGCTGCAGGACTGAGCGCTGAAAGGAGACACCAGAAACAGCTCAGCGCTGGAAGGCTTTGGAGCTCCAGCCCAGCCAGTGGGGGGAGGCCTTGCCAGGCTCTGGGAGCACCTCCTGAGGCAGCAGGAAGGTCGTGTGGTAGCAGAAAGTATCATGTCCTCAAGTGCAGCAGATGCAGAGCAGAGGTTGGCAAAAAAATTGTTACAAGCTCAGATGGTAAATAAGCTTAAAGTCATATAATCTCTTGCTCAGTCTCTCAGTACTGTGATTAAACAGGGAAACAGCCACAGAAATACGCAGATAACAAGCAATGTTGTGTTCCTCTAGAGCTTCATTCATAGACACAGAGATGACCTAGTATTAAAATTGGCAGACAAGGAAGTGAAAGTAGCCATTATAAATATGTTTAAAGACTTAACAGAAAAAATAAACAGTAAACAGGTACGAAACCTCAGCATCAGTTCAGTTCAGTTCAGTCGCTCAGTCGTGTCTGACTCTTTGCAACCCCGTGAATCGTAGCACGCCAGGCCTCCCTGTCCATCACCAACTCCCGGAGTTCACTCAGACTCACGTCCATCGAGTCCGTAATGCCATCCAGCCATCTCATCCTCTGTTGTCCCCTTCTCCTCCTGCCCCCAATCCCTCCCACCATCAGTCTTTTCCAATGAGTCAACTCTTCCCATGAGGTGGCCAAAGTACTGGAGTTTCAGCTTTAGCATCATTCCTTCCAAAGAATACCCAGGGCTGATCTCCTTCAGAATGGACTGGTTGGATCTCCTTGTAGTCCAAGGGACTCTCAAGAGTCTTCTCCAACACCACAGTTCAAAAGCACCAATTCTTCTCCATTCAGCTTTCTTTATAGTCCAACTCTCACATCCACACATCACTACTGGAAAAACCATAACCTTGACTAGATGGACCTTTGTTGGTAAAGTAATGTCTCTGCTTTTTAATATGCTGGCTAGGTTGGTCATATCTTTTCTTCCAAGGAGCAAGCATCTTTTAATTTCATGGCTGCAGTCACCATTTGTAGTGATCTTGGAGCCCAAGAAAATAAAGTCTCTCACTGTTTCCATTGTTTCCCCATATATTTGCCAAGAAGTGATGGGACCAGATGCCACGCTCTCAGTTTTCTGAATGTTGAGTTTTAAGCCAACTTTTTCACTCTCCTCTTTCACTTTCATCAAGAGGCTCTTTAGTTCTTCTTTGCTTTCTGGCATAAGGGTGGTCTCATCTGCATATCTGAGGTTATTGATATTTCTCCCAACAATCTTGATTCCAGCTTGTGCTTCATCCAGCCCAGCGTTTCTCATGATGTACTCTGCATATAAGTTAAATAAGCAGGGTGACAGTATACAGCCTTGATGTACTCCTTTCCTTATTTGGAACCAGTCTGCTGTTCCATGTCCAGTTCTAACTGTTGCTTCTTGACCTGCATACAGGTTTCTCAGGAGGCAGGTCAGGTGGTCTTGTAGTCTCATCTCTTTAAGAGTTTTCCATAGTTTGTTGTGATCTATATAGTCAAAGGCATTGGCATAGTCAATAAAGCAGAAGTAGATGTTTTTCTGGAACTCTCTTGCTTTTTCTATGATCCAATGGATGTTGGCAATTTGATCTTTGGTTCTTCTGCCTTTTCCAAATCCAGCTTGAACATCTGGAAGTTCATGGTTCATGTACTGTTGAAGCCTGGCTTGGAGAATTTTGAGCATTACTTTGCTAGTGTGTGAGATGAGTACAATTGTGCGGTAGTTTGAACATTCTTTAGCATTGCCCTACTTTGGGATTGGAATGAAAACTGACCTTTTCCAGTTCTGTGGCCACTGCTGAGTTTTCCAAATTTGCTGGCATATTGAGTGCAGCACTTTCCCAGCATCATCTTTTAGGATTTGAAATAGCTCAGCTGGAATTCCATCACCTTCACTAGCTTTGTTTGTAGTGATGCTTCCTAAGGCCCACTTAACTTCACATTCCAGGATGTCTGGCTCTAGGTGAGTGATCACACCATCGTGGTTATCTGAGTCATGAAGATCATTTTTGTTTAGTTCTTCTGTGTATTTTTGCCACTTCTTCTTAATATCTTCTGCTTCTGTTAGGTCCATACCATTTCTGTCCTTAATTGTGCCCATCTTTGCATGAAATGTTTCTTGGTATCTCTAATTTTCTTGAAGAGATCTCTAGTCTTTCCCATTCTGTTGTTTTCCTCTATTTCTTTGCATTGATCCTTGAGGAAGGTTTTCTTATCTCTCCTTGCTATTCTTTGGAACTCTACATTCCAAGGGTTCTATCTTTCCTTTTCTCCTTTGCCTTTCACTTCTCTTCTTTTCACAGCTATTTGTAAGGCCTCCTCAAACAACCATTTTATCTTTTTTCATTTCTTTTGCTTGGGGGTGGTCTTGATCACTGCCTCCTGTACAATGTCACAAACCTCCATCCATAGTTCTTCAGGCACTCTGTTTATCAGATCTAATCCCTTGAAGCTATTTGTCACTTCCACTGTAAGGGATCTGATTTAGGTCATACCTGAATGGTCTACTGGCTTTCCCTACTTTCTTCAATTTAAATCTGAATTTTGCAATAAGAAGTTCATGATCTGTCCACAGTGAACTCCCAGTCTTGTTTTTGCTGACCGTATAGAGTTTCTCCATTATTGGCTGCAAAGAATATAATCAATCTGATTTCGGTGTTGACCATCTGGTGATGTCTATGTGTAAAGTTTTCTCTTGTGTTGTTGGAAGAGGGTGTTTGCTATGACCAGTGCATTCTCTTTGCAAAACTCTGTTAGCCTTTGCCCTGCTTCATTTTTTACTCCAAGACCATATTTGCCTATTACTCCAGGAATCTCTTGACTTCCTACTTTTGCATTCTAGTCCCCTATAATGAAAAGGACATCTTTTGGGGGTGTTAGTTCTGGAAGGTCTTGTAGGTCTTCATAGAACCATTAAACTTCAGCTTCTTCAGCATTACTGGTTGGGGCATAGTCTTGGATTACTGTGATATTGAATGGTTTGCCTTGGAAACGAACAGAGATCATTGTGTTGTTTTTGAGATTGCACCCAAGTACTGCATTTCCAATTCTTTTATTGACTATGATGGATACTCCATTTCTTCTAAGGGATTCTTGCCCACAGCAGTAGATATAATGGTCATCTGAGTTAAATTCGTCCATTCCAGTCCATTTTAGTTCACTGATTCCTAAAATGTCAATGTTCACTCTTGCCATCTCCTGTTTGACCACTTCCAATTTCCCTTGATTCATGGACCTAACATTCCAGGTTCCTATGCAATTTTGTTCTTTACAGCATCAGACTTTACTTCCATCACCAGTCACATCCACAACTGGGCATTTTTGCATTTACTCAGTCTCTTCATTCTTTCTGGAGTTATTTCTCCACCATTCTCCTGTAGCATATTGGGCACTACCGACCTGGGGAGTTCATCTTTCAGTGTCCTATCTTTTTGCCCTTTCATACTGTTCATGGGGTTCTCAAGGCTAGAATACTGAAGTGGTTTGCCATTCCCTTCTCCAGTGGACCACGTTTTGTCAGAATTCTCCACCATGACCCGTCCATCTTATGTGACCCTACACGGCATGGCTCATAGTTTCATTGAGTTAGACAAGGTTATGATCCGTGTGATCAATTTGATTAGTTTTCTGTGATTGTGGTTCATTCTGTCTGCCCTCTGATGGACAAGGTTAAGAAGCTTATGGAAGCTTCCTGATGGGAGAGACTGACTGAGGGGGAAACTGGGTCTTATTCTGATGGACAGGGCCATGCTCAGTAAATCTTTAATCCAATTTTCTGTAGATGGAGGAAGCTGTGCTCCCTCCCTGTTGTTTGACCTGAGGCCAAACTATGGTGGCGGCAGCGAAGATGATGGCGACCTCCTTCAAAATGCCCTTGCACACACTGCCGCACTGAGTGCCCCCGACCCTGCAGCAGGCCACCGCCGACCCACACCTCTGCCAGAGACTCCTGGACCCTCATGGGCATGTCTCGGTCAGTCTCTTTTGGGGTCACTGCTCCCTTCTCCTGGGTCCTGGTGCACACAAGGTTTTGTTTTTCCCCTCCAAGAGTCTGTTTCCCCAGTCCTGTGTAAGTTCTGGCTGCCCTATGGTGGAGTTAATGGCAACCTCCTCCAATAGAGCTTATGCCATACCCAGGCCTGTTGCACCACAGAGCCCCTGGCCCTGTGGCAGGCCACTGTTGACCCGTACCTCTGCAGGAGACACTCAAACACTGTTCTGGCTCAGTCCCTGTGGGGTCTCTGGGTCCTGGTGCACACAGGGTTTGTTTGAGCCCTTCAAGGGTCTCTAGTGGGTATAGTGTTTGATTCTAAATACAATTTCGCCCCTCCTACCATCTTCCTAGGGCTTCTCCTTTGCCCTTGGACATGGGGCATCTTTTTTTGGCGGGATCCAACTTTCTTCTGTCAACAGTTGTTCAGCAGTGAGTTGTAATTTTGGCATTCTCACAGGAGAAGATGAGCACATATCCTTCTACTCTACTGTCTTCCTCCACCACCTACCATGTCCTTTACATATTCTTTCAGACAATGCAAGACTGCCTCTTACAGAAAACTCTTCTCCCAAATCAATCAGAGCTTCCTTCACTGCTTCATATCCATACAACACCACAGCAGGCTTCATGCCATAACACACAGTGAACACAGGGCCATAGACTTCTGAGAGCTGCTGAGAAAGCCATGAAGTAGTCACTCTTTTTAAAGGTGACTTTAAAGCAGTGGGGGGGCATAAAATAAAAACATTTTCTAATAAATGAAAATTGAAAGAATTTGTTGTCAGCAGACCTACACTGTAAGAAATGCTAAAGCAACTCTTTAGACTAAAAGAGAAATTAAACCAGGTGGAATCTCAGATTTAGAGGAAGGAATGAAGTAGTTAAACATACTTAATGACCTGGATAACCACAGTGGTGTGATGATTCACCTAGAGCCAGACATCCTGGAGTGTGAAGTCAAGTGGGCCTTAGGAAGCATTACTACCAGCAAAGCTGGTGGAGGTGATGGAATTCCAGCTGAGTTATTTCAAATACTAAAAGATGATGTTGTGACTCAATATGCCAGCAAATCTGGAAAACTCAGCAGTGGCCACAGGACTGGAAAAGTCAGTTTTCATTCCAATCTCAAAGAAGGACAATGCCAAAGAATGTTCAAACTACTGCACAATTGCACTAATTTCACATGCTATCAAGATAATGCTCAAAATCCTTCAAGTTAGGCTTCAGCAGTACATGAACCGTGAACTTCCAGATGTACAAGCTGGATTTAGAAAAGGCAGAAGAACCAAAGATCAAATTGCCAACATCCATTGGATCATAGAAAAAGCAAGAGAGTTTTAGAAAAGCATCTACTTCTACTTCATTGACTTTGCTAAAGCCTTTGACTATGTGGATCACAACAAACTGTGGGAAATTCTTCAAGAGATAGGAATATCAGACCGCCTTACCTACCTCCTGAGAAATCTGTATACAGGTCAAGAAGCAACAGTTAGAACTGGACATGGAACAACAGGCTTGTTCCATGGGAAAGAAGTATGTCAAGGGTATATATTGTCACCCTGCTTATTTAACTTATATTTAGAGTACATCATGCAAAATGCCAGGCTGGTTGAAGCTCAAGCTGGACTCAAGATTGCCAGGAGAAATATCAATAACCTCAGATATGCAGATGACACCTCTCTAACGGCAGAAAGCAAAGAGGAACTAAAGAGCCTCTTGATTAAGGTGAAAGAGGAGAGTGAAAAAGCTGGCTTAAAACTCAACATTCAGAAAACTAAGATCATGGCATCTGGTCCAATCACTTCACAGCAAATAGATGGGGAAACAATGGAAGCTGTGACAGATTATTTTCTTTGACCCAAAATCACTGTGCACTATGACTGCAGCCTTGAAATTAAATGGTGCTTGTTCTTTGAAAGAAAAGCTATGAAAAAGCTAGACATAGAATTAAAAAGCAGAGACATAGCTTTGCCGACAATGGTTCATATAGTCAAAGCTATGGTTTTTACAGCAGCCATATATGGATGTGAGAGCTGGACATTCTTTATAGAAGGCTGAGTGTCGAGGAGTTGATGCTTTTGAACTGTGGTGTTAGAGAAGACTCTCAAGAAGTCTCTTGGACAGAAGGAGATCAAACCAGTCAATCCTAAAGGAAATCAACCCTGAATATTCGTTGGAAGGGCTGATGCTGAAGATGAAGCTCCAATCCTTTGGCCTCCTGATGCAAAGAGCCAACTCATTGAAAAAGACCCTGATGCAGGGAAAGATCGAAGGCAGGAGGAGAAGGGGATGACAGAGGGTGAGATGGTTGGATAGCATCACCGACTCAATGGACATGAATTTAAGCAAGGTCCGAGAGTTGGTGAATGTCAGGGAAGCCTGACATGCTGCAGTCCATAGGGTCGGAAAGAGTTGGACATGATTGAGTGACTGAACAACAACAAAAACATACTAAAAGATAAATGTTTAAAGCAAAAGTAGTATCATTGTAGTGTATAAGGTTTATAAAGTCCATAGTAGTAACATATATGACAACATTTACACAAAGATGGAGAAAAGAAATTGTACCATTGTAAATTTCTTCCATTTTACATGAAGTGCTAATTTAAAATGGACTGTGATTTTTCAAAACATAGAAGAACTTTTCTAAATTATGTTAAAATATTCAATTCAACAAAAAGTGGGAAAGTGAAATCGTAGGCAAAATCATTTTACCTCCCTCTACTAATCAAGGTTGTTTTTAAGACTTGCATGTCCTCCAAGCAGCACACAGCCCAAACAACAAAATATTTGCCTCGGTTGTTTTCCAGGAACTTGGAGTCAGCTGTGTCAAGCTGTAACTTAGTTGGTTGAGATCGGATATGACCACTGATCCTCCAGTTGGGCACGTGTGTGTCCAGTTCGTGACCTTTTGACATCAGTGGGACAAAATTCCACCGTCAGATTGTGCTAAATGCCTCCACTTTTTAACATGCAGAACCCTGTAGCTTAGTGCACCTGTGCAGAATGAGGAATACCGCATCTTTTCCCAAGCTCCCTAAGCCTCAGACCGTCCTGTTTCTTTATTCTTTGTTCCATTAATGCCCTGAGCCCCTTGCCTTCAGGGAGGCAGGTCTGAGAGTTGCTCTCCCATCTCCTTGCTTGGCTGCCTTGCAAGTAAACCCTCCCTCCTCCAAACTTCAGCACCCCATCATTTTGGTTTGCTGTGTGTCAACCTGATTCAATAACAAAAGGAGTAACAGAGTAACAGAAACACATGACATTGCACTTGAAAACATGTGGGCTATTTTCAAATATCTTCTGATATTGATCTCTAATAATTCCACACTGATAAGAGAATGAGAAGTGACATGAAGAAGTGAAGTCGCTCAGTCGTGTCCAACTCTTTGTGACCCCATGGACTGTAGCCTACCAGGCTCCTCTGTCCATGGGATTTTCCAGGCAATAGTACTGGAGTGGATTGCCATTTCCTTCTCCAGGGGATCTTCCCAACCCAGGGATCGAACCCAGGTCTCCCGCATTGTAGACAGACACTTTACCATCTGAGCCACCAGGGAAGTAAGAGAATAGACACTGTGATTTCCATACCTTTAAAGCATCAAATTTTTGCACCTGGTCTTATGTCCCTGGATATGTTCTGGTGTCTCCTAGTTTATAGTCTTTGGGAACTTGAATAGAATTTGTATCCTACTGTTGTGTGAGAATTGTATACATCTTAATTATGTTGAATTGGTTCATAGTGCTTTTCAGGTCTACTGTGGCCTTTTACTTCTCTGTATATTCATTCTATTCATTTTTGAGAGTTGAAACTTCAACTAAAAATCTTAATTTTTCTACTTAAAAATAATTGCAATATATAGCGGAACTATATTAACCTTGTTCTGTATTTACAAAGCCTCCTGTAAATGTGTTACCATATTTTCATAATTAATAAATGCATGACAAACAAAAAACAGTACGAATTGATTGATCTTAATCCAACCATATCAACAACTACACAAAATGTCAATGGGCTATATACCCCAATTAAAGGGCAGACTGCCAGGCTGAATTTAAAATGCAAGATTGAGTAATATGCTGTTTATAAAGGATGCAATTTGAAGACAAGGACATAAGCACACTGAAGGGAAAAGATATATCATGCAACAGTAAGCATAAGAAAGCTGTTGTGACCATGTTAAAATCAGTCAAGGTAGACTTCACGACAAAGAAGCATTTCATAACAATGAAAGAATCAGTCCATCAGGAAGACATAATCCTGAATATGTATGCCTCTAATATTAAAGTTTCAAAATATATAGAGTGAAAACTGACAAAACTAAAGGAAGAAGTAGACACATCCACAGTGATAACCAGAAACTTGAATTCCTTTCAGCAGTTGACAGAACAAGCAGAAAAAAAATCAGCCTGACCAACTCCTATCAAATAACCATTGCCCCTGGTTCTTTTTCCTTCTGAGGCACCTAGTGTAACACAATACACACAGAATGAATTAGAAAAATTTAAATAATTCAGTATATTTTTTCCAATACAAATTTTTATAAAATGCTATTTTCTTATCACAATTTTATTTTCATGAAGTTCTTAGAGCTACTGCTTTAGCTCACCCAGTGCATGGAGAGGGTTATGGACTGAATTATGTTCCCCAAACTTCTTGTGTTGAAGCCCTAATCCTCAGTAAGTCAGAATGGGTTGGAGTTAGGGCCTTCAAAGAGGTGACTAAGTTAAAATGAAGCTGCTAGAGTAGGCCCTAATCCAGTCTGATTTGGTGTCCTTATAAGAGGCAATCTGGACACCAAAGAGCCACAGAAGTGCACGCACAGAAGAGAGACCACATGAGGACTCAGGAAGAGGGTGGCCATCTCCAAGCCAAATATGGAGGCTTCAGAAGAAAACAAGCCTACCAACACCTTGAGCTTAGACTTCTAGCCTCCAGAACTGTGAGAAATAGATGTCTGCTGTTCTGGCCATCCAGTCTGGGTAGCACATGTCCTCAAGTCAATCATCGCCCCTCTGCATTGCAACCCCATGACTAACAGACACGACATGAAGGCCTGTTTCTCACCTGGCGAAACCACTGAGGCCTCCATCAGCCCCTCCTCCAGCCCCTGCCTCGTTCTAACTGAACACTCAGCAGAAGTCCAGTCTTTGACCGTCGAAGTGGACAAAAGAAGGGAGGTCATTGGATGAAAGTCATCATCATGCTCACTACTGCATTACCTTACTACAGAGAAGTCAGGACATTTGAACCTGAGCTGGAAGACTCTGCATTTAATGTAGTCCTTGAACAGGAATACAGGCAGAAGACCTGTGGCGTGTTTATAGTGCCTCGACTAAGGAAAGCTTTGACACTCAGGACAATATGCCACTGTAAGAGTCAGAGCAAAGTACTGCTCTGACTTTCAAGCAAACAGAAGGAAGGATGGGAGGACAAGTGAGATATAAGGAAGGAAGACACACTACTACCAATATCTTAACCCAGGGATACGCTCAGCTGATCCGCATGCAAAGGAGACAGAGAATTTGAGAGAAGGTGGTGTGTCTAGTCCAACAGTCCCATTTATAAAAGTGGAAGTGATCATCTTGATCACATTATGATAGGCAGGTAAAATTGATTTTTTTATTTTTTTAAATTGTTTTATATGCAGATAAAATTTTCTCTGATACTAGGTTGACTCCAGTTGTGAAATATTTGGCAATGTTTGGCAAATATCTGCCAAAATATTTGGCAAATTTGGCAATCAAATGAAGAGCAGGGATATTTCAGTGAATGATGATAATTCAGTCATATTGTCATGTAGAAAGAAAGGAGTTTTTATTCAGTGTTTTCTCTCATCTGTGAATGATAAGCTACTTCTGAGACTGAAAATGAAGGTCCAATATAGCAGTAAGCTAACTACAGGTGCTTTTTGGTGTCACAAAGCAGTAACTGTAGACGTATTGACAGAGAAGAGATTCCGTTGCGGGTGGAATGCAGAGTCGGGGGGCCAGGTTGGGGGAAGAGATTGAAGCTGCCCTCTCCTGATTGGCACTGTCAGGCTCCAAAAATTTTCAGAAGCCCATCTAGAATGAGCGCTGCTTAAAATGGCAGGCAGGCCAAACCACACAGACCGAGGGATGAGTTGGCATGAACTTCTGGCCACGGTGAAGGCCAGGTCAGGCGGCCGAGTTCAACAATCCCGCTGCCTCCATAAAGATAAAAAGAGGAATTAGCAGTGAGCTTTCTCTAGAATCAGCAGCTCAGCCTAAAACACTCACTGCCCGTTATCCTGAGTCTAGAGGTCTGTATAAATGACTTTTTATTTACAAAGGCAAGTATTCATTTATATGATAGTGGATGCAAGGTGTGACAACATCGTGACTTATATTTAATGATAAAAAGTATTTTGCGCTTCACACTTGAATACGTTTATTAAATGTTTTCACTTTCATTTTATAAAGAGGATGCTAGAACTCAGAGACGTGAACTGGTTATGTAACGTGTAAAGCCTGCGCAACAAATGAGTCTAAGGCATAACCGGAGACGGAGTCAGAGGTTACAGTCAGGGCTGCTGCATACAGGGGCACAAACAGGCCTTACAGTGGGTCCCCCAGGGCGCAGCTGCAGACCATCAGCTGCTCTATCCTGAGGAGCCCTTTGACAACTCTTATGAAACATGTCTCAGAAACTTCCATGGAAGGTCTTGCCTGGTGGTCCAGTGGCTAAGACTCTGGGCTCCCAATGCAGGGGTCCGGGTTCCCAGAACAGGGAATAGATCCTCCATATTGCAGCTAAAGAGCCTGCAGGCCCCAACTAAGAGTTTGCATGCTTTTGAATATACTATCTAGGTTGGTCATAACTTTCTTTCCAGGGAGTAAGAGTCTTTTAATTTCATGGCTGCAGTCACCATCTGCAGTGATTTTGGAGCCCAAAAAAATAAAGTCTGACACTGTTTCCACTGTTTCCCCATCTATCTGCCATGAAGTGATGGGACCAGATGCCATCATCTTCGTTTTCTGAATGTTGAGCTTTAAGCCAACTTTTTCACTCTCCTCTTTCACTTTCATCAAGAGGCTTTTTAGTTCCTCTTCACTTCCTGCCATAAGGGTGGTGTCATCTGCATATCTGAGGTTATTGATATTGTGCAGCCTTAAAAAGAGTGAGCCCCTGCCAAAGAGTCCCATGCTAAACCGTGGATGAACCTTGAGACATTACGCGAAGAGAAAGAAGCCAGTCACAAGAGGACAAATACTGTGTGTTTCCACTCACAGAAGGTATCCAAAGAAGTGAAAACTACAGAAACAAACAGTAGAAAGGTGGTTGCCAAGGACTGAGAGGGAGGAATTGGTGTTTCCTGGGTATAGAATTTCAGTGTTGCAAGATGAAAAAGTTCTAGAAGCCTGTTGGACAACAATGTGAACATACTTAACACAGCGGAGCTGTACACTCAGAAACAGTTCAGATCAAACACTGAATGCTATGTAGTTGTTTTTTCACCACAATTAAAAGAAAGACCAAAAAAAAAAAATGAATATAACCCCCCAAATAATTAACTCAGAATTTTCAAAGAAAGAAAACAATTGGTGAGGGTGAAGGAAATGACACCCAATCCTAGGATTTTTTTTAAAGATTTTTTTTTAATGTGGACCATTGTTTTAACTGTTCATTTGTTACAATTCTTCTTGTTTTATGTTTTGGTTTGTTGGCCACCAGGCATGTGGGATCCTAGCTCTTGGAACAGAGATCAAACCTGCAACCTGTGTGTTGGAAGGTAAAATCCCAAAGACTGGACCGCCAGGTTTATGCACAGTTCATTCTCCATTAACATGTACAACAAATTTCAAAGGACACAGAGTCGTTTGGATATCCTCCTTAGCTCCTCCTTCCAAAAATTCTTAGTGAAGAGACTAGTTAGGGTTCAGTCTGGTTTCACCATATAACACACAATGTGCTTATTTCACTCAGTCACTGAGATATCTGTTTCTTGCTTTGGGATCTTTAGGAGTGATTTCTGTAAGTTAGCTTTACTTCTTGGCTTATTTACAGGAATTCTTTGAAGACTGAGTTAGTATCAGCTGGCCGTGAGGAAAGGCTTTGTCCATCCCTGGCTGTGAATTGCTGAGCTCTGACCCTGCCTCTGTGGCATCTGGAGGCACAGGGTACTTTCAGCAGAGCATCATTTTGCAGCCAGGACTAAGTGGGTGGGGGGGTTTCAAGCCAATTTTGGTTATTAGAATCACTTCCTACTTGAAGTGAAAGCTAGAAATTCCATCTTGACTGTGTTACTATTAAAACATTTTTTTCTCCCTTTCTTTCTTCCCTCTGCCAACAGTTGCTAGGAGTTGGAACAAATCTATTTCCTCATTCAATGTTGTGTGAGTCACCACAAATCTTCCAAAGCGAAGCGGATAGTCTTTTCGTTGTTGTTTAGTCGCTAAGTCACCAGTGGGACCAGAACTAGACTCTAGGTTTTTCTGACTACACATGGGACATTCAGCTATGTGCTGTGCTGTGCTTAGCTGCTCAGTCATGTCTGACTCTTTGCAACCCCATGAACTGCAGCCCGCCAGGCTCCTCTGTCCAAGGGGATTCTCCAGTCAACCTACAGGAGTAGGTTGCCATGCCCTCCTCCAGGGGATTTTTCCCAACCCAGGATCAAACCCAGGTCTCCCATCTTGCAGGCGGATTCTTTACCAACTGAGCTACCAGGGAAGCCCAAGAATACTGGAGTGGGTAACCTATCCCTACACCAAGGGAACTTCCCCACCCAGGAATGGAACCAGGGTCTCCTGCATTGGATGTGGATTCTTTACCAGCTAAGCTACCAGAGATGCCCCATCTCGGCTATACTTCTTAGCTGTACTTATCAGTCACTTATTAGTATTAATTTCAATTTTCAAGAGATTTAAGTTTAAAAGATTATTTTCTTTAAATTATTTTTCGAGCCTAGTAGTAAAAACGACCAAGAAAGCTAAACAAAATAATGACATTCATTATCACAATTTTGTAAGTGTAGGAACAGAGAGGAAAATTAACATTTATTGAGTATCTACTATTTGACAGACCTGTACCCACTTTATCTTATTTAATCCTCACCACAGTGAAGAATATTTATTATTATGTAAATACTTTTCCCTGTACTTGAGGGAGCAGGAGAGTGAGGATGAAAAAGTCTAGTAAAGTACATTTATTCACACCATACCATGGCTCCCATCCCTCTGTGGTCAAAAACAGCCCCATGGAGTGTCATGCTCCTAGAGCTCAGTTGTGACTCTGTCACCAGGGAGTTCCTGGAAGCCTCCCCAACAGCAAGAACAGAGAGGCCACAGGCCAGCCAGAGACTCAAAGGACAGCTGAGTCCAGGCACTGCCAGGCCACCTGCACCTCTGGCTGCAGATGCAGATGGGGCCCAAGAGGTGCCCCATGTACCCACCGAGAGCAAGCATCTATCCTGCCATACCATGCATCTTAATCAGCCCTCATCCAGCTGTCAAATCGCACTGCCACCTTCTACAGGCCTATCAACACCCTGTCCCCAACTGTTGCTGTTGTTCAGTTGCTAAGCCGTGTCTGACTTTTTACAACCCCATGGACTGAAGCACGCCAGGCCTCCCTGTCCCTCCCTATCTCCCAGAGTTTGCCCAAATTCATGTCCGTTAAATCGATGAAGCTATCCAACCATCACATCCTCTGTCACCCTCTTCTCCTTTTGCCTTCAATCTTTCCCAGCATCAGGGTCTTTTGCAGTGAGTTGCCTGAACAGTATAAAAAGGCAAAATGGTACCCAATACATAGTTTAAAATGTATGAAAACAAGAAGAATCATCAAGATATTCCCGCAACCCATCATTTTACTCAGTCCAAAATATTAGTGAATCTACATATGGAAAGTTTCAAAAGAAGTCCTCTGGATTTTAATTATCCTTTTGAGCAAGAAAAAAAAGGAAATTGTAAAAATAAATGAGCACTTTTCAGAATTAAAAAAAAAAAAACTGTAAGTAATGAGAAGTCATCAAACAGCTGAACAATTGATCTTGATTTTACTTACGGAATCATAACTCTGCAGTGTCCACTAGACAGCTTGGGGGTAAAAAAAATGCCAAGCAAATACAGAGATGAAAAATTCCAGCAGACTGGAAGAAACAACTTTCAAGAATGTGAGAAATTAAGAAACAAACATTTGAGCTTCAACATAGGCAATTAAAAGCTAAAATTATGAAGGGAAAAAAGCAATCTATGCTATTAACTATAGCTATCCTACAGTATACTACTACGAAGAGTTGACTCATTGGAAAAGACGCTGATGCTGGGAGGGATTGGGAGCAGGAGGAGAAGGGGACGACAGAGGATGAGATGGCTGGGTGGCATCACTGACTCGATGGATGTGAGTTTGGGTGAACTCTGGGAGTTGGTGATGGACAAGGAGGCCCGGTGTGCTGCGATTCATGGGGTCCCAAAGAGTCGGACACGACTGAGTGACTGAACTGAACTGACACATTGTATAGTACTTATAGTATTAGTAGTATACTATCAGCTGCTAAGTAGAATATGATTGGATTTCCCAGGTAGCTCAGCTGGTAAAAAATCTACCTGCAATGCAGGAGACCCCTGTTCAATTCCTGAGTGGGGAAGTTCCACTGGAGAAGGGATAGGCTACCACTCCAATATTACTGGGCTTCCCTCGTGGCTCAGTCAGTAAAGAATCTGCCTGCAATGCAGGAGACCTGGGTTCAATCCCTGCGTTGGGAAGATCCCCTGGAGGAGTGCATGGCAACCCACTCCTGTATCCTTGCCTGGAGAATCCCCATGGACAGAGGAGCCTGGTGTGCTGCAGCCCATGGGGTCACAAAGAGCCGGACACAACTGAGAGACTAAGCACAGCACAGAGTATGATTACTATTAGCTATAAAGTAGATATGAAGCTCTAGAAAATAAATGGAGAAATTTAGAAGCTCTAGAAATTACTATAGATGCAGTTGGATCAAATTTTTAAGCAATAAGATTTCATATACACACACGCACATTTCCAAGCCCTCTGGCCTTTTCAGACTAAGTCAACCAGCACGCTTTTCTTTGCAGCTTCAAGGCAGGTACTACCTGGGAAAATGAAAAGGACAATGGACTCAGGAGTCTGGCATGCCGGGACTTGGCTGGCATAGAGACAGGTGATTTGGGAGCATACATTCTCTGAACCGGAGAGGGAGAAAGCTAGAGAGAACTGGATTTATTTAAGAGCTATTGAGAGGGAGGAATTGACAGGATTAGTCTATTAATTTAGGACTGTGGAAGAGGCAAGGGAGAAGTCAAGGATGGTTCCTGGGGTTCTCTTCTCAGTAATCAGAAGGATGCAAGTGTCGTTCACTGCCGTTTGGTCCATAGAAGGAGCTGATGAATTGGGTGGGTGGGGAGCAAAAGGAGACTGCTTGTGGCCAGGGGAGGGCAGAAGGAGTCAGCCTTCAGGCTGGGACAGGCTGGGATGGAGCCATTGGAGAGAAGCTGTGCAGTGAATGGCTGGGCTTCAGATGCTCAGAAGAGGTTTCAGATAGAGACAGTAATTTAGAAGATAGTCACATAGAAGACAAGAACCTGTGTAAGGGGTGAGACTGCTGGGGGAAGAGTGTGTATAATAAAAAGAGAAGGTGACCCAGGACATACCCTGAAGTCAAGTGAACTGAAGTCGCTCAGTTGTGTCCCCACCAGGCTCCTCGGTCCATGGGATTTTCCAGGCAAGAGTACCGGAGTGGGTTGCCATTTCCTTCTCCAGGGGATCTTCCCAACCCAGGGATCGAACCCAGGTCTCCCGCATTGTAGGCAGACACTTTCACCATCTGAGCTACCAGGGAAGCCCCATGTACCCTGAAGGAACATCAGTATTTAAAGGATGAAGGGATACAAATGAGCCCTCAAAGGAGACCACAGCATATTCAGGGCAGTAGGAAGAAAACCAGAAGATGACTGTGTGACGGAAGCCATAAGAAGAACATACTTCAAGAAGGAATTTGTCATCAGGGTCACATGCTGCTAAGAGGTGAAAATAAAAGTCGCAAAGTGTCCACTGGATTTAGCAATGCAGAGCCGTGACCTTGAGCAGAAGCACTCTGTTGCCATAGTGGAGCAAAACCAGATTCCAGGGGGTGGAGGAGTAGCAGGCGGCAACACAGACACAACTGCTGCATCCACTGGGCTAATATCCCAGGATGCTAACCACCACATTCCGGAATGATCCCTGACTGCCAGCACATGGAGGGAGCGAGCGATGCAGAGACAGTGGGTACAGCTCATCACAGTAATTTCCATATTAACAACACGGCTTGGTGTTTAATTGAAAAGCACTAAACACCACTCATGAAGTAAACATTGACTTGCAGTATATTAGGCAGAGCCAGAGCAAAAGCTGGCACAGTAAGCTGTGATTCTATTCCTCTATTAACTGCAAATCTTACCATGGGGTCACACAGAGTCGGACACAACTGAAGCGACTTAGCAGCAGCAGCAGGACCAGTTTCAATTTTGGACCAGTACTACAAATAATAATAATAAACAATAACGATCTCTGCCAATTCCCAAACACATCAAGTTGTATACCTTAAACATCTCCAGCTTTTTGTGTATCAATCACACCTCTATAAAGCATTCTTTTTTTTTTTAAGATCGCTCGCAATTGTTTAAATCCTCAGGCAAAAATGTCAAAAGAATTGACAGGCAGTCTTAAGAAATTTTACAGTATAGACTACTTAAACTTTTAATTTCTGAACTCATCCTAACTCTGTAGTTAGGATCAATTCAGTTCAGTCGCTCAGTCGTGTCCGACTCTTTGTGACCCCATGAACCGCAGCACGCCAGGCCTCCCTGTCCATCACCAACTCCCGGAGTCCACCCAAACCCATGTCCACTGAGTCGGTGATGCCATCCACCATCTCCTTTGTCATCCCCTTCTCCTCCTGCCCTCATTCTTTCCCAGCCTCAGAGTCTTTGTAAATGAGTCAGCTCTTCACATCAGGTGGCCAAAGTATTGGAGTTTCAGCTTCAACATCAGTCCTAGCAATGAACACCCAGGACTGATCTCCTTTAGGATGGACTGATTGGATCTCTTTGCAGTCCAAGGGACTCTCAAGAGTCTTCTCCAACACCACAGTTCAAAAGCATCAATTCTTCAGTGCTCAGCTTTCTTCACAGTCCAACTCTCACACCCATAATGACCACTGGAAAAACCATAGCCTTGACTAGGCAGACCTTTGTTGACAAAGTAATGGCTCTGCTTTTGAATATGCTGTCTAGGTTGGTCATAACTTTCCTTCCAAGGAGTAAGCATCTTTTAATTTCATGGCTGCAGTCACCATCTGCAGTGATTTTGGAGCCCAGAAAAATAAAGTCTGACACTGTTTCCACTGTTTCCCCATCTATTTCCCATGAAGTGATGGGACCAGATGCCATGATCTTCGTTTTCTGAATGTTGAGCTTTAAGTCAACTTTTTCACTCTCCTCTTTCACTTTCATCAAGAGGCTTTTGAGTTCCTCTTCACTTTCTGCCATAAGGGTAGTGTCAACTGCATATCTGAGGTTATTGATATTTCTCCCAGCAATCTTGATTCCAGCTTGTGCTTCCTCCAGCCCAGCATGTCTCATGATGTACTCTGCATGTAAGTTAAATAAGCAGGGTGACAATATACAGCCTTGACGTACTCCTTTCCTATTTGGAACCAGTCTGTTGTTCTATGTCCAGTTCTAACTGTTGCTTCTTGACCTGCATACAGGTTTCTCAAGAGACAGGTCAGGTGGTCTGGTGTTTCCTCCACTAGCTTTGTTCATAGTGATGCTTCCTAAGGCCCACTTGACTTCACATTCCAGGATGTCTGGCTCTAGGTGAGTGATCACACCATCGTGATTATCTTGGTCGTGAAGATCTTTTTGTACAGTTCTTCTGTGTATTCTTGACACCTCTTCTTAATATCTTCTGCTTCTGTTAGGTCCATACCATTTCTATCCTTTGTTGAGCCCATCTTTGCATGAAATGTTCCCTTGGTATTTCTAATTTTCTTGAAGAGATCTCTAGTCTTTCCCATTCTGTTGTTTTCCTCTATGTCTTTGCATTGATCGCTGAAGAAGGCTTTCTTATCGCTCCTTGCTAGTCTTTGGAACTCTGCATTCAAATGGGTATATCTTTTCTTTTCTCCTTTGCTTTTTGCTTCTCTTCTTTTCACAACTATTTGTAAGGCCTCCCCAGACAGCCATTTTGCTTTTTTGCATTTCTTTTTCTTGGGGATGGTCTTGATTTCTGTCTCCTGTACAATGTCATGAACCTCATTCCATAGTTCATCAGGCACTCTGTCTATCAGATCTAGTCCCTTAAATCTATTTCTCACTTCCACTGTATAGTCACAAGGGATCTGATTTAGGTCATACCTGAATGGTCTAGTGGTTTTCCCTACTTTCTTCAATTTCAGCCTGAATTTGGCAATAAGGAGTTCATGATCTGAGCCACAGTCAGCTCCCGGTCTTGATTTGCTGACTGTATAGAGCTTCTCCATCTTTGGCTGCAAAGAATATAATCAATCTGATTTCAGTGTCGACCATCTGGTGATGCCCCTGTGTAGAATCTTCTCTTGTGTTGTTGAAAGAGGGTGTTGCTATGACCAGTGTGTTCTCTTGGCAAAACTCTATTAGCCTTTGCCCTGCTTCACTTTGTACTCCAATGCCAAATTTGCCTGTTACTCCAAGTGTTTCTTGACTTCCTACTTTTGCATTCCAGTCCCCTATAATGAAAAAGACATCTATTTGGGTGTTAGTTCTAGAAGGTCTTGTAGGTCTTCATAGAACTATTTAACTTCAGCTTCTTCAGCTTTACTGGTCGGGGCATTACTGGTAGTTCAGTTCAGTTCAGTCACTCAGTCGTGTCCAACTGTTTGCGACCCCATGAATCGCAGCACGCCAGGTCTCCCTGTCCATCACCAACTCCTGGAGGATGGGTTAAATTAAATATTTTTGTGTTAAGAGATTTAAAAATTGGATTGTATCAATTGCTTTTACTGCAAAACAGCACCCCAAAATGTGACTCAAAACAATAAATATTTATTATTTTGCACAATTCTGTTGGTTAGAAAGAATTCAACACAAGCTTGCCAGTGGGGATCTCCAAGCTGAGTCTGCCCAACTGTGGTGTGCCGGCTTGCTCAGGCAGCTAATGGTAGTTGGTGGGGCAGCTGGGGCTGTATGGTCTAGGGTGGCTTCCTTCACAGCTCCGGTGGGTGGCATATGTTTGTTGGAGTGATGTGTCCATGGCCCTGTGTCTCTCTCCATCCAGCAGGGGAGCTCAGGCTCGTCCATGTTGTTCCAAGTGCAGCAGGACAGCAAGCCTAACGTACAAGCATTTTTCAAGTCTCTCCTTATAGTACATTTGTTCCTGTCCTGTTGGCTAAGCAAGTCCATGCCCAAGCCCAGATGTACTGAGTGGAGAAACAGAATTAACTTCTTGAGGGGAAGACCATACATTCACATTGCAAAAGGGCATGCATGTGGGGATGAAATAATTTGTGGCTATTTTTGCAACCTATCACAACTACCTTTAGCTTAATCTGCACGATACCCTAGGAACATCCTCTTAATTCATTTAAAGAGTCATAGAAACAATGAGTCGTGTACATGCCATATATTCAAAAGAGAAGTATTCTGCTGCTTCTTTGTTTCAGAGGTGGTGCTAAAGCACAATGAAGGAAGGGTGTTCTGGGGCTTTGAATTCCTAAAAGGCCAGGTCTGTATCTGCCTCTATTCTATATGCCCAAAGCTATGGTAACTTCATCTGAATGAATGAATGGTTTGTTTCCTAAATCTGCTGCTGCTGCTAAGTCACTTCAGTAGTGTCCAACTCTGTGTGACCCCATAGACGGCGGCCCACCAGGCTCCCCCATCCCTCGGATTCTCCAGGCAAGAACACTGAAGTGGGTTGCTATTTCCTTCTCCAATGCATGAAAGTGAAAAGTGAAAAGTGAAAGTGAAGTCACTCAATCGTGTCTGACTCTTAGCAAGCCCGTGGACTGCAGCCTACCAGGCTCCTCCATCCATGGGATTTTCCAGGCAAGAGTACTGGAGTGCGGTGCCATTGCCTTCTCTGTTCCTAAGTCTACTAACACCAAAACAACAAGAAGGGACTTCCCTGGTGGTCCAATGGTTAAGAATCACAAGTTCAATCCCTGGTTGGGGTACTAAGATCGCACATGGAGCACCCACGTGTCCCATTCCACAACAAAGACTCACACTGTGCAATAACAGTTGTGTCTGACTCTTTGCAACCCCATGGACTGTAGTCTACCAGGCTCCTCCATCCGTGGGATTTCCAGGCAAGAGTACTAGAGTGGGTTGCCATTTCCTTCTCCAGGAGATCTTCCCAACCCAGGCATTGAACCCGGGTCTCCTGCATTGTAGGCAGACGCTTTACCATCTGAGCCACCAGGGAAGTCTCTAAATAAATACTTTTTTTAATTTTAAAAAGTTGATTCCACTAAAAAAAAAAAAAAAACAAGAAAAAAAGCATAAGGACTGCTGACTCTCACAGATCTTGAATTTCATGACTTTCTAAGAATAAAAAGGGGGGGAATCACATAAAATTAGGCTGTACAGTAATATACTGAGGCATACTTTTCAGCTTAATTTTATTGGTTTCTGGACTCTGGACTTGTTGTGTGTATTGTTGATAAACATAACAGAGAAAAGAATTAAAGGGAAGAAAACTCTGCTAGTACATTTTCTTTCAAGATTGTACATATTAAAAAGACGTTTACTTGCCAGGCACATCATTCTTTATATGCTGATCTTTGATAGCCCTTGACTGAAAGAGGTAAAGAAAACTGACCTTGGGAAAGGCAGAAACCCGACCTTTCCAGAAGGCATTCCATGTAGGGGTAGTCAGATTCTGTCCCTGGTCAGAATCCTCTTTCATGACGGCAGTTCTTCCTTTGTGTCACCTGCTGGGCACTCAGAAACAATATACTTGTAAATGATCCTTATTCATCATGTTTCTGTGGTTTAATACAATCTCTCGGGAGGGAGGGGACAAGGAAGAGGATGAAATAAACCTAACTTTGTTGAAATATTAATTTGTTTCTGGTGACCTTTGACGACTGTGTTTTATCACAAGAAACGATCCCTACGGGGGGAAAAGAAAACATTGAAAGAGAACTCCTTCCAAAGAGAAAGAAATTGTACTTCCCCAAAACATGTGGGCTGAGGTAGGTTCATGTAATCATCAATGAGCCATAAAATTGTTCTTCTCTGGTGGCAGCCATAATGGGCCTTGGGAGAAATCAGTGAACGGAGGAGACCCAAGCCCACAGGGAGTGGCTTTCAGAGACCAGCTGTGCCCTGCGTCTTCTCCCTGGTCTCTTGTTTTGACTCTACAGTGTGGAAGGCAATGGGAGGGAAGAGAAGGAGAATTCCTGGTAGAGTTATGAAGGATTCAGACCACAGTGGCAGATTGTTGACTGTGTTCAGACATGTCTCTCCATCCTGCCTGTATCACAGTCCCTTCCAGGTTTCCTCTAAGTCGCTTCAGTCGTGTCCGACTCTGTGTGACCCCAGAGACGGCAGCCCACCAGGCTCCCCCGTCCCTGGGATTCTCCAGGCAAGAACACTGGAGTGGCTTGCCATTTCCTTCTCCAATGCATGAAAGTGAAAAGTGAAAGTGAAGTCTCTCAGGTTGTCTACTTGAAAGTTATACAGTCGTGTCCGACTCCTAGCGACCCCATGGACTGCAGTCTACCAGGCTCCTCCGTCCATGGGATTTTCCAGGCAAGAGTACTGGAGTGGGGTGCCATTGCCTTCTCCAGGTTTCCTCTGGATACCAGCAAAAAGGAGAGCCCTCCATCTAAACCTTCTGGCTTCCTTTACTTCTGCTGCAGGAAGGGCGACCCCTTCCAGGACCAAAGAATTGGCTCTTGTTTAACACTCGGAAATGAATGGTCAGAGGAGACACACGGACTGACAAAACAAGAGGCTCCATTGGGAAGGACACCTGGTCAGAGAGCGGGAGGATAAAGGGAACTCAGGAGAACTCTTCTGCCACATGGCTCACAGTATCGGGCTTTATGGTAATTGGGTAGGTTTCCGGTTGTCTCTGGCCAGTCCAGTCGTCGTGACTCAGGGTCCTCCCTGCTGGTGTGCGCATCTCTCAGTCAAGATGGATTCCAGCAAGGATTCTGGTGGGTTGGTAGGACATATGAGCTGGCATCTCCTCTCTCCTTTCGACTTTCCCCAATTTCTTCCAGTTGGTTCTGTGTTCCTTACTGAGACCTCCTATTGTTAAGATAACTCATGCAAGTGGCTACTGTCTTGCCTGGTCAGGGTTTCAGTGTTTCCCAAACACCTTTTTCCCATTACCACCGGGGTCACAGCAGTTCTTTGCGTCTAATCCTGCTTAGCTTTTCCGAGCCCAGTATGGGCGCCTCTAGGGGTGGCCTCCTGAGAAGCACATCCTTCCAGCTCACCCCCGCAACCTCCCATGCTGGACGTCTCTGCCAACCTCTCCTTTCTTCGTGGACTGGAGTGAAGACAGAAGAAGCAGCAGCAATCACAGCCTCCTGATGGAACAGGGAGGGGTGCCCTACAGAGGACACTGAGGACGTGGCCTCTGGGTGGATGCTGGTGAAGACTTTGGGAATTCAAAAGGCATGCAACTGAGTCTGACTCTTTTGTGACCCCACAGACGGTAGGCTGCCAGGCTCCTCTGTCCATGGGATTTTCCAGACAAGAGTACTGGAGTGGGTTGCCATTTCCTCCTGCTGGTCATCTTCCCGTTTCAGAGATCGAACCTGCATCTCCAGTGTCTCCTGCACTGCAGGTTGATTCTTTCCCATGTGCCACTGGGGAAGCCATGCATCAGAGGACGGAGGCCAAATAACGTGCCATGGTGCCTGCCTCCCTCAGAGGGTTCTGCCAGGTCTTTTTCCATTTGCATCCCAGACATGTAACGCTTTCAGAAAAACAGTGCTCATGGGCATCCAATGCAGAACCACACAGGATCCCACAGAAAACATGGCATATTTTTGGCATCTGGACAGTGTCAACTTGGAGTCTCCCTCTTCACGTGCTCATTCAAGAATTTTGATGGGAATTTGGGAGATAGGGAACCAACAATGGTGTCTTGTTGGGAGGAACCAAGGAACTCTGCTTCAAAAAAGACAGATTCCTCCATTTCCCCAATGCTTCCCTGATAGTTCAGTTGGTAAAGAATCTACCTGCAATGCAGGAGACCGTGGTTCGATTCCTGGCTTGGGAAGATCCCCGGGAGAAGGGATAGGCTACCCACTCCAGTATTCTTGGCTTCTCTTGTGGCTCAGCTGGTAAAGAATCTGCCTGCAATGCTGGAGACCTGGGTTCGATCCCTGGGTTGGGAGGATCCCCTGGAAAAAGGAAAGGCTACCCACTCCAGTATTCTGGCCTGGAGAGTTCCATGGACTATATAGTCCATGGGGTCACAAAGAGTCGGACATGACTGAGCAGCTTTCACTTTCCATTTCCCCAAATGTAGCATTTGCCAGAGTGCTTGTATGACTTCATGTTAGCTCTGAAGGTTTTCAAACTTTTTGCTGCATTTAACAACACGCGGGTCACCGAGTTGTCATTTATGCACGCCGCTAGCAAATAGTTATTGAGTGCCTGTTTCGTGCCAGGTTCTGTTCTGGGTGCTGGAACAGAAACAGCAATGAACAGTAGAGACAACCCTGTCCTCGTGAACACACCGCAAACTGTCATCTCCAAACATGCCAAATTCCAGCTTCTCTGCTGGGATCCTGGACCATCTTTCCAAGAGGAGAAACCCAGAGTGCTCTCCTGAGTCCTGGGGTGAAGGACATGGTCGCCCTCTTACCTCCCATATCACTGCTTTTCCGTCTCACCGAGGTGGTTTGTTTTCCAGGATTTACACTGCTGCTGCTGCTAAGTCGCTTCAGTCGTGTCCGACTCTGTATGACCCCATAGACGGCAGCCCACGAGGCTCCCCCGTCCCTGAGATTCTCCAGGCAAGAACACTGGAGTGGGTTGCCATTTCCTTCTCCAATGCACAAAAATGAAAAGTGAAAGCAACGTCGCTGAGTCTTGTTCAACTCTTAGCGACCCTATGGACTGCGGCCCACCAGGCTCCTCCATTCCAGGCAAGAGTACTGGAGTGGGGTGCCATTGCCTTCTCCGGGATTTACACTGAAAACTCTCAACTCATGTTTTGTATCAATAGGAGCAAGGATGCTTATGTTTGCTCACAGAGAGTCTAGTTTATGCTGCAAGCTTGATCAAGAAAATTATTCCATTGGATTTAACATGTACTGAGAGTCCCTTGGACTGCAAGGAGATCCAACCAGTCCATCCTAAAGGAAATCAGTCCTGGGTGTTCATTGGAGGGACTGATATTGATGCTGAAACTCCAATACTTTGGCCACATGATGCAAAGAGCTGACTCATTTGAAAAGACCCTGATGCTGGGAGAGATTGAAGGCAGGAAGAGAAGGGGACGACAGAGGATGAGATGGTTGGATGGCATCACCGGCTCAATGGACATGGGTTTGGGTGGACTCCAGGAGTTGGTGATGGACAGGGAGGCCTGGCATGCTGCGGTCCATGGGGTTGCAAAGACTCGGATGCAACTGAACTGAACTGACAACCTAAAATGAGCAAAATACTGTGTTTGCTCTGGAGACATACAGGCAAAGGGTGGATTTAGCTTAATGAGAAGGAAACTGCATAGAAATCAGTGAGGAATGAGTAAATAATTTAGCACCACTTGGAAGCAAGGCCAAAGTGTGAGCATACAACCTCCTACTGCTGACAATAAGGAAGGTTCAGGAAGTATCCAGGCAGAAGATAAGCCAGCCCAGGTTAAGGGGATGGCTTTAGAGATGATGAAAGAGGGCCAGATTTGAGGATTGCCACACAGGAAAAATGGAAGGGACATATGTTCCTTAGGAGGATTATTCATATCCCTTGTCCCCCAAAAGGAGATACTGGTTGAGAATTTTTGGTTTGAAGGGTTAAAGGGACCATAAACACTATAGTTTGTGAGGACCTTATGACCAATGAGGTTTTTAGAAATTCAGATATTCCAGACAATTAACATTGTCTCATGCACCATGTTAAAACTTCCTGGTCTCTTTTTTAAAGTGAAATAAAGAAGATTACTCTTGGTAGACAGAGTAGAACACCTATACCATTCCCATATCCAGCTAGAATCTGGGTAATGTTTTGAAAGTCAAGAGTCTTTATTCTAAAAGAAAAAAGGCTTAGGAAATGGCTGTTTTTATTTGGATAGTAAAATATTTGATATTAAGTAGCATATTTTCAAAATCTCTAATCTTACTTCTAATCTAGTTCAGTTCAGTTCAGTTCAGTCACTCAGTCGTGTCCAACTCTTTGTGACCCCATGAATCGCGGCACACCAGGCCTCCCTGTCCATCACCAACTGCCAGAGTTTACCCAAACTCATGTGCATCGAGTAAGTGATGCCATCCAGCCATCTCATCCTCTGCCGTCCCCTTCTCCTCCTGCCCCCAATCCTTCCCAGCATCAGGGTCTTTTCCAATGAGTCAACTCTTTGCATGAGGTGGCCAAAGTATTGGAGTTTCAGCCTCAGCATCAGTCCTTCCAATGAACACCCAGAACCGGTCTCTTTTAGGATGGACTGGTTGGATCTCCTTGCAGTCCAAGGGACTCTCAAGAGTCTTCTCCAACACCATTTTATAATATTTTTATTCATCTTCATTCAGTCATTTTAAAATTCCAAAAGCTACAGTTTACCTTAACCATTTTTAATTTTACGATTTATCATTACTGACATGTCAATGGCACAGATTTCAGAAGTCAATTTAACTTAATATTCCCCTCAAAGCCCAGGAGAGCACCGCACCCCATCTTACAAGAATACCTTACCTTTGTCCTATCGCACTTTACTATTTTTTAAATATTTATGCATTTATTTATTTGGCTGCCCCGGTCTTAGTTGCAGCACGTGGGATCTAGTTTCCTAAGCAGGGCCACTTGCACTGGGAGCATGGACCACCAGGGGAGTCCCAATGGCACTTTACTACTGCAAAGCACTTGCACACATTAAATTATTTCGTCCTCACAGTCAGTCATCCTGTGAGAAAAGTAAAATAGACACGCTGGTTCCCATTTTACAGGTGAAGAAAACTGAGGCTCACACAAACTAAGTAAATGGCTCACAATCACAAGCCTAGTAAGTAAAAAAAAAAAAAATTCTCACTCTGAGTTTTCTAGCCGCTTGCCCTTATCGCCAGCCCACTGCGTCTCCTATCTTCCTGTGCACGCAGTTTCTGTGCATTGGCCAGAATAGGTCCGTCTTTATCAAAGAAAGAATTATCCACCATGGCTTAAACACACCCCTGGTCCCCGGTGATCCTCTCACTTCACAGAAACGCCAGCCAAACTGTACTCAGATCCTGTGCAGGCAGAAAGCGTGTGGAAACAGAACACCACAGGCCAGCGACACACAGATACTTTTTTAAAACACATGTTTGTGAATAAACACGTCAACATCTCTTCTTCCAGCAGCCCTAGACTTGCTCCCAGTGAAAACTACAGCTCTGGGAGCATTGAATTTCAGGATCACGAGACATTGCTCAGGGGCGAATGAAATAAATGGGGAGACATTTTGCTTTCCACACACGAAGGAGAGAAACAGACAAGAGGGCTTGGCCCGGGTGTGCGCGTCTCCATCCTGTGCTCCCTCCACCCACCAAAGTGTCAAAGGGTGTAAATATGTTCAAGAGTCTTGATACATGGAGCAGAATCATGCTGTCAATTATACTTCACTAGGAAGCTGATTCCTGGCATAAGGCACATACCCTATTCCTAAGGTATCTGAAACTTTTCCACAATAAAACATGAATATCTGAGGAAACGTAGTAACATTGTTACCCATGCCCAGCCTAAGGATTAAAATGTTAAGGGTGAAATGCGGTATAGAGGAAAGGTAACTTAGGGGGTCTGGGGGCGTAGCTTACCCATCTCAGGCTTCTGTGCAGAACGCCCCAAACCAAGTCTCCTTTCATACACGCAGCCTGCATCTGGAACAGCTGCAAGAAAAGCGCTACTGACTTCCTGATCCAGTATCCAGGGAATAAGAATCCATGGTATCCATGGTATCCTTGATACCATTGCAGGAGGCATGAGTTTGATCCCTATTTGGGGAACTAAGATATCCCTGCTGTGCAGTGCTGCCAAAAAATAAATTAAAAAAAGAAAAGAAAATCACTATGTTCAGAAACAAGCCAAGTTACAGATAAAGCAAGGAGATGACATTTTAAAAATGGTAGAGAGGCTGAAAGAGAAGAGATCGTTAATAACTCTAGAGAGTTAAGAAGAACTCTAGAGGATGCAACAGGAAGACGAAACAGGGATAAGAAAGTGAGAAGAGAGAGGAGAGACTAGACTAGAGGAGAGAAATCACGGGCAACTATTTAAAAGCAGAAAGACGATAAACACTTAATGACTTACATTTTGGTAGTGATCACGACCAACGGGCATGCCAATTTAAATAAAAATATCTCAATAACACCTTAATGCTGAAGGCTTGACTGGACGTTAAACAGCAACTCTAATAGTGTCTCTGGATAATCATGGAAATTGAGAATAGGCTGTGGTTCTCAACCTGAAGTTCCCCTCAGAATCTCCTGAAGAGCTTTCATGAAATATAGATACCCAGTCTCCCTCTTAACCATTACACTAGAATCCCCGGGAGTAGACATGAACATTGATAGTCTCTGACAACAAAAGTATCTTTTTTTTTAATTTATCCTGGCTTTTTGGCATCAATTTTTATTTTTGGCCACGCTCCATGGCATGTGGGAACTTAATTCTCTGACCAGAAATCAAACCCATGCCCCTTGGGAAGGGAAGTGCACTGTCCTAGCCACTGGACCTCCAGGGAAATCCCAGTATTCTTTTTTTTTTTAATAGATTTCATTTTATTTAAAAATTTTAAATCTGTTTATTATTTATCTGGCTGCATCGGGTCTTAGTTAAGTGGCATGTGGGATCTTTCCTTACTGTGCACAGACTCCCTAGCTGCGGCCCATGGGCTTCATTGCTCCATGGCACGTGGGATCTTAGTTCCCCAACCAGGGATCAAACCCACGTCCCCCAAATTGCAAGGCAGTTTCTTAACCACTGAACCACCAAGGAAGGCCCCCCAGTATTCTCTTTAAGATCCCCAGGTATAGCCAGGGTCGAGGACCACTGACACGTGGCAGTGATCCTTAAAGTCGATGCTGGACGACCAGTGTCATCGTTACCTGGGAACTTCTTAGAATCAGTCTCAGGCCTCACCCCAGACTTACCGAATCAGAGATGTGGGCACAGGGCCCAGTAATCCAAGTCTTAACAAGACTCTGGGATATGTTAAAGTTTGAGAAAACCACTGTCTATGGGATGCAGTGGGGGCAGGGTTCACCTGCAACTCAGAAGCAGCCACAGCTGTATCCCCAAGTATCCTTCCTGGTGAGCAGAAGTTATGTTCTCATCAGCATTTAATGAGAATTCTTACTACTAAATATTTTTACATGTAATTTTTGGCAGTTTAATAGGCAAAAGAAAAATTGTCTCACGATTGACCATTAGTCCTATGTTCATGGCTAACATAAACCTTACATGTAAAAGTTCAAACTGATTTCTTTGATTTTAGTCTAAAACATAGTGACTAGCCAGTTACTCTCTAGTGAAGGCAAACACTCTGAATAGATGCAAGGGGGTAACAGCTCTATGAAGCATAAAGATGGTGTTCTAGTTACCAACTTTCAGCCCAATAATAATGAACATACACAATATCATTTGTTCATAGTCCCTATTTTTTTAAAAAAGAGAAAGGGAACCACTCTCAAAAAAAAAAAAAAAAAAATTAAGGGAGAGAAAACTAAGAGGAAATTCCTCAAATTAAACAAGCTTAAATATTGGCAGTATGTGGACTAACACACACGCAAAATGTGATATATATTTCCTGAAACTGTTAGTCAAGTGGAAGGAATCATGTTTCTGTATTTTCTTAAATAGAATTTGCCAAAGCCTGGGTGGTCCATAAGTTTAAAATAATAACAATTTGTTCTCCAATCTGGCCTCATTTAGCTTCCTTTTTCACTTTAACATCTTGAATTTCTCCCAGCGCTTAGTTTGCAATTCACTCAACGACAACAACAAAAAAAGGCTAAAAGCAAACATACTTAAAAAAAAAAAAAAAAAGGCAAAATAAAACAATAGCTTCAAGTTTGGGCTCAACTAACAAATAAATTATTTATACAGAAAAAATATATCTTCTCAATTTCAACAGGTTGTTGTTATTCCTGCTTACCTAGACTATTTCCTTCCTCTTTCTATTGTACTCTGCTGTAATAATAATTTTCTTAATGCAAAACTCAGAAGCACTCAATAACCTATCCCTGACTGCCACCCCATGTGGTGCAGACAAGATGTTTAGCAGAGACAGGCCACAGGGAATCAGTTCTCGGAAAGCTACACAAGAGAGGAACGCGATCATCTTCAAAAGTGTGAGGGATCTCTGGGGAGACCAAAGGCCAGCACCAGCTGTAGGTGGAGAGGCGTGCAGAGGCAGAGGAACAGGTGAGCGAGTGCTGTTCGTTTCTGCTCAGCCTCTCCGATTTCGTTTGACCGTGGCTCACCCCGTTAGGACTCAGGAGCTACATACACAACAAGAGCCCACGTGGCGGGGGAGGCTGGGCAGCCGCCGTGAGCACCCGCTCCTCCCAGCTGCCTCGCCAGCCTGCATCAGAGATGTTAGATCACATCTGAGGGAACCGTCTTCTCCCTTTAAAACTTCAAAGGAGAACCCTCACCTGCGGAGTGCTTAGTTGGAGAGACGGGCAACAGAGGAGCGGTGGTCTGCAGTTCCAGCATCAAGGACTCTCTCCCTGGGGCTCACCTTCTAACCTCTTCTTAAAGTCAAAAGGAAGCTGTAAACCAGAGCCTGAGCCTTGATGTCTCATTCTGGTCTGATAAGTCTAGGGAACATGGGTTCGCAACCTAAATAACCAAGGTTAGAACCACTATAAAAGGAAAATCGCAAACTGTACGACGTAGATCATATCAAGCAGAAATGCTAGAACAGGCAGATTAAGAATTTAAAATAAGCAACAACCAATGTTGCCAAAAAGATACTGGTAACATGAAGCAGGGAAAAAGTTAAAAAAAAAAAAGAGAGAGAGAGAGCCAAATGGAAGGATTAACTATAAAAAAAGAAATAATACTTAAAGAAAGAATAGTAGACGGGATAAATAGCAAGCTGAATGCAGCTAAACTGCAAAACCAAGAGAGCAGACTGAGGAAATCTCCTGGGAGGCAGAAAAAATAGGATAAAGAAACAAATATGTAAATAAAAAGTTAAGCATGGAAGATAGAAAGCAGACAGGCTGACATACTGAAAATAGGAACACGGGAGAGATAGTTAAAAGGAGGGGAGGGGATATTTAAGGAAATAATAAAAATAAATAGCCCTGAAGTAAAGAAAGATGAAAGAACTCAGACGGAAGCAATTGGGTGCCAAATAAGAGAGATTAAGATCTCAGAAACAATATTGGGAAATTTAAGCACATAAAAGATAGAAAATTCTAAGCGCTTCCAGAGGGAAAGAACATCTTCTATGAAGCTACAAGAATCAGATTTCTTAACAGCAACACTAGAGCGAAAGATTTGGAGATTCTCCAGATATTCTGTTGTTGACTTCTAATTTAACTCCACCGTGGTCTGAAACACACTTTATATGATGTGAATCTTTTAAAATCGGTTGAGACTTGTCTTATGGATCAAATTGTGGTCTATCTTGAACAGACACTTTACCCAAGAAGATATATAGATGGCAGATAAGCACATGAAAAGATGCTCAACACAATTAGTCTTTAGGGAAATGCAAAATAAAACCATAATGAAATGCCCCCACATACGAACCATACCAAGTGTTGCCAAGCATATAGAGAACCGGAAATCTCATGGACTGCTGATTGGTTCAAGAACTTTAGAAAGTAGTTCAGCAGTTTCTTAAAAAGTTCAACATACATCTTCCATCTGACCCAGCCATTCCACCCCAATGTATTATCCAAAGAAAAATAAAATATATATCCATACAAAGGCTTGTTGAGTGTTCTCAGCAAACTTATCGGTAATAGCCCAAAAGGCAAACGATCCAAATATCCATTAACAAGGGAGTGGATAAACAAAGTACATTTATAGCACGGAACACTACCCAGCAATACAAAAGAATAAACTATTGATACATAAAATAACATAAGTAAACCTCAAAATAAATGCTAAATGAGACAAACAGAACAAGGTCATAGTATTAGATTTATATTAAATCCTAAAAATGCAGCTAATCTACAGTGATAAAAAGCAAGCAAGTGGTTGCCTGAGATGGGGAAGAAGGGCTGGAAGAAATGACAGCAGGATTACAAAACAGGAGAAAACTTTTGGGGGAGACGAATATACTCGTTATTGTGATATTATCATGATTATAGTAATGATCTCATGACTATATACATGTGCTAAGACTTATTAAAATGTACACTTTGAATACATGCAGTTTCCTGTATGTCTTTGTTGCTGGTTTTCAGTCACTAACGCGTGTCTGACTCTTTGCAACCCCATGCATGGACTGCAGCACACCAGGCCTCCCTGTCCCTCACTGTCTCCCAGCGTTTGCCCAAGTTCATGTCCATTGAATTGGTGATGCTATCCAATCATCTCATTCTCTGTTGCCCCCTTCTCATTTTGCCTTCAATCTTTCCCAGCATCAGGGTCTTTTCCAATGATTTGGCTCTTTGCATCAGGTGGCCAAAGTATTGGAGCTTCAGCTTAAGCATCAGTCCTTCCAATGAGTATTTAAGGTTGATTTCCTTTAGGATTAACTGGTTTGGTCTCCTTGCTGCCCAATGGACTCTAAGAGTCTTCTCCAACACCACAGTTCAAAAGCGTCAATTCTTTGGTGCTCAGCCTTCTTTACGGTCCAGCTCTAACATCCATACATGACTACAGGAAAAACCATAACTTCGACTATACAGACCTTTGCTGGCAAAGTGACGTCTTTGCTTTTTAATACTCTGTCTAGTTTTAGGTTTTTTCCAAAGAAGCAATCATCTTCATGGCTGTAGTCACCACCTGCAGTGATTTTGGAGCCCAAGAAGAGAGAATCTGTGACTGTTTCCATTGTTTCCCCATCTATTTGCCATGAAGTGATGGAACCAGATGCCATGATCTTAGATTTTTGTATGTTGAGCTTTAAGCCAGCTATTTCACTCTTTCCTTTCACCTTCATCAAGAGGTTCTGTTGTTTCTCTTCGCTTTCTGCCATTAGGTGGTATCATCTGCATGTCTGAGGTCATTGATATTTCTCCCATCAATCTTGATTCCAGCTTGTGACTTACCCAGCTTGGTATTCCTCATGATGTACTCTGCATATAAGTTTAAAAAAGGGTGACAACACGTAGCCTTGTTGCACTCCTTTCCCAATATTGAACCAGTCCGTTGGTCAATGTCCATTCTAACTGTTGCTTCTTGACCAGCATACAGGTTTCTCAGGAGACAGGTAAGATGGTCTGGTATTCCCATCTCTTTAGGAATGTTCCACAGTTGGTTGTGATCCACACAGTCAAAGGCTTTAGCATAGTCAATGAAACAGAAGTAGATGTTTTTCTGGAATTCCCTTGCTCTCTCTATGATCCAAAGAATGTTGGCAATTTGATCTCTGGTTTCCCTGCCTTTTCTAAATCCAGCTGTACATCTGGAAGTTCTCGATTCAGGAAATACTGAAGCCTAACTTAAAGGATACTGTGCATTACCTTACTAGCATGGGAAGTGAGTGCAACTGTCTCGTAGTTTGAACATTCTTTAGCACTGTCCTTTGGAATTGGGATGAAAATTGACCTTTTCAGTCCTGTGGCCACTACTGGGTTTTCCAAATTTCCTGACATATTGAGTGCAGCACTTTCACAGCATCATCTTTTAGGATTTTTAAATACCTCAGCTGGAATTCCATCACTTCCACTAACATTGTTGGTAGTAATGCTTCCTAAGGCCCACTTGACTTCACACTCCAGGATGTCTGGCTCTGGGTGAGTGACCACACCATCGTGGTTATCTGGGTCATTAAGAGCTTTTTTATACAGTTCTCTGTGTATTCTTGCCTCCTCTTCTTAATCTCTTCTGCCTCTGTTAGGTCCTTACCTCTCCTTTATCATGCCCATCCTTGTATGATATGCTCCTTTGACATCTCCAATTTTCTTGAAGAGATCTCTAGTCTTTCCCATCCTATTGTTTTCCTCTATTTCTTTGCATTGTTCATGGAAGAAGGCCTTCTTACCTCTCCTTGCTATTTTCTGGAACTCTGTATTCCGTTGGGTGCATCTTTCCCTTTCTCCTAGCTTTTTGCAAGGTGTCCTGTATGTCTACTATACCTCAGTTCAGCTGTTAAAATGAAAAAAATAAAAGTTACCAGAAGTTAAAATTTAGTCTGGAAAAAAAAGATATATGAAACACAGACCCCAATTTTTTACTTTTAAAAAATGAGCTAAAAGTGGGGGGAGGGGTGAGCTGGAAGACTGGGACTGACCTATATACTCTACTGATACTGTGCATAAAATAGGTAACTAATGAGAACCTCTGTGTAGCTCAGGGAACCCTACTCAGTGCTCTGTGACGACCTAAATAGGAAGGAAATCCAAAACAGAGGGGTATACGTATCCATATAGCTGATTCACTTTGCTATACAGCAGAAACCAACATAACACTGCAAAACAACTGTACTCCAATAAAAATAAAGAAAAATTTTAAAGGAGCAAAGAAAAGAAAGTTTAAAATAAAAATACATATTTATAGTAATCCAGAACTAAAACCCTAGATAATATCAATCCAGTGGTGGATAGGAGAAGCCAAAGGGAGATGAGTTGACATCCATCAGGTGGAGTCCAGTCAGGACGCAGAAACGCACCGCTGTTGCTAACAGTGAGAGCAGAACATGATCAAGGAGTTGGTAGCCAGGTTGTAAAGAACTGGAAAGTCAAAAAGGGAAACATTACCACGACCCCAAGCCTTCTTTTTCCCAGCAGTAGAGTTGTGCCAGTAGCAACAGTTGACCCTGGTTTGCAGGGCTCCCAACATCCCCTGGCCCCCAGTCTCCCCACTGCCCCCTAATTCCAACCTCACCTCGACTTCCCAAGAGTAACACCCCCCACTCAGAGCTCTCAGTTCCACTCTGCAGGGCTCCGCCTCCAAATTTCTAGATTTTAATAATTTCCATCTCCTCAAATATTTTCAGAAATATTGGGGAATTATAAACACCACTTGAAGAAATAATTAAGAAATTTTCACTGATTTTTTAAGCAAGATAATAGCAGTGAAGTTATGTTTCCCCCTCAAAAGTCTTTATCTTTTAAAGATTCATACTGAAATATTTACAGTTGAAATAATATTATGTCTGTTATTTTTCTCAAAATAATCTGACAGGAGGGATTGCTAAGGAGATGCAACTATAGATAAAGTAAGATAAGTAATCACTAATCACTAATTGATTATTATTACAAATGGATGATGCATAGGAGTTTGTTGACATTTGAAATCTTCCACAATGAAGGGTATTTTAAAAAGCTTAAACACAATAGTATTTATATCATGAAAACACATTCAAAAAAGTATGACTATCTAGTGCATTAGCATGGTTGCCGTTGCTGGGAGTGGGGATAAAAGGAAATAAAAATGAATGAATGAAGCACAAGAGTCTAGCCCAGACCAATGATCAAACTTTGCCATAAACTAAGGATTACAATTGGCTCAACTTTAGTACAATATAAGACAAAACAAAGTCCCAAGGCTTTAGACAGGCATTTTAGGTCTTCTAGATTTGGATTTGACCTACTTTTAAAACATTTTTTATCATTCACCTTCAAAATCTAACATCCCGTCAAAATGGAATGTTCACTTGGATCACGAGCAGCCAGTTCTCTTACATGATGTAGTTCCTAATGGTCCTACTGCCTCCAACTCTGTGTCTGCATCCCAGTCTCTGTATAACAATTTGTCACTGGCCCTTCAAAGTCTAGCCCATATAACAGCGCCACTGATGCCTCGCCAGTGACCCTTTCTTCCAATGGAGAAAAATCTACATATAAAACAAAACAGAAACAAAAAACATAGCACTTTATCAGAATTTTGCTTAAATAATTATCCTGTTCTTATTTGTACTAGAGGGCTTGGGTTTTTTGTTTGTGTTTTAATTTACTGTAGCTCTAAAGATCCAGTTCTTCACAGTGTAGTATCCTAGGAAACGTACCAGTTGTATTCATCTCTGTATCCCATGCTTAGCACTGTGTCTCGAATATTGCAAGTGTCTCCTGAATGATCAGTGAGGGAAGAAGGCAGAAAGGGTTGGAGGGAAGAAAAGAAAGGTTGAAATGAATGAATGAACTGTGTTATCTCAAGGAAGAAAACTGATTAAAAAAAAAAATCCAAACTCACTTAAAACTGTGGGAATGATTTTTTAGGAAAAGATGTCATCACTTTTGTAACTGTTACTTCTCAGTTGTCCAGAGCTTCCTTTTTTTAAAAGCATGTGAGCACATATATCAAATGGGATAAAAGAAAGAAAGACGCAAGGTAAACACGGAAAAACATGTTCAGACGCCGTTTTGTTAGGACACTGTCCCACTTTTATGCCCGAAACAAGGGCAGCAACATGGAAGGCAGATTTCAATCCGTTGCATTTTGAGGAGAGGTGTGCTTCCCTGGACTTACCCTACCTCCCGAAGCTGATAGACTTAGCAAGAGGCAAAAACAGGCAGGAGGACAAAGAAAACTCAGTCTTCTTGCCGGTGGTGGCATAGAGAGCTGGGCAAGACTGAAGGCGGGAGGAGAAGGGACGACAGAGGATGAGATGGTTGGACAGCATCACCGACTCGATGGACATGAGTTTGAGCAAGCTCCAGGAGTTGGTGATGGACAGGGAAGCCTGTGGTGCTGCAGTCCATGGGGCTGCAGAGTCGGACACGACTGAACTGAACTGATAGTCTGGAGCTATCATCCCCTGCCTTATTTTCGTAGGTCTGTGACTTTGGACAAGTCATTCAACCTCCGATTCTCTGAGTTCTCTGATTTTACAATGGGGCATCACTATTGTCGTCCCCATTGTTCTTGCTGACTGTCTTTTCTGAATTTTCTTGTAAATGACTTGATGCCTTTGGGGGGGACAGGAGGCTGCTGCAGCGTTTCCTTGTTAAGAAGGAACCACCTGGACATTCTAAGGAGACTAGTCTCTGGAAGGAGGGTGGGCGAAAAGGAGGGATGCAGACCCCAGGCGGCAATGAGGTAAGGAGGCGTGGGCAGGAGCTCCCCTAAACGGCTTGGCGACCACCTGGCTTCCAGCAGAGCTGGGCGCCAGGGACATCTCAGCCTCCACAATGGGATGTCACCAAAATTCCGATGACTGCACGTTGCCAGCGACAGCATCCTGGGACTTTCCTCTCTCTGCAGACCTGGGAAGGCTCTGGAGAGGGTCCCTGATGCCAGAGGATGCAGAAGCCGGGGCCCAGACAGACCTGGAGAGAGAGCTGAGTCCGTCCCAGAGACAGGAGAGGGGCGGCTTCTAAGCCTGGTTGTTCGGTGCCTCTTCCAGGGCTCTAGAAACACTAGTGGGAGTGTGAGGGGTGTGGCAGGGGCTGAGGTCAACCAGTCACATTCTGGGGCAAAGAATCATGACAAATTGGATATTAAAAATTAATATCACACTACATATAAAATTAATATTACAATTAATATTCACACACTGCTATCTATAAAATAGGTAACTAATAAGGACCTACTGTATAACACAGGAGAAACTGCTTAGTACTCTGTAGACCGTACATGGGAAAAGAATCTTATAAAAGAGTGGCTGTATGTATACATATAACTGATTCATTTTCCTGTACACCTGAAACTAACACAAATTGTAATCAATTATTCTCCAATACAATTTTTTAATTAATGACATTTCATTTTATACCCCAGGTGGATGAAAGCAAGACTTGCTGCCAAAATCACCATGTACGTCATGCCATATTTTGCCAGTTCTAAGATGCCATTACATTTGACCCTTGACTAAGGATGGGATTAGAGGCACTGACCCTTTTCACAGTTTCACAGTTGAGAACCCATGTATAACTTATAGTGAACTCTCCATACTATTTAAAAGGAGTAACTGTCAATAATAAGGTGATAATTCTTACTCAAAAGGTAAGGTGAGACTACGTATTGTGGTTTTTTTTGGAAAAGCTTTCTAACTGCTTTATTTGACCATTAAAAGTTGCTAAAATTTTATCTATTTAGTCTCCAAGTAAATGTAGATGTACCTTAAACCAATTATTTAACTAACATTTTATTGGAAGCAAAACACTATGGGGTTATATAAATAAGAATTTAAAATGAGATGTAGCCCAGATACTGTAGACGATTAATACTAAAACAGATGTATTAGGACTTCCCTGGAGTAGCAGTAGATAGGAATCTGCTTGCCAATGCAGGGGACACAGGTTTGATCCCTGGTCCAGGAAGATCCCACATGCCTCAGAGCAGCTAAACCTGTGCACCACAGCTGCAGAGCCCAAGCGCTGGATCTAATGAAGCCTGAGTGCCTAGAGCCTGTGCTCAGACAGAAGAGGAGCCACATCAATGAGAAACTCGCACACAGCGACAGAGAGTAGCGCCTGCTTGCTGAACCTAGAGAAAGCCTGCACAAAGCAATGAAGACCCAGCACAGCCAAAAATAAATAAATAAAATAATTTTTTTTTAATCATAAAGAGGATATATGAAATGGTGAGAAGATAATTGCTATCATATGTATAGAAGGAGTCAAACTTTGGTTAATTGGAGGATAGGAGGAAAACAGAACTCTTTTCACAAAACAATTGATATTTTATTATGGCTTACTCCAGGTAATATGAAAATAATAAAATAGAGTTCCTTAAAATTTATGGTTATAGCAGATATAGAAATATTTCCTTATAGTTGCTATTTACTCTTAAAAGCTATACTATGCGTATGTAATAAAAATAAATGCATTTCCTACTATTACTCATCACTTCTATCAAAGGTTAATAGTTATATTATTCTAGAATCATCAGTATACAAGTTTTTCAGAATCAGTTTATAAATATCTTGTTTTAAACATCACTGTCTCATAGGGGTTTTTCTGAGGCCATCTCCCATCTTCACTATATCCTCCTCTCCTTATTCCTTGCCATAGCACTCTTTTACTGTCATGAGGGTGTTAGCTGCTCAGTTGTGTCTAACTCTTAGTGACCCCAGGGACAACAGCTCCTCTGTTTGTGGAATACTCCAGGCATGAATACTGGGGTTGTCATTCCCTCCTCCAGGGGATCTTCCCAACCCACTGATCAAACTCGAGTCCCCTGCATTGCAGGCAGATTCTTTACTGTCTGAGCCACCAGGGAAGCCCATAATTTAAAGATATGCATTAACTCATACATCTCTTAACACCACTTTCTTTCTACCCAACCTGGCTGTAAATGGAGAGAGAACTACCCTGCCTTTTGTTTATTTCTTTGTCCTAGCACCTAGCACAGTACAGGGCACCCAGTAGGCAATTAATAACTACTCATTCGATCTCTTTCTGTTTCCCTACTACCCTAACCTTACTCCTTTTCCTGCCTCTTTCCCTTTAAAAAAAAAAAATTATTGAAGTACAGTTGATTTACAACATTTTGTTTCAAATGTAGAGCAAAGTAATTCAGAATATATTCTTTTTCAGATTCTTTGCACTGGAAAGGGTTGCCATTTCCTTCTCCATTTTCCCATATAGATTATTACACATTATTGAGTAGAGTTCCGTGTGCTATATAGTAGGTCCTTGTTGGTTATCTATCTTACATACAGTGGTGTCACTCCCAAATTCCTACTGTATCCCTCTTTCTCATTTTAGCACTCAACACTTCTGAGCTCCTCCGTTAACCCCTGCAAAGTGTTCACCAACCTCTGGAACTAGGAGACCATCTCTGAGAAGCAGAAGTTAAAGAGAGCTGCCCTTAAGGATGGTGCCACCATCCCAAGACAGGAGAAGGAACATAGAAATGCTACAGAACATGGGGATGGGATGGGGAAAAAAAGACCTTTGACTCCAACACCCACAGGGCAACAGCTGACTCTGAAGGAGATCCCTGGGCCCCTTGCCTTTGATCCCCTTTGCCCTGGGAAAGAGCAGGGGTGTCCAGACAGCTGAAGGGGAGAAGCAAGGCAGTAAATACCTGGATTTGAATTTGAATTCTGCCGTTTACTTGATTAGTTCAGTTCAGTTCAGTCGCTCAGTCGTGTCCGACTCTTTGCGACCCCATGAATCACAGCATGCCAGGCCTCCCTGTCCATCACCAACCCCCGGAGTTCACTCAGACTCACGTCCATCGAGTCAGTGATGCCATCCAGCCATCTCATCCTCTGTCGTCCCCTTCTCCTCCTGCCCCCAATCCCACCCAGCATCACAGTCTTTTCCAATGAGTCAACTCTTCCCATGAGGTGGCCAAAGTACTGGAGTTTCAGCTTTAGCATCATTCCTTCCAAAGAAATCCCAGGGCTGATCTCCTTCAGAATGGACTGGTTGGATCTCCTTGCAGTCCAAGGGACTCTCAAGAGTCTTCTCCAACACCACAGTTCAAAAGCATCAATTCTTCGGCACTCAGCTTTCTTCACAGTCCAACTCTCACATCCATACATGACCCCTGGAAAAACCATAGCCTTGACTAGACAGACCTTTGTTGGCAAAGTAATGTCTCTGCTTTTCAGTATGCTATCTAGGTTGGTCATAACTTTCCTTACTTGATAGGTAACTTTTAAATATGCTTAAATCCTTAAAGATTGCTTTTTCCAACTGCCACGTGGAGTTCATATTGCTGGGCCCCACATGATGGTCATGAGAATTAAATCAAAGGATGCTTAAGAGTTTGAACACAGTCACACGCACAAACTATGGCCTCAGTGAATGCAGTGTAGCCTCCATAGTTATTGGATCCTGGCCTTGAATTAGATGAATCAGCTTCTTTCATCTTTTCCAGTCTTATAGAATGAATCACCTACCTGGTATCTTCCCAACGAGATACCGTATCTTAAATATGCACAACTATAGCTTTGGTTTGTTTTTATGTTAACAATAGACACTACTCAAAGAGATCCTGTTCTGCTCCTCCTCTACCTTACATGCAGCCAGTGTGAATACTGAGACACTGCAAGCTTTCTCACAAGGTAAAGGATGTCCATCTTACTCTCTGTGCTTGAGATTGGCTTGGGAGGCCCCTCAAAATACCTCAAATATAGTTTTAGAAATAAGATGGTAAATAGGCCCATATCTTTTATTCATACAGGCACTCCTCTTTTTATTACAGTTTGAAGATGTTGCATTTTTCACAAATTGAAGGTTTGTGGCAACCCCACATCAAGCAAGCCTATTCATGCCATTTCTTCAGTACCATTTGCTCACTTCATGTCTCTACATCTCATTTTTTAAAATTCTTTCAATAGCTTACACTATTTCATTACTATTCTGTTTATCATAATGATCCATGATCAGTGATCTTCAATGTTACTACTAAAACCTGCTTAAGGCTCAGATGGTGGTTACCTTTTTTTAGAAATAGAGTATTTTTTAACTTAAAACTTTACATTTTTTAAGACATAGCGCTGTTGCTCTTAATAGACTACAGCATAATGTAAATGTAACTTTTATATGCAGTGGGAAACCAAAATATTCATATGACTCACTGTGTTGATATTTGCTTTATTGTGGTGCTCTGAACCAGACCCACTCCTAATCTTTCAGAGGTCTGCCTGTAGTACCTGCAGAGAACCTTCTTCTGTAGAGAATTTTTTTGAGGCCCTTTCATGTAGGTTATGCTGGCACCCCACTCCAGTACTCTTGCCTGGAAAATCCCATGGATGGAGGAGCCTGGTGGGCTGCAGTTCATGGGGTTGCTAAGAGTCGGACGTGACTGAGCGACTTCACTTTCACTTTTCACTTTCATGCATTGGAGAAGGCAATGGCAACCCACTCCAGTGTTCTTGCCTGGAGAATCCCAGGGATGGGGGAGCCTGGTGGGCTGCCGTCTGTGGAGTCACACAGAGTCGGACACCACTGAAGCGACTTAGCAGCAGCAGCAGCAGCCTCATATTATACACCAATTTTTATTCCCTTCCTCTGTGACTCTGGATTGCAATACTAAGGCGATTACTAAACTACAAGCCTCAGGGGAAACAAAACATAATAGTCATTTTTTTTTTTATATTTCAACAGTCTTCTTTCTAAATACGGCTAAAAGAAACTCAGCTTTCCTTAATCATGCAATAACATGTTACCTGAATTAATGTTAACATACTTTAAAAAATTGAAGTAAATATTTGAAGGCTTATGTTGGCATTTCTTTTTACCTTTTAAATAAACTACCATATAATCATCTGAATATAAAACAGCCCCACAATGATATAAACTAGCCATAACTTGAAAACAAAAAACTCAGAGACCTCAGAACATATTACCCTAGTTAAAATGGGGTGAACTGAATCTCCTTTTTACAACTATAAAATACAAATATGGATAAAAGAGAAAACTCTTGCTTGGGGTTCCATCTTGAAGAAGCATAATGTATGTTTGTTTCTTATGAGGAAAAAAAAAACAGGATTTATAAACAAACTTGGGCATAATATAATATGGATTAAATTATTTGTTTCTTACAAATGTGACATCTTCAAATGTACCAAATATCTGAAAAATGGAACTATTTGTACATTTCCCTCTGTTTTACAGTTTAGGTGCCTCCAACACCCAGGGAAAGGAATTTTCTTTCTTGTGGTCTCAGTGTAGCCAATGCCATTAATTCAAGGCAATGCCATTAATGATCATTTTCAACCCAAGTAAATTAAAAAAAAAAAAACCTTGACCCATGTAATGTGTTGAGTCAATTTAATGAAACTCAAATCAAATATTCTTTAATGTTTTGACACTATTTTGACATACTTAAATCTCACCATAAATCTTTCATAACTACTTTAGGTTTTAGAAACCGTTTAAATACTACGCTTCTAAGATCTAGAGATTCATAACAAACTATCAAAGGTAACTAAAGCATCTGTCTTTCAATAGCAATTACAATGATTATCTCATTTTGAAGAAATTTAAGAAGGAAACTATATGCCCTACCTGAAGGAAAAGGGAGGAAAAAAACTCTACTTCAACTAAGAGAGTTCAGCCCTAGCAGGTATGTGCATGCTAAATTGCTTCAATCGTGTCCAACTCTTTGACCCCATGGACTGTAGCCCCTCAGGCTCTTCTGTCCATGGGATTCTCCAGGCAAGAATACTGGAGTGAGTTGCCTTGGCCTCCTCCAGGGGAGCTTCCCAACCCAGGGATCGAATCCACGTCTGTAACGTCTCCTAATACTGGCAGGCGGGTTCTTTACCACTAGCACCGCCCAGGAAGCCCAGGCAGGAGCAAAGGAACATTCTCTAGAGCTGGCAGCTTCTTTGGCTTGCAAAATCACAGGACTGGTAGTTAAATCATTTGTAAAACTAACCACAAGAAGGTCTAGCATACATAAATCATCACAGTAACAATTACTGCTCTCTATTGCTTTCTTCAAAATGGCACCTAAAAATCATCACATCTATTCTCCTGTTTATTGTCTGTCTTCTCCACCTAGAAGGAAAGTTCATGAGAACAGAAATGTGGTCCTTCCCATTCATCCAAAGTCCCCAGTACCATGAGCAGGACCTACATAAAGTGAGTACCTAGTAAATATTTGTTAAATAACCAAGCACACACATCCGCCGGCAGAACATTGCCTCCATGGTATAACTATGTATCATCTAAACATCTAAAAGTTCTTTGCAGCCCAGATCAACACTGGTGCTCATTTCAGAGCTACTTTGTGGACATATTTAATTCATGTTCTTAAATATTAAAGGATATCTGTAAAAGATTTCTTAGGCATTTGTTTTGCACAGTGAAAAGAAGACAGCACCTAAATTTAACTTCAGTTGGAATCTTACCTTCAAGGACAAATTCTCACACCCGAGGTTTTAGCTCTTGCTATCACCCCTGCAACTTTTTTTTAAACCTTTTATTTTGTATTGGAGTATAGCCAATTAACAATGCTGCGATAGTTTCAGATGGACAGCAAAGGTGACTCAGTCATACATAAACATACATCCATTCTCCCCCAAACGCCCCTCCCATCCAGGCTGCCGCAAAGCACTGAGTAGAGTTCCATGCGCCATACTGTAGTTCCTTGTTGCTTATCCATTTAAATCTAGCCGTGGGGACACAGGTTTGACCCCTGGTCTTGGAGGATCCCACGTGCTGCAAATACTGAGCCTGTTGTCTAGAGCCGGTGCCCCGCAACAAGAGAGCACATCCCATTGAAAAGGCACCGCAAGGAGGAAGTAGCCCCCACCCACCGCGACCCCCCAAAGCCCACGTGCAGCAGTGAAGAGCCAGCGCAGCCAGAAATAGTTAATTCTCACCCTTGCATTTTACTTACGACTCAGAAAACCTACTGAATTTCCCCCAACACACACATCTGCAACTACAGGACCAAGACCCGCCTGACCTTTCCCTGTACATGAAAATGGCTCGTGAGCTCTCACACAAGTTACATTTGGTTTTCCTCCGCAGGATAAAGGGCCTGGTCTATGTGCTTGAAAGACATCTCTGGACAGAGAAATTTATTTTCTATACCGTGAGTTTTAGTGAATAGTACTGAAAAGGAGTGGCCTGTTTTATACTCATGGGTTTACTTTAAGGAGCATACTTATTGAATATTTTCCTTTAAAAAGAAATCATTTCTTGAGGGTCTTCTAGCAGTTTCCACGGTACGGTTATCTCTCATCCAGTCTTTCTCCCTATCTTCCTCCAGCAGCATATGACTTAAGGAATTCCTCAAATACCCAAAAGTCCTGGACAAAGAAATTAAAATACACAGAGAGAGAAAACAGAAATGTACAAAAACTAAAGACGTCAAGTTTAAGAGTTTCTTTTGTCTACTCTTGAGCCAGTAAAGATGATTATCTGGTTCTGAAAGTCTCTACCATATGAAATGAAGGCATCACTCTTGGGGCAAGAAAGGTCCTGAATGTTCTGTCAAAAGACCCAGGTTTAAGTGCAAGTTCTATCATTGAACGTTTCTCCAGCTCAGTCTCCCCATCTCTAAAAGGAAGTCATATTACAATTCTACAGGATTATATAATCTGGTGAAAAGGAGGGCTTACATATTAAGACAGCCTATGTGTGACGTCAGCCTGCAGGTGGGAGGTCAGGTGAGGGTACAGTTAGGACAGTCTTTGGGGAAAGATGGGCTGAATCTGGGCGGTCAAGCCATCACCTGATGGAGAGAGATGATGATGTCACCAGCTGCCCCTGGCCGGCGGCTTCTCTATGCAGAGAAGAAAGCTGTTTCCTGGACCAGCCTTCCTTTTGCATTTGTTCTTGAAAGACAATTGCTTGAGAACATTTTGGTTGTTTTTCTTCCCCTTCTTCTATTTACTTACTTTTATTTTTTTCCCTGTTGATTAGGGATATTTTGAAAAGGGAGGATAGGAGGAAGCTATCTGCTAAACTTCAAAGCTATCTTCCTTTAAATTAATTTTTATTGAGTATAGTTGATTTACAATGTTGCATCCATTTCTGCTGCACCAAATATATACAGTAGATTTTTATTAGTTGTCTGTTTTGTATCTGGCAGTGTGTATGTATCAGTCCCAATCTCCTACTCTGTCCCTCCCCCTGCTGAACTTCAAGTCTTGAAGCACGGGGTTAGTGCAGAAACATTCGAGAGTCAACATCCACTGGCAGGTGCTGGCAGAGCTGGAGCAGTGATTAAGTGTTCCCAGCCTGGCCTTATGCTAGTGGTGCCACTTTGGGGCAACATAGGTAACCTCTCAGCCTCAGTATCCTCCTTGTAAAATTACCCAACTCCACAGGGGGTGATTGAAGAACCAAATGAGATATCAAACATATGTGAAAGCTACCCTGTCATATACAAATATGAGTAATTAGTAGTGCTTCTTCTTAGAACTTAGAGAAGGCAATGGCACCCCACTCCAGTACTCTTGCCTGGAAAATCCCATGGATGGAGGAGCCTGGTAGGCTGCAGACCATGGGGTTGCGAAAAGTCAGACATGACTGAGCGACTTCACTTTCACTTTTCACTTCCATGCATTGGAGAAGGAAATGGCAACCCACTCCAGTGTTCTTGCCTGGAGAATCCCAGGAACGGGGGAGCCTGGTGAGCCGCCATCTATGGGGTCGCACAGAGTCGGACACGACTGAAGCGACTTAGCAGCAGCAGTTCTTAGAACTAGTGGGGCATAGAGAGAAAATGATGACTGAGCAGCTTAAATTTGTAAAACAAAGCAAGGCCGTCTACTATAAGTCCTGTGAATCAGGAATCCACACAGTTAAGAACAGTCAATAAAATGGTTGATGGGAAGCCCTGGTTGCAGGTTAGGTATATGAGACACGCTCATTCCCTCACCCCCTTAACGCCCCCCTTTCTTCTGTCAAAGCACTTGGTAGGCCATAAAGGCCGATTCAAAATGTAGGTATTACTGTTTACTCAGTTTTGTTTTTAGCAGTGTGAGGAATGAACTTGGACTTTGAAGGCAAACGGGCCTGGTATCAAACCCTGGTTTTGCTGTTTCCTTGCTGTTTCTAGGTGTGGCCTTTGAGGATGGAATAATCTGTGAGCCTCAGCCTCCTCTTCTGTGAAATGGGCTCTTACCTACAGAAGTTGTTCCCAAACTTTTTTATGACATGGAAAATTGAAACTGTTAGTCACTCGGTTGCTTCCAGCTCTTTGCAACCCCATGGACTGTAGCCCACCAGGCTCCTCTGTCCAAGGAATTCTCCAGGCAAGAACACTGGAGTGGGTCGCCATTCCCTTCTCCCGGGTGGGGGATGGGGGGAGTCTTCCCGAACCAGGGATCAAACCTGGGTCTTCTGCATTGCAGACAGATTCTTTACCATCTGAGCCACCAGGCCACCTTGAAAAGGAGAATATTCTTACTGCAAAGGATGCTGCCACCCACAGTGAGATGTGAACGGACCAGGAGGCTCTGATCACCCAGATCAGGTCCTGCTTTATTTGGCTTTTGGGGGAGGAATAAATGTGAAGCAGGGAGGGGCTGCCCATCCCAAGTAGTGCTTCATGACAACTCATTTTGTGAACTCACTGGCCCACGCTGCCACGAGCTGTGACCTGCCCTCCTTGACATCCTTACAACACCCCCACCCGCCACCATGCAGGCAGCTGCTGGGTAGCAAACCGATCTCCACTTTGTCCAGGCTTCTTCTTGGGGAGAAATATGGTAGAAGAAGCCCATGGAGGTTTGACTGAATTACCCTTCCCAAAAACACACTAGAAGAAATCATAAAACCTTAAAAATGAAACTGTCAGAGAGGCAACTTTCAGTGGCCACTAGAGAGCTTTGAATCCCAGTGTTTACAGGCTGTTGTTACTCAAAAGCCTAGTATCTGTCGGCCTTTCCAGAAAAGAAGCATCCAGGGCTTGGAAGATGCTTTGTGAACTCTCTGGTCCTTGAATACAATAGCGCTGGTCCTCTGGAAATTCCTCCCCTGCCTTGGCTGATACAAAAGAAATAACCATTTCAAGAGCCTCTACCTAATACGTGTCAGATGTTTTGCATGTTATTTTCAATCTTTACAATCAGCAAACTATTGCCCAGGGTTAAAGGTGGGCAGAGCTGGGATTCCAATTCTCAAACTGAGATTTCTTCCAGAATGTTGTCAGGCTGCAACCAGCAGGCCTCAAAGTCCTGAAGGCCAACTTCGAAACCAAAGAAAGAGCCTAGAGTCAGCAACGGAGACATCAATGGTGTAATGAATGGGGGAGCTCGCACGTGGGAAGCAAGGTCCTGGAGCAACACCCCGCCCGCCACGTGGCAGTCTTTGATGGGGGTGGAGGGTGGGAGTAGGAAGGGTATGTGTGCTGCGGCGGGCTACCGGTTATAGAGGAATTGGTGTCAGCTTGAGGTGGCTCAGATGGTAAAGCGTCTGCCTACAATGTCAGAGACCGGGGTTCAATCTCTGGGTTGGGAGGATCTCCTGGAGAAGGAAACGGCAACCCACTCCAGTATTCTTGCCTGGAAAATCCCATGGACAGAGGAGACTGGTAGGCTACAGTCCATGGGGTCGCAATGAGTCGGACACGACTGAGCGACTTCACTTTCCTTTCACTTTGACTCATAGATTACCAGGGGAACAAGCAGAGAGGCACACCCCTCCACTGGCCTTCTGATAAACTATCATGATGGAGATGTTCTAAAGTTAGGACAATCCCTAGCTGGGGAGGCAAGTATGTAGGAAGTCAGTCCTGTGAGTATGGTGTAGGTGGAGTAGGCGCTGGTGGAGCAGGGGTGGACACGAAGCAAGAGAACAGCCGTCCTGGGGACATCCTGATGCTAGAAGAGTGGTTGAGACGCCACACTTCTGCTGCAAGGGGCAAGGGTTCGATTCCTGGTCTCTAAGATCCCGCATGCTGCACGGTGTGGCCAAAAGCTTTATTTAAAAAAAGAGAAAAGTACCTTTGTATCGTGGGTGGCCAGATCACACATGTACCATACTTCCTGTCTAGTAGGAACAGAGCTTTTAAGGGAGCTAATGAGTTTCCATTCTTTAAAACTGAATTTTCAAGAAATCTAGACAGGGGATTAAGAACACTGCAGTTTAATGTTAATATTGGTACAGGTATATCTCTCATCTCACACAAACAGAAACTAAGATGCTATGGGGAGTAGACCGGAGTTAGAGCAGTCAGAAGCCACGAGGAAACCAGAAACAGGATAAAAGTAAGGGCCCTACCCTCTCCCTCCTACGGTAAGTTCCATAAGGGCATTACAGACCAAGAATGTACTAAGACAATTGTACATATCTGTGTTCATGGTAACTGCAAATAAAGATACTAACCTTTGTATATACTCAGTTTGTCTCAACTAACCATTCTGATGAACTTAGAAACCCTCGCAAAGATTTAAGGAAAAGCACCCATGCAATGCTCAGGATTAATCCTGAGCCACGTAGACCACGGTTTCTCACTGCTGACATTTTGAGCTGGATGATTGTGTGGGGCCGCCCTGTGCACTTATAGGATAAGTTGCATTTTATTTTTTAAAAAACACTTATTTATTTGGCTATTCCAGGTCTTCATTGCGGCATGTGAGAACTTTAGTTAGAGCATGTGGGATCTAAACCCCTGACCAGGGGTTGAAGTTGGTCCCCCTGCATTGGGAGCATGAAGTCTTAGCCACTGGACCATCAAGAAGTCTCGGATAAGGTACATCTTAGATGAGTTGATTCTCCCCCACCAAAGGTACCTATTACGTTTTAGCCTAAGTACCTCAATGAATGGCAGGGGTATTGTGCATGGAAAAATACCTTCAGGAAGAAAAATTACATTATTCCTTTTTTTTTTTTTCCTGTTAGGAATTGATCTTATCAAAGCAAAATTGCTCAATATTTAGTACAATTGCCTTTTTCTGTGTGTGTAATTATGGTTAGCGCCTTTTCACATCACGTCATCCACAAATGATGGCTTGCTGTGTGACAAAGGTGAATTATCTGATGTCATTTAACCTAGAATGAAGTTTGCATTTATCTGTGTGAACCAGTGTAAGTGAAATGGGAAGAAAAGGGTGTAGACTAACATTACAGATCTTTAAAAGGGTAAATCATGCTTGAAAGGCCTTACACTCCTTTTGACAATGGGCCTACTTTGACCACAACAATTATCCATTCCAGCTATTGTGAAATAGTTTATACTCCATGTGACAAGCACTGTTTTTTGGCTTTGTTTTTGGCTTTGATTTAAACTCAAGGTCCCATAATTTATAACAATAGTTAGAACATTTGGAATAAAAACCACTGGTTAACGTCAACCGTCTCCAATTTCTGAAGGAAGGAAACCGATTTCCAGTAAGAGATCAGCCGACTGCACACTCCTTCCCAGCTTCCTGGCTCTCTCATCCCCATGTTCCTCTTTCTTTCTTAGAGGCAAGGGCTCATTTAGAGCTCACCACTGGAGATCATTCTCAGTAAGATCTGCTCTAATGAGGGGATACCCCAAACAAGAGTAGCGGTGCAGCAACCCTGAGAGGGCGGTGGCCCAAATCCTGGAAATCTCTGCCCCCTCCCAAAAATAGTTGGAATAGTTCTCCCACTCATTAGCATATGAAATTACCCGGCCTGTAAAAACTAACCATGCCCCATTTCACAGCCGCATTCACCCTCTGAAATGGCCCACACTCTGTCTGTGGCGTGTGCTTCTCACTGAATCTGAATAAATCCACTTCTTACCTATCACTTTGTCTCTCACTGAATTCTTTCTGCAATGAGACATCAAGAACCTGAGCTTCATTTGGTCCTAAAACCAGGTACCACGGGTTTTGGCTGGGTTTGAGTCCCAGCACATGGGTTCAAGTCCCAGTCTGTGGTAAAAGGTTTCAGTTTCTCACGCCCACATCTTTAACCTCACCCCTGCTAACTCCTATCCACCTTCTTTACACACCCATGCTTTCCCAGCTTAATAGAGGCCTTCCCTTTACTGAGCAGATCTTTTGTAACTCTACATGAAAAAGAACATGTTTATATATATATATATATATATATATATTCATATAAACTAGGGGTTGGCTTTTAAAAACCAAGTTAGGTTTTTTTTCTTAAAATAACAATTGTGTATCTCAGCATCCTGTGTTAGAAATACTACACAATACAAAAAGATCTGCACTTTTTTCAACTAATTTAGTACTACTGACACCCGAGCTGTTTAGGTTGGAAAGGAAACCACATTTCCTCCAGATTCTCACTGAAACAGGTGAAGAGTGAGGAGATGGGTGGTCTCTGATGATGACACTGCTTTGCTTAGATCCACGCAGAAGGTTACCCCCTGAGCTAGGGTGAAGCCCGGTAGCTTCTTTTGGCTACTGTTCTTCTATCTTAAGGCTTAGGGACCTTCTTCAACATCATCAATTCAAATGCTGAACACGCAGCTGTGGGGAAAAATCCTTTCCACATCATTTGCATCATGTACGCTGAAGTTAACAGCACTGTGTGTTTATTTTCTACCAATAATTAAAAAGGAAGAAAATCTTAAGCTCCTCAGTGGCAGACCGGAGGTCTTTTGGGGAGAGGTGTGTCAAAACAGGAAGGCTGTGGTGGTATCAAGACCCAAGAAGAGTCCCACGGAAGGAAGCCCTCAGCTTCAGGCAGGATTCAAGGTGCAGCAGGAAGTGCACAGGCTTTGAAATTCACACTGCAGTTCAGCTCTGCATAGCAACGACCTGTTCACTGGATCTCTGCAGCTTCATCCAAGAACAAGGAAACAACCAGGGCTGTTCCATAGGCTTCCAGATCAAAGAGCTTGGTATAAGGCAGGCATAAAGAGTAAGGTGTTGACGACAGAGGATGAGATGGTTAGATGGCATCACCGACTCGATGGACATGACTTGAGCAAGCTCCGGGAGTTGGTGATGGAAAGGGAGGCCTGGCAGGCTGCAGTCCATAGGGTCACAAACAGTCCAACACGACTGAGCGACTGGACTGAGCTGAAATGACACCACCCGAGAGACCATCTGGCGGATGCTCAGGCCAAACGGAGCAGTAAGGCCTGGACAGGTCACCTGCAAACGACTTGAGGCTTAGAGGCCCCTAAGTACGGCCCTCTGCTTCCCGCATTGCCTCACTCAAGGCCAGCTGCGGGTTCTCCGCGGAGCTGCTGACTCAGGGGAAACCCAGAGCGATCTGGCTCCAGGGAAACACTATATATTTTTTCTCTTTGCCCGGAGGCCGGAAAACCGAAGAGACTGCAAGGGTAGCGGCTACACCCGCGGCCCCCACCGCCTCTGGGGCGGGAGCGGCGGAGCGCACTCCGACCCCTCGCAGGCTCTCCCAGGTTGACCCCGGGGACCGAGCCGGCACGAAGTGCTGAGTCACGGGGAGGCGGTGCCGCGCGCGGGGGCGGGCCGCGGTCACGTGCCGGGGGCCGGACCACAACAACGGCGCGGCGTGCAGCGCCCGCGCCGCCTCCCCGCGCGACCCGCCGGCCCTCGGAGCCTGCGCAGAGCGCCACCCCGCCGCGCCCGGCTCCGGCGCCCGGGTTTTCCCCGCGGCCCTGGGGGCGCGGCTTGCCGCTGGCCCCGGCGCTTGCAGGGCCGGATGAGATGTTCGTAGAGTCACCGGGTTCTGGCCCAGTGGGTCTTTCTCTCTTCTGTAGAACTGACCCTGAATCCGCCTTTGGTGAAGGCTGATTGTGCAGGCTACAAGCGCCTTCCTTTCGTCCTAGTCATCGTTAAAGTCCTGAACGTTCTGTGTGGGGCTGTCCGCTGAGAACCCACTCCCAGAAGTCGAAACCCAACCGTGGTGCAATCTACGGAACAAACTCAAGAAGTAAACCAAAAAATGCAAAACACTAATAGAGGGGAGTGAGTGTTGTTAAATATGGCTTCCCTTGGCCTTTACAAGGCATCCTGGAGGTCAATTAATTTAAGTAATACAAGATATTGAAAATATTACTGTTGCAACATGTAATCAAAATAAAACTACTGAGATATTTATGTCCTTCGTGTGTGTCCTTGAATCTGGTATGTGTCTTACCCTCACAACGCATCTCCAGTCCACTAAATTTTCTTTGGAAATACTTGCTCTGTATTTAGAGTTCACAAAATTAACAGATGAAAAAGTGGATTTCACACTCCCAATCTGTTCCAAATTTACTTAGAAGTTTTCCAGTAGCCACATGGAACATCAATTTAAAATTTTCTATTTTAGTGAATTAAAATCAAAGTAAAATTCAGTTTCTCCAATTAGCCACATTTCAAGTGCTCAGCCACATGTGGCTAATGGCTATTGTACTGAACAATGCCAGGGTATGCATATGTGAGATGAGATTATTAGAATTACAAAATGATCCTTTGGATGCCTGGCTTGGATGAGAAACAGTGACCAATACTATCTCTTCCTCCCCACTCCCCACACCACTTTCCTTCCATTTACACCAAGCACTTTTTTTAGAGCTAAAGATACAAGAGGCCTGAAATCAACTCTATCCCAGAGGAAGTCACTATCTAGCATGGAAATATTTTTTAAGCGATTCTATCATGATGTGGAGAAGGCAATGGCACCCCACTCCAGTACTCTTGCCTGGAAAATCCCATGGACGGAGGAGCCTGATGGGCTGCAGTCCATGGGGTCGCTAAGAGTCGGACATGACTGAGTGACTTCACTTTCACTTTTCACTTTCATGCATTGGAGAAGGAAATAGCAATCCACTCCAGTGTTCTTGCCTGGAGAATCCCAGGGACCGGGGAGCCTGGTGGACTGCTGTCTATGGGGTCGCACAGAGTCGGACACGACTGAAGTGACTTAGCAGCAGCAGTAGCATCATGATGTAGAAACAGTGATATGTACAAATGCAACCCAAATACAGAGAAGAGTAACTGGGACCCAAGGAATGAATAGGATTGTGTCAAATGGAGAATTCCAACCAGAGAAAAACAACAGAAAGTCAGAACCACACAGGTCTTGTGATTGGTGGGGAGGGTACAAGGAAGATTGGGCTATGGACAAAGTAGAATGAGGCTTGATTTTTATCCCAGCTGTTGAAACAGATGATTGAAACATTATCTTCTGAGCTTCAAATATCCTCATCCCCACTCACACTACACACACACACACACACACACACACCCACCCCTACGGACATTACAGCCAGACCTTGGGTTTCCATGTCCCCAGACCCTGAGATGGGCAAGTCCAATATGAAGGGTGGGGAGAAGAGACCCCTATGATCATTTATCCATTTGATAATCAGTAAGTGTTCGGTTCAGTTCAGTTCAGTTGCTCAGTCGTCTCCCATTCTTTGTGACCCCACGGACTGCAGCATGCCAGGCCTCCCCGCCATCACCAACTCCCGGAGTTTACTCAAACTCATGTCCATTGAGTCGGTGATGCCATCCAACCATCTCATCCTCTGTCGTCCCCTTCTCCTCCCACCTTCAGTCTTTCCCAGCATCAGGGTCTTTTCAAATGAGTCAGTTCTTCGCATCAAGTGACCAAAGTATTGGAGTTTCAGCTTCAGCATCATTCCTTCCAATGAATATTCAGGACTGATTTCCTTTAGGATGGACTGGTTGGATCTCCTTGGAGTCCAAGGGACTCTCAAGAGTCTTCTCCAACACCACAGTTCAAAAGCATCAATTCTTCAGCACTCAGCTTTCCTTATAGTCCACTCTTACATCCATACATGACTACTGGAAAAACCTTAGCTTTGACTAGGTGGACCTTTGTCAGCAAAGTAATGTCTCTGCTTTTTAATATGCTGTCTAGGTTGGTCATAACTTTTCTTGCAAGGAGCAAGCATCTTTTAATTTCATGGCTGCAGTCACCATCTGCAGTGATTTTGGAGCCCCCCAAAATAAAGTCTCTGTTTCCATTGTTTCCCCATCTATTTGCCATGAAGTGATGGGACCAGATGCCATGATCTTAGTTTTCTGAATATTGAGTTTTAAGTCAACTTTTTCACTCTCCTCTTTCACTTTCATCAAGAGGCTCTTTAGTTCTTCTTCACTTTCTGCCATAAGGGTGGTGTCATCTGCATATCTGAGGTTATTGATATTTCTCCCAGCAATCTTGATTCCAGCTAGTGCTTCATCGAGTCCAACATTTCTCATGATATACTCAACATAGAAGTTAAATAAGCAGGGTGACAATATACAGCCTTGATGTACCCCTTTCGGAATTTGTAACCAGTCTGTTGTTCCATGTCCAGTTCTAACTGTTGCTTCTTGACCTGCATACAGGTTTCTCGGGAGGCAGGTCAGGCGGTCTGGTATTCCCATCTCTTGAAGACTTTTCCACAGTTTGTTGTGATCCACACAGTGCTCACTAAATGTTGGCTGTGGGGTAAGGGAAGCTGGCACAGTAAGTACACACTTTCTGGTCTCAATACGTGTATGACCTAGCTGCTGTCACTTTCAGCCTCATCTGTCATCTTATCGCTCTGTTAACACATTATTTGAACAGTTATTTGGGGGCGAGGTACCTCGTTCCTTCCCTTTCCCATGATCGGGCCAACTCAAGAAGTTTCTAATATCTTCCACCTCCATGGTAAGCTCACAGGAACGTCATTTTAATCGCTTGATGGGTGAATTACAACCCTTTGGTTGCAATGAATGGTTTCTGTGCCATCCAAAGAACCTATGTCATCAAATAGAGACTACACAAATACTTAATATGTTTACGTCTTAAAGCCTATAGACAAATTTTATTGCCACACCATAATGCTCTCACCCTGTTTTTATAAGTGTGAGGCCTTTCTCACCTAAAAAATAATCTGGTGGATTCTTCATTAGCTCGAATAATCAACTTTCTTCCCCAACTCAGTTTCTCTTTTCGGATTACAAAAAAAGGAATTTCACAGAGATCATTTGCCTAAAGCCAGGCGGACTCCGCCCTAACCACGCCTCCGCACGCCTACCCCGGGCCCCTGAGTCTCCGCAGCGCTCGGCCCCGCCCCTCACCGGCCCCGCCTCTTTCCCCGCCCCTTCCGCAGCCTATAAAATCCGGAGCGGCCTCTTGTGCCCGGGAGCGGCCGGCCGGCGGACGGGAGCACTGGGCATGCTCGGCGGCGCAGGTTTTGGTCACAAGTAGGAAGGAGCTAGTGCACGACACCGGCAAAGAGAAGCGCCAGCCGCCGCCGCCTCGGAGCAGGAGCGGTGCGGGAGCCGGAGTGAGCGAGGGGTCGGGCGGAGGGCCAGCCAGCCAGCCCGGCCTCGGGGTCGCCGCTGCCATCCGCGCGGTGCGCCCGACCCCTGGATCGGTCCCCGGGGCGGCGAGGACCCCGCGCTTGGGAGCCGGAGGGGACCGGACCCTGCCTCCCCGGCTGGGGCCCGAGGGCGCCTCCCCCCCGCCACACCCCACCCCGGGGCTGAGCCGCCGCCGCCTTCGGCGGGCAGCTGAGCGTCCGACCCGCGCCGCGCGCCCCGAGCCCGGAGCGGCCGCCGCCGGCCCCGAGGGCGGAGAGAGGGGGCGGCCATGGGGCTGCTGTCCCAGGGCTCGCCGCTGAGCTGGGAGGAGACCCAGCGCCACGCCGACCACGTGCGGCGGCACGGGATCCTCCAGTTCCTGCACATCTACCACGCCGTCAAGGACCGGCACAAGGACGTGCTCAAGTGGGGCGATGAGGTGAGCGCCCGGCCCCCCGCGCCCCTTTGTTCGGCGAGGCCCCGGCCCCCTCGGTCCGCGCCCTGCGCCGCGCTGCCCCGAGGGTCCCCCCGCGCCCGCGGGCGCCCGGCGCTGTCCAGGGCCCTGCCTGCTCGGAGCCTCTGTCCGGACTTCTCTCTCCCATTCATTCATTTGGGGTTCCTCTTCATTGAGCAAACGCGGAGCAGGCGCTAGGAAGGCGTGAGCGTGCCAGAGTGTGACACCGGGTGCCTGGAGGAGTTTTCAGGCTGGGGTGTCTGCCGCCGCCGCCTATTGACGGCGTCCCCGTCCCGTCTCAAAATGCCACTAACGTGAAAGGGACTAGGTTGGTTTCAGAAGGCCGGTTGCTTTTTGAAATCAGGTCTAAAGGATTTCACTTCGGCCGCACCTCATCCAGGTGCCTTTTAAGCCTCCAGCTTCTCATCAACCACCCCTCGACCACAACTTTATAGGTGTAAATTAAAACAAATTATGGGAACTCGGAGAGCTTCAAAATTAAGATTTGTTAGTGCCTTTCCATGGCCCAGATTTAGCCTGTAAACTTTCCGAATCCATGTGTGCGCTTCCAGGTGAAATGCCTCTAGATTCTCAGTGTTGAACCATTATTGGAAGGATCTGGAAAGCACTGCCTGCTGTTAAGAGTCTTTTCTGCCAGAGCTTTCTGTGCCTTCCTTGGCTTCCTGTTTTTAAGAACCACTTGTATATACAATTCGAATCAAGTGACTTCTCAAAAGGTCCATCTGTTTTTCGTGTTTTATGGTCCATGGCTTGCTCAGGTGTAAATTATTTATCTTCTCGGCAGCGTTATCACTCTTGACCTAAGTGTCAGGGTGCTGCTCCGCCAGTGCCAGATCTGTCTCCTTGTAAAAAGTTTTTCTATGATCGGAAAATGCCTCTCCCTCTCAGTAGTTGAAGGAATTGTGCTCTTGTAAGCTAGAAAAGTAACTTGACTTGTAACTCATATTTCTACTATATGGTTTGCCGTACTTTATTGGACAGAAGAGGGGTACAGTATGTATTTGGTGATAATTCTTCAGTTTTAGTCTAAAGCTCCTTGGTTTTGTTTTTAACAACATCCGACATTTTATGTATTTGTATATTGTGTATATTTATGATCTATTCTTGTGTTCCCTCTAGATTTTTTTTTTTTCTCTCCCACACCTCCCTTTCCTTTTTCCCCAGGAACAAACCAGTGTCCTTAGCAATGAGGACTGTTTAACAGAAACCATGGATTAGAAAAGTTATCTTAGATTTAAGAAATAACCCACTGACCATTGATTATTACTTTAAATCATGCTTCAGTCATGTCTGGGTAGAGTGTAGGATTTTCACAGAGAAATTCCTGCCTGCCAGTACTGATACTATCAGTCCAGTTGGGAAATGGGCAGCCTGACCCTAGGGGAGACTTGAGGTTGTGTAGACTTCTCAGGTCCTGAAGGGAAAAGCCGCACTCTTCCTCCTCCTGGAATGGCACAGACTGACACCTTAGTCTGCCGCAGGTTGGTCCTCTCTTCTCTCCTTGACCTGGGGCATTCAGATGCTGATTCTCCATTGTGGTACCTCTGCATTTCTGGGCAGAGAGGAGATGTGACTTGGGGGTTGCCGGGGTGGGGCGGGGGAGTGCGGGATCTCATACCTAAGTATTTGCTGGTGTTTGTGTAGCTCTGGCAGTATGTAAAGGTCATCACTGTTATGTTACCAAAAATTACTTTTCAAACTGGAGATCATGGTCCATTAGTAGGTTGAGACATAAATGTAGAAGATTTTAGGAATCTTGATGTTTTTAGAGCAGATTTTTTTTGTCCCAAAGGATACATGACCGTTTCGAGGGTGGTTGAATCCACAGATGCTGAATGGAAGGCTAACTGTGGGCCTTGAGCATCTGTGGATTGTGGTGTTTGGTGGGTCCTGGAACCAGCCCTTCATGGATACTGAGGGATGACTGTGTATTCATTTATGTATTGTGTATTTTATGGTCTTTCCTCCTCCGCTAGATTTTTGTCTCTCCAAGACTGTAAAAAATGAAGAGTAGGATGAAGAGTACCGGTTTATCATACATAGCAAGGATATTATGTCAAACCTGAATAATTTGAGTGTGTGGGGGGTGGTATGTTGGGTGCCTGTATTGCAGTAAGTTATTACTCTGGTTGCAGCTAAGGAGTTTGGAAGTCAGGGTCCCACACCGATCGTGGCAGACCTCTGTGTGAGGTGGGGTACTCAGCAGGACAGAAGTTAACACTGATCCTTGCACTTGGTGGGAGCTCCCTGTCACAACCCCTGAGTAACGTCTGCAGGCAGGGTCAGCCCACAAGTGAGCTTGTCTGTATGCAGAAGCCTAGGCAACCACCAAGAATCAGGCCGGGCAGATAAAAGTGGGGAAGGGTGTGGTGGGGGCTGTGGCCCCGGAGATGCAGGTTGGCCCCACCAGACAGAAAGGGGTGTTTGGGACATGATACGTTGGGCTGTGTTGGTGTGATACCAAATTCTGCTCTTTCTGGAGGTTTTGGTGTTGTGCTTACAGGACCATGGACTTGGATTAAAAAAAAGATAAAAGGAGTCTAAACCCATGGTTGGAAGGCGAACCTGCCATCTTGGAAATGCCTGGCGCTAGGGCAGGGTTTGGTGGTGTTTATCAGGAAGAACTTGCACTTGGAGCTGCCCTTGTGTTGTATTCCAAGGCCTGCCAATGGCCTGTGTGGTTGTGATGTGAGCCTCAGTTTTCTCCTTTGGAACAAGAGAGAGTTGCTGCTCTTTGAAATCCCCTTGGGCATAGCTCATCTTTAGACTGAAGAGAGAGAAGGCTGGCACCAGTCACTGGCCAAAGGGGTTGTATCGTGCAGGTGTATGTGCTGGCTTTTTGGAGCTCAGAAGTGTTTTCCCGTGAGAACCTTACAACAGGCAGACTCCCAGGTCAGCTTAAAGCTGCAGGTTTCGCCTTGAGTGTGGCAGGTCCCAGCCCCAGCCACCAGTGATCCCGCTGTTTCTGGAGGGAATCGAAGTTTTAACTCCCAGGTATAGAGAAGATGCATCATGCAGGCCCAGGATGGGGGTCTGGGGAAGTTGAGATGGGTGTTCCTGGGGGCCCTGATGTCCGTTAAGCCTTCTTTTATGCAAAAAAAAAAATAAGCACTTCTCTCTCCACAGCCCACACACAACGTTTAGTTTAGGTACAGATTTTGTTTATAACTGGGAGTATGCACGTTAAAAGACAAACCTAGGAAGTTTATAAAAGCTGCACATGTTGCAGTAAACACGACTCCAATATCCCTCCAGCGTCAGCTACCTGCCAGCCTTTTCACCTACTTAGTGGCACAGGCATTATCAGAATTGAAATCTGTCTGACTCCAGGGACCTTTCTTAAACACATTATACCAGGTTTTGGATTATTTACAGTGTATGAGATTTCATCAAATTTCTTCAAACTCTCCTGGTTAGAGAGGTATCAGAAAAACGTTTTAAAGGGAGCATATGTTTTTCTGAGTGTTTTTTTTTTTTTGACCCAATATTACAGTGGCTTTCAAAGGAAAGAAGGTCAGTTGTCCTCTAATTAGCAGATATAAGTACATGTGAACTTTTAAGAGGAAAATACATCTTTAATATTTATGAGTGCTTTGGTATCATGCATAAAACCATGAGAAGGATTTATAAAGGGCTGGCATATCACTCATTGAACTTCGAATTACTGTGTAGGTTGAGGATGCTTACATGACTAATTAGAAAATGCATAGCTTGTTAATAAGCTTATAATTTCATAGCAAAAATAACATCCTGAATTATAAATCTAGAATGGACAAAAGCATAGTCATTTGAGTCTAATCGAAGGTTCTGTGTAGCTTTGGACAAGTTGTTTAACCTCTCTTAACCTCAGTTTTGTCATCTATAAAATGGAGAGAGTAATTCCTTCCTTATAGAGTTAGTAAGATTAAATGAGATAATGTTGGTGAAGTGGCTTACAAGTCAGTGCCCAGTCTTTTAAGTAAGACTCATAAATGGTAGCTTAAGATATGTGCTTGGAAATGTTTAAATATCCAAGATACCATTCATTTAAAATGTCTCATTTAGGAACAATGGTTGCCGAGTCCGTGTGTTGGCAGGTCAGACCCCACCCCCTCACCCCAGAGGGGCGCGGAGTGTTGGGGACTAAATTATTTAAAAAAAAAAATAAAATAAAATGTCTCATTTAAATAGCCATGGTCTTTGGGGAATGAGGCTTTCCATTTTTGTAGGTTTTTAACTGAAATTTGCTGTTCACATATAATGGTGTTCCATTAGCTTAGTTAGTCATGGTTTATTGTATTTCTTAACTGCATTTCAGGATTTAAATTGTATTCTTTATTTTTTTTAATCTCAGTTTTATTTATTTATTTACTTTACAACCAGTATTGTATTGGTTTTGCCATACATTGACTTGACTCTGCCACGGGTGTACATGTGTTCCACATCCTGAACCCACCTCCCTCCCCATCCCATCCCTCTGGGTCATCCCAGTGCACCAGCCCCGAGCACCCTGTCTCATGCATCGAACCTGGACTGGCGATTCATTTCACATATGATAATTTACGTGTTTCAGTGCTATTCTCCCATATCATCCCACCCTTGCCCTCTCCCACAGAGTCCAAAAAACTGTTCTATACATCAGTGTCTCTTTTGCTGTCTCACATGCAGGGTTATCGTTACCTTGTTTCTAAATTCCATATATATGCGATAGTATACTGTATTGGTGTTTTTCTTTCTAGCTTACACATTTGAATCAGTTCTAATGAGGTGGATGAAACTGGAGCCTACTATACAGAGTGAAGTAAATTTTTTTTTAATGCATTATTTGACACTGACTTCTTAGAATATGGTTTTGAGCATGAATTCCTCAGAGTCATGCAGAGTCCATCGGCCATCGTGTGTTCTATGCACGTGAAGCGCAGTTGCTGCATCTTTCCCTCTCTCACCATCATCATGGACATTAACAGCCTCTACTGACATTCTAAAGCTCTGCAATGAAATCCAGGGAAAAGAGTGAAACATGGTTGGCGCCTTCTGGTGATTTTTTTTTCCCCCTATAATTACCTTTCTCAACCAAGAGGTTCATTTTTGAAGATTAGAGAACCAGATCACTGACCCTGTGTGTACAGTTGAGGTTTTGAGCTGGATTTGAGCTGCATTGGTCCACTTTATACATGGATTTTTTTTTTTTTCCAGTAAATATGTACTAGGTGATCCGGCCCGTAAAGTTAACATGCAGATGTCAGGCTATGGGGAGAGTCGGCATCACTGACCCCTTCCTAGTTCGAGGGTCAATTTCATGTATGTTAGGAACTGAGTTTGGGTGCCTCCTCTGGTGTCCATCTCACTTTGGGATTTTTTCCCTCTTGTTCATTTTGTGTTGTATAGTTTTATGTGGACTTTCTTTTTAAACTAGTTTCATTGAATTATAATTTACATACAATAATACACACCCATTTTAAATGTAGAGCTCAGAGACTTTTAAGAAGTGTATACAGCCAGATATCTGCTACTGCAGTCAAAATTTTGAAATAAGAAACATGTATATTGTATATAACACTTTCATGCCCTCCAGAAGTTCCCTGTGCCCTTTGCAGACATGTGAGACTCACAACCCCTCAGGTGATTCTGCTGCTTCAGCGCGTCATTGGGAAGCTGCCCTAGAGAATCCCGGCCTTATCTAGATAAAGAAAAGGGAAGTCATTCCAGGCGAGTGAGCAGTGTAATAAAGGAGAGAAGGTGAGCAGCTCTGCGCCTGGTGGTGGTGTCAGCGCAGTGAGCGGGCAGGATGAGCATGCAGAGGGCTTTGGATGCATAGAAGCTTTGCTGTACCTTAAAGGCACGAGGAAAACACAACGGAAGGAAAGATTTATTCCTTCTGTACACCTGGTTCACCTCGAGGATGTTTCCAGACCTCTGAATGAGTTACTAACACCCCATCGTATCCCTGTTGAATTCCTCTCCAGGAAGAGGAATGTCCAGGATAGCATTTCTAGTGGTACCACTTCCAGAAATGTCTAGAAGTGGTGTTAGCAAATGTACTTAACAAGAACTCTGTGGGTAACTTCATTTTGAAGGAGAAACCTCAGTAAAGTTCAGTGTAAGACCCCATATCTTAAGGAAAGATGGCAGAATATTATTTGCGCCTCTCACACAGAATTTGTGTTTCTGAATGTTTGTTTCGACCCCTGAGGCATTTGAGTGTGTTGTTATATGGGACATTGCTGCTGTTGCATTAACTGGATAGACCATATCCTAATGAGCTTGCTTATTCATAGTCTCTGTTTATACATTTGACCAAATTAGGTGTATTTTAACAGCATTATTTAGATATAGTTGACATAAGCTGCACATATTTAGACTGTTCAGTTTACTAAGTCTTGATACATACATAATGTGTGTATATATAAACACATACACCTGTGAAACCATCACCACCGTCAGCATAAAGAAGATGCATCGTCTCCAGAAGTGTCCTTGTGTCCCTTCATAACTTGCTTTCCATCCGCTTCTGTAGTCAGCTGCTGAGCTGCTTTCTGTCCCCATAGCTCAACTTGCATTTCCTAGTTTTATATTTAGGAAATCACACAGCATGTACTCTTTGGTCTGGCTTCTGTTCTGAGACTCATTTGTGTTGTTGGATGTATCAGTGGCTCAGTCCTTTTCATTCCTGAGTAGTGTTCCACTGTGTGTATACATGACAATTTGTTTATCTTTTCACTGTTGGAATCGTATCCAATTTTTAGCTACCACAAACAAAGCTATGAAAGTAAACATTCAAGTCTTTGTATGGGCTTCTGCCTGCATCTATCTTGTTTGTTATGTAGGAGGGATGGACGTTAACTCTTGAAGGAAACTACCAGACTCTTCCGGAGTGATTGTACCGTTGTGCATTCCCATCATCAGAATGTGCTAGTTCCAGTTCAGCCACATTCTTGTCGCCGCTTAATATTAGTCTTAAATTTTAGCCATTCTAATTGACGAGTGGTGGTATTTTATTGTAGTTTTTATTTGCATTTCTCTAAGACCGCTGATGTTGAGTACTTTTCCATGTGCCTATTTGCCATCCCTATTGTTTTTTTTGGTGAAGTGTGTTGAAATAATTTGTCTATTTGAGTTGTTCTCTTATTACTGCATTTTGAGAGGTCTTTGTATTCTGGATGTGGGTCTTATATCAGATACATGCTTTGCACATTTGTGTTCCCAGTCTGTTTTCATTCTCTTAATTGTGTCTTTTGAGGAACAGAAGTTGTTGGTTTTGATGAAATCTAATTTGTCCTTTTTTTTTTTTTAAGGGTCATGTTTTTGGTCTGGCATCAAGGAAGTCTTTCCTTAGTTTTGCATTTAGGCCTATGAGCCCTTTGGAGTTAATTTTTGTGTGTGATGCCGGGTGTGGCCTTTGGAGTTTGGCTGCTTTGCGCAGTGCCCTGGCACCGCCTGTGAAGAGCCCTCTCTCCACTCCTGAAGCCTTTGCGAGTTCTCACTGGCAGTTGCCTGTGCTTGTATGGTTTCATTTCTGGACTCTGTGCGGTTCATTGCTATTGTTCTTTATGCCAATACCACACTCTTTTTTATTGCTATAATTTATAATAAGTTTTGATACCAAGTAGTGTTAATTCTCCAACTTTGCTCTTTTTCAACTTGTTTTGATTTTTTTCAGGTTCTTTGAATTTCCACATGAATTTAGCACAGCTTGGCAGTTCCTACCCAAAACGAGCCCTGCGGGGATTTTGTCTGTGGTTGCATCAAATTTATTGATCATTTGGGGAGAACTGACATCTTAACAATGATGCTTCCAACCCAGGAACATCTTTTCACTTCTTTGTTTTTCTCTTAGCAGTGTTTTGTGGTTTTCAGTGGACAAGTCTTTCGTGTCTTTTGTCAGATTTATCACTGTTGCATATTTTTTATTGTAAATTGCTTTACTCTTTGAGTTACAATTTCTGATTGTTTGTTGCTAATATATTCCAATAAAATGGATTTTGTGTATTTATATTGTATCCTGCAACCTTGCTAAAACTGTTTTTTGAACATATGGCATACAGTTCTAGTAACTTTTAATGTTTTTGCTAATTCTATCTTTGTCATTTAAGATTCAATTGATTTTTTTTTTCCTCTTTATTTTCAGTAGGTTCCTCTGCTTCTTTGCATGATTGATAATCTTTGGATGCCAGACGTCATGAATTTTACCTTCTTGGGTGCTTGATATTTGTATTTTCCTAAAAGCTTTGTTCTGAAATATTGTTATTTGGAGATGGTTTGATAGCTCAACCAGTAAAGAATCCACATGCAATGCAGGAGACTTGAGTTCAATCCCTGGGTCAGGGAGATCCCCTGGAGAAGGAAATGGCATCCCACTCCGGTATTCTTGCCTGAAAAATCCAATAGACAGAGGAGCCCGACGGGCCACAGTCCAAAGAGATGCAAAGAGTCGGACACAACTGAGTGACTAAGCACATTTGATCCTTGTAGGTCTTTCTTTTACAATTTGTTGGGTTGAGAAGTCTCAGCTTAGGGCTAGTTATTCCCTTCTGCTGAGGGAAGGCCTTCAGGAGGACTTGCTGCAGTGCCCTGAACTAGGAGTCACTCCGTTCTGGCTTGTGGGAAGGCACCCTGTCCCAGCTTTGGGTCCTCGCCTCTCACGTGTGGGTCAGGTCAGTGCCAAGTCCTTAATGCGGACCCTCTGCAGATCTCCGGGGTTGTTTGTGCAGCTCTCTTCTCATTGGTCCTGTGACCTCTAGTTGATTTGGTTCCCTCAGACCTTCAGCTCTCCGTCTTCAATTCAGGGAGCCCCCTTCCCCGACAGGCTCTGCCTCACCTCCCCGCCCAGGGTCTAGTGCCTCTCTGCAGGCAGGAACCTGGGGCCTTTGTCAGTCTCACTCACTCAAACATTTCCTTTGTATCACAGGTGTACAGTGGGAGGGTACAGTTGATCACTGTTACTCCATCTTGAGCAGAGGTGGGTACAGTTGATCACTGTTACTCCATCTTGAGCAGAGGTGGGTACAGTTGATCACTGTTACTCCATCTTGAGCAGAGGTGGGTACAGTTGATCACTGTTACTCCATCTTGAGCAGAGGAGGGTACAGTTGATCACTGTTACTCCATCTTGAGCAGAGGTGGGTACAGTTGATCACTGTTACTCCATCTTGAGCAGAGGTGGGTACAGTTGATCGCTGTTACTCCATCTTGAGCAGAGGTGGGTACAGTTGATCGCTGTTACTCCATCTTGAGCAGAGGTGGGTACAGTTGATCGCTGTTACTCCATCTTGAGCAGAGGTGGGTACAGTTGATCGCTGTTACTCCATCTTGAGCAGAGGTGGGTACAGTTGATCGCTGTTACTCCATCTTGAGCAGAGGTGGGTACAGTTGATCGCTGTTACTCCATCTTGAGCAGAGGTGGAAGTCTTTGCTGCACCTTTTTTGTTTTTCCTTCAGCTTAGCTCTCCTTTGTCTATAAATTGTCCAAAAGCTAGCCCTCGTGCTTACATCTCCAGTAACCTCAGTTCAGTTCAGTCACTCAGTTGTGCCCGACTCTTTTTGACCCCATGAATCGCAGCATGCCAGGCCTCCCTGTCCATCACCATCTGCCGGAGTTCACTCACACTCACGTCCATCGAGTCGGTAATGCCATCCAGCCATCTCATCCTCTGTCGTCCCCTTCTCCTCCTGCCCCCAATCCCTCCCAGCATCAGGATCTTTTCCAATGAGTCAACTCTTTGCATGAGGTGGCCAAAGTATTGGAGTTTCAGCCTCAGCATCAGTCCTTCCAAAGAACACCCAGGACTAATCTCCTTTAGGATGGACTGGTTGGATCTCCTTGCAGTCCAAGGGACTCTCAAGAGTCTTTTCCAGCATCACAGTTCAAAAGCATCAATTCTTCGGCACTCAGCCTTCTTCACAGTCCAACTCTCACATCCATACATGACCACTGGAAAAACCATAGCCTTGGCTAGATGGACCTTTGTTGGCAAAATAATATCTCTGCTTTTCAATATGCTATCTAGGTTGGTCATAACTTTCCTTCCAAGGAGTAAGCATCTTTTAATTTCATAGCTGCAGTCACCATCTGCAGTGATTTTGGAGCTCAAAAAAATAAAGTCTGCCACTGTTTCCACTGTTTCCCCATCTATTTGCCATGAAGTGATGGGACCAGATGCCATGATCTTAGTTTTCTGAATGTTGAGCTTTAAGCCAACTTTTTCACTCTCCTCTTTCACTTTCATCAAGAGGCTTTTTAGTTCCTCTTCACTTTCTGCCATAAGGGTGGTATCATCTGCATATCTGAGGTTATTGATATTTCTCCTGGCAATCTTGATTCCAGCTTGTGCTTCTTCCAGCCCAGCGTTTCTCACGATGTACTCCACATATAAGTTAAATAAGCAGGGTGACAATATACAGCCTTGACGTACTCCTTTTCCTATTTGGAACCAGTCTGTTGTTCCATGTCCAGTTTTAACTGTTGCTTCCTGACCTGCGTGTATATAGATACAATTCAAAGGAGGAGGGCATGGCAACCCACTTTAGTATCCTTGCCTGGAGAATCCCATGGACAGAGGAGCCTAGTGGGCTGTGGTCCATAAGGTCACAAAGAGTCGGACTAAAGCAACTGACCACAGCACATACAATTTAAAAAAAAAAAAACGTTTTTGATCTCACTGCATACTTTGTGGCTTCTTAGTTCCCTGACCAGGGATTGAACCTGTGCCCCTACATTGGAAGCAGGGGTCTTAACCACTGGGCCTCCAGGGAAGCCCCTACAATTTCTATCTTTTCAGCTATTTAACTGTTTCAAAAACAACTCTGCATAACTTACAAAAATCAGGAAATGTGTACAAGAAATGGTAGAATCCATTTCATTTCCTTATCCTGTTACCTTTTTGGGTTTTAGCATTTTTCAAACAACATATTTTACTGGCTCCTGGAAAAAGTAATCTAATTACAAACCCGTTGATATTAGGTTTCTAGAAAGTTTTAATTTCCTTCGTAAACCTCTTTGAGCTTCACAATGGTTCTATTTAAAAAGCAAGATGATATTGCAGAATGTTTCTTTCAGAAAAGCTAAGACTTCAGCTTCACTTCAGTTCAGTTGCTCAGTCGTGTCCGACTCTTTGCGACCCCATGAATCGCAGCACGCCAGGCCTCCCTGTCCATCACCAGCTCCCAGAGTTCACTCAGAGTCACATCCATCGAGTCAGTGATGCCATCCAGCCATCTCATCCTCTGTCGTCCCCTTCTCCTCCTGCCCCCAATCCCTCCCAGCATCAGAGTCTTTTCCAATGAGCTTCACTTAACGTGTGGCAAAACACTAATGACTTTATTTCCGTGATGGATGACCTTTATATATTTGTCAAGTGACTGCTGTTTATTACAGACTTCCCGTGGTTGGTCATGGGCTTGAAGAGAGAAACCGAGGAAAGGGAGGCATTCTCTGCCCTGGAAGAGCTCCAGTGGCGTGCCAGTGGGGGGCGGTGGGGGCACAGGGAGGAGGGAGAAGTTTGTTCTCTACGTGCAAATCCTGGGAGTCTTAGAGATGAGGGTGGGATGTGGGGCTTCTGGGAGGATCTCAGATGGAGGTGGCAAGGGGGCCAGGGATGGGCGTGTCCAGACGTGCAACTGTGAAATTCCTGAAGCTGAGGGTCTCTGCCATGGTGTGGGACCAGAGCAGGGCACGGGGCGTGGGTAGAGGCCGAGGCTGTAGAAGGGCCCCCGAGATGGGCCATGCATTGTACTAGGGTCTGACAATAGGAATGTCAGTCTAGGAATGGTGGTACTCGGAGACGAATCCTGGGTCCCTTCAGAAGTGAACTGAAAGTCGCCCAGTCCTGTTCAACTCTTTTCGACCCCATGGACTATATAGTCCATGCAATTCTCCAGGCCAGAACACTGGAGTGGGTAGCCGTTCCCTCTCCAGGGGATCTTCCCAACCCAGGGATAGAACCCCGGGTCTCCCTCACTGCAGGCAGATTTTTTACCAGCTGAGCCACCAGGGAAGCCCAGGTCCCTTTGGAGGGGCTGGGAAAATTGCCTGGGAAGGTAACTGGAGGCTGGGAGCTCCCACTGCAGAGGGCGCCTCGTTGCTGCGGAAGGGGAGAGAGTGTCACCTGGGGTGAGGGCCGGGGGGCTGGTTCCTGGGGAACTGCTTGGGCCTTCTGGGTTGAGACCCTCCAGGTGAAGGAGCCCCATGCTGGTGCAGCAGAGATACTGGGCAGAGGAAGCTGGAGCAACGTCTGGGCGGGCTGTGTGTGTGATGGGGCAGCCGCGGGCCTGCAGACAGGGCTAAAACTGAGGAGGGCGAGGTGCCTGACCCGGAGAGGAAGCCTGGCCAGCGCCCCTGAACCCCGCTGACCCCCACTAGGGACCCGGGCGTGTGTGGGACCCCAAGAAGGACCGCAGGGGCGGTGGGTCACTCTGGGGGCAGGGAGGGCGGCAGGCTTTCAAGGGGATCTGGGGACGGGAACGGAAGTGAGCCCAAATTGGCCGGTTAGGCAGGGACTGGAGGCTTTGGCAGAGACCGATCCCAAACATATTAAGAACTTGGGAAAAGAGCAAGAATTGGTTTCCTGCCAAGATAAATGGCACAAAGCCCATGCGTGTTTTCACAGCTTGTAGGGTCCTTGAAATCTCGATTATGAGTCTCAGAAAGAAACAGAATTGAGCTCAGAAAGCATATGCATTTTGGTCACTGAACTTAGTAGCCAAGGGGATTGTATACTGAAACTGATTTTAAAGGATTGAGTAGTTCAGAACAATGACCCTGAATCGCCGCCTCTTAAAGGCTGAGTTTCTCAGATATTGTTTGAGAAATTAAGGAGTCATAAGCATTAGACGTACATCCAAAAGAACACATCTTCTGTAGGCATCCAGAAAGCTTGGTTACCTGTGTCGGTGTATTTTTGGAGAGTTCCTAGGGCCACGGCTCCACTCTGTTTGGAGAGCTCTCAGTGTTCTTAGATGTTTTTGTCTGCTACGGTTAATATTTAGTAATTTAACTTATTTCCACAACAAGATTACCAAAGAACCCCCAAACCAGATGTTCGTAATTACGTAGATTTTCACACAAACCCACTGTCTTGTCTCCCATGCCCCAGGCCCGTTTTTCAGTCTTGTGGATTCAGTTAACTTCTTTCTGAACCGTGTGCTGAAGAAACAGGGTTTTAAAACAAACCCGGAGGCCAGAGCCTCCTCGAACGTTTACATTTTTTTTAATTTAAAAAAGGTTTTTGTTTGAAAGAATATGCTGAGCCCTGGAAGCCTCAGAGCAACCTAGAGAGGTTATTTGGGAGCACTCCCCTCATTTCCCGCTCAAGTGTTCACGTGTTTATACAAGTTGGGCGCTTGGAAGGCGCACCATCCAGCACAGCCTGCAGCAGCACAGCCTGCGGAGCTGCCGCGGCCCAGGCCGCTCTGGCTGGGTGAGAGGGACCCAGCAGTCAGGAATTGCTGGCCTCAGAATGCAAACAGCCGCAGCTAGGAAGCAAGTATGTAGCACAGAGGGCATGCACTTTACTCCTGGAAGCGTGTCCCAAGCCCTCACCCAGAGATCACCCACTTCATATACTGTCCTGCACGCCGGTCATCTCCTTCCTCCGCTCAGGATAAACTACCAAAAACCAGTTGAAGAAGAAGTGAGAAACCAATGCCAAGAGCAGCTTGGAGAAGCAGATCTAGGCACAGTAGCTGGTGCCTGCTTCCCAGGTCCTTGCTCTGTTATGATCCTCCTTAAAGAAATGAAATTGCCCGGAGTCTGAAGCCTTCGTAAATGGGAGTGTGTTTAGTGTCTTCCTGTTGTAGCACAAGAGGACGTAATCAGCTTTAGGAAGATTTCCACTGATGTATGCATTCAATTTAAGAGATCATGTGCTAGAAGGGGTGAGCCTTGGGTAGCAAGACAATGGATTCGAAAAGAAACTCCCTTCCTGGCAATATAGAGTATGCAATGTCTTGCATTTGAGAGAGAACGAAAAAGAGATGGTCCTATACTATGAGAATTTCTGGAAGAGTGTATCTACAGAAACAGTAGTTAAGAGTTGGAAGGGACACGGTTGTTCTTTTCCATATTTTCCAGAGATTAAAACATGTTCCTAATGTCCATGATTATAATATTTGTGAGGAGAGAGGGGAAATTGTGACTGCTCTGGCCAGGCTAACCACCTTCCACAACTTCACCAGGCCCAAGTGTGGGTGGAGCCCTTGGACGTGGGGCCAAGAGGGGTCCTGGTGTTGGGAGCCAGCCAAGGGTCCTCTGAAGAGTGGGCGCTTAACCAGAGCCCCTCCGGAGCCAGCTTCCCAAAGGCCTGCGGCCAGAGCTTGCCAAGCAGATAGCAGAGGAGCTGTCCGGGCCCAGAGAAGCATTAAGGCCAGTGGTCACCTTGGTGCGGCCTGGGGGTGGGGCTGGAGAGGAGGGCTGGGCTGGAGCAGCGCGGGGCTGCGGGGCATGGGTGCTGCCTTCCTCTGAGTTTCAGACCTTGGCAGTGGTTGGGAGCGAAGTGACTTGATCTGTGCCTGCTTTCACAGTGCTAATGGGTGTTGTGCCAGAAGGCTTTCCTTTTACCAAGACCCCGAGTACCGGAAATAAATGCCATGGGAAGCAGCATTAGGGTGAAATTTTCATGATATTCTGCTCTATCTCGAGTCTTTTGGGTAATGTTGATTACAGGCCATCGTGCCCCCCTAAGGACACTTGCAAGACACTGTTCTGCCTCAATGTGTGTGTCCCTGCCCTAAGACTTAGAAAGTAATCACCAGTAATACAGGGGGATACGTGGACTCGCTTCTGCTTTAGGCACTTGACAGGCATGATTCTTTGTAATCCTCACTAGTGACCCCCTGAGGTAGGCGTTATCCTCTTTTTATACAAGAAAAAAATATACAGCCCTTCAGTTCAGTTCCGTCGCTCAGTCGTGTCCGACTCTTTGCGACCCCGTGAATCGCAGCACACCAGGCCTCCCTGTCCATCACCAACTCCCGGAGTCCACCCAAACTCATGTGCATCGAGTCACTGATGCCATCCAGCCATCTCATCCTCTGTCGTCCCCTTCTCCTGCCCCCAATCCCTCCCAGCATCAGAGTCTTTTCCAATGAGTCAACTCTTCGCATGAGGTGGCCAAAGTACTGGAGTTTCAGCTTTAGCATCATTCCTTCCAAAGAAATCCCAGGGCTGATCTCTTTCAGAATGGACTGGTTGGAGCTCCTTGCAGTCCAAGGGACTCTCGAGAGTCTTCTCCAACACCACAGTTCAAAAGCATCAATTCTTGGGCACTCAGCTTTCTTCACAGTCCAACTCTCACATCCATACATGACCACTGGAAAAACCATAGCCTTAACTAGACGGACCTTTTTTGGTTAAGTAACTTAGATTTAAATGAGGCTCCAAGCCAAGAGGAGGCTGGAGGTGGAAGGGAAAGGAGTGGAGTGGGGGTGGGTGATGGAGGAGTGGGCTGCTGTGATGCAGGCCTCGAGCCCCAGGTGCCGGCTGTGCGAGGTGCTGTTGGTTCCCAGATGGCCAGTGATTTCCTCCCAGAGAAATGCCAGTGAGCTTTCAGGTCTGAAATATGGAGAACGTGCAGTCGTTTTCTCTGTCCGCAGGGCGGATGTTAACAGGTTTAGTGATGTGACTGCTGCCTTCTCAGCTAATCTTCTGCTGGGAGCCCAGCCCTGGGAAAAGCACAGACACAGATGAGCCTCTCTGGGGATCAGGCTGACCTCACCTGAAGGTTATGCCAAGGTGCGGATCTTGGACCCAGGCAGCAGGCCAGCGTCAGCACCCCAAATCAGGAGCTCTGATGTATCTGAGATTGTAACCTTTCCCTGTGAATTCCAGGCTTGGTGGGAAGGGGCTTGGGTTGGCGCATCTTCGTCCCCCAGACCCTGTCTTCAGCAGGTCAGAGCTGCTGGTGGGGCCTGCCACAGCGTCCAGGCACCGCCTCTGTGAGATGCAGTTATGAGAGACCCTCCCTGAGATGGAAGGACATTCGACTTGGCTCTGGAATCCTGGGGGCTTAGGGGGCCCTCCGAACATAGCAGTGACTTCGGAGCTGGACGTCCTGTTTCAACACCAGTTCTCAGTTTCCTTAGAGAGCATCACCCCTCCCTTTGTCGGGTGGGTTAACCTACCACCAGTTCCTGAGAACGAAACCCCTGAATTTCTCCTATCTCCACGGTGGTCCCTGAACTGGGGCCAAGTTCTTTGCTAAGCACACTCACAGGGGCCCAGAGCCCACCTTCCTGAAGCTCAGAGTTCTCCTGCACCTCGTGGGAGTCCTCCAGGGCCCCTCACTCCTTAAATCCAATAAGTCACCTGTGCCTACTGTCTACAATAAGGGAGAGGATGGTGTTTTTTTTTCCCCTTGACTGAGAGGTATCGTCCCCTATATGAGATTCATCAGTTTTCCCTTCCTGCCCTTTCCCCAGCTGTGTACTGCAGAGCGGTTGGTCCATGGCACCCTCTCTTGTCAGCCACTTGGTGACCAGGACCCTGTTCTCAGGAAAGAGCCAAGGAACTAACTTATCCTCAGAGTCTGGAAGGTTCTAATCGGCAGGTGTTTTGAGATAAATAAGAACTACTTGTGTGCTTCCTGGTGGCTCAGATCATAAACAGTCTGCCTGCAATGCAGGAGACCTGGGTTTGACCTGTGGGTTGGGACAATTCCTTGGAGGAGGGCATGGCAACCCACTCTAGTATTTTTGCCTGGAGAATCCCATAGACAGAGGAGCCTGGCAGGCTGCCGTTCATGGGGGAGTCGGACACAACTGAGCGACCAAGTCCAGCAGACAAGAACTATGTATATTTTCAATATTGTTTCTTTAGGAGGAAGTGTCTTCTGGCTTAGGTTTCTAAGTTGCAGAGTACCCCTGTTGATGGCCACAGCAAACATCCCCTTTGATAACTTCACATAATCTGCTGTCTTTTCTGAGTTTAATTTGTAAGAGCAGGCCAGTTGGGTTCTGCTAGTTTGATTCAGAAATAAGGTAGGAGTGCCTTAGTCTGGCCTTTATTTCTTGTTCAGTCGCTCAGTCATATCTGACTCTCTGCAGCCCCATGGACTGCAGCATGCCAGACTTCCCTGTCCTTTACCATCTCCCAGAGTTTACTCAAACTCATGTCCACTGAATCAGTGGTGACATCCAACCATCAGAAAATTAAAACCATATGCCTGACATGTAGTGGCATGGTTAAAAAAAAAAATCAGCCCTTGTCAGTTCAGAGGCCCAGAAGGTAGAGGTCTCACAGCATTTGTAGAACAAGAAAGAGCCAATCTGCATGCAGGATTCCCTTTGAACCAGCAGCAATGCATCAGTAAGTGTGTCCAAATATAATTCCAGGAGGTGAGTTCTCCCAAGCTTAAGTCCAGAGCTGTGTAGTACCACTTGCTGCAGTAATCGAATTGTTTGCAATATCCAGTTAGGAACTTGGGAACTGAAATTTTTATTTAATTTTAAATCCAGGAAGTCACACCTGCCTAGTGTCTCCAATAAAGGAGAGGATTCGCCCCCCCCCCATTTACTGAAAGGTCTCGTTGTCCCCTTTCTGAGATCCATCACAGTTTTCCCTACTCTCTCCTGAATCTTAAGTTTTTTCACCAAGGCCTCTTATCTTAATCTTGGCCTGGGAAGAATTTGTTTTGGTAGTGATTCAAGGAAGTAACTTTACCTAATCGTATAGGAAATTCGTCACTTTGCACAGTGTTATATTTGAGATTAACATTTTATAAATAAAGAGCCTCCTGCTTTGTTAGCTGAAGTCCAAGTCTAGGACACGCCAGCGGAAGGCCAGGCCAAGGTCACTTTATTTTGTGTAAACTTCCCTGGTGTGCACCCTGTGTCATCTGTGGTATGAAACGGCATTTCATAGTAGGGAAAAAGTCAAAATATAACAGATATTCTAAGAGTTTGATGTAACTTTATTTTTGGCCCGTGTGTGTTTTTTTTTTTCCTATTGAAGTATAGTTGATTTACCATGTTGTGTTTCGGGCGTACAGCAGAGTGGTTCAGTTATATGTACATATATATACACACATATATGTACAGACATACACACACATTCATATATGTATGTTTTCTGCAGATTCTTTTCTCTTAGAGGTTATCACAAAATACTGAGTTTAGTTCCCTGATGTAACTTTAGAGTGAGCTACTGAAACGTTTCCTTTTGGGGAAAATAGGACGGTTTTTAAAAGAACATCTCCACAGTTACAGTCTAAAATATCACCGTTTACAGGTGGTTCCTGGACTTGTGGCAGTCAGCGCAGGTCCATCCGCCGTTTCAAGCGCGGCTGTTCGGATCTTGCCGCACTGGTCTCCGCTGTTTCACTGCAGGTGATTCTGAAGCCAAGTAGCATCACTGTGGCAGGCACGTCCTTGGGTGCTCCAGGCTTGGGTGTCATGCTCGATGTGAAAATGGGTGCCATCCAGCTGGATGGTCAAAAGTGCTCAAAAAACGTCGGTCATTAATATTTGCTGTGTGAGGGAACCGTCTTCTGGTCTCTCGCTTTAAAGCAGTTTAGGATCTAGAGGCGGGCCTACGTGACATGGTCCCCTGGGGGGTGCGCTCAGTTTATCTGTATCTCTGGGCAGCCCGCCAGGTGATTACACTGCAGTCAGGGTAGCTGTCAGGCGGGGGGCTGTATTTATGAGGACCTCCTCCTTTGCCTGGCCAACCCCTTGCCCCAGGAAGCCTTCTGATCCCCAAGGCGGAACCAGACCCTCCTGTTAGCACAGGCCCAGCTCTGACGGTCATCCTGAGCTGCTGCCCAGACCATTTAGCTCCCTTGGGTTGTTGACTGTCATTCCAGGCCCCGCGTGAGCTGAGAGCAGGAGTCATCCGCCTGGCTCTGCACCGGCATTGCTCCCAGCACTTGGGGAGGATAGGACTTGAGTCAAAGGACTTGCAGGGGGTGCTGCGGGACACTGCGTTTCGGCACTCGAGGGTCATCGGCCACTTAGAGCCTGACCACAGGATGGCTTCGGGCTTGTTCAGGAGATCAGTGTAAGGAGAAAACCAGGTTTCTTAGAAATAACAGGTGGTTCCAGTAGGAGTCAAGAGTACTCCCTGCCTGGGCAGGTGAATGGGAGGAGCTGGCCCTAAATCCTGAATTGTGAATGTCAGTAAGGTGGCTGCAGCCCACTCCTCCTGGGCTAAGTCCCCCCACCCTGCCCTCCTGGGCCTGACCTCCTGGGCACAGGTGTATAGCGGTGGAGTCCTCCCAGTGCCGGGGAAGCACTTAGGACCTCATTGTCCCCAAGGACGTGGTGATGGGTTCCCTCTCTTGAGAGGTTGGGCACATGATCTGTTAGATACTTAGAGAGGTGGCCCAGGGACCTTTGTGTAACTTTGTTTCAAAGAGATTTGAACATTCCTTTTTTCTAATGTACACAGAAATTGACAGGAACTTTCTCAAAGTACTGTCTGCCTAAATAGGGAATTGCCTATGGCTGATTCTGAGTCTTAATAGATCTAGATTCTGAATCAAGCACTGTTTTCATCTCTGGGAAGCAGAAATTTAAAACTTAATATTTTATAAAACATCTAGTCTTTCTTCAAATTCTGAGCTTCCTGAAACCTTTACCTTCATGGTAGAGTATCAAAATGCCTTAAAAAAAAAAAAAAAGAATGTTTAAATTTTAAACTAGTTAGTGCTATTGAATGACTTGAATTCTAAAAATGTCAGCATTTTAATATTACGTTAACAGTACTGTTAACTTGAGCTTTAATGCCACAAGTATGTCACTGTCTGTGTTCGGCACTGACTTACATCACCCTCAATTAAAGCTCTTTATTTTTATTGGCCTAATTTCAGGTGAACACACAGCACCTCCTGCTTGTGCAGACCTGCGTTGAATGGCTGGAAGGCTCCCGTGTCCAGGTCCTTCCTAGCAACCCTCTATCGTTAGTAAACCACATAATAGTCTTTTGAATGTGCCTTTGTCTTTGATTCAGCAGCTCAGAAGTATTGGTGACTTTTATCCTAGTGGGATAGCATTTAGTCTTTTAGCAATAGAAACTTAAAGGATTTTAACTTTATTTGTAGAAAAAGTAGCGCACATTTTAAGTAGAGCGTCTCAAAACCTACTTAGGCGTTTCTGTTGGGCCTGTCCTCCTTGCATTTAAAGAGACAACTGATGGGCACCAAATAGTAGTGCCTTAAATTATTTGCAGGGAGTTGTAATCTGGTCAGAGAACAGATGGCTATTTCTGCTCCTTGCAAATGATATGCTACTCGTGCAAATTTGAATCAGTCACTCTGCCCATTTATAATGCTCCTTGGGTGTCTGCCTCTAGAGCCGTGTTGTGTGCCGTGCACATAGAGAGACACTGCACCACACCAGCTCGGGTGCTATTTGAAGCTAGCAGGCGGAGCCAGTCCTTAGAATCGTGTTGTGTGCAGAAGGGCCTCGACATCCTGTTTCGTTTTCCCTTTGATTTTGTCTTTTCCTCTCATCCTTTTTATGTAAATAGCAAGTTTAGGATGGGGACAAAAATCCAGAAATAATCAACTCCTTGTGGCTCTGGGTATTTTATATTGGAAACGCAGTCTTCTAATGTGTCACTTTTTGTAACTGAACCAAACTCCCTTACAGTTCTAGATTGGCGCCTAAAGAAAGAGTTGTTTATTTGAGGGCTTGTGTGAACTAGATTGGAGAAGGCAATGGCACCCCAACTAGATTGAGAAGACAATGGAACCCCACTCCAGTACTCTAGCCTGGAAAATCCCATGGACGGAGGAGCCTGGTGGGCTGCAGTCCATGGGGTCGCAAAGAGTTGGACACGACTGAGCAACTTCACTTTCACTTTTCCCTTTCATGCATTGGAGGAGGAAATGGCACCCCACTCCAGTGTTCTTGCCTGGAGAATCCCGGGGACGGGGGAGCCTGGTAGGCTGCCATCTATGGGGTCGCACAGAGTCGGACACGATTGAAGTGACTTAGCAGCAGCAGCAGCATGAACTAGAATTGGAGATAAACGTAAATATATTGGGATGGAGGAAGGGGTAAATAAGTTAACAAAAAGCTGGGAGGCTAAAGAAGCCTTTTGAGCCATGATTGAGAGACATGGAGGAGGTTGTAGGGGATAATTCAGAAAGCCTTAAATTTGAGTTTATAAAATGTTCAGGGAATTCTAGGCCTTCTAACTGAACTTAGATTTTATCCCCAAAATAAGTAAATTTTATCCAGAAGTTTCTCTTCTTCTTGTAAGTATTCTGTTTTTCTGTTTCACTTGCTTAATGAGATCATGGGTGATTATTTTTTAATTAGGGTTTGGTCTGTTAGCATTTTAAATGCCACCCATTTGGCTGATATTTAAAACTCAAACTGAGTCTGAGCTTTCTATTCTCTTGCCCTACCCAAACTTCTGGGCCAAGCGTGATTCTGAAAACAAGATTTCAATTATTTCAAAACCAGGAAACTAACAAAAGTAATTGCAATATAGGTTGTATAAATTGGTACCAACGTTCTTGCTCATTTTGATAAATAGACAGACAGTGGGAACCCAGTCAGCAGGGGAGTATCTCTTCATCTCTGTTTCCGGAAGAAGCATGTTATCTCGTTAAGAAGATAACTTCACCCCAACAGATGGGGCAAGGCAGATGTGTTGGAACCAGTGATCGAAGGAGGAGGATTCCTTCTACGCGGGACGGGGGGATCTGGGGGGCTCAGAATGCAGCACAGAGCAATGGCAATCTGAGCTGGGCCTAAAGAGGCAAGCTAACCCATCAGTGTAGATCTCCACCTAGAACTGTGTGAGCTCCGCTTCTGTGATGTAACATCAGGCCTACTTCATAAAGTGGAGGTATAATCCAGTCTGAGAGATTTGCAGCCAGTATTAGAACCTTTCCCTGCCTCACAGCTTACAACAGTTCTTTTAGAAGGCTTATCCCTATCCTTATCCAAGATTGAAATCCTCTGTGGTCCTAGCAACAAGTTGTGCTGGGCCTTGAGACCAGGCAGGCTGGGGTTCACATCGCTGCTGACACTTGCTGCCCTGGGCGGTCTGCTCAGCCTCTTTGTCCATCTGCAAAGTGGGTGATCGTGCCTACGGGGCGTGGTGGGTAAGACGAGGATCCAGAGGTTCCTAGCAGACCACTGCTCATTGTGCTTGTTTAAAGGTGAAGTTGTTTCTCATACTTACGATATTTTCATATCTCCCCCGTGAGACCTAACAAAGTTTCCTGTTCCATCAGGCTTTAGCTTTTCAGGAGTACTAAATCTGTAGGTGTTACCTGAAAACTTGTAAATGTTGGGAGCAATTCCAGATTCTGCCGCCTGCAGCTTCCTGGCATTTGAACATTGAGTGATTGTACAGGTGCAGATCTCACGTTTCTGGTTCATGTATGTAAATCAAGCCATCTTACTCATTTTTTTTGAACTAAAGAAATTCGTGATAGAGAACCAAGAGTAGGGACTTGAACTCATCAATAAGACAGCTGTCTCGATCCCCTCAGGCTGCTGTAACAGATACCACAAACTGGGTGGCTTAAGCAACAGACATTTATTTCTCACAGTTCTGGAGGTCAGACAGTCCAGGGTCAAAAATGCTGGTAGTTTTGGTTCTGGGTGAGGGCCCTCTTCCTGGCTTACAGTCAGACGCCTTCTCGCTTTGTCCTCACGTGGGGGAGAGAACTCATCTTCCTCATGTCTTCTTAGAGGGTCACAAGTCCCATCAAAGGGCCCCACTTTGCTGACCTAGGTACACCCCCACCCCCACAAGGCCTCAGTTCTAAATGCAGTCCAATCGGGGTAGAGGGCCTCAACATATGGTTGGGGGTGCGGGACACCAACATTCAGTCCATAACAGCAACTAATAAAAGTTAATTTCTTGTTGTCATTCAAGCCTGTTGTCAAGCTCTTTCCCAATGGTTACTAACATTTTTACCCTTTTGTATTTTTTAGCTGAAGGGCCAAACAGTCTCTTGAAAGTCTCTGATACGGATGTCTGACTCAGGCACCTTGCAAGGCTGGGGAGGCAGGTCCGTGTGAATTAGGCACAGACCAGAGCCCCCCTCCAGGGGGAGCAGCCCACCCCCACCCCAGGCCTGCTGCTGGGCTTCCTGGCTTTGGTTTGTTTTTAAGGCTGTGATCTGGATTTACATGCAGAATGTCAGGTGGATAAGGCAGATAATGGGTGCCTTGTTGCTTGCCTCTTTTATGATAAGCCAGACAAAGTAATTCCGGAGAGCCAGCTGCCTCGTGGCACAGGTCTGGGGCCTTGTGCAAAGGGTGCTCTCACATGTTTCCCTGAACGATCCAGCTCCAATCTTTTCACTTACGTATGGACGCTGTGTGTCTTATTTTAACCGTAAAGAGTGGTTCACAACCTTCAGGATTAATACCAGCTCTCATGACTTACAGCACACAATTTCAGGGAAAACAAAAGCAGGTTCTATTTATACTCAGCCCAGAAAAGTCTTACTTTGGTATTTCACTCTTGATTTTTATCAGAATTCCACCAGGTATTGTTATAAATGCACTAGCGCACCTTGAATTGTGAATTCTGTGTCAGTTCAGAGTGGGGAAGTGGCCTTAATCTACTCTTGAAAAACTGAAACAAAATTGCCGGGCGTCTTCCCTGGCAGTCCAATGGCAAAGACCCCGTGCTCCCAAGCAGGGGCCAGGGTTCGATCCCTGGTCAGGGAACTAGATCCCACGTGCCCCAACTAAACGCTCGCATGCGGCAGCTAAAGATCCCGCCTGCCACAACTAAGGCCCGGTGCAGCCAAATAACTAATAAATACTAAAAAGTGAAAGTAATGACATGTGTATTTTTAAAAAAGAAATTGCCAAAACTCTTAGGCTAACACTTCCATATCTATGTGTTTGATTATGATTTAACAGTCCACTAGCAGGGCTTACAGTGGGATGATTAAGTAACCTCCCAGTGAGGAAGGGTCATCCACCTTGATGAGTATGCCCAGGTAACCCCTTTCATAAATTTATAGTAAGCCCACTGAGGAAATACATTGTAAAACACGACTGCTGCTTGGAGCCACGATTTACAGAATCTTATTTTCAAAACTTCTCTCTCAAAGTACCATTTGTCAGAGTGGGCATGTTGACCTTTCTAGAAGGGACTACGTCAAACAGGAGAAGACAGACTTGAGTGAGAGCTCTGGTCCTCCTGCCAGACCACTGTTGGCCGCTCTCTCCGGGTGTCGCGTCATACAGCACCATCATGTAAGCCACGGTGACTCCTGGCTCCCGTGACCCTTCCCAACCTCCCTGCTTCTCTCTCTCTCGAAGGTCACATCAAGCTCGAGTCTGGATGGAGGAATGTTCATCTTTCTCTCCTTTATTCTCAATAGGTGGAGTACATGTTGGTGTCTTTTGATCATGAAAAGAAAAAAGCCCAACTGGTCCTGTCTGGAGAGGAACTTCTTGAAACTCTGCAAGAAAAGGGGGAAAGGACGAACCCAAAGTAAGCTGATGGACTGGGGGCTTGTTTTTGAGTTTCTGAAACTGTTAGGACCATCGGAGTAACATCTTTCCTCCCACTTACAGGAGACCAGGGATCCCAGCAGTTTAGGGCTCAGGCTCTGGTTCCCAGTTGCCTGGGTTCAAATCTTGCTCCCTCTACTCAGTAGCTGAGCACCCTTAGGTGAGGGGCTTAGCTTCTCTGTGCCTCAGTTTCCTCTTCTGTAAATCAGGGGTGCCTCTTAGGGTGCTGACACTCTAAATACATTATTGAGCACTTGGAAGAGTAAATGCCACATAAAGTCTGTTTACTATTTAAATATTTAAAAAAAAAAAAATTGGCAACGTGTTCCCAAGATCGCAAACCATGGTGCCAGAGAAAACTTGCAGATGGATTTTGTTTGGCTAGAAAGATATTTTTTTTTAAATATTTCTTTATTTCAGTAGACAGAGGTGAAGGGGGCATGTTCATTTTTCTGCCCACTAAATTTTGGGAGGCTGGGTTTGCGTTTGGAGCCCAGCGTTAAACTGAAGGAGCCTTCAGCCCTCACACCCTTCCCCGCAGAGTGGACGGGCTTGTTTGTCTTGGACAGTGCATGCCCTGCGTGCAGCTCAGTTATTTATAAATATTTTGGACCCAGCACTTGTAACCCTTACACAGTTAACACAGCTATGGAAGATTAACAGGCTCTGGGAACCGTAAAGCATTCTTGGCTTCTTGTATACCCAGTGTTTTGTAAATTTTTGGAAGCCACTTTTTCAAAACTGAAAAGGGAGCAGCCTGCAGCAGAAGAATAAGAGGGACCTGAAACCTTTTCTCCTTTGCAGCCATCCGACCCTTTGGAGACCAGAATATGGGAGCTACATGATCGAGGGGACACCCGGGCAGCCGTACGGTGGGACCATGTCTGAATTCAACACAGTTGAGGACAACATGAGGAAACGGCGCAAAGAAGCCACATCTCTCCTGGGGGAAAACCAGGCCCTCTGCACGATCACTTCCTTTCCCAGGTTAGTCCCTGTGTCGACGCCCGCAGCTGGCGCTTCAGAGCATCCGGTGTCCAGAGAGCAGCTCACAACCTAGCACTTGACCCCGCAGCTCTCATACTGTGGACGGTTTATCCTCGTCACGCTGCATCTGATAGAATCTGTAACGTCAGAGCTGCAGGCCGAGTCACATGCTGGCCTCCGGTGGTGATGGTGGTGGTGGGGCTGGGGGACTGCGGAAGGACCCGAGGGCCACACACTCCCCAGGCCAAGGGGAGGGAGCATTGTTTAAGGAAGGGCACACGTTGCCCCCTAGATCAGATCAGCGGGTCGGCTTCAGCGCTCCTGGGACGGGCGATGCACACAAAGAACACGGGAGCCGTCGGGTCATGTTTGGATCACGCTGAAACAAGTTAGGATTTCTCGTCAAATCCGCTTATGGCTAAAAGTTCACAAGAGTGAATGTAAAGTCAGTGGAATTCTGTCCTCGGCTTAGAATGAGGTACATAAATATCACACGGTTTTATGTAGGACCTGTACTCAAGAATGCAGTTCTACCAAATCGTAAATCTGGTTATCTCTGCGAGAGATCTCTCAGGTCATGGCAAAGTATGCTTACCTCCCCAAAGTTCTGAAGCACTTTGAGGATTGGTATCCAAAGCCTGGAACACGCTGAACTATTTTTATACCTTTTTTTCTTTTCCTGATAAATGTCCACTGTGAACACAGGCATTCAGAAGTCACACCACCAGTCTTAGGACACTTAAAGGGAATTTTCTTTTTTAAAATCTCCATGGTCACATCGAAATAATCAAGGCCTTAATTGAAGCACCTCATCAAATATTTTAGAGAAGTATCTTTTTCTCACATTATGAAGGGAGGAACGTTGAGCGAGGAATACGTTTTATTCTAAAAATCTAATTTTTTTTTAAAGTTTATCTTTTATGATGGGAGGGTATTTTTGGATTTGTAAGCAAAACAAGAGTAATAATTATTGGTTTGTAAAAGCCTCATCTTAAATGCACAGTTAAGTGATCAGGAAAGTTTTGTTTGGGGATCAAGAGGGAGAAGACAACGGCTTTTTTCAGTGTGAACAGGGGGATTCTCTGTTCATAAACGGGCGCAACTGCAGGGTGGCCCTGTGACCCCGTGCTCACGTGACTGTTGACATGTCAATTACTCAGGCTGACGCAACCGGAAGTGCAGTTCCTCGGTCCCTGTGGCCTTATTCCGTCTGCTGGTGCTCGCCCGGCGGGGCAGGTGGAGGGCGTCCCCACCCCTGGAGGTGCCGTCGGATGGTCATCTAGAGGGAAGACCTGCATGCTGGGCATGCAGGTCTGAGTCCCGGCCGCCCACTTGGCGCCCAGCGCACTGGCGCTCACCTCCCCGCTCCAGCCCAATGCTGGTCAGCGGAGAGTACCCAGGTCTCAGCCTGTCACTCTCTGTGAGGGCTTCTCCTAAGGCTTCGGGCTCGTGGTGGATAACACAGGCTACTGCAGGAACCCTCCCAAGACCCCATCACATCTGGGACTGTTCCAGATATGATGGGCAAGTTCACTGTTTCACAAGGTGGTTGCGAGCAACTGGTTTTATTAAAGCTGAGACTGAAAATAAAGAAGGCACCAGCTAGTTTTGGCTCCTAGGCCAGAAATTCCCCACCCTGGAGCTGCGCACCCCCAGCAGCCACTCTTCCTCTCCTGGCGCTGCTCTGTGAGTCCCATGCCCACCCCCAGCACACTCAGCAGTGACCTTAAATTTGGGAGAGCTGGTGGCATCACTGCCCGTGATGTGGAATTTGAGCTTTACATTTAGGGATGAACGCAGAGCTTTGTTTCTGTGTTGGAATTAAAGCGCTTCTTAAGTCAACTGAGATAATAGGCTTGGATTTCAGCCTCCGGGGGAAACCTGGGGGCGAACGGGGTCACCTGTGGGGGACCTGCCTGATCCGGAGGGATTCGGGAAGTGCTGGGCAGAGGCAGGAAACAGGAGACCCTTCCCAGGGCACCCACGCTGACAACCAGTACAAGAGCACGCCTCAGACAGAAGCTCCTGGGGGAAACAGCTGAGGCGGCTGCGACATGTGCCCTGCAGACCCTGGGTGGACAGAGGCTTCTGATAAATCAGCCCAAGGCTGCGATCACAAGAGAAGAGCTTGGTGAGCAAGGTTGCAACGGGCTGGTTGCAAGGGGCCCAGGGTTGGCAGAACACCTGGACCCCCTGAAAAAGGCAGTGTTGCACTTGTGAGTTTTTAATCCTTGGACACACATTCTATCTCTTTAGTTCTTCAATTTGTTGTAGATTAGGCTGCCCTGGGTTCACGCTGCCCGAGTTCAAACCCAACCCGGTGGAAGGAGGAGCTTCCAAGTCCCTTTTCTTTCCTGATGAAGCCATCAACAAGCACCCGCGCTTCAGGTGAGTGCCTGTGACTCAGCGCCTGGCCTCTGCCCTGGGGGTGCATTATCCCCCCGCGACCCTCCTGTGCGCTTCCTGAACTCCACAGAAGCCAGCAGACGCACAGCTGCACCGGCTCACACCCTCCTGTCTCCCACGGCTGCGCGGCCCTTGCCGCTTGTTTCCAGGCTGGATCTGCCCGTTTTCCTAGTCATCCTAAAGTTGTTCACTTAGCTGCAAATTCATTTCAACCCCAGGTCATTTCAATTCCTGTTTGGAGAAGCTTTCTTGTCGTTATTTTTATCTTTTACCTCCGGTGTCTGTGATCTCCTCACCCTGCTCGTGTACCTTGACTATAAGGTAATATGTCCAATGCCTGTGTGTGTGATAGGCACGCGCTACCTGCTGCTCTGTAGTTTTGATTCCAGGGTTTCAAGTTGCTTTAGGGCCCCCACCGGTCTGATCTCAGCTTTGTACTTTTGGGTCTCCCCTGTCATCCTGAACCCAGGCTCCTGACCTAGGGTTAGGGACCTGTGACAGCTCAGTGTTCGTTCCTGTAACACGTCTGCACACCCGCTACGAGTGGAGTCTTTGGGGAAGAGGAAGACCCAGAAGCTTAGTTTCCAACATTAGGGTTAGGGTGTGCCAAGGAGGAGATGGTCAGCTGTAAGAAAAGGTAGATTATGTCCAAAGATGGCCGCAGCTGACAGGAGGGTGCTTCTGACCGAGGGGGTCAAAGCCGGCCTCCCGCGAGTGGTGGCATCATGCCGGGCAGACAGCAGCCCTGCCTGGTGAAACCATAATGCGAGGCACACATGTGATTTTAATAGTAATTTAGTAGCCACGTTAAAAAAGTTAAAAAGAAAAAGTAAATGACATTTATAGCTATATCCATCTCAAGGGCCTCCCTGGTGGCTCAGACGGTAAGGACTCTGCCTGTAAGGCGGGAGACCTAGGCTTGACTCTGGGTCCGGAAGGTCCCCTGGAGAAGGGCGTGGCTACCCACTCCAGCATTCTTGCCTGGAGAATCCCATAGACAGAGGAGCCTGGTGGGCTACAGTCCACAGGGTCGCAAAGAGTTGGACACGATTGAGTGGCTAATGACACACATACATCCAACTTGCAATCAGTATTTTTAAATTACTAGTAAGTATTACTTTATTTCTTAAACCAAGTCTTAAAAATCTGCCGTGTGTTTGCTCTCAGAGGACATCTCTTTTAGGACTGGCCGCATGTTCGGGGCTCACAGCGTCCCTGGGGGCTTCTGGATCAGGTGGTGGGCCGTGAGATGGTGTTAAGCTGCGGGTTGGATGGGGGCAGCGATGAAGTACGGGGTCCCGTGAGGCACAGGGAACGTGAGGACCTCAACTTGGCTCAGGTTTTGGACTTAACATGGAAAATATTAGAAGCATAGCGTGAGGCCAGACCATGGCAGACCTTGAACACTTGAGCTTGGTTTGGGGAGTCACCCGGAGCCGGGGATGGGGGCTTGGACAGGAGAGAGGGTGACGTTCTCAGGCAGGAGCCCGCGGGCGAGGCTGCAGGAAACCCCTCAGTCTCGGTGCACGTGATTTTTCTGTAGGGCTGCCTTAGGGGACTTGTCTGAGGGAGGAGCCGTCCCGCGTAGCGCTATGTTATCAAATTCTTCTTCCGCGTGAGGGTTTTTGGGCCGCCCGCTCAGGACCTCTGTTGTCTGTTTCAGCACGCTCACCAGGAACATCCGGCACCGGAGGGGCGAGAAAGTGGTCATCAATGTGCCCAGTGAGTGTGGGCGGGAGGGGCAGCCCCTGCCCCGCTGTTGACGCTGCCTCCCTCTCACTCCCTGCTCTCTCCTCTTTCTCTCTCTGTTTTTACTACTGCAGTCTTTAAGGACAAGAACACCCCAGCTCCATTTATAGAGACTTTCCCTGAGGACGAGGAGGCCACGAAGGCCTCTAAGCCCGACCACATTTACATGGACGCCATGGGCTTCGGGATGGGCAACTGCTGCCTACAGGTACCGTGCAAAGACCCAAAGAGGTGCTTCCACCTCCACTTCTCTCCATTACCTTCTTTTCTTGAGGTGCGCGTGTTTCGTCTTTAAAATTTTGATCAGGTTGAAATATTTTTGTAACTAGTAACATCTTTCTGAAAACCACTGGTTATGTCAGTAAATTCATTGGAAGGTATCTCTGAACAGATTATGCAAAATCTTGAGTTCACTGCGAAGACACAGTTGCTCGTGAACTTAAAATGTGGAATGTTCCAGGGCCACTGTCTCAGTTCTTTCTGTGCCTAATTTTTGCTGCCATCTAGTGATGGTTTAGCTTCGAGATTGTAAACACTGCTCAGATCTGTTTCTGAAAATGAACCCTGGATGCACCCCAGTGAGTTTGTGGTCCAAGGGAAGGGTTGTTTGGACTTTAAACTTCTATCTTCCTGCAAGGCTGTATAGTGGTATAAAAAGAATCAATATTTAACAGCCCCGGTTTGCCTTGCCCCTGGCTGTTTCACAGGACATAGAGTAGCCTCGCTTTTAATGACATGGTTATAGTGCCCTCCCCACCCCACCCCGGGTCTAATCTGATTGCTGGTGCCTACGGCAGCGACGCATCCCCATCCCATAGACGATCTGTGGGGGGACCCCTCAGGCTGCCCGCCAGCCTGCACCCGGGCTTCAGCTGTCATCTCTCAGGTACTTGGCTAACTCCTTTCCCTTCTGGCCTCAGTTTTCTCAACACTTGAAAGAAGAGTTTTTATTAAGGCCCCTTCTAAGTCTGACTTAGCTCATACTTTTTTGTTGTTTTATTAACAGCAATACTGGTTTCAATCTTTAGTTTGTTTAAAATCATGTTGGGACCTTCCTGGTGGTCCAGGAAAAGATCACCTTAAGGTTAAAGAGCAGGTTAAGAATTCGCCTGCCAGTGCAGGGGGACACAGGTTCGATCCTAGCCCAGGAAGATTCTGCATGCCTCAGGCAGCTGAGCCTGTGCGCCTCGAGCCCACGCTCCACAACACGAGAAGCTGCTGCCGTGAAAAGCCCACGCACAACAGCCAAAAATAAGTAAATACAAATTAAAAAAATAAAATGTTAGAAGTAGGAGAGGCTCAAAACTAGATATTTCAAACTGAAAATCTCCGATAAAAAGGGGGGCCTTGTTATTACTTACGGAGATTTTTTCCAGTTCCGATTACTTGGCTGGTGGAGCACCGTGAAGCCTGACCCCACGTGGGGTGGCTCTGCTGTGCACACACGGCTGGTGACCCTGTGTCCCACCATCTCAGGCAGCTTCGCACAGAGGCACACCTTCCTGCACTTGGATCTCGGATGTGTTCATTTTTCCAACTATGTATAATCAGAATTGAACATGAGAGTCAGATGTATCCATGCTAAGTGTGTTTAACTGTGGCCGAGGATCCCATTCCCCCGCTTTCCCTGACTTGCTGATGTGAGTGGTAGAAAGCGGGTCTGCCAAACCTAGGCCATGAGTTTCCTTCCAGCTGGGCACACTGCATAAAAAAGGAGACCTTTTGACTTTTAACTGCATGTCTGCTTAACTATCTTAATTACAAATATTTCTGAGGAGAGCCATTAAACTCTAGAACTTAACAGTGCGTGGCTTTAAAACTGTAGCAGTGTATTGGAATGCCGGTTGCCTTTTTCTCATCAGTTTACTATTAAACCGAGGTGTTTTGCCGCAGACTGCACTGTCGCCCCATTCCAGAGGGATCATTCTTTCCCTTGATACAGTGTTTATACAAACAAATGTGTCCTAATGGCAGGTATTTTGCATTTTTATTGCTTGTAGATACAGTTTTCCATCCAGTTTAAGCTTTGTCATGGGTTTAGGGTTGTTTTCTTTTTCTAAATGGCGTATCCAGCCACCCCACTTTCAATACTACTCGTAAAAGTCTTTAGCCCAAGTGCTGTGAGTAAGTGGAAAATGAGACAGGTTCCACCAGTCTCCATAGAAGTCTCTGTGTTATCTTTTAAGTGGAACCCTAGAAACTACCCATTATAGGAAAGCAGGACAAAATGATTTCAAAGTATTGTTTTAAGGCTTTTGAGCAACTCACTATACAGAACAAAATGAATTTTAACCATATTCAAATTTTTGACTCTCGGGGGACTTTTCAGGAATCATTTAATAAGTTCATACATGTTATGATAGGCTCCCTTCCTCCCCCCACCCCCAAGAAAATTCTATGATTTCAACACTGGGTACTAGACAAATTTTAGGTATTTAGTTTTCTAAAATCAATTTTCCTTCTTTTTTTCCCCCTCCTCATTTTCCTGAGGGGAAATTGCTTCTCTTCTTTATATGATACTCTGAAAGGATACCAGAAGCCAAAACCATTCATATATTCATACCTTGTTAAGGTGTTAAGAATTCTTTTTTCCCTTCCCATCATTACGGCAGTGATGTCCTGTTTGGTTTGGCTGTGGCTCTCTCAGTCCTGGGGTAAGGAAGCTAGCTCTTAAATGCACTTAACATAACTAAGCTGTAAGCTGTATCCCTGCTGTAACTTGGTTGCTGAATTCCAGCTGCCAGTTTTCTTAAGCATATTTTTCTAGGGTTGACTTTTCCAGAATTTGCCTGTAAATGTAGCGTGTACTAGACCGTCTAAGAGACACCAATCAAAAAACTGAGAAGAAAGCATGCTTACAGGTCTCTTGGTCACTTCCGTGGCTCAGTAAGCCCGTTGTGTCCTGGTGCTGCAGCTCCCCACCTGCCCAAGGATCACCCGGGCCCAGCCCAGGTCTGCTCTCTCTGGTCTGTGCCCGCCGGTCTCCGGGCACGCTGTGGCTCTTCTGTGCCTCCTCCACCAGCCTGCAGTTCTTCCTGGGCAGTCGAAGTGTTTTAAACTGCCTTCTCTTCCTGCCTTCTCTACACTCCTGCCCCCTCCCAAGCTATTACCCATGGTGCCACAGTGGGGAGCTTTGAAGCCCATTATTCACGTCTCCAGATTCTCCTTTTGTACCAAAATGTATACAAGCCCGCAGCCAACCGCACATGGATGGCCAGCCATAGAGGAGAAGTGCCTGGCTGAGCTTCATTGTTAGTATCAGATCAGATCAGTCACTCAGTCGTCTGACTCTTTGCGACCCCATGAAATCGCAGCACGCCAGGCCTCCCTGTCCATCAGCAACTCCCAGAGTTCACTGAGACTCACGTCCATTGAGTCAGTGATGCCATCCAGCCATCTCATCCTCTGTCGTCCCCTTCTCCTCCTGCCCCTAATCCCTCCCAGCATCAGGGTCTTTTCCAGTGAATCAGCTCTTCGCATGAGGTGGCCAAAGTACTGGAGTTTCAGCTTTAGCATCATTCCTTCCAAAGAAATCCCAGGGCTGATCTCCTTCAGAATAGACTAATTGGATCTCCTTGCATTCCAAGGGAGTCTTAGGTCCTGTTTTTCTTTCCTGACTTCCTAATCTTAACATCAGAACAGGGTTATTTATATCCCATGCAAACATGATTAAAGCCATATTCTAGACAAGTTCATCCAAGACAGCTTTTAAAACTGGCTTCAGTGATGGGATCATTGGAATGACCTCACATGCCATAAGCAACGACCTTCCTTCTCGGACTGGCTCCTTGGGGAGGATGGTGATGATTTTGTATTATTCTTTAATAATCTGTGATTCTTAAACAGGTAACGTTCCAAGCCTGCAGCATATCTGAGGCCAGATACCTTTACGATCAGTTGGCTACCATCTGCCCAATTGTCGTAAGTAGAAATCACACCTAATTTTAACTACTCTTTTATATCAGATAAAGACTGCATGTGCAAAATTCGCTGACTATGTGCTATTTAAGTCCAGTTAAGACTTCATTTAGAACTGAACTAACACAACTAGTATGCAGACAGAGAGCTCATGGATAAGTGTCTAAGCTGAAGAGTTTAGCAGTGCTTTAGCTAGCGAGGCATTTATGTGTTAAACGTCAAGTTCAAGCATAGCTTTTTCCTTCTCTCATCCCGCCTGCCCTCACCGTCTAGAGAGGATGATTCAAGGAAACAGAGGCCGGGGCTGGCGTCACTCCCGCCGTCCTTCCCCAGAGCAGGCAGGCGCAGTGCCTGTGGTAGGGCCCGCAGGGTGGTGCACCCTGGCGCTTCTAGACCGGGGGTAGCCGCACAGAGCCTTCTTCAGCGTGCTGGTGACACTTTGACCTTGCAGGTGCTGACTTCTGTTTGTTCCTAGATGGCTTTGAGTGCTGCGTCGCCTTTTTACCGAGGCTACGTGTCAGACATTGATTGTCGCTGGGGCGTGATTTCCGCGTCTGTAGATGATAGAACTCGGGAGGAGAGAGGACTGGAGGTGGGCACGCTTTTCCTTACCAGCCTTTTGAATCCGGCAGGTGACGTGGGGGTCTTGTCGCCACTCACAGTGTTGAAGTCTCCCTTAAACCGTTTTCATCTTGAGTGGGTTAGTCACACACGGGAAGAAGCTGACAGCTTATCAGCCTGTCTTTGGCTTTACGGTGTGTTTGGGGTGAGAATGTGGGAAATATGATTTGGTTGGGGGGCGGTGCCAAGTTAATTTCCATCATTTGTTGAAATCTGTGTTTGTTTTGCCCTCTAAAATTGATAGAACAGTTTTTCTTTATTTTGGAAGTCAGTGCTGATGGCTGTTTTTACCAGAAAGCTTTTTGGCGCTACATGAGTGCTTTGTCTATGGTGCTTTCTCTGCTGGGGAAAGCGCAATCTGTTGTCAGATTCCTTGGCCCCTTATAAAGGGTGAGTTTTGCCTAAGAAGGGTAGGTTTGTGCCTCTTGTTTGCATGTTGAACTCTGACCCTGCATCTCTCCAACCAAGAGTTCGTCAGAACCGCCTATAGAGCTCTTTAAAAATAGTTACCCAGCCCTGGTGGGTAAAAATAGTTACCCACCCCCAGACCCAGTGAGTAAAAAAAGTCCAGAACTGAGACGCAGATGTGCATATTAGTAAGAGTCCTCACAGGTGATTCTCATGTTCTTGACCAGGGCTGCACTACTGCTGCTCTGGTCTTTATATAATTGTTCATAAAGTGTTGACCATACTAAGTACAAATAAGCTTTAAAGTAGACATTTTAATGGTTTTTTAACGGTTTAAACCAAATTTTTTGGTTTACATTATGAAAGTGAAAGTGTTAGTGGTTTAGTCATGTCCGGCTGTTTGTAGTCCCATGGACTCTATAATATATAAGCCCACTAGGCTCCTCTGTGCCTGGGATTTTCCAGGAAAGAATACATGGTGGGTTTATATTTTTGCTCTCAACATGGGCGTTTTCTAGTCTTAATAATAATGGCGATCCACTTGTTAAAAAAAAAAAGAAACATGTATATATATTTAATTGAGATCTGAGAACAGATTAAATTGTCTCCAAAAAAAATTTTTTTTTTTTTTCTAATACTTTTCAGGGTTAACAGCTATTTTTCAGGATCTCATGTTCAGGTTGGACAGTTTTATGTAATTATTTATAAAGTATATAACCTTTTAATATAATTACTTGGGGTATTAGTTTATTTCCACATCACTTTATATGGCATTCATTTGTATTTTTTCAATTTTAGCCACTGAAGAACAACCACTATAGGATCAGTAAGTCCCGATACGATTCGATAGACAGTTACTTGTCTGAGTGTGGTGAGAAATACAATGACATTGACCTGACAAAAGACAAAGAAATCTATGAACAGCTGTTGCAGGAAGGTAAGCCTTCATTCCCCTTGTCTAGATTTGACTGTAAGCCTTTAGTTCTTCAAAACTCTCTTAAACTCCTTTGCTTACTCCCATCTGGCTTCTATTTTTAATGTGAGGTCTCTTAACTTTTCTTACGAGGCTGTTTGCCCTAAAGTTTCAAGTCCCAGATACTTGTGAGAGCTTAACTTTTAGCAAAAAGAGCTGACTTTGGAGGTGTGTCCCTCAGATCCCCACGGGTGTCATTTAAGGGGTGAACACAACTCCGACACTCCCCTCGGGTCTGCAGGATAAACTCGGGGCGGCACAAGAATCCTGCACAGTCCAGCGTCTCCTAAGCTCCTAGCTGCCTTTCTTCAACCCCCCGAGCTGTCTGCCGTCCCCGGGGCGTGGAGAGCAGCTCTGGAGTGAGCCTGGTGTGACCTCTCCGCAGGCCTCGACCACCTGCTGGCCCAGCACGTGGCGCATCTCTTCATCAGAGACCCGCTGACTCTGTTTGAAGAGAAAATCCACCTGGATGATGCCAACGAGTCCGACCACTTTGAGGTATCTGCAACAAATGTTTTAAAAAATAAAGAACACAACTGCTATGTTCAGAGTCGCTGACATGTCACCTCACTTCTGTTAAATGCTCGCTGTTCAGTTTCCTTTGTAGGTCGAAGGGTATAGACAGTAAATAGTCTGCTTCACATGAAGCAGAGTCACTATTAAATATGAAATCATCTTAGTATCTTCTTGGATATGTGGAAAACTGGTTTTATTCTCTTTTTTTTTTGATTACAGAATATTCAGTCCACAAATTGGCAGACAATGCGATTCAAGCCTCCTCCTCCAAACTCTGACATTGGGTGGAGAGTGGAATTCCGGCCCATGGAGGTATGCGGCCTGCGGGCAGGAACCGACATGGTCGGACCTATTCCCACCTGACCGCCACCCACCCACCTGTACCCTCCCCAGAGGCTCGGGTTACCCAGACAGCAGCATAGATCGTGTCTGTGTGTGTGTGCACACGTGCGGCATGCGAGCCCAGTGGCTCGGGAGGACTGCTTTCCGGGAGTAGCCTTTGGGCAGAGGCTTCCGGCCCCAGGTGGGGGCTCAGGAGGTGCATGGCAACCGCTGTGACCCGCAGGGCCCCTCAGGGAGGCACCGCTGGCACAGTGGGTCCCTGACATCTTGGCCCCACGTCCAGGTTCAGCTGACAGACTTCGAGAACTCCGCGTATGTGGTGTTTGTGGTGCTGCTCACCAGGGTGATCCTGTCCTACAAACTGGACTTTCTCATCCCGCTGTCCAAGGTAAGGATGGTGTTCAGCGTCAGGCTGGCCATGGGTGGATTATCATCCAGTGCACCTTTCTGTATGATACTTGTTTCAGCTCTGACCTCACTTAGCCCTCTTCCTCCTTAGGAAGAGTGCTCCTCTCCCACCCTGTTTTTTTTCCTTTCAAACCAAAGCTTATACTATAGATTTGAGGACCGTTTTGGTGGAGACGCCTGAAAAAAAAGTGCTGATGGTAGCTCCTTACTCGGCCCATTTGAAGGACATTAAGAGTTTCATTTGAATAACCGCTAATTTCTAGACTTTCGATTTAAGACGGTGGGAGGGGGTGCCCCCCAGTGTGTTTCATCCTGTCAACTCCCAGGCCGGTCACAACCTTCGCGGGAGGAAGGGACCCGTAACTACTCAGTGCAGGGAGGGGGCGGCTCAGCGGCGCTGAGCTGGGGAGGTTTCTGGAGAATGTGGATGTCAGGGCACCATCGGAAAAACAGATCTGAATCCGCTTTAGCCCAACTAAAACCAAGATGGAGCTTTCTGGAAGCCGTTCAAGGCCTTGAAATAGCTCCAGGCTGTGAGGCTGCAACGCTGCAGACCCTGGGGCCATAGCCAAGCAAGCACGGAGGCCTTGGGCTCCCAGCTGGAGGGTCTCAGCACGGAGAGGGGCTGGGAGGGACTGCCAGGCAGAGTGGGGGTCTGCGGGGCTCAGGGCCAGAGCAGAGACAGCGGGACACGCTGCTTGTCCCAGCAAGCATGGGAGGAGGACCAGAGCCGCCGGGCCAGCGCCTGCCCCCGATGCCCCCTTCCTCTGTTGGGGCCACTCCCATCGGCGCGCGCACACGCACCCTGAAGAAGTCTGGCGGTCAGGCTGACCCTGCCTGCCCACTGCGCCTAGGCCCAAGGTGACCTGCAGGACTCTGCGGGCCCCTGTTAGCCTTGTGGGGCACCCCCTGGGGAGATCAGCCCATGTCACGGGTCCCCGAGAGCTGCCAGTCTAAGCCTTTGTTGATGAATGTAAATACACTTGACCCTTGGACAACACAGGCCTTAGGGACTCTGACCCTCACACAGTCAGAAAACTACATGTAACTTACAGTCGGTTCCTCCGTGTCTGAGAATTCGAGCAGCAGCAGATCATGGAGTACTGTGATGTTTACTGCTGGAGAGCATCTTCATCTAGGGGGACATGCGTTGTTCCAGGGTCAGGTATAGATATCTGAAAGGCAGGAGAAACTTGAAAACTTTTAATAGCCTTATAGAGAAGAGCCCATGGGCCCCCAGAGTGTGTTATCCTCAGTAGGACAGGGTTAATTTGGAAACTGGAAAGAATATTTTAAGAAATTCTCACTAATGCCCTTGAAGAAATTCTAGAGAAGAGTCGCATCTTAAATAAACAAGCCCTGTGGATCAAAGAACATTTGGAGAGCAGAGGAGTTCTCAGAAACAAAGGACGTGGTGGCCACACTTTTAATACTCAGTATGCTCCCCAGTAAGCAGATGTGGTTGAAGGTCAAAGTCACTGATTTCGGGAACCAAGCTGAGTTCGTCCCTGTAGGACAGCAGAGAAACGGAACTCATGGGAAAAGCAGGAGAGAAATTCTTTGAAAAGTTCAGTGTTTGTCTGTAGTCTACACAGAAGAGATGTGAGATACAATAAAGAACATAAATGAATATAATTTTTCCTGAGTAAGAGTCCATTAAGGATGAGACAGAAATAGGTAAAGAGCAACCAAAATCTAGGAAGAATCTCAAAGTAAAGATCAGTTGTCCAGAAAGGACAGGAAATTAGGCTACTTAGCTTTCTGCCAAAAAGAAGAAAAATCAGTTGGTCTCATTTCTCATCTGCAATTTTAAATGCTGGAAGAGATGGAGAGAAGTCTCCAGAATCCTGAAGGTAAAGAACTGGAACCGTGGATGTCTCTGGCAGCCAAGCTAGTCTTTAAATTCCAAGTGATTATAACAAAAAAGGTGAAGTTAGGGCTCAGAGTCAACCAGAAATCTTACCTAGCAAGGGGCCAGTGGAAGGAGGGGAATAGTAGATGCTTCTTAATGGCTGACATCTGGGGAAAGAATTTCAAAACTGCTTGTCCGTCTAGTCAAGGCTATAGTTTTTCCAGTAGTCATGTATGGATGTGAGAATTAGACTAGAAAGAAAGCTGAGCGCCGAAGAATTGATGCTTTTGAACTGTGGTGTTGGAGAAGACTCTGGTCCCTTGGACTACAAGGAGATCCAACCTGTCCATCCTAAAGGAGATCAGTCCTGGGTGTTCATTGAAAGGACTGATGCTGAAGTTGAAACTCCAATACTTTGGCCACCTGATGCAAAGAGCTGACTCATTGGAAAAGACCCTGATGCTGGGAAAGATTGAGGGTGGAAGGAGAAGGGGACGACAAAGGATAAGATGGTCGGATGGCATCACCAACTCAATGGACATGAGTTTGAGTAATCTCCAGGAGTTGGTGATGAACAGGGAAGCCTGGTGTGCTGCGGTTCATGGGGTTGCAAAGAGTCCGACACGACTGAGCGGTTGAACCAAACTGTCTGAAAGTAAGAAGAAACACTTAATGCTTAGAAATAGGATTTGTCGCCTCTAATCTCCTGGCTAAAGGGGGTGGGGAAAGAACAAAGACAACTTCAGAGCCACAGCAGTGGGTCTCTGGCCATGGGCATGGTAAGACAGTATGCCCAAGAGAGCACACAATGGGGAAAATAAGATGAAGACAAATTTGAATAGACTGTGTTCTCCTATTCAAATGCTGAAAGCGGTGATCTAAAATGGCAGTGCAATTTGCATAAGATACACCTAAAACACGGACAGATATAGACAGTAAAGAGCTCCATAATGACCTTTTAAAAAGAAAACAGGAATGGTGAAGTTGTAACAGAGAAATGTGAGAAAGTCTTAAATGAGATACAGAAAGCAAGTTTATCCACTTGCTCATCCAAGATCTTTAGAGCCATGATTCTTTTTTTTTTTAATCTTCCAGAAAGCATAGCTTCTCAAGAGCATAAGCAAATTTAAGGGCACTGTCATGCAGTGGGTAAGATACTGGTCCGGGTGAACACTCAGTTTGCTTGCACCACTTACCAGCCTTTTCACCTGGACGGTCGGTGTCTTCTCGGCATGCAGGTGTAGAGTGGGGCCGCGCGGACTGTCCTGAGGCCCCGTCGGGATGGTGGAGTAGACCACTCACAAGAGCGCCCATCCCGTTACTCAGTAACTGAAGGCCGCATAGTCAGAGGAAGAGAAAAGCCACAGCGGAGGCAAACAGCATGGCTAACGAGCCGGGCTGGGTCGTCTGTGTCGCAGACCTCATACCACACACGCCTTTTGAATGCCCTGAGGAAGAATATCAAAAATTAATCGAGGGAAATTTTCATTTCTCAAAACTAGACAGAGTACAATAAGTCACATTTCCACCAAAACTCATCAAGAAAATGTTCAGGAAAAATTTAGCCGTTGGAAATTTTAAATTGTTTTCCTAATAGGTTCTAGATTAAATCAAAATTAGAACTGTGGATTGTATAGGAAAATGATGCTGGCAAAGCTGGTCTCAAGGGAAAACCGTAGCTTTAAATGCTTTAACAGAAAGATTAAAAATAAACCCAAGTAGTCAAATTCAGAATCTAAAGAGCAGTAGTAAAATAGACTGAAAAAGGAATTTATAAAAGCAGAAATTACAACTGTTGATCTTTGTGACTTTTTGTCAAGACTAAGAAAAAGACAAGTGTTGATTAGGGTTTAAGCCAGACATAGGAGGATTATTATTTGAACATGTTCCTAGGACTATCTATATTAATCAGAAGGTCATATGTACCTTTTAAAAAAAATAAATAACTGTAGGAATTAATGGGTGCAAAGCTGATCCAGGACTTTGTCTCAGCCGTCCCTTCCAGTGTGACCTCTGACTTGTGTCCGTTTTGTATATTGGAGTGTTCTCTAAGATTTCGTTATGTTGATCGAAATAAATGAAGAATTCACGAAGAGGGAGCTGGGGGCTCCTGAGGAAGTGGGCAGAGCCCCAGGCGGGCAGGCAGCATTGGCGACCTGCCCACTGCCAGGTGGTCGGGTGAGACAGCAAAGCCCTGGGGGCAAGGAGGACAGAGGGCCCCCCCACCCCCCAAGGCAGCAGGGCCTCTGCGCTTCCCTTTGCGCCTGCAGCTATGAGCTGGGATGGCTCCGTGCCTCCCCGGCACCGTACATTCCCCCCAGGTTTTCCCAGGCAGCCTCCACGCGTGTAAGTTTCACATGGATTTCTAAGGTGCGCATCTGTTCAAGTTGCCCCGTTATTGAAAAGCATGTCCCAGGCTCGGGTTGAGAGACACGACTCCATGTGACCGTGCAGCCTCTCTGGCCCCAGCCAGCGCTGGGGATGGGAGGGTTCGTCTCAGGTGGGTGCCCACCACAGAGGCCAGTGGCCCCACCCACGTGGGAGCAGGAGTGTCCCCAAATTCGGGAACATTCTGATGTGGCCGCGATGGTTTTCCTCCTTAGGTTGATGAGAACATGAAGGTCGCCCAGAAGCGAGATGCCGTCCTGCAGGAACTGTTTTATTTCAGGAAAGACATTTGCAAAGGTACCGCCTTTTCTTGCATTTCTGGGGTCCCCGGAGGCAGCACCGGTGGCTACCGGTGGCTAACGTGCCCTGCTCCCCTCCAGCAGGTGGCAATGCCGTGGTGGACGGCTGCGGCAAGGCCGCGGGCAGGGCGGAGCCAGCGGCGGAGGAGTACGCGCTCATGACCATCGACACCATCATCAACGGCAAGGTAGGGCCCGCCTTGGCCTGTGCCCCGCCTACCTGCCCAGAGCCCCCCCCAGAGTGCCCCTGCCTGACCGTGCCCTGCTCCTCGCAGGAAGGCGTGTTCCCCGGGCTGATCCCCGTCCTGAACTCCTACCTGGAGAGCATGGAGGTGGACGTGGACACCAGGTGCAGCATTCTGAACTACCTGAAGCTCATCAAGAAGAGGGCGTCCGGTACGGCAGCCTTGGCTTTCCTTTGTTTTTTCAAAAAGAATCTCTTAACATAGGCTTAACATCTTAACATAGGAATCTCTTAACATAACTCAGAACCTCACGGTCTTAAAGTACTCAGTTTTTAAAGCGGTCTTTTATTAGAGTATACAGCATCCTGATCACTGCACTTTCCCAGGTAGTGCCATCTCTGCGGTTACACACCCCTTGTCTTTTGCAGTCTCCTTTGAATCAACAGCGCTTTTTCTCTTACTGGTTCATAAACTAGTGTTGAATCTTTAACCCGATGGCATTTTAGGCGATGAAATACCGTATGTGGATGTTTGTCATTACTGCCCAACTGTGTGTGCTCTGCAGCACCCCGGACTCTCTACATGAGTCTAAGCAGCTCCAAGGTGAGCCAGCTGAGCACACAGCTTGGACTCGGGCCCTCTAGCCTGGCTCCCTGTAGGGCCGCCCAGGGACCCCTGCTTTCCCAGCTTTGAGATCCCGGTGGCCAGGGAAGAGGACAGCAGCTTGTGTGTTTCGCCTGAGGCTTCTGTAATGTTTCCAGAGCCAAGAGGATGACCCCCCAAGTGCTGTCTCTGCGGGTTTCTCTCTGAGTGCATCTACACACTATTCTGTGTCCCTCTTGGATCAGGTCGCTCTGGGGAGCACAGAGTCCCCCGTCCAGGGCAGTCTCTGACACCAATACGGGCAGGTTTGGCTGGATGGGAGGACACAGACTGGTCAACGTGTGTTGGCTCCTGTGTCTTAGGGCGGGTGGCGTCCCTGTATGGCTGGCACCTAACAGGTCTCATAGCAGCAGGGCATGTGTGTTCTTGCAGCCTGCCTGCAGCATGAAACCCTTCCCAGGAGGAGTTCTTCAGACGAGGTGAAAAACGTCTTGTTCCCAGCCCCTGTCCTGTGGCTCGGCCCAAACGCCACTCTTGATTCTTCAGGGTTGTGATGTCCAGCTGCTAAATGTCAGGTTTCTAAAGATAAAAGCCAAACCCAACAAATAAAAAAATATTACTAAGTTGTCATTAAAAAAAAAAAATTATTTTCCCCCCTCCAGGAGAATTAATGACAGTTGCCAAATGGATGAGGGAGTTTATCGCAAAGCATCCCGACTACAAGCAGGACAGTGTAATAACTGACCAGATGAACTATAGCCTTCTTCTAAAGTGTAATCAAATCGCAAACGAATCGTGTGAGTGCCCAGAGTTACTCGGACCAGCGTTTAGGAAAGTCAGGTACAGTGGAAGTAAAACCGACTCTTCCGCTTAGACACCCTGCAGGACGAGAAGCCCTGCCCCGCGTTCCCGAAGAACTGACGGCTGGACCGGCTGTGTGCATTGTGTGAGGAGCGGGGGGTCATGGCGCGCTGCACTGGCAGAGGCGGGATTAAGCAGACCTAGAGTTTATACAGTGTACATGTACATAGTAAAGTATTTTTATGATTAACAATGTATTTTAATAACATTGTACCTAAGGTTCTCATGAGCTGGCTTGTACATTTTTCAATTCTGACTCTGGAGCAGCTGCTGTCTGAAGCAGTTTTGTAAATGTAACTTACCGGTAACTGTACTATATCTGCATTCCAGAGTTTAAAATGTTTACTGTAAATTTTGGCTTTTTTTTTTTTTTTTTAAGGCTTTAACCTGGTACCTGATTCACTGAAAATTCTGTCACTTTACCTTGAAAACAGATTGTCCTGCTCATTTTCTTTGCATCATCTCCTTTGGCATATATGTAAAATCAATTTTGAATCCACCAAAGTGCTTCAGGGGGAAGCTTGGGGTTCTGGCGCCTTATCTGTGACAATTCTCTCCTAATTTGAATAGCTAATCCCTTGGTAACCCTGTCCCAGGCTTTCCCTACTAAAACAAAACCCACTGAACTGATGGTACTTTTTATCCACATTTGCTAATTTTGGTGTTAAGTTTAAAGACGACTCTGGAAGAAGAAAGACTCTGAGTTCACATGTAGTGATTATTGGTTTTTTTTTTTTTTTTTTTAAGGACAAAAATAGGGAGAATCGTTTTTCTCCTTGTACATAACAAAACTAATATCAAAAATGCCACCAGCTCTTCTCTTGTGGCCCCTGTTTTTTTTCTGATTGCTGCTGTCTACTTAAATTTTCAAATCAAATGCAGCTGCTGAAGTTTTTGTTTTGTTACTTTTCCTCTGGTTTCCAATAAGCATATTACAGACATTCTTCGAAAAGCCATTCATTCTAGATTTTACCCAAGGAATATTTTGCATAGCTGCTCTGCAAAAATCATGATATGCACTAAGTTTTGTGAATCAGGACCCTAAATGTTTAATTGTAAATAATTTAAGTTGCACACAATTGTTAGAGCTTTTTTGTTGACATTTTTCTCTGATTAATTAAATGTCTTAACTACTTCTGAAATAACTATGTATAGTAGATTATGCAAACCTTTACAGGCATAAATATTTAAACTGTCATGTTCATTTTAAGAAATTGCCATAAAGCTTCAGCTAAGCCTGTTCATGTATAAATATTAGAGTTTGTGCTATATTTCTTACATGCATTTTGGAGGATAAAAGAATGCCTGTTTTTCCTTTGCAATTTGCTTATGTAAATTCAGGTTGTAAAAAGGCAGTAAAACGTTTATGGTATAAGGAAATAAAAGAATGGAATTGGCATTGTGAAAGCTCTCGAAAGTGAGTTCTACAACTAATCGGATGGTGGTGGATTGTTTTTTTAATTAGCCCAAATACGCCAGAAAATGATTTCTTCATCATGCTCCATCCTCAGCGCTTTCTAGAAAGAAGCACAGTGATGAGAACAGATGCCTGACCTCCCCAGGAGCCCTCAGCCCTGTGGGGAGGGGAGCAGTGACCGCCGGACATGAATTTTCCTTTTATCCCAAACCATCACCGTGCTGAGTCAGTGATCACGTGGTGAATTACATGCAAGTAACTCAGGTGCTGTGTGCACAGTGGTGAATCCACTCAGACTGGATCAGCAGGCCCGGCAGACAGCCATTGCCCACACATCCCTCACCTACCCAACCCCTAGTTCATCTGGCCCGTCCACTTTTCTCAGCTTCACCTGCTGGTCTGCTTTTATCTATCTGAATGATCCCAGGGCAGGATCACTGTCAAATGAATCTGCACACACGTCTGAAGTGCAGCTCTGGCTCAGTGGGCCTGGGATGGGGGCCCATAGGCAACGCTGATGCTGCTGGTCTGTGGACCATGTTGAGTAACAAGGACTTAGATGACTCCTGTACCTCAGACACACATCCGTTCTAAGTCTCAGCTGATACTGATCTTTCATGTGTATATGAACATCAAATAGCACTGTCTCTGTCCAAGACAAAGCATCACCTTTTCCTCCTGAACACAGCTGAGGGTTCAGGCTTTGGTAGCAAAACAGTAAACAGTGAGATAAGCAAGGAGTGCCTTGTCCTTGGTGGAAATAGCATTGGCTGAGCCCAGACACTCACTCAGAACACAACTGGCCCTTTCTTGACCTATCAAGTCTCCTGGATTTACAAGAGGTTTCCAAACAAACAAAACCTGTGAAGGAGGCTTCCCTGGTGGCTCAGTGGCGACGAATCCACCTGCCAGTGCAAGAGACACGGGTTTTTTGATCCAGGAAGATCCCACATGCCACAGGACAGCTAAGCCCTCGGGCCACAACTGAACTCACTGCCCTGGGGCCCATGCTCTGCAGCAAGAGACTCCACCACTGTGAGAAGCCCGCGCCACAATTATGGAGTAGCCCCCGCTTGACACAACTGGAGAAAAGCTTGTGCAGCACTGGAGACCCAGCACTGGAAAAAAACACAGAAAAGTTTACAAACAAACCCCTGGCAGGCTTGTGTTGTTAACACTCCAAGCTTCTGAGGCAGGGGTCTTAAGTTCCATCCCTGGTCAGGGAACTAAGATCCATGTGCCTCATGGCCTGGCCTGGCCCCAGGATGCTTCTGTCTGCAGCCCGGCCCCTGGCTGTTGGTGAGCCTTTCTGTCTCAGTGGAGGGAGCCAGCCTGGGCTGCCTCCTTCTGAACTAGCACCTGCACAAAAAGTGCAAAGTGTGGAAACCCAGGATGAGGCCACATCTCAGGAGGTTCCTTGGGGACCCTGCAGAGAGAAAATGTAACAGCATCCTTCAAGCCCTGGTGGTGTCAGATGTAGGGAAAGGGACCTGGGCTATGGGCCTGGGATTCCAGGGCGTCAAGGTTCCCTGCTGGGGAACGGGCCCTTCTCAGAACTGGGCGTGGGCTGGTTAACAGCAGGTTCTTAAGGGTGCTGCTAATAAATTTTCCGTTTAGATTAAGGCTCCCTGCTCCTGCGTTCCCTGAAGATAAGCCACTGAGATCTACCAGCTGCTCTCTCCTCTTTATGCTTTTGTGTAAATATTTAACATTCCCTGTAAGTGCTTCTGAACATATAGGCCAAGTGATATTTAGGAAAGTGTAAATTAGAAGGGAACCAATGTCTGGACTGGACGTGAGGAGGCCTTAGCAGGTGACCTTGGCTGGGAAAGATGCACTCCTCAGACTAAGTCTATACATGAGCAAGTTCTGTTCATGTTCTGACCACGTTCGTAAGTCCAACAAAGTTAGCCTAGCACAGTCGGCTATATAGTACTGTACAGTAATAGGTTTATAATACTTATCACACAAATAATACCTGAAAAAACAAACACAAAAGATAAAACATTTTTAATCTTACAGTTCAGTTCTTTGAAAAGTACAGCAGTAGAGGACAACAGCTGGCATGCACACAGGGGCTGGCATCAAGTGAGCAGGCAGGAAGAGTTACCAACGAGGAGGGAGAGAAGGTGGGAGACGGCAGAGCTGAAGGGTCAACAGTAGGAGACAGGACGAGCTGCAGTTGCACTAAAGCCTGACCATGATGGAAGGCAGGTTTGCATCTTTGAAAGTTCAAAACTTAAAGGTGTATACGTAGGGGACTTGCTGTATTTGCATTATGGTATTATTTGTATTTATGGTAAATGGAGGCAAATTGCCTGGCTAGTCCCTAAAAGCCCCTTTCATTCTTAACATTTTGTGAAATGAAACATTACAAAGTATGTGCATGCGTGCTAAGTCACTTCAGTCATGTCTGACACTGTGCAACCCTATGGACTGTAGCCTTCCAGACTCCTCTGTCCATGGGATTCTCCAGGCAGGAATACTAGAGTGGGTTGCCATGCTCTCCTCTAAGAGATCTTCCAACCCAGGGATCGACCTTGTGCCTCTTAACATCTCCTGCATTGGCAGGGGGTTCTTTACCACTAGCACCACCTGGGAAACCCATGAAGTATGGAAGATGCAGTAAGAGCAATCGTGCCTTCAGGCTTTATTTCAAACCACATTGCAAAGCTGTGGTCATCAGCATGGATTTAGTATAAAAACTGACCAATGGAACACAATAGAGAGCCCAGAAATAAATTCACATATATTTGGTCAGTTCGGTTCAGTCGCTCAGTTGTGTCTGACTCTGCGACCCGTGAACTGCAGCACACCAGGCTTCCCTGTCCATCACCAATTCCCAGAGCTTGCTCAAACTCATGTCCATCGAGTTGGTGATGCCATCCAACCATCTCATCCTCTGTCATCCCCTTCTTCTCCCGCCTTCAATCTTTCCCAGCATCAGGGTCTTTTCCAATGAGTCAGTTCTTCACATCAGGTGGCCAAAGTATTGGAGCTTCAGCTTCAGCATGAGTCCTTCCAATGAATATTCAGGACTGATTTCCTTTAGGATTGACTGGTTTGATCTTGCAGTCCAAGGGACTCTTAAGAGTCTTCTCCGACACCACAGTTCAAAAGCATCAATTCTTCAACACTCAGCTTTCTTTATGGTCCAACTCTCATATCCATACATGACTACTGGAAAAAACATAGCTGTGACTATACGGACCTTTGTCAGCAAAGTAATGTCTCTGCTTTTTAATATGCTGTCTAGGTTGGTCATCGCTTTTCTTCCAAGGAGCAAGTGTCTTTTAATTTCATGGCTGCAGTCAATTAGTTTAAAACAAAAGAGCCAATACATGATGGGGAAAGGACAATACCTTCAGTAAATGGTGTAAGGAAAACTGGACAGCCACATGCAAAAGAATGAAATGAGACAACTGTCAATAATAACACCATACACAAAAATTAACTCAAAATGGGTTGAAGACTTGAATGCAAGACCTGAAACCACAGACTCTCGATACAGGTCTTGATGACTTTTTAAAATCTGACCCCAAAAGCAATAAAAATAAACAAGTAGAACTACATCAAAGTAAAAAATTCTTGCAAAGCAAAGGAAACCTACCAAAAATGCAACCTACCGAATGGGAGAAAATACTTGGAAATCATGTATCTGATAAAGGGGTTAATATCCAAAATATATTTAAAAATCCATACAACTCAATGTGTGTGTGTGTGTTAGTCGCTCAGTCGTGTCCGACTCTTTGTGACCCCATGGACTGGAGCCCACCAGGCTCCTTTGTCCGTGGGATTCTCCAGGCAAGAATACTGGAGTGGGCTGCCGTTTCCTTCTCCAAAAAGGCTGATGAAAGAATGTAAAATAAGCACACTGCACGTATTAATAAACTCTGTTTTTCTTTTGTTAAAAAAAAAAAAAGAATGTAAAATGAAGATGATAACTGTACTTGGCAGCACAGTCGCAATAAAGCATCACTGGGATCTGAGGAAGTATTATACAACTCAATATGGGGGGGAAATCCCATTAAAAATGGGCAGCGGACATTTTCCACGGTGCACATTTACCCAGTGCTGCCCTGAAAGATGCCCTGGGTACCCCGTCTCACCAGCACCTCCCTCCTAACACCAAGGGCATTCGGCCTGACAGAGGGAGCTGGGAAGCCTGACCATCTGCAACTTCATCCTCTAAAAGAAGTCCCATGACCCCCTCGGCACACCCCGGCCCCGCCAGCCGCTGAGCTCCCAAGAACCAGAGGGCATCCGCCCTGCTCCTGGGCTCCCCGGGTCCAGAGGGCCAGGACGCCGGGGCCGTGGAGGGCGCGGTCGGGGGGCTGCGTCTCTCCCGTTAGTGCTCCGGATGTCCGCTCGCACCACCTCCCCAGCGACAGCTCGGGGATCTCTCCTTCGCGCTCTGAAGTCCCCTGGCACCTTCGCCACTTCGCTCACCTCTGTCCGCAGCGGGCGAGGCTACGCAAGCTTCTCCAGCCGGTGTCCGGATCTGGGCCCGGCGGCCAGCAGGGGGCGCGCGACAGTGTTGCTGCTGCACCTGCTGCTGCTAAGTCGCTTCAGTCGTGTCTGACTCTGTGCGACCCCACAGACGGCAGCCCACCAGGCTCCCCCGGCCCTGGGATTCTTCAGGCAAGAATACTGGAGTGGGTTGCCATTTCCTTCTCCAATGCATGAAAGTGAAAAGTGAAAGTGAAGTCGCTCAGTCTTGTCCGACTCTTAGCGACCCCATGGACTGCAGCCCACCAGGCTCCTCAGTCCATGGGATTTTCCAGGCAAGAATACTGGAGCAGAAAAAGGTTTTTTTGTTGTTACTGTTGTAGTTTGTTGGGTTTTTGTTTGTTTGTTGTCCCCAGAGCATCTTTAAGCATCTTCCTGGTGGTCCAGTGGCTAAGATTCCGAGCCCCCAGTGCAGGGGGCCTGGCTTCCATCCCTGGTCAGGGAACTGGATTCACATGCCACAGCTAAGACCTGGCACAACCAAATAAATTAATAAATAAGAATACTTTTTAAAAGTTCCTAATAGAGGACATCGCTAAAATCTCACTGGAAAGCATCCTACTAAGCCTGCTGAGGGCTGATGCAGCCTGTAAATGACAGTCTTCTGTGGAGGATATGCGTCTCCCTTGGTAAGAAGAAATGCGACCTGTTGATCCATTTCCTGTTATTAATATTTTTCCTTAAATAAAGGAACCACTGACCTGCTTCTCACTTTAGTTTCCAGCTTAGTGCTGATAGCTTCTGAAAACTACAGAGAATATATTAAACTACTTGGACAAGAGAGAGACATTCTATATGCTAACTAGCTTGCGATAATGAAGAACCCATTTTTCCAGAGGTATTGCAACTTTCCAGGCTTTCTACAAATGAGTCCTATTCTGTGACAGTTTGTGGGACTCAAAGCATCCTGTAATGATACAAACTTCCACCTGCTTGTTGTTCGGTGAAGGTCTGTGCGTGATGTCACTTGTTTGCTCCCGAGTGTTGATTTATTGCCCACAGAAGCAAGCATATGGTCTCATGCATCGAGAGCAGAGACTAGAACTTCTACCCTGAGAACCACTTTATTCCAGAAACCAAATTAACTGCATTTTCCTCAGGAGATAAGCTCTTTCTTGAGACTTCTCTTACATAGTCGGAGCTGAGCAGGATTGCTTCTCCTCCTGCTTTCAGTGAAGAAGTTCAGCCTCAAGATCACCTTAGGGATGATGGTGTGGTGACAGTTACTGCATTGTTTTACCTGAATTGTCCTTATATTTGATTAGTATTGAAGAAAAGTTGAGATTTACAACATTTAAAGCAGTACATCTTGGTTACGCATAAATGTATACATCCCATCCTTTTTGAAAAGAAATTTGTATGAGTTTATAAACTCTGTGTCGGATTTACATGAATGAGTTTTGGTAGTGCCCTCTTTCACGGGGCTTTGGTATGTTTGTGACATTGAGTTACTTTTCCTCGGCATTCCTTCTATCCTGCCATCTCAGGTGGACCTTTGTTAGGCTTTCCACACTGTCACAACTGGTGAATTCTGAGTAAATTATGACTTTCTGTTTGTCGAATTAGATGTGATAGTTTCCTGGGGGCAACTGCACAACCGCTGCTGGTGCTGCTAAGTCGCTTCAGTCGTGTCCAACTCTGTGCGACCCCATAGACCACAGCCCACCAAGCTTCCCCATCCCTGGGATTCTCCAGGCAAGAACACTGGAGTGGGTTGCCATTTCCTTCTCCAATGCATGAAAGTGAAAAGTGAAAGTGAAGTCGCTCAGTCATGTCCGACTCCTAGTGACCCCATGGACTGCAGCCCATCAGGCTCCTCAGTCCATGGGATTTTCCAGACAAGAGTACTGGAGTGGGGTGCCATTGCCTTCTCCACTAGCAGTACTGAATTATCACTGGGGTCCTGGGGACATAGACGCTTCTCAAGTCCAGGAACAATAGTGACTGCTCCTCAAGCTCTACCTGTCCAAGAAAATTTTTGAACTTTCCACAGGCAAAGAAATCTTTTTTCCCAAAGTAAGTGAGGCACCATTTGATTCTCTTTTGCAGTGTTCAAACTTGCACTACATTATGCTGAAAAATCTGGAATAATAAGTGAGACCAATGGACTGGGTTTAGGAATGTTCAAGTCATTTTTATCTTCAATAAAAAGGAGACTTGGACAAGAGCTCTAGTGTCATTAGAAAAGATCCAAGCCAAGTTTGTTGTTTCCAGAGGAAAGCAACAGTGAAGATGAGGGGAAACTTTTGGAGGAACTAGAATTGCAGCACTGCAACTGCCTCAGTTTGTATAAAACGCTGTCATTCACTAAAATGAGCCTCTCATAGATTCACGTTTCCATTGAGATGAAGTGAAAAAATTGTTTTAATCTAGGGACCCTGTATGGATGTGAGAGTTGGACTATGAAGAAAGCTGAGCGCCAAAGAATTGATGCTTTTGAACTGTGGTGTTGGAGAAGACTCTTGAGAGTCCCTTGGACTGCAAGGAGATCCAATCAGTCCATTCTGAAGGAGATCAGCTCTGGGATTTCTTTGGAAGGAATGATGCTGAAGCTGAAACTCCAGAACTTTGGCCACCTCATGCGAAGAGTTGACTCATTGGAAAAGACTCTGATGCTGGGAGGGATTGGGGGCAGGAGGAGAAGGGGACGACAGAGGATGAGATGGCTGGATGGCATCACTGACTCGATGGACGTGAGTCTGAATGAACTCCGGGAGTTGGTGATGGACAGGGAGGCTGGCGTGCTGCGATTCATGGGGTCTCAAAAAGTCAGACACGACTGAGCTACTGAACTGAACTGAAGGAACCTGTTCTCTTCAGAAATTGAATGTAAATTGTTGTGAAATAATAGCTGATCTTGTGGGGTTTGGAATCACATTTAACTTGGTTGAGTGTGGAGAGTATCACTCATCAGATTTGCATCCTGGCAAAAGTTATTCTTCTCCACCATTTTATTCTGTCCATCTTCTGGTAATTCAATCACTGAGATGATGTGAGAATTCAATAAAATGATGATACAGAAAGCCAGCTCAAAAATTCCTCAATAAATTCTAGTCATTTTAAAAAATATATTTATTTATTTGGCTACATTGGGTCTCAGTTGTGGCAAGCGGAATCTTTAGTTATGACATATGACTTCTTAGCTGCGGCATGTGGGATCTAGTTCCCTCAACAGGGATCAAACCTGAGCCCCCTGAATTGGGAGCATGGAGTCTTAGCCCTGGACCATCAGGAAAGTACCAGTTCTAGTCATTTTTATGGCAGCATGGTGAGTTTCCTGTCACTAGATACATTAAAGCATGTAAAGATGGACTGTTCATCAGAATTGTGGTAGAAAAAGAATTAATGCAGAACTTTAGATAGACAGCTTTCCTTTAAAGTCCATTCTGAATCACAGATACTGCATATATTAATATAAGATGTAATCATTAATCTAAAAGTAGAATGATATATTTAAATCATATGATTGCATCAAAGGAGGTAATTCATAGTTTTTTTCATAGGGTTCTGTTTACTGAACACTCTACAATGTGTTCTGAGCAACATGCTTGTATCTTTCCTTCGGGTAAAGCAAGAGAAGGGGACATGTCCCCAGTAGAAAGAGGAGAGTCAAAAATGGGAACCAGGAGGAAGGGATTAATCACTTTTTCACATAAAATACTGATGATTCTAAAGCAGAGTTGCTGGTTTGAGACCTATCTCTGAGCCCCTGCAGGATGGGATTAGGACATGGACCCTGTTACACTATTAGTTACACAGTCTGCAAAGGTACCTTCAAGACCCTCCGTTGCACACAGATCGCTCTCTATAAGCGGCTTTCTCTTATGTGTATTCTAGAGGTGCCACTGACGGTAGAGGCAGCGCTGGGAGATGATCCTGAAAAACTTAGGTGACCATCACTGACCAGCAGAGCTGGCTCACGATAGGGCCCCAATTAAAATGCTACAACTACAAACGGATCAAACTTATAAAGCACAAAATTAAAACAATCCTAAGGTTTCAAAAGAGGAACTGCATACTGAATATCTGACCAGCAACTGATGATGTTATCCGCGGATGAATCTGATTGGCTTTCCCAAACTGAGCCGACCCAATCCAGGAATAGAGCAATGAGTTCCTAGGTTGGTAATATTTGAGATGTGGGTGGAGGGGGGCCTTAGTCCTCACCGAGATTTTTCTGCTCCCCTGCACTTTGCCTTCTTCTGTTCTCCTGCATGGTGTGCCTTTGGTTCCCCCCAGGCTCCTGGACAGTAATTCTGCCAGTGATACTGATGGTGCTGAGCCCTCTCCTGGCTTGGGCTGGGAACACCCGAAGTAAGTGCACACCTTGGATGGTGAGCTGCTGTGGAGGGAGGGAGAGGGAGGGAGTTAGCTTTACCTCTGTGTCCAGGCCACATCCCTCAAAAATCAGCATCCTCTCCAGTGACTACTTATCTTTATCATGAGTGCTTGCATGCAGGCTCAGTCACTTCAGTCGTGTCTAACTCTTTGCAACCCCATGGACTGTAGCCCGCCAGGCTCCTCTATCCGTGAGATATTCTCCAAGTAGGAGTACTGGAGTGGGTTGCCATGCCGTCCTCCAGGGGATCTTCCCAACCCAAGGATCGAACTCAAGTCTCCTGTATTTCCTGCATCACAGGTGGATTCTTTATCCATTGAGCCACCTGGGAAGCCCTATCTTTATCATATGAATCCTCGATTCCTTCTGCAAACAAAAGGCGCCTGGATACTTGCCCTCTTTAGGAGACCTGCCCAAGGAGCCTTCATATACGTGTATATTTCTTCTCAACTCTCTTCTAATAAAACCTCTCCAGTCTCGCATCCCATTCCCTCAGGTTTTTGAGAGGATTTAGAAGTGATTTCCAAAATAATTCAAAATGTTTATGATGCTGCTGCTAAGTCGTTTCAGTCGTGTCTGACTCTATTCGACCCCATAGACAGCACCCCACCAGGCTCCCCGGTCCCTGGGACTCTCCAGGCAAGAACACTGGAGTGGGCTGCCATTTCCTTCTCCAATGCGTGAAACTGAAAAGTGAAAGTGAAGTCGCTCAGTCGTGTCCGACTCCTAGCGACCCCATGGACTGCAGCCCACCAGGCTCCTCAGTCCATGGGATTTCCCAGGCAAGAGCACTGGAGTGGGGTGCCATTGCCCTCTCCAAAATGATTATGAGTAATTTCAAAATAATTCCCGTCCGTGATTCCGTTTATTCTATTAAGCTATGCCAGAAAATGGGAACGATCCTCTGAAAACGTTAAGGGGATGCAAAAGGAATTAGAAAGACCTCTTCTGGAAGACCCTTCTTGTGTCCTCCAAAGGATCTGTGACCCTGCTTCTTCTTCCCAGTATGTGAGGATGTTCTATGTGAGGATGTTCCAAGTGGCGTCCCCACTGTCTCCTCTTTTTTTCAATTGAAGTATCGTTGATTTACAATATTGGGTCAGCTTCTGGTGTACAGCACAGCAACTCAGTTATACATACGTATACATGATACATATGTGCTGGGCTCTCCTGGCAGCTCAGACGGTAAAGAATCTGCCTGCAGTGCAAGAGATCTTGCTTCGATCCCCTGGGTCAGGAAGATCCCCTGGAGAAGGGAATAGCAACCCACTCCAGTATTCCTGCTTAGAGAATTCCATGGACAGAGAAGCCTGGCAGGCTTCAGTCCATGGGGTTTCAAAGAGTCGGACACAACAGAGCAACTAACACTTTCACTTTTTCATAGTTGATTTACAATATTGAGTTGGTTTCAGGTATACAGCACAGCAATTCAGTTACATATATATGTAGTATGTATATTCTTTTATATATATAGTATATATATTCTTATAGTATAATATAGAGTATGTATATTCTTTTTCAGATTCTTTTCCCCTTTAGGTTATTACAAAATATTAAGTAGCATCCTCTGTGCTATACAGTAGGTCCTTACTGGTTATCTATTGTCTCCTTTTCTTTCTCCCTAAACCCCATGGTTTATAAGGCCTGTGTCCCTGGACTGGAGGTTCTCTGGCACAAGTTGGGGTTAGTTTTCTCTTGTTTCTCCTGCGGTATAAAGCACTCTGGAACTAAAGTGGGAATCCTCAGTACTCGGAATGACCCTGTAGTTAAGGAGCATCTAAGGGGCATTCTGTGATGCCTTAAAGAACTCAAGAAGAACTGAAAACCTGGCACAGGCCAGTGCTTCTCGTGACTATTTTGAACCTTTCTAGCCTCTCAGTTTCTGCTACATCACCTCTTGATCTGGCCTGAACCCCCAAGAAGAGATTCAACTAATATAGAATGCGAGTGTGTGTCTTCAGTCGCTCTGTTGCGATCCTATAGACCATAGCCCACTAGGCTCCTCTGTCCAAGGGGTTCTCCAGGCGAGAATACTGGAGTGGATTGCCATGCCCTCTTCCAAGGGATCTTCCCAACCAGGAATCAAACCTGCGTCTCTTACGTGTCTTGCATTGGCAGGTGGGTTCTTTACCACTAGTGCCACCTGGGAATCCTGGTATAGAATAGACCATATTAAATTATATTTTTATAAACTCAAAATAGTCACATTTCAGCCATTTCATATGGTTCAAACCATATACCCTGAGCAGGATACTGAGAATGTCAAGGCTGTTTCCATCCCACGGGGCTGAAAGCCAATAAGGAAGTCAAGGGAACTCATTACCTCTTGGAGTCTTGAGCCCAATTTTCATATGTTCATTCATCATGCCAACAGTTTTCCATAATCAGCCATCTCCCTCCATTTTTCTGTATCCTTTCCCCAATCATGTTATCACCATTACTGAAAATTCCCAAAGTTTGCACAAACCTTCAGCACTATAACAGACCCATTGGATGAGATGAAACTTCATAAAATGTTGCCTGTCTCTTAAAATCACCTGTGAATGTTTCTTTACAGTAGAAAGAAGAGAAAGAGGAAGTTAGTCTTAATTTCTCACAGGATATAGAAGAGACATAAGGTATAGAGTCTTCCCCAGTGGTCCTGTGGTTAAGACTCCACCTTGCACTGCAGGGGGCACAGGTTCGACCCTGGGGAATTAAGGTGTCATGATTTCAAAACTGTGTTGGAGTGGGAGCCCCTTCCTGCTTTCCAGAAGCCCCACAAAGATTAATTCCCCAAACCATAAATGACAAATACTTTTTTGAGCAACTATTATGTACTAGGCTCAGTGAATTCTATTTGAATAATACAGAGAAGTCCATTATGATTGTGGAAGTTACCTAATGACAAGAAAGACAACAACCCAATAAACACTGAACCAAGAAAAACATTTGAAACAGTAGTAAATGCTGTTTATATATGTATATTATATGTGATGAGTGACTGTTAGCGTGTCCAACTCTTTGTGACACTATGGACTGTAGCCCACCAGGCTCCTCTGTCCATGGAATTCTCCAGGCAAGAATACTGGAGTGGGTCGCCATTCCCTTCTCCAGGGGATATTCCAGACCCTGGAGGGATCAAACACAGGTCTGCTGCATTGCAGGCAGATTCTTTACTGTCTGAGCCATATATATATGTATATATATTATTCACCTGACTTCAGTGCAAGTGTCTAAGGGGCTTTTCCTGCGAAAGTGACATCCAATAAATGATGAGAAGAAAACAATCATGAGAAAGATCTGAGGGACAAATACTCCAGGGACCAAGGGAAAGGTAGAAATGTAGGAAGATGTTTGCTGTGTTCAAGGGACAGAAAGAAGGTTCGAGCAGCTGAAACAGATAAAGCAGATGGGGGAGTGGAATAAGGTGAGGTTGGAGAGAAAGTCAGGAGCCAAATCACGTTAGGCCCCAATGGCTATGATGAGAAATTTGACTTTTACTTATAGAGATACGTGAAGCTACTAAGGGAAGTTACAAAGTGAGTCCATTTGTATATTTTTTAAATATTTATTTATTTATTTGGCTGCCCTGGATCTTAGTTGTGGCACGCGGGATCTTCGATCTTTGTTGTGCTATGCAGATCTGTAGTTGTAGCATGCACGATCTTTTTTTTTTTAGTGGCAGCACGTGGGATTTTAGTTGTGGCACGTGGGATCTAGTTCTCTAACCAAGGAGTGAACGCTGGCCCTGTGCATGGGAAGCTCAGAGTCTTAGCCACTAAACTACTGCCCTATATTTATTTTTTTTAAATAATTCTAGCTACCACATGGCGATTAGATTGCAGGGGTTCATGCATCCCAATGTTCATTCACTGCAGCATTATTTACAATACCCAAAATGTGGAAGCAACTTAAGTGTCCATTGACAGATGAATGGATAAAAATGTGGTACATATACAATGGAATATGACTCAGTCATAAAAAAAAGAATGAAATTCTACCATTTGCAACAATATGGATGGACCTAGAGAGTATTAAGATTAGTGGAATAAGTCAGACAGAAAAAGTCGAATACTCTGTTATCACTTATAAGTGGAATCTAAAACATAAAGCAAACAAATGTATATGACAAAACAGAAACAGACACACAAAGTGTGAACTAGTGGCTACCAGTGGGGAACCGGAAGGCAGGAAGAACGAGACAAGGGTATGGTATTAAGAGATTCAAAGTACTATGTATAAAATAAATAAGCAACAAAGACTTATAGTACAGCACAGAATATAGCCATTATCTTGTAATAACTTTAAATGGAGTATAATCTATAAAAGTATTGAATCACTGTGTTGTACACCTGGAACTGATATAATATTGTAAATCAATGATACTGCAATTTAAGAAAAGACCCAAAAATTAAAAACCATATACACTTGTATGGTATGTATGTGTATATTTGTATCTCTGTATCTTTACACACAATGAAGCTACAGAACCATGGGTAACCAATAAGAGCCCTGAGATCCAGCTGACCCTTTCCGTCAGCAGGTCAGAATTGCCAAATGAATCTTGCCACCAAATGTTTAGAAAATCTGGCTTTCTGAGCTGTCCAGACTTGGAAAAGGAATGGTGGACCAGTCCTGGGCTTGCGATTTTAATCTCCTATAACCCATCAATAGTTTTCATCACATTTAGCATAAAGTCAAAATCCTAATATTGCCTACAAGCGCCTGGTTCCATGTAACTTCTCCAGTCTCATCTTTTAGCCTCCTTTTTCTCACTTTTTTTGTGCTTCAGTGAACTGTCTTCTTGAGGAAGTCCATCAGTTCTTTCAGCTTTTCCACAGTTCTACTTATTTTCCACATTTCTACTTAAAATGTGTCTCTCTTTTTCCCCTACACACACACACTCTTCCTCGAGCTCCCAGCCACTTCCCTAAGTGTCTTCAGAGACCATGCCTCTGAGCTCTAACCTAACTTAGGTCCTCCCATCATTCACAGATCCCCACCCTGGTATCCTGACATTTCTCATTCCTGTATAAATGTGTGCATTTGGCTTCCATCCATCACTTTCACTAAATTTCAAGCTCCACGAATAGAGGGACGGTGCCCGTTTCCCGATTCCTGGCATCTCAGGGGCAGCGAGGGTTTGGCAGGCGGGCAGTCCTGACCAAGCACTCACAAGAGCAAGGGGGCGGCCGTGTTGTGGCAGAGGTCGTGCGGAGACTCAGCGCTGGTGTCTCTGCGGTGGAGGGTCCCAGGAGGAGGTGGTGGTGGGGACCCCGACCAGGCCACACTTGGCGACGGCCAGGCGAGCCTGGTGGCCAAGAGGAGCCCGATTGGCTCAGGGGCAGAGCTCGTCTTCCCTGCGCGGCTGGCGGGGGAGGGCGGACCCGGGCTCCGAGGGCCCGGGGGAGCCCTTGGGGGTCCCCGCTGCCCCGCGGCGCCGGGCGCCCGGTGACCAGGGCACTCCCCTCCCCACAGCACTCTTCATGGTGCAGGGCAAGTCCGAGTGTCACTTCTCCAACGGCACGCAGCAGGTGCGCTTCCTAGACAGGTACATCTACAACCGCGAGGAGCAGGTGCAGTTCGACAGCCTCGTGGGCGAGTACCGGGCGCGGACCGAGATGGGGCGGCCGGCGGCCCAGCGCTGGAACCGCTGGCCCCAGGCCCTGCAGCGGGCCCGCGCCGCCGTGCACGCCTTCTGCGCCAGCAACTACGAGTTCTTTGCGAGCCGCACGGTGCAGAGGAGAGGTGAGCCGGGGTGGGGGTGAGAGGTCAGTGCAGGGGAGGGGAGTGTGAGAGCGACCGAGACAGAGACGGAGAGACAGAGAGAGACGGAGACAGAGAGACAGAGGTGGAGATAGAGAGACAGAGAGAGACGGAGATAGACAGAGACACAGAGACCGAGAGAGACAGAGACACAGAGAGACAGAGAGAGACAGAGAGAGACGGAGATAGAGAGACAGGTGGAGATAGAGAGACAGAGACACAGAGAGAGATAGAGAGACAGAGAGACACAGAGAGAAAGAGACAGAGACACAGACAGAGATGGAAACAGAGAGACACAGAGAGACAGAGATGGAGAGAGAGAGACAGAGACAGACAGGCAGAGACACAGAGAGACCGAGAGAGACAGAGATAGAGAGACAGAGACAGAGAGACACAGAGAGAGATGGAGAGACAGAGACAGAGAGACACAGAGAGACAGAGATGGAGAGAGACACAAACAGACAGGCAGAGACAGAGACCCAGACAGAGAGACAGAGAGAGACGGAGCTAGACTGAGTCCAGTGAGAGAGTAAGATTGGGGAGGACAGTGCAGGCTGTGAGGGGCCCCGTGTGAGAGCCTGCTGTCAGAAAGCTAGTGTGCGATTTTGTCAGTATGCCGTGGGCGGAGAGAGGGTATGTGGTGGGGAGTGGACCGGGGTCTGAGACGGGGAGAGAGGGGCGAGGTGGGAAGACAGATGTGGGGGCCGGGGGTCTGGGCCTCCTGCCGCCCAGGGAGGGCTGGGGCGGGGGTGGAGGGGAAGGCTGGCTGAAGTGGGGGCAGAGATTCGGGAAGGGGCCTCGAGGTGTCCGTGGTTTGGGGGAGGTTTGAGGGAGCTGAGGAATGTAAAGGACTGTGAGAAGAGCTCCATCTGCTCTGGGCACACCCCTCACTGCTGAACCCTCCGCAGTAAGTGTGCAGGCGTCTGTGTGCAGGGGTGTTGCGTTGAGAATAAATTAGTGGGGGCACTAATTTCTAGGGGTGCAGTGGAGAGGAACCTCCCACACCCCTCTGACCTTTCTGAAGCTGCTTTTAGTTCTAAATTTCCGACTACTTTTTTGCTTTCTTGGTATGTACATGTTTACATATTTGAAATGATTGTGAAGCCAACTTTCGGATATAATTTTGTTATTTAATATTAACATACTAATATTACCATGTTTATAATGCTAATAGTACTTAGGTAGTTACATATTAACCCTTTGTATGGTTGTAAACAATTTATCTGGCACTCTCCATTGTAAATTTTATTTTCCATATTGCCATTTAGTTGGAAATTTATATCTTATTGTTTTTAACTTATATTTCTTTTATTTCTAAAGTTCTCTTTTATCACATTTTTTTTTTGCCAGTTGTAACGACTGCTCCAAACACTGTCTATTAATCTGTTATTGCTGGGGTCCATGTGTATTTCTCAGTAATTTTATGGCTTCTCTATGCAGTAAGATTATTAACATTTTGAGTCAACATTTTCTCCAGTTTGCAGTTTCTATTAGATTCTGTTTAATATTTTCCATGTTAAGAGTTTAACAGTTTTTATTTACTGAAATAGAAACAGCAAAATTGTGACTAATGGTTTACCGTCCATCTTAAATCTACTATTTTGTGGTTCTGTACAAATGCATCCCCCACTTCTCCTTTCTTTTAAAATAATTGTATTTACCTAGGGCCTGATAGTGTTAGAGAAGGAAATGGCAACCCACTCCACTACTCTTGCCTGGAAAATTCCATGGACTGAGGAGCCTGGTAGGCTACAGTCCACAGGGTCGCAAAGAGTCGGACACGAATGAACAGCTTCACTTTCACTTTGATAGTGTTAGAGGTTGTTTCAGATATTGAGTCCCAGGCCATACTCTGACCGCAAATGTCAGTTTAGGAGAGAGAATTCTAAAATGATAACAATTCCAAACATTGTTGTCTTCAGTCACTCTGCTGCTGCTGCTGCTGCTGCTGCTAAGTCACTTCAGTCGTGTCCGACTCTGTGCGACCCCATAGACGGCGGCCCATCAGGCTCCCCCATCCCTGGGATTCTCCAGGCAAGAACACTGGAGTGGGTTGCCATTTCCTTCTCCAATGCATGAAAGGGAAAAGTGAAAGTGAAGTCGCTCAGTTGTGTCCAACTCTTCGCGACCCCATGGTCTGCAGCCTACCAGGCTCCTCCATCTATGGGATTTTCCAGGCAAGAGTACTGGAGTGGGGTGCCATTGCCTTCTCCATTCAGTCACTCAGTCATGTCCAACTCTTTGTGACCCTCTGGACTGCTGCACACCAGGCTTCTCTGTCCTTCACCATCTCCCAGAGTTTGCTCAAACTCATGTCCATTGAGTCAATGATGCTGTCCAACCATCTCATCCTCTGTCACCTCCTTCTCCTGGCTTCAGTCTTTCCCAGCATCAACGTCTTTTCCAACAAGCCAACTGTTCACATCAGGTGGCCAAAGTATTGGAGCATCAGCTTCGGCATCAGTCCTTCCAATGAGAATTCAGGGTTGATTTCTTTTAGGATGGACTGGTTTGATCTCCTTGCTCTCCAAGGAGTCTCAAGAGTCTTTTTTAGCACCACAGTTCGGAGCTGTTTCTCTGCTCTTCCTCAGTAGCATACTGGACACCTTCTGACCTGGGGGGCTCATCTTTCAGTGTCATTCTTTCTGACTTTTCATACTGTTCATGGGGTTCTCAAGGCAAGAATGCTGAACTGGTTTGCCATTCCCTTCTCCAGTGGACCATGTTTTGTCAGAACTCCACCATGGCCCATCTGTCTTGGGTGGCCTTGCACGGCATGGCTGACAGTTTCATTGGCTTACACAGGCTGAAATCCATGTGATCATTTTGGTTAGTTTTCTGAGTTTATAGTTTTCATTCTGTCTGAGCTCTGATGCATGATGATAAGAGGCTTGTGCAAGCTCCCTGATGGGAGAGACTGGCTGTGGGAAAAACTGGGTCTTGCTCTGATGGGTAGGGTCATGCTCAGTAAGTCTTTAATCCAGTTTTCTGCTAATGGCTGGGGCTGTGCTCGCTCCTGAGGCAGCCCAGTCCTGGACTCTGCAGTCTCTGAGCTAGGGCTATCGGCTCCAAGGATAGAGCTAATGGACGTAAGCCTCCTCCAAGTGGTCATAAGCCACACACCACTCCTCCCTGGACTGCTGCTGCCAGAGCCCCTGCCCCTGTGGGAGGCCACTGCTGACCTGTGCCTCTGCAGGAGACCCTCAAACACTCACAGGCAGGGCTGGCTCAGTGTCTTGTGGGGTCACTGCTCCTTTCCCTGGGTCCTGGTGTGGACAAGTTTTGTTTGTACCCTCCAAGAGGCTCTGATTGAGCCCCTCCTACCATCTCGTTGTGGCTTCTCCTTTGTCCTTGGACATGGGGTATCTTTTCTTTGGTGGGTTCCAACATCCTGCTGTCAATAGCCTTGTTCAGCCGCTAGTTGCGATTTTGGTGTTCTCGCAGGAAAAGATGAGCTCACGCCCTTCTACTCTGCCATCTGTATAATGTCAGACAGCTGTAATCAGGTCAGACTACTATAATAAACTATCATAAACTGTTTTATGTTAAAAATGACATAAGTGTATTTCTCACAGCTTTAGAGAAGAATAAGTCGAAAATCAAGGCACAGGCAGATTCAGTGTCTGGTGAGATCCCACTGTGACTTTTTTTGAAAAAAGGGAGACAAAGGGAGAGATTCATCAGCTGAGTATAAAGCTATAACAACTTTTAAAATGATGAACTCTCCTTGTTGCTTTTCCTTTGCAGGACTCATGTTTTCCTTGAGACGCCCCTCTTGGAGAATGACCTCTGTGGTCCGTCTCTGCTGCTCAGGGGAAGAACAGGTTCCATGCAGCTCTACATCTCTACCAACCCCACTGCTGCTCTCTCATTTATCCTGAAGCTTTGAATCATATTCTCTTTCATAGTAAAAAAAAAAAATTCAATGAGTAACTAACATATATTGAGCACTAAGTTCCAGCCTTTTTTTGGCCACTCCACACAACCTGTGGGACTTTAGTTCCTCGATCAGGGGTTGAACCAGCCCCTTGGCAGGGAGAGTGCAGAGTCCTAACCACTGGACCACCAGGGAATTCCCCCAGCCGTTTCTTAACATAGCTTAGGTCTATCCAGTCTTTTTTTTTTTAAATATGATGGTCAATATTTTTTATTTAAGTATAGTTGATTTACAATGTTGTGTTAATCTCTGCTGTACAGCAAAGTGATTCAGTTACAAACATTCTTCTTTTAATACTCTTTTCCATTACGCTTTATCATAGGATACTGAATCTAGTTCTCTGTGCTATACAGTGGGACTGTGTTGTTTATCTGTTCTGTATATAATAACTTTCATCTACCAACCCCAGACTCCCGCTCCATCCCTCCCCCAAGCACATCCCCCTTGACAACTACAGGTCTGTTCTCTGCGTCCATGTGTCTGTTTTGTAAATAAGTTCATTGTGTCGTATTTTAGATTCCACATATAAGTGACAGCATGTGGTATCTGTCCTTCTCTTTCTGACTGACTTGACTTAGTATGATCATCTCTAGGGGCATCCGTGTTGTTGTAAATGGCATTATTTTGCTCTTTTTTATGGCTGAGTAGTAGTCCATCTTGGAGAAGGCAATGGCACCCCACTCCAGTACTCTTGCCTGGAGAATCCCATGGACGGAGGAGCCTGGGAGGCTGCAGTCCATGGGGTCGCTACAAGTCAGACACGACTGAGCGACTTCACTTTCACTTTTCACTTTCCTGCATTGGAGAAGGAAATGGCAACCCACTCCAGTGTTCTTGCCTGGAGAATCCCAGGGATGGGGGAGCCTGGTGGGCTGCCATCTATGGGGTCGCACAGAGTCGGACATGACTGAGGTGACTTAGCAGCAGTAGTCCATCTTTTTTTTTAATATAAATTTATTTATTTTAATTGGAGGCTAATTACTTTACAATATTGTATTGGTTTTGCCATACATTGACTTGAATCCGCCATGGGTGTACATGTGTTCCCCATCCTGAACCCCCCTCCCACCTCCTTCCCCATCCCATCTCTCTGGGTCATCCCAATGTACCAGCCCCAAGCATCCTGTATCATGCATTGAATCTGGACTGGTGATTCATTTCACATATGATAATATACATGTTTCAATGCCATTCTCCCAAATCATGCCACCCTCGCCCTCTCCCACGGAGTCCAAAAGACTGTTCTATACATCTGTGTCTCTTTTGCTATCTTGCATATAGGGTTATCATTACCATCTTTCTAAATTCCATATATATTCATTAGTATACTGTATTGGTGTTTTTCTTTCTGGCTTACTTCACTCTGTATAATGGGCTCCAGTTTCATCCACCTCATTAGAACTGATTCAAATGTATTCTTTTTAATGGCTGAGTAATACTCCATTGTGTATATGTACCACAGCTTTCTTATCCATTTGTCTGCTGATGGACATCTAGGTTGTTTCCATGTCCTGGCTATTATAAACAGCGCTGCAATGAACATTGGGGTACACGTGTCTCTTTCACTTCTGGTTTCCTTGGGTGTGTATGCCCAGCAGTGGGATTGCTGGGTCATATGGCAGTTTTATTTCCAGTTTTTTAAGGAATCTCCACACTGTTCTCCATAGTGGCTGTACTAGTTTGCATTCCCAACAACAGTGTAAGAGGGTTCCCTTTTCTCCACACCCTCTCCAGCATTTATTGCTTGTAGACTTTGGATAGCAGCCATTCTGACTGGCGTGAAATGGTACCTCATTGTGGTTTTCATTTGCATTTCTCTGATAACGAGTGATGTTGAGCATCTCTTCATGTGTTTTTTAGCCATCTGTATGTCTTCTTTGGAGAACTGTCTGTTTAGTTCTTTGGCCCATTTTTTGATTGGGTCGTTTATTTTTCTGGAATTGAACTGTAGGAGTTGCTTGTATATTTTTGAGATTAATTCTTTGTCCATTGCTTCATTTGCTATTATTTTCTCCCATTCTGAAGGCTATCTTTTCACCTTGCTTATAGTTTCATTTGTTGTGCAGAAGCTTTTAATTTTAATTAGGTCCCATTTGTTTATTTTTGCTTTTATTTCCAATATTCTGGGAGGTGGGTCATAGAGGATCCTGCTGTGATTTATGTCAGAGAGTGTTTTGCCTAGGTTCTCCTCTAGGAGTTTTATAGTTTCTGGTCATACATTTAGATCTTTAATCCATTTTGAGTTTATTTTTGTGTATGGTGTTAGAAAGTGTTCTAGTTTCATTCTTTTACAAGTGGTTGACCAGTTTCCCCAGCACCACTTGTTAAAGAGATTGTCTTTTCTCCATTGTATATTCTTGCCTCCTTTGTCAAAGATAAGGTGTCCATAAGTGTGTGGATTTATCCTGGGCTTTCTATTTTGTTCCATTAAACTATATTTCTGTCTTTGGGCCGGTACCACACCGTCTTGATGACTGTGGCTTTGTAATAGAGCCTGAAGTCAGGCAGGTTGATTCATCCAGTTCTATTCTTCTTTCTCAAGATTGCTTTGGCTATTTGAGGTTTTTTGTATTTCCATACAAATTGTGAAATTATTTGTTCTAGCTCTGTGAAAAATACCGTTGGTAGCTTGATAGGGATTGCATTGAATCTATAGATTGCTTGGATAGTATACTCATTTTCACTATATTGATTCTTCTGATCCGTGAACATGGTATATTTCTCCATCTATTAGTGTCCTCTTTGATTTCTTTTGCCAGTGTTTTATAGTTTTCTATATATCAGATCAGATCAGATCAGTCGCTCAGTCATGTCCGACTCTTTGCGACCCCATGAATCGCAGCACGCCAGGCCTCCCTGTCCATCACCAACTCCCTGAGTTCACTCAGACTCACGTCCATCAAGTCTGTGATGACATCCAGCCATCTCATCCTCTGTCGTCCCCTTCTCCTCCTGCCCCCAATCCCTCCCAGCATCAGGGCCTTTTCCAATGAATCAACTCTTCGCATGAGGTGGCCAAAGTACTGGAGTTTCAGCTTTAGCATCATTCCTTCCAAAGAAATCCCAGGGCTGATCTTCAGAATGGACTGGTTGGATCTCCTTGCAGTCCAAGGGACTCTCAAGAGTCTTCTCCAACACCACAGTTCAAAAGCATCAATTCTTCGGCGCTCAGCTTTCTTCACGGTCCAACTCTCATATCCATACATGACCACAGGAAAAACCATAGCCTTGACTAGATGAATCTTTGTTGGCAAAGTAACGTCTCTGCTTTTGAATATGCTATCTAGGTTGGTTATAACTTTTCTTCCAAGGAGTAAGCGTCTTTTAATTTCATGGCTGCAGTCACCATCTGTAGTGATTTTGGAGCCCAGAAAAATAAAGTCTGATGCTGTTTCCACTGTTTCCCCATCTATTTCCCATGAAGTGGTGGGACCAGATGCCATGATCTTCGTTTTCTGAATGTTGAGCTTTAAGCCAACTTTTTCACTCTCCTCTTTCACTTTCATCAAGAAGCTTTTGAGTTCCTCTTCACTTTCTGCCATAAGGGTGGTGTCATCTGCATATCTGAGGTTATTGATATTTCTCCCGGCAATCTTGATTCCAGCTTGTGTTTCTTCCAGCCCAGCATTTCTCATGATGTACTCTGCATATAAGTTAAATAAACAGGGTGACAATATACAGCCTTGATGAACTCCTTTTCCTATTTGGAACCAGTATGTTGTTCCATGTCCAGTTCTAACTGTTGCTTCCTGACCTGCATACAAATCTCTCAAGAGGCAGATCAGGTGGTCTGGTATTCCCATCTCTTTCAGAATTTTCCACAGTTTATTGTGATCCACACAGTCAAAGGCTTTGGCATAGTCAATAAAGCAGAAATCGATGTTTTTCTGGAACTCTCTTGCTTTTTCAATGATCCAGCAGATGTTGGCAATTTGATCTCTGGTTCCTCTGCCTTTTCTAAAACCAGCTTGAACATCAGGAAGTTCACGGTTCACATATTGCTGAAGCCTGGCTTGGAGAATTTTGAGCATTACTTTACTAGCCTGTGAGATGAGTGCAATTGTGCAGTAGTTTGAGCATTCTTTGGCATTGCCTTTCTTTGGGGTTGGAATGAAAACTGACCTTTTCCAGTCCTGTGGCCACTGCTGAGTTTTCCAAATTTGTTGGCATATTGAGTGCAGCACTTTCCCAGCATCATCTTTCAGGATTTGAAATAGCTCAACTGGAATTCCATCACCTCCACTAGCTTTGTTCGTAGTGATGCTTTCTAAGGCCCACTTGACTTCACATTCCAGGATGGCCCATCTTATATATGACTCATCTAACTCAAAGAGGTAAGTTTGTTTCATTATCCTCCTTAGAGATAAGAAAGTTGAAGCACAAAGTAATTTAAAAGCTCTTCCAGAATTAACCAGATAGAAGCAGAGCCTGGATTTGAACCCAGGGAGCCTAGTTACAGAAATCACGCTTTTAATAAATATAACCTGTGTCCTGCAAAAAGTGTAAATACTGCAGTTCAACAATAAGTAACTCCTTCAAGTTATGAAAAGAAACCCCACAATTTTCCTCAACATCTCTCAACTCTAATAGGGGTTGGAGGTTTTAGGGTTAAATTCAAGCAAGATTCATGGCACCATGTCCTCTGAAGCCACATGGGAAGCCTGGCCTATCCGAGGCTTCAGTCTGGTCAGGAGACTTAGTCTGTCTCCCACACTAACCCCCACTGCGTTTTCTCTCCTAGTTCAGCCTACCGTGACTGTGTATCCTGTAAAGAGTCGGCCCCTATGGCACCACAACCTCCTGGTCTGCTCTGTGAATGGTTTCTACCCAGGCCACATTGAGGTCAGGTGGTTCAGGAATGGCCAGGAAGAGGAGGCCGGGGTGGTCTCCACAGGCCTGATACCTAATGGAGACTGGACCTTCCAGATCATGGTGATGCTTGAAATAGTTCCTCAGGGTGGAGAGGTCTATGCCTGCCACGTGGAGCACCCCAGCCGTATGAGCCCTGTCACAGTGGAATGGAGTGAGGAGCTCTCTGATCTCATAAGTTTCTCAGCCACCACGGAGGGGGCCCACTTACCCCCGAGTGTCAGGATTCTCCTCTCCCCACACAAGTGTCCATGGGCTCCATGTTTTCTTCTCCTTCAGCTGAGGTTGTTGGGGTTGCCCTGTGACGTCCTGTGATGGAGATCCTCCGAGAGTTTGCAGATATCCCATGATGGTTTCTGTAAATGCCTGGGCCCCCTTGGGAGCCAGTTCTGCCCAACAAGCAGAGAAGATGACGTCTCTCTCTGAGCATCCTGTGACCTCCCAGGTCATGGTCACTCTTCAGTCCTGGGCACCAGTCCCCTGTGTCAAGTTGGGCTTGTGCTTCAGACACTCTTACCCTGAGTTGTTCACTGTGATCTGAGAAGGGGCACACCCGCTCCAAGGACCAAGTTCAGTCCCAGCTCTGCCTTTTATTAGCTCTGTCAGCCAAGACAGACTTCCCCACCTCATCCAGTCCCAGGCACACATCCATCAGATGTTGAAGATGTGTGGCCTTCTATCAGGGCTGGGATACTTAAATGAGTCACTGCCCAAACCTTGTAGCAACTCAGCTTGAATTTTCATCTCTTTTCTAGGAATGGCCAATTATTTCAGTTTTTTCAGAGCAGGCTTCTTCCCCCCCAATTTCAATTAGAGAAGTTGGATTTGGGATAAAAATCACTCAGAAACTGGCTTCTTTTCTCAGGGGCACAGGACAAATCTTCACAAGAAAAGATGCTGAGTGGAATTGGGGCCTGTGTTCTGGGTCTGCTCTTCCTTGGGATGGGGCTGCTCTTCTACATCAGGAGGTAAGGGACCTGTTGGCAGCTGAGACAGCCCACAGATTGTTTGGAGGAAGAAATATGGCTTTACTCAATTAAGTTCTCTGAATACAACCTTTGCCTAGTTGGTCTCAACTTTCCTAGAAATCCAGAAAGTACCTATGGGTAAAATATAAGAGGTGATGGCCTGTAGAGATAAAAGAAGGGTTAGCATGCATGGAGATCTCAGATGGAAATCCTGGAGCAAATGCAAGAAGAGACACTAAGACTGATGAAATGATGCTGGATTTGTGTGATGGAAGCTTCCTAGGTCATATGCGTTCCAGGGTCTGCTCCCCTCTCCACCCTGGTATTCCGTGATGCAAGAAATCTCAGGGGGTGGTCAGGGGCTGAGACAACTGTATCCTGGGAATGTGCCTCCTCCCTCTCCTTTCCTAGGAGACACTGGGCTTCAGCCAAGGTCATGCCTGTTCATCCTCTTTTAGAGAGAGATTTGATCTCCCAGGAACAGTGGTGGTGATGACAAGTGAGGCGACAGACAAAATGAGAAAGACTGAGATCTGATTAGGCAGTTTGCAGTAAAGCTTTGCACAGTTAATAAGAGAACAGACTTGTGTTTGCCAAGGGGGAGGGGGTGGAGAAGAGAGAGATTGGGAGTCTGGGATTGGCAGATGCAAACTATTATATACAGGATGGATAAACACCAAGGTCCTACTGTACAGCACAGGAAACTATATCCTGAGATAAACCATAATGGAAAAGAACATTTTTTAAATGTATGTGTGTGGGGTTTTCCCTGGTGCTTCAGTGGTTAAGCTACCTCCCAATGCAGGGGACACAGGTTCAATCCAGGGTTGGGGAACTAAGATGCCACATGCCACAGGGCTAATAAGCCTGTATGCCACAGCTACTGTGTCGATGCACCCTAGAGCCTGTGCTCTGCAACAGGAGAAACCACCACAGTGAGAAGCCTACCAGCCACAACTAGAGAAAGCCCATGCCCAGCAACAAAGATCCAGTGCAACCATAAATAAATGAAAAGTAAAATTTTAATGTGTATATGTGTATAACTGGGTCACTTTGCTGTACAGCAGAAATGAAAACAGCACTGTAAATCAACTATATTTCAATAAAATTAACAAATAAAGACTGCCAGGCCAGCAGCCACCAAAGGGACATCTCTTCGATTAAAACTCTAAAAATAATAAAATAAGAGGCCCATGGCCTGAGGTAGCTGTGGTTCAGGGAAGCATAAGACTGATTTCCGCCTTCTTACTGCAGAGGTCTCAGGGGAGGCCCCCAGGAAGAGGGGAAGAAGCAGCGTGAAGCGGTGGTATGGAAACAGCCCTCTCCTCTGTCCCCTGCAGGTCTCCTGAGCTGGAGCAGAGACCGTGACACTTGGACGAGAACCTTCTGTCCCAGCTTTTTCGCAGCTTGAAAAGATTTCCTACTTCAGACCATGGGCCTCTTATTTTATTACTTTTAGAGCTTTTAATCGAAGAGATGCCCCTCTGGTGGCTGCTGGCCTGGCAGTCTTTATTTGTTAATTTTATTGAAATATGGTTGATTTGCAGTGTTGTTTTCATTTCTGCTGTACAGCGTTCATTCCTCAAAACAAGAGTACTTTCTCAGGATCTAATTTGCTCTGGGTTGAATGACCCTGCAGAAAAAGTGCTGGGTGGCTTCTTCGGCCCCTACTCTGCACCCAGAAGTCTCCAAGATTGATCCCAGTACCTTATCTTCATTCTTTCCTGGTTCTCTTTGTTCTCTGCCCCTGCTGCCTCCATCTGTCCACATTTCTTTATATGTATTTTTTGAAATACAAGAGAGTGGAATCTTCATACAGGTTAGACAAGGCATGGTGTGTATTCATGATAGCATTAAGTGGGAAGTCAGTTTCAACTGCTCATTGATCTCATTCCTCTAATTAAGTTCCTTTAAGGTTAGAGAGGAACAGAAATGGGCAAAAGGGGAAGGAGCCAAAGAGCTACTTTCCAAAAGCAACAAATTTGAGTAAGGTGATACATAGAAGCAGAAAATTGAAACTCTGTAATCAGAACAGAGTTTTTAACATTTTCTTATAGCATAAAGATTAAAGAGGAGAAAGGCAGAAAAATAACTATAGCTACTTCAACTTGGGAATAAACACAACACAAAAGGCGCTCTTTTGAGACAAAAAATACAAAAAGGGAAGGGAAAAAGTACAGAAGCCAAATAGGTAAATGAAAATAAAATGCTATCAGCAGGAAAAAAGACTATTTTATCTACGATATGTTTTATACGAACTTCATGGTGGCCACAAAACATAAATCTAGAGCAGAGATATAAAACATTTAAAAAAAAAGGGAACTGAAGAAGACATACTGTAAAGCCACCAAGTTAAAATGGCAGATAGAAACACAAGGAAAAAGGAAGCAATAGAGATCAGAAAACAAAAGATAAAATAACAGTACTGTGTACTCATCTATCAATAATCACCCTAAATGAAAATAAGGTGAATCAGCCAATCAAAACACACCACTGGTAACCACTTCTCTGTTCATTGTATCTAAGCATTTATTTTTGTTTGATATGTTTTATTTATTTTGTTTTGCTTGTTTTTGCATTCCACATATTATGAGTAAAGTTGTACAATATATATCTTTCTCTATCTGACTTATTTTACTTGGCGTCATACCCTCAAGGTCCATCCATGTGGTTGCAAATGGCAAGACTTCACCTTTTATACGGCTGACAGCACTCCATTGTATAAATATATATGTATACACCACATACCACGTCTTGTTTTAATCCATTCATCTGTGGGTGGGCACTTAGGTTGTTTCCATATTTTGCTATTGCAAATATTACTGTGATAAACACGTGGATGCATATATCTTTCTGAGTTAGTGTTTGCATAGTCTTTGGAGGAAGGTGAGATGGGTAAAGGGCATCAACTGTATGAAGGTGAATGGAAACTAAATTTCTGGCATGCTCTAGTGTACACAGAAGTAGAAATATAAGGTTTTAATGTAAAACTTATATAGTGCTATAAATTAATGTTCATTTCAGTTCAGTTGCTCAGTCATGTCCAATTCTTTGTGACCCCATGGACTGCAGCATGCCAGGCTTCCCTGTCCATCAGCAACTCCCGGAGCTTACTCAAACTCATGTCCATAGAGTCGGTGATGCCATCCAACCATCCCATCCTCTGTTATCCCCCTCTCCTCCTAAATTAATGTTACCTCAATAAAAAATAAATTTAAAACAAGAAAAAAAAATCTATAATTTACTAAAACATTAAATTTTACATGTAGAAAGAATGAAATTGTGGTAAGCTAATTACACCTCAGAAGATTTGTTAGAATAATCTTTTTTTTTTTTTTTTAAGAAAAAGAGTCTACCTAAGCAAGACAGTACACCTAGAAGACATAAATAAAAATATGTCTTTGAATAAAAATTTAAAATATATTTGCATGGATAAAATAAGTTTTAAAGAAATAAAGCTCAGGAAAACTTTGTAACACATACGGCTGACAATTGGATTAACTTTCTTATCATCTAAAATTGCCAACAAATCTATAAATAAATAAACAAAAATAAACAACAGAAAATTGGTCAAAGATCTAGACTATTTACAGATGATAATATATCAAAGGCCATTTTTTATAATCTTGAATGGCAAATAACCCAATAGCCTGCATACCAGAGACATCTGTGATTGTTCTGTTACTTGAATAGTCCAGCAGTTTTGTTTTTGTTTTTCAATGTTTACAATTATCCAGTTTTAGAAAAGAGAGACTTCAATGCCTGGTTACTTGTTTTATGCTGTAATCTAGTTTATTTTATGTACAATGTATATTGAATGCTTTCCTTTTTTATACCTGCCTTAAATAATTTGGCAATCAGAATTAAAAAGGTTTTTTTTATATATTAAAAAAAGATATTTACTGAAACACACCAATAATCAAAAACATATAAATTCAGATAGTGATATGATGAAATATTTCTCCCCCAAATTGGCACATGTGGTAGTCTGGTTTTGTAAATAAAGGATTTAGAAGATTCTGTGAGAATGGATGCTCTCATATATTATTAGTAACATCATGAACTTGGTTGTATCTATGGCTCAGATGGTAAAGAATATGCCTGCAATGCAGGAGTCCTGGGTTCAATCTCTGGGTCAGGAAGATACCCTGGAGAAGGTAATGGCAACCCACTCCAGAAATCTTGCCTGGAAAATTCTATGGACAGAGGGATTTGGCAGCCTACAGTCCCTGGGGTCCCAAAAAGTCAGACACAGCTGAGCAGTTAACACAGTCATTAAAATTAAGAGTGCAAATGTTGCATGATTGACAAGAACAATAAAATCCACATCTATATATCTGCTATGTTCTGAATGTTTGTGCCTCTACAAAATGTGTCTGTTGAAACCTGATCCTTAATGTGATGGTATTAGGAAGTGGAGCCTTTGAGGGTGATTAGGTCTTGAAAGTTGAGCCCCTATCAGTTCAGTTCAGTTCAGCTGCTCAGTTGTGTCCGACTATTTGCAACCCCATGAATTGCATCACGTCAGGCCTCCCTGTCCATCACCAGCTCCTGGAGTTCACTCAAACTCATGTCCATCGAGTCAGTGATGCCATCCAGCCATCTCATCCTCTGTCGTCCCCTTCTCCTCCTGCCCCCAATCCCTCCCAGCATCAGAGTCTTTTCCAGTGAGTCAACTCTTCGCATGAGGTGGCCAAAGTACTGGAGTTTCAGCTTTAGCATCATTCCTTCCAAAGAACACCCAGGACTGATTTCCTTCAGAATGGACTGGTTGGATCTCCTTGCAGTCCAAGGGACTCTCAAGAGTCTTCTCCAACACCACAGTTCAAAAGCATCAATTCTTTGGTGCTCAGCTTTCTTCACAGTCCAACTCTCATATCCATACATGACTACTGGAAAAACCATAGCCTTGACTAGACGGACCTTTGTTGGCAAGGTAATGTCTCTGCTTTTGAATATGCTATCTAGGTTGGTCATAACTTTTCTTCCAAGGAGTAAGCGTCTTTTAATTTCACGGCTGCAATCACCATCTGCAGTGATTTTGGAGCCCCAAAAAATAGAGTCTGACACTGTTTCCACTGTTTCCCCATCTATTTCCCATGAAGTGATGGGACCAGATGCCATGATCTTTGTTTTCTGAATATTGAGCTTTAAGCCAACTTTTTCACTCTCCTCTTTCACTTTCATCAAGAGGCTTTAGAGTTCCTCTTCACTTTCTGTCATAAGGGTGGTGTCATCTGCATATCTGAGGTTATTGATATTTCTCCCGGCAGTCTTGATTCCAGGTTGTGCTTCTTCCAGCCCCAGTGTTTCTCATGATATGCTCTGCATATAAGTTAAATAAGCAGGGTGACAATATACAGCCTTGACGTACTCCTTTTCCTATTTGGAACCAGTCTGTCGTTCCATGTCCAGTTCTAACTGTTGCTTCCTGACCTGCATATAGGTTTCTCAAGAGGCAGGTCAGGTGGTCTGGTATTCCCATCTCTTTCAGAATTTTCCAGAGTTTGTTGTGGTCCACACAGTCAAAGGCTTTGGCATAGTCAATAAAGCAGAAATCGATGTTTTTCTGGAACTCTCTTGCTTTTTCAATGATCCAGCAGATGTTGGCAATTTGATCTCTGGATCCTCTGCCTATGACATTAATGCCCTTATAAAGGACCAAAGAGACCAGGGTCTCCCCTTCCCACCACCATATGAGGCTACAAGTGAGATGTGGGCAGTTTGCAAACCCAGAAGAGGTTTCTCACCAGCACTTGACCTTGCTGGCACCCTGAACTCAGATTTCCCAGCCTCCAGAACTGTGAGATATAAAATTCTGCTATTTATAAGCTACCCCACTTATAGTATTTGGTTCTGGTGGCCTGAAGGAACTAAGACAATATCTGTCTTAAAGGAATAATCCTACGTGAGCCTAAAGAAACCTCTACTCGAATGTTTGTTGCACCAGCGTTTGGAGTAATAAAATTATTTCAAAATTCTAAGAGAGAAACTTATAATCATGTCTTGATTATAAATATTCTGTATGTTAAAAAATTATAAAATATGTTAAATACTGGTGTATACCTCTTTGGGTAGTCAGATAATCCCAGATTTCCATCCTAGTTAAAAACATTCTAAATAAATTCTCACATATGTGCCCAAGATGACATATTAAAAATGCCATTGAAGAGAAAAGAACAAGTCTTAATTTTCAGAGAAAGAACAGATGAATTGTGGTATAGCCATGCAAAGGGATAATATGCCAAGTGTTAAGTGGATGAAGGTAGGACTAGCCAGCCTGGAAAAAAAAAAAAATCATAAAGTACAAAAGCCCCAGAATACCCAAAGCAACCCGGAGAAAGAACAAAACCAGAGGTATCACACTTCCTGATTTCAAACTATAGTAAAAAGTTATAGTAATAAAAACAGTATAGCCTGACATTAAAATGGACACACAGACCATTGAGACAGAATAGAGAGCCTGGAATTAAACCCTTGGATGTACAGTCAACTAATATTTGACAAGGGAGCCAAAAATATCCGATGGAGAAAGAATAGTGTCTTTAAGAAAACATGCTGTGTAAACTGGAGTAACACACCAAGAAAAGTAGAAGAAAGGAAATGATGTCAGTAAGAGAGGGAATAAGTAGAATGGAGAATAGATATAGAGACTTCCCTGGTGGTCCAGTGGTTAAGACTCCAAGCTTCCAACGCAGGGGCACGGGTTCAGTCCCAGGTCATGGAACTAAGATCCTACATGCCATCTGGTGTGGCAAAAAAAAAAAAAAATTGATTCTTGTTTGATAGCAATAAAGGATTTGCAGTTAATTTTAAAAGAAAATAGATGTATAATAAAGAAAATCACAAAACTAGAGTTTTCTTTCTTTTTTTTTGATGATCCACCTGCAAGACTGACAAGGAAGAAAAATCCAACTTGCAAATTATTACCATCTATAATGAAAAGATGCCATTCCTACAGATTCTACAAATATTAAAAAGACACTAACAGAATATAAAGGATTTTGTGCCAGAAGATTGGACATTTTAGATGAAATTCTTTGAAAACCCCAATATTTCATGACCTAGTTCTGTGTAAGTCATTACACTATTCCTTCCATTTTCAGTTATGTTTGAAATGTTCCATAATAAAAAAATTAATAAATAAAAATAAAATTTCCACAGCTACTTTCAAAAAAATTACCCTAAAACTTCTACAGCTATTTGGACTTCCCTGATGGTACAGTGAATAAGAATCTGCCTGCCAATGCAGGGGCCATGGGTTCAATCCGTGCTCCAGAAAGACTTCATGTGCCTCAGAGCAACCAAGCCCTAGTGCCACTAGTACTGAGCTGGCGCTCTAGAGACCGAGCTTCACAAAAAGAGAAGCCAGGACAATGAGAAGCCTGCGTGCACAGCTAGAGGATGGCCCCAGCTCCATGCAGCTGGAGAAAGCCCACACACAGTGACAAAGACCCAAGCAACCAAAAATTAATTGATTAGTTATTTTTAAACTACAGCCATGTAGTGATTTTTTCACAGTCCTAGAGTTGACTGAACGTAGTAGGTGGTTTTCACGGAAGGTCCCTCATGTGGCTGCAGTCAGGTGGCAGCTGGGGCAGGGGTCTCCTGAGGCTCCCTTGGGATGTGGAGACAGCCTCTCTCTCAGCAGATCCAGCGCCTCTAACGTGGCCCATGTGGTCCCACCAGCAATGAAGACAAGTTCTCACCTGGTGGCTCAGCACTTCCGAGAGGAAAGTAAATGCCCCAAGACTTCTCCAGATGTAGTCTCAGAAGACGTGTGGTGTCCTCTCCACCACATTCTCATGGTCTGAGCTCAGCGCCGGTCCAGATGTAAGGGGAGGTGGCCATTTCCCTTTGTTTCTGCGTGTTTTCACTTCTCTGATTAGACTTATCCTTTGGCTAAAGTTTTTCCACAGACAAACGGCAGGCTGAGGACATAGGGAGGAGGGGACAAGGACCACCCTCCATTTCAAAAACCTACCAAATGTTTCAATCTTTCTGGAACTTATTTTATTAATGGTTAGAGTGTGCATTTGAATGTTAAGTCGCTTCAGTCATGTCTGACTCTTTGTGAGCCTATGCACTGTTGCCCACCAGGGCTCCTCTGTCCGTGGAATTCTCCAGGCAAGAATCCTGGAATGATTTGCCATTTCCTTCTCCAGGGGATCTTCCCTACCCAGGGATTGAACCCACATCTCTTGCATCTCCTGCATTGGTAGGTGGGTTCTTACCACTAGTGCCATGGGGGAAGCCCAATGATTAGAGTAAGTGCCATGGTAAATTTTCTCAAAGAGACATTCAAACGACCTAGTCATGTTTATTGAAAAGACCATCTTCCTCCCATTGCTCTGCAGTGCCACCATAGACCAGAGCATTTTCTTTGAGAGAGGATCTGGTTCTAGAATTTCTATTTTATTCTGTTTTCCTATTCATCTTCACCGAAGCAAACATCACACTATGTTGATTAATATACCACAATTAGCATAGCCAATACAGCACAACATAATCTAACAAGGCTTTTGTTATGTTGTACTAATTTTCTACCAGGTTTGTTCTTACTTTTGAACATTTCCTAGGTGATTCTAGGCTATAAAATGTATGTTCAAATTTTAAATTTAGTTTTACAATCTTCACACATACACATCCAGTCCCATCACTTCATGGCAAATAGATGGGGAAACAATGGAAACAATAACAGATTTTATTGTCTTGGGCTCCAAAATCATTGCAGATGGTGACTGCAGCCATAAAATTAAAAGTGACTTGCTCCTTGGAAGAAAAGCTATGACAAACCTAGACAGCATATTAAAAAGCAGAGACATTACTTTGCCAACAAAGGTCTGTATAGTCAAAGCTATGGTTTTTCCAGTAGTCATGAACAGATGTGACAGTTGGTCCATAAAGATGGCTGAGTGCTGAAGAACTGATGCTTTTGAACTATGGTGTTGGAGAAGACTCTTGCAAGTCTGTTGAACTGCAAGGAGATGAAACCAGTCAATCCTAAAGGAAATCAAGCCTGAATATTCATTGGAAGGACTGATGCTGAAGTTGAAGCTCCAATACTTTGGCCACCTGATGCGAAGAGCTGACTCATTTGAAAAGATCTTGATGCTGGGAAAGATTGAGGGCAGGAAGAGAAGGGGACAACAGAGGATGAGCTGGTTGGATGGCATCACTGACTCAATGAACATGAGTCTGAGCAAACTCCAGGACATGGTGAAGGACAGGGAAGCCTGGCATGCTGCAGTCCATGGGGTTGCAAAGAGTTGGACACAACTGAGTGACTGAACGACTGAACAACAACAGCTCATAAACACACCTTCACATACACAGAGACCAAAGGAAAAAGCAGAAGAAACAATCAAGCAAACAAAAATCCTTACCTTGATTTTCAATGAAAATTTAATTGAATGTAGATTAATTTAGAGGTAACTAGCATTTAAAATACTTACCCTTACCATCTCTGATCTTTATTGTCATCAATTACATGGGTTCACTGACTTGTCCCAATGATGTTTGGTAGTTTTCAGTATAGAAGTCTTACTCATATCTTGTTAGGTTTATTCCTAGATATTTGATATTTGGGATTGCTACTCTGAATGATATCGTTTTCTCAGTTTTGATCTTCATTTCTGGTACAACATAATAGAGTTGGTTTCCTATATATTGGCCTTTTATCCAACAAAACTATTAAATCTGTTAGTTTGTCTACTATTTTTATTTTCAAAGTGTAGGAATAAATTAAGAGTAAATAATGACAATTTTACCTCCATTGCAACCTTATAGCTTTATTTTTCTCTTCACTTTTCATTGTCTACCATCTCTAGTATTCCAGATATCAAGAAGAAGATTTTAAATATTTTGCCATTGAGTCTGACGTGTGCAGCAGAGTAGTCTTCTTAGATTGAGAAAATTTCTCTTGAGTACTCATTCTTTAACAAGAGGTTTAAATTTTTAAAAATGAAGAACAGAGATTGAATTCTGTTTAATAATTCTATCTATAAAAACTATTTTATAATTCTGTCCACATGGTCATATGCCTTTCTCCTCCTTTAGTTAACACATTAACGGAAGTCCTCATCAGCGTAATAAAACAAGAAAAAGGAGTCAGTGCTGTGTTATATTGTGAGATCTGACATTTGAACTGCAGCCAAGACCTCCTCAAGCCTCACAGGGCCCCAGACTGTGAGTTCCTTCTCTACTTTCACTAGGCTTGTCTCTCTACCCAGCTACTTCCCGTCAACCTGAACAGCTGAACTGCCCTTGCTTCTCAGTCTAAGGTTTCACATCCCGATGAGCTAATGAAACTATTCTAACAAACCAAAAACATCCTTCCATAAAATCCAGGGGGACCCCATTATCTGGTTACTGCAAAGGTTGTCTTCCATAGCTCCTACTTATTCACTGTGTTCCTGAGTGCAGCCTCCATGTGCCCCTATGGAGGGAGTCGTATCCTCAGGCTGAGTCTACATAATAAACTGCTATCAATTCACCTGTCCGTTTGGATGTTGTGTGTTCAGCCATCTCATACTATTAAAGGTGGGGGACCCTCCTTCATGTACAGAACGAAGAGGAAGTGATCAGAACACACGCATATCAGAAATAAATTGTGTGTGCGTGTGTGTCTGTGCATGTGTCTGTGTATGTTGGTCGCTCAATTGTGTCCAAGTCTTTGCAACCCCGTGGACTATAGTTTTCCAGGCTCCTCTGTCCATGAGAAATCTACAGGCAGGAATACTGGAGTGAATTGCTATGCCCTTCTCCAGGGGATCTTCCCGACCCAGAGATCAAACCCATGTCTCCTGCACTCCAGGCAGATTCTTTACTGTCTGAGCCACCAGGGAAACCCCTAAATAAAATTATACCTATCCTCATTTGATATAATGGCCCACACAAAAATTTCCAAGGAATGCCCAACCCTTCATAAAAAATTCTATATAACTAATAATGGATTTTATCAAAAGTGCAATTTCAAAATCAATTTAAAAAATCAACATGTATGTCTATATATGGCAATGAAGACATAAAACAAAAGTTAAAAATATAATATTTACAATAAGACCAGAAAGAGAGACTTAAGTATAACTAACAGAACATGTGAAGAACTTGTACACTGAAAGGCTGATGAAAGAAGTCAAAGATATAAATAAATGGAAAGTGTAACCATATCTATCAGCTGGAAACCTGAACACAGGAAAGATGTCAATTCTTTCCCAAGTTGATATCCTGGTTTAATGTAATTTTAGTCCAAGCCCCAGCAAAATCTTTAATAGTTGTAGAAAACTTATTCTGAAATATTTATGAAAAAACATATGAATTAGGATAGATAAAACAAATCGAATGAAGAAAAATAAACATGTGAGACATTTATTTCCAAGTATAAATGATGTTTAACCAAATTTAAAACTATTTTATAGCTAGAGTGATCCAAACTAATGGCTATTTTGGAAGGATGGGTACTTAGATCAATGAAACAATATAAAATCCAAGAATAGATCTACAGCAGCTCACTTCTGACAAAGGAGGTGAAAAATCTCTGAAAACTATAAGAGGTTCAGTAAATAAATGAAAAGATATACCAAACGGATGAAATTAGAAGAATTAATAGTGTTTAAATGTCCATCCTACTAAAGTAATCAACAGAATCAATGCAATCCCTATCAAAATTCCAATGGCATTTTTCACAGAATTATAACAAATATTCCTAAAATTTGTAAGGAAGTACAGAAGATGCTGATTAGCTAAAGCAGACTTCAGAAACAACAACAAAGCTAGAGGCATCAAGCACCCTAATTTCAAACTATATTGCAAAGCTATAGTAATCCATCTATTTCCCATGAAGTGATGGGACCAGATGCCATGATCTTCGTTTTCTTAATGTTGTGCTTTAAGCCAACTTTTACACTCTCCTCTTTCACTTTCATCAAGAGGCTTTTGAGTTCCTCTTCACTTTCTGCCATAAGGGTGGTGTCATCTGCATATCTGAGGTTATTGATATTTCTCCCAGCAATCTTGATTCCAGCTTGTGCTTCTTCCAGCCCAGCGTTTCTCATGATGTACTCCGCATATAAGTTAAATAAGCAGGGTGACAATATACAGCCTTGACGTACTCCTTCTCCTGTTTGGAACCAGTCTGTTGTTCCATGTCCAGTTCTAACTGTTGCTTCCTGACCTGCATACAGGTTTCTCAAGAGGCAGGTCAGGTGGTCTGGTATTGGAAACAGTGTCAGACTTTATCTTTTTGGGCTCCGAAGTCACTGCAGATGGTGACTGCAGCCAGGAAATTAAAAGACGCTTACTCCTTGGAAGGAAAGTTATGACCAACCTAGATAGCATATTGAAAAGCAGAGACATTACTTTGCCAACAAAGGTCCGTCTAGTCAAGGCTATGGTTTTTCCTGTGGTCATGTATGGATGCGAGAGTTGGACTGTGAAGAAAGCTGAGCGCCGAAAGAATTGATGCTTTTGAACTGTGGTGTTGGAGAAGACTCTTGAGAGTCCCTTGGACTGCAAGGAGATCCAACCAGTCCATTCTGAAGGAGATCAGCCCTGGGTGTTCTTTGGAAGGAATGATGCTAAAGCTGAAACTCCAGTATTTTGGCTACCTCATGCGAAGAGTTAACTCACTGGGAAAGACTCTGATGCTGGGAGGGATTGGGGGCAGGAGGAGAAGGGGACGACAGAGGATGAGATGGCTGGATGGCATCACTGACTCAATGGACATGAGTTTGAGTGAACTCCAGGAGATGGTGATGCTGGGAGACAGGGAGGCCTGGCGTGCTGCGATCCATGGGGTTACAAAGAGTCGGACACAACTGAACAACTGAACTGAACTGAACTGAACTGATAGTAATCCAAACAGTATGCTATTGGCATAAAAATAGACATATGGAACAATGAAACAGAAATTAAACCTACACATATAGTCAATGAATTTATTTTTTTTTTAAGTCAAGACTATACAATGGGGAAAGGACAGACTCTAATCAATTATTGGGATATTGGGGAAATTGGAAAGTTGCATACAAAGCAATAAAAGTTGATCACTAACTTAGACCATACAAAAAATTAACTCAAAATGGGTTAAATACTTGACTAAAGATCTGAAGTCATAAAACTCCTAGTTGTTGTTGTTCAGTCACTAAGTCTGATCCAGCTCTTTGTGACACCATGGACTGCAGCACACCAGGATCCTCTGTCCTTCACTATCTCCTGGAATTTGCTCAAATTCATGTCTATTGACTTGGTGATGCTATCTAACCATCTCATTCTCTGCTGCCCTCTTCTTTTGCCTTCAGTCTTTCCCAGAATCAGGGTATTTTTTTTTTTTCTCCAATGAGTCAGCTATTTTCATCAAGTGGCCAAAGTATTGGAGCTTCAGCTTCAATGTCAGCCCTTCCAATGAATATTCAGGGTTGATTATCTTTATGAATGACTGGATTGATCTCCTTGCAATCCAAGGGAATCTCAAGAGTCTTCTCCAGTACCACAGTTTGAAAACATCAATTCTTAGGCTCTCAGCCTTCTTTGTGGTCCAACTCTCACATCCATACATGACGACTGGAAAAACATAGCTTTGACTATATGGACCTTTGTTGGCAAAATGATGTCTCTGCTTTTTAAAACACTGTCTATGTTTGTCATAGCTTTCCTTTTGAGTAGCAAGTATGTTTTCATTTCATGACTGCAGTCATTTTGGAGAGACTTTGAAGCCACAGTGATTTTGGAGTCCAAGAAAAAAAAATCTGTCTCTTTTTCTCCTTCTATTGGCCACGAAGTGATGGGACCAGATGCCATGATCTTAGTTGTTTTGAAAGTTGAGTTTCAAGTCAGCTTTCCCCTCTCCTCTTTCACCCTCATCAAGAAGCTCTTTAGTTCTTCTTCACTTTCTGCCATTAAAGTGGTATCATCTGCATATCTGAGGCTGTTGATATTTCTCCCAGCAATCTTGATTCCAGCTTGTGATTCATCCAGTAGAGCATTTCACATGATGCACTCTGCACAGAAGTTAAATGAGTGGATTGACAATATACAACCTTGTTTTCCTTTCCCAGTTTTGAACCAGTGGCGTTGTTCCATGTCTGCTTCTAACTGTTATTTCTTTACCTGCATTCAGGTTTCTCAGGAGACACGTAAGGTGGTCTGGTATTCCCACCTCTTTAAGAATTTTCCACAGTTCATTGTGATCCACACAGTCAAAGGCATTAGCATAGTCAGTGAACCAGAAGTAGATGTTCTTCTGGAATTCCCTTGCTTTTTCCATGATCCAATGAACACTGGCAATTTGATCTCTGGTTCCTCTGCCTTTCCTAAATCCTGCTTGTACATCTTGAAGTTCTTGATTCATGTACTGCTGAAGCCTAGCTTGAAGGATTTTGAGCATAACCTTGTGAAATGAGTGCAATTGTATGATAGTTTGAACATCCTGTCATTGCTCTTATTTGGGTTTGGAGTGAAAACTGACCTTTTTCAGTCCTGTGGCCACTGCTGAGTCTTCCAAATTTGCTGACATATTGAATGCAATATGAATGCAATTGAATTCAACAGCATCACCATTTAGGATTTTAAAGAGCTCGGCTGGAATTCTATCACCTCCACTAGCTTTGTTCATAGTAGTGCTTCCGAAGGCCCACTTGACTTCATACTGCAAGATGTCTGGTTCGAGGTGAGTGACCACACCATCATGGTTATCCAGGTCATTAAACCTTTTTTCGTATAGCTCTTCCATGTGTACTTGCTGGTTCTTCTTCATCTTTTCTGCTTCTTTTAGGTCCTTACCATTTCTGTCCTCATACTCATCCTTGCATGAACTATTCCCTTGATATCTCCAATTTTCTTGAAGAGATCCCTAGTCTTTCCCATTCTATTGTTTTCCTCTATTTCTTTGCTTTGTTCACTTAAGAAGACCTTCTTAACAATTTGATGTATGGCAGAAACTAACACAATGGTGTAAAGCAATTATCCTTCAATTAAATATAAATTTAAAAAAAAGTTTAAAGGCCTTGTCTCTCCTTGCTCTTCTCTGGAACTCTGAACTCAGTTGGATGTATCTTTCCCTTTCTCCCTTGCCTTTCACTTCTCTTCTTTCCTCAGCTATTTGTAAAGCCTCCTCGATCACCTCTTTGCCTTCTTGCATTTCTTTTTCTTTGGGATGGTTTTGGTCACTGCCTCCTGTACAATGCTATGAACTTCCATCCATAGTTCTTCAGGCACTCTGTCTGCTAGATCTAATCCCTTGAATCTAATTATCACCTCTACTGTACAATCACAAGGAATTTGATTTAGGTCATACACAAATGGCCTAGTGGATTTCTGCCGGGAGCCAGCATGTGAGTCCCCACCCATGACAAGGTCATGTGAGAGAGGTCTGGTGGGCAAGGCGAGCCAGAACTCGAGGGGTGCCTCTCTGGGCCTGCCTGAGTGTCTACCCCAAAACCTGAGCCTGTCTGTTTTACTGCTTCATGACTTTCACCAACTCCTCTGACAGTCACGAGGGGCTATCCCCAACCACTCTTATCTGTAAGGAAAGCAACTTAAAGCTCTAGTTAACAAGTCTCCAGGGTATAATAAGGTGTGTTCCAATTGTGATCCCCTCAGAAAGCCTTCTAACCTGCCTAACAGGTTTCCGGACTCCTATAGCTACGCCTGTGATTGTTTGCAGCCTCCCAACCAGGTGAGGCACAAGGAGACTTAGTTATCCTAACAGCGCAGAGCCTCTCGGGGAGTTAGAAATTGTTAAAAATAGAACTAATAGAAGATTTCTTTGTTGAGTTAATGCCTGCTGCCAAGTTTCCATATTCCTTGCCCACTGTGTCCCTGGGAGTATATTGATTGATATTGTTGGTATATAAGAAATATAAGTAGAAGCTTTAATGTTAATAACCCTAGACCCTTGAGCTAATAAATTCTTCCCTTAATTACCCCCACGACACTCTTGCCCTATAGGAATGCAACTCTGTTTAGTGCTTTAGGGGAGTGGTACTGAACTCTAAGAAACGTCACCTTTGGAGAAAATAAGTTTTTCTGGTTGACTAATTCTTATCAGAAGAAAAATGTTAGCAGGTCTCCTGACCAGAAGATGATGTAAATCACTCAAAGCCTTTGTATTTGCGATAATGATTCAGGTCTGCTGACCTTACATGACTTTGCATCCCCCATTATCTTCTATGGACAACTTGAGGTATAAAAGTCCCTGCTAAAAATAAAGCTACGGACCCTGCTCACTGAGCTCGGTCTCCCCGTGTCGTTCTTTCTCGTCTCCTTTTCTTTCCTTTTGTCTCTACTCTTTCTTCAGGCCAAAGTAATTGGAGCGTGGGGGTATATTGATTTCCCATGTAAACCAATTTTAATTAGGCCTCTGATTCTCTCCACTGACGCTATCCCTTTAAATCGCCGAAGCCGTCATCCTGAGGGAATCCCTGGATCCAACCGGGGCAGGACTCCGGTAGTTTTCGCTACTTTCTTCAATTTAAGCCTGAATTTTGCAATAAGGAGCTCATGATCTGAGCCACAGTCAGCTCCTGCTCTTGTTTTTGCTGACTGTATAGAGCTTCTCCATCTTCAGCTGCAAAAAACATAATCAATCTGATTTCAGTATAAAATTCCTGAACAATAACTAAAGGGAACGTAATTGATACCTGTCTTGGCAATGATTTTTAAGATTTGAACCAAAAACAAAGGCAAAAAATCTAAAAATAAACAAGTGGAACTATTTCAAACTAAAAATTCTCTGCACAGCTAAGGAAATCATCAATAAAAGGAAACATAACCTCCTGAATAGAGGAAAGTATTTGCAAATGATATGTCTGATGAGAGGTTAATATCCAAAATATATAAAGAGCCTTTATAGCTTAATTTTTAAAATTTCATTAAAAATGGGTCAGAGGATCTGAATAAATATTTTTACAGAGAAGACGTACAGATACCCAACAGGTACATGAAAAGGTACTCAACATCACTAATTATCAAAGGAATTTAAATCAAGCCACAATATGATATCATATCACCTCAGGCAATGGCATCTCACTCCAGTACTCTTGCCTGGAAAATCCCATGGACGGAGGAGCCTGGTAGGCTGCAGTCCATGGGGTTGTGAAGCGTCGGACATGACTGAGCGACTTCGCTTTCACTTTTCATTTTCATGCATTGGAGAAGGAAATGGCAACCCACTCCAGTGTTCTTGCCTGGAGAATCCCAGGGACGGGGGAGCCTGGTGGGCTGCCGTCTCTGGGGTCACACAGAGTCGGACACGACTGAAGCAACTTGGCAGCAGCAGCAGCAGCAGCACACCTATTAGAATGGCTTTTATCAAAAAGACAACGAATAACAATGGTTGGCAAGAATGTGGAGAAAAGCAAACACTTGTGCACTGTTGGTGGGAGTGTAAATTTGTGCAACCACTATGAAAAACCCTATGGAATTTGCTGAAAAAATTAAAAAGAGAACTACCTATGACCCCCCAATTCCACTTCTTGGTATTTGTCTAAAGAAAATGAAAAAACTAAATTAAAAAGATACATGCACCCCCGTGTTCATTGCAGTACTATTTATAACAGCCAAGATATGGAAGCAACCTAAGTGCCTGTCAATGGATGCATGGATAAAGAAAATGTAATATAGAAACATCTACTTCTGCTTTATTGACTACACCAAAGCCTTTGACTGTGTGGATCACAACAAACGGTGGAAAATTCTCAAAGAGATGGGATTACCAGACCACCTTACCTGCCTCCTGAGAAATCTGTATGCAGGTCAACAAGCAACAGTTAGAAATGGACATAGAACAACAGACTGGTTCCAAATAGGAAAAGGAGTACATCAAGGCTGTATATTGTCATCCTGCTTATTTAACTTATATGCAGAGTACATCATGCAAAATGCTGGGCTGGATGAATCATGAGCTGGAATCAAGATTGCCGGGAGAAATATCAATAACCTCATATATGCAGATGACACCACCCTTAGGGCAGAAAGCGAAGAAGAACTAAAGAGTCTCTTGATGAAAGTGAAAGAAGAGAGTGAAAAGTTGGCTTAAAGCTCAATATTCAGAAAACGAAAACCATGGCATCCAATCCCATCACTTCATGGCAAATAGATGGGGAAACAATGCAAACAGTGGCAGACTTTATTTTGGGGGCACTCCAAAATCACTGCAGATGGTTACTGCAGCCATGAAATTAAAAGACACTTACTCCTTGGAAGAAGAGCTATGAGCAACCTAAACAGCATATTAAAAAGCAGAGACGTTACTTTGCCAAAAAAGGTCCATATCATCAAAGCTAAGATTTTTCTGGTAGTCATGTATGGATGTGAGTTGGACCATAAAGAAAGCTGAGTGCTGAAGAGTTGATGCTCTTGAACTATGGTGTTGGAGAAGACTCTTGAGCGTCCCTTGGAGTGCAAGGAGATACAACCAGTTCATCCTAAAGAAAATCAGTCCTGACTATTCATTGGAAGGACTGATGCTGAAGTTGAAACTCCAATACTTTGGCCACCTGATGTGAAGAGCTGACTTCTTGGAAAAGACCCTAATGCTGGGAAAGATTGAAGGTGGGAGGAGTAGGGGACAACAGAGGATGAAATGGTTGGATGGCATCACTGACTCGATGGACATGAGTTTGAGTAAGTTCCGGAAGTTGGTGATGGACAGGGAAGCCTGGCGTGCTGCAGTCCTTGGGGTCGCAATGAGCTGGACATGACTGAGTGACTGATATGAACTGAATAAAGAAAGATAAGACAGCAGAGATAGATACACATACAAGAAAATATTACTCAGTCACCAAAAAGAAAAACAAAAGAAATCTTGCCATTTGAGACAAGAATGGTCCTTGAAAATATTATGCTAAGTAAAACAGGTCAAATAAAGAAAAACAAATGTTGTGTGATTTCATTTATGTGTGGAATCTGGAAAAACAAACCAGAGAAGGCAATGGCACCCTACTCCAGTACTCTTGCCTGGCAGCCTGGTGGGCTGCAGTCCATGGGGTCGCTAGGAGTCGGACACGACTGAGCGACTTCACTTTCACTTTTCACTTTCATGCATTGGAGAAGGAAATGGCAACCCACTCCAGTGTTCTTGCCTGGAGAATCCCAGGGATGGGGGAGCCTGGTGGGCTGCCGTCTCTGGGGTCGCACAGAGTCGGACACGACTGAAGCAACTTAGCAGCAGCAGCAGCAGAAAAACAAACAAAAATGAGTTCATAGATACAAAGAACACATTTCTTGTTGCCAAAGACAACAAGGTGTGGTGGGCAAAATAGGAGCAGAGGATCAAAAGATACAAACCTTCAGCTATAAAGTTAAAAAGCCATGGAGATGTAATGTATAGCATGGTGACTATAGTTAATAATACTGTATTGTATATCAGAAAGTTGTGGAGAGAGTAGGTCTTAACAGTTCTGATCACAAGGAAAACAGTGTTGTGATCATGTATGGTGAGGGAATTTAACTGCTCATTTTGGTGATCGTTTTACAATATATACAGATATTGAATCCTTACTTTGTACACTTGAAATTAATAAATTTTAAAAACTAGAGAGTATCCTTTGAGAAAAAAAATTTCATTTTAGTCAGTGTCCAAATGAAAAACTACCATCCGAGGCACAAAAACATCTAGGAAGTGGTTAAATGTGTGATGGATGGATGAGACAGACGGGCAAGCAGAAAGTCATAGTAACAGATCTTCCTACAACCTTCCCTGACAACCGCGCATGCACACACACACACACACACACGCACGCACCCCTATTGTCTATTACCTTGTAGCAGGACTTTGCCTGGGTTTCCTGTGCTGTTTCTGTGGTCTCTTACTGTTTGATGGTGTTCTGATCTTATGTACAAAAAATTCAGCCTCTTAAGTGAATGAAAAAAAATAAAAAATGAAAATAAACATAGGTGAAATCTAGTATTACTGAAAAAAACAGTATTTTGTCTGCTGCTAGCATCTCAAGAGATTTCTGCAAAATAGAAAGTAGGTTAGAATGATATGATGAAAATCCGGTTTTCTAACACAGAAAGTGGGAGGCTTCCTGGTAAACGGGTAGATTCTGAGTGGACCCAGAAATATCTCCTAGTCCATAAAGGCACATGTTAAAGGAGACAGTGGAGCTCGAGACCACAGGTAGTTTCGAATACACACACCAGCAATTCTAGAGTTGACTCTGCACAGGTGTGGAGCCCCGCGTTAGACCTCAGAGCCTACAACTAACGGGGACAATTCTCTTTGACATGTACCTTGTTCACAAATTTCAGTTTAAAACAGATCATAAAATGCACACCAAGCAGAAAAATATTAGGGTAGGAAAAAAAAAGGGGGGGTGTTTATTGACTCCTACTAGTAAAGATCTTTTTGAGGAGAAGTTTAATCCAAAGTGTAGGAGGTAAGCTCCATGAAACTGGAATTTTCTGTCAGAGTGTTTCTCCTTTCATTTATACAATGGAAGTTCCTTCTGCTCCCTTTTGAATCTGTGCCCTTGTGTGCAAGTTGCTCGGTCGTGTTCAACTCTTTGCGACCCCGTGGGCTGTATGCCCATGGAATTCTCCAGGCCAGAAGACTGGAGTTGGTAGCCTTTCCCTTCTCCAGGGGATCTTCCCAACCCAGGGATCGAACCCAGGTCTCCCGCATTGCAGGCGGATTCTTTACCAGGGAAGCCACAAGCTTCTTTCTTTAGGATCTCTCAAAACCGTTCAAATTTTCTTGCTACAAGCTTTACTCTTTGATGATTCCTCCTATGTATGATATCCTTCTGCTCCCTTTCGAATCTATGCCCTTAGATAATTCAAAACAAGGGAGTTTTCCAGGCTTCTTACAGGTCTCTTCCTAAAAATGCTTCAGCTGGCAACTGAGGTGTCAGCTCAGGGAATTTCTCTGATGGGCTGAGACATGATAGAGCAGGGTGAGGCGTGGACTGCTCCAACATGATTTCTTCCAGCAGTTCTCTTTAGACCACCTTCCGGGAGAGGCACCACTTGGAACAGCCACTCCTGAGGATACCCTTGGAGGAGGAGGAGGATGAAGAAAGCTCTGATTCTGAGGGCTCTCACTCTGGCCACCATGATGAGCCCCTATGGAGGTGAAGACATCGTGGGTGAGTGTACAGTTGAGGGGTGTGGGTTTACAATTGTGAAGAATTTTTTAAATTTTTATTTTATATTGGAATATGGTGGCTCAGATGGTAAAGAATCTGCCTGCAATGCAGGAGACCCAGGTTTGATCCCTGGATTGGGAAGATCCCCTGGAGAAGGGAATGGCTACCCACTTCAGTATTCTTGCCTGAAGAATTCCATGGGCAGAGGAGCCTGGTGGGCTGCAGTCCATGAGGTCACAAAAAAGTCCGACATGACTTAGCAACTAAACAACTATATATATATATATATATATATATATATATATATATCACACTTTATCTTCTTTATCCATTCATCTGTCAGTGGACATTTAGGTTGTTTCCATGTCTTGGCTCTTATAAATAGCATTGCTATGAAATAAAGGTGCATTTATCTTTTTGCATTATAGTTCTTTCTGGATATATGCCCAGGAGTGGGATTGCTGGACCATATGGCAACTCTATTTTCAGATATGCATTCTAAATAACAAAGAGTCGTGTGTATGTGTATGTGTGTGAAAGTCGCTCAGTTGTGTCCAACTCTTTGAGACCCCATGGACTAAAAAGCAATATAATGCCAAAGTATAGCATGATTTATTATAAGTATAACTTCAAATTTGATTGTTTGCTTCAGAAATTTGGGTAATGTTGGTGGAAAACCTAGGAACTTAAAATAGGTTAGTCTCAGCTTGTCAACCCAAACTACCAGTCCTGTCACCTCCAGCCAACAAAGCTCTAAAAAGAGGATAAAAACAGATTAATTTTAGTTAATCAGCCCCCTCAGCTCCTCCATTCTGTATTCACAACACCTTCTTGAAGGTGGCTTATTCCACTAAATTTCAGTCTCCTGTCCAAAACTTTGTCCTACTGTGTCATGGGCATTGACAATGGTTATTGAAACCCAAAGGGTGTGGGGGATCAAGGAAAAGAGAAGAGGAATGGAATGGAATCTTCAGAACATTTCCTAATTGTGATTCATGAAGTCAACAAATATTTAGCGAGGTATCAAGCACTCCTCTGGGCATAAAGCAAGATTTCTGGGAATGCCCTGGTGGTCCAGGGATCAGGACTCCACGCTTCTACTGACGGGGGCACGGGTTCAATCCGTGGTCAGGGAACTAAGATCTCTCATGCTATGTGGCACAGACAAAGAACAACAACAAGTAAAGATTCCTATCCACGGGAAACTCATGTTCTTATAATCAGACAGATAACTTAAAAAAAAAACACATTTCATAAGTAAATAAATTCCATAGTGTGGTAAGAATGAGATAGGTGCTATGAGAAGTAAGAGATTAGGTGATTAGAAATAAAATTATGTAATCATTATCTAGGGCTTCCCCAGTGGCTCAGGGGTAAAGAATCCAGCTGCAATGCAGGAGACACAGATTTGATCCCTGGCTCAGGAAGGTCCCCTGGAGGAAAGCATGGCAACCCATTCCAGTAGTCTTGCCAGGAGAATCCCATGGACAGAGGAGCCTGGTGGGCTACAGTTCAGAGGGTTGCAAACAGCAAGACATGACTGAAGAGAGTGAGCACGCACACAAGCATTCATCATTAACTTATTTACTGCAATCTTACTATGTGCCATGAACCCTTCAAGTTACTAGGGATACAGAGTGAATAAGACAGCGTCTCAGCACCTCATGGCGTGTACATCACCATCCCTAACCCTAGGATAGAAAAGACAGAAATAGGAAGTGGTATCGGCCCAGGCCAAATATGAACCTACACTCCTACACGGACCATTTCTCATGTGTTTTTGTTTAATCCAATTCTTTCCCCGCCCCTGTATCCTGCGTCCCTGTTCTTATCTTTCTGCTTTGGCGTGGCCACGCGCCAGCTGACCACGTGGGCACTTACGGCACAAATGTCTACCAGACGTACGGCGCCTCTGGCCAGTTCACGTTTGAATTTGATGGAGACGAGCTCTTCTACGTGGACCTGGGGAAAAAGGAGACTGTCTGGCGGCTGCCCGAGTTTAGCAATATCACCAAATTTGAAGTTCAGAGCGCCCTGAGAAACATTGTTATGTCAAAAAGAAATTTGGATATCTTGATAAAAAATTCCAGCTTTACACCTGCCACCAACGGTAAGTGTGACCTCTCTTCACAGCATCTACCTCGTGTTCCTGGTCTCTTTTTCCTCCCCCGGGTAGCTAGTCTTCCCCCGACACTCTAAATTGCTCCCCCTTTCTATTTCATTTCCTGGCAAATACCCAGTCCTCGGCTACAGATTTAATCTTGAAATATCCCTCCCCTGAGTTCCAAGAACCCACTCCTTGCAGTAGTTCTAAAAGAGGATATTCTCAAGCTCTTGGCCTAAGTAGCCAAGTAGTACCTCAGCCCTTGTCTCCTTTGAAGAAATAATTCAGCAAAGAGACCAAGCTTGTGAAATCGAGACAGTGTTTATTAAAAACAAGGTACTTGTGGAAGAACTCATAAAAGAACTCAGAGTTTGGAATTTGTTTTTTTTTAACATTTTTTAATGGGCCTCAAAATCCTGTGACGGATTTTTTATCAAGCTGTTTCCATTAGAAAGTACTGATTTTAAAAACTAATAACTGAAAACTGCCATACACAAAGCAAATGGTCCGTAAAAGATTCTCCTTTCCTTCTGAAGTTTTTACAATGTATTGTTATTATCAACCAGTCTTTTACTATTAAATGTAAATGGCGAATCACTCCAAATAGACTGGGTTGCACACAGTAGCGAGGATTTAGCTTGCTTATATGGGGGCAGTTTTCTGGGCTGTCTCGGGCCAGTCATCTCGCTTGTGCCCATTTTTCACCTGACTCAGGGTTCTTCCTGATGGGCATGCATCTGTCAGCCAAGGTGGATTCCGGCGCCAAGGTTTCTGGGGGGTTGGCAGGACATCTTCTGGGCTGGCATCTCCTTCCTCCTTTGTCCTCCCTAGACTGAAGGCCTCTTCTGCACATGCATCAGGCTGGGAAATCCCCTTGACCACGAGAACGAGGAAGCTGTGGTCACTTTGTCTTTCACCTAATCAGGGCCCCATGCTCCTGCTGGTATCGTGTCTTAAAGCGTCAGCAGGAGACCAGTTGCAGCTGCTCAGCCCATGGCCCATCTGTCTCCTAGCTCTCACACACCGACCCACTCTGCCCTGTGGATTCCCAGCGAGAAGAACGTGTTCTAAGCTTCATAGTGACCCTAAAGAAGAAGACAGTTCAGAAGAGAATTCGCAGCACAGTTCAGAGGACAGTTCGGCATCTGTAGATAAAGATGTCAGCACCAGTTCTGAAGTCACTGTAGAAAGCACTAATCTTCCTCATTCAGAAGGTGGAAGAGCCAAGGTCTAAGTTTTGGACGGTCCTACCAGTAAAATAATAATACTGATGATCAATATATAATATAAGAAACAAGTGAAAATAAAGGGAGGTTATGGCTGACTGTAAAGTGAGTCTGAAGGACATAGGAAATAATACACTAACAGCTGGGGAGATTGTGCACGGGGTGGGGAAGCCTCCCCTAAACTGATTAAGGAGCAGAAGGCACAGTTGTCAGAAATTCCAATCCATCTTTGGTCTTCATTGTAGAAATCCCTGAAGTGGCTGTGTTTCCCAAATCCTCCGTGGTCCTGGGGATTCCCAATACCCTCATCTGTCAAGTGGACAACATCTTTCCTCCTGTGATCAACATCACTTGGTTTTACAAAGGACACTTTGTTGCAGAAGGGATCGCTGAGACCACCTTCTACCCCAAGAGTGACCACTCTTTCCTCAAGTTCAGTTACCTCACCTTTCTTCCCGCCAGTGAAGACTTCTATGACTGCAGAGTGGAGCACTGGGGCCTGGAAGAGCCCCTCGTCAAGCACTGGGGTACGTGCATTCCCAAACCCACACCCTTCTCCACATCCAATCCACCTGCAGACAGTGTCCTTCCGAATCCGGCCTCCAGACTCTGAGACTGAATCAAATCCTGGAGACAGGGTTTTGGGTGAAGTAGAAAGAACAGCTTTATTTCTTTGCCAGGCAAAGGGGGTCCCAGTGGACTACAGCTCTCAAAACTGTGTGTCCCCACCCGGAGGGGGTAACAAGGAGTTTTATAGTAATGGTGTGATAAAGAGGGTATGACCAGCTCCTGAACATTCTTCTGATGTTGACAGCCAGTCTGGGGTCAGTGTGTCATGGGCAGCATATAGTTAATTTCTCCACCGGTTGGAGATTTCAACAACTGCCAAACAGCTCAAAGACAGTGCTGTGTGTATCCCTTGACGGGGAACCAGGACCCTGCCCCAAGACCACTACAGTTTCTTAACTGCTCCTCCCGTGTCTCCACATCCCCTCCCTTCCCTGAATAACATCTGTTTGAGCCTGCCTCTTGAACTCAGAGAGGTCACGGAGGCTGAATGAAGCCCGTTTCCTGCAAACAAGAAACGGGGAGACACAAAAAGGCTTTTGTACACAGGAGCATCACAAGACCCTGCTCAGTATCACTTTGACCCTGTAAGTCTTTTTGTTCTCAGAGCCTGAGATTCCAACCCCTACATCAGAGCTGACAGAGACTGTGGTCTGTGCCCTGGGGCTGGCCATGGGCCTCATGGGCATCGTGGTGGGCACTGTCCTCATCCTCCGAGTCCGGTGCTTGGGTGCTGCCTCCAGACGTCGAAGGGCCATGTGAGTCATGGCCTGAAAGATGGGAAGGTAAGGATCAGATCTAGAAAGATGGCACTTCAGGCAGGGAAGGCAAGGGTGGAAAATTGGCATCCAGGATACATACATGTGTTTGAACAACTGTGGGCAAATTGGAGATGGGTTGACGTTGGGACAGAGTTACTGCCAAAATCTTGGTTTTCTCTGCCCACCGATGCTGAATAAAAAATACAGAGACAGAGTTTGGAGAGATAGAAAGATGGCTTTAGTCGGCTGCAGGAAGAACACAGCAGAACACAGCAGGCTAGTGCCCTGCGCGATGGGGAATTGGAGGGGACCATATAGCTGGGGCTCACAGTCTGAGGTCTGTGATCAGGAACAAAGTAGTGAGAGTCTTGCATTCTTCTTTATTGTTTCAAAATAGTCAGAACTGGCTTCAAGAAACTGGATAATTGGGTCAGTTTGTCTCTGATTTATAATATTGCAGCCCTCTTTCTGCAATGCAAAATGCTACAAGGGGTGGTCTGCAAAGGGAGCGCTGGGAAGGTAAGCGCCAGGTGCAGGATGGAATTTGCATAGGGTTAAGGGGCAGTGGGTACCGGATATAATTTACATAGTGTCAGGTTCCTTCTGTGAGATACAGGCTACAGTTCAGTAACAGTGAAAGGAAAGCCAGGAGTGATTAACTCTTTCAGGTCTGTTTATGCTTCTTCTCTCATCTGTTCACTGTTCCCTTTACTTGTTCTCAGGAGAGGAAAGTCTTCATTTCTGTTTTCGCTGCAGCATCAGGAGCCCAGGACCATCAGCCTCATGCTGTTTGGTGTTTCAGGTGATCAGTCTTTACAAGAAAAAAAAGGCCTGGTTCAGACTCCAGTTCCCTGTCTTGACCTTGACTGAGACGTGCTCCTTGTTCCACTTCATCACAGAGCTCCTTCCACGCCCTCCTGCCCTCCCTGCCAGGGTGGACTTTATGGAGGAATTTTCCTTCGAAGATCACTGACCCTTATGAATTCTCCCAACTTAGTCTTTGATTCATTGACTACCTGTCACAGAGAGACCTGGATTGTTCCACCCAGCCGCCTAGTTCTTGGTCACCCTAATCCAACATCTGTTCCAAACAAATAAGTAAATCTTGCACCAAGAGATTGTCTTGCTAAGTGAAGTAAGTCAGAAAGAGAAAGACAAATGCCATATGATATCACTTACGTGTGGAATCTAAAATATGACAGAAGTGAACCTACCTATGAAACAGAAGCAGGATCAGGAACATAGCGAATGGACTGGTGGTTGCCAAGGGAGGAGGGGGATGGGAGAAAGCTGGACTTGGAGTTTGGGATTAGCAGATGCAAACTGGTCCATGTAGAATGGATAAACAACAGGGTCCTCCTGTGTAGCACAGGGACCTATATTCAGTATCCTGTGATAAACCATAATGGAAAACGACCACAAGAATATATACAGATGTATGTATGTATAACTGAGTCATTTTGCTGTATAGCAGTAATTAAGACAACATTGTAATTCAACTATACTTCAATAAAAAGAAAATTTTAAAGAAGACAAATCTCTTTCTAGGGTATTTTTGTTCAGTGTGTCCATTTTCTCTGTTCCTAGGGCTAACTCCTGTATAAGCATGGAAGCCCCTGTGTTGGAAGGCTCATGGAAATCTCAGCTCCATGGAACCTGTTTCTCAAATCACGTTAATACCACGCAGCCAAAGTGTGAAAATGATGTTCTTAAATGGGGACCTTTTTTCCTCCCTAAACTTCCTCTTTGCTCTCTCTCTCTTCTTACATTAAGTATCAATGAACATAAAGCAAAATTTCTCCCCTCAGTGCAAAGTGTTTATATCTAACATGCAAAAAAGTGTGTGTGTGTGGGGGGGGAATGGTGCCAGTGTTCAAGAGTTTAATTTTAAAAGAGAAGTCTAAGTCTGTGCAGGAGACCAGACATTGAAATAAAATCTTTTAAACATCAAAACTGGATTTTGAGAGTGCAAAGTCAGAACCATGGATCCGTGAAGGAGGCAGAATGATGTAAATCTCTCCTCCCCATTTTCATCCTGATGAGACAGAAAGTCTCCAGGTAGGAATGAGACAGAGCGTAGAAGTGAGAATGATAGAATAAGATAATGCTTTCTGTATCTCAGAAAACGCCCCGCACTTTCTCTTATCTGGGTTAATATCAAGGAGAAAGGAGAGACTGGCTAACAGGCCCACAGCAGGGGCAACCTCGCTGCCCTGCAGGTACCCCCATTTAGCAATACAATAAGTACAATGTAAATGCACTCCACCCTCAAGTTCATAAATTATGTAGTTTTTTTAATTTTTAATGTATTTTATTTTCAGTTGTGCTGCACGGCATGGGAGATCTAAGTTCTCTGACCAAGGATTGAACCCATGACCCTTACAGTGGAAGTGAGAGTCTTAACCATTGGACACCCCGGGAAGTCCCAAAATTTATTAACATACTATCTTTAATTGGTGTTGTTCTATTTTATGAGACTTTGTAAATAGACTGAGATTTCAGTAATGTATTAAGACCACCCTATTTCAAATTTTTATGCAATATAATCCTTTAGTAACCACAAAATGGGCTGTTGAGAGTGCCGGGGTCCAGCCCCGGTGGATCCAAGGAATTCGAAGGGGAGACGGTTTCGGCGATCAGGAAACCATAGCTTAATTAAGTGTTAATTAGAGATATAAAGAGTGGTTAAATAGGGATAGCTCAGTGAAAAAATTCAGTGGAGAAAAGAGGCTGAATAACTTGGTTTACGTGGAAAACCAATAAAACTCCAAGACAAGGAGTTTGCACCACCTATGTAGGCCACAGGCATCCTCCCATTGTCCCGAAGGAGAGGAGACACTAAGGCCTCCCTGGTCAGATCTTAGAAGCCCAGGGAAAATTAGTAGGCTTGGCGAGCCTCCACGCTCCAGATGGGAATTCAGCCAGAAGGTGAGAGAAAGAACGACATGGGGAGATGAAGCTTCGGTGAGCAAGGCCCGCACTTTATTTTGCAAAGTAGTTTTTATACCTTAAGTTGTGCATAGAGGATAACGGGGGAAGGGGTAGAGTCATGCAAGGTCAGCAGTCCTTGATCCTTATCGAAGCCAGGCTTTCTTACTGCAAACTTATCATATGCAAAAGTTTAGGTGATTTACATCATCTTCTGGCCAGGAGGCCTGTTAACATTTTATGACCCTGTCTTCAGAAAACTTATTTTTCTCTAAAGGTGATTATTCTAAAGTCAGGTGCCACCCTCCAAAAGCATTAGATAAAGTTGCATTCCTACAGGGCAAAAGAAAAGAATTAACTCAAGGGTCCAAGGTTACAAACATTAAAGCTACTACTCACATTCCTATACACCAACTATATTAATCAATACACTCCCAGGGACACAGTAGGTAAGGGATATGGAAACTTAGCAGCAAACATTGGCCCAATAAATGAAAACCCTTCATCAATATAATTTCTAATCAACCCACTATACTATACTAATAATCTTCTAACTGCTCAAAGGAATCTATATTTAGAAAGTTCAGAACATCTCGTGCCTCTCATGGTTGGGAGGCTGTGAACGATCACATGTGGCTGGAAGAACCTGTTCAGGCAGGCTAGAGAACTTCCAAAGGAGTTTGTGAACTAAAACACTCTTGTCACGCCCAGGAACTTTATTAACTGGAGCTGTAAGTTAACTCTTTTTCAGAGAGAGAGATGGTAGTGGGGGACAGCCCCCCGTAAAGTCAGAGGTGTAGGTGAGAGCACAAAGCAGTGAAGTAGACAGACTCTGGTTTTGGGGGTAGATGCTTGAGAATTTCCAGGGGGACTCCTGAGGCTCGATCCCGCCTTTGCGTATGCCGAGCCTCCTTCCTCATGACCTTTGCCATGGGCGGAGGTCCTCACACTGGCTCCCGGCAGAGAGGATCCACGAGGTAATACATATAAAACACTTAGCCTAATGGGTGTCACATGGAAAGCATCCATTATGTTACCTCTGACTGTAATTCATATTATCTGGAACCAAACTCCAATCTCAATGTCCAAACTCCAGGAGTCACATTGAGTCCTTACTGAGCATTCTTTTTGCTTAAACTACTTAATTTTATATACATCTGTACACCAATTCCAGGCATGAGGCATTCTTAACTTTCTTGTTTCTTGCCCTTTCTCTTTCTTTCGCTTTCTATTTCATTATGGTTCAGTTCAGTTCAATTCAGTCGCTCAGTCGCGTCCGATTAAGGTAAAAGAGGCATAACTAACATTTACCATTTTAACCATTTTGAGGCTGTGGTTCAGGAGTGTTAAATACATTTGCATTGTGTTGTGCAACCGTTACCATCAACCATTACTTTTTCATCTTCCTAAACTGAAACTCTGTAACTACTAAATGATGCCTCTATTTCCACCTCCCTTCCGGTCCTGATAACCACCATTCTACTTTTTTTTTTATTAATTTTGTGTGTGTATGTGTGTGTGTGGCTGTGCTGGGTCTCCACTGCTGTGCAAGGGCCTTCCCTAGTTGCAGAGAGTGGGGTCTGCTCTCTAGTTGGGTGTACGGGCTTCTCATTGCGGTGGCTTCTCCTGTTGCTAAGTCCGGCTCTAGGTGACCAGGCTCAGTGGTTGTGGCTCATCAGCTTAGTTCCCCCGCAACGTGTGGGATCTTCCCTGACCAGAGATCAAACCCATCTCTTGCATTGGCAGGCATATTCTTAGTCCCTGGACCACCAGGGATTCTACTTTTTATCTCTATAAATTTGACTATTCAAGATCCTTCACATAAATGTGATCATACAGTATTTGTCCTTTTGTGACTGGCTCGTTTTAATTTAGCATAATATTTTCAAGGCTCAGCCATGTTGTAGCCTTTGTCCATTTTTCCTCCCTTTTTAAGGTTAAATAATATTCCACTGGGCTTCCAAGGTGGCTCAGTGGTAAAGAATCCACTTGTGAAAGCAGGAGACACAAGAGACACAGGTTTGATCCCTGGGTTGGGAAGATCCCCTGGAAAAAGAAATGGTAACCCGCTCCAGTATTCTTGCCTGGAAAATTCCATGGACAGAGGGGCCTGGAGGGTTACAGTCCATGGGGTTGCAAAGAGTTGGACATGACTGAGCAACTGAGCTCACACAGTATTCCGTTGTGTCCTGTACACTCCATTTTGTTTATCCAGTCATCCATCAACAAACGTTTGAGTTGTTTCCACCTTTGGATACTGTGAATAATACTTCTGTGGACATTGCTGTTTTAGTCCCTGCTTTCCATTCTTTGGAGATATAATAGAGAGTTCCAATTGCTAGACCATATGGTAATCGTATGTTTAATTTTCTGAGGACACACCATACTGATTTCCACAATGGCTGCACCATTCTACATTCCTGTCAACAATGTACATGGGTTCCTATTTCTCCACATTCATGACAACACTTGTTATTTTCTGAGTTTTTGATAATAACAATCCTAATGGATGTGCATATAACTACACACAAGAAAATGGTGATTCTCATAAACAAAATATTTATTAAAAGAAACAAACAGAACCAATAAATAAAGTTATTTTGTATTTATATTAAATTCAAAGTCATGCATGCATAAGAAAAATAAGATAATTTTCAAAAAATTGAGAGTAATATTTTCCTCTTAAAGGAAAAGATAGTAAAAAAAGGTGCACACAAGATGCTCCTAGGAAGCTGGTTGTGTTTTGGTTTATAAACTGCATGAACTGCATGGTTTGTTGTTGATGAAGTTCTGCACACAGGTTTATGAAACTCTCTACAGAAGCTACATGTCACTCTAAAAGAAATGTTAGCATTATTATATCTCCTATTATAAAAATATTATTCTCAAGTCATGAGCTAAAGAATTGTGTGCATAGCTTTCCTAGATATAAATCCAGTTCAGGAAATATAAATCCAATTTACTTCAGGAAATGTGCTCTTTAAGGAAAATGATGTGTTTACACTTAAGAGCAGAGAAGGCAATGGCACCCCACTTCAGTACTCTTGCCTGGAAAATCCCATGGAGCCTGGTGGGCTGCAGTCCATGGGGTCGCTAGGAGTCGGACATGACTGAGCGACTTCACTTTCACTTTTCACTTTTCACTTTCATGCATTGGAGAAGGAAATGGCAACCCACTCCAGTGTTCTTGCCTGGAGGATCCCAGGGACAGGGGGGCCTCGTGGGCTGCTGTCTGTGGGGTCGCACAGAGTCGGACATGACTGAAGTGACTTAGCAGCACACTTAAGAGACATGAAGACCTTTTAAACTAAAAGAAATTTAAGATCCAATTCCCAAGGATGTGGATCAATAAGGAAAATAATTGGAAGGATCGTGATGACTTTTACCTATCCTATCGTCATTAAAGCACCCCCAGGCTCAGTTCAAGGTAAAAAGGTTACATGAAGTGTATATTGTTGGACACAATAGAGGAAAATAGTCAACATCTTCTGTTGGATGATGGGACTCCTTCTTGGGAAAGTTCTTCTGGTGGCAAAGTCTCAAAAGGAATATCACCAGTGATGTTTTATGTCAAGCGACAGACGCAGGCTTAGGAAAGACCTGTCAACAAAGGACCGTCTAGTCAAGGCTATGGTATTTCCAGTGGTCATGTATGGATGTGAGAGTTGGACTATAAAGAAAGCTGAGCTCCAAAGAATTGATGCTTTTGAACTATGGTGTTGGAGAAGACTCTTCACAGTCCCTTGGACTACAAGGAGATCCAACCAGTCCATCCTAAAGGAGATCAGTCCTGGGTGTTCATCGGTAGGACTGATGTTGAAGCTGAAATTCCAATACTTTGGCCACCTGATGCAGAGCTGACTCATTTGAAAAGACCCTGATGCTGGGAAAGATTGAAGACAGGAGGAGAAGGGGATGACAGAGGATGAGATGGTTGGATGGCATCACCGACTCAATGGACATGAGTTTGGGTGGACTTCGGGAGTTGGTGATGGACAGGGAGGCCTGATGTGCTGCAGTTCATGGGGTCACAAAGAGCCGGACACGACTGAGCAACTGAACTGAGAACTGAGAAACTGGAAGTGGTCACTTCACATGTACCTCAGAAAGCAAGATAAGAAGGAAGAAGAAAGCACTTCAGGGAAAAATAAAAACCCAAAGAATAAAAATAAAACAGAGGGTAGGGGAGTGAATCACTGGTACAGCCAGATACTGGAAGAGTTGCAGGAAGGGAGACCCAACCCCCTCCAGGGCCCGAGACTGGACAGTTGTCTAACACTCGGAAATGAGCTGTCCCAGGAGACACAGAGCTGACAGAGCAAGAGACTTTATAAAGGGGCGCCTGGCTGAGAGCAGGAGGGTTGGGGAGCCCCGGAGGACTGCTCCGCCCCCTGGTTTGCGGTCCTGGGTTTTACGGTGACGGGTTAGTTTCCCGGTTGTCTCTGGCCAATCGTTTTGACTCAAGGTCCTTCCTGTTGGCTCACACGTCACTCGGCCGAGATGAATTCCAGAGTGAAGGATTCTGGGAAGTTGGTAGCACATACAGTGGGCAGGTGTCTCCTTCCCACTTTGGGCCTTTCCCAGATTCTCCCAGTTGGTTTTCGGTGGCCACACCTTGTTCCTTATGGGGAGACCCTTTTGTGAGACAACTCATGTAAGTGGTTATCATTGTGTCTGGCCAAGGCAGGTGGTTTTGGTCAATGGTTTCCTAAACAGAAGTGGCAAAACAGAGAATTAAAAATAATGAATGAGGGACTTCCCTTGTGGTCCAGTGGCTAAGTCTTGGTGTTCCCAATGTAGGGGGCCCAGGTTCCATCCTTTGTCAGGGAACTAGAGATCCCACATGGAGGAACTAAGACCTGACCCTATCAAAAAATTATATAAATTGTTGTAATATAATGAGTGAGGCTTGTGTGCCCTGCAGAAGACCTTTGATTTGGATTTCACTCATGTAGATATACACTGGAAAAAAGTGAATACTGACATGTAATTAGGGGTACTTCATCAGAACCATTTTCTCTTGAATTTTACATTGTCAAAAAAAAAAAAAAAAAGAATGGTCTGGATCTCAACAAATTACTTTTTTAATGTGTTGTAAGATTGTGAAGGAAAATGTTTACTGATAAAGGCACACAGAAAGAGCTGATAATTACTCCTATACTCTTAAACTCAGTTTGGGAGCTCTGTTAACAACAAAAATGGAGCTGATGGCTATTGGATTAGCAAGGTATAGCAGTGATTTTAAGAACCTCATAAGCAAAACTTAGTAGATTAATATACTGTCGCTTTAAATTTACAGGGAACTAAATCTTACTGGACATCTGTTACTGGTTTTGAGATAAGAAATTGTAATTGGAATGCAATGAAGTGTGCTTCGAGGTAAACAATGATAGGTCTGCATTTTATTTATTTAGTATTATTATTTTTGACCATGCCACAAAGGCTTGTGGAATCTTAGTTCCCATTTTCCCTGACTGAGGTGGAACCTGGGCTATGAGCTGTGAAAGCACTGGATCCTAAGCACTAGCCCACCAGGGAATTCTCTAGGTCCATATTCTTGATGAAACATGAAAAACACAGCACAGATTGGGTTTCTCTGGTAGCTCAGCTGGTAAAGAATCCACCTGCAATGCAGGAGACTCTCAGTCAATTCATGGGTCAGGAAGATACCCTGGAGAATGGATAGGCTACCCACTACAGTATTCTTGGGCTTCCCTGGTGGCTCAGATGGTAAAGAATCTGTGTGAAATGCAGAGGACCTACGTTCGAACCCTGGGTTGGGAAGAGTCCCTGGAGGAAGGCATGGCAACCCACTCCAGTATTCTTGCCTGGAGAATCCCATGGACAGAGGAGCCTGGTGGGTTACAGTCCATGGGGTCACAAAGAGTCAGAAACAACTGAACAACTAAGCATATATATATGGGTTTCCCTGATGGCTCAGTGGTAAAGAATCCTCCTGCCAAGCAGGAGACACAGGTTTGATCCAATGGGTCAGAAAGACCCTCTGAAGAAAGAAATGGCAACTCCAAATACCAACTCCAGTATTCTTGCCTGGAAAATCCCATGGATGGAGGAGCCTGGCAGTTTAGAGTCCATGAGGGTCACAAAAAGTCAGACACAACTTAGTGACTAAAAAATAACAACAAATTTACATTTAACCTGGCTCTTGACAATAATTGCACAAAGCATTTGTCTTAAATCAAGTTCTCCTAAAAGCAGTCTAAGACAAGGGCTTTTGTAATTTTTCAGTGTGGTGACTCATCATATCCATTTGTTCACAACCTCGTCATTTTTGCTGATGCACGCATGCATATCCCATTGCTCAGTGGTGTCCAACTCTTTGCAACCCCATGGACAGAAGCACAGCAGGCTCCCCTGTCCTTCAACTATCCCCTGGTGTTTGCTCAAACTCATGTCCATTGAGTCAGTGATATATCCAAACATCTTATCCTCTGTCACTCCCTTCACCTCCTGCCCTCAATCTTTCTAAGTATCAGGGTCTTTTCCAAGGAGTTGGCTGTTCGCATTAGGTGGCTAAAGTACTGGAGCTTCAGCATCAGTCCCTTATTAGGGTTGACTTCCTTTAGGATTGACTGGTTTGCTGTCCAAGGGATTCTCAAGAGTCTTTTCCAGCACCACAGTTTGAAAGCATCAATTCTTAGGTGCTCAGCCATCTTTATGGTCCAACTATCACATCCATACATGACTACTGGAAAAACCGTAACTCTGACTACATGGGTGTTTGTCAGCAAAGTGATGTCTCTGCTTTTTAATACACTGTCCAGGGTCGTCTTAATTTCTGTCCATGGGATTACTCAGACAAGAATACTGGAGTGGGTTGCCATTTCCTCATCCAGGGGATCTTCCCGACCCAGCCATTGAACCTGCGTCTCCGGTGTCTCCTGCATTGGCAAGCAGATTCTTTGTTGCTGAGCCTCCTGGGAAGCCCTTTTCTGGAGATACACGTCTGGTAAATCCCTAGTCACCCCCACATGTCTCATCTGAAGGAGCACTGTGCTAGAGTTACTACCATCACAGCTCCCTGGGGTTGAGGTAGACCTCCAAAACTTCACAAACAAGAAATTGTACAGTCTGTGCTCTCTTTTGCCTGGCTTCTTTCATCCAACGTGAGGCTTGTTGTTGCCTGTGAGTTTCATCCATGTTGCCTGTATGAATAATTCGCTCCTTGTTATTCTCTGAAGAAAGGAAATTTGTTGATTTCTGATTTTGCTGAGAGACTTCTTAGTTATTTTCTGTTTGGGGCTAATATAAATAACAAATAGTGGCTCTGAACATTTTTAATAAGTCATTTTATGGACATATGTTTATATTTCTTTAGGTAAGGATTTGCAAGCAACATTGTTTTGTCATAGAATAAGTCTATCTTTCCAAGAAATAGCCAGACTTTTAAAGCACTGGTTGTACACAAAAGGTGAGCATTTGGGTTACAAGACATCTTGACATTAGATAGTCTCTGTTTTGTTTTTTTTTTTTTAATTTAGCCATTTGTGTATGTGTAGTGATATCAATGGATTTAACTTGCTTTTCTATATAGAGTTCTATTTTACCACTTCAAGTAAAATGTTTTACAGCCATAAAGAGATGAAGAATGTGATTTTCTGGAATGAGAGGACAGAAATTGAGTGAAAGCAGAGAGAGGGACAGACACCCTGTGGAAGAGTTACCCAGATTACTCTGTGCTTTTCTGGAAACTCCCGGCCCACAGCAGACTGAAAGGGAAAGTGCGGTAATGCTGGCTTCTCCTCAGTGAAACCAAAGCCGTGTTTGCAAGATACGACCATTCTCAGGCCAGTTGTCAGTCACTAAAAGCAGGGAGCCATAAAAATAGCTTAAAAAAGTGCATAAAGAGGCAGACAAATCAGTGATTTCTCATTGAGAATCACACCTAAATGACCTGGTTGTGAGTTTGAGACCCAAGATTGACTAGACGCTGTTGTTGTTCTAAGTAGAAAACATCTACTGAACCCAAAAGTGGTTGATCTGCACATCACCTATTGTGTAACAATATCAGTTCAGTTCCATTCAGTTCAGTCGCTCAGTCGTGTCCGACTCTTTGCGACCCCATGAATTGCAGCACGCCAGGCCTCCCTGTCCATCACCAACTCCCAGAGTTCACTCAGACTCACGTCCATCGAGTTAGTGATGCCATCCAGCCATCTCATCCTCTGTCGTCCCCTTCTCCTCCTGCCCCCAATCCCTCCCAGCATCAGGGTCTTTTCCAATGAGTCAACTCTTCGCATGAGGTGGCCAAAGTACTGGAGTTTCAGTTTTAGCATCATTCCTTCCAAAGAAATCCCAGGGCTCATCTCCTTTAGAATGGACTGGTTGGATCTCCTTGCTGTCCAAGGGACTCTCAAGAGTCTTCTCCAACACCACAGTTCAAAAGCATCAATTCTTCGGTGCTCAGCTTTCTTCACAGTCCAACTTTCACATCCATACATGACCATTGGAAAAACCATAGTCTTGACTAGATGGACCTTTGTTGCCAAAGTAACAATATCATCCCCCCTTATTTTTTATTGTAGAGGGTTCTATCTGGAGATAACTGATATTACTAAGAGAAATAAAGTATTTTTAAGGATTTGCTGTCCCATGTGTAGTGGATTTTCAAACAATGTACCTCTTGACTTCTAATGCTTCTGTGCTGTGCTATAGACAGAAAGCACATTCACAGATAATCTTTTTTTTCTTCATTTTTTTAAAACTTTTATTTTGTATTAGACTATAGTTGATTTACAATGTTCTGTGAGTTTCAGGTATATAGCAAATTGATTCCGTTATAAATATACACATATATATTCTTTTTCAAATTCTTTTCGCATTCATGTTATTACAAAATATTGTGTAGAATTCCCTGTGCTACATGATAGGTCCTTGTTAGTTATCTATTTTATGTATAATAGTGTGTACATGTTCATTTCAAGCTCCTAATTCATCACTCCCACCCACCTTTCCCCTTTGATAACCATAAGTTTGTTTTCTATGTGAGTCTGCTTCTGTTTTGTAAATAAGTTCATTTGTATCATTTTTTTTTCTGAGATTTCATCTATAATCATATATGATTTAAAAAAAATTTTTGGAGTATAGTTGATTTACAATATCATGTTAGTTTCTGCTATACAGCAAAGTGATCCAGTTATACATATACATCCATCCATCCTTTTTTAGATTCTTTTCCCACATAGGCCATTCCAGAGTCCAGAGCAGAGTTCCTGTGCTATACAGCAGGTCCTTCTTAGTTATCTATTTTATATACAGCAGTGTGTGTGTGTCAGTCTCCATCTCTCAATTTATCCCTCACTTCTCCCCCTGGTAACCATAAATCTGTTTTCTACATCTGTGAGTCTGTTTCTGTTTTATGAATGAGTTCATTTGTACCACTTTTTTAGATTCCACATACAAGTGATTTGTTGTTAGGTCACTAAGTCGTGTCTGACTCTTTGCAACCCCATGGACTGCAGCACACTAGGCTTCCCTGTCCTTCACCAACTCCTGGAGTTTTTTCAAACTCATGTCCATTGAGTAGGTGATGTCGTCCAACCATCTTATCCTCTGTCACCCCCTTCTCCTCCTGCCCTCAGGCTTTCCCAGCATCAGTGTGTTTTCCAGTGAGTTGGCTCTTTGCATCAGGTGGCCAGAGTATTGGAGCTTCAGCTTCAGCATCAGCTCTTCCAATGAATATTCAGGCTCGATTTCCTTTAGAATTTACTGGTTGGATCTCCTTGCAGTCCAAGGGATTCTCATGAGTCTTCTCCAACACCACAGTTTGAAAGCATCAGTTCTTCGGCACTCAGCTTTCTTTATAGTCCAACTCTCACATCCATAGGAGAAGGCAATGGCACCCCACTCCAGTACTCTTGCCTGGAGAATCCCATGGACGGAGGAGCCTGGTAGGCTGCAGCCATGAGGTCGCTAAGAGTCGGACACGACTGAGCAACTTCACTTTGACTTTTCACTTTCATGCATTGGAGAAGGAAATGGCAACCCACTCCAGTATTCTTGCCTGGAGAATCCCAGGGACAGGGGAGCCTGGTGGGCTGCTGTCTATGGGGTCGCACAGAGTCTGACACGACTGAAGCAACTTAGTAGCAGCAGCAGCAGCTCACATCCATAAATGACTACTGGAAAAACCATAGCTTTGACTATATGGACCTTTGTCAGCAAAGTAATGTCTCTTGTTTGCATCATATAACACAAGTGATATCATATGATATTTATCTTTCTCTGGGTGACTTACCTCACTTAGTATAATCACACCCAGGTCCACATTCCTGGATGATCTTAGGTGTCATCTGGCTTTGGCTGATCAGAGGCATTCTAGAGAAGCTTGGACATGCTAACGACTTTCTTTCCTGAAAAGACACCAGTGTGGGTGTACTTTGTTTTTTGGCCACAAAATTAGGAGATATTGTCACTTCGTGGTGTAAAGAGACAGGTGTCACAGTGGCTTCCTGTAGTCAGGACCTTCTGTAATGTGATGCTTCTGACTCAAGCTAGCTTCCCAGGTTGCCTGATTTGGTTCCACCTCGTGTCTTGCTGATTCTCTAAGCCATAGTAAGCCTTCTAATAAACTCCATTCTGCTTAAAAGCATTTAAAGTAAATTTTGTTCCTCTGGGCTCTTCTTGTACAAACAGGCTATGTTTATTACTTGAACAGCTGGAGGTGTGGGGAGGGAAACTCCTTAGGCCAAATCAATGCCCGCTTCTGCCATAAATAAATAGTGCTGAACGCCTACTATAGGGGAGCCTTACATTTAGGAATGCGTATTCACAATCGCAACCCGCTCCAGTGTTCTTGCCTGGAGAATCCCAGGGACGGGGGAGCCTCGTGGGCTGCCGTCTATGGGGTCGCACACAGTCGGACACGACTTAGCAGCAGCAGCATTCACAATCACTGTCTATGTCAGTGCTAATTTATTACCTTCATCAGAAGTAGACCTTGGCATCTCCACCCAAGGGCCAAGACCCTGCTTCTAAGTCTTTCCACCAATTCATCATCTTCATGGGCATTTTCTTTCAGGGTACCAAGTCCCAATGGATGACATATTGACTTCTTATTCATTTATAGAGAGCCAGAACACTGGAGTTAGATGTACTCTGAATCATATAAAAATGTCAACTTTTGAGTACTGACGAGGTTCTCTTGGAGAAGCCATCACTTTTTAACATATTTTCTGAGCTTAACAGAAATTAAATAAACACCATTTCCTCTTGTGTCTGGCACTAACAGCCCCAAAAGAGATACTTTGAATGAGAACTTCAAAACAGATGGATGATACGGGTTCAGGAACAAAACAAGTATAGCAGCTTGTAATGACATCTATTCACTAGTTTACTGGATATCTCTTTCAAAGAAGTAGAGAAAGAAAGAAGCTATAAAGGTCAGAAAGGAAGAGACAAACCTATTATTTTTAATACATTTTACCTGTGTACAAAAACTGTGTTTAAGGGCAATCAAAAAATTTTTCAAGATCACTTACAAGAGGGGCCCCCCACAGCAGTCCAGTGGGCCAGTGGTCTAGGGGCTTTCACGGTAAAGGGTGTGGGTTCAGCCTCTGGTTGGGCAAGTTCTGCATGCTGCTAGGGAATCAAAAAAAAGTCACTTTTGAGGTTTATAAGAATTAAGCATGATTGCTGACTTTAAGATCTTGTATGATGAAGCAATTCTGTTCCTGTAGAGAACACAGTATGGAGACAACTTTTAAATCCCCTCAAACAGTACCATTTCCTGTTCATCAAAGAGAAATATGGGAAACACCAAAAGTAACATGGGATGGTAATGATGTAATCCTGCTGTATGAAGGCCTCTGTGTGTGTCGGTGTGCAAAAGTAGCCAAGACAATTCTGGAAAGAAAATCTAGAGTGGAAGAGGGAAGACATTCCAGATACCAAAGCACATGATAAAATTATAGTCATTAGAAGTGTGGTATTGGCACAAGAGTACAAATATACACCAAATATACACCCAAATAGAAAAGATTCCAAAGACAGATGAAGCCCTGAACCAGAGATCTCCATGAAGCCAACCATAAATATGTACCACGTGCCTATTCTGTATCAGGGACTATACTGGTGTTGACAGGAAAGTGTGCACACCCTAAAAGGTGGGAATTATATGTTCTTCAGCAGCCTTGCTGATCTGAATTTTTTAAGATTGATTTCTTAGAGCATCCAGTATAACCCAAACAGATGAAGTGGAACAGTAGAAAGACATATGATGAACTCAGAAATATGAACAAAGACCAAGTCACAGAGGATTTTGTTAGCCAACTGAGGAATCTAGATTTAATTTTAAGTACTGTAGGAAAACACTTGAGATATTTAGGCCTTATGTAGATGTGATGTGATTTAGCTTTTCAGAATATTTCTTATTGCTCTGTGGAAAGTAAATTGTAGGAATAGAGAAAGGAGTAGAGAAATGAGTGGGAGGCTGTTTCAATAATTCTGAAAAGAAATGACAGTGTCTTAAACAGGAAAGAATCAAATCTCTTCAATCCAATCCATCAAAAGCATAAATATAGATTATCTTTAAGAGGCCTACTTTCTGCTCATGGCCAAAAATCCAACATAACTAAGTTGAATAGTTTAAAAATTAAAGTACCTGCTCCATAAAGACATTGTTAGAAGTAAAATTAGACAAAAAGGGAACACTCAGGGTGAGATGTGACTACTGCCTAGGAGGAGCCAGGGAAAATCTGTGTGAGGGGGTAGAATGACCACTTAGGAACCTTACAAATGTGATGTAATTCTTTCCTAATAAAGGTCTAAATGCCTCTCATTTGAAAGTTTTTCACTAGAATGTAACCTGGGAAGATGGATCAGAGGAATCTGTCTCTTTGTCATCCTTTCCTGCTCATTCACAGGAGGAAAGGATAGATAAACTGAGGACCTGGGGCTGCAGTTGAAATACTTGAAGTCGTAGCAAAAAGAGAGATAAGCTACAGTAATTGAGCCTGCATTTCAGGATCTCGATTCATCAAGAATTCAGTTTTATCAGTAGTTACTGCCTAACAGATTCCCCCATTAGGGTTTCATAATACACCACACAAAATGATAAATTATTGCAAAAATTCCCAGAAAAACTACAAAGTCACAGTCATCAAGACAGTATGGTACTGGTACAAAGACAGAAATATAGATCAATGGAACAAAATAGAAAGCCCAGAGATAAATCCACACACCTATGGACACCTTATCTTTGACAAAGGAGGCAAGAATATACAGTGGAGAAAAGACCATCTCTTTAACAAGTGGTGCTGGGAAAACTGGTCAACCACTTGTGAAAGAATGAAACTAGAACACTTTCTAACACCATACACAAAAATAAACTCAAAATGTTTTAAAGATCTAAACATACGACCAGAAAATATAAAACTCCTAGAGGAGAACATAGGCAAAACACTCTCCGACATAAATCATAGCAGGACCCTCTATGACCCACCTCCCAGAATATTGGAAAAAAAGCAAAAATAAATAAATGGGACCTAATTAAAATTAAAAGCTTCTGCACAACAAAGGAAACTATAAGCAAGGTGAAAAGATAGCCTTCAGAATGGGAGAAAATAATAGCAAATGAAGCAATGGACAAAGAATTAATCTAAAAAATATACAAGCAACTCCTACAGCTCAATTCCAGAAAAATAAACGACCCAATCAAAGAATGGCCCAAAGAACTAAACAGACATTTCTCCAAAGAAGACATACAGATGGCTAACAAACACATGAAAAGATGCTCAACATCACTCATTATCAAAAAAATGCAAATCAAAACCACAATGAGGTACCATCTCACGCTGGTCAGAATGGCTGCCATCCAAAAGTCTACAAGCAATAAATGCTGGAGAGGGTGTGGAGAAAAGGGAACCTTTGTACACTGTTGGTGGGAATGCAAACTAGTACAGCCACTATGGAGAACAGTGTGGAGATTCCTTAAAAAACTGGAAATAAAACTGCCATATGACCCAGCAATCCCACTGCTGGGCATACACACCGAGGAAACCAGAATTGAAAGAGACACGTGTACCCCAATGTTCATTGCAGCACTGTTTATAATAGCCAGGACATGGAAGCAACCTAGATGTCCATCAGCAGACGAATGGATAAGAAAGCTGTGGTATATATATATGATGGAGTATTATTCAGCCATTAAAAAGAATACATTTGAATCAGTTCTAATGAGGTGGATGAAACTGGAGCCCATTATACAGAGTGAAGTAAGCCAGAAAGAAAAACACCAATACAGTATACCAACGCACATACATGGAATTTAGAAAGATGGTAACCAATAACCCCGTATGCAAGACAGAAAAAGAGACACAGATGTATAGAACAGTCTTTTGGACTCTGTGGGAGAGGGTGAGGGTGGGATGATTCTGGAGAATGGCATTGAAACATGTATAATATCATATGTGAAATGAATCGCCAGTCCAGGTTTCATGCATGAGACAGGTGCTCAGGGCTGGTGCACTGGGATGACCCAGAGGGATGGGATGGGGAAGGAGGTGGGAAGAGGGTTCAGGATGGGGAACACGTGTACACCCATGGCAGATTCATGTCAATGTATGGCAAAACCAATACAATATTGTAAAGTAACTAGCCTCCAATTAAAATAAATAAATTTATACTTAAAAAATAAAGAAAGGTTATGAAAAAACAAGAAAGAAGTGAGAGAAAAAAAATTCCCAGGGAAAAAAAAAAAGAATTAGGGATTTTGCATTGAGTGGAATAACTGCATAAGTTTGAATATGAAGTTGTCTTCTATGAAATTCTGCATCTTTTCTAATGCACTATTAAAAACACACACATAAGCTTAAAAGTTAAAAATTTCTAAATGTTATGTTAAATCTATCTAAAGATTGTTCGTTTTATAGCAGAAGAATGTCAATGAAAGCTTACTATGTAGAGTAGATGAATAATTCTTCAGAATGGTAGACCGAGATAGTATCCTTAATTTATTTCCAAATCATTAAAAAAAAAAAAAAGCCTTGGGTAAATTAAAAAAAAAAAGAATTTTACATGCCTAAGATAGTACTCAGCATCCAGAGTGCCCACACAAAGCCACATGCCCCTTTACACCCACCAAAATGAAGAGGACTTCTAAATTGTGTGACACAGAAGAGCCCCATCCTGGGCCATCTCACAGAGGGGCCAGGTAGGACCGGGGCAGCGTAGACCCTCCTCAGGAGCAGAGCCAGGGTTCAGCCAGATTCTGTGACCTGTGATGCTCCTCCGCCAGCTCAGTGAGTTGGACGCACTCTGAACCTTTCACTCATTTGATGATTATAGTCTTGTGGTTATGCTATCATTTCTTCCTGTATTAATAGGGGGTGAACTTATCATTTCACCACAGCTTTTGGACCACTAAGAGCCCTATCCATGGTAGAAAAAGAAGTTTACATCATCAGAGATCCTAGATTTGGAGGTCAATGTGATCTGGTATTTCTCCCTTTAGAATAGGAAAGTAAAGCATTGGTTGTATACGGACTACATAAATTCTACATAGAGGAAACAGCTTCTGAATTTTTTTTTTCAAACAGAAAAGCAGAGACAGAGAAACTTCAGGTATCAAAGTTTTGCATAATGGATGGTGGTGGTGAAAGTGTTGCTTATCCATCCAGTCTTACTCTTTTCCACCCTTGGTTTGGGAAAGGAAAAAAAGTCTCCATCTATGACAGAGAATTGAGTTCAAGCCCAAAGCCGGGTCAGTCAGAGTCCCTCATACCTAGACTTCATCTAGATCATTAAATTGAACTCAACATAATGGTCTTTTGTCGTTTGGGTGATGGGCTGAAAATTTGAGATGGCTGTATTACTAGCCATGTGGAAAATGCTTGATTCCCATAGGAGGAAATAAGAGACACAAACAGGGAAGAGCAGAACTCAAGAGACGTACACAGAGCGTGAGCCAGAGAAAGCAAGGAACCCGTATCCCAAAACAGAAGTGGAGGCAGAGAGAAGCAGAGAGACAAACAGTATCAAGAGAGAATGTACACAGAAAGATAACGGGCAGAGAGAATGACAGAAAGAGAAAGACTGACAGTCAGGCACGTGAGCCAGCAGAGTGAGGCGTGCAGAGGTGGACGGGAGAGATTCTGAGAGGCGGGCGCAGCAAGTGAAGAAACGCACGCGTGAGGCAGAGAGAAAGAAGAGGTAGCAACAGAGAAAGAGAAACACTCAAAGCAGAAACATGGATAGAAGAAACAAAGCACTCACAGAGACAGAAAGACAGGAAAACCCACGAGTAGATTAACAGGGAGAGAAAGGGTCCTTCAGACAGACGGCAAGAGAGAAATGGAGAGAAAGACAGAAAGAGGAAAACAGAGATATGGATGGAGAGAGCTACAGAGAGGTACGCTGAGAGGAGAGACTGAGGCAGAAGGCAGGGAGAGGGCCCAGAGATGGGCTAAGAGAGAGGGGGGACGGTCTCACCGACGCCCTGGGATCCAGGCATTTTTCTGAAGTCAAATCCGAACACGAACTTTCCAATTACATGAAACCCCCAAATGAATGTTTTCCGTTAGGCTGATTTTAGGAGAGTTTTCATCATATGCGCTGGAAAAAAATACTTGCTAATAAAAGCTTCCACTGTTGATTATACATTCCGATAGTTTGGATTCAATGAGCAATAATTTTATTGATCTTTTGCCCCAGGGAGACAGTGCACTTGACAGAAGATATTTGCTATCAGTTTGATTCATCACATTGGGCATTGGGTCCATGAAGGGACCAAACCGTTTCACTTACACAAATATATAAAAACCTGTCAGACTGTAGTAGAAGCCAGAAAAGTCTGCTGCACACAATTCCAGCTTCCGGGACCCACAGACGATGGAAAACTGAATTTACTTCACACCTCACTTCATGTTGTTACGTGATACCTGAATTAGACCAAGGATGGGGACCCATGACTTTCTAGTCTCCTTGCCTGGATCTGACCTTCTTGGGGACGTAACTGAACTTGAGAATCTGACCTTTTCTTTGTCAGTGTTTCCCCAGGACCACCACTCAATAAGAATTCCACCATCACACTCAATAAGAATTGGGAACACAAGGGATACACAAATCTATTTAATTTTGAAAACTATTTGATGGAACAGATAAGAGTCTGACACTGAATTCACGGGCAGTCTTCAGAAGAGAACGAGATCAGAAATGCCTGTTGAGGGCATTTATGGTTCAAACAGACTCAGCAGGCAGCTCAGAGAGCCAAAGAGGAGAGCCGAGTCACGGGCAGAAATCCAGGAAAAATCAAAACAAAAAGAGCATGTGACAGCTGCTTCTGGGTCACTGGGAGTCAGGTCCTGATAGATGATGCGGGTGGAGCTGGCTTGTTCACAGGCCGGGAGAAGAATTGCAGGACAAGATCAGAGAAGAGTCATGACAGACCCCAGGAAGAAGAACCTGGAGGACAGACGCAGGACTCATAAGTCACACCCACCCCTGAAGCAGACTCAGCCCTAGCCCCTCTGGCTCCCTTGGGGACACTGAGATTAATCTCGTCTAACATCTGCTCTTCACTATGTCTCCTGGAACTAAGGAAGGACCATATTCTACCAAAGTGAACACACATCTTCAGCTTGAAGGGCCACGAGGCCAGCTTCTGAGCACAGGTCATGGACTATCAGATGGGTGAAAACTGTGGGTCCTACCCTTTCTCCTACGGGCAAGTTCAGGAGTACTTCCTGTCATGGTGGAATCTGGGGCATCATTCAGACACTCCTGAATGGCTGATAGGAAAGGCTGGGTCCTCTTCTGGAGAAACCACTTCTGAGGTCTCCTGCAGAGACTGCACAGAAGGTTCCAGACTTTTCCTTGACCGCAACTCACATGAGTGAATGTGGTGTGGACCAAGAAAGGAATAACAGAGGCAGGTGACAGAGTCCAGACCAACCCGCTCCACAACTTTTTCTATCTTGTGTGTGTCATTGTTCCGGACCAGAAGGGGAGGGGTCTTACCTGTGGATGAGGCCTCAGGATCGGCTAGCTGGAAGGAAGGGAAATAAAAACTCATTCACCCGGCTGGTGAGAAAATAACATCTCTCTTTATCTCAGCCTCCGAAAGGAAATGAGGGGGGCAGTTCCAGAACGTTCTTTGCTCCCACCCACATACAATAAGGATTCAACTGCTACAAAAGAAGATCACCCCAACGTCACTGAGACAGTCACTAGAGAAGGATCAACAGAGGCTTTTCAGCCCAGCACCTGTCTTCCCCCTTTTTCTCCCAAGGCGCCTTACCTCTCTTATCCCAAAAGTGGACAAAAAGGCCCACACCAAGGAAGATCAGCCCCAGCACAAAACCTCCAATTCCGCTCTGCATCTTGCTCTGGGCTGATTCAGACTGTGCCCCTGGAAGTAAAAGCCCTCACGTCAGTGTCCCCATGGCCCACAGCATCCTCGTCTGGAAGCCTGGAGTCTGGTTGTGTGTATAAGAGACAGAGGGGCTCAGAAACCAGACAGAAGAGGGGAGGGCAGGCAAAGATCCCGGGGGGCTCTGATGGATGGTTGGGGAGGCTGGTAGCCCCAAGGAGGCATGTCCATCTGTTTGTCTGTCCTCCACGGGTCACCTTCAGATACCAGCCTCTACGTCAAAGCCCAGAGCTTGAACACTTCAGAAGGCACATTACTCAGGCTGAACTGCAGCCTGGAGGAGAGGGGAGAGGGGTCCGGTCGTGTGAAGGGACCACCATCACATCTTGAGGGGGGAAATGAGATAAGGACTCAACAGATGCCTTTCAACTTGAGATACTGGGATCTAGTCCTCGGTCACTTCCAGCCCAGAAATTGTATCAGGGAGTTACATAGGACACAAGGGATGAAGACGGACTCCACCCCCACCAGACCCAGCGCTCTCCCTGAACTTTTTCTTTCCTGTCGAGTCCGTAGGGTCAATGAAGCGGCCCTTACGCCATTCTACTGTGATGGGGCTCTGGAGGCTGGGGTGGTCCACGTGGCAAACGTAGACGTCTCCAAGCTGCGGTATTGTCTCTAGCATCACGTGAATCTGGTAGGTCCAGTCTCCATTCTGAGTAAGAGGTGTGAACCCAACTCCAGCTGTCTGCTCCTGTTGATTCCGGAACCATTTGACTTTAACTTGGCGAGGGTAGAAATCTGTCACTGAACAGACCAGCAGATTATGGTGGTTCAGGGCCTCTGTACTGGCTGGAGAGACAGTCACTGTAGGCTCCACTAGGAGGAAAAGAGACAAAATTAGAGAATGAGGCAACAAAGAAATTCTTACCAGGGGCTGCAGTCTGTCCTTAGAAACTACAGTAGACCAGATAACAGGTATTACCACCACCTCTGCTGCTGCTGCTAAGTGGCTTCAGTCGTGTCTGACTCTGTGCGACCCCATAGACAGCAGCCCACCAGGCTCCTCCGTCCCTGGGATTCTCCAGGCAAGAACACTGGAGTGGGTTGCCATCTCCTTCTCCAATGCATGAAAGTGAAAAGTGAAAGTGAAGTGGCTCAATCGTGTCCGACTCTTAGCAACCCCATGGACTGCAGCTTATAGGCTCCTCCATCCATGGGATTTTCCAGGCAAAAGTGCTGGAGTAGGGTGCCATTGCCTTATCCGACCACCACCTCTAACCAGAGGCAATTACTATTCTAATTTCCAACACCATAGATTAATCTTACATGTTTGTAATTTAATGTAAATGGAACATTACCATATGTGCTATTTTGTTTCTGGCTTCTGTATCTCAACATAATTTCTATGAGACCCATCCATGTAATGGTTTCCCGTTCCTTTCATTGTTGCATAGTATTCTGTTGTATGGTTATAACTCAGTTCATTTGTCCATTCGCTTGTTTCTTTTTTTTAACATTTTATTTATGTATTTGGCTGCATCAAGTCTTAGCTGTGGCAGGGGAGTCTTCATTACAGCATGGATATTTTGTTTGGCACATGGGTTTAGTTGCTACACGGCATGTGGAATCTTAGTTCTCTGGCCAAGAACCCCACTGCCCCTGCACTGGAAGGTGTGGGTGACCCCACTATCCCTGGACCACTAGGGAAATCCCTCTTTATTTCTTTTTATTGCTGAGTAGTAGTCTATTATATAGCTATGCCTCAATTTGTTTCTTGACAAAAAGTTGGGTTGTTTTCAGGCTTTGTTATAAATAATGCTCTCTTAACATGCTTGCATACACACACACAAAGATAACAAATATTTGTCACCTATTAGAATTCCAGCTCTGGGTTTATTTAGCTTATATGCTAGCCTACTTTGTAAGAGAAGAATACCTTTGTTTAGCAATCATTGGTTTCTTGAACAAGATCATTTATGTGAAAGGTCTTTGTAACACAGACTGGATAATTTTTGCTGAAGTAGGGTTGATATTACTGAAGTACCATTGATATTTTTATTGAAGTATAGTTGATTTTTTTGGAGAAGGAAATGGCAACCCACTCCAGTATTTTTGCCTGGAGATTTTCGTGGACAGAGGAGCCTGGGGGGCTACAGTCCATAGGGTCGCAAGAGCCAGACATGATTTAGCAACTAAACCACCACATAGTTGATTTACAATGTGTTCATTTCTGCTGTGCAGCCAAGTGACTCAATTATATATGTGTACACATATAGACTCTCTTCATATTCTTTCCCATTGTGGTTCATCACAGGATACTGAACATCATTCCCTGTGCTCTGCAGCAGGACTTTGTTGTTCATCCATCCAGTATATGATAGCTTGCATCTGCTACTAGACGGGATAACATTTAAACTGTATATACCTACCATACATGCGCATGGGTACATATATGCCAAGTGTGCTGTGCTCACAGCTGGAGGACCAAGGCCAGCTCCACCCAGCTGCCCCAGAAAAGCTGACAGAAGCACTGCTCTTGAGGTTGGGACTAAAAGGATGAGAGATTTCAATAGAGAAAGAAAGGGAAGGTGGAGAAAAGGAGAGCATTTTAAGGAGGAGGAATTACTTCTGCAAGGGTAAGGATGAAGGAAGTACACAAGACTCAGATGCTGTAGGAAGGTGTGGAGCCTAGGAGATGAGAGGGACTCAGAAGCCCCACCAGATACGGCCAGGGCTTGGGACATTCGAAGGATTGCAGTTGCCAGTCACTGTTCCCAATGCGTCTCACGTCTCCTGCATTGGCAGGTGGGTTCTTTACCAATACCGCCACCAAGGAAGCCCCCAATGATTTTCACACCCTCCCAAGTCTGCCCTGCCAGATTTTCCAACATTTTTCCTCCTTAGAGATTGACACCCCTCCTGGTCCCCCCAAGATGCTGGGAAACCACAAAAGCCCACTTTCCTGCGTCCTTCCCCACAAGGCTCTGTGTGAAGGCATCTCGGCCCGTCCTAAGCCCACCTCTCCGCTGGACAGTGAAGCCGGCCGTCTCTTTGTAGTTGTGTCTACACAGCGTGTCCACGTAGGCCCGAAACTCCGCCAGGAGGTCCTTCTGGGTGTTCCAGATCTCCGCACACACCCGGCCCAGCTCTGTAACAGCCACAAACTCGCCCAGGTCACTGTCAAAGTGCAGGATCTCTTCCTTGTTGTAGATCTGTCTGGCCACAAGCCTCACGTGCTCTGTCCCGTTGGTGAAGTAGCACATGCCTTTAAACTGGTACACGAAATTCTCTGCGGGAGAGCCCGTGGAGTGAGATTTAGTTCAGCCTTGCATCCCAACCAGCCACTTGTCTTAGGGAGGCATGGACAACAGAAGGGAAATACCAAAGGATTAAATAAAATCTGCTCTCAACCCTCAGAGTTGTATCCCCAGGAAAAATTTAGATGAAGCTAGACCATTCTTCACACCCTGTACAAACTAAATCTGGATGAATTAAAGCTCTGAGTATGAAATGCAATCCTACCAATACATTAGAGATGAAATCTGAGAACATCTTCATGACTCTGGAAGTATAAAGGATTTCTTAAGCAAATCATGAAAATGACAAGCCATAAAGAAGAAATTATTAATCAACTTCATTAGAATAACAGCTTCTGCTCATCAAAAGATATCTTAAGAGAATAAAGAAGACAAGCCAGGAAGCGCCAACAAATATTGGCAAAGCATGTGGTGACCATGTGCTTGGTTTGGAGTATAGTATTTTTTTTATTTCTTAAAAACAAATAAGACAGATACTATAATAGAAAAAGAAAGGAGAAATGTCAAAATAGGTACTACAATAAAGACTAAACACAAGTAGAGAATAAACAGAGGCAGAGTTGCCCATGCTCATTAAAATCAAAGACATTCAAGTTAAAAACACAGTGAAATACAGACAGTGCCTTTGGGAGGGGAGGAATGGAGTGGGAGTTTGGGATGAGCAGATGCAAACTGTTATGTAAGAATGGACAGACAATAAGTTCCTACTGTCCAGCACAGGGAACTGTATTAAATGTCCTTGATAAACCATAGTGGAACAGAATAATTTTTTAAAAGAATGTATATATATATATATGTATAACTAAATCATTTTGCTGTACAGCAGAAATTAACACATTAAACCAACTATACTTCAAAAGAAAAATACAGTGAAATACAACTCTATATCTGCTGCTGCTGCTGCTGCTAAGTCACTTCAGTCGTGTCCGGCTCTGTGCGACCCCATAGACGGCAGCCCACCAGGCTCCCCCACCCCTGGGATTCTCCAAGCAAGAACACTGGAGTGGGGTGCCATTTCCTTCTTCAATGCATGAAAGTGAAAAGCAAAAGTGAAGTCGCTCAGTCGTGTCTGACTCTTTGCAACCCCATGGACTGCAGACTACCAGTCTCCTCCATCCATGGGATTTTCCAGGCAAGAGTACTGGAGTGGGGTGCCATCACCTTCTCTGAACTCTATATCTACCAGATATGAAAGCATAACATCTAAAATATCAAAAGTGCCAAGAACTGGGTTCTTTTTATAAGAAGCAATCAATTTGAATAACTTTTGCATATTCTGTTGTAAAGATACATATTCCATTTTGAACCTCCAATTCCATTCTAAAAATATAGCCAAAGAAAAAGCAGGCTCATAGGTTTCAGGATACACAGGGGGAAAAGTAGAAGCAATTCAAAGGTGTGCATGGAAATGGTAAGTACATGAAGGCTTCGACCAGGTGGTTGGCAGTGGAGGGTGTGACAAGTGTCTGGACAGGGGCTCATTTTGGAGGTAGAGCTAGCAGATTGGACTTGGGATCCTACAGTGAAGAAAGACTCAAGAATGTCTCCCAGCCTCAGGGCCTGAACGTCTGGGTGGGATGGTGGTGGTATTTACAAAGAGGAGAAAATCTGGGAGAGAAAGAAGTTTAGTGGAGAAAGTCCACAGTCCATTTGTCCTTGTTAAGCTTGCGTGTCCTGTGAGACAGCAAGCAGAGATAAGCTTGGCAATTAACATATATATTTGCCATTGCACGGAGAAAAATCTGGACAGTTATCACCTAACTGATAAAGGGATTCTCTCCAGGAAGTGGAATTGGGGGTGGGGGAAGGGGAGATGAAGGGGAAAGAAGTTACTTCTACTTTTGACTTCATATTAATAAGGTTTGAAATTGTTACAATGAATATGTGCTACCTTTGAAATTCAAATAAAAGAAAAAAAAGAATGGGTAAGTACATTGTAGCACACTCATAACATGGAATCTCCTACACAACAATGAAAACAGGTTGATGACTGTTACATGAAAGATCTATGACAGATCTCAAACATTATCCTGAGAAGTGAGACAATCCATTCATGGAACAGATGCAACTAGAGCTTATCATACTAAATGAAGTGAGTCTGAAGGAGAAAGACAAATATAATATGATATCACTTAAACGTGGAATCTAAAATACGGCACAAACAAACCTGTCTCCAAAACAGAAACAGAGCCACGGACACAGAGAACAGGTGTGTGGTTTCTAGCAGCTTGTGGGGAAGGAGAGGATGGACTGGGAGTTTGGGGGTGGAAACTACTACATTCAGAATGGATAAACAACAGGGTCCTACTGTAGAGCACATGGAACTCTATTCAGCATCCCGTGATACACCCTAATGGAAAAGAACAAAAAAAGAATGTGTGTAAATGTGACTCAGCAAATGAGTCACTTTGCTGTACAGCAGAAATTGGCACAACACTGTAAACCAACTATTCTTCAACAAAAAATAGTTTGGTAACAATAAAAAATTTGTAGTAACATTTAAAGAAGGAAATAACTAATGTATACTGTTTAAGGATATGTTCATGTATGTCCAAACCGTGAAGAAAAGCAGTAATATTAAGATTATAAGAGTCATAATAGAGCTGACTTCTGGAAATTAGAAGTGGGTGTGATTGGGAAGACAGACGTGGGGGTCTTTTGGGGTGCTGGGCATAGTCATTTCAGACCTGGTTGTTGGTTTTTGGATATTTCTGTATCACTTTTATTAAACTTTCCATATATGTTTTGCATAATGTCTGCGTTATACAAATAATGGTGTATTCCAAAATAAGCAATGTTTAAAAATAAACAGCGGCTAATAACACTTACCCCAGAGTCATCTGTGTGCGCGTGTTTGTGTTTTAGAAAGATGTGTATAATGTATTACTACAGGGTTTGGAAATTTGTGCGTGCGCTGCTGCTGCTAAGTCGCTTCAGTCGTGCCCAACTCTGTGCGACCCCATAGACGGCAGCCCACCAGGCTCCCCCGTCCCTGGGATTCTCCAGGCAAGAACACTGGAGTGGGTTGCCATCTCCTTCTCCAGTGCAGGAAAGTGAAAAATGAAAGTGAAGTCGCTCAGTCATGTCCGACTCTTAGTGACCCCATGGACTGCAGCTTACCAGGCTCCTCCGTCCATGGGATTTTCCAGGAGAGAGTACTGGAGTACGCAGTAAATATTAATTCTCTTTTCTCACTAGTCTCACAGCCCTATTCCGCAGCAATATGGATTCAGGGTTGTACATAAACTCAGAATTAGTGACAATCGTTGCCTGGACCCTTCCCATTTCTCCTCTCAGACCTGACAAAGGGCCTGAGGACCTGCAGCTCGCACTCAAGGAGCTCACCCTCTTCAGAGAGTGAAGCTGCAGAGACTAAAGCTGTCTCAAATTTCTCCAACCTTCAGTCAGAGCGGACATAAACACCCCTCACCCCAAAGAGTTACCTAGGACAGTAAATCCTTGCCACTGACTCTCTGAGCAGTCTTAACACTTCTTGTTTTGCCTGGCCTCTGGTGTAGAAATGGATTTTCTCTTTTTCTGCCGGAACTCTGCGATCCCAAAATCTTTTCCCTGAGAGACACTAGCCTTCCTCCAAATGCAGAGGTTGAAAAAAGGAACCTAGCAACATTCTTTTTTCTGAAGAGGAGAACCCTGGACCTTGATAGAAGCTCTTCTAAGTTCTCCCTGCGATTTGGCCAGAGTGCACTGCATCCAACCCTAAACCAAAGAGACATCGGAGGTTAATTCCCAGATTGGAGAGCTCTGAAAAGCAGCCGTCGAGCACTTACTCGGAGTGTCTCTGCAGTGAGCCTCGGGGATCCTCAGCACCAGGAACACAGCCATCACCATTCCAGCCACAGTCCCGGGGTTCCTGGGGATGGTCACCCTCATCTTTCCAGCCTTGAAACAGAAATGGTGTAAGGGAAGCTCTGGCAGTCACCGCAGCTACTACCAATGGACCCGACGCTTCACTTTGCAGAGCAGGAAAATGAGGAAACCTGTGAACTTTAGGATTGGACAGCGCCTAGGCGAAAGGCCAATCAATCCGGTGACTTGGGATCTCATTTGTCTCTGGGTGAACACCTTCAAAGAAAGTTCTCCATTCAAAAAGTATTCATACACCGTTGATAGGTACCCATCACTAGGTCATCACCAAAACCCACTGAACTGGGTCGCTGAAAACGTGTTTGGAGACTTTAGGAACCAGAAAAGGAAAGTGAATTGGCGTATTTCTTCTTGGGACATTTTTTCAACTTTTCTGGTTCTCATATTCAAGGTTTGACTGTATGGAGGTAGAAAGAAATGAAATGATATTCCTTGGAAAAGAAGATAATTGTCTAAAAGCTGTTCATTACCTTCCTTGACTTATGAGACACCATGAGATATGACATAAAACAACAGATTTTGAGGAAAATGTACTTGTATCAAAAGGATGAACTCTGTAACTGTATAGCTCAGGGAAATTCTACTCAATGCTCTGTGGTGATCTAAATGGGAAGGAACCCCAAAAAAGGGGATAAATGAGTATGTATGGCTGATTCACTTTGCTGTACAGTAGAAACTAACGCAGCATCATAAAGCAACCATACTCCAATAAAAATTAATTTTTAAAAATAATAGAATAAAACATAGAAAAAAGGTTTTAAATTTTTCAAAATTAAGAAGAAGACAAACTATCTAATGAGGACTTGCAAATGAATTATAACATAATTTCATACAAGAAGTATTATGCTACCACTGAAAATTATAATGTAGAGTTATTTGACATGCTGTAGAGTAAAAGAAAATCTTACAACAAATAGACTCTGTGACCTTCAACAAATTATATAATCTCTAGTAGAGATCTTTTTTTTGAAGTAGTATTGGTTGATAACATTATGTAAGTTCTCGCCTAAACCCCATCCACAGACCCACCACCACTCACCCCACAGCCCACTGGGGAAGCAGAGACATCCGTACGCTGCCTGTCCCTGGGGGCCATACAGGAGCCACTCTACCCTGGAGGCAGAGCCTCGTTTACTGAACCGCCAGGGAAGTCCCCAGCCTTTGTTCGTACACTTTTTGATGATGGCCACACTGATCAGTGTGAGGTGATACTTCATTGTAGTTTTGATTTCCAATTCTCTGATGATTAATGATGCTGAGCATCTTTTCATCTACTTTTTGGCCATCTGTATGTCTTCTTTGGAGCAAGAAAATATTTTGATTCTGGGTAGTCCTTGTAATGATCCTGTTTGGCAACGAGTATAGACAGAGGGGATTTCCTGATGATTCAGATGATAAAGAATCTGCCTACAATGCGGGAGACCCAGGTCGGGAAGATCCCCCGGAGAAGGGATTGGCTACCCACTCCAGTGCTCTTATCTGGAGAGTTCCATGGATGGAGGAGCCTGGTGGGCTACAGTCCACGGGGTTGCAAAGAGTCGGACATGACCGAGCGACTAACACACTTTCATAGACAGATGTGGACCTGGAAATAAAGACTGAGAAGGAAAAGCAGTGGATATGGACTGGAGGAGTGGAGAGCAGTCAAGAGAGACTCCTCTGGTGAGCACATCTATGAAAGGCCAGTTTTATGAGTTTCGGAAGTTTGTTGAGGACAAGCACTAACTTCTTTTGCCAGCATCTCAGAATCTTTGCTCTATGGGTAGACTTCAGTGTCACCATCAGAATCTTCTCCTATCGGAGAACCCAATGTCTTGTTTTGTATCTAATCTGGAAACCAAGAATTATGACGAAATTGTTCTGTGATTTTATTTCTGCCAACCTCAGCAATCTTAGGTATTCTCCAATCCACTGTCTCCTTTCCTGGTGGTTTAGTCATTAAGTCGTGATCGTCTTCATTAGCATCTACTAATTAATCAATTTCTTTGCAATATTTTTGAAGTTTGCACATTTTTCACCCATACCATCTTTGGGCAACCAGTTGCGTTAATTTTGCCAATCGTATCTAGAGAACTCTTCTGTCATACCTTTCCTCTTTCAAATTACAAAGTGAAAGTGAAACGGGTATTCTCTTTTTCACTTTGCAGAAACTAATGAAGAAACTGAATTAGTAGATGTTTCCAAATTTGTAAAAATTGATATACACCCTAGAGGCCAGTTGTTATGAACAGCAATGGACAGGCTATGTACTACAGAATGGCCTGTGTTACTTTTACTAGAATAGATAACGGCTTCAATTTTTTATATGACTATCAAAAAGAGAAATGTGTTTCTTTTTCTAATCTCGTCTGTGTGCCTGAATTTTTTGACTTCCTACTCTCACTGAATCAACATTTATTGAGTAGCTCTGTTCTAGGCACCGGGAATCCATCAGTGGTGGGGAAGAAGAAAGAATTCCTTGTCTCCTGAAGCTCAGTTCTAGCAGAACTGCCTCCATTATACTCTGAAAAATGCGTGGGTTGAACTGGATCATCGCTACTGTCCCTTCTAGGTCTTAGAGCCTGCGATGAGGTGACATCTCGTGGTGACTGGGGAGCTGGTCAGTGCCCTGAGGTCACAGAACAGTCAGTTTGCCAAATGGACTTGCTTCTTGTTGACTCGAGTTATAATAAACCAGATTTGGGTTTGTATCTACAAGATCCTTTTATAGAATATTAAATTCAATGTGTCCTTCACCCAGATCTGTACCGATACAGCTGCAGACTTCCTCTGTAAGGTCGGTGACAGCAAGAATTAGGAACAGTGGCCTAAGGATGGAGGGAAGGATACAGGCCGTGAGGGGACAGAAACACAGGGCTTCTCTGGCTGGACTGGAAAGCACCTCATGACTTCTTTTCCCTTCCATGAATTTCCATGTCCCCCATTGCTCCGTTCAGAGCCTTGCAGACAGAGGTAATACGAGAAAAAGGAGATGCGGAGGCTAGTGTGGAAATCCCCTTAGAAAATGTCAGATTTCCACGGGGATTCCCTCCATGAACTTGGAGAGTTCAGTTCAGTTCAGTCAGTCAGTCGTGTCTGACTCTTTTCGACCCCATAGACTGCAGCACACCAGGCCTCTCTGTCCATCACCAACTCCCGGAGTTCACTCAGACTCATGTCCATTGAGTCGGTGATGCCATCCAACCATCTTATCCTCTGTCATCCCCTTCTCCTCCTGCCTTCAATCTTTCCCAGCATCAGGGTCTTTTCCAGTGAGTCAGTTCTTCGCATCAGATGGCCAAAGTATTGGAGTTTCAGCTTTAGCATCAGTCCTTCCAATGAATATGTAGGACTGATTTCCTTTAGGATGGACTAGTTGGATCTCCTTGCAGTCCAAGGGACTCTCAAGAGTCTTCTCCAACACCACAGTTCAAAAGCATCAATTCTTCGACGCTCAGGCTTTCTTCATAGTCCAACTCTCACATCCATACATGACCACTGGAAAAACCATAGCCTTGACTAGATGGACCTTTGTTGGCAAAGTAATGCCTATGCTTTTTAATATGCTGTATAGGTTGGTCATAACTGTTCTTCTGAGGAGCAAGTGTCTTTTAATTTCATGGCGGCAGTCACCATCTGCAGTGATTTTGGAGCTCAGGAAAATAAAGTCTGACACTGTTTCCACTGTTTCCCCATCTATCTGCCATGAAGTGATGGGACCAGATGCCATGATCTTCATTTTCTAAATGTTGAGTTTTAAGCCAACTTTTTCACTCTCCTCTTTCACCTTCATCAAGAGGCTCTTTAGTTCTGCCATTTTCTGCCATCTGCATATCTGAGGTTATTGATATTTCTCCCAGCAATCTTGATTCCAGCGTGTGCTTCTTCCAGCCTAGCGTTTCTCATGATGTACTCTGCATAGAAGTTAAACAAGCAGGGTGACAATATACAGCCTTGACGTACTCCTTTTCCTATTTGGAACCAGTCTGTTGTTCCATGTCCAGTTCTAACTGTTGTTTCCTGACCTGCATACAGATTTCTTAAGAGGCAGCTCAGGTAGTCTGGTATTTCCATCTCTTTAAGAATTTTCCAGAGTTTGTTGTAGTCCACACAGTCAAAGGCTTTTGCATAGTCAATAAAGCAGAAATAGATGTTTTTCTGGAACTCTCTTGCTTTTTCCATGATCCAACGGATGTTGACAATTTGATCTCTGGTTCCTTTGCCTTTTCTAAATCCAGCTTTAACATCTGGAAGTTCACAGTTCACATACTGTTGAAGCCTGGCTTGGAGAATTTTGAGCATTACTTTACTAGCATGTGAGATGAGTGCAAATGTGTGGTAGTTTGATCATTCTTTGGCATTGCCTTTCTTGGGGATTGGAATGAAAACTGACCTTCTCCAGTCCTGTGGCCACTGCTGAGTTTTCCAAATTTGCTGACATATTGAGTGCAGCACTTTCACAGCATCATCTTTCAGGATTTGAAATAGCTCAACTGGAATTCCATCACCTCCACTAGCTTTGTTTGTAGTGATGCTTCCTAAGGCCCACTTGACTTCGCATTCCAGGATGTCTGGCTCTAGGTCAGTGATCACACCATCGTGATTATCTGGGTTGTGAAAATCTTTTTTGTACAGTTCTTCTGTGTATTCTTGCCACCTCTTCTTAATATCTTCTGCTTCTGTTAGGTCCATATTATTTCTGTCCTTTATTCCCCATCTTTGCATGAAATGTTCCCTTGGTATCTCTAATTTTCTTGAAGACATCTTTAATCCTTCCCATTCTGTTGTTTTCCTCTATTTCTTTGCACTGATCACTGTGGAAGGCTTTCTTATCTATCCTTGCTATTCTTTGGAACTCTGCATTCAGATGGGCATATCTTTCCTTTTCTCCTTTGCCTTTCACTTCTCTTCTATTCACAGCTATTTGTAAGGCCTCCTAAGACAACCATTTGCCTTGTTGCATTTCTTGAACTTGGAGAAAACCAACTTAAATTCCACCGCGATCGCCACTGGCTGTAGGAGTACCACATCACATTTTCAGAGCAGCTACCCATGGTTGCCTAAGCAAAGCCAACTCGGGTTTAAGATGATTACATTGGAAATAAAAGCAAAAATAAACAAATGGGACCTAATTAAAATTAAAAGCTTCTGCACAACAAAGGAAACTATAAGCAAGGTGAAAAGACAGCCTTCAGAATGGGAGAAAATAATAGCAAATGAAGCAACTGACAAAGAACTAATCTCAAAAATATACAAGTAACTCCTACAGCTCAATTCCAGAAAAATAAACGACCCAATCAAAGAATGGCCCAAAGAACTAAACAGACATTTCTCCAAAGAAGACATACAGATGGCTAACAAACACATGAAAAGATGCTCAACATCACTCATTATCAGAGAAATGCAAATTAAAACCACAATGAGGTACCATTTCACGCCAGTCAGAATGGCTGCGATCCAAAAGTCCACAAGCAATAAATGCTGGAGAGGGTGTGGAGAAAAGGGAACTCTCTTACACTGTTGGTGGGAATGCAAACTAGTACAGCCACTATGGAGAACAGTGTGGAGATTCCTTAAAAAACTGGAAATAGAACTGCATTATGACCCAGCAATCCCACTACTGGGCATACACACCGAGGAAACCAGAATTGAAAGAGACACGTGTACCCCAATGTTCATAGCAGCACTGTTTATAATAGTCAGGACATGGAAGCAACCTAGATGTCCATCAGCAGACGAATGGATAAGAAAGCTATAGTACATATACACAATGGAGTATTACTCAGCCATTAAAAAGAATACATTTGAATCAGTTCTGAGGTGGATGAAACTGGAGCCAACTATACAGAGTGAAGTAAGCCAGAAAGAAAAACACCAATACAGTATACTAATGCACATATATGGAATTTAGAAAGATGGTAACGATAACCCTGTATGCAAGACAGCAAAAGAGAAACTGATGTATAGAACAGTCTTATGGACTCTGTGGGAGAGGGAGAGGGTGGGAAGATTTGGGAGAATGGCATTGAAACATGTAAAATATCATGTAAGAAACGAGTTGCCAGTCCAGGTTCGATGCACGATACTGGATGCTTGGGGCTAGTGCACTGGGACGACCCAGAGGATGGTTGGGGAGGGAGGAGGAGGAGGGTTCAGGATGGGAACACATGTATACCTGTGGCAGATTCATTTTGATATTTGCAAAACTAATACAATTATGTAAAGTTTAAAAATAAAAAAAAAAAAAAAAAAAAAAAAAAAAGTAAATATAAAAAAAAAAAGAGGTGGGATGATTTGGGAGAATGGCATTGAAACATGTATAATATCATATAAGAAATGAATCACCAGTCCAGGTTTGATGCAGGATACAGGATGCTTGAGGCTGGTGCACTGGGATGACCCAGAGGGATGGTACAGGGAGGGAGGTGGGAGGGGGGTTCAGGATGGGGAACACATCTACACTTTGTATGGCAAAACCAATACAATATTGTAAAGTAAAAAAATAAATAAACATCTTAGAGTAAAAAAAAAAAGATGATTACATTTCTGAACTTTTCTCAACGGAAATTTTATTCGATGGTTAATCTAGCATTGTGACCATTTCCCTCACCTGGACGTGAAACCTAGCCTTCTTTCAGCTCATCCCTGGTTTGCCGAGGATGCTACGGTTGAGATTGTTCTGTCCCCAAAAGCCCATCCACATAAGACCTGTGACTGCCTCTCTCGCCTTATTACCTTCCCCTCCCAAGCACACTGTGGAGCCCAATCCTAAGAGGTCACCGTTAAAATCCTTGAGTTTATGAGACTACAAACAATACTTTAACTTGGACACTAGTAAATCAAGGGGAATAATTCAACTTTGATCTTTTCTTTCCGCAGTACCATGTGGCAAACCACTCCTCAGCGAAGGGAAGCAGCTCTTTACAGAAGCAACAATGCATGTAAATGAAGAAGGGATGATAGAATTAGCTCATCCCCTATCTACATTCAGTTCAGTCAGTTCAGTCTCTCCGTCGAGTCCGATTGTTTGCGACCCCATGGACTGCAGCACGCCAGGCCTCCCTGTCCATCACCAACTCCAGGAGCTTACTCATTTCTACATTTCCCAGGGAATTAATTGACCCAGGCAATGGTTACTAACTTCACGGAGACAAGCAGGGTGTGTGTCTCATGGTGAGGTCACAGCACCACCTATGGACGTTTCAGAGGAATGACATCTAAGTCTAATCCAACCTCTTCAAGCAGATGCTGATGTGCGAGACCTGCAGAGGACAGAGGGACATGGCAAACGGCACTGGCTGTCTCAGTCAGCAAATCCAGACGGCAGACAACTGTGTGGGCCAAGAGCTCAGGAACGCCACCGTGCTAGTCATAGGAACAGAAAGGGATGGAGGAGAAACCTGTAAATGTGAATAAACATAAATGACAACACATTCGACTCAGTTCCAATAAGATGGGTGAACCTAGAGCTTATTATACAAAGTGAGGTAAGTCAGGAAGAGAAAGACAAATATCATATATCAACGTATATACATACGGAATCTAGAGCCATCCATTCTCGTGGCACTGATGAAGCAACGCAGACGCAGACAGAGGACAGACACAGAGCCGGGAGGAGAGGGCGGGATGAGCTGAGGCAGCAGCGCTGGAGCATGCGCACTGCCGCGTGTGAAATTAGAGAGCCGGGGGACTTGCTGTATGACCCGTGACCTCGAATCAGGGCTCTGTGACCACCCAGAGAGCTGGGATGGGGAGGGGGGTGGGACGGAGGTTCACGCTGGAGGGGACATACCTATATTCGTGGCTGATTCATACTGATGTATGGCAGAAACCAACACAATATTATAAAGCAATTATCTGGTTAAAAATAAAGAAATTTAAATCTTTAAAGAGACACCTAAGCTAGATGTCCAAAAATTTATACTTGAGTAAATAGACCACCAAGAAATTTTTTAAAGTAGTTGTTATAATGGTCCCGGAGAAGGCAAAGGCACCCCACTCCAATACTCTTGCCTGGAAAATCCCATGGATGGAGGAGCCTGGTAGGCTGCAGTCCATGGGGTCACTAGGAGTCAGACAGGACTGAGCGACTTCACTTTCACTTTTCACTTTCCTGCATTGGAGAAGGAAATGGCAACCCACTCCAGTGTTCTTGCCTGGAGAATCCCAGGGATGGGGAGCCTGGTGGGCTGCCGTCTATGGGGTTGCACAGAGTCGGACATGACTGAAGTGACTTAGCAGTCAGTCAGTTATAATGGTCCAGATATGATTACTTTTTTTTAATTTAATTTACTCTTTTAAAATATTTATTTATTTGTTTGTCTGCAATGGGTCTTAGCTGTGGTTCATAGGATCTTGTTCAGTTGTGGTGTGCAAACTTAGTTGCAGTATGTGGGATCTAGTTCCCGACCAGGGCTTGAATCCAGGCCACCGCTGTGGGAGCAGAGTCTTAGCCACTGGACCACCAGGGATTACTTTTGCAAATTTTATTGAGTCATAGTGGATGTACAATATTGTGTTGATTTCTGCTGCACAGCCAAGTGATTCATTTGTATATATTCTTTTCCATTATTGTTTATCCCAGGATACTGAATATAGTTCCCTGTGCTAAAGAGTAAGACCTTTTTATTCCTCCGTCTTGTGTATAATAGTTGGCAAACGTATAATTCCCTTTGAGAAGAGGGAGGAGGAGCTTTGATTGGCCCTCAGCAGAGAGACTTCTGCAGCAGCTGGAAAAGTTCTACTTCTTGAACTGGGTATTGATTAAAAGGGTTTTGTCTTAAGTCATGTATTAAATAACACATTTTACGTGGTTGTTGGTACCTCGGTTTTATTTTAAAGGAAAAAAAGACTTTAAAAATCAATGAAACCGGGACTTTTCCAGTGGTCCGGGGGTGATGATTCTTCACTCCCACTGCAGGGGGCACAGGTTTGATCCCTGGTCACAGCGCTTAAGATCCCGCAGGCCTCACAGTGCAGCCAAAAACAAACAAAAAACAATGAAAAGGGAGCAGTGACTATCTGAACACTTGTCTTCTGAAGACTGCGGGGCTGCGTTTGGAGGAGAGAAAGTTGAAGACCACGACTCAGAGGGCTAGGGCTGGACCACAGAAAAGTAAATCATCTGGGGCTGGAAGGAGCTAGGTCTTGGGGGAATTTCAGGGCACTGTCCTTGGGAATGAGGATGTGTGTAGACAAGGAGGAGGACAAAGGGCAGGAGGGTAAGAGATGCGTGATCTCAGAACACAGCACTCCAGAGTTAGTTCAGGACTCCTCCAAGATCTCACAGAATGAGACATCCTGAACATTGACCTCACAGCATCCTTCACTTGGTCCAGGGCCACCTGATGAATCTTCAGGCTCCCAGGGAGAAGCATCAATGAGAACCTAGTGCGGCTGCTACGGTGGTGGAAGCACTGCTCTTGGGACCTGCAGGGAGAGCGATAAAGTCTTGTGAGGTCCCCACCCTCCTGGGCAAGGACTCAGCAGGCAGCGCACCCACCCAGAGCCACTTACATCTTATCCCACCCTCTGCCAAAGGCTGGGTGATTGATCTGGGACCCAAAGACAAGGAAGGAGACATTACCTCATTGCCAGGCAACGGAGTCCCCACACGTCCTGGAATTAAAAAAAAGAAGGAAGAAATAGAATGCATCAATTAGGATCAAAAGTGATTATCCTGAGTGGTGGGAGGTGACCCCCAATGACCCCCTGGAATGTTTCTGGCTTCAGAAAAGATTATCCCAGTGATCCCTGAGAAGTATGGTCAGCCTTCCGCTGTCACACATCTTAGACATTAGGAAAAGTGGAAAGTGGGGGAAGCTGGAGGCGGGGGTAGGTGGCAGGGTGCTCCTCAAAACTTATTACCTTTCCGGGCCCTGATGTGGACGACAATTCCCACCAGAAAGAAGACTAGCCCGACCAGGAAGGCTGCAGCTCCACTCAGGATCTTTCTCCAAGAATATTCAGACTGAGCTCCTAAGGGAAACAGGTCTCAAAGTTGGCCAAAAGCTCCCAATATTTGGTGCTCCTTCCTGAAACTCCATCCACCTGCAATGCAGAAGACCCCAGTTCAATCCCTGAGTCGGGAAAATCACCTGGAGGAGGGCATGGTGACCCACTCCAGTAATCTTGCCTGGGAAATCCCATGGAAAGAGGAGCCTGGCTGCTACAGTCCGTGGGGTCCCAAAGAGTCGAACATGACAGTGACTAACATTTTCTCCTGAAATCCCAGGGCCCGTGCTGGACAGCAGTACAATGCTGTTCCGAGAAAGAATACATCTTTGGGTCCAAGTTTCGTACTCGTGGAGTTTCTGTTAACGATTCTGATGGCCAATAAGAATGCCCCCCTAAATCCCAAGGCCAAAGTACCAGAGGATGCACGTTCCCAAAGCCAGAAGTGAGTGACGAGGTGATTAGACCTCCTTATTTCTTGGAAGATCCAAGGATATCTATCTGCCATGATTTTTCTCCACCCCAGCCCAACGACCCCAATTTCTATGACTCCTTCAGGTCAGAGGGAGGAGCTAGTGCTGTGGCCAAGGTGAATAGGGAGGTAACACAGGCCCTGTCCAGAGTCAGATCGACCCCAGCTGGGTCCAGAAAGTACAAGCTGGTTCTCACTCCACTCCACAGAAACAGGGCTCAGCAAGCTGGGATGGTCAACGAGGCAGGTGTAGACCTCTCCAAGCTCGGGCGTCATGGCCAGCATCACCGTCATCTGAAAGGTCCAGTCTCCATTCCTGATGAGACCAGTGGACATGATCCCCTCTCTCTGTTCCTGCCCATTCCGGAACCAGGTGACCTTGATGTCTCCTGGGTAGAAACCTGTCACCAAGCAAAGCAGCAGATTGCGGTGCTGCAGGGCTGGGGTCTTCTCTGGATACACCGTCACCTCTGGTTGTACTAAGAGGGGAGAGAAAAAATGAGAGGTGGTGAAGGAAATCCACAAAGCCAACCCCGGAGTGCCTTTAGGGGCTGTCTCTGCCCTGAATCTCTTCCCCAGATCACCCACGTGGCAACCGGAAATGTGGGGAAAGCTCACCCCCAGGACTCAGACACTGAAAGTGTCAGTGTCCGCAAGGAGGATGTGGGCTTTATCAGACACACCCACAATTTTCCTTGTGTTCAGGAAGACACTAGCCCTCAAAGGCGCCGAGAACTGGTATCTGGGACCAAGACCACAGTGACCTGACCCCTGAGGACAGAGTCACAACTGGGGACAGGTCATATATAGTCTCCCCTGCACCTGACCCTGATGGATAGATATCCTAAAGCAGGAAACTGCCCAGGACAAGGAAGAAGAGCCACGCCCAGGCTCCCACCAAGGAGACCCCAACTCCCACCTCACCTCTCCTCCCCACGGTGAAGGGTGCACCCAGATAGTAGTTGCGTCTGCAGAGCATGTCCACAGAGGCTCTACTCCTCGCCAGTATATCCGGCCGGTTGTTCCACCGCTCGGCGTCCGGCTTCCCCAGCTCCGTCAAGGCCACAAACATCCCCAAGTCGCTGTCGAAACGTGCATACTCCTCCAGGTTGAAGATGAATCTGACCACAAACCGCACCTTTTCTGTCCCATTGGTGAAGTAACAGTCAGCCTTTGCCTGGGTCACAAAATCTTCTGGAAAAACAAAAAAAGACTATGAACTAGCCCCCATCTTTAGGAAACCCATACCTGGTATATTACTATGGACCATATGGATTGGAGAGGAGGGCTTTGACCTCAGTAAATCTGACAAAGTAGCCTCTGCTCCTCTGGGCCCCACCCTGGTTCCTCTTAGCAAACAGACATCCATTCTTTAAAAAAGAAGTGGTACGCATAAACAATGGAATATTCAGTTCAGTTCAGTTCAGTCGCTCAGTCTGTCCGACTCTTTGCAACCCCATGAACCACAGCATGCCAGGCCTCCCTGTCCATCACTAACTGCCAGAGTCCACCCAAACTCATGTCCATTGAGTCGGTGATGCCATCCATTTCATCCTCTGTCATCCCCTTCTCCTCCTGCCCTCAATCTTTCCCAGCATCAGGGTCTTTACAAATGAGTCAACTCTTCACGTGAGGTGGCCAAAGTAATGGAGTTTCAGCTTCAGCATCAGTCCTTCCAATGAACACCCAGGACTGATCTGCTTTAGAATGGACTGGTTGGATCTCCTTGCAGTCCAAGGGACTCTCAAGAGTCTTCTCCAACACCACAGTTAAAAAGCATCAAGTCTTCGGCACTCAGCTTTCTTCTCAGTCCAACTCTCACATCCATACATGACCACTGGAAAAACCATAGCCTTGGCCAGATGGACCTTTGTGGACAAAGTAATGTCTCTGATTTTTAATATGCTGTCTAGGTTGGTCATAACTTTCCTTTCAAGGAGTAAGCGTCTTTTAATTTCATGGCTGCAATCACCATCTGCAGTGATTTTGGAGCCCCCAAAAATAAAGTCTGACACTGTTTCCACTGTTTCCCCATCTATTTCCCATGAAGTGATGGGACAAGATGCCATGATCTTAGTTTTCTGAATGTTGAGCTTTCAGCCAACTTTTCACTCTCCTCTTTCACTTTCATCAAGAGGCTCTTTAGTTCTTCTTCACTTTCTGCCATAAGGGTGGTATCATCTGCATATCTGAGGTTATTGATATTTCTCCCGGCAGTCTTGATTCCAGCTTGTGCTTCCTCCAGCCCAGCGTTTCTCATGATGTGTTCTGCATATAAGTTAAATAAACAGGGTGACAACATACAGCCTTGATGTACTCCTTTTCCTATTTGGAACCAGTCTGTTGTTCCATGTCCAGTTCTAACTGTTGCTTCCTGACCTGCATACAGGTTTCTCAAGAGGCAGATCAAGTGGTCTGGTATTTCCATCTCCTTCCGAATTTTCCACAGTTTATTGTGATCTACACAGTCAAAGACTTTGGCATAGTCAATAAAGCAGAAATAGATGTTTTTCTGAAACTCTCTTGCTTTTTTGATGATCCAGCGGATGTTAGCAATTAGATCTGTGGTTTCTCTGCATTTTCTAAAACCAGCTTGAACATCTGGAAGATTACTCAGCCATAAAAAAGAACAAAATAACGCCATTTGCAGTAACATGGATGGACCTAGAGATTATCATGTTAAGTGAAGTAAGTCAAAGGCAAATATCATATGGTATTGTTTAAATGTGGAATCAAAAAAAAAAAAGGGTACAAATGAACTTACCTGCACAACAGAAATAGAGTACAGATATAGAAAACAAACTCATGGTCGCCAGGGGTAAGAAGGGGAGGGATAAATTGGGAGATCAGGAATGAGATATATATACTACTGTATATAAAATAGCTAACAGCAAGGACCTGCTGTACAGCATACAGAACTCTACTCAATACTCTGTAATGGCCTATATGGGGGAAAAGATAATGAAAAGAGTGGATGTATGTATATGTATAACCGATTCACTTTGCTGTTCACCTGAAACTAACACAACATTACAAATTAACTATTGCTATTGCTAAGTCACTTCAGTCGTGTCCAACTCTGTGTGACCCCATAGAAGGCAGCCCACCAGGCTCCCCCGTCCCTGGGATTCTCCAGGCAAGAACACTGGAGTGGGTTGCCATTAACTATACTCCAATAAATTTTTTTTAAAAAGAACACCCTTTCTTCTTTGAAAGAAGCCTGAGGTGCAGCCTATCAGGCCAGCCAAATAGGAGACATGTCACCCAAAGAAGCAAGTCAGAATGAGTCCAGAGACACGAACATTCATTCAACAAATATACAATCATTTGTCCAGTATGTATAGACTGTTTGTGTTTTGCCAGAAAGTGCTAAGTGTCTCCAGCCCAGGCTTGCAGAAGCCCAGACTTTTAATTCTCCTTATTATCAAGTCAAAACCAACCATCCCTGTACGGAATAGTTCAATTTTCTTGCCATTAGCAGGATCATTCTGTATATTCCTTCTGGAGTAAAATGAAAGGAAGATGGAAGTGGGGTTAAAAAAAAATGCAGAGCAGATTCACAGTAGTAGAAATTTCCCTTCTACTTTCCACTCATATGGGTTTTCTCAAGAATTTTCTCCTGTACCTTTTCCTGTGCATGATTACTCAGAGACCTCATCCTCTCTGTTGGCTCTAATAAGGTAATGACCTCATTACCTCTATCAACTTTGGGCAAAATAATATTAATTCCTGGTTTGAATATGCCTTTATCATCATCATCACCATCACTGGCCCTATATGTACAGTTCTAGTGGTTGTAATAACATGGTGATAAGGAATATAAGCTTAACTTAAACCTTGTCTGGAGCCTTTAATATTAAGCACTTCCACTGAAGAGTGAATTAAAAAATCCAAATCCAGGGATTCCCTAGTGGCTCAGTGGTTTAAAAAAAAAAAAAATCCGCCTGCCAATGCAGGAGACACGAGTTCGATCCCTGATCCAGGAAGATGCCACCCGCCGCGAAGCAACCAAGCCCGTGGGCCACAACAACTGAGCCTGTGCTCGAGCGCCCGGGAGTCACAACTACTGCAGCTGCATGCCCCGGGGCCCGTGCTCGGCAGTAAGAGGAGCCACTGCCGCGAGCAGCCCATGCACAGCAACTCGAGAGTACCCCCCTGCTTGTCCCAGTTGGAGAAGGGCCCACGCAGCAATGAAGACCAAGCACTGTAAAGTAATTAAATAAATTTTTAAGAATTATTTTTAAAACTCCAAATCAAAAACAAAATCTAAATCCTTCAATATTCTGTGATAAACCATAATGGAAAAGAATATAAGACAGTATGTACATATTTATATATATATACACATATAACTGAGTCCCTTTGCCATACAGCAGTAATTAACACAACATGTAATTCAACCGTACTTCAATAAAAATAAATTTAAAGTAAATAAGTAAAAAAATAAAAATCAAACTCATTCTCCATTATGATTTTCTACTCTCAAAGTATGTTCCTAGTATTGGTAGTGATTAGTTTGAGCTCTATATTAACTTTCATACACTGTACCTCATTTCTAAATGGCTCATGTTCTCCAAAACAGTTTTAATTTTCCAAAGTTATTTAATCAATCTTCATAGGTGAGGAAAAGTGTGACTGTTTACTATGGTAAATTCATATGTTGAAATCCCAAACCCCAAGGGTGATGGAATTAGTTGGTGGTATCAGGGGAGGTACCTCAGTTGGGAGCGTGGGCTCCTGATGAATGGGATTAGCACCCCTAGGGAAGAGGCTCCAGAGAGCGCACCAGCCCCTTCCACCACGTCAGGACACAGAGAAGGCACCAGCTCCGAACCAAGATGACAGCCTTTCCCAGGACACAACCAGGCTGGAGTCTTGATCTTGGACTCCTCAGCCTCCAGAACTTTGAGAAATAAATGTCTGTTGTTTATAAGCCACCCAATCTGTGGTATTTGTCATAGCAGTCCAAACAGACTAAGATAATGATAGCTGTCTTAAACTTGAAGATATGGGTAATTTTAAGACAGAAACTGGTACCTGGCCGTGGGCTAGGTCTCAGTTGACTGGAGTTTTAGTTCTGCATATACTGGTGTCACATAGAAACAGACACTTCCACTTCCTGACCTGCTTCCCCATCAATAAAGATGGGGCTTCAGTTCACACACATCACCACCAAGGTAGAACTCAAGAGCATTTGGGTCAAGTAAGAAAAGAAGCAGAATGTGAGAAAGCAGACGTGCTGCATGTGTACAGTGGAATATTACTCAGCCACAGAAAGGAACAAAATGGGGTCATTTGTAGAGATGAGGATGGACCTAGAGACTGTCATACAGAGTGAAGCAAGTCAGAAAGAGAAAAACAAATATCAAATATTGATGCATGTCTGTGGATTCGAGAAAAAATGGCATAAATGACCTTATTTGCAAAGCAGAAATAAAGACACAGACGTAGAGAACAAACGTGTGGATAAGTGGGGAATGGGAGGTGGGGCGGGGGGATGAAACTGGGAGATTGGGATTGATGTATATACACTATTGATACTTTGTATAAAACAGAAAACTAAAGAGAACCTACTGTAGAGCACAGGGAACTCGACTCAGTGCTCTGCGGTGACCTAACTGGGAAGGAAATCCAAAAAAGAGGGGATACATGTGTGTGTATAGCTGATCCACCTTGCTCTACAGTAGAAACGGACACAACAGTATAAACCAACTACACACCAATAAAAATTAATTTTAAAAATTAAACTTTTTTAAAAAGCAGAATGTAATTCAACACATGATGACATTTACTAATATTTTAAATACACACAAAAAACTGCTACATCTTTTCTAAAGCCACCCTGATACTTAGTTGGAATGGAAGGGAGGGAGTGAGGATAAAGAGAAGGGAGTGATGACAAAGCGCTGTGAGCTCGCTGGGAGAGAGAACTCCACTCTGTGCACTTAAGAACAACGCAAAAGGACTTTCAGATGGGTTGGTAGCACAAATTAACCGGGGACGATCTCCCTGAAGAAACGGCATTTCGGCTGAGATGTGAAGGGTGATCCTGACCTCAGATGCAGACCTGCCTTCATGCCTAAGCGCAGAGGAACTGCTGGGCTGAGTGTCAGGAGGCCAACATCCTTCCTGGGTCAGCCAGACTGATCTCAAACTCAGATGAGTCTCTAATCTCCAGTTCCCTCTTTCATCTTACAGTCTAAATTAGAAAAATAATTATTTTTCAGCCAGATCTGTGTCAGAGTTTAGGTCTTACTGATCGTGTGTGTGTGTGTTGTTGCTGTTTTTGTTTAATAGAAATTATAAGCTCAGAGAGGTTTCTGTTCTCCAAGAACAATGATCTCCTCACACCCACCCTCCCCACCCCTAGGGTTTTGTTCCTCTTTTGTGTTTAACGAGACTGACGTTCAAAGGGGTTCTGTTTTTAGAATGCTGTGTCCTGTTTTCTTCTGATAAATATGTTTTTGGAATGTACTGTCACTTCACGCTTGCGTAGCTTAACTTCTCAGCTAGACAGATACCAGTAAGCGTATGTACCTGGCAACCTGAGGATGGGCATCACACATTCAATTTCTCCTGTTTGTCCAATCACTCGGTACAATCTGACCATGTTACAGAGGCTTAAAAATGTCCAATGAAGCAGTCAAGTCCATATGTGCATAAAGAAGCAGTCACAAATAGAAGCAGTCACAATCTTCAAACTCCTGGCTGAAGGACAGTGGCTATGTTCAGCCTGCCTCAATTTTTCCCAGTTCTCCGGATGGCCATCAATACCATAAGGACCCTGAGCAAGCAGTATGTTTCCCTTTTGTTGAATCAGCGGCTCTGAGACAGGAAGTCCCTTTCCCCGCCGGTCCATTTCATGTGGTAAAGCGGGAGGGAAAGCTTTTCTGTGAGAAAAAAGAAGATTCTCTGAAGCCAGATCTGCTTCCTGTCTGGACTGGAGCCTGGACCTGTAGGGAAAGGCCTCTCTCCCCCGTGTCAATGTGTGCCTTACACCTGAAAGAAATCACTATGTTCTTACCTGGAGAATCTCTGCCTTGAGTCACAGAAGCATCCAGCCTGAGAGCCGTGGATAAGAAGGCCACCACCCAGGGAACCCAGCTAGGACTCATTCTGGAAGAAAACCAACAAGACAGGAAAATCTTCACCTCTTTAGAACAGGGCTTGGCCACACACACTCAGTCAAATATTCATGCAGAGCAGAGATGTCTTTCTGTCTACCCCGGGATTGGAAACTCCTCATCCAGATAACCAATCAAGCTAGAGGAGCTTAGTGTCATTAGGTGCTGGGTAGGATGCCTTCATAAAGCCATGTGATACCACTCCAGAATTTTTCACCTGCAGAATTACTGACTGCAGTTCAGGTCCTTGGAAACCAGACTAGGAGAAAAAAGAAAACTACTCTACAGGGTATGTGGGCTCAGAAGGACAAGGCAGATTGTTCACCGTGGATCTTTGTCATCCAGCACGGTCCCTGGCCTGCTGTGGCCAGTAGATCTCCATGATGATGCGGTGACTGACACTGCCAACAGAGAACATCTAAATGGAGACGACAGCGGACAGCATTCCGAGGCACGGGCCTTATGAGGACTCAGGGGAAGGGCTATTGGGGAAAAAATGGAAGAGACTGAGAATTATCTGGAGAGGAGGATTTCCTATAAACCAGGAGAGGGAGGAAAAAACAAACACGGAGAGAAGCTTCTCAAAAGAATAAAATGCTGCAAAAAAATGTTTAAAAGGATAAAAAGAGAGAGTGTGGATATGTGGATATGATTCACTTTGCTGTACAGCAGTAATTAACACAACATTGTAAATCAACTATACTCCAATAAAAATTTAAAAATATGAAAAGAGTTTGGTGTATATCTGGGAGACAATAGCTCTCATGGATTTATATTTATAATAACTTGGTGAAATCTAACATTTCTAACATTTAACATTTAGTGAATCTAAATGTTAAACTTCTTAAGCTAATAAAGGTAGATTTGAAACAATCTTTAAAGAGGATAAAAGGGAAAAAAAAGCATTATTATGTTTTATAATTAATGGAGCACCAGTAGCTTTCAGTGAAACAGAGTATTAAAAGAAGAAGCAATATTTTAAAAAGGCAAAGAGTGAATTAAAATGAGAAAATGAAGGCAGTAGATGTACCAGGACTTCAGGAATTTTGGAAGTTGACATATGTGCACTGTGTTGTTATTTGTTCAGTCGCTCAGTTCTGTCCAACTCTTTGCAACCCCATGGACTGCAGCATACCAGGCTTCCCTGTCCTTCACCATCTCCTGGAGCTTGCTCACACTTATGTCCATTGAGTCAGTGATGCCATCCAACCATCTCATCCTCTGTCGTCCCCTTCTCCTCCCGCCTTCAATCTTCCCCAGCGTCAGGGTATTTTCCAAAGAGTCAGTTCTCTGCATCAAGTGGCCAAAGTATTCGAGCTTCTGCTTCAGCATCAGTCCCTCCAATGAATACTCAGGACTCATTTCCTTTAGGATGGACTGGTTGGATCTCCTTGCAGCCCAAGGGACTCTCAAGAGTCTCCTTCATTGCAGGCAGATTCTTTACTATCTGAGCCACCAGGGAAGCCCCATAAACTTCTTAATTAATGATATTATTAGGTAGGCCAAAAAGTTCTATTGATCCAAAGGTATTTTGGGCCAAAGCAATAGTTTCTGGTGGCTTAAAAGTGTTATGTCTCTATGCTGAGGGTCAGTCACCTTTAATGTTAATACTTGTTTTTATAGCTACCTTCTGCAGTGATGAAAGTGAGCAGTGAGTAACAGTGGTTTAAAATTATTTTTTTTTCTGTGAAATTGGCTAATTTGATACGTATAAGGAATGTATGAATCTGAGTGTACTTTTAAGCTAGATTTGTACATATAAATAGAAGGTAAAAAGAATAAAATGCATTGCTTAAAAAAAGAAAGAAAAAACACTTTTTCAGACACATGATTAAAGTAGGAAGATTTGAAAAACAGGGGAATGAGGAAGTTCAAGCTGTGTGGCTTCAACAAACTTATTTTAGAACAAGACAAGATCTTCTGCTAAAAAGAAACTGGAAAAAAATATTTGATAAGTAAGGAGAGCAAGACTTCTTTTTCTCCAAAGTGATCTGTAAGTGTATTATTATTTAATTTGCCTCTCAATCCATGGCCCAATATTGTGAATCCTGCAAGATGAAACAGACATGTTTCTTGTCCATGAGAAATGTAAAATTTAGGTGGAGTGACAGAGAAACAATCCACTATAATGTTAGGAAGAATCAAATGAGCTTTAAAGCTTGGGCACACATGAAAATTCGAGCCGCCTAGAAGGCGTTCATGATGAAGCTGATAAAGTTGACATTTCACACAAGTGGCCAACAGGAGATGTTATAATTCGGAATACCCAGTGCATGTGGACAATAGAGAAGAAATAAACAGTGAAACAAAAAATGTGCCAGGAATTCCTTAAAAGTTACTGTTTGGCCACAATAAATATATGTATGCCCACTAATTCACTGAGTGGGAGAAGAACACAGTAGAATTTTTTTCTTTTTCACTTCCCTAAGAGAACACACATTTTGATGGATGTGTAAGGTGGGACTGTAATGGTAGGAGACCCAGAGAGTCTGGAATACTTGAGTTATGTGTTACCGAACATGCCAAGAGGCCCTCAGCTACCCACAAATGCAATATTCTTTCCATAATGTAATAAATGCAATACTCTTACTCATAAATGTAACAGCAAATTGTAAATAAAAGGCCGGTCAAATCCCTGATGCTTTAATAGAGGGTTTTACGGTAAAGCTTCTATGAAGCATGAGACCCAAGCAATGTTCTCATGTTTCCACTTTTACCACTGCTGCTGCTGCTGCTGCTAAGTCACTTCAGTTGTGTCCGACTCTGTGCAACCCCATAGACAGCAGCCCACCAGGCTCCCCCATCCCTGGGATTCTCCAGGCAAGAACACTGGAGTGGGTTGCCATTTCCTTCTCCAATGCATGAAAGTGAAAAGTCAAAGTGAAGACACTCAGTCGTATCCGATTCTTTGCAACCCCATGGATTGTAGCCTACCAGGCTCCTCCATCCATGGGATTTTCCAGGCAAGAGTGCTGGAGTGGGGTGCCATTGCCCTCCACTAATCAGCTGTAAATCCTGAAGGACTAGAACTTCCAAGCACGTGAAGTGTAGGAAGAAGAAAGATGGCAGGTCACAAAGGAACTCTGTTGAAGATGGTGGAAATAATGTTCCAGAAAAGAAAGGCGAAACGTGGAGGTTCCCCAGAGTTGAAGGAGAATGGGCAGAGCGTCCCTGTACCTCAGCTCGAGGGTGATTCGCAGGAGCAGTTCATGGGACACCTGGATCCGCAGAGAAAACCTCTGGTGTTGAAAGGAATTGATTTGGGAGCATGTACAAGCAAATGGACAGAGGACCTCCCTGGTGGCTCAGATGGTAAAGCATCTGCCTACAGTGTGGGAGACCCAGGTTCTATCCCTGGGCCTGGAAGATCCCCTGAGAAGGAAATGGCAACCCACTCCAGTACTCTTGCCTGGAGAATCCCATGGATGGAGGAGCCTGGTAGACTACAGTCCATGGAGTCACAAAGAGTTGGACACAACTGAGCGACTTCACTTTCACAAGCAGATGGACAGTGGATCACCTAAGCCAAATCAGAAGGAGAGAAATGAAGAGTCATGTTGGTGCAGTTGCCCCATGGACTTTCTTAAACTTTTAGCAAGCTGGTACAGAGGGCAACTGAAGAAAACCATAAGGAATTCTTTATATCAGAGGATCTACTGTACTTCATGCTTTGTGGATCCACTTTTTACTACAAGCATATATAGAGACATTTCTTCATAAGGCCACCAGAGAGCATTAATAGAAAAGACTGAGAAGGACGACCTAGGATCACTTGGGAAAGAACCTAGAAAGGATCTTGCAAATATCAGAAAGCAATTTCTGCAATATTGAGTTTCCAAAATTCTTCAAAGAATGGTTCTTTTCCAGTGCTTTTCAAATTAAGCTCACCAAAGGTACAACTTTGGATCCACTATAATGTAATGGATAACTTCTCAATACAAGTAACAGTGGAAAAAATACATTATACTATTCAGTCTTCAAGATGCCCAATATTTATAATTATCAGGTATTAAATCAGAAGTGTCAAACATAGATAACCCAGACTTATCTAAATATCTACTGTTTTCCAAAGCTAGGTGGTACAAATGTTCCCTTAAAGCTGGAGATGTATTGTTCATTCTTGCTTTATGATTTCATAATATAATTTCTGAAGTTTGGAGTGAGGGTGAATGTCTTTTGGAAGCAACTTCCCTCTGAATGCTATGGTAAAATGGATACTGCCGAGGTCCAGCCCCAGCTGATCCAGGGTGTTCGAAGGGGAGATGGCTTCGGCGAGTTCACTGGGTATACTGGCTTTAATTAAATATTAATTAGAGATATAAAGAGTAATAGAATAAGGATAGCTCATTAGGAAAATTCAGTGGAGAAAAGAGGCTGAGTAGCTTGGTTTACGCGGGAAACCAATAAAACTTCAAGACAAGAAGCTTGCACCACTTATGTAGGCCGCAGGCGTCCTTCCGTTCTCCCAAAGGAGAGGAGACACTGAGGCCTCCCCGGTCGGATCTTAGAAGCCCAGGCAAAGTTAGTAAGCTTGGCGGGCTCTGTGCTCCAGATGGAAACTCAGCCAGAGTTTGAGAGAGAGAGAGACATGGGGAGACCAGTATTTGGAGGAACTGATCCCAATTCTTTATTTTCCAGAGTCTGTTTTTATACACTGAGGTGTTATACAAAAGTCACGTGGGGACAGCAGTCCTGACTTTTATCAAAGTCAGGTGCTTCATACAAATGTATACAGAGGTCTTAGGGGTGTTACATCATCTTCTGGCCAGGGGGCCTGCTGACAATTTATGACCCTCTCCTTGTGATAGCAGTCAGTCAACCAGAACACTTATTTCTCCAGGGGTGATTATTTTTGAAACAGACGCCACCTTCTGAAGGTACCAGATAAAGTTACATTCCTATAGGGTGAGGGTGTAGTGAGTTTTAATTAAGGAAAGAATTTGCTTAGCCTAAGGTCTAATGTGATTAATATCAAAGGTTAATACATATTTCTTCTATATATTCATTAATGGCAGGGGATGTGGAGACTTAGAAGTAAACATTGGCTCAACAAATGAAAAACCCTTCACCAATACAATTTCTAATCAGCCCACTATACTTATACTAATAGTTTTCTAACTTCTCTAAAGAACCTGTTTTTAGAAGGTTTAAAGTATCTCGTGCCTCTCATGGTTGGGAAGCTGTGAGCAATCACATGTGGCCAGACAAGCCTGTAAGGCAGGCTAGAGAACCTTCAGAGGAGATTGTAGGTTGAAACACTCCTATCATGCCCAGGAATTATTATTAACTGGAGCTCTAAGTTAACTCCTTCTCTGAAAGAGGTGGTGGGGGACAGCCCCATGTAAAGTCAGAGGTGTAGGTGAGAGCACAAAGTAGTAAAGTAGGCAGACTCTGGTTTTCGAGGTAGATGCTCGAGAATTTCCAGGGGACTCCTGAGGCTCGATCCTGCCTTTGCGTATGTCGAGCCTCCTTCCTCATGACCTTTGCCACGGGTGGAGGTCCTCATGCCGGCTCCCTGAAGGATACCTATGGAAACAAAGATCCTACAGCAGCATCAAGAGCTGCACAAATTTTGGACAGAGCCTTCAGTTCAGTTCAGTTCAGTTCAGTCACTCGGTCGGTCCGACTCTTTGTGACCCCATGAATCGCAGCACGCCAGGCCTCCCTGTCCATCACCAACTCCCGAAGTTCACTCAAACTCATGTCCATCAAGTCGGTGATGCCATCCATGCAGCCATCTCATCCTCTGTTGCCCCCTTCTCCTCCTGCCCCCAATCCCTCCCAGCATCAGAGTCTTTTCCAATGAGTCAACTCTTCACATGAGGTGGCCAAAGTACTGGAGTTTCAGCTTCAGCATCAGTCCTTCCAATGAACACCCAGGACTGATTTCCTTTAGAACGGACTGGTTGGATCTCCTTGCAGTCCAGGGGACTCTCAAGAGTCTTCTCCAACACCACAGTTCAGAAGCATCAATTCTTCGGCACTCAGCTTTCTTCACAGTCCAACTCTCACATCCATACATGACCACTGGAAAAACCATAGCCTTGGCTAGACGGACCTTTGTTGGCAAAGTAATGTCTCTGCTTTTGAATATGCTATCTAGGTTGGTCACAACTTTCCTTCCAAGGAGTAAGCGTCTTTTAATTTCCTGGCTGCAATCACCATCTGCAGTGATTTTGGAGCTCAAAAAATAAAGTCTGACACTGTTTCCACTGTTTCCCCATCTATTTCCCATGAAGTGATGGGACCAGATGCCATGATCCTAGTTTTCTGAATGTTGAGCTTTAAGCCAACTTTTTCACTCTCCTCTTTCACTTTCATCATGAGGCTCTTTAGTTCCTCTTCACTTTCTGCTATAAGAGTGGTGTCATTTGCATATCTGAGGTTATTGATATTTCTCCCGGCAATCTTGATTCCAGCTTATGCTTCTTCCAGCCCAGCGTTTCTCATGAGAGCCTTAAAAACCCTCAAAGAATTGCCAGAGGAACATAGGGATTTCTATGCAGGGCGAATGGTTTTGCACATTCAAGATAAAGCCTATAGCAAAAATTTTGAATAAATAATGAACTGAATGCAAAGAGCATAAACATTTAAACACAATTCAGTTCAAATATTGTGAAAAGTGTAACAAGATGTAAGTTATTTTTTTAAAGATTTATTCTTCTCAGAGGGGTGCTGCTGCTGCTAAGTCATTTCAGTCATGTCCGACTCTGTGTGACCCCATAGACCGCAGCCCACCAGGCTCCCCCATCCCTGGGATTCCCCAGGCAAGAACACTGGAGTGGGTTGCTATTTCCTTCTCCAATGCAGGAAAGTAAAAAGTGAAAGGCAAGTCGCTCAGTCATGTCTGACTCTTAGCGACCCCATGGACTGCAGCCTACCAGGCTCCTCCGTCCATGGGATTTTCCAGGCAAGAGTACTGGAGTGGGGTGCCAGTGGTAAAGAATCTGCCTGTCAGTACAGGAGACATAAGAAACATGGGGTCAATCCTGGGTTGGGAAGACCCCCTAGAGTAAGAAATGGCAACCCACTCCATTATTCTTGCCTGAAAAATCCCATGGACAGAAGAGCCCGGCGGCTACAGTCCATGGGGATCACAAAGAGTCAGACACGGCTAAGCATGCACACCCACAAAATAGGAAAGGCAGCTCAATCTCAGATTTACAAATTAAATAAGTATGAAGGTGAGGGAGGTGAAAGGCAACTTTGTAACATTTAGTGTCCTGTGACGCCCCTCCCCCTCTACTGTTAGTATGCATGCTCTGCCCAGGGATCTGAGGCTCCAGAATAAATACTTCTTCCCCTGGAAGGCCATGACAGGAAAAATAAGAAAAAGATGGAGGGAGTTCCCTGGGGGTCCAGGGGCTAAGACTGTGCTCTCACTACCATGGGCCCGGGTTTGATCCCTGGTTGGGAAGCTAAGATTCCCCAAGCCATGGGAAACAAAAATAAAATCAAAGTTTTAAAAGAAAGAAAGAAACAGATGGGGCAGTATGGAAGACATTATTGGTGTTCACCAACTTTCTCTATTCCTTAGGCATACAGAAAACTGCAGCTCCTACTCTCCTATAGCTGCTAGAGACTAGTTCTAGCCCCCCTGAGAGAAGAATCCACCGCATTGATTGTTAAATTCTGGAGGACTTTTCTCTTCCCCTACTGTAACCAACCAGAATCCTATGAGGTCTTCCCAGAATAGACGGCCCACCCACATTCTCCACCTGCCTTTCGTCTGTAGAAAAACCTCAATCAAAGAAATGAGAAAATACAAAAAAAGAAAAAAAATTAAATAGTGAAACAAGACAAAATAATAATATCTGAGCCGTTATACAAAGGCAAGGACCTTGAGTTCTTCCTCAAGGACTATAGATAGTATTCTGAGTCATATCCTGTGAGCTGTTTTGAAGATACTGAGCACTCCTGGTGGAAGATGTTAACTGTAGGCTGCCCAAAAGCATGTAGACCCCAGATCCCAGGAACCAGGAGGTTGATGATGCTGACTCCAGATTACCTCATCACCAACCAATCAGAAGAGCAGTCCATGTGCTGACCAGCCCCCTGCTCCTTGAACACTGTGAGACTCCTCACTACCTCCTCCTCCTATGACCCCCCGCCCAGCGTGGCAAAGGAATAAAGTTATTTCTTTATACTTCACCAAAACTCTGTCTCCAAGATGTAATCTGGCACTGTTGTAAAGAGGTCCAATTTTGGCAACATCACCAAGTCAACCAAAAACATTCAAATGTTGAATTTAAATGTTCTAATTAGATTATATAAAAGCAGGTCTAATTAGAACAGTCAACCTAAAGAAGGTCCCTGGAGCTTAATTAAGGCATTTGATAATGGGTCCTCCCTGGAGCTTCAGTGATTGGGACTCCACTGCAAGGGGTCAGGTTCACTCCCTGATCAGAGAACCAAAATCCCATAGTCCATGCAGTGCAGCAAAAAAAAAAGGCACCAGCAGTTCTTGTTACCACAGCCTCACTAAACTTGCTAGAACAGGAACCAGAATGTCACCCAAGTCCTCAGGTAGATTCAAATATTTATGAATTAGGAGTCTGACCACAGGTCAGAAATTGACTAAGTGTGGGGATGTGTCACCTGTTGTGAGTGTGAGTGTTATGGTTGTGAGTGTTCTAGAGCTGGGTGGGGGTGTTGCTCCCAGTTGGAAGGGTGTGTGTGGCGCTGAGTAAAAAAAAAAAAAAAAGGTAGCCATCAGAAGGAGCTCAAGCAGCTGAATTTTAATTTCCTTCTTTCTTCACACAAATGCCTATGTATCTTTCCCATGTATCTCACCTCATCTGAAAATGAAGAAAAGTGTTTTGCTTGCGGCTGAGTGAGTGAGGACGTGACCTGGGTGTACCAGAAGCAGAAAAAGTCGGAGATAAGAAGGCCCCAAGGGTCTCAGCCTGTCTCCCCTCCTCTGCTGCCAGCCCCCTGGCCGGGCTCCTGCACCTTCTCTCAGAGATAAACAAGAGCCCGTGGGGAGAAGAGGACCGTGGGGCCCAGAGAACACAGAGTAAATGGGGCTTGTGCGTGCATTTGGAGGGAGGAGGAGGTCCTTAGATGGGGAAGACTGGAGGATACGGATGCTGAACCGGAAGTTAGCAGGCCTGTTCTTTCTTACTTCCGGTGTGAATGTGTCCGCACCACGTACGTTCTGAAATCTAACTTGACTGCATCATAACAATAAGAGTTAATATCTGTCAGCTGCTTGTTACGAATCATTTTTCTAGGCACAGTGTGAATATGGGGGGCAGGAGGAGGGAGAGAGAATCATCAGAACAACTCTTCACTGTGATACTATCATGACGTCCCTTCTACAGGTGAAGTAATGAGACAATGAACCAGAGTTCACAGGAAGTTAGTCCACGGGCTATGCTGTTTTCATTGCACTGTATTTCTTACTTGGGAACCCAGGAAAACCTCATTTCTACATCTTTAACATCCCTGCAAGAAGATGCACAAAAGGTCAAAATGACTGAAGAATCGCACTATAACTTTGGTGCCAGGATAGATCTCCATCCCTGTCTCTTAAAAAGAAGTCAGTGGTCTCATGGATCAGGAACAAGGAATGACAGGGAGACCATCTGCAGGAAAAGGTAGCAAAGTCAACCGAAGAGAGAAGGCAATACCAACCTGGGAATCTGCCTTGCCGGTGGCCTCTGAAACAGCTTGAATAAATGAAAGCATCAGGTTGGTCCAATCAGAAGCTCTGTTGTTGGGTCGTTTTCTGTGCTGCTCGTCACCGTCCCCAGTGGGAGGATCTGGGTTTCCCAGGCTCTTCAGAGAAACTAGACATTGCAGGGAGACAGCTAATAAAGAGAGAGGTCATGCCTAGTTGCCTTCTCTCACATTTTTGTTTTTTGTTCTACTTGTATGAGTTTGAAAACTAAGATGGGGGATTTTTATTTTTCTCTTCCTGCCTGACTTCAACCAAGAGCTCTACTTCATAGAGATACGGGCTTTTCTGTGATTTTCCCCCAAAACTCACCCCTCATTTTGCACCCCTCATCCGCTTTCCCTCCCTGTTCTCTAGAGAGTGAGAGAAGTCGGGCATGGTAGATGCAGCTGTTCCTTGAGGGTGTTAAAAAAATCATTCTCTCATTACCTGGCAAAAATATCTCTTCAGTCACTATCTTGGTGACTTTATTATTTTTTTTTGAGATATAATTAGGTTACAACACTATGTTAGTTCCAAGTGTACAACATAGTGATTTGATACTTCTAGACATTACAAAGTGATCAACATGATAAATCTAGATGCCATCTGTCATCATACAAAGTTATTACCATAGGATTCACTGATTTAGCCACCCTGTGGATTTCATTCTTGTGACACATTCATTTGGTATCTGGAGGTTTACGTCTCTGAATCTCCCTCACCTATCTCACTCACTCCCCAGTCCCCTCCCCTTTGTCAACCACTCTGTACCACGTGTCTTTCTGCTCTTTGCTTGTTCACTTGTTTTTCAGATCCCACATGTAAGTGAAACCGTACAGTGTATGTCTTTCTCTGACTTACTTTGCCTTAGTGTGATGCCTGCCAGGCCCGTCTATGTTGTCGATAATGGCATGATTTTCTTTTTTTTTGACTGAGTAACTTTCCATCATATGTATGTACTGCATCTTCTTGATCCATTCATCTACGGATAGACACTTAGGCTGTTTCCATTTGATTTTGTTCCCTTTTCATTTAATTCACTTTGTTTTGGTCTTTCCTTTTATTGATATAAGTAATTAAGGTCATGAATTCTCCTCTGAACACTGCTTTAGCTGTATCCTAAAAATTTTGATGTGTGATTTTCAATTGTCATTTTTCTAGAAATTTTCCAGTTGTTGCTTTCTCACTCATGTGGAAGGGCATTTATCTTTTCTGACCTTATTATTATTATTTAGTTTGTTCCATTATAGTCGGAGAATTGTATCTATATCATGCCTACTTTTTGGGGAAATTACTGAAGTTTATTGTGCCAGAATGTGTGGTCCATTTTCATTAATACATTGTTGAAACTTGAAAAATTGTGTTCCCAGTTTTCAGTGAGAAGATGTCAATATAGATCCATCAGATCTAACTTTTGACTAAGTTAGTAGCATCTTCTGTGTTCCTAACTTTTGTCTACTTGATTTCTCTAGTCCTAAGAAAAGTAAATTAAAATCACCTATTACTACCTTTCTGAATAGTTTCCTAGTATCTTCCTTAATTTCTGCTCCATGATGGTTACTTATATGCTATTTGGAACTTATATATCTCTTAGATATCCATTTTTAATTTTACACTTTCCATTATAAAGTGCCTTCTTATCTCAATCAATTTGGGGAGATGGATCTGAATGTCACCTTCTTTAATAATAAGATTGTGACCTCTGCTTTCTTTAGGTTTACATTCTCTTTTTTTGTGCCTTTGTCTATCATTTTATTTGTTGAATAAATGAATGAATCTTTCAGGACTTCCCTATCAATCCAGTAGTTAAGATTCCATGCTTTCACTGCAGGAGGAGTGGGTTTGATCTGTGGCCAGGGAACTAAGATCCACATGCCACATGGAGTGGCCAAAAAATTCAAATTTAAAAGTGAAAAAAAAAAAAAGAATCTTTCTGAGTCACTGTATTTTTAAACATATCTTTTGTATATTGCAAACAGCAGAGTTTTTTTTTAATCTAATCTGAAAATATTTTAATTTTAATATTTTAATGAGTTCAGTCCATTTACAATTATTAATATGGCAAATGGATTCAGTCTAATTTGGAGATTATTATTTTCTATTAAATATGTTTATATGAGCATTGCATTTTTAAAATCTTTCACTATATCTTTCTGTGTTTTTCTAAACTGCAGTCTTTCAGATTTGGGGGAAGCTGTTTATGTTGGCATTATCTTGATTTTACCTTTATATAATGCAGTTAGATAGTTCTTATTAGTTTTCTACTATAAATATCCGAAAACTAGCTTATATTCTCTCCCTTTCTCTTCAGTTGTCTCTGTGTATACCTTTGTGTTCTTAAGTATGTTCTAAATATGTGAAGTTGCACAAAGTCCACCTTTACGTAGCTCTGTGTCCCAGGCAAGTGAGCAAATGTTTCTCAGTCTCCATTTCTCATTCTTACAATTGGGAACATAATGCATGCCACATAAGATTACCTTAAAGGTAAAGTAGGGTATGGCAGGTTCTTAGCACAGCAGGAGCACACAGAAAGCACTCCATGAATGATTATCATTGATACTGAATATTGTAATTCATAAAATCCTTGAAACTCAGTATTTCCCAGGACCAGCAGATGGCACTGGATTCAAGAAAATGGATGTTCCTCTCACTCAGCACCCAAAACAGGGAAGATCTTTGTTTTCCCTTCCCCCTAGTCCTTTCTCTGGAGAAGGCAATGGCACCCCACTCCAGTACTCTTGCCTGGAAAATCCCATGGACGGAGGAGCCTGGTGGGTTGCAGTCCATGGGGTCGCTAAGAGTCAGACAAGACTGAGCGACTCCCTTTCACTTTTCACTTTCATGCATTAGAGAAGGAAATGGCAACCCACTCCAGTGTTCTTGCCTGGAGAATCCCAGGGACGGAGCATCCTGGTGGGCTGCAGTCTATGGGGTCGCACAGAGTCGGACACGACTGAAGTGACTCAGCAGCAGCGGCAGTCCTTTCTCTGCAGATTCTGACAACTCCACACTTCCTTCTGAGGCCCCACTGCCATTCAGAGGCAAGTGGCTGCCCCACTCAGCTGGGGCGTGAAAGACTTGGAGTTCAATATCGTTCCCACATTGGGCAGGGCAGACAGGGTGGGAGGTTGTTTGGGGACCCACAGTAATCTGAGAGTCTCCTAAGTTTCCTCTTTGCCATTCATATCTTGCTTCGGAAAGAGCAGCACATGGCTAAGTGGAAAGACTGAAGATAAGTGACGAGAAGATGGGGAATTTAAGGGGTGGGAGTGAAATGGTGATGGGCAGCAGGAGGGAAAATGAAAAAAACTAGAACTGGACTTCCCTGGTGGTCCAGTGGTTAAGAATCCACCTGCCACTGCAGGGTTGCAGGTTCGATCCCTGGTCTGGGAAGATCCCACATGCTGTGTGGCAACCGCACACAACAACTACTGAAGCCAAGTGCCCTAGAGGCTGTGCGCTGCAACAAGAGAAACCACTGCATCAGAAGCCTTTGCACCACAACTCGAGAGTACCCCACTCACCACAACTAGAGGAAGCCTGCAAGCATCAACCAAAACCCAGCACAGCCAAAAAATACATATTTTTTTTTTAAAAAGAACCGGAACTCTGGACAAATCAGAATTACTAATGCTTGTGGTTACCAGGCAGAACATACTTGTAGGAGTTTGTTGAATGCACTGTCGGGGAATGTTTTTCTGTGTCTCTGAAGTAAGTCTTACCTGGGACTGTCCCTCAATCAGATCAGATCAGTCGCTCAGTCGTGTCCGACTCTTTGCAACCCCATGAATCGCAGCACACCAGGCCTCCCTGTCCATCACCAACTCCCGGAGTTCACTCAGACTCACATCCATCGAGTCAGTGATGCCATCCAGCCATCTCATCCTCTGTCATCCCCTTCTCCTCCTGCCCCCAATCCCTCCCAGCATCAGAGTCTTTTCCAATGAGTCAACTCTTCACATGAGATGGCCAAAGTACTGGAGTTTCAGCTTTAGCATCAGTCCTTCCAAAGAAATCCTAGGGCTGATCTCCTTCAGAATGGACTAGTTGGATCTCCTTGCAGTCCAAGGGACTCTCAAGAGTCTTCTCCAACACCACAGTTCAAAAGCATCAATTCTTTGGCGCTCAGCCTTCTTAACAGTCCAACTCTCACATCCATACATGACCACAGGAAAAACTATAGCCTTGACTAGACGGACCTTTGTTGGCAAAATAATGTCTCTGCTTTTGAATATGCTATCTAGGTTGGTCATAACTTTGCTTCCAAGGAGTAAGTGTCTTTTAATTTCATGGCTGCTGAGGTTACCAAAGAATTTTAATAGATCCTTTTCTCCATGAAGACTATAGTTCCCACAAGGTAGGGGATATAGAACTTATTATTCCTATTTTACAGATGGAGGAAGGACACTTGGTGGGGAGGGGAAAGAATCAGGCCAGTCTTCTCTCTCCCAATGCTTAATTCGCCCTCGGTGACATTTGAAAGGCTACTGACTCCAGTATTCTGGCCTGGAGAATTCCATGGACTATACAGTCCATGGGGTCGCAGAGAGTCGGACAGAACTGAGTGACTTTCACTTTCTCTCTCTCCCAATGCTTATCTCGCCCTCGGTGAAATTTGAACAATGAACAGGTGTGGAGCAGTAGGACAACCGCGGATGAAGTAAAGGTTTGCACGCATAGGAAGTTATGTACTCTGGCCTCACCCTGATGCCAACAGTTGCCAGGCAGAAACAAACCCCAAACAACGAAAGTTCTGGGGAGTTCAGTGCTAGTCTGGAAAGTACCTGCCACTTCTGGGAAAGTGAAAGTTTCAGTTTTCTAAAAAAGAGCAAATGTAAGACCCTCCAGGAACCAGTGACATGTAGAGCTCTGGAATGTCAGTGATTTGTATGTGTAAGGAATATTGAGATGGAAGACAGTAGAGGAAGGAGATTTATTCATTTACCCAAAACAGTTATTTATCATTCAGTGTGAACGGAGCCCTGTGCCAGGCAGTAGACATAAAGCTTTAATAAGACAGATGGCCTCCCCTGCAGGGGCTCACGGTCTAGTTTAAGGATGGAGGTCGATGGTGGGGGTGGAGAATTTAATAGGGACAGTGAGAGAGGTGAGCCCCGGGAGCAGAGCAACTGGAGCACATGGAAAGGAGCTCTGAGACATCTAGAGAAGGATTCCTGGGAGACTTAAACCCTGCTGCTGCTGGTGAATCTTAAAGAACTAGGGCCTAATGGGGAGAGCCATTTTGGGAATGGCAGGGCGCGCCATATACGGAGGCACAAAGGTATCAGGAGGGCAGGAAGTTTATCATGGATGGAACGTCCTTTCCAAAAGGCAAAGCAGAGAGAAATGGGCTAGATAAGCTGTGTTTCTGGGGAAGAAATATCAGTGCAGAAAAGAGTAGGGACACAGGAAGGATTTTTCAGGAGTGATACTGCTTTACTTGTCCCCTAGAAAGAAAAATGACTTCATTAACAATGTCTGGAAGAGATGAACCAATGGTAGGGGAACCTCTTTGGACATGAGATCATTCCCTGGTGGCTCAGATGGTACAAAAATCTGCCTATGAGGCAGGAGACCCAGGTTCGATCCCTGGATCAGGAAAAACCCTGGAGAAGGGAATGGCTACCCACTCCAGTATTCTTGCCTGGAGAATCCCATGGACAGAGGAGCCTGGTGGGCTACAGTCCATGACGTCGTAAAGAGTCAGACACGACTGAGTGACTAACACTTTCACTTTCACAACACAATGAACAAAAGTTGTAACAATGGAATTAGAAAATAAGGAATTCAGAGCTGTTCACAACTAGAAGTGAAAGAGCTTTACGAGGTTTGATTATTCAGTAGACTATAACACAAGGTGCAATATAATTGGTTGACAGTGTGGACTCCGGGGTCAGGCCTGGATTCCAAGTCCAATTCCACCACTGTGCAACCTTGGGAAAGTCCTTTAATCTCTTTGAGACTCAGTTTTCCCATACATACAATGGGTATAAGGGTAAATCCTCAAAGGGTTGAGGATAAGCATTAAAAATGATAACACATGGAAAAGACTTCGCATATTTCCTACACATATTAAAACACTGTACACAGTAGCTGTTATCAAAATTTTATTAAAACTGTTAATTAGGGAACAGTACTCTGCTCCCCCATATCCTAGTGGTCCCCAAAATATCAGACCCTGGTGGGAACTGAGAAAAAGACAGGGAAGGGCAAACTCATGAATAGTTATGTATCTCAAAGAACAATCCAAAGACTGATCAGACAGCCAGCAAAATAGTCATGGTGATTATCTCTGGGACATGAAACAGTGCATAATTTTACTTTTCTCCTTCTCCTTTAGACTCTTTTCTCTTTTCTTTTCTCCTTTAGACTGTCTCTATTGTCTAAATTTACTATACAAATGTATGCTATTTATGTAAGAAAAAATAGTTTTAAATATACTCAAGATGCCACAATACAGTACTCAGCACCAGGCAAACTCTGTTCGTCAAGTAACTAAGGTTCCTGGATGCAGACAGATACCACGCCTCCCGTCCCCCGCCCTCCCACGGCCCCAGCAGAAGTACCCACGGTCTAAATCCAGCTCCAAAAACAACCAGCCAGGGGAACACATCCAGGGAAAGCCAAGGCAGGAGCTACTCCGGGTCGCTGAGATGGCCCTGGGCGGGGCCGGCTGTGTCTGGGGTCTCCACGCTCCGGTTCTGCTGCACCAGCCAGGAGTAGAGGTCCTGCCCGTCCATGAGCTGCTCGGGGCCCTGCAGCCGCCCCTGCCTCAGCACCAGGACCTGGTCGGCGCTCTGAACCGTCTGCAGCCTGTGGGCGATCACCAGCACCGTGCGGGTCCCCTGTGCTCTCCAGTCCTGCAGCTGAAGGGGGAGGATCGCGATGCCCCGGGTGCCGGGTCAGAAGGGGCTGGAGGCCGGGGCCCACGGGCTTAGGGGGAAGAGGCGTGAGCCACGAGAAGGTAGCACAGAGCAGAAGGGCAAGGTCAGCTGCCCTCCTCCCTCCGCGGGGTCAGGCAGCCTCAGAGGATCGGGGAGGTCCCCGCCCGGCCCCAGCCCCAAGAGGGGTCCCGCCGCCCCGCACTCACAGCCTGCTCACACTCCACGTCCAGGGCACTAGTGGCTTCATCCAGGATGAGGACGCGGGGGTCCCGCACGAGGGCCCGGGCGATGGCCAGGCGTTGCTTCTGCCCCACGGCCAGCTGGCTGCCTTTCTCCCCCACCTCTGAGGAGACCGAGAAACCCCTCTCCTCAGAGGCAGGGGCCCAGACAACGCCCGCGTCACAGGCGCGGCTGGTACTTCCACGGGCACCGCTCCGGAGGACGAGCGCCCGTGGACGGGGGTGGGGCGGGGGACCTCCGCGGCGGCCGCTCCTCTGGGAACACAGGCTCCCGAGGGGGTCGGGAGGCCACAGCGCCCACTTGGCGGCGCGCAGGGGGCGACGCCGTGGCCGCAGGTACCTGTATCGAGCCCGAGCTCCAGCTCGCGGATGAACTCCTCCGCGCGGGCCGCCCGGGCCGCAGCCAGCACCTTCTCGTCGCTGCAGCCCTTCAGGCCGTAGGTGATGTTGTCCCTCACCGAGCCCGAGAACAGCACGGGCTCCTGCCCTACCAAGACCACCTGAGCGGAGGCGACGGGAGCAGAGGGCTGTGCATCATCCCCCGCGGCAGGGACCCGCCCTTCCTCCCCGCCCGCCCGGCTCACCACGGACCCCTTGGGTTCCCCCCCCCACACCCTCCCCTGCCCTCTGCCCACCCTTCTCCGTCCTCCCCACCTGACGGTGCAGGTAGTGGTGCTCATACTCGGAGACCGGCTTCCCGTCCAGCAGCACCTGGCCCTCGGTGGGCTGGTACAGATTCTGCAGCAGCGCGGCCACCGTGCTCTTTCCAGACCCGTTAGGCCCCACCAGCGCCGTCATCTGCCCGGGACTCAGGGTGAACGTCAGACCCTAGAACAGCCGGGGAAGAGTCAGAGGCCTGCCCCTTCCCCCGGCCTCCCCTCTCCTTGGAGGCCGATCATCCGCGCGGGGAGTCAGGGGCCCAGGCTCCCCGCATCGGGCACCTGGAGCGCAGGCTGGTCGGGGCGACTGGGATACGCAAAGGAGACGTTCTGGAAATTCACCCTGCCCTGCAGAGTGGGTGGGGCCAAAGTCCCCGGTGGAGGCAGATCTGGCTTTCGGTCCAGGTAGCGGAACACCTTCTCGGCTGCCCCCACGTTGCTCAGCATGTCCCCAAACATGTACACCAGGGTCTGCAAAACAGAAGGGCGGGGCTCAGCTAAGCAAAGGCAGCTGTGGCCACGAACCAGCTTCCCAGCTCCTCACACAGCCCCGCCACACTCCACCCGAGCTGGGCTTCTCCCCTTGTCCCAAAAAAGATCACCACCTTTAATTTTTAAAGATTAAAAAAAAAAAAAAACTTTCTTAGAAAAGATTTTTTAACTGGAGAAAGGAATGGCAACCCACTCCAGTATTCTTGCCTGGAGAATTCCATGGACAGAGGAGCCTGGCGGGTTGAAGACTGGGATGCAACTGAGCAACTAACACTCACTTTCCTGAATAATGAGGCAGATGGCTTCCATATGAAATAACTAGTATAAGAGTCTAAAAAAAAAAAAAAAAAGATTTTTACAAAAAATGTTGGCTGCCCCAGGTGGCAAGTGGGACCCTAGTTGCCCCACCAGGAATCAAACCCATGCATCCTGCAGTGGGAGCACAGAGTCCTAACCACTGGACTATCAGGAGTAAGTGTGCAATTTGACTCAAAATGGGCACCAGCACCCCATTATTCCAATTTGTACTGTAAAGGATGGAGACATCTTTGCCCCTCCCATCCAGCATCACCTTCATCTCCAGACCTTTCCAGCTACTGTGCTGTGTTACTTGTACACAGCTGTCTAGCCTGGTGAGACAGGGACTCCTTAAATGCAAGCACTGTGCCCACCTCATCTTTGCAGCCACCAGACTGCCTCACACAGCTCTCCACATGTAAGAGATGTTTATAAAAGTTATAAACTAAAGCCCAAGGTGCAGTAACTAATTACTTTTCAAAACTGGTTTATATAAGGAGGGTGTCCCAGGAGGCTCACTGGTAAAGAATCTGCCTGCCAATGCAGGAGACAAAGGTTCAATTCCTGGTCAGGAGGGCATGGCAACCCACTCCAGTATTCTTGCCTTAATATCCCATGGACAGAGGAGTCTGGCGGGCTACAGTCCATGGGGTTGCAAACAGTCGGACAGGACTGAGCGAGTGAGCACACGTCTATAGGGAAAGAACTAAATACTCATTCTGCCTTTCCTAATCAAACTATACCACTCAGCAGCTTATCAGCACATGAGAAGACATCTCCCGGAGAGATGCATCCTGGCTAATAAATGAAGGAATGACAGAGTGTCACCATTTTTGCAACCCTGAATAATTCAATAGATCGTGACACTAAGCTTTATTGATTGTTGCCACCACAGATGTATATGAGAGAGGAAAAAAGAGATCAATATAATACATACCTGTATTTCATACATACATATGAAACATGTGGAAATCTGACCACTGTATTTGGTGAGGTTATTGTTAATTTTTTTGGTATGATCATGGCTTTGTGGTTATATATTTGTAATGTTTACATTTAGAGATACATATTTACAGATGAAACCATATCTTGGCTTTGATTCAAAGTAATATGGGTGGGGAGAAGTCAGTGGGTGGTACAGATAAAATAACATTGGCCATGAGTTGATAACTGTTAGATGCTGGGAGACAAAAACAAGGTCCCATTGTATAGCACAGAGAACTATAGTCTATATCCTCTGATATATACACACAATTATATATTAAATAGATAACTAATAAGGACCTACTGTAGAGCACAGGGAACTCTATTCAAAACCCTGTAATGACCTACATGGGAAAAGAATCTAAAAAAGAATGGAGATTGATTCACTTTGCTGTACACCTGAAATTGTCATAATGTTGTTAACCGGCTATATACCAATATAAAGTAAAAAGTTGTCTTTAAAAAGTTAAACAAAAAGTAAAAAAAAAAAAAAAGATGCTGAGTACAAGGAGGTTCACGTTTATAGATTTATCGTTTTCCTCTTTTTTTAACCCAAGTTTGAAATTTTAAATGACAATGAGTTGGGGTTATTTCAGTTTGTTTTTTAAGGGGAACAAATAGAAGCCAAAGGAGGAAAATGAGAGCACGCACAGCTCCCAACTCACATGCATGTAGCTTGCCCACGTCCTCCTGGTAAAGCAGGAAGGAGAGGAGCCCACCGCGGGTGAGGTCCCCGGCCAGGATCTGCTGCAACGCACAGTTCAGCAAGAGCACATTCATTGCCAAGTGCAGCATCTGAAGGGAGAAGAAAGGAGAGCCTGAGGACCTTCCACTCTTTGGCCTCCCTGCCCCTATGATGAGACATTCCATCCAACACAAAAACACCTGTTATACTACATTCACTCAACTCTGTAACTACAATAAGTACTATAAACTTTGAAGATGTTGGAGCCAGGTGGCGAATGAAGGAGTAAATGGATGGATGCTTGACACAGAACAGTGAATGAACAAATGCAGACTTTTCTTTGTTTAAGTATTTTGTGCTTTGTGCACAAAGGGGAATTGAAAACAGGAGAGTAGGTCTCCTGAAAAAACTGGGGGCTAACAAATCGCTCATCACCTACCTCCCAACAGAGAAGAGACACATGAAAAAGATGGCACTGGCAAAGGCATCGAGAACCCCAAGGACCCCCAAGACCAGCCCCCACCTGTGCCTCCTCCTCCAGCCCTCAGCTTCCTCACCCTCCTCAAGAGCAGATAGAGGGCCTGTTCCAGGTCCCGTTCGCCACCACAGCCGCCGGCATCGTTCAAGGGCCTCCTTATAGCGACAGACCTCTTGCTCCTCGGCTCCAAAACTGCGCACGGTCTGCAGCCCTCCAACCGACTCCCGCACCACCTGCCCAGCTTTCGCCGTGGCGTCCTGGATCTCCCAAAGGACTGCCTGGAACAGTGGGGCCAACGATGGAGCGGGCCAATTTGGCAGAAGACAGCCAACCCCCACAGCCCACTCCAGTCCCTTCATGCTAAGTGAAGTAAGACAGAGAAAGACAAATATTATATGATATTGTTTATATGTGCAATCTAAAAAAAATACAAGTGGATCTATACACAAAACAAAACAGACTCACAGACATAAAAAAAAAAAAAAAAAACCTTATGGTTACCAAATGTGGAGGAGGGGATACATTTGGAGTTTGAGGTTAACAGATATAAATCACTCACACAAAGTAGAGAAGCAACAAGGATTTACTGTATAGCACAGGGAACCACATTCAACATCTGAAAATCTCTCCCTCTCCCCCCACTCCTCTCTCAAAAACACACACGTTCACATAAAGTCCCTGGGATGTGGTCTTCCCTGGGGATTCCCCAGCATCCGCACATACCTGACGGCGGGCATTGTACACCTTTTCAGCCGCTATCATGAGAGGCACCTCGAACAGAGAGAGGAAGGTGAGTCGAGGTGACAGGTTGAGCATGAAGCCATAAAGTCCCAGCACTTTCACCAGGCTTCGAGACAGCACATTGGTGTTATAAGGAAGCCAGTTACTCATCAGTTTGGTATCCGAGCTCAGCCGGGAATTCAGCTCCCCTGGGCAGGACAGAGCAGGCAAGGAAACCATGTGTTGTAATGCAGAACCCCCAGAAATTCCATCCTGACCTCCGGTCATCTCACGGAGCCCCCCTTCCTTGCAGAGAGACAGGTCCCCAAAGAGAGAAAAACAGCTCCCGGCCCTGGCACCAAGGATGCAGGCAGGCCCAGCTGGGTGCAGGTAGGTGGCAGCAGGTGGGCAAGGAACATGCAGGAGGACCCCAGACCTGCACCCCAGGCCTTACCTGTCTTAGTCTCTTGGAAGAAAGGGAGGTCCTGGTGCAGGAGGGAAGAGAAAAGCATCTCCCTGATCCGCAGGTTGATTCTGGACATGGTGAAGGTGAAGATGCTTCCTCGGCAGCCTGCACACAGAGAGCTGTGGGGAAAGAGGGTTGGAGGAATGAAGGAGAGAGAGATGCAGAGAGGAAGGGGGAGGGAAGGAGAAGAAAAAGCACAGAAGGAAAAGAAGTACAAAGTTGGGGGTAGTATATCAAGACAGCAGAAGAGAAACAAATAAGAGACATGAAGGGCAGGAATCAACAGAGGAAGGAAAAAAGAGGACCCAGTGAGCCTCATCCTAGTCCCAACCCCTACCAAGTAGTTAGTTTGTAGACAGCAGATTCCTGGCTGTGTTGAAAAACAAAAGGGAAAGTAAATACAGTGGGAAAGAGTAAAGATGCTGGAAAGAAAGGTGACAAGGCTCAGAGTAAGAGCTTCCAAGACTGACAAGATGAGTTAGGGAAGAAGGGTCAGGATGAACAAACATGCCCCCCACCCTGACAATAGGCTAACTGGAAACAAACATGAGCTGGGAGGTCAGATCAGAAAAGAGAAACGGAACTTCACGGAGATAAAAATGCTCACAGGCAACTGAGAGACATTCCACTCAACACAAAAACACCTATTGTACTACACTCACTCGTATCTGAACTATAATAAGCAATATAAACTTTGAAGATGTTGGAGCCAGGCAGCGAATGGAGTAAATGGATGGATGCTTGATATAGACGGTGAATGAACTCATACAGGCTTTTTCTTCATTTAAGAGTTTTGTGCTTTGTGCACAAAGGGGATTGAAAACAGCAAAGTGAGGTCCCCTGTAAAAACTGGGGGCTAACAAATCGCTCATCACCTACCTCCCAACAGAGAAGAGACACACGAAAAAGATGGCACTGGCAAAGGCATCAGGATCAAAGTCGCCCCCCAGGATGTCAATCACACGGCCAAAATAGTAAGGGATCACGGTCTCACCTGCAACAAGCCAGGAGGGTCCAGTCAGAGAGTGGCTGCTGAAAGGCCTCCTCCCAACCCCCAAGTCCCTGCGCCCTCTCCCCACTCACCCAACACGGCCAGAGAGAGGAAGGAGAAGGCGGCAACCAGGAAAGGCAGGTCAGGCCAGGACAGCTTCAGCAGCCTCCACATCAAGACTCTGTTCTCCTGGCCCTGCCCCTCCGCCTTGGCTCCTGGAGGGCTCAGCACGGCCCACAGGGCCCTGCTCAGCCCCACTGCCCCATACCCCAGCAGCAGCCAGGCCCAGGTGGCTGCAGCCACTCTGACCAGAGGGGCGCTCAAGGCCCCCAGGACAAGAGCCCTCAGGGAGAGAAACAGGGGGTTCACCAGGCAGAGGATCGGCAGCAGTGCTCCCACGCCCTCCAGCAGCCCTCCCAGCCTCAGCAGCCCCCAAAGTCCACCGAGTCGCAAGGCGCCCTCCAGCCACAGGCCGGGAAGCCCGAGGGGAAGTAGGGCCCCCAGGGGCCCCTGCAGCAGCCAGAGCAAGGCCAAGTCCGCCAGCAGCAGGGAGGCCCAGGGTCTCAGGTCCGGGCTCCGCATGGCGAGATCTAGGGATAGAAAAGAAGGACAGAGGTGGCTTCCAGTCCCTATCCCCACTCCCACTCTGCCCAAGCGTCCGCTGGCTTCCCCCCGCCCCCTCCTTTTTTTTTTTTTTAACCCTGTGCTGCCCTGAAAGATGCCCTGGGTACCCCGTCTCACCAGCACCCCCCTCCTAGGACCCAAGGCATTCGGCCTGACAGAGGGAGCTGGGAAGCCTGACCATCAGCAGCCTCGTCCTCTAAAACACGTCCCGTGACCCCCACCGCACACCCCGGCCCCGCCAGCCGCCGCCGAGTTCCCAGGGGCCAGACGATGCCCGCCGCGCTCCCCAGGCCCCGGGTCCAAAGGGGCGGGAGGCGGGGGCGCAGCGCGCGTGCCGGGCGGGCTGCGCCTGTGTCAGCGTTCCAGGTTTCCACGCGCACAAGCTCACCAGTGGCGGCTCCCGAGCTCTTTGCTGGCGTGCCGAGGGCTGAGCTCTGAGGTCCCCTCGCGCGGCCTCCGCTCCGTCTCGCCTCTTTTGGCAGGCGAGGCTCCCCCAGCCGGGGGCGGCCAGGCTCCTGGGCTTTCGCTTTTGCTTTCGCTTCCGCCTCGGCAGCCGCCGCCTGGTTGCGCGCCTGGCGGCCGGCCGGGGGCGCGCGACACCCGCGGAACGCAGGACCGGTGCCCGAGGCCGGCTCCGCGTGCCAGGGCGAGTCTACCACCCTCAGCCACAAGTACTCTGTCGTAGGAAACTACTGCACTTCTTAAAACTACGGTTAAGTAAGATGACGCTGTTTCAAGGATTGGGATGCTTTGCAATTGAAGAACCGCTGGATTTTCTTACCTCCGCTCTGAGGTGAGTGCAGCCATGAAATTAAGACGCTTGCTCTTTGGAAGAAAAGCTATGACCAACCTAGATAGCATATTAAAAAGCAGACACATTACTTTGCCAACAAAGGTCCGTCTAGTCAAAAATATGGTTTTTCCAGTAGTCATGTATGAATGTGAGAGTCGGACCATAAAGCTGAGCGCCGAAGAATTGATGCTTTTGAACTGTGGTGTTGGAGAAGACTCTTGAGAGTCCCTTGGACTGCAAGGAGATCCAACCAGTCAATCCTAAAGGAGATCAGTCCTGCATATTCATTGGAAAGACTGATGCTGAAGCTGAAATTCCAATACTTTGGCCACCTGATGCAGAGCTGACTCATTGGAAAAGACCCTGATGCTCAGAAAGATTGAAGGCAGGAGGAGAACGGGATGGACGACAGAGGATGAGATGGTTGGATGGCATCACTGACTCGATGGACATGAGTTTGAGTAAGCTCCGGGAGTTGGTGATGGACAGGGAGGCATAGCGTGCTGCAGTCCATGGGTTGCAAAGAATCAGACACGACTGGGTGACTGAACTGAACTGAGCTGAATTGAGCCTATTTTGAGAACAGCCCTCTTTCCCCCATCCAAGTTCCAGTTGTGGGATCTTGGGGTTAAAAAAAAAAGAGAGCGGAGACCAAGTGAGAAACAAGCAGGACTTCTGCAAAACAGAAGGCCCCTCCACCTCACCAGGACCTGTGTGAGTTTCCACCTGCAGATTCTTATCTGAGAAGGCACTCACCCTACATCTTCATGTCTTCCTCAGCAGAGCTCCTGAGCAAGCACGTGCTCAGAAGCCTCTAAATGTGTGCCTCAGTTATTTGGGGAATGCCTTCATCATATGAGGAAAGTGGGCTTTGTTTCTTGGTCTACTCTAACACTGATTAGCTCAGTAATCGGGTTTCTATAGGTCCTACCAGACCCAGAGCCCATTTGTGGAACATGCAACTGGGTTTATTCCAGAAATAACTCTTCTAGTTGAAACTACCTCCCAGACTCAAAATGTCCCCCAAGGGAGGACCACTTGAATTCCAAACCACCCTCTTGGAATGTTGTTGGCACAATTACCATGAGTCACTTCAAATTTAGATTTGAAGTTAGGAAATTATTTAAACTTCTCCAACCCTGTTCATTCTGGAATTTTAAGGATCTCTCTCTAATTAAAAAAAAAAAAACTCCACACTCAGCTGCTTTCTACTTACAGGCTTTTCTCTTGATTAATTCTCCTGGGAAAGTGACACTGTGCTGCTTCTCCCTGCAGGCCCAACATAATTCAGAGAATCTCACAGTGGGGACCTCCCTAGCTGTCAAGTGGGACGTTTCTAATCCAGGAGACGTGGTTCGATCCCTGGTGAAATGATTTTAATATTTAATAGAGGATTATCTGGCCTGATTTCAATAGACAGTCATTAAAAGAAGAGAAATAGAAACAATTGAGAAAATTGAACAACAAGTACATCACCAAATTGGGCTAACCAACATTCCGACTTAAACAGCTGGGAAGTCCCTCATTAACAGCAATCTGGAATCCTAGTTAGGAAAAGTTCCCGAGTGGTGCATCCACCCCACGAGTGAGACTTCGAATTGCAGTTTCAGGGGCTCCTGATTATAATTCCAAACCATAGACTGATACCATCATGAGTTTGTGTGCAAAAATACCTTTTTATAATGCTGTTTCTTTTACCTTGTGAGTCATAGGATTTCATTATATCTTGGGGGGTTGGCCAGACCTCCAGGGGCTCAAGAATTCCAAGGTTCACCCCTTTCTCTTTTTTTAATATAATTTTATTTTTTGTTATTTTTGGCTGTGCTGGGTCTTTGTTGCTGCTCAGGCTTTTCTCTAGTTGTGGTGAGTGGGGGTACTCTCTAGTTGCTTGCGTGGGCTTTTCATTGCAGTGGCTTCTCTCGTTGCCAAGCACAGGCTCTAGGGCAGGAGGGCTTCGGTAGTTGTGGCTCCCAGGCTCAGCAGTTTGGCTCCGGGCTCTAGAGCACAGGCTCAGTGGCTGCAGCACTCGGGCTTAGTTCCTCTGAGACACATGAGATCTTCCTAGATTGGGGATCAAACCCGTGTCTCCTGCATTGGCAGGTGGATTCTTCACCACTAAGCCACCAGGGAAGCCCCACCATTATCTTTATTTCAAGTGCCACCTGACTTGCTCTGCTTGAAGACAGCCACGGAATTGGGCAGTGTCCAGGCAGGTCAGAAGCAGGTCAGAGGCCTGCTCTCCTGCTTCTGAAGCCTGAACAAGACTACCTCCACTTTAATTTCCCTAACAGTCAGGGGACTAAGATCCCACATACCATGCAGCACAGCCGAAAGAAAAAGGAAATCTTACTATGCCTGTCTCATCTTTCTAACCGGTTACTTTTTCCTCATTTTTTCCCAACTTCAGGGAAGCCTCCTTTATCTCCTGTTCCACTTCAATCGCAGTCTTGTCATCTTGCAATGAGTGTGACCCATCATGAAACTGAATGGCTAACGTGCATCTTTTCATGTAATATCCACTCCACAGGAGGGAAGAGGGCAGGGCCCAACCTTTAAAGGAATGAAGGAGCCCAAGGACATAACACAAACTGACTGAACCAAACAGGTCCAAGATGGTGGACAAGTCGACTCACCCTAGATCTTGATCCTAGGTGAATGCTCACTGTAACACATAATCCAGGTAAATGACACTCCCACAAGGTGCCATGACAGTTCCAAGATCAACCAGCAAAGACCCATATGTGGGTGGGGGCCCAGTTCCTGGAAATCTCCACCCTTTCCCCAAAATAGTTGGAATAATCCTCCCACTCATTAGCCTATGAAGTTACCCAGCCCATGGAAGCTAACCGTACTACGTTTCAAGCCCGTTCTTGCCTTCTGAGATGGCCCACACTCCATCTGTGGAGTGTGTTCCTCTCTGAATAAATCCACTTCTCATCTATCACTTCGTCTCTCACTGAATTCGTTCTTCAACAAGACGTCAAGAACCTGAGCTCCATTAAGTCCTTAAGCCAGGTGTGTGATCTGTCGGAAGATTCTGAGTTTTGTCTGGGTTCACACCCTGGCCACGTGGGTTCGAGTCCCAACCTGAGGTGAACGGTTTCATCTCCGTGGGGCTATATGAGGTAAATGGGGCTGTGTTCACAGTTCGTGCACACATGTGAGGAGGAAACTTGTTTCTCCCATTCTAACGCAGTTAAAAACAGGTGTTCCAAGTGCCCTCCTCCAACATATCCAAACCATTAACAAGCAGCCACACAGGAGCCTCCTGGTTGAGAGCCCACAGAAAGGACCCTAACCTCGGTTAAACACAGATAACACAGCCTTCCAGCGGTCCTGGAGGAATGAGAGTGGAAGCCCGGGAGAAATATTTGGTGAGGCCCCATTTCTGAGGCAGGGGTTTCTCTCTTCTCAGGAAAAACCTGTCTCTATTTCCTGTCCCCTCCTCCCAGCCACCCCAGCCCTGAGCCCACAGCCACAACACACAGCTTTTATAACCGTTTTCCTTTATTGTGCTTAGTGGGGCATCCAGGAGGGGGGGTGGGGGTGACGTTCATTGAGACAGAGAATACACAAAGGGATAAACTCTGTGCTGCCTTCCAGTGGCCGCTGGTTCTCCGTCTCTGGGCCAGGTCAGGCCTCCTTCTCCCAGAGTGCGATCCGGCCCAGGTCCCTGAGTCAGCCAGGCTTCCCCCGACTTGCCCGCATGTCACCGCCACGATCACTGACTGGCCTCCCGGTACTGGTGCATCAGGTCACTGACGTCTGTACTTTCCACTTTCACCCAGCCGTCCTCCTTCATGTGGTACACTGCAGGCAGACGGGAAAGAGCATGGAGTCATGGTCCCCTCGGCGAGGTCCTGCTGACGCTGTTACATCAACGGCGACAACAGCAGCACACGCTCTCAAAGCCCTTGTGACAGGGGCTTCAGTGCCCCTCTTCCGGCTAGGAAAACCTGCTCTCTGCCACCCTGCCTCCCCCATACCTCCCAATCTCAACCCCCCTGCCCCCACCCCAGGGACAGAGGGGGGCACTTTGATCTCTTACTATTGACAACGCCTCCAGAATAGCTGTCTCGGTGGGTGGCATGAACAATTGCCCTTCGGCCCAGGTCATAGGCCTCTTCAATACTAAGGTCAGGTCGATAGCCACTATCCATGACCCCATAGGCATGGGAGTTCCCACTACCGGTGGAGAACATATTTCCCGAGAGTCGAGTCCCACTGTCATTCACATAGTAGAGTCCAGGACCCTGTAGGAAGCAAGAAGGTTGGAAGTTGTTGGTAACACCCAGATTCAAGTGTGAGCCACAAGAAGTGGACCAGAGACTACAGATGAGCCCAGGAACATGGGAACTAGGAAAGCACTTTGGAAACAATCGTAGAACTTTGAGGAGGAAAAACAAACTTGAAATCAGCTATTTGATCCAAAGGGACAAGCTTATGAAACAATGGTCCACATCCGGACCTAGAAATTGCTGTTGAGCAACAGTTCTGCAACCAAGCTTTCTCTGTGCTGTGCAGGGAAGGGGAGGGAGGGGAGTGTAAGGCCAGGAAACTTACCTCTCGTCTACACCTTGGAATACGCAGCAGGGAGGGGACTCACCTTTTTGTCCCAGCCACAGATCATGCTGCCCATGGAGAGGCCCATGCCCCGGTACTGGCACATCATGTTGGAGAGCAGCTTGGAGGCGGCCGACACAGAGATACGCTCCCCATTCCTCAGATAGTACAGCCTGGGTGAGGACCGGACAGTCCAGGGAGAGAGTTTACAAGGGGCAGGAGGACAGCCCTCTGGGCAGGTTACTTGATGAGCAGAACATGGCTGAAGAGATTAGCATCTAAAAGGAATGGTTCTGTAGGATCTCAGGATGGACAAAGATCTGGAATTTATATAGAATTCTTTTCTTTTTTTTAATTCTTCGGGCTCTTGGTGGAGCATGTGGGATTTAGTTCTTGAACCAGGGATCAAACCAATGCTCCCCATGTTGATGTGTGGAGTCTTAACCACTGGACTGCCAGGGAAGTCATCAAAATCACCTAGAGAAATCCCAGTAAATGATATCCCACTAGGGTGGATGGTCATTACTAAATAATTGACAAATAACCTGGGCTTCCCTGGTGGCTCACATGGTAAAGAACCTGCTCGCAATGCAGGAGACTTGGGTTCAATCCCTGGGTTGGGAAGATTCACTGGAGAAGGGGCTGGCAACCCACTCCAGTATTCTTGCCTGGAGAATCCCAGGACAGAGGAGCCTGGTGGACTATACAGTTCATGAGGTCTCAAAGAGTCGGACAGGACTGAGCTACTAACACATTCACTTTCACTTTCAATCTGGCTTCTTGGCAGGAGCACAAGCTTGAGATTAAAGAGAAGGTTTTTTAATCACCAAAAGGTGGCTTTTTGAGATAGGACATTAGCACTAAGATGTTCTGTGAATGTAGGGAGACTGGGGGAGGAGCAGTGATCTGCAAGATGCAGAACCTGTGCTTAGAGGAGAGTAAGAGGCCTGGCCTACCTGCACTCCTTAGCCAGCAGGCGCTCCCAGTACTGGCAGTCAGCCGCACAGCCGGACATGGTGCCGAGCAGGTAAGGGTTAATCTCAATCACCTTGTTCACCTTTAATGTGGCTGGAAGAAGATGGAGTTTGGGGAGAGGGGGGATGAGCGCACAGGTTTCCCTGAATGTTCCGAGTCAACATCTGGTCCCACTTTGGTGCAGATACTGGACTCCTGCTGAGAGGAGGGCCCAGCTCCCTAGATTCCGCCAGCCGGAACCCACACACTCACCAATGTAATTCCCAGCTGAGGCCCGAGAATCCACGGCCACAATCACCCCATGCTGGAACTTGAAGGCCAGCGTGGTCGTGCCATGAGCCATCTCGATCTGCACCTTACTTTCTCCATTCCCACCCAGGGACCGGAAGAATTCAGTGGGCTAATGAGACAGAAGAGGCAGAGAAAGGACCACTGCAAACTTCCGAAGATGGATGCTCCAGGAAAGCAAATTTGCAGAGCGTGGGAAGGTGAAGATAGCCATACCACGAATAAATGAAGCAGTTAACAGCCCAGTTTTGCAAGGAAATGACTGGGGAGACGAAAAAGACGAGGCCACGACACTGACCTTTTCCATTTACCAGCACAACCAGAAATGAAAATAAAAATTTTTTAAGTTACTGTAACTAAACATTTTAAGGGTAACTATAATGATTTTCCATTCATAGGTCATTTAATCCTCAGGAAACACGTTTTATGAATTGTATCCCCACTTTACAGAAGAGAGGCCCAGGAGACCCAGACCAAGTGCTAGGGGACTTGACCAAGGCACACAACAATGAATGGCCGGGGCCAGGCCAACCGCTCAAGGTCATAGGTTTCCCAAGAGAGTCTACAGCCCCTGTATCATAGGGTCGCCCAATAAGGAAGACTCCGTGATCTGTGTGTGATGGAGAACGGGGATCCCACCCTCAGCTCTTGGTCCTAATCTGCACTTCCTAGCCCTCAGGCGGCCAGCCCCAGGTCCCACGTGGCCTCTTCCCCAGCTCCGGCCCTGGACCCCAAACGAGGCTCTCCTAAAGGATGCCCCTGCGCGTTTCCCCGCCTCGGAACAGCCTCCAGGCAGCCCCTCCGTTACTCTGCGCACACCCCCACTGAACCCCCCGCCCCCGCCCGCCCGCCTGCCTCCCACGGGATTTTGTTAGAGCCCTGACCTGCATGCCCCGGGGGAGGGCGAGCTCCGGAGATCGCAGGGAGAAGCCGTAGTGGCCGGGGTCCGAGCGCTGCCGGCTTCCCGCGAGGGGCACAGCCCAGTCCCCCCGCTGCCCTCGGGGGGCTCCGCACACGTCTAGCAGCGCCATGGCCGCTCAGCACCCAGAGACCTGGCGGCTCGCGGAGGAGGAAGTGAAAGCGAAAGCCCGAAGCCTTAAGGGGAGGGAACCAAAATGTTTTCCACATCCCCCTGCCCTTTCCGAGGAGCCGTCCCGTTCGAGTCCGGGCACGGGGAGTGTTAGGTTGGGAAGAGGCTTCTCTGCTTCGCCTTCATGGAAATTGGGGAAACGAGGGTGCCAGGCCGTTAGAAGAAAGGAAGAAAGACAGAGCGGCTTCGAAAGCCGCCCCCCTCCCCACCCGGCGATGAGGTTTCAGCGAAAGACACGGCCAGCCTGCGGCATCCTCCGGGGACAGTTACAGGGCGGGGTGGGGGTCATAGCATCAAAAGCGCAGCCTCACCCCAAACGGGCTCAACCTCAGCGAGAACCTGGGAGCAGTTTCAGCGGAAACGGAGGAGGGGGGCGCCTAGGAGCCTCGTTTTATAAAAAGTAGGGGAGGGCTAGGAGTGCGTGGTGGCCCTGAGTCCCAGGACAGGTCCCGGGGCGACTGCCCGCCGAATATACCTGCACGAGTGGGGGAACGGAGCGCCCAGGAGAAGGTACAGCCCCAGACTTCCGCCTGGTGCCTCCTAGGGCCTCTCCCAGTTCAACGGTCTCCCCAACCTGTAGCCACCCACAAGAACTGCGCTTTCCGCCCCCAGCTCCTCGCGTAATTCTTGCTGGACCGAGCACTCCGGAGCTCGCCTTTTCTAAACCCCGCCTCTCCTTGCAACCTGATTAGGCCTCATCTGCCCAGCAACTGTTGACGTCACACGAGCACGGCGCGCTCTGAATGGAGGAGGTGTACTAGAGCGCCCCGCCCACTACGCTGATGACTCCCGCAGGTTCCACCGCACAGCGCGGTGAACCCCGCTGCAAAGGGCCGGCGCTGGCGAGAGGGATGAACTGCTTTCAGCCGTGCTCACCCTCCAGCCTCCTCCTCCAGGTTCTGAGGCACTGCTGCTGCTGGCGCCTTGGAGGACGCTGCATCCCTGTCTGGCTCACTCTTAGGGGGGCTGGCACAGAGGGCTGGAGAAGTGGAGAGAGCAACCATGGGAACAGAACACTTAGGGGAGAAGATGCCACACTTCGGGCTGGGGATCACTGAGGATGCCGAAGGAGGGAAAGATCCGGCTTCCGAAAAGTGCGCTGCAAACTTCGGCGGGCCACTTGGGCCAATGAAAACATGAGAAACCAGGGTAACAAAACACCAATTTTATTATAAATATCAAGAAACTACAGTGTACTTACGCAAGAAACTGTAGGGTATTTATGGGCCAGCATCTGCCTGGGGTCGGACTGGAAAGAAGCCGACCTTCCATGTGTATTCTAAATCTCTTCATTGTCTGGGTGCTAGCCACAGCAACCCTGGCTCCAAACCCAGTTACACAAGGAGTTAGCACCCCTGTTTTCAAGCCTGAAATCCGCATCACCACAAGAGGAGCTTGGAGAGCAGGTAACACTCATGGCAAAATTTCAGGTATCACCTAGGGGGTTACGTTTCAGAAGCAGCTGCCCATGCTGCAGCTCTGGTAAGACCTCTGTTCTCAAACTCTCCACTATAGACAGGAGGGAGTGAGGGAGGGAGACAGAGTCTGCGGGTCTGAGGAGTGTTTCATTCTGGAGCCCCTGGCCGGCCAGGAGCCTGCACCATGGCCCAATAGCGTCCTTCATTCGTCATGAGCTGCTGGTGGGTTCCTGCCTCAATGATCGTGCCTCCTTCCAGAAAGAGGATGTGGTCAGCCTGCTCCACCGAACTGAGGCGCTGGGTGATGAAAAGCACTGATCGAGAGCCCCGCTCAGGGCTTTCATAGAGCAGCCGCTCCACCTGAGAAAAGACACAGACTGTCAGAGCTGAGGACCCCTCCCGGCTCAGGAAGACACCTGTGTTTCCAGAGCTGGGAGGGACTTTGCCTCAATCAATACCACCTCTGCCAATAACCTCAAAGAGAGTGAAGAGTCTCCTTCTGAGTGCTTCTCTGTCAAACTTATGATCTGTGAAGGGCTGTTTACATGAGGTGGCAACAGTGGAATAAAAGTAAAGAGTCCTAGGGTGAAACTCAAAACAAGAGAGGGGAGGGTACTGGAAAGTCTCTCCACCCTAATTTTTATATTCTTTTAAGGAAATAAAACTGAGTAAAGAGCATGAGCATTCAAGTCAAGCAGACTTTTACTGGGGTCCAGGTTCTGCTACTCAACAGCTGCACAACACTGAGCAGGTAATTCCACCTCTCTTAGTGTCCATGTGCTCATCTGTTGAATGAGGATGACAACAGCCAGCTCACAAGAGTTCGTGATAAGTGAGGGAGAGAGTACATGTGAAGGGCCATCCAGCATGGCTGGCACGTAGAAAAAGTTCAATTCACATTAGCATTACAAGCATGGCCTTTTGCTCATGTTTGGCTTCACTGATTCAGGATTGTAGATCATCTCTTCTAACCAGTTTTAGGCCTCTTGGGCTCCCCTGATGGCTCAGTGGGTAAAGAATCCACCCACAATGCGGGAGACACAGGAGACTCGGATTCCATCCCTGGGTCAGGAAGATCCTCTGGAGGAGGAAATGGCAACCCACTCCAGTATTCTTGCCTGGGAAATTCCATGGACAGAGGAGCCTGGTGGGCTACAGTCCAGGGGGTTGCAAAGAGCCAGATATGACTGAGCATATGGCTCTAGGTACTAGGCCACCTTGGAGAGAAGCTCGTGGGAACTGAGAACTACAAGGACTGGATTGGAAAATTTCCACGTAGTATAATGACAGAGGATGAGTGAGGCAAGGCAGCTTGGGTGGGAAATAGGCAATAAGAAGACGACTGTCTCACCAGGGATTGGCTGTTTGCATCCAGGGCGCTGGTAGCATCATCCAGAATGAGTACGCGTGGTTTCCGGATCAGAGCTCGAGCCAAGGCCACTGCCTGTCGCTGACCCCCTGACAGCTGGCTCCCAGCCTCACCCACCTCTGCAGAGACAAGGGCCAAGGCGAGGACTGGGTAAGCACACATGCACACACACGCACACCCAACAAGGACTGCTGGATGCAGCAGGGTAAGAAAGGTTCTGGGAAGGTAAAGGAGTTCTGAGAATATGAGGATGCAAGAGACACGAGAACAGGATCTTCAAACTGATGTCAGTGGGGTGGGAGGACCTAAGGAATGAAGGCAAGACTACTGGGGTTTCAGTGAAGGTAAAGATGTCTGGGGGGGTGATGGGAGCAAGCACCTGTGTCGTAGCCTTCAGAGAGCTCAGAGATAAAACCGTGGGCTCCGGACTCCACCGCAGCAGCTGTGATTTCCTCCATGGTCGGCTCCTGGACCAGGCCATAGGCAATATTTTCTTTAAAGCTTCTTCCAAACAGCAGAGGCTCTTGTCCCACAGCAGCCACCTAGGACAAAATACAGTGCAGAGTCATAGAACGAGGAACACAGGAGTGTGGTCATCTAGAGACTGAAGGCTGAGCATCTCCACTGAGAGCCTGTCACAGAGTGACACGGCCTCTCTGCTGACCACACGCCCACCTCTCCCCCAGGGTCTCCTAACTTCCGCTCAGAGTGCCCTCGGAGAAGGCTCTCCTGACTTGAGGCTCCCTGCCCTCCCCCATGCCATCTTCTTGCTCACCTGTCTGTGCAGGTAGCGGTGCTCGTATTTGGGGAGGGGCTCCCCGTCCAGCAGCACCTGGCCCTCGGTGGGCTGGTACAGGTTCTGCAGCAGCGCGGCCACCGTGCTCTTCCCAGACCCGTTGGGCCCCACCAGCGCCGTCACCTCACCAGGACGAAGGGTGAAGGTCAGCCCCTGGAAGCCGGAGAACCACACACTAAAAGAGAGCCAGAGGCCCCTAACCTTAAGACCAGGTATCATCCACTCATTATGGTGTCTTGTCTATGTCTTCCCCCAGAGAAGAAAGGAGAAAAGCGGGGGAAATACAGCAGCTCCTCCCTTCCCACAGACATAGATTGCTCCCCGTGGAGTAGAGATGAAAGATGAAACAAAGACAAAGGCAGAACTTAAGCACCAAGAGCCACACGCTGGATCTCAGACACTGTGGGGAAAAAAGAAAAAATCATATTCAAAAGCACAGTTGGAAAGAAAAAGGAAATACGGAAGACTGGAGACACAGCCTCTGCTTCGGTGATGCCTTACAGGAGAACCTTCTCCCTAAGAGCATCCACTCCCATTCTCCTTGGAAATCTGGACTATTCTTGAGTTTGGGGCGGCTTTTTGTTTATTTATGTGTGTATTTTGGCTGTGCTGCATCTTTACTGCTACATCCGGACTTTCTCTAGTCGCAACAAGCAGGGGCTACTCTATTTATGGTGTGTGGACTTGTCTTTGCGGTGGCGTCTCTTGTTACACAGCACAGCCTCTAGAGCACATGGTCTTAATTGCCCCATGGTGTGTGGGATCCTCCCAGATCAAGGGTCGAACCCAAGCCCCCAGCATTGGCAGACGGATTCTTAACCAGCGGACCACCCACGGAAATCCCTGGGGCAGTTTTAGGGGACAAATGCTACTCATCTTTGCCTCTGAGGGGTGAGGGAGGGTCTGTACATGGTGCTAAGCAGGCTGAAGGCAGGAAGACCATTTAGGATGACCGAGTTGAGAGGGAGGCTGGAGGAATGGAGGGATCTGTAGGTTGTACCTGCAGCACGGGGACATCCGGACGGTTTGGGTAGGCAAAGGAGACATCCTGGAACTGGACGCTGCCGCGCAAAGTTAAGGAAGCCAATGATCCACTCTTTGGGCAGTTAGGGACCCGGTCCAGGTATTCAAATATTTTCTCTGAAAAGCCCACAGCCTTCTGTACCCTGGGGTAGCTGGACAGCAGCACCTGGAGGGGAGGTATGAATAGTGCGGTGGGATGCAGGAAGGACCCAGTCTGTTGCTAGGGTTACAGGATGTGAGGAGGGTGAGGGAGGGAAGGGAAGTGACTTGAATGGCGGTGGCACACAGGAAGGAAAAGCACTGGGGAGTGGCCACGGAGGGAGCTCACCTCAACAGCTATGGTGAACTGGATCTGGTACAGAATAAAGGTGACCAGGCGCCCACTGCTGACAGACCCACTTGTCACCAGCTGCCCGCCAAAATACAGGATTCCCACCTTCAGCAGCATCCCTGAGAGCTGTGGAGAGACCACAGAGAAAAAGGGACTGAAGCAGGAAAGTCAAGAACCAGAATGGTTAATATCAAGGAGAGAGAAAGTCCCTTTGCACCAAGTAACACATGGGGCTCAATGGGGATTAAAGGATGAATCACAGCATCCCGTGGTGTGATCACTCAGGCGCACAGGATACAAGTCAACTACCATCATCACCATCACCAGGAATGCCTTGTTTGGGGAGCATTCTGCTCTTCACAAGAGGCTTTCATGAACGTGATGTCATCTAATTTTCATATCAAGAATCTTATAAACAAGGTTATAGCACTCTCATCTTTTAAAATAAGAAAATAAGTCTCAGAGAAGGTAAGTTACTATTAATAGCCCATGGCTACAGAGCTAACAAGTGGTAGCATCAAGGCAGGAACTTCTGATCACTGGTCTAATTCTCGGTCAATTACATCACAAGATGCCCCTCCTCCTTGGCTTCTGCTAGTCCCTTGTCTCTCACAAGTTCATCTGCATAGTCCCAGCATGAAGCTGCCCAACAAAAGCTACCTGCCATTCCCCATGCTGCCCCATGAGGCAAGGAGAAGTCCTGGGACTGGAAGACATGGTGCTTTCCTACAAAGGGGGTCATGGAGATTCGGTGCACCATGGGGAAAAGAAGCCATGTAGCATGCCTAGAAAGAAGGAGGGGGTTCAGAACACTAGGTCACCCAGCCCCTGGTTGCTAGGATACAGACACTGAACCCACCCCTGCCCAGTGAAGGAAGAGTGCGGAGCAGGGTCAGGGGAAGGGGAATGGTGATAGGGGATATCAGGGGATAGGCATTCATGCCCAGGTGCTCACACTGGAGGTCCAGAGGTTGACCGCGTAGGCCAGGGCCTCCTTCCGGTTGAGCACCATCATCTCATGCAGCTTTTGCCTGAACTTCTGGGCCTCACCCTCTTCATTGGCAAAGCTCCGAACTGTAGGCATGGCTGACAGCACCTCGATGGCCACCTGGCTGGACTTTGCCAGAGATTCTTGTACCTGTTCTGCCAACGCCTGTGGAGATATGAACCAGAGATACCACACAAGGTTGGCAAACCATGAGGGATGCTAGGACCTGAATTATCCAATCAGAGATTACAGGTGAGAGGCAGCAGAGGGACAAGAGAGAAAAAGACACAGCTCCTACCACTCACCAACCCCCCCGCCCCCATACCAAAGAGAAACAAAAAAGAGGGAAATGCTTCAGAAGGGCCATGGGGGTCATATTCCTGAGATCAGTGTCATATTCTTTTATTTTCTTTTATATTACAGTACAGTTTATTTGGGGGCTTCTGTGGTGGCTCAGTGGCAGAGAATCTACCTGCCAGTTCAGAGATATGGGTTTGATCCCTGGGTCGGGAAAATCCTCTGGAGAAGGAAACAGCAACCCACTCCAGTATTTTGCCTGGGAAACCTCATGGACAGAGGAGCCTGGTGGGCTACAGTCCAGGGCGGGGGTTGCAAAGAGTTGGATATGACTTAGCAAATAAACATGGAAAAGGAAATGGCAACCCATTCCAGGACTCTTGCCTGGAAAATCCTGTGGATGGAGGAGGCTGGTAGGCTACAGTCCATGGGGTTGCAAAGAGGTGGACACGACTAGTGACTTCACTTTCTTTCTTTCTAGCAACTAAACAACAACATAGCTGATTTATAATATTGTATTAGCTTCAGTAGTACAGGAAAGTGATAGATATTTATGTGTATATATACATATATATATGACTTCCCATGTGGCTCAGTGATAAAGAATCCACCTGCCAATGCAAGAGATCTGGGTTCCATCCCTGGGTTAGGAAGATACCCTGGAGAAGGAAATGGCAACCCAGTATCTATTCTTTTTCAGATTCTTTCCCTATATATCATTACAGAGTATTGAGCAGAGTTCCCTGTGCTATCCAGTCGGTTGTTACTGATTATATTATTAATATATATACAGTACTGTCTATATGTTAATCCTAACCTCAGGTTGTGGGAGACGTTAGAAGACACGGAGAACATGAAAACTGACACTGAGCAGCCCAAGAATGTGCACAAATAGACCCACAGAGATGATGAATCAGTGCAGGCGCCAGGAAAGAACCCTGACAGGAAGCGAGCCCACCACATCTGGGCAATAGGAGTCAGTGTAGGTTGAGGCAACTCCCCAGACACACCTTGTACCATTTCCCCATCTTCTCAGGCAGAAGAAAAAGCAGGGGCAGGGCAACCAGGGTGATCATAGTGAGGGACGGGGACGCCCAGAGCATGAGCCCCAGGAGACACAGTCCCCGGATGAGGTACCACAGCAACAGGCTGAGATCCGAACTCAGAGACTCACTCATGGTGGACGTGTCATCTGTCACCCGAGATGTGATTTCACCTGTCAAGGGTTGGGGAGAAGAGGGTGGTGTGAATGAGAATCTCAGAGTGATGGGAGGGACAGGTGAGCCAGGGTGCCAAGGGAAGGGTTCTAAGAAGGCTGAGAAGACAAGGTCAGTGGTTAGGGAGACTTGGAACCTCAACACAAGGAGAAATTATTCCAGAGGAAAAGACTGGCTAAAGACTTTCCAGTTTAAAAAAAAAAAAAGATGCACTTGTGAATTTCCTTTTCTCTGACAGATTTCTGTTCTCTAAGAACTTTTATATCCCAGGTACAGGGGCAGGAAAAACTTAAGCAGATCATCTAACATAGCTGGAGAGAAACAAAGTTGCTGTTAGACAGCAGTCCAGGAAACTGTAGCAAGCACTGGACTGAGAATCAAGAGAGGGGTTCTGTCTCCGAGTTCATCTCTGTCCATACGGATCTATTCAAGTGCCAGCATTTGGGGATGGCCTCAGTTCCCTTCTCTGCAAAGCAAGGTGGCTGGACTCTGTGATCTCAAAATTCCAAGGTTTTAAATTCCAGTCATTTGTATCTAAACACACACAGAGGGATAAGTCTGTAAGGCTTGGATGGAAACACTAGGCTTTTCTTAAATAAAAGGAGTATGTTTTGCTCTTGAGACATGTTGAGAATAAGACATGACAATGTTTATGTGTGAGAGATAGAAATCAAGGTTATAAGTAAAAGAGGAGGTATGGGCTTCCCTGGTGGCTCGGATGGTAAAGAATCTCCCTGCAATGCAGGAGACCTGGGTACGATCTCTGGTTCGGGAAGATCCCCTAGAGAACTCACTCCAGTATTCTTGCCTAGAGAATTCCATGGACAGAGAGCCTGGTGGGCCACAGTCCATGAGGTCCCAAAGAGTCAGACGTGACTGAGAGACTAATAGTTTAATACTTTATGGGTATATAAACAGTAAGTGAATGGATAGTGAAAAGATTTTCATGAGAAACCTGTTTGGTTCTTTTGAAAGAACTCTGTCTCCTGGCGCAGGACAGCCTGAAACACCTCTCCCTGCAAGTGGCTATGCATGCGGCCCATGGTGCTGTTGTAGATTCCATCCGCTGCGAACTCCAGCACTGCGCTACAGGGAGACAAGAGAAGGGGGCCCAGGGCGGTCAGGAGGTCCCCCAGAAGTTCACCCTGGACGGCAGCCCCAACTTCCAATTCCCACTTTTTCCGAATCCCCTGTCCCCCAGCCTTCCAACTTCAGTGCCCAGACCTGGCTATGGTGAGGACCGACATGAGAGTCACGTTCTGAGTGAAGGCAGCGGCGGTCTCATCCTGTACAATCCAGTCGGTGAGCCGGCCAGTGAAGAACGGAATGGCCATCTCCCCTACGGAGGGGAACAAATAGCAAGTCTAAGCAGGTCAGCTCTCACCAGGCCCTGGCCCACCGGCCTTTATTCATTCTCCTGCAGAGCAGTGGCAGAAAGATACCATCTCCACTTACACGGGGCCCAAAGACCTTTAGAGGTTTAATGAGGAAGCCTAGCGGTTGTAGGATGGGCTGCCCCGGAAAAGCCTTTGTCCACGGTGGCCAGTAAAGCAACAACACGCAGGGCAGCCCTGGAGTCCAGGACCCCTGACAATTACCCAGTCAGGACCTTCCCGCTCCAGTGGGGTGATCAAGACCTGAGCTGGGTCCCCTTCCCCTCACCCACATTTCCGAGAACCCACACCAATTGATCTCACTGACCATGCCCCTCGATTCTTACCCAGTCCTCCAGTCCCGTCCCCCTTCCCGTTGCACCACCCCCCCTTACCGAAACAGGAGAGGAACACCAGGGCCAGAATGAACTGCACGTGGCTTTTCTCCGGACCCAGGAAGACTAGAAGCCGACTCATCGCCAGGCCAAAAGCCCCGCGAGCTCCTTGCACCCAGAGGCTCCTGATCTTATACCACAGGGTGGCCGCGGGCAGTGCCGCCCAGTAGCTGAAAGCGAAAGCGTCCAGGCGACCTTCCCAGTGCAGGTGCCCGGCGCTGTCCGCGTCCTCGGGGGCTCGCCAGGAGACCAGCTCTCGGAAGAAGGCAAGTCCCGGCAGGGCCAAGCCCAGCGCCGCCGCCAGCGGCTCCAAAACAGCCAGCCACCCGAGGACTCGCGTGCTTTCCCTCCGGAAGCCCAGCGCGGCCCCGACGACGCCGCGGGCCCCCAGCCACAGCAGCGCGCAGCGGCTCAGGCCGGCCACCCAGACCCGGAGCAGCGGCAGCTCAGGGGGCACCAGCCGCGAGGCCACTCGGGGCAGCGCCGGCCGGAGCAGCATCCAGTCGGCGAGGAGAAGCAGCGCCGTCCCCAGCCACCCGACGGCGGCGCGGGGGAGGCGCGGGCGCCCGCGGGGAACTGGGGACCCCGAGCAGGCCATGGGCGCTCGCGGTCCCGGATCTCGCTGTCCCCGACGGGGTGCTGTAGGAGTCCGAGCCCGGGGCAGGAGCCGGGACCGCCGCGGGGAGGGGCCGGGGCGGGCCGGGGCGGGGCCTCGGAAAGTCCCGGGAGCCGGCCGAGCCCGCGGCGCTGCCCAGAAGCGGGCGGTTTAGGGGAAAGAGAAAACGAAAGCTGCCCGGCTTCCCAGGCCCGGCCCCTACGGAGGCGGCCGGCCCAGAGCACCTGGGAGGAGCCCGGGGACCTCAGATCCGAGGCTGACCTCCTCGATCGCCACCCGAGCCCCGCCTGCAGGTGCCGCGCTGCCCGGGACTTTCTGGCCCCGGGTCTGCAGGCGGGGCTCCTGCGTCATCCGTCTCTGGGCAGATCCGCTGGCCCCGGTCTCTTGCGTCATCTATCTCCGGGTAGACCCGCCCCGCACAGGTTAGCTCCGGGCCGCCCCACGCTGCGGCGCGGACTCGGGCGCCCCCTGGCGGGCGCGGCGCGAGGGCGGGGCCTCGGGCAGCGTTCCGCGCGCGGTCCCAGGTTGGAAACCAGAGCCCGGAGCGGCGAGCCTCGCGGAGCCGGGATGCTGCGGACCGGAGCCCCCAACGGGGACTTGCCCCGGGCAGGAGAAGTCCACACCGGGGTAATGAGTCTGGAGCATCAGCTGAGGGACGAAGGGACGGGCGGACCCTGGAAGCGCCACAGGGTGAACTCGGAGACTCGCAAGAGGGAGGAGACCGCTTGCAGCAGCCGGGGCGCGCATCCCAAAAGGAACACGGGCGTCTCCGTACAGAAGCAGGGTGCCCGGGTGGCCGCCAAGGGACTGGGCGCGAGGGGCCGGCGGGGAAGGGGCGCTTGGGCTCCGATCTGAAAGCGTTGAGGGGAAGCTGCTCTAGAGCGCTTTCGCTTTCACTCTGGACTAGAGACAGGGGCTGCTTCAATGAAGGGGAGAGAGCTGGGGAAGGTGCGCAGAGTGAACAGGACGGCACTTGGGGAGGAACGCGTCCCACAGACCTTTGATGGACTCGCGCGGGGGAACTTACGGCCCGGGCACTGCTCACGGGGGTTCCCTGTGATCTGGCGCTGCCAGTGCCCAGCCTGGTCCAGGAAGGAAGGCAGCTACTTGGGCCGGGTGCACCGTGCTCCCCTCCCGGTGTCTTCCTCATCCACCTCCACAACCTGCTAGAGGACTTTTGCCCAGGCTGGGCCCCCGGGGGGCTGGTGGCAGCCCTTGGCTGGCTGGCTTCTGCTCTCAAGTGACCGCCACCACTCTCAGCTTCCGGCAGCCTTGTTATAACGGAGTAACCTCTCAGGTGGGGTTACTCCTGATCTCTGGTCCGCTCTTCACGATGAATCAGTGTGTCAAAATGAGCACCCCGGCCAATATCCCCGGAGGCCAGAACAACTTATGAAGCCCTGAGGAATATAGCAGTGAAATCATTTATTAATTAGAAACTCTTCCCCTCACCACCAGATGAACAGTGGAAAGTAAGAAGTACAAGTCAGAACAAACCCTGGGAGCTGGATGGGGGTTTTAGTCCTGTGTGACCTTGGGCAAGTCACTTGCCTTCTGTATGATGCAGTTTCTTCCTTTGTAGGATCTTTAAAGTTAAAAAAAAGAAAATGTGGCTTTATTCTCCTTCACTTTTCCTGGAAAAGTCAGCTAAAACTCCCCAATCAAATCCTCTCTTGCTACAGATCTCTTCCCCTGGCTATTTACTCTTTTAAAGAAAAAAAAATTACTTTTTAGCCACTCCACATGGCATGTGGGATCTTGGTTCCTTGACCAGGGATCAAACCCATGGCCCCTACAAAGGAAGCACAGTCTTAACCACTGGACCGCCAAGGAAGTCCCCTTGCTGTTTACCTCTTGATCAGAAATTCTTAAATGAGACCTTTATTTTAAACTGTCCCATGTGTTTCTTGATATTTTACTCCTTCCTGGACACGTGGCCATGGTAACCACTGACCTCCGAGATGTTTTCCCTTGTTCAGTAAACTGATTAAGGGGAGAGTGGGGTGGACGATTCTGGGCTAATAAAAAGGCTTGAGCTTGTTTCCCAAGGTCACGGTCACTTGCTGTGTGGCAAGATCTGCAGCACATCTGTTCACACAACAAGCCCGAGCAGAGGTCATTCATTTGTGCAGCTGCATCATCAGGGCCTGGAAGTGCCCCCCTGAGCCCTTCACTCAGAGGGAGCACTTAAGCCCCTGGGAGCTTCATCCCACCTCTCTCTTCACAGCGGGAAGAATTTTAGGGATGCCATTCTTTCTATGTGATACCACCAGCCAGACTCTGACGTTCCCTTGCAGCCAGGAAAGACAATAGACAAAACGGGAAGAAAAAAAAAATCCCATCCTGGGAGTCAACTCTGGCCTAAATTACCAGATAACCTTGAGCCAGTTGCCTCCCCTCTCTGAGAATGTTTCCTTATCTAACATGAAAGGGTCAAGGCTCTTCTGCTCTGACGTTCTATCCCATGTCTCCGCAGACAACCATCATGGCAGTAGAGTTTGATGGGGGCGTTGTGGTGGGATCGGATTCCCGGGTGTCTGCAGGGTGAGTACCAGTGACCCTGGGTACTTTTGGAAGGAAGCCCATGGCGCCTAATGCACAATTTTAATCATTCATAAAGAGACTGGCATACTGAAGCTCTGGAGAAACTGAGTGAACCTTTCAGAAAGGCACTATAATAAGATATTGGGTGAGGGATTGGGTCTCTGAATTCATGGAGAGCAATCTGGGGCCTGAATGCTAACGTGGCCTGTCCCAGAGGGTCATCGAATTGGGTCTGAAAACAGTTTAGGAAATAGGGATTTCAGAGGTCTTCCTTCCATCTGTGTTTAGAGATAGAAAAGATGGTTCTGCCGAGCAGGTATCCTGGTTTCTGATCCACTGTGTGAACTAAGTTTGTCTTTCTCCCTTTTGGCCAGTTTCCCCACATACAAGAAAAGTATACAGGATTAGATCAACATTACTTACTTTACATGCCATAGGACACACAACTTCCTCAAGATGGTTAATAACAAAGAAAAATTAGTAAGGGGAAGATTGTTCTTAATTTAATGTAGTATTTTTGTTTTATTATAAAATGTAAGTCTGATTTTGATTATTACTTGCAGGGTTTCATTTGTCTGAGACAATTTTTTCCTTCCTGCTTTAATCCAGGCATTAAATTTCATGTACTCTGAAGCCATTCTATTGTCAAAAGAACATCAGAAATTTTAACAACTCGATGTATGATCCTGCAGTCCCACTCCTGGGCATATAGCCAGGCAAAACTGTAATTCAAAAAGATGCCTGCACCCTTGTGTTCATAGCAGTACACATGTTCTTTATCCATTCCTCTGTTGATGGACATTTAGGTTGCTGCTGTGTCCTGGCTATTGTAAATAATGCTGCAATGAACACTGGGGTGTATATATCTTTTTGAATTATAGTTTTCTCCAGAAATATGCCCAGGAGTGGGATTTCCGGGTGATATGGTAGTTCTAGGTTTAGATTTTTAAGGAAGCTCCACACTGTTCTCCATAGTGTCTGTACCAATTTACATTCCTATCAACAGTATTAACGATGTTCCCTTTTCTCCATACCTTCACCAGCATTTATTGTTTGTAGATTTTTTTATGATGGCCATTCTGACCAGTGTGAGGTGATACTTCATTGTAGTTTTTATTTTTACAAAAACAGAGACTCACAGACATAGAAAACAGACCTGTGGATGTTAGGGTGGGAGAAAGGAGGAGGACAGGGTCTGGGATGGGCAGGTGCGAACTGTTAATGTACAGAGTGGATAGAGCGTGTCTCTGATAATCAGTGGTTGAGCATCTTTTCATGTGCTTTTTGGCCATCTGTATGTCTTCTTTGGAGAAATGTCTATTTAGATCTTGCACCCGTTTTTTGATTGGATTATTTGTTTTTTGATATTCAGCTGAATGAGCTGTTTGTATATTTTGGAGATTAATCCCTTGTTGGTTGCATCATTTGCAAATATTTTCTCTCATTCTGAGGACTGTCTTTATACTAAATTTTAAAAAAGGAGTGGATAACTGTATATGATTCACTTTGCCATACACCTCAAAGTAACACAACAGTGTAAATCAACTATACTCCAATACAAAATTTTTAAAGATGTGATATATATGTATATTGTGTGTGTGTGTGTGTATATATATATCACAATGGACTATCAGTCCTAAAAAAGAATGAAATAATGCCATTTGCAGCAATGGCAGAGATGATCAAATTAGGCACAGTCAGAAATAGATACCATATGATATCACGTATACATGGAATCTAAACTACGACAAATGAACATAGCCGCAAAATGGAAACAGACTCACAGACGTAGAGAGCAGACCTGTGGTTGCCGAGGTGGGGGCGGGGAGAGGACTGGGAGTCTGGGATCAGCAGACGCAGTTATATACATAGAATGGATAAACAACAAGTTCCTACCATACAGCACAGGGAACTTATTCAAAATCCTGTGATAAACCATGATGGAAGGGAATATGAAAAAGAAGAGTTATATATGTATAACTGAATCACTTTGCTGATCGAACCCGGGTCTCCCGCATTTCAGGCAGACGCTTTAACCGCTGAGCCACCAGGGAAGCCCCGTAGAAATTAACACAACACTGCAAATCAACTATACTTTTTTTTTTAATTGGCAACTCTGACGCTGATGACTCTGCACTGCTTGCTGACAGGGAGGCGGTGGTGAACCGAGTGTTTGACAAGCTCTCCCCGCTGCACCAGCACATCTACTGCGCTCTCTCCGGCTCAGCTGCTGACGCTCAGGCCATAGCGGACATGGCCGCCTACCAGCTGGAGCTCCATGGGTATGAAACGGTGGGCTCCCCCGTCCAGGCTGCCTAGAGTTCCCCCACTCAGTGAACGCCAGCACCGTGTCCTATTCCAGGGGTGCTACCGTGGAAAATGAAAACTTCTTGCTTTGCCTTCAGCTTTCATTTCTCTTTGAACTGGCACTTGGCTCTCTCAAAGCTGGTTTCTGCATCTGTAAAGCAGAGATAACTAACAACACCTCCCCTACCTCACCAGATAGTTATTTCCAAAACCAAAAAATATGAGTAAAAGTGATTTGAACACTGCAGATCACTCTCCTAATATAAATAGTGAGGAAGAAAATGAGGACTTCGCCCACCACGGTATCAGGTGGTGACCATGTGGGAACCAAGGTCACGGGGCAGAAGTGATGCTTATCTGCTAAACCCATATGTGCAGGGCTCCAGCAGCCAGGAGACTTTTGTCACTGGGGACCGGGGGCGGGGAACAGAGTAAAGGAGGGAGAACAATTAACAATTGAAACCTTCTTCCTAGTGGGTAATGTGAGACTCTGGTTCCCCTGCACCAGTGGAAGGGGAGCTGGAGTCTGAATCCTTACAGCTAGTTTTTAGGGGTCACCTGGCAGAGATGAGGATGATGGTCTAGGAGGGTGGACCTCCAGGAAAGCGTATCACCACCTATTCCTAACCCTTCCTTCAGGATGGAACTGGAGGAACCCCCGCTCGTTCTGGCTGCTGCCAACGTGGTGAGAAACATCACCTATAAATATCGAGAGGACTTGTCCGCACATCTCATGGTAGCTGGCTGGGACCAACGCGAAGGGGGCCAGGTGAGTCTCTCCCAGCGTCCCCCCTTCCTTGGAGTTACCCTCTCCCCCAGAGAGGGAGATGGCGGTTATATGGCATTCCAGCCTTGAGTTCCAAAGACACTGCCCCTAAAAGCATAGGACCGTCTCAAAGGAGAAGCGTATGAGGTGCTGGGACTTCACTGCAGGGCGTGGAGACCACCTGCCTGTCTCAGGGCTGAGCAGAGGATGCAGGCTCCCAGAGTCTGAACGGAGGGTGCCTCCCCAGGTGTACGGGACCATGAGCGGGATGCTGATTCGACAGCCCTTCGCCATCGGTGGCTCTGGCAGCACCTACATCTATGGTTACGTGGATGCAGCGTATAAACCAGGCATGTCCCCGGAGGAGTGCAGACGCTTCACCACAAATGGTAATACGCAGGTGGGAGGGCACCTGGGGCAGGGGCTACACGTGGTAAGGACGTCGAGTGTGAGGACGAGAAAGACATCGATGCCCATCTAACGAAATGTCCAAATGGGACACCTTTGAGAGTGAAGGGGCAAAGGCTAAACGAGATGGGCTTTCAGGACAAAGTTCAGATGGTCAAGAGTCCGCCTGCAATGCAGGAGACTTGGGTTCGATCCCTAGGTTGGAAAGATCCCCTGGAGAAGGGAATGGCTACCCACTCCAGTACTCTTGCCTGGAGAATTTTATGGACAGAGGAGCCTGGCGGGCTACAGTCCATGGGGTTTCAAAGAGTCGGACACGACTGAGGAACTAACGCACTTCAGGACAAAAGGCATAAACCAAGACTGTTCTGCGCACACCAAAGAAAGATCTAGGGTGACCGCAGGAAACGAGTTGTGTGCTTGGGCCAGCCCGTAAGAGCCAATTGTTACATATTCAAGGATTTGGGAGCTGCTTGCTTATCTACTTGTTACAAAATCATCATGGTGGGAGTATTGAGACCATGGACATTGCATGAAAACCTTTGTATTTTTCTAAGTTGCATCTCTAAATACGCATCTCTAGGAGATGTGCTCTGAAGTCTGCATGTAGTAGTAGGCATATGGGCAGAAGGGAAGGGAAACCGTTTTTTAAAAATAGTTATTTATCTGGCTGCACAGGGCCTTAGTTGCAGCATGCGGGATCTAGTTGCTTTACCAGGAATGGATCCCAGGCTCCCTGCACTGGAAGCACAGGGTCTTAGCCACCAGACCACCAGGGAGGTCCCATGGGACGCGACTTCTGCAGCTAAGCTGCTCTCGCTTCCTCTCTCCACCCGGCACCCTTTGCAGCAATTGCCCTGGCCATGAAGCGGGATGGCTCCAGCGGGGGCGTCGTCTACCTGGCCACCATCACGGGCGCTGGGGTGGACCATCGCGTCATCCTGGGCGATGAGCTGCCAAGATTCTATGACGAGTGAATCTCCTTCCTCGGACTCTCCTTCTTTATTTTGTAATAAACTTTCTGGAACCAGAAGCTGGTATGGTCCGTGTGCACTCAGAGAGGTGAAGCTTGGGAAGGGGGCTTCTGCCCACCCAAATGTTAGCGTATCTTTTGTATTCTTTTGTCCCCTACTTCTAAAACATCTTTCCCAGAGGAGGGCAGTGGGGGAGCAAGTGAGAATCAGGTGTACGTGACAGATCTCAGGTAGCTAAGACAGCTACACACCTGAGAATTAGCTAGAAGCACCAGCCAGATCACATGGAAAAGGATTCCTCTCATAACGCATTCATTCACATTAGAAGCCAAAACATGATAAGTGTTTAAATATTTGTGGAAGGGGGACTTGTGAATTTCAAAGAATAGTAACAATAACCCAAAAAAGCAACATTTATTGAACTGAGCATTGGCTACATGCCTGTAAACTTTTTATGTCTTAGAACCCAAACCAAAAGACCTTAGGTATGGGCTACAACTATTGACTCTTCAATGTAAGAATCAATGGAAGGTTACTATGAGTAAGTCATGGCAATTCAAAAGTGGAGATGTGGGATTTTGTTTACAAATGCCCTTCCTCTACCACTGACGTGAAACCTGTTCCCTCAAGACTCAGATACCATCTCCTCCCTGAAATCTGCAATAATTAGCCCAGCCCAACATTTAACACTTGGGACGCTGTTTGATGTTTGAATAACGGTATTCAACAGGCTGAGCTCTGGACCTGTCTTTGCCAGGCATTTCCTGAGAAACAGGACAAACCACCCCCCTCCTCTGAGCCCTTGTTTTCTCTTCTGTCAAATGGGGTGTTGAGTGACTTCTGAGATGCTTTAATGACAGTCAATGCCATTTGACACACAAGTGAGCAGTCAAGAGGTATATTTAACAGAATCCTAGTGGGCCACCGAGGAAGCTTCTGTCTGCTTTTCTTTCCAGATCTCAGGGGAAACATACAAAGCACCCTAAGACATCCCTATGTTCTTGGTAGTATGTATTCGGTTTGGAGAAAATGAATCTAAAATTACTATTGCCTTGAGTTCTTTCTAGCCACGAGATTTAACTTATTTTGAAATTCAGTGTAATAGTTTTGAGTATATTTTTCCTGCTGATTACAACAACTCAGAACACTGGAGAGTAGACAAAAGCAGGCACTAAACCACTCTGAAAAATAAACAAAAAACAGGTGGATTGTGGAGAGACTGAAAACCGGAGGAGACAGCATTCTGAGGGGAAAGGAGGGCTCAGAGGCTTTTCCACTTTCCTCTCACAGCTCTGCCCTGAAGTCCAGCGTCGACTGCAGAGCTGCACTCCTGAGCTTCATCTCCGAGAAAAACACTATGGTTCTGGCCAGGGGAAGGGAGAAAGCGGGCCCCTGTGGGCCGGAGGGCGCAGGGGAATCTCCCAGATGAGAGAGCTGGGGATGGGGATTCCCTGACTCTAGGGATGAATCCTTGTGACGACCTAAACTGCACATGTGCGCCACAAAATCAGACAGCACAGCAGAGGCCTTGAGAACATAATGCAGATACCAACCTTTAAAAACTGGAGAACTCAATGCAGATACCAACCTTTAAAAACCGGATGGCCGGCTTTTTCTTTATTGGTCAAAAAATTTGCATTGTTTGCCCCTCATTCCACAAAGGGCTTGTAGCAGCTTACAATGTAAAAAGGAGGAGGAGGAAAAGAAGAAAATAATTGGAGAAAAGACAAAGTTAAATAAATGAAGCCAAGAGGTAAAACTAAAATACAACATGAATATCTGTTTTTAAAAAAGAGCAGTGATATGCTGGAGCTGTCTTGAACAGCTTAACAAGAGCAGATTGTAAAACACTCAGGAGATTCGAAAGGCAGTTGTTAACCACTGGTAGTTTTGACATTGACCACGGCAGAAATATTTATACTACAGAAACCAGAAATGCTACGTATCAGAACTTTGGGTTTTGTTTGTTTTTTTTCCCCAGAAAGCCGGTTTACCAGGCCATGCATTGACCAGCCAGCTATCCACAAGCTTAGTCAGCTTTAAGCTACAGGGTAGTGAAAGCAAAGAAGGAAATGAAATCAGGTACAAGATTCAAAAGATTCATTTAAAAAGCAGGGACCTGCCTGGCAGTCCAGGGGTTAACACTCTGCACTGTCAAAGGCCCACGAGCCACCTGCTGTGGCCAAAAGATTAAAATAAATAAATACAATGAATATAAGGAGGAAAGCTTTTTAGAAAACTATAGGGACTTCCCTAGTGGTCCGGCGACTAAGAATCCATCTTCTAATGCAGGGCATGCAGGTTCGATCCCTGGTCAGGGAACTAATAAGCCCGCATGCCACATTGAAGACCCAGTGCAGGCAAAAAAAAATGTTTTTAATTTTTGAACTAAAAAAATTAATAAAACTTCTAAGAGTATTTTAAAAATAATAATAAAGGAAGAAAGAAAATCATCCAAAGGCAACTATATATATAATTTTTCAAGTCACGTAGAACATTTACTGAAAGAGAATATGCATGACGCCATAAACTCCAATAAACTCCAAAGTATTAATATCTTTGAAACCACACTCAGCAGCCATACTCTATTAAATTAGAACTTGATAACAAAAGGACACCTAAAATTCTCATGGTTTGCAAACTAAGAAAATTTTGATAAATAGCAGATTTAAAAGGTGAGTCATAAAAGAAACTTACTCATTCAGGAGCACACAGTAAAACTATTAGCTATCGAATTCTGTGAGACACGATTAAAGGAGTGCTGGGAATTTTATAACTTCAAATACATTTATTAGAACAAAAAAAATGTTTAAAATAAATGATGTAAAAATTCTCCTAAAACTTTGGGAAAATAGCAATTAAGCAAACCTAAAGAAATAAGGAAGGAAATTTTCTACAGTGGTATCATACCCACTGCATTGTGTTGTGTGTTCGTCGCTCAGTCGTGTCCGACTCTTTGCGACCCCGTGGACTGTAGCCCGCCAGGCTCCTCTGTCCATGGGATTCTCCGGGCAAGAATACTGGAGTGGGCTGCCATTTCCTTCTCCAGGGGGTTTTCCCAACCCAGGGGTCAAACCTGGGTCTCCTGCATTGCAGATCTTAGTAACCTATTGCTATGTAAAAAATGACACTGAAATTTAGCAGCTTAAGGTAACAATCATTTACAAGTGGGCATTACTAGGATCACAGGGGAAATTTAAATATGGACTGCGTGTTAGATAATATTATATCCTACGTGAGTATCTTGGAGGTGATGTTATTCTGCTTCTGTAGAAGAAATGTCCTTATTCTTAAAATACACATGCCAAACTATTTCAGGGTAAAATGTCATGATGTCCACAAATTTTCTCAAATGGCCTAAAAAAATAGTTTCTCAACAGGAAACAAACATAGCTTATTAATACAACAGAATACTACATAAGCAATGCATATTAATGAACTACTAATAATGCAACAAGATAAATTTCATAGAAATAATTTGAGTAAAAAAGCCACACATACACAAAGCTACATAATACAGTATGTTTTGAAACACCAAGGTCCTACTGTGTAGCATGGGGAACTATATTCAATGTCTTGAAACAAACCATAATGGAAAAGAATATGAAAAAAAATGTGTATAGCTGAGTCATTTTGCTGTGCAGCAGAAATTAACACAACATTGCAAATCAAGTATACTTCAATAAAATTAGAGAAAGAAAAAAAAATAGTGTATCTATTGCTGTGGAACAAACCACCCCTAGACTTTGAGGCTTAAAACAAAGATAATCATTTTATGATTTCTTGTGAGTCTGGGGGTTAACTGAACTTGAAGAACTAGTGATGTAACCCATGAACCAAAGCATTTATCACAGCAGCCACTCCACACAGCCCCTCACAATTCATGTAAGGACACTGGTTATGTGTCCCATCAGACTTGAACACCTTAAAAATGCCATAAAATTTCCCCGGACTTTCTGGACCCTGCCTTTCCATAGTACAGTGCGGAAAGCCCACTGCTGCTGGCCCTCTTGGAAGTCAGGGCACCAATAGAGGACCTAAGTCCTACTTTAAAAAAAAAATCAAATTTGGGCTTTCCTGGAGGCTCAGTGGTGAAGAATCCCCCTGCCAGTGCAGGAGACATGGTTCAATCCCTGGTCCAGGAAGACCCCACATGCCTCAGAGCAGCTAAGCCCATGAGCTCCGACTACTGAGCCTGTGCCTTAGAGCCCAGGAGCCGGGACTACGGAGCCTGTGCTTTAGAGACCATGAGCCCCAACTACTGAGCCTGTGCCTTAGAGCCCAGGAGCCCCAACTACTGAGCCCACGAGCTGCAGCTACTGAAGCCTGCATGCCCCAGAGCCTGTGCTCCGCAACAAGAGAAGCCCCCACACCGCAATGAGGAGTAGCCCCCGCTCGCCATAACAAGAGCAGCAACAAAGACCCAGCACCGCCAAAAATAAGTTTAAAAAATTTTAATAAATTCATGCACCTGAGACTTCAATTCACAGTTAAGCAACAGGAGGAAATGGGAATCTCCCCTCCATTCATTTCACTGGCAAAGGTGACAAGAAAAGCAACTGGCTTTGGAGAAGCAGCGTTAAAAAAAGGTGAAGTTCCTGACACAGAAGTGGCTTGGAAGTGGTTTGAGCGGTGGTTGCTGTAAAGTCTAATTCCTGACGACACAGCAAACAGCAACACTTAGAAGCAGAAGTAAAGCAGTTTGTCAGATCGGTTCTGGCTGGCAGTTGCAGGGGGTGCTTTATCTGTTTATGATGTGCCTCCCATATGTTGCAGAAATGTATTTGTTAGACTTTTTAAAGTGTTACCAAACATGAATCAGAATCAGGAAGAATATAAGAGGCTAGATTCAAAGAGTATTTGCAAACCAAAGATGTACATACATAGTCTGGGAAATGGCTGTTGGAGATTCAGAATGGTTAATGTACTACAAGCAATAAAATCATAACCATGGACTTATCTTCCTCACCAGAGAAAAGGCAAAGTCATCAGACCTTATCAGCTTTCTGCAGATCAACTTCTCATGGTACAGGGCCAGCTGGGTTTTTAGTTAAGTTACAATCCTTGAAAACACTCAGATTTTGGTCAGGCAGGATTATGAGAAAATGTTCACATACAATATTAATCAAGAAAGCTGATTTTTGCCTTATTTCCAATTTTTGGAATATTTTCCCTACATGGTTCCTACCCTTAAGGTAATGAGTTGACCAAATAAAATTTTCCAGAAATGTTCTAACTCCATGTCCTTAATCTGACAGGCTGTTTTATATGGTCTGTTTTAGAATAAGATGTGACGATCGCCTTGCTGTGTGGCTAACAAATAGAGGTCTCAGTGATGTTAAGACTAGAGAGTTGTCGTCTCTCTAGAAGACTTTTGCCCGTAAGGTCATAGTTTTATTTACCCCTTTGATAACCAGAAATAATTTTATTGCCATGTATCAACTTACTGATTCCAAGAACCCTCCCCCAACTCACCTTCTCAGAGCTTTGCTGATAGGGCCTTTCACTGTGGATGAAATCTCATTTTCTCTGAGACACCCGAAGTTCATCAATGATCCTGGCTCACCAGAAATTAACATCCTTTCTGGGATTTTCCTGATGGTCCAGTGGCTAAGACTCCATGCTCCCAATGCAGGGGTCCTGGGTTCAATAATTTCAATCAGGGAACTAGATCCCTTATGCCGCAACCAAGACCTGGTGCAGTCAAATAAGTAAATAAATATTTTTTAAAAACAGAAATAAAAAACATCCTTTCCACCTGTCAGGCAGTGACTTAATAAACTAGGAACTGATGTGCTCAGAGGATTTCGTAGGCCTTGTTTCCACATATAAACTTCAGTCCTTTCTCTTATTACTGACTGGTCATACCCAATTAAATGAGATTTTCTTTTATATGTGACATTTCTGGCCTGCTCAGGATTCCGAATTAGGGGATGTGAACCACTGCTTATCACTACGTTGCCGTAAAGACAAAGCAACCCATAAAAGCACTTTCCATAGTATTTGCAGAGAAGAACCATATACCAGATTTTCTATAGAATCATCATATATTCCACCAGTGAGGCTGGCCACAAAAATATTTCATTGTCTCTAGAGGTATGGTAGCTCTAAAAAGCAAAATTTGACTCACTATCCTTTAACCAAGAAGAGTTGGGATTTTTCTAAGCTTAAAAATTGTAAAAGCATTTGTCGGAATTCCAGTCATTAGGGTCATCATTATCTTTCATTTTTCTTGAGTAGTTTCCAGTCTATATTAAGATTTAGATAGAATACTTTTCTTGAGTTGTGAAGTTTCACTGGAACAAGAAAGACATGGTTCAAAGAACACTGAGTTTCATTTTCCACAGGCACAGGCTAACTTTGAGGATTATAGATAGATAAGAAGAAAATAAAATGGCTTATTCACAAGCTTATCAGAAAACAGAACATTTAAAACCATATTCTAAAACAAATCACCACAATTAAATATGGGTTAACAGTTTCACTCAGTCTTATTCCCTATTCCATTGATCTAGGGCTAGCAGACTATCTTAATGCCAAAGAATGTTCAAACTACTACCCAATTACACTCATTCCACATGCTAGCAAAGTAATGCTCGAAATTCTCCAAGCCAGGCTTCAACAGAATATGAATGGAGAACTTCCAGATGTTCAACCTGGATTTAGAAGAGGCAGAGGAACCAGAAATCAAATTGCCAACATCTGTTGCTGCTGCTGCTAAGTGGCTTCAGTCGTGTCTGACTCTGTGCGACCCCATAGACGGCAGCCCACCAGGCTCCCCCATCCCTGGGATTCTCCAGGCAAGAACACTGGAGTGGGTTGCCGTTTCCTTCTCCAATGCATGAAAGTGAAAAGTGAAAGTGGAGTTGCTCAGTCATGTCCAACTCTTAGCGACCCCGTGGACTGCAGCCTACCAGGCTCCTCCGTCCATGGGATTTTCCAGGCAAGAGTACTGGAGTGGGTCGCCATTGCCTTCTCTGACCAACATCCGTTAGATCATAGAAAAAGCAAGAGAGTTCCAGAAAAACATCAATTTCTCCTTCATTGACTATTCTGAAGCCTTTGTATGGATCACAACAAACTGTGGAAAATTCTTAAAGAGATGAGAATACCAGACCACCTGATCTGCCTCCCGAGAAATCTGCATGCAGGTCAAGAAGCTGTCAGAACGGGACTGGTTCCAACTTGGGAAAGGAGTACATCAAGGCTGTATATTTTCACCCTGCTTATTTAACTTACATGCAGAGTACATCATGCAAAATGCTGGGCTGGATGAAGCACAAGCTGGAATCAAGATTGCCAAGAGAAATATCAGTAACCTCAGATATGCCGATGACACCAAAGTGAAGAAGAACTAAAGAGCCTCTTGATGAAAGTGAAAGAGGAGAGTGAAAAAGTTGGCTTAAAACTCAACATTCAGAAAACTAAGATCATGGCATCCGGTCCCATCACTTCATGGCAAATAGATGGGAAAACAATGGAAACAGTTACAGACTTTATTTTCTTGGGCTCCAAAATCACTGCAGATGCTGACTGCAACCATGAAATTAAAAAACACTTTGCTCCTTGGAAGAAAGGCTATGACCAACCTAGACAGCATATTAAAAAGCAGAGACATTAAAAGCTTCTGCACAACAAGGGAAACTATAAGCAAGGTGAAAAGACAGCCTTCAGAATGGGAGAAAATAATAGCAAATGAAGGAACTGATAAAGAATTAATCTCGAAAATATACAAGCAACTCCTGCAGCTCAATTCCAGAAAAATAAATGACCCAATCAAAAAATGGGCCAAAGAACTAAACAGACATTTCTCCAAAGAAGACATACAGATGGCTAACAAACACATGAAAAGATGCTCAACAGCACTTGTTATCAGAGAAATGCAAATCAAACCCACAATGATGTACCATTTCACGCCAGTCAGAATGGCTGCGATCCAAAAGTCTACAAGCAATAATTGCTGGAGAGGGTGTGGAGAAAAGGGAACTCTCTTACACTGTTGGTGGGAATGCAAACTAGTACAGCCACTATCGAGAACAGTGTAGATATTCCTTAAAAAACTGGAAATAGAACTGCCATATGACCCAGCAATCCCACTGCTAGGCATACACACTCAGGAAACCAGAATTGAAAGAGTCACGTGTACCCCAATGTTCATCACAGCACTGTTTATAATAGCCAGGACATGGAAGCAACCTAGATGTCCATCAGCAGACGAATGGATGAGAAAGCTGTGGTACATGTACACAATGGAGTATTACTCAGCCATTAAAAAGAATACATTTGAATCAGTTCTAATGAGGTAGATGAAACTAGAGCCTATTATACAGAGTGAAGTAAGCCAGAAAGGAAAACACCAATACAGTATCAGTTCAGTTCAGTTCAGTCGCTCAGTCATGTCCGACTCTTTGCGACCCCATGAATCGCAGCACGCCAGGCCTCCCTGTCCATCACCAACTCCCGGAGTTCACTCAGACTCAGTCCATCAAGTCAGTGATATCATCCAGCCATCTCATCCTCTCTCTCCCCTTCTCCTCCTGCCCCCAATCCCTCACAGCATCAGAGTCTTTTCCAATGAGTCAACTCTTCACATGAGGTGGCCAAAGTACTGGAGTTTCAGCTTTAGCATCATTCCTTCCAAGGAAATTCCAGGGCTGATCTCCTTCAGAATGGACTGGTTGGATCTCCTTGCAGTCCAAGGGACTCTCATGCATATATATGGAATTTAGAAAGAAGGTAACAATAACCCTGTATGCAAGACAGCAAAAGAGACACAGATGTACAGAACAGTCTTTTGGACTCTGTGGGAGAGGGCGAGGGTGGGATGATTTGGGAGAATGGCATTGAAACATGTATATTATCGTATGTGAAAAGGATCGACAGTCCCGGTTTGATGCATGATACAGGGTGCTCGGGTCTGGTGCACTGGGATGACCCAGAGGGATGGGATGGGGAGGGAGGCCGGACAGGGGTTCAGGATGGGGAACACATGTACACCCATGGCTGATTCATGTCAATGTACGGCAAAACCAATACAATATTGTAAAGTAAGATAAAGAAATAAATTTTTTAATTAATTAAAAATTTAAAAATAAATAAATAAATAAAATAAAAAGCAGAGACATTACCAACCAAGGTCCCTCTAGTCAAAGCTATGGTTTTTTCAGTAGTCATGTATGGATGTGAGAGTTGGACCATAAAGAAGGCTGAGCGCCAAAGAATTGATGCTTTTGAACTGTGGCGTTGGAGAAGACTCTTGAGAGTCCCTTAGACTACAAGGAGATCAAACCAGTCAGTCCTAAAGGAAATCAGTTCTGAATATTCACTGGAAGGACTGATGCTGAAGCTGAAGCTCCAACACTTTGGCCACCTGATCCAAACAGCTGACTCACTGGAAAAAACCCTGATGCTGGGAAAGATTGAAGGTGGGAGTAGAAGGGGACGACAGAGGATGAGATGGTTGGATGGCATCACCAACTCAATGGACATGAGTTTGAGCAAGCTCCAGGAGATGATAAAGGACAGGGAAGCCTGGTGTGCTGCAGTCCATGGGGTCACAAAGCGTCGGACACAACTGAGCGACTGAACAACAGCAACAAAAGGGCTAACAGACTATGTTAGTGACTTCCTCTGCTTCTGTACTAAAGCAGTCTTACAAGTTCCCATTTTTAAGTCCCTGGTACAGTTTGACAAGTGTCAACAGGTGGCAATGGCAGCTTACACTGACCAGTTTGTTCTCATAATTCTATGCTCTGCAAGAGTGAGGATCAAGAAATCATGGTCATCTCATTTCAACTGAGCCCTGAGATTGTCCTTTTCTGTTGTTTCTCTCAGAAGATCGAATTTTCTAACATTTCTTTTTCTTTCTTTATTATTTATTTGGCTGTGCTAGGTCTTAGTTGAGGCATTCAGGACCTAGTTCCTCCACCAGGATGGAACTGGGGCCCCCTGCATCAGGAGCATAGGGTCTTAGCCATCCGACCACCATGGAAATCCCAGAAGACCCAATTTTGATGACAGCTTCTAGCAAAGGGCTTCAGAAATTATGAGAGAAAAACAGAAAACATCTCTTTGGTCCTGTTGCTGCTGCTGCTGCTAAGTTGCTTCACTCGTGTCTGACTCTATGAAACCCCGTAGACGGCAGCCCACCAGGCTCCCCCATCCCTGGGATTCTCCAGGCAAGCGGGGTTTAATTAATCGCAGTAACCAACAATATCAGAATAGAGGAATAGAATCTAGAAATCTCACAGTTTCACAAAGACTTACCAGTCACTACCCCAAAGGTAAGTACACATCTGGACAGTGAGGGACTTTGGCCACTTTCCACGGTCTTCTAATCCAGCCTGTAAATTGAAGACTAGGGTTTCTACTAATCAACAAGGGTATTTTAAACCCAGAAACAAAGCTTCTTTAAAATGAATGTATTAAAATAAGTCTGCCAGACTTGGAATATGAACCAGAGTGTGCTTTACTCTTTCTGAAACATCTATGTGCGTGCATACTAAGTCACTCCAGTCGTGTCCGACTCTGCGAACCGGTGGACTGCAACCAGCCAGGCTCCTCTGTCCATGGGGTTCTCCAGACAAGAATACTGGAGTGGGTTGCCATGCCCTTCTCCAGGGTTACAGTCATTAATAAACCCCTACAATCTGCAGTGGGGCTCCCTGGTGGCTCAGATGGTAAAGAATCTGCCTGCAATGCAGGAGACCCTGGTTCAGTCCCTGGGTGGGGAAGATCCTCTGGAGTAGGAAATGTAACCCACTCCAGTGTTCTTGCCTGGAGAATCCCATGGACAGCGGAACCTGGTGGGCTACGGTCCACGGGATCACAGAGTTAGACACGACTGAGCAACTAATGCACACACACACACAATCTGCAATACTTTTATCCGGACAAGATTAATCAAAGAAAGATTGAGCACCCTGTGTTTTGTCAGCTCTTTCTACATTGTGGGGTTGAGACACAAGGTAGCTCTTTTGAGAGTACGGAATGACTTCAAAGTGAATGCGCTGTGCTGTCCTTCACCACAGCGTGTGCTAAGTGCTACACATAGTGGGAAGTGTATGAAGCTTGCCAAGTGCACCTAAATAACGTCCTTCTGCAGTTCATGTGGTGACAGATTAAGCCTTTGGCGCCACCTAGTGGTCAAATAAGTAGTGGCTATCTAGTGGGGGGAACGGAGGCAACGGCACCCCACTCCAGTACTCTCGCCTGGAGAATCCCATGGACGGAGGAGCCTGGTAGGCTGCAGTCCATGGGGTCGCTAAGAGTCGGACACGACTGAACGACTTCACTTTCACTTTCCACTTTCATGCATTGGAGGAGGAAATGGCAGCCCACTCCAGTATTCTTGCCTGGAGAATCCCAGGGATGGGGGAACCTGGTGGGCTGCCGTCTCTGGGGTCGCACAGAGTCGGACACGACTGAAGCGACTTAGCAGCAGCAGCAGCAGTGGGGGGGGGAAGGGTTTTTTTAAGAGTTAAAAATAGCTGGACAATTTTAGTATTTTCAATTCAGAGTTTAGGCTTCAGGAAGGGGACAAAAAATTTTTTTCAGAGGAAACTGGTCACTTAACTAATATAAATGGACAGGCACTTAAGAGTGGGCAGTTGTAAAAGCTTTTGCTATCCCAATAACCAGAGTGAAAATAAAACATTTTAAAATAAAGAAGTTAACATAATAATTATAAGAAGCTTTAGGTCTGTCATGATTCAAAGGGGTTTTGTTATTTGTTTTTAAAACAATTTAAGAACATGGAAGTATCAGCAAAATATTCAAATTATCAGGATACTGAGTGAGTGAGAGTATTCTGAAAAGAAATGGCTGTTGGCTGGGCTGATTACACTCAAGGGGAAAAAAAAACTTTTTTATTTCTTTTTAGGAGTTCAGTGAATATTCCAAGAGCAAATTTGAACAAATCCTCTCTTTTTTTTGCTTATTAATTTTAATTCATCATTATGTACGTGTTTTAAATATACAGAAATATAGTTAGATGACAATATTATTTAAAGCTTTCAGCTTCAGCTTTAAATGTAAATTAATCTTATTAATACAATATAGTAATGTGTGTATGACACTGAGCTGACCATCATTTTTTTATTGAAGTATAGTTGATTTACAGTGCTGTGTTAGTTTCAGGCATATAGTTTTACATATATGTGGGTTTCCCAGGTGGTGCTAGTGGTAAAGAAGCTGCCTACCAAAGCAGGAGACATAGAGACGTGGGTACCATCCCTGGGTCAGGAAGATCCTCTGGAGGGAAGCATGGCAACCCACTTCAGTATTCTTGTCTGGAGAATCCCCATGAACGGAGGAGCCTACAGTCCATGGGGTCGCAAAGAGTCAGACACGACTGAAGTGACTGAGCATGCACACATGCAAATATGTATGTGTATATATTTTTTTTCATTTCTCGGCCTTCCGGCTAAGATCAAGTGTAGTATGGGGGCTTCCCAGGTGGCACAGTGGTAAATAAACTGCCTGCCAATGCAGGAGATGCAAGAGATGCAGGTCCAATCCCTGGGTTGGAAAGATCCCCTGGAGTAGGAAATGGCAACCCACTCCAGTATTCTTGCCTGAAAAATTCCTTGGAAAGAGGAGCCTGGTGATCTATGGTCCATAGGGTCTCCAAGAATCAGACGTGACTGAGCACACATATTCTTTTTCAGATTATTTTCCTGTATCTGTTCAGCTCAGTTGCTCAGTCATGTCTGACTCTGCGACCCCATGGACTGCAGCACACCAGGACAAAATTTTGAGTATAGTTCTCGGTGCTATACAGTGGGTCCTTGTTGGTCATCTGTTTTATATATAATAGTGTGTGTGTGTGTATGTTACTTCCAAATTCCTAATTTATCCCTCCCACCAACCTTTCCTCTTTGGTAACCATAACTTTATTTCCTCTGTCTGTGAATCTGTTTTATAAACAAGTTCATTTATATCATTTTATTTATTACCACATATAGGTTATACATGGGACTTCCTTGGTGACTCAGATGGTAAAGAATCTGCCTGCAATGCAGAAGACCAGGGTTCAATCCCTGGGTTATATATGGTATTTGTCTTTCTTTGTCTGACTTACTTCACTTAATATGATCATCTCTAGGCCCATCTAGGTTGCTGCAAATGGCATTATTTCATTCTTTTTTATGGCTGAGAAATATTCCATTATACACACACACACACACACATATGCCACATTTTTTAATCCATTCATCTTAAGTTGACCATCTTAATTTGAGTTTTGCAAAAAATAAATATTGTTAAGAGTATATACATAAAAGCTGATTCAGTCTTTTTCAGTGAGTCAGTATTTTTCTTCCTTTGTCTCTATAAATTGTTATTTCTTTTAAACATGTTGCAGGTAATCAAAAGTTATTTCTTGATTAGCTCAATTTAAATTAGTCCAAAGTTATAAAATCATTTAGGTGAGACTACAAAGTTAACATAATCACTATTGATCTTAGAAGTTTTCACTTAGAGGTGAAATTTTAAATTTTTAGGGAGAAAGTAAGTGGAGAAACTGTCAAATGATTTGCAACATTGTCTAAAGGTCACAAGAACCAATAGTTTAAAAAATAAAAGCATGTCCTGTGTTAATTAGCTTAAATATGTATGCCTACATTTAGGTTTGCTTCCCAGAAATTGAGACAGCAAAATGAATCTGAGGACAGAAGTCCTTTAGTTTTTTTCCCCCAAAATCAATTTAAAGTGATAGAAATCAAATTAGTAAGTGACTAGACTGGGAAGTGGGAGAAGGCAATGGCACCCCACTCCAGTACTCTTGCCTGGAAAATCCCATGGATGGAGGAGCCTGGTGGGCCGCAGTCCATGGGGTCACACAGAGTCGGAAACGACTGAGCGACTTCACTTTCACTTTTCACTTTCATGCATTGGAGAAGGAAATGGCAACCCACTCCAGTGTTCTTGCCTGGAGAATCCCAGGGACGGGGGAGCCTGGTGGGCTGCCGTCTATGGGGTCGCACAGAGTCAGACACGACTGAAGCGACTTAGCAGCAGCAGCAGCAGAGTGGGAAGTGGCTGCAAAATGTCAAGAGAGAGTGAACTTTTTGAGGCAAGAAAAATGTTCTATGTATCAGCTGAGGTGGTGGTTACACGTGTATTCATTTGTCAAAACTCATCAAGCTGAATACTTCAAATGGTTCCATTGGGTTTTAGGTAAATTACACCTCAATAAAGTTTTTCATGTTCTTAAATCATTTTAAAAGCAAATAACAAAACCCTTTGAGTATAAGAGACCTAAAACGTCTTATAATTATCATGTTACCTTCTTACATTTATTTTTAAATGTTTTATTGTCACTCTAGTTATTGGGACAGCAAAACCAAATAGGTTATAGGTCAAGAAGAGCACATCAAATATACTATTTCCTTTTTTGCTCCCGAATTTAGTAGGTCAGATTTTTAAACTCAAATTATTTAAACTAAACTAAAACAAAAGCATCTGTGACACAGTTTAGAAGGATTAGAGTGTAAGGCTCCGATCCAGTCCCTGACACTCTCCTCAGCCCATAGATCCTGTATCGACTCCAGGCAAGAAAAGTGGCACTAACTTCATCAGGAGTCCTTCCCAAATCTACCATTTACTGACCAGATATTTACTAATTTAGGCCTTTCATTCTTCTTTCTTCTACCATAGTTTTCAAAAGTAAACTTTAAGTTCAAAAGCTTCACCATTTTTTATCTTTTTTAAAAAACTGAAGTATAGTTGATTTACAGTACTATGTTAGTTTCAGGTGTAAAGTGATTCAGTTATACATTTTTTCCAGATTCTTTCCCCTTACAGGTTATTATAAAATCCTGAGTACAGTTCCCTGTGTTATACAGTGGATCTTGCTGCTAAGTCGCTTCAGTCGTGTCCAACTCTGTGCGACCCCATAGATGGCAGCCCACCAGGCTCCCCTGTCCCTGGGATTCTCCAGGCAAGAACACTGGAGTGGGTTGCCATTTCCTTCTCCAATGCATGAAAGTGAAAAGTGAAAGTGAAGTTTCTCAGTTGTGTCCGACTCCTAGCAACCCCATGGACTGCAGCCTGCCAGGCTCCTCCGTCCATGGGATTTTCCAGGCAAGAGTACTGGAGTGGGGTGCCATTGCCTTCTCCGACAGTGGATCTTAGTTATCTGTTTTATATAGTAGTGTGTTTATGTTAATCTCTAACTCCTAATCTATCCCTCCAAGAGTTTAACCTTTTGACCATCTTTGTCTGCCTGTGGCCACTCAAGGCATGAAGTGGTGATGCTTTATCTGTCTCTATAATAGAAGGACAAAACAATCTTCAGCTGCTGTCTTAGAATTTTTCTGCTGTACATCTGAATATGTAAAAAATACAGGAAGTGTTCTTGCAGGATACAGGACACAGGGCACAGTTACCTTTGGGAAGCAGAGTGATAGGGGAAGGGGAAGTGAGAAAAGGAGCCCTTTTACCCTTTTTACACTCTTCTGTAGGGTTTGAACTTTTTATAACAAGACAACTTTATAAGAAATCAGGTATTTACTGCTGCTGCTAAGTCACTTAAATTGTGTCCGACTCTGTGCAACCCTATAGACAGCAGCCCACCAGGCTCTGCTGTCCCTGGGAGTCTCCAGGCAAGAACACGAGTGGGTTGCCATTTCCTTCTCCAAGGTATTCTCCAGATATTTACAACAAAGCTAGTGGAGGTGATGGAATTCCAGTGGAGCTATTCCAAATCCTGAAAGATGATGCTGTGAAAGTGCTGCACTCAATATGCCAGCAAATTTGGAAAACTCAGCAGTGGCCACAGGACTGGAGAAGGTCAGTTTTCATTCCAATCCCAAAGAAAGGCAATGCCAAAGAATGCTCAAACTACCACACAATTGCACTCATCTCACAGGCTAGTAAAGTAATGCTCAAAATTCTCCAAGCCAGGCTTCAGCAATATGTGAACCGTGAACTTCCTGATGTTCAAGCTGGTTTTAGAAAAGGCAGAGGAACCAGAGATCAAATTGCCAGCATCCGCTGGATCATGGCAAAAGCAAGAGAGTTCCAGAAAAACATCTATTTCTGCTTTATTGACTATGCCAAAGCCTTTGACTGTGTGGATCACAATAAACTGTGGAAAATTCTGAAAGAGATGGGAATACCAGACCACCTGATCTGCCTCTTGAGAAATTTGTATGCAGGTCAGGAAGCAACAGTTAGAACTGGACATGGAACAACAGACTGGTTCCAAATAGGAAAAGGAGTATGTCAAGACTGTATATTGTCACCCTGCTTATTTAACTTATATGCAGAGTACATCATGAGAAATGCTGGACTGGAAGAAGCACAAGCTGGAATCAAGATTGCCGGGAGAAATATCAATAACCTCAGATACGCAGATGACACCACCCTTATGGCAGAAAGCGAAGAGGAATTCAAAAGCCTCTTGATGAAAGTGAAAGTGGAGAGTGAAAAAGTTGGCTTAAAGCTCAACATTCAGAAAACGAAGATCATGGCATCTGGTCCCATCACTTCATGGGAAATAGATGGGGAAACAGTGGAAACAGTGTCAGACTTTATTTTTTTTGGCTCCAAAATCACTGCAGATGGTGACTGCAGCCATGAAATTAAAAGATGCTTACTCCTGGGAAGGAAAGTTATGACCAACCTAGATAGCATATTAAAAAGCAGAGACATTACTTTGCCAGCAAAGGTTCGTCTAGTCAAGGCTATGGTTTTTCCTGTGGTCATGTATGGATGTGAGAGTTGGACTGTGAAGGCTGAGCGCCGAAGAATTGATGCTTTTGAACTGTGGTGTTGGAGAAGACTCTTGAGAGTCCCTTGGACTGCAAGGAGATCCAACCAGTCCATTCTGAAGGAGATCAGCCCTGGGATTTCTTTGGAAGGAATGATGCTAAAGCTGAAACTCCAGTACTTTGGCCACCTCATGCTAAGAGCTGACTCATTGGAAAAGACTCTGATGCTGGGAGGGATTGGGGGCAAGAGGAGAAGGGGACGACAGAGGATGAGATGGCTGGATGGCATCACTGGCTCGATGGACGTGAGTCTGAGTGAACTCCAGGAGTTGGTGATGGACAGGGAGGCCTGGCGTGCTGCAATTCATGGGGTCGCAAAGAGTCAGACATGACTGAGCGACTGATCTGATTTGATCTGATCTGATTTACTATGGAATTACTATGGAATTTACTATGGAATTTTTAAAATAAGAAACAGATGGATTTTCCACTAGGTGGTAGTAGAGAATTACAATCAGTATTAGTCTGAACCTATAGGGCATTTTCAGATTTTTCTGTGTTGTTGGGTGTTGTCATTATAGACATGCCTGAACCGGCTAAAAAAGCTCCTGCCCCTAAAAAGGGCTCTAAAAAAGCTGTGACCAAGGCCCAGAAGAAGGACGGCAAGAAGCGCAAGCGCAGCCGCAAGGAGAGCTACTCCGTGTACTTGTACAAGGTGCTGAAGCAAGTCCATCCGGACACCGGCATCTCGTCCAAGGCCATGGGAATCATGAACTCATTCGTCAACGACATTTTCGAGCACATCGCTGGCGAGGCATCGTGCCTGGCGCATTACAACAAGCCCTCGACTATCACATCCAAGGAGATCCAGACCGCCGTGCGCTTGCTGCTACCTGGGGAGCTGGCCAAGCACGCCGTGTCCGAGGGCACTAAGGCCGTCACCAAGTATACCAGCTCCAAGTAAATATAATATGCCTAGCCGCTGTTAACAGAGAAGGCAATGGCACCCCACTCCAGTAGTCTTGCCTGGAAAATCCCATGGACGGAGGGCCTGGTGGGCTGTAGTCCATGGGGTCGCTAACAGTCAGACACGACTGAGTGACTTCACTATAGGGCAGAAGGAAATACTAAGCTGAGAAGAAAAGGCTCTAGTTCATTTGTAGCTACAAATGTTTATTTAGAAGTTCAGTCTGAGGTTTCATTGCTTCATGAACATTAGATAACAGATTTATGCATTTGAGCAACGCTTTTCTGGTCACATTCTCCTATAACCTGCCTTTCTGAAAACTGGCCTGAGATGTACTTCTACTGAAATTGAACAGTCATAATACCAGGAGCCCTGCCTGGCTCTCTGTGATGACCTAGACAGGTGGAATGTGGGGTGGAGCTCAAGAGGGAGGGGATATATATATACAATTATGACTGATTCGTGTTGATGTACAGCTGAAGCCACCACAACATTGTAAAGCCATTATCCTTCAATTAAAAAAAGAAGTATAAAAAGCTTGGTTTCTTTGGTTGCAGAAGTCTGAAAGGGTTTCTTAAAATTAATTATTGAAGTTTCACTGTTATGATACTATGTGATACTATTTCTTGAGACTTTTACTCTAAGGAGTTGAGGAATTTGGATGTAACAACTTTGCATCCTGAAGGAAAGAATTAGATTGTTGGTTGTCTCTTCCATGGAAGATCTAACAGAGAAACTATAGAGGTTCAGAGACATGGGTTTTTAAAATCTGTTAATTCAACCTTTCTCTCTGGGCTTAAAAGATAAAAAAATTTTTTTAAAGGACTTCTGGGAAAAAAAGAAATTTGAATAATTGAGATGCATTATGGAATAATGGAATCTTGAGAAAAGATACATACTGATAACAAATATATACATTTTTTCCTTAGCTGAAGTGAAATTGCAGAAATATACATTGAATCTGCACACATTCCTCCCCTTAAGTCTCCCTGGATGGAGGGAGGGTGTGTGTGCTGAAGGAGGAGCCTCCCACAAGCGGGCTGCCGCATCCTCACCCAATCTCTTGACCCATCGCGTCAATGACCCTCATGTCTCCGCCCAGTTGCAGTGCCCACTCCACCCAAAAGCAGCAGGACACACGTTCTTCTCAAGTGCACGGGGGACATCCTCCAAAGCAGATCGCATGTTTGGTGACGAAATAAGTCTCAAGAAATTTAAGGCTGAAATCATATCAAGCATCTTTTGGGATCACAACAGTATAAAAGTAGAAATCAACTACAAGAAAAAAGCTGCAAAAAACACAAACACGTGGAGACTAAACTACACGCTTCTAAACAACCGGTGGGTCAAGGAAGAAATCAAGGAAGAAGTCAAAAAGTACCTTGGGACAAGTGAAAATAGAAACACATCTGTCCAAAATCTATGAGACACAGAAAAGCAATCCTAAGGGGGAAGTTCAAAGCAATACAGGCCTAATCCCAAGAAACAAGAGAAATCTCAAATACATAAGCTACTTTTACACCTAAAGGAATTAGAAAAAGAAGAACAAATAAAGCCCAAAGTTCACAGAGGAAAGAAAATAAAGATTAGAGCAGAAATACATGAAATACAGACTTTTTAAAAGGAGAAGATTAATTAAGAGACTAAGAATTAATTCTTTGAAAAGATAAACAATCAGCACTTAGTCCCTTATATATTTTTGATATGTCTCCTTAGGCAAAAGAAAAAATAAAGAAATGGGATTACACCAAACTGAAAAGTACAGCAAAGACATCACCAACAGCGCAAAAAGGCCCCTACTGAACTGAAGCCAGCATTTGCCCATGACATACCCAACAATGGGTTGGTGTCCCAAATGTGTAATGAACTCATGCAACTAAAGCAGAAAAGCACAACCCGGTTAAAACCTGGGCAGAGGACCTGAAGCAACACTTTCCCCCAAGATGCACAGATGGCCAACAAGCACATGAGAAGGCGAGCAACTTCACTAATCATCGCAGAAAGGCAAGTCAGACCCTGATGAGACACCACTCATACCTGTCAGAACGGCCGACGAGAGGACAAGAAGTAACAAGCGCTCATGAGGGTGCGGAGCACAGGGAGCCCACATGGACAGCTGGCAGAAATACTGGTGCCATCATTGTGGAAAACAGCATGGAGGTCCCTCAAAAACCTAAAAATAGAACTATCATGCTGCTGCAGCTGCTAAGTTGCTTCAGTTATGTCCGACTCTGTGCGACCCCATAGACGGCAGCCCACCAGGCTCCCCTGTCCCTGGGATTCTCCAGGCAAGAACACTGGAGTGGGCTGCCATTTCCTTCTCCAATGCATGAAAGTGAAAAGTGAAAGGGAAGTCGCTCAGTCATGTCCGACTCTTAGCGACCCCATGGACTACAGCCTACCAGGCTCCTCCGTCCATGGGATTTTCCAGGCAAGAGTACTGGAGTGGGGTGCCATTGCCTAGGACCCAGCAATTCTAGGTCTTTATTTGAGGAACATGAAACACTAATTTTACACACTTCTATGTTCATTGAAGTACTATTTACAATAGCCAAGATTGGAATCAACCTAAATGTGGATCAATAAATAGATGAAGAAAAAAGATGTGGTACATAAATATACAGCAGAATACTCCTCAGCCATAAAAAAGATGAAATCTTGCCATTTGCAGCAACATGAATGGACCTGGAGGGTATTACACTAAATGAAATGTCAGAGAAAAACAAATCCCATGTGAGTTTATATAGGGATCCACATAGGCAGTGACAAAAAAAATATGGACAACAACAAAAAACAGAAATAGAGTCACGGATACAGAGAACAAACTGGTGGTTCTGAGAGGGCGAGGGGCTGGGAGGGCGGATGAAATCAGTGGAGGAGATTCACAGGTACAAACTGCCAGGTATAAAGTAAATAAGTCACCCGAATGTAACGTACACGTAGGGAGTATAGTAAAGACTATGGTATCAGCTATGTGTGGTGACAAAGAGTAACGGGTCTTATTGCAGTGACCATGTCATACACACAGATTTGGATCACTGTCGTAAACTGAAACGAATGTAACATTGTGTGTTAATACACCTCAATACAAGAATAAAATACAAAGTGATTCCAAATGCATCTCTATTGCAGGGCAGCAATGGAGATGCAGAGAGAACAGACTTGTAGACACAGGGAGGAAGGAGAAGGTGGGAAGAATGGAGAGGGTAGCTTAGATACATATTCACGAAAAGACCCTGATGCTGGGAAAGACTGAAGGCGGGAGGAGAAGGGGACGACAGAGGATGAGATGGCTGGATGGACATGAGTTTGAGCAAGCTCCGGGAGTTGGTGATGGACAGGGAGGCCTGGCGTGCTACAGCCCATGGGGTCGCAGTCAGACACGACTGAGCGACTGAACTGAACTGAACTGAACCTTATGTAAAATAGTCAGTGGGAATTTGCTGTGACTCAGAGAGCTCAAACCAGGGCTGTGTGACAACCTAGAGGGGTAGGACGGGGTGGGAGGCGGGAGGGAGGTTCAGGAGGGAACCTATATATATCTCGGCTGACTCATGCTGATGTATGGCAGAAACCAACACAGTATTATACAGCAATCATCCTTCAATTAAAAATAAGTAATTTTAAAAGGCCATTCTAATTCATAATTCTGATAATTATTGAGGATGTACATAATTTTGTATATTTATTGGTCATTCATATTTCCTTCTTTTGTGAAATGCCTATTCCCATCTTTGACCATTTTCTCTTGGATTGCTATGAACTATTCTGAATATAATCCTATGTGAATTATGTGTGATACAAGTAAATCTAGTTTGTAGCTTTTGGTTTTCTCTCTTTAAAGTGTATTTTGATGGAAGTTTCTAATTTTAATATGGCCAGATTTATTAACCTTTCCTTTATTTTTCTGTTTTCAAGTATTTGTGTGTGTCTTATTTGATAACTGTTTTCCCATCTTGAAGTCATACAGTTAATTTTTTTACATTTTTATCTGAAAGTTTTAATGTCTTGTCTCTAACATTTTTTTTTAATTATTTAATTAGTATACATATGTTCCCCATCCTGAACCCTCCTCCCTCCTCCCTCCCCACACCATCCCTCTGGGTCGTCCCTTGCATGTGTGTTAAATTGTTTCAGTCATGACCAATTCTTTGTGACCCTATGGACTGTAGCCCCCCAGGCTCCTCTGTCCATGGGATTCTCCAGGCAAGAAATACTGGAGTGGGTTGCTGTGCCCTTCTCCAGCAGATCTTCCCAACCCAGGGATCAAACCCATGTCTCTTATGTCTCCTGCATAGGCAGGCAGCTTCTTTACCACTAGCACCACCTGGGAAACCCTTTTAAACCTTAGTTCTTCTGAAATATATTTTTACATGTGATGAATGTATATTCAATTATTTCAGTGTCTTTTATTTAAGAGTACATCTTTTACCCACTTGAAGTGAATGCCCACTCTTCATATATTGGTACCAGGGGACCTGATGCTGTCTTTCTATTCTATTTTATTGGTCCAGTTGGCTACACACATACCATCATCAGTAGTGCATGCTCTTAACTACAGTGGCATTGTAATATCTTGTTACATAGTTGAGAAATCCCCTCAACTTCCTCTTTCTCTTCAGTGGTATCTTGCTTCTTCTTAACCTTTTTCTACTTTATTTCATTTAGAATCAGTTTGTCTACATTCCATGGGACTTCCCTGGTAGCTCAGCCAGTAAAGAGTCTGCCTGCCATGTAGGAGCCGCAAGAGATGCAAGTTCGATCCCTGGGTCCAGAAGATCTCCTGGAGGAGGGCATAGCAACCCACTCCAGCATTCTTGTCTGGAGAATCTCATGGACAGAGGAGCCTGGCAGGCTCTAGTCCATAGGGCCCCAAAGAGTCAGACACAACTGAACCCACTTAGCACCCACATTCCATGAAATACCCAATAGAGACTTTTTTTTTTTTTTTTTGAGGAATTGCATTGAAGTTGTAGATCATACAGGGGAAAACTGACATCTTCTAATATTGAGGCTTCCTAACCATGATTATGGTATATCTCTCCATTTCCACGGGGCTTTCAATATTTTTAGTTTCCCCCATTTAAATCTTGTATGTCTTTTCTTTCTGAGAATTTATTTCTAGTTCCTGTAAATTTGTTATTAAATGAGACCATTTTATCACGTCCCACTTGTTTGTTTTGAAAGTGCAATTGATTTTTGTGTGTATTTATCCCACCGCCTGGCTAAACTGTTATTTATCCTTATATCTTAGATTTGGGGGTATTTTTCCTGTAGACAGTCATACCATGTATGAATAATGAAGATTTGTTTTTTCCTTTGCTACCCTTCTAACTATATTTTTCCTTCTTTCCTTCCTTTTGGCTGTTGTTAAAACTCCTGAATTCTCTCCCTAAGGAACTCCATTTTCCATTTCACAGTATAACATTTGACTCTCTAGAAGGGTCTACCTCTTTTTAACTCAATGCCAATGATAGGATTTCAGTTCTTAGCCTTAAGACGCAAGTGACAAAATTCTCTGTAAGATAATTTAAAAAAGATGTTCTTTTCTTCTCAGGAAGCTGGGGAGAACAATGAATACATTTTTAACATAAATCTGTCTTTGTAAATGCTATATCTAACAAAGATAATTTGTCAAACCCTTAGACCTCAAAGACTTTGGACAAGATCAGATCAAATACCCCTTAACCTGTAAGTTTGAGCACCCATCTTTCTTAACAGTGTAGAGAGCCCTAGTGATATTGTTAACATCTCCATCTGCAGGAAGTTAAAATTACTTGATAATTTTTTTCTGTCAAAAAAGAGAATAACTTGCATTTTTCTCTTCTCATACACAGAATAAAATGACTCTACTGGACTTTATATTAAACAAAGAATGAGAGACTGTTGAAAGACTGAACCAAGCAGAAAGTAGAACCATAAGGTGAGTGATTCTATGCTGAGCCTAAAGATGAGCCCACAGTAATAACAAGAAGAAAAGTTTTTAATCCTAAGAAATCAGGTAAGACAAATCTCTGTTTGGGCTTCAATGGGAGTCTGCCCAGTTCTGTGATCTTTCCCCAGATATCTCAAAACTTTGTCACTCAAGACTCATTTGTACTAAAAATCCAGAGCTATTAGAAAGTAAGAGAATTACAGGATTTTCTTTCATTGTTGATTTTTGTCTAAAGATTTTTGCCAGATGTCACAGGTGTGGGTCCAGGTGGAATCTCATCTGTGCGTGACTAGTTGAATCACGCAGGCATTCCCAAACTTGAGTGCGTAGAAACTCTCTGTAAAGTGGGTTAAAATGCAGATTCCTGGGTCCTGTATCCGGAATGTCTGATGCAGAAGGTTTGAGTTCAGACAAAAGAATTTGCATTTTAAGTACATCTCTGGGTGATGAAGGTTCTAGTCTGAAGACCACATGTTGAGAACTACTGGAGTAGAAAAACACCTGTAATTCCAGCATACGTTCTATATTCATTTTTCTAAGTTGGTTGTGCTCTAAATTCATCTGATTCCAAGTGAGTGATTCTTTGTGAGAAATGAGGCTGAGCTGGAGAGTGTCTCCATGGAGAGGCCTGAGAACAACCCAGCCTGGGTTAAGTCCATGCTGCAGAGCACAGAGGTTGCAATCGGTGGTTATTCCTCAGTAAGACACCCACAACCCACCACCCCAAGTTTTTATTAAGGAAACATAAGGAAGCCATGTGCTTTTTTTTCTCTTCTAGATGTATGCGTTTTCTTCTTTTCCTTGGCAGGAAAACACTATTGTACAATCTCCAGCTTTCCCAAGAAGTTAATGATTTCTCCTTTATTAGAGTGTGAGATTTATTTTCCCTGTTGTGAAAGCCCACGTGAGCCATGTGTTTAGGATGTTTGTATCTATATTCATGGATGAGACTGACTTATTTTCCTTTCTTGTACTGTCTTTGTCAAACTTTTAGAGTAAAGTTTACATAAGCCTCCTACAGGGCTTCCCTGGTGGCCCAGTCAGTAAAGAATTCAGGAGACATAGATTCAGTCCCTGGGTTGGGAAGATCCCCTGGAGGAAGGCATGGCAACCCACTCCAGTATTCTTTCCTGGGGAATCCCCAAGAACAGAGGAGCCTGGCAGGCTGCAGTCCATAGGGTCGCAAAGAGTAGTACATGACTGAGCACCTAAAGCACAGCATAAGCCTCCTAAAGTACGGGATATACCCTCCTTTAATATTCTGTACGAATTTCTATAGGATTAGAATTGCTTTTTCCTTCATTGTTTGGTACAACTTTGTTGTTATTGAGTTGCTAAGTCATGTCCGAACTCTTTTGAGACCCCATGGACTGTAACCCGCCAGGCTCCTCTGTCCATGGGATTCTCCAGACAAGAATACTGAAACAGGTTACCATTTCCTTCTCCAGGGGATCTTCCCAACCCAGGGATTGAACCTGCATCCACCCGAGTCTCTGCATTGTAGGCAGAGTCTTTACCACTGAGCCATCAGAGAAGCTCTTGGTACAACTTACTGGTGTAGCATTCAGGGTTTGAGTTTCTTTTGTGCAAAGACATTCAACAATCAATTTAATTTTTCCTACACGATTATTAAAACAAAGAATTCAATGCAACTGAAAAATGATGAGTTGATCACTGTGTGGAACCTCCACCCAGAGCTATTTTCAGAAAGAAATGGCAGAGTCCCTTAACATTACATGCCATGTCCTGAAGGAAGGTCACTCTGACTCAGGGCTCCTTTCCTTATAAATGAGTCTAAGGGTGGTGGGGGAGGGCTCAGAGGGAGAAGGCTCTCAGTTACCTTGTTTGGGGTTGTGTTTTTCTTTGCTTTGCTTTTCTTAATTTTATTTACATATAGTTGATTTACAATGTGTTAATTTATGCTGTACAGCAAAGTGATTCAGTTTTATATATATGTAGTATTCTTTTCCATTATGGTTTATCACAGGGTATTGAATAAAGTTCCCTCTGCTATATAGTAGGACCTTGTTGCTATCCATCCCATATATAATAGTTTGCATCTGCTAATCCCAAATTCCCAATCCATGTCCCTCCTGCCCCCAAACGCCTTAGCAACTACAAATGTGTTCTTTATGACTGTGAGTCCCTTTCTGTTTTGTAGAAAGGTTCATTTGTGTCAGATTTGAGATTCCACATGTAAGTGTGGGGCGGGGGGGAGTTGGGGGGGTGCTAAGTCGCTTCCGTTGTGTCTGACTCTGCAATTCTATGGACTGTAACTTGCCAGGTTCTTCTGTCCATGTGATTCTCCAGGCAAGAACACTGGAGTGGGTTGCCATGCCCTCCTCCAGGAGACTTTCCCAACTCAGGGATCAAACCCGCATCTCCTGCAGCTCCTGCCTTGTAGGCAGATTCTTTACCACTGAGCCACCAGGGAACACCCCCATCTCCCCCAACCTGCACATAAGTGATACGTGGTATTTGTCTTTCTGTTCCTGACTCACTGGGTCCATCCATGTTACTGCTGCTGGTTTACTTTGGAAGCAAGGGCACCAGGAGTTCAGTTCATGGAGAGGGATCAGTGCTTTACAAACTTGGAAAAAAAAAAAAAAGTTTTGTTTAGGACTCCCCTGGTGGTCCAGTGGTTAAGAATGCACCTGTCAATGCAGGGGACACAGGCTCAATCCCCGGTCCGAGAAGATCCCACATGCTGTGGAGCAAACTAAGCCTGTGATCCACAGCTATTGAATCCACATACTCTGGAGCTCATGCTCTGCAACAAGAGAACCCACCGCAATGAGAAGCCATGCACCGCGGGGAGAAGGCCCAGGCACAGCAGTGAGGGCCCAGTGCTGCCAAAAATTAATTAATTAAACATTTTTAAGTATTTACAAAGAAGCAAGTTTTTTAAATATATTCACCTGTTGATACACACAAATATATTTAACTGAAGCATTTCACGAAACTGTAGTTACACTCACTATCTGTGGTGCAGGTTGCTACTTTCTATTCCACTGTATTATATTCCATTCCACTAAATATATAGTTATAGTATATTTATTTCATATAGGGCTTCCCTGGTGGCTCAGCTGGTAAAGAATCCGCCTGCAATGCAGGAGACCCGGGTTCGATTCCTGGGTTAGGAAGATCCCCTGGAGAAGGAAATGGCAACCCACTCCAATATTCTTGTCTGGAGATACAATATTACTATATATTTTATAAATATCTATATAGATATAGATATATATAGATGGCGCTAGTGGTAAAGAACCCGCCTGACAATGCAGGGGACCTAAGAGACCAGGGTTCGATCTCTGGGTCGGTAAGATCCCCTTGAGAAGGGCATGGCAACCCATTCCAGGATTCTCGCCTAGAAAATCCCATAGACAGAGAAGCCTGGCGGGCTAGACAGTCCATAGCTGTCGTTCAAAGAGTTGGACACGACTAGAGCGACGTTAGCACGCCCATATATTATATATAAAACATATACAAATATTACATACATTTACATTACTTACCCCATTCCACTAATAATACACATACACATACATACAGGCTTTCAGCGCCGTGGATGAGGCTCGGAATGGATCCAGGAGCGTGACCCGCGCTGGGCATTCCCAGGACCCACCTTTCCACATCCGTGGTGCCAGTGACTCCAGGTTTCTCTCTTCCACCCGCCCACGGGGAAGATTCCAGCCTTAGTCAAGATTCGCACTGATCAAGTCAAAGGCAGGGAATTTCCTTTCTGAGTTCCCATTTCGTGCTGTGGCATCTGGAACCCGATAACTACTAGAAGTGCCCGTCCGGCTCCTTTCATGGGCCCTGCCGCAGGGGCGAGCAGGTGCGTGGGGAACCGCGCTGAGGCCGAACAGCCCCGGTCACGGCGGGATGGCGCTCCTCCCGGGAGAGCGGAGAGCAGCCCTGCCTGGTCCAAGCGGGAGGGTGGGGCTCTGTGCCCCGGGCCGGGAGCTGAGCTGTGACTGGCGTTCCAGAGAGCCAATCATACCCTCCGACCCGAGCGGGTGGGGCCCGAGTGCGCCAGGCGCGGTGACTGAGAATCCTCCCGGCCCGGTGCTGCGGTTTCACCAGCCCCGGAGGAGCGCCCCGGGAGTCCCGCTTCTCCGCGCCTCAGACAGCGCTCCTTAAAAGTTTGCACCTGGGCCTGGAGACTGGACAGAAGCGGAAGCTGCGTCTCGAGAGCCCAGGCTCCGTGGGAGATTGCGAAAAGTCCTGGAGCGCCTGGCTGGAGGAAAAGGGTATCCGTTCGGTGGCTGGCACACGGCTACAGAGCGCGCAGGAGATGCTTATAGCGGGTGAATTTGGGGACGGTGATTGTAGCCCCCAGGGATCACCTAAGTAGGGTTCAATTCAGTTCAGTCGCTCAGTCGTGTCCGACTCTTTGCGACCCCATGGACTGTAGCACGCCAGGCCTCCCTGTCCATCACCAACTCCCAGAGCCTACTCAAACTCATGTCCGTCACATCGGTGATGCCATCCAACCATCTCGTCCTCTGTCGTCCCCTTCTCCTGCCTTCAATCTTTCCCAGCAGCAGAGTCTTTTCCAGTGAGTCAGTTCTTCGCGTCAGCTGGCCAAAGTACTGGAGCTTCAGCTTCAGCATCAGTCCTTACAAGGAATATTCAGGAATATTCAGGATTGATTTCCTCCACCAGAGTCCTCCCCTCCTCGGGCAGGTTAGCAATTGTTAACCTGCCCGAGGAGGGGAGGACTCTGTGGTGTAAATCTTAAAAAAAAAAAAAAAAAACCATTATGGACATAATTGCTGGCCTTCTCTTCCCTGGTGCTCTGGTTATCAGAATGGAGATTGGATAATATAGAGGAAAAGCTTTAAAAAAAAAAAAAGTCTATTGAATTTGTTACAATATTGCTTCTGTTTGAAGTTTTGAGTTTTTTGACCCTGAGGCAGGTGGAATCTTAACTCCTCCACCAGGTATCAAACTTGCATCCTCTGCATTGGAAGGTGAGGTCTTAACCACTGGAGCACTGGGAAATCCCTAGATGGAAAACTTGAGTGAGGATGCCAGATCTGTTTACCCTGACTTGTGGGTTTCCCACTCAAGTCGGTGAGTTACACGATCTGCCCCCGCTCTTACTCCAGGGCCAGAGATGGTCACTCACAGGTGTGCTGCAGAGAGCAGGGAGCTGTCTGGTGTGAGGCAGGCAAGTCCAGCTTGGTAGAAGGGTGTGGCCAAGTGGCCAAGTAGCCACTCGCTGAGGGGCCAGAATGTGCAAGTGTGTTCCCAGCGCTGCTTGTGTGAAATGAGGGAAGGTGAGAAGCTGCTGAAAACTCAGCCTCATGGGCAATCCAAGCAGCAGTCAGGACGGAGGACTGCAAAATCCGCAGTCCAGGTTTTCCAGATGTCCCGGGGCCCGGTGGCAGGCTTCCAGCAGGCATAGCCAGGCTCTGTGGGCTGTGCCCCGTGCCTGGTCTGCACTCAGACCTCCCCTGCTTACTCAGACAGCTGGGGGAGCTGAGCCAGGGGCCTGAAGAGGGACCAGAACGGGACCCAGGCACCCGAGGAAGGGTTCTCCTGTCTTCAGGAGATCCTCTCCAGGAATCTTCTTCTCCACTTTGTCAACAGTGATTCCAAGGGAGGAAACCAGGTGCCAGCCTTGGTTAAAAACAGAAGCAAACCCCGAAACCTCTAGGTGAGCATGTGTGGGTATGGATGGTGCTACAGCTGGCATGCCGAACACTCAGAAGGGGACATCTACCCCAATTAGAGAGGAGGAGAATTGTAGAGCAGAAGCAATGGTGTGGCCCCCAGACAGAGGGTCCACTGGAGGAAAGTCACTGCTGCAGGACAGACCTCTAAGACAGTCTCTGTCCATCTTCCCCTCCCTTGTTTCCAGACACCGCCCTCGGCCTGGTGTCCACCTTTTTATACTACTTCAAAGAGAAGACTGACGGGGCTGCTCCAGGACGTCACAACCTCCACTCCACCCTGACCCCACAGGGCCATTTTCTCTTCACAGAAATGAAAAAGGGTAGGATCTTCATCATGGGGAAAATAAAGGGGACGGATTCAAATCACATGGGAAAGGGAAAACTGGTTCTTTGCTGTGGGGAAGAGTTACTGAGAGTTTAAGAACAGTCTACTGAGCAGAAGGGAGCCTTGGTGGTTGGTCATTGATGGTGCGGGGAGGCCTTCCAGAATACCAGGGGTTTCAAAGCTCGTGTGTCTTATTGTCTCTTTCCTCAGTTTGAGTGGACTTCCTGGCATAGAACTGAGAAAAAGGTCCCCTCCTTCCCGTCTCTGCTGACGCGGAGGTTCCTTCCCCAGTTGCAGGTCTGTGTTCCTATCACGGTAACACAGAGAGAGTAGAGTTACTTAGTGCTCGTCTATCCACCTCGCTCCTAAAAGAAATGTGAAACATCTTCCCACTTCGGGCTGAAGTGGACCTGAAATTCTCAGCATGGATTCAAATAGTTGCAAAGAAAAGAAATTTCAGTATATTATATATTTACATTAAACTGTCATTCACTCCATCACATGTCCAGTGGAATCCATGTACCGTAATGATTGACACCCATCATTAATTTTTGAAATGCGCAAGCAACCCCTTCCTTACCAGTTGGAATTTTTACTTTGCTCCTCCTCCTTTTTCCTTTGAATTCCTATTTTCATTGTACTGTCCCCTATAGAATTGTTTTTGAATTCTCCATGCTGGCTGCATCCTAATGTAATATGTTTTTGTTCTTGGAAATCTTTTCTTGATCCAGCTATTATGTTTCTTTGCAGTAAAGTACATTCTTAAAATGAATTTTCAGTTTTCTCTGCTAAGTGCTTAAAAAGTCCTGTGGATTAAAATAATATTACAATTATTAAAGATACACAGTTGCTCAAAACAATACAAATAATACAGGTTATGGTAAATAAAAATATAAAAAGTAGAGGGAACTTTCTGGTTTTCCAGTGGCTAAGACTCCACGCTTGCAATGCTGGGGCCCCAAGTTCAATCCCTGGTCAGGGAGCTAGATCCCACATGCTGCGACAAATGTTTACCTGCTGCAACCAAAAGATCTCGTGTGGGGCATCTGAGAACCAGCACAGCCAAATAAATAAATAAAAATGAACTTTAAAAAATATACACAGAACAATGTCTATAAAGATTGACATATATAAAAAGTATGTTTTAAAAGTAAAATTTAACCAAAATGCATCTCTTACTGAGATGAACAGGAGACTTATTTTCCCAGCTTCATGTTGATGAAAGTTACTTACCGATTGTGAGGCCAGGTTCGGTATGATTTCTGTTCCTTAGGAAAAAAGTTTACCATCGAATAACTAAATAATTTTGTTCACATATAGAAGTATGGGGAACAGAAAAAATATGGGAGTGGGAAAGAATCTTCTTGAAGCAACTTCACCCAATTTTACAAATTTTCTCTTAGTTAAATGCCAAAAACTCACATAGCAAGCTCTTATTAAATGCTATTTTTAATAGCCTCACAACTCAAACTTAGAATTTTTCTGCAGTTTTGTTGAAGCAAAGAATTAGAAATTACTTGATTTGCAAAACACATACATAAGGTTTTATCACTTTCTCAATGCCAAAAAGGCTTTACACATGCTTGTAGAAATAACTAATAATTATATGTTAGCCCTTCACTGAAGAGACATCTTGTTTGTGAAACTCAAATTACATGAAAATGGGGTTAGAAAGAAACAAGTGCACAAAATTGAAAATGAAAATTCAGTAGGTTCTGAATAAAGACTTTTTTTCCACTTTTTAATGTCATCTGGAAATGCATTTATAATGAAAAATATGGCACAGAGGATACTTTAACATGTGTATATCCTTTTATTTCATTGTCAAAAATGATGTTTTATAATTTTTCACTTGACAAATAAAAAACAGTGAGGCAACATCCAAGATGGAGAAATTAATCCAAAATAAATGAACCTGCGTTTTTAAATTTAAGGTATCACATCTAAAATTGTATTTGGGAACATTTTGTTTTATATTTATTCATAAGTGGCTTTCTGCTTTTAAGATCACCATTTAATTTACTTAATGAAAATCAACAGCAAAATGAAAAGAAAGTATTAGGTCATCAGTGTGTTACAGAAATCCTATCCCTGATTGCTGTGTGCATTATGTAAAGCAGAATTCACAAGATCTTTTCATCAGATTAATGTGAATCTGGTCAGTATATGATAATAGATAAATGAGCCAAGAAATAACAGTCTATCATAGACCAGAACCCAAGCAGAAAAATGTATTTCTACAATCCAGTAATATTTGGTAGAAGTTAAAACATTTCTCCTATGAGTCTGAATAAGTTTAAGAAAATATATATTAAAGTACCCCGGATACGTGTTTCTTTTACTACAACATGTGGTGTCGATCAGTCAGAAATGAATGTTGAGACTTTTGCCTTCACTGCCTCGAAATCATGCGAACTAAGCAAGTGAAGTACCGGTGAGATATGAGTGAGTCTTTGTTAGCTTAGACTGCTTTGCCGCAAGTTACTGTTTCTTTCCATGGTTTTATAAATTACATATCCTAATCTTGAAACAGGTAAGGATTGGAACCTTGCCTTGAGTTTGTCACTTGAATGAAATCACCACTACGATCAGTATTTCTTGCCAATGCCAAGGAGCTATTCATTCTTTATCACTATCAGAGAGGAAGCATCAAAATCATCAGATGAAACTTTTCAGCATCCCAGCTTCTCCACTGAGAGATTACATCACTCTGGAATATTGTAAGGTAGGCCAAAGCTCCTTTTTTTTCTAATGCCACCTCACCCTTAACACAAGGTTCCCACTCAACCTGAAGCATTATTTATCCTTTTTAATTGAATAGTTGATTTACAATGTTTCAGGTGTAAAGCAGAGCGATTCAGTTACATACACACACATACATATTCTTGTTCAGATTCTTTTCCATTAGAGATTATAAAATACTGAATATAGTTCCCTGTACTATGCAGTAGATCCTTATTATTTTATATATAGTAGTATGTATCTGTTAATCCCAGATCCCCAATTTGTCTCTCCCTACCACTTTACCCTTTGGTAACCGTACGTTCGTTTCCTATGTCTGTTAGTCTAATTCTGTATTGTAAATAAGTTCATTTGTATCATTTTTTTAGTTTCCACAATGTAAGTGATATCATATGATATTTGTCTTTGTCTGACTTACTTCACTTAGTACGATCATCTTAAGGTCCATCCATGTTGCTTCAAATGGCGTTTTTTCAAAGTATTATTGACATCTGAGGTTCAACAATTCTTCACTGTAGGGGGCTGTCCCGTACCATGTAAGATGTATAGTGTAGCATCCCCCCACCTCTGCCCACTAGATGCCAGGAGCACCCATCTCCGACCCCAGAGACAACCAAAAATGTCTACAGATACTGCAGATGTTTCCTGGGGAGCAAAGTGTCTCAGGGTCATTGCCCTTAACAGAAATAAGACATGAGACAAAGAAGACACAGCGCTGCAATGAAAGAAGGCTTCACGGATGCAGGTTTTGAATTGTCCTTTCCTTTAGTACTCAGGTCAAAGTACTGTAGTTATACTTGGGATAGGTAAGCTGTATGCCTTTCTTGTGTAAAGTGAGAGGAAAATTATTATGAAAGGGGCAGTGGGAAAGAGTAAGAGCAGTAAGTACTGTTACAGTCAATGTGCGGGTAGGTGTTGGGCATCTAGATTCCCTTACAATTTTCTATTCCTGCTGCTGCTGCTATGTCGCTTCAGTCGTGTCTAACTCTGTGCGACCCCGTAGACGGCAGCCCACCAGGCTCCCCTGTCCCTGGGATTCTCCAGGCAAGAACACTGGAGTGGGTTGCCATTTCCTTCTCCAATGCATGAAAGTGAAAAGTGAAAGAGAAGTCGCTCAGTCGTTTCCGACTCTGTGTGACCCCATGGACTGCAGCCTACCAGGCTCCTCCATCCATGGGATTTTCCAGGCAAGAGTACTGGAGTGGGGTGCCATTGCCTTCTCCTTTCTATGCCTAGGTACCCAGAAATACAAGGACCCCAGTTTAAAGACAGCTACTCTTGGAGCCTGGAACAAATACCAGCACAGACACAGGGCCATGATGGATAAAGCAGAGCAAATAAGTTCTACCTTCAACACAGGAACTTCTGGGGTTTTTTCCTCTAAGATGAAACAAAGAAGTACCAATTCCCTAATGTCCATGTCCTAAACACTTACGGAGGTTTTCACCTCTGACTGCCCAGCCGTTCAACACACGTGGTGTAACCCACACATACCACACCGATTCCGCCCTTGGTACCAAGTAGAATGTGAAAGCATCCTTGGCCTTTAAAAACTTTAAGTGTTTTGTGAATAGTTATGACAGTCCAGTGAATATTATTAGTGAATCTTTGAATTCCCAAAAAAAAAAATTCATTGTTTTTAGACAGATTTAAATATTTTACGACATCTCACAAGGACATTTCTCAAAACATGGTGAGAAATGATATGCACTGACTTTAAGATAATTACATCTGAGGAGGGAAAAGAATGGTGGAACTTAAGTCAGTCCATAAGTATGATTCTATGTTTTCTGTGTGTTAGAAATGTTTAATATTAATTATAACAATGTAAAATGTACTCTAGATCCCTCTTGCTGCCAATTATAGAATTCTACTCTTCGGATCAAACTTCTTATTCTCATAATCCATGTAGAGATGATAGAATAAGTTTTAATTCTGTCTAGTTCTAATGGAATCAAGTATTATTAATTATATCTGGTTCTTTGGGCAAGTAACAACTGATTTTCTTCCTATACTTAGTATTTCTTAAAATCCATTTACTGATTTTAATCCATTTAATAAAAATCCATTTAATGATTTTTATTTTATTTAAACTGTTATATATTTAGACATAAAGACTAAAAAACATCCATTGCCTGAACACCCAGGTTTATTAAATCTTAATATTTTGCCTTACTTGTTTCAAATCTTTTTTAGGAAATCAATGACTGTTTGTATATTTTGGAAGCTAATCCCTCATTGGTCATATTTGCAAATATTGATATTTTCTCCCATTTGTAAATAATGTGACCAACGAGGGATTAATTTCCAAAATACCCAAACAGCCTATACAGCTCAATATAAAAAATCAACCAACCCAATCAAAAACTGGACAGAAGATCTAAATAGACGTTTCTCCAAGGGAGAAATACAGACAGCAAATAGGTACATGAAAAAATGCTCAACAGAACTAATTATTAGAGAGATGCAAATCAAAAGTACAATGAGGTATCACCTCACACTGGCCAGAATGGCCATCATCAGAAAGTCTACAAATAATAAACGCTGGAGAGGTGTGGCAAAAATGGAACCCTCCTACACTGTGGTGGGAAAGTAACTTGGTACAACCATTATGGAGAACAATATGGAGGTTCCTTAAAAAACTTAAAGTAGAATTACCATATGATCCTCCAATCCCATTCCTGGGCATATAACTAGAGAAAAGATACCTGCACCCCAGTGTTCATTGCAGCACTGTTTACAATAGCCAAGACATGGAAGCAACCTAAATGTCCATCGACAGATGAATGGATACAGATGTGATATATATAACTTACAAGGAAAGAGAATCTAAAGAAGAATAGGTAGATGGATATATAGGTATTATATATATATATATATTTTGCTATTGTTGTTCAGTAGGTAAGTCGTGTCCAACTCTTTGCAATCCCACGGACTGTAGCACACCAGGCTCCTCTGTCCTCCACTACCTCCCGGAGTTTGCTCAAATTCATGTTCATTGAGTCAGTGATGTTATCTAACCATCTCATTCTCTGCCGCCCTCTTCTTCTTTTGTCTTCGGTTTTTCCCAGCATCGGGGTCTTTTCCAATGAATCTCTTCATATCAGCTGCCAAAGTATTAGAGCTTCAGCAAGAGTCCTTTCAATGAATACTCAGGGTTGATTTTGTTTAGCACTGACTGGTTTGATTTCCTTGCAGTCCAAGGGACTCTCAAGAGTCTTCAACAGCACAATTCAAAAGCATCAGTTCTTTAGGATTTGGCCTTCTTTATGGTCTAACTCTCACATCCATACATGACTACTGAAAAAACCATAGCTTTGACTAGACGGACTTTTGTCAACAAAGTGATGTCTCTGCTTTTTAATATGCTGTCTAGGTTTGTCATAGCATTTCTTCCAAGGAGCCAACGTCTTCAAATTTCATAACTGCAGTCACTGTTGTTCACAATGATTTTGAAGTCCCCCAAAATAAAATGTCACTGTTTCCACTTTTTCTCCTATTTGCCTATCTATTTGCCATGAAGTGATGGGACTGGATGCCATGCTTTTAGTTTTTCGAATGCTGAGTTTCCAGTCAGCTTTTTCCACTCTCCTCTTTCACCCTCATCAAGAGGCTCTTTAGTTTCTCTTCGATTTCTGCCATTGGAGTGGTATCATCTGCATATCTGAGGTTGTTATTTCTCCTGGCAATCTTGGTTCTAGATTGTGATTCATCCAGCCCGGCATTTTGCATGATTTACTCTGCATGTAAGTTAAATAAGCAGGGTGTCAATTTACAGCCTTGTCAAACTCCTTTCCCAGTTTGGAACCAGTCAGTGGCTCCATGTCTGGTTCTAACTGCTGCTTCTTGGTCCACATACAGGTTTCTCAGGAAACAGGTAAGATGGTCTGGTACTCCTATCTCTTAGAATTTTGCATGGTTTATTGTGATCCACACCGTCAAAGGCTTTAGCATAGTCAACGAAGCAGAAGTAGATGTTTTTCTGGAACTCTTTTGCTTTCTCCATGATCCAACAAATGTTGGCAATTTGATCTCTGGTTCTTCTGGCTCTTTGAAACCTAGCTTGTACATCTGAAATATCTCATTTCATGTACTGCTGAAGCCTAACTTGAAGGATTTTGAGCATAATTTTGCTAGCATGTGAAATGAGCACAGTTGTACAGTAGTTTGAACATTTTGGGGCTTCCCTGGTGCCTCAGATGGTAAAGGATCTGCCTGCAATGCAGAAGACCGGGGTTCGATCCCTGGGTCAGGAAAATCCCCTGGAGAAGAGAATGGATATTCACTTTAGTATTCTCGCCTGAAAAATTTCATGGACAGAGGAGCCTGGCAGGCTACAGTCCGTGGGGTCGCAAAGAATCAGACACAACTAAGCAATTAACACACTTGAACATTCTTTGGCGTTGCCCTTCTTTGGGATTGGAATGAGAACACCTTTTCCAGTCCTGTCACCCTGCAGAGTTTCCCAAATTGGCTAATATATTGAATGCAGCACTTTAACAGCATCATCTTTTAGTATTTGAAATAGCTCAGCTGGAAAGCATCATCTCAGGATTTTAAAGAGCTCAGCTCCACTAGTCTTGTTTGAAGTGATGCTTCCTAAGTCCACCAGACTTCACACTTCAGGATGTCTGGTTCTAGGTGAGTGACCACACCATCGTGGTTATCCAGATCATTAAGACCTTTTTGTTTAGTTCTTCCATGTATTCTTGCCACCTCTTCCTAATCTCTTTTGCTTCTGTAAGGTCCTTACCATTTCTGTCTATGGTGCCCATCCTTGCATGAGATATTCCCTTGATACCTCCAATTTTCTTGAAGCGATCTCTAGTCTTTATCCATTCTATTGTTTTCCTCTATTTCTTCACAGTGTTCATTGAGATAAGAAGGCCTTCTTCTTATCTCTCTTTGCTATTCTCTGGAACTCTGATCTCTGAGTATATCTTTCCTTTTCTCCCTTTCTTTCACTTCTCTTCTTTCCTTAGCTATTTGTATAACCTCCTCAGACAACCATTTTCCCTTCTTGTGTTTCTTTCTCTTGGGAAAGGTTTTGGTCACTGCCTCCTATACAGTATTACAAACCTCTGTCCTTAGTTCTTCAATAACTCTGCTTCCCAGTTCTAATCCCTTGAATCTATTCATCACCTCCACTGTGATTTGATTTAGGTCATACTTGAATGGCCTATTGGTTTTTCCTACTTTCTTCAATTTCAGCCTGAATTTTGCAATAAGGAACTTATGAGCTGAGCAACTGGCAGCTCCAGGTCTTGTTTTTGCTGACTGTATGGAGCTTCCCCATCTTTGACTGCAAAGAACATAATCAATCTCATGTCAGTATTGACCATCTGGCGATGTCCATGTGTAGAGTTGTCTCTTGGGTTGTTGGAAAAGGGTGCTTGCTATGACCAACGTGTTCTCTTGACAAAACTCTGTTAGTCTTTGCCCTGTTTCTTTTTGTACTCCAGGGCCAAACTTGCCTTTTATTCTGGGTATCTCTTGACTTCCTACGTTTGCATTCCAATCCCCTATGGTAAAAAGGACATCTTTTTTTGGTGTTAGTTCTCGAGGGTGTTGGTCTTCATAAAACCGATCAGCTTCAACTGAATTATTGTGCTGTACACCTGAAACTGACACATTATTGTAAATCAACTATACTTCAATAAAATTAATTTTTTAAATAAAAAAAAAATTTCACAGTGTACATATACACCTACCTTAGGAACAGGATTCAACAGAACTATACCTAATTTCTTGGTGATGTCATGTTTTACTGTATAGTCGTGGTCTATAAGTTAAGGTATATTTGAAAACCCAGTGCCTTCAAATTGATACATATTCTGGAGAAAGAATAATAAAGTAGAATAAACATGAAGACATTGCTTCAGCAATACCACATTCATCAATAAATTAAGTTCCATTTAAGAAAAACTATGGTTGCACAACAACATGAAGATACTTAAACACTAAACACTACTAAACACTTAAAACTGGTTAAAATGGTAAAAATAAAAATATATAAAATATTTATTGTTATATTTTATTTATATATATATTATATATATACAAAATTCCAATGTGTTACCTTTGCATCAAGAAATTAATTTTCATAAAGACTAAATATAATTCATATTACTTTTTAAAAAGAAAAAAGATAAGAAAAAGAAAACTTTACAAACAGATCTGGAATGCATTTTGTGAAAATGATAGTCATTTAACTTAAGGAATAAGAAATATATGCATGCATGCATATATGCTGCATTTCATAAAATTTTCAAGATTAAAAATAACTTTGAGGAAGTATATCCAATATAGTAATAAATACCTTAAGAATAAAAAAAGGAAAGAATAAAGGTAAGTAAACACAAGTGTCTGTCTTAAAGGCAACTACAGAAGAACAGAATCAGTATGTATATTTTTTAATCCAGCAGGAAAAAAAATCAGTCTATCAAACTGAAAGCAAAAAAAAAAAAGGGGGAAGAAACAATGTAGAATAAATATAAAGCATGAGATGAATTGCAAAATAAGCCTTACTATGTCAGCAGTCACCAATCAAAAAGATAGATCTTCTCATAACGGAGGAAGTAAAAAGACCAAAATATGGGTTATTCACATACAAATACTCCTAGAGCAAGAAGACACATAAAGATTGAAATTAAAAGTAGGAAAAAGATTAACCAGGTGGCAAATATGACCCCCCCAAAAAAAACTGGGCAATAATTACACAACAAAATAGAATTCAAGTTTTAATAAAACTGTGTAAAGGAAAAAACAAAATGTGTTTATATAATTAAAAAGAAACAATAGACCCAGAAGAGTATCATAAATATATATATAAAATTTAAAATTCAGCCTCACAATTTATAAAGCAAGCACTAAAAAAACTACAATTAGAAGCTGTGGGTCTTTTTAAATTGCAGTTGGAGATTTTAACAAATCCCTGTCAAAATATGGAAGTTAGAAAATAAACAGATCTTAAATAGCAGAATATCAAATTATTCAGATCTCAATAAATAAGAAACTGAAGAGCTCTTCCAGATTATAAATGACTAAAGAGATAAGACAACTTGAGAAGTCCCTGGCAGTGCAGAGGTGAGGACTCCATGCTTTCAATGTGGGGGGTGGGGAGGTATAGGTTCAATCTCTGGTTGGGGACCTAACATCCCCCAAAGCTGTGTAGCCAAATTAATTAATTCATTAAAAATAAAAAAGAGGTAAGACAACTTACTGAAATGCATGATTCTGGATTGCAGGGCAGAAGGTTGGGGATGGGAGACTTTGAGGATCTTTATTGGGAAAATTAGTGAAACTTGAATATGCACTGTGGATTAAATAATAGTATTACAACAAAATTAAAATATCTTGGATATTATTATTATTATGTAGTTATATAAAAGAATATCCTTGCTGTTAGGAAATACACTGAAATATTTAGTAGTAAAGAAACATCTGTTTCAACTTAATCTAAAATATTAGGAAAAAATCTTAGAGAAAGGGGCAGAAACAGGGGAAAAAAAAAAAGCAAATATGAAAAAATGTTAAAAAACTTGAATCGGGAGGAAGTGTACATAGGAATCTTTGTACTATTCTTATAACTTTTCTGTAAGTTTGAAATTACTTCAAAATAAAAAGTTTACACTTTTCATAAACAACTTTCAAGTTAAAATTATTAAGAATAATTCAAACTGAATAGAAATTAAATCAGTACATGTCAAAATATGTTAGATAAACTAAAGCAGAACTTAAAGATATTTTTTACCTTTAACTATACTTATCAGGAATAAAAAGATGTGAATAAAATGAGCTAACCATTCAACTCAAAACTTAAGACGGAGCTTCCCTGGTGGTCCAGTGGTTAGGAATCACACCTGAGAATGGAGGGGACATGGGTTCAATCCCTGGTGTGGGGAGATTCCACACGCTGCAGAAACATGAAGCCTGTGAGCCCCGACTACCGGGCCTCGAGCCCTAGAGCACATGCTCTGCGACAAGAGAAGCCCCAGCACTGCAGCAAAGAGAAGCCTCTGCTTGCCGCAACTAGAGAAAGCCTGCACGCAGCAGTGAAGACCCAGTGCAGCCAAAAATCAATACATGTTTTTTTAAGATGACTAGAACAAACCCAAAGAAGGAAGGAAATGATAGAGATCAGGACAGAGATTAGTGAAATAGAGAACAGAAAGCAATAAAGTTATTAATGAAAACAAAAGCCGGGTGTTTGAAAAGATACATATGTACCTTGTTCCAGAAAACAGAAGAACAAAATCTGCTCACCACATTGTATAAAGGAATTTTTACTGCAAAAATAAGTAAAGAAATAAAAGAAAAACAAATTTTATGTCCATCTTTATAAAAGTAAATATATACCCTAAGTAAAATATTATCTAAATAAAACCAACATTAATATGTAATTATAGGGTGATCAAACAGGGTTTATCACAAGAAGGCAAAAATGGTTCACATCAAAAATCTCTCAATATAATTCACTATGTTCGGAGATTAAGAGGGGAAATATATATAATGAAATAAATCAATCCTGGGAAACTATTTTTTTAATTTCAACATCTATTTATGATTTTTTTTATTTTAAAAAACTCAGAAAACTAGGAATAAAAGAAAACCTACTTAATTTAGTGAAGGTTGTACTCAAAAACCTACAGAAAGGAGTTCTGTTTCTGGGAGGAAGAAATAGATGTATATTTCCTACTCCTCCTGCTAAGTACAGCCAAAAACCCCAGGCATCATATATAAGACAAACATAAGACTCAGAAAGGTAGAGATAAGAAGGCAAGCCATCTAGAAGGCCAAGATCTGAGGACTGGCCACACCATCCATGGGACGATACAGCAAGAAGGTACCATCTGCAAGCCAGGGAGAGAGTTCTTACCAGAAGCCTGTCATTCTGGCAGTCTGAGATCAGAATTGAGAAACTTAATTTCTGTTGGTTAAGCCACCCAATCGGAGGTATTTTGTTATGGCAGCTCAAGTAAATGTGCATATCAATAATTACGTTAAATGTAAACAGTCTAAATACATCAATTAAAAGAGATTGGAAGAGTTGACTTTTAAAAAGGTGTACCAAAGATATGCTAACTACAAGAAACTCAGTTCGAATACAGTCATACCTCATTTTGTTGCACTTCACTGCGTTGCATTTTGCAGATATTGTGGGTTTTTTTTTTTTTAACAGATTCAAGGTTTGTGACAACCCTGCGTCAAGCAAATCTATCAGCATCATTTTTCCAGCAGCATTATTTTTAAATTAAGATACATACATTGTTCTGTTAGACATAATGTTTTTGCACATGTGATAGACTATGGTATAGTGCAAATGTGAATTTATATGCACTAGAAACAAAAAAATTGTGACTTGCTTCATGGTGATATTGTTTTATTGCAGTGCTCTGGAACCAAATGTACAATATCCTGAGGTATGCCAGTATGTTAACAAAGGTCCCTCTGGACAAAGCTATGGTTTTTCCAGTAGTCATGTATGGATGTGAGAGTTGGACTAGAAAGAAAGCTGAGCGCCGAAGAATCGATGCTTTTGAACTGGGGCGTTGGAGATTTTTGAGAGTCCCTTGAACTGCAAGGAGATCAAACCAGTCTGTCCTAAAAGAAATGAGTCCCGAAAGGACTGATGCTAAAGCTGAAACTCCAATACTTTGGCCACCTGATGTGAAGAACTGACTCACTAGAAAAGACACTGATGCTGGGAAAGATTGAAGGCAGGAGGTGAAGGGGACGACAGGTTGGATGGTTGAATGGCATCACCAACTCAATGGACATGAGTTTGAGTAAACTCTGAGAGTTGTTGATGGACAGGGAGGCCTGGCATGCTGCAGTCCATGGGGTCGCAAAGAGTCGGACACAACTGAGTGACTGAACTGAACTGATGCCAGTACAGCAATATGCATGCATGCTAAGTTGATTCAGTTGTGTCTGACTCTTTGAGACCCTACGGACTGTAGCCCACCAGGCTCCTCTGTCCATGGGATTCTCCAGGCAAGAATACTGGAGTGGGTTGCCATGCCCTTCTCCAGGGGATCTTTCCCACCCAGGGACAGAACCCAAGTCTCTTATATCTCCTGCATTGACAGGCAGGTTTTTTTTTACCACTAGCGCCACCTGGGAAGCTTCACTATAACCAAACTGGTAGGCTAGAAGTAACATTTGCAAATCATATATCTGCTAAGGGATTAATATCTAGAATCTATTTTTTTTAACTTACATGATACATGTGGGGTGTCTGGTTTATTCGAATAGTCAGAATTCTCACCAAGGAGCAGAAACTTACTAGCTGGGAGCTGTGGAGCTGAACAGGGCAGGAATGTCCAAGTATCAGAAAATAAAAGGAGTTCAGCTCAGCAGCCAGGGAAGCGTTGGGGCCAAGCCAAGCCTCATAGAGCTCAGCCCCACTCATGGCTTCAGCAATATCCAGAATCTAAAAGCCACTACAATATTGTAAAGTAATTAGCCTCCAAATAAAATAAATAAATTTTTTAAAAATTCCTATAACTCAACAACAACAAACAAGACCATGCACAAAAACAACTAACAAAATGGGCAAAAGACTTGAACAGACACATCTCTATAGATGTGGCCGACAAGCCTATCTAAAGACGTTCTACATTACTCCTCATCAGAAATGTGTAAATCAAAACCGCAGTGAAATACCACTGGGATGCGTTGATGTGCTCAGTCATGGCTGACTCTTTGCAACCCCATGGACTGTAGCCCGCCAGGTTCCTCTGTCCAAGGAATTTTCCAGGCAAGAATACTGGAGTGGGTTGCCACTTCCTTCTCCAACCATTAGGATACCTATGATTAAAAACAAGAAAAGAACAGATATTTGCACACTCATGTTCATAGCAGCACTATATACAGTTGTCAAGAGGTGGAAGCAACACAAACATCCATCAATGGATGAATGGATAAACAGTAGTATGTGGTAAATACATACAATGGAATATTATCCAGCTTTCACAAAGGAAAGAAATCTTATCATATGTGACAACATGGGTGAATTTTAAGAACACTGTGCTAAGTAAAATGTCAGCCACAAAAAGACAAGTACTGTATGACTTATATGGGTGTCAACCACAAATTGGCACTTGCCATCTGCCTCTACAAGGATTACATCATCTGCTGCTGCAGCTGCTGATTTTCAACACCTCTTGAAAGGAGTTCAGGGTGGAGAACAGAAATGAGGCACTCTGTGCTTAGGGAAAAGCTGGCAGGACAGGTCTTCAGACAGTTATCGTGATAGTGAAAGTGAAGTCGCTCAGTCCTGTCCGACTCTTTGCTACCCCATGGACTGTAGCCAACCAGGCTCCTCCGTCCATGGGATTTTCCAGGCAAGAGTACTGGAGTGGGTTGTCATTTCCTTCTCCAGGGGATCTGCCCAACCCAGGGATCGAACCCAGGTCTCCCGCATTGCAGGCAGACGCTTTACCGTCTGAGCCACCAGGGATCAGACAGTTACATATTTTCAGGAGCTGGTTTTATGAGTCCAATTCTTGTATCTCCTCATATCTAGAAAAGCACTAAAATCCTTCATGGGGATGACTGTTCCCTGTAACTAGCAGAAACCTTCTGCAAAAATATGTGCTTGCAGATGCAAGATAAGCTATATTGTAAGTGGCACCTAGATTTATTCCATGAGCAAATATGTGATTGTCATTGCTGTCTAAATCGTAGCTGTATATAGAAAACAGGACACACAAAACACAGAATCCAAGCAGCACACCAGTACCTGCTTGCCCGGCTCGTGTACCAAAGAGGGCACAGTGCTCTTGAGCTGGAATGTAGTGACATCACTGGCAGAGTTACATTTTTCATTTAATATGTACTACATAACCACCCTGCATACGGCAGAATATTAGGAGGCCTAGGGGTTATAAAGAATGACATTTAACCAGTGGGAAGACGTATCTCTATATTGCATTTAAAAATGAGAAGGGCAAGGTCTTTTCACAGTCTTTCAATGCCCCACTAGGAGAATCATCCATAAATCCCTAAATGTCCTAGAATAAAAATGAGTGCAAATAATTACTATGAAGTAATAAACACAAAGATGTATATAAGTCACTGTTGTATGTGCCAGGAGATACAATCTAAGAATTATCCTAGAGTCAAAATGAAAGTCAGAGCTACTGGCCTGCTCATCACTTCTTAAAACAATCTATCAGATATGTATCATTTTACAGCTGAGGAAACAGAAGCTTAGCAAGGGTAACTTGGCCAAACTTGATCAACTTTTAAACTGCTTTCTCTCTATGTTAGAAAATGCAATCTCAAGGTGTAAGCGCTGTGGTTCAGAATTAAAATATTAAATCAATTAAAATCTTTTCATAAAAAAAAAATATGTGCTTGGTTGCAAGCACTCTCCTTTCATCAAAAATCACACATATGTACTGTCCTCCCCCCCCCCCCGCCCCCCGCCACCTCCCCCCCACCCCCGCCTCTTAGGAGCAGTTTCTCAGAGCTATCTGAGGCGCTGTCTCTCAGGCTACAGTCCTCATTTTGCCCCCAATAAAACTCAACTTGCAGCTTCCACATTGTGGATTTTTGTAAGTTGACATGAGGTGTCTAAAGCAGTCAAATTCAGTAAAACATAAAGAAGCACAGTGGTCAGCAGGCGCTGGGGAGAGAGCGACACGGAGAATTGGTGTTTAAGGGGTACAGAAGCTCAGTTGTGCAAGATGAAGACATTTGAGCAATTTGTTACACAAATATGCAACAAGTGAACGTGCCTAACACTGAAACTTATACTTTAAAGTGGTTAAAATGGTCGATTTTACATTAAATGTTTACCACAATTTTTAAAAATTGGCTATATTTCTCTGTACCAATAATAACTAACTTGAAAGTAAAATTACAATAAGACACCAATCCCTATCACAACAAAATCTCTAAAATGTCCAAGAGTTAACCAGCCATACCCTGGTCACTATGAAAAAGTGAATTTTTAAAAACATAATAAGTTCCCTCGTGGCCTAGTGGTTAGGAATCTGCTTTTACTGCCAAGGCCCCAGGTTCAATCCCTGGGTGGGAAACTAAGATCCTACAAGCTCCATGGTGCAGCGAAAAAGCATCTAAGAGCAAATAAGTCATTTGAATGAATGAGGACATACCCTCTGCTTTTTCGTGGGATGACCTGACAAGAAAAGGAAATCAACTCTCCCCACGTTGCTGTATATATTCAGTATAACCTCAATCAAAATTCTACTTTAATCCTGAGAACTCAGTAAACTTACTGTGAACTAAGTAGGAGAAACAAGGAAGATTCAGAAAGAGTTACAGAGCCTTGCGGGGGAAGGGGTGGAGAAGGGAGTGCTCCACCCGGCCTCCCAGCAGGAAAGTACAAACCGGGTCTTGCTACTGAGGTCTTGTCCAAGGCCAGAGAAACCCAGGCTTTGCGTCTCCCACACACACACACCCACACGCCCCGACCTTGGCTTCTTTCCTTCACATTGTAAACTGTGCTGACCTCCTCCCTCTGCCTTCTGGCCCCGCCCTCTGTATGCTCCACCAGCAGGTCTGTATGACATCACAGGATTCCTGCTCCCTGGCCTCTCCTGCTTTCAGCCTCACCCAGAGAGGAAGGGAAGAGAGGGAGGTCAGGGTTTTTATTCCCTTGGCTCTCACCCTCCAAGGTCACCTTAGGCCAGCTGCGTCTCTGGGCTGAAGGGCATCTGCTGGCAAGGCGGGTACGCTACAGGATTCATCCTCCTCTGGGTTCTGACATCCCCTCCCATTGCGGGCGGGGCTAGGCTGGTGCTACTGTCCTGTCCTCCAGCCGCTTCCTTGTAAACAGACTCTCCTTGAACTATCCTGGTTGAGGGCCCTGAAATAAGAGACATTTGAAAGTGACAATGAAAGTCACTTATGTCTTCATTCCCTGCCCTGCTTAGAAGCCTCCCTCTTTAGAAGCCTCATGTGCAACAGAAAAGAGGGAGAGACAGGGTCAGGAGAGTCAGTGAGTCCCGGTCTAGGAGTACACTCTGAACTCGGGGCCTCTTGCTGCAGCCCCCAGGGGCCAGTCTGGCCAAGAGGTGGCCAGAAGCTCTGTGGCCGAAAGCTCGGCCTCTCTGTCAGTCAGTCAGTTCAGTCGCTCAGTCATGTCCGATTCTTTGTGACCTCATAAATCACAGCACGCCAGGCCTCCCTGTCCATCACCAACTCCCGGAGTTCACTCAAACTCATGTCCATCGAGTCAGTGATGCCATCCAGCCATCTCATCCTCTGGCGTCCCCTTCTCCTCCTGCCCTCAATCCCTCCCAGCATCAGGGATTTTTCCAGTGAGTCAACTCTTAGCATGAGGTGGCCAAAGTACTGGAGTTTCAGCTTCAGCATCAGTCCTTCCAATGAACACCCAGGACTGATCTCCTTCAGAATGGACTGGTTGGATCTCCTTGCAGTCCAAGGGACTCAAGAGTCTTCTCCAACACCACAGTTCAAAAGCATCAATTCTTCAGCACTCAGCTTTCTTCACAGTCCAACTCTCACATCCAATACATGAACACTGGAAAAACCATAGCCTTGACTAGACGGACCTTTGTTGGCAAAGTAATATCTCTGCTTTTCAATATGCTATCTAGGTTGGTCATAACTTTCCTTCCAAGGAACAAGCATCTTTTAATTTCATGGCTGCAATCACCATCTGCAGTGATTTTGGAGCCAAAAAAAATAAAGTCTGCCACTGTTTCCACTGTTTCCACTGTTTCCACATCTATTTCCTATGAAGTAATGGGACCAGATGCCATGATCTTCATTTTCTGAATGTTGAGCTTTAAGCCAACTTTTTCACTCTCCTCTTTCAGTTTCATCAAGAGGCTTTTTAGTTCCTCTTCATTTTCTGCCATAAGGGTGGTGTCATCTGCATATCTGAGGTTATTGATATTTCTCCCAGCAATCTTGATTCCAGCTTGTGCTTCTTCCAGCCCAGTGTTTCTCATGATATACTCTGCATATAAGTTAAATAAGCAGGGTGACAATATACAGCCTTGACATACTCCTTTTCCTATTTGGAACCAGTCTGTTGTTCATGTCCAGTTCTGTTGCTTCCTGACCTGCATATAGGTTTCTCAAGAGGCATGTCAGATGGTCTGGTATTTCCATCTCTTTCAGAATTTTCCACAGTTTATTGTGATCCACACAGTCAAAGGCTTTGGCATAGTCAGTAAAGCAGAAATAGATGTTTTTCCAGAACTCTCTTGCTTTTTCGATGATCCAGCGGATGTTGGCAATTTGATCTCTGGTTCCTCTGCCTTTTCTAAAACCAGCTTGAACATCTGGAAGTTCATGGTTCACGTATTGCTGAAGCCTGGCTTGGAGAATTTTGAGCATTACTTTACTAGCGTGTGAGATGAGTGCAATTGTGCGGTAGTTTGAGCATTCTTTGGCGTTGCCTTTCTTTGGGATTGGAATGAAAACTGACCTTCTCCAGTCCTGTGGCCACTGCTGAGTTTTCCAAATTTGCTGGCATATTGAGTGCAGCACTTTCACAGCATCATCTTTCAGGATTTGAAATAGCTCAACTGGAATTCCATCACCTCCACTAGCTTTTTCGGCCTCTCTGTAGCTGGTGCCAAATCAGATCCCGGAGACACAGTTTTGGGTGAGGTAGAAAAGGATCACTTTATTACTTTGCCAGCCAAAGGGAGACACACCAGGCTTCTGCCTTGAAAAACTGTTGCCACCCGGGAGGATTTGATGAGGATTTTTATAAAGGTGGGTCAAAGGTGAGGTCTAACAAGATTAGGGTGGGAACAAGGCTAGTGAAGTCATGTCCAACTCTTTGTGACCTGGCCCTGGACTGTGTAGCCCGCCAGGCTTCTCTGTCCATGGGATTTTCCAGGCAAGAATGCTGGAGCGGGTTGCCATTTCCTTCTCCAGGGGATCTTCCCAATCCAGGGCCAGGTCTCCCACATTACAGGCAAGATTCCTTACCCTCTGAGCCACCAGGGAAGCCTCAGTTGTGGGAACAAGGCTAGCACTTCCTTAAACTCTTCTCAGGCAGTCTGTCTCCTAATCTCCTAAGTTTCTCAGGTCCCTTTAATCTTTTTTTCTAATATAAGTTTATTTATTTTAATTGGAGGCTAATTACAATATTGTATTGGTTTTGCCATACATCAACATGAATCTGCCACGGGTGTAGACGTGTTCCCCATCCTGAACCCCCCTCCCACTTCTCTCCCCATACCATCCCTCTGGGTTGTCCCAGTGCACCAGCCCCGAGCATCCAGTATCATGCATCGAACCTGGACTGGTGATTCGTTTCATATATGATATTATACATGTTTCAATGCCATTCTCCCAAATCATCCCACCCTCTCCCTCTCCCACAGAGTCCAAAAGACTGTTCTATACATCTGTGTCTCAGGTCCCTTTAATCTTGACTTGGGTGGTTTCTTGGCTGCCCCTCCCTTGATGAGCAGCTGTTGGAAGTGGAACTCAGGGTAGGTTGTGGAAGCTGGAGTCTCTATAAGCACCAGGAGACAAGGGCCTCCATGCCTGGAAGCTCCACTGGCAAGCTGCTTGGTTTCCACACCCAGAAGGAATCCCCCAGGCCCTGCTCCAGGGCAGTTTGAGGACTCTTGGGAATAGCAGGCACTCCAACCACGACCAAGGTTCCACTCCACCCTCGTTTGTCCTCTGATCCATCTGATTTTACTGGGGAAACAGAATTACTTGAGATGATGATCTAAAAATAATTTCCCTAAATTATTTTTCCTAAATGAACAGTGAGATTAGCTACCAATGCCTATCTGCTCCTTTCCCATGAACGTGCAGTAAGGAAGCCAAGTACCTGGAACATGGTGCCCCGAGGACACAGCCTCCTGGGGTGCATTTGATGCTTTACAAAAAACGGGGTGGAGCAGAAATTGATTCTCACACAGCTAAGAAGCCCAGAAGTCCAAGATCAAGCTGCTGAGAGGACTGGTCCTCCCTGGAGACTCTAAGGGGAAATCTGTTCCCTGCCTCTCTCCTGGCTTCCTGGGTTGCTGGAAATCCTTGGTGTTCCCTTCGTTTTTCCCTTTTACATTTTAAAATTTTATTAGCGCATAGTTGGCTTACAATGTTGTGTTCTTTTCAGGTGGGGGTGCATCTGGTTTTATTCCCATCGTGTTCAAGGGCCCAGAGAGCCTCAAACTTGGGGTCAACACCTTTGACTAAAGCGTTGGTATCTGCCCTCATGGACACAGACGCATGTCCACTATGCTCTGAGAGTTGGACTAGATGACCTTCAAAGTCAATTCCCTGCTCCCAGTTCGGTTTTTAAAACAAAGAAGACATTGAAGGGAGAGAACAATCGTTGAGCCACTTGTATTAGACATAATGTAAAAGCCCAGCTCTTTCTCTCTCTCTCTCACACACACACACCCCTTTCTGGCACTTTGCGGTATGCAGCATTTTACTCCCCTCACACAGTCCTAGAGGTGACCCATCATTCTGCCTTCCTTCCAGGCTCCACTCACTTGCCTGGGTAGCACACACATCCTCCTTTCTCTCCCCTTGTAATCTGGTTTCCTGGATCCCAGGAGATCTACGTGGTTTTTTTTTTTTTTCCAGCTCCCCATCTGAAAGAGGACAGCCTTCCCTATAAAACAAAACCCAGTAAGATTAGGGCAGAGCAAGCGTGCCTGGGGTCTCCAGAGGGGGACTGGAGGCATACTCATTAGCTGCCTCTCTCCCTCTTCCCCTGGGGTCCTGCCCCTTTGATTTCCACAGCTGAGGCCACACTCACACCCTCCAAATGTACAGCGTCTCCTTCACAAATGGCCAAGCATAGACCAAAGCCCCGCCCCAGACTAGACTAGAATTTCAGAAGGAATTGACTTTGTCAAGCAAACAAAATAACAGTGAACAGAAAAGTGGAAATGAAAGGATATGGCAAGGCTTCAGACGGCAAGATCTTAAAGCTCAGAGTTGCAGAGAGACGATAGATTGTTTACATGATACACAAGCTAATTAACTAAATGTTACATAAAAACCGTTTCCTTTTTTTTTTTTTTTTTGCTGCACTGCACAGCATTTGGGATCTTAGTTCCCTGACCAGGGATCGAACCCAAGCACCCTGAAGTGGAAGCCTGGGGTCTTAACCACTGCACTGCCAGGGAAGTCCCTATAAAAACCTTTTTTCAATAAAACATAAAATTGATAAAATTTGTAGGGATTTGTTTCTGAGCCTACACTCACCAATCACAGCACAGAGCACCCTACTGCTTCCTACCTTACATGGCCCAGCTCAGAGAAGAGCCATTTTGAACTCAGGAGCATTTTCCCGTTCCATTGACTTTCTGGTGAAACTCCTTCCAGAAGAGGGGCCTTGATCACAAGGACCTTTCTGGGGAAAGCATGGACATAGTGGAAATCAACTCACTGACTAGACAAACCCTGAGCACCTACTTTTTTTTTCAATTGAAGCATAGTTGATTTACAACGTTAATTTCTGCTGTACAGCAAAGTGATTCAGTTATACACACACACACACATATCAGTTCAGTTCAGTTGTTCAGTTGTGTCCGACTCTTTGCAGCCCCATGGACTGCAGCACCCCAGTCTCCCTGTCCATCACCAACTCCCGGAGTTTATATATACGCATCCTTTTTTATATTCTTTTCCGTTATGATTTATCACAGGATACTGACTATAGCTCCCTGGGCTCTACAGTAGGACCTTGTTGTTTATCCATTCTATATACAATAATTTGCATCTGCCAACCCCAAATTCCCAATCTGTCCCTCTCCCAAGCCCACCTCTTGGCAACCCTCCATCCATTCTCTGTATCTGTGAGTCTGTTTCATTGATAAGTTCATTTGTATCTTATTTTAGATTCCACATGTAAGTGATATCACATGGTATTTGTCTTCCTCTTTCTGACTTCACTTAGTAAAATAATCTCTAGGCCCATCCATGTTGCTGCAAATGGAATTGTTTTCTTCTTTTTTTATGCCTGAGCACCTGCCTTGGATATGAAGTCTGTACGATCAGTGCTACCCGCACTGTTCTCCAGGCCCCCATCAGGACAGAGACCATGCAGGGAGGAAGGGACCCAATCCCACCCACCAGGAACCCACACAGACCACCTTGGAGACAAGGCAGGAAGATTCCACACACTGTCTGTCTTTCTGACCCCTTCTCCCAGCTCATCAGATTCTGCTTACCATGTTCCTACATAGACACGCACACACAGACATGTATTCTTCTTTTTCTTTTTTGGCAGACGTGCATTCTTAACCGCTTGTTCTCTGTCCACAACTTTCTGTTAGGCTAAACTCCTCCAGTATCTGTTTTCATTTCTGGTTTCTTTCTAGAATCCAACTCTCATTCCAAAGACAATGCCACCTGGGCCCAGCAGGTGTCGCCCTTCACTGGGAATGATCAGCACCTCTCCAGTTCAGTTCAGTTCAGTTGCGGTCATGTCTTTGCGACCCCATGGACTGCAGCACGCCAGGCCTCCCTGTCCATCACCAACTCCCAGAGTCCACCATACCCATGTCCATTGAGTTGGTGATGCCATCCAACCATCTCGTCCTCTGTCGTCCCCTTCTCCTCCTGCCTTCAATCTTTCCCAGCACCAGGGTCTTTTCAAATGAGTCAGCTCTTCCCATCAGGTGACCAAAGTATTGGAGTTTCAGCTTCAACATCAGTCCTTCCAATGAATATTCAGGACTGATCTGCTTTAGGATGGACTGGTTGGATCTCCTTGCAGTTTGGACTCTCAAGAGTGTTCTCCAACACCACAGTTCAAAAGCATCACTTCTTCCGTGCTCGGCTTTCTTTAAAGCACCTCTCTTGCCCTGTGTGAAATCCAGCCCCAAACGGTGGATGCCCCGTGAGCTCCAGGTGGAGGGAATGGAAGGGGGGCTCTGAAGAATGGAATGTTCACCAGCAGGAAAGTCCTCAGAATACAGCAGCCTAGTTACTTCCAGCTCAGGCAGACCGACATCCTGTAGAGAATTTGCTGTTCGATCTTGGGCAAGCTATTTAACCTCTCTGAACCTCACTTTCATCTCGGGACTTGGAGGAGACCACTTCCCCCTTACTGGGTGATTGTGGAGCATGAATGAGATACAGCATAAAGCACCTACCCAGTGCCTACAAGCACTCGAGCTGTGGTCCCTTTCCTATGCTGGTTGTGGAAGGAATAACAGCCCAGAATTCAGATCTGAAGTTGAGCTCTGCCCCTTGAACCCTGACTACCTGAGTTGTGATGAAGATCAAATGAAACAGAGCAAGCAAGCTGGTAGGAAGCCTGGCCCGGAAAGTAGAGTGACTGCTAACAGCTAACTTCGCCGCGGTGGGCTGGCTGGGTACCGGGTAATGTTCTTGGCCAATTACAAGTATGAACTCATTTAAGCTTCATTAAGATCTCTTATGAGTTCAGAAAACTGTTAACTTCCTACTATCTCTGACTCTGTGACTCCCTCCCACCAAAGTTTAAAGTCTTCTTATGAATTATCCAGCAGAAAGCCCCCAGTTCCGTCATGTCCAGATGGGAAAATGGGAGGAAACACCAACTCGTCTGCTCCAGGAAGAGCGAATCAAGCCCAGCCCCCGACTGCCCACTGTCCCTCCCCAGGACCACAGGAAAAAACATGGAAAAAAACAGGATTCTACCAGTTTATTCCTCAGAGACAATCAACAGTGACTCACGCCCTCTGTGACACAGGGGGGCCCCCAAGAGGGTCTTTGACCTTCCTCCCCAGATGATATTCACCCCAGATATTTAGCCCTGGGCTCTGCATATGGACAGCACCTTGGTTACAGAATATTTTTACCAGGAATGAGTTTCCCCAAGTTACTAAGGTTCACATAAGGAAGTGAAGTGAAGTGAAGTGAAGTGAAAGTCGCTCAGTCATGTCCAACTCTTCGTGACCCCATGGACTTTACAGTCCATGGAATTCTCCAGGCCAGAATATTGAAGTGGGTAGCCGTTCCCTTCTCCAGGGGATCTTCCCAACCCAGGGATCACACCCAGGTCTCCCGTATTGCAGGCGGATTCTTTACCAGCTGAGCCACCAGGAAAGCCCTCACATAGGGAAGACTGGGAAATTCAAAGAATTAAATAGAGAAACCATAGGGTCCAAGAAGATGTGGAGGGCTGGAGGAGCTGGAGGGCCCCAGCAGCATCCCCAAGAGTTCAGATCCTTCTCACGTGGAGGGAAAGCTGTAGGGTTCTGCCTCTATCAATTGTGCTGACCTGCAGAAGAAATGAAAAGGAATGAAAATGAATAACGCTTCAACGCTTCGAGCCAACTTGACCCCATCGTTTGTCCCTGTAACCATCCATGCCAGAGCCCTTAACACAGTGATGTGGAAAATTTCAGATCACCAAGCACTGAGGAGCCACATTCAGACACACTGTTGGGCAGAAGCGGAAGGGGTCGGTGCTCCTGCTTTCTGCTCCTGAGCCCAACAGCAGCAGCTTCAATCACACTCAGCCTGATCCCAGTGGACGCGCACCGCCCCCACCGTCAGCACGGGAGATAACGCCCTCTGTCATCCCCTCCAAGGGACCAGGAGGCACACAGACCAACAGAGACATTACCTTCTGGATAAGTGGACCCCGGGAGGAAAATGTAGCCTAGGAGAAGAAAATATTTGAGTTGAGGACAGTCTTTTCTTGTTTTTTAATTTTTATTAGACTATAGTTGATTTACGCTGTTCAGTTCCAAGTGTACAGCAAAGTGCATCGGTCACACATACAGCTGTACCCACTCTCGTCTTCGATTCTCTTCCCATCTAGGCCACTGCAGAGCACCGAGGAGTTTTCTGTGCTATTCAGCAGGTTCCTATTAGTGATCTGTTTTATCCACAGTAGTGTGTAGATGTCGATCCCCATCTCTCAGTTGATCCCTCCCGCCCAGGACGGGCCTGGTGGATGAAAGTCTCCTCCATGGCAATGGGGGACGCCACGGGAGAACCAGTCACAAACCCAAAGAGAGCAGAGGTTGGGACTGACGTTTCGGGAGGCTCACTCACCGGAGGAGGTGGCTCTCCGCCAACTGTGCAGACCAAAAACGAAGATGATGAGACCCAGGACCAGCATTACCAGAGCCACAGAAACCTTCACCGTCTGCGCAGGCAACAGCCCAGGAGCTGCGGAAACAGGAACTGAACTGCAACCGGTTCCCAGAGCTGGTCCCCAGAGTGCCTTCGCTGCCTGCGACCTCCGCCCAGAGCTTCAGAGGTGCTCATCCGCGGCCCAGGCCTCACACCAATCCAGGCCCGAGCAAGCAGCCTTTCCTCAAAACCCCTGTCCCGTGGGTCTCTGTTCCTGCAGGTCCCTGAGGAACCCCTCTCCCCAGGTTTGTACCCCGGCTTCCAGATGCTCTCTGAGACCGTGGGGGCCCTCCAGGCTTCCCGTTTTCTTTCTTCACCCCAAAGGCACCCTGACCAAAGAATGGAGGGCCCCCCCACTCCTCTCTTCATTTGCCTGTGGTGACAATACTTGCTCCCTTGACTGCTTTATTCGAGCATTTTCCCATTAAATTGTCTTTCCACCTTTCCTTTCTGCAGTTCTTGCTATCCGAGGGCTTAGGTGTCTCTACCTGTCCACTTTCAGATTGGCCATGGGTCCTTCCAGAATCTGTCTCTGCCCCACCTCCACAGCCCCTACATCCTGGGGCTGGTCCTAGTCTGAATCCTGTCCCCCTCCCAAATTCCTTTCCTTTAACTATCTCCAGTCCTGGGGTTCAAACAGCGATGATTGGCTTGACGCCGTAGCCCCCAAGCATGCACATCAAAGCCTCTGTCAGCCTTGGCTTCCCCTCTCTGACACCAAGAGGGTCCTCGCTCTCCTGAGATCTTTATTTCTCCAGTTCCCATCCCTGACTTGACAACAGTGGAAATCTGAAGATCCTAGAATATTGCATCACAATTTGGGGTTCTGAAAATATGGTTACCAAATCGACTTCCTCTTTTCAGGACAATCAGGCTCCCCTCCCACCTTCCAACAAGCACAGAACACCAACCACAGCACCATAGCAACAGCAAGGATGATTAACGCTTTCTGTCCCAGTATCCCCTGGCCCCATCTCTGGTCGAGAACTCTCCACGAGTTCCTCCAGACTCACTCATTTTCAGCATCTCCCTCTCTTCCCTGTACCGTGGACCTCTCTACAGCTTATTCCCTCTGCCAAAGTATTGGTGTTCTTTTTACAACCACCCACTTGCAGTAGCTCTCTGCTTTTTTGTTGTTGTTGTTGTCAGCCACGCTAGAGCAACATGTGGGGGTCTCAATTCCCCGACCAGGGATCAAACCTGGCCCCCCTGCAAGTGGAAGCGAAGAATCTTAGCCACTGGACTGCCAGGGAATTCCAGTAGCTCTCTGCTTTAATGCTAATTCCTCCCGCCTGCTACACACTTACTCCAGTCCTGAAGGATGAGTTCAGGAGCCCCAATGTGCTCGACCACACAGGTGTAGGTATCCCCAAAAGAGGGGGTTGTGGCCAGATGGGAGACGGTCTGGTATGTCCAGTCTCCGTTGGGCTGGGCGATCCTCCAGGCCCTGCCGTGTGGGAGGACCTCCTGCCCGTTCCTCCTCCACGTGATGGCCACGTCCGCTGGATAGAAGCCCCACACATAGCAGGCCAGCATCACAGACTCCCTCGTGTTAAAAGGAGTGGTTTTGGCTACCTGCACGGTCGGTGGGCCTGCACAGGAGGAAAAAACAGTCACGAAGGAGGGCACCACCCTGGCTTTTCCTCCAACCTGGTTTCTCTCCTACTTCAATGCTTCTTGGATTTTGCCCACCTACCCTGCCGGCCCTCACCCCAGGCCTGCACACATCCCTCTGAAAATGAGAAGCTGGAATATATTCCTCTGTACTCTTTCCTGTCTCCCACTCCATCCCTGCTCCTTCCTTTCTTGTTCCTCCAAAATCCTGTTTGGTCACCGTAAGTAAAAGCTGGGGCTGAACTGCAAGCTGTTTCAGAAGGCATTGTATTCATTGCAAGTACATAAAAGCAAATTGTCATCCAGACTTAGAGGTGGGGGTGAGCAAAGTAGGAAAACACCCTTGTCCTCAAATCTCATTGAACAGATTAACTCAGTAAAAAAAGTATTTTTTCCTTGAAGAGTTTAAGGCATGTGTGCGTGCTCAGTCGTGTCTGACTCTTTGCGAGCTTGTGGACCGTAGCCTGCCAGTCTCCTCTGTCCATGGGATTTCCCAGGCAAGAAGACTGGAATGGATTGCCATTTCCTACGCCAGGGGATCTTCCTGATCCAGGGATTGAACCCCTATCTCAAGAGTCTCCTGCATTGGCAGGCAGATTCTTTACCACTGTGCCATCTGGCAAGCCTGAATAGTTTAAGGAAGCAAGACTAATTCAGGACCAACTCTTAAATTTGGATAAGGGTGGACCCTAATTCATCAGATCATTCATATTGCCGTCTGTTAGTAATTTATTTTTCTAGGTGACCCTTCAGCTTGCTTGGGTGTCTTTCAAATAAAATCCTCAATAAAAATCCAAGATACTGTGTTAAAACGCAGATTCCCTAGCCTGTATCCCTGGATATTTTTATTCAACAGATCTGCAGTAGCTCTCAAGGACTTGCATTTTTATTTTTATGTTTTTATTTTAAATTTATTTCTGTTTTTGTTTTTGGCTGTGCCACACCGCTTTCAGGATCCTAGTTCCCTGACCAGGGATTGAACCTGTGCCCCCTGCACTGGAAGCACTGATTCTTAACCACTGGACCACCAGGGAAGTCCCAGGACTTGCGTTTTTAACAAGCACCTTCCCAGGCAATTCTGAGAAATGATATCTTGAGACACAATACTTTTTAAGATAGAGAACTTCAAGTTTGGGTTTTTGTTTTGTTTTTTTTTGCCAATCTCAAGTCATTCTCTATGCAAGTGATTAGGGAGAGAGTTTGCTTCCCTTGTGGCTCAGCTGGTAAAGAATCTGCCTGCAACGTGGGAGACCTGGGTTTGATCCCGGGATTGGGAAGATTCCCTGGAGAAGGGAAAGGCTACCCACTCCAGTATTCTGGCTTGGAGAATTCCACGGACTGTATAGTCCATGGGGTCGCGAAGAGTCGGACATGACTGAGCGACTTTCACTTTCACTTTGCTTCAGAATTCCCTGGGAGGCTTTCCAAATTGTCCCATGCCTGGGCCCATCTTAGACCCGGGACACCAGAACCTGGGATACAGAGGCACAAGCACTTTGGGGAAAGCCATTCTGGTTCTTCTGACAGTTCAACCCCTGGCTGAACTTGGATCTGTCTCCTGAGATGCCCTGAATCGAAGGAAAACATTTTTACTCTCCCTGCAGAAGCTCCTTGCCTGCTCAAATATCACCACCTGGTTTGCATTCCAGCCCCACCCCTGTCAACCCCCTTGTTTCCCTCTCTTTCTACATCACAGGTGCTCCCATTTTTCTGCTTCTTTTCTGCCCACATCTCAAACCCCCTATCAACAGAGGGAGCCTTCGCGGCCTCCCCTCTCCTCACCGCCCCTCTGCACCCCTCTCTCCTTACGTGTCCTGTGGGTCAGAGAGCTCCAGAAGGGCTGGGTGTGCGCGGCACAGTTCTGCAGACCATTGGACAAGCGCTGGATCAGGTAACTATTATTGTTGAGGAACTGTGAGAGGTACCGGGCCAAGCCGTTCAGCACCCCAAATTCACGAGGAACCATACTGGTCTGCAAGGGATCCCAGCAGGTCAGCAAATCCTTGTTGAAGGAGATGCAATACGAGAAGTCTTTCGGATTCCCATCATCGTCCAACACACAGGTGCTTTCCACGTGTGCCACAAAACCACCTGTAGGAGCCAGAGAAAGGGGGTGGCTCAGGGTCCTCTGCCAGAGCCCAAGGCTCAGTTACATCCGGTAAGGAGGGTGCAGGCTTCCTGCCTGAGGCATCATCTGCTCACCAAACTCACGAACAGGAGTCTCTGCAAGTCCTGATTCAGGGACTGCTGCTGCTGCTGCTAAGTCGCTTCAGTCATGTCCAACTCTGTGTGACCCCATTGACGGCAGCCCACCAGGCTCCCCTGTCCCTGGGGTTCTCCAGGCAAGAACACTGGAGTGGGTTGCCAGTTCCTTCTCCAATGCATGAAACTGAAAAGTGAAAGTGAAGTCACTCAGTCGTGTCCGACTCTTAGCGACCCCATGGACTGCAGCCCACCAGGCTCCTCCATCCATGGGATTTTCCAGGCAAGAGTACTGGAGTGGGGTGCCATTGCCTTCTCCGGATTCAGGGACTAGGTGATCCTAACAGAGAAGTTCCTAGATCCCATTTCCTCTTTACATAAGACTCAGCATGGAGACACAAGTGACCCAAAATTATTTGCATGTTTAAACCCAACGATTTACCCAGGATTAAGACTTTCAGTAAGGCCAATGACTGAGTGAGAAAAGGGGTCAAAGGAAAAAGTCAGGCTTGTTCTGTGCTGGATACATTATTAAATATCCATGCCACATGTATATCTGGAGTACTCGCAGTGTGCCAGACACCGTTCGAGGAACTGGGGACACAGCAGTTATCAACAGGGCCGTCATCACCTTTGCCTACATTCCAGCAAGAGATATCTGTTACACAAATAATTACACAACTTAATTACATTAAATTTTCTACACGGATGAACAAGTTTCTACTGTGTAGCTCTGGCAGCTAGAGTAACACCTGGGATAAACCATAATGGAAAAGGATATAAAAAGAACTATACATGTGCGTAACTGAGTCTCTTTGCTCAGCAGAAATTAACACAATATTGTAAATCAACAATACTTCAATTTAAAAATATAAATTCAAAAAATTGCTGCAAAGCTACAGTACAAAGTGCTGTGGGAGTATATAATAGGGAGATAGACTGCTTTGGCAGAGAAGGCAATGGCACCCCACTCCAGTACTCTTGCCTGGAAAATCCCATGGATGGAGGAGCCTGGCAGGCTGCAGTCCATGGGGTCGCTGAGGGTCGGACACGACTGAGTGGTTTCACTTTCACTTTTCACTTTCATGCATTGGAGAAGGAAACGGCAATCCACTCCAGTGTTCTTGCCTGGAGAATCCCAGGGACGGGGGAGCCTGGTGGGCTGCTGTCTATGGAGTCACAGAGAGTCGGACACGACTAAAGTGACTTAGCAGCAGCAGCAGACTGCTTTGGGGTATCCGAATCCAATAGCAAAACAGAACCCCCCAATACAAAGGGAACAGAGGAAGGGAGAGTCCTTACCTGCTGCGGTGCAGCCCAGGCTGAAGCCCAGCAGCAGCGACAGGAGGACAGTCATGCTCTGCTCTGGGGAGACACGGGGAGTTCGGTCCCCTGGACCAGCTCCTCCAGGGGCCCTGGGTCTTCGTCTACCCCAGAAGTCCCAGCCTGGGTAGAGGATCTCCACACACTAAGTGGGAATGTGGTATTGCCCGGGGCCCCTTGATGCTCTCTAAATGAGCAATTTGGGGCTACTAAGGCCTGAGATAAACCTGTTCCTTGCCAGATCATCTGAGCATTCCAAACTGAGAATTGTCAGATTGCCTAGGTAGGCGGGGACAAGTACAGAGACAAATCATTGAGCATCTCAGCCCAGCATCATCAGTTACCAGGTAGATCTCATCCTGCCCTGGGCTTTTAGCAACTAGTCTCTTACTGTGGAGAAGGCACCCCACTCCAGTACTCTTGCCTGGAAAATCCCATGGATGGAGGAGCCTGGTGGGCTGCAGTCCATGGGGTCGCTACCAGTCTGACACAACTGAGCGACTTCACTTTCACTTTTCAGTTTCATGCATTGGAGAAGGAACTGGCAACCCACTCCAGTGTTCTTGCCTGGAGAATCCCAGAGATGGCGGAGCCTCGTGGGCTGCCATCTATGGGGTCGCACAGAGTCGGACACGACTGAAACAACTTAGCAGCAGCAGCAGCAGCAGCTCTTACTGTTCCACAGAACAACCAGTCTGCAGGTGGATTTCCCTTAGAGAAGGAAATGGCAACCCACTGCAGTACTCTTGCCTGGAGAATCCCTTGGACAGAGGAGCCTGGTGGGCTACAGTCCATGGAGTTGCAGAGTCAGACACGACTGATCGACTCTCTCTCTCTCTCTCTCTCTCACACACACACACACACACACACAGGTGGATTTCCCTAGACTGGTGGAGAGAATAAACCCTGTATCCCCAGGATGTATGCAGCCTAGACTGCCCATTGGTCTAACTGTTTTCTCTCAAGGTCTCCCCAGATACTGAGACAAGGTAACCTCTCTTGCTCCTTTAAGGGAAGTCACTGGGGAACTTAACCCTTGATTACATAACCCGTGGTCTGTCCTGTCGCCCAGGAAACAGGTGGACAAGAGGCACTTGTGGGGAATGCAGTAGAGTCAGGGCTGCTAAGAGTGCAGTTGTCTGGCCTCAAAGCAAGATGGCGGAATAAGAGGCGCTGCTGGTAAGAGCTCAGGGCCACAGCCCTGAACAGTCCCTCCCTGGGCTCCCATTGCTTCTTCCATTCTAGCCAGACGAGCTTCATTTTCCCCTTTCTGCTTTCTGGAGCCAGGACACCCTGTCCTCCTAGCCTTTGAACCATCTCAGGGCAGACCGCTGGGCAACCCCACTAATCTGCTTGATAAATAGCTGGTCATGAGCCAGTGCCCATAGCTCACTTGTCTCCCGCAAACTCAAAACTCCCCTATGTGTTTCCCTGACAGGTGCCATCTGTCTTGGGGCAGGCCCTCCTCGCATTGTGAAGCCACTAGAAAAATGAGATAAACGTTCCCTGTTCTTCTAACCCAGGAAAAGACAAGCTTCACGTAGCAATTTATTCTCACCTGTGACCTATACAACTGGTAGATTTTTCCATTACAAATGTAAAACCCTCAGTTGACTTCCCTGTGGTCCCCACCAGGCTTCAGGGCTGCCTCTCCCCAGCTTGGTTCCTGAAAGCTCTTGAACTTGACTTAATAGTGAGCTAAACAAAGGAGGATGAGGAAGGAACCCCTTAACATGACACTTACCTGTCCCCCTCCAAGTCCCTGACTCCAGAAGAATACGATATTTCTGAAGAAGAAAGGAAAGGGGAAAGCATATCCCCCAAATGAATATATAGACAAATATCAGGAACCAAAGGCTGGTTTTGTGTAATTAATTGAGCTTCACTTCAACTGTCTTGAGTATTGTTGGTAATTCACTTCAGTTCAGTTGCTCAGTCGTGTCGGCTCTGACCATGTTTTCCTACCACCCCCGCCCTCAACCCCACCTGGTTACAAGATTGTTCTACACTTGAACTTCTCTAATCAGCCATGAAGGGTGTTGAATGAACCGAAAACGGAGGAGTTGGGGGGGGGGGTGGCGCGAGTCCAAAATGTGTTGAGCTTCTACTTTATGGTGGATACTATGAGATCCACACTGTTTCATTTACTCTTAAAAGTCTTGTTATGAATGGTCCTTCTTACAATTTGGAAAACAAGTTGAAGATTCACACCAAAGGTTTCAAGGTACACCCACACACACACTGTCCTAGGACTGAGAGGACCACACAGAGGTAGCTTGTGGCGGCCCCCGCTCAGAAAAGGAAAAAGGGGAGAGCCAGCACATCCCTCTGAGTCTTATCTTTCCAATGCTCAGAGCTCCTCCCACTCCAAACCAGTGTCTCTTCTACTTTCTCTTTCAACAGTCTCAAAACTGTGTGAGTTCTCCTACACACATGATCACTTCTCCTTTGAAAGTCTCTCCTCCACCTCCAGGTAGGTGGTGAGCCTAACCTTAGGAACCAGGTCTCGGGATCCTTATCAAGGTCTTCAAAGCCTGCCTGGAACTGGAATTCTTGCTGCGTGGCCCTCTGCCAGCTCCTGGAGGCTCAGCGAGCTCCCTCTTGTGCCTGGGTCTCTGCTCAGGCAGCCAAAGGAGATGTGAAACCTTCCATAAGGCAGCAACAGGAAATGCAGGCAATTTCACTTCTCTATTAATGAGAAGATTGAAGGTGGTTTTAGAATTAAGCTGGACAGAAAAACCCAGAGACCTGTGCTCAGCGAAGTGGTTTCTTCCTTCCCTTTTTCCTCTTAACTCTACTTTTTTGTGTTTGATTTTACACATATAGCTCTGTCCCCCACTTCTAGTCAACTCCAAAGAATATTTCAACTCTCTTGAGCACTGTTGGTAATTCACTTCAGTTCAGTTCAGTCGCTCAGTCACATCCGACTCTTTGCGACTCCATGAACTGCAACACGCCAGGCCTCCCTGTCCATCACCAGCTCCCAGAGTCAAACTCATGTCCATCAACTCGGTGATACCATCCAACCATCTCATCCTCTGTCGTCCCCTTCTCCTCCTGCCTTCTTCCCCAGCATCGGGGTCTTTTCCAATGAGTCAGTTCTTCGCATCAGGTGGCCAAAGTATTGGAGTTTCAGCTTCAACATCAGTCCTTCCAATGAACGCCCAGGACTGATTTCCTTTAGGATAGACTGGTTGGATCTCCTTGCAATTCAAGGGACGCTTCAAGAGTCTTCTTCAACACCACAGTTCAAAAGCATCAATTCTTCAGCACTCAGCTTTCTTTACAGTCCAACTCTCACATCCATACATGGCTACTGGAAAAGCTATAGCTTTGACTAGATGGACCTTTGTTGGTAAAGTAATGTCTCTGCTTTTTAATATACTGTCTAGGTTGGTCATAGCTTTTCTTCCAAGGAGCAAGTGTCTTTTAATTTCATGGCTGCAGTCACCATATGCAGTGATTTTGGAGCCCAAGAGAATAAAGTCTGTCACTGTTTCCATCGTTTCCCCATCTATTTGCCATGAAGTGATGGGACCAGATGCCATGATCTTAGTTTTCTGAATGTTGAGCTTTAAGCCAACCTTTTCACTCTCCTCTTTCACTTTCATCAAGAGGCTCTTTAGTTCCTCTTCGTTTTCTGCCATAAGGGTGGTGTCATCTGCATATCTGAGGTTATTGATATTTCTCCCGGCAATCTTGATTCCAGCTTATGCTTCATCCAGCCAGGCATTTTGCATGATGTACTCTGCATATAAGTTAAATAAGCAGGGTGACAATATACAGCCTTGAGGTACTCCTTTCCCAGTTTGGAACCAGTCTGTTGTTCCATGTCTGGTTCTAACTGTTGCTTCTTGACTTGCATACAGATTTCTCAGGAGGCAGGTCAGGTGGTCTGGTATTCCCATCTCTTTAATTTTCCACAGTTTGTTGTGAGCCACACAGTCAAAGGCTTTGGCGTAGTCAATAAAGCAGAAGCAGATGTTTTTCTGGAACTCTCTTGCTTTTTTGATGATCCAACGTTGGTAATCCATTTTGAATTACCAACGGATGTTGGTAATTTGATCTCTGGTTCCTCTGCCTTTTCTAAATCAAGCTTGAACATCTGGAAGTTCATGATTCACATACTGTTGAAGCCTGGCTTGGAGAATTTTGAGCATTACTTTGCTAGCATGTGAGATGAGTGCAATTGTGCGGTAGTCTGAACATTTTTTGGCATTGCCTTTCTTTGGGATTTGAGTGAAAACTGAGCTTTTCCAGTCCTGTTGGTGATTGGATGACCATTTATGTAGAAACCAGGACTGACATTAGGGAACCCCAGGCAGCTTCTCTTGTGCTGTCCCTCTGTATTTATTTATTGGCTATACTTGGTCTTCATTGCTGCTCTAGTTGTGGTGTAAGGATTTCTTGTTGCAGTGGCTTCTCGTTGCGGAGTACAGTCTATAGGGCTCTCAGACTTCAATAGTTCTGGTGCACGGGCTTAGTTTTCCTGTGGCTTGTAGGATCTTCCTGAACTAGAGATCGAACCTGTGTCCCCTGCACTGGCAGGTGGATTCTCAACCACTGGGCCACCAGGGAAGTCCCTGTCCCTCTTCTACTGCCACTATAGAAGGGCCCAAAGAGTAAGTCCCCTCCTTGCCCACTGCCTCTTCCACCAACCTAGCCACCATGGCCAGAAGTGGACTAACTATGGTGTGTATGTGCAAAGCATTATACGAACTCCCAAGAGCTAAGAGATGTGGCCTCTGCCTCCATGTCGTTCACTTGCTGGTCGGTTGGAGAGTGGAAAGAAACATCTAGAAAGAGAAGAGTTTTTGTTAAAGCAGGCAAGCAATCTGGATAGTGGACTTAAAAGAGAAAAGAGAAGTCATTGTGGGTTTGGTGCACAGGAAGTCCTCTCCATTGAGTAGGCCTGGAAGTGGGCTGCATTCATATCAGAGAAGAGGAAGGCGGTTGGTGTATAACTGCACAAGCTTGGAAATGCAAGTTTCTGTTGAGGGTCTACCAGCCACCTGGACTGGTGAAAACAAAAACAACTTCAGTGACATCATTGGCACATGGAAGAAATTCACTAATGTGGTCTTAGGCTTTTTCTGAGAGGCTGGCCTTAACACTGAAGCCCTTCTAGGTACTTCCTAGTGTCCCTGTACGCACACAGGCTCCTCTTCTGGACAGACGGTTTTCACTTAAGCTTCCATTTTATAAAGTCAAAAATTGTTCAACCCATCCAACATCTGTAATTGAAAACCAAGAGTATAAGACCACATTTGTGACTTCCTTCAATGTCTTCTCAAAACTACACACTTCTGCATTGGGTCAGGATTACATGACTTCCCAGTCTGTTCAGCTTCACGTCCACCCACATGCCATCCCGCCTCTTCTCATTCTCCAACTTCTCTGTTGGGATTCACTACTCGAGACCCTGACCTTTGGGTTACAGTGGCTATAACTAGTTCAACATCTTTCCATCCTGTAGCCAGATTACTTGAACTGCTAGCATATATTTTCCCTGATTTGCCACCACAAGTCTTTTTTAAAAAACATTTAATTTATTTGACTGAGCCAGGACTTAGTTGCAGCTTGCAGGATCTTTAGTTGTGGCATGTTGGATCTTATTCCCTGACCAGGGATCAAACTCGGGCCCCCTGCATTGGGAACATGAAGTCTTGGACACTGGACCCCCAGGGAAGTCCTGCCACCACCACTCTTGAATCATGTTATTACCTTCTCATCTTAACTATGAGAAAATGGAGGCAGAGGGAGGTTAGTGACTGCTCAGCTTTACCCAGATGCTGGGTAATAGCACGATGACAACTCAGGATTTATGATTCAAAATCCTACACTATAATATCTTGAAAAAGTGAAAGTATTAGTCATTCAATCCTGTCTGACTCTTTGCGACCCCATGGATTATAGCTAGGCTTCTCTGTCCATGGAATTCTCCAGGCAAGAACACTGGAGTGGGTAGCCATTTCCTTCTCCAAGGGATCTCCCTGACCGAGGGATCAAACCCAGGTTTCCTGCATTAGAGACAGATTCTTCACCATCTGAGCCACCAGGGAAGCCCCATAATAATATCTTAATAATCAGAAAATAATTGAAAATTGCCAACCATTTATAGCAGGAATTTAAAAACCATAATATATTTATATATTTAGAAATTAACATACAAAAGTATAAGAACTTTATGGAATAAAAGGAAAACTTTATTAAAGTATATAAATGAAGACCTCAAGAAGTGAAGAGACATACCATTATTCATGGATGAGGCATCCTATCACAATGAAGAAGTCAGGTTCCCCCCATATTTCTAACAAAAATCAAAGCAGAATTTGGGGAGAATTTGACAAACTGATTCTAAAATATATATGATAATAAAGTCCATGAGAATCTTAGACAATTTTGATAAAGAAGAGCATAATGTAGTTTTCTGGGAAGTGAGGTGGCAAATAAATGGAAACTAGCACTGTCAAATATGAAAACATTTTTAAAAAGCCTTAATAATTTAAACATGTTTACGTGACCTCAGATCAGACATGACAACCCGCTGAATTTAAGCATATTGGTCAGGGGAGGAAAAGAAACTAACCAGGATTCCCTCAGTAAAGGCCAGTGAACAGGGAACAACCCAGCGCGGAATCCCTGCCCCGCGGTGGGGCGCGGGACACGTGGCTTACGGAAGACCCAGGCCCGGCGCCGCTCATGGGGGCCCAAGTCCTTCTGATCGAGGCCCTGATTAAAAAAATAATTTAAAAAAATAAAAATAATAAAAATTAAAAATAAACATGTTTAAGTGAACAAGGAACTGACAAACCAATTGAACAGGATAATTCAGAGATAAATCCACACATATGGCAGAATTTGGGATAAAATTCCTGGGAATAAATCAAATAGTTTCTAAATGACATTAATGTCAATTTAGTGTTTGGAGAAAAAGAAAGTTGTAAACATACTCACACCATATGCAAAAACTCCAGATCAGTAAAGATCCAAATGTAAAAGGAGAATAACAAACACCAGTAGAAGAAGGCTTAGTGTAATATCATAGATGGCCAGATAAAGCAAAGCATTTTTACCCAAAATTATTCATCAGAAAAGAGAGAATTACCTTCGATATAAGTCCTTAAGTTTTTCCCTTTCCAAATTATGGCCACTCTTTCAAAGTTCTTTGGAGAAGATACATTATTCTAAAATGATTTCAATTAATAAATATGTGACATATGCATACTGTTTTCCACAGTGGCTTAACCAACTTCCATTCTTACCAATATTGCATAAGGATTCAGCAACAGTATAGAAATTCCTCAAAAAAATAAAAATAGAACTACCATATGATCTAGCAATTTCACTTCTGGGTCTTTATTCAAAGAAAACAAAAACATTAATTCAAAATATATATATATATATATACACCCCATGTTCACTGCAGCATTATTTACTGTAGACACAATATGGAAACAACATAACTGTCCATCAGTGAATGAAAGAATAAAGAAATTGTCATGTGTACATATAATGGAATATTATTCAGTAATAAAAAATAAAATGTTGTCATTTTCAACAACATGGATGGACCTCAAGGGCATTATGTGAAATGAAATAAGTTGGAGAAAGAAAAATATCATATAATCTCTTTATTATGTGGAATAATAATAATAAACAAGCTTATAGAAAGGGAAGAGAACAGATTTGTGGGTGCCAGAGACAGGGGCCAGGAGGTAGGAGAAAAGAACACACTGGTTTTGGTGGGGCGTTTTAGTTTAAATAAATGGATTTATTTTTAAATCAATCAATCAAATAATTTAGAAACCATTAGCATAATCAAAAATAAATACATGAGAAAAATTAGAATAAAAATTATTTTATGGAACATGAAAGTGGAAACAGCAATATGTGTTAAAATACCATGTTATACATTATGTGATTTTAAACTTGTGAGTAACTAAATAAAAGTAGTTAGCAGACATTTGACTATTTGCCTATAACTTCTATATACCTAAAGCTTTATATTTTGAAACTGGTCAAAATTTTTAAAAAATATTCTCACTGAGAATATGGAGACTCACCTTATCACTGTGCTTTATGTTCCAGCAAAAATTATAACTTTACTGCCTTGGGTTTGGAAAGAATTTCTTAAGATTATGAAAGCACAAACCATATGGGTTTTTGTTTTTGTTTTTTTAAGTTTTTGGTCACATCACGTGTATGTGGTATCTTAGTTTGCTGACTAGGAATTAAACCAGTGCCTTCTCCATTGGCAGTCTTAACCACTGGACCCCCAGGGATTTCCCACCATATGGGTTTTGATCATGAAAATGAAATCATTCTATTTAGGGAAGGAACCGTATACAAACTTAACTGATGAGCAGCAAAGTGGAAGAAGGCACTTACAGTATTTATACGCTGACATAGGATTACTATACAGAATATATCAGAACCCCCCACCACCACAGTCACATGAAAAAACCATTTTTAATATAGATGAACAATATAAATCAGCAATTCACACAGAGAGAAACCTAGGAGATGATGCCCAGCCTCACTAGTAAGGCAGGAAAAGCAAATTAAAACATGAGACCACTTGACGCCCACTGAATTGCCAATATTTGAAAGTCAAATAACTTCCAGTGCTAGTGACAATAAAGGAAGGTGAGAGTTGGCGGGCGTGTAAACTGTTTATGGTCCCTGAATCACTGAAATGACAAAGCAGTCGCGTGAAAAAACCAACACATGAGCCAAGATGGCGTAGCCATGAGAGCAGAGCCGGGGCTGAGTGCCTCAAGTCTTGGAAGAGTTCAGTCAAGGTCGGTTAGGGCTGGAAGATTAGGAATAGGTTCATGGAAGAGGAGGCACGAAGTTTTTTATTAAAAGGGGGACCTCAGATGAGAGAGGGTCTGGAAGGCTTCTTGAATATTATAAGTGGCAGTATCACAGAATGCTTGATCAGAGAGCACCTAACCTAAGCCCACCACTGTACAGATGAGGCGTTTGAGGCCCAGAGAGAGAGTGTGACTTGCCTAGGGCCACACAGTGTAGTTAAAAAGAAGGTTTGGAAATTTTCTGGTGGTCCAGTGGTTTTCGACTCTGCACTTTCACTGCCGAGGGCCCAGGTTCACTCCTGGTCGAGGAACTAAGATCCCACAAGCCAAGAGGTGCAGCCAAAAAAATACAGCTAAATAAATAAAAGCACTTTTAAGGCTTGAGTGGCAGGAAGTTTCTGGATAGGTTGGAAAATGGGGAGAGAGAAATCAAGAAGAACTAGAAAGCAACAAGGGACAGATGAAAAAGTGAAAGAAAAAGATATCAAAGAGAGACCATATAATACTTGAAGGTAGAGTCAAAGGTGTTTCCAAAAAAGAAGTTAATGATGCTGCTGAATTCCCCAGTGAAAATCTTTGCTAAGTTACAAGCACTTTTTCTACATGCGAAGCACTGTTCCAAGCATTCTGCAAGATATTAATTTATTTAAGCTTCACAGCAACCTTATTCAGGGAGGCCCCACTGTTAACATCATCCTTTTACAGAAAATGACACCAAGACACAGAGAGGTTGAAGAATTCATCCAAGGGCACACAGCTACAGTCATGACTGAATCCCCAGAGGTCTGGTTCTGCACCCCATCTTCCTAACCAGTACACGTGCTGCTCTGAGCAATAAGATGGTTCAGAGGAGGTGCCAGGTCCTCGGAAGAAGTGAATATTTTCCCTGAGATTCTGATACAAGGCAGAAAACAGAGACTCTTGCACCAACACCAAAATAATTTCACTTTTCACCTTAACGCCACTCCCTCCTTCAAAGCAACTCCCAGACCTCGAGAAAAGCAAGAAGAAAGTGCAGGCAAAGGGAGTTGCCACCATTCGCCACGCGCCCCACCACACCACCACCGCCCACACAGGGCGGCAGCAGCATGGCTCCCTGGACAGTCCCCACAGGCCACGGGACAGGCCATCAGAGAGGACACGGGAGTTCTGGGCCCTTCCAAGCTGTTCACATTTCACTTCAGTGATTTTTGATTACACTATTTTCACAAAACCGAGATGACTGAGTTAGAACAGCATCTGAAGTATTATTTTTCCCACTTTGAAGCTCTTATTTTCCCAGCTGTGGTGAAGGTTGAAGGTAGTTATATATTCCTCAAGGCAGCCTCTACTAGGCATGAACATTTTCACAAACAGTAGAGTGCAAAAACAAAAACAAAAACAAACAACAAAAAAAAAACCAAGCAGCTTCCTCCACCATTGTGTGAGCAGATTATCAGAAAGAGGCTCTGCTTTCCTTGCTCACATATTTTGCACAGACTAATAGGAGTAAAAGCCATTGTGCTGTGTGGAGACCAGAGAGCAGGAGTCAGCCATGAGTTAGGGGTTTTCCCATTTCTCTCCCTAATGAGGGCAAACTGTATCAGGTGAAGGCATGTTGAGTTTGACATGATAACCTACTAGAGTTAAAGTATCCAGAAATAAAATATCATGAGTTAAAAAAGAAGCCACACCAATATTAAGAAATAAGATTTATTGCCTTGACATGGCAGGGTTGTGATCAGAAGGCCACTCTGGGTTCCCCTGGATGCAGAGCCCTCAGCTGAGAAACCTGGGTACAACACACGCTCGCACAGACACACACACACACACACACACACACACACACACACACACACCCACCCCAGAGGAGTCCCAGGGCCTCCTGCTCTGGGAAGGAGAGATCCTGGTCAGGATGTGAGAACCTGAACACCTCCTGCTTGGATGGCTGCAGCTGTTGGCATCAGACTCTGGTCAGGAAGAGTCAGCCTGAGGAGAAAGAAGGATGGAGAAAATACATCGGGGGGGTCCTTCTCATCCCCAAAGGGCCTTCCCCACCAGCAACACACCAGCCAGAAGTTGCTCTCTCTTTGTCTCCAGATCATCTCCAAACACCCTTCCTCCAGCTCCCCCGCTGCTCCTCCCCCACGCAAAGACATCCTCCCGACCTGTAACTGCATGTGTGCATCCGGGGCCTCAACCAGGAGGATGGGTGTGCAGATACAGGCCTGCCCACCCAAGGGCCACTGGGTGCTCCCTGGGTCACAAGACGGTCCCCGGCAAACTCACATGTGCGCCAGTGTGTCTGGCTCTCCCGCCCCCTCCAGACACCCCGACGTACCCCCTAAGCACGGCTTTCGGCAGTAGAAGAGGACCAAGCCAACAATGATGCCCAGCACACCCAGGCCAAAGGCCACGCCGCACAGCACATTCTCCAGAAGATCAGAGGGCAGCGCGTTCTGGGGCACTGGAGAAAAAGGGGAGCTGATCAGCCCCGAGACCTGGTTGGGGATGACGTGGCTGTCTATGACAGGGCAGACCCCGAGACTGGGAAGACTGAGCTCGGCGCAGAGCGGGAATGGCCTGAACAAGGCCAGGTGGAGAAACAAGCCCTCCCATGGGTCCACCTCTCTTCAGCCCCACAAAGGAACCCGGCTTCCAGGGAGAAGGGTCTCACCCCAAAAAGCAATTGCTGTGTAGCCATCGATCTCATGAGTCACGATGCAAGAGAAAAGATCAGAGGGTGCTGGTGTGACGTTTAAGTAGGAAAAGGCCTGGAAGGTGAGTCCATCAACCGCGGAGACAAAAGTGGGCCCGGTTCCTTCCACAGGTGCCGACTGATGCTGCCAGTTCACGGTCAGTGTGGGTGGAAAGAGATTACTGATGAAACAGACCAGCGTGTTGGGCTTGCCAAACTCCAGGGGCTTCAGTGTGAACACCTGAACGATGGGGAACCCTGTGGGGGGATTGAGGCGTGAGGGAAGGAAGCTCAGATGGGACCCCCGTTTATGGAAGGGCCGTGGCACATGGAGGAGAGACGAGGAATTGGGGCTCTGGGGGAGGTCTTTGCCCAGGCAAGAACCAGACCTGGACCACAGCCAGACCACGCCGGCCCCGCCACCCTAACTTCCTGCAGCACTTCCGGTCTGGACCGCACGTGGGCACCTGACCACGGGCTGTCTTCTCATTAAAAATGCAGGCACATTTTAACCAGGAGTTTGGGATTAACAGACACACACTACTATATATAAGATCAATAATCAATAAGGACCTACTTTACAGCACTGGGAACTCTAATCAACATTCTGTAAAAACCTATGTGGGAAAAGAAACTGAAAAAGAATGAATATATGTATGTGTGTAAGTACACCTAAAACTAACACAACATTGTACATCAACTGCTCCAATATAAAATAAAAATTAAATTAAAAAATAAAGGTAACCACCGAAAAAAAAGAACCAATTGGTAAAAAACATTGAAAATACTGATTTTAAGGATCGTTTCAAGAACTATATGTTTGGACATATTTGAAAGACATACTCATCACATTTATATATGTTTTTAAAGTTACCTTGTCATCCAATTAATGTCAACTCAGTTTTGATGTGGTATTGTTGTTAAACTCTTGAAAAATGTACATTAAAACACATTATGATTGTCAACTATTTCGTTTAGAACGGTTGGACAACAAGGTCCTGCTGTGTGGCATGGGGAATTATATCCAGTCTCCTGGGATAAACAATAATGGAGAAGAATATTTAAAAAGGAATGTATGCATGTGCATGACTGTGTCACTTGGCTGTGCAGCAGAGATTGGCACAGCACTGTGGATCAGCTATATTTCAATTAAAAACACACATTGTGATGTCCAAACAATTATGGCAGAATAATAAAATAAATATTAACAGAGCTTACTTAATCCATGTAGTTAAGCCTAGTTTACCAAGGCAGTTAACTACCATTTCGTTAACTCAGCTAGGGCTTTCATCTACTATGATCCATCAACATTTCCTAATAAACTCAAGTTTTAAAATAAATAAATAAAATGAAATTCAGACACATCATCAGATACTTCCATTCTCCCCTTCCATCTTGCTGAGCATCAACCACAGCACAAGTGCTAACAGTCAGAAGGCATCAGTTGGTCCCCGCTAAATTTATCAAGTTCCATAATTTTGAATTACTACACCCCAGGGGCTTTTCTTCTGCCCACAACAAAAACAGAGTGCAGACCATGGGTGGTAGAAAAATCAAGGTTCAAGGGGAGAACCAGAAAGCATGAGAGATGGGGAATTGGTGTGAAAGGGAAAAATTCAGTGTATAATGAGGTTAAGAGGGCAGCTCCCCTCCCCACCCCTACAGAAAAATGCCCTGACCTCTAGACACTGGGATTTGCCCTTCAAGTTCTGGGCCAATTTCCTCGATCATGGCCCGGCAAAAACCTTTGTCAAACATAATGTCAGAAGTATCTCCGTGCTGGTGAGCCCAGTCAGCAAATTCAGGCAAGCGAGGCACTCGGATGCTCTGGGAAAAGTCGAAGGAGAAAAGCTGGTCCTCGTCGTAGGACTCAGAGAGCGCCACGTTGGGGCTCCAGTCCTGGCAGTACATTGTGTGCAGGAACGTGTGGTTTTGTAGCTCATCCCTCCACCCTGGAGCAGGAGCTGCAAAAGAGACAGGGTGGGGTTCAGGGAGGTGGGATCCCCTTTAGCTTAGAAAACAGCAAGGGACTTCCTTGGTGGTCCAGTGGTTAAGAATCCACCTTGCGATGCAGGGGACTTCGGTTGGACTCCTGGTTGAGAAACGAAGGTCCCACAGCTGAGAAGCAACTAACCCTGTGCACTGCAGCTACTGAGCAATAGTTTAGGTGCCTTTGTGCCACAACTAGAGAATCCATTTGCCGCAACGAAAGATCCTGCATAACCTAATGAAGATTCTGCTTACCTCAACTAAAACCCAACACAGCCAAATAAATAAATATTTAAAAAAAAAAAGAAAACAGCAAGCCCTGCTCCAGGGAGGAGGGGGGCAGTGGTGGGTTTACAACCCCTCTTGTGTCTGTCACTTAGGCTCTGCCTCCCAATAGGGGCAAAAAAGAAATTACAGAATCTCTCCAAACTTTCCCAGTCCATAAAAACATCAACCATCTAAAGCTATAACAAGTAAAAGGTTCTAGGATCTAAAGTGACAAATTCAGTTGACAGAGTTGCAGCACTGACTGTATTTTTGTGCCCCAAAGCACCCAGCCAAGGAGGTAAGTTGTGGCTCAAATTCAGCTTGCATTTTGCTAACCAAGCCATGCATCCTGGCACAGAGTTGTGTGCGTGCATGCTAAGTCCATTCAGTCATGTTCAATTATTTGCGACCCTATGGACTGTAGCCTACCAGGTTCCTCTGTTCATGGGATTCTCCAGGCAGGAGTACTAGAGTGGGTTGCCATTTCCTCCTCCAGGGGATCTTCCCGACCCAGGAGTCGAACCCACCTCCCGAGTTGGCAGGCAGGTTCTTTACTGCTAGCACCACCTGGGAAGTCCTGGCACAGGGCTACTGTCTCCCACAGAAGAGACCTTTGTGTAATTCCCAGGCCATCCTGTTGACTTGTGAAGGGCCTGATGGGTTTCCCAGTCTTCACGTGGATGGAGGAATGGTCATGATCTAAGCCATAGACAACAGTACCGTATCCTACACTCAGACACACACAAGTGTTCAGTCGTGTCCGACTCTTTGTGACCCCATGGACTGTAGCCTACCAGGCTCTTTCGTCCGTGGGATTTTCCAGGCAAGAATACTGGAATGGGTTGCCATTTCCTTCTCCAGGAGATCTTCCCTACCCAGGGATTGAACCCGAGTATCCTGCATTATCGGAGAAGGCAATGGCACCCCACTCCAGTACTCTTGCCTGGAAAATCCCATGAATGGAGGAGCCTGGTAGGCTGCAGTCCATGGGGTCGCTAAGAGTCGGACACCACTGAGTGACTTCACTTTCACTTTTCACTTTCATGCACTGGAGAAGGCAATGGCAACCCACTCCATTGTTCTTGCCTGGAGAATCCCAGGGACAGGGGAGCCTGGTGGGCTGCAGTCCATGGGGTCACAGAGTTGGACACGACTGAAGTGACTTAGCAGCAGCAGCAGCAGCATCCCGCATTATAGGCAGACACTTTACCATCTGAGCCACCAGGGAAGTCCATGGCAGACTATAAAACCACTCTCCAGGCTTATTTTCAGGCACTTCATTGGCACCAGGCCTCTCTAAAAATATCTTCCCTCCCTCAGCCCTGCAGATCTTGCAAAGACAGGACTGGGGGAATAGTACCATAGCTACAGGAAATAATCCCTAATTCTTTGAAACTCCTGGCAGGAATCTCCCCAGCCAGAAAGATTCTACTCAAAACCCAATACCCAGAATGATAGACAGAGTAAGAGGGATCATCCAGGTTCTTCTTCCATTCCACTCCATTCTTTTCAGAGAAAGAAACTAAGGACCAAAAAAGTTAAGAGGTTTTTCAAGAATTGTAAGGTGAATTGATTTCAGAGTGCAGGGTTCCTAAGTAGGAACAGTGGAGATAACATCTGTTTTGTTCAAATCCCAGCTCTACCACTTACCAAAGGGGTGAACTTGCCCAAGTTACTTAAACTCTGAGTCTCATTTCCTTCATCTGGAAAATGGATATAATAATCTCTGCTTCAAGAGACTGTCTTCAATGGAACCTACGAGGCACCTCTGGCATTGTTTACCATTCATCCATAGCATGGCTCTCTTTCCCAATTCTGTCGTCTCTGCTCTCTCATCACACTTTCACCGCTTACTAAGCACTCTTGTCCTTTCAAATACCCCGGCTCCCTAGGCTCTACCCCAATCAGGATGGAAGTCAATGAGAGGTACTGTCATACCTTCAGGGGCGGTCCAGGACAGGGGCAGCAGCCACAGAAAGGAGAGCAGCCGTAGCAGCGCAGCTTCCTGGCTCAGCTCATGATCCATATCTTCACACCTCCCCGGGGGGCTAGGAACTACCAGCCAGCTGACCCAGGTCCCCAAATTCCTTCCCAGATCATGTTTCTCCAGCTCACTTCCCTCCACTGCCCTTGGCATTCTGGATAAGCCAATCACGAAAAGTGTAGGGTTTGACGTTATCAGTTGCTGGGGAGAGACCTGGGGCAAGCCACCTTTTGAGGACTTGGCTCTTTCACCCGGCCAGCCTTGGGGTGTAGCTGGCGGCGTGGGGAGGCAGTGGAGGAACGTCTGCCTCCTGGTGGGGATCCCTCTCTAGTATCTGGCTGTCAGCCTCAGCCTGTAACCAGACCAAGGGACTCTTCTGAGCAGCACCACCCCGTGGCCAAATAATAAACTGAGGAAGCTCATTCTCCCACAGCAAACCCCACCCCCTCACCCAGACCCAGGGCTCTTCAGACTGTTTGAGGATGGAGGAATAAGTGGGATGTAATTAGGAAGGCTGATAAGAGTCTTGAAGGAAAAACAGGCCAGCAGAATGTGAGGAGAGAAAAACCACCCAGGGCAAGGAGCAGGCAAAGGGGTGAAGGTCAAAGGCATTCAGAGTTCCTCTCTTTGGAGACCTCTGTATAGTTGGACTGTAATAGTTGGAGGTTGTTCATGTGTTCCTGTTTGGTAACAGGCAGGGGATGAAGGTGGAATGTCAAGAGGAGCTAGAATTTTTTTTTTTTTTAGGAGTTACTTTTTACTTTTTTATCTTTTTTTTTTTAAGTTTATTGGGGTATAGTTGATTAAAAATGAGCTAAAAATTTAGGCAAGAGCTAGATCATATAGGCTCTGTTACACCGGAAGACAGGTGGGGTTTTTGTTTCTTTGCTTCCTGCTGTACCACACGGCATGCAGGATCCTAGTTTTAAGGCAGATGCCCAACACAAAGGATGCACCGTTGGCTGCTCCCATCCCTTTCACCTCTTGATGACCAAGTGTCCAAGACAATCCATATATCCAGCACCAGAGGAAAACCTGAGCCTATTCCAAGTCCTGAGTTTAAACTCTTGCCTAAGGCATAAATATGAGCCCATGCACCCTACTGAGAGAATCTAACAGGAAGCCAACCTCCCAGGAAGGCTGGGAAACACACACTTTGCAGACTCCTATACAGAACAGTCTAGAACACAATATAGGAGACAAGCTGTGGCACAGACACTAAGTGTTAACTAGTCACTGCAGTACACTGATTTGTATGAACCTGGTGGCAGGAGGCGGAGAAGGCAATGGCACCCCACTCCAGTACTCTTGCCTGGAAAATCCCATGGGCGGAGGAGCCTGGTAGGCTGCAGTCCATGGGGTCGCTAAGAGTCGGACACGACTGAGCGACTTCACTTTCACTTTCATGCATTGGAGAAGGAAATGGCAACCCACTCCAGTGTTCTTGCCTGGAGAATCCCAGGGACGGGGAAGCCTGGTGGGCTGCCGCCTATGGGGTTGCACAGAGTCGGACACGACTGAAGCGACTTAGCAGCAGCAGCAGCAGGTGGCAGGAGGAGCATCCTAGGAGCTAAGAGAATAAAAGACGAAGAGCATTCAGAGAAATAGAGATGTTCCACGAGGAAGGGCAAGATCAGCATTATCAGATGCTGCTCAGAAGTTGAGGGAGGACTGGAAAGCGTCCTTGGATTTGGTAATTATGAGATGGGTGATAAATATGTTGGGAGCAGTTTCAGCATTGTAGTGGGAGTGGACTCCAGATTGTGGTGGGCTGAGAAGTGGGAGACGAGGAAGAAACTGTCAGTGTATATGCTGCAAGTATGATAGAGAAGAAAAAGAAAGACAGAAGGGGTTTGAGGGGGAGGCAGTGAGAAAAATCTAATGTGGCAATTAAGTAGTAATCTTAGAAATCAATCTATGTGAACACGGTCCTTTCAAAATCCATACTCCCTTCTGAGAAACAAACAATAGCAGTCATAACAGCCCCAAACACTCCATGACTTTCTGCATATCCCCAAACACTAAAGGGTACATACATGTGTGTGAGTGTGTGTGTGTGTGTGTGTGTGTGGTGGTGGGTAGAATGCCAGAGTTGGGGTAGGCTTCCTTTGTGGATTAATCCATCAGTAATTCCTGTGGAGGGGAAGATTCAGCCCCTTAGGAAAGTAGTGTTAGTCGTTCAGTCGTGTCCGACTCTGCAACCGGACTCTGCAACATGGACTAAGCCCGTCAAGCTCCTCTGTCCATGGGATTTTCCAGGCAAAAATATTGGAGTGGGTAACCACTCTTTTCTCCAGGGGATCTCCCCAACCCAGGGATAGAACCCACGTCTCCTGCATTGCAGGCAGATTCTTTACCATCTGAGCCACCAGGAAAGCCCTAGTAAATTAGAGAGGAGGTGACTCAGACAGTAAAGAATCCATCTGCAATGAGGGAGACCTGGGTTTCATCCCTAGGTTTGGAATATTCCTGGAGAAGGGAACAGCTACCCACTCCAGTATTCTGGCCTGGAGAATTCCATGGACAGAGGAGTCTGGCAGGCTACAGTCCATGGGGTCACAAAGCGTTGGATACGACAGCAGCTTTCACCATCACTGTCATATTAACATCACCAAAACTATCGCTGGAGACAGATGGCATATGGCCACCTACAGTTCTACACCAGGAGTGAGCAACATTTTTCTATAGAGGACCAGATAATAAATCATTGAAAATTAAATTTCATATCATTTTGATGAGTCACAAAATATAATCCTTTTTTTTATGGTCGGGGGAGAGAGCAAGGGTAGTCAGGCAGAGTCTTCAAATCATTTATTTATTGGTCAAAGGCATGTGGGATCTCAGTTCCCTGATCAGGGATCAAACTTGAGTCCCCTGCATTGGAAGTGTGGAGTCTTAACCACTGGATGGCCAGGGATGTCCCCAATTCTTTCACTTTTTTTTCCAATCATTTATAAACAAAAAACCATTCTGAGTTCCTGGGCCATATAAAAGCAGATGGGCAGAATATTACTCAGACCATAGTTTGCTGCACACGGTTCTATGTGTGGTCAGAAGTGGGGTGGGGGACCCAAAATAAACCCCCCCTCCAAAGAGCCCCAGTCCTCCTTGGGGATGGCAATTCGTTAACGTGTCCCAGATTAACACTGTTCAGGAGGTCTGGGGGAGGAACACGAGGACTCGTGGGAGCTCTAGGAACACGTGGGGGCAGACCCTGCAATACATTGGGTGGAGGGACAAGGCAAAGAGGATCCAAGCTCCCCACCAAGAGTACAGTGTAGATAAGTCCAGCATGCAGAGAAATTCAACCGTCCATCATTAAGATGGAGGCAAGGCTGTGGTTAATTATTCTTTCCCTGTACAATGGGAACAAGTTAAAACATTTATAACTACCCTTCCCTCTATGTAATTCTTCTTCCTCCCAGGACCGTGCAACAACCTCCATTAATAGATATCTCAAAAATAGTATGTCATCCGTTTGGGGAAGTGGGAATTGCAAGCAAGGGAAGGTGGCCAGTTCTGTATCCCAGTAACTCACTGTCTTTGATGAGATATGAATGCCTCTGAAAATAGAGCCCTTACACCTGTGAACCCAATAGGTCCCGGCTTTCTAACACCCAGCCCTTCATCTGTCTGTACTCCTGCCCCATTTTCTATTTCTTGACAGAGCCAAGTTTCCTGAAAAAGTTGTGGGCAACCATCTCTCTTTCATATTTGCCATTTAATCCTTAACCCTAAACAATGAAACAGTTCAACATCTTTGTGTTGCTAAATTAAATGGACTCTTTGCAGTCTCAGCAACATTTGACACCGTTGGCCATGCCCTGCTTCCTAAAACGGTTTATTTTTTGGCATCCCTGACAGCACTCTCTCCTAGTTTTTCCTCCAACTTCTCTGGCATCCTGTCACCTTTATGGACTCCTTTCAGCTAACCCTTAAGTTCCTGGAGTTTTGTCCTCACCCTCTTCTCTTATACTCTACACCTGCTCTCGATGGCATTTACCCTCACTTACCTTCCATTACCACCTACTTGCTGACATTTTCCAAATTCCCCTCTTTGGCTCAGACCTTGTTGATTCCACCATCCTTACACCAAACCTAAAGGAGATGCCTTTAGGGATCTCCACTTGGATGTTGTACACAGCGGTTCTCAAATTGTACTCACCACAAAATAGGGTCCCACAAGAAATTTTTGTAAATGTGAATTTGATAGTAGGAATTTTTATTTATAAATGTATTTCAACAGATATAATAAGACACCAAAGATGTTTATACAGTAATTTCTTTTATGCAATACTTTAATAAGGTTATTTTGATTTTAAGCAACAGAAATCAATCCTAGCTAACTTAACTTTTAAGCGAAAAGTCAAAGCATTAGTCACTCTGTGCTATGCTTAGTCGTTCAGTCACATCTGACTCTTTGTGACCCCATGGACTGTAGTCCACCAGGCTCCTCTGTCCGTGGAATTCTCCAGGCAAGAATACTGGAGTGGGTTGCCATGCCCTCCTCCAGGGGATCTTCCCAACCCAGGGTTCGAACCCAAGTCTCCTGCATTGCAGGTGGATTCTTTACCGTCTGAGCCGCCAGGGAAGCCCAAGAATACCGGAATGGGTAGCCTGTCCCTGGCTCCAGGGGAACTTCCTGACCCGGGAATTGAACTGGGGTCTCCTGAATTGCAGGTGGATTCTTTATCAGCTAAGCTACCTGGGAAGCCCATTAGTCACTCAGTTGTGTCCAACTCTTTGTGGCCCCACAGACTATAGCCCACCAGGCCCGTGTCCATGGAATCCTCCAAGCAAGAACACCAGAGTGGACTGCCATTTCCTGCTCCAGGGGATCTTCCTGACCTAGGGATTGAACCCAGGTCTCTTGCATTGCAGGCAGATTCTTTACCATCTCAGCCACCATGCTGCTAAGTCACTTCAGTCGTGTCTGACTCTGTGCGACCCCATAGACGGCAGCCCACCAGGCTCCCCCGTCCCTGGGATTCTCCAGGCAAGAACACTGGAGTGGGTTGCCATTTCCTTCTCCAATGCATGGAAGTGAAAAGTGAAAGTGAAGTCGCTCAGTCGTGTCCGACTCTTAGCGACCCCATGGACTGCAGCCCACCAGGCTCCTCCATCCATGGGATTTTCCAGGCCAGAGTACTGGAGTGGGGTGCCATTGCCTTCTCCGTCAGCCACAATGGAAGCCCCTTAAAGGGGGGATTTACTGGATGGATATAGAGCTAGCTCCCAAAATCAAAAGGGATAAATCAGCTAGTCTCAGGAAGGGGAGTCACAGGGGCCTTAGCAGCAGGGGTTGAGTTGCCATTAATATACCTCATCTTCAAAGGCCTCCAGCATCTTATCTTTCAAGTTTCATGTTGCTACAAGAGACAATCTGACTGTCTCAGCTTGTATTAGGTATGGACCTCTGGATCAATTAGTGGTGGCCAGGCACAATATCATCTCTGTGTCTTTGAGCTATTCCTGAAGAAAAGAGAATTATCACAAACCAAACAACCACCTCAACATAGCTATCTTGAACATACAGCATCCCAGACAATGGCATGAGATCACCTAAGGCATAAACATAATGTGAAATCTGTGTATAAATATTCAGACAGCATTTCCCAGTCAACTCCCAAATGATATCTATCATCTACTTGATGACTTATCTATCACAGGTCTTGCCACAAATTCAAAATATACTTTATGACTTGACTCAATGTTGATTAATTAATTATAATATTTATATTCCACTAAATGATTTCCTTTAGATCTATGACCAAGTTTGAATTTTTTTTTAATTTTGTTTATTTGGCTGCTCTGGGTCTTAGTTGCAGCATGTGGGCTCTAGTTCCCTGACCAGGGTTCGAACCCTGGCTCCCTGCATTGGGAGCTCAGAGTCTTAGCCACTGGACCACCAGGAAAGTCCCTGAAATTTTTTATCACGGAAAATTTCAAACAAACACAAAAGAATAGTAAACCCCCACACACCACTGTTTTTTTTTTAATCTGGCTGCATCAGGTCTCAGTTGCAGCACGTGAGGTCTTTGTTGCATCATGCAGGACCTTTCTCATTGCAGTGCATATACTCTTGACTCAGTTGGGCTTCCCCTGTGGTTCGGAGGGTAAAGCATCTCCTGCAAGGCAGGAGACATGGGTTCAATCCCCAGGTTTGGAAGATCCCCTGGAGAAGGAAATGGCGACCCACTCTAGTACTCTTGCCTGGAAAATGCCATGGACAGAGGCTGGCAGGCTACTGTCCATGGGACTGCAAAGAGTCGCACGCGACCGAGCAACTTCACAGGCTCAGCAGTTGCAGCACGTAGGCTTAGCTGCTCTGCAGCGTGCAGGATCTTAGTTCCCCATCCAGGGGTCTAAGTCTGCTCCCCTGCATTGCAGGACAGATTCTTAAGCACTGGCTTAAGGAAGTCTCCCCTATATGCTTGAAGTTTCAATAATTTAAACATGCCAAAAGTCTTCCATTCTTGTTACATCTATTCTCCTATTCCACAGACTTTTTTTTCTAGAGTATTTAAACAAATGCTATCATTATATTTCACAAGGAAACATTTCTAAGAGTATCTATAATAAATTTTCCTTTAACTGCCATACTATCACTACAAGTAACAAAATTAAAAATGATTGCTTAACTTAACCCAGTCTTGTGTTCATTTTTCCCCCCTGACTATCTCAAAAATGTCTAAGAGAAAGTTTGAAATCGAAAGCACTCTTGTGGTTTTCAAATTGTGCTTTTATTTTTTTTAATTACTTTCCTATTTTACATGATGTCTCATAAACCTCTGTTAAACGTTCAGTAATGAATTTTTAGGCAAATTAAGTTCAGGAATTACTACACTGAATGTACTTCCATCTCAAAATTTACAAAACTAACCTCACCACCTTCCCTTCCCAGCATGCTCCAGCTCCCATATTCAAGAGCTCAGGTGTAGGCGGACTGTCTACCCAATCAGATGAGTCACAAATGTGGGAGTCAAGTCTGACAACTTCACCTTCCTCAAACCATCTCGTCCAGTTGTTCACTATCGATCCTACCTCTCCCATATCTCCTGAGTCTGTCCTCCATTCCTACTGCTTCAGGCCCTCAGTGGTTAGATTTTTTTTCCTGGATTACTGCAGTTTTCTTAGAGTTGATCTCTCTGCCTCCAATCTCTCATTTACCAGTGCTGCCATGGGCATCTTTTTACTAGTACATTTGATCACATCATATTTATATGAAAACCTTCAATAGTTCTCTACAGTCTGCCTTCCTTGACATACTTAAATGATCTGGACCCTCTTAATCTATCTCTGTATTAGTCCTTTGAAATTTCAGCTCCCTCAGAAAGCCTTGGAACCCAGAGTGGAGATGAGGGACCTCCTCAGTATGCGTCCATAGCACTGGCCTGCCCTTCCCATCATCTGTATTTTATCATTCTGTTAATGTCTGCTTTAGTCACCTCACTCCCACTGCAGGGTCTCAAGGGATCTTATCCTGTTCTTTTTTTACACTCTCAGCATGTACCAAGAAAGCCCACCACCAAGTGACTGCTCATTGTATGAATAAATGGGCTGTAGGTTACTGAAGGTGCAAAACTGGGCCTGGAAGAATCTGCAAGCCTTAGATGAATGATAGGTTGTTTCTTCTAATACTGGTATTTCAACAGTAAATCTCACCAGGCATGTCTATGGGCCACTCTACAAACATCTTCACTCCCAATGCCTTCCCCATGCACACCACCCCTCTTTTCATTTTCTCCTTCCCCTCTGCCACAGCCCAGAGTAAACCTGGCCACCCAGCTCCCATCCTTCCCTTCATTTCCTGCTCAGGTATCTCTTCACATCCATATTCATTCTTCCTTTTTGGCTGCATTATTAGAATACAGAAATGCTGTCAACTCGGAGAAGGCAATGGCACCCCACTCCAGTACTCTTGCCTGGAAAATCCCATGGATGGAGGAGCCTGGTGGGCTGCAGTCCATGGAGTCAGACACGACTTAGCGACTTCACTTTCACTTTTCACTTTCATGCATTGGAGAAGGAAATGGCAACCCACTCCAATGTTCTTGCCTGGAGAATCCCAGGGACAGGGGAGTCTGGTGGGCTGCTGCCTATGGGGTCGAACAGAGTCGGACACGACTGAAGTGACTTAGCAGCAGTAGCAATTGTCAACTACTCTGCAAAGTTGGAATTTACTATTACCATTATATAAATAAGAAATCCTTGGCTCAAAGAGGTTCATTCACTTATTTAGCAAATATTTATGGACTGTCCTCTATGTACTTGATAGTATGCCGGGTACCAGGCACCTACATGATCAAACTTGTAATCTAATGAAAACTTGTCTCTAATATCTAGAGACATTAAATAAGTAAACATACAAACCTACAAAAACAAATTGTAAAAGGCAGCATAAAGGAAAAGAACTGAGACCCCATAGAAAGACTAACTGAAATGGAACCTAGTGACATTGTGATGGGATATGAAGTGTGAGTAGGGGTTGGCAAAGCGGTGGGAGGGAGAGAAGGCTCTGAGGCAGGCGAGGGGCTGGAGGTCAAGGAGAGCCTGTGTGGCTGGCGTACAGTAATTACTGATAAGAGACAACAGACAGATATGAGGCAAGAGGCAGGAAGAAGCAAGACCACATAGGGCCTCCTGAACCACAGTGAGGTTTCTAAGTGCAATTAGTTCTAATGCTGTGATGACTTTATTCCTTTTCATTCCATGTGTGAATGTATGCTGTGGTTCCTACCTGATCTACCTCCAGTCCCTCCAAAGCCAATCCATGGTGCACGCTGTTAAGTACGTCTTCCTATAAAAGTAACTCTAGCTTCTCCTTTCAAAAAAATTAAGCAGCTCCTCCCTTTCTACAAGATTCAGTCTGAATTACCTGGCCTGGGTTTTCAGATTCCCTGTACTTTGACCTCTATCCCTAGATGACAGAAACGGCTCTCCACTGTCAATGACAATCCCCAATTACCAACCTAATGAGTTTTTCCCCTTTCTTCATGCTCTCACACCCTGTGCAGGATCTTGTGTCCTTGTTCAATCAGAATAGGGGTTCTTGGGAATTCCCTGGCAGACCAGTGCTTAGGCTTGGTGCTTCCCCTACCTGGTTCAATCCCTGGTTAGGGAACTAAGATTCACAAGCTGTACAGCACAATCCAAAAATAAAGAAAGAAAAGAACAGGGCTTCTTAACCTGCAGTCCACATGCCATAACATTCAGGGGTCCGTGAACCTGGATGGAATAAAAAGAGCCACCTTTATGCCATAACATTCGGGGGTCCATGGACCTGGATGGAATAAAGAGCCACCTTTAATTTTAAGAACATCTAACTAACTGAAACTTAACTTTATCAATGAAAAGAACAAGTCTTTGTAGTATCAACAGTATGTGTAATGTTATCATCAATAGAGATCACCGTCAATTAACATTTCATATCACAGTCTCAAAATGGATATCTCTACAATTATGAGTTGTTAGACTTGAAATAAATCATTTAACTTACTGTACTAGCATTCTATTAGTAAGGGAATACATATTACTAAATCATCACGCAGTTCCTTAAATACTTTGATAACTGCGTATTTATGCCCTTACAAATATTATCATCAGACAAGGTCCAAAGGCTCCACCAAATTGCCCAAGTCCATAGCGCAGACAAGCTTAAAAAACTCCTGATTAGTCATACATTCAATAAATGTGAGGTCCTCACCGGAGCCCTCTCTTGTTCCGGGTTGCTCATATTACGTTGTTCTGCTTTTGTTTGATGTTCTTCCACTGGCTCCACTTCCTATTCTTGCTGCCTGTGTGAGGATGTAACCCAGATCTCGATGCTTAACCTACAACTAAATTGTCCTATACTTCCTCCCTTACAAATCTCACCTACCTGCATGACAGATTCAAACTATACCTCAAAGGTGACTCCCAAATCTACCTCTACCAATCTTTTTTCCTCAAACCTCAACCTTAGACTTTGAAATACCTGCTTCGCCTGACAACCAGAATAACATACCATTCAGTGGCAGACTTCCTGGGTTCAAATCCCAACTCCAGACGCTTATTAAACATGTAACCATGTTTATTTAACATCTCTTGCTTTAGTTGCTTCATTTGAAAAATGGGAGTGATAACAATAGAATCTACTTTATAGGGTTACAAGGATTAGAAGAGTTCATACACATAAAGCACTTTTAGTAGGGTCCGAGACATTTCAACTCAATAAATGTTAGCTACCACCAGCCTCCTCTCCTTCTAACACCTGACATTTTTATTTGGTGTTTATTAACAGGTACAGTGATAGCCACCGCAGATATAAAGACAGAATTCCTATTCAATGATATAATTCCGATCAAGCTGTTGCTCAATAACTTTCAGTGGTTCCCTATTAGGTCCAAATTTAACAGCACTGGAATTCATCATGTTGCCTCAAGTAAATGTACCTTCCAGTCTCCTCTGGCTCTACTTCTTGTAACTTATTCTATCTGGCCAGACTGAACTGCAATGCTCTGTGAAAATGACCTGCTCTGTTCTGTCTTTTCTCACACAATCCCAGTGTCTCAAATGTTTATCTGATAACAATAATTTTGTCTCACTACAAGTACTCCTCCCATACTATGCATGGAGCCCCCCAACCACAAACATTACAATCTTACCTAAGTCACATACTTAAACATCAACTTGCTTCAACATTTGCATATTCTGTGAGCACCTCTTATTGGCCAGATCCTGAGCCAGAAGCTGGAAGTTTGCTGCTGTCCTTGTTTTAAAGACTATAGCATGGACCTGTTCTCAGGATCAAAATCAAGTAAGGGAGGGAAACGTGGCTCACAGTGAATGGCTCACATGCCATTCACTGTGAAAGGTGCAATTATAAGAGAAAGAGACACCAAAGGATGAGCAGTCATCTCAATTTGGAAGGCAAGGGTAGGCTTTTTGGATGATGGTATTTGGGCTTACATGGACTGAGCAAAAGCCTATTTCATGTAGTGAGAGCAGTGTGTGTGAAATATAGTGCAAGACAAAATGGCATGTTGGGGAACAGTTCAATATGGCTGGAGTATAGGGCCCATGAACAAGTGGCTAGACATGATGCTGGAGAGGTAGGCAGACCTTTCTGGCCAGCACAGGAATTTGAACTTTATCCCACAGGCAATGTGTGAAGGAAATGGCAACCCACTCCAGTATTCTTGCCTGGAAAATCCCATGGACGGAGAAGCCTGGCAGGCTATAGTCCACGGGGTCACAAACAGTCAGACACGACTGAGTGACTTCACTTTCAGGGCTTCCCTGGTGGCTCAGAGGTTAAAGCGTCTGCCCGCAATGCGGGAGACCTGGGTTCGATCCCTGGGCTGGGGAGCTCCCCTGGAGAAGGAAATGGCAACCCACTCTAGTATTCTTGCTTGGAGAATCCCTTGGAAAGAGGAGCCTAGTAGGCTACAGTCCACGGGGTCACAAAGAGCTGGATACGACTGAGCGACTTCACTTTTCACTAACAGCAGCATATGGCTCCAGTTGTATTTTGGAAAGCTCATTCCTGGCAGTGTTGTGGCAGAGGGAGAGAGGAAAATCTAGAGCAGCAATGTCCCAGAGAACTTTCTTCAGTGATGGAAATGCTCTGTAATTTGTCCTGTCCAATACAACAGCTGCAAGCCACACCGGGCTAATGAGAACTTAAAATGTGGCTAGGGCACCTGAGGAACTAAATTTAAAACAGTATTTAGTGTCAAACAGCCACATATGGCTAGTGGCTACCATAATGAACAGTGCAGCTTTAGAGACAAGCAAATCAGTTAGGAAGCTGTTGATACAGCTCAGGTGATCCGACTAGGGCAGAGGGTGAGTCAATAGCTGTATCAGAGGGACAATGATAAGTCAAGGGGATACAAAACTGTGAGAAAAATAAATCAAGAACGGCCCCCAGATTCTAGGTTTTTTGGCTGAATTACTGCTATCAGCCAGGATAATACACTAACAGAAGGAGCAGGTCTAGGCTGCATATAGTTTACACTGTTTTGAACGTGTTTAAGTGTCAGGGCTATCTAAGTGGTAAAATTAAGTACTGAGTTTTGCTCAGTTGAGTTGACTGAACTAAAGATACAGATTTGAGAGGCTGTGAGCCACTGAGTGAGATTACTTAGAAAAGATAAACACAATTAGAAGCAAACTGAGGCAAAATCTGGGCAAACATCAACACAGGTTAAAGAAGAGTCCACAAAGGACACCAAAGGAACAGCAGGACAAGCAGGAAAAGAAACAAGTGAGAAGTAGTCACAGAAATTAAGGGTGCGGAGAATTTCAGGAAGGAAGCCTGATCAAATGTCAAATACTTCAGTGAGGTCAAATAAGGTGAAAGCTGAAAAGTGCTTCCTGATTTTGCCAATTTGAAGGTCCTTGGTGACATTTGCCAAGACAGTGTCAGTAGTGGAAGAAATGGGCTAAAGAATGGGAAATGAGGCAGAGAGAGGAAAATTAACACAATTTCAGGTCTTGACTGGGAAAGGGAGCTGACAAGTACATAAGAGAGTCCACAAGGGGATATGGTATTGATTAAGGTTATTTTCTTTCTTTCCTTATTTTTAGGAGGGGAAAAACCTAGAAGGGAGCAGTTTAAAACGCCAATTGGTAGAAAATGGAAAGCTTCAGAGTAACAGATCGGGTTGACAGGTCGAAAGGAAAATACGTGTCTTTAATCCGAAAAGAGGACTTCTAGTACTGATAAAATGGTAGAGAGACATACACGGCCCGTTGACAGGTGGGAAACGCAAAGCCAAAGAGTTCTCAGGCAAGTTGGCCTCGCTGCTCCGGTCTGTGGGAGGGGAGTGCGGGTAATGAACTACAGACTGAACCACACTCTGAGGGTCATGGGTGGGGTTACTGCCCAGGAACAAAGCTTTAGGTGCCAACCATCCCTATGTTACCAAATTCGGAAGCCCCTGTGCCTCCTGCACAGTGAGGCTCATCAATCTAAACATCAGAGTTTGGAACAGAGCAAGGTTCATTACAAATTCATACCTGGGTGGCTCATACCCTAAGAATCCCAAAGTTGCTCAAAGCAAAAGGAAGTGATCAGAAGGCTATTAAGTTTTGCAGCATGCAGAGTCCAGACACCCCCCCTCCCCCTCGCCCCGCAGCATTCAATAAAGTAAGGAAGTCTAGGTAGACTCAGGCGAATTGAGCGGTTACGGGCCTAAGACAAAGAGGCCGAACACAATGCCCACGTCAACCGCCCACACCTCCGCTCCCCGCCGCAGGCACGACGAGGGTGGTGCCAACACTCCCGCCGTGGAACCACACTACACCGCGGAGGGACCCCACCCTGCAAACCCTCACAACTCCAGGTCCAGGCCCCATCCTCCTCCACTGACAACAGCTCAGCAGCGCGCGCTCCCGCTGGACTCCGGGCCCGGGCGTCCCAAGCCACCCCTCACACCTGCGGAAAAGGAACCGAGTTGGGCCACCTCAGGACGCCCCGCGAGGCCGCCTGCAGTGGGGGAGGGGCTGCTGAGGCGGGAGGGCGCGCGCCGCGCCCGCTTCCGCCCCACCTACTGCGCGCGCTCCGAGACCAGCCGCGGGGGCCACGGCTCACGCCTGCGCACTGACGCCCTCCCCGCGGCCTCCCACTCTCCTTTCCCCTCCCCCAAGCCGGTCGCACCCTTGCGCCTGCGCAGTGCACGTTCCCGGGCTGCGGCAGCCATGCTGAACCCGTACGGCGCTAGTAGTGGGGGGGATAGGGTCGAGGACAGCGGGATAGGCAGCCGAGGATGTGGAGAAGCAGCGGCGTTAGGGTGCTTTGGGTGTGTAGAGAAAGGCCTGGGCCATGCGGCTCCCTTGGCCCCTTGCGCGACCCCCGAGAACCTTCGGAAAAATCGGCCCCCGTGGTGGTGGGGAGGGGGGTGGCTGGCACGTGACCCGGATCAGCCAATCTGGGTGACGCTGACGTGGCCGCGCGGTCCCGATGCTCTCCCCACCCCCCAGCTCGGCCGGGAAGGGAGGGGCTGGGGGCTACGCCCCCTCCCCCAACTCAACCTCAGTTTCCGGGGGGGGGTGACACCCCGGATTACATCCTCCCCCCGCACCAAGCCAAGGGGAACAGTGGAGCCCCCCTGGAAGGTTCCGGGATCCAGGTGAGAAGGGGCCCTTGCCGGGCGGGCATGTTGTCAGTCATTTAAATGTCTAACCAATGGTGGGGAGTCCGAGAAGGAGATTCTTGGGGTGCAGAGAAGAACCCTGAGGGTGGGAGCATTTGTCCTTCAAACAATTTACAGCCAATGGGAGCGGGGAGGGGGCGAGCAGGCGAGGGCCCCTTGGGTGGGGGAGGGGAATGGCCAACCTCTGTCGTCTTACCAGTTGGAGGGCAAAGGGGCCTGGGGGCGGTATGACCCCCCCCCCCGATTCCATTCGTCCCTTGGGGGTACAGGAGCCTGGAGCCAGGTGAGAAGGGATCCTTTTGGCGGCCTGAGGGTGGGGTGATTTAGTGGGCTGAGGAGTGGGAGTGGTGACTATAGTTCCTACTCCTAGAGGGGAATGCTGAGAGTTGGCAACCCAGGCTGTGAACTGAGATTGTTCCCAGGCGCCCACTCCCTTTCTCCCCAGAGGCTGTAGAAGGAGCATTTCTGTGCTGCTGTTGTGTCAGCGGTAGGAACCTGGCAGTCATCACATGGCATGGTGGAGGTTACGCTTCGAGTGGGTTATCGAATTTGTGTGCATTCACGTGGACCTGGCCTGCGGAGCCTTCTGAATAAACCTTGGTTGCCCCGGCGGGGTCTTAGCTGAGCATGTGTCTATCACCGGCTGGGGAGAGTTTGCAGGCTAGAAGCTTGGGGTCTTCTTTGGATCAGGAACCAGGCCCAACGGGGGTCTCGGGAGAGGTTGAAAATCGTGGCTTGAGACACAGGAGAGTGAGTCTCGGGACCTGGAATGATTTCACAGCTCCCAAAGTTTCAGTTTTCTCCTGGGTGGTGTCTTTTGCCTTCTGCACCCCCTCCCCCACTCCTGAACAGTCTCTCCTTGTGTATTGCGGAGGAGGGAGCGGAAAGGAGGGAAGAGTTACTTTTCCAAATTACTGAGTACAAGTAGCCTCCCGTGTGACTCATTTGGGGGAAGGGACGCTTGGGAGGCAGAGGAGAACAGTGATTTTCCGGAATGCAGGGAAATAAGCCAGAATGTCTGGATGCCCTTCTACTTTCTAATAAGGCCCTGTGGTCTCTCGACCTCTTAACTTTTTCTTCCCAGACCGGCCCTCAGATAGGCCTCTGTGCAGATTTGCAAGGCCCCTCCTGGAAGAATGGCAGATTGGGGAGGCTGGGCCACTAGGGGGAGGGGGAGGGGAGAAGGCCTCTGCGAAAGTTGCTGTGTCATTGCTCTCCTTGCTGCAGCCACCCGGGCGGGCCCGCTTGTACTTTTGAGGCCGAGGCCTGATCGGAGGGGGGGAGGAGAGGAGAGACTGCCGTCCCTGTGCGTGCTTCCCCCCCACCCCCGCAGGGTTTGCCCGAGTCTGGTGGTCGAGAAGACGAAAGGTTGACGGCCATTTTAGACGCAGTAACCGAGGTTAAGGCTCCAGGGCTGCTACGAAGGAAAGAGGGTAACAGTTCGAGGACTTATGCCCTCACGAAGCCCTGCGGTTGGGGCGGGGGGGGGCGGATCTTATATTCTTTGACTTTCATGATTAATTTCCTTATTCAGATACGCATAGACTGTTTTCTTACTTGGTAGCCAGAAAAGGGGACAAGGAGGAGGGGGGGAGGGCCCCCAACTAAAGGCTGGGCGGGGGAAATTCTTTCCCTCTCTTTGAAGGGGACCGGGGAAGTCCAAGCGATGGCTTTAGCGATCCTAACTTTGCGCTGCGACTCTATTCACACGTAGTCTGTAACCTTATTCAGGTTACTAGGTGGTGGGAAAGATTGAGTGGGCTGGGGGGGAGGGGGCGAAATTGAGCTCCCAAAATGGCTCCTGCCCCTCCTCGGAGGCGGACGGCCCGGGGGGAGGGGGGAGGGGAGAGGAGGAGGGGGAGGGCTAGTCGGAGCCGCAGCCGCCGCCTCCTCCGCTCGCCCTCCTCCCTGGCGCTGACCGATAGACCAGCCGCTCCGTGGGGAGGACTCCGGACCCTCGTGGGGGGGATGGGGGAGCCCTTCCGCCCCCCCGACGCCAGGACCCTAAGAGAGGGTGCGGGCCCGCCTTCGGAGAGGGGGGAAGGGCGGGCAGCGTGGGGAGAGGTCTGAGCTCGCCAGGAGGGGGAGGGTGCGCACCCTGATTCGCCCCTCGAAGGCCTTGTTTTTTCCGCTCTGAGCCAGACACCGGAGAGAAGTTTGGGGAGGAGGTGGGTTTCATTTTACAGGGTATACGGGTGCTTTTGTTGGAGATTTTGCTCCCACTAAAGGGTTGCCGAGGTTTTGTCGACCAGGTAGATATTTGTATTGGTAACTGAAGGTATCAGAGGGAGGGATTGAAAAGGTGCTTGGGGTGCAAGTATTTAGAACGTGGTCTCTGTTTAGTTGCCTTGGAGAGAAGCCTTTGAGTTCACAGAGGGTAGATTCTGGGGCGCGTTTTTTATTTCGACTGCTTGGCCTGGGGAAGGAAGAGGATTTGAAGGCTCTGGTTAATTCTGCACTTTTGATTGCGAAGCACAGGAACGTTAGGTGCCTTCCTCGCTGTGTTTGGGAGCCCTCGGCCGTTTGCCAGTGGCAGGCCGCGGCTTCTAAGATGGCGTCTTCTTCCTCATTTCAGGTTCTTCACTGCGGCGGCCGCCTCATTCCCGAGAACAACCACCGCCAGCGTCCTGTGGCCACACCCCGGCGGGCCGATCCTGGCTACGCCCACGCGGCCCCCTCCAATCCTGCCGGCCTGGCCAATGGAGGAACTACGAATGGCACGACCTGCCCAAGCTTGGCAGTCGCCAGTCGCACTGGGCTTGGACGGCTGGAAAGACTTTGTTGGAAGGGGAGGCAGGGAGAGGGTGCTGCACCCCTGCCAACCTCCCTCTTTCCCTGGAGTTGCCGAACCACAGCGCAGCCAATTGGCTCAGAGATGTGGCAGGTTGCCGCTTCCCTGGGGGTCTATGCGGCACTCTTCTGCCTGGTGACTGACGCTTTGGAAATGAGGTTTATGACGTCATCGCTTCCGCCGACCAATAGAAAACGCTCCCGCGGAGAGGTGTTCCTCCCCCTTCGACTCTGCTTCTTCACGCGCGTGAGCGAGCGAGCGCGCGCGAAGGGGGTGGGGGAAATCGCGAGCACGGTGGCGCGCATGAGCGGCGAGGCTCCTCCCCCTTGCCTATATATAAAGGGCTGGCGCGGGGCTCAGAGGCGCCATTTCGCGCTGGAGTGGAGCAGCCTCTAGAACGAGCTGGAGGATTCTGCGTATCTACACAGAGCCTTCGAGTCGTCTGGGGCCGCCATTACAATCCACGTCCATCCGCTTGGAAATGGCCTTCGTCTCGGCCTATGACCGGCCCCGGCGGACAGTACAGACCCCATAGAAGCCCCCGAAGCTCCCCTTTTTCGGGCCCCGCCCAGTTCTCGGAGTCTGTCCACCCCCTCTACTCCGCCCTCAAGAGGATTTCAAAGATGGAGGCGGCGGCTCCCTAAACCATTTTTCGTGTTCATCCGCCTCCATCCGAGATCGAAACGGGACGTCGTCCGCCCCGGACGGTCCTGGCAGGAAGAGGGGATCCTTGCAGACCAACGGCGGGCAGTATTGGCGACGGTGTCTGGGATCGGGGGCCGTCCTGGGGTTTGAAGAGCCCGTCCCCTTTCGCTCGCCCGCCTCAGCTGAGGCCGCCGCCATTTTCTCGCTGTCCGCCTCCTGCGGAGCGCGCCAAGCTGCTGGGAATTCTCCGAGGGACAGCGGAGGAGATTGCTTTCGTGCCAGCCCGGCGGGGTGGGTTGTCGTCTGGAGGGCCGAGGGCAGCGGCCCCCGCCCTCCCCCCACTTCCCGGGTTATGCTGGACCGGGAGGTAAGGGGAACCGAGGCCACCCGGACTTTCCGCGGCTGAGGGCAGCGCCGGTTCCCCGTGGTCAAGATGCTGCAAAACGTGACTCCCCACAACAAGTACGTCCCTGCGAGCCGCGTGTGGGAAGGGGGCGTTGGGGGGCTGCGGCGCGCGCGGGTGAGGTGCCGAGTTCGGAGGGAGTGCGGAACCGATTCGGGCGCGTTGCTGTTTCGTGGCGCAACTGTTGGCTGTCGAGGCTCGCGGAGGGGGGTGAGCGGCGGTTTGGGGACTGTGGTAGCGGCCGCAGATCCTACGTATGGAGGGAGCGCAGGTAATTTACACGTTACTTTTCCGCTGTGGTCAGATTTTGGCTGAGTCGGGCAGAGCGAGGTGGCGGCGGAATATGCAACGGGGGAGGACTTGGATGGGGCAGCAGGTCCTGAGGGTAGTGGGTCTGGTGTCTAAGCGACCGTTTGTCCGGCCTTCAGTGGCTGGGGTTCGTGGCCACATCTTGTGCTTTACAGGGTTGCCATGGTGATAGAGCTTTGGGGACTGGAAACGGGGATTCCCTGAGTAGGGTACAAGGCCCACTCTTACTCTGGGTTCCTAATGTCGGGGATAGGTCCCTTTTCCGTGAGTGGTTTGGTTTTGTGTTGAGAGGAGTGTGTTGTGTTGCAGAAGATTGGATTTCTTGTCGTTTGTGTGTGTGTATATGAGAGGTACCATTGAGAGTTTCCTTCAGGGTAGAAAGGTGGAGCTAAGCTCTGGGATGTAAACAATGAGATCTTGGGCCTTGGGTAACACCTGGTCCTGAGGAGCCCCAGAGAGAACGTAAACTTGATGCATTGTTGGCCTTTGATGTCTAGAGGTGATGCTACAGTGGAGCCTGTTAATGGCATCGCAGCTTTTGGCAGAGGTTGGGTAGGGGGAGGTCTGTATCACTTTTATGGGGGAATTTGCTGACCTTGACTGTTCAGACAGCTCTGTTTTTTGAGTCCTTTCGACGGAGGAGACTGAATTTGCGAATAGTTAATTCCTGGAAGCTGGTAGCTTGAGGTATTCCAGGCTGTGAAGTCTGACAAATACTCTCTTGTCTGGTTCCTTTTTTTTCTTGGTATGGATCCGTTAGATTGCTGGCCCGTTGTTTGGAGTTAACTATTCCGAGCTTTGTGGAGAATGCTGATCCCTTCTGTACAGGTGGATTCTTAGGTGTCTGTCTCATCAGCGATTTATGAAATTTTCTGTTTTGTTTCTTTAGATCCTTTCCCCTCAGGCTCAACCACCATGGCAACCACCAAGCCCCTAGTGAGGAGGAAGCTTGGGGCTTGAGTTTCTTGGCTCCACCCATTTTGCTTAAGTTCTGTCCTCGTAAGGCTGTGATTCTTAAATGGCTGGGCCCTATGAGAAGCTACTTGGGCTTTTTCACTTTAAAACAGGTGAAGAAGCCTATCAGATTTTAAGAACTCAGAAGATAAGGCTTCTGTGGGTATAGAAAAGGCGATAAGAGGTACAAGAACAAAAGCTCCACGGATTGTTTGGATACTGGATTCGTTTTCATAATCTTTACCACTGTTTTCACTTGATTCCAAGCCTAGATGTGCTGAGTGCAAATCTGTGAACTGTGGAATTCTACTAAATTCCACCAGATTACCACATCTGATTTTGTTTCCTATCTTCACAGGCTCCCTGGGGAGGGGAATGCAGGGTTACTGGGCCTGGGCCCAGAAGCAGCAGCGCCTGGGAAAAGGATTCGAAAGCCGTCTCTATTGTATGAGGGATTCGAGAGTCCCACAATGGCTTCAGTGCCGGCTTTGCAACTAACCCCTGCCAACCCACCACCTCCTGAGGTGTCCAATCCCAAAAAGCCAGGACGGGTTACCAACCAGTTGCAATATCTGCACAAGGTGGTGATGAAGGCTCTATGGAAACATCAGTTTGCATGGCCCTTCCGGCAACCTGTGGATGCCGTCAAACTGGGTTTGCCGGTGAGTGGAGAGGTTGGAGTGGGGAGGTATGGAAATGAAAAAGAATGCGTGTGCATGGAGGTGGGCTGCCTAGTGTAGGTAGGTGCTGCGGCCCCTAGGGAGTTCCCATTTCTACCCTGTAGGGCAGATAGCCACCAGATTTCTAGATTTTTGGTCCTTTGTGATTGATCCAACCGCTTGCTATCTAGGGTCTCTCATTGTGCCCTCCATGTGTCCTTCCTTAACTTTTGTGCCCTGGCTCCATTTTACAGATTCCCACCCCAGGTTGGGAGAGGACCACGGTGGCCAAAATTCTTAGCTTCTTCCTTTCCCTCATGCAGCCCATGGATAGCCAGCCCCAGAGGTAATGTCACAGGATGGGAAACTTTTCCAGAGTGGGTGGGAGATGGGTGGTTAGAGCAAGGCAATAGGGGTCTCCTTATGGGTGATCAGAGTCCTGTTCCCATTTTTTATCCCTATCCCATAGTTTTAATTGGGGCCGCAGTTGAGACTATGTACTCCCCTGACAGACTTGGGCGGGTGTGTGTGTGTGTGTGTGTGTTGGGTTGGTAGTTTGCCTGAGAACCGGCATTTTTCTTTATTTGGTCTGACCTACCACTTCTTTCTTTAGGATTATCACAAAATTATAAAGCAGCCTATGGATATGGGTACTATCAAGAGGAGACTTGAAAACAACTACTATTGGGCTGCCTCAGAGTGTATGCAGGATTTCAACACCATGTTCACCAACTGCTACATCTACAACAAGGTGAGCTTTTGTCTGTTATTAGTTAGGGAGAGCGGAAAAGGCAATGGCACCCCACTCTAGTACTCTTGCCTGGAAAATCCCATGAATGGAGGAGCCTGGTGGGCTGCAGTCCATGGGGTCGCTGAGGGTCGGACACGACTGAGCGACTTCACTTTCACTTTTCACTTTCATGCATTGGAGAAGGAAATGGCAACCCACTCCAGTGTTCTTGCCTGGAGAATCCCAGGGACGGGGGAGCCTGGTGGGCTGCCGTCTATGGGGTCGCACAGAGTCGGACATGACTGAAGTGACTAAGAAGCAGCAGTTGGGGAGAGAGTGCATTTCTTAACACTACTTTATCATTGTAAAGTTTAAATCTTTTACTGAAGGTGTTTTCAGTAGTTTGGTATCTAGAAAGTCTGTTTGCAAAGGTACCACTGCAAACAGTGATGTGGCTTCAGAGATCCAGGATTAAGAGATGTTTAAATACAACACTGCTGATGGTCTTGTGAATAGTGGCCTTATTTCTCAGAAATCTCAGGAGACTTGAGTAGAAAAACTGATCAACTCTGAATCTCTCACTTTTTATCTTTGTTGCATATTGAGGGGCAAAGTTGGAAGAGATAAAGGGAAATGAGTGGCCCACTATAGGTAATTTTTAGCACTTTGATGGAGTTGTGTAAGGGAGTAGTGATGATGCCTGGGGCTAGGTATTTCCCAGAGAAAATGGTTTTACCTCTCTCCTTAGCATTTGAACTTTTTGTTTGTGTTTCCTGTAGCCCACTGATGATATTGTCCTGATGGCACAAACGCTGGAAAAGATCTTTCTGCAGAAAGTGGCATCAATGCCACAAGAAGAACAAGAACTTGTGGTTACTATCCCTAAGAACAGCCACAAGAAAGGGGCCAAATTGGCAGGTAGGAAGAGAAGGAGTTTTGCTAATAGAGACCAAAAGATGGGAATGATAATCAGACTAAACTCTTTTTCTGCCCTCCAGCGCTCCAGGGTAGTATCACCAGTGCCCACCAGGTGCCTGCCGTCTCTTCTGTGTCTCACACTGCCCTGTATACGCCACCACCTGAGATACCTACCACTGTCCTCAACATTCCCCACCCGTCGGTCATCTCTTCTCCCCTTCTCAAGTCCTTGCACTCCGCTGGACCCCCACTCCTTGCTGTCTCTGCAGCTCCCCCAGCACAGCCCCTTGCCAAGGTATACATCTATGGATATCTTTGGGGTAATGAGGAGGAAAAGGTCTTAAATGGGGTGGATCCAGAGTAAAAGGCACCTGTCTTTTCTCCACAGAAAAAGGGGGTAAAGCGGAAAGCAGATACTACCACCCCTACACCTACAGCTATCCTGGCTCCTGGGTCCCCAGCTAGCCCTCCAGGGGGTCTGGAGCCTAAGGCAGCACGGCTCCCCCCTGTGCGTAGAGAAAGTGGCCGCCCTATCAAGCCCCCACGCAAAGACTTGCCTGACTCTCAGCAACAACACCAGAGCTCCAAGAAAGGAAAGCTGTCGGAACAGTTAAAACATTGCAATGGCATTTTGAAGGAATTACTGTCTAAGAAGCATGCTGCCTATGCCTGGCCTTTCTATAAACCAGTGGACGCTTCTGCTCTTGGCCTGCATGACTACCATGACATCATTAAGCACCCCATGGACCTCAGCACTGTCAAGGTACCCACTGCATGGGGCAGATGGGATACTCAGGCAGTGATTGGAACCTAAGGATCAATAAAACAGTCACTTTTTATGGGCGTGCAGCTATCTTGGCGTTTTACTTTTACAAAATAGTGAGGCAGAAGGTCACATACTCTAATGAGTCCATATTTTCTGGAATTGGAAACAATGTGGTGGGTTTTATGTTCAGAGCATCACTGCTTGTCCTCAGGTCCTATCTACTGGAAGTGTTGGGTTAGGGTAGGTGAGTAAAGGGGTAGCCCAATAGTTGGAGGCCACACACACCTCCACTTTTCACTTTGAAATAATGGTTTTTTTTCCCTTAGACATAGATATTTATTCAGCCCACCCAAATTCCTTTGACTTCAAACTTGAGCCCCAGGGTATAGGTCCTTCCTGTCATGTACATCCCACCCCCCACTGTGCTGTCTAGAGGGCTGTTCTTGGCAGTGTCTGGGCCTGGCAGGGAAAGGTGAGTCTCCCTGCCTGTGCAGCTTCTGATGCTGCCTCCTTCTGCAGCGGAAGATGGAGAATCGCGATTACCGGGACGCACAGGAGTTTGCTGCTGACGTGCGGCTTATGTTCTCCAACTGCTATAAGTATAATCCTCCAGACCATGATGTTGTGGCCATGGCGCGAAAGTTACAGGTGAGTGTCAAGGTCGGAGTTTGAAGAATAAGTGAAGCTGGGGGAAGGAATTTTGCCATCTGTGCTGCATAGCCTGAACATGAGGTTCCCCAATCTATGCAGTTGTATGTTGGAGCTGCCAAATGGCTGGGTATGATCAGGGCATATCTACTAGCCTGGTTTTGAGTCTGCTGTCTCTTTCTAGGATGTATTTGAGTTCCGTTATGCCAAAATGCCAGATGAACCACTGGAACCAGGGCCTTTACCAGTCTCTACTGCCTTGCCCCCTGGCTTGGCCAAGTCATCTTCAGAGTCCTCCAGCGAGGAAAGTAGCAGTGAGAGTTCTTCTGAGGAAGAGGAGGAGGAAGATGAGGACGAGGAGGAGGAGGAAGAAGAAAGTGAGAGCTCTGACTCCGAGGAAGAAAGGGCTCATCGCTTGGCTGAACTACAGGAACAGGTACTTTGTTACTGTTGAGTTTACTGGGTGAGGTTCATGCTGTCTTTGGCTTTTTTTTTTTTTTTTTTTCCATTGCTTTATCTGTATTTTTTTCAATTTGTTTCTGTTTTCTCTCAAGCTTAGAGCAGTACATGAACAACTGGCTGCCTTGTCCCAAGGCCCAATATCCAAGCCCAAGCGAAAGAGAGAGAAAAAAGAGAAAAAGAAGAAACGGAAGGCAGAGAAGCATCGAGGCCGAGCTGGGGCTGATGAAGATGACAAAGGCCCTCGAGCACCCCGCCCATCTCAGCCCAAGAAGTCCAAGAAGGCGGGTGGCGGTGGGAGCGGTGGCGCTGCTACGCTGGGTCCCCCTGGCTTTGGACCTTCTGGAGGAGGGGCCACCAAGTGAGTTCTCACAGGGACGGAGGCAGAGATTTCTCCCAGTGCTTGCAGTTTTTTCTAGTGATTTTTTTTTTTTTTTTTCTGGCACGTGTCCAGATGATGAAATAGACCTTGAAGAATATAGGGTCTTTTGAAGCTGCTACCTACTCCTCTCTAAGCCAGAGTCTGTACTTTTTTGTATATTCTTTTTTTCTGTATTCGGGGATGGGTTAGTGCTTTAGGTGCAAAAAAAAAACAATAGACCTGTGCTGACGTACTTGTATTTATTTTTCAAAGCCCAACTGAAATTAATATAAAATATTTGTTGTGTAAAGAAGCTCTGCTCCCCTGAGGAGCACACATGTGTCCTGTAGCCCATCTCTGACTCACTCATTTGCCTTAATGGAAACAGTTGTTCAGGCAAGAAATCCAGATCACTGGATTAAGTAGAATGTGTTGAGGTAATGCGTTCCCCCAAGTGATAATTTTCTTTTGCTCAGACTCCCCAAAAAGGCCACAAAGACAGCCCCACCTGCCCTGCCTGCTGGCTACGACTCCGAGGAGGAGGAAGAAAGCAGGCCCATGAGTTACGATGAGAAGCGGCAGTTGAGCCTGGACATCAACAAGCTGCCCGGGGAGAAACTGGGTCGCGTTGTGCACATAATCCAAGCCAGGGAGCCCTCTTTACGTGACTCAAACCCAGAAGAAATTGAGATTGATTTTGAAACACTCAAGCCGTCCACACTTAGAGAGCTTGAACGTTACGTTCTTTCTTGCCTGCGAAAGAAACCTCGGAAGCCGTATAGTGAGTATGAAATGAGATTCCCAAGTTGCCTTAGCGAATTCTTGTGCGGTTCTGAGGACAATTTAGAGAAGGAGGTGGGGGGGGTATGCTTGATGCACTTGGAATCATCAGTTCCTGGGATGATGGGTTGCATTAGTTGCTTCCTTAAGTTCAAGAAAGGCATTTGGCAACAACAGGGGACAGGGAAACCGGAGTGCTCCTGGCTATGTTAGTCCTGGTTTCTTTCTTCTTTAGCTATTAAAAAGCCTGTGGGAAAGACAAAGGAGGAACTGGCTTTGGAGAAGAAGCGGGAACTAGAAAAGCGGTTACAAGATGTTAGTGGGCAGCTCAATTCTACCAAAAAGCCCCCCAAGAAAGGTGAGTGTCCCATAAGCCACTGTGAGTTCATTACATCCTGCCCTCTTGGTTCTTGGTTCTTCAAAAGTGGAATGTAGGTTTACACATTTTTAAACTTCACCTCTGTTCTTCAGCGAGTGAGAAAACAGAGACATCCTCAGCACAGCAGGTAGCGGTGTCCCGCCTCAGCGCTTCCAGCTCCAGCTCGGATTCCAGCTCCTCTTCTTCATCTTCCTCCTCTTCAGACACCAGTGATTCAGACTCAGGCTAAAGGGCCAGGCCAGATGGGGCAGGAGGCTCCGCAGGACCGGACCCCTAGACCGCCCTGCCCCGCCCGCTCCCTCCCTGTGCTGTGACACTTCTCATCTCACCCCCTCCCCCCTCTGTGAGAGAGCTGGCTCTGCAGGGGGGAGGGATGCAGGGACAAGACTAAAGGAGGGACAGAAAAACGGACAAAAGAGGACTGAGCTCCCAGCCCCGTGGAGAGTGCCCCCGTAGGCATAGAGCCCCCATTCAAAATGGCTGGGGCAGGCAGGGGTATCGGGTGGGAATGGGCAGAGGCCCTGATACAGGCTTACTGAGGCCACAGCTGCCCTGTTCACTTAGAAGGGCCCTGTTTTGAGATTGTTTGTTCTAATTTATTTTAAGCTAGGTAAGGCTGAAGAGGGGTGGGGCCATGGTCCCTCAGCTTCCATGGGGAGGGAGGAAGGGGGAGCTCTTTTTTTACGTTGACTTTTTTTTTCTACTCAGTTTTCCCTTTTCCTTCTGCTCCATTTGGGGACCCTGGGGGTTTCAGTCATCTCCCCAGTTGGTCCCCTGGATTGTCTTTTCTTTTGTCTGTTGATTCTAACTTGTAAATAAAGAAATATTATTCATGTTCTGAGTTCATTACCTTAATGATGGTGGTTTTTTGTAGTTGCTTCAGAACAAATGGAATACACTTAATTTTGAGGAATATTGGGGGTGGGTGGGAAGAAGGATCATCCTGTTTTAAATAAATCAGTAGGCTGTTGCTGTGATAAAAGTGCATCTGCCCTTTGTAAAGTGAATCCTCCAGGATAACTTAAGTTTCACAATCTGCTCTGATTCAGATGAAGCCAACACCTGGCTCATTTGGCCAAGAGTTTCAAACTCAGGACTTTAAACAGGCTCAGATTTTTCGCTGGTCCTGGATGTGTAGAGTGTCCCCTGAACACTGCAGTTACCAACTAGATGTGAAAGGGATGAGAGCAGCCAGCAATGGGTACTTCCTTGCACTGGGCATCTGCCTTAAGGGGAGGTGTGCCTATTTTTATAATTTGCTGGTTTGGCTTCAAATTGCATGTTTGCAAAGCTTTGCAAAGTTGCCTAATACAAATGCCACATTTACAGGATTCCAGCAGTCTACCAAATGGAAATCACAAAAACTCCTTTGCACAAATCTAGCCCTTTCTCTTGCTAAAGACAGAAGGGCTCTATAGTTAAGAACGATGAAACATTTGGGTTCCATACAGAATTTGGGGCCTTAAACCATACAAAAGCAAGAGCTTTCAGTATAATAGGTATGGTAGAAAATCTTTATCATTTTTTAAGTGAAGACTGGCTTATTCTGTATGTTGCCAGAAACACGTATGGTAGAAATGGTAGTGGTGATTTTGGAAATAGCAGAAGGTTGGGTTCTAGCAGATTCTCAACTCTTGAATCTTTGCTGTCCAGAGCTGCTAAAAGCTAGTAACATGGAATTATATCTGAAAATTGTTTTGGCCACACCCTGTGGTTTGTGTGATCTTAATTCCCTGGCCAGGGATTGAAACCATGCTGGCAGTTGAAAGTACTGAGTCCTAACTGCTGGACCCCCATGGAATTACCTAAAGTCTTAAACTGAGGCCTGGGCAACAACTCAAAGAGTAACACACAGGCAGGGTTGAGATGGCTTGTTTGTTACAATTTTGCAAGGACCTTAGTTTTTTAAATGAGACCTATGAAAGGGCTTTGAGCCAACTTGTGAGGCTCAGTGAGTGAACTCCAACTGCATTTAAACTCTTGTCCTGAAAGTTCAGAAGTACTTAATTGGAGTGGGATAGAATTTAAATCTAGAAGGATAAGTGATTTCAATTAGATGTGTGTCTGTTTGCCTAGCACTATGTCACATTTAAAAGGGAATTGAAGGTTTGAGTTTGGCAAGGAGACCAGTTAGAATCGTAACATCTGTGGCTGTATCCCCTTCAAGTATTTTTAAATTGTGGTTTGGGAATATAAAGATTTCAACTGTCAAGAGGTAAGTGACTTTATGTGTTCAGTTGCTAAGTTGTGTCTGACACTGTGACCCAATGGACTGCAGCACGCCAGGCTTCCTTGCCCTTCACCATCTCCTGCAGTTTGCTCCAACTCCTGTCCATTGAGGACATCCAACGATCCCATCCTCTGTCACCCACTTCTGCCCTCAGTCTTTCCCAGCATCAGGGTCTTTTCCAATGAGTCAGCTCTTTGCATCAGGTGGCCAAAGTATTAGAGCTTCAGCATCAGTCCTTCCAGTGAATATTCAGGATTGATTTCCTTGCAGTCCAAGGGACTCAGTCTTCTCCAACAGCAGTTCAAAAGCATCAGTTCTTTGGCACTCAGGCTTCTTTATGGTCCAACTCTCACAGCCGTATACGACTGTTGGAAAAATCGTAGCTTTGACTACAGATTTGGTAGCAAAGTGCTGTCTCTGCTTTTTAATATGCTAAGTTGGTCATAGCTTTTCTTCCAAGGGGCAAGCATCTTGTTTATTTCATGGCTGCAGTCAACTGCGGTGATTTTGGAGCCCAAGAAAATCTGCCACTGTTTCTTTTTTTTTCTATTTGCCATGGCTTCCCTGGTGGCACAGATAGTAAAGAATCTGCCTGCAATGCAGAAGACCCAGGTTCGATCCCTAGAGAGGATTCCTAGGAAGATCCCCTAGAGAAGGAGATGGGAACCCACTCCAGAATTTGCCTGGAAAATCTGATGGGCATAGGAGCCTGGTGGGCTACAGTCCATGGGATCACAGAGAGTCGAACACAGCTGAGTGACTAACATTTGCCTTGAAGTGATGGGACTGGGATGCCATGCTCTTAAGTTTTTTGAATGTTGAGTTTTAAGCCAGCTTTTTCACTTCCCTCTTTCACCTTCATCAAGAAGCTCTGTAGTTCCTCCTCACTTTCTGCCATTAGAATGGTAGCATCTGCATATCTGATATTTCTCCCGGCAATCACGATTCCAGCTTGTGCCTCAGCCAGCCAGGCATTTCGCGTGATGTACTCTGCATAGAAGTTAAGTGAGCAGGGTGACAATATACAGCCTTGATGTACTCCTTCCCCGATTTTGAACCAGTCAGTTGTTTGATGTCTTGCTCTAGCTTGCCTCTTGACCTACATACAGGTTTCTCTGGCGGCAGGTAAGGTCATCTGGTATTCCCATCCCTTTAAGAATTTTCCGCAGTTTCCACGGTTGTGATCCACACAGACAAAGGCTTTAGCGTAGTCAGTGAAGCAGAGGTAGGTTTTTTCCTGGTCTTCTCTTGCTTTTTCTATGATCCAACAGATGTTGGCAATTTGATACCTGGTAAGAGAAAGCAGCCTGGCTTATCCCCTTGACTGCAAAACAGGCTGAGACTGGGCGAGAGTGCCTCTGGACCTGGTTTACACCTCCTCCCTTGCCACCTTAAGTAGGTAGTTTACCAGTGTTTGTGGATTTCCTGAGCATAAGTCTGTTGGTAGAGTCCTTGTCTTGGTCCCTGACCTTTGAGGTTGCCATATGGCCCTTCGACTTACTTTTTCCCTTAATCGAATTACTGGTCCAAACCTTAGCTCTACCCCACATCCTGTCTGCTTGAGGCATTGTAATGGTTTCAGGAGTCTGATCCCCATCTTGATTGAAATTACTGCCTTCCAAAGTAACAAGCCACTTCCCTGGTGGCTCAGACAGTAAAGCGTCTGCCTACAATGTGGGAGACCTGGGTTCAATCCCTGGGTTGGGAAGATCTCCTGGAAAAGGAAATGGCAACCCACTGCAGTATTCTTGTCTGGAGAATCCCATGGACGGAAGTGCCTAAGAGTTGGACACGACTGAGCGACTTCACTTTCGCTTTAAAGTAACAAGCACAGTCTCCAGCTCACCCTGGGGAAAAACAACTGTGGGGTCCTAGTGTGGGCAGTGTTCCCGCCCATGCTCTTAATTTCCAGCTCCTGCTATAAGCATCAGTTCCACTGCTGCTTTTATTTTTCCCTGTTTCATGCCATTTACTCATCTTTAATGCTTCCATTTATTCAATCAACACATTTTATTGAGTTCCTTTGATTGTCTTTATTTTTCAACAAACAGCATTACAGCATTACGCATAGATGTTGCCTAACTGTTAAGTCAGGAGGCGTGCGAGTGAGGATACAAGGCCCTTACCTTGTCTTTGAAGCTTTATCATACAGTTAACTTTCATGGTGCAGTTATTGGACTGATCTGCTTCAAGATGAAGGCGTGACTTATTCTTGCAGATGATTCCTTCTAATTGAATCCCAGTGTGTACACCAGTCCAAGCCCTGCCTGCCTTACTCTTACATTCTCTCAGGACTATCCTGACTAAAAAGCCTCACTTCCCTGAGGGGCTCCTAGGATAAGCACCAAAGCTGGTTGGAGTTACTCACTGAGACTTGCCAAGAATAAGGCAGGGGAGGACTCCCTGAGCAATGAGAAAGGGACTCAGAGAGCTGGGAAGGCTGAGCACTAAAGAATTGATGCTCTCGAATTGTTCTGGAGAAGACTCTTGAGGCTTCCCTGGTGGCTTAGATGGTAGAGAATCTGCCTGCAGTGCAGGAGACCCGAGTCCAATCCCTGGGTCAGGAAGATCCCCTGGAGAAGGGAATGGCAACCCACTCCAGTGTTCTTGCCTGGAGAATTCCGTGGGCAGAGGAGCCTGGTGGGCTACAGTCCATGGGGTCGCAAAGAGTCGAACACAGCTGAGTGACTAATATTTGCCTTGAAGTGATGGGACTAGATGCCATGGTCTTAAGTTTTTTGAATGTTGAGTTTTAAGCCAGCTTTTTCACTTCCCTCTTTCACCTTCATCAAGAAGCTCTGTAGTTCCTCTTTACTTTCTGCCATTAGAATGGTAGACACGACTGAAGTGCCAGCACAAAAGACTGTTTTGAGGAGTCCCTTGGACAGCAAAGAGATCAAACCAGTCAATCCTAAAGGAAATCCACCCTGAATATTCATTGGAAAAACTGAAGTTTGAAGCTCCAATACTTTGACCACCTGATGCTGGGCAAGATTGAGGGCAGAAGGAGAAGGGGGCAACGGAGAATGAGATGGTGTGATGGTGTCACCAACTCAATGGACACGAGTCTGAGAAAGCATTAGGAGATGGTGAAGGATGGGGCGGCCTGGCATGCTGCAGTCCATGGGGTGGCACAGAGAGAGACGCGGCTAACGGACTGAACAACTGCAACAGAGAGTTGGGAAGGGGGCTGGAAAGGGTGGGCGAAGCTGACCTGATGATGCGGTGACCGCCGGCCTCGCCTCTTCCCCTTCCGTGGATCATCACCCTAGTGCCATGTCGGCAGAATCCCACTAGCAAGACAGCTGGTCCTTCTGTCCCCATATTTCACATGCTGTGAGTAGGGACAGGGGTGATATTAGACAACCAGTCCCAGTTTTTAATAAAAATTGTAAGTTGTAGTAGCACCATAGGCAAAGATCTGCAAAGAATGTAGAAGAGAGGGTTCTGATCTGAGAGACTTCTGAGAACTGTTCAGACAGATCTGGAAACTGTCAGGGAGGATGGGAGTGAGTGGTGCCAGCGGAGGAAACAGTGATGGGAGTTTCCTGGGTTCCAGAGGTTAGGACTCCATGCTTTCACTGCAGTGGCCTGGGTTCAGTCCCTAGCGGGGGAACTGAAGTCCTGCAAGCCAAAAGAAAAGCAAGAAAAGAAACCACGATGAGAAGTGCCTGAGAACAGGCCGTGCTGAGGCAGCAGGAGAGGGTGTGGGCTTCCAGATAAGGTCAGAAAGTCGGGCAGAGCTGGATCAAAGGCTGCCGTCAAAGTTTGAATGTTTATCCTGAAGGTTTTCGTAACAACTCTCATTTATCAAGCAATTACGGTGTACCAAGCACCGTGCTAGAAGCAAACTGTAAGCTCACTTGGTCCTCATTCTAGTCCTGTGAGGTAAGCATTACTTACCTGAACACAGCCAGTGAGTTGGAGGGGGTATTTGAAGCCAGCCCGACTGAGTGACGAACATTTTTCACTTTCACAACCTGGCTAGGAACCGCTACACTGGAATCCCAATGTAGGGGAGCTGGGAGACGCACCTCCTCGGAAGAAATTGCGGTGAGGAGTCACATGGGGTTGGCAGGGCAGTGAGAATGGAGGCAGGTCGACACTTAGAAAGCCGTGGCAGAGGTGGGCCCCCGCCTGAGGACAGCGGTTTGGAAGAGAAATGAGCACGAAGAGGCGCAGGTGGGTTAGAAAACTACGCAGGAGTTTTATAGCCGGGACTATTTTCCGAAGGTTCTTATTTGATCTCCACATGCCAAAGGGAGAGTGTGTGTACCCGAACCCCTCAGAGCTCTGCAGCAGTGGAAGCCTGATGGTTCCTTACTGAAGGAAGGCCTCCGGCTGAATGTCAGGTTTGAACGCAAGTCCGGGAGGCTCGCCTAAGGAGCAGCAATGCTATTCTGCAGTCGTGTCTGACTCTTTGCAACCCCGTGGACGCCAGACTTACCTGTCCTTCACCGTCTCCCGGAGTTTGCTCAAACCCATGTCCATTGAGTCGGTGATGCCATCCAACCATCTCATCCTCTGTCATCCCCTTCTCCTCCTGCCTTCAATCTTTCCCATCAGGGTCTTTTCCAGTGAGTCGGCTCGTCCCATCAGGTGGCCAAAGTATTGGAGCTTCAGCTTCAGGATCAGTCCTTCCAATGACTATTTAGGCTTCCCTGGTGGCTCAGATGGAAGAGAATCCACCCGCAGTGCAGGAGACCAGAGTTCAATCCGTGGGTTGGGAAGAGTCATGGCTACCCACTCTAAGTGAATGGCTATCCACTCCAGTATTCTTGCCTAGAGAATTCCACGGACAGAAGAGCCCGGCGGGCTGCAGTCCATGGGGTCACAAAGAGTTGGACATGCCTGAGCAACTAACACATCTGGAAAGGATGCTTCAGTTCAGTTCAGTTCAGTCGCTCAGTCGTGTCCAACTCTTTGCAACCCCATGAATCACAGCACGCCAGGCCTCCCTGTCAATCACCAACTCCCGGAGTTCACTCAAACTCATGTCCATTGAGTCGGGGATACCATCCAGCCATCTCATCCTCTGTCGTCCCCTTCTCCTCCTGCCCCCAATCCCTCCCAGCATCAGGGTCTTTTCCAATGAGTCAACTCTACCCATGAGGTGGCCAAAGTACTGGAGTTTCAGCTTTAGCATCATTCCTTCCAAAGAACACCCAGGGCTGATCTCCTTCAGAATGGACTGGTTGGATCTCCTTGCAGTCCATGGGACTCTCAAGAGTCTTCTCCAACACCACAGTTCAAAAGCATCAATTCTTCGGCACTCAGCCTTCTTCACAGTCCAACTCTCACATCCATACATGACCACTGGAAAAACCATAGCCTTGACTAGACGGACCTGTGTTGGCAAAGTAGTGTCTCTGCTTTTGAATATGCCATCTAGGTTGGTCATAACTTTTCTTCCAGGGAGCAAGCGTCTTTTAATTTCATGGCTGCAGTCACCATCTGCAGTGATTTTGGAGCCCCCCCAAATAAAGTCTGACACTGTTTCTTAACACGTGTTAATCTCCGCGGAGGGTCATTGGCGCCACCTGGTGGGCATGCTGCCCATGACGTCCTCCTGAACCTCCATGCTATGTACTTGTGTGTCCACCCTTCCGGCTTCAGGTCTTTCTTTCCTGCTAACCTCCTCTATTTCAGCTCTTGAAACATGTCACTTTTCTGACCCAGAGACCCTTGTCTCCCTTTACAAGCTCTCAGCCTCCCTGGTTCTTTGACACCCCAGGTTCTTAGCGCTCATCCTCTGTAGTCAGCCCTTCTTGGTCGTTTTCTCCAGAGTCCCTGCTTCAGCTTCCACATGTTGTTGTCCATCCTGTTACCTCCCTTTCCCTCTTCTCCTTATTGACGCAGTATTTCTAAGCAATTTCCTCCATTCCTCTGGAGGCAACTCCCACTCATAAAGTCTATGTCTGTCTAGACCTTGTTCCAGAGTTCCAAGTCTGTTTTTCAACAGCCTCATAGCAATGTCCCGGAGGCTCCTGACACTCAACACACATCCAGAAAAGATCCTGTCTTTTCCCCAAATGTGTCTCTGTGAGTTACCCATTTATGTAACAAGCACTTGGTACAGAAGCCCCTCGTTAATGTGCCAGACACTTAAAATCCCTTTAAAATGAAGTCCTGGGGGGTGGGGAGAAGGGATAGATTGAGAGTTTGGGATTGACAGGTACACATATATTTAAAATAGATAACCGGCCTTCCCTGGTGGTCCAGTGGTTAAGAATCTGTTTTGCAACGCGGGGGACACCGGTTCGATCCCTGGTCCGGAAAGATCCCGCACGCTGAGGGGCAACCAGGCCCGTTCCCCACACCGCCGAGCCTGTGCTCCTTAACAAGACAAACCTCCACAATGAGAAGCCTGCTCACTGTCACTAGGGTAGCCCCCAGTGGCGGCAATGAGAGAAAGCCCACGTGCAGCAACGAAAACCCAGCACAGCCAAAAATAAATAAATATTTAAAACCAGATAAAATAGAGAGCCAGAGATAACCAACAAGGACCTACCATATACCATGGGGAACTGCTCAATATTCTGTAATAACCGAAGTGGGAAAATAATCTGAAAAAGAGTAGATACATGTATAAGCGAATCCCTTTGCTGTACACCTCCTGAAAGTAACACAACACTGTAAATCAACTATATACTTCAATAAAAAAAAATTTAAAAATAAAAATGAAGTCCTCAACTTTACTCAATGTAAAGACCTATATGGGCGAACAGTCTAGAAAAGAGTGGATGCATGTATATGTGTAACTGATTCACTCTGCTGTACAGCAGAAACTAACACAACAGCTAACATCAACTATAAAAACATTCAGTCTTCAAAAAATACATAAATAAAATGAAGTCCTCACAATAATCCCACAAATAGATACGCATCACCCTTTTACAAATGAGGAAACTGAGGCTCAGAGCCACTGAGTAGCAATCCCGCAGCAGGTCAATAGCCGAGTCAGTGTCAGTAACGCACCGCACCGCCCGGGTCGCTCCAGCCATACCGAGCCTGGTGAGCGGCCTGCCGCCCCCTGCTCTGCTCAGCCAGCGAGCAGAGCTTCCCTCCGCCCGAGCTTCCCTCTGTCACTTCTCCCCTTTTGGTGCCCGCTCCAGCTGGACTATCACAACTCTCTCTTTCCTAGTTCTTTTTCTTTTTTTTTTGGCCCTGTGGTTTGCAGGATCTCAGCTCCCGGACCAGGGATGGAATCCTGGCCCTGGGCAGTGAGAGCGCGAGTTCTGGCCACTGGACCACCAGGGAGTCCCTTCTTTCTAGTCTTCAGTCTCAGCCCTGTTGCCACTGAGTGCACCCCGCGTGGGCCCCCACCCGCCCGCACTGTTGCTGCCAGGGAGATGGCTGAGGAAAGAAATCCGGTCTGTTGCTTATTACCTCTAAGGTTTAAACTCCTTCTCAAGGCCTCGCTCCAGCCCTTGCTACACCCAGAAACTTATGTCCCTCATCCACCCTCCTCTGAATCCTGTGCTCAACTCAGCCAAAGAAAGACCTTCCCAGATTCTCCCCAGCTTTTTCCTGCCACTGGACCTTGGCACATGCTGTTCTCTCTGCCCAGAAGATGCTCGTTCCACCATCAGCAAGTCCTACACAATCTCCAAAAACTGCTCGTCACCTCCACTGTGCAGGTAACGCTGCCTGCCCGTCCCCCATGACACGTCCGCACACACCTTCCAAGGGGCCCCGCTCAGCCTGCAGCCACGCCCAGGCCCCTCCTTCACGCACGTCGCAGACCCCCGCAGCAGCGTCGGGCTCTACGACTGCTCACACAGTGTCTACGTGGTTGCTCTCATCAGCCTTCGAGGGCTCTCCCGGTGAGCAGACGGCCACTTCCTCTTTCACTTCACACCTAGCTTCCTTCCTCCTTAATTTTGCCCCCTTGGACAGGTTTCCCACAGCTCCTTTGTGAAATAGGAACTATGTCTTATTCTTTAGATCTTTAACCTGCCCAGTGCCTGGGGAAAGACTTTAAGCATAAACAAACCGTAGGGAACTTCCTCTGTGGTCCAGTAGCTAAGACTCGGAGCTGCCCATGCAGGGGGCCCGGGTTCGACCCCAGGTCAGGGAGCTGGATCCCACATTCAGCAACTAAGAGTTTGCACTTGGCAACTAAAGATCCCGCATGCTGCAATTAAGACCTGGCGCAGTCAAACATATAAATGTTAAACAAATAATAACAGTGATGAGACCACCTTGGTATCCCCATCCATCCCCATGCCCCCACATAGATCCCCAAACAGTCTCACCGGCCCTGCCTAGGGCTGGCAGGCGGGGAGCTGACGTCGGGACGGGCTCATCATTAAGGTGGGGTAAAGGTAGGGTAGACAACCCTCCCGGGTTTGCCCAGGGTTGAGGAGTTTTGCTGGACATGGGATTTTTAGCAGTAAAACTGAGAAAGTCCTCCGGGAAAATTGGGATGGGTGATCACGTCATGAGTGGGAGACGTGATCATCACTCGGAAGTGAAGGAGACAGAACTGGTAGACACCAAGCTGTACCACTGTCCAGGTTCTGCGCTCATCCCTTACAGACTCCATCTCATGATGCGCCTCGCATTTGACTCCTGATCGTTAGAGTCTATTATACCCACTTCATAGAAGAGAAAACAGGTTCAGAGAGGCCTATTGATGTGGCCTAAACCACTGGATCCATAGACCATGCCTTTCTGCTGAACATGCTGTCTCCGGGGTCCTTCAACCACCTCCTTCCCTGGTGCCTGCCCCCTCCTCTGCACAACAGTAGCCTCCCCTGGCGGGGTACCGGGCCTGTCACCCCCAGGGGGGCCTCACCTCAACCTCAGATGGCCCAGATAAGACTAGCTTCTTGTCAAAGCAAGAGGAACCCGCCGTCCTTGCCAAACTCCCATTATTTGTGTGTCTTTGTATAGCAAGTCGATGTTGATACGCAGTAAAATATTTCTCATATGTGTCTGCCAGATGAGGACACTGCTATTCTTGTCCAGTAAGCTAACATTTGATTAGAAGTTAGAGGAGAAAAGGGATTTATATCTCCAGTAATAAGATTTTTCTGCCAGGTGTTCGTTTGAAAAACCAGTATTACTAAAATGCTATCAGCTGTACTCACAGAATCATTGCTTTTATAATTTCTGAGACTCTGAGAACATAACACTGGCTAGCCACTAATACTTTCTTCTCTTCTGCCTCTGCAATGGGCTTCCCCAGAAAGGCAGGATGTAGAGACACTGAGTTTCTCCCAAAATGATGATTTCCTGTCTTCCTGACTAGACTTTGCTTTTCATCTGTAGTTGCTACAGAAAAAAAGAAGACAGTTTCGTATTTTCTCTCATCCTTTTCTTCTCTTTCTTAAAACCAACCAACCAAACAAAACAATGGTTTTTCAAGCCTGCTTGTATGTTTCTAAGTAACCCCAGGGAAATGAAAGCTGAAAAGTTACTAACAGGATGATAGTTCTAAGTGGTTAGAAAGCCCTGTATCTCCATCCGAGTGAAACTTCCTGCTCTGTGATGGGAAGTGGGGGTGGCTGTTCTGGGTTCGTGGCCACCACGACCTGTCGTTCTACATTCTTGATTTGAGAGAAAACAAGTGCCGTCAAACACGCCCCACCCCAACACACTCACACACTCACACACACACTCACACTCACACACACACACACACTCACACACACACACACACACACACACACACACACACACACACACACACACTCACACACACACACACTCACTCACACACACACTCACGCACACTCACACTCACACACACACACACACTCACACACACACACACTCACACACGCACACTCACGCACACTCACTCACACTCACACACACACTCACACACTCACACACACACACTCACACACACTCACATACACTCACTCACACACACACTCACACTCACACACACTCACTCACACACACACACACACACACACATGCACACACATCTCTCAGTTCCTATACTGGATTCCTTGCTGCACCTTCTGTCTTCCATAAGGAATCCCCCTAACTTGGCCCCTAGTTCCCTGAGGTCTGGTCAGTGACTTGGTGCTGATACTGGCTGTGAACCTTTGCTTATATCTCCACTTAAAATTCTACATCCATTCTGGATCTGACCCCAACCACAGTGACCCGACCCCCAGACCCCTCAGGCTGGTCCCAGGATTAGGCTCTTCCATCACTGCCTTTGGTCTCACAAATAGACCCTGCCAAGCCCCACCGTGATTTAAGCCACGATTCGGCCAGGAAGAAAAATCGAATGAAATAAAGAATGCTGAGCAACCGAGGCAGCAGCGTGGGGTCGAGAAGCAGGTTCAGAGAGCAGCACTGTGAGTGGGAATAGTGGTTCGGCCTTATTTCAGAGCAAGGTGGAAAACCAAGCAGAAAGGGCCTTGTTTCTGCCGAATCGGGCAAGCTGAAAGAGAAGGAGAAAACCAGGGAAAAGGAATTGACGCTTATCTGAGACATTGCTGTCAACCTTATTGTAGTGATCTCTTTAGTCCACAGAACATCCCTATTACATATGTTTTAGAGGAAATACTGACTTGATGTGTGTAAGATCATGGAGTTGGTGAGACAGGGAAATGCTGATTTCAAAGTTTATATCTTTTTTTCTGTGCCCATTGTTTCTGGTTATATTATAGATATAAGCAAAACAGGAATTCAGAAGTGAAACTTTGAAAAAAAAATTCAGATATTGTTAACTCCACCAACCAGAATGGAAGAACAAAGCTGGACATACACACACACGTCTGTCTGTCTGGCTATCTGTCTATCTGTCTATCTGATACATCTACTGATGTATCAACATTTTTTTAAACGTAGCTCCTGCCCAAGATTCCACCATGCAGTAGAAAATTAATTTTTTTCCGCCAAGCCCAACTATACTGAGCTTAGCAGAAGAAGTACTAGGAAGTGTGAAGACATGAGAGAAGTCAAACAACTTGGTTCCAACCGCACAGCTGAGGGAATCCCCAGTGCTGACTTTTGCTGTGTGAAGAGGAGCAGGGCTGAGTGAGAATCACTCACTCTGAGTGCTATTCACCCAGTGATGTCACTGACTAATGTCTGAGTAATGACTGTTCATACCCACCACCCCTCCTAACCATTCCTTCAGGCTTGACTGAGAGACTGGGAGCTTCGTGAAGGAAAAGGGCTCCCAGGGAACAGGCGATAGATGTGAGGGGGTGACGCTGTGTCCAAATGGACAGGGTCCATGAGAGGAAGGTGGGGAGGGGTATAGCTCACCTCCTTTTGACCGTGTAAGAAGTAAAGGGATGACAAAAATATAGACCAGAAAAAGCAAAAACAACCCCCCCCAAACCCCTCCAAAATTTAAAAAACAAAAATAAGTATAGGCCGAGAATAAAAATTACATGAACTTTGTAAGATTTTGAAAATTTTGCATAATTTTTCTTCCTATCTTTATTAATCTTCTCTCTTTTCTGGTTGGGGTTGAAAATAAAAATCTCAAACGTGGATATAACTACAAAATTTCAAACCATCTTGGTATTTTCACAGTTGAACGTATTCTTGGTGTTCCTGAGATGCAGTGTGATAGTAACTTTTGACCACAGAGCATTTTTCCAAAGGAGAAAACAAGGAAGCAATTGTAGAGCTCCCATGACAAAACGGAGAGTGTGCTTTGAACCTGAAGATGAAAAAGTTGCTGGAAGAGACACTGATGTATAGATCAGTGTTATGGACTCTGTGGGAGAGGGAGAGGGTGGGGAGATTTGGGAGAATAGCATTGAAACATGTATAATATCATGTATGAAACGGGTTGCCAGTCCAGGTTCGATACACGATACTGGATGCTTGGGGCTGGTGCACTGGGACGACCCAGAGGGAGGGTATGGGGAGGGAGGAGGGAGGAGGGTTCAGGATGGGGAACACAGGTATACCTGTGGTGGATTCATTTCGATATTTGGCAAAACTAATACAATATTGTAAAGTTTAAAAATAAAATAAAAATTAAAAAAAAAAAAGAAAGAAATGGTCAAACTTGATGTATGTATTTAATAGCCAGGTAATGGAACCCCAACAAGGCATTACATCTTCTTTCTTTATTTCAATTTTAAAGAAAAAACAATAGATTAAAATTATTTATATGTATATTACAAAATATCAATTATTATCGTTCAGTCACTAAGTCATGTCCAACTCTTTGCGAGAGGAGTAATTATTCAATAAGTGGCAATATAGTAACTCATGCATTGAGGAATCCAACGATCTCTCCTTTAATTTCCTGATATTTTCAAGAACAGCATGCAAACATATACACACTCACAAACACACACACTTTATGATGCAAATCCCAAATCAGAAAATCCAGAAAAAGCGCAAAGAATGCTTGACTACCTGTGCATTGGTTTAACAACTATTAAGATTTTCCCATATTTATTGCAACTGTGTGTGTGTGTATCTACATCCACTTCAAAATAAAGACATTATGGCATTTTATCTTTAAATACTTAAAGCTGTCTTGCTACATAACCACAGTAAAGTAATCATGCTGAACAAAGTTGAAAATAATTTCCTAATATCATTGATTATCCAGTCTATTTTTTCATTTATCTCGAAAGTATCTTTATATCTGTTTTCCCCCAAAAGTGTTGCCAAAAATCACCCTCTAAATTTGATTGTAATGCTATGCAGTGTCTCTTAATCCCCCCTCCTCCTTTTTTATATGATTTTTCAAGAGGTCAGGCCAATTGCCTTATAGAATATCTCATATTCTGTGTTCGTATGGTGGTTTTCTTCCTGGCTTCATTTGACTTATTCCTGTATCCAGTGTATTTTCTATAAACTAGAACTTTGAGCAAAAGGCTTTATTAGATTTCGATTAAAGATTTTTCACAGTAATTCTCCATAGGCGATGCTGTGTACTTTTCCTCTCATCAAGACGCCTGTGATGACTGTGCTGTTGTCTCATTATTGGTGAAGTCGTGCTAGACTGGCGAGCCGAGGCAGTGGCTGCCAGATCTCTCCACTATGAAGATACATTTCCATCCTCAGCAAACAAGCCGCAGGCTCTACACTTTGGCGAGATGGGACTCTCCCTTTTCAGGCCTCTGTTTCCTAACATTTAGACACCTTCCCTGAGTCAATTCTCCCATTAGGGTTACAAAATGCTTATTTAATCATTCTATTATTTCCTAGCTGGCCGTCATCTGAAAGGAAGACATTTTCTCATCCAGTGAACTATATAGTTCTTTCTGAAAAAATCAGGAAATCAGCTAGTTTCCTTTAAGTATCACTTATCTTTGTTAGGAGTAGAATATCACCCCCAGTGGTCATAGAAAAGTTCTGTTGTTGTTGCTTACTTTATCTTTATTTTGATTATTATTAAGGACTTGTGCATTTTTATCCATTCAGTGTGCTTACGTTGGTTACAGAAAAAAATTTTTAAATTGTCGAATTGCCCCAAATTTGGCCAGTTGGAGCTCCTTCAAGCTGGCTGCTCTTTTCTTTCATTTTTTATAAATATACTTTTATTTTTTTAACATATTTATTTTTATTTTGGTTGCACTGGGATTTCATGTGGCGTGCAGCTGAGTTGCCCTGTGGCATGTGGGATCTTAGTTCCCCAACCAGGGACAGAACCTACATCCCCTCTGTTGGAAGGCAGGTTCTTTACCACTGGAACACCAGACAAGTCCCTACTCTTTTCTTTCGATGTGATTCCAGTAGTCTGAGTACTTTCTTGCTTTCTGAAACAAGCTTGCTTTGCATATTCCCTAATCCAGGCCTGAAATAAGTCACTTCTCTAAGACGCTCCAGTTCCTTTTATTGGGTGATGATATTAAGAAATCACAATCTGCATTCTAGAAACAACCACCACTCCTGAAGGACCATTGCTTCTAGGTTCTATCACTTGCTAGAGCTAGAAAATATATATACTTGTAAATCATTAGTTTAAATTGGCCATTTCCAGTTCAAATTTAATATTAGTGTTTTAATTTAGCTACTTTTTTCTTTCCTTTTATACATTAAAAATCATCCTTCCCAAATACATTACATCAGTCATTCCTGCATTGCTTTATCCTATAATATATATAAACAAAGTTTCAAAATAATAATACAATATTATTACTAACGATAAAACTACTGAATGACCTTCAATGTTTTTAGTAGTTCTTTTTGTCCTTGGAATATAGTCCACAGGGAATATACAGTATTGTTTTCTAATAGGAGTTAAAATAATTCTTGTCTCTCTGGTTCAGTCGTTTATGTCTTAAATTTTAGGGGTTTTTGTTTCATGTTTATAAAAATTATAAAGTACTTATATATTTCCAAAGTCAGTATCCAGTTTTATCCCTGTTGCCTCAAATGCATTCCCTCTTTTCTTCCTTCCCCTCCCCATTTTTAACAATTTCTGGTTTATCCTTTCAGTGTGGTTTTTTGCAAACATCTCCCCTCTTTCTTACCCCAAGGGTAGCACATACTGTATGCCTTCTTTTGTATTGATATCTTGCAATTTTTCCACTACATACTAGGGATCCCTCCATATCAGCTCAAAGAGACCTTCCCCATTCTTTTTAACAGCTTTGTGTTTCTCCACTGCACGGATGTACCATAACTCTTTCATCCAGGACATTCTCACTGGACGTGTTTCCAGTGTTTTGTTATTAGCAAACATGACATGTCCTTTTTGAAAGGCAGAGTACTATAAACTAACAGCTACGTATCTATGTTTGGCATTTCCTTACCCATATTAAAATATGCTTTAGAAGAAAAAGATTACTTACATTGATTTACGTTATTAACATCCTTCAGAACATTTGAGTTTCATGGAACAATTTAGGACAATACCATGGTAGGTGTGCAGACTCATAGCTCTGACAGATATAAGTGTTTAGACTACTGCTTGGCAAACTGCAAGTGCTCAATACGTGAAAATCTCCCTGGTGGCTCAGACGGTCGAGAGTCTGCCTGCAATGTGGGAGACATGGGTTTGATCCCTGGGTTGGGAAGATCCTCTGGAAAAGAAAATGAGTACCCACTCCAGCACTCTCGTCTGGAGAATCCCCTCGGACAGAGGAGTCTGGCGGGCTTCAGTCCATGGGGTTGCAAAGTTGGACATGACAGCGACTAACAATACATAAAACTAATAGTATTCAGAAAAGCAATAGTATTGGTAACAGCAGAAAGTTTTTAAATGTTTTCTTTGTTTGGGCATGTCATCAAGGAATCTGAGAGCTGAGTAGGCTACATCTTACTCTTTGGTCAGTTATTTGATGAACATGTGTTGAGTAACTGCTGCGTTCTGGGCAATAGGGTAAGAACTCGTACCTGGAGCCAGAGCATACACTGCCAGCCTGAGGGAAGGAATGAAGGACAACAGGGAGTCAAACCAGGTCTTGGGAGTGGCACTGAGGATCCAGGGGCGAGGCAGCAGAAAGTTTCCAGGGGGCAGAAATGCCAGGGGGTCTTCTCTTGTGAAGAGGAAGTTGACTCAAATTCGGAGCCTCCATTGGAGTTGGAATCAAACCACAAGACACAGTCAAATCACAGAATTAGTGGCAATGGCCAGAGACGAGGGGAGGGGAGGAGAGGGGGGAGGAAGTGGCAGCTCCTGAGTGGCCTGGCCACTCAGAAGAGGAAAGGAAGCCTGAGAGGAGAGGCTGCATGCTACGAGAAATGTCTGTCCACGGACAGAAACAAGTCACGTGATCGAGAAGGGGTAAACGGGTGGTTTATTCAGCAAAGCTCATCAGGGAAGACTCTGAATTTTTACCCCAGGACTTATGAATGGATGGCAAGTTGGAAGCATTGATGTTAAGGTCACAGGCAGGAGGATTCTAAGGCAAGAGAGTGTGGCTGTAGCGTCATGAAAAAAAAGAGGTGAGGTTGGAGAACCTTAGCCAGGAAGGAATTGAGAGTCTAAGTGAGAAAGAAAGTCTGAACGAGGGGATCTGCATGAATGGTTGGCAGAAGTGACATCTCTGCAGTCATTTCTAAACACGGTCATTCTGCTAGCTGGATGTAAGAAACAGAAAACGCAAGTGTTCGTCGCTCAGTCGTGTCAGACTCTGCGACCTCATAGACTATAGGCTGCCAGGCTCCTCTGTCCATGGAATTCTCCAGGCAAGAATACTGGAGTGTAGCCATTTCTTTCTCCAGGGATCTTCAAACCTGGGTCTCCTGCATTGCAGGCAGATACTTTACAGTCTGAGCCACCAGGGAAGTCAAGGTCCAACCCAAAAGACAAGGATGGTAAATCCTGACAAGGATGGTAAAGGGTGTTCCCCGGATGACAGCTGTCTCACTGAAGACATTAGTTAAGACTGAAGCCAACAGAAGATTCTTGGAGGTGTTTTTTGGGGGGTGGATTTTTGTTTTTCTTTGCCACGCCTTGCAGGATCTTAGTTCTGTGGACAAGGATTGAACCGGGGGCCCTCATCGGCGAAAGCGTGGATCAGGGGCGGTTCTGGAAGTTTTATCTGACAATAAAATGGACAGAAAACCTGAAACAGCTGGTTGTATTAGTGAAACTTGCAGTTCACTAATGCTAGGTACCAAGAGAACCAAGCAAAGAGAAAGTAAGGCAATTATTTATCCTAGGGAAAACAAAAAGCTGTATAAGAAAGGACGTTTGGCTGTGAACAGCCTTTACAAATTAATAACATAAACACTGAACACCAACCTGGTGAAAAGTTACAATATAACTATATTAAAGGAAGAGGTGCATGTGTGTGGTGTGAAGATGAAAAAAAAAATTAAGTCTTCTTCTTCCATAGCGAGGAGTAAAGAGAAAAGGCCTAAAGCTGAAAAATCAAGATGGAGTTAAACAAACGTGCTATTTACAGACAGAAGGTCAGCACCAACAGAATTAGTTAAAAACATTGGAAAGGACTTCCCAGGTGGTCCAGTGGTTGAGAATCTCCTTTCAGTGTGGGGAACGCAAGTTGGATCCCTGGTTGGGGAACTAATATCCCACATTCCACAAGGCAGTCACTGAGCCCACAGGCCACCGCTACTGAGCCTGCACACCACATCTGAGATCCGATGCAGCCAAATAAATAAATAAGTAAAGAAAAAAAATTTTTAAGTTGAAAGTTTTCAACTCTGGGCTTCCCTCATAGCTCAGTTGGTAAAGAATCCGCCTGCAATGCAGGAGACCCCGGTTTGATTCCTGGGTTGGGAAGATCCGCTGGAGAAGGGATAGGCTACCCACTCCAGTATTCTTGGGCTTCCCTTGTGGCTCAGCTGGTAAAGAATCCACCTGCAATGCGGGAGACCTGGGTTTGATCCCTGGGTTGGGAAGATCCCCTGGAGAAGGGAACGGCTACCCACTCCAGTATTCTGGCCTGGAGAATTCCTTGGACTGTGTAGTCCATGGGGTCAAAAAGAGTTGGACACGACTGAGTGACTCTCACTTTCACTAATCAACTCTGGGGGGAAGGACAGGATCAGAAGGGAGGCAGTGACTAAAACTTTTTTAAGCAAATCTGGCAGAACTATTGGACTCTCTAAACTATGTGGATAAACTTACTTTGTTAAAAATTAAAATTTTAAGAAAGAAAATCCATCAGAAAAGGAGATGTGGAGGCAGCTGATGTAGAAGTCTCCTTCAGAGAGAGTGGCTGGGAGGAGCTTGCAGGGTGGGCTGGGGGTTACAGGGCAGAGAGGAGGCTTCCTGTTCTCAATATATGAAAGCGATGGTATTTTTATTATGTATGGAGGGGAACCCTGGAAAGGGGGTAGAATTTGAAAATACAGAAAAGAAGTTGACTATCTACTCTAAAAGAGACTGAAAGAAGTCAGATCAAAAATGCATAACAATATTTTTTTTTAAGGGACCCGAAGAGAAAGACTTTGAGACTAGAAGAAAATAATGTGAGCGTGAGGCCAAATACATAAACCTAAAAGATTTGGAATTGCTCCATATTCCTTCCAAATTGCTTCTGGTGACTTCTGGGTAATATAGGCATAGTGAAGAAAAGCACACTTCTGGTCAAAAAATGAGGCACAAAAAATTTAAGTACAGTTGATTTACTATGTATCTTTAACTACTGCTGCACAGCTAAGTGCTTCAGCTACACACACACACACACTTTTACATATTCTTTTCCACTATAGTTTGTCACAGGATAGGGACTCTTGAGAATCCCTAGAACAGCAAGGAGATCAAACCAGTCCATCCTAAAGGCAATCAACCCTGAACATTCATTGGAAGGACTGATGCTGAAGCTGAAGCTCCAATACTTTGGCCACATGATGCGAAGAGCTGACTCATTTGAAAAGACCCTGGTGCTGGGGAAGATTGAGAGCAGGAGGAAAAGGGGACGACAGAGGATGAGCTGGTTGGATGGCATCACCGACTCAATGGACAAGAGTTTGAGCAAACTCTGGGAGATGGTGATGGATGGGAAAGCCTGGTGTGCTGCAGTCCATGGGGTCGCAAAGAGTCGGACACGACTAAGCGACTGAGCAACAACAAAAATTGAGTATTGCTCCTTGTGCCATATATAAAAGCTTACATCTGCTGACCCGAGTCTCCCATTCCATCCTCCCCCAACCACCTGCCCCCTGTCTGTTCAAAAGAGGACAATTTTAACAACTTTATTAAACATTAGGACAGAGATCAGGGAAACACTTTTCCAAGGATGCATCAAGTTAACTTTTAAGTAAAAGATCAACAGAGATGAGGGCGCGATGGAGCCAGACATCTCTCATGGTGTCTTCCAAGACCCTCTTCTTTCTCTGAGGACAACCCGACTCCTCACCTCAGAGGTGGGCGCCGGCCATCACGTTTGTACCGTGGGATCTGATCCCCGTGGGCCGGGGTGGACACTTTCCCTAAGCTTGGGCAATCGTTTGTTTTTTCAAAAACTTTAAATTGTGGCTGAGAGACACGGTCTCCGTGGGTGGCTAGAGCTGAGGTGACACACACACACAAGACCCACAAGATCGGCAGGTCGGCTGAACAGGACAGTCAGTCCACACAGAGAGAACACGGCTGACGCGCTCAGGGACCTAGAGAGCAGGGCGTCTGCGGCCCAGAGAGGGCTGGGCGCTGGGCTCTGCTGGCGCTTCAGCTCTGAGTTCTGCTCCCTGTGCGCCTGACTCAAACCCACCCTTGGGTTCTGGGTACCACTCCAGCATCTTTATTGTAAACACCCTCTCTTGTGTCTGTGATTATTCTAATAGCGTTTCCGTGACTGACTGGCAAACAAAAATCACGCCTAGGACAGCCCTCCCTCACTCCCACCCAAGTCCTCTTCTGGTCTGTGACTCCCCACCTCACTCTCTTCCGGGAAGCCCACGGAGTGCCCATAATCTCTTGGTTTCTTTCTTTTCCAGGACAAAACGCTCACAATTCCAAACCCTTTCTTGCCCCTACATACCTGTATTACGCTCAGCTTCTTCTTTATTGGGGGCGGGGGCTGTGTCACCTGGCATGTGAGAGCTTAGTTCCCCAACCAGGGATCAAACCCACATCCCCTGTGTTGGAAGGGCAGAGTCTTAACCACGAGACCACCAGGGAAGTCCCTTGCTCAACTTCTACGCCCTAAACGGCCCAGGTTTTCCAGAAAGTCTTCCCAAATCACTCAGACCTCAGGGATCCACTCTTCTGACGACCTCCGATGGCACCAGCCAGTCTCCATCCCCAGACCCCAGCCTGGGGCCAGAACGACTTCATCAGCACCATCTGGAGCGTGTTAAAAATTACAGAGTCCCTGTCACCACTCTCTCCACCCCAGAGATACTCATTCAGTAGATCTGGGAGTAGCCTGTACTCATCAAAAGGCTCCCAAGTGATTCTTCTGTGTATTCAGTTTGAAAACCACCAGTCTGTACCACTCATTTGGTACCTGATATAATAGCTCAGTTGGTAAAGAATCTGCCTGCAATGCAGGAGACCCTGGTTCGATCCCTGGGTTGGGAAGACCCCCTGAAGAAGGGAAAGGCTACCCACTCCAGTATTCTGGCCTGGAGAATTCCATGGATTGTACAGTCCCTGGGGTGGCAAAGAGATGGATACAATGGAGCAACTTTCACTTCACTTCATAAACTACTTTGTAGAGCTGGTTATTGCTTTGGGTGTACTTTAGATTTTGTTCACAGTAAACTAAAACCTTCTTCGTGCGTGGTGTCACTTCAGTCATGTTCGACTCTTTGTGACCCTATGGACCGTAGCCTGCCAAGCCCCTCTGTCCATGGGATTCTCCAGGCAAGAACACTGAAGTGGGTCGCCATGACCTCCTCCAGGGGATCTTCCGGAGCCAGCAACTGAAACTGCGTTTCTTATGTCTCCTGCGTTAGGCAGGCACGTTCTTTATCACTAGCACCACCTGGGAAGCCCTAGGCCACAGATTTAAAGAGGATTCAGAGAGATATCTTCTAGACCTCCCTTCTCACAGATATCTTGAGAAGTAGTAGATCACTACTCTCTACCCTCCTACCTGATGTGATGGACCTCAGACGGAGAATGTGCGCATCCTACCCAAGCCTTGGCCTCTCTTTGTCCTGCATGGAATGCTAGCGAATGCAGGAAAAGGAGATGGCATCTAGGTCACAGCTGGATACCATTGGCCTCTTCATGACGGTCAATCTGAGTAAGAGTGAAGTTTCCATGAATGTTCCCTTGCCTGGTGTCCTTCAAAACTGTCATCGGTTGGGGGAGTTGCAATGAACAGAATACTCTGCATCCCTTTGGGGGCAAATCTGAATTCAGGATATAAATTTCATGACGTCTATGTGAAATGGTCCGTTCACAAGTGACACACAAGGGGGCCCACGCTGATGAGTCAAATGAAGCAAGACATAGCTAGATTGGCCCATGAATGAATGCCAGTCCCCAGTAGCACGTCACGCTCAATGGCCATCACCAGAAATCCCCTCTTCCAGACCCTAGAGTCCTTTGCATGCATGCTTAGTCCCTTCAGTCATATCCAACTGTTTGGGACCCCACAGACTGTAGCCCACCAGGCTCCTCTGTCCATGGGGTTCTCCAGGCAAGAATACTGAAGTGGGTTGCCATGCCCTTCTCCAGGGGATCTTCCCGATCCAGGGACCAAACCCGTATCTCCTGCAGAGCAGGCAGAGTCTTTACCCACTGAGCCACCTGGGAGTTCCCCTAATGTCCCTTACACCCTTAGAGAATTGGCTAAGGCCTGGGAAGATGAACACTGTGCAAACATTGTTTAAAATTTTACTGCTGCTGGCCAGGGCTTTGGGTAGACCAATAAACTGTGTGTGTGTGTGTCTGTGTGTGCACATGTGTGTGTGTTGGAGCTGAGAAAAGGAACGCATTGGTTCCCCACAAGTCCCTGCCATGCGTATGGGGGCCAAAAAGGAGGAGACCTATAGGACAAGGGTTGATCCCATTCAAAGTCAGCATGATGAACTTGGTGGAGTCGAACTGAGCAGGCAAGGGCCGTCAGAAACTTGCCAGGAAGCTGAATGGTGTCTCACACTTGCTTCTCTCAGAAGGGCCATCACCTAAAGTAGCAAAACCCACATGGTCAAGGTTCAAGCTCACAATTCTGGGTCCTTTCTCTGTCCACCTCCCTCCAACCTGACCCCCTCGCCTCCCCTCTGCTTGTCCCTGCTCCCCTCCCGGAATCTCTCGTCCTCCACCCCCATCCTGTGTAGGTCCCCACCTTCCTCCCCCAGACCCCCGGAGCACCTGGGGGTGCTGGACAGGCACGTGCCCGTGATGATGAGGGTGATGCCCCCGAGGAAGCCCCCTAAGCCAAGGACCAGGCCGAGGGCACAGACCAGAGTCCCTGTGGTGTCAGGCAGCGCGGTGGGCACCTGGGGCTCTGGGAGAGAAAGGGAGGGTCAGGGGGTCCTGCAAAGGGGTTCAGGGTGAAGGATGCACAGGTCTGAGGTGGGTAGCGGGGAGGGGGCTCCGTACCCCAGTGCTGAAAGAGCGGCTGGTCCAGGCCCCAGTGCTCCACCTTGCAGTCGTAGAAGTCGTCCGCCAAGGGCACAAAGGTCAGGTAGTGGAACTTCCGGAATGAGTGGTCAGGCTGCGCGTAGAAGCTGCTCTGGGTCACGCCCTGGGTGACGGGATGGCCATTGCGCAGCCAGGTGATGTTGATGACCGGGGGGAAGATTTTGTCCACGATGCAGATGAGGACATTGGGCTCGCCCAGCTGCACGAGAGACTTGGGCAGCACGGCCACTCTGGGGGACACTAGGAAGAAGCAGGCCTTGAATCCCACAGGAGCAGCCTCCAGCTGGGGCCTCGTCAGGGGTGGACTGAGGGGTGCTTCCTGGTATCAGCCTTCTGAGAGCAGTGGATGCTCTGGGCTGGTGACACCAGGGCAGAAGCGGGGAACAGAGGGACAAGAGACTGAAGGGCCAGGGGGTGCCCAGGGGGTGCCGTATCTGCCAGGCAGGAGGGGTCATTCCTACAGGAAGAGGCTGCTGAAGGAATCTGAGGAGATCTAGAACCTCCTGGGAAAGAAAAGGGTTGAGTACAAGTCTCAGATTTTGAGAGTGGGGCCAGGGAGCCAACAGAGGCCTGAGGGGTGGGGCAGAGGCTTCTCTGGACCTCCTCTGCTTGCTGGGGGCCTGGGGGTGGGCAGGGGAAGGGCCTGGTACCGTTGGGGGCTCTGGTGCCGTTGGAGCGCTTCACCAAGTCCTCCAGATGCGCTTTGATCATTGCGATACTGACCAGCCCGCTCTGCGGGTCAAAGTAGGCGAAGTTGCCAAATTCAGGCAGACGCCACACAGCCTCCCTCTTCTTCAGATCCACAGAGAACAGCTGTTCTCCATCAAAATCATACGTGAACTGACCTGCACCATCATAGGACTGGTAGAAGGCTGGTCCATAGGAGCCCATGTGGTCAGCTGTGTTGGGTGAGTTCAGGGTCAGGGGGAGAAAAGAAAAGGTATCAGCTCTCATCCATCAGGTGTGATGGGTTGAGTCTCTGAGCTATGCCGCATCCTGGGTTCTGCGTGGGGGAAGAGCCCTGTTCTAACACTGAGTTGGTCCCTAGAGAGCAGAGGAGTTGCTGAGGGTTGGAAGGGAGAGGATGGAGGGGCTGGCCAGCACAGAGGCAAGGGTTTGGCCCAGCACACTGCGCTGGAAGAAGAGAGACCACCTAAGCTCAGGCTTGTGACCCTAGAGTTAAATCTTGACTCTGATCACCGGTCCAGTGGGGTCCTGTGCGTGAGACGAGAAGAGTAGGGGTGGGACGAGGAGAAACTAACTGAGGTTAAGAGCACCCATGGCATGCAAGGATTCTTCAATATACGCAAATCAATCAGCGTGATGCACCATATTAACAAACTGAAAGATAAAACCCATATGATCATCTCAATAAATGCAGAAAAAGCCTTTGACAAAATTCAGGACCCATTTATGATAAAAAAAAAAAAAAAGCTTCAAAAAATGGGCAAGGAAGGAACCTACCTCAACATAGTAAAGGCCGTATATGATAAGCCCACAGCAAACATTATTCTCAATGGTGAAAAACTAAAAGCATTCCCTCTAAGATCAGGAACAATGTGAGGGTGTCCACTCTCACCACTATTATTCAACATAGTTTTGGAAGTCCTAGCTACAGCAATCGGAGAAGAAAAATACATAAAAGGAATCCAGATAGGAAAAGAAGTAAAACTCTCACTGTTTGCAGATGACATGATACTATACATAGAAAACCCAAAAGAAACTATTAGAGCTAATCAGTGAATTCAGTAAAGTCATGGGATACAAGGTCAATACACAGAAATCACTTGCATTTCTTTATACTAACAGTGAAAAAATCAGAAAGAGAAATTAAGGAATCAATCCCATTCGCCACTGCAACAAAAAGAACAAAATATCTAGGAATAAACCTACCTAAGGAGACAAAAGAACTGTATATGGAAAATTATAAGACACTGATGAAAGAAATCAAAGATGCCATAAACAGATGGAGAGATACTCCATGTTCCTGGGTAGGAAGAATCAATACTGTGAAAATGACTATACTACCAATTGCAATCTACAGATTAAATCCAATGCCTATCAAATTACCAATGGCATTTTTCACAGAACCAGAACAAAAAGAAATATAAAAATTTGTATACAGACACAAAAGACCCCAAATAGCCAAAGTACTCTTGAGAAAGAAGAACGGAGTTGGTGGAATCAATCTTTCTGACTTCAGACTATACTACAAAGCTACAGTCATCAAGACAGTGTGGTACTGGCACAAAAACAGAAATATCAACCAATGGAACAAGACAGAAAGCCCAGAAATAAACCCACGGACCTATGGGTACCTTATTTTTGACAAAGGAGGCAAGAATATACAATGGGGCAAAGATAGCCTCTTCAATAAGTGGTGCTGGGAAAACTGGACAGCTATATGCAAAAGAATGAAATTAGAACACTTCCTAATGCCATACACAAAGAGAAACTCAAAATAGATTAAAAGCCTAAATGTAAGACCAGAAGCTATAAAACTCTTAGAGGAAAACATAGGCACAACACTTGATGACATAAATCAAAGCAAGATCTTCTATGACCTACCTCCTAGAGTAATGGAAATAAAAATAAACAAGTGGGACCTAATTAAACATAAAAGCTTTCACACAGCAAAGGAAACTACAAACAAGGCGAAAAGACAACCCTCAGATGGGAGAAAATAATAGCAAGGGAAACAACTGACAAAGAATTAATTTCCAAAATACACAAGCAGCTCATACAACTCAATACCAGAACAACAAACAACCCAATCAAAAAGTGGGAAAAAAGACCTAAACAGACATTTCCCCAAAGACATACAGATGGCTAACAAACACATGAAAAGATGCTCAACATCACTCATTATTGGAGAAATGCAAATCAAAACTACAATGAGATACCACCTCACACCAGTCAGAATGCCCATCCATCAAAAAGTCTACAAACAATAAATGCTGGAGAGGGTGTGGAGAAAAGGGAACGCTCGTGCACTGTTGGTGGGAATGTAAACTGATACAGCCAGTATGGAAGACAGTATGGAGACTCCTTAAAAAGCTAGGAATAAAACCACCATATGACCCAGCAATCCCACTCCTAGGCATATACCCTGAGGAAACCGAAACTGAAAAAGACACATGTATCCCATTGTTCATTGCAGCACTATTTACAATAGCTAGAACGTGGATACGACCTAGATGCCCATTGACAGATGAATGGATAAAGAAGTTGTGGTACATATACACAATGGAATATTACTCAGCCATAAAAAGGGACAGATTTGAGTCAGTTCTAAAGAGGTGGACGAACCTAGAGCCTCTTATATGGAGTGAAGTAAGTCAGAAAGAGAAATATAAATATTGTATATGACACATATATATGGAATCTAAAAAGACGGTACTTGTAACTTTATTTTCAGGGCAGCAATGGAGAAACAGACATAGAGAGCAGACCTATGGACAAGGGGGGAGGGGAGGAGGGAGAGGGTGAGATGCATGGAGAGAGTAACATGGAAACTTACAATTGCATATGTGAAATACACGGCCAGTGGGAATTTGCTGTATGACTCAGGGAACTCAAACAGGGGCCCTGTGACAATCTAGAAGGGTGGGGTGGGGAGGGAGATGGGGGGGAGTTTTGGAAGGGAGGGGACATGGGTGTGTACCCATGGCTGATTCTTGTTGATGTATGACAGAAAACCACAAAATTCTGCAAAGCAATTATCCTTCAACTGAGCAACTGAACTGAACTGAATTATCCTTCAATTTTTAAAACAAAGGCAAAAAAAAAAAGCATCCGTGGGCACAGAAATGCAGTTTAAGTGGGTGTGAAGGAAAACAGAAGATGGCTGTAGGAGTAAGAATTAAGAAGGGTAGAAAAAGGCAGCCCAAGGTATTGCAGAGAGCAATAGAAAAGGAATTCAAAGTTCAAAGTTCATGTCCCATCTCTTCTGCTCAGAGCATTATGATTAAATGTGTCTCTTGACATGAATGAGGCTCAGCTTTCCAGAAATTAGGGTTTAGGTGACGGTGGATAAGATGGCTTGATAATCCTATGAAATTAATTGCAGAGCAGTCATGAGAAATCACCATGTGGGCAGCACGATACAGGCCCCAGGAATATAGACAAAACAGCTGTGGGCCCTGCAGACAAGGAGCTCGTGAACAGAGCAGGATAAAGACATAAACAACTCTCTATTGACCTGGTAAAAAATATGGTACTAGAGCTGGAGGTGAATGGGCACATTTCAAACCAGGAAGTTCTGCAGAAATCAGGATGCTGGGACTTCCTTGGCAGTCCAGTGGTTAAGACTCCATGCTTCCAATGCAGGGGAGGCGGGTTTGATCCTTGGGCAGGGAACTAAGATCACACATGCTGTGCATCTTGGCCACAAAATTTTAAAATATAAATTAAAAAAAAAGATGGAGTTCCTTGGTTGTACAGTGGATAAAAATCCACCTGCCAATGCAGGGGACACGGGTTTGATCCCTGGTCTGGGGAAATTCCACATGCCATGGAGCAGCTAAGCTGGTGCACTGCAGCTACCGAGCCCTGGCCCCCTCGAGCCTGTGCTCCACAGTAAGGGAAGCCGAGACACTGCAACTAGAGAGCAGCCTGGCTTGCTGCAGCTAGAGAAAGCCTATGCACAGCAGTGAAGACCCAGAGCAGCCACAAGTAGATAAATACATAAAAGTTGTTTTAAAAAATCAGGATGCTGGGCAGCAAGATGGAGGTTTGGGTCTCAGAGAGGGGGGAAGGGGACTTTCTTGGTGGTCCAGTGGTTAAGGCTTCACCTTTCAGTGCAGGGGTTACACGTTCGATCCCTGGCCAGAGGGTAGCTAAGATCCTACAATGCCGCACGTCCAAAAAACCAAAACATAAAACAGAAGCAATGTTGTAACAAATTCGATGGAGACTCTAAAAATGGTCCACAGTTAAAAAAAAAAAATCTAAAAAACGAAAGGAAGGAAGGAGGAACAGGAGGCACCAGAACATGGCTAGTGTGGCCAGGCTGAGCCTGTATTTTAGGTCCAGGACAGACCTGATCGAGGTGAGAGGGATGGGGAGTCTCTTGGCAACGGAAGTTGCCGTAAACCAGCGGAGAGGAACCGCTCACACTCTGTATCATCGCAAGGGTAACCCCACGCCCGTAATCTCCTCTCCTCGCCCAGCGCCCTCAGCACTCACCCTTGATGGCCCCAACTTCCTGGAGGCTCAGGAGGGTCATCAAGGTGTGCAGTCCCAGGACCAGCCTCCCCCTGAGGACCATTGCCCTCTGGTGCTTTAACCAAATAAGTCCCGCTTGGTGTTGGGGGTAAAGGAAGAAGGTGGAGGTAAAGAGGAAGCAAACAGATTCTGGGGTGGGGTGGGGAGCCCCCTGCTGTGTTCAGCCAATCAGAGAAATTCTCTCAGTTGGGGTAGCTGTTGCTGGGGGAAGATGCGAAGGAAAGCGCCTGGATGAGAAGATGGAAGAGGTCAGTGGGCCCAGGTGCCCCAGGGAGGCTTGTCCACAGGAAAGTCAGGAGGGGTGGGAGGGCCTTAGACCCAGGGTTCCTACATCCTCCAAGGGGGACCCTTTGAAGGCAGAGAAAAGGCCATCGAAGCGCAAATCCTCTTTGATCCGTGGGGTAGGGGCTCCTACTTATCTTGGAAGTCTTTGTGGACCAATTTGGAGTTGAAAAATAGAATAAATATGGGGGTTCTTTGGCGATCCAGTGGTTAGGACTCCAAACTCCCACTGTAGGGGACGTGGGTCCGATCCCTGGCGGGGGAACTAAGATCCCACAAAATCTTTTTTTCCAGCACAGCCAAGAAAAAAAATTACATAGAAATTTTAAAAGGGAAACGTTGAATCAGTTCAGGTCAGTTCAGTCGCTCAGTCGTGTCTGACTCTTTTCGACCCCATGAATTGCAGCACACCAGGCCTCCCTGTCCATCACCAACTCCCGGAGTTCACCCAATCCCACGTCCATCGAGTTGGTGATGCCATCCAGCCATCTCATCCTCTGTCATCCCCTTTTTCTCCTGCCCCCAATCCCTCCCAGCATCAGGGTCTTTTCCAATGAGTCAATTCTTCGCATCAGGTGGCCAGAGTACTGGAGTTTCAGCTTTAGCATCATTCCTTCCAAAGAAATCCCAGGGCTGATCTCCTTCAGAATGGACTGGTTGGATCTCCTTGCAGTCCATGGGACTCTCAAGAGTCTTCTCCAACACCACAGTTCAAAAGCATCAATTCTTCGGCAGTCAGCTTTCTTCATAGTCCAACTCTCACATCCATACATGACCACTGGAAAAACCATAGCCTTGACTAGATGGACCTTTGTTGGCAAAGTAATGTCTCTGCTTTTGAATATGCTATCTAGGTTGGTCATAACTTTCCTTCCAAGGAGTAAACATCTTTTAATTTCATGGCTGCAATCACCATCTGCAGTGATTTTGGAGCCCCAAAAAATAAAGTCTGACACTTGTTGGATACACAGTAGCAAAAAATATTTAGAGGCTTTAAATCATGTTTAAAATTATTACTTTATTTCATTATATGAGGGAAAATGTATCATTGTTAGAGATGTTTAGAGTACAAAAGAACTCCAGCAGGGCTGTTCTGAGCAGGGCAGAGAGCACTGGGTGGCCTCCATGAGTTCGTCCAGGTCCCCTGTGCCCCATCTCAGACTGAAGGTTGACCTGTATGGACCAAATCACCCTTATTTTTGGCTTCCAATTGGGCTCAGCCAATGGGAGGCATGGAGTGCCCAGGTGGCACATTGGCAAAGAATCCGCCTGCCAGTGCAGAAGATGCAAGAGACCCGGGTTGGATCCCTGGGTGAGGAAGATCCCCTGGGGAAGGAAATGGCAACACACTCCAGTATCCTTGTCTGGAAAATTCCATGGACAGAGGAGCCTGGCAGGCTACAATCCACGGGGTTGCAAAGAGTCAGACACGACTGATCATACACACACACACACACAATGGGAGGCATTGGCAGAATTTAGTCTAATGTAAAACATATGTAAAGTTAATTCTCTGTCCTGGTAAACAGAAGTCTAACCAAATATCCGAAGGCAATGTGTCAAAAATGATGAAAGAAATAATTTTCAACTTGGAAGGGATCTGAGAAATCATCAGTTTCCAAACCTGACCACACAGAAGAATCAGCCATGGAGTGTGTTAAAAATACGAATTCTTGGGTTCCATCCTGACCTGAGTTAAAGTAGCCTTTCCACAGCTGGGGCCAGGGGACCTGTGTGTCTAGCGTGCTCCCTAGGTGATTCTTGGGCAACAGGTTATGGACTGCTTTCTGGCACAAACAAATGCCCGCTCTGGTGTTCTTTTCTGCACCAAGTGGAGTAGATAGAGACTTCTGACTTCAAACTAACCAGATTATGAGTACTGATGGATTTTGGTGGCACAGTTTATGGGGACCCCTAGCCTTGGTTCTTTTTGTTTCCATTCCCCAGGATCTAGACGAATGCCTAGCGCAGAGTGATGGCCAACAGATATTTTTGTGGGAACAGTGGTCCTGTCCTACCTTTCTCCTTTGAAGAGTTAGAACCTTCAAACGGTGAGAGGATAGACTGCCAAACCCAGGAATGCTTGTGATAAAGAATGCCGCTTCTTTATTTTACAGCAATTGAGTGTTGTGATAAAGAATGCTGCTTCTTTATTTTACAGCAATTGAGTGTTGAATGCTTTTTATTTCTAAATATATGAAAATTGATGAGCATAAGAGTTTTGTTGTTGTTGTTATTTTCTAACTTAATGACTTTATAATCCAAGAATCTTGTCACTCTGATACATCTTAGAAATGCACTGAAACTTGCGTTATGGCTTGCAGTGTAGTTGCTTTTGGTCAGCGCTCCACATGCGCTCTACTTGTTGGGTGAAGAATTTTGTAAATGTTATTGGACCAAGAGTATTGATTTTGTTGTTCTAATCTCTCGTATCTTTCCTTATCTGGGGGCTGATCTGTTAATAACTAAGAGTGGTGTATTTAAATCTCTAACTGTGGCTGTAGATTTTTCTATGTGTTTCTATTTGGGGAATCGTTTCTGCCCTGTTTATGTTTAGACTATTAAATGCATACTTTTGAGAATTATCGTGTTCTCAGTGAATTGAGCTGTTTCCCAATATGTACTGGCAACCTTTCTGTCTTAAAGTCTTCCCTGTCTGATACTGATACACTACACAGCTTTCTTTTTGTCAGCATTTGTTTGATATATCTCTTTCTATCCTTGAGTTTTTACCCTTTCCGATGTAGCTGTCCTAAATATCATATAGGTTTTGGGTTTTCCAGTCTGACAGTCTCTGTCTTCTAATTGGTGATTCAATTCATATATTATTAGTCAAAGTGAGCAAACTTACTTTTGCCACAGAAAAGCACAGAAACTTCAGTGGTTTGACAAAATATGGGTTTATTTTTAACCCATGTGCTTGCTGTTCAAGGCAGGCGAGACATTCTGCACCTATGAAATTGAAAGTGTAGCCGCTCAGTCGTGTCCAGCTCTTTCCAATCCCATGGACTGTAGCCTGCCAGGCTCCTCTGCCCATGGAATTCTCTGGACAAGAATACTGGAGTGGATTGCTATTCCCTTCTCCAGGGGATCTTCCAGACCCAGGAATCAAACCTGGGTCTCCCACATTGCAGGCAGATTCTTTACTATCTGAGCCCCAAGGGAAGCCCTCTATACCTATAGCATTTCTTTAAAAGTGCCTCATGTACCCAGACTGGCTTCCTCTTGCATCTCACTGTTGAAAAGCCTTTTGCTTCCAGCTTTGCAGACAGGAGAGGGCCTCAGGAAGGCGCATCTGCTCGTGTGGCTCTGGTCCAGAAACCCCATGCCGTGTCTGCTCACATTCCATTGGCGTGAATTAGACCATGACCCTGCCAGGGTGCGAGGGGCTGGGAAATGCAGTTCAGCCGCGTGTTCAGGAAAATATAATGGTTTGGTGAACACAGGCCACCATTGCCCCATTTCAGCCATACTTATTGTGATTATTGCTGTATTTGGACTTGTTTCTAATACTGTATTTAATTCAATATTCTAGTTTTTCCTTTTTTAGTCTTCATCATCTCTATTTTTAAATTAATTTTATTGAAGTAGAGTTGATTTACAATGTTGCGTTCATTTCTGCTGTAAAGCAAAGTGAATCAGTTACACATGTGCATATATTCGCTCCTTTTAGATTCTTTTCCCATATAGGTGGTTACAGAGTATTGACTAGAGCTCCCTGCGCTATAGACTAGGGCCTTATTAGTTATATATTTTGGGTATAGCCGTGGGTGTATATCAGTCTCAATTTCCCGATTTATCCTCTCTCTCTCTCCCTTGGTATCTGTAAGTTTGTTTTCTACATCTGTGACTTGACTTCTGCTTTATAAATAAGTTCTTTTGTACCATTTTTTTAAGATTCCACATATAAATCACATGATATTTGTCTTTTTCTAACTTACTTTACTCAGTATGATAATCTCTAGGTCCGTCCATGTTGCAGCAAATGGCATAATTTCATTTTTTATGGCTATTATTCCATTATGTATACACACACACACACACACACACACACATCACATCTTTATCCATTTACCCGTTGGTGGACATTTAAGTTGCTTCCAGGCCCTTGCTGTTGTAAACAGTGTGACGAGGAGCATTGGGGCACATACATTCCATCTCTTTTTTTAAGTGTTCTCTATACCTCTGCCTTCTTCCCTCTAACCAGGTAAGCACCTTAGCATACTTTCAAATACATTCAAATACTTCTCCTTCACCAAGGTTTCTGATCAGCCTTACTTCCCATACCTTTTTGGCACCTCCTAACATTTTATCTCCAAGAAGGCAATGGCAACCCACTCCAGTACTCTTGCCTGGAAAATCCCATGGGCAGAAGAGCCTGGTAGGCTGCTGTCTATGGGGTCGCACAGAGTTGGACACGGCTGAAGTGACTTCACTTTCATGCATTGGAGAAGGAAATGGCAACCCATTCCAGTGTTCTTGCCTGCAGAATCCCAGGGATGGGGGAGCCTGGTGGGCTTCCGTCTATGGGGGTCACACAGAGTCGGACACGACTGAAGCGACTTAGCAGCAGCAGCAACAACATTTTATCTTGTTGGAATACTTCCTCCCAAAGTGTTTTAAACATGAGTACTTGTGTGGCAAACCTTCTGAAGCTTTGTATGCCTGAGAACATTTTTTATTATACTATCATTTTGAATAACATTTAGCTGATGTATTAAATTCTGTTTGACTTTTTTCTCTTTAATATTTTAAGTAATATTATCCCAATGTCTCTTTTCATCCAGTGTTGATGTTAGGAAATCTGATGTCCATCTATCTAGAATCTTTTAGAATTTTCTCATTTTTCTGCGACTTTTAAAATACTTTTATTTCTTTATTTTTATTGCTGGCTGTGCTGAGTTTTCATGGGTGCACAGGCTCTTCTCTACTTGCTGCGAGCAGAGGCTACTCTCTGGTTGCAGTACCTGGTCTCCTCATTGCAGCGGCTTCTCTTGTTGCAGAGCACAGGCTCTGGGGCACACAGGCTTCGGTAGCTGAGGCACATGGGCTCCGTAGTTGCAGCTCTCAGGCTCTAGAGCACAGGCTCAGTAATTGTGGCGCCTGGGCTGATTCTTGCCTGGAGAATCCCATGGACAGAGGAACCTTGAGGGCTACAGTCCATGGGGTCGCAAGAGTTGGACACGACTGAGTGACTTTCACTATGGGCTGAGTTGCTCCAAGGCATGTGGGATCCTCCCTGACCAGGGATCGAACCTGTATCTCCTGCACTGGCAAGTGGATTCCTTATCACTGAGCAACTGGCGAAGCCCTCACTGTCCGCTATTTTAAAATATCATTTTATGTATCTCAAACGGGCTTGTCTTTATCTTCCTGTAGGACATTATGGAGCCCCTTTCTCTTTTAATCCTGAGAAGTCGTCTTTTTTCTTTCCGTAACTCTTTTCTCGTCTCTATTTTTATCAATTTTAAAAATATTTCTTTATATGTAACTTGTTCGTTTATGTAGTTGGTTGTGCCAAGCCTCAGTTGCGGCCCACAGGGTCTATCATCTTTGCTGTGACCTGTGAGATCCAGTTCCCCGACCAAGGATCCCATGGGGCCCGCTACCCTGGGAGCTCAGAGGCTCAGCCCCTGGACCACCAGGAAAGTCCCTCAGTCTTTATTTTTATGAAATTCTGTTATCCATACTGGGCACTTGTCGCATTTCGCCTTTAGGAGAGTTCTTTAGTCCTCCAGCTTACTAATTGGTTTTCAGTTGCATCTCCCACTAGTTATTCTTGCTAACATGGTTTTCCATTGGACCATTGTATTTTTTACACCTAGAACTTCATAGTTTCCCCACATCCCCTAGGTTTTTGTTTTCATGTAGTAACTTCTCTTGCTTTTGTAAACGCACTGCTTATGTTCATTTTAAGTGGTTAGTCTATATTTACTAATACTTCTTTTAAGGACACCACGGGCCTGTTTGCTCCCTTGGAGGGAGGGGGTTGCTATTCTGGCCCGTGGACCAGGGCAGGCCGGAGAAGACGTGGGAAACAGGACATGGCCTCCCGCTCCGGGCGCCCGGACCCATAACGTGATGTTCTGACTTTCAGGTTCCTGTATCAAATCCTCATAATACCTCCTAGTTTCTGGTTCCAACTCACCACCAAGACCATGAGTAAGAGAACAGTGAACTAGTTTATGTGAAAATTCCCCCAACCGAGACAGATACTCATTCATATCCCCACATCTTGCTCTGGACCCTGTGGGAGAGATACGCCCTTGACCCACAACTGTGATTCAGACATGCGTAAACCAGTTAACATACTGGGGTCTCCAGATGCCCCTGAAAGAAGTGGGGAGAATAAAGTCAAGCCTGGGGGAGTGGGAGGGGCGGCCAGGGGAGTAGTGACTCCCGTACAAGGTGGCATCAAAATGACACTGAATCACTGAGGGCTTAACAACATTTCTATGGGAAACGCCTGTGAAACAGTAGGTCTACTGCAGAGAAAGATAGATATCCCATGATATTGCTTATGTGTGGGATCTAAAGAAAACACACAAATGAATTTAGAGACTCATGCTGCCGCCGCTAAGTCGCTTCTGTCATGTCCGACTCTGTTCGACCCCATAGACGGCAGCCCACCAGGCTCCCCCGTCCCTGGGATTCTCCAGGCAAGAACACTGGAGTGGGTTGCCATTTCCTTCTCCGATGCATGAAAGGAAAAAGTGAAAATGAAGTCGCTCAGTCGTGTCCGACCCTCAGCTACCCCATGGACTGCAGCCTTCCAGGCTCCTCCGTCCATGGGATTTTCCAGGCAAGAGTACTGGAGTGGGATAACATTGCCTTCTCCTAGAGACTCATAGGCATAGAAAATCGGAGAAGGCAATGGCACCCCACTCCAGTACTCCTGCCTGGAAAAATCCCATGGACAGAGGAGCCTGGAAGGTTGCAGTCCATGGGGTCGCTGAGGGTCCGACACGACTGAGCGACTTCACTTTAACTTTTCACTTTCATGCATTGCAGAAGGAAATGGCAACCCACTCCAGTGTTCTTGCCTAGAGAATCCCAGGGACGGGGCATCCTGGTGGGCTTCCGTCTATGGGGTCGCACAGAGCCGGACACGACTGAAGCGACTTAGCATAGCATAGCATATATGTATAACTGAAAAAAAAAAACCATAATGGAAAAGAATTTGAAAAAGGATGTATATGTATAACTAAGTCACTTTGCTATGCAGCAGAAATTATCACATTATGGCAACCCACTCCAGTGTTCTTGCCTGGAGAATCCCAGGGACGGGGGAGCCTGGTGGGCTGCCGTCTATGGGGTCACACAGAGTCAGTCGATCACGACTGAAGCGACTTAGCAGCAGTAGCAGCATACTTACATAAAATCTTTAAAAAAGAAAAACTGCCCCAAAGTGGAATATCCAGAGTGAGTTCCTGGGACTGAGACAGGGCAGCGTGGACCCCATGCACAGACCCTTGGACAAGGGCCCCACCCTGCAGTGCAGAGCTGAGAAGAAGGGCGGGGGAGGGGAGCCCCTGGGAGGCGTGGGCTCTGGCGTCACAGAAGGGGCGGGCTCTCGGCCTCATCGCCAGGCCCCAGTAGGGTCCAGGCTGAGCAGCCTGAACCCAGAAGGCGTCACAGGGCGGTGGGGGAGACCAACAGGAGAAAGAGCCAGACTTCCTGCTCATTAAACACAGAAGGAACACCGCGTTCCTGACTCTTGCTACAGTCTTTTGTTGTTGTTTTGGAGTTGCAGGAGGAAACTAGGAAACACATTGAAAGAATGAATCAAGCTACTTCTCTTCTTCTGTTTTTCTAATGAGGATATCAGACTGAGAGATCAAAAGAAGGCTGTTGGCTGATAATATTCTAATGCCAAAATCGTATTTGGCAGGATGATACATCCTTTTGAGCAAAATGGGGAAATGTCAACTTAGGTAGCTTCATAACAGGTTCAAGATTTCTGTTCAAAGAATATTACTTACCAGCTTAGTTGTTTCTGGCAAAGTGTTATAGAGTGTTACAGGGTGCCAGCTTTGACCCTCTCCTGTTCCTCTCTGCTCTCTATTATGTCTGACAAGGTCTTTCTTGGGAAATTTGAATGTTTTGTTCTGTTTTTCCAACTCTTTCCCCCATCTTCTGCCTTCAAGTAGCTCATTGGCTGATATATTTATCTTTCGCATCTAAATGTCAATTTGGCTTAAAAATAGTGAGTCACTGTAATGTACACCTGTAACTTATATAATCATGTGCATCAACTATACTTCAACTTAATTTTTTTTTTACGGTAAAAGTCAGTTTGGCAAGAAAATCACTTAACATGTGCTTTATCTGTCTCCTCTGTCATAACAAGATTCTTTCCCACACTCCTAGTCCAAGCTAAAGTGAATGTCGCCCCTCCAAGCTGGAGACCCTGCGGGAACACAATCTGCTCGTCTAACACGTGACCGATTTCTATCCGGGCCACGTTCAAGCCCACTGGTCCCTGAATGGTCAGCAGGAAACAGCTGGGATTGTGTCCACCTGCCTGATCCATCACGGGGCCTGGGCCGCCCAGCTCCTAGTGATGCTGAAAATGGCCCATCAGCGGGGAGGTGTCTATACTTGCCAGTGGAGCACCCCAACCTGGACAGACTGTCACCTTGGGGTGCAGTGAGTTACTCCCTGACGACCCTGTAGACTCCAAGCTCTGGGGTCCACTCACCATGTGTTGAGGTCACACCATGCAGTGTTTTCCTCTCCTCAACCCCCTGACTGTGGTCTGGGTTGGCAGATTCATGCTGGATCTGGAGATTCTAGCATGCATTTATCCCTGCCCTGAGAGAGACTAGAGACTCTGTCCTTGTTAGAAAACCTCAGAAAAGTATGCCCTTCATACCAGGCCCTCGGCCATGGGGATCGGCCTCTGCCCTCAGTCTCCCTTCAGCCCCTGAAGCTGGGACCTAACCACCTGGCATTGCTTCCTGTGAAGTCTCCACTCCGAGATTCAGAACTTTGGGGTGATTGCCACATTTTAAAGTTAATTTTATTGAACTGTAGTTGATTTACAATGTTGTGTTCATCTCTGCCGTACAGCAAAGTGAATCATTCAAACACATACATATATCCACTCTTTTTTAGATTATTTTCCCATATAGGTAGGTCATGACAGAATATTGAAAAGAATTCTTTGTGCTATACGGTAGCTCCTTAACCTAGTTTAGTTCAGTTCAGTTCATTTGCTCAGTCGTGTCCGACTCTTTGCGACCCCATGAACCATAGAACGCCAGGCCTCCCTGTCCATCACCAGCTCCCGGAGTCCACCCAAACCCATGTCCATTGAGTCGATGATGCCCTCCAACCATCTCATCCTCTGTCGTCCCCTTCTCCTCCTGCCCTCAATCTTTCCCAGCATCAGGGTCTTTTCAAATGAGTCAGCTCTTCACATCAGGTGGCCAAAGTATTGCAGTTTCAGGTTCAACATCAGTCCCTCCAATGAACACCCAGGACTGATCTCCTTTAGGATGAACTGGTTGGAACTCCTTGCAGTCCAAGGGACTCTCAAGAGTCTTCTTCAACACCACAGTCCAAAAACATCAATTCTTCGGCACTCAGCTTTCTTTATAGTCCAACTCTCACATCCATACATGACTACTGGAAAAACCATAGCCTTGACTAGACAGACCTTTGTTGGCAAAGTAATGTCTCTGCTTTTTAATATGCTATCTAGGTTGGTCATAACTTTCCTTCCAAGGAGCAAGCGTCTTTTAATTTCATGGCTGCAATCACCATCTGCAGTGATTTTGGACCCCAAGAAAATGAAGTCTGCCACTATTTCCACTGTTCCCCCATCTATTTCCCATGAAGTGATGAGACCAAATGCCATGATCTTAGTTTTCTGAATGTTGAGCTTTAAGCCAACTTTTTCACTCTCCTCTTTCACTTTCATCAAGAGGCTCTTTAGTTCCTCTTTGCTTTCTGCCATAAGGTGGTGTCATCTGCATATCTGAGGTTATTGATATTTCTCCAGGCAATCTTGATTCCAGCTTGTGCTTCCTCCAGCCCAGCGTTTCTCATGATGTACTCCGCATATGAGTTAAATAAGCAGGGTGACAATATACAGCCTTGACATACTCCTTTTCCTATTTGGAACCAGGCTGTTATTCCATGTCCTCCTGACCTGTATACAGGTTTCTCAAGAGGCAGGTCATGTGGTCTGGTATTCCTATCTCTTGAAGAATGTTCCACAGTTTATTGTGATCCACACAGTCAAAGGCTTTGGCATGGTCAATAAAGCAGAAATAGATGTTTTTCTGGAACTCTCTTGCTTTCTCAATGATCCAGGGGATGTTCTCAGAGATCCAGCGGATCTCTGCTTCCTCTGCCTTTTCTAAAACCAGCTTGAACATCTGGAAGTTCACAGTTCACGTATTGCTGAAGCCTGGCTTGGAGAATTTTGAGCATTACTTTACTAGCTTGTGAGATGAGTGCAATTGTGTGGTAGTTTGAGCATTCTTTGGCATTACCTCTCTTTGGGATTGGAATGAAAACTGACCTTTTCCAGTCCTGTGGCCATTGCTGAGTTTTCCAAATTTACTGACATATTTAGTGCAGCACTTTCACAGCATCATCTTTTAGGATTTGAAATAGCTCAACTGGAATTCCATCACCTCCACTAGCTTTGTTTATGGTGATGCTTCCTAAGGCCCACTTGACTTCACATTCCGGGATGTCTGGCTCTAGGTCAGTGATCACACCATTGTGATTATTTGGGTTTTGAAGATCTTTTTTGTACAGTTCTGTGTATTCTTGCCACCTCTTCTTAATATCTTCTGCTTCTGTTAGGTCCATATCATTTCTGTCCTTTATTGAGCCCATCTTTGCATGAAATGTTCCCTTGGTATCTCTAATTTTCTTGAAGAAATTTCTAGTCTTTCCCATTTTATTGTTTTCCTCTATTTCTTTGCATTCATCGCTGAGGAAGGCTTTCTTATCTCTCCTTGCTATTCTTTGGAACTCTGCATTCAAATGGGTGTATCTTTCCTTTTCTCCTTTGCTTTTCACTTTTCTTTTCACAGCTATTTGTAAGGCCTCCTCAGACAACCATTTTGCTTTTTTGCATTTCTTTTTCTTGGGGATGGTCTTGCTCCCTGTCTCCTGTACAATGTCATGAACCTCCATCCATAGTTCATCAGGCACTCTGTCTATCAGATCTAGTCCCTTAAATCTATTTCTCACTTCCACTGTATAGTCATAAGGGATTTAATTTAGGTCATAGCTGAATGGTCTAATGGTTTTCCCCACTTTCTTCAATTTAAGTCTGAATTTGGCAATAAGGAGTTCATGATCTGAGCCACAGTCTGCTCGTGGTCTTGTTTTTGCTGACTGTATAGAGCTTCTCCATCTTTGGCTGCAAAGGATATAGTCAATCTGATTTCGGTGTTGACCATCTGGTGATGTCCATATGTAGAGTCTTCTCTTAACCTAGACAGCATATTAAAAAGCAGACATTACTTTGCAGACAAAGGTCTGTCTAGTCAAAGCTATGGTTTTTCCATGTCATGTATGGATGTAAGAGATAGACCATAAAGAAGGCTGAGCACTGAAGAATTGATGCTTTTGAACTTTGATGTTGAAGAAGACTCTTGAGAGTCCCTCGGACTGCAAGGAGATCAAACCAGTCAATCCTAGAGGAAATCAACACTGAATATTCATTGGGAGGACTGATGCTGAAGCTTCAATATTTTGGCCACATGATGCGAAGTGCCAACTCAAAAAAGACCCTGATGCTGGGAAAGATTGAAGGCAGGAGGAGAAGGGGACGACAGAGGATGAGATGGTTAGGTGGCATCACTGACTCAATGGACATGGGTTTGAGTAAACTCCAGGAGATAGTGAAGGACAGGGAAGCCTGGTGAGCTGCAGTCCTTGGGATCACAGAGAGTCGGACACGACTGAGCGACTGAACAACAACAGTGTGTGTATGTCAATTCCAGTCTTCCAACTTAGCCCTCCTCCTGTCCTTTCCCTCTTGGTAACCACAAGTTTGTTCTCTATATCTGTGACTTTATAACTACTTCGTAATCCTATTTTTTAATCTTAGTTTGAAAATCATTCTGGGTGTTGCCTTAGAGTCCTGAACATTCCACCCTCTGCTTATGTTGCTGTTGTTCAGTCGCTCAGTCGTGTCCGACTCTTTGTGACCCCATGGACTGCAGCACACCAGGCCTCCCTCCCTGTTCATCACCAACTCCTGAAGCGTGCTCAAACTCATGTCCATTGAGTCAGTGATGCCATCCAACCATCTCATCCTCTGTCATCCCCTTCTCCTCCTGCCTTCAATCTTTCCCAGCATTATGGTCTTTTCCAATGAGTCAGGTCTTCTCCTCAGGTGGCCAAAGGATTGGAGCTCAGCTTCAGCATCAGTCCTTCTAATGAATATTCAGGGTTGATTTCCTTTAGGATTGACTGGTTTGATCTCCTTGCTCTCCAAGGGACTCTCAAGAGTCTTCTCTAGCACCACAGTTCAAAAGCATCAATTCTTCAGCATTCTGACTTTCTGTTTGACCAAGAATTCCTTCTAATGTGCTATCATCAGAGCACAGTCATAAAGTTGTGAGTCAACTCAGGATTTTAAGCATCAAATCAGGTTTGAAATTTGCCCTCTTGGGGGTAGAAAATTATCACAAGGAAACATGGAAGATAAATTATTAAATGCTTCTTTTCCTTTCCCTTTTTTATTGGGCAACTATAGGAAATTAAACCTGTGGATGAGGGAAGGAAAGATTGGGAATTTAGGATTTGCAGATGTAAAGTATTACATACAGGATGGATAAAAAGCAAAGTCCTACCTTACAGCACAAAGGAACTACATTCAACATCCTATGATACAGCATGATGGAAAAGATAGTTTAAAAGAATGTCTCAAAAAAAAAAAAAAAAGAATGTCTCTGTGTATAATTAAGTCACTCTGCTGTATAGCAGAAATTGACACAATATTGTAAATCAAGTATACTGCAATTAAAATAAAATTTTAAAAATAAATGAACATAAAACTTAAAAAAAGACAAAACTGTGGGATACTTGTAATTTTTATGAGAAATAGTCTAAGATTTTTGAGAGAAAAGGCAAAATTATCCACTGCCAAGAATCTGATTTTACATGTTCTTTAGAGAATATTCAGTAGGCTACCATCGCCCCCTAGTGGCCAATGGTGGAATTTAAACTTGGAACAAGAAACCAAGGGATTTGTCCACAATTTGTTGGAGTAATCCTACATTCACAATGGAAAGGTTAGACGTATAAAAGTTAGAATAAATATAACCAAATGTAGAGGCTTTGGCAGCACCAGCACTTCTGTGGTTTGGCTGTGCCTTTGACAGCCCCCATGGAAATATGCTAATCATTGCTCTTTCCAATATTTATACTTTTTTAATCAATTTTTTTTTTTTTTGGCAGCATGATATGTGGGAATCTTAGTTTCCTGACCAGGGATTGAACCTGCACTCCCTGCATTTGGAAGCATCTTAACCACTAGATCGCCAGGGAAGTCTCTATTTATATTTTTAAATAATTGCATATAAAGAAACATACCAACAGAAGCCAACCCTTCAAAATCAACTTTGGAAAGAAGAAGGTCTATGTAAGCAGAGTCCTCGTATCCATAAAGCGAGTGGAATCGTCAGCAGCACTGCCCAGTAGAGCTTTCCTGATGGGAGTGTTTGCATCTGAGCTGCCCGGCAGGGTCCTGCCAGCCACTACTCCTGAGTACCGAAAATGCCAGTGGCTGGTGCGACAAGTGGGTTCAATTTTTCATTTAATTCTAAATTAGTCAAATTTAATTATTATAGCCACATGTGACTAGTGACTACCATATTGGACGGGCAGAGTTGAGTTTACAATCATTCTCTAAAAAAAACATAGGCCCTCTTGGAATTCCCTGGTGGTCCAGTGGTTAGGACTTGACACTTTCACTGCTGAGGCTGTGTCTTCAACCCCCAGTCAGGGAACTAAGATCCCACACAGCACAGCCAAAAAATATAAATAAAACAAATAAATGAGGGCCTTCTCTTGTAGCCTTTAATGGAAGCAGGACCATCTGTAAGATAAGTTGCTAGAAAACTGAAAAATGAAAAAGCATTTGAGTAAGCACAGGGAAGGTAGAGATAAAGTCTTCTCTGGTCACTGGATCATTAGATATGGGGAAAGCAAAATCTCAAAAACCGAAGAGGCCCACTAGCAACTTCATATGTTTACAAAAGAGATGAAGGAACAGTCCAGTTCTGGCAGATACAGAAGCTACAGCCATAGAAGGAATCTTGGCAAACCCTCATGTAGTTGGAAAATGCTGGGAATGAAGCCAAAGGGAATTACCAAGACAAAAAGCTCACCAACTTTGAGAACACAGCACATACGGGAAGGGGGCATCTCCACACACCTCCTCGGAGTCACCTTCTGAGTCTAAAAAACTTCGCCCTGAAGATCAAGCCAGACCCTCTCCCAGAATGCACAAATGACTCCGATGTCATTCCCTCCGGATCTGTGTGTAACAGGGTTAGTTCTGTCTGGAAGCACTGCTGCTGCTGCTGCTGCTAAGTCGCTTCAGTCGTGTCCGACTCTGTGTAACCCCATAGACAGAGCCCACCAGGCTCCCCCGTCCCTGGGATTCTCCAGGCAAGAACGCTGGAGTGGGTTGCTATTTCCTTCTCCAAAGCATGAAAGTGAAAAGTGAAAGTGAAGTTGCTCAGTTGTCTCCAACTCCTAGCAACCCGATGGACTGCAGCCTACCAGGCTCCTCCGTCCATGGGATTTTCCAGGCAAGAGTACTGGAGTGGGTTGCCATTGCATTCTCCGCTGGAAACACTACACTCTATTAATAAACGTTGGGAAAAGGACAGTATTGCAAAATTCTAGGAACTTTCAGATACACGATCAACAGCAACTTTTAATTAGGAAACCTAATCTAATAAGAGGGCTATTTTGATGGTTGGGGCGTCTGAAGGAGAAAGAATCTAAAGGGATATAATAAGAGGGCTATTTTGATGGTTGGGGCATCTGAAGGAGAAAGAATCTAAAGGGATAGGTTGTGATGACATCCAATGGGGTTACAGAGAGACCAAATGTTTCTATGGTGATTTCACCTGTCCCTGCATATGTTCTTTGAATATATTACTGCAATTTTGGGAAATAGAAAAGCTTCCACTTTGAACCCTTGGAATTCCATGTTCCCACAAAAACATGTCAGTAAGAAATAGGAAAAAAAAAAAAAAAAAAAAAAAAGAAATAGGGCCAGGTCTCTAGAAGAGTATGCAAAAAAACAATTATGACAAAATAGTTGGAGAAACTTGAAGTAATCCATCCCACCAACACACTCTTTTTTTTTTTTTTTTTTTGCCATATCTTAAGACCCCTCCTCCCCCCTCCCCACATGTGGGATCTTAATTCTTCATTCCCTGATAAGGGATCAAACCACGCCCCCTGCACTGGAATGTGGAGTCTTAACCACTGAACTCCCAGGAAAGTCCCAAACAGAACTCTTAAACATCTCATTTTGTTCAGTCAAAAGACAGGTGAATCTTGGAAGTTAATTGTGAATTATAGCAATATTAAGAATAACAGCTAATTCTTTTAAAATTTTTTATTGAATTTGATTTACAACAGTTGGTTTACAACGTTGCATTAGTTTCATGGGGCTTCCCTGATAGCTCAGTTGGTAAAGAATCTGCCCGAAATGCAGGAGACCGAAGTTCAATTCCTGGGTCCGGAAGATGCCCTGGAGAAGGGATAGGCTACCGACTCCAGTATTTTCAGGCTTCCCTTGTGGCTCAGCTGGTAAAGAATCTGCCTGCAATGCAGGAGACCCGGGTTCGATCTCTGGGTTGGGAAGATCCCCTGGGAGAAGGGAAAGGCTACCCACTCTAGTATTCTGGCCTGGAGAGCTCCATGGACTGTATCGTCTATGGGGTTGCTAAGACTTAGTTTCAGGTTTACAATGAAGTGAGTGAATATATCCATTCTTTTCTCTTTTTAGATTCTTTTCCCATGCAGCCTATTTCAGAGTCTTGAGTAAAAGTTCCCTGTACTATTCAATACGTTCTTATTAGTCGTCTATTTTATTACAGTAGTGTGTATATGTCAATCCCAATCACCCAATTTATCCTTCTCCAGCAATCAGTTCAGTTCAGTTCAGTTCAGCACGCCAGGCCTCCCTGTCCATCACCAGCTCCCGGAGTCCACCCAAACCCATGTCCATTGAGTTGGTGATGCCCTCCAACCATCTCATCCTCTGTCGTCCCCTTCTCCTCCCACCTTCAATCTTTCCCATCATCAGGGTCCTTTCAAATGAGTCAGTTCTTCGCATCAGGTGGCCAAAGTATTGGAGTTTCAGCTTCAACATCAGTCCCTCCAATGAATATTCAGGACTGATTTCCTTTAGAATGGACTGGTTGGATCTCCTTGCAGTCCAAGAGACTCTCAAGAGTCTTCTTCAACACCACAGTTCAAAAGCATCAATTCGGCACTCAGCTTTCTTTATAGTCCAACTCTCACATCCATACATGACTACTGGAAAAACCATAGCCTTGACTAGACAGACCTTTGTTGGCAAAGTAATGTCTCTGCTTTTTAATATGCTGTCTAGGTTGGTCATAACTTTTCTTCCAAGGAATAAACGTCTTTCAATTTCATGGCTGCAGTCACCATCTGCAGTGATTTTGGAGCCCAAGACAATAAAGTCTGCCACTCTTTCCACTGTTTCACCATCTATTGCCCATAAAGTGATGGGACCAAATGCCATGATCTTAGTTTTCTGAATGTTGAGCTTTAAGCCAACTTTTTCACTCTCCTCTTTCACTTGCATCAAGAGGCTCTTTAGTTCTTTGCTTTCTGCCATAAGGTGATGTCATCTGCATATCTGAGGTTATTGATATTTCTCCAGGCAATCTTGATTTCAGCTTGTGCTTCCTCCAGCCCAGCGTTTCTCATGATGTACTCTGCATATGAGTTAAGTAAGCAGGGTGACAATATACAGCCTTGACATACTCCTTTTCCTATTTGGAACCAGGCTATTGTTCCATGTCCAGTTCTAACTGTTGCTTCCTGACCTGCCAACAGATTTCTCAAGAGGCAAGTCAGGTGGTCTGGTACCAAGACCCAGGGACCCCACAGAGACTGAGACAGAACTGTGTCTGAGCATCTCCTGAGGAGGTCCGGATCAGCAGTGGACTGCCGAAGGGGCAGGGGCTCTGGGAGCAGCAGACCTGGGTATGGCATAAGCCCTCTTGGAGGAGGTCACCATTAACTCCACCATAGAGCTGCCAGAATTTACACAGGACTGGGAAATAGACTCTTGGAGGGTACAAACAGCAACTTGTGTGCACCAGGACCCAGGAGAAAGGAGCAGTGACCCCACAGGATACTGACCTAGACTTTTCTGTGAGTGTCTCCAGCAATAGCTAATTCTTAATGTTGTTGTTTAGTTGCTAAGTTGTGTCTGACTCTTTTGTGACCCCCATGGACTGTAGCCGGCCAGGCTCTTCTGTCCATGGGATTCTCCAGGCAAGAATACTGGAGTGGATTGCCACGCCCTCCTCCAGGGGATCTTCCCTTCCCAGGAATCTTCTGCACTGGCAGGCAGATTCTTTACCACTGAGCCACCTGGGAACCCCAATTATTAATATTACTCAGTGATAAGAAAAAAAAGAATGAATTGTTGGACAACAAGGTCCTACTTTATAGCACATGGAACTGCATTTAATATCCTGGAATAAACTATAATGGAAGAGAATATAAAAATAAAATATATATAAGAACTGAGTCACTGTGCTGTACTGTAGAAATTAACACAACACTGTAAACCAACTGTACTTCAATTTTAAATGCTTAGAAAGTGAAAAAGTTTTTAATTAAACAATAAAAAAAGAATGAAATATTGCCATTTGCAGCAACGTGGACGGACTTAGAGAATATTATACCTAGTGATGTCAGAGAAAGACACATACTATATGATAACACTTCTATGTGGAATCCAAAAATAATATAGATGAATCTATATGCAAAACAGACCCACAGACATAAAAACAAATCTATGGTTCCCAAAGGGGAGCGGGGAGGGAGGGACAAATTAGGAGAAGGGAATTAACAGATACAAACTACTATTCATAAAGTAGATAAGCAAGAAGGATTTACTGTATAGCTCACGGAGTTATATTCAATATCTTGTAATAATCTATAATACAATTTAACCTGAAAAATATATATAACGGAATCCCTTTGTTGTACACTTGAAACAAATACAATATTACAAATCAACTGTCGCATTTTTTAAAAGAATAATAGCAAATTCTCTTTTTTAAATAGGTAATTCTTAAATCGTGCTTACTAGACGCCAGGGACTGTTCTAAGTACTTTTTAAAACATTTATTTTATTCATTTATTTGGCTCTGCCAGGTCTTAGTTGCAGCGTGCATGCTCGGTTGCTCTGTTGTGTCTGACTCTTTCGGATCCCATGGACTATACACAGCCTGCCAGGCTCCTCTGTCCATGGGATTTTCCAGCAAGAATACTGGAGTGGGTTGCCATTTCCTCTTCCAAGGGATCTTCCCAATAGCATGCAGGATCTTCAGCTGCAGCGTATGGGGTCTAGTTCCCTGACTAGGGCTCGAACCCAGGCCCCAGTTATTGGGAATTTGAAATCTTAGCCTGGACCACCAGGGAAGTCCCTAAGTACTTTTCATATATTTCACTCATCTAATTATTTAAAAGTAAAATGTGGTTAGCACTGTACCTGGTGTTATTTCCTTAGTGAAAGATCTCTCTCAATCAACCCTTGACTAGCATGTAGGCACTCATCTGGCTGATACTCTTCTTGAAACCAATGAACTATGCCCAGCACCAGCTTGTTTTCCCTCGACTGCCCCAGCAAATCACATTCGAGACAGGACCGCAGGAGATATTTTCACCCTGAGGCTCAATCCAATAAGCAGAAGTTAAAGAGATGACCTAAACCCAGTGCAAGGATTAAAAGTGTTCATTAAATTTACGACCCATTAACCAGGGTGACTTGAAAACAATTATGTCTGTGAGGACCTTTATGGGGATGGTAGACATAGCCTTTATTTTGATAGAGGTGACGATTACACAATGAATATGCTTGTCAAAACTTACAGGACAGGATAGTTAAAAAGCATGAAATGGTTATATGTAAATGATATCTCAGTAAACCTGTTTTTTTTTTAACTGCACCCCAAAACTCTGTCTTCCCCTATTGATTTTATTATGAAAAGAGAATGCACCATAAAACCACAAAATCTTCAGTAAATTTTGGGGAAGAAAATTTTGCCTAAGATCAGGCCCTTGAAATTCCCTACCCCCAAAAAGAAGAGCAGAAATTAATTGGCCTGTTTGAATTCTGAAATCTGAATCTCCCACATCTGTATTAAACTGGGATCTCTTCATCATATTACTAAAAATGGATCCAAATTCATGTGGATTTTTAAAATTTTATTTATTTATTTGAATTGGAGGCTAATTACAATATTGTAGTGGTTTTTGCCAAGCATTGACATGAATCATCCACGGGTCTACATGTGCCCCCCCATCCCGAAACCCCCTCCCACGTCCCTCCCCATCCCACCCATCTGGGTTATCCCAGAGCACCGGCTTTGAGTGCCCTGCTTCATGCATCGAACTTGCACTGGTCATCCGTTTCACATATGGTAATAGACATGTTTCAGTGCTGATATGGATCTTTAAACAGTAAGATGCCTTAGGGCTATGCTGTCTAATATGGTAGCCTCTAGCTACATGCGGCCATTGAGATTAATTAAAATTTCATAAAACTAAAAATAAAATTCTTTAGGTGCACTAACCTGTTCTTTCAACTGCTTGATAGCCACATGCAGCTAGTGGCCACCGTGCTGGATTGCAGAGATGTAGAATATATCTGTCATCACAGAAGGATCTACTGGACAGCACTGCTCTAGCAGCCAAACAGGTATGTAGACCACTGGAGTTTACAGACGGGTACTGAACACATAACTGTATAGCACGGGTCTCTGAAAATTCGCTGACATTTCTGATTAAAATCATCTTGAGGACTTCCCTGGTAGTACGTTGTCAGCCTACCAATGCAGGGGACACGGGTTCCATCCCTACTCCAGGAAGATCTCGCATGCCACAGGGCAACTAAGCCCATGTACCACAACTACTGAGCCTGTGCTGCAAACCAACGAAGGCCCAGCACAGCCAGAAATAAACAGACATAAATTAAAAATAAAATAAAATCATCTTGAGATGATACATACTATAGCTATTCCACTGGTACTCCAACAAAGTCAATGACCTTCTCGGACACTCAGAGGCAAGCACACCAGTAGAGATAACTCATGGCAGAGTCTGTGACATGCTGTAGGTGCCTATAACAGGCTGCAGAACTGTAAGCAATCCCTAGAGGGAGGTTTGCCAGCAAAACAGGATTCCTGAACAGCCTATTTATATTTAAATTTCTGCTTAATGCATTGCTTAAAGCTGTTGGTTTTTAGGCCACCACTCATGGTAGGTTACATTGGAACCCCCTCCCATGGAGGCAAAAATAAACTATTAAACAGTTGATTTTTAAGGAAGTTGCGGGACCGCTTTTTTAAAATTCTTTTTTTTTAACTAGATTTTATGAGCGTATAGTTGTTTTACAATGTTGTGCTAGTCTCTACAAAGTGAAACAGCTATACGTATACATATAACACCTATTTTTGGATTTCCTTCCCCTTTAGGTCACCACAGAGCACTGAGGAGAGTTCCCTGTGATCCACAGGAGGTTCTCAATACTTCCCTATTTTATCCATAGTATTAATAGTATACTTATGTCCATCCCAGTCTCCCAGTTTGTCCCACCCCTCCCTTTTCCCCCTTAGTGTCCATATGTTTGTTCTCTCTGTCTGTGTCTCTATTTCTCTTTTGCAAAGAAGATCATCTATACCATTTTTCTAGATTCTACATAGATGTGTTAACTGTGGGACTGCTTCATTGGTAAAAGTAGCCACCGCACAGTCCTCCCTTTCTAGATTTTCTCAAGAAATTATTTAGAGACAGGGCATGCAGAGAATTGTCCCCCCATATCTTTAAACCCACAATTCCCTGATAGAAATTTCCATGTTATTTGGACTCATAGACTTGGAGAATGAGTCCTAGTTTTCCATCCTCCTTCCCATTACCTGTGGCCACGTGTGAGTTCTGGCCAGTGCATTGTAAGCAGAACTGCTGTGTGCAGCTTCTAGAAGGTGGTGTTGGATCCTTCTTTCTGCTTCCTCTTTCCTGCTGATGGAAGGCAAACATGAAAGCTGGAACTCCAGCAGTCATATTGGACCTGAGAGGTAAGAACCACGTTGAGGCTACTGCAACAAGATGGGAAAAGTCTGAATCTCTGACACAGTTAAACACCATATCAGCTCCAGGCTTCAACGCAAGAGAGAAATGAAAGTTTGTCTTAGTGAAATCACAATTGTTCTTAGGGTTTTCTGCTTCTCACAGCTCAGTCAATCTGAACCAATATATACAGCATCTCTGGTTCACAATGAAAACAGAACAAGAGTAACTCATGGAAATATAAAACGGAGCTCTCAATGTATATATCACCCTCAGTCATCAGATACAGTCCCAAGGCAGAACCCTGACGAATGTCTCTCTCGGCAGTTTATCTGCGCGGTAATCACACCTCACTTGGTGCCTTGTCAGCAAGACACCCTCCACAGTGCTTGTCAGTAAAGAGCAAGGGAGGGTCTGTGAGCCCTGAAACTGCAGCTGACGGGATGGAGAATGAATCTCAGATGCTGCTTTGTGGGTCTGTGTGCATCTATTGAGCTTGGTGCCATCTCAAAGGATTTGAGAAAGGACCGGTGTAGATTTCTTTGTGGTAATTAATCAATAAGACCATTCAGCAACTGTTATGCTTTCCAGTATTCCATGTTGCATCCTCATCTGCCAGGTAGGAGACTTAGTATCTTCAAAGTATTTGCAATAGCCATAAAATCAATCTTTAAAAACATAACAGGTGGAACTGGTTATTTCCACCACTAAGTGGTGTCAGGCTTTCTAAGGCAGCTTTTCTTTCATTCAGCTGTTTGTTTTGGCAGTGGGGGGTCTTTGTTGCTGCCCATGGGCTTCCTCTCGTGCGATGCGGGGTCTTTTCTTGTGGAGCACCAGCTCTCGGTGCAGGGCTTCAGTAGCTGCACACTGGGCTCAGTAGTTGTGGGGCATGGGCTTAGCTGCTCCACAGCATGTGGGATCTTCCTGGGCCAGAGATCCAACTGGTGTCCCTTGCATTGGAAGGCAGATTCTTAACTCTGGACCACCAGGGAAGCGCTAATGCAGCTTTTCTTTTTCGCCCAACGTCATGTTTGACGGTGATATTAACAAAAGCACAACAGCTATAACCAAAACATGTGTTATACTCTAGCCAAAGAAATTCACCCAGTGATGCCATCTCTCGCTGACTTGATGACCAAGCAGAAGCAGAGTTAGGGAGTCCACAACCTTCTGGGATATGTAGTGCTCCCAAGTACAGTTATCTAAGTGGTCCAAATTTTACAGATTGTTCTTTTACCATAAGCCCCTGGTAGCTCAGTTAGTAAAGAGTCTGCCTGCAATGCAGGAGACCCCAGTTCAATTCCTGGGTCAGGAAGATCCCCTGGAGAAGGGATAGGCTACCCACTCCAGTGTTCTTGGGCTTCCCTGTGGATCAGCTGGTAGTAAAGAATCTGCCTGCAATGTGCGAGACCTGGGTTCGATCCCTGGGTTGGGAAGATCCCCTGGAGAAGGGAAAGGCTGCCCACTCCAGTATTCTGGCCTGGAGAATTCCATGGACTGTATAGTCCATGGGGTCACAGAGTTGGACACGACTGAGCGACTTTCACTTTCACAGATGCCACAAATATCAGCTTAAGGCTAAGAAGCAGTCCAAAGTGTGGCAGACTAGAGGACCCATCCCCAGCATTCATACTATATAGTCTTACTGACTTCCCTACTCCAAGTCCCCCCTTCCTAAGCCTGCCAACCTGCTGTTGGCTGTGTGCCTGTGTCTGGAACCCTCACACCCTCCTCCAACCTGGGGGATGAGGGGAGTTGCCTGCAGACAACTCCATCAAAGCACGTACAGTTCCAAATGCCATCAGTAACTCCCTCTTCCTTATTAGGTTCAAGTTAAACCCTTTTGAGAGGCAGCCAAGACATTTCAGAACCCAGGCCCTCCTACAAGAATTTAGGTTCTGACTCAACCAAACCCAAATTCACTCCCCAGGTTTCTGTTTCCCCGTATATATCTCCTCATCACCCCATCTAGAAGCCTCCACTGCCCACAAGCCACTGAAGGTGCCGCCAGCACCCACATGTCCAGATGCCGGAACACTTGCCCCACCCATGCCCAGCCCCACCCCGAAACTTCCACCTCTGAGCCCTGCCCTTGAACTCCCCTCATCCTTCCTTAGAGCCAGTCCCCAGCTTGCTGCAGGGGAACGAGAATCCCCACCGCAAGCAGAGAACTGTGGTCCTGGCGTCCTCGCCTGCAGCTTGGCACGGAATCGCTCATAAAACTGTTATATGGGGTTGCTTGGCATACTAGTTAAAATAGGCTTTTTGTGGATTGGCCTGGGGACCTAACCGCCGTGTATAAATGTTATTGGAGTAAATACATGGCTTTGTTTCCTCGGAGAAAAGCCCTCTGAGCTCAGAGCATCTGACCAAAAGTGACCTTTGGGGACACTCCCCTTTGTGCTCCGAGGGCGACCTCTGCGGTTTGGCTCCAGCTGCAGAGAAAGCTCTGGAGAAACCTCGGCTCTGGCCCTGGCTTGGCTGGGAGTGGGTGCGGGCGGGCAGCGTGGGGAGTGTCTATTTAGGTCTAATCGTCTCTTCAGCCGAGGCCTGGGGTTCGGGGGGGCGGGGAGAGAAGGACGTCTGAAGCCGTTGAGATGGAGACGAGAGCGTGGGTGATCCCAGAAACCACATCCATCGCCTGACCCCAAACAGACGACGTTCAAGGGCTTCCGCCCTTGTGCTGTGGGAGTGAGAGCTCTGCTGGTGACTCCGGAGGGGCGGCGGGCAGGGGTGTTTTGGGGGCTCGGAATCGCTGCGCTTGCGCGCGGGGGCGCCCTGGGCGCTGGCACCAGGGGGCAGCAGAAGCAGAGACGCGCGCCTCCCGGGCGCCCGCGCCGAAAGGGGTCTACACCTGAGCCCGGTTTTCCCGCGCGCCCGCCGCCGCGAGGCTGGGCTTCTGCATGGCGGGGCGCCCTGGGGCTGAGACCGAGCCAGCTCCGGCACTGCAGGGTTTCAGGGATCCGGGCTCTGTCCTCGGGGGCGGGGACGCGGTTCAGGCGGCGTCGTCGGGGATCCCCGGGAGGAGGAGCGAGGGCGCTGCCTCCCGGAACTCCGGCTCGGGGGTGCAAGGCAGCCCCTCTCCCGCCGGCTCCCTGGGGTCTGCGGACTGGAAGCCAAGACGCGCACACACGTGCAGACGCTCGTACACGCGTGCCCCTCCCGCGCCTGCAGCCGGACATCGGGCGAGGAAAGTGGCCTCGCGACCCGGAGGTCCCGGAAGAAGCGTTCGTCTCCTGCCCAGACGGGCGGGAGGCGGGATGCGCAGCCCGGGAGCCTCCAGGGATGCCCAGCGATGCGGCCAGCCCTGAGCAGAGGGTACACCTGGCCCGGAAGGCTCGGAGCTGCTGAACAAGCCCCGGGATGGTGGGGGTAGGGCGCCGGCGCTGGGGGGCGGCCCGGAGTCGGAGGAGACTCCAGCCGAGCCCTGTGCGTCTTGCCATGGCAGGAAGCCTGGAGGAACGTGAACGCTGATACCCACGAGCCTGGGGAGCCCCGGCCGCAGCCCTGGCTATTAATGACGGGGCAGGCAAGCCTGCACCAAAGGCAGGGGCAGTAAACGCCATCGTGAAAGTCAGCCTCGGTCTCCTCATTCGCAAGGAGCTCAGACCAGGCATCTAAGGCCCCTTCCAGCCTCGAGGGCCCTAACGGTCTGGAAGGGGTGTCCGTTAAAACCAGGGAGGGTCAGGCGCCCTCACTCTGAACCGCTCAGGCGCCAGGGTCACACAGAACCCTGGGCTCCCACCTGATGTCGCTGGGTGGTCTGTTATCAACTCTCTCTGCATCCTAGCACCTCAACAGGACAAGTCCTCCAGGAAACGGATTAAGCCATCCATTTCTGATAACAGCTCAGCCAGGAGTAAGGGGCGTGGTGGGAGGGGGGTCCGGTGAGGATTGAAATAACAACACAAGCAGCAGGCACATACACCCCAGGAGGAGACAATCACATTTTTTAACCACCAGAGTGGACGCAGATCATAGTGCTGGACGAGGTCCTGGGAGTCCCTTCCATCCAGATCGCATGATAACTGAAGGATCAGGAAGGGTGGGGGTATCCAGGGCAAGGATGGGGCTGGCCAGGACGTTGGTGGGATGCTCAAGGGACTCAGGGCCACCGTGGTTTCCCAACTAATGTGGAGGAATCTCAGTATTTCAAGCATCTGCTGACCACTGGCCCTGCACACACCCCTCACTATTCCACATCTCCCCTGGGGGAGTAGCCGGGTCCCCAAGTAACAGGCGTTCCTGCAAGACCCCAGACTGAGAGAAAGACAGCAGGCAGGCAGGTCAGGGAGCCAGACACCCAGTAGGTAGAGATGAGCGAGCCCCACCTGGGCAGAGAGAGGCAGAGCCCTGAGACAAAGGAGACCGTGTATTCCAGCGTTCACAGTGGGTGCTGCAGGTGGGTGTGAGGGAGGCGGGGGTCAGCCCCCAGCCCCCCACAGTCACTGAGGAAAGCCCTGAGGCAAGGAGGAGGGTGCTGGGGCTCGCCCCTGGAGAGCCCCGTCTCCAAAGTCCGCTGATTTTTGTTGGCATTTCTCTCTTTATCTTTTTTGTCATTTTGTTTTCCACGCTTTAAATAATTAATATAATTACTTTTAAATACAAAATACACAGTGTCCTTTCTCTTCTCTTCCACGTGTTTGGGGTGACTGGGAGGTAAATTTTAAATAAGGGTCTCGGCTGTCGAGCAGGGCCCAGGCTCCAGGGGGGAGGGCCGCGAGGCCCGGGGCGCCCCTCCCCTGCTTTGCCCCTGATGGGGGACTCTCAGTGCCCTGGCTGGAGGCCCCCAGATGGCGAGAAGCCCTCCTGCGAGGTGGCAGAGTCCCACGCTGTGGGACTCCAGGTGGGCCTGGTGTCGGCGGACAGGGTCAGATGGAGGAGAAGGTCCTAGCCCATGAAGCAGACAGGCCCCAGCAGCACCCCGCCCCGCCTCGGAGGGGCCCCCAGTTCTGAGAAAGAGGCGTCCAGCACCGGCAGCTGCTCCAGTACAGGCGTGCGAACCTCCAGCACCGTCCGGCCTTGCTGGGTCTTGAGGAGGGGGAGACACACAAGAGCAAGAGGAGTGAGCGTGGGAAAGGCAAGCGGGAGCCTGGGCCACCCAACCGCAGGCCCAGGCCCCTGCTCCTTTGGCGCCGTGATCCCCTCATCTGCATCACGAGTTCAAACTGTGCTACATTTCCTTTCTAAAGTTTCTTCCAGAGAGTCAGGACTGGGAAAGCTGGGAAAGTTGGGGGTGTGTGTGTGTGTGTGTGTGTGTGTGTGTGTACACACATGTGCATGCACTCTTGAGCCAATCTGGACAGCTGTGGGTTTGTTTTTGAGATTATCAGTCTGTAGTGGTTTGTGCGAGCTCGTGTGACTCCACAGGGATGTGTGTACCTGTGTTTGCGGCTGTGTGTGATGACAGCCAACATGATTCCGCACGTGTGTGTACCTGTGTGACCCTCTCCAGGCAACTCTGGAGACGCGTGTACAGATTGGGGGTGTCCTCCCTGGGGAGTGAGCAGTGTTAACAGCCCCATGTGTGCAAAGGGGAAAACATGTAAATATGCTTACGAGCCTGCATGCCGGGCTTTGAGTGAACCCGTCCTCCACTGCCCAGCCTTCCTGCCCTTCCCGACACCAGAAGCAGGCTTCCTCCTGCTCAGCCCAGCGCCCCTGCCCCTCCAGCCTGAGTCCGGGCCCACCCCCACCCAGCTCTCCCTGGTGCCCACCTGGCAGCCGTCCCGGATCTCCTTGATGTAGGGGCTGGTCTCCGGGCTCAGCTCGTCCTCGTTGGCCCCCCGGAGCTTCAGGGGGCTGTCCTGGGCCTCCCCAGAGCACGGGTAGGAGATGTTCTGGCGGGCTGAGACGCTGAGCAGGCGCAGGAAGGTGAGCTGCACCACGCCTACCGGGGCGCCCTCGGAGTCCACGTAGGAGAACTGGGGGAGAGGGGGGCTGCGGTCACAGGCAGGGCCGGGGCCGGGGTCACGAGAGCGGAGTGAACGGGGAAGGGCCGGGGGAGAAATAGGGGGCAGGGGTCAAACAGAGGGCAAAGTTTTGCTGCAGGTGGTCAGGGGCAGGAGACGAAGTTAGCAGCAGGAGACTGCCGAGAAGGAACAGAAGCGTCAGCCGGCTCCACGGGGTCAAAGGCCAGGGGACGTCAGAAATCCGGGAGCCTCTAGGCCCAGAGGGGGACTGCACAGGGTCAGGGCGGCCAGGGGCCAGCTCTCACCTGAGTGACATCGTCCCTGGGCGTCACACAGGTTTCCCCTCCAGCCGTAAAGTTGCAGAAAACCCGGAAGGCATCCCGAGCACATCCCTGGTTGGGGTCGACCCAGTACTCTCCTGTCAAGTGAGGGGGGGCGGTCAGGGCGCCTGGGCCTTGTACCCAAGAGGCTCTCTGCCCCACACGTCCATCTGCGGCTCCCACCGGCCGCCCCCACCCGCCCTGTCCCCCAGGCATAGCCCGCCTCACTTCAGTCTCCCTCGTCACTTTATGCCCCTTCCCGCAGCTGCCACCCCTCCCCCGGGCAGCACCCCAGGCTGGCGGCTGGAGTTGGTAGGAGCGCTGACACCCGCACCCTGGTACAATGTGTGGTCACAGGCTTGCACATGTGTCTGTGTGTGTGAATGCCAGCATGTTGTCCACGGGTGTATGTTTATCTGTTCCTGTAGACACTGGGCAGACGGTGAGCTGACGACCCTGGGAGGACGTGTGTGTGCGTGTGTGTGTGTGTGTGTGTGCGCGTGTATGTGTGCGTGTGTGTGCGCGTGTGCGTGCACGTGTGTGTATGTGTGCGTGTGTGTGCGCGCACACGTGCGCACTCAGTTGTGTCTGACTCTGTGCGACCCCGTGGACTGTAGCCTACCAGGTTCCTCTGTCTGTGGAATTTTCCAGGCGAGAATACTGGAGTGGGCTACCATTTCCCACTACAAGGGATCCTCCCAACCCAGGAACTGAACCTGCATCTGTTGCGTCTCCTGAATTGGCAGGCAGATTCTCTATCACTACCGCCTGGGCAGCTCTTTAAAAACCCTTTCTAACAGTAGCCCACGACCGAATGAGCTATTTTGTGTGTCTGTGATCACTCAGTCCTGTCCTGCTCTTTCCCTTCCTTGGACTGCAGCCCGCCAGGCTCCTCTGTCCGTGGGATTCTTCAGGCAAGAATACTGGAGTGGGCTGCCGTTTCTTCCTCCAGGGGATCTTCCTGACCCAGGGATCAAACCTGTGTCTCCTGTATCTCCTGCCTTGCAGGCAGATTCTTTACCCACTGAGCCATCACACCAGTTGCTAAATATTGAAATGCTTCTTATCTGGTTGGTAAGAGCTGCCGCCCCAAGCTGGCCCCCCACCTCATCCCCACCCCGACAGCTTCCCCAGGCCTACCCAACAGCTTCCCCAGGCCTCCCTGACAGCTTCCCCAGGCCTCCCCGACATCCATGCTCCTTGTTCACATCGGTGCTGTGGTTCACAAGCCAAGCTCCTGAGGCTGGCACTGACCATCAGGCAGCTCTGGGTGGCAGAGCTTCAGGTCCTGGCAGGTGCGAGCAGGGCTGTCCTGGGTCCCCATGGGCCGCCTCATTTGCTCGATCTCCTCCCGCAGGGAGTCCAGGGAGCCAAAGATCTCCTCCAGGCCCCCAGGACTACCCGGGGCACCCCCAGTCGGCACAGCTTCATCTTCCTGCATCAGGCGGCTTCCGTCCACCGAGCGCCGCGTCTTCTTGGGCATCTGGATGGGCAGGGGCTGGATCACCTCTCCCGGGGGGCCCTGGGTGAGAGATGAGGTCAAGGTGAGGGAGACGCGGAGAAACACCCAGACAGAGAGGGCCATCAGAAACGCGGGCCCTGCCTCGTGACTCACCGGGTGTCCCGGAGGGCCCTGGACTCCCTTCTCTCCCTTAGGTCCGGCCGGGCCCTGCCAAAGGAGGCAATGAGGTCATGGAGGGGTCAAGAGGTCAAGTAGGCGATTAATGTTACAGAGGATGAAATCGGTCAAGGGCTAGGGATGAGGGGATGGGTGGGATGTTTGTCCTGGAGAGACAGTGTCAAGTTCAGCTGTGTGGGGGCGGGGGGCGGTCAGAGCTGATGGGGGTCACTCACTGTGGCTCCTTTGGCTCCTTTGGGGCCAGCAGGTCCCTGTGAAATGAGGCACGAGAAAGAGGCGGTCACCTCAGGGGAGGGTCAGGACATGGAGAACTGCAGAGGCGAGGTCACGAGTCCACAGGACCCTGAGGCCACCCAGGAGGGGCAGGCGGGGGAGACAAGGGGACACCCGGGAGGCGCTGGAAGGACAGGTTGGAAACTCTGCAGGTGCAGGAACATATGGGGGACACGGGGGCCTCTGCGTGTTAGGCTGGCGGTTGCCGTGGAAACCAGGGGGATTATGGGGGCCTCGGGGTTTAGAGGATTGAGGGGAGGAACAGATGGGATACTCACAGGGAGGCCGGGGGGCCCTCCAGGACCAATGGGGCCAGATGCTCCCGGAATGCCCTAGAAGGGGGGGCCTGGTTCAAGTGCGTCCTCCTCCCCGCCCCGCTGCCCACCCCCACCCCACCCGCAGCACGCCCCCTGAATCCCCACCCTTCATCTGCCCAGACCTCCCAGCACCACGCCCTGCACTCACCGTCTCTCCCTTTTGCCCGGTGGAGCCCTGAGGACCAGGAAGCCCGCGATCACCCTTCTCCCCCTGCTCCCCAGGGGGGCCGATGAGTCCGATGAGACCTGGGTGACCCTGGAAAAGCGGACAGGTGGTAAGGGGGAGGCACAGAAGACCCATGATGGGGAGAAGGAGGACCACAGGGGTTGGAGTCCAGAGGGCAGGAGGGACTCAGGTGGGGCTGCAGGAAGCCTGGGGCTGCCACAGCCCTGACTGAGGAGGGGCCCCCCGAGAACATGGGGTCCCCGGAGGCTTCAGGGAGGAGGCTGAGACCCCTGGCTGCACATGGTCACTCACCTTCTCACCCTTGGCCCCAGTGTCGCCCCGGAGGCCAGGCAGCCCTGGGGGTCCCTGTGAGGAGACAGGAAGTCACTTTCTCCTGTGGGGACCACCACTCCAACTTCCTCCAAGGCTTGGACGTCCAGCCCCGGGGGCCCCACCCCATCCCACCCCATCCACAGTCACTCACCACAGGGCCTGGAGGCCCAGCCTGGCCTGTGGCCCCGGGACGGCCTTGCTGACCCTGCAGATTTGAAGGGACCGCAGGCATCAGGAGACGTGTCCCCAGCACCACACCCCTCCCAGCCCGGCCAAACCTCTGCATCATGACATACCACTGAGCCAGGGAGACCTCTCAGGCCGTCAGGACCAGGCTTTCCTGCTGGGCCTGCAGGACCCACAGGGCCTGTCTTCCCTGGGGCGCCCACAGCACCAGGATCCCCCTGAAACACACCAAAGGGTGAGGACGAAAGGCAGAGGATGGTATGGTAGGGGCAGCAGATCCAAGGTGGGTGGGGAGAGACAGAGGGGAGGGGCCTAGCCCCCGAGACCCCTGGGGTAGGGAGGACAGGGAACCCTGCCTGGAGGATGGGGCATGGGAGAGGCGTCTGGGGGCTGGAGGGTGAGGACTGGGAGGGGCGGGGCGGTGCAGTGGGCGTCCCAGCATCCAGGAGGCTCTCCCCACCTTGGCGCCCTTCTCTCCTTGTCGCCCTTCAGGACCAGGCGTCCCTGCAGGCCCCTGCAGGTGGAGGAGGGGAGGGGGTGCAGGCGGCCGTGAGCAGCCAGGCTCACCTCCCACCCGAGCATCCTCCTGGTACACACACACACCCCTGTGCGCACACACACCTGCACGCACACACACACACAATCACAGAGGCTGACTCATCTCCCTCCCCAAAGCAGTCCTCCTGGTACACACACAGACACCTGCGCACACACAGACACAATCACAGAGACTCACTCACAGGTGTGAGAGCTGCTACAACGGTACCAGCTATCAAAATACTGAGAAGTCCTGTGCATTGGGAGAAGAGCCTCCTGCCCACATACCACCAGTAAACAAAGGGTTCATCCCCTGCCAGCCCTTTTCCTCCTAGCCCCCAGACCAAGGATTAAATTTGTGCCCACTGCCCCCCCCGCAGTGGGATCAAAGAGCCGCAACCACTGGACCACCAGGAAATCTCCCCCCACGTCTATTCTGATTGGTTGGTACACACACCACCACCCCTGGCAAGATCAGACAGGACATACAGGAGCAAAGATACCCAAATCTGCACAGCACACTCGCAAACACATGTGATCACACACACACACCTCCCCCAAGGACGGCTGGGACACCAGGCCTCTCCCCATCCTGCCCCCCCTCACCCCAGCGGCCATCCAGCCTCCCCCAGGACTGCCCGCAAGGTCTGCCTCGCTTACCCTCTTTCCAAGCGGTCCAGGAGGTCCATTCTCCCCCGTAGGACCGGGGGACCCCTGTGGAGGGAGGGACAGTGGTGGTGAGGGAGCCCTCAGGTGTGGGCACAGCAGAGGGGATTGGGCCTGCGGGTGGGGGGTCACGGCTACTCACAGGCTGTCCTGGCTCCCCGTCCTCTCCACGGTCACCCTTGGCACCATCCTGGCCCTGCAGAGACACAGCACTGTCAGAGGGAGCCCCAGGCCTGGCTGACCTCACCCCCAAACCTGCCGAGCTTCCCATTCTTCCGTCTGCCCCCCACATCCCCAGTTCCCACCCGCCACACAGAGTGCCTCCAAAGCAGACCACCCTCTTCACCCATCCCTCCCCCTGGGTAAGACTCACCCGAGGGCCAACTTCTCCAGGAGGGCCAGGGTCACCAGGAAAACCAACAGGACCCTGATCCGGAGGGAATCCAAGGGTCAGGGTCACAGCTCCTCCTAAGCCCACCCAGCGCCAACACGACCCCCATGGGTACAGGGCTCACGCTCCCTCTCTACAGGCAGTGCCCACCCGCACCGCCCTAGGAAGAGGGCCTCCAGTAGCCCTTCTCCCCACCTCATGCACGGCCTGCCCTCCAAGGCTTTCAGGTCATATTTCATTTTCTCTCTGGATCCTAAACTCCATAATCCCTCCCAGGAGACCCCGTTCCCCCCCCCAAGTCTCCCACAGCCTTGCCCCCCGACTCCAAGATCCTCACACACATTCCCAGGTCTCCATGCACAGGGCCCTCCTCCAAGCCCCCTTCCCAAACTCACAGGGTTCCCTTTGGGACCGTCGTCGCCAGTGGGGCCCTTAGGCCCCGGTGGTCCTGCCTCTCCCGCCTGCCCAGTCTCTCCTTTCTCCCCGCGCTCCCCACGTGGACCCTGAAGGATGGGCGGAGGTTACAGATGGTCCCAAAGGAGGAGGATGCAGCCCCCACTTCCAAGACGCCTTCAGCCTCGCCCTCATCCCCCTCCGCCAGCTAACATCAGGGTGCACACAGAAGTCGAACCCATGGGGGGAGTCTGGGCCCCTCTTTCTTTTGAGGAAAGAGGGGTGGAGCCCACTCAGATCCAGGGACCAGGCCCCCTGAGAACGGCTGGGAGCTGCAGCTCCAGGAGGTCACAGAAAAGGTGGGGGTGGGAATGAGGGGGTGGAGGGGGCTTGGGGAGCCAGGCCCCAGAGCAACCACTCACCTTGACCCCTGGCTCGCCCTGGACTCCTGGAGATCCTGACTCTCCTGGCTCCCCCTGCAAGGAGATGGGGGTCAAGAATCTTCATTCCCCGGCCCCCCCAAAATCCTGATATTCCCAGTCTTTCTCTCTCTTTTTTCAGTCACACTGCACAGTTCCTCAGACGACTGAGCACAGGCCACGGCAGTGAAAGCACTGACTCCAAGCACGGGACCACCGGGGTCCCCCGCCTTATCACTCTCCTTTGAGGCCCCCACCGAAACTGGCGGAAACTCACCCCCCAAGACCGTCCATGTACCCTTTCCCAGTACCTTCTCTCCAGGGGGACCCAAGTTCCCAACACCTCCTGGGGGGCCTTGTGGACCCTGAAAGAGAACCAGAAATAAAGGGGAGGGGGTGCCCCGTGGGCGCAGAGCCTGGACGACTGCCTGAGGTCACCGCCGTGAGACGGCAGGCCCAGCGGCGTCTCGGCATCTGTGATGAGGCCAGAGGTTACAGTCTAGGGGAAGGGAGGCAGGGCACTTGCCACACTGGGGCCAGAGGACTCACATCTGCTCCGTTGGGTCCAGCTGGGCCTCGAGGTCCTGGGGGGCCAGGTGGTCCCTGGAGAGAAGCAGACGCCCAGAGACAGGCCAGGAGGTGAGAGAAGGTGAGCCAAGGATGCCCGGAGTGGCGGGGCCAGGGGAGCGGGCGGGGAGGGAGGCAGTTAGGCCAGGGCGGGGTGGGCACTGGAAGCAGGGGGGACTAGCAGGTGAGGCTGGAGTCAGGAGGGGTTCACCCCGTCAAGGGGGCCGCACTCACCATCGGGCCCACGTCTCCTGTCTCTCCCTTCTCCCCCGAGGGGCCTGGCAAGCCCTGCGCAGGTGTACACGACACGGACCCAGGTGACCAACACACCTGGAGCACACCCTCTCCCGGCCCCTCTCCCCAGATCCCAGCCCCTGCCCCCACCCCCCTGCCCTCCTTCCTGAGCAGGGGCTGGCGAGGGTCCGGGGCAGACACCAGCCCCGCTGTGACCCCCACCTCGCAGCCCCTGCCTCCTCTCTCCAGCTCACCTGCAGACCAATGGGTCCCGGGGGCCCATTGAATCCTCTTGTTCCTTCGTCACCTTTGGCTCCGAAGTGTCCCTGGGGACCCCGAGCTCCAGGCTCCCCATCTGCCCCCTGAGGTCGGGGAGGGCAGGGACGAGGACTCAGAGATGGTCCTGGGTCTGGGGTTTTCTAGTCCCGCCCAGAACCGGGCAGCAGGCCTGGAGCCCCCTACCCCCACCCCCAACTCCGAGGGCAGAATCGGGGCACTGGTCACTCACCGCAGCACCAGGCTGCCCCACAGGCCCGATGGGTCCGGGGGGCCCAGGGGGGCCCTGGGGGAGAAAGAAGAGTCAGAGACACCAAGACAAGGGGTGGGGCCAGGAGGGGCTGGGGTTCAGGGGCAGCGGGGAGAAGTCAGAGGGATGAACACTCACGTGCTCCCCCTTGTTGCCTTTGGCGCCCTTCTGGCCAGGGTCTCCCACCTCGCCCTAGGGGAATGTGGGGGGACGTTAGAGGACGCAGCGGGCAGGAGGGCAGAAGGAGCCACGGGCCCTGGGGCTGCCCAGCCCAGCGAGCTCACGTGCAGAAAGCTCATTCCGGGGCCTGGGGTTCTCTCACCTTGTCTCCATCCTCTCCCGCCACGCCCGGGGGCCCAGCAGGGCCAGGAAGCCCCACGGGACCCTGCACCCCATCGCGGCCAGTCGGACCAATGGGGCCCTTCTCGCCCTGTGGGAGAGGAAGGCAGGCGTCGTGACCCACAGATGCTGTCACCCTGGAGGCCCCTTGAGACCCAGCAGCTTCCAGACCGCCTACAGCGCCTCCCAAGGACCCTGCACTCACCGGGACCCCTTTCTCTCCCGCTGCTCCAGGCGGACCCTGCGGTCCCGGGCGCCCTGGGGGGCCAATGGGTCCCCCAGATCCTGCCGAACCTCGCTCACCAGGGGATCCCTGCAACAGAGGCAAGCGTCAGACCCGCTAAAGGGGAGACCACAGCCCCCGACACCAGAGCATGCCCAGCCACAGTTCCCAGGAGAAAGGCCCAGCATCAGAGGCCTTATTCCCCCAGCCTCCCTCTGCCAGGTCCCGCAGCCCTACCTGAACCCAGATGCTGCCCCGCACCCTTCCTCCCACCGCCCCCCAGGGGCCCCAGACTCACCGCAGGGCCTGGGGGACCAGCCGGGCCTTCATTCCCCTTCAGACCAGGACCGCCCTGTGAGCCAGAGATTGGGGATAACAGACGTGAGACGGAAGAGGGGGACCTCACAGGCCCGGAGCTTAGGAGACACGCGGGGAAGGGTGGGGGCTGGGATGTGGGCGCAGGGTGACGCTGGGGAGCCAGGAGGTGCGGGGCCTCTTCACAGGCATCTGGGTCGGGGTCACACTCACAGCAGTGCCAGGGAGGCCTCTCTCTCCCGGAAAGCCCCTCAGACCAGCGGGACCATCCTTCCCCGGGGCCCCAGGGGGTCCGGGATCGCCCTAAAAGGAAACCAAGGTGATGAACACTGCCAGCCTCCCCAGTTGAGCAGAGCGACCTCTGCCCCCTCAAACCCCCAACGGGCTGTCCCTTTAGGCACCGAACCCCGTTCTCCCAAGTGCCCCCTCCCGGGCCCTCTGCTGACCTTCGTGCCTTCTTTTCCAGCTGTTCCAGTCAGTCCCTGCTCTCCAGGGGGGCCGGGGGGGCCTGGGTGACCTCTCTCCCCCATGGGCCCGGTTTCCCCTGCGGCTCCCTGGGAAAGAGGCAAACAGACTCCAGTCTCACCCCCGCCCCGGTCTCACTCTGGTCACCTCACGGTACCCCCCAGGACCCCTTCCTGTCTGCCCCAGGGCTCTCCTAGGCCTCCACGCTGGTCTCCCTTCCCCTGTGTGGGGTAGCCACACCACCCAGTGTCCCTGTCGGGGACCTTCCTCCGCTCCAAGACGCAAGAAGAGGAGAACTGGTCCAGGAAACAGATGGAAATCTGAGATCTCTGCTCCAAACCCAGCCCCTACCATGCACCCCAGTCCCGGGGCCCCACAGGCAAAGGAGGGTTGGGGGCCCCGGATCAGGAGAAGAGAGAAGAAAGGCAGACATTCCAACCCCCAGGGTCTAGGATGCTTTGTCTCTGTGGGGAGGGGTGGGGGGGCAAGCATACCTGGGGTCCCACCACTCCTGGGGGGCCAGGGGGGCCGGTCTTCCCTTGGAAGCCCTGAGAGAGAAAGAGAGGAGAGGGGGGTTGGAACACACAGTCTGGCATGGACACGGCATGGACCCCAGGCTCCCGGGTCACCACCGAGTCCTTGGCTGCGGTATGAGTAGCATTAGGATAGGGGCCACTCCGAGGAGACCCTTCCTTGGGGGCCTTCCAGACAGGACGGGGGGCTGGGATGGGGTCTGCAGGCACCAGAGCACCACTCACCACTTCTCCTCTCTGGCCTGGGTGTCCTGGCAGCCCGTCCTTCCCGGGGGGACCCTGGAAGGGGTTCAGAGGTCAGGTGAGCTTTAGACCGGGCAGGGGGTGAGGAGGAGGGACACTCAGAGCCAAGGCAAGTCAGAGGGCAGCTTACCGGAGGTCCTTTGGGGCCAGGAAATCCGTTGGGGCCCTGAGGCCCAGGGAGACCCTAGAGACAGATCTGGTTGAGCCAGGAGAATGGGGAGCGGGCTGGGCAGGGGATCTGCCCCGTGGAGAGGGAGCCGGCGCCACTGGCCCCTGGACAGCGCCGGGGTGCAGGGGACTCGACCACACTCACCCTCTCTCCAGGAGGCCCATGGGGGCCGTCTCCACCTGAGGTTCCCTGTGGGGGAGATGGTCAGAGAGGAAGAGAGGCTGACTTCTAGCCAACCCCAAGGTCAGAGGAGGGGACGCAGCTGGGCGCCGGAGCAGAGGGGAGATGGAGCCCTGCTGTGACCACCAACCTTGGCTCCAGACTTCCCGGTGGCACCTCGAGGTCCCCGCTGACCACGCGGACCCTAGAGAGAGGACAAGGGAGATGTCAGAAAGACCCCCAAAGCACCCCCTTGGGCTCCTGAGCCGCACGCCTCTTCCGCTGCACTCACCGTGGGGCCGCGCTCTCCTCGAGGCCCTGATTTCCCTGACAGGCCCTGGTGGTGGCAAAGTGAAGACAAGGCATCAGCTCTGAGCCCCCCAGAGCCACCCCTCCCCCCACAGCCCCCCATTCCCCGGCTTACCCGGGCTCCCTTCTCTCCACTGGCTCCAGGAAAACCCGGAAATCCCAGCGACCCCTGGTGAGGATGGAAAAGGGGGAAACCGAGAAGTCGAGAAGAGGGTGGGCTGGGGAAAGGCCAAGGGGGGTCAGGAGAGGTGACAGAGGCAGGGGGTGGGAGACCCAGGCTCTGCCAATAGCTTGGTGGCCTTAGACAAGCCCTGGTGCTTTCTGAGCCTCTGTTTCCCCATCTGTAGAATGGGCGTGAACTAAATTCTGTCTAGGGTCCCCACTGTTCTGTCCGTCTGTGCTTCCTGCAATTAGAGCTCAGGGAAGGAAAAGGAGGAGGGGCGCAGTGGGGCATCAAGTCACCTTGGGGCCCTGGCGTCCGGGGTAGCCAGGCAGACCAGGAACACCCAGCTTGCCCTGTGGACAGACAGAGGGCCATCAGGAACAAGTGGGGCCACGGATCCCACTCCATCCTGGAGACCCAGCCCCCAAACAGCAAACATCTAGCGTGCCCCCAACCCCCACCGCCCTCATCCCCCACCAACCCCACCCCAGGCTGCCTGGCTTTTGTAATCTCTCCTTCCTGAGAGTGGATTTTCCCCAAACTCCAGGGCTGGAATCTCGTCTCCCCTGTATCTTAAAATCAGCAGCTCACGCCCTGCGGGCACTGGGATCCCCTGCCTGCCCAGCACCTCTGCTCCCTCCTCCCCAGCACACACAACCGCTCCTCCAAGACCAGCCCCTTTGCAGCCCCCGCCCCGCCTTGCTGCAGGCTCAGCTTTGCAGCCCCCACCTCCAGCGCCCCACGCCCTGCCCCCTGAGGCCTCAGGACCTGTCTTGCCAAGGAGTGGATGTGGGGAGCAGGGATCCGGCCGCCTGACTCCTGGGGCTCCAACCCTGGTTCTACCCTGCACTGGCTGTGACGAACAAGCCCCCAAACCTCCTGGTGCTTCAGGACCGTAGAAGTCCCCACCCCGCGGGGCTGACAGGACACCGTCAGCCAGGTTAACCGTGAAGATGTCAGAGCTCACCGCCTCTCCAACTCTTTTCCTTCTCGGAGTACCTACTGGTCTGAGTCTGCACACACTTTCCCTCTGCCTGGCACCCCCAGGAACCCTATGACAGCCTCTCTGCATGTCCCCACTAATGTGTTGTGAACTCTTTATAACGGGGACTTTCCTAGGCTTCTTGTGTAGCCCCTCTCAACCTGTCAGTGTCTAGGGGGTGCCAGACACAGAGAGGAACATAATTAATGCACAGTCATCTTTGACTTTCTGACTTCAGCCACTGGCATCCCTGCACCCACTCTGACCCCAGCACCCCAAGCCTCACCCCCTCCACGTCCTAGAGCACGTAGACATTGGCCCCCTCTCCCCCGTCACCTTCTCGCCCATGAGCCCCGGGGGCCCAGGGTCCCCCGTGGGTCCAGTGCGCCCCTTCGGCCCCTCAGGACCATCCTCGCCCCTGGAACCGGGGACTCCGACCTCGCCCTGGAGGAGAGGGTTAGAGAGTGAGAGATCGGGACTTGGGGTGGGAGCTGAGCCCCGAGATGGGGGGCAGGCCCTGGTGAGGCTGGTGGGGTCAGTGGGGGTCCCTGAAGTTCCTGCAAGACGAGGAGCCCCGAGGGGCAGGGAGAGGGCGGTGACCAGCCAGCCGGTGGGTCACAGAGCACAGGGCTGGGTCCTGCTTGGATCGGGCTCCAAAGGGAGGTCAGATCCTCGAGGGAGCCTGGAGATGGGCCATCCAGGGGTGTCAGGGGGAGGCTGGTAATTGGGGCTCAAAGGGGAGGGTCACCAGCGCTCGGAGTTGGGGGCAATGAGGAGGTCTCTACTCACCCTGTCGCCTTTCACACCCATGTCCCCTTTGAAGCCGGGAAAGCCATCCTCGCCCTGAAAAATATGGGGCGAGAGGACATCACGGATGATGGAAGGAGGGGTACACAGAGGTGGGCAGAAGGGGCGGAGGGTGGTGAGGGCGAGAGGACACCACGGATGATGGAAGGAGGGGTAGACAGAGGTGGGCAGGAGAAGGGGCGGAGGGTGGTGAGGGCGAGAGGACATCACGGATGATGGAAGGAGGGGTAGACAGAGGTGGGCGGCAGAAGGGGTGGAGGGTGGTGAGGGCGAGAGGACATCACGGATGATGGAAGGAGGGGTAGACAGAGGTGGGCAGGAGAAGGGGCGGAGGGTGGTGAGGGCAGCTGGGGCTGAGGGCCATTGCTCACCTTTTCACCCTTGTGACCCTTCAGACCCCGAATTCCATCCACGCCCTGGAATTGGAAGGGGAGAGACGGAGTGGTCAGGAGGGGTGGCGAAGCTGGCAGGACCAAGCTCCAGGGCCCAGCTGGCCGCCCTGACCTCAGCCTTCCTCTCCCAGCTGGCTGGTCTCTTACCTTGATGCCCCGAGGTCCTGGGTACCCCAGAGGACCCTGAGGTCCAGATGGACCCTGCAAGAGGACAGAGAGTTGTCAATAAAGGGTCTCAGGGGGTCACTGAGGACGCCCAGGGGCGGGAGAAAGGGAAGTGACCAATTGGAGTCTGGAGAGGGTTGCAGGGGGTGGACTGTTAGAGCCACGTGAAGATACGAGGAGATCCCAAGGACTTGGGTGCCCAGGTCTGGGTGGCGACCCTGCCAGGGGATGTGAGGGGCCATGGAAGAGCTTACCTGGTTTCCTTTGGTTCCGGGAGGGCCTTCCTTGCCCGGGTGACCCTGGGGGTAGGGGAAGGAGAGCGTGACCACTGGTCCCTGTCACTTCCTGCATCCCTCTCTACACTTCTTGGACCCAAATGCCCCCAGGTCCTAATGAAGCTGACTGACCATTGGCGGCATCACCAGTGACTTCCCAGGACAAGGGACACTCTGTAAGGATACTCACTGAGGTGCCTGCAAGTCACTCCCTGGGGTGGAAGGTCAAGGGGGATTTGCATGACGAGGTGGGGGCACTCACCGGGGGTCCATCTGAGCCGGGCATGCCAGGCAGCCCTGGTTTCCCTCGAGGACCCTGCAGGGAGATGAGGACACTCAGTCACAGCCAGACATTTGGGGGCTCCCTGCAACCCGCCTCAGCACACCCACCATCCCCCAGATCCCTTAGTCACTTACCTTCTCTCCATGAGGGCCAATGGCACCCTGGGGCCCGGGGAGACCCTAGACACCAGAGAGAGACATTACAGGGGCCCCCAGGGGTGGGTCCTGCTTTCTCCCCCAGCCAGCACCCCCAGTTCACAGTACAAGCAGCAAAAACTTGAAACCCTTCATTTCCAGTCCCCATGCAGGGTCTGACCCACTGTGGGAGCCCAGGGGGGGCCCCTCAGGTTGGGGGGGGGCAGACAGGACCACTCACCTGGGTCCCAGGGGTGCCCTGCTGTCCCGGAGGTCCTGGTTCTCCCTGGGGTCCCTGGAAACAGGCAGCCAGGCAGGGGTCAGAAGGAAATGGTGACAGAACAAACCGGGCAGGGGAGCTGAGTCCCAGGAGGGACAGACGAGGGGGCAAGTGCCAGAAGCAGGAGGGGGTCAGAGGGGCAAAGGGAGGAGACCTTGGCAGAGACGCGAGGGGCGGAGGGTCGGGCAGGGTCTCCACACCCATCACTTACCAAGCTGCCTTTGGGACCGTGGGGGCCATCCATGCCTCGGACTCCCTGAAACATGAGAGGGGCGTGAGTCCGGACGGACCTGTGGTTTCCCACGCCAGGCCATCCCCGCCGGATAGGGCAGGCGCGTGGCAGCCGCCCTCTGAACCTAAGCAAACATGGCCGCCTGGATCCACAGGGCATGGGGCTCTGGTCTGTGGGTTTGTTTTGTTTTGTTTCTCTTGAGGACCTTTTTTTTACTATGCCCAAAGTGTTTGATGCATTACAGGATATGGCCCCGCGTGGGCACCTGCGGGTGCGGCTCAAGGGGCAGTGGGGGCGGGGCGGGGAGGCATTCAGGGAAGGTGGAGAGGGCGGGGTCAGAGTCAGGGACAGTCACTCACCGGGGGTCCAGGAATCCCAGGAGGGCCTTTGGGGCCAAGGAGACCTCGAGGTCCCTGCATTCAGGTGAGGGGAAGACAGGACCACGTAGGTGAGAGAGCGCATCCCTTTCACGCCCACGCCCCTCCTCTGGGGTCCGAGCCACACTTCCTGCCCCCCGACACTCACCGACTCCCCAGGCAGCCCCCGAGGCCCGATCTCTCCGTCGTCTCCCTGGAGGAGGACATGTGAAGCAGCCTCGCCTTCCAGAACCCCCCCGCCCCCAGCCCCAGCCCCCACCCCGGACCCCCCCTACCCCCGGCCCCCACCCCACCCGCCCACGCAGGCTGCAACACTTACCCTCTCTCCATCCTCACCAGGGGGCCCAGGAAGGCCCTGGGCACCAGTATCACCCTGAAAAATGGGCCACCAGGTAAGAGGGGTACCGAGCCCCCAACACAGACAGACGCAGACCGTCTTCAGGGTCCAAGGAAGCTCCTCCTCTCAGCTCCTGCTGGGACCGCCAGCCTCCTGCCCTGACCTTGAAATCCCTCCCTCCCTTCCCCTCCAGGGAAGATCCACCCCCATCACAGCACCCTGCGGCCCCCATACTCACTCTGTGTCCCTTCTCCCCAGGCAGCCCCGGGAGGCCATCAAATCCTCGGTCACCCTAAGGAGGAGAGGGGCAGCCCAGGTGAGGTGCCCGCCCCTTTCCCATCATGTCATGAGCGGGGCGGGGCTATCCCCAGGAAACAGATGAGTTCCGGGTGGGCACCAGAAAGGGGCCCAAGCCTGTTACCTTCACTCCAGGTTCCCCAGGCATCCCTCGGGCTCCGTCAGCACCTGCTCGGCCCTGGGGGTGCAGGGGAGGTGTCAGAGCAAGCAGGGGCCCAGCCCTCCACCCCCTGCACCCTGTTTCCATCTCCCACCCCAGTCACTCACCCTTCGCCCCGCCTTGCCAGGAGGGCCCATGAGGCCCTGAGGTCCTCTGGGGCCCTAGGAGGGAGAAACAGGGGCAGGGTTAGTGAGCACAGGTCGGGGGGGGGGGGCAGCACTGAGCTGGGGACCAGGTCGGGGGAGGCTGCCACCTGAGGTCCCAGGTCTCCAGACTCTCCTTTCATGCCAGGGCTCCCGGGTTGTCCCTGTGAGGAGAGAGGGGGGCTTGCTGAAGGACACGCCCATCGGTGGCCACAGAGCCTTCCCCCAATGCAGCAAAATATCTCTCAAATTGGTCCTTTTCCAGGACTGTCCATACCCCCACACATGGATAAAGGATCCCCTATCACAACACCCCACGCACTCACCAGGGGGCCAGGGCGGCCTGTGTATCCCATGGGGCCAGGGGGTCCTCGGAGGGCCATCTAGGGAGGGCAGAGGAGACGGCAGAGCTGAGCACAGGCAGCAGGAGCACCCCAGACTCCGGGTCACCTCCCAGATTTACCCTTCTTCCCTGACCTTCATTCCGCTGCCCTGATCATCCTCAACCTCCATGTCAGCCCCCAATCCAACCCAGACCTCTCCCTGCCCTACAGTCACACCGACCTACCTTTCCAACCCCTCCTAGTGCCTTCGTCCACCTACCACACCCCTCCCATGCCCCCCCAAGACCCCTAGCCCTACTTACCCGTGCCTGCTGCAGAATCGCCTGGGCCTGGGCCTCCTGGGCTGCCACCACGGGGCCCTTGTCACCCCCACCACTGCCGAACCGGAACTGTGGGGCAAGGAGAAGAAGAAAGTCTAGATTCTTCCAGGAAATCCATGAGACCCCCAAAACCAGAGGGATCATCCAGCACTTGGGCCCCCATGTCCCAGGTTCCAGATACCCTAAGCCCTCCCTCCAGTGTCTCCCCCGGGCTCTGGCTTATCACTCAGAGGTTTTCAGAAATTCAGCTCCTGTCTCCCTCCCTCCCTCTCAGCCTCTTCCTCCTAGATTCCCTGAAATCTAGGATTTTCTGCCCGATTCTAGATGCTCCATGTTTGGTTCTAGATCATTAATGAGGCCTTAGACCCTCCACCCCGATGATCACATTCTTTGGGTGGATCGTCCCGAGAGACTCCTCCTAGGTTTTCTTCCCCTTCTGGTTCCCTGCCCTCCCCTCAGCCTGTTCCACAAAGCCCAGAAGACCACTCACGGGGAGCATGAGGGATGTTCCGGGAGGGCCAGGGGCACCGTCTGATCCAGGGAGCCCTGCTCGGCCCGGGGGGCCCTGGAGAAAGACAGAGTGACAGCGTGTTGTTAGGCCCCTGGCATCATCTTGAAGCCCTCCTCAATGGAACAGATGCAGACTTTCCTAGATCTCCCCACACCCAGTGGAGAAACATGTCATGGAGAAAATCGACAGTGAGACACCAGACTGCTCCCCTCTCCAACCACACGCTGCCTTCTTTTCTGGGTGCTGAGGGCAAGCAGCCCCTCCATCATTAATCAACCAGCTGATGAGAAGTCACCGAGAATGGTACCCCCCTGGATACCAGCGGCTCCTTTGTAGTCCTCCCCGCCCCCACAGGATGCTCTCATACCCTCTCGCCTGGGTCTCCAACTGGGCCTGGGTTGCCTTGGATACCAGGGGGACCAGGAAATCCCTGGAGAACACAAGAAGAGGGGGGTCAGATGTGGGCGGTCAGATGGAAGAGGGGTATGTGGCTGGGGGTGGTCTCCGCAGAAGAAATCTGGGGTTCTGGGAAGCTCTGATTGGAAGGATGCTCCAAGTTCTAAGAAGGAGGCCTGGGCCAATGCTGGGAAGGCACAAGTGAGCAGGTAGGAAGCGTTTCTGCAAAAAGAATGGAGGCTGGGGGGTCACAGCTAGAACTCACCGCAGGGCCTTCTGGACCAGGGGGCCCCTCCACTAGCATGCCCTGCGGAGCCAAAGGTTAAAAGTCAGAGGCTATAGGGCTAGCACCCTGCCTCCTTCCCTTCTTCCCACTGCCCTCTGCTCAGTGACCAGAGTGACTTACAGGTTCCAGCACAGCAGGCTCCCCCTTCTCTCCCTTCAGCCCCCGGGGGCCACGGGCAGCCTGAGGGAGACACACATGTAACCCCCAGTGGGGCCTGTGAGCAGCCCCCACCGGGACTGCCCCCACCCTGGTGCAGTCACAGGTCCTCCAGAGATCTCCCTGACCTAACCCCTCGAACTCCCTGGTCCTCCTCCAACACTCCCTCTTCACAGACCTCCCAGGTCTGCCAAGGGATATCTCGGGGTTCCCCACCCCCCAATTCCCTGCCCCACCTCAGCAAACACACCCTCCGCATCTCCCTGAGAACCTCTCTCAGGAAGGTCCCCAGACAGTTCCTGGGACACCAGTCCCCCAGTCTTCCCAGACCCTCTCCTGGAGGACTGCACCTTATCCCCCACACTTCCTTAGGACCTTAAGAAACCATCAACTTCCTCACCTTTAACCCAACTCGCCAAGTAAGATTCTAAGATTTTGGATAGATTTTTACTTGGGTTTGGGAGAGGTCATGCATCCATATGAGAATCTGACGTAATCTATAGTGTCTTTCTCCAGAAAAGAAAAAGGGTATGCCCTTATGCACAGAATTTTACTTAGAGTTTCAAGGGGTTCACAAGTTTAAAACTCCCCAGAGATTAGACATTCATACTTTAAGTGTATTTGGAGAGCAGTCCCCACTGATACCTCCAACTTAGAGCTTATAACTGGATTTTGAAAAAATACAATTCGGGCTCAGTTACTCAAGCCCCGGCACGGAGCCCCTCAGCTCCTTCCAGCGCCGCTCCCAGCATGGAAGCTACACCCTTCCTCTAACCCTCATTTAAACTTCAAGCCTACCAGTAGCCTCTCTTCCACACTTCCAGTCAAATGCCCACCCCCAGCTCTGGGGCCACAACCAAGATAGGGACAGGGAGATTGGGGGATATTTATTCACCACGTCCCCTGACTCTCTCAACAAAGATCTTCAAAATGCCCCCCTCTACCTCCATCCTGACCGAACAGTAACGATCATTTTCCAAACTCTCCCATGTCCCAGATCAATCCTAAGTTTCCGGCATAAGGGAAAGGCAGCAGAGGGTCAAGGGTGGCAATATTAGAGCACGGAGGGTGGAATGAGGCAGCAGGGTTGGGGAGAGAGCTCTGACCGCAAGGCAGGCAAAAGATGAAGTGAGCACAGGAAATACCCCACTGACAGGGAGTGGCTGAAGACACAGGGCACAATTAAGGGAGACAGAACAAAGGGACAAACTCTTGGAAGCAAGAAAGATACCAGGGCCAAGAAAAATCAAACACGGCCAAGATGGTTAGAAAATGAACCAGATAAACAGGAAGTGGTGGGACAGACAGGAAGCAGCCAAGGAAAGAGGATACAGGAAGTGGACCTTCAAAACAATATGGCTGCCACAACCAAGAAAGAAAAGAAATTCACAAAACAGACAGAAAGTGACTCTGGGAAATGGATTATGACAAAGAAAGACAATTCTTCCAGCAAACACACATCTTCCAGAAAACATACACACAGCAAGTGGCCATGATAAATATCTAGACCCACAATGGAAACTTTATGATTTGGATGATCAGAGACACATACGAAGTGGCTTATTATCAAAGGATAAAACAGCATGAAAAACTAGAGCAGAAACACAAAGAATAAGTCCCCTCCAGTCCAATCTGACACAGTCACCCAAACGGATGTCATGACTGGGAGCAGAGGGGACAGACAGGAAGTGGCCTGTAGCTTAGAAAATGTGACAGAGAAAGTTAGATTGGCAGCAACATGGATAAGAAATGGTTTTGATCAAGAAGAAATGATGGAGACAGATTGAAAATGGACATACAACAGGGGCTTATGACCAAAGGCCTATGAAATCCAGCTTGATGGAGATAGGAAGGGACCAAGAAAGACAGGAAGTGGCCATAGGATTGGAAAAAAAAAACAAATGCTTCAGACAGAAGGAACCATAAGGAGTCACAGAGTAAGACATTTGACAAGGGAAGGCAGGGAGTAATCTTTTCAAGCAACAGATACAATCCACGTGAACAAAAAATGGTAAATCACCGGTGGGAAGTAGCTCTCAGAAGACAGACAACAACCAAAGACAACAGGAAGCGATTCCCGCTGGAGGTCAAGCGTGAAAGAGGAGCTTCTCGGACTTACGGCTTCCGAGCGGGCTGTCTCGGCAGACAGGGCAGGGCCAAGCTCCGTCTCCTCGTGGTAATCGTCCCCATAGGCATAGGTGTAATCGTAGGGCCCTGCTGGGGGCTCTGTGCCACCCTCCCCATACTCCTCTGTCAGGAACCTGTCAGCTGTGGGGGGGACCTGGAGATCTGTCTGCTCCTTCCCAGGGGTGGGGAGGGAGAGGGGTAGACGGGGGCGTTAGGGCTAAGAGGAGGTCTCCCCTGGACCCCAGGATGTGACGACTTCCAGCCCAAGGGGTACTGAGGGTGATGGGGGCCATTTTCCTCCCAAGAAGAGCAAGGGGAGCCATTGTAGAGAAGGGGGATGGCCATCAAAGGCCCCCAACAAGGAGAGAGGTCCAGAAAGTGGGTGTGGTTGGAAGAAATGAGGGGTAACGAGAAGGGTGGCCGGAGGGCTGGACACAGAGTGGACAGTCCATGGACATAACGATGGAAGAAGGGGCCCAAGGAATGACCAAAGAAATTGGTGGAAAGACGAAAAGTGACAGGGTTGGACAAAAAATGGCTCCTGGGAACAGAAATGTGACAGAAGTACAACCATTAACGTCAACACGGAAGGGGATGACCCTAGAGCCAAAGAATCATGGCAGGAGACATGGACACTGGAGAAAAATGGCTGTCCTGAGAGACAAGCAGACTCAAAGATCTGGAGTAACCAGGAGACAGAGCATCGTGAACAAGGTGACAAAGAGCCCTCCGGCCAGAAGAGGGGCTGGTTCATCAAGACGACCTAGGGCAAGGGGAGCCGGTCACAGACGCCCACCAGCCCTAGCTGGGGCGAGGGTGGGGATGGAGTTACCTCCTCAGGGGGTGGCAAAGGGCTTGACTCCAGGATTCCTTCCTCTTCACCCGGGGTGGGGTCCTACCCCCAAGGGGAAGGGAGGGGAGAGGAGCAGAGGGCGGGAAGGAGGAAAGAGGTTAGCGGCAAGGGAGGCCAAGCAGCAGCCCGTCCTGGCCCGTCCTGAGGGCAGCATCTGTCTGTGCTGGGGGGTGGGGGCAATCTCAGATCTTGCAGCCCCTTTGGAGGGGGTACAGTTTAGGGAGAGTGAATCTCTGAGGTCAGAGAGGTTCGGGGGCAGAGATCTGGATGCCCCGGCTCTACCTGCCGGTAACCGCTGCCTCTGGTCCTGGGGGGGCCCCGGGCAGTGGGGGGAGCTGCCTGCTGAGCTGGGTGCCGGGAGAGGGGAGGCTGGCCCCGGGCTGGGCTGGAACCTCCACTTCGAGAAGGCCTCTGGCCTGGTGAGGGGGACGCCTGCCGGGCTGCTGACCTCTTGGCAGGAGGGGCAGGCTTTCGGGGAGGGGTCCGACGCCCCCTGGGGGGAGGGGGAGCCCTGTGGTTGGGGCTTGGAGGTCGCTGCAGTGGAGAGACACGGGAGGGGCAGTGAGCACACGCCCTTAATCTAGATACAAGGTGGCTCTCCCCAAAGTGGGAAGGGGAGGACCGTGTCTTAGATGTTTGCAAGGGGTTGGTGGGGAGAACAGGGCAAGGGAAGGGGTCCCTCAAGTTTACCTGATAATCAGGGGTGGTGCCCGTAGTCATCACATCATAATAGGGGGGCTCGTAGTCATAGTAGAGAGACTCAGTGGACTGGGGTTGGGGGAGGGGCGGTGGGAACGGGGGTGGGGGGGAGGGAAGAGGAGGTGGATGGGAGTTGGGGATGATGGAGGGATAGGAGTCAGGAGAGAGATGGGGGTGAGGAGGGGGGTGGGGAGGTGGATGGGAAGCAGGGTGGGGAGGAGGATGGGAAGGGGGGTGGGGAGGAGGATGGGAAGCGGGGTGGGGAGGAGGATGGGAAGGGGGGTGGGGAAGCGGGGTGGGAAGGGGGGTGAGTCCCGAATGTGGGACAGAAGCAGACATGATTAAGAGATTGAGCCTCCAACCTTCAGACCACTGACCCCAGATCACACTTGTCACTCTAGCTGTCAGGACTCCACCCCACTCAGAGCCTCCCTGCCCTTCCCTCCACCCCCACCAACAGCCCCCGATCCTGCCCCTCCTGGGGCAAGCAGGGGCCAGAGACAGGGCCCTGCCCGCTAGCTTGCACAGGCCTCTACCTCCTACTCCTTCTCCACATCTCTTCCTGGGTCTCCTCAGTTCAACTTCTCCTGTCTCTGTCTCTCCCTCCTCAGCTCTCCCAACCTCTGCCCACATCCCCCAATTCTCACCCCCACCCTCCATGGCCTCCCAATCTCTTAATTCAAGGAAGAGATGGAAAACCCAAGGACACAGTTCCAGGAAGACTAGCAGAGGAGGAGACACAAGCAGGGGACACAGTGCCCAGCCACGAATTCTTCATAACGACTTTTTATTTTTAAATGAAAATAAAAAGGTTGATGAATGAGGACTGGGAGGAGGGCAGGGTGATGGCAATAGAGGGGATGGTTGGGGAGGGGGTACTGGGGGGGAGAACAGGAGCCCAACATTGGACGGGGGCTCTGGGCCATTGGGGGAATTCCCCTGGGGCACTGTGGTGGCGGCTTCCCTCCCCGGGGTGTGCTGCAGTTTGGGGTGCACCCAGCTCCCTCACCTGTGCCTGGGGTTCCTGGTTTTGTGGCCTGTGAAGTCTTGGTGGTTGCTGCTTCGGAGATCTCTGCGTTCTGTGAGATGGCTGTCTCTGAGGTCTCTCCCTCCAACCCCCCTCGCACTCCAGCTCCTTCTGGTCACAGGATTCGTAGGCAGCTTGCACTCCCGGGATGATGGAAAGCTCCTGAATATCACCCTGCAAAGAGGAAGGGACAGGAATGGAGGCAGGTGGAGAGGGCTTCAGAGAGACGCAGCATAGAGCCTGGGACATGGGTCAGAGGTTAGACTACATGATGGAGACAGCCAGCACCAGCCCGCCCACATGCATGGTTTCTTTCCAGGTCTCAAAGGACCTTCTCTCATAATCCCATTGAACCTTCACAACAACTAGACAGCTGGACAAGGATCAGAGTCAGCAGGACAAGGATCTTCATGCTCATTTTCCAAGCACAGTGAACTCATAAAAGTTCCAAGGGATGATGACTGGCCCAAGGTCACGCCAAGTGGTAGAATCAGGACTAGACTTCAAGCCTTCCACCCTAAGTTCAGCTCTTGGCCTACACCCTGCTCATGTGATCATGCATGAGCCTGTTTACAGGGGCTTCTGGAGACCTAAGGTTGGAGACCCAACCTTAGTTGCTTTGACCTTCCAATGCAGTGATGATAAGAATTCTCTGGACCTCTAGAAATGGGAGGAAGCCAATTCTGATTTCCAATGGCATATACTTGTGCCCACATGTGGTACTGAGCAAACCCTGTTCGGGGGTGGGTTATAGCTTGGGAATACTGTCTCAACTCCAGAGCAGAACTTGGGATGATAGAGATCTGATGATATTCTTCGGCGTTCCCCTTGGCTCTGAGCCAGCAGGTATTCAGAAAACATTGACTGGCTGGGTGGGTGCATGGACGGATGGATGGGTAGATGGATAGATGGCTGGGTGGGTGAATGGGGGCTCAGACACTTGACTGAATGAGAGGGTGGATGGATGATGAGTGAGTGAATGTATGTATGGGTGGACTGATACAGAGGAAAATGAGAGGCATAGAGTAGATAGAAATGGAAGTAGATGGAAGAAGTGAAGAAATGGCTGGATGGAGAGTCGGGGGTTGAAGAGATGGGTGGGTAAACGGGATGCCTGCATGTATCCTTCCATGCACATGCAGATAGGGTGGATGAGCAGATGGATGAATGAGTAGATGGATGCATGACTTGGATGGATGGATGGACGGAAGGACAGATGAATAGATGGGTGGTTTCGAGGAAGGAGTGGCTAAGCAGGGGAAAAATAGGCAGGTGGGAGAATACAAGCCCAAATGCTTGAGTAGGTGGGTGAGTATGTAAATGAACAGATGGGTGGATGGATGGGTGGATGGATCAGTTGAGGGAGTGGATGGATGGGTAGACTAATGAAAACGGCCTGACGGAATAAATGACTATGGACAATCCTGCCATATAAACGGGCACTTAATTCTACAAAAAAAAAAAAGTAGTCCTAAAGAGAGGAAGTAGAAATAGACTTATGAAAGGAAAAGTGAAGGGTCAAGACACAGGAAGATGGAGTACTGAGGTCAGGAGGGGAGTGAACGCAGATACAGGACCAGCGTCCTCTCTCTAGTTGCTGCGGTTACCTCAAAGACTTCCTCATCCAGGATCCGAGCACCGAAGATGATCACGCCCCGGGTGTCCAGTACTGGACGGGCGCTCCGGGGGAGGGGTCGAGTGACTCGCTTCTTACAGTCAATTATGAGGGTGACAGACTGGCCCTTCACAGCCACAGCCACACGGTGCCACCTGGTCATGGGAGTGGGGAGAGGTTCCAGTGACTGACTGACGGGAGGAAAGTCACGAGAGCTGGGGAGCTGCTGATGAAAAGGCTGACAAGCCAATGGTAACACAGTAGCAGTCACAGTAGCTACCATTTACTGGGTGCTTACAACACCCCAGGCACCATGCAATCACTTTCTCATTTGATTTTCATAATTCTACTATCCCTATTTTTCAGACATAGAAACCAAGTCTCAAAAAAGTCAAGCAGATATGTATGGCTGAGTCCCTTTGCTATCTACCTGAAACTATCACAACATTGTTAATTGGCTATACTCCAATATAAAATCAAAAGTTTTTTTTTAATAAAAATGAATAAAAGAAAAAAAAACACTCGAGTAACTTGCCCAAGGTACAAGGTAGTCCTACGCACCAGGATTTAATCTCTGAAGCCCAAACTCTGGGCTAGAAGAGACTTGACTAAAGTTTGGGCAGTGGGTAAGCGAGTGGTGGCCCAAAGGGATCTCCTAGATTAGGGGGCGGAAATTGAAGGCAGGAGGAGAAGTGGGTGACAGAGGATGAGATGGTTGGATGGCATCACCGACTCAATGGACATGAGTTTGAGCAAGCTCCAGGAGATGGTGAAGGACAGGGAAGCCTGGCATGCTGCAGTCAAGGGGTCACAAAGAGTCAGACACGACTTAGCTACTGAACAACAAGGATTAGGGGGTGGGCGTTCTGGGAGCAGGAACCAGAGGGGAGCTCCTAAGAGACAGTCCTGACAGGCCAGAGGAGTGCACTGACTTACTTGCCATCCGCCAGGCTGAGGCCTCGGAAGACAGGCTGAGCCGGCGGTTGCGGCCGCCCAGTCTGGTCCTCGTACAGGAAGCGGACAGGTCGGCCGAGCTCCAGGCCCAGCTGCCGGACGCCCTGGGCACTGTAGAGGGTCAGGAGGGGCGCCTGGAGGCCCGGGCGGGCCCGGACCGCAGTCAGCAGAGAGAAATCTTTGGGAAAGCCTCCTGGGACACAGACACACAGCGGGAGGGAGAGGCAAGGTGAGCCATCAACCCCTTCCCCTCTGATCCCACCCCCCGGCCTCGCCCGCAGTTATCCCTGCTTCGGCAGGTCACCCATACCTGGAAAGAGCTGACGGGTGGGTGCACTGAGCTGGGCGGGTCGGGACACTCGGTAGGCCACATCAGCTGGACAGATACCTCTTGCCCTCCGGACACCGTCAGGGAGGGCGGGGAACCTCAGGGCCCGAAGCACGTCCACGGGGGCTGTGCCTGGGAGAGTTTGTGAGGGTCAGGGCAAGGCGCGCACTCCCAGGGGGGCACGCACAGGGGACTTTGGGGGTCTAGAGATCAGGTTCCTGGGGCTCAAACTCCCTGCAGGATATAAGTCACCTCGCCCTTCCACGCTTCTGAACAGAGCATGCATGGATGGGAAACCAAGTCACCTGTACAAAGGCAGCGCTGGGCCTGCACTCAGCTCCATGCCCACCACCACCCCTCCTCCCAGCCTCGGCCTCCCTCACGCTCTCCCTGTCTCCATCTCTCAGCCTATGAATCTCTATTCTGTCTTTCTTTTTTTTTTAAAGAAAGCCCGAGTAACTATTTTAATCAGTTTATTATTTACTTTCTGGCTGTGCCGCTTGGCATGTAGGACCCTATTTGCCCAGCGGGGATCAAACCCGTGCCCCCTTAACCACGGGACCACCAGGGAAGTCTCTCTATTCATCTCTCTCCTCCAACTCTCCACCTGCCTCCCCTTCACGTGCTCTGTCGGTCTCCGTATCTGTTGGTCTCTCTCTCTGGTTCCTCCATCTTCCTCTGCTTCCCTCGCCCTCTACCCATCTTTTCCTTTCTCTGGCTCTTCCTTCCTCTCGGTCTCTGGGTCTCTGGCCTCTGTCCAGTGTCTCCAGCATAAACAACATCTGGGCAAGCCATCATCCTGGGCACGGGAGGGGCTGGGGGCCACCAGGGAGGGGGTAGACAGGCAGCTCTATGGAGAGGGGGCGTCAAGCTGCTGCAGGCCCCGTGTTTGGGGGAGGCGGGGGCCGCTCCGACCACACAGAGAAAGGAGATACAAGAAGGAGCCAGCCCCGGAGCCCGTGCCCCTGGCTGGGGAGATGGGCTGGGGTGGGGGGGCACACGGGGAGCCTGAAGCTGCCACGCAGAGCCGGAGCAGATCCAGGGCCCAGAGCCACACATCTGCAGATCCCATCAGAGTCCTCTGCCCAAAACCCGGGCAAGCTCCCCACACCTGGAACTTCGACCCTGCCCCACCACCCCCGCCACCCGTGGCCCAAAGATTCTAGAGCCAGGCCACCAGCCCTGTCCACCTAGAACTCGGCTTCCGAGGGCTCAAACTCCCCAGGAAACAGAGGTCACCTCTTTCTCCCTCACTCCCCCAAACACACGCTGCTCACACCATCAGTTCCAGATTGGAAGAAAACCAAAGAAAGTTCCAGCAAAACTTTCAGAGAAGTGTGGGGCAGGGCAGGGGCCAGAGAGATCAGGAGCGCAGAGCTGGGTGGGGTGGGTGAGGTGGGGCGGGCAGGCAGAGAAAAGGCCCTTTGAGTCCAGAAGCCGGGAAACCACGGCCTTGCCCCCTCCCACCTCCCTGCCCTAGCCTGGCCCCCGCGTGTGGCAGCTCCGCAAACATCAACACACAAGGGCCGCTTTGAGAGACGAAGGGTAAGTAAGACAGAGACACAGAGACTCACAGAGACCCCAGGCCAAGGAGACCTCAGGGGCCCCCACCCTCTACCAAACCCCAGGAGAGTCCAGCTCAACCCTATAGACGGCCTAGCCACAGGTCTGCCCACCCGGCTTCCTACTTCATGTCACATAGGGGCCCCCCTGGCTCTGGCCTCAGTCTGCCCCAGTCTCCCCACTGGTGACCCCATCACCCCCACCACTCTGCCCAGTTCTGATGAATTCCACACTAACCCACTTCCCTCCAGAGTCCCACCTCTACCCACTCAGCCCCCAAATAAGAGAGAGTCATCTCAGCCACCTCCCTGCCTCCACCTTAAAGGATCCCTTTTCTCTCTAAAAAAAACTTCTAGGGTCTACAGACATCCCGTACTTCAATTTTCTGTCCCTGAGCTCCTCCTGTCTTGAAAGTTCTTCCTTCCGAAATCTAATCTAAATCCTTGATGCTGCTTTTCTGACCAGAAGAAATAAATAGTCAAATTATATGCCAATCAGTCTCCAGGGTTTGGGGTGGGGGGGCTTACTCCAGCCTGCCTAGTACCCAGGTACTCTCAGCCTCCTCCTCTCCGACGTCAAACCCCCTTTCCCCAGAGCCAGGACTTCTGGATACCGGGGAAAAGAAGGAAAAGGTTGGGATTGTGGAGGCCAGAGTCCCAGGGGAGCCCGGCTGGGCAGAGGGGGAGGGGCAGGGCAGGAATGCAGAGCGTTGGCTCCCGCCTCAGACACCTGATCCTGGCCTGTCCAGCGGCCGTCCTGTTGGCAGTCAGCCCCACGGCTCCCCAGAGCCAGCCGCGTGGCAGGATCGAGGGCACGGAGGGGGAAGGGGATCCTGTCGGGGGAACCAGTGAGACAAACAGTCCAGGTACCCCTTCTTTCTCTACCTACCGGGCTCTGCTCCTATCCAAGGATGCTCGCCCTCACACCCCACAGATGTGGGCAGGAAGAAGACAGACATGCACCTCCCATCCATCAACACTCGCATCTGCCCCTGACTCCAGCACCTGGCTGGACCACACTGGCCTTGCTGGAGGACCCCAGCATCCAGCCCCACTCAGTGACCCTCCACCATTCAGCCTTACCTGCCCTCCCCTGGTCACTTCAGAGAGGAAAACAAATCTCCATTCTGGCTCCAAGGGACCCAGGTGTCCTGCCCTCCAGCCTGGACCCTTGACCGCCCCAAATCCCATTCTCAGACCCAGAAGCGTCCCCCCTCGTCCCTACATATCCGCTGTCCCCTGTCCCGAGGACATGCGGACCTCCAGCCTGATTCCGACGACCCAGGCGTTGGGACTCCGCTTACCTGCCCAGGCGGGGGCGGCGCTCAGCCCCAGCAATAGCAGCACCAGCAGCAGGAGGTGATGGCAGCGGCTGCACCGCTCCATAGCTGGCACCCGGAACGCCCGGTCCCGGGGACCAGGGGACGCCGGTGGCGCTGGGTACCCCGAGGCTACAAGAGAGCGAGCACGCCGGGCTCCTGGGGAAGTCGGAGGCTGCCGGGTGGCCACGGCTCTCAGGGACCCAGCTCCATGCAGTGGGGCGCCGTCGGGGCTCCGGCGCTGTTCCCTCCTCGGTGGCCGCCGCTCCTGTGTGTCCCCGGCCACCCTAGCGGCCCAGAGCCCCCAGCTCGCTCCCGCCCCCGGCCCAGCCCCCGCCTCCAACCGCCCGCCCACAGCCACCGAGGGAAACCCCACCCCCTATCTCCACCTGGTTGGGGGGGGGGCGCGAATGGGAACCCTCCCTCGCAGCCCTCGGGCTGCTCTCCTCTGCTTCTCGCAGGGACTCAGTGGCCTGTACTTTAGGATGCTCTTTTCGGGGAACCCCAATATCTCTTCCCTAGTCTACTTTGGGGGGACCCAGAGGTCCAGTCACAAGACCCCTCCCCCGATCCTCCCCCTTGGAGACCCAGAGCCCCTTTTCAGCAGAGTCCGGGGCGGGATGTAGTGGGAGGGGAGAGACGGGCCCAGGGGTCGCTACCTCCCCTCACCCCATCTGGTCTCCATAATTATTTCCCCTCTGCCCGGCCCGCCCGCTGTAATTACAGAGCCCGGCCCGGAGCTGGGTATTTATAGACACCGCTATAGATAGCGACTGGGGACCTGCAACCCGACGGCCGCGGGCAGCGTGGGGGGCGGGGGCGTCAAGGCTGGGCGGGGGTGCGCTAGAGGGGAGGCCCGAGACTGGACAGACACACATACAGGCTGATCGGGTCCCAGGGGATGGAGGGGAGGGCACCACGTAAGGGCGTCCTGGAGCCCAGGTGGAGAGGCATCCAGTCGGGGAGGGGGCGGCAGGGGCGGCCACACTGGTTGGCAGAGTCCGGGAATCGGGGTCACTCGGGGACGAGGCCGCCTCCAGGGGGGCAACGCCGGAGGAGGCCGCGGCGCTCTACGCCCAGGGCGCCCCCACGGGCGGGCACGGCGCCGGGTCTGCCCGGAGCCCGTGGCGTGGCCGGAGGGCTGCCCGGAGCGAGCCGAGGCGCCGCCGCCCGCTGGCGCTGGGAGGGCGCCGGGGAACAAGGAGCCTTTGAGAGCCGGCCGCCCTCCTCCACGGCCGCCCCGCCCCGGCCGGCGCACCCTCGGCCCCCTCCCTCGCCACAAAGCGCGCCTTGTGTCCCCCCACCCCCGCGCCCGCCTCCCAGCCCCAGGGAACTACGGCGGCGGCCGCAGCGGCGTCCAGGGAGCACGCCCCACCGGATACCCTCCCACCCGCGGCCAGGGACGGCGTTCCTCCCCACCCCCAAGAGTCACCTCGGTCCAGAAAACAGCGATTTTAATTTGAAAGCGATTTTATGTGAGTGAAAGACAGGGGAAGAGAACCCCGGAGAGAAGAGCCGCCGGGCAGAAGTCATGCAGCCCCAGCACCCCACCTCCGCAGGCCGGCCATCTCCCCTCAATCAGGCCCTGACACTCAGTGTCCCAGGCTCTGCGGGGTGAGCCCAGGGCTGCAGGGGGAGCTGAAACGGGAAAGGCCTGAGGACAACTCACCACCCCGGCCCTGCCCTCAGCCCAGGCCCCTTCCCCAAGACAGACATAAGAGCCGCAGAGAACCCAGAGCACCCCGGCCCCTGCCTTTCCCAGACACCACCTCCACCACTGGCATCTCTTAGTCAACCTGGGGAAGTACAGTACTTCTTTGAGTCTAACTGCAAGTCTCTGTCCTCGAGGAAATTAAAAATAGCAGATGGGTTCCCACCACCCCTTCACCACCACCACCTTTTTCAGTCTGACTGCTGGAGGTGGGGAAGTGTGAGACAGGACTCTGGCCAGGAGACAGTGACAGGGTCCCTTCCTTCCAGAGAAGCCCCCATCTGCCAGGCTGGGTTAGAGGAAGGCCTGTCAGAGCTTGCCTCCCATGTCCATCAGTTTGGGGGGCCTGCCCCCCAACGTCCATCTCTGCGGGAGTTCTCTTTCCATTCTTCGGATGGGGATGCCGAGTCAGGCAAAACGACAAGAAGCAAGGACCTGGGAGCAAGGCCAGGGCTTTGTGCTGGGGGAGGAGAGGCCACTCCAGGCTGGAGTTCTGAAAGCCCCCCAGACCATGGCAGAGCCAAACTCGGAGACTCGAGGCCGCCGCAGGGAGAGGCCCACCAGGTCTGGGTCCCTCTGACTTGGGACCTCAAGCAAACCCTTGCAGGGTTTAGGGACACCCCCTGGAGGCCTCAGTTCTGCCCTGTGCTCCTCCTTCCCATCAAGATTCTAGGAACACAGTCCCTCCCCACCCAGCCCGAAGGCCCAGAATCCCTCGCCGCTGTGCCCTCCCCCAGCATGAGGAACAGCACGTCTGTGAGTGGGCTCAGGCCAGTTGGTGGGGAGCCTCAAGCATCTCCATGAGGAAGGTGTCGATGGGGGTGTCGCCGATGAGCTTGAAGAAAAACAGATGCTCTAGACACTTAAGGCCTATGGACCTGAGAGCAGGAAGACGCAGCAGCAGCTTCGCAAACCTGAGGGCATGGGAGATGCTGAGTAAGAGCTGGGGCCACGCGGGCCCTGAACACGCCCCGGTGGCACCCCCACCCCAGTGCGGGCCCGGGGCCCCTCAGCGCTATCTCACCGGCCCTGTTGCTCAGGGTACTTCTGTTTGCAGTAGGTCTCCAGGGATGCATATACTTTCTCTCGCAGGACCTCAACCTCGCTGGGGTTGGAGAGGCCCTTGGCATCTGGGATGGCAGGAAGAGAGGAGGAAGAGGAAGGAGGACCAATCAAACCAGGACAAATGCGGAGACATGGCCCACACGAAGTTCCTTCTGGGCCCCACCTACACACCCTTCACCAAATGCCTGGCCAGGGAAGCGGGGCACAAAGGGTCTGGGGGATGGGACTGGAAAGGGGATGTTTTTCAACGAATGTGGGTTCCTCTTGGTCAGCTGGGAGATTTCTAGGTTGAGGGGGGCAGCTGGGTAACTGAGGAGTCTCCGAAGAAGAGGCGGCTGCAAGGCTGCCTGGGTCTTGAGGAACAGGGGCAGCCCTCCTCTTACCTGGATTGAACAGAATGATTGCCCGCAGGCAGCCAAGTTCTGTCTTGTCCATCCTCATGTCCCGCATTTTGGACACTAGCTCTGTCAGCACCCTGGAGAGGGACCTGCAGGTCACTCAAAGGTCACAGCTCAGCCAGCCTTGGACACGGACCAGCCTATAGCCCCCCCTCGACCACCAGGCCAGCCCAGCTGAGGGCCACTGACCTATCAAAGATGGCTCCCACGCCTGCGGAATGGGCCGAGTTGCGATGCACGTGGAGACCTGTGGCGAGGAGGATGCCATCTCGGACATCGATGGATCGGTGAGAGAAGGAGGCGATGAGCAGCTCGTTCCACCCTGGGGGGGCGGGGGGGGGACGCCACAAGGGTCAGGGGCCAGGGACGAGGCCACGGGATGGAGAGCACATTGAGGGAAGGGGAGAAGAGGGGGTGAGGTCAACGAGACTGGCTCCCTGAAAATGCAAGGTAAGGTCTCTGGGGTCCCTGAAGGTCAGGAGGTCCAAGAGGGGTCCAAAGACAAGAGGTCTGAGGGGTCCATGGTCACTGACCTGCCCGTAGCAATATGACCTGGTCATCCAGAGGCAAGGAGGAAAAGTGGGGGATCCTCTTTGCCCACTCAACAAGTGTGAAGAGCTGTTTGTCAGCTGCCTGGCAGATGTTGGTCACAGGGTCATTTGGCTGCAGGGATGAGGGCTCAGAGTTACAGGTGGTTTGAAGCACACTGGGAAACCCCCCACCATAAACCCTTTGGACAGTTCCCTGGTGGCTCAGTTGATAAAGAATCCACCTGCAAAGCAGGAGACCCAGGTTCAGTGCCTGGGTGGGGAAGATCCTCTGGAGAAGGAAATGACAACCCACTCCAGTACTCTTGCTTGGAAAATCCCATGGACAGAGGAGCCCGGGGGGCTACAGTCCATGGGGTCGCAAAGTCGGACACAACTTAGCGACTAAACCAGCACCTTAGCTCTTCAAGCCCCTTCTGAACCCACTCCTGCTCTTCTGGCATTCAGGAAGACAACTGTTAATTTGGGACTTGCCTGTGGCTGTTTTGGGAGTGAGAACAGAGGATGCTACCATGCCCACCTCAGATGTGAGAGACCATGTCTGGGGGCACTTCCAGCCCCCGGCAGTGTGAAGTCGTGGTGAGGGGAAGGGACGGGAGCAGGAGACAGCACAGACCTAGCCCGCGGCCCCCCACCCCCAGCAGGAAGGAGCGCACTCACGCTGCTGCCGCTGCCCCCGGTCCCCCCGGGACCCTCCACGCCCTGGTCGCTCTTCTGCTCCACAGCAAGCTCTGCCTCCAGGATCCTGTCCACAGGCATCTCCTCGGGGGCTCCCCCAGCACCCTCCCCATCCCCGTCTTTGTCTTTCCCCCGCTGACGCTCCTCCTGTACAGCTAAGGGGGAGGGGGAAGGAGGAGAGAAAAATGGAGAGTCAGTAGCCAGCCGTGAGGAGATTCCAAAGTGTCCTTAGGGCCATATCGGGGTCTCCTGGCCTAACTCAGAAGATATTTATAGAAATTGGGGAAGTCACTTGAAACCATGGCATATTTGTGGCAGTCTAGACACAGGAGTTATGAAAGAACAGATGACTACTCCAAGAAGTAAAAGAGGTGGACAGAGAAATTAGCAGAAAACTAACATTTAAACAGAAGGCCTTCTACATACTAAAAAACATGCCAAGCGTGCTTTAACATTCATTCCAGTATTTATAACCACCCTGTGAGCTCTTGACCCCATTTTTAAAGATATTGATTTTGAGGCAGTTCATTAAAACAGTTTGTCCAAGTTCACACAATACATGGCACATCATACATGTAAACCTAAGTGTTCCTAACTGCAAATCTGGTGTTCTTCCGACTCAACCAAGTGGCAGGAGAAGGCGCACTGGGCCTGGGTCTTCAGGGACATGGATTCTGATCCCAGACCTGTCATTCTTTTGTTGCATGACCTTGGGAAAGCCAGGCTTCAAGCTCATCTTCTCTAAAATGAGGCAGGTGACCAACATAAACTCCCTAAAGCATCTCTCTCAGGATTTCAGAATCAGACTAAGATAAAACAGAGAGAAAAAAGAGGAAAGATGTTTTGGGAGTCTTTTAGTAAAGGCTGCAGTTTAAGAGAGCACAGTCCCAGAGTTTGGAGAAGCCAACACAGATACCACGGAGACAGAGGCCAGAGTGGAAGGCGGGTTCAAAGACAAGAAAAGCTAATCCGGTTAGAGAGGGGGAGCTAGAGAAACCATCCTGGAGAAGTAAAAGTGATCCTAGCACCAGCCTGGGGTGAGGGGGGTGGGTGGTGGTCAGAGGTTCAGGCCAGAGTGGCAGAACCATTAAGAAGGAAACTCAAGGGACCAGATCAGGGTACCAGGGAGGAGAGCGAATGTGCATGGGAGAGATGAATGAAACAGCGCCCTCTGGAGGAGAGAGAGGGGCCCCGCCTTCCAGAGAGGGCGGACCCGGAAGTGCTCCCTCCCCCTCCTCCCACAGGACACAAGGGGAGGCCTGGGGCAGGCCCTTACCCTCCCTCTTCATGCCAGTAGCCAGGCACTTCTGGTAGCGGCAGTACTGACAGCGGTTCCGCTGGCGCTTGTCCACCGTGCAGTCCTTGTTGTCCCGGCACGAGTAGGTCAGGTCCTTACGGATGGTGCGCTTGAAGAAGCCTTTGCAGCCCTCGCAGCTGTAAACCCCGTAGTGTTTGCCTGTGAGACGAGAGGAGGGACAGTGAGACTGCACGCACACCCTGGGCCACTAGGGCTCCTGTCCACCTCCTCCTGCCCACCCTACCCCCAGCAAACTTAGTGAACCAGGATGTGAGGGATGATACAGTTCCATTCTTCTCAGGGTTCAAAAACCCTAGCCCAGTCCCCTTCCCCCTCTGACCAACCCCCACCCCAAATCTAAGCTGGAGGTTCCTCAATTCTCATCACGCCTCTCCCAGTTCACTAGCTCAAACAAAACCTCACGAGCCCCTGGGAATCCCCCAGATGATGGTACGTGGTACACACACTCTCTTCCTTCCTGCTAGTCCTCTGAGCCCCATACCTGAGCTTCGGTCCCCGCAGATTGCACATAGCCGTTTGCCAGCCCCAGGGCCACCTGGAGGGGGTGGACAGTGCAGGCCCCGGACCCCTAAGACTGGTGGCTTCACATCTTCAGGGGGGCCAGACCCACCCCCAGGGAGCGACACTGTTGAGTTAATCTGGGATGGGGGAAATAGGGAAGTCACAGGGAGACTCATTGGGAAGGATAATCTCTCAGAGGGGACGGACATCATTCTCTACCACCTAGGCAGGGCCCTGCACTGCACGTTACAAAGAACACTACACTGCCGTGCCTGGGAAAGGCCACCCCTGGAGCACAACCCCGAAGAGATAAGACATAACGGTCCCCTGAAACTGTGCAACACAGCGGCCCCAAAGGGCTTTTATCTCAGAAGGGCAGATGGGACCAAAAAGGCAAAAAAATCACTGATAGACAAAACGGACATCAAGAATAGTAGGTTCTTTTGTAGTACTGGGGAGGAGGCGTGCACTGAAAGCTCAGTGGCACCTCAGGAAGGGCCAGGGGTTTCACAAGGACCACAAGCCTGCCAAGACTAGAAGTTCAGTGCACCAGGGAAGTTCATACAAGGATCTAGGGTCAGGAAGAAAACAAGGAAACGAAAGTGGAGAGGCAGTTAAGTGGTCACGACCTCTCACCTGGGGACTGCTGACAGGCCCGGAGAATCCTGGGGGAGCTGGAGGGGGCAGGCCGGGGGACCCCATGGAAGAGCTGATAACTGGGAAGGGGGAGCCCAGTGGTGGGGGTGGCATCGAGGGTGGTGGTGGAGCCCCAGAACCTCCAAGGGACGCAGCTGCTGAAGGGGGCAAGGGTGGTCCTGGAGGAGAAGGGGGAGCGGCCCCCTGGGGAAGGGGATTTGGGGAGGAACTGTCTGGGCTCCGGGAGTCTGGGGGGCGAGGGAGGGTACACACAGGCACAGACACACAGAGACAGGAGAGACAAAAAGAGAAAATGAGTCTTGGATCACCCAACGGGAGACTTCATTCTCTCTCTCTGATTTCCCCACCGCGCCCCCATCTCACCCCTTCCCAAGTCCAGACAGCCTACTGCCAAACAAGGGCTGAACCCCTAATCGTGGTGGGAGGAGGGGGCTGACAAACGAGAGGAGAGCTGACGGGAGGCAAGCTCCAAGTAGTGAATTTGGCCACCCCAGGCCGGACGCGTCTCGTGTGGGTGGGGCAGCACGTGGGGGGAACCCGCCAGCCTCTGCACTCCCAGCTCGCCGCCCGAACGTGCAGGGGAGAGACCCCGCCGAGGGCGCGGAACTCGCCTCCCAACGTCCAGGGTCCTCAGGCTCGAGGACTGGGGCCCTGCGCCGGGGACCGCGGGGGAGCCGGGCCTCCGGCGGCCGCCACTGGGAGAGCGGAAGCGCCCCCTGGCCGCCCCGCCCCGGGGGCAGGGCACTGCGGCCCCCGGGAGGAGGGGACGCGTGTTTACAAACAAGGGGGCGGGGGCGCCCGGGAGAGCGCCCGGGAGGGGGAAGGGGCCGCCGGCGTCGGGGTCTCGGCGCCCGGGCCCGTCTGCGGGCTCACTCACCCCGCCCGCTGTCGCCCATCCCGTCCCGTCCAGCCTCCCCCGGCTCCGGCTCCGGGGCCTGCTGTCCTCCGGCCGCCGCCGCCGCCGCCGCCGCCGCGGGATCCAGCCAGGGCCGCCGCCGCCGCCACCGGGACGCGACCCCACAATGCATTTCTTTTCGCACCCCCACCGGCCCACACTGCCCTGCGGCATGCCGCTGGGGGAGGAAGGGCGGGCGCGCAGCCCAAGACATGACTCCCGGCAGAGTGTAAGGACGCCGAGCGGCACCAGGGATTCCCGAGGACCGCTCGGGGGGACGAGCCGAGCACGAGGAAGCCCCAGAGAAAACGACTCTGGCTTCAACCAGGTCAAACTAAGCGCTTCGCCCGGCCCTGTACCAAAATGACAGCGCCAATGTGGCAGCCATCTTGGTATAGACGGGAAGTCTTCGCGCTAGTTCCCGCCCCCTCGTCCAGTTGGAAACGGAGGAGGCGGTCTTCTCCCGCCTGTTGCCAGTCTCGCCCGGCATCCCCTCAAATAACCTCCACGTCCGCGCATGCGCGCCAGGGCTGGCCCGCATCCCCGCAGCCCGGAGTGCGGCCATATTGGTAAAGGTACTGGGACCGAGGTAGAACGGGACTTCCCAGTTCTCGCGGGAGCTAGGGGCGGGACTGCCACGTCCGAGCAAACCGGGAGAGGAGAGGATCCCGGAGCCGGTGAGAATTCTCTGCTTTTCTCTACTGTCCTTTCCAGGCCCTTTTCCTCACCTTGCGGGTCATAGAGACGAGAGCCCAGAGAGTCCATAAAGTGGAGGATCAAAGCCTAGAGCGGAGCCCCGGGGGCCCTGTATCAGGGAAGGGGTTCGGGGATAAAGAGAGTCTCGGGAACAATGTGGGTGGGGACAGAACGGAATGGGGGAGCGGCCCATAGAAGTGGACGGTGGGCGCGGACGGAGTAAAGCGGACCCCGCATGGGTGTAGAAGTGAGGGCCAAGTGGAGTCACTCTCTCTGTCCCTCTGGTCAGCGTGATGGCCAGAGGCCTGGGGGCCCCCCGCTGGGTGGCCGTGGGACTGCTGACCTGGGCGGCCTTGGGGCTGCTAGTGGCCGGACACGGGGGTCATGGAGACCTGTACGAAGACCTGCACGAGGACTTCCACGGCCACAGCCACAGGCACTCACATGAGGATTTCCACCACGGACACAGCCATGCCCATGGCCACGGCCACACTCACGAGAGCATCTGGCATGGGCATACCCACGGTCACGACCACGGACATTTACACGAGGATTTGCACCATGGACATAGTCACGGCCACTCCCATGAGAGCCTCCACCACCGAGGACACGGACATGACCATGAGCACAGCCATGGAGGCTCTGGGGAGTCTGGGGCTCCAGGCGTCAAGCAGGACCTGGACACTGTCACTCTCTGGGCCTATGTGAGTCCCCTGGGGATGGGGCAGAGGGAGGCTAATGCTGTATTGTTGGGAAACCCCACACCTCTTAACCCCTGACTCTCCCTCACCAGGCACTGGGGGCCACGGTGCTGATCTCTGCAGCTCCATTTTTTGTCCTCTTTCTTATTCCTGTGGAGTCAAATTCCCCTCGCCACCGCTCTCTGCTCCAGATCTTGCTGAGTTTTGCTTCTGGTGGGCTCTTGGGAGATGCTTTCCTGCACCTCATCCCTCATGCTTTGGGTAAGTGATCTTTCGCTTCTACCTTAAATCTTAATGAATTTTAGTCTTTGGGCAAGACTGTTCTTTCCCCTTTGTGACCCCTGACCTTCCATTGTACCTGCAAATACACACCCCTTGCTTGGTTCCCTCACCTGGCCTTTTCTCCCTTTTCTTCCAGAACCTCATTCTCACCACCCTCCAGAGCAGCCAGGACATGGACATTCCCACAGTGGTGAGGAAGGGGCGGGTAGGGACATGGGTTGGGGTGCTGGAGAAGGTCTCTCTCTCCTGTTCTTCTCCTATGCTTGGGGAGGAAGAGTTTGGCATCCACGTCTCCCTTAATGTCTCAATGCATCTATTCCCAGGCCAGGGCCCCATTCTCTCTGTGGGACTGTGGGTCCTCAGTGGAATTGTCGCCTTTCTTGTGGTGGAGAAATTTGTGAGACATGTAAAAGGAGGACATGGACACAGTCACGGACATGGACATGCTCATGGTCACACACATGGAAGTCATGAACATGGAAGACAGGGTGAGCCCAGGAACAGTCTTTCTGAAAGCCATATTGCCTACCTTTGGATCTCCTCATTTTAAGGTTCTGAAGTGGGAGACTACCCTCGTGAGGATACATTGGCAGATCTTTGTTCTCCGCTTACACCAATTCCTTTCTTCACGTACAGAGCGTTCTTCGAAGGAGAAACAGAGCTCAGAGGAAGAAGAAAAGGAGGCAGGGGCGTTGAGGAAGAGGAGAGGGGGGAGTACAAGGCCCAAAGATGGGCCAGTGAGACCTCAGAATGCTGAAGAGGAGAAAGCAGGGTCAGGTGAGAGCCAGGGTTCCATAGGCTTGGGCAAGAGACATAGTTGTGGATTGCTGGAAATAGTGCTGTGGGTGATGGCAGGTGTCTGGGAAATACTGGAGCTGGATATGAAGTGGTTTCTTGGGGAGATGTGATAATGGCTGATCATGGCTGGGACTAGGGGTGATGAATGCCTCTAACTGTTTCATCTTCCTTTTCTCCTGTAAAAGACCTGCGTGTATCAGGGTACCTGAACTTGGCTGCAGACCTGGCACACAACTTCACAGATGGTCTAGCCATTGGTGCTTCATTTCGAGGGGGCCGGGGGCTGGGGATCCTGACCACAATGACTGTTCTGCTCCATGAGGTGCCCCATGAAGTCGGAGACTTTGCCATCTTGGTCCAGTCTGGCTGCAGCAAAAAGCAGGTTGGTGATGGCGTACACCAAACATGGTTGCCTCAAGCCCTTTACCCTCTCTCACCTAGCCCCAACCCAGACTGCCACTCATGAGTTCCAAAGAAATTGTACTACAGGCATACTTTGTTTTATTGTGTTTCTGTATTGCACTTAGCAGATCCTGCATTTTTTACAGATTTGTAGCAACCCTCTGTTGAGCAAGCCTTTTGATACCTTTCTTCCAACACTGTTTGTTTACTTCACATCTGTGTCACAGTTTGGTAGTTCTTGCAACATTTCAAGCATTTTCATTATTGTTTGTTACGTTGATCTGTGATCTTTGATGTTGCTGCTGCTGCCGCTGCTAAGTCACTTCACTCGTGTCAGACTCTGTGCGACCCCATAGATGGCAGCCCACCAGGCTCCCCCGTCCTTGGGATTCTCCAGGCAAGAATACTGGAGTGGGTTGCCATCTCCTTCTCCAATGCATGAAAGTGAAAAGTGAAAGCAAAAAGTGAAAATGAAGTCGCTCAGTCGTGTCCGACTCTTTGCGACCCCATGGACTGCAGCCCATCAGGCTCCTCCGTCCATGGGATTTCCAGGCAAGAGTACTGGAGTGGGGTGCCATTGCCTTGTTCCAACTTGCTGAAGGCTTAGGTGATGGAGAAGGCAATGGCACCCCACTCCAGTACTCTTGCCTGGAAAATCCCATGGACGGAGGAGCCTGGTGGGCTGCAGTCCATGGGGTGGCTAAGAGTCAGACACGACTGAGCGACTTCACTTTCATTTTTCACTTTCATGCATTGGAGAAGGAAATGGCAGCCCACTCCAGTGTTCTTGCCTGGAGAATCCCAGGGACGGGGGAGCCTGGTGGGCTGCCGTCTGTGGGGTCGCACAGAGTCAGACACGACTGAAGCGACTTAGCAGCAGCAGCAGCCTTTTTTAATCAGTAGAGTATTTTTTAATTAGCTCTTACATTGTAGGTATAATGCTATGCACACTTACAGGATAGTATAAATATATGCACTGGGAAACTAAAAAATTCATGTGACTTGCTTTATTGTGATGGTCTCACAGTATCTCTGAGGTATGCCTGTATTGGCGACAGTGGATTCTCTAGTAGTGAAAAGAAGTTACGTTTGTCTTGCAGTTCAGTAGTTCTTGAACTGTGATGCAGAAACCATTTGAATAGTATAAGGGTCTTTCACACCGTGCCCCCTACCCTGACCTGTTGAGTCAGAAGGTCTGTGGAAAAGGAACTCTTTGTTATAAGATCTTTCAGAAAGTGTCTATTCTAGCCCCCCCCTTTTTGCTTTACTCTTTAGTTTCCAAGGACATGCACCCAATTCATGTACACCTAGACCATTCCAGCCATGTCTAAACCACTGATAACCTTTAGACGTTGATGAGTGCCTCTCTCTCTTTTCTGCCCACCAGGCGATGCGTCTGCAACTACTGACGGCAGTAGGGGCACTGGCAGGCACAGCCTGTGCCCTTCTAACTGAAGGAGGGGCAGTGGGCAGTGAAGTTGCAGGTGGCGCAGGTCCTGGCTGGATTCTGCCATTCACTGCTGGTGGCTTTATCTATGTAGCAACGGTGTCGGTGTTGCCTGAGCTGTTGAGGGAGGCATCACCATTGCAGTCACTTCTGGAGGTGCTGGGGCTGCTGGGGGGAGTTGTCATGATGGTGTTGATTGCCCACCTCGAGTGAGAGAGGGGGTAAACCAGCCGCAAACCTCTAGCCTCTAAGCCCTCCAGGTCAGGGGTCTGTGGAAGCTGGGGGTCCTGGCCTGGGACATCTACCAAAGGAGAGAGTTGTATCCTAGGGAAATGGTGACTTTGGCTTGAGGGCTGTCAAGATCTGGCATACAGGGGCTGCAGGGGTGAGGATGACGCCCAGAGGGACCATAGTGTTGGGCACGTGCTGACCATGTTGTTGGGTTTGAGGACTAAAGCCAGAAGGCTGAGAGAGGAGTCATGGCAGCCTGCCCCACGTCCCCCACCCCACCTGTTCACAGAGGACCAAGCTGCCACACACAGGCTTCTCCAGGGCCCACCTCCCTCTCTCCCGCCTGTTGGTGGAGGCTCCAGGGAAGACCAGAGCCCTCGACAAAGGGAGTAGCAGAAGTCGGGGATAAACGTCAATCGTGTGACCTGATTTGGGAGTGATTGGGGGGTGGGGCGGGGACGGCTAGTTGCTAATCTCACGGCCTAATTTTTTTTTTTTTGTTTCTATTCTTTTATATTACTTTGAATAGAGGAGTGGTGGGGACCGGAAATAAAGCCCTCGGACCTTTCGTTCCACGCGCAGTCTTTGTCTTTTTCGGGGGGTTGGGGGCTCCCTTCCCTCGGCTCCCCGGGTCCCCCAAGCCGCGGCGCCTGGCCACGCCCCCGCGGCGGGGTCCGGCCCCGCCCGTGGCCGCCGGCGGGGATTCGATTGGCTCGGCTTCGCGCTAGCCGCGCCCCCTCTGCGCTCGGAGTGGCCCAGCGTGGAGCCCCGCCTGGCCGCCGGCCGTCATGGCGTCTCCGCTCCGATTGCGCTCCGCGCTGGCCCTGGTTACAGGTGAGGGGCTCCTCTACCGGGCGGGTTGGGGCGCCACAGTGACGTCGGGGCTCGCCGTCCGGCCGCGCAGTCGCCCTGATCTCCGGCCCGGGTCTTACTACCTCTGCGCCCCACTGACCTCTGACCCCGCGCCCGCTTGTCCTCTCCCGTCCCAGGTGCGGGCGGCGGCATTGGCCGCGCCATCAGCGTGCGCCTCGCCGCTGAGGGGGCCGCCGTAGCCGCTTGCGACCTGGACGGGGCAGCAGCGCGGGAGACGGTGCAGCTGCTGGGAGGGCCGGGGACCGAGGAGGGGGCGCCCCGCGGAGCCCACGCCGCCTTCCAGGCTGATGTGTCTGAGGCAGGGGCCGCTAGGCGCCTGCTGGAGCAAGTGCAGGTGAAAGCAAGACGCCCTCGCCCTTTTAAAGCCCTATAGCGTTGCCTCCACGGCCCTCGGCTCTACACGGTTTCTCGGTGTGTAACCCCCGACCCCCTCCTCCACAGGCCTGCTTTTCTCGCCCGCCGTCTGTCGTTGTGTCCTGTGCGGGCATCACCAGAGATGAATTTCTACTCCACATGTCTGAGGACAACTGGGACAAAGTCATAGCTGTCAACCTCAAGGTGGTGGTGACCTCTGAACCGGTGACTTCTGGGTCCTCTAGCCTGGGGAAAGAGTTGGAGGACCGTCACCCCAACTGATCCTTCCTGCCTTGTGACTTTCCCTCTCCACCACCAGGGCATCTTTCTAGTCACTCAGGCTGCAGCCCAAGCCCTCGTGTCCAGCGGCTGTCCTGGCTCCATCATCAACATCAGTAGCATCATAGGCAAGGTCAGGCTGAGCTGGGAGGAGGTGAGCCAGTCAAGTGGGCACAGAGAGGAGAGCCCCTCCTTGTGACCCCTGACTCATCCCACATCTCCGGCGCACCCATAGGTGGGGAACATGGGACAGACAAACTATGCAGCATCCAAGGCTGGAGTGATTGGGCTGACCCAGTCTGCAGCCCGGGAACTTGGACGGTTGGTCAGACGCCTGGGGGCATGTGAAAAGTCAGAGGAAGGGGTCAGTGTTCAGTCCTTTCTGGAGTCAGCAGACACTCTCCTTTCCACAGACACGGGATCCGCTGTAACAGTGTCCTCCCAGGATTCATTAGAACACCCATGACCCAGAAAGTGCCACAGAAAGTGCTGGACAAGGTAGGAGACTGTGGGTGGAGGGCAGAACCATTCAGAGGCCAGCCTCTCTGGGCTTCAGAGAGAGGATGCTGGGCCCAGTGCAAGGCAAACAGCAGATAGTCAACAACTGCACAGGGAATGAAGATCGCCCCCCGTCCCCCCCAAAAATCACACCTTTTCCTACAGAAAACCCACAAAAGAAACTTTCACTCACATATGAGTGTTTCCTTACAGGTTACTGGAATGATCCCAATGGCACATATGGGGAACCCTGAGGGTGAGCACTGAATGAAGATACCAAAGTCTGTGGTATCTGAGGGGGGGGTCTCACCAAGATTGGTAGTGGGGGGTTAGGGAGGATTCTGGTGGGAGGTGACAGCTACTTTGGGTCTGTGAGTGAGGATTCTGCCCACTCCCCTCCACTCCCATAGATGTGGCAGATGTCGTCGCATTCTTGGCATCTGAAGACAGTGGATACATCACAGGGGCATCAGTGGAAGTCACTGGTATGAGGCCATCGTGGGGAGAAAGAGGGCAGAGAAGTCGAACCCAGACGATAGGAGAAAGCTAACGAGAGGAGTCTGGCGCCACCGAGGGAAGGGAAGGGCAGGGCAGGAGTTCCCAGAGGCCAGGGACAGAAGTGGGCGCCTCCCCTGCTGCCGGCTTGTCTCCACCTACACATCTGTCCAAATGTTTCTGCCCCTCCCAGGAGGTCTTTTCATGTAACTGCCTCAAGGACCCTGGACTCTGCTCACCACCCCCACTGCTCTGCTGGCCTCCTGCTGATGAGGACTCGGAGTTCCCAGGCTACAAAAGGGGTGGCTGTGTATGGCTCAGGAATGCTGAATATGGGAGGCAGGGGTGCTTGTGACCCTAATAAATTCCAAAACCTCTTCCCTGCCACCTCCGGTTCTTCTTGTGTCCAAGTCCTCAGACCCTTCCCCACCTCCCCCTCCTTTCCCTTTTGCGAAGGATTGTTCCCTTTCACTGCCTGGTCTCCCAGGGCAACCCCCGCCGCCGGGTGTGAGAGGCGAGAGTGTGTGTCCCTGTGTGTGCCTGTGTGTGCGTGACACTCTGGGTCTTTTGGAGGGAGGGGTCTCTGCCCCACCCCTGCCACTGATCCTGTAGCCCTAGTCCCTTCCCCCAATTCCCTGGGTCCTTACAGTCCCCAAGGGTGATTTGTTCACGGTCCCATCCTGGTGTCCAGTCTAGCCTTGAGAGGGGGTCTTGGAACAGGTGGCCCTCCCCCACCCCTCTCCTTTCTCTGAGTTCCCCCTCCCCTTTCTCTCCACCTTACAATAGCTGCAGCCGGCCAGGGGTCGGATGGGGGGATTAGGGGAGGGGGCCAGGATTAGGGGAGTGGGCCAGCCGATGAAAGGGGCTGGAGGAGAGCAGAAGGAAGGGAGGGGGCTGGGAGGAGGAGGAGGAAGGGGAGGGGGTCCGCGCTAATCGACTCTGGAGCCCACATAAGGACTGGCCACGGACTGAAGGAGAGGACAGGGAAGTAGGGGGAACCGGGGGAGGGGGTGAGGGGACCCACTGCGGCCTTGCCCCAGACACAGGCCACCCCCTGGCAGTTGCAGCCCAAGTCCTGGAACCCCAGTTCAGGCTGGAGGAGACGGGACGCCCATCACGATCTTTTCCCCCCACCCCGCCCCCCGTACCCCTCTCATCCCCTGCCCTCAATGGGGACCGGTCTGCCCCTACCTCTTCTCTTCCTTCCCCGACCCTTCCTTTACTGCGAAGTCCTGGAGGAGGCTTATGCCCGCTTCCCACTCCAGACATTCGGCCCCTGGCGGGCCCCCCGCCCCCGCCACGACACGCGCACACCCGGTCCCCGAGAGGGGCCCCACCTCGTGCGGGTGCGTGTGTGTCCCTGCTTCCGCGTGGTGCCTCCATCCCCCTGTACCTCCCGGGCGCCTCCCTCCCCCGCCCCGGGCCGCGGCTCCTGATTGTCCAAACGCAATTCTCGAGTCTCTAGCTCTGGCCGAGAGTTGAGTCTGGACGTCCCGAGCCGTCGCCCCCAAACCTCGAGGGGGAGAGCGGGTCGGAGGGTGTAGGGAGAGCCAAGGCGGAGGGCGGCGCAGGTCCCCCGGGTGGGGAGGGGATCCTGGGCAAGTCGGGACTCGGCAGTGTTCACGGGGCCGGAGGACGGCAGCGGCAGAGACTCCTCTGCGGCTTTCCCCGCCTCCGCCCGGGGATCCCGGGCTGGGACTGCGGAGAAGCCGTGCGGGGGAAGCGGGCACGCAGGCCCCCAGAGCCGCCGGGGGGAGGCGGCCCCTCTCCCCACGCCCGCCGTCCCCTCCCAGGGGTTCAGCGACACCAGGCCCAGCCCTGCGGAGCGGAGGCCTCCACGGGGGCTTCGGGGAGGGGACGGCCCCAGCCCGGGGACAGGAGCGCGGTCCCCGCGCGGCGCGGGCCCCGGGGGCGGGGAACCGGCGTCCACGGCGCTGCCACCCGCGCGCGCCTCCGGGTGACGTCCCCGCCGCCGGGCGGGGGGGCGCGGGCGGGCGGAAGTGACGCAGGGCCCAGCGCCCGGACCATGGCGGCGGCGGTGGCGGGGGACCGGCGTCCACGGCGCTGCCACCCGCGCGCGCCTCCGGGTGACGTCCCCGCCGCCGGGGGGGGCGCGGGCGGGCGGAAGTGACGCAGGGCCCAGCGCCCGGGCCATGGCGGCGGCGGCGGCGGCGGCGCCAGCTGCTGTCTGAGTGGCGGCTGGGGACCGGACGGCCTCGGCCGGGGAGCCCGGCCCCGGGAGCGGCGCTGCGGCAGCTGGGGCGCCGACGGCGGGACCTGGGTGAGGGGCCGCGCGGGGGCGCGGTGCGGGGAGCCCTCGAGGGCGGGGTCCGCGCGAGGGCCGGGCCCCCTGACACCCTTCCCCCATCCGCCAGCCCACCTCTCCGGCGCGGCGGCAGGGCAGCCCTGGTGCGGTCACCATGACGACGCCGGCGAACGCCCAGAACGCCAGCAAAACGTGGGAACTGAGCCTGTATGAGCTCCACCGGACCCCGCAGGTGACAGGGGTTCTCCAACTGCAACTTACTGCCTTTCACTAGACCGCTCCATCCGCAGACCCCCTTCTCACAGCCTCTTTCCCACTTTTGGCCCCTTTCTGCCCAGCTTCTCACTCCCTGCCCTGCTTTGGAATCACTTTTCACATTTAGCTCGTTTAATCCTCAAAACTGACGTGCCAGAGAGGTAGAGCCAAGTATTATTGTCTTCGCTTGAAAGATAGTAAACAGGCTGAAATTAACTTACCTAGTCTTCAGTTCCGCATAAGTCAGTGCATTTACTACTCCCCTTGGGAGTTCATTGAAAATGGAATTCTGGGCCGGATCTCACACACACACCGCCCCCCCTCCCCTCGCCACTAACAGTAATGGGATGGGACCCCAGACTCTGCGTTTGTAGCATGCACCATAGGGGATTCTGATATAGGCAGTACCAGGACCGAACTGGAAGAGATTCTGTTGACTTAAGTCTTTCCTAGAAGGAAAATCTGTGCCGTGCCCATCTCCAGGCCTATCGCCAAACCTCAGATGATCCTATTTCAAAGCATCTACTCTTAGGATTTCTCTCTTCCTCAAATAGCCAAATGGGATACCCAGATTCTGCCATCTCACTGTATTTCTCAAGACAACAGTTTCATGAACCAGTTGTTTCTAAGATCCTTTTTACCTCTTTACACCACCACCTTTCCACTCATTGCCGTCTCCAGGAAGCCATCATGGATGGCACCGAGATTGCGGTTTCCCCCCGGTCACTGCACTCAGAGCTCATGTGCCCCATCTGCCTGGACATGCTGAAGAATACCATGACAACCAAGGAGTGCCTCCACCGGTTCTGCTCTGACTGCATCGTCACGGCACTGCGTAGCGGGTAACAGGAGGGACGTGTTTGAGGTTGGGGGCAGAGGGAGAGAGTGGGGCCTCTGTCCCCTGTGACTAAAGGCTCAGGGCCGCCTTTCTCCCACCCCAGGAATAAGGAGTGCCCTACCTGCCGAAAGAAGCTGGTATCCAAGCGGTCTCTGCGGCCAGACCCCAACTTCGATGCTCTGATCTCTAAGATCTACCCCAGCCGGGAGGAGTATGAGGCCCACCAAGACCGGGTGCTCATCCGCCTCAGCCGCCTGCACAACCAGCAGGCGCTGAGCTCCAGCATCGAGGAGGGCTGCGCATGCAGGCCATGCACAGGTTTGGGGGCCACAGGGAGGTGGACGCGGGGCGATGGGACGGAGCCACGGGTCAGACACCTGGGGGTCTCTGCTTCTAGGCCTCAGCATCGTGAGCGCCGACCACCATCTAACTGTCATGCCTGGAGGTCGTGGATGTGAACCATAGCTTTTTCGTTGGCAACTAGCACTACTATCGTTTTTTTCTTAATACTTACTTATTTGGCTGCAGAGGGTCTTAGTGATAGCATGTGGAATCTAGTTCCTTGACTAGGGATCAGCCCAGGTCCCCTGCAGTGGGAGTGCCGAGTCTTAGCCGCTGGACCACCAGAGAAGTCCCTGGCACTGTTCTTAATTCCTCACCTTCTAACTTTCTAGAAGTTAGAGCAGTAGAGTGATTTTTCAGCATAAGCTTTGGGTTCACACTGCCGGGAATTAAATCACCTCCTAGGGCAGCATCACTCAGTCTTTAATGTGTATTTGAATTACCTGAGAGTTTTGTTTAAAATGTAAATTCTAATTCGGTAGGTCAGGAGTTAGGCCTGGATTCTGTTTCTCCAAGCCTGTGCTCCTGGGCCTCGAACCACACTTTGAGCGGCAAAGGGACTATGATCTCAGACTAATTATTTAACCTCTCTAAGCCTCAGTTTCGTCAGCCATTAAAAAAATGGTATAACTATCTGTGTCTGTAGGATTTGTATAATTTGGGGCAATCAGTGCAAACACTTGGCAACGTGCTTGGCACATAATTAGTATGGAATAAATATTAGGGATCATCGTTAAGATTGCCCTGGTTTCTTAACTCTCTGAAGTTTAAAGTCTAAAGCCCTTATCCTTGGTGCTTTCTAATTTCGACCACTTGCTCCCACAGGGCCCAGCGTGTGAGGCGGCCGATGCCCGGCTCAGATCAGACCACTACGATGAGTGGGGCGAAGGAGAGCCCGGGGAGGGAGAGGGGGATGGAGAGGACGTGAGCTCAGACTCGGCCCCGGACTCTGCCCCAGGCCCTGCTCCCAAGCGACCCCGTGGAGGGGGTGCAGGGGGCAGCAGTGTAGGGACAGGGGGGGGTGGCACTGGTGGGGTGGGTGGGGGCGCCGGCTCTGAAGACTCGGGTGACCGGGGAGGAACCCTGGGAGGGGGGACCCTGGGCCCCCCAAGCCCTCCCGGGGCTCCCAGCCCCCCAGAGCCAGGCGGAGAAATCGAGCTCGTGTTCCGGCCGCACCCCCTGCTCGTGGAGAAGGGAGAATACTGCCAGACTAGGTGAGAGCCTCGTCCTCCCCAGACCACTGAGAGACCAAGGGTCATGGTCTCCATCACGAGTGGGCCTCGCCCAGACCCAGAAAGAGTCCCCAGCCCAGAGGCCCTGTGCGCATCTCCCACTTTGCTGCTCCATTTGAGGCGTCTGTGCCCTCAGTCTGCCCCCTTTCCTACCGCAGGTATGTGAAGACCACTGGGAATGCCACAGTGGACCATCTCTCCAAGTACTTGGCCCTGCGCATTGCTCTCGAGCGGAGGCAGCAGCAAGAGGCGGGGGAACCGGGAGGGCCTGGAGGGGGCACCTCTGACCCCACCGCGGGACCTGACGGGGGCGGTGGGGAGGGTGGGGGTGCCGGAGGAGCCGACGGCCCTGAGGAGCCTGCCTTGCCCAGTCTGGAGGGCGTCAGCGAAAAGCAGTACACCATCTACATCGCTCCCGGGGGCGGGGCGTTCACGGTGAGCGCCCCTGAGTGTCGGGGGGCGGGGAGGGGGGCGGGTGCGCAGCCGCAGACCCGACCCCCTCACCCATCTGCCCTCTTCTCTGCATCCCTGTCTCCTTTCTGTGTCCCTCCTTCCCCATCATCCGGGTCCTCGCTTTACCCCGTTTATTGTTTCTTTGTCTTTCCTCTCCCTTTGGTCCTTTTCGTCTCATCTCACTTTTCTGCTCCCCCTTCCGCCGCCTCTGTAGACACTGAATGGCTCACTGACCCTGGAGCTGGTAAATGAGAAGTTCTGGAAGGTGTCCCGACCACTGGAGCTCTGCTACGCCCCTACCAAGGATCCAAAGTGACCCCACAAGGGACGGCCAGAGAATGGGGGCCAGGGGGTGTCCCAGAGTCCTGGCCCACCCCTTGCCTGGCTTCTTTGTCCCCCAGAGCCCCCCAGCCTGACCAGCCAGCAAGACGACACAAACAGGACAAGTGGCTTTTATACAAAGTATCTATATCAGATTCTTCTATATTGTACAGAGTGGGGCTTGGCCCCCGTCTGCTGCCTTTTCTATTGCCCTCAACCTCCCGTCCACAAGATGCTGGGGAGAGTGAAAAGCCCTCCCCTCTGTGCCCTCCTACCAACAACAACAAATTTGCTTTTTTTCCTCTTTGAAACCTGCGGTTCTGTGTCTCTTTATCAGGGGTGTACTAGAAGGAGATGGAAACAACGATTGGGGAGAGAACCCTAGAAATCATGTAGTCTTGGAAATGGGGAGGAGATGTCAAAGGCTATTCATGGTGTGTAGGGCCCATTTTCCTGAATCTTCAAATCAGCAAATACGTAGGAAAATAGAAACAATCTGTGAAGCTGGAAGAGTGGAGAGGTGTGAAGTCAGTTCCCAAGCTTGCCCCTGTGACCTGAATGCCCAGGCTGGGATCAGGGGTGTCAGTACCACAGGAAAAGTAACTTAAGAGAGGAAGGTATGTCTGTAGACATGGCGGGCCTTGATGTTTGGAAGGGGGATGATTCCTTGACCCTGCCAGAGAAGCTGGTTCTAAATCTGGAGAGAAAATGTGCGGAGGTGGGGAGGGCTGCGACCCCGCCTCCCTACCCAGGATTGTAGTTCCACACCGTCTCAGAGGTGGCTGAGAGCAGCGGGCTGGGGGTGTTCGGTGAAGCGCTCGCTGCCCGCTCACCTCGAGAGCGGGGCTGCATCTGGGCAGTGTGGCGCCGGGCTGCGGAGGGGTCCCTCTCCAGGAGGGACCAAAGCTGCCCCCGGCCGCGCTTCGGCCTCTCTGACCCTCACACTTCCTGTTTCTGTCGCCATATGCGCCCCCAGCTCCTGCGGCTGGCTCAGCCTCGGCCCTCCTAGCGGAGGGGTCAGCCTGGGGGTCTGACCTGCTGACCCAAAGGGCACCCCACTGCACGCTTAGCATTTCTCGCTGGCGTCCTCTCGTGCCCACCACCCTCTGTGCGGCGGACACGGGGAGTCCTCTGCAGCCCTGGTGGCCGGGCGCCCACCCCTGAAACCGCTCACCCTGCAGAAATGGACAACACCGGCTTCCTCCTCCCGGGAGGAGCCCCGTCTCCCCTTTCCTGGAGCCTCCATCCTGGCTGCCTTTCTCTCCTACTTCAGGCATCCTGGGGGGAGACGCCCCCGGGATGTGAAGGCGACAGGAAGGTAGGCATCTCTCCCGGGGTTTCGAAGGAGAGAAACCGATGGGGAGGAGTCGAGGGAGTACCGAGTTGGGAGCCGAAGAAGAAGAATCTGGAATGAAGCCGGCTTGTTTTTGCTTCCAGGGGCTGCGTGCAGCGACCGCCCCCCCGCCCCCCCAGCCAGCCCGCCCGCCAGCCTGCTCCCCGCCCTCTTGCTTCGCCCTGGAGCTGCAGCGGCCGCCCGGTCCCTTCCCTCCTCGGGCCCCAGGCCCCACCGCCCCACCCTCGCCCTCTGCCTCTCCCGCTCCGCTCACCCGCCCTGCCCTCCTCCGCCCCCGAGCCGCTCAACTTCACAGGCCTGCCTTCTCTGTGATGACTCCATGTGAGTGCCGGGCAGAGCTGTCGCCCCAGGGACATCTTCCTTGCCCACAACAAAGAAAAAGTGACTCCCAGCCCTGATCCCACGCCTCTCTTCCCCAGTGTGGGTGGAAGAGGGTGCAGGAGGTGCCAGTTCTGTCCCTTCCACCCCCTGGGTTAGTGCCCCAAGTCCTTCGGCCTCTGCCAGTTTGACCCGCACCTGTGGGTGAGGCGGAGTGAGCACCAAGTATACAAAAGGAAGCTTGACTTTCGTTAAACGAGAAGATACAAAGGAAAGGAGGCGAATAACAGATTGTGGTGCAGATCCCTGACGGCTGCTTACAAACCATGCAACCTTGCTTCAGAAAGGGCCTTGTGAGGCGGGACCCGCATGTGTACAAGGCGGGACCCTCCTTGTCCAGTCTGATGTGCACGGGGTGTGTGTTGGGGGATGCAGAACCCCTGTGGTAGATTGCTCTGGTCCTTAGAGGATGAATGACAAGTGGTCCCTGCAGGAGGGGTCCCAGACGTGGTGCAGAGTGATTAAGAAGAGCTGGAAACTTCAGGGTGGTTAAGGAGAGCTTCACAGAGAAGGTGCCTCCAGGGAGGGGACCTGGGGGGAACGGAGGAGCGAGGGGAGCCTCTCTCTCCCCTCTTCTTCCTCTCATTTTATCGTTTCCAGGCTTCTTGGTCCCCAGACCATAGCAGATTATGTATCTACGTGCAGAAGCTGAGCCCCCGAGCCCAGGGCTGCAGGAGACCCCTGCCCAGCTGAGGCCTAACCCTGAGGCCTCTGTTGTTGCCTGGCTGCCGCCCAAACCCTGGCAAACTCCTCACAGGAACCCGGGGCTCCTCGGGACAAGGCAGGAGTCACTGAGGCCCTCGGCCACCCACTTGGCGGGGGGCGGGGCTCAGCCTGCCTGTACCACCTCTGTCCCTCTGCCCACCCCCACAAGCAGCTGCTCTCACCTTCACCCCCCTCCTGGGGGCCCAGGCAGAGGAGGAGGAGGCAGGACAGACACCCGGCCCCCCATCTGCTGTCACCCCCCAGCTAACCCTGCCCCACCACGAGGCCCTGTCCAGCCTGGCCTGCGGACCTCCTCTTCGCTTGCCCCAGCCCTCCCAGCACTGCCTGGCGCATGTGAGTGAGCGGCCCTTTCCCTGCCCCTCCCACAGGAGACAGGCCCTACCGCTCGCTCGGCCTCCACGGCTGTGGCTTCGCTCCAAATACCCTTCTGCCTTGGCGACCATCCACGCCCAGTGGGAGGGACAGAGGAGGGCCCTGGGGACAGACCCCCCCAACAGAGTGAGAGCGACTGCCTCCTCATGGGGGGCATGATGCAGCACGCTCCCCACTGCACCCCATTCTGGCCAGAGCCGCCACATCAGGCAACTGACTTGGAACTGCAGCGGCCCGGTCCACCTCACTTCTAGTTCACAATCTAATCCCCTGGGAAAAGTTTTTCTTAGGAAGGAATCTGTACTTTCAATCTCTTGTTCTCCATCTGAGAAGTTTAACCAGGCTGCCTGGGACCTGCTGTCATCTCGGATGGATTCGATTCCCTGTGATTTTTTTTGAAAGCATAACTTTATAGAGACAACTGAATCCCCAGAGATCTCCATGACAACACCCACCATCAAAATCCTTGTCGCCAAAAAAATCCCAACCAGCCCCATCACTCCCCTCAGAGGCTGCTGGGTGCTTCTTGCCCCCAGAGCTAAAGCTCCACCCAGCACCCCATCGGACGAGGCCATCTTCCTGTGCCCGCTCCTGGCCCCACAGGCCATGTCAGGGTTTTTTCTATGAGCTTCACCACACTTCTTGCTAAGAATAAAGCCCAGACAAAGGCTGCTCTTTCCAGCAGCACCGGGGGCTCAGGCACATATCCAGGGAGGCAGCAGGGAAATGGAGGAGATGGAGACCAGAGGAGGAAGGAGCCAAGGGAGGTTGGAGGACAAAGTGGGAGGTTCTGGATGTGGAAAAAGTAGAACAGGGCTGTGTAGAAGACAGGCAAGAGACCCCTGGCCAACGCAAGCACTTCCTGGCGTTTGTACTTCTTCCACAAGACTACTCGCTTACTGTCTTGTTCATGTGCTAGGAAACTGGTTTTGAACAAGAATCAGCAGGGAGTCCCAGGAGCATCCCTCAAGATGGGCACCCTTGGGCCCAGCCTAGCCCTGCGAAGGGCACCATCATCACTAACTTTTTTTTTTTTTTAAGATTTATTTATTTATGTTTGGCTGCGCTGGGTCTTCGTTGCTGCGCTTGGGTTTTCTCTAGTTGCGGCGATCTAGGGCTACTCCAGCGGCAGTGCACACTGAGCTGACTTCTCGTTTCCAGGCACAGGCTCTAGGCTCCAGGGCGTCAGTAGCTGTGGCTTCAGTAGTCGAGGCTCTAAAGCACTGGATCAGTAGTTGTGGCACATGGGCTTAGTTACTCCGAGGCATGTGGGATCTTCTTGGACCAGGGATTGAACCTGTGTCCCCTGAATTAGCAGGTGGACTCTTAACCACTCGACCACCCGGGAAGCTGTGTCATCACTGACCCTTGTAAAAGTTTCTGCTGGGGGAGTTACCCCTTGGGCAGCACCTTCAATAAATGTATTCTTACTGTTCATGTTCTAGGATAAGGTAGACCTTCATTCTTGTATTAACTTCCTCTTTACAAAGAATACTCTTTAGAACTTGGCAGATTTCTCCCAGTGATGTATCAGAGAAGCTGGTTATTGCCACACATAAGAAGGGATTACAGCTTCCTGGTGGTCTAGTGGCTAGGATTCTGCGCTTTCACCGCCATGGCCCGGGTTCGATTCCTGGTCAGGGAAAACTTTCTTGGAGAAGGAAATGGCAACCCACTCCAGTACTTTTGCCTGGAAAATCCCATGGACGGAGGAGCCTGGTATGCTACAGTCTATGGGGTCACAAAGAGTCAGACACGACTGAGCGACTTCACATCACTTCAAGAAGAGATTAAAAAACCTTAGCAGTGAAAGGATCACTTGAGAGGCTGCTGGTCAGTTTCACCATTTCAGGAATTATGTGTTGAGTCCACCACATGTCACAACCTGGGTACCACAGACAGGTGTGTGATGTGGCCCCTGCCTTCAAAGAATTTGATCTCAGGGGTTCATACTGTCTCAGTATTGAATCTAGGATCAAGTCCTATCGGGGGTAGCCATTATAATATCTCTCAAGTCTGTTCACTCTTCTCCATCCCTCCACCTCCCTGATCCATCCGCCACCTGGACAGTCTGGCTCTTCTTTGAATCACGGAGATCGCTGGAGAGGCTGGGAAAGGCCTTCAATAAACAAGCAGAGGGCTGTGTGAGACAGACCTTTCTGAAATGCAAATCTGATGGTTTGGGGCACCTTGCTGAAGCACAGTCAATGGTTTTCCACTGACCTTAGGTTAAAGACCCAAGTCGTTAACCTGGCCGCTAAGGCTCTGGGAGGTCTGCCCCGCTGGCCTCCGCTCAACCCGCCTTCACTCAGCGCTTCACTGCCGCGTCCTCCTTTCTCCCGCTGCCTGGACCCTCTGCCTGAAAGTCTCCTTCCATTTCTCTTCTAAGTTAGCTCCTGTTCATTCTTAAGTCTCCGCTCCTTTACCTTTACCATAACCTCAGGGAAGGTACCCAGACCCTCCTTTCGGGTTAAATTCCCCTCTTCAGAGCGCCCAAGCCGAGGCGCGCTCCTCCTCCAAGGCGCTGGGCGAGGTCGCAGGTCTACATTTTGGGGGGATTATTTGACTGGAGTCTGGCTCCCCTGGAACGTAAGCTCCCTGAGGGCAGGAGCCGTGACTGCGCCTGCTCCTTCTCAGCATTCCTGGGACCCGGAACTGGACACTGTGAATACTGAGTTGAAATGCCGGTTGGAAGGGTGCATGCACGCCTGAATCTGGGGCAGGGGCTTGCGTATTTCAGGATCTTAGAATGGACTGAGGCAGTGATTGTCCAGCAGCTGCAGCCCAGAAGTCTCATTTCCCCAACACCGTTCCTTCCTGCATGTTTCCTGGCATCATCCATCTCCACCCTAGGGTCCCCGTTCCAGCCTTCTCCACCTTGCCCGTGAGATCCCTTCCTCCTTTAACTTAAAAAAAAATAATAATAATAATTATTGGAATATGATTGCTTTAGCGTTGTGTTAGTTTCTGCTGTGCAACAAAGTGAATCAGCTGTGTTTGTGTGTGTGTATGCTTACTCAGTCGTAGCCGCTCTGCAATCCCATGGGCTGTATGTATACATATATCCACGCCCTCTTCAGCCTCTCTCCCACCCCACCACCGCTTTGACTTTCTAATGCTCCTTCCTGGTTTTGCCTGGTTGGCTTCAGTATAATGTGGCAACAGGAGAGGATTCAGAACCAGAAATCTGGATTCAATAACTGGGTAAAAGTATTAGTGATGTGACCTTCAGCTGACTTTTAAACCACTTTGAACCCTAGCTTTCTTATCTGTAAAATGGGAACATCAGAATCAAGCAAGATGGAGAAACTGGAAAATCTGAAAGCACCATCACCTAGAAATACTAGATTAAAAGTAAAAAAAAAAAAAAAATTAAATGTATGACTGAGTTCTCAAAGGGAAAGTAAAATCCTTGGTCCAAAAACAAAGAGGAAACTCAAAACCAGTGAGCTGCCTGTAGCTACAGTTCCAAGGAGGGGGCAGGGAAGGAACTGGTTCTGTTAACTAAGGGCTGTTCATCAGCCCCCCAGGGACAGATGAGATCTTGATCCTGAAGAGGTAGGCAAATTAGATAAAAGGCAGCCAAAGTTGACCCAAGAAGAAATAGAAAGCCTAACAGATCTATAAATCCTAATAAATTGAATGGGAAATTTTATGTATGCGTACACACACACACACACACACTACCCAAATGGTTTGTGTAAGTATTATTCTGCTAACTCTTGAAGGAACTGTGTATTTATTTACATAGACTGTCTTAGATAATGGAAAAAGAGGACCAACTGAACTTATAGGAGTGAAAATCCTATAAAATAAATAAAATATTGCTAAATAAAATATTAGCACACCGAGTCCAGCGGAGTTTATGCAAGTACATGTATATATGCATGTGTGTCTATGTGACTAAGCAGTGTTTATTCCAGGAGTACAAGGATGGTCTGCTTAAAAATCTGTTAATGATATTTACAATATTGACTTATTAAAAGGAAAAAATATGGTTATCTCAATAGGTACAGAGAATGCACAGGAAAATGTTTAATACTATTGATTTTAAAAACAAATCTAGCTAACTAGGAATAGAAAATAACTTCCAACATTAATACACAGATCCTAGTTTTTACTGTTCTTACTCAACTTGTGCTGGCGAGATGCGGGGTCTGAACTGACACAATAAAAAAAAAAAGAAAGCCATCACTGTACACAGATGATTGCCTATTTACAAAGAAAACTTATGAGAACCCTCAAACAAAAACTAGCACATGGCTTTCTGGAGGCAAGATTAATAGTCAAACACCAATATGCCTATACAACAGCAATAAACAGAAGATTGTGTTTTAAGAAAATATCATTAGTAATAGCAATAAAATTTATGATACTTAGGAATAAATATAACAAGATATGTGCATGATCTTTATGAACAAAATTATAAAACTCTTTTGGAGAACATGAAAATAAGACCCCCCAGAAAAGAAAAGTACACCATGCTCATGAAGAGGAAACTTCAATATAAAATTGATCATTTTCCTCAGGTCTGTAAATCTAGTACAGTTCTATTTGTACTAGATAGATATTTTATTTAACAAGCTGTTCTTAAAATTTTTGTAGAAGGGTAAATGGCCAAAAAAGAGTCAAAACAAGTTTGAAGTGGAAGAATACTTGAGTGTTTGCCTCACCGTATATCACAGCTTTAAAACTAGAGTGATTTTTGTTAATATATTTGTTTATTTATTTGACTGCACTGGGTCTTAGTTGTGGGATGCAGGAACTTTTAGTTGTGGGATGTGGGATCTATTTCCTGACCAGGAATTGAACCTGGTTCGATCCTGTGTTGGGTGCATAGTGTCTTAGCCCCTGGATCACTAGGGAAGTCCCATAACTCTGGTGTGATTTAAAGTAGTGTCGTCCTGGCATATGGACAAATTAGACCTTCAAAGATATGAGGACTTAGTACAGACAAAACTGACGTGTGGAAAAGGACGGACTATTTCTTAACTTGTCTGGGGTTAATTGTCTATCCCAATAAAAAACAAAATAGGTTCCTGCATTACAACACATCCAAAAATAAATATCAGATAACTTAACAATATGTGAAAAATAAAACTTGAAATTCTTTGAAGAAAATACAAGAGAATATATTGACAATATCAGCATAGGGCAGGATTTCTTAAATAAGACCAAAATGCAAAGATGGATACATAAGCTACTTTAAAAAATTTTTAAACTTCGATGAGACAAGAAACAGCATAACAAATAAAAAGACAAGCCACAGACTTAGAGACTATTTACAATCTATATGACCAGCGAAGGATGAGTATTCAGGATTTATAAAGAACTCTTGCAGGGAATTCCCTAACAGTCCAGCAGCAAGGAACCTCCACTTTATCTGCCATGGGCCTGGATTCGACCCCTGATTGGGGAACTAAGATCCTTGCAAGCCACACGATGTGGTAAAAAATAAAGCTGAAAGAATTCCTTCATACCAAGCAAAATCAATGAAAGGGGAATTAAAAAGAAAAAGAAAAAACCCTTGTCGATCAACAAGAAAAGAACAAGACAGGGAGAAATGAGCAAAAGCTGTGACTAGGCAGATCACCAAAGAGGAAGACCAGATGGCCAATAAACATCAAAAGACACTCAACATCCTTAACCCAAATTGTCTACTTCACTGTAGCAATAACATTAAAATAACTCTGATAACAACAATTGTTGACAAAAATGTGGGATAATAGGAACTCAGCCATTTTGGATCGAAGCGTGAACAACTATAACAGATTTGAAGGGAGATTTGGCAACACTTCAGGCTGTAAATACACATACCCTAAAACCCAGCGACCTGGCTTCTAGATGTATTCCTTAGGAAAACATTTCTCCATATGCACAAGGAAGCAAGGGCAAGAATGGGCATGGCAGTATCATTTGTTTGTCCAGAAAATGTGGAAACAATCTAATCTATCCTTAAGATAAAGGAATGCATAAATAAAGTACAGTTGATTCTTACAATGCACTGCTACACAACAGTTAAAATAAGTGAATTATAGCTATGTTTACCAATATTTGAGTAAAGGAAAGTTGCAAAAGTGGATGTTACAATTTATTTTAGAATAAGGTGGATGCTGTATGACATTTATGAGTTTAAAAATACACACACAGGGACTTCTCTGTTGGTCCAGCGGCTAAGACTCCATGCTTCCACTGTAGGGGCCCGGGTTCGATCCCTGGTTAGGGAACTAGGTCCCACATGCTGCAACCAAGCATTCGCATAGCACAGCTAAAGACCCCAAGTGCTGCAGCTAAGGCCCAGCACAGCCAAATAAACAACATATACCAACAATGATACATGTTTTAAAAAGCATATTTTTAATATTTTATTTATTTACTTATCGGTGAGTTCTAAACTTGATTTACTCAGGGGACATTTTTGAGCTCCCTTCCAGATTCAAAAAAAAAAAAATTTTTTTTACCATTTTAACTTTTTATTTTATTGGAGTATAGCTGTTTAACAATGTGATAGTTTCAGGTGGACAGTGAAGGGACACTGCATATACATGTATCCATTCTCCCCCAAACTTGCAACAAACATATTTGTTAAAGTACAAAATATGCATGGGAATAATTTCTAATGACTTCAGAATGATAATTACCACCCAGGAACAAGAGAAATGGGATGCATTTTGGCTGTAACTATAATGCTTTTAAAAATTATTTTGAAAGAATAAGATAGAGAGGAACAGAGGCAATGGGAAAATGAGGGTTTGCTTAATTGGGTTGCTGATTGAATTCTCCCCACCCTCCAGAAGTGTGTGCTTCGGAATCTAGCAGAGGCTCAACCTCAGCCTTTTACAGGCTTCAATTGTAGTCATCTTTTGTTTCCAGGATATAGAGCAAGAGATTGCAGAAGCATTTCCCTGGGGCCAGAAGAGTGTTAATTATGAGCAGATGTTCGGGGTTTCAGGGTGTGCTGTGCCAGAACTGAGGGCCAGATCCCAAGTGACAGAGGTGCCCAGGTTTGTCTCATAAATGCTGTATGTGATAGAGGAGGTCCTCTGAAGTCTGTGGACCAGGGCAGGACATCTGTGGTCCAGATCTGAGGATGACAGTTTGTGATCATATTCATATTCACTTCAAATTCACTTTCACATATTCACTTTTGAATATGCTAAGTTTCTGGGCCTTTGAGACATGCACGGAGGGATGTCAGGTAGGAAATCAGATCCACAAGTCTGGAGACCAGAGGAAAGACATACATTTGAGAGTGATCAGCTGATAGCAACTGAAACCAAGGATCAGTCGTGATGGATCCCCTGGAGGGAGAATGTAGCATGAGAAGAGGAGGGGTCCAGGGCACACGAAGGCTGGCCAGGATGGCCAGATAGAGCAGGATGAGGACACAAAGGTGCAAGGAGCAGCCAGGGGGAGAGGAGAATCACAGGAGAGCCCTCAGTCCTGAACACCAAGGGAAGACCAGACTGTGCTTCAATAAAGAAATGGCCCAAAGTGTTGAATACTGGTGAGAGGTCAAGTAGAAGACAACTGAAAAATGGATTTAATGACATGAGGTTCACAGAAAATGCACTTGCCTGACTTGGGAGGGCAGACACCAGCCAAAGTGTGTTAAGGAAAGAGTGGGCATGAGGCACTAGAGAGAGAATTCCCCCCCAGCTTTTCATTAAAAATTTTAAACATGTTCAGTTCAGTCGCTCAGTCGTGTCTGACTCTGCGACTCCATGGACTGCAGCACGCCAGGCCTCCCTGTCCATCACCAGCTCCCGGAGCTTGCTCAAACTCATGTCCGTTGAGTCGGTGATGGATACATGTATATGCAGTGTCCCTTCACTGTCCACCTGAAACTATCACATCGCACCATCTCATCCTCTGCTGTCCCCTTCTCCTGCCTTTAGTCTTTCCTGGCCTCAGAGTCTTTTCCAATTAAACATGTGGAAATGTTGAAACTATAGTACAATGATCAGTTGTGAATTCGCCACTGCACTTAATGTAACAACTGTTATCATTTATACATACATGTGTGTGCGTGCTCATTTGCTTTAGTCGTGTCCGACCCTTTGCAACCCTATGGACTGTAGCCCACCAGGCTCCTCTGTCCATGGGATTCTCCAGGCAAGAATACTGGAGTGGGTTGCCATGCCCTCCTCCAGGGGATCTTCCTGACCCAGGGGCTGAACCTGAGTCTCCGGTGTCTCCTTCAATGTAGGCAGATTCTTTACTGAATATTCTTTACAGAATATACTTAGAATATACTTAATATTCTTTACAGAATATACTTTAAAGAATATACTAAAAAAAAAAACCCAACCCAAATTTATTTTATATATGTCTTTTTCAAGTCAGGATCTGATCAAGGTATACACGCTATAAGTGTGAGGCTGAATGATGTACCAGGAACAGTCAGAGGAGGAGGAGATGAGGTGGAGGAGGGTTTGGCTTTGGGGGTTTTACTTTGGGAGGAAGAGGTTGAAGATTCAGGAGGGAGAGTGGGGTTAATCAGGAAGATGAGAGGCAGTCACAGGGAGAGACCGGCTTTGAGCAAGAGGAGGCCAATGCCTCTGCTCCTGGGATTCTCAAAGTGGGGTCCCCAGCCAGTAGCATTGAGCATCACCTGGAAACTAGTCACAAATGAAAATTCTAGCCCCACCCACCCAACACTGAATAGGAAACATGGTTTTTTTCCCTTCTTTTTTCTTTTCTAAATTATGAAAGTATGATAACACATTTACAGGAGACTTGGAAAATACAGAACAGAGTTACATATGGTTCCAATATATATTACAATTATTTTTTAGGTAGATAAATTAAGAATTTCTAGTTGGCGTTTCAATATTAAACTCTCAAAAATGAATAGAATGAATAGACAGAGAAGTAGAAGGATACAGTAGACCTGAAAAGCACTATGAACCAATTGAACATACTTAAGATGTATATGATTTTCACACAACAGCAGGATACATATTCTATTCAAGTTTCCATAGACTATAAAACAAGAGACACTGGAACATGTCCAGGGACATAAAATAAGGTACAAAATTTCGTGATCTAAAGATATTGAAATCATACAGTCTGTTCTCTTAACACTGTGGAATTACGTTAGAAATCAATATCAAAAGATATTTGAAAGTAACCCACATATTTTCAGTCCAAGAGAGATCTTTGACATAGCCATCAAAAGACTAAATAAAGTTAAAAGAAAAACACAGACGGTGACTACAGAGAAGAAATCATTTAAATGAAAAATGAATGTCAAAATGAGAAATTAATATCAAAGATACTTTAAACATCCTATATATTTGGAAATTAAATGTTTACTTTTAAGTGATGGATGTATCTAAGAAGCCGTAATGGGGAAAATTAGAAAATATTCATAACAGAATAAAAATGAGAACAGAATTTCACAGAATTTGCTGCATGCTGTTGAAGCTGCTCAGTGCAATTAATACAATGTGGAATCTTGACTAGGGCATGAAAACAAATTACGGACACCACTGTAAAATTTTGTGAAATTTGAGCAAAATCTGTACTGTACTTATGCTGTATCACACATTCATTTCCTGTTTGTTTGTTTTTTTTTAAATTTTAAACAACATCATTGTCGTTGTTCAGTTGCTCAGTCGTGTCTGACTCTTCGTGACCCCATGGACTGCAGCACGCCAGGTTTCCCTGTCCTTCACCATCTCCTGGAGTTTACTCAAATTCACGTCCATTGAATCAGTGATGCTATCTAACCATCACGGCTTCTGCCACCCTCCTCCTTTTGCCTTCAATCTTCCCCAGCATCAGGGTCTTTTCCAATGAGTTGGCTCTTTGCATCAGGTGGCCGAAGTATTGGAGCTTCTCAATTAATCCTTCGAATGAATATTCAGGGTTGATTTCCTTTAGGATTGACTAGTTTGATCTCCTTGCTGTCCAAGGGACTCTCGGGAGTCTTCTCCAGCACTACAATTCAAAAGCATCAATTCTTCAGTGCTCAGCCTTCTTTATGGTCCAACTCTCACATCTGTATATGACTACTGGAAAAACCACAGCTTTGACTATATGGACTTTTGTTGGCAAAGAAATGTCTCTGCCTTTTAATATGCTGTCCGGGTGTATCATAGCTTTTTTTCCAAGGAGCAAGCCTCCTTTAATTTCACAGTGGCATTCCCATCCACAGTGATTTTGGAGCCCAAGAAAATAAAATCTGTAACTGCTTCCACTTTTTCCACTTCTATTTGCCATGAAGTGATGGGGCCGGATGCCATGATCTTAGTTGTTCCCACATTGAGTTTTAAGTCAGCTTTTTCACTCTCCTCTTTCACTGTCATCTCTTGACTTTTTAGTTCCTCTTCACTTTCTGCCATTACAGTGGTATCATGAGGTTGTTAATATTTCTCTCCCAGCAATCTTGATTCTGGTTTGTGCTTCATCCAGCCGGGCATTTCACATGATGTACTCTGGATATAAGTTAAATAAACAGAGTGACGATATACAGCCTTGTCTTTTTCCTTTCCCAATTTTGAACTAGTCAGTTGTTCCATGTAAGGTTCTAATTATTGTTTCTTGAACTGCATACAGGTTTTTCAGGAGACATGTAAGGTGATCTGATATTCCCATCTCTTTAAGAATTTTCCATAGTTTGTTGTGATCCACACAGTCAAGGGTTTAGTGTAGTCAATAAAACAGAAGTAGATGTCTTTCTGGAATTCCCTTGCTTCCTCTCTGATCCAACAAATGTTGACAATTTGATCTCTGGTTCCTTTGCCTTTTCTCAAACCTGCTTGTAAGTTCTCTGTTCATATATTGCTAAAGCCTAGCTTGAAGAATTTTGAGCATAAACTTGCTCGTATGCAAAATGAGTGCAATTGTATGGTAGCTTGAACATTCTTTGGTATTGCCCTTCTTTGGAATTTGAGTGAAAACTGACCTTCTCCAGTCCTGTGGGCACTGCTGAGTTTTCCAAATTTGCTGACATATTTAGTGCAGCACTTAAACAGCATCATCCTTTAGGATTTTAAAAAGCTCAACTGGAATTCCATCACCTTCACTAGCTTTGTTTGTAGTGATGCTTCCTAAGGCCCACTTGACTTCACACTTCAGGATGACTGGCTATAGGTGAGTGATCACACCATCGTGATTATCTTGGTCATGAAGATATTTTTTGTACAGTTCTTCTGTGTATTCTTGCCACCTCTTCTTAATATCGTCTGCTTCTGTTAGGTCCTTACCATTTCTGTCCTTTATTGTGCCCATCTTTGCATGAAATGTTCCCTTGGTATATTTAATTTTTTTGAAGAGATCTCTAGTCTTTCCCATTCTATTGTTTTTCTCTATTTCTATGCATTGTTCATTTAAGAAAGCCTTCTTATCTCTCCTTGCTATTCTTTAGAACTCTGCATTCAAATGGGTATATCTTTCCTTTTCTCCTTTGCTTTTCACTTCTCTTCTTTTCACAGCTATTTGTAAGGCCGCCTCAGACAGCCATTTTGCTTTTTTGCATTTCTTTTCTTGGAGGTGGTCTTGCTCCCTGTCTCCTGTACAATGTCACAAACCTCCGTCCATAGTTCATTAGGCACTCTTGTCTATCATATCTAGGCCCTTAAATCTATTTCTCACTTCCACTGTATAATCATAAGGGATTTGATTTAGGTCATAGCTGAATGATCTAGTGGTTTTCCCCACTTTCTCCAATTTAAGTCTGAATTTGGCAATAAGGAGTTCATGATCTGAGCCACAGTCAGCTCCCAGTCTGGTTTTTGCTGACTGTATAGAGCTTCTCCATCTTTGGCTGCAAAGAATATAATCAATCTGATTTTGGTGTTGGCCATCTGGTGATGTCCATGTGTAGAATTTTCTCTTGTGTTGTTGGAAGAGGGTGTTTGCTATGACCAGTGTGTTCTCTTGGCAAAACTCTATTAGCCTTTGCCCTACCTCATTCTGTACTCCAAGGCCAAATTTGGCTGTTACTCCAGGTGTTTCTTGACTTCCTACCTTTGCATTCCAGTCCCCTATAACGAAAAAGACATCTTTTTTGGGTGTTAGTTCTAAAAGGTCTTGTAGGTCTTCATAGAACCGTCCAACTTCAGCTTCTTCAGCGTTACTGGTTGGGGCATAGGCTTGGATTACTGTGATATTGAATGGTTTGCCTTGGAAACGAACAGAGATCATTCTGTCATTTTTGAGATTGCATCCAAGTACTGCATTTCGGACTCTTTTGTTGACCATGATGGTTACTCCATTTCTTCTAATGGATTCCTGCCCACAGTAGTAGATATAATGATCATCTGAGTTAAATTCAACCATTCCAGTCCATTTTAGTTCGCTGATTCCTAGAATGTCGACATTCACACTTGCTATCCCCTGTTTGACCACTTCCAATTTGCCTTGATTCATGGACCTATCTTTCCAGGTTCCTATGCAATATTGCTCTTTACAGCATCGGATCTTGCTTCTATCACCAGTCACATCCACAACTGGGTGTTGTTTTTGCTTTGGCTCCATCCCTTCATTCTTTCTGGAGTTATTTCTCCACTGATCTCCAGTAGCATATTGGGCACCTACCGACCTGGGGAGTTCATCTTTCAGTATCCTATCTTTTTGCTTTTTCATACTGTTCATGGGGTTCTCAAGGCAAGAATACTGAAGTGGTTTGCCATTCCCGTCTCCAGTGGACCACATTCTGTCAGACTTCTCCACCATGACCCGCCCGTTTTGGGTGGCCCCACGGGCATGGCTTAGTTTCATTGAGTTAAACAAGGCTGTGGCCCATATTATTATAATGATAAAAGATGCTGATCAGTTTTCACAATCAATAGCCAGACCAAAAAAAAAAAAAAATGATAGTTATAACTATCAGGTTGTAACTTGTAACTATCAAGTTGATAGTTGTAACTAGTTGATATTTATAACTATCAAGTTAATGGGAACATGATTAACCTAACAATATAAAATAATTATGTACAGTTTGGGAGATTAAGTAACGTGTTAAGTAGAAGTGCATACATGCACATGTTTTCATCCAGTCTGTGTCTTTGGTTGGTGCATTTAATCCATTTACATTTAAGGTAGTTATTGATGTGTATGATTCTATTATCATTTTCCTAATTGTTTTGGGTTTATTTTTTTTGGTCTTTTTCTTCTCTTGTACTTCCTGCCTAGAGAAATTCCTTTAGCATTTGTTGGAAAGCTGGTTTGGTGATGTTGAATTCTCTGAACTTTTTCTTGTCTGTGAAGCTTTTGATTTCTCTGCCAAATCTGAACAAGAGTCTTGCTGGGTAGAGTATTCTTGGTTGTAGATTCTTCTTTTTCATCACTTTAAATATATCATGTCATTGACTTCTGGCTGGTAGAGTTTCTGTTGAGAAATCAGCTGATAACCTTAAAGGAGTTCCCGTGTATGTTATTTGTGATTTTCCCTTGTTGCTTTTAATATTTTACCTGAGTCTTTAATTTTTGTCAGTTTGATTCCTGTCTGTCCCAGTGTATTCCTCCTTGGGTTTATCCTGCCTGGGACTCTCTGCTTTCTGGACTTGGTTAACTATTTCCTTTCCCATGTTAGGGAAGTTTTCAGCTATTATCTCTTTAAATATTTTCTCAGGTCCTTTCTCTCTCTCTTCTCCTTCTGGGACCCCTACAGTGGGAATGTTGGTGCATTTCATGTTGTCTCAGTGGTCTCTTAAGCTGTTTTCATTTTTTTTTCATTCTCTTTTCTATATTCTGTTTTGCAGCAGTGATTTCTACCATTCTGTCTTCCAGGTCACTTATCCATTCTTCTGCTTTAGTTATTCTGTGACTGATTCCTTCTAGTGTATTGTTCATCTCTGTTTCTTTGCTCTTTAGTTCTTCTGGGGCTTTGAAAAGTGAAAGTGAAAGTTGCTCAGTGAGTATCTGACTCTTTGTGACCCCATGGACTATAAAGTCCCTGGAATTCTCCAGGCCAGAATACTGGAGTGGGTAGCCTTTCCCTTCTCCAGGGGATCTTCCCAATCCAGGGATCGAATCCAGGTCTCCCTCATTGCAGGAAGATTCTTTACCAGCTGAGCCACAAGGGAAGCCCAAGAATACTGGAGTGGTAGCCTATCCCTTCTCTAGCAGATCTTCCCCACCCAGGAATCGAACCAGGGTCTCTTGCATTGCAGGCAGATTCTTTATCAACTGAGCCATCAGGGAATCCCATTTCTGGGTCTTTGGTAAACGTTCATTGCATTTTCTCCATTCTTTTTCCAAGATCCTGAATCACCTTCACTATCATTATTCTGAATTCTTTTCCTGGAAGGTTGCTTATCTCCACTTCATTTAGTTATTTTTCTTGGATTTTATCTTACCCCTTCATAATCCTCTACCTTTTCATTTTGATTAACTTTCTGTGGTTGTGGTTTTCATTTTGGCTGCTGCAGGATTGTAATTCTTGCTTCTTCTGTCTGCCCTCTGGTGGAGGAGGCTAAGAGGCTTGTGTAAGCTTCCTGAGGGGAGGAACTGCAGTGGGAAAAACTGGATCTTGCTCTGGCAGGCAGCGCTGTGCTCAGTAAAACTTAAAAATTTTACTCAGTAAAATAAAATCTGATTTTCTGCTAATGGGTGGGGCTGTACTCACTCCCTCGTTATTTGCTGGGCCTGAGGTAACCCAGCCCTGGAGCCTACAGGCTCTACAGTAGGGCTAATGGTGGCCTCCAAGAGGGCTCATGCCAAAGGACACCCCCTAGGACTGCTACTGCCAGTGCCCCCGTCCCTGCAGCAGGCCACTTCTGGCCTACGTTCAACACAGGCAGGTAGGCCAGCTCCCGTCTCCTGTGGGGTCACTGCTCTTTTCCCCTGGGTCCTGGTGCACAGGAGACTGTGTCTGTGCCCTTCAAGAGCAGAGTCTCTGTTTCCTCCTGTGGAAGTCCTGCAGTTAAACCCCTCTGGCCTTCAAAGTCAGATTTCCTGGGGATTCCTAATCCCTTTGCTGGATCCCTAGGCTGGGAAGCCTGACATGGGGCTCAGAACCTTCACATCAGTGGGAGAAATTCTTTGGTATTATCGTTCTCCAGTTTGTGGGTCACCCGACCCAGCAGGTATGGGATTTGATTTCATCGTGATTGTGCCCCTCCTACCATCTCCTTGTGGCTTTGCCTCTATCTTTGGGTGTGGGGGTATCTTTTTAAGTGGGTTCCAGGGTCCTCCTGTTGATAGTTGTTCAACAGCTAGTTGCAATTCTGGTGCTCTCACAAGAGGTAATGAGTACACGTCCCTCTACTCCACCACCTTGAACCAATCTCAAAACATGTTTTTTTTTAATACTTATTAATTTTTTAAATATCTATATGAATGCATCTTTAAATCTGCAAACAGTCCATATCTATTAAAAATCCTCTGACTTTTAAAGGTCAGAAGCCCAGAATCTGCGTTTTAATGATATTTTCTAAAGGGATTGTTATCATTTTCTGTTGCCATAATTTTATTATTATCTTGGTGGTGGTGGGAGGGTGGTGGGCAGGTCGTGGGCGGGTGGTGGGCGGGTCGTGGGCGGGTCGTGGGAGGGTCGTGGGTGGGTCGTGGGAGGGTAGTGGGGTCGTGGGCACGTGGTGGGAGGATCGTGGGTGGGTCATGGGCGGGTCATGGGAGGATGGTGGGAGGGTGGTGGGCAGGTCGTGGGCGGGTGGTGGGAGGATCGTGGGCGGGTTGTGGGCGGGTGGTGGGAGGGTCGTGGGCGGGTCGTGGGAGGATGGTGGGAGGGTCGTGGGCGGGTTGTGGGAGGATGGTGGGAGGGCAGCACAGCTCTGTAGTATTAGCATCTGGCCGACCACCACTGGGATTCCCACCTGGCCCGGTGGAGGTGGTGTTTTTGGAAGAGGGAGGAGGGGATTTGAACCTGGGGGCCCATAAACACATCCCTTCGTGGCCTGTATCTGTTTCCCCATTCCTAGCAGCCCCTTCTCTGGAGCCGAGTTCATGGCTTGAGGGCTGAGGATGGTGGACACACCAAGAGGCGTGCCTCCTCCTGCTTCCGCTGATTCTCCTCCTCAGCCTTGATCACCTCCTGTCTCTTCATATCCTGGCCCTGCTCAAACCTGCTGGTCAGGTCCCTGGGCGGTTTGATGGCGTACTTCTTAGGGGGTGCCTTTTCCTCCTCCTTGACACTCTGTCACAAGACAAGAGAAAAATGATCGGCAGCCACTCACACTCTTGCTCCTGGAGTCTGCAGGCTCTCTGACCCCCAAACACAGAAAGAGCCTCAGCTTCAGACCTGTGACTGTGGGCATGTCCTCCCATTTCCCTAACCGCAGCATCTTCTGCAAAATTCAGTGAGAACCGTTTCCCCAGACTTGATCTGCCAAATGCAGACAGGCCAATGCCTGTATGAGTTGCCCATCTAGGCCGGAGCTCAGGAGGTGTGACTTCTGTTCTTCATACCCCATGGCCTAGACTAGCTACGATGTGGATCTGATTTAGAAAATGGGGCAAATTGTCGGGAATCAGATTTTCCGGATTTTACCACTGCAGGGCTTCACATGTTGACTTGAAGTGAGAGTTTCCTGGGCTCGGAAAAAGAACAAAGCCTGTGTGTGTGTGTGTGTGTGTGTGTGTGCGCGCGCGCGCGCGCGGGCATGTGTGCATGAGCGTGTGTACACAAATGTGTGCTAGGTGGCCAGAAAAATGTCCAGGAAAAGAAACCACAGAAGCTGCAGAATGGGGAGAATATCCTGGGTTTGCTTCTCCTGGGTTTGAATCTCCTGGGTTGCTTCCAGCCGCAACCCGTCAACAACCACGAGATTCTCCCCTCAACGCGAGATGAGGCCGTTTTCCAGAGCAGTGTCTCGAGAGAAACCCCACGTTCCCTCTTGAAATGCAAAAGGGTACTTGACACCCTTGATGCAACTCAGGAAGGTCCCCGAGATACCCGTCCCCACTAGAGATGAACCCCGAGTCTCACACCACAACTCAAGAAGAGCCCCGTTTTCCCCCTCCTCTAATCGAGATGAGGGTCGATTCCCCTGCTTTGTCGGGAAAGGAATCCCCACGTTGCCGTCGGCCCTCAGGAGGAGGCCAGTCTCCCCTTGAAACTCGAGCGCATTCCCAGGAGTCGTGCCTCAGTTCGAAAAGACCCCGATTTCCCCATCCACTCCAGATAAGCCTGATTCCCCTGCATGGACTTGACTGGAACCCAGAAGATAAACTCAAAACACGAAGGGAGGGGTGACAGCCCCATGGAACCTCGAGAAAAAGCCCCAGCACCCTGTGTCCACTCGACAGGAAGCCTGACACCTCTTTTACACATCGAGAGGGAAGCTGAATTCCATGTCTCCACACAAGACGAAGCCTGACTCCCCTGTTGAAACTCCATAGGAACCCCGAGATCCACGTCAGAACTGAAGAGGAACCCTGAGGCTCCGGCCTCAACTCGAGGTGAGGCCCTATGCCCCTGCACCGACTGCAGAGGAATCCCGAGAGGCCCCTCGCAACTCAAATGGAGACTTGACTATCCTGAGGCAATATGAGTGGGTTTGAGGTCCCCGTCGCAACTCGAGAGGAACCCCAAGTTTCCTGCCGTGACTGGAGAAACCCCAGGAGATTCTCCCCTCAACGCGAGATGAGGCCCCTTTCTGCTGCAGCGTCTCAAGAGAAATCCCACCTTTCGTCTTGAGCCTCGGAAGGGTACTTGACACCCTTTAGGCAACTCAAGAAGTTCCCCGACATACCCGTCTCCACTCGAGAGGAACACCGAGTTTCCCACCACAACTCAAGAAATAATAATATTATTATAAGTATAATTATAATAATAATTATTATATAATTATAATTATTATAAATAATAAAAATTATTGTTATTTATTATCTGCTTGCTAATCATTTTGTTCTGTTCATCGGACCAGGAATTCCATGTGTTCTCTCATTTTTTCATTTTCATTCATTCTCTCATATTTTCCAGCATTTGAAGTGGTGTCTCTTGAACCACGTCCTTGATTGGATGGCCATGTTCCTCCTCAGGGATCCTGAAATTCCCTCATGTAATGGTTAGCACTCTGGATTCCGAATCCAGGAAATATGTTTCAACATGCCCTCCAGGCAATTTTGATGCACCAGGTTGGAGCACCGTCACTTTTTTCTGAAGGAAGAGGGAAAGATGAGCACAGGTCCTTGTGAATTTGGTGACAGGTGGTCGAAGGAGTCCACCTCTAACGGCTTCAGCTTTCTCTGTGGTGTAAAAGCAAGATCACCACATGAATATGAGGTGAGAGACAGAGAGGCACCTCATAGGCTCCAGGTTCAGGGAGTTTAAAGTGGTCAGTGACCAGCCTGGTGTGGCTGGGTCACTAGGCAATGCCTCGTAGGGACCACGAATGAGGAGTGGTGACCATTTCCTGGCTGGAGACTTCCTCCATTTCTTGACTTGCAGAGTAAAATCTTGGAGAAAAGAGATCATTAGGCTCACCCAGGGTTGAGATTTTTGCCTGAGACGTATGAAGGATGAAAATATACTAGTGCGAGGGAGTTCAGGATACTGGCAAGAGAGTTGATGAAATGAAGAAGCACAGACGTGAAGCTGCATAAGGCAGGGCTGATGCAAGAAGGAATGCTCCGTTGACCTGGAGGTCCTAGGGGACTGAAAAATGGTCATGAGAGGAGCAGAGACGGATGGGAGGAAGGCTAGATGGGAGCTGAGTGATTCTGGAAGAGCTGCTTCAGATGACAAGGACCAGGGCGTGACAGTGTGAAGCGGTGGCTGAGCTGAAGTGGAGACGGTCCAGGTCATGAAGTCACCAACGTGCTGAGGAGCTAGGTGGGGAATGGGTCCTCTCCTTGGATGATGAGATGGAAAGAGGCAGTCTGCTGAGTGCCAGTGGCCCCCTGAGTGAGGCAGTGAGGCAGACAGTAGCCAAAAGGAAGGAAAACGGCAATTTAGCCCAACAGTTGGGCCTCAGAGGCCGTGAGTTATTTTATACTAGAAACTGGGGGTGGAGGATGAGGGTCTGGAGGCAGCCATCTGAGGGGGAAGAAAGGACCCTCATGTATGAGAAAACAAACATCTCTCATTTTAGAAGCCTGCAGAGGAGGTGGTACCCTCCAGGGAGAGTTCAATTTCAGTGGAAGTCAGGAAGTAAGGGAGCACTCCAAGGAGAAGTGAGGGGTAGGAGGAGGCTCCCAGCTTATTAGAGCGCGTGTCAGGGGGGCAGGGGGTGGGTCGGAGCCAAAAAGCACAGTCTTGTGGAAACAGTAATGCCGTAGAGTAGGTGGGCCAGGGAATGTACAGGCAGGCTGGATATCATCTCATTAGTCTCTGGGAAACTGTGAGAAGTGGTGGTTCAGGATGCGGAGCAGACCTCCTAATTCAAATCCCAGCCTTGCCGTGCAAGACTTTGGTCAAGGGCTCTGGACCCTCATTTTCACATCTGTAAAATGGGGATAACAATAGTTCTATCCTCACAGAGTTGCTGTGAGCCAACCTGTGATTCAATGACTTAGTGTGTTAAACACTGAGAACAGTGTCTGAACAGTTGCCTCAGATAACTTGGTCGTGCTCCCAAGCCTGGTGGAGCAGGCTCTTGGCTCTCCTGGCCCCTGCCCTGTGCTAGGTAGGATAGCGACCCTTGGATGGAAACAAGGAGTTCGATGAGCAGCTGCAAATGCAAAAATGACTTGAAGATCAAAGACATCCAAGAGGATTCCGGTAGAAAAAATGGACTCTCTGGGGCCAGCAGCCTGGGGACACTGCCCACACAGGGTCTGGATGGAAGGCTTGGTTCCTCAAGACCACAGAAGGTTTCACTGCTACATATCAGGCCAATTATGGCTTTTCTAACGATATCGTGTCTAGCTCTACTGCAAAAATACAAGACCTCAATGCTGGAGATGCAGAGGAACTTCCGCAAAAAAAAAAAACCTCAAACCCACTGATCCCCAAAAGAGGGGAGATAAAGAATCGAGATGGTTTCATGTTGATAAAGATAGAAATACAAATGTATGATATATCTGACTTGCCTCCAGACACTATAGTGTGTGAAGTTACACAGCTGACATCCAAATTTTGCATTATTTTGAGAGATCCTCAGAAGAATTTAAAGTCAAGTTTTGTGTTTGTTTTTTTTTTTGTTTGTTTTGTTTTTTACAAAGATAACCAAAGAAATCTTAAAGGAGACAGGCTATGCTGTTATTTGAAGAAGGGATCTTTGGATCTTGCATTAAAGCTCTTTGATGAAGATAAAATTAGAAGCTACAGGCAGGGACAGACTGGGAGCTTGGGGTTAGTAGACGCAAACTGGTATATATAGAATGTATAAACAACAAGGTCCTACTGTGTAGCACAGGAAACAACATTCAATATCCTGTGATAAACCACGATGGAAAAGAATATGAAAAAGAATGTGTATGTATGCGTGTAACTGAATACTTTGCTGCACACACCATGGTAAACCAACTATACTATCTCAATAAAAATCACAAAGTGGCAAAGTTTCAGCTGAAGCTATAAGTTACAAAGTGGCAAAGTTCCAGCTGGTGCTTCAAAAAAGAAGTACAAAATCTACAAGTAGAAACTGTCTCTGCAACAGAAGCAATTGGACTGGAGACCTGAAAGGCGATGGGCCAGCCGGAATGTACCAGGAGTGAGTTGTCATCATCAAAAATATATGTCATCCAATGGATCTGGAGGGTGTTCCACTGGCGCTGAAGGAGATCAGAGAACACCTCTGAATAGAGTGTACAAAGGTCGGACAAGGTAGGAAGCTCGTTTTCTTTAATAGGCACGCAGCTGGTATGGACTTCCTGTCCTTGAGGAATGCAGAGGAAGCTGGCTGTTATATTCAAACCCTTGATGGAAGGGGGTCAGATGGCCATCAAAGCACTACAGCAGGTGGGATTACAGACTATCAGGTTGAGGAGACCTCAGGAGAGAGGGGGAGTTGAGGGTAAAGGGAACTCTCCACAGACTGTGTGTGTTTATGTAACTGAAAGTGGTTCATTCCCCTGTGTGTGGTGATATACCAAGCCAGGCGGAGTGGGAGGGGGCTGCACCACGGGGAGGAATGTTTTGTTACCATCGTTGTATTATTGCTGGTGTGTGGTAACCATAAACGTTGATTTTAGTTTTATTTAAAAATTTTTTACAGACAACTGCCTTGGAAGAAATACTGAATTTCACCGTGATGTCGGTGGAAATAAAATACACTCTTCCCCATCCTCATTCACAGATTCTTCGGGATGCTGGCTAAGAGCCTTATCTTAGAGCCAGGAATAGAGAGGAAAGGAATCAGGTCAGGAGAGCATATTGCCTCCTGCCCACCAGCCTTCTAACCCTTGGTCCCTAAATCCTGGAACTGTCATGGCTTCGGTCCTTCCCAAATCCTGCCTGTTCAGCTTTCCTCTGAAAGGTCCTTCAATCATTTCTTCTTACTTCTTAGAGTTCGGGCTTCCCTGATAGCTCAGTTGGTAAAGAATCTGCCTGTGGGAGACCTGGGTTAGGATCCTTGGGTTAGGAAGATCTCCTGGAGAAGGGAACGGCTACCCACTCCAGTACTCTTGGGCTTCCCTGATAGCTCAGCTGGTAAAGAATCTGCCTGCAATGCAGGAGACCTGGGTTTGATCCCTGTGTTGGGAAGATCCCCTGGAGAAGGGAACAGTCACCCATTCCAGTATTCTGGCCTGGAGAATTCCATGGACTCTATAGTCCTTGGGGTCGCAAAGAGTCAGACACAACTGAGTGACTTTCACTCACACTTAGAGTTAATGTGGTATTTCTCTCCTGACAGCTGCTTCTTCAACTCCAGGACTGTCAGCCTGGAGTCATGGCACAAGAAGGAATTGGCTGTGTGTGTTGGGTTCATTACTTAGTGTAGCACAGAACACAGGAAGAACACTTCCGGGGGCAGGGGTGTGAATTCAGTGAGACGACACATCTGCTCTGTGATTTCAGGGACCTTGACTCACTGTTGGCTGAATCCACGGTAGCTATCAGAGAACACAGGGAGCAAGATGAATGGATAAAGAAGATACGGTACCTATGCTGCTGCTGCTGCTAAGTCACTTCTGTCACGTCCGACTCTGTGTGACCCCATAGACGGCAGCCCACCAGGCTCCCCCATCCCTGGGACTCTCCAGGCAAGAACACTGGAGTGGGTTGCCATTTCCTTCTCCAATGCATGAAAGGGAAAAGTGAAAGTGAAGTCGCTCAGTCGTGTCCGACCCTCAGCGACCCCATGGACTGCAGCCTTCCAGGCTCCTCCGTCCATGGGATTTTCCAGGCAGGAGTACTGGAGTGGGGTGCCATTGCCTTCTCAGCCATTAAAAGCAACAAAATTGAGTAATTCGTAAAGATGTGGATGGACCTAGAGACTGTCATACAGAATGAAGTAAGTCAGAAAGAGAAAAACAAATTGTGTGTATTAATGCAAAACTAAGATCAAGGCATCCAGTCCCATCACTTCATGGGAAATAGATGGGGAAACAGTGGAAACAGTGTCAGACTTTATTTTTCTGGGCTCCAAAATCACTGCAGATTGTGATTGCAGCCATGAAATTAAAAGACGCTTACTCCTTGAAAGGAAAGTTATGACCAATCTAGATAGCATATTCAAAAGCAGAGACATTACTTTGCCAACAAAGGTTCATCTAGTCAAGGCTATGGTTTTTCCTGTGGTCATGTATGGATGTGAGAGTTGGACTGTGAAGAAGGCTGAGCGCTGAAGAATTGATGCTTTTGAACTGTGGTGTTGGAGAAGACTCTTGAGAGTCCCTTGAACTGCAAGGAGATCCAACCAGTCCATTCTGAAGGAGATCAGCCCTGGGATTTCTTTGGAAGGAATGATGCTAAAGCTGAAACTCCAGTACTTTGGCCGCCTCATGAGTTGACTCATTGGAAAAGACCCTGATGCTGGGAGGGATCGGGGGCAGGAGGAGAAGGGGACGACAGAGGATGAGATGGCTGGATGGCATCACCGACTCAATGGACGTGAATTTGGGTGAACTCCGGGAGTTGGTGATGGACAAGGAGGCCTGGCGTGCTGTGATTCATGGGGTAGTAAAGAGTCGGACACGACTGAGCAACTGAACTGAACTGAACTGATGCCTTGGTTTAATGAATACTGTTTCCAAAACTCCCTGCAAACTGAAATGCAGCATGAATTGCTGTATCCATTTTCTCCAGGGTGGAGAGAGCTGATTTCAAAGTTGTCTCAATCTTGCTTTCTCCTTCTTTCCTTGGATCTTTACCCTAAATCTGTGTTGGAACCCAGGGAATTTGCCTGCTCCCCTCATGCCTGATTTCCTAATGTCAGAAAAACCACCTTTCTTAAATGCAAGGTGGGTGGGTCCATAACTTCGTTCCTTTTGTCCTCAGGGTACACGTCCATTCAGTAGCTCTGGAATTGATGCTGAGATGGCACTTTCGTTTTGTGCAGAGACAGAGTTGTTGAACACAGAATGTTTCCCAGAGAGTCCAGTTGAAAAAAAACTCAGGGACTTCCCCAGTGGTTCAATGGTTATGAATCCACCTCCCAATGCAGGGGACATGGGTTCGATCTCTGGTCTGGGAAGATTCCACATGCCGAGGGGCAACTAAGTCCATGAGCCACAACCACTGAGCCCGAGCCCTCCAGCCCTCGCTCAGCAACAAGGGAAGTCACTGCATCGAGAAGCCCACTCGAAGCAAGAGACCCAGTGCAGCCAAAAGTAAATCAGTAAACAACTCAGGACAAGCTGAGGACACAGAGGTGAGGACACAGAGGTGTAAAAATAGAAGGAAATGATATTTCTTTAAAGGACAGAGATCCTTTAATAGCACTGGGGGGCTGTTACAAGCCATAGGGACATCTCCAAGTCCTTCCTATAGACACTAGGTAAGGACAGGGACCAGTGTGCCAGATGCAGGTGTGAGTCTCACAGATGAGCAAAGGGAAGGAGGATATTGACACAGTCCTGTCCGAGGTGGTGATCCCTGATGCTTCTGGGTCTGTGAGTCCAGTGGGTCCGTTATTAGCAAAAGAGAAAAGTGAGGGAGTTTAAGGAGCGGTGGCTCTAGCCAGAAGTTATGCGTTTCAGCTTGGGGATCACAAGGACCCACCTACGCCACAGGGACTGCGTGTCTTTGGACTGAAAGAAAAGCCCCTCAGCTGTTTCAGCCTGGACGGCGGCGAGCGGGGGAGGCCTGACTGCCTTCCAGAGCAGGCGCGGCCTCCCAGACCGCCGACGGGCGGAGTGGCCGAGCTCCAGTCCCTGGTCGATGCTGCCCCCTGGAGGTCAACGTGGGGACTCCAAGAGGTCTCCCGCTCTCGGTCTTCATACCGTCCTGAGAAGGCATGGCTCAGAGGGCTGCTATAGATTCCAGGGTCTGTTCGACGTCCCCGGAAACTGTGTGCTTCAATATAACCATAATGCTTCCCGGCCCCAGTATGTAAGCCCTCTCAGATTCCAGCAATGCCCCTCGGGGAGGCCTGCAGAAAAACATGCTTCTCTGTCCAGCGTGTGTATTTGGGTTTGGGGAGGGACAGGACAAGGGAAATTCAGAATTTCGAAAACCAAGGTACCAGCATGCATGGCCCTTCTCCCGCTGGCGCCTTAGCTGGCCTTCGACGAAGACACCTGTGTCGGCAATCTCCCTCGCGGGCTATCCAGAGATGCCCCCGCACCCCGACCCCCTTCTCTGGGAAACTGCTCTGTCAAAGCAACCTACGTCTCCCTAGTCCCAAAGCCTGGGCCCTTCTCGTCCTCCTCGAGCTGGGGCAGGGGTCAGGTCAGCGTGAGGACATCTGGGTCCCTGTGGAGTGCTGGGGGCCGAGGAACAGGAAAGGAAGGTGGGGGACGGAAGGTTCCCGGGGTGCGGGTGCCCAGGAGCCAGCTCGCGGTGCCCCCGTCTGGAGCGCCACCGCCCAGCACCGGGTGGGCCTCAGGGAAGGTCTGCGGGGGAGTCAGAGCGGGCAAAGCCTCGAGGATGCCGAGAGGAGGCGAGGGTGGCGGGGACATGGGGTGCGGTCATTAAGGCCTCTTCCCTGAACCCTCGCCATCTCCCCGGGCTCCTCAGACCATCCGAGGCCGAAGCTCCGAGGTGCAGGTCCCGAGGTTGGTCAGCGTGCCGCTCTGAGAGCTGGGGTGGCACCCCGAAAAGAGGCGAGTGGGAGAGGCGGCTGGCACGTCTGCCCATTCGCCGCGCTCTCTGACCTTAATCCCAGGAAGCACGAAGCGCGGGGCTTGACCCCAGCCCCGGTGCTCGGAGCAGACGGGGCGCCGCTTTGCACCGATTCTCCCCGCCTCCGCGTGCGGGCTGGGCCAGCATCCAGAGGGCCCAAGCAGCCACTCGGGGGAATGAGTAGGTCGAGGGGTGCGGGGACGTCCCCGAGTTACCATTTCCCCCTGACGGCACTGGCCCCTCCCCCTTCGCATTTCCAGGCGCCCCCATGTCTCCTCGTGGCTCAGAAGGTAAAGCGTCTGTCTACAATGCGGGAGACCTGGGTTTGATCCCTGGGTCGGGAAGATCCCCTGGAGAAGGAAATGGCAACCCACTCCAGTACTATTGCCTGGAAAATCCCATGGACAGAGGAGCCTGGTAGGCTACAGTCCATGGGGTCGCAAAGAGTTGGACAGGACTGAGCGACTTCACTTTCACTTTCATGTCTCCTCTGTCTACAGTCTGAGTTCAAATGGGATCCTAAGGCGGCAGCAGCAGAAAGGGGCCGAGACACAGAGAGGGACGAGATGGCCACACTGCAGGCCTGGCCTGCTCAGGGCCCAGTGCAATGGGAACTGCAGCCCCCTAGCAAGGGCTGCGATGGTCACACCGGAGGAGCTAGGGAGCTGACCCTCAAGGAGAGAAGGCAATCCCGGCGTCAACCTGGGGTGGCCAGAGGGAAGGAGAGCTGGTGTCTGCCTTAGGGGAGCCGAGGCTGCTCTAGTGCCCCATGCGGCCAGCATCTGCCATTTTCACCAGGGTCACTTCCTCCGCCAGGTTGGTTACTCCAGAAACAGTTCTCGCCCTAAAACCAACGCAGCCACTTTGGCCTGAAGGAGCTGAAGGTTAGAGGTAACCGCGAGCCCCGAGTTTCTGGACACCCACCAGAAAGGGATGCAGGCCCAGGAGGCAGTCAGAGCGCAAAGGTGATCCTGGAGCAAAGACGGGGTTACTTGAAGGCCCCAGGAGGAAGGAGAAAAGAAATGGGAAAAGAGTGTTATATCATATTAAGTATTTATTGTTTTCTGCAGACTGACCTTGATGTAACTCTCAAGCCAGGAGGGGATTGATTAGTGTTCAGGCTGCTGAGATCTTAGGTCAAAAAGCTACAGAAAATAAATCACTGAGTAGAAGAAAAAAAAAAAAAAGCCAACCATTATGAGACAGTCTTCCCTTAACACACCAATTCCAAGAGTTGAGGCTTCACACCTCATGACATGCTGACAAGAGCTGAGTGAACCAGAAGGTTTTACTGGGAGAAGAAAAAAGCCTTGGGGGTGGGCAGTGGGAGTAAAGAGGGGAATGACAACACTGGAAAGATAACTGAGGTTATTTTGGAAGCCCAGGAGGTCCTGGGAAACTTGAAGACACGAGAGATTCCCAAAGCCAAGGGGATCCGGCTTATCCTGATGAAGCAAGGTCCCGGGAATGAAGGCAGAGTGAGGCATGTGAGAGCCTAGGAGGCAAGGGGGGAACTGGCAGGGAGTCCCAGGTGAAAAAGGGGATGGGATGGGGCACAGAAGTCCGTGGATAGGGCTGGCGGCCCCCAGGGCTCGGCGCATCAGAAGTTGGGCTTGTGCTTCTTGAGTTCCACCATGAGGTGGTGGATGTTGATGAGCTCGGCCCGGGCAGGGAGGGCTCGCAGCTGCGGCTGAGACAGCACTCGGTGGAAGCGATGATAGAGCTGGATCAGCTGGGTCAGAGCTCCCTGCTCAGAGAAAGTCACGGAGGGATGAGATGCAGGGTGATGCTAAGGATGACGATAGCCGTCAGCTTAGGGCTCAGCCAGAACTTTGGGCATGGCTGGTAGTTGAAGATCAAGCCAGAAGGGGACTGATTAGTGTTCAAGCTGCCGATTTCTTAGGTCAAGATTCCGAGCCCCGAGAAAAGAGGAGGGCAAACCAGTGATGGGGCGGGGTGGGAGTGGGGACCGGGAGTCGCAGGTTACCTGGATGATGCTGGTTCCATTTCTGAAGTTGGTGAAGCTCCGCATCACATCCTGACTCAGAGACTCCACCGACGATTTCCAGGAACTGCCGAAGCCACGAATCAGCTGAGTAACCCGGGCTGAGAGAAGGAGGAAAAAGATCACAGCTAAGTGATGTCTGATCCCGCTAGGTCCTCCCCAAGGTACAGCCGTCCTCACCCTGAAACCCCTCTTTTCTGGTGTTCTCCCGACCCCCTCTTTCATGCCTGACACCCTCCCCATGTAATCTGCATCCCTGAATTTTTCTTTTCCATTCACCTTTCCCCTCACCCCACCATATCCACCCCATCCTCAGACCTTCTTCCCCTCGAAGTCGTTCCGCTTGTCCACGCTCAATCAAAGCTTCAGCTTCCTTTACAAATGCCACCAGCCCCCCAAAGGGGGGCGATAGCAACTCTTCAATGAATTCCTGTAGGAACGCACACACATACAGAGTTGAGTTTCCTGGGATGGGCAGATTTTTCCCAGTTCTGGCATCATGACCAACTTGGTCCTTAGAATACTCCCATAACAACAGCGAACCTCTAGAAAAGTCATGTACTTTAAGACATGGTTGGTCTCACAAGAGGTAGGGGAAATCTCCTCCCTTCTCAAAACAAATAAATAAATAAACCACAAAACCTTTGTTTAGTTAAATTTTAAAAAATTGAGCTGGGAGCAGAGGGCCAGAACCAGAGAAGTGGGCCCTGAGCGCCTGGGAGAGGCGGGGCTTCAGAAAAGTAAACGGTCACAGCAGCTCTGCTATCAGGAAGCTGAGCTGATGCGGCCTTGAGCGGAGATGCTGAGCGTGGTCTCAGGAGAGCCTCTCAGAGGTGCCAGTGCAGACCCAGCTGGATGGCATCTTTCAGCTATTGCAAAAGCAGAGGCAAGTCTTCTCTGAAATCTCCCTGATCCCCATTTAGGCCCCGATGACTGCCCCTGATTGAGACCGAGAAAAGAGCCCAAAGATACCCAGTCACAGAAGCAAGCTAGCTACCACGAGTCAGAAGAGGCAACAAGCAGTGGACTCAGACCTCCGAAGACCGCCAGTGTTAAAACTGTCACATACAGAGCAGTTGTACATTCTGTATGAAATGTTCAAAGAAGTTAAAGACACAGACACAAACGTGACGTATTACCAAGATCAGAAACAGACAGACTTGAAACAAATGGGATTTTAAAGAAATGATTTAGAAAAAAACTTTTTTTTTTTTAATTTAAAAAATGTCAGCTGGCTAAACAGCAGATTGGATATACCTGGAAAAATGACTGAGCAAACTGGAATTTATAATTGAAGAAATGACTCAAAATGCAGACAGATAAGGAGATGGAAATTTTTGAGACATTGAGAGACATAGAAATCTAATGGTCTAAGCGGTGATCACCGATGGCCACTGGCCAAAAGAAAGCCAAGAAGACACTAATGCCCTGAGAGAAGTACACACCACCACCTCTCAAACAGCCTTGTAAAAAAGTCTAATTGGAATCCGCTCAAGCCTTTCCACTGAATCACAAAGAGGAACAGCTTAGGCATGCTATGCAAGGCAGTCAGCAAAATCCAGACTGTACGTCATTCTACGTGACAAATGACTCCATTTCTTCCACAAATAAATTGCATGGAGGAGATAGGGAAGAGATGGAAGGGAAATCTACAGATTAAAGAGAGACATACAGGGACTGCCCTGGTGGTCCAGTGGTTAAGACTCCACACTCCCAACGCAGGGGGCCCAGGTTCGATCCCTGGTTAGGGAACTAGATCCCACATGCCGCAACTAAGACCTGGCACAGCCAGATAAACTAAAAAAGAGAGAGAGGCATGTATGGACTGTATATGGATGCTGACTTGAACCACTGTTTATAAGTGGGGTACGTGAATACTAGCTACTTTGAGAGTGATTCTTTTTTTTTCCAGGCCACCTCAAGTGAAAGCCCCAAGTCCTATCTTTTTTTAAAAGTGTGATAAAGTATTGTGGTTTAAAAAAACATATCCTGACGCAGATGAAGTGATGATAGTGATGTACAGAATTTAATTCAAAATCACTGAGGGTTGGGGGACGGATGGGAGGATGAACAACGGGTTTTGATACAGATGAAACAACTGTCCTGTTATTGGCTGAAGATCTGTGATGGCCCCTGGGGGCTCACCATGCTATCCTCTATCTAGCACGTACATTTGAAATTTCCCTAAACACAAAGTTAAAATGAAAAGGCAAACAAACAAATAAAAAACAGTGCAAGGGAGGGACTTCCCTGGTGGTCCAGTGGTTAAGAATCTACCTTGCAATGCAGGGGACACAGGTTCGAACCCTGGATAGGGAACTAAGATCCCACATGCTGCAGAGGAAGCAACAACTGAGCCCTCTCACTCCAAAGCCCATGCGCCACACAATGAGAGTCTGTGCGCAGCAACAGAAGATTCTGTGCGAAGCAACTAGACCTGATGCAGCCAAATAAATAAAAAAAAAAATTTTTAATGGAAGGGTGGAATTTAAGTAGGAAAAAAAAAAAAGAAGAAGAAAGAAAAGAAAAACCCAACCCAAATAGTAAGATCTGGTAAGGTGAAAGCAGAACTTTTATTTCACTTAAAAATAAACTACTTATATTTAAAAATAAAATCCTTTGTGGAATCTAAAATATGGCACAAAAATGAATCTATCTACAAAACAGGAATAGACTCACACACATAGAGTACAGACTTGTGGTTGCCGAGGGAGAGGGAGCTGGAGGAGGGATGGATTAGGAGTTCACAAACTATTATATAGGATGGACACGCAACAAGGTCCTATCGCAGAGCACAGGGGGTTCCAGCCAATACCCTGGGACAAACCATAATGGAGAGGAATATTAAAAAGAATGTACACATATGTATAACTGAGTCACTTTTCTGTACATCAGAAATTAACACAACATTGGAAATCAACTATATATCAATAATGTGCTCAGTTGCTTAGTCGTGGCTGACTCTTTGAGACTCTGTGGACTGCAGCCCGCCATGGAATTTTCCAGGCAAGAATACTGGAGTGGGTTGCCATTTCCTTCTCCAGATATATCAGTAATAAATAAAAATAAAATCTTTTCCATTCTTCCCACAAAACATCCACCTATATCCACTGGAGGCTGTGAGATAACTAACATGAGATGAAGAAGACATTCCCAAGAACACATCTTTCCATAATTAAGGAATCTTTATTTGTGATGTGATTTGGGACAGAGATCATAACAAATTCAACCTGTTATAGTTGCCTAAATGCAATAAACCCACAACACTCTTAAACAGTAGGGGGCAAAGCAGGTGGATGCAGAGCTAAGCTCAACTAACAGAGATGACCTGTCCTAACACAGTCACCATGAATCACATGTAACAACTGGTCACTTGAAACAAGGCTGCTGCTGCTGCTGCTAAGTCGCTTCAGTCGTGTCTGACTGACTCTGTGCGACCCCATAGACAGTAGCCCACCAGGCTCCCCCGTCCCTGGGATTCTCCAGGCAAGAACACTGGAGTGGGTTGCCATTTCCTTCTCCAATGCATGAAAGTGAGAAGTGAAAGTGAAGTCGCTCAGTCGTGTCCGACTCTTATCGACCCCTCGGACTGCAGCCCACCAGGCTCCTCCATCCATGGGATTTTCCAGGCAAGAGTACTGGAGTGGGGTGCCATTGCCTTCTCCGTGAAACAAGGCTATTGAAACTGAAATGTGCTGTGAACATACACACCAGGCTAAGAGACTTCACATAGGAAAACTTTTCAGATGAATCATTACTCATCTATTTGTAGATAAATAATGTTGAAATGATAGTATCTTGGACACAGTGTTTTCAGTAAAACATATTAAATTTGTTTCACCTATTTCTTTTTTGTCTATAAAACTTAGACACTAGAAAACTTGAGGCACGTACTATATTTCCATGGGGCAGCAGTGGTCTAGACTTGGATGGACTTTCTTTAAGCTCTCTATCCAGCCAAAGAGAGTGGGTTTTTGTTTGATTGTTTGTTTTGACCTTGCAGCCCAGCTTGTGGGATCTGTTTTCCCACCAGGGATCGAACCTGTGGCCTCTGCAGTGGAGGCACAGAGTCCTAACTTCTGGACCTCCAGGACAGGACCTCCAGGAGAGAGTGTTCTGACCGCAGAGGAGTGACCAGAGGAAAGAGCACGCTGGGTTTCAGCTCGTAATCTCTCCCACACAGTACTGAGCAGCAGCCCACCCAAAGGCACAGGACCATCCCCACCCTGGCAGATCCCACAGGGCCTCAGGGCTCTCAGCAGAGTCCTCACTGAGCACATCTCTGGGGTCAGAGGGTCTAGAGAATTGCGATTCTGAAGGCAGAGCCAACATTCCCTCTGGTCACCTAACCGTGCAGGTGAGGACAGCAGGTTCTTTTCTCATCGAACTAAACGTTTATTTTATGAAACAGAGAAAACAGACTGGGAAAGTTTAACCTATAACTGACCAGATCCCAGGAAAGAAAGATAGGAGGAAAGCAACGTTTAAAAAAATACTGGCTGCGGGAGAAGGGGCAAGACAGGGAAAGGGGATGAAGAGGTACAAACTATTACGTACAAAATAAATAATACAGCACAGGGAATACAGAGAATATTTCACATTTAAAGGAATACAGGGACTTCCCTGGCTATCCAGTGGTGAGGATTCTGTGCTTTCACTGCAGAGGATGTGCGTTCAATCCCTGGTGGGGAAACTAAGATCCCACAAGCCGTGTGGTTCAGCCAAGAGAAAAGTAAAGTAAATAACATAAAGGCATTTAAAAAACAAAAGTAGGACAGAAAAAAACACTGGTCAATAATTAGCAGGGAAAACAGAAGGGGAGGGACGACTGAAGCATTAAAACATTTAAAATGTTTAAAAGTCCATGTATTACTTGAGATAGGTGTTAAATATTAAGTTTAGATGTTAAGCTAAATTAACATTAGCTTGTTAATTTAAAATTTAAAGGACAAATTCCAAAAGAATGGAGTACAAAATCCAAACAATCAGAGATGGACAAAAAGTTGTAAGAAAAACAAAGGCAAGAAGGAAAAAAGACACAAGACAAAGAGAAAACTAAAGATGGATGAAAACAGTAGAAATGTCACATTAATCACAATAAACATAAATGAAAAAAAAGACAAATTAAAGGGCAGAGATAATTCAATTGGATTTTTTAAATTCCAGCTATTTCTATTTTTAAAAGACTTAAAATGTGAAAATATGAAAAGGAAAGTAAAAAGAAAGTAAAGGAAAAAAGCGGAAATTTTTTAAAAAGTGGAAATAAATTAAAAAGCAAATATTAACTAAAATAAAGCTGGAAGAGCTATGTTAACATAAAATAGAATAGGCTTTAAGAGAAAACTGTTAGGGCTAACATGGGTCATGATACAGTGACAAATGCTTCAAGTCACAAGGAAGATCATATGATTCTAAACTTTTGAGAATTTAGATAAAATAAGTTGAAACTATATAAAACAAGATCTGACAAAACTGCAGTGAAAAAGTGATAAACTTATGAATTTCAAAACATCTCTCTCAACTACTGACCAAAAAAAAAATCAGTAAAGATATAGGTGATGTAAATAACAATTAAAGAGCTTGATTTCCACACCTGACAATCAAAGAACACACAACCTTCTCAAACATACGTGGATCGTTTTCAAAAGTTGATCATGTCCTATGCTATGCTATGCTATGCTAAGTCACTTCAGTCGTATCCGACTCTGTGCAACCCCATAGACAGCAGCCCACCAGGCTCCCCCGTCCCTGGGATTCTCCAGGCAAGAACACTGGAGTGGGTTGCCATTTCCTTCTCCAATGCATGAAAGGGAAAAGTGAAAGTGAAGTCGCTCAGTCGTGTCCGACTCTTAGCGACCCCATGGATTGCAGCCTAACAGGCTCCTCCGTCCATGGGATTTTCCAGGCAGGAGTACTGGAGTGGGGTGCCATTGCCTTCTCCGTGATCATGTCCTAGGCTGAAGCAAATCTAAAAAGATTTCAAATTTCAGATTTTCAATACCAAAAGGCCACATTCTCCATTCACAATGCAACTGTTAAACATTAATAACAAAAAGACTTTTGGAAATGTTAAAGCACTTCTAAAAAACCTCATGGATTAAAGAATAATTGAAATATAAAAGTTCTTTGAACTGAATAAGAAAAATGCTACACTTTCAAACCCACAGAAGTCAATACAAGCAGTATTTAGAGGGAATTTCATAGTTTTAAATCTTCCCTAGATGTTTGCGCTGGCAAGTTCTAAGATATTTTATAGGAAGAGATCATTTCAAACCCAAAATCTTTAAGAATAAAAAGAATGAGGAAATCCTTCCTTCCCACCTGCCTCTACAAATCCAGTATGACTTTGGTGCCAAAACCACATAAGGGCAGGACAAGAAAGGAATAGCACAAGCCTATCTCATTTCTGCACAGAGAAGCAAAAACTCTATATGCATCAGACCAAATCCAGAATGGCTTAACATTCCAAAATCTACAAATGTAGGATACCACATGATAGACTTTTTTAAAAAATGAAGTATAGTTGATTTACAATGTTGTGAGTACATGTGTATTGAATGAATATACATGTATACATATATATGTATTTTACAGATTCTTATCTTTTATAGATTATTATGAGGTATTAAATATATTTCTCTGCAGTATACAGTAGATCCTTGTTGTTTATCTATTTCATATATAGTTCTGTGTATCCGTTAATCCCAAAGTCCTAATTTTTTAAAATTAAATATATGATTACCTCAACAATTGCAGAAAAAGCACACATCCCTGATTAAAAATTCAATACCCATTCATGATTTAAAAACAATAATAACTCCTGGAATACTAGGGATTGAAAGGAATTTTCTTTACCTGATAAAGGATATCTATTTCAAAAAAAAAAAAAAACCCTACAATAACAGTACTCTTAAAGGGGAAATGATGAAAGCATTTGTTTTAAAGTGAGGAAGGGACTTCCGTGGTGGTCCAGTGGCTAAGGGGGACCTGGGTTCCATCCTTGGTCAAAGAACTAGACCCCACATGCCACAACTAAGAAGAAAAAAATAATCCCGCATGCCACAACTAAGACACGGCACAGCCAAATAAATAAATAAATATTCTTTTAAAGTTAAGAAAAGGTAAGCGTTCTCACTATCACCCCTCTATTCAACCATTCAACTTTAAACAAGGTACTAGCCCCTGTAGTAAGAGAATAAAGACATAGGAATAAAATAGGAAGAACTGAAACTGTCACAATTCAGAGATGACGAATGCCTACATAGGAACACACATCTCCAGAAGTATTATTAGAAATAACTTAGGAAGTGGCTGGCTATATAATCCATATACAAAAATCAATAGCACTTCATATACCAGTTCAAACAAGTAAATTTCCTCTTGAAAAGATAGTATTTAACAGTCTATTTAAAGGACAAATTCTAAAAGAATAAAGTCCAAACAATTAGGAAAAAAAAAATGAGATCATTATTTCTAGTAATTTCAAGTATTATTCTTGGTAATTACTCCTAAATAAACAGTAGATCCCTAGTTCCGGAAGATCCCACGTATCTCGGGACGACTAAGCCGGAGAGCCGTAACTACTGAGCGCACCCGCCCTGGAGCCCGTGCTCCGCAACAAGAGAGAAGCCCCGTTTGCCACAACTAGACAAAGCCCGCGCACAGCAACAAAGACCAACACAGCCAACAATTAATAGAAGTAACTAAACTAATTGACTTTAAAAAGAATGAGCTACAGCCTCATGTCATAACAGGACAATACTAGAAAAATTATGCGTCAAATAATCCTGCAATCCTGTTACTACGGCACTCAGAACCAAAACTGAATAGTTACTGTTTCGGCATACAATTTTTTTTCTTTCCTTTTTGGTTGTGTGCTGCACAGCATGTAGGATCTTAGCTTCCCATATCCCCTGCAGTAGAAGCCAAGAGTCCCAACTACGGGACTGCCAGGGAATTCCCTATAGCTCTATTATTGCCCATAGCCAGGGCATGATAAACACAACATTTAGGTCAATAAGCGCCTCTATGTGAGAGACAGAGAGAGGGGCCGAGGAAGAACTCAGACTTTGATGTTAGTTATTGCCAAGGTGTGTGATAGCTTTGTGGATGTCTGTATCATTAAAAAAAAAGAAAAAACAGAAATAACAACAGCATGTTGTGAATCAAGAGTTGTATCACAATTTCAATTCTGCGTACCTGGAGCCCGCTGCCACTGTAAGCGTGCATGCGCACACACACACACAGACCTAAACAGCACACACGTGACTTCCCTGGTGGTCTAGTGGTTAAGAATCCGCCCTCCAATGCAGGGGACGTGGGTTCAACCCCTGGCTGGGGTACTAAGGCTATACATGCAATGGGGCAACTAAGCCCTCGAGCCGCAAGTACCGAGCCCTGTGCTCTAGGGCCCGTGTGCGGCAGCAAGAGAAGCCGGAGCGCCGCGACAGAGAGCCAGTGCAGCCAAAGTCACCAGCAAAACACAGCACAGGACTGTCCCTGCCCTCACCCCACACCCCTACCTGTGTCCGCGCGTTGAGCAGCTGCTGGAAACTTTCAACCTCTTTGCTGTCATCCGCCGCCCGCTCCTGAGGAAAGACAGAGGGGAGTCTCAAGTTTGGGGAGAAGCTGCCCTTCATGCTGGCATATCCCCATCCTTCCACATTCACCATATGGAGCCGGACACCACGTCAGACTCCAAGAAGAAAACGCTTGACAAGGCCAACGTGATCTCTGCACTCGTGGAGGAAAGGGGGCAGAGCGGGCGCCCGGGGTCTCGGGGGAGGGTGACGGGGCAGGGGCCTCCGGTACCATCAGCACACCCAGGAAAGGGGGCAGAGCGGGCGCCCGGGGTCTCGGGGGTGACGGGCAGGGGCCTCGGTACCATCAGCACACCCAGGAAGGGGCAGAGCGGGCGCCCGGGTCTCGGGGGTGACGGGCAGGGGCCTCGGTACCATCAGCACACCCAGGAAAGGGGGGCAGAGCGGCGCCCGGGTCTCGGGGGTGACGGGGCAGGGGCCTCGGTACCATCAGCACGCCCAGGAAAGGGGGCAGAGCGGGCGCCCGGGGTCTCGGGGGAGGGTGACAGGGCAGGGGCAGTACCATCAGTACCACCAGGAAAGGGGGCAGCGGGCGCCCGGGTCCGGGGTGACAGGGCAGGGGCCTCGGTACCATCAGGCCAGGAAAGGGGGCAGAGCGGGCGCCCGGGGTCTCGGGGTGACAGGGCAGGGGCCTCGGTACCATCAGCACACCCAGGAAAGGGGGCAGAGCGGGCACCCGGGGTCTCGGGGGTGACAGGGCAGGGGCCTCGGTACCATCAGCACGCCCAGGAAAGGGGGCAGAGCGGGCGCCGGGGTCGGGGGGTGACAGGGCAGGGGCCTCGGTACCATCAGCACGCCCAGGAAAGGGGGGCAGAGCAGGGCCCGGGGTCTCGGGGGTGACAGGGCAGGGGCCTCGGTACCATCAGCACACCCAGGAAAGGGGGCAGAGCGGGCACCCGGGGTCTCGGGGGAGGGTGACAGGGCAGGGGCCTCCGGTACCATCAGCACGCCCAGGAAAGGGGGCAGAGCGGGCGCCCGGGGTCTCGGGGGGGGTGACAGGGCAGGGGCCTCGGTACCATCAGCACACCCAGGAAAGGGGGCAGAGCGGGCGCCTGGGGTCTCGGGGGGGGTGACGGGGCAGGGGCCTCGGTACCATCAGCACGCCCAGGAAAGGGGGCAGAGCGGGAACCTGGGGTCTCGGGGGGGGGTGACGGGGCAGGGGCCTCGGTACCATCAGCACGCCCAGGAAAGGGGGCAGAGCGGGCACCCGGGGTCTCGGGGGGGTGACAGGGCAGGGGCCTCGGTACCATCAGCACACCCAGGAAAGGGGGCAGAGCGGGCACCCGGGGTCTCGGGGGGGTGACAGGGCAGGGGCCTCGGTACCATCAGCACACCCAGCATCATGTCATAGTTGTTGATCAGAAACACAAGCTGCTCCTTCCTCGAGGAGAACTCAGCTGCCACCCGGAGGACAAAATTCTCCACCTCCACCTGAAAAAAAGACCGAAAGGAGGGAGTGACAGGAGCAGGCAAGGCTCCCCACTTCAGCCCCAGGGGCAGGGGACCCCTCCCGCACCCCGCACCTGGAGCTGGCCCAGCAGCTGCATGGTCCGTTCGTTGGGAATCGTCTGATTGATGCTGACAAGAGCCGAGGAGAATTCTGCGTATCGGCGCGTGATCTGGAGTAAGAAGGAGGGACAAAAACTCACGCCAATCCCCCCGGCTCAACCGACAAAACCCCTGACTCTCTCGAAGCTGGCCAACCAGCCTCTGGGCGATCCCCACCTCCAGGCCCTCCCACACAGTGCCCAGCCCACACTCCCAGGGTGCCCCCACACAGCGTGGCTACATGTCCAGTCAGGCCCAGAGACACAGCCCCGAGGCCGAGTGACCACACAGTGGGACTGCCAGCCCTGCCTTTCAGCAGACCCCGCCACCCCTGCCCATGCTCACATAGTGAGGCCGAGTGTCCAGCCCTCCGAGGCGCTGAGGGTCAGTGCTGCGGACACTTTGGACGTTCATCTCCAGGATCAGTTCAAACCGTGGCCACAACAAGGCAAGCACCTGTTCCCAGTACCTGTGGGCTTGATCAGAATCAGAGATCTGGCAAGGAATGTCACGGGTGGGGTGGGGAGGCTGAAACCTGATCGAGGGGTGACCATCAGTGGAGGCAGGAGTGGGTGTGAGAGGTGAGTGTGGAGGCATCAATACTGCCTCCAGGCAGACAAATGGGACCAGTGACCTGTCCAGGGCAGGAACGTCCCTCTTGGCTGTGATGTTGCGGAACCGGAGGACGATGTGGATGCAGAGGAAAACAGCGATGGCATCGTAACAGTCAACGAGGTAAGACTCCAGGTGTTTCTGTGGTTGAGGATTTAGAAACAGGCAGAGGACTGGAAGTGTCTCTTCCTGTCATTCCCAGTGACCATGGACGGATGCAGTGCTCCTTGGGGGACATGACACTTGCGGGTACAGGGAGAGATCTAAATGGAAAATGCACCTCCTTTCCTGTCCACCAGCCACTCACGTGGTCCTGTGGCCTTGCTCACCTAATCTATGATCACAAGCCCATCACAGCAGAATTCAGGGCCGGGAACCAAGGTCTAGGAGCCTCTAAGTGTTGGGTGCTATCGCCTGGGTGTGAATCAGAAGGAGGGGCGCCTCAGGGACCCCCAAGCTTTGATGGATTTGTGGGGAGTCACACACAGTGAGAATGAGGCGCATGCATTCTAAAATGAGAGGATCCTGCCTTCAGTGCCCCAGGGCCGTGGCCTCACTGCAGTGCTGATGAGGACTGGGGACAGGGTTGAGGAGCCCAGGAGCCAGCGAGCTCACCTGGGTCATGCTGAGGGTGCGGCCCATGACAGCATGGAACAGGTCATGGGCAGCCGGGCCGGACACCATGAAGAACTCGCAGATGAAGAGGTATTCACGGCAGGAGTTGTCGAGGAGGGCGTAGTGCTGGCTGCGGAAGAGGGCCTCGAAAGGATACTAGGATGGGTGGGAGAGGCAGGAAGAGACACAGACGGGTGGACCCCAGTCCTGGCTCTCTGTGGACATGGCTGGAACATCAGCTCAACTGGGTACCAGTAGCTCAGAAGACCCTCCCCATCTAACCCTCGTTCAGGCTGCAAAAGGGCTTCCTGAACAGGTACTGAAGGGCAGGGGCGGGGTGGGGGGAGGGCTACACGAAAAGAGCCCACCCCCACCTGCTGTTGCTGCTCCTGCATTTACCGCCACACCTGCCTAATGACCTATCACCCTCTGTAACACCCTGAGTCAATGGTCCAACCCTCCTCTCATTGCAGAGTGCAGGGGCAACTGGAGATTGGGACTCCCCCGGGCCCTGCAGCCGGGAAGCTCTGCCCTGAGCTCTGTGCTCAGAGCCCCACCCCGAGGCTGAGGCTGGCTCTCCCTCCTACCCTCTGTTCCCCGCGCTGGGCAGTGTGGGGCACAAGGATGGGGGCTTCCAGTTCAGCGGGGGAGATGACAGAGCCCCGGGTCCCCAGGGTGAAGATGGTGTTCCTGCTGCGGAGGGATGGCTTTGAGAAGAATCGTGAAAGGCCAGAGTCAAGGGAAACAGATCACAACTGTGATGGAAGATCAAAGACCCAGGACCTCCAGGGGCCCCCAGCAGTCAGACATGGCCTCGGGGTCCCTCCTCCCCAGTCTTGGGGCCCCACTTCACCTGACATCTGTGAATGGGCTCCAGGGAGCCTCTACGCTCCCTGACATCATACACAAAACTCAGTGTAAGGGTGATCTGTGCATTTTTCTGGGGAGGGAGGTCCCCGCCTTGATCTCATTTGCAAAGTTTTGGTCCCACAGAAAAAGGTAAGCAGCAGGGCCTTGGAGGCTGGAGCCAGAGGCCCTTCCCTCTCCAGGCCCAGCTGAGTGCCCCTCAGCTCCAAGATATCTTTCTTGGCTGTATCTTCCACGCCCATTAGGTCATCCTTCTCAGCGACTTCCTCATACTAGAGAAGAGAGGATAGAGAACTGGAACATTGCTTCCCAATGTACAAGAAAAAAAGACGTCTCTTTACACAGTCACTCCTCTCAACTCAGGCGCCCAGAACACCTCTCCTTCCACGGGCTTACCTGCACCTTCATGAGCCGCCCCAGGTAGGAGCGGTAGTAAGACAGGTATATCTTGCTCAGCGTCTCCACGTACTCGTCCCTGATTTCCTTCGCAGTGGCGCGTTCGTTGCCCAGCAGGAACTGATAGAAGAACCTGGAGGAGCCAGGAACCAGTCAGTCTCCCAGCCAGCCCCTCAGGGACACCCGCCCACTCTCTGGGTGGCGACCTGTATTTCAGCAAGGCTGTCTGTGGGATCTGATAGTTGGTCATTGGCTTTCTGAAAGAATAAATCTTCTGAAGGATGAACTCTCGGATCTTCGTCACAGCCTAGATGTGGGGGACCAAACACAAGGCATGAAGCTGTAGCCTTCTCACTGCCTGGGAAGCACCGAGGGAAGGAATGAGCGTTGACTGTTGGACGAGCAAGAGTAGAGAACACCTCTTTGATATCTGTTAAGACTTTCAGAGGAACCCAGAGATGTGAGGATGAGCCCTGCCACATAAAGGCAAGGAGAAGTTCTTGGGGGTGGGCTACAGCGAGCTTTGCCAGGGCAATCCAGGGTAGAGGTCTAAGGGAGGCTGGTTCGAGTTGTATGTCCACCCCCACTTCCCACCTTGACTCGGAGGCGGTCGAGCACGCCCCGGACATCTGCACAGGCCGCTGTGCCCCTAGCCTCCTGTTCTCGGACTGCAGCTGCCTTAGCATCCAGCTCCTGCAGCTGCTCCAAGAACCGGGGCTCTGTGACTGGTGCCTCCAAAATTGCCCTGGGGAGCAGGGAGGGGTGGGATGGGTGAGGAGGGAGACCCAGACACCTCGAGACTCTAAACCATACCCCTGGCATCCAGCGTGTGTCTCCTCTCCCTTTGTACACTGCATTATAGTGTCAGAACACGTGCACAAAGTATTCTGTTCCTGGACACACATACCTCCATCACCCACATCAACCTTAAACCCTTTCTCGATGCCCAACCCCAGATGATTCCTATTCCTTAAAGCCTGAGTCAGGGTAAAAAAGAGCTGTCAACTGCTCATCATTTTCTGGAAAGTGTGTGATAACCTGAAGCCAGGAGACCCACGTGGTTAAGTAGGGTAGGTCACGCCCGCCCATCTACTTTCTATGACATTGTTGTCCTTTGTTATTCAGTCACTCAGCCGTGTCCAACTCTTTGCAACCCCATGGACTGCACCATGCCAGGCCTCCCTGTCCCTCACTATCTCCTGGAGTTTGCCCAAGCTCATATCCATTGAATCTGTGACACCATCCAACCATCTCATCCTCTGTCTTCTGCCTTCAACCTTTCCCAGCAGCAGGATCTTTTCCAATGAGTTAGCTATGACATTAGGACCGTTCAAACTAGTGACTCACGTGACCAGAGCAGAGGGCACCACGAGACCATCAACAAGCTCCCCGAGTTTCCCCCGGACAGCCTGCCGGTTCCGCAGTCGAATGTTCATGGCTCCAGACTGTTCCTGCAGTGTCCGGATCTCAGAGCTGATGGAGCTGAGATCACTCTGAAAAGCTCCCAACATCTGCTCCATGCGCTGGGAGAAGGCAGAAGCGCTGCTGATTAGCCATAGGATTGGTAGGGGACAAGTTTCTAGGTAAAGTCTCTAGTACCTATCCAACTATGAGAGTAGTGGGTGATGAGGAAAAAGGTACAACAAAGGCAAATAACAACGTTAGTCACGGCAGCAACAACAAAAGCGGCTGCTGAGATCATCCTGAAAGTGACTCTAACTGTCCCTGCCTGAGGCAGATGGCCTAAAGAATCATCCTGAAGACCATGACCATGATCTGCGCTCTGGGATATGAGGGGTCCCAGGGCATGGTTACTAACCTCAAGGACAGCATCGCAGGCTGTGATCTGATTGTGCAAAGATGCTATGTTCTCACTCTCTTGGATATCTGACTCACAACAAGTCAAGGGGCCTCACTGTGGACATGGCGATTCTCAGACCTCCGCAGGACCTCTCCAATTTCTCCCTGAGGTGACAGAAACCTCAGAGAGAAGACGGTGGCCCCGGGTGGGCTGTCAGCACCATACCCCTACAAAATGCCCGTTTTAATAACAGCACCCCTCTCCTCTGCTGGAGGATACAATCCCGAATGGACTTCTGCTCAATCTGCTGTAGCTCCAGCTCAACCTGCTTTGAATAGTGACGAAGATCCACACCCTGGGAGAACAGAAATGTGAGAGGGTCAGGAGGAAGTCAGTGAAGGGACACTGGAACAGAGTCAGCAAAGGACTAGAGAAAAAGACCAGGGTGATAGTAGGAGCGCAAAAGACTTTTTTCTTTCCTTTAAGGGGAGGGTTCAGGAAGGGGCAGATTAGTATAGTGGAAAGCCTCACCGTTTTAAGAGCTTCCTTTACTAACTCATCCTCCAGATTTGCCTGAATGTGAACTGCAAATAGAAGTTCATCATAAGGGTTCAGCTAATTCTACAGCTCTGTCTCCACACTGAACATCCACACACCAGTCCCAGCCTTAGTACTTGCAGAGCCCAGCCTCTCAGGTTACAGGACCACATACCCCCCACCCTCTGCCATCACTTACCATCCACTTCATCCAGGATGAATTCATCAGAGGTGATGTCCAACTCTCCAATCTGCAATGGCTCCCGAAGACCTGGACCACTCCCCTGGAGAGGAACAGGTTAATGGGAAAGAGAGAAGTGGAACAAAATATAATGGAGTAGTCACCAATCCTTGAAGCGGAGAAGAGGGACTTTCACTGGGGAATCACAGGTAAATACTGAGTTCACAAAATGTCAAAAGTTCCATATTGTCTCAGTCTACTAATCGGGGCTGATGGATAGGAACGGGACAAGGAGACAGGCAAACCACGAAGCGTGAAGGTAACCAAATCAGAAAAATTAGAAGATGCAGAAGGCAGAACAGAACTTGCAGGTGAATTTAGGATCTCTAGACTGCTGCTAAGAGTCAGACATGACTGAGCCATTTCACTTTCACTTTTCCTTTCATGCATTGGAGAAGGAAACGGCAACCCACTCCAGTGTTCTTGCCTGGAGAATCCCAGGGATGGGGGAGCCTGGTGGGCTGCCGTCTATGGGGTCGCACAGAGTCGGACACGACTGAAGCGACTTAGCAGCAGCAGCAGCAGCAGCAGACTGCTGCTACCTTAAATGTTCTATCACCATCCCTCGGGGGCGCGCCAACCTATTTAAAACTACCAGCTAATACATAGTGTTTACCTACCTGCCAGGTGCCATCTTACATATATTCATTCACCCAGTCCTAACCCACAACATAGATAGTAGGTCTTAGTTTTTTCACCTTATAGGTGTGGAAGTAAGGGCATAGAGAGGCAAGTTAAACTTGCCCGAAGACACACAGAGTATACGTGGCAGAGCCTGAATTAAAGCCCAAGCAATCTGGTTCCAGAAGCCATGTTCCTAGACTTGCTTCTCTATTCTGCCCAAACATCTGGAAGTTAACTGAAATTGTGGCCCCAGAGCCAAAGTCTCGGCCATGCTGACCCCAGCTCAGGTTCAGGTCGGATCCCACGGAGGCGTATGGAGAACCAAGCCGGGTAGCATCATTGGCAGCTGCGAGTTCCACCCTTGTGCCTACACCCAGCCCAGGCTTTCCTGACGTGAGGAGACTGGACAAGACTCTGAAGGAGAAACAGCCCTGCTTCTCACCAGCGGGCCCTCCTCCTCCTCCATATCTGAGGCCCCGGCCCGCAACACCAGCTCACGAGCAGCTGCCGCCATGGTCGCAGCGGCGGCCATTCCGCGCAGCCTCACTTCCGGCAGCTGTCAGTCAGGCGAATCTGTTCCCCGGAATGGAACTACAGGTCCTGGAGTGTCTTGCACGGCGCGAAATCGCTCCCAGATATTTGTTTGCCTCCAGTCTCCCTCTTTCAGCTGTAACCGCTTCACCCAAGTGAAAACAAGTGGAATTCTTAAGCACAATCTCAATCCGGAACCTTTGTTGCTCGCACACACAAGACCTGTACGAACAGTAAAGAAAACCCGGACCGGAAGTCATGCCGCCCGATTCAGAGTCTTGCATAGTTTCCGGAAGCTCCTTGCTCAGATAGCTCCGCCCGTTCCGCCTGGTAGCAATATAAGGCTGTTACGTCACTTCCGTTTTCTCTTCCACTGGAGGCCTACACGCCGCCGCTAGGGCCGCCAGCCATGGTAAGAGTACAATCCTTGCGGGGATCTAGCGACATCGGGACCGGGGCAGGGAAGGTCTTGCTGTCAGAGGGTTGAAAATGTCCTGTCTTGGGGGCCTCCAACTTTCTGGGTGGAGCCTCGGATACCGCTTCTGGAAAAGGACAACTAAAGACATCCAGTCTGGGGACTGGGGCCGGAGGAACTCCCACCCCGGGCACTAGAACGGTTTGGGCGTGAGGGGGGACCTCAGTCTCCGCCACTCAGAGTGTACTTGGGGCACGGGTAGGAGACACACTTCTTCCCCGAGGTTGCGTTTTCCCAAGCCTGAACACTTCATGTTCCTGCTGTCTGCAGGATTCAGGAGTTTGTTGTGTCGTGAAGACCTGACGGGGGTTTCCTGCTCCCTGTGTGACAAGCTTAGCGTTCGTGTTTGAGGTTACGGTTTGATAGTAGTTCACTCTAATTTCTCCCTCAATCTCTATCAGTCTCTAGTAATCCCTGAGAAGTTCCAGCACATCTTGCGAGTACTCAACACCAACATCGATGGGCGGCGGAAAATTGCCTTTGCCATCACTGCAATTAAGGTAAAGTAGGGTAAGGACTGATGGCTTCCTTGGTGGCTCAGACGGTAAAGAATCTGCCTGCAATACGGGAGACCAGGGTTTGATCCTTGGGGTTGGGAAGATCCCCTGGAGAATCTCCTCCAGTATTCTTGCCAGTTCCACGGACAGAGGAGCCTGGTGGGGCAACAGTCCATGGAGTCTTAAAGAATCAGACACGACTGAGCGACTCACACACACGCAGGGTAAGGACTAGAGACTATAGATGAAACTTGAGTTGTTAACACCTGAGCTGAAAGTGAGGCAAAGTGAGGGGAGTCCCAACCAGATGGTCTTGTCTGCTAGGTAAAAAGGACGATTAAGAGAGCAATTAGTTCTCTTAACCGCTCGCCCCCTTTGTCCCAAAAGGTAAGTGAGAAAAGCCAGAGAGTCCTCTCAGGTCAAACCAAGAGATTTCACCTAGGGAATGGGGAAGTTGGATAATTGTACCATTTGAAGGGTAAATAGAAATGCCAAGAGATTCCAAGTATGAAGAAACCTATAGTTATTATGTCAGTGAATGCAAGCTTGGATATCTCCCTTAACCTAATGAACTCCCAGCCTTCCAGATGGGGATGTTATCCTTAAAAAGATTTTTTAATTGTGGAAATGACTGAATGTTTTCTGCCAGTATGTTTACACTTCTTGGAGCCAAGGTTGCTTAGAATCCCCAGAAGACACTATGATAAGTATTTTATAGATTGTTTAAAACGGCAAATCAGCATCAGCTTTTCTTGGTGAGATTTGTCACGTTTACTTTTTCACTCTAATTCAAGGAGCACGGCTTTCATTCTTAAATAGTACGTTTCATCTTCTGTGAAACTAGTAAGTCAGTGAAAAATACAGTGTTCAGTGCAGGCTCACCTCATTTTGTGGAGCTTTGCAGATACTGTGTTTTTTTGTGGTAGCTCTTAAGACAGTTCTTCAACATTTGCACACATGGTGTGTCTGTCACATTTTGATGAAATACTTTAAAAGTTTTCAGTGGTGTATTTGTTATGCTTATCTGTGATCAGTGACCTTTGTTACTATTGCAAAAAGATTTAGACTTGCTTAAAGTTCACATGATGGTTAGTACTTCATAGTAATAAAGTGTCTTGATTAAGGTATGTATAGGCAGTTGCTCACTTAATAGATTATGTAACTACATGTGCTGAGAAACCAAAATACCATGTAGCTCTCTTTATTTCAGTGTTGTTGGGTGTGGTCTGGAACTGAACCTGCTGTATCTCTGAGGTTGCTTCTGTTTTTAAAGATTGCTAGAATGCTTAGGTCAGATAGTGAAAATAAAAGATGAGCGTGGTTGATAGGATGCTTCTATTAAATCCTTTCTCCCTGCTGCTTTGAAATTAACTAGTTTGGTATTTGTTACCTTAAGTATATGTGATGACCTTAAAACAGATTTTGTAAGCAGTTTCCAGTACTTAATGAGTATGTTGATAAGACTCTCTTAGGGAATCTCATGCCCTGCTTACCACTGGGAAAGATTATTCTAGAGATACACAGGTACTTGGGGTTTTGCTAACTGTGTTTCAGCTTTTGCTGGCTCTTCTCTGGTGAGACAGCCAAAGCTTAGAGGTACCTGGTCTTTTGTTAATGATTTGGAATGTGGGGTTGAGTAATACTTATAAATTGGAAGGGAGTTGCTGGGGCTGGAGGCTAAGTAAGAGGAGGGATTCCTCAGAAAATTAAAGGAGCAAAGTTAATTGGGAAAGGTGAGGTATCAAAGGTGACATAAGCAGAAAAGGGTATTTACTAAGTGGTAACACACCTGCAAGATTTTTTTATGCCACAATCCCTTCTTTTCTTTCCATTTGTGCACTTCTGCTATGAATAGTCCTTAAGGTTGGACTGCCCTTCCTCTAAATCAGGATGATACCTGGTCATCTGGATTGTTTGGAAACATGGTTGGAACTAGTCACAATGACTGGATGATACCCATTGGTTCTCATAATTGGCAAGCCAGTATCTGAACAGGGCTTTCAAAAAGCTTGACAGCAACTTAAAAAAAAGAAAAGCTGTTTATCAAAAATCATAAACGCTAAAAAGTAGGAGAGAGAGAATTATTGGCCCCCTATTGAGGCATCCAAGGGACTCCTGAAAATCCCTTGGACAGCAGGGAGATCAAACCAGTCAATCTTAAGGGAGGTCAACCCTGAATATTCACTGGAAGGACTGATGTTGACGCTCTAGTATTTTGGTCATCTGATGCTGGGAAAGATTGAGGACAGAAGAAGAGGGCATCAGAGGTGAGATGGCTGGACAGCATCACCGATGCAGTGAACATGAAGTTGGGCAAATTCTGGGAGGTGGTAGGGGGCAGGGAGGCCTGGTGTGCTACCGCCCACAGGGTAGCAAAGAGTTGGACACTACTGGGTGACTGAACAACGGTCGATGTATCATCTAGTTAAAAATTAGAATCTTGTTTTATCTTTACCTTTCTCTACCCACTTGTATTTTAAAGCAAGTCTCAGACATACCACCTGTAAATATTTAAATTTGAGAGACACTTAGATCTTAGTCTCCTCTCAATCAATTTGGTAATTTGACCTCCAGGTCACTTTCTTACAGAGAGGAAATCCAGTTTCCTGGGACCTTTGTGACACAGATTTGTTGACTTAAAACAACCGAAACTTAATCTCTCAGTTCCGTGCCAAACATCCTTGGTTTCCTTGTCTTGGCAGCTGCATCACTCTAGTGTCTCACCTTATCACATGGCCTTCTTGCCTGTCTGTGTCCTCTCCTTTTATAAGAATACCAGTCATTGGATTTAACTATTTCTAACCAAAGCCATGTTTTGAGGCTCCCGATGAACAGAAAGTTGGTGGAACACTACTCAACCCAGCACACGGTCGTTCACTTTGCAAATCTGTTTGGCTCGTGAGCTCAGGTGGCAAGGAGCACCAGTGTTGGTGGTGACAGGATGCCACTGGTCTCAGTGTTTATTTTGATCACAGGGATTTAGTGACCTGCCCAAAGGATCATGGCCTATGGCCCTTTGACATCACGAGCAACTGACAATGCTGTCCCTCAACCGTTAATTCAGAGAACCTTGATCTTGTTGCTTTGGTGCTCCATTGACTGAGAAGCATCAATTTCGTCTCCACTGTGTAGAAATCAGAAGGTGCCACTCGGGTGCTACAGCTTTCAGGGGATATCAAAACCTTTTTTTCCCTTTAATGATTAGGCTTTGTATCTGGAAGAGTATGTTATTTTGGACCCTACTTTTGTGTGCTTTTTGAATCATGAGCAACCCAAAAGGTCAGACTCACACAACTCTAAAACCTCTCCTCAGGGTGTGGGGCGAAGATATGCTCATGTGGTGTTGAGGAAAGCAGACATCGACCTCACCAAGAGGGCCGGGGAGCTCACCGAGGATGAGGTGAGGACAGGGATCGGGGCTGGGGCTGGGCCTGGGCCTGCCTGGAGATGGGGGCTGTCTGGACCTGACCCTTGTCCTGCCTGCCAGGTGGAACGTGTGATCACCATTATGCAGAATCCACGCCAATACAAGATCCCAGACTGGTTCTTAAACAGACAGAAGGACGTGAAGGACGGGAAATACAGCCAGGTGTGTGTGGAGAGGGGAGAGCAGAAAGAAAAGCAGGCTGTCCAGTTGGGACTGGACCTAGGAGACCAGGGCGGAGAACAGCCATCCCTCACTGTCCCCCGTCTGTGCAGGTCCTGGCCAACGGTCTAGACAACAAACTCCGTGAAGACCTGGAGCGCCTGAAGAAGATTCGGGCCCACAGGGGGCTGCGCCACTTCTGGGGGTGAGTGGGGGCCCGTTTGTCTGTCCTTAGACTCCCAGGGGACTCTCATGCCCCGTCTTTTCCCAGATTTGCTTGATATGGTGAGTAACCTTTGTCTTTTCTCCCTGCAGACTCCGTGTCCGAGGCCAGCACACCAAGACCACAGGCCGCCGTGGTCGCACTGTGGGTGTGTCCAAGAAGAAATAATGTGTGGGCTTTGTGTTAATAAATAGTTTATACAGTTAACGGCTTCCGTCTTGTGGTTCTTTGCGTTTTTCTGGAGACTCTGATAGGGAATATGCTTTCACACCGGGCCCTGTTGGTCATTTTTCACACTCGATTGATGTCCCCACTCAGCTGCCCAGACATTGTCTTGGTCTTTGTGTCCTCGCTGCGCTCGGCTTCTCTTTAGTTGTGAGCATGGCTGCTCATTGCAGAGCACAGGCTCCGCGGCACGGTAGTGTGTAGGCACCGAAGTGGTGGTCCCTGGGCTCAGTTGCCCTAGGGCATGCGGCATTCCGGGACCTGGGGTGGGGTCTGTGTCCCCTGCGTTGACAGGTATATTCTAGAGAGCTCCCAACACTCTTGGTCTTGATTAAAGCTATGCTGTTGCCACACCCCCTTACCAGAAGCAACCTTTTACCTATTGGTGCCACTCTCCAGGTGGGTAGAGGGAGGAGCTGCACATTCACCCTCGAGGGGGCGCTCTCGGACATTCCAAGGCCCGGCTTCCCCTTGCTGGCTGGCGGGGTGTTGGGGCTTGCGCAGGTAGCTGAGCCTAGCCAGCGGTCGGTTAGGTGAGTATCTGCGTATTGACCGCCGTACGTCTCCGAAGGCTGGAGATGCTGGTGTTGGTGACCTGGAAACGTTGAGCCCCGCCGCGCGGGGGTGGGTGTGGGGAGGCGCCGGCCGCACGGCGTCCGGCCGATGTGGCCGAGGCCCGCGGATCCAAACCCGCTTCCCGTTTTGGGCAAAGACCCCCCTTGCGCACCCCCCGCTCCCTCCAGTCTGTGTTCCGCCAAGCGCGCAGCCGCGGAGCTTCCGGCGGGGGCTGCGCACGCCACGCCTTCCGGCGGGGAGGGGCGGCGAGCGGAGACGGCCGGCCATGGAGCCGGGCCTTGTCGGCCGCGCCGACCAGGTAACGTCCCCGCGGGCCCCGCCGCGAGGGCAGCTTAGGGCGTCGGCACCGGCCGCCGCCCCGTCCCGGGGGTGGCTCGCTGCAGGCCGCTGTCTGAGAGCCGCGCTCCGCGGCCTCTAACCACGCCCGGTCTCTCCCCCCAGGTGCCCTCTGGCCGCGCCGCACCATGCGCCCCGGCTTGTCCCGGCGCCTGCTCCTGGCCGCCCTGCTGCTCCTGCTCGTCTGGACCCTCTTTGGGCCCTCCGGCCTCGGGGAGGAGCTGTTGAGCCTCTCCCTGGCCTCCTTGCTCCCCGGCCCGGCCTCGCCCGGGCCGCCCCTGGCCCTGCCCCGCCTCCTGATCCCCAACGAGGCGGCGTGCGGCGCGCCCGGCCCCCCTCCCTTCCTCCTGATCCTGGTCTGCACCGCCCCGGACAACCTGAACCAGAGAAACGCCATCCGGGCCTCCTGGGGCCGCCTGCGCGAGGTCCGCGGGCTCAGGGTGCAGACTGTTTTCCTGCTGGGAGAGCCCGGCTGGGGGTCGCGCGGGAGCGACCTGGTGTGGGAGTCGGCGGCCCACGGGGACATCATGCAGGCAGCCTTCCAGGACTCCTACCGCAACCTCACCCTCAAGACCCTCAGCGGGCTGAGCTGGGCCGACAGACACTGCCCCACGGCCCGCTACATCCTCAAGACCGACGATGATGTGTTCGTCAACGTCCCCGAACTGGTGTCGGAGCTGGTCAGGCGGGGAGGCCGCTGGGAGCAATGGGAGACGGGCGTGGGGCCCCCGAGAAAGGCGAAGGCTGGAGATGAGAAGTGGGACGGAAGCCCCACCTTGGGGAGCCAGCCAGTGCCTCTCTTGTACTTGGGTCGCGTGCATTGGCGGGTGCAGCCCTCTCGGTCACCGGGAGGCAAGCACCAGGTATCGGAGGAGCAGTGGCCTCCCTCCTGGGGCCCCTTTCCCCCCTACGCCTCAGGCACGGGCTATGTGCTATCAGCTTCTGCTGTGCAGCTTATCCTGAAGGTGGCCAGCCGGGCACCCCTTCTGCCCCTGGAGGATGTTTTTGTGGGGTTAAGTGCCCGCCGAGGAGGCCTTGCCCCAACCCACTGTGTCAAGCTGGCTGGTGCCACCCACTACCCCCTGGATCGGTGCTGCTATGGGAAATTCCTTCTGACATCGCACAAGTTGGACCCCTGGGAGATGCAGGAAGCCTGGAAGCTAGTGGGTGGCTCTGATGGGGAAAGAACTGTACCTTTCTGCTCCTGGCTCCAGGGGCTCCTGGGCATCCTGCGATGCCGGTTAATAGCTTGGCTTCACAGCTGAGAGGGCCTGAGCGCCCAGGAGAGGGGTGTGGAATGGAGGGTCCAGCCAGCACCCCCCCCCCCACTTTCTTTCTCCCAGGCCCAAAGCAGGAGCGCTAGTTGGCTGCAGCTGAGCAAGCTGCTCCACACAGGTGCTCGGGCTGTCACTGAAGACTGAGGGTCACAGGAGGGACCTAGGGGGCTGCCTGGCCTGCCAGCCCCAGAGATGGTCTTCAGGAAGAACCACACACGCTGGCTTGTTCTCTCCAGCCATGGCAGGGGAGGGGCATAGGCCCCTCAATAAACTTGTCTTTTTTCTTCTTTGAGTGTGTGGTCCAGGACTCTCAGAACACAATCCTGGGAAACCCAGAGGCTACCAGAGCCTGCTGGTGGGGAAGGCCATCTCCAGGGACTTGGAGCACACCTCTCCCTGGAGGAAGGCCTTAGGGAGCTGGAGGAGGCCACAGCGCCCACAAGATGGGTGGGGCCAGAGGGGAGACACAGCCCCTCACGTCCAAGAGTAGCCCCAGGGTGCACGCAGGCAGGGGACAGGTTCACGGGATGATTGAGACACGGTATCCAAAAGTCCACGTTCCTTTTTAATACCGACCACCCCCCACCCCAGGAACCAGCTGTCCTCCCCAGGAGGAAGGGGGCTCCCTGCTCCCTCCTCATTCCAGGGACGGGTAATTCCCCACAGGTGGGCGTGGGGAGAGAATGTTTCTCCTGGGTCCGGGAGCCTGACTCAGCGCACGAATCTGTCCAGGGCCGACGGCCGGGCCCCCGTGGACTTGGCCTTCTCTTGCTTCTGCAGTTGCTGCTCCAGGCTCTGGCGGATTTTGTCCTGGGTAGGGAGAGACAGGTGAGAAGTGGCAGGTGGATGAGGCCAGCGGGGCCAGCAGGAGGGCGTTCCCCTTGGGATGCCCAGCCCGCCCCCGGTGCCCGCTCACCCTGTGCTCCTGGTCCATGACCTTCCTCTTCCTCTTTACCAGACTCGCGGTCGAGCTGCGACCTTTCTGCTTTGGCTTTGGCTGGAAGGGAGTCCTGGCATCGGGATCGTAGCCCTGAGGAAGGGGAGGGAGGTGAAAGCTGCAGCAGCCTCTGAGGCAGGGAGCTGTGCTTCTGAGGATGCAGTGGGGATGGGACGTGGTGGGAAGGGGCACCCAGGCCCTCGGAGCCCCGCTCCGTACCAGCCTCTCTGCCCGTTCCTTCTTTGCCTGCTCCAAAGAGATGACATCGACCTCTGCCAGGGCTCGTGGATCCAGACAGATGAGCTCGGCGGGCACCTGGATGCAACACAGAGGGACGGACGGGTAAGGATCCACAGGAAGGTGACACCAAAGAGGGACAGAAAGCAGAGGCACTGCTGAAATCCTTTCTTCCTAAGACCCCCCGCCCCAGCCCGCGGGGGCGCAGGCGCATCCTCACCTTCTCTAGCAGCGCCTTCACCTCCCACTCCTGCCGCTGCTTCCGGCTCCTGTATGGGTTACTCTCCAGGCCGTCAAAGTTGGGTTCGGCAGCCCCTGGAGGGAGAGGGGGCACGTGGAACTATAACAGGAACCTGCTCCAGCCTGACAGGAGCCCCCTGCTGTCTCAGGGTCCGGCCCACAAAAGCCTCCATTTCGAGGTCATCGCTTGGAGCCCCAGCCCTGCCTGCTCACCAGGGACCAGCATGCTGGTGATGCCCCCGCTGTGCCCCACTCCCAGCACATCCTCATAGGGGCAGAACTGAAGGCCGTGCACGTGGCCCGAGAGCCGGTGCGTGAGGTAGGGCTGCTCCAGGGAAGGAGGGCTGGCCTTGCCCTGTCCTGCCCAAATGTTGACCACATCGCCCATTCCCGCTGCCAGCAGTCCCCGCTGGGAGAACGCCAGGTGCCCTGCTCCTTGGGGCAGGGTCCGAGCGCTCAGAGGCTGGAACGTCCCTCGCAGGTCGAAGACCTTCAGCTGGTGGTCCAGGCCAGAGGTGGCCATGTGCCTGGGAGTGAGAGAGGGAAGTTAATCACAGCATGAAGCATCAGGTCTGCTGGGAGAGAAGATGACTGATAAGGACGGAACCACTACCACCACCCACCTCTTTTCATTTCCCTTTTACAGAGAGGAAACTGAAGTATTGGGGTGAGTGGTGGAGCTAGAATTCAAGTCAGAGCTGTGTCTTTACTGTCTTTTCTCACCACATGTGAATGAAAGGGAGGATGCATGTGACAATCTACACTCAGGTGTGAGGTCACATCACACAGACAGGCAGCCCAGCAGTCAGCAGAGGGAAAGGCTGATGGCAATGGTCAGGGAGGGCTTTGTGGGACTTGAGCCATTCTAGGTAATAATCAAGAAAGCACAAGAGGATTGCTTCTCAGCCTTTTGGCTAAGATCAAGTGAGGAAAGCACAAGAGGGCTTCCCTGGTGGCTCAGTGCTGGAGAATCTCCCTGCCGATGCAGGAGACAAGGGTTCAGTCCCTGATTTGAGAAGATCCCACATGCCGCGGAGCAGCTGGGCCTGTGCTCTAGAACCTGGGAGTTGAGCCCACATGCCCCAATTACTGAGACCCTCGTGCCCTGAAGCCCATGGTCCGCAAGAGAAACCACCGAATGAGAAGCCTGCTCACCGCAACTAGAGAAAAGCCCACGCAGCAGTGAAGACCCAGCACGGGCAAGGATAAAAATAGAAAGCACAAGGAGCAATTTAAAGATTGTAGCTGAAAACTGAAAAGGTTTAAATGAAACTCACTTTAAAAAAGCGTAAGAAACAGAGACACACAGCAGGTTTAAATAAATGAACATCAGACTGTGGACACAGGAAGATGGAAATGAGTTTGTTTTCCCGGCTGGTGGAATATGGCCAGGCGGGGACAAACTGCAGAGGCTCCTGAAGGTCAGATGGGAGACCGACAGTCCCCAAAGTGGCTCTCTGGCAGTGACAGGCCAAAAGGTGGAGGCTGCATGGACCCGAGAAAACCTTAGAAAGCAAGGAAGTGATGCGCTAGAAGGCCCCTTTCGCTAGAAGGAGGAAGGGCAAGGTTGGTGACCAGATCCTCTGGAGAAAGGGACTTGCCTGGTGGCCCAGTGGTTAAGAATCAGCTTTGTAATGCAGAGGACACAGATTCGATCCTTGGTCTGGGAACTAAGATCCCACATGCCATGGAGCAACCAAGCCTGCTCAGTACAACTAGAAAGGTCCTATGTGATACAGCTAAGACCCTATATAGTTAAATTAAAAAAGAATTGTCAAAAGTCCTCTTAAGGATGTGTGTACCGCATAAGACATTTACTTTCAGAGACTGGAGTTTCTATGGATATTCAAGTTGCTCAGAGATGCTGAAGGGTGGCCAGCCAGGTCAGGGCATGTCTGTTTGGCAGACGCTGAAGACTCACATTTTAACCTTGACTGTGAGCCCAGGAAGAAAACACTAAGGCGCTCCTCTGAGCAGAGACTTGGCCTGTGATGGGACTGATGCAAGACCCAGCTGGATACCTGTCCTGACAAGACAGACAGGGCCCAGCTCCACCCGAGGGAGAGGTCATGAGCACAAACCAGGACTTGCTGAGGGCTCCTGGGACACAGGTCACAGCCTTCACTGGGCCAACAACTCAAGGGCACCCGCTGGCTCCTGCCCCCCACACCCACCTCTGGAAGCCTCTGTGCAGACACCCACCTGGTAGCCAGATGGGCATCCAGACCATGCCACCATCCTACTGAACTTGCAAGAAACAGATCAACTCTGAGGGTCCAGTCCAATCCTAATGCAAGCTTCCAGGAAGCCTGCTGAGGATGACAGCCCGCGGCATCTCTGGAGCCCCTGTGGCCGGTCTGAGGCAGCCCTGAGGAGGACCAGAGCTACACGAGTGGGCCCAAAGTCAAGAACCAGAGCTGTTTGGCATTGGGCTGTTGGCCAAACCTCTGTGAACAACTGACGGAGCCTTGAGCAGAAGCAGCTGACCTAGGCAGCCCAGGGAAGGCCAAGTCCAGCTTGGGTCCAGGGGCCCATAGAAGGCAGAAGGCCCTGGAAGAGGCCCCCACTCTCCTAGATCCAGACTGGCACAGACCTGGAGTAAAGGGGAAGAACCAAACCACCAATCCACAAAGACACAACCAGAGGGCCCCGGGGGCCTGAGCAGTCAGCAGGCTTTCCACAGCCACTGGGCTTCTGCATTCTGACTTCCTGAGCGGTGGTATACGAGGAAGAAAGCCATGTGGGAAGACGTATTCCGATAGGACACCCTAAAAGAAGGAAGAACCAGAGGCTGGAACTCTGAGGTGGCAAGGACTGGAAGCAGCAGACCCTGGAGGGGAAAAGCAGCAAGGGCTTCACAGGTCGTGAGCAGTAACGGGGCGATGCAGCCAAAGCCACCAGCAGGGCCTGGGCTCCCGAGGAGCGCTCAGCCAACAGTGATTCTGCGTCTGCCATGACTGATGGCTGAAGAACACGAAGCTATGGGGACAGCTAGCAAGAAGTCGTGTTCTGGGTGAGGGCAATGTGGCAGAAAGGGAGCAGGCCGGGAGAAGCTGTGGGCGGGGGTGCAGCATCCAGCGACGGACACGGTAACGGTGGGGAGATGGGAGACGACTGAGCAGAGCCTGAGGGTTTCGCCCGGCCCACCAACTCCTCAGCTGTGGTTGTAAATAAAGTGTAACTGGAACACCCCATCAGGGCAGATTCATCCTTCTACCCCCAGAACCCAGCCTACAGCTGGCACCCAATGAATGCCTGATGGATCAAAGAATTTGAGAAAAACACGTGGGAACTTGTGGGAAAGTCTGCAAGATCCAGACATACATACAATACAAACCAGACAAAACAGCTATGGAAACGCAAATAGTCTCTCAGGAAGGGTGGAAATTCAAAGCAGACTGGCCACCCAAAGCCCCCACAGCACCAGCCAGACCTAAAGAGAACAGTCGTCTTTACGACGATGATGAAACAGCGCTCCCCACCTACCAGGCACCGTGTGCGCCTCTGAATACCTTGACTGGTGTTCACATCTACAACAGCTTCCTAACTGAAGGCCAAGCTTGGCAAACTACGGCCCATGAGTCAACAAAACCAGCCCACCACTTTCTGTAGAGCCTACAAGCTCTACAGAATGGTTTTCACATTTTTAAGTGGTTGGGAAAAACATCAGAAGAAATATATTTCAAGACGTGAAAATTATTTGAAAACTCCAGTGTCAGTGTTCATAAATAAAGTCATGCTGGGACACAGCAATAGAGAGTTCCAGAAAAACATCTCCTTCTGCTTTATTGACTATGCCAAAGCCTTTGAATGTGTGGACCACAACAAACTCTGGAAAATTCTTCAAGAGATGGGAATACCAGACCACCTGACCTGCCTCTTGAGAAATGTGTATCAGGTCAGGAAGCAACAGTTAGAACTGGACATGGAACAACAGACTGGTTCCAAAGAGGAAAAGGAGTTCATCAAGGCTATATATTGTCACCCTGCTTATTTAACTTACGTGCAGAGTACATCATAAGAAATGCTAGGCTGGATGAAGCACAAGCCGGAATCAAGATTGCCAGGAGAAATATCAATAACCTCAGATATGCAGCTATCACCACCCTTATGGCAGAAAGCAAAGAAGAACTAAAGAGCCTCTTGATGAGAGTGAAAAAGTTGGCTTAAAGCTCAACATTCAGAAAACGAAGATCATGCATCTGGTCCCATCATTTCATGGCAAATAGATGGGGAAACAGTGAGAGACTATTTTCCTGGGCTCCAAAATCACTGCAGATGGTGATTGCAGCCATGAAATTAAAAGACACTTGCTCCTTGGAAGAAAAGTTATGACTAACCTAGACAGCATATTGAAAAGCAGAGACATGACTTTGCCAACAAAGGTCCATCTAGTCAAGGCTATGGTTTTTCCAGTGGTCATGTATGGATGTGAGAGTTGGACTATAAAGAAAGCTGAGTGCTGAAGAATTGATGCTTTTGAAATCTGGTGTTGGAGAAGACCCTTGAGAGTCCCTTGGACTGCAAGGAGATCACACCAGTCCATCCTAAAGGAAATCAGTCCTGAGTATTCACTGGAAGGACTGATGCTGAAGCTGAAATGCCAATACTTTGGCCACCTGCTGCGAAGAAGTGACTCATTGGAAAAGACCCTGATGCTGAGAAAGATTGAAGGCAGGAGGAGAAGGGGACGACAGAGGATGAGATGGTTGGATGACATCACCGACTCAATGGACATGAGTTTTGAGTAAACTCCGGGAGTTGGTGATGGACAGGGAGGCCTGGCCTGCTGCAATCCATGGGGTCGCAAAGAGTCAGACACGAGTGAGCAAATGAACTGAACTGGGACACAGCTACACTCATTTGGTTACTTGTTCTGTGGCTGCTTTTTGTGCTAAGGTAGCACAGTATTGTGGTCAAGCAGACACCACATCTTATCTCTCTGCACTGCTGCCCAGAACACTATAATCTCAGTGACACACATCACTTCAGAGCATTTCAAGCACCATCCGTCTTATCATCTATCTGTGTGAAAAGATGTCTGCAAAGATAAAATACTCAAAAGTCAAAGTGTTAGTCACTCAGTTGTATCTGACTCTTTGTGACCTCATGGACTGCAGCCTATTGGGCTCCTCTGTCCATGGAATTCGCCAAGCGAGAATACTAGAGTGGGTAACTATTCTGTTCTCCAAGCGATCTTCCTGACCAAGGGATCAAACCCGGGTCTCCTGCATTGCAGGCAGATTCTTTACCGTCAGAGCCACCAGGGAAGCCCAAAATACCCAAAACCTCTTCACAAATTGGCAGCTGTAGATCAACATTTGCAGTTGAGTTGGATGATTTGGAACACTAACTTTGAACCTCAACTAAACTAAGTGCTATGCTCAAAAACAGGAATTCATGGATTTCCCTGGCAGTACAGGGGTGAGGACTCTATAATTCCAATGCAAGGGGGGGCAGGTTCCATCCCTGGTTGGAAAACTGAAGATCCTGCATGCCACATGGCATGGCAGAAAAACAAACAAAAACAGGAGTCCAATTATTTCCAAGAGTAGACCTATATTACACAAATATTGCATTCAATTCTTTTTCTCATTAATAATTTGGCATCCATTGTTTCTTCTCTTGTTATTTAAGAACCTACATAAAGCACTCAGTTGTGCTCCGTTACCAACAAAGCCTAAAATATTTACTATCGGGCCCCTTAAAGTCTTCTGGCCCTTGAGCAAGATACTCATATCCCCAGTCTCAGGGTGAAGACCATGTACACCGAGGTCACCTAACATGCCTGCCAACATGGTTGGTAAGGGGTAACACCAGGATTTAAGGCCAGCTTGGGTGCAGAGTCTGTGCTCCCAAAGGCGCACTACCTTTGAGGACTTTCTCTCAAGCTGAGACACCACCCCACCGCCCCCGCCCCCAGCCCCAGCACCTCAGGCCCAAACAACTGACTTACATGCCTGTAGAATCTACTGCCACAGCCCGGACTCCACCTCGGTGACAGAGAATCTTTACCAGTGGCTCCTTCATGGCTGGGCTCCATAAAGACACAGTCCCTGTGCACCAGAGAAGAGCAGAAGTTACTAATAGGGTGCTGAGGCAATTAAACCTGCAAAAGAGGGGGATTCGGGGCCAAGAGGTAAGAAAAGAGGGGAACAGAGGGGCAACCTGAAGGGACTCGTTAAGTACAAATACAGACGAAAAGCTGGGGCATTCCCTGATGATCCAGGGGGTGGGACTCAGCTTTCACTGCTGTGGGCCAAGGTTCAATCCCTGGTCAGGGAACCAAGATCATACAAGCCACATGACATGGCCAAAAAGAAAAGCAAGACAGGATGGTGAGGGTTAAAGTTCTGCCAGGCACCAACCATTACTGTGTCCGAGATGGATGACGGCATTGTAAGGGTTCTGAGTCATGACGCTGAGCCGTCCAGCCCGAGCATTCAGAGCTGCCACGATCTTTCCCACTGACACGTCCAGGTAGGTCAGAAACCCTGTCTCTGACTGTGAGAGAGAGAGGGAAGGAGACCGGATTGCCCTCTGTCCTCCCCCTACTGGGGCCCCAGGGGAGGGACGGTCTTCTCAGGGCTGCCATCTGGTCCCTGCACTCTGCAGTCACTCACAGCTGTGGCCAGGAGGAAGTGGAAAGGCAGGAACTCAAGTCGGGTGACCCGGTCACAGCGGCGGACGCAATGGAGCTCTATGCCCTGGTTGTCGTAAATGTGAAGCCAGCGGTTCTGGGCAACAGCGAGCAGTGCCTCAGAATGCAGAAACCTGAGAGGGGCGGAGGAGCGGAGCAATGTGAAAGGGAGTCACCAGCTGTCGATTGATCAGTGACGGGCTGTCTCATCCCCACCGGCCGCTGACCAAGGCCACTGACCGGATGTCCCGCACTGCCTCCATGACGTTGATCTCACACATAAGCTTCTTTGTTACCCAGTCGAGGGCAGCCACATGACCCCGGCGTCCTCCAAAAGCCAGGTGTCTGTTGAAGGTGGAGGACAGGCAGGGTGTCAGTTCAAGGCGTGTGTGTAGGGCAGGCGCCCGGACTCAAGGGTCTGTCCCACGCCAGCTCCTCCTCTCCAGGTGAGAGGAGAGATGTTACCACACACGCTTATCACACATGCAAGCAAATAACAAGACCCTCCCCACGTCAACAACCCAGATGTACACTGCTATGGCTGAGATGGACTAGGCTAAAGTCAATGGAATTCAACCTTACCTCCCAGTTCTAGAGTAATTTAGCCTGTAGGGTCCAAACTGCCTCAAGTTCAAGTCAAAATGCTGGAGAAGGGAATAGTGAAAAAAAGAAAAAAGAGAGTTGGTTCCTTTCAGGAATTTTCTAGTCCCCACTCCCGTCTTATTCTGCACCATCAGTCGACCCGCTGGGCCCTTTGCCATTCTCAGGCTCACTTTGGCTGCACTTGCAATGTCCACAGCCTCCACGATGTCAGCCTGGCGAATCTTCGCCGTGTCCTCCCCATCCTCTCCTTCCAGAAACCTGCAAGTGAGTGTGAGCGTTGCATTAAAGCTTCCTAATAAGAAGTGGGTGTCCCAGCATCACAATCAGAAATGAGAGCCCCATAAAGCAGGGGTTGGGGAGGCCCACATCAGGGTCCACTCACCCAGGTTCTTCAGTAAGCAGAAGCTCAGATCGAGCAGCTCTGACACTTGTTTCCTCTTCTTGGGCTTCAGCCACACAAGTCGGCTTCGCGTCTTGGTCTTCGGATGTGGTAGCTACAACATCGGTGGTGCGGATGGAGTGAGAGAAGGACAAAGGGATGTGGGGGTCACAGGAGAGCCCCGCCTCCATTCAACTCACCCAGACACTCCCTCCTGCAACCGCTCCCCACTCTCCGACTAGTCCTCACCTCCTTGGATTTGTCAATGCGACAGTACTTCTGAACCACCTCCACACTGACGGGGGCGGGACCTGCAAATGGGTCCTGGGCCTGCGGCAGGGAGGAGGCAATTGAGAAACAGGCTCGAGCTGACCCCAACCCCCCGACCCTGAAAGCACAAGACGACTTGCCTCGGCACCCCGGGAGGTCCCAGGCTCACCCCAGATAAGCTCCGCTGAGGCCTCGGACTCTTCAGTTCTCGGGGCTTCTTCGACATCCGAAACTTCTTTGAGGTGTCATTTTTCTTTGGCTTCTGGGGGCGGAGCTCTCGATTCCTCTTCCGCTTACGAGGGGGACCTGGAGAAGCTCCGGCAGCTGTCCCAGTGGTCTCTTGCTCCCAGTATCGCCGTGGTTTCTACCAGCAGAGCAGGATCCCTCGTATTCCGCGGCCCTTCGCCCCGCCCCTCGAACCCCGCAACTAAAAACTTCCCTTCCACCCCAAGGAGATCCCTACCTTCTTCTTGGTCTGCAGTCTGTCCTTCTTGGGTGGGACATTACTGCCCGGCTCGGGGACTGTCTCCATCTAGCCCACTAGAACCACGATCCACGTGCAAACTCCTCTCCACAGTTCCACAGTCGGATGGAAAACTCCCGGAAGTCCTCCGAGACTCATCCAATCAGCGCCGTTCCAGGTCGAAGCCTCCCAGGCGCCATCTTTAATGAGGGCGCGCTCCCCACTGAGGGGCGGGACCAAGGACCCCAGTGAGGCAACTTATGCCCAAGTGATGAAAGACGGGCACTCCGAGGTCAAGACCCAAGCAACCGTGCAGTTTCTTTTCCCATCTAGGTTTCTCCATCTTGCCTTAAATCCTTCCGCGTCTGGTCTTTTTAGCAGAACACCACACATTGACCATGTTAGAACTACATTTCCCGGCGTGCGTCAGATGACAGCTTCCGGTGCCGTCTTTCCCCAGCATTCTCTATTTACTTCCGGGTTCATCAATACTGAAGTGAGAGCTTGAGTCGGGGAGCGGTTCGGTTGAAGAGTTCGGGGTTCTGCCACTCCCTGAGGCCGGGGGTGAGTCGATATCCCGGACGAGGAGAGACTGCAGTGGGTGCCCCGAGGGGCTGCCTCTCAAGAGGGCTGTCACCTCCGCAGGCCAGAAAGGGGAGCCCGGGTACCTTCCAGAGCGAGACCCAGCGCCCCTCTCCTGCTACCCGCAGGCTTTCGTCCCCGCCATGGCTGAGCTAATCCAGAAGAAGCTGCAGGGAGAAGTGGAGAAATATCAACAGCTGCAGAAGGGTAAGGGAGCAGGGTAGGGGTGACCTCGCGGCAATTCCCTCACAACCCAAGTCTACACCCGAATAATGCATTCTGTCCCACCCCCGGCCCCAGCCTGCGGCTCCTTCCCCTTCTCTGTATTCTTCCCATTCCCTGTCCCGCCTGCCCATCCTTGGCTGCTTCCTCAGCTGTACGTTCTCACCAGGATTGTGGTGATCGGGTGGCACATGAGATGTCTCTAAACAAACCTTTTCATCCGCCAGACTTGAGTAAATCCATGTCAGGGAGGCAGAAACTAGAGGCACAACTAACAGAAAATAATATCGTGAAGGAGGTGAGAGACTGAGATTTGTGGGGCGGGGAGGGACCTGTTCTGGAAGTGATTCTGATCATGTTTTTCCCACTCCTCCATCAGGAACTGGCCTTGCTGGATGGATCCAACGTGGTGTTTAAACTTCTGGGGCCCGTGTTGGTCAAACAGGAGCTTGGGGAAGCTCGGGCCACAGTGGGGAAAAGGCTGGACTACATCACAGCTGAGATGTGAGTCTTCCTTCCACCCCACTGTGATGTACCTGATCCGTTGGGATAAAGGTGTTGAGAAACCTTTGTAGAGTCATTCTCCAGAGTAGCCCCCATTTGAGCAGGTCTTTCAACTCCATCCCTTTTCTTCATACTCCCCTTAGAGCTCAAGTTTCTGACCAATCTCCTTGTCTTCAGCACCCTCAAGAGTAAGTCTCACTAACTTCTCCTTATTTGCTTTTTTGCCTTTCCTCAGTAAGCGATATGAATCCCAGCTCCGAGACCTAGAGCAGCAGTCAGAACAACAGAGGGAGACCCTTGCTCAGCTGCAGCAGGAGTTTCAGCGGGCGCAGGCGGCAAAGGCAGGAGCTCCTGGGAAAGCCTGACCCTGTCCTGGGGGGTGGGGGAGGGGAAGGAATGAGGCAGCTCTAGGGTCTATACTGTAGCTAATAAAATGTGAAAATACCTGGCGTGTTCTGACCAGCCACTTCTGTTGTATTGTCTCCATCCTTTCCTCTGGTCCCTTCCCCCTCACCCCTACATTGCCTGCATTACTCTCTCAGATCCAAATTCTTGCACTGGAATTTCTGTGTGGCAGAGTAACCCTTCTTTCTTGAGACTAAAATCCGAAATGTCTCAAACCTAATTCTTGCCTGTATATGCAAGCCTTAACTCTCTCTTCTCTTGATTGGAAGCAACCAAGAAAAGGGCATTGACAGTGAGACAATTTGGGGAAAAGTTAAATTGAAAAACTCACAATTCTCTAACCTGCAACCCCAGAATGGAACATGGTAATCCTCTTTTGATGATTTCTTGTCATCTTCAAAATAGCCCTGGCATCTTAGTTCTTTTTAGTCTCTTTTCTTCCTAGACTTTGTTTAAATGTAGCTTAAATGGATTTCAGACCCCAGCACATAATGCATTGTGATATTCTAAGACCTCCAAGTTTGTACGTTGTCCATGAAGGGGTTCTTTCACTTTTTTGTCCTAAAATTGTCTTAGGAATTCAGAGCCAAGCGTGTTTTTCACACTGATCGCTTTAATTGGATACTTGACTTGGGTGTGTAACAACTGAGGAGAAAATGTAAGAGCCAATAAAGGGACCGGGGTGGAGAGGTTGCTGGAGAGGAATAAACCATTCTGAGGAAACTGTTCCCACCAAGCCCCTGCATCCAGCTTTCATGGATAGATTCGGTTGGGCCCCTTTCCCATGGGGTCTGCCTTCAGCCAGCTCCGCACCCCCAGCAGCTAGTGCACAGACTGAGGACAGGAGTCAATCAGGTAGTGTCTGGTTTATTAGTGTTGTCACAGCGACAGGAACCTCCAGAGTAGGAAGAGGAGGCTCCTGCGAGAAACTTTCTCTTGCCATTCCCTTCCCCTGGGACTCAGAGCCTCTAGGCTTTTCCTCTCCTCCTCCTTCCAGGCCTTTCCTTGGCCCTTGGCATGCTAGGATGTGGCCAGGAATCAAAAACAGATCTTTTCCCCAGCACTAGCTGTGTGCTGCATTCATGGCACGTGAGAAGCTATACACAGGTATCCAGCTTAGGCACCAAGATTACCAGTTTCACAGGGCTGAGTCTTGGCTGTCTGGTAAACCAGTGGTGTTTCACTGCCCCAGGGTGGCTGGCCACCCTTCTGGATATTTTCCCTATGTGGCAACTGCCACCACTCAGGATGGCTCCCCACGTTTGGAATGGCCACCATGAATTCTATGAACCAACAAGGCTTCCTCCTCAGAAGAGTGCCCGGGCAATCTTTCTCCCTGTGGCCTTGATCCTGGGAAAGGAACCCCCTCCTCCCTCGCTTGGGGGAGTTCCCGAGGCAGAAGGGCCACTGGTGAGGCCCACTGTAGCACTGGAGGGCCGCCGCCGCCGCTGCCGCAGGAGGAAATCGTGTGAGGCTCCGTCCATAGCGTAGAAGACGTTAGCTGAGGCGGGGATGGTCAGCTCTGAAGGTTCAGAAAAAGGTGTCAAGCACAGTCATTCCCGCACAACCCCTGGGTGTGGCAGCATTCCCACCAGCGGGCGCCACTCTCCTCCCGAGTCTGCCTTCCCTCCCAGCCCCTGACCTCGCTCCCCTGGGAGCAGCTGCACTAGCTCGTACTCCGAAGCTACCGCAGAATCACGATTATTTTTCTTAAGGACACGACTGATGACACTTGGAGCCTTGTCCTGACTTGTCACCTGGCAGGACAGCAGACCAAAAGAGCAGTTAATTGCAATGATGACCTTGGCCTTGCATCATTCCAACCCTAGCCAGTGAGCCCACCCAGAGAAAGCTGCTGCTGCTGCTCAGTTGCCAAGTCGTGTCCAACTCTTTGCGACCCCGTGGACTGTACCCTGTTAGGCTCCTCTGTCCATGGGATTCTCCAGGCAAGAATACTGGACGGGGTTGCCATGGCCTTCACAGAGAAGGCTGCCCTTGTCCACACTTTAGAGTTACCAGGGAAACCCAACATGGCGGCCCCCTGTACCCCACGGGCCAGCCCACATGGCTGCCGGGCTGTTCCCTCCGGGGAAACCACCGTTGGTTCTGAGAATCTCAGAGGACACCCGAAGTTCAAGTGCAGCAGCTAATACAAAGTAACTTTGAAAATAAAACATGGCTGCTAAAACCAAAGGTCAATTAAAACTAAAATCATCCTCCCCTTTGGCTGTTGACACCTAAGACATCATCTCCACCCCCAACCTCCTGACCCACAGCTCTCACCAAGATGCTCTTATAGACACTGCCGTCTTCCCCCAGCTCCATCTGGACTCGGATGATTCGGCAATCAGAGGTCCCTGGCCCAGGCGCCCCTCCCCCACATCCAGGCCCCTTGGAGGCCCCTTCTGCACCCCCACTGAGCGGGGAACCACAGGAGGCTGAGCGGCGGTGACCTCGAGAAGGCCGAGGGGAGGAAGCTGGGGGAGAGAGGTGGCTGGGGTCAGCTGGACTCTGCAGGGCTGGGGTGCTTTCCAGGGCGGAGTCCAGAGATGAGACAGACGGCCACTTCATGTGCTGGGGACCAACCAGACAGAACTGGCATGAAGGCAGGAAAGCCAAGGGAGAAAGACGCACAAAGTCAGGGTCTGTGCAGAGACCAGAGGCTCAGGAGTGGAGCTCACCTGGGCCAGCCGGGTCAGCAGTGGGGCGGGGGTTCCAGGCACCTCCTCTGCTCCCACACTGGGCCGATCCCAGGAGACGAGGGGGGTGGGACCCCCAACAGAACCCAGCACCCTGGAATGGCAGGAGATTGGGAGGATCAGAAGAAGAAGGACAAGTCCCCAAGAGACTGCCCTCCAACCACTGACTCCCTCACTCTGTCCACTGCGAGATGACCAGTGTTGGCCGAAGCACCCGCGGGGCAGGTGGGTCACTGCTCCCAGGCGTCTCCACCTCACACGACACGCGATGGCTGGGGAGGGGGCAATGGGCAGAAGTCAGGACATGACACACTGACCCCCACATTCAGCCTGTGCCCTGGAGTCCCAACCGCACCCAGCCAGTCACCTCTGCGCCTCTGTCAGTGGCCGGAGCCCCTGTAGCCACCGCTGGATATCGGGGTCAGGTCGGAGGTCATAGCCACGACATTCGTTCTGGAGCCGCCGCAGCTCAGAAAGGACAGCAAACTCCTAGGAAGGAGCCCACAGACTGCAGGAGGCCCAATCCAGGGAGCTCTGACTTCGCCCTCCTCTCCCTTTCCTGGGATGGGGCTACAGATGGCTGGCATATGGCCAAGCACTCTCCTCACCTTCCTCCGCTTGTCAAAATTGATGTATCCATTCTGCAAGGAGAAGGGGGTGGGGTGAGGGTCCCAACCCTGCCACAGAGAGCATATCCCCTCTCCCCACACTGGCCTCTGTGACTCCTCTGGCCCCCCGCTTCTCCCCCTCTTACCCATCACACCCTCAGCCCACTACCTTGCCCTTTACATTGAACATCACAGGTAGAAACTGTGGCCAATTTACAGAGAAGAAAACTAGAGATCAGAAAAGGAACTTGCCCAAGATCCCAGCTTTGGTTTATTTATCAAACGTTGTGTACGTATGCTTGCACCTCAGGCGTGCTCTGAGCACTCGCCAACATTAATTCATCCAACCCTCATAAGAAAGGCTTGATGTAGATGCTGTCACTAGTCTCCCACTTACAGCTCACTGAGGCACAAGAAGGTTAAGCACATTTGCCAAAATAACAGAGTCCTGGCCCTTACTGCTTCTGCCTTGCAGCCCCCTCTGGAAAAAGGTGGCCTGTCAGACCCTGAGGTCTCTTCATTCCATCACCATAATACACACACACACACACACACACTACTGACCTCCAGCTCATCCTTAGAGGCTGCGTCCAACATTACGAGGTCTTTTAAGAAGGTGCCAAGGTATGGGACCACACCCTGAGGTCAGAAGTCAGAGGGTCAGTCACCCCTGCCACTAATCCCAGGGATCCCCCTCCCTCTGCACTTTCCTAACCCATTGCCCCAGAACAAGTTTAATTCTCCTCCCCCTGCTGTGCCCCCTTCCCAACCCTAGCGCTTCCACCCCCAGTGGTCACTCACCCCACCCCGGGAGGCAGACCTCGGGGACTTCTTGGAATTTGGCTCCAGAGAGGGCTGCAGCTTCACCTCCTGACGGTGACAGAACAAGGTGACATGGGGGATGGGGGTGGGGGGAGATGGCAGGAATGCCAGGGAATGGGGCCTCACCTGCAGGAGGAGCTCCCGGCTCTGGGAATAGTTATCCTCCTCAGAGAAAATCTGGCAGAGGCTGGAGAAGACTCTGAGGCTGTCCCTGGGGGGTGGGGGGCAGCGGCCTTGAGGAGGGGCCTAGCTCAGCTCCCGACTCCGAGCCCTGACTCCCCTCCAGGGCCCTGTCCTCCCCACCTGGTTGCTTCCCCCCAGGCTGCCCGAAGCCTGTGGATGGGGCTGGATTGCAGGGCTGATACCACAGCATACACTGAAGAGAAATTTCGGAGCAGACGGCACTCCTGTAGGGTCACAGACAGAGATCACAGCTTTCGGACGGACCTCTTTCCACACCTTGATCCCCAACAGGGCCAAGTCTCTCTCGTACCTCTGCCACGCGGATCCACTTCTCCAAGAGCCGGGCCCTCTGGGGAGGACGAAGTGGCCGTACGGTCACATCTCCAAGCCCTTCTCCAGTTGAGGTAGCCCCCAGGACAGAGCTGACCACTGCCCCTGCCACCTTGTTGAACTGTGTGACAGTCGCCCGGACAGATGGGCAGAGGTGAGAATGTCCTGGCCGGTCTCTGTGACCCCACAGGCCCCCCAGGCACTGAGAGGGGACCAGATTGAGAAACAGCTCCTGCAGGGCAGAGGTAAGAGGTTAAAGTTCATAGTCAAGTGAGGTCAACCTTCCAATGTCAGGGGTGTGAGGATCTCATGTGGCCAAGGAACCAGAGGGGCATAGGGTTTGAAGGGCAACAATCAAGGGGAAATGGGGAAAGGTCAAAACTGGGTGGACAGAGGAGGCTGGGAGCTGGACCAGGAAGGACTGGAAGCCAGGTAAGGATGTGGAGTTAGGGACAGGTTAGTAAGGGGGCAGGGGTCATGGGGTCAGAGGTCAGGGTCTCACCGCATCTAGCAGGGTCAGCTGTTCGGCCAAGTGGTCAGCGAGGTACACCAGGACATCCGTGGGGTCAGCAGGGGGATCGCCGGGGAGGGCCAAGGGCTTAGGAAGTTCGGGGGTCTGGGGGTCCACCAGGGACCGGAGGTTGCGGATGAGGTCAGCGCCGCCCCCCACAATACCCTCCCCTGCTGCATACCCTGTCCGAAGAAAGAAGCTCTCAAGCCGGTCAAGCTGACCCTTGACCTCAGAGCCAAAATCCTCAGGGTGAGAGGCCAGCCAGGTTGACAGTACAGAGATGGCTACCCTGGGAGAAGGGGAATTCACCGGGGATTAGGTGTCAGGCGGCTGCTTGGCCGGAGAAAACTGTGAAGTCAGACTCAGGGGTCACTTACCCTTTTGTCCTCTCTAGCTCATCAGCAGGATGAGATTCAAGAGCTTCCAGCCTGGGGAAGGGAAGAGATTCTATGTGTCCATGTTTTCCAAAACCCTAGCGGTTTTGACTATTTGGGTGGGATGTCTGGCTTTAGAAAGTCAAGACATGTCAATGACCCTTGGTCCTTTAGTAGCCTGACCTGTCAACCATAAGCCCTAGCAGGGCAGGCGTGGAGGTGAAGGCCCGGTGAGTGGCCAAGAAGGCTGCTGTGAAGGTCATGTCAGCCCCTGATGTACGGGCGTCCAGCAGGTGTCTGACCAGGGCCTCCAGGGTGCCAGCTCGGAGTTTCCGGGAGGAACGCAGAGGAGGCCTTGGGGCCTGGGGGAGACAGAGCACCAGCCACTGACCCTTTTTTCAACTCTCCCTCGCTAGATCTCTGGGAGAAATCCCAGACCTAGGAGATGATTCAGCCTCATTGTATTAGGATTCAGAGAGAGCAAATGACTCGAACTAAGTCACACAGCTGAGTCCAGTCTCCAAACCTCCAACCTAGTATTCTGGCCAGAAAGTCAGTGGGAGGCAGGGGAACTGGGAGGTGGTAGGTCAGAGGTGAGACATCAAAGTTATAATCTCACCAAGGAATCAAGAGGCTGATACTGGCGACTTGTGACTGTAAAGGTAGCACCATCCTCCTCCTCCTCCCAGACAGACACAGGGGCCTGGAGGAGCAAGAAGGGGAGGTCAGATGGTTCCACACCCCACCCCACTGCCCAAGCCTCACCCCCAAGCCCTGCTCCTCCCTCTGTGCCCCTCACCTGTTGCGGAGGGGGACAGTACCAGCGAGTACGAGGGGTTGGGGGCTGGTGACCCCAGGTCTTCCCCACTGGGGCCCAGACAGCCCCCCCCAAGCCGCCTCAGGGCCCGGTGGAGTCTAAAGGGTTGCAGTGGGGAGTTGGATGGAATGCAGGAACCCTGAGCCTGGTGACCGCTGCAGCCCCTTCCCCCCAGAGCTGAACCCTTGAACAGCCAAGAATCCAGGTGCAAAGGTAGGAGGAGGGGGAAGCAAGAGAGGCAGAAAGCCTGAGGCAGCGATCTAGAGAAGCTGAAACCTCAGTCACAGGCACAACCGCATGCTCCGCCCTCCCCCGCAGGAACTAGCCAAGCCCAAAGAGTAAGTCCCCTTAGCCCCCTTTCTCCGGGTCCCTCCTCAGCTCTGGAGACCCCCCTCAGGGCGGCGGCGCCGCCGATCCCAATACAGGAAGGAGAAGGGGAAGTGGGGATGGTGTGTGTGTGTGTGTGTGTGTGTGTGTGTGTGTGGGGGGCGGTGGTTTAGACTCACAGAGTCATGTGACCCCGGCCGCTCCCCCAACCGATCCCGAAAAACCAGCCCTGCTAGTCACCCAGTCAGTCCTCACCCAGACTCTGGATAAGAGTGTCCAAAACCTCGGGGCCCCAAATCCAACTTTCGGCCCTTCTTAAGGCCCGAATCCTACTCCTGCCACTAGCCCCGGAGAGAAGCAGGTGACCACCAGCCACTCGGCCCGGGACCGCCCTCAACGGTCCGAGAGCCTCGGCTCCCCACCTCCGCCCAGCCCCAGGCGGCGGAGCGGAGCGGGGAGGGGTCACGAAATAGAAGGGTTCCCTCCCCAATCCCGAAGTCGGAGGAGCGGGTTACTGTGGAAACAAACCCCTCCCCGCCAAACAGACACCCGGAGGGAGACAGGGACCTAGACTCCACGCCCGGAGGGACGGGCCACTCGGGCACGGGCGGAGAGGGCTAGGGACCCGCAGGCCAGCCAGCCACACGCGCCGTGCGCGAACGGGGCAGGCTCCTGAGTGTCTGTGCCGCACAGAACCTCGGAAACGCCGGGGCTCCCCGCTGGGGGACACGGGCCGACTCCAGCGAGAGGCGCAGCAAGGGCTGAGGCAGGAAGAGACGCAGGGACACAGACTCGCAGCGGGGAGAGTCTCCGGGACACATGCCGCCCGCGCCTCACCTCGTCGTCGTCGTCGTCGTCTTCCTCCTCCTGCCCCCCGCCCCCGCCCCGGCCACTGGGGCCCCCACCCTCTTCGGGGTCTCGACTCCGGAAGCTGCTCAGCACGACTCCCCCAGGGGGGCTCGTGTCCCACAGCAGCCGCAGGGGCCGCGGGAGCATGGCCGGCTGAAGGAGTCAGCGGGGTCGGGCCATGGGGGCGCCTGAGGAGAGACAGGAGCGGGGAGGCGGGGGTCAGGGGTGCGCGGGGCCCCAGAAGGTGGGCTCCAGGTAGTCGCCGGGAAGCCCCGCGGGGAGGTGGGGCGGGGGGCAACGCTGCAGGGGCACACAGGGCCTGGCGTTGTGTGGACCGGGGGTCAGGAGCACGGGCTCGGGCGGGGTTACGGGGGGCTCCGGCTCTGACCTGCTCAGGACGGGTGGGGGCAGCGCGGCTCCCGAGTTGCCGTTCCCGTCGGTCTCCGGCCCCGGATCACGTCCCCGGACCGAGCCCGTCCCCGGCTTTTCCGCACCCCCTTGTACGCCCCCCCCAACCCCCCGCCCCGCCAGACTCCCGGGCCCTCCCGCCCTTTCCGCTCCCCCCCGACGTCCTCCCGCCCCGAGAGCAGGAGCCAAAAGGGAAGGAAGTGAGGACAGGAGCCACGGCCGCGGACTTAGAGGAGCGCCGGACGCTTGGGGGCTGGGACCCAGGAGCCCGGGTCTCCAGCCCGACTGTGCTCGGGGAGCCTGGAGCCCACGTTGCTCTGCGCTGAGTGGGGACAGGGATTCCCGTTTCCAGCCCCCGGGGAAGGGCGAGAGCCGAATCTAACATCCCGCTCCTCGCACACCGCGAGGCTAAAAGTCCCGCGGGGAGCGTCTCAGGGGGAACGGGCCCAGTTTCTCCGGGCCACCGGGGCTCCACTCCGCCCCAACCCACGCGTGTAGCGGGCCAAAATCCGCTCCGGGTTTTCGGGGGAGCCCGGGGCTCCTCTCTTGCTCGGGAGTGGGCGGGGCAGGAAGCCGCCACTTCCGGTCCCAGAGAGGGCGCCGGGGGTTGTTTCCGGCGCCGAGGCCGGCCCCTCCGCTGCCCTGGTCCCCCGCGAGTGCCCGCGGCATGAGGGCACGCTGTCGGCCGTGGGTGGCGCCCGGCTTCAGTCCCTTCCAAAGGGGCGTCGGGTGCCGCCAAGGCGTTAGAGGCAGGCCGTGGGAAGGAACCATGGGGGAGTGGAAGTGTCACAGCGCCTGGAAAGAGGGTCCCTGAGGTAGAACTGAGAGGTTCCTTTTGAAAAACACTGCAACGAGTTTATTGCCACACGATTAGACCCGCACCCTGCGTCCGTCGGGCCGACCGACCTGGCCCTCGAAGGGGACCCCCCTCAGCCGAGCCGCTGCTTCCTTCTTCCAGTAGTTTATTTGATTCAACACATTTTTTTAATCTTTCGGACGAAAAAAAGGCCAACTTCTTAAATTGAGCGCCCTCCAGCGGGCCCTGTGCAGGCGCGGGAGACACCGCAGGGAAAGGACAGGGTCGTCCCAGCCTTCGAGGAGCCAACAGTCCGGGCAGGGAGGCAGGCTTTTAACAACGACTCGCACAATCACTTAAATACAACCGTGGTGAACCGCACCAGAGGGACACGCGGCGGTCTGAGGGGGCGAGGCTGACCTGGTCCGTAGCCCAGGCAGAGACAACAACGCTCTGGGACCCAGAGGGAGTGGGAGGCCATGGAGAAAAGGATCAGCTTTAGGTGTAATGAGCATCGGGAGGAGGGCGGGAGAGCGCTGAGCGGAGCAGTGGCTGGAGGGCAGGGATGCACTGAGTCAGGGCCGGAAAGAATGGATTTGGCTTCTAGAGCACCGGTTCCTGTCCCAGATGTCCCTGAGACTATTTCAAGGGCTACGTGAGGTTTAGACTATTTTCATAGCAATCCTAAACTGTTACTTGCCTTTTCACTCTCGGTCACTAAAGAACCTACACTGGCGTTTTCCTGAAGCTACATGACATGTACTGACATCGTCCCCACAGCTAATGGAACGTGTGCTTGTGTCTTCCTGTGTATTAAATTGTTCTCAGTTTTGAGAACAGTACAGTAAATATCTGTGGCTTATAATCTACATAAGTGAAAGCTTTATAGAGTCCTTAATAATTTTTAAGAGATCCTGAGACCAAAAATTTTGAGAACCGCTGCTCTAGAGTCCTAAGGAGGTGAATGCCTTGTGTCTTTTCAGGAAGCATTCCAGTGGCTCAGTGGAGAGAGACTGGAGGGAGCAGGAACAGAGGGCATACAATTTGGGGAGTTATTACAGTAGCTTAGACCGGAGAGGATGGTGGCTTCCCCAGGATGGTGCTGAGTTGGTTTCACTCTGTTTTCTGGAAGAGAAATAAAAAGGTGAGGGATTCAGGGTATTAGAAAGCAGGGTTAAATGCTCATGGTCAGTCCAGAGACAGTGAACGTCATGGGCACAGAGGTGGCAGCAGAAAGAGGCTAACGCTTTCTGTGTATTTTAAGCCTGGCAGATGCAGCACCAAGTGCTTCTGCTCCTGCATCTTTCAAAGGAGATGCCATATCTCCTTAAATCCTTCCAGCAGCCCTCTGAGGCTCTGCTGACCGGTACAGTAGCCACCATTCACTCGTGTCTGTTGAGCATTTGAAATGTGGCTAGTCCATACTGAGGTTTAAAATAAACCACTGTTTTTGAAGACTCAGGATGGAGAAAACACTATAATTTCTTATACTGATGACATGTTGCCATGCCAACATTTTGGATATATTAGATATATTTTACCTTTTTAATGCAGTCCCTAGACTATGCATTTAAATTTACATATGTGCCTTGTGTTATATTTCTATAGGATATCACTGCCTAAGTCATTTTCCCCCCCTTACACCCAAGGAAACAGGTGCAGCCTGTTTGAGGTGGCGGGATTTAATGCAGGTCTGTGTGAATTCCAAGGCTGGATTCTGCCCACCAGGCCAGCAGCCGCCCTCTTGGGTGAGGAGTTGGGGAAAGGGGATAAAATGAGAAGGGAAAAATAAAGGAAAGTGGAGTGTTGTTACCTTTTCCATTGAATTCTGTGTGGTCAGGTAGGCAGCTGTGGAGAGAGATTGAGAAGAGATGGGATGGGGGAGCAGTAGGGCAAAGGGATGAGTGTCAGACTTCTTTGGGAGGAGGCAGATAATGTCTTGCCTCTCAAGGGTCCCAGTTTGGGTGGGGCTCACACTCACCGGCCCAGCCCAGTGCCTTGAGGAGCCCAAGGAGGAGAAAGGCAGACAGGAAGAGACCAATGCCGTCCTCCAGAGAGGGCCCAGAGAGACCTGGCAGGCAGAAGGGGCAAGAGAGTGAGTCTGAAATTCCCAGGCACACCCCCCAGCGCCACCCCATTTCTCCGTCCTCCAGACTCTTACCAGCCACCTGCAGGGTGACCTCAGCGCTGCGCCCCAGGGCGGACAGGCTGGGGTGGTGGACTCGGCAGGCATAGCGGGCCCCATGCTGCTCACTGGTGACCGGGGGCAGCTGCAGGTGTGCGGAGAGGCTCAAAGAGCCATCTGAGTGATGTCTCAGGGCCGAGAGCCACCTCTGGCCCTCAGCCTTCTGAAGGCGACCCTCTGGGCCACCCCGAAGCTCCCATTCCACCTCCAGCCCATGGGAGGGGTAGAAGTGGGACACGAGGCAGAGCAGCTCTGGGGGTGCCTCCCCAGGAGCAGCCCATACAAGAGGCGCTGGTGTCAGGGCCACCTTGGGGGGTTCTGGGGAGAGAGGAAGAAAGGAGCATGGGGAATTGATCTACACAGCCCTGCCTCAGAGGCCCTCTGTGTGCCCTCTGGCTCCCCATACTGAGAGGGTTTAGGGGTTTCCTCCCAGGTTGGGGAGCCCACCATCTCCCCATTGGTGTTTCGCAGGAATCTTCATGCCGTGTCCCCAGCCTCAAGGACCCCTTCTTCAGATTTGGGAACCTCCATCCCAAAGCCCTTTAGATCCCTAGGAATCCTTTACCCATTGCCCCTCTGACTCCCAGGGACCCCAGTATATCTCCCCGTATTCACCCAGCACCCTTTTCTCCACTATCCTCCCATCATGGAGTCCCTACAATCCTAGTGACCATCGTCTACCCATAAGAATCGCCATATCCTCACTCACTCAGTACAGCAAGCTCCAGGGTGATCTGCCCTTGCAGGTATGGCAGGTGAACAGTAGCCAGATAGGTACCCTCCTGGGAGGGCCGAACTGCAGGCAGCCAGAAGGTCCCATTTCCGGTCCATGGCCCCCAGGGCTCATCGTCATCCCAAGCAGCAAATGCCACTGCCCCCTCTCGGGCAGCTGGCACCTGCCCATTCAGTCCAGGAGTCACAGCTAGCAGCAGGTGCCCCTTACCCAGGTGCTGGCGTCGCCACTCCAGCCCAAAGGGAGGGGGACCTGGGGTCAGAGAAGGAGCCTTGGGGGTGAGGGGCACGTAGGCAAAGCTCAAGTCCAGCAAGGCATCTTGTCCCATTGGGATGCGAGGGGTAGGGGTGTGAGTGAAGACAGTTAGGACAGCTGGGGACGGTGGGGAGAGAAGGGTCGGGAGGGGAAGAGAAAGAGAAAAAATAGAGAATTGGGTTATGGGGAGGAGTTAACTCTTACCCACCCCTCCAAGGACACTTCCTTGGACACTCACCATCTCCCAGCCCTCCCTGCAAACCCCCTTTGTCCTGGGACTGTGGGACCCACTGTAACTCAGAGTGAGCAGAGGGGTCTTGAGGTGAATAAGGGCGGCCTTTAAAGGCTGCTCGGAACACACAGCCCATTCTGCACCAGCCCTGGGGACAGAGGGATCTGAGGGTCCTTTTGACACAGCCTGAACCAGCCCACCAGTCTCCACACCCACACTTGAAGAGCCAGGCCTTTCTTGGTTTGCTGGTGAAGACAGTGATGACTCATGACTGTCAATCCCCTGGTGCTACACAGAGTATTTACTGACCCTGGAAGGTTCTGGCTCTAGACTAAAGCTGAACACAGACCTCTGGGCTCTGCTTAGGCAAGTATAGGCTGGTTAAATGCCTGGAGCCTGATTGCCCTGATCAGTCCCAACTCAGCAGCTGTTATATAGCCTTGGGCCGTTAGTTTACTCTTCAGTGTCCCGTTCTCCTAAATAAGGATGATGATGATGCTAGCACTCATCCCAAGGAGTTGGAGCAGTGAAGGTTCAGTCAATTCATATCTGCTACTGATCTGGACAACAAAGACACCTATATATTAAAGCTGCTTAGAATAGTGCCTGGAACACAGTACATCTACAAAAGTGTTTGCTGTGATTACAGCCAGTCATCTGCCAGACAAACATAACATGTCCCAGCTGAACAGCATCTCTAGAACATCCCCTGGCCCAGCTCCAGTGCCGGTCTTCCCTGCCTTAAATGATCACCACCAGCCCCTAGGCACTAAAGGAAAACATTTGCAATCCCTAAGATTCCTTCTAATTCATTCATTTGACTAATATTGATTGAGCACCTAGGATGTTCAAAGTTGATGAGAGTGGTGAACAGGACAGGCAGCCCCCTGCCCTCCAACTGTGCAGTCTGATAAGAAAGACAGATTGCCAAACATAACACGCTATGTGCCATCCCCACCAGGCCCTAATTCTGTCTCCCAGATAGATGTTACATTTGTTTCCGACTCAAGTGCTCATCCAGAGAAGGCAATGGCAACCCACTCCAGTGTTTTTGCCTAGAGAATCCCAGGGACGGGGGAGCCTGGTGGGCTGCCGTCTGTGGGGTCACACAGAGTCAGACACGACTGAAGCGACTTAGCAGCAGCAGCAAGTGCTGCTACTGCTACATTTGGGCAGTTACAGCAGCCTCCTCTCAGATCTCGCTCTCCTTCATTTCATCCTCACACTATAACCAAATAACATGGCTGCAAGTCTGACCCAGGCACTTGCCTGTTTAAAAATCCCAGTTACCTAGGAACCTAGCAACTAAAAGCAGAGGCTGGCGCTAGAGGGCCCAGGTTCAATCCCTAGCCTTGCTTCTTACAAGTTGTGTGTCCCTGGACAAGTTACCTAACTGCTCTGTCTCATATTTCTTCATCTGTGACATGGGTATAACATCAGTACTTAGTTCTTACGGTTGTTCAGAGGAATAAATAAGATTATGCCTATAAAGTGCTTAGAACAGGAGCTGGTGTATAGAAAATGCTTAGCTGTTACTACTTTCATTACTGTCATCATCATGGTGAAGGATTTGCAGGGTATCTTGGAAAAATGACTTTATCTCTATTTTCCCATTAGTCCAATGACTGATCCTTGCCTACCTTTTGTAGGAATCATGTAAAATAACAGGCTTTTGGAAAAATGGCACCCACATACCTACACATACACACAAAACTTCTGATGATTCACTATCACTTATAAACCCCAGCTTTCAAGGAACTGGGTAATCTAGCCTTTCCGGACTTCTCTTGCACCCGAAGAACCAGCCACGGAGAAGCCCTTTCTATGACCAGTAGAAAATCTGTTGTCATTGGGCTTTTCTTAGCTTTGTTCAACTGCCAGAAATGTCTGGGTCTTCCAAGTGGAAGTAATTTTTTTTTCCTCTTGTGATTATTTTTGTTTTTTGGCTGTGCCATTTGGCTTGCAGAATCTTAGTTCTACAACCAGAGATGGAACCAGAGCCCTTGGCAGTGAAAGCGTAGCAGAGTTCTAACCACTAGACCACCAGGGAATTCCCTACTTTTATGTAACTTTTAATCCTAGCTTCTAAGGCCCACAAAGTTAAACTTCTCTGAACCTCACAGGACTATTTTTGTTCAAGAGAGTAAAAAAAGTAAGCAATTTCATTTAGTTTATTTAAATCCAGAAACACACTTTTGAATTGTATGAATCAATCTGTAGAATTAATAAGCAAATCTTAACCTAAGAGTGCTCTTTAATATGGGTAATTGAAGCAATTTTAGACCTACATTCCACAACCTGGACTCTGTAAAAATACACATGTAAACATAACAGGGCCAGAACCTGTTGGTAAGGAAATTTCTACTGTTTCACAGTTTGTATTATATAGGTCTATGCTTTTCTGTTAAAAGTGAATGATAACAACTATTATAGGGTATTACTGAAAAAAATTAAACCCAAATCTAATCAAACCTCTAGCTCTATCAATGTATAGGAAACATGGAGGGAAAAGGAACACAGAAAATGACAGGATGAGCAAACAACTGGTCAAATATAGAATAAGGGAACATCTACAGAACAAATGACAAGCCAATAGCATTTAAAGGGATAGGGCAATTACAATAAGACAGACTCAAGAGATAAAACTGCTATGGACTGGATGTTTGCGGCTCTGCCTTCCCCAACCCCCAATTCATACGTTGAAGCCCTAACCTGCAATGTGACTGGAGACAGGGAGTTGGACGAGGTGATACAAGTCAATGAGGTCATAGGTAAGCCCTAATCTGATGGAGCTGGTGCCCTTATAAGAAGAGGAAGAAATGGCAAAGCTCTCTCCCTCTTCCCTCCCTGAGAGGACACAGCCAGAAGGCAGCTGTCTGTGAGCACAAGGGGAGAGTTCTCAGCAGACATCAGCCATGTTAGCACACTGATCTTGAACTTCTAGCCTCCAGAACTGTGAGAAAATAAATTCCTATTGTTTAAGCCCCCCAGTCTACGATATTTTGTGATGGTAGCCCAAGCAGATTCAACAACCAAAGAGAAAATATAGACATCTTTTTGATCCTGATTCAAACAAATCAAATGTAAAATAGCATCACTGAGACAATTGGGAAAAATTTAGTATGGGCCAGAAATTAAATCATATTAAGGAATTATTATTTGTTTTGTTAGGTATAATGCTATTGTGTGTAGGGGGGATGTTAAAGTCCTTAGGTAATAGAGATGTTTACTGAAGTACTTATGAGTAAAATAATATGATGAGACATACTTAAAAACACTTCCAAAAAAGAATAGAAGATTGGAGGAAGATAGGTATAACAATTTGGTAGGGCTTCTCTGGGGATCCAGTGGTTAAGAATCCTCTTTACAATGCAGGGAGCACAGGTTCAATCCCTGGTCCAGGAAAATCCCACATGCCCTGGAGTAACTAAAGCCATGCGCCATAACTACTATTGAGTCTGCACTGTAGAGCCTGTGCTCCGCGACAAGAGAAATGGCCACAATGAGAAGCCCTCACACTGCAGCTGAAGAAAGCCCACGCACAGCAACGAAGACCCAGCACAGCCAAAACTAATAGATAAGATGTTATTCCCATTAAAAAATTCGGTAAATGTAATAACTGTACAACTAGGTATACAGTGTATGGCGGGTTCATTTTCCTCTCCTAGTGTATCACTGAAACTTTCTATAATAATTTTAAAAGAATGATGAGAAATACTATACACACAAAGTATATTAAGAAAGTATATTTGTCAACAAACATTTTAGAGTATTTAACAACTTACTTGGTAAGAAATAAAGTATAAATAAATCCATACTAGCAAAACTATTGATCTGTGACCCTGGAAAGAGTCTATTTTTAATTTTACATTAAAAAAAAAAAAAAACCTTTCATTTTCTTAAATCCCTAATCAAGCAAGAATGTTTGAAAAGGAAGACTGAGCACAGCAACTAGTTTTCACCCCCGGTGGTGGGTGAGCTGCAATAACGTTCTCACCTGGCCATGCCCTTGGCTCCCTATCCACACTTCTTTTAGGGCTCAAGTCACTTTCTACTCTAAAACTATCCCATGGCAAATCTGATGAGAACGTTTCTGAGAGTAGACTCTACATCTAATCACCTCTGTGACCCTTAAAAGTGTTCAAGGCCACCCCAGAGATTCTGATTTAATTTACCTGGAGTGAAATTTTTAAGGATTCTTATTTGTAGACCGAACTGAGAACTACAGGGCCCTAATTTATTCTTGGTGATAATAAACATTTATTAAGTCAGTGAATAAATTAACAAAGTGTCTCCCTTGATTGTCACAACAACAGGAAGGCAGATGGGAAATACCATCCACATTTTACAGCTAGAAAAGCAGATTCAGAGAAAAAGGGACATTCTTACCCTACCTCGTGAAACCAACAGCCTTGGAAATATTCCTGTCCACTAGAGACAACTGCCGTCCCCACAAGGAACAGTTTGCCTCTGTCCCTGCCCTGGGCAATGTCTGGGGACAAAGAATGGAGGTGGAAGCAGAGGTGAGGATTGTGTAGTGGGTGCTGAGTCCCATGGGTGATTCTTGAATATCAGGGAGAAGGTACTGGGGAAGGCAGGGTGTAGGGCTCAGTAGGGGTTGACTGGCAGGTCAGGCTGTATGCTTTCCATAAAATCACACAATGTTTAAGAATTGCCAAGGACTCTGTTCCCATCACCCTCCAGAGAAGAGCTCCAAGAAACCCAAATCCAGGTTGCATCTTCCCCACTTTTGCTTTATCCACCCACTCCCAAGACCAAGACCCGAAAACTGCCCAACCCCTGGGCCTCGAACCGGGTTACACAATGCGGCAAGTGGTCCGTCCTTGCAGCCGGAACCACCAGATCCCCCGCCGCTTCCCTTCCATGCACTCAAGCCCACCATTCAGTGACCACAGAGTCAACGCATCATCACGAGCCATAAGAGGAGGCTGTCAGGGGAGATTAACGCGTTTAAGCGCAAGAGCCTGTGCTTTGCTGATTGTTGCAGCGCCGGATGTGGGAACGGGTGGGGCGTGAAGGCAGTTTTTTTTTTTTTTTTTAAACAGGGTGAACAGCAAAGGTGGGAGCGCCTAGCAAGATCTCAGAGGAAAGGAGCAAAAGTTCCTGCTTCTGAGACCCTCCCAAGCCCCTCGCCTAGCGAGTTGCTTAAGGTCTGCTGCTGCTGCTAAGTCGCTTCAGTCGTGTCCGACTCTCTGCGACACCATAGACGGCAGCCCACCAGGCTCCTCTGTTCACAGGATTCTCTAGGCAAGAATACTGGAGTGGGTTGCCATTTCTTTCTCCATTCTTGAGGTCAGGTGTCCGGAACCCCCCGCCTCTCCAAAACCCCGCCCCAAACCGCATTTTATTTTAGATTAGGTTGAGACTAGATGAAGCGGTAAAGACATTTTAACTTTAACTGAACTGCCTTGATTTACAAATAAAGAAACGGAGACCCGACTGGGGAAGTGACTCGCTCAAGTCCGCAGAGCGAATTAACGACTGATCTGGACTCTTACAATCTACCCAGTAATCTCCCATTCCCCTCTGTAGCTACCTGTTGCCATGGTGATGAGAGCAGGCTCCGGCTGAGGCTCCGACTGTGGTCGAAGGAGGCTGGAGAGGCTGAGGAACGGGCTAGACATGCTGACCATGAGCCAAGTCCCGTCCAGGGCCCGCGGACAACTCTGCTCCGGGGTCAAGCCGCTGAGCCATTTGGCCGAGGCTGGGAGCGGGACGTAGAGGCTCATCTCGCAGCGTGGCGCTGGGGCGTCCCGGGGATACTGCCTGAAGGCGGCCTGAAGGGCGCCCGCGGGGTCTGTGAACGCAGAGAGAAGAGCTGCAGGCGTAGAGTCTCCGCCAGGAAAGAAGAGGGGAGGGCAGCGTCCAGGGACTTACAAAGGTGCAGACTAGCCGGTCGTGAGAGACTGACAGGGCGGATCGTTTCACTTTACAGCTGGGGGAAGCTGAGGCCCGAGGTCACTGAGACCCAAAGGGCTGGGGGGGCGGGGGGGGGGTGTTCGGAGGAGGCAACAGAGTTGGAAGCGAGTCCGGGATGACTCACCGTGAATTTTGAGGTAGCGCTCTGGCGCGAGGTCCGGTCGAAGAGGTGGGCTCTCCGCGCCCTGGCGCAGCAGCAGGGCAGCGGGTTTCTTGGCCAACTTGCCCCCGCCCGCATCCTCCACGAACCAGCACTCAATCACCGCGGGTCTGGCCGAGACAGCGGTCGCCAAGCCTGGGGAGAGGCGCGCGAGTGAAGGCACGGCCCCAACTTCAGGTGACCCGACCTCCCCCATCCCCGGACGTGGCGGGGCTCACCTCCCACCGTTCCCTGTGCCGGGAGTCACGGGGGTCGCTCACCCAAAGCCACAGCGAGGAGCAGGGACAGGCGCTTCATGGCGTTCGGATTTCTCAGCTCGGAAGCAGCCTCTTCCTCCTTTCACTTTCACTTTCCTCCAAAGGCCAGCAGGTGGGGCGGAGGAAATCCCCTCTCAGGCTAAGGGAAAGTTCGTGGGAGGCAGGTTCTCTCCCCGCCTTCCCCCTTCCCCTGCGCCGGGCAGGGGTTCCGGAACATCCTCTCCAGTTGGGGAGTTCCGGTCTGGGGACCTCAGCCCCGCCCAGGCCTCCTGGATCACCCAGCGCTGCAGAGTCCGGGAGTCTTCCCACACCCGAGGCGCTCCCGCTTGTCCCCCCCAACCCCAAATCCACTTCCCTGAGAACCATTACTCCACCTTTCCCCACCTGTGCCCGGTCCCAAGCAGACACATCGGGGTTGTCGGGAAGCCAAATGAAATGACCAATAAATATTTTAATCACTGTTTAGAAAAAATAAGATTTAAAATAAAAACCTGTACTCCTACGACTTAGTCCCTCGTCTCCATCCCCCGCTCTCCCCAGTGAGAATTGAGTTGGGGACCCCCAAAGTGGGGGAGGAGAGATTAGGGTAGAAATAAAGGGCACATCCTTTTGGGGGGCAGGCTATATTCTAGGACAAGGGTGGGGCTCTAAGGCCTGGTCCCTACAACTACACAAACACAGACTTCAGGTACAGACTACAACCACCTGACCCTTGACCCAGTGACTCCTGGATGCTCAACAAGCCCCCTCACCCCACCCCCACCCCCACCCCACATGCGCCCTACTCGGGAGCTGGGGCTTCTGTGCACCCATCTGCAGGGAAGGAAGGGCTGAGTTACAGGGATACTTTGGGGAGGAGGGGCTGAGGAGTGGAATAGGGTAGCCCATGATGCGACGCGGTTCCCCTTCCAGGATATATATACACAAGTCCATAGAGACAGGAAGACAGTGTGTTGGGAGATCACGTAGGGTCCACAGTGCCCCAGATTCGTGACCCCTAATCTCTCTTCCCGGAAAGCTACCCCGGTGGGCCGCCCCTTCAGTTTGCTCCGCCGCCCCCACTGAAGCCCATTTCCACCTTGTGGACACTGAGCGGGGACCAGACGCATCGGCTGGACGGGGGCGTGGCCCCACTCGCCTCATCGCCGCTGCCCCCGCCGCCGCCGGGGGACTCTCTCTTGGGCTGCAAGGCCGGTCCGCTGGGCCCGCCCCCGGGGCCCGGTCCACCCCCGCCCCCGCCGCCTAAGTGGTGCCTGCGCTCACAGTGTCCCCGGTGGCGCATGAAGCTGTCTCGCCACATGAACTTCTTGGCGCAGACACTGCACTCGTAGGGCTTGAGACCCGTGTGCGTCTTCATGTGCTCCGTCAGGTGATGCTTCATCTTGAACTTTTTGTTGCACACGGGGCAGTCAAAGGGCCGCAGGTTGAGGTGCATGTTCACATGACGATCTCGCATGCTCTTGTGGGAGAAGGCTTTCCCGCAGTGGCACAGAAAGATCTTATTTCCATCCCCACTGCCTGTCCCTCCAGGGGTCCCGCCAGTACCACCTGGCCCGCCCAGGGCCCCTGCCGGTGTGCCCCCCAGGGTCACCGCCCCGTGTTCAGCTTGGTTCCCTGGTGGCTGTGAGGAGGAGGAGGAGGATGAAGAGGATGGGAAGACTAGGATCTGGTTGCCCTGCATGTCCAGTGGGAGCAGGGGCCTTGGAGGGTGGGCTGGAGCATAGGATGAAGGGGTTGGTCCCCCTGAATCATCAAGCCCTGCCCCAGGACCCCCACCTTCATAGGGACCAAAGTCATTAGAGGACTCACAGAAATTAACCTGCTCCTCTCCCTTGTCCGGAGGCTCAGACAGGGTCCGGACATCACTTATGCTAAGGGTAGCCTCAGGTCCTCCCCCTGCTGGAACCCCGGAGCCACCCCCCAGCTCTTCATCTTCGTCATCCTCACAGGTCAACACCAAGTCTTCCTCCTCCTCCTCCTCTTCCAGGTCTGGGTCTTGCGGAGCCAGGGGTGCTGATGCTGGGCAGTTTCCACCCCGCTTCACATATACCCAGTGTTTCTGTGGCACAATGCTGGGGGGTGTATAGGTGGGCCGGCGGAGCCCAGCCCCAGGGACCACCGCACCCCTCCCATCCCCACCGTCATCACACAGCTCATCTGCCTCCAGCAGCAGCTTGCCAGAGGTAGCACCCCCACTGCCAACCACAGGGGCAGGGAATACAGGGCCACCCGTGCGGCGCTCCCCACTGCCCACTGCAGAAGCTGCAAAGGCCTCCTGGGAGGAAGATGAGAAATCAGTGGACTCCCGGGGGCTGAAGTAGTTGCTGCTGCTGGGGGATTGATTCTCACTGGCCCGGCTGGAGGCATGGGAGCGCACGGAGCTCACAGTGGCAGGGGCCACCGTGCCCCCACCCCCTGAAGGGACCCCAGCACCAGGGACAGTGACCGACGTGGCTGCAGCAGTGGTGACGGTGGTGGCGCTGGCTGAGGCCCGGCCCTCTCGGAGGAGTTCAGTGCACTTATCCACGATGTGCCACATTTGGAGCACAGACCCCACTGTGAGGAAGTTAACAATGTCAGCAGCAGCCATGCTGAGGCGGCCAGTGTAAGCTGAAGCCAAGACAGTCTCAAAGGCTCCTGGGTCCATGACGCTGGGCAGCGAGATGGAAGTCATGCCCTTGAGTAGGACCTGGTCGTGGAAGTAAGGGGAAGAAGCAGCCAGGACAGCACGATGAGCCCGGAACTCCCGTCCCTGCACCCGGATGGACACATCACAGAGCTGGCCCTGCAGCCGCTGCTGATTGAGAGACTCCAGGAGGGCACTGGTCACCTCTGGGAAGGACACATGTACCACCGCCGCTGCAGGCAAGGGCAGTGGTGGCGGGGCCAGTGATAGAGGCAGGGGGAGTGCTGCCCCGCTGGGAGACAGAGGAGATGGCTCCATGGTGTGGAGGGAAGGGGTACCCCCCCAGCCACAGGAACAAGGGAAGGAGGAGGGCGGCCGGGGGGGTCTCTGGAAAGAAAAAGAGAGACGAATGATAACATCTCATAGTGACACAGCCCTTTACAGTTTAAAAACACATTCACATTTATTATCTGGGTAACCCCCTACAAGGACACTATAAGGTAGGCACTCCTCTCAACCCCATTTGACAGATAAGGAAACTGAGGCTCAGAAAGATTAAGAGATTATCCAAGGTCACACCATTAAGTGGCAGCACCCACAAACGCAGGAGTCCTAACTCCAAATCCAGTGCTTTCTTTGGAGGTTAGAGAAATAAGGTACTCCTGGGGACTGGGGTGCCTCCCCTCAGAAATTCCCATTTGCCTGAGAGCCCAACTTAATAAAATTTACCTTACTGGGGTTTTGTACACTTTTCTTGGGTGGGGGGACAGTTCGGTTCTGGCATCGAAAACCATTTCCCTTTAGGCCATGCCCCTGGCTAGCCACGCCCCTTGCCCCCAGTTATCCCTAATCGCCCAGCTCAAGACCCGCCCCGTGGCCTTTTGGCTCCGCCCCTGAGTACCCCCGCCCACATAGGACCCCGCCCCCCTCTGCTCCGCCCCAAGCGGTACTTCGACCTCCTCTCCCACCCGGAAGGCGCCCCCCAACCCCGCGCGTCCCCGCTTACCGGGCCGCGCGCCCCCGGGCCCCCCCCACCCCTCACTCGGCGGCCAGAGCCACAGCCTGGGCCCCTCCCGCCGCCATCTTGCGCCGACTCCCTCCGCCCTCCGCCTCCGCTCCGCCTCCCGCCCCTCAGGCTTTAAAGGCACAGGCAGGCACCCCCGCCCGAGCCGCTGGGCAATACTCGGCCGACTCGGCCACTTCTCCTTTAAAAAACGGCTGCTTCATTCCACCTTAAAGGTACCACGTCTCGTACGCCGCTAAGGACTCCGGACTCGGGTCAGCCGAAGCTCTCATTTCCCTTTAATTTAGTAAGCCTGCCTCTTCCTATTGGCGATGGGTCTAGGCCTTCGCTGCTTGGGCTCCGCCCCTGAGCTGTGGCCATTAGCGCGTTTACGATGTCTAACCGCCCCGGTCGCCCAGATTCTGACAGTCCTCCTGAAGCTCCGCCCCCCACCTCTGGTCTTGGATTGGCTAGATAACCTTGAGTCGGCCGCTGATTGGCTTTTTTACTGCTGCCGCTAGAAGTGGGAAAGAAAAGCACATTCAGGAGGCTGAAGCACATTTTAGTGCCTTGCAGAGGGCAAGGAGCCCTGAGGATGAGAAAAACTCCAACAGAGGCGTGAAGGCAGCTGGACAGGGCAGATCCAGGGCTGTCCCGGGGGAACGGCTAACCCTGAGCCAGAGCACAGCTGGTGCCAATCACCAGCTGGTGAGGGCGGGACAAGGAAAAGACAGGGATACAATAAGAAAAGAACTTTATTGTTTATTAATGTTTCTATGTAAAACTTAAGCTTTGTTGTTGTTGTTGTTTTTAAAAAGAAACCACCAACAGGCAATTAGCTCAGTCCATCCCTTCCTCAGTCATGTGCTTCCTACCATCCTCCAAATACGATCCCAAACATTTTGGGGTCAGGGAGGAGGGGGAGGCAGTTAATCAGAGTCTGAGAGCACGATGATCTCCTCGGGATCACACTGTGTCGCCACACTCATCTACAGGGGAATGAGAGACAAAGAGTCAGAAAGGTCTGGAACACAGTGAAGCCAGGGAAGGACTTTATCAGAGATCAAAACTTAGGGTGGGAAAAAAGAGAGAGGGAGGAGGTAATGGGTATAACATTCAGAGAACCCCAAATGAATGATGAAAGAGAATGAAGTTAGGAAACACAGCCACCCCCTCTTACCTTATAAGTACCAGGCCTGGAGGGTTGTGACTGGGGAGTGTGGGACAACCGGGTTGGAAGTGGGCTACAGAGGGAGCTGGTCACCAAGCCATGGCTAGGAGAGTCCACCCTTGTTGAGGAATCAGCAACTGGAGCCATAGAAGCCAAGGGGGAAGGCGGGCTGGGCAGGGTATGTGTCTTCTGCCCGTTCTTCTGTACTGCCCTTTGCATTTCCACATGGCTAGAGACAGAAACATACATGGGAGGAGGGTTGTGTGTGGAGCCTGAGGCTGGAGGGGGAGCGTGCAGTTTTTCCCCAGACTCCTTTCTACAATATTTCTCTCAGAAAGCCCCTTCAGTCCCTCCATGGCTTCCCTCTTTCTCCTTGTTGCTGTTACCTCTTTCCTAATGGCCCAGCTTCTGTTTGCTTCTCTTTCCGAGATTTCTTGCGGGGGGGACTGGAATCCCCCCAAGTGTGAGGAGAGACGCCTCCATTGAAGGAAGTGGAGGTGACCATGGCGGCCCCATTCTCCAACACAGTGGTGAGGAGGTCCTCTGATTTCTTGGAAGAGGAAACGTCCCTCTCCTCAGGGGAAGGGGTCGTATCCAGGGGCAAGGCTTCAATCTCTAGCTCAAAGAGCTGAGACATAGGGCTCTCTTCCTCCAGGGGCAGCTCCTCGAGGTGCTCTTCCCTGCTTTCAGCAACTACACTGGAGGGGGCCGGGGGCTCTTCTGCCAGTGAAGATGGTGACTCTGTGAGTCTTTTGTTTTGCTGCTCCTCTGAAGACCCATTTTTCCCTTTATGAGGTTCCAGGTTCTTTTCAGTGGAGATCGGTAGTGGGGACACGGGGCTCTTATCTCCATCCTTCTCTGGAAAAAAAAAAAAAGAAAAAAGAGCAGATTGGTAGCAAAAGAACTGGGGGAAAGAGTAAGAGAAAGAAGGAAAGGATCTCAAAGAGGGGGCTCGTGCCCAACAGAGTAGAGAGAATTGACACAAGAGAAGACTGTTTCCTTGACATACCTGCTTTCTCCTCCTCCTCTTCATCGTCCCCCTGACCTTCCTTCATCTGTTCCAGATCCTCCTCTTCTTCGGAATCTGTGGCCTCATCTTCTTCCTCCTCATCTTCCTCGTCTTCCTCCTCGTCTTCCTCCTCGTCTTCCTCCTCTTCCTCTTCCTCCTCCTCTTCACTTTCCTCATCTTCTTCATCATCCATCTCAGCCTTGGAAGTGGTAGGACACTCCTGGGATGCCATCCCACTAGGGCCCTGCAGAGAACAAAGGAGTTTCCTGAAGGAATCTGTTGCCCCATTCTCAAAGGAATGCTTCTTGAATTCCTTCTGCACATGCCACGATCAGTTACCCCAGACTCCCTCCTGGCCAGTGCAGGGGAAGGACAAGGTCTCTCCTTTCATACCTCACCAGAATCCAACGAGGATTTGGGGGTATCTTCAGAGTGGGAAGAGGTGGCCTGGGGGAGCCGGGCTCTTCTCTTCTGTCTCTCACTCTCCTCATTCCTGTCTTGCATCATCGCATACTTGGAGATGACCTCATCCAGCCGGCTCATAGCCAAGCTTCGGTTCTCCCGCAGGCGCCGGGCCAGGACAGGATCTGACAGTGCGGGATCAATGCCTGTGTGGGAAGATATAAAGTCAGTGTAGTCACCCAGAACTCTAGAAGTAGGGACTAAAGAGATGCCCCCTCCACCACACACACCTGACAAATGAGGGTTACCAAGGAGTATCTCACTAATGCCTACCTGGCCTATAGTCATCTGTGAGGTGACAGCCAAAGTTGTAGATGAGATCCAGGTGGCGACGCTCCTGTAACCTGATGCCCACATCTCGGAAGGCATCCTGAGCCATGAGCTGGAGCTGCTGTCGGGGGAGGCCAAGGCTGTGCCGAGCAGCTGCCTTCTCTACGGCGCGCAGTACATCTCCATAGTCAGGGAAGGTATCAGGCCCTGGCTTGTTGATGAGCCGCTCAATGCGCCTATTGACCTCTGGGTAGCGGGTACCACGGTAGGGGATGCGCTGCTCTATGACCCGGCCTGTCAGTGAAGAGCAGTCTTTCAGCTCACACAGCCGTCCAAAGAGACGGATCAGCTTACGCTTCAACCTTGCTTCCTGCAGGTAAGTGGAGTCTGGGTCATCCATTTCTGAGAGATCCAACTCCTTTTCTTGAAGCCGCCGGATCTCTGCCACATACAGTGCCAGCAGCTGCTCCAAGCGCTGGATCTGCCGCCGGGAACCATGGGTCCTTGGGGCCTCAGAGGCAGTGGTCTCAGCATTTGGGTCCGAGGAGGGGTCTGTGGGAGGGTTATTCCCAGAGGGCTCACTAGAGGTGGTGGCAGCAGGGGCCAGGTTCAGCTTCTTCTTGGCTGAGTGGGCCTTGAGAACCGTGCAGAGCTCATTAATGTAGACATAGAGCTTAGCTGGCCGGTTCTGGGCCCGAGAGAGGACCCGAGAGAGGATGTTGCAGAACTCCGCCGAGGCCAAAAACAGAGGGTGGGCCCGCTGCTGCCGGTTATAGAGGAACGGGACCACCTCAGGGTGATCCGCCGTCTGCGTCTTACACAGTGCAAGGAACTGGAAGGTTCACGGGGGAAAAGGGAGGGGAAAAAGATAAAGGATAGGGTTGAGAGAAAGGTGAGGTGGGGTTAGTGGGGGAGAAAGGACAGGAGAGCCAATCAGCCATCCCCCTCCCTGGGGCACGACAGTCTTCTCCCCTAAAGCTCACCTCTTCAAACAGCTTCTCATTCTCCAACTTGTAGCATTTCTTGCCGCCAGAACTACTGCTTCCTCCAGCCCCATGGGGCTGAGAGGAGCCAGGGGCTTCTGCCTTGGGTGAGGCCGGATTAGGGGGTGGGTGGGAGGGCCTGGCTGAGCAGCTGCTTCATCTTCTTCATCATCATCCAGCACGATGATGCTGTTAGCGGTGGCCATAGAGGATCAAATCCCCCGGAGGGAGGAAGTGTTGGGGATTTCGTAATTCCTGCTGGAAGGGGATGGGGCCTCAGACAGAGCCCCTCCAGCATCGCCCCATCCCTTCAGCTCACACGTTTTCCAGTCTTCTTGGGTTTCAAAAGCACCCAGCCATGCCCAACAGTGTCCTTATTGCCTAGCTTCAGCAAGCAGTAGTACCATATGTTTTTCTGGCCCTTTACTGTGGGAGTTCCAAACCTTCTGAAAACCTGAAGTCCCACCCCCAGCTCTACCCCCCACGCCTATATCCGGTCTTTCAGTATCGTTTTCCCACTATTTCTCAGAGTTGGCAAGTTGAGTCTTCCTCTCAACCCCTGGACGACCTCTCACGCTGCACTCCAGGTTCCCTTGACATCCTCTCGAACAGACACCACAACCCCGCTGGCACCACCGTCTTCCCTGTTCGCTCTCTCTCACACATATCAAATCTAAACCCTCACCCCATTCTGAAAGATAACCCCAACTCGGAGACCCTCTGAGAAGGAGGTTCCCTCCCAAAAATCCATTCCCTTTTCTACTTAAATTATCTCTATATTCCACCCTCTGGTGGGTCTCCTCAAACCGAAGCGCTAGGTTGAAGATATTTCACCTCAAGTCCCCTCCTTCTCACCCCACCCTAATTTTCCCCATTCTCTTTTAGTGACCTGTAACCGATCGTGAGCTCCACGCTGGGCTCTCCCGATTCCTCTCAGATTTCAGCCCTGAATCCAGTCCTTCCCCTAAATGAGCTTCCCGCCAAGTCCCCCTCCCCCAGTTCAGCCCCTGGCCGCCCCACTCCCCTTCAGGGATAGGAAGGAAGATCCCACAGCCTGCCCCTCAGACTCAGCGCCCGGGACTCCCCAGTACCTCTCCCTCGACATTCCTGCCCCCGCCTTCGCTCCCCACACCGTCCGGCCCCCACCTCAGAAACGGTCTCTCGAGGCGACCCTCTCCGCTGATCTCAGAACCTCGCATGGTTCCCTCCGTCTTCCTTCCCCCTCCCACCGCAGGCCCTACTCCATACCGGAAGCCGCGGAGTTTCCGCCCACACGCGCTGGGCGCGGCCATATTGTCGCACGGAATCCAGTGCCCCCGTCAGGCAGGAAGGAAGGTAGGGCCGCCCCTCCTAGAGCCTCCAGTGCCGCCCACAGAGTCTGCGGCTCCTTTCACCCTGGCCTGCAGGGGGCGGATTCGTCGCCTCCGGGCGTCTTAAATACCCGAGGGCCGCCATTTTGCCGTACGGCTCTGGCTGCGCCGGGACCGGGGCCCGCCGTCTGTGGAGCTCTTTTCACCCGGTGCTTCCGCGACTCCGCCAATCAGAAACTTCCCGCATCCCGGCCCAACCACCGCTAGTCGCGTGCGGGGAGGACTGATCCACCTTTCTACGTTGGGGAGGGGGGGAGGAAATAACGGAACAGCGCGGGGTGAGGAATTGGGCCCTCCAAGGCTGAACAGGGATGCATGGAAAGGAGGAGTCTCTTAAAAGGGAAATAAAACCTTTTCTATCCGCTGGGCTTTGACAAGCCTTGTGGCGCTACTTTCCTACCTGCCAGGTCCCAGTTTCCGCGGCTCAATCGACTGTACCTGTCATTCCTTTCTATGGTCTGCGCGCTCCCTTGCAGCTGCCCAGAAGCTACTTCTACATCCAGGTGCCTACATCTCCCAATCATGAAGTCATAACACATGCATACAAACGAGCACAACACGCTATACAAATGTGTTGTTATTATTATTGCGATTGTTGGCGTGCTTTCCAAGTTCCACCACAGAACTAATGACCAACCAAGTAGGTGGGACCTAGTTGGTTCTCCGTCGTTTTCTGGAGGGGGTTCCCGAGGCGCAGGCGCTGAAGACAAGGAGGCTGTGCTTTGTCCAGGAGCTCTAGGGCCTGAGGACAGGCGATGTGGGGAGGGGGCTCTGAGCAGAATCTGTAAGAGCTGTGAGAAGAAACGAGGCTCGAGGCTCGTAAAATACCTTGAGTCTCGTCTCCTCCTCTTCCTCTGGGATAGCTGATGAAGGAAGAGAGAAGAAACCAACATTGGCGCCCGCCTCGCCCACACCCTCACCCTAAACCAACTTTAGGGAAACTGGAGGGGCTCGAAGAGGCAAAGCTGGGCCCAAAGGTGAACTTCTGAGGAAACCGGAAAGGTTAACATGGTTCCAATCGCTGAGTTTCCCACATCCTTGAGAATTCCACAGAGGGGGAGCATCTTGCCACTTTCTAGGACCACAGTCGCTTACATCCCCAATCCCTCGGAGTTACAGAACCTCAAACCCTCACTCCCATTAAAGAATCCCACACCACTTTTCTCCAGTCGTCTAAGCCTGTAGTCTTCAAATTGGGGGACATGAAGACTCGCCTAAGGGTACTCGGATTTGGGACATATAAAGGATTAATTTCCAGATTCTCAGTTTTCCCAAAATTTGTTTTCCTGAATAAATGCTTGCACTAGAGCTTCTCCTTCTTTTTCTCTTTTACAATAGACTTTCTCCCCCTCTATTTAAAAAGGAAAAAAAAAAAAAGGTATAGTTCTTAACCATGAAATCTAAGGATAACTTTACCTTGTTTTACCTTGGTTGTTTTTTGTTTGTTTGTTTTGGGACACACGCCCTGAATCTTGCAGGGATCTTAGTTCCCCAACCAGGGATGGAACTGGCCCCCAGCGACAGCAATGAAAGCACCAAGTCCTAACTGATGGACCATCAGGGATTTCATTACCTTGTCTTAAATAAAGAGACATGTAACAATATTGTAATATAATTATCCTCTAATTAAAAAAAAAGACATGTAGCCTATTTCTTTCAAGGCACCATAAACACCATCCTGTCTATCTCATTTTAAATGTACTTTTAATATTAAGTTCATCACTTCATGGGAAATAGATGGGAAACAGTGGAAACAGTATCAGACTTTATTTTTGGGGGCTCCAAAATCACTGCAGATGGTGACTGCAGCCATGAAATTAAAAGACACTTGCTCCTTGGAAGGAAAGTTATGATCAACCTAGATAGCATATTCAAAAGCAGAGACATTACTTTGCCAACAAAGGTCCGTCTAGTCAAGGCTACGGTTTTTCCTGTGGTCATGTATGGATGTGAGAGTTGGACTGTGAAGAAGGCTGAGCGCTAAAGAATTGATGCTTTTGAACTGTGGTGTTGGAGAAGACTCTGGAGAGTCCCTTGAACTGCAAGGAGATCCAACCAGTCCATTCTGAAGGAGATCAGCCCTGGGATTTCTTTGGAAGGAATGATGCTAAAGCTGAAACTCCAGTACTTTTGGCCACCTCATGCGAAAGAGTTGACTCATTGGAAAAGACTCTGATGCTTGGAGGGACTGGGGGCAGGAGGAGAAGGGGACGACAGAGGATGAGATGGCTGGATGGCATCACTGACTCGACGGATCTGAGTCTGAGTGAACTCCGGGAGTTGGTGATGGACAGGGAGGCCTGGCGTGCTGTGATTCATGGGGTCGCAAAGAGTCAGACACGACTGAGCGACTGAACTGAACTGAATATTAAGTTATGAAAATGTGTACAATCTTTATGCTATTTTATCACTTCTGCTCTCATAATAATTGTAATGATAACCCAGAAGAAATATTTCTAAAAACCTAGAGTTTTATGGTCACAAGAAAGAAAAATATTTTTCATCTCAATTATAATATATATATATAAGAAAGTGTGATAGGGGACTTCCCTGGTCATCCAGTGGTTAAGACTCTATGCTTCCATTGCAGGGGGCTGGCCTTAGATCCCTGGTAGAGGAATTAACATTCCCCCATAGGTGCAACCAAAGAAAAAAAATATTTTAAAATGTGATAAACTGGTCAATAAAAGACTTTCAAGTATAAAAGCATAAAATTGTGGGGAAGTCGAATGGTAATAGGAGTTTTAGGAGAATAGAGAATGATGGATTAAGAAAAGGAAAGAGTCCCAATTATATTTTTTAATGAGGGCTAGTGGATACCGTCACTCTGATATTTCAATTCCCCTGGACACACAAAAGATTGATTTATTTTAAAATATTTTGTATATCCCAGGAATTACATCGTTGAAACAATGTTAACTTATGATGATAAAGTTTAGATGCTTACTTAGAAGTGCTTGAGAAGAACAAACTTTTTCAAAATTATTTCCTTAAGTATAGGTGCAGAAATTTTAAGACAGTTGCTCTCAGCTATCCAACTGTCCCTCCAAAGCCCCCAACAGTGCCATTCCCCTCCACCCTGTCTCCCCTCTCACCTCTGTGGCAGGGCAAGTGGAGGTTTAGGAAAGATGGTCACAATTCCAGCTCCTCCTCCTTCTCAGGCGTTCTCAGGAGCCAGTCCTCAAACTTTGCCCAAGGTAGCAGCCATAGCAGCTTACAAACAGCCTCCAGCATCAGCAGTGTCGCGATGAGGACCAGGAAGATAAAGAAGGCTTTGTCCATGGCCCGCCGCAGGGGACCCCTGGGAGGAGTGGGATGTCGGGCAAATGCCAGGAACACATCCTCCTCATCCACATCGCCCTCCTCCTCGGCCATTCTAACCCACAGTCTGACCGCTGGCTTGAGCGAGGAGGCTGGGATGGAAGCCCTTAGTCAGCCTTGCCAGGATTAAGGGGAACGATGTCGGCAAGTCCTGCACCTGCCCAGCTTGACCCTAATTCCCCCAACCAAGAGGAAAAAAGGAGAGGAAGGCCTCTGAGTCTTTGAACGATCAATATAATGTGAATAATCTGGAATAAATAGTTCCTAAACTCTGTCCAGTTTTTGGGCTTCCCAGATGGTTCAGTGATAAAAGAATCCGCCTGCCAATGCAGGAGACACCGGTTGGATCCATGGGTCCGGAGGATCCCCTGGAGGAGGAAATGGCAACCCACTCCAGTATTCTTGCCTGGAGCCAGAACAGAGGAGGCTGCCTATAATCCAGAGTTGCAAAGAGTCAGACACCACTGAGCCACTGAGGACGCACACACCCACGTCCAGCTTTTTAACTTGTGTTTCGGAAACTGAAGTCCCAACAGAAACATGCCAGCTGCAGCTGCCCAAGTCATTCTAGGTCTCTAAGATTAAGGTTCAAGGCATTGGGCCTCTACAGCCCAGGACCTAGTAGCTACTGTGAGCCGGGGTCACTCAAGCACTTCAACACTGCGTGGGGTTGGGGGGATGGGGAGGAACGATCTAACCTAGGCGCGGTTGGGCGGCAGTGCGGGGCGCCGGCGGGGGCGGGGGGCCGCTGTGGGGAGGGGGGGGGTCGTGTGTGCGGGCCGCAGGGGCCGGACAGGGGGCAGCAGCAGCTGAGGCGGCTCCAGTCTGCGTAGGCGTAGTTTTTCTCCAGGTTCGGGGTCGCTGAGCTTGCTGCGCCGAAACCCGGCATGCTCTCTTTGTGACTTCCAGTAGGATTATAACTGGACTGCGGGTGCCCAATCGGAGGTTTATAAAAAGAGAAAGACCGTGGATGGCCAGCGGAGCGACGGTTAACGATAGGGACTTAACTATTGAGGCAATAATAAGGAAGGGTGAGCTGTGCTTGAGGGGCCCTGGTCTGAGAATTGCTGGTGGGAAATGTCAACGAGGACATTGGGACTAGGATTGAAGGCCTTTTCTTAACTCTCTTCCCCAGGCACTGGCCTGAAGCTTCGTGAGGGAAATCAAAGTCTATATGGAGACCTGCCCATAAATTGTGGTTGGTGGGTGGAGTGCAGAGGGAGGAAACAGCCCAAGAGGTAATAGACCTCCAGTGGGTTCTTGCCTGGAGAATCCCAGGGACAGCGGAGCCTGGTGGGCTGCCGTCTATGGGGTCGCACAGAGTCCGACACGACTGAAACAACTTAGCAGCAGCAGCAGCAGGGCCCCTTAGCTAAACTCCACTTTGACCTTGATAAAAGAAAACATTGTTTTGTTGGGAAGACCTTGTTTACCCCAAAGTAGTACAACGGATGTCACAGTTTTGCTTAGAATCAACTCATATTATCGTTTGCTGCCACCACAGGAAACCACATTACCAGTCGAAAGAAAGAAAGAAACTAGATGGGAATCTGAACTAATTATTTATATTTTTAAATCAGTCACAGCTTTATTTTTTAAAAAATTTTATTTATGGCTGTTCTGGCTCTTTGTGGCTGTGTGGGCATTTTTTCCTAGTTGGGGCAAGCGGGGGCGACTCTCTAGTCGCCTATGCATGGACTTGTTATCGCAGTGGCCTCTCGTCTTGCCGAGCGAGTACTGTAGGTGCGCACAGGCTTCAGTAGTTGTAGCACTTGAGCTCAGTAGTTGCTGCTCCCTCAGCTCTAGAGCACAGGCTCAGTAGTTGTGGAAGTGGGCTTAATTGCTCCTCAACATGTGGGATGTTTTCCCCATTGGGGATTGACCCCAGAACCTGTCCCCTGCGTTGGCGGTCGGATTCTTTACCACTGAGCCACCAGGGAAACCCCATACTAATCGTTTATGAGTTGTGTTAATTAAACAAGGAGAACTTTAGACTGAGGTGACTCTGATGCCCTGGTGGTCTACTTAAGCCAAAATCTAAACCTACAAATGCCTCAAGAGAAGCTAGAGGAGGGACTTCCCCGGAGTGGTTAAGAATCTGCACTTTCCACTGCAGGTCCCACCGAGGTGGGTGAACTAAGGTCCCCAACGCTGGATGCGCAGGCCCAAACCCGCTCCCCCCACTCGCCAAAAAAAAGAAACACTGGAAGATAGTCACACACAGCCAAATCGACTAAGCTATAGCCAATCAAATAATTTCCTTTCTTTGCTTCCACGTTTTCTCCATTAAAGTCTTTCCTCTGGGTCAGGTCTGAGGATGTTCAAACTACCCGTGCAGTTGTGCTCCTTTCACATGCTAGCAAGGTAATGCTGAAAATCCTTCAAGCTAGGCTGAACCTACTTCAAGCCGGTACAAGAACCATGTACTTCCAGATATACACGCTGGATTTAGAAAAGGTGGAGGAACCAGACATCAAATTGCCAACATCCATTGGATCACAGGAAAAGCAAGAGGATTCTAGAAAAACATCTACTTCTGCTTCATTGATTACACTAAAGCTTTTGGCTGTGGGTTACAACAAACTGTGGAAAGTCTTCAAGAGACGGGAATACCAGACCACCTTACCTGCTTCCTGAGAAACCTGTATGCAGGTCAAGAAGCAACAGATAGAACCAGACATGGAAAAGCAATTCAGTTCAGTTGCTCAGTCGTGTCTGACTCTGTGACCCCATGGACAGCAGCATGCCATGCTTCCCTGTCCATCACCAACTCCTGGAGCTTCCTCAAATTCATGTCCATCCAGCCATCCAGCCATCAGTATTGGAGTCAGTGATGCCATCCAGCCATCTCATCCTCTATCATCCCTTTCTCCTCCTGCCTTCAATCTTTCCCAGCATCAGGGTCTTTTCCAATGAGTCAGTTCTTTGCATCAGGTGGCCAAAGTATTGGGAGCTTCAGCTTCAGCATCAGTCCTTCCAATGAATATTTAGGACTGTTTTCTTTTAGGATTGACTGGTTGGATCTCGTTGCAGTCCAAGGAATTCTCAAGAGTCTTCTCCAACACCACAGTTTGAAAGCATGAGTTCTTCTGTGCTTAGCTTTCTTTACGGTCCAACTCTCACATCCATACATGACCACTGGAAAAACCGTATCTTTGACTAGACAGACTTTTGTTGGCAAATTAATGTCTCTCTTTTTAATATGCTGTCTAGGTTTGTCACGGGCTTCCCTGATAGCTCAGTTGATAAAAAATCTGCCTGCAGTGTGCGAGACCTGGGTTCGATCCCTGGGTTGGGAAGATCCCCTGGAGAAGGGAAAGGCTACCCACTCCAGTATTCTGGCCTGGAGAATTCCATGGACTGTATAGTCCATGGGATCGCAAAGAGTCGGACACAACTGAGCAATTTTCACTTCATTTCACTAGGCTTGTCATAGCTTTTCTTCCAAGGAGCAAGCAAGTGTCTTTTACTTTCATGGCTTCAGTCACCATCTGCAGTGATTTTGGAGCCCAGAAAAATAAAGTTCTTCATTGTTTCCATTGTTTCCCCATCTATTTGCCATCAAGTGATGGGACCAGATGCCATGATCTTTGTTTTCTGAATACTGAGTTTTAAGCCAGCCTTTTCACTCTCCTCTTTCACTTTCATCAAGAAGCTCTTTAATTCCTCTTCGATTTCTGCCATAAGGGTGGTGTCATCTGCATATTTGAGGTTATTGATATTTCTCCTTGCAATCTTGATTCCAACTTGTGCTTCATACAGCTCGGCATTTGGCATGATGTACTCTACATATAAGTTAAATAAACATGGTGACAATATATAGCCTTGTCTGAATCCTTTCTCAATTGGGAACCAGTTTGTTGTTCCATGTTCGGTTCTAACTGTTGCGTCTTGACCTGCATACAGATGTCTCAGGAGGCAGGTAAGGTAGTATGGTATTCCCATCTCTTGAAGAACTTTCCACAGTTTGTTGTGAGCCACACAGTCAAAAGCTTTAATGTATTCAATGAAGTAGAAGTAGATGTTTTTCTGGAATCCTCTTGCTTTTCCTGTGATCCAATGGATGTTGGCAATTTGATCTCTGGTTCTTCTGTCTTTTCTAAATCCAGCTTGATCATCTGGAATTTCTTGGTTCACGTGCTGTTGAAGCCTCGCTTGGAGAATTTTGAGCATTGCTTTGCTAGCATGTGAGATGAGTGCAAGGCACATTCTCAAAGAATGTTTGAACATTCTTTGGCCTTGCCTTTCTTTGGGATTGGGATGAAAACTGACCTTTTCCAGTCCAGGGGCCACTGCTGAGTTTTCCACATTTATCGGCATATGGAGTGCAGCATTTTCACAGCATCATCTTTTAAGATTTGAAATAGCTCAACTGGAATGCCATCACCTCCACTAGCTTTGTTCCTAGTGATGCTTCCTAAGCCCCACTTGACTTCGCATTCCAGGATGTCTGGTTCTAGGTGAGTGATCACACTGTTGTGGTTATCTGGGTCATTAAGACTTTTGTATAGTTCTGTGTGTTCTTGTCACCTTTTCTTAATATCTTCTGCTTCTGTTAGGTCCATATCATTTCTGTCCTTTGTTGTGCCCATCTTTGTATGAAATGTTCCCTTGGTATCTCTAATTTTCTTGAAGAGATCTCTGGTGTTTTCCATTCTGTTGTTTTCCTCTATTTCTTTGCATTGATCACTGAGGAAGTCTTTCTTATCTCTCCTTGCTATTCTTTGGAACTCTGCATTCAGATGGATGTATCTTTCCTTTTCTCCATTGCCTTTTGTTTCTCTTTTCTTTTCAGCTATTTGTAAGCCTTTTTTGGACTTTTTGGATTTTGCTTTTTCACATTTCTTTTTCTTGGGGATGGTCTTGGTCACTGCCTCCTGTACAGTGTTACAAACCTCTGTCCATAGTTCTTCAGGCACTTTATCAGATCTAATCCCTTGAATCTATTTGTCACATTCACTGTGCAATCATAAGGGATTTGATTTAGGTCATACCTGAATGGTCTAGTGGTTTTCCCTGCTGCTGTTGCTGCTGCTAAGTCGCTTCAGTTGTGTCCAACTCTGTGTAACTCCATAGTCGGAAGTCCACCAGGCTCCCCTGTCCCTGGGATTCTCCAGGCAAGAACACTGGAGTGGGTTCCCATTTCCTTCTCCAAAGCATGAAAGTGAAAAGTGAAAGTGAAGTCGCTCAGTTGTTTCTGACTCCTAGCAACCCCATGGACTGCAGCCTACCAGGATCCTCAGTCCATGGGATTTTCCAGGCAATAGTACTGGAGTGGCTTGCCATTGCCTTCTCCTAGTGGTTTTCCAACTTTCTTCAATTTAAGTCTGAATTTTGCAATCAGGAGTCCATGATCTGAGCCACAGTCAGCTCCCAGACTTGTTTTTGCTGACTGTATAGAGCTTCTCCATCTTTGGCCGCAGAGAACATAATCAATCTGATTTCGGTATTGACCATCTGGTGACCTCCATATGTAGTCTTCTCTTGTGTTGTTGGAAGAGGGTGTTTGCTATAATCAGTGTGTTCTCTTGGCAAAGCTCTGTTATCCTTTGCCCTGCTTCATTTTGTACTCCAAGGCCAAACTTGCTTGTTACTCCAGGTATCTCTTGACTTCCTGCTGTTGCATTCCAGTCCCCTATGATGAAAAGGACATCTCTTTTGTGCGTTAGTTCTAGACAGTCAGGTGGGTCATCATAGAACCATTCAACTTTAGCTTCTTCGCCATTACTGGTCAGGGAATAGATTTGGCTTACTGTGATATTGAATGGTTTGCTTTGGTAATGAACAGAGATCATTCTGTCATTTTTGAGATTGCACCCAAGTACTGCATTTCAGACTCTTTTGTTGACTATAAGGGCTACTCCATATTTTTGAAGGGATTCTTGCCCACAGTAGTAAATATAATGGTCATCTGAATTAAATTCACCCATTCCGGTCCATTTTAGTTCACTGATTCCTAAAATGTAAATGTTGACTCTTGCCATCTCCTGTTTCACCACTTCCAATTTACCTTGCTTCATGGACCTAACACCCCAGGTTGTTCTTTACAGCATCGGACTTTACTTCCATTACCAGTCACATCCACAACTGGGTGTTGTTTCACTTTGGCTCTGTCTCTTCATTTTTCTGGAGTTATTTCTCCACTCTTCTCCAGTAGCATATTGGGCACCTACCAACCTGGGTAGTTCATATTTCAGTGTTATATCTTTTTGCCTTTTCATAGTGTTCACAGACTGATTGAAAATTGAGAAAGGAGTCAGACAAGGCTGTATATTGTCATGCTGCTTATTTAACTTCTGTGCAGAGTACATCATGTGTAATGCTGGGCGGAATCACAAGCTAGAATCAAGATTGCCGGGATAAATATCAACAAACTCAAATATGCAGATGATACCACGCTGATGGCAGAAAGCAAAGAGGAACTAAAGACCTTCTTGATCAAGGTGAAAGAGGAGAGTGAAAAAGCTAGTTTAAAACTCAACATGAAAAAAACTAAGATCATGGCATCTGATCCCATCACTTGATGGCAAATAGATGGGGAAAAAATGGAAACAGTGGCAGATTTTATTTTCTTGGGCTCCAAAATCACTGCAGACAGTGGCCGCAGTCATGAAATTAAAAGACACTTGCTCCTTGGAAAAAGAGCTATGACAAACCTAGACAGCATATTAAAAAGCAGAGACAACACTTTGCTGAAAAAGGTTCGTCTAGTCAAAGCTACGTTTTTTTCAATAGTTCTGTATGGATTTGAGAGTTGGACCATAAAGAAAGCTGAGCGCTGAAGAATAGATGCTTTCGAACTGTGGTGCTGGAGAAGACTTTTGAGAGTTCCTTGAACAGCAAGGAGATCTAACCAGTCCCTGAATATTCATTGAAAGAACTGATGCTGAAGCTGAAGCTCCAGTATTTTAGCCACCTGATGCAAAGAGCCGACTTATTGGGAAAGACCCTGATGCTGGAAAGATTGAGGGCAGGAGAAGGGGGCAACAGAAGATGAAATGATTGGATGGTATCACCAACTCAATGGACATGAGTTTGAGCAAACTCTGGGAGATAGGGAAGTATAGAGGAAGCCTGGTGTGCTGCAGTCCATGAGGTCGAAAAGAGCTGGACACAACTTAGTGACTGAACAACAATACCAACAGGTCTGAAGAGTGTTCATAACCACTTCTGGTTTGATGCAGTACCATTCCATGCATTTTGGCTCAAATAAACTTAAAAATTTTAACATGCTTCAGTTTAACATTAACAGTTATGTGAGCAGGATCTTGGACAAGTCACCTGATGTCATGAAGGACAAATGAAATAAGATTTTCTTTTGGGTAAATCATGAAATGCTGTGTAAATATAATGTATTAATTTCTGATACCCTCACTATGTCTCAGATAAGTTTGCAATAATGCCACCCAAACACCTTCATCATCTCCTTATAGTTCCTTCCCCATGGTAAGTTCAAAACTAGGATCTTGTGTAATACATAAACCCAGCACTTTATTGAATTAAAAAATTTTTGGAAGCAATTTAGAACTTACAGAAAACATTTAATAACAGTACCAGGGACTCTGGTGTCCTTTCCCCCCAATTCCCCATTTGTCAACATTTGGCTCTGTTTGCTTATTTCTCTCAACCCCAATGTAACTGTCTGTTATGAGCTGAATTGTGTTTCTCCAAAATTCAAATATTGAAACTTTAACTCCCAGTACCTCCAAATATGATCTTATTTGGAAATAGGGTTGTTGTAGATGTAATTGGTTAAATTAAATTGAAATCATACTACAGTAAGTGGACCCTTAATTCAATATGACTGATGTTCTTATAAAGGGAAATTTAGACACAGACCTGCATATCATGAGAATATCATATGAACATGAAGGCAGAGATAGTGTTTCTGTTACTGCGAGTCAAGGAATGCCAAAGATTGCCAACAAACCGTGAAAAGTTATGGGAGAGGCATGGTATAGACTTTTCTGTCATAGCCCTGAGAGAACCAATCCTGTTGACACTTAGTTTTCTGACTTCTAGCCTTCAGAATTGTAAGATGATCAATTTCTGCTGTTTAAGCACCCTGTTTGCAGTACTTTGTTGTGGCAGCCCTAGGAAAGTTATATACCATCCTATTCAGGAAATCAATACGAGTATCCAATTCATAGGTACAATTCAGGTTTTATCAGCTGTCCCATTAATGGCTCTGTCTTTTCTGGTCTAGAATCACATATCGCATTTGGTTGTCACATACCTGCAGTCTCCTTCAGCGTGAGCAGTCAGTTCTGTTCAGTTCAGTCGCTCAGTCGTGTCCGACTCTGCGACCCGATGAACCACAGCACACCAGGCCTCCCTGTCCATCACCAACTCCTGGAGTCCACCCAAACCCATGTCCATTGAGTTGGTGATGTCATCCAACCATCTCATCCTCTGTCGTCCCCTTCTCCTCCTGCCCTCAATCTTTCTCAGCATCAGGGTCTTTTCAAAAGAGTCAGCTCTTCGCATCAGGTGGCCAAAGTATTGGAGTTTCAGCTTCAACATCAGTCCTTCCAATGAACATCCAGGACCGATCTCCTTTAGGATGGACTGGTTGGATCTCCTTGCAGTCCAAGGGACTCTCAGGAGTCTTCTCCAACACCACAGTTCAAAAGCATCAATTCTTCGGTGCTCAGCTTTCTTCACAGTCCAACTCACATCCATACATGACCACTGGAAAAACCATAGCCTTGACTAGATGGACCTTTGTTGGCAAAGTAATATCTCTGCTTTTGAATATGCTGTCTAGGTTGGTCACAATTTTCCTTCCAAGGAGTAAGCGTCTTTTAATTTCATGGGTGTAGTCACCATCTGCAGTGATTTTGGAACCCCCAAAAATAAAGGCAGCCGCTGTTTGCCATGAAGTGATGGGACCAGATGCCATGATCTTCGTTTTCTGAATGTTGAGCTTTAAGCCAACTTTTACACTCTCCTCTTTCACTTTCATCAAGAGGCTTTTGAGTTCCTCTTCACTTTCTGCCATAAGGGTGGTGTCATTTGCATATCTGAGGTTATTGATATTTCTCGCAGCAATCTTGATTCCAGCTTGTGCTTCTTCCAGCCCAGTGTTTCTCATGATGTACTCCGCATATGTTAAATAAGCAGGGTGATAATATACGGCCTTGACGTACTCCTTTCCCTATTTGGAACCAGTCTGTTGTTCCATGTCCAGTTCTAACTGTTGCTTCCTGACCTGCATACAGATTTCTCAAGAGGCAGGTCAGGTGCTCTGGTATTCCCATCTCTTTCAGAATTTTCCACAGTACTTGTGAGCAGTACTTCTGTATTTCTCTGGTCTTCCATGAATCACTTTTAAAGAGTACAAGCTTTTCATTTCTGTAAGATGTCTCTTACAGAGACAAACCTCAGTGCATGTAAGGGGAAGAGAGAAATAATGTGCTCCTCTCCTTGCATCACATCAGAAGTTACAGGAGATGAAACCATCTCACTCTTGATGCTGCCAAACCAGTCTGGCAAGTTTCTCTACCATAAAGCCATGACTGTCCCTTTGTAATTCCTAAGTATCTGGCACTTCATCTAGTCTCCATCTTTCTGCTTTATCATCGTTTACTAATGACTCTCATCAGAATAAGCATGATGATGTTTATTAAATGGTAATTTTTTTTATTCCATCATTTTTTCTTCAGTTTTCAGTAAGCAGTCTACTATGAAGAGAAATTTCTTTCTCCTTTCTTTATTTATATCATATGAACTCATGGATTCCTATTTTATTCAATGAATTGTAATCCATTATTATCATATGTATTTATATTATCTGGGCCCATACATTTCTATTTTGTTTCATTAATTGTAACCAGTTACTATTCTCATCATTAATTTCATGCACAAGTTATCCCAAATTTGGGCATCTCCAGGTTCCAAGATTCATGCTCACCAGCCCCTATCACTCCCACAGGAGAGAATGGGAAGCCCATGGGCCTGCTGGTGCAAGTGAAGTTCACAGGCATCTGAGCTGCTCCAGCAGCAGTGCCCCATGGGTTCCTAGCTGGTGCAGGGAGAGAGAAGCGGGAAGCATTTCCCTGATAGTGGCTTGGACCCCTCTACTTGTCATCAGGCACCACTGAGGAGCTCCTGTGCAAGCTGGGCAAGTAGTGAGACATCCTGGTGCTGATAGGGGTGAAGATGAAGAATGTGAAGGGCAGCATCCTCACCTTGTCTCAAGAGCTCGGCGAGAAGGATCACCTGCTGGCCATTGGCTGTGTGTGTGCGCTCAGTCATGTCCGACTCTTTGTGACCCTTTGGACTGTAACTTGCCAGGCTCCTCTGTCTATGGGATTTTTCAGGCAAGAATATTGGAGCAGATTGCCTTTTCCTACTCTAGGGGATCTTCCTGACCCAGAGACTGAACCCAAATCTCCTGCGTCTCTTGCACTGCAAGTGGATTCTTTACTACTGAGCCATCGTGGAAGTCTTGCTGCCCACGGCTGTCATTTGCAAAACGTGACAGAATGTGAACAAGTTCCCTTTTGGCCTTTGCGACTCCCAGACCCCTGTCGGCTTGGAAGAGACCTCGGGCCACTGCTGTTGAACTCCCTTATACCTCTGGGGCACTGTTTGACAGTACTGAGGCTTAGGCAGTTGAACTCTTTTGCTGGTGACTTGGCACCCTCTCTTGTTGCCTCCTGAAGCCAGGTCCTGAAGTCTGGGACCTCAGACTCTGCACTGGTAACACCAGCAATTATGACTTTATCTACCTTTCCCCACTTTCACCCCACACCCCAAGTTTATATTGCACATTCTGGAAAAGCAGAAGCTTCAGAACTGCTTAACTTGAAACTTATCCCCTACGGATGCAGACAGGATGCCCACGACTAGAGATCTGGGAAGACAACACTTTGAGTTTGGCCAGCAATCAGAGACAGCTCTTCTGAGTGTGGTGATCAGAGATCCAAGTAACGTAAGTTCTCCTACTTTTTGTGCCTCCCCCACCACCTCGCCCCCACCCCGAAGCAGTTTCTTGGGAAACTGGCAGATCTCTGCTTCTTCCTCCTAGGACGTCCCTCTCAGAAGGCCATTTATAGGGGGATCTTGGTGATTTGTTGATGAGGATCCAGCTTGCCAGGGACTTAGGTGTATCCTGTTATGTTTGCTACAGATTCTATTTTCTGTACAGTTAGTTAGATTAAAGTTCTCACTGTGTGTGTTTGGCAAAATGAATTAAACAGAAAGTAAGGTTAAAAAAAAAATTATCCTAATTTGGCAAATGGGAAAGTCCTTCAAGCTAGCTTCTGTGTCCTTCTGCAATATGCTCAATATTATTTGATCGTTTCCTTACTTTCTTTTTTCTTAAATTTTATTATTTTTTTAACCCCAAAAACATTTTGTATTGAGATACAGCCAATCAACAATGTTGTGATAGTTTCAGGTGAACAGTGAAGGGACTCAGCCATACACATACATATATCCATTCTCCCCCAAACCCCTCTCCCATCCAGGCTGGCCCATAACATTGAGCAGAGTTCCATGTGCTATACAATAGGTCTTTGTTGGTTACCCATTTTAAAGGTAGCAGTGTATACCTGACTTTCCCAAAGTCCCAACTATCCCTTTTCCCCCGGCAACCGTGTTTGTTTTCTAAGTCTGTGATTCTCTTTCTGCTTTGTAAATAAGTGCATTTCTGTTATTTCCTTTTAGATTCCACATATAAGGGATGTCATATATTTCTCCTTCTCTCTCTGATTTACTTCACTCAGTATGACGCTCTCTAGGTCCATCCATGTTGCTGGTCTTATCTCACTCTTTTTAATGGCTGAGTAATATTCCACTGTATATATATACACCACATCTTCTTTGTCCATTCCTCTGTCAATGGACACTGGGGTTGCTTCCATGTCTTGGCTATTGTAAACAGTGCTGCAATGAATGTTAGGGTGCATGGATCTTTTGGGGCCATGTTTTTCTCTGGATATATGCCCAGGAGTGAGGTTGTAGGTAGCTCTATTTCTAGTTTTTTAAGGAAACTCCATACTCCATTTTTAGTTTTTTAAGTTCTCCATAGTGGTTATACCAATTTACATTCCCATCAGCAGTGCAGGAGAGTTCCCTTCTCTCCACACCCTCTCTAGCATTTGTTGGTTTTGGATTTTTTAATGATAGCCGTTCTGACCAGCGTGTGGTGATACCTCACTGTAGTTTTGACTTGCATTTCTCTCATAACTAGTGATGCTGAACATCTTTTCATGTACCTAATTACCATCTGTATATCCTCTTTGGAGAAATGTCTATTCAGGCCTTCTGCCCATATTTTTAGTGGGTTGTTTGTTTTGATGTTAGTAAGTGTTATAAGTTGTTTGTAAATTTTGGAGACTAATTCCTTATTGGTCACATTTACAAATATTTTCTCCCAATCTGTGGATTGTCTTTATTGTTTCCACTTTGCTCTACAAAAGCTTTTACATTTCAGTAGGCCCCATTTGTTTAGTTTTGCTTTTATTTCCATTATTCTGAGAGATGGATCAAAAAAGATGTTGCTGTGATTTATGTCAGAGAGTGTTCTGCCTATGTTTTCCTCTAGGAGTTTTATAGTGTCTGGTCTCACATTTAGGTCTTTAATCCATTTTGAGGTTATTTTTGCATATAGAGTTAAGGGATGATCTAATTTCATTTTTTAAAATTTATTTATCTATTTGACTGCACCAGATTTTAGTAGCGGCATATGATTTCTTAGTTGGGGCACGTGGAACCTAGTTCTCTGACCAGGGATTGGACCCAGGCCCCCTGCAGTGGGAGTGAGGAGTCTTAGCCACTGGACCACCAGGAAGTCCGTTTCATTTTTTCACACGTGGTTGTCTAGTTTTCCCAGCACCATTTGTTGAAGAGGCTGTCTTTCCAACATTGTGTTGTCTTGCTTCCTTTGTCACAGATTAATTGACTATAAGGGCATGGGCTTATTTCTCAGTTTTCTATCCTGTTCCATTGGTCTATATTTCTTTTTGTGCCAATACCATACTGTTTTGATGACTTTAGCTTTGTAGTATAGTCTGAAATCAGGGTGCCTGATTGCTCCAGGTCCTTTTTTCTTTTTCAAGATTGCTTTGCTATTCAGGGTCTTTTGTTTCTCTATAAAATTTTTGAGATTTTTTTGTTCTAGTTCTGTGAAAAATGCCATTGGTAATTTGATAGGGATTGTATTGAATCTGTAGGTTGCCTTGGGTAGTATAGTCGTTTTGACAAAATTGATTCTTCCACTCCATGAACATGGTATATTTTCCCATATGTTTATGTCTTCTTGGATTTCTTTCATCAGCATCTTATGGTTTTTGTAGTACAGGTCTTTTGTCTCCTTAGGTAGGTTTATACCTAGGTATTTTATTCTTTAGATGCTGTAGTAAATAGAATTGCTTCTTGAATTTCTCTTTTTTGATCTTTCATTGTTAGTGTATAGAAATGCAGCAGACTTCTGTGTATTAATTTTGTAAACTGCAACCTTACCAGATTCATTGATGAGTTCTAGTAGTTTTCTGGTAGCATCTTCAGGATCTTTTATGTACAGTATCATGTACATAAACAGTGACAGTTTAACTTCTTTTCCAATTTGGACTCTTTTTACTTCTTTTTCTTCTCTGATTGCTGCATTTAGGACTTCCAAAACTATGTTGACTAAAAGTGGTGAGAGTGGACATCCTTGTCTTGTTCCTGATGTTAGGGTTCCTGGAATGCTTTCAGCTTTTCACCACTGAGTATGATGCTATCTGTAGGTTTGTCATATATGGCCTTTATTATGTTGAGAGGTATGTAGCCTCTATGCTCACTTTCTGGAGAGTTTTTATCATAAATGGGTGCTGAATTTTGTCAAAAGATTTTCTGCATCTTTTGAGAGGATCATATGGTTTTTATTCTTCAATTTGTTGATATGGTGTATCACATTGATTTATTTGCAGATGTTAAAAAATCCTTGCATTCCTGGGATGAATCCCACTTGATCATGGTATATGGTCTTTTTAATGTATTGCTGGATATGGATTGCTAGTATTTTGTTGAGGATTATTGTATCTATGTTCGTCAGTGATATTGGCCTGTAAGTTTCTTTTTTTGTGTGGTATCTTTGTCTGATTTTGGTATTAGGGTGATGGTAGCCTTGTAAAATGAGTTGGGAAGTTTTCCTTCCTCTGTGACTTTTTGGAATAGATTCAGAAGGATAGGTGTTAACTCTTTTCTAAATATTTGACAAAATTCAGCTGTGAAGCCGTTGGGTCCTGGACTTTTGTTTGTTGGGAGGTTTTTAATCATTTTTTCAATTTCAGTGCTTGTGATTGGTCTGTTCATATTTACCATGTCTTCCTGGTTCAGTCTAGGGAGACTGTACCTTTCTAAGAATTTGTCCATTTCTTCTAGGTTGTCCATTTTCCTGGCATACAGCTGTTCACAGTTGTCTCTTATGATCCTTGGTATTTCTTTGGAGTCAGTTGTAGCTTCTCCTTTTTCATTTCTAATTTTACTGATTTGAGTCCTCTCTCTTTTTTTCTTGATGAGTCTGGCTAAAGGTTTATCAATTTTGCTTATCATCTCAAATAACCAGCTTTCAGTTTCATTGATCTTTGTGATTGTTTTCTTTGTCTCTATTTCATTCATTTCTGCTCTGATCGTTATGATTTTCTTCCTCATACCAACTTTAGATTGGGCTTGTTCTTCTTTTTCTAGTTGTTTTAGGTATAAGGTTAGGTTGTTTATTTGAAATTTTTCTAGTTTCTTGAGGTAAGATTATACTGCTATAAAATTCCGTCTTAGAGCAGTTTCTGCTGCTTGCCTAAGTTTTGGACCGTTATGCTTTCAGTTTCATGTGTCTCTAGGTATTTTTTTAATTTATTCTTTGATTTCTTCAGTGATCCAGTGGTTGTGTAGTAGCATATTGTTTAGCCATCACGCGTTTGTGTTTCTTAGAGTTTTTTTCTCATAGTTTATTTCTAATCTCACAGTGTTGTGATCAGAAAAGATGCTTGGTATGATTTCAGTTTCTTAAATTTACCAAGGCTCACCTTGTGGCCAAGTATATGGTCAATCCTGGAGAATGTTCTGTGTGCACTTGAGAAAAAGAGGTACTCTGCTGCTTTGGGATGGAATGCTCTATAAATATCAATTAAGTCCAACTGGTCCAAAGTGTCATTTACGGCCTGATTTTCTGTCTGGATGATCTCTCCATTGATGAATGTGGGGTATTAAAGTACTAAATATTTAAAGTATTTTTAAAGTATTTAAAATATTTTAAAGTATTTAAAACAAATACTTTAAAATATTTTAAAGTATTAAAGTCCCCCACTTTGTGTTACTGTCAATTTTTCCCTTTATGTTTGTTAATATTTGCCTTACATATTGAGGTGCTCCTATGTTGGATGCATATATATTATAATTGTTATAACTTCTTCTTGGATTGAACACTTGATCATTATATAGTCTACTTCTTTGTCTCTTATAGCAGTCTTTGTTTTAAAGTCTATTTTTCTGATATGAGTATTGCTACCCCAGCTTTCTTATGATTTCCATTTGCATGAAATACCATCTCCCATCCCCTTACTTTCAGCCTGTAAGTGTCTGAGGTGGGTATCTTGTAGACAACATATATATGGGACTTGTTTTTGTATCCACCCAGCCAGTCTATGTCTTTTGGTTGGTGCATTTAATCCATTTATACTTAATTATCAATATGTATGATTCTATTACCATTTTGTTCATTGTTTTTTTTTTTTTTTTTTATATCTTTTCCTTCTGTTGTGTTTCTTGCCTTGAAAAGTTCCTTTAGCATTTATTGTAAAACTGGTTTGCTGCTGCTAAGTCACTTCAGTCGTATCCAACTCTGTGCGACCCCATAGACGGCAGCCCACCAGGCTCTGCCGTCCCTGGGATTCTCCAGGCAAGAACACTGGAGTGGGTTGCCATTTCCTTCTCCAAAACTGGTTTAGTGGTGCTGAATTCTCTTAACTATTTGTGAAGAAAGCTTTTGATTTCTCTATCAAATCTGAATGAGAGTCTTGCTGGGTATTCTTGGTTGTAGGTTCTTCCCTTTCGTCACTTGGAATATGTCATGCCATTCTCTTCTGGCTTGTAGAGTTTCTGTTGAGAAATTGGCTGATAACCTTATAGGATTTCCCTTGTATGTTATTTGTTTTTTTCCCCTTGTTTCTTTTAATAATGTATCTTTGTCTTTAATTTTTGTCAGTTTGATTTTTGTGTGTCTCGGTGTGTTCCTCCTTGGGTTTATTCTGCCTGGGACTCACTGTGCTTCCTGGACTTCATTGACTATTTTCTTTCCCATGTTGGGGAAGTTTTCAGCTAATTATCTCTTTAAATATTTTCTCAGGTCCTTTCTCTCTCCTCCTTCTGGGACCCCTATAATGTGAATATTAGGCCATTTAATGTTGTCCCAGAGGGCTCTTAGGCTGTCTTCACTTCTTTTCATTCTTTTTTCTATATTCTGTTTTGCAGCAATGATTTCCACCATTCTGTCTTGCAGGTCACTAATCAGTTCTTCTGCCTCAGTTATTCTGCTATTGATTCCTTCTAATGTATTGTTCATCTCTTTTTGTTTGTTCTTTAGTTCTTCTGGGTCTTTGGTAAACATTTCTTGCATCTTCTCCATTCTTTTCCCAAGATCTGGGTTATCTTCATTATCATTCTTCTGAATTCTTCTATAGGAGGTTGCCTATCTCCACTACATTTAGTTGTTTTTCTGGGGATTTATCTTGTTCTTTCATCTGGAACATATTCCTATTTCTTTTCATTTTGGTTAGTTTTCTGTGATTGTGGTCTTAGTTCTGGAGGCTGCTGGTTTGTAGTTCTTATTTTTTCTGTCTGCCCTCTAGTGGATAAGGATAAGAGGCTTGCATCAAGCTTCTTGATGGGAAGGACTGGTTGTGGGAAAAAATGGATCTTGCTCTGGTGGACAGGGCCTTGCTCAGTAAAACTTTATCCAATTGTCTGCTGATGGCTGGGGCTGCACACCCTCCCTGTTGGTTGTTTGGCCTGAGGTGGCCCAGTCTTGGAGTCTACAGGCTCTATGGTAGGGCTATTGGAAAAGACCTCCAAGGGGACTTACACTGAGATGCATCTCCCAGTGATGCCAAGCAGAGCCCTGTGGGACTCCAGGGCACAGAGGCCTTTTTGTTCCCCATTCCTTGTAGGCAGGACTCTGGCCTGCCTGAACTGGAACTCTGGCCAGAACTCTGGCCTGGAACTCATGACCTCTGAGTTCCAAAGGGCAGAACAGTTGCTAATCAAAGGGGAAGAAGAAACAAAACCACTTGAGGCAAAGGTTCATCAGGATTAAGAGATGGACCACCTAGGACCCTCAGTTCAGTTCAGTTCAGTTCGGTTGCTCAGTTGTGTCCGACTCTTTGCGACCCCATGAATCGCAGCACGCTAGGCCTCCCTGTCCATCACCAACACTCGGAGTTCACTCAGACTCACGTCCATAGAGTCAGTGATGCCATCCAGCCATCTCATCCTCTGTCGTCCCCTTCTCCTCCTGCCCCCAATCCCTCCCAGCATCAGACTCTTTTCCAATGAGTCAACTCTTCATATGAGGTGGCCAAAGTACTGGAGTTTCAGCTTTAGCATCACTCCTTCCAAAGAAATCCTAGGGCTGATCTCCTTCAGAATGGACTGGTTGGATCTCCTTGCAGTCCAAGGGACGCTCAAGAGTCTTCTCCAACACCACAGTTCAAAAGCATCAATTCTTTGGTGCTCAGCTTTCTTCACAGTCCAACTCTCACATCCATACATGACCACTGGAAAAACCATAGCTTTGACTAAATGGACCTTTGTTGGCAAAGTAATGTCTCTGCTTTTGAATATGCTATCTAGGTTGGTCATAACTTTGCTTCCATGGAGTAAATGTCTTTTAATTTCATGGCTGCAGTCACCATCTGCAGTGATTTTGGAGCCCCCCAAAATAAAGTCTGACACTGTTTTCACTGTTTCCCCATCTATTTGCCATGAAGTGATGGGACCAGATGCCATGATCTTCATTTTCTGAATGTTGAGCTTTAAGCCAACATTTTCACTCTCCTCTTTCACTTTCATCAAGAGGCTTTTTAATTCCTCTTCACTTTCTGCCATAAGGGTGGTGTCACCTGCATATCTGAGGTTATTGATATTTCTTGCAGCAATTTTGATTCCAGCTTGTGCTTCTTCCAGCCCAGCGTTTCTCATGATGTACTCTGCATATAAGTTAAATAAGCAGAGTGACAATATACAGCCTTGATGTAGTGATATAGCCTTTTCCTATTTGGAACCAGTCTATTTCCTATTTGTTCCATGTCCAGTTCTAACTGTTGCTTCCTGACCTGCATATAGGTTTCTCAAGAGGCAGGTCAGGTGCTCTTGTATTCCCATCTCTTTCAGAATTGTTCACAGTTTATTGTGATCCACACAGTCAAAGGCTTTGGCATAGTCAATAAAGCAGAAATAGATGTTTTTCTGGAACTCTCTCGCTTTTTGCATGATCCAGTGGATGTTGGCAATTTGATCTCTGGTTCCTCTGCCTTTTCTAAAACCAGCTTGAACATCTGGAAGTTCACAGTTCACGTATTGCTGAAGCCTGGCTTGGAGAATTTTGAACATTACTTTACTAGCGTGTGAGATGAGTGCAATTGTGTGGTAGTTTGAGCATTCTTTGGCATTGCCTTTGGGATTAGAATGAAAACTGACCTTTTCCAGTCCTGTGGCCACTGCTGAGTTTTCCAAATTTGCTGGCATATTGAGTGCAGCACTTTCACAGCAGCATCTTTCAGGATTTGGAATAGCTCAACTGGAATTCCATCACCTCCACTAGCTTTGTTCGTAGTGATGCTTTCTAAGGCCCACTTGACTTCACATTCCAGGATGTCTGGCTCTAGGTCAGTGATCACACCATCGTGATTATCTGGGTCATGAAGATCTTTTTTGTACAGTTCTTCTGTGTATTCTTGCCACCTCTTCTTAATATCTTCTGCTTCTGTTAGGTCCATACCATTTCTGTCCTTTATTGAGCCCATCTTTGCATGAAATGTTCCCTTTTTCCTCTGTTTTTTTTTGCATTGATCGCTGAGGAAGGCCTTCTTATCTCTTCTTGCTATTCTTTGGAACTCTGCATTCAGATGTTTATATCTTTCCTTTTCTCCTTTGCTTTTCGCTTCTCTTCTTTAGACCCTGCACACACCCTAATCTTGTCAGCAACCCCACCTTTGGAAACTGCAGAAAAAAGAAGAATACAAGACTGTTACTGCCTTGATCCTTATCACATACTCCTGCCTGACTATATAACCTTCGTCTGTCTAAAATATGGGAGACCCAGGTTCGAGCCCTGGGTTGGGAAGATCCCCTGGAGAAGGAAATGTCAATCCACTCCAGTACTATTGCCTGGAAAATCCCATGGACGGAGGAGCCTGGTAGGCTATAGTCCATGGGGTCGCAGAGTTGGACACGACTGAGCGACTTCACTTTCACTTTACTCACCAGGGAAGGGAAACCCGTTCTTGAGACACTAGCTTACTGTGTTCACCCTTTGCCTGGCAAAGTAATAGACCTGCTCTTTCTTTCTCCTCCATAACTCTGTCTGCATTTGTTTGGCCTTGGTCCACAAAGAACCAAGATTTTGGCAACACCAAGACTGCTGCTGCCAGTGCCCCTCCCACTATGGCAGGCCACTGCTGACCCAGTCCTCTGCAGGAGATCCTCACACACTCACAGGTAAGTCTGGCTCAGTCTTCTGCGGGGGTCACTGTTCCTTTCCCCTTGGCCCTGGTGCACACAGGTTTTGCTTGTGCCCTCCAAGAGTGGAGTCTGTTTCTCCTAGTCCTGTGGAGCTCCTATAATCAAGTCCCACTGGCCTTCAAAGTCAGATTCCCTTGGGATTCCCAATACCTTGGCTGGATCCCCCATCTGGGGAGCCTGATGTGGGGTCTAGAACCTTCACAACAGTGTGAGAATTTCTTTGGTTTTATTGTTCTCCGGTTTGTGGGTCACCCACTCAGTGGGTATAGTGTTATAGCCACGCGTTCCGGGAAACAAACTCACTCAGAAGGACAATGCAGATAGTGGAGTGCAGTTTACTACACCGGCGCACCCAAAGCAGAGTCTCCTCTTAGCCAAGGACCCCGACCAGCATTTGTGAAAATCTTTTATACCCCATGTGTACGTGTCCAAACCCACCACCCCGAATTCCTTGAGACTTACATAAACAAAGAAAGGGTAAATACAATCACAATAACCCCATCATTCATGTGTTATGTGTTCAAACAGTTAATCATCAATAAGCCCACGGTTACATTCCAAACAGTTAATGATCAATAAGCCCTCGGTTACATTCCAACCAGTTAGTAATTGATAAGCCTGTGGTTACATTCCAATCAGTTCAGTTCAGTTGCTCAGTCATGTCTGACTCTGTGATCCCATGAATTGCAGCACGCCAGGCCTCCCTGTCCATCACAAACTCCCGGAGTTCACTCACTCACGTCCATTGAGTCAGTGATGCCATCCAGCCATCTCATCCTCTGTCGTCCCCTTCTCCTCCTGCCCCCAGTCCCTCCCAGCATCAGAGTCTTTTCCAATGAGTCAACTCTTCGCATGAGGTGGCCAAAGTACTGGAGTTTCAGCTTTAGCATCATTCCTTCCAAAGAAATCCCAGGGCTGATCTCCTTCAGAATGGACTGGTTGGATCTCCTTGCAGTCCAAGGGACTCTCAAGAGACTTCTCCAACACCACAGTTCAAAAGCATCAATTCTTTGGTGCTCAGCTTTCTTCACAGTCCAACTCTCACATCCATACATGACCACAGGAAAAACCATAGCCTTGACTAGACAGAACTTTGTTGGCAAAGTATTGTCTCTGCTTTTGAATATGCTATCTAGGTTGGTCATAACTTTCCTTCCAAGGAGTAAGCGTCTTTTAATTTCATGGCTGCAGTCATCATCTGCAGTGATTTTGGAGCCCAAAAAAATAAAGTCTGACACTGTTTCCACTGTTTCCCCATCTATTTCCCATGAAGAGATGGGACAAGACGCCATGATCTTCGTTTTCTGAATGTTGAGCTTTAAGCCAACTTCTTCACTCTCCACTTTCACTTTCTACATTCCAATAGATGCAGAAAAAATTTATGACCTGTCCGGAGGCAGGGGTGATTAGAGTATGTTTTCTCTTAGTCGATGAGTAACCTGGATGTGATCTTCAAGATTCCCCTGTCTGGAGAGGGTCTTACCCTTCTGTTGTAGTTTCCATAGGCACTAAGCACAGAGTTCAGAGTCTGTTGGAGAGGTGGCTGAGCATGATCAGCACGAACAGGCCTCAGATGGGGTCCAGGCCCTGTGAATTCCTTCTTCAATAGGATTTTATTTTATTGTGATTGTGCCACTCCTACCATTTCGTTGTGGCTTCTTCTTTGTCCTTGGATATGGAGTATCTTTTTTGGGTAGCTTCCAGTGTCTTCCTGTTGATGGTTGTTCAAAAGCTAGTTGTGATTTTGGTGCTCTGGCAGAAAAAGACGAGTGCACATCCTTCTACTCTGTCATCTTGGACCAGTCTCTTTCCTTACTTTCTGGAACAAAAGGCAATCTAGGCTCAATTTGTTCTTTTCCTGACTTAGCCCAACAATCAACCATTTCTTCAAGTGGCTCTGGCTTCTTTTAACAAAAGATAGTATTTGAAAGGGGCTTCCCAGGTAGCTCAGATGGTAAAGAATCCATCTGCAATGCAGGAGACCCCAGTTTGATTACTGGTTTGGAAAGATTCCCCTGGAGAAGGGATAGGCTACCCACTCCAGTATTCTTGGGTTTCCCTGGTGGTTCAGTCAGTAAAAAAATCTGCCTGCAACATGAGAGACCTGGGTTTGATTCTTGGGTTGGGAAGATCCCCTGGAGGAGGGCATGGCGACTCACTCCAATATTCTTGCCTGGAGAATTCCCATGGACAGAGGAGCCTGTGGGCTATAGTTGATGAAGTCACAAAGAATTGGACATGACTGAGTGACTAAGCACAGCACAGCGCAGTATTTGGAAACCAGGATCTAGGTGCCAGATGTTCTCGTTGCTACTATGATGCCATTGTTTCTAGGCCTTCTCAGCAGATAAAACTAAGAAATACATGAATTTACTATGTATGTACACACACACGCACACATGCACGCATACACTACTCCAATTACTTTTGCCACCTAACATACCACCACCAAAATTGATACAGAATACTGTATGAGAAAGGACATGGTGAGGGTGGCTTGTCTTTGCTCAGTGATGTCTTAGTCCTTATCTGAGGACACTTACAGGCTGAGGGTGACTTAAATGATAAGAGCTGGGATCATCTGAAACAACTTTCTTTTACACATCTGGCAGTTGATGCTGGCTGTCAGCTGGTTCTCTGCTACGGCTGTTGGCTAGAACACCTACATGTGTCCTCTCCAAGCAGCCTGTGTTTCTTCATGGCATGGAAACCTTGAGATAAAATTCTTACATGGCACTCATGGCTCCAAAGGCATGTTGCAGTGAATAAGGCAGAAGTTATATCATCTTTTATAAGCTAGCCTCAGAAATGATACAGCATGACTTCTGTTTCATTCTATTGGTTACAAGACACTTACAAACCTGTTTAGATTCATGGAGGGGAGGTATGGACCTCACAAACCCACCTCTTTTTTAATTAATTAATTAATTAGGCTGCATGGGGTCCTACTTGCAGCATGCAAGATCATTAGTCACAGCATGTAGGATCTAGTCCCCTGACCAGGGATCCAACCCAGGCTCCCTCCGTTGGGAGCGTGAAGTCAGCCACTGGACCACCAAGGGAATTCCCAATCCACTTCTTTTTTAGAAAAATTTATTGAAATATATCTGATTTACTACATTGTGTTAATTTCTGCTGTAGAACAGAGTGATTCAGTTATACATACATATATTCTCTTTCATATTCTTTTCCATTATAGTTTGTCACAGAATATTGAATATAGCTCCCAGTGCTATACAGTAAGACCGTGTTGTTTATCCATCTTATATATAATAGTTTGCATGTGCTAATTCCAAACTCCCATTCTTCCCTCCTCCAGTCCCCCAATCTTTAGCAACCACAAGTCTGTTCTGTATGTCTGTGAGTCTATAAACCCATCTCTTAATGAAAGAAATGGAGAGAATTAAAGACAAAATAGTAGATGAGGAAGAGAACAAGAGTACAACCAATCCTTTCAAATAATTTTACCATAAAGGGAAGGAAAGAAATGTTGCATAGTGTAGAAAGAGATGCAGGCTCAAGGGGAAGGATTTTTAAAATAAGAATATCTCAGTATTTTCACATACTGATAGGAATGAGAAAGTACAGAGGGACAGGGACCAGAGAGTGCAGTGGTAGGAGTGATGCCCTTGGCTGAGAAGGACTGAGATTCAGTGCACAAGTGGAGAGAGTGGCCTTAGATAGACACTTAAACTTGTGGTGCCTGGAAGGAGACAGAGTCTAAGAGCAAAAATGCAGGAGAAGGTGGGAAGTGGAGAAAGAAGTTCTTTTCTGTTGCCCCTTTTTTTCCACGAACTAGGAAGTAATGTCATCAGTTGGGCACAAGTGAGTTGATGTGAAGAGAGAAAAGAAGGTGCCCCAGAGCTAGAGTAAAAATGGAGGCTTATATATAATAAGTCTAAATTTTTAAAGTTAATCAGCAAACTAATAAACTGTTAGATATGTTCTTTACTCTTACCTTTGATAAGTCTACCTTCATAACAACAAAATAAGACAATACAACTGAGACAATATCAAAATGACCTCATTTAATTACTATCACATGTACCTAGGTATTCTTTTGGTGGACCAGATAAGGCTGGACAAGTAACCAAATAAAGATGTGCTTTATTAGAGAAAGGATAGTCTCATCAATCAATGGTGTTGGGAAAACTGGACAACCACATGCAAATAAAAAAAAAAGAGAGAGAGAGAGACTAGACTACTACCTCATACCATTCACAAAGAATCAACTCAAAATGTCAAAATGGATTAAAGACTTGAATGTAAGACCTGAAATCATAAAACTCTTAGACAAAAACTATACGGTATTCTCTTTCACGTGGATTGGAGCATTATCTTTCTGGATATGTCACCGCAGGCAAGGGAAACAAAAGCAAAAATAAATCAAACTGTATCAAACTAAAAAGCTTTTGCATAGCAAAGGAAACCATCAACAGAAATGAAAAGACAACCTACGAAATGGGAGAAGATATATAAAAATTGTATATCTGATAAGGGCTTGATATTCAAAGTATATAAAGAACTCATACAACTCAACATTGAAAAAACACAACTCAATTTTTTTTTTTTTAATGGGCAGAGGTGCTGAATAGACGTTTTTCCAAAGAAGACACTCAGATGGCCAACAGGCACATGAAAAAGATGTTCAGCATCACTAATTATTAGGAAAATACAAATCAGAATCACAAGATATCACCGTGCCTGTCAGAATGGCTATTATCAGAAAGGCAAGAAATAACAAATGTTGATGAGGATGCAGAGAAAAGGGAATCTGTGTATACTTTTGGGGGAATGTAAATTGGTACAGCCATTATTGAGAACAGTATGGAGATTCCTCAAAAAATTAAGACTAGAATTACCATATAATCCAGCTATTCTGCTTTTGGGTATTTATCCCGCAAATATGAAAACACCAACTTAAGAGATATATGCATCTCACATGTTTATCACAGTATCATTTACAATAGCCAAGCTGTGGAAATAGCCTCCGTGCCCATTGGTGGATGAAAGGATAACTAAGATGTGGCACATGCATGTTCAGTGGAATACCGCCAGCCATACAAAGATGAAATCTTGCAATCGGAGACAATACGGATCTTAAGGATATTACACTAAGTGAAATAAGTCAGATGGAGAAGGACAAATAAACTGTATGATTTTTGCTCATATGGGGAATATAAAGAACAAACAAAAAACCGAAATAAATGAACAAGCCAGACTAAATAAAAAGAAACACATAAATACAGAGAACAAAGCAGGGGCAGAGAGGAATAGATGGGAGGAAGGTGAGGTGGGGGAAGGGTAGCGACTCCAAGGTGATAGATGGAAACGAAACTTCTGGTGATGAGCCCACTGTAGGGTATACAGAAATAGGAACGTAATGTTGTTCGCATGAAACGTGGCCAATATTGATTCAATTTTAAAAAGACATGTATTATTTACAAACTAGTAAATACATATTTCAAGCTGTTTATATTTTCTTCATTTTTGCAAAGTCACTATTTATAGTGTTCACTGAGATTTTCACATAGCCTATGTTCTAGTAATGGTAATGGGCTAAAGAATTTAAAAGGTAAATGCAACTAATTTCAAACTTTGTGAAATATATTGAATATATTTTCATAAACACATAAAATGAAGTTAAAGTAAAATTTAAATTATTTTCATGCTTTCAAATGTTATTTTTCTAATATTTGAATTGTCTACTAAAATTAAAGCGTAGGGGCTTCCCTGCTAGTCCTGTGGTTAAGAATCCACCGGCCAATGCTGGGGACACGGGTTTGATCCGTGATCTGGGAAGATCCCACAGGCTGTGGAGCAACTAATCCGGCGCAACTACTGAGCCCTCACACCACATCTACTGAAGCTCACGTGCCTACAACCTGTGCCCCGCAACAAGAGAAGCCATTGTGATGAGAAGCCCGAGCGCCGAAGTGAAGAGGAGCCATTGTGCGCCACAGCTAGAGAAAGCCTACTCACAGCAACGAAGACCCGGCACCGCCAAAAACAAATAAATAGATAGATAAATAAGACATCTGTGGTGATTAATTTAAAAAATTAAAGTGTTAATTGCAAATTATACTGAATAAACAAAAATTGCTTATAGAACGCTGACATGAAAATTTAACTTTCTGAAATTTTAATTAAATGTTATGAAATATTTTTTATAAAATTAAAACAACGTGTAATTCAAGTGTTAGATGTCTGTTTAGTTGCCAGTGTAGTTTCATGTGCCATGTTTGTTATGTGTATATATATATACAACCTGAATAGTAATATTAATTATTTAGTACAAGGAAAATATCCCTCAGCCACCATGTACAACTGTAGCCCTCTGAGAAAGGATACATCATAATGTAAGAAAGGATTGCATTCCTCCTGACTGAGAGAGAAGGTTTGACAAGTTAGTTAATTTGTCTTTCCTCTTACTTAATCCCTATCATTGCTAAATTTTTCTTGCATCCCAAACAAGTATCCATCTGTAGGGTCACAATCCATGAATCTTCACAGCATTTGGTCACTATCACCTTTTGCTTCAATGACAGAGGACAAGAGGTCTGAAAACACATTCCTTGTGACTTGAATAGTGTTAATTATAAAGGCAGATGTTTAGACTTGGTCATGCTGTGTGTAGTAGGCAACCTTCTTAAGTGGCCCCGAGTGGTCTCTACCTTCTGACAGCCATGCCCATATGTAACCCCTTTCCCTTGAGTGTGGGCTGAATCTAGTGACTTGCTCGTAATGAATAGAATATGGCAGAGTGATGGGGTGTCAATTCTGAGGTTAAACGTCAAGATTTTTGTCTTGTAGGCACTCTTTCCACAGCTGGTTTTGATGAAGCAAATTGTTATTTTGGAGAGGCCCACATGGCAAGACGCTGAGGGTGGCCTCTGGGCAGTAGTCAACAAGAAACTGATAACTTCAGTCCAGCAACCTTTAAGGAACTGAATCCTGCCAACAACTTGGGGAAAGGCTTAGAAGCAGGTCTTTTCCCAACTGAGCCTTCAGATGAGATCACCGGCAACACTTTGATTGCAACTTTGTGAGACACTGAAGCAGAGGATCCAGCTAAGCTTCTCGCAGGTTTCTGACCCACAGACATCATGAAATAATGTGTGCTGTTTTGAGCCGCTAGTTTTGGGGGTACTTTTTTATATAGCTAATACACTGCGCCAGAATTGTGTCAGTCCTTAGTAACACAGATACCTTATGTCCCTTCAAAAGTTTTTGTGTGTATTGACATGTCGTGTCCTCTTAAATATAGGGCTCAGTCTTCAATTTTTTTGTTTGCATGTTCCCTAAAAGCCTTTTACTTCATATCTAATTTCTTTCCTTGTAAATTTAAATAACTACAAACAATGTAAAATATTTAATATCACAAATATTGACATTTAAAAATAAAACTTTATAATACTCTTTTAAATGTGATCAATAGAACCTAAATGCCATAACTTTTTTTTTTTTGGCTGTGCAGTGCTCCATGCTGGATCTTAGTTTTTTAGCCAGGAACCAAACCTGTGTGCCCTGCAGGGGAAGCTCTGAGTCTTAACCACTGGACTGCCAAGGGTGTCCCAATGCCATAGCTTTTTGATATTCAACATCATCCTTTAAAAATCATGAATAGACTCTTTTTCAACAATTGGACATTGTACATTATTTACTTCTTCCTTGAACTCATATTTCATTCATTTCCACTACATAATTTTATCTTAATGTATATCTGAAAGCCTTGTATTGATCTTTATTTCTCTGTAACAAAATATACTTTCAAAAAGTTAGTTCTTTTTAATTTCTTTTAATCATAATACTCTAAATGTTTAAACTTTTGGATTGAACTATTAGCAACAAAGCAAATTGATTGAAATCACATGTATTACACAGATGTATTATACAGCTTGATAGATTTATTAAATATAAATATAAAATGTTATTCACAATGCATCTTTTAAAGGGTTTTTAGCTAGTTCTGTAATAGGGAAGAACAGATGTGACTCCATACTAGATCTGTTCCTTTTAACTTTAGTGCTCTGTTGCCTAGGCTCAGTCATGCTGGCTCTGCACCTTTTGTAAAAGAATGTTGCCTATAGCTTCCAGTATACAGGATACCCCTACCCTGACCTGACCAGGATAACTATTCTAGTATCAGTTTTGTTTGAGGTTTGGAGGAACATCATGACCTGACTGTGACCTGATCTACGTGGACAGCTGTAGAACAAGGCATTCCACACCAAGAAGTTTGCAACAACTAACCACACCCCTTCCTCATCTTCCCTTTCAAAGGGCTTTGCTGGGCCTTCCCTGGCAGTCCAGTGATTGAAATTCCCCACTGCACGGGGCACGGATTGGATCCCTCGCCAGTGAACTAAGATCCTACATGCCAAGTTCAGTTCAGTTCAGTCGCTCAGTCGTGTCCGACTCTTTGCAACCCCATGAACCGCAGCACGCCAAGGCCCCCCTGTCCATCACCAACTCTCGGGGTTTACCCAAACTCATGTCCATTGAGTCGGTGATACCATCCAACCATCTTCGTTCTCTGTCATCCCCTTCTCTTCCTGCCCTTAGTCTTTCCCAGCATCAGGGTCTTTTCAAAAGAGTCACCTCTTGCATCAGGTGGCCAAAGTATTGGAGTTTCAGCTTCAACATCAGTCCTTCCAATGAACACCCAGGACTGATCTCCTTTAGGATGGACTGGTTGGATCTCCTTGCAGTCCAGGGGACTCTCAAGAGTGTTCTCCAACACCACAGTTCAAAAGCATCAATTCTTCTGCACTCAGCGTTCTTTATAGTCCAACTCTCACATTCATACATGACTACTAAAAAAACCATAGCCTTGCCAAGAGGGGCAGCCAAAAAGAAAAAAACAAAGCTCTGCTTGAAAGCCTGGGGAGTTCTGGTTTGCCAGGCCCTGCAATAAACCTTAGGGCTTCCCAGGTGGTAAAGAATCTGCCTGCTAATGCAGGAGACACAGGAGACCCAGATTTGATCCTTGGGTTGGGAAGGTCCCTTGAAGTAGGAAATGGCAACCCACTCCAGTATTCTTGCCTGGAAGATTCCATGGACAGAGGAGCCCGCCTGGCTACAGTCCATGAAGTTGCAAAGAGACGGGACACTACTAAGCACGCACATACAGGCGGTAAACTTCTCTCTGCTCCAGACTCTTAACTTTTCAGTATTGTTTGACTGCACTGTGCCTCAGGCACACAGAGTGGCTTTAGGTAACAGTTCATGTATCCCTGAATCATAAATCACATTGATGGAATGAGTCAGCTTTCAGTAACATTCTCTATTTTTTTTTCCATAAAAATAAAAGCTGAGAGTTCTTGTTCACATAAATAAGAAAATGGGAATTGCAATGTAAATTTATCATAGCAATGACACTCACTTCTCATTTATTTATTTGGCTGTGCCAGCTCTTATTTGCAGCATGTGGGATCATCAATCATTGTTGCGACATGCAGGATCTTTAGTTGCAGCTTGGGCATTCGAACTCTTATTTGTGGCATGTGGGAATCTAGATTCCTGACCAGGGATTGAACTTGGGCACTCTGCCTTGAGAACTTGGAGGCTTAGCAACAGGGACAACCAGGGAAGACCCAACACTCACTTCTTTGAACTCCTTCTGAACTATATGTGAAAAATCACATCATAAGCCATCATAAATGTATTGCAAAATACATTAAAATTTAATGTATCAAACTAAAAACTCAATTAGATTCTCTTTTAATTTTGTTGAAAACAAAGAATTGAAAACAACCTCACTTGCTAAAGGATTCATTACTCAATCATTAGAGTCGTTTACTTTCCAAAACAATATTTCAAATTATACTTTTGTTTAGCAACCCAGATGTTTTTACATTTCTCCACCTTGGGAGAATGGCAAATGGGAAATGGTAAAAAAGGAGGAGAGAAAATATGCACAAAAGTTCTGAGGTAAATTAGTTTTAGGAGAAGGATATACAAAAATAGAGAACGTGAACATGAATACCTTCATAACCGGTCATGTCCTCATGTCCCTTGTGAGGACTTTGGGTATTCCTTGGAGTCTGCACACTTCAAGGTGAAGACCACTGGATTAGGGACATGTAGCATGGTTGTCAGCCAGTATGAAGTCTACTTAAGACTTAACATAAATTCAAAGTGAGAAATTCAAAGCCAGCATGGTTGTGTAGTTTTCTTTCCCTTGAGATATGCTCAGGCACGTGAAAGCAATGGCAGAGAGGCAGAGTTAGGACCTTTTGCCAGGAGTGCTGGGAAAGGATGAAGGGATAAAGGAGTCAAGGTTGTATGCAAAAATAACTTCAGGATTATTGGTGCAATCCAGACAGGAAGGCTAGTGCTAAAATTTCCAGTTCTTAAGGAGGAGCTTTCCAAAGGTAGCAAAGTGAGAAGAGAAGAGGGCTCAAGACCAAGCTTTGGACAGCTGCAACATTTAATGTCAGGATGAGAAAGGCAGTGGAGATCAAGTGATTACAGAGGTGGATATCAGTAAGTGTTAGGTCTTGGAGGCCAAGGAAAGTGTCCCAAGAAAGTGGAAGTGTACCAGTCACCGGCTGCTGGGGAAATTAGTAACAGGAGGTCTGGAAAGTCCACTGTATTTCAGTTCAGTTCAGTTCAATTCAGGTGCTCAGTAGTGTCTGACTCTGTGATCCCATGAATTGCAGCACACCAGCCTCCCTGTCCATCTCCCGGAGTTCACCCAAACTCACGTCCATCAAGTTGATGATGCCATCCAGCCATCTCATCCTCTGTCGTCCCCTTCTCCTCCTGCCCCCAATCCCTCCCAGAATCAGACTCTTTTCCAATGAGTCAACTCTTTACATGCAGTGGTCAAAGTATTGGACTTTCAGCTTTAGCATCAGTCCTTCCAAAGAACATGCAGGACTGATCTCCTTTAGAATGGACTGGTTGGATCTCCTTGCAGTCCAAGGGACTCTCAACAGACTTCTCCAACACCACAGTTCAAAAGCATCAATTCTTCGGTGCTCAGCTTTCTTCACAGTCCAACTTTCACATCCATACATGACCACTGGAAAAACCATAGCCTTGACTAGACGGATCTTTGTTGGCAAAGTAATGTCTCTGCTTTTCAATATGCTATCTAGGTTGGTCATAACTTTGCTTCCAAAGAGTAAGCATCTTTTAATTTCACGGCTGCAATCACCATCTGCAGTAATTTTGGAGCCCCAAAATTAAAGTCTGACACTGTTTCCACTGTTTCCCCATCTATTTCCCATGAAGTGATGGGACCAGATGCCATGATCTTCGTTTTCTGAATGTTGAGCTTTAAGCCAACTTTTTCACTCTCCTCTTTCACTTTCATCAAGAGGCTTTTGAGTTCCTCTTCACTTTCTGCCATAAGGGTGGTGTCATCTGCATATCTGAAGTTATTGATATTTCTCCCAGCAATCTTGATTCCAGCTTGTGCTTCTTCCAGCCCAGTGTTTCTCATGATGTACTCCGCATATAAGTTAAATAAGCAGGGTGATAATATACGGCCTTGACGTACTCCTTTTCCTATTTGGAACCAGTCTGTTGTTCCATGTCCAGTTCTAACTGTTGCTTCCTGACCTGCATATAGGTTTCTCAAGAGGCAGGTCAGGGCTTAGCAACATTCAAAGTTTTACATGGCAAAACCAGCATCATTAACTTGAAACCAAGCGTGCAACTTGGTCACAGATTGATGATGATATCAGTTTGCATCCATCCTGGGATTATAAGTGGGAACCCTAAACGGCAATCTTTGAAGGCTCACCCATGGAGGGGGACACGCTGCCTGGGACCCTTTCCCAATTGGGACTCCAGATGTGCTGTGACACAGGACTGTTTAAATCTGGATGTTGGTCAGAACTCAATTTGGTTATATAGTCTCTGCTCTTTCTAGTTCTCTTTTCTTTTAATGTTAGTATGTTGAAAGTAAGTTAGATAATTCTCTAATAAATATCTGTATTATTTATCTGTATAAAATGAGTGGCTTATTTTGTTAACAAATCCTTTGAGCCCAAGATGAAAGTGCAAACTTTCTGCAAAACAGGGCCAAACCACAGAAATCTGGCCTTGGGGACCTCAAACCCAATGGAGAGCAGAGGAGGCTCCATACTGAATACAGAGACTTTTATTGATGGGAGGCCTATATCCCAAGCAGTGAACCCGCAGCCTCCTTTCCCCAGCTGGGTCCCAGAAGACCGGCAATCCACTTTCAATCACCCAGGAGTCTGACGCTTGGAGGCAACTGCCTCCCTCAAGGAAAAATACCCACAGATACAGACGTTTGAATGTGATTCAAATAAAAATCTTTTAAAAGTTTTTACTGAATATGTTACTATATTGTTTCTGTTTTACGTTTTGGTTTTTTGGCCACAACGCAGGTAGAATCTTAGCACCTCGGATCCCCCCTCCACCCTGCATCAGAAGGTAGTCTTTACTGGACAGCCAAGGAAGCCCCTGATTCAAAACTTTTAAAGTCTGGGTTGTCTCTCAATAACTCACAGTAAGGCTACTAGTTCCCACCTGGATACCACAGTGGCCCACCAGCTTGCGGGTGGCTTGCTTTTAAGCAGGAGTTTTCAGGTCAAGATCACTAGACATTTAAGGGAGATTTTCGACAGGAACAAAAAAATTAAAATAAAAAGCAACAAGGAGGAGAGCCGGCGGAGCTGGTGGGAGCGCGCCTGTTGCAAGATGGCGGCGGCCACGCGGTCCCCGCCGGTCGCGGGGCCGCTACCGGCAGCGGCTGCGCTGCCTCCGGTCAGACGGATCTCCATCTCACCGACGGTCCCTGGCTCAAGCGGGCCCAGCAACGATCCGGCCTTTCTGGTCAAGCCGTGGACCCTCCTGAGCGACCCCTGACAGACACGTGGAGCTGTGTCCACGTGCTCGACCAGGCTGGCTGGCTGCCTGAGTCCCCGAGCAAGGCGCGGCCAGCCTCGTGCGGCTGCTCGACCCCTGTGGCTTCCGGAAGGTGGTCCTCATCGAGACCGGCAGCCGGGTCAGGCCAGAGTCGATGACCCCGAGTGCCAGCACCGCGCTTCCTGCGCGGCCAGGAGTAGCTTCTGGAGAACAATCAGGAGGGAAGTGACCGTGCGTCCACCGAGGAGTGAGGACATAAAGCTTCGCCAGGACAGTATCACCAGGCTGCTGACCGCCTTTCCGTGGATGAAGGGGAAGCAGGAGAGCACGGACCCCAACCCGCCCCGCATGAGGCAGAGGACGAGGCCCCGTGGCGGGACGTGGCGGCCTGCAGCAGAAGCAAGCCAGGCTGCAGAAGGCGGTCGACAGGCTCGTCCACGTTCTCATCCAGTTGGCGCGTCCAGCCGGATCCTGCAGGTGATGAGAACGATCCCGGTGATGCTGAAGACGGCGGCTCGGCACATCCCAAGCCCCAGAATGGCTGGCAACACTTCCTGGAGCAGGTCCACTACAGCCCCTATGAGGCTCCCGCCTGGCCTACAGCGGCCCCAGCCTCTCCTCCCCAGATGCTGTTGCCAGCTCTCGACCCATCATCTGTGACATCACTGAGCTGCCCCCAGCAGCCCCTTGGCAAAGAGAGTCCCCTGTCCAGCAGGCCCTTGGTTGAAATCAAGAAGGAGCCCTCCCCATCCCCCAGGCCACCTCAGAGCCCCTGGGCCAAGGATTCCAGTCCTCTGTGATGGGGACTCCCTTGTCTCCAGTTCAGTTCAGTCACTCATTCGTGTCCAACTGCAGCATGCCAGGCCTCCCTGTCCATCACCACCTCCCAGAGCCTACTCAAACTCATGTCCATCGCCTCCCTGATGCTATCCAACCATCTCATCCTCTGTCGTCCCCTTCTCTTCCCACCTTCAATCATTCCCTGCATCAGGGTCTTTTCCAATGAGTCTGTTCTTCGCATCAGGTGGCCAAAGTATTGGAGTTTCAGCTTCAGCACCAGGCCTTCCAATGAATATTCAGGATGATTTCCTTTAGGATGGATTGGTTGAATCTCCCTGCGGTCCAAGGAACTCTCAAGAGTCTTCTCCAACACCACAGTTTGAAAGCATCAAATCTTCGGTGCTCAGCTTTCTTTATAGTCCAACTCTCACATCCATACACGACTACTGGAAAAGCCATAGGTTTGACTAGACAGACCTTTGTTGGTAATGTCTCTGCTTTTTAATGTGCTGTCCAGGTTGGTCACATTCTTCCAAGGAGCAAGCGTCTTTTAATTTCACAGCTGAAATTGGTCACATTCTTCCAAGGAGCAAGCGTCTTTCAATTTCACGGCTGAGTCACCAGCTGCAGTGATTTTGGACACCATTCTGTGGGAGAATCTGAGCCTGCCGCCCAGGCCACATCAACCACACCCTTTACAGATGGGGGGTTGGGGGGAGCGCCCTCCCCACAGTCCCTGCCCCTCCCAGCCCCGCCCCCGTCCCCCATCAGGTGCCTCAGCCTAAACAACCTGGACAGTTTGGCTCCCTCCCCGCAGAGGCCTGGGGGCGCCCGTCTCTTCCCCAGCCCCTCCTGCTATCTGCATTACCGAGTCCAGTCAGGGACCGAGCTCAAGGACCACTTGGATCCACAGACTCCAACCTGGATGACCTGAAGACCAGGCAGACTAGGCACGGCTTCCACGTGGACACCAGCACCCTCCTGGATCTGTTCTGCCCCTCGGTGACAGTGCCCGACAGGAGCCTGCCTGACCCGGGCAGCAGCCTGGCCCGCAAGCCCCCAGGCCTCTGGAGCCAGAGAACAGTAGCCCTGACTCCGGGAAGCAGCTCCTGCAGGCCCCAGGCTCTGTGACGGCCAGCAACCTTCCAGTGCACTTCGAAATAAAGGAGGGCTCCTGCTTCTCCCAGGGGGAAGACCACGGAGGGGATCCCACCATCTCCCTGCTAACTGGGAGGAGGGCCGGCCTGTGCCCTTCCCCACCCCTCCCAATGCAGGGCTGGTCTCAGGAGCCTGGTAACTGGTCTGCCATGGCCCCCAGTCAGCACCAAGGGCCACTCCTGTGTGCCATCTCTTGCTTGGCACTTCACAGCCACACTCGGACTGACCACTTCAGGTAGAACTGTATTTTGGACTTTTTGCATGAGAGATACCCCCCCGCCACACACACACCTTTTGCCTTTCTCCTTCCATTGAGATGTTGTCTTTACTCACTCAGTCGTGTCCAACTCTTTGTGACCTCATGGACTGTAGCCCACCAGGCTCCTCTGTCCTTGGGATTTCCCAGGCAAGAATACTGGAGTGGGTTGCCATATCCTTCTCCAGGGGATCTTCCCAACCCAGGGATCAAACTTGGGTCTCCCACACTGTGGACAGATTCTTTACCACCTGAGCCACCAGAGATATACAGATACGTGTGTGGATGGACACACGAGACAGGCAGAGATCTATGAAAGTCTGGGCTCTGTCTGTGGCTGGGAAAAAAAACAACACGGAGGAAACAGAGAAGAGGGAAACGCCTCATAAATTATAATAAACTTCCTCATAGATAAGCTAGAGTATCTATGAAAGAAAAACAGGATGCTGTAAAAAAAAAAATTAGCAAGAAGGTACAGTAAGATGATCAATAGTTTATATGAGAAATAAAACCTTAAGTCCAATTTTAAGATCTAGATTTTATTACTTCTTATGATGGAAAGAAGCTACTGGCATTTAAAAAACAATTGTCATTATCCTTAGCTCAAGCAACCAACAAAAGTATGTACCTTCTTTTTTGTAAAAAAAACAATAGTCATTATCCTTAGCTCAACCAGCCAACAAAGGTATGTACCTTCTTTTTTGTCTTGAAAATGACTGAAATCTCTAAAGAAAGAAATGTACCTTTCTCCAAGAAATTCTTTCTCTGAGAAATTCTTGTGAGTACCTAGTTAACTGGAGAAATTGAATCTCGCCCTAAGTATTGAGGAGGCTCTTTAAGGCATATGCAGTTAAAAATTAAAAGCTGTCTTGTTAAACCTTAAGCACGGCCTTCTAGGGGGAAGGTGACTTCTCTGTGTCTCTGAGATATAAATGTCCCACACGGTCTTACTAGGTTGCTCTATTGTGTGTGTGTTTGTTTATATTAGGCCTAGAAGAGGTCTTATCCTGTTCTTACTTGGTGGCCAAATGATGGATCCTTTTAAAATTAGAGAAACTAATAAATTATTAAATATAGAGCTTTCTCATTGTAAACAACTGTTGTGTTGGTACCTATAAAACACCAGGGTTTCCTTGGTGGCTCAGATGGTAAAGAATCTGCCTGCAATACAGGAGACCTGGATTAAATCCCTGGGTCGGGAAGATCCCCTGGAGAAGGGAATGGCAACCAACTCCAGTATTCTTGCCTGGAGAATCCCATGGACAGAGGAGCCTGGGGGGCTACAGTCCATGGAGTATAGCAAAGAGTTGGACACGACTGAGCAACTACACTGAGAAATTATTATCTGTTTTAATTATTTAGGAATTGTATTGATTTGACACTGCAAATATTTACAAAAGAACTCTTCCTATTGAATACAGAGCATATGTGCAAAATCCCAAAGGAGGAAAGGCACATCCCCTGTTTTGTTTTGTTTTGTTTTGTTTTGTTTTTTTCTGTTCTGTACCAGTTCACCTCTCAGGAGCCAAAATCTTTTACTGGTTTCTTTTGCATCTTCCCAGATGAAAGTGAAAGTGAAAGTGAAAGTTGCTCAGTCCTGTCTGACTCTTTACAACCCCATGGGATTCTCCAGGCCAGAATACTGGAGTGGGTAGCCTTTCCCTTCTCCAGGGGATCTTTCCTACCCAGGAATCAAACTGGGGTCTCCTCCATTGCAGGCAGATTCTTTACCAACTGAGCTGTCAGGGAAGCCCTCTTTCTGAATACAGGCAATTTATTGGAAACAGTAACAAACTTTATTTTTCTGGGCTCCAAAATTATTGGAGATGGTAACTGCAGCCATAAAATTAAGAGACACTTGCTCCTTGGAAGAAAAGCTATGACCAACCCAGACAGCATATTAAAAAGCAGAGACATTACTTTGCCAAGAATGGTTTGTCTAGTCAAACCTATGGTTTTTCCAGTAGTCATGCATGGATGTGACAGTTAGACCATAAAGAAGGCCGAGCACTGAAGACTTGATCTTTTCAAACTGTGGTGTTGGAGAAGACTCCTGAGAGTCCCTTGGACTGCAAGAAGATCAAGCCAGTCCATCCTAAAGGAAATCAGTCCTGGATATTCATTGAAAGAACTGATGCTGAAGCTGAAGCTCCAATACTTTGGCCACCTGATGTGACGAGCTGATTCATTGGAAAAGACCCTGATGCTGGGAATGATTGAAGGTGGGAGGAGAAGGGGACGACAGAGGACGAGATGGTTGGATGGCATCACCAACTTGATGGACATGAGTTTGAGCAAGCTCTGGAAGTTGGTGATGGACAGGGAAGCCTGGTGTGCTGCAGGTGTGCAGTCCATGGGATCGCAAAGAGTTGGACACGACTGAGCAACTGAACTGAACTGAACTGACTGTGAAGCTAATTATGTTTCGGCATCAGAGTCCCTTCCTGGGCTTCCCTGGTGGTTCAGTGGTAAAGAATCCACCTGCAATG